>NC_139463.1:42957500-47957500 GCF_057233095.1 Heloderma suspectum | reverse complement strand
GGCTGGGAACAACATCACTGTTTGCTGTGCAAATGAAGGCTGATGAGAGAGAAGGATCACTGATAACTTGTGTTGCTTTTTATTTACCTTTCACACAAGGCTGTTTACACTGACCTGCAGGAGAGTTTCTGCAAATCTTGCATGCTTGCTACCCTACCAGTACAGCTGGTCATATAAAAATATCCTCATCGCCATATGAACAAACCATTCTCTTGGACAGAGCCAGATGTTTTGGAGACAGTGGCAGGTAGGAAACAAGTCAATTACAACGCAGTCCATCCCTTGTTATTCATTTTCAGCTTCCAGCAGTCAGAGGTTTTGGGAACACCTTGAGAAATGAGGTTGCATGCCATAACTATCTTGATTAACAAGGGCTGATGCTGGACTTGAGTTCCTCATGTATTTCCTTTATTCTGAATCGAACATTGTTTCCTAGGACAGGGCCTAGATCTCTCTGAGAGAGAATTCTTAGTACATATCATAAAACCATAATTCCCAAAGTTGTTTGCAAGGAGCCACAACAGTAGAATTCATTCATTCAGTTTCTCTACCGCTCCATAGCCGAAGCTCTCTGGGCGGTTCACAAAAATTAAAAATCATTAAAATGCATTATACAAAGTACAAAAACCGTTTACATAAAAACATACAAACAGACAGCACACACACAGACAACATATATCTAAAAATGTGGTTTAATGCCAGAAATGGCATAACACTAATTTAATACTATAGATTAATAGTATAGAGGTTTATCTATCCTACAGATTTAACATCCATTCTTTCTCCTTGGGGAACCCTGGGAACAGTAGTTCTATGGCAGATCTCTAAGCATTCCCACTGCCCTCACCAGACTACAATTCCCAGTATTCTTTGGGGACGCCATGTACTGGTGCCGTGGAGTCAGGGCTCACAAGGGCACAGTGCCAGCACTTCTTTATTAGCAGGGATGCTGATGTCACCTGCCACCCACCTCAGACTTCCCTGTTCCCTCAGAGCTTAGCTGCAATCTTCACAGTAGCTAGGGTGGGGGGGAATGGATATTATTATTAAAGGTGTAAAGGTGTCCCCAACCAGTCGTGTCCGACTCTAGGGTGCGGTGCTCATCCCCGTTTCTAAGCCGAAGAGCCAGCGCTGTCCGAAGACGCTTCCGTGTCATGTGGCTGGCATGACTGAACACCGAGGTGCACGGAACGCTGTTACCTTTCCCGCCGAGGCGGTACCTATTTATCTACTTGCAATTTCTTGCTTTCGAACTGCTAGGTTGGCAGAAGCTGGGACTGAAGACAGGAGCTCGCTCCGTCACGCAGCACTCAGGTCTCGAACTGCTGACCTGCCGACCTTCCAGTCTGCAGTTCAGCGTCTTAACCACTATTATTTTATTATTATTTAATAGATTTATATACCACATATTTTAAAAGCATCTCTAAGCAACAATATATTGTTCTCTGTTGCAATGCAAATTGTTTGGGGCTGGCCTGGTCTTAAATGGTCTTAAGACTGATTAACTTTGCAAAAGACCTGCTAGCGATGAAAAGGGCTAGAACTGGTTTGTTGATATGGATCCATACAACAGCCTGGATTTTTTACTCTGCTTGGGGGCATGGCTATGGGGACTGTCATGATGAGCTCCTGCACTTCAACATTTACCACTACACCACTGAAGCCACCACAGTTACACTGGTATCAAAGTCTGTGGAGTAATTAAGCCTAGATTCACACCTTGCATAAAGAAGATTAGAAAAGAAGTCTAGAATACTAATTAATATAACTGCTTGGGAGCCTTAGTGTACTCCATCCAGAAGGTCCTCATTATCTGCATTAACACTGCTTTGAGCGAGCCACTAGATGACACACCTGAGATGTGACCTGGAAGGGCAGATTACGATTTCTGATAACTTAAGAGTATAATTATTGTTTATATACAGCTGCACTCTGACAGTAACAAAGCCTGGCCAGTAAGGCTGAGTGTCTCAGCCTCACAGCTGAACCCTGTGCATGTTTACTCAGAGAAGTCCACCATGTTCAAGAGATGCAGCCTTGGTTCCTTATTAACAAAATGCACTAAATTGATATATGAATGAAAGATGTACTGATTGCTCCATCCTTGCAGGTAGACAGCAATTCAATGAACATAAAATCCCATAGAAACAGAAGAAAATTAAATCAGACTAACATTAAATCAGATATTTTGCCACATGGCAAATGGGTCACCGTGTCCCTGCAGAGTTGTGGCAAGCCATGGTGAAGCAATAAGAGGGCTGCTTCAGTGTGAATGTCAGGCTTCCCACACACCTGGTGACCCACATATCATCACAGTAATGGGATCATGCAAAAGAAGCCCTTTAAAAAGTAAAAATTAGGGCTGGCCCTAGTATTTATTTGGGCACACACTTCCACAGAAACACCCTTGTCCTCCTCTCAACTAAGTCACAATCCCCTCCCAGGCCCGCCCCATGTCTTCCAGTCTGACTTCCATGACCTCCTGCCTCATTTCCCCACGTGGCTGGTGGCACCAGTTCCATAACCCAAACCCAAAAACAGCCTATGGGTTCTGCGTGGTTTGTTGACCATGCCAGCAACCCACCTTGCAGGGTTTAGATGACATGAGAACCTACAAGGGGAAGTTGGGTTACAGAATGGGTGCACTCAAATTGATCTTGCGAACCAGGTCACAGGGAACAATCATCCCACACACATGAGAGTCACACCTCTCCACCATTCTCACTCCAACTCTCCTCTCTCACCTTCAGGCCCCAGCAAGAGTGGCCTGCCATGTTTTGGTTCCTGAGGAGGAAAACCCAAATGGCTCCCCACTAATTAACACCGGACACAAATCTCCCACCTGGACGTTCCTCTAATCGAACCCCACTGGAATTAACTGTGCCCTTCTGTCAATTTCAGACAGTGGAACTCCCTGCCGAGAGAGGCAAGGATAGCCCCTTCTCTGCTGTTCTTCCACTGGCAGGCAAAGGCCGCTTTATTCAAGGAGGCCTTTGGCCTGTAAGTGGGTGTGTTGTGTTCCGTTTAAAATTCTTTTTTATTTTCCCCCTGTAATTGTTATGTTTAATTGTATTTTAATGTATTGTTTTATTGTCTTAAGCAATTTTTAATTGTGTAAGGAGGTGACGGACTCGACCTTGGGGGAGTTGGGGGTGGCGACGGCTGACAGGAAGCTCTGGCGTGGGCTGGTCCATGAAGTCACGAAGAGTCGGAAGCGACTGACCGAATAAACAACAACAACAAGCCAGCTTGGCTGCCATTTTTCATAGAAAAGTGGGGTACAAATCAAATCAATACTAATAAATAATAATCTGATTTGACATTCCATTTTTCTCACCAGAAAATACCCCACAAGCCTTTTTCACAGAAGATTGCTCACCCAGATGCAGAAAAGGCTTCTGCTGCGCACTCATCCAGCAAAAAATGGCCATGGAATGCTCAGTGCGTATGTCCGCCATGCAGCCGCAGCTTGCGCTGTTCATTCAGATAATCTCCTGCCCACTGGAGTCCCTCGTGGGACTCATCCTACATGTGGAGAATATAAACCGAGGGAAAGAAGCTCCTCGGATAATGGACACTGGAATTCCTTTGGTTTTAGGAGGAGGGCACAGCTGTACATGGTCAATGAATCATACACTTAGTCTTCTTTGTACAGATTGAACCCTTTTCTACATAATTACCGGTTTTAGTTCTTTAATTTAAACAAGGAAATGGACACCTGTTATTGAGCTGGCTGGACCATGAATGTTTCCCCTCTCCCCTTTTACACAGATTTTTGCCTGGACTTCCTTAGGTAAATAACCCCCAGTTGTTATCTATGGTGTACTCTGCTTTCTTTAATTGTATTATATTAATATCTAATTGTTACGTGTCCTCGGGGAGGGTACTGTGGGTTAGTTGTTGTTTTGAGCCTTGGCAGCTCCTGTGGAGTTGGGAGAAGCAGCAGCGAGTGGAGCTTCTGCAAAGTTCTTCACTTCTGTGCATGCTGAATAAAGAACAGCTGTGTTTGAGGCCCGCTGATTCCTGCAGTAATTCCTATTACCTGTACAACATTTTGTGGCGACAAAGGTGGGATTCTGAGAGCTACACAGGCAGCAAGGACTGTGAATCCAATTATACAGCTAACTGGTAAGCAGTCCACTTAGGCCCATTGAAGAACCTGAGCAACTCCTGTGCAAAAAACCAAATCAATCAAAATTAAAATGGCTGCTCTTGGACATATTGAAAAGTTTTATGTGAGTCAACTTGCTTCCTGGGGTTCTTATGCAGAACAGCGTTCATTTTATCTTGAAGCAAATAAGATAGCTAATCCTGAACAAAAGTGAGCTGTGCTCTTAACTGGTTGTGGGACACAGACATTTGCCATAATAAGATCCCTCACTGCTCCTGCCTCACCCTAAACTAAGACATTTGATGAACTTTTAGGATTACTGAAGATACATTTCTCACCAAATCCTTCAGTTATTGTGCAGAGATTTAAATTTCATAAATGAATGCAGCAACCTGGAGAGGGCATTGCTGCTTATATTGCAGAACTGCGTCATCTTTCTCAACACCGCAACTTGGGGGATTTTCTAGAGGATACGTTGAGGGATCGCCTTGTCTGTGGAGTTTATGAGGAAGCACTACAATGACGCCCCCTGTCCGAGCCAAACTTGAAATTTGCTATGGCTCAAGAAAAGGCATCAGCTAGTGAGATTGCATCACTATATGTCACAGAACTTGAGAGATGCAGGGGTTGTAAATGCCATGCAGAGGAGGCAGGCTGAGAATTCTGGGCAGCAAGGTCAACAGAACACAGGAAATGCCCCCTCCATAAAATCTGCAGATAAGCCCTGGCTTACCTATTCCTGCTCAGGCTGTGGAGGGCCACATGAGCGCTGTCCATGCAGATTCAAGGATGCTGAGTGCAGGCTTTGCAAGAAGAAGGGTCACCTTGAGCAAGTTTGCTTTTCAAAACCTGTCAGCACTAGGCCCAGGAACTATAACAAAGAGTCACTCCACCTGTCCCATGAGGTTGATTGTCCACAGGGTGATGAACCTCAACAGCTATATCACATTCAGAAGCTCTGTGGCAAGGAACCTCATGATTCTGTGTTGTATGCAACAGTATTAATCAATGGCTGGAGGTGCAAAATGGAAGTGGATTTGGGGTCTGGGGTATCCATAATTAACAGGGACACCTTCAAGCACAGATTTTCTGGGACCCTTGCGCCAAGGTTGTCAAGTCCATCATGCATTTTGCGTGATTACAATGCAAAGAAGGTTGATGTTGTTGGGTGCTGCACTATACAGTATGGCTCCTTCCAAAGGAAGCTTCCACTTATAATTGTGGAGGGGCAGCAAAAAAACCTCTTGGGGAGAAACTGGTTCTTGTCAATAGGAATCAACATTCAAGGAATTAATGCCAGTGTTATTCTGTCTGGATCCATCCATTGCACCAATCTGCATGAAAGCCAGGAATGTGCCTTTTGCATTGTGGGGAAAAATGAAGAAGAACATGAGCATCTCATCAAGCAAAGTGTGCTAGAACCAACTACACAGACCCAGTGCACTGTGCTCATTGTGCCAGTATTAAAACCTAATGGGAGGGTGAGACTGCAGGGATTACAAGTGCACTGTGAATAAGGCACTTAAGCAGCATCCATATCCAGTGCCTGCTGTCAATCAACTCCTCACTGTTCTTGGTGGAGGGAAGGTCTTTGCGGAACTTGATCTGGCCCAAGCATATCAACAGTTGGTCATCGATGATTCTACAGCAGATGCCCAAACAATAATCACTCATTGAGGGGCATTCTGAGTAAAGTGTCTGCAATTTGGAATGTCTGTGGCCTCTGGACTGTTCCAACAATTCATGGAAACCCTACTTTCTGGAATTCCAGGTGTACTTGATTTTGATGATGTCCTGCTCATGGGATCAACAGATGAAGAACTTGCTGAATGACTTCAAGAAGTTCTACATTGTTTGGACACATCCAGCATTCATGTAAAAAAAGAGAAATGTGAAATTGGAACCTCCAGCATAACATTTTTGGGCTGTGTAATGATGCTTCTCTTCAGCAAAGGAGATTGTTACCTTGTCGTGGTGCTGGAGCTTGAGCACCTCAATGACGTCATGAGCTAAACCGTGAAGGGTCACCCAAGACGGGAAGGTCATGGCAGAGAGGTCAGACTGATCCCTGGGGAAGGAAACGGCAACCTACCCCAGTATTCTTGCCATGAGAACTAAATGGATCAGTACAACCAGAGATATATCGGTATACCATCAGAAGATGGGACTCCCAGGTCGGAAGATGGTCAAAATGCTACTGGGGAGGAACAGAGGATAAATTCAGCTAGCCCCAGATGTGATGACGCAGCTAGCTCAAAGCCGAAAGGACGGCTAGCAGCTGATGGTGCTGGTGGTGAATGACGAATCCGATGTTCTAAAGATCAACACACCATAGGGACCTGGAATGTAAGATCTATGAGCGAGGGCAAATTGGATGTGGTTATTGGGGAGATGTCAAGATTAAATATAGACATTTTGGGTGTCAGTGAACTGAAATGGACTGGAATGAGCCATTTCACATCAAATGACCACCAGATCTACTACTGTGGACAAGAGGACCACAGAAGAAATGGAGTAGCCTTCATAATTAATAATAAAGTGGCTAAAGCAGTGCTTGGATACAATCCAAGAAATGACAGAATGATCTCAATTCGAATTCAGGGTAAGCCATTTAACATCACAGTGATCCAAATATACGCCCCAACCACAGATGCTGAAAAAGCAGAAGTAGATCAGTTCTATGAGGATCTGCAGCACCTACTGGATAGTACACCAAAAAAAGATGTTATTTTCATTACAGGAGACTGGAATGCTAAGGTGGGTAGTCAAATGACACCTGGAATTACAGGCAAGCATGATCTGGGAGAACAAAATGAAGCAGGACATAGGCTGATAGAATTTTGCCACGACAACTCACTGTGCATAACAAACACTCTCTTCCAACAACCTAAGAGACGACTTTATGCATGGACTTCACCAGACGGTTGACACCTAAATCAGATTGACTACATCCTTTGTAGCCAAAGGTGGCGGACACCTATGCAGTTGGTAAAAACAAGACCTGGAGCTGATTGTAGTTCAGATCACGAACTTCTTATTGCACAATTTAGAATCAGACTAAAAAGAATAGGGAAGACCCACAGATCAGTTAGATATGAGCTCACCTATATTCCTCATGAATATGCAGTGGAGGTGAAGAATAGATTTAAGGGACTAGATTTAGTAGACAGGGTCCCGGAAGAACTATGGACAGAAGTTCACAACATTGTTCAGGAGGCGGCAACAAAAAACATCCCAAAGAAAAAGAAAACCAAGAAGGCAAGATGGCTGTCTGCTGAGACACTGGAAGCAGCCCAAGAAAGAAGGAAAGCAAAAGGCAACAATGATAGGGGGAGATATGCCCAATTAAACGCAGAATTCCAGAGGTTAGCCAGAAGAGATAAGGACTTATTTTTAAACAAGCAGTGCGCGGAAGCGGAAGAAGATAATAGAATAGGAAGGACAAGAGACCTCTTCCAGAAAATTAGAAACATCGGAGGTAAATTCCAGGCAAAAATGGGTATGATCAAAAACAAAGCTGGCAAGGACCTAACAGAAGCAGAAGAGATCAAGAAAAGGTGGCAAGAATATACGGAAGATCTGTATAGGAAGGATAATAATATCGGGGATAGATTTGACGGTGTGGTCAGTGAGCTAGAGCCAGACATCCTGAAGGGTGAGGTTGAATGGGCCTTAAGAAGCATTGCTAATAACAAGGCAGCAGGAGACGACGGTATCCCAGCTGAACTGTTTAAAATCTTGCAAGATGATGCTGTCAAGGTGATCCATGCCATATGCCAGCAAATTTGGAAAACACAAGAATGGCCAACAGATTGGAAAAGATCAACTTATATCCCCATACCAAAAAAGGGAAGCACCAAAGAATGTTCAAACTATTGAACAGTGGCACTTATTTCACATGCCAGTAAGGTAATGCTCAAGATCTTGCAAGGTAGAGTCCAGCAATTCATGGAACGAGAATTGTCAGTTGTACAAGCTGGGTTTAGAAAAGGCAGAGGAACTAGAGACCAAATTGCCAATATCTGCTGGATAATGGAGAAAGCCAGGGAGTTTCAGAAAAACATCCATTTCTGTTTTATTGACTACTCTAAAGCCTTTGACTGTATGGATCAATACAAATTGTGGCAAGTTCTTGGTGGGATAGGGATACCAAGTCATCTTGTCTGCCTCCTGAGGAATCTGTATAATGACCAAGTAGCAACGGTAAGAACAGACCACAGAACAACAGACTGGTTTAAGATTGGGAAAGGAGTACGGCAGGGCTTTATACTTTCACCCTACCTATTCAACCTGTACGCAGAACACATCATGTGATGTGCTGGGCTTGATGAATCCAAGGCTGGAGTTAAAATCGCTGGAAGAAACATTAACAATCTCCGATATGCAGATGATACCACTTTGATGGCTGAAAGCGAGGAGGAGCTGAGGAACCTCATGACAAAGGTGAAAGAAGAAAGTGCAAAAGCTGGGTTGCAGTTAAACCTAAAAAAACCCAAGATTATGGCAACCAGCTGTATTGATAACTGGCAAATAGAGGGAGAAAACGTGGAGGCAGTGACAGACTTTGTCTTTCTAGGCGCAGAGATTACTGCAGACGCTGACTGCAGCCAGGAAATCAGAAGACGTTTACTTCTTGGGAGGACAGCAATGACAAATCTTGATAGAATAGTTAAGAGCAGAGACATCACACTGACAACAAAGGTCCACATAGTTCAAGCAATTGTATTCCCCGTAGTAACCTATGGCTGCGAGAGCTGGACCATAAGGAAGGCTGAGCGAAGGAAGATAGATGCTTTTGAACTGTGGTGCTGGAGGGAAATTCTGAGAGTGCCTTGGACTGCAAGAAGATCAAACCAGTCTATACTCCAGGAAATCAAGCCAGACTGCTCACTTGAGGGAATGATATTAAAGGCAAAACTGAAGTACTTTGGCCACATAATGAGAAGACAGGATACCCTGGAGAAGATGCTGATGCTAGGGAAAGTGGAAGGCAAAAGGAAGAGGGGCCGATCAAGGGCAAGGTGGATGGATGATATTCTGGAGGTGACAGACTCAACCTTGTGGGAGCTGGGGGTGGTGACGGCCGACAGGAAGCTCTGGCGTGGGCTGGTCCATGAAGTCATGAAGAGTTGGAAGCGACTGACCAAATAAACAACAACAGAAATGATGCTTCTGGCATTCACTCCATCAAAGACAAAATACGTGCCATTCATGATGTACCTTCTCCAGAAACAAAGCAGGATCGTCAAGTCTTTTGGGGACTTCTCAGTTTCTACCCTGTGTTTCTTCCACAAAAGGCTACTGTTGCTGAGCCACTGCATCGCTTGCTGGAAAAAGGAGTTCCATGGAAATGGGCCAGCCAGCATAAGAAGATTTTCCAGAAGTCAAATGTTGAGTTCAAATTCTGTGCTTTTACAGTATGATGAAAAAAGCTACTAATCTGGACTACTGATGCTTCTTCTTATGCGGTTGGTCCTGTGCTAAGCCACAAATTCCCAGATGGTGCAGAGGCACCAACTGCTTATTATTCAAGGACTATGTCAACCATTGAAATAAACTTTTGCACAAATTGACAGAGAAGCCCTGGCTGTTATTGCAGGAGTCAAAAAGTTCCACAACTATCTATGGCCATGCTTTTGAAATACGCATGGATCACAAGCCTCTTCTAGGAATCTTCTCTCCTAGTAAGCCTACTCTCTGCATACTATCACCTTGCATGCTCCGCTGGAGCATTCTGCTCAGTGCTTATGATTATACACTTGTCTACAAACCAGGAAATGCAAAGCTAATGCCAATGGATTGAGTCGGGTACCACTTCAGATTCCTCCTCCACTGGAAGTCAATGCTAGAAGCCCTTCCTGACCCACCTCTTCAGGCTGATCAAATTGCTAGGCTGACTGCTCAAGATCTTGTATTTTTAAACTGAGTATGGAGGGCGGTGGCCGGATGAGGAACTTCCAGAGGAATTTAAGCCATTCAAACACCAGCAGCATGAGATGTCTGCCCATAAGGGATGTCTGCTATGGGGAAACCATGTTGTTATTCCAGATAAGGGTCATCAAACCATCTTGACCACGCTGCATACAGCTCATCCAGGGATCATTGTATAAAAGCATTGGCCAGAAGCTATGTCTGGGGCACAAGTACTGACTCACATATTGAAAACACTGAAAATGAGTGCAGTACTTGTCAAGCCACTGGGCACAATCCACCAAGACCATGTATCTTTCCATGGGAAGTGACCAAGAAGCCTTGGTCAACAATCCATATTGATCTTGCAGGACCATTTTAAAGAAAAAAATTCTTGGTTGTGGTAGATTCTTACTCAAAGTGGCTTGAAGTAGTCTTAGCATCATCACAAATGGCTGTTGCAACAATCACAGCACTGCGCCACTTATTTGCCACCCGTGGGTTGCCTGATACTACATTCTCAGACAATGGGACTGCTTTTACATCTGCTGAATTTAAAACATTTGTGGAGAAGAATCTTATTCAGGCTGTCACTGTTGTACCTTGTCATCCCCGAGCAAATGGCCGAGCTGAAGGGATGGTGCAGACAACAAAAGATGCCCTGAAGCGCATTGTGGGAGTTGACTGGCCAACATGCCTTGCCAGTTTTCTTGTTGCTCAACATGTTATTCCTTGTGCAACAACAGGAGTCAGTCCTGCAGAGTTACTTATGGGGCAGTGTCTAAAAACTTGCCTTGACCATCTCCACCCAGATTTAGCTGAAGACGTACAAAGCAAACAGGAGCAGGCTGTGGATGGTGCCTTCTCAGCTCCTACTCTCCATTCATTTGCCCCACAAGATCAGGTGTTTGCTAGGAACTGTGGTGCTGGACCGAGATGGGTTCCTTCCTCTATCACTGAGGTCACTGGATCTGTGTCATACAAGGTCCAGTGTGCACATAGGTCAGTGTGACATCTCCTGATCTTGCTGATCCGCCAGCGATGGACTTTCCTGGACAGGGATCACCTAGCTGCAGTAGTACATGCACTGGTAACGTCCCAATTAGACTACTGCAGTGCACTTTACATGGGGCTGCCCTTGAAGATGACTCAGAAGTTGCAGCTAGTGCAAAATGCAGCAGCTAGACTGCTGATGGGAACATCTTATAAAAATCATATAACACCACTTTTAAAGGGATTGCACTGGCTGTCAATACGCTTCCGGTTGGAATTCAAGGTTTGGTGATGAAATTTAAAGCCCTAAATGGCTTGGGACCTTGATATTTGAGGGAGCGCCTCTCCCTATATAGCCTGCCTGAGGACTGAGGTCTGTTGGAGGGGCCCTCCTCTGCATCCCACTAGTGCAAGACATACACTATGGTGGGACATGCGAGAGGGCCTTCTCTGCTGTGGCACCCCAGTTGTGGAATGCCCTCCCCTTGGAGGCCCGATTGCCACAGACCTTGGTCTCATTTCAGTGCCAAGTATAAACATGGCTTTTTACCAACGCCTTTGAGGGCTAAATGCATTCCCTAAAGTAGCACACTGTTTGTTTTAGATTTTAATTGGTATTAGCTTGTCCATGGTTTAATATGTTTTAGATGTTTGTATCATTTATTGTCTTATGCTGTTTACATTTATTTTATCTGTATGCTGCCCAGATATCTTAATTATATAGGGTGGGATACAGATGTTTGTATTCGGGGTGTGTGTGTGTCCTGTGGGTTAGTTGTTGTTTTGAGCCTTGGCAGCTCCTGTAGAGTTGGGAGAAGCAGCAGCAGGTGGAGCTTCTGCGAAGTTCTTCACTTCTGTGTGTGCTGAATAAAGAACAGCTGTGTTTGAGGCCCGCTGATTCCTGCAGTCCTTCCTACTACCTGTACAACACTAATCTAGTCTACAAAATTGTACAAAAACATCATATACTATGTGTCAGGGTATCAGTCAGGAGGGAGGGAGCAGGCTGGCCAAAGTCACCTCAGGCTCCTGCTCCAACTCCAACTGAACTGCCCCCACCAGGCTTTCTGCCACCAACTGTCCTGTGGGACAGATCCATACTAGTTATTTTTGATATTGTTTTAAATGGGTTTTATTAACATATTGTTGTTTTCCTTGTAAGCTGCCTTGGTAGGATTTTACTTTGAAAGGCAGGGAATAATTTTTAATCAATATTAATAATAAATATGGAACTCCACATCAACTATTTCATTAATGAAATAACAAATGGTCTGTGTGTGCCCGTAGCTGCAGTCACGATCATACCGCCAAATTCAGAATAGCTGCAGAAACAAAAGCTAAAGGGACAGCACATCCCAAGAAACTCCACTGTCACCCCCAATCACAACATGGTACATTGATGCACCCACAGAAGGCAGCTGGACTGATTTAAATTTATTTGTCGACACGCTTTTAAATGCCTGGTTGTATGAAGTAGCACTCTTGTCTGTCATCCTATTGCTCCATGTTCTTGTGTGAGCCCAATTTCTTGTAGTAGGAGTCTATCTATCCACCCTCCCCATTTTTAAAAAGCTTAAGATGCATCCAGGTAGCAGTTTCCAACTAGCAAAGTTCTATATTTGTTTATCAAGCCGAAAGTGTGGGGCAGACACACTTAATGCACAAGTACCTGTCTGCACACTAATATATATCCTAGCTGTGCAGAATGCACGTTCAATGTGGACTCTAGACCAGCCTTCCCAACCTGGGGCTGTCCAAATGTTTTGGACTTCAACTCCCTTCAGCCCAGCCAGCATATCCAATGGTCAGAAATCCTGGCAATTGTAGTCCAAAGCATCTGGAGGGCACCAGGTTGGCTCTAGACTATTGCCCTATGCTTTTGCTTTGAGCTGCCCTTCAAAATGGTTTGGAAGTTTTGGCTGACACATGATGCAAAGGCCACCAGATATGGATGCAAGAGAAGACTATTCCTGTGCTAGGTCACCAATGCTATCTTCCAATTAGCTTCCAGGCCCACCATGCTATTTTCCTTTCAATCCCATAGGCCCCACATCCCTGGAAAGGCTGCCTTCTCCCTCTCTCCACACATATCCCATACAGGTATGAAGTAGAGATAGGGGAGAAATTTGTTCACTTTGCATTTTAACTTACCTAGGGCGCAAACCTATTCAGATAAGCGTCCGCCTCCGAACTCAGAGGTGACTACCTATCCAATGCAGGGCAGGAGAAGCATGGAGGGGATTGTTCCCTCCACACTTCTCCTGCCCTGCATTTTTGGCTAGACAGCCAACTGCAGCTGTCTAGCTGTGGGAGGGCTGAGCAGGGGAGGAGGCTGCTGTGCAACACATTGGATGGGTTGTACAGGCATTTCTGCCCTGGAACACCCCCTGGAATGCCCCTTTTCGGCCGCTCCGCACTCCTCTTGCAAGCGCGGAGGATGGGGCTTTTCCGCGCTGCCTCGGAGGCAACATGGAAGTGCGGGGAGGTCGGTTCTCCTCAGAGCGTGGGCTCTGAGGTCAGTTCCCGGAAAACCAGATATCCTATGGCCGTCTAGCCGCTGTCTAGCAGCCATAGGATTGCTCCCCTAATTTTGCATTTTCAAATCAATACACAAACCTGAAGTCTGTTATCCTTTTGAAATTTGCACTTCTCTGTATTTTTCAATAGAGTTCTCCAATCAAAAGTGCATACAGAATGAATATATTAGACAAATTATGTTCAGAAATTCATTTTGTTTGGCAAATTGCTTGCAGAAATGTGTACTACTAGGCAAAATTGCATAGAAAAATGCATGTATTAGAATATGTATGAAAAGGTTGTTACATGATGTGCTCTAGTTAGACCCATGTACAAACTTGCACACGTTTTAATGAGACTCACACACCCACTTATAAGGAATCTTTAGACATTGGCAATAGAGTGTCTAGGGCTAAGAAGACGATTCTCACCCAAAGAGATCCACACTCAGACACTATTGGAGAGGATAATGCCACAACGGCGCACTTATTGAGGTTTACGAAGATTCAGATCCACAAGCTAGGTTTGGGGGAATTAGCTGAGCAAATGAATTTAATATTTAAAACCAGTTGGGGATGCTCCAGCCTTCACCAAGTTATGCTTTGGTGGGGAAATTAGCTGCATTCTTGGTGAAGCTGAGCTCCAGGCCTAAAAGTAGCTTTCAAGACTGTGGGAAGGAGTATTCTCGAGGCCTGAAGCCTACACACATGCACACCCAGAAAGGAAAGCAGGGGTGGAGGCTACAATTTGTACTCAAGAGCCTCCAAAAGCAATATACCTTTCCTCGGGCTGAAGCCCTTTCCTAGTGCGCATTGCAATTCCTGGTCACAGGTGAAGAGGAAGGAAAGCAGAGGGCCTTGATGGGCGGAGGCAAAGCACCCACTGTTGGCTGCTTGCTCTGGCAGGCAAGGAGCTTAGCGATGTCAGTGATCTCAGCATGGAGCCTTTCCTGTGGGAAGAGAGACTCTGCCGTGTGGCATCTTGCCCCTGCAGGGGTAAGGAACCTAGTGATTTCAGCAATAGGGCCCCCACACCTCTGAGAAGAGGGGGAATGGGGACTCGGTACTACGGAAACATGAGGCTTCCTATACAGTTCAGAGAAAGGCAGTGACATCACACTCTTGATGAGCCAGACACCGCTCATAGGCACTGGAAATGGTGCTACTTGCTATGGGAGAAAGACTGAGTTGGCCTTCCATCCTGTAGAACAAAGGAGGTGCTTGGGGATGATGGTTGTACTTGCCAGAAGCAAAAGTTCTATGTACCATCTCAACAAAAGATGACCTTGCATGTTCATGACTGCCTTAAAGGCAGGTGTCAAGGCTGGAGTTCAGCACTGGGAGCATACTGCAGGTAGTTGACTAGGTAACTTACCAGGTAACTCTTGCTATCCAGCACATTCATGTTTTGCAGAATGTTGACCCCCACTTTTGCCTTTGGGGAATACATTTTAAGCATTCCATTAGAAACTGAATTGCCTGATCGGGTCTTGCATGATGCTCTCCACTCCTGCACCTTTCTCCCACCTTTGCAGAGGCTGGGGATGAAGACGCCTGGCTTTGGGGCTGTGTCTCAAAATGGAGTCAGTACTGTTCATTCAACAGAGAGCTACTTTGTAACACTGTAAATTAACTTTCATACAAACTTTTAAAAAAATCTCAAAGATACGGGGCAATCTGAATTTAAGACTGGAAAAATGTGAAACTGAGAGAAGCCAAAATGGACAGACTCATCCGTCCCTGGTATCCATTCCAGCATACGGAACAGTGGGATCTCTGGGTGCTGGCCCTTTGGAACACCATTTCTAAGGGGGCCCTTATGGCCCCTTCCCCACCTGCTTTCCACTGGGGCTTTGCTCCTCTGCTGTATTTACTTATTCCTTTTAATGCATTGTAAATGCTACATTTTTAATATGGCTACTTTTGGAATATTCTGTATCACGTGAAGTACCTAGCAGGCTGGAAAGAGAGGTCCATAAGTTGTATAAATTTACTGGAAAGAACTTCAGTTAAAACACATTCAGACACGTACCCATGAACCTCTCTAGATTCAGAAGTCTTTGGGGAGTGGGGGGTTGCTTGCCAATGCCTTTTTGGTTTGACATTAGATTGTCACACTAGAGGGGGTCCTGCTTTTTTTTCTTGCAGTATTGCTCTCCCTCAAAGCATCTGCAGGAATAGAGCCTTGCTAACTTAGAAGGAGGTCAAATCAGTCCATCCTAAAGGAAATCAACCCTGAGTGCTCATTGGAAGGACAGATAATGAAGCTGAAGCTCCAATATTTTGGCCACCTAATGCGAAGAGAAAACTCCCTGGAAAAGACCCTGATGCTGGGAAAGACTGAAGGCAAAAGGAGAAGGGGACGACAGAGGATGAGATGGCTAGATAGCATCACGGATGCAATGAATATGAACTTGAGCACGCTCCGGGAGAGAGCGCAGGACAGGAAGGCCTGGCGTGCTATGGTCCATGGGGTCACGAAGAGTCGGACACGACTGAACGACTGAACAACAACAACAACTTAGAATACAAGCTGACTGCCAGTCCATGTCCAGGCCCGATTCAAAGTGCTGGTATTAACATTCAAAGCCCTAAACGGCTTGGGGCCAGGTTATCTGGAGAAGCGCCTCCTCCCACATGTACTTGCCCAGACCCTAAGATCATAAGAACATAAGAAGAGCCCTGCTGGATCAGGCCAAGGGTCCATCTAGTCCAGCATTCTGTTCACACAGTGGCACCAGCTGTCGACCGGGAACCCAGAAGCAGGGCATGAGTGCAACAACACCTTCCCACCCATGTTCCCAAGCAACTGGTGTACATAGGCTCACTGCCTCTGATACTGGAGGTAGCGCACAGCCATCAGGACTAGTAACCATTGATAGCTTTTCCCCCCAGGAATTTGTCCAACCCTCTTTTAAAGCCATCCAAATTGGTGGCCACTGCTACATCTGTGGTAGTGAATTCCATAGTTTAACTATGCACTGTTTGAAGTACTTCCTTTTATCTGTCCTGAATCTCCCACCAATCAGCTTCATAGGATGACCCCACTGGGTTCTAGTATTTTGAGAGAGGGAGAAAAATGTCTCCTTATCCACATTCTCTGTACCATGCATAACTTTGTAGACCTCTGTCATGTCTCCCCTTACCCTCCTTTTTTCCAAGCTAAACAATCCCAGTTGCTGTAACCTTCTCTCAAAGGGGAGATGCTCCAGCCCCTTGATCATTTTAGTTGCCCTTTTTTCAGCTCTACAATATCCCTTTTTAGATGTGGTGACCAGAACTGGACACAGTATTCCAAGCGTGGCCACACCATAGATTTGTCTGGGGGCAGTATGATATTGGCAGTTCTATTCCCAGTTCCTTTTCTAATTATGCCTAACATGGAGCTTGCCTTTTTTACAGCGGCTGCACACTGGGTTGACATCTTCAGAGGTCCTGCTCCGAGAGTCCCTGACAAAGGAAGTGAGGTGGGTGGCTACCAGGAAGAGGGCCTTTTCTGCTGTGAAATGAGCTCCCTAGAGAGGGTCGCCTGGCACCTGCATTGTACTCCTCTCACCACCAGGTGAAGACCTTTTTATTTTCCCAGCATCTTAGCATTCTAGTCTTTTAGCTCTGCTGTTTTAAATATGTATTTTAAATCTCTGCATTGCTGCTAGGTTTTATTCTGGTTCTACTTTTACATTGTAGTTTCAAGCTTTCATATGTTGTATTGTTTTATGCTCTACCTTGTGGTTTTAATTTTTGTGAACTGTACAGAGAGCTTCAGCTATTGGGCAGTATAGAAATGAAATGAATTTTTTTTTCTTTATTCCAAGCTTTTGGGATGTAGCATCTGTTCTTTCCCACTACATCTGCTCTTAACTGTGCTCTTTTTAAATGTTCGGGTTGAAAAGTGCTGAAAAGGTTTTGAATTTTGTTCTTATTGCTGTTATCCACCTTGAGTTTAGAAAAGCGAAGGGCAGAAAATGAAAAACAACAACTGATACAGTCCTTCATGACTTTGGATTGGGTGGGAAGGGAGCCACAGGCAGGGTGCATCGGGAAAAAGTGGCAGCGGGAGGACAAAACTGCTTGCATTACTGCTCGGCCCTTCAGGATGGGATGGGCTACAAATCTAAGTCCAACCACATCATTACACCTATATAACCATCCAGCTACCTGGGAAAGAACTGCATTCCCTCAGTTATAAAGATGGCTGTTTTGAGTACTGAGGCAAGCAACACACACTTTGTGCTAAACTTTGTGTGGAAAGGCCCGTATTTAATTAATATCCTTCACCCCATTAAAAAACAAACATACAGCAAAGTATTATGAAAAGGTATATTTCACTCATTTAAATAACTATTAATTCAGCGTATTAAGGAAGAAATAACAGCCAATCACATAAACATTTTACATGAATCAAATTAATTTAACCACACAATAAATTAAAACATTAAATATTAACTTTCAGTGCAACATATACAGAAAAAACAAATGTAAGCTTGACTAACAAATAAACTTCAGGTTAGTTATGAACAATAAACTTAATTGTGAACAAAAGGGGAGAAGGTGTTAACAATGGAAGTAGACGTTAGCTCACAGTTGGGAGAAGGCATCTAGCAATGAAGTTTATGTTATAATAATCAAAGATGTATCTAATGTGGAAAATTGGCACAGTCTGTGAGAGTTCTAGGTTTGCCTTGTCAAAAATTTCTAGTTGGCCATTTCAAATATACATTTTTTATTTTTAGAAAACTGTGATACTTGACCCAGTTTCTGGTGAAGTACTCAAACTGCAGGGGACATGCAGGTGGTATCGGATCAGACAGCTAATGGTTAAAAGGCTGTGTCCAATTTCTAAACGGCATTATAGATTTTAATTCCAGGGAAAAGGGAAGCAGGGCCCTCATTGTAACTGGCATGCCAACAGTTTTGTTGAGACTGCAGTTCACTTTCCTGCCTGCCCCTTCCTCCACATAAAAAGTAGCAGGTCACATTCTGCACAATCTGGTTTAACATTCAAAGTATTTAAATCACCACTTGGTATGGACCACAAGCCATTTTACAGAACAGACCTTACAGAATGTAACCATTTCTTATGTTAGTGCTTGGTCTGAGAGTACTTTGAGATGGGCTGGGATTTCCTTAGACCTGTGGCACTTAAATGACCTTGACCATACCTGAAGAGCACAGTGCGAAAATCAGGAAAAATGGTCATGACCTGAATAACCTTTTTCACCCAAGCTGGGGTTAATACCCAGTTTAACAAGTCACTGTTAGGAAGGGCGGGACAGAAAACAAGTTTAGAGACAAAATTAAAATTATTTTTACTTTTTTTTAAAGAGATGATTTCTCCTCCTGAGGAAAGTCAGAGAGGATACCCTTGCAACAAGGGACAAAAGGGGGCACACATATTAAAGGAAGCACAAAGACTCACAAGACAGACTGCCAACTATAGAACCCAAACCAACCTATCCTTTTTTCTTTTTTAAATAGACATCAGTTTTGCTCTGGTAGCAATGTTCATGACATCAAGAAGGGCTTTAGTCAACACGGTCAGTAAGATATACAGGAAAATACACTTTATGCATCGGCCCAACATGGAATCCCATGGTTTTTAAAGGGAGACTGGCAACACTGTCTTTTGTCCATCACCAAGGGAAAAATAGGTGAAACTAGTATTTCACAGTGGAGGTTTAGACTTAAAGTAAAACTGTTCTGCCAGCTCAGAAAGAGCAGAATGGCTTTTGAACAAAGAATTTTAGAATTTCTCAAAGGTTTTACTGCCTTTCTCTTTAGCTACTTTTGTATTAAGAGCTGGGCGCCTTTGTCCTTAGAGGGTCCAAGTGCTTAATTTAGCTGTTGAGAGTGTGGCTCATAGAACAGAGGTCACTGTAGAATCAGAATCTTCCAAATGATCAACATCAAGTTTAGCTAAAAGCATGAATAAGAGCCCTGCTTCCACCATACCATCAGTTGCACACTCAACAAGACATCAGGACCCATGAAATTGTATCACACCTCTCGCATTTAGAGGTCGGGAGATCCAGAATGCTGGAGCTTCAGTCCTCTTCTCACAATACAAGTACTGGAAAAGTGAAGCCTTCCACAGATCACTCCCATCTTTGGAAACATGCCTTAGAATTGCAATACCTTGGTCGGAGAAAGATTTGTGCACCTACACAACAGTTCTGAGTCTTACTTAATCCTATGGAATGTTTCCAGACACACAAGTGACTTATAGAAGCACTCCAGTGTCCTAAGTTGTCATATGGGAAGGGATGATGGTGGCACAACTATATACACGAAGTCCTCACAGCCTGTCTAGAAAACCCTTAAAAGGATTTAGAACCAAAATAGGATTGTGTTTAAGAACCCCATCCCAGACTGATTTAAGTAGGATTCCCATCTACTTCGAGGGGTTATAAAGTCAGGTGCTAAAAACAAACCAACAAACCAAACACAGAGGTTCCTGTTCCAACATCCCACTTATATCCATCACGTCACAGCTAACAATTCTGTAGACTCTACTTTTTATCTTTGGGAAAATGCAGCAAAGCAGTCACTTTTTCATCAAGTCACCCAGAGCTGGGGGAAGGCGAAGAAGGGATGGCGAAGGAACTTTCTCATTTGCACACACAAGTTTGGGCTCATACTGAGAAGAGGAGGTGTAAATTATTTTGCTGTCATGTGGATCAAAGTGTCCACACTTGCTGTATTTTCTTTTTCTAAACAGTACTGAAGACGCAGAAATTTTAAATTCTGGTAATTCCATGTGGATACTTAGAAAACTTCATCTTGATGTTTTTGGAGGCAAATAGAAGAACTTGCAGATGAACACAAGAGGCCAATCTTCTCAAGCAGAGGATTTTGCTCTTCCAAAATGACCGATGTCGCTCATGCCTTCTTTGGAGTCAAATATGTAACAAATGCACGAACCCAAGGCCTGCCCTTCAGGTCATGTTGTATGAAGTCTCAAGCAAGGAGGAAGATTCTTGGGAAACAAGACTACCCCAACCTGAACTGTACACATACTTTTTCCCCTATCCACCCCTTCCATGTCCATTTCTTATAGTTACATAAACACAAAGCTGTCCAGTGTGCACTTTTTAAAATTTTATTTAACTACACAAAGTCTTTGGGATTTCTTCATTGTCATGATTTCCATATACAGGTTAAGTCTGGTGCCATGTAGCCGATGACTTCCCTTTGGCAAAGTTCTGGAAGCCAGATGTATAAACGAAGGGTATAACAAAGTACCCAAAGATACATGGAGTCTGCTTGCTAATACTGTTCTATCCCTGTGTAGCATTTCTGTCCATGTTAAGTCTTTCTCTGGAATTGTAGGCCTCTGGTAGAGTACTGCAGTGGTCCCGTCTACACACAGCAATACATATCTCAGCAGACTTGGCCTTTGTCAGACAACTGCAAAAAATATACATCAAAATATTTTAAAACAGTTATAAAAGAGAAAGTCCACATTCTGATGAGAATACAGCACGCAGTCAAATATGAAACAACTAAACACAAGACACAGGGGTGCCGGTGGCATGGAGCTGCCCTTCAGTGTCTATTTCTCCAAAGCTACAAGCATCTTTGGCCCAGATGCTGGCATCCATAGCCCACCTGGAATAACTTACCTTTTTCCTGGGGCTTCCAGATCCACAAAACAGGAAGCCTTTCGATGAATCAAGTCTACCAGAGAAAGCTAAAGCCACTTCCTTTTTATTTAACACTTTGATAACCCATCTTCTAGTCAAAAGGGGGGTTAAAAGGTTTTCTCTAGTCCCATCTCCTAGCTCTAAAAGGTGCAAAGAAAAGTGCTTAAATGACACTCCTCTGATTAGTATAACCTGTAGGACAGTCACTCCTGCCCACGCAGGCCAAACATAATACGAACGGAATATGGTTTTCTTTCTTTCTTTGTTCCTCTGCTCACCCAGTCATTCACCCACCCAAAGATGCTGGATGTTTTGCAACTCTCCAGGTAACCCCTGCATTTGGGGTATTTTGCCTCTAAGAATTTAATGCAGGTTAGCAAGTTTTTTACCATTTGTTTTTCAAGTCCACATTGTGCTTTCTTTTTTTGCCTCTTATCCTACTCCCTTAGTAAATATCTTCTTTCAAGTTGGACCTGAGGGTGGAATGTGAGTTTCCGGCAATCCCAGGAGAGACTTGTCTCCCCACCTGCTTAGCCACTCAGGCCCATCGACCTGTGTTTACTAATTTGTATCGGCGTGAGGGAGGAGGAGGAAACAGGCTGTTTGCCTGCAGTGGCAGGAGATCTCCACTGGTCACTACTTCCGTCAGCATATAACTAGATCACAGCTCTGAGTCTCCCCACCCAGGATTAGAGAAAAAAGTGTGTGTGTGGGGGGGGGGGGGCACCCTACTGGTCAGACAGAAGCATGTACAACTGGCCTGCCTCACAAGGCAGTTGTGGCACAACATACTGCTTTAAAAAGGAATTATCCAAAACCATGAAGGATGGGTGACAGCTATAATTCATTATGATTCTTAAACAAAACCTCCACATTCGGAGGCATCCTACCCTGTATATCCATGTTGGGGAACACAGGGGAAGCTTGTCATCTCTATATCCTGCTTGAGAGCTCCCAGAGGCATCTGCCTGTTCAGCATTGGAACGAGGATGCTGATCCGGCAAGGCAGGTCTCGTATTCCCAGAGACAAAGAAGGACATACTAACTTCAGGGGGGCCGGATGTGTGCATGGTCACAACTGCACCACAAAGTGTCAAATTTAGCCTGTAATGTTGACCCCAAGATCTACTGGAGTCCAGGGCAGGCAAGGCAGACTGTTCAGTATGGTATTCTTTGTAACAAGAATTAAAGAGGAAGGTCTTAGTTGGCTTACTGGAGCACAGAGTTCCAGGTGAGCATGCTCAGGACTGTTCGCTAAATCAGGAGAAATTAAAGTACTCCTATCCAGCTAAGGTAGAAAAAAGACTGCACAACCTATTCAATGAGTAGAACTCAACATGCGTCTTCGAAGAATCTAAATCAGACTTTGGAGACTCCCTGCAGTCTTTGAGTTTCAAGGCACCCCCTCACGCAGGGCAGGGCAGGGCAGGGCAGGGCAGGGCAGGGCAGGGCAGGGCAGGGCTTCCCCAACCTGGCACCCCCCAGAGGTGTTGGGCTGCCACTCATACCATTTCCAGCCAGTGTGGCTGATGGCCATGGTGGCTGGGAATGACGGGAGCTACAGCACTGCTGGCAAGCACTGATCCTTGCCGGATCAGCATGCAAATGCAAGCACAGTATTTTTGTTTACATTTTTGTGGTTTTCTTAAAAGTATTTTGACATTTCTGTTACCATGCCAGGCAGCCTCCCCCAATCTGCTGCCCTCCAAATATTTTGGATGACAACTTCCAGCATTCCTGACCATTGGCCATGCTGGCTGGGGCTGATGGGAGTTGAAGTCCAAGCCACCTGGAGGGCACCAGGTTGGGGAAGGCTGACCTATGGTTGCACAATAAACTGTACTACTGCTAAATAGTATCCAGACCAACAAAGCCGACTTATAGCGGGTCAGATGACTTGTCCATCTATTCCGACTAGCATCTGTTGCAGGATCTCAGCCAGAGGCCTTTCTCAGCCCTGCAAACTACCCCAAATCCTTTTAACCGGAGATGCTGGTGACGGAACCTGGGCCTTCTGCGTGCAAAGTGTGTGTTCTACCACTGCACGAGGGTGTTGCAGAGGGGGAAGTGGGGGAGGGCATCTCCAGGACGTTTCTCACTCCAGCAGTTTAAACGGTGACACTTCTTGGCAAGATGTTTTCCATTTCCAATTAAATGCCTGCTGAAGATGTTTTGTTTAGTCTCAAAGGGCCAGTTCGCACATAACAAGAGCCCATGTGTTAAACAACCCATGGACTGTTGGGGACAAGAAACTCAACAACAAGCCATGGGCTAACTGCTGGGTCATTTAAGCCCCTAAACAACCCAGTGGTCTGGGTTTGGATGTCATACTCAACAGCCTATGAAGGAGCCACTCGTGGGTTGCTGGATAAAAGTGGCAGTGGCAGCTGCGCCACAGGCCACGCTTCAGCTCTCTTCTGCACATGCACGGCTGTTGTTACGTGCAAACCAGGTCAATGTGTTTTACAAATTGAACCAATGCTGTCAGAAGCACCACTGATGTCATTGCACTTACTCCCAGGTAACTATGCATAGGATTGCAGCCATGCCCCATAAACGTAACTGTGAGGTTTTATTAGCGGTTTATTGGTTTTGGATGTCTGTGTTTTCTGATGGAGTTTTTGAACTAGAGCGTTAGTTCCTGTGAGAATAAATAATAGAAAACCAGGATCTCTCTCTCCTGCCCCGCCCCACCCGTCTCAGGGGAGTGACTATGGATTCTGCATGGGGGCATGGCTAAGGTGGGCCCCCACATGTCTAAATTTACCACTATGCCACTGAGCAGTCTGAACCACTGTCAGTCAGCCACTCAGGTTACAGGAGGACAGAGAGGTTGGCAACGTTCCCTTTGCCAGCCATCACTTAAATATCAAGGTGCTTCTGTGGCAGTTTATATACCTGTTTCTGAGTTGCAGCAAGATGCTCCTCCCTTCAAGAGCCCGTTGGGCTTCTCGTCTCTGCAGGGGATGGTCTTGCACCATTCACAACGTTGCCTTGTCCCACAGCAGCTGCAAAACACACAGTTGGAAGGTTAAATGGTGAGGGCAAGCGTAGGGATGGCATGGCACGCCGACAGTGAAACCACAGTCCATGGAAAAGCCCTGCTAAGAGTGGAGACAAAGGGCTGCTGGCACGAGTGGCAGCCCCCATGCAATCACCCTGGGGCTGGGCTTGTGTGGAGACATGCACCATACGCATGAACTCAGACGTGTACACATGCTCACCACCCAGGTGGAAGCCCTGGTTCACACAAGTAATGGCTCTGTGCCAGCCCCTCATTCTCCAAAGTTCATGGTAGGAAGGGACCCCTCTGTACCGCAGCCCAAAGTCTCACCTAAAATTTACTGAAATCACCACAATTCAGACTGCTGAAATCCACTTTAATAAAAGTCTGAGTTGCACATTTTGTGATAAGGAACTATAATGTTTGCTGCTGGATTCCAGGTTTCCCCCTAAAATTCAAAACTCCCAAGTTAGAGAATCAACATTTGTATCTAGAAATGTCAAAGGTTTTGCTGTTAAAATTTTTAAAAACAGGTCTGATCAAATTGGTTTCAGCAGCTTCACTAATTTCAGCTGAATTCTTCTGCACTGTCCCCGTAATAGGGATGGGCAAATGATAGCCCAGAGGCTAAAAAAGGCTCCCAAAAGGGATCCTCACCTGGCTTTTCCCAGTCCAAAATCACCTGGCTTATCACACAATTCTGCTACTTTCCTCAAGACAGCAAAGGTGGAAGGAACTCTGTGACCAGTTGTGAACATGGATGCTATCCAATTAAAGAGTGACATTTTAAATATTTAATGGACTAGTGTTTGTATGCATACATAGCAGGGCCTGGACAAGCCTGCTCTTTGTTGTGACCATCCAAACTGGTTTGTTCTTCTCGATCCGCTTGCTGGGGAAGAATGTTTCACAAGCAAAGCTGAAAAAAGGGCTGGGGACTTGCCGAAAAGGGATTAAGCAAGAGATCTCAGAAGGCAAGCCACGCGGGTTGGGAAATCAACCACAACGACACTTCAGCCATTCCTCTAAATTACACGGCAAAGACTTTAATTTTAGCTTAATAGAAACATTCCAGTTGCAACACGCATACCACCATCCCCTGTCCTCAGAACAAAAACACACCGTAATACATGACATCACAAGGAGAAGCCATTCCAGGACATGCAGGATGGACAGACATGGACTTGCATACCAGGCAGTGTGTTTTTGTGGAACGGAAAACAGCTGGAACACAGAGCATTCATCCAGTTCTTATTCACAGTGTCTTTCTAATCCTTTTTTAAAATAGGTATTTCTACAAATATACCCAATGTATGGAAAAATTGTGGGGGGCGATGAAGTGGGAGAAACAATTCATGCTTTCAACACCACACCATTACCAACAAAGTGATTAAACAGAACTAAAATAAATTGCACTATTTATTTAGGCAGACACTTCAAAATGTTCTCATTAGCTCCAAAACAGCTATTCCAGAAAGAGACAAACTTTACTAGTCAACAGGATCCTCACTAGATTTGTAAATTGTCTCTCAGCCACCAACGCTCTGCTGGTGAGACGTCTGAGACTTTCCACAGCTGACACTGGCTAAAAGGAGCCTCAGTCTTCGCCTCTCTTATATCTTTAGCCAGATACCGTAGCAGAAGTGCACACGGGTCTAACGGCAAAAGATACTCTTTTGCCGTTAGATAAAAGATCATCCTCCATGTCTTCATATAACCAGCATCAAGAACTCTTTCCTACATTTGCATGCCTACCTTATTAAAAAGAAATATTCTCTATATTCTGCATTCACAGATATTGGCCACTAGCAGCTTCATGGCAACTCTAAACTGAATAGGCCACGACAGGTCTGTCCTCTCTATGCACCCAGTTGCCCTCGGATGATGCAGCCTCCCCCAACATGGCGGCCTCCAGATGTGTTGCAACTCCTAACATCTCCCCAGCCAGCCATGCTGGGAGTTGCGCTCCAACACATCTGGAGGGCGCCCCGTTGGGGGAGGCAAATATAATGCCCAACAGGACGACAATTTCTCAACACAAAATCTACCCTCTCCCATTGCCAACTAGGACGTTGAAACTGCCAAGAGACAGGTTACTTGAATCCAACCATGGCTGGCTGGGGATGATGAGAGTTCTGGTCCAGCACATCCGGAGAGCACCAGGCTCATGGAGGTTGCACTAGCAGAACGGCGATTCCAGTGGGACTCCACAGCATGCCATCATACTTACTGCATTAGGACGCAGACTATGATCAGTGCCACTGATGCGATCACTGAAACCACCACCAAGGTGGTTATGGTTTGTTTCTTGTGGTTGGCAGCTACTACTGCAAGGAGGTCTGCATGCTCACATCGTGTCCCAACAAACCCAGAATGGCAGCTGTGACAAGGAGGAGGAAAACCGGGAGCAGTGTGTTAAAAAGAAGAACAGCGAGGCTTCTTAAAATGCAGGACTTGAGCTAGTTCTCATTCAGAATTAAAATGGATTTTTGTCTAATCAGATGGCTGGAATGTGCCTGGAGCCAGAAAGGGAGAAGGCTCACAACAGGGATAGAGAATCACAGGCCCGAGGCCCAGCCCAGCTGCGGTCCCCATCTGGCCAACTGGGCTTCCCCAGAAGGCCCCCTCGTCTTGGCCGCACCGCCCTTCCCCCAATCACCAATTGTTTGGTGATTTCCTGGATTCAGAGCCATTTTAACCCCATTTGAAAAGGATGAAATGCACTGGAAAACAGGTGAGGGCTTCTCAGAACAGAGGCGGATGGATGGCGTGTGGAGTGTTGGCACTCCCAGAGAAATTAGCACATAAAATAAGGGTAACAAGAGGGATAGAAATTTGTGACAAATTTATTAAGATGTGGTTTCCTTTCATAGCGTATGTAAATCAGGACTCTGGGAGTAGAGGTCCTCCTAATGCACGACGTAAATTCTGGACAGACATTTTTTGAACTGATCTCAGAACAACTTTCTCTGTACTTATATGTGGTTAAGTTCTGAAACATATCATACTTAAAAACTCCATTTAACAAAGTTGAAATGCCTCTCCTATGGCTTAGGTACTGGCAGGCAAAGCTTTAAGCTACAATATGCTGGGATCTGGGGGGATCTTGGCCCCACCCTGCCCCATTTGCCTTTGGCCTGCAAACGTCCCCAAAATGGAATCCAGTCCTTGGGCTGAAAGATGTTCTGCACCTCTAAGTCCCAGTCTGCATTTCCTATTGAGACCCTCGGTTAGAAGCCCTGTCCTTCCCACCCAAAATACATGTGGACTGCAGTATTCCTTTTATGCCATTTCCCAAGGGCGAGATTTTACATGTTTGCAGTCAGGGTGTTAACTTTTAGGGGCGGGGGGAGTGGGAAGAGTAAATTTGTGAGAAGAGTATGATTAGAGTAGGCACAACCCCAATAATCCAATAGGTTTGGGCTATTTTTCATGCGTTTTTGTATTGGCCAGCTATTCCTCCTATGCTGTGCGAACAATTCACTCCACTTGAACCCAGCTCAGCATGTGCTCTGGTCTGCTGCATCTAGTTGATGCCTTGCTCTCTTCATTGCTACATGACTCCAAGGCTCAACATTCGAACAAAGCAAACTTTTAACACTGCAAAGGAGCTTTTCCGTGTGTCCTACAAGGGGTCTCTAAGGCAGGCGGTTGGCAATGTGGTGCCCTCGCAAGCACAAATGCACCCTGAGACATCTTTCTTTGCACCCCCCATGGTGCCCTTATTCCTCCTACTTAAAAAAAAACAAAAAAACAAAACACCACAGATTTTCTTACTGGCAGCTGGGATTGCTGTGAAATAGGTTTCTGTTTGTGCTAAAAACTGTGGGCTCAAATGAATTATTTAGTGTGTTGGGGCTTAGAGCCCGCCTCTGTCTTGTACTCAGTCTTTGGGGCAGATTACTTGTCCCTTGCTATGCCTCCAACAGCAGCCATTTTGTGGTGGTGCCCAGGACAGTTTCCCAAATTGCCAAATGTGTCCACAGCCCAAAAAGGTTGCCTACCCCGTCTCTAAGGGATGAAGATGTGAACTAATTCTACTTTCTCTTGTGCTCGCACGAAACTGCCACCAGTAAATCTGCCAGCATGGGTATTTCAAGATGAAAATGTAAAGACAACTTACATGCAAGTTGGTTTTTCCTCCTGTACCAAGTACCTGCAAGTACCATGGAAGCAAAACTGTCTATGGACATCTGGACAGTTTTCAAAATGAGATCTTACAGCGGCAGCCACTGGGGGAGCTAAAAGAGGAGAAAGGGGGGTGGGGGACAGAAAGAGATTGGTTAGTCTTCCATTCTGTGGCGAACAGCACTCAGATTATGTTCAGTTCCGGGCTGCTTTAGCCAATTATCCTTTGGTCTTTTGTAGCACATGCAAAGTGCATTAGAATCTTTTCTTAAATTCACTTCCATGATAATCTGTGAGGTTTGTATTATTCCCATTTTACATGCGGGTAACGAGGCTGTGCAAGACAGTATTATTCCCAAGGCAACCTCAAGATTATATGACATGGCCAACCAGCTGCCCACAAAAAAACCGCAAGCAGGATGTGAGTGCAACAGCACCCTCCCACCCATGTTCCCCAGCAACTGGTGTACATAGGCATACTGCCCCCGATCCTGGAGGAAGCACACAGCCATCAGGACTAGGAGCCATGGATAGCCTTCTCCTCCAGAAAATTGTCCAGTCCCTTTCAAAGCCATCCAAAGTGCAACCCCACCTCTGTAACGTCCTCTGAAACATTCTGATATGGCCACCGGCACTGCGAGGATTCCCCATGGATGAAACTGTGGTGCTAAACAATTACAAATGGCCAAGAACAGCCTTGCCCAACCTGGCACCCTCCAGGTGTGTTGGACTACAGTTCCCATCATCCCCAGCTAGCACGGCAAATCTACTGTTTATTTATTTCATTTCATTTCTATGCTGCCCAATAACCGAAGCTCTCTGGGCGGTTCCCAAAAATTAAAACAAAAAAACACACAGTAAAACAATATAAAATACAAAAGCATTAAAACCACAATATAGCAATACAACCAGAATAAAACCTAGCAGCAATGCAGAGATTTAAAATACAGATTTAAAACAGCAAAGCTACAAGACTAGAAAGCTGAAATACTAAAATGCCTGGGAAAATAAAAAGGTCTTCACCTGGCGCCGGAAGGAATACAACGTAGGTCCCAGGCGAACCTCACTAGGGAGCTCATTCCACAGCTGGGGTGCCACAGCAGAAAAGGCCCTCCTCCTAGTAGCCACCCTACTAGATGTAGACCTAGATATATACACACACTGTACACTGCTTGGGGCACTTTGGTAGAAAAGTAATGTTTAGGTACCGGAAACACACTGCACCAAAAGAGAGCCTAAACAATTTTATTCTTTAATCAGAAAGCTGAGATTCCACAACAGGATTCAGCTTCCCAGCACAATATTAATTCCCCTAATTTATGATGACGATGATGCTAACCCCACATGGGGTGCTAAGGGATGTCTTGTAGTACACCGTGGTGTCTACAGAGGGCTTAGGGGGAGGAAAACGAACGGAAAAGCTACCACCACACAGAAGGTTTTACCTACTAGGAATTGTCGCTCCCCCTTCATGGATCACTGCCTTGTTGTGGCGAAGGGGCTTGCGTAACTCAGTGAAGCCATAAGCTATGCCGTGCAGGGCCACCCAAGACGGACAGGTCATGGCAGAGAGTTCTGACAAAATGTGGTCCACTGGAGAAGGAAATGGCAACCCACTCCAGGATTCTTGCCAAGAAAACCCCATGGAACGTATCACAAGGCTAAAAGATATGACGCCGGAAGATGAGCCCCTCAGGTCGGAAGGTGTCCAATATGCTACTGGGGAAGAGCAGAGGGTATTTCCAAGTAGCGCCAGAAAGAGTGAAGCGGCTGGGCCAAACCCGAAAGGACACTCAGCTGTGGATGTGTCTGGCGGTGAAAAGAAAATCCGATGCTGTAAAGAACAATATTGTTTAGGAACCTGGAATGTAAGATCAATGAATCAAGGTAAGCTGGAGGTGGTCAAACATGAGATGGCAAGATTGAACATCGACATCTTGGGAATCAGCGAACTCAAACGGACAGGCATGGGTGAATTTAATTCAGGTGACCATCATATCTACTATTGTGGGCAAGAATCCCTTAGAAGAAATGGAGTAGCACTCATAGTCAACAAAAGGGTGGGAAAAGCAGTACTGGGGTACAATCTTAAAAATGATAGAATGATCTCAGTACGAATCCAAGGCAAACCATTCAACATCACAGTAATTCAAGTCTATGCCCCAACCACTGAGGCCGAAGAAGCTGAGGTTGATCGGTTCTATGAAGACCTACAACACCTTCTAGAACTAACACCAAAAAAAGATGTCCTCTTCATCATAGGGGATTGGAATGCTAAAGTAGGAAGTCAAGAAATCACCGGGATAACAGGCAGGCATGGCCTTGGTGTACAAAATGAAGCAGGACAAAAGCTAATAGAGTTTTGCCAAGAGAACATGCTGATCATAGCAAACACTCTTTTCCAACAGCACAAGAGGCAACTCTACACATGGACGTCACAAGATGGTCAATATCGAAATCAGATTGATTATGTCCTTTGCAGCCAAAGATGGAGAAGCTCCATACAGTCAGTAAAAACAAGACCTGGAGCTGACTGTGGCTCAGATCATGAGCTGCTTCTTGCAAAATTTCGGCTTAAATTGAAGAACGTCGGGAAAACCACTAAACCGTTCAGGTATGACCCTGATGAATATACAGTGGAGGTGAGGAATAGATTTCAGGGATTAGACCTGATAGACAGAGTGCCTGAGGAACTATGGACGGAGGTCCGTAACATTGTTCAGGAGGCAGCAACTCAATCCATCCCAAAGAAAAAGAAATGCAAGAAAGCAAAGTGGCTGTCTGATGAGGCTTTACAAGTAGCTGAAGAAAGAAGGGAAGCGAAAAGCAAGGGAGAAAGGGGAAGATATACCCAACTGAATGCAGAGTTCCAGAGAATAGCAAGGAGAGACAAGAAGGCCTTCTTAAATGAACAATGCAAAGAAATCGAGGAAAACAACAGAATGGGAAAGACTAGAGATCTCTTCAATAAAATGGGAGATCTCAAGGGAACGTTTTGTGCAAAGACGGGCATGATAAAGGACAAAGAAGGCAGGGACCTAACAGAAGCAGATGAGATTAAGAAGAGGTGGCAAGAATACACAGAAGAAGTATACAGGAAAGATCTGAATGTCCCTGATAGCCATGATAGTGCGGTCACTGAACTTGAGCCGGACATCCTAGAGAGTGAAGTCAAGTGGGCCTTAGGAAGCATTAGTAACAACAAAACTAGCAGAGATGACAGTATTCCAGCCGAGCTATTTAAAATCCTAAAAGATGATGCTGTTAAAGTGCTGCATTCAATATGCCAACAAATCTGGAACACTCAACAGTGGCCACAAGACTGGAAAAGGTCAGTTTACATTCCAATTCCAAAGAAGGGCAACGCCAAAGAGTATTCAAACTACCGCACCATTGCGCTCATTTCACATGCCAGCAAGGTGATGCTCAAAATCCTACAAGCTAGGCTTCAGCAGTATGCGAACCGAGAACTACCGGAAGTACAAGCTGGGTTTAGAAGAGGCAGAGGAACTAGAGATCAAATCGCCAACATTCGCTGCATCATGGAGAAAGCAAGAGAATTCCAGAAAAACGTCTATTTCTGCTTCATTGACTACGCTAAAGCCTTTGATTGTGTGGATCACAACAAACTGTGGCAAATTCTTAAAGTGATGGGAGTACCAGACCACCTTACCTGTCTCCTGAGAAACCTGTACGAGGGTCAAGAAGCAACAGTAAGAACCAGACATGGAACAACCAAGTGGTTCAAAATTGGGAAAGGAGTATGACAAGGCTGCATATTGTCACCCTGCTTATTTAACTTATATGCAGAGTACATCATGAGAAATGCCGGGTTGGATGAATCACAGGTCGGAATTAAGATTGCTGGGAGAATTATCAACAACCTCCGATATGCAGACGATACCACCCTAATGGCAGAAAGTGAAGAGGATCTCAAGAGCCTCTTGTTGAGGGTGAAAGAGGAGAGTGCAAAAGCTGGTTTGAAACTCAACATTAAAAAAACGAAGATCATGGCATCTGGCCCCATCACTTCCTGGCATATAGAAGGGGAAGAAATGGAAGCAGTGACAGATTTTACTTTCTTGGGCTCCAAGATCACCGCAGACGGTGACTGTAGCCATGAAATTAAAAGACGCTTGCTCCTTGGGAGGAAAGCTATGGCCAACCTAGACAGCATAGTAAGAAGCAGAGACATCACCTTGCCGACAAAGGTCCACATAATCAAAGCTATGGTTTTCCCAGTAGTAATGTATGGCTGTGACAGCTGGACTATAAGGAAGGCTGAGCGCCGAAGAATTGATGCTTTCGAACTGTGGTGCTGGAGAAAACTCTTACGAGTCCCCTGGACTGCAAGGAGGTCAAATCAGTCCATCCTAAAGGAAATCAACCCTGACTGCTCATTGGAAGGACAGATAATGAAGCTGAAGCTCCAATATTTTGGCCACCTAATGCGAAGAGAAAACTCCCTGGAAAAGACCCTGATGCTGGGAAAGACTGAAGGCAAAAGGAGAAGGGGACGGCAGAGGATGAGATGGCTAGATAGCATCACGGATGCAATGAATATGAACTTGAGCACGCTCCAGGAGAGAGCGCAGGACAGGAAGGCCTGGCGTGCTCTGGTCCATGGGGTCACGAAGAGTCGGACACGACTGAACGACTGAACAACAACAATTGTCGCTCACCCACACCGAGGTTCTGGATAAACAGCGCATGAACCACGTCACCAGGGTGTTAAGTGCTTTGGCATCACCGTAACACAAGCGGAGGGAGTGAGGCAACAGTAACAGCTGCCAATGTGAGGACACTTCTTACACATGCTTTTGTGGGATAGTGGGGTGAGAAAAAATGTGCACCGCTCAGAGCACATCCATTTACAGGAAGAGGGTAACTGACCATGACATCATCCAAATTTTTAGAAGCCATGTGTCTTGAGACTAAAATCTGGATTAGTGCTATTATTAAAGACCATTTTCTACATCATGAACCGCTGCCACTGTAGTCATACGTTCCTAGACACAGGGCACTCCACAGCAGTAATCTGTTCTACTACATTATTTGATATTACTTGCAAAAAACCACACTCAGTGCAGACTTCCGCAACCTGTCACCCTTCATACGTGTTTGACTACAACTCTCAGCATCCCTCAGCCAGCATGGGAGTTGCTGGGAGCTGTAGTCCAACTCATCTGGGGGCAGCTGGTTGGGGGCACCTGCCTCAACACAACAATTCCGATATGTGCAACCAGACGTTCTGCAACCCACGAGATGCACCAAGCCCAACATCTCATGGGAATGAATTGCGTTTGACAGACAAGCAGAGGTTAAGAATCCCTCAAAAGTTGTTCAGACAAAACGTTTGCCCTGTTCTGTGAAAAGCCAGAGATAGGCGGCCGATTTGGGCAGCCCTTGAAAGCTACATTTTGAGTGGTTACTTAAAAATAAGTCTTCATGGCCCTAGAAGTATTTCCTAAAGGAGCTTTAAGCTGGACATTCTTAGCATTGCTTAATCATGTTTGCTGACATCTGAAAAAAAATCTCAGAAGCAGAAGGTTTAGGATGAGAGACGTATTTGTGGAGCAAGCAAGCAGCTTCCTCTCTGCTGCTCTGGCGGGTGGTTTGAGAACTAGACAAGTGAGTAGTCTGATGCCCAGAGCACAGACCAGCTAATACCAAAACACATCTGCTACCCTCCTAAGGTGCAACAAAAGTCGGTTGTAATGGATCCCAACCCCACACAAAATCAGCGGACTGGTGAAATACCTGCTTCCGAGTTAATCACTTCTACTCAAAGGGGGAAGCTTGCTGAAGAAGAGACGGATGCTCCTTAGCAGCCGGACAGGGATGCATGAACAGATGTCTGCATAGGCTCAGCCCTTCAACCCCAAAATCGGGTTAAGCCTGAATTTTCCCAAAACTGCCCTAGGTATCGGGGGTGGGGAGCACAGACTCAGTGCAACAGAGGCCCGCTACAGTCATGCCCAAAGTGTGCATATGCCTCTTGCAGAAGTTCCAGTCCTACCTGCAAGGGCCTAGTTTCGGCTTTTCTTGGTATTACTTGAAATCACTGTGCCTAGAGAACATGGAAGGTCGCCCAAAAATGAACGTACACGCCCTCGGCAATGACAAGTCTACATCCACCAAGCCTCTGAAAAGGCGTATCCTGTATGAAGCCCGGCAGCACAAGCTTAAGCATGTTTACTCAGATTATGTCCCATTAAGTTGAATGGGACTCCCTTCCCTCCCCACTCTCCGGACATCCATGCTTCTTCTTGACCCATAACAGAAGTGAACAGAATATGAAGACAGGCCTTGTGTGCTAAAATGGGGCTTCATTTGAGCATAGCAAGAACATTAAGGTATTTCAGTCTCAATATACGGCAGGATGAAAAACTTTGTATTTTTGTTGCATTTGTGCTCAAATAAATGTTCACAGGATCTAGTTTCGTTATGTTAAACTACACAGGTCTGCGCAAAAAGACCCAGACTGGCAGAAACAGATCAAGGCAGTCTGTCCCTGAAGACTGAACTCCCTCCCAGAATGCCTTTCCTACAGGATGTCACTTCACATCCATCAATCCCTTGTTACCCTAGCTCAGCCTTCCCAACCCAGTGCTCTCCAGATGTATTGACTATAATCTGCCAAATCCCCCAGCCATTAGGGGGTTATGGGAATTGTAATCCAACACATCTGGAGGGCACCAGGTTGGGGAAGACATCACTGTCACCCACCCACCTCTATACTGCAAGTTTTTTGGGGCAGGGAATTCTCTAGTTCTCTCTGCCCTATCCCACAAAGATACCAAGTATGATGAAACCAGTGCCACAGGTAGCAAGATGAACAAGACCCCAAAGTGGTAGCCTATATGAAGTTCTTGAACAGTTAAGGGATGTTCTGTGAAATGGAACTGCCAATGTTTCACCTTGGAAGATCTGCTTTGCTCTTCCAAACAAGTCAAATGTAAGAGCACACATGGTAATGATCACAGACCAGATACAGACCAAGAGCACCCCACAGAGGGATTTAAAAGGAGGAATCTTGCCAAAACTGAGGAACGGTGGCAACATTTTGGCATTGGGGATTCCATATAATAAAGCACTGTTAACAAAAAAAAAGCTGAATACTAAAGAGATGGGTTTGGAGAATCCCCCCCTTTTTTTTACAGTGGTATTCAACACATCCTGGACTGTTTTAAGTTGCAGGCCATCAGCTGACATGGGAAACAATATCCTGCTTTGCAAATTAGCCCCTGTATAAATGCACACCCGATCTCCATTTCAAAGCCCTGTCAAGTTCCTGTTCCAATAAGTTAATGGCAGACCAGGCAGCAATGCTAATTAAAGCCACATCTTTGAAATATTTCAGGGAGGCACTGGAAGAAATTAAACATCTTTGAGAACCTTTGTGCATGAAAGTCAAACATTTTCCCAAGAAGAGGAAGTTTGTTCCAATTCCTAAATAGTTTTAGAAATGGCAGCCAAACACGGTAGCTCCTAATCGTGGTCAACGCTACACCGAACACGCATTTTCAGATATGAGTCAAAAAACCTAACTGGAAAATGAAAAGTTTGTGTAAGTAAGGAATCCCACTTGCATAAAAACAATGTGCAAAAAGCAGAAGTTGTGTTTGTGTCTTTTTTAAATAAAAGCACTCTCACTACCTGTTTTAGTTTAGAAGGAAAAAATGCAGAGGGGAGGATATGCCACCCTGTGGTCCAGTTGGTAGGCAATATGCTACCCACAGGAAGTTTTCTTGATGCCAGCCAAGGTGCCTGTCCCCTCCCACTTTTTTATATACACACACACACACACATATTTTCTGGGATTACTTCAAAGCAAAGTGAAGGTGCCAGCCACTGCCATCTTTGTTTCCCATGAACTCCTCTGGACTCTCAGCCACATGTTCTAGGAAAGGAAGATGGTGGGTGGCTGCATGCCAATACTTTCCTCTGCAGCACACCCAGAAGAAGGGGAAACAAGAAAAAGGGTCACTTCTGCCTCGTAAATGGGGGGGGGGTCTCAAGAGAGCAGCCGGGGGCTACGGAGAGCAGCAGGAAGCCAGCCGGGAGTGGGGAAGGAGAGCAGCAGGAAGCCAGGGAGGGCTGGGGAAAGCCAGGTGGGAAGGGCCTGGGGAGGGCTGTGTGCTTGTATGCCTGAATACAATCTGTGAGGAAAAGAGAGGGCGAGAGACAGGATTGGGGTGGGGCTGGATTTTGGAGTGATCCTAAAAAAGAGTGTCGTTTTTTGTGAGGAGGAAAGGGGAAGGGTGGGTGTATATGCATGCGTGGTGGATATATGCAGTGCTTGTGTCCAATGAGAGAGAGAGAGACAGAGACAGAGTCTAGGGTGGTGATCCAGAGTGAGAAAGAAAAGGAGATGGGGAAATGTGTTGGCTGGCAGACAGGGGGTGGGAGAAAGACAATTCCTCTTCTGTGAAAAAGGTTTCGTTTCTGTTGGTGCAGAAAACGGTGGGTCCGAAGGAGTTGCTTAGCATGTTGGGGCTCAGACCCCACCTCTGCCTTGTACTCAGTCTCTTGGGCAGGTGACTTGTCCTTTGTGACTAGCCACGCCTCCCATGGCAGACATTTTGTGTGGTGCCGAGGGCAGTTTCTCAAATTCCCCCATGTGCCCCGAAAGGTTGCCTATCTTTGCTGTAGACCAAGACACTGGACCCTGGGCATCATCATGTCTGAAACTGGTACACAGTAAAATTCTCATTCTATTAGCCCTTTGGTAGCTACATGACCACCAACTGAATGTTGGATCTGGACTGAGGAAACACTGGTTTAAGTTGCCACTCAGCAATGAGATTCACTGGGAGTTTCCCTTGAGCTAATCACTCTCTCAGCCCCTAACCTACCATACAGGAGTGCTGTGAGAACAAACATGGGAGAAGAGACACTTGTCTACACTAGTCCGAGCTGGATACAAATGCAAGGCAAGGCATCAGTTTCCCTGGTGTTTTTAATTCACTGTTTCTTGGACTTGGGATTTAAACACACTAAACACTAGGAGGAGACATATCAGGGATATTTGAAAAAGGGAAATGAGCTTAAGGCAGGGGAAAGGGGGAGAAGCAAACCATATATGCTGCCTGCCTGTTCCTGTTTTAGCTATAGGGTTTGCTTTACACAAGTAAGGAAAGAGCATCTGCCAGCAAGCTACTATAACTGTCCCACTGAAAGAGTGAGAGTCCCCACTGGATTAGAAGCTTCCAAAACAGATCGCCATAGACAGGGACCAAGTTTCCAGGCAAGAAGAGAGTTCACCCTCCATCATCACTCACTCTGCAAGGGCTGGCGGAGTAGCAGTTGCAGTCTAGTGATGCAACTTCAGCAGGCATTATTCATGAATGCATGAAGTCCTGGGAACTCGGCCAGGGGTCACCATGTGCCTGGAAAGCAGTTGATTAGTTGCACCTAGACAGCTGCAGTTGACAAGGGCACATCACAGAGTTGATCAAACAGCCCCTTTGACTGTCCCCTGGTCTACATCAAAAACAGCGCTAGGGTTCTCTTTTGGTTCTCCCACCACTACCTTAAATGACACAGACGTGGTGGCCACCCGTCCACTAGGCAGTGTGACTGCGTTTTATTTCTACCTATCTTATAACAAATCACCACCAGAGAAGTCTGCTGACCAACTTGTCTTCATACCACCTGGAACGATACCACTGCTGAAGCCTTTGGCCGGAGTGGGGAGAGGGGGGTGGGAGAGAGAGATGAGATGAGATGCTGGGGAAATTACTCTTGCCCAGGAAGTACATAATAGTAAAGAGAGAGCAAAGATCTTTAAAGGGGTACAAGCAAAGGTGCCTCCTGTTCTCTTTAATATTTATAAAGGATGCAATTCCAAGAAATAAAGTAAACTGGTATTAAAGTAAGTGGGAAGAAATAAATTGGTTAAGCTTTGCCAGTATAGTGAAGTTATGAGAAGTTATGAAAGGAGTATACTAAATACGATTCACCCCAGTTCAGAATGATGGCCTAAAACAAATGAGAAAAAGATAATCTTAACAAGACCCCTGATGCAATCAATATTTTATTTTAGGCAAATTGAGTAGTATAAGAATTTAATGGTGTAATCCTATGGATGTTTAGGCAGAAAAGAAGTCCTACAGCTCCCAGTATATCCATGCTGGCTGGGGAATTCTGGGAGCTATAGGACCTTTTTCTATTGGAGGAATGCCTAGGATTGCTCCCACAGGACAGAAGAAGACAATTAGCTAAAAGGAAAATAGGTATGGTGAAAAACTGCTTATAGGAGGAGTAAGTTTACCTTTGAAACACACACACACACACAGGAGAGCTCTTAAGGATGTGAAGCATGGACAGAGGCAAAATGGATGGAAGAGGTGAAAGGTGGTATTGGAAAAGAATGCGTAAAGTGAGATGGCCAGAAAGGAAAAACAAATTACTGAAGAAGGAAAGAGGATTGATTCAATCAATAGGGAATAACATATAGAGAGTGTATAAAGCAGAAGAGCAAGACCTAAATAAAACTATTTTTAAAAGGAGGAAAAAGGGTGGAAAACATGCCCAAGACCTGAAAAACCTTGCAAAAGACAGAACAGAGTGGGAAGTTATAGACAAATCTACAGATCTAAAACTACAAGAGAGACTAGTCCTCATTACTGTTGGTAGAGACCAAGAAACTGGAAGGGGACATGCTGTGAAACACCTCAAACAGACAGGGTGACATTCCCCTCCCACCGATTTCTAATGCTGCATTCATTCCATGCTAAAAACAAAGGAGATCTGCAGCTGGGCATTCCAAATTCTGCGCCAAGCAAAGCTCAATTCTGCAACCTGTATAAATTCTGCAAATTGAGCAGACTTACTGAATCTCACCATTCATATTTTATTCTAGCTCTGCTAATCCCAAGGAAGAGCGGGATGCCTATGCTGAGCATTTAACCTCCCTCTCTGGGTCGGTTTGCACAGTCAAAACAGCCCACCGTGGGTTGTTTAAGCCATGGTGGGCTGAGGTACATGCCAGCACGCACCGGTGGATTTTGCATATTCAATGCCTGGACGCAGCTTGTTGCACATGTGCAAACCTAGGGACCGTGGGTTATGCGAGTGTTAAACAACTGCTGCATAACCCAACAATGGACCATGGGTTTAACCTTTGCACAACCCATGGTCCCTGGGTTCGCACAACACAACAAGCCACCACTGGGTGCTGAATATTCAAAACGGCTGCCAGCCCACGCTGCTGCCCACCATGGCTTCAATGAGCCATGGTAGGCTGTTTGTGTAAACCAGGTTTATAACTCAGCCACCCCACAGCTTCTGTATCACCTGCACACTTTCACGTACCAGCAGTTCTCTCAGCTTGCTGGTGGGCCCTAGCACACAGCTTGAAAATAACTAGATTCGGGTTTTCAAAATCCTAAAGTGTCTTGGAATTGCCCTTTTCTACCAGAGAAGAAACACATCTCAGTCTCTTGGCATTTGACATGATGTCGCGTTAGCTGAATTCTAAATTTAAAAACACACCTTTAGCTTTGCTAACGTCTGTCCCAAACATGAGGAACTGGCACTGGGTTCTCCCTCTCCCCTGTGGAGACTGCAGAGTCTCCTATGATTTTGCGCTTGCCATTTTGAACTGAACATCAGCCTAGAAAGGAGGTTTTATCCAGCTGCCAGGAGTGATATTTACAAATACACCTTCCAAGAGACACAACATGCCTTTCAACAGGGTGCTGGGTAAGTAATCAGGGATGCATGAATTGACCCCTTACAAGCCTCCAAAGCTGTTTCTCTTTGAACCTAGGCAAAGCGTGGAGAAAAAGCACACACACAAAGCACCTTAAGACATCCGACTTTTTACAGCTCCATCATACGAAATGATGGATCACATGAGACAAGCCCTACACACATCTGCTCCACATGAGCCATATTTCCTCAGTCTTAGGTCCTGCCAGCAAAGAAAGTGTTGACAGGTTTGTGGCCCCTATCCCCCTAAAACGTGATCTCTTTCAGGTCAATCCATTCATAAAAAACACTGAACATCCTATGGGGGAGGAAGACACAACACACAGAATAAAATAATTAAGAGCACAATCCTATGCATGTTTGGACAGAAAAAAAGTCCTACAACTTCCAGCACGCCCCATCCAGCCATGCTGGGAGTTGTAGGACTTTTTTTCTGTCTGAACGTGCATAGGATTGCATCCTAAAGGGAGCAATATTATGGCCACTAGACGCTGTCTTGAGGGCCATAGGATATGCTCTTTTCCAGGAACTGACCTCGGAGCCTGTGCTCCGAGGTCGGTTCCCAGAAATCCAACCTCCCCCCTTGTCCGCGCTGCCTTGGAGGTAGTGCAGAGAAGCCCCGTCCTCTGCGCTCAGAAGATGAGCGCGGAACAACTGAAAAGGGGAGTTCTGGGGTGGGGAGAGTGGAGCTGCGCGTACAACACATCCAGTGTGTTGTACGGTAGCTTCCTCTCCCGGTCTGCCACCCCCCCCCCCCCCGCTGCTAGACAGCCAAAAACGGCTGTCTAGCGAAATATAGCAAGGCAGGAGAGGCGCAGAGGGAATAATCCCCACCCCCCTGTGCCTCTCCTGCCTATCTAGTTAGGATTGTGCCCTAAGTGTCATAAGCTGTTGTACAGATTATGAAAGAAAGAGTTGATGTGGCTAACTAGAATATGTTGAAAGACAAAAACAAAAGGATCTGGATGGGAGAGAGCCAATTTCAAATTTCTAGGTGATCCTTGCCCTTCATTCTTTTGGAGGGAAAGTAGGATGCATGTCTGGTGTCTCAAATCAGACAAGGACACCTGGGTCCCTGCTTGGAAACAGACAAATAGGAGCAAGAGAGGATGTTCTGGGAAAGGGAAGATCCTTCCCCTGGATATGAAAGCATAGTAGGCCCCATTATTGGCCCCACCAACTATAAATCCTCAGAAATGAAAACTGCACCTACTGTCCCCAGAATTAAGGCTGCCTCAGAATCCCATGTCCAGTATAGAAGTCTCTGGTGTCTTCCCAATCACAGGAACACAAGCAGCTAAAAAACCAGCATGGGTTGGGCCTTAGACAGGTGGGAAGACACCATTTGGGTCAAATGACCAGTGAAATATTTGTCAAAATAATGGGTCGCATAGCATTAGGCAATGTGTAAGAAAAGGTAATTATTTAAATAAATAAATATACTACAGTTACTCAACTGTTATGAAACCATGATGTTCTTATCTATTATTTATAGCTAAAAATGTTAGCAAGAGATTGAATAGTTCTCCTGGCAAAGAGCCAGAAACACCAGACAGTTATAGATGCTATTTACAATGACACACACACCAACTATAAAAAGACAGAAGTCAATTTGAATGTGTTTCTAGTGGAGGGCCAAGGGAGCTAGGTCTAAAACTGAGCGACTGTGTGTGCACACACGCGTTCGGGAGGAAGCAGCCAAGTCCTCACCTTTTCAACTGGATCAGGACGATATATAACAATACCAAAAGGAATACCTGGAATACCTAACAACCGAAAAATAGAATTCATTGGCAATATTTGACCAGTCAATGGACTGGCACCTTTGCATGTAGTAGGCATTCAGAAGCAACAGCAGTACTCTTGTCAATAAACTTGAATTATTCTGGATTCAGATTTTCCATAGAAGCGCTCTTTTATTTCACCTGCCTCGCTTGCAGGCACTTTGGATCTGCCCAACTTAACATATAACATTTAAGATTTTTAATAGTTGGCCTTTTTGTCTATGAAAGGATTATGAAAAAATATCAGCAAGAGATCCCTAGACCAGCTCAGTTGCTCACCTTTGATTACTATGAAAGATGTGCTAAAATTTAGCAACCATCACAAACTTTTAATCCTGTATTTATCAGGGATGGGGAAATGTGTGGCTCTGCAAATGTGGCTGGACTACAACTCCCATAATCCCTTATCATGGGTTATTCTGGCTGGGCTGATGGGAACTGCAGTCCAGCCACATCTGGAGGGCTTTCTGCTCATGTTCTCCAGCAACCAGTATACAAAAACAAACTGCCTCTGATCCTGGAAGTAACATATAGCCATCGGGACTAGTAGCCATTGATAGTTTTATCCTCCATGAATTTGTCTAATCCCCCTTTATGCCCTCCAAATTAGTTGCCCTCACTACATCTTGTGGAAGCAAATTCCATAGTTTAACTATGCACTGTGTGAAGAAGTCCTTCCTTTGATCTGTCTTGAATCCCATTCAGTTTCATGGGATGACCCCACACCATACATAACTTTGTACACCTCTACCATGTCTCCCCATACTTGCCTTTTTTCCACGCTAAACAATTCCAGACACTGTAGCCTTTCCTCACAGTTGCTCCAGCCCCTTGATCATTTTAGTTGCCCTTTTCTGCACCTTTTCCATCTCTACAACATCCTTGTTGAGGTGCGGTGACCAGAACTGTATTCCAAGCGTGATCACACCATAGATTTGTATAAGGTCACTATGATATTAGCATTTATTTTAAATTCCTTTTCTAGTTATGCCCAATATGGAATTTGCCTTTTTTTCAAAACAGTTGCACATGGGGTCGATAGTTTCATCAAGCTGCCCACCACAGCCACAACATCTCTTTCTTGGTCAGTCACCACCAGCTCCAATCCCATCAGCATATACATGAAATTTAAGATTTTTTTTTGCCTCACTGTGCATCACTTACTTGTTTACACTGAACTGCATTTGCTATTTTAATGTCCATTCTCTCAATTTGGAGAGATCCTTTTGGAGATCTTCGCAATCCATTTTTTATTAAACCACCCTAAATAATTTGGTGTCATCAGTAAACTGGGCCACCTCAATGTTCACTCCTAATTCCAGATCATTTATGAAGAAGGTAACATTGATTTTCCCCCCCAGCAGGATGTGTCCTTCTATATGCTTGGTCATTTTATCTTTAATAATGCTTTCCTCCAAGTTACCTGGACAGCAATCTTTGTTGTTGTTCAGTCGTTAAGTCGTGTCCGACTCTTCATGACCCCATGGACAATAGCATGCCAGGCCTTCCTGTCCTGCACTCTCTCCCGGAGTGTGCTCAAGTTCATGTGCATTGCATCAGTGATGCTATCTAGCCATCTCATCCTCTGCCGTCCCCTTCTCCTTTTGCCCTCAGTCTTTCCCAGCATCAGGGTCTTTTCCAGAGAGTTTTCTCTTCGCATTAGGTGGCCAAAATATTTGAGCTTCAGTTTCAGTATCTGTCCTTCCAATGAGCACTCAGGGTTGATTTCCTTTAGGATGGACTGATTTGACCTCCTTGCAGTCCAGGGGACTCGTAAGAGTCTTCTCCAGCACCACAGTTCGAAAGCATCAATTCTTCAGCACTCAGCCTTCTTATAGTCCAGCTCTCACAGCCATACATTACTACTGGGAAAACCAAGGCAAACCATTCAACATCACAGTAATTCAAGTCTATGCCCCAACCACTGATGGCGAAGAAGCTGAGGTTGATCAGTTCTATGAAGACCTACAAAACCTTCTAGAACTAACACCAAACAAAGATGTCCTCTTCATCTTAGGGGATTGGAACGCTAAAGTAGAAAGTCAAGAAATCACCGGGATAACAGGCAAGCATGGCCTTGGTGTACAAAATGAAGCAGGACAAAGGCTAATAGAGTTTTGCCAAGAGAACACGCTGATCATAGCAAACACTCTTTTCCAACAGCACAAGAGGCGACTCTACACATGGACGTCACCAGATGGTCAATATCGAAATCAGATTGATTATGTCCTTTGCAGCCAAAGATGGAGAAGCTCTATACAAAGAAGGGAAGCGAAAAGCAAGGGAGAAAGGGGAAGATATACCCAACTGAATGCAGAGTTCCAGAGAATAGCAAGGAGAGACAAGAAGGCCTTCTTAAATGAACAATGCAAAGAAATCAAGGAAAACAACAGAATGGGAAAGACTAGAGATCTCTTCAAGAAAATCGGAGATCTCAAGGGAACGTTTAGTGCAAAGACGGGCATGATAAAGGACAAAGAAGGCAGGGACCTCACAGAAGCAGATGAGATTAAGAAGAGGTGGAAAGAATACACAGAAGAACTATACAGGAAAGATCTGAACGTCCCTGATAGCCATGATAGTGCCATCACTGAACTTGAGCCGGACATCCTAGAGAGTGAAGTCAAGTGGGCCTTAGGAAGCATTACTAACAACAAAGCTAGCGGAGATGACAGTATTCCAGCTGAGCTATTTAAGATCCTAAAAGACGATGCTGTTAAAGTGCTGCACTCAATATGCCAACAAATTTGGAACACTCAACAGTGGCCACAAGACTGGAAAAGGTCAGTTTACATTCCAATTCCAAAGAAGGGCAACGCCAAAGAGTGCTCATTTCACATGCCAGCAAGGTGATGCTCAAAATCCTACAAGCTAGGCTTAAAAACGATAGAATGACCTCAGTACGTATCCAAGGCAAACCATTCAACATCACAGTAATTCAAGTCTATGCCCCAACCACTGATGGCGAAGAAGCTGAGGTTGATCGGTTCTATGAAGACCTAGGTTTTTAAGACTGTACCCGAGTACTGCTTTTCCCACCCTTTTGTTGACTATGAGTGCTACTCCATTTCTTCTACGGGATTCTTGCCCACAGTAGTAGATATGATGGTCACCTGAATTAAATTTGCCCATGCTTGTCCATTTGAGTTCGCTGATTCCCAAGATGTCGATGTTCAGTCTTGCCATCTCATGTTTGACCACCTCCAGCTTACCTTGATTCATTGATCTGACATTCCAGGTTCCTAAACAATATTATTCTTTACAGCATCGGATTTTCTTTTCACCACCAGACACATCCACAGCTGAGTGTCCTTTCGGCTTTGGCCCAGCCGCTTCACTCTTTCTGGTGCTATTTGGAAATTCCCTCTGCTCTTCCCCAGTAGTATATTGGACACCTTCCGACCTGAGAGGCTCATCTTCCGGCGTCATATCTTTTAGCCTTGTGATACGTTCCATGGGGTTTTCTTGGCAAGAATCCTTGAGTGGGTTGCCATTTCCTTCTCCAGTGGACCACATTTTGTCAGAACTCTCTGCCATGACCTGTCCGTCTTGGGTGGCCCTGCATGGCATAGCTTATGGCTTCACTGAGTTACGCAAGCCCCTTTGCCACAACAAGGCAGTGATCCATGAAGGGGACAGCAATCTAACCAGTCTGTATTTACCCCTGCCCAAATCCCTTTTAAAAATTGGTTTCACACTGGCTACTCTCCAGTCCCCTGGTACAGAGGCTATTTTAGGGACATATATATTTTTGTTAGATCAGCAATAATTTCACATTTGAGTTTTTAAGAACTGTAAGACAGGTACTATCTGGTTATTTATTAGCTTTAAATTTGTCAATAAGATCTAGAACCTCATCTTTTGTACCACTATTTGCCTCAGTTCCTCAGACTATCTTCCTGAAAATACCAATTCAGGCATGGGTATCTGCCCGTCAGTGGGCTGCCTTCTGCAGTGAGGACAGACAAAAAGCACTCATTTCGTTTCTCTGCAATCTCCTTATCCTCCTTTAGTACTCCTTTATTTCCATTGGCATCAAATGGTCCAACTGCCTCAGCTGGTTTTCTTCCTCTGATATATTTAAGGAATGTTTTATTTTTGGCCTTGATGGTATTAGCAATATGCTCCTCAGAATTCTTTTTTTGCCCCCCTTATTATCTGTTTCCATTTCCTTTGTGAAAGTTTCTGTTCCTTTTTGTTCTCCGTTTGGGCAAGACTTCCATTTTCTGACATTGCTCGTTAACTGACCTGGTGACCTCTTGGCCTTGGGTCTACCTTTCCTGACCTGCAATATACATTCAAGCTAAGCTTCTATTATTGTGGTTTTGAATAACCTCCAAGCATTTTGAGGAGTTTTAACCCACCTGACTCCCCCTTTCAACTTCCTCTTTACAAATTCCCTCATTTTAGGGAAGTTTCCTCTTTTGAGGTCAAATGTTACTGTTTTGGACTTCCTTTATAATTCTCCACTTAAATCTAAATTATATTTGACGGCACTATGATCACTGCTTCCCAGTTATTTCAGACAACAGTCACATATCGGACTAGTGAACTCATTCTCAGAGTGAGCACATATCCTTAGGTAGCCAAAACAGCACCCTCCACATACAAGCAGGCAAAGTTCAAGAAAAGAAACCTAACAGGGAACTCAGCTACTGGGGAAAAGAAAACATGAAGAAAAAGAAAAGATCTTATTTTTAGATCTTATTTCCAGCCAGCATGGAGCCCCAGAGGAAGAGATAGAGGGAACGGGGCTTGGCTCTCAATTTGCTCCTGATAAAATAACGTGGAACACAAGTTAGTAGCCCCAGTAGTGCTCATGGGCTGGGGGACAACAGTTCCAAACTGCGATAACACACATTTCAAGCCATGTTTTGGATGGATAAATTATTTCCTCCTTCTCCTCCCTTGAAAAAAGCTGATTCCGCTGGCTGTGATTGTGTCAGTGGAACCTACAATCGTCTCCCTTTTGTTCTCTAACCTGGTCTTAATCTTGGCTATATTTTTATTCTCTCCCCGAGTGGATCACCCATAAGCCCATTTAGCCCTGCACTGGCTTTTCCGTTAAGCCCGCCTCAGATGAGTGATCGCTCTCTGAACCCTTTGCCAACTGCACAGGATCAGTTTAAGAGCCACTTTCATCCTCTGGCAGAATCTGAAAGTAGAACTTGGCTGAAAAGCCTCAGAAGAGCAAGAACAAAGAACTTTCAAACTGGACATCTACATGAGGATCAGAGGTGGGGTTGAAAATTCTCTAATATGGCAACTGCCCAGACTGAACCACCTTACAGATGGGAGGAATCAAAGGGGGGGATTTATTCTGTGCCACAGTTCAAAGCCTAAACCCCTCATCTGCAACTGGTTCTACTGGAGCACTGCTTTAAGCATGGAAAAGTGGGCTGGCCAGAGATCCATGGATTCCCTCTGAAGGGAACTCCCAGCTAGTCCTATAGCCAAGGTGCTGCTCCCTACATATGCACCCTCCTCTTGTCTCTTGACTAGCCAATAATGCCCCTCAATGGGCCATATTTGCCTCTGGGGTCACCAACTCCTGGTTCCTAGTTCTGTGTGTGTTTTAGCTCTAGAAGACACTGGTCACTGACCATGACAGCCAGCTTGCACGTGTCATGTCTCATCCTCCACATGTCAAGTCAGCCTGGGCTGCAACACCACTGACGAGGGTTTGGAGGGAGCTTTTCATGCCGGGCTCCAAACGTCCAGCGCACCACTCAGTGGTGGAAGTCAAGTCAAGTTACAGGTATTACAGTTGTGTACACCTGTGTGCAAATTACTCCCCAGTGTTCAGAGCCTTGCATTTTGGCTAGAACTTCAGTTGGCAGCAGACCTGGGTCAGGGACTCTGGATCACCACTGAACAGCTGCCAAGTGGGGAACTGATGGAGGGAGTTGTAGGCCAAAATTGGCAGAAGTTGCCCACCCCTGTTGGCAGAAGTTGCCCACCCCTGTTCTAGGCAAAGTCAGGCCAAAATTGAATCAAATTGTATATGCTTCAGGCAGCAAACAGCCAAAACATCTTACAGATACTGTACCACCACCAGAAGTTTGACAAAAACCTACATTTCCACATGCTCCTAAATATAAGTGGCCAAGAGCTTTAGAAAGATCTCACATATTTAGGGGCACTTGCCGCTTGAAAGTGTCAAGATGTGTTGTCAGTGCCAAGGCCAGACACAGTGATGAGAAACTGTTTCACCCAGGGTAAAACTGACTCACCCCTTTTTACTATCCACACCTAGACAGCTGCAGACTGGGTTGTAAAGACTCCTTTGGTTTAATAGTTTTGCATAGATGAAAACCAGTAGGACTGCATTCATTCAGCAGGCCCTCTTGACTATCTGCCAAGCAACACCTGGCACAGGGAACTTGGCACACCTCCAGGGGCCCCAAAGCTGCAGCTGCTTGCTCTCTGCTTCAAGGCTAACGATCCCAAATTGGCAGAGCAGTGTACACCATGCAATCCGGCGGGAGGACAAAAAGCCTGCAGAATGTGGTGCGGCCTGCAGAAGTCTGCTTCCCTAGAATTCTTTAATTGTTTTCATTTAAGGAAGGGTATGTTTCTAGTCCTTAGGGCTGCAAGGAGGTGCTTGAAACCACATGAGCACTGTCTGCTGGCATGCCCAAAGCCAAAAAGGGTGGTGGTGGTGAAGATTCCCAGTGATTCCAGGAAAGAACTTCAGTGCCTGGAATCATGCACAAGTACGAAGATTTGCTTCATTTGTGTGATTTATACACAGGATCATCCCCAACTGCAGGCTGTCCCTACACAGAAGGAAGAGCCCTTGAACTCTGAAGTGTGAAGCGGCCACATGTTACATACCACACAAGAGCTGGAAGCCTCTATATTCAGGGCAGCGAATGAGCAGTTTCCCTCCTTCAGCACTGAAGTTATGCTCCTCTGCAGGATGCCGCAGCAGCTGCAGAACATCTTTACACTCCCCCCTCACAACTGCAAAACATCCTTAGGCTGATGCTTGATTAGTAACAGATAGATCCATTTGAGCAGAGATCCTGCCTCCTGGAAAGCGAGCCTGGCCTTTTGATCTCCCTCGCCCTCGCCCTCTGCACATCCCTCCAAGGAAATCATTGTAACTATACACAGAAAGCACACCAAGCCAGGAAAACAGACACAGACCCTCCCGATTTAGCTCGTGGTGGGCACCACTTCCGGGAAGTGCCTCAACTGAATGAGGCTTGCTGTTCCAGTGGATTTAAGGGAGTTATTTATTTATGAAATGCATATATTAAAGAAATTTCTAAGCAATGTACGGAGGACAAAATTAGGTTCTCGGGAATGCTAGTAGCTCAGTGTGCCCTCCCATTCTTGGGTGATGTCACTGATGTGCCCTTCAAGGGTGGGGCCCATAACTCATCCCACTTGCAAACTCTGACATCAATCACAGGAGCTCAGGCAACAGGGCTGGGAAAGACCTTGGACCAAAAGCTTTAGAACAACTAAGCTTACCAATGGCACCCAGCGGAAGCAAACAACTCCCCCCGCCCCTGACGCTAATACCTGAGCACCACTTTAGACCCTGCCAGATGACCGGCACTGAAGACTGCTGGCAGTGGCTTCGCTGGGAACACCGTGTGGCCAGGATCTCCCGGCACCTCCAGCTGAAAGGCTCCTTGGTGACAGCAGGGCTGGAAAAGTTTTTCATCTGATGAAAATGGCTCTGTCCAGCCAGCCTAACTACCAGCTCTTGCTTGCTGGAAGTTCTGGCTCCCAGTTTCTCTGACTGAAGTTACATGTGCTCAATAGGGCTGTTGATTTTCTGTGCTTATGTGGTGGTGGAGTTGGGCCAAGCAAGGCAGAGGAGTTAGTTAAGACAGAAAGAAAATATAGCAGGGGGAATAAAAATGGATGCTTTACAAAAATCCAAAAGATCAGATTGAAAAAACATTACATTGGATTTTTTTTTCCTGCCTAGTAACTATCAAACATGCTCAAAATCCTACAAGCTAGGCTTCAGCAGTATGCGAACCGAGAACTACCGGAAGTACAAGCTGGGTTTCGAAGAGGCAGAGGAACTAGAGATCAAATCGCCAACATTCGCTGCATCATGGAGAAAGCAAGAGAATTCCAGAAAAACGTCTATTTCTGCTTCATTGACTACGCTAAAGCCTTTGATTGTGTGGATCACAACAAACTGTGGCAAATTCTTAAAGTGATGGGAGTACCAGACCACCTTACCTGTCTCCTGAGAAACCTGTACGAGGGTCAAGAAGCAACAGTAAGAACCAGACATGGAACAACCGATTGGTTCAAAATTGGGAAAGGAGTACGACAAGGCTGCATATTGTCACCCTGCTTATTTAACTTATATGCAGAGTACATCATGAGAAATGCCGGATTGGATGAATCAGAGGTCGGAATTAAGATTGCCGGGAGAATTATCAACAACCTCCGATATGCAGACGATACCACCCTAATGGCAGAAAGCGAAGAGGATCTCAAGAGCCTCTTGTTGAGGGTGAAAGAGGAGAGTGCAAAAGCTGGTTTGAAACTCAACATTAAAAAAACTAAGATCATGTCATCTGGCCCTATCACTTCCTGGCATATAGAAGGGGAAGAAATGGAAGCAGTGACAGATTTTACTTTCTTGGGCTCCAAGATCACAGCAGATGGTGACTGTAGCCATGAAATTAAAAGACGCTTGCTCCTTGGGAGGAAAGCTATGGCCAACCTAGACAGCATAGTAAGAAGCAGAGACATCACCTTGCCGACAAAGGTTCGTATAATCAAAGCTATGGTTTTCCCAGTAGTAATGTATGGCTGTGAGAGCTGGACTATAAGGAAGGCTGAGCGCCGAAGAATTGATGCTTTCGAACTGTGGTGCTGGAGAAGACTCTTACGAGTCCCCTGGACTGCAAGGAGGTCAAATCAGTCCATCCTAAAGGAAATCAACCCTGAGTGCTCATTGGAAGGACAGATAATGAAGCTGAAGCTCCAATATTTTGGCCACCTAATGCGAAGAGAAAACTCCCTGGAAAAGACCCTGATGCTGGGAAAGACTGAAGGCAAAAGGAGAAGGGGACGGCAGAGGATGAGATGGCTAGATAGCATCACGGATGCAATGAATATGAACTTGAGCACACTCCGGGAGAGAGCGCAGGACAGGAAGGCCTGGCGTGCTATGGTCCATGGGGTCACGAAGAGTCGGACACGACTGAACGACTGAACAACAACAAACTATCAAACCTTGCTTTCACGTATCGCTCATGGGCAATTTAATTTTGTTTGCTATGTTGTTTTTTGTGAGGGCAAGGCTAGGCCAGGACAGAGTGAAGCCGAATGGAGCAACACCTGAAAGAAAAAGACAAAACTGTCCAGTGTGCATCTTCCTGTATTCCTATACTCAAGCTGCAATCCTACACCCATTTACCTGGGAGTAAGACCCACTGAACTCAATGGAATGGATTTCTGAATAGACATGTATAGGAGTGTACTGTTAACCTGAAACTCTCATGGGTGCTGGTCACAAGAAAGACCTCGTATGGGAATATTTTAAAGACATTCCCTCTATAGGTAAAAAAAGCAACATATGCAACTATATACCATGAGACAAAGAGATGCAAAATCTGCATTAAGAATGAAACAGTGTAAATACTCAGTTTAGTTGTAAATTAACATGACTTGGTGGTCATATCTGCACCATTGTCCAGGAAATATACGAACAAGTTTTAATGGGTTTCAATCACTGCTTAAATCAACCTCTCTTGTTAATTATTATTTAAATCACCTTGATTAAATCCATGAGGGAATTAATCACCTTGATTAAATCCATGAGGGAATTCTTATGGTTCAGACAGAACTCAAATTCTGCCACTGGGAGAGACTTGCACATTGAGCCCAACTACTGGGGAAACCAATGGTAGCTGGAATGGGGGAAGGGTGTGGAAGAAAATACCTCCCTTCTCTCTCTTGTTTCAGAAGAAGATGCGGGGATATCTCCTTACCCAGCCTATTATGACCGTTACACTCCATTTGCAAAGGAAAATTAAAAGAGTTTTGCATCATTACCTAGATACAAGCAAAATGGAGTTTGAACAGAAGAGGATAGTTTGGAACTAGGCTGCTGTGCAGTTCATTCTCATCAAGCTGCCCGTCTAGCCTTGCTGGAATGAGGAAAGAGTTCTGTTTAACTGAGCTGGCACCTGATACTCCTCTTCCACTTTTGTTAGCAAAATGCAGCCAAGGCAACAGTGTTGGGATAAGAGCCGACAGCAAATCTCTTCTTGGTTACATCAACCATAATCGGGAGTAACTGAATGAGATGCCACCTAAAACCAATGTAACCAAGAGGACCTAACCCCAGAGAGAGTTGGAAGCAAAACTATATTCTTTAGAGGTTAGTAAAAAAAAACCCAAACCCCTCCAAACTGCTGGAATTTGTTTGGCAAGGATGAGGGGAATTAGGAGGGAAGGCTACAGGCAGGCCAGCCTTCAGGGCCACTGTTAGGAGTGGGGTGAGGGAAGGGGCTGCCCCGGCACCAACTACAGGGGACAATGCACTGTTGCTGCCAGCACCCCCAGGCTTGCCTGCCTGCTTCTGCTCACTGCTGCTCCTGCTTTGACTGAGCCCAGCCCTGATCGATGTGCCATGCTCCCGGCTTGGATGCAGTGCCCGCACCTGGCGGAGGCAGCAGGTGGCCTCATGGTGCTGTTGCAGAGGGCTGGGTTAGCATGGGCTTGCCGCCACTCCTGGCAGCCAGCCCCGCTGCAACGCTGGCCCAACTAGCCCACGGATGGGCTGTCGAGGCAAGCAAGATGTGATGCCTGCCTCTGCCCCTCTGTGGCTCCTCTCCATCTTTCTCCCTCTTTCTGTCTGCCATATGCGCGCGCCACCAAATCCCACCATCAGCACAAACACCTCAGCTGTCCCACCTTCCGAGGTGTTATAAGGGTGAGGTCAGCAGAGTTCCACTCCTGCCCAATATCCTACAGCACGTCATGCCAATGCATCAGTTTCACAGATACCCTTAAGTGTACTGCCAAGTCTTCAGCTGGTGTTGGCAAGCACCTCTCTAGAATCCACCCTCCATCTCAGGGAGAAGACCTTTTAATTTCTAACCCAAACTTACTGCCTGGTGCTATGGATCTCCTGCCGATAAAATATGGCCTGCCTATTTTAACTGCTGGTGGAAACAATAGTAGACAACTTCCTGGAGGAGAAAGCTATCAGTGGCTACTAGTCTTGATGGCTACGTGCTACCTCCAGTATCAGAGGCAGTATGCCTATGTACACCAGGTGCTGGGGAACATGGGCAGGAGGGTGCTCTTGCACTCATGTACTGCTTGTTTCCCGTGGGAAGCTGTTTGGCCTCTGTGTGAACAGAATGCTGGACTAGATGGACCCTGGGTCTGATCCAGCAGGACTCTTCTTATGTTCTTATTTTCACTGTTTATTTCTTTTGACTGCAATACAATGTTCTGTGTGTTTCATTAATAAACCTAAACTTTAGGTTAAGTACTTTGCTTATGTGTGAGGATTCCAACTTGCCTGATTTCACCCCACTTTACTGCTTTGGCCTTCTTGGCCAAACTACCATAAAAGTGTTTGCTAACCTTCTAGGGCAGCCCAGGCCGCGAGCCGGTCCCGGTCCGTGACCTGTTAGGGACCAGGTCGCAGTAGGGGTGTGGGAACCCCCCTTTACCTTGGGTCCGCGGGGGTGGGGGAGGTGATCTGTCCCTCCCCCCTACCCCAGAATCCTTGCCGGCCCTGTTCTTTGCAGTAATAGCCTATTACTGCAAATAACAGGGATGTAAATGGCGTCCGCTAAGCGGATGCCATTTGCATCCCAGCGGCCGGAACTCCTCCCCTGGCTGGAGCCAATCGGCAGCTCCGTGGCGAGTCCAGGGCCGACAAGGATTCGGGGTGGGGGAGGGACGGATCCCCCTCCCCGCGGACCCAAGGTAAGGGGCGTCCCCACACCCCTACTGTGGCCCGGTCCCCCCACCCGGTCCGTGGAAAAATTGTCTTCCATGGACGGGTCCCTGGTCCCAAAAAGGTTGGGGACCGCTGTTCTAGGGGATTTTGGGTGGACAGAGAATGGAAGCTCGCAGAGCTGTAACTCTGTACCCCAGTTAAATTTCTCCCCTGTAATATTCAAGACTCTTACTGCTCTTCAATTCAGTAGGCAGTGGCAGCTATATATTCCTTGGGCATTTGAGTTATTTGATTCAAGTGGTAAAGCTAGAGCAACTAGACACCCATTTTGTTCAGCTTACCTAATGACCAAGGATGCCAGGGTAAAGGACCCAGCACATCAGAACCAGTTTTTATAGATAAATATGGAGACGCTTCTCTGGATGGTACCATTTTTGACTACAGGTCTGGGTTTGCGTGTCTGAATGCTTCCCGATAAACACACACCAGGCATGTAGAAAAACATCAAGACAGAAAGAAAAGGACGGCATCTTTTTGCATTGCAGGAAGTGATTTCGGTAGGGGAACATTGCAACATTGTCTCCCACCTGCAGCCTAAACCATGATTGTCCAGGAAGGACTTTCCCACTTGCTTCTGCCTATTGTACAGACTGACCACACATGAGTTTGTGCTTAAATAGCTGCCCTGCAAAGATGCACAGCATCAACAGCCTTGAACAACAAGGGACTCCGATTCATGTGGGAAGGTCCTGTCTGTTATCATTAAGTAAAGACAAACAGTCTGAATTAAAGGAGGGGCGGTCAGGAAGGCTGGAGTACTGGCATCTCAGTTCAGGTATACAGAAGCCTGAACCTGTGAGCAGCAGATCCTTTTAAAAGCAATAAGTGCTACGGGTGCAGAGTGCCTGAAGGGCAAGTTTAAAATCTGTTACAATTAATTTTAAGAAAAAAAGCGGACATCCTCAACAGAGTGGCACTAAATGCGGAATGCAAGGAGGAGAAAGCCCTCGAGGAAAGCACATGCTTCCCAAGGGATGGGCACAAATCCCAGTGTCTCCACCACTTGGACATGTTGCTTCTTCACTCCCACCCCTTAAATGGACCTGGCTTTACAGCATCTTCCAGACCTTAAACACATATACCACATTTCTATAATGCAACAACCTACTAAAATACCACCTAATCAACCAGAGGCTTCCTCCAGCCCAGCAGTTATGCATCTAAAACAGCTGTCCATGAAAGCCAGGAGAGAGCTGGTCTGACATATGTGCCTAGGTATGAATTTCCATAGGGCCAGTCCTTGATCTCATGCTTTGTTACAACCCAGAACAGGGTTCCAACTCTTCAGATGATCTTGGGGTAGATGAGGAGGCACTCCTTCAGATATCCAGGGGCTTGACTACGCAGGGCTTTAAAAGCCAAGACTACCACTCTCAGTTGGGACATACTGAAGTCTCCAACACTGCTTTTGATTTATACCTGGCCATAGACAAAGCTAAGAGCCATGGCTGGCAAGGTCTCAGGACGTTACATTTTACAACTTAATAAACTCACCACTCAAGGCAGATGTTGTGTTCTCCAAGGCTTGGCACACTGCTAATAAAATACCTAGAGGAGGGAAAGACAGCAAGGTGTGAAAATATGCAAATTGTTCATTTTAAAACAAGTTATTTTAAAACTCTATAGCTGTTTTGAAGTCCCACCATGACAAATTTTCCAGAGTCCTTGGGTTGTGGTCTTTTTTAAAGCTATTATTCATGTAAACCTGCAATGCCAAGCCAACACACAAAATACTCCATTCAACTCAGCAACTATAACCCCAGTTTCATGTCTGGGGAGCTCAAAGAGGTGTGAAAGATCAAACACTGAAGGCTATGACCCAATGCATACATGTTTTGGAGCAGTTTTCCCCAAGCTGGCACCCTCCAGATGTGTTAGACTACAACCCCCATAATCCTCCAGCCAGGTTGAGGAAGGCTGATTTGGATCAAGCCCCTTTGACCTCAGAAACACTTCTGACTGGGCAGCATGGCTGAAATAGCGGACCTTCTTTGAAATGCTGGGAAAAAGTTACATGGAAATTCTGCACCTGATCAAGTATATCCCAAAGCCAAATAGTGGCTCTTACCATGAACTGCTTCCTAACGCAGCATCTGAACAACACTTGATATATTTATTCGCAAGAGCACACTGACAAAAGCCAGAGATACAAGGAGCCCAGCCACCACTCTTCCAGGGTAAAACCACATGGATGGAAGAGAGATACCTAACCTTTTCCCCCCATCCACTTTTCTAGACCATGCTTACCACATCAACACAGGTCTATAACTTCACCTGGGAGGCGGGGTAGAGGGATTTGCACCAGACAAACGGCAGGGCTCTTTTAATTGCTCTTGCCCACTGTGTCTCCTCTGCAAAGCTCTCCCTCCAACCACCTTGACAGTTTACCTTCAAGAAGCAACAACGTGGCTTCCAAGGCTCCTTGGTGGAAAAGGCGAGATACGAATGTAACGAATAAATAAATAAGCAAGCATGTCTGGTCTCAGGGGTTCTTGTATCTCTCCCCGTCGTCCCACCACAGACACCAACATCAATGGTTCAGCCATAACAATACACATTTTTGCTAGCATGCAGCAGAGTAGAGTTTGCTTCTCATTACTCGCTTTGCCAGAAGAATCCTAGAGGCAAAGGGCCATCGAGTCCAGCCCCCTGCTCAGGGCGAGAATCCGGTTGAAGGCACCCCTGAGAGATGGCTGTCCAGTCTCGGCTTGAATGCCTCCAGGAGATTGGGCTAGAGGTGCCAGTTGCAGGGGAGTGGGGAGAGGGGCTGACTTGACACTGGAATAGCTCAAAACAGCGCCAGGGATGACAGGGGCTCAGAGCCAACACTACAAGGCAGCCCTTGGCTGAGCCAAGTGAAGATCCATAAATATGCCAACAGCATCTCCAGGCGTGATGAGAAAGCTTTGGAAATACTTTCAGCGACCTCATCCTTGGGATTACTGCCCACCATGAATCAAGCTGGGGGCACAGATCACTGCACTCCCTCAACAGAGGCACCTCCCCAGCTCAGCCAGAGTTTAGCACCCGCAGAAGATAAACACAACACTCATTAGCTCAAGTGGGAATTCTAAGTTATTAAAAGTTTCGGCCTGCTCTGTTCAGAGCCATGGTCTTTGGGGGACTTGAAGGCACAGAAATGTCTGGCATGAACTTCCGAAGGGGTCTTGAAACCTTGGACTACAAGAAACGTCTTTCACATAGCTAGGTACATAGTGATGGAAACGGGGGGGGGGGGGACGACTCCATTTTAACACACAAATCTACGTGGCTCTTCTGGCCTTGAGTGGCAGCTGCTCTTCAAAGTCGTTGGCACAGAAGTTATTTTATCTACTAAATGCCTCATGAATGCCTCTGGGTGTTGTGTTATATTTTAATTGTACTGTACAATAAAATCAACGAACAACAGTACAGCATAAAACCAATAGACATACCAACACAGCATAAAACATAAGAATACAAAAACGAAAACCACCAACAGGCACAAGAGTTTAAAACCACACTAAATGGTGGTTTATTTTAGGGACTAAAATAGTGCATCTTAACACACTAAAAACTCAAATACTTTAAAAGCCTGGGATAAAGGCAGTGTGGTGCCTAAAAATAGCCATGTGGGTGCCAGGTGAACTTCCTTCGGGAAAGCATTATAGAATGTGGAGGCCACCACCAAAAAGACTCTCTCTCTTGTTGCCATGTTGGGGAAGGCTGGGATGCAGCGGCACATCCACCCTCAAGAACTCTCCCCTACCCTGGTGTCATCTCCTCCCTCACCCTTGCTTGTATGTGTGCACACATTCCTTCTCCACCTTTTCCCCTTGCCTGCTACAGGGGAAGCTTCTATCACCAGTGACCTCCAGATGCTGATATCCCAGTCCTAGCTGCTCTGAGTATCAGACTCATGATGAAGCCAACATGGCCAGGACCAGGAACAAATGACTACTACTAGTCCAGGATGGGTGATGAGCCAAGGGTCGAAGGTCAAAGGGAAGGTCAAAGGGTAGGGGGTCCAGAAGTCTAAGCAAGTAACGCTACACTAGGAACATAGGAAGCCTTTGTTTCTTTCATGGAAGACGAGAGTACTGATCTTTGCCTATCACGTGTGTCACATCAGCTTGGGGTGTTTCCCTGCACCATACCACACCTACTTGATGATAAAAGAAGTCAGAATGTGAACTTATGGGGGAGAGAAAGGAAGAGAGAGAAAAGGCATGCAGTGCGTCCGCAGCCAGCCTGGGCTTGTCCTGGCTATCCGTGTGGACCCCCTCTGCCCAAGAGCATAAAAAGAGCTTCCACAAAACTGCCTGTTTCAAGAACAGAATTAAGGAGAGGCATTTATTCTGGACTAATTGAACTAAGATGGATCATTTGGCCTGGAGATGGATCTGGGTGGACCTCATCATGCTGTTATGGGGCAGGGAAGAGTTCTCCCATTTTTCCACTGCTCCGGAATTCCCAGCTCTACCTCCAGACTTCAGGCCCATTCACATCCTGCAAAGAAAAAAAACACCACAGGGACTGGGAGCGACCTTCAGCAACTCCTCAGAAACTACCCATTTCATGATGTGAGGGCGTGTGTGCAAGAAGCTCTCCACCAGCCTGCAATCACAGTCACGACAGCAGGATTAGGCCTACAGTATTGTGGAGTGGTTAGAGAAGCCTGTACTTTGCCTTCAAATTCAGTTCCATGTAGAAGACCCACAGTGAAGTAGCTTAAATGGCTGAGGAAAGAAGGGAAGGAACTGACAAACCAAAGCAGTTATTCTACAAGGTTTTGAGTACTGTAGTCCTATGCACACACATTGTGCTCCATTGAATTTAATGGAACTTCTGAGAAAACACAGATAGGTTTGGTTTGCATGCAACATTTGTTTGCACAGGCACCAACAGCACTGCACATTAAACAATGAGCAGCAAAGAACAAGTTTGCATGCCAACTGATTGAAGGAAGCTCCTCAATCCCAACATACCACACACAAGGGACCATAATTCAAAGCAGAAGTAGGACGAGGGATGGGAAGCGCAACCACAACAGAAGTAAGACTGCATGGAAGGAGACCTGGCATGAGCACAAAAGAGGAGGGACATCAAGCATGCAGAGAGCTTCCTGGCACAAGAGTGCCTCATTTCCCAGCTTGATTCAGAGGAAGTTCACACCAGGTGCTCCAAGACAGAGGGACACCAGGCAAGCTGGCAAAGATGATCCCACCAACATTTCTGTCCCATAAAAAAGCCAAACAGAAAACCTTCATACCAGCTGAGAAATCCCCACTACCCAAATTCTTTAACAACAGAAAAAAGTATTTTGCCTAAGACACGTTGTAACCATCCAAATGATCCTGACAAGGGCAGAGTCTACATCAGTGCCAGCAATAAGTAAACAGGGATAGAACACAATGATGCCTCTCCCCACTACACTCCCCCAAATGCCTTCTGTGCTCATTTCAATACCACAAAGTGACTTTGCGCACCATTGTTATGGCATCTGTCAAACTGGGCTGTGTGTACACCATGTTAAGAGTTCCACAGCAAGAGTCCAGTCCTGCAATCAGTGTAAGCTGCACACACACAGAGCAAATGTTCTCATTATATGAAACATTGTGCAATTTTGCTATCCTATTTTGCATTGCATATTATGCTTCTTAGGCGAGGGGAGGGTGAAGGAGCCATGCAGGGCACTGGAACACCCCCCCACACACACACACACACAGCACTGGAAATCATGTTCAGCCATCCTTCTGACTAATGAGATTTCAGCAGGCACACTTTCAAGCAACAAGGAATAGAAAAGATTTATTTTATTTTAAAGGAAGCTGAGATTCCAGCCACAGAATCCAACTTCATGAGAGCATTATTGTATTTTCTACTGTCCCTCAGAAATGCACAACACATGGCACATGATGCTGGCAGCTGCTATCATAGTAAGCGATGTTGCTGATCCAGTACCATGTCCTGGTGGTCTTGTCACAACTTGTGTTGCCATACTAGCATTACATCACCGTCGATAAAAGCATCATTTTAGAGCTGGGGGGTGGGAGATTAACAGTGGCCCTCCAGATGTTATTGAACTCCCAATGCCCATCAGCCCCAGCCAGCATGGTCAATGATTGGGGATTACGGGAGTTATGTGGAAGACCACAGTTCCCATTTTAGAGAGTCTCTCTGAAGAGGACAAGCAACGGCAAGCGGAATGGGACCGTGGAGAGAATGGTGCCAAGACCTGAAGGTGGCGAGATGCAGTCTAATGGGGGAAGGGGACCATCTCCTGTCCTCTATCCCAGGGATCAGGAACGTCCAGCCCACAGGCCTAATCCAGGCTGAGTAGGTTCTCCATCTTGCCTGTGGAACCTCCTCGGATTCCTCCAGGGGGACGTGTGGGGACATGCAAAGCCAGGGACACAGTGGGAACTGGAAGGCACCACCAGAGTCATCCTTAGTACGCCTTTCACTGCCCCTGATGTCCACCCCCCGCCGTCAAAATTCAGACTGTAAGCTACTTAGAGCAAGGATCTGTCTTTTTTCTTTCTGTTACTCTGTAAAGCACCATGTACTATGATAACATAGCAATTACAAATGTTCAAGCACTTTTACTATTTAGATAAGTGCATGCAGATATTTGCACATAAATCATTGTGCAGAATCTCAGTGGGATGTAAACATCAGAAGATGCTTCCAGTAGGAAAGAGGTGACGCATTTATAAAATGCTTAAGAAAGTGTGCCCCCAAACCCTTGCCCTAGAAGCAACATCTGCACACTGCTCATTGTCTTCCTCTCAAGAGCTGCTTATGGGACAAAACAACGTGTTCCTCTTTCCTCAGAGCGTTGTGGAATAGCAGCACGCCCTTATCAGCAAAAAAATACTGCTGCTTGCCCAAAACATGACAACAAGTGAGTCAAATCACATTAAACCTATTAAGAGAACATTGTTCCAAAATATTTCACCACACAATGACAGGGTGGTTGGAAAAACGACACTGAATCCATCCGAAAGGAGATTCTCTTGGCCTACGACATCCAGTCACTTTAGAAACCTCAACTGCTACCCAAGAAACATAAGACTATTAAAAAGCTGGGTGTGCTTTCTGAGAATCTGAGCTCTCATGTCGAGGAGAACAAGCCTCAAGATGGAAGACAGACTTCACAGAATAGACAGACAGATTCCAATTCTGGAGACAGAGGAAGGCAGAAACTTCCCAGTAATATCTGCTACCCAGTGTTGGAAACAGAATGCTGGCTGGCCAGACTTTCTAATTGACTAATCCAGCCAGACAGTTCTAATGCTCAAAGGGTGATGAACTAGAAAAAGGTTTTGAGGAAGGCTTCCTATGCTGGGGATGGGGGTGCTCTTCAGGATACAGCCTGCAGGCTCTCCACATCATCCACACTCCCTTACCGTCTCCACTTCACCACAATTGCCCAAAGCTCAACGTTACACCAAAGGCTTCCAGCATACAGGAAAATGAGCACCGTGTTACATACTTAAATACATGCAAGTGAGAAATAACCGTGGCCCTCCTGCTCAAAGGTGGCATTCCAGACTTCTTGCATCCCCTAGTGCAGGGGGGAAGGGCGATGTGCAGGCGGAGGGCTGCATTGCCCCTCCCTTGCCTGGCCCTCTGCCAGACCACTGACATCACGATGGCCCGCCCCAGCCCGCCCGTTGTGCCTTTCTTGAGGCTGAGAGGGGCGTCGGCCCCCGACACAGAGGCAGGGACCTCTCCGTCCCCATCAGAACGCCAGGGGGAAGAGGCACACACACAATGACTCTTCTGGTGCCAACTTTGTGCACGATTTGGGGACTATCCCGGTGGGGACAGCCGGCACTGGGAGGAGCCGCTGCCCCTCCGAGGCCCTGGAGGACTCCAAGCCGGTGCTGCAGGCCGGATGGAGAACCGGCACAGGTTCCTCATTCCTGCCCTAGTGAAGCCTAGTGAAGCCTTCCCCAACCTGGTGCCCTCCAGATGGACTACCCCCCCAATGTCCAAGAAGACTGGTGCTGATGAGAGTGGTAGTCCACCATAACTCGAGGGCACCAGGTTGGGGGAGGCTGTCCTAATGGGGTATTAAGTCCCAATCCACATTTCTCTGTCAAAACTAGGAAAAGGCTGAAATGTGGAGTCCAGGGTAGCTGGAAACACCCCAGGTGAGCTGATATAAGATTAAAGGGCATTAAGCATTCTGACAAAAGACTGAAAGATGGAAGATCACAGAATAGCCTTCCTCAACCTGTGTCCTCCAGATGTTTTGGAGCACAACTCCATCAGCCCCAGCCAGCATGGCCAATGGTCAGGGAAGATCAGGCTTGTGGTCCAAAACATCTGGAGGGCATCAGGCTGGGGAGGGCACTGTGGAGCTGGAGGGGGCCTCAATCGCCACCAAGCCTCCTCTTCCTGCTGATGCAGGAAACCCATTACTGCAATGGCACCCTGATGGCAGCTGGATGGCCACCTAATGGAGAGCCCAGCACCTCCCAAGGCAGTCTGTCCCAGCTCGTACGGCCAGGATGTTCTTCCCAGTGTGTTTAGTTGAAATTCCCCGCCTTGTAATTTGAATCCGTTGCTTCTGTTCCTACCCTGGGAAGCAACATACAACAAATTTGCTCCATCATCTATGATTGCCCTTCACATATTTGAAGATGGCTAATATACGATTAATATTCCCCCAAAAGTTTCTGAGAGCACATTTAGGCTATGTACTTAAATCTCATTTAAAATATGCTCATCTGTTGTTGTTCAATCATTCAGTCATGTCCGACTCTTCGTGACCCCATGGACCACAGCCTGCCAGGCCTTCCTGTCCTCCGCTCTCTCCCGGAGTGTGCTCAAGTTCATATTCATTGCATCAGTGATGCTATCTAGCCATCTCATCCTCTGCCGTCCCCTTCTCCTTTTGCCCTCAGTCTTTCCCAGCATCAGGGTCTTTTCCAGGGAGTTTTCTCTTCGCATTAGGTGGCCAAAATATTTGAGCTTCAGCTTCAGTATCTGTCCTTCCAATGAGCAGTCAGGGTTGATTTCCTTTAGGGTTGACTGATTTGACCTCCTTGCAGTCCAGGGGACTCGTAAGAGTCTTCTCCAGCACCATAGTTTGAAAGCATCAATTCTTCGGCACTCAGACCCCCAAAACTGTAGTTTTGCAAGGATGCTAAAAAATAAACTTAGAGCACAATCTGATGGTCCCTGGAGAGTGTCCCAAGAACCACAGGGTTCTTTGCAGTCCCCCTCCGAGGCCATAGAAACTGCTATGACCTCAGAAGGGGGACTCCATAACCTGATCCCTCCCCCCTCCCCTGCCCCCTCGCAGCCGCTGCGGAAAGAACCGTGGCTCCTGCATTATGAGGTCGCAGAACTACTCTCGTAATCAATTACCTAGGGAGGTGGTGGGCTCTCCCACACTGGAGGCATTCAAGATGAAGCTGGACAGCCATCTGTCAGGGCTGCTTTGACTTAGATTCCTGCATTGAGCAGGGGGCTGGACTCGATGGTCTTGTAGGTCCCTTCCAACCCTACTATTTTATGATTCTATGAAAAGCAGCCTCGGAGGACCTTGGAGCAGTCTGAAAGGGGGCGTTCCAGTGGGCGGGGGGGGGGGAAGAGAGGCCAGGATAAAAAATCTTATGCCCTCCCCAGCCCTGCCCCCTCTAGATGGGATGAGAGGTCAGATTTTCTCCACCACAAGGAGACCCATGGCAGCCTGAGGCCAGAGGATCTGAATTGTTCAGAAGAGCAGGATGCACACTGATATTCCACCACAACCAAGAAAAAGGTCAGGATTTGCTCACAGAAACCAAAAAAGTTCATCCTGAAATACTCTAGCTCTGAGTCAGATGACGAGCAAGAAATCCAAAGAATGAGGAAGGGCAGCACCAACATAGCTTTTATTGATATTTAAGAGATATATAAGATGCCGTTCCAAACACAGTATTTTCTCAGAACAGTCGGATCTTTGGGAGGCAAAGGCATGGCAGGTTTAAGCAGTATTGCCCAGATCCCAGTCTCCCCCAAGTGCCAGGGTGTGCAAACTCCTACACCATATTGCCTACGGGGGCGGGGGGAGATGTCAAGAGGAGCACCAGCGTTTGAGCGGCTGGCTGTGCCTTCCCACTTCACATTCTCACACATGGCCAGTAGGCATCCACGATCTCAAACACACCACACTCTCTTTACTCAACGAGCAAAGCTGGCAAGTTTCGGTAGCACGAGAGAATTTCATGCCAAGAGAAACCCAACAACAAAGGGCGGAGCTGGTCTGAGCAGATCTGCTGGGAACAGCAGAGTGAACAAGAGGAAAATGTAATACATTCAACATTATTTTGGCTTCCGTTTTTCCTCACAAGTTCTCACAAAAATGTTTTTGAGTTACGACTCTTCCTTACAGCAGGGCATTCCATGGCTTTTAAACACAAGAGTCATTCCTGATTTTAGCTGGCAATTTTTATGTAAGATGCCTTGCACACTTCGGTAAAAATGTGAAGAGAAAAAAAGTGTGTGTGTGCGGGGTGATCTTCAGATGACACAGTTCTACAGTTGTGAATCCAAAACACACTGAGAAATTTCATTCTTAAAAAGAAAAAGGAATCTAGCACAATAATATTGAATTGCTCCATTTCCCTTTTGCTCATTTTATTTTTCTCAGAAGATTTACACTGTTAAGTCAACCCCCTTAGAGGTTTCTTTGCCTTTTTACATTGATGCAGACCCCCTTTTTTAAGCGAGATGTTTTCCTCCCAAATGCCCTGCTTCAACCCCATGGAGTGCTTTCAGTAGTTTTATATGAGAATTGGTGCCCCATCTTGCATGTTCAGACATTCAGTCTGTATCCTGGGTCTATGGGGCAAATTCAGCCCACCTGGGGGCAAAATCCAGTCCTCCAAGGTTTGCCAGATGGCCACACCCTTTTGCTTGGCCCAACCCCGGATGGGGTTGCACTCCCCCTGAAGGAGCAGGTTCGTAGCTTGGGGGTCCTCCTGGAGTCATCTCTGTCACTTGAGGCTCAGGTGGCTTCAGTGGCACAGAGTCCCTTCTACCAACTTTGGTTGGTGGCCCAGCTATGCCCCTATCTGGACAGAGATAACCTGGCTTCAGTTGTCTATGCTCTGGTAACCTCCAAGTTAGAGTACTGCAATGCGCTCTACGTGAAGCTGCCTGTGAAGACAGTTCAGAAGCTGCAGCTTGTGCAAAATGCAGCAGCCAGTTTGATAACGGGGACCAGAAGTTTTGAACATATAAGACCGACCCTGGCCCGCTTGCATTGGCTGCCTGTACGTTTCTGAGCCTGATTCAAGGCACTGATTTTAACCTATAAAGCCTTACACGGCTTGGGACCACAATACTTGATGGAGCTCCCTTCCGACATGAACCTATCGGTACACTGCGCTCAACATCTAAGGTCCTCCTCCAAGTGCCTACTCCGAGGGAGGCCTGGAAAACAGCAACGGAGGGGGCCTTCTTGGTGGTGGACCCCCAGTTATGGAACAACCTCCCCAATGAGGACTGCCTGGCGCCAACACTACTATTTCTAATTGACCCTGGTATGGCTTGGCTGATGGTTCAAAGTTGTGTTTTGATATATGCTTGTCAGGGTGGACACTGAGCCCATAGAACCTCAGAGCAGTTCTGATTGTGAGGAGGAACAGCTGTCCATGGGAGAGGAGCGCACTCATCCCTCCCAGGCCCTGCAGCTGGCAGATTCCTCCTGCTGGCATTCCAGACATAGATAGTGGTCCTGGGAGTGAAAGAGCGCGGGAGGAATGCTGGCTGGATGCTCGATGCAGACGCAAAGAGTGACGAGCTATGCAGGGCGCGGAAAGGAGACGTAGCGCCCGTTTGGCACGCAGGCAACGGTCGCGTCCAGAGGACCCAAGGAAAAAGGGGAGGAACTCTCCCTAGCCCATAAGTCAGGGTCTGCAAGTGATTCTCGTTCTAACAGGGACCAACTGTTTCCAACCCGGGGCATAGGTTACTCTGCTGTTCATAGCTTAGTCGCTGGTGATAGAGTTCTTAAGTTGTAAAAGGAATAAAGCCTTGAAAGGAATCCTTTGTCTGTGTCTGGAGTTGGCTACTGGAGTAGACTGAAAGAGGCCGGCTAGGGCCCCCTGACAACTCTGTCTCTGTGTATACTTTCTGTTGTACATTTTTACGTTTTTAAATTTTGCATACTGTATTTTTAATGTTTTTAATCTTTGTAAACTGCCCAGAAAGCTTCAGGTATGGAGTGATATAGACATGTAATGAATAATAATAACCTTTCCCCCGCACTACCGATTCTTCGGTGGTTTCACAGCTTGTGTGTGTTTCCCCATTCTAAAGACTGAGATGCCTCTCTTCAGTTATATGCAGTAAGAGCTTTAAGCTGAAATGTGCTGGAATTTTTGGGCCTGCCCCCTTTGTCTTTGGCTCCGCCCCTTTGTCTTAAGCCCCACCCACTCCTGGAATGCAGGCCCCAAGAGCTTCTCTGAATTGAGCTTGGCCCTTGGGCTGACAGAAGCCCCCCCCCCCCTTTGAGCCATGACTGGCAGTGAACCAGCCATCAGGAAATATCCTCTCCAAAAAGTGACTCTGGGTGGCATTATTCCAACTCCCTTCACCACCATTCCCAAACTGCAGATAAGGTGACCAACCTTTTGTCTGGACTATACCACTTCAATCTCCAGGTGGGGGCTCAAATGACTGAGCGCTCGTCCATGCATCAATTTAAGCATCCTGTCTTTCTGATCAGACCAAGCCTCCTTGTTAAATTGACTGGGCCTCAAAATTATGAAGAGAACCAAAAGATGCACTGCCTGGGTGCCCCAGCTAAGAGCTACAAGAGCGAAGCCAAGCAGCCCAAAGATGGGCTTAAAGCGTCCAACATGGGAAGTCAAAGGAGCGAGCGATAAAATCCAGTAACTTCAGGGTATTTTGCTGTCTCAAGTACACGCTGTATTCCAGCAAGGAAGCTGCTGAATTGCAAAAGACTCTGAGACACATCTCTTGGATCACGTGCTACTTCAATGGCAGCCCCACAAATACAGCTGCACCTGAGCCTGAGCGTGCTTGTGCAATTAGGCTGGCCTGGTTAAAAACCGACAGAGATTATCAACATACGCTGACAATGAGAGGGGCAGCAAAGAGCGGACAGGCCAACCAAGACAGGCAGAGCCGATTCATGTTTGTTTCTTCGATGACAACTGGGCATTCTTCTGAGTATTTCTAAAGGCAACGGGGAGCGTGTGCACACGGACCACCACTCTGCCCTTTGAATGCTATGTTGAAGAAGGAAAATCCAGATGTGACGTCCGCCCCCCCTTTGCCCAGGCTTTCCCCTATTATCCCTTCACGCCTAGGACAATAAGCCTCAGGAGTGGGACGTCACTGCCGAGTCAGCTGTGCCCACTGACTTCGCCAGCCTATTACCCAGCCACAATTACTGCCAAGTGTGTCGGACTTATCACTGTTACTGCGACTTCTAATTTGGGAAGCAGGCGCTGGCTAGTATGTGCTCATGCATGAGGTAGTGTAAACGGAGACCCAGCTGCACGTGGATTTAACTCAGTAAAACAGAATACAAGTGTCTCATTTACAAGGTGTCACTAACTAGCCTGGGGTACACAGAAGGAGCCTCCTCGAAGACTATTGTACAATCAGGCGTACCCTGGTAACGGTGCATTGCGCCGGCTAATCCTTCTACCACCTGATCGAACCGCAGCTTGGCGGTGTGGCAGTGGCTACATTTTGGCAGAGCGGCGTTTGGTCTGGACACGACACGATGACTAACTAGCCTAAGCCTGCCTCACTGCCCCTCCAAATCCTCCCTCCCCATCCAAGATGGTGCTCTGCCTGCCCCCCAGAACTAGGTAGCTAACTAACTAGGCAGAAAGCCAGACCCTCCTGAGGCACCACTCCCTCCCCAGTCCCCCCAGGTAGAACCAAAACAGCCAGTCACGCACAAGCCCCATCCAGCCCACAGTTAACTCTTTCCTACCTGTACATTCTGTCACACCAGACTCTCTGTAAATGAAAAGGGGGTTCAAGTGTGTGAAGGGACATTCAGAAGATCACTTGCCCCTCTCAACTGGTGCCATCTGTGGACAGAATGTGAGTTTGCCTAAGCAACTGGCTAAGCTCCTGCAGAGGCAAACTGAAGCCCCCGCTCTCTGCCGGCACCTTCAACTTTCCTAGCAGCTTGGAGCTGCTGCTGTTCCCTTTCATGCAAAGTGGTGGCAACACTTGTAAGGCAGTAACCTGTCAAAATCAGGATATGGTCTGTACATAATACATGCCGGGCATTATTATTTTACACAGCAGTCTAGTGCAGCCTTTCCTAACCTGGTGCTCTCCAGAAGTGTTGGACTGCAACTCCCATCATGCCTAGTAGCAGTGCAACAGATCTAGAGGGCACCAGGTTGGGGAAAGCTGGTCTAGTGCTTGATGGGTCAAGGGTGGGAGGAAACAGTCCACTATAGCCTGCCCACTCATCCAACCCTTGGGGTTCCAATCCAGCAGTGACCTTCAACAAAAATGTCTATAAGGCGGTCCTCAAAATGCGAAAGAGGCCATAAGAACACTGAGAAGTGGGAAAGATTCAGAGAAGAGCAATGAGGATGGGGGGAAGCGGGTCCTCAAGACAGAGATCGGGATACTGATAGAAGGAAGGGGGAGAAATTAGCTGGTAGCTTTCAGATCTCGAAGGCACCATCAAAAAGGGAAGCAGCAGTAGGATGAGGCCATGGGTCATGCTGGCACGCTGGCCACGCAGGAGGACCCCTGTTCAAACACTGGTTAAGGCCTCTCAGGGAGCAGAGCTGGTAAAGGTTTCTCTCTGCCTCTGGCCTTGGAGAGCTACTGCAGAAGATTGCCCATGCTGGCTGGGGGCAGTGGGAGTTGTAGTCCACCACAACTGGAGGAAGGCTACTGTAGTGCAACACTGATCCAGTGCTCTTCCACCAAAGATTGTTTTAAATTGTTCTTATTATTGTACATCGCCCAGAGTGGCTGGGTGACCAGCCAGATGGGCGATTAATAAATTCAATAGATAAGATAGATAGATAGATAGATAGATAGATAGATAGATAGCTGGGAGAAGTTCAGCAATGGAATAGGGTAAGGACATATAAAGCCCAGGGGAAGTGACAAAAAGCTAGATATTTACTTTAAGAGTGGTGGCTCTATTTCAAGATGAAGTCTTAAGAAGGGTAAGGGAAGCTGGGCCACTATTGACTTTGCTGAGAAGCCAGCTGGGTCAGGATTTCACCCTCCCTCCCTCAGCTGTCATCCAGAAATGGCTGCTGCACAGGGAGAGAAAAGGAGAAGGGCCACTCCATCAGCTCCGAGATTAGCAGCTTCCAGCTCCTCTTCTCCCCGATCTGTTTCTAATCCATCTGCTGATCATTGTAAGAACTCTGTCGCTAAGAACTCGTGCCTGAGGATTTTTTTCCCTTCCTCCCCAGTGGTGTACTGTAGCCAGGGCTCACAGGAACTCAGCTCTTATTAGTAGAGTCCCCCTCAGACTTTCTTACTCCCTCTTGAGTTCAGCTGCTATCTTCACAGTAGCTACGGGGAAATGATACTGTTCCCTGTAGTAATGCAAAGTATTTTGGGATGGCTTGGCCTGGAACGGGCATGAGCTTTACAAAAGGCCTGCTGCTGGAGATAAACCTGCTAGAATTGGTTTGCTGATATGGATCCTCACCGCTGTCTGCAATCCCCAATACCTCTCATTGGGGGTATGACTATGGAGACGGTCATGAGGAGTGCCTGCACTTTAAAACTTACCACTACGCCGCTGTTCTTCCCTCCCAGCCCCTTTTCCCTGGATGTCCTGTCTTTTAGATTATAAACCTGATGTCAGAGACTATTTTATTATCTGTCTTTGTAAGCCACTCTGGGAGTCTTTCTCATCTGAAAATTGGGGGAAAGACGCTGTGAATAATAAACCAAACCAAGAACATTCCGCAGGCATTCTGGAAGCTTTGAGAAATAACTCATCCGCTGCTGACATTTTCACCAAACATTGTGGGCCAGCATGCATGCCTCTTTTAACTTTTAATTAAATGGACCATACTATTGTGAAACTTGGTCAAACCACCATTTCCATTAGTATGATCATTTTCCTCATTTTGCCAGGAAAAAGAAGTTAGGAATAGGATGTCCTGGTGCTTTGGCCTCAGCTACTGTTTTCCTGGGAAATTTCCAATCCCCAAACATGTTCTCATGCCATTGTTTTGATCAAGTCCTCTCTGAACTCCTGGCCCTTTCCCTGCACAGGCTTCCCTTCAACAGGTGTGTCTGGAAGCTACTCATAGCTTCGAACACAGAACACAATGAGCTGAATAGATTGCACAGGGCACTACAGCAGTCGAAGCCACAGATCAATATATTTCTTTGCGTGGGGTTGGCTCATTCCATGTTCTGCCCTTGGGCGCGACTGTCTGCAGAGATTATGGCACTCTTTTAACTTCCCTATTTTGTTTACAACACATTTAGAGAATCAGCCAGAACAAGAATGTCCAGAGATGTGAGCCTTTGTAACACATAATTTTTAACATATACACTCAAAAATCTTTTACATGCATGTGTGAACACAACAAGAGCCATTTCACACAAGCCCAGGTGTGTCACCAAGCAACACTCATCACACGCACCCTTTTAGGAGTATACTGAAAAATCCACTGGGGCCTCAACACGCCATGCGCCAGCCAAAAGGGCCACAAGTTAGTAAGAAATACTTACAGTTCTTCCAGCAAGATGTACTTACTTCACAACTCCTGACACTCTCTGGAAATAAAATTACAACCACCATTTATACCATTGTCTGCCTCTTCAGGCAGGTTCATCAAATGATTGACTGGCATGTGTGAACAGACCACTGCCGACAAGTCTCATGGGAATTGTCATGGGATTCTCATAACACCTCCATTCTCATGGGATTCTCGTATCACCTCAAACACATTTCAGTTGAGTCTCTTCACACATCCAGATGCCAGTTCTCAAATGTAGAGAACCAAGTCATCTGTACGAACATTTGAAATCAACTGCTAACGCACCCAAACATTCTTGAAGTCAGTATCTATACCAACTTGGCTTTAATCAAATTTAGCTTTCCCCCAAACACATGAAGAAAAATATAGAAGTGGGACATACCGTCTCAGCTCCATCACAAACAGTAGGCTAAGCGGGCAGTATCCAAGGGGCTACAGTGCTTACACAATTGATGTAGCACTAGCGCAAACAACCCCTAGTGCAATGCCAACAGCATATGCTGGTGTGATGGGGTCTCCGGAAACCAGGGGCTAGCTTGAAGGGGCTTCAGCAGGAGACACTGTCCTGCTGGATTGTACCCATAAGTTTTACTTCTGCTCAGTACATATGAGAAGGCATGCAGGACTTCTTTACATAACTTGATTTCTTGTTCAATGTGCGCATGGGTCACAAAGAAGTAGAATAATACAGGAGACAATCCTTGTGCTATGAGAAACTCTGCAGACATTTTTCTCTACCCTGAAGGCCTCAAAATAAGGGACAGGACAAAACGCACTGAGTTATTTGTTAATAAACTATTTTGCATCCTGAGATCCTGTTTTTCTTCTTTGTGACCTACTTTGGATGTTCACCTCCTTCTGCTTTTTCAGTGTGTGAATGGGGACACCTTTGAAAACTATGTATTTGTCCCATCTGCAGCATTTAATCTGTGATGGCACATTCACACATGCAAGTAACCACTTGACTCATCGAGCACGTGCAAACCAGATGTAAGAATGGACACCACTCCTTAGACTCTCTGGAAATAAAATTATAACCACCATTTATACCATCGTCTCCCTCTTCAGGCAGGTTCATCAAATGACTGGCATGTGTGAACAGGCCACTGCCGACAATTCTCATGGGAACTGTCATGGGATTCTCATAACACCTCAATTCTCATGGGATTCTCGTATCACCTCAAACACGTTTCAAATGAGTCCTCAAATGTAGAGAACCAAGTCATCTGTACGAACATTTGAAAAGAACTGCTAATGCACCCAAATATTTAATGGAAATTAAAATTGAGTGGACACCAGGATTAGGTACCACAGAGAGAACCTGACCCTGGATTTGCTTTGTCTATGTCAGGGGTGGGCAACTTGTAGCCCTCCCAGTGCTGTTGGACTGCAATCCCATCATACCTAGCCAGCATTGCTGATGGTAAGGGCTGATGGGACTTGCAGTCCAACATCATCTGGAGGGCCACAAGTTGCCCATTCCTGTTCTACATACTGGGCCAAACAGAAGCAGGACAACCTCCCCGCCCCCGGCATTCTGAAGCCCCTTAAGCAGAAGTTAAAAGTTTGCAACCTCATGCTGAACTGGCTTACTCAAGAAGTAATTCCCACTTAATTCAACAGCACTTAGGAAGTGAGAAGTCTTGATAGCCCTGCATTAGGGAAGCATGTATTATAACTTAACGGAAATGCCTTGGGGAAAGGACAAGTCATTGTACTTATGTCATGCTACAGTGCTATGAACAAGGATGGCACCATTTCAGTGACTCAGTGCAGGCCTATTTTGCTTACAAGCTCTTTAAGGCAGCAGTTTTCAAATTGTATGCCAGTGGATTCCTAAGGTTCCTTGACAAGAAGATTTGTAACAGCAGATAAAGAGCCCCTAAAAGACGGCATTGCCTATCACATCTTTTCGATGTGATATAGGGTGCATGCTCAGTTGGCACAGGGCAGCCCTCCCCAACCTCATGCCCTTCAGATGGGATGCTGATGAGAGAAGCTGTACTCCAACACACTGATGGGCACTAGGTTGGGGAAACTGGCATACAGACACCCAACAGGGTTGCCTAGCATTCCACAGGAACCAACTATACATCCTAGAACAGGGAGACACAACCTTTTTGGGTTGTAGGCACATTTGGCAATTTGACAAACTGTCCTGGGCACCACCACAAAATGGCTGCCATGGGCAGTGTGGCTAGCCACAAAGTACAAGTAACCTGCCCCAAAGGCTCAGTGCAAGGCAGAGGTGCAGTCTGGGCCCCAACATGCTAAACAACTCATTTGAACCCACAGTTTTCAGTGCCAACAGAAACCTGTTTCAAAGAAGGCAAACTCTCTCCTCCACCCTCTGCCAGCCAGCTCATGCCTGCCCAATCTCTTTTCCTCTCTTACCCTGGCTCATCACTCATAGACACACTTACCTAGAACTGGGCTGAGAAACTGGTGGCCCTCCAGATGTTTTGGTCTACAACTCCCACCTGCCCTAGCCAGCATAGCCAATGGTGAGGGAGGAGGGGAGTTGTAGGCCAAAACATCAGGAGGGGCACAAGTCATCCACCCTGCAGGGCCTGGATCAGGGATGTAGAGCCTCTTTCAGCCCAAGGACCGACCGAATCCCGTTTCAGAGAAGCTCTTGGGGGCCACATTCCACTGGTGGGCAAAGGGTCCGAAGGCAAAATGGGCCACGCCAGAATACCCAAAATACTCGCAGACTTTAGCTTGAAGCTCTGCCTGCCAGTAACTAAGCATCAGGAGAGGCATCTCAACCTTTTAGAATGGGGGAAAACTGCACAAAAGCCGGGAAACCACCAGTCAGGGGGAAGGGGTGTGGCCTTCTGGGGACCCCCAGAAGGGCAGATTTAGATTCTGCACCCCTGGCCTGGATTGAACATGCACCAGACCAGATGCTCCTACAGTGCCACATCAAGATTCCCTGGAGGTCGAAAGTTTTGAGAACCACTGCTTTAAGGAATGTGAACACTGGCTCATACATGGGTAAAAAGAGGGACTGATAAAAGGGTCCCAGAGCAAAGTCTGGAGGCACATGAGACAGCCACCTTGTTGAAGCTAAGATTTGGGTCTGGTCAGTGCTTGGAGGGGAAACTACCAGGGAACCACATGTAGCCACCTTGAGTTCCATGATGGAAGAAAGGTGGGATATAAATGTAATAAATAAATAAATAAATAAATAAAATAAAATAAACATCTGAAGATGACTGAATTAGGGTGCCGTCCTATGCATGTTTAAATAGCAATAAGTTCTAGAACTCTCAGCATGCTGGGAATGCTGGGAGTTGTAGGACCTATTGCTGTCTAAGCATGCATAGGATGGCACCCTTAGATGTTTTGGCTTCTGCTCTAATTAATTAACAGAGCTGTTGGATTTCACGAACAGAAACTGGGAGCTGAAGAATATGGAGGATGAAAAGAATTCTCAGGATAGCAAGAGAGATTTCTCCTCTTTAAAAAAAGAAAAAAGAATTAGGTTGATGGATTGTACTCCAAGTTAAAGCCATATTGCTAAAGTGTTCAGTCTTTACATCCAGAAACTCAGTTGCTACCAATATCTCATAACAGAAACCCATCCAACCCTGGGTCACTAGAAGTCAGAGCAAGTTTTTGGATATAAAAAAAACTTATATTTAGCCTGGGAGATAATACACTTTTACCCAAGCTTGTAATCCTTTGTAAAAACCTTCTTGCACTCTTATACCCCTTAAACGACATATGTCACCTTCCTCAGAATGCTCCCCCCCTCCTCATTCTTGGAAGGATCACCTTGGCTCCCAGGGCCTGATTCCAAATCCAACAGCTTAATGTTAAGGATGAAAGCAGAAACCAAAACCTCTCCCTATCTCCTCCCTCTTTGGTCGGCCTCTTTTCAATTTATCATTCCTGCCATTGAGTCTTAAGAGGATGCAGTCAGGATCCACTAAAGCACTTTTTAACTTTTCGGATCATGTGTAGAGAGAATGCTGAACTCTGTTAGGTTCCTGAGCTGCCTGATAGGCTGGAATATTGTTTATTCAGTTTGATTTACAAGTTATAATCTTATGTCCGTACAGGAGTTTGCACCCGTCAGACTTGTTCTGCCACAACATCTCGCACAACAGCGCAATCTCACAGCTGTGATCATACGTAGTTTTTAAATGTGGTGTGACGTGTTCCACGTTATTTGTTAAATTCCCCAAAGTAGCATCTCTGTAATTATCCAGCTAGTTCACTTTTTTTTAAAAAAAGGTTACTAATCACCCAGCACAAAAACAGCCCTAGTCCATACTGTATGCTCAAGGAGTCTTTCTTGCTATGCAATTAAAAGGACACTCACAGGCAAGCAAAGTCACCCTACAAGGCATTTGTCTTTTTAAAAACATCTGCTTACAAGACACACAGAAAAGATCACAAGGGTCGAAATACATTCCAGCATCTATTGTTCAATCACCAAAGCAAACCTCATGAGAAAAAGGAGGCGGAGGAGGAGGAATAGCAGGGAGAGAAGATAAGAAAATACTCATAAAAGCAGAGAGAGGAAGGTAACCGGGTGGCGGCAGCAGAGAGAGAGTCTGTCTGCAAGTGTATTCCAATGTTCTATTTCAGCGAGTGACCGGTCTGGGAAGAGGCAGAATAGTTAGTACCATATTCTTGTTTTGCTTTTTTTTAAGCAGGTAGTCCTCAAGAAGTACTATCTGCCTTCAACCGGCGCAGTCCACCACAAGCCAGGTCGTTACCTCCCTCTCCTTCCCTTCTTCGAGGTTACACGTAGGCCCGACTATTCTCACCCTTTCTTCCCGTCCGCTAACGCTTGAGGAGTAAGAGGGATCCAGGTGGAGGTAAAATTTAGCAGCGGCTGCACGGGAAACGGGGCGGCAATCGCAGCTCCCAGCTGGCAGGACAGGACAGAGGCGCAACGAGGGCGGTAAGCGCCGGGGCCGGGGAGAGAGACGCGGACACCCCGCAAGCCCGCTTGCCTGGGAGCGAGCCCCGGGGGTCGCTCCGGGGGTCGCTCGTGGGCGCCCGGCAGCGCGGGGCGCTCTGAAGCTGCGCTTGTGCAGCCCGATCGCCGCGGGCCGGGCCCCCGCCAGGAAAGCCCCGACCTCCGCCCGGACCGCGTTAGGCGGGCGCACAGGTCCGGCGGACGCGGGGGGCTTGCTCTCGAGCAGGCACGACTGGAGCCAAGCCCCGCCAAGCGCGCCAGAGACCCCGGCAGCGCGAGGCGCCCCACCTCCCGGCCCGGCGCGCTGACGGAGACCAGCAGCGGGGGCCTCCTGGGGGCGGCGGAGCCGGCTCACGGTGGCTCCGGCGGGGCGGAGGGGAGCCGGGGCGGGGCGGGGCGGGGCAGGCGGGCGGGCGGGCGCGCGCGAAGAGGGGCCGCAGCGCGGGGCCCGGCGGGCGCACTCACCGAGCGTGAACAGGGCGACCTCGGCGGCCGCGCTGACCATCTTGTCCGCCGGCGGGGCGCGCTGCTGGCCGGAGGGAGGCGGGGCGGAAACGGGCTCACCTTCGCCCGCCTCGTCCCCGAGCGGCGCCGCTCAGCCCGGCTGGGGCGCGCGGAGGGAGCGCTGTGGCCCGCGGCGGGCGCTGCTGGGAGGCGGCCGTGGGCTCGGGCCCCACCTGCGCCGTGCTGCGGGCCCGGCTCGCGAGCAGCCCAGCGAGTGCGTCCGCGCGGCGCCGCCGTCCAGGCTGCCGCAAGGTGCGCGGCGCGGCCCGGAGCGGCCGAGGCGGGGCGCGCCCCCGCCCCCTCCTCCCACGCCCCCCCGGCTGGTTGGCTGGCGCGGGCGAGGCGCCGCCGCGGGGGCCGGGCGAGCGGCGAGGGAGCGGCGGGCGGAGCTCCGGCCGGGGCGCGGCGGCGGCACCCGCGTGCGCCGTCGCCCCCGAGGCCGGCGCGGGGGAGCCGCGCGGGCCGGGCCTTCTCGCGCCGGGGCCCCGCCGATCCGGCCAGGCAGGCCAGCCCTCCGCCGTCCTCGATGCTTCGACGAGCGCCGCTGGACCTGCAAGGCAAGAGCGAGCGCTTAGCTGGTTGCCTCCTGCAGACTCCCGGAGTCGGAAGGGGTCCGCGAGGCCATCGAGCCCAACCCCCTGCAGGAGTCCAGGTCCAAGCACCCCTGACGAATGGCTGCCAGCCTCTGCTTGATGCCTCCGGAGTCCGGAGAGCCCACCACAGCCCGAGGCAGTTGGTTCCATGGTCTGGCTGCTCTGATCGCTAGGAAACTTCTCCAGAAGTTCAACCAAATCTGCCTTCCTGCTAAGTAAGCTGATTAGTTCGTGGCCTACAGTCTTGGGTGACAGAGGTCAGGCGGCGGCCCTCTTAAGAACTTAAGAAGCGCCCTGCTGGATCAGGCCAAGGGTCCATCTAGTCCAGCATTCTGTTCACACCATGGCCAACCAGCTGTCTACCTGGAACCCACAAGCAGGACACGAGCACAACAGCACCCTCATGCCCATGTTCCCCAGCCACTGGTGCACAGGCATGTCACCTCTGGTACTGGAGATAGCACAGAGCCCTCGAGCCTAGTAGCTTCTCCAGGAATTTGTCTAACTCCCCTTTAAAGCCATCCAAGTGGGCAGCCATCACTACATCGTGTGGTAGCAAATTCCATAGTTTAACTATGCACTGTGTGACAAAGTGGGGTGACCCTTTAGGGCCTTGCCAAGTGCTGTCATGGCCCCCCTCATCCTCTTCTCAGGGTTTATCATGACCCAGCTCCTTCCATCTGTCCCAGTAGGGCTCAGTGGGGCCACCCTGCTCATTCTCCTCAATTTCGGTGCAGCAGTGTACATTTCTAGCACATTGTGCAACACCTCCCCCTTTCCTACAGCTTCTGCTCTTTTTGAACAAGGTACATCCTTCGCTTGCGATGTTCTGCTCACGGGAGTCATCCCACCAAGTCTTTTTATTTGTTTCCTACACTTACGGGCCACCCGATAGCCAGGGTTCCCCAGGGTGTGTACAGGTCAATAAATGAAAAACATGAAATACTAAACAAGAATGAATGATAAAACACAGCACAGAAGAAAACCACATTTATCTACAGCCTGTGGAAAACATCAGGGAGGGGGAACCAGGAGCCTCCAGTGTGAATTGGTTTTCATGAGCCATTGGCAACCTCCCCAGCACCCCTCAAGGGCCACAGCACCCCTTAAGGGCCAACGAGCCATTGGCAACCTCCCCAGCCCCCAGCAAGAGCCACAGTCTCCATGGGTTTAGCCTCCTCCCCACTCACCACTTTGGGGGCCCTTGACCCTTTGGAAGAAAAACCCCCTTGCCCAGCATGATAAGCCCCACCCCCTATTGTCACAGCAAAACAATGTGTGACTTGCAGTTGGCCACAGTAAACAAAGGCCTTTGTGATGCGGACCTGCGTTGCCCTGGGCATGCTGCTGGATGGGCAGCCTGCCTCAGTCCTCCTTCCACTGTCCCCCTTTTACTGTGATGAGTAAAGAGGTTACGCAATATGTTTGCTTGATGTTGCTGTCTCTGTTCTCTGTGCAAACCGAAAAGGAAGGGCCTGTCTGTGGCGGGAGGACTTCCGAGATGGTGTAAGATTTTGTCACTCAGGTACATTTCTCCAAATACTAGTCGTGGGTTTTGTCATTACTGAAGCAATGCACCTTCCCTGGTATCTGTACACCTCACCATCCCCGCATTGCATCATTACAAGCAAGACAGAGCACTTTTATTCCACCACAGCCACCCGAAGGATGGCGCCCCCTCCCGTCCTCTCAGTCATCTAAGTAAAATGTGGCTACTTCACTTGGGCCACACATAACAGGTGGGGTCTTCTTGGGCAAAAGCCAGAAACGGGAAGTCAGAAAGGGCGTGCGATGATCAGCAAGCCAGAATGACTGTGTACATTTCTGTCCAAGCAAGATGGGGGGAAGGGGTGGAACTGTGGCACATTAACCTACCTGCATATTGAGACAAGTTAAGAGCAGGGTTATAACAAGCCTACCTTAATTTACACCACAATCCTATGCATGTTTACTCAGGAGTAAATCCTATTGATGTCAGTGGGACTTACTCTCTAGTAAGGAGTGCAGCCTTAATTGATTCAAAAGCTAAATTTTTAGTTGATTTTAATTCGCAGGTGTAAGAAACACTAATCAACAGGGCTTTAACTTAAGAGCCCCAGTTTGGGGGTGTTATTTCGGCTCCAACATATTACTGTAAGCAGGAATGAAAAAGGATATCAACAACTGAGGTGGAGTGTTTATATGTAAGTCAGGCGTGGGGAGCTTGTGGCCCTCCAGATGTTAAGACTTCCATCATCCCTGACCATGATTGGCCATGGTGGCTGGAGCTGATGGGAATTGGAGTCCAACAACATAGGGGGGAGAACATATTCTCTATCCCTGCATAAGCGATGGAGTTGCTGTTGAAGTCACTCGCAGGAGTGGGCCACTTGTAGGCCAAAACTTCTCTAGGGCCACAACTCCCATCATCCCTAGCCAGCATAGCCAATAATGAGGGATGTAGGCCAAAATGTCTGGAGGGTCACAAGTTGCCCACCCCTGCACTATAGGAGCAAATCAAACAAAAAAAGTTATCTAGTAATAACCCCATGGTGGAGTCACAGCAGAAGAACAAAAAATATTTCTGGAGTTCACAACTGCAGAGGGCCCACTTAACTTGCCTCTTAAGTATCCTTGATGGTCAGGGAGCCTCTGCTAATTATTTGGATCCTAGTTAGCTCTTTCAAGCGTCTTTAAAACATAAGCAAAACATCTGGCCAGGAGAATGCCAGTGGCAGGTGGCCAGCTGTTTAACTACCAGCTGAAGAAATTGTGATGATACCTAGAAATGCAAATTTAATTCACTAATTTCTTTCCAAACCAGGGTTGTCAATGTTTCAGCTCATTACTGTATCTGTATCTTTAAATAACTGCTGACTTAGCAACAGTCCAAGCAGCTAAAAGCTTCACCTGCTGATTTCTGCAGGTTGCTAAGTCAAAAAGAGCAGGCCAGGCATTTTTTTGCTGGTCAGCTGGCAACCCAACTGTAGTCTGTTCCAGTTTCTCTTCACATCCACATGCTGAGGACTGCAATATTTATTTATATAAATGGAAGGCCCTTCCCTTATAATCCGCTTCCTACTCCACTCCTTGTCTGAGTCATTGATAAGGTCATTTGCTACAGCCCCGAAGGATGAACATCTGGTGATCTGAGTGATATAGAATCAGAGTAGTTTGGCACCCGAGGGGAGAAAGGAAGACATTTATGTAGCCATCAGATACGGTGGGTGGGAGGGAATATAAACCCACACCAATCAAGACTTATCAGCATTAAACAGCTTTTGACAGGATAAGGTTGCCTTATGTGTTTTACAAATCAGTTTCGATTAAGCTGGCCACATGCAGAAGACGAGAGTCGTTTGTGCCTGGACTTTAGCAGCTGTGCAGGAGAGAGAATCCCAGCAGGTGCTGCTTTTTTCACTTCGGCATGACAAAGGGCATCTCTTAGAATTGCTATTGGATCCGATTGCCATAATCTCTATTTCAGTAAATGTAATGGCAGCTTATTTTTTTTACCTTATTTGCAGGGGCTAATTTCTTTTTTTTTTTAAGTACTGGAAGATGCCAAGAAATGATGATAACTGACTAGAATTTCAAACTCTAGATGTGCAGAGATTGGCTATTGTTTTTAAGCAGAATCAGGGAATGGCGTTCTGCACATACTTAGAGGTAGTCCATTTTGTATTCTTTCATGTTTTCTCTGGCCAAATCGGGGCAATTCAGCAGGTTAGAATTTTGATCCTGCTCACTGGTGTTTTGTTTGTTTACTTACAATAAACTTCACAAAGACAAGACAGAAAACAAGATGTGCCTTATGTACAAGTTATTCTGTTTTCCTCTCAAGGCTGTTACCAGAAGACTGAACCCAGGGCTGGCCTAAGGTCTCTCGCTACCTCAAAATTTAAATGGCACTCCCCCAATCCACACACGACATTCTTCTGCACCAACCTTATTTAAATTAATAGGAACTTGGCAAGGATCACTTCTGGGTGGTTTCCATGCCATGGGTCACATCTTTCTCCTGTACCACCTGAACTTCTACAGACTGTTCCTACTACAACTGTGTGAAGTAAACACTTAAAAACAGGAAATCCTGAAATAAATAAATTTCTACATGGAATCATGGAAGATGCATAACCCTGCTTAAATCCTAATTGAATTAAGGCTGCACTTCTATGGACACTTCCTTAGGAGATCATACAGTGGACTTAGTGGGTCTTACTTCTGAGTAAACATGCATAGGATCAGTCTTTGGCATTAGAAGTTCTCACATCAAGGCTGCAACCCTAGAAGCTCTTCATGGGGAACTTAGTTCCACTCAGTTGAACAAGTCTTACTTCCAAGTAAACCTGGTTAGGATCCAAGAGTAAAAGCATTTTATTATTTATATAGTGCCATTAATGTATATGGTGCTTTAAATAATTGTGTAAACAACAGCACAACAAAAGACAGGTCCCTTGCACCAAGAAGCAAATCCCACCACAACAAGACACAATTCACTTTCATCTACAACAAGTATAAGTGCAGCCGTAAAAGAGTCCATCATATATCCTGAACCAAAGTTCACTTCAAACAAGGGGTCTCTGTGTTTTTATCCAACATAAAAGGTTTCAGCCATGTGTTTACTTTGGATTAGGAATGTGAGGACTCAGGAAAAGCAAAAATACTGGTTTGAGTTTCCCCCCTCAATTTCTCTTGCAAAAAACCCAAACCAGAATGGTCTTACCAGGAAGCAACGTTAGGGATGGTGTCAAAGGTTGGCATGGTTGGGCACTTGCCGAGGAGCCACACCAGAGCAGGGGCCCACTGACCAAAGCTCCTTGGAGCTGCTCCTCCTCTTCACCCCTGCAGCCTGCTTATTCGCCTGCCTCTCGCTCTGGCCCAGGCAGTGGCGGTGAGGAGGAGGAGATGCCACGGCCTCATTGGCTCTCGGCCTGTCAAGCAAGCCAATGGTAGCCATGGTGAGAAACGGGAGGAGGGCCAAGAGCAGCTGGGGACAAGGGTGGTGAGGGGGCCGACTCACCGAGGGAGGGGGGCCAACACGATGCCTCGCCCAAGGGCCCTTAAAACATGGAGCTGGCCCTGTGGCTGCCTCATGGGTAGGGCTGCCAACTTTCCAGCTGGCTGGTTCAGCGGTGCCTTTGGCAGCAGCTTGCTATGCATCTTTTGTCTGGTGCAGTGGCTACCTAGAACGACCCAAGAAGGCCCAGGTTCAAATCCCTGCTCCGCCATGAAGCTCACTGCATGTACTTGCTCAGTCACTCCACCTCAGCCCAATCTGTTTCACAGGCCTGCTGCAAAGACACAAAGGGGTGGCGGGGGGGACGACCATGTACACCACCCTGACCTCCTTGGAGAAAAGAGGGGCATGATAGAAACGTAATAAGTATTATCTCCTTCCAATGTATTGCTGTGCTGTGAAAAACAGCGCCTGCTGATTTCTGCATCATATGCTGTTGCTGAAGGCGCCAGAGGGCTCATCCATCGCCACAGCACTTGCCCACAAGGCATGATCGACTTCCACTGGGAGGTTTTCCTGCAGCCACTCTGTTGAAGCACATGGGTGCGGCACATTTGGCTACCACCGCTGGCATAGGTGGCTTTAGAGGAGGATGGTTCAAGCCGTGGACTCTGAGAACCAGAGCCTGTTGCAGCCAGACAGTAGGGCAGCCTTCCCCAGCCTGAGCCTCTCCAGACACACTGAGAGCCAGTGTGGCACAGCGATTCGAGTGCTGGACTGGGACTCAGGAGATCCGGGTTCTAGTCCCCATGCGACCGTGAAGCTCACTGGGTGACTTAGGGCCAGGCACTGACTCTCAGCCTGACCTACCTCACAAGGTTGTTGTGAGGATAAAACATGGAGAGAAGGGGGATCATGTATGCTGCTGGGCTCCTTGGAGGAAAGATGGGATATAAATGTAACAAATATATAAAGTCCCATCCGCCCCACTTCTTGGAGCCTAATGGTTCCAATGTCACAGTGACGAAAGCAAGTTCCCAAGTTCCACATCCATAAAACATTACTATATTGCTCTACTCAAGCGAGTTTGTGATTTGTGTAGGTTTGCTACTGACTTAGAAAAAGAGAGCAAGCATGTTTGCCAAGATCTGGGGAATGTGGGAAGCAAAACAAGGCCTCCTCCGCCTCCTTCCTGCTCTCTGTTTCTCTGCCCCCCCCCCTCCTGAAAGGTTAAAAGGTGCAACCTAGCAATTTCCTGCAGAGATTAATCACTCTCCCCCCACCACCACCACCCTGAGTAGAAAGGCAAGCCAGGGAGTGCACGGGAGCAGGTCCTGGGAAATCCTCGAGCTCCCCCCACCCCCGGCCACCCAGAAGGTCAGGTGTGACTCAGCCTCGCAAGAATGTCAGGTATTCGGCCTGCCAACTGTACCTGTATGCTAGTTCCTGCGGTGGGAGGGAGCTCGCGTCCCAGGCCTTTGGCGTGTGCCAGGTATCAGGGTTGTATCTGGAGCAAAGGAGGCAAGTCCCGAAACCCTGAAACTCCCAAGTGCTGCAGACAGAGCAAATAACTTCCTGGGAAGCCGTCTCTTCTGAACCAGGGACTCACAAGGTGCCGGCCTATTTCACCATCTGCAGCTCTTCAATCTGCTAATTGATAGAACTTTTAATCAGCTTAGGCTACCAAATTGTGGCTGGTTTTATCAGTACCTGGTTGTTCTATTTTAATTGTACTTGGCTACAAGGGAGGAAGGCACATTCTAAAATAACAAAAGAAGTGACAGAGGTGCAAACTTTAATCTCTTGTTTTACCAGAACTCATTTCCATTCAGATTAACATATTAGCGCCAAACAGAAAGCATGGATGACCATGAAAGGGTGCATGGACAGATATAAAGGGGCACTTTGTTCTTCACAGGGACCTACTCCCAAACTGTTGCGAATCTGTGCAAATATAATCGAAATGAATGAAATCTGGAATACCAGCAGCACCATGAGTGGGGAAAAAATCTCTTGGAAGTACTGCTGCTCTTTTAGCTCTGTCCCTTCTCCTTTAATGGTGCCCTCCCATCTGTAACGACACCCCATTTCTAAAGAAACATAGGCATGGTCCACAGTTGGGCAATACCTTTATTAGGAGCAATCAAAATTCTGCAGAAATGTGGAAGCTTTCGAGTTCTCCAGAACTCTTCATGGTACAAAAAGCAGGGGATGGGAGAAGAAGCAGAAAATTCCCAAAATGTGGTCAGATGTTGTGGCCATGAGATTTGCCATTTGGACTGACCCAGTCTTACAATGGAGGTTCGCAGCCTGAATGAATTAGTTGGAGCTGAATGAATTAGTTGGTGTTGCAGGTATCAGATTACACCCAGCAAGGCATTTTGGGAAGCAGGAGCAACTATGAAAACATAAAGGCTGGCTGTAGCTGTGATTTTGCCCCTTGCTGACGAAACGCAGATTCCTGGATAGGCATAGAGTGGATGTGCAGAGAAACATGACAGCCCATTAGCAAAGCTGGAGACTATTTTTAGGTGTGCATTAGGTGAAAGAGATATTCATGGGTAACCCTGAGCATGCACTGAGTCACTCCCTATGGAGCAACTGCAGAATTTTCTTAGGATGCAGGAGCAGGTCGTCCTTCCTGAGAAAACAGGACTTCAGAGAGGTCTGTGCTCCTGACCCTCTTCTTAGAAATGCAGCACTGACCCTGCAAACCATGGCAACATTTTGAGGAGTCAGTCCAAGCAAAGTTTTGAAATGTAGCTCCACCCTAAATGTTTATGCCAAGGGTGGCCATGTGTCCTCTTTTTCCAAGGACAGTCGAGTCCTTTATTTGAATGGCTGCCCAGTCCAAGACCAGTGTAAAGATAAGGAACCACCAGAAGGAAGACCTAAAGGGCCTTGAAGATGTTGCCCATCCACAGCAACCGGACAGCAGACCAGGCACGCAGGGCACCAGTCACAGTCTTCCGTGCTACCAAATCTAAAATTATTATAATTATTTCTAAATTTGCATCTATACGTATAAATCAGGGTGTGTGAATTGTATGCAAATCAGCATGCTCTTTGGTCCTCCTTTTGGGGGACGCATGCCCTTGTTTTTGGCAATTTGCAAGTGGCCGCCGTAATTCCATATCTGACTGGGCCTGCTGAATTCCCCCCACCAACTGCAGTGCCCACTGTGCTGTGTCCCATTTTAAAAAACCAGGTATTTGCAGCGTAATCCAGTGCATGGCCCCTCAGCAGGGAGTCCCACTGCGTTAATGGGGTTTACCCCCAGGTAAGTGGGGAGAGGTTTGCAGCCTTAGACACTTATTAGCTCAGTGAAAAGCAAACAGGATAAGGAATGTTGTTGCTTGCAAATTAATGAAGCATGCCCTGTGGAGACCTCAGGGAAGTGTTTGTTTTAGAGATGGGAGAAGTCCAAATTAATTGTGGAACTTTCAAGATGCAGGAAAATTTTGCCAGTTGTGCTAATGCTGCACAAAATATTCAGGCCCGCTCCTGATGAAGGAACTGGGGCATGGGATGGGCAGTGGCGGTGGGGGGGGGGGGTTTCCAGGGAAAACTAAGTGTTTCCATTGGGCTGGATGATAAATACATTGCTCTCACTTACCTGAGAGTCCATGTAACTCCAACACACTGCAGCAATTCTGCTCAATGATGGTCAAAACAAGTGTTGCTTTGGGACTGTGATTGTACATGGAAATTTTCATCCCCAAATCAGTTGATCTAACAGAGGAGCTCTCTGATCGTAAAGGCACTTACTTGGAAAGAAGCCCTGGGGGTTGAAGTGGATGTTTATTCCAAGTTTGGGCATTCAGGATCACAACGTCGAGGCCCAATCCTGTGTGCTGCAGCCAGCAAAGAAGTGATCAGGATAGGAGATGACCATCCCAGCCTTGGCAAAAAGAACATGCTCTCTATGAGCCGATGAAAGCTGCAATCCTAGGCATGCTTACTAGGAAGTAGGACTCCTTGAAACCAGTGGGACTTGCTTCTGAGGAAACATGCTTCAGTTCAGGTTTCTGAAGCAACACAGGGTTCCCATTCTGCCTGTGACATCAATTCCCACTGTACCGGCACGCATCAGTGGGTTGCAAGACACCCACCAGTGTTCCACACGGAATTGAAGGATGAGTCCAAGCTACCATCCACAGAGGAGATTGCCTGCTGAATCTCAGCATGAGTCACTGCTCTGGGTATGCCAGCTTCTGATCAAAATTCACCAGAAGTTTAGGAAACCCTGGCATATGATAACCAGAGCCATCGTTGCCAGCCATGCAACTGAGCAAAGTTTTCAGATAGCACATACATTATCACATTGATGGGTGTGATGGAAGTGGGACCTGGGGCGGCACAAGAGCCGTCACCACCAGCCAGCAGATCCGTGGCAACAGGCTCCATCTGCACTGAAGATGTGTGGCTGCTGGCGTGCTGTAAATGGCAAGGGCTGTGCCCCCTTATTATGCAGGGCCACCCAGAGGGTTTATGGCCACCTTTCCCAAGCTGGTTGCCCTCCAGAGGTGTTGGACTACAACTCCCACCAACTCCAGCCAGCAGGGATAATGGCCAAGCTGGCTGGGGGTGATGGGAGTTGTAGTCTAATACCTCTGGAGGGCAGCTAGCTTGGGAAAGGCTGGGGTCTGGGGCAGATGCGATATTGGGGGCCCAACTGGGTGTGGCTCTGGTGAGCAACATGGTGGGGGCAGAGAATGGGGCGACAGCAATATGAGGCAGGAGGGGGCTTGCTTTGCAGGGACCCAGGGCAAATGGCCTTTACCCCCACCCCTACCCCGAGGCAGCCCATTTACCTGGGGCCATGTTCCGCCGACATTAGTGGGGCTTCCTTTTGAGTGAACATGTATAGGATTGCAGTGTAAGAGTGTGAGCCAGGAGATCTCTGGTTGAAATCTTGCTGTTCCCAGGAGCTCATTGAAGAGCCTTAGGCAGGCCGTAGTCCCACAGCCTCAGCCTCACCTACCCCATCCCATCTCTAAGATGAGGATAGTGTATAATCCTGGGCCACCTTCCAGGACTGCTGTAAAGATTGTTGAGATGGCCAGTGCCCCCCTCCATAAATATTGCCATGGCTCTGTCCCCAGGGCCTAAGAAGGGTGCTCCTCTTCAGGGCTCAAGCCAGCCTGGGCAGGAGCCTTCTAGCATCGTTTGAGTCTCCCAGAGGTTTCAGGATGGGGGCGGTGAGGAAAGGGCCCTTTTTTCCTTTCCTGCCCTCCTTAAACTGTCCCGTGCTGTGCTATACAGTCAGGGCCAGAAATATTGGAACAAGGATAACTGTTTTGGCAGTTGGCCTCTGTACACCACCACATTGAAGTTGAAAGGAAACACACCCAGATAGGAGCAAAGTCAGGACTTTCAGCGGTAATTCAAGGGGTGCGACAAAAGTGGGGCACTAACCATTTAGGAAGTACAGCCAGTGGCACACACACACACACACACACACACACACACACTGTTGGTGGCTCATAAGTAATGGAACAAACCAACATCATTTCAAACTTAAGTATCGCCTTTAATACCTGGATGAAAATCCTTTGCAGTCAATGACTGCCTGAAGTCTGGAACCCATGGACATGACCAAATCCCGAGTTTCCTCCCTCAGGATGCTTTGCTGGGCCTTTACTGCAGCTGCCTTCAGCTGCTGCTTGTTTGTGAGTCCTTCTGCCTTCAGTCTTGTCTTCAGTAAGGGAAAAGCATGCTGTATTGGGTTGAGATCAGGAGACTGACTTGGCCATTGAAGAACATCCCACTTCTTTGCCTTCAGAAACTCTTGGGTAGCTTTTGCTGAATGTTTTGGGTCATTATCCATCTGCAGTATGAAGCGGCATCCTATCAGTTTGGCAGCATTCGGCTGAATCTGAGCAGAAAGTATAGCCGTATACACTTCAGAATTCATCCTGCTGCTTTTATCAGCAGTCAGGTCATCAATCAACAGCAGTGACCCAGTTCCATTGGCAGCCATACATGCCCATGCCATAACACTGCCTCCACCATGTTTGACAGATGATGTGATCTGCTTTGGATCATGAGGTGTTCCTTTGCTTCTCCATACTTTTATCTTCCCATCATTCTGGTACAAGTTAATCTTGGTCTCATCAGTCCAAAGAATCTTATTCCAGAACTGAGCAGGCTTTTTTAGGTGTTTGCTGGCAAAGGCTAATCTGGCCTGTCTGTTCTTGAGCGTTGCCAGTGGTTTGCACCTTGCTGTGAAGCCTCTGTATTTACATTCATAAAGCCGTCTCTTGACTGTAGATGTTGACAGTGACATGCCTACCTCCTCAAGAGCATTCTTGACCTGGCTAGATGTTGTGAACGGGTTCCTCTTCACCCTGAGCAGCATTCTGCGGCCATCCACTTTAGTTGTCTTCCGTGGTTTTCCAGGCCTTTCGTCGCTGCTGAGCTTGCCAGTTAATTCCTTCTTTTTCAGGATGTTCCAAACTGTTGTATTGGCCACTCCCACTGTTTTTGCTATCTCTCTGAGGGGTTTATTTTGTTTCCTAAGCCTAATGATGGCCTCCTTCACTCACATGGACACCTCTTTGGACCTCACGTTGGGAGTTCCAGTGAACAGCTACCAAATGCAAATGTAACACTCAGAACCGCCTCCAGGCCTTTTATCTGCTTGCTTGGTCATGGGGTTCCCAGGAAACAGGCCACACCTGGCCATGCAGCTGCTTGTCAGCCATTTGTTCCATTACTTATGAGCCCCCAACGATGGGTGTGTTGATTAGTGCCCCACTTTTGTCAAACCCCTTGAATTACAGCTGAAAGTCCTGACTTCGCTCCCATCTGGGTGTGTTTCCTTTCAACTTCAATGTGGTGGTGTACCGAGGCCAACTGCCAAAACAGTTATCCTTGTTCCAATATTTCTGGGCCTGACTGTATATCGCTAAAGGATTCAGGCTTGGGGCTAGTTGCCAGCCCTGAACCGGAATGCTTTTATTATTCCATAGCTGGGAGCAGAGTGGGAAAGGGGTGGGGGTTCACTCTGTCCTAAAATCTCCCCCAGCCCACAGTATTACAAGGGCAAGCCTGTGCCAGGCAAGTTGGATCCCTGAAGAGGAGCACCCCTGTTAGGGAGCCGCCTCCCTCCTGATCCATCCTGCAGGAGGGGGCTACCTGTGGCTCTCCAGATGTTGATAGAGAACAGCTCCCGTCATCCCTGCCCATTGGCCATGCTGGCTGGAAATGATGGGTGTTGAAGTCCAACAACCGCTTGGAGTCCAGCATCAGGTTCCCCACCCTCAGGCATAGTATAGGAAGTGCATTTTTAAACTTAACCTCCTCCCTTGATAAGTGCTCAAGCAGCTGAATTCCCTCTCTCCCCTCCATTTTCCTTCCTGTACCCCCCCCCCAATATAGACTTTGTCAACATTCCAGGGCCCAACTGCCGTCAACTTTCCATAGGTCCTGGAAGTTTACAGATGTACATTTCTTTGAATGTACAATTTAACATACTTCTGTTTAACTAGAGCGTCTCCCAAGTATGTGCAAACTGCTACCTTATTTTTGGGTGGCTCATGTTGCAAACTGATAGGCACAGGATTGCCTAAGTTTGGTATTAAAGGGAATGATTATGTATGTGAAGCAGTTGAACACTTAGAACAGGGGTCCCCAAGCTTTTTGGATCCGTGGGCACATTTGGGAATTTGAGAAACTGGAGTGGGTACCTCCACAAAATGCCTAATGGTGTCTACCTAGAATCATAGAATCATAGAATAGTAGGGTTGGAAAGGGCCTACAAGGCCATCGAGTCCAACCCCCTGCTCAATGCAGGAATCCAAGTCAAAGCATCCCTGACAGAAGGCTGTCCAGCCTCATCTTGAACGCCTCCAGTGTAGGAGAGCCCACCACCTCCCTAGGTAATTGGTTCCATTGTCGTATTGCTTTAACAGGAAGTTTTTCCTGATGTTCAGCCGGAATCTGGCTTCCTGTACCTGTCATGCCCATGGATCTTAGGCTGTGTCTTATTCAGCAGAAACGTTTCTTTTGTGTCGATTGGACACTGCAATATCTCTTTAACAAGGGATTGTCTAATTTGGCTAATTGCTGGTGGTGCAATGCAGCTAATGCTTCTTTTAAACATATATTTTGGCAATGTCCAGTAGTGGCTTCTTTGGGGGAGGAGGTTATTACACAGATACATTTTGTACTGGAACAGTCTTTAGTATTCACTGATGTACACACTCTTTTAAATTATTTACCTGCTTCATGGAAATTAACAGATGATCAGCGTGCCCTTTTGACAGCTAAAGGAGAAATCCTGTGCCCCCCAGGTAGCATCTGGGGGGACATAGGATTCTTTGGTTTACAGGCTCCTAGGTTGGAAACAGGGCTCTGACCTCAGAGCCCAGAAACCTCGCTCCCTGCCCCGCCCCCTCGTAGCTGGCACATTTCTCTCCACATTGGCTACATCTCTGTGCTTGGAAATGGAGCATGGAGATGGAAAAAGGGGTGTTCCCAGGGGTGGGGAGGGGAGGAGACTGGGGCATCGGTCATATGAGGAATCCTATGGCCACCCCAGCCTCCTTCCCTCCCTGGCCACAAAGCCTCCACTAGACAGGTCAAATCGTCTGTCTAGGTGCAACACAGAGCGACAGGCGCAACGCACACACCCCTCTGCATAGGATACTCATTAGCCTCCAGTTTGGGAGGCTTACAAGCACCCAGGGTGGATCATATGGGGTTGTTCCCAAACAGACTGATATCACAACATTGGAAGGATAAGTGCTTGCCTCCTATAATGCAATAGACTGAGGACCTTACAACGCTGTCAGTATTTGAACGGGTGGCATATAGGCACCACCTTCAAATGGATTCTTACTTGGATATTTGGTCTGCTTTTGTTGATGCCTACGAATAATTGCTAGAATGTTGTATGTATTTCATATGTATTCATTGCTACTGGTATATACAAACCCATGTACGTATATTAAAAAACAGGAAAAAATTAACAATTAAAAAAAGATTTGCAGGTCCCTGTGGGCGCCACATTGGGGACCCCTTTATGAGTGCCACCAGAGATGCCCACAGGCTCCATGGCACCTGTGGGCACTGCATTGGGGACCCCTGGCATAGAATGTGCTATGTAAATGCTAAGTGTTGTTAGTTGCCAAGCTTACGTGGCTAGTTCCTGTGTCAGGGCCACACCAACTGGTGCCACTGATTGCGGGAGTGGGAAGATGATCAGAAGACGCTTTGCTTCAGGTCTCTTCTCTGGCAGAGGCTGGCTCCTTGGATGGTGGGAGTGTAGCTTTCCTCATGCTGGCACCACAGAGTACCCTTCCCAGAGCCAACTGCAAGGCAACATCTCTGCAGAGTCTGATAGCTCAAATTCCATCCAGACTTTGGAGATGGTTGAGTCCCCAGTTGTGGCTCCTTTCAGTGATGCTTGTGCAGGAGAACTTCCCAATGGATTGTGTCTAGGGATGGGCGACTCTCTCAAATTCACTTTTGCTCAAGTTCTCATTTTTTCACTGCTAAGTTTGTTCCATCCCATTTCTGCATTGGATTGCAGTTTTTTTTTAAGTCTAGCAAAAAAATCGACACATACTTTCATGCAAATTCTTCGAAATATGTCGTTTTTGTTCACTTTTCAGATGTATGCATTTTTGTGTGCATTTTTTCAAATGTACACATTTTTGCAAGTGGTTTTCTTTTTGCAAATTGCTGTGCAAACTCCGGGAAAGTCCAGATTTCAAGTGCATGTTCAGGTTCGAGAAGTGTGAATTTGGTTCGTTCACATTGAAATGCAAACCAACTAGTTTCTCACCCATCCCTAATGTGCCCCATGTTAATTAGTGAGAGGGGGGGTGCCATTCCACTTTTCTGCCTCAGGCACCAACCTATGCTGTGCCGCTGGCCTTGCCTGTTTCCCACGATGGCACACGTAGAGTCCGGGCTTCCTTTTCCAGCACTTCGGAGTCATGCGATAAGACAATTGCAGAGCCCTTCTCCCCTCAGTACTGGCTAACTGCTCTTCTTGAAGCAATCAGCACAACCCACCGAAAGGAGCACAAAACGCTCCCTGAGAGAGGGGGAGAGTCACAAAGGAGCCCTGACGTCAATACACAGTATGAGGGAGCTGCAAGAAGTGCGCCTTGTGCTTGAAAAATGACAATTTTCTGTCTCAGAAAAGCAGTCTCCTGAAAGGAGGCCTTCTTTCGGGGCTTTCCAGGAGCCAGCGGACAGAACAAGAAAAGCCTTTGAATGGCTGTGTAAACGTCCCAGCAGGCTGCCAGCAAGGAGACTGGGGCAACGGCAACAGCAACAGCAACCTAGCGGAAAAACCATCAGCATGCTCAATTGCCAAGCTCAAACACATCCTAAAAGCTGTTGGAGATCTCAAGGGGTGACTTCACGGCACAGCACACGCGGCTCATTTGGCTGCACCCTGCAATTGGGGTGGGCGAGGTATGGTCAAAAGCAACAACACACATCTGCAACAGACTCTCCACATTCTGCACTGAGAAAAACACAAATCTGCAACCTGTATAAATTGCGCAAATTGAATAAATCTGCACAAGACTTCCAGAATGGGTTTTTGTTTTGTTTTTTGCACGTGCGGGCGGGGGGGGGTATTTTGTTTTGTGAATCTGCATTCTCATTTTTGCTCATTTTGCTGGTGGAGGGAGGGTCAAGGGCACTGAATTCCCCCTCCCCAAACCACTGAAAATCTTATTCAGCTACCTTTCTGGCTTTGGGGTTTTCAAAATACTTTTCTCCGACACTTTTAAGCATCTGTCCATAGCCATGAAGGCTAGAAAATTGCTCTTTCAAAACAGTGACTGCAATTCTCAGGAAGTTGAATTCCCTACCCAGTACTACTTTCTGCACATTTTGCGCATACCTGTGGAATCAGGATACGCACTCAGCTCTGTGGATATCATTTTGAGTTCTGTTCCGACCAACTCAAGATATTCTGCTGCGCCCTCTTTCAATTTATGTCCCACCTTTAGAGAATAGCATCACAAACTCAGAAGGTGGACTCGTGCAAGCTACTTATATTGAATGACTGATTGTTGCATTTTTAACCTGACCAATAAAGAAAGTTCTCTACATGGTGTACAGTTAAAAAGTTAAGATGCAAAGTGGCAACAAGGCAATAATAAAGCATCAGATAAAAACAAGATAAAACCACGGCAATTGGTGCCATGGATGGCTGGAATGGGAAGATTATCAGGGGATGCTTTGCTTCAGCTCGCTGCTTTGATGGCGCCTGGCTCCTTGTGGGCTGGTAGTACAGCACACATAGACCTGCTTCACATGGCATGACTGCCCACCGTGGCTTAATTTACCCGCAGGAGCTGCTGTGGCATGCTGGGCGCCTGCAGGCATCAGTTCTGCATGGTGCCCATGTGCGCCCACCTTGCCATGGCTTGTCATGTTGTGCAGAACCAGGGGTTGTTGGAGGGCTAGATAACTTTCAGATAATCCCTGCTAACTAGGACATGACGAGTCACGGCAAACCTGGCGCCCTTTGGCACCCAGCAAAACGCAACAGCCCTTTGGATAGATTAAGCCATGCTGGGCTGTTGTGATCTGCAAACAGGAGCATAATGACCTGGTTTGCATGATCACCGTATGTTAAACAAGCCATGGCGGCTTAAGCCATGCCACGCACTGGGCACCATTTGCCTAATCCTTAGCTTGTTGCCTCGTCCGAACCTGGGTGGCATGGCTTGCTGGAGGAAGAGCAGCCCTCAAATAACCCATGGGCTGTTGCTGGGTTATGTGCGGGTTCTTTCCCCTTCCAAAAAGCCATGCTGCCCAGGTTTTGGTTGGCATGACAACCTGTGCCTGGGCAGGTAATGGGGCGAATAGTGGCTGGCACGTACTGCAGTTTAGAGAAGCCACCATGGCTTGTTTAATTCACAGTGATTGTCCAAGCTGGCCCAATAAAACCATCAGCAGGGATGAAACTGTGTGAAAATCTAAGAGTACTAAAAATATTTTTTAAACGCCTGAAAAAATAAAGGTTTTCATCTGTTGTTGAAATGGGCATAAAATGTAGAGAATAAACTACCCTCTCTTGACCAGAGCTCCCTATCTGAAATACTGATTTGCAGCTCGAGCTAGAGAGCCCCGTCTGCCCTTCTTCCAGCTGTCACTGCTGAGGCCTTCAGAGGAAGAGGCGGCAGCAGCCCCTCCCACTGTGCTAAGATCTGCCAGTGCCATAACTCGCTGAACATTGCAACTAAGAGTTTAGTGCCTGAATTTGCTTTTTTTCATCCTCCTTCCCAATCCCCTTTCATTGTGCATTGTGTCTTTTAGATTGTGAGCTTGCGGGCAGGGACTGTTTTGCCTTTGTATGCTGTTCTAGGTGCCTGTTTGGTTGAAGGGTGGAATAAAAATGCTATAAATCAATAAAATATGGAGGTCATGACACCACCTCACAAGACTGTTGTAGGACACTCCGATTACTCTGAGGTGCTGTTATATCCTTAGTGCCAAGTGTTCTTGTCGTTGCAATGAGAGCTGCTCAGGTGCAGCGCACATGCAGTCGGTGAGCATGAGAGACTCCGTCCTGCGGACAGGAGCCCGAGGAATGAATGTGTGTCTGTCATGGGGCCAATTTGCCATGGCCCTCTGCTCTTCTAGAAGGCACGCAAGTGAGCGGTGCTGTTACATTCGCCTGAAGTATCGCGGAGTTGCTTGTTCTCCTTCAAAGTGAAATGGAGCGCCCTGCGCGGCCACAGAAGGGTTCCTGATTAACGCTGGGCTGGGCTGGGCTGGGCTGGGCTGGGCTGGGCTGGGCTGGGCTGGGCTGGGCTGGGAGCCAGACTCAGACTGGCCCACCGACCAAGCACGGGCCGCCCTGTTGCTCTTGGCAGACCTGGAGGCTCTCCCCTCTGGCTTCGTGGCCTAACGTCAGCAGGCTGAGATTGTCGTATCCACTTTCTTGCCAGTGTGTCCCAGCCAAACCACCCATATTCTGCTCTTTCAGCCACTCCTCCTCAAGAAGCTTCTTCATCTCCTTAAGGATCTCTGAGTACAAGTGGAAGGGCACCCTAAGGCAGCAACCCTAAAGCCACTTACTTGGGGGCTGGGCCAGCTCCGGGTTTCTGAGGGCCCCTGGACAAGACAGCCTCCATGCCGTCCCCCTGCCACTGCCACCAGCTGCCCTTGCTCCTCCTCCCGCTCTCCTGGCTAGATCTACACTAGCAGCTTTTATCAGTATTGAGGTGCACCGATAACTTTTGGGGGCATGTTATGTATTCCACACACCACTTTTCTTGTGTTATTTCCCTGTTTTTATTCTGTACTATCCAAAATACCGCAACAGATGTCATTGTGTGCGCTACGAGGTATCAACTCACAAGAGGGCTATAGCGTCGCAATGATGGGATCGTGTCGCTATGACATCATACTGATGTGACTGGCTCTCTTTCTCCTCATTGCTACCACCTGCTTGCTTGACAGGCAGAGAACCAGGGAGCGAGTAGGCTGTGGCATCTATTGCTCCTCCTTCGCATGACCACCGTTGTCTGGGCCAAAACCAGAGGCAGATGAACCATCAGCTGGAAAGGGTGAAAGGGAGAGCGACTCCAGGAGTCTCTTGTCAGTCGGCTCCTATTGGGGTGTGGGCCCTTGGCAGGTGCCCAACCATGTCTCCCCTTGGCACCAGCCCTGCCTAGGGGTAAGCTCCACTGAGTTCAATGGGATGTACATCCAATAGATATGCATAGGTTTGTAGTGTAAACGTGCCTGGTGTCCTAGAACAATTAAGCGTGGCCCCCACAGCTACCAGTTCACACAATTTGCCAAGTCAATACTTGACCAACTTCAGATCTCGCTGTATAAAGATCTCTTTACGAATGGGCATTTACTGAGCTTGTGTCTAGTGATGGGCCCTCTGCCACGATACTTTAGACTGGGGACACTTATGCTGAAGATCATCAGCAAACAATTTTAAGCATAATTTTTCAATTCTGTTGCTCCCTGATATGAAGGCTTTAGCATAGAACATACAGAGTTCTGGTGAAAAATGCTACCAGTCTGAGTGAATGTTCCCCTTTTCTGATCCTGTTTGGTGCCATGACATTGTGTCCTCTGGCTGCAGCTGCTGCTACTTCAGTGAATCCCCCCACCCACAAGTTGCTGCTGCTTTCTTCCCTGGATTGGTTTCAAGAGCAATCTCAGCCAATCAGGGATCACACAGTGAATGGGATGATGTAACAATGTTACATAACCATTCAGATTAGGCCTCATGATGACATCACTGAAGGCAGCATTAAAATGTAGGCAAATCTTTTTGTGAGGAGTGTCAAAGATTGTTGGAAAAGGGGCTATTAAAATGTTCGCAAAGAAGTATGACTAATTTCAGCCCAGCCCAAATCCTTATTGCAGCCACCTGGAGAATGTGATCTGGGAAAAGCCGTAAGGGATGTAAGAGATTTTTGGTGGTGCAGACTCCCAACCTGTATTCTCATTGCCTCCCCCATAAGCTACTGCAGATGTTGCTAATGAGAAATCCTTGGATTTCTGGAATGAAACCCCCTCACATTTGCACAGTTCACACAACCTTATATCTCCAGTGGACATTAATCACCAGCTGCTGTTACTCAGGCTTATCGGTTTCCTGCAGCTAACAGCAGCTTTCCAGATTGCATGTTGCCTAATTAATCATAGAATCATAGAATCATAGAATAGTAGGGTTGGAAGGGGCCTACAAGGCCATCGAGTCCAACCCCCTGCTCAATGCAGGAATCCAAGTCAGAGCATCCCTGACAAATGGCTGTCCAGCCTCGTCTTGAAGGCCTCCAGTGTGGGAGAGCCCACCACCTCCCCAGGTAATTGGTTCCATTGCCGTATTGCTCTGACACTCAGGAAGTTTTTCCTGATGTTCAGTCGGAATCTGGCTTCCTGTAACTTGAGCCCATTATTCCGTGTCCTGCACTCTGGGATAATCAAGAAGAGATCCTGGCCTTCTTCTCTGTGACAACCTTTCAAGTACTTGAAGAGCGCTATCATATCTCCCCTCAGTCTTCTCTTCTCAAGGCTAAACATGCCCAGTTCTTTCAGTCTCTCTTCATAGGGCTTTGTTTCCAGTCCCCTGATCATCTTTGTTGCCCTCCTTTGAACCCTCTCCAGCTTGTCTGCATCCTTCTTAAAGTGTGGTGCCCAGAACTGGACACAGTACTCCAGATGAGGCCTAACCAGTGCTGAGTAGAGGGGAACTAGTACTTCCCGGGATTTGGAAGCGATGCTTCTATGAATGCAGCCCAAAATAGCATTTGCCTTTTTTGCAGCCACATCACATTGTTGGCTCATATTCAGCTTGTGATCGACGACAATTCCAAGATCCTTCTCGCTCGTAGTGTGGTTGAGCCACGTATCCCCCATCTTGTAACTGTGCATTTGGTTTCTTTTTCCTAGGTGCAGAACTTGGCATTTGTCCCTATTAAATGCCATTCTGTTGTTTTCTGCCCAGCACTCCAGTCTATCCAGATCACTTTGAATTTTGTTTCTGTCTTCCAAAGTATTAGCTATCCCTCCCAATTTTGTGTCATCTGCAAATTTGATCAGCATTCCCTGCACCTCCTCCTCCAAGTCATTAATAAAAATATTGAAGAGCACTGGGCCCAGGACTGAGCCCTGCGGTACCCCACTCGTTACCTCTCCCCAGCTTGAGAAGGTCCCATTGATAAGCACTCTTTGAGTCCGATTCTGTAGCCAACTGTGGATCCACATGATCGTTGTTTCATCTAGCCCACTTCGAGCTAGTTTGCTCATCAGGATATCATGGGGCACTTTGTCGAAAGCTTTGCTGAAGTCGAGGTATATGATGTCTACAGCATTCCCACGGTCTACAAGGGAGGTGACTTGATCAAAAAATGAGATCAGATTTGTCTGGCAGGACTTGTTTTTGACAAATCCATGTTGGCTTCGAGTAATCACTGCATTGTTGTCAAGGTGCTTCCAGATGGATTGCTTTATGATCTGCTCCAGAATTTTCCCAGGGATTGATGTCAGACTGACTGGTCTGTAGTTCCCAGGTTCCTCCTTTTTACCCTTTTTGAAGATAGGGTAAAAATCCCTATCTTCAAAAATCCACAGACACAGATTAGTAATTACACTGAAACGTTCTGATAAGATGTAGCAGTCGGAGTTGGGTCGAAGGAGTAGGAGGCCCTATGTGAGACACCAAATTGACTTGTCAGGCCATGACTAACAGGCAAGAGGATATGTGGCTGCGTGCTCCCTTTTGGGGAGATAAAAAGCGTCTTCTGTGCATCGGCAAGAAGGGATCAGAGGGCTGAACAAGACACAGCTGGGCGACTCTCAGTGACAGGAGAGGGGATGCTCCAGGGATGACGTCAGGTGCTCAACCCTCTGTGAACTCAGAAGGGGCATTTTAGAGGGTATTTCCACTTCTTACATTGTATGCATCCGATATCTACATGCAGAGATGGCTCTGCAACAGGGGTGGGCGGGCAAGCTGCCCCTGCAAACCCCTGGAATAAAAACATGTTTTTTACCAAACAAAATGGCATCCGTAGCTGCCATGGAGCCATTTGGCATTCTGTAGCCTCTACCGAGCATCAAAAGTAGCACCCTATAGTGCTACAGAGTGCTTTGCTGCCGAATTTCAACAATCTTTCTGGGTTTTTTGTTCTCCAGGGGGACACTCCGTGGATTGGAGCTCAGGGGGCAGTCCAGGGTATAAAAATGGCCTCTGGACTTCCCAAAGTTGCCAACCCCAGCTCTACGTTGAGGCAAATTGCTCTGTGGCAAGACTGGCCTAAGACATTTTGTTACCTGAGGCAGAGCAGCAAATGGGGCTCCCCCCGCCCCCGTGAAGGTACATATTATGCAAGACAACTTGGATTATTTTGGCACCTTGAGACAGAAAACCCTATCAGTGCCCCTCCCCCTCCCTATCAGTAAGTACAACAACAGTACATTAAATGGCTGAAAATTTGCTGCCCTTTCATTACACCCAAAATCAGCTGACTGAGGAAGCTGCCCAACTGTAGGACCCACCTTCAATGGCAGAGCACTTGCTTTCCATGCCGAAAGTCCCAGTTCCAGTCCCTGGCATCTCCACGTTAAGGGCTGAGCGGTAGGTGATGGCAGAGACGGACGGTCTGTCTCCCTGTGAGGGAGTGTTACATATTTGTACAGGGCCAGTGATGTGGTCGGGGCCGCGGTGGCTTAGTGGTTAAGACGCTGAACTGCAGACTGGAAGGTCGGCAGGTCAGCAGTTCGAGACCCGAGTGCTGCGTGACGGAGTGAGCTCCTGTCTTCAGTCCCAGCTTCTGCCAACCTAGCAGTTCGAAAGCAAGAAATTGCAAGTAGATAAATAGGTGCCGCTTCGGCAGGAAAGGTAACAGCGTTCCGTGCACCTCGGTGTTCAGTCATACCGGCCACATGACCACGGAAGCGTCTTCGGACAGCGCTGGCTCTTCGGCTTAGAAACGGGGATGAGCACCGCACTCTAGAGTTGGACACGACTGGTTGGGGACACCTTTACCTTTTTTTTTAGTGATGTGGTGGTGAATTTTGACATGTGCATGCATTGCGACACCTCCAGAGCCACACGCCCCAAGGAGAGTCCAAGATGGAGTCACTGGAATCGTAGAAGAGTGGGCTGGCGAAGGATGGTCTTGTGGTGAGCATGTTGGACTTTGGCTGGGGTGACCTGGGTTCGCATCCCCGATCAGCCATGACGTTCGCTGTGCGGCACTCGCTGTCTGAGCCTAGACCATCTTATAGGGATGTTCATGTGGGGGTACCCCACACCTCATTTGTGCCACCCTGAATTTAGTGCAGGAAGGCGAGGATACATGTGTAGATAACACTAAAGCACCAGTGGAAATGTTGTTCAACTTTGGGATGAATTTAGAATATTTGCAAATATTTGCTTCAGAACTTCACTTAACAGTAGAAAAATAAAATTTGAAACGAGATCTGCTGATCTTTCCCAGATGACAATTTCCCACAACAAGGAAAGAACACATCCATGCCAGCCACAGTGTTGCAGGTGTATGTATGTACCTGACCTGTAGAATATAGATCAGTTGTTTTCAGATTTGAGCAGCAGTACAGTGTGGCAAAGCAGATTATGGGAGTAGGGTTCCACCTTCTGGCTTCCACTGGTATGCCTCTTAATGTGGCATAGGGACGTGTATCGCTACCCTCAGTTATAGCTGGAAGCAGAGTAAACCATTTATTTTAACATCTCCCATATTTATCTACCCCAACATTAAGATCATTGTCTGAGGCACTCCTCCTGGTGCCCCCACCAAATGAGGAAAGGTGGGGAGCTACAGGAGAGAGGGCCTTTTCAGAGGCTCGCCTGGGGCCTACGTCGTGGTCTTTCCGGCACTAGGCGAAGACCTTTTTATTGTCCCGGGCATTTTAAGAACTGTTTTTATTGTTTTTAGTATTATTTTCAGCTGCTGATTTCAATTTGGTTTTATGTGCTGAGATGGTTTTATTCTTTGCTGCTCATTTTATCTTGGTTTTAATTTGGGCTGTTTTTCTTTGTTTGTTTGCTTTGATGTTTGTATTTTATATTTTTGATGTGCCACCCAGAGATCTTTGCCACCCAGAGATCTTTGGTTATAGCACAGTTTAAAAATACAGTAAATAAATAAATAAAATGTTGAAAACCAGAGGAGTGTGAAAGTTAATAATGGATTTTTGAGTTTTGCCATAAAAGATACACTTTCTTTTTGAGATCTGGCTCTTTTGACAGATTTTGAAAACTGAGTTTGAAGGAGATTTCAGTCATTTAAGCATATCTGCAATTTCAGATTCTGCTTCTTTCCAGGACCAGTTCCAATATTTCAGCTGGAAAAGTGACCCAGTGACTTATCAGGTTGACTTTAAAACTTGCGATGGATGGAACTTACAAGGACCACTTATCAAGTTGTGCATGCTCTAAATGTTTCTTTGTTTTATTTAGCCTCTTGGCAGAGCAAATCTATAAACAGTTACTGACCAGACAGCATCCACTGGTCTTCCTTGGGTAGAGGACATAGATTTATTTGTTTAGGGAGATCTACAATTTGGGAGGAAGTGAGGAGGTTTGAACTTACAGGAGAACTTTGTGAGTTATGTATGCTATTACTGTAGTTTGTTAATTTGAATAAATGTTGTTTGGTCACATCTCAGGGTGTGTGTGTGTGTGTGTGTGTGTGTGAGAGAGAGAGAGAGAGAGAGAGAGATGGCTACCTAGCAGCCTGTCTACATGGGAGGTTTTCTCCAATGCTGCTGTGGCATAAAGTCATTAGGGACACATGACGTCGTGGCCACTCTGCAGCCACCCTGGAGTTTACCTGTGGGGAAGCTGCATTTTTACAGAGTACTTTTACTCCATTGTTTTTCTTTAATTTGGCTGCCCTGCAGTTCAGCTGCTATGTGCCCATCCCTCTGCTTTGAATTTGGTATGAACTGGGCATTCCTAGGGGTGTCTTTCACTTGGCCATGCCCTCAGTAACCTATGTAACTAGAGCAACTAGCCTGCCTGTCCAATACATCAAAGCACTAGAGCGCTCTTTCTAGCCTTCAGAATCACCCTGCACTTCCATTTCGCCAGTGGGAGTATTTAGCCTCCGTGATTATGCACTTCTCTGATGTTTATGTTACTTAGCTTCTATGATGTTGTGTGAAGTCATGTCTCTGATGTTGTTTGTCATCACTTCTCTGATGTCTTGTAACTTGGCTTCTCTGTGATGCTTGCAGTAAGGGCTTAAGGGCATAAGCCCTTATGTGAATAAGGGCTTTATCACTGTAGCAATCTCACATGGTCTCAGGAACATGGTTGCTGAGAAGCCTGTCACTGCGAGCAAGGAAAAGTGCCCAGAGAAGGAGAAAGGGGGGTTGGAAGCTATAACTCCATGACAGTTTGCTGGAGTGGGGCGAAATGGGGGGGATGATCTCACGGGGAGCCTTCAGATGCTGCACTCAAGAATTGGGATTTTGGCTTCTTCAGGCAAAAATGTGCAGATTTGGAAAAATGGGGTGGGAGCAATAACTCTGTGGCAATTTGCTGCAATGAGGTGAAACTGTGGGGTGGGATGCTCTCATGGGGAGCTTTCAGATGCTGCACTGCATAATTGGTGATTTTGGCTTCTTCAGGCAAAAGTGTGCACATTGGGAAAAATGGGGTGGGAGCAATAACTCTGTGACAGTTTGCTGGAATGGGGTGAAATTGTGGGGTAGGATGCTCTCATGGGGAGGCTTCAGAAGCTGTACTGGATAATTGGGTTGTTTCTAACTATCTAACTAACTTGTGAATTAGTTACTCTTCATTCATAATAATGTTGTAGCAGGGGGGAGCCTGGACATGGGCTGGGAAACAAACCTCTCATATTGGTTGAGCAGCCCCTGCCCAGATGATAACATTCAGTTCTACTCCCCACACCCAACCTGAAAATATGGTCCTTTCAAGCACTGTGTGACCCATGAAAACCAGATTTTTAAGGTACGGTACACTCGGCTTTTCTTGCTTTGTGTGTCCCTGACAGACCAAAGCCGATTGCATGAAAATCCGGATAATACTCCAAGGTGCTTCTCATTCCGTTGTCATGAAGATCCTCCCAGGTATCCAAATTGGGGTCTTGGGTTTCCCTGAGTGAGGGTTTGATCCAGAACAGAAAGAGCCCTCAGCCTGGTGCCCTCCAGATGGTTTGGACTTCAGCTCCCATCAGCCCCAGCCAACCAGCATGGTTGATAATCAGGAATCTTGGAAGTTGGTATCCAAAACATTTTTTAACCATAGATTATTAAAATCTGGTGGAGCCCAACTGGGTCAAATAAAATTCCCTGCAGGCTGGATTTCAACCATAACCAGGCAGTTCTCCATCCTTGGGCTATCTAGAACTGCCCCCCCACACACACACACCCCTGAGGCACTTCACTTGACACCCACCAGGCTCCCTGCCCCTCCTGATAATTTGTATTTTGTTCAATTTTTTAAAATGGCAAAAAAAAAAAATTAACTAGGATGCAGGCTTGTGGCCCAGCATCAGCCTCCAGTACCCTCTTTATTCCCAAGAAAATTAAAATGGTGGATGGCTGCAGCCCAGTGCTCTGCTGTGAAGAAAAAATCTGTCTGTCTGTCTACCTGTCTATTTCTATACTGCCCAACAGCTGAAGCTCTCTGGGCAGTTCACAAGGTAATAAAAGGTAAGCTGGGAGGGCGGCAGGTAGCATCCTGGGGGTCTCAAGGGGGTGAGGGGAGCTAGGGCAGTGTTTTGCCTGTGCCCTGTGTGTTTGTGTGTGGGAGGGGGGCAGTTAGCTGGTTGGTGTGTTCTGGTGTGGTGTGTGGATGTGTGGAGGGAGGTTTTGCTGGGCTGGTGAATTGTGTTTTACCTGGGTTTGTGTGTGTGTTTCTCTTAGCCTCACCAGTTTGCTTCTGTGAAGTGGGCATTTTGTTGTGCTTTGTGGAGGCAAATACATGTGATTTGGGACTTAGACCCCACCTCTCCCTTGCACTCAGTTACTTGGCAAAGTTACTACATTTCACTTATTATATTTCCATACCACCCCTTAGCTGAAGCTCTCTGGGTGGTTCACAAAAAACTTGTCTCTGATCCTCATGAGTTTACCTTCTGTGAAATGGGTATTGGAGCAGAAAACTGTGGATTCTGCTCTTGTCTTTTGGAGCTCAGACCACACTTTGGCCTTGTATGTAGGTTCTTGGACAAGTTACTTTTCTCTTAGCCTCACCAGTTCACCTTCTGGGAAATGAGTGTTTCGTGCCTGGACACACTCACCATGGCAGCCATTTTGAGAGTGGGAAAACCTGTCCCACGGCAACCATTCTGGAGAGCACCCACTGCAAATTCTGAGAGTCGCCACTGAACTGTAAAGTTTGGGGACCCGTCCTTATCGAAAGCTCCCTTCCTCTCTGGGATATAATATAAGACAGCTGCACCCAGCCATGAAAGGCGGGAAAGGGAGAAACCACCAGAGAGCTGATGAAACCACAGAGGCCCAAATGGCATTCCCTCTCGGATCAGCAACTCGGTGCCAGTGGGCACAACAGTGCCCCTAAGCACACATATGCCTATGGCTCATGCCAAGGCCCCTGCACTATCCATTTTTTTTTTTTTTTTACATATTTGGTAAATTCCCAAAGATTTTTTTTACCTTGGCTGTCTAGAAAACAGCACTTCCCCTACCTCCAGCTGTCTTGGGCCTCCTCCTGAGCCCGGGGCATTCCTCAGCCTGAGGAAAGGAAGAGGCCAGGGCAGCTGATGGAGGGAGGGAAAGAGAACAAACGAACGAACGAAGGAACAAAAGAAACAACTGCTTGGAGGACTAGGCAAGGCAGTGGGGAGTGACCTGAGCAGCTGCGGGAGCGGAGGAAATTCCAGGCCCGGGGGTGGGGGGGGGGGAAAGCTAGCGAAGCCGGCGAGGGGCGGGCGGGGTGTGTATTTGTGTGGTGGATGAATGTGGACTGGTGTTGTGTGCCCTGGATTTTAGGAAATAGCCAACTTTGCTTTATTGGACATGCTTGGAAGACTATTGGAAAAAATGCTAACCCACCTCTTTTAAAACAATATAAGATGCCTTATTATGAAATGCTAAACATTAATTATGAATAATTAAGAATTTGAAAATGTAAATAACTAAGTATTGTATTAAATTGTATTAAAGAGAACATATAGAGACACAAGAAGGTTCACAATGATTTCTGGGTAACTGGCATAAAAATAACGGTCAATTTGACTTGGATAAAGCCCTATCACTTGGGCCAAAAATTTATTTGAGTAATGAACAAGTGTGAGACTGTATAATTCCAGGTCAAAAGTGTACTTAAAAGTTTTTGCTTATCAATTAATGAGCAAAACATATTGTGTAAGGTATACACATCAAAAAGCTTGATATATAAATGCCTAGAAAAAATTTATAGATGGAAGTTTAATTGGCAAATTTTGGGTAAAGCTTTATCTTCTCAAAGGTATAATTCAAAATTGATCTTATCTAGCCTGAAAGGTGTATGTGTCAGTCTTCTATGTACGGTCCAATTTTTAAAGAATGTTTAATAGCAATGAAATAATTAAGACTTAATTTATGGGACAGTAGATAATATTAGTTATGAGGTAATTTCTATACAAAAAGTGTATAAATATGCTGATTTTAGAATGCAGAAGCTTCTTTTTAGAAGTTCACCAGGCCTGTGTACCTGTCAGCTGAATTGCCTATTCAGTATTTAATAGGGAATTTGGTACTTAGAATGAGATCTCTCCTTTTTAAGCTATTAAGATCTAAGAATCTTTAGCAAAGCTCTGTTTAACAGCAGAATCTGTTTAACAGCATATTTTGCTGTTATGCTACAAGTATATTTGTAATAAAAATAAATGGATCAAAAAAAATTTTCCTGTACTAATTCTTGTTAGTACAAAACCCGGATTGCAATCCACAAAACAATCCTAGGTGTACACTTTGGTATTTTATCCACTATTAGGTGGTTAACAGACAGCGAAGTGCTCTCAAAGTACTGAAGTACAGACAGGTCCAACAAGGTCACATCCATAACATATGTGCCTGTGAATGGATGGGGATGGTGCTGAGATAGAGTGTGGCTGTGTGGGCGTGTATTTGGGGTAGGGGGAGGATTTGGGGATGATCTTCCTATATGGGGGAATTAATGTTATAAGAATTTACCTAGAGACAGGAACATTGCTGGGCCAGAGCCCAGGAGGTCTATTCCCCAGAACCCTAAGTGGCAATTGGTACCAATGGAAGGTTTTTTTCTCAGCTTAATTGCCATGCAGGGAACAATTTTCAAGGGGAATTGCAGTTGGGAAGGGAAGGGTCAACCCTCCTCCCCTTACATGCTGGAACCCCCCCCCCCCCATCCCCCTGCATGGCAATTAAACTTAGAAAAGATCTTTCAATTGGTGCCAACAGGAGGCTTTTTCAAAGCTTAATTGTCATGCGGGGAAGATTTCCAGGGGAATTCATAGTTGGGGTAGGAAGAGCTGGCTGTGTGCTGTGACCCCCAAACTCCCCTCTCCACATGGCAATTAAGCATAAAAAAACCCCTCCATTGGTGCCAATGGAAGTTTCCCCTCCTAAACTTAATGGCATGGGGTGGGAGCAATTTTTCTTCAAGAGGGAGAGAGAGAGAGAGCGAGAGAGAGCGAGGGAGAGAGAGAGAGAGAGATCTGTGGAAGAGATGTGTGGGCAAGAAAGAGAGAAAAGTATTTTTTTTTTTTGCCCTTCAAAAAGGTTATACAACCTGTCCAGGTTGTCCTAATCCAGGTTCCCCAAATGTGTGTTAGATCCTGGTCTTGTGTCTTCCTCTGTGGGGTTAGAAGGAAAATCACAAGTTGCCACCACATGGAGAAATTACCCCAGAAACTGCAGAGCGGAACAAAGGAGAGAGCCATCATTTTACCCCATCCCTGCCTTTGCTGCCTTCCCCTTTCTCTTTCTTGGCTCCCTGTCTCCACCATGCTGTCCATTCCTAGTTCCAGCCTTCCCCTTCTTCTGATTCCCACTGCCAAATCTGCATGTTCCTTCCTTCCAACCTCTTCCTCTACTTTCATTCCTAATCTTCTTCCTCTGCCTCCTCTGCTCCATACTCCAGCCCTTATTCTCCCACCACCCACCCAGCATTATTTTATTTTGAACTTAACGTATCAGCTAATGATGATTGATGAATGGGGTAATTAATTGAAGGCAATCTGGGTGGGAATTGGGAAATTAAATGGGGGTGAGCCCCTGGTTTTCCCTTGGGCTGCTTTTGGATTAGCAGTGTTGTCAAATTTTGAAACTCCATTTTGGTGCAAAAGTTGACGTGTGTGTGTGTGTGTGTGAGAGAGAGAGAGAGAGAGAGAGGGAGGGAGGGAGGGAGGGAGGGAGGGAGGGAGGGAGGGAGGGAGATCTTATGAAAAAAAACCTACTAGCCACTCTCTTTGTTGCATTTTTTCCACACCACTGCAAACTAATTTTAATTGAAGTGTAGCTACTGATTTGAAATGACCTAGAGCAGGGTGCAAATTAATGGACACATTTATTTGAGGTGATGTGGATGAGAAATTATTGGCTGGCTTGGCCTTCTGTGAAATTTAAATAAATCCTAGTAATTAATTCTAAATTTGCATATAGATATAAATTAGCATATGCAGATATTATGCAGATATATATCCTGTGGGCCTGCAGGATCTTTTACATGCCTAGCAATGGCACTGCCTAGAGATGATTTGAAGAAATTGGCTTACCTTTGTGTGAAATAGGTTTTGTTGGAGCAGAAAACTGTGGGTTCAAAGGGGTGTATTTGTCTGCTAGCATCAGTGTTTTTGTAGTAGTAGTAAATTTTGTGATTGCCCACACCCCATGGCAGTCATTTTTTGACATCCCACCCCCCACAACAGCCGTTCTATAATGGAGCCCTAAATACTTTTTCATAAAAAGACTTCTACATTTCCCCTGTGTAACTGTCACTGCCTGGGGATTTTCCCAACTTGAGTTTTTTTTATTGCTTCTTCAGATATAGGTTGGCTCACAAGTTCCCTGCGGGGAACTTAAAGTTAGCTTTAAGTTAAGGAAATGGTCCATTTCCTTTGGGTAGAGTTTTTTCCTGATGTGTATAGGTCAGTATAAAAACTTTTAAAGGCTTCGTTAATTTGGGGTGTGTTGTTACTGCTGCAGAGTCAATTGTTATGGCAGCTACGGTGCTTCTGGAGTTTTCCTGTTAGTGCTTTGTTGCTGAATTTGTAAAAATTATGTTGGAGGTACGCCAAGGGGTTTGAATTCTATTTCTAGAGCTTTGAATTCTGTTTGTCAACATGACATATGTTGCTTCCTGTTGTGTGTTCTGTTAATACATTTTAAAATTTATTTTGTTAGCCTTGTTTTGTTTTGCCCCCAAGTACAGCTTTTAACGTGTCATGCATTAAAGCAGGAGAGGTTGATGGGTGTGAATTATCTTTATAAAAGTTGCCTGTTCTTTCATTTTCTCTATTAGCGGTTGCCTAGTAGACTAGAGTTTAGTTGCCATAGAGATTGTGGACAAAAAAACAAACAAGGCCATACGTTTTTGCTTTTTTTTTTTTTTTTAACAATGCTCAGTGTGGGTGTGACTCTTTTGTAAGGAAAGAGAATATCTGAAGCTGTTGAGGACTTCCCTGCACTCCAAGCATATAGCTATTGTGTGTGTGTGGGGGGGGGGCAGCTGCACAAGAGCGAAACTTGTGGCTCCTTTACGACTTTATCTCCCAGTGTCCTGCTTTATATCATGCTGACAGTGTTTACCATGTTTTTCCTGGCTTAAAAAAAGCTTTGCTTTGCATTTGAGCTGGACAGGCTGGATTGAGAAGGATTTTGTTTGGTAGTGTGGAAAAAGACCACTGCTCTATGGCAGCTGAGCAGAATGCTGAAGCAAAGAGAATCAAAATGGGCAGTCTTAAGTGTCAGCCCTCTGCACGAGGCATTCTTTGTAAGACATCCTGGATAGACCACAGTCATCAGGACCTTGGAGAGCTCCATGATCTGGGGACCCTTGGGTTTCAGGACCCTGGACAGTCTCACTGACTCGACTGTGGGATTAACCATCCTGGACAATAGGAATACTACTCAGATAGGTACAATATAAATGCCATGATACATCGTGGAAAAGAGGCTGACTGTAACCCCAGAAGCCCTCAGTAGGCTTCTTCGAGAGCATAATGTGTCCACACAAGAATTCATGGCTGCAAGCCTTGGTGAGCATCCCTGAGCTGCTTCTCCATGCCAAAATCAGCTTCCTTGTGCTCTAGTTATATTTGTTGGCTCTTCTTGGAAACAGCCTGGTGGTCTATGTTCTCATTAGGGAGAAAGCCATTAGGGCAGCCATCAATATTTTCATCTTCTCCCTGGCTTGGAGCCATCTGCTGGTAACTTTCTTCTGTATTCCTGTCCCTAAACACTCCTGCAAAATGTTTCCTCAGGGTGCCAAGTCTTAAATTAGCTATTTCCATTCAGTAATTGGAAGTCCTCCAGTTTAAATCCAGATTGCTTTGTTTACACTTACCAATGCAAACCTAATACAGTAATATTTTGATTGTTATCTAGCTGAATTGCATACAATGTACTGTCCTCGGTTCTATAGGAACTTTTTATAATGAACCCTCCTGGAAATAACTGGAGGAGTGGTGGAAGGGCTGCAGCATGCTGATTGCTCCCAAGCATTTCTACCAGATGTGCCCTGCGCCAATGGCAGTGGGATGTGAGCTATTCATTCTCATACATTTTTGCTTAAAGAGTATGTTTTGAAAGCAGAAAGAAAAAAGCAGCAATACCAAAAAAAATAAACAAAATCTAAAAGGGGCAAAGCTCAAAAATATATTCGGAATGCTTTACTTTGATGAATGGTTTAACCATCAGTTTGGGGTTTGCTCATGTTCTCTTCAGCTTGGTGGTGTTTCCTCAAATGCCCCTGAAGTTGACAACCAGTCAAAACGCATCAAGCATTTCACACACCACAATCCATTTCTATTTGTGAGCACAAGTTTGAGGACTCTGGTGCAGCCTCCAGCAATCCAGCCCTTAAAAGGAGCCCTGGAACAAAAATAATACAAGTCTCTTCCTCTCGGTGGACTGTGTTGGAATGTGGCTACAGAACCAAGCACCTTGGCGCTGGGATAGGGAAGTGCACACTACTGAGCACAGAGAATCTGGAACTATGGTGCTGCATTTTGTGGAAGGTCCCACTTGTCCAAATTTAATAGCAACCTCATCAAGTGGCATTTCTTTTAAACAATCCAATCCAACATTTTGCTAGTGTCAACAGCCTCAGCAGCGGTACATAATTACATATCCTTTTCCAAATTCTCTTTAATGCTTACAGAACACCGCACAGAAATTGATTCCAGTTTCATAGCATTTCTCAGTAAGTATTTCTCAGATGAACCTCATCTGAGTCAATTATGTATAGCATCCAGGATCAAGGCTCTAGCTGATGAATGTTTGCATTCATGGCATATTTAGCAGAATGTCTGAAAGTGCAGCTTGTGTGCAACAAGATTGGCCCAAAACTGTGATACACAAGATGGAAATTTAGAAGTCTGCATTAAGAATACACTAAATTGGACAACTTCCATAAGTATAATTTGTATAATGTTGTTTACTTCTGGTCCTGCTAATTGCAGGGGAAGCCACTGAAGGCTTCCACCACCAACACAGTTGGAAAGCTTATTCAGCCCCCTTTCTAGCTTCCAGGATTTCAACTGGCATTACATACACAACTCAAGCATACCTTTGCAGCTGTAAGGGCCAGAAATTTCCTTTAAAAAGAAATTTAGGGAGCCCATTTTGATATCCAGTACCATGTTCTGCAATTTTTCTCTGCTTCTACAGAATCAGAGCTAAAACACAGCCCTGAAAATGACATTCCTCCCAAAAGACTAGATGTGTCCAGACATTCACAAGTGTGGTTTTTACTCCTCAACAGGTCTGTGGCAATAAAAGAAATCAAGGGTGTGAGAATTCTTCAAACACAACTCCTAATGGCAGGATACTGTTCCAAAGAGGAGACAGGACTATGCATTCTGAACTGTAGATGATTTATTCAGAGTTTGCCATTGTTTCAGTTTGCTGAACAGGTTATTTTATCTTTATAGCATACAAAGGGCATATTTTAATTAAATATTACAAAATAAGCTACCAACAAAAATGTAAAGGTAGAAATTCAACAGCAAAACACCCAAATATATGTACAAACTAATTCATAGTTTACATCTCAGTTTTGATGGGCCACTTTAATTTTTTTAAATACCAAATTCAATACATGAATCCTTTGATTTCAGTTCCTATTTTTGGAACCTGCAAACTATCTTAAGTGATGTAAAAAAAAAAAAACAGAGAGAAAAGTATTCAAGTACACATATAACTCAAAGGCCACAGGTTCCTGAGCACAGTCAGGATGTATAATCCCAAAATATGTATGGGGTAATGAAACTTTGTACTTTAAAAACCTTGTACTTGATGCATATTTGGCTCCAACAGAATACTAGCTGAAACCTGTGGACAAGCACAACATAGAGGCTTCAATGACCAAAGCATTTCTGAATGAATTCTCAAGTATTTTGGCCATGACAGTTTTAGCTCCAGCACATACATAGTTCTCCCAAGTGAATCAGAAGGCCCAGATCCTGAGAAGTATCCTGTGCCTTTAAAAGCACAGAACTGATCACAGAATCACAGAACTGATGTGATCCAAGAGGCCATGTTTTGCAGAATTCATCTGTTCAATTAAATTCTCAGACAAGAACCCTCTTTGGGTCTGAACTTGGAACCAGACAAGCAGAGGTTTATCCACTCACCTCAATGTTCTCGTACTTAATGGCATGCAAAAAAAGCATAATCCAATACTGAGGTGGCTACTTATACAGAGACCTGTGGATGAACTGGCACTCTTGTGCTCACACTGAAACTGCTGAACTAGAGCAACCCAATTCATCTCTACTTTTGCGTATTCCACAAAATGAATTAAAAAATACATCCAATGTTTAAAAATATATATCTTGAAAACAAAATAGGATATATTATATAAAGGATTCAACCCATTAGGAAACCTTTACAAGCCCCAAATGCTTAATGAGTAAAAAAAATCCCATGAATACAAAGGGGTAAGTTGAACCCTGGTGCACAACCACTGCAGACAGTGGAATTTTGTTAAGGCAGTAACTGATCCTTAACATTTGGGAGTTCAGTCAGAAGAACAAAACCTAGAGGTCATCAAGTAGAAATAACATGTTACATTTAGGTTAACAATTATCATACATTTTACAGATGTGTGCTATTCACATTTAATTGACAGGTCCAGTTTGGCTGGTTGCATTTAAATTCTGTCTGTAACAGAATTGCTTTCAAGATCCACAGAAAAATACAAGTCTGCCAAACCATTAAGATATGCATAGGAATGTATAGATAAGGGGTGGAATTTGCATTTCATCTGCTGCGGGGTATATAAGGCTTTTATAATTATTTTTCTCTCTGTGCCTCAACACCACTTGAATTAAAGCAGTCATTATAAAATGTGCCAAAGGTAACTCTCAGATTTTCTCAGTTAATCTGGCTGTCCATCATTTTCTCTTCTCTTTTCTGGGGAAGTATACAGGAAGTTGCAACAGATATACAAAGGGAAGACCAACAGGTGGCTGTCCAAATTCATCACTATTTGTTCCTGTAAAGCAAAACATAACATAATCTTTTTGGCTGAGAAGAAAAATGCTTTCCCCCTCATAATACAAAATGGCTACAGAAGGTCCAAACGAAATAAAACAAGAAATACTGGGAGCAATTAATTTTGCCCAACATTATGCAGCTTGGGAGATGCTGCTCAGCAAAGCATTCATCAGAATTTTAGTGTTGAGTGCCTAGTATTTGTAGAGGAGAAAATAACAGATTTAAATCACAGTTATTGCTCCTTTAAGCACCATCTAATTTGCACTGCAACCTGTATTTTTCACGCTGTCAAGGACACATATCTTTAACTGACCCTGCAACATTCTGTCTTCTAAACATCTTACATGGAGTGAAGCAGGAAACACTGAATTTGCAAGATTACTCTGCCAGATTTCAGTTGCAATCATGTCAACCATCAGAAAAGAAGTCCTCAAATGGCAACTATATTCCAACTATATCCAGCAGAACTTAGCTTATAGATGTTCACCAATATAACCGTCAGTATATATTTCATAAAAATAAATTTGATGTCCATTCTGGAAAGGCAAACACTGCTTTCCCCAGATTTACCAGAGTTGATGCCCTTCCACCATATACATGCATGTGCCCTATACCTGTGGTGCACATACTTAGCAGCAGCCACAGCAGTAGGAGTATCTGCTCCTGGGTGGAAGTATTGCCACCTAGCCTTGCCCAAGTGCAAATGCTGCTACAGGACCCAAGATCAAGGCCTGAAGGATCTTGCAGCAAGGACTTACCTCCGCTTGCGGAGTCACAGCTACTTTCTGGCAAGTGGGGCTTATCTGGAAGGCTGCCACTGGATGTCCCTTTGGGGAGGACCAAGGGCAAGGGACGGGGTTCTGACAGGTGGAGCCTCCAGTGCAAAGGGAGACAGAGTGCACACGTGTGGGGCTTTCTGCTTGCAGTATCTAGGTGGTGTGGTAGGCTGGGTTTCTGTGGGAGTAGGAACTAAGGCTGCTGCACAGCCTTGTCATCCGGCTGATTGGGTGGGATTGAGTTCTTGGTGAGTCTGCTATGTGTTCAGAAAGGGAGGATGGTGGGGCTACAAGAAATGCAATGCAGGGCAGAGGGAGTTATGGTGGTAGGAGGTGATGACATGGACAGAGGGGAAATGGATGGAGACATCTTTGCACTGTTTCCCCATCCGGTTCGCCTCCCAGCCTCAGTAACTTTGGTGGCTTGCTTGCGGTCCCCTCTAGCCCAGAGTTGCTGTTAATGAATGCCAGGTTGACCATTGGGAAAGGATGTGTCATCTCTGACCTAGTAGTTGAATAACATCCCAACGTGGCTGGACAAAAGGGTCAATCTCTCCCATATGTGTCCACAAGGACTTCTTGTCCAGACAAAGCGTCCTAAATGCAGTGCCCTCCCAACTGGACTCCAATTTTCATCAGACCCAGCCAGCATGGCCAAGGATGTTGGGAGTTGTAGTCCAAAACAGCTGGCAGACACCAGGTAGGGAAGGGAGGGACCCCAACTCTTTGACCTAACAGCCAGCCAATTTTCAGCGTGTGCATCTGATGCTGGGAACCTAAGGCAGGATTGGGGTTGTTTATGTATCACCCACTCACGGTGGCCTAACAGTCTCCCTGCCTGAGCTGACAGATGGTTTCAACCATGGTATTAATGGACCCCAAGGCTGGTGATCTTGGGGCTTTTTCGTTCTGAGGCTCACCTTATCAGGAGCAACTCAAGGTTTCATGGTAGCCATGTCAACTGTGGGCCTGTCTCAGATAATATCTGGCCCCACGCATGTGGCAGGGCATACTTTGGACCTGGTTTTCTGCGCTGGACTGGGAGAAAATGATCTTTGGGTGGGGGAGCCACTTAGTAACTCCACCACCATGGACGGATCATTATCTGCTCAGTTTCCACCTTCGGGCTACCTGTAACCTCTGCGGGGGTGGGAGACCAAGATTGATGGTCCACCCCCACAGACTGATGAATCCAGGTGGATTTCTGAGGTATCTTGGGGATTTTCCAGTAGGTTGAGCTGGCAGTCCTGCTGAGATCCTGGTCACAACTTGGAATGAGACAACCTGGACTACTGAAAAGACTGCTCCCAAACGTCCTCAATCTAGTCATAGAACTGCGTCAGCTCCTTGGTATTCCAAGGAGCTGAGACCGATGAAACGACTGTGTCGATGATTAGAACGCAAATGGCGGAAGACTCATAATGAACATGATCGAACACAGGTAAGAATCCATTTGCAATTTTATTCTGTGGCGGGGATGGTGACGAAATCTTACTTCTCTTCCACCACTGCATCTGCTTAGTGAAGCTCTTTCGGGTGGTTAAAGGGCTCTTGGGCGTAGGCTTTAGAACACAACAACTCCAACCCTCAAACACTCACTGTGAACGATTTGCTAGACATTTTGCAGATAAAGTTGACGTATTTGTGCTGACTTGGATATCACTGATGTGACAGAGTCTGAGATAGTCAGGGCTAGTGCACCATCTAGTCATGTTATGGATATCATTTGGCTTGTGCAACCCAAGTATGTAGACAAACTGCTTGGAGGCCTGAGCCCTACTACTTGCTCTTCAGCTCCTTGTCCATCCTGGCTGTGGGTTGGGAAACAAACTACTCTGAATGGAGGTTTGTAACTGGTCTTAGATGGGGTTACACTCTTCCTAAAAGGCCAAGTGCATAGTCGGGGAGCCCTCCTGGACTCTGAGCTGTGTTTTACCGAGTTCCCTGGTGGGTGAGGATGGACCTTGCCTCAGTTATCCATGCACCAGTGACATCCAGGCTGGACTACTGTCAGGGCCCGGCTTCAGCACTGCAGTGGGCCTCGTAGGTTGTAGCCAGGATTTGATTAGAAGTAGCCTGGAAGGGCCTGGGCCTATTCAGTTTCTGGAATGTCAGAGTCTGTGTGAGATTATCTCTGTCAGTGTCCTCAGAGCAGAGCCAGGGGGAGTCACCCCACTCCCTGTCCGCCTGCTGGTCTGGCCTTGGCAGGCAGGGAGGCTGTCCATGAGAACCTGACAGAGGTGGGGTGGGGTTTGCAGAAGGGTCGCCCAGGTTGAAGCGTCACTGCTGGAGGGCTGAGCAGTGCCTCCCTGTTTAGACAAGGGCCTTGCTGAAAGGCTAAAGGCACTTGTCTGTCAAGGGATCTGGAGGGGACCTGAGATTATCCCTGCTCCCATAATGCTTCCCTACCCTAAAAATTGACTCCCCTTTCCTAACACTTTCCTGGCTTGGTTGTGCGGGGATCGCTGAAGGGAAGCAACTGTCTAACTAGGGAGCTTGCAAAGACATTGCCAGTGCTTCTAAGCTTTCAATGGGTCTAACTGAAAATTTAAATCTAAGCTATTTCAAACACTCCCCCACTACTGCATAGTTTAAGAACACTGGTAGTGGTGTAGCACAGGAAGGATCTTGGAAAACTACATGTCAACTGGGTGAAACTAAAAGGGGAAAAGCTAACACCAACACAGTGTTAATGATCTAAGCTTCAATTTCAAAATGTTCTAATTTACAAGCATTCAGCATATGGCTAGAAACTTTAAAAGGCAGATTTGGGGCAAACAGTCTGGTTTACGACTTGAAACAAATTAACTTAACAAATCTAATAGGACAAAGTGGAGGTATAACCTTGGAAGCAAGATTTAACAATAACAATGTCCATAAGCAAAAACTGCTACGGCCCGAAGGCTGGGTTCAAGTCTATAGAAGTCCAGCTGGGTTATCAAGGGTTAGCTGTAATTTCGTGCAGTATACGAACACATTAGAAACAAAACAATATCTTTTGCAAGGAGAAAAGGAGAGCTCGATGTTGGCTGTCATTCTTAAAGCTTTTCACGTATATCGACACACTATACAGGGCAGTTTTGAACTGCAGGGCTCTTAACCGCAAGGAAACAATAATTGTACTTTTAAACGCTTCTCAAACAAGGACTAAGGAAACTGAGACTTGAGTGAGGGGAAAAACTCTTGGGGCCACCCATCACTAGATAGGCTAGCCAGGGATTCACAACATGACACCCCCCGCTTCTTCCCCCTCAACTGGCACACAAACCTTTGGGTAGAACCAGCTCTTTAACAGGCAAAAGCGAAAGTCTTTGCTAAGCAGCGTGCCGAAACTCAGGATGCCACAGGGAGATGGGGGTCGCCTCGTACTTGCATTCTTTATGCAGCCATCCATCTTCTTTGGGAGGCGGGTGTGTGTGTGATTTGCAGGGCTTGAAAGTACAGCTTCACAGTTTGTTTGTTTGTTTGTTTTTAATTGTAAATCCCGGGTTCAAAATAAGACATGATGAGGTAAAGGGCAACCGAATCTTTGCTCTGTCAGGGGCGACGAATGACTCAGGTCAGTCTTTTTCCACTGGGGTGTCAACAAGGAAAACAGTCTTAGTACCAGGCAAAAAGGGGTTTGTTTGCAATTGCAACATAATTTACAGCGTCAGCCAGCCAGCTATGCAGGTCTTGATGTTTTTGAAGACAGCCACTACGGTATCTTCTTTTTCTAAATCAGACTGGGTCTCCCAGCTTACAGGGTTTGTTGCAGCTTGCAGGAGTGTGGAAGTAGTGTTTTTGGTTTGGCCAGGAACATGCTGTCAGGTTTCCCAATCTCCCCAGCGCACACGCTCAGGCAATCTGACACTGGACACCCAAAACAGTGAGATTTCTTTATTGCAGGGAATCCCATGGCAAAAGCTTAATGGTTACACTATTCAAAAATCATATAGCTGATGGTCAGTAGCTATAGGCTCTATGTAATTCCAGAACAGTCCAAAGCTAAACACTACTACCATGACCGAGATCCTCAACATGGTTTCTCTGTTGCCATCTCCACGGTTCTGAACACAAGGGAAAGGACTCTGGATTCCTGGGTACCTAACCCAGACAATCCTTTCACGGGGCTCCAACCCTGAAGATGGAAAGAGAATGATTCCTGGAATGAACCCATCAGGCAATCAGGGGATAACTTCTTGAAAGGCCTAAACAACCCACACCCATAAAGAGTCCAACTTTGAATCTTTTGTTGATAACTCTAGGCTACATGGTCAAGGCCCATCAAGATCAAGGGAAGGGCACACCCACGCACACAAGGAGTTCCAGGCCACCCGTTTCACATTGGCAACTCCACGCTGCATGAGTTCTGGCAGAGGGAAGTCCAAAAGGCGTAGATGAAACCCAGCCTGCTGTACACTGAGCTGACTACAAACACAGACACACAATCCACAGCAACGAGAGTTCAAGTCTATGAAAAGCCTCACAGTACTTTTCATAGCAAGTCAGTAACAATCCAAAGTTCCAGTCCATATGCAGAGTGCCTCCAAAAGCTCAGACGATGATGGATCCAAACAGAGAAGGCTTCAAGCAACAAAGATGAGATGTTCCTAGCCAAGGCTCTTTGCATCAGCTTAAAAGGGAAGGAATGACTGTAGGACACCCCCTCCAGATCCCTTGACAGACACGGGCCTTTAGCCTTTCAGCAAGGCCCCTGTCTGAACAGAGCAGCACTGCTCAGCCCTCCAGCAGTGATGCTTCAACCTGGGCGACCCTTCTGCAAACTCCACCCCACCTCCGTCAGGTTCTCACAGACAGCTTCCAGCCTCCCTCCCTGCCAAGGCCAGACCAGCAGGCGGACAGGGAGTGGGGTGACTCCCCCTGGCTCTGCTCTGAGGACACAGACAGAGATAATCTCACACAGACTCTGACATTCCAGAAACTGAATAGGCCCAAGCCCTTCCAGGCTACTTCTAATCAAATCCTGGCTATAACCTACAAGGCCCACTGCAGAACTGAAGTTGGGCCCTGCCAAATACTGTAATGCGCTGTATATGGTGCTGCCTTTGAAGACGATTCAGAAACTTCAACTGGTGCAGAATGCAGCTGCCTGAGTATTGGTGGGGGAGAGGTGATTTGATCATACGATGCCTATACTGCACCAGCTGCACTGGTTACAGGCATGTTTCTGAGCCCAATTTAAAGAGCTGGTTTTGACCTTTAATGCCTTAAACGGTCTGGAACCAAATTACTCAAAGGACCGCCTTCACCATATCAGCCTGCTTGCACTTTAAGACCAGCAAAAGTTAGGTGGGCGACCACACGTGAGAGGGCCTTTTTCACAGTGGCCCCACATCTCTTGAATAAGTTGCTATCGGGGATCTGCCAAGCCCCATTATTGCAGGCTTTTAAGAAGGCCCTGAAAACATACTATTTTACTTTGGCCTTCCCCTTAAATGCTTACTGTTTTTATTGCTGTTTTTATCAGTCTGAATAGCATTGGTTTTTATTGTTGTACGCTGTCTTGGGAGGGCTCCTGTCCTAAAAGGCAGCCAAGAATTATTTTAAATTGAAACATCCTACTTTGTTGTTCAGTCGTTCAGTTGTGTCCGACTCTTCATGACTCCATGGACCATAGCACGCCAGGCCTTCCTGTCCTCTCTCCCGGAGTGTGCTCAAGTCCATATTCATTGCATCGGTGATGCGATCTAGCCATCTCATCCTCTGCTATCCCCTTCTCCTTTTGCATTCAATCTTTCCCAGCATCAGGGTCTTTTCCAGGGAGTTTTCTCTTCGCATTAGGTGGCCAAAATATTGGAGCTTCAGCTTCAGTATCTGTCCTTCCAATGAGCACTCAGGGTTGATTTCCTTTAGGATGGACTGATTTGACCTCCTTGCAGTCCAGGGGACTCGTAAGAGTCTTCTCCAGCACCACAGTTTGAAAGCATCGATTCTTCAGTGCTCAGCCTTCCTTATAGTCCAGCTCTCACAGCCATACGTTGCTACTGGGAAAACCATAGCTTTGATTATACGGACCTTTGTCGGCAAGGTGATGTCTCTGCTTCTTACTATGCTGTCTAGGTTTGCCATAGCTTTCCTCCCAAGGAGCAAGCGTCTTTTAATTTCATGGCTACAGTCACCGTCTGCGGTGATCTTGGAGCCCAAGAAAATAAAATCTGTCACTGCTGCCATTTCTTCCCCTTCTATATGCCAGGAAATGATGGGGCCAGATGCCATGATCTTCGTTTTTTTAATGTTGAGTTTCAAACCAGCTTTTGCACTTTCCACTTTCACCCTCAACAAGAGACTCTTTAGATCCTCTTCGCTTTCTGCCATTAGGGTGGTATCATCTGCGTATCTGAGGTTGTTGATAATTCCCCTGGCAATCTTAATTCCGACCTGTGATTCATCCAACCCAGCGTTTCTCATGATGTACTCTGCATATAAGTTAAATAAGCAGGGCGACAATATACAGCCTTGTCATACTCCTTTCCCAATTTTGAACCAATCGGTTGTTCCATGTCCGGTTCTTACTGTTGCTTCTTGACCCTTGTACAGGTTTCTCAGGAGACAGGTAAGGTGGTCTGGTACTCCCATCTCTTTCAGAATTTGCCACAGTTTGTTGTGATCCACACAATCAAAGGCTTTAGCGTAGTCAATGAAGCAGAAATAGACGTTTTTCTGGAATCCTCTTGCTTTCTCCATGATCCAGCGAACGCTGGCGATTTGATCTCTAGTTCCTCTGCCTCTTCGAAACCCAGCTTGTGCTTCCTAGTTCTCGGTTCACATATTGCTGAAGCCTAGCTTGTAGGATTTTGAGCATCACCTTGCTGGCATGTGAAATGAGCACAATTGTACGGTAGTTTGAACACTCTTTGGCGTTGCCCTTCTTTGGAATTGGAATGTAAACTGACCTTTTCCAGTCTTGTGGCCACTGTTGAGTGTTCCAAATTTGTTGGCATATTGAATGCAGCACTTTAACAGCATCATCTTTTAGGATTTTAAATAGCTCAGCTGGAATACTGTCATCTCCGCTAGCTTTGTTGTTAGTAATGCTTCCTAAGGCCCACTTGACTTCACTCTCTAGGATGTCCGGCTCAAGTTCAGTGACCGCACTATCATGGCTATCAGGGACTTTCAGATCTTTCCTGTATAGTTCTTCTGTGTATTCTTTCCATCTCTTCTTAATCTCATCTGCTTCTGTTAGGTCCCTGCCTTCTTTGTCTTTTATCATGCCCGTCTTTGCACAAAACGTTCCCTTGAGATCTCCGATTTTCTTGAAAAGATCTCTAGTCTTTCCCATTCTGTTGTTTTCCTCGATTTCTTTGCATTGTTCATTTAAGAAGGCCTTCTTGTCTCTCCTTGCTATTCTCTGGAACTCTGCATTCAGTTGGGTATATCTTCCCCTTTCTCCCTTGCTTTTCGCTTCCCTTCTTTCGTGAGCTACTTGTAAAGCCTCATCAGACAGCCACTTTGCTTTCTTGCATTTCTTTTTCTTTGGGATGGATTTCGTTGCTGCCTCCTGAACAATGTCCACAGTTCCTCAGGCACTCTGTCTATCAGGTCTAATCCCTTAAATCTATTCCTCACCTCCACTGTATATTCATAAGGGATATGATTTAGGTCATACCTGAATGGTTCAGTGGTTTTCCCTACGTTCTTCAATTTAAGCCGAAATTTAGCAATAAGAAGCTCATGATCTGAGCCACAGTCAGCTCCAGGTCTTGTTTTTACTGACTGTATAGAGCGTCTCCATCTTTGGCTGCAAAGTACATAATCAATCTGATTTCGATATTGACCATCTGGTGATGTCCATGTGTAGAGTCACCTCTTGTGCTGTTGGAAAAGAGTGTTTGCTATGATCAGCATGTTCTCTTGGCAAACCTCTATTAGCCTTTGTCCTACTTCATTTTGTACACCAAGGCCATGCTTGCCTGTTATCCCGGTGATTTCTTGACTTCCTACTTTAGCATTCCAATCCCCTATGATGAAGAGGGCATCTTATTTTGGTGTTAGTTCTAGGTGTTGTAGGTCTTCATAGAACCGATCAACCTCAGCTTCTTCGGCATCAGTGGTTGGGGCATAGACTTGAATTACTGTGATGTTGAATGGTTTGCCTTGGATTCGTACTGAGATCATTCTATCGTTTTTGAGATTGTACCCCAGTACTGCTTTTCCCACCCTTTTGTTGACTACGAGTGCTACTCCATTTCTTCTAAGGGATTCTTGCCCACAGTAGTAGATATGATGGTCACCTGAATTAAATTCGCTCATGCTTGTCCATTTTAGTTCGTTGATTCCCAAGATGTCGATGTTCAATCTTGCCATCTCATGTTTGACCACCTCCAGCTTACCTCGATTCATTGATTCCAGGTTACGAAACAATATTGTTCTTTACAGCATCGGACTTTCTTTTCACCACCAGACACATCCACAGCTGAGTGTCCTTTTGGCTTTGGCCCAGCGGCTTCCTTCTTTCTGGCGCTACTTGGAAATACCCTCTGCTCTTCCCCAGTAGTATATTGGACACCTTCCGACCTGAGGGGCTCATCTTCCGGCATCGTATCGTTTAGCCTTGTGATACGTTCCATGGGGTTTTCTTGGCAAGAATCCTGGAGTGGGTTGCCATTTCCTTCTCCAGTGGACCACATTTTGTCAGAACTCTCCACCATGACCTGTCCGTCTTGGATGGCCCTGCACAGCATAGCTTATGGCTTCACTGAGTTACGCAAGCCCCTTCGCCACAACAAGGCAGTGATCCATGAAGGGGAACATCCTACTACGTAGTATAAATACTACTGTATTTAGTTGTATAAACACTGTTTAGTGGTCAGATTTGCACCATTCCTTAGGAAATGTATGGGGTGTCAATGAGGAACATCATTTAAATTATGATTTAAAGCAATCTACCTTGATGGGTGGGGTTCATACACAGGGTCTGACCAATTGCCATATTTGGTGTCAGAAAGGTGTTTTCCTCCAGGACAAAGCTAGTAATTATGGAATTAATTTGTCCAAACTATATGTTCTGCTGGAAACATGCAAGTGCACCTTTCAGATCACAGCATATTGGAGTCCTGGCATTTGCATGAGCTTACTTGTAGAAGACAGAAGCTGAGACCCCCATGGAGCCTTCCAACTAGAATGGGTGCAACCCCCCTCTCACCAACCACAAGCTTACTGGGCATCAGTGGGTGGCAGCACTTTAACTTTTTCTTTATGGCCTAGCGCTGATACAAGTGCCAAGCTGGGTGGCTGCAGCCATCTTTATTTCCCCACAATGTCTCTGGGCCTTGATTTAGCATTGCAATGTTGGGCCAAGGGGCATTGTGGGGAACTTTTGAAAAGTCACACACGCACAGCCCTGGCATTTGCCCCACCATGACTTGTGCTGATGCTGGGCCTGTGTCCCGACACCTGTTAGCATTCGTACTCCAGGTGAGAAGGAGAACTGCAAACCAAGTGGCCTCTTGTTACAGGAGAGGAAGGGCTTGCTATAATCCTAAGTGGCGTCTTTTTGGAAAAAAAGGTTACTCTCTGCTAGGTGTCATCCACACTGATTTACCTGAAGAGTGGCTTAAGCCGAAGACTCCCATGTTCCTCATGCTTAAGAACCATGCAGAGAGAGAGCTATGCTTACAGGAACCTAGATGCTGAAAGCTCCATCTCCCCCTACAAACCTCTCCCCTTCGTCCTGGCTCTCCTGCTACAAAAAGGCCTGCTCACCCAGCTCTTGCTTTTTTGGTCTTGCTTCTGACCACACCTTCTGCCTTGTCTTCTGCACTCACTGTTCTTCCTCAGCCCATTAAAAAAAACACATCTTCCACCAAACCATCCCCATCTCCAGCACACATAAGCTTAGAGACAAGCATTCAACAGCTGCTAGTTCTAGTTTATAAGAAGAATATTCAGCTCCTCCTGCTTGATCTGCATCTTGGGAAACCTAGGCACTCTTAAAATGATATCCATGCCTGGTTCTCAGTGTAGTTCTGAGGACCAGAAAGACTGGCTACTGAAGCATCACAGAGACTACAGGATTTAGTACCTCACCCCCACTAAAATATGCAAACACAGTTCAGCGTTGTAAGAAAGAGTTTTATGATAGCCAGTGCTGGAAGTCAATCCCTTTCCCTGCTTTTATTCTTGCAGCTACTTACAAATGAAACTGAATTTTCAAAGGAAGAACATTCACTTTTCATGCACTGGCATTTGAAATGAACCAAAGGCATTTCAAAACACATACCTGGTCTTTTTCGAGAGTTAATATCTGATATCCTGCAGTTCTACTACAAATAAGCTTTCCGTTGCTATCAAAAGATGCCAGACGCAACCTACGGCCAGAAGAGAAATTACACTAAGCAAGCTGAAACCTGCAAAAACAGAAGTTTTCTGGGAGGGAAGAGGTGGTAGAGAAAAAACAGAGAGGCATCTATTGTAGCCCCCATTACAGTTGCCAGAACCTGTACAGCCTCTTCCAGTAGCTTGGGGCGGGGGGAAGGGAAAGGAGGAAAAATGATGGAATCTGTAAAGCTGCTAGGAAAACTAGGATTGCCTTCTAAAGGGCCTGAGTAGATTGTACATCAGTAAACATGGTGGCAGTTATTTGTGCCTAAAGGAGATCATTCGGCTTTTCATGGCAAGTGGTGCCTTCTTGGCATACATTTTGCCCGTAAACATACTTGTCTGCACATCCAGAAACTGAATTGAGATTTATGACTTTGGCAAGAGCCTTAATATTGTGTCTACAAATCATTTAGCAAGATTGCCAGTATCTATATGCAAGTTGGAACACAGAAGGAATTGGGGAGGGGGAGGAGCACAAATCATTGGTTCTCCTTGTTCCTTCCCCATCCCCCTGAAATTATTATGGGATGGGAGTTGTGGGAAAAGCTTCCTTGAGCCCAGTTTCTCCTCTCGCCAGGTGTTTCTCTGGTGGTAAGTGCGTTTAGTTCCCCTCCCTCAGCAATTGTTTCAGGATGGAGAGAACCTCACCCTGCTCAAGGAGAAGGAAGGTGACTCTGAGAAATCACCCTAAAGAGCACCCTTTGAGGCCAATTCCTTGCCAACAGTTAGGCCCTGCACACTTCCCTCTACTCCCAGAATATTCCTGTGGCATCAGGAAAGCCTGCCAAACCCTCACCTATAGCAGTGGAAAGAGGCAGCTCAACTCTCCTCTGCTTTTCCCCTGCAAGGATAGGTGTCTCTGCCATCAGAGGAGGAGCTCCCCTGCCCTGCAGAACCCTCCAGTGTGATTTCTGCAGCAACTGCCTGTGGACACTGAAGTCTACAAAAGATATAAGTGCAGCTGCCAAAGTTCTCTGCTGTTATATGGCATCGCATGACCAAGAAACAGAACCCAGGGTGGGGCTATTTTATTTTCATTTATTTAAAATTATTTTTAGGCCGCCTTTCAAGCACAGCCACACCCACCTGAAAGCAATGTTCCTCCGGGGTTGCAGACTGACCGAGCCACTGCATGGCTGGTTCAGAGTGTTGCGCTTGAAGACGATGTAACGGTTGGTGTATGTGACCAGCAGATCAAAGCCAAAGTTGAAGCCTGTCCATCGCCAACAATACTTGAAGAAATAAAGATAATTGACCCACATATAAGTTATATGCTAAACACATGTTTCATTCTCAGCTTGAACAGCTTGCCACGACCTATTTTGACACCTTAAATTGTGAGGTCAACATAGGAAGCCTATAGTATTCTATCAATAGCTTCAGTTTAATTGTATTGCTTAAAAAAAGTTCTATGACTATCAACGTAGTGGTATGCTGGCATTTCACCTGTATAGTTTCCAAATGCCTAACAAAGTACTTGAACTTTTCAGTAAGTTGATCTGATCATAAAAACACTATTTGTATATCCCACTTCTTCTTCTTCTTCTTTTTTTTTTAGCAAACAGCTTATGAAAACTGTTAACAAGTTCTACATTTTTAAAAGGACATAGAGAAATATTTGTGCTTACATCGCCATCTTTGGCAAGTTTTCTGCCACATCGCATACTGTTTCCTTCAAGTTCCTCCTTATTCATTTCTTGAGGCCTTGAACATACAAAATAACATTTTATAAAATGGCACTTTGTCAAAAGAAAGAGCAAGCAAAATATCTTTTTTAATTGTGTGTATAAACATCCAAGTCAAACTGCAAATAAGATAATGATATTTCAATAGGTTATAACTTCTGCTTGCTAGCTGTATTGTAGCTCCTTACTCAACTATCAGTCTGATCCTATCCTTCAGTTATGTACACCGCTAAGTCCCCTTGTGCTGCCGTAGGCTAACAATATACCAATATAGCAATACCTTGCAGGATGTGGTAAGTGCAAGGGAGAAAACTGGGTGGAGGTGATGTTGTGGCAGGAGAAAAGCTGGGTTTGTCAGAATCCTATTCATGGTCAGGGCTTGTTTCTGGCCCATACACTAGTGATAACATTATACAAATGAAACACAGGGCAAAAACATTCCTGCTTGTCAATGGAGAGCCCCAGACAACTCTTAGCCATAAAGCTGACCCTCCATGCTATCCCCAGCCACAACGGAGGATAAGAGTCCAACTAAATGAGTAGTCAATCACAGAACAAAACCAGAAGTTTAAGTACCTCATCAAGGAAATCTAGTTCACATATATTTAATTACCCCACTTTTTGGTGCCAACAAGAACCCCCAAGATGACTTATAATTAAATTACATGTTACACAAGCAATAAAATGACAACCTGAGACTGTAAATATAAATAAAGCCAACAGAACTGGAGTTTGCACATTAAAACCAAAACCAAAGCAACATGGGGAGTCACATACCAGGGAGCTGCATCACGCTAACCCCAAATCTACAGAATCATGAGTATACAAGCAGGGACACGGTGACAGGGAATGCTGATGAAAGGCACTTAACACAAGCAGCCAATTTCCCAATAAATTAGGAAAGACGTATTACAGAACTTTTACAGCAAGGGTGAGGAACCTGTACAACTTCCACCATCCCCAACCATTAGCCATGCCGACTGGGGCGATGGGAGTTGTAGTTCAAAGCATCTGGAGGACATCAGATTGCCTACCCCTGATCTAGATGTTAGATGTTTAACAAATCTATTTTTTATGTTTTCTATGAATTCACCCAGAACAGAGTAGTCTCACAGGTCTGTAGTTTAGTTTCCTGGCTTCCCCCTAGATACCTTTTTAACACCAGGTATATTGGCTACCTTTCAGTCCTTTCATGAGAAAGCTGATTTTAATGACTAAAGGCACAATCCTATGGGTTGCAACCTCGATGATCATAAGCCCCCAAACTCACAGAATCATAGAATAGTAGGGTTGGAAGGGGCCTACAAGGCCATCGAGTCCAAAGACTCAAGTCCAAAAACTCAGAGGCTTACAATCATCCTATGCAGGGTGGGATAAGCAGTGGAGGTGGTCTTCGCCTCCCTCTCCCCCCCGCCCTGCATTTCTTGCTAGATGGGCCTTTTTAGGGTGCTTTGGAGGGGGAGGGAAGGAGGCTGGAGAGGACTCGGGAGAACTCATATCCCAGCCTCTCCAGTCTTCTCCTTTCCCCACTCACTGAAATGGCCCCTTCTCCGACGTCGACTTACTGACTTCGGAGAGCAGCTGACATGATTCTTTCCACACTGGCTGCCAGGGGAAGGGGCGGGATGGAGTTCCAATTCCTCCTTCTGAGGTCAAAGCACTGTCTCTGACCTTGTATTGCAGAATGTGAAATATCCTATGGCCCCTCAGATGCTGTCTTGGGGCCATAAGATTGCTCCCATATTGTATACTTTTGTTAGAAGGTTGACAAATTCACATTTAAATTCTGAAAGAATTCTTTGGTATATTTCATCTGGGACCACTGACTCGTTACTCTCATTTTGTCAATTAACCAAGGAACGTCATCTCATCACCTTTATTTGACTTAGTTCTTCAGATGCCTCCCCTGAAAAAGTGGTTCAGGCATGCAAAGACTGAAACAAAGAATTCATTCAGCTTCCCAGTAATTTCCCTATTCTCCATTCAGCAATCCATTCACACCTGTGTCATCTAATGGTCTGATTGCCTCGCTCACTGGGTTTCTGACTCTGATGTTATCTGAGGACTTGCTTGATCAATATTCTTCACTATTCCCTCCTCAAATTCTTTGCTGTTGCTGCTGTTTTCTTGTCAACTTAATATTTCTTTTACTAGTTTGTGCACCTTTTGTTCTCGCTTGGGTGAGACTTCCACATTTTAAAAGGAACCTTTCTTGCCTTTTAGCTTACTTGGTTCTGCTTGTTAATCATGCTGGCATTCTCTTGGACTTCTCTGAACTTTTGCTCAGCTTGGTATAACCAAGCATCTATTAGTCTCATTGTATTTTTAAACAGCCTCCAAGTTATTTGACCCTCTTTCCCTTCCTTTTAACCAATTCACTGATTTTTGAGCCAATTCTCAGATTCTGAAATTAAGTATGACCGTGGTTGGCTTTGTGTCTAAATGTTAATTTATATATTTGTTGAATTTGATGGCACTGTGCTCAGTCACTGCTCCCAAGCAGTTCAACAGAACTTAAATCTTGCACCATCGCTACAACACATTATCAGTAGGGTAAAACTAACCTGTTTCAAGATGGTCTCATCCCACCTCACATTCCCAATTAGTGGGTGAACAATCCAAGGAGTTGGAGTCACATATTGCAACCATGCTTTTTCCTTTGGCTGCCTCCCTGATTTTTCTCACAATATCAAGGGAGCAATACTATGTCCTGCTGTACTAAATTGCTTTTGGGGACTTTCTGATTTACTACTGAATTGTTAGAATTCTGGGATATCATCTTCACCAGCAGTGCATTTAACAAACATTTAGCCTGCTTTTTTCAAACTGAAAGACTCAGATCACAGAATCATAGATTCATAGAATCATAGAACAGTAGGGTTGGAAGGGGCCTACAAGGCCATCGAGTCCAACCCCCTGCTCAATGCAGGAATCCAAGTCAGAGCATCCCTGACAAATGGCTGTCCAGCCTCGTCTTGAAGGCCTCCAGTGTGGGAGAGCCCACCACCTCCCCAGGTAATTGGTTCCATTGTCGTATTGCTCTTACAGTCAGGAAGCTTTTCCTGATGTTCAGCCGGAATCTGGCTTCCTGTCACTTGAGCCCATGATTCCGTGTCCTGCACTCTGGGATGATCAAGAAGAGATCCTGGCCTTCTTCTCTGTGACAACCTTTCAAGTACTTGAAGAGCGCTATCATATCTCCCCTCAGTCTTCTCTTCTCAAGGCTAAACATGCCTAGTTCTTTCAGTCTCTCTTCATAGGGCTTTGTTTCCAGTCCCCTGATCATCTTTGTTGCCCTCCTCTGAACCCTCTCCAGTTTGTCTGCATCCTTCTTAAAGTGTGGTGCCCAGAACTGGACACAGTACTCCAGATGAGGCCTAACCAGTGCTGAGTAGAGGGGAACTAGTACTTCCTGGGATTTGGAAGCTATGCTTCTATTAATGCAGCCCAAAACACCATTGGCCTTTTTTGCAGCCAAATCACATTGTTGGCTCATCTTCAGCTTGTGATCGACAACCATTCCAAGATCCTTCTTGCTTGTAGTGTGGTTGAGCCACATATCCCCCATTTTGTAACTGTGCATTTGGTTTCTTTTTCCTAGGTGCAGAACTTGGCATTTATCCCTGTTAAATTTAATTCTGTTGTTTTCTGCCCAGCGCTCCAGTCTATCCAGATCACTTTGAATTTTGTTTCTGTCTTCCAAAGTATTAGCTATCCCACCCAATTTTGTGTCATCTGCAAATTTGATCAGCATTCCCTGCACCTCCTCCTCCAAGTCATTAATACAAATGTTGAAGAGCACTGGGCCCAGGATTGAGCCCTGCGGTACTGCACTCGTTACCTCTCCCCAGTTTGAGAAGGTCCCATTGATAACCACTCTTTAGAGTCCAATTCTGTAGCCAACTGTGGATCCACCAGATCGTTGTTTCATCTAGCCCACTTTGAGCTAGTTTGCTCATCAGGATATGATGGGGCACTTTGTCGAAAGCTTTGCTGAAGTTGAGGTATATGATGTCTACAGCATTCCCACGGTCTATAAGGGAGGTTACTTGATCAAAAAATGAGATCAGATTCGTCTGGCAGGACCTGTTTTTGACAAATCCATGTTGGCTTCGAGTAATCACGGCATTCTTGTCAAGGTGCTTCCAGATGGATTCCTTTATCATCTGCTCCAGAATTTTCCCAGGGATTGATGTCAGACTGACTGGTCTGTAGTTCCCAGGTTCCTCCTTTTTACCCTTTTTGAAGATAGGGACAACATTAGCCCTCCTCCAGTCATCTGGCACTTCCCCCGTCCTCCATGATTTCTCAAAGAGAATAGACAGCGGTTCTGAGAGTTCTTCTGCCAGTTCCTCTATTACAATAGGATGCAGTTCATCTGGCCCTGGAGATCTGAACTCATTCAAAGTAATGAGGTGTTCCTTGACCATATGCCTATCAATCTCAAGCTGCAATCCTGCCCCTTCAGCCTGTACTTCGCCTTTGCCAGGGGGGTCATAGACCCTCTTTTGGCAGAAGACTGAGCCAAAGTAGGAATTGAGCACCTCTGCCTTTTCTTTGTCATCTGGTATCGTTTTGCCATCCTTATTTAATAGCTGAACCACCATTTCTTTCCTCTGCTTTTTACTAAGCACGTAGCTGAAGAAAGCCTTTTTGTTGTTTTTAGCATCCCTTGCTAACCTCAGCTCATTCTCAGCTTTAGCCTTCCTGACGCCATCCCTGCAATTCTGTGCTACCTGCCTGTACTCTTCCTTTGTTACTTGGCCTTCTTTCCACTTCCTGTATGTGTCCTTTTTTGTTTTCAGGTCATCCCTAAGCTTTTTGTGAAGCCACATTGGCTTCTTCTGTTGTCTTCCACCTTTTCTTCTTGTTGGAATTGTTTGTGATTGTGCCTTGAGAATTTCCTTTTTTAAAAGCTCCCACCCATCTTGGACTCCTTTTCTCGTTAGCGTTGCTTGCCAAGGGACCTTACTTATCATTGTTCTGAGTTTATTAAAATCAGCTTTCCTAAAATCCAGGATACGCGTTTGGCTACACTCGGCTTTTGCTTCCCTTAGAACCAAGAACTCAAGCGCTACATGGTCGCTTTCCCCCAGAGCTCCTGTAACTGCTACTTTATCCACTAAGTCATCTCTGTTGGTTAGGATCAAGTCAAGGATAGCCGATCCTCTAGTTCCTTCCTCTACTTTCTGTAGGAGGAAGTTATCCGCCACACAAGTCAGGAATTTCCTGGAGGGGCCCTGTTTTGCAGAATTTGTCTCCCAACAAATATCGGGGAAATTGAAGTCCCCCGTTACTACTACATCATGCTTCCTTGAAACCTTGGCTATTTGCTTTTCAAAAGTTTCATCCTCGTCTTCTCCTTGATTGGGTGGCCAGTAGTAGACTCCGACCACCAGGTTCCTTTTATTCTTTGCTCCATTTATTTCAACCCAGATGCTCTTGATGGGGCTACCAAGCTCCTCTTCCTGTATTTCTGTGCAGAGATATGTATTTTTCACATACAGTGCAACCCCACCTCCCTTTCTGTTCCTCCTGTTCTTTTTGAACAAGTTATATCCTTCAATTGCTGTATTCCAGTCATGAGAGTCATCCCACCAAGTCTCAGTTATACCTATCAGGTCATAATTTCCCTCTTGTATTAAGAGTTCAAGTTCGTTCTGTTTGTTTCCCATACTCTGGGCATTAATATATAGTTATCGAAGACCATGTGCTTCATAGTCTGGCTTTCTTCCTATATGTGTCTGAAGACTAGAATAATCATCTGCTTGTATTTCAAGAATGCCATGTGCGTCAGTACTGAACATCTTTGTAATAAAGTCCCTTCTATGCAGTCAAGCCATGGGTTCATCAAGCCCAGTACTTTTTGCTCCAACTGGCAGCAGCTCTCCCAAGTCTCAGGCAGAGGTTTTCCCCAAACCTTCTACACAAGATCCTTTTAGTCTGGAGATGCCAGGGACTGAACCTGGGACAGTCTCCATGCAAACCATTCACTCTACCAGCGAGCAATGGCATACAATGTATAATCACAAATATCTTCAAAATGGTACTCGTTGCCACCATTCAACAGTCCAGTTTCATGCTATCCCAAAGGAAACTCAACAGTTTAAAAGATGTAACTATTAGGGTGCTATCCCATGCAGGCTTAGGCTGCATTTCCACTGAACGATAAGCCAGAATCCCGGAGAACCCTAGCTAATGGTTCACAAGCTGTGTGCTAATGGATGCATCTCTTTCACTCCCACTAGGTTAAACTAAGCAGGACTTGAAAACTTCGTATGCTGTCTAAACTGGGACTCCTGACTTGCTGAGCCCCTTACAAGTCAGAATTCCAAACGAGGGTATGTTCTTGGTTTGCAATTTCTGGCTTGCAGAGGGGCGCAACAAGTTAGGAGTCCCAGTTCAGGCAGCATGCTAAGCTTTACATTCCTGATTAATTTAGCCAAGTGGTAGTGAAAGGGCTGCACACACCGGAATATAGCACATGAGAATACTGCCTTATTGGTGAGCAAATGTCATTCAGACTCAGAGGGGCTTATGTTTGAGTAAATGTGCACAGGAGTGGGTTGCAAAGAAACTGGATGTTGGAACTTTGATTTTGGAATTGATCTCATTTTCGAAAGGGATTTTGGGACACTTCTGAACATGAACCTACATGAACCTATATACTACCCTATTTAAGTTTATAAGCTAAATGCAGATTAAGTCTTGTTGCATTTTTCAGGACAGCACCTCCTTAGGCGTATGGATCAATGCAATTATTTATGGGGTTTGGGAAGATCTGGCTTCTGATTTTTACATAAAAGAAAACAAAGACAACTCCTAGCATGTTACCAATGGAAATAGAAATATTCAAATTCAGAAGCATCAAGATTTAAATACACAGAGAAACACAAACCATGAAGTACTTTCCCACAGAGGGAGAGATCACAGCATACAAAATGAACTTGAGTAGCCAAACACTCTGACAGTCTACAGCCTGTGCTGTAGAGAGTAGTCTGCACAGCACAAAGTGCTGCCATCTCTTTAACATTAAAAAAATCTCTAGTGCATAGACCAGTATCAAAGATAAAAGAGTTTTCTGCTTCCACTTATGTATATTCTTTAGCGATGCTCACCACAGCATGTATCTTAAGGATTAGAAAATGCTTTCATTATTAAATAAAAAACCAACTGCAGTATTCACTCACAGAACTAGGGCCCCACAAATCCACTGTCCACAATGCCAATGGCAACAGCATCTCTCCCAAGTTCTCTGCGAATTGCAGAAGGGTTCGTCTTTTACTCTGTTCTGGCTTTGCAGAAGGCAGACACAGCACAAGAGATGCTGAAAAACACTGTGCTATTTGAAACAAGATCCACCCCCTTCACTTGAGCCTCTGGCACATGCAGAAGACACAGGGAGAAAGGAAGAGTATTTTCATTTGCACTGGAGCTTTGGAGAAGGAAAAAAGTAGCAAGGCCCCTCTCACTACTCCCTTCTCCAACACCATCACAAACATCCACAGACAAGTTGGGAGGATGGTGATGACCACAAACTGGTCAATACATCAAGCCAAAATTTCTGGACCTCTGCATGCAAATGACCCCAAAGTTTGGAACTCTACAATTTGAAGAGCTATTTAGACACACTTACTTTCCCTCTTTCATTCCAACTTATGCATTCTGAGAAGTTTGTATCAGAAAAGGGGATGCACTAACACATTATAGGGAAAGGGGTGCACTATACATACCCAATATCATTGTCTTGTTCTGCTCTGAGCATGGCAAACCACTGCTGTTTGTAAACAGAGGACAGCCATTCTAAAATTTAAAAAGATCAAAGTGGGTCTTTTATGGATGGGGCATGTTAAACAGCACTTAAAACCTTTAACTTCAAATGTATACATATTCATAATTAGTAATGACTAGATCATAGCTCATCTAAATCTAATACCACCCTATTCTATCCTAAGCCATTCAGCTGGTATCAATGAAGGAAAGGGTTCCACTGGTTGGAGAGGTCACAGTTAATGAATGCACAAACAAAACAATGGTGGTTTTAATGGAGGGAACTGATTGGCACTTTGAAGAAGTTAGGGGAAAAGTAAGTTAGAGTTGTGTTTTATAGCAGTGTGGCAAGGAGTTTTTACAGAAAAGTACACAACCAAATTGCCTGAGATTTGTTATTTATTATTAACATTTAGAGAGCGATCCTATGCCACGCTAGACACTGTCTAGTGGGCCACAGGATATGCTCATTTCCAGGAAAAATGACCACCCCCCTCATCTGCGCTGCCTTGGAGGCAGCGCGGAGAAGCCTCATCCACCCCGCTCGCAAGAGGAGCGCGGAGCGACTGAAAACGGGCTGGGCTGGGGGCCTTCCAGGGCGGGGAGAGTGGAGCTGTGCATACAACACATCCTACACGTCGTAAGGCAGCTTCCTGCCCTGGCCGGCGCCCCCACTGCTAGATAGCAGAAAACAGCTATCTAGCGAAAAAGAGCAAGACAGGAGAGGAGCGGAGGGAACGATCCCCCCATGCCTCTCCTGCCATCCCTTGGATAGGCAGTTGCCTCTGAGGTCAGAAGCGGCTGCCTATCTAGTTAGGATTGCGCCCTTATATACCTACTTATTTTCTAAAACACCATTAAGTACATTACAGTGTTAAACAATACAACCTTAAAATAATTTTAAAAAACAAGAATATTAAGCCAAGTAAAAAATTAAAGCAGTTAAAAAACTACAAAATTTAAAAGGCTAAATTAAAAAGATGTACAATCCCTTTGTGGGGGTCAACTGCAGAGGGTGTGTATTTCACACTTTGGGAGTGACACAGGAGAAAGCCCTTTTACACGTAGAATCATAGAATAGTAGGGTTGGAAGAGGCCCTAATAATCTAAGCATGATGTAACTAAGGCATGGGTAATTGCTGCCAAATCACTTAGGAAAGGCTGCAGATGGCGCACCAAGCCTAATTATGCAAATGCATTCATTGCCACTCCTGCCACCTGAAGATCCAGGGACAGACTAGGATCAAGACGCACGCCCCTTCCAGAACAGGTTGGATCCCAATCCCCAAGACAGGCTTTCTACTAATAAACAACAACAAACAGAAGAAGGCTGAATGAAAAGATGAGAACAGGATGAACTGGCAAGCGCTGACATTCAGTTTAAGGAGGAAGACAATGATCTAGAGGTGGGATGCATTTTAATTGGGATTTAAGGATGACTCCAATAGCAATAAGAGGGAATAAATCAGCCTGGTGCCCTCCTGGTGTTTTGGATTGTAACTCACACCATCCCTGGTTATTGAGCATGCTTGTGGGGGGCTGATAGGAGTTGTAGTCCAAATCATCTGGAGGGCATCAGGTTGGAAAAGGCTGGGATGGGTTAATTTAATGCTCTGAATAACGAATTTAATAGAAGCTATTAAAGGATAATCTATTCACAAATCAGTGTTTGGTCTTTGACTGAAACTGGACTAACTGGTTTCAAACTAATGATTGACCAGTTTTACTAAAGAAAATCATAAGCTCTATGGTGGCAAATGTATTCTAAACACACATAAAACACAGGCATAGAATGTACTGTGACCAAAGACATCTTTCACTTATGACAGTCACCACCTATGAAATTTGAACCCAAACCTCTCAGACCCCAAGTCCTGTGCTCTACTTAACTACTTGTCCCTGCGTTTGATGGGAAGCAATAGATGGGGAACTAAATTCCCAAATCCACCTAGCAGAGGTCCCAGAAATCCTGCAATGAAGTGTAGACAGCCTGTCATCAAAGGCCCAACTTCTACCCCAAACTCCACTTGATCTGCAACCACTTCTCACATTAGCAAACTGGATGGTGGGGTAGCTTCTTCAATATTGCCAAGTGTGGCAGCACTCTGTGACTGGGGACAGGGGGAAGCTATGTCATTCCTACCTGCAGGTATCAGACCATCTCGCTCAACAATTCTTGCTGATGCCAGATCGCTGACTATGTACTGCAGCCTGAGATGTCTAAACACTGTGAAAAACGCACTTCCTTGTTCAGATTCCAAGAATGAGATGCCATCTTCAAAATCTGCAATGTCGCAGTAAGTCATCATCAGTTCAAAAACATTTTGGCAATGCATATATTAGACAAACTATATATTTTTATTTAGTTGTTCAGTAAGTGGTGGCTTTGCATTTTACAAGCAAAGCTGACTAATCTCAACTTTGTTTCAAGCTAATGGAAGATATAGATATATTTTCAAGCAATATGCTTTAAAACAATTAAGTCCTGATTTATTTGGTTTTTTTTTTTAAGCGTTCATGGCCACATCTACTCAGACACAAACTAATGAGAAACAGAAACTGAGTTTGGGAAGAACAGTATTATGGACTAAGACAACAGGTAAAATACGAAAGCATCTTAGCCCATATGGAACAGCCTATTTATGAAGCGTCAGCTTCAGAGTACATCCTGCATAGAGAGAGAACATTAGATTTTCAACATGCCAGATGTTCCCAAACCTTGGAGCTGCACAACTACCTTTTTTGCGCTTGGAAAACCAGACATCTGCTTCACTTAAAAGCTGTTTTAGTGACCCATTCCAAGAAGGCACCAGCTGAAGGAACATCCACTAGATAAAAACAAACGAACTGCTGTAAACATAAACTGTTCAGTGGAAAAGTAGGGTTTTACTGCAAACACACATTCAGTTTTAACTAGAGACGGAAGAAACTAGATAGGGAGTTTTTGGGCTATACTGGCAAGCATTTGGGTATGAAGGCATCATAGTAACAGTTGACTAAATCTGGTTTTGTGCAAGTCAACCCTTCAGGCTTCTTAGTTAGTACCTTCTTGAGAGCAGTATACACATCCATCTCCACTTGCATGACAAACAGGTTAGAGGAAATGATCAGCTGTTTCATGAGGTTTATGCTGCAACAAAAACACGGTACATGAACTGAGTTCAGAGTTCAAGATGCCAACGGAATTGTTTGAGTTGTACTATAATCGCATGCCAGTGCAGCTAATCCAAGATAGCTGAAATCTCTATACCTGAGTTCTTTGAAGAGTTCCACACTCTGGTGTGTCATCAGGTTGTTCAAGAGCCATTCAAGGGACCTTGATTTAAAATAAACCAGTCTTTTCATAGTGCGCAGAAAGATGCTCTAATCATATTTTATCCAAGCAGTTTGGCATATAGCAAGAATATTCTAAACAACTTGTAGAGTACATTTTTTACTCCAAATTTTTATCATATACTATGAAGCCTCACACACTCCATAGCCCACTGAGTCTGCTACAATGCCCTTCATTCCTATAATAGATCTCATTCTCCTTACATCCCACATTATGAAGTGTTACCTTTAGATTATTATTTATGCCTCCTGTGTCATCCTTCCAGTGATGTGGAGTGGAAAATGTTCCGAACTGGAAATTTTTCCAGTGCCTTATCTTTCTGCAGAAAATTTTCTGTTTCATAAGTTCATTAGTAATAATGAATGGATGGCAACTATAATATTAGGTAAACTTGGCAGTTTCAAAGTTGTAATTAATGTTTCTCCAGTAATTATCCCTAGCAACTTATTATGTGAGCGAATACGTATATCTCTCAGTGTGAAATGGACCTAATAAGTAGTGGCAGCGAAACTGAAGGTGCCCCAACAACCGTAGTGGAATTCAGTTGAAACAGATGAGTGGTTCTCAGCATATGTGCAGTTCTCTGGTTTGCTAAAATCAGTGCAGCCTTCCCCAACACAGTGCCCTCCATGCTGACTGAAGGATGCTGAGAGTTGTAGTCCAACATATCTGGAGGGCACCAGGCTGTGGAAGACTGAATTAGTCTGTCAACAGTTTCCAGTACCTTTGTTCCTTTCTTACATTTAAACAATAAGGCAAGTCTATACTATTGTCTTTAAGTTTTTACAAGCATTTCCATAAAAATGTCTACATAATGTAACATTTACAATCACATTAAGTGTGCTTTAATTTTTCCATCAAATATTTCAGGTCACACACTTGTGGTATATTTAGATAAAAAATTAACTTGGGAAACTTTTTAAGTTTTGTTGTTTATTTTTCTTATATTTAGTAACCATGCTACATTAGATCACTCTCTAGTGATTTTCTGACGCAAACTGAAAAATTTCCAATGCAAATGACCCTATGCAAATTTTCCAGAAAACCCACATCACTGCATCCTTCTGCCATTCTTTTATTCCCATCGCCCACAATAATCAAGAGTCCCAACCGTCTCAGGCAGAAATGTCCAAAGATCTTTAAGCCTATTATCCGTTCAAAGATTTTTTTTTCAGTTCTACAATTCTAATACTTTAATTTTCTAAAATTAATCACTTATTTTCTACATTTACATACATATCCTGAATAAGTTACTTTTAAAAGTGAAGTAGAAATGGAGGAACATGCCTTCAAAGAAACTATGTTAGATGCTTTCCTAGGTAAAGGTCCAGGGGGATCTCATTAATTTTAGAAATGTCTTCTCCTTAAAGGTTATTTCAATGCATGTGGTAAATGAAGAAAAACTTACTTTTTCTTCAAAGAATCTAATCCATATGTTCCTGCAGAATTATAATAACTGCACACAGTTTTCACATTAATTGTTTCCTTCATTGTCTCACCACACTGCTGTATTAAGCCATCCTGTAAATGCACATTGAAAAAATCTTAAACATGAAGCCTTAAATGCTGTGTGTGATGCACTCCCCCAAATCTGGCTGGCCAGAAGTTGAACACAATTATTACCTACAGATGCTGCTTGTTTGAAAGAATTAGATATACCTCCCAACTAATGTCTTTCAAGGCAAGACTTGGCACAGTTATACAATTTTTTTCATATTAGAGGGAGAAATGGGAAAGTTTTGGAATCCTAGAGTTTACTTTTAAGGGTCACAGATGCCCTCACATATTGGAACGTATTTCCAAAAGTTACATAAAGAGCTGTGATGTGTGCTCTGGCTGGCAGAAGCAACCGAAGGTATAAAGAAAAGACTCTTCTCTAAGATCCCTTAGAAGGATTAAACCTGGGAACGTATATCTGCATATGCTTCAACATAGAGAAGTCACAGAATATGGTGGATATATTTAAAAGGAGAGCTACATGGCATTTATAAAATGGGTCTCCTTCTATATTGCAAAGCTGAATATTTTATGAATGCCCTGGAATTTACAAAGTGAAGAGGGATTGCAAAATAACAGTAGCCAAAATAACTTACCAACTGCAGCATACTGGCTGCTGCTAGGAGGGCAATGACTCGGCTAGGATTTATTAACACTTCATCTCGATATAGTGAACCAAATGCTATCTGTAAAGCTAAGATAAAAACAAGCCATCATAGCAGTCAAAACTAAAAGGAGGCTATCTTCACACACACAAGACATGCTTTGTAATTTAATGCATCTCTCTTCCATGCAACACAGGTGCTCAATGTGACATATAAACATGTTAAAATCAAGAAACCTCTAAGGCAGACAAGTTTAAACAGAGCAAAATACCACCACAAGTCATACAAACAGCAGCTGAGAACATTTAAAACATAATGCAAGCCCTGATCAGAAAAAGAATTTGCTGATCAAGGAGCAAAGACTAGGTACTCCCACGGGTATTAAGAAGCACCACCAATTCCAGGGTTCTCAGAATTTTGTATTTTTACCTTAAAAACACTGTGGTTTAGATCAGAAATGTAAGAATGTAGTGAGGGTCACTATTCATGACAACAGCATTACAAACGTAGGACTTCACGGGATCTGGAAGCTATGCTTCTATTAATGCAGCCCAAAAGAGCATTTGCCTTTTTTGCAGCCACATCACGTTATTGGCTCATATTCAGCTTGTGATCGACAACAATTCCAAGATCCTTCTTGCTTGTAGTGTTGTTCAGCCATGTTTTATAACTGTGCATTTGGTTTCTTTTTCCTAGGTGCAGAACTTGGCATTTGTGCCTGTTAAATTTCATTCTGTTGTTTTCTGCCCAGCGCTCCAGTCTATCAAGATTACTTTGAATTTTGTTTCTGTCTTCCAATGTATTAGCTATCCCACCCAATTTTGTGTCATCTGCAAATCTGATCAGCATTCCCCACACCTCCTCCTCCAACTCATTCATAAAAATGTTGAGGAGCACTGGACCCAGGACTGAGCCCTGCGGTACCCTGCTCATTACCTCTCCCCAGTTGGAGAAGATCCCATTGATAAGCACTCTTTGAGTCCGATTCTGTAGCCAATTGTGGATCCACCGGATCGTTGTTTCATCTAGCCCACTTTGAGCTAGTTTGCTCATCAGGATATCATGGGGCACTCTGTTGAAAGCTTTGCGGAAGTCGAGCTATATTATTCCCGCAGTCCACAAGGGAGGTTACTTGATCAAAAAGTGAGATCAGATTTGGCTTCGAGTAATCACTGCACTGTTTTCAACGTGCTTCCAGATGGATTCCTTTATCATCTGCTCCAGAATTTTCCCAGGGATTGATGTCAGACTGACTGGTCTGTAGGTCCCAGGTTCCTCCTTTTTACCCTTGTTGAAGATAGGGACAACATTAGCCCTCCTCCAGTCATCTGGCACTTCACCCGTCCTCCATGATTGCTCAAAGATAATGGACAGTGGTTCTGAGAGTTCTTCTGCCAGTTCCTTTATTACTCTAGGGTGCAGTTCATCTGGCCCTGGAGATCTGAACTCATTCAAAGTAATGAGGTGTTCCTTGACCATATGCCTATTGATCTCAAGCTGCAATCCTGCCCCGTCAGCCTGTACATCACCTTTACGAGGGGGCTCATAGACCCTTCTCTGGGAGAAGACTGAGCCAAAGTAGGAACTGAGCACTTCTGCCTTTTCTTTGTCATCTGTTATCATTTTGCCATCCTTATTTAATAGCTGAACAACCATTTCTTTCCTCTCTCTTTTACTATGCACATATTTTAAGAAAGCCTGTTTGTTGTTTTTAGCATCCCTCGCTAACCTCAGCTCATTCTCAGCTTTAGCCTTCCTGACGCCATCCCTGCAATTCTGTGCTACCTTGCCTGTACTCTTCCTTTGTTGCTTGGCCTTCTCTCCACTTTCTATATGTGTCCTTTTTTGTTTTCAAGTCATCCCTAAGCTTTTTGTGAAGCCACATTGGCTTCTTCTGTTGTCTTCCACCTTTTCTTCTTGTTGGAAGTGTTTGTAATTGTGCCTTGAGAATTTCCTTTTTTAAAAACTCCCACCCATCTTGGACTCCTTTTCTCGTTAGAGTCGCTTGCCATGGGACCTTACTGATCATTGTTCTGAGTTTATTAAAATCAGCTTTCCTAAAATCCAGGGTACGCGTTTGGCTACAGTCGGCTTTTGCTTCCTTTAGAACTAGATGTCAGGGTGGACACTGAGCCCATAGAACCTCAGAGCAGTTCTGATTCTGAGGAGGAACAGCCGTCCGTGGGAGAGGAGCACACTCATCCCTCCCAGGCCCTGCAGCTGGCAGATTCCTCCTGCCGGCATTCCATACATAGATAGCGGTCCTGGGAGTGAAAGAGCGCGGGAGGAGGGCTGGCTGGATGCTCAACGCAGACACAAAGAGCGACGAGCTATGGAGGGCGTGGAAAGGAGGCGTAGCGCCCATTTGGCTTGCAGGCAATGGTCGCGTCCAGAGGACCCAAGGGAAAAGGGGAGGGACTTTCCCTAGCCCTCAAGTCAGGGTCTGCAAGTGATTCTCGTTCCAACAGGGACCAACTGTTTCCAACCCGGGACATAGGTTACTCTGCTGTTCATAGCTTAGTCACTGGTGATAGAGTTATTAAGTTGTAAAAGGAATAAAGCCTTGAAAGGAATCCTTTGTCTGTGTCTGGAGTTGGCTACTGGAGTAGACTGAAAGAGGCCGGCTAGGGCCCCCTGACACCAAGAACACAAGTATAACATGGTCACTTTCCCTCAGAGTTCCCGTAACTCCTACTTTATCCACTAAGTCATCTCTGTTGGTTAGGATCAGGTCAAGAATAGCCAATCTTCTAGTTTCTTCCTCTACTTTCTGTAGGAGGAAGTTATCCACCACACAAGTCAGGAATTTCCTGGACGGGCCATGTTTGGCAGAATTTGTCTCCCAACAAATATCGGGGAAATTGAAGTCCCCCATTACTACTACATCATGCTTCCTTCAAACCTTGGCAGTTTGCTTTTCAAAAGTTTCATCCTCGTCTTCTCCTTGATTGGGTGGCCAGTAGTAGACTCCAACTACCATGTTCCTTTTATTCTTTGCTCCATTTATTTTGATCCAGATGCTCTTGATGGGGCTACCAAGCTCATCCTCCTGTATTTCTGTGCAGAGATATGTATTTTTCACATATAGTTCAACCCCACCTCCCTCCCTGTTCCTCCTGTTCTTTTTGAACAAGTTATATCCTTCAATTGCTGTATTCCAGTCATGACAGTCATCCCACCAAGTCTCAGTTACTCCTATCAAGTCATAATTTCCCTCCTGCATTAAGAGTTCAAGTTTGTTTTGTTTGTTTCCCATGATCTGGGCATTAGTATGTACACATGGAAGACCATGTGCTTCACGGTCTGGCTTTCTTCCTACATGTGTCTGAAGACTGTTATTGGGCGCTATTAGAGCTGTTCTCTCTGTTGCGGTGCATGAGCCTTCGTCCACTGTTACCCCCAACTTTATGTCTCCCTTCCCCGTAGTATTCAGTTCTTGATAAAGTTCTTCATGCTGTGGCCAAACACATTCTTCCCAGCCCTTGTGAGGTGCAACCCGTCCCTAGCCAACAGTCCATCTTCCAGGAAGTATAGCCCGTGGTCCCAGAATCCAAATCTCTCTCATCGGCACTGCCTTCATAGCCAGTCATTCACCCAGAGTATTTTTCTTTCCCTTTCTATCCCTCTTCTTACTACTGGCAGGATGGAAGAGAAAACTATCTGGGCCCCAAAGTTCTTGCGTTTCCTTCCCAAAGCTTCAAAGTCTGACGTGATTTCTTCATAGCTCTGCTTGGTGGTATCATTTGTTCCCACATGGATGAGAAGAAAGGGATACCTGTCAGTGGGTTTTGAGTGCAGGCAACCCTTCAGTCATGTCTCTAATCCATCCTCCCGGGAAACAGCATACTTGGAGAGTCCATGGGTCTTTGCGACATACTTGGGTTTCAATCCCATGCAGCAAGGAGTCTCCCACTACTACTACTCTTCTCTTCTTGTTGTTGTAGGCCTTGGTTTCATCACCTCTGCTTGACTGACCTTCAGCCTCTTGCTCGCTCTCATGCAGATTCCCTGTAATTCCTCCTCTGCAGGCTGTCTTCCAGTCTCATCCTCCAGTACCTGGAAACAGTTCCCTAGTTCCACTACCTCCATTGGTGCAGAGTGGCTTCTAGTTCTTCTGTTCCTAACTGTCACCCTTTTCCAAGGAGTATCCTCTACTTCATTTTTCCTCACCTCAACATTTTCCTCTTCTGTCTCGGCTTGCTGTTGCTCTTCTAGCTCCTGTACTTTGCTTTGCTGCTGTAGTTTTCACTTTACACTTTACTGCTCCAGCTTTTGGTCCTGGAGATTTTACTTCTGAAAGTTGTAAATAGCATAGCAACTTAATTATAAGAAAGATCTCCCCTCCCCTCAAGGATAGATGGAAGGGCCATAGGTCAGTAGTAGAGGACATGTTTTGCATGTAAGAGGCCCAGATTCAATCCCGGGCATCTCCAGGTAGGACTAGGAAAGACCTGCCTGAAACTCTGGAGAGCTACTGCCAGTCTGTGTAGGCAATACTGAGGTAGATGAATGGTCTGACTCAGTAAAACAGCTTCCTATGTTCCTATCTGGCCCAAACAGAAACTGCTATAAAATTATGGGTGGAAAAATCTGAACATATACCATCTATCACCAGATCAAATATTGTATATCCTCCCTTTTCTGGTCCAAAAGTGTAGCAATTTTCTATGTTGATCCTTATTAGAATTGAGACGGCCTTTATGCAGAAGTCATCAAACCTCTCAATAGAAACAGCCATTATAAAAAGTTTGGAATCTGACAAAGGAAATCCTACAGTATGCCAAGGATCCAAAATGGCTAGCACAAATAGTTACAAAGCTAAATGGGGACTCCCTTACTTACTGGAGCAGACTGGCCAGACTTTAACAAACCACTATTAACTTGTCATAAAAAGAATGCATGGGAAATCTGCCTTTCATAATAATGCTCTGCTCATTTTTACGAAAAATATGGTGGTATAGTGCATCTTAGATTTCTATGACTCTTTGCTGAATGTTTTTAAAGGTTAGAAGAGTTCCAATTGTGTCTGCCGCCAAATGGAGAAACCCATTTTCTAATGAATTCTCTCGAAATATCAGTTTTACTAAAGAGTAACATTTTGGAACGAGATGAAATACTGGAATGCCTCTCCCAAGACATTTCCAAGATAACCAACTATTACTGTTATCCAAATAATGTTTTAATTTGCAACTTGTACTGATGAATTTTTCATCAGTGAGTGAGCACACTACCTCTGGCACATTCCTTTCTGAAAACAACTTACAATCACCCTGTTCATAGGCCGTGAGTGTGACATCCAAACTCAGACACTCTGGGTTCTTTAGGGATTAAACAACCCGGAGTTAACTCAAAAACCAATTGTTGCTTAACACTGGGTTGTTTAACCCTTAAATAACCCAGAGTGTCCAGGTCTGAACATCATGCTCACAACCTACGAAAAGAGTGATCGTAGACTGTTTACACAAAAGGAGAAGCATCAGGCATGCCAGAGGCAGGGCGCTTGCTTGCACTTACCCAGCAAATCAAGGGTTAATTAATCTCCAATATTACATTATGTGCAAACTTGGTCTATGAGTTGGATCCATAGACAAGAGCAGACTCACTGAAATCAATGTGATCCAAGATAGTCAAGACTAACTTATGTCCCACTGATTTCAATGAGTTACTCTAAGTATGATTAAGTCTGAATCCAATCTAATGTTTGCCGTAAAAAGTTTTCCCAATATGATCCTTTGCTTACCTTCTATATCAATATTCTGATCAGGAATTTCCAATTCTATTGTATCCATTCCTGATTCCCTCCAGGAACCACTGAACATACTTGAAAAGTAGCCAGACTACAGAAACAAAAACCATGCATTTAATTTGTTTGTCTTTTTAAATGACAAAAACAATTACATTATATAATACGTTAATAAGATACAAAGTAATTATCCATATTTTCATATTAGAATGGACTATGGTGGAAAATACTGTTACTTATATATGGAAGACATCTTCTATCATAGTTCCTCCTGGTGTGCAAATATTTAACTTAAATTTCAAGCAAATTTGTGTTTAACCTATACTTCAAATACTTTTGAACCCTAAATGGATGATTCAGACACAACAGTCCAGTCATAAACCATAGTTTATGAAGTTGAGAACAAGTGTCCCCCACCCCCACTGCATACTGGCTCCACCACTCTGATCCTGGTTAAAATAAACCACAGTTTCAAGTTGCATATGAAATGGGAAACTGTGCTGCTCCAAACAACCAAAATCAAACTGTGGGTTCAGATCCTAGTTACTAAACCAACATTACACCACAGTTTCCTATTATGGACATATTATGGTTCACTTAAAACAGGAATTAAGTGCCAAAGCCAACATATGAAAGGAAAAGCAAGGGACGAGCTTATGGACCCTGTTCCTGGCTTCTTAAACCACAGTTTATGAAACTGGGATGACTGAATGTGAACCAATCCAAACAGTACTAATTGTAAAAAACAAAAACAAAAAAAAGGAAAGTAATGAGCATCCAGAATATATAACGCTATCTGAAACTTGGCCAAAAACTCCTGCAGGAACGAATTTATAGGGAACTGGAGAAGTGCATGCAAGACGTACAAATTTACAAGTGTGATCTCGTACTACAGATACATTGCTATATGCACACATACAGTTAGGTGTAGGTAAATTAATACACACGTACACATACACCATTTAAGTATACCTTTTTATTAAAGTGTAATTCATATAAAACTAGAAATAGCTAGTTTTCCATCCAATGAGGTGAAAAATACTGCTTTACTAGAACTTTCCATCACAGCAGGAGGTGACCCCATTATGAGACGCTATCACTCACTGAAGTTTACCTGAGAGATTAAAAAAATAAAGTCTATTTGTACAACAGTATATTCCCTGCACCATAAACCAAATGTATTTTCCCCAAAGGCAAATTATTATTGATTAATTTATTCAAGTAATCCAAAACATATGTCATTAACAATTAAAGTACACCTCTTTGCTGCTGTGGAATCTGTAATAAGAGCATATCGTGATTAGAGACAAAATGGTAATTTGTATACCACGCCACATGCTGCGTTTAATTAATAACACCCAATACTTTAATTCACAACCTTCAAATTTACTCTTTCCCTATGGCATGCTTTTCTACTACTTAATGAGCAAGCTATTACTAGTAAAGAACACCAACTGTTCAACATGAAACAAGACTTACTAACATTCAAGACTGCTGTTCTGAAGATCAGCTACAATAAAATATACCAATTTGCCTCTTGATCTCCCCTTTTCTTACAGCCACAAAGCATCATTTTACTCTTAAGCAAAAGACAGACAGCCATAGCACTACAGTTTGATAATTTGCACAACAAGGCCTGGTCTAACTATCCACCTATTTTATCTCAGGGCCTTGTCTGGCAGGAGACTAAGAGAAAAGAATATGCATTATATAATTTTCGGAGTTCTGTGGACCTTTGTATCCAGAGCCAGAGAGAGGGAGACATCCCTCCCATACATTACACTGAACCCCTGAGCACTTAGGGAACAAATATGGAGGATTAGTATATTTTCATATGACACCTTTTCTAGTAAGTGCTCAACGGACCTCCCACGTATTCTCTCAATAGTACGGTAGCCAAGTATTATCCTCATATTACACAAATGATTTCAACCAAAGGGCTCATATCCACATACTTAAACTTACCCCAAGTTTAGAAAGGAGAAATAAAAGCAACAGGTAGCTTTATATTGACAAGAGCCACCGTGCAGGCCTAGGTAGTGGAAGAGTCTGCTTATAAACAAAAAAAGTGTCGGCTAGCTTCTGTTTGGGCTCAGTGTAGGCTCAGGTTTTAGATCTTATAGAGCAGCTCAGAAATAGACTCATCCCAACTTTGGGAGTTCAGCTTATCATTTACTTTTAATATAAACACAAAGGGACTCAGCACTTGCAAAACACATCCCTTTCTAAATCAGATACCCAGTGTCAGCCCTTTGGCCCTTTGCATCCCCAGGGGAGCCTGAACCACATACCAAATCACCTACTCTTTGTCTGTTGCCCCTCCAATAACCCACTGACTATTGTCCTCTCCCCTAAACAACTGACCTACATTTCCACTCACCGGAAGCTAGAGCAGATCACTAGTTCAGCCAGAGCCTCCCTTGCTTTTCAAACGAGGCCCTCTAATCAGACTGGCTGCAACAGCAGTTGGGACAAGCTAGCTAGAACTATATAAGGAGGCAGGCTTGCAAGGGAGCCAGCTCTCTGAGCACAAGGAGCCCCAGTGACAAAGCGTCAGCACACAAGTGAGTTAAGTACCCGTGTGAGTTAAGCAACCATGTGAAGCAACCAACAGGGTGAGGAGGCCAGGGCAGTTTATTCTTTCCTCCCTTCTCATAGTAAGTAACTATAAATAAATAAATTAACTATAAATTCCCCACCTTTTCCCAGTAAACAAGTTAGCTGTAAACAAACCCTATAATTGCAATAAAAACAGTTATGAAGGTAGAAAGCCAGCAGGGGACTATCTAGTGTATTGTGCCGCCACATGTATGACTATCTGCCAACTGAACAGAAGTCATGGGTATGTGCTTGGTGTAATGAGCTCTTGGCTCTCAGGGAACAAGTTATTTCCCTTGAAGACAAAGTTGCTGACCTGAAGAAGCTAAGAGAGCTTGGTGGACGAGACCTTCAGGGACCTAATAACAGTCTCCCTACCCTTGGGTGACAGCTTCTCTGCTGTCACAGAGAATGAATGTCTTGGGGAAGGAGGGCATCATTCTGAGGAAAAGGGAAATGATCCCTCAGAAAGGACCCAGTCCTCAGAAGACAAGCAAATATCCTTTTGTGCCGAGGATGTTTCTCCAGGGGAGCAGGGGGCTTGTGGTAGTTTGGAGATTCGATCATTAGACACAATGTCAGCTGGGTTTGTGATGGGCATGTAGACCGCATGGTGAATTGCTTGCCTGGTGCGAAGGTTGCAGATATCACGTGCTGTCTAGATAGCATAGTAGATAGTGCTGGGGTAGAGTCAGTGGTCATGGTCCATGTTGATAGTAACGATGTGGGGAAACGTAGTCGGGAGGTCCTGGAAGGCCAAATTCAGGTTGCTAGGTAGGAGGTTGAAATCCAGGACTACCAAGGTGGCTTTCTCATAAATGGTACCTGTTCGATGCACAGGGCCAGCTAGACAGGCAAAGCTAAGGAGTCTCAATGCATGGATGAGTTGGTGGTGTTGGGAGGAGGGGTTCAGATTTGGTAGGCAATGGGGAACATTTTGGGACAAGCCGGGCCTGTAGAAGAGGGATGGGCTCCACTTGAATCAAAATGGAACCACACTGCTGGTGCTAAGCATTAAAAAGATGGCAGAGAAGCTTTTAAACTGAACCCTGGGTGAAAGCTAACAGGAGTTGGGAAGTATCTGGTTCAGGTTGAATCAATAAAGAAGTTTCTGATTGCCCAAATGTAGAAGGGGAGGAAATAGGCCATGAGCATATGGTGCAATATGACAGCCAAAGAAAGAGGCCTGAGTGCCATAGCAGAAGAAGCACACCCCAGAGACATCCGGGGAGGGACATTGCGTATAAGTGTTTCTATGCAAATGCTAGAAGCCTCCAAGCCAAGTTGGGAGAAATGGAACAGAGAGAACCAGCGGGATATGGTCATCATTGGATATAAACTCTATAGGAAGGACAGGAAAGGACAAGCTGGAGGAGGTGTTGCTCCGTACATCTAAGAAGGCATCGTGTTGAGCAGATCAGAAAACCTAAAAGGGGCAGACTCTTCCTCAGTACCAGGCTCCAAAACCAATTTAGTACTAGGGACATGCAATCGTCCCCCAGACCAGAATGCTCAGGGTGATCTTGAGACAGAAAACGAAATCAGAGAGGTCTCCAAACGAGGAAGTGCTGTAATAATGAGCAACTTCAATTCCCCACACATGGACTGGATAAATGCACATTCCAGTCACAACAAAGAGGTTAAATTTTCAATGCCCTAAACTACTGTGCCCTAGAATAGTTGGTCATCAAACTGACCAGAGGAGAGGCAACGATGGATTTAATCCTAAGTGGTGCCATCCAGAACCTAGTACAACATGTAAATGTTGCTGAACCACCTGGAAACTGTGACCACGGCGCTATCAGATTTAATATATATATTTAAGTGGAAAATTGCCAAGGAAGTCCAACACAGACACATTTGACTTCAAAAGGGGAGACTTCTCTAAAATGAAGGAGCTGGTAAAAAGGAAGTTGAAAGGGGGAGTCAAGCGGGTTAAATCCCTTCAAAATGCTTGGAGGTTACTCAAAGAAGCTCAGCTAAAATGTATACCACAGGTTAGGAAAGGTAGCACCAAGTCCAAAAGGTCGCCGGCATGGTTAATGAGGTGTGTCAAGGAAGTTATTAGAGAAAAGAGGGCTTCCTTCAGAAAATGGAAGTCTTGCCCAAATGAGGAAAATAAAACGGAGCACAAGCATGCTCAAAGGAGATGCAAGCAGACAATAAGAGATGCAAAAAGGCATTTTGAAGAGCACATTGCTAACATCAAGGCCAGCAATAAATAATTCTTTAAATATAACAGAAGAAGAAAACCAGCTAGGGAGGCAGTTGGACTGCTGGATGACACCAGTTAAAGGAGTACTAAAGGAGGAGATTACAGAGAAGCTGCATGAATTCTTCTCATCGGTCTTCACTGCAGAAAATAAAGGACAGATACCTGTGCCTGAACAGATGCTTTCAGGAAGGAAATCTGAGGAACTGAGGCAAACACTGGTGACAAAATATGAAGTTCTCAACCTTACTGACAAACTGAAAGTTAATAAATCACCAGGCCCAGATGACATCCATCCTAGAGCTCTTAAAGAACTAAAATATGAAAATGCTGATCTTCTAACAAAAATATGTAACATGTCCCTAAGATTAGCCTCTGTACCAGAGGACTGCAGAATAGCTAATGTAACACCAATTTTTAAAAAGGGATCCAAGGGGGTTCCGGGAAATTACAACCCAGTTAGCTTAATGTCTGTTCCAGAAAAATTGGTTGAAAGCATTATTGAAGATAAAATTAGGAAGTATATAGGACAAGCCCTGCTGAAAAAGAATCAACATGGCTTCCACAAAGGTAAGTCCTGTCTGACTAACCTTTTAGAGTTCTTTGAGAGTATCAATAAACATGTTGACAAGGGTGATCCAGTAGACACTGTCAACATCCTTTTGGAAGTACAAGTAAACAAAGTCCCTCACCAAAGACTCCTGAGCAAACTTAGCAGTCATGGAATAAGAGAGGAAATCCTTTTATGGATCAGTAACTGGTTAACGAACAGAAAGCAGAGAGTAGGAATAAGTGGTCAATTCTCCCAAAGGAGGCATGTAAACAGTGGGGTCCCATAGCTATCTGTATTGGGGCCAATGCTTTTCAACTTATTTACAAATGATCTGGAATTAGGAGTGAGCAGTGAAGTGGCCAAATTTGCTGGTAACACCAAATTATTTAGGGAGGTTAAAATGAAAAGGGATTGTGAGGCACTCCAAAAGGATCTCTCCAAATTGGGGAAACAGGTATCAAAATGGCAAATGCGGTTCAGTGTAAGCAAGTGTAAAGTGATGCAATTGGGGCAAAAAACCCCAACTTCGAGTATAAGCTGATGGGATCTGAGCTAGTGGTGACTGACCAAGAGATCTTGGGGTTGTGCTGGACAGCTTGATGAAAATGTTGACTTAGTGTGCAGCTGCTGTGAAAAAGGCAAATCCCATATTAGGCATAATTAGGAAAGGAATTGCAAATAAAACTAGCAAGGTAACATACCCTCCTTATAAAAATCTATGGTGCGAGTACTGTGTACAGGTGTGGTCACTGTACCTTAAAAAGGCCATTGTAGAGTTGGAAAAAGGGGCGAAAAGGGCAGCTAAAATATCAAGGGGCTGGAGCAACTCCGCTATGAGGAAAGGTTACAACAAATGGGATTGTTTAGCTTAAGAAAAAGGCGAGTAAAGCGAGACATGACAGAGGTGGACAAAATTATGCATAGTCTGCAGAATGTGGATAAGGAGATATTTTTGTCCCTGTCTCATAATACTAGAACCCAGGATCATCCCATGAAGCTGATTGGAGATTCAGGACAGATAAAAGGAAGGACTTCTTCACACAGTGGATATTTAATTCACTATAGAATTCACTTCCACAAGATGTAGTGATAGCCACTACTTTGGATAGCTTTAAAAGGGGAATGGACAAATTCATGGAGGATAAGGCTATCAATGGCTACTAGTCCTGATGGTTATATGCCACCTCCAGTATCAGAATATGCCTATGTACACCAGTTGCTGGGGAACATGGGCAGGAGGGTACCGTGGCACTCATGTCCTGCTTGTGGGTTTCCCATGGGCAGCTAGCTGGCCCCTGTATGAACAGAATGCTGGACTAGATGGACCCGTGGTCTGATCCAGCATGGCTTTTCTCATGTTCTTATGTTCTTGACCATTACGCTGTCAGTGAAGACCTCCTTTTTCCCACATGGAAAGATCTGATGACATCTCACTGTCCCATCTGCCCAGGAAATGTTTTCACGTTGGGGTTGAATTCAAGGGTTGGAAACAAGCATACTTTGGACTCAAACAGCATTTTAACACAGAAAGACCATTTGGATATAACAGAAGGAGCTATAGTGGATTTCACAGCTGGAAATGCCCAAGTGGCCTACTAGGATAAAAATGGCCACTTGCCAAAAAAAGGCCAGTGATCAACTGATTGACAAATAATCAGAAGTTTCTGAATGCAGCCAATAATGCTTGCAATTTTATTCACACAGAAACAGAGCCCTGTGGTCACTTTGTACATTGGGGTTGGGGTGGGGGATATATCAGGGGTAGGTATGGCAACTACAAACAAGCTTTCGGCCATGTAAACAACATGCAAGCACCTATGATTGATAAAATGTTTTATATTGTTTAGGTACACACATCTTCCAATGGGACCACTTCATGGCTATCTCACATATTTATATGCCAAATTATTTTAAATTAGTTTAAATGCTAAACTAAAAGCAGAAGATTTTATTGCTGATCTTTAAAAAAGTGGTTTTAATATTTTGAAAACAGTTCCGAGGAAAAGATAAAGAGGAAGTGCCTGACACAGCACAATCCTATGCATATTTACTAGGAAATATGTTCCATGGATTTCAATAGGATTTACTCCCTAAAACAGGAAAGGGAAGAGGGTAGATCTTGATCTACTAGTGATTTGTACTACTAGATTGGTAAGGTTTTCTGACTGTCAATTATTTAACAGTAGCAACAACAAAATGATGCCCCACCCATCTTAAATTATACTGTTGAAATGAAGTAAGACTAGAGTAACCAGAAGTGGATTTCTGTGTGCAAGGATGATATTTATTCAGTTCTGGTACCCAAAACAAATTCCTGGGCTCAGGATGATTTAATTTAAAGTATGTTTTTTGCACCAGACTCAGGGTTCTAGTAAAAAAAATTAAGAAGACAGCACAAGCCTGAAGTCTGCCCAACCCTGCCCTTGTTATGTATGCTTAAAATTGCCGCTTGGGTTTGTCTGGGAAAAAAACACAGTTTTCTTACCTGACATAAGTATATCTTGTGCAAGTTCCATTCTTCTCCCAGGGCACAAATCTTAATATCACTGTTTTCACCTTTCAGAAACAGTGTCTGATAAATATACTTGGAAGTACTTTTTAGTTTTTTCCTGGATTAAGAAAAAAAGCAAATATCGGTGTTGGGTTCCAACACACAATGGCCTGGTTCAATGGCCTGGAAAACAATACACTATGAGTTGCTTCCCCAACCCCCACACGTGCCACTCACATGCCTGGTATTTGCTTAATTACCTGTGCTGCATTGTGGATTGCTGTGTCATCTGAACTTGGTGTGCAGCAGCGGTGGCTTCTAACCCACCCCACAACCCCTACTATAAGCCATGGATTGTGGAGTGAGTTAGAAGCTACCCCTGCTGCACTGTGAACCGGGTTCGGACACCACAGCAACCTGCGGTGCAGGTAATGAAGCAAATGGCGGGCACGCATGGGGTGGGGGCAACAACACATAATGTGTTGTTTCCCCTGCTGATTGTGCGAACCCGGCCAGAATTAAATGTAACATTTTGAAAGCTTGCAAGCATCCCGTTGAACTATTTGACTGCTTTTTCCTCAACTATTGCTAGACTTCAGTAGTTCCAAAGTTGGTTTTCAAATTACATTTTGTTTAAGTAAGCCCACAGTTATCCCAGTCACATGCTTCTTTATGGGTTTAAATCAGGGTGGGGAACAATTTTCAGCCTGAGGGTCAACCTGGCTTCAGGCCAGGATGTTGGGAGCCAAATGCCAGCAGTGTGTGGGGCTAGTGCCAGCATTAGCGCCCCCCCCCCCTTTCCACACACATACCCTACTCAGATCAGCTGAAAAGGGCAGGGGGAATAAACTCTGTCCCAGCACCGAAAGCAGAATGTCTCTCTGTATGGGACAGGGCTTATCTCCAGTCTATATCAGTTCAAAGATAAACCCCTTTTCCTGCCCAAGTGCTGACAGAGGAGCCTCTCTCAGTGCTGGAGTAGGGAAAGGGATTATTTCTAATCTGCAGCAGACTGGAGAGAAACCCTTTCCCCAGCCTGTTGCAGATTGGAGACAGACCCAGCTCAGCGAGTGGGAAAAGGCCTAAGGAAAAGGGGTAGAGCCTGGGGAAGAAGTTTGGCAGACTGGATCAGGAGCCCTGCAAGTTGTATTTGGCCCACGGGCTAGAGGTTCCCCAAGACTGGCTTAGGGCACAATCCTATAGAGAAAGACGGGTGCCTCCGACTCCCCTGAAGTTGGAGGCAACCGCCTATCCAATGCAGGGTGGAAGCAGCACAGAGTAGAGGATTCCCTCCGTGCAGCAGCCGCCCCGCACTCTGCCTTAGACAGAAAACATGTGTTTTCACACGTCTAAGTGTGGTTTTAGGGAGGGGGCGGGAACGGGACTGGAGAACATATAGGAAGCTGTCTAAAACAGCTTCCGTGGTCTCCTCCCATCCCCGCCCCCAAGGATGACACATTTTCACTCCTCCATGCTCTGAGCACAGAGGCAGCAGCAGTGCGGTTCTCTCCATCCCAGCTAAGAGGGGGCGGGGGAGGGGAGCACGGTTTCATGGCTATGAGCTCACAGCTCTGTCTACGAGCTGGGAAACCAAAAAATCCTATGTCCCCCAGATGCTGTCTAGGGGACACAGGACTGCTGTCTTAAACAATCTTAACGGAGTTAACCTGTTTGTGACCCTCTAAAATACCCCCAGAAAAGTGACATCTGGTGCAGTCAATGCCATCCAAATGTTTATGGACTACAACTCCCAACAATCTTGACCACTGGCTGATGGGAGTCAAAATCCAAAACATCTGGAGGGCACCAGGTTGGGGAAGGCATCCAAACCAACACTGTCTGGTCTAAGAGGCAGGAGCTCTCCACTGTCTCTGGGTAAAGCTCACTTACAGCCCTGTTCCCCATGAGTTTCATACCTACCCTCACCCACCTAATCCATAATAGCACACATGTAATATTTTTGAGGTTCAGAGCACTTCCTATGCATGATCGGAGCTATCCTTATAATAGTCCTATAAGGAGTAGCCCCTACTCCCAAACAAACCTGGCCAAGTACGAAGATCTTCCTCAGAGGCCTTTCTCTGCTTTCAGAAATGAAGTTCTGTAGACCAGCCACATCCGCTGGATTACAAAAAATCCTTTGGACGCTTCACATACATTGAAAGAATGTGTGAGTGAGGAGCTTGAGGGGCTACATGTGGACAGTGTGGGAAAGGGTTCTCTATGCATATGGATGTACACACGTAGAGCTCCTCTGTATGAGAAGGTATCAGCCCAATCAACATCACACGGAGAAGCTCTGTGTGTGCACATCAGTATGTGGAGAGAGGCCTTTCCCATCCCACCCAAATGCATGGACACCGGAGAAGTATTTCTGCTGTGGACAAGGCAGGGCTAGCCTATGCAGCCACATGAGCCCCCTCACTCACTGGGGGGGGGGGTGCTCATGTGGATACTCTTCCTGTGAATATTTATTTCTTACATTTAGATCCCATCTTTCCTCCAAGAAGTCCAAGGTGGCATATGTGATCCTCCCCGCCCCTCCACTTTATCTTCACAATAACCCTGTGAGGGAGGCTTAGAGTCAATGACCCGATTGACATGATACCGTGAACCATCGTGGGTTATTTAAGTGCATGTTGGGTGGTTGTGGCCGCCACTTTGAATAAGCAACCCCTGATCGGGGTTTGGGCCGTATTGTGTGAACCCGGCTAGCACGGGTTATTCTAGGATTAAACAACACTCAGATAACCCTTGATCAGTAGTAAGGTTATGTGAGGGTTGTTTAATCCTCCAATATCCCACGCCGGCCACATTCGCATGGCACGGCCCAACCTGCCATGGCCTCAATTGGGGGGGCTGCATATTCAAATTAGGGGCTGCATGCGCCGCGGCTCATCGTGCGGGCCGCACGGTGACTGGCCCAAAGCCGCCCGGTGAGCATCATGGCTGAGCGGGGGCTTCGGCCCGGTTCTCCGGAGTCCCCGTCCAGCGCCCTGGCCGCGACGTTGCGATGTCCGTCGAAACCGCCATCGTTCACTCCAGCTTGCTATGGTCCGCGGCAGCCCTCGCAACCCGGCGCCCTCATCGCGGCCTGGGGATGACGGGATGCGTCTGGAGGGCGCCGCGCGGCGAGGGCGGCCCCGAGGTCCTCCGCGGCGGCCGGCCTCAGTACCTCCTCGGGGTGTTGAGCAGCCGCTCCTCGCGCTCGCTCTCCTCCTCGCTATCGCTGTCGCTCGGGCACTCGCCCAGGCCGCCCCGCTTCCTCTTGGCAGCGCCGCCGCCCCTCAGCCGCGCCGCCGCCGCCGCCGCCGCCGCCGCCTGCCCTTCTCCGCCCGGGGCCGCTGCCGCCGCCGCCCGAGCCCCCCACGCCCGGCTGCTCAGCAGGCCCATGGCCGCTCGATTGCCGCTGCCCCCTCCTCCGCCGCCGCCTTCTCTTCATGGGGGCTCAACCGGGCCGCGAAGCCCGGCAGGCGCGAAGGGACGGAGGAGGCCGGCCGAGAGTCAGCGGCGCGTAACGGCCGCCGCCGCCATTATGGTCCCAGCCGGCCAACGCGCAGGCGCCGCAGCAACACACGCCATAGCCCCCCGCGGTACGCAAGAGACTTCACGCGCACGCGCCGCCGGGCTCACACGACGGAGGGGATGACCATAGAGGCGAAAAGGTTAGAGTGGCGCACGCCTCCTGGAATTAGAGAACATCTGTGGTAAAGCTTCAGAGCCGCCCGCGTCGCTCTACAGTTCAGCCTTTGCTGGTGCCCCCGGAAGCGCAAGGAAACGGAAGCAGGCGCGGCCATGCGGCGCGCGGCCATGGCGAAGGAGGCGGGGGGCGCCCACCGCCCCGGCGCCCTGAAGCAGCAGAACAAGCCGCATAAGGCCGGGAGGCGCCGCGGGGGCAGCGAGCGGAGGCAGGGCGGTGAGTCCCCGCGGCCTGCTGGGCGGCTTGCGCAGGCCCGGGCCGAGCGGGGAGCCCGCGGGGCGCTGCCCGCGACTGCGGACGCCGGCCCCCTCCGCCGGCCAGGGAACCGGGGGCGCGGGGAGCCGCACCTCTGGCCTCCCAGGAAGAACAGCGCGACAGGGGGCTCCAGCCTGCCCCGGTACATCGCCCAGCAGCGGGTTGCCTTCTTCCCCTTCCGCCCTCCCAGCCCCTTTTCCTGTTGCGCCCGCGGGCAGGGGCTGGCCTAACAGTGGCCTCTGTAAGCCACTCTGGGAGCCTTTTCGGCTGAGGAGTGCGGTGAAAATGCTCTGAATAAATACATAAGGGTCCTTTCCCGCTGGTGCGGGTTTTCAGCGAGGAGTAGGCCGGCCTTCCCCAGCCGCGTGCCCTCTGGTGCGTGGGGCGGCCACTCTCAAGCGTCCACCTAGGCCAGCATTGTGTTTACACAGTGGCCAACCGGCTGCCCGTGGGAAGCCCACAAGTACGACCCGAGTGCAGTCGCACCATCCCACTCGTGGCCAGCCAGCAACTGGTATGCAGAGCCAGATGGCTTCTGCATCTAGAGCTAATAAATAGCCATCATGACTAGTAGCCACTGATAGACTTATCCTCCTCCTTGTCAAATCCACTCCCAGTTCCCCCCCCCACACACACATGCCAGTGTTCTTGTTTTGGTATCTTACTTTAGAGACAAAGAGAAGCCTTTCTCCTGTTACTGTTAAGTATGTCCTGGATAAGACCAAAGTTCTATAACAATATTCTATTCCCACCAGATGCCTACAACTACAGTAGCACCCTCTGGTTCGTGTTCCCCAGCAACTAGTATACAGAGGCATAGTGCCTCTGATAACTGGAAGTAATATATAGCCGTTGTTATTAGTGCCCATTAATACTTATGTTAATTACCTGAGTTGACAGGAATATGGTAATGATTGGCTAAGCTCATGGGGGGCTATGCTCAGAGTATGACTTAAAAAGCAAGTCTCCATAAATCCACACATTGCACTGCATATTATAGTATAACATGCATCAAGAGCTGTTTTCTTTCCCCAGGCCGGATCCCTGCCAAGACCCTCAGCCGACAGCAGCACCACAACTTGGCCAAGTTGGACCGCAAACACCGGGCCTGGCAGCTCCGCAGGCAGAGCAAGGATGCGGTCAGTCAGCACAAAGCAGGGTGGGGTGAGGCTTATGCTGCCTGCTGCTGTGAGGCAGGGGAAAGAAGGGCTCATGTTTGCTCTTTGTGGTCACAGGTGCTGGAAGAGAAGAGGAACTTGGGGCGCAGGGGTGGGCCACCGCACCTGGTGGTGGTGGTGCCGCTGCATGCCAGTGTTGTTGCCCAGAGTGCCTTGAGCCTATTCCGAAGTGGCGGGGCTTCCGTTGTGTGCCAGACTGAGACGGGCCCACCAGGTTTTGCCTTGCTGTGCCCCCAGTCCAAGCTATGGTGGCGTTTTGTGGTGGCTAATGCAGGTAAGGCTACCTTTGCATGCCAGCTCCACTCTCACAAAAGGGTAAGTCCCACCCTTATCCGTGCGATTCTTGCCATCCAGGGAACCTTCACACTGTGCTGGACCTTGCCAAGGTTGCTGATACCCTCCTCTTTGTGCTGGACCCTCTCGAAGGCTGGGATGCTGCAGGCGATTACTGCCTCTCCTGTATCTTTGCACAGGGGCTCCCCAGTTATGGTGAGTGTGGTGTAAGACGCAGCTGCGCTAGTCCGAAAGTTTGTGCTTTACTGAATTCCTGATAGCAAAATACCACTGTAGCTAGGAGCCAAGAATGGGACTGGGAGGTCAGCATTGGTGGGGGGGGAGCATTTTGCTAACCAGGACAAATGTCTGAAGTATGAACTGCTTAATGGTCAGTATCGAGCCTAGTTAACTCATAGAGAAAAGCACAAACTAGATGGCTTCGTGTCTTTGTTAAGGGAAGATTAGACACATTCATGAAAGAGGATGGATTTAATCATGTTACCCATGAGCGCTAAGCAGTGTTTCTATGTTCAGAGGCATTCTACCTCTGAAGAGTAGATGTTGCAGACAAACAGGGCTGGGCTGTTGCCTTCATGCCCTCCTTGTACACTTCACAAAGACATTTGGCTGGTTTTCCTTGGAAATGGAATACTGGATATAATGAATTTTGGGTTCGTCCCCCCATGGCTTTTGCACTATCTTATGTAAGGGATGTAGAGTGGCTGAAGGGAAGGCAGTGAGCTTCCAGTCAGTGTTACAAGGCCATCATGTTTTTGTGTCCTGTGTGCTGGTGTCCTGTGTTTCCAGTCTGTCCTGCCTCCATGGTCAGTTGGGTCCCCTTGGCTTTTCCGCTGCATGTGACCAATTAGCCCATCAAGGCCCAGCCAGCTGTTGAGCCTCTCTTCTCTTTGTCCTCTTCAGGCCTTGCTGTTCAAGGTCTTGCTGACCAGCCACTGAAGAAGCAGATTGACTGCAGGAAAAAGCTGAGCAAAGCTGTTGCAAAGCGATTTCCCGAGGCCAAGCTCTTTCCCCTCAACACAGCGCAGGAGTCTGCACTGCTGCTGCACCATCTTGCCAGCCAGAAGCAGCGGCACCTGGCATTCCGAGACCGACGGGCCCACCTGCTGGCTGATGCTGCCGAATTCGTGCCTTGCTCAGACAGTGCCTTAGTGGGGACCCTGAAGGTCTCTGGCTATGTGAGGGGCCGGAGGCTGAACGTGAACAGCTTGGTGCATATTGTGGGACACGGGGACTTTCAGATTAGTCAGGTGGATGCCCCACAAGAGCCCTTTGCACTGAACCCCAGAGTTGCAAAAGGGCAACCAACGTGCACAGAGGAACAGGTGAGTTCTGTTGCCTGGTGGGGCATGTCTGAAAGCGAGGAGGAGGAGCGCCACCTGCAGTGAATGCTGCAGGAAGAAAGCTTGTCTGGCCCCAAAGGGGCAGTATTTCAGCTTCTCTCTCCTGACTCCTAGGATGACCTTGTCAGCAGAGTGGATGAGATGGAGGAAGATGTGAAGGTGCTAAGCAAGGCTGATCCTAGCAAGCAGCAGTCCTTGCAGTCAGAAGTGGTCCCTGACCCCATGGATGGAGAGCAGACCTGGCCCACAGAGGAGGAGCTGAAGGAGGCAGAGGGTCAGTCTGAAATTCCTATGAGGAGCTAGGCCCTTTCAGTTTGTTCTTCCTGCTTCGACCAGCCACCTTTACTGAAGCCGCTTTTGGGGAAGGAAGCTGAGGCTGTGCTTCTCTTTCAGCTTTTCTCCCAGGACTGACTTTGGTCATCTAGGTAGAGCTTCAGTGCTATGCACAGAGCACTGGTTTGCCAGCTATGACCATTCTCTCATAGGGGTAGTCTGGCTACAGTGGTCTATGCTCAAGCAACTTCCCAGTTGAGCTACTGCCATGCGTTATACATGGGGCTGCCCTGAAAAGGTGGCCTGAGAGCTCCAACTTGTGCATCATGCGGTTGCTAGAATGTTAACAGTTGTGGCCAGATGTCTATCCTGCTACACCAAACCTAAAGGAGCTGCACTGGTTGCCTATTCATTTGTTTGGGCATTTTAAGCCAGTCGGTCTGTTATGGGTTGTTGGTTTTTACTGCCTCTTATTTATAATAGTATTTATTCTTTTTATTATATAGTTGACCACTCTGATGAAGGGTGGTTTATAAATATCCTAAATAAATAAGTAATAATAGATATTTCTTGTTTCCCAGGAATTATGCAAAATAAGACCATTCTTCGTTTTCAGGCTTCTTGTGCTCTAGAACTTCCACCTTTTTAAGAGTAGGTCATAAAAAGCCCCAACTTCAACGAGCACCAACTCTGTGCTCCAAGTAACTCAGCTCCATTTCCTTGGTTCTGTGAAGGAATTTTGACCACAACTGCCTGAGCAGGTGGATGTTTTTTGGCAAGAGTGGTTCTCTGTTTGCCATTCATTAACCCTCCCGCAACTCCCTCACTCACAGAGTCCCTCGAGCAAAGCAAGAAGGTGGCTAAGAGGGTCCCCAGAGGCACATCAGCCTACCAGGCCGCCTGGATCCTGGACGAGGAAGAATTGGGAACTGGCAGTGAGGAGGATGATAAGGAGGAGAACTTTTCGGAAGAGACCATCTCCCAGGTAATGGAATCAGTGCTGTTTTCACCATTGCCTGGCTACAGCCTGTACAGCAGCCTTCCCTCAACCTGATGCCCTTCAGATGTTTGGGACTTCCAACTCCTGTCAGCCCCTGCCAGCATGCCCAGTGGTCAGGAATGCTGGGAGTTGTAGTCTAAACCATCTGGAGGGCACCAGGTTGGAGGAAGGGTGCAAAAGTGCTGCCATCGCTGTCCAGAGGACTCTACAGGTAAAGCTAGCGCAGAGCAGGAAAGAGAAGCCAGATGTCTGATGAGCTGGTTGGGAAGCATGGAGGGCAGGGTTGAATAAATGAGTTGTAGGCATTGTCGAAGTGAAGCGTAGCAGTCTATGAAATGTTGGGTGGAGGAAGTGATGGTGGGGGGTATGTTCTGCTGGCATCTTCATCAGCCAAGGATGCTTCTTGCTGGCGAGGTGGATTTGTGGCTGCCAGTTGATGGATTGATAGAGACCAGAATTAGAGGAGGACAAAACAGAAGAACACTGTTGGAAAGACTTACGTGTGTAATACAGAGAGACGGGAAGGCTTTGTCCTAAGTCCAGCTTGGCAGTTCATTCCAGACTGCCAGCCTAGGTTGTCCTATGTTTGTTTGTTTTAATTGCATTTGAATTTGTTTTTTAAAATTAGAAATGGTATTTTGCTTGACTTCAGAGAGGTCTGTCCTTTCACCAATTGGTTTTCAAGTTGGCATAGCCTAGGCTAAGGACTGGACAGAGTGCCTAGGCACTATGCTAAGACTAGAATCATAGAATAGTAGGGTTGGAAGGGGCCTACAAGGCCATCGAGTCCAACCCCCTGCTCAATGCAGGAATCCAAGACAGAGCATCCCTGACAAATGGCTGTCCAGCCTCATCTTGAACGCCTCCAGTGGGGGAGAGCCCACCGCCTCCCCAGGTAATGGGTTCCATTGTCATATTGCTCTGACAGTCAGGAAGTTTTTCCTGATGTTCAGCCGGAATCTGGCTTCCTGTCACTTGAGCCCATGATTCCGTGTCCTGCAGTCTGGGATGATCAAGAAGAGATCCTGGCCTTCCTCTCTGTGACACCCTTTCAAGGACTTGAAGAGCGCTATCATATCTCCCCTCAGTCTTCTCTTCTCAAGGCTAAACATGCCCAGTTCTTTCAGTCTCTCTTCATAGGGCTTTGTTGCCAGTCCCCTGATCATCTTTGTTGCCCGTCCCCTGATCATCTTTGTTGCCCTCCTCTGAACCCTCTCCAGTTTGTCTGCATCCTTCTTAAAGTGTGGTGCCCAGAACCGGACACAGTACTCCAGATGAGGCCTAACCAGTGCTGAGTAGAGGGGAACTAGTACTTCCCGGGATTTGGAAGCTACGCTTCTATGAATGCAGCCCAAAAGAGCATTTGCCTTTTTTGCAGCCACATCACATTGTTGGCTCATATTCAGCTTGTGATCGACGACAGTTCCAAGATCCTTCTCACTTGTGGTCTTCTTGAGCCACGTATCCCCCATCTTGTAACTGTGCATTTGGTTTCTTATTCCTAGGTGCAGAACTTGACATTTATCCCTATTAAGTTTCATTCTGTTGTTTTCTGCCCAGCGCTCTAGTCTATCAAGCTCACTTTGAATTTTGTTTCTGTCTTCCAAGGTATTAGCTATCTCGCCCAATTTTGTATCATCTGCAGATTTCATGAGCATTCCCTGCACCTCCTCCTCCAAGTCATTAATACAAATGTTGAAGAGCACTGGGCCCAGGACTGAGCCCTACAGTACCCCACCCCTTACCTCTCCCCAGTTGGAGAAGATCCCATTGATAAGCACTCTCTGAGTCCGATTCTGTAGCCAACTGTGGATCCACTGGATCATTGTTTCATCTAGCCCACTTTGAGCTAGTTTGCTCATCAGGAGATCATGGGGCACTTTGTCGAAAGCTTTGCTGAAGTCGAGGTATATGACGTCTACAGCATTCCCACAGTCCACAAGGGAGGTTACTTCCTGACACTATCCCTGCAATTCTGTGCTACCTGCCTGTACTCTTCCTTTGTTGCTTGGCCTTCCTTCCACTTACTGTATGTGTACTTTTTTTTCAGATTATCTGTAAGCTTTTTGTGAAGCCAGATTGGCTTCTTCTGTTGTCTTCCACCTTTTCTTCTTGCTGGAATTGTTTGTAATTGTGCCTTGAGAATTTTCTTTTGTAAAAACTCCCACCCATCTTGGACTCCTTTTCTCATGACAGTCGCTTGCCATGGGACCTCACTTATCATCGTTCTGAGTTCATTAAAATAGGCTTTCCTAAAATCCAGGGTACGGGTTTGGCTACACTCGGCTTTTGCTTCCCTTAGAACCATGAACTCAAGTTTAACATGGTCGCTTTCCCCCAGAGTTCCTGTAACTGCTCCTTTACCCACTAAATCATCTCTGTTGGTTAGGATCAGGTCAAGGATAGCCAATCCTCTAGTTCCTTCTTCTGCTTTCTGTAGGAGGAAGTTATCTGCCACACATGTCAGGAATTTCCTGGATGGGCCATGTTTGGCAGAATTTGTCTCCCAACAAATATCGGGGAAATTGAGGTCCCCCATTACTACTACATCATGCTTCCTTCAAACCTTGGCAGTTTGCTTTTCAAAAGTTTCATCCTCGTCTTCTCCTTGACTGGGTGGCCGGTAGTAGACTCCGACCACCAGGCTCCTTTTGTTCTTTGCTGCTTTTATTTTAACCCAGATGCCCTCGATGGGGCTACCAAGCTCATTCTCCTGTATTTCTGTGCAGAGATATGTATTTTTCACATACAGTGCAACCCCACCTCCCTTTCTATTTCTCCTGTTCTTTTTGAACAAGTTATATCCTTCAATTGCTGTATTCCAGTCATGAGAGTCATCCCACCGAGTCTCAGTTATACCTATCAAGTCATAATTTCCCTCCTGTATTAAGAGTTCAAGTTCGTTCTGTTTGTTTCCCATAGTCTGGGCTTTAGTGTATAGACATTGAGGACCATGTGCTTTATAGTCTGGCTTTCATCCTACATATTTTTGAAGCCTATTATTGGGTGCTATTAGAGCTGTTCTCTCTGTTGTGGTGCATGAGCCTTCATCCATTGTTACCCCCAACTTTACGTTTCCCTTCCCTGTAGGATTCAGTTTAACATCCTCCTGGAGCTTTAAACCCTCCTCGGACAGAGTGCCTAGGCACTGTGCTTTGTAGTAGCTCCGTTGCTCTGTCACTCAGAAACCCACCTGGGCTGCCTTTTGTGTGCTAGGATGGGAGCAGCAGTGAGGAAGAACTAGCCACAGAGGAGGAGGAAGAGTGTGACACCATGGCACTGCCAGAAACTGAGCAGGACGATGAGAAGATGGAGGAAGATGAGGCCATGCTGGAGAAGTTCAGGCAGGAGAGGCAGGAGGAGATCTTTCCGGATGAGGTGGACACCCCCCGGGATGTGCTGGCCCGGGTCCGGTAAGACTCCCCACCCGCAGCCTAGGAAGGCAGCGACGGCGGTGACAGGGTTCGCTGGGTGCACCTGCTTGCTGTGTTTGGAGCTGCCAGTGGAGCTGCTGGCGCGAGGCTGCATCGTGGTGCTACCCAAGGGGGCTGTCTGGCTGGGCTGTGGGAATGGAGACTGTCCACCAGCTGCTGCAGCCCGTTCACAGGCCTGGGAGGAGAGAGCTCCTTCGCGGGCTGCAGGACAGATGATGGCAGGCAGCCAGCGCTCCTGAGATGCAGGTTTGAGAGTGGATTCCTTCTTACTTTCAGATTCCAAAAGTACAGGGGTCTGAAAAGCTTTCGGACATCTCCATGGGACCCCAAAGAGAACCTGCCCAGGGATTATGCCCGGATCTTCCAGTTCCAGGACTTCTCCCGGACACGGAAGCATGTCTTCCGGCAGCTGGAGCGAGAGCAAAGTGATGGCGCTGAGGTGGGTCTTTGTCCGTTGAGCTCTGCCATTCACTCCTAGAGCTGCTATGCCTCGAGAGTTCTGTTAAATCATTGTGCAGTTGCAGGGCAGAGACATGGGGCCTTGGAAGTGATTTGGGGTTCAGCCCACCCATTGAGATGGGTTTGTCTGCACCAAGCCTCTCCTAAGCAAGTGTGGGGCAACCAGGAGTGAGCGGGGCCCATTGTGTAGAAAGAGGCCTCCATGCATAACGCACAAAAACTGGGCACAGAATTCAGCTGCTTGAGAGCCTAAACTTTCATTTCAGCATAAGAGCAAGTTTCTAACCCTCGTGGTTTCAAAGACATGCTTGAAAATGCAAGGCCTGCTGAAATCTTTGAAGCCAGAGAGAGACCTGAGTAAGATTTCCAGCGGAGGGAGGGAGGGCAGAACCGGCGGGAGAGATGGGGAAAATCTTGCTGGAGACCTGAGGCCAGCTGTTTTAGACCAGCCTTCCCCAACCTGGTGCCCTCCAGATATTTTGGACTACAACTCCTAGCATGTGTGACCATTGGCTGAGCTGGCTGGGGCTGATGGGAGTTGGAAGTCCAAAAGTCTGGAGGCTTGGGGGAGGCTGTTGTAGGCAGTCGTTGGCTAGATGGACTGGTGGTCTGGCTTGGTGTAAGGCAGCAGTGTGTGTCCAAACCCACCTTGCCTAAGATAGACAGGCTGTAGATTTCCAGCTTGGTGCGAAACTTTGATTGGTGGCCCTGAGCGTGTGATCAAAGCTCATCCTTGGAGCTCTGAAGCAGTTTGTATAAGTCTGCATCAGAGGCCTCCCTTTCTCCTCCGCTTTAGAGGAAGCGGGAGGAAACCGTCATCCTGGCGCTCTGCTGCTTGGGGCATTCAGCTCAGTGTGCCGGCGGGCGCCTCAAGCAGCCCTTGGCATTGGGGGAGCTGGTTTCAGAATTCTCTTCCTCTCTTGGTTACGACCCTTTTCTAGTCTCGGGTCTAAGCAGGTGAGTGTGCAGGGTTTCCCTCCCCCGCCTGCACCTGCCACCTCTCTTGGCCAAGGGCTGTGGTGCCTCCTGCTGAGTTCCGGTGGTGTCGGCACCTCCTGTACCCCCCTCCCCCACCCCTGGGTCTGCCCTTTCCACAGGTCGGATGGTACATCACACTCCACGTTTGCAGTGTCCCCGTCTCTGTCGTGGAGAGTTTCCAGCAGCAGCAGGTGCCTCTCGTGCTCTTCACGTTGCTTCCCTACGAACAGAAGGTGAATTGGGGCGGGATGGGGGGACTTGCTGCTGGGTACTTTCTGTGGGAAGAGCATTTTGGGGAGCCTGGCCAGTTGGGACCTGTGGAAAGCCCCAGGGTGGCCAGCACCAACTGTGCACCACGCCGCCTGAGCCTTTCCGAAGCCGCCTGGCGCTCCTTGAGCGATCTGAGGTCCCTCTTGCCAGGGCTGGGTGTGACTTTGGTCCCCCGGTGCTGCCTGGGCAAAGGGCTCGCTCTCAGGCTCCCTTCTGGTCCTCTTCTTCCCTGTCTGCAGATGTCTGTGCTGAACCTTCTGGTGAGACGCCACCCAAGCTGCAGCGAGCCCCTCCGGTCCAAGGAGGAGGTGGTTGTCCACTGCGGGTTCCGCCGCTTCCGGGCCTCCCCACTTTACTCTCAGCACAGTTCAGGTGGGCACATTTTGCCCCGTGCCCCACGACGTGCACTTGGCCCCTGCCACTGGCCGCGAGGGGGAGCGAGGAGCTTGGTGCCATAACATGTTGGCGGTCCCAGGCATGGTTCTGGCAGGCCTCTCTACGCAGCAGGGCTGGGAAGGGCCCCTGCCCGAGACCCCGGCGACCTCCGCCAGCTGATGGCCCTGAGCCAGACAGACCCAGTTGCTGAACTTGGTCCAAGGCAGAAAAGGGGGGCAGATGTGGCTCCTTCAGACTCGCCCTGAAGGCAGCAGCAACATCTGCTCTCCTGTCCCGTTTAGGTGGTCAGTTTCAGGCCAGAGCTTCCCTTGAAGGAGCCCCATGGTTCCTTCAAGACACAGGATCTCTGAAAAAGAATTCTCAGCACTCTCCCTGCTTCGGAAGGTCCCTTGGGCGTTGCCACAAATAGTTTAAGCTATTAAGAACTAGTGTCTGGGTTTTCATCTTTCTTCCTCTGAATCCCTTTCCTTTTGTGTCATGTCATTTAGAATTGTACACCTGAGGACAGGTGCTGTCTTATCTCTGACCTTTGGAAGCCACGCTGGGAGCCCTTTTTGGCTGAAAAGCGAGATGAAAATGCTTTAAATAAAAAAATCTGTTGGGTTGTGTTTTTTTTTTTTAAAAGAGCAGGATAGACGGTTAAATTAAACAGGCATCTTTCCTCCTTCAGCGGACAAGCACAAGCTGGAGCAGTTCCTGCGTGCTGACACTGCCACAGTGGCCACCATTTACGCACCCATCACTTTCCCGCCTGCTTCTGTGTTGCTGTTCAAACAGAAGAGCAGCGGTGAGTCTGGGAGGGGCCCTCATGGGAGTGCAGGTCACCACAGCTTGGTATCCAGCTATGAGCTGCTCCTGCTGCCCCCCCCCCAAGCTGGTGTTTCCAGTTCCTGCCCACTGGCAAGCCCCACTTCCCCTGCAGCAGATAGAGCCATCAGGCACTTGCTCCTGGGGAGAAGCAGGCAGCTGGGAGCATTTTTCCTGCTTGAGCCACCCTGCCCCATTGGCTCATCTGACACACTCCACTCTGTGCCTCTGTGTACGCAGGCAGTAAGAGAGTGCGAAGCAGAGCCTTTCCCGGGCAGCGGCCTCCCCAGAGAACCTGCCAGGTGCCTTCGTAGTCTTCCTGCCACCTCTCAGTCAAAACGTTATTTACTGGTGGCAATACTGATGTTTTTACAGGCTTGTGTTGATACTGCATTGTCGCCATGATTTGTGGATGTGTTTTTATCAAGAGGCACTGAAACCTGAATACAGATGGGGTTGAATGTGCTTTCTCAGCCACTTGCTGTAGACTGCAATGTATTATTTTTATGATCTTTTCCACTTTGGACAGTTCCGTTCAAAGGGGGCTTATACGGAGGGGGAGCATGGCCTGAGTCCTGTATCTGCCAGACACGAAGTTGTAGCCTATATTCTGGAGAGCTGAGCCCTGTTGCCCTTCCAACAATGTGTTTGACACTGTTATGTTTCTCTGCAGGAGCTCACAGCCTCGTGGCCACAGGCTCCCTACTCAGCGTAAACCCCAACAGGCTTGTCATCAAGCGGGTGGTGCTGAGTGGCCATCCTTTCAAGATCCTCAGTAAACTGGCTGTTGTGCGCTACATGTTCTTCAACAGAGGTACGGGACCTGATGGAAGAGCCCCTGGGAGAGCAATTGGGGGGAGGTGGAGGTGCAGAAATGCTGAAAACTTGGTGCCTGTCCATGCGCTGCTCTGATAGGCTTGCCTGTGGGATGGCAAGCCGGATCCTCAAGGACAGAGTGTGCAGTGTAGAAGCACCCCCCGCCCCCAAATCTAACAACCTATTATGCCTTCTGTATAATGCCACGAGTTGCATTGCCCATGGGATGCCTCCACTTGGGGGTTGTAGTGTCGTGCGAACCTGGGTTATGCAAGGGTTAAACAACCCTCACACAATCCATGTTCACATGACACGACAACCAAGTAGGGCTTGCGCATTCAAAATGGCATCTGCACACACCACAGCCTCACTGTGGGTTAAATACTCTACAGTGGGCTGTCATGTCATGCAAACAGCCCCAGTGTCTGAATAGTAAGCCAGAGGGAGGCTGTGGAAGGGGTAGTGCTCTTCAGATTTTCTGCGCTCATGGAAATGTTGCCATGATTGTGGAAGAAGTGGAGAGTAGGGACAGAGGCTCGGCCTGTTGCAGTGCGCAAAAGCAGGGAAAGGTCAGCAGCAGCGGGGAAGCTGTCCTGGCAGGGGGCATCTCCTTGTTTTGGGAGCTCCACAGCGATCCCCAGAGCACGGTTCTGAAGGTAGTCTGCTGGTGGATATTGGCGGGGGTGTGGGGCGGGGGGGCAGTTACTTGTGTGAAGTGTTACAACAGCCTGAGTTGCTGTTAGCAAAGCAGCCTATGAACATGCAAGGCCTGGGGAGCTTCATTCTGGGACGTGCCGAGTGATGGGCAGCACTTACCCTTCGTTCTTGTCCTGCAGAGGATGTGTTGTGGTTCAAACCGGTGGAGCTCCGGAGTAAGTGGGGCCGGCGTGGGCACATCAAGGAACCTCTAGGTGAGCAGGCCTGGCTCTTGAGAGCACGGGCGAGTCGGCAGACCTCTCTTCCCGCCCTCGCGTTTCAACGGCTTAACGCTCCACCTCTTCTTTGCTGCCAGGGACCCACGGCCACATGAAATGCCAGTTCGATGGGCAGCTGAAGTCCCAGGACACGGTGCTGATGACGCTGTACAAGCGGGTCTTCCCCAAATGGACGTATGACCCTCATGTGCCAGAGCCGCGTGGGAGGGGTGAAAGCAGCCTGCCTGGACAGGGGGAGGAAGAAATGGACTAGCGCCCGCCTGCGGCTCAGCTTTGTCTGGCACCGCCCCACCCCAGTTCCTTTGTATCTATTTATTGCAGAGAGAAATATTATTTCCAGAAGACATCTGGCTTTCTGGGTGATTTATTTATTTAGTTCTTGATGGCCCAACAGCGTGGGCACCCTGCGAGACAGAGGGGAGGAGGTTGCCTGGGCTTAATTCCTGTTAAGAGCTGGCAGAGGAATAGCCACGAGTCTGTTGGTTTTGCTTGAACTTTGTGTCCGCCTTGGCATGGCCCAGGGGTCAGTTCCCAGTGCTTTGCCATCGTGGACCCTGGGCAGCTGTTCCCTGTCATGGTGGTGCCCTAGTTTGGAAGCCTCGCTAAAGGGTGTGTGTGTGTGTGTTAAACCAGCTCCATACAATCCATGGAGGTTGCTGCATGTCCCCCCTCTTCCCCTTGGATCCTGGAACAGGGCTGTGCTTCCTGCCTTGGGCCTCTCCATTTACACTCACTCGTTGGTTTTCTCTTACATGGCTTTAGGGCTGTGGGGACATCAGTTACTCTTCTGTTGACTTTAGAGCAGGAATGGGGAACCTTTTCCAGCTGGGGGGCCAAAATTCTACTTCAGAGCAGCTCTGGGGGCCCACATTCCAGTGGTGGGTGGTGCTGAAGGCAAAGGGGGCAAGGACAACACGACCTGCATGTTTGATCTTGAAGCTCTTCTTGCCTGTCATTCCACCATAGGAGAGGCATTTCAGACTTTCAGAATGGGGTGGGGGGCTGCACAAAGGCTGGGAAACTGCCAAGCAAGTGGTGGTGGGGCGAGGGGAAGGGGGGACAGCCACCTGGGGAGCCCAGGAGGGCTGGGTTGGGACCCACCCCCGCCTCTGAGGGTGAACTCTCGTGTTCTTGGGCATCATGGCCTAACAGAAGGAACAGGGACTTGATAGGGCCTACCTCCAAAGAGACTGTCCTGAGAACATGGGCTTTGATTATGCTGCAGGAGCACCAAAAGGCCAGTTTCTCCAAATCATTAGCAGTAGCTAGACAGATCGAGGAAGGCGTTTTGGCCATGTCACGTTTGCTGACCCCTCTTTGCCATTACAGTATCCTTGTGAGATGGATGAAAACCTCATCATGGAATGGAAACCTGGCTGAGATCTGTGTGGGTGGAGATTGAACTGCTCCAAATTATCAACCATGCAGGGAGCCTGTAGGGGCAGAGATAGCTTGGGGGAGTGCACATACGTGCGCACATGCATGCACATGTGTCTTCTCTTACCATCGGTAGACCCTGCCTTCGGCATAAAGCAGTTTGCCCAGCATGCCACTCTGCCACAGTACGGCTTTCCCCGTCTGTCACCCTTGTACTAATCAGTTATGGAAGGAGGCTGTTTGTACCACTTAGACACAAAGCACTCGACCTTTGGTTTATTGAAAAGCAAGCAGCATGATATCATTTTACATTCCAGTGAGGAATAAGCATTTGTTTACCTGTTGTACCAGGTTACATACCAGATTTTTGTAAGGGCTTTACAGTGATTGACTGCTGAATATGCGTACTGATAGAAAAAGTGTCCTACTTAAGTAGACATTTTGGTGGCCACTGAAGGTGTGCTGGTTTAAAAAATGTTGGATCCTCCCAAATTCAGTTGCATGAATATTGAAACTTAAGTCTAAACTACCCATGATGGCAGGACATCTGCACTAGCGCTACCTGACCTTTGTTTGAGGGAAAAAAGGAGGTTTCTCTGTGTTTCATCTTATTGGCACGGGGGGGGGGGGGGGCAGCTTCTGTATCTAGGCTGTTTCCCTTGTGATGGCCAATAGCAGCATTAGAGGGCAATTTAGATCAGTACCATTTTTTTTAAAAAGGAGACCCAGTCAGAGGTCACCCAGGTCACTTGTTAACAAAGCAACTTCTGGCAAGTTATAGGAAAGGCACAGAACGGTGTCAGTTTGCAACTCCATATATACAAGTGAAGCCATTTACAACTTGTGAATTCCCCAACCCACATACAGGACCTTAAGTTCTCAAACACACAACCTAATCCCATTCAAGCTGTTTCATGCTGGATATACATGTTTGTGTGTGTACTCCACGCTCCACCCGAGAGGCTAAAACTCTTTGCTCGGGGGGGGGGGGGGGGATCACTGAAAGAAAGCATGTAATATGCATAATTCCTAAAGGAGAGAATCTGCCATGAAGGCAGAGGCTTCTAGGATGAATGAGTCCCCTCCCTAAAACCCCCTCTCAAGCTGATGAAGTGGGCTATATAGTTCCTGAAAATTTATGCCAGAATAAATTTAAGGTACCACAACTACCTTTATGTTTCTAAGAGTCCAGCAGGAACTGGCTTTGCTTATTTTAGAAAAGGGAGAATTTCTGGAATCACTATGAGCTGTTATACATAAATGGGTACTACCACCAGCCCACTATTGGAACTGATGACTAGGCTGGGATGCATGCAGCAGCCCATATATGTCAAGTCAGAAGTAAATGCTCTGTTTTCCATGGGACTTATTCCCAGCTGTGTGTGCAATATAGGACCCCATCCTCAGTTAAGTGTATTGTTCTCATCCCCATAGAGTAAGTTTTCTTCATGTGGGGTGTAGGGACTGTATATGGGGGATTCAGACCAGTTGCATTAAGGTCAAGGGTTAAATCTATCACTGCTCATCCATAAAGTTTTAGTATTCGAAAGGATGCAAAGTGATGAACATGTTGCAGATCCTTCAAGATGTAGCTTTTCTGGGCTTTGTACAAGGGTGCCATTGGTATCAGAGGGCCCTTCCATGCAATCTCAGCAAGACTCAAAGGTGTAACAAACCAATTATGGGCAAAAGGATCTGCAGAAGAACAAACTGTTCCGTTTGTGACAAGACAGCTTTCTGCAGCACAGACTGAAGCTGGGATGCAAAAAAAAAAAAGGATTTCTATCATTCATCCTATATAGCATATTAGGCACCTCCTACCAAGCAGGGAGAAATCCTTGCCAAGCCTATTTGAATATATATACTCTAGCAGGCAAAATCAGTGTTAGCAGGATGCAAAACCAGCACATCAATGAAAGCATCACTATGACCGCTTGAGACCTGAGAAGCACTGCCTGGAGGTAGAGCAAGGCCAGAAGCCCCTTGGCTGTTAGTCTTCCCCGCCACACAGCTGGAGCAGAACTTTCCTGTAGTCTCCTGAGGTGTCATCCTGAAAGAAAAATACAAACCACGGTTACACTTTGCATTCATTTAGTAAGAGGGTTGTTTATATCCTGCTTTTGTATTGCTAGAACACCACTTAAGGCTGCCCACAACAGTTTGGACCTCTGAATTCTTTGGGCACACTCCTGCAGGGAATTCACCACAAGCCCCTGCCCCCGTCATGAATAAGAGCTGCAGCAGAACCAGCTTGTTTTATCCACTTAGGCCTGAGGTCACGTGTGCAATTGTGTTGGAAGTGCCACAAGAGAACCAAAATAAAAGACTGCAATCTCACCTTAATGAAGGAATAGAGGGATTTTCCGTACATCCGCTTGAACTCCGCCTTAATATCTATCATGTCAATCTCGCAGCGGGACACCATCACTCGAATGAGTGTGTCATCATCTGTCCCTAAACCCTGGGTGGGGAAGGACAGGGGAAAGAAAACAAAAGACTGAGATGAAATCTTGAGCATTTTAGTTATTGGGTGGAGGCTGGGAAGGGGAGAAGATTCTTGCTAGCAGAAGTCTCAGTGCCTACCAAATGACGATTCCTAGAGTAATGTGGGGGGACAACTGTGAGAGCCAAGTGGCAAGAAACCAATGTAAGGATTGTAGCACAGATGCATGTTTAAGGTCACATGTCAAATTTGCCCTTTCATGCGGTTCAACCACACTGGGGAAGGGATGTAAGTCAGTGGCAGAGCATGCATATTGCACACAGAAGGTCCCAATGCCATCCCCGGCATGTTCAGGTAAGGCATGGGAAAGCTCCTATCTGAAAGTCTGGAAAGCCACCACAACTCACTGCAGACAATGCTAAGGTAGATAACTCGGAATAAGGAAGCTTCTTGTGTTTTGTGTTGTGTTCTTGTGATAAAAGAGTTGTATGGGGGTGGATTTTTTTCCCTTTTACAGCATTTCAAATGCACATTTGTGGGGGTGGTAGTGGTTTCCAATCCATGGAAATTATTGAAGGTTAGCCATTAGTTTTAAGGTGGTGCAATTTGGTATGTTTGGCACTAAAATCACAGGGATAAAAGGGACCAGAACTGCAGGGAGTCCAATTAATTCCTCAGTATCATCTTCCTTTGCCCGGCAAACCTTCCAAGATCATGTTCATGATTTCCAAAGTGACAGCTGCGTTAGTGATGATGAGATTAAGTGTGCCATAAAAACTGGCACGGGCATGGCCTCCTGCGTAAGGGGGTTCTGTTTAGGTACTGCATGATAGTATGTCAATGCGCTGGACAAGCTCCCGCACGTTGAGGATAAAATTAGCATCTTTAAATTCATTCAGCACATGTTGAGTTTGCGGTGATAATAGAAGAACAGAATTACCAGCATATCCAAGGAAGACTTTTGTCCCTTTGGGTGTTGCTTAAAGCTGGTTTTGAAGCAACAACGGAGGAGTCAGTTAATCAAGACAGAAAAGAGTTTGAAATGAAAGACAAGAGCTAGGGAAGGTCTAAAGCGGGGGGGGGGGACTCTGGGGGGCTCCAGGGGTTAAATTCCAATTCCCTAGAACCTCCTCAGGGCCACAGCCTACCACCACGTTTGCCCCTGGGATGGCAGCAGCAAAACAATAGGTGGTAAACCACTACACTGGCCTAAAAAGTCCATATTTAGCTTTAAACCAAGGCTTTAAAGTTAAAACTAACCCCTTTAGGCTACCATTACAGTTGCTTTGCTGCTGCCACTGCTCGAGAGGCAAATGGTGTGGGATGAGGGGCCACCCACAGACCGTGGGTTGCCCCACCAGGGTCTAAAGGCTGTCCATCTTCTAATACAGGGTTTGGTGGCTACACACAAGAGAGAAACCAACTGTAGAAAAGACCAGAAACCATAACAACAACAAAGAAGATGCCTGCACAAGTGTGTACGTTCTTGATATGCTTCTTCTGCTCCAGTGAGCTGAAAGAGAAGTTGTCCCAGGCAGTTTGAAATTGCAAGAAAGTCCCTGGATAAAGAGAAGTTCTCAAAGTGTTTCAGGAACTTATGCACTCGTGCAACTGTCTTCTTTTTTTGTTTCAGGATTTGGTGTGTTCTCGTGAAATCTTGGGGATTTTGGTTCTCTCTGTTTTTCTAAACAATGTTTTAGCCATCATGCGGCCAGAAGATGTTTGAAACCGAAAATAATTTTGGCTTAATTCACAGAAACTAGAAGTGATGTTGGATAGGCATTGCGGAGAAGGGCTGTATATATAGTCTTCCTACAGGAGAAGTACTTATCCTTTCCCATGTTCTGGGCCTCTTTATATATACGTACCGTCTTTATATACATACCATCTCCCACTGCAAGCTCTAATCACCCATGTTCTGCATGAACCAGTGTTGTAAATGCCTAAAGTTTACCAGATTCTATTGTAAATATGAACATTTGATTTGAATAAAACATTCTGAGGGGAATACTTAAAATTTATCTCCCCAAGAGAATGTAGGCATAATTTAGGAATTCTAAGAGCAGAATGCTGGAACCAAATGGGATATAGTTTGATTCATACATAAAAATCTGTTTCTTGCATTTTTAAAGAAGATTGCAGACAAGTTCACATTTTTTCTTTTCTTTTTTTTACCTTCATGGATTTGTACAGCCTTTCTGCAAAGTAGCCAGTCTTACTTCTCATGCATTTTACTGAGAAAACAAAGGAAGCAGCGTTAGCAAAGCCAGAGCTGACAGCTTTGACCGTTTCAATTCACGATCAAGGGATATAATCTCTCATGCAAACAACAGAGACTGCACTGTTCAAACAAAAGTATTCTATGTAGATTGTGCTTGGCCACGCGGAAGTTTCTAGTACAGAAGTCCTTTACCTCCACACATCTTTGGACCAACAGCAGCTGTTATCCAGAAGGCTAAAGGGTCAGACTTGGTTGGGGTTCAAATCCCTGCTCAGCCATGAATTTATTGTTATGATTTGTACCCCACCCTCATAATGCGTAGGGCATCTTATAAAAATTATATTACAAAAGAAATGCATAAAATCAATAAAACAGAAGAAGAAAACAACACCAAGACAGATACAAAGCCATCTTGCACAGATCAGTCCATAACCGCTTCAACCAGGCCAAGAGTTTGACAGAATAAATGTGTCTTCTGCAGACAACAGAAGGTCAAGAGAGAGGGGCCCCAAATGAACATCCCACGACAGGGAGTGCCACAGATTGTGTGGCCAAACAAGAGGCAGTCTCCTACGTCCCAACTGACTGCCTCCACCACCATGATGTGGGGAAGATCTCCTGTCCAGATCTTAACGAGTGGGGCTGGCTCACATGCACGGAGACTGCACGTCAAATATCCTGGGCATAAACCATGAAGCTCACTGGGTGACCCTTGCCAATCTCTTAGCCTAACCTACCTCATAATGTTGGGACGATAAAACCGGATAATCCCCATATGCACTTTACTGAAGTCCTTGAAAGAAGGGCATGATAAAGGTATGCCGAGTCAAGATGACAACTGCAAAGCACTTCTGTAGCTCTTAAGCTTGTCAGGCAAGATCAGTAACAGAGGGTACATTTCTACAGTTCAGTAAGAGACTCACCTATTGCTAGCAAGGCATCCTCAAGATCTCCTGACATCTCAGATTTAATGCTCTCTGTAATGTCCTTATTACTAATATTCTTGTATTCATCAAACACTGTGAAGGAGAAAAGGATTTTACTAGCAACCTACATGAACAGTTAAAAGGTGCCACAGTTTGTCAAATCTAGACACTCTGATACTTAAGATTACCCTCTCTTTTGTTACTTAGGCAAGAGAGGCTGCTGAGATCACTGGGACAATTTCCATGTTCCTAACATATGAATCTGTTTTTCAGTTAGAAAAGTGCAGATTTCAGCATAATGATAGCAAGTTGGATGGAACAGATGTGGGGTTCTCAAAATACATGCAAGTAGGCTTGCCATGTTTAAGAATACGTGCAGACTTAACGTTCTTTACAGCTCTAAGGATTTTCAAATGTATGATCTGAGGAAAGGCTGAGAAAAAACACACTCTGGAAATGTTTTGCGCAAGAAAACATGGGAGGGAATGGCAGTTGTCATATATGTGGGAGGTAGTTAAAAAGGAAGAGGAGGTAAAAAGCCACAGAAAGTAGGACAAGCACCAACAGGCTCAGGTGACAGCAGAACAAGTTCAATAAATTGGTCATGAAATCCAACTATTATTGCAAGAACTGGTGGACAAAAAAACACACATTGATTTGGAAGATGGTGATCTCCTCCCTGGTGATTCAGAGGGCAAGTTCAATGCAAGTTTTTCTCTCACTCCACAGACGTGAACAGCAGAAGATATGGCAGAATACAAACTGTATGAATTTTTCCATATGGCAGAGCTTCTCATGTGCATTCCTCCACGAGAGAAATAAATTATGTTGGCACCGGCCCCCACAGGGAACAGGAAGTGCATCTGTCAGGGCAGGTCAATCCCTTGGGAATCGCTCTAGCTTGCCTTGGGTTGGACTAGAAACATCCCGAACGCTGCAATTCTCATTGGGTATGTTAAGTTCTCAAGTTTAGGGAGGAAATTTCCTACATGCCAACATAGTAAAGATAAACCTGGAATTCTGTGTCTCAGTATATGTATGGAGTTGGAGAAAGGACCCTTCCTCTGCATTCATTCTTATGGCATCCCAGATACCCAAAAGAGCATCATATTACAAGAATCATCCACCATGTTCCTTACCCCTTAATAGGTGATTTCTGCTTCTTGTACACAGGATAGTCATGAACTGGGCCTCATCTGTCCCCCATCTTTTCTCCCCTGCTTCATATAGGCACTAAAAATAAAGGGTACAGATAATAAGGCATTAGTTTTGAAAAGATCAGGACAGAAGGACGAGAAAGTCGGGGCAGGAAGTGGAGCAGGGAGTGTATGAGCCTGAGGCTCAGATCTGAGAGTCGAAAAAGAGCTTGGCTGATGCTAGGGAAGGACGGATCATACATGATCCCCTCTCCATTTTATCCTCACAACAACCCTGTGAGGTAGGTTACGCTAACTGGCTCAAACTCACCCATGAGCTTCATGGCCACCTGGGAACTTCCACCCAGGGCTCCACCGTCCACCACTTTACCCACTATACTGCATGGGCTCTCATATCCCTAACCATTGGATCCAAACCAGCCCAGAGTGGAGCCTACTGCCAAGTTAATATACATAGGATCCAGTAGATAGGAAGCTAGAGTTAAGTCACACATCGTTTAAATCACAGCAGATGGAGAAACAGCCTTGGCCTAGCAAAACCGACTCTTCTACAAGAGGTGGCTATAATACAAGGTGCTGCTCTCTCCTCCCGGAAAGTTTTTTTCTGGAGCACAGAGCAGCATCCATTTACACGGCACAAAGAGCTACAGACCTGGGCATCTTGCCGGACCAGGCCCTCATCGACATGGTGGCTCTCATCTCTGTTGCCCTGGTAATGGGGAGGCATGTGTTAGATTCGGCCTAATTCATATCAGTAAGACCAACAAATATACTTGAGGAGTCACTAGCAGGATGGGGAGTAAAGAGGAGGGAGCTAGCAGAGAGAAGTAGGTAAGTGTAGGCAAGCCCCACAAATATGGGGGGAAAAGACCTTGGATATCCACCACCATCTTGTTAGGAGTATAGGCCTATCAATTGGGGGATGCAGGAAAAGAAACATTTTTGAGTACAGATCCCTTTGTACTCAAGACTGATGTTTTTCCAGGGCGTGCTGAAATACCAACCTCGCACTATGGACATTCAGTTGAAAGAAATCTCTTATTTTGTATTTATTGGACACTCAGAGCCAAATGTGGCTTATTTACTTCAGTATGAGTGCATGCAGACCCAATTCAGATAGGGACTGTGGCACTCCGAGAAGAGGGATTTAAGCTCGCCTCATTTTTGCCCTGAAATTCCACACGCACCCCTTTGTTGGGGGTTTGAAAAAAGAAAGAAAATCTCCACTGAAATCAAGCAGTCAGGTTTCCTCAGTCTTATACAAGGAGGGTGCATACTATGTAAGACAAGGGAGCTCACACCTAGCCTTAGAGCTGCCTTGCTCAGTACCCTTTAAAAACCACAGCCTTTAAAGATCAGGACCACATTTGCAACCTGATCTGGATCAGGGCCGCTGCACTTACTCCAGAGTAGAAGTTTAATATAAAGTTTAGTATATATTTGATATATGTTATTAAACTTGAAAGTAATGTGTGCTTTGGCCCTACCGTTCTGAAAATCCTAGGTTTTAAAAGTCTAACACCATTACAGAAGCAGGACTGGAGGAAGGGAGTCCAGTCAGTGTGTGTGTTGTATGTCAGTTAAGTTGGAAGAGGTACTGGGGAAGACAGACATTATATAGAGGGCTGTCTGAGGCATGGCAAACATCTCAATTACTTACAGTTGATAGGGATACCAGGACCCTCCGGAACACGGAGGAGGTGTCTGAGATAACATCTTCCTCAAGGTTAGTTCCATACTCTGTCAAGAAAGCCCAGACATACAGCTATTATTATTTTTAAGAAGTGTACTGAAGTTCTTTATGAACTTGAGCACGCTCCGGGAGAGAGGGCAGGACAGGAAGGCCTGGCGTGCTATGGTCCATGGGGTCACGAAGAGTCGGACACGACTGAACGACTGAACAACAACAACTGAAGTTCTTTACCAAGTAGCTCATTTAACACCTTGAGAAATTACATACAGACATATTACATACATAAAGCCAAGCATTGAGCAGGGAGTTGGACTCGATGGCCCTGTAGGCCCCTTCCAACCCTACTATTCTATGATTCTATGATCTAGGGATGTTGGAGAAATCTGCAATGGATTTACATGAGTTTGGATTTCTATTAATCCAGCTTGGGTATTCTTCAGCTGACCGGCTTTTTCCAAGTCAGCGCTAATGCACTTTAACTAATTAGCATGTTTGTATAACTGTGCATTAGCACTAATGCAAATTATTGCAAGTAGAATGAAATTCTGGTAAAAAAAAAATCCAGTTCTGTCAATAAGCAGATGATGGAATGAAAGGTGCCTGACAATCTGTGAAACACAGACAAAGCGAATTTAACAAAATCAGTGCATCCCTAACCCTGCCACAAGGAAGCTACCTCAGGCAGTGAATTCTGGATGCTGTTAAAGGAAGGCAGATAGATCTGGGCAGGATCCGCTGCAAAGTTTTTCTGCACAAAACCCACTGAAGTGGATGGGAGGGTGGGGGGAAATCAGGGGATACACAAAAGGAATCACAAAACAAACACACGGCAAAAAAAACACCCAAGTCAGCCCAGAAGCACCTCTCAATACTCACGGTGCCTGTAGGTTTCATTAATCCGACGGATCTCCTCGTTGGTACGAGAAGCCAAGATTTCTATCAGGCAGCCCTCGTCTGTGCCAGCCCCCTAAGTAATACAGAGAGGGAAGCATTACCAAAGAGAGTGCAAATGATCTGATCCCCAAACAGGCAGGACTTTCAGGCAACTCCCCTAACCTTCTTTGTTAAGAAAACTCACGCGAACAGCAAGATGGAGAAAGGAAGCCCACAGACCTCAGAACAGTTGGGAATGCAGTAATACACATTCTGCTCAGAATAAACTTGCTGTGCTAGCTATCCTCAGCTGCTCAGCACATTTATATCCTTTAAGGCAGAGCAAGTTTGTGGTGGATCTGCATACCATTAGAAAGGAAAGGTTCCTCCTGTGCAAGCACTGAGTCATTGCTGACCCCTAGAGGGACGCTGCTTGCGCTGGCGTTTTCATGGCAGACTGTAGTGGGGTGGTTTGCCATTGCCTTCCCCAGTCGTGACTACCTTTCCCCCAGCAAGCTGGGTGCTCATTTTACCGACCTCGGAAGGATGGAAGGCTGAGTCGGCCTGAGCAAGCTACCTGGGACTCGGCTTCCGCTGGGATCGAACCCAGGTCATGGGAAGAGTGTCGGTTGCAACACCCTACCACTCTATACAAATGCAGGTGGCAGTTTTATGGTGCAGAACTGAGCATGCCTCCCAAATGCAGAGAAGGACTTGTAAGCAGGCAGACTCCAGGAGGAGGACTGCGGAAGGGCCCTCCGAGGCAATGTGCCAGGCTTCAGTGTCCAAGACAGCACTCTGAACTTCTTGTAACATGTCTATCTTCCAGCCCAGCTCCCAGACTCTGCATCTTCTGACATGGACTCTAGTCCATGAAAGCTCAAGCCATAATAAGTTTGTTCGTCTTTAAAGTGCTTGTTTTTGCTGCAAAGCAGACTCACATGGCTGCCCCTCTGGGTTTTCTATTCCATTTCTGTCATTCTCCCTCCCCCCATGGCAGACTCCCCCAACCTGGAGCCCTCCAGATGTTTTGCACGACAACGCTCCGCATTCCTGACCATGGGGCATGCTGGCAGGGTCTGATGGGGCTTGAAGACCAAAGCATCTGGAAGGCACCCTAACCCTATGCCACCCTAGTCAAACTTACTTTGGAAACCTGAAACTGGCCAGCAAGATGCAAGATGGTTGCATAATCCGGTTACATACCATACCACTCCCTATGAGAATGCTGTAAGATGGAAGTTTATTATACGGAGTTCACTGGTAGTCCATGGGGTTCTGTTAAAGCTTTTGCAAACCTTTAGGGCTCTTTTCAGTTCCTCCACATCATAGAGTGTGATGGGGGTCATCAGTCCAATAATAACCTTCTCAAACTTTCCACTCAACTCAGATTTCAAGTCATTAATCAAATCCTGTTGGGAAAGACATGATTTAGATAAGAACATCACATCACATGAACCATCATACACAGAGGCGATTCAGAGAATGGGCTCTTAGTCACATCTGCCCCAAAGATGAGCCATCAGAAACCAAAGGCAGCAAGAGTTTTGACACTCCTCTACTTGGCTTAATAGAAACACTGTAAAGTGGAGAAAGAATACCCAGTCACGCTACCCATTAATTCTTTTAAACAGTAGCTTGTCATTAGCCAAACAAGACAAAAGAGAATTGTATTATACTCCAGAGAATTTTACAGATATAGGAAATCTGGCTTCACAAACGAAGAAGTTTCACGTCCAGGTAAAATTTGTGCTTCTGGCAGTCACTAACATCTCCATTCTAGGGCCTATACATTCTGATGTTTTGGAGAATTCAAATAAGCAAATCATCATCAAGGTACATCCCTTTGCCTACTAGTGCTGGATTGGCACAGTTACAAGCACAGTCGCAAGCGGGTGGTTCTTTATTACCTTGAAAGCCCCTGGGGCCGCCTTTGCTATTGTCACATAATAATCCTGGCATACCGTACCCACCATTTGCAATGTGCTTCACAATCCTTCGATTCATTTGGCCTCACAACAACCTTTGAGGTTTAGGTTGGTTCCATTTTCCAGATGGGCAACTGAATCTGCAGCTGAGTGATGTGCCAGAAGCAGGCCAGAGATGTCCAGTGAGATGCTCTGCTATCCAACATGAGATCCATCCTTACAAACAAGTCCCCCCATATTAAAAGGTCTCAAACGTTTTTACTAGCCTGTTGCCCGCATACAACTGTGCTAGTCATGTGTGGCCTTATGAGGCTTCTCAAGAGCTCCATGTGGTGCCCAGAGGCATTCTTGGAAATAAAGATGGTGCTGGAAACCAGGGCTTGGCTTTGCAACATGCCCAGCCTCCCAGTTAAAGATACTATTTTCCTTAAATCTCACAAAAATAAAATTAAAAATCAGGAGGGGCAGGTAGCCAGGCAGGTGCCCGCAGGAGCATTACTGCCATGAGCACCACATTGGAGACCCCAGGTCTGCCCTGACTGGCAGCAGCTCTGCAGGACTCCAGACAGAGGTCTTCCCTGGAGATACCCGGGACCGAACCTGGGAGCTTCTCCATGCAAAGTATGTGCTCTGCCTATGGCCATGGAGCACACTGGGTGGCTTTGGGCTAGTCACTCCCTTGCAGCCTAACCTGGCTAAACATTTCCCACTCCCCTTTCCTGTCTGTTATGGGGGAAGGTCCAAGCTGTGCACCGTGTTAAAACCAGCCCATGACGCTGGAAGCCCTGCAGCTGAACACATGCTGACAGCTGGCGGAGCTATTCCTCCCAGGCAAGCCGCTCTTCAGACCTCGACACGAAGATGCTATCTGGGCAGCTGAAATGCTGTAGGCCGACAGGCAACAAAAACGACTTGCCAAGAGTGTTTTTAAACTGGAGAACAGAGAACCCAAACACAGAGGAAGAAGACGCAATCAGCTGAAACGGGCCTCTTCAAGGAAACGCAGCTTTCAGTGCCACCTACCCGGCCAATTGTGGATTTGTATATCATCTTAATTTCCTGCCGCTGGGCCAAATTCCTGTTAACCACGACCTCAATGATGGCATCTTCATCCGTGCCTGGTCCAAAAAGAAGAAAAGCAATGACGTTGTTTGAAATTTAGGTGGCAAGAGGGGAGGCGGGGGCGGGGAGGCCTTTAGAAGGATGAATATCCCAACTTTTCCCAACCTGGCACCCTCCAGTTGTATTTCAGCACAACTCCCAGCATCCCCCAGCCAGCGACCTGGTTTGCGTGATCACTGCAGCCATGGTGTGTTGCAGCACATGCCGGGAGGCTTTTGAATATTTAAGCCGCAAGTGCAGCTTGTTGTGTTGTCTGAACCTGGCAGGAGTGGGTTGAGTGAGGGTTAAACAAGCCATGTGATATGTTAGGGTTGTTTAACCCTCACGCAACCCACCCCTGCTGGGTTTGGATGACACAACAAGCTGCTGTTAACGGCTTAAATATTCAAATTGGCCACCTACACACGCTGCAGCCCACAGTGGGCTGTTTGCGCAAACCAACCCAGTGTGTACTCTAACAAAAGTGGAGGGAGTATGGGTCAATATATAAGCTAGCTACCTGATATAGGGGGATGTGCATGACCTACCGGAGGACCATGTGTAGTTGTAAAAGCCATTTAGGATGCAATCCTATGCACGTTTAGACAGAAAAAAATCCTGTAACTCTCAGCATTCCCCAGCCAGCATGGCTAGCTGGGGAATGCTAGGAGTGGTTGGACTTTTTTTTAAATCTAAACACGCACAGGACTGCAACCTTAGGAAGCCAGTTCTGGTCTCTTCCAGTGGGAAAACAGATCAGATGTGTTACTCCCAGATTATAGCATTTGGTTCTTTTGAACTCCTAATTTTCTACATCAGTTCTCATTTGTGCTGCCCTACATCCAGTCTAAAGGCCTTGTGTGTTTCCTGATAGGATAATGATAGTAATTAAATCTCATTTTGCTTTTATCGGCCTATGAATAAGCAAGTTTCTAGTCCTTAATAAATACAGGCACAAGCCTGAGTGCAGTTTTGTTTTAAAGGACACTGTGATGTTCCTGCCTGGCTTCCACCTTTTCCCTAGACTTCACCTCTGAAACTGAGACGCTAACCTCCCAGGAAATGCCTGCTTTCACCTGGATCACTTGTTCCCACTGACACCCAAGCTTCAGCCTTTTTACTCTCTCTGGGTTCCAGAGAAACTCAATATGCTCAATTGGTTCTCCCAGACCACTACAGGAGAAGTAACAAGGCAAGAGATTTAATAATGGAAGCATAACAATTTAATTCACACCGGGAAGTCTGTATTAAAAAAAAAAAAAAGATGTATTTGTTACACAAAGAGTTATGTGTGATTATTATTCATTACTGTTTGGTCCTAACTCCCCTACCTACTCTACCCTTTCTAAAATCCCATACACCAACCACCTGACTAACTAGATGAAGCTTCTTCAGTCCCTAAGGCCCCATCTGACTTCTAAGTGTCACTTCATTCCTCTTATAACCTCACACACACACAAGGCCCTCACACCTTTCACTCCCTCCCTCCCGAACTCTCTATTAACCCTATCTTACCTGGGTCACATTTAACAATGCAAACGCACATATTAATGCATTAAATGCAAACACACACAAACACACAGGCATATGCTACAGACGCCTTCAACCGAGCAAATCTAAACAGTAGAACTGTCCCCTATAGGGCACAGCATGGCTCACTTGTAAGTTGCCGGTTTTGTGCAGCGTGCCATGACTGCTCCTAAGTTCTGCTTGAAGCCCACTATGATGCAAACAGGGGGCAGCTGATGGGACTGCGGCAGGGTGTTGACTGGAGGGCAAATCCTGTCTTGCCACCACCACGCTTATTCACAGAGGTGAGTGGGAGGAATCATAGCTCAGTAGCAGAGCACAAGCTTTGCATGCAAAAATGTAAGCACCGCCGGCTAAAAAAACTGGGTGACGGGCAATGGGGAAGACCTCTGCCCAAGACCCTGGACTGCCCCTGCCAGTCAGAGGAGACAGACCACGCTGGATGGACCATTGATCTGACTGAGAACGAGGAGGCTTCATATGTTCAGTTTGTGGCATCCGCTACGGATGCCACTCCCCACTCTGTGGAACTCCCCCCCTAGGGAACTCCGCCATGCCCCCTCTTTAATGAGCTTCCGCCGTGCATTAAAAACGTGGTTCTTCAGGCAGGCAATTGGGGTGGGCTAGGGTATTTTAGAAAATGTTTTTATTGTCAAATTTTATTAATTTAAACTGTTTTATTATATGCTGTACATTGCCCAGGGTGGCTGGGTGACCGACCAGATGGGCGATTAATAAATTTAATAAATAAAATAATAATAATACGTCTGAGCACATAGGTAATTCCTTTCACATATAAACACATGCAAAGTAAGGAAGCTCACAATGTTCCAGTGGGCCTTTGGCACAGAGCTAATGGCCCGCCCTGTTCGAAGCCACAGCAGCTTACAGCAGAAATGTTAAAACTCCAGTCATTGACGGAGAGCACGCAGGACCACGGAGGCCGAATTAGCACTACATGGGAGAGAAAGATGACTTACCCAGTCCCTTCATGGCCTTGCGGAGTTTCTGGGCATCTGCCTCAGCACTGAAGTTGGAGGCTCCCTTAATGGTTCCTGCCTAAAGCCATAAAATATCAGCTGCCAAATGCTGTAACAAACATGATGACACCAGAACTCCTAGCGCACCCTTCCGCAACCCAGCACCCTCCAGACATGTCGGGCTACAGCTCTCAACATCCCCCAGCCAGGCTGGGGAAGCCTGTTCTTGTGCATGAACAAGATGTATGGTCCCAGAACACAGGGGTATCCAACTGGGCTTGTAAGCAAGGAATTGCTCAAAAGCCATAGCAGCAAGAAAGCACAGCTAAGGGGACAAGTTTAAACTTACTTAGACTTTGAGGAAGTCCTCGCACCTGACCACCGGAACGTAAATGATTATCCATGAAGTTCCAAAACAGCGGTTATCTGGTGGAACTTGTGTGTCTGAAAGGTTCAGCACTCAGCTAGTTTTGTTGCTGCCAAGCAAACTAGATTTTTGCTGAATATCTGCGGTAGTGGCTGTGATGTCCATTACCTTTGAGCGACCCTGTTCCACTGGGTTTGGGGATACCTGTAGCTCAGTGCTAGAGCACACACTTTCCACTCAGAAAGTCCTAGGTTCAGCCCCCAGTTAAAGAAAGATCCCAGGTAGCATTGCTGGGAATGACCCCTGATTGAAATCCTAAGAGAGCCACTGCTGGTCGAAAGACACAACACTGGCCTCCATGGACCCATCACCTAACTTGGGATAAGGGAGCTTCGAAAGTACCCTGGGTTGTTGTTTTTTTACACAATGAAGGCTCTTATTTTGCAATGGCAACACCAGGGGAGAAAGTACTGGAGGAAGCAAAGGAGGTTAGGCTCCATTTTTCATACTAAAGCCATTACAGAAAAATTCTGCTATGCGTTAGAAGGCAAGCTAGCACCAGGAACTGTTTCTTTTTTTGCTCTCACCACTGACCTTTCTGCCCCCAAGTGTCAGCTCTGTTGAAACAAGATCAGTTCCTCCCCCAGCAATCTCAGATAACACTTGCCTGATATGAGGAACTCCTCTTGCTGTTTTATTTCCCCTTGAGTCAACATCACAGAACACTGAGCCTGTTTATTAGTCTCTGGGCATACCAGGCACAACATGGCGCCTGCCCAGCCAAGCAAACCACTCACCATGGCAATGGAATCTCTCCAGTGTTCTAATATCAAATCCCTCAAGCAAATGGTTCTCTGCAATAAAAGGAAGAAGGGAATCACTTGAGATAATATTTAACAAATATTTTGTTAAATAATATTTAACAAATTTCAAACACTATGCACCTATTAAAAGGAAGTAATTGTTACATCAAGTCCCAAGATACCTCCCAAATACTGAACAGTCCTGGATGCTTTAGGGGCAAAGGAAGTAAACACCTATGAACACCCTTACCCCAAGGAGTTACATTCTCCCGCAGAGCACATGTCCTACTGATTTGAGCAGCAAAAAACCAAACAACTAAAAATAGCAAAACACAGTTCTAAGATTTTAAAGAGTACACAGGGCAATTTGGTACAGTCTGCTAACAGCTGAATGTCATTTATTTTCCAGAAAACTCTCTGGAAAAGACCCTGATGCTGGGAAAGACTGAAGGCAAAAGGAGAAGGGGACGGCAGAGGATGAGACGGCTAGATAGCATCACCGATGCGATGAACATGGACTTGAGCACGCTCCGGGAGAGAGTGCAGGACAGGAAGGCCTGGCATGCTATGGTCCATGGGGTCACGAAGAGTCGGACACGACTGAACAACAACAACAACCAGAGATTCTGCAGATCAACAGAAAACCTGCCTTGAACAGGTTTTCAAGGAAAACAATGCCTCCAAAGGCATTGCAGTATACACACACGCACACACACTCCACATCCCACATCCTTCTCCTGCCCAGATGTACATGTGGGCTCTCCAGAAGAGTCACAATCCTATGGGGATAGTCATCTGAACTCAGAGGTGGTCGACTATCCATTGCATGGTGGGCACGGAGATCTTCTCCTCTGTGCTCCGGCCGCCCTGCATTTGTGGCTAGCTGGCCAATTTCAGCTGTTTAGCCAGGGCACTGGGGGGGGGGAGGCGGGAGGCTGGATGGCACATAGTGTTAATCTGGTACTAAAAGGGTTAACAAACAGTAAAGATGGCTAAATTGATCTGGAAGTAAGGGCTTTGGGGAGGCCTACAAGAAGAGCCCCTAAAAGATCCCAGACTTGTTAACGAGTTTTATATTCTAGACTTTTGACCCCTGGGCAAGAAGACCTTGAAGTTTGATTCTATGCTAACTGATATTATTTCACTAACTGAGACTCTAACATTTACAAGACTGTCTTTGAAGAGAGGGGGGGAAATGCTGCTGTCTTTTACAAGTGGCTTCACAGAGCTTGTTCAAGGCAATGATGTGCTGGCACAGTTTCTAAATGAGATGAATAGAAGAACTGAGCAGGCTCAGATGCCCACAAAGAGGAGGAAAAGTACTGTTTTGACATCTCATGGTATACACCTGCTGATAAGAGAATGTCCTTACCTGACGCTAGTTGGGCGGGGAAGCTGTAGTCCTGAGCATGAGCAACAACTGGGAGGAGGGGTTCAGGCAGATATGACCAAAAATGGCCAAAGATGACCGGGAGTTCAAAGAGGATGTACCAGGGAGAAATGCATCAATCAAGATAACATGCCTGGATGGCAGACTTTGGGCCATGTTTTGGGACATTTCAAAGTAACCTATTTGTAATGGTGCCAGATGAGTTCCCCAAACACATGAAATTGTGGGAGATAGATGAGACACCTTACTTCTGATTGGTGAGCGAATGCTCTAACCACGTGCACCCCATTTTGATTGGAAGATGGTTGTCTCATTGCTCCTTGGGCCCCACCTTTGACCAGAGCAAGTGTATAAAAGCCCAGGTAATGAGAGCTCCTTGCCACTCTTGTTCCTGCTGCTGTTGCTTTGCCACCAGACCCAAGGATTTGGGTAACTATGGACCCCTTTAGACTCTTTGACTTTAGAACTTAGAATATTTTCTGAAAGTAGAACTTAGAATTATTTCTGGGATTGGGACTTAGGGTGATTTCTGAGCTTGAGACTTAGAGGTTGTTTCTGTGGATATGATTTGGAATGCCATCTTCAGAGTTGACATTTGGAATTATTTCTAGGTCTTGGGTTTTCCTTTCACTCTAACTCCTACCCCTATTCTTCATATGCCTAGAGGAACTTAGTAATGCTTTAGCATAACTTTTATATTCAAGTAAGAAGCAGGAGGAAGTGACAGGAGGGTTAACACGTAGTTTAGTTTTAGTTTAGCTTTAAACTGCAAGTAGTAAACAGGAGAAAGTTGGAAGGAGGAGTCATAACAACATTAGAAGCTCAAGCTGTTATCTTATTAGCCCAATTCACAATACCAGCTTTGGCAATTGCAGTTATTTTAATTAATCTTCTATTTTTTTCCCATTCTTTCCCCCTGTAATTGTAGAGAGAGTTTCTAACGCTCATATAACCACCATGCCACTTTCTTTATAGTTTGTATTTTTCTGAAATGAAGCCTTAAACAGATTTCAATTTACAATTTTGTCTGTAGTGATGTTTGTCTGTTGGGATCAGCTTGGTTGCCCACCGGGGTGCTTTGGACCCATTTGGTGCCGGTTCTGAGGTTAAATAGGGCCGAATTTACACGCAGGAAGTGTGCTAACAGCACTTCTGAAATCCCCTCCCCAGGAACGCCCCCTTTTCCCAGGCCTTTCAAACCCAAAATCTTGTAGTGCTTTTTAGATCTTTTGTACTAATGTTATTTGCTGTTGCTGGATTTACTTTGGCTTTGTGCTGTTGCTGCTTTTAATCTGTTTTATTTGTGCCTTATTCCTTCTTATGGTTTTCATTTTTACCTTAAACTGCCCACCGAACTTTCACTACTGGTTGCTGTATAAACATTTGTATTTTTAAAAAAATCAAGTGATTTCATTATCACACCACACACATCATAGTCTTGAACTGAATTTACAACCAGGATTTACAAGAAATTTACAAGAGAGAACTTGATTCATGTCTAAAAGGTCTGCTTATCTATGTTTTGCCAAAACACTGTACACATAAGTGAGGGGAACAGAACCCCAACCCCACTTCCCTGGGCTCAATCACATCTATTACTTTTATTCCTGTCCTCTGGGTGTCAGAGCTGGCCTTAGGAAAGAACAAAAGGCAACAGAAGATAGGAAGGTGGGGAGAAAGGATTCAGTTCTCCTCACCAGTGTGTTCTGTTAAATTGTAGAGCTGGGAAAGGTGAAGGGCAACCAAAATGATCAAGGGACTGGAGCAACTCCCCTATGAGGAACGGCCACCAAGAAAGATGTAGTGATGGCCACCAATTTGGATGGCTTTAAAAGGGGACTAGACTAATTCATGGACAATAAAGCAGCTGATGGCTCTATGTTACCTCCAGTACCAGCAGCCCCTGGATACTGCTGGGGAACATTAGTGGGAGGGGGCTATTGAGCTCCTGTCCTGCTTCTGGGCATCTGGATGGCCATGTTGTAAACAGAAAGCTGGCCTGGATAGGCCTTTGGTCTGATCCTGTATGGCTCTGTTTATGTTCAGATGTGAATGTAATAATTTGGTTTCTCTGCCTTGCAGCTTATTCAAATAATCCAAATCAATTCTAGCCGCAGCAGCATCACCCTTCGGTATCCTTTCCATCTATTTTGCATGGGCTTTGCAACGGCACCACACAGAGCGATGAAAAACATAACACTGAACACTTGCTTGCTGTTCTGCCCCTGCTTCCTCTCTTCCTCTCACTTGGAAAAAACAAGATCAGCAATTTTCCTTGAATGGCTGGTTTCCGTTGGCTGGCTGCAAGAATGACAAGCTTTATTCAGTCAAATCTCTACTTCCCACTTTTTCAGATTTACAGCAGTCGCTTACATGGAGGTTCCATTCAGCTAGCACAGCTAGTTGTCTTTGACAGACTTATCTAATCCTTTTAAAAACCATATAAGCTGGAGGCCATCACCACATAAAATGGTCAGCAGGGTTACCTGGCCAGAGAGAAGCCCATGTGGCAGTGAGTTCCATAAGTCTATTATATGTTGGGTGAAGAAGTGCTTCCTTTTGGCCATCCTCCTGGACTAACTTCACTGTGTGACTTCAACCACTGAATTAGATTTTTGGCAGAAAGGCAGGGTATATTTAAAAACTAAATAAAGCCGGTGTCTAGTATTATGAGAAGGGGGGGGGGATCTCCGCATGCCATTCACAATTTTACTTTCATAAACCTCTGCCATGGGGATGGGGAGCTTGTCGCCCTTCAGATGTTGCTGCCCCATAACTCCCGTCGTCCCTCACCGCTGACTATGCTGGCTGAAGTGGATGGAAGCCACCATCTGCCAATATCTGGAGGGGCCCCTCCTTTTCGCCACGCCTGCTCCCTAATGTCTAAATGGAAGACTCCCGCGTGTTGCCAGATCCCATGCCTGGGTGGGATGCTCCCCACCGCCAGGGCCAGGGCCGCTTCCTCCCAACTAGGCATGCCTAGAATTGCAGCCACATCCTCTGCAGAGATCCATTTCAGCGGCCTTTGGTATTGTCAGGGTTGCCTCTGAGCACAAAGAGTGGCAGAGCAGTTCAGATTCTGAGGAAGAGCTGCAAAATGTGGGGGAGGAACTTTCCCAGGCTTCAGAGGCACAGCTGGACGGAGGGGGCCCCCTTCACACGTCCCTGTGTTAGACAGCAAATAAGGAGAGGTGGGGGAAGGACAACCTGAACTCCTAGACACCAGGCACAGATGCAGAGACATGAGGGAGATGGCAGGGGCAGAGCTTAGGCGGTCTGCCAGATTGGCTTGGTGTCAACAGCTGCGTCTAGAGGTGTCACAGGAGAGGAGATCTTCCCCTCCGACAAGAGGGAGATGGCAGGGGCAGAGCTTAGGCGGTCTGCCAGACTGGCTTGGCATCAACAGCTGCATCTAGAGGTGTCACAGGAGAGAAGGAGATCTTCCCCTCCCACCCCTTAAGTTAGGATAGTTTGTTGCCTTTTCCCAAATGGTGGCCTTTCCCTTTGATCTCATTGAAGGCTTTTCCTTTATAGTCTGAGTCACTAGCAATTTGCATCTGTATAACCCATTAGAGTAAGTGGATTAAAGCCATGGAACTGAAGCCTCCTGTCAGTGTTTGATTTGGCTTTTGGAGTTCTCAGTAGGGGCAAAGGGGATCCTGACAGCCATGGCTAACGCAACTCAGGAGCAGGTAGCTGTTCATTGTTCCCCAGATAGGGTGCTCCCACCCTTTGCCTATCTTGTACTTTTCTGCCCCTGCTCCAGAACTGTACACAGCACTCCACAAGTACGAGCCAAACAGGTATATTATCATGGCATTATTGCACTGGTCACTTTATACTCATCCCCTTTCCTAGAACTCCTAACATGGATTTTTCACTGCCATTGCATACAGAGGTGATTTTCCCAGTGAACCATCTCTCTCTCTCTCTCTCTCTCTCTCACACACACACACACACACACACACACACACACGAAGACCTCTTTCCTGGGGACTCAGCCAGCTCAGATCCCATCCAAAGACAAACCTTTCCAACAGAGGCAGTAAGAAAATTATTTGTTAGCAAGGCAATGAGGGAAGGACCCCAAAATAATCCAAAATGACACAGGTAGGTAGACGCAGGCCCACAGCTCTAGCAAGCGTTTAGGAATCTCTCTTGCTGACACACTGCATAGCATTTATATGTTGCCACAAGCGATGAGCTCTCCTTTTTACTTCAGGGATCCTCCAGATTTTATTATCCAGAGCACACTGTTTTTCTGGATTAAATTTGGAGGCACATTTCACACTCATCTGTTTTGTTGTTCAATCAGCTCCAAGAATAATGGACAGGCATCCTCTGTGCAATAGTAGGGAAGCCCAGATAATGTGATCTCCTGCTGCCTCATCCCCCTCATGGCCCAGCTAGTCAGGGGACTGCTTCCTGGGTGAGGGAGATGCTTCTGGGATTTCCAGCTGAAATGTGACTTGCATGACGGATCCCTTATTCCCTCAGGCCAGATTGCTGCCCATAGGCTGGCAGAAGTGGAGGGAAGGGATCAATGTTACATGCCCCCCTCCAGCTCTGAGGACTGCACAGTGGAAGAGGCACCCAGCCACGGTCCCTTATTTTCTTCAAGGCACGCTTGAGGCTCCTAAGGCACACTTGAGGCTCCTATCTGGGAACCTTTCCTTTCACTGAAACAGTATGTGATGAAGCAGAAAGTGAACTTACCCTCAGGGCCAGCTCCCAGAGAGTTGCTTCCCTATGCAAAGGGCAGCTTAGCTGGGGGCAGGGGGTGACCCTGTTCTCCACAAGACAAAAGGCTCAAAACACAACCAAAACAATCCCCAGTTAATCATAGACACTGCTGCCTGTTCCATTCTTTAAGGCTTCTCAAATGGACTCTCCTTCCTGAAGGTCTCCATGCTCTGTATCCTAGTTCTGGATGTGCTTGTTAAGCTGCCCAGTCATGCAGATCCTCTGTGCTTTGGAGGACTTTCCATTGCAAAACCGCACTTAAGAGTGGAACAAAACCTGGTTTGCGTTGCCTTGCCCCATATCTGGCTCAGTGGAAAGATACTGGCTACCAATGCTGGGGTAGGGCTGGAAAAAATGTTTCCAAATCTTAAGTAAAGCAGACAGCTTTTTACTTTCTACAGCAGCACATGCTTGACTAAAGTGCTTGAGCCAGTGTGGTGTAGTGGCTAGAGGGCTGGGCTAAGGAGCTGGGAGATCGGGGTTCTAGTCCCCACTCAGCCATGGAAGCTCATTGGGTGACTTTCGGCCAGTCACAGACTCTCAGCCCAACCCACCTCACAGGGCTGTTGTTGTGAGGATAAAATGGAGAGGAGGAGGATAATGTATGCTGCCTTGGGTTCCTTAAGGCGGAAAAAAGGCAGGATATAAATGCAACAAATAAATAAATAAATAATCTGGAGCGCTCTATTCTTTAAACATTCTGGTGCAATGCTTCTTCTTATGTGACAAATGCGCAACAAAGCCACTAACTGGAGGAAAGATCCTAACCAATGAACAACTGAGCCATTTAATGCACAAGTAAAAAATCCTCTGTAAAGGGTCTTAGAGATTGGGACCATGGCATATATGCTGCCAATCTGCATGAGTGCAGAAAAGCCACAGAATGTGGCATTGGCTGCAGAATTCTCTCTTGCCCTTATGGTCGTAAGATCTGTGTGTGCAAAGCCTGGTGAAATCTCAGAAGCTGCTGAAAAAGATTTGCAGCGAGAAAGCAATTCCCTGTCTGGCTCCCTCTTACAATTTCCAGGCACAAAATAAATTATGCAAAATAATAAGAACTGCTGTCCTAGGGAATCAAGCACATTTGTTTAATTTGCATAGTTTACATGCAAAAGATCAGAGAAAGCAGCTTGTCTTGTCACATAGTTTTTAGCATGGAATACACACAACCATGGCTAAGGAAGAGATACAGAGAAAGCCAGAGAGAAGCAGGCCACTTAGCCCAGACAATTTGTAAAGTACAGGATAGAACAGCTTAGGAAAAACCATCCTCACCTCCTGGATCTTACATGGGAACAGAAGCTGCTGGACTGGCCCAACTGGTTTTTGTTTGCTGCACCAGTTGGAATAATTAAACTAACGCCCAAGAATCCAGGGTGCCCAGGAGACAACCAGTTGCTGGAATGGAGCAGAGGTCTTGGGGCAAAACTAGACATGTGCTTGTTTATTAACTACATGTGCTTGTTTATTAACTACATGTGTTGATTTGGCTATACATCAAGGGTGGAGAGGGATTATTTCTTAGACTAAAAGAATGGGGGGGGGTCAGGGATAAAGCATACCCCCTCACCTCCCCACACCCCAGTTTTTCCCTAGCCAGGCCCATTTCTGATACTGGATCCAGGCTAGAGAAAAACCACATCAAAAGATGGCATGCAGAGGGGTGTAGCCAGAGAGGTGCCAGGTTTTGCTGCTGTCTTTTTAATCTAACCCCCCATCCCCAAATTGTGCATACATATGTGCACGATTACTGAAGCAGAAAGAAAGGACAAAGGCAGGAAGCCCAAGTCTGATGAAGGGGAAACGTAAACTAAAATGGGTAGCAAAGCACAGACATTCCTAGATCGGTAGTGCATAGAGACATCCCTCAATGCTGATAGTGATATGCTTAAGGGTGCAAATCGAAGCACATCATGCCAGCTGGGACATGCTTGGAGTTGCAGGCCCCCTTTCTATCTAAATGTGCATAGGATTGCACCTTCAGTGGGACTAAGTTTCATTGAACTCAATGGGACTTACTTCTGAGCACACTTGTTTAGGATTGCACTATTATCATCCCCTGTCCTATGTATGTGCTAATACATTTGTTTACTGTCATCCTTTGGTACATTTTCTTCTCCCTCACTCCGTCTGTTTTCTCTACTGTCAACATTTCGACTGTAAGCTCCTTGAGGCAGGAAACTGCCCATTTGTTTTGCTTTATTTCACTACATTACCCTGAAAACTGCCATTGTTGGAGCTGTTTCAGAATTAATTTTACCAGGTTTGATATGACCAACTCAGGCCAGAAATCAATAGGGAGAAATGTTGAGGGAAGGGAAATGTTGAGGCACAGCAGATCAAACCCTTTTCCAAATCTCCCACATATGGGTAGGGCTGGCATCTACATCTCCTCCAGCTTTTTGCAAATGAAAACAGGGACACATAAGGCCAAACTAAACATTATATTATTCATACCTTTAAAAAAAATCATACTTAAAATGGCCACTCTTGTTTCAAGGAAAAAGCAGCTGCAGGGCTCCAAGCCAGCTTCAAAGTCCCAACGCACCAGCCCCACACTGGTTTTAATCCAGCTGTTATTTGCCGCCCAAATTTCTATTTACTGTAAACAGCACCTCTGGAGCAGAGAGCAACCAGGGAAGGGGTGATTTTCCATAGGAAACTATTGCAAGACTCCAATCTGGATCAGGGTTCTGTGGCTCCTTCCCCCCCCCCCCGGCCAAAAAATAAAAGTGACCACCCTCATCTAACCACCCTAAAAATATACACAAATGTGTTTTGGGGTCATTCTCCTCCCCGAAGCCATTTTGCAATGTATCCTGGGGTGGCAAAATGGCCCACAAGCTCAAATGTGTCTGTAATGTCAGAGGAAGTGTGTTTTAAAATATTAGAAATACTAGAAAAGTATCATAAAACACCAAGGTAAAACCTTAGGCAAAATGTTATTACTAAAATCTAGTGTTTGTGGTCATGTGGGGTGCTTTTCTAAATCCATAAGAAATCTGTCTCTGGTGAGGTAAATGTTCCCCCAGTGAAATCTCATGGCATGTGCCAACCTACTGACACCCAGAATGCTTAAGGCGGCTTTCCTAGACTAGCTTTCTTTGGAAAAACCCATGGGATATTTTTACACCCTTGTACGTTGCTTGTGTTGGACCATGAAGACACTCTGATGGCAAAATCAATGGGTCCTTGGGATATTTTATGCCCCAGGTATGTTTTTGTTTGCAGAAAGAAAACAGTAAGTGGGAAGAGGCTGAAATTTGTGGACACTGTACAGGCGACAGTACTCAACAATGCTGTGGGAGAACTATACTGCAGATCTACTTCTGTGTAAATTCTGCAATATAAAGTGCATTTCGGGTAACTTTGGAACCCTGCCTGATGGGGGGAGGGTAGCACACTTTTTTTTTTTTTTAAGTGTGAATAATACAGCTTGACCCTTAGTCTCACCCCAGTAGCCAGTCCCAGGCACATGATGGCCACCCTCTCAATGCTGACATGTTGCTGAAGGCTCTTCTCCACACGCCGGATTCTTGTGCTCTGCAACACACTGCTGTGCACCCGCTCACGAGGCAAGATGTGCTAGTCAGTGCATCTTAACAGTGTTTCCTTTTTAATGAGCTGAAGGATGTTTAAGAGAATGCACACTCTCACAATGGAACTGCTCGTACACTACAGAATAGCTTCAAGTCAACACATTCGGTGAGATGTGTTGATTAGAAACTACACACAGGCTTCGTGTGTCCATGACCACAACAGTCACAATGCATCTGCCTCCTAATCAGATTTAGTCCCTAGAGACTGGGGTAAGAAGCTAAAACATTCAGAACTTTTAAAAAAAGGCATCCCTGCAATTCCCCTCAAAGGCCAAACAGAGACCGTTCTTTACCTTGGACTGGTCCTAGAAAATGTGGTCTGCCCCAGCTGAATAGGACCACTGGAGAATATGCTTCTGTGCCAAACAGACCACCCTCCCCATGGTAACTGTATCAAGGAGGAAGCAGGATTCCTAGTTCTTATGATTGTTGTGTATCAATTTATATCCCAGCTTTCTACAAAGTATGTAAGGCAGCTTGCAATGAAGTTTTTTTAAAGCATAGCACAACGAACACAATGAGAATAAGCACATTTTACAACAAATGCAATACTAAACAAACTACAACAGCACATATCAAGCCCAAAATCACAGCAGCATTTTTTTTTTTAAATCATGGTTAATAATACAGACCTAACAAGCCTGTTGAAATAAAATTTTCTTAACTGCACATCTAAAAGAAGGCAGCTGAAAGGCCCCAGTAGTTCCCTGTGCGACTGTGCCAGCTGTTGGGCACTACCACTGAAAAGACCCCCTCCACGATAACCTCGCTCCTCAGGTGTATGGCAATGAGGGGGGTATCAGTAGTGAGGGAAATTTACTCATTTTATTTATTATTAACAGTTATATACTGTTTTATTTGCTAAAAAGTCATCAAGGCAGTCCACAACAATTTAAAATAATAAACCTTAAAACAATAAAACAAGATCAAAAGCGGTAAAACATTTTAAAAACTTTAGAATTTAAACTATATAATTTAAAAGGATAAATTATAAAGGTGTCTTCATACCCTTTCTAAAAGCCAAGAGTATGGTGGCCAATGGTGGTTCTTGAGGGAGTGCATGCCATAGTTCGGGAGCGAAACAGGAGGAATCCCTTTGTGCCTGACAAACAGACCTCTGCAGGTACCGGTGTCCTCAAAAGGGCCTCTCCTGCAGACCTTCATACTTGGGCAGGTTGATAGCAAGGCTGTCTGTTCCTAAGCCATTTAGGGCACAATCCTATGCATGTTTAGACAGAAAAACATCCTACAACCCTCAGGATTCCCCAGCCAGCATGGGTGTTGTAGGACGTTTTTCTGTCTAAACATGCATAGGATTGTGCCCCTGGGGCTTTAAAAGTTGAAACCAACACCTTGAATTGAGCAGACTGGGAACCAGTGCAGGTCATCAAGACGGGTGTCATATACTCCTGATACCGTGCACCGGTTAGCAGCCTAGCGGCTGCATTCTACACCAACTAAAGTTTCCAGACACTTGTCCGGGGTAGCCTAATAGAGAGCACACTGCAGCAGTCTAAGCATGGTGTAACTACGGGAGACCAACTCAGGAAAGGTCACGGCTGGCGCACCGAGCTGTGCGAACACACCCCTGGCCACTGCTCCAGGAACAGCTGCAGGAGGCAACCTGGTGCTTTCAAATGCTTCGGACTACAACTCTCATAAGCTCCAACCAGCATGGCCAATGGTCAGGGATGATGGGAGCTGCCATTCAGAACAGCTGGGTGGCACTAGGTGGCCTCCCCCTGGCGTAGGGTCAAGCCGCACTCCCAAGCTACGCAAGAGGCATGCGGAGTTCGGTGAGCTCCCGCTCGGGTAGAGCAGAAGCGCTCTCACTCCGGGGGCGAAGGGCGAGCCTTCCCGTTCTGCCCGCCAGGCAGCTCGAGGCAAGCCCGGCTCCGCCTGCCAGGCGCGGGCCCTGCCCTGCCCGCGCTGGCGCAGAAGCCCCGGCTGGCGTCGACGCGCCTCCATGGCGCACAGTGGCGGGGCAGCAGCCCGGCACCGAGACGGCACGCCTTGAGCAAGCGCGCCCGCCGAGGCTGCAGCCCGCCCCGGCCGCCCCGCAGAGGCAGGCAGGCCGCCCGGCGCCCGGCGGGAGAGGCGAGGGCTGCCGGGAGCCGCCCTGAGGGGGCCCCTAGAAACTTTGGCGAGCGCTGACCCGGAGCGGCCGGAGGGGGCAGCCCTTCCGCGGAGCTCCGCGCGGCCGGCCGGCCGGCCGGGCGCGTCGCCTGCACCCCGAGCAGGGGAGCCCTGTCCCGCCCTCCCGCGCGCCCTCACCTGCCCGCTGCGTCCGCGCCGCCGAGGAAGCCGAGGATCAGCCGCGCGCCGCTGCCCCTCGCCCAGGCGCGCCAGGACCGCCCTGCGAGGCGGGGCGAGGCGGCGCCGCGGGCGCGGAGCTGCGGGAGGAGGGCGCTGCCGCCGGGGCCCCGCCGAGCGGCGCAGAAGCAGGCGGCGGCGGTCGGGAGGGGGCTCGCTTGGGCATCGGGGGCGCAAGAAGTGCCTTGCCGAGTGGCTTCTTTTATTTAACCCCGCTCTTTCTCGTCCGAAGCGGTGTACGAATGAGAAGACACGTAAACTCACTGCCAAAAGAACGCGATAAAACCCCAGAACAATTCAGGATAAAGACAATATTAATCAAACAGTTACGCCTTTGTGGTTAGATCATTTTTTCCTTATTGTTAGACTTGGGTCTATTTCAACCCGATAACCATACGATATAATCCAGTCCCCACGCTATGCCCCAGTAAAAATGTCGAGGTCCAGAGATTTTCTGTGCTGATGTGTGGTCTTGAGGTATTGGAGTAGCATAATAACTTGGGAGACATTCTGGTTCTTGTGCAAAACTTTTTTAGGCGCTTTTTTCAAAATGGACAAATTTCTTTAGGTCACTAGATTTTATGAACCACAGAAGTAACTATCTTGTGTTTGGTATCAAATTATAGTTTTGGGGGGTCAAGAAGTCCAAAGAATATGTTATTTTAATTGTTGGGCTACTCCTTCCGCCAGTTTCTAAGATGGTGTTGAAATGTCTCATTTTCTTGACTGATCAACATACAAATGTGATTTTGGCTTTAAACTACAGGTTCTTTGGGTCAAGGAGGTCAACACTGGCATTAATTTTGATGGAAAGGCAGTCCTTCTACTGTTTTTAAAAATGGCGCCCAAACTTTTATTGTGATATGCAATCATATTTAATGAGTTCTTCTCTTTTCAGGTTTGGTAAAATGAAAGATACGGAACTGACTGAAAGGGCTGGAACTAGTGCAGTGCCCTCTGCTGTTCTGTTGCAACAAACATCTGAGGACCACCTCGATAAGGGGAAGTATGTCAGAACAATTCCAAAGAAAACATAACTTCTACCGAAAATGGACAAAAGAGAGTTTGGGATGCAGCTGAAATACGTGATGACATTGTGCTAAAACGTTTCAAAATGATTAATGCAGAAGATCAAATAGTGTACTACTGCAACAATAAGTGCTATGAGATACACCATGGAAAAATCACTTCGAAAAATTGCAGACGGCAAATTAGAAGTTACTGAAATGAGTACAGAGGAAGAGTTATCTCAACAGACATCCAGTACTGGTCCAAAGAGAAGGTCAATGTCAAATCCTCATCCACCACCAAGCCAGGAGACACCAGACAATCTCAACTGCATTCTATGAGGCTTTGTTAAAGCAAACAACAGAAGAACAAAATACAGAATCAGTACTTCTGATTGAGCAAATATGTTTCTAGCAGCTGCAAGTGTTTTTAAGGATGAAGTTTGTGACCGAATGGTGGATCTTAATAGTGACAACCATGTATTTGTGGCAGATTTATAAGCTCATCCTAACTGTATATGTGCACACATAAGAAGGTATGAGAAAAGTTTGAAGGAGCAACATGACTGCCAGCCATCAACCAAGTATCAGCTCTTCCAGAAGGCAAATTAAGTTTCAGAGCCCCTTCTAAATTCTGGATATGGTTTTATCCTAACAGAAATAAAAGAACTGATGATGATAAATATTGATGACACAACCTTGATTTACAACAATGATGTCAAAAATTTTCTCCTGCAGTTCAGGCTGCTGTGAGGGAATTTTCCCATTCATAGAATCATAGAACAGTAGGGTTGGAAGGGGCCTACAAGACCATCGAGTCCAACCCCCTGCTCAATGCAGGAATCCAAGTCACAGCAGACCCAACAGAGCATCCCCAATTCACACACACAAGTGCCTATGTGACAAGTAGACTTGAATCCTGCTGGGTCAGACTTTCTATGCTGAGTCAGGCTTTTCAGTATTTTCCCATACTCTTACTTCTGCCTTATTAGGGAACGTTATTGTGAAGGTGCCAAAGGGCACTGGCCATACAAGCTTCTACGCATGCTTGCATTTAGCAGAGTTTAACCAATCAGGTTGTTATAAATCAACCCTCTTCTCCTTGTTCAGTCATATTTACATGTGAGTATAAAAGATGTTTATGCTTGTTGTTAGAGGTCCAGTCTAGTGCCATTCTGACTGTACCACACCTTGGTGTTCAGGTCAAAGCATCCCGGACAGATCGCTGTCCAGCTTTATCTTGAATTCCTCCAGTGTGGGAGAGCCCACTACCTCCCTAGGTAATTGGCTCCATTGTCGTATTGCTCTAACAGGAAGTTTCTCCTGATGTTCAGCTGGAATCTGGCTTCCTGTCACTTGAGCCCATTATTCCATGTCCTGCATTCTGGGATGATCAAGAAGAGATCCTGGCCTTCTTCTCTGTGGCAACCTTTCAAGTACTTGAAGAGTGCTATCATATCTCCCCTCAGTCAGTTGCTTCTTTTGTTTATGCTGTTGCTGTACAGTTTAATCTCTGAGCATGTGCAGATGTATTTCTGACTATGCAGATGTATTTCTGACAATGGAACCAATTACCTAGGGAGGTAGTGGGCTCTCCCACACTGGAGGCATTCACGACGAGGCTGGACAGCCATCTGTCAGGGATGCTCTGACTTTGATTCCTGCATTGAGCAGGGGGTTGGACTCGATGGTCTTATAGGCCCCTTCCAAACCTACTATTCCATGATTCTATGTTAGTCTTGCACTCTTTCAGGATTGTTCTGGTGGAGTAGCACCTAGGAAGCCACTAATCAGCAACAAGCATAGAGAAATGGAACTGCAAACTTGTTTCAGACGCACCATGCCAGAATGTGAAAAATTATTATAGGCCAGTCATTTAACCTAGTCTTCCAGAGGTCTTCATTGTCTCAGATGATATGGATTTCATGTCTTCTGGTGATGTTGCAAACAAAGGTATGAATGATTTTCTCATAATGTTTCTTCAGTGTGGAGTGTCAAATGAATAAAAAAAGAAAGTTCCTACATGGTGTGGAATTCATGCCATAGTCTCCAAGGGGTTCCATTGTCAAGGGTTGACTTCTTGCCAGTGATACCACGTTTTTACTGACTATGTGACTGTGTATACAGTTCCAAAACCCTTTCAAAATGTACATGTCCAGCTTGAAGACCAGCCTCTCCTACCAGTTTTCTGTGACGAAGGGGTTTTCATATTGTAGCAGGCATTTTTCTGTCTCACCCACAAGAATTCACTTATCTGTATCCCTTGATGGGTATGTTCCATATGGCAAAAGTAGCATTAAGATCCACCACTTGGTCAAAAACTTCATCAATAAAAGTTAGGGCGCCATTTTTTAAAATGGTGGAAGGACTTGTTCAAAAAGAACAGGAACAGAAAGGGAGGTGGGGTTGCACTGTAGGTGAAAAATACACATCTCTGCACAGAAATACAGGAGGATGAGCTTGCTAGCCCCATCGAGAGCATCTGGATCAAAATAAATGGAGCAAAGAATACAAGGAACCTGGTGGTCGGAGTCCACTACCAGCCACCCAACCAAGGAGAAGACGAGGATGAAACTTTTGAAAAGCAAATAGCCAAGGTTTCAAGGAAGCATGATGTAGTAGTAATGGGGGACTTCAATTTCCCTGATATTTGTTGGGAGACAAATTCTGCAAAACATGGTCCCTCCAGGAAATTCCTGACTTGTGTGGTGGATAACTTTCTCCTACAGAAAGTAGAGGAAGGAACTAGAGGATCGGCTGTCCTTGACTTGATCCTAACCAACAGAGATGACTTAGTGGATAAAGTAGCAGTTACAGGAGCTCTGGGGGAAAGCGACCATGTTGTACTTGAATTCTTGGTTCTAAGGGAAGCAAAAGCCGAGTGTAGTCAAACGCGTACCCTGGATTTTAGGAAAGCTGATTTTAATAAACTCAGAACAATGATCAGTAAGGTCCCATGGCAAGTGACTCTAACGAGAAAAGGAGTCCAAGATGGGTGGGAGCTTTTCAAAAAGGAAATTCTCGAGGCACAATTACAAACAATTCCAACAAGAAGAAAAGGTGGAAGACAACAGAAGAAGCCAGTGTGGCTTCACAAAAAGCTTAGAGATGACTGAAAACAAAAAAGGACACATACAGGAAGTGGAAAGAAGGCCAAGTAACAAAGGAAGAGTACAGGCAGATAGCACAGAATTGCAGGGATGGCGTCAGGAAGGCTAAAACTGAGAACAAGCTGAGGTTAACAAGGGATGCTAAAAACAACAAAAAGGCTTTCTTCAGCTACATGCATAGTAAAAGGCAGAGGAAAGAAATGATGGTTCAGCTATTAAATAAGGATGGCAAAATGATACCAGATGACAAAGAAAAGGCAAAGGTGCTCAATTCCTACTTTGGCTCAGTCTTCTCCCAAAAGAGGGTCTATGACCCCCCCTGGCAAAGGCGAAGTACAGGCTGACAGGGCAGGATTGCAGCTTGAGATTGATAGGCATATGGTCAAGGAACACCTAATGACTTTGAATGAGTTCAAATCTCCAGGGCCAGATGAACTGCATCCTAGAGTCATAAAGGAACTGGCAGAAGAACTCTCAGAACCACTGTCTATTCTCTTTGAGAAATCATGGAGGATGGGTGAAGTGCCAGATGACTGGAGGAGGCCTAATGTTGTCCCTATCTTCAACAAGGGTAAAAAGTAAGAACCTGGGAGTCAGTCTGACATCAATCCCTGGGAAAATTCTGGAGCAGTTGATAAAGCAATCCATCTGGAAGCACCTTGAAAACAATGCAGTGATTACTCGAAGCCAACATGGATTTGTCAAGAACAAATCCTGCCAGACGAATCTGATCTCATTTTTTATCAGGTAACCTCCCTTGTGGACTGTGGGAATGCTGTTGACATCATATACCTCGACTTCAGCAAAGCTTTCGACAAAGTGCCTCATGATATCCTGATGAGCAAACTAGCTCAAAGTGGGCTAGATGAAACAGCGATCCGGTGGATCCACAGTTGGCTACAGAATCGGACTCAAAGAGTGCTTATCAATGGGACCTTCTCAAACTGGGGAGGTAATGAGTGGGGTACCGCAGGGCTCAGTCCTGGGCCCAGTGCTCTTCATTTTATTAATGACTTGGAGGAGGAGGTGTGGGGAATGCTGATCAGATTTGCAGATGACACAGATCGGGCGGGATAGCTAATACTTTGGAAGACAGAAACAAAATTCAAAGTGATCTGGATAGACTGGAGCCCTGGGCAGAAAACAACAGAATGACATTTAATAGGGATAAATGCCAAGTTCTACACCTAGGAAAAAGAAATCAAATGCACAGTTACAAGATGGGGGATACGTGGCTCAACAACACTACAAGCGAGAAGGATCTTGGAATTGTTGTCTGTCACAAGCTGAAGATGAGCCAACAGTGTGATGTGGCTGCAAAAAAGGCCAATGGTGTTTTGGGCTGCATTAATAGAAGCGTAGCTTCCAAATCCCAGGAAGTACTAGTTCCCCTCTACTCAGCACTGGTTAGGCCTCATCTGGAGTACTGTGTCCAGTTCTGGGCACCACACTTTAAGAAGGATGCAGACAAACTGGAGAGGGTTCAGAGGAGGGCAACAAAGATGATCAGGGGACTGGAAACAAAGCCCTACGAAGACAGACTGAAAGAACTGGGCATGTTTAGCCTTGAGAAGAGAAGACTGAGGGGAGATAGGATAGCGCTCTTCAAGGACTTGAAAGGTTGTCACAGAGCGGAAGGCCAGGATCTCTTCTCGATTATCCCAGAGTGCAGGACACGGAATAATGGGCTCAAGTTACAGGAAGCAGATTCCAGCTGAACAGCAGGAAAAACGTCCTGACTGTTAGAGCAATACGACAATGGAACCAGTTACCTAGGGAGGCATCCAAGACAAGGCTGGACAACCATCTGTCAGGGATGCTCTGACTTGGATTCCTGCATTGAGCAGGGGGTTGGACTCGATGACCTTGTAGGCCCCTTCCAACCCTACTATTCTATGATTCTATGACTGCCTTTCCATCAAAATTAATGCCAGTGTTGACCTCCTCGACCCCCAAAACCTATAGTTTAAAGCCAACATCACATCTGTACGTTGATTTGTCAACATTTCAAATCATGCTCAGCTTCCCCGCAGTAACACTTCAACCCGGGCAACTTTTCTGCAAATCCTACTCCATCTCTGTCAGATTCTCACAGACATCTTCCAGCCTCCCTACCCACCAAGGCTGGACCAGCGGGTGGCCAGGGAGCTGGGTGACTCCCTCTGACTCTGCTCTGGGAACACTGACAGAGATAAACTCACACAGATTTTGACATTTTAAAAACTGAATAGGCCTAAACTCTTCTATGCTACTTTCAATTAAATCATGGCTATAACTTACAAGGCCTCACTGCATTACTGAAGCTGGACCCTGACATTATTTTTGTTCTCATAACACTTCTTCATTCAAAAAAATTTACTCCCCTCACACTTTCCTGGCTTGGTTGCTTGGAGAGTGTTGAGGGGAAGCGTCTGTCTAAACTAGGGAGCTTGTAACCACATTGCCAGTGCTTCTGAGCTTTCAGTGGGTCTACTTGGAGATCTAAATCTAAGCTATTTCAAACACATTATAAACAACAAAACCATCTCTTCTGCAAGGAGAAAAGGAGAGATAATCAGCTATGATCCCCTCCCCTTTGCAAAAGTAAACTTACAGTTACAGGGCAGTTTTGAACTGCCAGGCTCTTAACAGAAAGGGAACAACAATTGTACTTTTAAGCGCTTCTTAAGCAAGGACTAAGGAAACTGAGGCTTGAGTGAGGGGGGAAAAACTCTTGGGGCTATCAATCACTAGACAGGCTAGCCAGGGATTCCCAAAATGACACACACACCCTTCCTCTTCTCCCTCAACCTGGCACATGAAAACAAAGTGCCAAAACTCAGGATGCTGCAGGGAGACGGGGTCACTTCATACTTGCATTCTTTACGCAGCCATCAATCTTCTTCTGGAGGTGGCAGATTATTTGCAGGGCTTAAAAGTAAAGCTTCACAGTTTGTATTTGTAAATCCCAAGTCCGAAACAAGACACGATGAGATACAGGGCACCCAAATCTTTGCCTTGTCAGGGGAGACAAATGACTGAGGTCAGCTTTTTTTTTTCTGCTGGGGTCTCAAAAAGGAAAACAGTCTTAGTTTGCAGTTGTAACATCACTTACAGTGTCAGCCAGCCAGCTATGGAGGTCTCACTGTTTTTGGAGACAGCTACTACAATATCTTCTTTTTCTCAGGTCAGGTCTCCCAGCTTACACTGCAGCTTGCAGGAGCATGGTAGTAGCGTTTTTTGCTTAGCCAGGAACATGCTGTCAGGTTTCCCGATCTCCCCAGCGCACACGCTCAGGCAATCTGACATTGGACACCCAAATCAGTGAGATTTCTTTATTGCAGGGAATCCCACGGCAAAAGCTTAATGGTTACACTCTTCAGAAATCATATAACTGATGGTCAGTAGTTACAGGCTCTATATAATTCTAAAACAGTTCAAAGTTAAACACTATTACCATGACTGAGATCTTCAACGTGGTTGCTCTGCTTCACTCTGCCTTGGGACCATCCTCTGATGCACTTTCCACTCTAAGAGGGGTCTAGCCCATGCCCTGGGGGCACTGATTCTTCACCTTTACTCCGTTCCTTGTCTTCATCTTCTGGGTCTTCATCTTCAGTTTCCACTTCTTAGGGATTTCATCCCAATCGGGCAAGGTGATGATGTTGTGCTCGTCGGCACTCCTTGGGCAATTCTTCCAAGCTCGGCGTATCAGTTTAATGGCTACTTCTTCAGCTTTATGCTCCCACGCCTTGTTGGAGGCCAGGCTGTCTTGCAACATTTCTCTAATTAATGCTCGTTTCCCAGCTCGTCCTTGAGCTTTTCTGCTGTTTTCGCTCTCCATTCTGACTCCTTTGGCCTGACAGTTTGCAATGCTGTCAGCACAAGCCATGACAGAGTTCCTGCACCCTGTGCCTCCTTAGCTGACCACTTTTCCAGCTGCAGAGATTCCAACGCAGTTTCCAGAGCCACTGGCGTGCAGTCCTGCTCGGCCTCGGGGCATGTTCCCGGTCTGCTCAGGACCGCCGATGGCTTTGCGACCAGACCCCACAACTCCAACTGTGGCCAGCCCAGGAGTTGGTTTAACATGCTGACACCTGCATCCTCCTTCCCTTTGAATCTGAACATAGTAGTATTCTTGGCACCCTGCTTACTGCACCAATTGTATTGTCCCTGCAGTAGGCTTTGAACTCTTAATTTAGAGGGGCCAAGATAGTGATAAATCAGATCCAGGTTTACTTAGAAGGAGATACTTTATTGAGTACAATCAGCACACAGGTGTACCCAATGGTTGGATCAGACAGCTTCTCTGAACCCAGACCTATGGGGTAAAATGGGTTTTATACCATACATGTCAGCAGTGAGGCAGCATGACAACAGCAAGCGTTAATTAGTGTTCATTCCCAGCATAGACTAACAGTGCTTGTTCAGAAGGAAACTTTCTCAGCACAGACACCTGCAGCCTGGCATAAACATAGCCTCACTTCCCAGGAACATACTAGGCCCTGATAAGATACTAGCCTTCGTTAGCATGGAATGTGCTGAGGCTGTGCTATCGACCTTTGACTCATCCTGCTAAATCAAGAGGCCTGTTAGGGAAAACAGCCTGCCAACTGAACCTAAGTCAGAGAGCATTATGGATCATCTAAGCCTTCTAAAACTACTGATAGCTTGGTTCAGGCCTGGGGCCCTACAGAGGGCAGCTGAATTGTTTCTCTGGCCTATAATATACCTCTTCCAAACCACTCATGAAGCTTCCAAAAATCTCTAACAACAGAGTTTAATGGGGTTCTATTGTTTTTTTTTTCTTACTGCCCCACAAAGAGCTTCAATGAGGGAGAGCAAGCAAACTTCTGCAGACAAGTGGTGGATATGGTTTCTTAAAAAGGGGGACTAGTAAAAAGAAAGTTGAAAGGAAAGTCAAGAGGGTCAAATTTGTCCATAATGCTTGGGGATTATTCAAACCCACAATAATACAGGCTCAGCTGATCACAGGTCAGGAAAGGTATCACCAAGTCCAAGGGTGTGTTTCCAGGCTATCAGCTTCACTTTGTTTACAACTTTGTTGCAATGTTTCCCCAATCACCTCTTCTCCTTTTCCTGTTTCCACAGCCCTTAAAGACCCAGCTTATCATCACTGTAGCCTGGGGCTCTCTGCTGTTTCCACTGAGCTCGAAATGAATTATTTTCTTGATGGCTGGGTGGAGTCTGAGTGGCGTCTGGGTTGGGTCTTATTACCTCATCAGTGTTCCCACCTCCTTGGCTGTGTTTCCAGGACAACAGAAGGAGAAGCTAATGGAGGAGTACCAGATTTTTAAAAAGGAATCAGCTTTGTTGTGAAGAGAGGCTTCTCCCCTCTCCCCCGCCCCTTTCTCCTTTCCCCTGAAAGTCCAGATGCACCTGCATTTCAGGAGCAAGCTTCACTGAGCACAATACGGGTTACTTCGGAGTAGATACACATATCCTGGGAAAGGGGGGGGGAGAACACAAAGAGGGAAACTAGCCCCCATTTTAACCCAGAGGACCTAATTGACCACAATGGAAGTTACTTCTGAGGAGACACTAATGGGTTTGTTGTGGGAAAGAGCGCGAAACCAGCCCCCATTTTAACACACAGGATCTTTATATGGAAGCTGTGAATGAGTTACATCCTAAGGCAATGGAACGAAGCCTCGAGATCGCGCTTAATCGCATTTAAGGAAGTGGGCTTAAAAGTGTGCCATTTCAATTGAGGGAGACTCTGTAAGTTCTGATGTGGGCATTCAAACACAAGCCTCATCGGCCGCAATGGGAGTTACTTCAAAGGCGACATTAATGGGTTTTTTGTGGGAAAGAGACGGAAACCAGCCTCCATTTTAACTCACAGGATCTCTATAAGGAAGCTGTTGTTAAGGAAATATCCAAGGCAGGTTAGGTTGAACAGTCAGAAATTTATTAAAGCACATCACGGCCGTGGGTGAGACAGATGAAACTGTGTCTCCCTCAAATAAAAGAATCGGGATGCATTTATTCAGACTGAAAGTTGGAGAACAAAGAAAAACACACTACACATGTTCAGAAACCAATTACTACTCAGCACAGTCTTATCAGCACAGCGGCCTTCTTATCTTTAGGGATGAGTTACTTTGGTATTGTGAAAAGAATCCTTTCCACTCTTACCACAGTGGATAAGAAGTTCTTGCTTATGAACAAGTTACAGTTACTTTCTCATGGTCAGACATGTGCACACACACACAACACACTCAATCCCATCAGGCACCTCGCCTGAACCAAGCTACTTACAAGGCCTAGTCAGGCCTACTTTGACACTGTGAAGGAGTACTGTCCTAAGGCAATGGACCAGAGCCTCGACATCATGCTTAATAGCATTTAAGGAATTGGGATTTAATATGTGCCATGTCATTTGAGGGGCTTCTCTGTCATTTCTGTGGTCATTGAGAGGGCAAGCCTCATTCAGCACAATGGGAAAAACCACCCCTTGACTGGGGTCATGGGCTATGTTCTGGTGTTTATTTTCAATGATGTTTTAACAGTTGGTCCCTCGGCATCCTGCTCAAAAAGGTGATGAAACTTCCGAAAAACGGGGTGGGGGGAAGGGTTGGGTCACTAAGGTCAGAGCGACACACCCACAAAGACCGGGCTACACACCCCATGGGCAGGACTATGATACTGAACCCAGTGCGGTTGTGGAAACAGGTCAGTAATGGAGCTGAAGCAAGCTGGAAATGTTAGACTATAACCAGTCTCAGAAGAAGCGTTTTTTCCACATTAAAATGTGGGGCTGGTGCTGAATGGCCACAATGTCATGGAAACACAGAGACCTCACCGCGCAGCCAGGTTGGAGTAAATCGCTGGCGGAAACACAGCCCAAGAGATGGGTGGCAAGCAATGTCACTGAACCTATTAGAGAAAATAAGGCTTCCTTCAATAAATGAAAAGGTTGCCCAAACAAGAACAAAAAGAAAGACAAATCTGCACCAAAGAACTGCAAGATGACAATAAAGGGGCAAAAGAGGAGCATATCACTATCAACATTAAGATCAACAACGATGAAATAATTAAATACATCAGAAGCAGAAAACTGGCTATGGAGGCAGTTGGACCACTGGATGACAAGGAAATTAAAGGGAGTTCTAAAGAAGGATTAGGAGATTGCAGAGAAGCTGAATTAATTCTTTATATCTGTCTTCACTGCAGAAGATTTGGGCAGATAACTGCCTGAATGGAGGTTTCAGGAAAGAAGTCTGAGGAACTGAGGCAAATAGTGGTAACAAGGCATGAAGCTCTAGACCTTATTGATAAACTGAAAACAAACCAACCAGGTCCAGGTTGTATTCATCTGAGAGTTCTTAAAGCACTCAAATGTTAAATTACTGATCTTCTAACAAAAAATATGTAACATGTCCCTAAGATTGGCCTCTGTAACAGGAGACTGGAAAGTGGCCAATGCAATGCAATTTTTTAAAAAGGGAACCAAGACGTTATAGGCCAGTTGTCCTTTTCCAACTCTATAATATCATTTTTGAGGTATGCTGACCAGAACTATACACAATATTTCAAGAATGGTTGCACCATTGACTTTTATAAAGGCATGATTATTTTCAATTCCTTTCTTTTCAGTTCCTTTCCTAATGATCCCCAACATGGAATTTGCCGCACACTTGGTAAATGTTTTCATCATGTTCTAGAGGGGACCCTTTTCATCAAGCTGTCAACAACAACCCCAAGATCCATTTCCTGGACCCCATCTATATGGCACTGCTTTGACCCCCCTACCCTGTCGCAACTGCGCAGCAATGCAGCTTCTAATCACCATGCCCTGCGATACACTTGCGATGTACTGCTTGCTTCCCTAACAGACTCACCATGCCCTTTTTTTGCCATTATACTGAAATGCACAGCTGTGCAGTCCCATGAGTGTGGGGGTGCAACATTTCAGTGGCTGATTTGTATTTGAGGGGCTCTGCTGTGTCTTTCTGACCCTTTTAAGGTAAAAATTTGATGTTTGTGCGTTCCCCAGCCCAAGACTCTCGCGATGGTTCACACTCACAAGTGTGAGTGCTGTGTGCCTAGTCATCACTCCAAAATTGTGTCCGGAGCGATGCTGTTCCTCCCCCAAGACCCCCCCACCAGCCCTTGGGTACTGAGTCCAAAAACAACCATTGCGAAGATCCAAAGCTGCAAATATGTGTGAAAGTGTGATTAAATATGAGAATGCCCCTCTGTGCCTCTGTAACTGTGCAGCTGTGAAGGGATGGGGGGAGTAAAGGGCTGTCACAGAGTGACGCAGGCACTACACATGCCTACAACACGCACACTGCAAAATGCGAAGTCAGTCTGGGGAAGGGACAGACAGCTCACAAGTGATGGGAAACCTGTAGCAAATGAAAAACATCGCAGCAAAACGACTCCTTGGAACTCCGCATTTTCCGGGCAAAAACCACGGATGACTGCGAAGTGGCGACTATGTCATCTATCACAAGGGACCTCGACTCGCACCTGCCCCGGACTAAAAGCTGGGTGTAGATGGGCCCCTGGTCAGTCATTTGCTGTTCAGATCCCAGCAACATATATGTGAAGTTAGGACTTCCCCCCCCAACATGCGTCACTTGTTTACACTGAACCGCATTTGTAATTTTAATGCACATTCCCCCAGTTTGGAGAGGTCCTTTTGGAGTTCTTCACAATCCCTTTTTGTTTTAACCACCATAAATAATTTGATATCGTCAGCAAACTTGACCACCTCACTGCTCACCCTTAACTCCACAAGTTAAAAACCATGGGTCCCACAGTACAGATCCTTGTGGGACCATGCTGTTTACGTCCCTCCATTGTGAGAATTAACCATCTCTTCCTGCTCCCTGCTTCCTGTTCTTTAAGCCAATCCATAACAGGACCTCTCCTCTTATTCCATGACTACACGGGTCTTTGGTGAGGGATTTTGTAAAAAGCTTTTTAAAAATCCAAGGGATTTCCCTGAAGTTAGTATGCTCAAATAAATAGTTGTTGGGTTTTTAAATATTTTCTCTGTCTTAATCTTCCCCTGAGGTTTCAAATTAGGATGTTATACATTTTAAAGTTTATAAGCAAAGCCCAAGATGCTACAATCCGGGTGCGTGGGAGAGAAGAGTCATACTGTAATTGCCCTGCTATTTTGTACAAGCCCAACAATTTCTTCCACCTCAACAGAGAGAGCAGTACCAGGACACAACCTTAAGGAGTTGTGCCTGGCCTTGGTTTTCATGGCATTGCTCACAAGAGGTCGGTATTACTCCACATGTGGAATTGAACAGTTCTGAACAGTTTTGGCAGTCACAAGACTTCTCCAAGCCTGGCATGTTTTCACGTACAAAATACTGAACTATCTGGAAAGTTTGATGAAAATGGAAGCAGAACCAAATTTTGTATGAAACTACTGCTGCCCTGATTCTCAAAGGTGGGAAGGGGCCCTTCCCATGGACTGCAGTCTTTTGCCAGGGCAGGGCCGGTAGCCCCATCCTATGAGGAGTTAGGCTTGCTAAAGCCCATCGATTTCCATGGGCTAGGGCTGGACTATAAGCTCCTCCCTGCCCAGTTTTACCTGGAGCCAAATATATTCCAAGTACTCCAGTATTTGATAGCACTGTTTCACATCTTAGGATATCAATTTCTAACATTGGATAGTGTTCAATCATTGTTGATATGCAATCCCATTACTACTCAACACCTGCCATCCAGTTGCCTTGCAATATTCCATATGACCTTATCCATATACAGTACCTTATCAGCCAGGACACAAGTGGTAAATTATTGTGGTGCTATGGGTGGGGTGGAGGTGTGGGGCAGTGGCTTTTTTGTCCTCCCTTGAGGTCAATGACTGTGTGTGCAGGGGTGTGTGTGTGTGTGAACTTTTACTTTACTGAATTCAACAGCTGGTTTTTGTTACCATCTCTGAAGTCAGTGTAATGTTATGGTGGCAATGAAGGCATGATTGGGGTCTGAGAAGATCTAAGAGTTGGTATATGCTGGTGTGGATCGCTGCTGATGTGCCCACGACCATGGGGCTGTCCCCACATGTCACCTACCCAATGCATGTAGTTGGTTATGTCCTTCACTGGGCAGAATGATGGGGGCCTGGATGTGGGGGAGCTCTCATTAATTCCCTTGTCATGGTATTGGACCACTTTCTGATGAGTCTTAGGCTAGCAGCAGCCATCCCTCTCTGTGGGGGTGTAAAGACCCGTTAAGGATGATCTGCCCCTGGAATCTGACAGAGTCTAGTATTCACTTTGCTTCGGACACCATGGTCCAAGGCTGTGTCCAGAGCACCATCTGGCCTGATTCTGTGGGATGTATTTCAATTATTACAGCCTGAGGATGTAGTCAAGGTGCTTGGAGGGAAGTTGCTTATTTCATGTCTGCTTGATGCTTACCTTCCATGACTAACTGCATCTTCCTTGCCATGCTTCCTTACAAGAGGGAATGGTCCCAGCAGTGGTGTAGCAGAGGCAGGGCTCACAGGGACGCAGCCTCAACACTTTTTCATTAGCAGGGACTCTGATGACATCTGTCACCCCACTCAAAATTCCCTGTTACTTCTGAGCGTAGCTGCGATCCTCACTATAGCTGTGGGGGGAATGAATTTTCCAAGCAACAATATATTGTTCCATGTTGGAATGTAAAGTATTTGGGATGACTTGGTCTGGAATGGGCAATTAAGATCTATTCGCATTACCAAAGACATGCTCCTGGTGGAGATGAAAACTCCTAGAACTAGTCTGTGGATATGGATCGACACAGCTGCCTGAAATCTTTGGACTGCCCGTGGAGACTGTCACAACGAGCTCCTGCATTTCCAAATTTACCACTACACCACTGTGTGCGTGTGCAATTCAATCCAGCTGGGTGTGTGGATGTTTCTGTTGGAGGGGGAGGGGAGAGATATGATGGAGCTTAGGGAAGGCTAATGGGTAATGTTGGGGCACTAAGGGAGTGTTCAAGGGGGCTGTTTTAATAAGAAGGGATCTGTCCATGAGGGCTGAGCTGAGAGGGTGAAGCTTCCATAGAGCATCATATTTTGAAAACCTAAAATGTTTGTGTTTAAGCGAGTGAGTGAAAAAGATTTTAACACCCCTGCATTTTTTCTCAGATGTCCAGTTGAAATGCCACTGCCTTACTCTCAGCTGCACTTTTTTTGGATCCCAGTTGAAGGCTGCATATCTGATGAGGTTGTATAATCTTAGAAGGGGGCATGGCTGTGAGGGGGCGTGGCTGTGACTGTCATGAAGGGACCCTGCACTTCTGAATTTGCCACTACACTACTGGGTCCCAGCCACCTTGAAGGAGGCAGTTGTGCAACACCATCAGGGGCACCCTCCTGTATAGACTCTGTGGGTTGGGGGACCAGTGTTATGGTGACTTAATTACTACCTGGAGGGTCATTCCCAGATGGTGGTGCTGGCAAGTTACTGCTCAGCCCTGTGGCATTTATGCTACAGGGTCCTGCAGGGCTCTATTTTATCCCTTCTGCTTTTTGACACCCACATGAAGCCATTGGGGGAGGTCATCTGAGGATTTGAAGCAGTATGCTGATGACACTCGGGCAGGAATGTATCCAGAAAAATTAGCTTGGTGGGGCCAAAGAAATTCTGCTGGGGCAGACTGTTCGGGGACAAAATTTGCACTTGTGCACTTCTGGACACCTAATCCAGGCAGTGTCGGGTGGAATCTTAGTGGTCTGTGCAGAGTCTGATGATACACACCCCCTTTACTACACAGCGGGGCTTCTTAAATGAAAAATGTGCACTGTGGCATGTGATTGCAATTTGTGCACATGGTAGGCATCACTACAACATACCTGTGCATTTCGTTGCTTAGGTTCACAATCCATGACATTCAGAAGCCTACACAGAGTGGCAGAAAATCCTCAGAACTAGGAATCTGACAACACAAAGGCAGAAGAATGTTATATTCAAGTTTCATACAAGAGTCATCATGAACTCTAAGAAAACTTTACTTGGAGTGAGGGATATATAAAAGAAATAACTAAGAAAAAGCAGCAGGAAACATGCACAAACACAGTACATCAGTGTGATGTCATCTTGGACCTTTTCTGGCATTACCACCCTTATCAAAACATTGACAGCCTTACGTGACTTCTCAGGAAAGGGGCCTCCACGTTGTAGAATTATTTTCTTCATCTTGGAAACATTGGTGAACATGCTGTGGAGAGTAGCAGTGGAGCCTGCGGGGATGGTCTTTGGGAGGAAGAGGAAATCAGGATTTGGGGTTCTAGAGGGCGCCCTTTAGTTTTCATATTCTCAGCAGTCACTTTTTGTATCAGCTAATGTAATCCAGCTTTTGCATGACTTGAATTCTGAACTGCACATTTTGTGTCTGGTGGATGGACATGTAAAAAAGCCCTTCTACACAGAGCCTGGATAAATCTTTTCACAGAGAATTCAGGCTGCTAGAAACTGTGCCCAGGTCCTGGATAAGGCTTTCAGTAAATGTATAAAACAATACCCAACACATTCCCCTTGTTACAAAGAGCCTGGATAAGGGCTGCTAACACAGCTCATACTATGTTACACCACAGCTTACCTTGAGCTGCTATGATGGACAGGCAGCAACAACAAATTTTTAAATTTTTAACAATTTTATTGCATTGTTAAAAAGGAGTGTATGTACCAGCCAAAACGAAGACAAAAGAGGATACAAATTTGTATGTGCCAATTTATATTTATAGATGCAATTTTAGAAACAATTACTAGAATTTAAATTTCACAGAAGGCAGTTCTATTCTGTACCAACTGTAGGTTTCAGGACATCTGACTTTGTTAACTGCCAGAAGGGATCAACTGCAACTGGATATGAGGGGCTGAGTTAATACACACACCTGACTGCACAACTAAAAAGATCACAGCAGCTAGGACATTGATTACAAAATACTGGAAGACTAAAAAGAACTCTTATTGAAAGAGTGGCTTCAGAAAAGTATAATAGAGTATAATGATCAATAAGGCTTCCACAATTGTACCGTTATGGAAATCTGGAATCTCTTTACTGGAATAAGTCTGAACAAAATAACAAAAACTTCTTTTAAATTTATGTATAAGTTTTAATCTACCCAATTATCTGTGTGGATTACAAACAGTTGAAATAATAAAATTCAATACAAATCGTTAAAAGAATAAAATACAATCCAAGTGCTAAGTTTACTATAGATTTAATTAAGTTTACATGTTTTCTTAAATTTAACTCTATGTAGAGCTTGATATTTATGATCATTGGTATTTTTTATGAGTTTTGTCTCATGTATTCTTTCAGGATAAATTTAAATGGTGTGTCAATTTATATATCATTCATCTTTTGTCTTTTCTTACTTATAATAAACTCCATTTTAAAAAAGAGAGAGGAATGCAACTGCTAGAGTACTATCTGGGAATATATCTCGTCAGTGCTGAAAGAACTCCAGTGGCTATGAGTCTGTTTCCAAGCCAAGTTCAAGATACGATGGGGCTTTTTAATGTTAGGTGGTATGTTATCGTTTGTTTTTAGCGGTTTTAAATCATTTTAAATGTTTGCATGTTAAAGGTTTTATACTAAGTTTTACCATGTTATGTTTTAGGGGTTTAATGTTTGTGAACCGGCCAGAAAGTGTTGGCTATTAGGCGGTACAGAAACGTCGTAAATAAATGAAGGTGCTCATGCTCCCTTATAAAGCCTCATATGGCTCGGGGCCCAAGAATGCCTGCTCTCCCTACAGCCTGCCCCTCCTCACCTGCCAATGCTCTCCTCTGAGCTGCTCTCACGGTCTGAGCTGAGGTGGGTGGCAACCAAGGAGAAGACAATTTCAACGGTGATGCCCTTCCTTTGGACCTTGCTCCCCTGGCAGCCCTTATCTTTTTGGTGCCAGAAGAAGACCTTTTTTTCTTCCAGACTTTTTAGAGCAGTTTTTTCCTGGTTTTAACTGCTGTTCGTATTTTGGATTGCATTTTTATTGTGTATTATGTCTTACCATGTTATCTGCTAACTATCCTGGAAAGCAATGCTGAAGGTGACATAGGAGGTTTTACTAAATAAAACAAAGTCTTCATGTGCTGCTTGTGGGCTTCTTAGAAGCACCTGCCTGGCCACTGTTGTTGTTTTTTTAATTCGTTAATTGGAAGCATTTTATATCCAGGCTGGTTTGGAAACAAGATGTTGGACCAGATGGGCTCCTGGTTTGATTTAGTAAGACAAGATTCATGCTCTAATGTGAAGTGAGGGGCACCAGGGATCCTCATCTTGCTTCAGGATGTCAGGGACACAATCGTGGAATCGATGAGCATGCATGGAGGACACTGCATGCTCCTTTACATAAACTTTTGGTTTTGTCTTTGGTTGAGGGATAGTGCCAATGGTGCGAAGAACTTGCATACAAAATATGCTATGCATCAAAGGCAAATTGTGGGAAACTTTTGTCTTTCCAGAATATTCCAGCTTGGGAAAGTACATTATGTTAAACTACTTTCTATACCAGAACTTGGCAGCAGTACTGAACCTGTCCCTAATGACTTCTGAATGTGGCACTCATTCAGAAATTGTAAAGCCACAACTTCTTTTTGTGTGTGGATGGGCCAGTCTGATTCTAGCAACTTTTCCAGTTCCAAGCAGGGGATGTATCAAGGAAGGAACTATTGACCTACTGTTGTAATATGCTGGCCAAGAGGGTTTCCTGAGAGAGACGTGGGTAGGTGCTTGAATCCTGGCTGAAGCAGAAGCTGCCACTTCAACACATTACATATCCCAAACCTCCTATCAGCACAGATGTGCCACACAGGCAATGTATAATTTATAGGATTTTTTTCTGCATATGGAAAGGTATCATACCCCTGGGTACCAGATGTTGGGAGGAAATTTTATGTATTTTATTTATTTATTTCATTTATATCCCTCCTTTTTTCCCCTTGCAAGGAACCCAAGGCGGCTTACATTATCCTCCTCCTCTCCATTTTATCCTCACAACAACAACCCTGCGAGGTAGGTTGGGCTGAGAGTCTGTGACTGGCCCAAAGTCACCCAGTGAGCTTCCATGGCCGAGTGGGGACTAGAACCTGGATCTCCCGGCTCCCAGTCCAACACTGTAGCCACTACACCACACTGGCTCTCAAGGGGTCTATTACCCTCTTGTTGTTTGTGAGCTTCCCATGATACATCTGTCTGGCCACTGTCAGAAAACAATTTGTCAATCTAGATGTATGTTTTGTCTGATTCAACAGGGGCATTCTTACATTCTTCTGAAGGATTGGATAAATTCATGGTCTACCTGCAGCTGTTATTCATGAAATCTAAGAATGAAACCTCTATGCAGAGAGGCAGGTATCTTTGAACACCAGATGTTGGGGATGAGCAACAAGTAAACACAGCCATCTTCATGTCCTGCTTGTGAGTGTCCCATGATGTATCTGGCTGGAAACAGGATGCGAGAGTCGACAGACGAATCCAGCAAGGGGATTTTCTCTTTTCCTAGGTCTTCTGTCTCTCTCCCACTGCAGACTGACTCATATGCACACTACAACTCCCAGGTCTCCTTGCAACCCTGGGAAATTCTCGTTCTACTTGCTCAGCAACCCCATCAGCAGTTATCTCATCCGTTCAGGTTGGGGCTGGTGGGACTCACATAGGAAATGTCCTTGATCATAGCAGCAACTCAGAGGCTGAGAATATTATTTATATACCGATCAATTTTGCTCAGGTGGAGATCTGATAAAGTATTACTGTTATAACTAGAATTATATTAAACTGAAAAACAACAACAACCGTCTTCCTCAGGCAGGGATCTAATATTTTAAATTGTATTATTATTATTACTACTACTACTATTCCTCAGATAGGGATAATAGATAACGGAGAGCTTTGGCTATCGGGCAATATAGAAATGCAATAAACAAATACAATGTTATTATATTATCAAAATATATAATGATATTAATATATTACTAGATTATAATGCAGTAAAATACAAAAACTCGATATATCACGATCTCAGAAAATATAACTAATCCATTATAATAGATTAATATAATACAATTGCTAATTTAAAAAGATTAACAACAAACTTCCCTAAAGAGCCCCCCAAAATACTAGACGCCCCCTGGAGATGAACAACGGAGTTATTGAAACCGCACAAGCTGCTTCTTTCTTTCTTTCCCTCCCTCTCCCCCGCCCGGTCCGGGCGCCAATCGCCGCCTGGGACTTGTAGTGCTCTGACTTGACGAACTTGCCGGAGATCCAGCGGGGAGGGAAACTACTGTTCCCAGGATGCAATGCGGCTGGGACGGCGGTTGCAATTTAAAAGAGGAGGAGGGGGAGGGCATGAAAAAGACAAAAAGTAAAAATAAAGCTCCCCCCCGTGTGTGTGTAATTTCCCAGGGTGTTTTTGGAGACTGACTTGTGGTGTCTTGGGAAGCTGCCTCAGTGGGCCGGTGAGAGCAGCGGCGGGAAGGGAGGGGTTAAGGGGGCGGGGCGGGGCAAGAGGGACTCCCCCCGCTCCCCGGCTGGCGGGGAGCGGGGACTTCCTGTGACAGCCCATTTCCTGGTTGACGGGCCGCGAGCGGACGGGCCGGGACGGCAGTCGCAGCGGCTCGGCATGGTCTCCCCCCGGCCGGCCCCAGCCCGCCTTGCCGCTCGGCGGCGCCCGGCTGGCGATGCTCCCGCCGCCGCCGCCCCTTTGTAGAGATGCTGCCGGGCCGGCGCAGCGCCCGCAGCGGAAGCGGCGCTGGTAACCGTGCGGCCAGGCCAGGTAGATGCAGCTCGCGGCAGGCGGGCAGGGGGCAGAGGCCGGGGCCGGGACAATTTTTGGGCTGGGCTGGGGGCCTGTCTCAACCCCCCCATGCTTTAGAGCAGCCTCCCCCAACCTGGCGCCCTCCAGAGTTGTGGGGCGACAACTCCCATAATGCAACTCCCATAATCCCTCAGGGGCCTGATGGGAGTTGTCGCCCCACACCTCTGGAGGGCGCCAGGTTGGGGGAGGCTGCTCTAGGGGCCCCTCTCCCATCTCTCTCCCTGCCGCTTTGGAACCATAACCACATCCGCTCCTTCCCCACCACCTTTCCTTCCCGTTCCTTTCCATGTCCCTTGGAAGTGGAAAAAAGAGATGAGGGGACTTTTGGGGGTGGGTTTCTCCCCCCCCCCCAATAGGTAGAGATCAAACTAGGTATATTTTTATCCGGAGAGGAGTAATGCTGCTGCTATTTTTGTGTTGTTGTTGTTCGTAAACAGTTGAACAAATGCTAGCTGCCTGTAATTGTGTGTGTCTCTCTCTTTCATCACAGGCCTGAATAATTCTCAAGCGCTGCCTTCCAGGGCTGGGAGAGGGAGAGAAAAAGCATTTGACCTTTAAGGGGAAAGAAGATAATTGCTGCAAAGGGACTGATCTTGTCTTCATTCAAGACACAAAGAACTGTATATTATATATATATACATACACATATACACACACATACTGTTGGGGAGGAGTGTCATACGTACTTCAGTTGCTAAACTAGGAGTTGAAGCCACACACTTTTGGAGCGATGAAGAAGTTCTTTGACTCTCGACGAGAACAGGGGGGTTCTGGAGCTGGTTCTGGGACCATTGGAGGGGGTGGTAGCAGCACTGGGCCAGGGAGTGGATACATTGGCCGAGTATTCAACATTGGAAGGCATCAGGTGACGGTTGACGAAGTCCTAGCAGAAGGTAAGGTGATGCTGGAATCCTCTTTTCATGGTCTTGCTATGATCTGCTCAAGTTAATTAAGCAGATTCTTAACCATTGTTTGAATGTTGACTTCCCACAAGCCCACTCTGTTGTCTTTAGGGGAAAGATTCCACTTTACTAAGATCGTACGCCACCTTGCTTATTAAAAGTACTAGCATGTAATATTAAAACCTAATATTAATGGATGGTATAGGAGGCAGCTGTCTACTTTTTTTAATCAACGTACATTTTTAAATTGGCTTAAACTCTTTAATTTCTAAGAACAGTGAGGCAAGAAACGTGTTTTTTTTAAGAATAGAACATAAATTCAACAACCAGCTGCTGGGTTCACTTCTTTGCCAGTATATAAGTTGGAAACCTTTCCCCATCCCATACTATAGGGCTTATAGTAACAATTTTATGTAACATGCTAGGCTGCAGTGATGCAAATATTAATGGTGAGGGGTGATTATTTCCTTCTGGTTTCTCTCCCCCCCCCCTACAGTACAGTTTGAGTACTGTAAGTAAAGGAGTGACTGGGTTGCATAGGAGTAAATTTCCCATATATTAATGGTGCCTGTTGTGAAGCAAGTGCAAGGCACACTTGCACAATGTGTGTTTGCATCATGAGTTGTGGACCACGGAGATCCAGATTACATTTGAATGGCTGCAAAAGGTTCCTAAAAGGATCCATAAAGTTTGCAATGCTGAAAGCCATTGTCCTTCTATTTCAAGCTTAACTGGTGCAGTCTAGCTAGAATTTTAAGATCTGGTATGCTTAATATTTAAGCCTAGGGAATCCCCCTCCTTTTTTTCTTCCCTCCCCTCCCTGCTTAAAAAAACAAATTATATATGGAACCTTAGCCCTTTACCTTCAAGATTGCATTGTTTTTAGGCCTGTTGATGGGCCAGGAGCTGCACAGCATCTATTTAAATGAGAGGAGGGGTGGGATGGAAAGTTTAGGGTTTATAATGCATTGCATAAGACCCAGGTATACAGACTGAGGCAATCTGGCTGGCAGAACTGGATAGAATAATCTTTGTTTGGTGGGGGAGTTGCGCTCTTCATCCATGTGCAAAGATAATTTTATTGGATCGGCCTTCCAAAAGTGGCTGTGTGCATGCATTTACCGAGATCGGCATTTCTCATGAAGGGTTTTGGAAAAGATGCTTCTGGCTATTGAAGTCAGGGCTGATTCTGACCCAGGCTAACCGAAATGTTGCTGGTCATGGTAAATTGCCGCAGGCATGACACAGAGTACAGAGAGAGTGGGCAAAAAGCCAGCCCACGTCATCTCTCTCCAAAAATAAAAACGCTGATAAATGGTGAGACGCTAGTTCAGCTGACTGGTGCTGGGTACCTACCTCTGCTGCTTCTGACAAGGCCTCATCTATGCAGTGATCTTAGGACCAAGCTACAAATAGGTTTCTGCCAACCTCTTGCTTCCTACGTAAGTGTACCGCAGGAAACATAAGACCTCCCAACAGATTCTCCGTGTGATGTTGACACAGGCAGGGGATGAGCTACTCGCTGTATGGGTGGATTCTCTCCTTGAGAAATCATCATACTGCTTCTCTTCCCCTCAGTGGTACAGTCTGTGCCTTGTTCCTGGAACCTGCCCTGTTTGCAGAGCAGTGTAGCAGGCGGGGAAGACAAATGTTATGATTGAGACCTCTCGACTAGAGCGTATCTGGGTTATAGAGAGCAAGAGCTGGCACATATATATTATATGAGAAATGGATGATTTGTGTGTTCAAGGCCGTCTAGTGATTGCTGAAGTGGTCTGGTGTGCGTTGGAGGGGTGGGGGGTGAAGGGATGAAGAGCCTACAGAAATAGCACAGAAGGCCAAGGACAGCTTTCAGCCTAGGAACTCAGGCTGTCCCATTGGATTAGGGGATATGTTTTAACCTGTAGTCTCTGGGGTGGTAGGATAAACTGTCATCCTGTGGAGAGGGTATACTTCCTTGCAAGGTTTTGCTGCCTTACCTCAGGGGTTGAGCACCAGAAGCCTCTCTCTGAATGTGTTGTGAATTGCGGGGCAGTGGGTGCATATCCTATGGCTCTTGCTGGCCTACCCTCTTCTAAGGGGTTGCCCATAAAGTACCTCCTGCATGAAAAGAAGGAGGGGTAGCAGCAATAAAGGAGGGACTGGACATTAATTACAATGGGACAACTTGTGACAAGGACAGTGGAAGAGGATTTTTTAACGCCTTAAAAGGTAATATTTTAATGGATGATCTCTAACTATGCCAGCAATGATCAATTCCTAATTTATGTTCAAGAGAGCCTTGTGTACATAATATGTGTGTGTGTGTGTATGTATATATGTATAAATATAAATATGTGTCCTGTGGTGACCTCTTGAGGGAGTCAAGAGGGAGGGTCCTACCAACGGTAGGGAGGTCCGTTGGCTTGGCTGCAGAAAAATGTAGGCTCAAATCTAGTATGGTGCAGTGGTTAGAGCAGCCTCCTCCAAGCTGGTGCCCTCCAAATGTGCCCGTCATTCCCAGCCACTATGGGAATTGCAGTCCAGCACACTGGGAAGCTACCAGGTTGTGGGCAGCTGGCTTATGCGGTTGGACTAGGACCAGGAAGAGATACATTCAGATCCCCCCTTGGCCATGTGAACCTCCCTGGCTGAATGAATTTTTCTGTAAGTATGTTTGTTATGATAAATGGGGGTGGGGAGGAGGTCCTTGCCAGCCTGAGGAGGAATGGGGGCATAAAAATGTAATGAATCAATCCATAATCATTTGTGAACTTTCAATGTGGCCTTGAGGGAGACACACAAGTCTGTGCTTGGGTCTCTTCTCTGTAGCAGGCTTCCAGCTCCCCTAATCTGGATGGATCAGCATGTGTTATAAAATGAAAACATGCATAAAATGTCTAACTTTTAAAAACAACAACCTAAACATCTGGCAAACAAAGAAAATTATCATTTGTATAGTGTATTTCAGGTGTTCAAGAGAGCCTTGTGTACATAATTCAGTAACCTGTACAGTAGCCTCCTGAGGTAGACCAGTTCTGCTTGTTAAATTCCTGCACGTGTGTACGCGCACCTACCTCTTTTCTGTTAGATATGGAGGGTTGAGGTCAGGCAGGTGGCTTCCTAAGTCCTCCTCCCGAGAATGGGGCTGAGGGTGAGATTAGAACTGGGGACTTCACCAGTTAACCTGTCTTCCTGTAAGCCAGCTCATATTAAGACTCTTGCACCACGATGTCCTGTGGCATATTAAAGACTAGCACACTTATGGCAAAAGCTTTTGTGGATGAAAGCTTATGCTCTAATTTTATCAGATGCCACAAGACTCTCTGTTGCTTTTGCTGCAACAAACTACCTTGGCCACCCCTACTGAGATTACTGCATAGAGGATTGTTCTAGAGCAGGGATGGGCAGAAAGTAGATCTGGATCTACTGGTAGTATTTATCTCCTCATCTAAATTGTACTGCTGAAATTAAGACAACTTGGAGTAACCAGGTGTAGATTTTTCTGTAGAAAGATGGTTAGCTCTGTTCAGTTCTGGTACTCAAAACAAGATCCTGGACTTAGCATTCTTTAAAGTGTATGGCTTGTATACCTCTGGATCTTGGGGGTTCTACTAAACAACAACAGCAACTACATGGCTGATCCTGCAAGCCTGAAGTCTACCCAGCCCTGTTTTAGAGGAGACTCTGGCAGGCCTTCAGACTGAGGCTTTCCATGGTTGTATATTGCAAATGCTTCTCAAGCTTCTTTTGCTGCCTGATCTTGAGCATAGAAGAGATAATCGAGAGGGTACTTTCAGTAGATCATAGTACTGTGTCCAGTTCTGGGTGTCATATGTTAAGAGTGTTGTAAGCAAACGAGTATGTCCAGAAGTGGGGAATCAGAAATTTGCAGGTTTTGGAAACCAAGTCCTGTGAGGAACAGTTGAAAGAGATGTGTGTATGTTTAGCCTGGTGAAGAGAAGATTAAGAGGAGACATGACAGCCATCTTCAAATAGCTAAAGGGCTGTCATGAAGTAGGCTTGTTCTCTGTCCAAGAGGGCAAGACTAGAACCAATGGGTGGAAATTGCAGTGAAGCAGATTTCAGCTAAATGTTATGAGCAACTTCCTAACTCCCTGTTAGAGCTGTTCAGCAGTAGAACAGGCTGCTCAGGGGCTGGGTGTGTGTGTACTCTTCTTTGCTGTACTTACAAGATTCCTGTGTTGAGCAGGGGGTTGGATTAAATGACCTCCATGGTACCTTCCAGCTCTGAAATTCTGTGAGCTCATGATGAAGGGGAAAAGCTGGTCTTTAAGGAAGGGGGACTTTAACTCACCTGCAAGGGTCTTTTGACTCCCCTTTCAGGCTGCAGGTGTGGGCAGTGGTTCATCTTCTGGAAAGTTGCTCCATAGGAAATGAGAAGACGAGGAGGAGGGCCCATGCTTTGCCTTCTTTCTGACATGCTACCTTTCTGTCCTTTGGAATCTTATTTCATCCAGGGGCGCTTCATTACCATGTGAGTCCCAGTTTGCAGTGTGAGGTGGTACCATTGAGGTGCAGGTTTCCCATGTCTGCGGTTTGTGAGAACTAGGCCTGAAAGAAGCCCCCATGGCTTCTGCTTCTAATGAAGTGTGAGGATGGACTGGTTTCTCCATACATATCCACCAGTTGGGCCTGGTTCCTACGTGCCTGTTTGTCACTTGGAGTTCTCTAGTCATGATGACTAGCAGCTTTGCATGTACGAGTAGACCTCATTGAAAAGCAGTGTGAGTGTGGAGTTCTGTTTGCAGTGAAGGCTCTTTTCACACATGCAAGTCATTTGATGCAACAGTCAATCAGATGGCTGATCAAAACAATTCACGGTGGGTTAACAAACCACAACGGGTTGTTGTGAGCCGCAGTGTGTGCTGGTGTGTGCCAGGCGCAATTGCATAATTACTCCCCAGCTGTGGCGTATTATGCTGTCTGAACCTGAACGGTGTAGCTTGTTGGAGGGTTAAACAACCCTCAAATAACCCTACAACAGCCTGTGGCTTGTTGTGATTGTGTGAACCGGCCCAATGAGTTCGCATGATCACAGAGGGGGAAATAAGTAATGGTGGCTTATTTCCCCTGCTGCGCATGCTGGTTGTGTGCTGCGTGGATTTGCATAATTACCCTCGCGGCTTGCTGCGTGCTGGTGGTTTGTTGCCATGGTTAACAAGCCACCAAGAGCCCAAGGGCTGTTTTAGGCTTCTGGGGTGGCTTGTTAACTATGGCAAGCCATGCTGGTGAGGTAGTTATACGAATCCCTCTGGCACGCAACCACTGTGTGCAGTGGGGAAAATAAGCCACCGTGATTGTGCGAGCAGGCCCACTAGAACCTGCCCTTCATGAATTCAGCATCAGGAATGGCTTGTATGCATGAAAGAGCCACTGCATGCCAAACATCACAGAGAGAACCTTCCTATATTCTGATGTCCCTCAAAAGACAGTACTTTCCCAAGGAGCTCATTTGAGAGAGCTTCAGCTATTGGGTGGTATAATGTAATATAAATGAGTAAATGCCAGCCCAGTTATGAAGAGATGAGAAATCAAGCAATGCACAGTTATGTGTGAACCAACCTGGGGTTTCTTGCTGATGCTTACAGCTGAGTGTGGGCACACATTTAAACAATTTTTCCCTCTCCCCGTTTCAGTGAAGAATTTGGCTCCATAGCTTAGAGGCAGAGTACCTGCTTTTCCTGCAGAAGGTTCTAGGTTCAGTTCAAGGTACCACCAGGTTAAGTATCTCATGTGATAGGGCTGAGAAAGAACTTGGAGAACTCCTGACAGTCAAATCAATCCATACTCTTTTAGGTGGACTAATTTGGCATAGGGCAGCATTTTGCGTTTGAGAGAAAAAGGTATAGAGGATGCCAAGATCCCCAAAAAGGCAGATCCAAAGGAGGTAAAGCTCACTGGAAGGGTCTTTTACAGGGAGTAGAAGACAGACAACCAACCAGCCTCCTGTCAACATGACTTTCAGGCTTGTAAATAATCACTTGCCTGGCTGCCTAGAACCAACTCGCTATAGGCGACCAGGAAGGAAAGCTTGGTGCAATATGTTTCTTTTGTCCACCATAATCAACATTTGTTTTTCTTTATGTATTTGTTACACTTCTGTTCCACCTTTCCTCCAAGGAGCCCAAGGTGGCAGGCATGATCCTCCGTCTCTTCATTTTATCTTCACAACAGTCCTGTGAGGTATGTTAGGCTGAGAGTCAGTGACTGGGCCAAAGTCACCCAGCAAGCTTCGTGGCTGAGTGGGGACTGGAACCTGGATCTCTTTTTCAGGTGACTATTCCTAGGAAGCACATATTTATGTATGCTGGTCTTCAGGCATGCTAAACCTAACAGTTTTTAGTGTCTTCATATATTTTCTTAAAATCTAATGTAAGGGAAATGTGTGCTGTAGCCACAGTTCGCACATGAAGTGGGAGTGAATGAGCATGTTAGTTCTTGCTGCCTGGTTGTAGCCAAGCAGAGCTAAACCCAGGAACGATCAAGAACAAACTATGGTTACAAGTCTGGGTTGTTCCTCCACCCACAATTCCGTGGTGGCATCCCTGGGTTGTTTAGCTCAGTGGGAGCAGTCAGGAGCCAGCATGCTCATTTGCTTCTACTCATTCACAACTACCCAGGATTTAAACAAACCCTGGTAGCTGTGATGTGAACTGGGTCATTCAGCTGTTATATTGACAAGTATTTCAGTAAAAATAATTTCCAAGTAAAGCTTTGCATTTATTTGAATGTAACATTTAAAGAACACTAAGTGCCCTTTATTGATGTTTTTTCCCTAATAAATATTTCAGTTCAGCTCCTTCTGGGTATTAGAAAAAACTTGTCATATTTATACAGCAAGTAAAATTAACATCACATGGTTTTTAGTTTTCTAAATATAAGCCAAACATGCTAAATTAAATCTTCTTTGAGTTTTAGGCCAATGAAACATTTTTCCAGTTCAGACATTTCCAGATGCCCATTCCTAGCCCTAGCACCCCCTTGGCTGGGCACCCTGCTCTTGAATGGCACCTTGCTATTCTCCCAAAGGGTGAACTACTAGATGTTTTCCATATTTCTCTAGCGAACTTGTAGAGACAGTGGCTGTGTCTGCATGTCATGCTAAGTTGTAGTTTAGCACGATGTGCATGAACAGAAAGCAGGCTGTGTGACGTGTTGGGTTTGCATGCTCCCCATTTGCCCCTACATGTGACCAGGAGGAGGAATAAACCAGAATTCAGTTTCATGGTAGCAGATTCTTGGCTTGTTGAGTGCGAACCAGGAATTGTAGTTGAAAGCAAACTCTGGTTTGTTAAGCCAGCCAGCAAAACAAGGGTTTGTAGTTGGCTTGTTTGTTTATTTTAAACCATGATTCCTGGTTTGTATGTAAGGACAAGCTTGGAATCTGTTAAAGTAAAACTGAATTCTGATTTATTCCTCCTTCTGGTTGCATGTGCACATAGCACTAAACCAAGGGTGGGCAAACTGTGGCCCCAGGCTGCCTGTGGTCCTCAGCCTAATTTCATGTGGCCCTCTGTATGTGATCCGTTCAGACCTCTGGCAAGAGCGATCTGCCCCTTCTGTGGCAGCCTGCTGGGCAGGAAGGAAGAGGAGGGAGAGAGACCAGGGTGGCAGAAAGAGAAAAGTGGTGACCCTTCTACTTCTGGTGCTGGCCTTGGCCATTGCTAGCTTTGGCTGTGTTCACTGTCAGTATGGGACCCTTGACAGAAAGGTTGCCGTCCCCTGCACCAAACCATGGCTTGGCATTGTGTGAACCATCCCAGTGTGTAGGAGTTCCCATGGCCCACTCTTCTCGCTCAATGTGTCACTTTCAAGTTCTGGGAGAGGAAGCTGCTGGTTGTGAAGACAAAACAGTTTCCTAACCTGCAGGAGTCCTTGGGGTACTTTGAGCTCCTTGTGTGCGCACCAGTCGAGAGTGTGATCTCTGCCTGAGAATTCCCTTCTAACTTTTCTCCCAAATAAGCAAGCTCAGGTGCCTGAAGGTTTTAAATGTTGGTCGCTGCTGATGGCAAGGTCCCAAACTCTTCTGTGGACCTCATCAGTAGGCCCAATGACACATGACGCTAGCAGATTTGTGTCATTAAACATGGGTCTATGAGCAAGGCAGGGCAGGGGGGAGTGATCAAGTGCATGCTTAACATGCAGGTTCAATCCGTGGTATCTCCATGTAAAAGGATCTCGAAACAGCAGAAGCAGAAACAGCAGGGAGATGAGAACCCCCTTGCTTGAGACCCTGGACATGGAGCAATCCAGATGTGCTGGAGGGCAACTCTCCTTATCCCCAGCCGTCACCAGTGGCCATGCTGGCTGAGGGAGTTGGAGCCCTATACTGTGAAAGGTGCCATGTTGGGGGAGGTTGGTTAAAACTATGGGGAGAAGTCTGCAGGATTGCATGTCCCCCCTGCCCACTCCCTGTTGAAGGGCTGACTCCTCGCAGACACACCCCACTCAATCTTATTTGTAGCTTAGCTTTACATCAGCAGCAGTGTTAACTACTGCTAAGAGTCACCAGTGACGGCTCTTAACCTGGAGCGGAAACCAGTTTTGAGCCTTTTATAAGCGGGGATTGTTCTTAGCCTTGACTGCAGGGAAGATTAATGGGGAGAAGCAGCCCCCAAGCAGGGGAGAGGAGAGCAGGTGATCCCATGACCTACTCCTGGTTGCTTACCCGAGACATTTTGCTGCTTGAGGCTAAGGCCAAGAGGCCTTCTGCATACAGACAGACTAGATTGGCAGCTGAATCGTACTTCCACCCTGGCCACAGGACAGTACCTCCTCTGCACCCGAGGGCTGCAGGCTAGCTCAGGGGGTGCAGGTCAAGCTACATGGCGCATACCGCTCTGTTCTCCAGCACTTTGCCACTGCTCCCCCCCCCCGCATCTTCTGCCTGAGGTGGATGCTTTACTCTGCCTAATGGTAGGGCCAGCCCGGTTGTCAAGGAGGAATAGACTGCTGTCTATTCTCTTTGAGAAATCATGGAGGACGGGGGAAGTGCCAGATGACTGGAGGAGGGCTAATGTTGTCCCTATCTTCAAAAAGGGTAAAAAGGAGGAACCTGGGAACTACAGTCCAGTCAGTCTGACATCAATCCCTCGGAAAATTCTGGAGCAGATTCTAAAGCAATCCATCTGGAAGCCCCTTGAAAACAATGCCGTGATTACTCGAAGCCAACATGGATTTGTCAAAAACAAGTCCTGCCAGACGAATCTGATCTCATTTTTTGATCAAGTAACCTCCCTTGTGGACCGTGGGAATGCTGTCGACATCATATACCTCGACGTCAGCAAAGCTTTCGACAAAGTGCCCCATGACATCCTGATAAGCAAACTAGCTCAAAGTGGGCTAGATGAAACAATGATCTGGTGGATCCACGGTTGGCTACAGAATCGGACTCAAAGAGTGCTTATCAATGAGACCTTCTCCAACTGGGGAGAGGTAATGAGTGGGGTACCGCAGGGCTCAGTCCTGGGTCCAGTGCTCTTCAACATTTGTATTAATGACTTGGAGGAGGAGGTGCAGGGAATGCTGATCAGATTTGCAGATGACACAAAATTGGGCGGGATAGCTAATACTTTGGAAGACAAACAAAATTCAAAGTGATCTGGATAGACTGGAGCACTGGGCAGAAAACAACAGAATGACATTTAATAGGGATAAATGCCACGTTCTGCACCTAGGAAAAAGAAACCAGATGCACAGTTACAAGATGGGGGATACGTGGCTCAACAACACTACAAGCGAGAAGGATCTTGGAATTGTTGTCGATCACAAGCTGAATATAAGCAACAATGTGATGTGGCTGCAAAAAAGGCCAATGCTCTTTTGGGCTGCATTAATAGAAGCATAGCTTCCAAATCCCGGGAAGTACTAGTTCCCCTCTACTTCGCACTGGTTAGGCCACATCTGGAGTACTGTGTCCAGTTCTGGGCACCACACTTTAAGAAGGATGCAGACAAACTGGAGAGGGTTCAGAGGAGGGCAACAAAGATGATCAGGGGACGGGCAACAAAGATGATCAGGGGACTGGAAACAAAGCCCTATGAAGAGAGACTGAAAACAAAGCCCTATGAAGAGAGACTGAAAGAACTGGGCATGTTTAGCCTTGAGAAGAGAAGACTGAGGGGAGATATGATAGCGCTCTTCAAGTCCTTGAAAGGGTGTCACAGAGAGGAAGGCCAGGAACTCTTCTTGATCATGCCAGAGTGCAGGACATGGAATAATGGGCTCAAGTGACAGGAAGCCAGATTCCGGCTGAACATCAGGAAAAACGTCCTGACTGTTAGAGCAATATGACAATGGAACCCATTACCCAGGGGGGGGGTGGGCTCTCCCACACCGGAAGCGTTCAAGACGAAGTTGGACAGCCATTTGTCAGGGATGCTCTGACTTGGATTCCTGCATTGAGCAGGGGGTTGGCCTTGGCCTTGTAGGCCCCTTCCAACCCTACTATTCTATGATTCTATGATTCTATTACACATGCATAAAAAGGAAATGGTTTAGAAAATGAGGAGCAGCATACTTTTTTCCCCAGATGCATCTGTTAAATTTGGCTTTCTCATGACTACACTTCTCCAGGCCTCTGACTCATGCTATTGCACTCTCTGACACCTCCCTTGTGTTTCTCTGTGCAATTTAAATGCTGTTGATCATGGTTGTAATGGGAGAGAACCTGGTTCTAAGGTCAGGTTGCCAATTTCATGGATCATGTTTACTGTATTCCACACTGCAGTTTTCTTTGAATTAAAGCAAAAGGCACACTTTACTCTTGCGCCTGAACAGGTTTGCTTTTTTTGAATGTAGAAAGGCAAGGGCCTACCCTCTGAGGAGCCCCTCCCCTGTGTTTCTGTGTGAGTCACATGCGTCTTGTAATGGGAAGGAGGTAAGCCCAGAGCAGTGACTCATGCAAGAGGCGGCTTCCTCTGTGGGTAGGCAATACTGCTAAGTCTGCATCCAGTACAATTACACCCAGTGCAGACACACCTAGCAGAATTCATTACCCCCGGAAGAGGCTGTTTGGCAGGCAACAAGGTCCAATCTGTGAATCATTCAGAGGGACTGTAGCCAGCCTCTGTGCAGATGGGTGCTGTGGGCTTACTGGTGCCTCTAATTGTTCCATTCATTTATTTCTCTTGGTACACCTTTTGGGAAATACAGCCATAGCAATCAAAGTTCTACAATGCAAGATGCTTAAGAAGCGAAGTGATGTGTTTTTAGCAGATAAGTCCCTTGGAAGCTTCCAAATTGTGTAGGTAACCTAATCCAATATGGATGTGCTGCTTGAAAATGGGAGCATGTGCATTGATTTCCTGTTTGTTTCTGAACCAAATTTAGATCTGCTATTTGACCTTTAATGCCCTAAATGTCTTAGGAACAGATTACTCCTCCAAAACTGCCTGCTCCCATATGAACCTGCCTAACGTTTAAGGTCTACCATGTAGGCCTTGTTCTCTGTACCACCCATACATGCGTTCAGGTGGGTGAGCACAAGCTGAGACCTTAGTGGTGACATCATGGCTGTAGAACTCCTTCTTGCTGGGGCTTCACCTCACTCCTTCTCTTTCTGTTGGAGATGGCTGGTGAAGACCTTTTTGCTACACATGGCTTTTAATCTGTGATCCTGACGTTTTATCATCTTAGATGTGTGAATTGCTGGATGTTTTAGCACTGTTAACTTGTTGATGATTTAACTGTTGCTTTTTTATTATATTAATTGGAATGTGTTGGATATATAAACTAGGCTGTGAAAGTATTTCTTTGGGGTCAGTACTCAGCTTTTATGTGACCTGGTGCTTGGGATTTTTGCAGTCCTGCTAAACCTCTGGCATGAACCACCAGGAACTCCTCTTGCACAAATCCCATTCAAACAAATAGCAATTATACTTTTTTTGTGAGTGGTATGACACTGCACCTGACAGGTTTTCAGGTGTGCTACTAAAGGGGCTGCAGTCATGAAAGGAAGTGCGTGCCATTAGCCGGCCTCTGATCTGTAATCTGATGTTCACTTGAGCAGAAAGGCCAGCCTTGAGAGCTGCTCTTGGCCTATGCAGAATAAATAAAACATACTGATTATGCTGGGCTCTTGGCTAAGACTCTGAGCCAGCTGGGAAAGGCCTTGCTATTCTGAAGGCTCATTGGGGCTGAATTTCTGCTTGTTGTGCAGTAGTCCTAGATTCCAAAGACAAGGCGGTCATATTAATCACTTGGTAATGCAGGCTTACAAACTGCTGAAGGTTATTCTTTGATTACGTAAAGGCTGCAAACTGGTTCCTAGTTGTGGGTTCCAAACAGGATCAGGTTTCTTGGAATTTGGGTTGTATTTTAGAGATCAGAAGTGTGGCTCAAACTTCACAGCAGCTTATGCAAGATCTATGCCCTGCAAATGGCTTCCTGAACCCAATGCCACCTGAAAGAGGTTTTAAAAAGCAGCATCTATTCTTGTAAATTTGCAAGTGAATGTGGTCAAAGGGGCTTCAGCTTGTGCTTTACTCATTAAGTGTAAACCTGACTCTGGCCAAAGGAAGGAACTGCAAGGAGGACCAGCAAAGAAGCCTCTTTTATACTGTTAGTCCTGAACAAATTCGGTGATGCTCACCGACTCGTATAAAAACTTCTCGATTGGGCTTTGTCACTGGCTTGAGCAACAGCAGAGCTCCACTGCTGTGTTCATTGTGACACTGCCTTGCATCACTTTGCCTCAGTCATCTTTCAGCCTGCCCCCCACACCCCAAACTCCAACTAGAGTTGGTTCTAACAAAGACTCGCAGAAGTCTGGTGGAGGGTGGCTGGGTTAATCTACCTTTTAGGTTCTGTAGGCATTCTTCCAGAATAGCCTCTTTGATGTCCAGGAACGGTTACTTGGTCTTGCAACATAACACAGTAATTTCTCAGTCCAGCCTTCCTCAATTTGGCCTTCCAGATGGGTTGGACTACAACTCCCAGAATCCTCCATCAGTTGGGGGGTCCTGGAAGTTGTAGTGCAACACATCTGGAGGTCACCAGGTTGGGGGAGGGTGATTTAGAAGAACCATAATGTAGCAATTATGATACCTTGTGCAGTTTTTGTTACACAAATATTAAATGGAACAGAACCAGCTCGCAGATTTAAAATCCAGGAGGGCTGTTTTTTTTGCATTATTGTGTCGGCTTTCTATAGTTGATGTCCTGCCTGAAAATGGAAAGTAATCTACAAGCAATTGGGTCATTTTTATGCTATTTCCTTGTTTCTTTGTTTCTAAAAATAATGAATAATGAAAACTCACTAGCGCGGAATTGTTATCCCCAAACAGCTGTGTATTATATTTGTTTTTAAGTGAGCAAGAAATCCAGGGTGAGTTTCATCCACCTACCCTACAGCCTAATAAGAGCGCTCTCTCAGGATGTTGATGTATCCAAACGGTAGTATCAGTTGCCACAGCTGGCACACTGCTGCTGTCCTCCCCCTCAGGTTCCTATGAGCGGGTAAGAGGTAATGCTAAGTGGTAGCTGATGGTAGGTGATCAAAATAACTGCAACCATCCTGTGAATAATGCAGTGCCACAGCTTGTTTTTGGCACTCTTTCACGCATCTGCTAAAAGCACCCTGTGAAATCCCTGGTCCAGGCAAACTTAGTTGTGATTTGCCATATGGAGTGCGATGGAGAAGGGCTGTGTACAGATTGCACCTGTCAGAGGTCTGATCCTGAAGTCTCATGGTCTGAGGCTGGGACCAAACCTAGTAAGGTACCAGTACAGGAGAGCTGGCGCTGTGCTGGCAAGAGGGGTGCATCACATCTACCACTGGACTGGCTAGGCATGCCTGCCAGGAGCTGGGCCTTCTGCTCTTGCATCATCAGCAGAGCCGCTATCTTCTGACAGCAGGGCGGCTGGGCTGTGGGATGCATGCACCAGGTCTGATTCTGGGAAGTGGCTTTCTACTAAGACCATTGGGCTCCTTCTTGAGAACCATGTAGCACCTAAAAGACTGTCAGAGTTATTATGGCATAAGCCAGCCTGGTGCTCTCCAGATGTTTGGGCTTCAACTCCCATCAATTCCAGCCAGCATGGGCAATGGTCAGGAATGCTGGGAGTTGTAGTCCAAATCATCTGGAGGGCAGTAGATGGGGGGTAGCATAAGGTTTTGTGACCTAAGTGGACTCTAGTCCATGAAAGCTTATTCCATAATAAATCTTTGTCTCTGTGATGGCACTCTTTGCTTCTGCTTAAGCAGCGTAACGTGGCTGCTCCTCTGGAACTAGCTCAGTGCTGCGCTGAGCATCAGCTTGAGGAGGTCTTTTCAAGCCCTGCTACTAAAGCTCCTTTTAACTGGTGATGGTAGGGAGTGAACCTTTGCACGCACTCTACCAGCTGAGTGTGACCCTGCCTTTCCGTAGGCCTGCTTTGCCCATAACAGCACCTCACCCACAGAAGTGAATGGCCTCTGGCTGTTTTGGAAATCCTGCAGGTTGGCTGGGGCTCATTCAGTTCAATGGGTTTGTGGCACCACAATTTTCACAGCTCTCCAGGATGAGCCATGACCTGCGGGGTCTGGATTCTTTGGAGTGACTCTTGGGTCACGATGCTTGCTAAGAATGCAAACTGCATTCAACAAGTTTTACAGGGTAAACTTGTGTCTTTGTTTATATGGACTGGTTCCTCCAAGAGAAATGGAGATGTTTATCAAGACCCAAAGTATCCTTGATTCTGCGGTGTGCCAAGTTGCAACTTAGCCTTGACCCTTGAAACGGATAAGCTTGGGGGGTTGCCATCTTAGCATCATCAAGCATGTAAACAAGCCCTCTGCATTCTCTTTGTGTCGCAGTCTGACGGGATCATGGCTTTCTATTTCCTGATTCCAACCTGTTGTAACAGTAAAGTACTCTGTCTTTGTGTTGCACTGGATTTGAAGGCTGAAAAGGTTATTGGTGGCTCAAGGGGGCTATTTGCATATATTGATGCTGTGCTAAAGCATAATTCCTCCACTTTACTTGGAGGAACCAATCCATATGAACAATGCCACAAGGCTTCCTTGTGAGCAAGGATACCTTGTTGAATGCAGTTTGCCATCCTTAGCAAGTGTGACCCGAGAGTCACTTCACGAACAAGAATCTAGATGCTGCAGGTTCATCCTGGGCTGCTGGAGGTACCTGTGAAGTTTTGCCTCTCCTTTTTTTTTTCTCCTAGCCATAGCAGATGCAGCCACCGGAGTGCTCATCCCTGCCACTTACCTCAGCCAAGGAGGATGCAATAGAGATCTGGGGATCCCCTGGTTCAAACCTCTCTTCTGCCATGAACTTACTAGGTGGCCTTAGCTATACCACTTCTCTCTGCCTCTGCAATACAAGCATAATATCGGCCAGTCTTTTTAAGGCATCGGTGGTGGTTGTCATCAGGATTACTGTGAAAACCAGCGCCGGTGTCAAGGGTAGGCGTGGTTGGGTACCTGCTAAGGGCCCACAACCCAGCAGGGGCCCGCTGACAAGAGCCCCTGGAGTTGCTGCTGCTCCTCCTCTCCATTGCAACCTGCTTGTTCACCTGCCTCTTGCTCCGGCCCAGACAACGGTGGTGGTGAAAAGGAGGAGCAGGAGATACCGCTGCCTGTTTGCTCATTGGTGCGCTGGCTATGAAGCAGGCAAGAGATAGCAATGATGAGAAAGAGGATGAGGAGTAATAGCAGCCAGTGATAATGGTGGGAGATGGCAGACTCACTGAGGCAGAGGAAAAAAGGCGGGATATAAATGCAACAAATAAATAAATAAAATAAAATAACCTGGAGCTGGCACTGGAGAAAATGCATGCAGACTGCTTGGAACTCCCCAAAGTGCTTCACACATTCTAAGCAGTGCTGTGTCTACTTCTGCATGGTTACTGCTGTTTAGCTATTGCGATTTCTATTACCCCTCCGACCACAGCAAGCACACAGAATGCTCTTTTTCCTCTTAATGTTGCTGTTTCTTTTAGAGATTCCATCTGCTGTTTCCACTTTGCCTTGTAGCAAAGGTTGTCTTCCCTGCATTGGCCGCTGCAGTTTCTTGTGGCTTGACATCTGTGCTCAGGACCACTCTGCGGCCTTGCTCCATGATGCTTACGCAATTCTCTCTCTTCCTCCATGACAAACTGCTCCTCTGATGCTGTTAGCTGCCATTGGGAATGGTTGCAGCTGAAAGGTGCTCCCCCTGCTTTTTTTTTTTTTGACAGGGAGAGAACTGGCTGATAAGCCAGCTGTGTGTTTGGGGTACGGAGAGTTTTATGTGCTATGTGCAAATTCTAATAATTTCTTTTCTTCCACGGAGACTGCAATGTCTGAAGTTGTCATAGTGCAGAGAATGCCTGGAGCTGCTTTTTTTAATGAAGTAATTGAGGAGGTGGCGGCATAGTGAGCAATAAAAATGTTTCTGTGACATGTGCTGAATTTTCAGAAGAACGTCTAACCTGCTCTTGAGAACTCTGTTTGGCAACTAACTTTTATGTAACAGAGGCCATATGTTCAACTGGGCGAGGGCTGAAAGACCAGCAACACTGGGAGGGCTTCCTGATGCGGTTTTTTGTGTGCAATCTCCCCTGCCGTATTTGCAGAATTTTACTGGGGTTCCAGATGACATCAGCTTCCATTTGTAGCCCTCCCATGTCTTCCCATTGCTTCTTCAGAGTTCTTTTCTTACTACAGAAATTCTGGCAGGGAGGAAAAGAGGGAAGAGCTGCGCAAGGCCTTTGGATTGGTAGTGCTCCATCTGGAAGCACCTGACGCTGCAGAGACACTGGTAAAGGGCTCTTTAACACTCCTGTTGCTGGGATGAACAGTGGAGTAACGGAGACCTTGGAGGAGACCTTCCCTTGTCATCGAATTCAGCTACTTGCCATTGCTTCCTGTGCCTCTGCGCACAGCAGTGCACAACTGACACAATGTGCAAGAAGCACGAAGGGCTCTACCTCACTTGCTGTTCTTACTGCAGGGGAGGAGATACTTATGTCTTAGGTTAAGGGGAAGTGGCTGTTTGAGAGAGGGCGGGAGGGAGGAGTGTTAGCTTCTAGAGCTGTGTTTGTTTGTTAGGGTGTGTAAATTGCTTTGAGACTATTTTTGCAGTATATTATAATAATGATGATAATGATGATAATGATGATAATGATAATGATAATAATGATAATAAATAGTTGTTGATGTTATTATACATTAATATATTAGAATTATAATACATTTGACCTTCTTTTCTCAGAAGACCAAGAAATTATTTGAGTTTCTGGACCATGTTTTCAGATGCCCAGGGCTGGTACCCATCATTTTTCACGGCTAACCCAAATCTGCCTCCATGTGGCCTTCTTAATGACAAACTAGTTCTGACGTTCACCCCATTTTTCTTTCCTAGGGAACCTTTAGGAATATTGTAAATTGCCTTATATAATGTCGGACAATATGTCTATCCTGATATCATCTACTGAGGTGGTAGCACCTGTCCAGCATCTCCTGTTGCAGTTTTCCTCTCTCTTTGTCTTCCCTCACCACACTGCCTTCAGCTGAACAATTCTGTTCCCTCCTCTGCAGTCTCTGTGGACCAGGGCTTCGAGTGGAGCAACACTTTTTATGGGAGATGAGGGACAGCCACCAGACCTCATGCATAGTCCACAGTGGATCTGAAGGTGTTGCCTAGTGCAGATGTCCCCAACCTGGTGCTCTCCGAAAGTGTTGTACTACAATTCTCATAATGGCTATGCTGGCTGCCAATGGTTGGAATTGTATTCCAACACATCTGGGGGTGCACTAAGGGAGGGAAGCTGCTGTGACATATCTTCCTTCCCGCCATGTGATTATTTTATCCACACCACACCTCTTTAATATTTAAAAGTATTTTGCACATTTTTAAAAAGTGAAACAACAAAACCTATTTATAAGTTGTTAAACCAGACAGCAAAATAGCATAAAATACAGCAGGACTGAGAATATGAATTCTTAGTCACAAATGGTAGAAGAGGTAGTAAACCTGTGTCTGGACTGTATCACTTGAAACTACAGGCAGGTGCTTGCATTACTAAACATTTCTCCAGACAACCTGTTATCTCCCCACCTCAAATATACCAGCAACCTTGCACATCGAAAAGTAATATGGCAGGGGAAGATTTGATTTTTAGAATTGTTCTCTTTAACATGCTGGCTTTCTAGCTGCAGGAATGTTTTGTTATTGCTGTGGTCCTACTTTCAGTTGTGTGAGCACTCACTGCCTGCAGTTTCAAGTGGGGCAGTTCAGAGAGAGGCTTACCACTTCTGCTGTTTTGGAGAACTGGGCATTAAGTTGGTTTGTAAATTGGATCATTCTGATAAAAATCATGGTAGAGGCAGTTCAACACCATAAATATTTAAAGTAGAATAGTTACTAGAACTTAAAGTCTGATGAATTAGATGCAGTGTTGGGCTATGCAAGTTCCATTGAAAGATGGTGGCTGCAGCATAGTCCGCGATGCTCCTGCCTGGCTCCTTTTTGGTAGTAGGCACAGGGAATGCAATTTTTAACGTATAAATCCTGAAATGGCCTGGCCCATCCTGAAGAAATGCCTGATCCCATTTTTACCCTCCCTGAGTGCAAAAGTGATGGTGAGTTCTAACCTTCAGTGCCATCCATAGAAGAGGCCCAATCAAGTGGCCTGGGGCAGGTTCCCCTTGCACAGAGATGCCACCCTTCTGGCACCCCTTCCCTAGAGACACCCACCAGGCCTCCTCACCATGCAGTTGTGGGCAGCAAACTATTTGTTCAGCTGGCATTTTATGAATTGAGAGCCAGTGTGGTATAGTGGCAAGAGTGCTGGACTGGGAGTCGGGAGATCCGGGTTCTAGTCCCCACTCGGCCATGGAAGCTCACTGGGTGACTTTGGGCCAGTCACAGACTCTCAGCCCAACCCACTTCATAGGGTTGTTGTTGTGAGGATAAAATGGAGAGGAGGTGGATAATGTAAGCCGCCTTGGGTTCCTTGCAAGAGGAAAAAAGGCAGGGTATAAATGCAATAAATAAATGAATGAATTATTATCTGGGGCTCTTTACTGGGGTTTCCAACAGTTATCAGTAGGCCTTTAAAAGAGAGATTACATAGTTTAGAAATGCCATACACAAAATGAGAGATTTCAATTTATTTTTAAAACGAGTTAAATTTCCATCCCAGCCCTTCCTAACTGTTGGTGCATGCTCCAAACCCTAAAGAAAAACACACCCAATATAAACAAAAGGACAGATTTATTTTTTGTTGACTGGAGGGTAATTCAAGGCTTGGGAGCTAATCCATGGGGAAGTTGTCCTGTCTATGCTCCAAAGGCCTCCTGGTACCATGGAATATGTCCATTTGGCCTGACAGGGGTGTTGCCAGGAATAAAATTTTGAGCAATCTGGTCTGAGCTCATAATGGAAAGTTGTATCTCTGTTTTGCATTGCTGGGGAAATACACTTTTGTTATTAATCTTACATTATTTTCTCTTTCTAGATAGTGTCATTTTGAATAGATCCTTTTAAAGATCAGGACATTTGTCACTCCTCTTACCCATTCACGTTCTAAATGAATTCCAGAATACGTTGCTTACTGCTTGAATTGGGAAGAGGTCGAAGTTCTCAAAATGTTCTTCTGAGATCTGGAGCGGTGGGGGTGGGGGGATATTTTGATCAAGGGGCCATGCCCAGTTTGCATGAATGTTGTACTGAAATAGTCTCTTTGTCCTCATTCGGGAAGATGGCTTACTATTCCTTGGGCTATTGGCTCGGACCAAGTCCACATTTCACGAAGTTTTACTCGGGAGTTACCTGAAGAAGCACAGCAAGGTGGGAGCCGAAGCTGAGAGAAGGGTTGCCTTGAACAAAACAATGCAGGGGAAAAGCTAGTAGGAAAGCTGAAAAAGATTAAGATGGAACGACGAGGGAAGAACATTTACTCAGACCCTCAGTTGAAGACAAAATTACTTTACAGCTCTGAAGAGGCCCATGGGTGTAATTCAGTACAACATAGTATTTTGAAATCTGTTTTTCTTATATGGTATCGCCCACATTCTTTAATTTTGAAGAAGATCTTAGCACTCAAAAATAATTTTGGATTCCTCCTTTCTTTTGTTATGCTTTATCTGTTGGTTCTGCCCTCCTGAATTCTTTCGCAGAGGTAGATCTTCCAGTCCCCTGGTCAACAACTAACTTTCAGTAGGGACTATATTTTGAACTGAGGGAGTGCTGAAAGTCTCTAGTAGTGTTACCTACCTCTACTAGATTGATTTGCTTCCAGCATGAAAAAAGACACTGGGAGAAATTCCCACCCCATCCCCTTCATGACTTCTACACAAGGAGAACTGCCATGTTTTCCACGATTTGCTAACACAGAAAAAGTGCCCAGAGTTATACTGGGCACAACATCCTGCTCCTTGAGAATCTCTGCTTTCCTTTTTTTCATATTCTACAGCCAAATGCTTCTTACCACCACACTGTTCTCCAGCAATTGTTGGGCCCAGCTCAGGAACTGATGTTTAAAATGTAGACACTTGGGGGTGGGGCAGGGCCAGGAACCCTGCTTCTGCTCCCCTGCCACCTTAGGGCTGATCTCTGTAAAAGGCTAAAATAATACAGATTTCAAAAAGGAAGTTACATTTCATGCAGCATATAATTAACTAACAGAATTTGCTGCCACCTACAAGATACAGTGATGGCCACCATCTTAAGGCTCTCTTTACATGAAGCTAAAATCCCGCAACTTTACCGGGGCTTCTGTTTCCGGATTCCTTGTGGGATTACAGTTGGCTCATTTCACATGGTATTTTGCTTTATTTTTCTTTCTGGGCAAGTTCTATATGTTTCATTATAAAGCCTGGATGGCACTGTGCTATTGCTCCATTTCATCAGTGCACCACAGATTTACCACAGTTCGTATCGGGAGAAAGGAAAATGCAGGACTTTCATTGTCATGAAAAAAACTGTGATAAAGTTTGCAAAGAGTGGGAGGTGACCTGCATGAGTAGGATGTCGTATATAGGACTCACAAACTTCCATGAGTGACCAGTCATTAGAGCATGATAAATGCCTTGTGCAGAAACAGCCTAAATGGCTTAACAAAGGGATTAGGTCTGTCAGAGGTCATTGGCCCTCCCAGCCAAATTGAACCTCCAGAGGACTCTGAATATCAGATGCTAGGGACATGGGAGGACAGCTGCCTTCATGTTTTGCTTGTAAGCTTCCCAAAGGACTCTGGCTGGCAGCAGCTGGAAACGGGAAATTGCTGGACTAATGAACCCTTGCTCTGATCCAACAGAAGGACTCTTTGTAGGTGGTAGGATGTCCCCCTTCTGTTCATAGCTAGCCTAGGTGAAACTCTTGGTCACCAAGCCTGTGGGGGAACTAGAATGTCAAAAGAAGTTTCTTTTAGCATCTGGAATCCTGCCTGGCTTCTGATGCTTGCATGGGGATAGCCCTGTATTACTTGTCCATGTTGTTGGTATGTGTTGTAACTCTGCAGTAAAACTGGGTTCTTTGTTTCTGGCTCACAGTAGTAAACTGGCCAGTTGTGAATAAACACATGCTGAGTTGGGCCGAATGGGTTCAATTAAGTCTGTGGAAGAATGACTGGCAAGCTTGGTGTGGTGGAATGAAGGTAGTGTGCTGTTGCTTATTATTGTTTTCATTCTTTATGTCCTGCTCTCACATGCAGCTTCCAGTCTCTTCAGTCTTGAGTAAGATCTCCTAATCAATGCATCACAAGATGGAATTGTAATGGAATGAAAAGCAAGATAAGCCTGAATTATTCTCCAACCCAATGCCCTTGAGATATTTTGGACCACAGCTCCCATCATCCCCAGCCAGCATGGTCAATGGTCAGGAATCTTTGGAGATGTAGTCTAAAACATCTGGAGGGCACCAGGTAGGAGAAGGCTGTGTTAGTGTTATTGAGAGAGTTAGAAGTGACCACATGGAGGAGAAGAGCTGAGTTTCATACATTACCTGAGTTTAGTCAGGAAATGAATCTGTAAAGTCAGGACTTTCAAGCTGAAGTCATTTAACGTTTTTTCTCAGCTGAGCCCAGGCAGATAATTGCATGCATTACTAGGTGTGTTTGCTGACACAGGACAGAAGAAGCTGGCTAGAGGAGAGCCATGGAGCCCAGCACAACTGGCCAAGAGAAGCTCCGCCCTCTGAGGGACTGACAATTTCCTGCTGTTTTAAACAGCTTGGTCTTGGGACTTAATTGGTAGGTGCAATAAATTGACAAGTCTTTCAGCCTTGGAGGAAAAGAGACCAAAGGTGCAACCCTGTGCGTGTTTAGACAGAAAATAGTCCTACAGCTCCCAGCACTCCCCAGCCAACATGGCTGACTGGGGCATGCTGGGAGTTATAGGACTTTTTTCTGTCTAAACATGCATAGGATTGCACCCTAAGACAATATTGACAATGATGTGCTTTGCACAATGGACAGGAGCTGGATCAAACCAAAGGCCTCTCTGGTCCAGCAGTTGTGCTCACACAGTGGCCAACCAGATGCCCATGGGAGGCCCACTAGCAGGGCATGAGTCCAGCAGCATCTTCGTGCTGCTGTTCCCCAGCAAAGGTATACTGCCTGAATCTGGAGGTAACAGACAGCCGTCGTGACTAGTAGCCACTGATAGCCTTATCCTCCATAAAAACAGTGTGTTTTGCTGTTGGAGGTCAGATGCTGGCAGCTGGAAAATAGAGATGTTCAAACCAGCATTTTAACAACCAAATCTCAAGATGCACACCCCTAGGTTTCGCTTAGTATACATGCTAAGTTTCAGATAGCTAGGTTTCATGGTCTTGGTGTTACGGCGCTGAGACACATATCCAGTTTAATATTCTAGATTAGTGGAAAGTGGCATATAAACATTTGAAATAGATAGTCTCCAAAGTAGCTCACAAAAACAAGATAAAAGCTATTAAATCTAAAGCAACAGAACTGTAAATACCATAAGCAGCAGCAATAGTCAATAAAACACTGAAACTTGCCTGTAAAATAACAGGTCATTAAGGAAGGAACTGTAGCTCAGTGGTAGAGCATCTGCTTTTGCAGGCAGTACGTCCCAGGTTCAATTCCTGGCTTCTGCAGGTAGAGCTAGGAAAGACTCCTGCCTGAAGTCCTGGAGAGCCATTGCTGCCAGTCAGTGTGGACAATACTGGGTGTCAGATATGGATCATCCTTCCCCCTTTGCAATCAACACCACACAGACAAGCTTCAGGCTGTCACTATTTTGCCAGGACTGGCCTCTTTACAAATGCAGATTCTAGGAACACTCTCAGGTTGCCTCAGGCCCCTAAACCACTAATCTGTGATCCCTAATAGAGTTGCTGACATTTGGGCGTGAACCTCTCATGGCCAGACTTGCTTCACAGTGATGCCCCTCCCTTAGGGTGGCTCCCTCCTATGATGGCTTCTAAGAGTGGCTATCCTGGCTGAGTGTGAGAGCCCTGCCCCTAACTTTTCCCGCTTGGCTTTATGATGTGCCCTGGCATCTCTCAAGTCACGCTCCTCTTCCTCCTCGGAAACTTGAGTTCTCATGGTGGAGGGAGGGGGCAGCGATGCAGCCTGGCCCACCTGTTTGTCAAGGTCTTCAGAGGAATCTCTCCCAGTGTCTTGACTCACTAAGGAAGTTCCCTCCCCCAGCCTCTAACTCTGATTCAGAGTCGGCGCTGTCAGAAATCTCAAGGCGCTTGGACTCATCCCTGCCACTGGGCTAGATGGACTGATGGTCTGACTCAGTATAAGGCAGCTTTCCATGTTCCTAGGGGTGATGTTCAGTTAAAAGCCATGCTGCATTAGAACAAACAAGTTTTAACCTGGCACCATAAAGACGTCCCCTCCCGAATCTGTCTGAGGTGACTATTCCAAAGATTGGGTGCCAGCACTGAAAAGGCCATTTCCCTGGTTGCTGCTCAACTAACCTTTAAAGTAATATGTGAGAATGCAGTTCTTTGAGGCATGCTGGTCTCAAGCAATTTAGGGCTTTAAAGGTAAAACCCAGCACTTTGCTTTTGGGCACAATTCAAAACTTGTAGCCATTGTAGCTCTATAGAAACTAGTGAGAGATGTTCAAACCAGCATGTATCAGTTAAAAATCTAGCTGCTGTATTCTGAAACAGCTGAAGTATCTGACCAGTCTTAAGAGGCACCCTGCTTATAACACTGGGCCACTGCTGATATGTCAGCCTCAGCTGATAAAAGATTCCCTCAATGGTACGTGAGGATTGTGTCTTGGTATAACACCCCCAAGCTGTGAACTCACCCTTTTACGAAGGAGTACGATCCTATTCAGGAGCGATTGAAAGCCACTCCCAAGAACCATTGAGCAATCTAGGAGCAATTCCTCCATGTTATCTGGATTGAACTTCACTTTATTTGCTCTCCAGTTCCAGTTCAGTACTTCCTCTACCTCTCCTGATTCAGCTGTCAAGGAGAACTAAGAGCTCGGAGTCATAAGCATGCTGATTGTACTTCATTGCATAACTCTAGACTAGCTTATCCAGCAATCCCATGTTAATAATAAACAGCTTGGAGGACAAAATATAACCCTGTAGAACACCAGACAGCAGCCCCCCAGCATTACTTTCTGAAACCCATCCGCAAGGAAGGAGCAGAACCGTAAAAGGATAGTTCTTCCAGCTCCCATTCCTGATAGACAGTTGAGAAGGATTCCATGGTTGATGGTAGAGAAAACTGCTGAGAGGTCCAGGAGAACCACAGCATTGCACCACCACCACCACCACCCACCCTCTGATCACAGGTTGTCCACCAGGGTGACCAAGGCAGTTTCAGAACCAAACCTGGGCTGGAAACTGGATAGAGATGAAAACAACAAAGAGTCTTTGAAGTTCCTTTATTCGAGAATGGCCACCTCAAGATCATTGACACAGAATCCTGGGAGGTTGAAATATTCCCCCACTGGTTTCTGAAGATTGCCATTTCTGATACCAGAATAGTGCCCATCATGTATTCTTTTACGTAGAGACTGGCCTGTTTGTCCTATGTAGAATGCAGTAGGGCATTGCTGGCAAATTAAGTGCGCAATCCTATGAGGATTGTCGGCCACCAACGAACTCTGAGGTGGCCGGCTATCCAATGCAGGGCAGACGGAGCATGGAGGGAGCCCTCTCCTCTGCGTTCCGTCTGCCCTGCATTTGCAGCTAGACCGCCGATTTTGGCTGCTTAGTCAGGGCACGTCAGAGTGAGCGGGGGAGGCTGGACCGCACATAGGAAGCGTAACAGCGCTTCTGTGGTCCCTTCCCACCCCCAGGAACGCCCCCTTTTCAGTTGCTGTGTGATGCTCTTATGAGCGTGGAGCTGGAGACACACTACGCTGCTGACGAGGCTGCAGGGGAGGGAGGGGGTGGAGTGTGGGGTTCCCAGAAACCAAAATATCCTATGGCTGTTCAGACACTGTCTAGCAGCCATGGGATTGCACCTGAAGGCATATTTCTCATTGGAAGATGAGCAGGTGTATTTTTTTTCTGCAACAGACTAACATGGCTACCCCTCTGGACTGAAATGGGTATGGATAATTAGTGTCATCAGTAGCGTTGGGAATTGGGCTGCTGCCATCACCTGGTCATTCCCTCTCTCCATGGGACATTTTATCACTCCCTGGACCCAGCTGGTCACTATCCCAGTTGAATGACCATTTGTGAGGTTTGCCTTAGAGTAAGCCTGTGCCTGTGTTGAACTAGGAATTGGCTGCAGCCACCTTTTCCCATGCATACTTCTTATTTATATCTCTCTTGCCTTTTTATTCATGCGTTCACTGAGTTCAGGGCAGCATGCATGAACATACCTCATTTTATCATTACAACCGCCCTGTGAGGTAGGGTGACTAAAAGAGCGTCATGTCTGAGCAGGCATTTGAATCCAAGTCTCTTCACCCCAAGTCCAGCGGCTTTCCCCACTACTTCACATTTGCGCTCAGTTACGTCCTGGTAAATTATTATTATTATTCATTACATTTCTATACCGCCCATTAGCTGAAGTTCTCTGGGTGGTTTACAAACATTAAAGGTAGGTTTGTAGCGGCTCCTGTCTCCTGGAACAGTAAGGGTGGGTTAAAAAACACAATGAATTTGTGTGATGTTGCGATCTTGGTACAGGAATGAAAAGCACAGACATGAAGACAATGTCATGCTGTACTCTGTAAGAACTGTAATTATGTTTGAAATGGCCTGCCTGTTACTTTTGCCAGAGGTCCACTGAGTTGCTGCCATGGTCACCGTGGTGAGCGTTCCCTCCCCCACAGGTGAGCGTGAAGTTGAGGAGGATGGGGGCGGTGTCTCTTCCCCACAGTTGCCTTTGTGGTCAAATGTGTCCCTTCAGAACCACAGGAAGGAAGTTGTCCTGCCTTGGGCATAGAGCCCTTACCCATCAGTATCTCCGTGGGGGTGGGGGGAGGGCCCAACTATATACATGCCTTGAAGTCTTGGATCTTGGAATTGTCGTCGATCACAAGCTGAATATGAGCCAACAATGTGATGTGGCTGCAAAAAAGGCAAATGCTATTTTGGGCTGCATTCATAGAAGCATCGCTTCCAAATCCCGGGAAGTACTAGTTCCCCTCTACTCAGCACTGGATAGGCCTCATCTGGAGTACTGTGTCCAGTTCTGGGCACCACACTTTAAGAAGGATGCAGACAAGCTGGAGAGGGTTCAAAGGAGGGCAACAAAGATGATCAGGGGACTGGAAACAAAGCCCTATGAAGAGAGACTGAAAGAACTGGGCATGTTTAGCCTTGAGAAGAGAAGACTGAGGGGAGATATGATAGCACTCTTCAAGTACTTGAAAGGTTGTCACAGAGAAGAAGGCCAGGATCTCTTCTTGATCATCCCAGAGTGCAGGACACGGAATAATGGGCTCAAGTGACAGGAAGCCAGATTCCGGCTGAACATCAGGAAAAACTTCCTGAGTGTCAGAGCAATACGGCAATGGAACCAATTACCTGGGGAGGTGGTGGGCTCTCCCACACTGGAGGCCTTCAAGACGAGGCTGGACAGCCATTTGTCAGGGATGCTCTGACTTGGATTCCTGCATTGAGCAGGGGGTTGGACTCGATGGCCTTGTAGGCCCCTTCCAACCCTACTATTCTATGATTCTATAAGTGTTTCCCTCCCTGCTAAACACGTCTTGCTGGAATGTCCGTGATTCTCAAGTGTGCAGCAGGCCTTTCTACATACCCAACCTCTTGCTTTGCACTTAGCTTCTATTCTGGGTGTGACTAAAATCCACAAGTTTTATTCAGGTTTTTGAAATCTGTTGGCTAACTGCTTTAATTATTGGGAATAAGTTGCTGATGAAAGGATTTCCTTGCACTTGCAATAAGGCTAGCATGTGGCACAGTATGGCTTGGTTGCTGTTATGTCATAAATTTCTTCACAGTTCCTGAATCTGTGAAATATTTCAAGATGAATAAGGCAATTTTTGGCCCCAACAAGGGCAGAAGCCAGACTGAAATGGGTCAAGATAATCCATTTCATACACCCACAAAAATCTTGAAGAGATGAGTGGACAAAACAGAGCCTGTGGCTTTCTGCAAGAGAAGACTCTTTGTATGGAGAATTCTAGCATACTTGTTCGCCACAGAGCAGAGCATTGATGAAATCCAAGCTTGTAGAATGTCAAAATCCAGGCTTGTAGATTCCTCTTTCAAAATGATGCTGCCCACGTGCTAAAGTGTGGGAGAAAATTAAAGGAATCAACACTTTGGGATACAGGAGTTGCTACATGCAGTGATGTGGGTTTTCTGGAAAATTTTGAATTGGAAAGGTTTCCAGAAAATTTTCTGATGCAAATCAGGTTAATTTACATAGGGGAAACTTTGGTTTGAACTGGAAAATGTTCTGATCCCCTAGAGCAGGGTGGGCAACTTGTGACCCTTCTGATGTTTTGGTCTACAAATTCCATCATCCCTCACCATTGGCTATGCTGGCTAGAGCTGATGGGAGCCATAGGCCAAAACATCTGGAGGGCCACAAGTTGCCCATGTCTGCCCCAAAGGGGACTAATTTAGCATGTTTGTTTTACTTGTATTTAGTAAACAACAAAGCTAAAGAAAAGTACTCTATGTTAATTTTTTGTCCCAATACACTGCAAGTATTTGACCTGAAATATTAAATGTGATTTAAATGTTACATTAGGTAGAATTTTCTATTGGAATACTGGCAAAAAATTTAAAGATAATAGCATGTACTTACTTCCCTTACACTGTTCAAAATTAAGAGAAAAACCCCCCGAAGGTGCTGAAAACTGTTAACATACTAATTAATTTTAGCCATCCAAAGAACTGTGCATGATATGAATACAGCCACTCATCTATTTCAGTACAACTTTGAAACTGCCAGGCTTGCCTAATAATTGTATTTTCAATTGACATACATTCATTTTTAATAATGTATTTATGAGACAGGAATTTTCCCATGGAAACATAAAGCACTGGAAAAATTTCCACCCTGCATCACTGGCTGTTTGAGTACCAACTGGCAACCCCTCATTGCTAGTGGTTTGGAATTGCTCATGTCAAAACATCTTAAAATATCTCCTGGAAATATTTGCACTCCAGATGGTTCTCAGTATTCAGAATTTTGACTTCCATCAGAGTTTGACTCTGGCCTGCCTGTTTAGTTACTGGCGGGTCTTGCTCGTGTGCTTCGTGAGATTCTTATGGGCCAAGCACAGTTGTGCCTGAATCCAGAATTGGGTCTGTGTTCACAGAACCAGGGCCCTGCAGGTCATGTGCTAGAGCTGTTGGCTGCAAGACCTTGGTTTTGAGAATACAGGAGAGACAGTTGGAGTTGGCTAAAGTGCAGGAGGCCCTGCTCTGTTGACCATATCACTGCAGAAAGCCAAGCTCCTGGTAGCTGTGCTGGGCCTGACCAGTCCAGGAGCTGAACGCCACCTGCCAGGAGGTGATTCTGCATGCCCCTAATCCGTCCTGGAGCTGAACAGGCAGGCTCTGAGGCTGACATCTCACTAAACTAGGCTGCCTCCAAGCCTTGGGCCACAAGACTCCATCCCAGTTCAAGCCCTGGAGGTGCTGATCCAGGGTGTGATGTATGCTGAACCATAGGTGTTAACTACTGCTGCTCCAGCAAGGGAATTCTTTAGGCCAGAATCATCCAATATTCGGTCTCCAACAGTCACCTTCTAGATGATGCTAGGAAGCTTTCAAGTGGGACAGCATATGATTTTTGACTTTTCAGAATCCAGAATGGCTGTGGACTGGGCATTTTGGTGGTGCTGTGTCACAAACTTTGTATCATATGAACCATCAAGCCCAAGGACACTTAGCCCCTTAGTGATTGCATTGAAAGATGCCTGTTTTGTTTATGTTGGGAGAAGCAAGTTGTTACAGCATGCTGGATTTGCTTTTCCACAGATTTGACCCATTGTGCTGCTGTAACAACTGGAGCTCTACAACCAAGTGGAGGTAACTGGCCTTATGGGTCTCTCCTGAGAGTCTCAATTCTGTGGAAGAGACCCACATTAGTCACAGCCTGCAAATGTTACAGAAGTGGACAGGTGACAAGAACCCTGGAGTAAATGCCCCGGAAAAGTAGTGTGCCCAAAGGCCAGTGTCTGCTTTGACCTCTGCCTCAGTCGCTGCATGCCATTTCTATTGATATACAAGAAGACCCTCATGATGATATTGGTGCATGTATAAGTTTGAGTATGTTTGCTTCAGTGGTGTTGAAGATGAAATCATCCATGAAAGATCAAATGGCATAAGAGGGAGGGCTCAAATGGCACACTATGCTGTTTGGGAGGAGGCCTGGAGGAGGCAGGGTCAACATGCTACTGTCTACCTCAGCCGTTCCCAACCTGGTGCCCTCCAGATGTGTTGGACTACACCTCCCACTATCCCCATCTAGGATTGACTACAGGCCTAGGTGAGCTGGGGATAATGAGGCTTGTTATCCAATACATCTGGAGGGCTTCTCTACCCTGGGGTGAGCAGAAGGCAAATCTCCAGATGTTTGGACTTCCAGTGCCCAGAAGCCCCTGCTAATATGGCCAATGATCAGAAGTGCTAGGAGCTGGTGTCCAGGACATTGGAGGGCACCAGGTTGGGGAAGGCTGCTCTACTCAATGCAGACAATGAAATTGGGAAGGGAGGAGTCTTCTCTCCCACAGCAACAGCTGGGATTCCTTGAGGAGTCTTTGCTCTTCCTTGGGGAAGTAAAAGTGTTCACTTGAGTCTCTTGCCTCCCTGAGAATTAGCTTATAAACAAATGCTTTAGATGTTTCTTCTTCTAATGAAGAATACTTGGGGCTGCTATTTTTTCCCCTCCTTTCAGTTGACTTGCTTGGTTACCTGATTGCTTCTGAGCAGCTTCGGTTTGAAAGCTGTTATTTTCATGTAGCAAAACTTGTTTGCTCAGCATGCTTCTAGGAAAGGCAGTATTGAAGGAAGATTCTAGTCTGGGCGGGGTGGGGGAGTTTATATTGAAAACAGCAGGGCAGTGGGAGGTGGATATCATCCTTGGGACTGCTGACAACCCCCTTGTATTATACTCCTGTGTAATCATTCCCAGCTACAGAAGTGCCAGGATGTTGGTCAGAATAGTAGAGGGACATACCCATAAACTTTGAATGGAATGAATTACCTAATGTGCAGCTGGATTCCAGACAGTGTTTATCTGGATCTCTGGACCCATGAAAGTGATGAGCTAGTTCACAGTTTTGGGGTGCCCCTACAGTATGGATTCCTGGGCTGCGACAGTAGCCAGGACTACTTTTTACCAACTCCGTTTGGTGAAAGTTGCTCCCTTCCCTTTGAGCTGGTTTTATGCAGTTGGCAGAATCAAGTGCCACTGCTTTTTTCCTAAAGGGGACAGAATGCCCAAGGCAGCTAACAGTAAAACCTAAAATGCAAAAATAACAAATGCAAAAACAGCAGAGAAAACAACTCAGCTCTGCAGGACAAACCCCTGTTTAAATAAAAAGGGGTTTGCCTGCTAGCAAAAGACCACTGGTGAGCAACAACGTGGGGCAGAAAATTTCTGGTGCTTTGTTTTTCTATGGAAAATTTTACATTTCATAAGTTCATTAGTAACAATGAATGGATGCCAATTGCGAATACAGTATTAGGCCAGCTTGGCAAGTTCAAAGTTATAATTAATATTTTTTTAGGGAGCAAGTATGTGAAAGAATACATACAGGTCATTGAAATAAATATGTGTCTGATTAGTTTCATTTCACAATAAGTAGTGACAGTGAAACTGAAGGTGCCCCAGCAATTGTAGTGGAAGAGATGAACTCTGTTTGGTTGTCAGGATATCATGAACTGTTCTTTGGATTGTTACAACCAATTAGTGCAGTCTTCCCCAAACTGGTGCCCTCTGGGTATGTTGGACTACAACTCCCAGAATCGCCCACTCAGCATTGCCGGCTCAAAGATACTCAAATTTGAGTACCTTTGCTTTTTTCCCCTTACATGTAAACAGCATATGGGAAGAAGTGCTGTTACCTTTAAATTTATACAAGCATTCCAATAAAAAGTTCTACATACTATAGCATTTAAGTCAGATTATGTGTTAATTGATTCCCCCCCTCAAATTTTTCAGGTCAAATACTTGGAGTGTATAGGGACAAAAAAATTAACATGAGGTATTGTTTTTTTTAAACTATGTTTACTAAATGCAAGTAAAATAAACATGCCAAATTAGATCACTCTCTAGGATGTCAGAAAACATTCTGATGCAAATTAGCCTAATTTGCACTGGATATTCCCCCCACAGAATTCAAATTCACATTTTTCTGGAACCCCCCCCCCCCCGCGCTGTCAGTGATGGGGCTACATGAGCCGCCCTCTGTAGGGAGTTGCAAAGTCTGGATGCAGCCACTGAGAAGGCCCTTTCCCAAGTTCCCACTAAACACATAGCAGAAACTGAGGGAGCAGAGAGAAGAGGCTCTCCAAAAAATCTCAGCACAGGGGCAGTTTCATATGGAAGAAGTGGTCCTTCAGGTAATCTGACCCTAAACTCTTTAGGGCTTTGTAGGTATTATTTATAGAAGTTATAATAACCAGCATTTAGAATTCTACCTGGAAATAGACCGCCAGAGAGTAACCTAGGAGTTGTATGTTCCCTATAACTGGTCCTGGCCAGCAGCTTGGCTGCAGCATTTTGAACTTACTGAAGTTTCTGCACTGTATTCAAAGGCACCCCCCCACAATATAGAATGTTGCAGTAATCCAACTGAGATGTAACTAAGGTGCCCATCACCATGGCCAGACCAGAAACCTCCAAGAACAGGGGTAGTTGGTGCTCTAGCAAAAGTTCCCCTGGCCACTGTTGAAACTTGGGCATCGAGGTCTTGGAGTGAATCCAGGAGTGCTCCAAAGTACGAACCAAATTTTTCAAGGGTGGGGGATGCAACCCATCCAAAACAGACTGAGCCCGAGTTCCCTGGTCTGTCTTTCTGCTGACCAGGAGCATATCTTTTTTGGATTAAGTTTCCATTTGTTGACTTTCATTCACTCCATTCCTGATGTTGTTGTTGTTCAGTCGTTAAGTCGTATCTGACTCTTCGTGACCCCATGGACCATAGCACGCCAGGCCTTCCTGCCCTCCACTCTCTCTCGGAGTATGCTCAAGTTCATGTTCATTGCATCGATGATGCTATCTAACCATCTCATCCTCTGCCGTCCCCTTCTCCTTTTGCCTTCAATGTTTCCCAGCACCAGGGTCTTTTCTAGTGAGTCTTCGCATTAGGTGGCCAAAATATTTGAGCTTCAGCTTCAATATTTGTCCTTCCAATGAACAGTCAGGGTTGATTTCCTTTAGGATTGACTGATTTGACCTCCTTGCAGTCCAGGGGACTCGTAAGAGTCTTCTCCAGCACCACAGTTCGAAAGCATCAGTTCTTCGGCGCTCAGCCTTCCTTATAGTCCAGCTCTCACAGCCATACATTACTACTGGGAAAACCATAGCTTTGATTAGACGGACCTTTGTCGGCAAGGTGATGTCTCTGCTTCTTACTATGCTGTCTAGGTTTGCCATAGCTTTCCTCCCAAGGAGCAAGCGTCTCTTAATTTCATGGCTACAGTCACCGTCTGCGGTGATCTTAGAGCCCAAGAAAGTAAAATCTGTCACTGCTTCCAGTTCTTCCCCTTCTCTATGCCAGGAAGTGATGGGGCCAGATGCCATGATCTTCGTTTTTTTAATGTTGAGTTTCAAACCAGCTTTTGCACTCTCCTCTTTCACCCTCAACAAGAGGCTCTTTAGATCCTCTTCGCTTTCTGCCATTACGGTAGTATCATCTGCATATCGGAGGTTGTTGATAATTCTCCTGGCAATCTTAATTCCGACCTGTGATTCATCCAACCCGGTGTTTCTCATGATGTATTCTGTATATAAGTTAAATAAATAGGGTGACAATATGCAGCCTTGTCGTACTCCTTTCCCAATTTTGAACCAATTGGTTGTTCCATGGCCGGTTCTTACTGTTGCTTCTTGATCCTCGTACAGATTTCTCAGGAGACAGGTAAGGTGGTCTGGTACTCCCATCTCTTTCAGAATTTGCCACAGTTTGTTGTGCTCCACACAATCAAAGGCTTTAGCGTAGTCAATGAAGCAGAAATAGACGTTTTTCTGGAATTCTCTTGCTTTCTCCATGATCCAGCAAATGTTGGCGATTTGATCTCTAGTTCCTCTGCCTCTTCGAAACCCAGCTTGTACTTCCGGTAGTTCTCAGTTCACATGCTGCTGAAGCCTAGCTTGTAGAATTTTGAGCATCACCTTGCTGGCATGTGAAATGAGTGCAATTGTACGGCAGTTTGAACATTCTTTGGCATTGCCCATCTTTGGAATTAGAACATAAACTGACCTTTTCCAGTCTTGTGGCCACTGTTGAGTGTTCCAAATTTGTTGGCATATTGAGTGCAGCACTTTAACGGCATCATCTTTTAGGATTTTAAAAAGCTCAGCTGGAATACTGTCATCTCCGCTAGCTTTGTTGTTAGTAATGCTTCCTAAGGCCCACTTGACTTCACTCTCTAGGATGTCCGGCTGAAGTTCAGTGACCGCACCATCACGGCTATCAGGGACATTAAGATCCTTCTTGTATAGTTCTGATACCATTCCTGATACCAGAACTCAATTCAGAACTTCAACCTCTTTCTTGGATTGTGATGGAAAGAAGAGATAAGCCCTTGTTGGACATTCCGAAAGAGGTAAAAACAATAGCCCCTCAGCACTATCTTCTGGGAGCATTCAGCCAAATAGGACCAGAAACTACCATAAAACAGTGCTCCCAAGTCCCATATCAGCCAGATATCCCAAGAGGATTACTGTGGCTGTTGGTACTGAATGCTGCTGAGAGGTCCAGCAGAACCAACAGGGACACATTCCTCTGTCAGGTTGCTGACATAGATCATCTGCCAAGGCTGTTTCTGTCCCCAAGCTAAGCCTGAACCCAGACTGAAAGGGATCCAAATCATCAGCTTCATCCAAGAAAACCTCCCAAAATCCAGACTGCTTGGTCAAATCTTCTCCTGTTTAGGCTTTGTACTGGTGGAATGCACTTTGACCTATCTGGATTAACTGCATGGGGCCCGCTGTGCCCATATAATGAATGAAGAGATAGAGTGGACTGTATCGTTTCAGACTATTGGCAGGGTTGTCACATTTTTGAATGTTTCCTTCGTGTGTAGAAAAGGTAAAGAAAAAGAAGTGTTCTGCATCTGGAAAACCAGCCCAGCAAAAAGTGGGCTGGGATAGACTCTTTATGCCTGTCATGCCTGGTCTAACAGGGGCATTCCTCACCTGCAGTCTGCTCTACCAACTCAGTCCCCTGCTGCATATGTAGGTCAGGCCAGAGTCTTGTTCTGTTTATTATTTAAAGCATTTATACTCTGCTGTTCAGCCAGAAAAGCTCCCTGAGCAGCTGACAGATTAATAAAAATAAGACCGTCTGTGCTGTCAGGCTTACAGTCTCTAAAGGAACATGACACAGAAGGAAAAATGGGTGGGGATGGAAAAGGAAAACAAGGAAACACAGGCACCAGTTCTTAATGCTATATGGTCCAGCTGTGATAGAAACAGGCTGCTCACAGCTCAAAATCAGGCCTCAGTGGGCCTCCAAGAAATAGTCTGGTGACTCTCTGAGTGCTGTAATGGGGCCAGAAGGTGTTGGTCTTACAGGTTGGGGCCTCTGCCTTCTGGTGCTGCCAAGGTGGGAACTGCTGGCTTCTGGTCACTCTTGACACTGTAGGCAGTGGAGGGTGGTGGCACCGATGTCAGTGGGGTGGTGAATCCACTCTAGGTTTCAGTCAGAACCAGTCAGAGCTCTAAAGGAGCTCTCTGCGGTGCTCAGGTGGTCCAGTTGATACCACCACCCCAAGCAGCTGATCCAGAGGCTTGATGGCCTCTGTGAAGGGGGCGGAGGGGCCCAACCTAGTTGGTGAAAGCTGGAGTGAGGGAGAAGGCAGGTCACCCCGCTGACTGCTGCGTCTTCTGTTTCAGGTGAGGTAGCGGTTGGGGTGGCAGGGCCCAGGGAGTAAAAGAGCCTTACATTGTGTTCCTGGGTTCCTTAATTACACAGCAGAGAGAGCAAAGGAGTGAGGGCTGAATGCAGTACAGTGAACAACTTGTCATTGGAAGCCCTTTCTACTGAGAGACGTTAAGAGTAATAGAGGGCTGCTTCGGCAGGAGCCCAGGTGAATTCATATATTCTCAGAATTCAGGCTACTGATGTTGCCATCAGCAAAATCCTGTATACGTCTACCCAGAAGTAAGTCCCAGTAAACTTCATGGCTGAGTGGGAACTAGAACCTGGATCTAGTCCTCACTCCGCCACACTAGGTCTCCGTGAACTTTCAGAACTCAGTTAATATAGTAAGACTTGTTTTTTTATTGAAGACCATCCTGCATTTGTGGTTTAGATCATAAGAACCGCTTTGCTGGAATCCGGTCAGAGTCTGAATCTGAATCCTGGTATTCAGAAGCATACTGTCTCTTTAGGTAGCATGGGTAATAGACTCAGAATGTTATTTTTAAGTATCTTTTTTTTTTTATGTACTGCATTTTTATCCCACTTTTCAGACAATAATTGTCCCTCAAAGGAGCTCACATCACTAAAAAAAAAGGAGACAATCCCTGCCATCATGTTTACAAATTAAAATGACAAGACCCACAAGGGGAAGGAAGAAGAGGGAGATCAGTTTTTCAAGGCCAGAACAAGGTGGTGAGCTCTAAGCGGGCATTTGAATGCAGTAAGGAAGTGCAGAATGTCAGCTCAGTGTACTTTGGGATCCAGAAGGTATAATTAAGCATTATACATGAACTTGTTAATTGCATGCAGCTGACATGCAGATTAGTTGAGGCTCTGTGGCTCATGATATGATTCCAAGAGGCATCAGTTCAGACAAAATTGCTCAGACTTATCTTACCACTTGCCATAGCACATTAGCAAAATCTCACAACTTTTCTTCTTTTTGCCCAGTTACCTAACAGAATTTTGCTTTGCGGGAAATCTATTTTAGAGTAGACATCAAGGTGGAGCAGTAATACTTTGAGGACGTAAAAGGTTACCAGTGCTTGGGTCACTGTGGTTAACTTATTCCTGGCAAGGAACATCCGTTGCTGGTAAAAGGTGCTCTGTGTCGCTGTGGCTACTTGGGCCTCCAGAGACAGTAATGGTTCTCTGAGCATCCCCAAACTATGCACTTGCTCCTTCAGAGGGACTGCAGCCCTGTCCAGAACAAACTGCCAAATTCCCAGACCTGGGATCCGCCTACCCACAGGAGCTCCATCTTACCAGTTTATTGGCACCCGTTCAGCCCCCCATTTCAGACCTGCTTGTTCTCTCCTAATTCAGATGTAAAAGAGAAATAGAGGTGCTCCTAAATCTCATAATGATTGTTCCCAGTGGTTTCCTATAGATGTTGAATAGCATTGGGGGCAAGATGGTACTTTGTGGCACTCCCTGGCACAAGTGCCAAGGGGTCAGAACATAATCACCCCATGTTACTTGGTGCAACTGCCCTCACAAGTAAGAGTAGAACCACTGTAAGACAGTGCCTGCACTCCCAGCTTATGGAGATGGTCCAATAGGATCCCATGGTCAATGGTATCAAAAGCCAGTATGGTATCAAAATCTGCTCCCTACCCCCTCCTTTCAGCTTTCCAATGGGGCCTTACCTTTCTCTGCCATGCCAACACAGGGGTTTGAGAGGGAAGCGGGGAGCAGCTAGGAGGGCAGATTTGCAAAGTTGTAGACTATTGTTGTAGAGGATGGGTTTGATGCTAGAATCTCTCCCTGAAATGCTTAACCCCTGGGCTTGGGTTATGCAGCAAGCCAGAGTGTATTAGCATAAAAGGTCTCTCTCTTCTCTTGAAATCTGCATATCCTGGCCTCCGCATTTCAGCTATCAGTTTAGAGTAGGGTCAAACGAATGCTTGGAGGTGGGTGCTGCTGCTGTCATGACACCGAATGTGGATGAGATTCGCATTCGGGATTTTGTTTCTATAGCTGAGCATAGCAACCCTTGCTCCACGCTTGGAAGGGCTGAAAACAGAACAGGGAGAGGAGCACTGAGGGCGCATGCACATTGCTCTATTCTCGTCTGGGGTGCCGTGTTCATTTCTCCCACAGTCATCTCAGAAATGAATATGGTGGAATGATGGATCTTCTGGGGCAAGTCTTTGGCTGGCTGTGGTAAGACTGGAATTAAGCGTCTCTCTTGGTCACCTTGCTACACCAGCCTCTCCAGTAAGTATTTCCAATTTCAGAGATGGGGAGGAGTCCTGTAAAGCATTGTGGGCTCCCCGCCCATTGTTATTTTGAGAGGGTTGTCACCTTCCAGGATGTGTTGTCGGTCACTTATGATTAGTTGAAGAACCTTGGCCCCAGGAGCTATAGATAACAACTGACATGGTACTGTTGGGTCGCCCAGGAGGTGAGTGGGATTTGTATGGCAATGCCGACTCCCATGATTTGTGTCTGGCTTTGGTGACTGGGCTTATCTGCTATCCTGAATAAATGACTGGTGTTGGAGACTTGAGAATGCCCAATTTTGATTCTTTTTAGAGTGTGTTATCTGTTGATTAGAGCAAGCAGAGAAATGCCTAGTAAAAATGCCAGGTTGGTTTACCAGGTAGAAAGAGAACCCTGGCATAGAATACAGAAAGTTATACTTCGGTATGTTGTGAGATATGGGTTGCATTATGAACCTTATGCATGACGTAAAGAAAAAGAATGCTGAGCTTCTGGTACTTGCTGGTAGGTTAACACACTTCGAATACACCTGCATTTGGGAACATAATGTTGTAAACATGGTGCACTGTGGAACACTGATTGTGGTTTGGCTGTAAAGGCTGTGGCTTGTGGGGTGAAATTAATCGTGTTCTGTTACTGTTGTGGTGTGATTCTGTTCTAAGGTGATATCATCCAATAAAGTACTGGGGATTACTTGATCGAAGACCTAGCTCCTCTATGTTCTTGCTTTGTCTTTCACAGTACTCCTGTAGAAGTCTGTCTGTTTCTTTCAGAGATACGGAGCTGAGAAAGGAGGGCTTGCTCAGGACCACCAGTCCCTGGCACAACCTTTCCCAGTCCATGCTTAATGTTCTGTTTGCTTGGACAAAGGTGGTCCTTTATCCCATGCCACTAGAAGATGGTGCTTTGACCTCCTCGGAGAAAGTGCTGGATTTATAAATGTAACAAGTCACTATCATGAAAACTGATAGAATGTGGAAAACATTGTTTCTTTTGTGTATGCCTGTTTATTCCAAGCATTGCTGCTTAATGCAAATTAATGGAGCAGGAAAACACCATGTGGCACAGTAATGAGCTTGCATAATTGCCTGTTACTATCAATATGTTCTTGACTTTGATTGTTCTGATTGGTAATTTGCCCCTTTAGACTCCCCCCTCCCCTTCTTTCGTATATCTCTGGGGGTGGGGGGCATGTAAACAGACACAAGCTGCAGTAGTTGCTGAGCAAAAGATAATGGCTACTGTACTTTGGAGAGGGAGCGAGTTGTTAAATGGAATCAATTCTTTACTTGCAAGAAAAACATATGCGATGATACATTTTTTGGCTTACTGCTACAGAAACATCACAGCTGCTTAAGTTAAAATCTGCTTAAAATGTACATATATTAGGACTGCTTCATTTATTTGACTAAATAACCCTGCTTTCAATTGACTGAAAAGTCAAGCAGCAGATTAAAAAAACGATTTCAATGCAAGTGCTTTATAGAACTTCAAATAGTAAGCATCATCAAGGCATTCTCTGTTCTCACTCACTCAGGAGCATGCTACTTCTTAGACAATGCCTCTTCTATCAAATGTGTGTGCATCGTTTAAAAAGAAAAGGATGCTTCTTTCATCAGAAACATTGCTTTACCCATGTGTAAATGTAATTGATTACATCTATTAATCAAATAATCTTCTGGAAGATTTCTGATACTGGTTTGTATCAGTAATTTGGAAACTATTGCGTACTGTAAGAACTACTAGTGTATGGCAAGAAATTAAATACATAGTGGCTTCTATGTGAACCCAGAGTACTGGGGAGGCTGCCTGTTGCATCTTTGCATAATTCACTCTCTGAATTTGCTTTCTTCTAGTTAGCCTCCTGTGGAGGTAGGTAATCCTGACACAGCTTTGCACTGAGTCTGTGATGGATCATTCAATTGCCCCCCAATGAGAGGCTCAGCAAAATTACCTCCCCTTAGATGAACCTGCCCATTGCATCTTTGCATGAGTCGTTGCTTTGGGTGGTCAGTAGGCATGCTCAGAACAGTGACTTATGCAGAAACCTATAGGATGGACTCTACTGATCACTCACTACTGATTCTTACACTCGCATGTACCAAATGCAATCCATTATTATTACTATTATTATTATTATTTACATTTCTATACCGCCCCATAGCTGAAGCTCTCTGGGCTGTTTACAAAAATTAAAACATTAAAATAAAATATACAACATTTAAAAACCATTTACATAAAACCATACAGACAATATATACAAACAACAACTAAAAACAACTTTGAACTATTTTTTTAAAATCCAACAATAAAACAACACAGCTTAAAACAACACAGCTTCAAAACAGTATACAAAGGTCAGCAGAAGGAGCAAGAGTTCTCAAAAGGGGAGGCTTGCCAGAATAATGGAGTCTTCAATGCCTGCTTAAAAACCTTTGAAGAGGCCAGCAGGCGCATTTCAACCGGCGGATCATTCCACAACTTTTGAGTGTAAGAGTTGGATTTTCCAGTTTTAATTCAGAAAAAATGTGCCTTGGATAATCTCAATAGCCATTGCCTTGTTCTTCCTCCAAAGAGCAGAGTGACAAATGTTTGATTCCCAGGTGGTCTCCCATCCAGGCAGCATACAAGGCCAGAATTGCATCATATGCCTTCATTCTTCTGAGCTTTTGCATGCCTTGTATCTACAGGTGGGTTTGCTATCGTATTTCTGGTGAGGACGAGCAATGGGATGAAATGTGCCCTCAAGCGAATGTATGTCAACAATGAACATGACCTACAAGTGTGCAAACGGGAAATTCAGATCATGGTAAGCAAGTATAGTACTGAAGATCCTGGAGTTCTTGCAGAATATGTTGAATAGATATTTGTAGAACAGTTCAATCTGCCTGTTTGACATTTCTAAGGGGAAAGAAAACAATTGCTGTTAGAACTGCTGCAAAGCAAGGTGATATTTTAAATCATTAAAACAGTAGCTGCTTCTTTAAACTGAGTAACTGGGGTGGGGGCAGGGAGTTCAGATATCAAGGCATGACCATGAAGTTCTAGAAATATGGAACAGCTAACAAGCAGGAGTGAAGATAAGAGAAAAAGGAAGTGAATTTGGAATTGACAAGTTAAATGGGTACCCAGATAGTGGGGAGAAGCACAAAGAGATGAGAACAATAAATATTTTTTGCATAATGTTTGCAGATAGCATAATTCTGTTACGAAGTTGGTTTTCTTGGATGTAGATTTTTCTGGTTGTGGCTGGCAGTAAGCAGTACCTCTTTGTTCTTACCTTTTTCAGAGGGATCTTGTGGGACACAAGAACATTGTTGGATACATTGATTCCAGTATAAACTCTGTGAGCAGCGGGGATGTATGGGAAGTCTTGATCCTAATGGATTTTTGCCGAGGTGTGTAAAAGTTCAAAGTAGCTTGTTCTCTGAAGCCCTGTGTAACATCCAAATACTCAAATAATCAAAGGTTTGGCAAAGTTGAAAGGCTGGTTCAGAATATCATATCTTGGCTTGTGAGCTCATGTGCAGCCCCTTTGTACCTCCCTTTGCAGTGGGGGTAAACAAACTAGGAAATCTTCCATTAACTATAATTTTGTCCAAAGCAGGAAACTATGGTTATCAAGTTTAGAACAAGTCAAAATATGAAGCCAACTTTAAGCCATGGCTTCATATCCTGGCTTGTTCCAAAGCCATTAACTATACTTTCCTGATTTGGATGCAACAATAAAATAAATAATGGAAGACTACCTGGTTTGTTTATTTGCTTGCACACACAGTGAAAGGGCTGTGTGGGCAGCCAAAAGTCTTGTTCATGTCTCAGCTTATTAAGCCAAGATATGATAGCCAAAAGGTGACCATTGTATGCTGATCAAATACTTGTAGCAAAAGGCAAAGGTTTAAGCCTGTCTTGGATGCTAAGCCCTCCCGCTGAGTAATGAGGCAGCAGAGACTTGCTGTGCAATCCACAAACTCTTTATTTAGCTAATAGTACCTTTTCACCTCTGAAGTGACTACAAAAGCTTAGAACGGTCCTCTGGGCTTAATTTGCAAAATAAATCTTTCAGTAAAGAGGTACTGAAAGCAGGTCAGTTGCCTTTCAACTCTGGATGGGTTTCCCGCTGTGCTCCGGTTGGCTTTTTCTGAGCTCCTGCCTTCCGGGAGGATCCTCCCAACCCAGCTTCTGACAGACAGCCAATCTGGTGTGATGCCTCCCACCTTCTCCTCTCAACTCCACCTGCTTTGGCATCTGTCAATCCTGAACCTCCCTCCACCACCTCCACGGGGAGGTGGGAAGCCAGTCTCTGAGCCTGGCCCTCCTCCTTGATAAGCCCCTGGGAAGCCTCTTCACTGGGTCCTGGGGAGTCTTGGGGAATTTCCTCCCCCACACCCTGTCTCTCCTGGGCTTCTTCCAACTCTGTTTCCGAATCTGAATCAGAGTCCAAACCCAAATCAGAAGGCCTGGGCTGAATTCTGACAAAGCCTTGCAAATAAGTCTACAGACGTTACTGGTCCATGATGATTGGGCAAGCAGCTATTTACAAGCAACAGAAAAGAACCTCAGAGGCTCATTAAAGCCCACCTAAAAGTAAAGGCAAGTTTTATAAGCTCCTGAATTATTTTCCAGCTAGTATTGAAATAGGAGTTGGAGAATTATTGCTGGCCTTCTCTATGTAATGTGGCTCAGTTGTATTAGATAGAGGAAAAGTAAGAGGCTGCAGGAACCCAATCTGAGCATCAGGGAGTGCAGCCTGTTCCCTGCTGAGGATTAGCGGGGGGGGGGGTAGATCCCTCCCCCACTCTCTGATTGGGTCCCTGCAGGATTCCCCCCTCCTCCATGCAAGCTAATGGAGTGGTTTGGCTCCATTAGCTTACATTAGAGGGGGGAAATGTTGCAGGGATATGGGCAGGTATTTTTTCCAGTCCTCCTTGGATTGGTTTTGGAAAAATTGCCTAAGACCTTCTGATTATTTTTTTTTTTGAGGTGGGGCATTGAGAATCTTGGGTAATTTCCAGGTTAATCCAACGCAAGCTTTGGAGAGCTCTCCCATCTCTAGTTTGTTTATATAATTGGGGAACAAACAGTGGTTGGTTCAGGGCAGCAATAGTGAAAGGTCCAGATTGTGGAAGAGTAGCGATGTTTATTTATTTATTATTAAATTTATTAATTGCCCATCTGGCTGGTCACCCAGCCACTCTGGGCGATGTACAACATACAATAAAAACAGTTTAGTCTGTTCTAGCAAAGAGCCCTTAAAAACAGCCATATGTATCACAGCATCACCTTTCATAGGCAAGAGCTTTCCTCATCAGATGCCTGAATTGGTGTTAGGGGAACAAAGCAGTGGGGAGAAAAGCTGTCAGTCATGCCTCTTATGGTGTTCATCTGTAGCAGTGGCCCAGCAGTACAGGTGATGCCAATGGTTGCTTTGATGGGAGAGGTGATATTTTTAGGGATGCTTGCTGAAACGTGTGCCCCAGGTATCCTTCTAAAGCTGTGAAGTTGCTGGGATTCTGGGGCACACCTTTGCTGTGCCAGAAATATCTTGGGAATAGCCCTTCTCATTTGCCAGAGATGGAAGCATTCCCTCTCCCTCTGAGCTACAGAAGTGCCACAGCTCGGTGGCAGTGCACCTGCTTTACATGGAGAAGGTTCCAGGTTCAATCCCCGTCATCTCCCGATAGATCCAGGGAAGACCTCTGCCAGAGACCCTGCCTGGAGATCTACTGCTGGCCAGTGTATAGACAGTACCAAACAAGATGGGCTGTTGACTCGGTATAAGGCAGCTTCATATGTTCTGATGTCAGCATGTGGCTGTGATGGGGAAAGAAGAGGTTGCCTGCATCGTTGAAGCACTTGTGGTTAATGGTGACTTAGAAGGCTGAGTGGCTTACTCTTGGTATTAATAGGAGGGCCCGCTGTCTCTCTCTTTCTCCCCCCCCCATCCATTTCAGGAGGTCAAGTGGTGAACCTGATGAATCAGCGCCTACAGACAGGATTCATGGAAAACGAAGTCCTGCAAATCTTCTGTGATACCTGTGAAGCTGTGGCCAGGCTGCACCAGTGCAAATTGCCTATAATCCACAGGGATTTGAAGGTAACTCATGATGGCCCTGTAGAGGTGTCTGGTGTGGTCGATAGTGTTGTGGTGATAGAAGATGCTTGTAAAATAAAATATTCTCCTGTGCTTCATGAAGGGCGTTCCATGCTTTGGGATGACACTTCTTTCTGGACCAAGTCGGCAGGGCCCGCTTCTAATTTTGCCTCTCCAAGGTAGGAGCCAGCCTGTTCCTGGACCGGCTCCAGCTGCTCTGCCTAGTGAGCAGAGCAGCTGGTGCTCCTTAGAGCACAACTGTTAGCACTTCTGTGTCATTTTTTAAACATTTGCTCTCTCCTCTCCTCCTTCCTTCCTTCGCAACCAACACATCCAGAAGGGACAAAGGATCCACGTAGAGATGGGGGAGGAGTCTTCAGCCACTCAGTGCCCCCATCCTCTGTCTTGGCCAGGGCAGGGAACGTGGAGCCTCCAGTGGCAGCAATCGCAGCAGTTCCCACTGAGCTCCCAGACTGCAGGAACACTGAGCCAGCGGTGTTAGGTCCAGCATGGCCTGTTGTGGCGCACCGGACTTCACGGCATCACTGAGGCTGACAGAAGAATCCACCACCAGTACAAGCCCTCCTGACCCCTTGCCTTTACCCACACGCTGGGGGCGTGGGGGGAAGCAGACTACTGCGCAGATCAGATGGCTCCCCCTCCAGCGCCATGGAACGCACAGACTCGAGTGCCTCGGGGGGGAGGCCCGCAGAGCCGAGTGCAGTTTTGGCACCAAAATAAGATGGGCACTGCAGCAAAGCGGGGATGAGCATAGTACCATCTCCTACCCCCAATTTGCAGTTCCCTGGGCCTGAGGTGCTGCCACAGTTTCTGGACTGGGCCAAAGGGCTAGTTGCCCAGAGATTAGAGAGGCCTTATCAAAAGGAGGGGGGCTCAATCCTGCCCCAGCAAATTCAGGTCTTCTTCTTGTAAGAATCACAAAAGGAAAAGAACAAAGCCCTAGGAGTAGTCAAAGCAAAAACGTAGAAAGGCCACCTGGCCACCCTCCAGAGAATCTCCTGCAGATTCCCAAGCGCCCATACTCTTCCTCTGCATCTGCCTCATTCTCTGCTTCTTAGTCTCCTCATCACTGCCCTATGAAGCACAAGCACCAGATAATGGACAATAAGGACAAACCACAGGGTAGAGGGAAGGAGGGCAACAGTAGAGATCTGAACTCAACCCCCTTAAGCTTTGAGGCTTTGGGAGACTCCCTAGAATTAGAGGACAGTGAATCAGGGGAACTGTCAGAAGAAGAGCTGGGATCTTCTTCTTGGCAGGCATGCCTGTTCCTCCAGGAGGCATTCCCTACCTTGCTAGCCAAAGCTCACTGGGTACTCAAAAAGAGTGACAAACAGGTGAAGTCAGCTGAATATGTAAACATGGACTCTGAAGCAGGGGCCCAGACAGTACTTCCTTTGGGGCCTCCTAAACCTCTCATGGTTCCTTGCCCAGAATCCTTCAACAACGTGTGGAAGGTGGAATAGACCAAGCCAGGGAAACTTAAATCCACCCACAAGTTGGTGAACAAACTCTATTCTCTTCCTCCAGTGTCATGGAACTCTTGTAAGTCCCCCTGGTGGGTGCTCTGGTGACCGCCCTCACCTCCTCCATGGTAATACCAGTGGATGGTGAGGGTGGGCCTGCTTGGGTATCTGGTTCTGATAGGGGAGGGGAAGCACTTTTTGTAGCTCCTGTGAATGGAACTCACAAGATCCTGGCATACCACGCAATAGAAGAGTGGAAGCTGTCCTATTCAGAGGATTCAGTGCTTCTGCAACTGCATTTAGAGTGTCCATTTTAGCCTGAACCACTTACCTGTGGGCCCAGGAGCAAGCAGGATTGGATTCAGTTTCCAAGCAGATCAAGAACCGACTCAAGAAGATCTTTCTGAGTGCAGCCTTATTGGGTGATACCTCCCTGGACACTATCTAGCTCAGAGCTAGAGCTTCGGTCGCCAACTCAGTAGCCAGATGAAACATGTGGCTGCATAGCTGGGATGTAGATCCGAGATCTCAGGCTAGAATGGTTGCCACTGCCTTCACACTTGAGACTCCAGGGTGTTTGTCTCCACCCTTACTTAGTGTTTTGATACGGGCAACATGTGAGCAAAAATGCTTAGAATAGCATTCAGACCATGCTCTCCAGCCTGATGGATCACAGGTTCGTTGCGAATCTGGACAGGAACTCCATGGTTCACACTCAACAACTGGAACATCTGGGAGTAATCCTCAACACTGCATAGTGTCAGAAGCAATGGATTATGCAGCTGACAAGATTGATCCAATCAGAGACATTGCCAGACCTCATGTGCCAAATGGATGGGTGTGGTGGGATTATGCCAGGACCTTGTGAGTTCCATTCACAGGAGCCACAGAAAGTGCCTTCCCTCCCCTATCAGAATCAGATAGCCAAGCAGATTTCCTTGCTGATACTGGACTGGTGGTTATCCTCAAGAGACTGTCACAAGGAGTGTGTCTGGAGGAGTACAACAGGGCCTGTTTGGATGAAGAGCCCACCTGAACAACAAAGTGACACAGGGTACATGGTCCCAGATGGAGCATAAACTGGCTAGAGTGCCTGACTGTAATACTGGCATTAAAAGAACTTCAGGGGTGAAGTTGTAGGGAACTGCATCCTCAGTGGGATGGACACATCCCAGCTAGGGCTTATGTGAATTTTCAAGGGAGAATGAGAACCAGTTCTCTCAAGAGGGAAGTGACAGAATTGATTTGCAGATGTGATCTGAGCATCATCTTCTCTCAGTCAGAATGGAAAACCTAGCCTGGAACTCGGTGGCAGACTTACACAGCAGAATGTCTATCCAAGAATCTGAGTTGGATGCTCAACCCCGAGCTGTTGAAAATGGTAACATATCGATATGGACAGCCCATCCTCAAACTTTTTTCTGGTCAGGAAAATGCATAATTTCCTCAGTTCTTTTAGAGATTCCTGTACCCTGAGGCATAGTGTACAAGCACCTTAGGGGGAAAATGGTCCAAAGGGCTGCTTTACCCTTTTCCTTCCACCACAGACTATTAGGAAAATCATATGGGAGAGGGTAGAACTGCTAAACATCGTGACACACTGGCCCCAAAGGCCTTGGTTCGCAGACCTGAGGGATTTGGTGGGACAGAACTATTGGAAGCTTCACCTTAGGAAGAATCTGCTCTCTCAGGGACCCATTCAACATCTGTGATCGGAACTCTTCTACCTGACAGCCTGGAGACTGTAAGGTTTTGGCTGAGGCAGATGGGTTACTCTGAAAATGTTATTCTCATCCAGGAAGTATTCTGTATTGTCACCTCAAAATCCAAAATGGACAAAAAGTCCTGGTATGTAGACAAAGGGAAGGATCCAACATCAGGGAAAGTTCAACGTATTTTAGAGTCCCTGCAGGCTGGCCTTGACAAGGGCTTCATCACTAATACCATAGTAGTACTTTGGGTTGTAAAGGAAAGGGGTCCTTTTTCATCCTCTCCATATTCAAAAAGCTTTGAGAGGGGGGCTCTTGTGAACCCCCCATTCCCACCCTAGTGTGCCCAGATTTCCAATTTGGAATCTGAATTAGGTGCTCACAGCTCTCATGGGATCCCTCTTTGAGCCCATGGCTACGTGTAACTTGAAGACGTTGACATTCGGACCTATATTTTTGTCGGCCATTACCTTGGCTAGACAAGTTTCAGAATTAAGTAGCCCTCTCCTCTGATCCACATTTATGTACTGTTCACAATGACAAAGTGGTATTGTGTCATCTGACCCAGACCCAAGCCAGGATGACTGTTTGGTTGAAGATTCAGATACTGCAGTGTCCCAAGGACCCTGTGGATCCTCCTGACACTATTTATACACCTAGCACCTCCAGAGAAGCTACATCAGACCCTCCAGCAATGGTGGACTCTGAGGAATCCTTGGACAGAGCCCCTGAGGGCTGTTCATGCCCTGCAGAGTCTGAGGAGGAGGTTGAGCATTCGCCCAGCCCTAGAGCACACCGACACCAGAAGGTGGAACCATAGGCGGCCACTTGGAGAAAAAGCCTGTGCCTCAAGAACTGCAGCAACTAGAATTCTTGGGAATGAAGGTTTACTCAAGAGCTAGGGTCTCCTTGGCAACTGGAAACTCTGAAGCCTGTGCTACCTGTTTGCAGATGTAGCTGGGTGTGGGATGGGAGACTTGGCTGTATAAGCCTTCAGATGAGTCCTCTTAGCTGTTGGAACAATAGCTTTATTTCAGCTCCCAGTACCTTGAATCCTTTCTTCGTTGACCTTGATTCTCCTTAGACTGATCTCTCATGCCACTGACCTCTGGGGTTCTGATATGACTGTGCTTTTGGACTGCCCTTTTGCTGGACTGATAATATTGTGCTTTGACCTTTTGCTTGCCTACAGACTTTGCTAAGTGGATTTGCCCCTTGTTTGCCCCAGGGCTGAGCCTGACCCAGCTATAGCAGGACATATTGAGGCCAGGTCCATTCTTTATACCTAGAGTAAACCCTTTGTTTCACAGGTTCCAAGAAATTTCTTTACCTTCTATCTGTCAAGCCCATCCCACCACCAAGAATGAAGCCGGCACAGTTGACCATGCGCAGATCACTCCAGTTCCATTTAGAAAGAACAGAAGTCTCTGGGGAACAAGGTGTCCATCTCCATTATTTCCAGGTGGTTAAGGGAATGCATAGCACAGGCTTATCAAGCTATAAACAAACAACTCCCAGGAGGCATTAGGACACATTCCCTCAGAGGAGCGGCTGCCACTGCTGTCTTTTGAGGACATTTTTCTGTAGATGGCATTTGCAGGGCAGCCAAGCAGGCTTTGGTACACACTTTTTCAAAGTGTTGCAAGATTATACGTTTTCTTCTGCATCAGCATCCTTGGCCATAAGGTACTGAAAGGGGTAGTGGGGTAGAGCACCCTGATCCTTGGAAGCACACCCATGAGTGTCTTTGCTTTGATACATCCCAAGGCATGGCGTGCCCTCTGTGAAGCTCGGAAGAAAATGGAAATTTTCTTACCATGAATTTCTGTTCTATGAGCATCATGAAGGACGTTCCACCTGCCTCTTTTCTTCCAGGATCAGTTCTTTCCTTAAAGGCTTCTGCTCTTGCAGTACAGGTGGGGGTGGTAGACACCGCCTTCTGGGCATATTCTGTCGTTCGCGCATTCTGACCTGTTTCTATACATTCTTGTTTCCCTCTTTTTACGAGTACCTCACAGTTGGTTCCAATTCTAGTTGGACAACTAGTAAGTGTGCGGAATGACCTCTGGCGGAAACGTGCCAGAGAGGCATTGAGGTTTTGCTGTTCCAGTCTGGGCTGGGGAACAGGATGTTTCCTTCCCTGGAGATGCAAACTAGAAGTGGGCCTGGTCTACTTGCTCCGGGAGGAGGTTCCATCCCAAGGCATTGATGTCCCCTGTGATACTCAAAGGGGTATTCATAGTAAAGGAGTTTCCATTTTTCCTGGTGCGTGTGTGTGTGTATGTTCAAATCCTGCCCACATGGGTTCTGTCTAGAAAACTACAGTTGTGGGTTTTCCTCAAAAATATAAGTTGGATTTATTTTAGAGGTAATAGGATTTCTTTATGTCTTTATATGTATTGAAAATATTTATTGGCTGTATTTCAGGAGGGTGCCCTCCCAGGGTGGCATACAACAGTAAAACACATAATAAAAACTCATGTAGCAATAAAAAAGTAAAAACACAATAAAAACAGTAAAGCAACATAAGAACAGCAACAGCAACAAACATTCTAAAAAAAATAAATCAAAGGCCAGCATAAAACTAAATTTAAAACGGACAACTGCAGCTACAACCCAGTCTGATAACACATAATTAGAGGAAGGCCAGACTAAGTTTTCTGGGCCTTCTTAAAAACCTGAAATGATGGGGCCTGGCAGACCCCCGATGGCAACTTATTCCAGAGGTGCAGGGCCACTGCAGAGAAGGCCCTCCCATGTGTGGTTGCCCAGCTAACTGCTCTAGTTGTTGTTCAGTCGTTAAGTCGTGTCCGGCTCTTCATGATCCCATGGACCATAGCACGCCAGGCCTTCCTGTCCTCCGCTCTCTCCCGGAGTGTGCTCAAGTTCGTATTCATTGCATTGGTGATGCTATGTAGCCATCTCATCCTCTGTCATCCCCTTCTCCTTTTACCTTCAGTCTTTCCCAGCATCAGGGTCTTTTCCAGTGTGTTTTCTCTTCGCATTAGGTGGCCAAAATATTTCAGCTTCAGCATCTGTCCTTCCAATGAGCAGTCAGGGTTGATTTCCTTTAGGATGGACTGATTTGACCTCCTTGCAGTCCAGGGGACTCGTAAGAGTCTTCTCCAGCACCACATTTTGAAGGCATCAATTCTTCAGCTTTCAGCCTTCCTTATAGTCCAGCTCTCACAGCCATACGTTGCTACTGGGAAAACCATAGCTTTGATTATACGAACCTTTGTCAGCAAGGTGATGTCTCTGGTTCTTACTATGCTGTCTAGGTTTGCCATAGCTTTCCTCCCAAGGAGCAAGCATCTTTTAATTTCATGGCTCTAGTCACCGTCTACGGTGATCTTGGAGCCCAAGAAAATAAAATCTGTCACTGCTTCCATTTCTTCCCCTTCTCTATGCCAGGAAGTGATGGGGCCAGATGCCATGATCTTCGTTTTTTTAATGTTGGGTTTCAAACCAGCTTTTGGGCAAATGAAAAGGTCCCCTCTTGCTCATCTTACAGTGTGGGCAGGCTGATATGCTGAAGGCGGTCCTTCAGGTAATTTGGTCCCAGACTGTTTAAGGCTTTAAAGGTCAAAACCAGCACTTTAAATGGGACTTGGTCAGGAGCGCCCTAGCTGCCTCTTACAGTCCCCTCCAATAGCCAACTCAGGACACAGACGACGAGGATTCTTTCCAAGGCTTTATTCCTTTCTTACTTTATGACTCCTACAGATACTACTCACTAGCGACTAAGCAAGGAACTGCACTGGGGTAGACAGCAGAGTAGCCTAAGCTCCAGGTAAGGCAGTTGGTCCCTGTTTGAAGGGGAACCACGGGAAGACTCTGAACTTATGGGCTATGGAGAGATCTTCCCTCTTACCCTTGGTCCTCGGGACGCGACCGTTGTTTTAGTGTCAAACGAGCGGAGCGCCTCCTTTCGGCGCCTTCCATCTGTCGCCGCTCCCTGCATCTGCGCCGAGCGTCCAGCAAGCCCCGCTCCAGCGCTCTCTCACTGCCAGGGTCACCATCTCTCTCAGGAATGCTGGCAGGAGGAATCTCTGCCAGCTGCTGTGCCTGTGAGAGATGAGCAAGCTCCTCCCCCACGGATTGCTATTTTTCCTCAGAATCAGAACTGCTCTGGGGCTCTATGGGCTCAGTTTCCACCCTGACAGACTTGGACACACAGTGATGACCAGTGCAGGTGACACAGAATAAGCTATGATCTAATTGCGTTGCCCCCACCAATACTTGGGCAGCTACATTCTGCACCAGCTGAAGTTTCTGGACCATCTTCAAAGGCAGCCCTATGTACAGTGCGTTACAGTAGTCTAGCCTGGACATCACTAGTGCATGGATAACTGAGGCAAGGTCCATCCTCTCCAGATAGGGCTGCAGCTGGCACACCAGCCTAAGCTGCTAAAACGCACTCCTGGACACCACAGCCACCTGGGCTTCCCCATTTAGCGCAGAGTCCAGGAGGACTCCCAGACTTGGTCTTTTAGGGGGAATGCAACCCCATGTAAGAACAGCTGTAAACTTCTATCCAGAATAGTTGGTTTCCCAAACCATAGTACCTCCGTCTTGTCTGAATTAAATTTCAGCTTGTTTACCCTCATCTACTTACCCCCAAACAGCCTCCAGACACTGGCTCATGAGTTGAACAGCTTCCCAGGGATGTATAGAGGGAAACAAGAGGTAGAGCTGAGTATCATCTGCATACTGATGACATTTCAGCCCAAACTTCCAGATGACTTCCCCCAGCAGTTTCATGTAGATGTTAAAAAGCGTGTGGGACAGGATGGAACCTTGCAGCACCCAACAGGCTAATGGTCATTGGGTGGAAGAAAAGTCTGCCAGCACCATCTTCTGAGGTGGCTCCTCCAGGAAGGACCAGAACCACTTTAAAACTGTGCCTCCCATACTCCAGTTCAGCTGAACAATACCACATTGAGTGCCATTTTTTGGTAGAAAAATGCGGTATAAATCAAACTGACCTCCTCGGGCTGCATGGAGTCTGTAGTCTTCCGGAATTTTTTTTTAACTTTCCTGAAATTTATGCCGTTGTTTTCATAGGAAAATACGCAAGTTTCTCCTGAGATTGGTAAATATACATGGGGAAAAGCTGAACGGAATGGGGGACAATATGCTAAATGTGACGTACTAAGTAAATTATGTAAATTGTTGCAAACCCTCTTACGGAATTATTTGCATATTTTTCCGCAAAACAGAAAAAATCGAATTCATCTATGAAGGATGACAGAACAAAAGGTGCCTGGCAATCCGCGAGATACAGACAGAGTGGGTTTTACACAGTCCGTACATCCCTAGCCTTTGAAAATGCATGCTTGGTTCTATGCGCGATGTTTTCCATAAGCAAAGTATTATGTGAAGAAATGTTTTCTTTTCTTTGTCCTGAACTCAACACAGATATGTGCACATTCTGGTTCCAGGTGGAGAATATTCTACTGCATGATCGTGGCCACTATGTCCTGTGTGACTTTGGAAGCGCCACCAACAAATTCCAGAACCCTCAGCTTGAAGGAGCGAATGCAGTGGAAGAGGAGATCAAGAAGTAAGGGGGTGCTGTGTGCATGTTTTGGGGTCTCTCTTGAGTCTGGCTGTTACTGCTTCTTGTTTAGGTGCTTTGGGATGCCTTTCATATAGAAATGTGCTAACATGCAATAGTATGCAAAAGCATGGGCATAGTATCATTGCCACGGTAAACCTTAAGCACTACATGCTGAATATTCTCACTGTATGTCTGGACTTCAGGCTGAGGCAGCAATTTGCTGAAGGGTCTCTCACTGATCCAAGGCTGGAACCTGTCGGGTCCAAATCCACTTCACCATTCCGGTGCTGGGTTATACACGTTTGCTTCTTGAATGCATGGCTATTTCAGCATGCTCCAGAGCTCCCATGTATGCAAGAGTCACCCCTGTTTGCTGCAGCACTGGGACGAGAGTCCATTCAGTTTGCCCAGTGTTCTGGCTTGTCGGTCACGAGCTAACATGCTGGTGCACGTTGCCCCATGGCTCCCACGTGGCTCCTTCTCCAAGCAGGAGCAGCTAAATCAGGGTTCTTTACTGCAAGGCCCGCAGGTTGCTGATGGCTCCCAAGCACCTCCAGTGTAGCTCTCCACCCCCCCCCCACCCCATGTGCTTGTCTTTGCAGTAACTGCTCATTCTCAGCAGAAGCCGTCTAATTTTGCTGGTTTGCTTTAGCTGTGGGCCAGCTGCTGTGATCGGAGCTATCAGAGAAGGCTTCAGGGCTCATCAGCTGAAGTTGGAGTTGTGGGGGTGAGGAGTGGGAATAGAGCACAAGGGGAATTGGCCAGTTAGCTGTGGTGGGGGAGGAGCCAGTGAGGCAAAGAACAATGTGACTGGCTAGCACTGTACAGACACTGGAGGCGGAGGGGAAATTGAACGAGAGAGCAACGCGGACAATTTGCAGCCCTGAGCTGAGTGCTCTCTCGGTGGCAAGAAAAAGATCCATCCCAGTCAAAGGACAGAGTGAGCCTGGTGGGATTTGCCTGCCTGGTGATTTGGGGACTGACCGACAGGGTGACGGAGGCTTGCTTGGATGGCATGAAGGGGGATAGGGAGGAGAGCCCTGAAAAGGTCTCCAGCCAAACCCAGTGCACAGCAGGGGAGGGGGCAAGAGGAGAGGCCCCACATATTCTGTGAAAGAATCCTAGGTGGCCTTGGTGGCAGTGCACAGCACTAGAGTGGCTCCTGCTTGAAGAATAGTGAAAATCACTGAGCTGACTTAACCAGGAACTTAACGGGGTTGAAATATGTAGTGTTATGTCCAGACCCAGACTCTAACAAGCTGAGTTTGAAGCCAGGGTTTGTACTTGGCTTATGAATCCTGGCTTGTTAGAGGAAAGATTTAATTTTTGTGAACCTCCCAGAGAGCTTCAGTTATGGGGCTGAATAGAATGAATGAATGAATGAATGATGAGCCAGGGCCTTGATTTGGATGTCGTGCTACGCTTTTCTGTCCTGTAAGTTCCTGGTTACTTTGGCTGCTCCCCACTTGCAGGAGGAGCCAAGCAGGAGCGATGGGGCAACGTGCACCAGCACATGGGTACATGAAGCATAAGCCAGGACTTTGAGGAATTCTGGCGTGGCGTTTTGTGCAGTCACGGCCAATGTGTTGTAGAAATGTGTGAGATGACGGCATGGATTGAGGGGAAGGGGAAAAACGAGCCATATCAATGGGTGATCTGCCACCAAGCTACGGGTTCTCTGTGGCTATGAGCTCTTGGTGTGTCCCAGGTTCCAGTGCTTCATTTAAGAGTCTCTAATGGGGAATTTTTAGAAAATGACAGGCATCTACATGGCGCAGACTTAACCTGGCTGAACCATCATTGCCTTTTCTTCGGGAATCTTGGGAACAGACTTTCTGGAGATGGGTGTGCGGTTGCTGGGGGGGGCTCTGCCAGGATTCTTAGCACCCTTACCAAACCACTGGCATGTTAAAGTTAAACTTGTACAAAACGTGTATCAGTTTTGCCATAGTATAGCTAGGACCTTTGAGGTCTAATGGCTTATTTATAATAGAGTTCATTTAATCTGGTTTAGATAGCTCGTAGTCCAAAACAGCCAGGCTTTTGTGTAGGCAGAGAGAGAAAAAGTAGCCTCCCCCATCCGTGCCTTTGTCACTGTATCTGTGTGTGAGGAACAGTTGTGTAAGGGCGCAATCCTATCCAGATAGGCGGCTGCCTCTGAACTTGGAGGTGACCGTCTATCCAAAGCAGGGCAGGAGAAGCACGGAAGGGATCGTTCCCTCCGCGCTTCTCCTGCCCTGCATTTTCGGCTAGACAGCCGATTGTGGCTGTCTAGCTGCGGGAAGATGGAGCAGGGGAGGAGGCCTCTGTATAACACATTGGATGTGTCGTACAGGCATTTCTGCTCTCCCTGCCCTGGAACTCCCCCAGCCATGCCCCTTTTCAGCCACTCCACGCTCCTCTTGCAAGCATGGAGGACGGGGCTGTTCTGCGCTTCCTCGGAGGCAGCGCAGAAGTGGCGAGAGGTCAGTTCCCGGATAACACGATATTCTATGGCCATCTAGCCACTGTCTAGCAGCCATAGGATTGCTCCCTAAATCTACCGTAATTATTATGGGCTCTAAACTAGGAGAGGATAGTGTATTGGCTGGGCGAGCAAATTTGGAATTGTATTTCCTGCCTGTTGACTGTAGTCTTTTCTCTTTTTTTGTGCTGAGCCACTACAAGTTCTACATCTAAAAGTTATTCAAGGAAGAAAAAATGTTTGTCCAATTTATGAGTGGGTGGGGGGAAATACCATGTAGTTGTTAAAACTGTTGTCTTATCCCATGACCCAAAAGACCTGAATGAGTTTTGGTTTTCATGTAGATACACCACACTATCCTACAGAGCGCCAGAGATGGTCAACCTCTATAGTGGCAAGCTGATTACTACAAAGGCAGATATCTGGGTAAGTAGGAAATTCCATGGAACTGCTACCATAAGCTCTGTGCTAGAAATTGACCTGGCAAACCTCTTTCACCACTTCCCAGCCCCTCCTGTTGGTCTTCTCTTTGCCATTGACCAAAGAAGAGCCTCACTTTGAAGTTTCTAAATCTCACAGGACTTGGCTCCAGTCATCAAGCTCTATTTAAGACTAGACCAGATCAAAGTAAACAAAAACAGCACTTGGTTTTTCTTTGTTTTTGCCCCAATCTGTCAAAAGGTAGAAAAAAGTTTTGCATGAAATGGAGATACATCATTCAAAATTTGTTAAAGTTAAGTGGGGCTCAGCTTTATTAATGCCTCAGTTTGAAAGTGGAAGGGGGGAGCACCCCATGTGACTTGGGCAGGCAACTTGGGTTCTCCACCCTTCCACTTGGCCAGGGATATTCTAGTCCACTTCCTAAATGTTTGTGTGTGTATGTGTTTTAAAAATATATCTCTATACCTTTTATTTGTGAAGATATATGGAAGGACACACAGACAGGATGTTACCCAGTTGATAACTAAGAACAAATAAAAGTGAGATGCCTTTGGCTACTGGTATCTTTATGTTCTGGCTATTTGCAATGATTCCCCATCTGCTTGGGTCCATCACCACAAAATGTCTGGTCCCAGGCTTGCAGATAATGCGCTCTGAGCTTCCCCAAGGAAGACTGGGGTACAAGTGTGATGGATTGGAATTAATCAATCAGATCCATCAAATAAAGGACTTGCAGTCTAAATTTATTGGATGATGTTTCTAAGTCCCACTTTCCCTGTGGTGGCTTCATTCATCACCTCAGTAACACTTTTTGGGTCTGGGGGCCAGTGACGGAGTTCTTTACCACCCAAATGAGTGTGCCTGTCTTGAATCCAAACCAGTGGGCAAAGAAGCCAGGGCAAAGTTGTCTCGTGTATCTGTTGGCCCCTCAGACCCACCTTTTGGCCCCAGATCCTTTCCACTTCTAGCATAAATCAAGAATGCCCCAGGTTGGTATGCCTGCTTACTAGGTTTATATCCTTCTTTACGACTGAAGTCCTCAAAGTGTCCACGACATCAATCAACTGCAATGGATGCATTGCAAAGCATACTTTTGAAACAGAAAAGACCAGTTCTGCTGGAGTGGGAACAGGTGCTTTGGTGTTGTCTTTTCTTTAAGGCTGAATAGCAAGAGTCTCTTTAAGAGCTTCATTGCATGACACAAGGAAGGGGCCTTTATAAGGCAACTTTATTGTAATGAATCCAGTGATGTTTGAAAGGGACTGTATCCCATTGAGCGACCCGTATGGATGCTCCCTGGCTACCGAATTCTCTTCCTCTTGATCCACTCAAGCCTTATTCATCTCGGGGCAGCAAACGTATTTTGGGCGAGCCCTTGGCAGCAGAAGTGTATATTTAGCAATATAATGAGGCATCTTTAGCAGTATGTTTTATTAATGTGTTTTTATAGATATGTATTTTCAATATTTTATAAGCAGTAGATTTACATTGTAATATGCCTTTGTTCTTGTGCTGTAGTCTTTTTATCTTTAGGGGTTGTGACCTGCCCAGAGCCTATGTGAATAGCGTGGGGTTATAAATAAAAATGAGAGTTGGAGGTTATTCTAAAGGTCTGCTTCTCACCGTGCATTTCAAAGGAATGGCTGCATGGTTCAGTGCAGGGAGAACCCTAAGCCCTGTATAAAATACTAGACACACAAACCTCCCCGGCTCCCCCCGGCCATCTATCCCTGCAGGGAGAAAGCAGTGAGCGAACAGCAGTGCGCTGTGTTTACTGGAGCTACTTATTTGCCTGGAAAGAATTGGAGGGGGCGGGGGAACTGACCCACGGAGAAGTGTTTATTTTATCCTGTGATACAGCATGATCTCCTGTTTTACTGGTGGGCTGGGTTTCATCATCCGTTCCCGTAGCTAATACTTTAGCAAAAGTTTAACAGCCTTATTTGCTCAAAAACATGTTTCTCTGACTATAGTACATTCCCTGTCATTGTGTGCGTGTGTGTGTATTAACTTATTCTCAGTTATATCTAACCTTTATTTTCTTCATCCCCTAATTGTTTATGCTGTTGTTCTAAATTCTCAATCTTTTACATTTGTTTGCCTTCCTTGTTCACTTTTTTCTTTTTCTTTATGATGTGCCGACGTTTTATGAATACACTCGTTATATACGCCTTAAATGCTTCCCAGACCTCAATAATAATTGTAGACAATTGGTCTGGTGGTGTTGATGGGGAGGTTTGCAGAGGGAACGGTGGAGCAGAGAAGAGGCTGACAGAAAACATCTGGCCCCTGTTCGGTTTGTTATCACCTACCAGCAAGTGTGCTTTTCTCTTTCTTTTACTGTTTGCAGCTGGGGAGAGTTGAGTGGCTGGATGTGGAGCAGAAACTTTCCTCTGGTGGGAACAGCTTCTGAAGGAGGCTTGTAAGAACCAGCTGTGCCATGGACAGCTGGATGGATTCCAAAGGGGATCACCCCTTTGGGTTGGTGCTTCAGGGACTCATAGGGGTGGGGGTGCCCCCTTCTCATTTTGGCAATGGAATGTTAGCCAGGTTCTGTGTGAGAGACAGGCCTGTGGCCTGGTCTAGCCTGAGAGCCGGGGAAGGGGGGGTGCTCTGGTGGGTGGGGTCCCCCTGAGTGGGAGTCAGGGGAGGAGGATAGTGGATAAGTTAAAATCTGTGCTCACCGTTATTGGCTCTAATCTACCATCACCGACCTTCCTTAGTATGTTTGGCCAGGCTGATTTATGTCTATTGGCTGTCAGAATGAATGGTGTTATGTATGTATGTATTTATACTACTTTTATACTGTTTCATATCCTAAAATCGCTAAGTGGTTCATAATTTGTATATGAAATAGCATAACAGCAATATAAGAACAAAGTAATTAATTAATTAAAAACATTACAACAGAAACAATGATAAAATGGGGAAGTGTCATAGTCCAGTACAAGTAAGGGAAAGACTGTGTTGACTAAATATGTCTTCAGGAGGCGTTTAAAGCTCACGACAGTTTCTGCATCTTGAACAATGCATCCCTGTTCCAGAGGGTGGGTGCCAGTACCAGGAAGGCCCCTTCTGTGCTGTCACCTGGTGACACTCTGTTGGTTACGGATCAACAAAAAGGCCTCCTTGAAAGACCTCGGGGGGTCGACTGGGTGTATATTGGGGAAGGCAGTAATCTAGGTATCCTACTCCGACGTTATTTAAGGCCTTTTATGTTGGCAACAAAACCTTGAGCATAGCTTGGCAGCTAAAAGGCAGCCAGGGCAGTTCTCTTACCACAGGTGTAATGTGAACATGGCTTGGTGCCCGACTGAGCATCCTAGCTGCTGCATTCTGCACTGGCTGCAGTTTCTGTGCCAGGTGTAAATGCAGCTCCACGCAGAGTGCAGCGACCTAGTCTAATTGCAAGGCTACCAGTGAGGTTAAGGCACTGCTGTGTTTTACTCTTCTTTTTGTTGTAATGTTTTTAATTATTTATAATGTTTATATTGTTTTTATTGTATTACATATGCATTTTGGTATAAACCACTTAGAAACTTTATTATATTAAGTGTTATGTAAGTATAATAAATAAATAAAGCAAGCAAGCAAGCAAGCAAGCTTTCCTACAGTTTCTGGGTCCATAAAGCTATTCTTAAGTTTACAATTAGCCCCACTATGCTTTCTTCTTTCTATGTCGACTTCCCAATAACTGGGGTGTTGTCAGCATGGCAAGTGCCTCCAAATGTTATTTCTTTGTTTTCTATCTCTCCTTGAAAAATCTTTGGCCTGTATGCAAAAATAGCACTTTCTTCTGATTTATCTAATTCATTATTCATTACTCCATTTCAGTCGCCTGCCAAAAATAATTCTCCTTCTCCACGTTCCTCCAGATCTTTGATAACTTTTATAGAATTCTTTGACTATTTTAAAAAACATGCTATTTGGATGTTCTTTTAATAAAGCAAAAAACAAAAACAAAATCGACATGAGTCGGAGATGTTGCCTTATTGCTGAACATAAAACAAGTAATAATCAACAGATCTAGATAGTGAGGCATATAAACACATCAAGGGCACAATCCTATGCATGTTTAGACAAAAAAAAGTCCTACAGTTCCCAGCATGCTGGCTGGGGAATGCTGGGAGTTGTAGGACTTTTTTCTGTCTAAATATGCATAGGATTTGTGCCTTAATGTAACTTCCATATCTACCAATCTCTTATTTAAAACACTGAAACGTATACTGTGTTGAGCATTTTCCTCCCAGAATGTAAGGACTGAATGCAAATGTGCAGATGTTTCACGAAGTTAAATACAAGCAAAAAACTTGGGGAAAATGCATTCCTGGAACATTTTCCTCCATGATTGGGCTGAGAGACCAAAGTGATGGATGTCAGGGTTTGATCTTGGGCTGACAGCTTCCCAGCCTTTTCCCCTTGTGAACCCAACACTCAGATGGGAGCCACTTCAGATTCTTCCCCAAGCGTAACAGTCTTTGTGCGTGCGTGTGTGTGTAGGAGGAGTGAAAGAGATTACCCATCCCTCCACCATTTGCATGGGGTGCAGGTGCTTCACATGGAGACCCATATGTACACCTGCTCCAGAGGATTCTTTCTCCTCTGAAAGGAGACAAGGATCACACAAACCAGGCATGTGTGCATTCGGAAGAACTGGAGTTGTGCATTGCGTTATTGGAGGGGAGGGGCACATACTGCTTTCTTCACCATTCGGTGAGAATGGTGAGCCTGATAAGGGTCAGAACTAGGCCGGAGACCTCTGGTGATAAAGTGAATGGTTTACTACAAAGCAACCTGTTCTGGAGAAGGAGGCAGCCAACTCTCAAAGTTCACATAAAAAATTATATTTTTTATATCCGTAGACTTGCAGATGGGGGGCTGGAATGCTTTTCAGTTTAACGTATCTCCTCAGTTCAGAAACAATACTCTTGGCTCACCAGGGGCCAACTTGGAACACTTGCTAGCAGAACCAGTGGCTCCTACATTCCTAGATTCGAATTAAGCTGGTTTTTGCTGGTCTCAAGTCTGATGCCAGTCATGTCAGCAAAGCAGGTCAGATTTCTGATGTAGCAAATAAAATACAGCAAGCAGATAACCTAACGGCAAAGCCATATCTGACAATGGAGACAGTTGGCGTCTATGCCTATAGTGTACTAAAGAATTGCTCTTCTCCTTTCAGGCCATGGGTTGTTTGCTGTACAAACTCTGTTATTTTACTTTACCATTTGGGGAGAGCCAAGTGGCAATTTGTGATGGAAACTTCACCATTCCTGACAACTCACGCTACTCCCAAGACATGCACTGCCTCATACGTGAGTATCTACTCTGCAGTGTAGGTTGGCCCTGGGCTAAACGCCAAAGCCAGCATTTGGGTGTGGGACCCCAGGGACTTCGGACACTTTGGTAGATTTATTGTGGCATCCACTTTTATGGACTTGCCACCTCATCAGATTTATCTCACTGTTAAAAGTTACTGTTTGCTTAAAGCTGTTTAGTCTGCATATAAAGCAGTTGAGAATGAGACTGTTGCAACAGAGCTTCTGTTTGGGTGGTTTCTATTTTTCCAACATGGCTTCATTTGTGGCTTCAAGTCTGTTGGAGAAATATAGCTGTGACCTCACAGCTCTGTGCTTCTAGTCAGTCAGACTTACTCCCTTTATTCCCCTTCAAGTAATTTGAATGAACTCTCCCCTCAAGTCCTTTGGCTTTGTCTACAAAGCAGGGTGTCTGAATTGGCTTGTAGGGTCCAAGACGCCATGGTGGGGTTTGGCAAAATTGTTCAAGGGTATTTATGTACTGTTCAGCTTGCCTTTTGCAAGGATAGATGCACGTTCCTGGCTGCTACTGGAAAATCCCTCCCTCTCCGCGCAAGGCTAACTCGCTTGTATGAAGGGGCAACTGAACACCCACTGTTCTGTCCCAAGCTGCCCTCTGTTTTTGTCCAGTCACTTCCAAGTAGCTTGGAGGGTATTGATACAGTCCCTTTCTTGGCTGCTACTGTGAACCATCCCACCCCATCGGAGGTTGTTTTTACAGTTGCCAGACCAAAGCAGTTGCTGCTTTTGGATTAGCACATGGAGGTTTCAAATGTCTAGTTAGTGTACAAATACTTTAAATATTTAGGGGTGCACTTCATATTCCCTTTTCCAAAGTAGAAGTGTAGAAATGTCTGACTTCTAGTTTGGCTAATAATATGTCTTGGGTTATAAAATTTCAATTTTTTAATCTGTATCCTAAGAAGGAATCTATGAGGTAATCCCAAGAAACTTTATAATGTTGGTGATATACATCTGAGGGAGCTTTGAGGAGAGAACACTGCATGGCAACTGCCTTTAATTGAAGCACATATATAGTTCTGTGCTTAAAACTTGAGCCCTTTGGGGGCATAAAAAATGTTTAGCTTTGGGTGCCCTCCCTCCCCCAGTTAGTGACTTGGACTACTCATTCTGCTTCCCCCTTTAATCTTTGGTAGCTGCCTGCAAGCACAAGGACACACATGTTGACCTCCATCGCTGTGTATCTCCCCTAATGAGTCCGTCTGTATCTGCACCTAAAAGAAGGCCACTTAGGGTGCAATCCTATGCATGTTTCAACAGAAGAAAGTCCTGCAACTCCCATCATTCCCCAGCCAGCTGGCTGGGGAATGCTGGGAGTTGCAGGACTTTCTTCTGTCAAAACCTGCATAGGGTTGTGTCCATAGTGACTTAAATCCATGATAAGGATTTGTCCTCGGTGAATGGCGAGTCAATGCCAGGCTGATTACAGATAACTCATTGACTACAGCAAATGCATTGTGGTGAAGCGGCAGATGTATTGCTCTTGGCAAGACCAGGGCATCACAGCTGCATTTAGCTTGGCACGCCAACCATCATCTCCAGCAACACCAACTCCACTGTGCTTTTAAAATAACCTGTTAGTCTTTTCTCCATACGGGTTGTGGCAAACAGATGTTTTGGATCCACTGCGAAATATCTAGCAGCTTTTAGTTATTAAGTAATCATTTAATATTTTTCTTTACTCTGCCTGTTTGGGCAAGCCCTCACAAGGTGGCTTACAATAAAAATGTTAAAAACTAAGAATGTAACAAAAATAATAAAAGCAGCAACAGATTAAAAAAAGGGGGCCAGCAATGTGATCAATTTAAAGCTTGGAGGAATAAAAAAAAATATTTAGGGACTGCTTAAAGACCGCTTTTGTGTATGAAACTTTTGACTACATTAAATCTAGGAAGGGCCAAATTATAAGAAGCAAAAAGGACTGTATGGCCCTGTTAGCCACTCACTTTTCACAAAGTTGAACTGAGCCAGCGCTGAAGGACCAGTAATGCTAACTCCCCCCACTGACGCATGCCCATGCATGCTGAGACCCAGGCAAAGGCCTCTTCGTTTTCCCTCATTTGGTGGACATCTGGGGCATATGCTCCACACTTCGGCTGTCTCTCTATCAAAGCCACTGCTGTAGTTCACATGGGAGTGGGGAGTATTAAAGGGCCCTTTGCTGGCATCTCAGAGTGAGCAGCTGAAGTACATACTGGCCCAGTTTGGATGTAAGTACTAAACCATAGTTTAATTGACATGGGAACAAGCCTTGGCAAGACTCATATGTCTGCACTTCCTCTTTTCCTTTGGTGCAACCAGGAGGAGGAGCCTGGAAGCATTCATTCCCTAGTCTAAGCCAGATTTCCTTAATATGTCTAAACTGGGGACTGTGGCTGGTTTAACTATGGTTTGTTGAAACAAGCCAGGATCATAAACCACAATTTGATCCTGCCTTGTTTCAACCATAGTTTAAATTAACCACAGTTTGTCTCTGTAGGACACACAACAACAAACCACAGTTTAAAAATGGAAGCAGATGCTTCCGCTCCCCTCCTTGCAATTGACTAAGGGAAGAGAGGGGAGCAAGGACCATGCGAGTCCAAAGCTTGTTCTCGTTGCATTAAACTGTGGTTTACCATTGCATTCAAACCAGGCCAATAACTAAGGGGAGATGTCCATGGGTTCAAGCCCCAGGAGGCTGGATTGAGTTGCCGGTCCCTACCCTGAGGACCAATATACATGATTGCTTTAAGGTGATATTGAATGAGGCTTGATCCTGCCTGTCCTAACATTCCATACTGCCCAAGTCTAATTGGTATTCTGTTTCTTAGGATATATGCTGGAACCAGACCCAGAGAAGAGGCCTGAAATTTACCAGGTCTCCCATTTTGCATTCAAACTAGCTAAGAAGGAATGTCCGGTCCAGAACGTACAGGTGAGTGACAACTCATCCCTCTTTCCTGAAGGGGTAAAAGACCATAATAGTGAAACTAGTTTTGGGCTCTGGTCTCCTCTTCCTCCAGAATTTGTAGGCCTGCAAGAATCTAGGAGTAATTTGCTGTGAGACTGCAATCAAGCAAGGGCCATAAAAACAGCACAAATTGTGCCAACCATTGTGGCTTCCTCGCTCTGCCTCTCCCCCACAGCAATTTAGTTTAGTGCATGGGAAAATGTGTGCTTTTTTCTGTACCACTAAAGCATGTATCTTCCCATACACTGACCTGAACTGGCATATTTTTTCGCTTCCATATTTTGTGGTAATAGTTTTTTGGGTTACATAAGACATTTATGTAGTTTCTATGTTAATATTAGAAGGTTTTTCTCTCTCTCACTTGGGATTGTTACATCAGAAGAGAGCTCTGGCTATTCAGTGGTTGTTGTTGTTTATTCGGTCAGTCGCTTCCGACTCTTCGTGACTTCATGGACCAGCCCACACCAGAGTTTCCTGTCAGCTGTCGCCACCCCCAGCTCCCCCAAGGTCGAGTCCGTCACCTCCAGAATATCATCCATCCATCTTGCCCTTGGTCGGCCCCTCTTCCTTTTGCCTTCCACTTTCCCTAGCATCGGCATCTTCTCCAGGGTATCCTGTCTTCTCATTACGTGGCCAAAGTACTTCAGTTTTGCCTTTAATATTGTTCCCTCAAGTGAGCAGTCTGGCTTGATTTCCTGGAGTATGGATTGGTTTGATCTTCTTGCAGTCCAAGGCCCCCTCAGAATTTTCCTCCAGCACCACAGTTCAAAAGCATCTATCTTCCTTCGCTCAACCTTCCTTATGGTCCAGCTCTCGCAGCCATAGGTTACTACGGGGAATACCATTGCTTGAACTATGCGGACCTTTGTTGTCAGTGTGATGTCTCTGCTCTTCACTATTTTATCAAGATCTGTCATCGCTCTCCTCCCAAGAAGTAAACGTCTTCTGATTTCCTGGCTGCAGTCAGCATCTGCAGTAATCTTTGCGCCTAGAAGGACAAAGTCTGTCACTACCTCCACGTTTTCTCCCTCTATTTGCCAGTTATCAATCAAGCTGGTTGCCATAATCTTGTATTTTTTTAGGTTTAACTGCAACCCAGCTTTTGCACTTTCTTCTTTCACCTTCATCATGAGGTTTATTCAGTGGTACAGAAATGTAATGAATGAATGAATGAATGAATGGTCCTGTGGTGCTTCTCCTCTTGCACCCTGAGTTGTTATTAAGTGTGCTAATAAATTCTGCATCTTACTGAAGTGAAGATAATTATAAGAGTATTGGTTTTGCTCAGTTTGCTCTTAGCAAGTTTGCTCTTGCTATTCATAGCTTTTAATAACTTTCTGAACCGTTCTGCTGTATGTATGTGTGTATACACACGCACAATAATATATAATGAGTGCATCATTTTTGATATGCAGAATTCTCCCATCCCTGCCAAACTTCCAGAGCCAGTGAAAGCTAGTGAAGCTGCTGCTAAGAAGAGCCAGCCAAAAGCCAGGTAAGTTTTTGTGTATCTTAACATACAGTGTCAAAAGGTCTTTTTGTAAGCACACAGAGGAGAGGGGAGTGCTTCACCTCACCCATTTCTGCTGAGATGGTTATAGAATACATCCAGAATTCAAATCCCATTTTGATGTTTCTGCATCAGTTCTAGAGATGTCCACAAAATGAAATTATATAGAAATAAAAATGATGCTGAAAGCTGATCCTTAAAAAGGAATAGGTATATTGAAAAAAAAAATTGAAAAACTTGAGAAGACTAACTAGAATATTGTAAACAAGATGGGAGAACTGAATAGAATCAAATTAGACAATGAAAGAAAATGTTGAAGGAGTTTCTGAAATTAGGGAAGTTGTAAATAACTTTCTAAGGACATAAAGTGCCCGGAGAGTTTTGGCTATGGGGCAGTAAAGGAATGTAATTAATCATCATCATCACCATCATCATCAACTAAGGACCGTAAAGATATGGCAGAGAGAGAAATGGAGGAAAAGGGTTGGATAAAAATGAGGTCATGGATAAAAATGAAAGCCTGGATAACAGGATGAGACAAAATAAAATGATATTTAGGGGAATTTCCCCCACCCCATAAAGGAAACCTAATGGAGGACCAAGTTTCAAAGATTTTAGAATTAGCTTGGGAAGAACCAATTTACTTAGAATTGGCATTAAGGATTAATCTATAGGGGCTATCCAAAGTTACATTTTTGAACTACAGAATGTGACAGCTGATTTGGAATTTAGTTAAGTAAACCTCTTGTATGGAGATCCAAGGTAATAGGATTAAAGTACTCTCAAATACAGTGGCAAGAATGTTAACGAGGAAAGAGACATCATGTGAGAGTTATGAGACTTTATTAAGTACCAATTCCCTGTTAATGATTACTTCACATGTTAAACTTTTAGGGTGCACACATTACTGACATGTGGCATAGAATCATAGGGTTGGAAGGGTCCCACAAGACCATCGAGTCCAACCCGTTACTCAGTGCAGGAAGCCTGATTCCCAGGCGGTCTCCCATCCAAGTACTAACCAGGGCTGAGCCTGCTTAGCTTCCGAGACCAGACGAGATCGGGCACGTCCAGCCCTTTGCGCATGTTCTCAACCCTAAGTCAATTATATAGACTGTGAAAGACAGTGATACCTTCATAGCACATGTATGTTAAAGCACAAATGGAGAGAAAACAAAGGAAGACTTAGACTTAGTAGGACAGATAAAATAAAAATTAAATGAACCAATAAGAGAAGACGCGGTATTGCAAGTCATAATACAATTTTAAAAATAACATTCTGAAACCATTTGGCATGTCTGAGTCATAGTAGACTTCCCACCGTAATAGCAGGCCTGTTAATGGAAGGGATTAATGACAGTTTGACTACAGAGAATCTTTCAGAATCCTGGATTGCAGCAAGTATTCTAGTACTTGCAAAACGAAACAAAGATCCTTCCCCAGGTATCATGATTAAATAATGATTTCTTTATTTTTTTTAATTTGAAAACCTAGTAAAATACAAAAATACAATTTAGAAATACAGATGCAAAAAAAAAAAAGCATTCACATATTTCATCTATTCAAATATATTTAATTCATAAACTAATATACTTCGGTTATTGTATATAATGCATGAGGTTTATCACATTCTATAAAACCAACAGGATAAGGGGAAGGGCATACAGATTTTCACAGACAAAGAAAATTAATAGCCATCTCCATATTATTCTGGAGATTCAATCTTTTATTTTCAGTTGAAACATTTTACTTTTGTTTTAGTTGGATGACTTAATATGATACAACACCAGCTGAAAGTTAGCATTAGGAAATTATAAGCACCATCAGTTATGCAAAATAATTTAAAAGTGATTTCTGTGGTAATGTGTGTAGGTGCTGAAAAAGCTTTTGAAGAATAGCTGTTTTAGTTTGAAACTTAGGAGATATTTAATTTTTAGACAGGTATTCTCTCTTTGAAGTAGTCATATATACACATCACCAACAGTGAAAATTTTAGTGAAAGATCAAAGCTCTAAGACTTCCAGTTATCTAAAGGGACAAGACTGGGATGCCCCTTCCAGTCCTTTAGATTATGCTTAGAGCTGCTTGCAGTAGTGATAAAAGTACATAAGAATTCAAAGATTATTTCTGAATAAAAATATTTTTAATCAAGCCATGCCATGGGTTACATTTTTGCAGATTGGAGCATACCTCAGAGAATTAATGGATCGCTAAGTGTTTTGAAAGGTTCTGTTATTAATAACCAAAAAGGACTTTCTGTCTAGACCATAAAAGATCCTGCTAGACTTCCACTGCAAAACTGAACAAGTCAAGAAGTTGGGGTCTGGATTACAGCAGAGCAATTCACTACGCTATTGGGGATACATTTAAAAATACAAGTTAAAACTAGCATAAGCCCTGCTTAGAATAGCTGGCTAACGTAAGTTATGGCTAACTTAAGTCCCATTCATTTCAGTGGGTCATTCTAGGTAGGTGGGGTCACGAAGAGTTGGACACGACTTAACGACTGAACAACAACAAATTCTAGGTAGGGCTTATGTTGGATTTTACCCATAGTAATGACTTCGCAGTACCCACTAATATAAGAGAGGACTGCTTTAAATGAACAGCCAGTTTGTTAAGTCCCGCCTTTCCCCTATCTTGGGTCTTCAAGATAGTTTGCAAATGAGCCTGTTTGGAGCCATTTCCCATGTCAGTGGAGGCAGGCTTTCTACATGTAGGCAATCTTCAGTCTTGAAATAAACCAACAGAGTCTGTCATCCTAACTCAGATGGCTCTGCTGGAGTGCTGCACTCTCCAGTACATTCTCGCATCACCGTTCATCTATGCCTCAGCAGTGATGATGGGGCAAAGAGCAAGTCTTCCTTGGAAGCGCCCTCCCTCCCAATCCAGGAGCAGATGATGTCGGGATAAACATGGTGTTTTGCCAAGAGGCAAAGGTTCTTTTAGGATTCAGAAGCAATAAACACACAAAGGGATAGAAGTCAATGATTTTATTAAGGAAAATGATACAGAGAAACACAAGATACTGATACTGAGCAAGATAGCTTACTTCCCCATTCAGTTGTCGGGAACTCCAGGTGAACGACAACGGAGAGACCCCAGTCGGACCCTAGGCCAGCACGCAGCACCTCCTGCAGTCTAGGCCTGTGTTGAAGCTCACTGTGGGCAAGTCCCTGGTGACTTTTATACCTGAGTTCTCCTGTTGCTACATGTAGGTTTGAGGAGCGCCCTAATTACTCACACCTGGGGTGAGTGTCAGATTCTCAGGTCTCATGATGTTCATACTTTATTTATGTATTTGTTACATTTATAACCTGCCTTTTTTCCACCTTAAGGAACCCAAGGCAGCGTACACAGTCCTCCTCCTCCTCCTCCTCCTCCTCCTCCTCCTCCAGTTTATCCTCACAACAACAACCCTGTGAGGTGGGTTGGGCTGAGGGTCTGTGACTGGCCCAAAGTCACCCAGTGAGCTTCCATGGCTGAGTGGGGACTAGAACCCGGATCTCCCGACTCCCAGTCCAACACTCTCGCCACTACACCACACTGGCTCTCATTCTTACCGCCCCAGAGATAAGCTAAAGCGAGTGGACGGTTGCCAGCCTAATTGGTTCAAGGTTGTACACTTCCCAAACAGACAACTGACCTTGGAAAGCAAAGCCTCCAGCCTAAAGGCTTGAGAGCTTTTAAGGGGTCCAGGTTTATAAGGTTCTCTGGGAGATACAGCCATGCAAGGAACAATTGTGGCATGCCACCCTCCTATCTCCTTGAAATACAATGATCTTCGGGTGCATTTCCTCTACATGTGGTAAATGGCACGTGCTGTTTCTCATGTTGGAAATGTGAAAGAGAATAGGGTAGCTGCTTCCATTTGTGGTGAACTTGCCTGGTAGCTTTAAATTTGTTTGGAAGAAAATTACAGATTTGAGATGGTCTTGATCTGTGATCTATTGATCTTTTTGTTAACCTACAAAAGGGGCATAATAGTTAAATACTGTGAAGTAATTTTGTACATGTTAATTGCGGCAAGAATACACACAATACTGGAGAGTGTTCCATTGATAATCATAAAGCTGATTATCTGATTTGGTCAATGTAGTTTAGAACTACATTATTAATTACTGGCAATATAAAGCATGTGCTTCCACAAATATGATATACATGCTTATTCTGTTGTAACAATTAGCATACCATATCTATATAAAGATAAATGACATGTGACATTTCCATATGAGAAGTAGAATTGGGGTGACTTGCTTTCATCTCCCCTCCCCAGTTTTTCAGTTCTTTTGCCTGCAAATAATTTTGTAAATGTTTGGGGACTTCTTGAAAACCCCTTTAAAGTTATCCCCCCCCCCCCCAAGTGACAGCATCCAGTTCCTTCAACCTTCCAGACCTGGTTTACCCTCTGGACCTTCCTGTCCTTGCAGTTCTCCTCTGGATCCTTTCCTGAGTTATCAAAACTCTCCTTGAGCTTCAGAGAGCTTAGCATGGATCACAGTCCTCTGTTTTATTCTTGCACTTCAGTTGTTCCCCCTTCTCCTCTGCTGTGTGGCTTCTCTCACTTGCTTGAACCTGCACCTTCTTTTAGCCTTTGTACAATCTTTATTAGGGATGAGGGTTGCTGAAATGGGTTGATTGCTGAAGTTCTGTTGAAAGATGCTCCTTGTAGCTATAATCATAGAACTGGAAAGGAACCAAAGCAATTTAGAGCAAAGTGTCCAAAGTCGGACAAGAGCTCTTTTTATGACACCAGTGTAAACAATTGCACTCAAGGCTGTCAGCTGTGGCCTGGCAAGCTCATTATGCCTTTGTCTGCTCTTCTGTAAGTCTGTTGAAAGTGCAGATTTAAGTAGTATATTGTCTCCAATGTTTGAATGCATTAAGTGGTTTTAATGTGGTCCAGCTGTCCTTTATTTGATGGGGGAGGGGGGAGTAAGCAAGAGAAGAGGCTCAGTGTAATGTCAGATGAACATCTGTTTTCACAGTTCTGCCATAAGAGCGTCTGGTGATGGAATTATCTCATGAGTTGTTCAGAACCTCCACCTTGACGGCTGGCTTCTTAGTGCTTTCATGGCTGGGACATTGTGCAGATGCTGAGTGGACAAAGTAGTACGGCACCATGCTGATGTGCCTGGCATGGCTCCTGGTTCTGTCCTGCCCCCACCCTGGCTCCTCTTTCCACTCCAGTTTCCTTGGCCTAATTCCAGTGTTAGCCCTACCTAGAGTAGGCCCATGGAAATGAATGGGACTTAAGTTACTTAGCCCTCAATCATTTCACTGGGGCTACTCTACAAAGGAAGCTGCCTTATACGGAGTCAGACCATTTGTCCATTTAGCCCGGAATTGGTGACACTGGCTGGCAACAGCAGCAGCTCTCCAGGGTTTCAGGCAGGATTCTTTCCCAGCCCTACCTGAAGATTCTGGGGATTGAACCTGGGACCTTCTGCCTGCAAAACAGGGGCTCTGCCACCGAGCTATGGCTCTTCCCCATCCTCCCCTATGTAGGACTAATATTAGATTTTAGCCCATGTCTTCTGCCATGCTGCAGCATTGGCCTAGAATGATGGCCCCCTCTCTCTGCACCCATCAAGTCGCTTCCCCTTTCTCCCCCTCACCCAAACCTGCTTCTTTAGCACAAGTATTTCCTGAGCCGAACTGGCTCCATCTCCACTGTTGCTTGACCCTCCCCTACACTAGTACTGGCTGGAACTGCTTGGTGGCTATAAGGGACTGAACTGCATACCTGGAATGTTACGCACTTAAAGTTCTAGGACCGCAAACCCCCAACTCTGCAGCTGGAACTAATTATGCAAATCAGGGGAAAATATGCACAGAGTTGCTTACAATTGCACGCTGTGTAATTTGTGCAGAACTTGGAATCTTGCGGTTGCCTCTTTTTGTGTATATGATCTTTTTTTTCAGAGGGGAAGAAAGGTTGGCTATTTGGGGGGAGTTTGCCAAATGCAGGGACATGGCTGGGGGGTCACTAAGTACCTGGGGTCATGAAGACAGGCTTGTAGTTCTGGTTGCCCATAACTCTAAAACCTCTTATTTGTGTGTTTTCTTCACCCAGGCTGACGGACCCTATTCCTACAACGGAAACATCCATCACCCCGCGCCAAAGACCCAAAGCTGGGCAGACACAACCTAACCCGGGGATCCTGCCCATTCAGCCTGCGCTGACTCCCAGAAAGAGACCCACAGTCCATGCGAATGTCCAGGCACAGGGTGAGAGCAAGAGCAGCCTTCTGGGGAGGGAGCCCCGTCCCCGAACAGAGAGAGCCATGTTATGAGCCACTTCTCATTAATCCCGTGGGTATACTTGCATGCTTCACTCTGCATGCTGTCCTGGAATTTCTGGCAGCTGATCCACATGTAGGAATTGTACATAAAAACGGTGCCCTTGCGGAGTGAGAACTTACACAAACTGGAACTTGTATTGAGCCACCACTTTAGACTCTGCGATCTCACCAGGCTTTCAAGCATATCTTTGGAACCAATAAGGACTAGAAACCTGTACTTTGTTTAAAATGAAAGAAGGTCAATTCTGTGCCTCATCCTACATTTGGCACCTTTTCTGCACTCCTGTGGCATCCTTGCATACATAGAGCCTTAGTTATAGTAGGCTAGGCTGCATTGCAGCTTATGCCACCTCCTCATGTAACATGGGCAGAGCTGCTGCTGCTGAAGAATCTGCTCCCATAACCTCACCTGCTCTTTTTAGAAGCCCTCTCCACAACCGTATGGGAAGCCATTGTGTCAACATCACACTTGGCTGGGCTTGCCACTGAAAAGGTCCCATCAGGAGGCCTCACACTGCAAAGAGCTGACACCAAAATAACTAACCCTGTAGGTCAGGAGTGGGGAACTAGTCTTGGGTGCGGGTGGGGCAGATGACATCGTTTGGTCTCCAGCTGACATGCTGGGTGGATCCTCCAGCCGGGGCTTTGGCCAGGGGCCCAGTTTCAGTGCACGAAGGCCTCTCCCACTGGGAAAGTCCTGAGCACACTGAAGCTGCCCAACCTAAGGACCAGGTAGATGATCCACCTGCTGCCTTGGCCAGGCCAACTTCATAGGCCCTGTGCCTTCTCCCATTGGGGCAGCTGCCGGACAGGTGAAACCGAGTCAGTGGAGGCATTGGGTGGATCATTCACCAGGCCAGGGAATGCCTGGGGGGACATGTCAGCATTTGAAACCACAGGGCAAGAAAGAAAACTGGATAAAAATCTCTCTCTAGGCATCTTATGCAATGGGCAGTACAACAGATACTAGCAGATATTCTCCACCTCTCCATGCCCACAAACACAGACACGTTGGCCCATTGAACTTTTAATTACTGAGCTCAAACATGTGGACAGGGTTCACATGATCAAACAACCCATGGTTAACAAACCATGGGTTGTTCACAAATGGTCAGGAGCACTTGAGTGTGTTGCCTCCCAACTGCTCTCCTGCTTCCACTTTGCTAAATAATCCAAGAATGCCCATTCCTGGGTTGTTTGCTGGAAGTCTGTGTGTGTGTGTGTGTGTGTGTGTGTGCGTGCGCACGTGCGCACACGCAATTTATATGCCACATCTTTGGCTCCAAAAGGAACCTCAAACCAGCTAATAAAACATCAAATCATATTTAAAATATTAAACTAATTCAGTAGGAGCATGCCAGATAATAACATAAAGCGGTATGACCATCAAAAATAAAGAAAATTATCAGACAGGAAAAAATGGGGCTGTTTTCATTAGTCACCTAAGTGCACATGGAGAGGGAATCCTGTCAGACATTTTGGGGCAGTGAATTCCGGGTGGCCCTCGCTCTGAGAAGTCATCCAACCTCTGGCATCTAACTCCAGCATTTTCCCTTGTGTGTGTGTGTCGTATCCTCAGTACAGAGGCCTGTGTCACTTCCGCTTTCTCCCCTTCGCCCCCTTATTCCTTAGGAGGTGGCCCTCGCTCACCTGAGGTAACTGCTAACCTTGCACATGTTTCGTAATTCTTTGAATATCTACTTGTGTGAATGAGGCTGCAAACTATTAAAAACCAATGCAATTGCTTTTTCTTCCTCTTCTTCCATTTCCCATCTACTGCAGCCTCTCCCCCTTCTTTCATTCCATGCTCTTGTCGAATACTTATTCGTGTTTTTAAGTATTTATTGCTCTCAACTATGTTAGAAAATGGTAACGTGGAAGAATAAATAAGGAGTCCGATGGGTACATATGTGAACAACCTGACCTCAGTGTTATGTTCTGCGCTCTCCCCTCCGTAGTTGCCCCTCCGGCGCCGTTGGCTGGTGGCCAGCCCCCCCTTCCTGCCAGCATCCCGCAGCCGAAAGCTCTGCCTCAGCCGAGTCAGCCTCTCCCACAAGTTCAGCCCAAACAGCCGGTCCCTGTGCAGCCAGCTGCTGTCTCTCAGCCGCAGGTCCCTTCGACTCAGCCCCAGACCACCCCACAGCATCAGCTCTTCCTGAAACAGCCGCCACCGCCGCCGCCACCGCCACCAGCTGCGTTTTATCCACCGCAGCCGCCACCACTGCAAGTTCAGCAGGTGAGCCTGTTTGGGGAAGAGCATGGGCAGGAGTGTGTGCAAGAGGAAAAGCGCGCAAGAGCGAAGGCGTGAGACTAGGAGCGGGCAGGCACCGGAAGCATGAGCAAAAGCCAGCCGAACCCGCCAAGCCGATACCTGCGAATCTGAATGTCTCCCCTCATCCACACTGAACTGAGTAGTGTTTTTAGAACGTTTAAAATAGTCTCAAAATGGCAAGAAGAAAAATTAGCTACATAGGGTTGGTCCCATCTTTAGTCATATTTAGAGTAGGCCCCTTGAAATCAGTGGATCTTCGGTCATGGTCCTGACTCACCTAAGCCCTGGTGATTTCAACAGGTCTGCTCTAAGGATGACTAAATCTGGACTCGGACCGTTGTGTTTCGCAGCCTCTGTACTCTGGGGCACTCTGGGATTGCTCGTGGACAAGGGGAGGTGGGCTGCAGGAGAGGGCTTTCTGTGCCAAAACACAGAAGGAAGGGCTGAATGCCTGTTTGTTTGTTCTGGTGTTGTAGACCCAAGTGATGCCACAGGCAACTCAGCCACCAGCGAAGCCACAGTTCCCAGTGGTTCAGCCGGGAGTGGCGGCCCCCCTGGCACAACAGCAGCCAGCGCAGAACTACATGCAGCAGCAGCAGCAGCTGTTGGCGCAGCAGGCCACTGCCGTCCAGCAAAAAGCGACCGCTGGGCAGCAGAAGCAGCCAGCTCAGACACTGCCGCAGCTGGCCGTGGCGCAGCCGGCCCCTGTGCGGGACCACCCGGTAAGGATCGCCAAGCACTGGGAAGGAGCCCCTGGGTCACGGCCTACCTTGGATGTGAAATGACAGGAATGCTTGAGCGCAAGTTGACTTTTAGGACCTTGGTCCAGAACTAGTTTTACTGACATGTTAGCATTAGGCTGGTGCTTCACTCCGCATCCTCTGAAATGGCGGGCAAGTTCTCTTGTCACAAATGCTGCTTCCTTGCATCTCTTTCACAGCTAGGGTGGCAGCAGGGGCGCGTGCGTGCGTGTGTGTAGCAGACGGTACACTGCTTGGCGCTGGATTTAGACTAAAGGCAGCCCAGCAAATACTCCAAGCCAGCCTTCCCCAGTGTGGTGCTGTGCAGTGGCAATGCTGTCTGGGGATAATGGGAGCTGTAGTGCAATACATCTGCAGGACGCCATGTTGGGGAAGGTTGCTTTAAGCTGGCAATGAAGTGGATGCTTGATTCTTTGGGAGTAAACTCTGGGAACCAGTGTCTCAAAGCCCCTGGTATGGGCCTTCCAGACAGTACTGCTCAACACACAGTAGTTATATATTGGCTTTCAGCCAATACAAGATGCTGGCTTGGAGAACTAATGTGGCTTAATCGATAGAGCCTTGGAGAGGGTGGCATGTTTATCAGCTGACCACCTATTGTTTGATAGCAATCAAATATTCCAAGTCTACCACTATGTAGATTTTATTATTGATTGATTGATTGATTGCATTTCTGCTCCATCCATTAGCTGAAGATCTCTGGGCAGTTTACAAGACCAAGCTTAAAACCTAAAGATACAATAACATAGTAAAACATAATATAAAAAATAACTTTAAAACAGAATAAAACCAAAGCAGTAAGCAAGATAAAAGCCAGGAGCAGTGCAAAGAGCTAAAAACACACTAATGCAATTTTGAAAACTGAAGGACTAAATAGAATAAGAAGACTCAGCCTGAAGCCTTTTCAGGCCTCTCCTCTTCACCCCACTTCATGGTGCCCAAACAAGGCCTCATCAGTCGGTCACCAAGTCACCAGGCAGGCACGTTTCGACAAGCTCACCTGGCCTTTGGACTGGGATGGATCTTTTTCTCGCCATCAAGAGTGTGCTGTGCTCCGTGCTGCAAGGCCTCCCAGGGCAGGCCCACCTCATGCTCTCTCTCACCCTCCCCTTCTGTATTAGTTTATTCTGTATTCAGAATGAAGTAGAGAAATCAGTTCAACCTTGCTTGATGCCCTTACTTTGCTTGAGCTTTCTCAAATTGCTAACTTTACTCTGAATTAGATATTTGTAGAAGCATTTTATTTATTTTGCAAGGAAGTGCTCTGGTAGCAAGAGGGAGGGAGGGGTCAGCAAAGAAGCCTCAGTGATGAACAGTAACTGAAGGGGCCTCTGCCATGTGGCATTAAAGGTGGCTGATGCCGCATGGCAGACAGCTGTGCTTCATTCAGACAAGAGGCCCTCGAAATGTGGCTGTTACGTGACATAATGATGGCAAGTGAATGTGGAGTTTGGATTCACCCATGGGCTTCTCTTCATAGTTCTCTGTCAGCTCCAGCAGCCATCCTGGGTGAGGACTGTCCATTGCCATTTGTCCTTGGTGTTGAGTTTCAGTCTGAAAAAGTGGATGCTAGTGGATTCACTTAGCGATTGCCAGGACAGGAGAGTTTGAGGATGTGGGTGAGAAGAGGTGGTGTCTCCTGGTTCCAGCTTTAGAGCAGTCTTTCTGCAGATGTCTGGGAGGACCTAAAGAGCTACTTTAAGCATGCCTAAGGACTCTGGATTTTTGACTTGGAGCGGCAGCCCTCCTTGCTATATCTTCAACCGTTTTTTAAGCTCCCCATGGCTTTAAAAGCAGTTTGCCCTGCAGCCTTGGGGGTGAGGTGGAGGAGTTGCTATTTGGGGGAAACCATGCCTAAAGTTGCCTGGGTTTTCATGGCTCTTTGGATCCTGGTTTCTGTCTCCCATTCTCCAGAGCTGGATAGAACCCAGAATCTGGAACGTCACCTGGCAAACAAGTTGGAGGTGAATTTGCAGGTATATCCTATTTCTTTTTTCAAACAGACTCTCCAGCAAAAACCAAAATGAAAGCTTGAAGTCTCCATTTAATGATCATAATGTATACATTCATCTCAAACAAGTGCTCTTTACTTAATGAGAAACAGGGTTTTCCCCACACCAAGTGGAGCAGCTGCCTACAGTATAAAAGGAATGGAAATTTGCCAGGGATCCCCATTACCATCGCCACAGATGCTTGCAAATGAAATTTCACATCCGTCTTCCCCCCCACCTCCCACCCCCACCCTGATCTCCACACATGCACTCTTCATTACTATTCAAATGCAATCATTCCCCTTTGTTTCTTTTCATACTGAAAGGCAGTGTTGTCTTTGGCTTTCGTGTGTGTGTGTGTGTGTGTGTGTGCGCGTGCGTGTGCGTGTGTATGTTTTAAATGAAAAGGGTGCACAGTACATGAAGAAATTAAATATATTCCAGCTGAGCCTATACTTATATCCAGCTATCTTTACTGCACATTTTTTTCTGTGATGCCAAATGCTTTGTGTCTCTGCAACCATCTGGCTTCAAGAACAGATCTTGAGAGAGAACTCTAGCAGGAGGAGTAAATAAGGGAGGGTCCCTTCCACCATCCACTTATTCTTATTAGCAAAACAGGGTGGCGGGGAGGGGGGAGTGTATATGAAGGGGCTACCTCTGTCACTGATACACGTAGTCTAATGTTTACTGTGTGCATATGCTACTTGAAAAAAAAATTGAATTGTGAACAAAAACCTCGCTTGAAAGGCATAAATGTTCCATCCTGTTCATATTATTCACACTTTCAGGGCTGCAAGTACTGTTAAGCCAATGTGTCATAGGACATATATCGGAGAGATCCGGGTTCAAATCCTGCTCAGATGTTGGGTAATCAGGTTGTTCTGTCTGGGGCCTAATGTACCTCACAGAATTGTTCTGAGAGTGAAATGGGGGAAGTAATCCTGAGCTCCTTAAAGAAAAGGTGGGATACAGATGCAGGGAGATTGACAACTACCCAAGAACTATACTTAAGAAATAGCCTTCTCTGAGTGCTCAGAGCACTTCACATTCAGTGCCTCAGTAATTTAGTGCGTGAGTCACCCTGAGAATATTTATATTGAAAAGCAGCATAGAAATGAATAAAACAACAGCAGTAACCCTTACAACAACCCTGTAAGGTAGGCCAGTATTACTGTCCCCATGTTGTAGTTCTTTTTGAATCAGTGGAGCTTCTGACTTGTAGTCTTCAACATTTTCAAATGCATTTCTTCAACCATGAGAAGCTTTTCCAACAACAGGAGACTGAGAGCATGAGAAATCCAGATTCTGTGGTAGATGGCAGATTCCATTCCATTCTTTCCGTGTGTAGAATAAGAGTAGAAGAAGGAGAGCCCTGGGAATCTTTTGCAGTCATTGTGCTTGAGTTGTCTTCCTTTTTGGCTTTTCAAGCAGGATCGTTTGTCCAGCATTCTCCAGGACTGTGTGTGTCTTGCCCTTAAAAATCTGCTACTGTGACCCAAATCCTGCCACAATAAAGGCTGAATTCCACATTAAGTTCAAATGATGCAAAAGTGCATGAATGATCTTGCATTGCCTAATTTTATTCTGCAGTTTTGATTCCTTTCAGAAATTTCCTAGTCATGAGTAGGAACAAAGAGCTATGCTGGGCACTCTTCACCAGGCATTACCCACAAACTTTCAAGCATATATCTTCAACCAAAAGGGCTAAAATCTTGAAATTCATAGGAAGCAGAATTCTGCGGCCAGTATCTTATCCTCTAGCTTTTTCGTCACCTCTGTGGAACTGCTGGCACTTTCGTAGCTGAGACTAGGTTGCTCAGCAGTCACTGAAACCCGTAGCTACAGGGAAAAGTAATGGATGTTTATGTGACAGGTATTAAGTGGCGCACTGCTGGCCAGGTGCCTCTCTTCTCTTTCCCATTTCTTATAATCTGGTAACTCTCTGTGCTGAGCATCAGTGTTGCCTTGCCATATCTATGGCAGGCTGACCTGGACTTATGGGGGGGAAGTGCAAACAGTGTCATCCACTTCTGAAGGAACCCTGCCTTTGCAGGAAATTGGACTAGGTGGGACTTGCTGAGACCTGAATCTGGGTTAAGGTCCAACCATGGTTGGCCAATGTAAAAAAAACAAGATAATGGGCTAGTTTGCATGACGTGACAGCCCATCATGGGTTAATTTACCCACGATGAGCTACAGTGCATGGTGGCCACCACTGTAAAAATGCAGGCCCCAGATGGGGTTGTCATGGCTTGTCATGCCCAAATTCAGGCAGTAGGAGTAATTTGAGGGTTAACAACGCTTGCATGACCCTAAAACAGACCATGGGTTATGCGAGGGTTGTTTAACCTTCAAATACCCTCCACCACGAGGTTCAGAAGACACGACAAGGCACAGCAACTCCCAGCTGGGGCTTGCAGTTTCATAATGGCGGATGGCATGTGTTCTGGTTCCCCAAAGGTTAATTAACCCACGGTGGCTGTCATGTCATCCGAAGCAGGTCAATGCGCTGTGACGAAACAGGTTGCACAGCCCATTTGATCAAGTGAGTGAAATTCCAGACAGGTTGAAATCCCAAGGTACAAGATCCCAAGGAGTAGATTGTTTCTTTTTGCTCTACCCGAGTCCCCTGACTTATCCTAACAATGCACCCATATCCTCACTGCCACACGCAAGGGGGGACCTTGAGGTATATCTAGTTAAATACCCCAGTATATTTCACCTCTTTCTGGAGAATAGCGTCTCCTCTTAGGAAAACATCCCCCTGTGACTATGGACCAGAAGTGCTAACTCTTGTACAACACAGAAGGGTTCCCCCTCCCTTTTCACTATGCTCTGTCATAATAAGTGCACATGATAGTTTAGCTTAGACCAAGAAAAATAAAATCACACCAGCTGGATTTTTCTTATTTTGAAAAAAAATAAAAGCTTACTAAGTTTATGCTTATACTAAAACTACAAAACAAGCAAGAAGACAGGGATATATTTTGCAAGCCGGTGAGCAAAAGTGAGAAAGCAAATTTTTGCTAGACCCTCTGTTTGTCACTGTGCTATACATATCCTTGATCTTGTGAAGGACAATATTTTACCTCAAGTAGTTAGTTCCTTTCGAGAGGAGGCTGAAGAGAGCTAGCCAGGAACCCCACCTCAGGTTCCCTCCAGTGTGTAAGGAGAAAGACACATGCACACCCACATCAAGGGCAGCTGTGTTGGCTAACAAGAAGAAATCCAAAATCCACAAGAAGGCACTGCTTTTTATTAGGACCAACCAAAATGTGTCAAAATAGTGAGGAAGCTTTTGAGTTCTCAGAAGTCTTCATTGGGCTGGATGTTGGTTCTGAGAACGAGAAAGTTTGCTCACAGGGCATGATGGAGGTATGCAAAGTTACGCATGGTGTGGAGGAAGTGGATAGGGAGATGTTTTTCTCCTTCTCTCATAATACTAGAGCCTAATGGGGTCATCTGCCGAATGGTGGGAGACTCAGGACAGACAAAAGGAAGAGCTTCTTTAATCAAATTGTGGAATTTACTTCCATAACATGACTAGACGGGCCTTCGGTCTGATCCAGTATGGCTCTTCTTATGTTCCAGGAGTTGGCCATTGCATACACACTCCCAGCCAGGCAGCTCTTGGAAATACAGTGGTCAGGGCACTAACGCTTGAAGAAGAGCTCTGCCTGTGCTCTTGGTAGAATGACCTCGCTGAAATGAAGCTTGGAATATTGTTTCAGGGAAGCTAGTTCCAGAACACATCAAAGCACATCAAAACTGCAATGACAACATGGCCAGAGGGGCTAAACAGTTCGGACTTGTGGCTCTTAACGTAGCTCCTTAGGTCTGTAATTCTCGAATGATGACTTTTCCTTTGTGTGTTCAGAATTTTTGTAGATTAGAGATGCATCCAATGTGTTGTCTTCTCTCCGGTGTATGATAAGCCTTGTGGGGCTAAATGTGCTGCTACTGTTTTGCCTAAGAGGGTCTCAACAATTATTATTTTTCTCTTTTTTTCCTCCACCCCCTACCCTGGGATAGAATTTAGTTCGGTCTAGTCTTCTGCTTGTAAGGAATGCTCAAGAAGCTTTTACAACTCCTGCAGTTGTTTTTCTGAACTCGACTGGCAAATGTTCTTTTCTTTTCCCAAAAGCAAGCACCTCCACGGCAACAAAAGGTCCCAGCGACCCCTCCCTCGGCTGTCCAGGGGCAGAAGGTGGGCTCCCTCACCCCCCCATCCTCCCCCAAGACTCAGCGAGGTGGACACAGGAGGATCCTGAGCGACGTGACGCACAGCACTGTCTTTGGAGTTCCAGCCAGCAAATCCACACAACTTCTACAGGCAGCAGCGGCTGAGGCCAGCCTCAATAAATCCAAGTACGCATGAGGGGTTCTTCACTTCTCCGTGTTATGTGAGGGGGAGTGGGTGGATCTGTTTCTCTTTCTTTCTTTGACCCTTCGTGCTCTTTGATTCTGTATTTGACTTACTTTGATTTATCTCCTGCCATATTCTAAGATGGGGATGGAGAACCTCCAAACCTTAGTCCAATTTGGCCCACCAAGCTGGCCCATCCAGAAAGATGTGGGAGAGCAACTGAGCACTCAGTTGCTTTGCACACAGCAGCTGACATGTCAAGGAGCTGGCTGAGTCCTGAGGTCCGCTGGCTCTTGGCAGCACTGTCTGAGCGTACGTCACTTCTCCCTCACCATGTGAGGAAGGTAAAGCTGGGCTCCCCAGCTGAAGCACCGGGTGGAAGAGTTCCAGCCGGGGACCCAATGGCATCAGGAAGTGAATGACTGGTTCTTCAGGGATCTAGTGTGGTATTTGGACCTGGGTTCCAATCCTCACTCAGCCATGAAAATCACAGGTGACCTTGGACCTCTCTCCCTCTCAGCCTAACCTACCTCACAAGGTGGTTGTGAGGATGAAGTTGTGGGAGGCGCCATGTACATTACCTTGAGCTCCTTGGAAGGATGGAAATGTAACAACAACAACAACAAGTGTCTCTGGTGGAGAAAAGTGAGGGGCTGTTCTCAGCTGCTCCAGGAACAGGTGGATGGATCATGGGGGCTTCGCCTTCCTGTCTCGCTCGGCACCACTAAGACCCTTGTCGCTGTCACTCCTGGGGTAGAATGAACCTGAGTATTCCAGTCTCACTGTTGGGAGCAGTGTTTCATTTCATGTAATTCACTTCTATGCACCCCATAGTGAAAGCTCCCTGGCTTGGGCCAGCAACTGTGTTGACCAGGCCCCTGCTTCGAAAGGAGCAAGGGCTGAAGGGCCAGTCAGAGCAGCGCCACCTCCTGACTTGCTCCCGCACAGGCCAAGGTCTCCCTGAGCCACTCCTTCCTCAGCCTGAGGAGCGACGGGGGCTTTGGCAGGGGCCCGTCCTTGCGCTGTGCCTGGGCTGCCATCTTTGGCCCAGGTGTTGTGGGCTGCTTTTGTGGTGTTCATTCGAGGCTGTGAGCTGGGTGGGGGAGATTTGGGGCACTGTGGTATTTTTGTACTGTATTGTGTTTAGATAGTTCTTTAGGGTTGTTCGGTTTATTTGTATTGTGCTGATGATGGGTTATATTGAGGTTGATTTTTTCTGTTATATCCATTATGGATTTCTGTATTTGTATGTGTAAGTAGCTTCAAGACTGCTTTTTGCAGTGGGGAGCAACACATAAATCTAATCATCATCATCTCCATCATCATCTTTGTCATTTTTTGTCATTTTGTTAATTTTTGTGAACCTCCCGGAGAGCTTCGGCTGTGGGGTGATACAGAAATATAATGAAATGAAATAAAATGTCATGGCTGACCCATGGGAGTAAGCAGCCAAAGTGTATAAAGGGAGGGCTCTGGTAAAGTTGCTCTTTTGCTATTTGTGCTTGGTGAGAAGGGGATTAAAGAGCCCTTTTCCTGGGCCCCAACTCAGGAGAAAGCAGCTGAGGTGACTGAGATATGGCGCTATCCTGGGGGCCAACTTCACTGCTTTTTGTTGGGTTTCCAGTTGAAAATCTGCATCTGTATCTCAGGCTCAGAGCTGAATGTGGCCGCCCAGCCACATCTCTAGTAGACCCAGCAATGACATGGGAAGTGGAGATACATTAAGAGTAAACAACTGGATCAGCTTTCTGAATTGTTAACTTCTTGTGGCGGCTTCTTTTAGGTCTGCCTCAACTACGCCCTCTGGGTCCCCCAGGACTTCACAGCAAAATGTCTACAACCCGCCAGATGTCTCCACCTGGAACCCTTTTGATGACGACAACTTCTCCAAGCTGACAGCAGAGGAGCTGCTGAATAAGGATTTTGCAAAACTAAGTGATGGTTAGTTTGTGATCAAAGCAGAAACTGAGCCAGGGCGGGCTCTTGGATGAAGGGCTACCCAAAAACTCCATGTGGTTCCTGGCCCCAGTGTGAACTTGAGAACAGACAAGCTGACCTGTTTAAGGCTCTGTCAGTTATCTCCAGTATCCTAAATCAAGAGCATAGGAATTGTTGTGATGAGTTAGACAAAAAGTCTAGTTATCTCAGCATTCTCTCTTCAGGGTCAACCAGAAGCATCAGACAACTTGCCAATGTAGCTCTATCCCATTAAGAGACCCTTACATTTGATAGACTGGAGCATTGGCCCTCTGCTTTGCTACAGTTAGATGATTTTAATATATTCCGTTTTGTGAGGGGTATGCCCTGAAAGGTGGCCAAAAAATGTTTACCTAAACAAATAAAATCCACTTGCTGGCTGTGCCGTCAGCCTCTATACTTACTTAGCTTCCAAATTAGTCTTCCAGGTGGGGAAGTTGTAGGCTTCTGGTTAGGTTCTGCTTAAGTAGGGAAACAATTGGGAGTAGTTGACAGCAATTGGCCTGATACTGTGCTTCCAGTCAGAGTTCAGTATTTCCAGGCTTAATCAGAAGCATCATGGTATGATAACTGCCAGGGATCTATGATCTCTAAATACGGATTGCATTTCTGCGTATCTTGGATATACCAACAGACATACCCTCTGTTTTGTTTCTTGAACAGAGCAAAGCTGTGCATGTTTACTTGGAAGTAAAGTATTATTCGTCAGAAAAAGTATTTTTAGGATTGCAGCCCAAACACTTTAAAAAGCCAGAAACATCTGTTTGCTTGATCTATGGACCTTCAAGCAGTTTGAATCATAGAACATAAAAATACTGTGCAATGCCATTACAAACTGTTTTTCAATCCCCCTCAAATCTTCACATCAAGAACAATCCCACTGGAGTCTGTAAGACAAGAAAAGGAGCAGTTGGAGTTCCCACATGGCTTAGGGGCTGATCCTAAAAACTTTGTTGCTAGGAAACCAGGTATAGCGCTGGTTTGCAATAAATATGGAAAACAGTAGTGTTCATGCAGATCAGAAATATTTCCAAAATAGGCTAGCAAATCATGTGATACTTAAGAGCACTTGATCACCAGGTCCTTGGGATTTCAGGTAAACCGCCAGAGAAGCTTGGAAGTTCAGAGAACCTGATCCCAGGTTTTCAGCCAGCACCTTCCACAACACAGGCAGATGCATTTGGATCATCTTCCCTTGCACCGGTGTCAGGTATGCCTGCGGGATGTTACGGTTCATATGCAGTTCCAACCAGTTCAGTACAGGAAGTCTTTTCAGTGGAATCAGTCAAGTTTTTTCAGGTTGAATCTTGTCTCAGGTGAAACAAAGTTGTGTGTTTCTGTTGCCACCAAGTACTGATGGCAGGAGGTGTCAGGTACTGATGGCACGCAGAAGGAGGAGCCTGGAGATGAGGATGGGGAGCAATCAGTTTCAGCTGCAGGACTTTCAGTTGTGCTCAGGCCAGGATATGTGTCCTCCAGCCTAGGATCTCTGAGATCAAAAGCTGGAGAGTGAAGTGTAGCGGGCAGAAGCTACCGCGTTTTTGACTAGGCAGGGGCAGGAAGCTAGGCTCTCGGAATTTATATCAGGCCTGGCCAATTAAGAGGCTTCATACTACCTGCCAGTGACAGGGGCTGATATGTGAACACTCCCCTAATGTGTCCTGCACCTGAAGAGAGTTCTAAGCATGTGCAGACCAGCCTTGGGCAATGAGGTTCTTAGTTCACAATCCTGGGACTCAAGCTCTTTCCTGTACCCCACCTGTTAAATATAAGAGGTGCATTTATCGACACATAGGAAAGCAAAGAATGCAGAGAACTGGCCAAGGACAATGGCTGAACCTAGGCAACATCTGCTTCTGATATGTGAGCAGTGTGGCTACAAAGCGAAGTCACCCAATAAATATAAAAGTTGGAGACTCTGTTGAAGGCCCATCTTTAACTCCAACTGGATAGTCTCGCAACTTCTTCCTACTAAAACCTGGGTGCCTTCAGCAAGCTGACTCTTCTCAAGTTTAAACTCTGATCTAGCCCTGTCTGATCTCATGAAGATTGGCTGGGCTTTTATTAAGCCTGGCCAATTTCTGCAGCTGCTGGAGGCCTCTGTTATATGCAGAGACCACCTTGGAAGAGGGTAGGGCTTTAAAAAGAGTCAGCAACATGCCGTAACATATTTTTTCCCCTTTGCTTACGAATGCTTATGGTTTCATGCCATCTATTATTCTAAAAATTGGATCAGTCAGTTTTGAAATGTCCTAGCCCTTTAGGGTGTAGCATCTTGCTGTTGCTTAAATTAACTGTGCTTGCACAAGTAGATTTTTTACCTGAGGCAGCATGCGAGTCCTCTTTTTTTCCCAAGAGGGCTAGGTTTTTCAAGCTTTCTACCTTCCAGGGGGCACGTTCCTCATTACCTTGTCTGCCACAGAGCCCCTGTGCATTTCCTGAGGATCCTGGGTTGTGTCTAGGGTGTGCGCTCAGTTGACCCAGGTTGCACGAGCTTTGAAAGAGTCTGAATGTAAAGTCCTCTTTTCTTAGACGCTTCAGTCTGCTCTTTTTGTATCTCTGGTTCTTGGTCAAAGTCTCCTTCTGCTTCACATTACAGTAGAAGATCAGTAGTGGTGTTCACACCGTTGTTCAATGAAGCTTGCCTACCATTATGCATTTAGTTTGCTAGATAGGACACTGAGCACAGGCAGCAAGAACAATAAGCGAGAAAACAAACTGAGAAAGACCCAGTTGGACGCATCTTGCCTCGACCATGAACTCAATAGGGGGTCTTGCTGATGCCGCTTTTCTCTGTCTCTGCTTACAGTATGAGGGTGGGGATGATGATGATGATGGAAGCCTACATTACAGGTCTGTTGAAAGAATTATTGAGATTATGTGTGGTACAAACCTCGGATACTTGGGGAAGAAGTGGTAAGTATTCTTAGGCAGCAGCTGTGGCCCAGAATGCTTTCTATCAGCTTTGGGTGATATGCTGGCTACTGCTGCTGCTGAAAGAGAGAGACCTGGCCACTGCCATATGTGCTTTGGTTTCTTCCAGGTTCTACTGTTGTGATGCATTCTGTGTGGAGCTGCCTTTGAAGCACATTGGAAGCTTCAGCGAGTACAGAATGTAGCAGCCTGCCTGTGGGCAACTGTGGTGTGGTCTTTTCAACTTGCCCATCTCGAAGTAGCCACCCTGGCTGCCCTTTTGCTTTTGGGGCAATTTGTCATGCTGGCAATTGTCTTTTAAAGCCCTAAATTTCTTGGGTTCTGATTATCTTGTCTCCTCTCATATAAGCCCATCTTGTTGTGCTCGTTCAACTGTTATTTATTGAGATTGTTCTATTGTTTTGATTCTTATCTGATTTATTATTTTCATTCTGTTTTATAGACTGCTATGAAATTTTATGAAGAGTGGTCCAAAAATATTTTAACAGTGATCATAATAATACTGTGGCCTTGCATCTCAGGGATTTTACTCATATGTAACACTCTGAAAAAATATTATTGACTGTTGAATTTATCCTCATAATGCTAAATGTTGTGTTTGGAGGAGGCCGCATGACCTGATGCCCTTGGAAGAAACATTATTGCTTCGGTTCTGCCAGTGATCTTGTGTGTCCTTGAATAAACTCACCAATAACTTTCTTTTGTGGCTCTTCAAAACACTTCTTTGTCATTTGGGCCAAAAATAGCTGCCGCTTGCTGGGTGGGAGAGTAATGTAGTAGTACCTCCAGACGCTAAATACGAGTCATCTATTTTTCAATGCATTTTTGGACTGTTTGGCATCTCCCTGTGCTCTGCTTGACATCTTGGTTTTCCCCCCTTCTCTCTTTTTCTTTCCTTTTTCTTCTTACTTCTCCCATGCTGCTTACCCAGCTGAAAAAACAAAAGATATCCTGGATTCTAGCCCTCCGCATCTGGCTGTTCCTGATCCTTTCATTCCTCTTCCACTATCCGATACACCAGGTAACTGTGCCTTGCATAAACAAGATGTGATATGGTAAGGGATCTCAGGATTTGCTTCTGGAATAGTCCTCATAGAAATGTTGCCACCCCAAATGACCCCTTGCATTGCTTGTGCAGTTGGGCTGGCCATGCATTGCCCACCACTCCCACGTTAAATAAGTGACGGCATGCCAGCTTGAACCATTTGGAAGGCTAGCATGTACAAACCCATTTGCTTTGACATGGGTTGGCTGAATTGATCCTGAATTTCATTGTCAAATGCAGTTCAAAAGTGCTGATTTTAGCCTCTGACGTACTCAACTGTCTTGGAGCTGGTTACCTGCTCTTATGTAGACCTGCCTGGGTTTTAAGCAGTACCTTGGAGGCTCTGACCTCGGTATCATTATCTCAGGCCAATAGGCAAGTCAGCCCAAAGGCAGGGTCTTTTCAGTGGTGGTAGCAGTGGCGACGTGGCTCTAGAATACTCTCCTGGAAGAGGTTCATCATGTCAGTTCCTACAAGACACTCTTTGCTGTCTTGTAGGAACTGACAACATTTTTATTTCAACTGGCTCTTAGTGTGTAGCTTTTGTTGCTTTTTTAAAGCAATTGCCATCTTTCAGATTGGTTTGTATGGTTTTTACATTTGTAATTTGAAATAGTTATGAGTTTAGTTTTTAAGCATCCTTTACTGTAAGCCACTCTGGCTTCTTTGAGCCAAAGAGTGGGATAAAAATCTTAAATCATAATAATAAAAATACAGCAAACTGATTTAGGCATCTAAATTCGAAATGTATTTGGTCTGGCTGGAAAAAAACATCCAGGACTCCTAAAATGTGTCTTCGGCACCTTGGAATTATATTTATTTAGCTCTGTGCCAGATTGCTATCTGAATACTTTGATGATGACTCTTAGGAATTTTAATTTTTTTCTAGCTTTGACCATTGTCTTCAATGTACAACTTACTTTGTCAAATTTTAAAAGATGGTTGCCTGATTTTGGGCCTTCTGCAAGGAGCGTCCCTTGCATTTATTCATTATTTTTATTCAGAGTATTGCCCCCTGCATCTCAGGGTCTTGTGGCAGACAACAATATATTAATCTGAAACCCCACAGTTGCCATGGCATTAAATGCTATCTTGCCCTGTACCCAGCCACCAGAAGCCAGCTTAAATGAAAAAATTCTAACGCTGCTACCTGAAGACTTGAGCACCTTCCAAGAAGCGATGTGTTCTTGTAGTGTTGAGCTGGGCCAGGCTTAAGGCATTTCTAGACAGTCTTGAGCACTGTTTTGTTGGTGGAAAGGCAGGGTACAAGTTGAATGTATAAATAATAAAAGAGCATGATGGAATCTGTTGCTGGAGGCACTCTCCTAGACAACTGACAAATTATTGGCCTCGCAGACTGTGTGGGATGTGTCAGTTTGTATCATTTTCGAGACTTTATTGGGAGTGTGTTGCAGTAGTGGAATACTGGAGAAACCCATATGAACCAACAATGTTTTAAAGCCATTAATCCTGTAGAAGCTCTCTGGTCTGTTTCTTCTTCACTTCAGTAGCCTTTCATCAGGAATTGTTCTCAGCAAATTGTGGTCTTTGGTGTTTCCTTATTTGTAATGTTTTATTCACTACACAAGGACTACAGCCACTAATGGAAATGTAACTGAAGCAGGACCAGTGAGAAGAATAAAGGTGACACCAAAACATCTGCTATGCTAAAATACTGAGAGATGAAAAATTCAAGCTCAAGGCATTTATCTTTTCATGTCTCACTGTGGAAGGGAGCCAAGTTCCCTCTAACAAGCTCATTGCAGACGTTGTTGCTTTATTATTGTTGCCATCATCGTCATTATTATTTGCTTTGTGCACTAGACACCAGCTTTGCTTTTTTTCAGTTGCAAGTCACTCCGATGCAGAGCTGGCCCAACCATGAGGCAAGGTTAGGGCATTGGCTAGCATGCACCACCCAAAGCCCTTGTTTGTAGCATAGCAGACATTGGTAAATCCACAGCAGTGTCCTCTAGACCATCTTTAAGGGGGTCCTCCATCTCTGTGAGTGCTGTTCTAGCAGGGCTGTTACATGGGAATACAACAGAACCGTAAATTCTCCAGTGCCTCATGAATAATGATCAGGTTGATGGTCGTTAGATGCACAATTCAGTTTTCTGAGAATGTCTTTTCATTCCCCCCTCTGAAAACACATACTCAAGTACACAAGTTTCTAGGATTAAAACGTATGTGGGACTCATCTGTTGAAATCTCAGAAGTCAGATGGACGGTTGAACAAGACTTCCAGTGGTTGTAAGAAGCCAGCTCCAATGCCCTTGTATAACTAATCTGCTCTCCCCCAAGTCTAGTTAAGCCAAATGTAATTATGTAGAACTGTAAAAATTGCAGAATACTTTATGCAGTGAAACAGAAAAATCATTCAGGATTTATGCAGTTTACCGAATTCAGCTTTTCTTTAGGCGGGAATTGGACTGCTTGGGCACAGCTTTTTAAAAATTAGCATGACATGTACATTGTCCTTTCTGCTGCTTGCGTTATGTAGCCCTTGTGCAATTGCTTTTCCTTAGCTGCTCTTTGTTGCAGTGAGACTTCTACAACACGTCAGTGCCATTATCATGACTGAAGCCTGAGCCATGCCTTTTGATTTGTTGACGAAGCTGAACACATGGACACTGCCTTTTAGTCCTAGAACAGTTGCTTGGGAAGATCCCATGGTTTGCCCCTCCATCCTCATCCCCGCTGTTCTGAGTGTACTATTTGACTGGTTCTTACTAGGTGGTCCTTCCTCAGCTGATGTCCAAAGGAAAGGACTCTGCTGCTGTGTGCTTTATTGAAATAGCTGCCCTTTTCTTTCCTTCCATGGCTGAAGAGTGAGTAATGTGCTCAGAAGTGTGTATTTTTGCCTGTTTGAAGTCTTGGCTCTCTTTTGGTGCATCTTGATTATTCTAGAAGATGCTGAATGATGGTTGAATTGCACTTTTGCAGAGTTTCTTTTTCCACCCTAATTACGGATCTGTGCTGTAATGTGTACGTATTTATTTATTTTGGAGTTTTAGCCAGGAGGTACTGACAGCATGGGGTAGTTTTAAACAGAAAATGTGTGTGTCTATGAGACAAAATATTGTTACCTCAAAGGTCACTTGCTGAACTATGCTGGCTGAAAGCTTGTCCAAGGGCACAGGCACACTTGAATCCGCTCTCCATCCGCTCTGAATGCTGGAGAAGAAAGCAACAGCTACTCCAAGCCCTTGGGGATAGAAGGGCTTGTAATAACTTCCTTGCTCTGACTTGCCCTCTCCCCTCAAGGATGAAGAGAGACCCATTTCCCAGCAGGAACAGACGCTCTGAGCTGTTTACATAGTTATCACTCTAAAAATTGGACCTAAAAGGCCAGCTTCCCCATACTGGGGCCCTCCAGATGAGTGGAATCGCAAGTCCCATCATTCCCAGCCATCAGGATAGGGAAGGCTGTGGTAAGCCAATGGAAGAATGTGTACATGTGAAGCAAACAATGGCCTGGTTTGAACATAATGACAACCCAGAGTATGGGTTGAGTATGGGTTTTTGTGGAATTATGGGTGGTTATTACATGCAAACCCTGCACTGTGGTTTAACTATGGGTTAAGCGTGAACAACCCAGGAAGGGCACCCATGGTTTGTCATTGGGTTGTGAACTCTGGGTTATTCATTGTTAAACTATAGTTAAACTGTAGTGCAGGATTTGCACGTAACGACAACCCACAATTCAACAACAACCCATACTCAACTCGTACTCTGGTTTGTCGTTACGTGTGAACCGGGTTCTTGCACTTTCAGATAGAGGTGCCCCTGCTCAGGAATGACCCATGTTGGTTTCTTACATTATGCAGCAGCAAACCCAGGTTTACCCCACAAAGTGGATGTTTGACAGAAAGCTACAGTCTTGCGTTGCAAGTGAGCCTCTGTGATACACATGTTTGCAGACATGTATTCGCTACATCAACATTCAGACTTTAGCTGTACGCTTAGAGCAACATAATGTTGATGATTTCCTAGAATAGATGGGTGGGCACATTTCAGGGCTGCTTGCTTTGTTTTTTCCCCCCTAGAAACCCTACATCCTCCAGATGGAGCCAGGTGTGTGTGTTGAGACTTAAGAGCAGGGTGTCTCTGAACACGTACCCAGGAGGGGAATGTTTTTTAGTACTGGAATTGAGTTTGCAATTCTTTCACACAGGCCATTCCTGGTTTCCCCCCAAGCTTTTTTTGTTTCATTAGCCTGCTTTGCAGAGAAATAGAAGCTTTTTTCTTGTTACAGTTAAGAACGTAAAAGCCACGCTGGATCGGATTAAGGGCCCATCTAGTCCACTGTTCTGTTTGCACAGTGGCCAACCAGATGCCCTGCGGAAGCCCACAAGCAGGCCACGGATGCAGTAGTGCTTCCGATACTGAAGGTAGTATATGGCCATCATGACTAGCAGCTGTTGATGTAGGGTGGACATGTGTCCTACTTTACAGTCCTCTTTTTGAAGGTATCCTCTGTTTGAAGGGCTGTTTGGTCCAAATCTGGTTTAACGATGAAGAATCCTGTGTAGGGAGAGACAGCAGGGGCCTTGAAGTTGCTCCCCTGGACAGCAGACTGAGCAGGCATAAGCTCACTCTGTCACCGTCTTGCCTACTATGGTGAGATGTATTGTTTTTCTTTTTAAATTGTAGTAATTATTTCTAAATTTGCATATATACCTCTAAATTAGAATAGGCGTTTTTATGGATTTCTGTGTCCTCTTTTTTGTGATGCATTTCCTCTTTTGGGGACAATGCGTAAATGGCCACCTTACATTGATAGCCTTATCCTCCATGAAGTTGTCTAATCCCCTTGTAAAGCTGTCCTAGCTGGTGGCCAACGTTACATCTTGTGGTAGCAAATTCCATACTGTAACTGTGTACTGTATACATAGCTTAACTATGTGAGGTACCTCCTTTATTATTCCTAACTCTCCCATCATTCAATTTCATTGGATGACCCCAGGTTCTAGTGCTATGAAAGAGGGAGAAAAGCTGGGACTCAGAAAACTGCTTGCCGATGCACTGCAAATCACCCAAAGACCTATCAGTAGATCCCAATTTATGTTCTGCTACCTGCCATTGGAGTAGGGATATACACAGTAAAAAAAAATATTTGAAGGGGCCACTTCAGCTCAGATCCTTAGATAGTTTCGGTTTTTTTAAAAAAAGGAATCTCACCCTGACTTGTGGTTTTGTGGGCAGTTTGCATGAACATGACATACTTTGTAGCGGTGCTCCTAGGCAAGCCCTCCCACAACATTTTAGGATAGATGCAGTGGCTAGGGGTTATGACGAATGAAGAACAGTTTGAGGCGGATTTGCTCTGTGCTCAGTCGGCACCACAGTGCAGAGCTGAATAGGTCAGAGGTGGGCGTGGGCATATGGCAGAGGCCGGACTTTAGGCAGGATTTTAGGAAAGGAGTGTTCTGCATCTTGACTGAAACGAGGGCAGTTCATGCAAGCAAATAACACACAGTCACCAGCTCCTCTCCACAACTCTTCCATTTGCTGCTCCTAAGAGAGTCAACTGACTTAGAAAAGTGAAAAACAGCTTCTGGTAGGTTGCTTCAACATCCTTCCCAAAAGCACTGTGATTGGGGAGCCCTGGTAAAGTCATTCCCTGACTGGTCTGGAAGCTAGAGCTGTTCCTCATAAAACTACAGCCACCTGGCATTTTCCTTTTACGAAGAGCTTGCCTGTGGGGGCTTCAGAAATGCATCAAATTGGCATTACAGACTGAAAATAAAAACCACCCCTCGAAGCAGATCTGCAACTTTGGGACAATCCTGCTTTGGTTTGGGCTGCTTCAGAAGACAGCAATAAGTTTAGACCCTTAATGGCCTTACAAGGACATGTGTATCACCTCAGTTGTGAAGCACACAGCTAATATTCCTCTCCTCCCCACCCTGCCATTCCATGCTTTCCCGATGGGTTAGAGCAAAGGACAGAATCATACTGCCAACTCTGATAATGAGTAAATACACTGAGCTTGTGCCGTTCCATATTTTAAGCTCACTTAAGTCATAGCACCATCAGAACTACAGGGATAACATGCAGTTTGCTTCTGCTGCCCTGATGCTAAACACATTTACTTTGGAATAAGCACCATTTTGTGCTTAATATGTATTTTTAAAGTAGAAATAATAACGTGAGCATTTGTAACCATGAACATGCCCAGCCAGCTGCCCTCTGGCTCTAAAATGATCGTTAACATAAGATAGAGAGGATGCTATGGCAAGCAGCATCAGCTCCAGTGGGCTGCGGTGCTTATGCCAGGGCTATTTACCGCTGCCCCTGTCCCTCTGTGATCTGGTCTTCAGCCCCAAATTCCAGCCATAGCTGAACCATCGAAACTGGGTCACCTCGCTTTGGAGGTGGTCCAGTCTCTCTAAAGTGGACCTCTTCACCTTGAGATTTGCCCAAAGCAGACACACACCCTCATGTAGGAGACACACATTTCATATTTACAAGCAGCGATGACCGTATTCCTTCTTGTCTGGACTCTGCACTGACAGTGGAGCTGAGGGTGCTGATCTTAGAGGTCATTATGGCACATGCTGGGAAACTGGTCTGTTTCTGACATCACAGCCTATGTCTGTTTCAGGCTTTCTTTTCTCAGATTTCCCCACCTGCACCCCACCCTTCTCCTGTGGATCCTGGTTACTTAAATGTGCATGCAGCAAATCAGCCTGAGAAAATCTGCACACAGCTGTCAGGATTCAAAGCCCTCTTCCCACAAATCAACTAATTGCAGACCTCCAGGAACACAATTTGCATAATGCATTTTGGCTTTTGGGGACAAAAGGCAAAGATTTTGTATTGGCTTGTGATTTTATGAGGGTCACAAATAGAGAAATAAAGACACATCTAGGAAAATAGTGAAGAGTAGATCTTGGAGACACTAATTGCACCTGCTTCTACTTGAGTATAAATGATAAGAAGTTCTGACTAACTGTATTAAATCAACTTTGGAGGCTTATACGCATTGTGGTATTGGTGCAATACATGGTAATTTGTCGAATGAGAAGTTCTGACGCGCTGTACTGAAGCATTCTCTGTGCCAGAGGTGGGAGCCATTTTCAGCCTAAGGGCTGAATGGGCTCTGGGCCAGAACACTGGGGGGGGTGCTTGCCGGAGGGAGCAAGGGTCACTTTCCAAAGTGTCTGGGGCTATTCATACCCTCCCCACATTTTCTCCCTCAGAGACACAACCAATTCTCTCTCTCTCTCTCTCTCTCACACACACAGACACATGCACGCGCGCACACACACCACACACACACACACACACACACACACCCTTCCCAGCCCCACCTCCTTAGCTGATCCATGCCAGATTTGAGTGAGGAGATGCATCTGTGGATGGAAGGCATTGGATTTATCCTACTGGGTCCAGGATCACAGAAGCTGCACAGCCCGGAACCCAAGAGTCCGGTGAGGCCCTTGACTCCTGACTTGTCATTAGTTTGGACTCTGAATTTTCTCCTAGCATTGTGTAATAAGAGGGGTGCCTGTTCAGTATGATGTGTGACTCGTCTTTCAGTGACAGAGCTAACACCAAGCATGGTAAATTTGCACAGGTTTTGTGAACTGACCAAGGTTCTTGTGTCTCAGCTGGAGCATGTGATGCTTTGGTCTCTGTTAGGATTCTGCAGTGCTGCTAACACATGCACAATCCTGAAAACCTGGAGCTTATAGTGGGGGGCGGGCGGGGGCTCGTAATGTAAGCAATGCACGTTTATTGCTGCTACTTTCTTTCCGTGTCTGTGGACTGACTAAAGAAGGGGAGGGGTGTTTCTGAGTAACACAGCCACCCACAACTCAAGTTTTCAGGGTCATTGCTGGGACTGCAGAAAGTCTTAAGCCCCCTTAACCTCCTCTCTTTACAAAGTAAACGCTGCTGATGTGCAAAAGGAAGCTGTGTTGGCCAAAAGAAAAAAAAATCCATATTAGGGCAATACCTTGAGTGACTAGGCCAACTCAAGGTCACAAAAATGGGCAAGTTTTTGAGATCTCTTGATCGCTTCATCAGGCGAGATGTTAAAAAGCAGGCTGGAGTGGTGGGACAGGTGATAAAAAGATTGAGCGTGTTGAAGTCTGCATGGTCAGAGTCTTAAGATGAAACGTGGGAGGAGGCTGCAGGCCTTCGAATTGTGCTCCACCTAGCGATGTCATGCTTTCAAGGTTGCACCTGGGGCTGCCCATCGCACTGCTGGAACAAAGGAACAAACAAACAATGGCTGGTCCCCCATTTTTAAAAATATAAAATCTAACTGTTACTTGGAGCTTTCAGCACCCTTAGGGAAAACACACAGGTTCCTTGGTAGGCGGAAAACAAAAGTAGAGGGAAACTAGCCAACGTTAACTGTTGATCTGGTGGTACTTGGTCAATGAGTATCTCTCTCAATTTTGGCGCTCTTGTTTCTCCCTACCCCATCCATGAAATGGCTTGACATTCTTTCCTCTGCTCAAATGTTTTGTGTTTCCACATTAAAGTAATATCTTTTTTAGGCCAACCCAAAGATTACAAAAAATATGCAAGCTGTCAGAATCTCCAGATCTCTTCATCAGGCAATTTTTTACAAAAAGCATTGCAATGGGGTGGGGGGGCTGAACTTGATGCTGAAGTCTTGGTGCCTGCATGATCACAATCTGGAAATAGAATGCAGAGGAGGGGTCTGCAGATATTCAATAAGGCTCTAGCAGGTGATGTGATGGTTTCAGGTTACACCTGGCGCCTCCCCTAGAGTTGCTGGAAGCAAGGAAGGCAGAAAAGTTTGATCCCCCTTTTGTTTTCTTCTCCACACTGGAACTGATTTTTAAGCTGTATCTCCACATTATTAACAAATTAGGGGCCTTCCTGTCTGTCTGTCTCTGAGGGCCAGCTGCAAATGAAATGTGGCCACCTGAGATCAGTGTTGACATGCCCCTTCCATTAATCAGCATCTCCTTCCAAACATCAATCATGTTAAATGCTCACTACTTCCAGACATGTGGCAGAATGATATTTAAGATCTAATGAACTTTCTAAGTGGAAACTGAAATCCTACATTAAAAAATGTCCAGAGATCTTTCAGTTAAATGGAGCAGGTGATACAAATTTGATTAATTTGTGTAATTAAATGGTACTCTGGTATGTGTATGTTTAAATGTAACTGTTTGGGGCCCATTCTCACTGGCCAGTTAGGTGTTTTGGTGCATAGATGCTAAAGCATTCGATGTGATGTGCAAATATATGGAACACTTTGGGGGAGGGCAGAACAGCTAAAAATGTCTACCGTCTTGTTTCTGAAATACTGCTGTGTGCTTTCCTTCTTGATTGAGCCATGGGCTATATCAAAGACAGGCCCATGACTTTTCAGACTTTTACGTGTTTAACCAAAGGATCTATATCTGGGTATTTAACCGATTCAGTGCATATAATGGTGAAAATGTCCCTGATAGAGCCCCATTTCATTGCTAGCGGAGTCGTTTGCCCAGTTGAACAACTTAACATTCTGCATTAACCAACTTCTGTGATTTTGTGTTTTTGCTTTATTTATTTCTGCTTCTTTCCTTCCTGTTTTCCTGTTCCCTCCTCCTCCCCTGCCAGAAAAACTGATTGAGGGCCTCAAATCTCCTGAGCCTGCACTTCTGCTTCCCGATATCCTGCCTCTTGCTGATCCCTTCGGTAGCACCTCTGATGCTATGAATGGTAAAATCCACGAAGCCTCTCTGGCATGTTCCGTCCTGCATGCCAGCCCATCAGTGTTGCATGTTTTGAATTGTAGCAGGCATGTGGCCAAACAAACTGTGATAGGCCATGAAAAGTGACAATAGAAGAGAGTTGTTAAATGACTGGAATTCACTAGTCTATTATCCAGGCTGAGAATCTAGTCACATGAGGGCCCCACCGGAAGTCCGATGCCATACTCTTGGAACCTCTGATAAAAACTATCCCCTTTCCTCACCCCACTAAATCTAGGTTTCCCCACTCTGCCCCCCTACTGTAATCCCACATGGCTTCCTCCCTTCTGTTCTCCCCAAGGGAGAATCTCAGGCCAGATCTACACATGGGCCAGAATAAGATGACAGAGTTTTGATGTGACAGAATGGCCTGTAAAACTTCAGACTATAGGGAGTGGATGGAAAAGGCTCATTTGCTTATGGTCGATGGCTTGTGGCTGCTGACATAGCATCAGATTATATCCTTAGGCACACAGACTAGATGTTTCTAAATAAAGAAACATGGTCAATTTTATTTGGAGGACTTCATCTGGTGAATAGGAAAATGAAGTGAAGGTTGGCAGCTTCTTACAGACATATCTTCTGCGATATCACAAAATCAAGTATCAGATTTCAGGTTACATATTGCAAACTAAGTAGCGCCAGTGAAGTACAGTTATAGCGTACTCTTGAGCAAGAAAGATACACAGCACTTTGCTGACTTGCAGGCTCCCTTCATGCAACTCTGGTAGTGTGAGATCCTGTACTGTTCAGAATTCATATGCATATGGATTGAATATGGATCCGATCATATGGATTTCTCTCAATATACTGTTGCCCCCCCACTTGGCTGGGCAACAGTTAGGCTGAAAGAACCCATGCAATTATCCCTGCCCATGGGATTCTGCGTACTGCAGCGGTATGGGATCTCGCCATAGGGAAGTAGCACCCGTGCTGCTAGAGGTACATGTGAAATGGAGCCTCACTTGTACCAGAAATAGGCAATTTCAAAAATGGGTTTGGGATCGTGCAGAGCTGTCTGTGCATTAGACTTGTATGTTACCACATCATTTTCTCTGTGTTTTACTGCGTGTGCAGAAACAAGCTCTTATGTCAACAGGAACATCATTCCAAAAGGCTAACCTGACTTTGGTGAAATCCAGATCTAAAATATGTCTGCCTGCTGTAGGTTGTCCAAGGTTCATTTATTCTGGCTTCTGCCTTCCCGTTCTTTCTGCCTCTGCTGAGCCTTACCTAACTTGTTGCTTCCACTCTGCTCTTTTGTGCCTTTGGAAAGGAAAAGCTGACCTAACTGCTGAGAGTCTCATACCAGGCCTCGAGGCTCCTGTGCCCCAGCGTGTTTCCTCGCAGACAGACTCTGTGGCTACAAACAGAGCAGGTTGGTAGGGCACCTTGAGCTCAAACAGGCAATGCTGTCTTTGAAGAAATGCATGGGCTTCTTTATCTACTATTCCCAGCTTTTGGATTTTCCTGCAAGTTCAACAGACTCCTTTCTTTATAACGTTTGTTTGAAATTCAAAAATAATCCATATACCTTCACCAGGATATATGCATACCATCCCCTCCCGCCCCACATGCTACAGATATAGATAGTACAAAACGTTAAACAATTTAGAATGTGGATGCCTGTATGTACTGCTTAAAATCCAGTGAGTCTGTCTTAGCTCTGGGCGCAGCAAAGGGCTGATCAGAGATAAACCATTTGCCTGGGGAAGAAGCTGGTGGGCCAGATGGGCATCAACCGCATCTACAGTCTAGCCCAGAATACACTCCAAGTCAATTTGAATTCAGTCCCTTTCAGTCCAGTCGTGTCTGAACAATCAGCACTGCATTTCCCATAACCCTTGCTTCAGAATGAAGTGTCCCTTCTAAGCTTTGTGACTGAAGTTCCTCCATTAAAAAATATAGTTCATATGAAGGGGCATCATTTGAAGTACAGAAGTGTAGAAATGTCAGCATTCTGGGGCTGAATTGGCTGATGGGTGGCAATTGGTGATTGGTCATCAGTCTGAACTGGTTTCTGCCAAAGTTGGCTTGAGACTCTTGCAGGAGATTGCTAGCATAGTTACAAATACAAACGAAGCTGCTTATTAATAACCTTGGATAGATTAATTAGTCCAAGGGCTCATGTGCATGTTGGGTCTTTTCAGAAATTTGCCCTATTTCAGCTCAGTTTTTTTTCAAAACTAATGAATTGCTAAGCAGGGGCTCAGGCTGGGCTGGGGAGCGAGTGCGGCTTCTAACCTGCTCTTCTCTGTGCTGTTTTCTGCTGCCACCACTTGCTAACCTGGAATCAGATTCTCTCACGGGGGAGGCCTCCTTGCTTGACTGCTCTCTGCTTTCTAACCCTGCTGCTGATCTTCTGGATGAGTTTGCTCCTTTAGCCATTTCATCCCAAACTCACAAAGGTAAAGTGCTTTTTAGAGTTCTTTACAAATTGATGCAAAAACTGGAGAGAAGTGAACCAAAAACAAAACGAAAGCATGGGAAATTGAAACCAGTGCAGCAGCGCTGTGTGTGCACACACGCGTGCTCTCTGTGCGTGCATGTGTGCGTGCGTGTGTGCACTGTGTTGAAAGTGTTGGTGGTCCTCTATCTGTGGAAATGTGAAATGTATTTGCTTCCTCTGTTGTGAGAAACTCCCTTTACTAAGCCAGGCTGATGGTTCATCTAGCACAGTTCTGTTAATTCCAAACAACAGTTGTTTCAAACAGCAAGTCTTTCTCCTTTCCAAGGTCTTTAGTATGGATTTTTCCTGCCTCTGCTGTGACCTCTTAAGTGCAGGAGATCCTGGGGATTGCATCTGGGTCCCGCAAACACCTACTTGGCAGAACCTCTCTTCTTTTCCTTCAAATCCTAGTGCAAAACTCACCTCTTCTATTAAAATTGAGCACGGTATCCTCCTGGACCGCCTGGAGGGGCTGGGCATTGGAGTCACCGTATTACGGTGGTTCTGGTCCTTCTTCTCCAGAAGGTACCAGAGGGTAGCACTGGGAGAGGAGGTTTCGGACCCGTGGCCACTCACTTGTGGGGTGCCACAGGGTTCCATCCTCTCCCCGATGCTATTTAACATCTATGTGAAGCCACTGGGGGCTATCATCAGGAGGTTTGGGGTGCTGTGTCATCAGTACGCGGATGACACGCAGCTCTACCTCTCGTTCAAATCTTCACCAAGGTTGGCCGTAGAATCCCTGTCCAAATGTCTGGAGATGGTGAGAGGCTGGATGGGGAGGAATAAGGTGAAGCTGAACCCTGACAAGACCGAGGTACTTTTGGTGGGAGACAAGAGGAGGTTGGGGGATGTTGACCTGGTGTTGAATGGGGTACAGTTACCCTTGAAAGACCAGGTCCGCAGCTTGGGGGTCATAAGAGACTCCCAGCTGTCCATGGAGGCTCAGGTGTCAGCTGTGAGCCAGAGAGTGCTGTACCAACTCCATCTGATACGGTGGCTGCGCCCCTACCTTCCCGACCATATGGTCCCATCGGTAGTACATGCCCTGGTCTCCTCTTGTCTAGACTGCTGTAATGCGCTCTACGTGGGGTTACCCTTGAAGACAGTTCGGAAGCTGCAGCTGGTACAGAACGCGGCGGCTTGCCTGATTAAAGGCAGCCACCGGCGAGATCACATCACTCCAGCGTTGAAGGAGCTGCACTGGCTACCAGTTGTTTTCCGGGCCAAATTCAAGGTGTTGGTTTTGACCTTTAAAACCCTATACGGTTCCGGCCCAGCCTATCTCAAGGAGCGCCTCCAGCAACACCAGACAGGCTGCTCAACAAGATCAGCCTCAGATGGCCTTCTCTCTGTCCCATCAGCCAGGACAGCTAGGCTGGTGAGGATGAGGAAGAGGGCCTTTTCTGTGGTGGCCCCCACTCTGTGGAACTCCCTCCCTAGGGAACTCCTCCATGCCCCCTCTTTAATGAGCTTCTGCCATGCATTAAAAACATGGTTGTTCAGGCAGGCATTTGGGGTGGGCTAGGGTAATTTTAGAAATGTGATGTTTTTAATGTTGAATTTTATTGTATAAACTGTTTTTATTGTTGTACATTGCCCAGAGTGGCTGGGTGACCGGCCAGATGGGCGATTAATAAATTTAATAAATAAGTAAGTAAGTAAGTTTGACTTTGCTCCCTAGTGTTGGTGGAGTGGCCAAGGGTCTGAGCTACAAACCAGGGAAGTCCTTGGTTTGGAGCTCACCTCTGCACTCACTGTAGAGCCTTAGGCAAGCCACTTAGGTATGCTCAGCTTCATCTTCAGTGTGGGGGTAAAAATGCTGACCCATCTTAGAGGGCTCGCCTTTGGCATCCCGTATCTCTCTCCCTATTGCCCCCCTACTCTCAGTCTCTAAATGTAAACTGCTTGGGGCTGCCCCACCAGGAGAGCTGAGCAGCCCTACATCTTTAGCAATGGGGCCCTGAAACACAGCACCACCTGCCTGCACTTCTTGATTATGTCTCTTGCTTGTGTTACTCTTTAAAGTGCCCTCAACACACATGGCTAGCACTGCATCAGGGGTGCAGATCTTCAGGCCTGGGGGCCAAATCCAGCCCTCCGGGGGTTCCGCAGAAGGCCCTACCACTTTCCCTGGATCCACCCTTTTTCCCCCAACCCCCAATCATTGGGTGGCTTCCCAGCTTCTATGCAGCCTTGTTGTTGTTGTTGTTGTTGTTCAGTTGTTAAGTTGTGTCCGACTCTTTGTGACCCCATGGACCATAGCACGCTAGGCCTTCCTGTCCTCCGCTCTCTCCTGGAGTGTGCTCAAGTTCATATTCATTGCATCGGTGATGCTATCTAGCCATCTCATCCTCTGCCGTCCCCTTCTCCTTTTGCCTTCAATCTTTCCCAGCATCAGGGTCTTTTCCAGTGTGTTTTCTCTCCGCATTAGGTGGCCAAAATATTTGAGCTTCAGCTTCAGTATCTGTCCTTCCAATGAGCACTCAGGGTCGATTTCCTTTAGGATTGACTGGTTTGACCTCCTTGCAGTCCAGGGGACTCGTAAGAGTCTTCTCCAGCACCACAGTTCAAAAGCATCAATTCTTTGACGCTTAGCCTTCCTTATAGTCCAGCTCTCACAGCCATACGTTGCTACAGGGAAAACCATAGTTATCATTATACGAACCTTTATACGAATTATACGAATATAATTATACGAATTATATACGAATATATTATACAAATCGGCAAGGTGATGTCTCTGCTTCTTAATATGCTGTCTAGATTTGCCATAGCTTACCTCCCAAGGAGCAAGCGTCTCTTAATTTCATGGCTACAGCCACCGTCTGCGGTGATCTTGGAGCCCAAGAAAATAAAATCTGTCACTGCTTCCATTTCTTCCCCTTCTCTATGCCAGGAAGTGATCGGGCCAGATGCCATGATCTTAGTTTTTTTAATGTTGAGTTTCAAACCAGCTTTTGCACTCTCCACTTTCACCCTCAACAAGAGGCTCTTTAGATCCTCTTCGCTTTCTGCCGTTAGGGTGGTATCATCTGCATATCTGAGGTTGTTGATAATTCTCCCGGCAATCTTAATTCCGACCTGTGATTCATCCAACCCGGCGTTTCTCATGAGGTATTCTGCATATGAGTTAAATAAGCAGGGCGGCAATAGACAGCCTTGTTGTACTCCTTTCCCAATTTTGAACCAATCGGTTGTTCCATGTCCCGTTCTTACTGTTGCTTCTTGACCCTCGTACAGTTTTCTCAGGAGACAGGTGAGGTGGTCTGGTACTCCCATCTCTTTAAGGATTTGCCACAGTTTGTTGTGATCGTGCAGCCTTGTCCCTACTCTCAAAGGTTCAAATGCCTCTCTCTCCGAGGCTGAGTTGCTGGCAGGAAGAGCTTTAAGTTAAAATGTGCTGGTGTTTTTATTTAGCTCCTCCTCTTCTGCCTTTCACCCTGCCCACCAGTGGAATGCGGCCCGAGAGCTTGCCTGACCTGGAATTCAGCCCTTTGGCTGAAAGAGGGTCACCACTTCTGCACTAAATAAATTAATCATCTGCGTATGAGCTTCACCACTGAGTTGTGTTAAAGCATTCCTCTTAATATCAGTCGCATCTGTATAACATTCTAGTATATCCACATCTTTTACTGGGCGAAATGAAGCATCGGTGACAAAAGCAATTGTGTCGCCCAAGAGTTTCTGTTATATAAGCAGCTGGATGCGAACAGAGAAAGAACAGTGTAAATGGATCAGTGTTAATAGCTGCACCATGTCCACTGAGTGAGGAGCACAGAGTGACCCTGTTGGGCCAGTTCCAGCTGGGCCCTAAATAGGTTCCTACTGAATTCAGTGGGATTGACTTCCTTTTCTTTTGAGTTTGCTTAGAATTGCTGCCCTGATCTTTAAAGTGTCAGGTTTCTCTTTGCCGCCACTGATCTTCAAACGCCGAATCAAACACAGACAAGAGGCTTCAATCTACAGCTTTAATTCCATTACTACAAAGGGTCATACAGATGCAAATTCTCAGTGACTCTCAGTCTGCAAGGAAATGCCTTCAGGGGGTTCAAAAGGTAGCTGCAAAAGTTGCCCACCGTTTGAAAGAAAGGTGGGCTCAGTAGCCTAATTTTAGGGGGTGGGGGGAGGTGTCTCTCTCTCGTGAGGCTTCTAAGCACCGCTGTTCACGCAGGGCCAATCGGGAAGACCTTCTAAGTTCTGCCCCAGCCATATCCCTCTTGGCTCTGCGTCTGCGCCTTGCATCTATTAATCCAGACTCGCCAAACACCGCCTCTCCCTGTTCGCTATCTCTCACAGAGGGTGTGTGTGTGTGACAAGGGACCTTCCTCCAGCTGGACCTTTGAAACCTGAGGAGCCTGCCTCTCCATGTCTGGACTAGCCTGGGAACATACCTCCCTCATGTCTGGCAGTTCCTGTTCAGAATCTGAACTGCTCTCCCACTCCCTGCACTCAGAAGCACTCCTGACATAAAGGATGCTAGAATTATGTTAGAATCTGGGGACGTGGGAGGGAGAAATGGTGCCCGCCCTCTGTGGGAAATCTGGTGGTTCCTTGCATAGTGATTGCTGAATTTCATGCACTTAGGAGAGAAGCTCTAAGAGAAAAGCGGCTCATTCTGTTGGCATCTTCATGGCTTTAGAAAGCATCAGTCTTTGGAGGAAACGCACGTGAAACTTTGGTCATCCATTTTTACAGTCAGTGGCATTTTGAAAGTAGATTTGACTTTTAGAGAGTTTCAAGGGCTATAACAAGTAGTTCCATTTATAAATAAGAACCATAATATGATTTTTGTTGGCCCACCTTGCGTATTCTGAGGCCGTGTGCGCACCAGGCAAACTCCCTGCTGGGGAGAAGGAGTAGAAAGGTCACTTGCAATTTCCGAGTCTTGTCCCAGGAATCTGCCCTGCTCTTGGTGTGGGTGCAGGTATTCGATGCTAGTGGATGTGCCACACCTTGGGCTACTTCCACCACCCCTGGGCCACCATGTCACTAGGAGCCCTTGAATTTCCTGTAACTCCCAGATTTGCAGGGCTATTAATGGCTGCTGCTGCTGGGGACTTGCCACTGCTATAGAAAACATATCCCAGAGGGAAGGTCTGGGATCTCTTGTCAAAATCTGCACCGGAACTGAAATCACCTAGACATGGGATTAGTCCTCAGGTCAGCTAAAATGACCCCTGTTGCCAGTGCAACTGCCTTGGAAGCACGTAGGAATGCCAGCGAACTTTGTGATTCAACAGCAGCCCCCAGAGATGCCATTCCGGCAGAATGGCTGGGAGGGGAGCCATTCACATGGCTGCTGCAATTTATACAATTGTGGCATCTTGAAAGGGGCTGAGATATATACCTGTCTTCACAAATGTTGCCGCCATGTGAGTGCTGCTGACCTATGAGCCTTCCAGAATCCCCACACACTTGTGGGAGCCAGTTTCTCAGAGGCCATTTTTTCATCTGGATGAGAACTTGGGCATGTCCATCTCTTCACCACCTTTTCTTTACTCTTAGAAGCCTGAGTCGCTAAGAAGGGTACTAACTGCTAACTCTCTGATGCAGCCTGGCTGTTTTCTCTCTTACATACTGCCTCTGTTGCTTCTGTTCTATTTATTTTTCATATTCCTATCCTGCATCCCTTTTCCTACTTTTGTGACTGTCCAACCAACTTCCTTTCTACACTAACAATATACAGCTCCAGCTTCTACTTGCAACAAAACACATGTGGCAAATGTTGTTTTGGTGGTCTCTAACCAGCTTTCTCTGCTCTATCTTTTTGCTCCTTTTTTACTCCCATCCTCCCCATCATGCTGCAGAAGATACTAACCTGATATCGGGCTTTGATGTCCCCGAGGGCTCTGAAAAAATGGCGGAAGATGAGTTTGACCCCATCCCTGTGTTGATATCCAAAAATTCACAAGGTAAGCAGGCAAATCTGGAGTAACCTTTAGACTTCAAGGCCATGTCTTTGTGGTAGTATTTCTGCCCTGTGACCAAGCAACTAAGGTCAAGGTTGTGGCATCTCTACCATTTGCGAGCCCCGCTTTCTGTAGCTTCCATAATCTGGCAGCACTGTATTACTCTTGAGTCTCACTTGTTTTTGTGACAAGGACACAGGCTCACTGGGGAGAGGTGAACAGCCCCAAATCTCTTAATGGAATCCGATGGACACTTTTCCTGGCCTAAATCCTCTCATTGTGTAAAATCTGCCTCTCAGCGTCAAGTGAGGCAATTCCAAATCCGCAGCAAAATCTAGATCTGGGTTCTCATTGACTTCAAAGAGCGTTGCATCTTTCCTTGAGATCTAGAGCCAAGAGCCAGAATTCAAAATTTTGGTTAGGCTCAGATAAGGAGTTTGTACCACAGTGGAATTAACAGCTGATACCACCCCCTTCCCTCTGCCATATCACATCTTATATAAACTCCCCTCAGTCTCAGAAGCAGTTTGTGACAGCTACTTATCTGAGAGAAACAAGTTCTCCCCACCCCAGCCCCCACCTCCACACCTTTGTGCTCATGGAACCAGAGCCATGGTTCCTTGGATCCTGACCAGAGTTAGCTTCTGGGAATGTCTGTAATATACCTGCCTTGATGCTTTGCAGTCGAAGGTTGGACAAACATCTGTCCAGAAGGACTCAGTGTGCAGGCTGTCTTGTCGTAGAGCAAGGGGACATGCTGGATTTTTCTCTCCCCCCCCCCCACACACACACACTTTAATTCTGGGTTTTGGCTGGGAGTTTCAGATAGGCCCAATGGCACAGAGTGATGGAATTCTAAAGTGCCTTGCATACCTTGTAGCTGAGGGCATGGGGAATTGGAGGTGCACTTGAAAATTCTGTCATCAAGAACCAAAGCCGTTGTGCAGAGAAAACACAAACCATAGGCAATGAGCTGCAGAGTTGAGGTGGGGGCTACTTTTGGGAGAAACAAGTCTACCCCCTCCCCTCCGCTGATGGAGAGAGAGGCCCTCTGAATAAGAATCTGGTGTGCTACATCTCTGGTCCTGCAATTGTACTGCCTCTCTGCACACAACTGTTCACACACACAGTTTCCCTCAGCCCCGTCAACACCCTCCTGTCGTTTTCCTCAACCTGTTAGTAGCCACTCAGAATATCAATGATCCAGGACGCTGATCCCTTTTCTGCTAATGAGGGAGCATCCACTGTTTCCTCTGAGCTGGAAGAAATGGAAGGAGCCAGTCCATGGCATGGGCTGGGCTGGGCTGGGTGGCTTGCTTTGTAATCCTTCCCTGTTCAACATAGTCGTAAGGGAGAGGAGGATCAATTAAGCTGCTTGGGGAGGGTTGAGCTTTAGACGGGAGCCCCTGCCCCGACCCACCCCACCCATTGGTTCTACTCTGGGGGGGGCTGCACCACGAGTACAATTTCTGGGTTGCTGCTGGCTGGCTTAATTTTGTAGAGTGGAGCAGTTGAGAGGTTTGGTGGTTGGAATCTCTCTTCAACACACTATGGGGCAGGGTGGGGGGTGGATTCTGCAAAAATTTCCACAGCTCCCACAGTCATTGTAAGAGAGGTGAGTCTGCACAGATCTCGGTCTGCTTTTGCTTGTTTTTAGCTTGCTCTTCCTTTTTGCTCGCTTGAGAACAACTTTTCATTTATTTATTTTTAAATAACAAGCTAACCTTTTTCATTTGTATCTCTCACTCAATACTGAATTGCTGTCTCTCACACTTTCAGGTGGGCATTCTAGAAACAGCAGTGGAAGCTCTGAATCCAGTCTTCCCAACCTAGCCAGGTCTCTCCTGCTAGTGGATCAGCTCATTGACCTGTAGCAGTCACTCAGTCACTGAGGCGGTTTCTGTAACGTACCTAAAACCAATGTGTTTTCCCCCCCTAATGGAGCTAATCTTTAGTTGTCGGGTGGTTTGTGTGTTTTTTTCCTGTTTTTGTTTAAAATAACCCTGCAGACTGAAGGAGCCCACCCCCAAATTGTGCCCCTCTCTTGGGACTTGTCTGCCCTTCTTTTCAGCACGTCCTTGATACAGCCCGCTACTGTTCCTTGTGCACTTCTCTCTACTAGTTTATCTCTAAGGGAGCACCACCATTTACTAACCACTTTGCTACGATTTACCCCCCAGCTCCCCAAACCCATAACTGTAAATTAATTACGTGTAATCTATGTATGATCTTTGCTAGAAATGCATACAACTGATATGCCATCCCCTCTGCCCTGCCTTAGCCTAGAGAATGCTAACCAAATTATATGCCACCATCTTTTCCTGAACAAGAAGTCAGAAGGAAATGGCAGTGGAAACAGTTAGCATCGTCCTTCTCCGATGCTGGGGATCTGTTAGGAAGGCTTGGGGCTGGACTCTGGGCAATGCATCCTCCATGGCCAAAATTGTGCTTCAGACCTGCTGAGTAGATAAAAGCTATTTCGAGCTTTGAAAGAGATCATTTTGCTTCCTAGCCTACTCTTTTGCAGCCTGCTTAGGAATGGACTGTGCTTTAAAAAAAAAAAAAAGAATACTAAAGCTATGGAAATTATCCCACGCAAAATAGTTAATGTGAAACATCATAATATGTCAAAAGCATGGCTAGAGCTTTTCTGTTGAATGAACTCTCAGTTGAAGAGGGCATTGTAGCAACAGATGTATACTCTTGCGGAGGGGTTGGTCTATAGAGGAATTCTGTAAATTTTATGTACATGTCAGATTTTCCTGAAGGTGAGGTTGTTTTTGTTTTGTTTTTGTATTTTGCTATTTCCCTTTGTAACTGCATATAGTGTTAACACAGTAATATGGAGCCGTTTTTCCCTTCCCAGTAGACAAATGACTGTCATCTCCATTTAGATCCTTCGATCTTTGTAGAGCTAGCATGCACTCCTTGTCAGCCGGTTGAGAGTAAGTGCTTTCCAGCTTAGGTGTACCTGAATGGGTGTTACCTTTTATTTCCACCTTGATATGCTCAGTTTCGTCAAACTACTGGATATAGTAAACTTGTTTTCATTGGCTTCTGATCTTCAAGTCCAAAGTTAATGGTCACTCTGAAGAAGTTCTTCTGAAGAACCCTTACTCCGTAGTGGAATAATTATTAGCTTAATGCTAACTTTGTGTATGTGTATGTAGCTGTATTGGTAAAAAGTGCAGTTTTCCCATCTGTGAAAGTATGAATGATTACATTTATAGGTGTATCAGCCTCTCCTACAAGAAGGAAAGACACTTTAATGACGTCCTTGAGTATATTTCTCCAGCTTTCCCCACAAATCCCATCCTTATCTCTCCCTTCCAGAAATGAGCTTAACAAATTCTGTAAATAGAATTTAACTGTCATGTCAGTTCTCTCTTGAATCTTTCTAAAATCTACATACACACTTCATGATAACAAGTACTGCTTATGTGTGATGTGTCCATTTGCGTGTTTCTGCTGCACTTTCCTGATTTACATGACAGAACTATGGAAATGATCTTAGTAAAATTGTTGATAGATCTTTATATTTTTGGGGAGCAGGGTTGTTTTGACTTTTGATTCCTAAAGCACAGGCAACTGGGGCTGGATTATGTGGAAAAAGCTTTAGATAGAACGTTATTGTATAGTCAGATACTGAAAATATATGGAAAAAAGAATGGATTTTTTTAAACAAAGTAACCACCTGCTGTATATTAGAAACCAAAAAGAACATTTCTGTGAATTAAAGTACTTTTAAAAAAGAATGTTTAACATTTTAAGTCTAATTGAACTTGTTGAAGAGTTCTAGAAGCAGAATTACAAAAGTACCTGATTGCTTGAGGACAGTGCTACTAACTAAACAACTGTAAGTGCTGGGTTTTTGTTTGTTTTTCAGAAACGATTCATGCATCTGGTTGGGCAAAATAACACAGCTAAAATAATTTATCCTGTACTAAAGTTTATGAATTGACCAAGCATCATTGAAATGACATGTAGCAGATGCTTTAATAAACAGTGCAAGACAAATTCTGGGAATGATGAATATTATTAGCCTGTTGCAGAAAGTTGCTGAAGGTTACAATTCTTTTTTTTTTAAGGCAATCAAATACCCAGCAACTAAGTACTGAGCATTCAGGGCAATTGCTCTGCCCACACCCTTTTCACTTTATGATAAGCAGCAAGAATCCATTGCAGGGCTAACCCTCCCATTAGGTAGGGTGGGGCAGCCTTCAGTACATTTTGGGATACCGTTAAAAAGGCAGCAAATTGTCAATTATTTTGTTTGTTACCTTGGCGGGCATAAATGGGTGTTCTGCCTACAGCACTAAAATGTCTTGGGCAGTCTCTGGGTCATTCTTTAAATGTGATGTCACGGTGGGAGGAGCTTTTTTCTCCAATCTGTAAGAGGGAGACAGGTCTATCTTCTATTCCTACAGAAGGCCCCCTCTTGAGGCATTAGCCTTTCTCATGTGGTACTTTAACAGCTGGTCTAGATGTTACATTCACTAGTAGGATTGGTATCCCATGGCAAATCCTTGCCACACCACTCAGCAGATCTTCCCAGTCATAGGCTAAGTTTCATGCACCCCTGATGGCAACTGCAGCTGGTAAAGACCAGGGCCAACAAAGTTTGATGGCTTTGATTAATATGATGAGTTCTGATGGATGGCACATCCAAGGGGGTTAGGGGGAAAATTCATCACAGGGATACCAATTCTGGTACTGAATGTGCTGTCTAGGCTGGCCCTTACGTAATACTCTGAAATCAAATACTCTTTATTATGGTCATTTAGACCTGTTCACGTTAAAATATATTACATAATACTGACGTGTGTGGGTAGATCCTTGCTGTGTACATCAAGGGTGGGATGATTTCAGTCTTGCACAGTCTACTTTTCTTCTTTTTTTACTACTATCCAATAGTCTGCTCTGTGTGTGTGTGTGTGTGTGTGTGTGTGTGTTAAATTTACAAAATACGAGTGCATACTCAGGATGTCTTAACAGTTGAGGCATTATGAACCTGTGTTAAGCAAGTGCATATTCAAAATCACTTATGGATCAGACCAAGGCCCAACTAGTTTATCATTCTTTGTAAGAATCTTGTTGACTAGGAGGCAGTGGATAGTCGAGTCAACCACAGTTAACTTTCTGCTTGACCCAGTACAAAATGTTCCATTGCAAATGATGCCAAGTTCAAACTAGCATATCATCCTTCCCCAACCTGGAGCCCTCCAGATGCTTTGGACTACAATTCCCAGGTTTCCTGACCATTGGCCATGCTTGTTGGGGCTGATGGGAGTTGAAGTCCAAAATATCTGGAAGGCACCAGGTTGGGGAAGGCTGAGTATATGAATTTGGTTTGGCTGGTATTCTTTAGGCTCTCTTATAAATAAGGTTGTGATAAAGAAAGCCTGCAATAGGTAATGGAACAAATGTTCAGAGAAAATTCCGCCACCCACTAATGAACCACTGTGATCCCAATGAAATCCAATGACAGTCTTTCTTACAAGCTATGGATTTTGTTCTGGGAAAATCATAAAGAGGGTGAGAGCTGCTTATCAGTTCAACGCTTTTGTAGAATATTATCCTCAATCTCTTCCAAGGGTTGTAAGTCTGCTGGGTGAGTGGAGACTGCCCACAGACTGCTAGTACAGACACTGCCATGTAAAGACAATGAAGGGGCACTTGCATCTTTGTGGGTGACGCCTCCCCTTACAATTCCTATGACCAGCCTTCTCTTTACTCTGATGACATTTGTGGTGCTTTAATGCCTTCCACTGCAAGCAGTATACAATGACCAGGGGATTAGAAGACCGTCAAGAAATACAGTGTGCCGTTAGGGGTGAGGTTTTGAAAATGTTCATGGAAGCTGGTGCCCAGTAGCAGTTAACTTGACGGTGGACGCCAAATATCAAACAGATATAAACCAGATTTATGAAAAATTCCCACAGTTTTGCTGATATTTGGGGGTTAAAAGAAATATGCTCAATATATGTGCCTGGCATGTGTGCATTTCAGGTCAAAATATATCCCATAATCTTGACAAGCCACTACTATGATGTAAATACCTGGTACTAGCAGTGCTTCTGGTGCTGTATTTATTTTATTTTATTTATTACATTTATATCCTGCCTTTTTTCATCCTTAAGGAACCCAAGGTGGCATACGTACTCCTCCTCCTTTCCATTTTATCCTCACAACAATGTGAGGTAGGTTGGCTTGAGAGTCTGTGACTGGCCTAAAGTTACCCAGTGAACTTCCCTGGTCAAGTGGGGACTAGAACCTGGATCTCCCAACTCCCGGTCCAACGCTCTAGCCACTACACCACACTGGCTCTCACCAAACATCAAATGGGTGCGGTCCCTGGCCATGGGGGCTTCTAGTATTAAGATGGGGTAAAAGGAGTGAGGTACAGCTTGGTAAAGGAGTCACAATGTTAGTGGTGGACAGTTCTGTGGAAGTGAGGCCATAATGGTCCAGAAAAGCCTTTCAGTAGGAATAGACTTTGATGGAGGCATCTGGAGGGGAAGAGGAAGGTTTCTTGATGAAGGTAGCTCAGTGGTGGTAGAGCACACCCTTGGCATGCAGGAGGTCCCCAGCTTCAATCCCAAGCATCTCTGGTTGTAGGATGTCTGATAGGTGGAAAAGTCTTTGAGACCTCTGAGATCTGCTGCTAGTCAGAGGAAGCCGTATTGGGCAAAGATAGACCACTGGTCTGACCTGGTACAAAGCTGCTTTACATGGAGTGTCCACTAATAATCGCTCAGCTTGGGCATTCTCATTACTAAAAAATAAAATAAAAACAAGGCTTTCACAAATTGTACAATAATTAACAGTGCAGATGGAGGTGCTGCCGTTGAGACTAGTAACAATCATTACTCTAGAGAAGCCTTAATAAGGCTTGTCCTAGAATTTAAAAAACCTTTCCAACAAGGGCCATTTTAATTGTTCCCTTCATGCACATTAGTTCATCTCCCCCCATTTTGATTATTTACAAACTGGACATCCCTGGGCTCCTGAAAAACTTGAAAGCCAACTTCCCCCTGATAGCAGTGAGCCCAGACAAAAAAGAGAAAGAGGGTTAGTTGTGGTACTACTGTGATCTGTGTTCTTTCTTGAGACTTGTTTAAATAGAAACAACAGAGTCCTGTGGCACCTTAAAGACTAACAAATGTATTTATTTTGGCATAAGCTTTTGTGGACAGTGTCCACGAAAGCTTATGCCAGAAAAACTAAATGTGTAGTCATGCATCTGATGAAGAGGACAGTGTCCACGGAAGCTTATGACAGAATAAAGAAATGTGTGAATCTTTAAGGTGCCACAAGACTCTTTGTTGTTTTTGCTGCAACAGGCTAACATTGCTTTCCCTCTGGAAATTGTTTAAATAGGTTCAAGAATTGAAACAGGGAGTAAAGTCATGTGATCAGTGAGAGGAAAACTGAAGGCAGAACTTCCTTTTTGTAGGGAAATCTACCTGCCTGCCTGTTTAGGGGTGGGGAAGGAGAGAGATGCTGGTCATGAGTACTGGGGAGAGGCATGTTGATTTGAATGAAAATAGAGGAAATGCCAGGAATGGAAGCTGCATATGTCTTTATAGTACAGTCCTGTACATGTCTACTCAGAAGTAAGCCCCATTGAGTACAGTGGGAATTATTTCCAGGCAAGGGTGTATAGGATTGGAACCTAAGCGTCCCAGAACTTCATTGTTCCTGCAGAGAGACAAGGCTAGAAATTTAATTCAAGTAGGAAGTAACAAAATGGGTCAAGATAATTCTCAATAGATATTTAAAATGCCCCTTCTCTTTCTCCTCTCCCTGCTTCATTGTGGATTCTGCTTTGGGCTATTTTAATAGCCCATCGCTTTAAGAGCCCATCGCCATTACTGCTGTTTTATTTGTTTATTTATTTTACAAATTTATATACCGCTTCCCAGCAAGGTTATCAAACTGGTGAACATGACAACATCAACACTAAAATACAAGAATAAAATAATCACTGATCAGTAATAAAACTATAACTGGCTGGGTCACACCTCAGGGGAAAGCCCGTGTAAAGAGTTGGGTCTTAAGGAGATGTCTAAAAGTCAAACCTGTAGAGATGCCTGTCTGATGTCAAGGGGGAGTGTATTCCAGAGGGTGGGAGCTGCAACCCTAACAGCACGATCCTATGCATATTTAGAGAGGAAAAAGTCCTACAACTGCCAGCATTCCCCAGCCACCTTGGCTGGGAGTTGTAGGGCTTTTTCCTGCCTAAACCTGCATAGGATTGCACCCTAAATCTCCATTACTAGTGCTGCTAAGGTGAACCTCAGGACCACTGCACCACTCCTTTACCCAACATTGCATTAACCAGACCCTGGTCCTGTTCTAACGTATCTGCCCTTCTACAGATTTTCATTAGGGCTTGGTCCATGCAGCACTCTTGGAAAATCAAGGAGGGAAAACAACAGTTCAGAAGCTAGCTCAGCCTGCTGGAGAAAACATATGTATTACATATTGTTATTGTTTTGACTACCCTACAAATGACTGGACAACATACTTGTTAACCACCAATAGTTTTTATTCCCACACAGACCATGGATACGTGTGAGAGGTATTACGGATTTTTTTATTGCTGATACATGCAGACCCTTGGGAACCTTACGGAACTTCCTCCATTCCTTGGAATGGGTTGTTCTGTTGCAGAACTCCCATTAATTCCACTTAGCTTGCATGTAAATTTTATTTAGTAACTTCAACACTGCAGTAATGGCTTTGAGGTTTCTTTAAAAAAATTGCCTACACTTCCTGTATCCTATATATGTGTGTGAGTATCATAAGCTGTAGTGTTGTATAGGTCTTGCTGTTGTAAGCTTGTATATTTCTCTGCTTTTAAAATGTGTATAAATGAAGGGTAAAGTGAACTGGCAATATGCTGGAGAGCGTCTCCTTGGATTCAAATGTGAATAACCAAACACTGCTATAGAAGTGTTGTGTAGAAAGAAAATGTTACTCTATTAACCTTTTTTATTACAAAATAATCCAGTTATGTAAACCTTTAAAGGAATAAAATATTTTAACAGTTTGTGAGTATGCATACTTAGACATGTACAATGACATTTTCACAATAGAAGCTATTTTCTGACTACATGTGCTATGGTAAAACATTGCCAGATAGTGACAGTGAGGTACCTGAGCGATGAGGTACTAGAAGAGACCAGGACGTAAGGCGCTGCCTTAAACAGAGGCACACCGCCAGTCCATCGGTTTCAGCGTTGTCTACACCAGGGGTGGGCAGAAGGCAGATCTCCAGGTGATTGGGACTTCTACTCTCAGAAGCCCTAGCCAACATGAACAATGGTGAGTTCAAGTCCAAAACATCTGGAAATCAACTTTCTGCCCACCCTTAGTCTACACTGACTGGTAACAGCTCTCCAGGGTCTTACATAGGAATAATTTCCAGTCCAACCTGAAGATGCCAAGGATTGAATCTGGGACCTTGTGAGTGCAAAGCCGGTGCTGTACCACTGAATCATGGCCCTTTCTGAAACAAAAGCTGAAAAAGGCTGTTGTGCATACTAGGGTAGGCAGATGTCAGGCTTGCAGGATCTACCTTGTTTTTTCACTAGAATTCTGAGGTCCACCAAGGGGAGCCTGGTGCAAAATAGTGGTGTAGGCAGACACTAAGAATTAAGAAACAGGGTGCCCCCGAGCACATGTTCAACCCAGAAATTTGTAATCAATACCAGAACCAAGCTCACAAGCCCTTTCACACAAAACTCCACTCCTAGTTTTCTTTCTCAGCAATCGTGTGTGTGTGAGCGGGGGCGGGGGGGTGATTTTATAGTTATTGTTAGCAGGAGTAATGATAACTATTGTTATTGGCCCAAGACATTTTACTGCCTGAAATGGAGCAGCAAATGCTGTCCCTATCCTTAAGTCACATGCATAGTACCCTGGGCCAGCTAAGTCATTTTGGCATCTGAGGCAGAAAATTCTACAAACGCATCTCCCCTTCCTGACAGTCAAAACACAATTGATAATAATAATCAATCAAACAAATATCAATTTGCTGCCCTTTTATGAAACCGTCGAACAGCTGCCTGAAATATGCCACCTCACTCTACCTAATGGTAAGGCCAGCCACTGGAATCAAAAACCCTTGCTGATCTACTGCAGATCACCCAGGCATCTACCATTAGATCCTGGTCTACCTTCTCCCATCTCCTCATGTATAATCCTGGTTGCATACTGTAGATCTGGAGGAGGTATTGGACAAGCTTTTCAGGACTTTGTCTAGCTGTGGCTGACGTTGGTGAGGTCAGTAGAAGTCCTGCTCTTTGCTTCTGAGAGCAGAGGAGAAACAAAGTGGCTGGAACTCCAAATGCAAAATCTTAGTCAGAGGAAAAGGCTACCCAGCATCCTCCACAGCAGCCAAAGGAGGAAACAGATGCAACAAATTGCATCATATTGGGAAAAAAGCAAAAACCACCACACACCCAGAAGTGCCAGGGTCAAAAAGACTTGGTCATGGCAAACAGACAGTGATTACAGGCTTATGTATTACTCCCTGAATAATTTGAAAAGGCTTGGCCCAACAGATAAACTTTATGTATTACATTTATATTCTGCCTTTCTTCTAGGGAGGCAAGGCAATGTAAACTTGGATTCTCAGCCAATAAGGTTCATAACAGCAATTTTACAAGGACATGTTGCACTTTGCCATTTAGTTTCCTCTTCTGATTTCAAACTCTCTGTATAAATGGATATAGTCAAATGCTCAACAAGGTGCTGGTGCCATTGTCTCCTTGAAAGTTGTTCAGGTCTCTGGAGCACAGTAAAGCAAAATGTTTGCATACATAATGACCAGTTTTAAAAGGCACCATCCTGTCAAATTCTTCAAAAAACTGATTTCGGCACTGACCAGGTTGACATTCCAATTTGTGTGGTGGAGAGCTTTCTCTCCACAGCGCTCATAACCTAGCAGGCACTGTGGGCGTCGTGAATACAGAGGGAGGCCTGAATATGCTGTAGCCTGCTTTGCGCAAACTCTTTTTGTTGTCTTTTAAACTCTTGTAATTTAATTTTTCTGCAGTTGCGTAGTTTAAAAACAATAAAAAGGAAAAATAATACTTTATGGATCTATGCAAACAGATCTACATCGTTGTGGAAGGTAATTGCACAGAATAGGTGAAACAGCCACACAACATATAAACATTGAACTGGACCAGAAGGTGGTATATTTAGCCAGGCAGTGGGTGGGTGATTCTGCAGATTTGGCCTCAGTCCAGGGTGCTGTTGTTGCATGCTACTTTATATCGTCAGGGGAGTCGGGTGCTCTCCACCATGCAAGTTGGAAAGCCATGTCGCACTGTGGCTAGGTGGGTGAAATGGCGTAGGCAAGTCATGTTCTCATCCTCAGCAATATGGGACTAATATAGGCCTACCTTGTTCTAAAGCAAACATATATGTCAAGTGCTTTCTAACACTCTTACATAGCTATGTAAATGTGCTGAACTTTTATTTCAGAGCTACCTGCTCCAGAGAATGAGACAGATAATTCAAGCCTATGAATTGTGTTAACTTGAAAAGCCACTGTAAAGCAATGAAGGGTGTGCATGTGCACATCTGAGTGAGTGAGTGGGAGAGAGAGAGAGTATAACCCTCCCTCCCTCACACCTCTTTCATAGCTTTACAGTAGTGTTGCTGTGGGAAAGGTGGTCACGACTGGGGAAGGCCATGGCAAACCACCCTGCTACAGTCTGCCAGGAAAATGCCAGCAAAAGTGGCGTCCCTCTAGGGGTCAGCAATGACCCAGTGCTTGCACAGGAGGAACCTTTCCTTTTTCCTTTCAAGTTTACTCAACTCATAGGCTTGGAAGCAAAGCCTTCTGTTCACCTGAGGCAAACATACAGCTGTTTCTGGTGGGTCTGGTGAACCTGAGATACACATCAAGCCTCTTTTTGCTGACCTGAATCCAAACGTGGGTTGCATCACATCCACAGTGCAAGCTGGCTTTGCATTATAGCAAAGCAAATATGGCAATTTGATATTCAGTGCAGAGCCACACACAGGCAAAAAGAGGATTATAAAGGGTCTGTTGGTTCTTTTAAATTCTAAGTGCATACTTCAACCTGTCTTGCTGGAAAAGTCGGCGTGTGTCTCAACAGTGGCAATTTGATAGTTAAATCAGCAGTAGCTACACAGGCTGAAGGAACAATGCAAATGATTCTAGTATCTGCTTATGAAATCCCAACCAGTTGAGCACTCGATCCCACCCACTATTCTTCATATTCCCTTTTGGTTTTTTTTTTTAAAAAGACGCCATAGCATTCATTTGGGGAAGGGGATTTTCTTTAAAGCTAGCCTATTGAAAAGATGCATATCACATTAAAAGTTCAGTGTGTTGTTGGGTAGGGGGGAATTGCTGGGTTTTGGGGGGAGTTGGGTTTTTTTTGGCTGGGGTGCTGTTTTGTTCTTTCAGTGGGAGTAATCAGATTATAAAGGAGGAAGTAGCGTTGCTGAATAGTACATCCTGGATTCAGGAAAAGTACAGTGACTACTTGTACAATGTGAAATAAACATTTCCATCTCCTTTCTACAGTGGCCTTGCATTTACAGTGTAACGTGTCAACGTTAATGGTCTCAATAAACAATCTTTTTGATGCTCATCTTTGGAGTACTGTCTTTGATAATGAGGAACGGTGGCTTAGTGCCCTAAAAACAGTTGACTAGCATAGGATTTTTTTTTCCTCCGAGGAGCAAGGCTCAAATGCATGCATGCATGTTTAAAAAACAAAAACAAAGTTAGAATCCCCATGATCTACAGAGATGTGTTAAATGTACAAAGTAAGAATTCATACTCAGGATCTTTCACAGCTGAGGCATAACTTACCGGTGTTAAGTGATTCTGAGGATGTGCCCTTGCTTAAGAACATGCAGAGGGCCTTACTGGATCAGACCAAGGTTTTCTGGTCCAGCATTTTTTGCGGGAATCCCCAAACTCACTTAGCTAGTCCACCACAAATTTGCCACTGGTGCACAGGTGGACCATGAACCGTCTTCTACTTACCCCTGGTCTGGCGAATAGTAAGATATACTCTTTCCATCCTTCCAAGTCAGAGCAGTGCTCATAGTCCTATCCCCTCATTTAAATGAATAAGGGCAAATGGCCTTTGGGTTGGGTTCTCAACGGTTTAGTTTTCATGTGCCTTTTTCCTGTCCTCTTGCTAACATGAGTCCAATGCCATGATAACCAGCTATTTCTTGGAAGGTAAGCTATCTTGTGTTCTGATAACTGTATGTGTGATCCATCTGGCTCCCTCCCCACAAAACGATTTGGCTCTTGCAGTGAGGTAATAGCAAGCTAAACTTCTTCCACTTTTTTGCCTTCATTGTTCTGCTAATTTATTTATTTATTTTATTAAATTTCTTAATCACCCATCTGGCCAGTCAACAGTAAAATTAAACATTAAAACGTCATATTCTAAAAATACCCTAACCCACCCCAAATGCCTGCCTGAACAAGTTTTCAGTGCATGGTGGAAGCTCATTAATCAGGCATTGCACTTGCAATGGTTAGTTATATGGGCTCTGAATTGCATTGAACCAATGTTGCAACCACCCATGCCCTATTCCTTGTTTTGTACAAGCTGAAATCCAACTAGAAGTGCCATCACCCTTGACGAATGGCTGTTTCTTTTTGAGCAAGTAGGCAAGCAAAAATAGCCAAGTGGTTATCCTCCTCAAAAGGGGGTTGACAGTGATTTTGGATGGGTGGAGGATTGCCTAATCAATAACTTCTCTATAACAGAGAGCATCTTCATGCAGCATGGTTGGTGGCCATTCTCAAGGGTGGCTTGCAGAAAAGATGATTTCCAAAATCGTGTTCTGAGGCTCTGTAATCTTCCAGTTAAATTTCAAAATTCTGAGAAAAATCAACTCCAATTGGAAGTATTTGTTCAAAGGCAGCAAATGTTGTCTAAATCTAATCTGCATGTTTTATTTTGCTTGTACGGTTTGGATATTTTCTCCCAACCCTTTTTTACATGGTATGAGAGAGGGCACTTTTGGGAATCATAGGTCATCAGGGCAGCTGGCATATAAACAGGGCATTGGGAGTTGTCAAGGGGCTGGAAAGCGAAGAAGTGCTACTGTTCATGTACACCACAATTAAGCTGGCTCTAGGTTCTCTAGCCTTTAGCAGAAACTGGCCACGTATTCTAGACCTCCTGAATTCTTGAAGAGTAGAAACTGATCTCCTTTGTTCCAAATGAAAACAAAGATTGCCATGTGCCACTGACCCCCAGTTGGATTGCCATCTTACCCCCCTTCAGACATATCCAGAGGCTTGAATGAGGCTTGAATGTCTGTGTATTTATAACATCTTCCATCTCTTTCTCACACACATTTTGTGGAGTCCTGAAATATGAGGAAATGCTGAGTTACATCCAAGTCTGTGTGCTGTAACTACTTTGCTTCATCTTTGCATATTTTTTATTTTAAATGTACTCCTCCCTCCCTCCATCTTCCCCCCCCCCCATGTGTGCAGCTGATTTTGTATCAAACATCATAACACATCTGTGGTTAAGTTCTACTGAGGAAATCTTGAGATCAACAAGTAACACTCTTGTTTTATATTTTGTAGGTCTGCAGGTGGAGCCAACAGTGTACTTTGTGGTAAATGCTGAGCAAGGTCAAGGAGGGGCTGCTCTTGGATGCTTCCCGTTGAACAAACAGCAGCAAGAGATGCTGGCCGGGCAGAGTCAACATGGAGGAGAATCTGACTATTTGATGAGGGATGGTCCTTCAAGCAACAGCTCCTTCCACAGCAGTGAGGGGGAAGGGACAGACCATGAGGGAGACATCCTGGATTGTAGCGGATCCAGACCTTTGCTCATGGACTCTGAAGAGGAAGAGGAGGCTTGTAAAATAAACCCACAACATCAGGAAAGGGTCAGAGTCTCCCAAGAAGACTTGAGTCTTCAACCCCCCCAGAGTGGGTCAGGGCAGGTTCTACTCAATGCTTTCCAACAGCCCCCTGGGGAAACCTTGGGCGAGAGAGACATCTTTGCTACAGCTCCTTTCCGAAGCTCCAGACCCCTCCATGATGACCTGGACATCTTCACCAAAGCGCCTTTCATCTCCAAGAGCCCTGTGTGCACTAAGCAACTGGATGAGGGCGATGTGTTCCTTCGGGCTCCGTTCACAAAAAGGAAAAGCCAGGAAGAGTTGATGTCGCACACTGTGGCTAAGGAATCTCCTGCCACAGTGGCGCTCCTAGGCTCTGCTGGAGCTGCCCAGTATGTGCTCAACCCTGCATTCCAGAACCTGGATATGGGCGTGCCTGGTTTCCTGCACCCTGAAGGTCAGTATTCGGCAGCCTCGTTGGCTCAGCCATCCAGTGCTCCCCCTAGTTCCGGAAGAGCGAACAAAGACCCAGATGCTGTTCTTCCCAAAGATGCCCCAGGAGAGCTGGGCAGCATTCCTGTTGACACACTCCAAGGACATGCACTCCCCCAAGACATTCTTTTGGGTTCGAAGGCCAGCAGCAAGGCTTTCCGTCCACAGTTGTTAGCAAAATACTCCCGCCACTACAGCCCAGAAGGAGGTCAGTGTAACACCGCCCAACCCATTGCAGCTTACAAAGTAGTGTCTCAGACCAACAAGCAGGCCATCGCTGGGTCTGTTTCTATTGCCTCTCTTTCTTCCAGAACTAAAGAGCTGCCCAGTTCTGATCCATTTGCATCCGCACCCTTTCCTTCGAAACTGGGAAAGCAGAAGCCATAAATGGTATCCACCATGACAGGGTATTATGGTTTTGAATATGTTGCCTTTTTAAAGAACTTGCAAGTTGTTCAACTGAATACACTCCATACCTAAAAATATCAAAACTCCAGTTGTTGTGAAACTCACTTGAATCATCTGAAGTTGTTGGTTTCGGGCTATTGGCTGCCAGATAACTAAAGTTTTTTCATGTGCTTTTAGATACGCACCTCCCCCACTCCCCTGTTTACTCCCAATTTTTTTTGGAAATTATTTAAACCAGTTATTACAAGGTGAATATATTGGATAGAACTAATTACCTCTTGATATTAGCATCTGCTAAGGATTACAGAGTATATCAACACTACACCAAGAATGTTCCAGGAAAAAACGGTACCCAGATGGAAGATAATTTAATTTTTCCAATTGAGAAGCTGGGAGAAAGGATTAAGTAAACTTTTCTAGTTGTTGCTAATAAATCTTACCCTAGAACCAGTAACTTCCGTTTGAAACAGAAGTCTTGCTCTGCAGTGTGTGTCTGTTGCTGTTTCGTTTGTTATTTTTACCTGAAATCAATTGGAAAAACAGCACTCTAACTGACTTTGGTTACAGTGTTATGCATACTTACTTGAAGAGGTCTTGGGATTGGGCTAAGGAGTACTTCTGCAAGTTATACCCTTTGTGGAAGTGGTAACAGAAATGCAGTGAACTTGGGAACCTAAGTAGCATAAAGCAGCCTTTACCTGTTCCCTAAAGGAGGGTTTGGCTTTTTCACAGTTTCATAGCTTTTTGTCTATGAAACAGATCTAAACCTAGATGAGTTCAGCAGAAAAAAAAACTTTTATGGTGAAATCCCCAGTGAGTTGGCCGATGAGATAACCTCACTTGATACAGGGTTGTGCTTTCTTGCTTCCTATATTCTGTCCACCTTTTCCCATTGACTTGGTTTCTGAGGGACCCCAGAACCGCTGAGCTTTGCAGGCAGTCCTGGGGGGTGTCTCATTGGGTGTACTTGGTTCATGCAAGTAACAGCCTAAGTGGTTAGTCCTCACTCTAGTCTTATGTGGACGGAGTGTCCAGCAATTCGCTGTGGCTGCACAGTGGGTATCTTTCAGCAACGCTTGCCCTGTGTTATTTCCCCCAGGGAGGAACATAGGAAGCTTCCTTCGACTGAGTTGGCCCATTGTTCCACTGAGCTCAGTATTATTGGCACTGACAGGCTGGGGTCTTCCTGGCCCTACCTGGAGATGCCATGGCTTAAACCTGGGATCTTCTCTATGCGAAGCATTCCGAGGAATGACAGGTTCCTCTGAACACAGTTTGGAAGCCACTAACAAAAGCTCTGATCATTTGTCATCCCTGCTCCCCAGTGCTCTACATAAAGCGCATGCCTGGCGGGTAGAATGGGATCTGGCCCACTGCTCCGCCCCTCTATGCTGATGTGCTTGCAGCCCTGCCCCCAATATCTGCACAGCAGGTACAAAATCTGACAGGTTGCATGCAGATACTCCCCTTTCAGAAACCGCACCAGCTGTGCACCAAAGGTGTGGATGGGGCCAGGGACTGTGGGGCTAGCAGGTGGAGTTCCCCCTCCATGAGGGGTGGGGGAGAGAAGCAAACTGTGCAGTAGGGCAACCTTCTCCAACCTGGTGCCCTCCAGACATTTTGGACTACAACTCCAATCAGCCCCAGCCAATGATTTGGGATGGTGGGAATTGTAGTCCAAAATGCCTGAAGGGCTCCAGGTTGGAGAACGCCGCTACAGGGCATTTATAGGTTAGGTTCTATACACACGAGCTAATTAACAAAACTTCTGGTGCAGTTACTTTTGTGGTGTGTTTGAAGCTGAGAGTGTTTCATATATCTGGAGAAAAGAGCTTTGGATCTGTAGTGGGTATTTTTTTAAAAGGCATCCCATATCTTATGCCACAACAACAATCTAGTCATGGAATGGTGTGTGTGGTATTAATGTTAATCCTGCTGAGCTCAGCGATGCTTTGACAGCTTTTGATAGCTGAAGATCTGTTTCTACAAAATCATCGATGGATGAATGATATGCTCACAAGTGTTCATCACCCACTGTTAAATGAAGGACAATCTTAGTTTTTAACTGACAATCCAAGAAGCTGGTACATCACAGAACTGACTTGTGGGGGTTTGAGAGTGGGAGAAAGTGTCATCACACCATTACCTGGTAGATTGTGACCAGACGCAGACTTTCAGAAATATCCTGCCAGCTCTGTTTCCTTAACGCATGAAAATTTACCTCATGCTCTTGCAGATATATCATTAAGGGCCCCTCTTTGAAGGGCATGTTTGCCTCTTGTCAAAGGTAGCCCTACCATGAGGTCAGGTAAAGCAGAATCGGGGGTATCATTAAGGGTCCAGAGTGAATGACAAATCTGACCCAGGGGGCACAATTCACTGGGTAAGTCTCCTATGCAGACTCTGTGATAAAATGAATAGGGAGTTGTGTAAGAGAATGGGCATACTCTTGTACAACCCCCATCCATTTTAATGGGGCTTGCACAGGAAAATGTTCTGATGGGTTGTGCCTCGCGTCAGTCAATGGGGGAAGGAAGTTCCCTTAAGGTTTTCTCCTCCAGGCAGCAAAACATCTTGGGTAAGGCCTGGCTGTGAATGATGTTTGTCTTTTTCTTAAGATTTTAGCTTGTACCCCAGTGTGCTAGCAGTTTGGTGGTTATGAGGGTATATGTGGAAACCTTAGCTGCTTTTGGTGTGACTGTATCCTCTGGTTAAGGGCCTGCTTTAAATCCCTTAGGCCATGAAACAGGCCGTACTCATACAGAAATCTCTTTCGGTGGTACTTTCAAATTAATTCTTAGCACTTTGTAACTGCAAACAGGGGCATTTGGAAGGGTGGTGGCTTTAGACAGATGGGGGAAAGAATACTATTGAGTTTTGCTGAGACTTTTTTAAAGCTGTAAAATAGATGTGAAGGTCTCCCTGCATTTACTGTCAGGTGGGAGTAATTGCACTTTTAACATGATGGTAAAAAGGCTTTCCTGGTCAAGAGCATCACAGGATGTTAACAGGAACTGCAGCAAGTCCAGCTCCCTAGGAGAGAAAGAAATGCAGCTTGTTAAACTTTTTAATAAAGCAGAAGAAAGCCTGCTCAAGGAAAGCTGGCTCAAGGCTTCACAAGACCAATGTGCCCCTGTGTTGAGCACCAGGCCTACATCTTCTGTGCAGTCACTTGAACTATCCCAGCATTAGTAGGTCAGCTCAGAAGTGCCTCTGAGCATGTACAAAAGGTCCTTTGCACAAGGTGCCATAGCTCATACTTCTTTTTTCTATGGTCAGGGCTCAGGGTTTTCTGAAAAGCATGAGCTCTGGATATCCCTCTTTTTATGAATTAAAGTGCTGCAGTTGCTATTAGCTGCTGTTGAAACAATCCTGGATTGTGTAAAGAAAGGAGATTGGCAGTGAGTTTGGCCACCGGACTCCATGGACCTTCTCTATTGGGACTCACTTGCTGCTTGCGTGCCTACCTCCTCTCAAGCAGATGCTGGTGTTTTTTTCCTCTGTTTTCGTTTTTAAAAAGCCAGTTCTTGCTGTAGAACTTTCTACAGCCAAGAATGGCTTGTAGGAAAAAACGAAGAGGAATTTGATGCTGTTTGGTAATTGTGATATCATTTGGGTTAGACATGGGGAGAGAATTATTGGAAGCACCTGCATGCACAAAGTTTTGAACCTCCACTGTTGAAAGCTGGAGTTGGGAGAGCGCCTTTATGGTGCTTCGTCTTCTTTAATTATGCTAGATGACTATCTCCTGTAGGGAGTTATCGCAAAGCAAATCAAAGAAGACCCACCTTTAGGAAAACATAGTATGTTTCTCTTTGAAATGTTCCTCATCCCATACATACTTTTCCTGTGTGAACTTTGGAATGTAAAACTTGTTTTGCCAGAATGTTCTGTTTGAAAAAAAAATCATGAATTGCGAAAGAATTCATCCTTGCAGCATTACATTTTGCAGCATTTTACTTCTTGAGTAAAATTCAGAGATAGAACATGGTGTGCACTCAGTTGTTGATGGCAGCCCACCATATAGGTCAATTTTAAATTCTATCTGGCTTGTGAACGGCATATTCAGTGGGAATATGTAGAGACTTGACCCATTCAGATGGCTTGTGAAGTCAGTGGGAATTGTCTTTTTTTAACCAATGACAAATTGTATGTCCAGGTCTAATTCTGGCACTGTTGAGGGCAATTATAGTCAGTAATGAAATTGCCACTGGTATTAGTTGAGTGTGTTTATACAGTTACAAACATCATGTCACTCCACCAAGGTAAATATTTTTGAATGAATGCATTAGTATTGTTATTGCCCTGTTATATTTGGAACGTTCATACAAATGTTCATCTTGGGCAGATGGTACTCTAGTAGAGCTGAAGCTCTCAGCAATAATCTAAAGCTCAGTGAAGCTCCAGTGCTCACGATATATGCTATGGATGAAGGAGTTCCTCCATTCACCTTGCTATCTGAGAATGCACCGCACACAGTCCTTGAAAAGTATGGTGTATTTAGCATGTTTTACATTTCTCTTATGTTTTCCCATGTTCCTGGGTCAGTCAACCTGATGGCTGAAAATATAGGCATAACGTTAATACATCATTGTCCTGGAGCATAGAATTAGAACTGGAACCAAATAGTGTACACTAAGTTGAAATACAGTGTAGTCTTTTATTTTGCTCTGCAATACTGGCATAGTAAAAACTTCCGTTGTTTGCTCTCTCTCCCTCTCTTTGCTCTCTATAAAACAATCTGAATATAGTTCAGTGACTTCAGTAATGACCAAGTGAAATTGAATGAAATTTTCATACATCCAGCTCCTTCTCAACCCTGATATGCATAGTAGCAACTGAATTTGGGGGATAATCTTCTCAATGTTGCTGCCACGGACTGTCATTTGATTCCGGTAGGAGTTGTGCAAGTCCCATTGTGGTTGACGGAGGCTGCCCAGCAGCAGCCGTTGCGATGCATGGAAGTTGTGTGGTGTGTTGCACCTTTTAGTTGGTCAGTGCCACCCTTGCTTATCCCATCCCCCGGGGCTGCTATCGAAGTACAGACAACTCAGTGCATTTGCACATTTAACACCAGGTCTCTGTGGGGCCTGTTTCTGCAGTCTGATTTGTTCATGCTCATCCAGCTGAATTCTGTGGAGGGTGTTATGACACCCTGCCTTGACATCCATGGCTGATTTCAGGAGTGGCCTTGAGCAATTCAAGAGATGGAACTGGTGACTTTGGTCATCTTCTACCCTTTGTGCTTTTCCTTCATGTGCCCTCAGTAGAATAGTCCAGTCTCAGAAGTTTCAACATGCTGACCCAGGGGCATGTCTCAATGGCATCCTCCTGAACTATGGGCTGTGGTCTCATATCCCAGTTTACAGCAAGCTAGAGTATCTTGAAAAGCCCAGTTCATGCCCTGGCTGGGCACAAGGTGAGTTTTTCAAAGTACTTTACACTTGCTGTGACCCGAGAGCCACGAGGACGACTAGAAATGGTTCAAACCATTTCAGAATAATACCCAGAATGTGATATGGGGAAATCCTTTCCCTTTTAGTCTAAGCATATTGAGGTTTTTTTGGTCAAGTGTCAATTTTTTTTAAAGCCTAATACAGAGCTTTGGGCATCAAAAGTTTCACACCAGGTGCTCAGCTTGGCTTAGGGCCTCAGCGGCATCATTATCCAGGTAGCAGGGGTGATGATCAGCTTGTAGCCCAATGCAGGCAGTATTTCCAAGCCATGGAAGAGTGTCCAGGCAAACCTTTGTTGTTGAGTTTCTTTGCGTCATCTTGCCTGTGACAGCCAGCAAACAGCTTGCACACACTTCAGATAACCAGCTCCTCTTAAGTTCTCTTAATGTGGCCCTTCAAATTCTGCACAAAGTGTAGCCTCTGCCTAGATCCTGCCATTGGGGTCCCACGTCACCGGATCCTGCCTAAGCGTTGAGTTGGCACCAGCCTTATCAGGCACAGAGAGGTGTCAGATTTTGGGGGGCTGTTCAGAGGCAGAAATCCCACTGCCCCTGGACGTTGTCTGAGAGGCCACAGGATGGCGGGATTCCTCCCTCTGAGGTAAGAGACAGCATTCTGGCCTCGGAAGGGGGAGTCAGAGATCCGCTTCCCCCTCCCCCACCTCCTTGCAGCCGGCCTGGAAAGAGCTGCACCAGCTGGCCTCCAAGGTCAGAAAATCAACCTTTTGAAAGGAGAAAGGGGGTGTTCTGGTGGGCGGGGAGACCAGAGAACTGTCCTGAGCCTCTTCCAGCCTCCTTCCCTCCCCCTCCGAAGCACCCTTGCTAGACAGGCTAAAAAGCCTATCTAGTGAAATATGCATGGCGGGAGGACAGGGAGGCAGATTGCCTCCACCACTCCTTCTGCCCTGCATTGGTGATGAGAAGCCTCCGTGTTCACGGGCTTCCAATCATTGAGGGCGCAATCAATAGGACTGCACCCTTAATTATTTACATTTCACTGTGGAACTGGGGTTCCATTTGGACTTTATGTATTGGTTGCCAAAATATTTTGGCCCAGCACAAGCTTGAAGTTGGAAGATAATGGCTTCAGTTCTATATTAACTGATTAAGGCAAGAGAGGCAGAGCTCAGCTCCAGATAATCCGCTTCTCAAATGTCTTCAGAACTGGACCATCATTTTTCCCCCTTGGCTTTTTCCCCAGTGCTCCCTCACTGTTCCTATGTCTCTGCCGAAGCCACAATCACAGTTGTGCCCGTGGTTGCTGGTTTACGTTCAGGGCAGATGTAACACCACAGGGATATGTGTGAATTAGATAACTTTTAATCACACCAAAGTAGTAAATAGATTTACATGGACTCAGCTCAGCTCCCACCAAAGAACTCTCATGCTGGATCCCCCCACTCCATTTTTTTGTGGTTTTCAATCAAGGGCTCTACCAGAGTTGTCTCGGGTGCTTTTTCCCCTCATGAGTATTTTGACTCAACATAAGCTTCTTATACCCATTCATGAATCTGTACTTAGCTGTTGGGACCTTACATAAACTATCATTCACTGGGTTGGTTGCTTTTTTGTTTGTTTCTATTCTGGCTTGCGTTTGTCTGGTCACAGGACTATTTGGACCATTATGATAAGACCTCTCAGCTGTGATATTAGAGGAGCACTCTTTCAATGGCCAACTTTTTTTTTTAAGGGATTGTTTCTTGTAGGGAATGCAGATGGCGATCACATCTAAACACCCACACCAGAGGGGGAATTATGAATGGAAGAAGGAAATGCTGTTGCAGATTTGTATAATGCAGATAATAAACATAATTGTGACTCATACTAAAAGGCAGCTCAAATTGTCTTTACTGTACTGGCAGCTTGAGAAGGGCATGAGTGGGTTGCTGGTTTGTTTTTTGTTTCTCTCCTGTTCATGTGGAATTGTCTATGTGTGCAATTATGAGTCATGAGTTTGTAAGACCGGTGATTTTGCTCCAAGCTCCTCTTGATACAGTCAGAACTTACCAGTGTTGGAAATACCTCTCTGACTTGCTAAGCAGTTTGGAGTCTGATTGGAGTATTGCTTCACTCTGGTTGCTGTAGTCTTTTATGAAGAAATGTTAGCGCTGGAAACTATTATTAAAAACTATCTGATTCAAGGATACCTGTGTTTCTGTGTGTTTCTCCTTGTTCGTATGAGTGTTTCCATGAGCCTGAATGCCAAGTATGCATCCATGCAAAATTGTTATTTTCGGCAAATGCCAAGGTGACTCAGTCTGAAGTTTAGACTCTAAACTATCCACTGTTTTTCTATGAACCTGTTAAGTAGTGCTGCAAAAACAACTTCCCCAACCCACTCCCAACTATTCATCAGCATTCCTTGAGAAAACATTTGCTGTGAATTTACATTGCCCTCGCTTTCTCTCACTCTTGATTGCCTTCACTTGTTCCTAGTGATGTTGCCATATAGTCAAAACTCATCAGGCATGTCACTTCCCCAAATCATCCTATGCTCTTACATGATTGGGCTGAAACATACAATTAATCCAGGAGGGAAGCAGGAGGCACAGAGGAAAACTAGCCCTGAAGCTGCAAGGGTGGGGGAAGCAAGAGTGCTGTTCAGAGGTGAATATTTGCACAGTCTAAGTTGGGGGGTATTCTACCCCATTTGAATGGCTGTTTTCGACCCCCACACAGAAAGTGCACCACCTGTGGTGCCACAGACCTCACATTCACTTAAGAAGGCCACTGTTCAGCCTTTGCTTGCACCCGCTGCCATGCAAACACATCAGCAGCCATGCACGGACATGACAACATCCTTCTCCACAGCCTCGAATGCAACAACGCAACTCCCCCAACCATAATGTCACCCACAGGCATTTCCCCTGGCCACTGCATGATGACCACACCACTCAGCGGCCAGCGGACCTCCCACGGAAGATCCAACATGCAAGCTGCTGTTACCACTTCCCCTACAGCAGTGTACCCCAGCCTGGTGCCCCCAGATATTTTGAATATCGACTCCCATCAGCCCCAGCCAGAATGGCCAATGGTAAGGATTGGTGGGAGTTGTAGTCCAAAACATCTGGAGGGCACTAGGTTGGGGGAGACTGCCCTACACCGTGACCAGTGAGGGCTACTGCAGAGGAAACGACAGGCATCCTATCTGGCCTGTGGAGTCGGAAAGGAAGTGTGTTCAAACCCTGCAGTTCCTCTCTGGCTCTAGTCTACCACCTGCCTGCAGGTCGCTGCTGCTGCTGCACCGTCTTGTACTGTCCATAATGGAAATAACCATTTTCCAAAGGAAAGGGGGCACATTTACTACCAGGCTCACAGCACAGCATCTGAGGCATCTTGGTGCAGTCCATCAGGAACTTAGGGCCATGAGTTCAAATCCCTCCCTTGGGAGAGAAGCAGATACTCTCCTCATCACCCCATCACCATGCGCCAAATGCACCTGTGATTGACGTGTCCGATATGTGTCAAAACAGTCATAGATTCATTAAGATTCATCTTAATACGTTTTCTAATACACAGTGGTGTTTGCTCCCTTATAGGTGTGCTCCCTTAGAGGACTGCAGTCCTCATGTAGCGTAGTAGTGAGGAGGAGACAGAGCAGCAAACCAGGAAGTCCTTCCTTGAAATATCTCCTGGGCATTTATTTCAGAGTAAGCCTGATGCAACACAGTGAGGGTTACTTCTGAATAAGCAGGCAAATGAGAGCAGAGGGCTACAGCTGTGCTTCGAGGTATGTACGTTCCCTTGCACAAAGTTTTGAGTTTACTTCTGAGTATACATGCTTTGGATAGGGCCACACAGCTGCACACATCCTAGGTCAGGGGTAGGCAAAGGCCAGGGGTAGGCAACCTGGTGCTCCAGATGTTTTGGACTACAGCACCCATAACCCCTTACAATTGGCCATGCTGGCTGGGGCTGATGGGAGTTGCAGTTCAAAACATCTGGCGGCCCCCAGGTTGCCTCCCCCTACTGAGCTCCTCCTCTGTTTACAGAGGCCCCACTTCCTCCGTATGTTTCTCACACTTTTAGATTGCTCAATAACCTAAGTTCTCTGGGTGGTGCACAGGTAAATCAAAAATATAAAGTGCAAAGGAGTAAAACAATGAAAACACCAGCACGTACGATGCAACCAAAATAAAGCCAGCAGCAAGAAGGAGCAATAAAACAATGCAGCCCAGAACACCAAAGTGAAGAAAGCGGCAAAATAAAACCGTGTGAAGAACGAAAACTGATCTTCGACGCGCCCGCGAGGATAAGCGCCCGAACGGGTGAGAGCGCGGCCGCCAGGCGAGCCTCGCCGGGCAGAGCATCCCGCACGCCGGGCGCCGCCGCCGAAAAGGCCCCGCAGTTGTCCGGGCGCGCCGCTTTCAGGGCCGGCCAGGACGGCTGCGCAGGAGGGCCTCGATTCGCCACAGCGACTCGGCCGGCAGCCCTCTTCGCGGAGCACGCATGCGCAGGCTGGCGGGGCGGGGATCCCGCGCGCGCCGCCCCGGCACGGGCCCGGCGCGCGCCCTGCGCTTCAGGCGGGGACGCGCCCCCGGCTCCAGCTCGCAGTTCCCGCTCCGGCCAGCAGAGGCGCGGCGAGAACGAGCCCCCGACGCCGCGGCCGCCGGGCGGGTCAGGCGCTGGCGCGGGCAGCCCGGCGGGAGGGGTCCTTCCCCCGCCGCCCCTCGGAGACGGAGAAGAGCCAAGATGGCGGGCGCGAGGCGGCTGGGGGCGGCCGCGGCGGGGCTGGGCGGCCGGTAGGTGACGGCGGCGCCTCCCTGCGGCCGAGCGGAGACGCGACGTGGCGGGCCGGGCCCCTCCCCGGAGAGGGGGTCCCGGGAGGCTGGCCTCCCTCCGCGCCCTCGGAAGAGCGAGCGGGGCCGGGCTGAGGGCAGGAGGCGCCGCTCGGCCTTCCGGCCCGAGCCCTGCTGGCCCCGCCGGCCTTCTGAAGCGCCCGAGCCCCGCCGCGGTGCGGTGCGGGAGGAGCCGTCCCGTGAGCTGACCTGGCCCGGGCCCCGAGGCCGGCGGGACGGGGCCCCAGCGAGAGGGAGCCTCTTCTGGCGCGCGGGCCCGACGCTGCAGCGGGCGGCTCGGGGCCAGGACAGCGCGGGCGGCTTTGCTGGCCCGGGAAGGCGGCGCCCGCTGGGCGAGCGGCCAGCGCGCCCGCCGTGACGCTGCGGGCAGCACGCGGAACTCGGGCGCGCCTGTGAAGGCATCGGCCTTCGCTCCCGGCTCCCGGGCGTTGCGGAGCTCGAGCCAACGCGGGGCAGGCCTAGCCTTGGCAGGGCGTCGTTGTCATTGAATTTCCCTGGCTTTTGGAAAAGGAAATTTGTAATTACGATGTAGGCAGCCCTACCCTCAACCCCACTTCAGTCTCTCTCTTTTTTACAAACTTAACCATATGATAAATGGGATTATAAATACTTAACTCATAGTACGCTTGATTTCATTTTAAGAATCGGGGTTCTGAAATCTCGAAAATGATTTCCACAGATAGAGAGGACTGCCCTCTGCAGATCGTTGCCCTTCACACGTACAAAGCAACGGGAAGGCTGAGGGAGGGAGGGGAGCTAGCTGCTTGCATGCAATGAGAATGACTGAATAGGGCTAGATTCTCCCAAACATCGTAATGAGCATACATGGAGTGTGAACACATGTTTGGTGTAACATGTGAATATACCCCTAGAGTGAGACGCAATCCTTTCATGTCCTTTTCATGTCACACAGAAAATAAGAAGGATTGGGGCCCTTGTGCTACATGTCCGCTTTCAGAAAGGTGATCCTTCTGCTTCCCCCACCAGTGCATTCCATCCCAACCCCTCCTAAGTCCTCTGAGGGCCAAACTGCATGTTAAAATTTAAAATGTAGCTAGGTTCCCCCCTCCCCCGCCTTTTTTAAAATTCAAAAGTACATGGGACCTCATATGGATCAGGACTTTAGAATGGTGGGTAGGGGGATTTAACCCTTTGTCCTGTGCCTGCAACGTAGGTTACAACTGGATGCCTTTTTGGCAATGTAAATTGGAGGCATGGGTGGCGTGATATAGGTTGGGATCACAGCAGGGTGGTGGGGAAAGGGTTAAGGTCCCGCAACCCCCACCCCCCAATGCTAGGGTCCTAATCTGTGTAGTAACATGTAATCTCACCTTGTGAGGTAACATTCCATATCTAAAGGAATAGGCATTGCACATAAAAGCCCTTTGTAATGGAATTTCTCTGAAAACACTAGAGTACTGGCAGCATTCTAGCTTCAGAGTGAATCTGAGCATGCCCAATAGAGTTTTCAACAATTGCTGCCGTAGGCTTTCACGGGGCAGAAAAACCTTAATAACTTTTGAACCACTGCCCAGAACTTCACCAAACCAATGAAAGGCACATATCAAGAATGTGCATCAGTAGTTTTCACCAACATTTGAAAGAAATATATGATATACTGAGCTGCAGTTTAGAGTAAAAATACAAATGTGTCCATTTTCAGCAGTTTTTCACTAGCTGCACCTGTGGTAATTTTTATTGGATTACTTTGAAATTTTGCACAGTTGTATATCATCACATAGATCATGGGTGCCAAGTTTCATCTTATTAGCTCAACAGATGTCATTTTACAAGCCAAATAATATTGAGGCTTATAATGGTGACTCACCTTAACTAAAGGGGCACTCCTTTAGTTACTGTTGTTACTGGTGACAATCTCATGAAAACAATTGTCATTAATCAACATTATCTTACTGTTCATGTTAATGACAGTAATCTGATGTTAGATTCCACTGTTCTTCCAAGGAGCTCAGGGTGGCATACAGTTTCTGTCTTCCTTCAACTTTATCCCTCCTCCAGTGTTATCCTCACAACAACCCTGTGAGCTAGAAACAACAGAGTCTTGTCTGGGGTGGGCACTTACATCTCACCAAAAAAGAAGAAATGCATAATAAAAAAGGAGGACAGATTGGTATAAAACTTACAGATTCTAATGTACAGTCAGGGCCAGAAATATTGGAGCAAGGATAACTGTTTTGGCAGTTGGCCTCTGTACACCACCACATTGAAGCTGAAAGGAAACACACCCAGATGGGAGCAAAGTCAGGACTTTCAGCTGTAATTCATGGGGTGTGACCAAAGTGGGGCACTAACCATTCTGGAAGTACAGCCAGTGGCATACATCCCCCCATCGTTGGTGGCTCATAAGTAATGGAACAAACCAACATCATTTCAAACTTAAGGATTGCCTTTAATACCTGGATGCAAATCCTTTGCAGTCAATGGCTGCCTGAAATCTGGAACCCATGGACATGACCAAATGCCGAGTTTTCTCCCTCGAGATGCTTTGCCAGGCCTTTACTGCAGCTGCCTTCAGCTGCTGCTTGTTTGTGAGTCCTTCTGCCTTCAGTCTTGTCTTCAGTAAGTGAAAAGCATGCTGTATTGGGTTGAGATCAGGAGACTGACTTGGCCATTGAAGAACATCCCACTTCTTTGTCTTGAGAAACTCTTGGGTAGCCTTTCCTGTATGTTTTGGGTCATTATCCATCTGCAGTATGAAGCAGCGTCCTATCCATTTGGCAGCATTTGGCTGAATCTGAGCAGAAAGTATAGCCGTATACACTTCAGAATTCATCCTGCTGCTTTTATCAGCAGTCAGGTCATCAATAAGCACCAGTGACCCAGTTCCATTGGCAGCCATACATGCCTATGCCATAACACTGCCTCCACCATGTTTGACAGATGATGTGGTCTGCTTTGGATCATGAGCTGTTCCTTACCTTCTCCATACTTTCCTCTTCCCATCATTGAGTCCAAAGAATTTTATTCCAGAACTGGGCAGGCTTTTTTAGGTGTTTGCTGGCAAAGGCTAATCTGGCCTGTCTGTTCTTGAGCGTTACCAGTATTTTGCGTTTTGTTGTGAAGCCTCTGTATTTACATTCATAAAGCTGTCTCTTCACTGTAGATGTTGACAATGACATGCCTACCTCCTCAAGAGTGTTCTTGACCTGGCTAGATGTTGGTAAAGAGGAACCCTTTCACATGAGCAGAATTCTGCGGCCATCCACTTTAGTTGTCTTCCGTGGTCTTCCAGGCCTTTTGCTGTTGCTGAGCTTGCCAGTTAATTTCTTTTTTTTCAGGATGTTCCAAACTGTTGTATTGGCCACTCCCACTGTTTTTGCTATCTCTCTGATGGGTTTATTTTGTTTCCTCAGCCTAATGATGGCCTCCTGCGCTCACATGGACACCTCTTTGGGCCTCATGTTGGAGGTTCCAGTGAACAGCTACCAAATGCACATGTAACACTCAGAACCGCCTCCAGGCCTTTTATCTGCTTGATTGGTCATGGGATACCCAGGAAACAGGCCACAGCTAGCCATGCAGCTGCTAGGCCATTCGTTCCATTACTTATGAGCCACCAGCGATGGAGGGGGGTATGCCACTGGCTGTCCTTCCTGAATGGTTAGTGCCCCACTTTTGTCACACCCCTTGAATTACAGCTGAAAGTCCTGACTTTGCTCCCATCTGGGTGTGTTTCCTTTCAACTTCAATGTGGTAGTGTACAGAGGCCAACTGCCAAAACAGTTATCCTTGTTCCAATATTTCTGGCCCTGACTGTATATGTATAGATGGAAATGTAGAAATAATTACTATAATTTAAATAGAAGTATAATATATTTCATCGTAGTGGGGGAGATTGTGACCCCTGTAACTGCTGTCCAGATCATTGTAGATGGGCAAGTTCAAGGTCTCTGCTCTCCCTTCTTATGGTTCTTTAGATTTAAATCACATTTGGACAGGACAGCCCTTCAAATAAAAGGACTGGCCTCTGAAGACACCTTCAAATAGAGACTATCCTCTGTAAAGCAGCCCACCCTACTTTTGACACCTTAAAGACTAACCAATTTGCATATGTTTTTATGCTTTATAGAGTATCAGAAGTATGAAAGATGGTTTGATGTTCTGAGGAGTTTGCAATCTCAATACTTGAAGTGTCCCCAACAGATAGCTTATATATTTAGCTGTATTTTTGGTGATGAAAGAATATGCAAGCTTTTGAGTTGTCGGTGCTCAAAAGTTTGCATGTTTTTTCATCGAAGCAAGCTAATTCAACAAATTATTATTTTTTCCTATTTGTTAGAGCTGTGCTGATAACTTGCTCTTTATGACAGTCATGCAAATAATGATACTGTATGCCTCGCCTAAACTGCACTTTAAAAGCTCTAGAGATGACCTGCATTTCCTGTTTTGCCCTTATGGGGAAGAGAAAAACTGGACCATGTGTACGCAGTGCTGGATTGAGTCTAGTAATAACTGTAACCCAGAGGAGCAGTTATTAATTTACAACAATGTTTTTTATAACTCCCAGTTATTCAAAACAAAAACAAAGATCTGCAGCCTTTTCAATATCTCCTGCTTTCATGGGACCACAAAGGAAAAAACGCAGTGCTGGGGTACTGTTGTGAACAGGTTGTTGGAATTCGAATCTTCATTCAGCCATTGACTCTGAGGGCCTTGGTCGAGTTTGGTCAGCCAAACTTGACCAAGTTTGTGATCATGAAAAATATAAGGAATATTCTTACCTGCCTTGAGCCATAAAATAGGCAAGATCTAAATCTGCAGAATAGGACAGTTAGGGCACAATCCTATCCAGATAGGCAGCTGCCTCCAAACTCGGAGGCGACTGCCTATCCAAAGCGGGGCAGGAGAAGCACGGAGGGGATCGTTCCCTCTGCATTCCTCCTGCCCTGCATTTTCGGCTAGACAGCTGATCGCGGCTGTTTAGCCACGGGAGGGCTGAGTGGGGAAGGAGGATACATTGACTGTGTCGTACAGGCATTTCCGCCCTCCCTGCCCCAGAACACCTCCAGACATGCCCCTTTTCAGCCACTTCGCGCTCCTCTTGCAAGTGCGGAGGACAGGGCTGTTCCACGTTGCCTTGGAGGCAGCGCGGAAGTGGGCGGAGGTCTGTTCTCCAGGAACCAACCTCGGAGCGCGGGCTCCAAGGTTGTCCCAGAAAACAAGATATCTTATGGCCGTCTAGCCTCTGTGTTGTAGCCATAGGATTGCTCCCTCCAGCTTTTACTGAGTAGTTCTAAACCGTTGATGTTTGGGGTGTGGTGTGAGATGTGCCATAAGACTATAAGAGCCTGAAATTATTACAGTCTTGTTAAGATTGTCATTTTTTCTTCTTTGAGCTGCTGTCATTTGGGATTCAAAAATGTTAATGTAGCAACTAAACGACCGCTACATTTTGCTGCACAACAGAAGCTGCTTCTTCCTCCAGCAGTACCACAGATGAAAAGTGAGTATTATGCTTGTCCTGAAGTGGGGAAATATGGTTAAGAAAACCTGTAATCCTGTCTTCTCTGAAATTACTTCTTCATGACAAAAATATTGAATCATTACACTGTTTAGTCCCACAGCTGCCCCCGCTGAACAGTGAGTAGTGAAATCAGCAGTACTGCTTCCAAATATAAAGTGCATACATCCTTCTATCTTTTAATCTATCGATCCGGGTTTCCCTTGTTTTGTTACAGCTGACCGTCTGTAAGTCAGGAAAATAAAGGGGTTGAGCCTCTCTGAGTTTAAGGGAAAACAAACAGAAGAACCCAGTGCTTACAGGGCCCCCACATCTTATCTAGTAGGTTGTTCTGCTCTTGGTTGTTTTGCTCTTCTGTGGCCTTTTGTGTTCTTTTCCATTACTTGTTCCAACATCTGACAGCAGATGAGAAGCATTTCCAGAAGGTTCAGAGCATGTAATTTATTTATTTAGTGTCTGGAAGCATATAGAGTTAAATAATTTTTCATATTGTTTTCTTGTTTTTGATATTACTGTATTTATTTGGTATGTTATTGTTAGCAATCCTTTTTGAAGGAAAAGAAGAGTACAAAGATAAAAATGAAAAATCGAAAGAATGGGAATCTTATAGCGATATTTGGAGCTCAGCGGGGGTGGACACCTCCCCCCCCCAATCCTCTGGCTGCCAGTCCCAAACCCTTTATTGCTATATATTGGGGTTAGGAAGTTTCTGCACGATGGGAAAGGGAAATGTGTCCTGCTTCCTTTTCTCCGTCATGAAACTTTGTTGTATAATGCAGGGAGGGGAGTTCTTTAACCTTATAGTAAACAGTCCCTCAACTCTCGTCCCCATCTCCAGGGTACTTACTTTATGCTATTTGGGAGTTAGGCAAACCAGTTACTCTCCCCCCCCCCCACACTCACTCTCACCATTCTGTGGAATTCTAAACATTTTAAAAATTGACATTCCAGTGCTAAAGCTGGAAACTTGAGTACATTGAAGTCAAATAGGCTGTTGGCATAAGAGGTGCTGGCATTCGAAATTGAATGATTTATATGTTGTTTGATTTGTAGGCTAATAACAGCAAAACTGCTTATTACATGAAAGCTCTAGAGCCTGCTTTTGTTTCTTTGATGCTAGAAAATGTTATTCCTTCTGAAATGTACATTTTGCCAAATTAACATAATTCCCAGGACATAACCACTGCAGCATGTAATGAATAGTAACATACATATATAATGTATATGTAATTATTTCATAGGAGATAGTAAATGTAAATAGTTGCTGCCTCTTTGCTTTGTGGGATATCAGTTATTTGATACTGCCTGATAATAAGGAAAGAAAAGAATCTCTCAAAGCCTCTTAGCCATGATAGCTAAATGGAACCTCCATGTTCAGAGATGGTGTGATTCTGAGTACCAGATGCTGAAGACAAATACAATGGGAATGCCATTGCTTTCATATCCTGCTTGTGAGCACCAAGAAGCATCTGGCTGGCTCCTGGTGGAAACAGAATGCTGCATTAGATGGTCTGGTCCAGCAGACCTCTACTTATCCTGTTTATATTTAATATGTTAGGAAGGATGTATCCAAATCAGGCTATACTAATATTTTCATATTTTAATTGATATTTTTTATTTCAGTGAGGTCTATGTTTATTCAGACCCAGGACACTCCAAATCCAAACAGCTTGAAATTTATCCCAGGAAAACCAGTCCTGGAGTCTAGAACTATAGAATTCACCTCTCCAGCTTCTACATATTGCTCGCCTTTAGCAAGGTTTGTTGTTTGTAATTTGTGTGGCAATGGCTTGGATATATGCCCAGAACAAATCGTTTTCAATGATATCTACTTGAGGCAAACTACATACTGCATTGCAGCTGCATGTAATGAAACCCTGAGGGCATTTTATCCCTTGCAAAGCATTCTTGGGCGGGTGATTTGCATCTGAGAAGGGACGGGAGGGTGTTGTTGTTGGTCAGTCGTGTCCGACCCTTCGTGACCCCATGGACCATAGCACGCCAGGCCTTCCTGTCCTCCGCTCTTTCCCGGAGTGTGCTCAAATTCATATTCTTTGCATCGGTGATGCTATCTAGCCATTTCATCCTCTGCCGTCCTCTTCTCCTTTTGCCTTCAATCTTTCCCAGTATCATGGTCTTTTCCAGGGAGTTTTCTCTTCGCATTAGGTGGCCAAAATATTGGAGCTTCAGCTTCAGTATCTGTCCTTCCAATGAGCAGTCCGGGTTGATTTCCTTTAGGATGGACTGATTTGACCTCCTTCCAGTCCAGGGGACTCGTAAGAGTCTTCTCCAGCACCACCGTTCGAAGGCATCAATTCTTCGGCTCTCAGCCTTCCTTATAGTCCAGCTCTCACAGCCATACGTTGCTACTGGGAAAACGATAGCTTTGATTAGACGGACCTTTGTCGGCAAGGTGATGTCTCTGCTTCTTACTGTGCTGTCTAGGTTTGCCATAGCTTTCCTCCCCAGGAGCAAGCGTCTTTTAATTTCATGGCTACAGTCACCGTCTGCGGTGATCTTGGAGCCTAAGAAAATAAAATCTGTCACTGCTTCTATTTCTTCCCCTTCTCTATGCCAGGAAGAGATAGGGCCAGATGCCATGATCTTCGTTTTTTAATGTTGAGTTTCAAACCAGCTTTTGCACTCTCCACTTTCACCCTCAACAAGAGGCTCTTTAGATCCTCTTCGCTTTCTGACATTAGGGTGGTATTGTCTGCGTATCTGAGGTTGTTGATAATTCTCCCGGCAATCTTAATTCCGACCCGGCATTTCTCATGATGTACTCTGCATATAAATTAAATAAGCAGGGTGACAATATGCAGCCTTGTCGTACTCCTTTCCCAATTTTGAACCAATCGACTGTTCCATGTCTGGTTCATACTGTTGCTTCTTGTCCCTCATACAGGTTTCTCAGGAGACAGGTAAGGTGGTCTGGTACTCCCATCTCTTTATGAATTTGCCACAGTTTGTTGTGAGCCACACAATCAAAGACTTCAGCGTAGTCAATGAAGCAGAAATAGACGTTTTTCTGGAATTCTCTTGCTTTCTCCATGATCCAGCGAATGTTGGCGATTTGATCTCTAGTTCCTCTGCCTCTTTGAAACCCAGCTTGTACTTCCGGTAGTTCTCGGTTCACATACTGCTGAAGCCTAGCTTGTAGGATTTTGAGCATCACCTTGCTGGCATGTGAAATGAGTGCAATTGTACGGTAGTTTGAACACTCTTTGGCGTTGCCCTTCTTTGGAATTGGAATGTAAACTGACCTTTTCCAGTCTTGTGGCCACTGTTGAGTGTTCCAAATGTGTTGGCATATTGAGTGCAGCACTTTAACAGCATCGTCTTTTAGGATTTTAAATAGCTCAGCTGGAATACTGTCATCTCCGCTAGCTTTGTTGTTAGTAATGCTTCCTAAGGCCTACTTGACTTCGCTCTCTAGGATGTCCGGCTCAAGTTCAGTGACAACACTATCATGGCTATCAGGGACATTCAGATCTTTCCTGTATAGTTCTTCTGTGTATTCTTTCCACCTCTTCTTAATCTCATCTGCTTCTGTTAGGTCCCTGCCTTCTTTGTCCTTTATCATGCCCGTCTTTGCACAAAACGTTCCCTTGAGATCTCCGATTTTCTTGAAGAGATCTCTAGTCTTTCCCATTCTGTTGTTTTCCTCGATTTCTTTGCATTGTTCATTTAAGAAGGCCTTCCTGTCTCTCCTTGCCATTCTCTGGAACTCTGCATTCAATTGGATATATCTTCCCCTTTCTCCCTTGCTTTTCGCTTCCCTTCTTTCCTCAGCTACTTGTAAAGCCTCATCAGACAGCCACTTTGCTTTCTTGCATTTCTTTTTCTTTGGGATGGATTGAGTTGCTGCCTCCTGAACAATGTTACGGACCTCCGTGCACAGTTCCTCAGGCACTCTGTCTATCAGGTCTAATCCCTGAAATCTATTCCTCACCTCCACTGTATATTCGTAAGGGATATGATTTAGGTCATACCTGAATGGTTTAGTGGTTTTCCCTATGTTCTTCAATTTAAGCCGAAATTTTGTAAGAAGAAGCTCATGATCTGAGCCACAGTCAGCTCCAGGTCTTGTTTTTACTGACTGTATAGAGCTTCTCCATCTTTGGCTGCAAAGGACATAATCAATCTGATTTCGATATTGACCATCTGGTGATGTCCATGTGTTGAGTCGCCTCTTGTGCTGTTGGAAAAGAGTGTTTGCTATGATCAGCGTGTTCTCTTGGCAAAACTCTATTAGCCTTTGTCCTACTTCATTTTGTACACCAAGGCCATGCTTGCCTGTTATCCCGCTGATTTCTTGACTTCCTACTTTGGCATTCCAATCCCCTGTGATGAAGAGGACATCTTTTTTTTGGTGTTAGTTCTAGAAGGTGTTGTAGGTCTTCATAGAACCGATCAACCTCAGCTTCTTCAGCATCAGTGTTTGGGGCATAGACTTGAATTACTGTGATGTTGAATGGTTTGCCTTGGATTCGTACTGAGATCATTCTGTTGGTTTTGAGGTTGTACCCCAGTACTGCTTTTCCCACCCTTTTGTTGACTATGAGTGCTACTCCATTTCTTCTAAGGGATTCTTGCCCACAGTAGTAGATACGATGGTCACCTGAATTAAATTTGCCCATGCTTGTCCATTTGAGTTCGCTGATTCCCAAGATGTCGATGTTCAGTCTTGCCGTCTCATGTTTGACCACCTCCAGCTTACCTTGATTCATTGATCTTACATTCCAGGTTCCGAAACAATATTGTTATTTACAGCATCAGATTTTCTTTTCACCATCAGACACATCCACAGCGAGTGTCCTTTCGGCTTTAGCCCAGCCACTTCACTCTTTCTGGCGCTACTTGGAAATTCCCTCTGCTCTTCCCCAGTAGTATATTGGGCACCTTCCGACCTGAGGGGCTCATCTTCTGGCGTCGTATCTTTTAGCCTTGTGATACGTTCCATGGGGTTTTCTTGGCAAGAATCCTGGAGTGGGTTGCCATTTCCTTCTCCAGTGGACCACATTTTGTCAGAACTCTCTGCCATGACGTGTCCATCTTGGGTGGCCCTGCACGGTATAGCTTATGGCTTCACTGAGTTACGTAAGCCCCTTCGCCACAACAAGGCAGTGATCCATGAAGGGGGACGGGAGGGTAGGAAGAGCTTAATAATTTCCTTGCTTTGTTTTTACCCTGAAACATTCCCTCTCCCAATTGTTTTTACCCCTGCCAGTTCTGGGCCCATCTCTACCTTTCAAACCCTAGTATGGAACCCTGTGGGGTTAAAAGCAGGTGAGATGCATTTTCAGGGGAAAGATGAGCACTCCCCTGCTGCCTTCCCTTCTCCAGTGTAAAAACCCCCCAAACCTTCCTTAGGATCCCTTGTAAAGGGAGAAGGGGTCATGGGGCCTTTTTTACCTGCAGCTTCAATGTAATATGTAATTTACCCCTTACATACAATAAGCTCAGTCCTAGATCTTCCTCTATTGATATAGATATTCCTCACATAGGGATTGTGAGCATACAGGGCTACTGCAGCATAGTGCTGTAGCAATGTCACAAGTGGTCAGATTATATCAGTCTTGCAAATTAGTCCACAAAAATGTTGACTAGCTTGTCTGTCTGTATGCATGACATGTTAGTTGACATGTTAGTTTTTGCTGGGTATGCCTGAAGGTGATTTATACCTGGCACAGATTAGTTAACTACTTTACGGTCCTGGATTAAGTATGAACTAAGTAAGATTTTACAGAGAGAGTTTTGATTTGCCCTGATGTGTCTGATAACCCAATCCCATGCATATCTTCGTGGAAGTGAGTAGAACTGAATTCAGGCAAGTGTGTCTAGGATTGCAGCCTTAGGGGTACTGTGGGCATCAAGCCGCAAACAGTCATGTGTAAACTAATATTTATTGCATTTATTTATTTATGAATATGAAGAAACCAGGAAGCTCACAATTAGCAGGAGTTGGATGATGGTCTTTTTTTTTCAGAGTCTTGGGTTTTTTTTTGTTTTGGTAGACAGCTCTTCAGGATTGAAGGAGTTAAAAGCATCTTCTTTGGGACAGATTTCATCACTGTCACAAAGGTAAGCCCAAAGTAAGACTGTAATGCTCTAAACATGAACAGAAGCTTGCACAAAGTCTGCAGGGAGTGATAATGGAAGTGCACTCCATTCCCAAATTGTTTAGCATCAGCTGGAAAGCTCTCCTTACAATGTTCTAAAAATAGAAGAGACCATGCATTTATGTCTGTTTTGAAGCATATGCCAGAAACTTAGGGCTCTACCCCTTTTTCCCATCTGAAGCTTCAAAATTTTGGATTTGATTGCTGGTCAAAACTGATCACTTCTTTCCTTTGCAAATTGTGTTTAGAGTTCTTTGAAAATAACATGCTAAGGCATTGCTTATGGATCTTGTTCCAAGGTAACAATGAAGTGGCAGTCTTATGGAAGAGAAACAAAACCTTATCCACGTGGGGTTTTGTTTTTGTGTGTGCAATATATATAATGCCTTTAAAAAAAAAATAACCCTCAAGGTAGTGAACAACAGAATAAGAAAAAAGACAGCTGATTGGATGCAGACTTAGTTAGTTGCCCGTAGTTCCCATTTATTTATTTATTAAATTTATATCCTGCCTTTCCACCAAAAATGGTGTTCAAAGCAGAACACAATAGTAAAGTACATATAAAAGCAAAGTCAATTAAAATAAATCAATAAAAGCACAACAATAAAAAGAAAAATGCTGCATCCAACCAGTTAAAACTTCCTTCAGTAAGCCAGTGTACATGCCAAATGCCTGCCTGAGTAAAAACATCTTTGCCTGCCAGCGGAAGGGCAACAAGGGGGAGCCAACATAGCCTCCCTTGACACAGAGTTCCAGAGCCTGGGAGTGGCCACTGAGAAGACCTTTTCTTGTGCGCCCACTAAACGTGCCTCTGGTGGCGGGACTGAGAGAACAGCCTCCCCCAAAACACTTGAAACATGGGCAGACTCATATGGGAGAATACAAACAATGGGACTTAAGTCATGACTAACTTTTCGCATGGATTTCAATGGGACTTAGTGCAGCTAACTTAGTCTGAATCGAACCCAATGGAATCACAGTAACGTTGCTACAAGAATTCCGTTAAGACAGCATACAAATGATAAGAAGACACCACAACAAAAGGACTGGCTTGTACAGTTACATCACTGACCCTCTCAATAGTATGCAGATAAGCCAAATTCCCAAAAGTTTGCCTCTTGATAAGGGCATATCTAATCATAGCACAGAAGGTCTTGTAGCCATGTATAATTATTGCGAGAGAAGTTAATGAAGCCTCTCATTTTGGCTCATTTTACACATCAACTATGGTATCCTTCTGGATAGGTTGTCTGGGTTGGGAGTTGGAGGCACTGCACTGCAGTGGTTCCGCTCTGATTCCAGAAGGTGGTGGCTGATTCCAGAAGGTGGTGCTGGGGGATTATTGCTCTGTTCCTTGGCAATTATGCCACGGGGTTCCACAGGGCTCCATTTTATCCCCTATAGGGAGGTTATCCTAAGGTGTGGGCTGAGGTGCCATCAGTATGTGGCTGACACCCAGCTCTGCCTCTCTTTTTCATCAAATCCAGGTGAGGCAGTGGCTGTTCTGAATCAGTGCCTGGGCACAGTAATGGACTGGATGAGGGCCAATAAACTGAAACTCAGTCCAGACAAGCTGGAGGTACTGTTAGTGGGTGGTTTGTCTGCCTGGTTAGGTGATGTTGAAGCTGTTCTGGAGGGGGTTGCACTCCCCCTAAAGGATCAGGTTTGTAGTTTGGGGGTGTTCTTGGACCCAGAACTGTCACTTGAGGCACAGGTGAACTCAGTGGCATGGAGCACTTTTTATCAGCTTAGGCTGGTATACTAACTATACCCTTATCTGGACAGAGATAGCCTAGCTACAGTTATCCATACTCTGATAACCTCTCTTCTGGATTACTGAAATGCATTATAGTTGGGTCTGCCTTTGAAAATGGTCCGGAAACTTCAGCTAATCCAAAATAGGGCAGCAAGGTTGTTAAGAGGGACTGGCCAATGAGATCACATTATGCCAGTACTCTTCCAGCTGCACTGGTTGTCAGTCCATTTCCGGGCCCAATTCAGAGTGCTGGTATTAACATTCAAAGCCCTTAATGGCTTGGGGCGAGGTTATCTGAAGGATCGCCTCCTCCCATATGTGTCTGCCCAGACCCTGAGATCATCCTCAGCAGCCCTTCTCCATGAGCCCCTGCCAACGGAAGTGAGGCAGGTGGCTACCAGGAAGAGGGCCTTTTCTGCTGTGGCACCCCAGATGTAGAATGAGCTCCCTAGAGAGGTTCGCCTGGCACCTACATTGTACTCTTTCCAGCGCCAGGTGAAGACCTTTATATTCTCCCAGTATTTTAGCATTTTTGCTTCCTAGTCTTTTAGCTTTGGTGTTTTAAATCTGTATTTTAAACCTCTGCATTGCTGCTAGGTTTTATTCTGGTTGTGCTGTTATTTTAAGCTTCCATATTTTATATTTTATGCTGCACTTTGTGGCTTTAATTTTTGTGATCTGCCCAGAAAGCTTCGGCTATTGGGCATCAATCAATCAGTCATGCCACATCATATTTTTCATTTAGAACCAAAATCATAGTTTGAGTTTTCAAAGTACGCAGGCAAAGTAAAGAAGAGCTGTTTGTCTATCTTAATTTCCCATCCTTTCACTTCATCTCTCCTGTCTCCATGGTATAGCTGCCTCTAGAGGCAGAGCATTAACTGTAACTGTTTGTCAATTCAGACATCATGTCAGACTATAATCATCATAAAACATGGTTTGCAACCCAGTTCAGCAGACCATGGTTTCTCATTTTGGTTTGCTGGTTCAGAGATTGCACAAAACCAAAGAAGTTAAGCTTCTTTGATTTGGTGCAGTGTCTAAACTAATCCTACATGTGTGTATGAGTTGAAGCGTGCAGAGGCTAACTAATCTGCTATAAATACACAGCAGGTTTCAGAATTAATAGGCTTTGGTTGCCAACTGGCAAAATACCTACATTCTGACTCTTCTGTAGCATTTATATGGATCTGAGGGTTGAAGACCATCCCTTTCAGCAAACCTGTTCTGTCCCCCTTAATGGAAGCAGATGCACCATCAACACTCCATAGCATTACAGCTTCAATTCATAAAGATTCTGCAATGGAATATTAAAGTGGGAAATGCCTCAATAAATACATTTGTCTGACCTGTGCAGCAACGTATGTATAAAAAATGACCACACGTAAGACTTCTTTTCTACTCTGAAGGAAGTTTTGGTTTTGTTAATTTTATAACATTTATATACAGCACCTTCATATTAATTTAAAACATGGCTCAGAGACTAAAAAAAAATAAATCTAAATAACGCTGCCACCGCCACCACCAATAATAATAATAATAAAAGGCACAGCAACAGAATAAGAGTCAGAAAAGAAAGCAACTAGTTTTCAAAGGCCAACCTGAGAAACTACCTCTTTCCATGTGTCCTGATGATCTCTGGGGTCCATTCAGGCTGCCAGCTTAAACATACTATCTGTGTTGTCAAGGGCACAAAATGAGGTGGTGGTAGGCCTTCTCCCACCCGAATTATGAAGCTCCCTCCCACTGCAACTAAAGTCTAAGCGTGAGCACTTTCAGGGAGTATTCTAAGATGTTCCTGTTTGGGTTGAACTTTGGAGTTCTGGGTAAAGTTAGAACAGTTAGAGAAAAATTGGTTGCTTTGATGAAATTTTATCCTCTTGGTGTTCTGTTTTTTTTTTTTTTACGTGCCCCAACTCTTCAAGGTTGCCTGCATTATAAATCTCTTCCATATCCAGTGTCTGAAAGAGGATGATAGGTAGTAATGTGAGGAAGTACATATTACTATAGGATCAAGCAGACAAAAGGAGGTACTTCTTCACAAAGTCATAACTGTAGAATTCATTACAATCTTTTTAAAGGGTTAGATTCTTACTAGCCATAGTCGCCAAATGTGGAGGTTCCATGTATAGTTTCCTGGATCCTAGGAGCAAACAGTGGGACTGTTGATTTAATACCTTGCTTATGAGCTTCCCAGAGGCATGTGGCTGGTCAGTATTATGAATAGAATGCTGGACCAGATAGACCTCCAATCCAGCAAGGCCATTCATCTGTACTTGTGCTTTTCTTGAAATCTTCCTAGGAGAATGAGGATGTGGACTGGAATTTAATAAAACCAGATATTTATGCAACTATTATGGATTTCTATGCTTCTGGCTTACCTGTCATTACTGAAGAGGCACCTCGTTCAGAAACAGGTAAATGGTTGATATTTCAAAACTGATGGTCTATCAGTTGCTATGAGCCATTATGACTTGATGGAATCTCAGTGTTCAAGCACAGTGTACCTCTGAGTATCAGATGCTAGTGACAAGTAACAGTGGAAGGCCATCACCTTGATGCTCTGCTTGTAGAGGCATCTGTCTGGCAACTGTTAGAGATTCTGTGTTGGACTGACTAAATCAGCCTTCCCCATCCTGGTGCCCTCCAGATGTGTTGGACTACAACTCCCAGCCTCCCCAGCCAGCATGGCCATTGAGAAAGGATGACCCAGCAGAGTGGTTCTTGTGTTCTTCGCAAGGGCTGCTTGTGAAGTCTTTGCAGCTCTGATAGGCTGGGACTCACGGGGGCACACTCTTGGGATCTTTTTTTCTCTGCTGTTTCACACTTGTGTTCAGTTCATTTGGGGCACCGTTTTTCTCATTTTCATGATTTGGAGTTTGAGGAGTGCTTTGTCTGGGAGGGCAGGCAGCTTCCTTCTCGGGGAAGAATAGATGGAGCTCTGACTGATTCCTGAACTGAGGGAAGTGCTTCCTTCATTGTGCAGAATGCTTTCCTGACCCCATAAGGTGTAATGAAATTTCCTTTATCTCAAGGAAAAGGAATCCCAGCAGACTATATTTTCATTATTTTAACAGGCAGAGCCGTTCTAACCCCCTTGGATGGCCGTCACAGGCAGAAGTGCCACTCCACCAGTGGAGAACGGTGCCAATGGGGCTCTGCAGCCTCGGGCACTGCTGCAGTGTTTCTGCTTGTGGTAGGTCCCAAAAGAGGGTGTTCTGGGGGCTTCTTGAGGGAGGTCTTGGTTCTATTGGATCCAGAGCCTCCTTTCTCCCCTGGGATTAGGTACATTAAGTATGCTAGCCTGGAGCTGGCATAGTTAATTTCCCTTCCATTTAAGCCAACAGGGTTAACAAAAATTCCGCTGGAGGACTAAAATTAAAATCCCCCCCACCCCACCTGCAGCCCTGATCAGAGTGAGACTGAAGGACTTGAGATACCCCACCACTTCCCTCCCCTCCCCACCTAGTATTTCTCTGTTAACCTTTATTTAGTTTGGACCTCAGAAATTTTCACTGGTGCATTGTCATTATTTTCTAAGAATATTGTAGAAAAGCAGTATTTTATTAATCATTTTTACAATTATTCTATGATTATTCTAAGATAAACATGGGTCATTGTTTCTGTCTTGCATAAACCATTCAAGTTCCATCTGAAGAAGATGATGAAGTTGTATTAATGATAAAAGAGTTGCTGGATACTAGAATAAGGTACAACTTTACCTTCTATACATCTTGCCTACTATACTCAAAGCTTTTGGAAAAAGTTAGTTCAATGAAGGTGGCCAAATTCTAAATCTGAAATTCAAACGATAGTCAATTTAGTGCACTGACAGAGCTGGCACTACTTTGTAAGTTGGCTGTCAAAACAGCATTTTGTTCCCTATGTGATCTCTTGATGTTCCTAGTTCTTCAGGCTCTGAAGTTGCCACCCCTTCTTCACCATGAGCTTTTTGGGGGGGTTTGGAAGTCTGTGATTTAAAACACACTTCAACAAGGGATGACGGTACATATGTCTAAAATGTGGGAAAGGGGTATGAGTTGGAAATGTTAGTGGAATTAATCCATGCTCTTTTGCATAGGCTCTTTGAATATTTTGCTTGTTCATTCCAAGGCCAAATATTTCTGTTAACATTGCTTGTTCTCCAGCATTAACCAGAAGGACATCAGAGAAAGTCTTTACAGTTGTACATTTATATTTTGATAATTATGTCAATATTCACACTGAAGCATTTCCAGCATTTTAGTGTATGCTAGTTTGACAGTGTATTCATTGTTTCTTTTGTAAATGTCCGAAAGTCTATTGGGAAGTGAAAGGCCAATGTATGTAGGAAATGAAGCTGCTGATTTTAATTGCAATATAGGTGTAGCTTGTTCTTGAATGCATACCAGAGCTCTGAACTGGATGAATTAGTTTTCGCTTCTGAGAGCGGAGATGATTTGCTAGGAGCTAGTTGGTGGTGGTAGTAGCAGTATTGAATAAATATGAGCAGTCTCAAATTAATTCATCAGGAATGCAAACTTGCATAAAGAAGTTCTGTACAAGGAACACAGACCTTTTCAGTGTGGTAGAGCACTGCCATAGAGCGGTTACCATCAGCCTTACGGCTACCATCAGCCAGCCCTAGCTAGTATAGCCAATGGTGAGGGATGATGGGAATTGTAGGTCAGAACATCTGGAGAGCCACAAGTCGTCCACCCGTGCTGTAGAGATAGAATTGTGCTGTTGTTCATGTCAAAAAGAAGTGGGTTGAATATGAGTTCTTCCCTCTGGTTTTCAGTCAGTATAATACCAGACCAGTTTTCGACCAGGTCCAGCATGTTATTGTATAGGGGAAGGACATTATATCTTGCCCTGATTGTACACGGAGACTAGTGGAAAGGATATAGTATGATGGCAGTTAAAAGCATGCCTTTGGGAAAGTTTAATAAAAGTTGCTGTAAAAGCAGAAGATAAGGAAACATTGAAGCATATCTATAACAATGGAAAACACCCACAAACCAGCTGAGCAAAAATTAACTCTAAAAAGCAATTGTTTCTCTGTAGAAAACAAGCCAAAGTATTTTTAAACCCCACAAGTTTCTAGTTTTTTTCAGTGTAATCCAGTTCATCTGTTGTAACATTTCAGAAGTCAGTGGGATTGAAGAGGGCTGGCAAGAACAAGGAATACAATGTTCTATTTAGCTTCTCACCATCACCACCCAGCTTGTCTAGACCAAATAAATGTTGCAAACTAGGCAAATGTATGCAAAGCTACTGAATTTGAATAACTTATTTCAGTTGAAGGAATCAGCTCTTACGGCATAGGATAAGGGTTACTGTGGCAGAGAACAGAATATACGCAGCTCTGGCTCAAATGTTTTTATGTACTTTATTGCTGTGAGCTGCCTTGGGAGGGCTCCTGTCCTGAAAGGCGGACAAGAAATATTTTAAATAAATTAATTAAATTAATAAATATTCTAGAAAAAAATGCTGATGGAAGTTGATTTAAAGGAGGAGAAGGGAGGTGATTTGATGGATTGCACAAGGCAGGCTGTTCTGGCATAAGCAATACCACAACAGAAGGTACAGAGGTGGGATCAGAAGAAGGGAAGGGCAAAGTAGTGCATTTGGGGGGCAATCTGGGCCTTGCTTGTAGATATAATTCAAATGTTAGAGTGTTTGATTCTTCCACTAACAATTTGTCCATCATATATATATGTATGACTCAATGTTCCTCAGGCCAACTGTCCAGGAAGATGGTGGGGATGTCATATTTAAGGGCTTTGAAGATGGGATTGTACAGTTAAAGCTGCAAGGTTCGTGCACAAGTTGTCCCAGTTCCATCATAACGCTGAAGAATGGGATACAAAATATGCTGCAGTTCTATATTCCAGAAGTAGAAGGTGTGGAACAGGTAAGCACAATTTAGAGAGCATAAATACTTCTTTTTATTATAGAATTTCTTCTCCAGATCTCAAAGTATCTTTCTACAAGCAAGTTTTTAAAACAGAAATTGGCACTTCAAAGCTATCATTATTAGTTATTTAGGGAGCAATCCTATGGCCGTTAGTCAGCAGCTAGACGGCCATAGGATATCTGGTTTTCCGGGAACCAACCTCGGAGCCCATGTTCCAAGGTTGTTTCCCAGAGAACCGACCTTCCCCCCTTCCGCACTGCCTCGCAGGCAGCATGGAACACCCCCACGCTCCAAAGTGGCCAAAACGGGGCGTTCTGGGACGGGAAAGGCAGAAATGCCAGTACCACACATCCTATGTGTCGTCCGGCAGCTTCCTCCCCCGCTCTGCCTTCCCACAGCTAGACAGCCAAAATTGGCTGTCTAGCTGCAAATGTGGGACAGGAAAAGCATGAAGGGAACGATCCCCTCTGTGCTTCGCCTGCCCTGCTTTGGATAGGCGGTTGCCTCCAAGTTCAGAGGCGGCTGCCTATCCCCATAGGACTGTGCCATTATTTATATTAACAATACTTATATACCTCTGAATATTTAAAAATCTCCAAGTGGTTCAGGCGCAAATATTAAAAGACACATTTAAATACACTACTAAAAACAATTTCAGTTACAACAGCAATACAAATACATTTAAAACACACTATTAAAAACAATTTCAAACTACAGTGACAGTACAGAAGAACACAAGGAACAGTAAGATGGAGCAACATATGTTTAATTGCAATTATTTACAAGCCAGAGAAGGCTTGGCTGAACAAGTGGATTTTCAGGAGGCAGTTGAAACATACCACATTTTCTGCTTCCTGAACTGAACAGAGGAGGGTTTTCCAGAGGGTGGGCACTGCCGTGAAGGCCCACCTTCAAGATATTACGTGGCAACATATTGTTGGTTGCAGAATGACCAGCAGGGCCTCCTCAAAAGATCTTAAAGGTCAGCTGGGTATATATAGGAGAAGGTGGTCTTCTAGGTATCCTGATCCCAAGTTGTGTAGGGCTTTGTATGTTTACAATATAACCTTGAACGTGGCTCAGTAGGTAATAGGCAAGCAGTGCAGTTCTTTTATCCTAGGTTTAAGGCAAGCATAGCTGGGTGCCTAAAAACTGGAGTCTGTCTGGCAGGGGACACAAGTGGGATCTGCAGTAAAATATTGCACTGTATCCTCACTTCCTAGCAGGAGTGCTCATGTTCAGGGTTTCTGGCACCTCTGCCCTGCTCCAGGATATTCCACCCATTCCTTTCCTTTCCCCAACTGACACTCAGGTGTTCCTTGGCTACTGAGTATGCTCAGTCCTCATTGGGCCTTTTCTCTTTGCTGCTTTAGGTTTTACCTTTTAAAGATTTTTTAAAAAATTTTTTCACAAACCTTGGGATTCCTTCAAGCTTGCTTCCTCTTGTTTCTCAGTGGCCTCATTTTGGCTATATAGCTGTTGGCACATCTGAATTCACAATTAGAGGGAATGATAAAGGGAGGGGTGGGAATCACCCTGGCCTAGGACAGGGATGGGCAACCTTTTTGGGGCCAAGGGCTGCATTTCCTCAGGGGAAAGTGGTTGGGAGCCGCACACTGGTGTGGTCAGGGCGAAATCCTATTTTCTCTCTCCTTTAGTCGTGCACCACCCACTCTTCCACTCTCTCTCTGTCCCTCACACATTTATACACCATCTCAGGGAAGTAGAGTAACAGCTTCAAATGCTATGCATGCATGCATGCACACCCATCCATCATGCATACACACACACACACCTACCATGTATGCGTACACACACGCACACACATCTACCCTGTTACCACACTTCCCCCCCATACACACCCTCCTGTCGCTTTCCCCCTATAGTTTCCTTTGCCTTGTTCACACGCTTGCCCTCCATTAATTTTGCCTTCCATGCTGGGTCAGGAAGTAAGCTTCTCAACCTAGCAAGCAAGCAAAACGAGCTGCTAGTGGAGGAACAACGTGATCTGTTTTTTGACTAGAAGCTTGTTTTCCTCGCATGTTGAATCAGGAAGAAGAGGCTTTTCTTTCACTCCAATAGGCAAGGAAAACCAGTGGGGAAGCAGCAAGATTAGGCAGCGCGGGAGTGGTTTGGGTACCTACTGCGTGCTGCAGTGGGGCTGCATGCATGCCATGGGTTGCCCATATGTGGCCTAGGCAAACGAAGAGCTAAGACTTGTTGCAGGAAGGGAATGGGCAGACAAAGGAGGCGTAGAAGATGGCTCACTTACGCAGAGCTCAAGGGAACCTTGTGGATTTTGACAGCCTATATCTCTGTGTGTGTGTGTGTGTGTGTGTGTGTGTGTGTACATTCCTATTTTCGGAAATAACTGTGGCCTGTGCCTTAGTATTACAGTTTGTTGTCTTTCAGGTTGTTGATAATGATAAAGAAGAAAAAGTGAACTTAACCTGAATCAGGGAAACCTTTGGACTTTGTCTAAACTACAGGAAAAAAAAACCCTCACTTTTCCTGGACACTTCTCAATTGACCTGTTTTCATTTCTGCTTCATGATTCTAAGGAAACAACTGAAAAGTATTCTTTAAAGAGGGATTGTCAATTTCCTGTTTTCTTGAACAAAAGGATGAACATGTATGAGTTTGGACAGATGGTGACATTCATAAATATTTCCCTCTCATTTAGATTTAGGTAGCTTCTGCAGTGACCTACATATTCTGAAGAACAATGCAGTGATAAATATTGATATAAATAATTGATTTATGGTTTAGAACCCTTCTTGTTGCTCAGGCTAAGAGCTAATCAAATTCAGCTATCATTCATTGATGTTATTTTGAGTCCTTTTGTCAGTGCATATGTATCTTGCTGCTACAAAATGCAAAACTCTAGTGAACAGAACCCTATTGTTCTCAGAATCTTTTAGTTCTGCTCTGATTATGATCTTACGTTTGGTTGTACAGTTTTCATTTTTAAACTACTGTTGATCCAATAAAGCATCATTGGTATCTATTTCTATTATTTTATTTGCATAGATGGTGAGTACTTAAGAATTCTCCTTCCCTACCCCCAGTGGGCCTCGCTGCATGTGCCATAACCTTCTGACTTAGTTTCTTGTTTTCAGTCATGTGAATTGAAATCTGGCCATCCTTTTGACTCTGTAGTGGACTTGGAGCAGCTTTCTCTTTTCTTGGGGCACCAGTGCCATCTCGACACAAGATCACACAAGACCTTAGTTAATCAGAACTACCATCTTCAGGTTCCTTGTTAAGTCTCAAATAGAATCTTAACTTCACCAATAAGCCTTGAAAGTATGGAGAAAACCAACCCTTTTGCTACTCCTAACTACCTTAATTAAAGCAAGGTAATTAGAGTTGCTTTAATTTCAAGAAGGTAATTAGGGTATATTAAGGCCTACATTAAGTGAATTTAAGAATGTGCCTCTAGAAGAATGGGAGTTTTGCAGGAGTGGGACTCCCTTAAGGAAACTACTTAAAACAGTCCATCTTTAAAAAATAAATGAGAAATTGCTTTGCCTCAGGTAATGCAATGATTGTTCAAATGAGCAAATAAAGTGAGATTAATGAGCAACCCCTCTTGTGCCTGAACTGATTTGGTGGGCTAAAATCAGTAGAGAATAAGGCTCATAGTGTACAATGCTATGTACAGTTTTTATGTAATTAACACTGGGAATAAAAATGCAACTTGTAAATAAGTTGGAATGACCAAGTTATCATCTTGAAAAAAATACAAGTGTATGACTTACACAATTCACAATGAAAGCACTCTTGCAGTAGAAGTGCAATCTTCAAAGTACGGAAATGGCTGATTTGGTAAAAATGAATTCATGTTTGGCTTAATTATGGGATACGTCCATGTATGCACTGTAAAAGGTAAAAGGTAAAGGTGTCCCCAACCAGTCGTGTCCGACTCTAGGGTGCGGTGCTCATCCCCGTTTCTAAGCCGAAGAGCCAGCGCTGTCCGAAGACACTTCCGTGGTCGTGTGGCCGGCATGACTGAATGCTGTTACCTTTCCCGCCGAGGCGGTACCTATTTATCTACTTGCAATTTCTTGCTTTCGAACTGCTAGGTTGGCAGGAGCTGGGACTGAAGACGGGAGCTCACTCCGTCATACAGCACTCGGGTCTTGAACTGCTGTCCTGCCGACCTTCCAGTCTGCAGTTCAGCGTCTTAACCGCTAAGCCACCGCAGCCCTTATGCGCTGTAAAAATTGCAGTTGCAAAATGGCTATCCTGTCAAATACAAATTATTATCCATTCTCTAATTGTGTGATGTGGTCATTTGAGTCTTTGGTTAATCATTCCTAGGCTACCTTGCTGCTCTTCGGAGATTTAAAGAGCACTTGAATAGTACGTCCCTTTAGTTTCTCCCATGTAAGTGAATGGCTGTCTGCTGGTACATGGAGTAGGGAACATAACTATAGTGCAGGAGAGTGCGGTCAAGCAGCCCACGAAAAGGGGAGCTGTTGCAGATAGTCTTGCAACTGGATCATAGGCAGCTTCCTGGAGGAGCACACAGAAGGGACGTTTCTTTCTTCTGACCCTGAGCAACAAGTTCTGCAGCATTTCATCAAGCTGCAGTGGAGAGATGGAAAGCAGAGCTACTGCATCAGTTGTCTGAAAGGCCAGTTCCTTTTTGGTTCCCCTCACCTTGAACTGTTTCCAGTTCCATTATAAGAACTTTGTAACTTCAAGAACTAGTGCCCAAGTTTACCTTTTTTCCTCTTCTCCTTCCTCAGCCCCTTTACTTTTTTGTGTCATGTCTTTTAAATTGTAAATCTTAGGGCAGGGACTGTCACAGATCTTTGTAAGCCACTCTGGGAGTCTTTTCATCTGAAGAGCAGGATGAAAATACTGTCAATAAATACGAGTAGGGGAATACTTCAGCCCTTGCTCAGAGCAGAGTTCAGATTCTGCTGTGGGGCCACAGCTGCTACCACCACAGAGGTTCCTGTATCAGTATTGGGCAAACCCCTTGTGTACCCTGCTGCTTAATGGCCTCCCTGACCAAGCTGGCTGAGGCAGTCTCAGATGTAGTGTTGGAGACCCCTAAAGCCATGCTGAGACTGCCTTAACAGCTTGGGACTTCATGTCTTCCATGACGACCATGGGGCTGGCTCAAGCTTTGTCATCAACCCAACACATAAGCAAGGGCATATCTTTGATTTGGCCTTTTTCTCAGGGTGTGAGGACAGTGGTCTGGATGTGGTGGTGGTGGAACTCACTCCGTTGTCACAGTCAGGTCACTTTCTGGTGAAGTTTGGTCTCATGGTGCCAGTCCCTCCCTGTAGGGGTGGGGGGCCCGTTAAGAAGGTCCGCCCTTGGACACTTGCAGAATCTGATGGATATCTGAATGCTCTGGGGGATTTTCCAGTAGCCAGAGCGAGAGATTCTGCTGAGGCCTGTGTCACACCATGGAATGGCAAGGTGTGATGGGTCATCGATGCAATCGCTCCCAACTACCTTCTTTGGCACTGGTTTACTGGGGAGCTCCAGACAATGAAACAGGTCAGAATCTGGGAGCCGGGAGATCCGGGTTCTAGTCCCCACTTGGCCATGGAAGCTTACTGGGTGACTTTGGGCCAGTCACAGACTCTCAGCCCAACCTACCTCACAGAGTGGTTGTGGTGAGGATAAAACTGAGAGGAGGATAATGTAAGCCGCCTTGGGTTCCTTGCAAGAGGAAAAAAGGCGGGATATAAATGCAATAAATAAATAATACAGCTGGAGCATAGATTTTGTGAAGGTGATCGAGCATGCATAAAACCATATAATCGTGCCTACTGCGTGGTGGTGAAGTAAGCCTTTGCTGCCTCCATCACGTCCTCAAGTAGCCAAGCTGTTCCGTGCTGTTTGGGGGTCACTGTCATTAGTACAGTGAATTCAGTGTTGGTGCCCTCGGTGGCCTTCTGTGATGGGTTTGCAAGACACCTCAAAGATAAAATTGTCCACCTTCATGCTGACCTGAACCTGGATTGCAGGTCTGTTACAGCTTTCTTGATTCTTGCCATCTTGGACTTGTTTGTTGGTGAAGCACTTACAAAGACGTGCTTTGTTCCAAGTTAATGGAAAAAGAATGACTAGTTTTACTTTTTACTGCCTCTGCCAAAATCACATTGTCTAATGCAATCAGCAAACATAACCTTTAGAGAACATTCCTTTTCTGTAAAAGGAAAAGGTACAGTGGCATGAACAAGATAGCTTGTTCTTTGAGAATTACTTGGGAAATTCAACACTTCTCAAGATAAGTAGACTATTTAGACTTTCTAAGTGGGTTAGTCAAGGGGGTATCTGAAACGGGCCAATTCTGAATTAACAAACTGGGTTACCTGTTGTTAGAGCTACTTTCATTCTCAGGAACTGTCTATATGTTAGCAAAATACTGAAATGATTGCTCATGGACCTTGACTGCAGCAACTCACTAGAGATAATGTGTGTTTGTGGCTGAGAGATATGAGTTGATAGCTCTCATGTTACATGGCTCATCCAAAGATATGACTTGCATGTGAGCAAAACAACCCAAGGTAATGGGTTGTAATAAAGTCTGTATTGAGGCTGGTATGTTTCCCCTCTTTGTCCAAGTAGAAATTCACCTGAAATATAGCAATAAAGACAAATGGTTGGAGTTCAATTCTGGCCAAGGGGGAGTGTGTGTCTTAAAGCTATATTCCTATTTTTACTTTTTTCACCTACAGTGCACAGCCTCCACTGGGCTGTTCCTACAGAGACTTAAAAACTCAGGGAAAAAATCATACAGATCTATCAACCAATTAAAACCATCTAGATACAAATACCTAAAGCAAGCAGGTCTAAAATAACGAAGGACATAATCCTATGATGATTGTAAGCCTCCAAACTCTGAGGCTTCCAATCATCTTATGCAGGGTGGGAGGAGCAGTGGAGGGGATCTTCACCTCTCCATCCTCCTGCCCTACATTTTTTGCTAGACAGGCTTTTTTTTGCCCATCTAGTGAAAGCATCTCAGAGGGGGAGGGGAGGGAAGGAAGCTGGAGAGGCCTCAGGATAGCTTGTCTCCTGGCTTCTCCAGGCTCCTCCCCACCCACTGAAACACCCTCCTTTCTCCCTCTCTGAAGTCACATTCCCAACCTCAGAGAAGCAGCTGGTGCAATCCTTTCCATGACGGCGGGAAAGGGGAGGGAGTTGGAGTTCTGATTCCCAGCTTTGAGGTCAGAGTGTCTTAAGGCCAAAAAATAGTGCTGTACAGTACGTAGGAAAGGTCTTTGTAAAAAAAGAAAAGAAAAGTAATATCTGTGCTAGTCACTCAGCAAATAGTTATCAGTAGTCAGCCCAAAGCACCTCCCTGGAAAGAGTTCCCTAGAAAGGGGCCACCACAAAGAAGACCTGCAATCTTACTACCCTCACCTATGCCTCAGCAAACAAGGGCCTCTCCACCATCATGGTCTCCTCTGAAGAAGTGTTGGAACATGTGGGAGAATACAGGGGAGGAAGGGTTCTTTTGGTTAGCCTGCCTCAGAATGTCTCAGGACTTTAAAGGTTAAAACCAGTGCACATGTTTCAAAGTTGGTATATGGGCAGTTCTCACAAGAGCCTTACTCTTTCTGCACCAATTGCAGTTTCCCAACTATTCAAAGGCAGCCCTGCATATGTTGCATTATTTCCCTTTCCCTTTACCACCTCCAGTTGCCATTATCAACTAGGAAGGTGAAAGATCGAGCACAGGGCTGTTGATCTTAACGACTGAGCAACAACAACAACAAATTGGTGTTGGGGGACTTCAACGTACATTCAGAGGCCTTCCTCACAGGAGCACCTTGGGACTTCATGGAGACCATGGCTTCCTGGGAGCTGCACCATATTCTAACTGGGCCCACCCATGTAGCCGGTAATGCACTAGACCTTGTGTTTGTTTCTGGAGAAGGGAGTGATCTGGAAGTCGGGGGTATATCCACCACCCCCTTGTCATGGTCAGATCACTATCTGGTGACGTTGGACTTCTCGGTTCCACAACCCCTCCGCAGGGGTGGAGGACCCATTAAAATGGTCCGCCCCAGACATCTTATGGATCCAAATGGATTCCTGAACGCGCTTGGGGATTCTCTGGGGCACGCCAACGGCCACTCGGTCGAGACCCTGGTAGGTGGCTGGAATGCCGCAATCACTGGGGCATTAGATCAGGTGGCTCCGAAACACCCTCTCCGCCTGAACAGGGCTCGGACTGCACCATGGTTTAATCCACGGTTACGAGCTCTGAAAGAGGAGGTGAGACGGCTAGAGCGCTGGTGGCGGAAGTCTCGCTCCAAAGACAATCAGACACAGGCTAGAGCTGTACCTTCAGCCTATCACGTGGCAGTGAAGGCAGCAAAAAAGGAATATTATGCTGCCTCTTATCGCGTCTGCAGAGTGCTGTCCCAGGAGGCTGTTCCAAGTGGTCCGGAGCCTGGTCAGTCCTGTGGCTCCGGAACCACTGGAGCATTCTAAGGCCTCCTGTGAGGCCTTGGCAAGGCACTTTGCAGATAAAATTGATCAGATTAGGTGTGTTACTCTGCACGCTGTGGATACAGTTAGTGAGCAAGAGGCGGCCTGTGGCAAACCGGTTTTGTGGGATCGGTTCCAGCTTCTTCCTCCTGATGAAGTGGACAAGGTGCTTTCATCTGTAAGGCTGACCACCTGCTTACTTGATCCTTGCCCATCTTGGCTCATTATGGGCTGCAGAGAGAGACTGGGTGAGGGGATCAGGGTGGTGGTGAATGCCTCCCTTGAGGAGGGAGTGATGCCATCAGCTCTCAAGGAGGCAGTGATTAAGACCACTCTTAAAGAAGCCCTCCTTGGATCCTCAAGTTCTGAACAACTTTTGCCCAGTCTCAAATCTGCCATTTTGGGGCAAGGTGATTGAGCGGGTGGTGGCAATGCAGTTGAAGGCACACTTGGAAGAAACTGATTATCTAGACCCATTTCAGTCGGGCTTCAGGCTTGGGCATGGGACAGAAACAGCCTTGGTTGCCTTGGTGGATATGAGGGGTGAATGCTCCTTCCTTGTTCTCCTCGACCTCTCAGTGGCTTTTGATACCGTTGACCACGGTATCCTCCTGGACCGCCTGGAGGGGTTGGGCATTGGAGACACCATATTGTGGTGGTTCCGGTCCTTCCTCTCCGGCAGGTATTTATTATTTATTTCATTTCTATTTCTATACCGCCCAATAGCCGAAGGTACCAGAGGGTAGCTCTGGGAGAGGAGGTTTCGGACCCGTGGCCACTCACTTGTGGGGTGCCACAGGGTTCCAACCTCTCCCCGATGCTATTTAACATCTATGTGAAGCCGCTGGGGGCCATCTTCAGGAGGTTTGGGGTACGGTGTCATCAATATGCAGATGACACGCAGCTCTACCTCTCGTTCAAATCTTCACCAAGGTTGGCCGTAGAATCCCTGTCCAAATGTCTGGAGACGGTGAGTGGCTGGATGGGGAGGAATAAGCTGAAGCTGAACCCTGACAAGACCGAGGTACTTTTGGTGGGAGACAAGAGGAGGTTGGGGGATGTTGACCTGGTGTTGAATGGGGTATGGCTACCCTTGAAAGACCAGGTCCGCAGCCTGGGGGTCATTTTGGACTCCCAGCTGTCCATGGAGACTCAGGTGTCAGCTGTGAGCCGGACAGCGCTGTATCAACTCCATCTGATACGGTGGCTGCGCCCCTTCCTTCCCGACCATCTGCTCCCATCGGTAGTACATGCCCTGGTCTCCTCTCATTTAGACTACTGTAATGCGCTCTATGTGGGGTTACCCTTGAAGACAGTTCGGAAACTGCAGCTGGTACAGAACGCGGCGGCTCGCCTGATTAAAGGCAGCCGCCGGCGAGATCACATCACTCCAGTGCTGAAGGAGTTGCACTGGTTACCAGTTGTTTTCCGGGCCAAATTCAAGGTGCTGGTTTTGACCTTTAAAACCCTATATGGTTCCAGCCCAGCCTATCTGAAGGAGCGCCTCCAGCAGCACCAGACAGGCCGCTTAACAAGATCAGCCTCAGATGGCCTTCTCTCTGTCCCATCAGCCAGGACAGCTAGACTGGTGGGGACGAGGGAGAGGGCCTTCTCTGTGGTGGCCCCCACTCTGTGGAACTCCCTCCCTAGGGAACTCCATCATGCCCCCTCTTTAATGAGCTTCCGTCGTGCATTAAAAACGTGGTTGTTCAGGCAGGCATTTGGGGTGGGTTAGGGTATTTTAGAAAATGTTTTTATTGTAGAATTTTGTTGTTTTAAACTGTTTTATTATATGCTGTACATCGCCCAGAGTGGCTGGGTGACCAGCCAGATGGGCGATTAATAAATTTAATAATAAATAAATATAAATAAAATAAAAATTGGAAGTATCTGTAACAGGACAAGCAGTTGCCAAGGGTACACTTCACTAGCGCAGCATCAACTATGGCATCCAACAGAATCAATACAAGTTAATTTCATTCAACAAAGTGCCTCACAAATTGGTCATAGTAGGCAACCAAATGAACCAAAATGTAACAGCCCTCAAGTTACACGGTAATCTGGCTCTACGAAGGACAATGCACCTGAAGGTGATCAACTGCATGGTCCATTTGTCCATTCCAGAGATCAATTGAAGATTTAATAAAATGTGAAAGGAAAAATCCCCAGGAGCCAGCAAGAAACCATCACCAGTTGCTGGGGAACATGGGTGGGAGGGTGCTGTTGCACTCATGCCCTGCTTGTGGGTTTCCAGTCGACAGCTGGTTGGCCACTGTGTGAACAGAATGCTGGACTAGATGGACCCTTGGTCTGATCCAGGATGACTCATGTTTATCCATTAGCCTCCTGAGGCAGACTCACTTTAATAGACCCCTTGGCCCTGAAGAAGTTTGAAGTTGTAGTAAGCCTAACCCTACCAGATACTAAGTCCTAGTAAGCCTAAACTCTGCTGCCCGGGGACAAAGGAGGTGTTTTAAGTTCCTTCACCCCAGATCACCATTATCCCATGCAACAGACAACACAAACCAGTGTATGTCCAGCTGAATGAGCGGAGCAGAAACGTTTTGGGACAAACTCATGGTTGCCATGGAGGACATAAAATCCAAAGTCACTCTGGACAAGTCAGCCTCAATAAGAATGTTGAATTTCCCCAAAACAATGTTTAGGACCTCCCAACACCACCCCAAGACTACACCAGCTGGTTCAGACACGGAGACTGTTGGACAGAAGGGTGGGTGGTACACCAACTGAATCCCAATTCTGTCCCAGGAATTCACCTGAAACTGGAAGACTGTTGGATGGGGCAGCTGGTTAAGGGGAGAGAATAACAATATTCCACTGCAACTCAGTCTCCCTGCCTGCTCCCACAGTCTGGCCTGTTGCTGTATGGCAGACAAAGCTGGGGAAGACTCAAGCAAGCCACTTGGTCTGGCCAAGCCTCTGTAATACATGCCAGGTCGGTATGCTCATCCAAGATCAAGTTCCAGATGGCAGCGGCCTTCCCATTCAACCAACCTGGCAGGACTTTCTACCACCAGGAGACTGTCACTAGAGCAACTACGGTCCCTTGGTTGATCTGAAGGGGCGAGGGGTGAAACAAAACACAAACTGACCCCCTTCCCCTGGAAAGGCCAGACCGTGCCTCACCGCCACATCCCCCCCTTTATTTGCCACTCATTCAGTAGCTGCGCCCAGCTGCTCGCCGCTCCCTCATGAAACACATACATCTACTTTCACAACACAGCAAAGTTCACATACAGAACCTAAAAATATTTTTTTCCAGCTGGGGAATTAGCCTTCCAATTGATCAATAAGGAATATCCCCCTTGTCTTGCCCTGCATCTGGTCAGATAGAATATCCCACCCACTGGCCCACCCTTTAATGACCATTATGGCCAGGTTTTTCAGATGTCCCCGGGGGGGGGGGGTGGTGAGAGGGCAAAGCTCTTCTTAGATACAGTGTATTCAATAGGTCTGGGAGCATAGCTTGATGGGAATTGTAGTAGGACAGGAGAGGAAGGAAGAACAGGAAAAGGGGAAGGAATGGGGACTGCCTGGTCCTAGACGAGCAAAAGGCCTTTCATGCCTGGAGGACACGTACACACCCCATATGAATTCTGTTTTATGTGTTAGGCATCTAGGATGCATTTCCACACCAAGAGCACTAATTTCAGCCACATACATTACCATGTAGACAGAAGGCATTTGGGGGAACATTGGGAGTCTCTGATTTGGTTAAGTTCCACTGAAATTGTAACTGATTTTATATTTTGTATGTCAGGCCTCATTTCTACACAAAATGGCACAGGTTTCAACCATATACCTTATGAGGTAATTCAGGCTACAACTACAATCCTATACATGAAACACAGTGAGACTTCGGAATAAACATACATAAGACTGCACTGTCAGGAGATATTTGGGGTCCTAAAATACCCCAAGTTGCTTAAGGAGACTCCCAGTTCTTGAATACACATACTAAAGCCTAGCTCTTACACTGGTCAAAAATTCCAGTATGTTAAAGGGCAGGATGGCCTGCCTGTAATGCTGTTATGTGTTACAAAGGGCTTGGTATGTATGGAAAGGTGTTAAAGATGTGCTAAGGAATGTGTGGTCTGTCAGGGTGGTTGAAGGAAGGCTCTCTCAGCCACTTCAGTGTGTATGGGGTGGTCACTTTGATCTGTTTTAGAGAGGAGGCCAAAAGAAAAGGTGGTGAAGAGCAACTCCCTTCCGTCCTTTCAATGCATTCCTCACCACAGCATGTCAGGGAATTCTCATCTGCGCAGAAGTAGCAAGTGCGAGACCCCAACCAAGCCCTGGCACTCATTCCACGTTAGCGAAGAACATGAGAGCTCCTTGCTGATCAGACCGATGCTGGCCAGCCAGAGAAGCCCACAACAGGGCAGGAGAATGGCGGCCCTTTGCTGTTGGGCACCCACAGCATCGGGGACCGTGGCTGCGCAGGAGGAGCTTCGGCAGCTGTCTTAGGCCAGGTCAGGCAGATCCAGCCAGCCAACACTGTCGGCTCTGTGCGGCGGCGGCTCTCCGGGAGGCCTCGGGTGGCAAAGGCGGCTCTGTCCCCTCACCTGCTCCTTTTACCTGGAGGCCTTGGGGCAGGGATGGGGAACGTGGGGCCCTCCAGATCTAGTGGGCAGGAGCCCCCCCACCGCTGGCTCTGCTGGCTGGGGCTGATGGGAACTGCAGTCCAGCAACATCTGGGGGGCACACGTTCCCCACCCCTGCGGCCTTCTCCAAGTAAAGCATCATCTTGCAGCGGAGGAGGGTCAGGCCAAGGCCCGTTTCGCCCCTCAGACACAGGGCTGGAAGGCAACGAGGCCTCCCCTCCCCCCCCTCCCCCTCGTGGCTCGTCCCCCGGCTCAGCGGGAGGCTGCCTCTCAGCCCGGCGGGGCCACTGAGCCGCGAAGGCGACCCCGAGCTTGGCCTGTCGCCCCCGCAGCGCGCCGGCCTTGGCCGGGCTGCCCCTGACTAGAGCCGCGAAGCAGGCCGAGGGCTTGGCCGTTCCGCTGCTCCCCCTCAGGCGGATGCGAATCCTGCCACGTCCCAACTGCCACGGCAGCCCTCGGGCCAGGGAGGCGGAGCCGCCCACGCCAGCCCGAGGCGGAGCCGGCTGGGCTAGGCCGAGCCGGGCCGGCCGCGCGAGGCCCAATGGCGGGCCAGGCAGGGAGCCTGCGCCCTTCGCCCGCGCTCCGCCCCCGCCGCTGCCCTGCGAGGAGGCGCCGCTCTGCCGCCGCAGCCGCCGCTGCCGCCCGAGTCCCGTCCGGCCCCCGAGCGAGCGACCAGCGCCCGCCTGCCTGCCTCCGCGCCTCGCACCCCGCTCGGCCCCAGCAGGCGCCACCATGTGCGGTGAGGGATGGAGCCGCCGCCGCCGCCGCGGTGGGGAAAAGGCGGTTGTGGCGGTTCACGAGGGAAGGGAGGAGCGGATGCCGCGCGGCGAGGGGCTTCAGGGGAGGCTGAGGGGAAATACGTTTGGGGGCTCTCGGTGGCACAAGGGGCGGGGAACCCGGGCGATGCTGTGGGCTCTCTGAGGGGCCAGATTCACGAAGGGGCTTCCGTGTGTGTGGGGGTGTAGATGGCTAGAATGATTTGGGCAGCATTGTATATTTATTTATTTATTTACAACATTTATATACCGTACCACATCTGAGCAGATTCCGGAGCAGTGAACAATAAAAGATAGAAGGAGTATTAAAAGTTAAAAAACAGACAGAATACCAATAAAAGCCGTGGCTGTTCAATCTGGGGAGGCTTGTTGAAATAAAAAAAATGTCTTCAGCGGGGGCCAGAAACATCTCCAGAGGCAGGGAGTTCCACAGAGAGGGAGCCACCACACTGAAGGCTCTATCTACTCCAGCTGGATGCCAGCTGGGCCCTAAATCTGTGCGGAACCGCCAGGAGCACATCTGTTACGATTGCTCACCTGTTTAAAAACAACAGCACGGCGCCTCAGGCTGTGTTTCAGAGCATGTAGAGAGTTTCCCTGAAGAAAAAGATATACATGCCGTGTGTGTTTTGCTTTTCTGTGTGTGTGCCTTGAACTTACTTCCGATATGGGCAGAATTATCTGATATTTGCTTCCCTCCTAATGGAGGCTTTGTTGAGAATTTGCATCTCTTCACTACTTCCTCCAGTGCTTCATGGATATCCCCAGTCCAGGTCTAATGCTTGTTCTCTGAACATGTGTAGAGTGCCTTTCCTTTTGGACAGGAGCAATTATGTAAAACTTGAATACAAGAATATGGTGCATTTGAGCATGGGGAAGTAATGAAAACACCAGGCACCTGGCTTAAATCCTTCTGTTCTGGCTGCTGCTGAATGATGAAATTCTGTCTGGCCAGTGAAATTCTGGCTACTTAGCAAATCCAGCAACTATTGGAGTGACTGAGGGGAGATGTGATCAGCCAGGATGTAGGCAGACTCCTGCTTGCTTTAGGGGAGCTGGGAAATTTTGTGAGGGAACAAAGGATGGAGAGATTATTATTTATTTCCCCCTGTTTTTCAGCAAGAAATGCCTCCCCCCAGGTTAAGAAAAATCCAATACAATTGTTGTATTTATGTAGTGCCATCAATGTGTGCATGCTTTAGAGCAGGGCGCTGAACTTCAGGTTTGCGAGGCAAACCTGGCTGCACGAGGCAAATCTGGCTGCACGCTGGCCCTCCTCGGTTTCGCAGATAAACACGCCCCCTCCCCTGGCCCCACCCTCCTTCCCCTGAACGCCAATCGTTTGGTGGTTTCCCAGCTTTTGCACAGTTTTTTTTTTTTGTATTCTAAAAGGTTGAGATGCCTCTCCTAAGGCTTCGTTACTGGCAGGCAGAGCTTTAAGCTAAATATGCTGGTATTTGGGGGCCCACTCACTACTGGAAGGTGGCCCTCCAGAGCTTCTCCAGAAATGAATTCGGCGCTCAGGCTGAAAGAGGTCTGACACCTTTGCTTTAGAGAGTAACATAAGCACAAGGCAGGTCCCTGCCCTGGAGAGCTTGCAGCGTATATTTGATGTGGGTGCTAAATGGAAGGAGATGAATGTCTGAGGGACCAGGACAGATGACATTTGTGTGGAGACAGGTGTGAGAGGTGCTATTGGGAAAGCTGGTCTAGATCGCAGAGAGGTGTGAATCGACAGGATTTAGTGAGAAAATATATATTTTCCCATTGGTCCTCAGCAGTAAGGCTCATGGGTGGGAGAAATTATGATAAACTGGAAAAAATTAGTATGTTAAGGTGTTAAAAATTTAATTGGGAAGTAAGGAATGGGTAGTGCTAATGGCACTATCTGTGAAATGGAAGAATGCAAGGTGCATGTGTGTGAGAGAAGGGCAGGTATAGAAGCAGATTTGTCCTGTTCAGGTGTTTCTTCACTGAGAATTTAATGCCATCTGCCTTTCTGATACGTTGTGACGAAGCTTAGATTTGCTGGGTGGAGTTGGTGTTAGTCGATGGAAAAGGTGCTTCTATTTCCTTGGCTTTCTGGCTCTACATTATGTTTCATTTACATCCTAATATCAAGCATACACTGTGGAATATTTCAGAAAATTTTAATACTTAATTTAAATTCAGTCACTCCATCTCGCATTGTGTTTGTGCATTGTCTATAAACATACCTTTTATCATAGATGATGGTGTATTAAAAACTGGTATTTAAAATCCCTTGAGCATCAAAAGCATGTTCTAATGCAGAGGTGAGTAATATGAGGTCCACCGGCTGCATGTGACCCCCCAGCCTTTTCTGCAGCCCCCGCTGTCCTCACTGCTGTCACTGAGGTGGCAGCGGGGAGCCTACCTTTAAAAGTAGAGATTTGCTGTTTGTTGCAGAAATTTGAGGGCACGGCAGCAAAAACAGGCTATTTTAAAGCAAAATAGACCCCCACACACCAAACGTCTCTGGCAAACTGCATATTTCTGCTTTGAAAAGGAGGCTCCCACCCCCCTGAATTTCAATGCCATATTTGGTGGGGCAAATGTGCAGGGCCCAGTGGGCAATGCAGCCCCCCTGAAAGTTGCAGAAAACAGGAGACTGGGAGTTGAAAACGGAATGAGAGCCCCATTGCCTAGGTGAAAGACAGTGGCTGCATTCACACATCACAATAAGCCAGAATTCTAATGTGTGACGTGTGAACCAGGAAATCCAGGGAGAGATAAGCGAGATTTTCCAGTTCGCACATTCTGATAAACAAAACCGTGGATGGAAGGTCCATGTTTTATTTAGCTGATTCTGCTTGCAGGAGGTGGAAAGCGGGAGCAATCAATTCTTGCTTATTGTGCCATGTGAAAGCAGCCAGTAACAGTAGGGTCGGACATAACGGTAGTTCATGGGTCATTTAACCCATGAATTGTTGGGGCTGCGCAGGAGCAAGTGCCCACCCATTCGCCACTTCCGGGTTGCGTCTGGTTTCACCTGAACCTGGAACTCTGAGTTGTTGAGGAACAAAAAATCCAGAGCTGTAACCCAAGAACAAACTATTGGTTGTTGGAAAAACCAGATGCAAAGCGGAAGCAGCAAGTGTGTGGGAGGCACTGCATGTACTCACCCCTGCACAGCCCCGACAACCCATGATTTAAACAAGACATGGGTTGTCGTTACATGCGAACCGAGCCATAGGAAATTTCCTTATCCTAAGCCAAACCAGTGGTCCAGCTAACTCAGCATTGTTCTGCACTGATTGGGCAGAACAGTGGCTTGCCAGGGCTTTGGACAGGCATCTTTTCCAGCCCTAACGAGATGCTGGGGACTGAACCTTGGACCTTTTGCATGCAAAGCATGTGCTCTGTCGCTGAGCTATGGCTGTTCCCCAGTCATTAGCTATTCCTTCAGCTCCTTTAGAATCAAGAGTTTTAAGGGTGCAATCCTATGGCCGCTAGACAGTGGCTAGACTGCGATAGGATTTTTAGGTTTTTGGGAACTGACCTTGGAGCCCACACTCCAAGGTCAGTTCCCAGAAAACGTCAGTTCCCCTCCCCCGCTGCCTCATAGGCGGTGCGGTTCATCCCTGGCTCTGTGCTTGTCACAATAGCATGGAGCAGGGGAAAGGGGGGCATTCCTGATGGGGAGGGGCAGAGATGGCAGAAGTGCCTGTGCGATGCTTCTTATATGCCATCTGTCCTCCTGCCCCCCCCCCCCCGCGAGCTGCTCCGGCTAGACAGCTGAAATCGGTCGTGTAGCTGCAAATGCAGGGCAGCCGGAGTGTGGAGGAGAAAATCCCCTCCGCGCTGCATCTACCCTGCATTGGATAGTTGGTTTCCTCTGAGTTCCGAGGCGACTGACTATCCCCACAGGATGGTGCTCTAAGTGTATTTTTTCTTCAAATGTTGGTCTAATCAAGTTTTTATCTGGAGCACAGTTTGTGTCCTGTTTGAGAGATTTCTGCTGAAGAGCATAATGAAGAAGAGCAGCAGTTACACTTTGCTCATGTGTATTTAATGCAATCAGAAAATGGAAAGTGGGACAATTCTAAGAATAGAAGGAGCAATTGATGCTATAAATAGTTTGCTGTGAGTACAGTGCAATTGTGTCTTCCTCCAAATTTAATATTTGAATGCTCGTGGCTGATAGATTCTACGGCATACGGTGCTTGTGCACTGTCTACAAACTCATCCTTTTAAATATATCTGAATAAAGTTATAGATGCTTGGATGTTTTGTTCTGGAATGAGAGAGCAGTATTTTGAATCTTGAGGGATGGAGACTTATGATGAGGATGCCTTTTCCGCAATTCATCTTCGGTATTGATTGATTGAATTTCTTAATCGCCCATCTGGCCGGTCACCCGGCCACTCTGGGTGATGCCAGCCACTCTGGGGATTATTTCTCTTACATGGTTGTGACTGTAGGGTCCATAGACCCTGTGGCTTTATTTTTATCTTCACATTTCTATATCTAGGCTGCTTGTGTTTGAGGAACAGCTTTTCAGTTGAATAAGTATAATTCAACAACAGCCAAGGTAGAGAACAGATGACTGGATTGTCTGCTCGGCCTCTTCCAAAGACCAGGATACAGCAGCCAAACCACTTGAGCAGCTGTGCTGGGTTTGTAGTTGAATGTGTAGATATTCTTAACCAGTTTAAACTCACCACAAAAGTAAAAAGGGAGCAAAGCTTACAAGATCACTTCCTGTTAATAATTAAGCCAGTGCAACATCGTAACTGGAATAATTTAAATATCTCAGCAGAGTAAATTGGGAGGAGGGGTTGTATACAGGACTGAGAGGAAATTCCAAGCATTGGCTTACTGGTTAAAGTGAGATGCCAGAACTAATTGAGTAACTTCTTCCTGTTTAGTAGAAAAGAGAGAGGAACTGTTAGCAATTTGCAGGGAGTCACTTGTTCTGATTTTTATTATACACCTAAAATTTTGTGACCTGCTTTGCTGCAACATCCTCCGTCTTAGAACTGGAGCAAACACTGCTCATTTCTGACTTTCGGTTTGGTCCAAGTGTGGAAACTGGTACTGTGTTTAACATCCATGTTGAAATGAATTCTTTCCTCTGTTGCTCTTATTTATTGATTTGATTTTTATCTTAACCTTCAGCATAAGTGCTCTCAGGGCAGTTAACATATCTAAAGGTTCTCTCCCATCCCTCACCTCTTAACCCCAACATGCAGTATGGGATTCGCTTTTAATTGTTTGTGTCGTCTTCTCTCTTTCTTATTCCATCTCCCCTCTACTTTCTCCTGAGCTTTCTTGGCACCCGCTTTTTCTGGGGATTAACAGATGGACAGCAAAAGTGGACTCTGAGAGCCCTTGCAGTGCAAAGAGACTTATACTTCAAGCTTGGAGGGATAAATACCCGCTACCTAACATTCAATGGTCTGAAGATCTTACTGCGCTTGCTACATTTGAACATATCTCCTACAGTCATCAGTTTCATATGGAATTATTTTCAGCCATAATCACTAGTAAGCATTATGCTAATTTCTCAACTGCACTGCAAATCCGTTCTTCAGAATTCAGACAGAAATAGGGCTATGGGTTGTTTAATATTAGCCATTTAACCTTAAAGCCAAAGAAATGTTGTAGACCTCCTTGGCTTGATACCATTCATATGGTTGCTTATCTAAATATACAGACTGCTTATATTAATGTATATCTTTGAAATAAAAGTTTTAAATCCTTCCCCCCACCCCTTTTCTTTCTTTCTTTCTGGTGTTGTAAGTGATTTTTGTGTATGGATATGTTTTATGTCATGTTCTCCTCTCTCTCTCTCTCTCTTTTATGGCTCCCCCTTTTCTTTGGTTGTTGTTATATTTGCAAATAAAATAAAAAATCAATGCTTGACACTGGGGGTTGGGCAACATGTAGTCTACCTGCAGGCTCCCTGGCCCTTTTTTTTTTTTGTGGCCCCCACCATTGCTGCTGCCACACCATCAAATTTGGTGCTGAAGTTTGGTGATGTGGCAGCATAAAAGCTATGATTTTTCTTTAAAACAAGGGGCATAGGGAGCATGTGCCTTGCTTTAAAGCACAAGCATGCTCCCAGAAGCCTGTGTAAGAGTTTACTCAGATGTACATCTAGATATTGCCACCATGAGTGAATCAACACCACCTCTTCTTCCCATTGAGTAGCTTCCAGCTCCTTGTATCAAGCCAAGGAGGTCTACAACATTTCTTTAGCTTTAAGGTTAAATTGCTAATATTAAACAACCCATAGCCCTATTTTTGTCTGAATTCTGAAGAACGGATTTGCAGTGCAGTTGAGAAATTAGCATGCTTACTAGTGATTATGGCTGAAAATAATTCCATTTGCACATTCGAATTCAGTCCCCTAAGCAGAGGGTTGACAAGATACAATCCATTTACAAATACGTATATTCTTCCTCTGACTGTAAAGTACAGTTCTGTTTTATGCTGCCCCCATTAAAAAGTGTGCCAGTTAGACATAACTAATCAATGTGTAATTCTTCTACAATCTCGAAGTTTGAGCCATGTAATTGCTTTTTATTTGTGAGTAGCAATTGCCTCCATCAAGTTCCAGAATAGTGAGCTGGCTCTTCCCTCTTGGTGGCTTTCTGTGGAGGGCTGTATGTACAGACTCTGTAGGGCAGTTAGCGCTTCAGGTGTGATACTTCCTTCACATTTAGGATGTGAGGATTGAGCAGCTGCCCCTTCAGTAGTGGTTTGTAATGCTATAGAAGCTGCTTACCTCACAGTGCAAATATCTAATAATACCGGATTGAGTTGCTGGAAAGCCTACAAGGGAAGAAAAAGTATGAGAAATAGGAGGAAGTAACAGGTATAAGAGCTTCTGGGAGGTCAGGTAGACTAGTACTGATCCTTGTAACTTCAGCAATATATTATTCATTGCAGGTTTGTAAATATCCATTTATGTGGACAACTGTGAGAAGTTATAGTTTACTTATGGATTTTTAATTTATTTTAAAACATTTCTATACCATTTTTTTTAAATATCCAAAGTGGTGTACAAATGACATAATACAAATACTCACAAGAATAAAAACAAAATAAAAACCCAGAGCAATTAATATAAATACAATATCCAATCTGATGGTAGTGTATGCTGACTTCTATGACTAAATTCTATGACTAAAACTGGAGAGGAGGAGGATAATGTAAGCCGCCTTGGGTTACTTGCAAGAGGAAAAAAGGCAAGATATAAATGCAGTAAATAAATAAATAATATTTCAACGGTCAGAAAATGCCAATTGAAACAAATACGTCTCCAGTATGCAATGAAACGATAATCTTGTTGGTGCATGCATTATGTGCCCCTACATAAGATTCTTTATGAGATTGTATAAGTGGCTACTTGTGAGCAGGTCTTTTCCCCAATGGCCCCCAAATTGTGAAATGTCCTCCCTAGAGAGGTCTGCTTGGTGCCTATGGACTTCTCAGTGCCAGGTGAAGACCTTTTTATTCTCCCAGGCCTTAATATATTTTTTAGTATGTTTAAAGCGGCATTGTAAAATTATCCTATTATGTGTTTACCTGCTTTAATATTTATCTCACCTTTTATTGGCGTTGCTTTAAAACAATTTTAAATTATTTTTGTTATATGTGTTATCATTGGTTTTATTGTATTTGTTTTTATTATATTATTTATTATATTGCCCTGAGAGCTTTGGCTATAGAGAGAGTCCAACTCATAAACTGAATAGATGATTATGATGATGTCTGAGAGGGGGCTGTTCCAAGGGTGGGTGTTATCACTGTGAAGGCCCCCTTCCGGGTGGTGAGCAGATGGATAACTGAGGGGTGATTGTCATCTCCTGATCTCAGTGGGTGGGCAGGGCAATAGGGAGACGGTGTGCTCTCAGGTAAAGTGTTCCCAAGTTGTTTAGGGCTTTATACTCTTACAGTATTGTTGCTTCCAGGTAATCAGGTACTGAGCTTTGACCTGCCAAAAAGTAGCTCTTTCCCCTTTTAGGCTACAAATGACTGTAGATAAGCTGTTCAAAAAAAATAATTCTCTAGTCACTTTGGGGGACTTGCTGGCAAAGCTGTTGTAGCAGAATGTATATATAGAAGAGGCTTTACTCTTATTGACTCTGATCTTATTTATGTGCTGAAAAAGTAAATTCATTTCCCTGTAACCTTTTTCTTTCTCACTTCTTCCTTTTGCGATCTCTCTCTTTTAGATCAATGTCTTTGGTATGTGGTCTTGGGAGTGTGCCATATGATAAGTTGGAGATACTGTGTGGTGTCGATTACACGTCTTAGAATCACACTTGGTTCTTGTTGGCTCACTTAATCTTTTATTTAAAGATGTGGAAACAGCAAATGTCAACAGGTCACTCCTTCCACCCTCTTCATGTGTATTGTACCCAGGGGTTAACAAATCTTGACATGCCTTGGTAGCCAGCCAAAATTTATTTATTTATTTATCTTTCCATTTCATTTCTATACCTCCCAATAGCCAAAGCTCTTTGGTGTTGCCATGATTCTGCCCTCCAGAAGGAGGAAGCAGAGGCTGCTGGCATTATGCTAAACTCGAGATCTAGCACAGCAGTGGGGGCTGAGCTCTCGCCCTTGTTTATATCTAAGGAGAGGGATGGCAGCTCATCCCCATTTCTCTAAATCTCAGCTGTTCAGAAGGCAGCATGGTATTTCTCAAGTTCCCAAGTGCCTCCAAGACTCAGTGCAGTATCAGGGAGAGCCCCTGCCATTCTCCTGTGTTTCTGAGCTCAGCCTGGCATCATAGCAAGTCTTCATACATCTTCAGACATGGAAGAAGGGTGGGTGCTGTCTCTGATTCCATGGTCTTGCTGGAGCAAGAGATGTACTTGCTGGTGGTATACTGAGGAGTGCATTTATGGATCTGTGGTTGTACCGAGAGGTCAAAAATTTGTACCGAATGAGGGGACTTAATCCGCTAGCAAGAAAAGAGGAAGCAGGACTTGGGTATCTGATGAGCTGAAGCTGTATCATAGTAACTAAAGCTGCAACTCTACAGAGCCAGTGCAGTGTGGGGAAGTGTTTTGGCTGCTAGTAACTGGGGTAATGTTTACCAGTGCAATCTTGCCTACTTCTGACAGCAAGCTCCCAGTTAATGCACTATTGAGCAATAGGAGTACTGAGGACAATCTCTGTGTCAGAGAGCCAGTGAAGTGCTAAGAAAGAACATATGCCTTTCTTCTTCGTGGTCTCTGTGCATCACACATATGGGCTCTGCGCCCGCATGGATTTGGGAACTTCTATAGCGGAGGAATTTTTGGCAGGAACCCTTCCCCCACCATCCCACTGCACATATTCCAGCGGGTTCCCACTCAAACCCTTAGTTCTTCGTCAACCAGCATTGTGGTAGTACTCGACTGAAGGGTCTTCTTGGTCTTCAGACTGTGCTGAGGGATTTTTTCTATTCAATATTTTTTTTCTACTTTCTCTTCTTTTTCTCCCTAGTATTCTGTCTTTACAGTTATCCATTTTTGATTTATTTTTAAATTTATCTTGTCTTAGGCGATTGTTTGATTGCGCGTCACCTTAGGTTGTATAGCCGTTAAGGCCCCTTTTAGGAAATGTGTTTGTTGTGGAGGTAAACTCCCTCCCACAGACTGTCGCTCACTGTGCCTACTTTGTCTCGGTGAAGGACATATTCTGGAGGCCTATTGCCACTGTATGTCCTTTAGCAAGCAAGCTAGAAAAAAAACATACCAACAGGCTCAAGGCGATTCTTTGAGAAAAGGCTTTAAAAGCAGCAGATGCCCCTAGGAAACCTATGGCATCAGGGACAGATCGGTCAGCCAGTGGCAGTAAGGGTGCAGATAAGCCTCCTCGGAAGGAGATTGTTGAGAAGCCAGCGACTTTATCCTGTCAGTCACCTCTGGCTCAAGCCATGGGCCACTGTGACCCGCCAGCTCTGGGCCGATCTTTGGTGGTCTCTCTAGCAAAGAAAATATCAAAAAAGGCAAGATCTTCCCATTCTTTGGAAGTGCAAAAGAAAAACAGGAAAGAATCTAAACAAGCCACCTCTCCAGTTAAGTCGCCAGTTCATTTGCTGTCTCCTCCTCCAATGTTGGATTCGCCAATTCCAGTGGTTTCAGCACCTTCGCTATCGACATCGGTACCGGTACTGGTGGCTTCTGTTTTGGAAGGCGGGATAAGAAATTTGACACTGACCAGGGATCGAGGTGATGCTGACAGGGCGCCAGTACGAGAGCGGAACTATGGGTTATCCTTGCAGTCAGTCTGCTCAGCTTATTCCTGAGAGGGCGAAGGAGCACCTGCCCCTAGACGAATGTATTTTAGAGGGAGAGCACGATCTTCCCATTCTGACTGGGATCGGACTGATCTTTCTCCCCGAGACATCACCATGATTGGGATGACTGGAATTACTGTCGTCACCTTCCCCTATCATTATGGTCATTATCCCTGTTGGGGAGTGATGCAACATTGCCAGGAGTACTCTCCTCCAGGTCGATCGTTGGGTGCAGAAGTTCGTATGCCACCACCACCTCCTCCACCAGTGGTGAGGGTGCCACCACCTGTTTTGCCACTGCCTGCTCCCCAGCTTCCACCACTCTCTCTTCAGTCATCATTTCCCAAGATGTCCGAGATGCGTAAAGCTGATGAACACAGGGTAACTTCTCTGCTTCCTGGAGCAGAATCTCCTAGAAATGGTGAGAGACAGGTTTGCAGGGACTCCTCCTGTTCCCTAAGGGGGACTATCAATCAAACTCTGCCTAGGTCTCATTCATGCCATTGTCACTGTCAAGATGCCCCTGTTGCCTACTGAATCCTCCAATAGCCAGAATCAACACTCAGACAAAAGGTCTGCTTTCCAAGGCTTTAATTCCATTCATCCTAATGAAGCATACAGATGCTAATTGCCTGAGACTCAGAGGAACTACAAAGGAACAGCCATCTAGGGGTTTCTAAGGGTTAGGACGTCAGTTGATGTCCATTTGGGAAAAACGCAGCAACGCTCTGACCTTAAGGGGTGGGAGGGGAAGATCTCCCCCTCTCCCATGATGCTTCAGGGCGCAGCTGTTGACGTCGAGCCAATCGGGCTGAGCGTCTAAGCTCAGCTCCTGCAATCTCTCGCTTGTGCCTGCGCCTTGCGTCTAAATGCTCAAGTTGTCCCTCCCTTTCCATGCCTGGGTCACTGTCACTCCCAGGGATGTGAGTGGGGGGGGACTCCCCCTCCAGCTGTGCCTCTGAAGTCTGAGAGTGTCCCCCCCACCATGAATTGTATCTCTTCCTCAGAATCAGAGCTGCCTTGGGACTCTATGGGCTCAGTTACAACCCTGACAGTCACTTTTCTCAGGACCCATCCTCTCCTTCAGAGGACATGGGACATTTTTCTGAACAAGTTTCCAGAATGGCCTAGTCACTAGGTCTTGAGACTCAACAACTGGTGGAGAGAGTCAAAGATCTAATATTTGATGTCCTTCATACCAACTCTAGCACTCTGGTGGTAATTCCCTTTTTGCCAACTTTACGTCAAACAGTGCAGCTTTCTTGGAAAGCACCCTCCTCTCTGACTCTGACTTCTAAGGGACTGGAGACCATGCATAGGATTCAGGAAAAGAATGCGAGATTTTTATTTACTCATCCTCCACATAACTCAGGCATTGTAGAATCCTCGCAGGGAAGATCTAATCAAATCCATTCTTTGCCAGTAGACAAAGAGGGCAGGAGATTGGATTTAACGGGCAGGCTTATATATTCTTCCACCTCCCTTGGTTTGAGGGTTACGAACTACCAATCGGCCATGGCGAGGTACCAACTTGTGTGATTATTTTCCAGATGATCAGCATGAGTTGACATGTGTTTTTCAGTCTGAGGCGACTAAACTTGCAAGCCAACAAATGAACACTGCTTGGCACCAAGCTGATTGCGACAATGGTGGGACCTATAGCATTCCGATGGCACATGTGGTTGAAGTTGGCAGGTCTCACACAAGAGGCACGCTCCCGAATTGAAGAACTTTCATGATGGAGAGGATCAGTTTACCTCCAGGACCAATGAGGCCAAGGATAATATTCAGAAGGCAAAGACCACGGTGCGGAAAATGGGACTGTCACAGGCACAGCCAGGTTTTCGACAACACCACTGGTACCGGCAATCGTCTTGCAGGAGAATGGACTACACAAAGAAACAATGCCTTTGACTGCCTGTTTCTGATACCTCATCTCCTGGACTACTCTCCTCTCTTTGGTTCCCATCTCACAGCCTTTTTTCCAGCTTGGCAGCGAATAACAACAGACTTCTGAGGGTGCGCTATTATTTGTTGAGGCTACAAAATCGAGTTTGACGTTCTTCCACCCTTTTCAGGCATCGCAGTGTCGACTTCATCCTCATTGCTCCTAGAGGAAGTGGACAATCTTCTTTCAAAGGGCACAATCACACCGGTTCTTCCAATGGAGATGCATGGGTTTTTTTACTCCCATTATTTCGCAGTGCCCAAAAAGGATGGTGGACTTCAACCAATTCTGGATCTCAGAGGGGGCAATGTGTTCATTCCACCCAAAAGGTTCAGAATGACTACGTTGACTGTGATCCTACCCTTGCTCCAGAGAGGAGGTTGGTTTGCCACCATCTATCTGAGGGATTTGGAGTTCAGCCAGCGTTTTCTCCACTTCACAATCGACGGTCTTGCTTACCAGTTCAGGGTGCTGCCTTTCAGACTTGCTACAGCTCCACAGGTCTTCACAAAATGCATAGCCGTGGTGTGTGCCCATGTCAGGCTCCAAGGAGTACAAGTCTGTCCTTACCTCAATGATTGGCTTCTAGTCGCTCAATCAAAGATCTGTCTACAGAAGACTGTCCTGCTTATGCTGGAGTTGTTGGAAAACCTCGGTCTGTGTGTGAACGTGAATAAATCAGTTTTGGTGCCATCCCAAATTGTCCAGTTCATCGGAGCCTCCATAGATTCCCTGGAAGGTTGGGTGTTTCTTCCTTGAGATCGAGCATCAGTGTTACAGCAGCTCACGTCAGATGTTCTAGCCTGTTGTACCATACGAGCTTACATGGTACAGAAACTACTTGGGCTGATGGCAGCTACCACTGTGGTGGTCCCATATGCCCACCTTCACATGAGGACATTGCAGAATTGGTTCATCAGGGCATTCAACCTACACCAAGACTCCCACAGAGTCAAGATATGGCCTCCTTTTGCAGTCAGGGCTTCGCTGCGCTGGTGGAAGGTGTCGTTGAACCTGGTATGGGGACTGCCTTTCCGGCTTCCCACCCCAGCGTTGATGACGGATGCCTCCATGTTAGGCTGGGGCACTCATTGTGAACACCTTAAAGCAGGAGTCCCCAAGCCCCGGGCCACTGACCAGTACCAGTCTGTGGCCTGTTAGGAACCAGGCCTCAGTAGGGGTGTGCAAAACCCCCTTACCGTTTGTCTGCAGGGGTCTGTGTGGGGGGGGAGGCGATCTGTCCCTCCCCCCTCCCCCGGAATCCTCACCAGTCCCAGCTGGCTGCACTCTGCGGTGAGTCCACGGAGCTGCCGGCTGGCTCCGGCCGCTGACGGACTTCCGGCCACTGGCACTCAAATGGCGTCCACGTAGCACACACCATTTGCATCCCTGTTCTTCAAGTAATAGGCTACATAAATCTTTATGTAGCTGATTACTGCAAAGAACAGGGATGCAAATGGCGTCCGCTGTGCGGACGCCATTTGCGTCCCAGCGGCCGGAAGTCCGCCAGCAAAACCATCCCCCCCTCAGTCCATGGAAAAATTGTCTTCCACGAGATCGGTCCCTGGTGCCAAAAAGGTTGGGGACCGCTGCCTTAAAGAACAGGTGCTCTGGTCAGAGGTGGAGCTGAAAAGTCACATCAATGGCTTAGAGTTACTGGCAGTTGACAAAGCCTCGAAGGCTTTCAAAGTGGTTCTTCGTGGTCGTCACATCCAAATAGCTTCCGACAACATGACAGTGGTATTCCACCTCAACAAACAAGGGGGACTCATTCAATGTAATTGATTCGGCTGACAATACAAATCTTCGAATGGTGCATAGCAATGGACGTCTCCTTTACAACAAATCATATTGCAGGCGAGGACAATATCTTAGCCGACCTTCTGAGTCACTCCTTCCTGTCTCATGAATGGGAGCTCAATCTGAGCGTTCACAGCCGCTGGTTCCATTGGTGGGGTCGCCCCTCCTTGGATCTCTTTGCATTGGAAGAGAATGCAGCATGCTGCAGTTTCTACAGCCGAGCAGGCAGAGGTACGAGGTCTTTGGGAGATGCCTTTGCCAGGAATTGGAGGGGACATTTTCTCTACCCGTTTCCACCATTTCCTCTTCTCACCCGAGTGATTGCGAAGATAGACAAGGATGAAGCGGAAGGCATCTTGGTTGCACCTTGGTGGCCCAGGCAACCTTGATTTGCCAAACTCCTGCATCGGTCCAGAGGAGACTATCTTCAACTCCCGTTGATACCAGCACTGCTATCCAGAAACAGAGGCGAAGTCAGACATCCAGATTTACTTACCTTATGTCTCATGGCGTGGAGGATCTGGCAGTAGACTGGTTAGACTCACCTCCTTCGCTCCAGGCTGTTCTTGAGGCAGCTAGCAAACTTGCTACTAGAAAATCTTACGTGAGTAAGTGGACACGTTTTACTCTTTTCGCTCGAGGCAGTGGCTTCGATCCCATCCATTGTATGGTATGGGATGTTCTGAAGTTTCTATTCTTGCTTCATGAGCAAGGACTTAGTAGTGCGTCTCTGAGAGTTTACATAGCAGCTATTTCAGCTTCCCGTCTTGCTAACAATGTTTCTTCAGTTTCCTCGCATCCTCTGATCCTAGCTCTATAAAGCTAGGACAGAGGCGTTCCATCGATCCCAGCATTCGTTTATCTGTTATGGGGGATCTAAGAAAGGACTTCCTGTCTCCTCCCAGTGCCTAGCATCTTGGGTAGTCCAAGCTATTAAACTTTCTTATGAACTACAGGGCTTGGAGTTGTCTGGTTTGGTGAAGGCTCACTCAACCACAGCGATGGTGACATCGGTGGCATTTGAAAGAGTGGTTTCGATACCAGAAGTCTTTCAGGCTGCAACTTGGTCAACCCCTTCCAGCTTGGTCAAACATTACCATCTCGACTTTAAAGCCAGAAGAGACTGCTCATTTGGCTGGACGGTGTTGTCTGAGGGTCTTCGTTGATGACACCGACCCACCTCCGGGTACATAAGCTTGTTATTCGCCCATCTGTGTGATGCACAGAGACCACGAAGAAGGAAGTCAGGTTACTTACCTGTAACTGGAGTTCTTTGAGTGGTCATCAGTGCATTCACACAACCCACCCACCATTCCCGCTTTGGTGTCAATGTCATGTTGGAGTTGGTACTGGGGTTCCTTGATTTTAAGGGGGCCACAATTGATGGTGTCTTGGGAACGGAAGGTTTGAGTGGGAACCTGCTGGAATATGTGCAGTAGGATGGTGGGGGAAGGGTTCCCACCAAAAATTCCTCAGCTGTAGAAGTTTCTGAATCGAGGCTCCGTGCAGGAGCAGAGCCCATATGTGTGAATGCACAGATGGCCACTTGAAGAACTCCAGTTAAGGTAAGCAACCTGACTTTCCTTGGGTGCCACCATCATCTCGTGAGGCAAGACTGGCTGCCACTAGAAGTGGGGCCTTTTCAGTGGTGTCCCCCAATCTTTGGAATGCTGCTCCAAAAGAGATCTGCTCCATTGGTTATTCTAGGAGGGCCATTGACATTATTTCTTTTCCTTTTGATCTGTAGGCCTCTGGGAGAGCTTGTCTCCCATTGGACTATAATGGGAGACAAGCTTCAGTGTCTGTACATCTATAAATAAAATGTGATGTATTTTCCTAGGGCCATGCCTATTAAAGGTAGTTCCTTCCTTGAGGCAGCAGGGCATTGGGGAGTTCATCATGACTCTCAGCCAAGATTTATGTATTGATGAGTAGGATCAAGAAGCTATCTGTGTTAGTTGATGGTGCGGCGGGAAGTTACTGACCCAGTTTTTTCCTCACTGCACTTTGGACTGCAAAGATTTGCCACTGAACCCTAGGCAAAAATGAGAGCTGCGAACCTTAGTCTAGTTGTGATATGTTTAAGCTCAGAACTGCTGCAATCATATAGAAATGGACATTTTTCTTGCAGCTGATTCACTTTCACTATTGGAAAATGCCTAAGAAGGAAAGTACCTGTGGGGATAGACTGCAAGAAAAAAGGGGGGTGGGAGAGGGAAGGGTGGTTTAGCAGTCCTTGTCCATTTGCTCCTTTATCTTGTCTTTGTTTTCTTTTAATTATATTGGAGGCTTTCACGCAGTTTTTCTTGAATAGTTCACTGTGGAACTCTGCGCAGTTTCAAAGATTGTTGCCTGTAGTGAAATGGACATTGACTCCTCATTGAATGGGAGTTTACAACCTAGAATCATAGAATAGTAGGGTTGGAAGGGGCCTATAAGACTGTTGGGTCCAACCCCTTGCTCAGTGCAGGAATCTAAATCAAAGCATCCCCGACAGATGGCTGTCCAGCTTCATCTTCAATTCCTCCAGTGTGGGAGTGCCCGCTACCTCCCCAGGTAATGGGTTCCATTGTCGTATTGCTCTAACAGGCAGGAAGTTTTTCCTGGTGTTCAGCTGGAATCTGGCTTCCTGTCACTTGAGCCCATTATTCCGTGTCCTGCACTCTGGGATGATCAAGAAGAGATCCTGGCCTTCCTCTTTGTGACAGCCTTTCAAGTACCTGAAGAGCACTATCCTATCTCCCCTCAGTCTTCAATTCTCAAGGCTAAACGTGCCCAGTTCTTTCAGGCTCTCCTCATAGGGCTTTGTTTTCAGTCCCCTGATCATCTTCGTTGCCCTCCTCCGAACCCTCTCCAGCTTGTCTGCATCCTTCTTAAAGTGTGGTGCCCAGAACTGGACACAGTACGCCAGATGAGACCTAACCAGTGCTGAGTAGAGGGGAACTAGTACTTCCCGGGATTTGGAAGCTCTGCTTCTAGTACGGCAGCCCAAAACACCATTGGCCTTTTTTTGCAGCCACATCACATTGTTGGCTGATCTTCAGCTTGTGATCGACAACAATTCCAAGATCCTTCTCGCTTGTAGTATTGTTGAGCCAGGTATCCCCCATCTTGTAACTGTGCATTTGGTTTCTTTTTCCTAGGTGCAGAACTTGGCATTTATCCCTATTAAATGTCATTCTGTTGTTTTCTGCCCAGCGCTCCAGCCTATCACGATCACTTTGAATTTTGTTTCTGTCTTCCAAAGTATTAGCTATCCTGCCCACTTTTGTGTCATCTGCAAATTTGATCATTCCCTACACCTCCTTATCCAAGTCATTAATAAAAATGTTGAAGAGCACTGAGCCCAGGACTGAGCCCTGCGGTTCCCCACTTGTTACCTCTCCCCAGTTGGAGAAGATCCCATTGATAAGCAGTCTTGATAAGCTCGATTTTCAAGGACCAAATCAAAGATGCTAAAAGCATGAAACATTGTGGGTGAGCATAATGAACCAGTCCTGCTCTGTAGAGTTTTGACCGAAAGTGGGATGGACTCATTCCACTGTACCAAAACTCTAGAATGAACTCCAGAAGTTGGAATGGATTCCATTCCAGGCATATTCAAGGAGGCATAGCTGGCATTTTTGAACATCCCTTGGAGGGTGACAAGCCATACAGCCTGCTTTTCTTCATATTTACTTACTTGCAATATTTATATACCGCTCCACATCAGAAGATTTATAAAAAATCCGCTAATCAATTTTTCTACACCTCAGCAAGTAAAAAAAGAGAAGGATTTAACGCATTAGTAAGTCATGGGACATCTGAATGGTGTAGGAAAACAGTTTTAAATATATAGTAATCTGTGAATGGCATGGTGGCTTGGATGCCATGCAAGGGAAGCAGGGTCTCAGCCTTGTGCACAGTTCTTTATATGCTGCTTTTTTCAGTACTTCAACATAATTAAGTAGGTCAGTTGCTCCTCTAATCATGTAAGTTGGGGGAATTTTGCGAACTCACCTCTCCCGCTGCAGACCCCGCCCCCACATATCCCACACCACTCCTGGAGGTCCCTCAAGCCGCAGGAGAACATTTGTTGGAGGGGCGTGCACGTAAGGGGCAGCAGAGAAGGGAGGGGGTGGGAAGACCCCATTCCATGAGCTCAGTTCTGTTCACAGAAGGAAAGTTACACTCCCAGCTGTCATGTTTGGGATCAGAGCTTTGACCTTGTGTATAATGCAACCTCTCTTCCTTCAAAACCCTCCTCAAAACTCACCTTTTATTGAGGCCTTTGGTGTAACCTCATAATCTTCATGCCCTAAGGAACCAAGCTTAAGTACACATAGCTGTGTTTCCTCACATCTCATGCACTGTTACCCCTCTCTTTCCCACACTTTAGGTTTCAAGCTTCTTGGGGACAAGGAGCTGTCTGTGTTTTGCTTATGACATACACCTATGGCAGTGTAAACAGTAATAAACTATTTTTTTTAAAGATTTATTGCTTAGGAGAAATGTAGCAAAAAGGTAAGGATACTTTTCCTGCTCGTGGCTTGCAGTGTGTTGTGTAGGGGATAAATGACTTCACAACAATTTTGGTCTCTGCTAATTGAAATCCTACACAACAGTGCTTCAATACATACTGTTGATTACAAAATGAAGTGTTATACTTAACTAATTTATTCTTCCTTTCAATTTTAAATGAATCTTGCAGGCATCTTTGCTTACCTGAACTACCATGTTCCCCGAACAAGACGGGAGATCCTGGAGACCCTTATTAAGGGACTTCAGAGACTGGAATACAGAGGATATGATTCTGCTGGTATGCTGCTCATCCTGTCATTGACTTATTTATATTGTGAATGTCTTTCTGTGGATATACTTGTAAATGCAATCTCACTGGCTGCATTTACATGTCATGTTAAACCGTAATTTAGTGCAGTGTGCATGAACAGGAATGAACCTTGGGCTTCCTGCTTCCCCCTCCTCTCTGCGCCTTTCATGCAGCCAGGAGGAAGAGTTTGGATGCTCTTGCTTCCTCTGGAGTGACAGACTATGGTGAATATTAGCTATAGCTTAAAGCAAACCAACTTCAAACCATGGTTTCTGAAGCTGGCTTTTAGAAACTGAGCATAGTTAACAATCATAGCTCCTGGGTCAGTTGAAACAGGAAGCTGTGGTTAATTAAAAGCAGAAGCAAAAGCTTCTAAACTCCCCTGCCACACAAGAGGAGGTGGAGGGAAGGCACTAGCACAAGGCTTGCTGCAGCTCATTCTTGCCTATGCACTTCACGTTAAACCATGGTTTAGAATGACATGTGAACGCTGCCACTGTCTGCTGCTTTGCAGTGTGTTGGAAGCAAGGCTAGGTGTGATTGGTTCCACCTCTCAGTGCATATACAATAGGTGAAGAATTTGATTAAGTTTAATTATGAGATTCATGTGTGAGGTAATATTTCTCATTTATGGGCTTAGCTCTATTTATTGGACACAAATTATTACATGGGCTCTGTACAATATTTTAATGGGGTTTAGAAATTAAAGCCAGAACTAATTTTGGGAGGAAGCAGCATCCTCAGACTTCACAGCTTCTATGTTTGGGCAGTTTGTATCCAAGAAATACAGCTAAATCCATCAATGGGAAATATTACTATGACACATGAATCTTATAATTAAACTTGATCAAGTTTTCCACCTATTGCATGTGCACTGAAGGGTGGAACAAATCACAAGAGGCCTTGCTTCTGTTATATCTACAGTGAGAATTAATTAGCAACCACTTTTGAAAGCATAGCCATGGAAATATATAATATATGCAAATGGATATGGGCATTTCAGAATCAAAATTATGCAATTCAGATATCATCCGGGCTTGAGAAACTTCTTCTAAATGAAAGAGATCTGTCTCTTTCCTTACAGAAGCTGTTTTGTTTGACAAGATTCTAACTGCTGACACAACTCTCCCTGAGCAGTTGAAAATGCATGAATGTTTTTTGATGTCACAGCAGCACAGCCAATGGCTGAAAGGGATATCAGGCTATGTTATATATGTATGTCTTGCACTTTGTAAATCCAATTTTTAAAGATTTGCCAGGCTTCAAACTTATGTAAAATGTTTATAGTAGTTTAGATCTGCATACCAATCTGTATACTGAATCACAGTTGAGACTTCTAGCTTAGAAATCTCTAAATAAGAGGCTGTTAATGTATCTACTGATCCCCTGTAATTTTATTTGGGAATGTGAAAAAATAAAAGTTAAGTCACTGTTCTTGGAAAGTAAGATTATTAATATTGCAAGATGGAGCAGTGTTTGTGCATTTACTTACCGCTCTGTGTGTTAGGAGTTGGAATTGATGGAGGTAATGATAAAGACTGGGAAGCCAATGCTGGGAAAATTGCACTTATCAAAAAGAAGGGGAAAGTGAAGGCTTTGGATGAAGAAGTGAACAGTGAGTAGAATATTATATAATCCTCCACCTTTCCTTTTTAGTGTCCTCAATAACATCCAGGGCAATCTTATAATATATTGTTAGAGGCACATTGAAAATGCCCTCTTGACACGTGCTACATCCATAAGTGTACTAAATGATAGAATTATATATTTATTGTTTTAAAAATGCAATCCGCAGAGAAATCAAATTTTCTACCCCTCCTTGAAAGTCTCCCTTGCCTGCTGAGAGCAAAAATAAAAACATAGGGACATGTCTCCCTATGACAGAGATAGCATAATTCCTTGTTGGGCCAGTTAAATCCTGAAGTCCAACACAGTCATATTTGGCTTCAAAAGAGAAAACATCTCTAAAATAAGGGAACTGGTAAAAAGAAAGTTAAAAGGAGGAATCAAAAGGGTTAAATCTCTCCAAAATGCTTGGAAGTTACTAAAAACCAAAATAATAGAAACTTGGCTAGAATGTATACTGCAGGTCAGGAAAGGTAGCACCAAGTCCAAGAGGTCACAAGCATGGTTAACAAGATGGCTGCATTTAGACATCATGGTAACCCATGATGGGTTAATAAGCTACACACAGTAGTTTATTTTTGAAGTAGTCCACTATCCCCCACCACACGAACAGGCTCATCTATTGTGTGTAATTTGTCTCCCCCTCCCCTTCTGCTGCAATCCTCCCACCTGAGCAGTGGTGCTGTTTCACTCTAAAGTGCTGGAAGTTCGCCGTTGGGAGGCACCCAATCCAACATCAAAACCCTGCGCGACTACTCTCCAAGAAGCAAAAATCTGGAGTCAACAAAAAGGGGATGGTGGCTATAAAACCTTGGGGGTTTGCAGGGTCAGGGCAAAACTTCACACACTGCCTCTCCTAATCAGGAGGCACCCGATGCATGATCAAAAACCTGTGTAATTACACCAGAGGAGGGGTGTAACAAAAAAGGGGTGGCACAAATAAACTCTTGGGGGTTCGCAGGATCGGGACAAAACCCTCAATAGCTAGTTTCCCCCTATGGCCATCTAACGCATGACCAGCTGCATGGGTGGGCCCAGTGAGAATAGGGTGCAGCTCCCAGAAAGCCATGGTCTCCATGAAGTCCCGAGGTGCCTCCATGAGGACGGCCTATGAGTGTACATTGAAGTCCCCCAACGCCAATAAATTAGGGGACTGCACACGCACATCAGAGCACCTCAAGCACCTCAGCCAGGGAGTCAGTCATATAGCAGGGTGGGCAGTACACGAGCAGAATCCCCAGACTGTCCTTCAGGCCCAGACTCCAGTACATGCACTCAGCAACCTTGGTCTCCTGGAGAGGGGGTCTGGTGAAGACCAAGGACTCCCGGTAGATAACAACCACTCCCCCTCCCCAATCCCCAGCCTTTGGCTGCTGTGCATATGGAAATCCAGCTGGACACAAGGCCGCAAGAGTTGGAGCAGCGGCCTCAGCCAGCCAGGTCTCTGTAATACATGCCAGGTCTGCATCTTCATCGGATCATGTCATATATGACAGATGTTTTCTGGGTAACAGACCTGGCATTGCAGAGCAGCAGACAAAAGCCAGAAGGTGGAGTCATGCCTCCCCCAGCCATCCTTTGGCTCTGGGCAGGACCGGAACAGGGGACAGATATTACACATCTCTCCCTTGTTCCCCTTACCTGGCATGGCCTGCCCCAAGCACTCTGCCAGCACCTGCCACCCAGCCTCTGTATAGTCTGGCCCCAAACACTCCCCCCACAGCCTCCATCAAGTGGACACATGCCCCCTCACTCCCACCTGTCAGGCAGGCTACCCACCCCTAAAAACAGAATAGAATCCCCCCAAAACCCACCCCCCAGCAACAGTTAAAAATCAAAACAATACATCCCCCTCACAAATATTGGGGAGGGTTCCACAACCAAATATTGCCACCTGGAAGGCAGCAGACCCTCCCCCTCAGTGGCTTCTGCAGATCCTGGCTCTCCCAGGGCACCTCAGCCAGCCAGCTTATATAGCCCCTCCAGGAAGGGACAGGTGGAAGTAGTCAGCACAGCTGGCTCAGTACCTGGGGGCCTGGTCCTGCAGGGACTAGCAGTCTGCCCAGCATGAGTCCACAGGGAGAGTAGTGGTGGCGGTGGCGGCGGTGGCGGCGGTGGCGGCGGTGGCAGCAGCAGCAGCAGCAGCAGCAGCAGCAGGCACGCCCTCTTCCCCGGGTGGTGGCTTCTCCTGCAGATCCTGGCTCTCCATGGCTTTTTTCCTGGGACTTTCCAGGGTCTGTAAACTTTACATGTTTCATTATACAGCCAATAGAAGGTGCTATGATAGAGCGGAGATATAGCAGTTGTGTACAATTTCCCACAGCCATTAAAGTGGATTAACATTTATTAATGCATATCCCCAATCTTTTAAAAACTGGGATAAAGGTGAGAAAGCACAAGAGACACTCTGGAAGTTGACAATGTTGTGTAAAGGACCTGCAGACTTCTGTGAGTGACCAATCATGAGCATGCAACAAAAGCCTTGTGTAGAAATGCTCTAAGTCCCTAGCCATTACAGAATAAGAGAAGAGGTCCTCTTATGGATTAACCATGAGGTCCTCTTATGGTTAAAGAACAGAAAGCAAAGAGTAGGAATAAATGGTCAATTCTCTCAATGAAGGGATGTAAATAGTGGAGTTTTCCAAGGATCTGTATTGGGACTGGTGCTTTTTAACTTGTTCATAAATGATCTGGAATTAGGAGTGAGCAGAGCAATGGCCTAGTTTGGTGATGACACCAAATTATTTAGGGTGGTTAAAACAAGGGATTGTGAAGAGCTTCGAAAGGATCTCTCCAAAATGGGAGAATGGAGATTAAATTGGCAAATACAGTTCACTGCAAGAAAGTGAAAAGTGATGCATGTTGGGGCAAAAAATCTCAACTTCTTGTGTATGCTGATGGGATCCAAGCTGGTGATGGCTGACCAAGTTCTTGGGTTTATGGTAGATAGCTCAATGAAAATGTCAACTCGATGTGGCAGCTTGAAAAAGACAAATTCCATGTTGGACATAATTAGAAAAGGACTTGAAAGTATAACTGCCAATATCATATTGCCCTTATACAAATCTACATTGTGAGCATACTTGGAACCTTATGTACAGTTCTGGTCACTGCACCTCAAAAAGGATATTGTACAGTTAGAAAAGATGCAGAAAAGGGCAACCAAAATGATCAAGGGGCTGGAGCCCTATGAGGGCAAGTTATAGTGGTTTGTTTAACCCTCAAACAATCCCTGCCGCCTGGGTTAGCATGACACAACAACCCATGGCAAGCTGGGTGCTCACGGGCACCTGGCACAACGCAACAGCTCCCATGGGTAAATTAACCCATGGTGGGCTGTTGTGTTGTGCAAACTAGGTCAATGTCTGGGACTGTTTAGCTTAGAAAAAAGGTAAGTATGAGGAGATGTGATAGAGGTGTACAAAATTATGTATGGTGTGGAGAAAGTGGATAGGGAGATGTTTTTCTAAGTCTCTCATAATACGAGAACCCAGGGTCATCCCATGGAGCTGAATGATGGGAGATTCAGGACAGATTAATAGAAGTACTTCTTCACAGAGTGCATATTTAAACTATGAAATTCGCTACCACAAGATGTAGTGATGGCTATCAATTAGGATGCTTGTAAAAGGAGACTAGACCAATTCATGGGGGATAAGACTATCAAGGGCTAGTAGTCCTGATGGCTATATGCTACCTCCAGTGTTGGAGTCTGTGTGCCTCTGTATACCGATGCTGGGGAACACAAGCAGGAGGGTGCTATTGCACTCATGTCCTATTTGTGGGCACTGGTTGGCTACTGTGTGAACAGAATGCTAGATTAGACAGGCCTTGGTCTTATTCAGCATGGCTCATCTTACATTCTTATCCTCTAGAGCATGTGTTCTCTCCATCCATTAGTAGAGGCAGCATGAGTGGCGAGGATGGTGGCAGAGTGTACACTTGAATAAAAAAGGCTCACAAGATCCTGGTATTCACTTCTTTTGCAATTTCTATTCTCTACTCTTCTTCTAGAATGGGCAGCTGCACCATTAGTCTATCACTGATAAACTAACAGCCCATAGCAACGTGTCTGTTGGCTGCTGTGATAATAGATGGCCAGGCTACCTTTACCAAATGAAAAAGTGCTGAAGTTCCTAACAGTGGGATGGTTCGCACCTAATGCCAAATCATGATCCCACTCCCTCCCTCGGGTTGCATGTTTTGATATTTCTTAGTTAGAGCAAACCATAGTTTATTGTTAACATCCAAACTGGCGAAGTGTGGTTTGCTTGTCCTCAAAACCAGGATTACAAACCATGATTTGAAGCTGGCTTGCAGTCCTGTTTTGGAGCACATGAATAAACCATCATTTGCTAGTGCAGATGTAATAGTAAATTAAGGGTGGTACTAAAGTGGAAGTAAACGACTGAATCAGAATATGCAGGTGCAGGGCTTGTTTTTGTAGCAGAAAAAAACATGTTTTGATGTTGCTTCTGAACCAAACCAGTGATGTACTTCATATAACAGTTATAAATTTCTGTAGCAACTGGGCTTAGGAATTGCTTAGTTCAAATTATCTGGCTCTAAATAGGGTGAATTGATGCAGTGATGAACTGAGGCACTCTTTCTATTTCTAAACTTTATATGAACTAGAAAAAAGCAAGCATTAAATCGATATGTTCTGTGTGTACAAACCTGTAAACAATGGAGGTACATATGGAGGCAAACAATGGAGGTTACTTTCATAACATTGTTTTTTTTTCCTCTCAGTTTTTCTCTCAGATACCTTATATTCAGGTTCCAACAACTTCTGTTGATCTTATGGATACTTTGTTTAAGAATGTAGGTGTTTTCAGGGAGGGCGTGGGGTAAGAACTATGAATTATAGACTTGATGTTTATGTTTAAATCTGCTTATTTAGGTGGTTGATTTTATTCAAAACTTGTAACTTTGTTTGTTTGTTTAAAATATTCCTTGGCCATCTTTCCTGGCAGGAGCCCTCCCAAGATGGCATACAACAATAAAACACATACTAAAAACTGATGCAGCAATAAAAACAGTAAAACACAATAAAAACAGCAAACATTCTAAAAAACATCAAACACCAGCATAAAATAAAACTTACACCAATCAACTGCAGCTACAACCCAGTCTGATAACATAATTAGGGGAAAGCCAGAGTAAAGTAGTAAGTTTTTAGGGTCTTCTTAAAAGCCTGCAATGATGCGGCCTGGCAGACCCCCAATGGCAACTTACTCCAGATGTGTGGGCCACTGTGGAAAGGTTCTCTCTTGTGACTTGCACTATAAACTTTATATGTTGGTGGGATTAGGCCAATTCTTTTATATTTAAAAAATCCATGCAGGAAACATACTTATGGATGAGTAGCCTGGAAAACCTTGGCCCACTTCCTGTGTAATGCCATCATGAGGTTGGTGGGCTTAAGCATAATTGGGCAAGGGACTGTGGCTGAATCCTGTTCTTCCATTCAAGAAGAGTAGTTGAGATGCTTAGGAGTGAAAATACTTTTTTCTCTACATAGAACAACAGGATATGGACCTGGACATTGAATTTGATGTACATCTTGGAATTGCCCATACTCGATGGGCCACCCATGGTGAGCCCAACCCTGTCAACAGCCATCCACAGCGATCAGATAAAAACAACGGTAAGACGTGGTGTGATCCAAGAGCATCTTTTTGTGGGTGTGGGGGATGAGGTGGCCCTTCTGATTTTTGTCTGGCAGGGGCTGCTATTGGCTCTTCAGTGCTTGTAAAGAATTCAGGTGAACTGCCTCCTTGGACTGCAGCACTCACCTGTCTTAAAAGAAGTGCTAGGAAGCAAGGAAGGTTTTCTTGGTTCTAGTCCCTACTCTGCCATGAAGCTCACTGAGTGACTTTGGGCCAGCCATTGATCTTGGCCTAACCTACATTACAGGGTCGTTGCGAAGATAAAATGGAGAGGACGAGGAGGAGCATGTAAGCCATCTTGGGTTCCTTGGAGGAAAAAAGACAGGGTATAACTAATAATAAATAAAATCGGTCTTAGTCTTTAGCCCTCTCCTCCCACCCTAAATTAGTCACAGACCTGAGAGCAGCAATAAGCCAACAATCAATTTGCATGCTGGGAAACAGAATGTAGATCTTCAGTCTTATCCAGAGTCTTTAATCTTTAAATACAAGGCTGATCTGAATCCCTCTTACATGTGTACAGTGCTTACAGATAATGGTTTTAAAATGGCTTTTTAAAAAAGTGCATCATGGATCACAGAATAAATCCCTCACTGATCTATAGAGATTTTCAGAAAAGGTTAAATTTGTGTTCCCTCTGATTCGATTGTTTCTAGATAAAGATCTGTGATTTGGGACAAAGCAATGTTTTGTATAGTAGTGCTATAAGGTTAAAATATTACCAAAGTTTCCAGCATGGGTTATAATTCCAATTAATCTGCTGTAAGGGATCATTAATCTGTCAAATGTCTTAATTCTAAAGACTCATTATGGCTGAAATTGAGCCGCAGGCTCCCTGTATTTTGTTAATACAGCCTGTTTAATATGAGGAACTGTACTTTCTGGTGTAGTTCGCACAGAAAACTATTTTGAGTAATGGCTCGCATGGAGGATGGCCTACATTCTTTCTTACATTAGGAAATTGAACTCTAAATGGGATAAAGTACATTAATATTGCAGTTGGATTCAGCAGATGACATTAAACTACCTCAAGTTAAGCAACCAAGCAGGGTTGATACTTAGGTTGAGGTCTATTTCTAACTTTATTAAATCAAATCATCCCATATCATATTGGTTTGGCTTTGGAAATCCTTGTTTCTACCACTGGCTTTTACTGTGTAAATAATATTTTGTCTTTGAACAAGTAAATTAACAATTATCCTTTCTGCTCCTCTTGAGATGATTCCCTATTTTGGGACCATAATTTGTGATCACAGCCATTTAAGTAGTGTTTTTTTCCCCTTCAGAATTTATTGTTATCCACAATGGCATTATCACAAACTACAAAGATCTGAAAAAGTTCTTGGTAAGTGAGCCTCCTTGTATGGAGCTGTAAATTAAGCTTAAAAGATTGAGTCTGCTTGTTGTGGTATTGCAGGAAAGAATTGCTTGTCCTCGGTAGTTTTGTTGCAAAATTATGTCAAAAATTTCAGATGCTGAAAAGACAAGTACTTTTGCACCTTAGCTGGTACAACAGACAAGTATCTGTTTTATGACCTGGTGGTACTAAAACTTTAAGGGGTGGTTAAATTGCAAGTTCCTCACGGAACAGACCTGCCTCTTTTCCTTTACTCTGTAAAGTGCCATAGGAACATAGGCAGCTGCCTTATCCTGAGTCAGGCCATTGGTCCATCTTGCTCAGTATCGTCTACACTTACTGGCAGCGACTCTTCAGGGTTTCAAAAGGGGTCTTTCCCAGCCTGACCTGGAGATGCCCGTGATTGATCCTGGGATCTTCTGCATGCAAAACATGTGCTGTACCACTGAGTTATGGTTGATCCTTCTCCTGTGTACACGAATGGTAGTATATAGTAATCAATATTGACATAATATAATAGATGGATAATATTTTGCTTCCAATTTCTTCCATGCTATATATAGAGTCTTGTTTGAGTAAGTGTATATTAGAGTAATGGTATTGTATTGCCCATAGAAGGTGTAGTAAAATGAAGGTGGTGACCTGCAAGGTGTGTGTAATGTTTGTTTACTTGCCTGAGATCAACATGGCCTACATGTGCAACAAGTGTAAGCTGATTACACTGTTGGAAGAAAAAGTAAGAGGACTGGGGCAGCGAGTGTTGACTCTCAAGGGAATAAGAGAAGACTAAGCGTTCTTAGACAGAACGGTGGAACTACAGCAGCAAAGCAAAGTACAGGAGCTAGAAGAGCAACAGCAAGCTGAGGCAGAAGAGGAAAATGCTGAGGTGAGGAAAAATGAAGTAGACGATATTCCTTGGAAAAAGGTGATAGGAGCAGAAGAACTAGAAGCCACTCTGCACCAGTGGAGGAAGTGGAGCTATGGAACTGTTTTCAGGTACAGAGGATGAGACTGGAAGACAGCCTGCAGAGGAAGAATGAACCAATGACCTAGGGAGGTAGTGGGCTCTGCCAGACTGGAGGCATTCAAGATGAAGCTGGACAGCCATCTTTCAGGGATGCTTTGACTTGGATTCCTGCATTGAGCAGGGGATTGGACTAGATGGTTTTATAGGCCCCTTCCAGCCCTACTATTCTATTATTCTAAGATGTCTTTGGGCTTGTTAACAAGTGGGTGTAATAGACACCAGGAGTCTTATTTCATACTCTTCTTGACATTCTAGTTTTATGGATGGCTTGATCAAACAAGTCTTATATACTAAAACAGGGGAAAAGTATTTAGAATAGTAATCTAGAAGAAGGTTTTTCGTTTATATTCCAGGCCATCATTCCCATTTTTCTAAATCAGTTATTTTAAGGGTACTTGTGCTTTTCAGAAAGCTTTTAGCTTGAAATAAGGACAATCATCTTTGCAAAAAGACTTCAGAGGGGAGGCTTCAGCATGCAATTGATAAACAGGATTTATCAGCAAATTTGATTCTATTCAGTTTGGAGTTACTCAGAGTTCTGGGTTTCTTTCCCACTACAGGTGTTAAATAAGAATAACATTACTAGAAAAATAGTATTGTCAGAGTGAATACTTTTTTGAGTGGGTCACTCGTCGTTTTGCCCCACTGTTTACCACTTTATGCTGCACTAAATCTATTAGTCTTTAAGCTGTCACAAGATTTTTGTGATGTTTGTAGCCACAGAAAACATAGCTATCCCCTAGAATTTGTCATCTTTGCAAAACAAAAAGTGTGTGTGGGGGATTAAGCTAATTGTTTATGGTCATATGTAGCACATGTTATCAACTACTCTAAAATGCTGTTACCATTCTCCCGCTCCCTAAGAAAGAGAATTTGTGTGCAATCCCAGTCCATTCTAATGACTGATGAGAATTGTGCCTTTGGTTACCATGCTGGCTTGATTGCATCTGTAGTCAGCATCTACTTCACTTTCTCAAGAAGTAGGGCAGTAAGTTAGAGCCACATAGCATTAGGAAAGTTCTTCTGACATTACATGTCTTGGTAATCTTACACTCTTTCTAAGCAGGATTTAAATTCATGATGGAAGGTAGACCACTTAAAAAAAACTTGGAACTTATTGTGCAATGTTTTGAGAGTATGGCCACTTGGATGCAAATAATAGCACATAGTAGATTTCTTTTAGTCCAGGCCACGTGTGCTCTCTTCCATATACTCGTTGCTTGCATGATTCTCTAGCAACAATAATGCTTCTTTTCTTGCAGGAAAGCAAAGGGTATGAATTTGAGTCTGAGACTGATACTGAAACAATTGCTAAGCTTGTCAAGTACATGTATGACAACCGTGAAAGTGACGATATCAGCTTCACCACCTTGGTAGAAAGAGTCATCCAGCAACTGGTAAACCTACACTTTTAATTAACCATAGGAATCCATTTAAAAGCTTTGTGTGTCACCAGCATGTTAACGTATTTCATTAGTGGGGCTTCAGGAATTATTTGTCTGATCATCAGTACAGAGCAAAAGGCTTTCACTGACAGCTGCTTTTGTAAGAAGAGCCTTGCTAGATCTGAGCAAAGATCCATCTAGTTTAGGTCTTGCTTGCAACAGTGGCTAGCCAGATGCCAGATATTCATTAATTTAGTGCAAAACTTTTGTCAAACTGGAGAGGGTTAATTGTCTAGTTATTTTATTTATTTACAGCATTTTTATCCCTCTCTTCAGCCAAAAAAAGGCTCCAAGAGCAGCTTACAAAGTTTTAGTAGAATAGTTCAGAGAATCTCCTGCTATAGGGGGAATGTTTTTCATTAATACACAACATGCACAGGATATATAAGAGCGTATATGCATGATGCCTTTATAAAACAGAATTAATACTCTTAAACTGTGGACCATGCTGCCCCATGATATCAGTGCGTGTTTACAAAGTGGCAACTCCTAGGTTCCTTCTGTTTCCACTGGATGTCATTAGGTGTTGTTTTCTGTGGTACATAATTTTCTTAACTGAGGTAAGATTTGAACTGGGGTCTTGTCAGCTCACAGTCTTACTTGCTACACAATCATCATGTGGTTTTTGCCATATGAATGGTTAACAGGTTCTCTGAAATCAGGCAGCGTTTTACAATTAAGGGTGCAATCCTATGGAGATAGACTGACTATCCTATACAGGGCCCTGCATTTTCAGTTAGATGCGCAATTTCATGCATTGAGCCAGGGATTTTGGAGCAGAGTGGAGGGAGGCTGTGTGGCACACAGGAAGCCTCGTAAAGAGGCTTCCACGGTCTCCTCCCCTTCTTGGGACTGCATCCTTTTCGCTGTCTCTGTTTCCGAGCACGGAGATGGGGAAGAACCGCGCCAGTGGGGAAGGGGAGGGAAGCGCGGTTTCCGGGAACCGAGCTCAAAGCCAGGACTCTGACCTCGGTTCCCAGAAAACAAAAAATCCTAGGGCTCTCTAGACAGTGTCTAGCGGCCATAGGATTGCTTCCTCAGTGCATGTGAGCGCATGCACTTTTAAGTTTTTGTTTATGTGACTGAAAAAGTAAAGTACATGTCTGTTTGTTTTTCCCCACAAGGAAGGTGCATTTGCCCTTGTATTCAAAAGTGTTCACTATCGTGGTCAAGCAGTTGGCACCAGGTAAATACTATTCCAATATAGTGTGTCTTTCTCAGACAGTAGATCAGTTTCATCATTCCCATGTTGATAGCCTGTCAAAGACTTTATCATCTTTAGCTTTATAATATTTGAATCAAATGAAATTCTAGTTGCCTTATCTAGGGAACTGATCTTCTAATATCCTGTGTAATATTCCTAGTTTTTTCATGTACTATGCTGAAATAAAAGTCTTCTCTTAGAAAAATGCCCTAGTTCCGTAAAGTTAGTCTTTCCCTGTCATCTGTGAAGAACTGCAAACAGTTCAGAATTAGCAAAACAATCAGCATATATTTTCAGGTATATTTTTCAAGCTGTGTAGAATTTTGGCAAAATAAGGGCCAATCTGTACCATATGCCTATATTGGTTTTAAACCAGTTTCATGGCTTATCCCAAAGAATTTTGGGAATTGTCGTTTGAAGGTTCAGGAAAATCACATGCTCCCCACACACAGAGCTACAGTTCCCCCAGCTCCCTGAGGTGAGAGAATAATTGTTACACCAGGTTTAGGCTGCAATCCTATTTGCATTTACTTGGAAGTAAGTTTCACTGAACTCAGTGGAACTTACTTCTGACTAAACATGCATAGGATCAGGCTCCACATCTGTAGGACAGAGATGTCTTCAGATTGTGATCACTTTGATTGTTAAAAATGTGCTTGGTTACACATAGGCATTACACACAGGGTTGTTGCACATTTGGCCCACAGATTGTGAACTGTATCTCCACCTGGTGTGATATGCTTTAACTCTGAATTCAGTCCTAGCTCAAGACCTCTCCAACTCTGAACTTGTTTCGAATGATATCGATATGGAGTAATGTTATTTTCCATTTTGCAAATAATGCAAATTGGCAAATAATGCCATCAAAGATCAGATTCCTGTTTTGCAACTTTTTCATCCTGCTTAATATTGACACTCAATTTGTATCCTGCTCTGATGTTTTATTCTGGTTTTAGATTCTTTGTTCAGTCACGGTGCCCCCTTCCCTAACACTCGTCCTGCCCCCTTCTCCCGCATTACCTTTTTTGAGCAAGCTGCCTTCCGGCCTAGCTTGCTTGCCATGTGTTGTGTTGCATATTGGTCATCTTGACTATGCTGACACTAGCTGGGGCTGAATGGTCACCAGTTGCTCAGGGGTCAGCCACAAGAGTGAGCAAGCTACCAAAAGGGAGAGCTCTGTGGTGCTCATGCCCATTACAGCTGGATATCTTGTTTTCAGGAGGGGAAGCCCCCTGCTCATCGGAGTGCGAAGTGAACACAAGCTCTCTACTGACCACATTCCAATACTGTACAGAACAGGTAGGCACCAAAGGGGAAGTCATTCCCTACCTGCCCCCTGCCCTTTTAGAGCAGCGTAACAGGAGTGAGATCCTCTGTGATATCAGCTAAATGGAAACCTTACACACAGAGGAGACACTATGGGAGATTTCTAGAAAGCTAAAGCTATGTCTTTACTGTATTCCTTGGCTGGATTGGGATTGTGGAGGGCTCAGATGAATTGGGTTTTGTTCTTATAGGGCTGAAGTAATTATGGCAGCAAAATTTTTTCTATGAGTGCCTCAGTCAAGGAGCTGGCTTCAGTCCTCCATCACCTTCCCCTTCTGAGGTGGGGTGAGCCTTTGGGGAGCAGGGAAGCCTCACCTGGGGCCCCGCGGGCCAGATAGGCTGGCCTGGTGGGCCAAATTTGGCCCATTGGCCAGAGGCTCCCCAACTTTCAGAGCATATGTACTCTCTTCAGAGTGCATACTTGTTCAGAATAGCATGTATTTATTTATGGTGATATGCACCCCATAACAAAACATTCTCAGGGTGGCTCACATAATGAAACAGGTTAAAGCAGCTGTGAACAATAAAGATTTAAAAGGCCTCAGAAAATTTAAATCGCAGTAATAAAAACCTGAATGCCTGGGAGAAGAGGAATGTCTTTGCCTGGTGCCAATGTGTGCATGCCAGGTAAGCCTCCTTGGGGTGGGGGCATTCCATGGACAGGGCACCACTACTGAGAAGGCCACCCACCCTAATTCCAGCAGCAGAGGCACCCGGAGGAGGACCTCCAAAGGTGATCTAGAGTCCAGATAGGTACATATGAGAGGAGATGTTCCTTTAGATAGTCTGGCCCCAAGCTGTTTAGGGCTTTAAAGGTCGACACAAACACTTTGAATTGGGCCTCAAAACAGACTGAGATCCAGTGCAACTGACAATGCACAGGCGTGTCATGATGGTATCCACCAGTCTCATTTAGCGGCCTACCAGCTCTGTTTCGAACTAATCCATTCCATTACCCCGCTCAGGCACTGATTCAGAAAATGAATGGCTTCACCTGGATTAGATGAAAAAGAGAGGTAGAACTGGATGTTATCTGCATATGGATGACGCATCACCCTACATCCTTGGATAACTTCCCCTCTACAGTTTTATCTAGATGTCAAATAGCTTGCTGGATGAAACTGAGCCCTGTGGATCCCCGTGACATAATTGCCTTGGAAGAGAATGCCTTCTGGAAATGGATAGCCATGTAGGAATAAAAACACTGTAAAATGGGCGCAGAACCGCAGACCTGGGGGCCAAATCTGGCCGTCCTGGGGTTCCCTAGATGGCCCTGCCCCCTTCCCTCGGCCCTGCCCCTTTCCCCCAGCTACCTATTGTTTAGTGGATTCCCAACTTTTATACAGTTTTCTCCCTCCTAAAAGGTTGAAATGTCTCTCCTAAGGCTTAGTTGCTGGCAGCAAGAGCCGTAAGCTGTGGTACCCTGGTATTTTGAACCATCCCCTTTTGCCTGGAATCCGGCCCCTGAAAGCTTCTCTGAAATGGATTTTGGCCCTCAGGCTCTCTCCCCCTGCTGTAAACTGTGCCTCTTAGTTCAGACAGCCAGTCCAGAAGGATACCATGGTCAGTGGTATCAAAAGCTGCGGAGAGGTCCAAGACGACAAACATGGTTACACCCCTCCTGTGTCTCTCTCGGCAAAGGTCATCCCACAGGGTGACCAAGGCAATTTGGGTCCCAAAACTGCCTGTATGTTTTCATAATCGTGATAGTTCAGGGTGCCTTGTACAGGGTGTTGCTGTAGCAGTCCCCTAAGCAAGACACATGTGGCCAGTCTTTATTTATTAAGTTTGATACTTTCCTTCCTGCAAGCAACTCGGGGTGGTGTGCATGACGGTATCTCTTTCTCCCCTCATAACTACCCCTTGAGGTAAGTTAGGCTAAGAGTGCGTGACTGTATTAATACTGTCCGGTGAACTTCATAACTGAGCAGGGATTTACCAAGGAAAGAGCCTTCTCTGTTGTGGCCCCCTTCTGTCTGTGGAATGCCCTTCCCAGGGAGATCAGTTTGGCATCTTCATTGTATACATTTAGATGCCAGGTTAAGACCTTCCTCTTCAAGCAGTCATTTAATCTGTTGCGTGATTATTCATTTTGCTGCTGACTTCTCAGTGTTTTTAAATACTTTAAAATGTTTAATATTGTATTATTTTTTGGTTGTGGTTGTTGTTGTTCAGTTCATTTTATTATGGGGTCACAGGTCCATTAGAACAACAGGTAGTGAATCATAATCATTAAAAACATAAAAACAATCATTAATTCATTACACAACAAGCTAAAAATAATCATTAAAACATACACGTATTTAAAATATATGGGCATAATTAAAACACAACGTGATACAAAAGATAAAAACATGGAATACAAGTTACAATTAGGATGAAGAAATCATCTTACAAGACCTTTGAGCAGAGAAGAGGAACTTGTTTATACCAGCCAAGAAGTGTTCCAAATACTGTTCTGATGTCCTTCCAGGGCATTTCCTTATAATAGGGCAAAATGGTCTATTATGTTCTTCCCTATGAAGGCTGTATTAAAAAAATGACCTAAAGTTTCAGCTGTTTCATCTCCACAGAGACACAAGTGATTCTCATATGGGACGCTCTGGTAGCACCCTTCCAGTATTGCAGAAGGGAGGCAGTTAAATCTAGCTGTAGAGAAGACATGGTGATACTTTGGGATAGTCAGATTATCCAGATATCTGGCATATCTAGGGAATTCAAAAGTTAAACCAAAGTGTATTGGAGAGCAAGCTCTACGAGCATTTGACATAGACTAATGATGTGCACCAGTTGCTAGGGAACATGGGAGGGAGGGTGCTGTTGCGTTCATGCCCTGCTTGTGGGTTCCCAGTTGACAGCTGGTTGGCCACAGTGTGAACAGAATGCTGACCTAGATGGACCCTTGGTCTGATCCAGCAGGGCTCTTCTTATGTTCCTATGTTCAATGCAATTCTTATGTTCTTATGTTCAGTGCAATTCCTGCATTGAACAGGGGGTTGGACTCGATGGCCTTGTAGGCCCCTTCCAACCCTACTATTCTACTATTCTATGATTCTATGTTCTTAATGTCCTTAATCCGTTGTTGTTGTTTGGTTTTATGATTGTAAACCACCCCCAGGGCATTTGTCAGTTGGGTGGTATACAAATCTAATAAATAAAATAAAGGGAAAATTAGTTTTTTCATTGTAGTCCAACCATCTCCATCATGCCGGCTTTCTACCCTTACATGCTGTCTGTCCTTTACAATCACATTATTAAGATTTATTGCAATATCCTTCCTGGCCGTTTTTTCAGTTGTTTTTCATGTAGGATGGTATGTAAAGGAGTCATCCCCACTTCTAGTGTGTAATATCTGTGGCCAGCATTATCATTCATGAGTGGGGTAATAGTCTCATGAAGCAGCTCTAGAAACATGAGAATTGTGGCCCAAATTAAAGTATGTCTTCCACTTGTTCCTACTTCTCGTTTTTATTTTAAGTCAATATTGCTGAAGTTCCTCTTGTTGTCAACGGCTCTCTGAAGTTAATTTTCATATTACACTTTCAGCCACACAACCTATGGATCATTCTTTTGATGGATCCATAAAACTGGAGGAAGGTGCCTGAGACATAATTCTTAATTCTACAAGTCCTCCTGCATCTCAGAAAAATGAATTAAAATGAGCACTGCCTTTTAAATATGTAGCTTATTGCTTTCCATTGGAGAGGATGGGCAAAACTCACAATGGAGATCCTACAAATGCTTTTATTTGAGCAGAGCCTTTCATTTCTTAGGCTCCTTATCAGGATATAGAAGTCCATATAACTACATACGCCAGTGTAGCATGCACACATTTGCCTTTAATTACTGAGTTGTGTAATTCTGCATCTGTGTAGGAACAGGGTGTCAAATGCCATCTCGTTTGTTCAATGGAAAGCAACGGCAACATACTAAAGAGATGGCAGTGCATGGGGAAGATTTGCATGCAATATCGTTCAGGGGCTTTTTACTTCACAAAAGGGTCTCTGATCCCTCTCTGCCCTTCTCTGGTTTCTCTGCCTTCTGCTGAATTTTGTTAAATTGAAACCAACGTCCCAATTTGAGGATGTCTGACTTACTTGCTTAGTGGCACTGGCTTAATTTTTTTAACGTCGGTATCAACATGAAAGCAGTATTTTAATACTAGCCTTTGGAATATATTTAACATCAGTGCAGTCACTTACTGATCTGAATACTAACAGTTTGCTTAGGGTTAGTAAATCATTTGGTCAAAATGAGAAACATTTCAATTAGGTTGGTGGAAGCAATGCTAGGAAATGTATGCATGTCCGACAGAGTGGCAAATCCAAATGTAGCCTTGTGTAGTATCCAGTGTTAGTCCTATGTAGGGTAGGCCCATTAAAATGAATGGGACTTAAGTTAGTCATGACTAAGTTACTGGCTTCCTGTAACTTGGGCTGAAGTGACAGGAAGCCAGATTCCAGCTGAACATCAGGAAAAACTTCCTGACTGTTACAGCAATACGACAATGGAACCAATTACCTAGGGAGGCGGTGGGCTCTCCCACACTGGAGGCATCCAAGACGAGGCTGGACAGCCATCTGTCGGGAATGCTCTGACTTGGATTCCTGCACTGAGCAGGGGGTTGGACTTGATGGCCTTGTAGGCCACTTCCAACCCTACTATTCTATGATTCTAAGTTAAGTCTCATTCATTTCAATGGATTTACTCTATGTAGGACTAACATTGGATACTATCCCTTGACTTTAAAAACAGCAGCTTGTTCCATGGTCAGTACTTCTTTTGATCATTTTTGTACAGGTAGAACACAACACATGAACATTCACAGAACATTTAGATATTTTCTCTAGCTCTGATTGCCAAATGACCTAGTATTTTTGACAGTTGGGGAGTCCTCCTCAATATCAAGACTGTTTCAGGAACTGTTCAGCCACTATTCCCTCTAGAAAATAGATTCATCTTCCTCCTAAGGTGTTGGACTAAAACTACCATCATCCCCACCAGTAAGGGCACTGTGGGTGGGGATGATGGGAGTTATAGTCCAACACACCTGGAGGGCACCAGGTTGGGGAAGCCTGTCCTGAAGTGTGATTCATAAAACATTTACTCCAGCTAGCCCGGTTGTCTTCAGCAAAGTATTCCGGGATTGGAGCTAAGTGGTTTTGATAACTGCAGCCTAGTAGGAAACCAGTATTAACAGCTAGACCAAAACGCCCTGCAAAGTTAATTGCTGTGAACCGCCCAGAGAGCTTCTGCTATTGGCAGAATAGAAATCGGCAGTATAGAAATGTAACAAATAAATAAGTGTACTTATGTTTATTCCCATTATACAGATGCCTGGGTAACCATGACCCAAGCTGAATTTTAGTTTGGGAACATCTGACCTAACTTGAATATCATCTTCTTGCTAGTAAAAAACAATAGAACAAATCCCCAAAGTGTTGTAAGTGTTATGTATGCAGAATGGATTAAAAATTGCCCACTGGAAGGCCTGAATGTGATTAAGTTAGTTAAATTGTGGCCTCAAAAACAACTAGATTATCATTTTGATATGTTTGCTCCACCCCCACCCGCACACAGGTTTTCAGCTGATTCACATCCTTCTTTCTTAACCAAAACTCACACAAGGCAGGATCCATGGAAAGGCATAAATTCCATTGAAATGCAAAGAGGTGACGCTGCTCTTGCATATTTTCCATTTCCTTTACTGGCACTTGTGCAGGAATATTCCTATGCCAGCAAGGACGTTTAAAAAGTAATGCTTCATGTTGGTACTATGACTTGGTGACTTTGGGTGAGTTTTATCAAAGGAATGGTTTGTGTTCGTTTGCTGTATGTTGCTGTGTGCTGTTAATGACAGCTAATCAAGCTTTCTCATATTGCAGGCAAGGACAAGAAGGGAAGTTGCAGCCTCTCCCGTGTTGACAGTACCACTTGCCTTTTCCCTGTTGAAGAGAAAGCCGTGGAATACTACTTTGCATCTGATGCTAGGTCGGTGATACTGAAATACTTGATGGGAGTAGTCTTGGTTTTGTTGCTGGCTTCCTACTTGGCACAGGGGCTGAATGCAAGCAACGGTGAACCACCAGTTCCAGAATGAGGGCCAGAGAAGAAAGTAGTTCATGAGCTACAGAATGATGGATGGCTTGCATAAATATTTTAGTCACTTGCAAGTAGTACAAGTTAAATATTGCAGCATATGTTTTCTAACACTAAATATTCCTAACATATGTTTCCTGGTGTGCTTCCAGTTAAAAGGGGAAATGGGTATGAATAAATTGAGCATATGTAAGGCCAAGTGCTCTTTATCTAAGAAGAACTAGAGTTTCTGATAATCCTAGAGCCAAGGAGGTGGTGTTGGTAGATTAGGACCAGGGAGACTTGAGTTCATGGCTTGAGTGGGGATTTGAAACTTCCTATGAGTGCAATCCTATGCATTTATAGACAGAAAAAAGTCATACAACTCCCAACATGCCCCAGCCAGCATGGCTGACTGAGGAATGCTGGGAGCTGTAGGACTTCTTCTGTCTAAACATGCATGGAATTGCACCCTAAGTGACCTTAGACCAGTCACTATCTCTCGGCCTAACCCTCCTTCCTAGGGTGGTTGTGAGAATGAAATGGGGGCAGGAAACTATGTATGTTGCTCTGAGCTCCTTGAAGGAATGATAGGATAAAAATTAAATGAAAAAAAATTCTGCAGAAACTGAAAAGTCAATTACAGTAAAATAACTAAGTGAACATGTTCAATTGCAGACTCTTTTTTATCATGAAATTTTATTTTATTTTGAAATAAGGTTAACAAAATAAGGGCAACAAAAAAAAGAATGTACATAATAATAAATCAAAACCACTAAAGAAACAAAGGAATTCACTCATTATAGATCTTAGTCTATAACTGATACGCTTATGGAACATAGCTGGCTGTCTCCGAACTTGAAGGTGACCGCCTATCCAAAGCAAGGCAGGAGAGGCATGGGGAGATCGTTCCCTCCGTGCCTCTCCTGCCTTGCTGTTTTTCACTGGACAGCCATTTTCAGCTGTCTAGCAGCGGGGGGCCCAACCAGGAGAGGAAGCTGCCGTATGACATGTTGGATGTGTCGTTCGCGCAACTCCACTCTCCCTGCCCCGGAATGCCCCCAGCCCTGCCCGCTTTCAGTTGCTCCACTCTCCTCTTGCGAGCACGGAGGACAGGGCTTCTCTGCGCTGCCTCCAAGGCAGCATGGACGAGAGGGGCAGTTGGTTTTCTGGCAACCGACCTCAGAGCGCAGGCTCCAAGGTTGGTTCCCGAAATGAGCATATCCTATGGCCTGCTAGACATAGGATTGCTCTCACCGGAAAGTAAAAAATACAAGCTCTACAACATATAAAAGGAGCACATTCAAGTGCATGTCATTTTGTGTGTTTGTGCATATTAATTAGAAAAATACAGGCAACTGTACTTAGTGGGAACTTTGTCAAAAGTTTGAAGTACTTCAACATAGGAAATGAATGGAAACCATGGTGCCATAATATCATTCTTCAAGTTAGGATTCCTTGCTTGCTGCACTTGCTGAATAAGTTTATAGATACTCATAGTCTCCCAAATTTTATTAATCCACTGCTCTTTAGTTGGTTGCTTTGGAGACTTCCAGTTATATGCTATACATAACTTTGCAGCTATATACAATTGCTTAAGAAGGAATCTGGGATCATTAGGTTCAAAAAGATGAAGCAGCATTGCTTGAGGAGTTACCAGTAGTCTAATGTGAAGAAATTCCTGACAGTAATCAGTAACCATAATCAAAACTCCTGCGTTGTAGAACATTCCCACCAAAGATGAAAGTATGAAACAATGTGACCACACTCCTTCCAACAGTATTGACTATAATTTGGATGTGTTAGGTGAAGCCTTGCAAGAGTAATGTATAACCTATTCAGAAGATTGTATTGTGCTTCCTTTATATTAGTTTTGATCGATAAAGATGGAAAAGAAGTCCAAATACACTGCATAGTATTAAGGTTGTCTTTGATACCCCATCCCCACTCAGCACCATTCTTTCTTTACTTGTGAATTTTAAATAAAAATTCAAGACTTACATCTTGCATAAGGACAACTCAGCTCTTACATCATGGATAATATAACCAATACACTTTAAGTTCTCTGGATCTAATTTGATTTCAGTATTGGATAGAGTCTAATTTGTAAAAGGTTTTTATTCAATGAATCTTTCCTTCCCGCAGATTCTTGCAAGTTGTGAGTTTGGTCATAAGCATAGTATTCCAGATTCCTCTCCATGTTTCTATAGATGGAAGCTGAACCATTCTGAACTCTCTTACAGCGCAGTTATTGAACACACCAACAGAGTGATTTTTCTGGAGGATGATGATGTGGCAGCTGTTGTGGATGGTCGCCTCTCCATTCATCGAATCAAACGCACAGCTGCTGATCACCCTGGGCGTGCTGTTCAGACTCTGCAGATGGAACTTCAGCAGATCATGAAGGGTGTGTGTGTGTGTGTGTGTGTGTGTGTGTGTGAACTTCACTAACCTTTCTTCCCCCCATGCCAGGCTCCTTTCCACAGGTTCATGGCTCCCTGTCAATAGGGAATTAAGAACTAAGAATGGAGCTGTACATTGATCCAAGTGTTTTTAAAAGAGATGTTTTATAGTTTGGGCCCCCAGGACTGAAAGCAAGACTCTTGCGGTGCACCCTTTCCAAGCTCCATTCTTTTAACAAAGCCTGTTCCAAACCACTCTAGTCCTGGAACTTAAATATTTATTATTTGCTAATTAAAAAAATACATATCTGACTGTGATCTTTGGTCCTCCAGCTCTGCTATCCTCAACTGTCCAGGAGTCTGCTCCCTCAAAAGACTTGGCTTTTTCTTCCTTGTTACCCCATGTGTTTGGAACTGCCTCCCAGAACACCTACATGATACTGCTACCTCTCCTCAAATCTCTCCTCAAAACCCACCTTTTCCATGAAGGCGTTGGCTCAACCTACTAATTCCCAGGCCCTACTCTGTAGCTTAGCCTGTAACCAAGTCTAAGCATGTGCAATTGAAGCAACTGAATTAAAGCAACTGTTGTTTCCCTCTTCCCTCTTCATTTTAAATTGCAGGCTCCTCAGGGAAGGGACCTGTACTCTGTAAAGTGCCATACACATTGATGGTGCAGCGATAGAATTTAGTGGTGAAATTTAGAATACAGTTGTAAATAAACAAACAAGGAAATATTTTTTACAAGTCAGTGAAAAAGAAAAGTATGATATTGGATTGAATCCAGACTAAGGCTGTAATCTTGCAATGCACACTTAAGTCCCATTGAACTCAGTGCAGCTTCTAACTAGACATGAATAGGATTATGCTGTAAGTTAGTCATGTCTTCACTTAGCTCCCACTGAAATTAGTGGGCCTTAAGTTTAACTTATGTTCAGTACAATCCTATGGGACTGTTCACACGCCACCCATGGTGACGTGTGAACCACCACATGATCCACCACATGATCAGGCAAAAAACTCACCATGGGTGGGTTGTTTGCCCAATCGTCCCCCTCCCTTCCCCTCAGTCCTCCACCCTAGGGGACCTGGCAGCAGACCCATCTTGTCTTCTGCCACGTCCCCTTTCCTGCCTCCAATTGGAATCAGGTCCCTTTAAAAAAAAATTTCCTGGTCCCATATTTGCACAAACCATAATAAAAAAGGGACCAGACCACAATCATGATCGGGGCCAGGAAGGGGGGATTGGAGGGGGTGAAGGAAGTGGGTGAAAGCCCCTCCAAGGTGCCATTTGGGCACCATTGGAGGGGCTGTCACTGGTAAGGAGGAAAGAGTATATTTACCTGCAGTTGCAAATAGTGATCACGGCCCCGCTAGTCAAGAGTGGCAGGGGTTTCTGCTGCTTTTGCCAAGTGGCTCACTGCCCAGTGCCCTTTACCCTTGATGGGTTGGCAGATGTCACACCAACCCATCATGTGTAAAGTAACCCATTCTACAGACCGTGGGTTCTCAGGGTGGGTTGTTTGGGAAAAACAGGCCACCTTAAGAAGCACAGTCTGGATTTGCACGACATGCTAACCAACTATGGTTTGTTCAGGAAAACAAACCATCCTTGGTTGGCGTATCACGCAGACTCAATCTGTACCTGTCTATTCAGAGATTAGTCCCATTGATTTCATTGGGATTTACTCCTAGTTAAGTGTGTGATGCTTTTGAACTGTGGTGCTGGAGAAGACTCTTACGAGTCCCCTGGACTGCAAGGAGGTCAAATCAGTCAATCCTAAAGGAAATCAACCCTGACTGCTCATTGGAAGGACAGATACTGAAGCTGAAGCTCAAATATTTTGGCCACCTAATGCGAAGAGAAAACTCTCTGGAAAAGACCCTGATGCTGGGAAAGACTGAGGGCAAAAGGAGAAGGGGACGGCAGAGGATGAGATGGCTAGATAGCATCACCGATGCAATGAATATGGACTTGAGCACACTCCGGGAGAGAGCGCAGGACAGGAAGGCCTGGCGTGCTATGGTCCATGGGGTCACAAAGAGTTGGACACGACTGAACGACTGAACAGCAACAACAAGTGTGTTGAAGGGTTGTGGTCTTAGTCTTCATCTAACCCATTATAACGAAAGAAAAGGGTTTCTTCTTCCTACATTCTGTTTGATGTTCCAAAAGATTCTGAAGTACATCCATTCTTTTCTAAATATATTAAATTTACATAACCTTTGCTTAACACTGTCCTATTGATAACGCATTTAAAACAAGATTTTAATCAACCTTGGAATTTTTGTAGTTTTCCAATACTAAGTGTAAATTATCTGCAAGACCATGTGGAACAGTAGGGTTTTAAAAAAATCCTTGGTGACCTTTTAGACATATCAGTAAACATAATTTGGGGTCCAAGGTCAGATTCACTTTTAAAGTCTTATTGATCATAAATAGCTATAATTCTTTGCTTTAGTTCAGGTCCACCACCAGTGAATAAAGCCTCCTGTTTCCATGCACTGATCTATATTGTTTTGAAAGTACTTGCTAGGTTAGGGATGCTGGAGAAATTCGAGACGGACTAAAATGAGCTCAGGTTTCCAAGAATCCGACCTGCGTAATCTGCTGCGGAGTGACCCCCTCAGACCACAAGGAGTCCATGGACTTTCGGATGATTTTTTTTTACTTTCCTGAAATTTACATATATAAATTCATAGGAAAATACATAAGTTTCTGCTGAGGAAACATTGAATGGAATGCGGGGGCCAATATGGTAAATGTTACGTACTAAGGTAAATTATGTAAACACGTAATTATTTGCTTATTTTTCTGCACAATGAAAAAAAATTCGCATCTGTCTGTTGGCGGATGACGGAATAAAAGGCACCTTACAATCCGTGAAACACAGATGGAGCGGATTTTACACAGTCCGTGCATCCATATGCTAGGTACTACAGAGATAACATTTTGACACAGTTCTCCCTTAATGTTGAAGCAGCAGTATAAGTATCAAATTTATTCCAATGATTAATCCATTTTTCCAATGGTAACTCAATTTGTAGAATTTACTCCATTTTAAATAATAACTTGAACGAGTATCTTCCCCTAGGTGTAATAAAAAATACGTGATATATTTGTAATGAACTTCCAGCTTTAGAAAGTATTATGATTCCAATAATGAAAGAGCCCAAACATCAGGGATTTCATATCACTTTAGCCCTGTCTTCCTTTCTTCCTGACTCCCCTGTATCCATCCATCTCTCATCTGCCTTGTCTGTCTAATCTGGTGTTCTGAGGAGGGCATGGAATGCTGGGGGCCAGGCATTTCTGTTCCCTTCAAGTGGGTCTCCAGGAAGTCCCATTACCACAGCCACTGTTTCGTTTGCACATCTCTCTGCCATGAGCTCGGTGCATATGGGGGCCCCCAGGAGGATGGATATAATTCCATAGCCCCTAGTTGCTGAGCCCCGCTGTGAGCTATCCAGGCTGGGAACGTGTCACTTTGGTGCTGTGTAGCACAGCTAGCACCCTTTCTCAAGAACGGGGAGGGCTAGACTTTACATCCTGCCTCTAGCTCGTTCCTTGTATTTTGGAAGACACGAAAATGGACTTCTCTGCTGAGCTGATGCTGCATTTTTTTGGGTGCTTTTATCAACTAAATCAAAATGGCAGCATTGTTTCCATCCAGTATACCTTTTGTTGTTGTTTTTAAAGGTAACTTCAGTTCATTCATGCAAAAGGAAATTTTTGAACAACCGGAATCTGTTGTTAACACCATGAGAGGAAGAGTCAACTTTGATGACTACACTGGTAATTAAAACAAAAGTATTGCAATTGTATTTTTTTGTTTGACTATTAAAAATGTTATATAGCCCTTTGTCTTGTAGGTGGAGGGGTGGAAGCACTGCATGTCATTTCTTGCACACTGACAAAATAATCCTGAAGTTCTTTGTTGAAATGTTGTATTTTATGTTTCTCTAAGTGCTATGTTTAATCCCCAAACCTTTCCATCTGCAGTAAATCTTGGGGGCTTGAAAGATCACATTAAGGAGATCCAGAGATGTCGGCGTCTCATCCTTATTGCTTGTGGGACAAGTTATCATGCTGGAGTTGCAGTAAGTGGCTGACTTCATATTTTCCTTTTAAGTAGCATTTCAAACATGTTGAACAAATTATAACTATGTCTTATGCCAGAAAAATACGTCTGATGCTGTAGGGGGTGGAGTTGCTGCTGATTGTGTATGTTGCTGTGATGGCCCCTTATAAGAGAGGCCTGTCCACGTAGGGTGCCTGTATTGGGCAACACAGAAATGTACTAAATGAAACAAAGATCCTCCTGAAATTGAAAGCAACCCTCAAATGCACCAAGTTATAAGTGCACCATGATAAAGGAATCCATCTGGAAGCACCTTGACAACAATGCCGTGATTACTTGAAGCCAACATGGATTTGTCAAAAACAAGTCCTGCCAGACAAATCTGATCTCATTTTTTGCTCAAGTAACCTCCCTTGTAGACCGTGGGAATGCTGTAGACATCATATACCTCGACTTCAGCAAAGCTTTCGACAAAGTGCCCCATCATATCCTGATGAGCAAACTAGCTCAAAGTGGGCTAGATGAAACAACGATCTGGTGGATCCACAGTTGGCTACAGAATCGGACTCAAAGAGTGCTTATCAATGGGACCTTCTCCAACTGGGGAGAGGTAACGAGTGGGGTACCGCAGGGCTCAGTCCTGGGCCCAGTGCTCTTCAACATTTTTATTAATGACTTGGAGGTGGAGGTGCAGGGAATGCTGATGACACAAAATTGGGCGGGATAGCTAATACTTTGGAAGACAGAAACAAAATTCAAAGTGATCTGGATAGACTGGAATGCTGGGCAGAAAACAACAGAATGACATTGAATAGGGATAAATGCCAAGTTCTGCACCTAGGAAAAAGAAACCAAATGCACAGTTACAAGATGGGGGATACATGGCTCAACCACACTACAAGCGAGAAGGATCTTGGAATTGTTGTCGATCACAAGCTGAATATGAGCCAACAATGTGATGTGGCTGCAAAAAAAAGGCCAATGGTGTTTTGGGCTGCATTAATAGAAGCATAGCTTCCAAATCCCAGGAAGTACTAGTTCCCCTCTACTCAGCACTGGTTAGGCCTCATCTGGAGTACTGTGTCCAGTTCTGGGCACCACACTTTAAGAAGGATGCAGACAAACTGGAGAGGGTTCAGAGGAGAGCAACAAAGATGATCAGGGGACTGGAAACAAAGCCCTATGAAGAGAGATGGAAAGAACTGGGCATGTTTAGCCTTGAGAAGAGAAGACTGAGGGGAGATATGATAGCATTCTTCAAGTACTTGAAAGGTTGTCACAGAGAAGAAGGCCAGGATCTCTTCTCGATCATCCCAGAGTGCAGGACACGGAATCATGGGCTCAAGTGACAGGAAGCCGGATTCCGGCTGAACATCAGGAAAAGCTTCCTGACTGTAAGAGCAATACGACAATGGAACCAATTACCTGGGGAGGTGGTGGGCTCTCCCACACTGGAGGCCTTCAAGACGAGGCTGGACAGCCATTTGTCAGGGATGCTCTGACGGATTCCTGCATTGAGCAGGGGGTTGGACTCGATGGCCTTGTAGGCCCCTTCCAACCCTACTACTATTCTATGATTCTATTCTGTTCTAAGTTTTCAACGAGATGATCGATTATCAGCCTGAGCGTATAAAGATCTGTTGCCCTGCAATGGTATTCCCTTGTCCACAGGAATTGTGCAGCTCCGCCCTCCCCCTTAAGTGTGGTTGGGATTGGACTGTTAGAGGCTTTGGGCTGGTTTGGTTATTGGGTCCATGCCTTGGGCTCACGTGGTCTGACTTCCTCCCTGCCTCCCTGTTTAGGTGAACCGTAGTGTGTTAGTACATCTGAAGTGGTAAACTAAGGCTTACATTTGCCATCCAAAACAAAACTGGAAACCTACTAGAAGACAAGGTTGAAATGGGTTTCCAATTCTGGTTTGGAAGATGGTCACAAATCTTAGTTTGCTGGTTCATTTCTGGCAACAAACTAGTTTACCCAAACTATATTTGATTAAATTTAGTAAATCATATTTTTCTTAAAACTTTTTTTCTGGAAAACTTGAAAGGTTTCTTTTATATCCCCCAAAATCTCTGTCTGTGTGGATACGTTTGAAAAGTGCTGACGTTGGACACTTTTTTTGGTTTTGCATTTAATATGAAAGTTAAAATAACATCTTTTTTCCCTGCTCATTTTTTCTAATGATACCAAGATGGAGGCTGAATGCAGGAAAAGGGTATCCCCTCCGGAATCTGCCATACAGCTGCATAGGCTGAGAAGTATGTGACTTCCCTCTGTTCTTTTTTTAACCAGACACGTCAAGTGCTAGAAGAACTGACTGAACTGCCTGTCATGGTAGAACTAGCCAGTGATTTCTTGGACAGAAATACTCCAGTCTTCAGAGATGATGTGTGCTTTTTCATCAGCCAGTCAGGTATGGTCTTTGACCTGGGCAGGTGGGCAGATCAACAGACTAAGAACAACTGAAGAAGAGCTCTTACTAGGGTAGGTCAGCAGGCAGTTTAGTGTATAACCTTTGACACTTGCTGGCACAGAGGAGGAAGGCTGTTAGTCAACTGGACCATGAGCACATATGAAGTCAACTTTTTCCCTACAGGAGCTTGTAGTACAAGGTGCTTCTTGACCAGCCCTCCCCACTCTCACACAGAGAGTGGGTTTTTTTAATGGCCACGGCTCTGTGCTGCTGCCGAGTTCAGCATGCTTAGCTCAGGATATGTGCAAGTTTTCCTGGGCAAAAGGTATTTTTCACTCTAGGTACAAGATTAAAAGCTAAGAAGAAACTCAGAGAGAACGTAGCGAAATAAAGTATATCTATACTTTGGTGGGAGAGACTGAATTATGCACTTAATACTAAACTTCTGATATCAGCTACAGATTAAACCATATGGGTGCACCGCTGCACGCTACCTTCTTTTCCCCCCCAAAAGCAGTTTTAACTAATTAATTACACTACAGTAAAAGTAATTGGAATTACTTTGAAGTAGTAAAATAGTTTCAGCTAGTTTTTTATATCTGCCTGCCCACCTCATGCTGGAAATTATAATATTAACAGAAGTTAACGTTTAAGAAACTTTAGACATTTACTCATATAATCTGTTCAAATTGTTCTGTGGAGTAAAAGCTAATAACAGCAAGTGGAATCTTCTTTCTTTGAGTCCTATAAAGTTGTCAAAGCAGGCCTGTAAATAGCAAACTCAATGCAAGTCTTCTCACACACCCCACCCCCTTGAGCAGTTGCTTTCTTCCTAGGCCAGGCCAATGCTAAAATATTCCGACTGTAGCCACCGCTCTTAGAAATGCTGCTCATAGTTCTAGCAACTAGCTGTAGGAATGGAAGGTGGGGGAGGGTTTGACACCCTCTGCTGGTAACTTCAGGCATGCCTGTGTTCTTTGACGGACTGATCTTATATTTCTTTTGGTATTTATATAAGGTTTTCAGTATGATAGTGAGTGATTAATTATTTAAATAGGCAGCTTTCCTAATGGATGAAAGTAATTATTATTGTAAGTGCACGACAATAGTTAACTACGAACAAATTAGTTTAAGTAGTTATCATTACTGTTTAACTACTGCATGCCCCTTCTCTCCCCCCCCCCCCCCGCCACTTAGATCAGTCCAGAATCACTTGGGGCCAATGGATTGTGCAGAAGGTACATGAGCAGAGACATTTCTTTCTAGAATGTAGCAGTAAAAAGTTTCAAATCACATTCATTTCAGTGGAGTTTGCTACTCTTGATTGTACAGTCAGGATGCAAAGTGATAGTATCTACATAATTTATTCTTGCACTTTGCAGCGTTCCAGAAACACAGTGCTAGTTGGGTAGAATTTAAAAATCGATAACACATCTGCAATTTATCCTCTCATCATGTGGCTGCAGTTCACAATGCAGTTGTCACTAAAATTTATTCTGTTCTATTTATTTCTTTAATGATTTCTACAGCGCCTTTCTACTCTCAGGGCAGCTTACAATAACAAAACAACATCAAATCATAAAATACAAGCCAACAATAAAACAGTAAAACTCAGCAGTTATTGTTGAATCTCCACTGCATTGTATTCATGGTGATGAGCAAATGGAATGTTCTTGAAAACCAATTGCTGGTTCGGTTTCAGGCCTAGCTTCCAGACTGCAGCTCCTTCTGCGCTGTGGCAGAGTGCCTGCTGACTGTGATAATATCCACCTCTTTTGGCAGGTGAGACAGCAGACACGCTCATGGCCCTTCGGTACTGTAAGGAGAGAGGAGCCCTCACCGTGGGAATCACAAATACCGTTGGTAGTTCTATATCTCGGGAGACAGACTGTGGGGTGCATATCAACGCAGGACCAGAGATTGGGGTTGCCAGCACAAAGGTGAGGGTTCCTTGTAAGGTCAGAGGTATTCATGCTCTGCACCAAGAGGTCTTCGATTGTTGTTGCATGAATGAATACTGTAGTCTTGTGCATGTTGTAATGCACTTGTCCATTTTGAATCCCATATTTGAGTACATGTAGAATTTGGAATTTATACAGTGAAATAAATAGCTTTTCTCAAAGAGAGGTGTAGGTACAGGGAAATAAACTTTTCCAATTTAACCTCAACATGCAAAAGATGTGAGAAAATACCTTCACTTTGCATGCTGCCATGCAATGTAAGTTTGGCTGAGAGTGGTAACTTGATGAAAAAAAAACTGTGAATAAGCTTCATTGCTTAGTAGAAATGTAAACCTAGATCTCCCACATCCAAGCCCAGCACTATTTCCTGCACCCCACTGATGGTACAATGTGGAAAAGTGAGGGGTAGCAACAGTGTATGGAATGAGATTCCAAGCCTGGAGTCTTGGGCAGCGGGGGAGCCCCATCTTTCTGTTCATGCTGTTTGGACATTCCAAATGTAGGCAATTTGTCAGTGTTCCCAGTAGTTGATAGTTGGCATCAGACCCCAAACTCTTGTTTGCAGAATCTGATATGCAGCCCTGTACAGCTCTGAGTCACTAATAAAACACAGTTCAGTTGTCCATAATAGATAAATCAATGTTGCTAAGTCTGGAGCTCTTGCACAGTACTTTATTTGAACATCTATATCTTGCAGGAGAAAGAACTGACTTTGTGTTGGTATAAATTTTGTAGGCGAGTTGTTACAATGCTTTTCAGCTCATACAGTTTATGCGCTATGTATTTTCCAATAAATGTCATGGCATTAATGATTTGTTGGACTGTTTTATGGTGCAAAATTTGAGATGGAATATGAAAATTGGTACATCTGTTTCACTGGAAATATGCATGTAGGGGCTTGTGATGTATGTGTTCAGGGTCGATTAGAAAGTTACCTTTACTCCTCTGCAGACCCCTCTTCCCCCTGCCCCACAGTTCATATGCTGTGTTTGCCATGCCATTGAATTCGGTTTTACATTGCATCCAAGAATTTGTGCTTAGGCAAACATTAAAATATTAGGTAGAAAAGTAATGTTTTAATGCCAGCTGATACCAGCATTAATCTGTGCTATTGGTCATGGAGGATTCCTAAAGCTTTGGCAATTTGCCTGGGTTTTCCTTGTTTCTTTGAGGAAACTTTTCCAGATGTCCGAGTCTACCAGGCTACAGTATTTCCCGTGTGGGTTTGAGATCAAGGCACACTTATGAATAACAAGGAAGGGAATATGGATGACACGTAAAATGTTAGGTAATCCCCTGGCATATATTATTTTCATATAAGTGTATAACTCCACTAATTTTGCATATTGTATTATTCTGCAAGAGCTTCTTGAAATCATAACACTCAAACCCATATGTTTCTGTGTACCTGTTTATTAGAAGAGTCTCTGAGTGCTTAAAGAGGTCGCAGGTAATGGGGAGCTCCTCTCCCTGTCTCAGTAAATGCCCTCATTACCCACTGGGATTTATCATGCTCCCTCTCTCCTGAGGCCCCACTGCGCTTCCTAAAGTAGCTGCACCATTCAGCTGCTCATTGCAGTGTGAGCTGCAGCTTAGAGAGAGCTGCCATGTCCACTGGCTCCTGTCTACCCCTTCATCGTTCGTGCTTCCTCTGCAGACCTCCAGGCCGCCGCTCGTCTCCTTCTTTTCTTTTCCATTCCTTCTGTCCTCAATCCTGTGTGTAAGGTGTGTCAGACAGGCACCCTGGTGAGTTTCCCCCTTGGGTTTCCTTAAAGTGACCAAGCTATTTCTGCTTCTTCCTTTAAAGGTGTTTTAGAGAATTGCTGCAATATTACATTAGCTACAATGGTATGCGTTCACTTGTTGGTACAGGTGTGTTGGGTGTTCATTGCGGCCAAAGGTCCCAACTTATTTCAGTCTTCATTAGCTCCCTTGGAAATAGTTGTGTTACTTCCCAAAAGGCAAATTAAGAACTTCAGAATCTGCTTCACCAGATACCCAGTTCTGTGGGGGGTTGTGACGCAGGTCTTCACAGTCCAAGTCCAGGATGCGTCCATTGTGTTATACGCTCAGGCAGCGTATACCTGTATTTTAGTGTTGGAGGCAGTCCTTCATATGGATGTGTTCCTGCGCCTGTTGGCGGTGTCCCAGAAAAAGCAGATGTTGTACATTACATTCTTCTTCCACTTGAGATTACATTTCTGGCGAATGTAATCACCGTTTAGGATAAGAAATTGAAGTTAACCCAGACAATCCTTACTTGGGGAAACTGTAACTTGTTTAAAAATTGAAAAGGCAACTAATAGAACTGGAAGGAATGACATATTCCTTTTAGGCAGTGGTGGTTGAAGCTCCAAATTAGAGGCAGTTATTGTACTTAATGGCTATTTAGGGTTCTTAGCAAATCACCCCTCTAGCTTCCCATCCAGTGCCTCAGACACCGGGTTACTCTCCCACTCTGTGTGCCAGGAGGCTCTTTTGGAGTGAGACTTGGCCAGGAGCCAGACTAGGAGGCGCCTCCCACTTCCTCCCGACAGCTGGTCTTCTCCTGTCTCCACACTGAACAGGCGGAGGTTCTTATCCTGGTCTGGGGAGCTGGGAGAACTGGTTAACTACCCACACAGACTAGAAGACACCCCCCCCCCCCCAATTGCTGGGTCTGGTAGGAAGGGGGCTGGGTGACTGCCTTTTGGAGTCACACATTCAACTTTGGCCGCAGGGGAAGGAGTAACCAAGGCTGTTGTGCTGCAGGAGCCTTATATAAACTTTGGCCTGGTATGAACTAGACCTGATTGGTGATAGCCAGGCTCCTGTTGGCTGGAGGTAAAATCAGCTAACCAGTAGATGGCGATGGGGTTATCTTGGATTTGGTGCCCATTTTCTCACTGGAAGGAGACTTCTGATGCAGTTTAGGAGGGTTCTGCCAGGGTAGGTAAGGCTTTAGGGTGGTAGTTAAGGCCTAAGGGTACCCGTAAGCTCAGCAGTGCCCTCCTGAATTAAGGTCTCCATTTCGAATACTTTGAAGTATTTCAGCAAATCCTCCAAATTATTCACAGTGACATTCTCTTTTCCATAGGCCTATACAAGCCAGTTTGTTTCACTAGTGATGTTTGCCCTCATGATGTGTGATGATAGAATTTCAATGCAAGAAAGACGAAAAGAAATAATGCGAGGCCTCAAGTTATTACCAGGTATGTATAAATGTCCCACACTGTGAAGACAAAATGTGGTTCTCTGTATGCTCTAATTTACATGGATGTATATGCACATTAATATATAAAAGGATGCACACACGTCAGGGATCTTTTGACATTTAACTCTAGGTGCACAGGAAAACCTGATCCCCAAGCTGAGAGTGTCAGAAACCATGGACAAGATCCTTGAAAGCAATTATTTGCTTTGTTAAAGAATTAAAATGAATTAAAATCACACAGTGGAATTAGAATCATACCTATATCAGCAGAATTAGAATCATGCATCCAAAAGACTTTAACACTGAGAAGGTTAAAAGATAACATTATAAACATTTAAAAATCAGCAGTAAAGCTAGGTACAGTGGTATACAGAGAAGTGTTTGTGTTCAAAAAGGGGTGGTGGAAGTGTGACAGTTAATTAAAACAGTGTAAATCAAAACTAGCCCTTGAAGGAGGCAAATGCCAGCCCCAGATCAGTCAGCATGAGCTCCCGTGTAGCAACGTACATGTGTGTGGCTAATTATGAAGAAGGGGGAAGAAAGAAGTGGGGGTAGAGGAAAGAAGTTTCAACCTGGGATGATTTGAATGTGGGAAACATATTTTTTTTTAATTGTGAGAGTGTTTTGGAGGTGATGTTTTGGAGGTGATTTGGAGCAAATGCAGAGGTTTTGGAAAAAAGCAGATGGAAAGGCTTAAAGAAGCAACAGGAAGCTCCAAAGCCAGGGGGTTTTGGAGCTGGTCCTGAGGTGGGGTATTGGGAAAAATAGAAAAAAAGAGTTAATTGGCTTATGGACCAATTGCGGGGGCGGGGGGGTTAGGAGTTAGTCCAAAGAGTTACCTTTCCGTGTCTGCTGAATTATGAGTGCTGGAAGCTCTATTGCGCTCCCCCTGGAACAAGAAGGGGAAATAGACTGAAGAAAAGGGGGTTGCTCTTCTGAGGAGCAAGTGTGAGGTGCCTTCCTCGATTAAATGAATCCCCAATCCAGAAACTTGGGGTTGCTTTTTATCCCTTTATTCAGGAGTCAGTAATTAAAATAAAGCAAAACTAATTCAGATCTGATACAGTATTTGGGGTTTCAGTTTTTCAAAGCGTAAAAAGGTTAAAACAGTTAAAACGTTAAACCAAGTAAAACTGGCTAATAATTTTCCTCCCATCTCCCTTAAGCAGGAAGGCTAAAAATCAACATAAAATACGTCTTGGTGGGTGCTTCTCTGGTTGTCACCTTAAGGCATGATCTGCATATCATCAGAGGTTTGACTGGTTGGGATGAGTGGTACGGCCTTTTTGCTTGTGGTGCCCAGATTGTGGAACTCCCTGGCTTGGGAAGCCCAGTTGGTCCCTTTTTTATTGGGATTTCAGTAGTAGATTTTTGGGCCCTTTTTTTTGGATTGTCTTAAGGTTTTTTGCCCCTGCTGCAGAATTGTATTTTAGCTGGCTGCGGTTCATAGCTCTGTTCACTTTATCATTTTGACTGAATTTGCTTTTAGTTAATGACATAAGCCTCTTTAAGGGCCTAAAGGCAGGGTAAAAAGAAATAGATAAGATCTGTGGTAAACTTTTCAGCTGTAGTAGGTGGGCTTGCACAGAGATGAGAAGTTGATTGTGTCTGAAATTGTTCTCCAAAAGAACAGAACAATTTTATTTAAAAGCCACAGCAAACACTGCACAAATCAGTGTATCTTAATTCTGAATTGTTACAACAAGCATACTATAGGTAAGCACTGGGCAACTGCAGGAGATCTGGGGGCCATTTTCTCTCCCCCAACGCCCACCCCCCCTAGACCACACTGGGAAGGAAAAAATAGATAACATTTAAATGCAGTTTTAAAAATCAGTAGCAAACTGCATCCATAGCACTCAGTAGCGTAAACATGGTTAAATTTGACCCCCAAGCTAAATGTTACCCTTTTAGCGGCAACAAAACACCATTTTGTTTGCAGACATTTAAAAAAAAAACTATTCGGGGCATTTTGGGGGCAGTGGGGGGTGGCTATCACATAGATCCTAAAATGTGCACAACCTTAAAGGTTACAAGAGCAGTTTTCATAGTTATGTTAGAGGCTTTAGGAAAGCAACCTTCCATCCCGCAACTTTAGCGCTAATGAAAATCCTTTTAAAATTTGGTGGTTCCAGATACTGGTAACAGTTATGCCCTGAAGACCCACTGAGTAGTGCATTTCCTGTTACAGTTTTTAAATACCACAAGTGTAGTTCTTCCCAAATGCCAGTAACCGGTTGTGTTCACACAAAACGCTCAGCCAGACTGCTGATGCATACTACCTGATTGCTTCGTTCTTGCTTGGCTCCTGCATCAGGGCAGAAAAGCTTAGCATTACATCTGAACCTGGATCCCTGGCTTGTCACTCTTTTATCAGGGCTAGATTCATAAGCCAACTTCATGCTTCAAACTCTGCTTTCTTAGAGGAGAGACATGCCAGGAGTCAGGATTCGTAGGCAATGCTAAGCTTTTCCGCCCTGCTAAGCTTCTGGTTACTGTAGCCACTCCTGCTTGCAGGAATGGCCAAGTGTAGAGATGCGAAGACCTGGGGGGAAGAAAGAGGAAAAATTCAGAAAACCCCATTCTTTTCTAATTTTTTCCAAAGGCCATTTTTGTTTATTTCTGAAAAATTGAGCAGCTTTAGTTTATGCAATATTTTCTTTTAGAATGTGAGACATGGTTTTTATATATTGTTACCCAGCCTTTACTCCCCCCAAAATTATTTTGAAAAACTATGTAATAAGAACGCTTTTATAGGAAGACTAGAAATATAAAATGTGTGGAAATAATGAAACCATGGGGAAAATGTTTTCTTTAATCCTCTCTGTAAGATTCCCAGCATAATTCTTCCTTCCATTCCTTATTTCCATTCCAAAACTAAGTCTTGCTTAGTTTTCAATTTTCCCCAAATTCCTGGGTTTTTTCCAGGGGGTGGTGGGGTGGGGTTTTTCCATTGTGTTTTTTCCATGGCTTCAACATTTCTGGAAATTTTACATCTCTAGCCAAGCAGGAGGGATTGGACAGCATACACAACCATGCCCCTCATTACCGATAAGTTGGGATCCTCAGCAAATTCTGGCTTAGTGTTCTGTGCGAACCTGGCTGCTGTTTCAGAGAGCAAGCAATGTGTGTGTAATTGCATCTGTGTTTTGTATCTTGCGTCCCTTTTGCTACTGGTGATAGACTTAATTAAAGAAGTGCTGAGCATGGATGATGAGATCCAGAAACTGGCTACAGAGCTTTACCACCAGAAGTCGGTCCTCATTATGGGCCGTGGCTATCACTACGCAACGTGCCTGGAAGGTGCTCTGGTAAGGAGTCTCTTCTTCCTTTCATAAAAAGGGTTTACACTGCGTGTGCCACAGTTCTAAGTGCCAGACGTGGTACTCATCCCAAAGACTTTGAAAAGCACATCCCTAGTGGCTGTGAAGAGAGGGCTTAGCCTAGAAAGAGTTTGAATCTAGAAGGGACAGACTAGGATTTCTAAAGGTCAGAAATCAGGGCAGGTTTTAAATTAGGCCTGCAAAGCTAGTGATCCACTAAGCTGAATGCAGCCAGGTTCTGAGACCTACAGAGTGTTCAAAATCCCTTGAGTGGGTTTCTTGGTTTGTGTTTGCAGTCTCCAGTCAGGCAGCAACCAACAGGCAGTTGAGGCCACTGTCCATGGGTGGTGGTTTGCTTTTGTCTTGGCGAGTCATCACCTGACTTTAGCCCTGCCCTGAGCCCATCTGACCATTAGAGTTCCCACTCAGTTCCCACAGGCTTCTGAGGCTTGGCAATACCCATATTGGTCTTTGAAGCAGCATAAAACATGTTCCTTCCTTATCTAGGATGCACATCTCAATCAGGATGGCCTGGGTTTATCTAAGCCTTTTGGGGGAGGCTCTCCAAAGCTGGAAAGATCTGCCCCAGGGGAACTGCTCTACCATCACCAGCCCTCTTGACTGGCAGAGTGTTCCCAGTCAAGGCTTTTATCATGCAGTTGCCCAGCCTCATCAACAGAGTTTTGCAGGGGGCCCAGACATTGTTGCCCCCCCCCATGTTTTCCCACTGCTTCTGCCATCTGTTCTTTCTACAAAAAATAGTTAATGAGGAAACAATGGAAAAGCTGCACAATTGTTTTTGGTTGATAGAACTAAGAGCCCTCCATCTGAACGCACCCCTGGTTTTCTTCCTTCCTTCCTTCCTTCCTTCCTTCCTTCCTTCCACCCCTCCCCTTTCTCCAGAGGGGAAGGAAGGAAAACATCAGTTGAGACATCTGGCTAAAGCGCTTCCTAAATTCCTAGCTCTCTGCAGAGAAAGCTTCTTAGCATTCTCAGACCAATCTACTCTACTAATGGTTTACTTCTACCTACTGAATGTCGAGGATAAAAAACTCTTTCCAGAATTCATGTCAGGAACAGCTTAGAGAACCCCTCTGCATTTGACTGCCATTTCCCCCTTACCCCTCCCCTCGTTGTGTCTCAAACTTAACTGTGTACAGGGAAAAGGGAAGAGAGGTAAACTGGCATTATAAGCCAAGGGAACATTTTGAAGTGTGGCTGGGCTTGGCTCAGGGATTTCTAAATAAATGAGAGAAAATGCAAATGCACACACATGCACAGAGTTTCCCAAATTTGTTCTCCATGGCTAATGACAATCACATGGAATGCCTAAAACAGAAGAGAGAATATTGCTTGTTTTGAATACATTTCATGCTGCATTTTGAAATTGTCTCTGTTTTTTAGCCGCACAGTTACTCATCTGTTTTAAAAGCTGAATTTTCGTTGCTTCTTTTAAAAATAATACTTTTAATGTGTTCTATTATTGGTTTTATAATGGCATTTATCATTGGTTTTATTGTTTTTGCTTTTATTATATATGTCGCCCTGAGAGCTTTGACTATAGGGCAACTCATAAATTGAATACATAAATAAAATAAGTAGACAGAGAGTTTGTAGGATTGGACTCAGGCACTGCTTCTTCTCCCTAGAAAATCAAAGAGATCACATATATGCACTCAGAAGGCATTCTGGCTGGTGAGCTGAAGCATGGGCCCCTTGCACTGGTAGATAAACTGATGCCTGTAATCATGATCATCATGAGGGACAACACGTACGCCAAGTGTCAGAATGCACTACAGCAAGTTATTGCGCGGCAGGTGAGTGAAGAAGGGGAGCGTCCCGGATATTTCAGAGCCCAGCTTAGAGTGGGGCCCTGATGCTTGCCATGGTGTAGGACATACTGGCCCGCCTATACTCTTACCTTGCTCATTCTCAAGTATGTCATATTTGGCTGGGAAATTGGAAATGTTAGCATATATGGCATGAGTTTCCTCCATCAATATTTGATTTAGGGATTTAGCCCACCCTCACTTTGACAGGTCTGCTTTGACTTAATCCAGGCTAGGTCCAAGGAACCAGGACTTTTCTTAGCAGGAGAAATGGGAGCCAAAGCTGCTGGCATTTGCTCAAGCAATAGTTTGACTTGCATTATATTACATCTGCTCATCTTGAAGTCTTTCTGTTCAGGGCGGGATCAGGCAAGCTGGACGTTCTCAAGGTGCTCCAGTGCAGCCTGTCGGGTTCCTGTTTGAAGCTGGACAGTTCTTTCCCTTTTACAGATGTTTCTAGGGGCAGTGCCCGTGTGATGAGCAGCCACATTTGTTCACATCTTTGCCCTGTTCATGTGCGGGGGTGCAATCTAATTTTTGTATTAAAAGCAAAGCATTCGTGAGGGGAGCTATAGCACCTCCCTCTACATCTTACTTGCCCTGCAGTTCTGCACCTGAGGCACTTTTCTTCCAGCCCTGCTCTAATTCCAGACGTGAACTTGACTAGGAGAGAAAATGCCTAAAGTCGTGGCGAGCAGCGAAATAAGGCGTGTGGGGGGAGGGGCGAGTCAGTTCCTCTCCCTTGCACTTGCGCTTGCTTGAAAAGCTAGTCTTCCCCCCAACCAGTCCATCTGTGAACAGAACAGATATGTGAATAAGCCCTTGTCACATCTAGTTTGGCCTTAGCTTTCATGGTTGTGAAGGTAGGTATTGAAAATATGAATATAGAAAGTGTTGAATACTTGCTGTGCAGCACATACAAACTAGAAACTTAAAGTAGAGAATAATTTTTAGAGGCAGCTGCAGTTTTCATTTCCTCGATATAGGGAGAGTTTGGCAGTGACCATCCAAACTGGCTCTGGAGCGTGCAAACAAGTTCTTTTTTTTATCAGTACTAGGTTTATGATGAATAAAATGCAAATTTGTTTTGGCTTGTGCTATTTCTCAAGAAAAAAAGTGGGGAGGCCAGCATCGCTTCCACACACTCCCCCCCCCAAAACAGACCTCAATAGGTGCTGAAGAAAATAGTCTGTGTTAAAACTGGGGCCTTTTTCTAATAAAACATACCATTTTCTTCAGCAGCTTTTGAAGTTTGCCTCCTTTTTTGCTGTTAAGATTTTCCACAAAGTGGAATGGGACGTATCTGATCTGTTTTGCTTGTTTTCACTAAAATAAGCCAATAACTAGAGAAATGGTGGTAAATACCTGAACATTTGATTTTTAACTTTGTTTAGGATGGCAAAGTGGCATATAGATATCCCCTTTCTGAAGATGACAGAATATTACTCAGCTTTGATGCAAGAATAGTGTGGTGATAGAAACAAGTTCCCAAAGTAAATGGGAACCACTGCACTCCTACAAGGACGATCTAATTTTGTATCTTTTTAATTTAAACAAAAGGAGGTTGTGGCAGATCGAATTTCAGGGGGCATGTCAGTGGTCTCCTCTCTCTGCCTCTCCCCTTTCTCCTTTCCTTTGTGTGTTATTTTTTGACACTTGTGGTCCTTGCAGGGGCGACCTGTTGTGATTTGTGATAAGGAAGATATTGAGACTATCAAAAACAATAAGCGAACAATCAAAGTCCCCCACTCAGTTGACTGCCTGCAGGGGATCCTGAGCGTTATCCCTTTACAGCTCCTGGCTTTCCACCTTGCAGTCCTCAGAGGCTATGATGTAAGTACCACACTTTAAAAATCTCTCTCTCCTTCCCTGTCAGCTTCCTCCTCACATTAATCCTGTGAGTTCAATAGCTGTCTTTCCTCAGCAAGAGCTAACCGATTTCTTCAGTTTCCCTGATATTTGTTGGGAGACAAATTCTGCAAAACATGGCCCCACCAGGAAATTCCTGACTTATGTGGTAGATAACTTCCTCCTACAGAAAGTAGAGGTAGGAACTAGAGGATCGGCTATCCTTGACTTGATCCTAACCAACAGAGATGACTTAGTGGATAAAGTAGCAGTTACAGGAACTCTGGGGGAAAGCGATCATGTTATACTTGAGTTCGTGGTTCTAAAGGAAGCAAAAGCCAAGTGTAGCCAAACCTGTACCCTGGATTTTAGGAAAGCTGATTTTAATAAACTCAGAACAATGATAAGTAAGGTCCCATGGCAAGCGACTCTAACGAGAAAAGGGGTCCAAGATGGGTGGAAGTTTTTAAAAAAGGAAATTCTCAAGGCACAATTACAAACAATTGCAACAAGAAAAAAAGGTGGAAGACAACAGAAGAAGCCAATGTAGCTTCACAAAAAGCTAAGAGATGACCTGAAAACAAAAAAGGACACATATAGGAAGTGGAGAGAAGGCCAAGCAACAAAGGAAGAGTACAGGCAGGTCGCACAGAATTGCAGGGATGGCGTCAGGAAGGCTAAAGCTGAGAACAAGCTGAGGTTAGCGAGGGATGCTAAAAGCAACAAAAAGGCTTTCTTCAGCTACGTGCATAGTAAAAGGCAGAGGAAAGAAATGGTGGTTCAGCTATTAAATAAGGATGGCAAAATGATAACAGATGACAAAAAAAAGCCAGAGGTGCTCAATTCCTACTTTGGCTCAGTCTTCTCCCAAAAGAGGGTCTATGATCCCCCCTGGCAAAAATGAAGTACAGGCTGAAGGGGCAGGATTGCAGCTTGAGATCGATAGGCATATGGTCAAGGAACACCTCATTACTTTGAATGAGTTCAAATCTCCAGGGCCAGATGAACTGCAACCTAGAGTAATAAAGGAACTGGCAGAAGAGCTCTGAGGACCACTGTCTATTATCTTTGAGCAATCATGGAGGACGGGTGACGTGCCAGATGACCGGAGGAGGGCTCATCTTCAGCTTGTGATCGACAACAATTCCAAGATCCTTCTCACTTGTAGTGTGCTTGAGCCACGTAACCTAACCCCATAATCCTAGATAAAGAACAGTAGATACCCTGATTAAACAAATGACACACAAATGTGATGCTTTTTCAACATTTATTTCTCTACAACTGATTCAACATTCAATATCCATCTGTGAAAAAGTATGTGAACCTTTAGTTTCACATAATGTTTCATCTAGCCCACCACCTCCCCAGGTAATTGGTTCCATTGTCGTATTGCTCTAACAGTCAGGAAGTTTTTCACAGTAGCCAACTGTGGATCCACCTGATGGATGTTTCATCTAGCCCACTTTGAGCTAGTTTGCTCATCAGGATATCATGGGGCACTTCGTTGAAAGCTTTGCTGAAGTCGAGATATATGTCCACAGCATTCCCACAGTCCACAAGAGAGGTGACCTGATCAAAAAATGAGATCAGGTTCGTCTGGCAGGATTTGTTCTTGACAAATCCATGTTGGCTTCGAGTAATCACTGCATTGTTTTCAAGGTGCTTACAGATGGATTGCTTTATCATCTGCTCCAGAATTTTCCCAGGGATTGATGTCAGACTGACTGGTCTGTAGTTCCCAGGTTCCTCCTTTTTACCCTTTTTGAAGATAGGGACAACATGAGCCCTCCTCCCGTCATCTGGCACTTCCCCCGTCCTCCATGATTTCTCAAAGATAAAGAACATGGTTACTGCCATTGGAGAGTCTTTTCCTTCCATAGTCTCACAGTCCCTGTTCCCTTTAATAACACTAATAATAAGAAACTTCCTTTTCAGTTTTAAACTATGTTTTTGCTGTCTCTTCCAAGATGGCAAAAAGCAAGATACAGTGGTGAGAAGTTTGTGAACCCCTTAGGATTGTCACATATTTCCAGCCTAAAATGTTATTAGATCTTAGTCTAATGCTTTTTCAATATTTATTTCTCCACAACTGATTCAACATTCCATATCCATGTGTGAAAAAGTATGTGAACCTTTAGATTCAGTACCCCCCGCCCCCTTGAGCAGCAATGACTTCAAGTAAGCGTTTCCTGTAACTGTTGGTCAGTCTCTCACATTGGTTTTGAGGAATTTTGGCCCATTCCTCCTTACAGAACTCCTTCAACTGAGTGACATTGGAAGGCTTCCTTGCATGAACAGCTTGTTTCAGGTCCTGCCACAACATTTTATGGGGTTTAGGACCAAACTTTGACTAGGCCATTGTAAAACACGGAGTTTCTTCTTCCACAGTCATTCTTTTGTAGATCTGCTTGTATGTTTAGGATCATTGTCTTGTTGCATGACGCACTGTTTGTCTGTTTATCCCTGTCTGTTTAAAATGTCTGTTTATTCCTGAGGAAAAGGCTTGATTTTTTTCCCCCATGGCTTAAACAATTCTGGAAATTTTACTTTTCTACTGTAAGGTGTAGAGTAATTCTCCTGTTTGAGTATTCAGAGCACCAGCAAGTGTGTCAACTTACCTTGTAGTCCGGAAGTGCAAAGTGCTTCTAATGCTGATCTTCGCTGTAGAGGAGGCATTCACAGAGCGGGGCCCGCCCACCGAGAAGGCCCGGGGGTCTGCTCTTGGGCTGCAGGGGAAGGGGGCGGGTCTGTGCGAAACCATGACCGCTCCATGGCAGCACTGGCAGCACTACATGCCAGCCAAAGCTGGATCAGGAAAGGCCCTTGCTAAAAAAGAAGAGCGCATCGTGCGGAGGAGTGGCACGAGGGCTTGCCTCTTTCGTGGCTGACGGGTGCTGAGCAGGGAAGGCAAGAGAGAGACAAGTTATGTTTTGTAAAGCAGCCAGCATGTCAGTGCATGTGATGCGCGCCTCTATCAGTATCACAGACATAACAGAATGAACTGTTTTCAAAAATCACTCCCTCCCTGCAGTTGGTCATTGTAATCCTGTGCGGATGCACCAGCTTTGGCGAGGTTGAGGTCGTTCAAGTAAAAGTACCAGCTTGAGTGGCTTGTGAATTAAGTTGCGATATGTCTTGTGAAGGCAATTTCTCAGAGTAATGCCCTTTTTATTTAAGTTTCTAAATCTTTTTTTCTTTTTTCCAGGTTGACTTTCCAAGAAATCTGGCTAAATCTGTTACAGTTGAGTAGAATTCTCTGTAATGCTTTGGCAGATATCAACAAGAGACTCTCTCTCTCTCTCTCTCTCTCGGTACTGGAAGATGTTGATTTTAAAAGTTCTCCTTTGATCATATGTACAGTAGTCTTTATAATTCTGTTGCATTTGTGACTTGGGTTATGCCAACAGCATTAAGTGACTATCATTTCAAAGAACAATTTTTTCTCTAAAAATCATCAGCATTATCTGTTGGCTAGCTTGATTGTTTCAGGCCTCCCTAGTGCTATTTTGCATCACTTCCTAATTATCCATAGGATAAGATCTTTCAGAAAACTAAATGGGAAAGGAGGTAGCTGCAAAAGTCTATGCTCTGCCAGAGAAAACAGCATTTTCCCATTCCATAAGGACTTCCACGTCGTCAAAAGGTGGGATCCACATAGAATTGACTGGCTTGAAGGGGTCTGTTGTGTATAGTGGGCTCCTGCAGTCCTCCAATCAATAAAAATGTGTGCAGTTTGCCAGATGAAGCACCATGGCATCGGTCCCTTGGATTTTGACCCTTCCATTCAGCTCAGTTCTGTGTGGGTCCCATTTTAGAGACTGATATCACTCCTGTAAAAATACAATGCCTAAAAAAGAAAAAGTTCTGCTTAGTTGGTCCTGCAGCCTTTAGACTTGAGATGAAAGGCCAATTCTTTCATTTATTTTTGATGTGGTAAAGTCACCATAATGTGGCTAAACCAAGTCACTTTCATATGGGGAGGTAAGATCAGGCCTTACCCAGACAGGGTAAACTTTTTTCAAGGAGCCTCTTTCACAACATAGTAAAGATAGAAGTCACCGTATGAGGGTGTGGTCAAAAGAGAGTTCTACAGTAAAGTGACTTTACCATGTTTAAAAGGAATGTAAGGACACCGCCAGGTTTACTTATAAGAGGAAGAAAGGTGGGGAACCCTTTCACCTCTCAACTGAATTTGTGTGGGTGAGAGAGGACAAAAAATGGAGTTCTATACTGAAGAGTTGTCCCCAAAGTTGTTTCAGGCATCTTGTCTGCAGAGCCAGAGCAGTGGGTTTAAATCTCCATGTCATGTGGAACACAGCTCTTCAGTTAATTCTCCTGCTTCCTCAAATAAATTCCAGTATGCACTGAATCCATATAGACCATGATGGAGGCCAGGCTACTGTTTTCCTTCATCTGTGAAGCAGAAGAGATTGGGGCAGGTGAGGAAAGTAGTACTGAGCTCAAAAGAGGAAGAGGTAGCTTGGTGTGTCTTTCTGTCTGAACATACTTGATGTGAAAGCTTTTACTCACTCCAAAAAACACTCCTTCCCTTTTGGCAGTTGTGTGTGTATGTGTGTGTAGGGCAGGGGTGAACAGGGGCAAAAGTGTTTTCCATTCTGTGAAAAGGAATGCATCCTGTGTTGCCAGCCACCTCAGGCAATGCTCCATGTTTTGCAGCACTGAAAAGTAGGCCATAGAGCCACCATAGGGTAGTACAGGAAGACGGAGTGCTGCCTTGCTTGCGTTGACAGCACAGAGATGTGTTCCCTCCTTCCATGTACCAGTTACTTGAGGATAATATATGTAGCCAAATCTGGCTATGTGCTGCTGGGATTAGTAGTAGCTGATGGGGGGAAGGCACCAAAGCAGCAACATAGTGGTTGTGTACTCCGATGCAAAGTTTAGGTGGGTGGGTTTAGTTCCTGCAACAGTATATACTTCTTGCCCTGAGAATGTTCACGTTTATATTAACTGTTTATTGAAGTACTCCTCTTAAGTGTTTCCCATCCTTGATAAAGCTTGCAGGCAGTGCACTTAACAGTTAATTTTAATTAGAGTGTCCCAGTTTTAAAGACAGATATTTCTCGCCTGCTGCTGTGTATAGAGTTGTCTTTCCTGATATGAGGAAGAAAGAAGGTCTGCAAAATTTGAGTGGGTTTGGACATTTGATGAAAAGCCAATTCTTGGAGCCCAAAGTGTAAGGTACTTGTGCTTCCTGTTCCCTTTGCTTTCCCGACGTCTGAAGCTGCTAGAATCTCTTCCTTCATCCAAGCAGTAGAAAGCAAGCATTACTCTTCTCTAGCTTTGTATAGATCCATCTTTTAGAAAAAGAACAGCTATACATTCTTTCTAGTATTATGCTTTTATCTGAGAGGTAGATAGCAGGGATAAAAGTATTTAAAAACACACATAGTAGGAGTGATACAGAAGGGAGGGCATGCAATATAATAGGAGGGCCAAAGATGAGCTATAGTAAAGCGCTCCTAGGCCCAACTGATGCATCAGGGCTGTACAGCTTTGGAAACCATTGATTGTGCAAATGGGGCAGAAATCTAGATGTCCAAATGAACCCACTTCCTTGGCATTAGTTGATGGGCCAGAGGTAGCATAAAAGGGCTGTGAATAGTATCCTTTGGCAAATCTGCTTTCCCCACTATTTCAAGAGCGGAACAACTGCAGATTTTACAGAAGCTAAAGAAAAAATGCAAATAAACCAACTTACAGAGCTAAATTGAGCATGTTCTCCATATACGTCTTTAAAAATTGGATAAGAAATTAATGTGCTAAAAGGAATCCAGAGGGACATTATGAAGTGGGTCTTTCCTCTCAATTTCCCCAGTTTGTGCAGCAATGGGTCAAAACAAGAGTCATGTCATTGTCCCTCCTACAGTTCCTATCAATAAGGAATCTGTCTGTTTTAATGACATTGAGATGACGCCCATGGTGTGTCTAGTGTTTAAAAGTCTTAAACGCTCATATTCATCTTCTTTTGCATTCACCGTAAAATGTCACTTGCCATTCAGTTAAACAGTTAAAGTAGCCTGCAGTTACAGTTGAACACTGGATAGTTGTGAAATTTTGTATTGTAAAGAAAAGCTATCTTGCAAGTGTCTGTTATGTAATGTTGAATTATAGGTCCTTCCTTCTCAATGGTTGTTGAATAAATAGTGGAACTGCCAATAACACAATAATAGGAAAGAGCATCTGTTTGCAATTATGTAAGATTGTTGGAGAAGGCTTCACTTGGTTTGGGGTACTGTAAGTATATTAGGAGAAGCACCAGTCCAATGGAAGAAATGCAGTACAGAGCTGAGGGGAACATGTGAAGCTCAGCAGGCTATATTGTATAAGTGGCAGAAAGTGATTCTATCTGATGGAGGAAGGACCTGACCCATCTTCTTGCATCCTTTTTCATGTGGGGTTTTCCTTTGCTTTGAATGCTGCATCTCCAGAAGTCAGCAAGCCTATTATCAGGGTTAACTCATAGAACTCAACAATCCATCAGTGTGGTCTTCAGTACTTTCATAATGGCCAACGTTCTTGACTACAAATGGCCTTGTGTTTCCCCTGCCTCCTAAAGAAGACTGACATGGCTGACCACTGGCCTCTACTTAAAGAAATCAAAGCAAAATTTGCATGTGTGTGTGTAAAACTGGAACACTTTGGCAAATGCTAGTCCTTCCTTTCTCTGCTTGTTTTCCTTTTGACCGTACATATACAGCTTGTCTTGGTTTAAGGGACCATTCTGTACTAGTTTTGCTGTGTGCTCCACACAGTGTAGAATTTTATTGTTTAGGTTATTTCCTAGCATTTTTTGTATTAGCTCTTTGAATAAAAACAAGTCCCCAACCTTACCATGACTTTGACTTGGAAGACTTGTTCTTTCCTTCCATAACAAGAATCACCCAATAGCTACCTGGGGACCAACATGGGAATTAAAATGGCAAACATTGGGGGAGTAAAATTTTACAGCTAGCTAATTTTGACAGGCCTGTATTGAATGCCAACCACTGATTTTAAAATTGCATTTAGCCCGTTTTAATGAACTAATTAATGTCTCCAAAGCATATTTCCCTTCACAAATTCTTGCTCCCAGCCCCCTTTTTCTTGAGGCAAAGGATAAAAGTGTTAACCACAACCAACCAAACATGGATTTAATTCACCAATAGGATTCATTCCCCTACAAATTTAGCCACTTGCTGCAGCAGACTAAATTTCACCATGGGAAAACCAGAGATGTGAAGGCCTGGGGAAAAATCATTTTTTCTTTCCCAAGAGCCTGTTTGTTTGTTTGTTCAATTGAATAATTTTGGATAATGAAATATGTTGTTTTAGAATGATGACTAAAATGTTTAAAACAAAATCTTCATATACCTGGCCTTTACTGGCCCAAAATGATTTTTTAAAAACTATCTAATAGGAAGACTTTTATGTAAGGTTAGAGATGTAAAGTTTCTGGAAATTTTGAAGCCATCTGGGGGGTGGGGGTTAAACAATCTCTGTAAAGATTCCCTGCATATTTATTTCTTCCATTCCTTATTGAAATGATTGATCTAATGCATCTTTTACTGATAGACATTTAAGGATGCTTCAAGTCATGCTCAGTCTTGAACATATGACTAGAGTCACTATATCATAATATGTGAAGACAATGTGTATTCTTGACAGTTTGGGGTTTGCTGCATAGAGTTCTGTGTTTCTGGGCTTGTTCTGGTTAGATGGTGTAGCAATCAATTAATGTAATTCTAAAACCCATCGGTGAGAGAAACGCTAGGTTATCCTGCCACTGCTACCATTTGCAACGAAACAATGTGTGGGTTATCCCACTTATGTTTCTTTAAACATAAAACAAACAAAAAATTGAGGCTTGGGTCCATGGAACTCACTGCCAGTTTTAAATGAAGTTCCCAATTAAACCTCACCATAAGGCAAATGCTGCCTTAGTTATAAAACCTTTAACTGCTGCTGTCTCTACCGTTTCCTCAAACCTTTCCCCAGGATACTCCTCCTCCTCCCATTTCCTACGCTGCACTATTTGTTCAGCCTTTCTGCCTGTAGGATACAGGCCCCTGAGTTTCCCTGTTCCTTGAACCTTTTCCCTGCACGAGGTTTTAATCCCAACCTAACCGACAACCTTCCCTTCCAGCAGCTGTTCTGCAAATTGTTTAATTCCCTGAGAAACTTAACGTGGTGTTGGAGGCTTTGCCAACAGAAATACAACACAACATGGAAAACAGACAATCCATTTCATCTGATCCAAGCCAGGCAACAGCTTATATTGTACAACCCCCCATTTCCCTCTTGTAAACAGAATATACGAAACGAGAGCTCAAATTAGTTCTTTAATAACATCAAAATTGACAGAGTAATGACTATATCTAAAAATGACTCATGCAAACAAGCCAATGGCACAGAATTAGAATCTTCTGTTGGCTGAATAGTCATTCATTTCCTCCACCGAAGGTAGCCAAATCTATCTGAGAAAAAGCTCTTTTCTGACTTGTATTCTCTCCACTAATTGCTAACATTCCCTTCTCCATCCTTCCAGTGACTTCCAAGAATTCCACTTTGGCCACTACTTCTGTAATACGAGATGTGCTTGGCTACTGACTCTTGGTATTCTTAGTTAATAAATCCATTATCCCAGTGACCACCATAACAGGATTTGATCAAGTTTTGATAATAGGTTATCAAGATTGATTCATCTGTTTTAAGCTGTGGCCCTGTGGTTAGAATATTTAATGTGATTCTTCTAGAAACTGCAGAAAAGATGTAGAACCATCCAATCACTTCCATTGCCACTCTTTTTGTTCTATTAAAAAAAACCTCTTTAGGAATGGCTACTTTGGAGATATTTGCTATAATGAACTCCAAGGATTTTCTACTAAGAGAAGATACATACAAAGTACTATATGTCTGTATATAGTACGCCATCCAGTTCAACCTCGCTGTTACATAACATTAATTGTCACTGGAAGGTTAATTAAAATTAAGGAGTATGGGCACAATCCAATCAAAGTTAAGCACTTAAGTCCCATTGATTTCTTGATCTTAGGCATCAAAATGTTCTGGACTGATCATGTTTGCTCTTATGGTACCTGTGCAATGTTAGGGAAATGGAAGTGAAGTCCTTATATTAGTTCTGCATACTCTAAGCTTTGGGAAATTTATTACTCTTACATTCTGTTTGTTCTTCAGAGAGCCCACAGAGGCTGATGTAGATTTCCCAGTTGGTCTCCCATTCAGGCACTGGCTGTTGTGAATGGGCTTATCCTGCTTGGGATGTGTGGAGCCTTGTATGAGTGTAGAGCACAGTCCATAATAGCAGCAGCCCAAAATGTTTTGGTGCCTGAGCTGGGAAATCCAAAATGGCAGCCCTCAAAAATTAACATAGGGCACAATCCAGTGAGAGAGTCTCCTGCAGAAGCCTCAGCGTACTGGGAGCTGCACAGGAGTTCTACCAAGCTCTTGCAAAGTTGGCATTTATTTTGAAGTGGCTTCTGCAAGAGATCGTCTCACTGGATTGTGCCCTCATGGATCAGCTCTATCTCCTAAAAATACCGGTTCTCATCTTGTCACATGAAGGCTGCCAAACAAATAAGAGACTATGCAATAGTAGTGCTTGGTGAATTGGGTCCACTGGCCTCCCCCTGGCCCCCCCCCGCAAACAGCTCCTCAACTGCTGTTCATAACCTTTCTTAATGGTTTAAATGGAAGATGTCCTTGTGATTGCAGTTAATGCTCTGTAAAGGAGGTATTCGTCTTTACAGGAAATATTTATACATTAATAAAAGCAATAAAATCATAAAGAAAAAACAGAAACAAAACAAGCACAGCTTGATACAATAACGTGCCATGAAATATCATTGGCTTTATAATAATTTACTACAACATGAAAAAAGATCTTTTATCCACACAGGATAGGAAATGCTTCCACTTAAAATATGGCAAGCATGCAAGAATAATATATACACCACATATTTGGAATTTTGCTTTTAACTCATGTGCAGATAATTTTAGTGTACTTAAAAAATAACTTGGCCCAATTTACAGTTTTGAATCCCTTTGTCCCTCCCTTCCCCATTAATCTTTTGAATTTAGAATTGGGAAAACAAAATTTCTTTGTAATAAAAACAGATGCTATCAAAATGTCTGTATTGTTCCTCTGAGGTTGTTCTGCAGTGACTGCTAAGTGAACAACTTGAGTATTGGATTTCATTTTTATTTTTTTAACAAAGCATTTGCATTCCAAACTTTGAGGCACCTTCACGGAACTGTAACGAGTAAAACCTACTCCCAAATAACTTTATTACACGAATCCCGTTTATTTTTTACGTTCTGAGCACAATCCATCAGGATGGTCCCCTGATAAGCTCCTTCAAAGTAGTTCTCTCGTGCATACCTTATCCACCTCGGTGAGGCATGTCGAGGAGACCTTCCCAGTGAATTGTGCTCTCCATCTTAAAGGGAGCAAAACATCTACTCCACTAGAATATGTCCAACCATTGCTAACCGGCATCCAGCCAAATCTTGTGCCAGGGCTTCCCTGACAACTGAAAAGTAGTCTTGTGACACGGCTGACCACAACCTGCAAACCAAAACAGTGGAGACTTTTGGAGAGGCATGTCACAGGGCAATGTCCCAAGTGGTGTCTTGCTCTTTCAGGAGGCTGCTTTGTTCTGCCTGCAGACAAAGTAACTCATGCTCTGGCTGGGGGAGACCTATGGACAAAAGGCAATTGAATCTCTCTGTGCAGGTTAATAAGAAACTGAATAAATGTCCCCATAAAATGACAACTGCTTTCCAGGGCAGTGGCTTTTTGGACTTCATCTCTGTCCATGGCTTGGCCTTGCTCTGCTTTTCTCCCATTTGGAAGACAACATAGACATGATAAGCAAGAGTGATGGTCATTTCTTTTACAGATTATATCTGAACTGTTCATATCACCTGAAAACACTCAGCTGAGGATACCTGCTTGTACCACAGCCATGGAACTACAGAGAAGGCACATTTAATTTGGACAATTGGGGTATAATCCTATGCATGTTTAGACAGAAAAATGTCCTGCTGGCTGTGCTGGCTGGGGAATGCTGTAGGACGTTTTTGTGTCTAAACATGCATAGGATCGTGCCTTTAGTTGTTTAAAAGTTGCAACCTTCTAAGGTTCTTGGGCTTTACGACATCACAACATGCAGCAGAACACTAAATAAGGACATAAGAATAATCCTCCATGAATTTGTCTATTCCTTTTAAAAAGCCATCCAAATGACTCACACAATCTCCCCTCAAGGAAATGTGTGCATTCTATACACATCCGATGCCTCCCTGCATCGTGCAGATGTGCAACTTCCCTCTTTGGATGAGACGTGCATTGATAAGTAGACACACAAGTCAACCATGCGGTTGGGTACCTATCACATGCTGTAACAAGCAAATGTGCCCTCAAGCAGGGCCTTTGCATTGCCAGACCACTTGAATGACCAGGCCTACTTGTGCAAGGCCATCTTTATAGCTGCAGTTGGCCAGAACTCCTATGCAACCCACACTGAAATTACTAGAACCTATGAAAGGGCACACGTGTGTGCATAAGTCCCCCACCATGGCCTGTGCCCTTTACCTGTTGCTCTGGATGTGTTTTCTTAAAAAACACCTGGTAAGGTTGCGAATTTGGCACATAAGCCAGCCGAAGTTAAGCTCTTTTAAGTCACATTGATTTTGATTTCAATGAAAGAGGTTTAAGCATGTGAAAGTTAAGACACCAAAATTAATGTGAGCTCAAAGTGCTTTTTGAGCACTCCATACTATTTTAAAAGAACCAGTATAGGATGCTTATTTAAGTTATTTTGCTGAAAGGCATTTAAAAAACCTGCTAGCTACAAAAGTGTGTAAAAATACTTAAAAATTAGGAGGCATGGTTTCTTTGGCAACAGTTGATCCTAATAATTACACAGTGGGCATGGAAATTTACCCTTAAAGATCGAGTTATTTTATCTACTTCTAAAACCTGTGTTACTAAATCAGGTTCTCATTCATTTTACTACAGGTTAATGACACGTACATATGCAGGATGGGAAACTCGGGTTAGCTCCCATTTATAAAGAACAGAGAAGAAGATGCAACCAGTGCATCTCTTGGGAGGCTCAATGTCATTTTACATTTTTGCCTTGGCCCCGTATCTGGCGAAATGCAAAGGACACAGCCAACAGTCTTGTCCTTTTAGACCAAGTGCTGTGAAAATTCCCCCACCCCACTCCCTAGGGCCAGTTTCCACTGGGTGCATGAACATATGATACTACCGGTCTGACTAGCCTAAAAGTATCCGTGCTGACTGGCAGCAGCTCTCTAAGGTCCTTCCCAGTCCTGCAACATAAGTATCTTTCACTGGTGCTTGGAGCTTATGCATACAGCACATGCAAGACTGGATTTTTCTGCACAAGTCTTGATGGTGATGGAGCTGATATGTGCAGAAATTCCAAGGAAAGGGACAAAACAATTGTGAGAGCTGTTCCATAGAAAAGGGAAACAAAACAGAGAAAAAAAATCTATCTTAAAACAAGCATTGGCATCTCACATCATGTTGAAGTCAATACATAGCTTTTTTTTTTTTTTTTAGGAAATGTGCATATATACTGAACTTATCGGTGCAATATGACCACTATCATTTAGTTGGCACTTCTACTTCACTAGTGCTTTGCAATCTTACTACGTTTGCCTTCACAAGAACTGCTCTCTCCCCCTGTATTCACAGTGGTTCCTGCTTTACAGATGGGAACAGAGGCTGATGGCGACTTGCCCACAGGCACCCAGAGGGCCAGAAGGTGACACTTCAAGCCCGTTCTTATCTCCCAGAAAAGAGTCCATCTCTCTCGCTCTCCTAGAATTCTCTCTGAACACTTATCTAGACTGTGACTTAACATGTCCTAGAAAAATCTTGTCTGAACCAGGATGTCTTAACTCTCACTCTAGACACACAATGCACCATTCACAAGACTCACGTGTGAATCCACCGAAAAAGTCTACTTGTGTTGACATCAACATGTAAAAAATGCTGTGAGAATCTGTTTGAAAGTAATTACTAAAGGTTTTTTTTAAAAAATTGCAGTTTGGGTGATTTTAAATTCATCTCACTATGTGCAATCTGGGAAAACCATTTACATGAACCTCCCTCTGGTCATCCTTCCGTTCCTTCTTCCCACTGTTGAGCTGTGTTGTTTTTCTAAGCTACCCCGCTTCACCCAAACTGCCACAAACTTTTTAAAGAAGCCTTGATGGCCTGCTAGGCATATTGGCAGTGGTTTGCAGATCTCCAACAAAATCAGCCATGTCCTCATGCTTTCAGAAATTTGGAAAAGTGTTTTGGACATTTCACAGATCTACTCTGTCTGTTGCACAGCCAAGGTCAGTGTATCCTCGGTGCACAGTTGCTCCACGCGCTACATTTGCTCTACTCTTTACAGTCTTCTGGCTCCTTCGGTCTCCTCCTGTCAGCTTAGAACATGATGAAGGCTGACCTTTCCATTTCATTTCACTTTCTTCCAAGGGTGATGCGCTGAAGCGTCCATCAGTTCTTCCTTTTAAGCAATCAATGTTTAGTTAATTCAGTGAGCTGTCTTCCTTGGAGTAACACAGCAAGTCCAGGCACGTACACAAATCCCTTCCACATGGTGAAAGACACCAGCGCTATCAACACGGGTCATAGGAATAGCCCTGGTTTTAGCTACCAGGGTTTCTGTGGTCATGGCTATTTCTCATCCTGAGACTCCCGCCATTCATCTGAGGAATGATCTGTTCTCAGCATGAATGGGCAGCAACACGACAAGGAAAAGGCTGCCTTCAGTGACTATCAGGTGGCTGATTGTAGCACGAATGCAGGGGAATGCAGGCAGCTTCCAGTGAAGCTGTTCCCTGCCAACCTTTGCTTGACAGCTCTGGCTTTGTCTTTTTTTCTTTCTTTTTTTGAAGTGATGAAGGGCAGAGGTTCCTTCTGAACTGAATACAAGTGATTTGAGCATTCCAGTCAACTGAGGCATTAGGGCTTTAAAAAAAATTAAAAGTGGTTTGCTCATCTCATCACCCAGAAAGTTAAGGCCGGCCGCGTCCATAATATAATTGTTACAGTACTGCTGAAAATGGCTTGAGAGAAGCTTCTGGGAGAGAGAGGCATGCATTTTAGACAGAAGGGCGAGGAGGGGGCCGGGAAGGGGGAGGAGCCCGGCTGGGGGGTGGGGCATGAGGGGGAGGCGGGAGTGGCGGCAGTGTGGAAGGTGGGGATGGGGTGGGAGGCGTTGGTGAACTCGGTGGCGGGGGGGTATAGATGGGGGCTGGGGGTGGAGGGTTGTAAATAGGGGCAGGAGGCGGAGGGTGGCAGGCGTTGTTGAGTGGGTACTTTGGCGGAGCCTGAGAAGTCTTCACTCTGGTGAAAGTAATGCAGCGACCCTGAAAAACAAACACACATGGGGTCACTCAGGATGAGGCGCCCAAAGTTGAGAGCTGATTTATGCATACTGCAATTCTGTAAAAGCACAAAAACCTGAACAGGGTGCAGAATGTAGCTTGACCATCTCAGATTCCCCCCCCCCCTTAAAAAAGGGGGAGAGTTCAAGGCCTCAGGTTTGCAAAAATATGCTTGGATGCGTACAGGCAATGAATGCCTGGTGAAAGAGGTGAGTCAGTTGATGTTCTAAACAGTGTAGAGTGCATGCAGGGGGAGGGGGCTTCCCACTCGGCTGCTCCCCCCCTCGTGTGCATGGGCTAAAGAAAGGGGGAGCGCTGGTGGTGGTGTTTCTTGTGGGAAGGCGGATTTAGCGGTGGAAATGTCTAGGCGGGAAGGTTTAACCCCCTAACTGCATGTGGTGCTCCTAATTTGAATTGGGGGCCCACGCGCTTACGCTAAAGTAAAAGAAGGCAGGATCAGCTACATACTACACATTTAACATAGCGTGTAGTTGAGTTTGACAGCGGGACAAGAGCAAGGAGGTTGTGTCAGAGGCTTCACAGAAAAGGTCAGGTTTGAGGAGGGATTTCTAGGAAGAAACAGTTTCGAGATAATCTAAAATCAATAAAATGAAACAATAAAATCAGTTAAAAAGAACAAAAACAAAATAGCAGCATTGAAACATAAAATAAGACAGCAGTTTAAAATTAACCCTTTACAGCACAATTCTATGCATGACTACTCTGAAGGCCCATTGAGTTCAATGGCCTTTCTCCCAGGTAAGTATAAATCGACTCAGACGGAGCACAGCAGAGCAAAACTACGCTACAAAAGCCGGAGGACACACTTCAAAAGCCAGTCCGTCTCTCTTGCCACACGGGCTCTAAACTGATGGAATCAAGCAGGACCTCGGCATTACAGCCAACAGGGCTTCTCTCTCCTCCGAAGGTTTGCGCTGATGCATCTTTGGAAGCCAAACTCTCCAGGAGCCAACCTGCACCACTGACTTAATGTAGAGGGCGAGCACATCAGGGTCCTTCGCGACAAGATGATGCTGTCGCAAATCCGCAGCCACTCCGCCGCTTCCCCCGGGAAAAGGCACATTTTGGGAAAGACTTCGTAGCGCGCTTTTCCTTAAAGCGGCTCCTGAGTGCTTCTGCCGCAGGCGTGCCCAGTCCCCCCACATCAAACCCTGGGCATGGCGCTGTGACCCAGCAGCGCCCTGGTCGAGGGGTGGGGCCGTCCAGGGCACTTCCCGACACAGGCCGCCCCTTCAGACGGAGGCAGCAGTTTGCTGCGTCCGTTCCGAGAGCAGCCCGAGTCATTCGTTTCCCCAGTCAAGCAATCACGCTGGGCCGCCCCCTCGGAGCAATGCAGAAGCGCGCTCTCCCCGCCCGGGAAGCCTTTGATTCATTCATTCCCCACGGAAGGGCAGACAGGAGGAGGGAGGGGGCAAGGAGAAAAGGGGTGAGGGGCCGGCCTGCTGTTCTCACTATAGCTTCCGTTCTCTGTCCATCAAAGCGCAGTAGCGCTCTTCCAGTCAGTCGGGACTCCATGGTAGGGGATTTAATCCTTGCATAGTTCGCAGCTTGTTTCTCCCATTCATCTTTTAACTTCTTACCATTCCAAACTGCGGATGAGAGGGAAGAGGTGCGGGGTTCAACTAAGGGGGCTCAGTTCAGTGCTTCCAACCTTCCCTGAGCAGGGAAGCGTGGGCAGGGCTGGGAACGCTCTCATTCGCTAAGCAGAACCCACCTGATGGATGACGTTCAGTTCTGCTCCACCCACTCAGCCCGGAAGCATGGGGATTTCAAGTGCTGCATGACCCACGAAAAGCAAGGTTTTAGGTATACTCTGCTTTTCTTGCTTTGTGTGTCCCTGACAGACCAAAGTTGATTTCATTAAAACCTGGATACTGCCTCAATGTGCATCTCATTCTGTTTTCATGTAGTTGGTTTCCCCCAACCCCCTGCCACGTCTCCAGCAACTACAGAGCTGCAGTATGAGTTGAGATGCAGGAGATATAAGGTGGGGTTCCAGGTTATAGGAGGCCCTGGGCAAGGTGCCTTCCAGTCCACCCACTGCACCAACCTGGCAGCCCCTCTGGTGAGCTTGAGGGTGGCCGGGGTGGGCAGCAGCAGGGATGGAGCAAGGAGAGGCTGTTGCAGCTGCCTGGGCCGCTGCTTCTCTCAGTGACATGCCCTCCCAAAGAAAAGTTCTGGGCACATTCGCGCCTGCCCCTACACCGGGTAAGCTTAGTGTGTGTGTGTGTGGGGGGGGAGCCACCAGGGGTTGGGAAAGTGGCAGAGCTTTTCTTTTAAGGCCCTGGTGTGGAGAGGAAAAGCTCCAGGCCACATGCCTGCAATTTCATAGCTAGAAAAATAATCAACCCCTTTATTTCTCTGCCTCTCCCCACATCTGCCCCAGAAACAGGTGCAGTGTGGGAACGCAGATTTAAAGCCTGAGAGAACCAAGCACTCTTCTCTCTTCTCCATCTCTCCCATGTTAAAAATCTGGATCCTGTTTCTATGATGGAACGCAACAACAGTGGAACAAATGTAGTTAAAGTTGGTGTTTTCCTCTTGGCTCGGATGAAAGGCCTATGTTATGTTCATAGGCATTTATGGTCTAGAAACAATAGGGTGGGGACAATTAGCAATCCCTTGTATGGCATCTTTGGTGGAAAAAAGTGCAGAATGTGGTTGAATATTAGTAACTTGATCCTCACACGCAGCCTCAAAAGGCATCTCTAGTTGTCTATAAAAATGGTGCCAAGTCACTGTTTGTTGTCCTCGAAGGTGTTTTAGTTTCCTCTAATAATTTCTACCTTTGCAGAACAAAATCCCATAAAAAAATCTCAAGCCACTGGCATAACACACTTGTTTCATCAAATACAAGATCACCCAGAGAGAGACGGGGAGAGTAGAGGGAGCTGACGCATCGACCATAAGAACATCAGAACTCTGCTGCGTTAGACCAAAGGCTTCACTAGTCTAGCTTCCTGTTTCCCACTGTGGCCAACCAGATGCCTGTGGGACGCCCACAACGACTGACTGCAATGCCGCCCCCTCGGTCATGTTCCCCAGCATCTGGTACGTAGAGGCAGCATACAGCCACCACGACTAGTAGCCATTGCTAAGTTCATACTTGGGGATTAACATGAGATTTTATATAGACAGAACTGAAAAACACAATTGACCTCAATGCTGTTGTGTGAGAAATGATGCACATGGACATGCATTTGCACTCAAGATAAGATGCATCCACTCCCCACTCACAGATTCACAGCACAATCCTATACACGTCTATTCAGAAGTAAGTTCTGTTGATTTAAATGAGGCTTACTCCCAGGTGAGTCAATATACCATATACTACTAGTATAGACAGGCTGCTACCTGTGACTGATTCTTTGAGTGGTCATCTGTGCAATCAAACGTATGGGCCTCTGTGCCTGTGCAGAGCTCGTATTGAGAAACTTTTAAAGCTGAGGAATTTTAGGCAGGAACCCCTCCTCCACCATCCAGTACACAACTCTCAGCAAGTTTCCACCTCTCCCCTCAGTTCCTTAAGACTGACACTGCAGCCTCATAACCAAGAGAAGTAAACACATTCAGTACCCAACATCAAACTCGAGTATGACACCCGAGTGGGGATGGTGGGTGGGTTGTATGAATGCACAATGACCACTCAGAGACCTACTGTTACAGGTAGCAACCTGTCTTCCTTCTTCGTGGTCTATGTGCAACACACATATGGGTGAGCTAACTTACAGCAGAGGTGGATCAGTACCCTGCAATATAGAGGACAGGATGGCACAACCAAAGGCACAGTCAGCTCTCGCCCAGGTGTCCAATATGTGGTGCTTCACAAAAGTGGGCGGTATCGACCAGGTGGCTTGCGCAGCCCAGTTCCAGGATGGAGACGCCTCTGCTGAATGCGACAGGCATCGCTACCGCACGCGTAGAGTGAGCTGTAACTGGGACAGACGGTTCAAGCCCATGAGCCCAGCCAGCTCGTATGACAGTTTGACAGGCTTAACGATCCATGACGCAAGGGCGCTGAGTGGACAGAGGGTGGCCCTTCTGCCTGCTGCCATAGCAGACAAAGAGAGGAGGTGACAAGTGAAATTGTTCAGTTCTCGCCTTGTAAAAGGCCAGGGCACAGTGCACACTGAGTGTGTGTAGGGTCAACCCCAAAGGTGTACATGGGGAGGCAAAGAGATCAGGCAACACAACGTCCTGATTCAAATGAAACTCTGAAACAACTTTGAGCAGAAACGCAGGATCAGGTTGAAGCACCAATTTATCTCGATGAAAACTGAGATATGGCTGGTCTACCCTGAGCACACACAGCTCTCTGGCACAACGTGCAGATGTCATGGCCACCAGAAATGCCACCTTCCAGGAAAGGAAACACAGGTCCGGAGGAGTGAGCGGCTCAAAGGCTTTCAGTGAAAGTGCTTTTAGCATAACAGAACGGCTTGGTACCGTAGACTGGAGATGCCAAATTCCTGATCCTTTTTAGAAATCTTTTCGCTGCCAGATGCGAGAAGACTGAAAATCTCTCAGCTGGAGGATGAAATGCTGAAACTCTCCCTCAGGTAAACGCTGAGGGAAGAGAGTTTGAGTCCTTTCTCAAAAAGGGGGAGGAGGAACTGGAGGATCTGATACAAGGAGAACCATCTTGGGTGGAAACTCTGTTGACGAGCAAACGCCACGAAGGCAGTCCACTTCCTCGAGCAGGAGCGCTGTGTGGAAGGCTTACACGGAGCATCTAGTATTCCCTGCACCCCGGCCAGGGCTGCAGGTTTGTCAGTCACCCATCATCCACAGCGGAGAGTCAACAGATCTGGGTGTCAAATCCAACCATCCCCCCTGGTGAGGAGAGATGGGATGGAAGGGAGCTGTCAGCTCTGACCCTGTGCCATCAGCATTGGAGGAGCAAAGCAAGGCTAGCGTGGCCACCACGGTGTTACTAGTACGCAGTTGGTACTATTCATCGCAATCTTTGCCAGGACTCTGGTCATTAATGGGAAGGGAGGAAAAATGTGAAGCAGCATTCCTGCCCATTGAAAAGCAAAGGCATCCCCCACTGAGCCTGGACCCTGTCCTGCTCTGGTTCAGACAATGTGGCAGTTGGCATTGTTCGCAGTGGCAAATAGGTTGCCCTCTGGCGTTCCCAACACCTGAAGAGAGTGCTCAGAGCAGACCTGTCCATCTCCCATTTGTGGGCGGCCAGCATTGTCCGACTGAGTTGGTTGTCCAGTACATTGTCCGCACCTGCTACATGAATAGCCACCAAACCTATTCCATGCAGTATTCACCAGTTGAAGAGATTGAGCGTAAGGGCTAAGAGTGGAAGCGACCCAGTACCTCCTTGCTTGATAAGGTACACAATCACAGTGGTGTTGTCTGATGTTGCCTGGACCTGCCTGCCTGTCAGGTCCAGCTTGAAAGCATGAAGTGCTTTGTCCACTGTTCTTAGCTCCAGAAGATTTATATGCTGAGTGGCTTCGCTGGTGGACCACCTACCATGCACTGTTAGTGCCTGGCAATGAGCTCCCCATCCTGAAAGGGATGCATCTGTTGTCAACACCACAGATGAGGATGGTTGGAGGAACAGAAGCCCCCAATCCAAGATGGTTGGTACTGACCACCCTTGCAGGGAGTCCTTGATGCCGGATGGGAGTGTCAGCTCAGTCTGGTGATCATCAAGCTCATTGTTGAAATTGCAGCTATACCAGTTTTGTAGGGGTCTCATCCACAATCGTGCATAGCAAAAGACAGCCATCATTGCAGCCGTAAACTCAAGTAAGCGTTGGATCTTGTAAGCTGTGGTAGATTTGTTTGACAGCATGTCTGAGGCAAAAGTGACTAGTGTTTTCAGTCTGGTGTCAGGTAGGAAAGCCCGTCCCACTTTGGAATCCAGTAAAGCCCCTATGAATATTATGCTCTGAGTAAGCACAAGGTGAGACTTTTCCATGTTGGTGTACAGTCCTAGACCTTTGAGGAGATTGCAGGTCACCTCTATCGACCATAGGAGCTGAGACCTTGTTGACGCCACCAAGAGCCAATCATCAATGTAAGGGTAAACTTCTATGCTCTGAAACCAAAGATAGGCACCCATGACCGCGATGCACTTTGTAAATACCCTCAGAGCGGTGGCAAGACCAAAGGGTAGGACTTTGAATTGGTAGGCATTAGAACCGATGGCAAAGTAGCACTGATGACACTGCTCCATGGTGATGTGGAAGTCAGCGTTTTTGAGGTTGACAGAGGCAAACCAGTCTCCTCGGGAGAGGTGTGGGAGAACAGATGCCACAGTAACCATGCTGAATTTTGGGAGCAAGATGAACTTGGTGAGTTACCAGACATCCTAATCAGTTGAAGGCTGCCATCCCTTTTCAGTACCGTGAAGTACCTGGAATAAAAACCGTCCACTAGTTGGCTGCGTAGGACCAGCTGGATTGCTCCCTTGTCAACGAGGGTTTGCACCAGTAGTAATGTATGGCTGTGAGAGCTGGACTATAAGGAAGGCTAAGCGCAGAAGAATTGATGCTTTCGAACTGTGGTGCTGGAGAAGACTCTTACGAGTTCCCTGGACTGCAAGGAGGTCAAATCAGTCCATCCTAAAGGAAATCAATCCTAACTGCTCATTGGAAGGACAGGTACTGAAGCTGAAATATTTTGGCCACCTAATGCGAAGAGAAAATTCACTGGAAAAGACCCTGATGCTGGGAAAGATTGAAGGCAAAAGGAGAAGGGGACGGCAGAGGATGAGATAGCATCACCGATGCAATGAATATGAACTTGAGCACACTCCGGAAGAGAGCGGAGGACAGGAAGGCCTGGTGTGTTATGGTCCATGGGGTCACGAAGTCGGACACAACTTAACGACTGAACAACAACAACAAGAAGGACTGAGGATGGAGTGGTCACTTTCACAGTACCAAGTGGAGGCATGACATCAAATTTGATCTTATATCTTCTCCAGTCTATAGCCAGGACCTATAAGTCTGTTGTGATGTCTTGCTATTTCAGATGGTAGTTTGATAGGCGTGTCCCGAAAATGGGAGACTTGTTGGTAGATTGGGAGAGAAAAGGGCATCAAATCAAAGGTGCTGCTGTCTGGCTTTCTGCGGTAATCACGGTATTGGGATTGTTGGAAAGATCTTCCTTGCCGGTTTGACTGTGATCATTGCTGTTGCTGCTGATACAGGCCGGTGTTGTAGGGCAGGTATTAAGGGTCCAAAGACTGGAACCAGCGACAATGTCTAGGCTGCTGTTGTTGTTGTGGGAGGAACCCCATTTGACAGGCTGTGGTACTAGCTTTCTGTACAGTATGCAATGCCTTGTCTGTCTTGGCATTGAACAAGCCTTGCCCATCGAATGGCAGGTCTTCTATTCTTGTGCTTGTCTCTTGTGGAAGTCAAAAAGACTGAGGCCAAGCATGGCGTCGAAGGGCAATTAAACTCACCAGGACCTTAGACTTACAATCTGTCTGATGGCAAGATGTTGCCTCAGCAACTTCAATCTGTTGCCTCAGCAACTTCAATGTTTCAGTTCAAAAAGACAACCCACCTCTTTTTTTATCATCAGGCAAATGGCCAGGAGCTTGCCCACTTTGTCCCACAACAGCAATTGGTAACCTGCAATCACTGCTTGATAGTGAGTGATCTTCAGGCCCATTGAAGCAGACGAGTGAAGTCTCCTGCTCAGCAGATCTAGCTTCTCCCTTCTTTGTGGATTGGAGAGGAATGTGCCTTCTTTGACTTGCCTTGTGCTGCCTTGACCACCATGGAATTGAGTGAAGGATGCTTGAACAAGTACTCTGCATTGGTGTCCTGCAGGCAGTACATACCCTCCAGGCGCTTCGATATTGGTGGCACCGTGGAGAGGGCACTCCATGATTGTCTGATGGTCTCATTGAGAGTAAGCAGCAAAGGAATAGCCACTGGCTTATAAGATTCTGCATTTATGGCATCGAAGACCAAGTCCTGGATGGACAGGATGGCCTGTTGCATTTCAAGTCCCAGAGCCTGTTCCATTCTGAGGATTTGGTCAGTGAATTGGCCCAAATCCTGAGAAGGAGAGGTAGCCTCATTGCTACCGACCATTTTATCTGCGAGGATATTGAGAGTGGACATGAAGACTTGGAAGTAGAGATAATACATACCCCTCTTAGACAAGCGTGGCTGCACTGTTGGTTGTGTGGCAGGTTGGGGCATTGATGTCACAGCCGGGACAGACAGCTGAGTTTGAAACAAAGTTTGTACCAAACTTCGCTGCAGTGGTAACCAAGGCAGAGTCAGAGGAGACCTATACACAGGAGGAGGCAGGACCTGTGGAAGGGGCTGCAAAGATATAGCGGTTGATCTGGTGGCTTTGATACGGTAGCTGACAGCCAGATTTGGAGTCGACTTTCCTCCCAGATTGGGTGCTCAGGCAAACGACGATAGTGCCCTACAGAGTCGTCATCATATTCAGATCATTACATTGGCCTGACTTGCCTACAGTGAGAAGGATGCCTTCCTCGATACGAGTGTGGGGACCGGGAATGCTCCCAGGACCAATGCCAGTCTCTGTGTTCTGTGAGACAACACCCTGGAGTACGCAGATTCAGGCGACTGCTGACACCTACCCCATCTGGGATCATAATAGTCATCTCTGGGCCACGGCGGGCGAGGTGGAGGCCCCAGACGTGACGACTCCCTGATCTCACTCTCCGATGCCGATGTGAAGAGGAGGGGTTCTCTTTGTGGGACGGACACCATTGGCATTGGTGACGACAGGAGCAGCAGTGTCGGTACAGGCGCTGGTGCCAACGGCATCACCATCATGGGTTGTCGATCCCGAGGCGCTGTCAAGACAGAAGCAGGAGGCTCATCTCGCCATGGTGTGTCTGGTGGTGAGTCAGACAGCGGCTGAACCTGAGGAGCTGAAGGAATGGCATGCGGGTCCTTCACTGATCCCGAGTGATCATGAGCCTTTTTAGTATGTTCAGAAGATGGAACGGTAGAAGAACTTTTTTCTTTCTTTGGAAGTCTTTTTGTGAGCATCAGCACCAAAGACCGACCAGGTGTTGGGGGTCTTGCGTGCCTGGCCAAACATGACGTTGGGGGGATTTGGGTCCCAACGCTACAGGCTCTAAAACCACCGGTTGTGGTGCAGCAACAGCCGCTGCCATTTTCTCATAACGGCTCTTAATGGACGCCACTGCTCTCTTCCCCAACGTGGCTTTCAGCAGATCAGAGTGATTTTTCCTTGCCTGCTTTGAGAAGGCATTGCAGTGTTGACAAGTTCCAGCAACGTGCCTGTCTCCCAGGCAAAACAGGCACAAATTACGTCCGTCTTTGTGGGGATAACGTTGCCCCGCAACAGGTTCACTTCTTGGAAGGCGCCCAGAGGGCCACATGCCCTCGGGGCAATTGTGAAAGATGCAAAAATAAACAAAATAAAACCAAAAATGTAGAAAAAGACGGAAAGATGATAGTAAGAGAAAAAGATTGAATAAAATCTCAGCTTTTTCATCAGAAAACTACAATTAGTAAACCAATGCACAGAGAGAAGTTCCCCACAAGGTGCACGCACTGGCGGTCGAAAGAGAACTGAGCGGAGAGGCAGGAACCCGCCGGGGATATTGGCACTGGACGGTGGGGGAAGAGTTCCGCCTAAAACTTCTCAGCTTTAGGAGTTTCCTGATACAAGCTCCACACAGGTGCACAGTGTGTGTGATGCACAGGGATCACAAAGAAGAAACTACCTATACTACCAGTTATAGGAAGTATAGTAGTCTATAGATTTGATTGTGTTTTCTTTTGGAAACTGCCAGTCAGTGTTGACAGTACTGGGCTAGATGGATGAATGGTCAGGCTCAGTATAAGGCAGCTTCCTATGTTCCTGTGGCCGAGTAGCTGACAGCAAGCCCAGAGAAACAGAGGGGCTGAAAGAATGAATTGGAAAGGAAGATCTTTAGGCAAGATCAAGCAGTGTTGTATAGGAAAGAATGAGTGGACAAGGTCTGCTATTGGAGCTGATCTGCCATTTCTACCACGTTAGAATTTTTGTTCAAAGGAGTAAGTAGTACATTTGCTAAGTCCCATGCCTTCCGAGCCTGTAAAATAGTAATTTACTATTTAGGGAAACGCGAGGCTGGGGGGAAGGCTGGTCCAGTGCTCCAAGGGGGAGAAAAAGGACATGGGTTAATTAGGCCAGACTTAGTTGCATCCATTGAAAAGAAGTGGGATGGTTCTAAGTCCACCTGAAAAGAAATGGCATGGCGTCCCTCTCCATCCCATCCCCCTTTGAGCACTGCTATGGTTACCACTCTGCTCTTCTTCGTAGATACAAAAAAACCCTACACTTCCAGGGAACGAACTGTTGGATAAAATGATCAAAGTCTGGGGGAAATTATTATGCTGTTCTGCACGAGAGCACAGGAATGTTATTGAAGAGTGCTCCAAATGACCACAAAAAGCTGACCTAAGGAGAAAAGGGCTGCTTTTCAACCCACAAGCTGAATGTTAAAACAAACCGTGAGTCTGGGCTGCACTGAACAATCTGATAACGGGATGGGACGCAGCAACGCAAGCGGTTTGTGCTCGCTGGAGAGCGACCACAAACAAGCCTATGAGTTAGCTAATCCTGTAATATCGGAACAGCTCAGCTCCCTTGTCTAAGCAAACTGCAGCAGCTACATCAGAAGACCAGGAAGCATCAAGATGCGCACCAAATTAATCCCAGCTCCTCTATTACTTCAGCAGATGCGTGATTTGGAGGGAGGCCAGACCCTCCCATATGCCATCCAGACGCTTACGCTACAGGATTAGATCACTGTGTTGGACTACAGCGTGGCTGGCTGGGGAATGCTGGGAGTTGTAGTCCAACACATCTGGAGGGTACCAGGTTGGGGAATGCTAGACTAGAGCAATGCTACATACTTAAGGTCCATAGTCAGCCCTTCTCTTCAGAAGCCTTGAGAATGGTAGTCCCGTGATTAGGTTTAAAGGTCCCTAGCGAAGAATTGTCAGCTGAGATTCCTGACTGATTTCTGACTGACTTACTGGGATAACACAATATTTTAGGAACATAGGAAGCTGCCTTACTAGGGTAGCCACTTACACATCGCCAAAAACGAGGAAATGCATTGTGAAAAAAGAAGGACAGAATATGGCAGAGATGTGCATGAAATTTGTATATCCTCATTTATATGTACAGATGAAGTTTTAGAAATTCTTACTGTCATTTAAACAGAAATGGCGGGGAAGCCTGTGACCAGGTGACCTGTGTGCCCTGCTCAGTGTGCCGTCCAGGCGCTCACCGCTGATGGGCAACTCCCTGGCCCCTGCTCTGCTCTCCCTTGTGCTGGTTCTTGATGTTTAAACAGTACTTGGACTAGCGAACAGCCCTTCCGATACAGGCCTGCCCCCTGTAAAGTAGCTACACTATTCCATGTCACAACATTGGTTCAACTGACTCAGTACTCTCTATACTGACAGGCAGTGGCTCTCTGGGCGTTTGGACAGGGGTCTTTCCCCAGCTCTCCCTTCAGATGCTGGGGCCAGAACCCAGGACCCTCAGCATGAGAAACACACGCTCTGCCACACAGCTCTGTCCCTTCCCTTATTTTGCATGCTTCAAACTTTGCAACACAAAACGTGACATGGAAGGGATTAACCGCCATGTACAACAGCGAATGGAAGCACCAAATAATTGAAAGAGGAAACAAGAAGGGGCCAGGGCTTAGAATCTCCAAAGAAATTAATCTAGGCCCTCTTGTGCGAAACCCACACAGTTGCCCTTTCACCCTTTAAACTGTTCAAAGAAAGCTGCAGTTGCTGCTGTTTTAGGATCTGCTCCAATACTCACTCACACAGACAGAAGACTGAGTTTTGGTAGGTTTGGGGGAAAAGAAAGCATTGCCTGTGGTTACAAGAGATTTTACAGTAGAAATCTGAAGGTGCTTCTCCCACAGACTAAGGTCAAATGTAAACCAGAGCACAAACTGGTTCCACAGTCATACATTAAACTAATATAAAACTGATCATTATTTTTAATTACAAGGGATTATATTTCACTTCGTTACTTTAAAGGTTTTCAGAGTAGCTCACAGCATTAAAGGGACACAAAGATCAACATTCAATACAATAAATATTTAAGAGCAGAGGGGTTGTCACGTGAAAGTACTGACAGCTCCAAGAATAAAACACCTAAGAGATGGCACTGAAATGTGACCTTAAAACAAAGGTCCCCAAACCTTTTGTGGCCTGTGGAGATGTTTGGAATTTTGTGAAGTGCCGCAAACACCACCACAAAATGGCTGCCACCAGGAGATGGCTGTGGGGCATGCCCGGCCACAAAATGGCCCCAAAGAGGAAATGGTGCTGAAAGGGGCTGATGTGCCTCCAGCTCTGCACCTAAGTCATGCGGCTCCTCCTGCCCATACATTAGTGTGAAGATCTGAGGTGGGGAAACCTCCTCGCATGCGCCTCCATCACGCAGGGCCCCATGACCCAGGGAAGCCTCCACACACGGCGTGCATGTGCAAAGGGCCCCCCACCTCTCCAAGCCCCCAACACTGGGCTAGGGCGGGGCTGGGAGAAGCCATGCGGCGCAGGGGCAAGGCTGAAGGCGCACACCCACAGCCCCTTTCAACATGGGCTGCCCCTTCTCATGAGTAACAGGCGAAGTGGGCCAGAGACAGAGACAAAAGCAAAGAGAGAAAGGAGGACAGGCTTAGCTGAAGGTGGGATCCCCACAGGAAATCATGGGGATTGTATGCCTGCTGCCTGCTTGCCCTCACTGATCCTGTCCGTGTGCATCTGCAAACAAACCAAACATTTTACAACCACAGCGAGTCCTGCTTCTCTCCCCCACAAAGGAAGTCAAACCCAGGTAGCACTGCTGCTCTGGAACTCCTCCCCACTTGGGAAAACAAAGAATGCAGGACGGTACGTTTCTTTAAAAATGGTGGCCTAATTTGAAAGAGGGCTCTTTACCATCACAGATGGATTAAACCCGTTCTAAAAAGAAGTTCTTGGACTTTTAAAGAAGGAAGAGCCACCTTACTACAACACTGACTGATTATAAAGCTGCTTGACAATATTCTGATTTCTAGCCTGAGGTGATTTTTGAGCTGGCTGCCCTGCTTGGTGCTCAGGAATACAAAATGGGCTCTGTGTCATGGCTCTTCTTTGAACCCTTTGGCTTGCCATAGTCCTAAGAAGCCAAAGAACAAATCCATCAGCGGGGCTCACGGAGCTATGAAGTTCCAGGAACAGAGCTAATGTCTGAATTATTTTTCCTGTGGCTGTATTAATAGGATGCAGACCACAACAAGAGCAGAATAGAAAAAAGACTCCATTTCAAAACCCTGCCAAAGCATCAAGAAAAACAAAAGATTCTGCAGCAATACTTGCATACGTATCATGGATGCAACGGCGAGGGAGACTACAATGTGACCTGACAAACTGAAAGCATAGTGGGCCTGACAATGCCACTCCCATGTTTGTAATCTCATAGGAAGGACCAGAGTTCTTAAACGTAAAATCATGAGTGACCGAAACCATCCCAAATAAAAAGGGCTGGGGAACACCTAAGATGCCAAGGTTCTGGCGGATTTTGAGGGAAAGGGAGTTCTCCAGTTCAAGGTTTATGGATTACAACTGCATCGTCATCATCCTGGTTATGAATATCTCTGATACGTAAGGAAACCCCTTTTGTTCTCCTGTTCCTTCTTATAGAGCCTGATCCTACTGGATGATTTTGCCTCCAGCTCCAAGTGATAATATAATTCACTCTCACATGAAAGCATCTCTTCAGAACCATAAGGACTATCAACTTGAGAGAGAGAGAGAGAGTAGATCCTTTGGAAGTTGAATTCTAAGTACGGTGGCCCCTTACACATCACCAAATGTGTCATTTGAAAGAGGCACGCCAGCCCCTTTCAACACAGAGGAAATGCATCACCAAAAAAGACAACAGAAGAGGGCACATATTTGCATTAAAATTTCATATGCTAATATATATGTAGATATGCACATTTGGAAATGATTACTATAATTGAAATTGAAATGCATAGCATCTCTACATAGTGGGAAGACCGTGACCAGGTGTGTGCCTCCTCAGTCTGCTGTTCAGGTGCTGACTTGTTGACGGGCAAATTTCAAGACCGCTGCTCTCCTTTCATACAGTTCTTTATCTTTAATACAGATTTCAGCTGGACAGCCCTTCAAACAGAGGATGTCTACAAATAGAGGACTGCCCTCTATAAAGTAGGGCACATGGCCACCCTCACATTCTGCAGCTTTGCTGCACTCCACTGGAATCATGGCACACATGCAGACCTGAATATTACTAGCGTCTATAGCAGTCTGCACCTCTCTCAAAGTGGATGCACTTAGGACGTTTCTGCCAAAAATGGCTTGCCTTCCCAGGGGTGAGTGACTGAGTGAGTAGGGAGGTTCAGGATCACTTGGTGTGGGACCTTATAAGGTGAGAACAGAATATTAAGAAATAATAGGTTGATTTGGGGAGGTGAAGCCCCCCCTGTTTCAGCATCTGCAACAAACCTGTTTTTCCTCTAGTAAAGGAGATATTAAAACCTATTCGTGGCACACCTGGATAACATTTTTTTATTTCAGGCCTCATAAATCTGACTACATCACAGAATGTAAATTGCACATAGTTATTCATAAAAGTCTATTTACACTGTGAAAATATTCTGACATATTAGTTAGGGCATTCGCTGCATCATGGAGAAAGCAAGAGAATTCCAGAAAAACGTCTATTTCTGCTTCATTGACTACGCTAAAGCCTTTGATTGTGTGGATCACAACAAACTATGGCAAATTCTTAAAGTGATGGGAGTACCAGACCACCTTACCTGTCTCCTGAGAAACCTGTACGAGGGTCAAGAAGCAACAGTAAGAACCAGAGATGGAACAACCGATTGGTTCAAAATTGGGAAAGGAGTACGACAAGGCTGCATATTGTCACCCTGCTTATTTAACTTATATGCAGAGTACATCATGAGAAATGCCGGGTTGGATGAATCAGAGGTCGGAATTAAGATTGCCGGGACAATTATCAACAACCTCCGATATGCAGACAATACCACCCTAATGGCAGAAAGCGAAGAGGATCTCAAGAGCCTCTTGTTGAGGGTGAAAGAGGAGAGTGCAAAAGCTGGTTTGAAACTCAACATTAAAAAAACTAAGATCATGTCATCTGGCCCTATCACTTCCTGGCATATAGAAGGGGAAGAAATGGAAGCAGTGACAGATTTTACTTTCTTGGGCTCCAAGATCACCACAGACGGTGACTGTAGCCATGAAATTAAAAGACGCTTGCTCCTTGGGAGGAAAGCTATGGCCAACCTAGACAGCATAGTAAGAAGCAGAGACATCACCTTGCCGACAAAGGTCCGTCTAATCAAAGCTATGGTTTTCCCAGTAGTAATGTATGGCTGTGAGAGCTGGACTATAAGGAAGGCTGAGCGCCGAAGAATTGATGCTTTCGAACTGTGGTGCTGGAGAAGACTCTTACGAGTGCCCTGGACTGCAAGGAGGTCAAATCAGTCCATCCTAAAGGAAATCAACCCTGACTGCTCATTGGAAGGACAGATACTGAAGCTGAAGCTCCAATATTTTGGCCACCTAATGCGAAGAGAAAACTCCCTGGAAAAGACCCTGATGCTGGGAAAGACTGAAGGCAAAAGGAGAAGGGGACGGCAGAGGATGAGATGGCTAGATAGCATCACCGATGCAATGAATATGAACTTGAGCACGCTCCGGGAGAGAGCGCAGGACAGGAAGGCCTGGCGTGCTATGGTCCATGGGGTCACGAAGAGTCGGACACGACTGAACAACAACAACAAAAGCAAAGTGGGAGGGAGGTGTCCTCAAATCTCTCTATAGGGGTCAGATTCTGCAGTGTTCACACAGAATATGCTTTATTCAGGTTACCAAAAGGATACCTTGAGGAGTAAAGAACCATCTTATAAATTAATTTATGCAAATTAGACGTTTTGACTTTTAAATTATTTTCTGTGCACTTAACACAATGCTATGATGTAGCTGTTTTACTATTCTAACTGAATTATATGTACATTTGCCACAAATATAAGGTGGAACATATAACTTGGAGGCCATAGCTCTGTTAAAACATGCTTCGCCATTAATAATCACAGCATGTATTGTGATTATTAGGCTGCAGCCCTAAATGGGAATAAGTCCCACTGAGTGCAGTGAGGCTTCCTTCTGGGTATACGAGTATAAGATTGCACTGTTGAAGTATGTAATATTGAATCAGATCTTATTTCTTTTAAAGACCTGTTTGATTTATAGTTTTTCAGATTTCTAACATATCCATAAAGGATACGTTTTTCTAAACTTAAAGCAACACAGAAAATTTAAAACAGAAACAAAGAAAGCAAAAACTTATTATAAGAACAGGAAATCACCAGCATTTTTGAATTATTGTACTCAGGGTTGCTGAGTAAGGGGCAGGCAGAGCATCAGTGTTTTATATAACTACAAAGCCTTTTGGGGTCATGTGGTTTCATCTGGAAGGGGGCTGATGGGGAGCAGATCTTGCCATGGTCTGGGGTCTCTTGGGCCTTTGTTCAGGAAAATGGCTCTTAAAAGGCTCCCTCTCAAAAGTGCAGCTGCTGGATTCTGTATCAAAGCAACTGAGAATGAAAAATATGAAATATAATTCATATTTGAAGTAAAAAAGAATTGTAACCCTCTTAGGCAGCTGTGGGGAGGGGAGGTGGAGAATATGGCTCCAGTTTTTCAAAGGCTCCCCCAAAGTTCGACTATTAGATCCTAAACCAAATGGAATGAGAAAATGATTCGAGGTAGAGAGCAATTCTGGGGGGATGAGAATTTCCCATATATTACTCTCCCAAAACAAGAATAAATCTTACAATGTTCAAGGCAGAAAAAAGGTAGCGCTATACAAGTGATGGAGAGGGGTGTGCACATATATATGGTCTATATTTTAAATGCTAAACACTGAAAGTATAAATCAGATCGAAGTAAATCTAGAAAAAAAATACTAAATGCAAATGGAAAAAAATGAGGAACTGTGCATTTAATTTGCACAACACAGACAAGGAGGCACAGAACCAAATGTTCCTATCTATCTCCAAAGAGCCATGGCATGAAATCGCAAGGAACTGCACTGCATTGCTGTTTATTTGATTCCACATCTCTGCCCCAATTGTCAGTGACATGGGTGTGCATTTGTTTAATTTGAAAGGGGGGAAAATGAACATCCCTGTCTATATTTACTTTGAATTTAATAAATACGAATTAAAATTAATCTGAATGAACTAATTCTGAAATAAAATGTTATTTCATTTGGTTTTCTCTTTTGCATAATTTTTTCATTTGGAAAACAGTATTCATGCACAAAAAGGGCTGGGGTGGGTGGGAAAGGACCGTTGCCCTGAGGGTCCTTGGCAGAGGGGTGTGTGTGTGTGTGTGTGTGTGTGCACGTGCGTGCGTGTGTGAATTTCCTATCCAAGTGTCTTCATGTGTCTTTCAGGGATTTGGTTGGGATGTACCCATCACCCCACCCTCTGCCAGGGAAACAACAGGCAGGCTCCTGTATCCCTACAATCTGTTCCTTGAAACACATGCCACTTGTCCTAGTAGCAGGCATTTTTGCTAGCGGCATGTGGCAGGCAACAACCTTTTTATTTTCCCAGGCCTTTTAATTTTTGTTGCATTGTTTTATGTTACTTTTATTGATTGATCTTTTGATTTCATTATATTATGTGTATTTATGGCTTTAATTCATAATATGCCCTGGAAATATTTATATTGAAGGGTGGCCTATACATTTTTAAAATTAACAGGGTGCTTCCAGACAAGACTTTTATTGTGCAATTGCACTGCCTTATTTGTAGCCCTCCCATGTTTTCCTACTACTTTGCCGGTCTTTTTTTTGTGCCAGAAAAAAATGGTAAAGGAGAAAATATGTAATAACTGCACAAGGACTTCCTAGTGGTAGTGCGAAGAGCCCTCCATCTGGAAGCATCCTAGGACTGAATCCTAACCTGGGAGTAAACCCAGTGAGACTTACTTCTGAGTAGACATGTAGAGGACTGTGCTGTAAATGACATATAGTGAATAATAATTAATGCCTACTAGTTAACAACATCTATTAAGAATGAAATTTATGCACCTTTTTCATGCAAATATGTGTCATCGAGTTGAAACATTTTTGTTTTTTAAATGTAACAGGGGTGGGGGGTTGGGAGAAGATAAACACAGTTTCCTGACAGATTTAAAATTCCCTTGAGGCCAAGTTTTGATTTGAAACACATTTTTATGGTTGGCTAGTAAATTCCTGAAAAACAGTGTTTATAATGGAAACACAAGACACAACTATAAAATACCACAAGTGGGCGCCACTCTAATTATAAGACCCCGTTCCGTTCCTGTTAATGACCTTGTTGGAATGGGGGAGGGTGTTATATCTTCAGGGGGGAAACAGCACTTGTTTAAGGCGGAAAACACCCCCCCCCCCCCCGGCCATTCTCTTGAATACAAAAATAATCTCATTAATGCCGGCAAGATCGCAAACCCAGCCCCTCCAGAATGCCAGGAGACCACAGGCATCCCATGTGACCCAGCCTCCTTCAGCTGGATTGGAAGCAGCTGTGCCTGCTGGTAACCTCGGCCCAGCCCTAGATTTGACGCTGAGAGGAGAAATTGCACAACCGCTTTTGTCCGTCCCGGTCCTCCCAAATTAACTTCAAAAACCGGTTTTGCCCTTTGCCTTGCAATCAATAAGGCAATTAAAACAGCAGCAGCAGCAGAAAAACAACTCTGCGATCCAAACCTGAGAGCAGAGCATGGCTGCCATCGGCACACGCTGTCCCTGTCATTTTTGTTTCAGCAGCCCCCGCCCCACGATAGACTTCACAAGCCATTTCTTCACCTTGCTTGCATAGGACAGCTGCCCCAATCTGGCACTCTCCAGATGTGCTGGTCTACAATTCCCATTACCATGGCCACCATGCTGGATGGGGGTGATGGGGATTGTGGTCCAACGCATCTGAGCACCACCAGGCTGGTGAAGGCGTGTGTAGGGCAACAGGACAGGCAACGGGGGCAGGAGGCAGGAGTGGAAGGCAAGGGGGAACAATGCCCAAGCGGGTCCAGCTAGGCAGGAGCTGAGCTGTGGATGGTAAGTCATTGGCAGAGTGTCCAAGCAGAACAAAGGCTCATAGCCACTCAAGAGGGACAGAGGAATATCCACGGATGTGTCAGGACTAAGCCCAGGCCCTCTGTCTTGGTTTCAGACTCTGATTCAGATTTGGAGACGGAGCTAGAAGAAGCCTGGCAGAGACAGGGTGTGGGGGAGGAAATTCCCCAAGACTCCCCAGGACCCAGCGAAGAGCCTTCTCAGGGGTGTACTGAGGAGGAGGGCCAGGCTCAGAGACCCTCTTCCCCCCTCCCTGTGTGAACCCAGGCTCCGTTGGAGGGGGAGGGGGCTTCGGGGCTGACAGATGCCAGAGCTCGCTGCCGGGTTAAACAGGCAGAGTTGAGAGGGGGAGATGGGAGGTGTCACACCAGATTGGCTGCGTGTCAGAGGTTGGGTCGGGAGGATTCTCCCTGAAGGGAGGAGCTCAGAAAAATCCAGCCAAGCATGGTGGGAAACCCGTCCAGAGCTGAAAGGCTTTCAGGAGCTCTCTTGCCAAAATTAGGCCTAGAGAACAACTCTAAGCTTTTGGGAGGTGAAGAGGTGCTATCAGCTGAATAAAGAGTTTGTGGATTGCACAGCGAGTCTCTACTGCCTCATTACTCAGCGGGAGGGCTTAGCATCTCTGACAGGATGGTGTGCATCTTCTATCACTTCCTAAGTTAACTGAATAGAGAAGCTTTTTCTTCTGTGGCTGGCTGGGCCCAGTGTTCAGTCTGTACCCAGATCCAGAACATCAGCACTGGTGCCCTGTGCCAGCTGCTTTCATGGCCCAAGCTCTGGTTCGAGTTATTTATTTTATGTCTTTATTTACGTATGAGGGCAACAGCCTGGGTCAGAAAGTTCTGATACTGCCGTGTGTGTGCGCGCGCACGCACGTGAGAGAGAGAGAGCAGATAACGGAAAGAAAACAGGTTCAGAAATCATATTTTTCCAGCTAGAAAAAAATTATGAAGCCCTCAGTTACTGGAATCAGCACAAGCCAAAGAATTCATAATCTGCACAGAACCAGGCCCTCTTTCCCCTTTGCTGCCAGGAACCCCCTACTAGATAATGCCCTGGCTGAATTGTTAAGTTTGCCTGGGGCTTGGTTCCACCAGCGATTTTTCTGAGCCAGCTGTGTGTTGAGGTCATCAGGGACAGATGACGTTGTGGCCATCCAGCAGCCACCCCAGAGCTTATCAGGGGAAAACCAGATTTCCCGAGGCTGCTTAAAGTCCGATTCTTTTCCTCAAGTCTGGTTCTCAGCGATACAGTTGCTGCGTGCCACAGCCCCCACATTGACCTTGGGGATGCTGGCCCTGCCCAGGGGGGTGTCTTTCTCCAGGATCCCGGTCAAGGGGTGTTTCCTGTCCTCGGGTTTCCCAGCACAAACCAACTAGTGTCCACTCAGAAGCAATACCCACTGTGCTCAACGAGGCTTGTCTGCCAAATGCGCAAATAGGAAGTAAATACTTTTTCCTTCCATTAAAGAGAAACGGGGGGAGCCTCTCACATCGGTAGAGCAGCCCCTGCCACGCACATGACGTCCACTTCAACCCTCCCCACCCTGCCAGGAAGTATGTTGTGTGAAGCGACTTAAAATGGGGCGATGCAAACCCTTGTGGAGCCCTGCTCGGACCAAAATTGGATCCTAGACAAATGCGGGTAACCACTCCTCCCTTCTCCTTCCGTTGTCATGGTCACATGGCCTTGGTATGATGTCAAACTGAAAGACTGTGCTGGTGAAAAGGAGTGCGTGGACTGGCTTTGATAAACTCTCGTTCCAAGTAGATGCAAACCAGATGGTGCACACCTGTGCCTTGGCTATCAGGCATGATGGCCAGAGGCAGTGTGCATCTGAATAGCAGATGCTGGGGACTAACAAAAAGGACCGACCAGTGGCCTTCATACTCTGCTTGCAGTATCATCTAGTCTTTCCGGCCGCTTCTGGGAACTGAATGCTGGATTAAGTGGGCCTTGGTTTAATCCAGGAAGGCTCTTCCTCTCACACCACACGGAAAGGATACCATGTCCTTCTGTGTCCCAACAACAAAATGTGTTTGCTTCCTGAGTTCTGCCAAGCACCTATCTTTGCTGGGGAACAGACAGGCATAGAACTCTCCTTGAGCCACTTCGACAATCATTTTTAAGACATATGGTCATCTGGGTTCATGCCTAAATTACGCTGGAAGCAGCATGAATTGTGCCAAGATGCAACACTATCTCTGCTTGCTCCTAAATGGGAATGGGTGGATTGATCTGTGCTTTTCAGTCAGCAAATCTTCAAACTGCCTATGCCTCCTTCCTGCCCGAAGGAGCTGGGACTTGTGCTGTATGTTGTGTTTACATCTATGGAAATTCCATGTCATTGCTTGCAAAGCAAATGCGTCACTCGGTCAAAAGCAGCAAGCATTTTTGTGGCAGATTTGAAGCTCTCACAGGTTTCCCTTTGAAGGTTCCTCAGCAGGAGGTTGTTTCTTTAATAATTCTCAAAGGAGTAATTCTCACAGTCTTCAGAAAATATGATTAATGCAGACATGCGAATACTTGTGTCTAGGTGGTTGGGGGGCAGTGTGGCTGGTGGTGGATTTGTGGCTGTTTCCACACTGCCTCCTCTACAGGCCTCAAAGTGTGGACTTTGTACTTCAATACTGGATGCTGGCCACTGCCAAGGAGGAAGTATTTTATGAACTGGGATGAGATTTCCACTTCGTCACAGGCCTGAAAACTAGACCCAAATGTCTAGTTATGAGAACTGGGATGGAGGGCAAGGAAACAACGACTAGGGGGAAGCAGAGCAACAGAGGCTGGAGACAAAGAAATGGCTTTTTTCAGTGTTGAAGGTCATAGCTTGTGTTCTATTAAAAAAAAAAAAAACCACAAAAAAAGTTGTTTGATGGGACCGAAGTAACAACTGGCCAACAGAAATTGCTGAGCCTCTTATCACACTACTTTCAACACTCTTAAACAACAACAAGAAGAACTGTATCTGCAATAGTATACGAGCAAAAATCAAGTTTGTCAACATTCTCCGAGCTCTACCTTGAAGCTCGTTCTGTCTCATGTCCATATCAGATTGCATTTGTATTTTTGTACATATTTCCCCAATTGTACACATCAATTGTGTACATCTTTGAAATGTACACATTCTTTTCTCATTGATTAAAGCGTGTTTGTGTACATTTTTCAAAAATGCGTATTTTTTCATATGCATTTGTCAACTGTACACATGCTGTCAAGCGCTCTTTTTGTGGGTTCTGCAGATCACATTACGAACTTGGAAATGTACAGACTTTGACCACAGATTGCATCTGAGTCTGTGTTTGGTCCAGAAGCTGTGAAATGGGTAAAAAAGAACTGAACCAAATTTCTCATATATCCCTAATCTGCAGCCAGAGGGTGGGGAGAGAAGAGAAATGTGTGTTCCTGCCTCAGTTTATAAAAGACATGTTAGCTGATAACCACAAACACATCAGTATTTCTCCCAGTGCGACTGCATTGCTTTAGCCAGAGTTTGTGTTTATTACATCACCCTTCCAGTTATGTCATTGCTGCGCTAGGATCATTAGCACCTTTACAGTGTAATAAAATGTAAAAAAACTGGAAACTTTCCAGATGGAAGCTGAGACAATCAAGCAGCTGCCCAGGAATTCAGGTGCTTTTCTCTATGTGAAGGGAATTATCTGGAATTATCACCCCTGGATGGACCTAGAGATACTGGGTTCTTCCAGACAAGGCTTTCGCAGTGCAGTCACCCTGTCTTGTTCACAAAATGTTCCCTTCCTGGTGCTTGGGAAGGGAATGCTGTATCCCTCCTCCACTTAACAGCAGCCCCTGGGAGAGGGTTACTGGGATTATAGCGGTGTGTGTGTGTGTGTGCGGGAGATGTTAATCCTCACCACCCACCACAGTCCCATTCCTGCTCACCCTCCATCCCAGTGGCTATATGCATATACATTTTAAAAATGTATTTTTAATTGATTTCATGCAATTAATGTAATGTTTGGTTTGGCCCTTAAAACAGATGGAAGGTAAGCAAGCACTAAGGGGAATTACACCTGCAGAGACTACACTGTTGTTCCATTCCTTCTAAAAATGTCAGCACTTGTGAGCTGTCAAATGAAATGGAAGAACAGAGAATGATTTGACAATAACAATGGATGTCCCATAAAAAGTCAGTGAACAACAAATGCAATCCTGGGCTCATACATCCCCTTCGTTTGTCTTGCTCATGACTTCCCAGTCCTTCCCTTTTCGGCACGTAATTGTTATGCTATATCTGTACCCATGTTATTGATCACCATGGGCATTCTTCCTCCTCCTCCTCCTCCTCCTCCTCCTCCTCCTCCCTCTCCTCTTCCTCATGAATTTCCCCCTCCTCCCTTTTCAGCATTAACCTGGAGTGGCACTGCATCGATGAATGGCAGTCAGGACACAGCGCATCTTAGGCGATGTTTCTAGCCTGACATCCATCCTCTGGAAAGTTTTGTGTAGAGCGAATTACTGGAGAAGCACAATAGCACCTTGTCTCCTGGCTGTGGTCGCATCACAGATACTCGGTCATAACCTTTCCTCAGCAGAACCCAGAGGGCATCCAGTTTCCCCTGCAATTGAAACAAAAATTGCTTAGATACTCATCTAGCAAAGTGGCCGACATTCACACATATGCACACATAAATACGGCCCCCTCCCTCAAGCCACAAATAAGAACATAAAACCAACCCTGCCGGATCAATACCAAAGAACATCAGAAGAGCCCTGCTGGATCAGACTAAAGGCTCATCTAATTCAGCATCCAGTTTCCAAGGTGGCCAACCAGATGCCCCAAAGGGAAGCCCAAGCAGGACATGCTCTATTAACACACATACATGTTTAAGTTAAGTGTATTTAAGTTAAGTGTATTCCCACAGTAAACTGTGCTCAAAGTGGCTCATAATAACCTGTAACTTCTCAAAATACAAGACATTTAAAAAAAACATAACAAACTTCCCCTGCCACTGTTTGGAAGGAGATGAGATCATTAGGTACAATCCAGAGGACAACTGCAACGTAAGCTTCTGCCCACTGTTAGAATCCTCAAATCTTCCAACGAAAGCCACGTTGGAACCATAACTGAAACTAGAGGGCTGGGGCTCACGTGCATAGCTTGCTTGCACACCACAGACACCATTTGCATGTAGTGAGCATACACATGGCAAGTGCCAGCATCCATCCGGGGAACATGCTACATTCATTCTGTGCTGTAGTAGAGCAAGCCAACAGGGTACAGTGGATAGAGGGCTGTCCTAGGACCAGGGACAGCTGCGTTCAAGTCCCTGCTCCATCATGAAACGCACTGAGTGAACCTGGGCCATTCATTCCATCTCTGAACCGGGCTCCTTGGAGTAAGGGTAAGGTGAAAATGAATGAATGAATGAATGAATGAATGAGAAAACCTACAATAGCCTTACTCCACAAAAGTAATCCAAAATGAAAATAATGATAACAGCAGCAGCAAAGAGTCTTCTCTATAAAAATCAAAACACGGCCTTGGAAATCAAGGGGTTACTTATTGCTTTCTTCTGATTTCTGCACTCTTTGCCCAAACCACTATTACATTCTTTAAGCTGATCTGCAGTGCTTAATTTTATCCAGGTTTTTGCCTCAGATGGGATCTCAATTCCAGGGCTTGCATTAGCTACAGCATTGTTTCAGCACTTGAGCCTGACTGGAGAACATGCACAGAGTGCACATGGTGTATTACATGGCTCACAGAAGAGAATGAGGCAGCCTCTATAGCAGCCTTCCTCAACATGGTGCCCTCCAGATGTTTTCGACTACAAATCCCAGCTTTCCTGATAATTGGCCATATTGGCTGGGGCTGATGGAAGTTGAAGTCCCAACCCCTGGAGGGCACCAGGTTGGGGAAGGCTCCTCTAGCATGTAGAGCTGTGTGTGTGTGTGTGTGTGTACACACACTGAAGTCCTGGCCACTCTGAGTCATGCTTAGACCTCACCTAAGAGGCTGGCAGGCTGTAATAGGGCAGTATATGTGCTTTTTATTCTTTTTAAAGAGCGGATTTCTAGCCCTTACATTTGCAAATAAATGCCTGAGTCTTAGAAACCCCCAGAGTGGGAGAGGGACGCTAGTGTCCCGCACAGCTTCTTGCTGGTTCCCATGACTGGCAAAAGCAGAATACATTATGCAAAGAAAGGAAACCATGCAAATGTGCTTGGTTTGCATAATTTTTATAGGCCACAGAATCCAGCTTTTCTTGGCACAAAAGTTTGGTATTTTTAGCACAGTTCCGACTATAACACAGTAAAAGCAACACTGCAATCTCACTGCTAGATAAAGGATTTTAGCAAGCCTTTAAATTCAAGGCCAGAATTCATACACTTGAGGGATGGTTAAATATACAATTAGTTAACAATGATGGAATGAAAGGTTGGGTCCAAGCCCTCCCAGACTCTGGAGAGCTTTCTTTTCTTTTCTTTTTTGCAATCCTATTCATTTTTATCCATTTCTACTTTAAACTGGGTGGTGACAAAAATGCAAATCTGGAGGCTGTTTTGCAAATGAGCATATGGAATCCAAAAGGCAATATAGGCATTGCAAGCCCCATCTGTGAAGACACGCACACATACACACAAACACACACACCGGCTTCCTTACTCCAGGGACTTCCTAAACCTTCTTGTCCCTCAAAATAACCCAGAGATCCACTCCAAGAAGGAGCAAACTTTCTTATGAAGAGGGCTGTGATGGAACAGGGTGGGGTGTTGTTGTTTTTGAGCTGAACTGATATGGACAGAGGCAGAACCACCACGCTGGGATTTTACTCAGCAATCTCTTCATATACCCCAAAATGATCTTTAGTCTGTTGTGCATGTGCCAAAAACAAAGGAATATTTGAAGGTGTTTCTGACGGTACTGTTATGAGTTTTGGTTGTCCTGATGAGTGTAAATGGGTGTATCATCTAGCACAGCCTTCCTCAACCTGGTGGTCTCCAGATGTTTTGGACTACAACTCCCAGCATTCATGACCATTGACCATGATATCTGGAGCTGATGAGAGTTGAAGTCCAAAAGCACATCTGGAGGGAACCAGGTTGGGGGATGTTGATCTAGCAGCTGATAGGCTTAACCAAAGAGCAACAAGGCACTTAATTCCTGGAAATCGCATTCCAGCCTTTAAGAATGGCTCAGCCTTCAGGGGCAGAGAAACAGGAGATGCAACTTGAATCTGGACACATAGAGAGCCCTTCTGCACAAGGCATTTACTGTGCACTTGTGCTTCCTCACTCATGGCAGTTTGCAGGTCCTCTATATGATGTCTTCATCGTCCAGGGCCTCTCCCATTTGTCCCCACAAAGCACAATAAAATACCCATTTTATAGAAGGTAAACTGGTAACGCCCAGAGAAATATCCCCCCTCCCCCCCCACACACACACTGTTAAAAACCCATCCACCTTCTGAGTTATGAGAGAAAGCATGGGAGGCATCTCCTCCCTTAAGATACCATACTCAAAAACCTATGCATGTTTACTCAGGAGTTAGTCCCACTTTGTCCAATGGGGCTTACTCTCCAGTAAATCTATTTAGGGTATATGACAGTGTGAGACTGCATATTATTCCATGTTCCCAAAGCTCAGGTATCACTAATAAAGGGTGTGGGGGTCATGTTCAGGGCACGATGGCTAACCCTTCCCTTGCCTGCTCCTTTTGTCCCATAAAACCTTCCTCTGGCCATTTCCCCTTCACCAGACTTATCTTTGGTCTTGAAGCCTGGCTAGGGTAAGCATGGAGGAAGGAAAATAGCCAGGGGACTGGTTGCAGGGGAAGGTGGTGGCTGGGGGAAGGGATAGGCACTCCCCTCCCAGCTGCTGATTCTGTCCTGTCCATTCCTGCCCCCCCCTGCCCCCAACAATCCTGCATTAGCATTAGAAGTTAAGCATGGATGTGGCAACCTTACCTCGTAATGTGTTGTACAGACCTGGGAGGGGCTGCAATGGATTGACATCTGCATCCCCATTGTGAAACGCGAAAAAGGCCTGGCTTTCACCCAGTGTAGCATCCTATCAGCTTGAGTGAACTTTCTTCCTCCCTCACTCCCATGAGCTGCAAGTGAAGGGCGGCGGAGGGGAGGATGTTTCAGGGATTGCAATAAAACTAACTGATAAGAGACATACCTTAATGGGAGAGTACCACTTTTTGGGAGAAGAGGACCTCTGCATGCCATTGCCAAGGTTCCTGGGCTCTGGGAATTCATACTCTTGCTCCGGCATCTTGACTCGGGCATTCTTGGCCTTCTCCAACTTAGCCCCTTCTTCTGTGGAACCCTTTTCTCCCCAGCGAACCTAAAACCAATAAACAAAAAACAACCCTGACCACCTCCCATTCCATTCACTTATGGGCCAGGCTGTTTCTCTTCTCTGATTCCTACAGTCCTGAAGTGCCATTCTGGAGAGGCAGAGGGTGTTTCAGCCCACCAGTGACTATGCCCCCCGAACACCTTGAGCTCTGGCCAATTCACTGAGTGAATTCTCTGCACATCAAGCACTAGCAAGCTACATGTGACACAGCTACCATCCACTGTCTTTCTTTCACAAAAAACAGCCTGCAGGGCCCCAATCCAGACTGGAACACCAGCACGTGGACAGGAGGTTTCATCCTTTCCTCCCCATGCTGTTTACTGGTTGAGAATTGTCCCCAGCATTGCTAAAGTTGCTATCTGTGGGAATTAGCACCTTCAGGGGCAAATAGCAATATCAGGGTGAGGAGATCTAGGCTGGCAAAATGACACGGGGAGGAAAGTTCAGGGAGAGTCTGGGTGCTTCCAGACAGAGGGCTCCTAACGTTAACCATCACAAGGTACTGTGCAGCAATTCCATCTTTTATTCCTTAATGGAAGTTTTCTGTTAAAAACAAACAAACAAACAAACAGGATGGGAGAAGTGATGGGAAAACACAGGAGGGCTACAAATGAAAGACAATCATGTCTGGACCCCCCTGCCCCCCCTAAAATTCTGTGAATGAGGCAGGATGCTTGCATAATGAAAGCCTCATCTGGAAACACCATCCATGATTCTCTGCATCCTCTGCATGGAATCCGCGTGATCGGGGCACAACTATAATGGCTGGAGCAGGGAATTAGTTCAGTCAGGACGTTCACCTACCTCCATTCGCTTGATACCACCAACACCACGTCCACCATAATAGGAAGCATCTACAGTTGGCCACTTCTTCTTGGGAAGTCCATCATCATCTTCTTCCTAAAAAAAAAAACACCACCAAAGATGCACCATTAACACTTCGGGTAATGGGAGATTTTAAAAAAAGGAACTGGCTGTAACAGAACAGTGGTCTTTGCAATGTTAATCTTTTTCTAATAATAGTGGGGCTCAGATACACACACACACACACACACACACACACACACCACAACTGTTGAAAGAATGTGTGAGGGGAAAGAAGACAGGGTGAGCTTGCAGCAGGAACTGGCCTAGCGCACTGCACGCTGCTATCCCTTTTTGATCTCTAGATGTTTTGGACTTCCACTCCCAGATGCCCCTGCCAGCATGGCTGATGATCAGGAATGCTGGAATCTGAAGTCAAACAAATCTGGAAATCTGCTTTCTGCTCACCCCTACTCTAGAAGTGCTGCTGGCTGATGAAGTGGTGTCATGCCGAGTGAGCACTTGCACCACTTTTAAACCAGCCCGGGAAGGCAGAGCCAAAAGACATAAGACATAAAGGTGTGGTGAGTTATATTATCCACTTGGAGTTTCCTACACAAGCCTGTTAATTGTTGTATCTACTTTTGGTTTCATTGTAGAATTGAGACCCAAGCTCTACACAAAGAGCTTTTCCTTTCCTGCTTTTCTGCTACATAACTTCTAGGTGGCGCTGTGCTATAGTGGAATAGTGCAAATACACAAGTAGTTATTTTGCTTTCAGAATAATACCCCATTTTCTTGCACTAAAACCCCCCAGGAAAGTGCTCTTAAAAATCTGAAGTGAGACTGGAGGATCACAAAGTCATCTAAAGAACCCATAAACAACCGTGAGTAAAGAATTATGAGTGCACAATAAATGCCTCGTGTAGAAAAGCTCTTGGCTGAAGGTTGTAGCTGGGAAATGTATGTTGCTAGAGTCTGATTAATTAACCACCAATTAACTATTTATAGTTGTGGATTAACCTTCTCATGGACTTGACTATCGCTGCTGATGAATCTTCCTAAGAATTAGACAGCTATGTACTTCTGCTGATTCACTCTTTTACTAACTAGACTGTTAACTATCTATTATTGTTGATTATTTCTCTTACAAACAACATTGCTTGTTAATAACTACTCTGTTGAATTACCTATATTTAATAATTAATTAGGTTTGGGTGGGAAATGTACGTAGAATTATCTCTTCTCCTAACTATACTAATAAACTATTCATTTAAAGGAGTTACTGAAGATAATTTTAACAGCTGGTACTAAAAAAAAGGTATACTGAGCAAAATGTTAGACAAGGTAAAAAAGGTAAAGGTGTCCCCAACCAGTCGTGTCCGACTCTAGGGTGTGGTGCTCATCCCCGTTTCTAAGCCGAAGAGCCAGCGCTGTCCGAAGACGCTTCCGTGGTCATGTGGCCAGCATGACTGAACACCGAGGTGCACGGAACGCTGTTACCTTTCCCGCCGAGGCGGTACCTATTTATCTACTTGCAATTTCTTGCTTTCGAACTGCTAGGTTGGCAGGAGCTGGGACTGAAGACGGGAGCTCACTCCGTCACGCAGCACTCGGGTCTCGAACTGCTGTCCTGCCAACCTTCCGGTCTGCAGTTCAGCATCTTAACCACTAAGCCACCACGGCCCTCCACTAAGCCACCGCGGCCCTAGACAAGGTAAGATGCCACCAAATTTAACTCGATTTGAATCTTTAATTTATAATTATGAAGTAAGATTTACTTAAACTATATTTATTGTTTCTTTCCTTGAAAACACACTTAGGTGCATGTTTTACATTTAAATGAAAAGGTATTGTAGACACAAAATTACAGATCAGGAATGACAAAAGATGTGTACATGAGGATCTGCAATGCTACACTGTAGTAATATAAAATAAAATTGTTATAAACTTCAGTATAAGCAGGGTCAGCCCTGGTTAGTACTTGGATGGGAGACTGCCTGGGAATCAGACTTCCTGCATTGAACAGGTGGTTGGACTTGATGGTCTTGTAGGCCCCTTCCAACCCTATGATTCTATGAATTGTATTTAACTTCGTACCATTTAAGCATGGGCTCATCTACACCAGGCTTTTACTCTGGTTCTGCTCCACCCCCAAGTCCATCATGTCAGATGACGCTAATGTGGCATTTCTTGCCCTAAATCTGTTTTTTTTAAACTCTATTTGTGGAGGGTTTTCCAGTCACAGAGGCTTCAGTGCAGTTTGGGAGTCCATGTGGCCTCAGCTGGCTTCAGCTTGGGCTGGCGGAAGCGGTGTTGATTTGAGAAAGGGAAGAGTTGCATGGGGTGGGAACTGATGTCTACCTGGAAGAAACTCATTGCCTTGGGGAAGGGAGTCAGCCCTGCTGCTTTGAAAGGACACTGTTCCGACCCTGCACCCCATCACTGCCTGTCCCTTTAAATATTCTCTGGGAGGGAAGCAAATGAAGGCTGTTATGTATGGATGTGCAAAAAGTATGCAGAGCCTTACAGATTTTAAAAGCTTCACTGAGCGGGGGGAGGGGGGGGAGCAAGCCTCCTCACTTCCCTGCACTTACCCACTGATGACATTCAGTTCTATCCGTTTTCCCCATGCAAACAGATTTTTTTAAATGTATACACCGCAATACTGGCTACCGTTTGCCCCGGGAGGGGCTAACCTGGTTTCATGAACGGAACCACTTCAAAACCTGTTTCCGTATAGATTGGCTCCACATTACCCTGATAGTGAAGATAAATGTTGGAGATGCAGCTCTTTAACAGATGGTTTTAAATGTATGTGGTGGGAATCCTAATTGATAAAGGATTTTCAGAGGAAAGGATCTATATAACATCATCTTCTTCCTTAAATTGTTTTCCGCCCACTGATGTCATGAAATGAATTCAGCTCCAACAGCTCCAGGGCTGGCACAGCTCTCCCTGTGACCTTTTCTGGGGGCGAGTTGGGGCATGCAAGGGCTTTCGATCCTATGGATCACAGCCTTTTCTGGTACGACCATGGAACACCTCCCACCCCACCCCCTTTTTGTCTCTACCAACATCGGAGGTCCAACATGGGCAAAGTAAGAGCTGCAGAGGGGGCTGGGAGGGGCATCCATCCTTTCTTAGCTTCATCATTCATAGGTGCGCAGCTTTGATCAATGGACGTCCTCCTCTCCTCACTCACGTGCTCATAAAGTGCACTGGAGGAGTTACTTCCATGTAGATATGTTCTGCAAATATCTGCCTTTGCATCCTATGCTCATTCAGGTCCATTCTTTAATGATGCTGCTTTCCCTTCCACCAATCAGCACTGCTGTCCCCCAGCCTGCACTCAAGGCAGTTCAGGTCGCATGGACACCCAAACCGTGCTCAAGCCACCATGACGGAAAAATCTGTCACAAAACAAGTTTACAATAACGCAGTATTTAAAGTTTGAAAAAGCACACCTGCTACGGAGGAAGCTGTGCGTCCTCTGACACTATCATCTCGGGGACGCAGTAGAACCGGAGTAAAAGCCCCATGTAGATTGGCCCATCGTTGCAGCTGCGTATGAGTACTTTTTTACTTATTTAGAAACACAAAAGTTGGTTTTCTGCAGTGTTCCCTTTCCCCCTCCCTTCCCTGGGTGGACATCATGTGAGTAAGGGGCACTTAGCTGGCAATGGCAAATATGGTGGAGGAGGGAATTTTATTTATTTATTTATTTATTTATTTAATTTCTATACCGCCCAATAGCTGAAGCTGTCTGGGGGGTTCACAAAAATTAAAACCAAACAACACACAATAAAACAATTTAAAATATATAGAACATTAAAACCACAATATAACAATACAACCACAATAAAACCTAGCAGCAGTACAGGAGTTTAAAATACAGATTTAAAACAGCAAAGATAAAAATTTAGAAAGCTAAAATGCTAAAATGCCTGGGAAAATAAAAAGGTCTTCACCTGGCGCCGAAAGGAGTACAATGTAGGTGCCAGGCGAACCTCACTAGGGAGCTCATTCCAGAGCCGGGGTGCCACAACAGAAAAAGCCCTCCTCCTAGTAGCCACCCGCCTCACTTCCTTTGGCAGGGGCTCACGGAGAAGGGCCACTGATGATGATCTTAAGGTCCGGGCAGGCACATATGGGAGGAGGCAATCCTTCAGGTAACCTGGCCCCAAGCTGTTAAGGGCTTTGAATGTTAACACCAGCACTTTGAATCGGGCCCGGAAATGGACTGGCAGCCAGTGCAGCTGGAAAAGTACTGGCGTAATATGAGCTCGCAGGCCAGTCCCTGTTAACAATTTTGCTGCCCTATTTTGGACCAGCTGAAGTTTCCAGACCGTTTTCAAGGGCAGCCCCATGTATAACGCATTGCAGTAATCCAGACGAGAAGTTATCACAGCATGGATAACTGTAGCTAGGCTATCTCTGTCCAGATAAGGGCGTAGTTGGTATACCAGCCTAAGATGATAAAAAGTGCTCCGTGCCACTGAGTTCACCTGTGCCTCAAGTGACAGTTCTGGATCTAAGAGCACCCCCAAACTACGAACCTGATCCTTTAGGGGGAGTGCAACCCCCTCCAGAACAGGTTGAATATCACCTAGCCGGGCAGATGAACCACCCACTAACAGTACCTCCATCTTGTCTGGATTGAGTTTCAGTTTATTAGCCCTCTTCCAGTCCATTACCGTGCCCAGGCACTGGTTCAGAACAGCCACTGCCTCACCTGGTTTTGATGAGAAAGAGAGGTAGAGCTGGGTGTCATCCGCATATTGATGGCACCTCAGCCCACACCTCCGGATAACCTCCCCCAGCGGTTTCATGTAGATGTTAAACAGCATGGGGGATAGAATAGAGCCCTGTGGAACCCCATGGCACAATTGCCATGGCACAGAGCAATAATCCCCCAGCACCACCTTCTGGAATCGGCCATCCAAGTAGGAGCGGAACCACTGTAGTGCAGTGCCTCCAACTCCCAACCCAGACAACCTATTCAGAAGGATACCATCGTCGATGGTATCGAAAGCCGCTGAGAGGTCCAGGAGAATCAACAGGGTCGCACTCCCCCTGTCCCTCTCCCGGCAGAGGTCATCCCACAGGGCGACCAAGGCAGTTTCCGTTCCAAAACCAGGCCTGAAGCCCGATTGAAATGGATCTAGATAATCCGTTTCATTCAACAGTGCCTGGAGCTGTCCTACAACCACCCGCTCAAGCACCTTGCCCAGGAAGGGGATGTTGGCCACTGGCCTATAATTGTTAACATCCTCTGGGTCCAGGTTAGGCTTTTTCAGGAGTGGTCTAATTACTGCCTCTTTTAAAGTGGCAGGCACCACTCCCTCTCTCAAGGAGGAATTTACAACCTCCTGGACCCAGCCGGACAACCCCTCCTTGTTTGATTTAATAAGCCATGAAGGGCAAGGGTCAAGCACACAAGTGGTCGATCGGACTTGGCCAAGCACCTTGTCCGCATCCTCAGGCCTCAGTAACTGAAACTCATCCAATAAAACTGGACCAGACGGTGCTCTGAACGCCTCTACCAATGGAACTGCATTAATGGTGGTGTCCAATTCATGACAAATCTGAGCGACTTTATCCTCAAAGTGCCGCGCAAACTTGTCACAGCGTGCTACCGAGGGTTCCACCGTCTCTCTCCCTGGCCCAGAATGTAACAGGCCGCGAACCACTTGGAAAAGCTCCGCTGGACGACACTGAGAAGATGCAATGCTGGTGGAAAAGAACTGCCTCTTTGCCACCCTCACCGCCACAGAGTAGGCTCGATAGTGGGCTCTTACCTGTGTTGGGTCAGACTCAGCACAAGTTTTCCTCCACCTGCGTTCTAGCCGTCTCCCCTCTTGCTTCATTGCCCTCAGCTCAGGTGTATACCAAGGAGCTGGCCGGGCTCTGCTCAGAGGGAGAGGGCGCTTGGGCGCCATCGTGTCAACCACGCGAGTCATCTCTGCATTCCACAGAGCGACCTGGGCTTCGACAGGAGCACCAGCCATACCAGCAGGAAAATCCCCCAGGGCCCTCTGTAATCCATCGGAATCCATTAATCTCCGGGGGCGGACCATTTTAATAGGTCCCCCACCCTTGCAGAGGGGAAAGGCCGCCAGAAGTCTAAACCTCAGCAGGAAGTGATCTGACCATGACAAAGGGACAGATGTTAATTCCTCCACTTTCAGATCACCATCCACCTGCCCAGTCGAGAAAACCAGATCAAGCGTGTGTCCTTTTATATGCGTTGGGCCAATGACATGTTGGGACAGCCCCATGGTTGTCATGGCGGCCATGAAGTCCTGAGCCGCCCCGGATACAGCGGCCTCGGCATGGAAGTTGAGATACCCCAGGACCATCATCCTGGGGGTCCTCAACACCAAGTCCGAGACCACCTCCGTCAGCTCAGGCAGGGAGTCTGATGGGCAGCGGGGTGGGCGGTACACCAACAGAATCCCTAATCTGTCCCAGGTACCCAACACAAGGTACAAACACTCAAGATCTGCACTCGAATGAGCAGGAAGCCTGGAGAGGGAGATTGAATTCCTATAGACCACGGCAACCCCCCCTCCCCAACCCTCAAGTCGGTGTTGGTGCTGCACCAAATACCCAGGAGGGCACAGCTGGGAGAGAGTGACCCCTCCCAGTTCCCCCACCCAGGTCTCAGTAATACATGCCAGGTCAGCCCCCTCATCCACAATCAAATCATGGATGAGGGAGGTCTTATTTTGGGCCGACCTGGCATTCAGCAGCAGCACCACCAGACCCGAGGGCAGACTGGTAAGGCTGCCAGGAACCATCAGGTTGGGGGAAGAATTTTGCTTCCCTTCCTATCTGCTGTCTTGTCTAGATGGGCCCGCAGGTCAATCCAGATGCCAGTTCAAATGGCCAATCCCTGCTAGTCTGGAAGTAAATTAGTCAGGATCCGCATGGGTGGCATAATCCCATACTGGGAGTATGGTATTTGAACTGGTCACATCAAGGCCTTCGCTAGATGTTATGGGAGAGACAAGCTCCTCCTTCTCTAGTTGAACACAATGCATGACATGTCATCCCTACACTATGCATTGCCCTGCCCTTGCCTCACATCACTGGAATGGAGGCAGGACCACTCACATTGTGATGCTGTCACATTGTACACTGTGTTCAACCAGACATTACAAGGGAGAAGAGAGGGGAAGAGGGATGAAACAGCAGCAGCTCTCTGTGTAATGGCTAGACCAGAATGGAGGCACCTTTGTCCAGGGGTGCAGTGGTGGGTGGTCTCACTGGGATGAAAACCCCAGACTTTTTTTAGAGCCAGGTCTCAGCCAGGTCCCTCCCACTCCCAGCTTACTCCTGTGAGGCAGGTGGCTGGAAGAGCCCGAGATGCTGTTGTGATGGCGAATTCCCATCCTGAGAGGCCACCTGGGCAAGGCAGCCTCACCTGGCAAAGGGTTAATTTACCCTCTCTTGCAGCCCGCCTTCTCTTGCTCTGAGAGGAAGGGATGGAGGAGCTACCACCACACCTGAGCTTGGGACTGCGCCGTCGCCATCCGGTTTCGGAGAAGGGTGGGAGCACGTGGGCCAGGCTAAGTCGCTTGCTGGAGACGCTGATCCTGATCGTCAGTCCTGTGCCCCCAGCAAGCCCAGCCAGTTGTAGAGTGGCGGCAACCCAGCACGCAGACACAACGCGCCCGAGAACACGTTGGCCAACATCAGACTCAGATAGGTCAGCTCAGTCAGCTTGTTGGGTGGTGGTGGCGGTGGCAGCCAAAAGAGGCAGTGGGGCAGGGGTGGGGAGGGCAGAGAGAAGAAGGAGGAAGTCTATATGAGTGAAAAATAAATGAAATTTTAAAAATTAAATTAAAATGATAAGAAATACCTGGGAATAAACCCCATTGAAATCTATGCTTACTTCTGAGAAGACATGTACATGAATATTGGTAGCCCTGACACAGCATCTGCCTCGCCTGCCTCCGCACAGCTCTGGGCAGGGGCCACAGAACTTCTCCATCGCGTCTCTCACCCAGCCTTTCCCAACTGGTGCCCTCCAGATGTATTGGACTGCAAAACCTATCATCCCCCCTTTCAGCCAGCATAGCCAATATGCTGCCTGGAGCCAATGGGAATTGTTGTCCAGCAAATCTGGAGGGCGCCAGGTTGGGGAAGGCTGCAGCCTGCTGCATTTCTTCTTGGCTGTTCCTGCAGAGGGTGAGGGCCTAAAGTGCACATTACCAGCAATCCTAATGGTCTTTAAATAAATTTAAGTAAAGCAGCTTTTCTCTTGTTCTCCCTCTACACACACACACACACACACACTTCCTCCATATATTTGCTTTGCGCTTACTTGAGAATAAGTCCCCATACTTGGGAGTAAGCCCCATGGCCATGAGGATTTATTCTATCCATATGATAGGGTCACTATTTTATCTGAGGTAGAAAAAAATACATAATCACTACTGTCCATATCTGATGTATTATTTATGTAATTAATTGATTGGATGTATAGTCTACTTCATCCCAAAGGCTCAAGGCTGGTAACAATATGCTATTCAATCTACTTTATCTTTCCCTGTTGCTGGTCACCAAAAGACAGTTTGAATAAAACATGTCTTCAGCTGCTTCCAGAAAATGCACGGACTTTGGTGTTTACAATATATGTGGTACTTTACAGAGAATCATAAGCAAAAAAGTCAGGTCTCTGCCCTTAGAAGCTTACAATCTAAATTTAAATTTAATTTGTAATCTAAAGTTACATAGCTGTTTGAAACTTATTTTTTGATTATACAAGCTGTTATAATTATAATTATTATTATGTTCTCCTTTTTCCTCACACCATTTAGATATAATGTGCCTTTAGGAAGTAAGGGTGTGGAGATGTGAATGGCCTAGACCCTTGTCCTCCTCTTGAAAATATGCTCCCATTGTTTTGTACCTTTTATTAAAAAAACACACATAAAGCTGATTTACATACCCTTAACTGAGGTTTCTTCATGGTGGGGGACCTCATTACTGCATCACCCTTAAAACTCCTGATGCTTAAACTCGTTCTTGGCAGTACTCCAAACGGTACCCCAGTACCAGCAGCCAGAGCCAGCTAGAGCACCATCCTATCCCACGGCAGGAAAGGAGAACAGGGCCACAGCAATACACCAGCTCCCTCAATAAGTGTGTTTAGGATTGGTGCCTTTTTGTGCTTTACAATGTGGGGTGGGGAGGAGCTGGAGAAATGATATGGAAAAGTTTCTTTCACATCTTGATGAACATGAAAAAGAGGGAGGCAGATGGCTGGTGCAAATGAGAAGCAAGATGATGTCTTGTTCAGCTATTGAATTATTGGGCATCTCTACACCAGCCTCAAATCCTGCATTTAAAACGGGGCTTTCTGCTTCCATTTTAATGCAGAACCACAATGACTCTCTTCACTCACTTCCTTTCCCCTGCCTTCTCCCTGTATCTGAGCCTTCCATTATCTTTCATTGATCTCACTCCTCTTCTTGCCGATTTTACCCTTTTCATAGAGGAAACTGAAGCTGAACACAACAGGGTAATTTGATAGCTCATTATCTGTGATCTATTTAAAAACGGAACAAAGGGCATTTAGTGCAGGAGACGCCCTGGAGGATCATGGCAGGGTCACAGCGTCATGTAAAGAGCCCTCAAACTTCCGTGAAGGAGCGATCTCAATCGCAGGATAAAAGCTCTGTGTGAAGGAGCCCATTAATATTCATTGCAAGAGTTGGTTTGTGCCAGTTTTTAGGATTTATTATACAATCCTATAAGTGTTTACTCAGAAGTCAGTCCCACTATGTTCAATTGCCAATTGGGCTTTCTCCCAGGTAAGCGTGCCTCGGACTGCAGCCTTAGCTGCCTTCCCAAGATCTCTGTAAACTTAATTTGAAATAAACACCCACTGGATTGGACTGTTAATTCTTGAACATTAATTTCTACAGTAAGCAGAGTTGCCAATTGCAACCTGCTCCGTCAGCTACACTTTTTGGTGCAAGGTTGGCATGTTTCTGGAGAGACAAAACCCTGGTGGAGGGGAGGGAAACAGGAAAAAATCTGCTGGGGGGAGGGGAGAAAGGTGTGTGTGTGTGTGTGTGTGTTTCAATCCACCTGGGTGTGTGGACGTTTCTGTTGGAGGGGGGAGATATAACAAAGGAGCTTAGGGAAGGCTAATGGGTAATGTTGGGGCGCTAAGGGAGTGTGCCAGGGGGCTGCTTAAATGAGAAGGGATCTATCCAGGAGGGCTGAGCTGAGAGGGTGAAGCTTCCATAGAGCATCATATTTTGAAAACCTAAAATGTGTGTGTGTGTGTGTGTGTGTGTGTGAGAGAGAGAGAGAGAGCGAGCGAGAGGGTGGGTGAAAAAGATTAACACCCCTGCATTCTTCTCAGAGGTCCAATGGAAATATGCCTGCCTTCCTCTCGGCTGCACTGTTTTTGGATCTCAGCTGAAGGCTGTATATCTTGCAAGGTTGTACACTCTTAGAAGAGGGTGGGGCTGTGACTGTCACAAAGGAACTTTGCACTTCTGAATTTGCTGTTACACTACTGCCTTTGTCACATCTGGTTTAGTACTACGATCACCTTTATTGTAAATAAATTCCAAGCAAGATACAACTCTTTTAATAAAGTATGTATGTGCATAATTGGTTTGTAGGGGAGTCTGCAGTATGGAGGTAGCCCAAATTCCCTCTTTGCTAGATTCTCTTAATTTCTAGTTGAAGCTGTGGATATCCACCAGGGCATCTCCCCACCCCCTCCACAAGGATTTTTCTGTGAGGATTTGTTTTTTGCTTGAAAACTGGGGAGAAAGCCATCAAAATATTTTCTTTCTGCATTTCTTGCTGTCTCCCTCTCCCCTCCTCCTCTCCTTGCTGTGCACAGGCCAGCCTTGGCACAACAGGAAATACCAAAGCTTAAGACACTCTCCGCAGGGCCCTAAAAGCCTCACAAGCCATTTAAGACTTAAGGCAGGAAGATCCAACAGGCCAGAACAGAAAAGGGCACACGAACACTAATCAACAAGTTTTGAATCGAAAAAGAGAAAAACACAAGAAGTGTCACACAATCCCATGACAGGATGGACCTATCTGAAATACGTTTATAGTTTCTGTTTTCTGCATCAGGAGGAAAGGAAGCATCTGGAGAAGAAGATGAATTTCACAGCTACAACAAAAGCAGGGAGCAAGAGTCTTGGCCATTTTGTGTGCAAAAGAACATAGGTCCAGCAGGGTACTTTGCTGCCCCATCTGGGAGTGCCTCTGCCCGTGACATGCCTACATGTCACAGCTGAAAGAAGGGCCATCCTGGGAATGCCCCAGCTCGCACTGTGACTGCCCTCCGAGCCCCCACCCCATGACATATTGCTGAAGGCTCACGCCTGCATGCTGTATCCATGTACTTTGCAGCAGCCTTCGTCACACTGCTTTAAAAGCCAAGACGGTGTTTTGATTTCTAGGGGCGTGTTTCCACACTACTGCCTTCACTTCTTTTCCAACTTTGTTGCGCTGTTTCCCCAAGCGCATTTTCTCTCACGCATGTTTCCATGTCCCCAAAGGACCCAGTCTATCATCGTTGCACCCTGGCGGGCTGCGCTGTTTCCACAGAGCCCTAGTCGCGTTACTCTCTTGATGGCTGGGTGGAGCCTTTCTGGAGTGGGTTGGGCCTGCTTACCCCAGCTGTTTTCCCATTTCCTCCTCTTTCCAATTCCCCCCTCCCTCGCCCCCTCTGCCCCACTGTAGTTTCCCGCTCTGGCCAGTCTCCTCCTTGCCTTCCCAGCCTTTTTGTTTTGCTTTAGAGAAGGAGTGAAAAAATCAAAGCACTGTGTCTGGAGCATCCCCCCGTTTAAACTTTCCTTGTTACCCCTAAAACAGAGATCACAATTGTGCATTAACAAAGGGGCAAAAAATCAAAGCGCTGTGTCTGGAGCATCCCCCCGTTTAAACTTTCCTTGTTGCCCCTAAAACAGAGATCACAATTGTGCATTAACAAAGGGGCAAAAATTCAAAGCGCTGTGTCTGAAGCATCCCCCCCTTTAAACCTTCCTTGTTGCCCCTGAAACAGGGATTTAAGGAGTAATTGTGCATTAATGAAGTGGCGAGAAATCAAAGCGCTGTGTCTGTGTCATCCCACATCCCTTTAAACTTTCTTTCTTGCCCCTAACGGGTGCTTATGTGTGCATTTTTTAATCTCCATCTGACTGCTCCCTCCAGGATCATCTCCCCCTCTCCTTCACACAACTTCAATGTTCCCGCCTCCTCGGCCGTGTTTCCAGGACAACAAGAAGGAGAAGTTAATGGAGGCGTATGGGATTTTTTTTAAAGGATTTCTTTCTTTCTTTTTTTGGATTGCATTTATACCCCGCCTTTTTTCCTCTTGCAAGGAACCCAAGGCGGCTTACATTATCCTCCTCCTCTCCATTTTATCCTCACAACAACCACCCTGTGAGGTGGGTTGGGCTGACAGTCTGTGACTGGCCCAAAGTCACCCAGTGAGCTTCCATGGCCGAGTGGGGACTAGAACCCGGATCTCCCAGCTCCTAGTCCAACACTCTTGCCACTACACCACACTGGCTTTCCCCTTCTCCCCCTTTCTCCTTTCCCCTGAAAGTCCAGATGCACCTGCATTTCAGGAGCAAACCTCACTGAGCACAATGGGAGTTACTTCCGAGTAGACACACATAAGAGAGCGAAACCAGCCCCCATTTTAATGCACAGGATCTCTCTTTGGAAGCTGTGAAGGAGTTACATCCTAAGGCAATGGACTGAAGCCTCGAGATTATGCTTAATCGCATTTAAGGAACTGGGCTTGAAAGCGTGCCAGTTCAATTGAGGAGAATCTCAGCCTCATCCACAGCAATGGGTATTACTTCTGAGGAGACACTAATGGGTTAGTTGTGGGAAAGAGACCAAAACCAGCCCCCATTTTAACACGCAAGATCTCTATTTGGAAGCTGTGAAGGAGTTTCGTTCTAAGGCAATGAATCGGAGCCTCAAGGTCGTGCTTAAGTGCATTTAAGGAACTGGGCTTTGACATGTGCAGTGTCAATTGAGGGGTTTCTCTGTCATTTCTGTGGTCATTGAGAGGGCAAGCCTCATTCAGCACAATGGGAGAAAACACCCCTTGACTGGGGTCATGGGTGTGTTCTGGTGCTTATTTTCAATGATGTTTGAAAAGCTGATCCCTCATCATCCTGCTCCAAAACAGCAATGAAACATCCGGAAAACAGGGAGGGAAGGGTTAGGTCACTGAGGTCAGAGTGACACACCCACAAAGGCCGGGCTACACGCCCCACAGGCAGGGCTATAATACCGGACCCAGTGCGATTGTGGAAATAGGTCAGTAATGGAGCTCCCATAACTGGGAAAAGTCAGACTCAGAAGAAGTGGGTTTTCAGCAATAAAATGCGACACTGGGGCTGAATGGCCACGACGTCATGGAACCACAGAGACCCCACAATGCAGGCAGGTTGGAGTAAATGGCTGGTGGAAACACAGTCTAAGTTAAAGATATACTGGAAGGACATCAGTGGAGGCTGGTGGCTCTGATATCAGCGGGCGGTGAATCCATTCCAGGTTTCAGTCAGAACCAATCAGAACTCTAAAGGAGCTATCCAAGGTGCGGAGCCCCAGCTATACTTTGGAGCCACCAGCCTCCACTGAAGGACATCACTCTCTTGCAATCTGTTGTAGACAGTTCAAAACGAGTCCCATTAGCTCACTACAAAATGGCACACTGTGAATGATGTGGCACCTCAACGTTCATTTGTGTGCACTAGTAGGCAAGATTAATTTATTGGAGAAACGATGTGATGTATTATGATTTGGTGGTGAAAATGTGACTGGTTTGCTAGTTCCATAACATACAGTAGTCCTAGGATTGTGATGGTTATCACAGAGAATCTGGCAAACAGTGTTGTGTAAGAGGTGTGCAGAGATTCCCCACAATGCGAACACCGAACACTGGTGGGGTGTGCGTGTGAGTGGGACTGCACCTGCTGACCATGCACACCAGTGGCCATCTATTTGGTATGAAAGAGAAAGGGTCACACAGCCATGTATGTCCACAGGGCTTCTCCTTCCATTGGGAACCTACAAAGGGGATTTTACTGAGGTGCAGCTCCATGTGACCCATTGTGTCACTAGTTGTAACAGTCCCAGAGGAAGTGGGGGTGGGCAGAGGAGATTGGCTGGAGCCTGTGGAAAAGAAACCCCATGTCTTGGCTTTAAATGGCTGCCATGGTGATACCTGGGCCCTGTTACCACAACAACGGAAGGAGAAGAGTGGCTTACTCGCATTTTTGTAAGAGCCGCTTTTGGTCCAGGCAGGGCTCCATGGGGGTGTGCATCGCCCCATTTTAAGTCACTTCCCCTAACACACTTTTTTGGGGGAGTGGAGTGAACGTCATCTGAGTGGTGCTGCTCAACCAATAAGAGAGGCTTCCCCCGCTCCAGACTCTCCCTCCTTTCTCCTTAAGAAGGAGAAAATTAGAATTACTTCCTGTGTGTGCAAGTGAGGGAAAAGTCTCCTAATGAGCCCCAGTCTTTCTCTCCTGTTGCTGCTCTTGATCACTGTCACGGGGTGGGGAAATGAATAACTTCCAATGTCGGCATTTGGGAGAGAAGCTCATTGAGCACTATGTTACTTCTGAGTAGACACTAATTGGTTTGTGCTGGGAATCACAGGGATGGGGAAAGGAAACACCCCCTTGACTGGGGTCACGGTGAAAGGCACACCCCTGGGCAGGGCTAGCATCCCCAAGGTCAATGTGGGGGCTGGGGCACACAGCAACTATACCGGGGAGAACCCGACTTGAGGAAAAGAATCAGACTTTAAGCAGTCTCAGGAAATCCAGTTTTTCCCTGATAAGCTCTGGGGTGGCTGTGGGATGGCCACGACGTCATCTGTCCCTAATGACCTCGACACGCAGCTGGTGCGGAGTAAATTGCTGGTGGGGAGACAGCCCAGAATAAAAAGCCCAAAATACTTGTCACAAATGCTTCCAACTTTTCAAGGTTATCCTGCTAGTTATGACAGCTTCTGTTCCCACTGCACATTTCTTGCTCGACCAATATTCCTGTCACCACCAAGCTAAGCAGAGCACAACAGCCATGTATTTTGGCCTCACGGTGCTTTGACAAGTCCCCTGTTTTTCCAGTTCCAGACAGTCAGCAAAACTGATAAAAATTATCAAAACTGGATTTGATAATCCAGGAGGATTATCAAACCAACAGTAGACCACCATGTACAGGTGGTGGGAGCTGCATTCAGCTTGGTATGTCACAAATTGTCCAGGCCTGCAGTAAAGCTGCATTCTCAGGCTTTGGCCCAGCAACAGTATCACAGCTGCCAGAAAAGTTCATTTAAGGGTACCAGAAACTGAACATCAATAACCTTTAATCTGAAAAATAATCTGCTTCACCTACAATTTAAAACAAATTAAGACAGAAAACTATTTTTACAGCCAGAGATTTGACGTCGTAAGTTCGAGAAAACAAAAAGCCCACAGCAATCCTTATTTGTCTCATATTATAAAGTTTGGATCCATCTGCGCATCCCCCATGACCTGAAGGAGCATCAAAGTTGGCAACACCAGAATCATCTTGCCTCCAGGGTCCATTCACAACAACACATGGGAAAATAATCCAAGCTTGGAGTGAAACAGATTGGGAAGGGATGGGTATCTGTCTTCCTTCTTTTCACCATTCAACTGCCCCAATGTGCACACAAATAATTCTTACTCTAGATAGTTTTGGAATCTTCACTCACATGCGCTCTCAGTTTTTCTTTTGTGCCGTTAGGCTAGAAGTAGGTTATTTCTGTAAACTGAAAGTTAAAATTCTTGGGGCACTAAATTCTTCACCAGATATATCAGATGCTATAGCTGAAGATACATGGACTACGTACAGCTCTGGGTAAAAAGAAAAATCTTTTGTTGGTCCAAATCCCAGACAAGGCATTCTGTGTAACTGGTTGCCCAGAAATGCTTAGAAATGTCATGTTGGCTCTCAAGATTAAACTCTGGCATTAAGGGACTGGAAATACTTTTTTTAGCACTGTCCTTTTCCAACAGAAGCTGTTCCAATAAAATATAATTATTACAATATCTATTTTGTGTTTCTGAGTTGCAGATTTTTAAAGCGGGTGAGGGTGGGGCGTGGTGGGGGTGATTTTCCTATTTTTGCTCCACTGCTGCCTGCAAACAAAGATGTTACCTTGTACCAGTTTCATGTATCAAGATTATTCTGTTGGAAGGAAGGAAGGAAGGAAGGAAGGAAGGAAGGAAGGAAGGAGCGAAAGAAAGAAAGAAAGAAAGAAAGAAAGAAAGAAAGAGAAAACCAGCCACTGCAGCTTGCTACAGCCAACACACTCAACTCTGCCAATGGCTGAAGTAACACATTCCTTTCTTTCAACATGTGGTATCTATTTACTGAGATGGACGCTTTTCTTTAGATACTACCTGAGTGCCAGAGCCAGAGGATGAATTGCAAAACCATGAATTAAAGACTATACAAGAGCCCAACATGTATGTATGCATGTATGTATGTATGTGTGTGTGTATGTACCGATGTCACTATAAAAAAAATTACCTGGCTGTCTAGAACCTTCTGTTGCTCAGCATTTCCATGTAAGCTAAAAAGTAGCCCTTCGCCAGTGGAATAAACTTTAGCAATGGCATACCTGTACCGATATAAACCCACTGGGGAGGGGAAATGCATTCTGCATGTGCTCAGAGGTGTTTTGTTCCAACTATTCCTGCATCCAATCATAGTACTGAAAACTGATTTCTGGACCTAAGAAGAGCCCTGCTGGGTCAAGCCAGAGGTCCATCTAATCCAGGATCCTGCTTCCCACACTGGCCAGTCAGATGTTTCCAGGAGATCCCCAGCAGGGCATGAAAACAAGAGCCCCCTCCAGATATTCCTCTCTCACAACTGCTTGTCAAGCCTCAACAGGGTCACGCTTTGAGGCCAGGGTGCTATAGACCTGTTGGACGGCCCCAACTAACAAACTAAATGATAACCTGAATTTGTGTGCAAGGAAATACCCTTCCAGGAGCCCTTACAAACTGTCCCTTTTGTTAGGGTGTCAGCTGCCTGGGATCTTTCCGACTGCCTCCGTTTCAACTAGCAAACAGGTAGTAATTATGCTCCAGAGACATAGAAGAGGCTGAGTCAATACAAGCATCCGAACAATTACTGAGAGGGGAAAGGGAGTAGACATTGTGCTATGACTAAATAAGCCTCAGCCAATGATAATAACATATTGATTCTCAAACCAGTGCAGTGTAGTGGTTAAGAGTACTGGACTGGGACTGGAAAGGTCCTGGTTCTAGTCTTCACTCAGCCTAAAGCTCTCAGCCTACCCCCTCTCCTTTGCACATTCAGCACACGCACATAGCACCGTGCTCCCTTTGGACCAAAGTGCAGAGGTTGGGAGGGGCCCAGTGGATGTGTGGAGGTCAAGGGCAGGGCCAGTAGGCATAATCCTGCTCCCCCCACACACATTCACTCAGTACATGGAAGGGGTGGTGAGAACAGGACTATTGTAGTTCTGCCCTTTCTGAATCCTGACCTGAAAATCATAGCAGCAATTCAGAAACCTGCCACACTTTTGACAAATCTACTCATAAGCATTACAAGTAAGCATTAAGCGTCCATACACTGTCCTTAGCAAAGGAGATAGCAAGCTTTGTTCAGTGTCAAAGCTGGAATTTAGTTATATGAGGTGTCCAGACAAACCACCCCATGGAGCTCTGGCACGACTTCATCTCTTACACCGGATGCTGAAGTGTGATGTACACATGCAGGAGAATGATGTGGCAAACAAACTGAACCACTCCACAATAATAAGGGATCACATTGTTTTCAGCGCTCCCCCATGTTTAAAAAAAATCCTACCAAGAAGAAAACCTGTACAGCAGGAAAGTACTGGGCTAGGCCCTTGCACTCTTCTTGCAATAGGGTTTTTAAAAAATAATAATTGGGTAGCATTAAAATGGTACCACCCACCTTCAGACCAAGGAGGGACAAGTTTACTCCACCAGGTCTTTCTGCTGCATGTACAGACCAGGCCTTAGTTCTTGAGTATTCAAGGCAACAGATAATTTCTGCCATTTTATTTATTTAATTACAACATTTGTATACCGCTCCACATCTAAACAGATTCTGGAGCAGTGAACAAGAGATAAAATGAACAAAAGATAAGACGAATGAAACATTATATTAAAATTATTCTTTAAAAAACAGAGTGCCAATAAAAACCGAGGCTGGTGAACCAAGGAAGGCTTCCTGGAAAAGAGCTGCTTCCAGGAGGCGCCGAAACAACCCAGTGTTGGCGCCTGCCTGACCTCCAGAGGCAGGGAGTTCCAGAGGAAGGGAGCCACTACACTTCATTTTGGATAAAGCTCTACACAAACCTGCCTGGTGAGCTGTGAAGAGGTTGTGAAACCGGTGCTCCTGGCTCAGTTTGACAGGAAAAATAACAATCAGTTTTTTGTTTTTGCTCTTCTGAGGTTGGTTTGAGCAGGCTAGTGGAATTACTCAGAGACTTCTGGTCTGGTTGGGGTAGGAGCTGTGGTTTGCAGCCGTAAGATATTTAAAAGTTTAGTCGCCACTGGCTTAATGAGCCATTGCTATGGTTATAAGCCAAGTGCTTCTCCCCAATTGCTTTCTTAACTCAGTGATTTAAATCTGCTCATTGAATCCTCACCTTCCAGGGGCAGAACCAGCTTCTCATCTGTTCCCAATAACATCTGAGTTCCATGCAAGTCACATGCCCTTTCCTTCAGATCCCTGACTCTTCTGGAAACTCCCCTCCTCTCTTCCCTTGCCCTTCCCACAACAGAGGGGTTAGTGTAGGGTTACTGGGAAAGGCGGCGAGAGTCATGCTCTGCTGGGGCAGTCATGCCCACACTGTAAGACCTGGGAGAATTCATGGGTAATAATACATTTCCTGCTTCACTACATTCAGCTACTTGCTCTCAGGTTTATTTTAATGTATTTTCCAATGAGATCTTTCAGAGAGAGAGAGAGAGAGAAACAGAACGATCTGGAAAAGATTAATAAACAATGTAAAAGTGACACCAACAGGTTTGCAATGCAGACAGGCAGCTGCCAAATCTTTGCTGATTCTGTGGACCTGAAAGCACACAGGCTTGGGAGTGCCTGGCCTTAATCCTCTTATGCTTGTAAAAAGCACTTCGCTATTCAGATATTGGGGTCAAACAGACTCCATTTTACTTTTGAAAGAAAAATGAGATATATTTGGCAATGAATCCAGTGTAATATTTAGACATGAAATTGTATTTAAGATTACCATTTATAGTATTGGAGAATGGGGATGGTTTCTGGGATCTGCAATGACCTACCATGGCAATTCCTATGGGGTTTCAAAGACCCCTCCTATCATATGGGGGCATGTTTATGTTTCAACTCAAAACTTCCTGGAGATAAGAATTTTCTAAAAATTGAATGCTTAACACCTTTTGTAACATGCAGGGTGTTAGCAGATGAGGCCTTTAGGGTGCCATTGCCCTGCCTCATTCACAGGGATCCAGACGTCGTCTTCTGCTCGTGACCCTCCCATGTTTTCTTACCACTTCTTCCGTCTTTTTTCTTAATGCAGAAAATCCATTAAGGAGAAAAAGACAGATCAGCTTCTGATTGTTAGAACTAGAAGCCCTCAGTTGTCTGGAAGCACCCAAAGGAGTAAGTGTGTTGTTAACTGAGCATATTCAGCATGCTGGGGTCATTTAGGTTCAGGTGAGGCAGCAGAAGTGCTGAGTGGGTCCCTGGATCCTGTCATGGGTTGGATGAGGCCCTATAAATGGAAGTTCAAGCCAGGTAACATGACAGTGCTACTGATGGATAGTTTGTCTGATCGCAAAGGTAATATTCAGCCTATTGTAGATGGGGGTTGCAGTCTTCTTGGAAGACCCGGCGGGGGGGATCTTTATGACAATCAAATGAGAAGTGCGTTGGTATTACCCAGATTTTCATGGAATTGGCTTTGGTCCATCAGGGACACACGAAGCAAGAAAACCTGAGTGAGCTTTACCTTAAACATCTGGTTTTCAGGGGTCACACAGCACTTGAAAGGAACATACTTCCACGTGGAGTGGGGGGAGTAGAACTGAATGTCATCAGCCGGCAGGCGCTGCTCAACAGTGAGGGAAGCTTATTTCCTGACCCATGTCGACACTCCCCCCTGCTACTACATTATTATGAATGGAGAGCAACTAATAGGCTCCCTTTGAGAGCATCCCCCGCTCCCAGTTTCGCTGCATTCCAGCAGTCTGCCATGGAGTTATTCCTCTCTCCCCTGTTCCCCAATGTGCACACTTTTATCTCGGGTAACCAAAATCCCTGGTTCTCAGGTGCGGCATCTGAAGACTCCTCCTGAGAGCAGTCTCCCACACCGCAATTTCACTCCATTCCAGCAAACTGTTACAGAGTTATTGCTTCCACCCCACACCGTGCATTTCTCGTTCTCTGGGTACTTTCTCTCTGCTTGCAATGACAGGGTCCCGAGACTTTGCCAGATCAGAGAAGCGACTTTACATAACATCAAAGAAGAGACTTTATACAATATCGGGGATGCGATTTAACACAACAGTGGAGAAGCGAAGTAATGCAAACATCAGAGAAGTGCATCATCACGGAGGTTAATTACTGGTGAAATGGGAGAGCTGGGTGATTCTGAAGGCTAGAAAGGCTCATTGAGGTCACAGCCAGGTGAAAGACACACCCCTGGACAGGGCTATCATGCCAAAGTAAATGTGGAGGACAGGGGCACATGGCACAGAGGTGCGGAGAATCTGGATTAAAGAAATCAAATGGAGTAAAACTAGTCTCAGAAAATCCGGCTTTTCCACTGGAAATCTCTGGGGCGGCTGCAGATTGGCCATGACTGTCAGGAGTGCCCTAGCTGCCTCTTAGAGTCCCCTCCAGTTGCCAAAACAAGATGCCTGTCAAGGGCTCCTTGGAGGTCTCTCTCAGTCTAATCCAGTAGCCAAGTCCAGACACAGACAAAGGGATTCCTTTCAAAGCTTATTCTTCTTTTACAACTTAACAACTATACCGTTTGCAACTAGATCTGAGCAGCACAGTACCTATGCCCTAAGTTGGAACAGTTGGTCCCCGTTTGAAAGGGAATTACTGACAGACCCCTGAACTTAAGGACTAGGGAGAGTCCCTCCCCTTTTCCCTTGGATCCTCTGGGCGCAGCCGTTGTTTGCACGCCAACCGGGCACTACGCCTCCTTTCCGCGCCCTCCATCTGGCGCTGCTCTCTGCATTGGCGTCACACATCCACCAAGTCTGCTATCTGCGCTCGGTCACTCCCTGGACTGCTTTCTAAGCTAGGAATGCTGGTGGGAGGAATCTCCGTCAGCTGTTGGCCCTGGGAAAGAGGAGCGCGCTCCTCTCCCAGGAGTGACTGCTCTTCCTCAGAATCAGAACTACTCTGGGACTCCATGGGCTCAGTGTCCACCCTGACATCATCCCTGCTCCCATGAGGCCCCCCCTCCTGCTCCTCCCCTGGGGCCCCAGGTTTGTGGGGGTACAGCTGGTGGAAGCGCCTCAGCAGCAACGGAGCATGCACATTTTCCGCGGGTTCCCAGGATCGTTCATCAGGCCCGTACCCCTTCCAGTCCACCAGATATTGCAAGCGGCCACGAGAAAGGCAGGAGTCCAGAATCTCCACGACCTCAAACTCCTCCTCCCCCTCCACCAACACTGGCGGCGGAGGGGAGCCGACCGAGCGATGAGGGTCACCAGAAACCAGGGGGGGACAGCAAGGACCGATGAAAAACGGGATGGATCTTCATGGAGGGTGGGAGAGCCAGGCGAAAAGCAACAGGGTTAATCTGGGCCGTAATCTGGAAAGGCCCCGTGCGGCGAGGCGCGAGCTTCCTTGCGGGCGAGTGAGAGGGGAGGTATTGGGTGGACAACCAAACCCAGTCCCCCGGTTGCAGAGACGGACCTGGCTGGCGCCGCCGGTCTGCAGAGGCCTTGTAGGCTGTCTTGGCTTGCTCGAGGGAGTCCCGTAAGAGGTGGTTTACCGCTTGCAACTCCTCTAAAAAGTCCTGGGCCGCTGGCACCGAAGAGGGAGCTAGAGTGGATGGGAAGGCCTTGGGGTGGTAACCAAAATTGGCAAAAAATGGAGTTTGGCGGGTAGAAGCATGGCAGGCATTGTTATAAGCAAATTCTGCGAGAGGCAGCAAGGAAAACCAGTCATCCTGCTGGTAATTTACATAACAGCGCAGATATTGCTCCAGAGTCGCATTGGTGCGCTCGGTCTGACTGTCCGTCTGTGGATGGTGGGCGGAGGAAAGACGGAGCGTCACATGGAGCAACGCCAGTAGCTCCCTCCAGAAATGGGCAGTGAATTGGGCCCCCCTATCGGAAACGAGACCCTCGGGCCATCCGTGGAGGCGGAAAACCTGCGCCACTAACAGCTCTGCCATCTCCCTGGCTGTGGGCAACCCAGAGCAGGGGATGAAATGGGCCATCTTAGAAAACAAATCCACCACCACCAGAATAGTGGTCTTACCGTGTGAGCAAGGCAAGTCAGTGATGAAGTCAAGGGAGAGCAGTTTCCAAGGTCCTGAGGGGGTAGGAAGGGGGTGAAGCAAGCCTGTGGGCTTGCCTGAGGGGGCCTTCGCCCACTGGCAGGTTGGGCAGGAGGCGACACAGGACTTGATGTCCTGACACACACGAGGCCACCAAAAATCCCTCGTCACTCCATGCAAGGTCTTGGCGACGCCAAAATGCCCAGCTGTGGGGGAGTCGTGGCACTGATGGAGGACCTTCTCGCGGAGGGGTCTAGAAGGCACATAGACCCGGCCGGAATGGTAAAGCAGGCCACCTCGCAAAGAGAAGGGGGCAGAGTGGGGGGGGGCAGAGGCTAGCCCCAATTCCTCCACCTTTGTGCGAACAAAAGCATCCTGAGCCTGTGCAGAGAGAAGGAGCTCCTCCCAAGAATGAGGCACTGCAGCTGCCGCCAGGCCTTGGGGGGGAAGAATCAGAGAGGGGGGGGGAATTTTCCTCACTCCCTGGCTGGAGTGACTGCTCTTCCTCAGAATCAGAACTACTCTGGGACTCCATGGGCTCAGTGTCCACCCTGACAATGCCAAAACAAGACAAAAGGGATTCTTTCCGAGGCTTTATTCCTTTACAACCTAATGACTCTTTCAGATGCTAATTGCCAATGACTAAGCAAGGAACTGTATCACGGCAGAGTAATCTAAGCTCCATGTACACAGTTGGTCCCCATTTGGAGAAGGGCAGGAAAAGCTCTGAAACTTATGGGCTAGGAGGGGAGGCTCCCCCCCTTACCCATGGAGCATCGGGACGCAGCCATTCCCAGAGCGCCAAGCAGGCTGAGAGCCTCCTCTCGGCGCCCTCCACCTTGCGCCTCAATCTGTGCCGGTGCCTTGCGTCTAGCAACAACTGCTCTACCGCTGTTTCACTGCCAGGGTCACTATCTCTCTCAGGAATGCGAACTAGGGGGACCTCTCCCTGCTGCTGTGCCTCTGAGAGACGAGCGGGCTCCTCTCCCACGGGTTGTAGCTCTTCCTCAGAATCAGAGCTGCTTTGGGGCTCTATGGGCTCAGTTCCAACCCTGACATCAACGTCATCTGCCGCCAATGACCTCAAAATGCTCCCAATCCGCAGCAAATCCCAGTGAGGACAGCCCCCAGGATCACCACTCTGGGGTGCTCACTGATTCAGCCTTATCACTGGAGTTCCAAATAGCCTCCAGCGTGCAGTGTGCCTTCCATCAGGTGAGGCCATTGTGACACTCGTGTCCCCTTCAGGAAAAAGATAGCCAAACCACAGTGATCCATGGTCTGGTAACCTCCAGGGGCCTATCTACATGGGAGGTTTACCCTGGTGCTACTGCAGCTCACAGTCGTCCACGTCATATGACATCATTGCCACTCTGCAGTAAACCCACCCTTTCTAGCCGAAAACCTGCATTTTTCCCAAAGGTGTTTTGGCCTGCATTTTCCCTTTATTTATTTATTTATTTATTTTTATTTATTTCATTTCTATACCGCCCAATAGCCGAAGCTCTCTGTGCGGTTCCAGTGCAGTGTGCCCTGTATCCCCGAATTAATACAGCTTACTATGTGTGTGTTTTGGGGGGCGCGTTTTTTTTTAATGTTTCATGGCAAGAGAGATTGGGGCAGGTAGCAAGCCGCTAATCATGAAGAAAGAGGTGTTGGTTAAACATGTTTACTCAGATGTAAGGAGCAGACAGAGGGGTGGGAAGCCATTCTCCCAGGCTTACAGATGAAAAGATCAGAAGGGAGAAAGGAAAGTTGCACTCATAAGCAGTTTTCCAGACATGCGCAGGAGCGAACGATCGGGTCTTTGTAAACATGTTTTCTCAGATGTAAGGAGCAGAGGGGAGCAGAGACAAGGGGTGGGTGCCCTTTTCCATAGCAGCAATGAGCAGAGAGAAGGGTTGGAAAATTAGGAGGAAGGAAAAATTGCAATCGCTACTTTGTACTCAGATACAAGGAGCAGAGGCGCCAAATTGTGCAAAGGGGGCAGCGAAGTGGCGCTGTAAGGAGCTGCCATTCTTCTACCTGCCCTCCCTGCCGGTAGGGCTCCTGGTGCTCTTTGGTGTTGCTGGCTCCTTGGTGCTGGTGGTACTTGGTGGGTTTCTTCCACTGAATTTCACTGAGCACAGCAGCAAGGAAAAGGGCAAGGGGCAAGCCTGTTATTTTAAAACTCCACTCTTATGGGAGAGCAAAGGAATGGCAGGAGTAAACTTTCGGCTTGGTTTGGAAACTCAGCAGGTTGCTTTTGGGTTCCTTTTGTAAACAAAAAAAATCTCCATGCAGTATCGTACTATCGCACCTCCGCAGGCTTACTGAATGGCAAAAAACTGAAGGAAATGTTGATCCCTCCCCCTACAGAGAGTAGGTTTTCACTCATTTCTGCAAAGCCCTTCCCCTCCCCACCCCTGCCTTCCCAATTATCTCCTTTTTTTTTGCCTCAAGGAGCAACTGCTGAAACCACACTGCTGCCCAGAAGTGAATCACATTCTCTTCAATGAGGCTTACTCCTGAGACAGTCAATAGGTTGCTTTTTGGATGAAAAAAATTGTAACTCTTTCTCACCAAGCATAATGAATGTAAAAAAAAACCAGAAAGAAGGAAATGTGTGGATGACGTGTCGTTTGGTCACAGGACTCTGCCCACATATGCACAAAATAGTGCAGTGTCTACTGCTGACATTTGCCCCAAGACAACAGCTTCCCCCCAGTATGCACTGCATCAGCTGGCAACGTGTGCCATGCAAGGAGCAAATTTGAAATGGTGAAAACCCGGTTTTATATAGCATCATCTCAGAAAGTCTCCATGTGGATGGGACCCAGATTAAACTACTGCAAAGGCAGAACATGGGGCTGCCTTTGAAGACTTTGTCCAAAAGGACAAATAGTAACAAAAAAAAAAAAGTACACCTGCTAGGCTGCTGACCGGGACCAGGAGTGCCTCCAGACAAAGCTTTCATGGTACAATCGCCCTACCCCATTCACGGAGCTTTAAAGGGGCCCAGATGACAATGTCTTCCATTTGTATCCCTCCTGTGTTTTCCCACCACTTCTTCTGTCATTTTTCTTACCACAAAAAAATCAGTTAAAGAAAAGATGGAATTGCTGCACAATGCCTTGTGATGGTTAGTGCTAGGAGCCCTCTGTCTGGAAGCATCCAGTATCTCACCACTGTTTAAACAGCTGTACCGGCTCCCAATGTGTTTCCATACACACTTCGCAGTGCTGCTACTTGCCTTTAAAGCCCTATACAGATTGGGACACGGGGTGCCTGAAGGATCACCTGCCTCTCCACATCAGCATGCCCTTATGTTAAGGTCACTGCAGGGAGGTTTGCCTGGTACCTACTTTGCTTTCTTTCCATCACCAGCTGGAAACCCTGTTTATTTTCCCAGGCTTTTAAACATTTCTTATTTTCATCTTTGTCTGGAAACACCCCTGGTCCCGGTCCTGGTCCTCAGCCTAGCAGCTGTATTTTGAAAATGTTGTATCTATTTAATTTTTAAAATATTGTTATATTTCATATTGATTGTATTTTGTTTTCTGCCCTAGAAAAAAATTATAGACCTGTAATGCCTTCGACATGCAGTGTCCAGTTTTATTCCCATTCAATTTAATCTGTGTCTAACAGACTTCAATCCCGTTTTAATGGAACCCTCAAATTAAAACAAAAATGGTGCTAGCAGTGTTTGAAGCACCACAGTACAACCAACCCTTTTGTTGTAGGAGAATACATGGAGTAAGAATTCTCAAAGGTTAGAAGGATGTTTTCCATTTTTGGCCATTTATGATCAGTCATAGGAGGATTAAGGACCCTGTTTCCACAAAGCACCAATTCACCTTCATTTTGAATCCCCACACTATCAGCATGGTTCAGACACCTTCGTTTTGTCTGGCAAGGGCTAACACAATAGGACACACTGCATTTTGCAGGTCCCATTGAGACCCTCTCGTGAAGTGAAAAAGAATGTGTCCCACCCCTCTATATGCTGGTCAGCGAACTCTTGAAAGTTCTAAAGCCAACCCCCCTCCACTTCCTAATTCAATCAAGACATATTTTGGGCAGACCGTAACAAAATAAAGGTATAACCCCCCACCCTATTTCTTTCCCCACCCCATTTTCCAGTTTCCACTACTCCCCTCCTTTCCCAGTGTATTCTACAGTATAACCATGCAGATGCATTGTGGCCACTACCAGCATTCCTCACTCTCTCTATACCCCTTCTCTCTCTGAGCCAGCTTTCAAGTTAACTTGTAAATTGTCTTTTATTTTACTCTATCCATAAAACGTCCCTTTTCTGGGAAGGGTCTGGCTTCATCTCTGTTACTCCCCGCTGGGTACCTCATGAAGGCACTCTGCTACCCAGCCTAAAGTTCCTAAAGTGATGCCTGCTGTGCTCCTATTTTGGTGACTGCCCTAGTTTCTGAGCCAGATCTACCAAACCAACAGCAACTTGTCCTCTGGCAGAATAGAGCCAGGGTTGCGGTGGGAAAGGAGCCACATTCCCCTCAGTCATTCATGTTCCGGAAGGGTTTGTTCCTTGAACACGGAAACATAGGTTTCAGACATGTATAGAGACATGAGTACTGAGCAAGCGTGGTAACAAACCCAAAAGAGACGCACATAGGAAGCCATCTTATACCAAATTAGATCATTGAGCCATCTACCTCAGTACTGTCTACACAGACATGTGGCAGCTTTCCAGGACTCAATCCACAGTAGTGATTTAACGCGGAGCAAGAGTACATCAGGCTTGTTTGTGAGTTAGCGACATATGATGTTGGTGCCACCCCAGAGCAACCCTGCAGCATTCTTCCAAAAACAGTGCATTTTTGGAAAGTTGTTTCACTGTGTCCTTTCCCCTTAAATGTGGTTCCTGCGCAGTTCTGCTGCAATGTGCCCCATTCCCCCGAATTAAATCCTGTATGCTGTGCATGCCTAGGGGTGTGTCTGTGACCTGGTGTAAGGGTGGGCTGTCTCCCCCACACACACATTGCTTTTTTTTCTGCCATTGGCAGTAGCGCACTTCTTTGGACACAGGCTTAGGGTTCTTTTCCTGCCAGTTAACACGAATTTGCAATAGTGCTATTTTGCAATAGCACTGCTTCACTCTTTCATCACTGGCACTCCCCTTTCCTTCTGCTCTCTTTATTTTTATGTTGCACTATATCGCAGTATTGCTATTTCACAACTGCACTCTTTAAACTTTGTATATTGTATTTTAATGTTTTAACTTCTGTAAAGCGCCCAGAGAGCTTTGGTGGAGCAGTATAAAAATGTAAATGATGATGATGATGATGATGATAATTTCACAATAGCGCCGTTTCTCTCTCTCACTACTTTGCAGTGGCATGCTTTGGATATAGGGCACGTGGTGCTTTCTTCTGCAGCTTCCTCTTGGCTGTTTATTTTTACTGTGTGTTACTTCGCAGTAGTGCTATTTTGCAATAGCACTGTTTCACTTTCTCACTGCTTCACAGTGGTGTGCTTTTGATATAGGGCACTTCTCCACTGTTTATTTTTACTTTGCACTATGCAGCACACAGCTTCCTATCAATGTAACCATTCTACAAGCGGAGCACATTTATGAAGGTAAATGGTGGATACGAGGGGAGAGGTGTGGGGTAAACAACAGGGACATAATTCATCTCTTCCATTACACTTCCCTAAGCAGGGGAGCATGGACAAGGGCAGGGAACAAGCCTCTCCCATTATCTGAGCAGCATCTACCTGGTTGATGACATTCAGCTCTACTGGCTCTACTGACTCTGCCCACCCAACCCCAAAGTAAGGTGGTTTCAAGTCCAGTTTGACCTGTGAAAGCAGGTTTTTATGTAGTGTATACTCTGCTTTTCTTGCTTCATGTGCTGCTGACAGATCAAAGTGATTTCATTAAAATCTCGATATAACCAGAAAGTGCTTCTCATACGTTTCCATGTAGACTGGGCCCAGGGTGTCAGGCAGGAGTCTTTCCCAGGCCCACCTGGAAATGCCAGGGGTTGAACCTGGGACCTTCTGCATGCAAAGCAGGGGCTCCACCACTAAGCTACAGCCCTTCCCCAAATCAAGCTGCCTAATGAGGGTGCTTCCAGACAAGACTTCTATGGCGCTATCACCCTGCCTCATTCACTGACATTTACGGGGGTCCCTTGTGCCCTTTCTGTATTTTCTCACCACTTTTTCCATCTTTTTCGTTAACACAGAAAATTGGTAGAACGGAACAGAACAGAACAGAACAGAACATTCCAGGCTGGATTAGTGTAATTGCACTCTACACAAGGTTGCCTTTAAAGGCAGCCTAGAACCTTCAATCTGCCCAAATGCATCACCCAGATTTCTGTCTGGCATGCCCAGGTTAGAACAGCCTTCCCCAAACTGGTGCCCTCTAGATGTGTGTATTCGGGGAGTTGTAGTCCATCGTATCTGAAGGGCACCAGGCTGGGGAAGGCTGGGTTAGAGTCTATGACTCCAGTCTTGTATCCATTCCTTTGGCTTCTTATTTGCTTCTGGGCTCAATTCAAAGTGCTGGTTGAAGCCTTTAATGCCCTAAAGGGCTTCGGACCCAACCAGGCTACCTCAGGGACCACTTGCTCCCATATAAGCCTGCCCAGGAATTATAAGATCAGTGGCAGAGGCCTTGCTTCAGAGCCATTTCAAGACATCTGGCACGTGAGCCTGAGGTCTTTTTGGCAGTGGCACGTTCCCAGTTGAAATTGGTCAGGATCCTTCATTTTGTGTCTTTTTCAAGAAAGTGAAGGAACATTTATTTCAAGGGGTTTCTAATGTGTAACACCTAGTTTTGTGCAGCCAGTTTTTAATGTATTCGGTTGCTGTTAGGTTTGTGTTTGCTTTTTAAGTATTGGTTGTATTTTGTGCCTGCTTTTAGAAATTGTATGCACTTGCATTTTTACTGATTATATACTTTTATAATTATGCTGTGTGCTACTCTGGGTACTTTTAGTAGAAGACTGGGGTTTGTTGTTGTTATTTTCAGATGAAAGCCCTGAAAATGTTCTGCAAATTTTCAGCATAGTTCAGTTTCTACTGGTGAAATATTGGGTGCAGAGGGCACCTATTGGCCAATGCTCAAGTCATCATCAACACCCTCCTCCCAATCCCCAGAGCAGTTTCCCAATTTTTAAAATGCTTACACTTTAAAAAAATAAGATGAAGGATAAATGAAAATATGAAGAAAGGTACACATGCATGAGGTGAGGGGAAGACGAACAATTGAAGCAGAGTTTAATTTGCAACTATATCTGTTTAGAAGTAAAGTAGTGAAGCTGGGTTCACATCCTGTCTCAGTGAAGGACCCACTGACCCAGTTCACACACTGGGTTGCAGCATGTCCCAGCTGCCAATGTGAATATTCAAGCCACGGTGGGTGGTTGCCATGGCTTCTCATGACATGCAAACCCAGCCAGCATGGCTTGTTGCTGTGGGTAACAAGCCACCCAGAACCCATGGGCTATTGTTGGGTTCTGGGGTGGCTTATTACAGCAACAAGGCACCCTGCCCAGGTTCGCACGCTATATACCATGGTGACCGCCCGCAGTGACTTGAACATTCACAATGGCAACTGGCACGTACCGCAGATAGGGATGCTGGAAAAATCTGAGGCAGACTACAATGAGCTTGGATTTCTAAGAATCCGACCTGTGGAATCCACTGCAGAGTGACCCCCTCAGACCACGCAGAATCCGTGGACTTTGGGATTTTTTTTTACTTTCCTGAAATTTACGCATATTCATTTGTAGGAAAATACGGAAGTTTCTGCTGAAGGAAAGTTGAATGGAATGGGGGATAATACATTAAATGTTATGTACTAAGATAAATTATGTAAATTCTTATGAAACCTCTTACGTAATTCTTTACGTATTTTTCCCCTGGACCAAAAAAATATTTGCATCTGTCTGTGAGCAGACGACGGAACAAAAGGCGCTTGACAAGCTGCGAGACACAGACAGGAGGATTTTACACAGTCCATACATCCCTAACCACAACCCACTGTGGCTAAGCCACAGTGGGCACCAGCAATTGTGTGAACCCGCCCAGAATTACTATGGTTGAAAGATTTAGTTATTAGACAATGGTGATGGTGAGGAATATCCTGCCTATGACGATTCCAATCTTTCCAAAGTGGCTTACAACAAACCCTAAAACAATGATACAAAAACAATTAAGCAACAAAGCTGTGTCTGCCTTCACCCTCCCTTAACCTCAGATTGCCCTGTGTGTGGAAAATGAAGTGGATGAGATGCTTCTGTATGTGTTTGAGCGTTCTGGGTGGCTCGTGTAGCTTTTGCATTCGTGTAGCTTTTACATTCACTTTACAAACATGACTCAAGCAAGAGACAACCTTTAAACCTTTTGTGTGCCTTCAGTCGTAACAAAGCAGCAGTGGAAGAGGGAAGTGTTGGTTAAAGACTAGGGATGTCAGAGAATTCTGCCACGGATCTCAGTGAGGCCGAATGCCAGTGCATTCAGACCCCCCGAAATCCGTGGCGGAACGAAGCCCACCACCCCACCACCCCGCGAAAGGCGCGCAAAACGGAGCACTTACCTGGTGCTGTTTGTGCTGCTTTGCGAATGTTGGCTGCGTCTGTGGCCACCATTCACTTCCCCATTTAGGCCATAATAGGCTACGTAAATACTTACGTAGCCTATCACGGCTAACACAGGGACGCCACTTGCATCCCTGCGGAGGCCGTGATAGGCTATGTAAATATTTACATAGCCTCTCACAGCAAAAAAAAGGGAACGCAAATGGCAGCCGCTGTAGCCGCCGCCATTTGCGTTCCTGTTTTTTTTGCCGTGACAGGCTATGTAAATGTTTACATAGCCTATCACGGTAAAAAAACAGGGGTGCAAATGGCGTAGCGGCCACCATTTGCACCCCTGTCTTTCGCTGCGATAGGCTACGTAAATATTTACGTAGCCTATCACAGCCAAAAACAGGAATGCAAATGGTGGCCGCCGTAGCCGCCGCCATTTGCGTCCGCAGGCTCCACACGCCTGTGAATGCACCCGGACGACGGCTCTGCGGAGTTGCCTCGGAGCAGAGCCGGCCGGGTTAGGATTTCGGGAGGAGGTGCGGAGCGCCTCCCCCCGCCCCACGAATCACCCCTGTGAAAAGGTAAGTGACTTTCGTACATCCCTATTAAAGACACAAGGAGAAGGTTAAAAAGGGGAGATCAACCTCATTCCCTCAGCTGTCTTGTGGCAGCAGCCATTCCACCAGGCTGCAGCAGAGGGAGATGGAAAGCAGGGCCACCTGCGGGGCTCCTCCTCTTCCTGAGCTGCTTCCATGCCAGCTGCTCATCAGAAGTGCTACTATTTAACTTTAACAAGTTGTGCCCAAGTTTGCTTGCTTTCCTCTTCCCTTCCTATCCCTTCTCCCATTTGTGTCATGTCTTTCAGACTGTAAGCTTGCAGGCAGGGACTGACTTGTGATCGATCATATGCAGGCACTCTGGAAGCTTTTTTGGAAGAGAAAAACGCTTTAAATAAATAAACAAATAATAAACAAACAGCAGCCACACAAAAGATACAACAGAGAACTGCAAAAGGCCAAGACACTTACCTCACTGTCTTCCATAGGGGGCGGGGGTGGCTCCTTGATAATCTAAAAAGGGTGAAGAATGAGGACAGAAAGTTACATCCACAGCCATTCTGCATTGCAGCAAAGGTTTAAACTGAGCTAGGCATCATCCCCAGAACAGGCAGTTATACAGCAGCCCTAAGCCTGTGCAGAGGCCCTTCCCATCCCCACTGGGAAGTCACAGCTCATACCTATGCATCTGAGAAACAACTTAACGTAATGGCTAAGGATGTGATCTGTGAGACAAGGACCTGGTTCGCACGATCACCACATAAGCCACGGTGGGTTCCCGTGTGTGTCGACGGCCACTGTGAATATTTAATTTGCGGTTGGGCGAGCACCACAGCTTATTGTGATGTCCGAACCCAGTGAGGGTGGGTTGTTGCCGTGGTTAACAAACCATCCACGACCCATGGGCTGTTTTTGAGTTGGGGTGGTTTGTAACCATGGTAACAACCCACCCTGTGCCAGGTTTGAATGTCACGATAAGCCACTGCGCCTGCCCACCATGGCTTCAATATTCACAATGACCACCGGCATGCACCGCTGCATAGTGATGTACGAACCCCTCACTTTCCAGTCTGGGCGGGGTTCGTAGAGGGGCCCTCCGTGTCACTCAGGGCCCCTCGAAATCCTCAGGAGCTGCCCCGCATCCGTGATAGGATTTCGTGCAGAGCAGCTCTCCAGCTCCCTATACAAGGCGATACGCTAATGGCAACTGCCATTAGCCTATTGCTGGGACAAATACAGACGCAAAGGGCGCATTGGACACCACTTGCGGCCGCAAAGCCCTGACTTTGACCTAATTGCAGCCGTAAACGTTTACAGCTGCAATTAGGTCAAAGTCAGGGCTTTGCGGGCACAAGTGGTGTCCAATGCGCCCTTTGCATCTGTATTTGTCCCAGACATAGGCTAATGGCAGTCGCCATTAATGTATCACCTTGTATAGGGAGCTGGAGAGCTGCTCTGCACGAAATCCTCCAGAGCCGGAGGTAAGTGATGCCGTTCCGCTCCGGAATCCGGAGGTCGGATTCTCTGGAATCTGGCCTCATTTGAGTCCACAGCCGAATTCTCTGCCATCCCTACTGCTGCGGCAATCATGTGAACCAGCTGTTTTTTGTTGAAATCTCACCCCAGCTAGGTGGCCTGAGGCAATTAGGCCACATTCACTCTTTCCCTCGCACTCACTCACGCACAGATGTGCAATATGTGGATAGTGGCATATTTTACAGTGCTATTGCAAGAATTATTGAAATAAGGAAATGCGTTTTGAACACTTAAACACAATATTATAATGCTAAGCATCAACAGAGAGCAGCCTTCCTCTGCCAGAGACTATGGTTCACATGAGCACCGAGTCACAGCGTCACCCACTTTCAAAATGAAAAGGGGATGCAAGAGAAAGGGTCAGGGTGGCATCATGGTTAGAGTGATGAACTAGGACCAGGGAATTCCAGGTTCAAATCCTCAGTCAGCTATGAAGATCCCTGGGTGGCCATACACCCTCCCTCCCACCCTCCTCCCTTCGTCCCCCCTCCCTCCCCCTCCTCTCTCTCTCTCTCTCTCTCTCTCTCACACACACACACACACACACATACACACACACATACTCAGTCACTCACTCACTCACTCACTCACACAGAGTCTAACTGCAGACTTTGTGGCCATATGCAGCCAAATGTTTGCACTTTTCTGGTTCTTCCCCATCCCCTGCTTTTTGTACTGCCTAGCCTCATGAAGAGTCCTGCAGAACTCGAAAGCTTGCACATTTTTGTGGAATTTTGCTTGGTCCTAATAAAGGTATTGCCCAACTGAGGATCTTGGATTTTTTTTCACATAGATCAGCACGACTATCTTTATTTTTTGTATCTCATTCACACAGCATGGGGGAAGAAGGAGCATGTATGCCACCCTGAGCTCCTTGGAGGACAGTTGGGATAAACATCAAATTAATGTAACCAAAGACCATTTCTACACAAGTGATATATTGCACACTCATTATTGGCCACTCATGGAAGTTTACGGGTCCTTTACATGATGTCATCAACCTCCAGGACATCTCCTGCGCTTTCCCCCCTTTATCCCATTTTCAAAAAGATCAGAGATAAAGCGATAAGGGACATTAATCCATTCTATTGGCTGTGTGTAACGATGGCAAAGCGCTATTATCACAGCGCCATCTAATGGCTGTAAAATGAAACGTATAGAAATATATAGAACTTGCCAAGGAAGGACTTTCCTTGATTCAAACCATGTGTCCACCTGTGTAAAGGAGCCAGTTGTAATCCCACAAAGAATCCAGAAGCAGAAACCCTGGTAAGGATGCAGGATTTCAGCCTTGTGTGATGAGCCTCAAAGTAACTGGAATCCTGGATCCTACTCTGCACCTGAGCTGCTCAGCCATTTCATTGTCTGCATAATGCAGATGGGAAGTAAAGCTTTTTTCCCAACTAGATCCCTTAGTTTACATTGAATTAATGCATTTCTCCATATGTGTTTGGTAAAAAAAAAATCTATACATCTGGGAGGTTCCTCCTCTGGCATTTGTGAAAAGGAAATGCAATTTGAGTTAGTTTTTTTTTTAATGGGTCTGGTGTCTTCACCATAGAAACGGTCTAGAAGTTGATGTGGGTGTGTGGCTGTTATTTCTTGCAAAAATTTGCATCTAGGACTTCGCAAGCAGCTGGCAAGTGCTGCAGCTCTGCTTTCCAAGAGCAACAGAGAGCCATCCAGCAGGAAAGCTAAAACAGAGTCAAGACAAGCATCCGTCCTAAGCCCCAGATGCAGCCTCTCAAACTGGCTGAGAATCAAGGGCTAAATCCCTCTTTCCTGTAAGAATAAACTGAATGAGGCGAGTGGAACTATGTGAGGTTCAATTCTCCCCTCCATATCAGTCCTGCCCTGGCTCCGGTGTTGATGGCCCCTGGGGCAAGCCTCCTCCCTTGTGCCACCAGGGCAGAACTTTGGGGCAGTGGCCTAGGGCTCCATTCAGCACGATGAGTCGGAGGGCCCCCAAAGACGCATTTTGGAGTAATGCACCTGCCCATCTCAAGAGCCCTCCTGGGACACCATAAAGCCTCTGCACCACGGCTCCTCCATTCCAAGGCAGCACCGCCCACTCACTTGTCCTCACCCTCTGGGCCCAATTCCCACAGCTGCCCAGAGGGAGAGCGCAAGGGGTATCAGGGAAGCTTCTCCACCTCCTCACTCTTGCCATTGCTTTCATGCTTGGAAAGGGAAAGGGAAAAGGCAGCAATGGGGGGGAGCAGCAGCAGCAGGGCCAAGGTGCTCCTGAGAGTGGCAGTGCCCCCGCCCCTGCAATGGGTGCGGGCCTCGACAGGTGCCCAAGGATACCAGCCCCTGGCGCTGGCCTTTTATCTATCTGTTTATCTCACACTGTGTATGAAAGCAGGTGATATGTTTCCAGGGCTGTTCATGCTAAAAAAAAGTGCCCCAAAAGATGAATCCTGCAACCTGCGTGACACTATGCATTTTGCCAGTTTATATAATGTCAAATGCGTAATTTATTCTGCCATTTTAATGTAAAATAATTTTTTCTTGTTTTAAGAACATGACCAAAGAACATATCAATCAAGTCTAGATATGATAGTGCTCTTCAAGTCCTTGAAAGGTTGTCACAGACAGGAAGGCCAGGATCTCCAAGAATGGGCTCAAGTTACAGGAAGCCAGATTCTGGCTGCACATCACAAAAAACGTCCTGACTGTTAGAGCAATACGGCAATGGAACCAATTACCTGGGGAGGTGGGGGGCTCTCCCACAATGGAGGCATTCAAGCAGAGGCTGGACAGCCACCTGTCAGTGATGCTCTGACTTGGATTCCTGCACTGAGCAGGGGGTTGGACTTGATGGTCTTGTAGGCCCCTTCCAACCCTACTATTCTATGATTCTATGGGTTTCCAGGAAGGGCCAGCCAGACACCTCTGTCATCTTATGAGCGAATCTTCCTCCAAGTCATACGTGCGGCGTCTTTTGCTAGTGATTAGGGAGGGGCAAGGCGCCCTACCCCCTGGAAGCCTGATTTGGCACCCCCTTGTGGCTTCTGAGATGCAAACAGGTGCTGGCCCCCACATGCTTTCCAGCATACGCTTACAGCCATAACATAAAACCAGAGCTAACCAGGGATAAGAATTTCATTCCCAATGCCGCGTTCTTCTGCACCTCTTCTCTTCTCTGCTCCCACCATGAACTTTTTAGGTGGCCTCAGCATGTTTGCTATTACTACATCTGCAATAGGGTTCTTACAAGAGTTAGGGTTCTTGAAACCAGCCCTCAGTGTATCAGGCCATGGCTCTGTTTCTGAGACCTGCACTCTTCCTGCTGCCTCTGGGACTGACATGATGGCAGCCGTGGATGTTTCTGGGGAAGAGAGAGAGCTTTTCTACGTGAGACATTTATCGTGCACTTGTCATTCCCTGTTCACAGCTGTTTAAGAGTTCTTTAGATGATGTCATGACCCTCCAGTTTAGCTTTTGTGTCTAACCAGCACTTTTGACGCGTTTTTTTAGAGCAGGGAAAATAAGGCATTTAATTGTGGAAGTGAAAGAAAGAGCAATTTCCTCTTGTGCATTTGCACTATTCCACTATGCTACAGTGCTACCTTGCGGTTATATAGTGGAAAAGCAGGAAAGGAAATGCTCCTCATGTAATGCTCAGATCTCAGTTCTGCGAAGAAACCAAAAGTAGATAAATCGGATTAACAGCCAATTAACAGCTTCGCGTAGAAAAGCTCAGAGCGCTTTGGCTATTGGATGGTATAGAAATGTAATTAATTAATTAATTAATTTGGAGGATGCAGGCAAGGAAATGTTCTTGGAAGCTGTGGCTAGAGGAAGCACCATCCCTCCGGGTTCCTTCTCATCACCCAAGGAAGTCTCTGCAAGAAGAGGCTTTCCTCCTCCTCTTATAATACTAGAACTCATCCAAACTCATCCAATGATGTTGATTGGCAGACAAAAGAAATCACTTCTTCACACAGTGCAAAGTTAATTTATGGCATTCACTGCCATGAGCTGAAATGGCTTTAAAAGGGGACTAGACACATTTGTGGAGGAGAAAAGGTTATCACCAGTTATTAACCACAATTCCTAAATGGGGCTCAATGCCCAGAGGCATCTACCTCTCAAAACCACATGCGGGAACACATAAAGCAGTGGAGGGCTTTTGCCTTTATGTCCTGCTTGCTTCTGGGCTTCCTGGAGGTACCTCTTTGGCCTCTCTTAAGAAGTAGGGTGCTGGACTAGATGGACATTTGGTCTAATCCAGAAGGGCTCTTCAGCCTCCCTGAGATGGTTCAGACAGAGAATCTCTCTAACGTCTTAAGTGCGTCTTAGGGAATCCTCTTCTGATGCAGAAGCATCTGAGCCATGACATCTACACTGCAAATGTTCAGGTCTCAGGCCAGCTTTGCTTAACAAGGAACAGGTACCATCTCACATTCACCCTTTCTCAGATGGGAACTAAGATTAAAACCAGGCATTTTCTTTTTCTTTTTCCTATTTCTTTGTTTCCAGTGCTCAGTAATATGAATGACAACCACCACTCCATAAAGAATGTGAGCAACAGCCCAGCATGTTTGATTGTTACTGATTAGATACTTGAGCAGAGCCAAATTCAGTAGGTGTTGCCCCATACTGTCTTGCTCATTTAGCTTCAACACACAGTGATGAAGACCATTTACAGAAACAAAATTATACTGAAAAAAAGCACAGTTAAATACCCAAGGAATGAAATGTTCACCCTGGATATAGTGGGATCTTAATCTAGGAATGCAGCCATTATTGCACTCTTGTGCGATTCATTTTTAGGAAGTTTGCACAGGAAAAATCCCCAGTGAATTGTGAGTCTGATGTTGTTCTAATTCCACTGTGACCATTTTGCTCAGATTATTTCTCACGACTTCCATTTTATTTTCCTTTGCTTTTTTTTTCAAACAAAAAGTTCTTAATTTGTTTTACTTTAGAAAGCATCCTAATAGGACTGAGAAAGGAAGCCTGTCTTTATCTCCCCTGTTGGAAAGGGCGGCTGTCAAAGAATGTGTAACCTCATTATTTCCTCCACACTGATGGGAAAATGTGTAGTTACATTTTAGTTGTTCCTTGGGGGTTACAGCTGACTGCCTGTATTTCTTTCCCTTGGTTCATCCTCAGTATTAATCAAGCAGACTTCGCTAGTTTCAAAACACTTCTCCCTATTTTCTCCAAAACATCAAGATCCTTTGGGTAAATTAAAGTCCAGAGCAAGAACCAAATATCTTCAAGAGATTATTCCCACTCCACTTTTCTTTCCACAAGATGTGCTATGATGTGTTTGACATTTGGGACAATGCCTTCTTTAAATGCAATTTCTTTCCACTACATCTTTTAGAACAAGGGTGCATAGCTGAAGTCACTCTAAGAGCCACTTGTACATTTTTATTAACTCAAGGGAGCTGCATTGCTACACCAATCACAGAAAAGTGTATTTGCTACGATTCCAACTTTGTAGTGTCTTTTTAACTCATCCTCTATTACCCTCCTTTTTGCACCCCATAGTGTGCTCTCTCCTCTCTCCACTACTTCTCTGTTAGCTCCACATTCCTCTTCCATGTTCTATGATTCTATCTTTCCCTCTATGCCACCACAGACTTGCACCCCCATTTCCAGTGCTCCCTCTCTTAGGACACCCCCTTTTCTTTCTATCTTTCTCTCCCTCTGGGAACTAGAGAGGCCGAAACGGTTCTTCTGGACCTCTTGGTGACTTTTCATTGGTAATGGTTAAAGAACAGAAAGCAGAGCACAGGAATAAACAGGGAGTTACATGATGGACGAATGTAAGAAGTGGAGTCTTCCCAAAGACCTGTATTGTAAGTGGTGCTTTTAAACCTGTTCATAAATGATCTGACATTAGAGGTGAGTAGTTAGGTGGCCAATTTTGCTGATGACATCAATTATTCAGAGGGGTAAAAACAAAAATGGACTGTGAAGACCTCCGAAAGGATCTCTCTTCAACTTTGATGAATGGACACCCAAATGGCAAATGTGGCTTAACGCAAGAGTAACGTGATTCACATTGGTGCAAAAACACCCTAATTTCACATTTTGATGTGGTTTGCACATAATAACAACCCAGAGTACAGGTTGAGCATGGGTTGTCATTGAATCATGGGTTGTTGTTGAATTGTGGATTGTTGTTATGTGCAATCCTTACACTATGGTTTAAATATGACTTGCTAACCACCAACATCCCAGGAAGAGAACCCATATTTGTTGTTGGATTGTGAACTCTGGGTAGTCCATGGTTAACAACCCACATAGTTCACACAGAACGGCAACCCATGCTTCAATGACAACCCACAATTCAACGACAAGCCATACTCAACCCATACTCTGGGTTGTCATTATGTGTGAGCCAGGTCATATACTGGTGGAGTCTGAGCTGGCAACGATTGACCAGGAGAGGGATCTTGGGGTTGTGGTGGAAAGCTCAGTGAAAATGTTGAGCCAGTGTAAGGCTGCTGTGAACATGGCAAATTCTGTGTTAGAGATCATTAGAAAGGGAATCAAAAATAAATCTGCAACTATCATAATGCCTTCATACAAATCCATGGTGTGGTCGCACCTGGAATATTGTGTATAGTCTGGTTGGCACATCTCAAAAAGGTTGTTGAAGAGGTGGAAGAAAAGTACAGAAAAGGGCAACTAAAACCACCAAGGGGCTGGAACAATTCCCCTAGGAGGAAAGCTTACAAAGTCTGGAGCTTTCTAGTTAAGAAGAAAAGTAAGGGGCGTAGGGATTGGGCCCAGCACCTCTGCAGACATGCCCTACGAAGCCATAGGGATTGGTTCTGAGTCAGAAGGGCAGGTGGAGATGGAGGGAGTTGTTGAAGCGTTAAGGTTGCAGGAGTGGAGCCCCAGTGAGAATAACAGTGACAGATAGGGTGAAGCCCAGCTGCAGTCTAATCAACTGGATGACAGCCAGGTGGGGCTCTCCCCTGAACCTGTGGGAATGCAGGCTCCTAATGAAGAGGAGGAGGGGGTGGGGATAAGAGACCCAAGGGTTAGATGTAAAGGGAGGAGCAGCACAGGGTCATGAGGCATTCCAAGAGACTTGTAGCAATGGAGGCGACACCGTGGAAAGACCCATCTTGAAGGCGGGATTTGGTAGGCCGTTCGGTCTGAGAAGGAGGGGTCTGTAGTAGCCAATGGCAGTTCAGTAGCAACTCTGATTCATGATGCGTTAACCCAGCTAGTTACCTGAAGCCTACTATATCATGCAAAGCCTGCTAGGAAAGCTTGTTGTCAATTACTGCATAAGAATACTGTCTGTAGCCTGAAAGCTTGCTTGTTTGTAGTTTGCATAATAAAAGTAACTGACTGAAAACCCGGCTTGACAGCTTGACTACTACGGAAGCCAGGGGCTGGGCAGCTGACAAGGGGTAGGGTGTCCTTTTACAGAGGACAGTCCTCTATTTGAAGGGCTGCCAAAGGACTGCCCTCTATTTTGAAGGTGTCTTCTATTTCGGGGGTGGGCGGAAGGTAGATCTCCAGATGTTTGAGGCTTAAGGTCTGTCCAGCCCAGTTCAAGTCCAGTATAAAGATAAAGAACCATCAGAAGGAAGAGCTGGGCCTTCAAGTTCAACATTTTCCACACTATGGTATGTGCTGTGTTTCCATTTAAATTATAGCTTCAAAATTTGCATATATACATATAAATTAGCATATGTAAAATTTATGCAAAACGCTGTCTTCTTTTGTCCTCTTTTTGGGTGATGCATGTGCTCTTTTTTTGGCAATTCACAAGTAGCCACTCTAGTAAGGGGGGACACAGCAGAAGTTTATAAAATTATGCACTGTATGGAGAAAGTGGATAGAGAGAAGTTTATCTTCCCGTCTCTCATAATACTGGAACCTGGGGTCATCCAATGAAGCTTGGTGGTGAGAGATTCAAGACAGACCAAAAGGAAGTAAGTACATAGAGTTAAACAATGGAATTTTCTACTGTATTCATGGTGAATAAGGTTATCAATGGCTACTAGTCATGATGGTTATATGTTACCTCCACTATCAGAGGCAGCATGGCTCTGCATACCAGTTGCGGGGGAACAACAGTGGGAGAGAACTAGTGCACTCATGCCCTACTTGTGGGCATCCCAGAAGCATCTCGTTGGCCGCTGCTGGACCAGAGAAGCCTTTGGTCTGATCCAGCACAGCTCTACTTATGTTCACCTGTGACAGCAGACCATAGAGAGGTAAGGGAAAGGGGAGAGGAGAGCTCGGCTCCCTTAACTCCTTCGTACCTTTTGTTGTAAAATTCAGACACTTTCGCCACAACATTTTATGGACTAACAATGTTTTTTACAGAGAGAAGCTTCCAAAACAGCACACACCCCACCCAGCAGACTGAAGTGGTACAGTACACTGTGCTACCTCAGGATTACACCATCTCATTCTGTTGGATGTCCATACCTGGCTTCTAGTTTTCACTGGTTCTCCTGATTATGACACCTGCTGAACTGGAGGTGGGGGGTTTGCCTGAGCCACAGACACAAAAATACACAACCCCCCCCGCCCGTCTGCTTCCTAACTGACCTACTCGACATCACCACATTTATTGTAAATGGAGGGATGAATTCCATCCTCCATCCCTTTCTTCAGCAGAAAACACTGGAGAATCATAAACAATTATGCATTGGAAACAATGTTTGTCATTGGGTGGGTGCTCACTAAGGGCCCACAACCTGTGACATTAAAAGCATTACTTGCAGCAACATCAGGGTTTTAAAAATAATATTTAAATCAAGTGTGGGAGTGATCTGGATTGAGACCACAGGGGAGGGGAAATTTAACCCTTCACTCCTGTGCTGCCATCCTGCAAAAGAAATCACCCACCCACCCCAACGCACTGGAATTAGCAAGAGAGAATGGCTCCCATTGGCATAACTGAACTCAGGGGGACCTCTTCTGACTAGAAATGCATAAGATTGTGCTGTCATTCTAGTTTGCTAGTCATGAGGAAAACAGCTGGGCACTGAAGCCACACCCCAGCCATGGGAAATCTTATTCCTCGGCCCCTGGTCCCTGCTTCCAATAAGGGGATAATACGTTAAAAAAAACAAAAAAAACATCTTCTTCTTCTTCTTGTTGTTATAATGTAAATTCCAGGGCCTGACCATTGTTGCACGCATTCTTTGCTAACATTTGCCAGGTGGTTCTTTCAACACCAAATATAGTAACAGCAAATTCTGCAGCCAAGTGGTAAGGAGACATTTGTGGTGTGGTGCAGAGGAGTGTTAAAATTATCCTCACTGCTCGGCTGTACAATAGGGAGTCCATACAGATGACCTAACTAACTACAGGTGAGCACTCTCATCTGAGGAAACAGACCTCAGGATTGAGAATCAAAGGGTTCTCCGTTGCCTTTAGACAACTATATGTAAGACCCAAGAATTAAATGGCTGGTGGTGAAATCACCTGAAACTGAGGCTGTGATGTCACAGCAACTGACAGGTAGATCTAGAGAAAGCCATTGCAACATCAGAGCAGAGAAGTCATTGAGAGAGGCAGATGTCTCTATCAGATGTCTGATAGTGACATTTAGCTAACATATTACATTGAGTGTATGTTACATTGTGATTAAGGGACCAATCCTATGGCCCATTGACAGAATCTGGGGGGCCACTGGATATTTTGGATTCCTGGGTCTGAGGACAGAGACAGCTCTCCGACCTCGGACCCAGGAGTCTGAGCTCCTCACCGTGCCCGCCCCCAGCACTTTCAAACCTTACTTTGTGCCCATGTGGGCTAGAAACTAGCTTAAATGGTGAAGGATGATGGAAGTTGCAGTCCAGCAACATTTGGAGTGCCACAGATTCCCCACCCCTGCTCTACAAGCATGTCAGGCTGGAGACAGATAACAGGTTTTTAAGAAGCTGGAAGTCATTTGAGGAGGCATCACTTCTTCCCAGAGCATTCTCACACTTTTTTTTCATTCCACTCTTGCTTCTAGTCCAACAGATGTTACAAGTTTTAGAAGCAATGCAAAAAACTGCCAGATTTGTTTTCCCACCATGAATGGTGAACACTCTTTCAAATGACCTCCAAGTCTCTGGGAAAACAATTGTTTATTTCCAGCCTAAAAGTTGCAAACCAAAAATTTTACAGGTCGTTGCTAGGGCCCTGGAAAGATGGGCAAGAGGGTTCTAGTTCAGCCTTCTGCCCAACATGCAAGCTTTCAATGTTGAGGGAATGTATTTTATTTTTGTATGGGAAGTACTCCGCTGTGAGGGCCTGCCTGAAGATGGACAAGGTACAGGTTGATCACCTCACCTGCCCTTTGTGACAACTGGGTCTCGGCATAAGCCCAGGCCAATAGTAGTATTGGAACAGTTTCTGGGACTAAGCCCTGGTTCCCCTCGTGCTCCAGCTTAGGGAACATACCAGGTTTGATGTGGGTTTCTGGCATGAGTGATTTTCTTGCCACTTAAGGCATTGGCCTTTTGACAGAGTAGTGACAGCAAAAGAACTGCTGAAGTGAGAAGTTGTTCTGGTGGGTGTGGGAGAGGCTTACCACAGTGCAGCAGAGCGGCCAGAACCACCACAGGAGAGCCAGTGCCAGCAGAAGGAAAAGGATCAGCAGAGCAATCGCCAGAATTGTCCCATCAGACTGTAAAGGGAAAACGTAACAGCAGTTGGTAATGTGGCACAGTTGTTAAGAGTACTGGACTAGGGCTGGGGAGTCCCAAATCCCTGCTCAACCACAAAGCTTACTTGGTCCTCTCTCTCTCTCTCTCTCTCTCTCTTTCTCTCAGCGTAATGTACTTCATAGGGTTGTTGAAAGAGTAAAGATGGAGATGAAATCACATATGCCACCTTGGGCTCTTTGAAGGGTGGGATAAAATACTAATAATACTAATACTAATTAAAAAAGGTGACTGCAAGTTCAAATCCCTGTCTCCATCCCCATGGAAGCTCCTGCTTTAAAAGTCTGGAGAGAAATGGTGAATCCCAAGAAGCCATGGGTCATACAGCACTGATTTAGGACAAGCATAACAAGAATGTGAAATGTGAAACACTGGGCCAGACAAAGCTGGGGCTGAGCCACCACAAACGAAACCTTATTTTAAAGTACTGGTTTCGACACTTCCTTCGTTAAACACTGGCTGCCTTCAGACGATGCTCCAAATCATCACGACGAACTCTGTGTTTGTGCACCCCCTTCTACCTTCACACTCATGGCTTAGTGAATTGCTTCCTGGTTTGATCAAGCAGAAAAGCAAGGTTTGATCAAACCAGGATTGCAAACCAGGATCAAAGCCTGGTTTGCGATCCTGGCTTTCAGTGGCAAACTGTACTCTCATACAACTGGGATGCATGTCATTAAGCTGCACATCTGGAGCGAAGAGGAAGCGCAGAAGCGCAGGGCTGCTTCCCAAGCGTCCAGTCCATGCTTTGGAGGATCAGCTGAATGCAGCCACTGTCTCTTTCTCAGAGGCCGTCATTCGTCTCTTCCTAGAGGCCCATCCCTAACCATTTTCCCATCCGTAAAATGATCTTAAAATGAATTAGTTCACATCGCTTCCAATTTTAATCTCAAGTATAGACTATTCATTTCCAGAAACCAGCTAATAGTTCTGAGCCATTCCTCACTGGTGTCATCAGGCTTTTGGGATCAGCTAGCAAGCAAAATTAGGTTTGGCTTGAGTTCAGCTAAGAGACTTTGGGTTTATAGAGCCAGACAGTTAAAATAACAAAACAAGGGGGGAGAACCTAGAATGACCATATATGTACGCTACTTCTGACATAAGATAGCACTCAAGACCTTTGCAGATCCATGGCAGAGGGGTGTGTGTGAAGGAAGGGGGTTTCAGTTCAGGTTCGCACATGCATGTAAGCTGATTGCTCGGCATGTGAGAACTGGCAATTGAAAGGGCTGGCTCTCACATGACACTACATGCATGCGTGGGCACTACATGCATGCATTAGAATGGGCTTGTGTGCCCCCTCCCCTCTCCTCCTCCCTTACTGTTGGGAGAACAAACTCTGAGGCATTCAGTTTCACTTTCCACAAATCCTGCCTTGTCTTTACATACAAACCAGAGTTCGTGGAATATTGGAAGCTGCCTTCTAACGACAAGTGAGATCAGTGGTCCATCTAGTTCAGTATCGTCTACACTGACTGGCAGCCGCTCTCCAGGTTTTCAGGCAGGGGCCTTTCCCAGTCTTACCTAGAAATGCTGGGACTGAAGCTGCAACTTTCTGCATTCAAAGCAGGTACTCTACCACTGGCCCTGAGCTAAACAAACCCGGTTTTTGAAGAATTTTCCAGCCCACTGTGGAAGCTGGGAATACAAAGCTCTTAGTCAGATCATTGGTCCATCTAGTCCAGCAGCTCTCCGTGGTCTCAAGCAGGGGGCTTCCCAGCCCTGTTGCCTGAGACCCTTTTAATCTGATGCTGGAAATGAAAATTGGGACCTTCTGCATGCAAATCATTGTGCTCTACCACTGAGAATGCAGTCATACATTGTATTTAAAGCAATCTGAAGAAACCTGAGGTTTAGACCCTGCTCTTCTTCCTAAGGAATGATGGAGCACATGTTTTGCGTGCAGAATGTCCCAGGTGCAATCCCCAGCATCTCCAGGTAGAGCTGGGAAAGACCCCTGTCAGAAATGCTGGGCGGCTGCTGCCAGGCGGCATAGACAATACTAAGCAAGATGAACCTGTGGTCTGGCTCAGTATAAAGCAGCTGCCTATGTCCATATGAACCTGGGAAATTCTGTATGAAAAGCATGTATTCCAGTCTGGCCTATGGCTCCTGCCCAATAATGCAGATGTGCTAAACATATCTAGAATCATAGAATCATAGAATAGTAGGGTTGGAAGGGGCCTACAAGGCCATCGAGTCCAACCCCCTGCTCAATGCAGGAATGCAAGTCAGTCTGTGGAATCTGTCTACTTCTTTGCAAGATTCTCTGTACTGAGAATCAGAGAGGATAAAGAGTCTTTGCCTGTGAAGCTCCTGACTCTCCAAAGCAGAATGTGTTCAGTCACAGCTTAATAAAATGATAAAACGGGAGTCTTTCTAGGTTATCTAGTTCGATCCCTTCAGAATATTTAAACTAAAAATCTACCCTTCTGTGACTGATGGCACAATCTTATTCACATCTACTCAGAAGTAAGTCTGAATGAATAAGACTCCAGCTAAGTATATATAGGATTGCAGCCTTAAACACATAACTTCTTCTTGCCCTTTCCTCAACTTATCTGGAAAACAAATGCTTTAAAACTGCCAAGATCTCCCTCCCTCCTTGCTTAATCTTCTTTACTCTAGGATAAACTTATGCAGTTCCTTAAGCCTTTTCTTCTAGACTATTTATCATCCTTGTAGGTCTCCTCTAAATTGTTTCCAACTTGTCAACATTCCCCTAGAACCCTTGTGCCCAGAACCGAACAGAGAGACTCCAGATGAAGAAGGGTAGTAACACATCTCCTGCCCAATTCTTTGCAAAATTCTCTGTAGCGAGAATCCGACGAGATGAAGAGCCTGTGCAGCTCTTGATTTGCAAACACGGAATGTAACCCAGGAAAGGAGCCAGAGACTCCACAATGGTTCCCAATTAAATGCAGACTGTGCTCAAATACAGCAAACAGCAGTAAGAAACCTTAACTCTAGCTTTGAAATTATATTGCTCATTAATAAATGTCTAAGGACTTACTGCTATTTTAAAAAGTAAGGCGCTTTTTTTCTAATGACTTTTTTTTTTTAAAGAACTGTTATTTTTAGACAAACTTTTGGAATTTTCAGAAACAACCCCACTGTGATACTGTACCACATCTGCTTATGTTTCAAGGCATCCCAAGTTGCCAGATGTTTTAAAGTAACTCTGCACTGCTCATGCAGCCCAAAGAATTTGGGATTACTCCAATCCTTGAAGTCCCTACTCAGGGAAAGCTTGCTAACAAAAGCAGTTTCACCTGAATACAGGTTAACAGGACTAGGCTCATGAACATTCTCAACTTTCTGAACTATTACCTGCAAGAACATGACAGATAATGCATCTTGACCGTTTGCTTCTCTTTTAAATGAATGTATACCTGTATGAGTTTAGATGATGGGTTCCTACCTCTCTAAAGGATATTAATCAATCATCTGTCATTTCACTACTTAGTAGACTAACCAAACATTAAGTCAAAAAAACCCAAAACAACAAAACAAACTGCCTAGGAACCCTCATGAGCTCCATGATGGAATGAAGGTAGGATACAAATGTTACATTGTTTTTGAAAGACAAAGTATATTTGGATATTACTAAAACCCCAACATGCATGGGATTTTTTCAAGATATCAAAAGCTATCACTCTTCTTATTTTCATTCCACAAAAACCAAGAACAACACTTCAAAATGGAAAAAAATAGTATACCCTTATTTACTTTCATATCTATCAATTAAAATTAATCTCCATGGATTAATCAGGGAGCATTTTCTAATTAAAGCCTTTAGCTCTTGTAATTTGAAAGTTTGCTTTAACTTTAAGTAGGTTTCTTACTCCATTTTTTATGTGACTTGAGATGTTGTGTACTTTGAACTTCAAATTGGAAGTGCGCTGGTGAATATAAGGCAGAAAGTTTAGGAACCTAAAGGCACAATCCTATGCATGTCTAGACAGAAAAAAAAGTCCTACAACTTGCAGCATTAACCAGCCAGCACTGGAAAATGCTGGGAACTGTAGGCCTTTTTCTTTCTAAACTTGCATAGGATTGTGCCTTAAATGGGTATTGTGTCTATAATACTGTGTTTCAGTTTGTCCCCACCTTCAGCTCCCCTGTAAATCAATTAGGTCATGCGGTTCTGAAAAACATGCACTCCCTCAATGGTTTTTTGAAAGGAGAGGATAAGTAATGAACCCAAACTTCTCCCTCCCCACTTTTTGGAAAGGCCCCTGAAGAAAGAACATGACCAGGGGAAATTGACATCTCTACACGGTCTAAGCTGACTCTCCCACTTCACCTTCCCACCTCCCTCACACCTCAGCTTATGTTGAAGAGGTACTGAAGAAACCACCTAGCAGATCCTCCCAGGCCACTGATTGGTCAGTTTGAATTTCCCTCCCCAGGAGCTGCAAAGTCCCCCAGAGGAACACCTGTGTCTGTGAAGGAACCGTCCCTTGTGTCTGACTGGGTGGCAAAGACTGAAGACAAGACCAAGCCAGGATCACAGCCCTGGTGGGGCTTATCCCTTCCCCACCCATAAGCTGCTTTGGTGAGCTACTCTTAGGATCCTGAGAACTAAGGTTTAGTGAGCTAGTTTGATGTTTCATTTTATTTTAAATGCAAAGGATGATTTCTCCACCCCTCTGTGCTTAGTTCTTTAATCAATATATTGGATTGGAAACTGGAGTTTATTTGATTTTCTTGCCTAGTCTGAAGGGCGGCTTTATCCATGCATTGCACTGCTTGTCAAACATGTAACACTGATTGTTAAGGACAATACATGCAAGGGTATCCTTATTTTGTCCTCTTAGTGCTGCTCTGGTAGTGGCTGAATAGCACACTGTTTAAGAGCATATCTACACCAGCCTAAAATCCTGCATCTAAAATGGGGCTTCCTGCTTCCGTTTTAAATGCAGGATCACAACAGACTCCCTTGAGACGCACTTCCTTCCCTCCCTTTCCCCCCTTATTTGAGTCTTCCATATGTTTCATTGATCTCGTTCCTCTTATTGCGGCTTTTCCTTTTCCATGGAGGGAACTCATGCAGAACTCAAGGGCTGTAATTTGATAGCTCATTATCTCTGATCTTTTAAAAAATGGAATAAAGGTCATTTAGTGCAGGAGACACCTTGGAGGTTCACGACATCATCTAAAGGACCCGCAAGCTTCCGGCAATCTCAATCGCAGGATAAAAATTCCATGTGAAGAAGCCCTAAAAGTAAGCCCAGAATTCACTGTGGTAGAGTGGAGGGGCAGTGGGATCTGAGGGAAAGGGAAATATTAATTAAAGGCACAATCCCATGCATGTTTAGACATTAAGAATCCCTACTACTCCCAACATTCCCCAGCCAGCTGGCTGGGGAATGCTGCAAGCTGTAGGACTTTTTTCTGTCTAAACATGCATAGGATTGTGCCCTAACTTGTGGAATTAATAGGGAAACTGGTAGAGGTGGAGGGATATGAGTATAAAAGTACATATCTAGAAGGAATGATAACCAGTGAAGAGGCCTGAGGGAAAGAGAAAGCAATGGACATTAGAAATGAAATCAATAACACTAATTAACTTGTAGAATTAATTGGGGGAAACGCTGGAGGGCTGGGTGTGTGCATGTGCAGCACCCCCTCCCCCAACAGCCCTCCGAGAGGGATAGGAGCCTTATTCAGAGCTTCCTTGGAACTGACGGGGGACGGCCTTTTCAGCCTAAGCACCAGGCTCGGCGGGGAGCCCAGTAGCTATACGTGGTTGTGACTGCACACCCACAGAGAGACACCCGTGGGAAGGAGAGGTTTATTCCCCCATCCTAGTAACCCTGTGCACGGTTGCTGGGGTGGGAGGAGGCTGCTTTGGGGTCACTGAGGGAGGGCGAGGCTAAAGCCTCCTTCCTCCCAACAACCCCAAAGGGCACCACTGCATCCCCCTCGTTGCCTATGCTGGTGCATGACCAGTCAACTGGCTCCTCTCGCCAGCGGAGTGCCCACACACGTTCCCATGAGCACAACAGCATGTCAGATAGGCCTGTAAGTTATCCCTCACGTGCACGTTTGCTGAAGCAGTACAAACAGTAGGCTAGACTCTAGACACATACAGAGTTTGCCTTTCAGTGCCCAAACTATGCTACAACAGTTTTGTCTTTCCTCCTGAACTTCCACAAAGGCCTTATATTTTTTGTTTAAAGATCATTTTAACCTGCTGCATGTTTCATATGAAAAGAACTCATGTCCAGGCTTAAAAATGAATTTTGAAAAAGGATAAATTTGTAGAAACTGCAAATCGAGCATGACCTGAAATTTGGTTCTCTTTGCCAGAGAATCTACAAAGGCCAGCAGTTTTGCTTATAGCATCATTGCCAGCTGGAGAAACAATGACAACAATTGGCAGACACCAGAGAACATAAATTAGCTTTCTTAATGGGAAATCTTATAGGATACACATTGGAGGCACTTTCTAGTAGCTCAATGCCTATAAAAACAGTCAAAGGTCCAAGAACTGTTGCCTGCATTTTGTTACTCAAAAGAATGTAGTTTACAGTAAAATACACACACCAAAAATATACAGCAGAATCATACATGCAGGAAGAGAGGAGGTGGAGTTCTGCCGCAACTGGAAACTGGGACAGAACCAAGAATGCTGTCAGGTTAGAGGGTTTTCATAATGGACCCAAGGACTGCATCTCCTCCAACATTTCACAGACAAAAGTAGGGGTATGCTTGTGACATCTCCTACCAAGGATTCCTGCCCAATGTGCCCCCACCCCTAACAGCTGTCCATTGCTGAGGCATATTTATTTACTCTGCAACCCTTCAGCCTTCCGTCAGTTTAAAAGTCAGCTGAGTGTTCATGCTTTGGTTACAGATACATTAGAAATCAGCTGGATTTTATCATTTCAGCAATGCAGGATAAACTCTTGCTTCTTTATTCTTCATCTCAAAAGTACTAGGGCCAACCTGCAACTTGCAGAGCACTTAGCAGACTGCCTGCTGCTTCCTGCCACATTCCACCTTACGACTGTCACTTAAGGCAGGCCCCATGGCTTCGACATCAGCCAGGTTTTTTCCTCCTCTCCCTGCTTTGCTTTGTTTACTGTCTAGCCTGATGAAGAGTGCTGAAGAACTCCAAAGTTTGCACATTATTTTGTGGCAGTTGGTTGGCTAATAAAAGTACTGACCCAATATAGATTTTGGAATTAGGAATGATCTATAATCATCGAAAGCTCAAAATACTGTCCCACAAGTTTACCCATGACATATATACTAAGTCAGCCTTCCCCAACCTGGTGCCCTCTATTTGTTTTGGACTGCAGCTCCCGTAATTTCCAACCAACGTAGCCATAGGCCATACTGGCTGGGAAGTATGGGAGTTGCAGTCCAATACATCTGGAGGACGCCAGGTTGGGGGAGGTTGTTTTAAAGAGACACAGCTGGCTGTGATGCTTACATCTGTTAAGATTGCCTCCAAATTCCGCCCAAAACAAAACTTGGAGCAAGATTTATGGGGCAGGAGAGATAAGATGGAAAAGAAGTCTCAATAAATGTATTTTCATTTGAGGGTTTCTTATTCTGAAGCCTATGGAAAAGCCATCCTGCATGGCTTCCCTAGGGCAAATTTTCTCTGTGGTGTGGAAGCTGCCGTCTATCATTTTTATCATATATGTACAGGGTTTTAAAAAATAATAAATATAACTGAAACAATCTGGTCTCATAAAAAGGAAATTAAAACTCCCAGACTCCCTGCTGGTTTTAGACTCCAGCTTGCTTTGATCATTCACTGTTTTCTGGTTTCTAGAACAGCAGCCAAACTCGACAGAGGGGAATCTCATAAAATACCTGCCGTGCCTGAGCTGGGAAATATTTTTTGAAGTGCCTTATCTACCTGGTTTGTGCTACTCAGTAGCAGGCAGCAGTTTATGGGAAATGACACAGAGCAGTCTGTGTGGAATGGAAAACTGTAATTAGGATACTGAAGTCTGATATGCTGGTGAACTGCAGGGGAAGTTTTTGCATCCATTCTCGGTTCACCTCTTACCTTGATTTGAAGACTCCAAATGCATGAGAGTATGAGACAACAGAGAACAAGACTGCTTCAAGACTTTCTATTGGGCTAGATGTGCCTCCTGAGTTTCCAGAACCAAATGGACTTTTGGCTTAAGTGAAAATGGGCCAACCTACAGTGGACAACAAAGGGCCACGTGACACTTATGATGAAGTGGACAACCTTCTTTCTGTTGAGGGCCACATTCCCTCAAATATTATGTTGGGGGTCCAGATGTTGGTGGTGGGCAGGACCATAACCAAAACTGGATGGGTCACATCTTTTCTCTCTCTTTCTGAACCCACCCCCCGCTTTCTCTCCCTCCCTCTTCCTTCCCATGCAGTGGGCTGCCAGAGATCACCCTTGCCAGAGGCTTGAACTGATTGCAGGCAGAGGGCTTTTGAAATTGGGCTGCGGGTGCACCCATGCCTTAAGATAAATTCTCCATCTCTAATCCTGAGATTCCAGCCAACTCCACTCCCACAATCCCTGCTTTGGAGTCTGAAGTGTGTGTGTACCTTCCTCCATTGTTACCTCTGGACTGCAGCTCCCCAGGCACAATATGACAGGTGTGAACTCCCTTCGGCCTTTTAAACATGGGAATAAGAAACCTGCCTTTTTTAAATAAATGAAGTCTCAGGATGGAAACTGATGGAAGTATTGGACTAAGATGCTGGAAGCCAGGTACAGCATCATGGAACAATTGCAGCTAGGCAAGCACAAAACATGCCTGGTTAAATATCCCATACATGACTTCAGCGAGCATGTAGGCTCCTGCCCACCTAGCTCATACTGACAACCCCCCCCCCATAAATTAAAGGGGTGGTGCCCACTGGGTGAAATTTTGTCAGGTTTTGCTCCAGGCGTTGCCAAAACAGGGATAAACACAGCTGCTTGCCTTCATGCTCTTGGTGAAAGTATGCTTTTAAATTCTCCCTCGTACCAGGAGTCACAGTTTCCATCACCAACCATAACAGCTGTGGACATCATTAAGCAAACAATGGCAGTATTAGACTTGGTTGCATCCATGCACACAGAGAAGCATAGCGAAGCAAAGGTCCCATATTTTTCACGGCCAGTGGGAGATGGTTAAATTAAACATACAACTGAAGTGCTATACCCATAGGGATGCGAGAATGTACCTTAGGGCTGGTGACCAACAATGCTTTTGAAGGACATTTTAAGCATCACTTCTATACTGTATACCCACATTTCTTTTGTCCCTTTAGGCCGGTTGGAGAACAAGCCAAGCCTCCCCTTTTCTGGTGCAGCTGCAAGGAGGGGTTTGGAAGCTTCCGCTTTTTTGATTAACCACACCTTGCCATGTTATCTAAACCTAGAGAAATTATGGTTTATCTTAAACAGAAGCTTCCCATCTCCTCCTCACAAGGGTGGGAGGAGCACACAAACGCAGAGGAGGCTAGGCTTGTTCTTGTACTGCTACAGCTTGGTTTAGCACATCTGGGGGACACCCAGCTGGGGAAGGCTGGTTTAGCATTATCTCCAAAGGGAGCCATTTTTGCCTTTAATCAAAGAGTTTTTGCATGTTTGGGGAATGCTATACCAGGGTAGGCAGCCTGGAACTCTCCAGATATTTGGACTACAATTCCTACAAGCCCCAGCCAGCATAGCCAATGGTCAGAGATTATGGGAGTTGCAGTCCAACCCATTTGGGAGGCACCAGACTGCCTACCTCTGTGTCACACACACAGCCAACCCTGATCAGCAGAGAAGTAAGTAGTAGGACTGACTAGGCCAAGAACAGCAAGAAACGTTTCAGGCCCTCACCATGAACTATCATTCTGGACAGCTGTCTTGGAATGTGGCAGGATTAACCATTCAAGAGATTTCTATGAACCACTTTTTTTCTCATTTTTTAAAAAATATATTTTTCTTGTAACACACACTTCCATACCAGTGGGACTCTTTGTTAACCTCCAATGAATAGGGGACAAAGCACAGGCTATTCCAGTAAATTCAGAAAGCTAGAAACATAAAGGGAATAGAAACTATGGAAGGAAAAGACTCTCCAGTGGTGGTGACCTGCAAGGTGTGTGCCGTGTTTGTTTTCTTGCCCAAGATCAACATGGCCTACACCTGCAACAAGTGCAAGTTGATCACACTGTTGGAAGAAAAAGTAAGAGGACTGGGGCAGCGAGTGTTGACTCTCAAGGGAATAAGAGAAGACTAAGCGTTCTTAGACAGAACGGTGAAACTACAGCAGCAAAGCAAAGTACAGGAGCTAGAAGAGCAACAGCAAGCTGAGGCAGAAGAGGAAAATGCTGAGGTGAGGAAAAATGAAGTAGACGATATTCCTTGGAAAAGGGTTAGGAGCAGAAGAACTAGAAGCCACTCTGCACCAGTGGAAGCACTGGAACTATGGAACTGTTTTCAGGTACAGAGGATGAGACTGAAGGAGAGCCTACAGAGGAGGAATTACAGGGGACCCACATAAGAGCGAGCAAGAGGCTGAAAGTCAATCAAGCAGAGGCAATGAAACAAAGGCCTACAACAACAAGAGAAGAGTAGTAGTAGTGGGAGACTCCTTGCTTTGTGGGATCGAAACCCAAGTATGTCGCGAAGACCCACAGACTCGCCAGGTATGCTGTCTCCCAGGAGGACAGATTAGAGATGTGACTGAAGGGTTGCCTACACTCATAAAGCCCACTGACAGGTATCCCTTTCTTCTCATCCATGTGGGAACAAATGATACCACCAAGCAGAGCTATGAAGAGATCACGTCAGACTTTGAAGCTTTGGGAAGGAAACTCAAGAACTTTGGGGCCCAGATAGTTTTCTCATCCATCCTTCCAGTAGTTAGAAGAGGGATAGAAAGGGAACGAAAAATACTCCGGGTGAATGACTGGCCACGAAGGTGGTGCCGGTGTGAGAGATTTGGATTCTGGGTCCACAGGCTATATTTCCTGGAAGATTGGCTGTTGGCAAGGTATGGGTTGCACCTCAATGCTGGGAAGAATGTGTTTGGCCACAGCATGAAGAACTTCATCAGGGGGGCTTTAAACTGAACCCTACGGGGAAGGGAGATGTAAAGTTGGGGGTAACAATGGATGAAGGCTCATGCACCACAACGGAGAGAACAGCTCTAATAGTGCCCAATAATAGTCTTCAGAAACATGTAGGAAGAAAGCCAGACTATAAAGCACATGGTCTTCGATGTCTATACACTAATGACCAAAGTATGGGAAACAAAGAGAACCAACTTGAACTCTTAATACAGGAGGGAAATTATGACTTGATAGGTATAACTGAAACTTGGTAGGATGACTCCCATGACTGGAATACAGCAATTGAAGGATATAACTTGTTCAAAAAGAACAGGAGGAACAGAAAGGGAGATGGGGTTGCACTGTATGTGAAAAATAGATATCTGTGCACAGAAATACAGGAGGATGAGCTTGGTAGCCCCATCGAGAGCATCTGGGTTAAACTAAATGGAGCAAAGAATAAAAGGAACATGGTGGTTGGAGTCTACTACCGGCCACCCAATCAAAGAGAGAACAGGATGAAACTTTTGAAAAGCAAACTGCCAAAGTTTCAAGGAAGCATGATGTAGTAGTAACGGGGGACTTCAATTTCCCCGATATTTGTTGGGAGACAAATTCTGCAAAACAGGGCCCCTCCAAGAGATTCCTGACTAGTGTTGCTGATAATTTCCTCCTATGGAAAGTGGAGCTAGAACTAGAAAGGAACTAGAGGATCAGCTATCCTTGACTTGATCCTAACGAACAGAGATGACTTAGTGGATAAAGTAGCAGTTACAGAAACTCTGGGGGAAAGTGACCACATTATCCTTGAGTTCTTGGTTCTAAAGGAAGCAAAAGCCAAGTGTAGCCAAACCTGTACCTCGGATTTTAGGAAAGCTGATTTTAATAAACTCATCACAATGATAAGTAAGGTCCCATGGCAAGCGACTTTCATGAGAAATGGAGTCCAAGATGGGTGGGAGTTTTTAAAAAAGGAAATTCTCAAGGCACAATTACAAACAATTGCAACAAGAAAAAAAGATGGAAGACAACAGAAGAAGCCAGTGTGGCTTCACAAAAAGCTTAGAGATGACTGAAAACAAAAAAGGACACATATAGGAAGGAAGGAAGGCCAAGCTACAAAGGCAGGTAGCATAGAATTGCAGGGATGGTGTCAGGAAGGCTAAAGCTGAGAACGAGCTGAGGTTAGCGAGGGATGCTAAAAGCAACAAAAAGGCTTTCTTCAGCTACGTGCATAGTAAAAGGCAGAGGAAAGAAATGGTGGTTCAGCTATTAAATAAGGATGGCAAAATGATAACAGATGGCAAGGAAAAGGCAGAAGTACTCAATTCCTACTCTGGCTCAGTCTTCTCCCGAAAGAGTGTCTATGAGCCCCCTGGCAAAGGTGAAGTACAGACTGAGGGGGCAGGATTGCAGGTTGAGGTCGATAGGCATATGGTCAAGAAACACCTCATTACTTTGAATGAGTTCAAATCTCCAGGGCCAGATGAATTGCACGCTACAGTAATAAAAGAACTGGCAGAAGAGCTTTTAAAACCACTGTCTATTATCTCTGAGCAATCATGGAGGATGGGTGAAGTGCCAGATGACTGGAGGAGGGCTAATATTGTCCCTATCTTCAAAAAGGGTAAAAAGGAGGAACCTGGGAGCTACAGACCAGTCAGTCTGACATCAATCCCTGGGAAAATTCTGGAGCAGATTATAAAGCAATCCATCTGTAAGCACCTTGAAAACAATGCAATGATTACTCGAAGCCAACACGGATTTGTCAAGAACAAATCCTGCCAGACTAATCTGATCTCATTTTTTGATCAGGTCACCTCCCTTGTGGACTGTGGGAATGCTGTGGATATCATATACCTCGACTTCAGCTAGGGGTGTACAAAACTCACCTCTGAGTCCATCTGGGGGGTCCGCGGGGGGGAGGCGATCAGTTCCCCCCCCCCGGATTCCTCCCTGGCTGGCTCCACTCCGTAAAGGTTTATGTAGCCTATCACAGCAAACGGCAGGGACGCAAATGGCATCCGCTACACCGGACGCCATTTTTGTCCAAAGACAGGCAGGAGCAGAGGGGACAGGCGGCAGTGGCCGGCTGGCAGCAGGTAGGGTCCACCCCCATGTGGATTCCCTCCGGTGGCGGAGGTGAGTCTTTCGTTCTGCCACGGACACCGGGGGGGGGGGGAGATTCTTAGAATCCAGCATTCTCCACCATCCCTAACTTCAGCAAAGCTTTCAACAAAGTGCCCCATGATATCCTGATGAGCAAACTAGCTCAAAGTGAGCTAGATGAAACAACGATCCGGTGGATCCACAGTTGGCTACAGAATCGGACTCAAATGGGACCTTCTCAAACTGGGGAGAGGTAACGAGTGGGGTACCGCAGGGCTCAGTCCTGGCCCAAGTGCTCTTCAACATTTTTATAAATGACTTGGAGGAGAAGGTGCAGGGAATGCTGATCAAATTTGCAGATGACACAAAATTGGGCAGGATAGCTAATACTTTGGAAGGCAGAAATAGAATTCAAAGTGATCTTGATAGGCTGGAGCGCTGGGCAGAAAACAACAGAATGAAATTTAATAGGGATAAATGCAAAGTTCTGCACCTAGGAAAAAGAAACCAAATGCACAGTTACAAGGTGGGCGATATGTGGCTCAACAATACTACGAACGAGAAGGATCTTGGAATTTTTGTCGATCACAAGCTGAATATGAGCCAACAATGTGATATGACGGCAAAAAAAGGCAAATGCCATTTTGGGCTGCATTAACAGAAGCGTAGCTTCCAAATCCCAGGAAGTACTAGTCCCCCTCTACTCAGCACTGGTTTGGCCTCATCTGGAGTACTGTGCCCAGTTCTGGGCACTGCACTTTAAGAAGGATGCAGACAAACTGGAGAGGGTTCAGAGGAGGGCAACAAAGATGATCAGGGGACTGGAAACAAAGCCCTATGAGGAGAGACTGAAAGAACTGGACATGTTTAGCCTTGAGAAAAGAAGACCGAGGGGAGATATGATAGCGCTCTTCAAATACTTGAAAGGTTGTCACAGACAGGAAGGCCAGGATCTCTTCTTGATCATCCCAGAGTGCAGGACATGGAATAATGGGCTCAAGTTACAGGAAGCCAGATTCTGGCTGAACATCAGGAAAAACCTCCTGACTGTTAGAGCAATGTGACAATGGAACCACTTACCTAGGGAGGTAGTGGGCTCTCCCACACTGGAGGCATTCAAGATGAGGCTGGACAGCCAACTCTCAGGGATGCTCCAACTTGGATTCCTGCATTGAGCAGGAGGTTGGACTCCATGGTCTTATAGGCCCCTTCCAACCCTACTATTCTATGATTCTATGACCTCCGATTTCTCCAAGCTGCTTCACCTTGTCCTGGTGAGTGCGGACAAGTGGCTGAGGAAACAGACTGCTTAGAGACTGTTGCAAGTTTCTCAATGTGTTCCCATCCCAAGAGACCGATGGCATCCCTTGCAAGAGTGATTCACCCCCAGCCTAAGCTGGACAGGGTTTTTTTTAGTGGGAAGGCAAAGGTCCTTGTTTCTCTAATATGCACTTGGATGTAATGAGACCCTAGGACGCAGGGGCATTGCTAGGTTCTTAAAAGATCCGGGGCACAGGCCCATAACACGAATGTCTCGATAGATAGATAGATAGATAGATAGATAGATAGACAGACAGACACACACACATACACTGTATATATATATATGAGTCTAAGTGCACCTCTAATATGTGTGTGTGTGTGTGCGCACACGCGCGCGCATGTGGTGTGCTTATGTGTGTGCATAGATTACATACATACATACGAAGTGTGCACTGACACGTGTACTCTCCCCCTTCAACTCAGACCCCGATTCAGCATTTTGGAAAACATCCTGCTTCTGCTCAGACCAGTTGTAGTCAGTCCACTTCAGCTCAGCACCAAACCTGAGTCCAGGTTCGGAAAAATGAGCCTTTATGCTTTCTATTGACTACCATGGGAAATTAGAAAAAAATGGTAACTTTTTTCTCTTGGTCAGAACTGGATGGTAATTTCAGGCACAGTAGCCCCCTAGGAGGGGATTACACCTGCCCAAGGTCAGAAAAAATAGATGCAGGGTTCATATTTTGATTTTCTTTTAAAGGAAACTGCCAGTAACATTGTTTTTCCTTGGAAGAACTGGATACAAATTTCAGGATTCATTGCCCCATCAGAGGAGACGATGCCTGACAAATTTCAGAATGCTAGCCACAAGGGTTTTTGTGCAAGGGTGGCCTTGACATTTTGAGGTCTCCAAAAGAGGACATACTTATCTCTCTATGTTCCTTATGGACCATTGTTCTGAAAATTACAGACAGCCTAGAGTTGTTCCTATCTTCTATAGTTGTTCTATCTTATAAATAGTTATAATATAGACTAGTTGTTCTATCTTATAAGAAACAGCAAAGTTTCAGAAGGATAGGTGCAGCAGTTCACGTGGAACGGGAGTTCTCCAATTTGGGGAGAACTCCCTTCCAAATGAACTGCTTCACCTGTTTTCCCTTCCCTTCCCACCTTCCTCAATAGTTTTTGGGTAAGTTTGTATGAAAATGCACAGGTCATTAGAGGTGTCCCCCAGGCAAGAAACCTGTCCAGTTTCTGAAGGATATACATGCATGCAAATTTAGAATGACTAGAATTTATTTACATTTCATCAATGTTAGCAGCAGGGGAACATGGGTGGGAAGGTGCTATTGCACTCATGTCCTGCTTGTCGGTTTCCCGTGGGCATCTGGTTGGCCACTGTGTGAACAGAATGCTGGACTAGATGGACCTTGGTCTGATGCAGCATGGCTCTTCTTATGTTCTTAAATAGAGAGTGCCTCTGAGCAGAATGCTTTTCTTTCACCACTGAGCACTTACATTCTCCCCTACCAATTCTATTCCCCTCCATGCAACCACCCCTCCTCACCCTACCATCCTCCAGCAACTCTTCATAAAAACAGATGTCTTGTTTTGTGCAACTCTCCTCTACCTCCTCCTTGTTATGCACAAGCTCTCATTGTATCTTCCTCCCCATAACTTCATTAGTGCCAAGACTTCACCAGGATTCAGCCAAGGAGTCTGTTTTCAAAACTAGGGCTAAGTTATGGAGAAACTCTGAGCACATACTAAGTGCCTTTCCCTCACCACTGAAGCTAGAGTTCATGCAAAACCACCACCCCACACTCCACAAATAACAAAACATGCATAGCACTGAGCTGAAAGGGTAGTCAGTTCAGAAGTGGGCAGGCACTGTATTAAGCCTGCAGTACCATGCCCACAGCTCAGGACTTATTTTGGAGTAAACATGCAGATCATCAAGGTGGAAACCTCCCTGCAAAAGCAACTTGTGCTGGAATCCTATGCACGTTCAAAATGCTATTACATATTACAAACGTGGAGACCTGGTGACTTTCTTGAAAATTGCAAATGTTACCTGTGACTAGCACAAAAGTCACTGGACCTAACTGCCTGAAATCGGGCGGGTTTAATCAGATCCATGGGGGCTACCAGGTCTCCAAGTTTCATGCATTTATCATGGGAAAATGTTAAAAATGGCAATTAGGACAGCTCAAAAGATCTGGGGCACAGCTCAAAAAAGATCTGGGGGATGTGCCCAGGTGGGCTTTTCATAATGACACCCCTGCTAGGGCCTAATGGATGTAATGCAGCCTTCCCAGCATCCCCCAGCAGCTATTCTGGCTGGGAGTTGTAGTCCAACACACCTGGAGGGCACCAGGTTGGGGAAGGCTGCTCTAATGATTCTGCTTTATAGGGCAGATTTTTTAAAATCTTCTGCAGCGGGTTGTAGAATTTTTTTAATAGCATTTTGAATATTCTTTTTATATTACTCACTTGAGTCTCCAGGTTGGAGGAAAAGGAAGCTTAAACAGTTGTTCTATAGCTAAATAAATAAAATCCTCAGCAAAGGGCAAAAGATTAAAGAATTCTGCCAGCTGCCTTTGGCTTTTTGGTCCTTTGGCACAGTCTGCTGAAGGAGAATGGAAAAAGAACACAGCTTTCCCTGAAGGATCCCTTTGGCCTGCCTGCGCACACTCAGCCCCTCCGCTTTCTTTTTGTACCACTTGAAGCCAGAGATCACAGCTTTTTTCAGCTGATCTCAAAATCCACCTCACGAGAAACGTTCATCAAATTGCTCTTCTCCTACCAGCTACTAATGAAGGCCAGGTTTGTGTTCAAATGGGGCAGGTGGGCAGAATTCCTGGCTGGTCTCCAGGCTCCGCGCCACTTAGCACCAGTTTTCCACCCCTGGCAGATGGATTTTCTGCTCTTAAAGTTAATAGTTTTGTGGGAGTGCCATGAAGCCTGATCCAGCCAGGTTTCCTGTGACACATTTCAGTCCTCAAATTTCCATTATGGTTTTACGTGGAATCCAGCAATGCAGAGGACAAGGCAGGGGAGGCAGGGCTTGTTATATTTGTTAAAAACTTTAGGACCATATACATGCAGAAGATGGGAGAAATCTTTTGAGAAAAATGGATTTTTGAGCATGGGTTTCAGAGTGCCATAGTCTGTCATACCACCAGATATAATATGATGAAGACCAAGCAACCCACCTGGCAATCCTGGTTTGGCAAAAGAAGTTGGATTTTCTACTTCCCCAGCCAAAGTTTTGGTTGGTTAATTTGCAGGTCTAGGAGGAAACCCATCCCTAATTTTTCCTTCTGGGTTCCTCTTACTGGAGGAGATGGCTGTCAACTGGAGAAAAAGTCACAAGGTAAGTCAAAAGTAAGCTGAACCAGCCAAGGCAGGACCAAATTTGACATGATGCAAATTGCACGAATGAATGCAATTAACACACACACTTTTTGTTGTGTAAATAGCAGCTACCGGGAAAGCTTGAGCAGTTCTATGATAAGCCACAATTGTGATACGCCACCAGCCACCATTGTGAATGTTCCAGCTGCGGCAGCCAGTTGCCGTGGCTTATTGTGACATGTGAACCCGGGCAGGTTGGTTTGTTGCCATGGTGAACAAGCCACTCCAGACCTAACTACAGCCTATGGGATCCTGTGAACTGGCTCAAGATCTTGGGGGATAAGGGTGGGAGTTTAACTCTTTCTCTCCCTGCTATGCTGCTTACAATAACCACCTCTCTGAAAGTGCTGTTTACATTTCTGGGGAAATTTCTGCTGGCACCAATGGAGACTTCCTTGAAATGCAAATGTCAGTTTCTGAGAGGGGATTTTGGCAGGGACAGAAAGTTAAGCTTCTCCTCCCCATCCCCCACAGTGCCAAGGCTGCTCTGGCTTACCTTTGGCTGCTCCTTGCATAACAAAAAACCTGCACATGAATTGCATTCTTTACTCCTGAAGAAAAGAGAGGTATGGAAGGGCCATAACTAAGGAGAGAATGATCCTCACAAATGTAACACTGTATTTGGAGTGGAGCTCAGCAGAGGCCAGGGGATGGGGATTTGGCACATTGATCAGGCACACATCCTCAGCAGAAACAACGGCTGTGCCTCTAGGTATCATGTCTCCAAGAGGTCCCTCCTGTTTCCCTTAAAATGTGATTGTATTTCCCTACAGCATGCTGTTCGCCACAGCCCAGCCCAACTTCTGGCAGCATCTCTGTTACAGAGGAAATATAAATACATTCTTAAACCACCAAACCCCTACTACCTTTTTTCAATTGAGAACCTGAAAATAGATGAGGGGTTTTTAATTAAAGATTAAACATATTTCACCAGTGCACAAAATTCAGCCAGGAAAAAAACGGTACTATTTCTAGGTCATAAAGCTTTTCCAAAACATTCTGAGCAATGGGAACACATACAGGACTCCGAGCTACAAAATAAATCTCACCCTACCCTCCTTCATTGAAATACACATTTCATTCATTCTTTTCTTGTTTTGCCAGACTGGACGTGCTCGTCTTTATCCAGGGAGGTACACTGTTCACGGGGATTGTTTACGAAGCAACAGGGGCCAGGAATGCATATGCTGCTTGTGCCCGTCCTGGCCCCAGCCTAGCACTCAAAGCACAGGAAATATTTTCCTCTGGTTGGAGCCACAGGGGGGCAGCTTTTTCTAGGCACTTGCTACTAAAACATGTACAGCGGAGGGGCGGTTTCAACTCCCCATGTTCGTGTGCTAGAGCAGTGGGGGAGGATCCTCCCAGTGGGGCAGCAACAGGGATCAGCGGCATTGCGTACTTCAAGAGGACCATGGATCCTCATTGCGTACTTCGAGAGGACCTGCACTGCCAACTGCCTGTGCTCCCTAGTGATGGCAACGAGGAGGTGCTGCCACCAACATCTGCTCCCTTGCTTGCCTGCCGGCAGTGAGGGACCCACTGGGAGAATCTTGCCTCAGAGTCCCCCAAATTCTGGAGCTCCCGCTGCTTCCCAAGCTGATCGAAAGCCAGCTGGCTGGCAGATGCTTGCTGAAAGAGAAGATGCACCAGAGCTAGGGACTCCGCCAAATCCGCCACGGACTCCAATGAGTCCGGATTCTTTAGAATCCACCCCCTCAGAGTCCATGGCGGTACAGACTACACCCCCCGCCACCCCCTGAAACCCCCCCAGGATGGACCCTACCTGGTGGCGGCGGCTGCTCCGGGTTGTTGTCTCCATCCGCTGCCGGGCTGCGGCACAAAATGGCAGCCAGTGTAGTGGCCGCCATTTGCGTCCCTGCCCGTGGCCGTGATAGGCTACGTAAATGTATACATTGCCTATCACGGCTAATGCAGGGATGCAAATGGCGTAGCGGACGCCATTTGCGTCCCTGCTCTTTGCCATGACAGGCTATGTAAACATATACGTAGCCTATCACGGCCTAATGTAGGGACGCAAATGGCGGCCGCTACACCGGCCGCCATTTTCACCCGCAGCAGCCCGGCAGCGGAAGGCAGTCCGGCTGCGGATGGGCCCGGCCGGCAGCTCTGTGGACTCACCGCGGAGCAGAGCCGGCCAGGCAGGATTCCGGGGGGAGGGACAGATCGCCTCCCCCCCGCAGTGGACGCCGCCACCCGGAACGGTGAGTGGGGTTCACACACCCCTAACCAGAGCATCAGACATCATTTCCAGCTTGGAACTGGGAGGGTCAAGGGCTGAAGAGAATTGCACTGGGTGCTGGAAGTGGCCTATGGCTACATACCTAGGTAGGTATCATACCTACACTAGAGAGGACACACCTGCTTATGTTGTCCTTTTCCTTCTCCCACACACAGACAAAGGGGAGGCAGAGAAGGGCCAAGCTATGGCATTTAGTCATGATAGGGGCTGAAGAGGCCATAGCTGAGTAGCAGAATACATGGTTTGCATGGAGAAGTTCCTGGCTCAATCCCCAGTATTTTCTGGGGAGCAAAAGCCAAGTGTAGCCAAACGCGTGCCCTGGATTTTAGGAAAGCTAATTTTAATAAACTCAGAACAATGATACGTTAGGTCCCATGGCAAGTGACTCTCATGAGAAAAGGAGCCCAACATGGGTGGGAGCTTTTAAAAAAGGAAATTCTCAAGGCACAATTACAAACAATTCCAACAAGAAAAAAAGGCGGAAATCAACAAAAGAAGCCAATGTGGCTTCACAAAAAGCTTAGAGATGTCCTGAAAACAAAAAGGACACATATAGGAAGTGGAAGGAAGGCCAGGCTACAAAGGAAGAGTACAGGCAGGTAGCACAGAATTGCAGGGATGGCGTCAGGAAGGCTAAAGCTGAAAACGAGCTGAGGTTAGCGAGGGATGCTAAAAGCAACAAAAAAGCTTTCTTCAGCTACAGGCATAGTAAAAGGCAGAGGAAAGAAATGGTGGTTCAGCTATTAAATAAGGATGGCAAAATGATAACAGATGACAAAGAAAAGGCAGAAGTGCTCAATTCCTACTATGGCTCAGTCTTCTCCCAGAAGAGGGTCTAAGAGCCCCCTGGCAAAGGCGAACTACAGGCTGAAGGAGCAGGATTGCAGCTTGAGATTGATAGGCATATGGTCAAGGAACACCTAATTACTATAAATGAGTTCAAATCTCCAGGGCCAGATGAACTCCATCCTAGAGTAATAAAAGAACTGGCAGAAGAACTCACAGAACCACTGTCTATTATCTTTGAGAAATCATGGAGGATGGAAGAAGAGAAAATCATGGAAATGGAAATAGATTGAGCTTATAGACTGAATTCGACATAAGCAAAAACAAAAGGTCTACCCAGAGATATTATTGTCCATTTTGTAAAGAAAACTACAAGGGATTCAGTTCTCCAGAAACACTATAAAACCAAACTGAAGATGGTGGGCAAAGAGATTATCATTATGAAAGAAATTCCTGGAAGATTTTTGAGGAAAAGGAGAGATTATGCATTTTTAACAACAATCCTGAAACAGAAGTTCATGTTTAGATGGGAATTCCCATAAGGTTTGGTCTTCTCTTACAGAGAACAGAGATATAAGTTGAACTCAGTTCAAAAAGCAAGAGAGTTCCTTTGCACTTATGGAAAAGATATGACAGACCTACAACCTGATGTACAAGAAGATGATAGCACTCAGGGTGCAGCAGGTGGAAACTAAGAATGTATCTTACGCTTATATTTCTTAAAAAACGGATTACAAAATTTTAACTTGGAACATTATTGGGACGAATGTTCTCCAAAAGAGAAAGAAAATATTTTATTATTTACAAAAATTGAAACAAGATATAATATGCTTACAAGAAACGCATATTAAGAAAGAAGATACCAAATATTTAATTAATAAAAAATTAGGTGAAGAGTTTATAACTGCAAGCCGAAAAAAGAAAAATGGAGTAGTTTTATATATTAAGCCACATTTGGGACTGGAATTAGTATTGTCGGATGAACAAGGTTGTTTTGTGGGAGTTAAAATTACATTGAATGGTGTATCTATGATGATTTTAGGGGTTTATGCACCTAATGACCACAAAGCAGAATTTTATGAAGACCTCTTATCCAAACTCATGGATCTAACTTTTGACAGTTGGTGTTTAATGGGAGATTGGAATGGGGTGATTGCACCTCAAATTGATAGAATATCAGAGAAAAAAATAAAGAGTAATCAAGGGAAATTACCTAAAGTTTTTTTTTGACTTGATGGACAATTTGGCTTTAGTAGAAGTATGGAGAGATAAAAATGGAAACTCAAAAGAATATACATATTTTTCAGAAAGACATAAATCTTTTTCAAGGAATGATATGATTCTGATAACTAAAGAGCTTGCTACAAATATTGGCAAAATACAAGTTCTACCAAGATCATTTTTGGACCATAACCCTGTATCTATGTCATATGTGAAAAGAAGCTCTACTTTTAGATGGAGATTGAATGAAATTATATTTCAAAATAAAAGTATTGTGGATGACACTAAAAAGAAATTGAATTTTTTGAATTGAATCTGGACAAGGGAACAAATACCCAAACAGTATGGGATGTAAGTAAGGCCTATATGAAAAGTTATTTTATACAACAAAACACGCAACTGAAAAAGAAAAGAGAAGGTACAAAATATTCTAAAACAGATAAAGAAGAAAAATTCCTAAAGAAAAAACCAGGAAAGGCAAGTGTCCTCCAACAGATTAAATTACTCCAACAACAATTGTCGATGTTAACAGTTCAGGATATGCACAACAACAAACTTTGTAAAACAAAGAAATTTTGAATTTGCTAATAAACCAGGAAGATGGTTGGCCTATAAACTTAGAAAGGAAAAAGAAAACAATTGTGAATATAAGTGAAAGTGGATTAGAATTAACTGATAATTTGGCAACTCAGAAAGTCTTTCATCAATATTATTCGAATTTGTATAAAGGACATGCTATCTCCTCAGAATTAGTGGATAAATATATTCATAAACAAAATTTACCAAAAACTACTAAGAAACAAAAACAAATGATGAATGGCCCAATAACAGCAAATGAAATGGTGGAAGCAATAAAAAAAATTAAACTGGGAAAAACTCCAGGACCAGATGGAATATCAGGATTATATTATAAGAAGTGTGAAGAAGAAAGTTTACAACCATTGAAAAATATGATGAACGGTATTTTAGAAAAGGGGGAGATACCGGAAACATTGGAAACAGCATATATAAAATTAATACCTAAAGAAGGACAGGACTCAACCTCAACAAAAAACTATAGACCAATCTCATTATTAAACAATGACTATAAGATATTTGCAACAATTTTGGCAGAAAGACACAAGAAAATATTCAGGAGTTTGTATATGAGGACCGAAGTGGTTTCCTACCAAGGAGAAAGATGAGAGATAATGTAAGAATGGTCTTGAATGTGGTGGAATATTTGGAAAAATACCCAGAAAAACAAGCAGCTCTGATCTTTTTAGATGCAGAGAAAGCATTTGATAATTTCAACTGGAAATTTTTAATTAAGACTTTAGAAGAATTGGACTTCTGGGAAAATTTTATAAAATGGGTAAAATCGGTATATACTGATCAAAAGGCTCAAATAATTATAAATGGGGACTTTACTAAACCTTGTGAGATACAAAGAGGAACAAGACAAGGTTGCCCATTGTCACCACTACTGTTTATGTTTTTATTGTATGTTGTACATCGCCCAGAGTGGCTGGGTGACCAGCCAGATGGGCGATTAATAAATTTAATAATAAATAAAAAAATAAATTACAGGAATAAAGATTAAAAAGAAGAAATATAAACTGAGGGCTTTTGCAGATAACTTGGTGTTCATGTTGGAAGAATCTTTAAAGGGAATTGAAATTTTAATGAAAAAATTAAAAGAATTTGGAGAAGTGGCAGGGACCAAAGTTAATAAATAGAAAACAAAAATTTTAACAAGGAATATGAATATTCAAGAAAAAACATTGATGGATAAGACTGGCTTCCAAATTGAAAAGGAAGTAAAATATTTGGGAGTCTTTTTGACAAATATGAATTGTATGCTTTTTCAAAATAACTATGTTAAAGTATGGAATGAAATTAAACAAGACCTATCAAAATGGGAAAAATCACAGCTATCACTTTTGGGAAGAATTGCAATGATTAAAATGAATGTATTACCTAGAATGTTATTTTTGTTTCAAATGATGCCCATTATTACATTGGATTTACCTTTTAAGCAGTGGCAGAGAGATATAACAAAGTTTATGTGGCAAGCAAAAAACCCAAGAGTTACAATAAAAATTTAACAAGATGCAAAGGAAAGAGGTGGCTTGGGATTATCAGATTTTAAAACCTATTTTTCTGCCTGCTGCTTGATATGGATGAAGGAATGGGTGACGTTGAAAAATAGAACACCTTTAGAATTAGAAGGACATGAATTGAGATATGGGTGGCATGGTTATTTGTGGTATGATAAAACAGAAGTGAATGTAGATTTTAATAATCATTATATAAGACAAGTAGTATTAAGAATTTGGAATAAACATAAATTAAGGTTTTATCAAAGAACACCGCGTTGGATATCATCACAAGAAGCAATGCATAGAAGAGAATTTGATAGCACGCATAAATGGATAAGATATAATGATTTACTGGAATGGTCACAAGGGGAATACAAGTTAAAATCAAGGGAAAACTTATTGGAAGAAGGTCATGTCTGCCAATGGTTTTCATATTTACAAATTAAAGGTTTAAAATAGATGAGAAAAATGGTGGATTTGAACAAACAGAATCTGAGTTTGAAACAGCATTGTGTACAAATGATAAACATGTTATTGCTAAACTGTATAAGTTACTGTTAAGGTATGAGACAGAGGATGAGCAAGTAGAAGTTTGTATGATAAAATGGGCACAAAATGTTGGTCATAAGATATTAATGGAAGAGTGGGAAACTATGTGGGGAAAAGATCTAAAATTTAATTTATGTCCAAATCTTAAAGAGAATTTTATAAGATGATGTATAGATGGTATATGTCACCGTTCAAACTGTCTAAAATGTATAAGGGTGTTTCTGGAAAATGTTGGAAATGTGAAAATCAGGATGGAACATTTTATCATTTATGGTGGACTTGTAAAAATGCTAAAATATTTTTGAAATGAATACAGTCTTTAGTTCAAAGAATATTAAAGACTACTATAGAATTAAAGCCAGAAACCTTTTTATTGGGTCTAACAGATAAACACACAAAAGAGAAGGGGGGGACCCTCTTTCTCTACATGACAACGGCTGCAAGGTTATTGTATGCACAAAAGTGGAAGAATGAAACAATACCAACTGTGGAACTGGCAGAGATGGCATAACTTACTATTACAATTAAAGACGGATCAACAACTAAATGTATGTTAGATTGGAAACCTTTTATAGAATTTGTACAAGAAATAGAGGAAATGATATTTATGTATGTCGATTTTGAACTTTGAGATGGTTAGTTCCCCTTTTTTTCTTTCTTTTTTGTTGTTGTTAAAAATTAGGAGAGAAATGAGATAATGTCTGTGAACTCAATGTATGATATACAACTAAGATAGGAAGTAGAGAATAATACTAAGCATTTGTTGTGTAAGGGGAGCCAAAGGTAGATATCTTACAATCTTAAGATATATTTTAGTGTATGTGTATGTTGTTGTTGTTTTTAAATAAAATTATTATATTAAAAAAAAGAGAAATCATGGAGGACGGGTGAAAAAGATAGAATCATAAAATCGTATTTTATAGTAGGGTTGGAAGAGGATTATACCTCTAATATTGTGCTCATTTAGCTTTCCCAGCTCCAAACTGTGCATATTTAGATGTGCGCATTTTTTTAACTTCCTGTTTTACATAGCAATCAGAGGCGCGAAAATGGTGGGTGCTCACCGAACAGGATCGCGGTGAGCCCGGGGAACTCACCAAGCTCGTGGGCGGCCCAAGTGCAGGTCTGGGGGTGTGTGAGCAGGGGCGCTGCCTCAGCAAGTGCCCAGAGAAATTGAGCTAGGGTGAGTTCTTACATCCCTACTCTTGAATGCCTCCAGTGTGGGAGAGCCCTTTGCTGAAAGCTTTGCTGAAGTTGAGATATATGATGTCCACAGCATTCCCACAGTCCATTGTTGTGTGCTCTTTTCTCTAATATATGCATTTTTGTGCACAATTTTGAATTTGCGATCCATATCACAAAATTCTAAAAAGCACAAATATCATCATATAATTGCATTCTGGTTCACATGCTGGTTTGGGAAGTGCAAATTTGGTAAGTTTGCTTTAAAATGTAAACCCAACAAATTTCTCACCCATCCCTACCTCTAGTCCATGAAAGCTTCTGCCACAATACATCTGCCTTTAAGGCTCCACAAGTCTGTTTGTTGTTGTTTTTCTATTGTTTAGTTCTTTGTGCTTTGTTCACTGGCTGCCTGGCTTTTATCTGCTGTTTTCTGTTTATATTGTTTTATTACCTATTGTTGCTTTTATTGGTTTAACTGGCTTGTAGTTTGAAAGCCACTTTGAGCAGTTCCACAGGAAGCAGAAAGATGAGGTATACATTTTGTAATCTAAATAAAACCCCAGTGGGGTGGATGTTCAAAGTGTGATTCTAGGTTCTACAAAGGAGAGGTAGGGAGAGTGCTTTGCATTTCAAAGGTGAGCAGCCACTGGGCTTGTTGAATAATCTAAAGGTACTACAGGAGGTGTTTTAAAGAGGGGCCGCATCTATATGGCACCGCTTTGACCCCCCCACCCCACAGCAACTGCACAGCAATGAGGCTACGAGTCAGTATCCCCTGCAATACACTTGCGATGTACTGCGAGCTTCCCTTACAGACTCGCTGTGCCCTTTTTTTGCTATTATACTGAAATGCGCAGCTGTGCAGTCCCGTGAGTGTGGGGGTGCGACACTGAGGTGGCTATTTTGTATTTGAGGGGCTCTGCTATGTCTTTCTGACCCTGTTTTAGGTAAAGAGTGGGTGTTTTGTGCTCCTTCATTTCCACACCATCAGTTTGTCAGTTCCCCAGCCCGAGACTCCCGCAATGGTTCACACTCACAAGTGTGAATGCTACGTGCCTACCCATCGCTCCAAAATGGTGGCCAGAGCAATGTTTGTCCTTCCCCAAGACCCCCCACTCCCAGCCCTTGGGTACTGAGTCCAAAAGCAACCATTTTGAAGATACAAAGCTGCAAATATGTGCGAAAGTGTGATTAAATATGAAAACGCCCCTCTGTGCCTCTGTAACTGCGCAGCTGCGAAGGGATGGGGGGATTACAGGGTATCACAGAGTGATGCAGGCACTATGCACGCCTACAACAAGCCCACTGCAAAATGCAAAGTCAGTTCAGGGAAGGAACAGATGGCCCGCAACCATGGGGAAACCCGCAGCAAACCCCTCAAATTGCAGTAAAACAACTCCTTGGAACTCCGCATTTTCTGGGCGAAAACCACAGATGGCTGCAAAGTTGCGACTGTGTCATCTATCATGAGGGACCTCGACTTGCACCCGCTCCAGAGTAAAAACCCGGTGTAGATGGGGCCAGGGGCTGAGTCAAGCCAAGAGTATGAGGATGGTCCATTTGTCCAAAGGAGAGGGCAGCTCAGCCCTGGGTCCTTTGCCCCAAGTTTGATCCCTGGCAGTCAGGAGACCTACGCACAAATTGCCTCCAAACCACTGGCAAGTCCTGACTCATCTCTTAGGAATCACTGCAATAAAACCTGCTACTCCTGATGAAGAACTAGAAGAAAGGAAAGCCATCTTCCTCCTCGTGATGCTGGCAGAACATTGTTTAGCTTAACACCACATCATAGAATCATAGAATAGTAGAATAGTAGGGTTGGAAGGGGCCTACAAGGCCATCGAGTCCAACCCCCTGCTCAATGCAGGAATCCAAGTCAGAGCATCCCTGACAAATGGCTGTCCAGCCTCGTCTTAAAGGCCTCCAGTGTGGGAGAGCCCACCACCTCCCCAGGTAATTGGTTCCATTGCCGTATTGCTCTGACACTCAGGAAGTTTTTCCTGATGTTCAGCCGGAATCTGGCTTCCTGTAACTTGAGCCCATTATTCCGTGTCCTGCACTCTGGGATGATCAAGAAGAGATCCTGGCCTTCTTCTCTGTGACAACCTTTCAAGTACTTGAAGAGTGCTATCATATCTCCCCTCAGTCTTCTCTTCTCAAGGCTAAACATGCCCAGTTCTTTCAGTCTCTCTTCATAGGGCTTTGTTTCCAGTCCCCTGATCATCTTTGTTGCCCTCCTTTGAACCCTCTCCAGCTTGTCTGCATCCTTCTTAAAGTGTGGTGCCCAGAACTGGACACAGTACTCCAGATGAGGCCTAACCAGTGCTGAGTAGAGGGGAACTAGTACTTCCCGGGATTTGGAAGCGATGCTTCTATTAATGCAGCCCAAAATAGCATTTGCCTTTTTTGCAGCCACATCACATTGTTGGCTCATATTCAGCTTGTGATCGACGACAATTCCAAGATCCTTCTCGCTCGTAGTGTGGTTGAGCCACGTATCCCCCATCTTGTAACTGTGCATTTGGTTTCTTTTTCCTAGGTGCAGAACTTGGCATTTGTCCCTATTAAATGCCATTCTGTTGTTTTCTGCCCAGCACTCCAGTCTATCCAGATCACTTTGAATTTTGTTTCTGTCTTCCAAAGTATTAGCTATCCCTCCCAATTTTGTGTCATCTGCAAATTTGATCAGCATTCCCTGCACCTCCTCCTCCAAGTCATTAATAAAAATGTTGAAGAGCACTGGGCCCAGGACTGAGCCCTGCGGTACCCCGCTCGTTACCTCTCCCCAGCTTGAGAAGGTCCCATTGATAAGCACTCTTTGAGTCCGATTCTGTAGCCAACTGTGGATCCACATGATCGTTGTTTCATCTAGCCCACTTCGAGCAAGTTTGCTCATCAGGATATCATGGGGCACTTTGTCGAAAGCTTTGCTGAAGTCGAGGTATATGATGTCTACAGCATTCCCACGGTCTACAAGGGAGGTGACTTGATCAAAAAATGAGATCAGATTTGTCTGGCAGGACTTGTTTTTGACAAATCCATGTTGGCTTCGAGTAATCACGGCATTGTTGTCAAGGTGCTTCCAGATGGATTGCTTTATGATCTGCTCCAGAATTTTCCCAGGGATTGATGTCAGACTGACTGGTCTGTAGTTCCCAGGTTCCTCCTTTTTACCCTTTTTGAAGATAGGGACAACGTTAGCCCTCCTCCAGTCATCTGGCACTTCCCCGGTCCTCCATGATTTCTCAAAGAGAATAGACAGCGGTTCTGAGAGTTCTTCTGCCAGTTCCTTTATTACTCTAGGATGCAGTTCATCTGGCCCTGGAGATTTGAACTCATTCAAAGTAATGAGGTGTTCCTTGACCATATGCCTGTCGATCTCAAGCTGCAATCCTGCCCCTTCAGCCTGTACTTCGCCTTTGCCAGGGGGGTCATAGACCCTCTTTTGGGAGAAGACTGAGCCAAAGTAGGAATTGAGCACCTCTGCCTTTTCTTTGTCATCTGTTATCATTTTGCCATCCTTATTTAATAGCTGAACAACCATTTCTTTCCTCTGCCTTTTACTATGCACGTAGCTGAAGAAAGCCTTTTTGTTGTTTTTAGCATCCCTCGCTAACCTCACCTCGTTCTCCGCTTTAGCCTTCCTGATGCCATCCCTGCAATTCTGTGCTACCTGCCTGTACTCTTCCTTTGTTACTTGGCCTTCTTTCCACTTCTTATATGTGTCCTTTTTTGTTTTCAGGTCATCCCTAAGCTTTTTGTGAAGCCACATTGGCTTCTTCTGTTGTCTTCCACCTTTTCTTCTTGTTGGAATTGTTTGTGATTGTGCCTTGAGAATTTCCTTTTTTAAAAGTTCCCACCCATCTTGGACTCCTTTTCTCGCTAGCATTGTTTGCCATGGGACCTTACTGATCATTGTTCTGAGTTTATTAAAATCAGCTTTCCTAAAATCCAGGGTACGCGTTTGAGTACACTCGGCTTTTGCTTCCCTTAGAACCAAGAACTCAAGTACAACATGGTCGCTTTCCCCCAGAGTTCCTGTAACTGCTACTTTATCCACTAAGTCATCTCTGTTGGTTAGGATCAAGTCAAGGATAGCCGATCCTCTAGTTCCTTCCTCTACTTTCTGTAGGAGGAAGTTATCCGCCACACAAGTCAGGAATTTCCTGGAGGGGCCATGTTTTGCAGAATTTGTCTCCCAACAAATATCGGGGAAATTGAAGTCCCCCATTACTACTACATCATGCTTCCTTAAAACATTGGCTATTTGCTTTTCAAAAGTTTCATCCTTGGCTTCTCCTTGATTGGGTGGCCGGTAGTAGACTCCGACCACCAGGTTCCTTTTATTCTTTGCTCCATTTATTTCAACCCAGATGCTCTCGATGGGGCTACCAAGCTCCTCCTCCTGTATTTCTGTGCAGAGATATGTATTTTTCACATACAGTGCAACCCCGCCTCCCTTTCTGTTCCTCCTGTTCTTTTTGAACAAGTTATATCCTTCAACTGCTGTATTCCAGTCATGAGAGTCATCCCACCAAGTCTCAGTTATACCTATCAAGTCATAATTTCCCTCCTGTATTAAGAGTTCAAGTTCATTCTGTTTGTTTCCCATACTCTGGGCATTAGTATATAGACATCGAAGACCATGTGCTTCATAGTCTGGCTTTCTTCCTACATGTGTCTGAAGACTATTATTGGGCGCTATCAGCGCTGTTCTCTCCATTGCAGTGCATGCGCCTACGTCCATTGTTACCCCCAACATTACATCTCCCTTCCCCGTAGGATTCAGTTTAAAGCCCTCCTGATGAAGTTCTTCATGCTGTGTCCAAACACATTCTTCCCAGCCTTTGTGAGGTGCAACCCATCCCTAGCCAACAGCCCATCTTCCAGGAAGTATAGCCCGTGGTCCCAGAATCCAAATCTCTCTCGTCGGCACCACCTTCGTAGCCAGTCATTCACCCGGAGTATTTTTCGTTCCCTTTCTATCCCTCTTCTAACTACTGGAAGGATGGATGAGAAAACTATCTGGGCCCCAAAGTTCTTGAGTTTCCTTCCCAAAGCTTCAAAGTCTGACGTGATCTCTTCGTAGCTCCGCTTGGCGGTATCATTTGTTCCCACATGGATGAGAAGAAAGGGATACCTGTCAGTGGGCTTTATGAGTGCAGGCAACCTTTCAGTCACGTCTCTAATCTGTCCTCCCGGGAGACAACATACCTGGCGAGTCCACGGGTCTTCGCGACATACTTGGGTCTCGATCCCACGCAGCAAGGAGTCTCCCACTACTACCACTCTTCTCTTCTTCTTCTTGTAGGCCTGGGTTTCATCGCCTCTGTTTGACTGACCTTTAGCCTCTTGCTCACTCTCATGCAGGTTCCCCTGTGATTCTTCCTCTGCAGGCTGTCCTCCAGTCTCATCTGCAAGTACCTGGAATCGGTTCCACAGCTCCACCGCTTCCACTGGTGCAGAGTGGCGTCTAGTTCTTCTTCTCCTAACTGTCACCGTTTTCCAAGGAGTATCCTCTACTCCATTTTTCTTCTCCTCAGCATTTCCCACTTCTGCCTCATCTTGCTGTTGCTCTTCAAGCTTCTGGTCTGCCCTTTGCTGCTGTAGTTCCCCCATTCTGTCCAAGAACTCTTCGTGTTCTCTTATTCCCCGGAGGGTTGACAGTCGCCGCTCCAGTCCACTTACTTTTTCCTCCAGCAGCGTGATCAACTTGCACTTGTTGCAGGTGTAGGCCATGTTGTTCTCAGGCAAGAAAACAAACATTGCACACACCTTGCAGGTCACCACCACTGGAGAGTCTTGTCCTTCCATAGCCCCTTTTCCCTTTTTGTGTCTAGCTTTGTGATTGTTCTAGACTAGCCTGTGCCTGCTCCTCTACTCAGTAGAGGTTAAAAGCAGAGTCCCACTGGTGTGGAAGTGTGTGTTACACACTTCCACAGTGTGTACACAGTATTAATTCTGTACACAGTACACAGTATTAAAACACAGTTCCACAGTATTAATTAGACATCATCTAATGGCAGGGTACCCAAGGAGAACTGCATAAGCTCTGGTGCATGATGATTCAGGCTTCAGAGCTGCTGGAGAGAGCAGAATCTTTACTTGTGGTAACTCCGCTCCTATGGTTCTGTCACCTAAAAAGCCTTCTGGAAAACACAGTCAAATGACTACATGGTTATAAACCTAAGCTGCATGGGAGAAAGAAACAAGGTCTACATTTTGTATGTTCAAGGCTCAGGGAAGGGAGTTCTTGGTGCAACCTAAAATTGGTTTTGCACCACCTAGCAGGTTCTAATCCAGGGGTTGGCAACTTGTGACCCTCCAGATGTTTTTGACTACAACTCCCATGATCTCTCACAATTGGCTATGCTGGCTAAGGCTGATGGGAGTTGTAGGCCAACTCATCTGGAAGGCCACAAGTTGTCCACCCCTGTCTAATCTGCCGAACATCTCCTACACTCCATCTTTAAAACCATTACAAACTGCAGATCACCAGATCTTCAAAATCTCCCAGCTTTCTCTCTCCCTCGTCCCCTATATTGTTTTGCTTAACATTTCACATAAAGAAAAGTTCTGGAGAACTCACACATTTGCTCACTACTTTTGGACATTTTAGTTGGTCCATAGAACCTCAGATTCCTCAAAGAAGGACATGAAGCCAACAGCCCTCCTGTGCTCTTGCAGGAAGGGAAGGACTACTCATGAATTGGAAGAAAGCTAAATGTTTATGCCCAAAGCTAACAGCTGCAGTTCTGGCTGACAGGCAAGTCTGAGAGGCTGACCACTTGCCAATCCAGAGGCTGACTGGCTGGCATACATGTTTGCATCCCCACTTGCAAATGCAGTTCACACTTGAGGTGAAGAAACATTACGCTGTTCACCAACAGGGAGAGAATTCCTCAGAAGGAATTTTGGGAAGCCTATATGACCATTTTAGCAGTTGTGAATCTGCCCACAGGTGTAAATAACTCAGTAAGCTAACATCGATATCATCTGAGTCTTTTCTAAATAGCAACTGGCAGCTACTCTGGTCATGCCAACTCGGGTGAAAGACTGATATTTTGAGACTTGAGGCACAATTTACACTTCTGACATCTCGAAGTGAGCTTTCATTATCCAGCCAACTTTGTTCATAAAATGAAAGGAAGTACTTCTTCTTTAAGGAAAGCCATGACACAGTGTAAATCTGTAAAGAATGTTAATCTCTCACTGCCGTACACACGTTTCTCTTAATTTTTACAACCTGATATTTAGTTGATGAGATAAATGAAGAGGACAATCAAATAGAACAAAAGTATTGTACATGTATAACTCTTTCAAAAAGTGAGGACTGATCTGGGGAGGGGCCAAAGCTTAGTGGTAGAGTGCATGCTTTGTATGCAAAAGGTTCCAAGTTTATTTTGTTGGATGCCTTTTAAAACAGAATGACGATATGCACATCCATTTTCTCTAATCCTCCAGTATTAATTTTGGGGACTGCAGCTCCACAGTCTGGCCACAAGGGTTTTATATAACTTGGCCTCATTCTAGAATCCACTTCACAACACGAAAGAATTTTGCTGGCCAGATGCGCAATGGGACATGCGATGAGGTCTGCCAATACAAAAGCCTTCAAGATTAATCTGGCTGCCCTTCCTTGGGCGAAGCACACACTGATTTAAAGGGAAGTTTGGCTCAGTTACTGCTTGACCACAACAGCTTGCCAGACATTCACGGTTAGCTCAGACTGTGCAGGAAATTTACTTTCTGGGCCAGAATCTAGGCCAATCTTCTGCCTAAATGCATAATGTACAAGAATATGATTGTACACATTGGGACCCAAAGTGGATAGGAGGGCAGGACAGAGGGATGGATGAGGGGTTTCACCTCTCCCTTTCACTCCCCATCCACCTATACACCCTGCTGTAGTTCTCCTCTGGCTGTCACACCCTACTGAAGCTAGGACTCTGTGGCTGCCTCTCAGAGGACCCAGCCACTGCTGCTGCTGGAAGACCAACTAAAACAGTTTCCAAATTAATAGTGCAAGCCTGTGCATGTCTACTCACTTGGACTTACTCCTAAGTGAGGGTGCATTCAGACAGAGGGCTCCTAGTGCTACCAGCCAAAAAGCATTCTGCAGCTATTCCATCTTTCCCTTCTTAAAAGATTTTTTTCCGAAAAAAGATGGAAGTACTGGTAGGAAAATATGGGACAATTACAAGTGAAAGTCATCATCTGGGCCCCCTATAAAATGGGGCAGGGCGATTGCACAAAAAAAGCCTTTTCTGGAAGCACCCTGTGTATAGGATTTAGGGCTGTGAGCATCAGCAAAACTTGAGCTCATCAAGGTTTTCTGAACACCACCTCAAAGCTCGTTCCAACTCAGTCATACCTAGATCAGAATGCAAGCAGGTGTTTCTTCTTCTATTCACATGAAAATGTGTGCATTTTTTGTGCATTTTCCCCCAAATGTACACATCAATTGTGTGATTTTTCAAAAGTATACATTCTTCATGCACATTTTCCAAACATATACATGTTGTCAAGTGCATCTTTTTGGTCTGCAAATCACATCATAAGCTCAGACATGTGTGGATTTCGATCGCGGATTGCATTTGAGTCCGCATTTGGGTCCAGGAAGTGCAAATTGGGTAAATTCTGCTCAGAAATGAACTGAACCAAATTTCTCAAACATCACTAAGAGGATTACAACCTAAAAGTACAATGTTAAAAAACTAGCAGCAAATGCCAAAGTCACCATTCAGTAAGACAAGTATCAAAATGCAATTTTGTTGGTTTTAGAAGATATCATCTTCTGCGTCTGTGTCCAAGATGCCTTAGACATCTTTATTTTGTACAAGTGTTGGTCTTTGAAGATCTGGCAGCAGGGCAGGTATGTTCTATTTAAATCCTCGGTTCAAAGGAGCAATAGCTTTTCCTTTCAAGAGTGGTTAATCGCATGCTTTTTAAATAAAACCAGACCTGAAAACACTGTATGGGTGGCCTTCGGGTGACCCTCACTTTAAAGTTAATGGGGAACTTTACAGCAGCCAAGCAGAGGCATTTAACACTGATGCTAGCACTACACTTGGGCACAATTTTACCAAAGGATGGATTTCTAAGTAAATATCTTACACAGTGTGTGCTGGAGATAATGACGGAGCTTGAGATGAAACTGAGGCCGTCGTTCATGCTGACCTGAAGAGCAGCTTCCCTAGAAAGAGGGAGAGGAAGGAGGAGGAGAAAAGTCATTACCTAAACTGGGAATGGACCCACAAACCCCGTAACTCTTGGAACTATAATACTGTAATAGTAACACTACTGTTTGTGTCAGGTGCAGATTCTCACTCTACATTTTGCATACGCTTAATGGCCTAGGGCAGCCGATGCCTTCTAGCTCTGAGCACAACCCATTTGCTTGGGCAGGGGCTGGAGAAAAGAATTTGGCAGTTTGAATGCAGGCTATGAACCAGGCACAAGCCCTTCTGGCTGGCATGGCAGAGCCACGGGGTGAGGCTCCAGGGGCATGTTGTGGTTTGGGGCACCTCCAGCTCGTGGGGGTCCCCATGTGGCCCAGCAGCTTCTCCCCCAGGCCCCACCTCCTCAGGCAGGGAAAGTCTCTGATTGCCCATTGCTGATCACCTATTGCTGAGATTTTCCCTGCTTGCCCCTGCCTGCTGCATTTAGACTTTCAAAAGCCTCCATTGGTGACAATGGACGTTTTTAAAAGCCTAATTGTTCTGTCTTGTCGCAAGAAAACTGACTCAGTGAAAGTTTCTGACCCATCACTTGGGGAGTGGAAAACAGCAGGGAGCTTGGTTCCAATCCTAGATTCAGAAAGGGAAAGTTCTGTACAAACTGCACATGTGCTTAGAATTTCTGCCTTCTCCAGACTTGGGTCTTTTTCAGATAATTCTCCAGACTTGGGTCTTTTTCAGATAATTCTCCAGACTTGCAGGTCTTTTTCAAATAATTTGGGATTTCACTGTGTGTGTGTGTGTGTATATATATGTAGCGCAACCCAGTGCTATAGATTAATTTAAGCAGCAGAACTGCTAACCACAGCTGAAGCTGGAGCGGGATTCCTACCCCAACCAACCTTCAAAGCAAAGACATGGATATAGATACATAGGCACATGGCAGGCAAGAAAAAAATCCCCCCACCAAATCTCAGTGAGAGTAGGAGTGCATGGACAAAATCATAATCAACACAAAACATAGAGAGAGCAAAAATACATAAATAAAAGTTAAAATTGGAAAAGCTGTTCTATTAAACAGCCCACATTCTAATAAACCTACATGCCAGCTTCTTGCAGTACAGGTGCGGGGCAGAGTAAATAGGTGTCCTCTACCACAAATGGTTTCTCATCTGGAAAGAGAAGTAGAGAGGGCGGCTTGAGCATATGCAATTTTGGCAGTGCAATGTTTGCAGGTGACTATTAGGGTAACAGCAATTTTATGTCTCTATTTTATGAAAGCATTTTCATACATTCTTCATGCAGTTTACATCAAATTAAAACAGTAATAAAAGAATAAAATACAAATTAAAATCAGTACATCCATAAAATAAAGAACGGGAGAGCAGTGGCTAATTTCCAAAAGCCACCTGAAGCCTGTACCAAAAGGGTTTTCACTTGTCTGCAGAAAGCCACCAGGGAGGAGGCCGAAAGAACTTCTCTTGGATCAGAATTTCACAGCATCGGGGCTATGGCAACTGCTAATGCAGCCTGGCCATGAGATGGGATTCTGAGCAAGGCTTTGTCAGAAGTCCTTAAGTGCCGGCACGGGGTAGGAACTTGTATGGGAGGAGGTGTTCTCTGAGACAATCAAGCCCAAGCTGCTTAGGGCTTTAAAGGTAAGAACCAGCACACTGAATCGTGCCTGGAAACCAGCCGGCAGCCGGTGCAGATGCTTCGGAACAGGATGCTGGTCTACACCTGTTAACAAGTGGAGTGGGCTGCTGCATTCTGCACCAGCTGAAGTTTCCAAACTGTCTTCAAAGGCAGCAGATAGAGTCCTTTGGCCCATTGAGCTCCCACACAGCTTACAATAAAGTTGAGGATGTGGCCACACACACTTCTTCACATACTCATGTAAAAAGCAGTGTGGGTCTATGGGGGCCTTTAACTAGAAAGAAGTGCACACTATTTTCTTTCCTACTACATCATTCTTTTATTTATTTCATTATAGAAAAATCCATTACAGGACCATAAAATCCAATACAAAAAGATCATAACAAACATCCTCTTCTAATTATATCAATATTTATATGACCACAATGACTATTCCAATGAAGAAAAGTCATTCTTCCAATAAAGAATAAAACTATTCCATTTCTCTGCAGTATTAATTACATCTGAGTTTCCCATGCTTCTATTGACAGTTAACTTGGCAATTTCCGCAATATCCGAACACTTATTACTACTACTACTACTACTACTACTACTACTACTACTAATTACATTTCCATACTGCACCATAGCCAAAGCTCTCTGGGAGGTTTATAGAGATTAAAACATTAAAATACAATATACAAAGTTGAAAAGCCATTTACATAAAACACACAGACAATATACATATAGACAACATATAACTAAAAACAGCTTTGAACAGTCAGTCATAACCAAACACAGATCCAGGACTGATTAAATACTCGTCATGTGCTGCCAAATGCCTGAGAGAAGAGGAAGGTCTTAACCTGACACTGAAAAGATAACAATGTTGACGCCAAGCAGGCCTCGTCGGGGAGATCATTCCACAGTTGGGGGGCCACCACTGAGAAGGCTCTCTCCCTCATTGCCACCTTCCGAGCTTCCCTTAATCAACCATTCCCAGTCGGAGGGGGCCACAACGTTCTTCCAGTTTTTGGACCAATTTTGCAGCAAATAATAAATTCATAGTCAGTAATTTCTGAATGTAAGCAATATCAAGATCAATAACATTAAACAAAACTAACAAAGGGATAAGCTGAAATTCCTGCTCATAATCTGAGATGCACAAAATTTGCTGCCAGTAATTCTGGACAGACTGACAGTTGCACCACGCATGATAAAGGTCTGCTTGTGATGTACTACATTTCCAACAACTAAACTTGTTCTCTGAGTAAATCCGGTTCAGTCATGCCAGTGCTAGATGCCATCGAAAAAGCAGCTTATACTTAGTTTCCCTGATAGTTAAACATAGAAAGGATGGCTTTATGGCTTGAATTATACTTAGCCAATTATTATTAGTAAATACCATCCTTTCTCTTTCCTTTGAAGCTTAAAGTTATGGTGGTTTTTACTCAGGCCACAAACAATGGCATAATATTTTGCTAATAACCCTTTGAGTTCTTGACTAATTAACAGCTGCTCTGCTGTGGTCAGGCTCCTAAGTGCACATATCGGGTCCAATACTTTAAAGGCTATTTTCTTAACGGGGGAATCCCACCCTACTCCACCCAACCTTTAGCACTGAGTCTAGACATCACAACAGCCTTCCTCTCCCCATGGACCTTCAGATGTTGCTGCATTCCAACTCCCATCAGCCCCAGCCAACACGGCCAACAGCCAGGGATGAGCTTGGGTCCAACAACATCTGGAGGGCCACAGGTTCTCCATCCCTGTTTTAGGGGGTGGAGACAGAAGACAACATTTTGCTGAAGGGGCCGCTTGTTGCCATCATCGCAAACATTTGTTATCCCGTTTTTCCTCCAAGGAGCTCTGGATGGCATAGATCGTCCTCTCTTTCCAGCTTAAACACACAACAGCCCTGGAAGGTAGGTTAAGGCATGGCTTGCCCAAGACCCCCCAGTGAGCTACACGGCTGGGTGAGGATTTGAACCCAGGCATTGCCAGTCCATCCAGCACTCCAACACTATGTCACGCGGACTGGAAGCTTTTGATGCAGCTACTTCTTTTTCTGCCAGTGCTGCTGCTGCATATCTATATTGTGTCAGAGCTGCAGCCTACTGGGCACCAGAAGCCTCCAAGCCACCCTGTAATTAAAGGCACTCGAGCCCTAGGATGGCTAGTGAGGCTTCACTTGAATGCCTTGCAGAACCCATGCAGGGCTCGGGAACTGCATGCATTTCCTTAGAGTTGGCCAGACAGCAAATGCCACAGGAATTCCCTCTCTGAACACAAGATTCGACATTTTTTGCCAAATCCAACCCCGATCAATGCAAAATGCGTCAGCATCATGCCTCCACTTAAACGGTTGTGAATGATAGTGCTGGATCCCTAATTATCACAGCGGGACTTTTTCCTCTCTGGGACAAACCTCAGCTGTGCTACCTGAGGGCTTTTCTTTAATTAAATCTGGGAGTCTCCACTCCAGTTTTTTTTTTTGCTCTGTTCCTTAGGAAAGGAGAGAGGCTTAATAGGGCAATGTTTCAAAGTCCTTCTTCTCTTCTCCCAAGAAAAGCTGACCGTTTAGCTAACCAGGTTTCAAAACTGGAAGAGGTGGATATTCCGCTTTTGCTTTCCACCACCCCCACTCTCGGCCACAGAAGACCTCCCACAAAAGCCTTTCAAAGAGTCTTACAGTAAGCAAATACAAAGATCATAAAACCATGATTTAACTTTCCAAACAAATGCAATTTAAAAATTCCTATACAATTAAAACTGCAGCAGTGGTCAAAGGAAACCCCAAGAAGTCTCAAAGGTCTGCCAGGCCAAAAGGGGTTTTAACAGCTTTCAAAAAGTAACCATATCTTGGGCCTGATGAGTCTCCTTAGGGAAGGCATTCCACACTGCAGGAGCCATTATCGAAAAAGTCCTCTTTCTAGGAGATGGTAATTTCACCACAGGGGTCTGGAGAATTCCTCTGCCTGTTGTTATAATATTCATTGAGAATGGGAGTAGGGAGGGGGAGTGGTTGGAAAGAGTAGTGGAGAGCAAGCCTCAAACAGTGGGAGAGGGAAGGAATGGAAGGAGTTAACCTTTGGCTTCTCCGTGTGGAAATGCTTGTCTCCTATCTGCACACCTTCTAATATGAATGGGGCCAGTTCTCTCCATTCTCCCTTTTCTTCTCTTCGAGGAACAGCTTTGAGCTGGCATGGATAGCCATGTCTACTCAGAAGTAAATCACATTTTTTTCAACTAGGTTAAACAGCAATTTAATATAAGTACTTGAATTCACTCCGACTTTTTTTCAATTTTTTTCCTGAGAAAGTCAGCAAGTTGTTTTGGGGTTCCTTCGTAAAAATAAATAAATCTCCACACAGCATTGTCACTTTACACTCATTCCTGCAATGCCCTTCACTTCTCCGCCTTTCCAGTTCTCTGGTACCGAGCTTTACTGATTCTAAGAGCTAATGGCCTCCAAATGACTTGTAACCCTGCCAGGACCACCACCACCACCACCATCATCATCATTGCTGCTGTGGCTGCTGCTGCTGGTCAGTCATTCATAATATCACTTTTCCGGAGAAGTGTTGTTGTGCACTTAGGGGTTGCCACTGGAGGGAGAGGGGTGGGAGGGAGGATGTTTGCAGTCTACTCGGAAGTAACTCCTGCAGTGCAAGCAGGTGAGGAGCTGAGTGGGGGGTGGAGCAGAGGGCTAAAAAAAGGCGATGCACAGGCACGCAGAGTTGTATTGATTTTGAGCGGATGGTTCCAATGTGCCGATATATGGGATCGTCCCCAACCCCCAGTCATTCTCAGGCTTCTCCACATTAATGTAAAACCCCGCTGCCTTACTGGGGCTTTCTGCTTCCAGATTCTTTGCAGGATTACGATCGGCTCCGTTACACAGGTGGACACAGACAACCATGTGGTTTGTATTGAAACCTTCTGTTTCGGCACTTTTCCTATGTTTTCCTTTAGACAGCACCATCTTGTGGCTGAAATATAGCACTACAGTGGCATTACACACTACCAATTCTGCGTATTTTTTTTAAAAACCTGATTTAGTCCAGTGTTTTTTACGCAGGATAAACCTAAAAAAGTGTGGGAGGGGCCCTGGATGTAGACGATGTCGTGTTATGACCCGCAAACTTCCGTGACTGGCCAATCATGAGCATGCAATAAATTGCTGCTGTAGAGAAGCTCCTCGTCCATTTCATTTGACTGAGCACAGAAAGGAGAACGGGGTAGAAGTAACTCGGTGCCTCCTATTGACTTAACAATGCATGGGAGTGTGGAGAGTAGGGGGTGGGGGCAACCCTGTCCATCCACACGTCCACAGCAATTTAATATAAGTACTTGAATTCACTCCGACTGCCCCTGAGAGAGGAGAAGCACGATCCCCTCCATGCTTCTCCTGCCCTGCGTTGGATAGGCGGTAGCCTCCGAATTCAGAGGTGGCCGCCTATCCCCATAGGATTGTGCCCTTAATGAATTGGACAACTAAAAATAAGTCATTCATCCAGTTTTGAATTCTGACCTAGGACTAAACAGATTCAGGGCTGAATCCTGGTTCCAATACCAATGTCAGGTCTTAAGGCATGTGTGAACTCTGCCTCTGAGCAGGCAAACAGAACTTCCCCCAAAATATTTGCTAAGCAAAAACCCTGTTCACGCATTCACCAAAAACCCCTGGAGGGAGGAGTGGGGCCATGTGCACTACCGGCTCCATCCTGACCCCCAATGGCTGCAGCTTCAGACCATCGTGCTTTGAACTGGGAGGTCTAAAGGGGGGACCTTCGCTCATTCAGCTGAACACATGTAGAATCTCCATGCAATCAGGAGCCCCACCCATGCAGGGTTCCTGATCATGCAGAGGATGCGAAGTGTGTTCAGCTGAATGTGTGAAGATACCCCGTCAGGCCTTCCACTCTATGTGCGAAGGTCTGAGGTTGCAGCCAGGGCTGGGTGATGAGAACACTGAGGGCAGGACTAGCACACCCGGCCCTGTTCCTCCCTCCATGCGTTCTGAGAACCTATACAGGCAGATGCCTGACCAGGACTAAAGACATTGTTCTTTCCCTCCTATAAACTTCCAAGCCCTCTGAGGACGTCATCTAGGTCATTCTCACAGGGTTGGCCCAAGACATTTGCTACCTGAGACTAAGGATAAGATGACACACACTCCTTCACCATTTCATGTACAGAAGCTGACTGGACTGGATTCTTACTTTAACACTGGCAAGTGGACAGTGTCCTCTACCACAGGCTAGATTGGGAATACAGGGCAGGCCTTGGGGCTAGCAAGAAGGAAGCTTTGCTGCCACTAGGGCACTGGCTCAGGAGGATGAAAATGGCTGTGGGGTTCAGGAGTAACAGCTTGGGAGGCTGCTACTGCCCCTCAGCATTTGCTGCCTGAGGATTGCAGCCAGCATTGGCTGCTGCCTCATTCTGCTTAATGGTAGGGCCAACCCTGTTGCCAACATCCCTATAAGATCTTCCCATGACAGCCTTCTGGGGGGCATGGCAGACAGACTGCATCCAGGCCTCCATTTTGGTTGTTGTTTATTCATTCAGTTGCTTCCGACTCTTCGTGACTTCATGGACCAGCCCATGCCAGAGCTTCCTGTCAGCTGTTGCCACCCCCAGCTCCCCCAAGGTCGAGTCCATCACCTCCAGAATGTCATCCATCCATCTTGCCCTTGATCAGCCCCTCTTCCTTTTGCCTTCCCCTTTCCCTAGCATCAGCATCTTCTCCAGGGTATCCCGTCTTCTCATTATGTGGCCAAAGTATTTCAGTTTTGCCTTCCATATCACTCCCTCAAGTGAGCAGTCTGCCTTTATTTCCTGGAGGATGGACTGGTTTGATCTTCTTGCAGTCCAAGGCACTCTCAGAATTTTCCTCCAGCACCACAGTTCAAAAGCATCTATCTTCCTTTGCTCAGCCTTCCTTATGGTCCAGCTCTCGCAGCCATAGGTTACTACGGGGAATACCATTGCTTTAACTATGCAGACCATTTTGGAGGGGTCCCTAAAAGACCATTTCTGATTGTGAAGAGCTTGTCAGCTGCCATTCGTTTAAATCAAAATTCCATTGGTACAGGAAAACTCTGGCAAGCTGTGCAATTACCTTGGGTTGAACAGGAAGGATCAGAATATCTTTTTAACCTGTTGTCCTTGACAATCTTATGTGATTTTTTTGGACAATCCAGAAGAGCAGCTTTAATCCCACTACAGTCCAGAAGTCTGCTTTTCATTTCCTCTGAGTTAGTCCTACATGGTCCTTCGTTAGATTCAGCGTTTGCGTTGCTCGATGCGATTATGCAGGAACCTAAAGCATCTTGGAGTAAACAGTGCCGGGGACCAGATGAGGACCAGCTGGGCTGAAGTCTGGACTAGCCTGATGGTTCCATTTCTAGACACGAGTAACCGCCTTTTAGCAAAGTGTCTCCAGTTTGTGCTTTGTTTCAGGAAAACCTCAGGGAGACATAATGTCTGATGGCTGCTTTTGCAACTGTCTTTTTAGTTTCCTTCATCTGCAATAGTTTTCCTAATACATTTATGAATAATACTAACACTTAGCACAGGCTTGTAAACAAATGACTAGTCTACAATGTGTGGTAGTTTTTTGTTTTTGTTTTTTTACTAGTCCACCTCCTCACCACTTCCACCCTATGCTAATAATTTCTGACATAAAACGGTGAAACACGTCTGAATTTTTGCACAACTTCCCTGCCTAGTCGCCTGGAAGGAAGTCTCACTCACCCCATGGGACTGATCAACTACTTGCAAGCATGGCTTTGGATGTAGTACTTTAGAAGAGTGTTCAAAGCACGTAATACACATTATCTCAGTAATCATTACAACAACCTTGTGGGGTAGTTCAGTATTCCCAGTCTGAAGCTTTGCAGGGGGTCGGTGGGAGCTGAGAGTTAGTGGTTTGCATATGGCTACCAGATGAGGCTTGGCCGTAGGAGCACAAGGTAGCCATCATAATCCCACCATGGCCCTCGTGCCAAGCATGGCAGGGGGCATCAGTATGGCTTCTTCACTGTGCCTCGTCCATACCCTGCAGATTCTTTTGGATATGCATTACAAACAGCAAATACTTGCTTAACACCAACTGCCTTCCCCCCGCTAACAAGCCCATCTCCCCCCACCCCCTAACATTTTGATGGTATAGGCCCCAATATACGACTAGAGTCCAGCAAAAAAATAAAAATTAACCACCACCACCCCCAGCCTCTATGGAACTCAAGAAGCTTTCCAGAAATCTCCACCTGCTCCTGATCTTGTCCAGGCATTCAGTAGTAATTCTAGGGTTATCTCAGTATTGTAGCATCAGAGACATTGTAAATGGCTCACTGCCTCCTCTGTGGTTAGTTCAGAAGGGCTGAGATCACTCCAGGAGATGGCAAAGCTAGCGCAGCTTTCTAGCAATGGCAATGGTTCTGAGAGCATGAGGAGCCCTGGTTCATTTATTTTTATGGGCCCACCAAAAAACAAACAAACCATAAAATGCTCGCATTGGTTTAGGAAAGCAACATAAAACTTCTTTCTGACATTTCTGCACGTAATTTGCTCATTATAAGATATAGGATTTTGTGGTAACATAGAATATTCTGACCTCTTTATTCTTTCTGGATCAAAAGGAGTTGCAACTTCTCCTTATTATATTTTGCTCAGTTTTGCAAATACACAATAAAAGCACAATCCTGAGTAGGAATACTTCCTTTACACTGTTTGACACCGGATCTGTGCATACAGAGAGGAAACACAGTTGCTCCAGATTAACCCAACAAATGCCTGGATGTGTGATGTATTTCTACCAGGAGAAGCTTCAGAACAAACAGATGAGCATTCAGGGTGCTGCAGATACGTGGAATTTTGCACTCCAGATGTGAAAACCACTTATGGCATCTAGTCTGAAAACATTATTGTCAATCCACAAAACTGGATTGTGGGTTGCAATTAAGACAACTGCAGATTAAAAATATGCATACAGTGTGCAATTGCGGTACAGAGCTGCACTGGGAAAACCACTACGTGTGATGTGTTCTGAGCATGTGATGCCATTGTGTCAGGGGGGAGGAGCCATCATCATCACCCAAACCCGCTTCTCCAGATGGGACTGGGCCCTTTGTCACCACACAGGGTACAACAGAACCACCAGCCCTGTGAGTAGGAGGAAAAGTCAGTGAGGTGAACTGTTGTCATCTCCTCCTTTTTGAACAGGCTACTTAAAGACCATATATACTTCTTTTCACTGTTTTAAAAATCTGTTATTGTTCTTATTGATCTTATGTACAGCAAGTCACAGGAGCTTTGCTGGCTGAAGAGTGTAGTAAAAATGTTTAAAATACCTAAATAAAATACCTGCAGAAATAAAGGGGCAGGTTTCAAAGCTACCCTTCTTTCCATTATTGTTCTACATGCAACCTTCCCCAGCCTGATGCCCTCTAGTTGTGTTGGACTACAACTCCTATCATCCCCAGCCAACATTGCCAGTGGGAGTTGAGGGGCGCTGATGATGGGAGTTGCAGTCCAACATATCTAGAAGACACCAGATTGGGGAAAGCTGTTCTACAGAATGGAAATGAAGACTGAGAGGTGTGATTTGCCCAAGCTTAGTGAACCCATAGAAGAGCAGGGTTCCTGATTCCAGGATTCTGAATTATGTATGTCTCAGAGCTTTTCTACACAAGGCTCTTAATCAGCTGTTAATACACTGTAGCTACTTTCAGTGTTGTCACAGAAATGAGAACTGAGCACTATGTGAAGAGTGTTTCCTTTCCTGCTTTTCCACTACATAACCTCTAGGTGGGATTGTGGTATAGCAGAAGAGTGCAATTACACAAGTAGAAACAGCGCTTTCTTTCACTTTCACAATTAAATGCCGCACTTTCCCTGCTCTAAAAAAACTCGCCGAAAGTGCTGTTTACAAACAGAAGTGAAACTGGAGGGTCATGGTGTCATTGAAAGAACCAGTAAACAATTGTGAATAGGGAATGACAAGAACACAATAAATGCCTTATGCAGAAAAGCTCTCAGTCACAGAGTCTTCCTGGCTTAGACTCAGATGAGTTGGTCTCATTTATCAATGTAATGACTCAAGATCTTGTGTTTCTACTTTCTGAGAATATTTCGTAAGATGCCTGTTTTTCTTCCCCACGTTAAATGTGCATTCTGGCCTCCCAAGGGAACAAAGGTGGTGGGGGGGGGGGTCCATTTTTGCTTGGTAAAATGCTTTTGCTGCATCACAAACATTAACTGCTCCCCACCCCCTGGTACAAACAAAACATTAGTTTGCCTAATTCTGTCTGAGTCCTTCCTAGAAAACAATGTTGTGAAACAAAAACATGTTTCCGAAGCTGGGATACCAGATTCAAAAAGTAATAGAGAAGAGTGGGGATACGACAGATTTGGTCTTGAAGACCTGGGGGCTTGTGCTTACTGCAACCCAGTGCCCTGGTCACAAGCCTGATTAACCCAGGGCTCCCCTGCAGGATACTTTAGCTCCTCTTTTCCCCATCCCCATTGCTCTCCTGCACCTCCTTTCCATGCTTCTTACTGCAACCCCCACACCTCTTCTGCCCCTCTGCTATGGTCCCTTCCCCCTTCCAGATAGGCCTGTCCCGATTCCACCTCCACCAGTACTTTAGGATGGATCCTTCCTTCCCCCCTTGCTAGAGCAGCAGCCACTGGTCAAGTGTAAGGCCTTGGCCAACATCAGAGGCAAGGTCTGGCTGAGGAATTTGAACTGCAAATTCTAGTATGAACTGTCCTCCTGATCCAAACCTGCCAAACTAATATCCAAATCAGGACATAAATTCTCCACCAGCTTTCACAGGGCCCGAATGTTATGATGCAGTCCTCAGCTCAAAATAAACATTTTTTAAAAAGTTTTAAAATGTATATTTTGAGGGAAAATGCATTTAGAAATGTACATTTTGAGAGAAAATGTATTTAAAATAAATATTTACACACATACACATTTAAATGCAAACTTTCATGCAGATTTTTTTTAAAAAAAGGATAATGAGGAGGATAATGTAAGCTGCCTTGAGTTCCTTGCGAGAGGGAGAAAGGCGGGGTATAAATGCAATAAATAAATAAATAAATAAATAAATAAATAAATAAAATCACAGACTTGTGCAGAAATGGGACAGAACTGACTTAGGGAGGAAGAAATGCAAAAGTGACACAGAAGGGAAAGAGACTGAAATAGAAAGTGGAAGGAGATGCAAGGGCAGAGAGGCAGGCAGATGTGCACAGACACCACTACTCCCCCTCCAATGAGTCCATTATGGACCACACAGAAAGTAGTCTCAGAAGCTACAACATTCCAGTACTGGCAACCTAACATACGAATATAAGAACTTAAGAAGAGCCCTGCTGGTTCAGACCAAAGGTCCATCTTTGGTCCACCAAGACCTCCACCAGAGTTCTGTTCACACAGTGGCCAAACAGCTGCCCATGGGAAACCCACGAGTAGGACATGAGTGCAATAGCACCCTCCCACTCGCAACTGGTGTGCATATGCCTGCTGAATCTGGATGTAGCATATAGCCACCATGACTAGTAGCCACCGATAGCCTTCTCCTCCATGAATTTGTCTTATCCCCTTCTAAAGCCATACAAATGGGTGGCCATCACTACATCTTGTGGTAGCAAATTCCATAGTTTAACTATGTACTGTGTGAGGAAGGACTTCCTTTTATCTGTTCGGAATCTCCTACTAATCAGCTTCATGAGATGACCCCAGGGTCTAGTATTATGACAGAGGGAGAAAAATGTCTCCCTATCCACATTCTCCACACCATCCATAATTTTGTAGACCTCTACCATGTTTCCCCTTCCCCGCCTGTTTTGTAATCAGGCCCAGATGCTGTAACCTTTCCTCATAGGGGAACTGCCCCACCCCTTTGATCATTTGGGTTGCCCTTTTCTACACCTTTTCTATACCTTTTCCAAGGATCTACAATATCCTTTTTGAGGTACAGTGACCAGAACTGTACACTGTATTTCAAGTGTGATCACACCATGGATTTGTCTAAGGGCAGCATGATATTGGAAGTTTTATTTTCGATCCTTTTTGCTGTGTCTGAAGCTAGAGTGCATGTGCTCCACATGGCTTTGGGGAGCATTATGGGTGAAGATTGGGAGGGGTTAAATGAAACAGCCCACTATTTGTGGGCAATCCTTTGCTTAGAACTCTCTTCTGTCAGTAGAAACTCGCCGCTTGCCTGTGTGAACCCTCAAAAGCAAGCCAGATTACGCAAACACTTCAGGATTATTTTTCCCCCGCAGGAGAAGGCACTTAAAACAACAGCCTTCTCCCACAGACTCTCTGCTCTATGGCTGGTTTTTCTTTCCATATTTCAGTCGATTTGGGGGTTTGAGCTTTGCATTTTTCCATTTCAACTGCTTCCTTGCCAGTGGATCTTCAGTCCCTAATATAAGGCAAGCAGCCTGCGAAGGATACCTTGGAAATCTTCACACCATCCAGAAATGTTTGCTTCGTCTGGCACAGATATTTTTCCGACTCTAGCTACAGCAGCAGCATGGAACCTTCCCTTCCACAAAAGAGCTCCTTTCTAAAAACTGAAACCCATTTTGTGCGGAAGCAAGAAGGGGGGGGGGGAGAGAGAGAGAGAGAGAGAGAGAGAGAGACCGGTGCATTCTCTGAGCCAGAAAAATTGCCTGCTAGAGAGCCCAACAAATGAGAAATGAGTGTTTTGCTAATGCTGTAATGAAAACCATACTGAAATGATGCCATAATATCTCTGCTTTGCATAGAAGCATCGTGTATACTCAGAGAGCCAAAGCTACTTACGACAGCGTTTGCTGGATGGTTGCGGGTTGGGGGAGTAGGTGCTGGGGAGGATGAATAATACAGACAGTGGTATCACAGGGTTAGCTATTTGTACAGACAGTGAAAGAGGCTGGGGAGGGGGGACGACTTCTCTCTAATGGGTTCTTCTGCCATGCTTAGGTTTATAAATTGACAGCATATGCTTTGCCTTGAGCAAGACTTTGGATACAATTCCATGTGGAAGAAAGAAGGTGGACCCAGTTCTGGCTGGAAAGCCACTGTGGAAATGGGATAACTAATAGACCTGAGTCAAGCCAGGGTGTTTCCTAGACAGGGGCAATTCCACTACTCTTGGCCCAGCAGTATTCAATACCTTCATCCATGACTAGGATGAATGAAGAAACTGGAAGAACAATTCCGGGGGTTAAGGCAGGGGTGGGCAGAAGGTGGATCGGGGTCTTGCAACAGATTTTTTGGTGATTTGCTGTAGATCAGCAAGGCTCTCCAACTCCCATTTGTTTAACAATAACACTTCAAGGTCTAAATTAGAGTGTTAGAATCCCTGATTTGTAGTAACTCAGATTTGTATTTGTGTACTCAGATCATCCCCGTATATGGCTCATGGTGTTCAGCAGGTAACAGACTCTGCTACTCCTTTGTGCCTGGCTCCTGTTGGTGGATCTCAGGGTTCTAGTAAGCAATAGAGTAGATCCCACAAGCATGAAGTCTGCCCTCCCTTGGGTTACGGGACCTTGGTCTTGCACCCTGGTCTCCAGGAGCCAGGAGGGAAATCAGTTTGCATGCCATGATTCCACACAAGGACAGAAAAGCCAGAGAATGTGGTATTGGCCATGGGGATTTAGCTTCCTAAAAATCTCACCTTTCTTTTCCCCCCCTTTATTTAAAGAGAGAGCAGGTTTCTAGCCCTAATGGTCACAAAGATAAGACTGAAAGCATATGGGCAATGCCTTACTCAGAAGCCAGAAGAAATGTTGAATTAGGTTTCAAGTGAACCTCAGTGTCCTAGATAGATGGGGGAGTATGGGAGGTTCCTGGGGAGCCATTAAGAAAAGGTACATTTGGACTGAACATACTTAAGGGTGCTTTCAGAACAACCCAGCTACTCCAGAATTGTCACATATGTCTCTACCCTCCGCCTTGAGCAATCTGTCTTTCTCTTTCTTTCTCTCATGCCTGTAATTTTAAATGCTAAAAGTTTTGTTTTACTTTTATTTATTTAAAACAGCTTTCCTCAACCTGATGCCCTCCAGATGTGTTACAGTACAACACACCTGGAGGGCACCAGATTGGGGAAGTATGTTTTAAAAGATTTATAAACTGCTCTTCAGCAGAGTTTCCAGACTGGTGTACAAAAACAAGATAAAATACACAAAGAAAAGGGTGCTGATCTCCCTTACCAATAACCGTAATTCAGTGTACATATAACTCATGGGGCATTTTAAAAAAATGTCACCATTTCCCCTTACCTCTCTGCACTAACCTATGCATGAGAAATACTGTCTCCCTTTGATTTAATCAGAGGCTGGGAGGCTTCACCAAATGAAGCAACCAGCACTATACAGCCTATATAAGGCTCCCATCAGTTCCTAATTGACTTAACTCTGCTTTTTAAACCTGCTGCAGCCAAGAGTAACACCATCACTTCAAGAATGCAGGAATGGATCTGGTGCATCAAGTTTAATACTATCCAAGGGGTCAAAGGCACCACTGCTGGAATCTGGCATAGCTTGAAAGCAACACAATACAAAACTGTACTATTTTGCACCAGGAAGAAACTTAGTCCAGTATCTTCACAAAAAACATATTGCCTTTCTAGGGAAAAACCTTCACGACAAATATATCAACATCTTTCTAGGGAAAACCCCATCACTATCTATCTATCTATTTGACTTGTCCACCTAGAGTGCCATTTTTGGTAGAAAGGGGGGTGCTTCATACTGAGAGAATTAAACAGCACCCTAGTAAGGTACACTGCCCTTTCCTACTCTAAATTATGGACTGAGATTTATATTCCTTTTGCCATATATTCATATCATATTTTATATTCAAGGCCTGTGATCTCTTGAGCTGGCTCTCCTGGATCTGTCCTAAATGCCAGACGTTTCTAGTTTTCCTGTCAGAAAAAGGCAGAGAGGCATGCTGAATCTGGAGTTTTGCTCAGGTAGCCACAGCCAATTGTTAGTTATTATGAAAGCTAACTTCAGCAGGACATTAATTTTATTATTTATTTTAGTATCACATTCCTTTTTTCTTCTTCACAAAGTGAACTCAAAGCAGTTTAGAGGATAAAACAATACAAAGCATAAAGCAAATCCAATGTAGAATTGCAAATCTAAGAAAACACTCCAACTAAAAGCCTTTTGGTTTTTAAATGCATGTTTTGGCCAGGCATATTAAGGAATAATATGTCAAGGCCAGGTAAATCTCTTTTGGAGGGCAAACTGGGTGACATTACTGAGATACCGTTTGCTAAGGATATATGGCCATTTTTGCGAACCAAAGCTTTCCTTTGGTTGCATGCAGTGATCACTAGTACGTTTGGGGGGAACAATGGTCTAGTTCAGATGAAACAATCTTGTCTTAATGGTTTATTAACCCAAGAACACGCATCATGGATGCCACTCCCCTCACACACCAGCTTTCACACTTCTATCATTTGTTGAAACCACAGTTTCCTGTTGCATTTGACCCTGGAGACAATGGTGTAATCTCAGTTTGTTAACCAGAAAAGCCACTCTGCAAGAGCCATAGGAGTGCCATCCAGTGCCATCTCCAGTTTCCACTGCCCCAAAGGTATATTTCTGGGCTTTGGGGATGAGGCAGGGGGTAGGCACTTTCAAAACTTTATGAGCATTTGCACTTAATACCCTTGACTTTTTGCAAGCATACAACTGGACGAGCAATGGGATGCTCATGCATCCAGAACAAGATGTTGTAGTTTGTTTTGTAATTATATTTTCTCTATCTATTGTTCTTTGTCATTGCCTGGTCTGTGGAATTGCTATGTCTTTTTCCTTCTCTTCCTCCTTAGGAGATTACCTTAAAATTAGATGTATTTCTGATTATCTCTTCTCTGTGCTGTGATCATGAATCATTTAACTTGGATTTAAGGGACTAGACAACAAGACTAAGTATCCTTGATTTATCCTAGTCTCTGTGGCATTGTGTTTTCTATCTGCATAGAGTTTCATTTTTAGCTTCATCTTGTCAACTTTTTGTTTGAAGTCAGAATCTTCCAGTAAGTGGATGCAAATGTTTCTGTTGAAAGTTACAGCTGCTGGAGCATGGCCACTTGTACTGTGCAGTGAGGTAGTTACATAGAAGCTTGTATATTTCCTATTTCAAATTTTTTCCTTCAACTGTTGAGATTGTTATTTTATCAATGGTTCCCAGGAATCTTTCTGCTTTTCCAGCTGCTTTGAGTGAAAGAGGTGTTCTTTTCCTGTAAGGGAATCCTGCAGAGTTTGCAGCCTACAGTAATTCTACTCTTTAAAAAGATGGGCCATTGTCTATTTTAAGTTCCTCTGGGATTTCAGATTGTATTTTGCACAATTTGGGGGTGGCTGATTTACAGGGCTAGCCCTACCATGAGGGAGAGGGGAGCAGTTGCCCCAGGCTTAGGATGCTGGGAAGTAGCAGCAAAGTGTTGGAGGAGAGACCTGGGGGGGGTCTCCATGAGCAACTTACTCCGCGCTGGCTGCATGTTGAGGTCGTTAGGGATACATGACATCGTGGCCATCCAGCAGCCACCCTGGAGCTTATCAGGGAAAAATCAAATTTCCCGAGACTGCTTAAAGTCTGATTCTTTTCCTCAAGTTGGGTTCTCCCCGGTATAGTCGCTGTGTGCCCCAACCCCCACACTGACCTCGGGTATGCTAGGGGTGCGCCTTTCACTGTGACCTCAGTCAAGGGGTGTTTCCTCCCATTGTGCTGAATGAGGCTTGCCCTCTGAATGCCCACAGAAATAACAGAGAACCCCCTCAATTGACATGGCACATTTTAAAGCCCAATTCCTTAAGTGCGGATCAAGTGATCTCGAGGCTCCAATTCATTGCCTTAGGAAGTAAGTACTTCACAGCTTTGTTATAGATATCCTTCAGGTTACAATGGCAGCTGGTTTCTGTCTTTGTGTTTACTGCTCTCTTTCCCACAACAAACCAATTACTGTCTGCTCAGAAATAACTACCATTGTGCTCAATGAGGTCCTGCGGGTTAAAATGGGGTCTGGTTTCCGTCTTTGTGTTCTCCCCGCCACCTCTTTCCCAGCACAAGCATATGTGTGTCTACTCAGAAGTAACTCCCATTGTGCTCAATGAGGCTTGCTCCTGAAATGCAGGTGCATTTGGACTTTCAGGGGAAAGGAGAAATGGGCGGAGAGGGGGGGAAGCCTCTCTTATTGATTGAGCAGCCCCTGCCAGTCAGATGACCTTCACTTCACCCCCCACCCCCACCAGGAAGCATGTTCTGTGAAGTGATTTTTACTCGTCCGAAGAATCTGCTCATGGAGCCCTGCTCACAGCAAAGCCGATTCGCTTCAAAAAATCCGGTACTCCTCCATTAGCTTCTCCTTCCATTGTTGTGGAAACATGGCTCTGTATGCTGTGCAGCCTGCTCTGCACCTCCCAAGTTAACCCGCTGCCTTCAGGTGCAGTGGAGGTATATTTATCTGCAACCCAGTTGGCTTTTGTGCATGGAATGGGAAGGGGTGCCATCTTGTTCTTTGCCTCAAGAAGCAAAATGTTTTGGGCCAGCCTTGCTGATTTAGCAGCCCTCAATTTATGGTATAAGGAGTATTCATCAGTAACAACCAGCAGGTAATCTTTTGCTAGAAAATGTCCACAGAATTTGGATTCACTTCTAACCATGGTCTTTGGGCCAATGCAGTCATTCTGAATGCCGCAACGTTATAGTAGCAAAAGGCACCCTCTGCGCTGTTTTCCTGACATTTTATCCATCTGTGGAAACCAGACCTTTTCTCATAGTAGCCCTTGTGTTTGTCTTTCCAATTACTTGCTGCCTCTCTACTATCATTCCAGTCGTCTAGAATACTGATAGTTGCTCCTGTACTCAACAGCCATTGTATTTCAGTGCTCTGCTTCTCATACAAATAGTAGCTTTAGGTCTATTTCAGCATCTGCCACCTGAGGCAACTGCTTCACTCTGCCTCATGGTAGGGCCAGCCCTGTAAATCAGGGCTGGTGTACTTCAGTTTATATTCCTGTTTTTGTCTCTAACTGAAACACAGAATCCTCTGTTCTTGGCCTGTATTGCTTTACCTGGGCTTTGACTCGTTTGTACCCTTTTTGCAAGCTTTCGTGCCTGTTTGCATACTTCAGCAAAATTATTCTTTTTCCCACAAGAAGCTCAGCCTTTTTCTTTCTCAGGGTATGCCACTTTATAGGGGTAAACACCACCACAAAAAAACCAGGAACTTCCTCTGCTAACTGATTCATCCCTAATGTTATCCTAGGTTCCAGATTTGCTTGTTTTATTCCCACTGTGAGACTGGAACTTGTTGATCTTTTCTCCTAGGCAGCTGATTGGACTTTCCAGTGCTTGTCACTTGCCCTTCAACTATTTCCAAGGAGCATGCATGAAAGATCTAGCAGTTTTGCTCGTACAGTATTACAGAAATTATGAGAGCCAGTGTGGTATAGTGGTTAGAGGGTTGGACTGAGACTCAGGAGATCAGTGTTCTAGCCCCCACTTGGCCATGAACCTCACTGTCTGACTGGGTTCGGACAACTGCTACAGGGAAAGAAGCCACCGTGTTGTCCAAACTGGGCACGCAATGTGATGGGGGTGGCTTCATACCCACCCTAAAACCCAAAACGTGCAGTAGAGGTTGTAGAGTGGGTAGAAAGCCACCCCGCCATGCAGTGCACCCAGTTCAGATGACATGCCAACCCATGCTGCATCGTGGGGGATTATTTATTTGTTTGTTTATTACATTTCTATACCACCCAATAGCTGAAGCTCTCTGGGCAGTTCACAACAATTAAAACTACAAAATATGGCATAAAATACATTATAAAAATTTTAAATTTTAAAACTACAGTATAAAAGTAAAAAGCGGAATAAAACCTAGCAGCAATGCAGAAATTTAAATTACAGTAACAGATTAAAAACAACAGAATTTAAGGACTAAAATGTGTGGGAAAATAAAAATGTCTTCACCTGGTGCCAGAAAGAGCACAATGTCAGCACCAGGTGAGCCCCTCTGGGAAGCTCATTCTACAACTGTGATGCCACAGCATTATGCAAATAGTCGGTGTGCGAGCGCACAGTACACACAGGAGCAATGGCTTCTCCCCCCGCCTCGTGATTGTTTGAACACAGCCTGTGACTTTGGACCAGTCACTGACTCTCAGCCTGACCTACCTCACAGGGTTGTTGTGAGGATAAACTGGAGAGGAGGAGGATAATATAAGCTGCCTTGGACTCCTTGGAGGGGAAAAAAGCAGGAGATAAATGTAATAATAATAATTAATAATAATAACTGAGCCCTTGCTCTGTCAGTTGGGTTGATCTACAGTGCTCTCTGATCTCTGATGTGATATCTCTATTTCTAGATGTAAAGCTGAGCCAAAAGTTCTCTTCACAGAACTTTAAGCTTGAAATTGGGGGTGGGGGGTGGGGGGTCCATGTAACAAAAGGATCCAGAATCACCTCTCTTTCATGGCACTGGAGCTCCTCCCTGGTAACTGCCATTTTTAAAACCATGTTTCCTCAGAAGTTCATCATCACATTGCATCATTCTGAGGGGACTTAACAGGGAAATGAAATAGCAGCTGCCTGGCATCCATAAGCATGCTGCCACTGGCAAGTTTTCACCTCCTTTTGCCCATCCTAAGATGAGAATTGCCAAAAGCCCCCCCCCCCCTTCATTGCCTGTAAATGGGGCAGCAAATGGCGGGAGGGTTGTCCATTTTTGCTCAGCACTAGATCATTGCTAATTGCCTTACTCTGGTGTAGGGTTCATCTATTGTCTCTCTATTCTGCTGCTTTGCTTGCCTATACTTTGAAGGGGTCGGATTGTGTAGTAATCCAATCTCTATCCTAACTTGCCTGATGATCCATGAAGAGGTCCGATTGTGTAGTACCTCCAGTGTAGAATAGCAGCCAGTGTTGCTGCTTCCCACCTACCCCAACATAGGATGGGGAGACCAGCAGTTTGAAACCAGTGGCAGAGGGAGGCTCCCATGCTACCAAAGGTTGTGAGGTCTCTTAAAACCTTTAAAACCAACCGTCTTGTAGTTACCATCTTTCTCTTATTGACAGGACTCTCCACCTGCCCAAAATATTCCACACACCCTTATATTATGACAGAAGGGAAGATATGCCCCTCAGTTCAGAACCTTACAGAATTATACAAGAAGAGAGCAGGGCCCCTGCAGTTCCCGGATCGGCTATCTGCAATCCTCAGCATGATAGCTTTAAAACAGGCAATAACTTGAAGCCCTTTTGAGAATGACACTGGCTTCCACACATCTATAATGCAAACAGTGTAGGGCAACATTTTCAGTATGCCACCTGCATTCTCAGGAAATCGCTGCCATAGTTAAAATATATACCAGAACACAGTGAAGTTATAATTCAGAAGCCAATGTTAATTTTCCACCCTTCAGCATCCATTTTGTAAACCCTTGTGGTGGTAGCAGTGGTTTTTTGTCATGCAATGCAACCCTAAGCATATATACTCTGAAGTCCCACTGGGTTGCATTCAATGTTAGGATAAAATGCAGAGGAGGAGGACTACGTAAACCACATTGGGTTCCTTGCAAGAGGGAAAAAGGCGGGCTATGCATGTGATAATAATAATAATAATGACAACAATAATAACAACTTCTTACATCCTATTCATTTTGATGGATCTACTAAGTAGGACTACTGGATACAACTGACTGCGTTTAATGGGACTTACTCCCTAGTAAACATGTGAAAGACTGCAATCCTACTGTACACATCTATGCATGGTTACTCAGAACTAAATAAGGCTTAGTTATAGGTAAATGTGCATAGGACTGCAGTCATGCAGCCAGATCCTCTGCAAGGTTATTTGGAAAGAAATCCCATAGAATTCAAGTCCAAGTACACATGCATAAGCCTGCGCCCTTCAACACAATCCTATGGTTGTTTACTCAGAAGTAAGTCCCATTGAGCTTGAACATTACTCATGCTTAAGCGTGCTTAAGTTAAGTGTGCTTAGCTTATGTGGGAGAAAGCTCCACTGAACTCAATGCAACATACTTTTGAGTAGACATGTAGAGGATTGCTCTGTTAGTGACTTATGTTCGTTGTGGTACAAACACTGTTACGATCGCTTCAGGAACTTTACAAACATGTGAAGAATGCCAATCAAGTTTTGCTTAAAAACTAATGCGTTTCGTCAGAGAGGCTCCACACATCAATAAGTTCTATCAAAAGTGAAATCTGAAGGAAATTTGGTGAGTCCAGCCTGGATAAGACATGTGAGGATGGACATAAAGCTTGTAAGAAAGCAGGAGCTTCTGCCAAAAATTGCAGCCCTGTTATAGGTAATACCATCTTTGCTAACCTAGTGCCCTCTAGATGTGTTGTACTACAACTCCCATCATCCCTAACCAGCGCAGTCCACATTCAGAGAAGCATGAAGCCTGGTGGATAGTTAAGTTCCAATCTGTACAGTAGTCCAAGAGATATGGATCAAGTCATTTTGTATAGGAAATTCACCAAGATCAAACTCCTTAAGCATCCCTAAGAAGGATGAACTTGACACCAAATCCTTGGTGACTGGGGAAAAAAATTACAGATCCCTTCTCAGTTCTTAAAGTTCAGCTTTGAAAGATGACAGCTGGTAATTCCACACCAAGATGGTTCCTGACCCCCCTGAATTCAAAATAGTCTAAGAGTAGCTTCTCTCTTTAATTTTTATAAGTGAGTATAGATAGTATTCTTGCCAAGAAAACCCCATGGAACGTATCACAAGGCTAAAAGATATGACGCCGGAAGATGAGCCCCTCAGGTCGGAAGGTGTCCAATATGCTACTGGGGAAGAGCAGAGGGTATTTCCAAGTAGCGCCAGAAAGAGTGAAGCAGCTGGGCCAAACCCGAAAGGACACTCAGCTGTGGATGCGTCTGGTGGTGAAAAGAAAATCCGATGCTGTAAAGAACAATATTGTTTAGGAACCTGGAATGTCAGATCAATGAATCAAGGTAAGCTGGAGGTGGTCAAACATGAGATGGCAAGATTGAACATCGACATCTTGGGAATCAGCGAACTAAAATGGACAGGCATGGGCGAATTTAATTCAGGTGACCATCATATCTACTATTGTGGGCAAGAATCCCTTAGAAGAAATGGAGTAGCACTCATAGTCAACAAAAGGGTGGGAAAAGCAGTACTGGGGTACAATCTTAAAAATGATAGAATGATCTCAGTACGAATCCAAGGCAAACCATTCAACATCACAGTAATTCAAGTCTATGCCCCAACCACTGAGGCCGAAGAAGCTGAGGTTGATCGGTTCTATGAAGACCTACAACACCTTCTAGAACTAACACCAAAAAAAGATGTCCTCTTCATCATAGGGGATTGGAATGCTAAAGTAGGAAGTCAAGAAATCACCGGGATAACAGGCAGGCATGGCCTTGGTGTACAAAATGAAGCAGGACAAAAGCTAATAGAGTTTTGCCAAGAGAACATGCTGATCATAGCAAACACTCTTTTCCAACAGCACAAGAGGCGACTCTACACATGGACGTCACCAGATGGTCAATATCGAAATCAGATTGATTATGTCCTTTGCAGCCAAAGATGGAGAAGCTCCATACAGTCAGTAAAAACAAGACCTGGAGCTGACTGTGGCTCAGATCATGAGCTGCTTCTTGCAAAATTTCGGCTTAAATTGAAGAACGTCGGGAAAACCACTAAACCGTTCAGGTATGACCTAAATCATATCCCTGATGAATATACAGTGGAGGTGAGGAATAGATTTCAGGGATTAGACCTGATAGACAGAGTGCCTGAGGAACTATGGACGGAGGTCCGTAACATTGTTCAGGAGGCAGCAACGAAATCCGTCCCAAAGAAAAAGAAATGCAAGAAAGCAAAGTGGCTGTCTGACGAGGCTTTACAAGTAGCTCACGAAAGAAGGGAAGCGAAAAGCAAGGGAGAAAGGGGAAGATATACCCAACTGAATGCAGAGTTCCAGAGAATAGCAAGGAGAGACAAGAAGGCCTTCTTAAATGAACAATGCAAAGAAATCGAGGAAAACAACAGAATGGGAAAGACTAGAGATCTCTTCAAGAAAATTGGAGATCTCAAGGGAACGTTTTGTGCAAAGACGGGCATGATAAAGGACAAAGAAGGCAGGGACCTGACAGAAGCAGATGAGATTAAGAAGAGGTGGCAAGAATACACAGAAGAACTATACAGGAAAGATCTGAATGTCCCTGATAGCCATGATAGTGTGGTCACTGAACTTGAGCCGGACATCCTCGAGAGTGAAGTCAAGTGGGCCTTAGGAAGCATTAGTAACAACAAAGCTAGCGGAGATGACAGTATTCCAGCCGAGCTATTTAAAATCCTAAAAGATGATGCTGTTAAAGTGCTGCATTCAATATGCCAACAAATCTGGAACACTCAACAGTGGCCACAAGACTGGAAAAGGTCAGTTTACATTCCAATTCCAAAGAAGGGCAACGCCAAAGAGTGTTCAAACTACCGCACAATTGCGCTCATTTCACATGCCAGCAAGGTGATGCTCAAAATCCTACAAGCTAGGCTTCAGCAGTATGTGAACCGAGAACTACCAGAAGTACAAGCTGGGTTTAGAAGAGGCAGAGGAACTAGAGATCAAATCGCCAACATTCGCTGCATCATGGAGAAAGCAAGAGAATTCCAGAAAAACGTCTATTTCTGCTTCATTGACTACGCTAAAGCCTTTGATTGTGTGGATCACAACAAACTGTGGCAAATTCTTAAAGTGATGGGAGTACCAGACCACCTTACCTGTCTCCTGAGAAACCTGTACGAGGGTCAAGAAGCAACAGTAAGAACCAGAGATGGAACAACCGATTGGTTCAAAATTGGGAAAGGAGTACGACAAGGCTGCATATTGTCACCCTGCTTATTTAACTTATATGCAGAGTACATCATGAGAAATGCCGGGTTGGATGAATCAGAGGTCGGAATTAAGATTGCCGGGAGAATTATCAACAACCTCCGATATGCAGACGATACCACCCTAATGGCAGAAAGCGAAGAGGATCTCAAGAGCCTCTTGTTGAGGGTGAAAGAGGAGAGTGCAAAAGCTGGTTTGAAACTCAACATTAAAAAAACGAAGATCATGGCATCTGGCCCCATCACTTCCTGGCATATAGAAGGGGAAGAAATGGAAGCAGTGACAGATTTTACTTTCTTGGGCACCAAGATCACTGCAGACGGTGACTGTAGCCATGAAATTAAAAGACGCTTGCTCCTTGGGAGGAAAGCTATGGCCAACCTAGACAGCATAGTAAGAAGCAGAGACATCACCTTGCCGACAAAGGTCCGTCTAATCAAAGCTATGGTTTTCCCAGTAGTAATGTATGGCTGTGAGAGCTGGACTATAAGGAAGGCTGAGCGCCGAAGAATTGATGCTTTCGAACTGTGGTGCTGGAGAAGACTCTTACGAGTGCCCTGGACTGCAAGGAGGTCAAATCAGTCCATCCTAAAGGAAATCAACCCTGAGTGCTCATTGGAAGGACAGATACTGAAGCTGAAGCTCCAATATTTTGGCCACCTAATGCGAAGAGAAAACTCCCTGGAAAAGACCCTGATGCTGGGAAAGACTGAAGGCAAAAGGAGAAGGGGACGGCAGAGGATGAGATGGCTAGATAGCATCACGGATGCAATGAATATGAACTTGAGCACGCTCCGGGAGAGAGCGCAGGACAGGAAGGCCTGGCGTACTATGGTCCATGGGGTCACGAAGAGTCGGACACGACTGAACGACTGAACAACAACAACATAGATAACTGAGGGCATATATGGAAGGGCATACTTGTGTGCAAATCACCACTTACTGCAGAATTAGGCCCCAATCCTTTCTCACCCAGTGTTGTATACTTTAAGGCAAAAACCTGCAATGTAAATACACTGTGTGGTAGATGTTGGGTTTTTACCTGCTGTTTTGGAAGTATTGCTCCCTCCCCCCCAGCCCCGGCGGTTATTTTTTCCATTACCTTTACTACTTGTCTAGGAATATTTTTTGTTATTTTTAGGATTTTGTTTGCTGCCTCAAAAGGTGGGAGAGCTGGAATAAAAATAATTTCAAGGAATAAACAAACACATTCCTGTGCAGAGCAGAGCTGCACTGTTCCTAGACATTAGCCGATGAACTTAAGAGTTTTATGCAGGAGCAAAAGCTGAGATTTCAGGAATTGTCTGCTCACACACATTTGTCGTTCATTTCCAGTCAGCCAAGTATGAGTCAAATATAGCTTTGGAGCACCAGCATGGACACTGGTGGAAAATTTAACAAGCATCAGAAAGAGTAGATACATTGGTTTGGTACACTAGTCTAGCCCAAAGCAACTTTGCCAAATAGGAGTGGTAAAAAGTAGAGACTTGGCTTTCTGGCTTCAAATGTACTTTAGAAATACACACTTCAACAAGTCAAAGCACTGATCTGAAACAGATATTTTTGAGCACGTCTTGCATTAAGAATATAAGGAGAGCCATGCTGGATTAAACAAAAGGTCTATCTTGTCCAGCATTCTGTTCACACAGTGGCCAACCAGCTGCCTGTGGGAAACCCACAAGGTGGACAAGAGTGCAATAGCACCCTCCTGCTCATGGTACACAGGGGGAAACTGCCTCTGATACTGAAGGTAATATATAGCCATCATGACTAGTAGCCATTGATAGCCTTCTCCTCCATAAATTTGTCTAATCCCCTTTTAAAGCTATCCAAGGTGGCAGCCATCACTACATCTTGTGGTAGCGAATTTCATGTGCTGTGTGAAGAAGTACTTAGAATCACAGAATAGTAGGGTTGGAAGGAGCCTGTATGACCATCGAGTCTAACCCCCTGCTCAATGCAGAAATCCAAGTCACAGCATCCCTGACAGATGGCATTCATCTTGAATGCCTCCAGTGTGGGAGAGCCCACCACCTCCCCAGGTATTGGTTTCATTGTCATCTTGCTCTAGCAGTCAGGAAGTTTTTCCTGATATTCAGCCAGAATCTGGCTTCCTGTAACTTGAGCCCGTTATTCTGTGCCCTGCACTCTGGGTTGATCGAGAAGAGATCCTGGCCTTCCTTATATCTGTTTTGAATCTCCCATCAATCAGCTCCACTGGGTTCTAGTATTATGAGAGCGGGAGAAAAATTTCTTCCTGTCCACTTTCTCCATGCCATATATAATTTTGTACACCTCTCTCATGTCTCCTCATACTCACCCTTTTTGCAAGTTAAACAGTCCCAGACATTGTAACCTTTTGTCATAGGGGAGCTGCTCCAGCCCCTTGATCATTTTGGTTGCCCATTAAAATTAGGTGATTCATCTAATCTCTGATATCATATTAGAGCAATCTTGCTAATTACCATCACTGTGATTTACAGAGCTCAGTTAATCAGAAATCCCAGCAGAAGGTGCTGTACAGGGTCAGGAGAAGGTCTAGAGACAGGCTTGAGGCTTCTCCTCCATCTACTGAAGCTGACAGAACTGGGAGGATGCAGGGGAAACTACACAGCGACCCACCCAGGGCCAGTCCAGACTCTGGGTAGAAGGGGGCACCTGGCTAAAGGCACCAGCTTGTGGACAAAATTGAGCAATCAGCTGCCAGGCCTATACCAGTCGCATGTGGCAACGGATTCTTTCCCAGGTATCAGTAGTATATGCTCTCATCCAACCACCACTCCCAGGTGCCATCTGGCCAGTGTTCATGCTCCAGCGTAGGGCAGGTCAAATGAAAATGCATTCTTGCTGTCAGATTTGGCATGTCAAAAAGGACGGTTGTTCTAGTTCAAAAGGATAACTTAATTTACTCAGGCTGTTTGGGTCCAGATCCTATCCTAGACCAAAAAATATTATATACTTTGACGGTGGTGGTGGTGTACTAAGTGAGACTAATATCCGCTGAGCAGGTTACAGTTCAAATGTATTGGAGGTGGAAGGGAAGGGAAAAAGGGATGTATACAAGCAACCGCAATTCCAAGTACTTAGCCTTTTTTTCCCACCGGGAGTGAAGAATAAGAGGTTCAGCCAAAGGTTTATAGGAAAGCTGGGTTGATGAAGTGGATTTCAAAAAAAGGGGGAGAGGTGGCACCATGGTGGTGTTTGGGGAGGGGATTCCAGGCACGAGAGGCAACAATGGACTGAGCCTTAGACGAGCAGGACATTTTTGGATGACTCAGGGTAGTAATGATTAATTAGAAAGCGAATTAACTTGTCAAACCTCAGTGAACATGTACACCGTAAAACAGCCTTCCCCAACTTGGTGCCCTCCAGATGTTTTAGATTACATCAGCCCCAGCCAGCAGGGCCACTGGCCAGGAATGCTGGGAGTTGTAGTCCAAAACATCTGGAGGGGAATAGGTTGGGGAAGGCTGACAAAAATAGTTGTTTGGGGCTGCCCATCCAGACATCCTGCTGCTAGATAGGAATGTTGTATCCCCAAGGGACTCTTGGTAAGTGAAGCCACACCACCTACGCTCCGCTCATCAATTCTTTAATTAGGATTTACACTTGCAAATGCTCCTATTATTCAATGTACAACTCTATTGTTCAGCCACAGAAGAGCTCAGTAGCCCCACACTTGCCATTCCAAGTGTCAAAATAGCTGTCCAGAACCTCTTGCTACATCCAGAACAACTAAGCAGATTCACATAGCTGGTCTTTGCATGCTGAAGTCGCCACATCCTGGCTTGCCCCATTTTGCAAAGATCTTTCCAGTCAGGGCGAGTCACACAGCAGACCTGTGTTGCAGTATTCACGAGACTGGGAAAATCAACACTCCAGAATCCAGTAAAAAACTGAATACTGGTGCCTGGATTTTTGCAGGTGGGGTAGAGACAAGTATGATATAAAAAGAAGTCATATCCGTTCCCTAAGCTAAAGGGTTAGCCTGTCTTTTCTCCATGCTCACAGCCAAAATGACATACATACATACATACATACATATATATACGTGAATCTCAACTTTCTCAACTCCCCCCATGGTTCAGGAGGAATGTCTACTTTTTTCTTTTTAAAGCTGCCACGTAAATGTCTTGTGTGTATCCATTCATGTGTCACTTTATTAAATAAAAACAAACAATCCCTCTGTACAGCGCAAAACTGCTCTTGGGATTAGGATGGGAGGTTTACTAGTGACATCACAGGAGCCAGCTAATCAGCATCATGCACAGCCAGCCTCAGGTAGAAACTTGCAGAACCATGTTGTGTGTATTTTTCAGAGTCAGGAGAGGCAACATGATTTATTTATTACCGGGACCCTTGGGGGTGCAGAACACCACCACTGTCACAGCGGTGGGGTCCTTGAGAGTGCCTTCACTAGTACCGGACAGCCAACTGTTTCATTTTGTGTTTCTGCACAGGACTGAGTAACAATTCTTCCAGCTGCACTGTCCCACTGGTATCTCATTACCTGGACAGTGATCCAGTTTCTTCCTACACCAAAACTCTGCACATGGACCTCCTAACTGATCGGTGCATTTATAGCCCTGTGGCAACAAGAGGCCTCTTAGAGGGGGATGTGGGGGAAGGAAACAGCAGGAAGGGAAATCCCCTTTCACACTCTGCTTCCAGTATTCCCCACTGGAAGCAGCTTTTCCTCATCTAAATGGGCCATGTATTGTAGCATGTAGTTTGGGCCTCACTGAAGGTGAGGTTTTTAACCAGAGACCTGGTTTTTAATTCTGAGATCCATCTTGCCCCCAAACTGTAACCCAACACCATCTCCGCCTCTACCCCGGAACTACCCACATGGAGTTTGCTGAGAACAATTGACCCAGAGCTCTCACTCTTCCTGCAAGGACTTTCGCAGTCAACGCTGCACACTTCAAAGAAATAAACAGTGAGCTGCAGTCAGTCTTCATGAGCCATCCAAGACTGTAGATCAGCCTTCCCCAACCAGGTTGAGGAAGGCTGGCGTAGGTAGATCCAAGTGCAAACTACTTACTGAGAGTGACAGTCTCGTTGATTCGGAAGCTGCAGAGAACTCTGTCAACGTTGCGGGCATGTCGAAAGCCGTTTCCCGTCACGACCACTTGGAACGACTCTGAAAGAACAGAAAATTGTTCACTATTCCCACCACATCTAACTGGGGCAATCAGATTTTTTTTTAACATATGTCTTTTTATTATTTGAAAGAAAAAGAAAGTAATACAAATGTGCTTTCTATCATAATGCAAGGGAAAAAAATATTTAAACTAACATAGAACTGAAAAGCACTTCTCAATGTTGCTTCCCCTGAGAAATCAATCAATGGATGCCACATGTTGATCACTCCCCACATCTTTTCCCTCTCTTCTCCTTCGGGGAGGAAGATAACAGCTATATAATGTCTTATAGAAATGTTTCTTCATGTTAGTGTACATGGAGATAAAAGCAAGATCACCGAGATAAATGAAGGTTTTATAATACCAATCACTCTTGTGTAGTTGCTATTTCTCTTCTGCACCACTTCTTTGCAAGACAGCAAAGACAGATACTAAATAATAATGGTCTTGTGACACAATCCACCCCACACTGCTCAGCTGATCAGATATTACATCTCAGCACTGGGGGAAAGAAGTCCTGGAGAGATGGGGTGAGGCCTGGAAAGAGACTGGTGGGCCAGTCGGGGAAGCCCTGCAGATTGTATTTGGCCCATGGGCAAAAGGGTCCCCGTGCCTGATTGGGCCTCACTGAAGACTCACCAGATATTGATTGATTGATTGATTGATTGACTGAATTTCTATACTGCCTTTCTGGAACCAACAACGGTGGTTTACAAAAGCTATCTCAGATTTTTTCCCCCATGTAGTCCAAAGCTGTCCCAGGTGCTAAAAGGCTGACTTCTTATTGCTCAGCATGAGCAAAACAACATTGAAATATCATAAGATAGGTATGTTTCACGTAGGATGCTGCAGTAGCTGCATCAGTACAAACCATTCTGCAACTGTTACAGCTACACAGACCTATAGGGAATGGGTGTTAGACATTTGTCTTATGCTAAAAGAAAAATGCCTGAAAAAGCAGAGTTTAATGTATTCAATAAAAACTTTCTAGGTAGGTTCAACTTTACAGACATGAGGTTTGTCTATGCATGAGTGCATATAACTAGAACAAACAATTAGGAGAGCATACTGTTATCACTTTAAACTTATTTGCAGCAAAAATGACCCTGTTTCTGCTGAATCAACAATTTCCCTGGCATTTAACAGGCGCCACCCACTCACTGACTCTCTTAGCACATGCCTCAGGGGGCTCCTGCACTGTAGCTGCGCAAAGAATACAAGTTGACTCAGGAATCTGGGCTCCGCTCCAAGCCTCAATTTCTTTCATCCCAGAAGGCTCAGCTGCACAGCAGGCAGGCAAATCCATCTCCTCAGGCTGGTGAGCTCATTCAGGGAAACATGCAATGGAACAGAGAGGTGGAAGGTGCTTTGTTCTTGTAAGAAAGAAGACAAATGCTAACCTTTGGCTGTGTCTCTCTGTACAAGTTTCACAGACAGACATGGGTGCACATCCACGACAGCTGGGCGACGGTGGGGGTGGGGGGTGACCCTACAGGCTCTTCAGCACAGAACATTTCTCGCCTGGGGGTCAGGTGATCAAGAGGAACCAATCGCTTCTTGCTTCCTCCTATGTAAATGCCAAAGCCTGCCATTGCTCTTGTCTGAGCAACAAGTTGATGAGAGAAGCTCCATGGGATTTGCCAGACTTGCCCTCATCCTGCCTCTTTCTACTGACTTGAGTACTCTTCATTTCTTTTGTGGTCTCTGAACCTACCTGGCAGGCAGGTCGCAGAAAGTGGTGCTGCAAGGGAGGCTACATGAAACCTCTGGGAGGGGACGTCCAAGAATTTCAAATGTCGTGTCATCAATATGTTGCTGACACCCAACTCTGTCACTCCTTTCCATCTGGTTCCAGAGTGGGCGTGCAACCAATGCCTGAACTCAGCGATGGACTGGATGTTGGCTAACACATGAGACTTAATCCAGTAGAGTCAGAGGTGCTGAGGATCAGCCTCAGCTGATCACCTCTTCTGGATATAAAGCCTGTTCTGGATATAGAGCCTGTTCTGGATGGGCTTGTACCCTCTGAAAAAGATCAGGTTCACAATTTGGAAGCGACCTAGGGGCCAGTGAATCACTTTCTCCGCTTTTCCCTGAAACCTTCCTGAAATTGGCTTTGGTCTGTCAGCAGCACGCTAAGCTGAAAAAAGCAGACCATACCCCTCCCAAACCAACAGCTTTCACAGGTCACACTGCACTCTAATCCGCCTTACTTTGCGGTGGGGTGGGCAGAGTCCTGCCAATCAAAATGAATGTTGTCAACCCCCTATGAGAGGCTTGGTCTCCACCTTTCCTCTTTCCTCTGCTCAGGGACAGGAAAGGTATTGTACAGGATATCGGGCATCCAGAGAAAAGGAGCAGAACTTTCTGTCTGGAAGTTTCCCTACGTCCCACCAATAAGAGTTTTTGCCAGTCTTTCTCCAAGGAAATAAGAGTCCCACGCGCATACAGAGCCGCAGTATATCACCAAAGCGCTAAAGCAGTCAATCTTTAACAAATCCCAGTGCTGGATGACAGTCTCTGTAAAGCCACCCCCCTTCTGTGCATGTTTACTCATAAGTAAGACATAAATCTCGCTCCCCTGCAGTCAATCTTTAACATATCCTAATGCATATGGAGCCACGGTATACCGCTAAAGTGTTAAAGCATTAAAGAGCTCTTTTATGCTTTAGCTCTTCAGGGCTTTAGTTCTTTAAGGCTTTAATGCTTTAGTGATACACCAAAGTAGCAGAACATAAATGTCTACATGGTCAGGGTCAGTCGGTGAAGGTGTGGCTGCCTTGTGGTGCTTCACCGCTTGCCTAGCCCCCCCTGTGACTCCTGAGTTGGTCCTTGTTCCTTCTCCCCAGGGCCTCAGGGAGGGGAGGAGATTTCAGCCATGCTGGCTTCACCTCCTCCATCTTGGGCGTGCTTCCCAGCAACAGCAGCAGGGGCAGGCTCAGGGTCTACTCTCCTTCTTGGCCCCTGCCTCTCACCCACCCGTTGAATCCTGTACTGCAATCCACACAGGTACCCCAGGGGAGCACCCCACCACCACCACTGGCCTCCCTTGCTGGGAAGCTGGCCTGGCCCCTGTCACTGCTCCTTCAGGGCCAGATGCTCCTGCTGACTTTCCCATCATTATGGCAACAACTTTGGGCTGGCTGCAGCCGCACTCTGGCACTTTGCAAGGTGGCTCTTCGCCGCTGTGGCCGGTGGAAGTCCTGACACAGCTGGTAACAGAGGGACGCCTCCATTGTGGCTGACTTGGCTGCAGAACCCAGGCATATATACATGCTTATCCACCCATATTGAAACGAACAATTAAAAAGGGAATTCTCTTAGAGCTCTTCATGTGACTAAGGGCATCTCTACACCAGCCTAAAATCCTGCATTTAAAACAGGGCTTCCTGCTTCCGTTTTAAATGCAGGATCACAACGACTCCCTTTTTCACCCCCTCCCCTTCTCCCCATATCTGAGTCTTCTATTGTCTTTCATTAATCTCGCTCCTCTTCTTGCTGCTTTTCCTCTCTTCACGGAGGAAACTGAAGCGGAACACAACAGGGTAACTTGATAGCTCATTATCTATGATCTATTTAAAAACAGAACAAAGGGCATTTAGTGCAGGAGATGCCCTGGAGGTTCATGGCATCATATAAAGAGCCCGCAAACTTCTGTGAAGGAGCAATTTCAATCTCAGGATAAATGCTCCATGTGAAGAATGCCTAGATTATGATTAACTGGAGTTGCCAGAGACTGAACCTGGAACTACAGGGGCAAGGCGATTTCGCCCTTTAGTTTTCGTGCTGTAAAACATTCTCTCCCCTAACAGTATCACATTACAAGGCCCAGATGAAACACTTTTTCTCAAATGGTATTCCAAGTCGTGAAGCACAATCCATCCCATTCTCACATGCACAGAGCTGCCCCTCCAGAAGGGGATCTCCACAGGACTCCATCAAATCCTCTCTCTCTCTCCTTTGGCTGTTGGCCAGCTGCATGCAGTGCCTGGGCTCTGTAACTGGCCTGGCCTGCCTTAGGCCTCTTTCCGCTGTCCTTCAGGAAACGACACATTACACTAACTACATAGCGTGTAGCTGAAACTGGTCTTACTTTTTACTCCTAAAGGAAATCAACCCTGAGTGCTCATTGGAAGGACAGATACTGAAGCTGAAGCTCAAATATTTTGGCCACCTAATGCGAAGAGAAAACTACCTGGAAAAGACCCTGATGCTGGGAAAGACTGAAGGCAAAAGGAGAAGGGGACGGCAGAGGATGAGATGGCTAGATAGCATCACCGATGCAATGAATATGAACTTGAGCACACTCCGGGAGAGAGCGCAGGACAGGAAGGCCTGGCGTGCTATGGTCCATGGGGTCACGAAGAGTCGGACACGACTGAACGACTGAACAACAACAAGCATGCATGGCCGTGATTTGGACTAGGACCACAGTGCTCTGGGAGGGGAAGGTTAAACCTTCCTCCCGCACGTTTTTGGGAGTCAATGGAGGCTTTTTCTCTCTTTTTTAACCACCCACTACCACCACCACAGGGGGTAGAATTCTTTTTTAGGGGGGGAACATGTGAGGGAAAAGTTTAACATGGTCCAAATCTGAATCAGCACCACACACACTTACACAGCAGTGAAAAGTGAAACATGCCTCAGCTACTGCTGTGAGATTAATGTAGCATTAATCTGGCTCTCATGTCCCAGGCAAAATCTCTCAATTCAGTTGTGTGCTTCTCCCCTCAGAATGGGGATGGGGAGGAGAACATGAGCCTGCAGTCCATTCCTGGTCCCTTCCTGTGATGAAAGTGATGTTTGATTAGAGCCAAGGCCAAGATGTAGGACTGGAAGAATCTACCACTTTTTGGATTTCCAAATGATAGCAAATATGGGCTAAGAGATGGGGCCAGCAATGAGGAAGAGGCTCTTGAATGACAAAAACATTCAACGTATGAGGCATTCTTAAATCTTACAGATGATGCTTGAGATTACACAACCTTTCTGGCCTAAATGAAAAGACTGAGGAACATTCCTAATATAGATCAAATCAAGATCACTTCATACAAGCAGACATAAAACAAATGGAATTTTTCTAGCATTTCCATGCCAAATTCCAGCTGGAAACTTTCCCAAGGAGAGCCAAGAGATGGCCGACTCCAGCATCTGCCTTCCCTCAGGGATCAAGAAATTAACACAATTATATGAAGCAATGAATGCTGGAAGAATCCAGTTTAAACTCACCTCCTGCACAGATACTAGAAGGTTCTGCAGCCAGAATTTCAATGCATGATTTCTTTAAGATCTAAAAGGCACAGAAAAATAAAAGAAAATTGTGATGACATTTCTTAATAACCTTGGGTGCTGCCACACAGACGGCTCCTACCTCTACCAGTCAAAAGACACTGAGCAGTTATTCTATCTTTCCCTCCGTAATGGATTTTATGTGGTAAGAAAAGAGACCGCAGCAGGAAACCTTGGGGCCAAGGAAAGAGCAGCGCTAGAGGGTCTTTTTTCTTCTTCTTTTCATATGTTGCCCATAAGAACATAAGAGCAGCCATGCTGGATCAGACCAGGGGGCCATCTTGTCCTGCATTCTGTTCACACAGTGGCCAACCGGCTGCCCACAAGAAACCCACAAGCAGGGCATGAGTGCAACAGCACCCTCCCGCCCATGTTCCCCAGAAACTGGTGCACACAGGCATACTGCCTCTGATACTGGCAAATACAAAGGTCCAGAACTTTTCAGTTTCTTTTTGTGGCGAGAATATTTTGCACTCCCAGCAAGGGAATCTCTTCTCCTGTGACTACCACGCATGTTGGGTAGGGTGGGGGGCAGAATGTCTTATGTAATTTGCCAAACCCCTCCCCCAGCTGCCACTGACATCAGCTATGCGGAAAAAGGAGACAGTGGTTTGGGGTATGTGGAAAGAAGAAGGATAACATCTCACCCAGAGAGCATGTGGACTACAACTCCCTTCATCCTTGACCATTGGCAATGCTGGCTGGGGCTGGAGATGAAGTCCAGCCACATCCGAAAGAGCACAGGGCCCAACCCCTGGTGTAATATCTACTTTGGCGTGAATAACATTAGCAAAGTCAGTCAGTTCCAGCCAGGTAACCTTATGCGCATTTTGAACCAGTGGAGGCTGGTGGCTCTGATTTTAGTGGGGCTATAAATCTGCTCTGGGTTTAAGTCAGAACCATCAGAACTCTAAAAATAGAGTTCCCAAAAATACCCCTCAAATAGGCTCAGCACCTTGGATAGCTACTTTAGAGTTCAGACTGGTTCTGATTTACAGCCCTAGTGACATCAGAGCCACCAGCCTCCACTGTGTTGAACCAGGTGCTGGTGTTAAGTTTTAAGTATAAAACAGCCAACAACCTGGCACCTTGTTACCTGTTCAGCATAGTCACACGGATAGAGAAGACCTTGTCCTTAGTTACCAGCTCAGATGGTGGGAGGACCTGGAGAAGGGCACCTTAGGAGATCTTAAGACACAGTGAGCAGGTGGATTTTGAGGTATCCTGGTCCCAAGCTCTTTAGGGCTTTCAACAGCAGAATTTTAAAAGGAGGGCTTCCCCTGCTGTCTCCTCTCTGCAGGGACAACTTCATCTCCCATCAGCCACTGGGCTTTGCTTCCCATATGAGCTGCTAACCAATGTATTGTAGAGGAGTATGTGATGGGGCTGGGGGGAAACCTGCTTTTCAAACTCCACCGCATTACTGCTGTTGGCCCTACTGCCATCCCATTTGGAAGGTGAGTAAATGGGAGAGGAAGTGTATGGGGGTGTGGGGGCGGGGCTGGCGGAGATAATGGTGGCCTTTTTTTCTGAGCCCCTCATTTTGGTTCAGGCTCTCCTGGGTCTGGGGTTTTTTTGTGTGGGGATGGGGAAGAGCTCAGGCAAATTCCAAGTAAAAATGTGGAAAGCTCACCCATCTCTATCCACCACCACTTCCATCTGCTTCCCTGCAAAAGATTCAGATGGACTATGGCCTCTTAAAAGACCCCATAGATGGTTGTAAAGAGTCTTCAGGGCTTGTACATATACCAGGGAACTGAAGACGAGCAAGTTCTTTTAACCAACTGACACCCCAGGAATATGTGCAATGCTTGGAAGAAGAAGAGAGCAGAAGAGGTGTCTGGAAGCAACCAGAAACTGCCAGAGAAAAAAAGCAAGCAAGAGAGGAAAAAGAAAGAAGCAGTTAGAAAAATTAGACTTAGCAGTAGAAGGGTGTAAAACTGGAAGTAAAGAGGAGGCCACTAATCTGGGACACAATATCCAAAAATTGTACATGGCATGTAAATGCAAAATCCTCCAAATTCAAATATTGAGGTTTGGATTTCATAATTCAGAAATCTAGAGTTCGCTTTCAGTTTGGAGGCAGAGGGATCTGCATTTAGTTCTGCAATTTTAACACTGAAAACTGGAGTTTTAGTAACAACATTAATCACTTTTTGACATTTCAATTCTACATTTCCAAAATGTTTAATACATAAAACATGCCAGTTTCTAAACATACAAAATATAGGTTATCCCACTGATTGACTGTCATGAGGAGGAGCCATATGGTATGACAAAGAAATACGTGGGAACTGCTCCCATCGGTAGTACATGCCCTGGTCTCCTCTCGTTTAGACTACTGTAATGCGCTCTACGTGGGGTTACCCTTGAAGACGGTTCGGGAACTGCAGCTGGTACAGCACGCGGCAGCTCGCCTGATTAAAGGCAGCTGCCGGCGAGATCACATCACTCCAGTGCTGAAGGAGTTGCACTGGTTACCAGTTGTTTTCCGGGCCAAATTCAAGGTGTTGGTTTTGACCTTTAAAACCCTATATGGTTCCGGCTCAGCCTATCTTAAGGAGCGCCTCCAGCAGCACCAGACAGGCAGCTTAACAAGATCAGCCTCGGATGGCCTTCTCTCTGTCCCATCAGCCAGGACAGCTAGACTGGTGGGGATGAGGGAGAGGGCCTTTTCTGTAGTGGCCCCCACTCTGTGGAACTCCCTCCCTAGGGAACTCCGTCATGCCCCCTCTTTAATGAGCTTCCGTCGTGCATTAAAAACGCTGTTGTTCAGGCAGGCGTTTGGGGTGGGTTAGGGTATTTTAGAAAATGTTTTTATTGTAGAATTTTATTGTTTTAAACTGTTTTTATTTTGTGTTGTACATCGCCCAGAGTGGCTGGGTGACCAGCCAGACGGGCGATTAATAAATTTAATAATAATAATAATAATAATAATAATAATAATAATTTAGGACAGATTCAGCCTTCCCCAACCTGGTGCCCTCCAGATGTTCTCGATATGAACACTACAAGCGAGAAGGATCTTGGAATTGTTGTAGATCACAAGCTGAAGATGAGCCAACAATGTGATGTGGCTGCAAAAAAGGCAAATGCTATTTTGGGCTGCATTCATAGAAGCATAGCTTCCAAATCCCGGGATGTACTAGTTCCCCTCTACTCACCACTGGTTAGGCCTCATCTGGAGTACTGTGTCCAGTTCTGGGCACCACACTTTAAGAAGGATGCAGACAAACTGGAGAGGGTTCAGAGGAGGGCAACAAAGATGATCAGGGGACTGGAAACAAAGCCCTATGAGGAGAGACTGAAAGAACTGGGCATGTTTAGCCTTGAGAAGACTGAGGGGAGATAGGATAGCGCTCTTCAAGTCCTTGAAAGGCTGTCACAGAGAGGAAGGCCAGGATCTCTTCTTGATCATCCCAGAGTGCAGGACACGTAAGAATGGGCTCAAGTTACAGGAAGCCAGATTCTGGCTGAACATCAGGAAAAACCTCCTGACTGTTAGAGCAATGAGACAATGGAACCAGTTCCCAAGGGAGGTGGTGGGCTCTCCCACACTGGAGGCATTCAAGATGAGGCTGGACAGCCATCTGTCACGTATGCTCCAACTTGGATTCCTGCATTGAGCAGGAGGTTGGACTAAATGGTCTTGTAGGCCCCTTCCATCCCTACTATTCTATGATTCTATGACCTCTGATTTCTCCAAGCTGCTTCACCTTGTCCTGGAGAGTGCGGACAAGTGGCTGAGGAGACAGACTGCTTAGAGACTGTTGCAAGTTTCTCAATGTGTTTCCATCCCAAGAGACTGATGGCATCCCTTGCAAGAGTGATTCACCCCCAGCCTAAGCTGGACAGGGTTTTTTTAGTGGGAAGGCAAAGGTCCTTGTTTCTCTAATATGCACTTGGATGTAATGAGACCCTAGGACCCAGGGGGTTGCTAGGTTCTTAAAAGATCCGGGGCATCCCCTCCCACTGATCTCCCCAGGCCCTGCCTCCCTCTTCCATGCTTTTGGCCAGTCCCTGCCGCTCAGCCCCTCTGCTGCTCCTCCACTCTACTGACCCCCCTCGCTGCCACTCTGCCATTCTGCCGCTCTGTTTTGAACAGGAGGGCTGAAAATGGCGAGGAGCCAAAATGACGCAGGAGCAGGAAGGCTGAACGCCCATCAGACCTTCGTCACCACCTTCGACATCATGACCGCGCCCCCAACAACCACACTCAGCGCTTCATTCACGCTAGGGCAGAAATACACAGGGAGGACATGGCGCTCCGTTTGCGCATATCTGGAAAAGTTCCCATTTTTTCCATTTTAGGAAAACACGGGATATGTGGGAGGAAATAGTGGAATAATGCCTGGACAACGACGACGTCATGTAATAGACCTGCACAATTCAGCGAGTGAGCAACAACGAATGCGCGATAAACTTGAGGTGTAGAGATCCCCTACAACTCCCTGCATTCCTGACCACTGGCATTGCTGGATGGAGCTGTTGGGGGTTGAAGTCCAAAACATCTGGAGGGCACCAGGTTGGGGAAGACTGCTTTAAAAAGCCACTTTACTGTGTAGCACTTTTTTAACCAATAAGGCAGTACGAGTCAATGCAAGACAACCACTGCCTTTTCTCTGTGCCAAGTTATGGCAACTTCCAACTTGTGGCAAATCCGCTGCCTGACACATTTGTCATGAGCCATGGTAATCTTCTATGTCATTGCATGGATCCAGTCTTCATGGAGGAAATTCATGGTAGCATAAATAAATTGCAGGTTCTGCTCAAGATGAACAAATCCAATAAGCCATTTGCTATGATCAGAGAGCTGCTACTCGCAGAAGGAAATAAAGAGATGAAGATGGTGACTGGCAGGAGCCTTGAGCAGTTGACTACAGGCACCTACAGAGGAGCTAGTATGCCGTTTGCAGGCTGCCGTTAGAATCCTGAGAAATCTCAGGTTTCTTTCTGTTTTTTCAAAATGGATTTCCAACAGTCATAAATGTAATACATTGGAAAACATGTAAATAAAGTTTTAAATTCATCCTCTAGAAGGCTAATGTTGTTATCAGTATTTTAGCATTCATGTAGCACAGTTCAAAGCAGTTCATTATTTCAGTAATCTATACAACAGCCCTGCCAAGATTATCCATGTTATTATCCCAGTGTTGCAGATGGAGGACTAAGGCTGAGAAAAAGTGGTGAATTCATGGGAGATGGAATTTGAACCAGGGAAGTCTTCCTGGTTCACAGCTCTCTCTCCTAGCTAGTACGCTTGCTATGAATTCTATGAATATCTTAAGCAGCTACACCACATCTATGGAACTCCCTTACCCTGGAGGTTAGCCAGACTCTTGTCTGAGCAAATTTCCGAATCAGCACAAAACATTTCTGTTTGGGCAGGCATTTTGTTATTGGGGTTAAGTGTGTGCGATTCTGATTTACTAATCTGATTTTTTTTATTTGAATGGCATGGTGCTACCTGTCCCAAGCCTTCAAGGCAGAGCTAGTTAGAAAGTCAAATAAAACACACAAATGATTAAAGCAGAAAAAGAACTCAGCACTTCTGTTTAGAAAACAGGATGTGGACGTTTAGAAAATGGCGACCATATCACTTAGTTGGTGCCAAAGACCTTTGTTTTGTATGTATATACTGACTGTCCATCCTTTGGGTGAGTCACAGCATAACGAAATCTGTTGTCGATCACATGCAGCAGCCATTTAATACACAGCCCAAGCAACACCAGTGTTTATTCAAGTTGAAAACCTCAAGGGGGTGGGGAGAATCTTATTCTAAACATCATTTAGGGGCAGGAGAAGTGTAAACATAGCTCCAGTAATAACAGTGCTGCGGGTCTGTACAACCAAACACAACACACCCGCCATGAGTGGTGACCCATCAGAGGCCTCATAAAATGCTGCTTTTTCCTGTCAGCCCAGAGTTGCCAGGAACCTGATAGGCCACACAATATGAAGATGAAGTCGACCAGGAGAAGAGCCTTCAGTGTGGTGGCCCCTTTTCTTTGGAACTCCCTGCCCCTGGAGGTCAGGCAGGCACCAACACTGTGCTGCTTCCAGTGCCTCGTGAAACCAGTTCTGTTCCAGGAAGCCTTCCTTAAATGAACAGCCACAGTTATTATTGGCATTTTGTTTTTAATAATTTTAATATGGTGTTTTAATCTTTTATCTTTTTTACTATTGTACGTCTTGTGTTCACCACTCCAGAATCTGTCTGGATGAGGAGCGGTATACAAATGATGTAAATACATACATACATACATACAGTAGTGGTCTGTGTTTGGCTTGGTGTGCCACATGCCATACAGATAGTAGAGGCCAATATACTGAGGCCTTGTATGTGCTCTACAACCTTCCTGTTTCTGCAATGCCACAGTAAGGTGACTATGTGTCCTCTTTTACAGAGGTCAGTCCTCTATTTGAAGGACCATCCTCTATTAAATTCCTGTTTAAAGATCAAGAACCATAAGAATTGTTGCCCATCAACACTTAACACCTGGATAGCAAACTGAACTGGCAGGCACACAGGTTACCATCCTCCCCACTAGGGTGAGAAGTACTATATTTCTATATAAATTATAATAGTTATTTCTAAATTTGCATCTATACACATATATACAAATTCTATACAAATCAGTATCATCTTTTGTCCTCTTTTTTGGTGATTCATACATGTTCCTGTTCCTCATTGAGCCAGATCTTTGTAATCATAAATTGTCTAACCCCTCAACCTGACATCCTAAAGTTCAGGACCCACTGCAAGCTCAAGTCTGGATACTTTAAGCAGGTATGGCAGTTCATAAAGCCTTCGCCTGGTCGTGTATGTGTGTGTATCACCCACAAGCACACACACACACACACACACTAGGGTAGCCACTTATGAATCGTCAAAGAGGACAAAGGATGATACAACTTTGCGTAAAACTTGCATATGCTAAATTATACATCTAGATACACATTTAGAAATTATTATTATAACAATTTAAATAGAAATACAGTTTTTCTCACCCTAACGGGGAAGACTGTGACTGGGAAACCTGTGTGCCTGCCTGGTCAGTCTGCTATCTAGGTGCAAAATGTGGATGGCCAACAGTTCTTATGTTTTTTTATCTTTAAATTGGCCTTAAACAGAGCACAATCTTCTGTAAAAGGAAGCACATGGCCATCTAACACATGCACGCACGCACACAGGCACATACACTTTAATTGCAAGCAATACTGCTAGGGATGTCACCCAATTAAAGACAGCTTAGATTAACTGTATGGGTTTAAATCAGTTAAATAATTGATTAAATTTGCCTGTTTATGCAGCAGATTACAAAAACAATATTGAAGCAAAAGACATCCTTTGTTTTTAGAAGACAGATGCATGTAGCATAGCAGGCACCATTTCAGAAGAGGCATTCCCTTCTTTTTGACAGTTTGCCATCTGCGGTTTTTATGAGTGTGTGTGTGTGTGTGTGTATCTATGGGCATCTCTACACCAGCCTAAAATCCTGCATTTAAAATGGGGCTTCCTGCTTCCGTTTTAAATGCAGGATCACAATGACTCCCCTTTTCACCCGCTTCCTTTCCCCCCTCCCCTTTCCCCCTCCTTCTCCCCGTATCTGAGTCTTCCATTATCTTTCATGGCTCTTGCTCCTCTTCTTGCCACTTTTCCTCTTTTCACGGAAGGAACTCAAGCGGAAAAAACTGGGTAATTTCATAATTCATTATCTGTGATCTATTTTAAAATGGAAGAAAGGGCATTTAGTGCAGGAGATGCCCTGGAGAGTCACGGCATCATGTAAAGAGCCCGCAAACTTCTGTGAAGGAGCCATCTCAATCGCAAGATAAAAGCTCCATGTGAAGAAACCTGCTGCTTGTTTAATAAGGGCAATGTTTTGGTCACCCAGAAGCTTTTTGAATTGATCAGTCAATTCAAAACATTGCAGACACAATATTATTATTTCTATCTGGCCTTCCTACCAAGTTATACAAGGCCCAAACTGATTCATAAAAGGAAGCAGGACAGGAGCCTGACAAACTGTGCTTAAGCTATGGCCCTCCCCGCTCTCCAAGCCAAGGAGCAGTCTTGGCTTGGAGAGTGGGCAAAGAGTGGCCCTGCCTGTGGCTTGAGGCATCCCAGATCAGTTTGTCACATAATAGGAATCTAAAGAAAAGGTGAAGATTTCGGGCCAATCATGGCGGGACTAGCTTTGCCCTAAGAATAAGTCCAAGACCAAACCACGGAACCCTCGATTGTACAAAGTTCACAAAGACATTGTGGACAAGAAGCACAAGCGAGCTCCACCATGAGACTCACTTGCCATTTTCTGACTCTTGATTTTGTCTCACCAAAAGGGACGGGAGGGGGGAGAGGGATAATCTCCTTTCCTGCTGGAGAGCTGGCAGGATAGAATCATAGAATCATAGAATAGTAGGGTTGGAAGGGGCCTACAAGGCCATCGAGTCCAACCCCCTGCTGAATGCAGGAATCCAAGTCAGAGCATCCCCAACAGGTGGCTGCCCAGCCTCGTCTTGAACGCCTCCAGTGTAGGGACAGCCCACCACCTCCCTAGGTTATTGGTTCCATTGTCATATTGCTCTAACAGTCAGGAAGTTTTTCCTGATGTTCAGCCGGAATCTGGCTTCCTGCAACTTGAGCCCATTATTCCGTGTCCTGCATTCTGGGATGATCAATAAGAGATCCTGGCCTTCTTCTCTGTGACAACCTTTCAAGTATTTGAAGAGCGCTATCATATCTCCCCTCAGTCTTCTCTTCTCAAGGCTAAACATGCCCAGTTCTTTCAGTCTCTCTTCACAGGGCTTTGTTTCCAGTCCCCTGATAGAGATAGGTCTCTCATTCATCCAGCATTTGTCACCTCCTCGGGTCTGAGCCCTTCTTCTGTGGGGAACCTAGAAGGATGGGTCATTTCTTGCTCCTGTCCTGACCCCTCCTGAATAGTGGGAGGAGGGGGAAGACAAGTGAGGAAGAGGGGCTGAGCCACTGGTAGCCTGATTTGTTCCAGAGCTTTCTGAATGTAGTTATTTTACATTCTCAGAAGAGAACCAGGTAGTCTCATAAAGGCCTTTGCCTCATCTATTATGAGTTTAAGTAACTCTTGCTATTTAACAACACACAGCAAAGACCCTGGGAGCATTTCGTGCCCCTCATCTACATCACTTTGATGCAAACATTTAGGGGCAAACTACATGTGACACACATGTCATATAATTATGCCCTAATAGCCTTTTCATTTAGGAAAGGCAGCTTCTTCAGGTGAACACTATTCTGAACAGAGAATACAACTGTGCGTGCTTAACGCTTTCCCTCTCTGCATTTTCCCCACTCCAAATCTCCCCCAAGCTGTTTTTCCCCACCACTAGAATTCTGGTTGCAAGTTTGTGAAGATAAAAATACATCTGGGAAGAAAGCTACTGGGATGTGTGTGGAGCAGGAAAACAGCGGGCAGGGAAAGAATTAATCATTCATCTCCTCACCTGTTGCTTCTCTGCTCAAAACTGCACCCTCCCAACACTTTTTAAAATAACAAAAATTAAAAACTACATTACAACATAACTGCGTGCCTTCGCATATCACGAACATGAAAACAGAGAAAGAAGAGCAGGGTCCTAGTAAACAGCCCTCGGAGGCCTCTTTGTGTTTTGCTGCCTAAGGCCCTTTCAGAGGAAATCAAGAACTTCCAAGAGGTTTGACAAGCCCACAATTCAAGGTCTGTTCACTTCCGTAAATTATGTCCCAATCTGCAAAAATTCTCTCTTGGAAACCACAAAGAAAATGCCTAAGTTGAAACAACAAAAATCCCCTGTCAATACGCAGCTTCATGCTCTCCACTCTACCAGGCACTAGGTAGTGGTGGCGGGAGGGGGCTTTTATAGATTCCATGGCGAGGAGAGAGCTGGCTAAATTTAAATTTAAAGCTAAATTTAAAGCTAAATTTAGGTCTGGAGAATGAGTTCGCCTTCAGTAATGAAAGGCCTAGGTACAAACACACAGGCCAAATATGGGAGACGGAGGCAGACAAAGAGAGCTAATCTTTAAAGCAGTGGCAGCTCCCCGCAAAGCAAGCAGTGGGCCCTTGAAGCTTCCTCCAGGTCCTTTCTTGCCAGGAAGCTGCAAAAACTAGGGGCATGTTTCCACGCCATCGGCCTCACTTCGTTTGCAGCTTTGTTGCGATGCTTCCCCAATCACATCTTCTCCTTTGCCTGTTTCCAGAGTCCTTAAAGACCCGGCTCATCATCGCTGTAGCCTGGGGCTCTGTGCTGCTTCCACTGAGCTCTAATCGAATTATTTTCTTGATGGCTGGGGGGCGTTTGGGGGGCGTCTGATTACCTCATCAGTGCTCCCTCCTCCTCCTCCTCTTGCCGATTCCCCCTCCCTCGCCCCCTTGTGCTCCGCTCCAATTAGTGGCTGCCTCCCCCCCGCCGGCTGTTGTTGCTCTTCCCCCTTATTCTGGCTTCCCAATGACCCTGCAAGGTGGGCTAGAAGAAGAAGTATTGGCTGGCTGGCTTCCCAATTGAAGGTACTTTTAATGCCCATTGAAATCCTACCTGTCAAGCCTTTCTCCTGCATGGCTGAGAAGGGAGACTCCAAGTAAATGCAGTGGAGGGGAGGCACTCCTATGCACGCCTGCCTACTCAGAAGCAAGCCGCAGATTTCAATGGCACTGACTCCCAGGAAAGGAAAGCAGTACAGCCAATGGGTTTACGCAGAAGTAACACCTCCTAGCACATGCCCACACAAAGCGGGACAAAGCGCTAAAGGGGAAATACACAGGGAGGCAACAGCAAAGAGGGCCAGTGGATGATGTGCTAGTTGTGCATCTCTTCCTCTCTGCCCCCCTTCTGCTCTGCTCCAGCCCTTTTGTTTTTTTCCTCTAAAGTGGGTGCTAAAGTGCACTTTCACTTTAACAAAGGCGCAAAAAAGCCGTGTGCAGCATCTCCTCCCTTTTAAACCCTTCTTCCCCTAAAGCAGGATGCGACTTAGCGGCTTAATGACTCTCAACAACTCTCTGACTCTCCGCCTTGACGACGCTCCATGGAGCTGTCTTTGCGGCTCTCCTGATTTCCCTGCCACCACCTAGACTGGGAACTTCATAGGGACGCCCAGGGCAGGCGGACGCTGCGCTCGTATGCCGGGGTGCTCAGGAGTGCTCTTCTTCATCTCTGCCTGCCTGCCTCCTCCAGGGTCGGGCCGGGCTACACAACCCAAGGGCAGGACTGTGACACCGGACCCAGTGCAGTTGTGGAAACAGCTCAGTGATGGAGCCGAAGCAAGCCGGAAAAGTCGGACTATAACCAGTCTCAGAAGAAGCGGTTTTTCCGCGATAAAAATGCGGGGTTGGGGCTGAATGGCCACGATGTCATGGAAACACAGAGATCTCACCACACAGCTAGGTTGGAGTAAATCGCTGGTGGAAACACAGCCCAGGGCTAAACTGAGGATTTCCTGATTTGCTTTTTGCATTGATAGAAGGAATTTAGGGGTGGTGGCAGCCTCCCTGAGGCCCACTCCACTATTCCTACCCTTTTTGTGGCTGTTCTTGGCCACTGAGTATTCTCTCCATCACCACTTTTTGTCCTTCCTCCCAAGGCATCTGGTCCCAGATTTTCAATTTTCAATTGACAATTTTCAGCCACTGCTTCTCCCTCTTTTGTTCCCCCTAGTTTTCTGTGCTTGGATCCCTTGTGCTTCTGTTCTGGCTACCCAGAAAAATATAACCAACTTACGGGGAAATTTACCACTTTTTCTTCCGTATATACAATGTTCTTCCTTGCCATGCAGCAACTTTGCTTTGCCCCCACTCTGCTCCATTCCACTGTGAGATTTTATAACTTCTCAGAATGAGTGACCCTTCTCTAGCCTGATTGTTCCTATTAAGTGTGAGAGCGGCCAACCAAACCCTAGATGATCAGTTCTAGATTAAGTTGCACAAGACTGAAATCTTCCGATTTATTGCATACAAACACAGTCACAGTGAGGCAGAGACAAAGAGAAAGGGAGATACTTCTGGGATCAATTAAGAGCATCCACAAAGAGAATGCACACATGAGAACCACATCTTTTTTACAATTTCACAACACCTGAGGAACCAACATTGTTTGGCACATTCAGTTCAGGTTCGAAGAAGTCTTAGGAAAGAGAGGAGGGCCAGGATCCAGTTTGCCTTGCCAGAAAGCATGCTAAGGATAAAGTACTTGTACCCAGGAAGAAACCAGGAGAAGGCCTTTGGCTCTTGCCCAGCTGCCCCTGCTGTGAATCTGAATTGGGGGATCCACATGAGATCTCCTGAGCTTGTGAGGTAAATGTAAAGACCCACTTTAAGACGGCTTAAGCCTGTGGGATCAGGAAAGGCCCCATATTTTTAAAAGCAAGATCTCTCCATTTGGTCAATAAGTTCTCTCTCTGCCTACTCGTGATATCTTAGTTGCTGGGCACTATCACGGGTGGAGTGGAAATCACATCTGAACAAATCCTGTATTGGAAGGAATGTATTTTGCTTCTGTGATACTGTGCAGCTTTGGCAGCACATACATTATATTATGAGCATAGAAATCCACAATTTTCTTTGTTCAGCCTATTAGCCTCACCGGAACTAAAGTAGAAACTTGCCTGATACCATCCGTCTATCTTGCCCAATATTGTCAACACTGACTGGCAGCAATGGTTCTGCCAGGTTTCAGGCAGGAGTCTTCCCCAGCCCTATCTGGAGATGCCAGGGATTTTACTGGAAACATCTGGCACCCAAAGCAGGTTCTCTGCCACTGAGCTGTGGCCCTCCTTCAACCATTAGGTACATAAGAAGCTGCTTCTTCCAAGCCCGACCACTGGTCCATTTAGCTCAGTACTGTCTACACTGACTGGCAGCGGCTCTCCTGGGAGCATTTCTACACCAGGCTAAAATCCCACAACTTCACCAGGGCTTTCTGCTTCCATTTTAAATGCAGGATCATAATGGGCTCCCTTTACACGCCTGTCCCTTCCCCCGCTTTCCCACTTAACTGCATGTTCTATATGTTTCATTATACAACCACTAGATGGTGCTGTGGTCTAGCACCTCTTATTGTGAGATTTCATCTTTTCATGAGGGAACTGAACCCACTGTAATTTGGTGGCTCACGATCTCTTATCTCTAAAAATGGGATAAAGGTCATTTAGAGTGGGAGACGCCCTGGAGGTTGACGATGTCATGTGAAGGAGCTGCAAACTTCCACGAGTAGCCAATCTCAATTGCAGGATAAAAGCCCGTGTGGAGAAGGCCTGGGATTCAGACAGGGGTCTTTTCCAGCCCAGCCTGTGACCTTCGGCATGCAAAGCTTGTGCTCTTTCACTGAGCTACAGCCTTTGTCTTAAAATGCTGCTTAGAGTTTAGCAATGAAAACTGTTCCAGGCAGGCAAACTATGTAGGGGTATGTGCAAATATCCATGCTGTGCGTGCACAAGTGTATCACATACCTCAGTATAAGCTGGAGAGAAAGGCTCAGGCCCTTCCCCTTACTACCTCCAAATGACACCATCATCTTGTGTTGTCACCTAGAGGCCTTTGCCCAGACCGTGCAAGGCCTAGAATATTGTGGAAACCTGACAGAACTCACCACAACCCACCACAATCCAGAAGGAAATTTCAAAGGGTGAATCCAGAGGAGGGCAGATGGACCTATTTATTCAGTTTATATGCCATTCTTCATAACAAGTCACAGAGCAGTTAACAAATAAAAATAACAATACAAAAGACAAACACTAATGAAACAATACTATCAAACTAAAAAGTCATCAAAATCAAACCAAAGCCAGAGTGAGATAATACGTACCAAAAGCTGTTCAGCCACAAAATTACTAAAAGGTCTCATCACAAGGACCCACAGGCCTGGGTGGAGAGGTGCAGAAGTAACCAGCAAAACAAGGCTACTGAAGACGCCTGACGCACCTCCGAAGGCAGGGAGTTCCACAACAAGGGCACCACAGCCGAGAAGGCCATCTCTCAGATCACTGCTGCCCAAGCATTGCTCATAGGCGGGACCACAAACTGGGCTCCCTCTCAAGATCTCAGAGGCTGAGCTGGTACACACCAGGAGAGGCGCTCCAGCAAGTGTTTGGGCCCAAGCCATGTAGGGCCCTACAAGACAACATCAATATCGTCAAGTAGGCCTGGAAACCAGTAGGCAGCCAGTGCAGCTCACAGAGAATAGATGTAATATGACTCCAGCTTTGCACATCACTCAACAAACAAGCTGCGTCATTCTGCACCAGTTGAAGCCTTAACATTATGGCCCGTCCCACCCACCCCTCCTGGTCTTAATTCTGCTGTTGGTGAAGTTTTAAATGTTTTAAAATTGTTTTTATAGTTTTTAAACTAATTATTTTAAGTTTTTAAGGCTGCAGTCCTATACCCATTTACTTGAGAGTAAGTTCCACTGACCTCTATGGGACTTACTTTGAGTAGACATGTATAGGACTGCACCATACAGTCAGGGTCAGAAATATTGGAACAAGGATAACTGTTTTGGCTGTTGGCCTCTGTACACCACCACATTGAAGCTGAAAGGAAACACACCCAGATGGGAGAGAAGTCAGGACTTTCAGCTGTAATTCAAGGGGTTTGACAAAAGTGGGGCACTACCCATTCAGGAAGTACAGCCAGTGGCATACACACACACACACACACACACACACTGTTGGTGGCTCATAAGTAAAGGAACAAACCAACATCATTTCAAACTTAAGGATCGCCTTTAATACCTGGATGAAAATCCTTTGCAGTCAATGACTGCCTGAAGTCTGGAACCCATGAACCCAAATGCTGAGTTTCCTCCCTTGAGATGCTTTGCCGGGCCTTTACTGCAGCTGCCTTCAGCTGCTGCTTCTTTGTGGGTCTTTCTGCCTTCAGTCCTGTCTTCAGTAAGTGAAAAGCATGCTCTATTGGGTTGAGACCAGGTGGCTGACTTGGCCATTGAAGAACATCCCACTTCTTTGCCTGGAGAAACTCTTGGGTAGCTTTTGCTGTATGTTTTGGGTCATTGTTGTTGTTGTTCAGTCGTTCAGTCGTGTCCGACTCTTCGTGACCCCATGGACCATAGCACGCCAGGCCTTCCTGTCCTGCGCTCTCTCCCGGAGCGTGCTCAAGTTCATATTCATTGCATCAGTGATGCTATCTAGCCATCTTGTCCTCTGCCATCCCCTTCTCCTTTTGCCTTCAATCTTTCCCAGCATCAGGGTCTTTTCCAGGGAGTTTTCTCTTCGCATTAGGTGGCCAAAATATTGGAGCTTCAGCTTCAGTATCTGTCCTTCCAATGAGCAGTCATTATCCATCTGCAATATGAAGTGGCGTCCTATCAGTTTGGCAGCATTCGGCTGAATCTGAGCAGAAAGTATAGCCCTGTACACTTCAAAATTCATCCTGCTGCTTTTATCAGCAGTCAGGTCATCAATCAACACCAGTGACCCAGTTCCATTGGCAGCCATACATGCCCATGCCATAACACTGCCTCCACCATGTTTGACAGATGATGTGGTATGCTTTGGATCATGAGCTGTTCCTTTCCTTCTCCATACTTTTCTCTTCCCATCATTCTGGTACAACTTAATCTTGGTCTCATCAGTCCAAAGAATCTTATTCCAGAACTGGGCAGACTTTTTTAGGTGTTTGCTGGCAAAGGCTAATCTGGCCTGTCTGTTCTTGAGCGTTACCAATGGTTTGCACCTTGCTGTGAAGCCTCTGTATTTACATTCATAAAGCCATCTCTTGGCTGTAGATGTTGACAGTGACATGCCTACCTCCTCAAGAGCATTCTTGACCTGGCTAGATGTTGTGAAAGGGTTCCTCTTCACCATGAGCAGAATTCTGCGGTCATCCACTTTAGTTGTCTTCCATGGTCTTCCAGGCCTTTTGCTGTTGCTGAGCTTGCCAGTTAATTCCTTCTTTTTCAGGATGTTCCAAACTGTTGTATTGGCCACTCCCACTGTTTTTGCTATCTCTCTGATGGGTTTATTTTGTTTCCTCAGCCTAATGATGGCCTCCTTCACTCACACGGACACCTCTTTGGGCCTCATGTTGGAGGTTCCAATGAACAGCTACCAAATGCAAATGTAACACTCAGAACCACCTCCAGGCCTTTTATCCGCTTGAGTGGTCATGGGGTACCCAGGAAACAGGCCACACCTGGCCATGCAGCCTCTTGTCAGCCATTCATTCCATTACTTATGAGCCACCAACGATGGGTGTGTGTGTATGCCACCGGCTGTACTTCCTGAATGGTTAGTGCCCCACTTTTGTCACACCCCTTGAATTACTGCTGAAAGTCCTGACTTTGCTCCCATCTGGGTGTGTTTCCTTTCAACTTCAATGTGGTGGTGTACAGAGGCCAACTGTCAAAACAGTTATCCTTGTTCCAATATTTCTGGCCCTGACTGTAAATTGTTTTAAGTTTTAATTGTAAGTTGCCGGGGGGGGGGGGGGTGCTATCTGGGACGAAAGTTGACTCATAAATAAATACAAATAAATAACAGGGAATAAAGTAGGAAAAACAAAAACAAACCACCATGTGGCCAAATAAAATAATCAGCCTACCACACATACCGTCACTGGTTCTCTTCCTCCTCTCCCCTCCTTTCCACTTCTCCTGCCCATCCTGTGTCTCAAGCAGGCTTTTCTAACATCGCCCCATGTCCCTCTGCCTCTCACCCAGCAACAAGGAAGGATCCCTACACCCTCTTCCCAAAGTTCTCACCCCTGACTGAGGCCTTCCCCCACCCTTGAATTCCTGTCACTTGGGAAAACCTCCTATACCTAATCTCAATCAAACAGGTCTTGATGGGCCACTTCCACACTTCCTCTGTGCAGGGGTTGATCATAGAATCATAGAATAGTAGGGTTCGATGGGGCCTACAAGACCATGGAGTCCAACCCCCTGCTCAATGCAGGAATCCAAGTCAGAGCATCCCCAACAGGTGGCTGTCCAGCCTCCGCTTGAATGCCTCCAGTGTGGGAGAGCCCACCACCTCCCCAGGTAATGGGTTCCATTGTCGTCTTGTTCTAACAGTCAGGACATTTTTCCTGATGTGCAGCCGGAATCTGGCTTCCTGTCACTTGAGCCCATTCTTCCGTGTCCTGCACTCTGGGATGATCGAGAGGAGATCCTGGCCTTCCTCTCTGTGACAACCTTTCAAGGACTTGAACAGCGCTATCGTATCTCCCCTCAGTCTTCTCTTCTCAAGGCTAAACATGCCTAGTTCTTTCAGTCTCTCCTCATAGGGTTTTGTTTCCAGTCCTCTGATCATCCTTGTTGCCCTCCTCTGAACCCTCTCCAGCTTGTCTGCATCCTTCTTAAAGTGCAGTGCCCAGAACTGGACACAGTACTCCAGATGAGGCCTAACCAGTGCTGAGTAGAGGGGAACTAGTATTTCCCGGGATTTGGAAGCGATGCTTCTATTAATGCAGCCCAAAAGAGCATCTGCCTTTTTTGCAGCCACGTCACATTGTTGGCTCATCTTCAGCTTGTGATCTACAACAATTCCAAGATCCTTCTCCCTTGTAGTGTTGTTGAGCCACATATCCCCCGTCTTGTAACTGTACATTTGGTTTCTTTTTCCTAGGTGCAGAACTTGGCATTTATCCAAGTTGATGGAATAGAGGTGGCTGGATCCTTCAGGAGCAGAGGGGCTGGATGGACTCGATTTGCCCCCTCTGCTCCTTTTGTGATCTCTCAGCCCACACATACTGCTGCTACTGCCACATGCTGGCATGACATGTTTGGAACGTCAGCAATTGGAAGTATGGTTTTCACAATGTGAATCCAAATCTTTGAGGTACATCGTGTACGTATCAGCATCCACATCATGTTCCCTAATCAAAAGCTCAGACAGTGGTACTGAATCATTGCTGTGTATTGATTATTAGACACCAACCAGCATTGGTTCAGCCATATTTCAAACATGTGCCATAGGCTACCAGGCAGAAACAGGAATGCACAAAACGTGCTCTCTTATTTGGATCAACAGACAAAGTTCAAACGATTTCTCTCAGTTTCCCACACACCCTATCTAGGCCCCATCTACACAAGCCTTTGACTCCGGGGCAGCTGCAAGTCGAGGTCCCTGAGGACAGATGATGCAGTCACGATTTCGCAGTCATCCGTGGTTTTCTCCCAGAAAATGCGGGTTTCCAAGGGGGCGTTTTGCTGCGATGTTTTATGTTTGCTGCGGGTTTCCCGGCAGTAGAGAGCAGTCTGTCCCTTCCCCAATCCAACTTCGCATTTTGCGGTGGGCGTGTTGTAGGCATGTGTAGTGCTTACGTTGCTCTGTGATGCCCCTTTGCTCCCCCTGTCCCTTCGCAGCTGTGCAGTCACAGAGGCACAGAGGGGCATTTTCATTTATTTCATCATACTTTCTCACATTTTTGCAGCTTTGTATCTTCGCAGTGGTTGGTTTAGTATTCAGTGCCCAAGGGCCAGCAGGGAGGAGAGGGTCTTGGGGAAGGACCAACATTGCTCCAGCCACCATTTCGGAGCAATGGGCAGGCATGTACCGCTCATGCTTGTGAGTGTGAACCATCATGAGAGGCTGGGCAACTGACAAACAGATGGCGTGGAAATGAAGGAGCGCAGAATACCCTCTTTTTACCTAATGAGGGACGGAAAGACACAGCAGAACCCCTAAAATACAAAACAGCCATTGAAGTGTTGCACCCCCATGCTCACGGGACTGCACAGCTGCGCATTAAAGTATAATGGCAAAAAAAGGGCACGGTGGAGTCTGTTAGGGAAGTCCACAGTACATCGTGAGTGTATCGCAGCAGAAGCCAATTCGAAGCTGCAATGCTGTGCAGTTGCGACGGAATGAGGAGCGAAAGCGATGCCATGTACGCAGGACCCTAGTTTCTTGACTGATTGTGTTGTTTATTTTGTTCCCCATCCATAAGCACAGACAACAGCTCTAAACCAGGGTTGCAATTAGCTTAACTGTGCAACAACTTGAACAATTAAAGTTGTAACCGCATGCACAGTTACTTGGGAATAAATACCATTGGACTCAGTGGGGCTTAGTTCTGAGTAAACACACTTATGGCACACCACTGATCCCCTTCCCCCTCCCTCTTCAGTGTGGATCCACTGAAAGAATTTGCAACCCTGCTGCCTGAATAGGGCACTTAGTCCACAACAGGGAATATGCAATTTTCCTCTGGGCACCAAACATCACAGATATTTGTGGTGCCCATAGACCTCCTTATAAAAGGCTCTCCACCTTTTGCTCTTGCTTAAACAGTTCTCTGGCATCTCACACCCATCATCCAATCCACACCCCTTTCCATCCAGGCCCAGCCATTCAGCTGAGTACATAAGAGGAGGCCTTCAGTTGTCAAAATATTGATAAATGCTCAGTTTTTGGCAACAACAATGCTGATTTACGAAGTCATAAAAGGAACACAATGGTAAGTAATACTTACAGAGTCTATGATCCCCTGGAGAGCTTCAAAGCCATCATTCACAGGGAAGACGTGATCCTTGCTGTCAGCAATCCGAGCCAGCTGGTAGAGCAGCAAAAACAGTTGGAAAAGTGAGTCGGCAAACCAGAACTTAAGGATAGCCTGACACCAAGTCTCAGTCAAGTACCAATGGGCTGTCGCTACATATGATGTGTGCCAGCAACATATCTTCAACTCTCTTAAAACATGACCATTTTAAGAGAGTTGAAGATGATATGTTGCTGGCACTCTTGCCAGAGGCCTACGTACTGATTTCATTTGTCCCTCTATAAGTTCCTGCAGGGTTTTCAAAAACTACAAAAAATGCAGAACGTTTATTTTACCAGAGACCATAGTGGGGCAGAAAGAGATTGGGCAAACGCACTACAAGCACCCATGCTTCAGTTCTCAATTCTCTGTCTCCAGCCTTAGAAGCAGGACTGCCACCCATCTGTCGTCTTGGATTACTAGCAGTTGCACTGCAAGCCCTAACCATCAAATGATGGCAATGCATGATATCCCAGAAAAGAAGAACATAACTAGAAGGAAGTCAAGAAGGCCCATATTGGAGAACTGTCATGGCAGATTTTTCTGGTTGCTGCCCAGGGCTACATGAGTCATTTACTCCGGGGCTGCTGCGATCTGAGGATATTTAGGACACATGACGCAATCGCTACTTCGCAGCCTAACCGTAGTTTTCACAGGGAAAATGCAGATTTCTGCAGGGGCGTTTTGCTGCGATTTTTTAGCTTGCTGCGGGTTTACCATGGTTGCTGAGCTGTCTGTCCCTTCCTCAAACTGACCTCGCAGTTTGTGGTGGGTGTGGGGTAGGCGTGCTTAGTGATTGCGTCACTCTGTGACGCCTTTTCACTCCTTGCCGTTCCTCCCTGTTCCTTTGCAGCTGCACAGTAACAGAGAGGTATCCATTCTGGAATGATGGGTAGGCATGTACCTCTCACATGGGCATGCTCTTTCGCATGCGCGAACCATAGCGAGAGTGTGGGGCTGGAGGACTGCCACTGTGATTGTGCACGAACAGCTGGCATGGTAATGAAGGAGTAGACTACCCACATCTTACCAAAGAGGAAGGGACAGGCACCAAATAACCCCTAAAATACAATCAGCCACTAAAACCCAAAGTGTTGCACCTGCACCCTCACATGGCTGCGCAGCTGCACAATTAAATATAATGGTAAAAATAGAGCAGCACAACTGCCACAGTTTACTTTGCTTTAACAACCATGTTTTTCCGTTGGAGAAGTCCGCAGTAAATTGCGCGTGTACCACAGCAGAAGCTAATTCACAGCTGCAATGCTGCGCGGTTACAACTGAGTAAATGTTGAAAGTGGTGCCTTGTAGATGACCCCAGGCCTGCACCATCAGCCCCAATCTTCTGGAATCTGCACTTTCCAGTTCCACCCCTACTCTGGGATTCACATATTCCCTCCTGCTTTTGCCTCCCCTCTGGGAGTTGTCCCTCCCCACCCTGAAGCCACTTCTCTCAACATCTTGCTGTCACTTGCTCTTATAATCCTGGGAGAAATGACACATCTGACCAATGGATGACCCAACCCAGCTGCTCTTTGCTGCTTCATCATTTCTCATTCATAAAAACAAAAACTCTGGAGTAGCTTACCAAGTATTGTGAAACAGTAGCTACTTGTAGCACGAAGAAGAAAAACTTTGCTAATGATTAAAGTCAATCCCCAACATGGAAGACAGAGCAAGGTTCTTCTTTCACATTATACACAAATGGCATGGAACCACACTAACAGCACAATCTTAAACACGTCTACTCAAAACAGAAGCCCTACTGAATTCAATCAGGCTTATGCCCAGGTAAGTGACTGGCTGGGGCATGCTGGGAGTTGTACAACTGTTTCTGTCTAAACATTCATAGGATTGTGCCCTAAATCTACAATATGCCAAGCTGTATGATAAACCATTGATGGAGCTACCTAGCCCATCTATTTATTATTATTTCCCACAGGAAACCCACAAGCAGGACACGAGTGCAACAGCACCCTCCCACCCATGTTCCTCAGCAACTGGTGTACATAGTCATACTGCCTCTGGTACTGGAGGATGCAAGTTGGCATCAGGACTAGTAGCCATTGATGATAGCCTTCTCCTCCAGTAACCATCCAAACTGGTGGCCATCACTATGTCTAGTGGTAGCAAATTGTCCACAGAATTCTATACACTGTGTGAAGAAGAACTTCCTTTTATCTGTCTGGAATCTCCCACCAATCAACTTCATGGGATGACCCTGGGTTCTAGTATTTTCAGAGAGGGAGAAAAAGGTCTCCTTATCCACATTCTCCTCACCATGCATCATTTTGTAGACCTCTATCATGTCTCCCCTTACCCTCCTTTTTCTAAGCTAAACCATCCCAGCTGTTGTAACCTTCCCTCATAGGAGAGATGCTCCAGCCCCTTGATCATTTTAGTTCTGCACCTTTTCCAGCTCTACAATATCTTTTTGTAGGTGCGGTGGCCAGAACTGGACACAGTATTCCAAGTGTGGTCACACCATAGATTTGTATAGGGGCAGTATGATATTGGCAGTTTTATTCTCAATTCCTTTTCTAATTATGCCTAACATGGACTTTGCCTTTTTTACAGCAGCCACACACTGGGTTGTCATCTTCACTGAGGTGTCCACCACAGCCCCAAGATCTCTTTCCTGGTTGGTCACCACTAGCTCAGATCCCATCAGGCTATACTTGAAGTTGGGATTTTTTGCCCTAACGTGCATCACTTTACACTTGCTTACACTGAACCACATTTGCCATTTAGATGCCCATTCTCCCAGTTTGGAGAGATCCTTTTGGAGCTCCTCAGAATCCTTTTTTGTTTTAACCGCACTAAATAATTTGGTGTAATCTGCAAACTTGGCCACTTCACTGCTCACTCCTAATTCCAGATCATTTATGAACAAGTTGAATTAGCACTGGTCCTAATACAGATCCCTGTGGGACCCCACTATTTACATCCCTCCACTGGGAGAATTTACCATTTATTCCTACTTTCTGCTTTCTCTTCTTTAACCAGTTATTGATCCAGACGATGACCTCTCATCTTATTTCACTTAATATAATAAATTATTCTACTTAATATAATAAAACCTCTAAGTGGTTTACACACAAATACTATAAAAGCTCCATCTCAGTGAATACTAATTTTAAGAATGTCAGCTCTTTTTTATTGAATAGCTGTACATCCAAAAGGTCTGAGATAACTGATAAAAACTATTCATTCTAATCAAGGATCCGGTTAAAATATTGCAAATGGCTTTCTACAGAGCTATAGTAAATTATACTTGACTGTGAACATGTAACAGCAGCACCTGCCTTTTCTTGGCAAGATCATTTATGTCACATTTATGCCATTGCCAGAATGGTACTTCCGTTGAACTGGGCGATGACAAACAGCTTTTCCCTAGGCAATTTGATGTGAACATTAAGACATGCCATGCAGGGCTGTCTGGTTAGCATACCAATGTACATAAAAAGATGTTTGCCAAAAATGTAACCATAGAAATTAAGGCTCAGGTACCTGAGTTTCATTGAAATCTTTCACGCCAACACAGTATACAGTTGCTCCCAGCTCTCGCGATCGGTTAGCCTTGAACAAGAGAATAAAGAATGGATCACGACCCAAGCAGATTAAAGCTGTAATCCTCTGCATGTATTTTTTGTGGCCTGATTTTGTGGCTGTTTCCTTTAAAACAGAGATGGCTGACTGCCTCCCCCGCCCCCCGGACCTGCCAAGAAATTTCATCTACTGGCCCCTCCTAACAAGTTTGCTTTTAGGTTCACCAGTAAGGGAAAGACAAATTTTTAAAGTTGTAGGAAATGGAAACATCCATCCTATTACAGCAGCCAAACTGGTGCCCTCCCGATTTTTGGACTTCAGCTCCCATCAGCCTCAGCCAGCATGGCCAATGGTCAGAAATGCTGGGAGTTGTAGTCCAAAACATCTGGAGGGCACCCGATTGGGGAAAGCTATATTAGGGTTACATTCCCCCTTTGCATGTTGCTTCTTCTAACACTTGCTCGTTGCTAAGTGCAAAGTGCTCCATAACTATGGGTGTTTCCAAAAAGAGGGCTCGTACCAACGAAAGGCATTGTGCAGCAATGCCATCTTTTCCTCCTTAGTGTATTTTTTTCTGTTAAGAAAAAAGACAGAAGGAGCTACAGGAGGACCTCCATAAAATTCTGTGAATGAAGCAGAAAGACTGCATGATAAACACCTCATGTGGAAGCACCCTGTTTTTAAAGGAAGTGGGAATCTCAGAATGGGTAGCTTGCAAGCACAGGAAGGCCTGATAGCTGTCCCAGGTGCCACTTCAGCGCTGCTGCATCTCCCAAATGGCAGATGGACAGGAGGCAGAACTGCAGTTTTCAGCCCAGCGGGAATCAGGTGACACAAGGAGCCAATGAAATCCCAACTGGCCTTATAAAGGTCTCTAGTCTGGCTGCTCAGTCTGAATAGCTCATTGCTCAGGTGTAGGATGAGCTGCCTACAGACGGACCCCCTGCCCGATTCCTTGCTAAACCATCTCCAGCCTCCAAGGCACCAGTTCTGCCCCTGAGAAACCCTTACTGCTGAATGGTATCAACTGGATCATGGAGCCTGACCAGGAATGAATCTGTGTGGCAGGATCAGGCCCAGTGCTAGCACATGGCATCCTCACAAACCCAGAGACCCATCGCCTCTGATGCCTTTTTTAAAAAGCATATTATTCTGCCTTTTTTGCAAGGAATCAAGATAGTTCACATGGTCCTCCTCCTCTGCATTTTATCCTCACATCAACCCTGTGAGGTAGGTTAGGCTGAGAGTCAGTGACTGGCCCAAAGACACCCAGTGAGCTTCGTGGCCAAGTAGGGACTAGAACCCTGATCTCCCAAATCCCAGTCCAGCTCTCTAACCGCTACACCACACGGACATATTTTTATCTGTTATTTATTTTTTGGCCCAGCACTAACTGGAGTGCCAGGCAAACATGGTTGGACATCCATACAGCAGCCTGCAACTGGGGGACGGGGGGATGAAAATAGCAGCACTGCAGAGCAAATCCAGCCACATCAGTCCGGCCAGCACACTTGTCAGAGTTGCTGTGAACTGCCCACTGCCATCACTGCCCGGTGGGCCACACACTGCCATTCAGCAAACCTGCTTGAATGCAGGGCCTGTCCTAGTACACTGGACTAGCTCGAACCTGGAGCTAGTCCAGAGCAAGATGCAGCTCCAGGCCCTGTCGGCAGAGAAGTTCACCACCTCTGCTTTACAACAGTATCTAGCGTAGCGGAGCCAGGCACAGAGGAACTCAGCACCAGCTCTTTTTGATTAGCATGGACGCTGACTTCATCTGCCAGCCCCAGTCAGAATTCCTTGTTCTCTCTGAGTTTAGGTGCAACACTCACAGTAGCTGGGGGGGGGGGGGGATGAATTTCCCAGCATCCATATAGTGTTCCCTGTTGTAATGCAAAATATTTCGGGGTAGCTTGGTCTTGAGTTAAGACTTAGAAGAAACTGATTATCTAGACCCATTTCAGTCGGGCTTCAGGCCTGGGCATGGGACAGAAACAGCCTTGGTCGCCTTGGTGGATGATATGAGGAGGGCTCTGGATAGGGGTGAATGCTCCTTCCTTGTTCTCCTCGACCTCTCAGCGGCTTTTGATACCGTTGACCATGGTATCCTCCTGGACCGCCTGGAGGGGTTGGGCATTGGAGACACTGTATTGCGGTGGTTCCGGTCCTTCCTCTCCGGCAGGTACCAGAGGGTAGCACTGGGAGAGGAGGTTTCGGACCTGTGGCCACTTACTTGTGGGGTGCCACAGGGTTCCATCCTCTCCCCGATGCTATTTAACATCTATGTGAAGCCGCTGGGGGCTATCATCAGGAGGTTTGGGGTGCAGTGTCATCAATATGCGGATGACACGCAGCTCTACCTCTCATTCAAATCTTCACCAAGGTTGGCCGTAGAATCCCTGACCAAATGTCTGGAGACGGTGAGTGGCTGGATGGGGAGGAATAAGCTGAAGCTGAACCCTGACAAGACCGAGGTACTTTTGGTGGGAGACAAGAGGAGGCTGGGGGATGTTGACCTGGTGTCGAATGGGCTACGGCTACCCTTGAAAGACCAGGTCCGCAGCCTGGGGGTCATTTTGGACTCCCAGCTGTCCATGGAGGCTCAAGTGTCAGCTGTGAGCCGGACAGTGCTGTATCAACTCCATCTGATACGGCGGCTGCGCCCCTTCCTTCCCGAACATCTGCTCCCATCGGTAGTACATGCCCTGGTCTCCTCTCGTTTAGACTACTGTAATGCGCTCTACGTGGGGTTACCCTTGAAGACGGTTCGGAAGCTGCAGCTGGTACAGCACGCGGCGGCTCGCTTGATTAAAGGCAGCCGCTGGCGAGATCACATCACTCCAGTGCTGAAGGAGTTGCACTGGTTACCAGTTGTTTTCCGGGCCAAATTCAAGGTGTTGGTTTTGACCTTTAAAACCCTATATGGTTCCGGCCCAGCCTATCTTAAGGAGCGCCTCCAGCAACACCAGACAGGCCGCTTAACAAGATCAGCCTCGGATGGCCTTCTCTCTGTCCCATCAGCCAGGACAGCTAGACTGGTGGAGACGAGGGAGAGGGCCTTTTCTGTGGTGGCCCCCACTCTGTGGAACTCCCTCCCTAGGGAACTCCGTCATGCCCCCTCTTTAATGAGCTTCCGTCGTGCATTAAAAACGTGGTTGTTCAGGCAGGCATTTGGGGTGGGTTAGGGTATTTAAAAAAAAAAAATGGTAGAATTTTATTGTTTTAAATTGTTTTATGGTGTGTTTTACATCGCCCAGAGTGGCTGGGTGACCAGCCAGATGGGCGATTAATAAATTTAATAATAATAAATAAATTAACTTTACAAAAGACTTGCAGATGAAAACTGCTAGAACTGCCTTGTTGATATGGATCCACACAGCTGTCTGCATCTGGAGGCTCTCCTTGGGGGCTGAGCTATGATGAGTTCCTGCACTTCAACATTTACTAGGACACCAATGATAAGTGGATTTTTCCTGTTAAACATTATACTCTCGGAATTTATTCATGCCACTTTTCAGTCCTAAAAAGGCCCCCAAAGTTGCTTACAGTACAATAATTAAAAAATGAAAGAACCAATTTAAACACCAACCCACCCACCTCACAACCCTAGGAGCAGAATAAAATAACAAGAGCATAATTGACAGAGAAGACAAAGATTTTTCAGATCTAGGCAGTGGACATGTTGTTATCTTCCTTTGTTGCAAATGCAGTTTTATTTCCTCATCCTCATATTTTATTATCATTCCTACTTTGAATTTTTATTATCTTTTGCTGGACTAACTTAGTTTTTATTCCAAAAAGCAGCCTTTCCATTTAAGTACTTCAGGCTCAAAGTTCCGCTTTCACTGGAAAGATAAAATCTCATCACAATTCCTACATTTCCATCACAGTTAATGATTCAATCCAACTTCTGGTCACAACGATCCAACTTGGATTTCATCAGCTCTCTGATACGGCATCATGCTCACTCTCAGGCCGATATATAATCGGCTTTATTAAAGTATTACGTTCTTAGTAAGAGCCAATAAAGTATGCACAAGATATTACCAGTGATACATCCTGTCACCATGGACTGGAATGTATTTTGAGAAATGATGGCTCGCCATCACTGGCCCTTTTGCCTGCTAAATACTTTGTCAACTAAACTTCCTTTTAAAAGTATGAAAAATTGGCTCTTTCTCCCTAAGGCTTCTGCTTCCTTTAAAAAATGGCAGGGGTGTCACGAAGGGAGTGGGGGACATCTCCTTTTACAACATTAATGTAGGGAGGAGTCACATCTCCCAAATATGACAACCTCTGGCCTTCACTCTCAACTCCACCCACTGAAAAAGAGGGTGGGCTTTGTGCTCGATCACATCCAGTGCCTGGTCTAGCACTGAAAAATGAGAATTGGCTGGCCAGGAAGGATTCTTTCTCTCCCCAGGGAATAGAGGCCATGGATCCCTAGTCTGACTGAAAATATGACCTAGTAGAACTGTGCAACCAAATGAGGGATTACAAAAGGCATTCCATCAATGTGAAAACTCCACCACACATACGTTCTACTCATGTCAAATAAATGAGCATGGGAGGGAGGGAGATTGCGGTGGCTGGCTCCAACCCTGGCCTACTATACACATTTCTTTGAATGTCTTATGAGAGCTGATGAGCAAAGGTTCTCTGGAATGACAGTAACATGGAGAGAGCTATAGAGGTTCATGCTGGGGCGGGGGGAGTGTTGCCACCCGCTCATACTTTTAATAAAATCTCACATGCTCTGAGATTCAAACAAAGATGTGTAGGTTGCAGACAGGGCCACTCATGTCCAGAGGGGCTAAAGTTATAAGCTTCTCACAGCATGTGATGTGTCCTTTCCTCTCAGGACTCCACAATAGCTGAGCATCCACCTGGTGATAACTGGAGGCTTCTATAGCTCAGTTGGCCCTCAGACCATCTGGATTTGCCCTGCTGGGGTCTGCAACCAATAAATACCACCTTAGGCAAATTTAAGGCCTGTTCTGCTGGATCAAACCAAAGTTCTTCTGCTCCAGGATTCAGTATCCAACAGCAGTCAGACAGTTGTCTCTGAGAAAATCACAAGCCAGGCATGAGGTCAGTCACAATCTGTTTTTCTTCATAGGCCTTTGGTGCTAAGAGAGCAATGGTATGCTGCCCCTAGAGCAGGGGTCGGCATGTTCAGGAGGCCTGGGGGCCATTTTTACCTCCCTGGATCCCAGACCCTGTGGGTCACACTCCCCAGGGCACCAGAAAGAACACTGGCAGTTTGCCACCAAGATTTGGCAGCAAGCCACTACAGTGCACTAAAAGGGTCAAATTTAGCTTGTTCTCAAGCTAAAGTTGACTTTTTTAGTGCTATGTAGTGCTAAAATTGCCAGTTCCTTTTCTGCCAGCACGGTGGCAGTGGAAGCCGCATATTGTCCACCCATGCCCTAGCGGTCCCATTTGGAGGTTCCAAGTAGCTATGATGGCCAATAGCTGTCAATGGTTATTTGTCATGGTGGCTATATGCCCTTTTTAAAAGGCATCCAAGTTCGTGGCGGTGAACACATCACGTGGCGCTGGATTCCACAATTTAATTAGGCCCTGTGGAAGCCATGCCCATTGCCAGGAGTGCGCTGGAGGAAAGCAGTTTCTCAGCGGAAGCCTTTGTAGGACACCACCACCCACCTGCTCCGTTCCTCCCAACACTGGCTCCCAAGTCTCGCCTCCTTTAATAATGTAAAGGTCTCCCCAGGGTGGCCATTCTGCACCAGCCACACAGGCTCGATCTCCCTAACTCCCTGCTCGTATTTATGGGACTTTGGGGTCAGTCCTGCAACTCAACATTACTGGCACATGTAGATTCTCCCACTGACTCACTGGGCATCTCTACACCAGCCTAAAATCCTGCATTTAAAACGGGGCTTTCTGCTTCCGTTTTAAATGCAGGATCACAACTGACTCCCTTTACTCATGCTGCCTTTCCCCCTCCCCTTCCCCCCTCCTTCTCCATCTTCCATTATCTTTCACTGGTCTCGCTCCTCTTCTTGCTGCTTTAACTCTTTCAATGGAGGGAACTGAAGTGGAACACAACAGGGTAATTTGCTAGCTCATTATCTGCTATCTATTTAGAAACGGAACAAAGGGCATTCAGTGCAGGAGAGGCCCTGGAGGGACACGATGTCATGGAAAGAGCCTGCAAACTTCGGTGAAGGAGCCATCTCAATCTCAGGATAAAAGCTGGGTATGAAGAAGGAGCCCACTGTCTCTCTGGCTCATCTCCCCCAAAAGGTTCAGTATCAAAACCTGTGAAGTGACATCATTAGGGCTTTCACAGAGTTCATTTTTTGCACCTTGGGTAGCTCCTGTAGAGTTCGGACTGGTTCTGACTGAAACCCGGAGCGGATTGACTGCCCCACTGACTTCGGAGCCACCAGCCTCCACTGTGGAGCATGCAAAGTTTTGTCAGGAAGAGTAGCATTCCCTTGAGAGGAAGGGAGGGAAATAGATCTTCCCCTCAACATTTGGATTCCTCCCTTTCTCTTGGAAAAGCACATGCCCAGAGCAGGGAGGGACCGTACTGGACCGCGTAGTGCGGACTACTCCTTTTACAGCGATTTCAACAATTGTGGCTTTAGAGGAAGCAATGTGCAATGCAAACCTCCCCCTCTCCTTGGGACCTCTCTACACCAGCCTGAAATCCTGCATTTAAAACGGGGCTTTCTGCTTCCATTTTAAATGCAGGATCACAACAACTCTCTTTACACACGCTTCCTTCCCCCTCTCGTATCTGAGTCTCCCATTCTCTTTCATGGATCTTGCTCATCTTCTTGCTGCTTCGACTCTTTACACAGAGGAAACTGAAGCGGAACACAGCAGGGTAATTTGAAAGCTCATTATCTGCGATCTATTTAAAAACGGAACAAAGGGCATTCAGTGCAGGCAGGTCAAGGCAGGGTCACGGCGTCCTGTAAGGAGACCTCAAACTTCCCTGAAGGAGCCATCTCAGTCACAGGATAAAAGCTCCATGTGATGAACCCCTTGGCCAATTTCTCGCCAAGAGAGGTGCAGAGTCACTCTGAGCATAGCTCTGCAGATTGCCTGTCAAGGGACAGTTGCAACATTAAAGGAGGCAGACATTTTTGCTCGTTTTTTTAACCCATAAAACCAGCCTTCCCCAATCAACCTGGTGCCCTCCAAAGGTGTTGGACTACCACTCCCAGCTGGCTGGGGGCTTATGGAACTTATAGTCCAACACATATGCAGGGCACCAGGTTGGGGAAGGCTGCCCTAAAAAATTGCCAAAATAGGGGTCTGCTTTTGCACAGCGGGGGCAGGGGAAGACTGTTTTGGTATAAGGCGGCCCTATTGCATCTCAGTCCTCGATTTTATTTATGTATTTTTTTTTTATATACCCCATGTTTCAGTTGAAATTATACTCTCACACTTTACACTTGCTTGCTCTCATCAGTAGAAGAGAAACACATGACAAGATGGCATCAAATTTCTGTTATTCCAGGTCAAGGGATCTCTCTTTGGGGGTAACAGCTCGTTTCTGCTCCTTTAAGGGTTGTAGGACAGAGCTCTTCATAAGAGCTCTGTGGCCCTGCCAGAGTTTCTCATTGCTTATGCATCTGCTTAGATTTTCTTTTTCTTTCCCCAAATAGGGAGTAGGGAATTTTAGGTGCACAAGACTAGTCTGCAGTCACACTCCAGCAATTGCACCTCTCTGTAAGATGAACCCCTGTACTGTCAGTCTGTGGCTTCCAGCTTGTCTGGACAAGGTCCCCTTGTTTGTCTGAGTCTCCAGGAAGAATTGAGAGCCCTGCTGTCAGGCTTGCTAAAAGAACATGCCACTTTTGATCACCAGACAGACAGACTCAGACAGACAAAACATGATATTTATGGGTGCAAAGATATACCATCAGTCTCACACAATCTCACAGTTCTCTCTTTCTCTCTCCCCTGAGGCGAAACAAGATAAAAGAAAGAAAGAAAGAAAGAAAGAAAGAAAGAAAGAAAGAAAGAAAGAAAGAAAGAAAGTCCTTTGCTTGTCTGAAGAACCTGGAGAGAGATAAAATGTTGGCTTTATCTGCAAGGAAAAGGAATATACTTTACCCCCCAAAATACTCGGAGAAGTATTTTGGGAAAGACAGAGATAAAGACAGCCCCTTATCTTGAGTTTTTAATAATAACTGAGGCTTTACAGGAGTTATGCTTTAAGACCAGGCACCGGGAAGCCAGCCTGATCCTCAAGGGCGGTCTGTGGGAGCCAGCCTGGTCTAGTCTTAGGGATCAGGTCTTGCATGTGCATCTGGACGGGAGACATTTGCAATCCCAAATCCCAGCTGAGCTGTGGCCCTGGGTGGGCTTTGGGCAGGCCCGGCATCGGGGTGGGCATGGGAGAGCCCATCCCTGCCCCTGCCGCAGCTGCCGCCAGGTCTGGACTGCTGCTGCTGCTGCTGCTGCTCTCGCCGCATCCTCCTCCTGGCCCGGCCAGCCCTGCTGGCAAAAGGAAGTGCTGTGGTAGCCGGCTGGCCAGGCCCGCCTTTGGGAGGGGGCAGCCAATGAGGGCACTGCATCAAGCCAGAGTCGCAAACCAGAGTTTCTTCTTGGTTCACAAATCCTGGCTTGTTTTGAGTGAAAAGCCAGAATCCACAGTTTGGACAACGTGCTAAGCTTTCAGTTTCTGGTTACTTTGGCCGTCGCATCAGCAAGGAGGACGCCAAAGAGCTACTGCACCAGCATGACACCCATTCACAGGAAGCCCTGTCTTGTGAACCGCCCAGGGAGCTTCAGCTGCCAGGCGATATGGAAACTTAATAAAATACATTAAATAAGTAACGTCAGGATTGTCTGGAATCCAGAATTATTTGGAATTGCTCTGTGTGAATGTGGCCCACGTGATCTGAAGCTATACACAACAACACAGCGTGTGGAAATACTGGCGTCATGGCAGGAGTATTTTAGCATACAGGTGTCTGAAAGGGGAGTGTAATGGGAGAAGCAGCTCACAGTCTCAGCCCTTCATAGAATCATAGAATAGTAGGGTTGGAAGGGGCCTACAAGACCATGGAGTCCAACCCCCTGCTCAGTGCAGGAATCCAAGTCAAAGCATCCTTGACAGATGGCTGTCCAGCCTCGTCTTGAAGGCCTCCAGTGTGGGAGAGCCCACCGCCTCCCTGGGTAATTGGTTCCATTGTCATATTGCTCTAACAGTCAGGAAGTTTCTCTTGATGTTCAGCCGGAATCTGGCTTCCTGTAACTGGAGCCCATTATTCCATGTCCTGCACTCTGGCATGATCGAGAAGAGATCCTGGCCTTCCTCTCTGTGACATCTATAACAGGGTGCAGAAACTCCAGCCCTTGGGGCACCCCAATCCAGCCCATGCAGCCTCAAGGGGTTTCTCTAGGGGGAGGGGCTTAGGCTCCAAGCTCCACCCCCTAGAAGAATCCCCCCATTGCTATCACCTATCTGAGATTGGAGATAACCTTGGGGTTTCCCCTGCTGATGTGTACCAGCAGCTGAGCCCCCACTGTTCTCTTCAATCTCAGATTGGAGATAGCAGCGGGGGGTGGGGGGATGAGAGGCAGCAGGCATTGGGACTCACCCACACCAGGGAAGGTGGGTGCTCTCCCCACATGTGGGCGACTCCCCTTCTGTTTGGCCCACCCTACCTCCTTCCTGCTATGTGGGAAGGAGGTGGCATGGGCAAACCAACTGAGTCCCCTTCGCTCCTCTGTCTGAGAAGTGAAGGGGACTCAGCCCCTTCTCCTTTGCCTGCCCTGCCTCCTTCCATTGGAGGAGTGACAGGGACTAGGCTGGCTTGGCTTGGCTGCACACAGGGCTTCCCTACCCATGCTTGGGAGTAAATGACATCAGGTGGGTGTTGTCAGGCTCACCTGACATCATATGGGCCATGGAGGGCTGGGTGGGGTCCTCAGGGGCCCCACCCAAAACTAGTTCTGCATCCATGATCTATAAAATGCCAGCCACCACTACCTAACCATAGAGTTGAACAGCCAACACATGCTATTGTCAGGCAAAGAGCTTAATTTCTAGGGAGAGATGCCAAGAATCACATCTGCCTAGATACCATAGCCTCTGACCTAGGGGCTCTGTCCTCTAAGGCTAGATTTGCACAGGGAAGCTGACATTAGTGAGGAGAGGGGGAAAAGCTTTCTGTGTGTCCCCAGAAGAAGGCTTACATATTCCAGAGCTATATCTGGCCAATCAAAACAGGTTACTTGGCTGAGCTATAGTATGGGTCAGAAAAACAGGAGAACATCCAAAATAAGCCAGTGGAATGAAGAGGCAAAGTTGCAGGATTCATCTTGGAAACATCTTTTTCAGAGATCTCTGCAGGCATTTTTAGAGATGGAAGTCCATATATATTATAGAGGCCAAAACACATTGAGCTAGTTCAAGGAATAATTTTTATTCTATTTTTTGCAACATCCTGGGACTTTTTCTCTTCATTCCATTGAGATGTAGTAAGGCCAGGTATGTGAGGTTGCATCATTTCTCGTCCTAAGCCTCTTACCTCTCGTTCTGCATAGAAGAAAAGATCCTCGTGAAGTTCTCCATCTGTCAGTGCAATGATGACACTTGCGGTCCTATAACCTGAAGAGAGGAAAGCCATTCCAGTAATATGGTCAGTCAAGGGGGGTGGGAAGTGGGGAAATGGAACAAAACATCAAATGGTTTAAACGCAGAAAACTAGAGCTGGACACAGACAATCAAGCTTCTCAAGGCCTGAAGGCAGCCGGGCTGTTTCTTTCTCCACAATGGTGGAGGAGGCAGAGACATTGCAGCCCACAGTTTGCACATGCATTTATGCTAGCGTCTTATCTAGTCAAACATGTTTTACAGCGTATTTGTGCTGTGCAGGCCATAATGGAAGATTTTTTGGCACAACAGGTCCCTGTGTCTTTACAACCATGTCCACACATTATGTAGCTAGCAACAAACCCAAGTTTTCAACCAAGTAAACACTCAGCAAGGAGCCATGGCCAATGCTGACTGACTCTCCAACGAATGCAACAGTATTTTACTAATATTACCAAACACCGGTTTATCTCATCTACAGTTTACATTTTAAGTGCAAACTTAAACAAAACAAAAATTGTATGTGTACATAAAAAAGCACGTGAATTACTGCCATATGGCTCTGCCCAAGGACCAAGCCAAACATGGCGGTAACTGTGAACTGCCGCCCAAAATGGCAACTCTGGCTCTAGTTCCTCCATCCACGGCATGTAATACATGATACTGCCTGAAGTCAAGTCAGACAGTTGGCCCCCAAGCTCAGGATTGTCTAGGCTGACTAGCAATGGGTTTCCAGGGTACCAGGCAGGGGTCTTTCCCGGGCCTACCTGGAGATGCTGGGGACTTAACTTGGGAACTTCTGCCCACAAGGCAAGTGCTTTGCCTCTGTGCTACTCCCCTTACCCAAAACGAAAGGTGAATGTTCCTTTTATAGAAACACAGGAAGCTGCCTTCTACTGAATCAGTCCATCTAGCTCAGGACTGCCAACACTGACTGGCAGTGGCTCTCAAGGGTTTCAGACAGATGTCTTTCTCAGCCCTACTTGCAGATGCCAGGAACTGAGCCTGGGACCTAATGCATGCAAAGCTCTACCACTGAGCTATGATCTGCATTTCTTCAGTCCCTGCTATCATAATACAGTTATGAACAGCAGGGGTGGGAACACGTGGAATGCTGTGAGGTCACAACTCAAGGCAAGTTCTATCGGGGGGGGGCAGAAGGTACTTCACAGTCCACTGGTGGACCACTGGCTACTTTCCAGTGGACCACCTAGCACCTGCTCATTGCTAGTATTCATGCAAAGAGCCCTGGATCAGGTGGACCTTGGTTTGGTCCAGAAAGATTCTCCTTATATTCCTAAGCAGGAGTTCACGCCCAGGAACACAATACACATTAATTATATTTAGCTGTGAAGAGATTCTGAGCATACGCCAGGGGTGCAGAACTCTCTTTCAGCCCAAGAGCCAAATTCCATTTAGGAGAAGCTCTCGGGAGCGCATTCCAGTGCCGGGCAGGACCCAAGGCAAAGGGCATGGGACCAAAATACCAAAAATACCAGCCTCTTTTAGCTTAAAGCTCTTGTTGTTGTTGTTGTTGTTGTTGTTGATTCGGTCAGTCGCTTCCGACTCTTCGTGACTTCATGGACCAGCCCATGCCAGAGCTTCCTGTCGGCCATCGCCATCCCCCGGGTCAAGTCTGTCACCTCCAGAATGTCATCCATCCATCTTGCCCTTGGTCAGCCCCTCTTCCTTTTGCCTTCCACTTTCCCTAGCATCAGCATCTTCTCCAGGATATCCTGTCTTCTCATTATGCGGCCAAAGTACTTCAGTTTTGCCTTTAATATCATTCCCTCAAGTGAGCAGTCTGGCTTTATTTCCTGGAGTATGGACTGGTTTGATCTTCTTGCAGTCCAAGGCACTCTCAGAATTATCCTCCAGCCCCACAGTTCAAAAGCATCTATCTTCCTTCGCTCAGCCTTCCTTATGGTCCAGCTCTCGCAGCCATAGGTTACTACGGGGAAGCTCTTACTGCCAGTAAATAAGGCTTAGGAGGCATTTCGACCTTTTAAAATGGGGGGAAATTGCACAAATGCTGGGAAACCACCAAACAATTGGTAGTTGGGGGAAAGGAGAAAGGGGGCATGGCCTTCTGGGGAGCCCAGAGGGGCAGATTCAGGGCCGGATCTGACCCCCAGACCTGAGGTTCTGCAGCCCTGGCACGCACTCTTGCGTTCTACATGGAAAGCTTGTCGGTGGGCCAGGGGGATTCCAAGAAAAGAAAGGCGGATTCACATAAGACAGACATTAACCCACTGTGTACTAGACATTGGAGGACTGAGGCCTACTACTTGCCCTTTAGATCCTTGCCCATCCTGGCTTGTGAAATCTGCCAGAGCTGGGCTGGACATCCGGACCTCTGAGGTGGTAAACACCTCCTTGAGGGACAGCTGTGATGAGGCCCTTGCTGAAGAAACCAAATTTAGATCCGATGGTTCCAGATAATTACCGCCCTATGTCAAATTTGCCATTCTGGGGCAAGGTGCTGGAGCATGTGGTGGCCTCACAACTCTATGCCGTTTTGGATGAAACTGATTATTTAGATCCATTCTAATCAGGTTTCAGGCCTGGTTGTGGGACAGAAACAGCCTTGGTTGCCCCGGTCGATTACTTACGCCGGGGAATGGATGGGGGGAGTGCAACCCTGTTGATTCTTCTGGACCTCTCAGAGGCTTTCAATACCATCAACCATGGTATCCTTCTGGATCGGTTATCTGGATTGAGCTTGGGAGGCACAGTTTTAAAGTGGTTCCGGTCCTTTCTGGAGGAGTGGTCTCAGAAGGTGGTGCTGGGGGACTTCGGTTCCACTGCAAGGTTTTATCTTGTCCCCCATGCTTTTTAACATCTACATGAAACCGCTGGGGGAAGTCATCAGGAGGTTTGGGCTGAAATGTCATCAGTATCTGGATGATACTCAGCTCTACCTCTCGTTTCCATCTGCACATCCCAGGGAGGCTGTGGAACTCTTGAACCAGTGTCTGGAGGCTGTTTTGGGATGGATGAGGGTGAACAAGCTGAAACTTAATCCAGATAAGATGGAGGTACTGTGGATTGGGAAACCAACTACTTCGGATGGAGGTTTACAACTGGTCTTAGGTGGGGTTGCACTCCCCCTGAAAGACCAAGTGTGCAGTCTGGGAGTCCTCCTGGACTATGAGCTAACTGGGGAAGCCTAGGAGGCTGTGGTGTCCAGGAGTGCTTTTTACCAGCTTAGGCTGGAACGCCAACTGCAGCCCTATCTGGAGAGGACGGACCTTGCCTCAGTTATCCACACACTAGTCACGTCCAGGCTGGACTACTGTAATGCGCTATACGCGGGGCTGCCTTTGAAGGCGGTTCAGAAACTCCAGCTTGTGCAGAATGCAGCCGCCCAAGTATTGGTGGGGGCGAGGCAATTCGATCACTTAACACCTATACTGCACCAGCTGCACTGGTTACTGGTGTGTTTCCAAGCCCAATTCAAAGAGCTGGTTTTGACCTTTAAAGCTTTAAAAGGTTTGGGACCAAGTTACTTGAAGGACTGCCTTCACCTATATCAGCCTGCCTGCACTTTAAGATCAGAAAGGGAAGCCCTTCTCATTTGCCCACCCGAGAGAGCAGTCAGGTGGGTGATCACACGTGACAGGGCCTTCTCTGTAGTGGCCCCACATCTTTGGAACAAGCTGCCATTGGAGGTTCACCATTCTCCATCATTGCAGGCTTTTAAGAAGGCCTTGGAAACATATTATTTTACCTTGGCCTTCTATTGATATGACTGCTGCTGTTAATATCATTGTTGGTTTTATTGTTGGTTTTAATTATTGTTTTTATTGTTGTTTTTATTGTTTTTATGTTTTTATCACTTTTAATATTTTAACTGTTTTTATGTATTTTATTGTTGTAAGCTGCCTTGGGAGGGCTTCTGCCCTGAAAGGCAGCCAAGAAATATTTTAAATAAATAAATTATGGACAGGGTGGGGGAAGCTAGGGGAGTGGCTGCTGCTGCTTTCTGTAGACCCGCGCATTTACTTTCCTTCTGGTTTGGCCCTATCGTGCACCGTGCACCTTCTTGGGATCTGGCCCCACTCCGAGAGAATTGCTAATAAAAGAGAAGAGCCAAGGATCTTAACAACCAGATTGCAGTGTGCCGTCAGCAGAGAAAGCGGATTTACTGCCAAAATACATTCTTCCTACAACCAGATTGTTATCTTTGTCTTAGCATGGTCCAGGCTTGTCACCGTAGCCGGCTGAAAATCACAAAACCATCACAAAGCAGAACCAATTAACGTGAAATTGGACTGCTGCTGTCAGCTTTTAGCAGTAAATCTGGAAGCCCTCTGAAGGCATGTCTTACATACTGAACTTGACATTTTGCCTTTCTCAATCTCAAGACTTCTGTCTGAGGGGGGGGAAGCAAAAAGCAAATGAAAGCTCAGTAATTATCAGCCTCTTTCAAATATCTTAAATTTTCAGCCGGATTTTCCCCTCCACCCAGACAAGAACAGCTGTGCATTTAATTGCTTGCAATTGTGGAGAGGGTGAAAAATAATATATTCAGCTGGGAAACTCTGCTGTGCTGGGGTTCAGTTGCTTTTGCGGGGGGTGGGGGTGGGGGTGGAGAAAGCAGCTTCAAGAGGTACTCTTGATTCTGCAACGGGAGAATCAGAACTGATATATTCAAAATAAAGTGAAGACAACAGCCGTCTTTATGAATTCACCTCCACCTCGTAAGGCTAATCACAACTGGTAAAGAGACTATTGTCCTGTGCTTATGGGGATGTATCCAATGTTAGTCCAACTTAGAGTAGACTCACAGAAATGAATGGGACTTAAGTTAGACTAGCACTGGGTACAACCCATGGTCAGCGCCTTGTATGAAAAAGATTGAAAGAGTAATTTAGTAGGAAGGTTACAGATTTTGGCAAGGAACACAGGAAACAAACGGATAAAGGTTACATCATGTACACCACCCTGAACTCCTTTGAGGAAAATGTGTTTGACAAATACAGAGATTCACTTGGGTAAATGTCCATTTTAAAGCGACTCATCTACATCGAGACAAAAGGATGAACCCAAGACCACAGAAGGGCTATTGCCCATGTGATGGTTTCCCTACAGAGATAATCTGGTACCATTCCTGGTCCTGTTGCTTCCTCAACTTAGTCCCCAAGTCTATGCAATGAAATCATGGTTTAAGATGCCAAGCTAAGCTCATTTCTACCAGGGCATCTATAGAGACATACCACCACGACCTACACACATCATGCAAGCAGAACGGTTGGAAAGCCACGTTTCACCACGGCTAATGCCAGCAAACCAAGCCATGCTTTTACAAGCTGGTTTGTGGCTACTGTTAGGTATGGTTTAGGTCAGGAGTGGGGAACTGCCGGCCTACACTGAAACCCAATCTGGCCCATCTGCCCCCTGCACCCCTTCCACTGGAGAAGGTTCCCTTGGAGGGAGATTAATTACTTATTCCTCTCATAATTCTCTTCTTTTTCACACCGAAAGAGCGCTGTAACACATCTAAGGGCGTGTTTCCAGGCTATCGGCTTCACTTGGCTTGCAGCTTTGTTGCGATGTTTCCCCAATCGCATCTGCTCTTTTTCCAGTTTCCACAGTGCCTGAAGTCCAGGCTCATCATTGCTGTAGCCTGGGGCTCTGTGCTGTTCCCACAGAGCTCTACATGAATTATTTTCTTGATGGCTGGGTGGCGTCTGGGTTGGGTCTGATTACCTCATCCATGTTCCCGCCTCCTCCTCTTGCGGAGTCTCCCCTCCCTCTCCCCCTTCCCCTTCTGCTCCGCTCCAGTTTCCCGCTCTGGCCAGTCTCCTCCCTGCCTTCTGAGCCCCTTTTTTCTCCCTTTAAAGTGAGTTTTAAAGCGCAATTGGACTTTAACAAAGAGGAGTGAAAAAGCAAAGGTGCAGTTGCACATTAACAGGCACTACAACCCTTCCCATTGTTCCTGTAGTGCGCTGCTACGACTTCTCCGCACCATTATAAGTCGCTGACAGAAACATACTTCCGGGTGGGGTGGGGGGATTGGAAGTGAACATCATCAGACTGTCAGGGGCTGCTCAACCAATCAGAGAGGCTCTCCCCTCCAGGCTCTACTTCCCTTAATGGCAATCTCGGGAACAAGCCCCACTGACCAAAATGGGAGTTACTTCTGAGTAGACTTCCCAAACGTATGCCTGATTCCACCCATTTTTTTTCCTTTCCCTCTAATATGCATACCCTCCATGTCAGTATCTTGCTATCACTCAATCGCGAAATAGCGCTAACGTGCATTTGTGCTATCACGTGATAGCACTATTGCACAATATTGCATTAGTCCAGAGATGCTTGTCCTCAAGGTCAAGGAGGCTTGTTCCAGAAAATGCGCTATCATGCAATTGCACTATCGCATGATAGCACAAATGCGTGTTAGTGCTATTTCACGATTGAGTGATAAAGTGATAGGAAGATACTGACATAGAGGGTATGCATATTGATGGAAGACAACCTGAGATAGACCTCATTTTCAAGCTATAGTGGGAGTACTTGCTTGCCTGCGATAGCAGGCTTATATGTATTAGTATTCTAGTGCTTATTTTCAACGATGATTCAAAAGTTGGTCCCTCGGCATCCTGCTCCAAAATGGCAATGAAACTTCCAGAAAACAGGCAGAGGGAAAGGGTTGGGTCACTGAGGCAGGTGAGCGACACATCCACAAGGGATGGGCTACATGCCCCATGGGCAGGACTATGATACCAAACCCAGTGCGGTTGTGGAAACAGGTCAGTAATGCAGCTGAAGCAAGCTGGAAAAGTTGGACTATAACCTGTCTCAGAAGAAGTGTTTTTTCCACGATAAAATGCAGGGTTGGTGCTGAATGGCCATGATGTCATGGAAACACAGAGGCCTTACCGCGCAGCCAGGTTGGAGTAAATCGCTGGTGGAAACACAGCCATAGACAATGGACCCAGGCACTGAGCCCTCCAAGTAAGTCATGCTCAGCAAAAGTCCCTGGCAACGTCAATTAAAAGTTTATTATTCCCGGGTTCAGGCTCCTGGGTTCAGGCTGTTTTATTACTTCCTTTTCATGCCAGCTTTGGGCAGAGGGGGGTAATGATAAATACCCTGCTAATTGCTGCTTGAATTGCCCCAGTGTCAGTTTCTGTTCACTAGTGAAGAGGGCTTTAATTACTTGTCCTTCGCATGATTGTTTTCTTTTTCTTTTCTTTTTTATACTAAAAGAGTGCTATAAACACATCTAAGCCAAGGCACAGACCTGTGGACTAAGGCCTAGATCCTGAGAAGCATGTCATCAGATCTCCATACGCAGAGGAGTTTCTTTCTTTTGTGCCCTAGTGAATAATAGACCACCCCAGAGGTTGTCTGTGATGTGGAGGCAGGGAGCAGCTTTTGACCGATGAAAGGAAAACAAAAGCAACTACCATTTGCTCATCCATGAACTAATTCTTACCTTGAACATTTTCATGGTAAATTTGCTCACTTGCCTGAAAAGGAACCAAAGAAAGTTATTAGTGATACAGAGATATTTAGGAACTGCTGCTCCAAATGTCTCACCATGCTTGGAAACCGCTCTATTTTGAAGCCACTATTAGGAGCTGTTCAGGCATGATCCGCCAACTGCCCACCCACGCCGAGTTCAAGAGGAAACCTCACAGTTGTGTGGTTTGTTCTTATTTACCCTTTCAAATCCTTCATGCATGTAAGTGTCTCCTCCTGGCAGGACTTTCTGAAGCTCCTCTAAGCCTTGACGAATCTGCTCCCTGCAATGGAAGAACAGATGGACTTCTGTTAGGGAAAACCAGCCTGCAATGAGTAAGTTTGGTATGAAGAGATTTCACCTCTTGATTTTCCATATTAGACCTGAAATGAAATGTCACACAAACCAAACTGGGCACCAAAACAGACATTACTTACGGCGCAATCCTCTGCAAGTTTATCCAGAAAAAAGGCCTACAACTCCTAGCTGGCTGGGGCATGCTGGGAGTTGTAGGCCTTATTTCTGTCTAAATTTGCAGAGGATTGCACCTTTAAATACGTATCTAGGAACTACTTCTCCCCCCCCCTTTTTTTTTTACCCTTGGGTAGGTGTAGGGCCCCCAATCCAGATCTTACAAACCTCCTCTAAGGTCCCAGTCTAGACCCTAGAGGCAATCAGGGGGTGGGTGTGTGGAGGGGGTCTGTTTAGAGCAAAAATGGGGGAAGAAGATGTTGCTGCTAGATACAGCTTTAAAGTAGTTTTAGGGTGCAATCCAATGCATGTTTAGACAGAAAAAAGGCCTACATGGCCCATCCAGCCATGCTGGGGGTTATAGGCCCTTTGTAGGCCCTGGCTGGGGCATGCTGGGAGTTGTAGGCCTTTTTTCTGCCTAAACTTGCAGAGGATTGCACCCTTAATCTGTTTTAGCCCTGGGAATACAGTTTTGGAGGCCAAATTTAGCCAACCTTTGCTATGCATGTTGTGCTCGGGACCATATATTTAAGTCTTGAAAATCTTTTATCCTTGATAAATATGGAGTGTTCCATTCAGTCATTTCCAACCAGTCACTCCATGTTTTCATGCTACCCAGAATTCAAATAGGTGAACCATGTTCTTTTGCTTCCTCATACTGTCATATTACTGTAACAAATATTTTGGAAAATCAATACAGTTTATATAGCAAAGATATAGATGATACAGATATGTTATCAGCCCTTCCATCTGGCAGCATCAGGAGGACATCAGTCAGGCTAGGGCCAAAAGCCATCTGGACCCTCCACACCCCGAAGAGCTTCCCACCTGGCCATGAAACATTTATATAATTTCAAGATACGATTTGACATCATAATGCGCAAAGTCTCAGGCACGATTCACTTCACAATGGGTAATTTGAAATGGGTAGCTCAATTATATATGCAAAGGGTGTATTTGGATGATAATGTAGTAACAGCTTTCCTTATGAGCAAGACCTGACATGACTTTAACATTTTTAAACTCATTTTTATCTAGTTCTTCATGGTAAATCATGTTTTATGTGATAGGTATTAACTTTGGGGTTAAAGAAGTGATTTTATGATGAAAAATACAGAAGTTACAGATATGGTAGAGGGATTAGTCTATTTTTGATGCAGGCCAGTTTCACATGAGTCTGTTTCATTTCTGCATTAATCTGATTTCGCAAAGAATCTGCACAAAAATGTGTATTTAAATACATATTTTTGAACTTTTCTCACAAAATACACCTTTTAAATGAATTTTATCCCAAAATATGTATAATTATTATTTCAGAATTTCAATTTAATTTTCAAACTACATGCATATAATAGGAACCGACAGGAACTCTGGTTTCTCTTCAGATCATATGTATCTATTGCCTTTTATTAAAATAAGCATTTTATATGTCTTTGGTATTTTTTTGAGGTATGCGTTGCATTACAAAATTTGGAGAAGTGTGAAATCAGAAGAAGAACTGTATTCCAACTTGCACATTAGTCTGGGGGTGCCAATCAGCTTAATTTACGTGGAAATGTGGATCAAACAAGATCTCCAAGCATCACTAACAGCTGGATGGGTAGAAAGATAGATAGAATGTATACATTCATAAATATGAAACCATTTTCTGGCATGAATTATAGTGGGGAAAGTTTTACCTCCTAAGTTCTGTTTGAAGTGAAAATTAGACTAATTAGACAAACAGATCTATCAATGGTTATTAGCTATGACAGCTACATAGAACCACCATCTACAGGGGCAATCTACCTCTGAATATCAGTTGGTAGAAACAAACAACAGGTGAGGACATTGTTTCAGTGGCTTGCTTAGGAGCTTCCAGAATCATCTGGCCGGCAACAGAATGCTAGGCTTCATGGGCCTTCTTAGTTTGATCCAGCAAAACAAATCTTATGCTTTAAGTCAAAGTCAGCTTTCCCCAACCTGGTGCCCTCCAGATGTGTTTGACTACAATTCCCATAACTTCTGGGATGATGGGAGTTGTAGTCTGACACATCTAGAGGATGCCAGATTGGAGAAGTCTGCTTTAAGTTTTATGTTGCTGGATTGCTGAAAAGAGCGCAGGAGGAGGGCAAGAAATAGAAAAGTGAGATCCCCAATTCCAATAATATTTTCAAGCAAATGCACTTCCCTAAATGTTTACTCCCTTCCCGGCTGACGTTCAGCATCAAGATATACCACTGGCACTTCCTTCTCCATGATCAATGGCAAATAATATGAACCGAAGGACACACCATAGAGCTGATCTGGAGAAGAGTGCAGCTTGATCTCCAGGCTCCAGCTTATTTGGATGTAGCCACCCTCTCCTCTTCCATCCAAATCAATGTCAAAATTAATGAGTTCATGGGAAAGATTTTTAAAAGTCCTGGATATCCAATTTAATCTTTTTAAAACCCAGGCACTCTGACAGATTAAAAACAGGTGGAACAGGGCGGACTCTGTTGTGCTTTCACTCAGCTGTGAAAACCGTCTGCTCTGAGCCAAGTGGAGTTCAGAAGGCTTTAAAGACCAGATAACGCCTTTCTGGTGGGCCGGCTATCTCTGAGTGGACTCATGCTGCCGCTATCTCCATGGGAACTAGATTGCCATGCAAACCACCACCACCACCACCACCACCACATGCGTGGGCCTCCACAAAAATCAAGCTGACAGCAGAAATTTGTTGACAAGCTCCTATTTCCTTGAATTCACAATTAGTGCAAAGCTATTTAACTTTCCAGGGATGGAAGATTCCTAAAATATTTCAAAAGATTTTGCAATTATTCATTATTCAGTGACTAATGCCACTATCTTAAAGACAAAGGCAGGGCAGCTGAACACATTTTAGGGGTTAGGGACACACACACACGGACACACACACACACACACACATCAGTATGGCTAGGAGCATAGTTATATTGTATTTTGTTTAAAATACTTATACCCTGCCTTTCCAGCGCAGAAATAAGCAGAAATGAGACAGCAAAATCCAAAACCCAGCGGCTCAGTAAAATAAGACTTACCCAGCACTGAAATGCCATCAGGAAAGGGGCTAGATGGATCTCTCAGGGGAGGGATATGAAAATCTGGGCATCATTAGGATGAAGACCCTCCCTCACATATTCACCCGCCACACTTCTCAAAGTGGCAGGGTGCAGAGAAGACCCTTCCCTGATGATCTCAGTGGGCCGGCAGGCTGGCTCACGCGAGCCATAATAACAGCACTTATGTATTGCATTTTCATTGCTCAGAGAACTTCATATACATCATCAGTAGTCCTTGCAACAAACCTGTGGAGAAGACAAGTATTGGTATCTCCGTAGCGAATCATTTCTAAGCAGTTTTTACTGGAGGAGGGGGCTGAGTCAAGGAGATCATGGCATGTCTAGGGCCAGCTCATGGATGAATGAATATCCAAGGGGTGCCTTCTGCACCGGGGACTTCCTGGCTCTTAGCCATTCTGGTACATAAGTTCCATGCCATCTAACATCCACAGGTGAAAATAAACCTGTTCTTGAGTGCTCGTAGCATCCCTGTTTTCAGCATGCCAAGGGTCACGTGTCACTGCAGATCCTGCCTGCCTTTGCACTGATTACTAAAAGGCATTGTTGTTCTGTTGGTGAAGGTACTAGGAGCTCTCACTTTGCTTTGAAGCGACCCCAGCTGCTGCTAAGAACATGTAATAGCCTTTTAAAAATACACAGTGCTGGCTGCAGGTTTGTGAGGGCCCTTGGCGAAGACACCCTCCATGGGCCCCCTCCCTTCTCCTCCTCATTGCGCCAGCTCCTGTTGCTCCTCCTCCTCCTCCTCGCTACCTCGACAGGCAGAGCGACAGGGAGCGACAGGCGGCGAGAGGCGTCTGCTGCTGCTCCTCACCACTGCCACCCTTGTCTGGGCCAGAGCGAGAGGCAGGGGAACAAGCGGTGGCGAAGAGGGGGGCAGCTCCAGGGAGCTCTTGTCCAAGCTGGGGCGCTGGCCCTCGGCAAGTGCGCCCAACCATGCCTACCCTAGACGCCAGCCTTAAATGCTGCCACCCCCAGCCCCAGATGCACGTTGGCTGACGCGGCCCTGTTACTCTGCCTGAAATCAATGCCACGCCATGGACAGAGAAGAGTGGCGCGCATGTTAGAAGAAACAGTGTGCAGAGTTCACATACGTAAGCACTACAGACTTTTGACTTATGTTAAAAGGCAAGGGCGTTAAAAGGGGATTAGACAGTTTCATGGATCTATCAACAGCTACCAGTTATGACAGCTAAATGGAACCTCCATGTTCAGATGCAGTATACCTCGGAATGTCCTGGAGACAGGAAGAGAAAACTGGAGAGGTATTGTAGGCAAACACACAGAGAAGCAGAGCTGCTGGCCACCTTTCTCCACCTTTCTTTATCTTTGCTTATCTCTTCCTCCCCTTCATGGATCACTGCCTTGTTGTGGCGAAGGGGCTTGCGTAACTCAGTGAAGCCATAAGCTATGCCGTGCAGGGCCACCCAAGACGGACAGGTCATGGCAGAGAGTTCTGACAAAATGTGGTCCACTGGAGAAGGAAATGGCAACCCACTCCAGTATTCTTGCCAAGAAAACCCCATGGAACGGATCACAAGGCTAAAAGAGATGACACCGGAAGATGAGCCCCTCAGGTCGGAAGGTGTCCAATATGCTACTGGGGAAGAGCAGAGGGTATTTCCAAGTAGCGCCAGAAAGAGTGAAGCGGCTGGGCCAAACCCGAAAGGACACTCAGCTGTGGATGTGTCTGGTGGTGAAAAGAAAATCCGATGCTGTAAAGAACAATATTGTTTAGGAACCTGGAATGTCAGATCAATGAATCAAGGTAAGCTGGAGGTGGTCAAACATGAGATGGCAAGATTGAACATCGACATCTTGGGAATCAGCGAACTAAAATGGACAGGCATGGGTGAATTTAATTCAGGTGACCATCATATCTACTATTGTGGGCAAGAATCCCTTAGAAGAAATGGAGTAGCACTCATAGTCAACAAAAGGGTGGGAAAAGCAGTACTGGGGTACAATCTTAAAAATGATAGAATGATCTCAGTACGAATCCAAGGCAAACCATTCAACATCACAGTAATTCAAGTCTATGCCCCAACCACTGAGGCCGAAGAAGCTGAGGTTGATCGGTTCTATGAAGACCTACAACACCTTCTAGAACTAACACCAAAAAAAGATGTCCTCTTCATCATAGGGGATTGGAACGCTAAAGTAGGAAGTCAAGAAATCACCGGGATAACAGGCAGGCATGGCCTTGGTGTACAAAATGAAGCAGGACAAAAGCTAATAGAGTTTTGCCAAGAGAACATGCTGATCATAGCAAACACTCTTTTCCAACAGCACAAGAGGCGACTCTACACATGGACGTCACCAGATGGTCAATATCGAAATCAGATTGATTATGTCCTTTGCAGCCAAAGATGGAGAAGCTCCATTCAGTCAGTAAAAACAAGACCTGGAGCTGACTGTGGCTCAGATCATGAGCTGCTTCTTGCAAAATTTCGGCTTAAATTGAAGACCGTAGGGAAAACCACTAAACCATTCAGGTATGACCTAAATCATATCCCTGATGAATATACAGTGGAGGTGAGGAATAGATTTCAGGGATTAGACCTGATAGACAGAGTGCCTGAGGAACTATGGACGGAGGTCTGTAACATTGTTCAGGAGGCAGCAACGAAATCCATCCCAAAGAAAAAGAAATGCAAGAAAGCAAAGTGGCTGTCTGATGAGGCTTTACAAGTAGCTCACGAAAGAAGGGAAGCGAAAAGCAAGGGAGAAAGGGGAAGATATACCCAACTGAATGCAGAGTTCCAGAGAATAGCAAGGAGAGACAAGAAGGCCTTCTTAAATGAACAATGCAAAGAAATCGAGGAAAACAACAGAATGGGAAAGACTAGAGATCTCTTCAAGAAAATCAGAGATCTCAAGGGAACGTTTTGTGCAAAGACGGGCATGATAAAGGACAAAGAAGGCAGGGACCTAACAGAAGCAGATGAGATTAAGAAGAGGTGGCAAGAATACACAGAAGAACTATACAGGAAAGATCTCAGTGTCCCTGATAGCCATGATAGTGCGGTCACTGAACTTGAGCCGGACATCCTAGAGAGTGAAGTCAAGTGGGCCTTAGGAAGCATTAGTAACAACAAAGCTAGCGGAGATGACAGTATTCCAGCCGAGCTATTTAAAATCCTAAAAGATGATGCTGTTAAAGTGCTGCATTCAATATGCCAACAAATCTGGAACACTCAACAGTGGCCACAAGACTGGAAAAGGTCAGTTTACATTCCAATTCCAAAGAAGGGCAACGCCAAAGAGTGTTCAAACTACCGCACAATTGCGCTCATTTCACATGCCAGCAAGGTGATGCTCAAAATCCTACAAGCTAGGCTTCAGCAGTATGCGAACCGAGAACTACCGGAAGTACAAGCGGGGTTTAGAAGAGGCAGAGGAACTAGAGATCAAATCGCCAACATTCGCTGCATCATGGAGAAAGCAAGAGAATTCCAGAAAAACGTCTATTTCTGCTTCATTGACTACGCTAAAGCCTTTGATTGTGTGGATCACAACAAACTGTGGCAAATTCTTAAAGTGATGGGAGTACCAGACCACCTTATCTGTCTCCTGAGAAACCTGTACAAGGGTCAAGAAGCAACAGTAAGAACCAGACATGGAACAACCGATTGGTTCAAAATTGGGAAAGGAGTACGACAAGGCTGCATATTGTCACCCTGCTTATTTAACTTATATGCAGAGTACATCATGAGAAATGCCGGGTTGGATGAATCAGAGGTCGGAATTAAGATTGCTGGGAGAATTATCAACAACCTCCGATATGCAGACGATACCACCCTAATGGCAGAAAGCGAAGAGGATCTCAAGAGCCTCTTGTTGAGGGTGAAAGAGGAGAGTGCAAAAGCTGGTTTGAAACTCAACATTAAAAAAACGAAGATCATGGCATCTGGCCCCATCACTTCCTGGCATATAGAAGGGGAAGAAATGGAAGCAGTGACAGATTTTACTTTCTTGGGCTCCAAGATCACCGCAGACAGTGACTGTAGCCATGAAATTAAAAGACGCTTGCTCCTTGGGAGGAAAGCTATGGCCAACCTAGACAGCATAGTAAGAAGCAGAGACATCACCTTGCCGACAAAGGTCCGTCTAATCAAAGCTATGGTTTTCCCAGTAGTAATGTATGGCTGTGAGAGCTGGACTATAAGGAAGGCTGAGCGCCGAAGAATTGATGCTTTCGAACTGTGGTGCTGGAGAAGACTCTTACGAGTCCCCTGGACTGCAAGGAGGTCAAATCAGTCCATCCTAAAGGAAATCAGCCCTGAGTGCTCATTGGAAGGACAGATAATGAAGCTGAAGCTCCAATATTTTGGCCACCTAATGCGAAGAGAAAACTCCCTGGAAAAGACCCTGATGCTGGGAAAGACTGAAGGCAAAAGGAGAAGGGGACGGCAGAGGATGAGATGGCTAGATAGCATCACGGATGCAATGAATATGAACTTGAGCACGCTCCGGGAGAGAGCGCAGGACAGGAAGGCCTGGCGTGCTATGGTCCATGGGGTCACGAAGAGTCGGACACGACTGAACGACTGAACAACAACAACAAATCTCTTCCTGCTTTGTAGCTAATTCTCTCTGCTCCCCCCACCCCCAGCTCCTATGAAAATATAGCTGCTTAGCAGAGAGATAAGCAGATACTAAGGTGGCCACTCTGGTTCCTGCTTCCCTGTGGGTTTGTCTATGATCCCCTTGAGCTTTCTCTGCCTGTCTCCAGGGGAGCCTTCCAATTCTCAGCAGGCAAAACCGAGCTTATAGGATGGAGGTTACTTTTTAGAGGAGCCCGGCCCCTCTGACCTGGACGTAACTTGAGCCTTGTAAAGGCTGAGCACTCTGCAGTCTAACAGAGATGTACGAAGGAGAAGTGCAAGTGGATGGCTATTGCAGCTGTTCTGTTGGTTTTAAACAGAAAGGTTTTCAGAAATGCTTCTGATAAAAATCTCTTAAATATTATTTCATTCATTCATTCATTCATTCATTTACTGCAGGCTAGGAATCTGTGACCTTCCAGATGCTGTTGGACTCCAACAACCATCAGCTCCAGCCAGCATTGCCAATAGCCAGGGATAATGGGAGTTCAACAACATCTGAAGGGCTACAGGTCCCTATCCCGACTTAACTGCATTTCTGTTCCATTCAGTAGCTGAAGTTCCCTGGGTGGTTCACAAAATAAAGGTTAGAACCATAAAATACATAAATGTACTCAAACAATGTAAAATCTAAAACAGATTAAAACAGCCACAGAATAAAACCAATGTAAAACCAACAGCAGAAGACAGAAGCAGTACAAGGATCTAAAAAATGCAAACACATATTAAAAACTGAAAGACTAAAAAGCCCGGGAGAATAAGAAGTAATACACATGCTTGTTTGGCATTCTTTCACTCACTCACTCCTTAAAACATTTTATGCCACTTTACCACAAGGCTCAAAGCAGGTTTACACTAAACTACAACCCATAAAATAAACAGTCATAAATTGCAATTAAAATAAAAAACAGACACAGTAATAATAATAATTTTTAAAATGGTGAAATGGGAAGGTTTTATAGCCTTTTGGGAAGGCCAGCAATGTGGGTGCTATCCCATCTGATTTCTGGGAGGCTCCAATGTTTGACTGAAAATGCCCAGCCCTGGCCAGCGCCCTCCAAGCCTGTCACATGGTGGGAATGAGGAGCAAAGCCAAACAAACAGCTGCGCCACCTCTGGCGAACGGCCTCCTCTGGGGAGGGTAGTCCTTGGGGAGTGATGGCCTCGAGCGCGTGTGATGCCTTGGAAATGGTCATGCTTGCTGCTGACCTTGCAAAGTCTTTCCGTTGGGTTAGGCTGAATCCCAAGGGTGCACGTGCGCAAAAGTAGAATTCCAGACCAAACAGGAAATGTAACCGAACCTCAAACCAAGAAGCAATAAAACCATTGGGATAAGTAAACTGGTGAAGATGAATACAATCCCAAAACTCTGGTAGCATGACTTTATCTATACAGGCTACACACATGCAGTCATCAAGCAATAGAAGAGAGCAAAATCAAATTGTGCAATCATATCATTTAATACCAGAAATAATCAAGACCAAAAATAGCCACACATGTTTTGATCATTGGTCTTCTTCACTGGTCTAGTATGTAAAAAGGTATATTAAAAGGTATATAGAAAGACACACACACACATATACACACACACCTCAATCTAGTGTCTCCACCTGCAATTATAAAAACAAATTTAGTTTTAAAAACCTGCTTCCTAAATATATGATCAAACATACAGATATGGTCGAAATGCATTTGGTTATTTATGGTATTGAATGATATGATTGTACAATTTGATTTTGCTCTCTTCTGTTGCTTGATGACTGTTATGTTTGTAGCCTGTATAAAGTCACATTATCAAGCTTTTTGGATATTATTTATCTTCACCAGTTTACTTATCCAAATTGTTTTATTGCTTCAAAAGTAACATTCAGTGGGCAGGTGACTAAAGCGGCCTGCCCCAACCAGGTACCCTCCAGATGTGTTGGATTACAACTCCCAGAATCCCTGGGGAGTTGTAGTCCATGCTGGCTGGGGGATTCTGGGAGTTGTAGTCCAACACATCTGGATACCACCCGGTTGGGGCAGGCTGGCCTATGGCATTTGCAGCCCTTGCCTCCCCCCTCCCCTCTTACCTGTCTTCAGTAAGTGTCATTAGAGTTGAGCCTCTAGTTGAGAAAACAATGAAGGACATCCTCAGCTGGGGGCTGCAGAAAGATGAGTAACCCAGGAGTTACAATCCATGACCTGGTTCACACATGCACATATCTTGCTTGATTCCTCTACACTTGCAGCTGAGCATGTGAACTACCTGACTCCACTGAAACGCACTGAAGTGATGCGAAGAGATTCAGATGTTCTTACTGTGGCGTTAGGTTTGTGATGGCCCATTGGTGATGGCAAGCTTCTGGTGAGGGGCAGGCGTGATCCCAGGTTTCCCCTTGCATCTCTAATCTTTGTCTTTTTCTCCCCACAGGCAACTCTCCTCTCCACTCAAGGCTGTTTTTTTGGATGCTTCTTTTGGAAGACATGGGCAGCGCTTCCCAGGGACATAACTTTGGGCTCAGTGGGGGAGAGATGGTGCCTACAGCTCCAACCTTCCCCAACTCAGCACCCTCCAGATGTGCCGGACTATAGATCTCATCATCCACAGCCAGCATGGCCAATGGTCAGGAATGCTGGAAGCTGTTATCCTGCATATCTGGAGGGCTCCAGGTTGAGCAAGGCCCCAGATGCAAAAACCCTACTCTGAAACAAGGCAGTTCCTCTCTTAGAAGTCCCCACTGAAGCACTGAATTTATTGGGACACTTAAATGTACAATCTGATTTTGATCATATTGTTCCACAAAAATGTTGAGATTATTTTAATATGAATAGAGTCAGACAGGAGTGGTCACCCTCAATAACCCCACAACATCTTTTACAATGAATCTTATACATGTCTATCTAAAAGTCTATCCCATTGAGTTTAATGGGTCGTACTCTCAGGTGTATAAGTATAGACTGGGTTTACCAACACGCTAATGCACACTCAGTGGTTGAGTGTAGGTTGTTGTTGCACTGTGGGTTGTTTGCTGAATCATGGGTTAGTGTGTTGTCTGAACCCAGGACATTTTCCCTAAGGTGGCTTGTTAACCATGCAGTGTGGCTTATTTTTCTTGAACAAGCCACCTTGAGAACCCGTGATTTGTTGTTGGATACAAGTCACACTGCATGGTTAACAAGCTACCCTGTGGAAAATGTCCTGGGTTCAGACAACATGCTAACTCACGGTTAAACAACAACCCACACTCAACAACTGAGTGTGGGTTAGTGTGTTGTGTGAACAGCCCCAGTGAGTTTTGGTTGACTCACACAGTGATCTTGTCAGAAACATCCAGGGCTAGAAACAGAAATCTTCTGTGTGCGGCTTTCCTGCGTGTGGGAAATTAGAACCGCAGCTTGGAACTTCTCCCTGGGTGGCAAACTGTTCTGACTGGCTCCACCCATCCTGGATCACCACTGGGCCCTCCTGGCTTTCTGGCTGACTGGGACCTTGCCTAGGTAACAATAGCTTTCCTGGTCCTGCTGGGGTTTTCAGCTCCGAGTGCTTTTGGGCCTGAGCTCACCTCTGACAGTTATCTGTAGTTCTGCCTTGACAGCTGAAGCATATCTATCAGTGGAGGCTGATGGCTTCCACACCTTGAATTCTTGCTGGTTCTGACTGAAACCCAGAGAGGATTCCCTTCCCCACTGACATTGGAGCCACCAGCCTCCACTGATATCTATGCTACAGATTTAAACTAATTTCATGGTCATTCCTTCTACCCAGGGAGCCCTAGGAACAATATTTGCAAGAAATTGGCTACAGAGACTATATGGGCATATCTTTAACAAGTTCCTGACACCTCACCAAATAGGCAAGACAACTAAATTGGTGTTCAAGTAAGAAATGTTCATGGTGTAGGGCTAGAAACATAACAGGAGGGCTAGAACATTTTTTTTTTTAAAGATGCACCCAATGAAAGGATTGAATAGAAGGTAGAGACAGATACCACCACCACACCTCCCAGAATTCCTTGCTCTTGGAAATGGAAAGAGGGAGAAGGGGAGAGAGAAAGAAAACTGTTTTGGATGCCTTGGAAATTATGTTCCCTTCCTTTAATTAAAATAATCCCAACACAAAACAAGCTCAAAGCAAAATAAACTCTTATCTTTAAAAAAATAATAATATTGGGAAATTGCTCAATAGATTCTTCTTAGCAGTGATGTCACTGAGAATCAGAAGGACTTTGTTACAAGTACACAAGCTCAAATCAAGCCAAGAAAGATGAAATGTGCTTGATTCTCATCTGGTGTGACTCATGATGAGATATGGAGACCACAATGTAATGCTGGCATATAGCCTCATCCTATGTTTACTCAAAAGCAAGTTTTAAACAAAAGAACTGGCTTACCTGGGAGTAAACCCCACTGAACATAGTGGAACTTACTTCTCAGTAAATACACATAGTATCATACTCTAAGAGCCCAAGCATTGTTAAGACCATTGAAATCAACCTCTCATCCTTTGCTTCTGCTATCAACTGGCCATAATTTCTTACCTTATAAATTTGTGGGCCAGATGTTCCACAAAGTAATAGATTTCACTCCAGTGGTGCAGGACACTTCCTGATCTGGAAAAAAAAAATAATTCCAGGGAATATTGTTTTAATTATAGAAACGTTTAGGTTGCTGCTGCTTTATTACAGTTTGGTTCATCTGGACATCTGCATAGCTCATCAAGTTCAGTGCTGATCTCCTGCTAAAATGCCTTTCACATTTGCTGGGGGCATTGGGAGGGAGAATGTCCATATTTCATGCATTGCTTTGACAGGCATATGCCAATGATTTATGCTCCCGGTAAGCCCTTGGGCCTGTTCCTTGACAAGAATCTCCAACAGCTGTGCTGGACTTTTGACATGACACTACAGAAGTAATGCAAGAGCTGGCCCTCATCTCCACCTGAGCACCGCTCCATGCTGGCTTCCCTTGGCTGCCTGACCGTGCCACTTGGCAGAGCTTTCTAGCTGATCATCTGCAACATTTGAAAAAGAGGGGCAGATTCTTAAATGGGTTGGTGGAGCTCTCAGTAAAACTTTGCAATTTTTATAGTACCTTTTTGAGTATTCAGATCACTTCACCTACGTCAAGGGTGGCCCCTTCTGAATAGCCAGGAAAGAGGAAATGCATCGTGCAAAAACAGCACAAAAGAGGATAGTGATTTGCATAAAATTGGCATATGCTAATGTATATGCATAGATGCAAATTTAGAAATAATGATTATAATTTAAATATAAATACAGGCCTTCTCACAGTAGAGGTGAAGACTATGTGTCTTGTTCAGTTAGCTGCCCAGGTGCTAAACTGTGATAAGTAACAGTTGTTATGGTTCTTTATCTTTACACTGGAATTGAAGAGAGGATGGTCCTTCAAATAACAGTCCTCTGGCAGCCTATCAAATGGAGGATTGTCCTCGGTAAAATAGGACACATAGACATCCTTCCATCATTACTCTAATATTTCCACATATGGAGCCCCCAAGGACCTGCTAATAATCATAACGAATACGAAGACAACAATCAAACTAGGTATCAATATAACCAGTGTCCAAACTGGGAGAAGAAATGGAAGTGGGATGATTAGGCCAGATGTGAGGATGTCCACCTGAGAAGGAGTGGGATGGTGCTACCCACCCCATTTCAAGCACTGAATATAGGAGAAATAGATAGAAAAGAGGGCCAAGAAAGGCAGCATTCCTGCAGCCAGAATGAAGCATGCAATTAACTGTTTGCATTCTTAACTCTCGTCCAGGTAAAAAAAAATGTAATGGAATGATGTCGTTTTGACATGGTGTCCGAAGTCCAGCAAGGAGGGGATTAAACAAACCTCCTGGGATAGTGAGTGACACAACCTGGGCACCACCACCGAGAAGGCACTAACTCAGGCATGCTTACAACAATCCTATTAGTTTTGCAATATTATTCCCATATGGCAGATAAGGGCAGCAAATCATTGTAGCACAAATGGCATGTTGTGCGCCACCTGCGACCATAAAGCATTGATTTTGACCTTGCAGCTGTTTACGGGTAGTGCTATAATTCAGCCACTAGATGGTGGAGTTTCATTGAACATATAGACCATTGAGGAGAAAGGAAGTTTTCAATTCCAGAGCGCATGTGGGCTGTCTAAAGGAGCCAGTCGTAATCCGGCAAAGAAAAAGGAAGCAGAAAGCCCCTGTAAAGTTGTGGGGTTTAAACATGGTGTAGAAATGCTCCAAGACTTTTGTGAAGAAGTGGCAAGTTTTTGAGGCAAAGAGTTGAAGCTGAGACAGAACTGAGCTAGGTCAGAGCTCGGGGTTTCTTTGGAACACTGAAGGAGCTGGGCAGCACCCCACCCCCCCACCTAAAAATCTGAGGTTTTTTTCTCCTTTTAAGGGAGAGCAGTATCTGTTGGAGTCTTGATGCAGTGAATCTCCATCTTATGCTCAATGTGTGTGTGTGTGTGAAATAAACTATATATCACAAAAATTCCATAAGCCTCCAGTGACCCCATTCCAAGGAAAAGCAAAACCCGGGTAACATTCACAACCCTGGAGTTCTCAGAAAAGTGGGTTGCAACAGTACATTCAACAGGAAACTGCAGGTAATTTTGGCTCCATGGTGAGCATACCTGGTATTCTATATGTGTGGGCTAATGGATGGTAGTCGCATTCACACTGTACAAATTTGGGTGTTCGATGAAAACATCCTAGGTATGCACTTAAAAATGGAATGTACTGTGAAGTGGCTCTTAGTAAGAAGAACAGACCAAATTTACAGTGTGGCAGCATTGGACTCATATTGCATTGTCCACTCCATTATGGTCCAAGAAGCTGTCTCTTTATCAACCCACTTTTAAATTTAAACTTTATTTTTCCAGAGCAACACACACACATTGTATGTTACACCATATCAAATGCATATTCGATATTTACAAATGCATGATTTCTCGCTCAGGTTCAGATTCCTTACTCTGCATCAGCCCCAGGTTGCATTTAAAATATAATGTACAAGGAATAAAACCAGAATTACAACTGACTGAAGTTACCCAAGTTCCAGTCTAGAAATTTACATCAAACACAAGATTAATCCTATACACGTGAAAAGATTAAACAGATAATCTTGCTTTCAGTAATGAGTCCTTGCCTTCCAATAATTAATAAAAGATTCCCAATTCACAAAGAAAAAAACAACAGGATTGTATTCCTTCTTTAAATCTAATAAAACGAGTCAGTTTGGCTGGTACTGCAGTATTATGAAATCTATTTTCTGACTCATCCATACAAGGTATTGTCTCTATTCTCCAGGATTTGGAGCATACTTGCAACACAAAATATACATGAAAGCATCTTTGCAGGTGAACCTACGAAGTTTTTTGCATAGGTTAACAAGCAAAGAAACGGATCATAGGATAGAACCATGGTTTGCCATCTCGATTTGGCAGGAGTGCTTGTGCAAGCTACAAGCCAGTTCAGACAAGACAACAAACTGTTGGACCAGAGTAAGAAGTAATGTATTAAGCCATGTGCACAAGGGAAGGAGGGAGGGGGCAGGATGAGGAAGGAGCGCTTGAGCCGCTGGACCACCTGCAAGCCCTGGTCTCCAGGATTCCCACACTACTAGTGTTGAGCTAACTATGGTCCAGCCCACATCCACAGCTCCATTTGCAGGCCATGAAAGGAGGGCATTCCAGCAATAGGGGGCAGAGCATCTCAGGGGAGGCTGGGGGCTCCGATGTCACTCCTTGGACAGCTCCTTTAGAGTTCTGACTGGTTCTGACTGAGACCTGGGGTGGATTCACCACCCCACTGACATCAGAGCCACCAGCCTCCACTGGAGCATCTGTACTTCTAGAGGGGGATTTACGAGGGAAAGCAGCGATTGCAGCTGCTCTTCCCCTCTTCTTCCTTTTAAGATAGAGCCAGGGTGGTGTAGCAGTTAGATTGTTGGACTGCAACTCTGGAGACCCAGGTTCTAGTCCCCACTCGGCCATGAAGCTCACTGGGTGACTTTGGGCCAGTCACTGACTTCCAGCCAACCTCCCTCACAGGATCATTGTGAGACTAAAACGGAGAGCAGGAGGAACACCGTGTAAGCCACTGTGGGTTCCTTGCAAGAGGAAAAAAGGCTAGATATAAATGTAATAATTTTTTTTAAAAAAAATAAGAAAATAATGTAGTTTGGTGCAAAGCCCTAGCGGCCACGGTTTCCCCAAAAAATGTTCTCTCCCCTAGAACAGTGTTATGTGATGACATTGTGTCATTCCAGGGTAGGGTGGCTATGTTCTCTTTTTCAAAGGACAGTCCTCTGTCTGACAGGCTCTCCAGTCCAAGTCCGGTTGAAAAAAAAAGGGCCAGAAGACGGGGGGGGGGGGGACACTATGGGGCCTTGGAACTGTTGCCCATCAACAGCACCTGGACAGCAGACTGCGCAAGGCACAAACCTCACCTGGTCAACATCTTCCACAATATGGTGAGATGTACTGTATTTCAGTTCAAATTATAACACTTTTGCATCTATACATATAAATTAGCATATGCAAATTGGTGTCCTCCTTTGTTCTCTTTTGGGGTGACGCCTGCCCTCTTCTTTTAGTGATTCACAAGCGGCCACCCTATTCCAGGGTCGTTGTTTGAAAACATGGCAACCCAGACTGGCCAATGGGATCTAGCGTTGTTCCAAGGCAGGCATGGCAAGGGGAAATGGTAGCTACTGGGCTGCTCTTAGGAGTCCCACCGCTGCTTGTGTTGACCACCAAATGATGCTTAAAGCACTGGGGGGTGCGGAGAGTTGATGCTGCTGGTGTTTTTCCCAGTAAGCTTCCTGATACCCCCCCCCCCATTGACTAGATTCCCTTCCCTGCAAAGGTCTTCATTTTCTTCTTCCCTTTAACCCAACCCCGGTTCCCAATTTTTGTACACAACGTTCCATAGCAAACGTACTTTCAGTTCAGCACTTAAGTGAAACATGTAAACTGTGGTTCAGTTGGTGAGAAATCCCTGTGCACTATCTTTTAAGTGTTATAAAGATGGAGAGCTAAGGCAACTGATAAAGCTACCAATTGTATTCATTGTCAGACAGCAGAAAGCCATCAGGAGGTTTAAAACCATTTTCTTCCCTCCCCTCAGACAGCTGGTTCTTGGACAGCTGGATATGGGACGCTGGAAAATATAGGCCTGCGGTGTGATCCTGGCCTGCAGAACCCATCGCACTAGAGATCTCTCAAGAAGGTTCCACATTTTTCCCCTTTGCAGTGAAGCAGCTGTGAATAAGAAACAGTCACAGCACTTAAAAACATTGATCTATTTTCCATGGCTTAGAGAAGTTATGCATACTTTTTAATGCCAATGGATAAGTTTGAGAACTCACAGCAGTTGCTTACAACCTCTATTCTCTGCTGCCATGCTCTGCTGTTGCAACTTCGGGTTCCGCTGGACTAAGGCCATGCGTTTTTGGCGGTTTGGAAGCAGCCCTTCTCAGTTACACACCACTTTTTAAATTCGCCACATAAGTATATCTTCAGGCTTTTTTCTCTCCTTGGAACAAGAATCCAAACATCTAAAATTACAGCTCTTTTTTCCATGAGAGCTTCCCACACATCTCTTCACACAGAAAAGTGCTACCACCACTCCGTTGAATGCCAGCAAAAAAACCCAAAACATTCTGCTTCTTTTCAAAGAGGACGCCTTCTTTCTTTCTAGACGCACTAGATGTTTAAAGAACCAAAAGCCAAGAAGTCCCCCAGCTCAGGACCTCCTCCCCCCACCAAAGCCAAAAGGTCTTCACAGCCAAAGGTCTCAAATGTCAAAGGATGATGCAGGAACTTGAATTTACAGCCCAACTGTGCATTTCATTACCAGGAACAAGGAGTGGAAGACAAATTGAATTCCATCATAAAGAACCCCACACTGTGTACCGCTTGACGCTGGTTTCATCCAAGGCTCACCAGTGTTTAGCCTTCAAGCCTGGTGTTCATGGTAAAACTCAGCCCCGTGACATGCAAAAGAGGATAAAACATTTGCACTGGAATCTCTCCCCTGGAAAAGAGAAATCCTTGCAGCCCCAGCTGGCATGCTTGCTCCTAGTTTACAGAGGTAAGCTTATAGCATAGAATCTTTCCCTGATTCCCATCCAGGAAATGCAACATGTCCTTCAGATGGAGGATGTGGACCAGGCCACTTTCATGGGGACAATAGTAGAAGCGGCCCCAGTTTTCTGTTTGAAAAGGAAAAAGTGTCCCTGATCGGGCCTGGAATCTGTTTCAAACGTTGTTATCAGCAAGTCTTGGAACGGCAGAACAAGCACATCTGCGCTGCAGACTTGTGTCAGGGGAGAAAAGGCTGGGGCGGGGGGATATGGGCCCTAAAGAAAAGAGTGAGGATGTGCACTGACCATAAGAGTCAGCAATTCAGAAAACAGCCCAATTCGCCTTGGACTGTTTTAGAGGCTGGCCGTTTCAACTCCAGGCTGAATCTGCATCTCACTTTGAAAATCCAAAGCCTCATCCATCTCACTAACTCTCTTTGAAAATCATCAAATGACTGTAACGTTTTTGCTGTGTGACAGAATGGTATGGAATTTTCATTCATAGTGGCCCCTTGGGAGGGGACAAAAGCTTCCAAATGTCAAATAAGGCCAGGGGATCTTGTGCTAGATGCCTTTAAATTCTGATGTTATTAAAAAAGAAACTGCCAATAACTTTTCTATTTCTTGGCAGTATGGGATGGAATTTGCAGGCATAGTTGCCCCTTCTGAGAGGACCAGGCCTGCCAAGTTTCAGATAAACAGAAGAAAGACCTGGAGGCTCATTTGGTCGAATTTCAGTCAAATGCTCTATTTGGGGGACGGGGGCTGCAATGTTTTGCTCAATTTAACAACAAATATTAAACACGAAGAGGTAAAAATGGTGATGTATCTTGAAGTAACAAAGCAGATGTAATGCACTTTTTAGGTCTAATCCAAATGTCTCTACAGCAGAATATTTGGTGGTTTCGCAGGGGAGTGGAGAGGGGCAAAGCCCATCTAAAGGTGGGGAGTGATATTGGGTGGGGGGAGCAGCTTTCTGGTGGTGGTGGGAACTTCACTAAAGTTACAGTAATACATTAAAGAGAGCCCTGGGGCATTTGCTCCATTATTTCTTCTTTTAGCACCCCCCGCCCCCCCCCGGATGGAAAGTCCATCTCCCACTACATGCTCTGTAACTGGGGCAAGAACTCAGTGTGCCTGCAAATGACACTTCACAATCATGTAGCTTTGCTTCCAGGGACATTATACAAAAATAATGATGACTGCCGCCATGATGGGAGACGCACTTTCCAGCTACCCGATCCAGCATTTACCTTTTGAAAAGTTTCCAATGAAGAATAAATGAAGGAAAGGCCCTGAGACTTAAGTAAGTTTAGTAAGTAACTCACCCAGCCAAAAGTCAAATGGCTGTCTCCCCTGACCTCCACTGGGTGATTCTCAAAATTTTGCCTTACCTCTGTTGGAAACAGAAATTTGACCAAAGGGTAAGGAACCTTTGCACAGTCCTACAATGCCTGCTTTTATCTGGAGATCTCTGCATGGTAAGATACACAGTGAGCACACATGCCTGGATGAGCCTAAAGGGGGGGTAACAGCCCTCCCCCCCTTCCACCAAAGGAAAGAAAACGAGATAATATGACAAGAAGATGAACAGAATTACATGACTCAAAAGGAAACTCAATTCAAGCATTCATTATAAACTTCACAGAATAGAGGCAGCGCTATTCATTTTGGCTCCACAGCTAACAGAAAGAGGCTTCAAATAGTAGTACACAAACGACATCAAGGGAACGTTTAAATCTGAAACATGTCACTTGTAAATGTCATTAGTGTGATATAGAAAATGGAAGAGAGACTTCTTAAAATACAAGTTACTACATTTATATCATTGGGATCTTTGCATTTGATTCAGAGATGTGGGAAATGCAAACAAACACTCCAAACTCCTGTTTAAGCTCCTTGTGAAAACTCCTTGTGAAAGTATCCTTAATGTACAGCTATTATGCGATGGCAGAGCATCCTGAAAGAGCTGTTGCTGTTACAACAATCTGCAACAGTCTGTTCCTCAGGACAAAAGGACAAAACAAGATGGGAAAACTAAATGTGACTCCAATTGCTAATCCTCATTCAAAAAGACTACGTGGTGCTTGGTTCTGACCAAGGTTGGGCTGGATTTGAACCAGTTAAAAGAGCCTGTCTATGCCCATCAGCTTGGATTTCTGAGGATAATTTCCTGTTCCAAAACCTTATATGGAACTAGGACAGGAAGCCAGTGTAGGGACTGGGAATGGGTGAATCTGTCAATTTCGCTTTCTCCCACATTTGGATTTTTAAAATCTCAAATTCTTTCTCTCCCAAATATGAACGCTGTGAATTCTGGTAAATTCTTATAAAAAAAACACCAACGAACTGAAACAACATCTGCACCGGCAGCTATTCCCAGCATGGAAGGGCCATGATATACCTGCCTGCCATAGAGCTGTTAAAGACGAGGAGCTTGTCAGAAAAGACAGAGGTGGCAACCCTAATTCAGCACCACCCACATGGTGGAATACACAGAGATTCAAAGCCAGACCTATAAGAGCTGAGCACTCAAAGCCTTCAGCCTGTATGGATGAATCTGATGGTTTCTGTTTCTCCCACATTCACATTTTTAAAATCTCAAATTCCTTTTCTCCCCAACATGGAGAACATAGCGAATTTTGGTAAATACTTATCAGAACTGAAATGAAATGAAATTCTCACCAATCTCTAACAGGGATTTAAGAAGAAGAATCACATGGTCAGAACAACAAAAGAGTTGACTACTTTGGGCAGCAGAGTGCTGGATGGATGTGACCACACCAAGGCGAGACAACCAAAAACCAGAGAGAAGATTGCAATAGTCAAGGTGAGAGATGATGGCCAGGATGTGGTCAGGATCCTATCCAACCCAGACCCCGAAGAGACCTCTTCAGATCTTCCACAGAAGACCTGGAGGACCAAAAGCAGCCTGAGGATGCCTCCCTGGGGTCCCGTGTCTTAGGGTGGCCATGAGTCATCCTTTACAGAGAGCAGCTTGAGGACCATCTCCCATTTGAAGGTATCCTCTACTTGAAGGGCTGTCCAATCCAAGTCTAGCATAAAGATAAAAGAAATAACTGATAAATAAATAAAGATAAAAGAAATCAACTGTTGCTGATCTGCAGACTGAACTAGCAGGCACACAAGTCACTTGGTCACAGTTAGAGATACCAGAGAAATTTGCAACAGATTCAAATGAGTTTGGATTTCTATTAATCCAACCTGTGGATTCTGCAGCGAACCAGCTTTTCCCGAATCCCGTGGATTCTGTGGACTTGCAGACAGTGGTTTGGTTTTTTTTAACTTTGTGGGGAGATTTGTCCTAGTTTGCTAATGCACACTTGTGCAAATGTGCTAATCTGCATTGGTTAATACTCATCAACTAATTCGCACTAATGTGAATTAGCCCAAGTAGAACAAAATTCTGGTAAAAAATCAAAGTCCGTCAATGAGCAGATGATGGAACAAACTTCACGCTGTTGGAAGAAAAAGTAAGAGGACTGGAGCGGCGAGTGTCGACCCTCCAGGGAATAACACGAAGAGTTCTTGGACAGAACTGTAGAACTACAGCAGCAAAGTGAAGAACAGAAGCTAGAAGAGCAACAGCAAGCTGAGGCAGAAGAGGAAAATGCTGAGATGAGGAAAAATGAAGTAGACGATATTCCTTGGAAAAAGGTGATAGTTAGGAGCAGAAGAACTAGAAGCCACTCTGTACCACTGGAGGCAGTGGACCTATGGAACCGTTTCCAGGTACTTGAGGATGAGACTGGAGGACAGCCTGCAGAGGAGGAATTACAGGGGAAGCTGCATGACAGTGAGCAAGAGGCCGAAGGTCAGTCAAGCAGGGGCAATGAAACCCAGGCCTACAACAACAAGAAGAGAAGAGGAGGAGGAGTGGGAGACTCCTTGCTGCGTGGGATCAAGACCCAAGTATGTTGCGAAGACCCATAGACTCGCCAGGTATGCTGTCTCCCAGGAGAATGGATTAGAGACATGAATGAAGGGTTGCCTACACTCATAAAGCCCACTGACAGGTATCCCTTTCTTCTCATCCATGTGGGAACAAATGATACCGCCAAGCGGAGCTATGAAGAAATAATGTCAGACTTTGAAGCTTTGGGAAGGAAACTCAAGAACTTTGGGACCCAGATAGTTTTCTCATCCATCCTTCTAGTAGCTAGAAGGGACAGAAAGGGAAAGAAAAATACTCCAGGTGAATGACTGGCTATGAGGGTGATGCTGGCCTGAGATATTTGGATTCTAGGACCACGGGCTATACTTCCTGGAAGATGGGCTGTTGGCAAGGGATGGGTTGCACCTCACAAAGGCTGGGAAGAATGTATTTGGCCACAGCATGAAGAACTTCTTCAGGAGGACTTTAAACTGAATCCTACAGGGGAGGGTGACATAAAGTTGGAGGTAACAATGGATGAAGGCTCATGCACCACAATGGAGAGAACAGCTCTAACAGCGCCCAATAATAGTCTTCAGAAACATGAAGGAAGAAAGCCAGACTATAAAGCACATGGTCTTCAATGTCTATACACTAATGCCCAGAGTATAGGAAACAAACAGAATGAACTTGAACACTTAATACAGGAGGGAAGTTATGACTTGATAGGTGTAACTGAAACTTGGTAGGATGACTCCCATGACTGGAATACAGCAACTGAAGGATATAACTTGTTCAAAAAGAACAGGAGGGAGGTGGAGTTGCACTAAAAAATGCGTATCTCTGCACAGAAATACAGGAGGATGAGCTTGATAGCCTCATCAAGAGCATCTGGGTTAAACTAAATGGAGCAAAGAATAAAAGGAACATCGTGGTCGGTGTACTACCAGCCACCCAATCAACGAGAAGACAAAGATGAAACTTTTGAAAAGCAAATTGGCAGTGTTTCAAGGAAGCATGATGTAGTAGTAATGGGGGACTTCCATTTCCCTGATATTTGTTGGGAGACAAATTCTGCAAAACATGGCCCCTCCAAGAAATTCCTGACTTGTGTTGCTGATAACTTCCTCCTACAGAAAGTAGAGGAGGGAACTAGAGGATCGGCTATCCTCAACTTGATCCTAACCAACAGAGATGACTTAGTAGATCAAGTAGCAGTTACGGGAACTCTGGGGGAAAGTGACCATGTTATACTTGAGTTCTTGGTTCTAAAGGAAGCAAAAGCCGAGTGTAGCCAAACGCGTACCCTGGATTTTAGGAAAGCTGATTTTAATAAACTCAGAACAATGATAAGTAAGGTCCCATGGCAAGTGACTCTAACGAGAAAAGGAGTCCAAGATGGGTGGAAGTTTTTAAAAAAGGAAATTCTAAAGGCACGATGACAAACAATTCCAACAAGAAAAAAGGCAGAAGACAACAGAAGAAGCCAATGTGGCTTCACAAAAAGCTTAGAGATTATAAGGATGGGAGAGAAATCCTCCACGGACCCCAGTGAGGCCAGATTCAAAAGAATCTGGCCCCCCGGAGTCCCTGGAGGATAGGAAGACTTATCTCTGCCTCTAGGAGGAATCCTCGCCACCTGGATCCTCCCCGCCAGCCGGCTCCACAGCACCAGCAATACGGCCACCATTGCTGTATCACTGGCTGGGCAGATTGACTGCGGATGCAAATGGCATCTACTACGCCATTTGTGGCCGTAAAGGTCTTAGTTTAAGGTAAATGCCACTGTAAAAGTCAATCCACCCAGCCAGTGATACAGCAATCAATGGTGGCCGTATCGTTGGCACTCTGGAGCTGGTCAGTGGCTCCTTGGAATCGCTGCAAAGCGGAGCCAGCCAGCTAGGATTCCAGGGGGGAGGGACGGATTGCCTCCCCCCCCTGCGGACACCCCCCTCCTGGACCCGGAGGTAAGCCTTCCACCCATCCCTAGAGATGACCTGGAAACAAAAAAGGGCACATACAGGAAGTGGAAGGAAGACCAAGCTACAAAGGAAGAGTACAGGCAGGTAGCACAGAATTGCAGGGATGGCGTCAGGAAGGCTAAAGCTGAGAATGAGCTGAGGTTAGCGAGGGATGCTAAAAGCAACAAAAAGGCTTTCTTCAGATACATGCATAGTAAAAGACAGAGGAAAGAAATGGTGGTCCAACTATTAAATAAGGATGGCAAAATGACAACAGATGGCAAGGAAAAGGCAGAAGTGCTCAATTCCTACTTTGGCTCAGTCTTCTCCCAAAAGAGGGTCTATGAGCCCCCTGGCAAAGGCGAAGTATAGGCTGACGGGGCAGGATTGCAGCTTGAGATCAACAGGCATATGGTCAAAGAACACCTCATTACTTTGAATGAGTTCACATCTCCAGTGCCAGATGAAGTGCACCCTAGAGTAATAAAGGAACTGGCAGAAGAGCTCTCAGAACCGCTGTCTATTATCTTTGAGAAATCATGGAGGACAGGTGAAGTGCCAAATGACTAGAGGAGAGCTAATGTTGTCCCTACCTTGAAAAAGGGCAAAAAGGAGGAACCTGGTAACTACAGACCAGTCAGTCTGACATCAATCCTTGGGAAAATTCTGGAGCAGATGATAAAGCAATCCATCTGTAAGCACCTTGAAAACAATGCAGTGATTACGTGAAGCCAACATGGATTTGTCAAGAACAAATCCTGCCAGACGAATCTGATCTCATTTTTTGATCAGGTCACCTCCCTCGTGGACTGTGGGAATGCTGTGGACTTAATATATCCCAACTTCAGCAAAGCTTTCGACAAAGTGCCCCATGATATCCTGATGAGCAAACTAGCTCAAAGTGGGCTAGACGAAACAATGATCGGGTGGATCCACAGTTGGCTACAGAATCGGACTCAAAGGGTTTTATTTTCTGGGCTTGTCCTTTCAAACGAGAGAAGAGAGCAAGCAGGTGCAGCCCAGGGCAACTTCAACCAATGCTTCCCAGGGCTTCCCACATCCCTCATCTTTCCTGCTGGGCACAGGAGGTGAGGAGGAAGGGAAACAGACTCCGTGAGAAGCAGCCACCTCCAGCACACCAAAGCAGCAGGGCCCAAAGGGCATGTCTCCCCTTCACCTTTCCTACAGCGTGGGAACGAGAGACGCTGTTATGTCGCCAAGGGCCAGGAGAAGCCAGCTCAGATCTGTGCATGTGCACTTAGGTGTCGAGTGCCTTGGGGTGTGTGTGTGTGTGTGTGTGAATGCCTTGGTGTGTGTGTGAATGTCCAGGGTGTGTGTGTGTGTGTGTGTGTGTGTGAATGTTGGGGATTCAAAAGCCTGCTCCACCTCTCATGACCCCCTGGGCTCCACCTCTCATGACCTGCTGTCCACCACACCAGCCTCAATGGGCACTGGCCACCGCTGATCTCTAGCCACCACACCACACTCTTCAAAACAGTCTTGAAGCTGATCCAGTTCCAAAGAATTCTGGGGATTTGCTGAGATGGTGCTGAAAATTCCTAGCCCACTCTCATGGAACTGCAATTCCCCAAATCCTTTCAAGTTGGTTCCATTTCAAAACGGTTTGAAGAATGCAGTGTGGCTAGAGCCTTAGTTGCAAGTGTTTTAGACCTCCACTTCACTGTGCAAATAATTCACCTTATTTAACTTTTTTCATGCACATTTATGAACTACCGAAATAGGGAGCCTGAGATTTGCTGGTGGAGCCAAAGAGAAGCAGTGTCAGCTGACTGGCCCGCAACCCTTCTGCCGAACAGCGTGTGTGTGCTTCTACAGTTTATTCTAGGATCTGTAGTTCAGACAGATGTATCATTCCAGTGTGACATGCTGTCAATCATTTGCTTGTCCAAAGTGATGTTTATAATGATTAATTTAATTTTAAAGTGGAGCTTCTTAAATGCTTTCCTGGCATGGCAAAGGGCGCACCTGGGCTGTTATTTCGTTCTGTGAAGCAGCTACCTCAGGAGAACTCGACAGTGGTTAGGCTGTTGGGGCTCAGCAGACATGAATGCAGCCAGAATGCTCACAAGTGCTGCCTTACAGAGCATTATCGTGGCGCATTACACTCTATTAACAGTTCAGAGCATTCTGGCAGGTGACTTGCATAATATACATGGTGGTGATGATGATGTAAAGCTGTGTGTCACTTCCCACTGCAAAAAGCAGTCTTGAAGCAACATAGACACATGATATAGAAATCCATCATTCGTATAACAGAAAAAAACGAAATCAGTGTAAACCATACTCAGCCCAATAATACAAATAAATCCCATAAAAACATAATCCAAAAACAATACAATATGAAAAAGGTTCAACCACAGTACACAAAATCCTCCCCTGCTCACAGCCTAGAGAACACCACAAAAGCAGCCCGCAACAACTGGGCCATAACTAACGTCAAAATCCCTGGGGAAATAAGCATGTCTTTGCTTGCACCAAAAAGATGGCAGTGTGGGCGCTATGGGAAGAGTGTTCCATAAATGCTGGGCTGTCACAGAAAAGGCCCGTTCCCAACCTGCCACACGTACCCAGCTTCTCTCAGAGGGGGCATACAACGAAGAGCATACCGGTAGGGTCATATGAGAAGGGGTGGCCCTTCTGGTAGTGGGGTCCTGAGCTGTGTAGGTCTTTATAGGTTAAAACCAGCACTTTGAATTTGGTCTGGAAACAAACTGGCAACCAGTGCAGGCAAGCCAGAACTGGGCTTATATGTTCACATCACCTAATCCCAGTCAACAACCTGGCCACAAAATTCTGCACTAGCTGCAGTTTCTGAACTATCTTCAAAAGCAGCTCAATAAATAATGCATTACTAATCTAACCTAGAGGTTACCAGAGCATCGGCAATGGCTGCTACGCTGTCCCATCCAGATAGGGTTGCAACTGGGCTACCAACCAAAGCTGGTAAAAGGCTCCCCACACGACGGAGGCCACTTCAGCCTCCAGTGACAACGATGGATCCAGGAATACGCACAAGCTGAGCACCCGCTCCTTCACAAGGAGCCTGACCCCATCCAGAGTCGGTCACACTTCCCCCATCCAGACAGAGGAACCACCCAACAGCGGGGTCTCAGTCCAGTCAGGGCTGAGCCTCAGTTTATTGGCTGTCATCCAATTCATTCCTGAGACCAGACACTGGCTCAGCACACCCACCACCCCACCGGCCTGAGATGAAAAGGAGAAGGAGAGTTGCGTGCCATCACATATTGATGACAACCCCGCCCCCAACTCTGCATAACCCCACAGAGCAGTTTCATGTAGATGCTAAACAACATGGAGGATAGAATCGACCCCTGCAGAACACCACACCGGAGGCTCCATGGGGCCGAGCAATCTTCCCCACGCAGCACCCTCTGGGAACCACCATCCAGGTGGGAGTGGAACCATTGCAAAGCAGTGCCCCCAACTCCCAGCTTGGACAGCTGCTCCAGAAGGATACCATGATCAATGGTGTCAAACACTGCCGAGAGACCAAGGAGTATCAACAGACACACACTCCCCTTTCCCTCTCCTGGCACAGGTCTCATACAGGGCAACCAAGGCAGTCAGAGTACCAAAACCAGGCTGGAACCCCGACTGAAATGGATCCAGAAAATCAGTCTCCTCCAAGCGTGCCTAGGACAGGTCAGCAACCACCCAGGCGAAATACCTTGCCCAGTAAGTGGATCTGTACAACTGGTTTAGAATTGTTCAGATCTACCAGATCCAGGCAGGGCTTCTTAAGGAGTGGTGTTACTACTGACTCTTTCAGGTGACCCAGGATCACCCACTCCCATAAGGAGGCATTTATCCCTGCCCTGGCCCAACCAGCTGTCCCTTCCTTACTAGATTTCACCAGCCAGGAAGGGCAAGGATCCAACATGCAAGTGGTCACATGTATCCATCCGAGCATCTTTACTTCCACTGTTGTTGTTGTTATCAACTACTTTGTAGGTGGAAAATATTGCATTTTAAATTTAACTGCTTTATTGTAAACTTCACAAAAAGGAGAAGGGGACGGCAGAGGATGAGATGGCTAGATACCATCACCGATGCAATGAATATGGACTTGAGCACGCTCCGAGAGAGAGCGGAGGACAGGAAGGCCTGGCGTGCCATGGTTAATGGGGTCACAAAGAGTCGGACACGACTGAACGACTGAACAACAACAACAAAACTTCACAAGCCATAGTTCCTAACCAAAAGGCATAAATTAGGATTTATTTTTGTCACCATCACCTAGCAAAACATTTTTCAGAAATCTCCTTTATGGTGACTTATCTCCCAACCCTCCAGACTCCCCAATATTTTCTTTGCTTTCCCAGTGAAAAATGCCTCGCTACGCCCCTGACCCCAGCTGCACCTAAGGCCTGGCTTTGGGGCCGCCCCTGCTCCTGAACGGCACCGTTGTGTTTCTGCCCTCAGCTGCTCTCAGCCTTGCTGTGTGGATGTGCCCCACCCACAGTCCAAGGACTGAATTTTGACCTGGCCTTAGCAGGACAAGCTCCAGGATTTGGGGAGGCCCTAGAGAACTGTGGTGGGGCTGTAGCTCAGCCACAAGCACAAGCTGTGCATGCAGAAAGTCCCAGGTTTACTCCTCAGAATTTCCAGTGAAAAGAAACAAAAAAAGGTCCGGTAGCAGACCTTCCTCTAACCGAGACCCTGGAGAGCCCTGGCCAGCCAGTCGAGACAACAATGGGCAGATGGACAAACGGCCTGGCTTGAGTGTGTGGCAGCTCAATACATCCAGTCCTTGGTGAGAAGGGAACGCTGCTGGCTCGGTGGGCCCTGGAAACCCCTGGACACACCACTGGCGGGAAACAGCCCTGCCGGCACCAAATCCACATGCCCTCCTCTCCCTCGCGTTCTTCATTCCATCCCTCTGCCGCTCCAGTCCATGCTAGCAAACCCCCACCCGCAAGCCTGGATATCAGACGTAGTCAGTTTTCCAGAGTAATTAAATGAGCTGATTTATTTAAGTAAATTGCACAGGTCTATTCTGAGCATTTGAGTGTCCCTGGTGCAGAGCACGCTCGGGCCCGACTCTGTCAGGGAAGTGCCGTATTTGTGGTGAGCCATCTGCAGCCCTCATCATCCATGTGGCCTCGCGTCCCTCCCCATCTCCTGAAGCAAAGGCATGGAACTTGGGCACGCAAAAGGAAATATTAGACCAGAGTAATTAAACCGGCCAACACAAGAAGCAGGAGGCCGCTCTTGCACTTTGAAACAGGACACTGGAGGCACTAGACGGCTTCTTTTCTTAAGGAGCAAATGGATTTGTCTCACTCAGAGTGCAATCCTCTGCATGTTTCAACAGAAAAAAAGCCATACAACTCACAGCATTCCCCAGCCAGCCATGCTGGCTAGGGAATGCTGGGAGTTGTAGGACTCTTTTTCTGTCTAAAACACATCGGATTGCGGCCTTAAGGATCTCACTCCATATCTTGTTGCCGTTTGAGGAGCTCTTGACTTGACACATGGGTCAGCAGTTCATTTTGTCAGAGGCCCGGTTTGAGAAGAGAATGTTGGGTGTCAGGCCAAACAACCCCCATCCCACAAAGTAGCCTACAAAGTAACAGCCATCCCTGCCAGCCCAGGAGTAATCCTTCCCATTATTTTTCCACTTCTGGTTGAGGGGCCAGGTTTGGCCCAGAGCTGCTTGCTGGTGTCCTCTAACAGCGCTAGGATATCGGGGAGTCCTACTGCAGTGTTTTTAATGGGAGTAGTTGGCAACTTTATTTTAATTTTTCTTTATTTGGCACTTCTAATGTGCTTCCTTGCTCATGGGGTGTATGTCACATAATTTCAGAGTTTGCTGGAATTCCAGATGGCTTTTTAGAAACATTTTCAATGTGGAAATAGTAGACTAAAGAAATAAGGAGCCAAGATGGTGCAGTGGACAGAATATTGGAGATGGATCGGATTTTGAACCCTTAGCTAGCTAGCTGTGATTGGGGAACCCTGGGCCAATGTTCTCTCTCTCTCTCTTACCAATCTGTCACCCTAACTTAACTCTCAGGGCCCCTGTGAAAATGAAATGAGAACCACCCTGGGGCCACATTTCCTTGGAGGAAGTTTTGGGTTACAAACGTGATTTAACCAAGGGAACTTTGGGCTTGTGCGTCTCAAACAGTAAACCCTGCCACCATACCACTGGCAAAACACTCTGGAAACGGAACGTACTATCCAAGGCCATTTGTCATATGATAACAGTGGAGGCTGGTGGCTCCAATGCCAGTGGGGCAGAGAATCTGCTACGGGTTTCAATCAGAACCAGTCAGAACTCTAAAGGAGCTCTCCAAGGCGGGCAGTTTAGAGTCCTGACTGGTTCTGACTGAAAACAGGAGCGGATTCACCACTCCACTGACACTGGAGCCACCAGTCCCCTCTGTATGCTATGGAGGGAGCCACTGTCTGCCTTTCAAAGAAAAACCAACGAAAACCCCACAGGACACATGCCCCAGCTCTCGGGGTATGCTGAAAGTAGCTCTTTGGACCACAGCCTAAGTGAAGTCTTTTGATTTTGTGGTGTGACGGGCCTGGGCCTGGGCCTATCCCTATTACTCGTGTCAACAGTGTCATCCTTGGGCCCCGCGCGGCTGGCCGAAATCCCAAGTGTGGTCCTAAGCCTCTTACGCAAACAGAGCGGCATCGTGTCAGCTGTGGGGTAAATAACATGAGTAAGCGTTTCATATCATTTCTGGATACCATTAGCCAGCGAAAGCAACAAAGAGGAAAATGTGCATTTCATTAACCGGGAACAAAGAAGAAGTGACTCAGAGAGTTAGGGAAAGAAAACACTACACAGACTTTTAAGAGCAGCCTGACGGCGATGCGCTCTCCAGCACGCTGCCCAACTCGGGATTCGTTTCCGCGTGTGAAGGAGCCACCGCTCAGAGCGCCCCCGCGGGGCTCTCGCTCTCGCCTCCCGGGCACAGGCAGCGGGGGGCTTCGCGCGCAGGAGCCGCAACGGCGCCGGCCGCCCCCCGGGCAAAGGCGCTTCCGGCCCGGCGGGGGCCGCGCCGCGCAGCCCCCAGCCAGCCAGCCGGGCGCGGGGCGCCGCAGGGCGCCTCGCGGCCAGCCCCGAGCCCAGCCGCGGGGCCGCGCGGTCACGCGCCGCAGCCCCCGCACCGGCGCCGCAGCGGGAGGCGGCCGCGGCCGGGACGCGCCGCCGAGGTCTGGAAGCGCCGCCGGCACCCCGCTCGCGCCAACTTACTTGTCCAGGACGAAGTACAGGTCGAACCCGCCGTAGCAGGCGGCGCCCCCGTCCGCCCGGGCCCCGCCGTGCCCGCCGCAGGCGACCATCGCGGCGGCCAGGAGGAGGCACTTCGCGCCCAGCCGGAAAGCCTCCTGCGCCGCCGCAGCCATGACGGCCCGTGTCCAGCAGCCAGCCGCGCGGGGGGCCGGTCGCTCCTCTGCCCGCGGCGCCCTTACTGGGGCGCCACGCGGCTGCTCCCGACGGGCCCCGATCCCCAAGCCAGCCCTCGCAAGCCCTCGGCGCCGGATCCCGCGAGGCGCCCCGGCGCAGGCCGCCCTTCTAACGGAGCGTCTCGCCGCCGCGCTCACAGCCCTGTGGAATCAGCATCGCGCCTGCCCGCGGGGCCGGAGGCGGCTTCCGGACAAGCTCGTCTCCCCCCGCTTCTCCGTCCTCTCCGTCTTCTTCGCATCGCCCCAGATTTCGGAGAATGTGGGAAGGCTCAGGCCCCCGCCCCCGCCCCGCCGAGGGCTGCGGCGGCGGGGGGGTCCTGCCTCGCCTCCCCACCGGAGTGCCAAGGGCGCCATCTGGTGGCGAAGCCGTCGCGAGGCGGGGGCGACGGACCCCCGCGCCGCACGGCCTCCCCCGTCCCTTGCCCAGGAGCCGGCCCGGGGATGCCCGCCTCCCTCGTCCGCCCGGCGGCCCCGTCGCTGCGGACAAAGTGCCCCCTGACACCCCGATGAGCAAACTAGCTCACAGTGGGCTGGACGAGACAGCGATCCGGTGGATCCACAGTTGGCTACGGACTCGGACTCAGAGTGCTTCTCAGTGGGATCCTCTCCAACTGGGGAGAGGTTACGAGCGGGGTACCGCAGGGCTCCTTCCTGGCCCAGTGCTCTTCAACTTTTGTATTAAGGACTTGGAAGAGGAGGTGCAGGGAATGCTGATCAAGTTCGCAGATGGCACAAAATTGGGCGGGATAACTAATACTTTGGAAGACAGAAACAAAATTCAAAGTGAGCTTGATAGACTGGAGCGCTGGGCAGAAAACAACAGAATGACATTTAATAGGGACAAATGCCAAGCTCTGCACCTAGGAAAAAGAAACCAGATGCACAGTTACAAGATGGGGGATACGTGGCTCAGCAACACTACAAGCGAGAAGGATCTTGGAATTGTTGTCGATCACAAGCTGAAGATGAACCAACAATGTAATGTGACTGCAAAAAAGGCAGATGCTATTTTGGACTGCATTAAAAGAGGCATAGCTTCCAAATCCCGGGAAGTACTAGTTTTAACACTGGTAAGGCCTCATCTGGAGTACTGTGTCCAGTTCTGGGCACCACACTTTAAGAAGGATGCAGACAAACTGGAGAGGGTTCAGAGGAGGGCAACAAAGATGATCAGGGGACTGGAAACAAAGCCCTATGAAGAGAGACTGAAAGAACTGGGCATGTTTAGCCTTGAGAAGAGAAGTCTGAGGGGAGATATGAGGGCGCTCTTCAAGTCCTTGAAAGGTTGTCACAGAGAGGAAGGCCAGGATCTCTTCTTGATCATCCCAGAGTGCAGGACACAGAATAATGGGCTCAAGTTACAGGAAACCAGATTCCGGCTGAACATTAGGAAAAACTTCCTGACTGTTAGAGCAATACGACAATGGAACCAATTACCTGGGGAGGCGGTGGATGCTCTGACCTGGATTCCTGCATTGAGCAGGGGGTTGGGCTCGATGGCCTTCCAACCCTGCTATTCTATGATTCTGTGACTTTAACGCTGCAGCACCTGCCTGATCACCTCCACCCTGGACCTATTTGCACTGCATCCATGCAGGGCTGTGGGAGCTCCTCGCTTTGAAAAACTACTATGATCATGGCTTTTCTTTCTTTGCAGAATTCAGTCTGCTGCCAGGTTTCCCATTAATCCGTCTAGCTCAACCTGGCTTAACTCTACAATCTGTTTCCAGGTCTTTGGAATGGGTGAAGTAATCCTAGAGACTGGTACCTGGGAGAGTAGTTTTTTTTAAACAGAAAAGAAGAAAAATCCCCTTTGTCACACTGACATTTCTCTGGTGTATTGGGCCACCGCATCACCACTGTAATTTGGGGGAAGGGGAAGCAACTTCACATTAGCTGAGCCTAGAAGAATGAACATCCAAGCACACAGAGGGCTCAAGAGTGACATCAAGTGGTTGCGATTATATTTCCTCTGATAATAAGAATTTTCAGTTTTGACCATGTAGAACAGGGCCCCTCAACCATTTGGGGCTGTTGGGCACATTTGGAATTTTGAGAGAGAGCCATGGGCACTCTCACAAAATGGCTGCCACACAGGTGGGGCCCATTCATAAAATGGCTGCCATGGTGGGCATACCTGGTCACAAAACACTCATTTTCCAGAAGGCAAACTGGTGAGACTAAAAGAAAAGTATTGTGCTCCAGCACCAAGTGCAAGACAGATGGGGGGACTGAGCTCTGAAACATAAAACCACTCTTTTGAACCCGAATAAAGATGGTGCTGGGGGGCTTCACTTCGCACTATACCAGCCCCCTGGTTTAAAAAATAAATAATTTTAAAAATCTTATGTAAAATAAAAATCAGTAGGGGCAGGGAGCCTGGTGGGTGCCAAGAGAAGTACCCACAGGCACCATCTTGGAGGCCCCAGCTGCAGAACTGGGATTCAAATCAGAAAACAGGTGCCCCTTGCCTTATGTGTTAATATTAGGGCTGTTCCTTTGCTTGCTCACTTGCTTGTTCACTTGCTGTAAGTGTTAATATTAGGGCTGTTCACTTCTTTGCCTCCACCCCACATGCTCCCTAAATGCATGGGAGAGCACATCACACCCCTTCTCCTCACATGGGTGTGCCCAACAGCTCACAGATGTACCTGCCTTTGGCTTTTCCTTGCGATCAAGAGGCCTGGGGTAATCAGGGTTCACAATCTCATGTGCAGGTACTGAATGCAGGGCCCCTTTCTCACTGACGCCGAACCCATGGCCACCAGGCACACCAGTGTGCAAAAGGTGTGGCCAGCAGGTATGTTCTCACTACCCCCTCAAGCATGCATGAAACGTGTGTGGGAGGGGGGCCGTTTGATCGCCCCTTTTGTAACAATAGGCATGGATCTGCCCTGGTGGACACTTTTGCATTTTGTTCCATCTTTTATTTTATACTTTACTCGGATCTTGTACTCAGTTCTCCTTTTTGATTATTGATATTTTCATCTACTTAATAAAGACTTGTTTATCTTTTTAAACAAGTGCTCTAAGTGCTTGGTCTTTGGCTAACCCCAAAAATGCTCCCTTTAAACAATGCTGACTGGTGAGAAGGGGGAAGGAAACCCATTTAATCGGGATAATTTTGATCACCATGTTTCAAGATTTTTGGTCGCTTCACTCGCTGTGGCAATTGTGCTGCCACCATCTGGCGAGTGGGAGGGGCAGCCGGCTTTCCCCACCATATGAACCTGTAGAGGTGGGTGGGGGCCATTCCAACACTTGCACAATGATTCCTGCCTCCTCCCCAGTTCCAAGGTTGGAAGGAAAGTTGGGGGTTGTTTGGAGCACCCCAAACAGCAAGTTCTCCGCTGGTCTTTTCTACAGGGAAGGAACCTGGTGACCACAATTTTCGGTCTGGCTAGCAGGACCAGCCAAAAACCGTAGACCCTTGATGATGGCCCAGTGTGACTTGGAGGAGTGAGGTCTCTGTGCAAGGTCAACTGGGGTGGGTGGGAGTAGATAAGAAGACCAGGAGGAAGCTGCAGGGCCACTGGGATTCCAGTAGTCCAGTAAAGAAAAACACTAAATGGCCAGAGGTGCTTTGCCATATAGCCAAGAAATAGCTGAGAGAATAGTGGCTTCCCTAAGCCCCACAACGAGACCATGAGTTGGACTTGAGCTAGGCATGTCACAATGTGCAGTCCACAGCCTGCATGGGAATGCCAAGTTGCCAGAAGGCCTTGTATCCAGACAAGGGATGGATGAATCCATCAGTTTCGGTTTCTCTCTGTTTCTCATTTTTCCTATCTTAAGTTCAGTTCATCTCGAACTCTGAGAATTTTTTTTAAACGTTCATCTGAAAATTCATAAGCATTTTTGTACACATTTCTCCTAATGCATGCATTTTTGCCTTATACACACTTTTTCCCCCTAATATAATGCATTTTTATGTCGTTTCCCCTAATATACGGAGTTTTGTATGCATTTTTCTAAAAAAAAAATTGGAGAGGTTGATTGCAAAATTCGGAGAAATGTGAATTCAAAAGATAACAGAATTGACTAATACAGCGCATTTAGACTGACACTTTTCATTCTTTATTGATAAAAACAGAAATATCGTCAGTTGTATTCTTTATTTCATATCCCCCTTTATTTTCATATTTATGACAATGCAAAAGGATCAATCAACATCATGATTCAACGTATCATTTCAATCATGGCCAAAGAACCAACATTTTTTCCACATCTTTCCAGTTTTTGTCTCCCATATTAGCGATATCCACATTACTACTTTAGCAACATCCCATTTTCTTGATACCACACTATTCCATTTATCAAAAACTATTGTCGGTGCCAGAGTTGCTCCTGTTAATATCCATATTGCCAACCTGTCCACTGATGGTAATATATTCAATTACTTAATGCACCAGCAACCTTGAAAGATAGCAATGAATATAAATATCAGCTTTCACTACAGTATCCTAATCAGTGGAGGCTGGAGGCTCAGATGTCAGTGGGGCAGTGAATCTGCTCTGGGTTTGCTATTCCACACTTTGCATAGCTCCTTTAGAGTTCTGACTGGTTCTGACTGAAACCCGGAGCAGATTCACTGCCTCACTGACCTCGGAACCACCAGCCTCCACTCATCCTAATGTTCAGTCTCCAAGTACGCTGTTCAGGTAACACCATGTAACCTTAAGATAACGTATCAGTTCAGTAGGAGCAGCTCACTCCTGCACACACACTGCTATGGATTGTGGCCTTTGTGTTTTACTGATCTTGTAGGCACCAGTTGCTGAATGAATTTAGAGATTTGCCATTGGAGTAGATCAAGGCCTTTGTCACTTGTGTTTGCAACACCAAGAGAAATCCAGCCCACCCACCTGGGGCTTGATAGAGTTCCCTTTTTCACCAGCTGCCAGATTTGCCAAGCACCTGGCAGGCAACGACACCAGGTAGGTGGGCCCCCATTTCTCTTGGCAGGTCACATTGAGTTGGATACTTTTAGAACAGATGATACCAGAGATACAGTTAAGCTGGGAGGGGTATGTCCAATCTTGGTTAGAAGAGGGAAATTCCTCCGCATAAGTTCACTTTCAGAAAGAGCAGTTTCAACCCTGTGCAGCCACTGCCTGGGGACTCTAAAGGTAAAAGAAAAATAGGTAAGTCAAGTAGGAGTCCAAAGATGCACCATCTCACAGATGAAGTGGTCTGTGTACTTCCAACATGCACCATTCCTGCAACATTGTTCTGATGGGAAACAGTCATCCTTTGACAGTGGAACATGGGCAGCTCATCCACTGACTTCCTTAACACACCCTGGTGTGCAGTCCTCAACACCATGACCCTCTACATAGAAGTGAAATAAATTGGTTTAGAAATCTGAGCTTGTGTCTTTAAAATAATGGGGGTATCAGGATGAGTAAATAGGGGCACAGCACTGAACTTCATACAAAAATTAAAATGTTGATATAAAATCTGAAATATGACTACATTGTCTATTGTGGATTGTGGAACTGTCTGTTTTCGATTATTATGCATGGCCTTGTATTATGATAAAGGATCTTCGCTAGAGAAACTATGCTTTGGTCAGTTTCTGCCCCTTCATGATGTATCTTGATCAGTTCAGTAGCAAATGCATCTCTAAGATTTGCTATGGAATCAGTTGGAATGAGTGATCTTTCCCTGTTGCCAAGAATGCTGTGAAATCCTGACCAAACCCACTTTGGGACTCATTAGCCCAGTAGCTGTTCAGGCCTCCACAGATGGCTTGGACAGGGCCTCCAGGATAAGCCATGTTTCTGACAAGCGTGTGAGAAATCCGATAGTTTCTGTGAAGGGAATGCCACAGTTGCCCCTATATAGGGAACGTAAAAGTAGTCCTGGAACATCAGTCCTTTGCAGGGGTCTTGCCAGGCACCTAACAGAACAAGGGCCCCAGCTGATAGGACACAAATTTGCATAATATTTGCATATGTTATTTTAGATGTATATACATCTCCAGTTTCACATATGCTGCTTGGGCTTAGAGTCTTAGACATATCAACGTTGCCCACTAAATGGTGAGTTTCTTCACCAGCCTGCCTCAGGGATAAACTACTTGCTGCGATAAATACGTAGCATGCAGTTGATCCTTGCATTTTTCTTACCTCAGTGTCAGTGTGCAAAGCCCTGATCTGGATGGGTTCAAACCTTCCCACCCAGCTGCTTCTCCCCTTGAATCCCCCCCCCCAACACACAGGAGGTAAAGGAAGAAGAAGAAGAAAACCTCCAGTGGTGGTAATGGAGTTTCCCCCACCTTCTTTTTAGCCCCTACGGTTACACTGTAAGAAAAAAATGTGAGGATCAGCTGTACACTACGTATTGTATAATGGCATCCAGTGCTGTGGAGAAGCAAAGGAGCACTTCCGGCACAACTCCCATCCCTTTCGGGGGGGGGGGTGGCTGCGCAGGGGATTAGATTTGTGCCCCATAGGAGTTAGAAGGGATGGGATGCCCACTGCGTTTCCCAGCATGTCTTGAGCCAGCAGGTGAGTCTGCATCTTCGTGCGAAATACCTCGTGGATCATATTGTCAAGCTGTGATATAGTTGGAAAGGTATGCCAGTTCATCCTGGACACTACACACGTCCTCTTGTAGGGTTAGTGGTAAATGACAAGACTCTGCAAGATGCGATGGCAAACATTAGCCAAGAGATGATCCCCTTCCAGTTATTTCTAGAGTCTCCCAAACATTGCCATTTCTGGCTGGGGATTAGCATTCAACATCCTGGCTGAAATTCTTCATTAGTGATTTTATTCAAATCAACTGGTGCACCAATGCTGTACTTCACACAGAAGGACAGACAGCACATTATCTCTGTCATCCAGCCAGTGTTATTGCTAATATGGGAAAATCCTCACCCCCAACTGAAATGAATCCTATCAGCTTTACTGCATTTGCTCCTGCTCGCCCCGGTTATCCCCATGTCTCTCCCATGCCTCATTTCCACTGTCTCCCTCTCCCTATGAAACCTTGGAGGTCCTTCCAGGTGGCCTTCCCATCCCTCCCACCATGGGAGCAGCTAGGCAGCAGCTAAGCAATGTTTGAGAATGGCGGGATGTTCCAGACATCATCTCGCCGCTCATCTCACGTCAGATCCCCATCTGTGTCTGTGAGTGCTGCTTGCTCTGCACAAATGGGGAACGTGTGCAAATTGAGCAGCAATCAAGTGGGAGATTTGTGGGAATTTCCCCCAATTTGTGCAGATTTCCCCAAATCTGTGCAAATTTCCTCCATAGACTAAAGTGGGGCTGATGCAGTCCATGGAGGAAATGGGTGCAATTTGAACTGGGAATTGGGAATGGGCCAAACCTGAGCGCATGTTTGACAACGTATGAATACTTTTGGTGGACACAGGGTCTTGCTTGTGTTCGGAGCTTCAAATGGGGCACGCGCGCATGTTTTGCAAGGAAAAACAAAATTCTCATGCATCGCTATGAGCGACTCTGTAGAGCTGCACATCCGCATGCTCTTCAACTGTAGACTCCTTGAGGCATCTTTTGCTTATGTTACTCCATGATGCTGCGTCAATAAGCAGATGGCAGTAACGTCTTGGTAAGAGATCAGGTTTGCATTTCGCTGCAATTTATCCATTCTCAAGTCTGCATCCACAGTCAGGCACGTGCCAGGGACCAGGCCCTCACCCAACACTGATCAGAGCTTTCTTCTCCTCCTTGCTGTTATTCCCTGTTATCACTTGTTCTTCCCCTCGGGGCACAATCCCCAGCTCCACCCTGAGGGAAAGAGCAGGGGAGTGAGCAGCAGGATGGTGGCAGGTGGCAGTGATGGCGCCGAAAAGCAGCAGCTGTCAGGGTTGCCTCTGAGCATACAGAGTGTCAGAGTAGCTCAGATTCTGAGGAAGAGCTGCGACATGTGGGGGAGGAACTTTCCCAGGCTCCAGAGGCACAGCTGCACGGAGAGCCCCCCCCCTTCACACATCCCTGGGAGTGATAGCAAACGGGGGGGGGGCGAGGGAAGAGCAAATTGAAGTCCTGGATGCAAGACGCAGGCGCGGGCACAAGGGGGAAATCACAGGGGCTGAGCTTTGGCACTCTGCCCGATTGGCTCGACGTCGACGGCTGGGCCCGGATGTGTCACGGAAGAGGGGGAGATCTTCCCCTCCCACCCCTTCAGCTAAGAGAGCTTGCCGCTTTTTTCCCAAATGGAGCTCACCTTCTGTGGTTTCCCTTTGAACTCCCTGAAGGCTCTTTCTTTTGTAGTCTGTGAGTCTCTAGCAATTTGCATCTGTATGCCTCGTTAGAGTAAATGGAATTAAAGCCTTGGAAATGCAGTGTTGATTTGGCTACTGGAGTTCTCAGCCGGGCAAACAGGGAATCCTGACAGCAGCAGCAACTATGGCCACCACTCGCTTGTCATCAGCTGATGCCACAAGAGGGGGCAGAGCATTCTGGGAGAGACAAGCTCATATTTTCAGGAGGACCACTGAGGGTGTTTTTTCCAATAATCTGGAGTTGGCATAGCCTACTCTATTTCATTTATTTCATGATCTACTATGCAGAAATGTTTCTGTTGTTTATTATTGATAGTACTTCTACTCTGGTGTGCAACACATTTGACATGTCTTACCCCGTACACTTTAGTGTAAAGTCTGTGATCAGGGTCAAGGGTAGGCAAGGTGGGGCACCTGCCACGGGCTCATGCTCCAGCAGGGGCCCACTAACAAGAGCCCTGTGGAGTTGCTGCTGCTCTTGACCATGGCAGCCTGCATGTTCACCCGCCTCTTGGTCTGGCCCAGTCAAGGGTGATGGTGAGAAGGAGGAGCAGCAATGGCCCCTGCCTCTCGCTCACTGGCTCTCTGCCTGTCAAGCAAGCAAGTGGCAGAAGGAGGAGGAGGAGTGAGAGCAGCTGGGGACAATGGTGGTGAAAAGGCAGACTCACTGAGGGAGAGGCGCACTGCGAGGCTATCTTGCTTGAGGGCCCTCCAAAACCTGGAGCGGCACTGTCACTGATTCAATGGTCAGGTGTCGTCTGATGTTTACATAATCCATCCAATATTATCAGCTTTTCTTTTCAGAGGAATGTAGCTGATGCTCTGAGCTACTGAGAAATGTTCACTATGTAATGGTGGAAAAATAACCTGCTTCCATTTCAGGGGAATTTAGCAGATGTGCCAAGGTGCTAAGGAAAGTCTGCCCACCAATGCCACCAGAACATTGCCAGTGCCACAGACTGAACAGTAACGTCACTGAATTGCTAGGTTTCACACTTACGTTGTTGCAGTCAACTATCGCGTTGGTTGAGTGCATTCCAGAATAAATGTTAAAGGCAGCAACGTTGGTGTTCTGGTTGATGTTCACCATCTGGTAGACCGTTCCTCCATTGTTTCCCTTGTTTATGAGCTGAATAGCCTAAAGACAAAGATTCATGTTCAGACTCTTTGGGAGGGGGAGAACTGCTGTACTGGATATGGCCAGGGCACTGAACCAGGGAGTTAAACTGAATTTTCTTTTGAACCAGAACAAAAACTGAACCATTATCTGAAAATCTCTGGGGGACCAGAACTGGAACAGATTGGGGGTGGCGGGAGGAATCAGCAAGCTTCTTCTTCCAGCCAGGTCTCCATGATATATGACAGGTCAGCCTTTTCATCCAACATCAAATCCAGGATTGTTGATGTTTTCCCAGCAACTGATCTGGCATTAAAATGCAGGATCTTCAGGCTGGCAGGTGGGTGGGGCTGCCTTCATGGTCACCAGTGCTTCCTTGCCTAGATAGCAACCTGAAGAGAGGGAAGGACAACCAAGGTCCTACCCATCTTTCCCTGAAAGGCCCAGGTTGCAATCTCCCACCATGTCGCCCCTGCTGGTAATTACTTGAACAGTTGCCCCAACCCTTTCCACTAGGGCTGTGCATGGACCCCCTGATCTGACTCAGAGGCCACTTTGTGTCTGCCAAGGTGGGCCTAATTCGCATCAGGCTGATTCAGGGACCCCCCAACTCGCTTTAGCCTAAGAAGCCAAAGTGGGATTTGGACATCCGAATCCTGCTTTTCCCTCCAACACCCCCCCCCCCCAGCGCTCCTTACCTGGGCCCTTAGGCTGCCAGCCATCTTGTTCCATGGGGGGAGGGAGCCGCATTGCTGCCAGGGAAGCTGCTGCCACTGCCAGCTCCTAGTCCTTCTGGATGTGTGCCAGCAACTGTCTTGTTGTTCCAGGGGATGAGGGAGCCATTTTTAAAATGGCGACTCACCGTAGTTCCAGAAATACAGGGAGTCACCATTTTAAAAATGCGCCCCCCCCGAACAATGACCACTGCCGGCGCATGTCCAGAGGGCCCAGATAAGGAGCTGGGGGTGTGGCAGTGGCAGTAGCGTGGTGGCTGGGCTTCCAGATCATGCCGAAGCACACTGAAGTGCTTTAGAGCAACCCGATCCACTTCAGGCCACTTCATGCCCCCTCCGCCTTGTCTTGGGGGTGGCCCGAAGCGGCCCGCTTTGACTCGGAGCTCGGGCTTCATGTTGAAGCAGTGTACAGCCCTACTTTCCACCTCCCCACTGTCCAAGGCACGTCTCAAAGGCCCGGTTTGGATAAGATGCTAAACTGGCTACTTGCATCATTCGCAAAACTTCAGTTGGGGAGCAGCTTCAGGAGGCTGACAGCCAGACAATCTTCGAAGTGGGGTAAAAATGAGAGTATTCCCAGGTCTTTTTCTTTAAAACCAAATACGCATTACAAACTTCTCCTATTCCTTTTCATTTCCTACTGCAAGCCACTATACATTAGAATAGAGTTTTGATATTTATAAAGTAATCTATTTTGCATTGGCTAAATACCATGGTTCATTTTGATTAACGAAACAAAATAAAAGGCCAGTTGCTCTGGATCTCTTCCAGAATAACTTTTTTTTATAGTTTTATTTTTTATTTTAAAAAGGGGAGGGGGAAACAACATAGATACACAATACACATCATTACAACAACACACGCAGGGATACACTAAAATACATCTAAGATTATAAGGTATCTCCCTTCAGCTCCCCTTACACAACAAATGCTTATTATTGTTCTCTGCTTCTTATCTTAGTTGTATATCATACATTGAGTTCACAGACATTATCTCATTTCTCTCCTTATTTTTAACAAACAAAAAAGAGAGTTGACCATTTCAAAGATCAGAATCCACATACATAGATATCATTTTTCTCTATTCTTGTACAAATTCTAAAAAAGTTTCCATTCTGACATAAATTTAATTATTAATCCTTCTTTAATTATAATAGTAAGTTTTGCCATCTCTGCCAGATCCATCATTTTCATGATCCACTCATCAGAATAACCTCTTTTTTAAAAAATGATCAGATTTATACCAGAATCAGAAATCTGGCCCACGCAGCATGATATTTTTCAACTATGCAGGTTGGTTAGGTCAAGCAACCAGCTTCCCTCCTACACCAGGGATGGGGAACATGTGGTCCTCCAGATGTTGTTGGACTGCTGCTCCCATCATATTTTATTTATTTATTTATTTATTTATTAAATTTATTAATCGCCCATCTGACTGGTCACCCAGCCACTCTGGGCGATGTACAACCCACCATAAAACAATTTAAAACAATAAATTTTTACCATAAATCTTTTTTTTTTTAAATACCCTAACCCACCCCAAATGCCTGCCTGAACAACCACGTTTTTAATGCACGATGGAAGTTCATTAAAGAGGGGGCATGACGGAGTTCCCTAGGGAGGGAGTTCCACAGAGTGGGGGCCACCACAGAGAAGGCCCTCTCCCTCATCTCCACCAGTCTAGCTGTCCTGGCTGATGGGACAGAGAGAAGGCCATCTGAGGCTGATCTTGTTAAGCGGCCTGTCTGGTGTTGCTGGAGGCGCTCCTTCAGATAGGCTGGGCCGGAACCATATAGGGTTTTAAAGGTCAAAACCAACACCTTGAATTTGGCCCGGAAAACAACTGGTAACCAGTGCAACTCCTTCAGCACTGGAGTGATGTGATCTCGCCAGCAGCTGCCTTTAATCAGGCGAGCCGCCGCGTTCTGTACCAGCTGCAGCTTCCGAACCGTCTTCAAGGGTAACCCCACGTAGAGCACATTACAGTAGTCTAAACGAGAGGAGACCAGGGCATGTACTACCGATGGGAGCAGATGGTCGGGAAGGAAGGGGCGCAGCCGCCATATCAGATGGAGTTGATACAGCGCTGTCCGGCTCACAGCTGACACTTGAGCCTCCATGGACAGCTGGGAGTCCAAAATGACCCCCAGGCTGTGGACCTGGTCTTTCAAGGGTAGCCATACCCCATTCAACACCAGGTCAACATCCCCCAGCCTCCTCTTGTCTCCCACCAAAAGTACCTCGGTCTTGTCAGGGTTCAGCTTCAGCTTATTCCTCCCCATCCAGCCACTCACCGTCTCCAGACATTTGGACAGGGATTCTACAGCCAACCTTGGTGAAGATTTGAATGAGAGGTAGAGCTGCGTGTCATCCGCATATTTATGACACTGCACCCCAAACCTCCTGATGATAGCCCCCAGTGGCTTCACATAGATGTTAAATAGCATCGGGGAGAGGATGGAACCCTGTGGCACCCCACAAGTAAGTGGCCACGGGTCCGAAACCTCCTCTCCCAGTGCTACCCTCTGGTACCTGCCGGAGAGGAAGGACCGGAACCACCGCAATACAGTGTCTCCAATGCCCAACCCCTCCAGGCGGTCCAGGAGGATACCGTGGTCAACGGTATCAAAAGCCGCTGAGAGGTCGAGGAGAACAAGGAAGGAGCATTCACCCCTATCCAGAGCCCTCCTCATATCATCCACCAAGGCGACCAAGGCCGTTTCTGTCCCATGCCCAGGCCTGAAGCCCGACTGAAATGGGTCTAGATAATCAGTTTCTTCCAAGTGTGCCTTCAACTGCACCGCCACCACCCGCTCAATCACCTTGCCCAAAAATGGCAGATTTGAGACTGGGCGAAAGTTGTTCAGAACTTGAGGATCCAAGGAGGGCTTCTTTAAGAGCGGTCTTATCACTGCCTCCTTGAGGGCTGATGGCATCACTCCCTCCTCAAGGGAGGCGTTCACCACCGCCTTGATCCCCTCACCCAGTCTCTCTCTGCAGCTCATAATGAGCCAAGATGGGCAAGGATCAAGTAAGCAGGTGGTCGGCCTTACAGATGAAAGCACCTTGTCCACTTCATCAGGAGGAAGAAGCTGGAACCGATCCCACAAAACCGGTTTGCCACAGGCCGCCTCTTGCTCACTAACTGTATCCACAGTGTGCAGAGTAACACACCTAATCTGATCAATTTTATCTGCAAAGTGCCTTGCCAAAGCCTCACAGGAGGCCTTAGAATGCTCCAGTGGTTCTGGAGCCACAGGACCGACCAGGCTCCGGACCACTTGGAACAGCCTCCTGGGGCAGCACTCTGCAGACGCGATGGAGACAGCATAATATTCCTTTTTTGCTGCCTTCACCACCACATGATAGGCTGAAGATACAGCTCTAGCCCGTGTCTGATCGTCTTTGGAGCGAGACTTCCGCCACCGGCGCTCTAGCCGTCTCACCTCCTGTTTCAGAGCTCGTAACCGCGGATTGAACCATGGTGCAGTCCGAGCCCTGTTCAGGGGGAGAGGGCGTTTCGGAGCCACCCAATCTAATGCCCCAGTGATTGCGGCATTCCAGCCACCCACCAGGGTCTCGACCGAGTGGCCGTTGGCGTGCCCCAGAGAATCCCCAACGTCACCAGATAGTGATCTGACCATGACAAGGGGGTGGTGGATATACCCCCGACTTCCAGATCACTCCCCGCTTCTCCAGAAACAAACACAAGGTCTAGTGCATGACCGGCTACGTGGGTGGGCCCAGTTAGAATATGGTGCAGCTCCCAGGAAGCCATGGTCTCCATGAAGTCCCGAGGTGCTCCTGTGAGGATGGCCTCCGAATGTACGTTGAAGTCCCCCAACACCAGTAAGTTAGGGGACTGTACACGCACATCAGAGACCACCTCAAGCACCTCGGCCAGGGAGTCAGTCGTGCAGCGGGGCGGACGGTACACGAGCAGAATCCCCAGACTGCCCTTCGGGCCCAACCTCCAGTACATGCACTCAGCAACCTTGGTCTCCCGGAGAGGGGGTCTGGTGAAGACCAAGGACTCTCAGTAGATAACAGCCACTCCCCCTCCCCGATCCCCAGCCCTCGGCTGCTGTGCATACGAAAATCCAGCTGGACACATGGCTGCAAGGGTTGGAACAGCAGCCTTGGCCAGCCAGGTCTCCATAATACATGCCAGGTCTGCACCCTCATCCAGGATCATGTCATGGATGAGGAAGGTTTTCTGGGTAACAGACCTGGCATTGCAGAGCAGCAAACGAAGGCCAGAAGATGGGGTCACGCCTCCCCCAGCCATCCTTTGGCTCTGGACAGGCCCGGAGCAGGGGACAGATACTACACATCTCTCCCTTGTTCCCCTTACCTGGCATGGCCTGCCCCTAGCGCTCCGCCAGCGCCTGCCGCCCAGCCTCGGTATGTTCTGGCCCCCAACACTCCCCCCACTGCTTCCACCAGGTGGACACATGCCCCCTCGCTCCCGCCTATCAGGCAGGCTACCCACCCCTAAAAACACAACAAAATCCCCCCCAACAAAATAAAACAAACAAACAAAACAATTAAAATCCCCTTAAAAATGCCAGGCAGGAGTCCACAGGGAAGGCCTGGTGGCGGTGGCGGTGGCGGCGGCAGCAGGCCCAGCAGCAGCAAGCACGCCTCTTCCCCGGTGGTGGTGGCTTCTCCTGCAGGCCTTGGCTCTCCCAGGCCACCTCAGCCAGCCAGCTTATGTAGCCCCTCCAGGGAGGGGCAGGTGGAGCAGCACAGCTGGCTCGGTACCTGGGGGCCTGGTCCTGCAGGGACTGGCGGTCTGCCAGGCAGAAGTCCACAGGGAAGGCCTGGTGGTGGTGGCAGCGGCGGCAGCAGCAGGCCCAGCGGTGGCAGCAGCAGGCCCAGCGGCGGCAAGCACGCCTCTTCCCCGGTGGTGGTGGTGGTGGCTTCTCCTGCAGGCCCTGGCTCTTCGCCAATCATCCCTCACTATTGGCTATGCTGGCAGAGGATGTTGGGAGTTGTAGTCCTATGCTTCTGGAGGGCTCCAGGTTGGGGAAGGCTGGTTGCTAAACACTCAACCCTGCCTCCTGCATTGTTTTCAAAACCAAAAAGATGTCTGTGTTAGGGGCCCGCCCCCCCGTCCCCGAATAAATGGCCTGTAATCTGTTGCTAACAGTTCGAAATGAGGCCCAGGAGTTGTGGTGTGTGAAATGCCAGGCGGTGCACAGGCTAGAGATGAGGTGCGTCTATCTAAGAGCTTTGGCTATTAGGCGGTATAGAAATTAAATAAATAAACAAGCAAGCAAGCAAATTAATTAGTTAATAAAATAAGTCCAGAAACTGGACTTCTAGAGTCTCTAGGGAGGGAAAAGAGCCCGGAGAGCAGCTTCTAGACATCAAACACCATCAAGGCATTTCAAAAAGGCAAAAAGGCACGTGGAGAAAACAGGGGCTGTCTGTGGCAAAGCACACTTTACAGTTCCACCTTCCTGAAAAAGTCTATAATCCACACACTGTCTGTATCTGCTCCAACCACATACATATGAAATACCAAGATTACCTCAGCCGTTCTCAATGCCCTTGCAACACCAAAGCCTAAGAAGAAGCCTACAGCCTCACATCAGCCTAACACCGAAATGCACAAATGTACTTACCGGTGTCTTCATTTTGGAAGCCAAGCCAAGCCAAGCAAGGAAAAAGGATTTATCTGTGCATGGTTGCTGCACTTTCTATACCTAGCTATGAGAGGATGCATATGCATGTACCTCTAGTCAAATAGTTATTTTTCTCCTTTGGGATCTATGGGAAGTTCAAGGGAAAGACACATGTTTTTCTTATGTCTTTACTCGTGAGAGTAGGCACCGTCCCTTCCCTCTTAATATGGTCAAACATGAGGACCTGGAAGCCAGGCGTCACTGTAGTACACGGTAGTTCCATTTCTTGGCAGCGTTTGCTAATCCTTTCTGCTATAGCCCCTAACAAAACCCTTGATGAGAGATTCAACGCCAGACTTCCCAGCCAGCACGGCTTGCCTCCAGACCCCAAAGCGCACTGACTCTCTGTTCTCTTCATATTGGTGAAGCAGGCCCTGTTCTGGCCATCTTAGTTTCCGTGTTTATATTGTGGGATTCTGACACGAATTAAGCTGATGGTAGACTGGTCGCAAAAATGTGAGCCAGAGACCGAGCGACACTGGGGCAGGGGGTGGTGGTGGGGACCTGACCCCCTTTAGGACTATTCTGACAACTTTCGATGATATTTCTATGATTCTATGAATCTCACTGGCAGGTGATGCTCCCCATCCCACCCTCTCTGTGTACAACATCTTGTGCCCCTGCACGTGCGGGGCTCACCTCTTGTGCAATGGGGCTTTTGCTGTTCTAAAATAACCCGAAAAAGAAGTGGAAATACTCATTTCTGGAACATGCGGGTCAGCAGAGCTAGCTTTTCTGGCTAGCTCTGACTACGTGGTGTCAACTGAACTTTTCCTCCAGTTCGGATCAAGACCATTGCAGGGTGCACACTGTTAAAGCACCTTCCCCCATGCAACAGTCCCAATCTGGTTCAGCCCCCACCACTCCACTCCTTCTCGCAGCTTCCATTCACAGTAACCAGAGCTGTGAAAGGGGGGTGGAGTGCAGATCTCTGTTAAAATAACTTGCTGGAGACTTGGGGAAGTGTGGAATGGAAGCAGGGCACCCCCAAAGTGTCAGCACAACACTAAAAACCCTGGGGATCACCTTGCTAAGAGGGCAATCTTGTTGCCTTTTCCGCACCTGTCAACTGTCAATGGCTGTCAAACCAGCCCATATGCAGCCATAAGAACATAAGAACATACAAAGAGCCCTCCTGGATCAGACTGAGGGTTCATCTAGTCCACAACGCTGTTGACACAGTGGCCAACCAGCTGCGGACCAGAAACCCACAAGCAGGACATGAGTGCAATACCACCATCCCACCCACGTTCCCCAGCAACTGGTGTACATAGGTATACTGCCTCTGATACTGTAGGTAGCACATAGCCATCAGGACTAGTAGCCATTGACAGCCTTCTCCAGGAATGTGTCCAGCCTCCTCTTAAAGCCATCCAAATTGGTAGCCATCACTATGTCTTATAGTAGCAAATTCCATAGTTTGACTATGTACTGTGTGAAGAAGTACTTCCTTTTATCTGTCCCAAATCTCCTACCAATCAGTTTCATGGGATGACCTCAGTGGGTTCTAATATTTGGAGAGAGGGAGAAAAATGTCTCCCTATCCACATTCTCCACACCATGCATAACTTTGTAGACCGCTATCATGCCTCCCCTTACCCTCCTTTTTTCCAACCAAAACAATCCCGGCTGTTGTAAGTTTCCCTCATCGGGGAGATGCTCCAGCCCCTTGATCATTTTAATTTAGATGTCTTTCTTCATTAGTCACTGCTAGCTCAGATCCCATCAGGTTATACTTGAAGTTGGGATTTTTTGCCCCAACGTGCATCAGTTTACACTTGTTTACATTGAATCGCATTTGCCATTTGGACGCCCATTCTCCCAGTTTGGAGAAATCCTTTTGGAGCTCCTGACAATCCCGTTTCATTTTAACCACCCCAAATAATTTGATGTCATCGGCAAACTTGGCCACTTCACTGCTCACTCCTAATTCCAGATCATTTATGAACAGGCTGAAAAGCACTGGTCCCAATACAGATCCCTGTGGGACCCCACTACTTACTTCCCTCCATTTGGAAAACTTACCATTTATTCCTACTCTCTGCTTTCTGTCCCTTAACCAGTTACTGATCCATAGGAAGGCCTGTTCTCCTCTTATTCCATGGATGCTAAGTAGGGATTTTGCGAGACTCCAGTTGGGGCTTGAGGCCTGGCAATTTCTCGGCAGCTCAACCCCCTGGGCACTGGTCCATGGATACTGCGCTTGCCTCACTTGGTGTGCATTGAGTCGGGCAAGTGCGGGGATCCCCGCTGGTCCATGAGCCACCATTTTGCATAAAAATGGCAGCTCAGCTGTTTATGTAAGTCACCATTTGTGGAAAATGGCAGAAAATGGTCTAATTCATTTACGCCTATAATTTTGCATAAACGGGGCTATTTAGAGGTGCTATTTTATGCAAATAGTGATTTATATAAATAGTGGAGCCACCATTTTTATGCAAAATGGCAGTTTGCGGAATGCGGGGACACTGTGCACCGCTTGCCGGGTGCCTGTGGACCATCCAGCAGCTCACACAGCATGCCAAATAGGGGTGGGTGGTGGGGTCCGGCGAGTGGCGCACAAGGTGGGCTCCAGTGAGTTTGTCCATCCCTACTGCTACATTGGCTCAGGAGTCTTTGGTGAGGGACTTTGCCAAAAGCCTTTTGGAAGTCCAAGTAAACAACGTCTACTGGATCACCCCTGTCTACATGTTTATTGACACTCTCAAAGAACTCTGAAAGGTTAGTGAGACAGGACTTACTTTTGCGGAAGCCGTGTTGATTCTTTTTCAGCAGGGCTTGCCCTTCTATATGCTTACTAATTTTATCTTTAATAAGGCTTTCAACCAATTTACCCGGAACAGATGTTAAGCTAACCGGCCTGTAATTTCCCAGATCCCCCCTGGATCCCTTTTTAAAAATTGGTGTTACATTGCCCATCTTCCGGTCCTCTGATATGGAGGCTGATCTTAGGGACATGTTGCGTATTTTGGTTAGAAGATCAGCAATTTCATATTTGAGTTCTTTGAGAACTCTAGGATGGATTTATTTGCTTTCAATTTATCAATAAGATTGAGAACGTCATCTTTTGTCGCCACTATTTGTCTCAGTTCCTCAGACTCCCTTCCTGAAAACTTCAGTTCAGGCACAGGTATCTGTCCTATATCTCCTGCAATGAAGACCGATGTGAAGAATTGTATCAGCTTCTCTGCAAACGCCTTGTCCTCCTTCAGTACTCCTTTGACTCCATTGTCATACAACAGTCCAACTGCCTCTCTAGCTGGTTTTCTGCTTCTGATATACTTAAAGAATTCTTTATTGTTGGCCATGATGTTGTTAGTGATATACTCTTCAAAATGCTTTTTTGCATCTCTTATTGTCTGCTTGCATTGCCTTTGTGCAAGCTTGTGCTCCTTTTTGTATTCCTTGACTCTCCCTTTCAACTTCCTTTTCACCAATTCCCTCATTTTAAAGAGGTTTCCTTTTTTGAAGTCAAATGTGTTGGACTTCCTGGGCAATTTTCCACTTAAATATATATTAAACCTGATAGTTCAATTCTGGGCACCACACTTTAAGAAGGATGCAGACAAACTGGAGAGGGTTCAGAGGAGGGCAACAAAGATGATCAGAGGACTGGAAACAAAGCCCTATGAAGAGAGACTGAAAGAACTGGGCATGTTTAGCCTTGAGAAGAGAAGACTGAGGGGAGATATGATAGCGCTCTTCAAGTCCTTGAAAGGCTGTTACAGAGAGGAAGGCCAGGATCTCTTCTCGATCATCCCAGAGTGCAGGACACGGAATCATGGGCTCAAGTGACAGGAAGCCAGATTCCGGCTGAACATCAGGAAAAACTTCCTGCCTGTTAGAGCAATACGACAATGGAACCAATTACCTGGGGAGGTGGTGGGCTCTCCCACACTGGAGGCGTTCAAGACGAGGCTGGACAGCCATCTGTCAGGGATGCTCTGACCTGGATTCCTGCATTGAGCAGGGGGTTGGACTTGATGGCCTTGTAGGCCCCTTCGAACCCTACTATTCTATGTTTCTATGATTCTATGATAGCACTGTGATCACTGCTTCCAATTGGTTCAACAAAGTTTACATCTTGTGCTATGTCCTGGGCAACCCCATTTAGGATTAAATCCAAGGTCGTCTCCCCTCTGGTCAGTTCCATGACCAACTGTTCTAGAGCACAATTGTTTAGGGCATTGAGAAATTTTACCTCTTTGTCATGTCTGGAACATGCATTTATCCAGTCAATATGGGGGTAATTGAAGTCACCCATTATTACAATACTTCCTTGTTTGGAAGCCTTCCTGATTTTATTTTCCATCGCAAGGTCACCCTGAGCATTATGGTCTGCAGGACGATAGTAGGTTCCTAGCACTAAATTAGTTTTGGAACCTGGTATTGTCACCCACAGTGCTTCTGTGGAAGAGCCTACCCCTTTTACGTGTTCTAGTCTGCTTGACTCTATGTGCTCTTTGATGTACAGGGCAAGACCTCCCACGGTACACCTTTCCCTGTCCTTCCTGTAGAATTTATATCCAGAGATGACCGTATCCCACTAGTTCTCTCCGTTCCACCAGGTTTCTGTAATGCCCACTATATCCAGGTTCTCCTTTAAAACCAGGCACTCGAACTCCCAGGCTGTGTCTCTACAACAATGGAAGGGGAAGGGAGGAGTGGCTTACCCACATTTTTCTAGGAGATGGTTTTGGTCTGGGCAGGGCTTCACAAGAGTGTGTATCACCCCATTTTAAGTCACTTCACATAACATACTTCCAGGGGGCGGGTGGAGAGAATGTCATCTGAGTGGCAAGGGCTGCTCAACCAATAAGAGAGGCTTCCCCCCCCTCCAGGTTCTTCGACGGCAGTGAAGAAGAGGGCCTTGGCAGTGGTCCCCCCGCCACCGCCGCCATCTCCAATGCCTTCCCCAGTGAGGTCTGCCTGGTGCCACAACACTGTCATTTTTTCGGCACCTGGCTAAGACTTTCCTCTACTCCCAGTCATTTGACAGCATATGATGGGGAAATTTAGGTCTTTATCAGGTCCTGGCGGTTTCATTGTCATTTGTTTTTAGTTTCTTTTTAAACTGTTGTCATTTTTTGAATGTTAAAGTTTTTATATCATGTTTTATCATGCTGTGAACCACCCAGAGAACTGTGGCTGTTGGGTGCTATAGAAATGTAATGAATGATCAGCCGTGGTGTGAGGGGGGCCTGTCAGTGTCTGTGCCAAGGGAGCCCCAAAGCCAGCATTGACGGGGCTGCAGAGAGACCAGAGGTATGAGCTGGAGAGCACCGTGGGGTGCAAAGACAAAAAAGCCAGGGAGCAGAGCATGCCCCCTTACACTTTGCTCCCAGCACATTTTCTTGCTTTGATTATATTATTATTGTTGCTGCTGTTGTTGTTGTTGCAAAATTTAAAAGACCCATCTTCTCTGGAAGACAAAAATAGACACACATGCACCACCATCACTCCAGCATGGAGTAAACACATAAAAAAATTAAGACCCTCTGCTTCCCAGGGCCAGTGTGCTGGTGCACATGCAAGCAAAGGCAAAAGACATTTGTTTTCCAGGGACTTTTTAATTTGATGTGGTGCAAAATGTGGGCCGATCAACATTGCGCCCGCCATCGCAATGAATTCGGTGTCCCGTCGGGTTAAATGCTCTCGCATTAAAACATGATTATTCACACTCACCCATTTTCCCCGCTGCGGTGCTTCATCGAATGTGTGGGCTCAGTTCACACTCGAGTGCTGTGCTGTTTTCCTGCTGTTTTCCTGCGCACATTTGTCTGATCTCGGATGCTAAGCGGGGTCGGCCCCGGTCAGTAGTTGGATGGGTGAATGCTTTGGAATCAGGCTTCCTGCACTGAGCAGGGGGTTGTTGTACCCCTTCAAATGAGACTAAGTTTTACCCCCTCCTATCCCCCTCTCCAGATGTTTTTTTTTAAATTAAGGCGTTATCCTCGCAGAATCGGGGCTTCTCCGCAATGTTTTTTTTTTTCTAATTCAGGCATGATCTTTGAAGCTTCACACCTTTGAAGCTTCCAAGAACATGCCTAAATTAGAAAAAAAACATGGTGGAGAAGTCTCGATTCTGCGAGGATAACGCCTTAATTTAAAAAAACAACAACAACCGCAGTGGGGGATAGGAGGGGGTAAAACTTAATCTCATTTGAAGGGATAGAACAACCCCCTGATCAGGGCAGGAAGCCTGATTCCCAGGCGGTCGCCCATCCAACTACTGACCAGGGCCGACCCCACTTAGCTTCCGAGATCAGACAAGCATGCGCACATCCAGCCCTTTGCTTGTTGCTGAGGAAATGGGGGCTGCTGAGGAAGCTATGCGATCCGTAGCCGGAAGAAGACATGGGGCCGTCAAGAGCTGTGATTGGACAGGAGGGAAATGCAAACACCGCTGTATATGAACAGGTGGGGGAGGGGACTACAACCGGATACGGTAGCGAAGGCAGAAAATCAGAGCACATTAAGGGGAAATACTGGGATATTAGGGTATTGAAAGTGGGAGCACGGAAGTGGGACATTCCGATTCCAATTCGAGGCGGGTACTGCGTAGTGTGAAAGGCAGGCGGTGAAACCTCATTGGAAGTGAAAAAAGGTGATAAGTGCTGATCCAGCCTGTGATGTGGCTGCAAAAAAGGCAAATGCTATTTTGGGCTGCATTAATAGAAGCATAGCTTCCAAATCCCATGAAGTACTAGTTCCCCTCTACTCAGCACTGGTTAGGCCTCATCTGGAGTACTATGTCCAGTTCTGGACACCGCACTTTAAGAAGGATGCAGACAAGCTGGGGAGGGTTTGGAGGAGGGCAACAGAGATGATCAGGGGACTGGAAACAAAGCCCTATGAGGAGAGACTGAAAGAACTCAGCATGTTCAGCCTTGAGAAGAGAAGACTGAGGGGAGATAGGAAAGCACTCTTCAAGTACTTGAAAGGCTGTCACAGAGAGGAAGGCCAGGATCTCTTCTCGATCATCCCAGAGTGCAGGACACGGAATAATGGGCTCAAGTTACAGGAAGCCAGATCCCGGCTGAACATCAGGAAAAACTTCCTGACTGTTACAGCAATATGACAATGGAACCCATTCCCTCGGGAAGCCAGGGGCTCTCCCACGCTGGAGGCGTTCAAGACGAGGCTGGACAGCCACCTGTCAGGGATGCTCTGACTGGGTTTCCTGCGTTGACAGGGGGTTGGACTCGATGGCCTTGTAGGCCCCTTCCAACCCTACTATTCTATGATTCCCCCCCTTTATATCTTTTTTTAAATTTATTTTTGTTTTTAAAAAACTTGCTGAAGCACTAATGTGCTCCTACAGAAAAGCAAAACCAGCAAATAAATACAGGAAGAACATTTTGTGTCTTCTGGAGAAGTGGAAAAATAAACATTAAAATGGGGTTGGAGTTGGGGGTGTAATGAGAAAAATCCTCCTGTACTTCTTTTGTCTTTCTGCTGGAGTAATCCAGCGCAGGATAAAGCAAAACAAAACATTACAAATTAAGAAGCTATCTTCTGTGGATTCCGCACAATCCCGGAATGTAATTGAAGCTATCCCATCCCTTGTTGTTCCAGAATAAATTCTGGAAATACAAATCTCGAAGAATTGTGGATTCTGATATTGTCAGTGCCACTCAGGTAAACAAACCAAGGGAGAATTTGGTAGGGGCAAATTTTAAAAATGCTCCAGTTTGTGTAGAATGTTTCTGGCCATTAAGCTTCCTGGTTGATCTTGATGCAGGCACTTATCTCATAGGATGGAGGAAAGGACAAAATAGGAAAACTTCTCTGTACACTGGCTGGAGTCAGGGTGGGATGCAAGCATGACAAATAAACAATTAACACAGACTTCTAGTTCTAGGCACATTTTTAATTGGCAATCAATCTCAATGCACTAGTCATGTTTCTATGATCCAAGCATAAAAAGAAAAAGACGTGAATAAAATCCAAGGTCAGAAGAGATCTTTATCTGAGAAATGGCCAAATTGTCAGGTAGGAGAAGCTGGAGGTTTCTTAGAAGCTGAATGTTTCTCCACAATAGCTGAATTTCACAATCCAGAGGATCTCAAAATCTGAGCATGATCCAGAATAGTACCAAAAGCTTGGTCCTGAAAAGAAAGAAATTAGGACAATCAAACTAGTCTGATGTAATAGTAAAATAATTCTGCCATTTGGACAGAGGAGGACAATGCAGTTTTTGGCATCCTGAAGCTCATGCTATATCTACACCAGAAACTACTTAAATTGATTTTATTCCTGTTTAACGGCTGTGCCCTCCCCATTCTGGCTTGAGTGGGACTGCTGTTGAATGGTTCTGGTGGTATTGGTGGGAGGATGCAGTGGTGGCGGTGAATAATAGATAGACGGCCTCTTGGAAGTCCCTCAGGTTTCCATTCTGAACCCCCACCCGCACCCCTTAATTCAATATATATCTGAGGCTGCGGATGGGACTTGGAATTTTGCTGGAGGCTGTCCTTCATGTCTGTTAAAAAACTTCAGTGTGCAAAATTCAGGAACTGATCTCCTGAGCATGTTCTATGTTGCTGCCCCAGTTTCTACCATGTCTCCCCATTATCTTCACGGCATAATCCAAGGCTCTTCGAAGAGAGACTTCTCCTCCTCCTCCTCCATCACAATCTTTATGAGCAGCCAAACAGGACCTCAACTCTGGCAGATGTGTGCCAGCTCAAAGCAGCAGGGAATACAGAGGCACATTCTCATTGGCTGCAGGACCATCATGGTGGTCCCTCCCAGTGGAGATCCACCAAAACCTAGGCCCAGCCATTTTCTGGAAGTGCTGTAACACTGTTTTGTTTGGACCGACATTTAATCATCACAGTTATGCCAATACAGCGTAATTTAATCATCCCCAATTATTTCCACCTCGCTGCAATCAGATATCACGCGTTCAGGACACTTATTGACAACAGCAGATGAGTAATTTTTGTTAGAGAAGGATTTTCCAAATTGTGATTTTGCCTGTTAGCTCGGATCATAGCTAAGCTAACATCCAATTGTCTGACCAGTTCAACATTCTCCCATTCAAATAGCCATCGTGCTCACTATTGGGGTGCTAGGCTATTACTTACTATTCTTCCCCATTCAGATATCGGCTCTGCCCTGCTGTTGTACCAGATGTTGGTCAATTGCTTACTTGTCACCATTTGGGGAAACTGGCTTAGTTGCACATCTCCACATTCTTTCTTTTCACAGATCTTAAATTACTGTTCACAAAGCTGTTGCTGTATTTGGGACACACCCATAACTATAACTTTGTGCTCCCAAGAACAAAATTCAGCAGTATTTGTCACATCCCCAATTTTAATTTATTCTACTATACCATTTGTTTTGTTTTTATTTTGCTGCTTTTATTGTGGTTTTTAAATCTTGTTTGTTATACAGGGTTGTATCTAGACTTAGTCAAGCTTAGGGCAGACCCAATGAAATCAGTGGGACTTAGTCATAACTAACTTGCCCTATTTATTTCAGTGGGTCTACTCTAAGCATTGCTAGGTCTGAATCCAACACATGGTCCTGGGGCATGCGAGAAACCTAATAAATGAAATAGATAACTAGATCATCGTGCATTTAACTTGCGGGGGGCACTGTTTATTCCTGATGGACTGTGCTGTTTTATGTATTACTGAGCTGGTATGTATTACTGAGCTGGTATGTATTACTGAGACCTGGGTGTGGGAACTGTGCTGTTTTATGTATTACTGAGCTGGTATGTATTACTGAGACCTGGGTGTGGGAACTGGGAGGGGTTACTCTCTCCCAGCTGTGCCCTCCTGGGTACTCAGTGCAGCACCAACACCGACTCGAGGGTTGGGTAGGGGGGGTTGCCGAGGTCTATAGGATTTCGATCTCCCTCTCTAGGCTTCCTGCTCATTCGAGTGCAGATCTTGAGTGTTTGTACCTTGTGTTGGGTACCCGGGACAGATTAGGGATTCTGTTGGTGTACCGCCCACCCCGCTGCCCATCAGACTCCCTGCCTGAGCTGACAGAGGTGGTCTCGGACTTGGTGTTGAGGACTCCTAGGATGATGGTCCTGGGGGATCTCATCTTCCATGCCGAAGCCGCTGTATCTGGGGCAGCTCAGGACTTCATGGCTACCATGACAACCATGGGGCTGTCCCAACATGTCATTGGCCCAACGCATATAAAAGGACACACGCTTGATCTGCTTTCTCGACTGGGCAGGAGGATGGTGATTTGAAAGTGGAGGAATTAACATCTGTCCCTTTGTCATGGTCAGATCACTTCCTGCTGAGGTTTAGACTCTTGGTAGCCTTCCCCCTCTGCAAGGGTGGGGGACCTATTAAAATGGTCTGCCCCCGGAGGCTAATGGATTCCGATGGATTACAGAGGGCCCTGGGGGATTTTCCTGCTGGTATGGCTGGTGCTCCTGTCGAAGCCCAGGTCACTCTGTGGAATGCAGAGATGACTCGCGTGGTTGACACAATGGCGCCCAAGCGCCCTCTCCCTCTGAGCAGAGCCCGGCCAGCTCCTTGGTATACACCCGAGCTGAGGGCAATGAAGCAAGAGGGGAGACGGCTAGAACGCAGGTGGAGGAAAACTCGTTCTGAGTCTGACCGAACACAGGTTAGAGCCCATTTTTGAGCCTACTCTGTGGCGGTGAGAGTGGCAAAGAGACAGTTCTTTTCCACCAGCATTGCATCTTCTCAGTGTTGTCCAGCAGAGCTTTTCTGCATGGTTCGTGGCCTGTTACATTCTGGGCCAGGGAGAGAGATGGTGGAACCCTTGGTGGCACGCTGTGATGAGTTTGCAAGGCACTTTGAAGATAAAGTCGCTCAGATTCGTCATGAATTGGACACCACAATTAATGCAGTTCCATTGGTAGAGGCGTCCAGAGCGCCGTCTGGTCCAGTTTTATTGGATGAGTTTCTGTTACTGAGGCCTGAGGATGCGGACAAGGAGCTTGGCCAAGTCCGATCGACCACTTGTGTGCTTGACCCTTGCCCTTCATGGCTTATTAAATCAAACAAGGAGGGGATGTCCGGCTGGGTCCAGGAGGTTGTAAATTCCTCCTTGAGAGAGGGAGTGGTAGGGATGGCGGAGAATTTCTCCACGAATCTTGGGGAGGCCAAATGCCAACGCATTCGGCCCCCCGAAATTGTTGGTTAAATTCTCCGCCCCCCGCCCCCCCCCCGGGATGGGACTTACCTCCCTCGAATGTCCCTCTCGGCGGCGGGTCCCAGCAGGAGTTCGGCGGCGGTTCGGCGGGGGCGGGGGCGGCGGCTGGTCTTCCGACCAGCTGCCACCGCCGCCATTACAAAATAAAGTAAAAACAAAACAAAACACCCGTGATAGGCTACGTAACGATTTACGTAGCCTATCACGGCTAGATTTCCAAAGTCAGCCGTGATAGGCTACGTAAATCGTTACGTAGGCTATCACGGTTTTTTTTTTTCTTTTCCACTTTTTTATTTCGTGGCCAGGGAGACGGGGCGCTTCTCCCCGGCCTGAATTTCGGCCAGGCGAGGCAGGGCGCCTCCCCCCCCCGGCCTGAATTTCGGGGGGAGAACCGAAGCGCCTCCCCCCCACCGCGAAGCAAGCTGCGGGACCAGGTAAGTGCCTTTCGTACATCCCTAGGTGGTGCCTGCTGCTTTAAAAGAGGCGGTAGTTAGACCACTCCTGAAAAAGCCTAACCTGGACCCAGAGGATGTTAACAATTATAGGCCAGTGGCCAACGTCCCCTTCCTGGGCAAGGTGCTTGAGCGGGTGGTTGTAGGACAGCTCCAGGCACTGTTGAATTAAACAGATTATCTAGATCCATTTCAATCGGGCTTCAGGCCTGGTTTTGGAAAGGAAACTGCCTTGGTCACCCTGTGGGATGACCTCTGCCAGGAGAGGGACAGGGGGAATGCGACCCTATTGATTCTCCTGGACCTCTCAGCAGCTTTTGATACCATCGGCCATGGTATCCTTCTGGATAGGTTGTCTGGGCTGGGAGTTGGAGGCACTGCACTGCAGTGGTTCCACTTCTACTTGGATGGCCGATTCCAAAAGGTGGTGCTGGGGGATTATTGCTCTGTGCCATGGCAATTGTGCCATGGGGGTTCCACAGGGCTTTATTTTATCCCCCTTGCTGTTTAACATCTACATGAAATTGCTAGGGGAGGTTATCCGGAGGTGTGGGCTGAGGTGCCATCAATATGCAGATGACACCCAGCTCTACCTCTCTTTCTCATCAAACCCAGGTGAGGCAGTGGCTGTTCTGAATCAGTGCCTGGACACGGTAATGGACTGGATGAAGGCCAATAAACTGAAACTCAATCCAGACAAGACGGAGGTACAGTTAGTGGATGGTTTGTCTGCCCAGCTAGGTGATATTCAACCTGTTCTGGAGGGGGTTCACTCCCCCTAAAGGATCATGTTCATAGTTTGGGGGTGCTCTTGGACCCAGAACTGTCACTTGAGGTACAGGTGAACTCAGTGGCACGGAGCACTTTTTATCAGCTTAGGCTGGTATACCAACTACACCCTTATCTGGACAGAGATAGCCTAGCTACAGTTATCCATGCTCTGATAACGACTCAGCTGGATTACTGCAATGCGTTATACGTGGGGCTGCCTTTGAAAATGGTCCGGAACCTTCAGCTGGTCCAAAATAGGGCAGCAAGATTGTTAACATGGAATGGCAAGCAAGCTCATATTATGCCAGTACTTTTTCAGCTGCACTGGCTGCCAGTCCATTTCCGGGCCCGATTCAAAGTGCTGGTATTAACATTTAAAGCCCTTAACGGCTTGGGGCCAGGTTATCTGAAGGATCGCCTCCTCCCATATGTGCCTGCCAGGACCTTAAGATCATCCTCATCAGTCCTTCTCCATGAGCCCCTGCCAAAGGAAGTGAGGTGGGTGGCTACTAGGAGGAGGGCTTTTTCTGCTGTGGCACCCCAGCTGTGGAATGAGCTCCCTAGTGAGGTTCGCCTGGCACCTACATTGTATTCCTTTTGGCGCCAGGTGAAGACCTTTTTTATTTTCCCAGGCATTTTAGCATTTTAGCTTTCTAGACTTTTAGCTTTGCTGTTTTAAATCTGTATTTTAAACTTCTGCACTGCTGCTAGGTTTTATTGTGGTTGTATTGTTATATTGTGGTTTTAATGTTCTATATATTTTAAATTGTTTTATTGTGTGCCGTTTGGTTTTAATTTTTGTGAACCGCCCAGAGAGCTTTGGCTATTGGGTGGTATAGAAATAAATAAATAAATAAATAAGACAGGTGGAGGGGCAGAAACACTCTGTATCCCTAAAGCAGAAATACTCTCATTGCATTCTGCAAACACCTTTGGTTTTATGAAAAGTGGCAAAAATGTGTTGCTTACTTTTCACTTCGTAAGCAGCATAGGTTGGAATCCCTTTGCACATGGCCTCAACATTCTTCCCATATGGAGTCAAGTCCATGATCCGCTTGGAGGAAACCATGTAAGTCATTTCCTTGTGGGGAGGTCCTTTAGTACGATCCTTCTAAACAGGAGGAAACAATAAAACAGCGCTTAAAGACAGAATTCATTGGGGTTAGTGGATAAAGCAAATATGCTGTACCAGAAATATCTTGCTTTACATCATTACTTAGCCACAGACTCAAGAGAGTAATGACCTACCAGCCATTTCTACATCTGTAAAATGGAAATAATAGTGACCTACCAGGGCCCCATCTATATGGCACTGCTTTCACCCTCCACCCCGTCGCAACTGCACAACAATGCGGCTTCGAGTCAGCCTGCCTTGCGATACACTTGAGATGTACTGCGCACTTCCCTAACAGACTTGCCGTGCCCTTTTTTCGCCATTTTACTGAAATGCGCAGCTGTGCAGTCCCATGAGTGTGAGGGAGCGACACTTCAGTGGCTGCTTTGTATTTGAGGGGCTCTGCTGTGTCTTTCCATCCCTTTTTAGGTAAAAAGTGGGTGTTTTGTGCTCCTTCATTTCCACACCATCAGTCTGTCAGTTCCCCAGCCCGAGACTCTCGCGATGGTTTGTGCTCACAAGCGTGAGTCTCGTGCCTAGCCATCGCTCCGAAATGGTGGCCAGAGTGAAGTTAGTCCTTCCCTAAGAGCCTCTACCACCCTCTGCTGGCCCTTGGGTACTGAGTCCACAACCATTGTAAAGATACGAAGCTGCAAAACTGTGCGGAAGTGTGATTAAATAGATGAAAACGCCCCGCTGTGCCTCTGTAACTGCGCAGCTGCAAAGGGATGGGGGGGAGTAAAGGGGCATCACAGAGCGATGCAGGCACTACGCACGCCTACAACTAGCTCACTGCAAAATGCAAAGTCGGTTCGGGGAAGGAACAGACAGACCGCAACCGCGGGGGAACCCGCAGTAAACCCCCAAAATCGCAGTAAAACAACTCCTCAGAACGCCGCATTTTCTGGGAGAAAACCACGGATAGCTGCGAAGTCACAACTACATCTTCTATCCTGAGGGACCTCGACTCCCCCCCGCCCCAGAGTAAAAGCCCAGTGTAGATGGGGCCCAGGTCAAGGCTGGAAAGCATCTTGCGAATTAAACATGCAACACAGTGAAAGGTGGTGCAAGTGTAAGCTGACCCTTTATTTAGGGCAACTGTGCAGAGAATTCTACAAAGTATAATAGCCCATACAACTTTTAACTAGCCTGCCTGTCTACAACACACCACTCTAAGGGCCAAACTAGACATGGATCAAAGTAGTCTGTGGCAAATTAAGTGCCTGAAAATAATGAAGAAGAAGAAAGTCTTCGTTCACAGAAACTCGTATTCCCGCTCACCTGCAGGTAATGTCATTCACAGAGGTAAGTACAGGTAAGACCTATCCTTTTGGACTTTGTCCAATCCTTTATAAAAGCCACATAAGCTCATGGCCAGCATCACAGCATCCTGTGGCAGCCAAGAATTCTTGGAGCTAATTCTGCATCGCTTTGTGTGAAGACGTATTTCTGTTTCTCTGTCCTGAATCCACCATCCTGAACATCATTAGTAGCATTAAGAGTCTCTATAGCCCACCTTTCTAGTTCAAACCTGAGCCAAGGTGGTTAACGTAAACAAGCATACGGAACTACAATCAAAGAAGGAACAAATTAAAATGAGCAGCAGATAAAAGCACACAAGTTATGAGGGAGAAGCAGCAAGAACTAACCCACATGCAGCCGAAATACGTTTTTGAGAAGTGGCAAAATGCCAATGGAAGGTGAGCTACATGGATCTTCCAAAGACAGAGTTGCAGAAGGGTGGGTGCCACAAAGGAGAAAGCCTCCCGACATATCTTCACCAGCCTCAGCTGGGAACGAGACACCCAAAATGGGCTTCGCAGCTGAGCAGGGTCACGTGAGAGGAGACCATTCTTTGTGCATCCTGGTCCCGAAGCGGTTAGGGCTTTAAGCGTGATGACATGGCACCTGGAAACGGGCCAGCAGCCAGCAGACCTGAAGAAACCAAGGGGCTGCTTGCTGGCCCCAGTCAGCTGCCGAGTCACTGCACTGTGCAATCGCTACAGTTTCCAGATGGTTTTCAAAGGCAGCCCCAGGTGTTGCACCTCCCTGGAGTCCAGGCTCTTCTGGGTTGCCTCACTTAACTCAGAACAAACTCTGTGACCAACAACATGCAACAAGGATCCTTGTGGCCTTACCTGCTTCTCTCTAATGGCTTGTGGAAGAGTGGTAACATCTGGAATGAGCTGTGGATTCATTCTGGCAACAATGCAGGTTTTCTTGGACAGTATCCGGGTTGCCATGAAGCCCTGTCCAAGCAAAGAAGTAGCAGTCAGCCACACGTGACTCAACAGCACAGCAGAGCAGAGAAGGAGAGGGGAGCTCAAGAGGAGGGGCCCTTCTGTGGGACAACCCCTTAGGTCCTTGTAAAGTGCCATCATGTGCCCCCTCAAGTCTTCCCGTATCAAGGCTACGCATGCTTAGGGCTTTACCAGATGGGATTTTTAAGGTACTATCCGCCGGCCTGGTTTGTGGGACTTTGGGGGCTGCTCACATGACGTCGTCAGAGTCCTGCCGTCCTCCCGTGTAATTCCATGTTCCCCCCACCCCTGCTTCTCCTATATTTTCTCACAATGGGGAAGATGCGTTATTTTCATGATTTGCAATTAAACAGTGGTGCGGCTGCCTGATTCCAGGAGCCTGCATTGTTTTGAGGAGATGTGGCTGTGACATGTCTCTGGGGGGGTGTTTTCATGGCTTCATGTCCACCCGCAGCCACGTTTTTCCCTCTCCCCAAGCCAATTGCACCTTTTCCTCTCTCTCCCTTGCTTTATTCCACCCCCATCAACACCCCCCCACACATACATTGCTCTGTGAGGTGTTTGTATGAAGCTGTTGTTGTCGTCGTTCATTCCCCAGGAAGTGGACAACTCTGGAAGATCAGAGGTTCACTGCTGCAGCTTCCTTCACTTTCCTGGTTCAAAATTCATGCAGCCGGGGCGTGTCCTTTACTCCCACACTCACTTCATGCCTGCCCCTCACCTGCCCGCCTGCCCCTCTCCCGCCACCATTTTGCCCACTTCATTGCTTTTGCTATAAGAATTTTAAACGTTCAGGGTGAAGGAAGAATCTATGATTCTATGATTCTATGATTCTAAGCCTCAGCAACAAACCTTTGATCTTCCAGAATTGCACAGTTGTGCAAGTCCAGGAGAATGAACAAAAAAAACCCACCTCAGTGCTAACAACTTGGTGTGGAGAGAGCAGCGAAGGGAGGAGGAGAGCTGTGACTTCATTCTCCACCCACTGGTACTACTTGTAGTTTACAGTGGAAATATACGTATGATTGGTGACACTAGGAGCCCTCCGTCTGGGAGAACACCCAGTTCCTTCAATCTTTCCTGGACTTAGTTTCTAGTCTCCTGATCATCTTTGTTGCCCTTCTCTGAACTTGTTCGAATTTATCTGAATCCTTCTTAGTGTGGTGTCCAGAACTAGACACAGTATTCGACATTATGTCTGTCCAGCACAGAACAAAGTGGAACTATCACTTCCTGTGATTTTGAAATGATACTTCTATTGATGCAAACTAAAATTGCATTTGCCTTTTTCGTAGCCAGTAGCCACATCACACTGCTGACTCCATTTTGGTTGGCCTAATAAAGGTATTACAGCAATATGGATTTTGGAAATAAAACCATAATAACCTTAAAAAAAAACACATTGATCCAATAAATACTTAAAACTGAAACCATTTCATAAATTCAACAGCCTGGTAAAATCCCATTTAAGAAAACACCATACATTTCTATTAGCTATGCACTGATATCATAGTGCAAAAAAGCCATCTTTATGTCAATGTGCCTATGATTGCATCGAGATTCTTCCTGTGCAGAATAAACATGTGTGCTTAGGTGCACTGAGAAAACAACATTCAAAAAATAAGAAAAGAGCAAAAGCAGCAGCAGCAGCAGCAAAGTGGCTGTGACCGTACATGGAGTGATATGGTGATGTCTGTACGGTTTTTTCTGGTACGGTACTTTAGCAGCGTGCTGGAGCGCACGTGCACAACGGTTCAACACAGTTTAAAAAGGACATGAATGGCTATTGATAAAGTAGTATGGGGGTGGAATGACAAACAAACAGAAGGAATTAAAAGCTGCAGAAAATTGCATGCTTCCATTCTCAAATTAATTTTCAGTGATGGGCAATAGTTCAACTGCAAATAATAAACTACTGGTTAAACTACTTTTCATGTAGTTGAATGGTCATTACAGTTTGCATAGGTTGTATGAGTAAAGTAAATGCCTAAAGTCCCTACATTCAAATTAAACCAGAATTCAGGAGGAGAGGAATACAGGGAACAGAAATGGAACAGAATGGAGGACGTTTCCCTGTCCCTAGCTAATATAAATGAATGAAAAGGCTCCTTACGGTGTGGTAGTCCCAAACTGTGTTCCAGGAGTGCCAGCCATTATTGTTATCAATGTTCACCACCTTCTTTTTATTGTCGATACTCACAGACTGGTGGGAACTTCCACCAACATTTCCCTGGTTATTTTCATTTACATTCTTGGGTGGAAAAGACAAGGAACAAAGAACGGCAAGAAGGTCAGGATTTAAGCGTTCCAGGTTTCTCAAGAAGCAGGTTTTAAAATCCTACAAACATTTGTCCTTAAAAACACAAAATATTAGAAAGGGGGACCCACCAGTGGGTTTTGTGCAGTCCCCTCTAAGGCGTGCCACCATAATCCAGCCTCAAGCATCTTCCAGGGACTGGAGGTACTCTGGAAGAGCACTGCATAGTAGCTTCATACCGGCATTTTACCGTTTTACCTTCACTCCCAGTCTCGCAAACTGGCCATCCTGCCCGTGGCTCAAGAACAGGAGCAGAGGGAATATTTAAGAGCTGGTCACTGAGCATGGAGTAATAACGAAGTGGGGGGAACACACACAGACCTTGGGGGAATTTGAGGGGAGGGGGAAAGACAGGAACCCTAAGGAGAACTTTTAAAATGAGAGGAACAGATTGATAGGGGAGTAGCAGGTCCCAAGCCCACAATGGGTTCTGAACCTGGGGGTCAGTTAGGTGGGGATTCTGCCTGGGTACCCAACTGGCCAACTCTGGCCAATGGAAAGGAGTGCAGGGAAAGCAGCCAGGACAGCCAGGGCCCTGGTAATAGCACGGTGGACAGCTGCGGAGGTGCTTTGCTTCTCTGCTCCCCCCGCAATCCGCCTGAGCATTACTGAGCATGAGGGAGGGGCTAAGGGACCACAGCTGGGGTGGGGTGGCCCACCACTTGTGCAAATACACTGCCTGAGCCACCCTGACCGACAACCAACACGGCCTGTAAGAAATGACTGATACTGGAAGACACTTGGTTCCCCAAACACATGCTTGCACAGTTACTGCGAGCGCAGGGGCAAGGGGGGCATTTGCAGGGAAGGGCTGGAATTCTCCTTTCCCAGTCCATTTTCTCTGCAACCAAGCAGCCTATCCTTAATGACCGTTTAAAGTTTCATTAAATAAATACATACATAAGTATACCTGCCTCAGAGCGCAGGTGTGTGTCAGGGGACCGGGGGGGGGGGGAGGAAACAGTTAAAAACAAGAACAACAGCCATTTGCAGGGGGAAAGCAGTGAAGAAGGGAAGGATCCAGCACCACAGTGGCCAAGTCTTCCCAGCAATGCCCTTTTTATCCCTCACATTCGTATTACGGGTTTGCTTCATTATGTGGGATTCCACCCCAATGCTAATATATATAAACGTATATTAAGATCTGCATAATATATAAAAGTACTCTCAAGACACTTCCACTTGCAAGTCTCTAAAACAAAAGAAAAAACAAACCAAAATACCTTAATGAGAGCAGTGTGTATAATTCGACATAGTACTTACATCATTAGCCAAGACTGAGGCTAGTAAAACTCCCAGAAGTACAATGCTCAGAATCTGAAATGGGGTTCAGAAGAATATTAGCATGAAAGCAATCTTGTTAAACAAAGGCTAATTTTCAATTTATGAAAATTAGAATGGACTTGAGAATCCACTATGTATGAAATTATTTGGGGCAAGAGGTGGAGCTGGAGGGACTCCCCAAATGCCTCCATTTCTAATTTGCAGGTAGGCAGCAAATTCCAAATTTTGAAATTCAAAATGCCCATGTTAGCACGTTGCATACTTATGAAATTTTCATTTGGTAAAAGGTCTGGATGTCATTGGTGTATGCAGGCTGCTTTTCTGTTCTGGATTAAGGTTGCTTCCAGATGCCCACCACTACTAATCCAATGACCTTAGGGAGCTGTTCCAGCTTTACCTCCTCAACAGATTTTCTCCGGTAAGAAAAAAGACAGAAGTCATGGTGGGGAAATACAGGAGGGTGAATAATGGAAGTCACCAATATCTGGAATCCCCATAACATTCCATGAATGAGGCAGGATGAGTCTCATCTTGAGGCACCTTAAGACCATCACACTTAAACCCTTGGAATTCAGTGAGCTGAAGTTCACCAGTGTTGCGTTGCCACTCAAGAACATACGTGGACACTGGACACGATGGCCTTGTAGGCCCCTCCCAACCCTGTGATTCTGTGATTCTATGTCTATCTCATTGTCTGCACACTCACCACGCATGTGCCAGGGAGCTGCAACCCACCATGTCTATGTCTGACGCAAGAGAATCTGGTAGCAGCGTCAAGCAGAACACTGTACACTCATCTGTGAAATATGAGCATCTACCCCTGTGTCAGTCACCAAATTGTGGGGACAAGATTTGTGATTTAGCCTCAAACAAATAGGTTTTTCTCAGTCAAATATCACTCTAATAACAACACTCTAACAGTGGTAGACTTGGGCTTTGTGGTGTCGGGCTGGGTTCCAGGAGATCAGCGTTCTACTCCTCACTCAGCCATGAAGCTCCCTGGGTGAGTTTAGGCCAGTCACTGACTCTCCTACCTCACAGGGCTGTTTGTGGGGATAAAATGGAGGGGAAGAGGAGGACCATGTCAGCCGCCTTGGGCTCCTCGCAAGAGAAAAAAAGGCTGGGTATAAATGTAACAATGAAAACATCGTTTGAATTGAGAGCAACCAGTTCAAAATCTTGTTGATAATGGCTTGCCTCTCCAGTGCCATATCATGCTCCCCTTTTCAGGGGAACATTTCCCAGACCTGTGTTTTAGCATGAGATGGAGAAAGCCCCAGGAATGATTGCAGTGAGCAAGGGAAGAGGTAACGTGGTCTAGTGGGCAGTACATTGGCCTCGAGCCCACAATACCAATGTAAACCCATTTCAAAGCGATGTGTCCTGGGGTGCTTTCAGACAAGGCTTTTAACTGTGCAATCTCCCTGGCTCATTCATGGGATTTTGCAGGGGTGCAGATGATGTCATCTTCCATTTTGCAATCTGTGTTTTCCCACCACTTCTTCCACCTTTTTCTTAGCACAAAAAACACAACAGCCATGAAAGAGGGACAGGGGGAATAGCTGTACGAGGCCTTTTGATGGCTCGCGCGCAGAGCCCTCTCTCCGGAAGTCCCCCAGGTTCACAACCATGGTTACCTGGGAATTGTAGTTGTAGGGGATAGGGCTCTGCCACAGACAATTATCAGCACCCGCACAGAACAGCATTTCCAATGGTTCTTTAGGGGTAGTCACAATAACGATATCACTTTTAAACTGGTTTAAATCATTTTACTGAACCATGGAGTCATTTCCCAGCCTCGTTCCTCAGTCTGTACATAGGGCATAATAGCAACATACCACACAGGGTAAGTGTTAATGAGGATAAATGAGATCTGGAAATTGCTACCCACAAAGAAGATTTAGGGGTAAACTGGGATCTCAGCTAGATGAATATGCTCTAGGTTTTTTGGGGGAGAAAATTAGAGATGTCTATACTCACAATCAGCTTCATTTTGTTGCTAGAAGGAACACAAGACCAGCCAAATGTGAACCCTTCCACTTTATATACACGGGTTTCCAAAGATGAGGTGTGGACAGGCCACTGAGATACGGCACCTTATCACACTGGAATTGTTCCCCCTTATAGCTGGCACAGTATTCCTGGGTCACGTACACAGGTGACAAGGGAACTGGGCGACACCCTACAGATAAGCTACATGAAGCTGATAAAAGATATAATCAGTATACTTTTTGATAATATTTGATGACACAGAAGGCATGGGTGGGAGGTGTCTTTTTGTTTAATGGTTAATTAAGGTCGAGTTTAATCCCACAAAATAAACACAGTTCCCTTAGTAAACTTGGTGTGTGAAATGCCAAGTAACATTTCAATGTCTGTATTGCTCAGGGTAGAGTAGGCAAAAGTAAATGACTTTTTATTTGAAGGGTTAAGTTCAGTTGTAAAGTTTCTCTTGAAGAAATCATCTGATTTTAAAGGAAATACGAGTCTAACATGAACAGGCATGTTAAAGCCCGTTCGCGATGCCAGAAGTGGGCACCCTCTCACCATGGGCTGCATCTGGCCTGCCGTGCCTCTTGCAGGTTCCGCTTGGGCTTTCCCTGCCAGATGGGACAGGAGCAGCCCCTCCCCACGGGGGGTGGGGAGAGGACAGACGGGGGGAGAGAGCTCTGGAAGCACAGATCTGGCCACATGCACGCTTTCAGATGGCATCCCTCTGGGTGTGGGTGTGGGTGTTGCGAGGACTATCCTCTGTTGGAAGGGCCGATTGCTTTGGACCGCGTCTGGTTTAACGACACAAACCGTCAGAAGGGAGAACAGCGGGCGGCCCTGAGGCTGCCCCTCAGCAGCTCCCAGGCCTCAGAGGGCGCAGGAACGCCAAGCCCCGCTCACAGGCTGCCCTCCATGGTGAGACGCACCGGATTCCCCTTGGCATGATACTAATTGTTTCTAAATTTGCATTTATATGCATAAATGAGCACGTGCAAATTTTATGTGAGCTGGCATTCTCTTTTGCCGTCTTTGGGGGTGATTCCTCAGTGGCCACCCTCGGGTGGAGTCAAAGATCAGCCCTCGGCGGGGTGGCCGCTTAGGAATCACTCCCAGAGAGCAAATGCACGACCCAAAAAGAGAACAAAACACGACAGCAATTGGCCTAAACTTTGCATATGCTAATTTATGTGAATAGATGAACATTTAGAAATCATTATTGTCATTTAAGCAGAAATACAGTCCGTCTCAGCGTGGTGGGAAGGCAGTGGCCCCGCGAGTGCAGAGCCGGCCACCAGGTGCTTGCTGTGGGTGGCCAACAGGCCTAGTGGGTTTTTTTAACCTTTGAACCCTAATGGCACAGGACAGCCCTCCCAAGCCAGGGTGCCTTCAGAGAGAAGCTGGTCCTCTGGCGCCCCTTCGAAGAGAGGCCTGTCTTCTGTAAGACAGGACTCATGGCAACGCTGGCCTTCAGCTCAGCGCCTCTGTTGAAATGTAGCCACCCAAGGAGTCACAAAGTGTGGGCACTTGAAAGTGTGACTTCCCCGCCTGGTGCCCTCAGGATGCCTCGGGCGGCTGCTCCCCTCTTTCCCAGCCAGCAGGCCGAATGATAGGCGCTGTGGTCCAACCTGCCTGGAGGGCACCAGGTGGGGAAGCCTGCTTTGAAAGCTCGGGTGCATTCTTTATTTGATGCCTCCGCTGGATGGGGCCCCAGGCCAGGACCCTCGAGCCACTCGAGAACTCTGGAAACCACATAACTCCAGACTCCTACTGCTCTTTGTCTTCCCCCGACGTTCTTTAAGTTAATGCAGTAGCTGGCCAACACAGGCAAAAACAGCAAGGACTCGTTCACTGAAGGCAGCGGCCCTTTCTGTCTGCGCCTCTGAGCAAGGAGAATGTTGTGCTCACAAAAGTACACGTTGATATGGATTCGCAGGAGGCCTAAGTATGGCGGGCGCCTCCCCTTCTTGCACTTAAAGTCATTTTAAATGATAGAGACCTTTTTTCTATGGAGATGATGTTAACTGCTTTTACTGCAGATCTATCCAAGGGGCAGAAATGTCTTGGGACAAATTCTGCAGGGCAGATTGTGTTGCTTTATGATACCCTTCTCCTCACTCAGAAGAAAGGACGCATCCTCTCTGTTCTCTTCCTCTAGGGCATAATTCTAGGGTCCCTGGGAGGGCATCTCAAGGGCCACAGGGTGGAGAGTGAGGTCTGTGGGCAGGGGAGGTGGCCTGCTGTTGGAAGCCTCCTTGTTCAGGTGGCCTGGCTCCTTGGCCACCCCCGGCCCACTCTCTTGGCAGCCCAACAGTGTTCTAGACGCACCAGAATTTACTTATTCAGAATTTTTGTATCCCACCCTTCTCCCACAGGGTGGTTCACAACATGATCACAGGGCGGTTAACAGGATGAAATACTGGAAAACCATAAAGTAGAAATATCGGCATCCTTAAAATCACAGTACTTAACATACAGTGTTGCTGTAACATACAGCAACAAATCTCTGTCAGGCTGTACCTAAACACACTTTACAATTACATCAGAGTCCAAATGCCTGAACAAATAGAAAACCCCTCAACTTTTGTTTGAAGAGTTCCACGGTGTGGGGGCAGATCTGATCTCACCTGGGAGGTATTTCCATAAACAGGGCACTGCTGCAGAGAATGTGCTGTGCGCTGTAGGAACTGCGCATGGTGATCTTCACATGTTCCCTCTTCTCTGCACTTATTGGCCATATGGACAAAGAGCATGCGAGAGAGAAAGAGAGTGTGCCCACGTTTTCCCCCGAGAGCTTACTGTTCGAAAAGGGCTGTTCCAGATCCTTCTAAAGAAAAACCTTTCTCAGGTTTATTTTAAAATTGGGGCCATATACGTAGGGCTTCTCTGTGCTGACGTCCATGCTCAGTGTGTGGATGTCAGGGGTAGACCAGGATCAGGGCCAGCAGAGCAGCCACACATCCCCTTGCACTCAAGGAGCCCTCTTCAGGCAAGTAATGTGTGAAGAGGGCTTTGGAGTCTTTTGCTTCCATGAAAGCACAAAAGAGGATGTTCCCCCAAAATATGTACTATTTCCCCCCATATGGTATTATACTTAACCTGGTATATCTCTCTCTCTCTGTCTCTCTCTCTCTCTCTGTATCAAGTGTAGGGTGGGCACTTACACATCATCAAAAAAGAGGACATCAATTTGTATTAATTTGCATATGCTAATATATATGTATAAGTTCCTTTAGAGCACGCAAAGGAACATCTCCTGTACGTACCTGCTCAAATACTTGGGTCATCCTCAACCCCCCCTTTTTCCGGGTGCCCCCACCCAAGGAAGCCAGGCAGATGGCTGAAAGAGAGGGCCTTCGTCAGCTGAGGCACCCCCATTCTGGAATGCCCCCCCACCCGAGATTCACCAGGCTCCTGCTTTGTTATCTTTTCTGCACCAGGCAAAGGACTTTCTTTTCTCCCAGGCATTTTAGAGACCTCGTTCTAGATATTTATGGATGTTCTTATATCTCTCTATTCCCGTGCTGTTTGTTCTTTTGTGTTGTATTTTATTCTTTTAAATGTTTGCATTGTATCTTACATTTTTTACAGTTTGTATCGCATTTTAGTCTTTGTTTGTAATCTGCCCAAGGAACGTTTATTGTTGGATGGATTAAATAATGAATAAATGCAAATTTAGGGATAATTTAATTAGAAATATAGTATACCCCACAGTATAGTGACCAGGTGCCCTGTGTCTGCTCAGTCTGGTACCCAGATGGTCTGGTGCCCAGATGATAACTGTGGATGGGCAGCTTTGAGGCCCCTTGGCTCTTCCTTCTGATGGTTCTTTATCTTTCAGCCTGACTTGGACTGGGCAGCCCTTCAAACAGAGGACACATTCAAATAGAGGACAGTCTGCTGGCAGCCCTTCGAATAGAGGAGTGTCCTCTGTAAGGCAGGACACCTGGCCACCCTAGTTCAGAGTTGATGTGGAGTAAGGGGCCCAGTGCTGCTCGCTGGCCTTGATGCAGTCCTGTCACTACTGAATGACAGAACATCCCACAGTCATTTCCCTATGACCACCTGCTGCTACCAATAAACAAAATTTGAGATACATGGAAAGGCACCTACTCAAACTATAAAAAGTACGCCCAAGCATTCTGCTGAGGGTTAACTGATATTTGCAGAAGGACCAGTTTGGAATTTGCCATGGCTGACGAACATGCTCAGGGGTATCAGGCCATGGTTATCTGCGCAGCCCAAAATTCAGATAAAGCCGTTTACCATGGCGTGTCCCGTCGATACGGAGTCACCAAGCGCCCAGGGCATATTTCTGTGAAATGTTCCCCACACCTACAGGCAAGATATAAAAGTTCGAAGTCTCTGGAATTTTATTCCATTTGCTGCTTGGCCACGTCCTCTTATCTGAAAGAAAAATGAACAGACTTGTGAGTATATTTGACACATTCTTCTTAATAAACCCAACATATTTAGATACAGTGGTGGGTTGTCTTGTAAGGAAGAAACTCTCTGGGATAAATCAGATCCTGTCCATGAATTAAATGGCTCAGTAAGTGGACACAAGGATATTTTCCTTGCTCAGAATGTACCTTCCATGAAAGTCATTGCAGAGGAATATTGGTTTGGAATGAATTCATTTCTGTAGCCACAGGGACAGATTTTGAGGGAGGTTGGTGGAAACATATCTTGTGATCTTGAAACTAGGACCAACCCAAGACATTTTGGTTCCTTTATCATATAATCCAGTGGGGTCTGGTGGCTCTGATGTCAGTGGGGTGGTGAATCTGCTCCAGGTTTCAGTCAGAACCAGTCAGGAGTCTAAAGGAGCTATCCAAGGTGCTTTGCGGAACTGTAGAGTTCTGACTGTTTCTGACTGAAACCGGGAGTGGATTCATCACCCACTGACATTGGAGCCACCAGTCTCCCACTTATTAGCATGGGGCACAATCCACCAGGAAGTTCTCCTACATGAGCCCCACTGAAATCAAAAGCTGCTTCCCAAAAACACAGTATTACCCTTGGGCTGCCTTTCTAGCAAGGCATTCAAGTCAGTTTACAACTTAGAATACTAAAACAAACAAAACCATTACAAAAGATATCCTACGCGAATGGCAGGATTGTCTCAGGTTGTTGTTGGTCTCTGCAGGAGCTGAGGCCTTGAGCTCCCGGGCCTGGCCTCCTCCCCGCCCAGGGTAACAATACAAACATTTTGGCTGTGTTCCATGATACAGCCATTGATGCTCAAGCTGAAAGGTCCGGGAGATGTAGAGTTGGGGGCAGGACAAAGATTGCAGGGAGGGATGAGGTCTACTTGAGACAGGCAGTGCCTTCCTGCCCACCAGACAAGTCCTGGGTAGACTGAGAGTCCACACCCAGAGGGCATCAAATGAGCCACATTGGATTTATTATCCCCCACCCCAATCCAATGTAGCCCATTTAACACCCTCTGGGTTGCTCTGTGTGGCTTGAGTATATCCTGTTGGGTCCCAGGGATGCCCTGTTCTATTCCTCTTCTAAAATTAGTGTGGGGAACTACTGCTCCAAAGCTGTATGCATATGTCTGCCTGTAAGAATTGCTGGGCATTAACCTGCGGTGATGGGACCTACAGACAGCAGGATAAGCCCCATCCTCTACATCTCCTGTACCTCTGTCCCCATCCCCCACACAGTTCACTGCCATGAGTCAAAGATCTGAGCCAAGCCACTTACAGTTCTGCAGCCCTGTGTTTGCTGCTCTGGTTTCTCTTGAAGAAGAACTCTGCCTTCTTTTATTTTCCAGGCTGCAATAATTGTGGTTGTGGGATTCTTCTGGAGTCCAGTTTTTGCCAGTTTCCAGGTAAACAGAATAATCTCAACTTCTTCTTGAAAAGAATTCAAATGAAGGAACAAGCACGGTTGTATTTATTTTAATGGGCTCTTGTTTCATTTTTTCCATTGCACAATCATAACAGCATGCTGATGACTGCACCTGTCCTTCTCATCGGATCCTAGGGATGCACTGGAAACCCTAAAGCATTGTGTGATGGCTGGGAGGGACTGGATTGGGGAAAACAAAATGAAACTTAATCTAGCTAAGTTAGATCTAGAAGTACTGTGGGTTGGTGAGTTGGCTGATCTGGGAATTGGTGTTCCCAGCCTCTTTTGGACGGTTTTCATTCTGTGTGAAGACACAGGTTCACAGCCTGGAGGTGTTCCTTGATCGGACACTGCTTTTAGATGTTGAGATAGTGCCTTTTTTAACAGCATTAGGTAACAAGAAGTGCCTTTTTTATCAGCATTAGGTGGTACCCCAGGTGTGCTCTGTCCTGGAAAGAGCCGTCCTCTGATTCTTGCTTCAGTAATCTCTAGACTGGACTATTATAATAGGCTTTTATATGGGGCTGCCCTTAAAAGATGTCCAGAAACGTCAACTGGTGCAAAATGCAGTTACCAGATTGATGGCAAGGACTGGTCCAGTGGAACTCCAATGTTGCTCATTCTGAAGTACTTAACCTGTTAGTTCCAGAACCCAGTTTAAAGTGCTCGTTCTTACCTTCAAAACCCTAGACTGCGAACTGGATAGCTTACGGACAGCCTCTCCTAGTATGCACTTCTTCATACATACCATTCAGCACTTGAGGTCCTGCTCTGTCTGACCCACCAAATGAAGTTTGGCAGATGTCCCCCAGAAGTGGGGCCTTCATAGTAGCGGCACCACCACCTGTAATGCCTTCCCCAGGGAGGCCCATCTGGCCTCAACACCACGTGCCTTTAGATGGCAATTCAAAATTCTGGCTCTTGGAAGGATCAGCAGATTTTGTGCTTAATTCCTTCCTGATCCTGCAGTAGGGGTTATTTCCCATTTAGATTGGTTATAGATTTTTTTTTATTCTTTCGTCGGGTGGAGGGTGGAGTTCAGTGTATTTGATTGTTTCTGTTCTGCTGGTGTGCACTTTGGCTTATTGTCTCATAAATTAATGTATTTTCAGTAATTTATTATGAGCCGCTTTGGATTTTTTGGGACGATAATGCAAATTATACAATTCTGAAACTAACAAACCAAAGCAACAGGAAACACACTCCTCTCGTGTTGTGCTTTTCAACTTACAGGGATGGGTGATGACAGTAGAAATGTGTGCTTTTTTAATACTCAGGTTTACAGCATCCCAAGCATCAGTGGTGATTATGTCCAGCAAACGGTGACCATAGATAATGAGAATCAAATAGCCAATATCCACGTGCATGGAGGGATCTGCTCTTCCGATACCATTTTTGACTACAAACATGTAAGTGTGACTCCGCCTCTCTTCAGAACTCAGTGCTCTGCTGGTGCGATCCTCATCCCTCTGGAGTCCACTGAAAAAAAAAGAACCAGACAGCATCATCAATTTGTGATATGCCCAGAACAGCAATTAAGCAACAACACCTAATTTTCCATCATCATAGCAATTAACTTGAATGTTATCCTGAAACTTTCTCCACAGCAGAAGCATTTATTTATTTATTTGATTCGATTTGATTTGTACCCCACCTTTCTACCCACAAAAATGGCACTCAAGGCAGCCTTAGTCCCAGTGAAACTCACATTGGCCAGGTTCGCATGATGAGCAGGGGAAACGATGAAGTATGGATTGTTTCCCCCACTCCTGCGCATGTCCACCATTTGCTTAATTACCCATGACGCATCGCGGGTTGCCATATCATCCAAACCCGGTGCGTGGTGCAGCAGGGTGGCTTCTAACCCATCCCACTGCCCCTACTACAAGCCAGGGGTTGTGGGGAGGATTAGAAGCCACCCCTGCCAAGCACTGGTTTGCTGCCCCGGCCGTGGGTGTTGAACTCTTAGGTCAGAGGTGCCAAGATAGTGATAAATCAGACTCAAAGGTTTACTTACAAGGAGACTTTATTGAGTAACTTACAGCACACAGGCATACCCAGTGGTTGGATCAGACAGCTTCTCTGGACCCAGAGCCGTGGGGTACAATGGGTCTTATACCATACATGTTAGCAATAGGCAGCATAACAGCAGCACGCACCCCTAGCATTCATTCTCAGCATAGGCTAGAAGTGTTTGGTTCTCAGGCACAGCCACCTGTAGACAGACGTTGCTTCCCAGGCACATCAGAAATAAAGACTCTCCTCATTAGCAAGGAATGCACCAAGAAGGCTGTTATCGGCCTTTTGACTCATCTGCACATGCTCAGAGGCTTACTAGCATGGGAATTGCACCAACAATGAACTTAAGCAAGCATTATGGATCTCTAGGCCTCTCCAACACTACAAATGACTTGGCTACGCTCCTGGGGCCAATGCAGCCGGGTTCAGATGACACGGCAGCCTGCAATGCGGTGCGGCTAATTAAGCAAATGCCAAGCGGACAAGCAGCATGCCGGGGGGCAGGGAAAACAACCCATACTGCGCTGTTTCCCCCTGTGATCATGAGAACCCGGCCACTGATTCTCACATTAGCGGTAGAAGATTCAGAATCCCCATATTTGCCTGACACTGCTGAGTTCTTCATCTGCTTTTGTGAATCACAGGGATACATTGCCACCCGGCTGTTCTCCCGACGAGCCTGCTTCATTTTGCAGATGGAAAAAGGGTACATTCCAGAGCTGGAAGAAATTGGACGTTTAGCTTATGAGAAACAGGTAACTGCAGGCTTCATTCCAGACATTTTGACAGGTGTATCTGTTCTACAGCATAAATTTATACTGGATTTTTAAATTCTCAGGGCTTTCCCCAAAGAATCCTGGAACCTGTAGGTTGCTGAAGATACCGAACATGTTGTTAGAGATCTGTAATCCTTCCTCACAGAACTGCAGTTCCTAGCATTCCCTAGAGAGCGGCCATCAAACCAGCTTAAGTCTGTGGAATAGATATGCCTTCTGATGATGTCCCCATGCAGAACAAGTCTGGATGCTGGAATGATGCTGGACTGAGTGGTTAGTCTGACCGCTCCAGCCAGAGCTGAAACCGTGACAACCTGAAAAAGGCCAATGGCAGTTAGTCAGCCTGAATTTTCAGGGTAGGCTTATGCTCAAAACTCCCAAATCTGTTTGCTTCCAAACAGTACCAGTTAGAAATACATTGTGCAACCATGCACAGCATCGGCAGGAACAACAGTAATGTCCTGGCAAAAATAAAGCCAAAGGGTCGCTGGGGAGGGACAGAAGAGGGCATTAGGTTGTACACAGGGGGGCAAGGCTAAGACTGCCATAGTGGGTGATGGCAGGGGATGGTTCCCCCCCAACTTATCAGAACCCAACCCATCACATCCTACAGGCCTGAACCCAAATCTGAATCCACCAAGCGTAGCCCTACTTTGGAAGGATATTAAAAGCAGACTCAAAATAGCATGTACAAGATACAGCATGACAAGCAGTCAGGATGTCTGACAGGAATTCAACTTTAGGAGTAAAGTGTGAATTTTTGGTTTATACGGCTGGAACCCAACATACTCGGTGGCTCCATTCTGGAGTTTGGGGAGCGTATTACGAATGAGAATGGAGCATATATAAGAAAACATAATCCAAGATGGCAGCACCAGCTTCCCGACGTCATCCCAGCTTGGGAGAAAGGAGAGTTTCAATGGGTCTAGAACCTCCTATAGAATTCATTGGGTGACTTTGGCCCCACTGCTGATAATCTTCCTTTTTAAACATAGACAACAGAATGGCCCCCTGAATCCCCTTTTTAAAAACCAGTGATGCATGCTGCTTTCTAGTTCTCTGCTGCAGAGGCTGATATCAGAGACAAGTTATGTATGTATATATGGTTAGAAGACCAGCAATTTCACATTTGAGTTCATTGAGAACTCTCAGGTGGATATCATCCAGCCCCAGTGATTTGTTCATTTGCCAATAAGGCCTAGGACATCACATCTTCTCACTGCTGTTTGCCTCATTCTTCAGACTCCCTTCCTGAAAAAGAAAAGTCCTGTAGCATCATAGAGCTTGTTGTTGTTGTTCAGTCGTTCAGTCGTGTCCGACTCTTCGTGACCCCATGGACCATAGCACGCCAGGCCTTCCTGTCCTGCGCTCTCTCCCGGAGCGTGCTCAAGTTCATATTCATTGCATCCGTGATGCTATCTAGCCATCTCATCCTCTGCCGTCCCCTTCTCCTTTGGCCTTCAGTCTTTCCCAGCATCAGGGTCTTTTCCAGGGAGTTTTCTCTTCGCATTAGGTGGCCAAAATATTGGAGCTTCAGCTTCATTATCTGTCCTTCCAATGAGCACTCAGGGTTGATTTCCTTTAGGATGGACTGATTTGACCTCCTTGCAGTCCAGGGGACTCGTAAGAGTCTTCTCCAGCACCACAGTTCGAAAGCATCAATTCTTCGGCACTCAGCCTTCCTTATAGTCCAGCTCTCACAGCCATACATTACTACTGGGAAAACCATAGCTTTGATTAGACGGACCTTTGTCAGCAAGGTGATGTCTCTGCTTCTTACTATGCTGTCTAGGTTGGCCATAGCTTTCCTCCCAAGGAGCAAGCGTCTTTTAATTTCATGGCTACAGTCACCGTCTGCGGTGATCTTGGAGCCCAAGAAAGTAAAATCTGTCACTGCTTCCATTTCTTCCCCTTCTATATGCCAGGAAGTGATGGGGCCAGATGCCATGATCTTCGTTTTTTTAATGTTGAGTTTCAAACCAGCTTTTGCACTCTCCTCTTTCACCCTCAACAAGAGGCTCTTTAGATCCTCTTCGTTTTCTGCCATTAGGGTGGTATCGTCTGCATATCGGAGGTTGTTGATAATTCTCCCAGCAATCTTAATTCCGACCTCTGATTCATCCAATCCGGCATTTCTCATGATGTACTCTGCATATAAGTTAAATAAGCAGGGTGACAATATGCAGCCTTGTCGTACTCCTTTCCCAATTTTGAACCAATCGGTTGTTCCATGTCTGGTTCTTACTGTTGCTTCTTGACCCTCGTACAGGTTTCTCAGGAGACAGATAAGGTGGTCTGGTACTCCCATCACTTTAAGAATTTGCCACAGTTTGTTGTGATCCACACAATCAAAGGCTTTAGCGTAGTCAATGAAGCAGAAATAGACGTTTTTCTGGAATTCTCTTGCTTTCTCCATGATGCAGCGAATGTTGGCGATTTGATCTCTAGTTCCTCTGCCTCTTCTAAACCCCGCTTGTACTTCCGGTAGTTCTCGGTTCGCATACTGCTGAAGCCTAGCTTGTAGGATTTTGAGCATCACCTTGCTGGCATGTGAAATGAGCGCAATTGTGCGGTAGTTTGAACACTCTTTGGCGTTGCCCTTCTTTGGAATTGGAATGTAAACTGACCTTTTCCAGTCTTGTGGCCACTGTTGAGTGTTCCAGATTTGTTGGCATATTGAATGCAGCACTTTAACAGCATCATCTTTTAGGATTTTAAATAGCTCGGCTGGAATACTGTCATCTCCGCTAGCTTTGTTGTTACTAATGCTTCCTAAGGCCCACTTGACTTCACTCTCTAGGATGTCCGGCTCAAGTTCAGTGACCACACTATCATGGCTATCAGGGACATTCAGATCTTTCCTGTATAGTTCTTCTGTGTATTCTTGCCACCTCTTCTTAATCTCATCAGCTTCTGTTAGGTCCCTGTCTTCTTTGTCCTTTATCATGCCCGTCTTTGCACAAAACGTTCCCTTGAGATCTCCAATTTTCTTGAAGAGATCTCTAGTCTTTCCCATTCTGTTGTTTTCCTCGATTTCTTTGCATTGTTCATTTAAGAAGGCCTTCTTGTCTCTCCTTGCTATTCTCTGGAACTCTGCATTCAGTTGGGTATATCTTCCCCTTTCTCCCTTGCTTTTCACTTCCCTTCTTTCCTCAGCTACTTGTAAAGCCTCATCAGACAGCCACTTTGCTTTCTTGCATTTCTTTTTCTTTGGGATGGATTGAGTTGCTGCCTCCTGAACAATGTTACGGACCTCCGTCCATAGTTCCTCAGGCACTCTGTCTATCAGGTCTAATCCCTTAAATCTATTCCTCACCTCCACTGTATATTCATCAGGGATATGATTTAGGTTATACCTGAACGGTTTAGTGGTTTTCCCGACGTTCTTCAATTTAAGCCGAAATTTTGCAAGAAGCAGCTCATGATCTGAGCCACAGTCAGCTCCAGGTCTTGTTTTTACTGACTGTATGGAGCTTCTCCATCTTTGGCTGCAAAGGACATAATCAATCTGATTTCGATATTGACCATCTGGTGACGTCCATGTGTAGAGTCACCTCTTGTGCTGTTGGAAAAGAGTGTTTGCTATGATCAGCATGTTCTCTTGGCAAAACTCTATTAGCTTTTGTCCTGCTTCATTTTGTACACCAAGGCCATGCCTGCCTGTTATCCCGGTGATTTCTTGACTTCCTACTTTAGCATTCCAATCCCCTATGATGAAGAGGACATCTTTTTTTGGTGTTAGTTCTAGAAGGTGTTGTAGGTCTTCATAGAACCGATCAACCTCAGCTTCTTCGGCCTCAGTGGTTGGGGCATAGACTTGAATTACTGTGATGTTGAATGGTTTGCCTTGGATTCGTACTGAGATCATTCTATCATTTTTAAGATTGTACCCCAGTACTGCTTTTCCCACCCTTTTGTTGACTATGAGTGCTACTCCATTTCTTCTAAGGGATTCTTGCCCACAATAGTAGATATGATGGTCACCTGAATTAAATTCGCCCATGCCTGTCCATTTTAGTTCGCTGATTCCCAAGATGTCGATGTTCAATCTTGCTATCTCATGTTTGACCACCTCCAGCTTACCTTGATTCATTGATCTGACATTCCAGGTTCCTAAACAATATTGTTCTTTACAGCATCGGATGTTCTTTTCACCACCAGACACATCCACAGCTGAGTGTCCTTTTGGGTTTGGCCCAGCCGCTTCACTCTTTCTGGCGCTACTTGGAAATACCCTCTGCTCTTCCCCAGTAGCATATTGGACACCTTCCGACCTGAGGGGCTCATCTTCCGGCGTCATCTCTTTTAGCCTTGTGATACGTTCCATGGGGTTTTCTTGGCAAGAATACTGGAGTGGGTTGCCATTTCCTTATCCAAATTGGTATCCTCCAGATGTGCTAGACTACAACTTCCATCATCAGACAGGGATGACAGGCATTGTAGTCCAACACATCTGGAGGACACCAAGTTGGGGAAGGCTGCCTTCGAGACTAACAAAGTTATTACGGCATAAGCTTTCATGACTACAGCCCAATATTCTCCCAGTACTTTAGCATTTTAGCTTCCTAGTCTTTTAGCACTGGTTTTTAAATTTCTATTTTAAATCTCTGCATTGCTGCTAGGTTTTATTCTGGTTGTACTGTTATTCTGTGGTTTTAAGGTTTCATATTTTATATTGTTTTATGCTGCGCTTTGTGGTTTTAATTTTTGTGAACCGCCCAGAGAGCTTTGGCTATTGGGCAGTATAGAAATAAATAAATAAACAAACAAACAAACACATTTATCTAATGAAAGCATATGATGCCATAATACATTTGTTAACCTTTAAGGCGTCACAAGCCACAACTTGGTTCCACTGCAACAGACTGTAGAGGGTTGGACTCGATGGTCTTACAGGCCCCTTCCAACCCTACTATTCTATGATTCTATGATTCTGTGACTAACAAAACTAACACCCAGGGAAATGGTTGCTTTTTCAACATGTCCTCGTTTTAGATGATGAACCAGATGATGTCTCCCAGAAACGTGTGGGTGAAATATGAACCCGGTAACTTTTTCTTTGGAGAAATCAAGGAGTGGCTTGTTTTTGGCAGTGCTATTGAGCATCTCTGCAGGCACGTGCCTGTTTACAGAGTTGAAAGATTTGAGGGTGAGTATTCCTGATCCAATCAAACACTGCTTCATTTGGAATGGAGGGCTTCCAGAATACTGATATGTTGAAGGTACTCTGGAAAGGTGGATTAAACTAGTCTGAAACAGGTCTTCAGGCTGGCACATGTTCTGGAATGGTTGCTGAACGATCTACGCAGCCAACAGTGCAACTGCCTGAAGCCACTGGAGCCAATTTTGTGTCACCACTGTCTGTTGGAGGCTGCAGTGCTATCTATAGTTTCCTGGGCATGCTAAATGAGGCTTACCTCTGAGCAGACAGGATTGTAATGCAAACCACCATTTTAATGTCCTTAAGAAATCACCTCCATTTAAATGAGCTGGAGGCTACTGGGATCACCAGCTGAAACCAAGAAAGTGTATGAATGTAAGCAGCAACCACAATGGCCGTAGAGAATTGATGTAATAGTGAGAAGGAAGTCATCCTCCAAGAAGACAGAAACGCTTCCTTTAGACTCTCACACAGCCCAGCAAAACGCCCTTAGGCTCCTGCTCCCTCTGCAGATTAAGAATATGTCACTCCATTATCTGGTTTACTATCCTGTCAAAAGCAAAAGGAAGGAGCACTGAAGAGATTACATATAACTGGGCAACTAGGCTGTCCCTTGGGGTGGGTTCTAGTTTCATATCGTCTTTTCAAAGAAGACCTCTAGAAAGTTTCTTCCCCAAGCCTTTGTCAATGCAAAACATTTGGACGGTCTATCTATCTATCTATCTATCTATCTATCTATCTATCAATCAATCAAATTTATTGATTGCCCATCTGGCCAGTCACCCAGCCACTCTGGGCAATGTACAACAATAAAAACAGTTCATACAATAAAATTCAACATTAAAAACATCAAATTTCTAAAATCACCTTAGCCCACCCCAAATGCCTGCCTGAACAACCACGTGACCCAGATTCTAGATCCAGCACCTAGATTTTCTGGTGGACCTGAGCTGAGGTCCACCAAACAATCCGGAACAGATCTGGAAGATTCCACTCATCCCTAGTTCAGCTATAAACAGAAAGAGGTAAAAGACACATAATAACTGTTTCAAACACTTGCGTGCAGAGAATTTTCTGGTTTTCTCCCTTCCTTCCTTCCTTCCTTCCTTCCTTCCTTCCTTCCTTCTGATAACCAATTTGTGTTTCTTCTTTCCCATCTAGGTGGAATACACACTGGTGGCTGTGTCAAGGCAGGCATCCTTGGCATTTTGGGCATTGGAATTTGTGGATATCTCGACCTGTAGACCTCCTGAGACTCTGCGGGTGCCACACTGCAGGTTCTTTCCACTGAAGAAGCTTCCCACCCCTACCCCTCTTCTGCAAACTATCTCAATTCTTCAAGCTCCCTTGTGCTTCACTTGAATGCTGCAACCCAAACCAAGAGCTGCTAATAAAGAAAAGCAACTTTCCAAAGCCCGTGGGTTTTTGCGTGTTTGTTTTGGAAGTCATTTTAAAAGTTCTTTCCCTGGTTTACAAGGGAAAGAATGTCTGCACGTCCCTGGGTGTCTGGAAGAACCAGGGGCAGCCTTATACAGGGGCAGCTCAGAAGCTTCCATGCGAGAAAAGAGGACTAGAGAAATATGGCATTTTTGTGAAATTTGGTTATTTACAGTTACACAAGCCAAACGTGGGGCATCAGGCAAGCCTCCAGACAGACAACGCTGGGCTTTAAAGCAGCGTCAGTCCACCCCACACCCAAATCAAGCACCATGTCTTGGGTGGGTTCTCCCAGCAGCTACAAAATAGACTACTGGCCCCTTTGCTGGCTACATCCTAAGTCTCACCGACTAAAGTTCACACAACATGCTAACCCACACTCAGTGGTTGAGTATGGGTTATTATTGAACCGTGGGTTGTTTGTTGAACCATGGGTTAGCATGTTGCCTGAACCCAGGTGAACAAGGTAGCTTGTTAACCATGCAATGTGGCTTATTTTTCTCGAAAAAGCCACCTTGAGAACCCATGGTTTGTTGTTGGGTTGTTCAGGGTGGTTAACAAACCACCCTGTGGAAAATGTCCTAGGTTCAGACAACACACTAACCCAAAGTTCAATAAACAACCCATGGTTCAACAACAATCCACACTCAACCACTGAGTCTGGGCTAGCATGTTGTGTGAACAGCCCCATGGTTTCACTCTAACCCCCAACGAAGTGAGGCACGTGCGGTCTCTAGTAGCCACCAGCCACCACAAATTATCAGTACTCATCTGTGAAGACATCTTCTAGACCTCTGTGCCCACTGAAGAATCAACTCTAGCTATTTACTGAACAAAAAGACAAGGGATGATTCCCTCTTCACTAAAACACACTATAGGAATAGCATTCCCATTATTGTATGTATCATCACTAACTCATCTCAAAATCCTCAGCAGGTTTGAATTTGAGCTAAGACATTCCATGGCTCAGCCCTGTATAGAACCCATATTCAGTGCCTGCCTCGGCACTGCAGTATGTGAAATAAGGATAAAGAAGAAAGGGTGCCTTTGACCCTTTCCAGCGCTACTGAGTGACCCCAGCTCCTCCCCACGCATCTGTGATTAGGGGCACCACCTTCCAGGGCAGAGGACATTACGTCTGGGCAGGCTTAAGCCCCAGCACCTCTCATATGGACAGGAGCTAGCCCTGCACAAATTTGAGAGCTTTAGTTAACATCACATCTAATTTGGCCCTCACATTTTTTAAAAAACGAAAGCGAAAAATCTGGACTAGCTGATGTACTAACTGGGCACTGGTTGGCATGCCTAAAGTCCAGGCAGTAGCCAGATGTGTGGGCCAGATGGCCATCTGTGAGTGCCTAATCATTCTCCAAAGTGGACTCACACGCTCATGGGTGGGGCTGAGTTCATAAGTGGCCACCTTACGGATCCAGTTAGTAGAGTGGCCACTTAAGCATCACCAGAAGGGAGGACACAGATTTCCATGAAATATGTGTGAGCTTATTTGTATTTCTATTTAGAAATAATTACTATAATGTAAATAGAAATGCAGTGCATCTGACCACAGTGGGGAAGACTGCAACCGGGTGATCTACCTGTATTCCTGCTCCGTCTCTTGCCCAGGTGCTAGCTGTGGGTGGGCAGTTTCAAGGCTCCTGCACTCCCTTCTTAGAGTTCTTCATCTTTAAGCCAGACTTGGACTGGCCAAATAGAGGAGACCTTCAAAGAGAGGACTGTTCTCTGACAGCCTGTCAAAGGGAGGGCTGTCCTCTGTAATGTAGGATACTATTCTATGATTCTGTGGCCACCTCACCAGTTAGGGCTGGGAATCAAAGTGCTGAGAGCCAGTTGGGAGCCCCGGCCTTCTTGACCACGCTAACTGGGGGGGGGGGGTCTCACAAAGCCAAGCAGGTGATGTCTTGAGTGCTGAGAAGGAATCTATGTGAATTATGACGTGCTGACAGCTGCAAGAGCAGTGGCAGATTTGTGAATGTGGGGTGGAAACAGATGGACTGAAAGAGTATTTCTTTGGGGTGCCCCCCTCCCAGCTGGTACAGGGGAGAAGGGAGGGAGGAATGCGGAGCGACCGCTGCGTTCCGAAGCACAACATCTTCCTCAGCAATCTCCCCACGATCTCAAATCTTGCTTCATTCATTGCTCTTTTTAGAAACCTATTTTCTTCAAATAGTCCTTTGTTGTTGCTGCTTTAGGGTGGTTCTTGCTTTCTTTTCCTTTTTTACTAAGAGGTTTTAAAATTGCAAATCAAACAATAACAGGTGTGTGCGTGGGGGGCGTGTTTACACTTCAGGTTATAGGCAGTGTTAGAAAGGACAAATTAAGTAAAACACTACAGTTCTGGAACAACTCCACACCCCCGTGTGCATTACAAAATAAGAAGGTAGTTAAGGGCCTAAATATACATAATGCTAAGTGTATTGCTCCCAAACATATTAGGGTTAAAAACGTGGGTTGGCTTTTTGCAGGAAAGCAGCACGTGGTCCTGGGAGGTTCTTCTCTTCCCACCCCAGCCACAGTCCCTACAAAAATCACCTCTGAAGCTGCAATTAGAGTTAGGAAAAGGGCTCCCGTTGGCACTCGTAGGAGCTTTTTTCCTATTGCTACTTGTAGTGGGGGCAGGGCAGGGCAGGGCATTTTTGCAGGGGTCGCACTGGGAGGGAAGGATGAAACCTCCCCTCCCTACACACCAGGGTCCCAATAAAAATCCAACCTGTTCTTATTATTAAACAAAACCCGCCAATGTGAGTGTCAGTCAGGGGCATTGTTAATGACAGGCCCACCTGGGCACAGGCCCTGGGACTTTTTGAGCTGTGGCCGGGATCATTTGAGCTGTCCTAATTGCCATTTTTTTACGTTTTCCCATTGACTTGCATTGGAAAACAAAACTGGCATAACTTTTTTAGTTTGTATGACAAATACATGAAATTTGGAGGCTTGGTAGGCCCCATGGAGCTGGTTGAATATGCCAAATTCAGGCTGTTAGGAACAGTGGCTTTTGTGCTAGTCAGAGGTAAAATTGGCTATTTTCAAGAAAATCTGTCAAAGGAAAGAGCTATATATTTTTTTGTGCTTCCACATACGTGCATGGAATTTGGGGACCTGGCAGCCCCCATAGAGCTGTCTGAGCCTGCCAAATTTCAGACAGTTAGGCCTAGTGGCTTTTGTGCTAGCCACAGGTAAAATTTGCTTTTTCCAAGAAAATCTGTCAAAGTAAAGAGCTATATTTTTTTTGTGCTTCCACACAAATTCATGGAATGTGGGGACCTAGCAGGCCCAATGGAGCTGACTAAACCTGCCAAATTTCAGACAGGTCCAGTGGCTTTTGAGCTAGCCATGCATAAAATTTCCTTTTCTCAAAGTCTAAAACAAAATGTAAAAACTGTCAAGTCACCCAGGGGATTAGAGATCTTAATCAGAAGGTGTTTAAGGTGACCATTAGGTCACTATCCCTAATCTCTGGTGTAGGGGTTTTTTGAGGTGCAAAAAATCTCTCTCCCCCTACTTTTCTTTTCTGCTCTTACATGCCCACTGTTGGGAGCTTGCCTGCAATGAAATTTTGAAGAGGGAGAAGGAAGGGAAGAAAGAGCTCCATGTATTTACTGGTATTTCACACAGCATCTGATTTTACTGCCCGAAACTGGAACCTCTGGATTCTGCAGAAGTTTAGTAGCTTCAGTACAGCAAAGGATCCAATCAGCCTCCACAAACGTCTTTCTCCCCCTCCATTTTAATTTCCCCTAAATAGCTGTAGGACTCAAATAATCCCAGAGGGAGGACTAGGACTATGTAGTATAATGACTGAGAAACTGCTGGGGCTTTTAAATAGGTTCTACAGTTTTAAAAAAGCTAGAAAAAGCCCTCAGCAACCTCACCTCATAAAGTTAATGTAAGTACGTGCAGTCCTTGCAAACCCTGCACAGCCTCCTAAATTCCTCTGAAGTGCTGCCTCTCTGAAAGGAGACACTTGGCTTAGGGAATTCTCTCTATACCCCCCACCCCACATTTCCAATCACCATTCTTCTTTTCTTCTTCCCTCCCCTATCCTGTTCTTTCTTTCTCTTCTTCATTCCACCCAGAGCATATCTTCGAGAATTCTTAAAGAGCATTCTCTTCAGCGGACAAGAGAAGTTCTGAACTGTATTTGACTTTATACAACAGACAAGAGGGTTGGGTTTTCTCCTTCTCACTCGAGTCTTTGAGAAGAGTGGGTTCACATGGTTGCAGAGAAACATATCTGGGGCCGTTCTGTTTGTCAGTCGCCATCATCCAGCAATAGGAAGGGCTGCAGCTCAGTGGCAGAGCACCTGCTTGGCCTGCAGAAGGTCGCAGGTCAATCCCCAGCATCTCCAGGTAGGGCTAGGAGAGAATCCTGCCTGAAACTCTGGAGAGCCGCTGCTGCCAATCAGTGTTGACAGTACTGGGCTAGATGCACCCAGGGTTTGACTCAGTCTAAGGCAGCTTCCTATGTTCCTCTGAACAGAATACTGCTCGTTTGTGCAATCCTGCGTATGCCTACTCAGAAGCCCCATTATGTTTAACGAGGCTTACCCTCAGGAAAGTGTGCATAGGATTCCAGCACAAGTTGCTTTTGCAGGGAGGTTTGCACCTTGATGATCTGCATGCTTACTCCAAAATAAGTCCTGAGCTGTGAGCATGGTACTGCAGGCTTAATACAGTGCCTGCCCACTTCTGGCTACTGAACTGACCACCCTTTCAGCTCAGTCCTATGCATGTTTGTTATCTGTGGAGTGGAGGAGGTGGTTTTGCATGAACTCTAGCTTCAGTGGTGAGGGAAAGGCACTTAGTACATGCTCAGAGTTTCTCCATAACTTAGCCCTAGTTTTGAAAACAGACTCCTTGGCTGAATCCTGGTGAAGTCTTGGCACAAATGAAGTTATGGGGAGGAAGATACAACGAGAGCTTGTGCATAACAAGGCAGAGGTAGAGGAGAGTTGCACAAAACAAGACATCTGTTTTTATGAAGAGTTGCTGGAGGATGGTAGGATGAGGAGGGGTGGTTGCATGGAGGGGAATAGAATTGGTAGGGGAGAATGTAAGTGCTTAGTGGTGAAAGAAAGGCATTCTGCATATGCTCAGAGGCACTCTCTATTTAAGAACATAAGAAGAGCCGTGCTGCATCAGACTAAGGTCCATCTAGTGCAGTATTCTGTCCACAGAGTGGCCAACCAGATGACCACGGGAAACCCACAAACAGGACTTGAGTGCAATAGCACCTTCCCACCCATGTTCCCCTGCTGCTAACATTGGTGAAATGTAAATAAATTCTAGTCATTCTAAATTTGCATGCATGTATATCCTTCAGAATAGCATCACGGATGCAATGAATATGAACTTGAGCACGCTCCGGGAGAGAGCGCAGGACAGGAAGGCCTGGCGTGCTATGGTCCATGGGGTCACGAAGAGTCGGACACGACTGAACGACTGAACAACAACAACAACAACAATATCCTTCAGAAACTTTAAAGGTTTCTTGCCTGGGGGACACCTCTAATGACCTGTGCATTTTCATACAAATCCACAGAAAAACTATTGGGGAGGGGGTGAATGGAAGGGAAAGCAAATCACTCCCTCTAATTAATCCCTAATAGAGGGATTATACCTCTGATATTGCGCTTATTTAGCTTTCCCAGCTCCAAAGTGCACATATTTAGATATGTGCATTTTTTTAACTTCCTGTTTTACGTAGCAATCAGAGGCGTGAAAATGGCAGGTGCTCACCGAACGGGATTGCAGTGAGCCCGGGGAACTTGCCAACCTCATGGGTGGCCCAAGCACAGGTCGGGGGGGGGGGGTGTGCGAGTAGGGGCGCTGCTTCGGTGTGTGCCTAGAGAAGCTGAGCTGGGGTGAGTTCTTACATCCCTAGAGATAAGTATGACCTCTTTTGGAGACCTCAAACTGTCAAGGCCACCTTTGCACAAAAACCCTTGTGGCTAGCACTCTGAAATTTGGCAGGCATGATCTCCTCTGATGGGGCAATGAATCCTGAATTCTTTATCCAATTCTTCCAAGGAATTAAAATGCTATTGGCAGTTCCCTTTAAAAGGAAAACTGCAGCTGGTACAGAACGCGGCGGCTCACCTGATTAAAGGCAGCCGCCGGCGAGATCACATCACTCCAGTGCTGAAGGAGTTGCACTGGTTACCAGTTGTTTTCCGGGCCAAATTCAAGGTGTTGGTTTTGACCTTTAAAACCCTATATGGTTCCGGCCCAGCCTATCTTAAGGAGCGCCTCCAGCAACACCAGACAGGCCGCTTAACAAGATCAGCCTCGGATGGCCTTCTCTCTGTCCCATCAGCCAGGACAGCTAGACTGGTGGGGACGAGGGAGAGGGCCTTCTCCGTGGTGGCCCCCACTCTGTGGAACTCCCTCCCTAGGGAACTCCGTCATGCCCCCTCTTTAATGAGCTTCCGTCGTGCATTAAAAACGTGGTTGTTCAGGCAGGCATTTGGGGTGGGTTAGGGTATTTTTTTAAAAAAAATTTATGGTAAAATTTTATTGTTTTAAATTGTTTATGGTGGGTTGTACATCGCCCAGAGTGGCTGGGTGACCAGTCAGATGGGCGATTAATAAATTTAATAAATAAATAAATAAATAAATAAATAAAAGAAAATCAAAATATAAACCCTGCACCTGTTTTTCTGACATTGGGCCAGTGTTGTCCCCTTCTAGGGAGCTACAATGCCTGAAATTATCATCCAGTTCTGACCAAGAGAAAAAAGTTACAGTTTTTTTCTAATTTCCCATGGTAATCAACAGGAAGCATAAAGATGCATTTTTCCAAACCTTGACTCAGGTTTGGTGCTGAGCTGAAGTGGTCCGACAACAAATTGGCCAGAGCAGAAGCGGGATGTTTTCCAAAATGCTGAATCGGGGTCTGAGTTGAAGTGGGGTGGGGGGCTAGTGCACCTTTCGTATGTATGTATGTATGTATGTATGTAATCTATACACACACGCAAGCACACTGCATGCACACACCACACACACACACACACATATGTATATTAGAGGTGCACTTAGACTGGTGTATATATGTATGTATGTATATATATACATGTGTGAATTTGTGTTATGGACCTGTGCCCCAGATCTTTTAAGAACCTAGCAACGCCCCTGGTGCCAGCAACAAATTTAGCATCACATGTAATTAAGCCCTACCGAACAACACTGGAGGAGGTCTTGTAGGGGCCTTGCAGGCTATCTGGTCTAACCCCCTGCCCAATTCACTTGGAATACGAACCTGAACTTAAGATCCGAAAATCAAGAAGAAAAACACGGAAGACAGCTGATCTTTCAAAACAACTCTAGATACGAGACTCCACAGCAGGGGTACCCAACCTTTTCATCCCTGAGGGCTGTGTGTGATTCTTGCTTGGGGGTGCACACACTTACACACACATACACATGCATGCACACAAACACGCACGCACACACGCATGCACATGCAGACACATCCCAGCAATCTGGATCGTGCTTTTCTCACTGTTAGCGGCGGTGGGAAAAGAGTGATCTGTATGAGGTCCCGGGGAAGGGAGTGGAGAGTACAGGCAATGGGAAATTGGTGGTGGGGGTTTAGTGGCAGGGGGTCAAAGCACCTGGGGGGGCCATGGTAAAGGCCATGGGGGTCTGCATGTGGCTCCCAGGCTGCACGTTGTGCAGCCCTGCTCTCTGGCTTGGGAAAATACGTTACCTAGTCAGTATCACTGCCAGGGATGACTAATATAAACAAACAACTTACAAAGTGGTAAATCAGGCGAAGAGGGGCTGCTTGACAAGGCCGACAAGCTTTTGCCACACATAATTCAGAACATCCAGTGGGACACTGCCAGGGTCCAAAGTCAGGCAGCCAAGCCCTTTATGACGTGCCCAAATGACAGGGACTGTTGCAGGGGTGTTGAGCCTCTTTCAGCTCAAGGGCCATGTTCCCCTTTGGAGAAGCTCTTGGGGGCAGCATTCCAGGGGTGGGTGGGGCTGAAGGCAAAAGGAACAGCGCCAAAATATGAAAAATCCCGGCATATTTTAGCTAAAGCTCTTCCTGCCAGTAAGGAAGCCCCAGGAGAGGCATTTTGGCCTTTTAGAAGGGGGGAGAAACTGTGCAAAAGTCGGGAAACCACCAAACCACCAAATGATTGACAGTCAGTTCATAGGTGCGTGGCCATCTGGTGAACCCCAGAGGGCCACATTTGGCCTCCACTTGGGCCAGGTTTGGCCCACAGGCCTGAGGTTCAACACTACAGGTATATGAACTACTAGGGATGGGCAAATTAACCATGGTCCAGGTTGCTAGGTGGTCCGTAGGTGCCCGGAAAGTGGCATGTGCCTGCCTGATCCCTCGCCAAGCTGCCATTTTGCGTGAAAATGGTATCTTGGCCTTTTTTGTAAAGGCCGGTTTTACACAAATGGCGGCCATAAAGCAGCTATTTATGCAAGATTACAGGTGCAATTTACGCCTGTAATCTTGCATAAATGGCCACTCTACAGCCGTCATTTGTGTAAAATGGGCCTTTGCCAAAAAGGCCGGGCCATCATGTTGTGGCTCGGCAAGGGATTGGGGATCCCTATCCTGGCCCAACTTGGCACATGCCTAGTTGGGCAAGCGTGGGGATCTGCGGACTAGTTTCTGAGGGGCTGTGCTGGCAATTTCTCGCCAGGCCCTGAGCCCCAGCCAGACATCTGCAACATCGCCATGGACTGCTCACTGCTCTGGGAGTTAGACACTTGTCAGTGTCCCTGGGACAGGGGACCTGTGTTCCAACTCCTATCACGTTAATTGCCATGATTCTCAATTAATTTACTACAGGGGAAGGGTACTGTTTGGGGTCTGGGGGACAGATTGCCCTGACCCCTGACAGCGTCGGGTCCCTGGCTGAAGTTCCAGCTGGCACTTTGGATGAGGAGCCTGTTTTGCTTCACCCGGACTTTCCCCAGCTAGGGAGGCCTGGGGCAGAGCGCTCCTGCCACTGCAGAAGACGAGGGAGGAGCAAAGCCAAGCTTGCTCCGTCCCCTTCACTCCTCCGTTGCTTCCAAGGGAGAAGCAGAAGGAGCTGAGCTGTCTTCGCTCCTCCCCAGAACAGTCCTCCACCTGGCACTTCAGCCAGCGCTCAGTGCACATGGGCTTTCCTCGGCTAGGGTGGCTTCAGCTGCCCTGCGCCTTCCTCTGCTGAAGAGGACATGGGGATGTGCTAAGTCAGGAGAATCCCAACTGTTATCTACAATGAATGACTGGAGATAACAGCAGGGCTTCGTCTACCCACTAGCCTCCCCAACTTCCTGCTAGCCTCGGGGGGGGGGGGGGCTTGGGCAGGAGGGTGCCTCTGTGAGAACCGCCACAGGCCGCATCAGGCCTGCAGCCTGGAGACTCCCCATCCCTACTTTAGTAAGATTTGCATACTGAGAGTCGCCATCTTGCTCAGAAGTCGTTGTCACAAATGCCATTAGTGCAGAAAACCTCTGCAGGCTGTATTTAAGAGAGCAGAACGGAAATCAATGTGTGAGTCATCATTATAGCAGCCATTGTTCCAGTGTTTCTGTGGTTCATTGTTACATGTCGTTTATCTCCTTCGTCCTTCCCTTTAGCCTCACAACAGCACTCACCAGGATCTATGTATTTTAGAGATTGTTTCTTGGTGGTAATCAGTAACAATCAGCTATAGTACTGTCATGAGAACTCAGATCTGGCCCAAGTCATTTCGATCAAGAAAAGGCAATATGTATGTATACCTTGATACACAATGTACAACAACCAAAAAAGTCAAAGGTATGCCAGTGTTTCCACAGTATTTGTGGAAATACTGGCATACCTTTGACTTCCAAGGCATTTAAATGCCAGAGACAGAATATCAAAATGTCATTACCTCCTGCTGTTAATAACATGGGGTACAATCCATTGGGAAATTGTGATCTCTTGTACAGCTCCTGTCTGTTACAATAGGTTTTCACAGTGTCGAGAACTCCATTTGCTTGTAGTGCTCTAACTGTGTGTCTGACTCCATTTGGCCAGGCTGAAGTGGCACATAGTGTTGCAACCACCTGCACGTCTGTTACCTCGAGATGCCTCTGCCTTCAAGGCCAGAGCCAGGCTCAGTTTATTGGACTGAATAATCTGGGCTGCATTCCTGTGGGAACTTTCCCCTTCCCCTACGGGGTTTGGGAACACTGCTTCAGTTGGCCTGTGACTGGCTAAGATCTTCCTTGAGTTGTCAGGGCTTTGAGTATAAAAAGAGGGGGCTTGGAGCTGCCCATTTGTCGTCGTCCTTATGCTTCAACTTGCCTTTGGGAAGCATAAGGATGATGACAGATGGATTGGGCCTGTCCTATTAGAAGACCCGTACCTAGGTAATATATAGGGTAGATTTAGGTGTTGTGGTTTAGTTGTTGTTGTTGTTATTATTTTCTTGCCTGGAGTGCTATTTCCAAGGGTTACTCTGTTTTTGTATGTCTTTTTATTCCCTTCCCCCTTACCCTATGTAAACAAGCTTAGCACCTACTTCCAGAGTTGTGTGTCCTTCCTTCCAAGTAAGTCTTAGTACTAAATCCAGAGTCTTCTGCTTGGTTTCTTGCTACTGTGTAACGTTTCAGGCCTGAGGCTTGTGAATGGGGAGGGCCGAAGCTGAGCCCCTATTCCCTAAGCCTCAAGAGTGTCCTGTAAGTTCTCAGAGTCCCCTGGTTCAGGTTGAGTGGAGAGAAGGGGTGGTGGCAGTCTACCTTAGTAACCGTTTGGTCTCTGCCTACAGTGCAGGAGTTTGGGCAACTCCCTTCCTCCCTTCACACACAGGAAGAGGACTTGGATGTGCCCCTGAGGCTTGTGCAGCGTGGGCCAGAACTGTCGGACTCTGGTTGTGCCACCCGACTGCATGAGAAGATGCCACACCTTTCCTCATGACAGGGCCACCTGCAGGGCAACCAGGCATTTTGGAGTTGGTGCAATGGAGTTGACGCCATTTCTCTGATATTATTTATGTTTACTCACGGCACTGACTGGAGAGGTAGCATTTTATTTACATCCAAGTGGGAGTATTCTTTCAAGGGCCATTGCTAATTATTCAGTTGGGTTCCAGGTGAGGGTGCATTCATGGTGTGAGACTGTTAAAACATAAGAGCTCTGCTGCTGGAGCAGACCAAGGATCGATCTAGTCCAGCATTCTCTTCACACAGTGGCCAACCAGATGTTGGCCAGGAACCCAGAAGCAGGGCACGCATGCAACAGTACCCCCCCCCCCGCCATCCATGTTCCCCAGCAACTGGTGTACAGAGGCATGCTGCCTCTGGTCCTGGAGGTAGCACACAGCCATCAGGGCTAGTAGCCACTCCCACTTGGATAAAGAATACAAGAGAAGGTGGCATCAACTCCGTCAGCCTGATTGCATAAGAACACTTTATCCACCTGTCCCAAGCCAAACCAAATGGGTGGAGCACAATCGTGTCTCAGATAGGCGAGTTCCATTTTGTGCTCCCAGGCCAAATCTGCCGCGTGGCACAGCCTTGAAAACTAACAGTTCTCATTCAATATTTGAGGTGTGTCCTTTTCTCAGGAGAAACATGTAAATGCATTATAAAATGCTACTTTCCTGAATATGAAAAGAAGGAAGTCCAAATTCATATATCTGAAAGAAAATAGCTGGTGGCCTCTTAAACTATGGGCAGAATTACAAATGAATATCCTGAAGTCTTTGGAGGAGGAGGGATTGACCAAGCACTTTGCAGTCCACTCTTATCAAGGGCCTGAGAGAGCTCGGCCAGGGTGACCGCCCACCCCTCTCCCCTAGGGGATACTTAGAGAGTCATCCTATGCATATTTAGACAGAAAAAGGTCCATGCTGGCTGGGGAAAGCTGGGAGTTGTAGGATTTTTTTTCCTAAGCATGCATAGGATTGAGCCCTTAAACAATTATATGCTCTGAAAAGGCAGGGAGGGAAAAATGGCAAAGACCAGACCAGAGAACTCATATTATGAGCCCCCAAAGAGACCACCAATGGCCTGAGACAACCCTCTTGCTTTATCCTTTGGTCTTTTATTAACTTTGTTGTTTTAGAATTTTACATTGTAACCCATCCTGAATACCTTAGCAGAAACCCAATATATAAGTGCAGGAAATCAATCAATAAACAAGAGGGTAAACAATATAGCGGAACTGCTAAAAAATGTTTCTGAGCTCACTTACGTTTAACTTGTGGATTCTCAAGGCGGACATTATAGGACCTGCAGGATCAAACCTGCCATACAGCCAGGTGAAGCAACCTGCTTCAGGTATCACGAGGAAGGGGTGGGGCAGATGAAGACAGAAATTAGTGTCTGAATGGTGTAGCAAACCCTTTTAGGGTGCTGGCCTAGCAGAGTTGGGGCGGCACCATTTGGGCTCCGCTTCCGGCAGTAAAACGCCTTGGGCCATTTCCTTGTGAGGACAGAAATAATGGAGAATTATGGTGCTTTGGGTATCATCTGTTTATTTGCAGACACAAATGTCGAGCTGTTTCTACTGCAGCATCAGTTTCCCCCCAAGCAAAGTTGTCCCTGGAGCCCTTCCCACCCCCGCCCTGCAAGGCTGCACCTCCCCACCGGCTGGAAAGATGCCCCCTGCAGGTGAACAAGAGGCGTGATTTTGAGAGAGAGAGAAATGGCTGGCAGGGGAAGAGTTAAGCACCCTCTTTGCACCTGCTCTTTCTCTGTTCCTGATAGCAGCCCCACCGTGGCTTGTTTCCCTCCCTGCACATGCTGGAGAGATGCGTATAATTACCCTTGACTTGTCATGTCCTGTGCACCTGGCCATCTAGGTAACGAGCCACCCAGAACCCATGGGCTGCTGTAGGGTTCTGGTTGGCTTGTTACCAGTGGCAACAAGCCACCCTGGCTGGGTCCGCACGACATGGCAACCCGCTCTGTACCACCCCATAGCTGAGCTCTCTGAGCAGTTCACAATAATTAAAAGGGTTATTAGCCCTTTCCTTCCCTGCCAACCCCGCAGTGCTATTAGCCCAGGTACAGAAGCTTCCATTAGGGTAGCTTCTATAGGAGCTTCCCTCCCTGGGCTAATAGCAACTTGGGGGGGGGGATTTTAGTTAGGAGTGGAGCGGGGGAAGAAAGGGTTAACTGCCCTCCCAACTAGCCACAGTCCTGATTGGGCACCTCTCCACACATACCTGCTATTTAGAGTAAAGAAAAAAGATTCACAGTACTTGCAATGGCACATCATGTGTCACTTGGCAGATTGGACAGATATCAGATCAGCCTTCCCCAACCTGGTGCCCATCAGATAGCTGGGGATTATGGGAATTGTGGTTCAACACATCTGCAGGACACCAGGTTGGGGAAGGCTGTGTTAGATAGACAGATAGATACACATATGCACACACACACACACATACACACACACACACACACACAGGTATTGAGAAACTAATTATAAACATGAGGCTTAGAGCTTTTCTACATGAGGCATGTTATGTGCTTGTCATTCCCTACTCACAGTTGTTTACAGGTTCTTTAGATGATGTTGTGACCTTCCGGTTTCACTTCTGTCTGTAAACAGCACTTTCCATGAGTTTTTTTAGAGCAGTGAAAATGGGGTATTATTTCTGATGGCGAAATAAAGCACAATTTCCCCTTATGTATTTCTGCTATACCACAGTGCCACCTAGAGGTTACATAGCAGAAAAGCAGGAAAGGAAATATTTCTTGTGTAGCACTTGGCTCTCAATTCTGTGATGAAACCAAAAGTTAACAGCCTTGTGTAAAAAAAGCTCTGAAATAAAAGTGGTACAGCCTATGGCAATTCTACGCAAAGCTCAAATGTTTACAAGATAAGCAGAGTAACCATTCACAAGAGCTGTAATTGGTGATAAGACAACCTTCCTAGCTTTGCTTAGGGATGGACGAACCTGTCAGTTTCACTTTTCCCCACATTCAAATTCTTCCATTCCCGCTTATTAAAAAAAATTATGGATTTTTGTAAGTTCATAGAATAGTGCAATAGGGTTGGAAGGGGCCTATAATGCCATTGAGTCCAACCCCTTATCACGTTCCTATAAAAAAACAAACCAAACAACAGCACCTGCCAAATTGAAAGGGTGCAGTTATTCCCAACGTAGAGAGTCCTATGCTGTACCTGCCCACCTCGGACCTTTCAGAAAAAAAGCGGAGGCCATTGTAATTATAAAAGCAACATATAAATTCAGCTCTGCAAACGTGGCTGAATATACAGGGCTCCAAAACCAGAGTTTTACGATTTAAGCATTCAACACCCTCTACCTGGATAGACAAATCTGTCCGTTTTGCTTTCTCCCACATTCAATATTCTTTCATCTTTCTGTCCCATTCATGAAGAATTCTGTGAATTTTGGTAAGTTCTTGCAAACAAAAAGAATCGAACTGAACAAAATGCTCAGCCATCCCTAGTTTGTTCTGCTAACTTAACAAGTGTGGTGGGACAGGAACAAAAGGACGTCCCCTATATTGTCCTGAGCAACATGCAATCGCATCGGTTAATAAGTTCGACTTAGCTCTTTCACACTGCAGTCGCTGTCCCTCTGTGTGTTGTTGCTGTTGCATCAGCCAAGACGGCGCCTCTGCCGGAAGTGATTGGAGGCTTTTGAACAAAAAACAAAACCCGGTCAAATGACAAACCAGCATCAGACAGGAAATTCAAGGCATTCAGCAATGGTTGATCTCAGCAGACAGTTATTTATTTACTGATTTATGCATGCATGCATGCATGCATGCACGTGAGAATTCATACTGCACATTCCCCACCCACCCACCCAGCCAGCCACCCAAGAGGAGTCGGGCTTCTTCGTGGGTATGGCTGATACAGAGGTGCAACCATCATAACAGAAGCGACACGGCGCAGCAAAGCCAAGCAACCGCCAGAGGGCAGCGGGTCACTGCGGCAGTCAGAGCACGTCACGCCACCCCAGCTGTGTGAGCAACTTCGGTGCTTTTCCTTGGCTGGCAGGCAGGCTGCATTCTCAAGAACGGAGCGACAGAAATAACCTCCCGGTCCAGGTGTGCACGGCTGTTTGCCAAAGCGCAGTGTGGCTCAGGTCTGCAGCGAGATAAAAATAGTGAGTTAGAAGTCACTGCAGTCATTCGGAAATCAATTCACCACGCAATCCATCGAGGTCAGGATGAAACCGGACCACGTGGTTTTCGTCCCTGGCTTACATTCACGGCTGAGCTACACATGGCATTAATCACGTGATTTGCTCTTGAGTGCAAATAGCCAGTGCGGACAGGTGTGCGTGTGATCTAGGCTGGGACCCAGCTGTGGGGCACGGGAGGTTTTAGCTCTTTGATTTCTGGATTGAGACCCCTGCTCGCTCTATTTGGAGGGCGGGGGAAGAGCAGCACCAGCTCAATACATTTTGCTGCCTGAGGCAAAGAACAAGATGGCTCCCTCTCCCATTCCATGTACCAAAGCTGACTAGACTGTTTCTTCAGCACTGGTGATGGAACAGCATCCTCCATTGAACCTGAAGGCAGCAGGCTAACTTAGGGAGCACAGGGAAGGCCGTGAGGTACACAGGTCTCTCCTCCAACACCTTGCTGCCACCTCCCAGCTTCTGCCACCTGATGCGACTGCTTCACCCTGGCTAGAGGCAGGGCCGGCCCTGGGGGTGGGGCTCCCATTAGAGCAAATGGGAGCTTTCCTCCATTTTAAATAAGCACAGGTCCCCAGCCCAGATCAGGTCTGCAGTGGGGTGGGCAAAGGCTGAAGCCCCCTATCCCCACACACCAAAACCCTGCTCTGGATTGGGGATCCCACAGTGGTTATTTGTGAAAGAGAGATCTCGCACTCAAGGGCAAACCATGCGATCATTAATGCCATGTGTAATTCGGCCCAAAAGGAAAAGAGCCGCAAACCATCTCCATGCTTTGCCCGTTAGTGACATCAGCGGTAACTCTTCCTTAAGGTCTTTCAGATTTGCTTCTGACATTTCATTGATCCCAGTATTGATCCCAGTATTGATCCCATTATTCAGTTTTGATCTTCCTTGACATATTATTTGATCGATCCCATAACTTTGCGTCCTGTCCCTGCGCCTGGCCCGTGACACCGCCAACGCCTCTGCCTTGGCTCTTTGGCGTGATATTCTTTTAACCGCCCAGGATCAGGCTGCGCACCGGCGGACCCCCTTCTCCGCCTGAGAGCTGGATTGGCCTGCACACCATGGAGGCAGCCCTGGTGAGGGCAGAAGAGCCCAGTATGATGCAGCGACATCAACACGGTGATAAAAGCAATTGCAATGAGCTGGCTGGGTGAGAGATCTGAAACCCCGATCAGCAGCTAGGTTTTGCCGGCTTAATAATAATCGCTTATGGTGGGCAGTTTAGGATATAGCTTTGTGGGGAAAGGGGTTTGCTGTTTAGTAGGGGGAAACTTTCTACTGGGGGCACACATAGGCCTTCCGAGGTGCTTGGATGTGTCCTGGTATTCCAGTGTTTGTTGTCTGAACACTGCTGTCTGTCACAGAATTGCTGCTAACCAGCACCGGCGCAAACTCTCCTTCCGCTTGAGGCGAGGAAGCGCACCCCCCCACCAGCCGCCAGGCTGCTGCCCCTTCCCTGCCCCTCCCCCTCCCCTCCCCTCTCCTCCCCTCCCCTGTGTCCGTCTCTTTTCCACTCCCCCACACCTGCTGCATCTGTCCCCCCACCCGCCTGCATCTGCCTCCCTCCTCTCCCCCCGCTGGCCCGTCCGGTCTGCCTCCTGCCCTGCTCTACCTCCTTACTTTTCCCCTTCCGACCGCACGTCCGCCATTGCCCACTCTGCAGGGTGGCTGAGCTCTCCGGGGACACCCCTCCTCCCACAGCGCCTGGCTCTGAGGAGGGAACCCTTGAGCCAGGCATCTGGGCCTGACCGCCTTTCTGAAGAGCCAGTCCAGCTGCTTTCCTGGCCAGCGTGGCTCCAAAGAGCTCGGCTGCCTGCTGGCTCGCTCTGAGAGGAGCCATGGAGCAGGTGGCAGCAGGAACAGCGGCAGCAACAGGGAGAGTGGGGAGGCGGGGGGGTGGCGGCGGCAGCAAAGGGAGGCAGTGCGATGGCGGCAGGTCCTCCTGGCGGGGAGGGGGAGCGGGCGGGCACTCAGCTTGCCGCTACTCCTGCTCCACCACCTGAGGCAGGGGCTTCACCCCGCTTCACGGGAGGGCCGGCCCTGCTGCTAATCCTGAGTTCTCATGGGAGAAGAGAACCGCTGAACGTTTCCTTGAAGTCGCAGAGGAAGTCAGCAAAATTGTGTCATGGCCTCAACCCCCGAGAATGCTGTTCCAGGCCTTAGACTTTCTCGTCCTCTTATCTGGAGGCAGGTGAAATGGCCTTTTAATATATCAGACTTCGGGCCGTGAGCAGAATTTCTCCACCTTCTGGAACAGTGTTGAGCCCGAAGGAGACGCACAGACAGCTGGGTTGCTCTCTGCAAGAATCCTGCGCTGCTGATGGGCCTTCCTTGGGACCTAAGAGGGAAGCAGCGTCTGTTGGGGAGGGTAACGCTCTGAGCCTCCATTTATGCTCCACCTGTAAATCAGAGGTGGGGAAGCTCAGGCCACATCTGGCCCTCCTGGGGTCCCAATCCCATCCTCCAGGGTTCCCCATATGGCTGCACCCCCTTTCCCTCAACCACCAATGACAGTTGGTCGCTTCCTGGCTTTTGTGCAGCCCCCCCCCCCCAATTCTAAAAGGTTGACATGCTTCTTTTGTTTATTAGCAGTAAGAGTTTTATGCTACAATACGTTGTCTTTTTTTGTATTTTGGGCCCCTTTGCCTTTGGCCTCACCCACCGCTCCAAGAGCTTCTCCAAAACTGAATTTGGTCTTTGGGCTGAAAGACACACACACACCCCCAGTGTAAAGAAGCCATATGTCAAAACAATGCCCATTGGTCTCCAGTAACGTTCAGAGGAACCCAACCCCGCTCAAAACAATTGCACCCCTGGAGTTCTCACCACTAAGATTATTGGGGTGCAGAGGGTGTAAAAGCATGTCTCCATGGGCAGGCCACCCTGGAAATGTGACTGACAGGCTTTCGTCATTAGACAAATCACATCAACGCATTTCACAGCCTTAACACTGCGCCCGAGGGCTACAGGTACAAGCTTCTCCCATGGAAACTTCGATGCCCATCTCGTTTGCCCTGGGAATGTCGTGAGGTGTTTGACACAAGCACATTAACGTGCTGTCCCCAGGGCATTACTTTGAGAGCTGGTCCAGGGCACTCTGCCGCCCACTGGAGATAAGTGCAGCCCTTTCGCACCAGAGGCTGCTGGCGGGAAGCGGGGTGGCTGTTCCATGTATTTGCCAAGATAAGCTGCCATCCACACCTCAAAGAGCACTTGTGTCTGCCAAGCAGGCCTGAGAAAAAGGCTGGAGTGGGCAGGCGAGGGCGAGGCAGCCTCCTGCGCGCTCCTCCACTCGGCAGCTGGACCGGAGTCTGCAAACAAGCAGCACCCAAATTCTGCCCAAAGATGCAGGGAGGTGGAATCATTGGCATCAGGGTGCTTATTTCGCTTTGGTTACCCATTAGAGGCTTCCACCAAACAGCCATTCCCAACCAGTTTGAGGGGCGGGAATGGGGGCAGAGATGTATTCAGAAACACTAGTATACAAGACACATACAATTTACTTCAATACAGCTGCAACGCCTCCAATCTAAATGCATTTGGTGAAACTGAAACCCAAAGCTGTACAATCTAATCATCATTATTTCCACTCCAGACGTTAGTCTAGATTGTGCATGCTAAATTGCTAGATAATCCCCAATAATATTAGGCGAGGCATGAAACACTGGCTGGCAACCACAGCCAGGCAACAGGAAGTCCAAGGGAAACGCTACAGGGAATGTGTGCACAGGGGACTTAGTCTGTCTTGTGCGATTTGCTTTATTTGCAAATATGCAAGCAGAGTGCAAGCGGCAGCAAGTCACCACATTTGGAGTAAGATGCTCACGGCTGGGTGAGGGCAAGCATGACGTGATCCATGGCCTTGACCACAACATCCTGGTGGGTCAGAACCCACAATGTTCTTCAGCTGGTGGATCAGAACCCACTACTGGGTCACCAGCTGACCTAAGGCAAGTTGCAAGAGCAGCACTACCACACGCCAATATATGGTAAGAAATTAAGAAGTAGGTTGTGAAGTCACGGGCCTCAAGCCTGAAAAGGCTGAAAACCACGGACATAATGGCGACTGGGGATTTGGGTGCAATCCTAAAGGAAATCAACCCTGACTGCTCATTGGAAGGACAGATACTGAAGCTGAAGCTCAAATATTTTGGCCACCTAATGCGAAGAGAAAACTCCCTGGAAAAGACCCTGATGCTGGGAAAGATTGAAGGCAAAAGGTGAAGGGGATGGCAGAGGATGAGATGGCTAGATAGCATCACCGATGCAATGAATATGGACTTGAGCACGCTCCGGGAGAGAGCGGAGGACAGGAAGGCCTGGCGTGCTATGGTCCATGGGGTCACAAAGAGTCGGACAGGACTGAACGACTGAACAACAACAACAACAGGATAGATGAGCCGGTAGCCACATCTGTTGTCGGAAGGAGGATAAGCAATCCCAATGCGGTCATATTTGATTCATTGTTAATTTAAGCCATCTTGGGGGTCCTTCTGAACTGAAAGGCAGGATAGACATTAAACAAATACGCAGGGTGCACCCATAAGAGGTTGGGGTGCTTCTCAGCAGGGGGCGCTGGCTTGGGCTGGCCTTGGTAGGTGGCAAAAATATGTGCTTGTCATGACTCTGCTCCCCCCTGCAGCGGGAGTGGGAGGGTCTTCTTTGACATCACCCTATGTTCAATGTGACCGGCGGGAGGGGAGCCCTCACCCACTTCCCCAGCTCTGGGCTGGAATTGGTGGTGGGGGGCACATCTGTCTTGTGCTGAGTCTCAGACACATTCAGGAAATAGAGAGAAGTCTTGCTGCTTCTCAAATAACTCCAAGGCTCAGCACACTGTTGAGGAATAAGGCTATCAGTGACTACCAGTCATGAAGGCTATATATTACCTCCTGGACCCATCTACATGAGACATTTGCCCCAGTGCTGCTTCGAAGGGACAATCTTTGTGATAGATGATGCAGTCCCCACTTCGCAGCCCAATTGTGGTTTTCACTGAGAAATCTGGGTTTTCTCAGAGTCCATTTGCTGCAAAGTTTTCACTTGCTTTGGATTCACTGCGGGGGGTTGAGATGTCTGTCCCTTCCTCAGATTGGGATCGCAGCGTTGTTAGTGATGGCGTCACTATGTGATGTCTTTTGGCCCCTCCCCATTCCTCCTTCGCAGCTCCGCAGTTACAGAGACATGAAGAAGCAGGCTGGTGGAAGCCGTGCTGATTGGTGGAAGGGAAAGTAGCAGGGGCAGGGGCAGGGGGAGAGCAGAGGGGCAAACATGTCTACTGGGAAGTAACTCATTGCCTTCAGTTCCACGTCACTGCCTCTCACTTTAAGTATCGAGCTTGAGAGTGTAGACGTGCAGCTACAAAGGAACACAGCTGAGAAATGGTGGATGCCTGTTGATTTGAAGCTGCGCAGCTGAGAAAGGGTGGGTGCCAGGGCAGACGATTTCCATAAACACATATGCAGAAGCACTTCATGCTCTCAGCACCTCTCAGTCTCTGGAGGCAGCAGCTGCTTGCCTGCCTGCCCATCTCAGAAATGTGTACACAGGGCTTGTTATGAACATTGACTCGCAAGCAGGTCCTACACGCTAGTTGTGCACCCTCCTGCCCAGTTCTCTGCTCTTCCCAGCTTGGGAAGCCCACTTTAACCCTCCCATCTACTGCCCCAGTTGTTAATGCGCAGCACTAATACTGCGCAGCTCCTACCGAACAAACAATGAAATCAGTGCCATGTAGATGCGGCCCCAGTCTCAGTCAGGATGCCTCTCAATACCAGTTGCTGGAGAACATGCACGTGAGGGTGCTGTTGCGCTCACGTCCTGCTTGTGAGCTTCTGACAGGCATTTGGTTGGCCACTGTGTGAACAGAATGCTGGACTAGAGAGGCCTTCAGCACCGCTGTTCTTAGATTCTTACGGGGAGGGTCCCTGTCCTTCTCCTACTCGCAATAAGTAGGGGAATTCCTCCTCATGCTGTGCTTGCTAGGTTAAAAGATGCACATGCTGATGGTGAGCTGGTGAGCGCATTTGTGGATCCCTGCCATCATGTTCCCAATGACATCATGAGGAGTGTGACGATCTGGAGGCTGGAATAAGCCTAAGCTTAAAATCAGCTGATTTGGGTCCTGACCCAAATCAAGCACGAATCAGATGGTTCAAGGTGAACCTGTTCAGAATTGGTGGGAGAAGCTCACTCATCAGTAGTCAAGACAGCCCAGAGTCATCACAGTTAAATAGCATCCTAGAGAGCAAGGAAGAAAGAGGCCAGTGGGTCACTGTGGAAGGAATGGGGTCAGCACAGGAACCACGAAGAGGAATGGGAAACTGCATAGGACACTGATGACGGTGTGAGCCAGCCACAGTTACCCATTCTTGGAAAAGGCAGTGCAAGTATGCCCCCATGTCCCTCTGTATCCCAGAATACTCTGTTGCTGCTTTTTGCAGGCATTGACTTTAGACCAGCAAATACCAGCAGCAGAATACTGATAAGCTTGGGCTATTTTCTCCTAAGTAAACCTGTTGGCTGGGAAGGCTCCAGTCTCTCATTTGATCTGCGGCCCAGCAGGGTTGGATGAAACTGTCAGTTGCACTTTCTCATTTTTCCATTCTTAAATTCAGTTCTTCTTGAGCTTTGTGAATCGTCTTAAGTTCAATGTATCCCAAACTCGGGATGTTTTTTTTAAAAAAAAGTTTGCATGAAAATGCAAAAGCATTTTTGTGCACATTTCTCTTAATACATGCATTTTTGCCTAATCTACATAATTTATGCTAGCAATTTCCCAAATATAATGCCATTTTGAATGTTATTTCCCCCAATATACACATTTAAAAAAAAAAAAATATTGGAGAACTCCATAGCAAAATTCAGAGAACTGTGAATTTCAAAGGATAACTGAGTTTTGCTTCATATGGTTTGAAGGTGCAAAATTAGGGAAGTTTGCATTAAAATGAGAACTGATTACTTTGTCCACCACCTCTACTGTGCAGCCTCGTAAGTGGGCATGTGTGGAGGCGGAAGGTGGGAATCAGTGTTAAGCAGACTCTCCTCCTGCATCTGGAGATGGAGCTCCCCCCGCACCCTTCCTGACAGCTTGGAGCAGCAGCAGAACTGCCCGTGAGGTAGGACCCCACTCCAAGCGGAGACCTGGAGGCTTCCCAGCCAGGGATCTACGGCTGTATGCAATGTCTGTTCAGACAGCATGAGCTATATCTGAGGGAAAGGTCGGTCTTCTTCCCAAAGGGACGTATTTTCCCTACCACTACCTGGAAGTGGAGCACAGACCGACTCTACTCAGGATTTGGTGCAAAAAGGACCAGCTGTTCCAGAGATGTATCCAGGGGAACCAGTTGGTGGCACCAGCCAGGCAAGAATTTAGTGGCAAACTTTACCTATATATCCACGACATGCTCCTTGTCTCAATTGCTTACCTATAAACAAAGAAAAAGCAGCACATTTGGCCAGATTCCTCTAGTCCACTTCCCCCCTTGCTTGCAGTATGTACCGAAGTCTTTAATTTCTCCGGTGGGAAGTTCTCTGCTGCTTCAGCGTCGTGGACCAGGACACCCAGCGCCTGCTCATCTCAAAGCTAAGCAGCTATTTGCTGCTGTGGAGCAGGGAGCGCTCAGCACTGGGCCACCAGCACCACAAACCCTCCAGCGCTGCCGCCAGGAAAGGCGGGCTTTGCCTCGAGCACATCCGGAAATTGCTCCTGGGAATTTTGACTCTGGAGGGTTCATTGAGTTTTCTGCTGGAATTCTCATTAAGGGTAAGAATGTTGGTCTTGAAATAGCACCACAGCAGAGCGAGGCAGGAGGCAGGCAACGCACTAGAAATTTGTGAAAAGGGTTTGGGCAGTCATCTTGCCTTTGTCAATGTCATGGGAGATACTCTTTTCTCCTTATCTGACACCCAAACGAATACCAAACTTGCAACGAAATAAGGGGTTGACAAGGGAGAGAATTCCAAAAATGTCCAACAAGAATGTTCCCCCCTTCTGAATACAAGCCCCTCTTTGTTCCATTGACTAAAGGATCTTTGATTGATCCCAAAGGAAAATTAAATGCCGTCCTGGTCCAATGGCTTCTTTGTCAGTGGAGGGTGGTGACTCTGATGTCAGCAGGGCGGTGAATCTGCACCTTGGAGAGCTCCTTTAGAGTTCTGACTGGTTCTGACTGAAACCCAGAGCAGATTCACTGCCCTTCTGACATCAGAGCCCGCAGCCTCCACTGGGGCTTTTAATACATTTTTGCACTTATTTCTCTCCTGTTATCCTCGTACCTCCCTGGGTTCTCCCAAACACTGTCTAAATTTAAGCCTGTGGAGACAATTTCCCCCAAATTAGTCAATACTGGAGACGGAAAGCAAGCTCATGGCCTCTGCCTCCATCCCCTCACCTCCATGTGCTGACTGGCTCTTCTGCACAGAGCATGTGGTTTCCTCCTTCACACATTGACTGATCTGGGGATACTCATCTGCACAGGGTTACTGATTGCAAGCTCCTTGGGGCAGAGAGCTGCCTTTCTGCTTATGGTGTTCTGTAAAGCACCAGGAATGTTGAAGATGCTACATCATATTGACAGAACTGCATGTTTTCCTTTGACGAAACCATCTTCCCCTGTGACAACTACATTTCGGGAGGGGGGAGGGCAAATGGACCATTTATGGAAAGGAAAGGAGAGCCAGAGAGCGGCATTGAGATGTCATAGATGGGAAACCACTCTTTCAGACATGCAGAGATGGAAACTTAGTTATTCCACCACATGCTCATCACACTGTCCGTGTCACACTCTTTTATCTCCCATATCACATCCAACAGTTACCTCATGCATCAGCCAGCTTCTGCTGAAGGACCAATCTGAGAAACCTCCTCAATTTCATGCATATATTTTGGGATGCTGCATAGCACTCCTAGTTCAAGGAGCTCCGCAGTGACGGTCCACCTTCCAGGGCCTCTCCACACAGCACATATATGGGAAGGATCGTTGCCACCAGAGAGATGTATGACTGTGGACACTTCCCTCCTGCCAGCCAATATGGGAAGGTCAACAGTGACTACATCCTTCCTTCTATGGTATTCCCCGAATTTCTGACAGCCGAAGCACGCTTTTATTATCTGCATTAAAATGGGACTCACACGTCACACTTGCACCTCAAAACACTACATTGTCACACCCCGTCTTGGGGGAGCCCACTGTCCTCTATGTTTCTAGTTGAGTTACTGTGCTGAGTATGCCTCCTGGTTGGAACGGGGGCAAGCTCAGTGCAGAGACTCATACAGTGACACAACAGGGCTTCCTTTAAGGACAGGCTATTCTGCTGCATCCTTGCATTGGAAGTGATGGAATTCTTCAATCAAACCCAATGCAGAGTTGCTGCAGAATTGTCAGAGGCTGACTGGAAGAAGGCAAGCCCAGAGCAGTGACTCATGCAGAGATGTAACAGGCAACCTCCTTGATGTGTGGGTACTTTGGCTCCACACAAGTCCTTGTACCATTATGTTTTTCATGGAATACAGTATGTGTATTACTGTCTTTTTATTAATACAACTTAAAACCACATTCCAAAACCTCTGAGTGATTCCCATTCAAACAGATACCACTAATAGACTTTTATCATTTTATTCTTGTTTTTCTTACGTTCATATTCTCAGTGTTATTGTTTGTAGTTTCCCCCCCTTTTGTTTTGTTTGTTATAATTGCAAATAAAATTTAAAACAAAACCACACTAATGGACTTGATCTTCCAGAAAGGTACAGCACATAGAGAAACTGGCTGTTGAGGACAGGGGTCACCCAAAACGTATTGCTCCCTGAGGCAAAGGCCGAGATGGTGTCCCCACCACACTGAACATACAGAAGTGAACTGGGCCTGAACCTGACCTTGTCTTTGATGCTGGTGATGGAACAGTCTCCTCCCCCACACCTGAGGGCAGCGGGCTAGCTGAGGCATGTGGTGCACACAACTCTGTCCTCCAGCAGAGGCAGACGGCTGGGGGGCTCAGGGAGAATGACTAGGGGGCTGTCACTGCTGCCCCCAAGATCTGCCACCAGATCACCTTGCTCTCCTTAATAGTAGGACTAGCCCTGGGAAAATACATGCGGATGGTCTGAAAGGCTGGGATGCCTAGGAGGGAGCAGACTTGACCAGCTGGAGCGTGTCCAAAGAACAGCTACCAAGATGATGAGGGGTCTGGAAACCAAGTCCTATGAAGAACAGCTGAAAGAGCTGGCTCTGCTTAGTTTGGAGAAGAGGAGATTAAGAGGAGATGGGAGGGTGGTGTTAAAATATCTGAGAGGCTACGATGCAGAGGAGGGACCAACCTTGTTCTCTGTTGCTCCCAAGGGCAGGGCTAGAACCGACAGGCAGAAATGGCAGGGAAGCAGATTTGGGCTAAACAAGAGGAGAAATCTAACCATGAGACCTGTTCAGCAGCGGAACGGACTCTGCCTTGGGAGGTGGTGGGTTCTCCTTTGCTGGAGGCATTAAGCAGAGGCTGGGCGGCTCACTGTCAGGGATGCTGTGGCTGCACCCTGCAGTGCACAGCCTGCTTTGAGCAAGGGGTTGGACTAGATGATCCCTGAGGTCCCTTCCAGCTCTATGATTCTATATGGTTCTCCTTCATAGATTTGGGACAAAAGGAAAAAGCTTGCGGCTGGGATCTGTTGCAACACCAGATGATCCAGGAGGCCACAGAGAGGGGCTCACATTTGCACATTATCCAGGGCTGTCCTGGATAGTACATGAATCACTCAGAGGTGAGCGTCTAAGCCTGAAGAACAACAGCATATACGCAATTTTCATATATGGCCACAGCACATGCCTGTCTCTGGCTACACCACTGCAAAGCCCAAGGCGGGCCAAGGGGCTGGATTTGGGCTGCAGTGCCATCTGCATCTGGCTTCCCAGAGGCCCTGGGGTGGTAAACATTTTACCCAAAGATTTACTTACAAAGGAAGAGACGTTTACTTCCAAACGTTGCGAGACGGAGCATCCCACACCTCCGTGTTGCATCTCTCCTTTGGTTCTGTGTGGCCATGTCAGAAGGCGCACACTTTGAGGCTAGGAAGGGAAGCACTTCCTGCAGCTTTCCCCAACCCGACGCCCTCCGGATGTGCTGGACTGCAGCTGCCTTACTTCTCGGTGTCCTTTGGAGCACTGCCTGGAGTACTGAGTGAGCACTGAGGATAGAAAAGGTCAACCCTGGCACAGAAGGCTGCTGTGAAGAGCATCTGCAAGGGGCTCTGCCTGCATAGCTGTTTTCTGAATTGGACAGAAGGAGCACAGCAAATGCTGATGGAAGAGTAGGCAACCCATCTTGCCATTTAGCACTCACTTGGGGACAGCTGAAATTGACTGAGTGGCAAACCATACCTCCCCTCTAACACCTATGGGGGGCAGCCACCTCAACCAGTGGGCTGGGGGGGAGCAATTCAGGGTGGCAGAGTAGAAGATAAGGAGATCTGAGCCCTGGGACACAATCCACGAGGATGTTCTCTTGAGCAAACCTCATTGAAATAACCAGACTGCCAAACTGGCAAAGAAAAGACAGAGAAGCATGTATCAAAAAGGCAGAGAAGCGTGTACCAAAAAGGCAGAGAAGCGTGTATCAAAATGACAGAGAAGCGTGTATCAAAAAGATAGAGAAGTGTGTATCGAAAAGACAGAGAAGCGTGCATCAAAAAGATAGAGAAGCATGTATCGAAAAGACAGAGAAGCATGTATCAAAAAGCAAGCTATAAATCCTTGGCCATAGCATTCTTAGGTGGGGCCGGGGGGAGTAAACCGGGCAGACCTGCCACCTCATCCACCCCTGTGTCAGCCAAGGCACAAGCCCAGAAAATAGAGGAGGGTGTATGGGGAGGGGAAATTGTTTTCCTGGCACAGAGCAGCATTTTAAGTTTTCCCTCCTGTTGGTCACCATGGGAGTAAATTTTCCTATGGTGTAGGTGACGGGCCTGCAGTAGGTCTCTCTCTGGGAAACAGAATAGTGTGAGCTCTAGTGGATGCAAAACCACCTGTGCCTCATCCTGAAACGCCACACTTCAGGGTTTACCGTTGGCGGTAGCGTTCCACCTGTGTGGGTGCAGTGAGGGGGGCTCCACCTGGGGGTGCAGGGCCGTCTCTCAGCTTACAAAGGGCGGCCACCTCTGCCACCTCCTAAACCCCTCCAGCCAGCAACAAAAAGGGTGGGGAGAAAGAGTACTCTCGATGTGAATATGTAAATAAAGAAATATAACAAGCATATTTAATATTCTGCCTTCCAGTTCAGCCTAATCAATGGATTACCTGGCAAAGATTTCTGTGTTAATCACAGCAGTGGAGAGGAAAATGCATTAAATGTGAAGAAATGGCCCTACTTAGAGGCTGCTCCCTCATTTTAATTCTCCGAAGTGCAGGCCTTACGTTTTATATTAAAGAAAACAGGAAATAGTTTGTGCCTCAGAAGTGGTGCCCGGCGGCTATGACACATTCAGCCATCAGCTTTCCCTGAGGCTGCGGGTGCAGGTGAGCTGGTGGCTGGCGGTCTTCAGAGTGGGAGAGTTTTTTTACCCTTTGGGTCATTAGTGCTCATATAGCATCACCTTCATGAGGAAAGAAATATGACGACCACGGAGAATTCTTGTGCTCTAATTCTTCTGCCAATATCCTGTTAGCTCTTACATTTCAAGGCGTGGTTCGTCACTTGATAATGGCAGCATCGTTTGGAATTTGCATGGTGCTCTCCTGATCGATGAGTAAAAAAGCATATAGAACTCCATGTGTTGGTGTCCATCTCTGTAGAATTAGTTTCAAAGCAGCCTTCAGCTTTCTCTTGGGCTGTTGTTCCTCCATCCCCACCCCATTGAAGTTGAGAAGTTTGTGGGGCATGGGGAGGGGGCACGGGCCGTAGCAGGCGGGCGGGCAGGCAAGAAGGCTGGATGTTTCATCCTGAGGGGAAATTTGGAGAGGGCTTGGCTCATAATGGCAAAGGGATTTCCAAACAAAAGATGCGGGTGTTTATTCACACACACACACACACACACACACACACCATTTCCAAACTGCACCCCCATTCTTGGATGCAAGTCATCGGTGACAACTTATCAAAGTGATGTACATGCATGTGCCAATGAACCCAAAGTCAGAACAGAAACATAATCCCACAAGCTTGACTTTCCTTAGAATTTTGCAAAATCATAACTTGAGCATTTGAATGACCCTTCATGCTGATGTTACAAATCCCTTTTGGCACCCAGCATTTCATCCCAAACATCAATGGCTACAGTGGAAACTGGTGGCTCTGATGTCAGTGAGGCAGTGAATCCACCACTCCGCGTTTCAGTCAGTACCAGTCAGAACTCTAAAGGAGCCATCCAAGGTGCAGAGCAAGTTAAGTTCTGACTGGTTCTGACTGAAACCCATGCCCCACTGACATAGGAGCCACCAGCCTCCACTGACAGGCTATCATAATTGGTGCCCCCCCCCCCCAATTATGGGATGAACTCCCCAATGAGGCCCACCTGGCACCAACATTGTTATCTTCCCAGTGTCAGGTCAAGGCTTTTCTCTTTTCCCAGGCATCTGGCAGTTTTAATTGATCTTGGGGGCGATCTTCACAACAACGGAATGAAAAGTGCGTTAGAGTATTACCTGGATTTTCATGGAATCGGCTTTGGTCTGTCAGGGACACCCAAAGCACGACAAGCCGAGTGTAGCATACCTTAAAAATCCAGTTTTCACAAAGCAGTTGAAAGGAAAATACTTCCTGGTGGGGTGGGGGGAGTAGAACTGAACATCATCGAACTGGCAGGGGCTGCTCAACCCATGAGAGAGGCTTGTTTCCCACCCCCGTCCAGGCTCCCCCCTGCTACTACATTATTATGAATGGAGAGCAATTCGTTTTCCCCATGCATGCAGATTTCCCTACAGAAGCCAAAATTTCGTAGCTCTCCAGTGCAGCATCTAAAGGCTCCCCCTGAGAGCTTCCCCCCACCCCAATTTTGGCGCATTCCAGCAATCTGCCACAGAGGTATTGCTCCCACCCCATTTTCCCCCATGTGTATACTTTTGCCTATTGCTTCCAACCGCCACCCCCCTTTCTCCCTTTCTCCTTCTCCTTGCTCACAATGAGAAGCTCCCGTAAATCTGGAAGATCATTACTTATGTAAAGGGGCTTTACATATGTAGCAACAGAGAAACGGCTTTACATCAGAAAAACTACTGGACAAGAAGCACTTTAGGGTGAGTTGCTTTAACCCTTTCGCTGCAGGGGAGTGAGATTTATGTCTTACTTCTGCGTAAACGTGCACAGAAGGGGGGATATGTGAAAGATGAAAAGCAGGCTAGCAAAGGTGAAGGAGTGACCCCGCTACTGCGATAATGTGAGGGGTCGCTGCTGCACTCCTGGGGAGTTTCTGAATGGAAAAACTGCTTCCCTTGGGGAAACAAGAGGGAATGGGCGTCCCACCCCTTGACCACGTCACAGCCAGGTCCCAAACGCACACCCAGGATTTAATGCACACGGGGGGGGGATGGTACACTGTGGTAAAACCGCCACGGAGCCGCTTTCGGTAAAAAAAATGTCGGAGTAAAAGGAGTTTCAGAAAATGCAGCTTTTCAAGGGGGAAGCGGCTGGTTGGCAGCAGATGGGTGACAACACCGTCTGTCACAGAGGAACTCGGGCTGCTCTAACTTTGCACTAAATCGCTCGTGAAGACAGCCCCCAGGATTTGTTTTATGGTTTGGCTGATAGCTCAAAGTTGTTTTTAGATATATGTTGTCTTTGTGTATACCGTCTGTTTGCGTGTTTCTTATATTTTTCAGTTTTGCATATTGTATTTTTACTGTTTTAACACTTGTAAACTGCTCAGAGAGCTTCAGCTATGGGGTGGCGTAGGCATGTAATAAATAATAAATATCAGGACCAAGAGTCAGGCAAGAGACAGAGGGGAGTCAGGTGTTGTGCTGTGACTCAGAGCTGAGGGCCCAAGCCAGGAGCTAGGCATCGGGAACACCCCAGAAGCTGGAAAAGCAGCAAAGCCTCAGCCCAAATAAGAAAGCTGTTATAGCCCTCTCTATCTGGGAGGCCAAAATATGGCCAGCCTAGATGGGAGGGCCAGTCCAGAACTGCCCAGGAACTGCTCCTCACAGCCGCTCTGCGGCTCATGGCCAGCAGCGGCCGGCTCCACCTCCACTGGCTTCTGACTCGAGCACAATGCTCTTCCTTGTCAGGCCGAAGGACTCAGGCTCTCGGGGCGTTCAAGAGCAAGGAAATGCCGCGACCACTGCATTTCAAAAGCTTTGGGCTGTTGAAACAGAGAGGGATGGATGAATCTGTAAGGTCGCTTTCTCCTTACAAGGAGAAGTAAGTCCTTCTCCCGCCTTCAGTGTAAAATCTCAAGTTCTTTCTCTCCTGAATATGAAGAACTTTGTGAAATTTGGTAATTTTTTAAAATAAAAAACATATGGAAACAAAATTATCACCCATCTGACCAGCTAAATTCAATAAGTACAGCTATTTGCAGCACGTCCATGATACACTGCTTGCCATGTAGCTGATAGGAGCCTGTCAGAAAAAAGAGGTGGCAATCTTAATCAAGCACTGACACAGTTCAATACACAGGGATTCAAACCTGGTCTTTTAAAAGCGAAGCCCTGGGGATGGACGAACCTCTCAGTTTCTTCCACATTCTTCCACATTTTTGTCCTGAATGTGGAGAACATCATGAATTTGGGCAAATTCTTATCAAAACCTAACTGATATGAAATTCTCCTCCATCTTTAGAAACAGAAGACCTTTTTCAGAATGTGTGGGTTCATCAGCAACTGAAATCCATCCTTCACATTCATACAGAACTTGCAACTCACAATACTAAACTCAGACTTTGATCTTCAGAATATTAGACATCACTGTGCAAATCCCCTCAAATTGTTTTGTTTAACATACGAACGACCCATGAATGGGTTGTATGTATATATTTGAAGAAATGTATATACGACATCTTCATCAAAATGATTCCAGAGCAGTTTACAATGAATAATAGATAATTATTTTCTCTTAAAAGATGCAATACATCTTAAAAATGGAAACTGCACTTTGAACATAGAACTCTTCTCCCTAACATAGGAATGTAACGTCTGCAGTCTTTCAAACCATCATTTGCCCCCAATTTTTATCAGCATTTATTTATTTGATTTGTGCCCCCCTTTCTAACCAAGAAAAATGGCACTCTAGGCAGCTTACAAACATAATTCAAACCTGAATGAAATAGAAATAGCCTTTGCTAACTCCCCTATGGGCAGATGAAGTAATTTTATTCAAAGCTTTTCAGGGATCTCCTTGTTTCTGCTAATTCTGGGCATAGCCTGTGCTAAGAGAAATTTGGTAATAACGGGGATCATGGGTGTAGGGTGGCCATGTGTTCTCCTTTGCCAACAACAGTCCTGTATTTGTAGGCATCCTCTGTTTGAAGGGCTATCCAGTTGAAAGCCAGTTGGAAGACTAAGCAAACCATATGGAAGGAGAGCAGGTGGGCCTTGAAGTTGCCCATCAATTGTTAGCACCTGGACTGGACAGCAGACTGAGCTGCAGGCACACAGCTCACCTGGTCACTGTCTTCCCCGAGATGTATTGTCATTCTGTTTAAATTATAGTAATTATTTCTGAATGTGTATCTATACATATAAATTAGCACATACAAATTTAGTGCAATTTTGTGTCCTTTCTTGTCCTCCTTTTGGGTGATGCATTTCCACTTTTGGGGTGATGTGCAAGGGGCCACTCTACGTGTGTCATACACGTTTTTAGCTGAAATTGCAACAAAGCAAAGATGTATGGTTAAAACCGGTCAACTGGGCCAAAAGAAATTAGCAGTAGGGGAGAGGGGAGTCAGGTCTCCTGCAGAAAAAAAATTGCTCTAATTCATAGCATCCCAATGTGGAATGTTTACAAAATCCTCATTAAGAGAAAGGAGGCTTGTGAGATAGCAACAGAAATCTGGTGAACAGCTTACACTAGAGGAGATAAGAGAGTGAAAGCTACCATAGGAGACACAACAGGCCATATCCAATTACTGAGACCTGGACAAAGGGGGTGGGGGGAACAAGAATGGGAGAGTCAGATCACAAGTTCCAAGCAAAGCGCTTCCAAACTTGTCAACCGTCTGTGACACAAGCTGTATATATCCATTGCGGGGGATAAAATAGCCACTTGCGAGAGCACCAGAGTGAACCTTTATAGAGTACTGAGGCCAGCTTGAACAAAATCATGGAGTGTGTTGCCTTTCAGATTTGGGCAACCTTCTCTTTTCTGGCCCACCTGGCAAACTGTAGCCCCATCAGGGATCTGGACATGCCTCGTCCGGAGGAAGAAGTGTCATTCTTTGATGAACAGGATCCCTTGCTTCAGAATTTTCTGAAGGCACTTAACCTCTCTGCCATCCCTCAGCAAGATACAGCCAAGGTGGATCCTCCAGAATATATGTTAGAACTCTATAACAGGTTTGCCACTGATAAAATCTCTATGGCATCGGGCAATATTGTTAGAAGCTTCAAAAATGAAGGTAAGTTCTGGAATCATCTAAATAAACTTGGAAGGACTAAGCATGGTATTTAAACATCCACTTTAACCTGCCATGTTTTCAATGACTAGATTAAGGTTGTGTTCGAGGAAAGGATAAAATGATTGCATAAATGAGGCTGAGGAGACATTTGAGCGACAATATATTAGCAAAGCAGTCCAGCGCTGAGTTGGCTTAATTACTGTTTGATAGACCCTGCATCTTATCTACCCAGCTTGTTGATTTTCACACCGCAAGCCATTTGAACTGTTTGATGAATTTTTCAAGTTCATGGAACACATCTGCCTGTGCCATGTATAATTCAACGTTTAAATATCTATCTACCTTGGATGGTTTGAACTAGTCATTTTGGGATCTAAATGGGGGACAATTTTTAAAGTCTCTTACTTAAAATGCCTGTACTAGGGCAGTCATGTTTCACCTTCTTCAGAAGGAAACACAATGGGAACAATCGTCTTGGTATTCTTCATACACATGTCCCATTGAAATCAATGGGAGCTGCTGTGCAGAGCACTACTGTGAACTCATGCAACTCCCATACATCTCAATGGATTTTGTACTGAAGAGCTTCCCAGTGGATTATGTCCATTGTAGGTATATTGCCCATGATACATTAGATATTCAATAGATTTTTCAAAAATCTATGCAATGGAAACATTTCTTTCCACCTAGAAGACTACTATGAATCAATAGTTAGTCAATTAAAAATAAGTTTGAAGTTCTTGCAAATTGTGTTGTGTGAAAACAAAAGATGTAGAACTCAATGTGCAAACAGCTATCAGCAGTTTTCAATCACACTTTTAAAAAGTCCATTCTTTTTCTTTTTTTTTAATATGTAATGAGCATTTTATATGCGGAGATTCTAGAAATGTATACACAGTGAAGTTTGATATGTTCCTTCCATTTGTTTTTGACATTGATGTAGAGGGGCTTTCCATGCATGCAGCTTAGACGTTGGTGATGTTTTGTTATCCTACACATTCTTCTTAGGATGAGCAGAATATTTCTGTTTCAGACACTGGTCAGTGGAACTAAAGTAGTTTAAAGCCCAGTGCTCTGCTTATTTGGTTGTGATGACGGCTGTTAATTTGCAAATATGAAGTCATTATTTTCTTTCTGAATAGTTCAGTGTGATGTGAAACATTCTCTATAAACATTGATTTAATTGCATAGGTTTATCTAAATTGCAACATTATTCCACATAACTGAGCATCCAAGTCTGAACATATCCGTCGACAGACATGATCATGGACACCATAATGTTGGTTGCATTCTGAAAATAAGATGGGTGTATCCCTCTTGGAGCAAGCAACGCTTACTAAGATCATTTTAACAGCTCAGTCCAAAAGCCACTTGGAATTAAAGCTAATTTTGACTGCAAACCTGTACCCACTTTTCTGGTAGAAAGCCCAATTTAACTCAGTAGAACTTACTTCTGAGTAGAAATGTATAGAATTGTGCTGTTAGTCATATGTCGCAATTAATTTGCTTTTCATCAAAATGCTCTAGCTTAACTAACTTGTGGATCAGGCTGCTAACTGTTAGTTTTCACGTACAGCAGCAATGTGAAATAGATTGTGATTATTGCTAAAAGAAATAGCCAAGGATACTGTTGAAGATTAATACAGTTATTATGGCAAAGAAGTTTGTGGACTAGAGTCCACTTTGTCAGATATACATCTGATGACTCTAGTAATCACATGCATCATGGTCTCTAGTCTACACAAGCTTATGCCATAATAAATTTGATAGTCTTTAAGGTGCTACAGTTGTTTTGACTGCAACAGACTGACACAGCCACCCCCTCTGATCGTCGATAAAAAGAGATTACCCGTAGTGCATATTAAAGCCAGACCTTTGCCCAGTAAACTCCAGAGGCTTTTTGATGGACTGTTCTCAAACCAGACTAGTCAAGTGACTTTCACTATCAAACTAGCTCCTGCATTGACTATACCAAATGCCAAGGCTGTGCTTTGCCTAGTGAAGCTCACCTTGCTGAATTATTACAACACGTCTACATGCCGTTCTCCTTTCCTGAAAAGCATAATTTCACCAGTTGTATATGGCTCTCTCTTTTTCTCTGGGAGCCTCTTCTAAAAGCTATTGTGGCAATTTTGCCACCATTTGACAAACAATTGTCTCTTCCCATGTTGTGTAAGGGTTCTCTTCTCCTGTGGCCACCATGAGAAACACTTGGTTGCAGAAAATTCAGGTTGCAGAAAACTAGCTCAATTTCCATACCAGTTCCACAAGGCCCTTTAAGAAAGGATCCTCAGGACTCTCCCCAAATGCCAACACCCAAGATTCTTGGAGGATAGTCAAACTAAATTCAATCTGGTTAAAATCTGTTGTGTAGACATACCTTCTGGGCATATTCCTTCTTTACTGGGTGCATGTGCCCATATATCCCATAAAGAGCAGTAATGTTTGATTGTTTATTTTTTTCAATTTTCAGAACATTCTTTGCAGCCTATTCATTTTAATGGAATTCGAAGGTACCCTCTTCTTTTCAATGTGTCCATCCCTCATCATGAGAAGATAACCATGGCTGAACTGAGGCTCTACACACTGGTGGAGGAGGACAGAATGCTCTTTGATGGTCATGACAGGAAAGTCACCATTTTTGAAGTGCTAGAGAATGAACATGGAGGAGGGAAAGGGAAAGAGGATAGGAAAATGAAAGTGCTGGCATCCAGACATAGTAACAGCACAGACAATGAATGGAAAACATTTAATGTCACGGAGGCCATCCGGAAGCGCCATCACTCGGACTCAACTACTCACCGACTAGTGGTGCAGATTGAGACAAAAGGGGGAGAGGGACCCAATGGAAGAGGAAAAGCAGAGATCGATATCAATCCAGAGACCAAACACAAACCTTTATTGATTGTGTTTTCAGATGATCAAAGTCATCACAAGCAAGAGGAGAAGAATGAATTGAACGAAATGATAGAACATGAACAGATGCAAGACTTGCAGAACATGAACATGAATGACTTTCACAGCAGCCCCAGTGAAGAGAAGCTGCTTCAAATGAGGTCCAACATCATCTATGACTCAACTTCCCGGATAAGGAGGAACGCCAAGGGGAGCAGCTGCAAGAAGACTTCACTCCACGTGGATTTCAAGGAGATTGGCTGGGATTCCTGGATCATAGCACCGGCAGGGTATGATGCGTACCAGTGTAAGGGAGCGTGTGCCTTCCCACTGGATGATCACCTCACGACCACAAATGCCATGGCCCGGACTTTGCTTCACTTGAACGATCCGCAGAAAGCTTCTCCGGCTTGTTGCGTGCCTACCAAACTGGCCCCCATCTCATTGCTCTACTTAGAAAAAGGGGTGGTCACCTTCAAGCTAAACTATGAAGAAATGGTAGTGTCAGAATGCGGGTGCAGATAGTAGTGGGATGCCTCTCGCAAGGCGCCTTTGGGCCTTCCAAGTATTTAAATGTTTCCTCTGTAAATTTGTACAGTTTTGATTTGTACAGGTTTAATCATCTTATTTAATGAGGTGTGTACAGATAATCTGAGACACAGGAAATGGGGAGCAGATGAGAGGGGATGTATATTTGCTGCCATTGGCTTGGCGAAAGGGGGATTGTGCTTTTTTGCTTCATCCAAAAGCCAAAATACACCATCGGCAGACTCCAATGGTAATTTTAAAAAACAACAACTTCGACTCTGCCACTTCAGAGTCCAGGTGAAGCCACCTCCATAAAATAAACCTGCTTGAACATAGAAAACTAACATATCAGAAAGACTTGGCCTAACCTTTGAATGCTCCCCACCCTGCCATAATCAGAAAGCATTCAAAAAATCCAACCCACCCCCTCTGCAGCTGAAAGTGGTACAGTCCAGGGAGAGCTTAACCACTCAAGTCTCCTGAATGTATAAACTAGCCCCAAGCCTGGGCCACTGGGAGATGAGTTCCCAGCTTCTGCTGGTTTCAACACATGTATCAGAATTACAATTTGTGGAATACCATGCGTAATGAAGGACATTATTTTTTAAAGATGTCTTTGAGAATAAACTATATCAATGTAATGATATCAATAATGTGATACCTTCAGAGGAAAAGAAAACATTCATCCTAATAATCGGGCATCCAGGTTGGATGTTGACCCCACCTCCCTGCTCTTTGATTTAATATGCAAAATATTGCAAATGCTTGTATGCATTCCCTCCCTCCTTTCTACAGCTTATTGGCAGAGGATGGATTCGTACTACTGATTTGCCTGGGCTCAGTTAAAACACTCGAGGAGGGGGGTGTTGGTTCACAAGGAACACAGCCAGTTTGTACCTATATATGGACATGTATCCACTACACCCACCTTCCCCAATCCAGGCCCTCCAGATGTGCTGGACTACATGATCATTGGCATGCTGATCATTGGCCATGTAATCTAACACATCTGGAGTGTGCCAGGTTGGGGAAGAGAAGCCTTTTAGATCTCCAGGGTCCTCAGTGCCACTGGAATGCCATCTGCCCTTTCAACTGGGCTTCTGAGCTCTAGGGTCCATTGTCCAGAGGCAGCCTACCTCTAAATAGCCACTGCTGGGAGAAACGTACAGGGGGAGACTGTTGGCCTGATGCCCTGCTTGTGAGCAGTAAGCAGAGGCATCTCCCTGGCCATGGCTGGAATCCGAATGCTGGACCCTGGACTAGATGGGCCCTTGGCTGGTCCAGCAGCATTCTGTGCTCATGATATGGTTTGTCCCCATCTGGTTTGTCCCTGGTGTGCAGTTCTAGAAAGTCATCCCAGAGTGCAGGACACAGAAGAATGGGCTCAAGTTACAGGAAGCCAGATGCCAGCTGAACATCAGGAAAAACTTCCTGACTGTTACAGCAATACGACAATGGAACCAACTACCCAGGGAGGCGGTGGGCTCTCCCACACTGGAGGCATCCAAGATGAGGCTGGACAGCCATCTGTCGGGTATGCTGTGACTTGGATTCCTGCACTGAGCAGGGGGTTGGACTTGGTGGTCTTATAGGCCCCTTCCAACCCTACTATTCTATGATTCTATGATTCTGTGATCAGGTAGGTGTGATTCCAGCTGATCTCCTGCTACTAGAGCTCAGCCAAAATATATTGATGGAAGAGGGGATTTTGCAAGTGTAGCTTGTCATGTAGGGGTGGGAAAGGATGTACCTGCCAACCCAACCCCTCTTTTCCACAGCCTTTATTTAAAGGTACAAGACTCCGCATCATTTCAAGATTATTCTACATAGTCCATTTGGTGTAGCCCCCTGGAAAGCTTATCCAGAGACAAGACATACCTCTGAGAGTTGGTTTCTGATTGCGTAATGGCTGGCTTTGGGGGTGCAATTCAAAATGTGGTGCCTGTTGCATCTTGCAAGAACCATATTCTTCTCTTGTGCAAATGACCCACTCCATGACAGTCAACAGAATTAGACCAACAAAACATCAGCAATGAGGAATTTGGCTCCCCAAGACCTATTGTTCTTTGCATCTTTGTTAAGATTCTCGGGGGGGGGGGATTCTATTGTGCTTAAAAAATATAGAAGACCTCTGCAAGCAGAGATGGACTTTTCCTTTATGCAGCTGTCAATTCACAAGACCATTATTTACCCCTCTCTCCACTTCAACTGTATACGATGGAGTCACATGTCATGTTTCCGCCACTCTTCTCCAACAAATCCCTGTGATAAGAAGGTGTTAGAGCCGAGAAACAATAGGCCTGATGCTTTATTTATACTAAGCTGGAAATTTGTCAGATTCTTTGGAAAGTGTAATTGACGCTGACGCCCCTGCCCTCCGCTACAGCCCACGGTACTGTCCCCTGCCTCCGTTGTACACTTTTAAGGCAAAGCTATCTTCCCTGAATGAGATAACAGGCTTGTCTTTGAGAGAACAGACTATGACTCTTCATGGGAATCAACACGAAAGACACTGTCAAGGACTCATTCAAACCAGCTTGACCTACAACCATGCAGCCATTATTTATTGATCTATTTATTGACTGTCGTCCTTGTAATATAATGTAGAATACAAAATGTTTTATTTTTGTGCTCATATATCAAACACACTTGGATAATCCTGTGTACTGAACCATATGCAGATTTTGATGCTAATAGCTGCAAAAATGTTATGGACTTCCTGGGTCATTTTCTTTGTAAATATATCATTTGTCATTAAAAAAAATATTTCTCAGTGTAATACAGAATATAGTGGCATCCAGAATGTAGCAGTTTTGTTTTTGATTTTTTGGCTAGCCTGAAAAGGTTCTTGAACAGAGAGGACAGGAACAAGATCCAAAGATCCATGAACAACTCCCCACATTACAGAAAGGCTGAGAGCAGAGACCATGTCCCCGCCCGCCCTGAAAGGCCTGCTCCCTGCCCATCTGCCAGCCGCAAGGTCTGTTCCCCGAACATGTCCGGCTCAATCTGGGATGGGGTCCTGCTGATGCTGTGCAACTGCAGTGCAGCGCAGGTGGCGCAGTTGGGCCCCCACTGAGGGGCCCACTGCCAACCCCCACCTGGCACTGCTGCCGCGGCCTCTGCCCAGCCGCCCTGCCCAGTGCTACTGCTGTGGCCAACGCTCTCTCCCTCTCCACCCACCCTGGATGCTGCCACTGGTGCCACAGCCAGGGACTCTTCTGCCGAGTCAACGTCAGGCATTGTAGTGGGTGGGACCCGAGACAGCGCCCGCTTGCCACGGGTGGGAGCCGAGTGTTCGCTCCTTGGCTCCCAGCCTAAGACCAGTCACTGGGTAAATGCACTGTGGAGGGAGGAGAGTGGCTATCTTCAATGGCGGTGCTGGGTGAGGGCCCCCGATGGGGCAGGGAGCACTGGAGGCTGTTGGGTCCGATGCCAGGGGGGTGGCGCTTTGCACCCTGGAGAGCTCCGTGGGAGTTCTGTCTGCAACCTGGAGCAGATTCACTGCCCCCCTGACATCGGAGCTACCAGCCTCCCATGGCAGAGAGCACCACGCTGGGACCCACTAAAGCCTGGCACGATGCTCAGACATACCCAGCCAGGAATTAATGATGTGACAGCAGCCCAGTGAGTGGTGGTAGCGGAAATTTGGTCAAGAGCTATAAGTGCCCGGTGTAGATCTGTTTGTCCAAGGGGAAAGCTGGCCTCAACAACCGTTTGAGTACAATCACCCCGTTTGCTCAGGAATGAATATATTGTATCAGTCAATCCATCCTCAGCTGAGAGAGAGGTGGGGCAGGATCCATACAGCACAATTCAGCAAAACAGAGCAAAGACAGGGAAGGCGCTGAGAGCAGGAATCAATGGAATGCCCGGGGCTTTTGCAGCTTCTGCAGCGTCTTTTGCAACAACCTATAGGCTCAGAAAACGACAGCAGAGAATTAGAAATGGGATCCCCAGTTTCCCTGAACTTTCTTCTGTGGCAGGGCAGAAGAGCAGACCCTCTTTCAGCCTGAGGGCCACGCTCCATTTTGGAGAAGTTCTTGGGGGCCACATCTGGGGGGGGGCAACTGAAGGCAAAAGGGGTGGGGCTGTAAAACCAGCCATGCCCACCTGTTTGAGCTTCAAGCACTTTCTGCCAGAAACTAAGCCCGAGGAGAGGCGTTCCAACCTTTTAGAATAGGGGAAGAACTGCAACACATAAGAAACCACCCAATGACTGGGTGTGGCCTCCTGGAGAACCTGAGGGGGCCATACTGGGACCCCTGAAGGGCAGGATTTGGGCCCTGGACCTGAGGGTCTGTGCCCCTTATTAAGACAATAATTTGACCCCTCTCCCCTTGCCCGGGGGCCCATGACCAACATATGCTTACAGTTACCCTAACTTTTCATTTTGGGGGAAGGACACACACACATTTGCTATAGATGATATAACTAAATGTATAAATCCTATTTAAAACTTCCTCTCTCACCATTCATTCCCTTAACCACTGTGATATGCTAGCTCTTCACAATGGAGTTGATCCAACCTTCCCTAGCACATCTGTCTCCTACAATCGGGGATGGTGGTGTTTCCACCAGCAATTTACTCCACGCTAGCTGCGTGTTGAGGTCGTTAGGGATACATGATGTCATGGCCATCCAGCAGCCACCCCAGAGCTTATCATGGGAAAAAAGGATTTGCTGAGACTGCTTAAAGTCCGATTCTTTTCCTCAAGTTGGGTTCTCCCCGGTATAGTTGCTGTGTGCCCCAACCCCTGCACTGACCTCAGGTATGCTAGGGGTGCGCCTTTCACTGTGACCCCAATCAAGGGGTGTTTCCTCCCACTGTGCTGAATAAGGCTTGCCCTCTGAATGCCCACAGAAATAACAGAGAACCCCCTCAACTGACATGGCACATTTTAAAGCCCAATTCCTTAAGTGCGATTAAGCACAATCTCAAGGCTCCGATTCATTGCCTTAGGAAGTAAGTACTTCACAGCTTCGTTATAGATATCCTGCAGGTTACAATGGGGGCTGGTTTCTGTCTTTGTGTTTGCTGCTGTCTTGCCCACAACAAACCCATTAGTAACCCATTAGTTACTCAGAAGTAACTCCCATTGTGGTCATTGAGGTCCTGCAGATTGAAATGGGGGCTGGTTTCTGTCTTTATGTTGTCGTCCCCACCCCCGTTCCCAGCACAAGCATGTGTGTGTCTACTTGGAAGTAACTCTCATTGTGCTCAGTGAGGCTTGCTCCTGAAATGCAGGTGCATCTGGACTTTCAGGGGAAAGGAGAAAGGGGGGGGAGAGTAGGGAAGCCTTTCTTATTGGTTGAGCAGCCCCTGCCATTCAGATGACCTTCATTCCAACCCCCACCCCCACCAGGAAGTATGTTCTGTGAAGCAATTTTTACTGGTACGGAGAATCTGCTCGTGGAGCCCTGCTCACAGCAAAGCCGATTCCTTTCAAAAAATCTGGTACTCCTCCATTAGCTTCTCCTTCTGTTATCATGGAAGCATGGCCAGGATCTTGCCAGCAGTTAGCCTTGTTTGAACACCTGAGAATGTGTCTTTCCTTCAACTTCTGGATCACTGATCCTTGTCTTTGTTGTTGGCCAGTGGAGAGCAGCGTTTATGGACTTGGGAAGAAAAAACAGTGAAACAGGTGAATGCCTCATTAGGCCAAGGGCATTATTTTGTGGCAGCTGCTGAATAGCATTTGTATAGATTTCTGTGAATTATAGATTTAGAATGTCTTTTACAGTGACCTACAGTCCCGAATAACGATGGCCGAGGGCTAGAATGTTGGTTGAATGTTGAAAGTTTCATCAGATTTTCTTATAGTAGCAATTTGAAATGGAAACACTTTCATTGAGAAATTGTTGGCTTCCATTTGTTTATTATTCTATTAGTTTAATATTCTTGAAATACAGCCATTTTTGCCCTCTACAACTGTCCACTAAGACTTAACTCTGTGGAAAAGAACTGAGACTTTGAAAAAACATAAAGGGGCACCTGCCAGGGAAAACACGGAAGAGTGAATACACACACACACACACACACACACACACACATATAATGGTGGGAAAATAGTTATTTTGTAGTTGGAACAAAGCCTGGAGAGAGAAAATTTATTTTTGCAGGTGGTTTGAAAGTAGGATCTTTCCACGTACCATGGTACTGCAGGGCTCCAAACCTCACTCTTTACTTTGGGGAGTGATGCTGCTTAGCAAACTAAAGGTGCTTCCAGGCAGGATTTTATGGCAACATCGCCTTGCCTCATTCACGGAATTTTAGCAGGGTGGTGGTGGTCCAGATATAGTCGTTTTCAACTCCTAACCCTCCTGTGTTTACATTCTACTTCTTCCCTTTTTTCTTGCTGCAGAAAATCTGTTAAGAAAGAAAAGACGTAGCTGCACAATGCCTGCTCATTGGTAATGCTAAGTGGCCTCTATCTGGAAAGCACCCTAATACTGTTTGCTCCAGCATACTAAAAGTGTAAATTGGTAGACAGAGATATTACAAAGACACTATCAGTCTTCTGGGGCATGTCTGCACATGTAATTTGCTGCAGATTGGGACCATTTGGAGGTCCTTTGTGGCCAGTCTGCAGCCACCCCAGAGTTTACCTGTGGGGAAGCCACATTTTTGCAGAATATTTTTACTCCATTGTTTTTATTTACTTCCATTCCCCTGTGGCTCAGCTGCAGTCTGCCCATCCCACTGCTTTAAATTCAGTGTGAATAGGGCATTCCTAGGCATGTGTCTTTCACCTGGCAGTGCCCTCAGTAACCTAGGTAACTAAAGTGACTTGCCTGCCTTTCCAACACATCAAAGCCCTAGAGTACTCTTTCAAGCCTTCAGAACCACCTTGCACTTCCTTTTTGCTAGTGGGAGTAATTAGCCTCAGTGATTATGCACTTTCCTGATGTTTGTGTTAAATCGCTTCTCCGATGTCATGCTAAATTGCTTCTCCGAGGTTGTGCAAAATTGCCTCTCTGATGTTGTGTAAAGTCACTTCTCTGATGCATAAGAACTTTATCGCAGTAGCAATCTGGAGAGGTCTCAGGATCATGAGAGCCTGTTATTGCAAGCAGGGAGAAAGTGCCCAGAGAAGGAGAAAGGATGGTAGTAGAAGCTATAACTCCATGACAATTTGCAAAATGGGGTGGGGGGGCTGATCTCAGGGGGAGCCTTCAGATGCTGCACTGGAGAATCGGGGATTTTGGCTTCTTCGGGGAAATCTGTTCACATTGAGAAAACGGGGGGAGGAATTATTCCATACGAGTTTGTTGAAATGGGGCAAAATTAGAGTGGTGGGCTGCTCTCATGGGGAGCCTTCAGATGCTGCACTGGATAATTGGCAATGTTGGCTTCTTCAAGGAAAAACGCGCATTCTCCCCCTGTCCCCCCATTTCCCTTTATTCTCCTCTTTCCTTTGGCATTAAACAAATCTGCATAAGGGCTGTATCGCAATAGAGATCTACTGTGGATCTCAGGATCCACAGGGGAAGAGAAGCCTGTCATTGTGAGCAGGGAGAACTGGCCAGAGAATGAGAAAGGGCGGGGGGTTGGAGCTAGAGCTTCCTGACTGTTTGCTGGAATTGGCTTATTTGTGCTGGTGGGGGGCTCTCATGGGGAGTGAGTATCTAGCCTGCCTCTTTAGCACTGTTTCTAGCCTTCAGAATTGTGAATTAGTTACTCTCCATTCATAGTAATGTAGTAGCAGTGGGGAGCCTAGACAGGGATGGGAAACAAACTTCTCTCACTGGTTGAGGAGCCCCTGCTGGGTTGATGATGTTCAATTCTACTCCTCCCTCCCCCACCCAGAAATATTGTCCTTTCAAGCTCTGTGTGACCTGTGAAAAGAGGATTTTTAAGGTATGGTACTCGCAGGTTTTTTTGCTTCGTGTTTCCCTGATGGACCAAAGCCGATTCCATGGATATCTGGATAATACTCCAATGTGCTTCTCATTCCGCTGTCATGAAGATCCCCCTTCCCAAATCCTCCCGGACTGTCTCCCATCAAAGAGAGAGGCCCTGAAAAGAGGCAAACCTTGGAATGTCCAGCCACTCAAGGAAGCAGATGGAGCTGCCTTTTTTTATAACTATACAGATAAACATGACTTTTATGATCTCTTGTTGCACTGCAAAATTAGGCTATTATAACAAGATGACACCCTAAAAAACACCAAGGGGGAAAGAGAGAAATTTCAAATACACATTCTTGAGCACGTATTTTGTGCAAATGTGTAATTTCAAACGTATCATATTATTGTATTCCAAAAACTGCGGCTACACCATGGCATATTTCAGAGGGGTAGCTTGGAAAAAAAGGCGAGTAAAGGAAGACATGATAGAGGTGTACAAAATTGTGCATGGTGTGGAGAATGTGGATGAGACATTTTTCTCCCTCTCTCATAATATTAGAACCCAGTAGGATCATCCCATGAAGCTCATTGGGGGGAGATTCAGGACAGATAAAAGGAAGTTCTTCACACAGTGTGAAGTTAAACTTTGGAATTCACTACCACAACATGTAGTGATGGCCACCAATTTGGATGGCTTTAAGAGGGGGCTGGACACATTCCTGGAGAAGGCTGTCAATGGCTACTAGTCCTGATGGCTATATGCTACCTCCAGTATCAGAGGCAGTATGCCTATGTACACCAGTTGCTGGGGAATATGGGCAGCAGGGTGCTGTCACACTCAGGTCCTGCTTGTGGGTTTCCTGTGGGCAGCTGGATGGTCACTGTGTGAACAGAATGCTGGACTAGATGGACCCTTGGTCTGATCCAGCATGGCTCTTCTTATGTTCTTACGTTGCAGCAACAAAGGTTACCACCACTTAATGCATCTGACAGGCAGGTCCACAAAAATGTATACCACAACAAACCCCTAAGTCTTTCATGTGCCACAAAACTCTAATACTGTGGCATATTTGGTATGAAAAACTAAAGTTTTTTTTTTTTTTAAGAGTTAGCTCGGGGAAGTGTCATAATTTAAACATCTGTTTCAAAAAACTTGAAAAACTACAGTTCTGTGCTGATATCAACTTCCTTATTTGGCTCAGTGGCATTTTGCAAGCAGTCCTGTTAATGGGATGAACTGTGCTGATGGCACTGATCCACTTACTATACTGGGAAACAAAGCAACACAGCTTTGTTTATAGAGCTGCTCCATCTGTTTTCATTAATGCACTATTTCCTCCACACAACCCCTCCCCAAGGTTTACAGAAGTATGATTCAGCTATACCTTCAATCTGCAACAGCAACAAAATGGAGGCAACGGGTGGGCTACAGTGCCTGAAACAGAAAATGCAAGATCCTGCTTAGAAGGCTTAGGAAAGAAAGTGCTGGATGGCACTGGTGCCGTTTAAGGCAGATGTGAGGAGGACGTTGGCCAGTCTCACCTCTCTAGGGCTGGCCCTGCCACTAGGCAGAATGAGGCAGCCACCTCAGGCAGCAAATTCTCGGTGTCATGAAAGGGGAGCAGATTGTTAGTCATTGATGTTATTATTATAATTTCCCCGAGAGTGGCAAAGCTTCAGGGTGGGGGAAAATTTTCATAAGGGAAACAGGTGCTTGGGGAAAAAAAGTTAACTTCCTTTTCACATCCTTCCCCAAGCCATTCCCCCACCCCCCGCTGCCACCCATGTCTGCTATTTGCTAAAAATTACAGAGATGGAAGATCTGATCTGCTGAAGATAGACGCTTTGATAACACTGTTTCTCCTTCATAAATGTACGATTTACCACCCCTCCCCAAAGATGTATAAAATGTTAGGCCCAGAGTTTGCTAATGTACGCAGAGCTAGTACAATGAGTGTCTCTACTAGCTATACATACATTACCAAGGCACATATCCCCTTGCTTAGCAAAACAACAAAGACAAAAAGTATGTTGACAGCCTTGTGTGGGGGCGTTGTTGTTGTTGTTCAGTCGTTAAGTCATGTCCGACTCTTCGTGACCCCATGGACCACAGCACGCCAGGCCTTCCTGTCCTGCGCTCTCTCCCGGAGCATGCTCAAGTCCATATTCATTGCATCAGTGATGCTATCTAGCCATCTCATCCTCTGCCGTCCCCTTCTCCTTTTGCCTTCAATCTTGCCCAGCATCAGGGTTTTTTCTAGGGAGTTTTCTCTTCGCATTAGGTGGCCAAAGTATTTGAGCTTCAGCTTCACTATCTGTCCTTCCAATGAGCAGTCAGTTGAGGTTGATTGAGGTTGATTTCCTTTAGGATGGACTGATTTGACCTCCTTGCAGTCCACGGGACTTGTAAGAGTCTTCTCCAGCACCACAGCTCGAAGGCATCGATTCTTTGGCGCTCAGCCTTCCTTATAGTCCAGCTCTCACAGCCATACAATAGTACTGGGAAAACCATAGCTTTGATTATATGAACCTTTGTCAGCAAGGTGATGTCTCTGCTTCTTACTATGCTGTGTAGGTTTGCCATAACTTTCCTCCCAAGGAGCAAGCATCTTTTAATTTCATGGTTACAGTCACCGTCCTACTGTGATCTTGGAGCCCAAGAAAATAAAATCTGTCACTGCTTCCATTTCTTCCCCTTCTATATGCCAGGAAGTGATGGGGCCAGATGCCGTGATCTTCGTTTTTTTAATGTTGAGTTTCAAACCAGCTTTTGCACTCTCCATTTTCACCCTCAACAAGAGGCTTTTTAGATCCTCTTCGCTTTCTGCCATTAGGGTGGTATCGTCTGCGTATCTGAGGTTGTTGATAATTCTCCTGGCAATCTTAATTCTGAGCTGTGAGTCATACAACCCGGCGTTTCTCATGATGTACTCTGCATATAAATCAAATAAGCAGAGCGACAATATACAGCCTTGTCGTACTCCTTTCCCAATTTTGAACCAATCGGTTGTTCCATGTTCAGTTCTTACTGTTGCTTCTTGACCCTCGTACAAGTTTCTCAGGAGACAGGTAAGGTGGTCTGGTACCCCCATCTCTTTAAGAATTTGCCACAGTTTGTTGTGATCCACACAAAGGATCACAACAAAGGCTTTAGCATAGTCAATGAAGCAGAAATAGACGTTTTTCTGGAATTCTCTTGCTTTCTCCATGATCCAGCGAATGTTGGCGATAAATAACCACATGGAAATTTTATGCAAATCTCTGTCCTCTTTTGTCCTCTTATTTGGTGATGCATTTCCTTTTTTTTTAGTAATGAGTATGTGGCCCAGTTCACATGTAATGAGAAGCTACCATGGGTAAATGTCTCCACAGGGCTTGTGGAGAGATTGTACCCCAGTACTATTGTTTTTGAGATTGTACCCCAGTACTGCTTTTCCCACCCTTTTGTTGACTATGAGTGCTACTCCATTTCTTCTAAGGGATTCTTGCCCACAGTAGTAGATATGATGGTCACCTGAATTAAATTCGCCCATGCTTGTCCATTTTAGTTCGCTGATTCGCAAGATGTCGATGTTCAATCTTGCCATCTCATGTTTGACCACCTCCAGCTTACCTTGATTCATTGATCTGACATTCCAGGTTCCTAAACAATATTGTTCTTTACAGCATCGGACTTCCTTTTCACCACCAGACACATCCACAGCTGAGTGTCCTTTCAGCTTTGGCCCAGCCGCTTCCCTCTTTCTGGGGCTACTTGGAAATTCCCTCTGCTCTTCTCCAGTAGTATATTGGACACCTTCCGACCCGAGGGGCTCATCTTCCGGCGTCATATCTTTTAGCCTTGTGATACGTTCCATGGGGTTTTCTTGGCAAGAATCCTGGAGTGGGTTGCCATTTCCTTCTCCAGTGGACCACATTTTGTCAGAACTCTCCACCATGACCTGTCCATCTTGGGTGGCCCTGCACGGCATAGCTTATGGCTTTACTGAGTTACGCAAGCCCCTTCGCCACAACAAGGCAGTGATCCATAAAGAGGGGGGGCATTGTTAGGCCAAGACCAATGGGGCACTAGCCCCAAATCTATTCCCCATGGCCCAGGATCTCTTCCCCAGAGACCTGAGTGGCCACTGATGGCAATGGAAGATTTCTTTCTTAGCTTAATTACTGGGGGGAGGGGGATTTCAAGAGAGATGGCAGATGGGGAGGGAAAGATCCCCCCTCCCCTCCCGTGTGCATGGCAATAAAGCTCAGGAAAAACTCACACTGGTGTTAATGGAAGCTTTTCCTCAAAGCTTCATTGCCTGAGGTGGAGGCAATTTTCTTCCAGGAGGGAAAGAGATAGAAGGGGGTGAGTGCAAGAAGGGGGAAGGGAGACGGAGAGATTGCAAGTTAATTGTAACTGAAGGGGAACTACTGAGTTGGGATTATCGGAGGTGAGATGCAAATTAATTGAAGAATTTATCATATTTGAAATGATTTGGATGAGAAATTAGTTGGCTGGCTTTGCTTTCTGTGAGGTTTAAATAAAGCCTAGTAATTATTTCCAAATTTGCATATATAGATGTATATCAGCATATGCAGATTTTATGCAAATTTGTGTCCTATGGGCTGAAACTTTTAAGTGCCAGTGCCCCAGGTATTGTGCTTATTAAAAAAATTAAAAGAGCAACAACAAAGTCTCTTAAAATATACTGCTTATTTGTGACTGAAGCTTGAATATATTCTATAATGAGCTTTTAAACCATATGCTGAAGATTGGTCCACACCACCACTACATAACCCCCCCCCCCGCCCCTCAAAGTGATGGCAACTCTACTGTGCTGGACACAATCGCAATCCTTTTCAGAAGCCATGGGGCATTCCCTCAGCCTGCTGGGGATTTGGGGAAAAAGCAGAAGGCCTCTTAGGCCAAAGCCAAAAGACTGGAGGAAGGTGGGATTGGAAGCATTGCCACCCTTCCACAGTGCATGTATGATCTGCTCAATTAGCCAAACAATGTTCAGAGACTGACCTTTGATATCACGGGAGATGGGTTTCTGGTTTGGGTATTTAGGAACTGAATTCACCAAGTGTAAGTAGGCACAGCAGTGATGGAGCTTGTATGTGAGAACTTCGTGCCTAGTGGAGTTTTGCCCTGTACTAATTAGTGGATAGGTGCGGGAGAAGAGCTGTCATTTAGATCTTTCACCTCAAGCACCACCATGTCTTGGAGCATCCTGGCTACCCCAGATCTTTAATATCTTTCCATTGCTGCTTCCAGCGCAAGCGTCACTGGCCCTTGTGCTGATGAGGTTAAGCAGGGCGTAAGCCAAAGATGGTGTTGAAACATTCTGTGTCAAGTTAAATGAGTAGGCTTAAATGCAGGGTCATCTCTGAAAGCACCAGGCACGGCAGCTAACGAACAACAGCCACCAAACATTCCCAGCTTCCATCACTTTCAGGTTGATGTTGTCGTTTGCTGTGGCAACTCCTTATCTTTGCAGAGATTAGAGCATTTTCGATCACTACTTGCAAAGATTTATTGTGGGATCCATTTCCTGAGCTGTCACCACCAGCTAAAGCAAAGTCAGAACCTGAAGCAAGAAATGCAACACTCACATTGAGCAGGAGCCTGCTGCAGCCAATATCGCTGCCTTCGTTTAGACATAATAAAACTGAGCTGTTGCAAAGCTACTGTCCTCTCCCTCCCTACTTAAACTATTGGCTAGGCTTCCCTAACTGCCATCTATTCTGGGAGTGCATAGGATACCAAGGAAGTTTTGCCAAAGTTGCAGCAATATGGGTGGCCTGCTTGCATAGTAGAACCATAGGACTGTCTGGATTGAGGTGCAATGTTCTGAGCCATAGGAATCCATTTTGGCTGTTCAAGATCACTTGCTGTCCTACCCCTTCCCTATGATGATGATGATGATGATGATGATGTACCTAAACTTTTCTAAGTGCTGTACAGCTGCTAAAAGTAAGACAGTCGCTGCCCACAGGCTCATAAGAGACACGACACAAAAAGAAAAGGGACTGAGGAGGGAAGAGGAAAACTAGCATAGGCACAGCAGCGACTTCACTGACCAATCGCCACTGTGTTCTTCCTGGGAGGCCAGAGCGTGCTTCCCTTTAGCTCTGCAGTCCCAGAGCTAAAGGGAACTGGCAACTGGATGCAAGTGCTATTTCTGGCAGGGAAGGGGGAAGCAGGCTCCCAGCAGCTCCTCCTCATCCTCCATTGTCTGGAGGATGGAGCCAAGCTGGTCTTCTCCTTGCTATGATGTCTGTCTTGGGCAGCAGGGCTGTGATCTGCCGGCTGTCCTCGATTATACTACCATTTGCTTGGCCCAAGACACAGAATACCAGCTAGGGTGGCCACTCACCCATCACCAAAGAGGAGAACAAAAGAGGACAGAGATTTGTATATGATTTACATATGCTAATTTATATGTATGGATACAAATGTGTCTATGATAATTTAAATAGAAATGCAACACATCTGACCATAGTAGGGAAGAATGTGCTCAAATGACTCAGGGCTAAATGACACACTGCATCAAATACTGATCCTCACCATTTTGTTTGCCTTGGTGTAAGTCTGCGGGGGCCCAGTCTGGACTGGAACCACCATACGTTGGTCAGGGAGGCTTAAACCTTCCCACCCAGCCACTTTTCTTACCAAACCTCCCTTTCACCACAAGGACTAAAAGTAGTGGGCGAAAGCTCCACCACGCATATATATATGGGTTCTGGCAACTACAACTTAATATATCGTGTTTACATTTCTTATTTATAGCTCGTTTCTGATGTGGTGACACAATCCACCAGGCCAAACAGAATAAACCAGCTATGTAGTATGGCCTGGCAAATACTGAACAGTTGTGTGGATTGGGCCCAGAAGGAGAGGTCAAGCCAATGGGTAATGGTGACAGTGGCAAGGTGGCCCACCGAGGGCATCTCGCCCCCACGCCCCCTAATTTGGAGCTGGCACTTGACCACTCCCTACTTCTTGCAGTCCCAGGCAGGCAATCACAACGCGAGTCTCATCAAGCTCCTGGTGGCCATCACCCTGGGATAATGAACTGCACGCAATGTGGGGGCCGGCCAGGCCTTCCTTTGTATTATAAGCAAAGTAGCACGTGTGTGTGTTTCATTAAAACAGCCTCCCCCCCCCCGATGTTTTGGACTACAACTCCCAGCATTCCTGACCATTGGCCATGCTGGCTGGGCTGATGGGCATTGATGTCCAAAACATCTGGAGGGCACCAGGTTGGGGAAGGCTGCACTAAACTTTATCAAAGCCTAATCTCCACATGCAGCTAAATTAGGTGGTAGCATGCTGAGGGGAATGGACTTTGCCACTCCAGAGTATAGATGCGGCAATGGCACTTGTGAATGTTTCCCCTCTAGGTAAAAAAGAACTCATCAGAATTTTTTTTTAAAATGGCAGAACAGGGAATGAGCTAGGCTAAAAACTCTCTGCCCAATATGCCATTTCTGCTCACAGGGATTTCTGTTTACATGGGGGAGTATTCAAAACTGGTGCCCCTCCCTGTCATCTGAAATGGTACAGGCCATTCTAGGACCTCAGGATTCTTACCTTATTCTGCTGCACGTGTGGACCAGGACTTACATCCAGCTACTCATGAGCCCTTCCCATTTTGCCTCTAGGGTAGCCACTTATGAATCACCAAAAACGAGGACAAAAGAGGGCAGTGATTTGCATAACATTTGCATATGCTAATTTATAAGTGTAGATGCAAATTTAGAAATAGTTTTTATAACTGAAAGAGAAATACGGCAGTTCTCCCCACAGTGGGGAAGACTGTGACCAGGTGAGCGGTGTGCCTGCCTCTTCAACCTGCTGCCCAGGTGTGAACTGTGGATGGGGAACAGTTCTTATGGTTTTTTTTATCTTTAAACTGGAATTGGACAGGGCAGCCCTTCAAATAGAGGACTGTCCTCTGAAAAAGAGGAGACCTGGCCACCCTAGCTCAGGCAAAGACATGAGCGACACTAAACGTGACCTCCTGATGGTTTGTTGTTTTTCCATAACTTGGTACAACATTCCTGACTTCGTGCCAAGGTCCTGGCAATGCAAGGGGAAGCATCACGTTTCGTTCTCCCCGAGTTTCCAGACCTTCACTTCCCAACGTACTGAAGGGTGTTGCTTACCTCAGTACAACGACAGCACTTGCCTTCTGGCGGATGACAAACACGGCCTAATACTCGGCCTTATCGCATTTGCTGCAAGGCCTGTCCTGCTCCAGGTTTGAGGAAAGCTTCCCAAAGGAGTGTGAGGAGTTGCTCAAAGACTTGTGAATTTCACCCTCAGCCCTCCCTGGCTACCATACAGAGAGGCTTGTGACTGACTGACTGACTGACTGACTCACTGAAGTACCCGAATTGTTAGGACACTTCCCCACAAGCGAGAAAGGAGAAACCCAACGTTTCAAGAGATGTTGCCTTAATAGGAAAACTGTATTCTCTTACCCCTGAAGATTAGGTCTTACTGAAACACATCAGGCATTTAACTATTTCATAAGATTCCATTTTCCAGAACCGTTCTGAGGTTTTGTCTCCTTTTTTCCACTTCTGGGAGTGTGTGTGTGTGTGTGTGTGTGTGTGGAACAGATGCAGTCCCCCTTCTCCTTTGTGCATTCATTCAAAATGTGCATGGGTGGGTGTCGGTTTGGGTGTCACGTGAAGATCTCTAGAGGCCAAGAAAGAAATCAGTTGCACTTGCTCTCTTTCAAGCCGTAGCTCTCAGCACTCAGCTCACCAGCTGAGCTGGAAAGGGGAGGTTATCAACAGGAATTTGGAAAGTGGCGTGCTGGGGCTGGGTTGGCACCACACCTACTGGCCCCACCACTGACACATTCATGAAAACATCTGGAGAAACACGAAAGAGTCTGGTGGCACCTTTAGAACTAACACATTTATTATGTCATAAGCTTTCACGGACTGGAGTCCATTTCAGCGATGCACGGGATGTTATCCTAAGTTGGCTGGTATATGTATGCGTGGGTGCAGAGGAAAAACAAGGTAAATGACATGCAAAAAGCTCCTGAATGGGCCCTGTTCCGACATTCCAACTCAGAGGTGAGTCCAGTAGGCACAAACTGCACCTCTCCAATGTACACACAATGCTGTGTGAACAAGGCTCAAAAGAAAAGGTGGTGAAAAGACGGTGGACCGGTTGTACGGTGGAACTAGGGCTCGCAAGGACACAGTGTCGGCACACTGTGATTAGCAGGGGCGCTGATGTCATTGGCCGCCCACCCGCAATTCCCTGTTCCCACTGAGCTTAGGTGCAATCCTCAGGGTAGGGGGGTGCGTGTCTCTGTGTTTGAATTTTCCCAGCGACACTATATAGTTGTGAGCTATCCCTGTTGTCATGCAAAGCATTTTGGGCTGGCTTGGTCTTGAATGGGTCATTATGCCCTGCTCCTGGTGGAGATGAAAACTGCCAGACCCTGGCTTCCGGGAGCCGCCCAGCTGTCTGCATGTTTCGCCCTTCCTTGGGGGTGGGCTATGTGGACTCTCATAATGAGCGCCTGCACTTCCAAATCGACCACTGCATCTCTAGGATGGAAAAGGAACAATGGAGGAGGGAAATGTAGATGGGAGAAGAAAGGATAAAACCATAGTGGCAGGACAGGGCAGGGGAGAAAAGAAAAGGTGGGAGGGAGGCAAAAGAGCAATTTAGATGCTGTTGGGGAAGGGAAAAATTAGCAGCTCATATGCTCAGGGGAGCAGATGCCAGATTCCCTCACGTGTGTCCTAATTTCTTTAATCACCAGTGAACCCATTGCCCCTTGACACCCCCTCCTCCCCCCCCCCCGCTCCAGCTGTTAGGCCTGAGAAAGTCACTAGGCTGAAAATAGCTTTTTGGATGCAACAACAGCAAACCAGCCGAGGCGATTAAAGCCACATTCCCTTGCTCCCAGCTCCTGTTATCGGTACATTGTGTCAAGAGGGCCTAAATATCGCATCGTGTTTTTACGCGTGATAAGTCAAATTTTCACAAGCTCCAGCAGCTGCTGCAGATTATAGTATTGCTGCGTAAGCGAGCACCCCACCCCCACACAGGAGAATCAAGTGGTAACGTTTTTCCTAGACTGGACCACTTCAGGCGACGGGTGATTTTGTGTGTGCGGGGCAGGGCAGGGGGAGAGGCACATTTCTGAATGATCTCCCACAGGGGAAGAGAAGACCGCCTCCATGCACTTAGGAAAACAGCACATCTGGGAATATGCTCGGCTGACCCCTTCTCCCCCACATCCAAGGCTGGGACCTCTCGCTGTTGGTTCTGTTACTCTGTGAAGTGCAATGCACAGTAACAGTGGTGCACATAACAAAAAGAAGCGGCTTCTCATTTGGAAGGATACTCATTGTCAAATATTAAGAGTATAATGCTTGCCTTGCTGGATCAAGAACAGCAGCATCCATCCAACATAACATCTGTCCAGCATTTTGTCTCCAGCAATGGCCAACTAAATGCCTGAGTAAGATGACCAGCAGTGGAGTCTAGTGGCTCCGATGTCAGTGAGGTGGTGAATCTGCTCTGGGTTTCAGTCAGAACCAGCCAGAACTCTAAAGCAGGTATCACAGGTGCATGCTGGGGAGAAGGATTCAGCCTAGCATGTTCCCTGACATGCTGTTTTCTAAGTGCTTCGTGCCTTGGATAGCTGTTTCAGAGTTCTGGCTGGTTCTGGCTGAAACCCAGAGCAGATTCACTGCCCCACTGACATTGTAGCCACCTGCCTCCACTGCTGACCAGCCGCCATGAGAAGCACCCCTTCTTTGCCCCTGACATCCAGCAGTCAGCATTACGCTGCCTCTAATCACAGAGGCTGCATTTGGCTTTTCACACCTGTGAGGAACCTGAAGGAATAGTTGGTGGGGAATAAAGCTTGCGCACTCAGGATCAAGAGGTGCTATGCAGGGAGGCATGCCCTACAAGAGTGCCCAGGGGGCTAGTGGAGAGAGTGCATGGCCAATGGAAGTGTGACCAAGTAGACAGCTCAGGGGGTCCAGGTCATAAGTGGCTTCCACCCTTATACCTCCTTGAAAGGTCCCCAGAGGCGTTTGGTTGTTGTCCAATATCGGCAACAGGATGGTGAACTAGAGCAGCCTTCCTCAACCTGGTACCCTCCAGATGTGTTGCACTACAATTTCCATCATGCTGGCTGGGGATAATGAGAGTTCTAATCCAACACATCTGGAAGGCACCAGGTTGGGGAAGGCTGGAGTAGATGACGTAGACTCTTCTCTGTATTGCAGTTCAGTAACGTTAGACTGGACTTAATGGCCCAATGAGGTCCCTCCCTCTTTTCAGAGGGGATTGTGTATTTCTTTACTGACTTCAAAGTGCAGGAAGCCAGGCTGGCTGCATTTGGAGGTACTCCTGCTCATTCTGATGAATGGAGCCCTGGACATCTGCACCACTGGCTCTTCTTATGTTCTGGAGCTCTAGCTCTCACTCTGACAATCTCATTCTTATTTTATACAGCTAGCCCAGCTGATGAAAGAACTCTTGTGATTGCACAAAAAATGTTAAGACTGATCATCATTAAATATGGAGTGGTTTCAAGTCAAAAGATGGAACTGGTGTGGTTACATCACTAACAGTGCAATCCTATGCATGTCATGCAGACATAAATCACAGTGTGTTCACCAGGATTTACTCCCAAGTAAATGTGCATATGGTACAGCCTGAGTAATCAAAACCTTACCATTTGGGCAAGGTCTTTCAGCACAGCCTTTCAGGCAGGCTTCTCCTTTTAAGCATCAGCATCATATCCATCCAAGTCTCAGACAATAATTTTGTAATTCTAATTGTTGGTGATGTACAAAAGTGATGAAGCCAGTCAAATTGGCAAGTCTGGAGGCCATGCTCTTAAGGTAGAAATTTGGTCCATATCGGCAGCTGTTATTATTCACGGAGAAAGCAGGCACAAGGCATACAAGATACATAGTGTTGGAGGGAGGGCATGTTTTCATCTACCAGATGTTGTGGTACACGTTTGAGAAAGGTTATTGCCCCCAAGCGATGGCCTCTCTATAAATATAACCATTAGCAGTTCAATTTCCCGCTGACTTGACCTTCAGACTGCAAAGCAAACTCTTTACATAGGATTCTTATAAGCTCTGTGGACTTTAAGGGGCATAGAATCATTCAAAGAGGTTAGCACTGCTCTTTAGAAGCCGATGTCATTTGACGCAGGCCTATCTAGAGAGGAAGTGGTGGAATTTCTAGTTTATGCTAAATGGACACCCACTTGGACTGGTCTCAGAGCCCTTTGCTGCCCAGCCAAGCACTCTCATGCCTTAAAAATGTGCTACTGCTCTATGAAGGAAAACGTCTTAGAATGTGAGCAAAGCAACTTGTGGGTTTTTCTTTGCCCAAGATGTTGGTGTTTCTCCTGAAGTGTTAGGCTCAGACAGCTTATTCTCCTGCTTAAATACATGAAGACTATCACAGGATGGATAATGTAACTTGTGGCCTTCACTGACAAAAGGTGTAGTGGGAGCCATTAGTTTAGATGGCTTTAGAAAAGGACTGGACAAGTTGACAGAGGATATCAGTGGCTGTTAAAGGACCATCTCTCCCACGCCTCCATACGTAGGGAGGTGGCTTCTACTGAGTCAGACTCCTGGTCCATATCGTTCAGTACTCTCTACACTGACTGGCAGTGGCTTTCCAGCATTTCAGACAGCGGTCTTTCCCAGCTCAAGTTGGAGATGCTGGGGATTGAATCCAGGGCCACCCTGTACCCTCCCAGGGAGCTACAACCCTTCCCATGTGACCGTCCACCGAGGTTATCTGGAGAGGTCCTTTGGCATGGCTCGTCCTGCCTGAGGCAGTTGCTGGAAATACAAGAGAAGGCCTTGTGGCTTCCAGAATCTTGGCCCCTTTCCCAAGAGCACTCCGTTGCCAATTGGAAACATTTGGCTTGACCACATGTTAATTATGTGTGGCTCTTCTTTTGTTTTCATGCTTATCTCACAGGTTATCTGCCACTTTGTCTAATACATTGCTGTATGCTTGTGTTTTTACCTTACTATGTTAGCTGCCTTGGATGGTTCAAACTTCGAACTAGGAAGGCAGGGTATAAATGCTCTTTATAAATACATGTTTACCAGCTAAACAGGACCTTCATATTCATAGGGACAGGAACTCTCTCGATGCCCAATGCTGGACGCAAACAAGTGATGTTAGACGTGGTCATGGTAATTCATGCTTCAGTAATTCCTGACTTGAGTACTGCAATGTGCTCTACATGGGGCTGCCCTTAAAAAGCTTTCTATAACTTCAACTGCTGCAAAAATGCTGCCACCAGATTACTAGCTAGAATTGGCTGATCAGGACATATTACTCCACTTTTGTATCATCTGCACTGGTTGTCTGTTTTGAGGTTCAAGTCACTGGTTAAAACTTGGCTCTTTAGGAAGACTAGCTGATTTCATAGAATCATAGAATAGCAGGGTTGGAAGGGCCCACAAGACCACCGAGTCCAGCCCCCTGCTCAGTGCAGGAATCCAAGTCACAGCATCCCCGACAGATGGCTGTCCAGCCTCGTCTTGAATGCCTCTAGTGTGGGAAAGCCCACCTCCTCCTCAGGTAATTGGTTCCATTGTCGTCTTGCTCTAACAGTCAGGAAGTTTTTCCTGATGTTCAGCCGGAATCTGGCTTCCTGTAACTTGAGCCTGTTATTCCTCGTCTTGCACTCTGGGATGATCGAGATCCTGGCCTTCCTCTGGGGCAACCTTTCAAGGACTTGAAGAGCGCTATCCTATCTCCCCTCAGTCTTCTCTTCTCAAGGCTAAACAGGCCCAGTTCTTCCAGCTTCTCCTCATGATGTCCTGATCCCTCAGCAAATCGAGCAGATCCGGCACTGAGGCTTACAGCTGCCCTCTAGGTTTCAGTACCAGCCTGAATACTGTCAAGTGACCCCACAAGCCAATCAGGAACAGGGATATGTGAATCACCAAACCTTGGGCTTGCCGAAGTTCTCTGAATTCCATCTCAAAGCTTGTTGCGACTTGAGTCTGTATCAGAATGTGAGCTTTGTTTTTTCTTTTCACATGAAAATCTGTGCGTATTTTCATGCGTATTTTTCCAAATATATGCCTCAATTGTGTGCATCTTCAAAATATACAGATTCTTCTACTGTTCAAAACATATTTGTGCATATTTTTCAAAAGCACACATTTTTTAAATGTACGCAAGCTGGCGAATGCATTATTTTTGGTCCTTGAGTCACATTGCAAGCTCAGAAATGTACAAACTTCGCCTGCAGATTGCATCTGAGCCTTTGTTTGGTCTAGAAGGTACGAACTAGGTAAATCCTGATTGAAAAATGAACTGAAATGAATTTCTCATTCATCCCTAAACAGGAACCCCAGGCCCTCTAAAGTCCTGACATCCAAGTCAGTTCCTCAGTCTGGGCAACTAATTTTACTGAGTAGCCAACTACTCCTATGCCTTGCCGGCTTGATCTAGTGGCCTTTCTTCACCCACAACATCTGCTTCTAGTCCTTTGGGCCTAGGCTTAGGCCTGACTGCTGGAGCTGGTCTCCATTTGCGGTCTGTCTCTAAGTTTGCCTGTGGTGCGACTGTTGCCATTCCAGGTAACACTCCCCAGAGGGCAGCAGCAGAACCCTTGCCACTTGTGTTCCTGTCACCGGGCTCTTCACTGCAAGGCCCAGGGGCCACTGCTGGCTCCCAATTACTGCAAGGGCAGCTCCCTCACCCCCCCACCCCTCTTTGCGGTGGCTCACTCTCACCAGGGGCTCTCTAGCTTGGCCTTGTAGTTTACCTTAGCAATGGGCTGGCTGCTGTGACCTGGGCTACTGGAGGAAGCTTTGGGGCTTGTCAGCTGTACAGTTGGGGGCGGGGTGAAGAAGAGAATGCAGGAGTAATCAGACAATTAGCTGTGGTGGGGGAGAGGGCCCAAAGGCAAAGAGCAACGTGATTGGCTTGCTGCTACGGTGCACTGTGCAGGTGCTGGAGGTAGAAACGAAACTGCATGTGCAGGTCAGAGAGAGCAACATGGGCCCATGACAGGACATCCTGCCACTCTGGGTAGACCAGAAACCTCTCTCAGTGACGACAAAAAGGCCATTCTGGGCCAAGGGCCCAGCGAGCCTGTCGGAATTGCCTGGTGACTTGGTGACTGACTGAGGAGCCTTGCTTGGACGACATGGAGGGAGAGGGAGGAGAGGCCGAAAAGGGCCTCCTGCCCAGTCCAGTGCACAACGTGGCCCTCTGACTTGGGGAGGGGGAGAGCCCTCCACAGCCCAGGAAAGGCCTGAAAAACACATACACAGTATTTGCAACAATATTCAGTGTTTTCACATATACATTCTTTAAAGCTGCAATTCAAAGGCTGATTTTGAAGGTTTAATGTACTATTTGCTAGGGATGGCGGAGAATTTCTCCCCGAAACTTCGGGGGGCGGAGCGCCAACGTGTTCGGCCCCCCGAACAAGTTTCGGGGAGAAATCCTCCGCACCCCCCCCGCCCCCCGCACCCCCCCCGGGACGGGACTTACCTTCACCGAATGTCCCTCCCGGTGGCTGGTCCGGCCGGTGGTTCGGCGGGTGTTCGAGTGAGGCGGGAGCGGCAGCTGGTCTTTCGACCGGCTGCCGCCGCCGCCATTGCAATGAAAGAAAAAAAAAAAAAACGCCCCCTGATAGGCTACGTGACGATTCACGTAGCCTATCAGGGGGCGTTTTTTTTTTTTTTTTACTTTCGCGTTCGCGGCCGGGCGAGGCGAGGCGCCTCCTCCCCGGCCTGAATTTCGGCCGGGCGAGGCGGGAAGCCTTCCCCCCCGGCCTGAACTTCACGGGGGGAGCAGCGAAGCGCCTCCCCCCCACCGCGAACGGCCTTCGACGACAGGTAAGTGACTTTCGTCCACCCCTACTATTTGCAGATCTGTAACACTGGTCTAGTTTGAAAACTGGGCAAAATTTCATTTCATTTTAGCTGTCCACACAATGTCCAAGTGGGAATGCCCAAGCAAAGTCTGTGCAATGTCACGCTGCTTGGAATTTTCTCTGCCCATAGCATTCATGGTCAACATTTCCATGTACACAGTCATTTTGCAAAAAGCATGACTTTTGGACTCCATTGCTTTTAAAATGCTTTCCAGGAAGAACATACACGTATAATTGTTGCGGGTTTATTTTCTCCAAGTGCAGGGGATTTCAATCTGTGCCTTAATGGACCTCCCCAAGGAAAATACAAAACAGAAGAGTTGACTTTCCTTAAAGGTAACTAAGGTGCATTTGCTTGGGTTCTTCTTTCTGGGAGAAGCTGCTCTGATCTGGGATGTGGAGCAGCTGCTGCTACAGATCCCTATCACGTCACCACTCCAAAATGAAGCCAGCATAAGGGACCCAAGGTGCCAGCGTGGCTCAGTCGCTTCAACTGCAGCTTCCCCCAAGACACAGCAGCAGGGGAGGCAATGGCCTCCCACACCATATCGCGGCATTCTTCCCTGCAAGGCCCAAGGACCACTGGCGGCTTCTAGTCACTGCGAGTGCAGCTCACTGCCTCTCCCTCTGGAGTAGCTGCTCATTCTCTGAAGGGATCCCTGGCTTTGCTTTGTTATTTCGCTGCTGTGATCAGGACTTCCAAATGAGGCTTTAGGGCTGGGGAGTCATTTTGCAGCACTGAGCAGATCGCTCTTGCAGTTACAAGGAAATACTCATGCCAATCTGAGGACCAAGGGAGCCGGCAGAATTTGCCCGCCTGGCGACTGATGGATGAAGCCTTGCTTGGGTGACATGGAGGGGGTGGGAGGAGGACCGAAAAGGCCTCCACGTGGGTCTCGGACACAGTGTCACTGTTTGATTGGAGTGTGTGGAGAGGAGAGCCCCCCCAGCCCAGGAAAGGCCCCGAAGTGTGCCGGAGCCAAAGTGGCTCCTGCTTGAAAAACAGCGAAGATCGCTGCCGTGTCCCCAACGCTTCCTAGGGCTCCAGCACCGACAAGGGCCCTCCTCTTGAAGCTGCTGCAGATAAGGCTTGAATGTAAAATTGAACCCAAAAAGTAACAACTGTTTACCCTGCTGCTAGGCAGGACTGTTGGACTGGTGGGATTGCCGGGGGGGGGGGGGGGAGCCAGACCAAAAATTATACTGAGGAAAAATGTAGGCACCCAATTAGAACTCGCAAGGCCAGAGCCACAGATGGTCTCACGCAAAGAGGGGGACTTCTGAGAGCTAAGCAGGAGCCTCGCTCCCTCAGCCAACACCTTTCCCTTTGTAAATCACAGACCACCTTGATGCCAAGCGGCTCCACCTGCCCTCTGCCTTGATCCACCGCTTCCCAAGATCACTGTCTTCCCAAGGTCACCGTCGATCTGGATCACAGACGCAAAAGAGTTCTGCAGGGTTTAAAGAACAGCTGGACACTGCACTGACGAAATTAAGATCACGTGGAATGAAAAAAAGAATGCTGAGGCAGCCATTTGTATGGTTTTAGGCACAGGAACTGTACTTTCAATCAAAGGGGGTCAGGAAGGAAAATGGCCGTGCATGGCTGCGCTACTGCAAACGTCGGTTTTTAAGCAGCTCTCCAGCATCTTGAGAAAAAGGGTATCCAACTCCACAATCCCATCACAGCCTGGCCGGCAATATGGCCCAGTGCAGCAGTTCTTTGAAGGAAGGGCGGCTACTGTGCAACTGCACCTGGAAATGAGTCTGCCCCCCGCATGGAGCATTGCTAGTTTCCACTCAGAGAGGCGACCCTTTCCTTGATTCAGCTTTTGCTGCAGGCTGGCACATGGACTGCAAGGAATCCACTAGAAGCTTGTTCTTCTTCTCAGTGTTGTCCCTAGAACACGTGACGTTCTGAAGCTGACGTTCCAGCTCCGCGCTTTTATTCTTTTGTTTCTCGATCTCTTCATTTAGCCTCACCACTTTAGCCCAGACTTCATAGTTTTCCTTCTCAAGGCTGAAAAAGAAACAGGAAATGACATCAACCAATGACTCTAAGGAGCTGGTCTACATATCACTGAATGGAGGAGGGAGGGGAAAGGTGGGGAAAGGAGCTTTGCTTTGCCCCCCACCCTTCTTAAGTTCTAAAGGTAGTCAAGGTAGATGTGCAAATCAGCAGAGCTCAAGCTGGTTGAGGTACTCCAGTCCCACCTCAAGGCTTGTTCCAGCTTGTGCCTGCATCAGATGGGGGACGGGGGAGGGGTGCGCACAAACATTTGTGTGTATTTTTGTTTGCATTTCCCCAAATGTCCCCACCAATTGTGCACATTTTTTAGATGTACACATTTTTCTCCCATTGATTTAAGCTTGTTGATGCACATTTTTCAAAAGTATGCCTTCTTTCATGCACATTTTCAAACGTATGCATTTTGTGAATACTTTTGTTTTTTCCCCATGAATCACACTGCAGACTCAAACCGCAGATTGCACTCAGATCCACATTTGGTTCTGGGAGGGGTGAATTGGGTAAATTCTGGTCAAAAAAGAACTGAAATCAATTCTATCATATTCCTAAGTTAGACACGGATCTACCGTGATGTGAGATGGCCACCACATGTACAAGGAGGCCTGACCCAGGGGGCCCAATCCACCAGGCATTTTGCCTGCCATGCACTGCTGCAATTAGTGGGAACTATGCAGAAGCGCAGTATTAAAATGGACATGGCATTGCTCATGTCAGGCATCAGGTATCTGACACAGCATTTGGATTCTTCATGGTCTCTTCCTTGCTTCTTTTAAAAGAAGCATGTTTCTCAGCAGAGGAAGCTGGCCTTACACCAAATCAGGCCAGTACTGTCCATCTAGGCCAGTACTGTCTGCTCTGCTCTGATAGCAGCAGTTCTCCAAAGCCTCCATCCAAGGCCTTTCCCAAAACTGCAGCCTGAGGTTGTTTTAACTAGCGATGCCTGACAGGGACGGACCCAGGGACCCAGGGATGGCACAAGCCATTCTGGTGCCCGAAGCTTTTTAGTGTGAATTTTCCTAATTCATATTTCCTGAACCAACACACAAACCAAAATGCAGTTATCCTTTGGTATTTGAGCTTCTCCAAATTTGGCAATGGAATTCTCCCATTTAAAAAAACGTACAAAATGTGTAAAATAGTGAACTAATGTGCAAATATTCATTATATAGGGGGAATTGCTTGCAAAATTAGTATATTAGGAGAAATATGCCTGAAACTGCATATGAATTTTCATGTAAACATGTAAAAAAAATCATAAATTGATGCGGAAACAGATAGAACAAGTGTAAGACTGGGAAAATGAGGAATTGGGAGAAAACAAAATTCGAGCATCCCTAGTCTGAACCCGAGCTCAACTGTTGCCCTCCTCCTGCTCCTGGGACCAATACTTCAAAAATACTGTGGTGTCATTCAGACACCAATTCTTGCCTTCATTTACCTCTCCCTGCATGGTACAACCCCAGTCTGGTCTCCTCTTCTACATGCAAAAATGAGAGTTATGAACCCTCCCCGCCCAGCCTTCATAGTTGAAGAAAAAAAATATTTATTTTCAAAAGACTCCTATACCCTTCTGCCTCCATGAGACACTCAAGGCAGCTAACCACATTATAATCAATAAAAGCATAATAAAAACAGCAGCCTCAATAAGATATAAGCAAAATCAAAACCAAAAAGAAGCAGCAGCAACAATTAACAACCTAACTACCCTCTCCCTCTCTCTCTCTCTCTCTCTCTCTCTCAAAAGCTCTCTTAAATGGAATGAGGGGTTCCCATGAACCAGAGGTGGACAACTTTGGGTGGTCCAGCAGCCAATTTCCAGCCCCCAGACCCATTCCACACCAAGCCATACTCCTGCTGCCATCACTGAATTTGGTGGTGTGGTGGTAGTGGTGTCAAAAAAATCAGTGGTTTGCTGCCAAAATTCAGCAGCAACTGCTTTTAGAAGGGCTAAAGTTAACTAGAAAACAAGGTAATTTTGGCTTTTCTAGGGCTACATAGCATTTTGCCACTAAGTTTTGGCAGCAAACGCCAGATTTTTATTTTTATTTTGCTGCCACCAGCGCGGCAGCAGGGGCCACAGAAGAGGACGGGGGCCACGTGCTGCCCAAGGGATTCTCATAAGCCAGCCTTCCTCAACCCGGTGCCCCCCCAGATGTATAGGATTAGAACTGGCATCATAGCCAGTGTGGTGTAGTGGCAAAAGTGTTGGACTAGGAGCTGGGAGATCTGGGTTCTAGTCCCCACTCGGCCATGGAAGCTCACTGGGTGACTTTGGGCCAGTCACAGACTCTCAGCCCAACCCACCTCACAGGGTTGTTGTTGTGAGGACAAAATGGAGAGGAGGAGGATAATGTAAGCCGCCTTGGGTTCCTTGCAAGAGGAAAAAAGGCAGGGTATAAATGCAATAAATAAATAAATAAATAAAATACTCAGCCAGCATGACCACTGGCTGCCCTACGCTGTTCCTAGAAAGGCCTCCCGCAATCTAGCGGGTCTGGCACATGAGACAGGGCCTCAGAGTTCTGAACACGCAGGTAGCAGATTCGTGTGGGAGAAGCAGCTCTTTCGGTGAGATGGGATGACAGCTTTGTTAGTATGTAGACGGCTCAAGTATTCCAGGGAGTGGCACTTCCGTACTTGCATGGCTCCCCATTCATGGTGAAATGGTAGATGCAAAAGCATGCACACTGAACAACTTGATGGTAGTGAGCAAATTTACATGAATGTAATTTATTTGCTGGAATTTTGGGAGGGGGGGCAAAAAACCTGGATTATTTCTGATGCAGAGTATGAACAGGTGGTTGCAAAAACAGAATGGGCTTGAGAGATAAAAAGAATCAGCAGAGATGTTCACATTACCTCCTAATTTGCTCCTCATAGTCCTTTTTCTGTGTCTCCATCTCCTTCTTCAGCTCCTCAATAATCTTCCTAAGCACCTCAGAGTCCTCTGGATGACAACTCTTGTCTTCAAGACTGGGATTTGGAACCCCATTTTGACCAGGAGTAGGAATTTCACTTGTTTGAAAACCCTTTCCTGAATTATCACTAATCTGGGTCAAGGGGTTCTCGTGAGTTTGTTTCCTAGTTTCTGGCACAGAACCACAGATGTCAGAGTTTGGTGTCTGTGAGAAATTGAGCAACTTAGAAAGTCCCTGAGACAATGTCCTCTTGTGACCAGCTACGGAAGTGACAGGATTGGGATTAACCGTGGAAGGTGACGACCAAAAGTCGCCACTGAAAATGTCATTTTGGTCCATGCTTTGGTTCCCTCTGTTGGAAGAAACATTCAGAAAGCATTTCCTGTTTGGAAGGGTTTGAGTTCTTTTCCGAGACTGTGCTGCCCATGTTCCCGGAATGCCTTTGGCCTGCAGCTCTCCATTATCTTCCGCTGACGGATCTGGCTTGCCAGCTAATTTGAAGCTGGAAGCTTCTAGATCATCTTTCTGAAAGGAAAGTCAGACATATTAAAACATATTCGTTCAACTGAATATAGGACAAATGAAATATGGGGGCGAGCCCCGTTGGTTGTTCCTGCACCTGCCCCCTTCATGGATAAAGTGGGGTTTAAGGGAAGAATCTACCTTTAATATTAAATGGTGGAGCTTATTTATTTATTAAATTAATAAATGTAACTAAACTCTCCCATGCACCCTTTTTGCAGGGCAGACTTGTGAACAAACATAGTGCCCCGTCCCACCTAGTTTGGCCCTATTTGTCAGCCTCAACCACCCAGTTGCCACATGGGGATAATTATACTGGCCCTTCTTACAGAGCAGTTGTACAGTTTACTGAGATGAAGCATGTGAAGAACTTTGGACGTGCTCTATGTCAACCTCCCCCAACCTGGTGCCCATCGTCCCCTGGCAGCATGTCCAGTGCCCATGCTGGCTGGGGGTGGTGGGAGTTGTTGTCCAACACATCTGGAGGGCCCCAGTTTGGGGAAGGCTTCTCTGCATCAGTGGTGATGATGACAGCTGCCCCAAACATTCTCCAGTTTCAGTGGTTGTGTAGAAATAAGCATTTTCGACGAGGCAGAAATGTTTCCCACAAACCCTTTGTGCAAAGAGGCACCTTTTCTGCATCCTGTTCAGTGCCATTGTTTTCTATGCCTAGCAGTGCTTTGTCGCCATGTTTTCCCTAGCAGCAGCTGTGGCTGCCTTCTCCTTCCTGCATTAGCCATATGGGGGATCCCAGCCAATCGGGAAATCATGCAGTCAATGGGATGATATCACAATGCTATACAGCCAATCAGATTTGGCTCTGTGATGATATTACTAAGAGCGAGTGTCGGCAATGTAAACAAATTCTGCTAACATTTTCTCAAAGAATGCTGAATCATCCTCAAAAAGGGGGATCGTTCTGCAGCACTTTCAGAAAGGTTTGCAAAAAACTGGGGTAGTTTTGGCTCAGTTCATATTATTACTGATGCTGTCACTTACTATAGAACTTGTACAGTACAAAACACCTGGCTGGTGTCCTCAGAGGATGATCCCTTTACTCTGAGCTGGGCGACTTTCAGCCCACATGTGGCCCTCAGCCTAATTTCAGACAGGGTGGTCCAGAGAAAGAGCTATTCAAAACTGCCATGCTGCAAACTCCACCTACTTTTGGCTCTGCCCTCATCCACCTTTGGATCTGTCCCCGCAACCCAAGTGACTTTTCCTGTGGGTCAACGGCCCTTCATAGGCAAAGTTTCCCCACCCCTGCATTTACTAATTTCAGCCCTTCTTTGATTACACAGAATCATGGAATTATAATTAGCAGCAGCAGCAGTAGTAGTAGTAGTAGTAGTAGTAATTGCATTTCTATACTGCCCCAAGCTCTCTGGGCAGTTTAATTTTTTTTAAATTTTTAAAAAATGTTTAAAAGGACATGACAATGATAAATGGCTCGCATCTACCTCAGTCATGGTGAGGGTAAATTACCATGTAAATCATGGGTGGAGAATGTTATGGCCCTCCAGATATTTCTGGACTGCAACCCCCACCATTCCCTTACCACTGGTGAGAACATCCCATCAGCTACGGCGGATGGGCGTTGCCACCCCACAACATCTGGAGGGCCATACGTTCCCCACTCTTGATGTAAAAAATACTTTGAACATTATCCAGGGTACTTATAGAAGTATAGAGTTGGGCTTTGAAGATCAGGACCAGTGCTTGTGGTTTCCATTCACTACCAAGACATGTGTGGTCCATCCTAGCAGGATTATAACTTTTATAGGCAGGAGGGGCTTTAAAGCTGTAGAACTTGTTTTGCAACATTCTCTCCCCCTGCCCCCTCCTGCATGTCTTTTTCTTCCTCCTTTTGTTCCTTCCTCTTTCTGAGTTTTATGGGATTTGCAGAAGGAAACAAACAAACAAACAAACAACAAACAACAAAAATGGTACCATGGCCTCCCCACCTTCTTACCCGCCCCCCACACACAACAACCTTTTCCTCCTCCTCTGAGATGTGTGTGTGTGAGGCTATTTTTGACTGCACATGTAAATGTACGGAGCTGTGCAGCTGTGAATTACCACACAATTTATTTTTAAGCCTCCACTGCTGCACACCACTGAAGGTGCACATGCAGACAATGGACTAAAAAGAGAGACAAAAAAGGAGACTAAAATGGCAGCACGCCCTCCAATTTCCCCTGCAACTGCAGCAATATATGGAGGTGTGTCATGTGCTCACGCTATGAACACGACCTGTCAAACTCTTACTTCTCCAGCAATTAGAACAATATGCGTTTTTGTGTGGCATTTGATCCCATTATAAATGCAGCGGATACTGCACTGTATTCATTAGTCTGTGCCCCCTGAGCAACTACTGCGTTTTGAAAATAATAGTGGCACAGTGATGACTTGCACACAAAAGGGGCTCTAGTAGATCCTGCTCAGATTAATCACTTCCAGTGCCCTCCTAGGATCATCAGGTGACAGGAACGAGGGGTAGAGTTGTGTGTCATCAGCATGCTGAAGACACCTCAGCCCAAACCTCCAGATGACCTCATCCAGAAGTTTCACATAGGTGTTAAAAACTACTGGAGCCAAAATGGAACCAGTGGCTTCCTGTAAGGCAATGGCCATGGAAAAATCTCATTTGAAGCTGCAGCTGGGGTAGAATGCTGTGGCTAGGCTACTATCAGGAGCATGGATCATGTTATTCCATTGTTGTTTATTCTATACCGGGTCCTTGTTCATTTCCAAGCACACGTCCTTTGTAACTCCTTTGCTGAGGGAACTGCACTGGCTGCTTATTCGCTACTGGGCCAGGTTTAAGGTTTTAGTACTAGTGTACAAAGCCCTAAACAACTTGGGACCAGGATACCTGAGAGAGCGCCTTCTCCCTTACCAACCTGCCCAGTCACTGAGGTCATAGAATCATAGAATAGTAGGGTTGGAAGCGGCGTACAAAGCCATCGAGTCCAACCCCCTGCTCAATGCAGGAATCCAAGTCAGAGCATCCCTGATAGCTCATCGGAGGGCATGCTCCTGGTGGTTCCACATGGACCCATGGCCTGATTGGAATCCGCCAGGAGAAGAGCCTTCGGTGTGGTGGCCCCCTTTCTTTGGAACTCCCTGCCTCTGGAGGTCAGGCAGGCACCAACACTGTGCTGTTTCTGGCACCTCCTGCAAACAACACTGTTCCAGGAGGCATTCCTTAATTGACCACTCATGGTTTCTATTGGTATTCTGTTCTTTAAAATAGCATAATTCTAATCTGGTGTTTTAATATTTTTATCCTTTTACTATTTTATCGCTTGGGTTCACCGCTCTGAAATCTGTTCTAGATATGGAGCGGTATACAAATATTGTAGACAGACAGACAGACAGATTCAAAGTGCTAGTTATGACCTTTAAAGCCCTGTACCATTTGGAACCAGGGTAACTAAATGGCTGCCTTCTACTGTATGAACCTGCCCATCTGCTGAGATCATGCACAGAAGTCTTGTTCCATGTCCTACCACTGTCTGAGATACAATTAGCAGTGTCATGAGACAAGGCCTTTTTGATAGCTGCCCCAATACTGTCGAATTCCCTCCTTTGTTTTGTTTGGCTTAGAGTGATTTTTTAAAAATCCTTCGTTTGCTGATGAAATTTTGTTGCTGTGACTTTTTTTTCCTGCTGCTTTGCTTTATTTACCTTTCAACAAATTTACTGCTATATGTGTGGATGTTTACATTTTATATTGACATTTTTATTATGCAAGCAGTTTTGAAGGTCTTTCCTGGAGAAAGGAAATAGTCTAAAATATTAATGTAAATTAATTAAATGTACACCACCTTGAGCTCTATAGAGGATGTGTGGGCTACAAATACAATAAATAAATCTATAAAATCATCCTTTTGCAAACATGCACACGCACACACATACTTATACTCACACTCATAGATATATCCATGATTAAAGACACAACCAGACACTCACTATTTGGCAGAGGGTTCTCTTCTCTTCTCTGGATGTTAGTGGCCTTTGTACAGCATCCCAGCCTACTGAGCTGCGTGCCACTGGGGCCTTCTTGGAATCGCTCTTCTGGAGAGGTGGCAATGGGACCACATCTTTGGAGACAGGAAAGAGCTTTGCATGGTTACTGATCATCACCGTCATCACTTTCTGGATCTGGGGAGTACCTGCAGGAGAAAAAGAAAAGCACCATGGAGTTGAACACACCAGAACACAGGCACAATATCAAAGTTTGGGGAAGGGAACTGCAGTGTTGATGGTAACAATATGGATAGCTGGCAGGTCCTGTGGCCAACAAGGAGAAGCAGGAAGCTTGTCATGGATGGAGATCATTCAACCTTGCGCCAGGTGTTCCTGGATTCACTGTGTGTGGAATTCAAAGTATGGCAAAGCCAAGGAGCAATTTTCACCCACTCCTCCTGGTAAGAGGAATGCAACTTTAAAAAAAATATATTTTTAAAATTCGAAATAGGTTGGATGACCAACGCTCATACCTTCGTAACCTGAAGTCCAGACTTATAAAGCATTTGAGGCACCGGAGAGTGTGTCCCTATACACAGATCTTAAAACGAGCTGTTTCCTCACAAGGCCCCTTGACAATTGGTTGTGCTGCTGCTGAACATTCCAACTGCTCAGCTGAACTTCTGCAGAGAAGGGAATGATCTGTTTCACTGGGGGAAACTTCACATGGGGGCTAGAGACAGTCACAGAAGGAGCCATATGCTGTTGGCATGAAAAGTGGTTTTGAGGTTAGAGGACAGTGATGCAGGGCAAACTGGAGATTGGGAGATTGAACCTTTGGGTAGTTAAAGGGGGGGGATTTGACAATTTGCTGGGCAGGGGGTGTTGCTGCTGCTACTTTTGCTAGTATTAATTAATATAGTGTTACCCACTATGAGCATCTCAAACTCAGTGCATGATATAAGCTGAAATAAAAATAAAATATCTAAAAATCTTTTCTGCTGTGGCCCCCTGGCTGTGGAATAAGCTCCCTAGAGAGGTTCGCCTGGCACCTACATTGTTCTCCTTCTGGCGCCAGGTGAAGACCTTGTTATTCTCCCAGTATTTTAGCTTCTTAATCTTTTAGCTCTGGTGTCTTAAATCTGTATTTTTAATCTCTGCATTGCTGCTAGGTTTTATTTTGGTTGTACTGTTATATTGTGGTTTTAAGCTTTTATATTTTATATTGTTTTATGCTGTACTTTGCAGTTGTAATTTTTGTGAACCACCCAGACAGCTTTGGTTATTGGGTGGTATAGAAATGAAATAAATAAATGAATGTGTATGTTTTATTATATTTATATCCTGCCTTTTTTCCTCTTGCAAGGAACCCAAGGCAGCTTACATGGTGCTCCTCCAAGGATCAGTGACTGGCCCAAAGTCCTGGGCTTCATGGCTGAGTGGGGACTAGAACATGGGTCTCCCGAGTCCCAGTCCAACATTCTAACCACTACTCCATACTGGATGACTTATAAGCTACTAACGAACCACCCCAGCTTTGTGCAGGTTGAAATCGCTGTTAGTTTGATACAGTGAAGCCTTCAAGCAAAGTTACGCAGGTGTCAGAGTTGGATACGCGATGACTGCCCCTTGTGAGTGAAGCCATGCCAGTTGGCAACCCAAGCCTCCTGCCATGGTGCACCCCTACAGCCCCCTGAGGAAGGGGTCTGTCAACTCCATTCCCCTGTGGGGGTTCAGCCCTGCAGCAGGCGGGAGGGAGCAGCCATATAACTCTGTCCCTCGGACTATTCCCCCTTGGCTTCAAACTGTAGGGACTGCAAAGTTATATGCTGGTTAGGGAAAACTGCCACATATTGACTGAAGATGGTACTGCAGGTTCAAACAAACTGACACATTAAATTAATTAAAATTAATTAATGCATTTTAAAAAACCAAATAATCCTGAGGTGCACACCCCTAGAGTCCCCTTAGTGTGCATGCCAACACCTAGGTGCCTAGGTTTCACAGTCTTTGCACAATGGCCCTGACAAACTCTGACACACATCCTCTTCTATTAATTGTGTATCTATAATAATAAATGAACAACAATGTATTCCATATAACTGTTGAGCAATACCCATGTTGTGAAGGAGATTAGGCTGAGATACAGGAACTTTGCAGAATGGAAGTGCACCCTTCTGTATAATTGCGGCTCCTGTTTAAATACAACTGGATGCTAAAAAGCCTGTTTAAAGAGCTGCACCCCATTGCACCTTTCATAATGGTCACAGGATCCTCCATCTTTGGCCGGATCAGGTTCACGCCAAACACTGTTGCCAGATTCTCCACACTCATCTTGTTGGTGGTTGAGCTCTGCTGGACTTCATGCAGGAATCTGCCAGAATGCAAGGGCAAAATATGGTTGTAAAGTTACAGGTCTATAGTTTTCAAAACTCTCTGCTACAGTGATGTGCTTGCTAGCCTTGCCCCAACCTTCATGCAGCCAAGGTCCCTTCTTTAAAAACTGGGTGTACAAACTGAGTGATCAGAACCTCTGCGTGTTGGGATGGGTATGTGTAGGCCCTTTCGGAGACAGGACCTTACCCGCATGAAGGTTGGAGGTGTAGGTTCCCTCCCCAACTACCCCAACACATCCACCCAACACATTCACTTAATGCAGTAATGCACATTCACTTGATGCGCATGCGTTCACCCAACACATTGACTTAATATGTGTACAGAGATTAAATCTGCACAGAGCTTGAGGGAACTATTTCCATATTTGCTTGTCTGCTGCATATCTGAACTCTAGGCCTATTGCAAAGGATTCCAGGGCATGTTCTTGGGTATATACTATGTTCATGGAAGGCACTGACTAGGCCTGCTGAGCCTTCCCTATCATCCTGCATGAACTGGGAGTATGGCCTTCAAGATACTCAACACTCCCCCATGGCTGCCCACGTCAGGGGAAGAACAGTAGTGGTGGGCGAGTGGCCTTCTTGGGAAACTTGTCTTCTATTACCTATCTCATTATGGAGCAGCCCCTAATAGCCTTCTGTGGAGCCCCAGGACTTCCTGGGATGCAGCTTGAAAGCCAGCACAACATGCAACACAGAGCTCTGTGATATGCCAAATGCTTTTGCGAAGTCTTGTTAACTGTAAAGCTGTTTGTCTTTGAAGACCTGTGAAATGATCTAGGGGGAAGGGGATACAGGAAGTACAAGTGGGATATGCAAAAAATGTTGCCACTTGCATTCCCCCTCCCCCACAACTTTCCCCCAAACAGTCAGTCAGTGTTCTGCGCCCACAGAGCATGCTCAGGGCTCATTGGGCTGCTTTCAGTGTTCGCTAACACTAAGGATGTCATAGAAATCCACAACAGCATCAAATGAGTTCAGATTTCTATGAATCCAACCCATGAATTCCACAGCAGACCGGCTTTTCCTGAGTTGTGTGGATTCTGCAGACTTGCAGACTGGTTTTTTTACTTTCTTGAATTTTCCACAGATTCAGTAACAGAAAAATATGTAAAATAAAACACGCCAGCTGAAAATGTGCATTTCCCCATAGGCTAAAGCATGAACATGCACATTTTGGGGGGGTGCATTTTGGGAGGGAGATTTGCACATTTTGGAGGGGCTTTGCAAATTTTCACAAATGTGAATTTGTGCAAATTCAGGAAATGGGAAAAAATCCAATTCTGTCAATGAGCAGATGACGGAAGAAAAGGCACCTGACGATCTGCAAAATTCAGATGAAGCAGATTTTACAAAATATGTACATCCCTGCCTAACACCAATGGTGTTTTTTTCCCTTAAAAATTTTGGACTTCTGCAAACCTTGGGATTTCCCTGATTCTGCTGATACTTCCCTCTTGTGCATGGGTGGTGCCCTTTTGGCTACACAAGCACTGGCACCTACCTCTGAACACAGGAATAGAGGGAATCATGCAGTGGTGTAGTGTTAAATTTTGGAGGTGCTCATGGTAACAGTCGCAATAACTATGTCCCCAAGTAGAGTCCAAAAATGCAGGCAGCTGTGTTGATCCACGTGTGTGTGGGTATACATTATACCTGGGGAGGCGGGGGGCTCTCCCACACTGGAGGCCTTCAAGACGAGGCTGGACAGTCATCTGTCAGGGATGGACTCGATGGCCTTGTAGGCCCCTTCCAACCCTACTATTCTATTCTATGATTCTATTCTATACATATCTTTTAACGAACGACTCTTAATTACCCATTCAAGACCAAGCCACCCCCAAAATACTTTGAATTACAATAGGGATGAGCTCACAACAATGTATGGTTGGCAGATTAATTAATTAATTAAATTTCTATACCACCTGATAGCTGAAGCTCTCTGGGCAGTTCATTACAATTATCATTCTTGCTAATCAAAAAGTTCCAGTGCTTTGACTCTGAGCCCTGTGAGCCACTACATTACTGGAATTACGCTGGCAGGGTATTGTCATTCCAACAGTGTCCAGGATCGTCAGCGGCCATTGTATTCAGTGTCCTGGATCATCAACTGCCATTGTATTCAGTTGGAAGCAGCACAGTTGACAAATGAGAGGCTCACATTTCTGTATCAGGGAGGAAAACCTCCCCTCCTTGTCCTTTATCGTTCTAACATGCTCTGCCGCTGCTCTTTGTGAATGTGCAGACGGTACCCACAATTGATAACCTGCTTATGAGTAAACACTCCAAGCTGGGTTTAATCATTAGTAGACAAGAAGCCCTTTCCAAAGATGTCCCAATTGTTTTAACAATGGCATTGCAAGAAACAACCCAAAATTATATCTGGAAATGGAACACTAGCCATGACTCCACCCCAGAGTTGGCATGAAGTTTGCCTTCCTTTCCAGGGTCATATCCCAGGGAGATGGCTGTGTGAACATGCTCTCCTTAGATAAAACAGGGTGATGGGTGGGGTTTGATTCTTACTTTGCAAGGTAGCAGGATGGAGGGGCACCACATGAAAGCAATAAAGCAACTCTGCTAAAATAAGGCTGCTAGTTTGTAGTATATTTTTTGTAATAATTTCCAGAGGGGTATCTGTGTTAGTCTGTTGCAATAAAAACAACGAAGCAGTATTATAGCAGTATAACACTATACTCCTATAATGCTAATATTTTTAAAAGTCAGTTTAAGAAGACCTTTCTGGTCACCTTCATTAACCACCTTGCAAAATGTGTGTGTGTGTGTGTGAGAGAGAGAGAGAGAGAGAGGGAGGGAGGGAGGGAGGGAGGACGGACGGACGGAGATTAAGATGGCACCCACTGCAAAGGGTATTGTGAATGGGTGCTGAGCTGTGATAGGTTCAATAATCTGATAAATCACTGTTGACATCAAAACGACATCCCTTATAAATGATGGAAGAAAAGTGCTAATGGCACTGGTGTGGAATGTACACACAGAAAACACCATAATAGTGTAAAAGGTCAAACTGCAGCTCTACTTGTAGTTTACACTGGAAGCGCAATTAATAATTAGCACTAGAGCCAACTGTCCAGAAGCATCCCCAGACAGCTATGCCTATAACCCTGCAGGATGCAGGTGCCACAAATCAACACAGCAATGCACACAAACCAATGCTCTACCAGGAGGTCAGTTCTGAACTTGGCAATGTTTATGTTCCCCAGTTTAAAATGGCGAACTCCAATCGCATCAATGAAGAACCTACCGGCAGATGTAACTGAGAAGGTTATAACTGTCTCGGGGCAAGAGAGCCAACTGGTTCACTAGCTGCTGGTGACCCTAAAAGAATAAAAAGATGGATTTTCAGCTGTTACAAGCATTTCTTGCTAGCATAAAACTCCATCAGTATCTGCACTGCAGCGCCTGAGGGCACTTTTAAACAGAAAGAAGTCTGGCAAATGGAGACCAGAGAAGTTGCACTGAAGGGTTCATCACACAGGGACAGAAATCTGCATCAATACTGGGGCTTTCTCCATCTGGTTTCATTGCAGGATTACATCGGGCTCCTTTACACAGTTGTTTCTATCTCATTATATTCTGTTTCTTACCTTTTCACAGCGTGGCTCCTTTTCCATGCAAAGCCATTACACGCACTGGGAGCATTGTGAAATTTCCTCCCTTGATCCTGCCCCTTTCCCTCTCCTAGCAGGTTACTGGTGGTTTGGTTGTGATTGACATGCAATGTGAATGGACAGCAATCCCCACTACACTGCCCGAACCCCGCCCCCACACCAGCTTTCCGGTGAACTGCTGGCATGCCGGCACGCTGGTCATTCTGTGTTAGGGAGTAAGCTGAGGTTGGGAGCAAAGTCAGTGCATTGCTTCTAGTCAGGGCATGGTGGCAAGCCTGCATGGTGGCAAGCTGGCAGGTCAGTATACCAACACGCCCCCACCTTGGCGTCATGACCACATCCTCAACGAACCAGAACAACTGTTCACAGCTACAAACACACAGCGGTTTCTTCGTGCTATGGGAGGAAATACCGGGAGGTCATGGTGCTCCTGTTGCACGGGCTGAAAAAATACTGCATTTTTTCTGTTTGGGGATTACATGGGATATAGAGTGGCTGGGTGACCAGCCAGATGGGCGATTAATAAATTTAATTTAAAAAAATATGCAGGGGGAAATTGTGGGAAAAACATTGGAGGATTACGACACTGTGTAACAGACCCACAAACTTCCATGAGTGGCCAATTGTGAATGTGTGATAAACTGCAGGTGTGGGGATGCCCTGAGTGTTGTGTGTTTATGGATGGGGGAACTTAGCACTCTAGCATTGGCCCACAAGGCACCTATTAAGGTTGCTAGCCTCACTCCTCCAAATATTTTCAGGGTGCGGAACTCTGATAGAGCTTACGAAGGGAGGCTCCCTCCAAAGTTCTCCAAGGGGTCTGGCCACACCTGAGCTCAGTTCAAGGTTAAAACAAAGCAAGCACTGAAACTAGCAGATCCTGGGCAGGAGCAAAAAGAGAGGCAACACCTCAAAAGAGCACTGGAAAATGGAAATGGATAAAATAGTAAAAAGCCCTTATAAAATGCCTGATATATTACACCAAAAAGACCTTCAGGGGCATATGCACACAGTTTTTGTTTTAAGACAATGTTTCTCAGAGAATAATTATTACTGAAGTTTGAACAAAACACTTTGGAAAAAACAGATCTCAAGCCTTTTGATTTGGGGTTGGCAACTTCAAGGGAGCTTCCTTTGAAATACACACAGCAGCTTTGAAGAGGCCATTTTTGTCAGGACTGTGGCATGTAGAAAAAGAATTAAACTCCTCCTCTGCACCATCTATGGTCCTGATGTTGCTCAGCCTTCCCTGCGGGCTGCTGTGATTGGGCCCCCACTGTCTTTGCTTTTAGGAAAGGGATGAAGACACATCTTTTCCATTATGTAGTTAATGTCTTAATGTTTTACTGTTTTTAATGTTCTATTTTTTTAGTGTTTTAAGGTTTTATTGTTTTAAATAGTTGTGTGCCACCTTTATGGCTTTTTAGCAAATAGGGCAGTATGTAAATGTTAACAATACAAAATGTACATATTAATTGCATCTATGTAGAATGTTGTGCCTCGTTTCACCCTGGCAGATAATAACGGATGTTATTTAATACCTTTGTTTCATCAGCATTCAGAAGCTGGCCACACAAAAGGAAGTCCTCATATTGTGTCCAAGGTATGACAGGTTCAGGAAGTTCCCTTAGGTAAAGTTTCAGCAAAGAAGCCACAGTGTGTACATCTGTATCTCTGTAATGTAAGAGGATGGGATAGGTAAGCACATGGTATAAAATCAAGTTAAACAGACCAGACTGATAATAGGAAACGTATTTCCATTCCCCCCACCACCAATTGTTAAATTAAATGAGTGCTGGGAAATGGGGACATGGGTTTTATTTTATGGAATTTCAAAAGTAGGCTGTAATTTAGAACATAAATAGGAACACTTTTATTTTAACACAAATACATTATGACTTATATGTTCAGGAAGAGACCACAGCTCAGCGGTGGACCACCTGCTTTGTACACAGAAGGTCCTAGGTTCAATCCCCAGCATCTCCAGTTAACAAACTCAAGTAAGTAGATGAGGGGAAAGTCCCCTCTCTTCCTGAGACTCTTGGGAGTCACTGACAGAGTGGTTAACACTGGGGTAGATGAACAAATAGTCTGGTACAAGGTAGCTTCCTATGTTACTTTACCTTTCAACTGATGTGTTTTGAAAAGGCTGAGCCAAAAGAAGGGATAATTTTCATAGACATGGTTTGAAAGGTGCCCCTCTCCTTTCCAGCAATCCTTTGGGGATCACTAGAAAAGGAACAGAAGGGTTCACCTAACCAGGAAGCAGTGCCCTGAATTGGCTTCATTTGCCCTCACCATCCTGATTGGAGCACTCATGAGATCAGTCCAAGATTATTTATTGAGGAAGCACTGCCCTAATTCTAAATCAGCTTTGCTTGCTTTCAGTGGTGCTGGTGTCAGCAGATAATGTTGTGACATCACATTTCATTACATAACCCCTGAGTAGCTGCTAGTGGAGAAAAAAGCAAACAATCTAAGAGGAAGTCTCAGTGTTATGGGATGATTCTGGAAAATGTTTCAGGCTCCCCCAAAACATTTGATGTAGCCATCTGAGAAACCATTGGTGCAGCTATAGTTGTGAAGTACTTTTGTTTGTTTTAAATGTGAACAGTTCAGAGATCATAAAGCATTCTTCAATATTGGTTGGCACGACCATCTCTGAAACTGCCAAGCTGTAGTAAAAGGCCAGAGTCATTGGGTATCAGCCTATGTAGTAGCCTCATTAGCTTCAGCTGCTCTCGTTTAGCTTGAACTGGCTTAGCGGGATTAGGCATCTTCATGCAATATAAGACCCTTCAAATTCTTTAGCCCGTGTTGCAGGGAAGATTCGAACCTTAAGAAGCATCTCCCTGTATCTGAGGAGAAGCCTCCAGTCTATGTGATCCAAGGATGAGCCACATGATCATCAGTAACCACAGTGGTTCATCTGTTCCAGTACTGGCTACAAGTGGAACTGGGAGAAAGTAACAAGAGCAGCCTTCCCCACCTGGTGCCCTTCAGATATGTTGGACTATACATGGGCCTGGGCAAAGGCCATGCTGGTCTGGGATGATGTGTTGTAGTCCAACACATCTGGAGGTCTCCAAGTTGGGGAGGCTGAACTGGAGACACCAAGGGTTGAACCTGCAGCCTCCTATTATACACCTGAGAAATATGCCACCTACTGGTCAAATGATGGCCTCTCTCCAGCATCAAACGCATCTCGCAGTTGCTTCACCAGATTGTCTTGGCCAGGTAGCCGGAAGATCCCCTCTTCATTCAGGCCATGCTTCCTTATGAACTCTACACATTTCTCAACCAATATGGGGACCTGATGCTGCCCAAATTTCTGTTCATATACCATGGTCTCCACCAGCTGTTGGCCAAAAACCACTAGATAAAAAAAGACACACAAAAAGGAGAAAGAAGGAAAGATGGGTTCTCAAATGGTCATAGTCCAGGACCAGACTATTCAGCATAGGTTCACTTTGTACATCACTGCCAATGAAGACCCAAGTCCTGAACTGAAACTCGACTGATTTAAAATTATTACAATACTAAAACTAATAATGAAATATCAAATACACATTTTTAAAAGTACTTAGCTTTCAAGTGTCCAGAGAGCTTTGCAAAAATTCTTACTAATCTTTACATCAACCCTGTAAGGGAGGCTAAATAGCATCACCATATTGCAGATGGGAGAATAGCAGCTTGCCTAAGAAGGCACATCTTGCGTTCACTGCAGAGTCAAGACTTCCTGGCTCAGAACTCTGTCTCTTCGCTACAGCATACAGCTCTGCCAGTTTGCTTCACTGCTTTAGAGATGAAGGCTTTTAAATCATTCTCAGTACTTGGCAAGTATATTCCTGTTGTATGATACATAAAGAGCTCTTGATGCATTTCCCCGCATTGCTGCACCATTAGAATTGAGGTCCCACATGCTGAAGGTTGGGGGGGAAGGGGGCTGCCATTTGTAGGAATGGCCAGATGAAGATCAGACAGAATGAAGCACGCCCTAGAGCAGCTTACACTGTGCACATAACTTCTAAATGGATGGGGTTTAAGGCAACGGCAGTACCTTTCCTCTGGAACATGGGCTTTTTCTTCCTGAAGTCCCAGCAAAAGAACATCCCTAGAGGTCGAAAGCAGTAACTCAACTCCCAGCCCTTCATCTGGAGCCCAGGCAGTAAAATGACAGCAGAGAAATCCAAGTGTCGACCAGCTCCTGAAACACGGGCAGCAAAAAGACTCCAGAACTGTCTTCTGCGACTCTGAGCAGCTCCTCTTAATGCCTTTGCTTCCCGAACCTGGGGCGGCCGTGCTGTCTCTTTTCTTTCCAGATCAGCACAACATTCACACATCCGTCCTTTCGGGAACCTCGAGGATTGGTCGGTGCCTGCCATTCCGAGGTCTGTTAGGGTTTTTCTTTTTGCTTTTCCATGGTGGGTGCAGGGGTGGGGTTGATGGTTTACAGACAGCTCTTTGGCTTTTAAAGAGCCATCATAAACCTGTCATTGTACATAGTAAATGGCTCCTTTCCCCCCCTTATTACTTCAGTATATGACTTCCTTTAATACGATGGCAGTTGTTCAGGAAAAAGCTGCCTCCTCCACATCATACCTTCCTTTCTTTTGGCACCCAGGTATGAAAGAGGCGATCATTCCCCCCACCCCAAGTGTTTTGCCATGTTCCAGCGAAAGTCAGCATAGGATCTGGGATCACACACCCCTTTCTGCCATGAAATCACTGCAAGCCTGGAAAGGGGAATGTTTGCAACCTACCTCAGTGGGTTGTTCTGGGGCCAAAATATTTGCAAAATTAATGTGTCTTGTGAATGAGAGACCATGAGTCCAAAGCTACTCCACAGGAACACTGCAGTACCCATGGCTATTACTCTGCCCGTTTTAAAGCCAGGAGTCTGGATCCACAACAAAGAGTGACTGATAGATAGTCTCTGAATGGGCTCTTCATAAAGTAGCCCAGGGAAGCCTGGCCATCTGCCAGTATCAGGCACGTGCGTCTCTGTGTCATCACATCAAGGATCCCCTTGTATTAACCACTAAGATGGCCTCTTGTTGCCAAGACCAAATTAATGATAAATTGTACATTGTCTTTGGGGCCATAGCTCGGTGGCAGAGCACCTGCCTTGCATGCAGAAGGCCCCAGGTTCAATCCCCAGCATCTCCAGGTAGGGCTAGGAAAGAATCCTGCCTGAAACCCTGGAGAGCCGCTGCTGCCAGTCAGCGTCGCCAGTACTGGGCTCGATGCACCCAGGGTCTGACACTGTAAAAGGCAGCTTCCAATGTCCCCCAACTTGGTGCCCTCCAGATGTGTTGGACTACAACTCACTCTCATCATCCCCAGCTCACTTTCCCCAGGTTGCAGGAGGCTGCTTTAAAGGTGTGTTTGTCCTGCTTTCATTTCATGCACTACCGTACTTTAGACACATTTCCCAGCCTCCAAAGTAGCTCACTCACGTCTGTCTCTTTAACACGTACATTGCTGAGGCCACTGCACAGCTCAGATACCACCACAGCCCACAACTTTCTCACATCATAAAATTTGCAGAACCTTCCTTTGCTTCATCACTGGAAATGTTCTGCTCTAACTTCCTGCAGTGATGGAATATGAAGAGCTAAATTGTGCAATCCAATCAGAACTTTTCTTGCACATGTCCCACTGGAATGGGTGGGAACAGTGCAAAATGACAGCTGAGTCCACAGTATGCTGTTATTACGGAGCTATGCTGAGACAGTTGCCCTTCTTTACCTCCTAATGGAGACCCCACCACCTTTCGAAGCAATTTGACCCACTCTTCCATGTCCGCCTGCGAATTGGCCATCAGCACATAAGAGTCTTGTCCAGTTCGATTCTGGTCTCCTGAGTTGCCTGCAAGGGGGGGAAACTGAATTACTCATACAGGGAGATGGAGAAAATGCCATGTATTGATTTCTTGCTCTCCTAAGTGATACGTTTTCCCCAACAGGCTTTTATCTGTAAAATATGGCAGCAACTCACGGGCGCACACTACAGACTCATTCCCCCATAGCCAAAACTGATAAGAGCACTTCAGTGTTTATTTAGCGCCAACTCCTATAACCTACTTGCTCTTATCTGTCAAGAATATATCATTTTCACCATGCACTCTCGCCGCTTCTCTATGGGGTGACCATTACAGAGTTGCACCAAGGATGCATTTTCAGGGACACACAAACATTCTCATCCCTTTCTCTGCAATCAGGACACTTCAGCCACTGGCATACCAGTTTCTTGGGGGGCAGCTGCAACAAATCCGAAACCTCATGCCCAGAGATGCTGGAATAGAGTTTTGAACAATTCGCCAGAAACTGTCTTTGGTTTGTTGCAAGCAGTTCCTGCAACATCATGAATCAGACCACTGATTCATCTAACGCAGTATTGTCTACTCCAGGGTGCAGGACCTCAGGCCTGGGGGCCAAATCCAGTCCTTCAGGGGTCCCCAGAAGGCCACGCCCTCTTCCCTGGGTCCCAATTCCTTTCTCTGAACCACCAGTGTTTCCCCCCCCCATTTCTACCCCCTTTTGTGTTTTGTTTTTGTTCGTTATTCTTATATTCGCAAATACAAATTTAAAAACTAAAGCAAACCCCCCCACCAATCTTTGGGTGGTCTTCCAGCTCTGGTGCAGCTTTTTTCCATTCTAAAAGGCTGAACTGTCTCTCCTGAGGACAACGGGCTGGCAGCAAGAGCGTTAAGCACAAATATACTGGCATTTTTGGTGTCCCCTCCCCTTTTGCCTTTGGCCCCACCAAAGATCTGGATCGCAGCCCCTGGCAACTTCTTCGAGGAGGAATTTGTCCCCCAGGCTGAAAGAGGTTCTGCCTGGTCTACTTCAGCCAGCAGCGGCCCTCTAGGCTCTCAGGCAAACACATCCCTTGCTACCTGATCCTTTTAACTCAAGGGTGCACAACTTTCAAGTCCGAGGGCTGCACTGGGTGTCTGCTGGGGTGGCGGGAGCTGCACATGTGTGCGCGCACGCGCACACACACACACGTCCCACCTACAGCAACAGGCCTTGGTCTTGGAGCAACAGCACCTGCCCCGTGTCACAGCATCAAGAAGCTGAAGCTCCCTCCATACCCCAGCCACCCAACCAGGGGCATCATTAAAACCAGGCCTACCTGGGCACAGGCCCCGGAACTTTTGAGCTGTCCCAATTGTCTTTTTTTTTTACATTTTTCCATTGATTTGCATTGGAAAATAGAAACGGCCATAACTGTTTTAGTTTATATGATAAATTCATGACATTTGGAGACCTGGTAGCCTCTATGGAGCTGATTGAACCTGCCAAATTTCAGGCAGTTAGGCCAAGTGGTTTTTGTGCTAGTCACAGTTAAAATTTGCTATTTTCAAGACACTCTGTCAAAAGTAAAGAGCTATAATTTTTTTGTGCTTCCACATAAGTGCATGGAATTTGGGTACCTTGCAGCCTCTCTGGAGCTGAGTGAACATGCCAAATTTCAGACAGGTCCAGTGGCTTTTGTGCTAGCCATGCATAAAGTTCCCTTTTCTCAAAGACTAAAAAAGCAAAAACTATCAAGCCATGCAGGGGATTAGAGATCTTAATCAGAAAGTGTTTAAGGTGACCATAAGGGGGTCACTATCCCTAATCTCTGGTGTAGGGTTTTTTTGAGGTGCAAAAACCTCTCTCCCCCTACTTTTCTGCTCTTACATGCCCACTGTTGGGAGCTTGCTTGCAATTAAATTTTGAAGAGGAAGATGAAAGGGAAGAAAGAGCTCCATGTGACATACTGGTATTTCACACAGCATGTGATTTCACTGCCCGAAACTGGAATCTTTGGCTTCTGCAGAAATTTAGTAGCTTCAGTACAGCAAAGGATCCAATCAGCATCCACAGACTTCTTTCTCCCCCCCACCCCACTTTAATTTCTCTGAAATAGCTGTAGGACTCGAGTTATTCCAAAAGGAGGGTTCGGACTACGTGGCGTCATGGTTGAGGAACTGCTGAGGCTTTTAAATAGGTTCTAGAGGGTTGTGTTTTTTTAAGCTAGAAAAATCTCTCAGCCACCTCACCTCTGCCTCTCTGAAAGGAGCCACTTGGCTTAGGGAATTCTCTCTACACCCCCCACCCCACATTTCCAATCACCATTCTTCTTTTCTTCTTCCCTCCCCTATCCTGTTCTTTCTTTCTCTTCTTCATTCCACCCAGAGCCTATCTTCAGGAATTCTTAAAGAGAATTCTCTTTGGCGGGCAAGAGAAGTTCTGAACTGTATTTGACTGTGACAACAGACAAGAGGGTTGGGTTTTCTCCTTCTCACTCAAGCCTTTGAGAAGAGTGGGTTCATGTGGTTGTAGAGAAACAAATCAGGGCTGTTCTGTTTGTCAGTCGCCATCATCCAGCAATAGGAAGGGCTGCAGCTCAGTGGCAGAGCACAAGCTTGGCCTGCTGAAGGTCGCAGGTTCAATCCCAGCATCTCCAGGTAGGGCTAGGAGAGAATCCTGCCGGAAACCCTGGAGAACTGCTGCTGCCAGTCAGCATCGCCAGTACCGGGCTAGATGGACCCAGGGTCTGACTCAGTCTAAGGCAGCTTCCTATGGTCCTCTGAACAGAAAGCTGTAATAAAAAATAGAAGTTTGGGGTTTGTTTTTTAAGTGGAGGGGAGATGAATACTGCTCGTTTGTGCAATCCTGCGTATGCCTACTCAGAAGCCCCATTATGTTTAACGAGGCTTACCCTCAGGAAAGTGTGCATAGGATTCCAGCACAAGTTGCTTTTGCAGGGAGGTTTGCACCTTGATGATCTGCATGCTTACTCCAAAATAAGTCCTGAGCTGTGAGCATGGTACTGCAGGCTTAATACAGTGCCTGCCCACTTCCGGCTACTGAACTGACTACCCTTTCAGCTCAGTCCTATGCATGTTTGTTATCTGTGGAGTGGAGGAGGTGGTTTTGCATGAACTCTAGCTTCAGTGGTGAGGGAAAGGCACTTAGTACGTACTCAGAGTTTCTCCATAACTTAGCCCTAGTTTTGAAAACAGACTCCTTGAGTTTTGAAAACAGACTCCTTGGCTGAATCCTGGTGAAGTCTCAGCACAAATGAAGTTATGGGGAGGAAGATACAATGAGAGCTTGTGCATAACAAGGAGGAGGTAGAGGAGAGTTGCACAAAACATCTGTTTTTATGAAGAGTTGCTGGAGGATGGTAGGATGAGGAGGGGTGGTTGCATGGAGGGGAATAGAATTGGTAGGGGAGAATGTAAGTGCTTAGTGGTGAAAGAAAGGCATTCTGCATATGCTCAGAGGCACTCTCTATTTAAGAACATAAGAAGGGCCATGCTGCATCAGACTAAGGTCCATCTAGTGCAGTATTCTGTCCACAGAGTGGCCAACCAGATGCCCACAGGAAACCCACAAGCAGGACATGAGTGCAATAGCACCTTCCCACCCATGTTCCCCTGCTTGTAACATTGGTGAAATGTAAATAAATTCTAGTCATTCTAAATTTGCATGCATGTATATCCTTCAGAAACTTTGCAGGTTTCTTGCCTGGGGGACACCTCTGATGACCTGTGCATCTTCGTACAAATCCATGGAAAAACTATTGGGGAGGTGGTGAATGGAAGGGAAAGCAAATCACTCCCTCCCCCAAATTGGAGAACTCCCCTTCCACATGAACTGCTGCACCTATCCTTCTGAAACTTTGCTGGTTTCTTACTTAGGGGCACCTCTAGGCTGTCTGTAATTTTCAGAACAATGGTCTACAAGGAAAATAGAGAGAGAAATATGTCCTCTTTTGGAGACCTCAAAATGTCAAGGCCACCCTTGAACAAAACCCCCTGTGGCTATCATTCTGAAATTTGGCAGGCATCGTCTCCTCTGATGGGGCAATGAATCCCGACATTTGTATCCAGTTCTTTCAAGGAAAAACAATGTTATTGGCAGTTCTCTTTAAAAGAAAATCAAAATATGAACCTTGCACCTATTTTTTCTGACCTTGGGCAGGTGTAATCCCCTTCTAGGGGGCTACTATGCCTGAAATTACCATCCAGTTCTGACCAAGAGAAAAAAGTTACCATTTTTTTCTAATTTCCCATGGTAGTCAACAGAAAGCATAGACTAATTTTTCCAAACCTGGACTCAGGTTTGGTGCTGAGCTGAAGTGGACTGACTACAAACTGGCCTGAGCAGAAGCAGGATGTTTTCCAAAACACTGAATCAGGGTCTGAGTTGAAGTGTGGGGGGTATGCGTGTCAGTGCACACTTCTTATGTATGTATGTAATCTATGCACACATGTAAGCACATCACATAGACACACATATATATTAGAGGTCCGCTTAGACTTGGAGATATCTATATCTATCTTTATGTAAATATAGATATATGCATGTGCAAATTTGTGTTATGGGCCTGTGCCCCAGATCTTTTAAGAACCTAGCAGCGCCCCTGCACCCAACCAGAAAAAAGAAGAACAAAAAACACTTTAGGAACAGGCTCTATGATTCCCGCTGCAGAAGCTTTGTTCGTAGAGCATCTCCAGAGTGCCCTAGAGACAGGCAGGAACCTTTGAACACTGCTTACTAGGATGCTCCAGGGATGCTCTAGGAATGAGGCTTCTATGGCAAGGACCACACTGTCATGCCCAACCTGGAGGAGGATTCGTCTGAGGAAGAAGAGGAGGGAGGGTGTCAGCACAATGGGCCCTAGCCAGAGCGAAGCAAGGATCAGGAGGACTTGTCTGACAGTCCTCCCTGGAAACATTACAGGAGCAACCTGCCCCTCTCAAACAGTTCCTGAATTCCCCCAAATGCTGGAAGCAGAGCCTGAGATAATCCATCCCTCTGAATGGCATAGAATCAGACAAAAGCAGCAAAAGAACAAAAGGAAATTACAGCATGGGGCCTCCCTTAAAAGCAACATGCTGACTTAATTTGCCAGCTGTGCTGATTAACGACCAGCTATAAATCAGCCTAGCCCACACCAGCTCACTCGTATGAACAACAGTGCCTTAACCTTGGCATTGCCTTCCAAGACACCAGACCTGACAAGCTGCTAGACCCTCTGCCAGCCACCTGCATGATGCTTTTGGACACCTCCTGACCAGTCTTGATGCTTGATAAACTGATGCTTGTGAAATGACCTTTGGACTGCTTTGATCTCACCTGTGCCTGCAAAACCTTATTGGAATTCCTGTGCATGACCCTGGCTGAACTGGTTGCTCTCTCACTGCTACTCCTGGGACTATCTGCACCTTGCCCAAGGCCCTTGCCAGCGTTGAAACAGGACACATACAGCCTTTACCTAGAGTGCCTTTTTCTCCCCCCGGCTTTCAGCAGTGGCAAATGCTGGGGGCTACCAGGGCTTAGGGAACCACACTTTCTGTACCCTTGTTTTAACTAGGTGTGTTGGGGAACTGAACCCCAGACAGTGCCAGCACCAGCTCTTTTGCCACCTGGAGTGGGAAAGCACGCGTGCTCCGCTGCTCGTGGGCCTCCCATTACTGCCACCACTGCACAGCCCACCCACCCTGACCGTTGCTGTGGTCTGCCCTCTGCCTGAGGATCCTCTCAGCACCAGCCAGAGGACAAGCGGGTTCTCTGAAGAGTCGCATCAGTCAAAGAAAACAGGCAGTGCAGCTCCTCAGAAGAGTCAGCGAGGCCCAAATGTCTGGCTCTGAGGGGGTCTTTTCTCAGAGCCAGGCATCATGGGAGGGTTGTCCCAGGGGATTGCCACCATCTGTGATCTGTAGTGAACAAACTGGGAGTCTACCCATTTCCTTATAGCAATCGCACATTTCAGTAAGATTCTTTTTTATCTCATGCCCCCTCCTTCCATAACTGTCTAATAATAGCACATTCAACACTAAAAATTTCAAAGCAGTTAAAAAAAACAGTTAAAAGGCAGGATCTCAACCAAGGTGCTGTGGGAATTGTCGTGTTCTGAGGGCAACATTTCTGCTAGAAATTCTTCACAAAACTACAATTCCCAAGGTACCCAGGGGGAGATGCCTTGTCAGTAAACTAGTTCAAGTGGGTAGCATAAATGGGTCCTCAATAAATGTGCAAAGAGCAAAGAAACTAGAATCAGGGCCAGCCTTAGGGGTAGGCAAGCTGGTCAGTTGCCCAGGTTGCCAAGCCGGGCTCATGGTTGTGTTTTTAATGTACTGTCTGCTGTGAGCTAGGGTGGCAAAAATCAAGTATCTGTAACCTTTTTTTCAAGGCTCTACAGGCTACAAAAATGATCTTCCTTTAATTAGCTTTAAAGTATGTTTCTTTTCCAATGTCCACTTTGATGTCATTTGTGCAAGGCAAAAAACAGTGGAACACATTTTGAGATAACATTATCGAGCACTTAGCACTTCAAATACTGTAAAGACTATAAGCACTATATAAATAATAATAATAATAATAATAATAATAATAATAATAATAAAATAAAGCCGTAAGCAGTAAAAGGTCAGCTGGATACCTTTTTTATTTGTAATTTTTCTTTATTATTTTTAAAGACAAAAACATTGATCTTGTAAAATAGGGAATGCTTACCAAAAGATAGGAACTGCTACAAATCAAAAAATATTGTAAGTAAAACCTGTGATAGTTCTGCTGTGTGGCATAGTGCACCGCCACTGCTCAGAATGTGCATTTTGTGCTTTGGCTTGTAAACTGTAGCAAGGTGGCTGAGAGATCAAGGTTTTGAGTAATGTCGTTCTCGATGGACATCACACCTGCACCAGGCTCCATCAATCCTCTGGGTGGCCCTGCAAAACTGACCAAGGGGGGCAGGGGGAGAGCATCAAAGGCATTCCTTGCCCAAGGATGCTATTTATACTAGCGCTGGCCCTGACTAGAATGGTAATGCAATTAATTGCTATTCACCTGGAATGATTTCAAAGATAAACCTCCCAACTTCATCAGAGGTGGCAGCAAGTTCCTTGATGGCACTGCCATGAAGACGGACCGAACCCTGCAACGAAAGGCACCAACCATGATGAACTGGCCACTAAAATACAAGTCATTACCTACAGGAAACCCAGATGTTGTCGTTCAAGATTATTATAGCCTTTGACATTTGATTCATAAATGTAATACCGCTTAAATATAATATACATGTAATATATGTAATCTAATAATTGATATATTTCATAATTCATAGGATAGTAGCACAAAAAATTCAGAGTATAAAACAAACTGCCAAATCATCAACAGAAACATTTCCTTAAAAGATACAGATATTTTAATTTAGCTACAAATTAATATCACAGCCTCAGAGTAGTAATACTTCCAGTGAAACATTCCAATTATTATGCTTATCCTAATTCTCATAATAATTCTTGATCTTGATCATCTTTTCCCCTATCATCACAAAACCTAAGCTTCATCATATATACATTTCCAGAAGGGTGGTCACACTGGGCTGTTGCAGCAAAACAACAGTCTTGGGGGATGTTAAAGCCTAACACATGTACGTATTTGTGTGCAAACACCTGGACACCTAATGGGAGCAGAAAGAAAGAGATCTAGGGGTTGTGGTGGACAGCTCAATGGAAGTGTCGACCCAGTGTGCGGCTGCTGTAAAAAAGGCAGACTCCATGTTGGGCATAATTAGGAAGGGAATTGAGAATAAAACTGCCAATATCATACTGCCCTTATACAAATCTATGGTGCAACCACACTTAGAATATTGTGTACAGTTCTGGTCACCACACCTTAAAAAAAGATATTGTACAGTTGGAAAAAGTGCAGAAAAGGGCAACTAAAATGATCAAGGGGCTGGAGCATCTCCCCTATGAGGGAAGATTACAACAGCTGGGAGTCTTTAGCTTGGAAAAAAGGAGGGTAAGGAGAGATATGACAGAGGTGTTCAAAATTATGCATGCTGTGGAGAATGTGGATAGGGAGAGATTTTTCTCCCTCTCTCATAATACTAGAACCCAATGGGGTCATCCCACGAAGCTGATTGGTGGGAGATTCAGGACAGATAAAAGGACTTCTTCACACAGCGCATAGTCAGACTATGGAATTTGCTACCACAACATGTCGTGATGGCCACCAATTTGGATGGCTTTAAGAGGGGGTTGGACACATTCCAGGAGGAGAAGGCTATCAATGGCTACTAGTCCTGATGGCTATGTGCTACCTCCAGGATCAGAGGCAGTATGCCTTTGTGCACCAGTTGCTGGGGAACATGGGCGGGAGGGTGCTGATGCACTTGTGTCCTGCTTCTGGGTTCCTGGCCAACAGCTGGTTGGCCACTGTATGAACAGAATGCTGGACTAGATGGACCCTTGGTCTGATCCAGTAGGGCTGTTCTTGAGTTCTTAACTGTACAGTGGTATGTGATTGTAATTGATATGACAGTAATTCATGCATGTAATGTGTGCCACTATAACCCACCTGTGCATTTTCTTTGTGTGTGTGTGTACGTGTGAGTGCGCGCGCGTGTGTGTGTGTATGCGTGAGCATGTGTACATGCTTCCCCCCCCCCGGATTCAGATTCCATAACACTTGAAGGCTACACAGAGTGCCAGAAAATCTTCTGACCTGAGAATTCAACAGCACTAAGATAGAAGAGTGTTATGTTCAAGTTTCACACAAGTGGCATCATGAACTTCAACAAAACCCTATTTGGAGTGAGGTGTATGCAAAGTTAAGAAGAGGACAAAAAAACCAGATGCATAAACACAGTACAGCAATCGCTGTTAAGAATGTCATATTGGATATTTTCTGGCATCACCACCTTATCATAACATAGTGAACTCCACATAACTTGTCAGGAAAAGGATCACAATGTTCTAGAATGGTTTCCTTGTAAACATCAGTGAACACCCTATAAGAGAGAAGGAGTATAGTCTGTGAGGAGTGTATCTGGCAAGGGGAGGCAAATGCGTATGCCAGATCAGGGCTTGTATTCTAGAGGACCCTGAGCTACTCACTTTCTTCTTGACATTGCTATCAGCCATGTTTTCACTAGCTAACATAATACAACTTTTGCATTCCTTGAATTTTGAACTGCACAAATGTTCTTTTGGGACTGTACTCCCCCCTCCACCCCCCGGGACGGCACATTTTGTGTCTGGTTGCACATTTTAGTAAAGCTCTGGATAAGGCCTTCCACTGTGAATGGAAACTTGTGTAAAACGGTACCCAATGCATTCCCCTTTCTACAAAGAGAGAGGCTGCTATCACAAGGTCAAAGGAAATTCATGCAGTTACAAATATGGAAATACCAGTGGTTTTCACAATACTGGTTTGTGTGTTTTAGCACAAAATTTGGTAAGGAAAGTACCAATCTCAAGTGGTTTTGATAAGTGTGTATTTACTTCACTTACTTCAAATGTGAAGCAGACAACAACCCCACCACCTCTGCAGATAAACACATGTTGTGAAACCGGATCCTTTGCATGGTTACTCAAAAATAAGTCCCATTGTGTTCAACAGAGCTTATGTCAAACTACATGGGTGCATAGAGGTAACAACCAAGAAACCCTGACATTCACAGACCAAAGCAGAGAGAGAGAGAGAAAGAGAGAGAAAGAGAGAGAGAGAGATGGGGGATGAGCAACTACAGAGAAACATCAGACACAAAGTGAGGCGCCCTTCCATGCTTTACATCTGCTACAGTCCTCATATGTAAGAGCAAAAAAGGAAAAGAGAGGACAAGTCTGGCAATCCTGATGAACAGATATGAAAGGCTGACTGTACAGTTTCTCATTTTACACTCACTTGACTCATCAAGGCATCATGATATATAGGATTAAAACAGGGCTTGCTCCTTCCACCCTGCTGCTAAACACAGCTGCTTGCAAGTGAGCACGATTTTATTGTAGAAAGGGTAACATATTGTAGAAAGGGTATATTGTAGAAAAGGTAACAATGGTAAAATAGGCATTTAATGAAAGGCAAAAATCTGAGGTGTCTTTAGTGCTTCTGAGGCAGTGCTATTCCACGACCTGCTAAATGTGATTCCACATGGCATTTAATATAGCACTATATTCCCCACAATGCATGTTTCCATGGCCAAGATTCTAAGCAGGGATTGGGAGAAATTCATTTGGTTCGCATTTTGATACGAACTTAACTCATTTCACACTGTTGAACCAATATGCAAGCCAAAATTCAGTTATCCTTTAAAATCAACACTTCTCAGAATTCTGCAACGGAGTTCTCCAATAAAAATGCATATATTAGGGAAACGTACACACAGACATGTGTATATTAATGAAAATAATGTTCCACAAAGCATTATATTAGAAAAATTGCTTGCAAAAATGTGTAAATTAGGCAAAATTGCATACGACTGCATGTATTAGGAGAAACGTGCACAAAAATTTGGATTTACATGAAAACCTAAACAACCCCCCCCCCCCCCATTTGGGATGAATTAAATGTAAGATGGGGAAAATGAAAAGTGGACAGAAATTGAAATTGTCCAATTCGTTCATCCTAAAACGTTTGCTCAGAAGTTGGATTTGGTTCCGTAAAGCTATTGAAGCCATAGAAATCCCTCCGGTTGTTAGTTATTGTACTTCATATTGGTGCAATTCCACTAGTATTAAAAAAAAGGAAAGGAAAGCATTTTAGGGTGCAACCCTATGCATGTTTAGACAGAGAAAAGGCCTACAACTCCCAGCATGGCTGGCTGGGGAATGCTGGGAGTTGTAGGCCTTTTCTCTGTCTAAACATGCATAGATTGTGCCCTTAGCCGCCAAGGTGCTGTCGTGCTAATGAAGTGCAAAGCGTCCGAGGTGAGTCTGAGGTGTCAGGATTGGCCTAGCCCCACAAGCAACCCAGGCAGCTACAGTTGCAGGAGGGGGACATTTAGGATTGTCAAGGAAGAAGCAGGCGACTGATATCCAAGGATGCCTTACAACACCGCAATGCAGAAGGTGCTGGAATGCCCCAGGAACAGTACCTAATCCTAAAGTACCTAAAGGGTAGACTGGGCCCTGATAGGTACCTATATGGGAAACCGCTGGGAGCCCCATGTGAGCTTTCTAGAAGAGCAGTAGGATATCATTTACACATTACTGGACTACTAAAAATATTCCCTTACTAGTAACACAATAAATGTAGTCTTATACCATGTTCCCCAAGAACAGTCTAGTTTTCAGTGCTGGTGATGATGACCTTTAAAGCCCTGAATGATTTGGGCCCAGGGTATTTCCTGCCTGGCAAATAGTTAAGATCTTTGGGAGAGGCTCTTAACAAGTGTCCCCACCTGAGGTTAAATTAGTGGGTGTGGGGGACAGGGCCTTTTCTGAGGTGGCGCCGAGACTCTGGAACTTCCTCCCCAAGGAGGCCTCTTTATGCCCCAGCCTTTCAGAGAATTGTAAAGATAGGCTTAAAAAAAAAACCCACTTGTTTATATTTTATGATTCCCTGTTTGATTTGTATAATCTCTGACTGATATTTTATTATGGATGTTAATTGCGTTAAATTGATTTGTTGCATTGCATTGTTTGTTTCTCATTATATATTTTAATTGATTTTTTTTTCATTGTAAGCCACTTTGAAAGCCAACTATGTGGTGAAAAAGTGACATATAAATGCTGTAATTAATTATTTTTTCATCAGTGTCTTGTTGGGATGGGAAGGAGCTCTTCTTCCAGGCCCAAGACCTAGGCTTCATTATCAGCCCCTCTGGGATTGTATCTACACAGTAGCTTTACATCCAGTTCTCCTGGGATGTTTGAAAATCATGGGGCTTGAAGAATAAAGGAATACATCCTTTGAATGTTCAGTTGATGTTCTGATGATATGCAACCAGCATTGAGGGAGTCTTTGGGTTTCTCCACATTAATGGAAAATCCTGCTACCTTACTGTTAGAAAAAGAGTCTCCATAACCGTTGGCGCCTCAGTTACGTAGGAGCCCAAGTGGTGGGAAAAATGTGGGCGGAGCAAAAAGGAGAACCATAATGACACGCTCATGACTAACGGCTTGGTAGGTTGATACTGACTGTTTATTGGCTATTAACTTGGTAAGCTGATGTACTGACTGTTTCATTGGTTACTGACAAGAACAATAGAAGTGATATGGTATAAAAGGCTTTTGCATACGTGTCTCGGGGTCCAGACTGCTCTGCACCCGTTTTGCAAAACGTTCAATAAAATAGTGTTGGATCCACTGCTGCCTGCCTGGCATCCTTTTCTTCTAAACCGAAAGCAAGAACTTTTTATCTGACAATTTGGTGCCGTGACTTGGATCCTGCTTCGGGGCGCGTCCCCTTTGCGCTGAGCCGAGGGGCCGCGGCGGAGAAGTGGCCACAGGCGGTTGTTTTACACTGCCTTCTCCTCACGTCGGCGGCGGCGGAGGCACTTGGGGACCAACGCCAGAGGGAGAGGGAGACGTGATCACTGCTTTTTGGCACCGGCAGTGGATCAATAGGCAGCTGGACGCGGCTGCAGGCGGGACAGAGGAGGCCTCGGGGTAAGTGAAACAGCTTGCTTTAGGGGATACACGCGGGACGGTGGTGTGTTTGTGATTGTGTGAGACGCCTACGGGCGAAGCGAGTGAGGAGCCCCAATCTGCATTTCCCTGTCTCGGCGACGGGCTGGGTCAGAGGAGGGCGAAGCGCGAGATTTGTTGAGTGAAATCCCACCGTCATGGGCGGGTCCCAATCCAGGCTCACAGAAGAGTCCCATACACCCTTGGAGTGTTTTTTGCGCAACTGGTCACATTTTAAGCAGGATTATGGAACTAAGATGACGAAGGATCGACTTGTCCTTCTTTGTGCCCAGGAATGGCCGGTATTAGAACCCAAATGGCCACCCGAGGGGTCTTTTGACCCAACCCTGGTATCTGCTGTGCGCATAATAGTAACGCAGAGGGGAAGTTGGGATCAGTTCCCCTATATTGATTCATGGGCAACTTGCGTACCTCTCGGCGGCAGGCCTGCCCCGTGGGTACTTAAATGTATGTCCTTGGCCCTCCCTGTGATAACTGGAAAAAAACTGACGAGGAAGGGAACACCTAGGGTGGCAGCGACGGCCCCTGAGGATCCGTTGCTTCCTCCTCCCTACGGGACTGCTGTCGCGGGGAGACTACGCCCGTCCCAGCCCCCACCCTCCCCAAGGGAACCTGCCCAAGAGTTGCAACCATTAACAATTCCTGAGATTGGGTCTATGACTGAGTTCGAGGACACTCTCCAAGATCGTTTGGATGCCCTCGAGAAAAATTTCAAAGAGATGAAGGGTGCTTGGGGGCCTCGAACCCAGGAAAAGCTGCCTGATAAAGAGGAGGAAACCAAAGAAGGGCCTAATTACAATTTACGAAAGGACCCTCAACCACTAGTAAAATTGACCTTCCCTATTAGAGAGGTCCCCGATCCTACTGCCCAACATCCACAGGGGACAATGTTTGTTTACGTTCCCTTTACGATATCTGATTTGTACAATTGGAAACAGTTCAATCCTCCCTTTGAAGAGGACCCTGGTCCACTGTTTTCCTTAATGGAAAATGTGAGGCTTACACACAATCCTACCTGGGATGACACACAGATGTTGTTAAACACTTGCTTCCTTAGTCAAAAACCAACTATCCTTGCGGGGGCACGAACTAGATTTAGAGAAGAGAACCCCCAGGCGACTGAGGAGCAAATGGCAGAGGTTTTGCCTATTGGGAGGCCTGACTGGGGAGTGGCCACAGCAGCGCAAAGGCAATTACATGCCGAATACTTTCAGCTTGTTTTAGCGGGCATGAAACAGGCCGCTCGAAGGGCCCCCAATCTGCAAAAGGTCTTGACGTTGAAACAGGACAAAAGCGAGCCCCACTCCGTCTTCCTCCAAAGGCTGAGAGAAGCCTTTGCTAAATATACTGACATCGACCTGAATGACCCAAATAACCTACGAATTCTCACAATGCAGTTTGTAGGAAATAGCTGCCAAGATATTAGAAAGAAGTTACAAAAAGTTGAAGGAGGAGTGGCGGCTGATTTGGGAGTCCTGGTTGAGGTAGCCCAGAAGGTCTATGAAAGACAAGAGGAAGAAGAAGAAAAAGAAAAAGATAAAAGGCAAGCAAAACTACTTGCTGCTGTTCTCAAGCCAGAGAAAGGAGGGACTAAGAAGGGTGGAAAGGGGAACAGAAAAGGGCCTCCCTTAGGAAAGGATCAGTGCGCTTTCTGTAGAAAGATTGGGCATTGGAAACAAGACTGTGAAGCCCTGAAACAGAAAGAGAAAGAAAGCAGGGGGGAAGAACAAAGCGTGTTGTATGAACAAGAAAGAGATTAGGACAGACCGGGGCCCGGACCCCTCTTGGCTGTTTCCGAGGCAAGACAGGACCCCATGGTCAAAATTAAAGTTGGGGGTCGCTCCTATGATGCCCTTGTGGATACAGGGGCTGCCTTGTCCATACTCCCCCTTAACAAGCCACCAGCGGGAAGTGGGGGAACTACCACCATAATGGGGGTCGAGGGAAGGGCAACGCAAGTGCCCCTTTCTCGTCCTTTGTTTACTAAAATTGGAAAAACACACCTAGAACACGCGTTTGTCTGTACCCCCTCCTGTCCGGTGGCATTGTTAGGGAGGGACTTATTGACTAAGCTCCAAATTGAGATCACTTTCACCCCTGATGGAAGAATGGAAGTACGACTTCCCAAGCAACAGAGCAGCAACTATCAAATGGCCCTTTTTAAAGCCATGGAGGAACCCACCTCAGAGGCAAATGAAGACTGGTGCTTAATAGAAAACAGAGTCAACCTACTGGTTTGGGCCAGGGTTGGAGGGGCCTCTTGTGCCAAATCGGCAGCACCATACAAAATTCCTCTCAAGGAAGGGGCGAAACCAGTTCATATGAAACAATACCCCCTTTCCTGCCAAGGGAAGCTGGGTCTACAACCAGTAATAACGAAGCTCCGAGAGGAAGGCCGACTCATCGAGATAATGTCCCCCTACAACACGCCCATTATCGCTGTGTCAAAAGGGGGGGCAAAGGGTTTCGCCTTGTGCAAGGCCTCCGCCTCATTAACCAGCAAATCGAGGCCCCCCACCCTGTGGTCTCTAACCCACACACCCTTCTCGTAAGAATTCCAGAAGATCATGCATGGTTTACTGTCATAGACCTAAAAGACGCTTTCTTTAGCATCCCACTCCACCCTGACTCGAGGCCTTTGTTCGCCTTTGAGTGGGAAAGCCCAGAGGGTAAGTCAAAGGTTCAATTAACATGGACAGTGATCCCTCAGGGGCTCAATCTTTCACCGGTCGTTTTTGGTCAGCAACTTCAAAAGGACCTCGAGCCTTGGGTCCATCAGCACCTTGAGGTGCATCTCCTCCAATATTGTGACGACCTCCTGATCTCAACCAAGGCTAAGGATATGTGCCTAAATGAAACAATTTCCCTCTTTAATCATCTAGCAGAGAGAGGCTATAAAGTGTCAAGGGAGAAGGTGCAGCTAGTCTGACCAACTGTAAAATTCTTAGGTTACCACTTAGCTAAGGGGACCCGAAGCTTGGGATCAGAAAGAGTCGAAGTCATTCGTGACACTCCTGTCCCTACGTCCCCCCGTGAGCTAAGGGCCTACCTGGGATTGACTGGATTCTGTCGGCTGTGGATAGCCGACTATGGGGAAATAGCACGACCACTATATGAGGCACTGCAAAAGGATACATTAGACAAATGGAAATGGACTAAAGAAATGAATAAGTCTTTCCTCAGCCTTAAAGCTGCCCTTGTGTCACCACCGGCCCTCGCCATGCCTATGTGCATGAGAATAAGGGCGTAGCCTCGGGGGTACTCTGCCAACGGATGGGCCCTTCCTGGAGGCCAGTGGGTTACTACTCCAAAGTCCTTGATGTTGTAGCACGAGGATGGCCGAGCTGCTTGAGAGCAGTAGCAGTGACAGCCTTGATCTGCACTGACGCTGAGAAAATGACAATGGGAGGGACCATCGAGGTCTGGGTGCCACATGGGGTGCCACAAATCCTAGGGTCAGGGGGAGGAAGCAAATTCCTCAACCCGGCTTGGCACTCCCGATATGAAATAGGCTTGTTAACAAACGAAAGCCTCACTTTCAAAGCCTGCTCTAGCTTCAACATCGCCACCCTGTTACCGGCAATACAGGCCACACGTGGGCCGGGGCTCCCAGATCATGATTGTCTTGAAGTACTAGACTTGGACACCGAGGGTTGGCCAGATCTTGAAGATGAACCGTTGGAGGGGGCTGAAGATTTGTTTGTGGACGGGTCCAGTTATATGCTAGACAGGAAGCGTTACACAGGGGCGGCTGTCGTCACCCATAGTGAGAGTGTCCATGAAGAACGACTGCCTCCTCATTTCTCCACCCAATCCGCTGAACTGGTGGCCCTGACAAGAGCTTTGCAGGCAGGCAAAGGAAGGCGGGTAAATATTTACACTGACAGTAAGAATGCTTTTGCCATTGTGCACGCTCACGGACAGTTATGGAAAGTGAGGGGATTCCTTACAGCAAATGGATCCCCAGTTGCCAATGGCAGCTTAATCGTAGACCTCTTGGATGCCCTCCAGTTACCCTTACAAGTGGCAGTTATCCACGTCCGAGCCCATGGAAGGGAAAAAGAGGAAAAGTGGAGGCAAGGAAATCAAAGAGCTGATGAAGCCGCAAAGAGAGCAGCCAGGGAAGGAATCCAAGGAACATTCCTTGTCTTACCCAGAAGGGGGGAGCGCCCCACATACTCCCCCTCTGAGTTGCAAATGGCACAAGAACACAAAGTGAGTCCTCGCGACGATGGATGGATCCAGATGATGGATGGAAGACTGCTTCTTCCACAGACCCTGCAGGGAGCTATCCTGGAACAAGTGCATCACTCTCTTGGACACCCTGGGGCATCAGCCATGATTGACTATTGCAAGAGGCTATTTGTCTCCCCTGGCCTAACTGTACGCGCCCATCGACTAGCCGCAACCTGCGAGGTCTGTCAGAAAACTAATTCCCCCAGAGCCCCCCCTCCACCAAAAGGAGGGCGACCATGAGTGTACTATCCCTTCCAGAGGGTACAGATCGATTTTGCTGAAATGCCACCGTGTAGGGGTTACAGGTATTTGCTTGTAATAGGGTGTCAAATGACGGGGTGGGTAGAAGCGTTCCCATGCAGGAACTGTCAAGCAAAAACTGTAGTTGCTAAATTGTTACAGGAGGTGGTGCCCAGGTTCTCCTTGCCTGAAGTTATAGAATCCGACCAGGGCTCACATTTCACTTCAGCTGTTACGCAAGGGTTGGCACGAGCTCTCGGGGTAGAGTGGCACTTACACTGCCCCTGGAGACCCCAGTCGAGTGGGCAAGTTGAAAGAACCAATCAGAGTCTCAAGGAGACTCTAACCAAGCTCCAGCAAGGGATAAGACTCACTTGAGTTGAGGCTCTGCCAATAGCTTTGACAAATCTTTGAAAAATGCCAAGAAAAGACATAAAGCTGTCCCCCTTTGAACTAATGTTTGGATTCCCGCCTCGGGTACACTGCGGAAGGAGGGAGGAGGTCAAATGGGAAATGGGAGATCAGATGTTAAGGGGCCAGTTGATTTCTCTACAGTCCGTTCTTTCACAGCTACGAGCCTACTCTGTCCCATTCTAGAGATTGCCACTAGATGCTCCCATCCATCTCTTCCAATCGGGAGATGAAGTACTGCTGAAAAAGTGGAATAAAGAAGCTTTAAAGGAAGGGTGGGAAGGACCCTACCTAGTGGGACCAACCAGCCATTCATGTGTAAAACTTGTAGGTTCTAGCAAATGGACACACTGCAGCTGGTTGAAGCCATTTAGACGACCCCTGCCTCCTCCTGTCACCCGGAGAGAACAGGAGGACACGGGCAACGGTCCTCTGCTCCCTGGCACCCCCCAGGAAGCTGCCAGGGACACAGGCGAAGAAGCCATCCAGGAGCCACAATCACCTCTTGTCTATAAATCCCAGCACCTAGGAAAGACCAAGATCCGACTTAATCGGGCTTGATAGAATAGCTACTCTTGCTAAAATGAAGTGGCTGTGGATCCTAACATTGCTTACCTATGGAGTAATGGGATCAAAACAATCTTGTTGCCAAGAAGGGGGAAACACAGTCTTCAGAACTTCTCTAGGGACAGAATACTACAAATCCATGAAGTCTATCACTTGCTTAGGAAAGAAGGTTTTCAAGATACAATTAACCAAACCCTACACCTATTATACTGGTACTCGGAAAAGCCAATTACCACTAGGGGCCAAAGTTTGCCTCACTAAGGGAGGGCAGTGGGGATTAGATCGATGGAGCCCGCCGCAGGTCCATCAGACCATTAAGCAAGTTGTGCAGCAAGCCAGGCTAACCCCTGCAGCCCCACGTCCGCCCCCCTTAATAAAGATCCCAGAGATAGAGAAGCGCCCCTGGAAAGCCAGATTAGGGGTCCCAATAACAGAAGAAACTGATAATGTGTGGCTAGAATGGGTAAAGTACACCGCCAAGTCCTTAAATAAGTCTGACTGTTTTATTTGTGCTGCAGGAAGATCGGTAGCAAGGGTAATGCCTTTTCCTCTGGGATGGGACACTCCCTCCCTCCTCACCTGTGTGATCCGTTTGTTCCAGCACCCTAACGCATGGGGAGAGGAGGAGTGCCAGACTCTCAATAAGTTGTACCCTCCCCTCAAATTAGAAAATCGTGTTATACCTCCTGTAGCTTTTGTGCAACAAAGAAACCATACTGGATGTATATACCGAAATCTTTTAGGGGGAGGGGAGCCTGTAGGGAACCTGACAAACAAATGGAGATGTGTTAATTCCACTAGCTTTAAAAATGATTCCCTCTCAATCCCACGGGCTGATCTCTGGTGGTACTGCGGGGGTCTAGAGTTATATGAAGTATTGCCCTTCAATTGGTCAGGAGTTTGTGGACTGGTCCAGTTGGCAGTCCCCTTTTCAATCGCATTTCATCCAACAAGGGAGACTAGCCAACCCCAACAGAAACGGTCGGTAACCCCTTTTGATAACTGAATATACATTGACTCTATAGGGGTGCCAAGGGGAGTGCCAGATGAGTTCAAAGGGAGAAATCAAATCGCTGCAGGATTTGAGTCTACCCTGTTTTGGTGGGCGACCATTAACAAAAATGTAGATTGGATCAATTACATTTATTATAATCAACAAAGATTTATAAATTATACCCGTGATGCTGTAAAAGGATTGGCTGAGCAGCTAGATGCCACTAGCCAAATGGCCTGGGAAAATCGGCGTGTTCTTGATATGATGTTAGCAGAAAAAGGAGGGGTATGCGTTATGTTAGGTGGGCGGTGCTGCACCTTCATCCCTAACAACACTGCCCCAGACGGCACAGTGACAAAAGCATTACAAAGTCTCACCACCTTATCTGAGGAGTTAGCTGAGAATTCAGGGATTAACAACCCCCTGACTGCCTGGCTAGAAAAGTGGTTTGGAAAATGGAAACACCTAGCAGCCTCAATCCTTATCTCGCTTGTAGTGGTGGTAGGAGTTCTGGTATTATTTGGTTGCTGCATTATCCCCTGTGTCAGAGGCTTATCCCAGTGATTGATAGAAACCGCTCTGTCAAAACAGATGCTCTTGCTTTATTGTACCAATAAAGAGGCTCCGTTTTAAACGCTTTAAGACGTGAGTAAAGACTTAAAGGAGGGAATTGTTAGAAAAAGAGACTCCATAACCGTTGGCGCCTCAGTTATGTAGGAGCCCGAGTGGCGGGAAAAATGTGGGCGGAGCAAAAAGGGGAACCATAATGACGTGCTCATGACTAACGGCTTGGTAAGCTGATACTGACTGTTTATTGGCTACTGGCAAGAACAATAGAAGTGATAAGGTATAAAAGGCTTTTGCACACGTGTCTCGGGGTCCAGACTGCTCTGCACCCGTTTTGCAAAACGTTCAATAAAATAGTGTTGGATCCACTGCTGCCTGCCTGGCATCCTTTTCTTCTAAACCGAAAGCAAGAACTTTTTATCTGATATTACCAACGGTTTTTTGCTCCTGGATTCTTTGCAGGATCATGATTGGCTCCATTACACGGGCAGCCATGGATGACCATGTGGTTTGAATTGAAACCTTCCATTTCAGCACTATTCCTATGTTTTCCTTTAGACAGCGTCATCTAGTGGCTGAAATCTAGCACTACAGTGGCATTGCACACTACTGGTTCAGCACATTTTTTAAAGACTTGATTTAGTCCTGTGTTTTTTACAGGTGGAAAAATCTGGAAAAGGATGGGAGGGGCCCTGGATGTTGATGACATCGTGTAATGGACCTGCAAACATCCGTGAGTGGCCAATCATGAGCGTGCAATAAGTTGCCAGGGCAGAGAAGCCCTTTCTTGTTGCAGAACAAACTGCTCAGTTAAGGTGGGCATGCTACACTACAGACTTAAATGGGTTTATCATGGCCCCCTCTTAGGGCGCTTCCAGACGAGGCTTTTATTAACCACCAACCTGCCCAATGCACTAAATTTTATTGGGGGGGGGTGTCGAGACAATGTTGTCTTCCACTCATAACCCTCCCATGTTTTCCCACCACTTCTTCCACCTTTTGTCTTTCTGCAGGCAATCCGTTAGGGAGAAAAAGATGGAATAGCTGCACCATGAGCTAGGAGCCCTCCCTCTGGAAGCACCCTAATAGAACTCCAGTTCTGTGTAGGGGAGCTGAGCTACGCATCTTCAGCAGAACTCCTCACTGCTCCCAGGTTCTTTGGGGTAGCCATGTCAGCTAAACTGGCACAAACCTGACCTGTGTTTGTAATAGAGATGAAACCTCTGGTGCAGGGGTGTCAAACGTCAGGCCCTCTGGGGTTCCCCAGAAAGCCGCATCACCTTCTTCTCCCCCCTCCCCCCGCCAACCACCGACCCTTTGGTGATTTCCTGGCTTTTGTGTGTGTGTTCTTCCCCATTCTTAAGGGGCAGGCTGCCTCTGCTACGGCTTAGATGCCTTGGGAGGGCTTCTGCCCTGAAAGGTGGCCTGAAAATATAATAAATAAAGAGTTACTGGCAAAAAGTGCTCTAAGCTAAAATATGGTAGTATTGTTGGCCCCACTCACCACTGGAATGCAGCCCCTGGCAGCTTCTCCAAAACTGCATTTGGCTCTCTGCCCAGTGTGGTATAGTGGCGAGAGCGTTGGACTGGGACTCAGGAGAACTGGGTTCAAGTCCCCCCTTGGCCATGAAGCTCACTGGGTGGCTTGGAGCCAGTCACTGACTCTCAGCCTAACCTACCTCACAGAGTTGTTGTGAGGATAAAATGGCGAGGAGGAGGACCATGTAAACACCTTGGGTTCCTTGCAAGAGGAAAAAAGACAGGATGGGTTGTGCAACACTAAATGCTCTGCTGCAAGTACTCCTGAGGCAAACTGCAGGAGCGGGTGGCGCCCTCAGAAGTTCTCCCTCTGATGATCGCGGAGATCAGGCAGGGACAAAAGGGGTGAGGCGCTCCCTAAGGTGCTCCCTAAGAGAACCTGGTCCAAAGTTGTTTAGATGCCTCTCTGAAATCAACCGGGGCAAAAAAGAGATCCTCCTGAGAACGTACGCACTCTCTTCTTTACGCCCACAGAACAGCCAGCCAGCCTGCCCCAGGCACGATGCAGTGAGTCAGGCCAGTCACGAGGAAAGCTCACATGACTTGACCCAGAGGGGCAACACGGAGGATGGCGCGGGTGTTCTCGTGGTTACTTGTCAAAATGTGCACTGTCAAGTCGTTTATCCTGGGTCTCACTTGGACCAGCAATCTATAAATCGTGGGTGTAACAGATAATAGGGTGGGGGGGAGAACACTGGGGGGAAGTTGTTCTTGCCACAGGAAGCGGTGCAGCAAGAGTCAAAGGCAGGAGCAGTTGAAGCAGATCAGACAGAGGGTGGCGGCCAGGGCGGGGCAAGGCCAGGGAAGAGCTTGTGAGAATGAGAAGTGAAATCCGAAGAGAGGAAATCTAGCAGGGAGGGAGGAGGAGCAGAGCATCTAGAAGCTTCAAGGATGGCAGGCTAAGACTGCCAGCTCCTTATCAGCCCCTGCTCTTCTGCCTTTGACAGCAGCTCGATTTGCAGGCTCTGTAGCAAGCGATGATGTTCCCTCCATGCCATGGAGAGCATCACCTATTGATTTCTGCGGATCAACCTGCTGCTAAAGGGGCAACCATTTATTTCTGATCAGCTGGCAACACTGGTGCAGCATCCAGCAGGGGTGGTGAGGAGCAACGCCAATGAGCAATGGTCTTCAGAGACAATGTGGGGGTGAGACTTCCCCCACCCCCAGCAAAGGGTAACAGGTCATTAGACAAGAAGGAACGCAAGAACTCTCCTTCCTGGATTAGACCAATCCAGCATCTAATCCAGGCTTCCCCACCCTGGTGTCTTCCAGATGTATTGAACTACACTTCCCACCATCCCCAGCCAGTGTGCCCAATGAGCTGTTGGTTGGAGGTGATGGGGAATGTAATCCAACTCCTCTGAAGGACACACCGGGCTGGGGAAATATGTTTCCACATTTCGTCTCCCAAACATGGACAGTCAGGTGCTTCTGATAAGACCATAAGCAGCCTGGCCCTTCTGCTTGTCTCTAGCTCCTGGCATTTGCAGGCACACTGCTCCTGAAGAGGGGGGTTCTGTTTAGCTTTCATGCTCTTTGATAGACTAATTTCACTAATTTTTATTATTATTTATATAGTACCATCAATGTGCCTGCCCCAAGGAGCTTACAATGTAAAATGTGATAAAGGGAAAACAACTGTAGAAAGGGAGGGAAGTGGAGGCAGGGGGAAATAGGGAAGAAATATGGCATTATTTCAGTTGTGTACATTACTACATCTTGTGGCAGTGAGTTCCATAAGCTGCATTTCCTTTTGATAGACCAGCTTCACTGGGTGACCCCCAAATCTGAATGGTCTGAGGGAGGGAAAAAGATTTTTCCATTTCCATACTGCTTATTGGTTTTGTTGTTGTTATTGTTAAGTTTTACTAAAGTACTATAGATGCAGGACTGGAAAGGCAAGGAGTCTGAGCCAAGGGAAGATCTCTACATTGTGTGTGCTGGAGGGGGATTATTTTATTAATGAAAGAGGTAATTCTGATTGGGACTTTTAAACATTTATTTTTGGGCACAGGCAAGGTCAGAATGCACTCATCTATGGGAAACAGCCCCACTTTTGCAAAGGATGTCAAGAATGGATACAAACTAAAAGAGAGCTAGTATATATATTATTTGCAATATTTGTTGACCTTCTTGGGCTTTCTTCACATGGAGCTTTTCTCCTGCGATTGAGATTGCTCCTTCACAGAAGTTTGCGGGCTCCAAGGTGTCTCCTGCACTAAATGCCCTTTGTTCCGTTTTTAAATAGATTGCAGATAACGAGCTATAGATTGCAGATAACGAGCTATCGAATTACCCCATTGTGTTCCTCTTGAGTTCCCTCCATGAAAAGAGGAAAAGTGGCAAGAAGAGTGAGATCAATGAAAGATATGGAAGACTCAGATATGGGGAGAAGGAGGGGAGGGGAGGGTGAAAAGGAAGCGGGTGAAAAAGGGAGTTGTCGTGATCCTGCATTTAAAATAGAAGCAGAAAGCCGCATTTTAAATGCAGGATTTTAGGCTGGTGTAGAGATGCCTGTGCTGTATCCATCAGGTCACATGGTAAAATCTCAGGAATAAAAAAGGGACTTGTGTCTCTAAAATGGCCCTCTATGAGGAGGACGATATAGTAGTATTAACACTGATGGACTCTGGGAAGTCAGTATTTGAAGTATTTAAGTGAATTACTAGTTATACCAACTTTCTGGTTGCAAGATCAGTCTCACAAAATCTGATTTTATAGCTGTTAACCTCTATAATGAAACAAGTGAACCTATACTCCAATATCAGCTGGGATGAAAAGGTAGTTTGGCATATTCGGGTATATATTTAACTTGTTGAAGCTTAATTTTTCGCCACTTATTGATAACACATCACCAAAAAAAAATCTGCCGATCCTTGAGCATGTCATGGTCGGGGAGAGTCTCAACCTTAAGAATTAATGTACTGCCTGAGCTACTGTTTAAAATGTCAAGATGGCAGACGCAACAATGGAATGTAGGAAGCCACCGTCTCAGTTCGAGCGTTGGCCCATCTCACTCAGGATCCTCACACTGATTGGCAGCAGCTCTCCGGGGGGTTCAGGCAGGGGTCTTCTTTCCCAGACCTATTCAGAGATGCCAGAAATTACACTTGGGATCTTCTGCATCCCAAGCATTTGCGCTACTGTTGAGCTACAATTCTTCTGCAAGTCTTTTACCTTTTTATGTTAAAGGTGGCTGAATTTTGCTAATCTTATCTATTACTATTTTGCCTTTAAAATAGACAGCTCAGTAGTTGACAGCATAATCCTATGGATACGTCGTCAGAACTAAGTCCCACTGAGTTCAACAGGATTTACTCCGAGATAAGTGTGTATAAGATTGCAACCTTAACATGGCACACAAGATTGCCTGGTATATTACTGAAGAAAGTTGTGTTAAAGCTTCACGAGGTACTGCTTCTTGGTATTATTCTGGGAAGTATTCATAGTTACTAACTGGTAGCTCTAGGAGCCCTCCTTCTGGAAGCACCCAGTGTATTATTCTGAGAAATATTCTTAGTCATCAGTTGATCAGAAATATAATTAATGCATAACAGCAGTCTTGGAAGTGTGGGAAGTAATTAGAAAACATCTTAGCCCTAATATTTCATTGCTACTTTATTATTTATGTATTATTTACTACAATTATTCATAAATAACATAATGATCATCCTTTTATTTATCATCATACATTCTAAGTGGGGATATTTCTACATGGACCCATTATAATAAGATTTAGGATGCAATCCTATGCATGTTTAGGCAGAAATATGTCCCTCAACTTCCAGCATTCCCCAGCCAGCTTGCCTGGCTGGGGAATGCTGGGAGTTGTAGGACTTATTTCTGTCTAAACATGCATAGGATTGCACCCTTAAAGAGGTGAGGAGGAAGGGTATTTGAGTACAATTTATATTGGTTCTAAAGTGAAATATATAACTCACCACATTGGTTTCAGTATTTTAACTTTGTGGTTACATTCTGTAGAATGACTCTATAGGGGAAATTAGAATTAATTTAACTAAATTAAAAAATTTGGAGAATGTAAAAATGGAGAAGGAACTACTATCCCAAATATATCACACTTGTGTGACTCGATAATACATTGGGGAGCAGTTTTATGGGTAAATGGGAATAAATGCTAAATTAATCAATGTTTTTAAATACTGGGCATACCGCATTTACAAAAGACCCTGTACGATTGCCATGTATACATAAAGAAACCCACTATAAAATATTGTACTGTGGGTGCAAGAGCTCTGCTTGACCTAATTAACATCTGTAAGAATGGGTGTGATATATGATGGAGATGTTTACAGCCAGGTGAAGGGTTCTGGTGGATCTGCCATTGAAAACTGTCCTATATACTACTGCTCTGACACATAGTGCCACTTAATCCTTAGATTGTATTGTTGGGTTACATGGATGGAACTTATGCAAACTGAGCACCAAGAAGAGGATTTGAAACTTGTCAGCTGTAGCAAAAGTTGCCAGGAAATAGAAAAGTAATAATCCTCCTATACTGAAACACTGGAGAGCTGAAACAAAGGCTGATGTCTCCAACCTAGTGTCCTCCAATGTGTCAGGCTGGGCTATACCTCTCATCATCCTCAGATGGCATGGTTTGGGATGGTGAGAGTTGTAGTCCACCAGCTTGGTGAGGGCTGACACAGAAAAGCTGAAATGGCAAAAATGACACCATACCTTTATCTGAGAGATGGCAGGATACAAACACAGGAGGTCCCATCTTATAAATTTTATGAAGATTAATATTCCAATTATACTTATTTGGAGCATATATTTTCCTTCAGTATGTTATTTAAAAACTTGTTTCTATTTCTGTGCTATATTTTCTTCTTTTACTCAGCTTATATAAAATGCTAGAAACTGCCTTGACACAATGAAACGGCAGGTAGCCCATCCTCTCCCCATACCTTCCTCTGTTTTCATTGTCTCAAGACTTTGCCAAAAACAAAAACAAATCCACTCCTAAAAACTGGATCTAGGAAGCAGAAAGCATATGCAAAGATCTGGCAAATGGCAGACATTTGACAGCACATGATAACGTTTTAACCGGTCCTGGGATTTTTATTGTTAAACTGTTTCGTATGATGATGGTTATGATGATGATAAAAGGTAAAGGTAAAGGTGTCCCCAACCAGTCGTGTCCGACTCTAGGGTGCGGTGCTCATCCCCGTTTCTAAGCCGAAGAGCCAGCGCTGTCCGAAGACACTTCCGTGGTCATGTGGCCGGCATGACTGAACACTGAGGTGCACGGAACGCTGTTACCTTTCCCGCCGAAGCGGTGCCTATTTATCTACTTGCAATTTCTTGCTTTCGAACCGCTAGGTTGGCAGGAGCTGGGACTGAAGACGGGAGCTCACTCCGTCACGCGGCACTCGGGTCTCGAACTGCTGTCCTGCCGACCTTCCGGTCTGCAGTTCAGCGTCTGCCTTCCTGGCAGAAGCCCACCCAAGGTAGCATACAACAGTAAAACGCATAAAACCAATACGATATTAAGAATTCCAAAAACACAATAAAAACCAACAACAAAACCAGCAATAAAAACAGCAAGTATATCAGGAGAAGGCCAGAGCAAAATATTATGTTTTCAAGGCCTTCTTAAAAGCCTGCAGTGATGGGCCCTGGCAGACCCCTGGTGGCAACTTTTATGTTTTGTATTGTATTTATATTGTATTATGTTTTATATTGTATTTTTTAGGTTTTAATCTTTTGGAAACCACCCAGAGAGCTTTGGGTGGTATAGAAATGTAATAAATAAATAAATGTGCATAATTCCCCAATTAGATTACCTTGCCATACTTATTCATTTAATTTGTCTATTTACGAGAACGGTCTGAAGGGGCCTTACTGAAGTTCCATCTCCGCAGTCAAGGTGGTCCAGGCCTGGCAAGACCCGACTGGATGAGATTCTCTCACCAATGGCTCTCTACGCAGTTCGGGCAGAAGCTGGGGCCAACAACGATTAAGGCGGCCGCTGGCTAAAAGCTGGTGCCGCAGTCTTGAAGCTCAGTGCGTAAAACCTGGCCAGGCCCTGTCCCAAGTGAGACTGCTTCCCACAGTCCTCTGGGGCAGTGCAGGGGATTCTGGGGCCTTCTTTCAAAGTGGTACACCCTTTACCCTCACCAGTTGTGCTCTCTTTCCACCTTCCCCCACACTTAAGGTGCCCCTCTACGGAGAGATAGGCAAGCACTCTGAAGCTCAGAAGTTAACTAAAAAATCTCAGATAATTTTTCTGAGCCAATCTGAGGCCTCTGAAAAATTACCCACCTATCTCCCCTGCCCTTCCACAAAGCCCTCTCCAGTGCAGGGCAAAATCTGAAAGTGGGGATTTTCCCACCTCCCCCACCCTCAGATTTCACCCCTGTGGGGTTTCACTCCCATACAAGCTAACAGTGGAAATCCCCCCGCCCTCCATTTGCTTGTGTAGAGGTGGGCAAGGGGAGCGGCAGGGGAGAAGCCAGCAATTGTTCCACAGCTCGGATTTCAATCCAAGGTAGAAAAGCCTTGGGGGTGGAGGGCTTCTAAAGCCCTCCTCTCCTTTGAGGCAGGATTTAACAAGCCATTAAGTTTTGAACAAAATCCCCCTTGGCTTGGGAGAATTCACTGACACCTGTACTCCCTACGCTGGCAGCCATGGGACCCCAGAGGTTGGAGTTTGCTCCTGGGAACCACAGGTACACTGCTCCAAGGTCCTTTCCTATCCTGCCACTTAGCCACTGGCCCATCTCCAACTCACGGAGGGAGAGAAGAGATTCAGTTGCATCTCGGAAGCGGCCTCCTTCCACGGGTTACCTGGGGTTTGAGTTCCTCATCGTCCTTGTAGTAATACAGGTGTTGCCCTTTTAGCACGAAGTATCTCTGCTGCCAGTTCTTGACAAGGGAGCGCTGCTTCTTCAGCCAGCCAGCTTTCAGAGGCCGCTCCAGCGGGTTGGCGGGGTGGGACCAGCTGCCGGACCCCTTTGGATCAACTGCCATCATGCTCTGCGAGCGAACTAGGGAAAGAAGCAAAACTGAGCGAGGGGAAAACAGCCCTGCTAGAAGGGGAGACGCCTGGAGCAAAGCAATGGATAGTTTAAGGAACTCTGTAGTCCAAGAGTGCCACAGGCCTCTCAGGGAGGAAAATCCACCATTGCCTCTCCAAATCGGAACAAAATTGACGCGAAGATAAGGAGAGATTTCTGACTGCTGGGCCCACGGCCTGCGGCGAAGAGTTTTTAGAAAGGAAGCTACCACAACTATTCAAATGGACTTCCTTTTTCCTGCGTAGGCGTTATTCTTTACAAATGAGACAAGAAACCAAAATAGCTCCCCAAAGGCATCAGCCTTTTGTTACCAAATGTGTTGAGGAATGTGGAAGACCTGGGTCTTCCTTGGCTTTGGAGCAGCTCCTGAGGGAGATCTGTGTAGTAAATTAGTGTAATTTACTGAAAATGCCCGAGCTATTTAGACCTCTTTTGCAAGGTCCATTTCTTTTAAAAGGGAGAATAAAATGTATTTGTGTGTTTTATGCTTTACAGGCTGGGGTTTTTTTGTTTGTTTTTTGGCGGCATACTGTTGGAATGAAAATACACTTAAATAAACATAAAAATAGCATAAACACAATCGCAAGAACAGAATAGCAGTAAAAAGGGGGGAAAGGAAGAAAAAACAGCAGATAAATAAAGACTATCATTTGTGGGGAGGCACACATTAATCCAAAACAGAAGGATTGCCTAGACATGGTGGTCTTCACCCCTTAAAAAACAGGCAGGCCTTGTGTCCTATTTTTACAGAGGGCAATCCTCTATTTGAAGGTGTCCTCTGTTTGAAGGGCTGCCCAGTCCAAGTCTGGTTTAAAAACAAAGAGCCAGAAGAAGGAGAGAAGCACCAGGGGCCTCGAAGTCGCCCATCAACTGCCAGCACCTGGGCAGCAGACTGAGCAGGCACGCAGGGCACCTGGTCACTCTGCTGTGGGGCATTTTGTATTTCTGATTTAAATTGTAGTAATGGTTCCCTAAATTTGCATCTCTCTCTATAATTTAGCACATGCAAATTTTATACAAACATGCATCTTCTTCTGTCCTCTTTTTTGGCGATGCTTAAGTGGTCATGCTACGAAGAAACACTGAAAGGTAAGGGGCTGGACGGATCGCTGGAGGGAGGAGCTTCAAAGTCTGGGGGCCACAACTGATGGTGACGGGACACAGAGCAGAGCCTCCCTAGCGGATCTCAGAAGATGAGCAACACCATAAAACCGCTGCCTACTTTGGACACCTCAGCACATTACAAAGTTCTTTGCAAGGAACAGTCACAGCTTAGCTTCTCTCTTGCACCTCCTCATTTGCTGAGATGCTCAAAGCTCAAATGCAAACAAGGCAGGGGCCTGCTCTGGCCTGGGATGCCCCCCCTCCACCCCCACTATGCTTGCCATGGGGCTTTAATGGAGCAAGGGGTGCGGATGGCACATGATGCTCCACTCCAGAAGCTGCTGCATATGGGCAAAGCGGCCTTCCCACACCACACCTCTTTGTGCAAGCCCAGCCAGAATGAATCTATTTTGTGTTTATGCCAAAGCTTTCCAGAGAAGAGCCAAGTGGTTCCCCTCAGCTCTAGTACTGCACCTATAATTAAGAAAGAAGCCGTTTTAAAGACACAGCAACAGTGCTTTTTTATAATGGACAGGGAGACACCCTCACAGGACCATTTTGCCCCGTACAGTTGAGAAGTCAGCTATGGGATGCCTCCACCTTAAAGACAGCGGCCAGCCAAATCCGCTCGCATCCTGCCCACAACTTCCTCACCTCTCATCTTTGGATTAGCTTTGCTAGCAAAGGGGCCAGGGTCTTCCCCAGACATCAATTTCTCTGAGTGCTCCATCTCTACCTGTCACATCAGGTTAAATCTCCTCCACTGAAGTTTCAGTTGCTAATTTAGGCTGTTGAATTATTTGCTTCTACAGATCAGCAGAAACACCACAGTGATGCAATAATATGTTAAGTAGAAGTGAAACTGATGTGAGAGTGGTGTAGTGTAGCAGCTAAGAGACCTAGCTACAAATTAGGAAGACCCACATTTGAACGTTAGTTTGACCCTGAACTCATTCTGTGGACTTACGCAAGCCATCCACCTCTGCTCAGCATCGATTACCCCCACCCCTCCTGTGTAATACAGGGGCAGACTTACACTATAGGCTGTTGCAACTCTTACAACATCGTCGTTGCACTACTGTGTACACGGTAAGGCGCTCTAAATGCTATGTATTATTATTTGCTGTTGAGTACCCTCTGCTGGCTACTTGTGGATCAGGTCATGGCGAAAGAAGAGAGGATGTGAATGTAATGGCAGGTTTGCCATTTCTTTGTTTCCTCATGCCACAGCCACAGGCACTACCAGCACACCACCTGGGCATGAGGCTCGCTTCCTGCGCTACAGTTTTCATTCGCTGCTGCGCATCTGGATAGGTAGCCCTGGAGCCAACGTCACGACAAGTGGCCCTACCTGTGGTGCTAACGATACCTTGCACTACACCCACATGTTAAGGCAACCCCCACCCCAGGGCCCCTCTCTCCTTTTGCAAAGCACGCTTAGGGAAGGGCATCATTTGCCCTGGAGAAGGCATGGGAAGGCAGGGCAGGTTTCACCCTTCCCCTGCCAGTTGCTTTTCCCCTAAAACTCTTTTCTCTCCTCCCCCTGCCCCTCTGTTTTCATTCCTGTGAGTCTCTAAATCTATGTTTGGAAGAGATGGGACTGGAACACTGCCAGGAACTGCCTGCAAGTAAACTGCCTGCAAGTAAACACGAAAACAGAACAGAACACACAGGAAGTCTCTAGCCCAGCCAACTCCCTGCTGTGCTAGATTTATACTTGCAGGGAATTGTTTTTATGCAGCAGAGTGTTCAAAACAAGATTCCCCCTGTCTGTAGCCTGAAACTGATACCATTCCCCTGCACGTGTAGACCAGCCTGGAGTTCTCCATTGATCCTGTGCAGCTACTGGTGTGGTGGTAAATTAAACTGCCGTGACAGCTCCCGTAGCCGCCACCTACCACCACCACCACCACAGGAGAGTCCAAAAATGCAGGCAGCTGTATTGATCCAGCTGTGATAAACCTCACCAAAGAAAAGGAAAGAAGAAGCTGTTTATTTATTGTCCTCATTCCCTGACTTTCTCTATGCCAGCAGTAGGCAACCTGAGGCCCACTAGATGTTTTGGACTACTGCTCCCATAATCCCTGGCAATTAGCCATACTGGCTGGGGCTTATGGGAGTTGTAGTCCAAACTACCTGGAGGGCCCTATGCTAACCTGTTACAAACAGTAAAACTTGAAAGCTACATTATCACCTCATTCACTTGCTAGAGGATCCAGCAATTAGCCTGGCACTCTGGCAACTGCTAGCATCACTCCTACTCTGAAAAAAGATCCAGGCTGCGTTCCCCCACAGGATCCCTCCACTACATGGTCTGTTGCCGCTTCTCCTGATCTGGGCTAAACAACTGCCTACACCATACCTCCTCTTGCCTGGAACTACTGAGATCAGGGCACCCTGGTTTCCCCTCCTGCCATGCATATGGCTCTCTATGCCAAAGCAAAACAAATATGGAAATTTAGCAAATACTAAAATAATCTGCAAGTATGCAGCTTTAAATACACGCACAGATAGACCCCATAAACTGTAATCCACCCACGCCCCATCCACTTGGAGTCATGAGGTTTGACCCGTCTGTTCCAAAACTGGAACAAAATGTTTCCAGGGACCCCCACCCCATAAGAGCAGTGCTCCTGTTCAGAGCTCCAGACAGCCTGAAACAGGAACCTTGTATTTTTTATGTATTTATTGCATTTCTGTCCCACTTTTTTTCCTCTTGCAAGGAACCCAAGGCAGTTTATATTATCCTCCTCCTCTCCATTTATCCTCACAACAATAACCCCATGAGGTAGGTTGCGTTAAGAGTCTGTGACTGGCCCAAAGTCACCCAGTCAGCTTGCATGGCCAAGTGGGAACTAGAGCCCAGATCTCCCAGCTCTCAGTCCAACACTCTCACCACCACTATACCACACTGGCTCTGCTTGTACTTCTTTTTCAGGCCTAAAGTCGGGGCAATGAAGGGATAAAGGATGCCTGCCACCTCCCAAAGGTCTTCCCTTGCTGTGCCATGTTGCACTTGAGGGCTGCCAGCTCCAAGTCATGATAGTGTTATGGGTTTGGGGTTGGTTTGAATGACCTTTCAGGATCCCCTTGCAGCCCAGGGCTTTGGGGCCCCATCTACACCTGGCTTTTACTCCAGGGTGGGTGTGAGTCAAGGTCCCTCATGATAGATGACACAGTAGTATGTTGCAGCCATCCGTGGTTTTTGCCCAGAAAATGCGGAATTCCAAGGAGTCATTTTACTGTAATTTGGGGGGTTTGCTGTGGGTTTCCCCGCAGGTGTGGGCCTTCTGTTCCTTCTCCAAACTGACTTTGCATTTTCCAGTGGGCATGTTGTAGGCGTGCGTAGTGCCTGCGTTGCTCTGTGATGCCCCTTTACTCCCCCCATCCCTTCGCAGTTGTGCAGTTACAGAGGCACAGAGAGGCGTTTTCATCTATTTAATCACACTTCCGCACAGTTTTGCAGTTTTGTGTCTTCGCAACGGTTGTGGACTCAGTACCCAAGGGCTGGGGGGGGGAGTCTTGGGGGAGGACCAACATCGCTCCGGCCACCATTTCAGAGCGATGGCTAGGCACATAGGGCTCATGCTTGTGAGTGCGAAGCATCGCGAGTGTCTCGCTGGGGAACTGACAAACCGATGGTGCGGAAATGAAGGAGCACAAAACACCCACTTTTTACCTAAAAGGGGATGGAAAGACACAGCAGAGCCCCTCAAATACAAAACAGCCACTGAAGTGTCGCACCCCCACACTCACGGGACTGCACAGCTGCACATTTCAGTATAATGGCAAAAAAAGGGCACGGCAAGTCTGTTAGGGAAGCGCGCAGTACATTGCGAGTGTATCGCACGGCATGCTGATTCGAAGCCACATTGCCGCACAGTTGCGACGGGGTGGGGGGTGAAAGCGGTGCCATATACATGGGGCCTGGATTGCAAAGAGATTCAGGATCCCTTCCAACTCATCAATTCTTTGCTCTAAGAATTCTGTGAGTAGAGCTATCAGTGTGGATGCCCCAAACCAATACTACTTAAAACCTGGCAGAAGGCAGTTGATAGCCAGAACCAAACTGGTGAAGTGTTTCAGTGGGAGCTAGGATGACCGGAGAAGGCACAGGTGATTGGCAGAGATGACTCACCTTTCACCCCCCTGCCAGACAAAAGGAGTGGGGCGAGTGGAGAGAGGGAGGGAGAGCACACGCCCATCTAGCGGGAAGTCAATCTGTACTGGAACTGGGCCAGGCAAGGAGGCAGAGCGCTGATATTGCTCTTTGCAAGAAATCCTATAGTGCTATGGGCTCCCCTAGATACCTGATGGGAACAGGAATCAGTTGGGGCGTTAATGCTAGGAACCCCATCTTATGCTCAGTGTGCATATGTGCATAAATAAACCTTGTATCGCTGTAAGTTTCCAGTGAACTCCTAAAGAAACTGAACACTTGAGAAGCACTGGAACCCCAAAATGTTTCACTTTTCTAGGAAGTAGGGTGCAGTTGTGTAACAGTGCTTTAGATATGTGTAATGAGAAGCACCCAGTTTTGAAGACGGGAAAGGCACCCCCTACCCCCCCCGCCCCGAAACCCTAATCTCTTCTTTCTCCTTCCAGGATACTTAACTCTAAACTGTCATGGCCTTAAATTGCTCTCCGCCATAGACTGCGGGACTTCTGCTTTCTTTATAACCCCCGCCCTCTCTACGCTCAACTGCCATTCTGGAGGTTCACAGGTTCTTGTCAGGCAAAATTTGGGGTTTTCAAACATGTATTTTTCTTTTAATTCATCTAGGGAGTGAACCCAGGGAGTCTCCTGAGTATGTAGAGGCGGCTACGTTATTTTTGGGTGGCCCCATTTCACTTCCAAACTGATAATGAACTAAGTACCTATTAGAGGAAATGGGTGGAGCCTCCAGCAAAGTGTTGCAGCACATCCCGACCGGCTTGCAGGACTGCTGCTGTTCCGGGTTCCTACCAGTAAGCCATGTTGCCCCTCCAGGATACGATAAATTGCAAGAAGCACAAGCAGGAATTCCACCCCCAGCCCCCCATTGTTGTTTTTTTTCCAACTGACACTTCACATTCCGTGGCTGGCTACGGAGCATGTTCTAGGGCTCCTTCACACGGAGCTTTTATCCTGCGATTGAGATGGCTCCTTCATGGAAGCCTGCGGGCTCTTTATGTGACGCCGTGAACCTGCCGTGACCCTCCAGGGCGTCTCCTGCACTAAATGCCCTTCTGTCCATTTTTAAATAGTTTGCAGATAATGAGCTATCAAGTTACCCTGTTTTTCCTGCTTCAGTTCCTTCCGTGAAAAGAGGAAAAGCGGCAAGAAGAGGAGTGAGGTCAATGAAAGATAATGGAAGACTCAGATGCGGGGAGAAGGAGGGGGAAAGGGGAAGGGGGAAAGGAAGCACGTGAAAAAGGGAGTTGTTGTGATCCTGCATTTAAGACGGAATCAGAAAGCCCCGTTTTAAATGCAGGATTTTAGGCTGGTGTAGAGATGCCCATAGCCTCACTGGGCTGTTGTGCGGGGACGGGGGGTATGTTCCTCCTTACGTTTTTTTCCCTTCATACCTCTGGCAAAGGATTCCCCCAAGCGTGAGGGTTGTTGTTCAGTCGTTCAGTCGTGTCCGACTCTCCGTGACCCCATGGACCATGGCACGCCAGGCCTTCCTGTCCTGCGCTCTCTCCCGGAGTGTGCTCAAGTTCATATTCATTGCATCGGTGATGCTATCTAGCCATCTCATCCTCTGCCGTCCCCTTCTTTTGCCTTCAATCTTTGCCAGCATCAGGGTCTTTTCCAGGGAGTTTTCTCTTCGCATTAGGTGGCCAAAATATTTGAGCTTCAGCTTCAGTATCTGTCCTTCCAATGAGCAGTCAGGGTTGATTTCCTTTAGGACTGACTGATTTGACCTCCTTGCAGTCCAGGGGACTCGTAAGAGTCTTCTCCACCACCATAGTTCGAAAGCATCAATTCTTCGGCGCTCAGCCTTCCTTATAGTCCAGCTCTCACAGCCATACATTGCTATTGGGAAAACCATAGCTTTGATTATACAGACCTTTGTCAGCAAGGTGATGTCTCTGCTTCTGACTATGCTGTCTAGGTTTGCCATGGCTTTCCTCCCAAGGAGCAAGCATCTTTTAATTTCATGGCTACAGTCACCGTCTGCGGTGATCTTGGAGCCCAAGAAAGTAAAATCTGTCACTGCTTCCATTTCTTCCCCTTCTCTATGCCAGGAAGTGATGGGGCCAGATGCCATGATCTTCTTTTTTTAATGTTGAGTTTCAAACCAGCTTTTGCACTCTCCACTTTCACCCTCAACAAGAGGCTCTTTAGATCCACTTCACTTTCTGCCATTAGGGTGGTATCATCTGCGTATCTGAGGTTGTTGATAATTCTCCCGGCAATCTTAATTCCGACCTGTGATTCATCCAACCCGGCGTTTCTCATGATGTACTCTGCATATAAGTTAAATAAGCAGGGCGACAATATGCAGCCTTGTCGTACTCCTTTCCCAATTTGGAACCAATTGGTTGTTCCATGTCTGGTTCTTAATGTTGCTTCTTGACCCTCGTACAGGTTTCTCAGGAGACAGGTAAGGTGGTCTGGTACTCCCATCTCTTTCAGAATTTGCCACAGTTTGTTGTGATCCACATAGTCAAAGGCTTTAGTGTAGTCAATGAAGCAGAAATAGACGTTTTTCTGGAATTCTCTTGCTTTCTCCATGATCCAGCGAATGTTGGCGATTTGATCTCTAGTTCCTCTGCCTCTTCGAAACCCAGCTTGTACTTCCGGTAGTTCTCGGTTCACATACTGCTGAAGCCTAGCTTGTAGGATTTTGAGCATAACCTTGCTGGCATGTGAAATGAGCGCAATTGTACGGTAGTTTGAACACTCTTTGGCATTGCCCTTCTTTGGAATTGGAATGTAAACTGACCTTTTCCAGTCTTGTGGCCACTGCTGAGTGTTCCAAATTTGTTGGCATATTGAATGCAGCACTTTAACAGCATCATCTTTTAGGATTTTAAATAGCGCAGCTGGAATACTGTCATCTCCACTAGCTTTGTTGTTAGTAATGCTTCCTAGGGCCCGCTTGACTTCACTCTCTAGGATGTCCGGCTCAAGTTCAGTGACTGCACTATCATGGCTATCAGGGACATTCAGATCTTTCCTGTATAGTTCTTCTGTGTATTCTTTCCACCTCTTCTTAATCTCATCTGCTTCTGTTAGGTCCCTGCCTTCTTTGTCCTTTATCATGCCCATCTTTGCACAAAACGTTCCCTTGATATCTCTGATGTTCTTGAAAAGATCTCTAGTCTTTCCCATTCTATTGTTTTCGTCGATTCCTTTGCATTGTTCATTTAAGAAGGCCTTCTTGTCTCTCCTTGCTGTTCTCTGGAACTTTGCATTCAGTTGGATATATCTTCCCCTTTCTCCCTTGCTTTTCGCTTCCCTTCTTTCCTCAGCTACTTGTAAAGCCTCATCAGACAGCCACTTTGCTTTCTTGCATTTCTTTTTCTTTGGGATGGATTTCGTTGCTGCCTCCTGAACAATGTTATGGACCTCCGTCTATAGTTCCTCAGGCACTCTGTCTATCAGGTCTAATCCCTGAAATCTATTCGTCACCTCCACTGTATATTCATAAGGGATATGATTTAGGTCATACCTGAATGGTTTAGTGGTTTTCCCTATGTTCTTCCATTTAAGCCGAAATTTTGCAATAAGAAGCTCATGATCTGAGCCACAGTCAGCTCCAGGTCTTGTTTTTACCGACTGTATACAGCTTCTCCATCTTTGGCTGCAAGTACATAATCAATCTGATTTCAATACTGACCATCTGGTGATGTCCATGTGTAGAGTTGCCTCTTGTGCTGTTGGAAAAGAGTGTTTGCTATGATCAGTGTGTTCTCTTGGCAAAACTCTATTAGCCTTTGTCCTGCTTCATTTTGTACACCAAGGCCATGCTTGCCTGTTATCCTGGTGATTTCTTGACTTCCTACTTTAGCATTCCAATCCCCTATGATGACGAGAACATCTTTTTTTGGTGTTAGCTCTAGAAGGTGTTGTAGGTCTTCATAGAACCGATCAACCTCAGCTTCTTCAGCCTCAGTGGTTGGGGCATAGACTTGAATTACTGTGATGTTGAATGGTTTGCCTTGGATTCATACCAAGATCATTCTGTCGTTTTTGAGATTGTACTCCAGTACTGCTTTTCCCACCCTTTTGTTGACTACGAGTGCTACTCCATTTCTTCTAAGGGATTCTTGCCCACAGTAATAGATATAATGGTCACCTGAATTAAATTCACCCATGCCTGTCCATTTTAGTTTGCTGATTCCCAAGATGTCGATGTTCAATCTTGCCATCTCATGTTTGACCACCTCCAGCTTACCTTGATTCATTGATCTGACATTCCAGGTTCCTAAACAATATTGTTCTTTACAGCATCGGACTTTCTGTTCACCACCAGACACATCCACAGCTGAGTGACCTTTCGGCTTTGGCCCAGCCGCTTCCCTCTTTCTGGCGCTACTTGGAAATTCCCTCTGCTCTTCCCCAGTAGCATATTGGACACCTTCCGACCTGAGGGGCTCATCTTCTGGCGTCATATCTTTTAGCCTTGTGATACGTTCCATGGGGTTTTCTTGGCAGGAGTACTGGAGTGGGTTGCCATTTCCTTCTCCAGTGGACCACATTTTGTCAGAACTCTCTGCCATGACCTGTCCGTCTTGGGTGGCCCTGCACGGCATAGCTTATGGCTTCACTGAGTTACGCGAGCCCCTTCGCCACAACAAGGCAGTGATCCATGAAGGGGAAGCATGAGGATACTTCTCTCTTGTTTCTCAGTGGACCTGTTTTGGCCCCATTTCTGTCAGCACTCACCCCTTGAGTTTGCTGTTGGAGGGAGTGGTGGTGCTGGGGACAGAGAGGTCTGGGAATTACTGCTGTTGACAGAGCGATGAGCACCAGCTCAGTCAAGCCAAGGGCTTCAGGCCTGTGGAAACATTACTTACCCCACGTGGGAGCTTGTAGCTTTGCACAAAGCACCAGCTGCCCCCATGGAGGAGTTACGTGAGAGAGAGGGGCTGGTTCCATATGACTGGGCTGAGTCTGAGAGAAAGCCCAGTCCAAAGGTTTTCCTGCTGTGTGGAACCCCACCACACCAAGCAACCTGTTATTCAGCCGTCTCTGTTTCTACTGGATTGGCGCAGCTTAGAGTCATTTGCTATATTTAGGAAATGGCTTTCACAGCTTTGACACTTGATGAAGATGGGAGGCTTTGAGCATTTAATTTATAACTAAATTTATTAAACCCCGCAGTCTTCAGCACTAATCATCTCAGGGTAGCTAACAGCAAAAAAAGGGAAATACAATGCAGCCAATAAAAATATTTTAAAGACATAAATGAGGAAGAACAAAACCCTTTGCAATGACTGAAAGGCTTGAGATCTAAAAAGATATTTTCAATGTGGGGGGTATGGAATGCAGTGGAGGCTGGTGGCTCCAATGTCAGTGGGGTGGTGAATCCACGCTGGGTTTCAGTACAAACCAGTCAGCGCTCCAAAGGAGCTATCCAAGGTGCTCGACAGGATTCATCACCCGACTGGCACCGAGCCACCAGCCTCCACTGATGAAACGTGGTGCATCAGCGAAAGCCCTGGCTGGTGCACAGCCCTGGCTGGTGCACAGGCAGAGCACATGCTTTGCAGGCAGAAGGGCCTGGGTGCAGCTGGGCAAAGTGGCCTGATACCTCACGTAAAAATTGAAGCCATGAAAACTCGGAGAACCAACAATCCTGGCCTAGATGATCAATGGACTGACTGCAGCTCAAAAGGTACATATTGGCCACAGCATCTGGGCTGCGCCTGCATTTTACAAGCAGCCTAAATGGCTGCTTGGCTCTCACATACACGACTGGCCTCCCAGCTGCAATATCGGGGCAGGAAAGCAAGAGCGAGGCACCTTCCATTAGCCCACTTTGACCCATTTATATTTTATATTTCTTTTCTTAGCGGTGAGTTTGAGGTGTGTTCTTTTAATTAAGAAGGGCAGGATGTACATCTTGCTGCATTTTATGTTCTTCAGCATTTGCAGTTCATTTCCTTTGTCATTATCAGCTTTTTAACTTTCTGAGTCTGACCTGCAAAATCTACACAGGAACGAAAGATTGCAACACCACAACAAGCCCACAGATGTTTGCTCAATGGGAGCCTAATCTATATGCTTTTTAGTGACACAGGGGTGGCGGGCAACTTCCCAAAGGTGCTATTTCCTCTGTTGTGGAAAGCACCCCCTTTTCCCCAACAGGGCAATTATTAGCTGGGGTGGGGGAGAACAATTTGGATCAGGGAAATGGGGAAGTGGGATAAGTTTAGCCCCCCCTTCCCTGATCTAATTCACTCCCCACCTGCTGCTCTTTCTTTTCTTTCTTTCTCTGTCTTTTAAAATGAAAGTCAGGAGATCCAATGATAATTCGTTCTACATCTCATCTAGTCTGGCCCTAACAAGACAGGCTGAGAGACACTGGTGCAGCAGGGGTAAATTTTAAGGTGCAGTCCCCATAGCCACACCCCCAAGGAGAGTCCAGAATTGCAGGCAGCTGTTGATCCATATCAACTAACCAGTTCTAGCAGTTTTCGTCTCCACCAGGTCTTTTGTATTTGCAGGTCTTTTGTAAAGCCAATGGGTCATAATTGCCATTCAAAACTAGGCCACCCCCAAATACTTTGCATTACAATAGGGATAGCTCACAATTGTGTATTGTTGCTGAGCAAATTCAATTATACCAAGGCACTATGAGGATGGCACTTAAGCTCAAAGGGAACAGGGCCTTCTCAGTGGGTGGCAGGTGATGCTACTGCCCAGGAAGACATAAAGGGCAGGTTCACAGGGTCATGGAGAAAAAATAAGCCACGGTGGTTTATTTTCCCTCCCTGCGCGTGCCAGTCGCAGGCCACCTAATTAGCAAGCCATGGGTTTCAGAGTGGTTTGTAAACCATCCCACCCATGCTGGACTCAGACGTCACAACAACCCATGCCCGGTGAGGGTGATTATGCCAACTAGGTGGCTCATGACTGGCACGTGCAGGGAAGGAAAATAAGCCACCATGGTTTATTTCCCCTCCATGATCATGCAAACCTGATCACTGACTACATCTCTCTGAAGAGGGTACTTTGTACACCAGGAAATCTTAGACCACGTTCCTTTAGGCCTGCTTTGATTCTGAAAGTATATACAAGGGAAATGAAGAAAATGGATGCCAGTTAACATTGGCAACATAGGCTCAGATAAAAGCTCAAGATGTACAAAAGCCAGAGCAAGTTTCAAGAGATTTGCAAAACATACACCTCATATTCACATTTCATCTTAATTGAGTCTTGATAGCATTTTAAAAAATTAAAGAATAAATAAGAACTGCTCCAGGAGATGGTTGTTGCTGGCCATTTTCTGGTTGCTTCCTGTTGCACATTTTTAAAACACAAGGAGGAAGAAGCAATGCGATGCCTGAAGCAACCCTTGGGTTTTCAAAATACTATGCAAAAAGGCCCTCGTACTCATGTCTAGTAATATTATTTTTTGTGAAATCTTTGCTTCGTTTATATCTGTATTTTTCTGCTGAAAAGTAAAGGTGGCTTGCAGCACAATCCTATGCATGTTTCCCCAGACATTCGTCCCACTGTATCCATTGGTCTTCATTCACTAATGTGTTTAGAGACTGCAATCTTAAAATGATCCTGTTGAAGCAGTGAGTAGCTTATTATTTATTACATTTATATTCCAGCTTTTTCCCTCTCACGAGGAACCCAAAGTAGCATATGTGATTCTCCTCCTCTCTACTTTATCCTCACAATAACCCTGTGAGGTAGGTTAGGCTGAGAGTCAGTGACTGATTGGCCCAAAGTCACCCAGTGAGCTTTCATGGCCGAGTGGGGACTAGAACCCAGATTTTCTGAGTCCCAGTCCAACACTCAATACACTGACTCTATCTTAGGCAGTAAACTGCTAGCAATATCTATCATTCCCTCTATTTCCAGTGTTCAGAGATGTGTGGTAGTCCTTATGTAGCCAACATCCATGCACCATCCATGCACAAGGGGGTGGTATCAAAAAGCTTGGAAGAACCCCAAGGTTTGCAGAAGCAGAATACTCTTTAGGGGAAAAAACCCTGAGGGGAGAATCCCCCCAAATGGGGCAATGAGCAGCCATGGAATGCTAATTACGTGTGTGTGTGTGTGTGTGTGTGTGTGTGAGAGAGAGAGAGAGAGAGAGAGAGAGAGAGAGAGAGAACTGGGACGGGTGGCAAAGGGGAAATGGAATGGCATATCCTGGAGGACAGCATGGCTGACTGACAGAAACAGCAGTGGAGCACAGCACACTGCAACATTTTGTCAACAACTATTGGCCATGGTAGCTAAATGGAACCTCCATCCTCTTCAGAGGCAGTAGACCCTAAGGCTGCCAAATGCCAGGGGCAGAGAGAAGGGGGCTGTTGCCTTCATGCCCTGCTCACGGGTACCCAGAGACATTGGCATGCTCCATTTGTCCAAAGGATCCCCAACAGATATTAATATCTGTGTCAGACCAGTGAAGTCAAAAGTGGAAAGCAGCAGGAGAGAAAAGTGCTCTCGGGACAGCATTTCTGCAGGGGCATCTGGCTTCTCCCTTTCTGCGATGGCTCATTCAAGCGGTATCTGCAGACAGCGAGAGCTCGTGATGGACGGCCGTACACTTGCCTTAACCTCTTAGTCCTCACATCCCATGCAAACGAAGCCAAAGAACATCATGCTAGATCACTGGGTTTCATGTCTTCCTGGGTGTCTTTGCCTCTCCCTATTTTCCTACCTTAGCCTTCTGCACAGGAAAAATGAATGTTCCATTTCCTGGGGAAAGGGGGGCTTTGTCCTTTTCACTTACATCACTCTGGGGGGCTCAGTGCAGGTTGGCAGAGGTAGAAGAAAGTCTGCTTCCTGCTTCCCAGCTCCACCACAGCTAAAGCACAAATCCCATAGATTCCAGAAACTAGATCAGGACAACCTCTCACATGGATCATGATTTGTCTACACATCTGGATACATTTGGATTCTAAAGGGACTGGGCTACACAGCAAAGGAGAGAGAGAAAGAGAGAGAGACTACACCCAGAAAACCCAGATTTTGAACTCAGAATTGAAATACTGAGCAAACACAGTTGGTTTTGCACCAGTATCATTCACTTTGCATGCTTCTGTCTGGAGCCACTATGAGAATATTTGCAGAAACCTGGGGACAAACCCTCGCTCATAGTGAAGTGGCCATAAATATAGGCACTTTAGACGAATAAATTACATGCAAACATAGGGTGGCTGTGTGTTCCCCTAAATAGCCTCCTCCACGAAGAGAACAATAGGACTGCAAGGGTGAGAAGGTTGCAAGAGAGGGTCAGAATAGCAATTCAGAGCACAAAAAATTCGACCATTTTGTGAGTGCTGCCTACTCATTTGCAAAATAAATTGGCACCACAGAGAAGGAAAAAGCCGCCTATTCCCACATTTCAGGAATTAAACAATGAAATTCTGAGGACTGCAAATTTTGCATCAAACTGTAAACTGTACATAGAATTTTATGCAAGCAGGATCACAGAAAATTGACATGCCTGAAATAAGGAACTTTTGTGATGAAAGCCATGATAAACTGGATACATTATCACACATGCAGCCCATCTGAACATGGGCCTAAAATGGCCAACCGTCAGATGTAGTTATGCAGAAGTTTGTGTCAGCAGGTAAAAATTGCCTACTAATAGAAGGGGGAGTTTCATTTCTGAGAAGTTATTTTAAAACCCAATCAGACCTTGATACACAGAGATTAAGAAGGAGAGCAGGGTGAGAGGAAGGAAACAATACCATTAACCAACAGAGACAGTGTGGTGTAGTGGTTAGTGTGTATCTCCACTCAGCTGTGAAGCTCACCGAGCCTGTCTCCCTCTCTCAAGGTAACTCTGAAGATAAAATGGGGGAGGGACACACACGCCATCTTGAAGAGAGATATTAATAAATAAAAATAGCAGTACCTATTTTGGACATGTCCATTTTTAGGGTGAAATCCCAGTTCCGAGGCAGCTTGAGAGACATTCCAATTCCAGTTGTGGGAAGGCCTGTGTTGCTGTGTCTGAACTGCGGATCTTTTCCACCTCTACAGATTGTGTGCTACAGATAGATATGTTAAATTATTTCCTTCTGGGCTTACTTCGAAACAAGTGAAGTCTCATTGGTTTGCCAGCAACTTCCTCCTACCCACTGTGAGATCCTCCGTGAGAAAGCCGTAGAAGTACTTCCCTCCTTTTCTTTCAGATTTAGTCTCTTCACTTTCCAGGTGGAACGTATGTCTGTGTTTATTTCCAACGCCCAAGAACTTTTGAGGGCCCCTTAGTTCTCGGAAGCTCTTCTAGCTGCATTTAGCGTCACACCATAATGCAACCATCAAGAAGTCACAAAAGCAACCTGAACAGCACAGCTTGTGGGTTTGGTTATCAAGCTGCATGAGTGCTGCTGTGCTGACAACATTTGAGGAAGGGGGCCTCCTGCTTGTGCAGCTGATGCACTTGAAAAAAACCAAGCCAGACTTTTGAGTGTTTTGTCTGTACAGCTTAGCCTGTGATTTTGGGAAATGACTAATAAAAAGCAGGGAGATGTCTCACGAGAGTTGCGCCCCCCCCACCCCCATTTATCTTGGAGGCTGGTAACCGGGTCTGCAGCATGATCTTATGACTATGCTATAAACCAGTGCAAGGAACTAGTGCGATCAACTAGGTCCTTTGGTAACATAGTGCTTCTCACCGGTTCCTGGCGCATTACTATATTTTCCATTGCTATAACCAGGCTCAAGGGTTCCAGATGACTTAGTAGAGCCACCCTAAGCTTAAGGACAAGGGCAAACATGGCCATAAGACCCAGAATCTCCTAGATAATGCAATTTGTTTATACTTATGGTTTAAACTTGATTCTCCAGTCTGCAATGAAAGAATTTAGCAACTAAAGCTTATACATGATCATATCTGGAAAACTGTAGGGATATATGGGAAATCTTTCACGAAGACAGCCCTTTTGCATTGAGCCTTGTGTTTCACCAGATATTTGCAATGTTTATTCAATATGTATAAAAAATGCCTTTTTAGCAGCAGCTTTGTACATAGCTTGCTTTTGTCCTTCAGTTCTGTTTGTTTCTTTGTTTATACTTATGGCATTCTGCACGGAACAGACTTAAACTGGTTTGAAAGTCATGCTACTCTCAAGTAACTCTGGAAAGTATACTCCTGTGAGCGGGAGCTAGAAACATTCAGTTCCAAGGATTTGTTGAAGAAAAGGTAACAAACTGGTAAAACAATCAGGCTGCAACCCAACTGAAGAAAAAGCTTAGTCAATTGAACATACAAATAAATAAAATTGATTACATCTGAACTAGTTTGCTTTTGGAAATGAATTAAAAGTAGTTAAGTCAGGCCTCGTTTTTTGCATACAGCAGGCCTCTATGAGAACTCCTGCCAATTTATTCTTTTTAAAAAACAGTTTACATTTTAATGCCCAATTAGTTTGGGGCACCTTTTCAATAGATCAGAATGTTTTAAACAGATTACTGTTGCAACCTTATATAAACCCAATGCAGTCTTATAGTGGAGTTACGTCCACAAAATCCATCCCTTGGCCCTATCCAGTGTGTTTTATGAATCCCAATAATGTGTCACACACACACATACTGAAAAGAAGTTGTTCAACCCAAACCATGCATGGAGATCAAGAGCAATAAAGGCTGCTGCTGTTGCTCTTTTTGAAGGCTACAGATTCTCAGAATTAAAAATACCACCACCAAACGCAACCCAGCTTTCTGCCAATGCTGTTTCAGTTGGTCCAATACAGAGAATCCTTCTCCCAGTCCTAAAGAACTGCATATACAAGCGATTAATTTAGAGACATTTTATTTAACAATAGCATTACAGTATATAAATAGGGTAAAATACTTTTATACAATATTTCACATTCTGACAGTCAAAAAAACCCAAAAACATCCAAAGGCAAGCCTATGTGTATTTGCACACACAAACCCCTGCCATCCCTCCCTCAAAAGACAATGCACAGAGAAATAAGCAGATGGCACGGATAGAATAAATACATCGAATCTGAAGAACAGGAACGGAGGAGGTGGGGGTCAGGAGGGAAGGAAATCGCATTAGGACAAAGTTATCTTCTGAAAGGGCTATTAAAGTGTTCACAAGTTCTTATTGACACAGACAGGCTGACGAGCACGGGTATCACTAGCTTCAGATACTGTGCACATGTGACTGCTGTCAAGCTATGCTGCCCCTCCAAACCTGCAGAGCTGTTAGCAGAAGGAAGTGTGGTGGGAAGGGGTGGGCTGGGCCAGAGGTGGTACATTTTAAACATGGCCAGGAGACTCTGTTGATGCACAGAAAACCTGTTGCCAAAAGGCAGTTAGAGAACGTAGAATTATTTCCAGTCTTCTGTAGGCTCCAGAATCAGGCTTCTTTGGGGCATAGTCTTTAATTCTGCTAGTATGAGGGGCAGCAACGCCCCTGAGAAATAAACAAGAGAAGCTGGATTCTGGATCCCTTCTTCTGAACATGCGTAAGCCAGTCTCATGAACAAGGGTTATTAGAATTAGTTGAGCCTGCAACTGGGACTTCTGCTTCCTCATTCCTCTGTCAACCCTCAGCCCTTCCCAGTCAGGCAACTTTCCCAATCCTCCCAAAGTGCCACGGCCAGTACTGGAGCTCCCAACCTCTGGCCCCAGAAATACCCCCATGATCCACTCTGGTCAGTCTCTCTCTCCTGACGGCATTTAGCTCAAAGTTTGGGAAATAGAGCTTTGGGCCCCAGTCCCTGTGAATGAAAACCCCCTCCTCACACGAGAGACTCCCCTAAATGGCCCCACCGTCTGGGTCCACCTCAATCAGGCGAGCCTGTGGAGGTGTTCAGGGGCCAGCTCAGCTGGGGACCTCCAGCTCCCATTGGCTTGCCAAGGAGAAGGTGGCACCTCTGTCAGCCAATAAGGCTGACCCCACAATGCCATTGGACATGCTTGGCCTGGTTGTTTGGCCCTAGAATGCGACGTTCTCGTCCTGAAACAGGAATGCCAAAGTTTAGCTCCACCGCCCCAATTTACTCTGATTCTCTTCAGGCAAGCTCAAGATACAGCCGCAGTCCTAACCGCCCATTAAGCAATTCCACCGCATACCCAACTGGCTTTTGCTACCTTGCCAGTTCACTTCAAGATCAACAACAGCAGCAGCAAAACATGGAGAATTTTGGCATCTGCATACAATCTAAGACCCCCACCTTCCCGTTCTGGCGGGAAAGACAATATGCCTCCCCAAACCTACCCCACACCCTCTTTTTTGCTCCTCAGAGGAACCAGCAGTCCCTCCAGTGCTCGTGTGTAGAACTGCAACATTGGACGTGTTATTTAAGACGCAAAAGACAGCCCTTCTTGAAAGTTGTCGACTGATCATACTCCTCTTTGAACTGCCAAGATGAGAACTAAGATGCCACCTTTATTTTTTTTAATGTATCAGCCTTAAACTTGCTATCTTTTAATGTCTCAAGAAAATGCTGCCACTTAATGACTAAACACTAGGTGTGAATTCCGACTGTTCTGCGGAGCGCTGATTCCAAGGTTTGAGCCAAAGGACGCTGTTAACAGACACTCTGGCATCTTTGCAGAAGAAGTCCTAGCACACTGAAGAACACACGGGATTGGCTCTTGCATGGCTCCAGGAAATGTACGTTTCAGAATTCAGCCAGCAACTCCCAGGTGTCTCCAAGAGCCACACATGTATGCTGAGGCTGACCCTATTCAGCATCAGAAAAGCAACCTCAAAACAATGCTGTTAGAAACCTGAATCACTTTTAGGTGATGCGACCCAGCAGCACTTACAATTCCATCAAAATAGCAGACAAATGAATAGGGACGATTAGAATCACATCAAAGGGGCTTCAGTGCCGTGGACCACTTGAACACGGGCGGGGCAGCCACCCTAGAGATATGGGAGTAAAAGCAGCTTCACCCAGTCCATCCACTCACGCTGTGCTTTGTCCACTCGTAAGGCAACATGCAGTCAGGAGCCCAAAGCGTGTGCATGCCTCTAGTCTTATACATCTCTATGGCTAGAGCCACCTTTAGCGCCCGAAGTAACTGATGTTTGAACAACTTACAGTCCAGTCAGGACTCGAGTACTGCAGCGAGTTGGATCTCATACATGCACGGACTTCATAGGACACACAGCCTTCACTTCCTGTTCACATTTGAATGCCGTCTCTGGTGAGTGGGACCACGCTGTGGGCTGGCGGGGGTGGGGAAGTGTACCTCTGCCTATCTGAAGCCTTACGGTGCAAACCATATTTGCCTCATTCTGGTCACCACCCAAACAGCTACGTTCCACTGGAAACAGGAAATACCAGATCACACTGCATTACCCTCCTCCTCTTTCCTAGCGTTGCTTATTAAACTCTAGCACATGAGTGGCTGCCAGCAGTGAATGGTAACAGTGACAGAAAATACTGCTGGGACAAGCTAATTGGCCTCAAAGACCACTTTTGAGGTAATCTGTTGAATTCTTGGGCAGCATGAAACCCATTTGCAGGTCATGGAACTGGTCCAACCCAGGGGCCAGCTTTAACTATCCACACATTTGGCCTGTACCACTAAGCAAGATGCGAGAAGCATTCTTTTACCCGGTACTCAAATCTTTCCTTGCCCTTAAGAATTAGCAGGGAGCATCTATAGCATGGACACCCTGCTACATAGTGGAATTAAAAGATGGAGCTTAGCAAACAGGACCCCAACAACTGCAGCCCGTCCTCTGCAGCACATCTCTTATCTGCCTTAATATTCCTGTATGCCTTTTGGCCATTGACAAACTCACTCAGATACTTCAGTCCCATTGGCATGCTTTGCTTTTTTCAATCCCTGTCCCAAGAGGAGTCACAGCAGCTGTCATAAACCACGGTACAGACCAGGATGTGTGTGGATGGAATGGTGTTAGAACGTGAAATGCAGCATACATAATGTCTTTTATTGAATTATGAGTTAGCTAACTTTGAAGTGCAAAATCAGTTGAGTGCTCATTTTTTAATAGCAAATGGGTTGACATCTGTAAATAGCAGCTTTAGTCCCTCTTTCCCTATCGCTTGATCCACAGGTCTTCAAATATCTAGCACAGGAAGTCTCCATCACAGCTGGACTGAAGCCCAATCTATACAATCAGCTGAATCAAGAGATACTTCCTGGACTGTACCACATGAGACTGTGGAAGGGGGGTTATATATTTCAATGTTCCATTGTGATATAAGCAAGACATAAGCTCCTTTCACCAGCTGGTCCATGCATACATTAGATAAATGGAAGGGGTGGGGCTGGGAACATTGGTCCCACCACCCCATTTGTGTTTTCAATGATTATCCACATACAGTTGTATGCCCACTGGTGCTCCTCACAACTGGGACTCCTGTGCAACTGATGGTCCCAATCATACGAGGGTTCCGATCACATGGCAGTATCTACAAGCATGCCACAGCATGCTCCTAGCTGCCCCTTTTCAAACCTGACATTCAATGCGCAGGTGCTGGGGAGGGGACCTGCAGAGCATAGTGAGGTACTTCCCCCCACCACACATACTTTGCGTAAGTGTGGAGGTAGCAAACAGGATGCGGGGAGCAGGACTCTGCCTCAGCCTTCTCCGGGATATCCTGTTTCTCTGCCTTTTCTGCTTCTTTCATGGAAGGGCATTCGAATACGTAGCACCCACACACAGCTCTGCAGCCTCGAGTGGTACCATCCAGGAAATGCTTTGCTTCTTGATTCAGGTGATTGCATTGAACTGGCCCTTACAGCTGCAAGTTATGAAGAGAAAAGAATAAAAGGGCAGAAGAACAGGAACCTTGCATGTTATATAGCTTCAACATCCAGAATGCAAAGCACAACACAACAGAATGCAAAGCACAACACTCTGTTTAAATCATAGACTATAAACTCTTAGAAATCTCCCTGGTTAGTTAGAAGTGGAGTCCATATTTTAAGTCTTTTTTTTAAATGCCATGTTTATAGTGATGGAACAAAAGAGATTACTTGGGAAGCTAGTCATATATGTCTAAAAACAAGTGTAATATATAGAAGAAAAACAACAGCCAGAACAGAAATGAGAAAACCAGCTCACAAACTGAATGCAGAAGAAAGGAGCAGTTTGGAACTGAATGATGCTTGCAAGGTTGAGTCATTTCTCAAAGTCGCTCCCCCACTCCGGAAATAGCTGCCACATGCATCAGGCCCTGGAGTTCAACGCTTTTGCGCTGGAGCTAATTGCAAGTTGCAATGTGAGGCTTGCACAGATTTTTAGAGAGGGGGAGTGACGCCTTGGAGCTTGTGTTAAAATCCAATCCACTGCCCTAGCATGGGTGCTTGACATCTCGAGTCAATTATAGCTGCAGGATAGAGATGAACCAAGAGGGAGAGACATTTTGCGAAAGTGAGGCCCAAACCACTCATTTGTATGCTGACATGTTAGGGCCAAATGAAAATGCTCCAACTAAAATTTGCTACCTCTTTTTAAAGACTGGGGGGGGGGGTGATTCTGTTGGTTTTGGGGGCAGAGGATGAAATTATTCAAAGTCTTTCAAGAGATGGCAAGGGGCGCACTTACCGTAGCGGCAAGGGTGAGCAGTAGTGGTAGTTTCCTTTTGTGGGCTGGGAGAGAAATGTCCTTTTGTTGCTGCCTATGGCCACTATTTAGTATCAGTCCAGGGGCATTTGGGGAGGAGGGGGCAGCTGCCAATCACCCAGATCAGCTCTGGCCGCCACTGCAGCCACCTCAAAGAAGTTACTGCCACCACTCACCCCCCACATGAACTATGCCCCCCCCCCAACACTTTGAATAATTTTACCACCACCCCTTTCAAGGGCCAACATTTACACCTCCCCCCCCCCCCGAGTTCCTGAAAGTCTAATTTCAACACTTTTCAGGTCAGCCCGAGTTAAAAGGCTGCTTACAGACCTGGTAGGGCAGGAAAAGTTGCTTCCTCTGGGGGCGATCAGGAGCAGAGAAACAATACAGGAGCAATAGCCATAATGTTTTTTCCTGTCCTCCTTCCCCCAAGCAGCTTTTCTCTCCATGGTGGTTCAAATGCATGTTTGCCCATGTATACTCTGGGCCTAGCTGGGGGGCGGGGTGGTGGGAGACACCATAGTGGAATAGGCAGCAAAGCACTAAAAATGTGTAGTCTTCAATGGACACTCTTGCGGTTAAATGTTGTACTGAGCAATTTTGCCCATGAGGACTTCTTGGCCATAAGATACGGTTTGGGAACATGCTACCTGACCCAGTGACCTAGGCTCACTGTTGCAAGGACATTTCCAGACGTGCCTCAGCCTCATCTGCTCCTCACTCCTGTAGAGAAAGCCCTAGTATTGGCGGTCAAAAAAATCACTGGAAGCAGTGAGGAACTTACATGGCATTATTCCTGAAGCACAACATCCAATCTACTCTGCATTTTCTTCTAGCTGATTTTAGGCCTAGTTCTCATGACAGAGGTAAATCGGAGCCACTTCAGACTGCAGTGGGAGTAAACACGATCTTAGCACTCCTCCTTACGAGATATACACATACACTCATACATATTCTCACATATGGAAAAAGTAACATTGGGGAAGAAGCTGTTGTCAGAACCCTTCTGCCCAACATCTAGCTTTCTCTGTACAAATAATGTTTTTGTGTGAAAAAGGATTCAGTCATCTCAGCCCCCTTCTAAAGTGGTATAGTCCAGATGCAAGTTTACCAATTCCAGGAGAACTAGGATTCTGATAGTACTCGATGTGGCACAGGATAAAGAGAACCTCAGGTCTGCAGGAAACTAGATAGAGAGCTACTATAGCTGTACACAGAAGTTGATGGAAAGCCAGACCAGCTTGGTAAACACTCCCTGCGGGTGTCAATCTCTTTTTGACCCCTTAAAGTTCCTGGAGAACAGGCCCCTACTTCAACATTCATGTATTTTTGTACTTTGCTCTCTCTTCCACCAAAATGAAGGAAAGCTCTCTTTTTTGTCTTAAAAACAGTTCAGTAGGATTTGTGAAATAAAAAAATTAATCAATTATTTTAAAAACAACATTTGCCTTTCAATGGCCTTCCATGTTTTCCCTCAAGCAGTCTGTGCACCCTGTTGCAGCAATGCAGAGATCTGGCCAGTTCCCCCTTCACTCTGGAAGAAAAGTCTCTTCTATGCTTTTTAAAATAGCACAGCAGCAGCAAGCAGGCTTTATATCCTCTTTGCTTGCTGTATTTCCATGGTGGAAGGAACACGGCAATACCACAAAGAAACAACAGAGCCTCAGCATGCATCTCTGCTTGTGTAACTGGGTCAGAGCAGGGAGGAATGCCCCTCTGTCTGGCTGGGATTTTACTGCCAGAAAATGATGCAAAAGCAGCTGCTTCCAGGGAAAACTGTAGGGCCCCCTTTCTCTTGCAGGAGCACAGCTTGGGAAGTGCTGCCAATCCCTGCAGTCCTTCAGTACTTGCAGTTACCAAGCTGCTCCATGCAGCCAGATCACTGTGCAGTTCATAGGGATGCAACTGAGAGCCACTACTCCCTGGGCACCAATTCAGGAACCTGGACAGCTCGTACAGGCACTCTGCCAGATGTAACGTGAACTGGATTCGCCACACAGTAAAGGTGAAGTCATGGTGGTGGAACTCAGGCAACTTTGAATTACCACACCTGCTTTTTTGCCTGGACTAGAGGGACTCTGTTCAGCACTTCTTTTTCTTTGCACACACTTTCCCCATCTCCTTCCCCCACAAGAGAAAACAGAATGAGCCATCTTAGGAGGAGACAAACCGCCTCACACACGAGGGGGATGTTCCCTTCTAAAATACTCAGCCAGACTTCTTTCACGCCACAGTTCCTTCCAAGCTAAAAGCTCCCACTTGTTTGCTTCAAAACCATAGCTGTATAGATACATACACTTTTTTTAAAAAATCCACAAATGCAGACCGTTCATATCGAAAAGAAGAGATCGAGAGGCGTGAGGCTCGGTTGCTGTCCTAAAGCAGGCAAGCTGGAAAAGGATCTCCTTGGGTGGGGCGGGGCTTGCCCTTGTTCAGTCACATCCTGACGGCACAAATGCCTACGCATCCTCAGAACCAGCCAGCATGCCCTTGTCAGCAAGGTGAGCCTTTAACGTGTTGAAGATGTTCAGCTGCTGATCTGGCCGCAGAGTTAGCAACTGCTGGATCAGTTTGCTTGGGTTAGGACCCCTTGAACGAGGAAAAGCAGAAGACACACCCGTCACAGTGCCACCCTATGAAAGCTCTGCCGAGGAGGCTTCCAAGAGCTCGCACTTCAGTTCGCTCCGTAAGCGAATGCATGGCGAACACAGCACCAACACCGGCTCTCCCTTCCTGTCACCCAAACCTGTCCCACCAGGCTCTCTTTTAATGAGTGAGGTATCCCTGTCACGCAGGGGTGGGCAGGCTATTTTGGTCCAGGGGCTGCACTGCCTGTCCCTTTGCCCCCCGTGGACCAAGCTGGTGGACTGGATGCTGTCAAGGGGCAGGAGCCATCCCCAAAGCCTCTCCCCATCCTGTGATATTAACCAGCCCCACCGCACCCACTTTTCTTCTCTGTACCTCTGCCTGAATGGAAAAAGGGACTCCACAGTGGCTTGCAGGACCAGCTCCTGCAAGCCGCAGCTGAGAACCTTGTCTGCTTCGCGCACTGCTCCCATCACCATTTGGAGATAACAAAGGAATTCCCCTGCGTGCCCCTCCAAGGGGAGGGGGACCAACGTGCAGGGGAATCCCCTTGTTATCTGTGATCACAGACCGGAGATAATGCAGGGATTCATCTCCTTTCCAGGGAAGGGGGAGCGCTTGGGGAGGGGTCAAGGCCCGTGGGAGGGTGCCCAACCCTCTGTGGTCTGGATTGGGAACATCCGCAGGCCAACTTCAGTCAGCAGGCTAGAAGTTCCCTGCCCCTGCTTTACCACCACCTCCACGTCTCTTCCCATCCCCTGCTTTCGGAACACAAGGTTTGAAGGCACAGCCCACAACCAAACCAAACCAAAGCAGACCATTACCTGATAAAGCTGGCAATATATACGTTCACAAAGGTGGCCATCAAGTATTGACAGTCAAACCGATCCATGATACCACCGTGCCCTGGGATGGTGTTGGCAAAGTCCTGAGCAATAAATAAAAAAAATGCCACTTTTCTGAGGCTGGATGAAGTTCAATTTCTGATCCTTGAGTGAACTAGAATGGGTGAGTGAAGATAATCCAATGCCCGTTTATTAACTTCTCACTCTCATCACTGAGAGGGGCAGGAATGAGGAAATGCTTGGGAAGCAGCTGCCATCTCTTGTGTGGAATTCAGCTTCTGCAACAAACTACTGGAGGGGATTTCTGATCCAAACTTGCCATCTCTACACTAGCATGAGCAATAAGCAAGAGTGAAGGATCATCACTACCACCCCACCAAGTAAACATTCCTCTGTTTTTGAACTTGGTGGGATAGCAGTTGTTCACGCCCCAGCAGAAGTTATTGGCCCACTGGTTACCTCAGCAGGCTTTAGCTGTTTACATTAAATCTTTTATGAATTTTTTTTCACATATTGTTTCCTAACGCATGGCTTAGGAGAGGGGTGGACTAGAATTTTTTTTTTTAATCCAGGGTGTAAAACCCCAGCCCCAGGGGCCAAACCTGGCCCTCTGAGGTGCCCCAGATGGCTACGCCCCCTTTCCCCCAACCACTGATTGATTGGTGGTTTCCTGACTTTTGTGCCGTTTTTGCCCCCATACTAAAAGGTTGAAATTCCTCTCCTAAGGCTCAGTGACTGGCAGTAAAAGCTTTAAGCTAACATATGGTGGTATTTTGGGTAGTTTGGCCTGGCTTCTTTTGCTTTCATCCCCATCCACCACTAGAACGTGGCCCCTGAGAGCTTCTCCAAAATGGAACAGGTTCACAACACCCCTGTTTTAAATCAAGCTCCCCTGACACTTTGGATAAATATTTGATTTTTTTCCTTAAATCTATATTCCAAGAGAGGCAGCTACACAGCATACTTGGTTAAAAGTGAAACAGGTTCAATCACTTGTATGCCAACAATTATCTTTCCAGATTTGCATTATTTTCCAGCTGTAACATACCTTGATTTTGAAAGCTCTTTTAAATCCACTTGCAAAAAATCCTCCAAAGGGACCAATAAGGGATGCAAATGTGGAGAGTGCAATGCTGTGGATCTGGAAGGGATACATCCGGATAGTTTTCTGGAGAAAGGAAGGCGAATAATTATAAGCTTCCGAAGCATGCCAGGCCATGTCATGTCACATCACACGTTGGTAGAAAGAAGGGATGGAAAATGGCTACATTGGCTCTATTTTACTTCAGTCTTACGGCTGGCTGATATGTTCAGGAGAACCATTACGTTATTCTCCTGGACTGGGCCACTCTTGGCTGCAAGTGGGAGAATTCCTTTTTTAAATACTCTGCACAACTACACACACACACACACACCCCATAATCTCGGCACATAGTGAAACCCATAGGCAGAACTCCTCTCTCAAATGTGCTAATTTTCTACATGGAGGGAGTTGTCTTTTGCAGGGAAGATTCAAGCAAGAAATGCAGCACTGGAATAGTCAGGGACAAGTTTTAATGTCTGATTCTTCTGCACATATTAGCTTCTCCATGTTTATTTTTACATCTGCCATGTGAGACATGGTGTCTAATTTATTTATTTGCTACATTTATATCCCATCTACCCAAGGCGGCAGTATACATGAACTGGCCTGAAGTCACCCAAGTGAACATCATGGCTGAGTGGGGACGAACCCAGGTCTTCCCAGCCCAGCACTCTTACCACTCTACCACACAGGCTTTCTAGGGATTTAGACCAGGATTTCTACATCCCAACCAGGCACCCTGTCCACTGCACCATCCTGGCTAAGCTGCATACAAGAAGAGTAAAACTTTGATCAACTGAGCCTCTCTACACTTCCAGTGAATATTCTGGAGCTCCTTTCCCTTTCTTCCGCCAGTTCTTCCATTTGGCTATTGTAATCCAGACAACCATATTAAGGATGGATTGACTGCAACTGCAAATCATCACACACATTAGGCAAAGCTATCCAAAGTTGAGCGCCCAGGTCTGGAAGCCTACCCAGCCGATGACAGACTGAAGCACCAATGGGATGTTGTATTCTTGTAGCTGAAAGAGCTCAGGGGGTTCGCAGTCCACAGTGAAGCTGTTGGTGTCATTGTTGAACTCTACGGGGCAGATGAAGCATCTGTATCCGGACATCACATACGACAGCTTCATTATTGGTGTTGGGGAAATGGAAGAGTCAAACGGTTAATTGCTGCCAAGGATTCAAATGGACCAAATCAGTTGGCTAGTACACTTGGGAACCAGAACAGACAACTCTACAAGTTATTCTGGGGCTCAGGCTCAAGAGTTTGAGCATGCCCCCTCCCAGTCCAAAAATGTTTTTGTCTTGGATCGCTACTCAATATCCATCACATATGTTTCAGTTTTGCATGTATCCCCTCTTTCCTTACCTTCATGAACTGAATTCACAAGAACAGGCTACCATTATCATGCTCTTGCACAGCTCTCATTTAGAGAACTTCTGGGTCGACAGTGCCCCATGGGTCAGACCCGTCTGTCTACCACCCTTAACAGTGCCCAAATGTTACCCTGCCTCACTTTGTGTCAGGGTATGGCAACCATTTCCCCTCCTGTCTGTACTGGTCCTACAAAAAAAGCCAGCTGAGCACTTACTAGCAGGCCAAACACAACGGTGGCAAAGAAGCCTCCAATGAAGCCTTCCCAGGTCTTCTTTGGGGAGAGCTGTAGATACAGAGATGGGAAAGAATGTTAAAAAGTGTCATGCCCCAACTGGAGCAGTCTTCCTCGGAGGAGGAGCTAGAGGCCCCAGAAGGCCAGGGTACCCCAGACTAGGGACCGCCACCAGACCCACAGGAGCTTGAACCCTTGGGGGAAGTGGCTGCAGGGCCATCCTTGTCAGGAGAGAGGGACTCTGCCTCTGCGGCAGAGGCTGAGCCACCCCCTGAGCCCCGGGAGCGTTGTCGCCTCAAGTGACAGGCCAGCAGGGCTCCTGTGCGAAGGAGTGCTCGCATCCAGAAAAGGTCTCCTCAGGAGAAAGGGACTCCTCGGGAGTAGGCTCTGGAAAGGGAGCTCTGCTGCAGCTGAGCTCTGGGTGGGTCTGGCTGGCTTTGGGCTTAAAAGCCTTCACTGGAAACCCAGCCTGTGTTGGAACTTGGTCCACCCAGCCTCTGCCATGTATCTTGCCTCCTGAATCGTGCCCTGTGTGATGCTCTGTTTCCTGACCTTTTGGACTGCTCAGCGACCCTGCTCCTGGACTGCGTAATGTACCTGACTGATTTACTGTGTTTGACCTCTGGCTTGTTATCTTGACTACTCCCGCTGCTGCCTGATCGCTGTTGCATGCCTGACTGCCAGTGTTCTGATCTCTGCCTGGATTTTGACCACCCCCGCCTTAGCTTAAAACTCCTTGGACTGAAACCTTTGTGACTGACCATCTGCTTGCCAACTTGACTACTCTATTGCTTTGCTCCCTGTATGTGCTTGCAAATAGCCAAGAGTTGCTCTAGAGCAGGACAAAAAGAATGTTTCGGGAGGAACTAGACAGGCTATTGTTGGCTCCATGAAACTAGGAAGTGGGACAGAAATGCTGAAAATAAACCATCAACCAGAATGTTGCCCAGAAGCAGCCTTCCCGACTGGCTGTATCATCAGTGCCTCAGCATCCTAAGCCAATGCCAAAGGCTGCCTTTCTGAGAGCTTCCAATTATCTCCGGGCTTGAACAAACCTTTATCAGTGGGGTGCGTCCAAAGAAGAACCCAAACATGTAGGCCATGATGTCATTGCAGATGACGCAGGAAATCGGGACGATAAACCTAGACAGCAGTAGGAAAAGAAATCAGAGAACCTGCTTAAAGGAGCTATCTGGATTTAAAAAGGGAAATATACTAGACTAGCATTCCCCAACCTGGCGGCTTCGAGATGTGTGGGACTACAACTCCCATCATTTCCAATCAGCATGGCCAAAGGCCATGTTGGCTGAGAATGATGGGAGTTTTATTATTACATTTATGTCCCACCTTTTTTCCTCTTGCAAGGAACCTAAGGCAGCTTATATGATTCTCCTCTCCATTTTATCCTCACAACAACCCTGTGAGGTAGATTAGGCTGAGAGTCAGTGATTGGCCCAAAGTAACCTGCTGAGCTTCATGGCTGAGTGGGGACTAGAACCCGGATCTCCTGAGTCCCAGTCCAACACTCTAACCACTATACCACACTGGCTCACTTGCTCTTCACAGTGGGAGTTGCAGTCCAATATATCTGGAGGCCACCCAGTTGGGGAAGACTGCACTAGATTATATGGCCCCCCATGCACAGCAGCCACAGCTGCAACTGAAACCTGAGATCTGCTTACCAGCATTGAGCTTTAAGCGCTCATTTAAAAACAGAGCATTAATCCTCTGATTTACGTCACTTGTACCAATATATATAGGAAAGAGACCCCATTTCAATTGATAAAACTTCCATTTCTAATTTTGTTTTCAGAATATATATATTGCAAAAAATATATCAAACTGCTGAGACAAATCAGAGGCCAGAACTCCATTTGAAACAGCAATTACAGAAAATTCTGGTAAGCAAATCTCCGGCTTTCAAAAACCACAACTATGACAGAAAAGTATGAATTATTTTGCCCATTAATTGTTTTCAGAACATCAAGACATGAGCTGCCAAAACTGAGTTCAAGATCAAGAGATGCTCTTATTCAACAAGGGTTTTTTAAGCTGTGCTTGCTGTAGTATTCAAATATTAGGAATTTGCTCAAATTGTCCCACTACGGAAGACATCTAGAAAATACCTTCAGCAGTTCTGGATGAGATGTACAGGCAAATTCCATACATTTCATGCCACTGTATTGGTGGAGAGGGAGCTACAGAGGATATCCTACTTTATTTATTCAGGGCCAAACTAAAGGCCTGAAGAAAATCCCTTCTCCAAACTGCTGTTTGCACTGGGGATTAGCATCATTATCACCAATAGGAGATTTTTCCCCAGCATGAGTACCAGCTTCAGAGGAGGGATTTTTCTCAAGATGGTAGCATGGGAGGAAAGAGTTAAATTCCCCCCACGCACACACATGCTGAAATCCTGATAATTATCAGCCCTGCCCCATCACTAGTGTTATTTGCATTTTTTAAAACCTGCACCTTAAATGCAAAGACACAGTTAACGTCAGATCTAGCTCAGCCCTCACAGTTGCTATGTTCCTACTGGCCTATGTGGAGAATTTCCTCCTCCTCTCCATAAAGGGTCTGATTTGCAAAATACTGATCTGCTTCGCAAAAAAATAAAAATAAAAACACAATTCTTGTTTTCAAATGAGCAGAGGGAGCTAACGCAACCAGCAGCTGCATTTGTGAAATACAAAGCTACACCAAAGGTACTTTGACTACCAGGTGACAGATGCCTGCCTGTATAAATGAAACTGCCATGGCCTGAATGTATCCTAATCTGGACAGATGAATTTCTACATGATGTAAAGATGCAAATTGGCCAAAAAGCCAGATGCTTGAAATGCTTCATGCTGGTACGATCTGATTATTAATTTGTTACTACAGTACTTGACCAAATGAAAACAAAGACTGATCAACTTTCAACTGTGGGTGTGATGCACTGCAATGGTTGTGAGGACAGGTGAGTCAATGGATGGATGTGCTGGGAGGGGTGTGGGTGGACACAGGGAGGAAGGTTTCTGCCAGGAACTCTGAACAGGGATTTCTCCCAAATCTTCATATTGCGCTTTTACTAATATTGCTCCATCAAGCAGCTCACCATTAGTTAGTGTTGAGATTTTTCTTTGGTCCTACGTGAAGTAGTTTAGTCTAAAAACCAAGGTAAAGGTTCAGCAAAATTGCTTATTTTGATGTGATTATGACATCAAGAGTGCTCAACCCCAACTTTATTCGAGGCTTGTCCATTTTGCACTGATTCATTAAAATGACTGGAAAAGGATTTGTTAAAGGAAATTCAGGAAATCTCCCGCCTGATAGAATATTTCTTCACTGGCAATGAAAATGACATAGAAGTGGAGATAACAAGGTCAGTATTAGAGCTGGTTTTATAACTCAAATTCTTCCCCATAATATCACCCTGAGAAGAGCTTCTGCCCCCCCCCCAATGGGAAATGTCTTGAAAATAAAGGGCAACCATTGTACTTGAATCGTTTAACTCTTGACTCTGAGGTAGACTGGGCCTGCTGTTCCCCACGTAGGCCTTGACTCCTTAGCAGTCGCCGTGTGAGAGTGGCCTCCTCCTCCTTCATTTTGCTGCTTCTTACGTCAACACTGCTAGGCCTCAGGGCTGCTCTTTGGCTTTTGCCCCCTCCAACCTCACAAAGGGAAGGCACTACTGAGTTCCTTGTAAGGGACAGATGGTCCAGGACTCATAAGAGGTGTGTGATGGGCAGAAATTCAATAGGTGCAGCTTTACTTATAGCATATGAGTAGAAGCAGCACCTGTGGATATTCTGACTATATTTCAGCTGCATGACAGCCAGAAGTTCAACGGGTGCTGCTCCCACATCCAAATACTAGGGGGAACTCCACCTACTGAGTTTCTGCCTGTCATTCAGCTGTCAGACACACAGCTCCAGGCCTGGTAGAAGAAAGCGAAGTTTCAACTACAGAAATTATGACTAAGAGAACATTGACAGGTGCTGGTTCCATACTCATATGCTAGGTAAAGCTACACCTATTTAATGTCTGCCTGTCATGCAGGAGGGTGGTGAAAGCCAAACAGCAGCATCAAAATCTCGCAGTTTTGAGGTAAAAAGAAGCAAAATGAAGAAAGAGGCCGCTCTGAGATAGAACCAAGCACACGACTACAGCTAAAAGACAAGGCCTACCTAGCGGAGAACCTAAGAGACACAAGTTAAACGACTGAACTGCAATGGTTACTTTATTTTCAAGACATTTCTCATTCAGGGGGGCACATTTCACAGCCCAGACAGAAACCCTTCTCAGCTATTTCCAGGGCTAATGACAAAAAGGATGGAGGACACTGAGCAGCCATTGTTTGTTCCCCTCACTTCTCCATAGAGTTGCTCCTCTTTTTTCTTTTTAAAGAAAAAGGGGACACACACAAAATATGCATAAAAACAACAATACTGGAATATAAAATGTTAATATATTTGTAATTACATTAAAATTGTCCTGACATACAAATAACATGGCTGTCTCCCTGAACTTCTCTCTTCCCACATAATCCACCCATACTTTCAGTTACTAATTTTCCACAGGAACACACACAAATATTTTGTCTGGTGTGCTTTTCGTTGTGCTCTTGTACACTGGCATTATACACCATTTGTACCTTCTGCGTTTTGCAAAATCACAGTTGCTTTCAGTCATATTATTGCAGGAACCTTCACTCCCCGTGCTCACCAACCAGGCCTCAAAGAAACACGGGCACTTGTGATGTCACAGCACAGCCCCCCAGGCTTTTGCGTGGGGCGATGGCCAAACTGGAACTTTCAGCCTTGATATCAGCTGTGTATGAGCAGATTTCAGCACCCACAAAAATACCAGATGAATTATAATTGCTTTCTAGAGAGAACTGAACCATTTCCCCCCCTAGAAAGTTGATGTAGCACAGTGAATAGATACTTGTAGGATGGACACATCTTACATCAGCTAATACTGCTCATTGGGCCTGTTCTATTTGGATTTAGTTGGAGCAAGACACTACCTCCCAAAAGTGCCTTGCAGTTTTCTGAACTATTGGTAGTTTCATACAAACACACTTATAATTTAAGAACTACTTTGAACACATTAGAAAAGCAGCCTAAACTGGCTAACACCTACTTAAACTCAGAATTGTTGCAATCTGGATTGTATGACATTCAAGGGCATTTTCAGACAAAAAGCTTAAGTCACCTTTGAGCCTCTCACACTCTGTTAACATCAAGATCAGGCTGTTATGCATGCGGAAGAGAGCATGGGGCAAAGGCATTTGTAACGCAAAAGAGCATTCTTGTCAGTTTAGCTTTTACGTTGGCAAACCAGACTGAAGCAAGAGCCAGGCTTTAACCCCCATGTGGGAAAAGGCGTATTTACTTTTTGCTGAACATGAAGCAACTACTGCTCAAGACCCCTTGAATAACTGCTGTCTCATATTTAGTAAGAGCACACTTATTCGGACATAGCAAAGCAGCCTAGAGAAGACTTAAGTTTCAGTTATGACTTTTCCTCCTGTTTTCCTGAGGCAGGAATCTCTCTAGAGATATCATCATGCTGATCCCAGTTGCAGCCCCATGCAAAAGGCCCCATCAACCCATGCTACAGTCTTCCTCAAGGTCTCCATGGAGGTCCATTCCACACAGCAGAGGCCTAGAAAAGTTTGTAAGCAGCACCGACTCACCAGATCATTCCTTCAAACAGGTTGTGAATGATGAGGTGCGACTGGGTAACCACTATTAGCAAAGTCACATGGGTCCAGCCAAACTAGAAAGAGAGAACATGCAGTCCAGTTTGCAGGGGAAAACATTTCTCAAAAACAAGCCAAAATGCTGATCAAGAATTTATGTGAGAGAGAGAAAGAGTGAGAGAGAGAGCGCGTACACTCTGAAGAATTTTGCATCCCAGTTCCACAGGGATGGGCTCAGCACTAGCAAAAAGCCTTTGTCTCTCATTTGGAATCAAGTAAGCCTTTTCCAGAGATACAGGAGACCTACTTTCCATGCCTCTTTTGAAGAAGGAACTGAAATGGGCTAGACCAAATGTCCACCCAACATTCAGTCTCCAATGCAGGCCAGATCCAAATACTTCAGAATGTTTATGACTTCGTAGGGTCCTGGTCAGCAATTCAGTTTTTAACAGAGGCCACTGAGCAAAAGCCAGAGGGCAAGCAACATTGGCTTCACCCACTGACTCCTCCCACGCTAGCTGAGACGTGGGCAACGCTCTCCTTCCCAGTGTGAACAGCAACTGAGATTTCAAGAGAGCCCTTCCTTTAGGCACTTCCACCGCTCACTTGCATTCCCCTATGTCTTTTGCTGTGTGCATGAACAAACAGCTGACGTGTGTAAAGAAGGGCCCTGCCAAAGCCACAGGAGAATGCAGCCATCCAGCTGCTTGCAGGGACCGAGTGATCTGAACATATAACACCAATTCTGTGCCAGCTAGCACTGGTTGCAAGTGTGCTTTGGGGCACAACTCAAAGTACTGGCTGTTTCCTTTAAGGCCCTAAACAAGGGGTAGGAACCCATGGCCTTCCAGATGTTGCTGGACTCCAATTCCCATCAGCCCGTGCTACCATGGCCAATCAGGGAGCTGGAGATTCCCCACTCCTACCCCAAAAGGTTTGGAAACAGGTTATTTGAAGGACTGCCTACACCTATGAGAGCCTGCTCAGCCCTTTAGATTGGGCGCAGAGGCCCTGCTCTTGGGCTGACCAGTAAGGTCCATCAGGTTGGTAGACACAAGAGACAGGGCCTTCTCAGTGACAGCCCTATTACTGTGGAACTCCCTCCCACAGGAGGTGGACTTGGCTCCCTTGTTGTCCGGTTTTAAAAAAGCTCTAAAAACCTGAATGGATAATGATGCTGGTCTATGTTCTTCAGTTCTAATTTTAGCCACTGCAGCTATTTTACTGCTGATTTTGGAATTTATTGTTTGCAGGTGGTTATTACTGTGAATTTTGTATCTGACCTTTCACCTGTTTTATGATGATTTTATGCTGTGAACTACCTTGAGGGGGCTGTTTTGGCCCTGAAAGGCAGTATTAAAATACCTAAATAAATAAAGTAGCACTTGTGGGTGGGTTCCATTTGCTGCTCCCCTTCCTGCCACTCTATGTGTTTTAAACATTTTGATCCTGATACATTAAATTTCAATGTAAATTTCAATACATGGGATATCCAGCTCTGAGCTTTAATAGTCATTGCACATTCAAGTTTAATAGACTCAGGTGTTATAGACAATGCCCTGGTTTGCACATAATGGCAGCCCAGAGGTTTTTCTAAATCTGGGTTACCATGAGCGAGCCAACGTGCTAGTGCACGCAGCTCAATTGCTCCTGCCTGGCTCTTCCTACCAGTGGGAGGCGGCTAATCCAAGCTAGGGACTCTGTCTCTGGCTTGGTTAGCATCACATCCGAACCGGGAACACTGCTTGTCTCTCCCCTGACAAACCAGAGCTGTAATCCAGGGTTTGTTCTTGGGTTATAAGTCTGGCTTGTTGGGGCAGAGACAAGCCAGAGTTTCCAGTTCAGACATAACGCTAACCAAACCAGGGATGGAGAGTTCTTGGCTTCTTTAGCCACTTCCACTGGCAGAAAGAGCCAAGCAGGAGTGACCAGGCCATGGGCACCGGCACGCTGACTTGCTCATGGTAACTTCAAGTTTAAAAAAACACTCTGGGTTGCCGTTACATGTGAACCCAACAAGATAATCCAGAAATGCATTCTAAGTCCCTGACAAAAAGGGGGGGGGGGGGGCTTCAGACGTCTAAAGAAAATGAGGGAGTGCCAAAGAAACTTTAAAGGTATTTAGACTGCCAGGAGTTGTGGGTCTCCCCACTTCCACACACATTAAGCCAAAACTGAAGTAAAGGAAATACGGAAAGGTTTTAAGGCTTGTGTTTTTCTAAACCAAGATGTGAATAGCCTGTTAATTTCCATCTCTCTCTCTCCCTCCCCCACTTCATGAGCTATTAACTCTGAAAGTACAAAATCCATTTACTTAATCTTACCATGTAGAATTGGAGTCGATAATGCTTTTTGACCAGACTCAAAACAAACATGCAGAAGCCTGCAGAAGGAGAGATGGGAGGTGGTAGTGGGAGAAATTAAATAACAGAAATACCTTTCTTATTCTCTGCTCATCCACATCAAAGTTTCATGGAGCCCCAGTAGCACTCTTACGTCAGCGGAACCAACACCTCCATGGGACCCACAGACATAATGAAAGCTGTGGCATTTCTACCCACCCCATTCATTATACTGCCAAGGTACGTACTGCAAAAGAGGGTTCTACCCTCAAAGGCAGCCTTAGAACTGCAAAAAAATATATAAAATAACTAAATCCTGCTGATGTTCCATCACCTCTCAGCCAAAACAGGGGAACACCATCAAAACCATCATCCCGGGGCCATATTTCTCCCTTGTGATGCATAATTCAGGCAGGGCTGAACAGCCTTATTGGTCCAAGGGCTGCATTGGGTGATGCCAGGGACACACACACACACACACACACACACACACGCACCTGGAGTTGGAAGGGAAGGGCTTCCCTTGCTAATGCAGAGAATCCCTTCCTTATCTCCATTCTCTCAGTAGAGACTGGAGAAAAGGAAAGGGCTTCTCTCGCTAGCACTAGCAAGGGAAACGTGGAGCAGTTGTTGCCACAATTTTTTCAGCAGCAGACATGGGGCGGGGGTCTGGCAGGCTGCCAGAAACAGCTTGGTGTGCTGCATGTGGCACCTGAGCCACACTTTTTGCACCCCTGAGTTAAGGAAGTGCAGAGTGTGAGTTCATTAGGTCATGCATTTCACCAGTCCTACTCCACATAAAAGGCAGGCATGAGGATGGATGAGCAGGGCAACTTCAGGCTAGACGGCTTTCAAATGGGGTTAGAGAAATTCACGGAGGAGGAGGAAGGTTCCGCGAATCACTCTAATCCAGTGAGGGGAAGGCAATAAAAACCACCTCCCTTGTTGGAGTCGAGACCTTTATAAGATGTCTGGGGCAATTAAGCTGCAGCACCAGGAGTGTGCTGGACCCTCCCCCACCTTCATGTGTCCAGTGGCCCTGATGTCACCACCACCTTAAGGCTGCATTGCAAACCTTCTGTTCTGGGACGCAGAGCACCCATCGCATGTTTGCACAGGAGATCTGTGATCCAGCCAAGGAATGAGAAGCACACTTTCCCATTCCTGGATTGGAGATTTTTGGGATACAGGGCGTGGAGACTTGCAGAGGAAGGCAACACACACCTCTCCCTCTCTGCCAGAAAGCAATGGTCCTGGACACACTTCAGAAATGTTTCCACCCCTTCCCCAAACCAGAGTTTCTGCATGGATTCCAGTGCAGGTAGAACTCTGCTGCCACTTCCCTGTCATTTACATCCAGCCCCCTCTGCGTTTCTTTACCGCAGTTCCAGCAGCCACCTTCCCTTGTTCAACAGCATTGCCATCTTGGCATATCTTCAGAGACATTTTGCCAAACACAGGGCAGAACTAAAATTGAGCTGGGGCGGGACTAGATGGCCTATAACTCTCTGACTGCATGAAAACATGGTACCCAATGAGAAAAGGGCCCTCTAGCAGAGGTGGCTCCATCTTGCCTTTTAGAATTTGATGAGCAAGTTCTCATTTTTTTAATTAATTTCTTTTGGTAAGGTAGTCTTACAATCAGTTATTACAAAAAACTTAATACAATTTTAAAATAAATGTGCTCTGTTATCTTCATTTAGTTGTTATAATGTCCAGATGCTCAAAACAAATCCGATTAGCAAGTTACAATGCACTGGCAATCCCAAGCAATCCATTTCAAGCCCCATAATTCCTGAATGGGAGAACACTGTTCAGCTTACCTGTTAAATAGAGGGCAAAGGAAATGAAGCGGTGGTATTTGCTAAGAATCCTCAAAGGCTCCTCCCTCTGGACCAGCATGAAAAAATAATCTGTTACTGTCTCGCCATAGAAGAAGTAGTTCACACAGAGCAGGAAATACCTAAAATAAAGACACAGCCAACCAGGATGTAAACTCTGATCCAGGAAGAGAGGTAGCTGGCAGCATGTATATAAGCCCTCAGTATCCTCCCAGACCTTTGCTTGGCTACCACCTCCTCAGTTCCTTTGCTCCAGCTCCTCACTCATGGACAGGTAGCAACCCTGAGAGCATCTCATTAATGTTAACATTCCTGTTGGTATGGGAGCTCAAACAGGCCCATGCGCAGCAGTGGTAGCTGGTGCTCCACTGATGGTGCGGAGATGTGCTCCCCACTGCTGAACTCTCCAGTTGCGCCTCCCACCCAATCGGAGACTAATTTTTCCTCCTTGGGAAGTCAGGTGTGAGGAGCATCTGGCTCAGCAACCCTTCTGCCTTCAGAGTTTAAAAACTGGAGCGTGGGAAAGGGCAGGTGATTGCTCCTTGGCAGACACCGAAGTGTCACCAATTGCTGGAATGAGACAGTGTGCATAGACTAGCCTTCTCCAACCCTTCAGGTATGTTGGGTTATAACCCCCATCATGGCCTGCTGGCTGGAAGATGACGGGAACTGTAGTCCAACACATCCGGACAGTGCCGGGTTGGGGCTGGCCTAGAGAATGGTTGAAAGGGGGCTGCTGGGGGGAGCCAATGGAGGGCTGAAGTTGCTGATGGCCAACGCCCCCTTGCTCCTGGTGGGAAGGTGGCTTATGACCTTTATTTCCATCACAGTGGGGTGCAAGGGGGGGAGAGGATGAGGCTCTGAGCTTGGAACAGCCTAAACTTCGGTTGTTACTGGAAACACCTCCATAAAGAAATCTTCTAGAAAAATGGAACCTATAGACTCCCCTTGATGTTTATCAAAACAGCACAAGATCTGGCTCCCCTTACCAGCTGAGCGTTCTGAACCAGGGCAGCTCATAGGAATGATAAACGTTGTAGCCAATTGTGATGATCTCCTGGAAACACTTGATCTGTACGCACATCACCTGCAAGGCACAAGCATTCATGTTACACCATTTCCGTCCCACTTTACAAAACCAAGAACCTGTATAGTGCTTTCAAGGGTTCAAAGTGTTGCACGTACACTCTTTTGCTGTATCCTTCACGCAGTAGTGGAGACAGTAACAGGGCAATAGCGATAACGGGCACCATTATTCCCATGGGAGGGCACTTTGGCTGAGAGATTTTGAGAAAATATGGTGAGGGAAATGAGAAAATTTCCCTCACCATATTTCAGATTAGAATCAAGACTGAGAAACTTCAGATTTCCCCTTCCGTCACTTGCAGGAATCGGAATTCATATCTGCCTTGCCAAGGCTTGCCAGCCTGGTGCCCTCCAGATATGTCGGGACTACAACATTCATCATTCACGGCCGTTGGCCATGCTGGCTGGACGTGATGGGAGTTGCAGTCCAACACATCCGGAGGGCACCAGGTTGGCGAAGGCTGGCTTAGCCCACGCCAGCAACTCCATCCAAGGAGCCATGAATGTATGTGCCTCTGTTAGTCCTTGGTGGCATCCTGACAGACGCGGGGGCAAGGGGGGGACCCCTTCTCCCTCTTCTTTCCTGAAGCAATTCTTACCACAGGTGACTGTGCAAATAGCTATTCACAAGGCTTAATTAAAACCTGTGCATATACGCACAGGCTCCTCTGGGCACACTAAGTCACATAAAGGAGGTGGTGCACGAAGGACAAAGTGGGAGCCTTGGTAAGAACAATTTCTCCAAGGTTCCCTGTAGGCAGTATGTCAGTCTTCCCCAACCTTGGGTCCTCCAGATGTGTTTGACTACAACACTGGCTGATGCACACTGCAGCTTTGGGGAAGGCTACAATATGCTAACACTATGGCTGATGCTTGGACACAAGGGTACTTACTCCTGGCCTATCTAAAGCACCGTGATGGTGTCCCAACTGCATCAATTTATCAGAGGATATAGCAATGGTTTAGGAGACCTCATGTGAATCATGCACAGCCTCTCTTCTAGCATGGATACTGGAGGGGGGTGGAGTGGAGAGGTCTCAAGGACTGCTCCCCACAGTCTGCAGCACTGTCACATTTCTTTCTGCTTGCTCAGATTGCTGGGTTAACAGCGAGGAAATGCTTTTCTTGTCTGCATCCTCCTCTCACACAAATTTGCTCTGAGATCTACATCAAAGAGCCCCCAAAAGGGACGCATCTGATCTTAGGAAGTAATCATTCAAAAAGCACCCCTGAAGGAAGGCAGAGCAAAGCACAATTTTCACTAGAAAAATAACCCCTTCAAATAAGGGATGCCAATCAGAGATAGAAGGAAAAGGTCACCTGTGAAGTAATGGAGTGGGAAGGCGAGAGCAGCAGGTAAAAACAGTGGTGTTTAACGAAGTTCTATACTACCCCTTCAACAACAGTTTCTAGGGTGGTTTACAAATAGACTCATGAAACTAAATACAAGATAAAGGAAACAAAAGCAGTTCTTAAAAGCAGTGCTTAAAAGCAGGATGAAAGCACGGGCTGAAAATCCTTTAAAAAACCTAGGAGAAAAAAGAGCTTCATCTGGCACTAATGAGATAACAGTGAGCCTTCCTAGGGTGGGCAGTCCACAGGAGCCTCAACCAAAAATGCCCTTTCTCTGGCTGCCACTTGCCTCATCTCAGACAGTGAGGGCACCTGGAGGTGGGAAAGTGACATTCCTTTGGGCTCCTGGGTCCCAAGCTCTGAAGGGATTTATTGGTAAGGAGCAGCACCTTCATTTTTGCTCAGAAATGGACCGGGAGTCAGTGAAGTTCTCAACACTGCCAACTTGTGTACCCAGTTAGCATCCTAGCAGTTGCGTTCTGTACTGGCTGCAGTTCCAGGCCATCCTCAAAGGCAGACTCATGTCCAATGCATTGCAGTGGACGAAGCAGGAGGTTATCGGAGCATGGATCACGGCAAATGAGTTCGGATTTCTGTGAATCTGCCCTGCAGATTCTGCAGCGGACCAGCATTTTCTGAGTCGCGTGGATTCTGGGGACTTTGGACCAGTTTTTTACTGGGGGGGGGGTTGTGGAAGTCACTCTTGCAAGCAGGAACACAATTCTTATACATCCCTTAAAAAAATCCAATTCCATCAATGAGTGGACGATGGGATGTAAGACACCTAACCATCTGCAAAACACAGATAGAACGGCTTTAATAAGATCATTACATCCCCAGTGGCAAGGCCATGCCCACCCAGGAAGGGCTGCGGTTGGCACACCAGCCTAAACTGTTGAAAGGTGCTTCTTGCCCCTGAGATTACTTAGCCTCTAAGGGCAAAGCTGGATTTAAGAGCAACTGTGAACAACAAAGCTGATCCTTTAGGACAGGATTTGGAAACATGAGGTCCATGGGCCAATTGCAGCCCCCCAAACGTTTTTGTGGTCCCCGCTGTGCTCCCTGCCACCACCGCAATTGCACTGCCAGCAAAAAGTGCTGCAATTTTGCAGGGGAGCAAGGTGTGGGGGGCATGCACCTTGTTGACAAGCAGCACTGTGCTCCTGGAAGTACGATTCTGCTTGGAAGCAAGGTGCACGCTCCCCACACAGCCCCCCACTTGGGCAATGTCCTGATCAACTTGCCGTCCCTAGAGCAAGTGCATTCAAGCCTCAGTACAGCACCTGATGGATCACGGATTCATCTTAAACTCCTAGAAGAGCTTTCTGCAGCCACAGAGAATAAATCTGGGACTGTACAGGGAGATGGTATCAGGAACAAAGGATCCTTTCGCTGGAGAGGCGACAGAAGGCAGCTGCTCTTACCTCTAGCATCAGGCATAAGAGACAGGCAGATGCAGTGGAACTGGCCCAGAGGCTGGGACTCCTGGGCTCCTGTCAGGAGGCTGGGCCAGGTTCCAGGTCTGACTCCTACAGAGACTTCTTCCCAGCAATGCTTAATGAGTCCACCTTGCAGCCCACACCACTTCTTGCCAGGACAATTATGCTCCACTCAAGTGTAGGTGTCTGGAAGGCTAATTAAGCCCTCCATGCACTGAGCACCCTAGTGCTCTCCCCCCAGCAGAGGATGGGAGGAAGAAGAGAACAATCCTTCCACCACTGGGAGCCCCTCATCCCTCTCCCCTCCGTGTCGGGGCAGAGGGAGATCGGTTTTTGTATGAAGCACCTTGCTGGTGATCTGGGGCTTTTCCTCATCCTGGCAGAAGACCACAGCCTTCGTCTCTGCTTCCTGGGAAAGTTGGGGGATGAAGGGAGAGGATGCAGAGTGCCTGTGCAGGGATCCACAGCTACTTCCCTGCCTAGAAGGGAATGACAGTACTCTCTTCCCCCCGCCCCCCAGCCTTAGCTAAAAGGACGCAGGGAAGGGGGCAGGAGAGAGAGAAAAAGAACAAGCAATTTAGAGGTGCTCCCAAGAACTCCTGCCTCCCGTACCGAAGGCAGAGACAGAATGGGAGGGCAGAAAGGCCTCTCTCCCTGGTGGACTCTGAAGCCTTGCACCAGGAGGATGGGATTTCCCAAAGGCATGGACTGCCCTCTAGCTTCCAAGGACAAAAGGGACATTTTTCAGAGAGAGATGGAGGAACATGAGAAGCTGCCTTCCTATGAGTCAGACCCTGGGTCCCTCTAGCTCAGTGTTGTCGACAGTGACTAGGAGCAGGGGCTCTCCAAGGTTTCAGGCAGGAGTTTTTCCAGCCCTCCCTGGAGATGCCAGGGACTGAACCGGGGAGCAGGGGCTCTATCAAGGACAGCATCTTCCCGTAGACACTATATTTTTGGCATAGCCTGTATAAAGCAAGGGACAGTGACTGATAGCTATGAAATGCCGTGGTGTAGTGGAGCCAAGACTCTCAGGGCCAGCGCTTTTTGATTAGCAGAGATGGTGACATCAATCTGCCATTCCTCAGAATTCCCTGTTCCCTCTGAGCCAGCGGCAATCCTCACAGGGGCTGGGGAGAAATGGATTTTCCCAGGAACTATTTACTGTTCCTTGTCATCATGTAAAGTATTCGGGGGGGTAGTTTGGTCTTGAATGGGCAACTAAGGCCCATTAGCTTTTGGAAAGGAGATGAAAAGTGCTTAAACAGGCCTGTTGATTTTTTTTAAAAAAATTATTCAATTCCTATTCCGCCCAGTAGCCAAAGCTCTCTGGGCGGTTCACAAAAACAGGGAAACCTGAATCAGGCGCGGCCCCTGTAATGTCGGACTCTCCTTGGGAGCATGGCTCCAAGGGCTGTCATGATGAGCACCTGCACTTAGGGATGGCGGAGAATTCTGCCACGGATCTCAGTGAGGTCGAATGCCAGTGCATTCGGCCCCCCAAAATCTGTGGTGGAACGAAGCCCCTCCCCGCCCCACGAAAGGCGCGTGAAATGGAGCATCTACCTGGTGTCATTCGCTTCACAATTTTTGCCGTGATAGGCTACGTAAATACTTATGTAGCCTATCACAGCTAACACAGGGGTGCCATTTGTGTCCCTGCGGAGGCCATGATAGGCTACGTAAATATTTACGTAGCCTATCACAGCAAAAAAGAGGGAACGCAAATGGCGGCCGCCATAGGGCCTATCACGGCCAAAAAAGGGGACACAAATGGCGGCGGCTATGGCGGTCGCCACTTGCGTCCCTGCGCAGCCCAGCAGTGGCTGGATGTCATTGCGGGCGGCCCCGGCTGGCAGCTCTGTGGAGTCGCCGCGGAGTGGAGCGGGCCAGCGAGGATTTCGGGGGGAGGGACGGAGTGCCTCCCCCCCACCGCAGATGTCACAAAACGAAACAGGTAAGTCGTTTCGTACATCCCTACCTGCACTGAGCGAGAGAGGGAGAGTGCGCACACAAGAACTTACAATCATCATCAGCACCATAGGTCCCAGATAAATTATGATGAAGAAAAAGACGATCATCGCCAGAGTCAGGATGCCTCTCACCCACCAGTTCTTCCACCTGCACCAGAAGAGGGGAAGTGTCAAAAGACGGGCGTTCCGAGTCCAAAAGCGCTCTCCTATGCAGAAGAAAGGCTCCCCCCACTCAAGAAGTTTGGTCTTTTCGGTGAAACAAGAATATGACATCAGCCCAGCCATCAGGCCCCAGACTCCCAGACTGTGTGCCACAATTAACTGACTGGTTGGTTGAATAATTAAAGGTTGCCATGAAGCCAAAGCACCATCCACAGCGGAGCGTCCAGCACCATCCCTGTGTAGTCCCCTCTTCTGGCCTGGACTCAGCTTCAGCTGAGCAGCAGATGGGGGCAGTGCGTGGGGGGTTCATGGCAGGCACCATGCTGTGACCTCCACTAAGCTCTCGATGCTGCCATGAGCATGCCCTGGCCCTCAGAAGAGGTGAGGTTTGAATTATGGGCTGTGCTGCTTGTCATTGGAAGGCTGTGGTGCCCATCTCTGCTCAAGCCATCAGTTACGCAGCAAACCAGGTGACCGTCCTGGAGCTTAACCCAGTTCATGGGCCAGCGGGAGAACAAAATGAGGTAAGAATGCATTACGGCTCGCAATGGGTGGAATTCCCCACTCCCACCCCCAGTCTATGCCAGAAATAATCTGAGGAACTGGATTATGTTGCTGAATCAAACACACCCACAATGTTTGAGCAGCAGAATCCAGGCCCTGAATTAAGTCTAGCGTGGAACAGGGTCCTGTCCTGGAGCACTCCCCAGCACCACCTAACGTCAGAAGAGCCATGCTAGACCAGACCAAAGGCCTCTCTAGTCTAGCATTCTGTTCCCACAATGGCCAGCCAGCTGCCCCCATGCAAAGCCCACAAGCGGGACACAAGCACGATAGCGTCCTCTCACTTGTGTTCCTCTGTGGAATTCAGAGGCTCTTCCCTTTTTGTGCAGTTATCGGAGGGCTCATGGTGAGCCCTTTGCTAGGCCTCAGGCAGTGCTGTAAACGTGGCCTAGACACCACTGCACGTTCCTGCAACAGTATCTAGCTAGGGTCTCCTGGAAGGCCTGCATGAGCCCTCTTCACTTCTGCCACTGCATCCAGGTAAGTCAGGGAAAGGGAGGGGAGACACCAAACAGATCCATTTTGGCTTAGACCTCATATTAGATGGATCAAGGGACCAGGCCGACAGAGTACAATGACCAACCCCTTCCATTTTCAGGCCTTGTCCCATCACTTATCCTGAGAATTTGCAGAGAAGGACAAAAGCTACGCCGGGGACATTTATACTTCAGCAGTCCTATTCTTCACAGGAGATCAGCTTCCTAGTAGCTTTCAAAGTTTGCGACACCTTTAGCAAGGGTGAGACATAATTGCTATTTCTAGCACTGGCTGCTTCTTGAAAGAACATAGCTCATATCCCTGAGGGTCTGTTTGCAGATGGTCACGCTCCAAACACTGCTGGAGAAATGAACGACTGGAGAATATTAGATTGTGAACCCTTTGGGGACAGCAACAGATACAGCTTTGAAATGGTGGCAACCTGTCTCAAGGGCACAGGAGACTCAGGCTATATAAATAATATTAAATACATATTCTAGAAATGAAGACCAAAATGAAGGTTGTACAATGCCAAGGCTCTAACCCAGGGATGGAGAGAAGGCAGACGGAGGCCTACTGGTAGATCTCTGGGTGATTTGGGGGTTTCTAACTCCCAAATGTTTAACAACAAAAACACCCCCCCACCCCAAAATTAGGCTGGCCTTAATCAGATTGGGCAGGGCCATATTTCATCCAAGCAATATTTGTTTGTGGGTGGTTCAGCCTCTACCTCTTAGCACATGGGGGTGGCCTAAGTTGCCAGATTAGGACCAAACAAGGAGGATAGGGAATTCTCTGAATAGGAAAGTTAGTGCCCACATTTTTTTAAAAAAGAGGGCTGTTTGTTGCAATACTACCACCACCATTTTGGTGCTCCTTCTCTGCGGAACAATATAACAATTAGATCATGGTTGGGCAACTTGTAGGCCAAAACATCTAGAGAGTCACAACTCCCACAATCCCTTAGCATGGGCTGTACTCACTAGGACTGATGGGAGTTGTAGGCCAAAACATCTGAAGAGCCACAAGTTGCCCATCCCTGAATTATATAAAGCACACAACACAGTTCACCAACAGGAGGAAGAAACGCAAATGCTCAAGAGCCTTTTGACTGACGTCAGCACTACCTGGAGGACAGTTTAGACAGTGCCCTGTTGAGAACCTCTGGGGTGTCATCCCCCGGGGCTGCCTGGGCGACCTCCGACTTGCACTCACTGTCAGATGCAGTTTCTCCATCCAGCTTGTTTTCCAACTCTGATTCCTGCATGGCAAAAGAGACAGGAATTTACTGCAAACAAGCAGGGAGGATCAACTTTAGCTCCCAAAAATAAATAAATCTACTCCAAGGAGGAGGGGATTCCCACAGGACGAAGGAAAGGGAGAGAGCAAGTGTGCAAGCCCGCAGCATAATCCGAACCACAGTTAGGGTAGCGGGGATGGGTTTTTTCCTTCACTAGACCATCAATAGCCACAGAGGAGAAAGCAGCTGCTGTTCACTTTGCACATTTTAAAACTCCATTACTTAAATGCATTCACACTGCAATGCTCCACCAAGTAGGAGATTCACAGCAGGAATGGAAATTGGCTCTAGATTTAAAAAATAGTAGGTTAGTGAGAGTGCCAACATAAGTACTCATCCCCTTTAATAAAAGTCATAGCATTCCTCAGTATAGCGAAAGAGAGAGAAGATGCAAAGGCTGCCTGAAGCCACTGGGTAGTTGAGATGGCAAGCGGGCAGCAAATCTAGCTTGGATAGGGACAGCCAAATTCTCAGAGACTTGTAGTGGTTTCTATTGTCTCAGCGACAGAGCGAGAGGCCATTTCCTGAGGTGAACCAACAGTAGAAAGGAAACACTGCACTATGCATGGGCCGTACCACCCCACCCCCCATATCGGGACATACAAGGCTGCAGCCAGCCATCAGCACGTCTGCCCAGATCGCAGGAGGAATGGCTGTGGCTTTTTTCACCTATTTAGCTACTTTTCTACTTTAAAGGTACCCAAGGTGGCACGCAATGCAAAACAAAACAAACATTTATGCTTCAACAGAAGGAAAAAAGAAAGAACATCAATAAAAACGTTAAAAAAAGTAAAAACAAAAATCACAATATAATTGCAACCTAGAAACACAGTCTAAGAGCTGCAGTAAAAGACTCCACATACAATCCCCCGACAGCAACCTATATTTATCAACATGCAGGGCAGCCTTTCAGCAATGCAAGTTTTTCACGGTACAGTGAAAACTGACTGGGGAGATGTCCAGGCAGATGTCCCTCAGGAGTGAGTTCCATAACTGGGTTCCACAGAGAAAAGGCCCTACCTGCTCCCATCTCTCTCCCCCTCACTGACACGCATACTTTGGTCCTTTTCACATGTCACAGCCACGCAGATTTTTCTTTTAAATCCTACATTGTTGTCCACACCACCTAATCACTCCTGCTGTAAACAGAAGCAGCTAAACAACCCAGGAATATGTCATCCCTGGATTGTTTGCTGTGATACGTGAACCAGGAACTCTGGCTTGTCTCTCTCCCGACAAGCCAGAGTTGGGAAGAGACAAGCTAGAGTTCCTGGTTGGCACAGCACAGCAAATAACCAGCAACAGAGGATCCCTGGCATGTTTAGCTGCTCCCACTCACAGCAGGAGCGATCGGACAGCGTGCATCAGCACGCTTGCTCATTCACAACAACCCAGGTTATTGTGACATGCAAAGCAGTCCTTTAGCTAAATTATGGAACAGCGAGCACAGTCTCTGCATCACACCACAGAGAGCAGGGAGGAAAATATGGGAAAATACTACGCTTCCTCCAGCAAAGGAGATCGTTACCTTGTCATCGTGCTGGAACTGGAGCACCTCAATGACATCATGAGCTAAACCGTGAAGGGACACCCAAGATGGGAAGGTCATGGCAGAGAGATCAGACTAAATACGATCCCTGGGGAAGGAAACAGCAACCCACCCCAGTATTCTTGCTATGAAAACTAAATGGATCAGTACAACCAGAGATATGCCGGTATACCGTCGGAAGATGGGACTCCCAGGTCGGAAGATGGTCAAAATGCTACTGGGGAGGAATAGAGGATAAGTTCAACTAGCCCCAGATGTGATAACGCAGCTAGCTCAAAGCCGAAAGGACGGCTAGCAGCCGATGGTGCTGGTGGTGAACGACGAATCCGATGTTCTAAAGATCAACACACCATAGGAACCTGGAGCCAGGGCAAATTGGATGTGGCTACTGGGGAGATGTCAAGATTAAATATAGACATTTTGGGTGTCAGTGAACTGAAATGGACTGGAATGGGCCACTTCACATCAAACGACCACCAGATCTACTACTGTGGACAAGAGGACCACAGAAGAAATGGAGTAGCCTTCATAATTAATAATAAAGTGGCTGAAGCAGTGCTTGGATACAATCCAAAAAATGACAGAATGATCTCAATTCAAATTCAGGGTGAGCCATTTAACATCACAGTGATCCAAATATACGCCCCAACCACAGATGCTGAAGAAGCAGATCAGTTCTATGAGGATCTGCAGCACCTACTGGATAGTACGCCAAACAAAGATGTTTTTTTCATTACAGGAGACTGGAATGCTAAGGTGGGTAGTCAAACAACATCTGGAATTACAAGCAAGCATGGTCTTGGAGAACAAAATGAAGCAGGACATAGGCTGACAGAATTTTGCCAAGACAACTCACTGTGTATAACAAACACTCTCTTCCAACAACCTAAGAGACGACTTTATACATGGACTTCACCAGACGGTCGACACTGAAATCAGATTGACTACATCCTTTGTAGCCAAAGGTGGCGGACATCTATGCAGTTGGTAAAAACAAGACCTGGAGCTGACTGTAGTTCAGATCACAAACTTCTTATTGCACAATTTAGAATCAGACTTAAGAGAATAGGGAAGACCAGTTAGATATGAGCTCACTAATATTCCTAATGAATATGCAGCGGAGGTGAAGAATAGATTTAAGGGACTAGATTTAGTAGATAGGGTCCCGGAAGAACTATGGACAGAAGGAACATTGTTCAGGAGGCGGCCCAAGAAAGAAGGAAAGCAAAAGGCAACAGTGATAGGGGGAGATATACCCAATTAAATGCAAAATTCCAGAGGTTAGCCAGAAGAGATAAGGAATTATTATCCTTACACCCATTTATAAGCGGAAGAAGGTAAAAGAATTACCTTCTATTCCGCGGAAGCGGAAGAAGGTAATAGAATAGGAAGGACAAGAGACCTCTTCCAGAAAATTAGAAACATCGGAGGTAAATTCCAGGCAAAAATGGGTATGATCAAAAACAAAGATGGCAAGGACCTAACAGAAGCAGAAGAGATCAAGAAAAGGTGGCAAGAATATATGGAAGATCTGTATAGGAAGGATAATAATATCGGGGATAGATTTGACGGTGTGGTCAGTGAGCTAGAGCCAGACATCCTGAAGAGTGAGGTTGAATGGGCCTTAAGAAGCATTGCTAATAACAAGGCAGCAGGAGATGACGGTATCCCAGCTGAACTGTTTAAAATCTTGCAAGTTGATGCTGTCAAGGTGATGCATGCCATACGCCAGCAAATTTGGAAAACACAAGAATGGCCAACAGATTGGAAAAAATCCACATATCCCCATACCAAAAAAGGGAAGCACCAAAGAATGTTCAAACTATCGAACAATGGCACTTATTTCACATGCCAGTAAGGTAATGCTCAAGATCTTGCAAGGTAGACTCCAGCAATTCATGGAACAAGAATTGCCAGATGTACAAGCTGGGTTTAGAAAAGGCAGAGGAACTAGAGACCAAATTGCCAATATCCGCTGGATAATGGAGAAAGCCAGGGAGTTTCAGAAAAACATCTATTTCTGTTTTATTGACTATTCTAAAGCCTTTGACTGTGTGGTCATCACAAATTGTGGCAAGTTCTTGGTGGTATGGGGATACCAAGTCATCTTGTCTGCCTCCTGAGCAATCTGTATAACAACCAAGTAGCAACGGTAAAAACAGACCACGGATCAACGGACTGGTTTAAGATTGGGAAAGGAGTACGGCAGGGTTGTATACTCTCACCCTACCTATTCAACCTGCATGCAGAGCACATCATGCGACATGCTGGGCTTGATGAAGCCAAGGCTGGCATTAAAATCGCTGGGAGAAACATTAACAATCTCAGCTATGCAGATGATACCACTTTGATGGCTGAAAGCGAGGAGGAGCTGAGGAACCTCATGACCAAGGTGAAAGAAGAAAGTGCAAAAGCTGGGTTGCAGTTCAACCTCAAAAAAAAACAAGATTATGGCAACCAGCTTGATTAATAACTGGCAAATAGAGGGAGAAAACGTGGAGGCAGTGACAGACTTTGTCTTTCTAGATGCAAAGATTACTGCAGACGCTGACTGCAGCCAGGAAATCAGAAGACGTTTACTACTTGGGAGGAGAGCAATGACAAATCTTGATAAAATAGTGAAGAGCAGAGACATCACACTGACAACAAAGGTCCGCATAGTTCAAGCAATGGTATTCCCCATATGGCTGCGAGAGCTGGACCATAAGGAAGGCTGAGCGAAGGAAGATAGATGCTTTTGAACTGTGGTGCTGAAGAAAATTCTGAGAGTGCCTTGGACTGCAAGAAGATCAAACCAGTCCAAGAAAGTCTTACTCTAAACCAGTCTTACTCCAGGAAAGAAACCCAGACTGCTCACTTGAGGGAAGGATATTAAAGGCAAAACTGAAGTACTTTGGCCACATAATGAGAAGACGGGATACCCTGGAGAAGAAGCTGATGCTAGGGAAAGTGGAAAGCAAAAGGAAGAGGGGCCGACCAAGGGCAAGATGGATGGATGATATTGTGGAGGTGATGAACTCGACCTTGGGGGAGCTGGGGGTGGCGACGGCCGACAGGAAGCTCTGGAGTGGGCTGGTCCATGAAGTCACGAAGAGCCGGAAGCGACTGACTGAATAAACAACAAACACTACGCTCCCCGTCCCCTCCCCCTGGTTCAACCTATCCCATCCAGGCCCCCCTGTGTCAAGGGGACCTGCAAGCAAACAGCTCCAGACAAATACAGAAACTAAACCACATGGCCCAGAGGAAGAACAGCCTACCAGGCCAAATTAACTAGGGTGTCTGGATTCTTATATCTACTGAATTTTCTGCTTGTTCATTTGGGCTAAGATTGAAAGAGGCTCACAAAAGAAGCCTGCACAGGCCTAAACTAATTTTTCCTCTTTTTCCTTGCATAAACTGATCTCTCCCCGCACCTTTATTTTGCTGTATCACAAACTACTTTTGAAAACTCTCCTCAGTCTCCAGACCAAACCACCATGCAACATTGGGGGAGGGGGACGGGACACACATATGTTTAGAAAAGGGCTGCTACTTGAGAGAGAAAAACAGGTGTAAAGCAGGCCCGTTGGGTGCAAGGAATCCCATAGTTCTTTGCATCTTGGCTTTTCAGTGCAATCCTGTGCATGTTTACTTGAAAGTAAGTCCCACGGTATTCAGCAGCATTTACTCCCTAGTAAGCGTGATCAGGATTGCTGCCACGCAGCACAAGCCTATGCATGTGTGCTCACACTTACGGGCCATCGAGCTCTATGGGGCTTACTCCCAGGGAAGCATGCATAGGAACACTGCTTTAGTCTCTGCTCAAAGAATGTTTTGCCAAGCCAAGAATAACTTATTTAGAATGCAGCTCTGTTCAGCACAGACTACCTTGCAGGGTTCTTGAGAACACGAAGTGTGGGAGGGGGAAAGAACCCACATTTGCCAATCTGAGCTCCTCAGTGGAAGATACAAAACGTGATAAATAAAACCACACACCACAAGAGCAGCGCAATCCCAACTGGGGTTGGGGAGGATCTACTACCATAGGTTTAGATCTGGGAGGATCTAGTGGCTCACGTCAGCCAGGGTGGAAAGTACGGGGGGGGGCACGTTTGCCAGGCTTTTCAGCCCAGTGATCTTTCCGTTTTAAATCCCCCACCTCCACGGAAAGCAATGGGGGAGAACGGCATAGCTGAGGACCCTGAACTGGGTTCCTTGCAGGGGAACAGATCAGTTTTGGATAGAGCAGATCCAAAGTGGGCTCCACCCTGCCTTGGAGTGCCCTTTGGGGACCCTATGCATGCCACCCCCAGCAGCAGAGTTCCACTGGTGGAGCTTTCCGCGGGTGCAGCAGGGTCCTCTGGGTGCAGCAGAGCTCCCATTCCCACTGTGGCACTCCTTTCCTCCGATGGAGTGTACCCCTGCCATATCCAAACCCCCTCCAGCAGGCAACAGGAGTTTAGGACTGCACTGTACATCTGGAAGTTAGAAGGACTGCGCATATTCCTGCGCATGTTAGAAGGACTGTGCATATTCCTACATTAACTGCCCTGAGAACTTTATTGAAGGGCAGGGTATAAATCCCTAAAATAAAATAATCAGGGCCAGCTTGCTCACAGCACATGCTCAGGGTTCCATTTCAAGCTGGCAAGAAGTTGAGTGGGTAACATGGCTCAGCACAAACAAGAAACCCAAACCCAAAGAGGGATATAGAGGGCCAAGCATGTTCTGGGCGGATTTCTGGGCTTACCAGAGCGTGTTAATGATACAGGAGTGTGCTTAGTGTAGGGTGGGGGAAGAGTAGCAAAGCGGAAGCAAAAGGGCTGGATAACTGGCAGTCTTCCCATCTCCTATGCACATCACAGCTGCCCCTCTGCAAATCACTGGTTTACGCACAGATCAGAAAGCCAAGCTAGTTTGTTGCTTGCTAGCCTGCTGTGCTCTGGTCCAACCCAGAGGTTTCTATGGTAACCACCCCCTGCTCTCTCTCACATACAGGGAGGCACACTGCTTCCGTTGCTCCTGGCAATCCTTACACAATTGGGTTACCACACAAGCATGAAGTGTTGTAACCTGCGCAAAAAACTGATTGGGTACATCTGGCATACTGACGCTAGCAATCCCAATAATTTCAATGGGATGGAATATTTTAAAATGTGAATTAAAATTAAATGCACACACAGAAGTAGTGTTTTGCCAGCAGCCTACTGAAAAAGGAAGGTGCATAGCTCAGTGGTGGAGCAGATGCTTTGAGCCCAAAAGGTTCAAGGATCAATCCCCAGGATCTCCAGGTAGGACTGGGAACGAATCCTGCCTGAAACGCTGGAGAGCCATTGCTGCCAGTCAGTGCAGACAATAACTGGCCATGAGCCAGGTGAACCAGCATAAGGCTCGGAGATTCAGACGTATGGTGGAAACTGCACAAGTTGGTAACTCAAGACTGAACCACCAGCAAGCCTCATGAGATCCAGAATTCCAAAATGGGACCTGAACTCGACAAATTACACAGGAATCATTCCTATGGCTTTCAAAACATAACATCTGAAACAGCCGGTCTAGACTATTAAACTTTACAGAGTTGATCATTTCCAACTGACAGAGACTAATGAGGTAACTATCATGACTTGCACAGAGACTAATGCAGAGATGTGAGCCAGTGTAGTGCGGTGGTGAGAGTGTTGGACTGGGAGCTGGGAGATCTGGGTTGTAGTCCCCACTTGGCCATGGAAGCTCACTGGATGACTCAGCCCAACCTACCTCACAGGATTGTTGTTGTGAGGATAAAATGGAGAGGAGGGGGATAATGTAAGCCACCTTGGGTTCCTTGCAGGAAGAAAAAAGGCGGAATAGAAATGCAGTAAATGAATAAATAATAAACTAAATAATAAAATAACAAAGTAGAAAGCCAGACAACAGCTGACAATTGGCTTTTATTGGGCTAAATCCTATGGAGAAGGGGGAGTAAATGTCTGAATTGGGGGTCAAGAGAAACAGACCATGCTTCTACCAGGTAAAAAATGGATAAAGTAAAACAAAAGCTAAATTATAGTGCTGAGATGCAACAAGATGAGCAAAACAATACATATCTTTGTATTTATGAGTTCAAGAACGCAAAGGCCTGATAACTGTAGATTCTACACACATCCACAATACCACCCCCATCAGCAAATTTTGGCTGAGCTTGGAAACCAATCGAAGATTTCTGGATGCCAGGACTCTGCCCTGTGCTTCAGTGCCATCCGGTTCCTGTATACTCAGAACCGTGTCTTCTGTCCCATAGGTCATACTCCCAGCTAACTGCAGTCCTAGGCATGCTTAAGTCCCATCAACGTCCATAGGACTTGCTTGCGAGCGGACTTGCAGAGGATTGGGCTACTGGTTCACAACCCCTCACTGCACCTCTGCCGGCTTGGTCCTACAGCTCCAAGCCTGAGGTGGAAAGGAGGATGGTCGGGGTCTCCACAGTCATGTTGAGCATCGGAGGCCCGGCATGCGGAGACCCCCTGCCCGCTCCTCTTTCCAGCTCCAAACTCGGAGCTGGGAAAAGGAGCAGAGGATGCTTGCAGAAATAGGTCCGGGGATACTTGGAGCAATTCTGCCTGCCACCCACTTCCCAAATGGAGCTGGAGAGGTGAGTAAGAATCCTCCCTCCTAAAGCTCAACACAACAGAGGGGGTGCACTCTGCCCCGTCCCCAGTACCAAGCAAGGGTGGAGGGTTGGGTTCCACTCGCCACCCTTGCCAAAAGGTGGGCAGGATGGAAGACTCCCATTCACAGACCAGGAAAGAGAAGAATCCGCTCAGCACACCTGTAAAACTGGGCAGAATTGCCCGCAAAAGCTTTTGTAATCTGCCCAGAAAATATCCATTATTGGTGGATTAAAAATGTAATAAATACATGAGCGGTAGGTGGCAGGCAAGAGGAGGCTAGTTTTCAGCCAGGTTGTAAAGAAGTGCCTGGGCTGTGCCTCCTCAGACCGCAGGCGAGGCTCGCAGGATGGACTGCTCCTCCGTACACAGAGTTTCCTCACTGCACACAGCAAGCTAGCATGGCAGGGAGGAGGCTAACCTAGAACCTTCCCCATGACATAAAGAGATTTCCATCTACAAGGAGGACTTATTTATTTTGGTATGGAAGAACATTTAGTCACATGAGCCTCCCATCCCCAGTGCGGGCAGGAGTGTCCAGACCAGCTCAGCGAGAACTAGCCACAGTAGCCATTCTTCTCTACTCTGCAACAATTTCCTCCAGCAGCATCACAATTATTCAGCTGGAATGCATCTGCATTCTTCAGGGAAATTCCACAGGAGATGCATGAATCCAGCTCTTTACAGGATGGATGCTTCTTTCTCCAGGTTTGCATGTCTCACTAGGAACACGTGATTCAGTGCCTAAGTAATGCTCTACCAGAGAAGCCCTGAATATATTCAGCAAACCTCAGACAGATACTTAGACTAAAGCCGAGTTTGGAAATAGGGTAAAACAGCTCTACGTTGACAAGGGACACAGTACTTACCTAGTCGGCAGAAAAGTCCGCTTATGAACAAAAAGTGCAGGCTCAGCTTTCAGTTCAGGCTCAGTTTCAGGCCTTTAAATACAGCTCATAAGCTCAAGTTTAAGTACAGACCTCAGTCCAGTTTAAGAGATCATATTTTAGTTCAGCTTTAAAAAGAGAAGTATAAGATGCATGCTGAGCCAAGCTCAGAGTGAGTCAGACCCTTGCATTCTCAGAAGGGATCTAACGTCATCCTCTCCTTAATCCCCACCCATTGTCCACTCTGCTGACAGAAATCTCCATTCCAGGGGGCTCAATTAGTTTTCCCACTCACTGAAATCTAGTGAGCCTCGCTTGGCTCTTCTAATCTAATTGGCAGCAGCTGCAGCAGCAGTTGGAGAAAGCTGTCTGGGACTATAAATGCACAGCATGCTTACGAAGGAGCCAACTCCATGAACACCAGCCCACAAAGCATCAAGGAAATAAAAAGCTAAACAGGCAAGTGAAGCACCTGTGTAAGTTTAGCAACAGGGTGAGGAGGCCAGGACAGTCAACCATTTCCTCTTTCCGATAATAAATAACTTAGCTTTTCAGGTAAATAAACCTATTAAAGACACTCACGACGACAGAGAGCCAGCAGGGTTATGCGAGTTTTCCAGTGTACTGCACTGAGTGCCATATGGATGAGTACCTGCCTGCTGGACAGAGGTTGTGGTCATGTGCTCTGTGCAATGAGCTCCTTAGGTCTCAGGGAAGAATATTCCTTGAGGCCAAGGTGACCCGGAGAAGCTTAGAAAGGCAGAGAGATTGCTGACCAAGGCCTTCGGGGACCTCATAGCAGCGTCCCAATCCCTGGGTGACAGCTCCTCTGCTATCATGGAGGATGAGGTCTCAGGGAGGGGGGGCATCACTCTGAGGAAGAGGGAAATGATCCCTCAGAAGGGATCCTGTCCTTGGGGGATGAAGAAATATATTCTCAATCCAAGGATATGCCGCCAGGGGGGTTGTGGCACTGGGTAATTCCATAATTAGATGCGTAGAGAGCTGGCTTGCTACAGGTGTATAGTTTGCATGCAATTTGTCTGCCTGGGGTAACGGTTGACCCCATCTTATTACATTATTTTTATTCATTATTACATTTACATCCCACCCATTTTCCTCTTGCAAGGACCCCAAGGCAGCTTACATGGTCCTCGTCCTCCTTTCCATTTTATCCTCACAACCATCCTGTGAGGTAGGCTGGCTGAGGGTCAGCGACTGGCCCAAAGTCAGCCAGTGAGCTTCATGGCTGAGTGGGGACTAGAACCTGGGTCTCCCCAGTCCAACACTCTAACCACTCCACCACACTGGCTCCAGACATGTTATCTAGATAGCCTGGTAAATAGTGCTGGGGTGGAGTCCATAGCGGTAGCACATGTCAGCACCAGTGTTGTGGGGAAATGTAGTCATGAGGTCCTGAAAGACAAATTTAGGTTGCCGGGTAGGACACTGAAAGCCAGAACCTCCAAGGTAGCTTCCTCTGAAATGCAACCTGTTGCAAATACAGGGCCAACTAGAGAGGTGAAGCTAAGGAGTCTCAATGTGTGGATGAGATGGTGGTGTAGGGAAGAGGGGTTTAGATTTGTCAGGCACTGGGGAACACTTTAGGACAAGCTGGGACGGGCTCCACATGAACAAGAATGGAACCAGGCGGTTGGTGTGTAACATAAAAAGGTGGCAGAGCAGCCTTAAAACTTCCCCCTTGGGGAAAACCGTCAGGAGCTCAACAGTGTCCACTTCAGCATTGCACAAATTGGGGATGGGACAGAAATAGTCCACAAAGACAAAGATGATAGCTTTAAACAGGATTATCGACCAAGTGAAGAACACATAGCTATCACTTTTGTTTCCAGAAAATCCTGGAATTAGGCCATTCCCAGAAGAATACAGGGTGCTTTCAGCCAAAGAAAACACAACAAGGAAAAGCCGATCACAAAGAACTTTCTTATCTTATCAGAGGCACGTGTATAGCAACCCAAGAGCCAACCACTTAGACCTTTGGCATCTGTTACCCAACCCTGGACACGTTGGAAACATCTATTATGGACAGCAAAACATACAGGCACACATCATAATCTAAAACGCCCTTCCCCAACCTGGGGCCCTTCAGATGTGTTGGACTACAACTCCCAGCATTCTCCAGCCAGCCAGAGTGCTTGCTGGAGGATGCTGGGAGTTGTGGTTCAACCCAACTGGAAGGCATCAAGTTGGGGAAGGCTGACCTAAATGTCACACTGATTTGCTATTTACAACAGTGGCAGTTGTTATCAGACGTTTCACCAGGGATGGGGCCTTATTCCAGGGTTGCTGCTATTTCAACCACCACTATTTCATGTCTGGAACAACCAGAAGGACCACAGCCTGAGCTACCGGTTCATACATGATGTTGTGTGACAGAACTCAGAAGAGCCAAGACCATGTACTGCCATAACGTCAGAACCAGAAGTCAGTATGGGAAGAGCCCAGGATGGGGAAGGGCCTAGCGGAAGAACACCTGCTTTGCACAGAGAGGGTCCAGGTTCAATTCCCGGCATCTCCTTCTTGTAGAAAGCCAGCTTCAAACCAGCCATTAAGGGGAAAGCAACCCGTGTATTGCATGCATCTCCTAATGTTTTTGCTCAGGCTGAACATGTTTGTTTCCTCACTTCCCACCCCCTTACTGAGTATTTTCTAGCAAGAGGGGGTGAAAACCTATTTCAGCACTTCCATTTTTGCTGCATCACATCTGACTAGCATCCTTTTGTTGTGTGTGGAAGCTCACAAATTTTTTTAGCCTATACAGGCAGAGAAGAGAAGACTGAGTTCCTGGCTTAATTTTTCTTTTTCTTTTATACACACACAAGAGCAGAGACACAACACCCTAAAAGGGAATGTGTCCCTTAGAATGCAGTTGGTAGTTAACATGATTTGGATTGCAAGAGCCAAATAGCAAATGCCTAAACAACAGGGGATAATACAGGCAGCGAATAAGAGATTGTACAGGAGAGAAAAAAAGTTCAGGCAAAATGATCAGCTACCAACCATTTCGACAGCAACCAACTTACCACTAGTATTTTTTTTTTTTTAGTGAGCAAAGAGTTCTATAACAGCCTGGCAAATAAGAACAAAGAGTAAACTGCTCTGATGCCATGTCCTTACATTCCAGCCTTCCCCAACCATGTACCCTCCAAATGTTTTGGGCTACAAATCCCAGCATTCCTGACCTTTGGCAATACTAGGGAAGGCTGCTAGAGCCTCACATCCCCAAGAGAAACTAAGCCTTATTCATCCCTTATTAGGCTCGCCCCTCCCTTCCCTCCTCCCCTCTGTCTAATTTTAGACTGTAAGCTCCATGAGGCAGGGACTTGCCAGGGCTTGCAGAGGGGTGAACATAAGAAGCGCCCTGCTGGATCAGACCACGGGTCCATCTAGTCCAGCATTCTGTTCACCGGGTGGCCAACCAGCTGTCGACCAGGAACCCACAAGCAGGACACGAGTGCAACAGCACCCTCCCACACGTACACAAACCCATAAACATAGACACGGAAGCTCACTATACGGGTCTTTGTTTTCATGAGCAGTTATCCTTATTTCAGTGTAAACCCAACTAATTTTAGTCAGTCGCAAAGCAGATTAGAGGAGTAAAACCCCAGTAAGCCAATTTTAGAGCAAAACAAGATTGCTGAATCCTGCGCAAACAGCATGAGGAAGACTAGTGTCACATCATGTGTTGACAGCTGTGTCTTTGGCGCTGCTTCTCTTTTCGAAAGGACCCACCATTCAGTTACAGAGTTCACATTCTACCTGAAGTTAATGTATTTCGAATCCACTTTGGACATGCTTTACAACTGAAGAAACCTGATGTTTAAAGGAGAGTTTGAGACTGTGAGAATAGATGAATGCGAGAGCAAACCACAAAGTCTTTTGCAGTAATAATATGAACCACTGTACAGCGGTGGTTTTCAAGCTATATTCTAGAACAACCAAGAATTCTTCAGCTCACCAGGGGTCCCTCAATAAGAAGATCCGTAAGAGCAAACAAGCATCCCAGAATGCAGCTTGTGCAGCAATGTTGTCCCTCTCCACGCTTAGCTACATGAGGGTGCCAGGCGCATTCTTGGGCACACTGTCATCCAGTTCAAGCAGGGCAACAGTGAGAGACAAGAGGTCTGGAGAGAAGCTTGTGTGAACTGAGTGCATGCCTTAGCACAGTCTTTCCCAAACGGTTGCCATGCTGGCTGGAGATGATGTGAGTTACAAGCCAACACATCTGGAGGGCACCAGGTGGCTGCAGGCTGCCAGGGCCAGCCCCACCATTAGGCCGAGTGAGCCAGTTGCCTCAGGAGACAGATGCTGGGAGACAGCAGGAAGGTTTTGGAGGAGACAGCTGTGGGCCACACAGCTTGCCCAGCGCCCCCTAAGGTTGCCTGTTGCCTTCAGGTGTGGCAGAGGATGTTGTCCCATTGCCAGTGCTGAAGAAAGATTAAGCTGCCAGTCCAGTTGGCTTTTCAATGGGAGGGGGCACCATCTTTTCCTTTGGCCCAGGCAGCAAATTATCTTCAGCCAGCCCTGCAGGCTGCCCTAAAACATGTTTCAGAACCTGCTGTAAGCTCACACTGGGGCAGATGTACAGAACATCCTTGGTATCTGAGTTGGTATGGAAAGGATCCACTGAAGGCAGAAAATTGGAAAGCCACCGTAGAATAGGGCAGAACAGCTGTCATATTCAACATCAAAGTATTTAGAGTAGTTCAGCAGTGAGCAAAGTTATTAGTTGGCTTATGGATTGTTTGTTTTAAGTTATTTTGGGGAAAGGTCAGATTTTTTAACAGAAGGGCAGAAGTTCATGTTTGTGACTTGAACATAATTCACAGAGGAATAAAATCAACTACAGATAACTTCTCCAACTAAGTATTTTGTTTCTAGAAAACTTTACCAACTTGGACACAAACATACTGTGGCTTGCTAAGGCACAACTGGCCATGTTGCTGCAACTACAGTCTTTTGCCAAAGAGTTCCGACTCCAAACAGCTTCTGCAAAGGAGCTTCTGAATCCCATCACCAGCTGAGGAAACTGCTTTTCTAACAAACAAACCTTAGCAGATAGTACATTTGTTTCTGTCCCTCTTTTGTTTAAAGAACAGTGATGCTAGAACAGTGATGAGCTCAGGTCAGCAAACACTGAATCATCACTTAACTTTAAATAGGCTACCAAGCATCAAAGATAGTTTTAGCACTTCCATTCCAAAAAGATGTCACTCACTTTATTAACTGCCAGACCATGTAATTTTATAACAATCAAGTTGCATCTCCATACTTAACTGGAGGAATAAACTGCATTGAACTTTGTTGGGCTTATTATCAAGTAAACATGCACAGGACCAAGCTGTAACAGAACTTTACACGAGCTTTTCATTTATTTGTTACATTTCTATACCAGCTAATAGCCAAAGCTCTCTGGGAGGTTCACAAAATAAAAACAAAAACTCTACAACATAATAAAACATAACATAAAAAACTAAAAAAATTACAACAATGAAAAAATAAAACCAAGTAAAAACTACCAGCAGGGCAAGAGCTAAAAAACATTAACACCACTTTTAAAAACTGAACAGCTATAAAGCTTGCTAGAATAAAAAGGTCTTCACCTGGGACCGAAAAGATTGCAATGTAGATGCCAAGCAAGCCTTTCTGGGGTGAGCATTCCACAATTGGCATGCCTCCACTGAAAAGGCCTTCTCCTTAGTAGCCACCCATCGGACTTCATTTGACAGGGGCACTCAGAGGAGGGCCTCTAAAGATGGTATTAGGGTCCAGGCAGGCATCTATAGGATGAGACTAACCTTAAAGTAGGCTGGCCACAAGCTGTTCCCTTGTCTTATCCTCCATGAATTTTTAAAATCCCCATTTAAAACTGTTCAATCTGGTGGCCACCACTACATCTTGTGTTATCGAATTCTTCCTTCATCTGTCTCACCGTTCCGCTTCAGGGGAAGACCACAGAGTTATGAGACAGCGAGTAAAACTCCCTCTTCGCTTCATCTACACTGTCAATAATTTTATACACCTCCATCATGTCTCTCTTTACTCACCTTTTTTCAAAACCAAACAGCTCCAAATGTTGTAACTTTTCCTCATGTTCAATCTCTTTTTTTCACATTCAAAACCAGCTTGGGAATTATGATATATCTCAGGTATATAAACGTTTGTTGAAAGGTAACATTACTTATTAACATTTCATATAGCCCTTCCTGTCCCACAGGTCCAAGGCAGACAACACGCTCCTTCATCTGCACAGCAACCCTATTGTTTATAGGCAGAAAAATGTGGGATGCTGGTGGTGAGTCACTCAAGTCCCTCCAGTGAGCTCTGTTAAGCTCCTGAAGTCGTGTGCTCTGTGAACTGGCATTTAATGTTTTTCCAGTGCAGGATACTAACCATTTATGGAGTGCATCAGATTGCTCAAAGCATTCAACATACATCAGTATGTAATTCTTACAATGACCCTGTACGGTAGGTTAGCATTATCTTCATATTACAGATGAGGGGAGAGCTAAGAAAGAATAATGGCTTGGATAAGGCCACTTAGGGTGCAATCCTATGGCCACTAGACAGCGGCTAGGCAGCCATAGGATTGCTCAGTTTTCAGGAAGCGAGCCCGCGCGCCAAGGTTGGTTCCCGGAGAACAACCTCCCAGCCCCCGCCTTGCAGGCGGTGCACATCATCCTCAGGCTCTGGGTTCGTAAGAGAAGCGTGGAGTAGGTCAAAAACGGGCGTTCCAGGGGCTGGGAGTGCCAGACAATGTTTCCTTTGTGTCGTCCGTCCTCCCCACCCCGTGCTCCGACATCCCACAGCCAGATGTAGCTGCAAATGCAGGGCAGCCAGAACAGGGAGGAGAAGATCCCCTCGGCGCTCCTCCTGCCGTGCACTGAATAGGTGGTCTCCTCCAAGTTTGGAGGCAGCTGCCTAGCCCCATAGGATTGCCGCCCTAGCATGGGGGCAGGGAGCAATTTGTGGCCCTCCAGATGTTGTTGGACTGCAGCTTCCATCAGCCCTAGCCAGCGGAGCTAATGGTCTCAGGATGATGGGAGTTGCAGTCCAATCACATATGGAGGGCCACAGGTTGCCTACCCAGTGAGCTCACACCAGCCGTACATTTCCTGACAAATTTCTGTAGGCAGCTGGTTGGCCGCTGTGTGAACAGAATGCTGGACCGGATGGACCCTTGGTTGGATCCAGCAGGGCTCTTCCCATGTTCTTATGTATAACCCAGTGTCCTATCCACTAGTCAACACTAGCTCTCAGGCACATTTCTCTAGACATCTCCACGTATGGGAAGTGTGCTCAGTCAGCACACCCTTGCCCAGACTGAAGGTGGGGTTTCCCATTCATGGCATCACTAACAGGATGCCGAGTACCGCTGCCTTCCCCATGCCCCTCACATGCTATGCCCATCTTGACTCGCCTGGGATCCTGTGCTGTTTGGCTCATCCATCCAGTTGCATAGCTGCCACCAGGCTGCTTCTGTCCCTTGCCACGGTGCAGGAGGTGGAACCTGTGGCTACACCAGTGTAAGGAAAGCCTTGAGGAAAGCTCCCAGGGATGAATTAAGCACACAGAGCGGGACAGATCATTCAATCCTATACTCAGAAGCAAACTCCACTGTATTCACTGTGGCTTACTTTCAAGTAAGCACTGGCAGAACTGCAGCAAAGGAAGGACTGTCGCTCAGCGGTAGCGCACGTTTTGCACACTGCAGGCCCAGGTTCAATCCCCTGCCAGAAAGACTCCCGTCTGAAACTTTGGGTAGCTGCTGCTGGTCAGATAGTAATCTTCAACCTATTCAGACCTAGTGCCCACTGCTCCCACTCACCTTTGGGAACCCACTTTGTAATGGTTTGCCATAACTTGGCACAGCGGTGCTGCCGTTGCAGCCCATCCTAGGCCCAGCTACCGCCAGTGGTGGGTCAGCTGAAAGCCAGGGGCGGAGACCATCCTTCACCATCCTGATATGTCAGGCTACAAGTCCCATCACCCCCAGCCAGCATGGCTGTTGGGCGGGAATTGTAGCCGAACACTTCTGGAGAGTGCTGAGTTGGGAAAGGATGGTGCAGACATCAGACGGACCAATCTGAACTTGATGGACCAATCGCCTGGCCAAGCTGGCTTCCAGCGCATTCTTACATTTCAACATACATTTAAAGAAAATTAGAAATGGGAACTGCAAACACAGCATAGGTTGAGCAAAAACGCATGCAGCATGGGTTGAGTATCACCACGCGCTGCTTGGATTTCCCAACATGCTGTATTGTTTAAACCACCAGGAGCGAGCGCTGGTGACCTTGGGCGTGGAGACTTAAACAGGGAACAGAACGGAGCGCGCTTCACCTCTCAAGTGTTTCCAGCCTTCCTGAACTGCAGACCAAGCCTTGAAAGTCTATGCCTCGGCATAGGCTGCAATCCTGTATACACTTACCCAGGAGTAAGTCCCATTGAAGCAACGGGGCTTCCTTCTGAGTAGACCTGGGTAGGATTGCACTATTCCAGTAACAGAAAAGCAGGACCATTTAAAAAAAAAAACAAGCTGTGCTTGCGCGAGTTGCGCCTATTTATTTATTTATTTAGTGTCCAGGTCAAACTTCGCTCTGCCAAAATGCAGCCACCGCCACAGCTCTTGTCATCGGCTTGCTGCAGACCGTCAGCAGTTGCAAGGCTCCGGCAGCGATCGACACGCCAGCAGCTTTTATTTATTTATTTATTATTGCATTTATATCCTGCCTTTATTCCTCTTGCAAGGAACCCAAGGCGGCTTACATTATCCTCCTCCTCTCCATTTTATCCTCACAACAACAACCCTGTGAGGTGGGTTGGGCTGAGAGTGTGTGACTGGCCCAAAGTCACCCCGTGAGCTTCCATGGCCGAGTGGGGACTAGAACCCAGATCTCCCAGCTCCCAGTCCAGCTCCCAGTCCCAGTCAACAACCCGGATCTCCCAGCTCCCAGTCCCAGTCCACTACACCACACTGGCTCTCAGATGCGCTGGGCCCTTCCCACCCCTCACCGCGCCGGCCTCGCTCGCGTCTCCTCCGCGGTCCTAGCACGGCTTCGGGGGGCGCTATGCCGAGGCCCGGCGTCGGGCAGGCCGCGCAGGGCTCCGCCGCAGCCGCGGCGGGCCCGATTCCAGGCGGCCTCCTCGAGCGGGCCCGGCTCTGCAGGGAGCTGCGGGAGGCGCGCCCGAGGCCGCGGAAGCGCCGGTCCTGGCGAGCGCGCCCCGGCCGAGGGACGGACGGACGGACGGAGGGGGCCGGGCGGCGCAGCGCGCCACAGCCGCGCCGCGGGCTCTGCGGGAAAAGCCGCCCCGGGGCGCCCCCGCCCCACGCGTCGCCGCCGCGGCGGCTGGATCCTGACGCGACGCGCGCAGCCCGCGCAAGCGGCGCCCCGGCCCGCCCCGCGGGCAGCCCCGCCGCCCGGCCTCACCTTGCCCTCGGCGCCCCGCGGCCCGCCCGCGTCGCGGCCCGGCCTCTGCCGGAGCTCGCTCATCTCGGCTGCTCGCTGCCACAGGCGCGGAGGCTCCTGCCGCGCCCGCCCTGCGCCGCCGCCGCCGCCGCCCGCCCAGGCCCGGGGGGGGGGGTCGAGGCGGGGCCGCGCGGGCCGGGCCAATAGGGGGCGGCGCGCGGCCGCGGCTCCCCGCCCCGTAGCGCTAAGGCGAAGCGGAGGCGCCTCCGGGCTCCGTTTGGCGCTCCGTCTTTTTGTCCTGCGCCGGGGCGGAAATAGCGCGGCCCGAGGGAAGACGAGGCAGAACGGCGGGATGTCGGCCTAGCTGCGACGGGTCCGCAGCCGGGGTCGCTCTGCGGCGCGTGCCCTGAGTCGGAGGGAGCGGGGCCCCTCAGGGCCCCGCTCCCTCCGACTCAGGGCACGCGCCGCAGAGCGACCCCGCGTAGGCTGCCTCAGAGCGATGGGAGGGATGGTCGAAGCGGCTGTGACCGCTGGAAGAGAAACCTTGGCAGTGCCGGCGCTGGCGCCGCGTCCGCGATCCCCATGCGGCAAAGGGGAGAGGCCTCCCCGCAGCCCGCGCTGCGGCGGCGGGGTGAGCTACGACAGCCCTGCAGTGTGGACCGTCGTAAATGCCGCCACGAGAATGAGGGCGGCGAGGGCGGCCTGGGTGGCCAGCTAACCGCACGCCCGCGCACACCCACGCCTCTCTGACCCTTCAGAGCTCTTCGAGAGTGTCAGTAAACATGTTGAGGGGAGACAGGGTAGCGCTCTTCAAGGCCTTGCGAGGCTGTCGCAGGGAGCGTGGCCCGGATCTCTTCTCGATCGTGCCGGAGTGCAGGACACGGAATCATGGGCTCAAGTGACAGGAAGCCAGATCCCGGCTGCGCATCAGGAGGAACGTCCTGGCTGTTCGAGCAAGAGGATCATAGAAATCCTAGAACAGTGGGGTCGGAAGGGGCCTACAAGGCCATCGAGTCCAACCCCCTGCACAATGCAGGAATCCAAGTCAGAGCATCCCTGACAGGTGGCTGCCCAGCCTCGTCTTGAAGGCCTCCAGTGTGGGAGAGCCCGCTACCCCCCTATGTACAACAACGGAACCTCCCTGATGATGATGATGGTGGGCTCTCCCCCACTGGAGGCATTCAAGACGAGGCTGGACATCCATTTGTCAGGGATGCTCTGACTTGGATTCCTGCATTGTGCAGGGGGCTGGACTCAATGGCCTTGTAGGCCCCTTCCAACCCTGCTATTCTACGATTTCTATCATAGCACCTCTCCGATGGCAGTAACGGCCAATCTCCGTGACCTGGCTCCTCAGTCCCGTCCCCCCCCGTACAAAATCCAACACTCAGTTGCATGTGGAATTCTCATCTTACATTTACCGTGATACAGGTGAGTGATGTTTTTAAGGGTTTAAAAACTACGCACACTTTTCACTAAATGTTTCTGGGTGCCCCATCTCAGCCAAGCTAAAATACTAGATTTCCCCAGTGTTTTGCATGGGAAGCTGTCATTTCCACCGAGGGAGACCCCCAAATTAGCTCTGTAGCTGAGCTCTGTGCAACTCTCAAGTCTGTGCTCCTACAACCCTTCTGTTAGCATTCCCCAAGTCTTCTGTTCCCCCACCCCCACCCCACTTTCTCTGCTGGATAGCCCTATGTGGGAGACCCTCCGCTGGCAGAGGAGGTTTGATGTTATTGGGGTTGGCACACGTGCGGCATCATCTCCCTTGAAAAGGGGGGGCGTGGCAGACTGGAAGTTTCACAGCTGCCTTCTCCTCCTACAGCAGTGTGTGGAGCTGCGCATTTAAGACTGGAATCCTGTGCAGAGTTAAAATGGGGGCAACACATGGGGTGCGGGGAAGCCTTTCAGTCTCCCACAGGACATTCTCTTGCAGATCTTACAGTGCAACCCAATCCATTTCCTTTACTCAGAAGTAAGCCGCACTCAGCAGTGCCCTTCACTGCAGACAGTCCTAAACACATTACCTGACAGTAATCCCCAAGGATTTGAGACTTACTTCAGAATGAACATGAATAGGAAGGGAGGGGGCCCATGTACCAAGACTTCCAAAGCCTGAGTGTCGCTTAGCCAGTAGTCTTCGACCTTTTCAGACTTAGGATCTGTCTTTAGTCCAGGCATACATTTAGGGATCCACTTCTTCTTAAGGGGGCGGGGGGTATGGCAGTATTGCTGATGTTGTGACTCGGCACAGGTCGTGAGTAGGAAAGAGCAGGTGCTGATTCACCAGCTGAAGAGCAATGGCTTAGACCAGGGGTTTCCAAACTGTTTTCTGGGGAATCCTGGCCATTCTCAGAAGCTTATCAAAGGTTCTCCAATTAAAAGATGGTTATTATGAAATAATCATAAGATCAGGAATGATAGACAAGCTTCCCTGAAAGACAAGGAAGGGGGAAGAAGCATAGCTCAGTGGCGGAACATCTGCTTTGCATGCAAAATGATCCAGTTCGGTCCTTGGCATCTTCAGGTAGGGTCCTGTCTGAGACCCTGGACAGCCAGTCAGACAATACTGAGCTTGATGATCTGACTTGGCATAAGATAGCTCCTTACGTTTCCATCACAGCTTGCCCATCACTACCGATTTTGTTTATTTAATGCTTTTTTACCCCACTCTTCAGCCAAAAAGGCTCCTGGGGCAGCAGTCCCGATTCTCAGGCTTACAATCTAAAAGATGCAACACAAAAGGAGAAGTGGATGGGACAGGAAGAGGAAAACCAGCAAATTTGCACAGCAATTTCCTACAAATACAGCCACCTAGATGCCACACTCTGAGTTTACCTGGGATGATGGCGAGGCCCAAAGGCCAGGCCTTTGCATTGCAATAATGTGCCAGAGATTCCTCAGCAATGCACTGGGTTCCCATGGCAGAGATTCACAGGTTCCTTGGCAAACTGGTGCGATTAGGGATCTCTGAAGGGAGTTAGTTAAGGAAACAACCACACTGCTCTTTAGGATTCCGTCATATTGCAGGTTGGAGGAAGCTACACCTCCCCAAATTGTCCTCTCACAGCAGCTATGACAGGCACAGCAGTCCAGACCACTAACAGAACAGGCGCCTCTTGCTTTAGCTCAGGCCGTCACAACTTACGATCCACCACCGAGGGCGGCCTCAGACTGCAAAAACAGGGCGTTTGGCTTTTGCAGAGATGGGGGAGAACTTCCTTCAGTTTCCATTTTGATACGAACTTACCAAATTAGCAAGGCCTGGAATATGTGGCCCAGAACGCAGTTGTATTTGCACTCACTGGATCTTGCAATTCAGTTCAATGAACAAAAAATGTGTGTTTTAGGAGAATGTGTGCATAAAAATGTATTTGTTGGTGAAAGAAACATACAAAAAATTATATAAGGCAAAACTGAGCACAAAAATGTGCCTATTAGGAGAAATGTGTAAAAAAAAAAATACAAATTTCTATGCAGCTTTTTAAATGTAAATTTTTGTAGAAATGAGAATGAACTGAAGGCCGAAAAAATGAGAAACAGAAATGGACAGATTCGCCCCTTCTAGACTTTTGTGAAGACTCTGGTAGGTTACAGCATACAGCTGGGGCTCAGCTTGGCTTGGCAGCTCATGAATTGTTCAGGTCTGTCTAAAATGCTCATGGATAAAACATGTCCAAAATCTGAAATATTCTGTTTCAGGGCATGGTCCTATGGGGGTAGTTGGCCTCCTCTGAACTCAGAGTTGACCTAGTATCCAATGCAGGGCAGGTGGAGCACGGAGGGGATCTTCTCCTCTGCACTCTGGTCACCCTGCATTTGTGGCTAGATGGCTGATTTCGACTGTCTAGCCAGGGCTCCTTGGAACGGGGGAGGGGGAGGCCGGACAGTGCACAGGAAGCCTCGTAACAGTGTTTCGCCCCACCCTGCCCCCAGGAATGCCCCCTTTTCAAGGCAGTGGGGAAGGCGGCAGGGAGTTGGTTTTCTGGGAACCGGCCTCAGAGCACTGGCTCCAAGCTCAGTTCTCAGAAAATGAAAAATCCTATGGCTGTCTAGACACTGACTAGCAGCCATAGGATTGTGCCCTTAGGTATTCAATAGTATTAGCTACACTGTGGGAACGACTTTCATTCATCAGTCTTAACTCTCCTGCCATTCTGCCTCATTGAATGACTACAAGTTGTAATATTATGAGAGGGAGAGAAAATTCTCCCTATTCAGCTCTCTGAGCATGAAGAGCCCCAGTGACAAAGCATCAGAAATTGAGTTAAGCAACTGTGCGAGTTTAGCAACAGCAAAAGGAAGCCAGGGCAGGGAACTGTTCCTTCCCTACTCACAGTAACTGTAAATAAATAACTATAAATAATTTCCCCACCTTCTCCTAGTAAACAACTAAGTTTTCCAGGGAACCCACCGCCCCCAAAAAACAGTTATGAAGGTAGAAAGCCAGCAGTGGTTAGGGGGCTATCCAGTGTATTGCTCCGAGTGCTACATGTATGACTATCTACCTGCTGGACAGAAGTTGTGGGTGTGTGCTCGGTGTAATGATTCCTGGCTCTCCAGGAACAAATTCGTTCCCTTGAGGCCAAGGTTGCTGACCTGGAGAAGGTAAGAGAGGCAGGGAGGTTGGTGGATGAGACCTTCAGGGACCTATTATCTGTGTCCCACTCCCAGGGTGACAGCTCCTCTGCTGTCATGGAGAATGCAGGTCTCGGGGAAGGACAGCGTCATTCTGAGGAAGAAGGAAATGATCCTTTAGAAGGGACCCATTTATTTTATTTTTATTATTAAATTTATTAATTGCCCATCTGGCTGGTCACCCAGCCACTCTGGGTGATGTACAACACACAATAAAAACAGTTTAAAACAATAAAATTCTACAATAAAAATATTTTCTAAAATACCCTAACCCACCCCAAACGCCTGCCTGAACAACAGCGTTTTTAATGCACGACGGAAGCTCATTAAAGAGGGGGCATGACGGAGTTCCCTAGGGAGGGAGTTCCACAGAGTGGAAGAGGAACCAATATCCTCTTGCGCTGAGGATGTGCCTCCGGGGGTAGGGGGGCTTGTGATAGTTGGGAGATTCGATCATTAGACACATAGACAGCTGGGTTTGTGATGGGCGTGTAGACTGCATGGTGAATTGCCTGCCTGGTGCGAAGGTTGCGGATATCACGCGCTGTCTAGATAGCCTAGTAGATATTGCTGGAGTTGAGTCAGTGGCCATGGTCCATGTTGGTACCAACGATGTGGGGAAATGTAGTTGTGAGGTCCTGGAAGCTAAATTTAGGTTGCTAGGTAGGAGGTTGAAATCCAGGACCACCAAGTTGGCTTTCTCTGAAATGCTACCTGTTTCAAGTGCAGGACCAGCTAGAAGGCGAAGTTGAGGTGTCTCAATGCGTGGATGAGATGGTGATGCTGGGAGGAGGGGTTCAGATTTGTTAGGCACTGGGGAATGTTTGGGGACAAGCCAAGCCTGTACAAGAAGGAGGGGCTCCACTTGAACCAAAATGGAACCAGACTGCTGGTTCTAAAGATAAAAAGGGTGACAGAGCAGCTTTTAAACTAAACCCTGGGGGAAAGCTGACAGGAACTGGGAAGCATCCAGTTCGGGAAGATGAAAATGTTTTTGATTGCCCAAATGTAGAAGGGGAAGAAATAAGCCAGGAGCACATGGTAGAACATAACAGCCAATCAAAGGGGCCAACATCTCATAGCAAAAGATGCACATGGCAGAGGCATCTGGGGAAGGATACCATGTATAGGTGTTTCTGTGCAAATGCTAAAAGCCTTTGCGCCAAAATGGGAGAGTTGGAGTGCTTGATTTTAAAGGAAAACCTGGATATAGTGGGCATTACATGAACCTGGTGGAGCGGAGAGAACCGGTGGGATACGGTCATCTCTGGATATAAACTCTATAGGAAGGACAGGGAAGGGCGTACTGGGGGCGATGTTGCCCTGAACGTCAAAGAGGGCATAGCGTTGAGCGGACTAGAACACCTAAAAGGGATAGACTCTTCCACAGAAGCCCTGTGGGTGACAGTACCAGACTCCAAAACTAATTTAGTGCTAGGAACATGCTATCGTCCCCCAGACCAGAATGTTCAGAGTGACCTTGAGATGGAAAATGAAATCAGGGGCCTCCAAACAAGGAAGTGTTATAATAATGGGCAACTTCAATTACCCCCACGTTGATTGGATAAATGTATGTTCCAGCCATGAGAAAGAGGTTAAATTTCTCGATGCCTTAAACGATTGTGCCCTAGAACAGTTGCTTATGGAACCGACCAGAGGGGAGGTGACCTTGGATTTAATCCTAAATAGTGTCGCCCAGGACCTAGTACAAGATGTAAATGTTGCTGAACCAGTTGGAAATGGTGATCACAGTGCTATCAGGTTTAATATATATTTAAGTGGAATATTGTCCAGGAAGTCCAAGACAGTCACAGGAAGTCCAACACAGCCACATTTAACTTCAAATGAGGAAACTACTCTAAAATGAAGGAACTGGTGAAAAGGAAGTTAAAAGGGGGGAGTCAAGAGGATTAAATCCCTTCAGATTGCTTGAAGATTACTGCAAACCACAATAATAGAAACCCAGCTAAAATGTATACCACAGGTTAGGAAAGGTAGCACCAAGTCCAAGAGGTCGCACCAAGTCCAAGAAGAAAAGAGCTTCTTTCAGAAAATGTTAGTCTTGCCCAAATGAGAAAAACAAAAGGGAGCACAAGGGTGATGCAAGCAGACAATAAGAGATGCAAAAAAGCATTTTGAAGAGCATATCGCTACCAACATCAAGGCCAACAATAAAGAATTCTTTAAATATATCGGAAGCAGAAAACCAGCTAGGGAGGCAGTTGGACCACTGGATGATGATGGAGCTAAAGGAGTACTGAAGGAGGCAAGGAGATTGCAGAGAAGCTGAATGAATTCTTTTCATCCGTCTTTGCTGCAGAAGATATAGGACAGATACCTATGGCTGAACTGATGTTTTCAGGAAGGGAGTCTGAGGGATTCAGGAACATAATGGTGACAAAATATGAAGTTCTCAACCTTATTGATAAATTGAAAGCAAATAAATCACCGGGCCCAGATGGTATCCGTCCTAGAGTTCTCAAAGAACTCAAATATGAAATTGCTGATCTTCTAACCAAAATATGCAGCATGTCCCTAAGATCAGCCTCTATACCAGAGGACTGGGAGATGGCCAATGTAACACCAATATTCAAAAAGGGATCCAGGTGGGATCTGAGAAATTACAGGCCCATTAGCTTAATGTCTGTTCCGGGTAAGTTTGTTGAAGGCATTATTAAAGACAAAATTAGTAAGCATGTAGAAGGACAGGCCATGCTGAAAAAGAATCAACACGGCTTCTGCAAAGGTAAGTCCTGTCTCACTAACCTTTTAGAGTTTTTTGAGAGTGTCAATAAACATGTAGACGGGGTGATCCAGTAGACGTTGTTTACTTGGACTTCCAAAAGGCTTTTGACAAAGTCCCTCACCAAAGACTCCTGAGCAAATGTAGCAGCCATGGAATAGGAGGACAGGTCCTCTTATGGATCAGTGACCAGTTAAAGAACAGAAAGCAGAGAGTAGGAATAAATGGTACATTCTCCCAATGGAGGGAAGTAAATAGTATTAGGAATCTGTATTAGGACCAATGCTTTTCAACTGTTCATAAATGATCTGGAATTAGGAGTGAGCAGTGGCCAAGTTTGTGGATGACACCAGATTATTTAGGGTAGTTAAAACAAAAAGGGATTGTGAAGAGCTCCAAAAAGATCTCTCCAAACTGGGAGAATGGGCATGTAAATAGCAAACGCGGTTCAATGTAAGCAAGTGTAAAGTGATGCACGTTGGGGGGGGGGGGGAACCAATTTCATGTATAACCTGATGGGATCCAAGCTCACAGTGACCGATCAGGAAAGAGATCTTGGGGGTGTGGTGGACACCTCAATGAAGCTGTCAACCCAGTGTGTGGCTGCTGTAAAAAAGGCAAACTCCATGTTAGGCATAATTCGAAAAGGAATTGAGAATAAAACTGTCAATATCATGCTGCCCCTATACAAATCTATGGTGTGACCACACTTGGAATACTGTGTACAGTTCTGGTCACAACACCTAAAGAAAGATATTGTAGAGCTGGAAAAGATGCAGAGAAGGATAACTAAAATGATCAAGGGGCTGGGGCATCTCCCCTATGAGAGAAGGTTACAAAAGCTGGGATTGTTTACCTTGGAAGAAAGGAGGGTAAGGGGAGACGTGGCAGAGGTCTACAAAATTATGCATGGTGTGGAGAATGTGGATAGGGAGACATTTTTCTCCCTCAATAAACTGAAGCTAAATCCCAATATGACAGAGACCCTATGGGTTGGCAGTTCCCAGGTCCAGGAATTGGGTTGTTTGCCTGTTCTGGATGGGTTGCACTCCCTCTGAAGAAGCAGGTCTGTAGTTTGGGGGTACTCCTGGATCCATCTTTGTAACCGGAGGCCCAGGTGGACTGAGTGGCTCAGAGCGCCCGTTACCAATTTCGGTTGGTACACCGACTATGCCCATTCTTGAATAGGGATAGCCTAGCCACGTGATCCATGCTCTGGTAACCTCGCGAATAGACTACGGCAATGCGCTCTAGGTGGGGCTACCCTTGTGTATGGTTCAAAAGCTGCAGCTGGTACAGAATGCAGCAACTAGGGTGCTCACTTGAACACTTCGCTATGCTCACATAACACCTGTGTTAAAAGAACTGCACTGGCTGCCTATTAGCTACTTAGCCACATACAAGGTTATGTAATTATCATATAAAGCCCTAAACAACTTGGGACCAAGATACCTAGCAGATCGCCTTCCCTTATACACACCAAGGTGACATTTAAGATCTTCAGAGGAGGTCCTGCTGGTCATTCCAAAATGAACGCAATGTCGTCATGAAGAACCTCGATGGCGGGCCTTCTCTGTAGCAGCACCCACCCTCTGGAAAACCCTCCCCTGTGCAGTTCGGGAGGCAGACAATGTGGCATCTTTCAAGAGGCTCCTGAAAACACACCTTTTCACCTAGGCTTTCCCTGGGCTGTAAGTAAATTAATCATGCTGCTCCATTTTTCTGCTCCTTGACTTGCTTTTACTGTAGTTGTTTCAATTTTGTGTTTTTAATGTTGTGCTTTTAATGTTGTATTGAAATGTATGTTGATATTTATTGTGAACCACTGAGAGATTTTACTATATTCAGCAGTATGCAAATGTCACAAGAAATAAAAAAACAAACAATAAAAAAACATGTGGTGGGAGAGTCAGGAAAGACAAAAGAAAGTACTTCTTCACATAGCACATAGTTAGACTTCCCATTCATGGGCGATTGGCTACTAAGCACGATGGCTAAATGTTACCCCCAGGATCAGAGGCAGTCTACTTCGCAATACCAGTTGCTGGGCAGTCCAGGCCAGAGGGTGCTGTTGCAGCCCTGTCCTGCTTGTGGGCTTTCCAGGGGCATCTGGAAATACCCCTGGAAAGCCCACAACAATGTGCTGGACTAGGTGGCAACAACGTGCTGGACTAGGGAGGCCTTTGGTCCGATCCAGCAGTGCTCTTCTTATGTCCCTATTTTTATTTGGGAAATGTTGGAAGGGATGCTTCCATTTAAGCCGATTTAATTAGACAGTTTTGTGCTACGACAATAGATGATTTGTGCCATTTAATTATGGCAGTATTTTGCTGTGTATTGTGTAGAGATGTGTATTGTAGACTGATATAGATAGGGATGAATACCTTAATGTAGTGGTTCTCAACAGGTGGTCCGTGGACCACTGGCGGTCCATGGTGACTTTTCCAGTGGTCCACACGAATATATAACTGTATAAAATTAAATATAGATACCACGGTCAGAGAAAGTTTGTGGGTATATTTATACAGTTTGAATAAAAATGTTTTAGAGTCGGCACGTTTATACAACTTAACCTTCTTTACAGGAGGAAAACAGCACAATAGAACGATGTGCTCTTCTCCCATTATTTACATTCCTACACTTTCATACAACGGAAGTGCCACTTAATGGCTGGGCCGCAACAAAAACTTGTTTTTGGCAGGAAGGTGGGAGTGAACTGTCTGGGTATGTGTGGCTTGTGAGTGTAGCTCCTGCTCTTGTGCTGAGTGGTTATTGTGTTGTTCGTTCTGTGCTAAACGTACTGTTTTAGTTTCTTTATAATTTATGTTAGAAAATGTAAGTACATTTGGATGAATCGACCGATGTTGCATTATGCTCTCAGCTACTGGCATCTGCATGATATATAGTTGAGGGAGACTTCAAAGATGAGTTTCTTTTCAGTAAGACTTTTGATACCACCACAAAGGCTCAGGATGTGATGGAAATTGTTAACCATTTCCTTGAGGCAGCCTGGTGTGCTCCAAGTCCACGTGTTCCCAAAGCCCCCTCCACACGCTACACCCAAAATGCATGACTCCCAAATATAGGGTAGTTCTGCTTTGCACATTCCCCAAGAACGTGCTTCTGCTGATGCCTTGTATCGTGGACAGGCACACACACAGGCGCACGCGTGCACACTCGCTTTATGTGAGATGCAGGACCCAGCCGCCACTGGCAAGGGATGTGAGCCACTTACTCCTTGGCTGATGTATCCTGCGAGGAGGAGCGCGCCAATGATAATGAGAAGGGTGCCAATCAGGAACAGCACAGTAGCCAGCGCAATGGCCTTGTAGGGGATCCTGGGAGGGCTCTTCTTGAACTAAAGGGCGGGAGAGAGGTCAGCATTAAAGGTCCCACAGCTTTTAACTGGGTTGCATCCGGTGTTGTGTTAGTGGGAAGACAAGGTGCTTGCTACCATAACTGGTGCAAGGAACGCCTAGCCTAGCTGAAGCAAGCAATGTTTTGCACAACGGCTGGTGCAGGAGGTGGAAGTACAGGATTTTACATTTCTGCAAGGATGCGAAAGGGGTTTCTGCGAGTGGCAGACGTTTTGCGCTAGCTGTACCATGCCACTGGACGCAATCCATTGGCCACATTCAGCCAGTAAGAAAACAACACAGTTCTGAAATCAAGTCCCTGGAACTGTGATGGCCACTGGCTTGGATAGCCTGGAAGGAAGACTATAGTCTCTGTCCACAGCAGTATCTCTCTCAGATGATCAAGTGCTGAGGATGAACAGCCGGGGATGCCCATCGTGGACCCTTAGGCAGGTGCAATGAGGCCGCTGGGGGCATTTCTGCTCCCCCCGCCACAACTGTGTGCATTCGCTGCAGGAGGCAGAGCAGATTCCCTCAGGATACAAGTATGAACACGACTCCTTCAGATAAATGCAGAACAACTCTCCAGAGCGAATGAAAGAGCCTGGCGATGGAGTCGTCATGGGCGGGAAATTACTTTCAGGGTCTCATCTAAGCTGCCCAGATCAACTATCTGCTCAGCGCTGGAATGGCCCACGTGGGTCAAATTAACTGTACCCCGAAGCGCTCCCTCTGGTGGGCGTGGGGCCAAAACAGTCCGGCGGAGGCTGCCTCTGCCAGGAGCAGGAACGTGTCTCCTCTGACCCGCCTGCCTGCAGGGTGCTCCCTGGACCCAGGTCCCACCCAAGAGCCTGCTGCTCCTCCAGCTGCCAGTTGCCCCGTTCTCCCGGGCCGGGGCAGGGCACAGCACAGGCCCAGAGCACACGCTACGCAAGCAGACGCTCCCTGGTTCGGCCTCTCCAGCCGAAAGCACTCGGGCAGCCAAAGCTGGCAAAAGCACCTCAGCATGAAGATGTGGAGAGCCGCTGCCAGCCACAGCAGACCGCACCGGGTTGGATGCACCCACGGTCTGATTCAGCACAACAGCAGCCTCGGATGTTCACCCAGCAGAGTGTCCCAGGGCCTTTGGGGCAGAGGCCGCAGCCATCAGGCTGGCAAGGGTCACTTTGCGTTTGACTAAACCCCGGCAGGACGCTGAGCGGAGCCGGGCGCAAAACAGTGGCTCAGCAGACAGACATTCACTCAAGAGGGAAGAAACAGAGTGCCTCTGAGCAGGTGCGCAGCCTAGGGACCTGAGATCGGTACAGGGCCAAGCTGACACGTCCTTTCACCCAAGTCCACTCATGGTTTCCCCAAGCATTCTTTTTCAGCAGCCTGATTTTGGGGTGAGAAGAGGCTTTTTAATTTTGTAATTGTTAGATCATTCGGAGCCAGAAATCCTGGCCAATCCACTGCAAATCACCCCGGGATCTACCAGAAGATCCAGATCTACCTTCTGCCCACCCCGATGCTTTCGAGGGAAGCAGCGCTGTGGCAATGCTGCCTCCTAGCGGCCACCCTTTGCTGCACAAACACCAAGAACACAGAAGAACAGGGAAAGGGGGCCTGAGAGCACATGTGACGTTCGGGGTCTCTGCGTGTATCCCACCCCCTCCCACCCACCCACCCCACAATTACGTTTGGCTCTGATGGCAACATCTGTAGTCAGTACTGGTTTGCTTCCCTTTCATCCTCAGTCTGAAATTACTGCCCACAGAAATCACTCTCCATGTGCATCTCCTCCTTGCCTTGGCGTACAGCAAGTCAGAGAGGCTGGAGGAAGCATTAACATAAATCCACAGCGGACACTTCCAGGGACCCAGAACAGCCCGCACCCTGTGGCGCCAATGTCCCCCTGAAACCCACCTTTGCCCAGGTCAAGTGACCGTGAAGAAGCAGTGTGAAAGCTTGGCATTTTGGTCTGCATTTGCCGAGGCTCACAAACGGCTTGGCTTAAGGCAGCCATTCCTCCCTGTAGTCACGACCCTCCTTCCCCTCTCCCAGGCCTTCCGGCATGAGGAGGAGATTAGGAGCAACTGGGAGAGGGGTGGGGTCGCCTCTCATTTGTGCTGCAGTTTCAGGGAAGGACGAAACAGCAGGAGCCTCCGGAGGGACTCCCGCTGTTTCCTACGTTCTCCAAGCTGCCACAGAAAGGAGATCTCTGGGGAAGAAGATGTGAACCAGCATTTGGTGGGTGGAGTTCACAGCTCCGCAGAAGCAGAGTGAACCAAGGCAGTCAGCACGTAGGTGAGTTAAACACCTAGGAATTACTTATTTGAGCACACGGGCTGTTATCTGTGGAGAACAACTTCTGAATGCTGATTGGGTAAACACATGACAAGCCTTTGGATTACACAGAATTCTTCAACTGCCAGTCTGTATCAGATGGCTGCACACAACAGCCTGAGGCTAAGGACAGCCTCACAAGGAGGATTTAAATGCAAGAGAGCATCAAAACACAGGATCAGGTGGTGCTTCTGATGTGCAAGGTGGAAATATGACTCTGGTTTCCCCACTTTTACCTGCAGGTCAATATAGCCTTCATCTGTGCTAGCAAGCTTGGAATATTTCACTTTGCTGCTGGGGATGGAAGCCGCTAAATTAGTTCGGGACGGCATGCCTGGCCTCTTCACTGCCCACAATTTGATGGGTCTTGAAAACATTTTTGTTTCAGTGAAAATCCTACAGCTGCTTTTAAAACAGTTGATTTTTAAAAAAATCTATAATATCCTGTTTGTAGAAATGCTGGGCAAAATGACAATAAATAAATCCTCAGACAGGTGCCCACCCCTTGGTCAGACCACTTCCTGCTGAGATTCAGACGAACAGTGGCTGTCTCCCTCTGCGAGGGTGGGGGACCTACGAGGATGGCCTGATCTCGGGGCTGATGGATTCCAACGGAGCCCACAGGGCTCTGGCGGATTTTCCCACTGGTATGACGGGGGCTTCTGTCAAAGCTCTGGTTAACCTGTGGGATCCAGAGATGGTGCAGACGGTTGGCAGTTGCTCCTGAGCAGCCTCTCCTGCTTCACACAGCCCGTTTGACTCAGGCATACACCTGAGCTGAGGGCAATGAAGCTGAGTGACATCTAGAAGACAAGGGGAGGAAAAATCGGAGCAAATCCAATCAAGCACACATCAGGGCTCATGATCGTGCCTAGTCTGTGGCAGTGATGGTGGCAAAGATTTTTTCCCCTCGCTTTCATTGCATCCTCTCAGAATCGTCCAGCGGAGCCTTGGCAAAATCGCTTATATATGTCACAGCTTGGAACTCTGCTGTTGGGGCAGATCAATCGGGGGGGGGGGGTTGTCCAGGGAACTGTCCGATCCTAAAGCATTTCCCCTTTTTTTCCCTGCAAACGTTCCAGATCACAGAGTGTGGGATGTCAGGATCCTTCAGCAGGAGAGTGGATTACAGGAGAGCTAGGCGCCAGGATTCCTGGATGGCTGGGTGGTTTGAGAACGGAGATTTCTGGGAGGAGTGTTGGGTTTATCCAACCAAAGCAGGTGCCCGGCCTCTGGACCACTCTTGGGCAGGAGCTGGATCTGAATGAGTAGCGTGTGAGCTGAATGTGAACATGCAGCCCCCGCCACCCCAGCAGAACCTGATGCTGCCCTCAGGGCTAAAAAGGTTGCGCACCCCTTGTGTAATGTGTTGTATGTGGGGCTGGCTTTGAAGATGGTCTGGAAACTTCAGCTAGTGTCAAATGGGGCTGCAGGAATTCTAACTGCAAGTGGCCGGGTGTAACGATCATATTGCACCAGTCCTCTCTCCCCTGCACTGGCTTCTAATTCGTTTCTGGGCCCAATTCAAAATGCTGGCTTTGACCTTTAAAGCTCTACACAGCTTGGGACCTCAGTATCTGATGCAACACTCCTCCCATATGTACCTGCCCATACCTTAAGGTTATCCACAGAAGCCCTTCAAGTGCCCCCTCCTTCAGAGGCTTGGAGGGTGGCAAGAGGAGAGGGGGCTTTTTTGGTAGTGGCCTGCCTGCTCTGAAATGTTCTCAAGCGAAGCTCAGCTGGCACCCACACTGCTATCTTTTTGGTGGCAGGATAAGACTTTCCTGTTCTCCCAGGCTTTTAACAATATTTAATGTATGTATGTATTTTTAAATCTTTGTCTCCTTCATTTAGTGCCAGTGTTCTCAGTGCTGCACAAAACCCATGGATATCCCTGCCCAGAGAACTCACAACCTAAGACACCCAAAGGACAGCAGCAAAGGAGGCGGCCAACATTACAGCCCAACGAAGTGTCCTGGGGATGCACTTCACTGGCACTGAGAGCCAGGTCAACTTCCCCAGATCAGGCTTATGCCAGGTTTCCAGAATCAAGCTTCATCCTACAAAGGATTAACAATTTACCAGATCTTCTCATGGCAAAATGCAGTCAGGAAGGAAGACGACCTTCTCCTCTACCTAAACGTCATGAGAAGGGGAAGATGCAAATACAATTGGAAATCCAAATTATGCTCGCATTTTCAGAGGTTATTTTAGTCTCTGCAATGTGGTTTTACCTATTACACCTATTATATTTTATGCTGTGTTGGCATGTTCATTAGTTTTATATTGTTGATTGTTTTTATTGGGATTTCATTTATATCACTATCATGTTTCAAACTGTAAAACAGCAAGAGAAATTAGTTTTATGAGGAGTTTAATAAATAAAAAATAATGAATTAAAGAGAAAGCCAGCACAGAATCCAAGCCAGCAGGAGGAGAGGTTGTGTGTGTGTGTGTGTGGGGGGGGGACATGATCTGGCCCCCTACCACCAGCGTGCTCAAGCCCCTGCACAGAACTCCATTTAACTCCCGAGCCAGCTGTTAAATACAAGGCTGTTTTAAAAGTCTCAAGGAGAACGCAGGACAGATAATCCATCTTAAAACAAGTTTGTCTCTAGTGTGGCTGCGCCTCTGGACGGATGTGGGTGGTGAAGGATGAGGAGGAAGCTCCGGTCCCAACCCTACACTGCTTTGCTGTATCAACACCGCAAGCCGTTTCGATCCTGGGCTTTTTGCAGCCTCGCTGCAAGCCCTGCAGTTTCATCCTGTGGCGAATCGAAGCGCCCTGTGAATCCTGTGGCGGCTTTTGGCCAACAGCAAGTGACACTGAAAGCTACAACCACGGAGGCCGGATCAGCAGCCTGCCTTCTGAGGCTCTGCCTGCCTTACGATTTCCCAGGAGCGGCAACATTTGTGACTCTGCCGCCCAGTGCCTTCAGCGTGCCGACAGAGCAGCAATGCTCCGGGCTGCTCCTCACGAGGCTTCCACAGAACACGAACTCGCCCACCCCGGTTCCTGCAACTCTTCTGTCTGGAAGACCAAGTCACCCAAGAAGGATCTGCCGAGCGCGGAGCGGCAGCCGGACCGACGGGGGCGCGCCGGGCACAGCAGCTCCAGGGCTCCGAGCCCAGCGCGGAGCGAGGCGACGGAGCCGCGCCCCTCTCGCTGTGATTGGGCGGCAGAAACACGCAGGAGGAGGGGGACAAGGACGCCGAGCCGCGATTGGCTCAGCCCGCCCTGGCGCGGAAGCGGGACTCGCGCTCGAAGGCTTGTTCGCGGGAGAGTTCTGAGGCGGCCGCGCGCGCATGCGCCGCTCGAGCAGCGTTGCGCGCGCGCTCCCCGCGTCCGGAGGCCGGCGATTGGCCCGCGGCACGTGGGCGGGTCGCACGTGGGGGGGGGGGCCGCGGCGGCATAAAAGCGCCCGGCGAGCGCACGGCGGCGCCACATCGCTGGGGCGGCGCTCGCGTCAGGCTGTCTGTACTCGCGGCGGGATGTTCGAGGCACGGCTGATCCAGGGCTCGCTGCTCAAGAAGGTGCTGGAGGCCCTGAAGGACCTCATCACCGAGGCCTGCTGGGACTTGGGCTCGGGCGGCATCAGCCTGCAGAGCATGGACTCCTCGCACGTATCGCTGGTGCAGCTCACGATGCGCTCCGAGGGCTTCGACACGTACCGCTGCGACCGCAACATCGCCATGGGGGTCAACCTCGTCAGGTAGCGAGGGGGGGCGGGGCGGGGCGGCGGCGGCGGCGGGGGGGGCGGGGCGGCGGCGGGGGGGGCGGGGCGGCGGCGGGCCTCCCGCCGCCGCGCCGTCCGCCGCGGGCGTTGCAGAGCCCGGCGCGGGAGCGCGGCCTCGGCCCGCGGGAGAGCGGCGGGCGGCGCCGCTGTGGGGCCGGCGGAGAAGGCGCCAGCTCCCTTCCCGCGCAGAGAGGGGCGGAGGTTGCTGCGGCTCGCGCCGTCCGCTCCACTGGTCGCGCCCGTGACGTCTTAGCCGGCGCCATTCTGAGCAGTGGCGGGAAAACCGCGCGCGAGGAGGGGGCGGGGCCTGTCCCGGCGCCTGTCAAAAGGCGCTTGGCGCGCGCGCGCTCCCTGTCTCCCCGCCTCCGGGGAGCCGATTGGCCCGTCCGTCTGCCCGGGCGGGCTGGTGCTTGCCCCTGATTGGTCGGCCCCCGCCGCCGTGGGGGTGGCTTGTCTTCGGGGGGTGTGAGAGGGACATCGTGCTCCTTCGTGAGGGCTCGCGTGGAGAAGGCGAACCCGCGCTCGCCCCGTGCGGGGCCCCTTTTTGCTCTCCGTTTCTGCTGGTCGCTTCTTGATTGCGGGGCTGACGGGGGAGGGTGGAGGCCATGTCGTCCCACCATCTTCTGCCTGCTCCACGAAAAGCGTGGCCTCCCCGGTGACTCCGGAGAGCCTTCTGCCCCCTTAGATGAAGTCTGGCCGTGAGCCTGAAACGGCTTGACCTTGCTGCCACGGACTTGACATGGCCCTTCCTCCACTGGGGTTGATTATATTTCTGCCTTAGCCTGCTCTCAGAAACAGCAGAGTAGCACCTAAAAAAGTGACAACCCGAGTGGGTGCATACTCTTTCCTGCCTCCCCTACACAGCTTTGTAGCTTTCAGCATGTGTTAAATCCGCCTTTTCTGATACCTGGACTTCCTTATTCTACATCTGGGATAACTGGAGCTAAGAAGATAATCTGGTACAAAAGGCTGTTGCTCACTTGGAAGTGAGCCAGATCTATGCCCTAGCGGGGCTGCCTTTTCCCAAGTGCTGAGCAACAGCGTTTCCCTCTATATTTGTCGTAGGAACTTTTTTCTGTCATGCAGTGTATATCTAGCCCAACCTATTCAGGAAAAGAAATCCCTGGCCTAGCGATACTCTCAAGGATCTGGTAGCTCAGTTTGTGTGAAATCGCAAGGGCAACATAATGAAAAGCAGAGACTTGTCTCTAACTCCTGGGTGTTTCAGGAGCTGATGGCATGAGCTCCCTGGCCTGGACTTCTGTCTCCCTTTGGGGCACAAGTGTTTTAAGTAGCCTTTCGGGAGGGGCTGCCCCAACATTTCAGGTGATCAGGGGTGTCCTCGGGACTAAATGGCATAACCTTCTTGAAGAGAAGTCCTGGCTCAGGCTTCTCCTTTTCAAGGAGGACAGTTACAGTTTGACAGGTTTTGTTTTCTATAGCATTCTGTTCTAGACCCATGTACTAACTTAAATGAACATCTCATTCTGGGGTGATGCCGCTTCTCATTGTTTTCACATGAGCAATCATTCACTTCATTCTCATTTAATAACACCCTTATATGATGGTAATGATGCTGTCATCTAGTGTAATATTAGTGAATTATAATTTATAAACAGTAGTAGAATATCTAATGATATGCTGAAATTTGCCTTTTTTCTTAGTATGTCGAAAGTACTCAAGTGTGCGGGTAATGATGACATAATCACCCTAAGAGCAGAAGACAATGCAGATACACTGGTTCTGGTGTTCGAGACACCAAGTAAGTAACTGAAATATGATTTTTGTTCCTACATAGAGCAGAATGCCTAATAGTTGAATTTTGACCTGGAGGGAACAGGTGGGATTGATCTTGATGCAGTTCTGCAGTTAGCCACTCATCCAGGGCAAGTTGCTTTGAGGTTAGCTTAAATATCCAGTGCTTAGGCTGGCCAGTGACAGGTTCCCAACCCTTGTTTCAAAAATTATGGCCTTTCAGTCTGAGGGCTTCTGAATGCTTGCAGAATGCCTTTACTCCAGAAGGAAATAAGGACCCGTTTTTCCAAAGTTCCTCTGTCAATTTGTAGGCATATCTTAAGGAGACATTACCCAGGGTAACTTCTACAAATGCTTCCTTTCCTACTGAAACAACGTAATGAGTAAGTCAACATGTGGCCCCACAGTAAAATGCAACAGCTTTTTCACAGCCATCCCTGTCCCAGTGTACAGGCATGCCCAATGTAGTTCATGGACACCCCCATTTTTGTGCTAGAAACGTTGGTTTTATTATCTGTGACACAGATACCAATGGTAGAGATGGTGAGTTACTTATCTTCGAGGGTTATATAATAATTTTTTGCAGGATAGGTCTGGCTGCTCCTGTGCCATAGAGCTCTTACCTACCCATTAAGCTACTTAAGAATCACAGCTGAGGCTTTTCTATGTAAGATGCCTGATGTAATAATTCTGTAAAATTGGTGGTCTAGACCAATTTCGAGTACATGTTGATTGAAACACAGCATAATCATGTCCTATACAAATGCTCTTAGATTTAGTGCTCGATACCCCCAAAATCTATAACCACCAGAAGCTGAACCTAAATTCAGTTCATATTCCCTGTAAGACTAGTGAAGGAGGACTAGATTTTGTCATGAATTTTACATCTCAATATCATTTTTCCCACGGATAAGTTTTCTTTGTTGAGGATTATGGCAGGAAAGGGTGATGGCCAGTAAGCACTTAAGGCTTTGCTGGAAAATTATTCTGGCTGTGAGAAGACAAAATAAAAGTTTTCATTGTATTCTTGACCAATATTTTCATTTTCCCTTAGATCAAGAGAAGGTCTCTGACTATGAAATGAAGCTAATGGATTTGGATGTAGAGCAGCTTGGAATCCCAGTAAGTGTACTTTGGCTTTAACGTTATTGTAATTAACTGAGCTAAATGTAAGGGTTCGTGCGATAAATACTTGACAAGCTTTGAAAAAGGTTTTATTCCTTGTTACTGAATTGCAGTGACTCCTTTAAAAGCAAGCTTGGGTGGCTCATGTTCAGCCTTCATAAAATACTTCCATTTCTAAAAAATCATGATTGCAGGCATAAGGGATTGCGAAATTCAATCAGAAGAGACTTCCAAGATGAATTAATGCAAATGATGCTTTTTCATAGAAAGCCATACTTTCATTTACTCATCAGATCAAATATCTGAAAGAAACAAAATATATTGATATGCTGTTTTGCTAGTCTACTGACTCTTGAAGCAATTCATGTTCTATAACGCAATAAAATCAAGTGAAGAATACCTTCATCCAAATTAGTTCTGCAAAAGTTGCAGATAGTGTAAAGGTTGCTCAAATTGGGACCTCTAAAGCTCTATGTTGCTCTTTCAGGAACAAGAGTACAGCTGTGTGGTGAAAATGCCCTCTGGCGAATTTGCACGTATCTGCCGAGATCTAAGCCACATTGGAGATGCCGTTGTAATCTCTTGCGCAAAAGATGGTGTTAAATTTTCTGCTAACGGAGAGTTAGGGAGTGGAAATGTTAAATTGTCACAAACAAGTGATGTGGATAAAGAAGAGGAAGCTGTAAGTTATAGAGTTTAACTGTGCATCTTACAAATTGTATCCAATGTTACTCTAGCTCAAGTTCTTCCATTTCGATGGGTCTATTCTGAGTAGGACTAATCTGGGACACAACCCTAAGAGAAGACTTGATTTGTCTGTCCTTTATTATCTTCTCCACAATCCTTAGAATTGTTAACTTCTCTCTTGTCATAAGGCGTAAAACCAAGGGAGTAGGAATGTAACTGTATCTGATACAAGTGCTTAACTTGCTGAACTATTAAAACAGGATGCTATACAATTAATGTAATTTGTTACAGGTTACAATAGAGATGAATGAGCCAGTCCAGCTGACTTTTGCTTTGAGGTACTTGAACTTCTTCACCAAAGCCACACCTTTGTCTTCTACAGTTACACTCAGCATGTCTGCAGATGTTCCACTGGGTAAGTGGAGTATTTTTAAGTTTCATCAGGAAGCTGTTCCTGCAAACTGTGTAACTGATTTGATTTTTAATTTCAGACTTGCTATAATTAACTTACTTGGTTTTTGTCTCCTGCAGTTGTGGAATACAAGATAGCAGACATGGGACACTTGAAATACTATTTGGCTCCAAAGATTGAAGATCAAGAAGAATCTTAAGAATTTGGGGGAAAGAACCTTGGTTTTGTGCAAGATGAACCTAGGCTGGAAGCCAGTGCCCCATTGAATTTTTCAGTCTTAGTGCATGGAGCTGTCACATATGCACTTAGGCCAAATTGTAGATATTTCTGTGTAAATACTTTTTCTGTTTATTATGCAAATACATTTTCTAAAATAGTCCTTTTTTCCTATCTACTACCATATCTTTTAGATCTTGTTTTTATTACTAAGCTTTTACTCCATTTCAGAAGAGAGGGAGTGCAATATTTAAAAAGATGAGTGACTTCTATGGTAATCTCTTACACTGAGATTGTTGTTGACTTCTAAAAGCAATGATGTTTGGAGAAATCTGCTTTTAATGATTTATCTTTAAGCAGGAGTCCTCAGAAATGAACACTGTCAATAAAGAATATTCAATTTCTTACCTTGCTTCAGTGTTGCTTGGAATTATGAACCTGTGTCAGCATCATATGCCCAATATCTTAATAAGACTTCCTGCTGGATATTTATCCTGTTGAAATGTAAGTTTATACCCTAGAAGTGTGAATATGATAGAATTTCAGGCTACATAAAAATAAAATTTATACATGTTCTTTCCTCATCCCCTTCCTTAGTTAAGGTAGCAGCTGGTAATAAAGGACTTTGCCAAAACTTTGCATATTTAAATTTTGTAAGTTCACTGAACAGAATTTGCTACTCTTGACAGTCTAAAAGGAATTCTCATTTGGCAGCAATTCAAGCAGGCAGTAGTCTTAATTATTGTAGTAAAGTGGAGGTGATAGAGGAATGGACTTCCACCATCTCAGGCAAGCCGGTTGGAGCTCTGCTTTGGAACAGGACTGAAGATTCAGCCTGGTCATTGGGAAGCCCCATCCAGATGACTTCCAGATGGTAGCACAATATGGAACACAGGAGGTCCCTGCTTCCAGGGAGCTTACACTATACAATAGTGGTGGGAAAGGGGAAGCAAGGACAGGAAGGAGCAAATAGGAGGGAATTCCTTGACATATACCTGAAGGTTAGCTACAGCTGGGAACGAGGATTCCAAATGCTAAAATGGAAACGAGCTTCGAGGGTGGTTTTGAAAGTACCATGTCATTTTGGGGGAGGGAGGCACTGGAGCCTTACCTAGCATCTGGGGCTGAAGCTGTGCCACTGGTTCCCCATAAATGTCCAGAGTGGCACTTTGTGAGCTCCAGGGCATGGTGGGATTCTAAAATGCCAGGCAGATACCCGGTCATTGCTGGGCGCAGTTTTATTTACATCATTTTTACCCTGCTCTTTAGTCAGTTGAGCAGTTCATGTAGATTATAAGGCTGAGGGCAGGGGCTGTTTATTAATCTAAGACATGGAAAAGGGGCTGGGTGGGAGAAGAAAACAACTCAGGCACTAGTTCTTTGTTTCAGTTCTACATGTTCTTTCTGGCAAGGATGGGCAAAATAAGCTCCCTGCAACTGTTCCCTCTGTGGCCAAAGTACAGGGCTGGGTTGGTCTCCCCCTTGCAGCGATGTTCTGGGAAGGCAGGGGGAGCAGCCTTCCAATGGCCCTTGGTTCTCTGGCTGATGGGTGAGGCTGGAGTCTTCAGTCCTAGGGAGCTGTCAGAGCTATGTGTCAGATAGACCAGGCTTACATTCTGGCACCAGCCCTGTTTTGGTTGCAATGAAGAATGGGCAGAGCTGTTTAAGGGTGAGGGTTGGGGTGGAGATTATGGACAACCTTGTAGAGAGAGATGAGAGCCAAAGAACTGGGGGCAAGGTGGGTCACAAAGTAAGAACAAGTTTTGTTGCAGAAGGGGATGAAAAGCTAGTGAAAAAATAGGAGGAAATACGTCAGATGTGAGAGCTGAGGGATGAAAAAGGAAGGCTGAGAAGACTTCAGTTGTGGAGCATGAACCAGGGCATGAACCAGAATTTTAGCAAGGGGGACACGGCATTCACCTTGCCCTATGTTGCCATTTTCCTATCCTGTCTCCATGGCACCTTCATCACAAACCTAAGCTTGTGTTAATTTCACATGTCAAATGTGTGTCCCACATAATGATGCTTCAGAACAATTGTACTCCGCAGTCTTAGCTGTTGCATCTCTGCTTTGTGGCTCATGCAGAACTGAAGGCTTAGAAATACTGTGTAGTGAGCATAATGGTTGGTGCTGGCAACATGTTCACCGTGTGATTGGTTCATATCTAGATGAAGAAGAAGCCACTACATAAAATGTTTATTCCAGCCTGTGCCTAGCTAGCCAAACAGAGTAGCAGTCACTAAAGGGTAATAATTCAAAAGCAGACACATCAACATTAAATCTGGTGATTCAGGACTAATGAAACTAGCCCTAAACCCTCACAACTAGGATTGCAATGTTTAATTGATAAACATTTTAAAAGACTAAAAACTCCTTATTGGGCAGCATGTTTTTTTTTTAAGTTAACGCATGTAATAAACTGCAAACAAGCACTCTTAAGTGTTCCCATTGGAGGGGATTTGTTTATGTAAATAATTTAAGGCCGCCTTTCAAGGGAAACCTAAGATGGCGTACCAAATTAAAAGTAAAACTCAAGGCAATGATAAAACATGAATAACCTTATTAAAAGCAGCTTGCGCCATCTACACAATGGCAGTTGGTGAACTAGCTCAACTATAGGCAGAGGTAAAAAGGTGAACCTTTGGGTCTGCTTGAAGGTCTGTAATGACAGCCTGGTGGATGCCCATTGGAAGAGAATTGCATAAGGGGGGGGGGGTCTACAGCTGGGAAGGCGCTCTGCCGTACTGTCAGCCTAATTGCTCTTACAGGCGGGCCTATAAGGAGGGCTTCCAAGACATACTTCTGAGCACAGCAGATCGATAACGGGTGAAGGTCCTTCACCAGGACATAGACTAAAAGCTGGTGGAATCACTCCTGGCCACCGTGGCCACCTGAGTCTCAGTGCTGAGTCCAGGACTCCCAAACCGCGTACTTGTTTGCCTCCATTGATCTCAAACTGCTGCCAGACATTGGTTCAAAGTTCCAGAGCCTCCCTTGGATGAGTAGATGGAGATGAAAGAGTTAAGTGTCCCATACTGGTGTCAGCCTAAACATTTGGTTCCTGTCCCCTGTGCCTCTTAAGATCTACAAGATTGGCTGTGGCAGCACCCTATAAACCAGCGGCTTTGGGGGGTAAAACAGTAGACTGCTCATCCTAGGACTGAAGCCACTGCAACACCATGCCTCCCAAGCCCAACCAAGATTGATGGTCCAGAAAGATACCATGGTCAATGGTATCAAAAGCCACCCAGAAGTCTAGGAGAACCAAGAGGGTTGGACTCCCTGCCCCAGGTCATTCTGCCAGGCAACCAAGGCTGCCCCTGTTCCAAATCCAAGTCTAGAACAGATCTAAATAAACAACATCCAATGCTGTCTAGAGGTGGGAAGCCACCACATGCTCCCAGAATGGAAATTAGGCACTGGCTGATAATTATCCCAAACCATTGGATCTTAATTTCGTTTCTTTAATAAGGGCCCTGCCACTGGCCCCTTCAAGAATACAATTTCTTCTATGCTGGTGACTGCTTTCACACGTGTGGGCATCATCCAAGATCATGGTGTGCTGTTTGCTCCAAAACTCTTTGTTTCAACCATGTGCAGATTTAACTGAGAAACTACGGCTGCAATCCTATATATGCTCCACTGGGAGCAAGCCGGATCAAGCTCAAGGAGATTTACTTATGAGCAGGTATATATGGCACTGTGCTATAAAACCCTTTGAGACGATAAGGGAGCAGTGCTCTTCTGCCCAATGCCGGGGAAGACTCCATTCTTTCCCTGTCCTGCCAGATGCTTCAAGAGTTTTGTGGCCGCTGCCTAGGATGAGGCCGCCTCGCGCTATGTTGGTCGACTCCCTTCCAGGCACGTTTCCCCCCTAAAGCTTTCCAGTGCACGTCTGCACACGTCCGGGTGCCCGTGCTTGCTGCCGCCTCCCTCTCAGGCATGGATGGCGTTGCTTTGGCTGTATGAGGACTGGTGTGCAGAGACTTGAGTTTGCTGGGCGTAATGTATATGATTTATTTTCTTTAACACGGTTGGCAACCTTAATCTAAACAGGGTGGGGTGGCAGTTCTGCAGGGCCAGCCTGTTGCAAAGCTCCCCACTGAGACTCAGAACTAAGCAGCGGGTTTTGGTCGGGGGGGGGGTGGAACCTTCAGCTCCGGCCCGCGAAAGGGTCTGCAAGAAATCCATCTGCCTGCAACGCACTCCTATGCGTGTCTACTCCGAAGTCCCTCCCGTGGTGTGCAATGCGACTTACTTCCAGGTAAGCGCGCACACAGTTTTCGCAGTAGTGACATATGGCTGTGAGAGCTGGACTATAAGTGGCTATAAGATCTTATTTTCTTGGGCTCCAACCACAGATGGCGACTGTAGCCATGAAATTAAGAGGCTTGCTCCTTGGGAGGAAAGCTATGGCACACCTAGGCATCATAGTCAGAAGCAGAGACATCACCTTGCCGAAAGCTATGGTTTTCCCAGTAGCAACGTATGGCTGTGAGAGCTGGACTATAAGGAAGGCTGAGCTTTCGATGCTTTCGAACTGTGGTGCTGGAGAAGACTCTTACGAGTCCCCTGGACTGCAAGGAGGTCAAATCAGTCAATCCTCAAGGAAATCAACCCTGAGTGCTCATTGGAAGGACAGATCCTGAAGCTGAAGCTCAAATATTTTGGCCACCTAATGCGAAGAGAAAACTCCCTGGAAAAGACCCTGATGCTGGGAAAGATCCAAGGCAAAAGGAGAAGGGGACGGCAGAGGATGAGATGGCTAGATAGCATCACCGATGCAATGAACATGGACTTGAGCACGCTCCGGGAGAGAGCGCAGGACAGGATGCCTGGCGTGCCATGGTCCATGGGGTCACGAAGAGCCCGACACGACTGAACGACTTTGCTGCGGACACGACTGAGCAACGAAGCGCGAGCCCGGGCCGCTGCTGCCTCCGAACTGGCGCGGCGGAGGCCCCTGCGCGGGCCGCACGCGCGAAGGCCTCCTGCTTTGGGGCGCCGTTTCCAAGCGCCCTTCCGCGGCGCGGGACCGGGCGGACCCCCAGCTGGCGGCGCCCCCTGGCGGCGGCGCGCGGGCCACCCGCGCCCAGCCTCGGAGGCCGGAGGCGCTTTCCGGGGGCCTGACCCGGAAGCGGCTCTGCTGAGGAAGGCCGCTTGCTGGGTCAACACGCCTCAGCCCGGACGGGAGGCCGCTTCTCCGCGGAAGGGAGGAAGGAAGGGGTAATGGGGCTGGTTTGCAGGTGGGAGAGGCGCGCGCGCCGCCCGTGTGAATGCGTGCGGCACGCGTGTAGGGTTCTTTGTTTTTCTTTTAAGACATAGCTGGATCTGGAAGGGGGCTCAGTAATCTGCCCGCTTTCAGGTTCTCCTGCGCTCCTCGTGGCTTGAAGCTGGCTAGGAGAGGGGCCCGATCCGAGCTTTTGGGAAGAAAAATACGCGCGACTGGGCACCCCTGGGTGGGAGTGGGGGCATCTGAGTCGCGGCCCGCCTGTTGGGGGTTGAGGGAAGGGGCCCTGCGCAAGAGCGTGCGGCCTTGCTCAGAATAAGGGGCGCGCGAAATACCCGCCTCGCAGTTTCTTGTCTTCCCCCGCCCGAAAAAAAACGGAAACCCTTTAAAGAATATCACCCACTGCGTGGCCGCATCACGCCAGCGGCTGGAACTTGAGCAAGGGGGGAGAGGCCAGCCCTCTCAGAAAGACACGGCCATGGCTCCGTGATGGTGAGACATCCTATGCAAAGGAAAGCAAAGGTAGCTGTGCTGGCCATAAGAAAAACATCCTCATTTTATATTCATGTAATACCATTTAGGCCCACCAACAGATCACAGAAAATGTGCAGGCTTTTGAGATCTCCACATCTCTCCATCAAGCGAGATGTTACAAAAAGCTGGTTGGGTTGGGGGTGGGGGGAAGGCTGATTTGGTGTTGAATTTCTGGCGTCTGTGTGATCACAATCTTGGGATGGAAGTGGGGCAGAAAGGTCTGCAGACATTCAAAGAAGGCTCTTACAGGTGATGTGATGGTTTCGGGCTTCACCTTGAGTAGCTCTTGGGATTCCTGGGAGGAAGAAAGGCAAAACACATTGTTCCCTCATTTTTGAAATATAAAATCCAGCTGTTGTTTAGAAATGTTGCTGTCCTGGGTGAATCACACAGGTTCCTTTGACAGTGGAAAAAGAGAGAAGCAAGGCATTTATATTAAAACTGGAGGTGATTTTAGATGCTGTACTAGAAGTATAAAGATTTACTGGAGTACATCATGTGACCAAGATCTGAGTTCATGGTGTTGTCTAAGTTGCAGAGAGCTCTAATTTGGTTGTGCTCCTTGCTGGGGCGGGGGGGGGGGGTGTTACATATTTTGCCAGATGTACAAGCTGGGTTTAGAAAAGGCAGAGGAACTAGAGACCAAATTGCCAATATCCGCTGGATAATGGAGAAAGCCAGGGAGTTTCAGAAAAACATCTATTTCTGTTTTAGTGACTATTCTAAAGCCTTTGACTGTGCGGATCATCACAAATTGTGGCAAGTTCTTGGTGGGATGGGGATACCAAGTCATCTTGTCTGACTCCTGAGGAATCTGTATAACGACCAAGTAGCAACGGTAAGAACAGACCATGGAACAACAGACTGGTTTAAGATTGGGAAAGGAGTACGGCAGGGGTGTATACTCTCACCCTACCTATTCAACCTGTACGCAGAACACATCATGTGACGTCCTGGGCTTGATAAAGCCAAGGCTGGAGTTAAAATCGCTGGGAGAAACATTAACAATCTCAGCTATGCAGATGATACCACTTTGATGGCTGAAAGCAAGGAGGAGCTGAGGAACCTCATGACGAAGGTGAAAGTAGAAAGTGCAAAAGCTGGGTTGCAGTTAAACTTCAAAAACAAGTTTATGGCAACCAGCTTGATTGATAACTGGCAAATAGAGGGAGAAAACATGCAGGCAGGGACAGACTTTGCCTTTCTAGGCGCAAAGGTTACTGCAGATGCTGACTGCAGCCAGGAAATCAGAAGACATTTACTTCTTGGTAGGAGAGCAATGACAAATCTAAATAAAATAGTGAAGAGCAGAGACATCACACTGACAACAAAGGTCCACATAGTTAAAGCAATGGTATTCCCCATATGGCTGCAAGAGCTGGACCATAAGGAAGGCTGAGCGAAGGAAGATAGATGCTTTTGAACTGTGGTGTTGGAGGAAAATTCTGAGAGTGCCTTGGGCTGCAAGAAGATCAAACCAGTCCATACTCCAGGAAAGAAAGCTCACTTAAGAGAATGATATTAAAGGCAAAACTGAACTACTTTGGCCACATAATGAGAAGACAGGATACCCTGGAGAAGATGCTGATGCTAGGAAGGCTAAAGAAAGAGGGACTGACCAAGGGCAAGATGGATGGATGATATTCTGGAGGTGACGGACTCGACCTTGGGGGAGCTGGGGGTGGCGACGGCCGACAGGAAGCTCTGGCGTGGGCTGGTCCGTGAAGTCATGAAGAGTCGGAAGCGACTGAACGAATAAACAACATTTATTTAGTTGTTCAATTTTCAAAGTGCTTAAAAAAAAACACCCCACCAAATTGACCTGTTCATCATCACAACAACTCTGTGAGGTAGGACACCATCTTTAAGAAACTTAGATCCCATCTTTCAGAGGGAAAGAGGCACAAGATGGTTTACCGAGGTAGATCTTTTCTGCTTTAGGGGGAGTGCTTTCAAACACCTGCAGTCCAGAGTCTTGGAGTCCCATGATAGGCTGTGCCAGGGGCCAACCAGAATGTTTGAGCTGGCCGTTGCTAGGGGGCTGCGAGGTTTTTCCACCACAGGTGGGTCGTTGCCTGAGCTGTTGCCATGTTTCTCTGTTGCCCTGTTCTGCGAGGGCTGCATCCTGTCTTTTCCCTGTCCCCAGAGTTCCATGCAATCAGCTGTTGGCAAAAAAGTATAGGGCAGGGTGACCAACATGCGGCCCATTTATATGGTTTTCGGTGACCTATGGAATACTAACTTCTGTTGTTCTTCAGGTTTTTAAAGCGGATTTAGCTTTTATGTTTGTAGAAACACATTTGAAAAATGGAGAAACGTTTCACATGTTAGAAGTTGGAAAATGTGGAGCAAGGTTTTTCCCTTTTATTCAGGATCAGTCAGGCCAGAATAAAAGGGATTTAAGCGCATTGGTGGCACCGGCTACCTCTTGACGTTTTGCCCGAGTCAAAGCAGGGCCCGCCTTCTTGAAACTGCATGAGGGTGGGGATGAAGGAGCAGCCACAGCGGCTGTGCCCACTGGCTGGGCACGAAGGGCTCTTCCACCCCACTCCTTCACACTGTGAGCATCAGCAGAGGCTTTGGCAGAGTTCTTCCCTTATCCACATCAGCTGCGTGCGAATGAAGAAAGTCAGAGCGAAAATCCCTTGGGACCAGGGGCTAGACTGGGGGCTGGGGTGGGCCCCCGGGTGCCAGTTGCCTGCCCATGCTCCATGCAGGTTCTGCAGTCCTCCACCCTCTGGGATACTTCCAGTACGGTTGTTGGGGCCAAACTGCTGGGGTGGGCCCAACAAGGGCGGAGATTTATGTGCTGAAGGGGGATTTGAAACGTGGCCATGCTTTTCCAGGAACACCTTTCTCTCTGCAAAATGTAGCTGAACAAATCAAGGGCCGTTTGCCAGGAACAACCTGAACTTCCTTAAACTTTAACTCTTAACTCAAACATTGAGGCTTCATTAATGCTTTAACGTGATGGAAGTGAGTAACTGAGTTTTCCAGAAAGAGAGAGTTCCGGTGGGGAAGTATATTAGGACAAGGAGTCAACCCCTCCACTTGACTATAACATTTGATGGGCGTCCATGGTCCAGTCACCATCTCTCGACCTAATACCTCACAGGGCCGTTGTGAGAATAAAATGGCATAGTCCCATGCATGCTGCCCTCAGCTCCTTGGAAGCAAGGCAGGATCAATAAAAGTCTTCAGATATTTTAATCATAAAAATCTCCTGTGGGTGTATGTGTACAATGTGGTCCTAGGCAAGGGAATTAACATTCCAACTTTTTTGTTTCTGGGATGAAGGTCAGCTGAGGACGCACAAGATATGATGGAAAGATTGGGGCCACCTTGCCAACAGAGAGGGTGGTCAACAGAGAGGGCGGTCAACAGAGAGGGAGTTTCTAAAATGGATATGGACAAGTGTATTGCATAAAGATATGGAATTGGAGATGTAGGGAATTAGAATCCACTGCCCATTGGTCTTCATGTTTTTACTTAGTTATGGCATTTCTATGTGGTCTTTCAATATATATTTCCAAAGCATTTTGCAATCCACATATAAATAGTGCTTTATAGAAACTGAGTTTAAAAAGAGAAAGTTAAGTACACCACCCTGACACTGTCTGCTCAGTATTCTTTGCTTTCTAGAGGTGTTTAAATGGGTAGAAATCTGAGCCTTCCCTTGCGTTAGCTGAGAATTAAGTGCTGTGTGAGTTTGAGGCTGTTTTAATAGAAGCTCAAATACCTGACATCCCAGCTTAATCCCAATGGCCATTGCATGGGGTGCTTTTGCAGAGGGAACTTGGCTCTGGGTCTGAAAGGAAGGCTGGATTCTTATGGGACTTCTTGTCTGGAGGAAGGAGGAAAGGATGCCTCTCACAGTGGAGCAGAATCAGTCCCACGTCTGCAGAGGAGTGGAACCCCCTTGTAGCAAATGCAGTAATGAAACGTAGCATGTATGCAAAGTGGTTCACATTTGTTGTCACGGTAACCCTTACAATAGCCCTTGTAGGTTAAGTCAGGATTGCTATCCCTGTATTCCAGATGGGCTGGGCTGGGGGGAGGGGTGGGGTGGCTGCCTTGTGCAGGGGTCCCCAACCCTTTGGACCTGTGGGCACATTTGGGATTTTGAGAAACTGCTGTGGGCACCACCACAAAAAGGCTCCCGTGGAGGATACAGCTAGTCACATAATGGAACCATGGAGGCCTGGCTACTCAAAACACAAGTAATTTACCCAAGAACCCGAGTACAAGCAGAGGAAGGGTATGAACTCCAAAACCAACCCACATATTTGACCCCACAGAAGCACAAGAAAATACCCTTTTAAGGTTGCAGTTCTATGCATGCTCACATGGAACTCAATGGGAATTACTTCCAAGCCCACATAGGATTGTTGAGCTCATCCTGTCCACACACACACGTGTGCACGCACACACCCTTCCCCAACTTCAAAGAAAAGGAAAATGCCTCCAGCCCCCAAAGGAAAGGAAACGTTTTCCCTACCTGGACTCTAGGCTCAGCCACTCCCTTCCCCTACCTGGCACTCTTATTTCCTCCTCTGCAATCAGTGCCCCCGCCTGGGAAGGTGCACGCTCGTGTGTGCGCTCTCTCTCTCTCTCTCTCTGCATATGTGTTAAGAACAAGAGATGGAGCTGGGAAGGGAGAGAAAAAGAGCAAGGCTAGGGGCTGGAAGGAGGAAGAAATAGTGAGGAAAAAAAGGATAAGAGGGAGAGACAGAGCAAAGCTAGGGACCGGGAAGGTGGGATGGGTGGAATAGCAAGGCAAGTAGGGAGAGAAAGAGCCAGGCTGGCAGCTAGGAGTGGGGAGAAACAGTGAGGTCAAGGGAGGGGGGAGAGAAAGAGCGAGGCTAGAGGTTGGGAGTGGGGAGAGAAAGAGCAAAAAGGAGCGGTCTGTGTGGAGGTGGCGCCAGGAAGCAGCTCTTTCCTTCTCTTCCTTCCCACTGAGCAGCTGATCAGCAGCAGTTTCAGGAACAGGAAGGAGAACTGGGCAGCCTAACATTTTCCAGATTCAGTTAACATTAACATTTTGAAGGGGGCAGGGAGCGGAGAGCTTTGCGGGTGCTGTTGGAATCCTTGCTGGCGCCGTGTTGAAAACTCCTGTCCTAGTGAGTTCATGGGTGTGGTGAGATCTGAGCTGAGGGCTTCTTGCACATGTTCTCAGCCACTGTGCTACCCCAGCTCTTGGCAGTATTCCTGGCAGCGCTCCCCTTTTAGTCCAGGTGCTGGTCCGCAGTCTGCAGATCTCTTTTGGGCAAATTAGTCTTCCGGACGGGATAGTTGCAGGAACCGGGGTGGGCGAGTTTGTGTTCTGTGGAAGTATTGTGAAGAGCAACCCGGGGCATTGCTGCTCTGTCGGCACGCTGAAGGCACTGGGTGGCAGAGTCACAAATGTTGCAGCTCCTGGGAAATTGTAAGGCAGGCAGGTCCTCAGAAGAAAAGCTGCTGATCCGGCCTCTGTGGGTGTAGCTTTCATTGTCACTTGCTGTTGGCCAAAAGCCGCCAGGGCTTTAATTCGCCACAGGATGAAATTGCAGGGCTTGCAGTGAGACTGCAAAAAGCCCAGGATTAAAATGGCTTGCGGAGTTAATATAGCAAAGCAGGTGTAGGGTTGGGACCTGAGCTTTCTCCTCATCCTTCACCACCCACATCCCTCCAGAGGCACAGCCACACTAGAGACAAACTTGTTTTAAACTGGATTATCTGTCCTGCATTCTCCTTGAGACCTTTAAAACAGCCTTGTATTTGACAACTGGCGCAGGAGTTGAATGGAGTTCTGTGCAGGGGCTTGAGCACGCTGGTGGTAGGGGGCCAGATCACGCCCCCCACACACACACAGACACACACAACCACTCCTCCTGCTGGCTTGGATTCTGTGCTGGCTTTCTCTTTAATTCATTATTTAATTTTATTTATTAAACTCATAAAACTAATTTCTCTTGCTGTTTTACAGTTGGAATCCATCAGCCCCGAGGTCAGGCCATCCTTGTAGGTCCCCCACCCTCGCAGAGGGAGACAGCCACTGTTCGTCTGAATCTCAGCGGGAAGTGGTCTGACCAAGGGGTGAGCACCTGTCTGAGGATTTATTTATTGTCATTTTGCGCAGCATTTCTACAAACAGGATATTATAGATTTTTTAAAAATCAACCGTTTTAAAAGCAGCTGTAGGATTTTCACTGAAACAAAAATGTTTTCAAGACCCATGAAACTGTGGGCAGTGAAGAGGCCAGGCATCGCTCCCATGGGGGGCTGACCCACAGTCTGGTCACAACAGCTGAAATGGAACTTCCGATGGCAGAAGGGCTTTGGACGTTCTCAGATGGGTTTGTATAGAAAGCCTGGCTCTAAACCTACTTAAATGGTGCACCTTCACTGCTCCTTTCCATTGCTTGAGGCAGATCATCTCCTGTTTTAATAAAACTGCTCACACTGTTCCCATCCCTCAAGAGCTTTGTGTCTTTGTCCCAGGCTGTAGGTCCCGTCGTTTCCTGCTGTTGAAGATGCCGTCCCGAACTAATTTAGCGGCTTCCATCCCCAGCAGCAAAGTGAAATATTCCAAGCTTGCTAGCACAGATGAAGGCTATATTGACCTGCAGGTAAAAGTGGGGAAACCAGAGTCATATTTCCACCTTGCACATCAGAAGCACCACCTGATCCTGTGTTTTGATGCTCTCTTGCATTTAAATCCTCCTTGTAAGGCTGTCCTTAGCCTCAGGCTGTTGTGTGCAGCCATCTGATACAGACTGGCAGTTGAAGAATTCTGTGTAATCCAAAAGCTTGTCTTGTGTTTACCCAATCAGCATTCAGAAGTTGTTCTCCACAGATAACAGCCCCTGTGTGCTCAAATAAGTAATTCCTGGGTGTTTAACTCACCTACGTGCTGACTGCCTTGGTTCACTCTGCTTCTGCGGAGCTGTGAACTCCACCCACCAAATGCTGGTTCACATCTTCTTCCCCAGAGATCTCCTTTCTGTGGCAGCTTGGAGAACGTAGGAAACAGCGGGAGTCCCTCCGGAGACTCCTGCTGTTTCGTCCTTCCCTGAAACTGCAGCACAAATGAGAGGCGACCCCACCCCTCTCCCAGTTGCTCCTAATCTCCTCCTCATGCCGGAAGGCCTGGGAGAGGGGAAGGAGGGTCGTGACTACAGGGAGGAATGGCTGCCTTAAGCCAAGCCGTTTGTGAGCCTCGGCAAATGCAGACCAAAATGCCAAGCTTTCACACTGCTTCTTCACGGTCACTTGACCTGGGCAAAGGTGGGTTTCAGGGGGACATTGGCGCCACAGGGTGCGGGCTGTTCTGGGTCCCTGGAAGTGTCCGCTGTGGATTTATGTTAATGCTTCCTCCAGCCTCTCTGACTTGCTGTACGCCAAGGCAAGGAGGAGATGCACATGGAGAGTGATTTCTGTGGGCAGTAATTTCAGACTGAGGATGAAAGGGAAGCAAACCAGTACTGACTACAGATGTTGCCATCAGAGCCAAACGTAATTGTGGGGTGGGTGGGTGGGAGGGGGTGGGATACACGCAGAGACCCCGAACGTCACATGTGCTCTCAGGCCCCCTTTCCCTGTTCTTCTGTGTTCTTGGTGTTTGTGCAGCAAAGGGTGGCCGCTAGGAGGCAGCATTGCCACAGCGCTGCTTCCCTCGAAAGCATCGGGGTGGGCAGAAGGTAGATCTGGATCTTCTGGTAGATCCCGGGGTGATTTGCAGTGGATTGGCCAGGATTTCTGGCTCCGAATGATCTAACAATTACAAAATTAAAAAGCCTCTTCTCACCCCAAAATCAGGCTGCTGAAAAAGAATGCTTGGGGAAACCATGAGTGGACTTGGGTGAAAGGACGTGTCAGCTTGGCCCTGTACCGATCTCAGGTCCCTAGGCTGCGCACCTGCTCAGAGGCACTCTGTTTCTTCCCTCTTGAGTGAATGTCTGTCTGCTGAGCCACTGTTTTGCGCCCGGCTCCGCTCAGCGTCCTGCCGGGGTTTAGTCAAACGCAAAGTGACCCTTCCCAGCCTGATGGCTGCGGCCTCTGCCCCAAAGGCCCTGGGACACTCTGCTGGGTGAACATCCGAGGCTGCTGTTGTGCTGAATCAGACCGTGGGTGCATCCAACCCGGTGCGGTCTGCTGTGGCTGGCAGCGGCTCTCCACATCTTCATGCTGAGGTGCTTTTGCCAGCTTTGGCTGCCCGAGCGCTTTTGGCTGGAGAGGCCAAACCAGGGAGCGTCTGCTTGCGTAGCGTGTGCTCTGGGCCTGTGCTGTGCCCTGCCCGCCACACGCTGGATGCAACCCAGTTAAAAGCCGTGGGGCCTTTAATGCTGACCTCTCTCCCGCCCTTTAGTTCAAGAAGAGCCCTCCCAGGATCCCCTACAAGGCCATTGCGCTGGCTACTGTGCTGTTCCTGATTGGCACCCTTCTCATTATCATTGGCGCGCTCCTCCTCGCAGGATACATCAGCCAAGGAGTAAGTGGCTCACATCCCTTGCCAGTGGTGGCTGGGTCCTGCATCTCACATAAAGCGAGTGTGCACGCGTGCGCCTGTGTGTGCGCCTGTCCACGATACAAGGCATCAGCAGAAGCACGTTCTTGGGGAATGTACAAAGCAGAACTACCCTATATTTGGGAGTCATGCATTTTGGGTGTAGCGTGTGGAGGGGGCTTTGGGAACACGGGGACTTGGAGCACACCAGGCTGCCTCAGTTTTGACTTCAAAGGGGAAGTCAGAGAAGTTTTATTTATTGTCCTGTTATACATCTGCTTGTTCTGCTCTTTCTGTCAAAGAGGCCATTGCAGCTTTGCTATGACTCCCAACTGGTCTATTCTTGTGGGCCTCAAAACAATTTCAGATGTTCAGGTCAGAGACATGGGGAGAGAGAGGAAGCCCAAGTGACTTGTGCATCCTCTTCTCACGCTTGTTTTAAATGACGAGCTGAGCGTTGGCATGTTCCAGGTGTGGAGACATTGTATCTGTGTTTCACCACAGAGGAAGGAGTGCATGCTCAGTTTCATGCATTCTAATGCACTGATGCTTCCCCTCACCCTTATTTAGAATGTCCAGAGCCATCTGCTGATTTTGCAGGTTTCCCCTCCCCTTCCTTTGGAGAGATCAGGATCTAGCACTCCTAGAATTGGACATGGACTTGCATCCAATAAATAAAATTGGGGGTGGGAGGTGGGAATACTAAGTGGGTGGCTTTCGACTTCTCTCCATGGTCATAAACTGGTGACTGCTGTCTCAGGTGTGTGAATGGGCTATTGTGGACAGAACATTGCAGGGAGAATGTTTATATCTCCTCGCATCACCTCAAATACAGTGGCATCAATTCACACATCCAGCTGCCAGTTATTGGGTGGCAGAGACATCTAGCAGTTGTCCACACATTGTGAACCAGCTCTTATTCTTCTGTCTTTCAGGGAACAGATCGAGCAATCCCTGTCTTGATCATTGGGATCCTGGTCTTCCTCCCAGGCTTCTACCATTTGCGCATTGCTTATTTCGCTTCCAAAGGCTACAGGGGCTATTCCTATGATGACATCCCTGATTTTGATGACTAGTAGACTGAAGAATGACATTCCATGCAGTGGGAACTTTATCACAAACTGGATCCAGGAGGAAAAGGCTGAGCGTCTAAGATAATCAAATAGCCCTCTTGTTGAATAATGCAACTTTGCAGCTTTTGTCAAAATTGGGGGCAGGGGTTCTACAGGATTTCTCTTTCTCTCTCTGACTAACCAGAGAATGTTGCTGCATCATGTGAAGTAGATCATGTGAGCAGCTGTCAGGAGAAGCATTTCTCCTTTCAGAAGGGAAGTTCTTTTGGGGCAGCTGTATGCAGCTATGCCTCTTACCCAGCAAGATGTGCGTGCCAGTTTGAGTGAGAAAAAGAAACTCAGGTTTTTAAATCTATATCTTATTTGAGTTTTTTGTCTCCACCTGCAAAGTGGAGATCTGGAACAAGTGAGTAATGACTGCACAATAAGAAAACTTCGGCAAATGGTCAAGGATCTAGAATTTTAACTTACTGGGCAATTGGTTGAAAATTAAGAAAAACTAGGGTAGTTTGTTACACCATCTGCAACATAAAATTTACCAAGGAAGTCTGCTGATGACAGTTACTCCCTAGTACTTTGCTGAACTCCTTTCATACAAAAGATGGGATGTTAAAACTTTGCTTTTGTAGAATTCTAAGAGAGCAGATCTGGAGGGGATGTGGGGTGTGCAGCCACTGTGGCTCCGGCTACAACTTAACACTCAGTGCCTGATCAGGGTCCATCAGAAGACAATACAGTTTATTATTTATTGTGTCCTGGGAATTGGCTCAGGGCAGATTCCAACAAAAAGCAAAACTAAGTGATTTTTTAAACACTAAAAAAGGTTTAGTGCTGGAACATGCATAAAATCAAATTCCTGGCTAACACCCCCCCCCCCCAGTTCTCCACAAGGATATACACTGCCTTAAACAATGAGGCCAACAGCAAAAAAAAAACCCCCAAAACCTCTGATCAGATCACTATCCCCATCAACCATAAAACAAAACAGGGAAAAAAACATACATACACTTGCATCCCATGGCCAGCAAAGTGATCACTGATGTTGCCCTTCAGCTTTCTGGATGATCTAAAATCTACTGACGTTGGCGTGCACATCCTTCTGGCTGATCTGGAACAACTGTGGCTGAAGTCTTCTTCTGGAGGTTAGATTGTAGTCTGGTTCAGCTTGAACTTTGCATTCACAGGTGCCATGGCAAAGTTTTATCAGTATTTTTTTTCCCCTGGCAGACTTCAACATTCATTGAGACATAATTATTCAAAGATGCCCTCACTGTCCTCTCTGTGTAAATTCTATGTGATGTTCCTGAATTCTATATGTCAGCCTTCCCCAATCTGGTGCCCTCCAGATGTGCCGAATTACAGCCCCCAGCACCCCCCAGCTCTGCTAGCTGAGAGATGCAGGGAATTGTAGTCCAACACATCTGGAGGGCACCAGGTTGGGGAGGGCTGATACATAGAAATTCTGTCTACATAAGAGTTATTCATTAACATTGTTCTTTCATTTAAACTTTTGTTTATTTCTGGATCACTGGCTAGATTTACCATTTGTAGAGTGTGGAAGAGGGCATAAATATGCAGTGAGAAATTAATCTGCAGTTGCAGAACGTGTATTTAATATGAATAAATAGTATATGATATTCTGTTTTGATTTAACTTAGTTTTTCAAGCTGAAGAGGTCTCTTACAGTATAAAGCAGGAGCAGTTGCTCCTGTAGCTGAAGAAAACGCTGGAGATGAGCACTGCTACCAATATCTCTGAAACTTTGCAATCCCCAAACCCCCGAGGCCCTCTTTGCCTAGAGAACCATATATGTGGGAATCTCTTCGAAATGCTTTTCTGTGGAGCATGTGGCTCAGCAAGCAGATTGCGCCTCTACACATGACATGCAAACCTGAAGGACGTGTATACAGAAGTTCACATTTTCCAGGATTCTATAAGGCCTCTGGCTTCCAGGCACCATGTGCTTATATAATCAAAATCTGAATTCTGTGACCTGTCTAAATTCAAAGAGCTTATGTGGCCACTACAGCGTCCTGACCCTGGGCAGTCAAACAGCCCGGCTCCATATTCCATACTCTCTATCAAACATAGCCAGATTCTGACTGCTGGGATTTCTGAGGGCTTTCCCAGCCACAGGCACAATTGCCCCTGTGTTGAGTCTTTGACATTCATTGCTGTCTTACCTCAAGCTGCTATTAGCTACAAACGTATGTTTTTCCTTCTATGTCTAATAGCAGAGGGGGTCTGCAGTGCACAGGTGCAGTTAGGTAATTTTAGACCATGGACTTAATTATCTTAGGGTGGGGCATTAGACGGCCCTTGCTGACAACGGACTGGGAGGAAGGGTTTGGGGGCCGTCCTCCCTGGTGTCAAGACCTGATCCAGGTTTGGTCTTCCCCTCTAATTGCTTTTGGGGGGGGGGACATGTTGAGAGTTCCAATCCTGTTGGCCCTGCTCCTCTTCCTCTCAACCCCTCCTTGCTACCAAAGGAGAGATAAGATAAAAGCAGGGACAAATAGCAGACAGAGTGGCCGCTCCTTAAGATTCCCCCGAGGCGGGAAGGGCTGTGGCTCAGAGGTAGAGCCCCTGCTTTGCATGCAAAAGGGCCTGACATCTCCAAGTATGGCTGGCAAAGCCTGGTCCAAGACCCTGGAGAGCCACTGCCAGTCAGCTCCATGGTCTCACGATAAAGCATCAATGTGAAAATTACAAGAGGACAGGTCCGTGAGGAGTTTACATTGTAAAAGCTGATGTGGGAAACAACAGTGGAAAGGGAGAGAGACAGAAGCAAGGGTGGACAGGAAGAAGAATGTATTTTGGTTACATGTATTTAGGCTTAGTTAGGATATGGGACATCACCACTCTCACTCCTAGTTACTTTCCAGTCTGGCATATCTTCAAAACCATAAGAGCTTGAGGCTTCCTTTTTAGAAGAGAAAAAAGTGAAAGTTCCTTGTCTCAGGAAATGAAATCCACAAGCGCATTCTACTGCTTCACTGATAAACCAAGAGGCCATTGCAATGCTCAGAAACCAAAGACATTTTTTAAAGTATGTTCAAGGCTACACAATTTTGTCAGCCATGAGGTCAGGTGTTGCTTTTTGCCCTAATTTACGCTCCTGAAAATAAACTCTCTAGCACAGAAGCTTTTAAAATAGGAGGAGAGAGCATTCAAACTTTCCACTGAGATCTATGGGTAAAATAAAGGAGGCAGAAGTTTTATCTTTTAAATCCAAGAAAATAAAATGTTTTGGCTCATGTGGGAGAAAGTGAGCTGCATATGAAAGGGAAGATTTTTGGATCAGAGGCTGCGAAATGAATCCCTGGGCCAACAATTGCCTTTCCCCAGATCAGACAAATGTATGCAGATAAGGAATAGATGCTATGAGCATCTATCCTAGTGCTTAGGATGTCTTTCTTAATACCTTAAACCACAACAGACTAGCTGTGTTTGGCCACAAATTCTGTTCTGTCTGAATGTGTAGAAATTGGGAATTTTTTAAATCATCATCATCATCTTCGCCATTTCCCCCCACCTTTTCCCCCAATACTGGTGATCATCTGTATCACCACTATCAACCAGGGGATGGATGGGCAGACTATTGTTGGTTTGTCCTAATATATCCATCACTGCAACCTCCACCTCATTGAGTTAATTGAACAAATGCAGTATTCCTGTTTCTGCTGTTCCGGTCCATAACTTGGAGAGTGAAACATGATGCAGATCACCACTTTGCTGCGTCATGCTGACCTATTTTTCCTGTTCCAAATGCCATGTTCTTTCCCCCATCTGATCTTGGTGCCAGTTCCCAGACACTCTTGCTTTATTGCCCAGATGACTGTAAAATTCATTGAGCAAAAACTGCTTCTGGGAGCTGGAACTGGCACAGAAAGCCAGCAGTTGATATATACTGATGAGTCAGTGTCCCATCAGCATTTTGTGCCGGGGTGCATAACTTTCACTTCAATAGAGGAATGAGTCAGGGAAAAATACATCTTGAAGGTGAAACACTGGAGATGGGAGTAATAATGGGTCAATAGTAAAGATGATTTCCTCCCCAATAACAATTTAGTATCCAGACAGAATTAATATGCATTCAATTTTGCTCCTGTTTGCCATTCCAAGAGGTAAGGGCTGCATTGACTTCTATACTGCTCCAAATGTATTTGAGCAAGGAACTTTGGCTGCGGAGATTTCACTTTTGTTCATGTAGTTTGCAATTAGTCACACTAATCTGCATTTGCCATCAAGCAACCAAGAGCCTCTCTGCTATTTTTATAGCCAGCCTTGGTTTTTGCTTTGCATAAATATGGACACAAAAACCTGGAAGACACAAAAGGATGCCTTGGCACTCCATTCCTGTCTCTTCTTGTTTGATTTTAAGCCACACTGCCAGCTCCTTCCCTCTCCCCTTTCCTGTGGTCCTTCTGAGGGCATCAAATTAATAACGTCTTCTACAGCTGCTATGCTTGTGTGCCCTGTAGACCAACAATATTAATGAGACACACAAATGTAGGCTCCAGCTGCTCCTAATGTATGTGTGCATTAATATTTCTTGGTGCTGATTTGTTGCACACATGGTAGTTTAAATTTCTGTTAGCTACCAGGAGAGGAGAGAATGGTAGCATTCAGCCTTTTCAAAAGTTCAGGCAGGCTTATCCACTTGCTTGTCTTACTCAATGGCGTGCAGGGAATTGCAGAAGGAGCAGGCAACTGCAGGCAGCTTCTGGATGGGAGACAGGAAGGTTATGGCCTGTATGAATGCCAGTGTTTGCAATAATGTGGGCAGGTGTGCATGTTTAACTAATCCAGGATCTTCCTCTGAGGACAGCAGTTAGGATTTGCATGTTGAAGGTGTGGTTGCAACCTTGTGAAGAAAAGCATATTTTTATGGAATGGCAACAGTACTGGGTCAGACCAAAGGTCCATCAAGTCCAGTATTCTGTCTCCAACAATGATCAGCCAGATATGCCTGGAAGCTTACAAGCAGGGCATGAGGGGATGCCTCTCTCCTGTTCTTTGTTCACAACATCTGACATCTTGACCCAACAGGATTGCGACAACACTGCAATTATAGGGGCAGTTCCACTCCGTACTTGCAGAATGGTGGGGAGGAGGTTCATCCTTAGGAGGGCTTCCTCTGATATTGCATATCTTAAACCACCCAGTCCTAGTTGTGGATCTCAACCCAGTTTGACTGTCCCCCAGTCACAGAGAGAAAATTTGGGCACTCTCCTGCAAGATGGCGTGATGGCTGGAAACAATCTACAACTGCTCTTTTGTGCAGTACAAATCCTCCAGGCACACAACTGGCACGCCATGCCTTATTTCCCCTCTGTGATCGTGCAAACTGGGCCAGTGAGTGAGACTTGGAAGGACATGGAAAGGTGAGGGCAGCACTCCTGCCAAAAGGGTTGTTTATGTGCCTGGTCCACAGATCCTCATGCAGAGTAGCGGGGTGCAGAGGCACAGAACTGTTTGTGGGATCTCATAAAAACAAGTGTAGTAGGAAATGGGGGTGGAGGTAGGCCTGTAAAGAAGCATAGCAGGAGGAAGCATCAAGGATGCACTGGTTGCCTATACAGCTTCTCTGTAATGTTGTTGTGTTGTTGAGTGACAGATGGTTTCTGTCCCTTCCCAGACATGTCCAACAGGACATGACAGTTCTACATCACATCATCAGGTTTAGCCAGACTTGTCACATCAGGTTGTGTTATTTTTAACTCAACTTGACTGACCAACAGGCAGCCCATCTATCGGAGTCTTTGTTTTAGGCAGTGCTTAAATAATTTCTATCTACTTAATAAATTTATATCCCTCCCCTTTATCTCCCCAGAGTTTCCAGGGCAGCAAACAATACAAATACAGAAAGAACTTGAAAGCTTGCTCAATGTTTTGTGACATTTTGTTGGTCACAAAACTTACTATGGTCTTTGGTGCTTTTCAAATGGACCAACACAATTTCCTGTGCTTTTTGTGCATCAAGGAAAAGGGGAGTGTGGGATCTAACGCAAAAAATGTTAAATGTACTTTATCCTTGGGGACTGTTTGGCAGCTGCAAAAAAGCACAGAGTGCAACTGGCTTCCTTTGGACTTTCAGGATTGATTGTGGCCACAATTCTATACACATTTTGAACTCAGTGGGACTTACTTCTGCATAGACTTGCCTAGGATTGTGCTGTTAAGGCAGTGGTACTCAACTCCTTTGAGTCCACCGATCACCAGGCCAATCAAACTACTGTTTTGAATGGATTGTGAATGGATTGCTGATGAAAGATCATCATTTGTCCTGTCCTCCTCTGGAAAGTATAGTTGGAATTTGCCTCATTGCTTCTGTAAATGATCGAGAATTTGTGTCTGAATGACTTCCTTTTTCCTGAGCATGGCTTCCACACGTGGAAATTGAATCAAATTATTTCCTTTGACACTTACCATCCAGAGTTCCAATTTATCAAGAAAAGCCTTGATGATGCTTTTGTGAGAGAACAGATTTGCACCTTTCCCTTGCAGCTGAAGATTCAGTGTGTTCAAGATTCCAAAACTATCGACAAGATTCGCAAATTCTAAATGTGATTGCGTCAGCACATTTCAGAATTCCTCTTTCCCTTGAGCCTGAAGAAACAAATCCAACTCCTCCCTCAAATGAAAAACTCCGTTGAGTCCATTCCCTGCTGACAACAAATGTACAGCAGTGTAGAGCAGCAACACATCAAAGTCAGAACCCATGTCCTGGCAAATCTTTTGAACAGCCTGGTGTTCAGAGCTGATGATTTGATGTAATTCACCACTTTCACCAACCCTTTGAAAATGGAGTTAAGTTGATCAGGCGATGTTTTTCATGCCAAAGCTTCCCTATAAATGAAGCAATGAACTCCAATTACCATTGGAGCGTGCTGTTTCACCAAAGCTTGGAAACCTGATCTTGAGCCCAGCATGGCAGGTGCACCATCAGCGATTTGCCCAATCCAGGCCATGCACTTCAAAGAAATTGTTAACAATTTCCATCACATCCTGAGCCTTTGTGGTGGTATCAAGAATCTTACTGAAAAGAAACTCATCTTTGAAGCCTCCCTCAACCATATATCGTGCAGACGCCAATAGCTGAGAGCATAATGCAACGTCAGTCGATTCATCCAATTGTACTTACATTTTATAACATAAATTATAAAGAAACTAAAACAGTACATTTAGCACAGAATGAACAACACAATAACCGCTCAGCATGACAGTGGGAGCTACACTCACAAGCCACACATACCCAGACAGTTCACTCCCACCTTCCTGCCAAAAACAAGTTTTTGTTGTGGCCCGGCCATTAAGTGGCACTTCTGTTGTATGAAAGTGTATGAATATAAATAATGGGAGAAAAGTACATTGTTCTATTGTTCTGTTTTCCTCCTGTAAAGAAGGTTAAGTTGTATAAATGTGCCAACTCTAAAATGTTTTTATTCAAACTGTATATATATGGATACCCACAAACTTTCTCTGACCGTAGTATCTATATTTAATTTTATATAGTTATATATTCGTGTGGACCACTGAAAAAGTCACCATGGACCGCCAGTGGTCCATGGACCACCCGTTGAGAACCACTACGTTAAGGTATTCATCCCTATCTACAACACTCTACAGTACACAGCTCCTAGCAAAATACTGCCATAATTAAATAGCACAAAATTGTCCTATTGTCATAGCACAAAACTGTCTAATTAAATGGGCTTAAATGGAAGCATCCCTTCCAACATTTCCCAAATAAAAATAGGGACATAAGAAGAGCGCTGCTGGATCAGACCAAAGGCCTCTCTACTCCAGCACTTTGTTGCCACGGCTGCCAACCAGATGCCCCTGGAAAGCCCACAAGCAGGACAGGGCTGCAACAGCACCCTCTGGCCTGGACTGCCCAGCAACTGGTATTGAGAAGTAGACAGCCTCTGATCCTGGGGGTAACATTTAGCCATCATGGTTAGTAGCCAATCACCCATGAATGGGAAGTCTAACTATGTGCTATGTGAAGAAGTACTTTCTTTTGTCCTTCCTGACTCTCCCACCACATAGTTTCATTGGATGACCCAGGATTCTCATGTTATTTATTGTTTGTTTATTTCTTGTGACATTTGCATACTACCGAATATAGTAAAATCCCTCAGCAGTTCACAATAAATATCAACATACATTTCAATACATTAAAAACACAACATTAAAAACACAAAATTGAAACAACTACAGTAAAAGCAAGTCAAGGAGTAGCAAAATGGAGCAGCATGATTAATTTACTTACAGCCCAGGAAAAGCCTAGGTGAAAAGGTGTGTTTTCAGGAGCCTCTTGAAAGATGCCACATTTTCTGCCTCCTGAACTGCACAGGGGAGGGTTTTCCAGAGGGTGGGTGCTGCTACAGAGAAGGCCCGCCATCGAGGTTCTTCATGACGACATTCCGTTCATTTTGGAATGACCAGCAGGACCTCCTCTGATGATCTTAAATGTCGCCTTGGTGTGTGTAAGGGAAAGCGATCTGCTAGGTATCCTGGTCCCAAGTTGTTTAGGGCTTTATATGATAATTACATAACATTGTACGTGGCTCAGTAGCTAATAGGCAGCCAGTGCAGTTCTTTTAACACAGGTGTTATGTGAGTATAGCGAAGTGTTCCAGTGAGCACCCTAGTTGCTGCATTCTGTACCAGCTGCAGCTTCTGAACCATGCACAAGGGTAGCCCCACATAGAGCACATTGCAGTAGTCTATTCGCAAGGTTACCAGTGCATGGATCACGTGGCTAGGCTATCCCTATTCAAGAATGGGCATAGTCGGTGTACCAACCAAAATTGGTAATGGGCGCTCCGAGCCACTCAGTCCACCTGGGCCTCCGGTGACAAAGATGGATCCAAGAGTACCCCCAAACTACAGACCTGCTCCTTCAGAGGGAGTGCAACCCATCCAGAACAGGCAAACAACCCAATTCCTGGACCTAGGAACTGCCAACCCATAGGGTCTCTGTCATATCGGGATTTAGCTTCCGTTTATTGGCCCTCACCCAAGCCATAACTGCATCCAGGCATTGGTTCAGACTGTGCACAGCCTCTCCCGATGTCACAGAGAAATAGAGCTGGGTGTCGTCAGCATACTGGTGATACCTTGCCCCAAATCTGCTGATGATCACTTCCAACGACTTCATATAGATATTAAATAACATTGGGGACAGGATGGTGCCCTGTGGTACCCCACAGTTCAGCTGCCATGGGGTTGAGGTGCAGTCACCCAATGCTAGTCTCTAGAACTCACCCTGTAAGTATGAGTTGAACCACTGTAGAACAGAGCCTCCAACTCCCAATTCATGGAGATGATCCAGGAAGATACCATGGTCAACAGTATCAAAAGCCGCTGAGAGATCAAGAAGAAGTAACAAGATTGCACTCCCCTGTCCCTCTCCCAAAGAAGGTCATCCGTGAGGCGACCAAGGCTGATTCTGTCCCCAAACTGGGCCTGAATTCAGACTGGAATTGATCCAGGTAATCGGTTTCATTCAAGAGCGCCTGCAGCTGAGATGCCACCACTCTCAAGCACCTTACTCAAGAATGGGGTTGTATGTAGCATAGATCCTGAATCAAAGGAGGGTTTTTTCAGGACGGGATGCACGACTGCCTCCTTCATGGCAGCACGGACCACCCCATCATGCAGAGATACATTCCCCTCTCCTAACTGCTTTCATAATTTTCTCTATATGCAAAGGAGCTGAAAGAAACTGCCATTGTAAAGAATCTAGACATGGAAGATCACCATGAGAAAAAAAAAGTATCCATGTTCTGCTCCGATATTTCACTAGCCGTACTATACAAGCCAGAATAAAACTTTAAAAATTGTAAATTTATATTTGTGGGAGAGGTGTATATTGTATTACTCTCACCTTTAATAACTAAAATAAAATTTCTATGCTTTTGCTGCTTCAGATGATATGCCTAAATCAGACTTGGACGCTTGTTATTTTCCAGTATATCTATTGCAAACAGGTTAATGCAAATTCCACCTGCTGTGAAAGAATACTATTTAATGCATGTTTAACATTCTGCAAATCTTCATAAAGTTGTAGAGATGGGCAAGTGATAAACTAAGTTAGAAGAAGTTACAACTTCTTATTTAGAAATAATTGTTGTATTGCTTTGATTTTTTTTTTCTTGTGAGATGCACAGCAATAATTTGTTCCCATTAAAAAAAACTTTACAGGCCTCCCATTGAATAGTACAAGATCCAGCTATACTCTCATTAATTTCAAAATACTTGGGTAACTTAGCAGAAATCTGTGGTTTAAACATCTCATCATTAAGAAGAGAAACGTTCTAGAAATTGCAACTACAAGCAAAGTGGAGCACAGTCTGAAACTACCAGTAAATCAATCTTACAAGTGTTTATTTGATATAATGTATATGAAGAAACCAAAACATTATCTAACTGAAAGCAGTTATGATAGACAGGTGAAATAAAGGTGTAGTCTCTCTCATCGCCAACCATCAATTAATCCAAGTTGAGCCATATAGGCCTGAAGTGACCTCACCACAGTTTGCCTCTTAGGAGCAGGCATACTCCAATCCAGCAATGGATCTAAAATCCACAATCAAATAATCATAAGAAATATCAACCAATTTATCCTTTCTTTTTTGTTGTTGCAATAGACTGATGTGGCCACCCCTCTAAAAAAAGAAGTTATTCATCCAAGCCAAAAATCTGCTAATCCAATTACTTACTGTAAACATTTTATTTCTATGCCCTTTTCCTGTTTACTCAACTGTCTTTTCATCCGTCTTGCTTGCTCTATGGGGTCAGGGCAGTGTCGTCATGAGGACAGTCAGCTACTGAACTGATGGGATTATAAGAGTGAGTCAGTTTTATAAACTGAGCTGACTACATCAGTGCGATGCTCTGATGTGCAGCAGAAAGTGATGTGTGCAATGGCCTCTCTGTTTTTCTTTCCAAACATTATCCAAAGAGATAATTGTATTAGGGGAGAAAGGCAAGGTAGACAACAACTGCTTGTCCCCCAAGATCACCAACTTCCGCCTGCATTTGTCTTGACTAGAAACTGGGGATAACACATGTCTTTTTCCTGATTAATATGTATATAGTATGAGAGCTTTAGATGCAAAATGTTCTTCATAAGACTTTAGATTCACAGTGAGATCCTAACTTCAGGTTATACCTGCTGTAGCAGTGTCTTCCATGAAGAGGACACCAGCTAAGTATGTAGTTTGCAGAAAGAGGGCCACTCTTGGCCACAAACTCTCAACTGCAAGCAAGCTCCCGTGAGATACCAAGGAAAGCAACAGGAAGCACAACCACCTTTGTTGGGGAATACCCCACTGGCCCATGATGTCTTCTTCCTTGCAGGAACAGAGCCAGGGCTAATGGCAACAGAACAAACATTAAATGGAGACAGAGTTCCAATGCAGTTCCCTACAATGGGTGGCTGAGGATTGTTTTAATGTCAACATGCCATCTCTCCCAATAAACGAATCCCCATATGTTGACACAAGCGCGCCATAGCTCAGTGACAGAGCACATGCTTACCATGAAGAAAGTCCCAGGTTCGGTCCCTGGCATTTCCAGATGCAGCTGGGAAAAGCTTCTGTCTGGAACCCTCCAAAGTCATTGCCAGCCAATGAGCTGGATGGCCCGTGGCCCAGCTCACTGTAAGACAGCTTCCTATGCTCCTAGTTCATTCTGAAGGGGCACCTATTAGTCTCCAGCAGATGCTACTCCTTATGCATCCCCATCCCTATCTCCCTCCACCCAGCAACTGTGTCTCTGGGCAAACCACAGCAGCGGTAACCAGCCGGACTCCAACTGTAACTCTCTATGTGGCCGCCAGTTTCTTCACAGGACTTCTGTACCTTGGGAAGCTATTTGATAGATGGAAATATAACAACATAGGCTGGACACAAAGTGGATTGGGATCTACTGGTAGATTGTTAGGTGAATTGAAGTAGATTGGTAAGGGTTTCTGACTCTCAATTGTTTAAGAACGGCAACAACAAAAAGTCTTGCCTCCCCACTAAATTAGGCTGTTAGAATCCCTGATCTGTGGGAGATGTAGAGTTCTTGTGTATGCAGGTATCCCAGTGTACCTTCAGGTGCAATAAGTAATTGGATTTGTCCATGAGTCACTATTTCACATCGGAGTCCCCAGGACCACACCATCTCCGGCATGTGCTTGGCTTCCCAGCTCTTTCTCCTAGCCACAAACAGGGGGCAGACCTGGGACCTCTCCTGCACAGTAAGCCTCGGCTGTTCTACTGGGTTACTTATGACCCACATCAAGCTCTTCAGTACTGATTTATGTGGCTGAGTTTCATGCATGGGTTAGAGAGAGGAAAAGGGGCACACCATAGACTAAGCCTCTGGGAGACTACAGATCTCCAGTTTTGTGTTAATCTGTTTGGCTGCCTCTTGTGTGTTGCTCTAAGGCTCTCCTCCAGTCTCGCTGCCTCTCCCTTTTCCATCCAAAGAGACTGTTGCTGTCAGGATGTTCAAAAGGGAGGCTTTTCTTTATGGAGACCCCAGTCACGCCTCCAGGGCCGCTGCCTCTTTCCCTCTAAGTTACCAGCAAGGTCACAGTGCTGGCCGCTGTGCCCTTGCCCTTGCTGTCTGCCTACATGGCCTTCATCCCTACAAAAAGCTTGTACCCTTCACATGGTGCATTGTGCTCATTGTGTCCTAAACATTATCTGCACGGACTCCTTGATACTGCTGCAGGACATAGTCCCTCTTCTGAATGTGGTTCCCACTGGCACCAAGGCCCAAGCATCATTGGGGAGGGGGCAGTACAAACTTGTAGCATGCCCCCCCACCCTGCACATATACCATGATGCCATCCCATTCATGCAATCTCAATAGTTTTTATTTTAATTCTGAAATTACACCATGGCCCACACTGGAGCTTTTCGTTCATGAATCCCCCTGCCCCACCCTAAGTTTTGTTTAAAATAACACCCAGCCCGGCAGTTTCTGAGAGTGCACGTCCTGTGGGGAAGCACGAATCTCCGAAGCTGCAAGTCATAGCTTAACTGCACAAGCAGTGCCTTTCTGTTCTGGCCAGCCACTCACTGTCCTGAATGCTGCTTGTTCTGCTCTAACAGTGCTTCTGAGTGGATCCAGCAAATTTTGCAACGTATGGACAACAGATACAGGGAAAACGGTTTCCATAAATATCCTCAAGCATGATTTACAATTTAATCTCCATTTCCCCCCTCATGATAATGGGGTTGCTGCCTGGGCCAGGCCCCTTTGGATCTCTAGCCCCAGTAAAGTGTACCCTTACCTCCCTGCCCAACCCCAACTATTTATTTATTTATTTATTTATTTATTTATTTTCTATACCACCCAATAGCCGAAGCTCTCTGGGCAGTTCACAAAAATTAAAACCAAACAGCACACAATAAAACAATTTAAAATATATAGAACATTAAAGCCACAATATAACAATGCAACCACAATAAAACCTAGCAGCAGTGCAGGAGTTTAAAATACAGATTTAAAACAGCAAAGCTAAAAGTTCAGAAAGCTAAAATGCCTGGGAGAATAAAAAGGTCTTCACCTGGCACCGAAAGGAATACAATGTAGGTGCCAGGCGAACGTCGCTAGGAAGCTCATTCCAGAGCTAGGGTGCCACAGCAGAAAAAGCCCTCCTCCTAGTAGCCACCTGCCTCACTTCCTTTGGCAGGGGCTCACAGAGGAGGGCCGCTGATGATGATCTTAAGGTCCGGGCAGGCACATATGGGAGGAGGCGATCCTTCAGATAACCTGGCCCCAAGCCATTAAGGGCTTTACATGTTAGTACCAGCACTTTGAATCGGGCCCGGAAATGGACTGGCAGCCAGTGCAGCTGGAAAAGTACTGGCGTAATATGAGCTGGCAGGCCCTGCTTGCCACCAGTGGGTTCTATATGCACCGCTCTTGCCCAAGGAAAGGTTCTTGCAGAAGGCAAACTGGGCTGGTTTGCACAACATGAGGGTGGTTAATAAGCCATCCCTGTTAACTACCCCCATGCGTGTCGCCCAATTTACGTAATTACTCTCACTGGGCACGGCTTGTCGTGACATCCAAACCTGATGGGGTGGGTGGTTGGGGTGGTTAACAAGCCACCCAGCAACCCTAGAACAGACGGTGGGTTCTGGGTGGTTTGTTAACCATTCCAGCCACCCAACCTCACCAGGTTTGAATGTCGCCACAAGCCGTGCCCAGCAAGAGTAATTATATAAATTGCACAGCTTGTAACCGGCACACATGAAGGTGGTTAACAAACCACCATGGCTTATTATTTAAGATCCTAAAAGATGATGCTGTTAAAGTGCTGCACTCAACATGCCAACAAGTTTGGAACACTCAACAATGGTCACAAGACTGGAAAAGGTCAGTTTACATTCCAATTCCAAAGAAGGGCAATGCCAAAGAGTGTTCAAACTACCGCACAATTGCGCTCATTTCACATGCCAGCAAGGTGATGCTCAAAATCCTACAAGCTAGGCCTCAGCAGTATGTGAACCGAGAACTACTGGAAGTACAAGCTGGGTTTCAAAGAGGCAGAGGAACTAGAGAGCAAATCGCCAACATTCGCTGGATCATGGAGAAAGCAAGAGAATTCCAGAAAAATGTCTATTTCTGCTTCATTGACTACGCTAAAGCCTTTGATTGTGTGGATCACAACAAACTGTGGCAAATTCTTAAAGAGATGGGAGTACCAGACCACCTTACCTGTCTCCTGAGAAACCTGTACGAGGGTCAAGAAGCAACAGTAAGAAGCGGACATGGAACAACCGATTGGTTCAAAATTGGGAAAGGAGTACGACAAGGCTGTATATTGTCGCCCTGCTTATTTAATTTATATGCAGAGTACATCATGAGAAACACTGGGTTGGATGAATCACAGGTCAGAATTAAGATTGCCGGGAGAATTATCAACAACCTCAGATACGCAGACGATACCACCCTAAAGGCAGAAAGCAAAAAGGATCTAAAGAGCCTCTTGTTGAGGGTGAAAGTGGAGAGTGCAAAAGCTGGTTTGAAACTCAACATTAAAAAAACTAGGATCATGGCATCTGGCCCCATCACTTCCTGGCATAGAAGGGGAAGAAATGGAAGCAGTGACACATTTTATTTTCTTGGGCTCTAAGATCACCACAGATGGTGACTGTAGCCATGAAATTGAAAGATGCTTGCTCCTTGGGAGGAAAGCTATGGCAAATCTAGACAGCATAGTCAGAAGCAGAGACATCACCTTACCGACAAAGGTTTGTATAATCAAAGCTATGGTTTTCCCAGTAGCAACGTACGGCTGTGAGACTATAAGGAAGGCTGAGCACCGAATAACCGAAGCTTTCGAACTGTGGTGCTGGAGAAGAGTCTTACGAGCCCCCTGGACTGCAAGGAGGTCAAATCAGTCAGTCCTAAAGGAAATCAACCCTGACTGCTCATTGGAAGGACAGATACTGAAACTGAAGCTCAAATATTTTGGCCACCTAAAGCGAAGAGAAAACTCACTGGAAAAGACCCTGATGCTGGGAAAGACTGAGGGCAAAAGGAGAAGGGGACGGCAGAGGATGAGATGGCTAGATAGCATCACCGATGCAATGAATATGGACTTGAGCACACTCCGGGAGAGAGCACAGGACAGGAAGGCCTGGCGTGCTATGGTCCATGGGGTCACGAAGAGTCGGACACGACTGAACGACTGAACAACAAATGGCTTATTAAACACCCTTGTGTCATGCGAACCCCATCATAGTGGATTGTTACTGGCAGCGCACTTGTTTCTTGTGATTTGGGAGAGGGTATAGCCTGAGTTCCATGATGCCATCCTGTTGTTCTAGCCATTGCCAAGTGTGGATTGGTACTTTCTATCCATGATTACTGAATGGACTGTTAGCAAGTGTCATTGTGGCTGGTAGTGGAGTTACCAGGGTCTGTTCGTATATTGGCTTTCTATTGCATTTCTTGTGCTCCTGACTTTGCTGCTGGGAAGGACTTCACTACACTGGAGTAAAGCTGATGTAGCGACCACCCAGCAGAGGAGGACTGAAGGATTAGCCTGCTTTTTTAAATTTCTCCTACATGAAGCCCGGAGCATCTTAAATTCAGCATTTGTACCAGATCTCTATTGTCTTCCAGGTATAATTGCATTATTTTTTATGTAAGAATTCCCTCACTGGATCAGACTAAAGCTCCATCAGATCAAGCATTCTGTTTTGAACATTGGACAGCCAGGTGCTTTAGGGAAGCTCACAAGAAAGGAGGCATGCAACAGCCCTTAGCTTGTGGTGTGTCCTCAGAAACATGCTGCCAGTGCACATGGAAGTCTGATTTAGCTTTCAGAAAGTCCTAAATAACTAGTCCAACATTTAAGAGCCCTGCTGGATCACGTCATGGTCCATCTAGTGCCTCACTTTCATCCCACTATGTCCCATCATATTCCCGAAGACTGACTAAGAGCAGTGCTATCTATGCAAGGCCCTGGAAGTGGGGAGGGGGACTCAAGGTGGTGAGGATGTCACGAATGTGGCCTGCTTTTCAAGTACTGTTGTCTGACTGGCAGCAGCTCTCCAAGATTTCAGACAAATCTTTCCCAGCCCCACTTGGAGGTGCTGGGGATTAAATCCAGGACCTTCTGTATGCAAAGTATGTTCTCTTTCTCTGTGCTATGGCTCTTTCCAAAAGTAATCAAAGCATCAGGGTTTTCTTGTTGTTGTGCTTCTTACAAATTATATAGATATCAGTGTTAAAATCAATTCTGAGTAATTATGCATGGGATTGGACAGTTAGATTATAAACCTGCTGTATTTCAAAAGGTGAGGGTAGGCTACAAATAGGTGCAGTATTACATTAAAAATAAAATTCAAATGGGATTCCAGGTGTTCTGAAAATATCTTATTCACGAATATTATAGAATGCTAGAAGAAGTAGAAACTCACCGTTCACAGCTCAGCTTCTTCACTTTCAGGGTGCTTCTAGACAGAAGGCTTCTAGCGCTACCAATTAAAAGACATTGTGCAGCCATTCTGTCTTTTCCTCCTTAATGGGGGGTGGGGGGGGAGAGAGAGAGAGAATGTGTAAAGGAAGGTTACAAGTCAAAGACAATGATGGATCCTCTGTAAAATTATATGAATGAGGCAGAGTGATGGCAGGATAAAAGCCTCATCTGGAAACACCCTCAATCTCAACTTGTCTCCTTCTCTCTCTGAGCCTTCAGGCCTGCTCCTCCCTCCACAGCTAAGCTCTGCTCCCACACAGTAAACAAGACACTCCAGTCACTACAGACTGTACTGTACACTACAGTTGTTGTTTATTCGGTCAGTCGCTTCCGACTCTTCATGACTTCATGGACCAGCCCACGCCAGAGCTTCCTGTTGGCCGTTACCACCCCCAGCTCCCCCAAGCTCGAGTCTGTCACCTCCAGACTCCTCCACCTCCTCCATCACTTCACTACAGGCAATAGCAGTATGCCTGATCATCCCTCTGCCCAATCTTAGGGGAATCTCTAGCTGTCCCCGCGCTGCCTTCTGGGTCTTGTTTGAGGGAGAGCGACAGACAAGTATGAAATCAAAGCGAAATGTGCCATAGTAAGACTGCCAAGTGCAAGGTACCTACAGAAATAATTGTGATCAGTACCTTTATAATCAGAGCTTGCGTGGATGGAGTGTCCGACTTGAACAGGGAAGACCTGGGTTGAAATACCCACTAAATTAGGAAACTTCTTGTGCAAATCACTACGATACCACAAGGTTACTGTGTGGCTAAAATGGGATAAAATATTTAGGCTTGCTGAGCTTCTGCATGGCAAGAGTAAGATACAGAAGTGATTAATAAATAATTATGGCACTCCTCCCACTTGGAAACTCAAAGCTTGAGTACCAGAATAAAGCACTGTAAGGCATTTTTTTCAGGCTGGTGCTTAATGCAAAGGGTACCCTGGAGACTATTAACATTGTGTACCATTTAATTTAATTTTTTGTCAGATTTCTGTAAATAGGATTATCACTGGGTTGCCTCAAGGCTATATCTGGCCAGAGTCTTGGACTTGACAAAGGAGTGCTAGTAGCCTGGGATATTCAGTGATGTATTTCCATTAAAGCTAATTGTTCATTTATCTTTCTGAAAAGCAATGAAATACCTGAAAATGGGCATGCCATTCTCTCACCACTCTTAGCTAAGAATGATGTAATCCAGGTGTCTTTGTATGAAGGGTAACAATATACAAAACTGCAGCTTGAGTCAAGCACAACAGCTTTTGAGTGAGACTTAAGACAGACTAAAGGATACAGAAAGAAAGGAGTTTGAGCTCAATAAACTAACAGCATTTGGGGTGCTGGCAGCCTCTCTAAGGAGATCTGTGTGGGAGCAGTGAACTTTGGCTTGTTGGAATGTTTAGGCTGTGCCTCCACCTATTCTCAACTTGTAAATAAACTCAAATATTACAAAACACCAATAAGCCTCCAGTGACCTCTTTCCAAAGGAAACTGAGCCCGGGGAAGCTCTGCACTTCTGGAACTTCTCACTGCTTGGATGAGCATAGAATCACAGAATAGTAGGGTTGGAAAGGGCCTACAAGACCATCGAGTCCAACCCCCTGCTCAATGCAGGAATCCAAGTCAGAGCATCCCTGACAGATGGCTGTCCAGCCTCGTCTTGAAGGGAGAGCATTAACAGTATTATCACATCAATGTGAAATAGTGTTAAAAGTCAACAAGTTATGCTTTAATTGCAGTTGCACTGGATTATACATATGTCTGGAAAATATAGCTTACGTTAGGGTGCAATCCTATGCATGTGTAGACAGAAAATAGTCCTACAACTCCCAATATAGGGATGTATGAGAATTCCATTGGTGGGGTGAAAACTCAATGGATTTGCCCAGTTTGGCCCTGTGGATTTTGTTCTGTTCTCCCCTGTTGGCATCGACGCGATCTATAGCGAGTCAAGCCAATACATGGATTTGGGGTTTTTTTTAATGGCAGCAATTTGCGCAGTTTTTTCAGGTGGGGGGATCTTGAAATTTGCACAAATGATGTGTGTGTGTGTGTGTGTGTATGTGTGTGTGTGTATGTGTGTGTGTGATAGTGATCTTTTGCAAGTGCACACAATTGCAAGTCCACCTGTCTGCTACATAGATCCACAGAGGCATATTCTCCTCTTGTCAATATCCCTGTTTGTTTCATCCTCTCCATGCACTACTTTCCAGCAGAGCCATATTCCATATTTGTCAAAGAATGTGTCAGTTCCTTCGCCAGGGAAGTGCTGAAGTGGAGGATGAAACTGACACGTTCTTTGACAAGTAGGGAATATGGCTCTATTGGGCTAAAGAAAGTAGTGAGTGGAGAGGATGAAACTGAGAAGGATGTTGACAAGAGGAGAATATGCCTCTGTGGGGCTACATAACACACAAGAGGACTTGCGATCGTGTGCACTTGCACAAGATCGCTAATATTTATTTATTTCTATACTGCCCAATAGCTGAAGCTCTCTGGGCAGTTCACAAAAATATATTTTAAAAAATTACACCATTTGCGCAGATTTCAAGATCTGCAAATATTTTTTTTTACACAAATTGCAGAACCCCCCCCCCAAATGCACTAAATATTTCCAGAATTGGGGGGGGGGGGAATCTGTTACAGTTTGCTGCTGTTTACTGGAATGGAAATGCTGCAAATCCTGCTAGGCTTAAACGGAACAGAATTCCCAGCATCACACATCCCTAGTTGGGGAATGCTCGGAGTTGTAGGACTTTTTTCTGCCTAAACATGCATAAGATTGCACCCTTATTTAGTTATAGGCAAGGCCTGGAATTTTAAAACAAATTGTACTGCCTGGAGGCACTTTATTGCAGTCTTTAAAACACATATTTTTAAAAGGCTTGCTCAGTGGGATTGCCACATTGAATCCAATCCATGGGCCACCTACACCTGCAGAGGCCAGTGCTAGATGTTCCAGATAAAGTGACAAGAGACATGCGGGCAGAAGTTGATTTCTGAGATCAAGCATTTAGCAAATGGAGTGTACACATAACAGGAGGGCTTATGCCTCTTCCACAGTGAGTTATTTTGCTCTAATGTAATTGAAGCTGTTCCTGCAAAGGCCCTACAAAGGCCTTGTCATCCATAATATATCACAGGGAAATTATGTTCACAAGGTAACTGTGCCACCCCATTTAAAAGCCTTTTTAAAACAAAATAAAAATTTATAAGAGACTCTACTCTCATCCCCCTCCCTACTGAAATAAAGCCTAAATGCATATTAATGCACGTATGCAGATTCCCCCCCCCCCCAATTGCTGGAAGATTAGATTGTAAATTATTCAGAACAGAAGCTTGTCTTCTTTTTTGTTCATGCTATTTTCTAAACTGCTGTGTTAAACTGATGATGTTATATAAATAGATAATAGGGAAACCACAACAATAATAGAAACATGGGATTTTAAAGACATTTTTCAAAGGCTGAAGAAATTGGTGTGGCCCATTACTGGGCTTTGATGCAAATATTCCCAGTGCTTAAGAGCACCCCCCCTCCCCAAAGACTAACACATTTATTGTGACATAAGCTTTTACAAGCTAGAGCCCACTTTGTGGTCTATATAAAAGGACATAGATGAATAAAGACAGTTTTTACACAGTAGGAAACAAAGGCCAAAACAACATATGAAATCTCTGTCAGTGTGCTGCAATTCCGCACAAATGAATTCAACATCCTGTCCAAGTGGGTGTGTCCTGTTGATATTACAGATGCTCTCCCCTTGCATGCCTTGGATAGCAGGCAAATTGTTTCTTTCAGGCAACACATAGGAAGCTGCCATATACCACATCACACCACTGGTTTATCTAGCTTAGTACTGTCTACACAGCCTGGTAGTGGCTCTCTGACATTTCAATCAGAAGTCTTCTAAGCCCTATCAGAGGACTGCAGAAGACTGAATTTGAGAGTTGGATTCCCCTGGCTTAAAATGGGAATTCAGCTGCAATGGTGGAACACCAAATACTCTCAAAAGCCCAGGAAGCAAGCCCATGTCAACTCTGTTTCCTGTATCTACTAGGCCAACACTATTATTACTGGACCAAAATAATATCCATCAGCTATGGAAGACTCATTCATCTGCATATCCTCCAATGAGGTATAGGCTGTCACCTGCCAACAACAATGCCTTTGACCTCCTGTTTACACAGGCCATTTTGTGAAATTCTTTAAATACTCAAAGGGTGCAATCCTATGCATGTTTAGACAGAAAAAAGCCCTACAACTCCCAGCATTCCTCAGATAACATGGCTGACTGGGGAATGCTGAGAGATGTAGGGCTTTTTTCAGTCTAAACGTGCATAGGATTGTGCCTTAAGAGAGCAATCCTATGGTCCCTAGACAGCATCTGGGATGCCTCAGGAAGCTGCAGACCTCTTTCTCTGCCCCCATAGTCAGAGCTATGAGCACAGAGGATGAGATCCAGTTATGGATCTTCCCTCCCCCACCCCCTCTCAGCTGCCATGGAAAGCTTCTCTTATGAGGTTGCAGCAACCTTGTAAGATAAGTAAGAGAAGGAGAAAAGGGGGTGTGCTGGTGGGAAGGGTGGAGAGAGGAGAGGCCAGGTTGTGCAGTATCCTATGGTCTCTCCAGCCCCTCCCCATCCACTGAAAAGTAAGTCAGCTAGCTGCTTTTTGTATTTTAAATGGAGGAATGAAGGTGAAATTGCTTCTGTCCTCCTCTCACCTGCCTGGCTTTTGCCGGCAGAGGATAGGACAGGTGGAGGGCTCCAAACTCAGAACCCTCTTTCTGTCAGGAGCACAACCCACAGGATTGTGCCCTAAAGTGCAATCTAGTTTCTTAACATTTGTTAGCCAAGCTAGGAATGGACAAGGCTTGCGTTTCAACTGAAAACAATAGGCAGCAGAATGCTTGCCAAAAAAAATATAGCTTCATATAAATTTATGCTGCTGACATTGTCCACTGCATTGCAAGGAAACCCTGACCCGTCATAGCCATGGGTTTATAATTTATTATTTTAAAATATCAATAGGGGACAAAGAAAGCGAAGGACGAAAAGTTGAGCAAGAGCTTGCAGTACATGAGGCCTACACAGTTATGTGACTCACTAAGCAAATCAACCCCTCAGCTACACATTTAAATATTCTATGGTATTTGACATCCTCCTCCTCGTACTCAGGCAGCAAAACCAGGAAGGTTGTGGAGGCCCGCACAGACAACCATACAAGGATAGCAGCCTGTGTTTGGCTGGGGGCCGAGTGCAGGGATGAGATTCCAGGTTCTGCAGACCCTGATTTGGCAATAGCTTCTGAGTATGGTTGGCAACTTTTAAGTTCAAAAACTGGCTCCCTGGATGAGGGCAAGGGGCAAAGTCAACACAGATGGAGCCAGGTTGGAGCCAACTTTGGCTTCTATGCCTGTTACACCCTTTCCTAGAGATGTTAGACCTGGCCATGGTCATTCATGCTTCAATAATTCCTGACTTGAGTACTGCAATGTAAGGATAGCGGAGAAATCCGCCATGGACCCCAATGAGGCCGGATTCAAAGGAATCCGGCCTCCAGAGTCTGCAGTGGAGCGGCACCACTCACCTCCACCTCCCTCCGGAATCCTACCAAACCGGCCTCTCTCTGCAGTGATTCCACAGAGCCACAGGCCAGCTCCATATCACTGGCCTGGCGAATGGATACAGCCGCAAGTGGTGTACTGGACACCACTTGCGGCCATAAGCCCCTTAGTTTAACCTAAATGCAGCCATAAATGGCTAAGGGGCTTTATGGCCGCAAGAGGCATCCACTACGCCATTTGCATCTGTGTTTTTCCCCATGATAGGATAGCCACTTGCAGCTGTATCCATTCACCAGGCCTGCGATATGGAGCTGCCTGCCGGCCTGTGGCTCCACAGAATCCCCACGGAGAGGAGCTGTCTCACGAGGATTCCGGGGGGTGGAACAGATCGCCTCCCCCCACGGGCAGATTCCCCATGGACTGGCAGGTAGGGAATCCACCCATCCCTACTGCAACGTGCTCTACATGGGGCCATCCTTAAAAAGCTTTCTATAACTTCAACTGCTGCAAAAATGCTGCCACCAGATTACTGGCTGGAATTGGCTGAACAGGACATATTACTCCACTTTTGTATTATCTGCACTGGGCGCCTGTTTCGAGGCTCAATTCACTGGTTAAAACTTGGCTCTTTAGGAAGACTAGCTGATTTCATAGAATTATAGAATAGTAGGGTTGGAAGGCCATACTGCAGGAATCCAAGTCAAAGCATCCCTGACAGATGGCTGTCCATCTTGAATGCCTCCAGTGTGGGAGAGCCCACCACCTCCCTAGGTAACTGGTTCCATTGTTGTATTACTCTAACAGTCAATACGTTTTTCCTGATGTTCAGCCAGAATCTGGCTTCCTGTCACTTGAGCCCATGATTCCGTGTCCTGCACTATGGGATGAAGTACAGGCTGAAGGGGCAGGATTGCAGCTTGAGATCGACAGGCATATGGTCAAGGAACACCTCATTACTTTGAATGAGTTCAAATCTCCAGGGCCAGATGAACTGCATCCTAGAGTCATAAAGGAACTGGCAGAAGAGCTCTCAGAACCGCTGTCTATTCTCTTTGAGAAATCATGGAGGACCGGGGAAGTGCCAGATGACTGGAGGAGGGCTAACGTTGTCCCTATCTTCAAAAAGGGTAAAAAGGAGGAACCTGGGAACTACAGACCAGTCAGTCTGACATCAATCCCTGGGAAAATTCTGGAGCAGATCATAAAGCAATCCATCTGGAAGCACCTTGACAACAATGCAGTGATTACTCGAAGCCAACATGGATTTGTCAAAAACAAGTCCTGCCAGACAAATCTGATCTCATTTTTTGATCAAGTCACCTCCCTTGTAGACCGTGGGAATGCTGTAGACATCATATACCTCGACTTCAGCAAAGCTTTCGACAAAGTGCCCCATGATATCCTGATGAGCAAACTAGCTCGAAGTGGGCTAGATGAAACAACGATCCGGTGGATCCACAGTTGGCTACAGAATCGGACTCAAAGAGTGCTTATCAATGGGACCTTCTCAAGCTGGGGAGAGGTAACGAGTGGGGTACCGCAGGGCTCAGTCCTGGGCCCAGTGCTCTTCAATATTTTTATTAATGACTTGGAGGAGGAGGTGCAGGGAATGCTGATCAAATTTGCAGATGACACAAAATTGGGAGGGATAGCTAATACTTTGGAAGACAGAAACAAAATTCAAAGTGATCTGGATAGACTGGAGTGCTGGGCAGAAAACAACAGAATGGCATTTAATAGGGACAAATGCCAAGTTCTGCACCTAGGAAAAAGAAACCAAATGCACAGTTACAAGATGGGGGATACGTGGCTCAACCACACTACGAGCGAGAAGGATCTTGGAATTGTCGTCGATCACAAGCTGAATATGAGCCAACAATGTGATGTGGCTGCAAAAAAGGCAAATGCTATTTTGGGCTGCATTCATAGAAGCATCGCTTCCAAATCCCGGGAAGTACTAGTTCCCCTCTACTCAGCACTGGTTAGGCCTCATCTGGAGTACTGTGTCCAGTTCTGGGCACCACACTTTAAGAAGGATGCAGACAAGCTGGAGAGGGTTCAAAGGAGGGCAACAAAGATGATCAGGGGACTGGAAACAAAGCCCTATGAAGACAGACTGAAAGAACTGGGCATGTTTAGCCTTGAGAAGAGAAGACTGAGGGGAGATATGATAGCGCTCTTCAAGTACTTGAAAGGTTGTCACAGAGAAGAAGGCCAGGATCTCTTCTTGATCATCCCAGAGTGCAGGACACGGAATAATGGGCTCAAGTTACAGGAAGCCAGATTCCGGCTGAACATCAGGAAAAACTTCCTGAGTGTCAGAGCAATACGGCAATGGAACCAATTACCTGGGGAGGTGGTGGGCTCTCCCACACTTGAGGCCTTCAAGACGAGGCTGGACAGCCATTTGTCAGGGATGCTCTGACTTGGATTCCTGCATTGAGCAGGGGGTTGGACTCGATGGCCTTGTAGGCCCCTTCCAACCCTACTATTCTATGATTCTATGATTCTATGATAGAGAGGAGATCCTGGCCTTCCTCTCTGTGACAACCTTTCAAGTACTTGAAGAGTGCTATCCTATCTCCCCTCAGTCTTCTCTTCTCAAGGCTGAACACGCCCAGTTCTTTCAGTCTCTCTTCATAGGGCTTTGTTTCCAGGCCCCTGATCTTCTTCGTTACCTTCCTCTGAAACTTTTCCCATTTGTCTGCATGCTTTTTAAAGTGTGGTGCCCAGAACGGGACATAGTACTCCAGATGAGGCCTGACCTGTCCTGAGTAGAGGGGAACTAGTACTTCACGGGATTTGGAAGCTATACTTCTATTAATGCAGCCCAAAATAGCATTTGCCTTTTTTGCAACCACATCACGTTGTTGGCTCATCTTCAGCTTGTGATCTACAAGAATTCCAAGATCCTTCTCTCTTGTAGTATTGCTGAGCCAAGTATCCCCCATCTTGTAACTGTGCATTTGGTTTCATTTTCCTAGGTGCAGAACTTGGCATTTATCCCTATTAAATTTCATTCAGCTGTTTTCAGCCTAGCGCTCCAGCCCATCAAGATCACTTTGAAGTCTGTTTCTGTCTTCCAGGGTATTAGCTATCCCACCCAATTTTGTGTCATCTGCAAATCTGAGAAGCATTCCCTGCACCTCCTCCTCCAAGTCATTAATAATGACTAAGCCCTTCAGTACCCCGCTCGTTACCCTTCCCCATTTGAGAAGATATAATGGATAAGAACTCTTTGAGTCCAGTTCTGTAGCCAACTGTGGATCCACCTGATCGTTGTTTCATCTAGCCCACTTTGAGCTAGTTTGCTCATCAGGATATCATGGGGCACTTTGTTGAAAGCTTTGCTGAAGTTGAGATATATTATGTCCACAGCATTCCCACACTCCACAAGGGAGGTTACCCGATCAAAAAATGAGATCAGATTCATTTGGCAGGATTTGTTCTTGACAAATCCATGTTGGCTTCGAGTAATCACTGCACTGTTTTCAAGGTGCTTACAGACTGATTGCTTTATAATCTGCTCCAGAGTTTTCCCAGGGATTCAGGTCAGACTGACTGATCTGTAGTTCCCAGGTTCCTCCTTTTTGCCCTTGTTGAAGATAGGGACAATATTAGCCCTCCTCCAGTCATCCGGCACGTCACCCATCTTCCATGATTTCTCATAGACAGTGGTTCTGAGAGTTCTTCTGCCAGTTCCTTTATTACTTTAGGATGCTGTTCATCTGGCCCTGGACATTTGAACTCATTCAAAGTAATTAGGTGTTCCTTGAGCATATGCCTATCAATCTCAACCTGCGATCATAGAATCATAGAATAGTAGGGTTGGAAGGGGCCTACAAGGCCATCGAGTCCAACCCCCAATCCAAATGAGAAGATATAATGGATAAGAACTCTTTGAGTCCAGTTCTGTAGCCAACTGTGGATCCACCTGATCATTGTTTCATCAGTCCTTTTCCCGCATCCTGCTCCTTCCCCCAATCCTTTTGTTGTTTCCCCCAATCCTTTTGTTGTTTCCCCCAGTCCTGCTCCTTCAGCTTGTACTTTGCCTTTGCCAAGGGGGTCATAGACCCTCTTTCAGGAGAAGACTGAGCCAATGTAGGAATTGAGCACTTCTGCCTTTTCTTTGTCATCAGTTATAATTTTGCCATCCTCACTGAATAGCTGAACCACCATTTCTTTCCTCTCTCTTTTACCGTGCACATATTTTAAGAAAGCCTTTTTGTTGCTTTTAGCATCCTTCGCTAACCTCAGCTCATTCTCAGATGTAGCCTTCCTGACACCATCCCTGCAATTCTGTGCTACCTGCCTGTACTCTTCCTTTGTTGCTTGGCCTTCTCTCCACTTCCTATATGTGTCCTTTTTGGTTTTCAGGTCATCTCTTAGCTTTTTGTGAAGCCACATTGGCTTCTTCTGTTGTCTTCCACCTTTTCTTCTTGTTGCAATTGTTTGTAATTGTGCCTCGAGAATATCCTTTTTTTAAAACTCCCACCCATCTTGGACCCCTTTTCTCGTTAGAGCTGCTTGCCATGGGACCTTACTGATAATTGTTCTGAGTTTATTAAAATCAGCTGTCCTAAAATCCAGGGTACGCATTTGGCTACACTCGGCCTTTGCTTCCTTTAGAACCAAGAACTCAAGTATAACATGGTCACTTTCCCCCAGAGTTCCTGTAACTGCTACTTGATCCACTAAGTCATCTCTGTTGGTCAGGATCAAGTCAAGGATAGCCAATCCTCTAGTTCCCTCCTCTGCTTTCTGTAGGAGGAAGTTATCAGCAACACAAGTCAGGAATTTCTTGGAGGGGCCATGTTTTGCAGAATTTTTCTCCCATTTGAATTTGCTTTTCAAAAGTTTCATCCTCATCTTCTCGTTGAAGACGAGTGGCTGGTAGTAGACTCCGACCACCATGTTCCTTTTATTCTTTGCTCCATTTGTTTTAACCCAGATGCTCTCGATGGGGCTACCAAGGTCATCCTCCTCTATTTATGTGCAGAGATATGTATTTTTCACATACAGTGCAACCCCACCTCCCTTTCTGTTCCTCCTGTTCTTTTTGAACAAGTTATATCCTTCAGTTGCTGTATTCCAGTCATGGGAGTCATCCCACCAAGTTTCAATTATACCTATCAAGTCATAATTTTCCTCCTGTATGAAGAGTTCAAGTTCGTTCTGCTTGTTTCCCATACTCTGGGCATTAGCATGCAGACATCAAAGACCATGTGCTTTATAGTCTGGCTTTCTTCCTACATGTTTTTGAAGCCTATTATTGGATGCTATTAGAGCTGTTCTCTCTTTTGCGGTGCATGAGCCTTCATCCATTGTTACCCCTAACTTTATGTCTCCCTCTCCCATAGGATTCATTTTAAAGCCCTCCTGATGAAGTTCTTCATGCTGTGGCCAAACACATTCTTCCGAGGCCTTGGTGAGGTGCAACCCATCCCTTGCCAGCAGTCCATCTTCCAGGAAGTATAACCTGTGGTCCCAGAATCCAAACCTTTCACATCAGCACCATGAAGAAGTATTTTTCTTTCCCTTTCTATCCCTCCTCTAGCTATTGGAATGATGGATGAGAAAAATATCTGGGCACCAAAGTTCTTGAGTTTCCTTTCCAGAGCTTCAAAGTCTGATGCGATTTCTTTGTAGTTCCACTTGGCCGTATCATTTGTTCCCACATGGATGAGAAGAAAGGGATACATGTCAGTGGGCTTTATGAGTGTAGGCAACCCTTCAGTCACATCTCTAATCTGTCCTCCTGGGAGACAGCATATCTGGCGAGTCCATGTATCTTTGCGACATACTTGGGTTTCAATCCCATGCACCAAGGAGTCTCCCACAAGTACTACTCTTCTCTTCTTGTTGTTGTAGGCCTTGGTTTCATTGGCTCTGCTTGACTGACTTTCAGCCTCTTGCTCCCTCTTATGTGGGTCACCTGTAATTCCTCCTCTGCAGGCTGTCCTTCAGTCTCATCCTCTGTACCTGAAAACAGTTCCATAGTTCCACTGCTTCCACTGGTGCAGAGTGGCTTCTAGTTCTTCTGCTCCTAACTGTCACGCTTTTCCAAGGAGTATCCTCTACTGCATTTTTCCTCGCCACAGCATTTTCCTCTTCTGCCTCAGCTTGCTGTAGCTCTCCTAGCTCCTGTACTTTGCTTTGCTGCTGTAGTTCCACTGTTCTGTCCAAGAACTCTTCATCTTTTCTTATTCCCTTGAGGGTAGACACTTGCCACTCCGGTCCTCTTACTTTTTCTTCCAACAGTGTAATCAACTTGGATTTTAGTTTACTGTGTGGTATATTTATTTTTGTTCTGATGCTTGGTTTTAGGGGTTCATGCTGTACTAATTTGCTGTGTTGACATTCTGGTATTTTTGTTTTATTGTGATATTTTATTGTTTAATTGTTTTAATGTAAATTTCTTTAGATTAATTTTTAAAAAGAAAAAAGGAGTTATATTTTTTTTAATAAAAATGAACTTGAAAGGCTATGGTTTGAACCTGGTGAAATCTGGCAGATTGGACCTGGAACTAAAATCTGGTGGGTCAGGGGGTTCAAAAGATTATGGATGGAGCTTGACAAAATCTGGATTTGACTGGCTTTTCAAATCTCTGTGTTGTTGTTGTTGTTGTTGTTGTTGTTCAGTCGTTCACTCATGTCTGACTCTTCGTGACCCCATGGACCATAGCACGCCAGGCCTTCCTGTCCTGCGCTCTCTCCCAGAGCGTGCTCAAGTTCATATTCGTTGCATCAGTGATGCTATCTAGCCATCTCATCCTCTGCCGTCCCCTTCTCCTTTTGCCTTCAGTCTTTCCCAGCCTCAGGGTCTTTTCCAGAGAGTTTTCTCTTCGCATTAGGTGGCCAAAATATTTGAGCTTCAGCTTCAGTATCTGTCCTTCCAATGAGCAGTCAGGGTTGATTTCCTTTAGGATCGACTGATTTGACCTCCTTGCAGTCCAGGGCACTTGTAAGAGTCTTCTCCAGCACCACAGTTCGAAAGCATCAATTCTTCGGTGCTCAGCCTTCCTTATAGTCCAGCTCTCACAGCCATACATTACTACTGGGAAAACCATTGCTTTGATTAGACGGACCTTTGTCGGCAAGGTGATGTCTCTGCTTCTTACTATGCTGTCTAGGTTTGCCATAGCTTTCCTCCCAAGGAGCAAGCATCTTTTAATTTCATGGCTACAGTCACCGTCTGCGGTGATCTTGGAGCCCAAGAAAGTAAAATCTGTCACTGCTTCCATTTCTTCCCCTTCTATACGCCAGGAAGTGATAGGGCCAGATGCCATGATCTTAGTTTTTTTAATGTTGAGTTTCAAACCAGCTTTTGCACTCTCCTCTTTCACCCTCAACAAAAGGCTCTTGAGATCCTCTTCGCTTTCGGCCATTAGGGTGGAGTCGTCTGCATATCGGAGGTTGTTGATAATTCTCCTGGCAATCTTAATTCCGACCTGTGATTCATCCAACCCAGCATTTCTCATGATGTACTCTGCATATAAGTTAAATAAGCAGGGTGACAATATGTAGCCTTGTCGTACTCCTTTCCCAATTTTGAACCACTCGGTTGTTCCATGTCTGGTTCTTACTGTTGCTTCTTGACCCTCGTACAGGTTTCTCAGGAGACAGGTAAGGTGGTCTGGTGCTCCCATCACTTTAAGAATTTGCCACAGTTTGTTGTGATCCACACAATCAAAGGCTTTAGCGTAGTCAATGAAGCAGAAATAGACATTTTTCTGGAATTCTCTTGCTTTCGTCATGATGCAGCGAATGTTGGCGATTTGATCTCTAGTTCCTCTGCCTCTTCGAAACCCAGCTTGTACTTCTGGTAGTTCTCGGTTCGCATACTGCTGAAGCCTAGCTTGTAGGATTTTGAGCATCACCTTGCTGGCATGTGAAATGAGCGCAATTGTGCGGTAGTTTGAACACTCTTTGGCATTGCCCTTTTTTGGAATTGGAATGTAAACTGACCTTTTCCAGTCTTGCGCCATTGTTGAGTGTTCCAAATTTGTTGGCATACTGAATGCAGCACTTTAACAGCATCATCTTTTAGTTTTTTAAATAGCTCAGCTGGAAGACTGTCATCTCCGCTAGCTTTGTTGTTAGTAATGCTTCCTAAGGCCCACTTGACTTCACTCTCGAGGATGTCCGGCTCAAGTTCAGTGACCGCACTATCATGGCTATCAGGGACATTAAGATCTTTCCTGTATAGTTCTTCTGTGTATGCTTTCCACCTCTTCTTAATCTCATCTGCATCTGTTAGGTCCCTGCCTTCTTTGTCCTTTATCATGCCCGTCTTTGCACAAAACGTTCCCTTGAGATCTCTGATTTTCTTGAAGAGATCTCTAGTCTTTCCCATTCTGTTGTTTTCCTCGATTTCTTTGCATTGTTCATTTAAGAAGGCCTTCTTGTCTCTCCTTGCTATTCTCTGGAACTCTGCATTCAGTTGGGTATATCTTCCCCTTTCTCCCTTGCTTTTCGCTTCCCTTCTTTCCTCAGCTACTTGTAAAGCCTCATCAGACAGCCACTTGGCTTTCTTGCATTTCTTTTTCTTTGGGATGGATTGAGTTGCTGCCTCCTGAACAATGTTACAGACCTCCGTCCATAGTTCCTCAGGCACTCTGTCTATCAGGTCTAATCCCTTAAATCTATTCCTCACCTCCATTGTATATTCATAAGGGATATGATTTAGGTCATACCTGAATGGTTTAGTGGTTTTCCCTACGTTCTTCAATTTAAGCCGAAATTGTGCAACAAGAAGCTCATGATCTGAGCCACAGTCAGCTCCAGGTCTTGTTTTGACTGACTGTATAGAGCTTCTCCATCTTTGGCTGCAAAGGACATAATCAATCTGATTTCGATATTGACCATCTGGTGATGTCCATGTGTAGAGTCATCTCTTGTGCTGTTGGAAAAGAGTGTTTGCTATGGTCAGCGTGTTCTCTTGGCAAAACTCTATTAGCTTTTGTCCTGCTTCATTTTGTACACCAAGGCCATGCCTGCCTGTTATCCCAGTGATTTCTTGACTTCCTACTTTAGCATTCCAATCCCCTATGATGAAGAGGACATCTTTTTTTGGTGTTAGTTCTAGAAGGTGTTGTAGGTCTTCATAGAACCGATCAACCTCAGCTTCTTCGGCATCAGTGGTTGGGGCATAGACTTGAATTACTGTGAGGTTGAATGGTTTGCCTTGGATTCGTACTGAGATCATTCTATCATTTTTAAGATTGTACCCCAGTACTGCTTTTCCCACCCTTTTGTTGACTATGAGTGCTACTCCATTTCTTCTACGGGATTCTTGCCCACAGTAGTAGATATGATGGTCACTTGAATTAAATTCGCCCATGCCTGTCCATTTTAGTTCACTGATTCCCAAGATGTCGATGTTCAATCTTGCCATCTCATGTTTGACCACCTCCAGCTTACCTTGATTCATTGATCTGACATTCCAGGTTCCTAAACAATATTGTTCTTTACAGCATCGGATTTTCTTTTCACCACCAGACACATCCACAGCTGAGTGTCCTTTCGGCTTTGGCCCAGCCGCTTCACTCTTTCTGGCGCTACTTGGAAATACCCTCTGCTCTTCCCCAGTAGTATATTGGACACTTTCCGACCTGAGGGGCTCATCTTCCGGTGTCATATCTTTTAGCCTTGTGATACGTTCCATGGGGTTTTCTTGGCAAGAATACTGGAGTGGGTTGCCATTTCCTTCTCCAGTGGACCACATTTTGTCAGAACTCTCTGCCATGACCTGTCCATCTTGGGTGGCCCTGCACGGCATAGCTTATGGCTTCACTGAGTTATGCAAGCCCCTTCGCCACAACAAGGCAGTGATCCATGAAGGGGTCAAATCTCTGTACTGGTCACCTGATAGAACACAGTTTATTAATCACAGTAGTAACATACTGATAATTAGGAAGTCTACATCTGAGTGACCAATAGCATTTTAAGGAGCAGGTGAAGAGACTACACAAGATCACGATGCTTTCATCAAATCTACTTTGCCTTTAACAGGGCACAATTGTTTCAAAAATAATCTCACATTATTGGGCTGCTCCTTCCCTATGCCTTCTATGCCTGAGAAAACACGGCTAATCTACTCAGTCCCAGCTTGGAGGGTTTGCAGATTTCCCCATAAATCTGCAAAGACAGTTACTTGGAACAAAGTCCCTTGGTTTTCATGGAACTCCCTCATAAGGAAGCAGTTTAAGATTACAGCCTGGGAGAAGGCAGTGATCATTTTTTACAACCCTCAATAACCCATAACTTGTTTTAGTGTTTTTTGAGGGTTGTCTAACTGTCAAACAATCTCTGCCACCTGGGCAGGACATGCCAGGTGCCCACAGGGCCTGGCACAACACAACAGCCCCTGCAGATAAATTAAGCCATAGTGAGCTGTTTTGACATGGAAACAGGCTCATTATATGGACTTCTTGGTTGCAGGCAGACTGATGGTAATCAGTGAGTGCATGCCCTGCAGCAGTTTACTGAAGTTCAATTCATGGAATTGGAATCCCATTTATTTTTATGGATGGAAACTCAAAGAGCAGAATAGTTTTCAGGGCAAGAAAGGAAATATTAATAAGATGGCTTATTGGTTCAAATGTTACAATTTGTCATGGGTGCGGATAAGGAAATCAACCACACCTTCTTAGTTCTTTGCTGTGCGTAAATAATAGTTCATGTACCCTCTAGGTCTCTCTCTCTCTCTTTCTCTCTCAGTGTTTGGTAACATTTTCTGCAATCCTGAATGTATAGCTTTTGACCCTAATAAAATGAATTGGGCTTACACTATCAGGGTGCAGTTTCTCTTAGGCCTTCCCAGGCAATCCAAGGAAATACCTGTTATGCTCTAAATCAGGGATGTTGAACCTATTTCAATCTGAGAGTTGAATTTAATTTTGGAGAGGTTCTTGGGGACCACATTCCAGTGGTGGGTAGGGCAGAAGGCAAAATGGGAGGGGGCAGAATACCAAGCATACCAGCATATTTTAGCTTAAAGCACCAGTAGCAGATACAATAGCTAAAATGGGTGTTCCATGGGCTGCGTGGGAGGAGACTGAAATCAAAGCTGTTCCATTTTTCCAGATGGGCCCAATCCAGGCCCAACAGCCCAGTGTAAAAACTCCTTGAACCTGACCCCCACCCCCACCCCACTGTGCCCTGGCCAAGCCAGCTAGGCTGAGGATGAGTTGGTAGATCCACTGTTCTACTCCTCTCCAGCTTGGCCCCAATTAAGATTGCCCTGCCCAGCTGCAATCCTGCACCCACCTGCCTGGGAGTAAGCTCCATTGAACTCAGTGGGACTTACTTCTGAGTAAGAATTCATAGGGTTGTAGTGTAAAAGGCAGATTTCAAAACCAGCACCAGTAAGATTCAAATGTGCAGGTTTAAGATATCCAGGTGAACAAAACTTTTTTCGCATGGTACTGAAAAATCATTAGTGCAAGCACCAGATATACCAAAGCAAAGAGGGCATTCCATAAACACAGGGCCACCACTGAAAAGGCCCAATCCTCAGTATTACTCACTTGATCTCAGCTGCTGGGAAAATCCAGAGAAGGGCCTCACCAGTCTATCTCGAAGCACAGGCAGGTTCACATGGGACAAAGTACCCTTTTAGTCCTTATCATCCCCATATTGCTGATTGGAAGGCTGAAGCCGAGAGTTGTTGGCTTGAACCAGGGACCTTACAGCTCTCATTATGTAGCTACTATGTTATACCAGCTCTCATCATTAGAACTTGCTTAACAAATGGGTAACAACTACACTCACAAAAGTTTGCATAGGCCATTTTGCATCAGTATGACCAGAGCCAATATCAGGGGTTAGCATGGTGCCTGCCAAGGCCCACACCCCAGCAGGGGTTCACCATTAAGAGCTCCTTGGACTAGTTGCATCTCCTCCTCATCACTGCCTCCCACTTAATGATGGTGGCAACGAGAAGGAGGAGGAACTGCCACCAGCTGCTTGCTCTCTGACAAAAGAGCAGGTGGTAGCAATGGCAAGGAGGAGCAGCAGCAGCAGACAGTGACAAGGGAGGTGAGGCCTCCCCCTGAGGATAGCTACCCACACAGAGAGGGTGGATAGCTGGGGATGACTTGTCCAAGCCTCCCACCTCTCTCCAAACAAGTGTTGTGCATGTGGTTGACACCAAAAAGGGTTGGACTTGTTTGACAGTAAAGATTTCCTAAAAAATGCCGACATGTTATAGTGATGTAAAATGGTAAAATTACTAGAAAGATAAATGGTGCAACTACTAGAATAGAAATACTAGTAAGCTAGTCATGTCCATGCTTTTAGAAAGAAACCCAGATGTGGTTTTGCAGCCTTAATCATATTTTCCTGGTTATGCAAGCCTCAGCACACTTGTTTAAAGCAACTTCCACTGAAATCAGTGATGCTTACTAACAAGTCAACATGTTGTTGTTGTTCAGTCGTGTCCGACTCTTCGTGACCCCATGGACCATAGCACGCCAGGCCTTCCTGTCCTGCACTCTCTCCCGGAGCATGCTCAAGTCCATATTCATTGCATCGGTGATGCTATCTAGCCATCTCATCCTCTGCCGTCCCCTTCTCCTTTTGCCTTCAGTCTTTCCCAGCCTCAGGGTCTCTTCCAGGGAGTTTTCTCTTCGCATTAGGTGGCCAAAATATTTGAGCTTTAGTTTCAGTATCTGCCCTTCCAATGAGCACTCAGGGTTGATTTCCTTTAGGATTGACTGATTTGACCTCCTTGCAGTCCAGGGGACTCGTAAGAGTCTTCTCCAGCACCACAGTTCGAAAGCATCAATTCTTCAGCGTTCAGCCTGCCTTATAGTCCAGCTCTCACAGCCATACGTTACTACTGGGAAAACCATAGCTTTGATTAGACGGACCTTTGTCGGCAAGGTGATGTCTCTGCTTCTGACTATGCTGTCTAGGTTTGCCATAGCTTTCCTCCCAAGGAGCAAGCATCTTTTAATTTCATGGCTACAGTCACCGTCTGCGGTGATCTTGGAGCCCAAGAAAATAAAATCTGTCACTGCTTCCATTTCTTCCCCTTCTATATGCCAGGAAGTGATGGGGCCAAATGCCATGATCCTAGTTTTTTTAATGTTGAGTTTCAAACCAGCTTTTGCACTCTCCTCTTTCACCCTCAACAAGAGGCTCCTGAGATCCTCTTCACTTTCTGCCATTAGGGTGGTATCTGAGGTTGTTGATAATTCTCCCGGCAATCTTAATTCCGACCTGTGATTCATCCAACCTGGCGTTTCTCATGATGTACTCTGCATATAAGTTAAATAGGCAGGGCGACAATATACAGCCTTGTCGTACTCCTTTCCCAATTTTGAACCAATCGGTTGTTCCATGTGTGGTTCTTACTGTTGCTTCTTGACCCTTGTACAGGTTTCTCAGGAGACAGGTAAGGTGGTCTGGTACCCCCATACAAGTCAACATATAGAGGAGCAAATGTGATGCTATTATTGCTTGGTCCAACAACATTGCCAAAGGTATTATTTTCTAGGAATGAAGCAAGTACAGAAACACAATACACTCTGAAATGAACATATAATTTTGTCAACTTATCTATTTCATTTACTTGCTTATATCTATAGTGGAGAGAAATATATGTTTCTAGATATCCATAAATCTAGCTGCAGTCTAACTTATCCCTAGCAATATAGACCCAGTTCACATGTAGCAGTGGCAAATTGTGGATTAATTAATGCAAGATTTGCTGTGGTGTGCCTGTCTTCCACAGCCTTTTTTACTTGATTGGGGAGTGCTACATGATGTTCAAAACTGGACACTATGGGGCTGTTCACACATGACCATGGGATGAATGGGAGAGAGGGTGCACTGCCTGCAGCATGCTTGCCTCTTCTGCTGTTATACAGCAACCTATGATCAGCTCCTGCTGAGCATAACATCCAAACCCAGACTGCTGGATTTTTTAGGGGCTAAACCGAGAGGTTAACCCAACAACAAACCACAGGTTAACTGCAGGGTTGTTTAGCCCTTAAAAAACCCAGCAGTCTGGATTTGGACATCACACTCAGCAGGAGTTGATCGTACCCATAGTCAATCTGATTCTTCCTTCACTTGGTACAGCTAAGCCATTTTAAGAGGGTTAAAAAACAAACCAACCAGAATGACAGCAATTTGATGATTAAATAATACCCCAAAATAAAACTAAGATAAAGAAAGTAATACTCAAGAGACTTGAGGATGTTTTAAACTTTATTTTTATTGTAGTTTTTAAATATTTTATTGAAGAAAGAAAAATAAAATGCCCCCTTCATATAAACTCATTGAGTTTAAAACTGAGGACATGTACAGAGGAATGTGGTTTTGGGGAGTAAAGATGATGGATCAAAACAGATTTCTATTTTGCAATTTTAATTGATGCTTACACTTGAAATATACAGATTGGGCTTGACAACAAAAACTAACTTTATTTCCTTATACAACTGTCCACCAAACTCTTCACTTATTGAGAGAAGCATGCAGAAAAAAATAGAAGATGTACTATTAAACCAGGATGCAGCAGTAATGGGGACTTATCAATGGATTTCACTTGAGCAGCCTAATCTATCAATATTGATTCAGACTGAGATGGCCTAGTGTGAGCTGCAAGCGTTTTAAAATGCTTTAGAAATGGTAACCAGTACATTTTACTTGCACCTTTTTTCATCAATCAGATAGGTTCCCGACCCAGTAGTAATGGCTTTTGTTTTGTCTGCATGCAGTTCCAGTCAAATATAATTATTGCTAGTTCATGCCAGTATAGTGCTACCCACACACTAACCCTACCAATAAACTCTATAGCACGTGGAAGGTATTATTTGCATAGATGCGTGGTGTGGGCCTGTTCAAAATAACTGTTTCTATAAAAGAATTCAGAATTACCACTGGGAGAGTCCCTGTGCAATGGAAAAGAGTATTTTTTCTTTGTGGTTGTTTGAACAGAAACAAACAGCCACTGTGTCTAGAGTGACTACAGGTAGTGCTAAAATAATGTAACTTGAACTGACAATCACTGGGCAGTATATATAAAATAGACAGGCAAATAATCTGTTGAAATATATCCTTTACTTTTATAATACCAGTTCTAATGAACCAGTGCTCTCAGCAGCTGAGTGCTAAAGCAACTAGCCCCTCAGGCTTAAGAAGTTGGCTATCCTTAATCCAGAGACAAAGACCAGGATCAGGCCTTTTTTCAGGAGAGCAATTGCCCTGGGCCTCACACATGGAAAGGACCATACCAACATTGACAGTGCATTCTGAGAGAGAAGAGGGCTACAAAATATAATTCAGTCCCCATCCACAGCATCCAAGTATCTTTAAAAAGTTTTGGCCAGGTTCCAGAGAACTGTGAACCTACGTCCTTTGGACTTGTGCTTCCCCACTCCCCTGAAAACTACTTTCAAAACTCAGGAGCATTACAAAAGCAGTTTGTGATATGCTATGAGGGCCATTATTCAAAGGCGGCATGGGTGGGGGGAGTAAAAAATTCTCATGGCTGCCCACAGGCACTTGTGTACGTAAATCTGATTGTTATATCCAGGTAGAGTGTTGACAAAGACCATCCTTCCTGTTTTCCCACACTGTAGGTGAAGTCCAATACTATTCAGTCTCGTAATTCTGGGATGATATAAAATGGAAAATTTCCTAAAACTCCCTGTCAGTATTGATTAGTCACCTGTATCTGCTCAGGTTTTGTTTTGTTTTTTGGACATGGAATGGCATAGGGAAGCAGGACATTAACATCTTTGTCCAGTAATCTGCAAAGGCCATAATCATATGGACATATATTGGGAGTACATTTCACTGAACTTAATAGGACCTACGTGCAAGTAAACATGCACATGATCAGGCTGAGAGCTCTATTATTCTGGACAGATTAATAAGGTATTTGCTATAGAAGCTCCTGTCCTTGTCTACTTAGGGCACAATCCTATGCACTTTTAGACAGAAAAAAGCCCTACAACTCCCAGAATGCTGCAAGTTGTAGGGCTTCTTTCTGTCTAAAAGTGCATGGGATTGTGCCCTTAATTGGGCTTGCATAGCACCCCTCTACACACACAGGAATAGAGGTTCAGAAAAGGATGTTAGTGTATACTACTCAACTGGAGTACCTTTCAGGCTCTCCTGTGGGAGTCCAGACTCACCTAGAAGTTTCACCTTTGTCTGATCCTCACAGCTCTATCATCTATCCTATAATAAAGCCTTTCCCAACTTGGAGCCCTCCAGATGTTTTGGACTTCAACTCCCCTCAGCCCCAGCCAGCACAGCCAATGGTAAGGAATGCTGGGAGCAGTAATCCAAAACATCTGGAGGGTACTAGGTTGGGGTGTGGGGCTGCTATAATTAGTAATGCTGTGGAAGTAGCTGTGCTCTCTGTGAACAAGTAATTAGCAATGGCTGAAAGATCAAGAAAGAACTGAAGGCTAAAGTAGAATGTTGCAACAGAGTGAAGTTGATGTCATTGGCCTAGAGAGCATCCTACTCTTTTATGGCTGCTTCAAATGCTACAATTCCTTTTGCAGATATCATTCTGGAGTAGGAAAATAAGTAGGGTTTGAAATGTGACACTTATTAAGCAAGCTAATATGGAGAGCAACTCCTCAGTGCCCAGTTCGCTTACACCAAAAAGAACACTGTAACTATGCTTCAAATGATACCAAATACGCACTTCTTTTGGAGATTGAAATGTCTGAACTTGATAACAACTCACTCTATGAGAGATCTTCAAAAAGAGAGACTTGAGGTGCTTCCAGACAGAGGGCTCCTTGCGCTAACCATCACAAGGCATTGTGCAGCTATTCAGTCTTTTCATTTTGAATGAATTCTTTCTTGTAAGAAATGGTGGGCAAACATGGGAGGGTTACAAATTGAAGACACTGACCGGGTTAAGACTACATGCTGTGGCTAGACCAGCTGCAGCACCTGCAGGTACCACATTAAATATGCAAACCCTGCTTGGGGGTTGCCATATTGTGTGAACCCGGAGAGGATGGGCAATGCGAGGGTTAAACAACCTTGCATAATCCTAAAACAGAAAATGAGTTATGCCAGTGTTGTTTAACCTTCACATAACCCACACTTGCTTCGTTTGCATGACATGACAACCCCCAAGAGGGGGTTGCGTATTCAAAATGGCAGCTGCACCCTCCCCCCCAAGTGCCACAGCCTGGTTTCTCTTCAGATTGTATAACTCTTTCACCTCGTGTCATGCAAACAGACCACTTGTGTGGACCACCCTAAAATTCTGTGAAAGAGGCAGTGTGATTGCACAATAAAAGTCTCGTCCGGAAGTACCTTAGGCTGCCATCCTGTATGCACTTATCTAGGAGTAAGATCTATTGAATTCAGTGGGACTTCCTTAGGAGTAGACATGTAAAGCATTGCACTCTTAGAGACAGTCCCAACCCCCATTCATGTTTACTTGGAAGCAAGAAAGCACTAAGTTCAATGGAAATTACTCTGAAATAAGTATGGATAGGACTCCTGCCTTATTCTTCCATTTTTATCCCACCCTTCCTCCAAGGAGCTCAGGGCAGGATACATGGTCTTCCTTTATTTTCACAACAACCTTGTGAGGAAGGCTAGCCTAAGATATCACTAGTAAGCTTTGTGGCTAAGTACAGGCTTTTGATCACATGGAAAAGCGAGCCAACTCACTTTCAGCTGACTCTGTCTCTCATAATACTAGAACCCAGGTTTATCCCATTAAGCTGATTGGTGTGCGATTCAGGACAGATAAAAGTACTTCTTCACATAGCTCATAGTTAAACTATGGAATTCACTTACACAAGATGTAGTGATGGCCACCAATTTGAATGGCTTTAAAAGGGTATTGGATACATTCATGGAGGATAAGGCTATCAACTACTACTAGTCATGATGGCTATATGCTACCTCCAGAATCAGAGGCAATATGCCTATTTACACCAGTTGCTGGGGAACATGGGCAGCAGGGTGCTGTTGCACTCATGTCCTGTTTGTGGGTTTCCCATGGGCAGCTGGTTGGCCACTGCGTGAACAGAATGCTGGACTAGAAGAATCCTTGGTCTGAACCAGCATGGCTCTTTGTATGTTCTTATGGTCATACATAGGTTTCCCCTTCAGACCGCCTGCCCAACATGTCTGGGAATTAAGCTAGTGATGATGGTGAAGTTGGGGCTAGGTAGGGCCAGCGCACAAAGTCCCGCTTGTCCTACCACATGTTCTTTGAACACATGTAGGCTAATTTCTGAAAGGGGCTGATGTCATCATCAAGTTCTTATCCCCCTGTATTTTCCCTGTACTCCTTCCATCTTTTATCAGACCACAAAAAATCTAAAAGGTGCAGTTTTGACATGTGGAGTGGCTTATCAAGTGGGTGAACATATCCCTTCACATCTATTTATTTAGGGAGCAATCTTATGGCCCCTAGACAGAGTCAGGGGAGCATACGATATGGCAGATTCCTGGACAGCGCTCTGACCTCAGACCCAGGAATCTGACCTCCCCGTCCCCTCCACCTCGTAGGTGGTGCAGAGAGAACCACCTTGGAGAGGAGGTAAAGGGGGTGTTCCCATGGGTGGGGAGGGGCCTGGAGAGGTTGGACTCCAGCCTCCTTCCCTCCCCCTCTGTGACGCCCCAGCTAGATGGGTGAAAAAGCACATCTAGCTGAAATGTTGCGCCTCTCGCTCTGCACTGTATAGTCGTAAGCCTCTTACTTTGGAAGCTTATGTGTACCAAGGGCAGATCCCATAGGATCTATCAAGGGCAGATCCCATAGGATCGGCCCCTATTTGTTTATTCAAAGCTTTTATATTCTGCTCCTCAGTAGGAAGACTCCCAGAGCAAAAGAATCAACAATCAGACAGTTCCTGCCCTTAGGCTCACAATCTAAAAAGTCACAAGACACAAGAAAAGGAATTGGGAGGGAGAGTGGGGGAGGGGGAAGCATGTTGATGATACTTCAGTTGCCTAGTGGATGGAAATATATCAATTGAATATATTGTATCCATTGTCCTTCTGGGCTTCCTGTTCTTTGTTAGTCTGTTAATCTTTTCTTTCCCTTCTTTTGAGTTCAAGCCTAATCTGTTTCTTCTCCCATCCCTTCAGGGCAAGATGTTTCCTCAGACACCCTTCTGGGGGCAGTTGCGGGAGGGGAAAGGCCACCACTAGGAACTAGATGGTGGCAGCTTACCAAGCTGTTTCTACTTCTTCTCCCATACCTATAGGGCAAAATGTTCCACCTCCATACATCTTCACTATTACCTTTCTGGTTGGTGCCATTTTAGCTGGTTTTTTAAAAAATGCTATTTACTTTGAGCTTTTTCACTTTTCTTTTTAAATATTAGCATATTCCTGCAATGTACTGGGGTACAATCTCAAAAGCGATAGAATGATCTCAGTACGAATCCAAGGCAAACCATTCAACCTCACAGTAATTCAAGTCTATGCCCCAACCACTGAGGCTGAAGAAGCTGAGGTTGATCGGTTCTATGAAGACCTACAACACCTTCTAGAACTAACACCAAAAAAAGATGTCCCCTTCATCATAGGGGATTGGAATGCTAAAGTTTGTGGATCACAACAAACTCTGGCAAATTCTTAAAGAGATGGGAGTACCAGACCACCTTACCTGTCTCCTGAGAAACCTGTACGAGGGTCAAGAAGCAACAGTAAGAAGCGGACATGGAACAACCGATTGGTTCAAAATTGGGAAAGGAGTATGACAAGGCTGTATATTGTTGCCCTGCTTATTTAACTTATATGCAGAGTACATCATGAGAAACGCCAGGTTGGATGAATCAGAGGTCGGAATTAAGATTGCCAGGAGAATTATCAACAACCTCAGATACGTAGACGATACCACCCTAATGGCAGAAAGTGAAGAGGATCTAAAGATCCTCTTGTTGAGGGTGAAATCGGAGAGTGCAAAAGCTGGTTTGAAACTCAACATTAAAAAAACTAGGATCATGGCATCTGGCCCCATCACTTCCATTTCTTCCCCTTCTATGCCAGGAAGCAGTGACACATTTTATTTTCTTGGGCTCCAAGATCACCACAGACGGTGACTGTAGCCATGAAATTAAAAGATGCTTGCTCCTTGGGAGGAAAGCTATGGCAAACCTAGACAGCATAGTCAGAAGCAGAGACATCACCTTGCCGACAAAGGTTCGTCTAATCAAAGCTATGGTTTTCCCAGTAGCAACGTATGGCTGTGAGAGCTGGACTATAAGGCAGGCTGAGCGCCAAAGAATCGATGCTTTCAAACTGTGGTGCTGGAAAAGACTCTTATGAGCCCCCTGGATCGCAAGGAGGTCAAACCAGTCAATCCTAAAGGAAACCAACCCTGAGTGCTCACTGGAAGGACAGATACTGAAGCTGAAGCTCAAATATTTTGGGCACCTAATGCGAAGAGAAAACTCCCTGGAAAAGACCCTGATGCTGGGAAAGATTGAAGGCAAAAGGAGAAGGGGACGGCAGAGGATGAGATGGCTAGATAGCATCACCGATGCAATGAATATGGACTTGAGCACGCTCCGGGAGAGAGCGCAGGACAGGAAGGCCTGGCGTGCTATGGTCCATGGGGTCATGAAGAGGCCCGATGGAGCTCACTCTCCAGTAAAGGAATTCAGGATTGCACCGTTACTTACAGTAAGCTATAGGGACAAGAGGAAATCAAAGCCTTCGTGGAAAAGGTTGGGTTTGAAAGCAACATAGAGGTAATCTGAGAGGCACTTCCAAGGGGGCACACTATCATTTATGTAAACAGATTTTCATGTAGTTTTAATAAAACTCCCACAGTCAGAGGGACTGTCATAACTTGCTGGGTCATTGTGCAACAGGAAAAAAACTGAAAAAAGGCAGTGTCATTATTTGTGCAAGAACATCAAAGCCTCTTGGAGCACCTTAACAACTAAACAAAATATTACGGCATGGACTAGAGTCCACTTCATCAGATGAATGACATATTATTTGTACAGAGTATGTAGGAAGGCTGGATACAGAGAAGGACAGAGCTCCAGTAAGTTGTACAGAAGAACTTGGCTCCGGCCGAATGGTACTTTACATGATCTTGAGGAAACTGCCTGGGGTCTGAATTAGCCCACACACAGCTTGGCTATCACCAGTGGGGCGATGGGTAAAAGCACTTGGAACCCCGCAGTTTTATTTCTATTTAGATGTATCAGTTTCATTTCTACTCAGATAGATGTATAACTGTGTGCTGCTTTGTGGCCCTTGCCCAAAAGCAGCCTATAATTAAAACAAAAATATCCAGCCACCGTTTGTCACACGCTACTGCGCACAAAAGGAATTTGTCTCCGTGGGTGCCCTCCCACCGTTTCCATCCCACCGAGGCAGGCTTCCTGGGCCTCGAAGCAGCTTTTGGAGCAGGCAGGCATACAAGTGGAAAAGTTTCCCCCCATGACTACCTCTCTACGAGGGGAGAGGAGGAGGCACAACCGGTGGTATTCCTGCCTGTCACTGCCGAGGCCGTTTATAAATCCAGAGGCACGCTGCGGGGGGAGGGGAGAGACCAAAGTGACCGGCCCACGGCCGCCGCCTTCTCCGCGCGGAGCTGCCCCCACCGCGCTTCTCCTCGGGTTGGGTCAGGTTGCCGCCGCTCCCTCCCTCAGCAGGCCCGGGAGGTGGCCCAACTTGCTGAGGGGAGAAATATTCGTATATAAATACATCCCCGCACGGGCGGAAACTTCGCGCGCTGGCAAAGCACTTTTCGCGGCGCCGCGGCAGTGGCGGCGCGGCCGGGGGGAAAGCGAAGGGGAAGAAGGGGAAAGCGGCGGCGAGGAAGCGAAGCCCCGTCCCCCGATGCCCGAGGGGCCGCGCTCGCGGCGGGCGCCATCTTGTCAGGGGCGGCGCCCGGCCGCCCTACCTCCTCCTCCTCGCCTTTGCCGTCATCGCTGTCCTCTCCGCCTCCATGCCGCGGCCGCGAGGGCTCCTCGCTTGCGCTCGCTCCTGCGCTGCTCCAGTCGCCGCCGCCGCCGCCGCCGCCGCTCTCAGAGGGGGCGCCGCCGCTCGAGCTCACGTCGGGCCTCCCGCCTTCGCCGCCGCCATTTCCAGTCGCTTCTAGCTATGGCAGGTGAGGCGAGGGATGAGGGGAAGGTCCCTCGGCTGGAAAAGCGGGCGGCACGGGATGCTGATACGGGGAGGGGGCTGGCACTCTCCCCCCTCCCCAAGCCCCGCTCCCAGGAGCGACCGCTACTCACCTGTGGGGGGGGTAGGACGAGGCACCCCCCCAGCTGTTCTCGCCCCCTATCTCCCCCGGGATACCCATTTCACGCCCCTTCCCAACGAGACGCCTGCCGTCGCCATCCTTCGAGCATCCCCTGGCCCTGTCAGGCCCGTTGCCGCCCGTTCCCCAGTATTTTGCTCGCGCCTCATTCATACACCGCACGGTGTTAGACCCTTATTTCCCCCCGGCTACGTATTTTGCTCTTTCTCCGCCCTCCGAGCATCACCTTGCCCCACAGTGATGACCCTTACCCCTTAATATGCTTAGCCACCACTCCGGCTGCACTGCTTTGTATTTGTCTGGTATTTCCAGCCCTCTCTCATCTGTAACCCATTTTGTTTCATCCCTTCCTGCCTTTGGAAATATGCACTCTCTTCTCCATCCTACCCCCGCCCTCCTCCTCCTCCTCCTCCTCTAATGTTCAAGTCTCTTCTTTTCTCTACCTGGATCAGCAGTTAACTTCTCTGGTTTCTGTTCTTTTCTCCCTGTTTTTCTGGTCAACAATGTGCAATAATTGAATTTGTGTGGGGGTGGGGGCCAGGTGTGGTCCTCAGGTGTGCTGCTAACCTTCATAAACTGCTCTATGTAATAATAAGGCTGCTGCATGCACAGCTGTCACACCCCTCCTGAAACCCTCCTCTTCCCAGAATGTCTGGGGCCAGTCATTTTTACACACACACACACACACACACACACATGCACACACACTCCCTCGATTGCCTTTTCTTTCCTCTTTGCCATCCTGTGACTATAAGGTATCATGCTATTCCCCCCTTTCCTCCCTGGGCCTTGATCATGGCAGCCACACCAAATTATAGCCTTTGTGGTGAAGCTCACTGCCCAATCACATATTTTCTGAGATGAGCAGTCCCAGGTTCTTCTTTCTCCCTACCCCATAGCTTATTATAATTCTAGCTTTTTACTTCTAGCAATCCATTTCCTACACCTAGGGACACTTGCAGTGTCTTTTTGTTTATTTTTATATTAACCCAGTGTCTGTATAGTTTGATTACCCATAACTTGCACCTCATCAAAACCCTTTTTAATCATATGCTAAATTCATTCCACCACTACTCTCTCCACCCACACCCCCATTTTGTGTGCATGTATGTATGTTATCTTTGCTTTCTGCTAATATCTTGATATTCAAGCAGATACTAGCCTCATTTTTGTCCCTTGTTTGTATATTAACAGCATCTTAGCCATTCCCTGTGTGATACAAGAGCAAACATAGCTAATAACTGCAGGGGATTTGGCTTTCAAATTGACTGTTGAAAAGGATAAAGGGATTAAAATAGGTTAGTGCAAGTGAGAACCTTCCTTCTGATGAAAAACAAATGCTCACCCCCAACACTGTAGTGGGTGTAATTCCTCTTGTTCACTTGTATGTCCATCTTTCTTTGAAACAAAATGGGTGACGGACATGTAAGGCGTGTAAATCAGGTGAAGAATTTAGGTTAAGTCACCTGCAGTCATGGACCGCTTTCCCTGCCTGATCCCTTTCTGATGATTTGGTCTGGGCGAATTTGAAACTGATGCAAGAATAAAGCATTTCTATGACTTTTTCTTGCTCATATACTAGAATGCATTTTCTCTATACTAAAATATTTTTAGTGGTGGACAAGGAATTAACTTGGAGAGCAGCATAATTAAAACCTTTACCCAGCTAGTAGTTTAAATGTATTCTCTAAGAGCTGAATGATACCATTGATACCTATTAGTGTCACTTTAACAGTACACATTCTTAAAAGATAGTAAGTTCGCAAGCAGCACTGTACGCGTGTTCATTTTTCATGCCTTCCTTTTGAAATTGTCATAGTAATTCCCCTGCTCTTCCAAGATAAGCTCTTAACACAGCCTTGATCTGCTCCTAAGGCTTTTTCTTTCATGGGGAGCATAGTACATTATTAGTGAGGGAAGTAGCTAATATAGGGGCTATAATTACACTCTATGCAAGGTTCTTGGATATGGGTGAATTCTCAGGCCAGTGTAAAATAGATCAGACTATTAGTTTCTAGAAATCAACTTTGTAGTTAAGGTTTTCCCTCCATCCTTTAAATTGACTTTTAAAAAGTAGCAGTCAGGGTTAAGTGAGTGCAGTCATACATATCTATCAATGCAGGATTAGCTGGTACTCCAATTCTATAATATTTCATTTCTGTGCTATTTACACGCAACAGTCTTTGTACAAGTGATTCATTCCAGCCACTTCTGTCTTCATTGAATACTCCATCCTCTCTAGAACAGCAGAGGATGAAACAATAATCTAACTATGAATTTGCCTTGGATGACAGAAAGTATTGCTTCCCCTTGTCAGAATCGATTCCAGTGTCTTCCAAGGCTGTTGGCTCAGTGAGTGCTGGATCTTCTATTATTAGAGAGTTTTTAGGACTAGAAATCCCCCTTGCCTCAGGCTGGAAACAAGCTAAAGAGAGATCAGAAGTTCAGCATGAACACGTGCCCCTCTGTATATGTGGTGTGACTATTAAGATTTGAGCATTTGGGGATGGTGGTAGAGAATGGAATGACTCTGGGAAGAGGCAGCAAAGCAAATAACAGCATGGCTTTAGCTGCCCAGTACTGATAGGAAATTAACAAGACTGCATTAGGCAGCTGATAAGTAGAATCCTACCACAACATGTAGAATTTTGTTTATTTACAGCATTGCTTTTGATGGTTTGTTCTTGCACTCCAGCAGCACTGGTAGCAGTTTATGCCAGAAAAGGATTACATTACCGTTATATAGGTTAAGGTTAGACCTCACTTAGATTACTTTGGATCATCTTTTTTAATAAACAAAATAATCCGGTCTTGTTAAGAACAATTTTTGTATCCTATAATACTGGTGATAGAAAGCGTAGTCTGAAACAATGAAATGTTCCAGTGACAAGAAAAAATAGTTGTCCTGAACCAAGTGTTGCCATTTGGTTAACTGAGTGTAAACAAAGAGATTTCCCAAGAAACTAGACTGGCAAGGATGAGTGGTGCTTGGATTTGTGATTTCACCTGTAACTTATACTAGTAAAGTATATAGATGCTCCACCTTAAGACCTGGTCGAATTTTAGAGCGCAGAAATAGGTCACACCTCTGCATATATTATTGTGAGAGGGGGTTAATGTCTGGGAAAGGGAGGCAGGAGTTAATAGAACATAATACAAAATACTAGACTAGACTTCAAGCCCCCCTCTCCCAAGTTGTTCTTTTTCTCTGTCCTATTTTATAACTTTTGCACTACACTCCCCAGTTCTAGTAAATCCCTGAAGTAGGTCTCATTGATCTCAGATGAACTTGTTTCCAAGTAAGTATGTCTGAGATCAGAAGGATTAACTAGAAAAACCACCACCCCTTTTGATATCTAAACTGCTCCCCTCCAACTTTATAGAAGTTTAATTCTACAGATCTTTCAAGAAATGGTAGCCAAGCTGTCATAATTAGGTAGCCTAAGCCTCATGTGCATGATCTCAAATACCTCAGTATAATTGAAAGCTATTTGGGTATGTAGACAGTTGGAAAAGTAATATACTAAAGATAATAACAGTGGCTGAACAATTAATGGTACGAACGGTGTGCAGTTCAGGTAAGGCCCTTACTCTTTTGCTGTTGCGTGTGATCATGCACGCATACGGTGACCACAGCTCAAAGTTGAGGTACCTGACAGAATTCATGGACACACTGAGAATAGAAATGATAATGCTAGTACTATTCCAGTTGAAATACAGTAATTGCTATCTGTATGCTAAGGATGGCTGACATTTCAGTATGTGGATTCGTATACTTTTAACAGCTGTGTAGGTGCAGGTTTTCAAACCCTTACAGCATGTCAAACTACACTGGTTGAAAATTCTTTTATATCGCTTATTGCCGAGCTTTATGCAAAAAGGGTTTGTAATTATAATTTCAAGGTAATTGGAAGGACCTGTAGTTCAGTGGTAGAGCACCTACTTTGCATGTCCCAGATTTAATCCCTGGCATCTCCAGGTAGGGCAGGAGCAGCTCCTATCTGAAACCCTGGAAAACTGCTGCCAGTCAGTGTCAACAATACTTGGCTAGATGGACCAGTGGTCTGACTCACTGACCTGGCTTGCACGACACAGCGGGCTCATTGGGGGTTGAGCCTTGGTGCATGCCAGGTATGTGCGGGTGACATTGTGAATAGTTAGTTGTAGGATTATGCGAGGGTTGTTTAATCCTCAAATAACCCTTGGTGGTCAGGTTCTCATGACATGGCAACCCCCACTTGGGGTTGCATATTCAAATGTTGCCTGGCACGCACCACAGCTCTTCATGGGTTAAATAAGCCATGGTGAGCTGGTTGTGTCCTGCAAACCAGACCAGTATAAGGCAGCTTCCTATGTTTATGTAAACAAAATTCCAGGAACATAAACCAATGAAAGATGCTGAAAGTTTCTTTTTAGGTGAAGCCAGTCTTCTTTCTGAAAGTGTTTGGGTAATGACTAATAGTGTTTAATAAAAAAATATCTGTTGAAAAGCTGTTTAATGAGTTAAAATGTACTTTTTGTTTTACTTAGAATCTGTTGGAAGAGGATATGAACGGTCGAACTAAGTGTGGGAATGGCCATTGTGATGTAGTGAAAGGTAGGAAGATAAAATACTGAAAACTAAATCTGCCCGTGTTTTTGACCAGAAGGCTTACCTTTGGTTTTGATTAAAAAAATGTGTAAAAACTCCATTGAGTGATTTTGTGGTGAAACTAGAGGTGCAAGGACCTTTATAATAGTATTACTCTCTCTTCTAAATGACAGAAAATCAAACGTTCAGCTATTCACAGATTATTCTGACATTCCTCTGTGAAATCTTGTGGTTTGCACAGTCGACCAAAGGAGACCTGTCAGGTTAAATTCTCCTTGTATGTTAACAAGGCAACACCACTCCTGGCTCTCAAGTCTCTGCCTCACTGTCATGGCCCCACCCTTTTCAATGGAAATTTTCAGACGGGCAGTATCCTACAGCGCTGTTCTGCCTCTGGTTGTTCCATTCAGCTTTCAGGAACCACTGTGTGTGCAAAGGGACTTTGGTGCTTCTAAAAATAACCCCAGAAATAAGTGGAAATGCTAGTTTCTGGATTGGGACAGGTCAGCAGACCTTCTTTATATGAGCTTCATGGGCCTGCCCCGTTCCAGAAACAAGCATTTCCACTTGTTTCAGGTTATGTTTAGAAGTGCCAAAGCCCTACTGTGTGAGTGGTGGGTTCCACAAGTGCACGGGCACAATAGAATGCTACTCTGAACATGTTCTGAAGATTCCTTGCATGTGTTCAAATATTTGTGACCAGGTTTGCCCTGTTAAATGGCATGATATATTTCGTGCCTTGATGCTTTTTTAAAAGCATATGTGAGTTTCAAATATATTGACACAGATCTGTCTTGCAAGGCATATATGCACAAACCTTTGTACAACACAAAAAGTTGTGATTTTTTCCTTGGACCCCTTACAAGATTGTATGGGAGTACAGAAATATTTCTAAATATTTGCCCTATTTTTTATACATGGTGCTTTCTATCTGGATGTTAGCCAATATTTGTACTCAAATTGAAGTTCATTCATCTTCTTTCTCTACTTTCACTATTAAGCCCAAGGTACCATGACGTTGCTAGCAATTACATTTTTTGAAATGGCCATAGAGGATTTGAACAAAGATTGATTGTTTAGTATAATAATATTGGGGAAGAGTTCTAAAACATTGCCTTATTTCAGGATTTTTTAATTTTTTTTTAAGTAAGTCAGCTTGCTTTTTTAACATCCGATTTTTTTAAAAAAGACAACGGCAAGCCCAGCTGTAATACGTTTCTCTTTTAAAAATAACATGGTTTAAAATGAAATAGAACTCAGTGGAAATATATAACTTCTTAAAACTGAAGTTGATGGTCCTCTTACGATCTTATCACAAGGTGCTTTTCTTTGTAATAGGAGGAAATATAGGGGGAAATATTTGTTATCATACAGCCCAATAATAAACACTAATGTTCATTTCGTACATCTATATATGGACAGGGAATAGTGGTAGTGAGACCACAAGTGATGCCATGTTAATATCAGAAGAGAAATATAGTAAAGGGATGTCATCAATTTAATTCTGCACTCTTTAAAAATAACTTGTATACTTTATGTTTGGTTATTTTCAAAGGATTGCCTATTGCATAAACTAGAGAACACAATTTAATCAGAGAACTCCCACAAGGATCATTAATTTTATGCACAGAACACATTTCCATATAGCTGTTGCATTTGCACTGAATGTAAAGATTATTTTATATTTAGCTTGTAGCTAAAAGTCTGATTTGCAGAATCTCTTGATATTAGTTGTTTTGTAGAAGGGCTTACCATTTGACTAACTGCTTTAGCATTGCAGATTCTGAAATTGGCATCTGCCTCTTGAAATCAGCATGCAAATTTTGACAAAGATATTTAAATGTCCAATCTCAAAATCCAGTTCTTTGGAATATGAATTCATTTTGAACGTTTCAGGTGTTGTTAGTCATCTCCTCTTGTGATGCTCTGATCTACTTTTTGTATGGACAGGCAGTTTCATAAAATCATTACATTATTTTGTTTAGAATTTGAAGGGTGATTATGCTAATTGATCCAAACCTGGAATGGCTTAAGGTCTAGCTTTGCATTAACTAATCAAATAATCTTCAATTCCAGTACTCCAAACTGATCTTACTAATGTGGGCCTGTTTTAAAATGGATTAAAAGGAATGCATATTAAAAACCTACCTCGTAGGCAAGCTATTTCTATGGCAGCATAACAGATGGGCCTGGACTAATTGTTGAGACAGTTCTCATTAGGTTTCAATATTTTAGTAATAAATTAGAATGTACTTTTATATTTATTTTATTATTTCTTTAGAAAATTCAGAATATACTTCTCAATGTAAAAATAAAGTGGTGAATAACAAATCTTCTATATATATAAAAGTCAAAAATCGTGTGTGCGTTCGTGTGTTTGTGGCTGGCTGCAGGGCCGTCTGTAATGCAGGGGATAAGGGGGAGCTGCCCTGGGTGTAATCACACTGTAGGGGCCCACTGAGCCTGTCATTTGGGCCCTACAGTTGCTGCCCCTTTTACTTCACATTCTCACTTGCCAGAGTGTATGACAGGAGTCACTGGGTTACATTATTACTTTGTTTATACTTTCCCTTACTAACAAGTACACCCTCTCAATCATGGTACAGGCCAGGTTTCTGATTTCAGCTATAAGTCATCGTATTGGCCTTCTTTCATTCTATTGGTCTCTCTCCCATTCACTCAGACTTCCTTCACCTTGGATTGGCTGGCTACTGTTTGTTCCCTCCCGTTTACTCATGGTTTCTTTTCTGACTGTGGAGAGCATTTCGTTTCTCTCCCCTGTTCCTGCAATATCCCGCAAGGAAGCCCCTGTTGAACATTTTAATAGAATATAAAATAATGTTCTGCAGCCTTTTCTGCAGGGTGGATTTATTTTTAAATCAAAACAATTTATAAATCACCCTAAAAACAGCTAATTTAAATAATAGCTTTAAATCAACGTTCCCATTTTGCTATTTATTTATGTATTTATTTACAGTATTTTGTATACCGTTCTACATCTAAACAGATCTGGAGTGGTGAACCACTCTGGAAAAGAGCTGTTTTCAGGAGGCGCTGAAAGCGGCATAGCGTTGGCGTCTGCCTGACCTCCAGAGGTAGGGAGTTCCATAGGAAGGGACTGAAAAAGCTCTTCTCTGAAAGCACTGAAAGCTCTTCTCTAGGTGGACTCTAATCGGGCCATAAGTCCATATAGAACCATCAGGAGCATGCCCTCTGATGACCTCAGTGACTGGGCAGGTTGGTAAGGGAGAAGGCATTCTCTCAGGTATCGTGGTCCCAAGTTGTTTAGGGCTTTGTATACTAGTACCAAAACCTTAAACCTGGCCAGGTAGAGAATAGGCATCCAGTGCAGTTCCCTCAGCAAAGGAGTGCATGCTAATTGAGTACTATAACAATTTAAAACATATTGGTTTGCAGCTACCATTATACTACCTAGGAGCATAATCCAGAACCTCTGGTCCTGCACCCCACATGCTTTTTGATGATGCTATATCATAGAATCATAGAATAGTAGGGTTGGAAGGGGCCTACAAGACCATTGAGCCCAACCCCCTGCTCAGTGCAGGAATCTAAGTCAGAGCATCCCTGACAGATGGCTGTCTAGCTTCATCTTGAATGCCTCCAGTGTGTGAGAGCCCACCACCTCCCTCGGTAATGGATTCCATTGTCGTCTTGCTCTAACAGTCAGGACGTTTTTCCTGATGTTCAGCCAGTATCTGGCTTCCTGTAACTTGAGCCCATTCTTCTGTGTCCTGCACTTTGGGATGATCGAGAAGGGATCCTGGCCTTCCTCTCTGTGACAACCTTTCAAGGACTTGAAGAGCGCTATCCTATCTCCCCTCAGTCTTCTCTTCTCAAGGCTAAACATGCCCAGTTCTTTCAGCCTCTCCTCATAGGGCTTTGTTTCCAGCCCCCTGATCATCTTCGTTGCCCTTCTCTGAAACTTCCAGTTTGTCTGCATCCTTCTTAAAGTGTGGTGCCCAGAACTGGACACAGTACTCCAGATGAGGCCTAACCAGTGCGTAGTAGAGGTGAATTAGTAAGTCATGTGATTTGGAAGCTATACTTCTATTAATGCAGCCCAAAAGAGCATTTGCCTTTTTTGTAGCCACATCACATTGTTGGCTGATATTCAGCTTGTGCTCTACAACAATTCCAAGATCCTTCTCGCTTGTAGTGTGGCTGAGCCAAGTATCCCCCATCTTGTAACTGTGCATTTGGTTTCTTTTTCCTAGGTGCGGAACTTGGCATTTATCCCTATTAAATCTTGTTCTGTTGTTTTCTGCCCAGCACTCCAGCCTATTAAGATCACTTTGAATTTTGTTTCTGTCTTCTGGGGTATTAGCTATCCCGCCCAATTTTGTGCCATCTGCAAATCTGATCAGCATTCCCTGCACCTTCTCCTCCAAGTCATTAATATAAATGTTGCAGAGCACTGGGCCCAGGACTGAGCCCTGCAGTACCCCGCTCGTTACCTTTCCCCATTTGAGAAGATATAATGGATAAGAACTCTTTGAGTCCAATTCTGTAGCCAGCTGTGGATCCACGTGGTCATTGTTTTATCTAGCCCACTTTAAGCTAGTTTGCTCATCAGGAGATCATGGAGCGCTTTGTCAAAAGCTTTGCTGAAGTCGAGATATATTATGTCCACAGCATTCCCACAGTCCACAAGGGAGGTGACCTGATCAAAAAATGAGATCAGATTCGTCTGGCAGGATTTGTTCTTGACAAATCCATGTTGGCTTTGATTAATCACTGCATTGTTTTCAGTGTGCTTACAAACTGATTGCTTTACAATCTGCTCTAGAGTTTTCCCAGGGATTGATGTCAGACTGACTGTTCTGTAGTTCCCAGATTACTCTTTTTTTGCCCTTGTTGAAGATAGGGACAACATTAGCCCTCCTCCAATCATCTGGCACTTCACCCGTCCTCTGTGATTTCTCAAAGGGAATAGACAGTGGTTCTGAGAGTTCTTCTGCCAGTTCTTTCATTACTCTAGGATGCCATTCATCTGGCCCTGAAGATCTGAACTCATTCAAAGTAATTAGGTGTTCCTTGACCATATGCCTATCGACCTCAAGCTGCAATCCTGCCCCCTCAGCCTGTACTTCACCTTTGCCATGGGGGGTCATAGACCCTCTTTTGGGAGAAGACTGAGCCAAAGTAGGAATTGAGCACTTCTGCCTTTTCTTTGTCATCATTTTGCCATCCTTATCTAATAGCTGAACCACCATTTCTTTCCTCTGTCTTTTACTATGCATGTAGCTGAAGAAAGCTTCTTTGTTGCTTTTAGCATGCCTCGCTAACCTCAGCTCGTTCTCAGCTTTAGCCTTCCTGATGCCATCCCTGCAATTCTGTGCTACCTGCCTGTACTCTTCCTTTGTTGCTTGGCCCTCCTTCCACTTCCTATATGTGTCCTTTTTTGTTTTCAGGTCATCTCTAAACTTTTTGTGAAGCCACATTGGCTTCTTTGTTGTCTTCCACCTTTTTTTTTCTTGTTGCAATAGTTTGTAATTGTGCCTTGAGAATTTCCTTTTTTAAAAACTCCCACCCATCTTGGACTCCTTTTCTCATGAGAGTCACTTGCCATGGGACCTTACTTAGGCCCCAGATCACTTACTCATTGTTCTGAGTTTATTAAAATCAGCTTTCCTAAAATCCAGGGCACGGGTTTGGCCACACTCGGCTTTTTCTTCCTTTAAAACCAAGAACTCAAGTATAACATGGTCACTTTCCCCGAGAGTTCCCTTAACTGCTACTTGATCCATTAAGTCATCTCTGTTGGTTGGGATCAAGTCAAGGATAGCTGATCCTCTAGTTCCTTCCTCTACTTTCTGTAGGAGGAAGTTATCAGCAACACAAGTCAGGAATTTCTTGGAGGGGCCATGTTTTGCAGAATTTTTCTCCCAACAAATATCGGGGAAATGGAAGTCCCCCATTACTACTACGTCACGCTTCCTTGAAACATTGGAAGGTTGGTTTTCAAAAGTTTCATCCTCGTTTTCTCATTGATTGGGTGGCTGGTAGTAGACCGACCACCATGTTCCTTTTATTGTTTGCTCCATTTATTTTAACCCAGATGCTCTCGATGGGGCGACCAAGTTCCTCCTCCTGTATTTCTGTGCAGAGATATGTATTTTTCACATACGGTACAACCCCACCTCCCTTTCTGTTCCTCCTGTTCTTTTTGAACAAGCTATATCCTTCAATTGCTGTATTCCAGTCATGAGAGTCATCCTACCAAGTTTCAGTTACACCTATCAAGTCATAATTTCCTCCTGTATGAAGAGTTCAAGTTCGTTCTGCTTGTTTCCCATACTCTGGGCATTGGTATATAGACATCGAAGACCATGTGCTTTATAGTCTGGCCTTCTTCCTACATGTTTTTGAAACCTATTATTGGGCGCTATTAGAGCTGTTCTCTCTGTTGTGGTGCATGAGCCTTCGTCCATTGTTATCCCCCAACTTTGTCTCCCTCCCCCATAGGATTCAGCTTAAAGCCCTCCTGAAGAAATTCTTCATGCTGTGGCCAAACACATTCTTCCCAGCCTTTGAGAGGTGCAACCCATCCCTTGCCAACAGTCCATCTTATATATAGCCTGTGGTCCCAGAATCCAAATCTCTCACACAGGCACCACCTTCATAGCCACTCATTCACCCAGAGTATATTTCTTTCCCTTTCTATTCCTCTTCTAACTACCAGAAGGATGGATGAGAAAACTATCTGGGCCCCAAAGTTCTTAAGTTTCCTTCCCAGAGCTTCAAAGTCTGATGCGATTTCTTCATAGCTCCACTTGGCAGTATCATTTGTTCCCACATGGACAAGAAGAAAGGGATACCTGTCAGTGGGCTTTATGAGTGCAGGCAACCCTTCAGTCATATCTCTAACCTGTCTTCCTGGGAGACAGCATACCAGCATAATATCTGATACATCTGTATTTCTTAGCCCTTTCAAAATGTGGGTCGCTAAATAATGGAGGTACTTTAAATTAAGATAATTATACTTGCAATCTAATTTATGGTGTCTGAGTTCCAAGAACAAATGAGTTCCAAGTAAGGGTTATATGTGGTTCTACTGCAGTTCTTGCAGTAAGGTTTAAGCTTTCCTTTGGAGGTGAGAATAATTAAATTGTAGCTTTCCTTGTATAAAATAATCCATATTTATCTGTAGAGGGATATTTGTTATCTACCATTTGTTTAGAGGAATTGAAATCTGATCTCTAAATATAGCGCTATAGACAAAGATCATTTGTTTAGTTTATTTTGTAGTTTGATTAACTTACTGTTTGAATTGTACAAGATAAAAGCTCTTGTGTACCAAAGGGTACATTTTGTTTTAGAAGTGAGCATATTAAATATTGAGTGATAATATTCAATAGATTTGAACTTAGGTTTGAAGGTGCTTGTCATATATTTTTTAGAAAACGTATTGTTAATGTGGCAAGACTATTGGATTTAGACCAGGGAGGCTCAGATCCAAGGCCTCACTCAGCCATGAAGCACCTTGAGTGACCTTGGGCCAGTCACGTTCTCTCTGCCACACAAGGCTTTTATGAGAATAAAACTGTGCATATGTGTATACCATATGCCATCTCAGAGGAAGGATGAGATAAAAATGTTAAACAAACATACGAATTGGTGCCCCCAGTACCATTTCTGGTGGCTTCATAAGCTACGTTGCTTGGCTTCTACAGTGCACTGAGGGGTCCTATTTCATTAAATGGTCACCATGTTTAAGACTATATCTGTCATCTGTTTTTTTCCTGGAGCTTGTTTAACCTTCCTGTCCATCTAATGACTTCACATGAGAAGATAAACCTTAAATGGGTTATGAGCTCTCTGCTGCTACCAACCTCTGAACCACCAAGTGAACATGATCAATCAGACAAATCCTCTACTAGCAAATGAGGATAGGGTATTCTGAAATGAAGTAATTTAATCCTACTGAAGTTGCTTATTTTAAGATGCAGGCAGTTAACACATGTCAGCCTTCCCTAACCTGGTGCCCTCCAGATGAGTTGGATTGCAACTCCCATAATTTCCAGCCAGCATGGCTAATTGAGAGTTACAGTGCAGCATACCTGGAGGGCACTAGGTTGGGGAAGGCTGACATATAGGAAGGGTTAATGTATGTATTTATCTTCTTAGTAAAGATGAGTGTTCTGCAAAATGCCCTATATCAGTCCAGGGAATGTATAACCTTTGCAGGAAAGATAGTCTGATTCACTCAAGTTTGTAAGCTTAACTGGCTTTTAAGTGGAAGCTAGAATGTCTGTGTGCTATAGAACTGGTATTATAATGCTTGTTGCTGTACTGATGCATAATGTTAAGGAGCTGGAGCTCAGAATTTGTAGAAGAAAGCAGCATGGGAGATGTAGTATGCCCAGGGGGCTGAAGTTCAAGGATTATGCTCTTGAGATGTTCTTAGCAGAAAGGGGATCACACTCTCATTAAAATAATCTGTACTGTGGCTCCAGACTTCTTAATAGCAGTAGAATGAGACTAGTATCAGCAGTGGGAGGTAATTTTCTTAGAAAGCAGCTTGGCTGAAGTATGAATAGCTATCGGGTAGACTTGCTGGATTCTACCAATTGATCTTCCATTCTTGCTTCGTTCCACCATCACTGTTTCTCCACTTTAAGACATAAATATATGCAGAAGTACAAACACAAATCTTGTAATATTTATGAGTATAGAAATGAACTTTAAAACATTACTTTTGGTGGCTGTCAGAGGCTTAGGTTTTCTGAAATTATACCTCTCTTGAGTTTTGGAGTAAAATACAATGTTAACATTAATGTCATGCCTAGTTCTTTGGCAAATAAATGCCATGGAGTAAAATAATTTTACTGATATGCAGTTTGAACACATTTTCTTGCTTGTCTTATGAGCAGACAAGCTGCTGACTCTGACGTTAGGAAATTCCAGCTGTGGCAATAATTAAAAGCCAAAAATTTATCTGGAAATTGGTATCCTTGGTTGACCCAAGGCATCTTGGTGCCTGAATTGAAAAATCCAAATGACACCCCACCTAATTAACATACGATACAATCCATCTGGAAATTTGCATGTACAAGCCCCACTAAAAACAACAGGAGCTGTTTAAGAGCACAGTAGAACTCTTGTGCATCACATTTATTTCTGTGGAGTTTGCTCAGGAAAACTTTCCAGTGGACTGTGCTTCGTGTGACAGAGCTGTTTTATGTATTTTAGTGCTGTAAGCCGCCTCTGGCCTGAAAGGCAGCCAACAAATGTTTTAATTAAATAAATAAAAATCTATGTCTCCCATTCTGCTGTTCACAGGGGTGCCCAAAATCTGCACTGTACTTTTTCTTATGGCGAAGACTGCTCCTGACAGAGACTGAACTTATTGAAGTTGTTCAAATGAAGTTCTGTTATGCAAGCTATTTCATGTCTAGCATATTTTATCTAAAAGACACTCAGCCTCAATCTGAATTGTATAATAAGAAAATATATTGGCACAATTATGTGTGTGTATGTTTTGCTTTTTGGTAAGCAAGCTGCCTATCCTTCATTCAAGGATGGTGAGGTTGCATAATCATCCTTTAATGAGTCAGTGATTCTGACCAGAGTGTGGAAAGGTCTCATGTTCCTTGTCAGCCCTCCACGCTGCAGAATTAGGATGGTAGGATTTCCCCCCTAGATATCAGACTAAATATGCATCCTTACTGTTAATCCTTCATGACATCTATATAGAATCTAAAGCAGAAAGCTAACAGCTTTTAAATGCACATATCTGAGGCCATATTTGGCCTTGGAAAAATATAATGAATAAATTTTATAGAGAACTATTGCTTAAGCTGCAGTACAAAATGAAGAAACATTGTGGAAGAGCACACCAAATTAGATTTGGTGGAGGATGTTCAGCAGGGGGTTCTGTGGAATCTGCCAAAGATGTTCTTAAAGCAGCCCTACCTGCCCCCCTCAAAAATGTGTTGTATTCCAACTCCCATCATCCACAGTAAGTATGTTCATTAGCTGGGGTGATGGGAGGTGCAGTCCAACACATCTGGAGGGTATCATGTTAGGGAAGGTTGCTCTAAAGCAGTGCTTTTCAAGCTTTCTCTACACAGGTAACCTATTCTGCCTCAAAATGTCAGTTGATTCCCACAGGATTCTGGAACCTGTTCTAGGTTGCACACTCAGTTCGAGCATGGTTCTTGTCAGACTTTATGGTTACTCTTACTACTGCTAGATGCGGATTTAATGTCAGCTGTGTGCTAGATGCTGTAGAAAGTGCATAAGTGACCATTATCCCTGTCCAGAGGCTTACCGCCTACAGTAGGTAGACAAGACAGAGATGGCAAGGAGAGATGACCAAGGGAGCAAGATTGAGAAGGGAGAGTGGCAATGGAGAAGCTCAGCGGGTTCAGGAAAGGCTTTCTTAGATTATGGCTTACCAGCAATGTAGAAAGGACAAGTGTCTTAAGCATTATTTCAGAAAGCATTCAGATTTGGTGAAACGAACAACAAAAACTTGGCTGAGGGGTCTTTAAGATGGTTTGGGGTAATGGGTGATTTTTACAAGTATTGGCTTTCTTGATTCTGAGCAACATATTACAGCTGATAGTTTTTAACGTCATAATTTTTCCTCTTACGTTTCAATTAAGCTTGGTGTTGAACCTGTTTGAGCTAAATTCAATTTCATAGAAGCTTTCAAGGGCTACATTCCAGTGGTGGGTGGGGCCAAAGGCAAAGGGGGTGGGGCCAAAATTCTAAAAATACTAGTATGTCGCTGGTTTTATATTAAGTTATTATATTGTATTTTTAGGTTTTTAATCTTTGTAAACTGCCCAGGGAGCATTGGTGATTGGGCGGTATAGAAATGTAATAATAAATGAATTAATTAATTTTAGCTTAAAGCTCTTACTGCCAGTAACTAGCCTTAAGAGAGGCATTTCAACCTTTCAGAATGGGGAAAAACCAAGTAAAAGCTGGGAAATCACCAAATGATTGGCGGTTGGGGGGTGGGGTGGGGTCAGGGGAAGGAGTGTGGCTATCTGGGGTACCCCAGAGGGCTGGACTGAGATCCCAGTTGGGCTGTATTTGGCCTGTGGGCCTGAATTTCAACACCCCTTGTGTAAACAATTGCGCTCAGTGTGGCACATGATAGTGACAGTGGTCCTTCTTCTGTAGCAACCTCTGTTGGTAAAAGTATATCCATACAATCTTTCTGCCAATTTATGAGCTTTTGGCGTAAATCTGAAGGCCCTAGACAATGTCAGCACCATAGTTTGATTTTTAAGAGATAGCATCTTACCTGTTTATCTTTCTTATATTGGGAAACTCTTGCTTTCATAGATAATTCAGTAACTTTGCATCTTGGAACAATGCATCTGTTGTACTAAATTTCTTTGAAATGTTTTTCTTCTGAAAGCAGAAACAGGTAACAATTTGTTGAATGGCTAGAGAATCACTGTGGGAGGCAATATAGTATGTGGGTCTCTTCAAAGAACTGAAGAGTAACTGTGAGACATTTTAGGCAAATGTACAAGCAAAGGATGTATGTTTCGATGCTCAAGAGAAATTCTAGAGAGATGGATGTTGAATAACGCCAGTTCATTAAGCTATAATTGTAGCATGCAATTAATTCTTCCTGTGGTTTCGAACTGTGACAGTATATTGAAATGCTTTTTAAAGTAAAAAAGGGGTTTCTACATAAGAGGATAAGCTATAATGCATTGACTAGCATGTAAGAGAGAATTCACCACTGAAAGGGATATAGCAAACATGAAAGGATGGATCCAGATTTAGTCGTACTTAGAGTAGAGCCATTGAAGTCACAACTAACATCAAGTCCTATTGATTTCACTGGGTTATTCTAAATGTGAGTAAATCTGGATCCAATCCAATATGTTTCCTGAAGTTAGAGACAGTCCTATAATGTCTACTGAGAAGTAAGTCTTGTTGAGTTCAGCGGGGCTCACTCCCAGGTAAGTTGGTATAGGATTGCAGCCTCTGTTTATCAACTTTCCTTTTCTAAATTCCCATGCGATTTACAAATCTAACACATTTTGTATCATCCTGATTTTACAAAATTAGAACAAAGTAGATTCAATAATATTTTAAAGTAACTGATTAAAAAATGTGATGGAAGGAGCAATCCTATGGCCGCTAGTCAGTGGCTAGACGGCCACAGGATATATTGTTTCCTGGGAACTGACCTTGAAGCCTGTGCTCCGAGGTCGGTTCCCAGAGAACTGATCTCCCCCCAATTCCGCGCTGCCTCCAAGGCAGCACGTAACAGCCCCGTGCTCCGCGCTTGCAAGAGGAGCGCGGAGCAGCCAAAAAGAGGTGTTCCGGGTGTGGAGGGCAGAAATGCCTGTATGACACATCCAACGTGTCGTACAGCAGCCTCTTCCCCTGCTCAGCCCTCCCATAGTTAGACAGCTGTACTTGGCTGTCTAGCTGAAAATGCAGGGCAGGAGAAATACAGAGGGAACAATCCCCTCTGTGCTTCTGCCCTGCATTGGATAGGTGATCGCCTCTGAGTTTGGAGGCGGCCACCTATCTGAATAGGATTGCGCCCTGAGTGCTGAATATTGATGTAAGTTTTCTGGGGGGGAAATTAATTGGAAAAAGAATCCAGAAAATTTTCCTATGCAAATTCAATTTGCATCCAAAAATTTTCTGATGTCCTAGAGAGAGATCTAATTTGATTTTACTTGTATTTAGTAAACAAAACTGAAATTACCCCATGTTAATTTTTTGTCCCAATACACCGCGAGTATTTAACCTGAAATATTTGAGGGGGAAAATTAAAACACACTTAATGTGACTTAAATGATATATAGGCATTTTCATTGGCATATCTTTAAAAAAGTAAAAATATTATTTAAATGCAAGAAAACCACAAGGGTATTGAAAACTGTTGATACACTAATATTTTTTAGCAATCCAAAGAACTGTGCATGATATGCTGAGAACCACTCATCTATTTCAACAGTGTTCAAATCTCTTTCACTGGGATTGTTGGGGATCCTTCAGTTATGGTATCACTACTTAATAGTTTCATTTCACACTGAGTCATAAATATTTCAGTGACATATATGTATTCTCTCACATACTTGCTAGGGACAATCACCCCCAAAACATCAATTACAACTTGGAAACTTTAGAGCTTGCTTAATATTGTATTTGCAGTTGGTATCCATTCATTCTTACTAATGAATTTATTAGTAAATTCTCTGCTGAAAAATTCTCTGCTGAAAAATAAAGCATTGGGAAAATTTTCCACCCCACACCATTGGTACTGAACATTCCTCTGCCCCAGTTTCAGTACATTCAAAATGGGTAATGCCATTTCTCTGATAAAGAGCTTATTGCCCAGAAACGTACATGCCTGTTCATTCTACAAACATTCATCCTGTAAAACAAATGCCCTTGCCTCTTGTTGGCCCCCAGGAGGGTAAAAGATATACAACTGTCTTATTCTGTACGAAGCAACTGATGAGAGATATCATTCTTGTGCTACCATTAGTGTTTTTGCCAAGAATGTGATGACTTCCAGTAAAACAAAAACATACATTTCAGAGTAAGCAGCATCTTTCCTCATCTGATGAGTAAAGAAATATGTTTACATAGCCCATCTTACCACAGAGTTGATGCTGTAGGTAATTATTTAGGGGAAGCTGCCTTGATGGCTTCTCTTTGTTTTTGTTTTAAAAAATAATAAACCTGTCATACCTCCAGGAACTAGTGGTTTAGCTTTAACAGTTAACATGAATTGTTAATTAATTAATCTATAAACTTTATATTATAAAGGGTCAGATATCGCTAGATTTAAAAAATAAACCATTAGATCAATGGTTATAAATCTGGGAATCACATTTCTCCAAATCTATAACCATTCTGGTTTGCAACCTTTAGGGCACAATCCTATGGCTGCTAGTCAGCGGCTAGACAGCCAAGGGATGGGTTGGTTCCTGGGAACTGACTCAGAGCCCATGCTCCAAGGTCGGTTCCCGAAGAACTGACCTCCACCCCCTCCTACACAACCTCATAGGCAGTACAGATGGGCCTTGCACTCAGCAGAACGGAGCGGGGGAAACGGCATTCCCGGGGGCGAGGCGGGGAGGTGTCTAGCTGCAAAAGCAGGGTGGCAGGAGTGAGGAGGAGATCTGCTCCTCACCACTCTCCCACCCTGCACTGGATAGGTGGTCGCCCCCAGGTTCGGAGGTGAAGGTCAATCCGCTTAGGATTGCTCCCTCCAAGATGTCTTTCTCAACACAGAGTTAACGTACGGAAAATTTGCTATATTGATACTTAAAGGAAGCCCGTATTTCTTGTATTTATTATGCAGTATGTCATTTACTGTCCTGTAGATTATTTTACTGAAATAACATTTTATAAGTTGGTTATGTGTTTTAAAGATTTTTATTTGTATTTCTACCAACACGGTCCAAGAAATTTTGATCCGTGTTGCGTGTTGATTTAGCTGAGTTCACTCGTTGGTTGTGTCAGTACTGCCATAGTGAAATGGCACTTGGTCTTGCAACTGCATTTTGAATATGGCAGGACATGGAACCGAAATGGGACAAAAGTTCATGCTTTCTGTTAAGATTAATTGGCCAGATAATGACACAGGTTTGAGGCAAAGCTCACAGCTATCTTGCACAACAGGTTGTTTTAGTAGAGTGATAAAGAAATCAATAATTTTGCTAAGCAGCTTTGTTGAATTCTGATTTTTGTCCTCTCCTTTAAGTGCTTCTGATGGGTGCTTGCAAATAGTCATTCTCTTGAACTTGCTAAGGTATTTTTTTCAGCTCCATGGTCCTGGGTTGTTGTGTCCCCCTCCCCAGCTCACTTAGCAATTCTTTGTGTCTATTCATATATGTAGTAAGAAGTGCCATAACCCATTGTAATCATAAGGTGTCCCTTATACATGTGTGCCAGATACATGGTTCTCATAAACGTTGTTCATCTTTGAATATTCCTATCTAATCCAAAGTTTGGAATAAGTGCATAGCAAATAGTGTTTGCTGGGAGTTTAAGCAAAATTAATTGTAAATGAGCCTAGAAATATGTGTAACTGTATGTCCTCTGGAAGTATATTAAACCCACATTCTTCCATAGCCTCCATAATTGCAAGAGTCCACCAGTAAGTGCAAGCAGCTTTTATCTGTAAGTCTTTGCCTCTAGTTATAGCACTGAGGCCAAGCCAGCATATAGACTTCCAACTCAGGGAAAGGAATTATGCCTTCCTCCCCTGCTCCCTGGCTTTAAATTACAAAAATGTCCAATTCTTCCCTTTTGAAATACTGGCCTTTCAGGTGGCAACCCTTTACAGTTTTTCTTCACTGGTGGTTGTCCATTCTTAGGAAAGTAGCTCTCCAGACCAAGCTGTGGATGTGGCTCTTCAGATGCCTCGGAGGAGGATGCTAAATCCTGGCTTGGATATTCCTGAAGTCTTCCTGTGGATGCCAACTAGCAATTTCCAGGTCACCCGGCAACAGAAGCCCTGGGTGATGGTTGCAGGTGAGGCCCTCTTCCAGCCTCTGCCTGGGCAGAAAGTGTCCATCTGCCCTCTTGCAAGCAACTCTCACCAGCCTGTCTTCCCTTCTCACCCCCACTTCCCGTTCCTTCCCAGAGCTTTCTAGCAGCATCTTGATGAGGCCCAGCTGTTGCTGCTGAGGCTTCACTGCCCCACAACTGTACTGTGCTACCCTTATCAGCTCAAGCCATCCCCAGGCCGTGCTCCTTTTAAACTTTATACTCAGACCTAGCTGTCTGCTGCCTCTCTGCCTCTCTGCCTGGGTGTTTTCCACAAAGGAAGGATGACATGGTCCAGTGAATCCTGGCGGGCTGTTACAGTAACTGAAACAAACTAATTTTCTTCCCCCATTTACCTCTGCATCCATTCCCTTCATCTTTAATTGTCTCCCCTGTGTTGAATTATAGATTGTAAGCCCATTGTGTGCAAAGCTTCATTTACAGTGATGAAGATATAAAAACAAAGACATTTTATTAATAATAGTAAGATGTACAACTGGAGAAAGGCATCTTTATTTCAACTCTGCATGTGCGTTACATTTTTTCTAAGCAGCAGAGCCAGCTTTCTCACCCTTACCTGCAGTTAGGTTACCATATGATTGCTGGTTTAAAAAAAAAAAAGTCCAGTTTGGCGGTTCTGATTGACTCTGCCAGTTGTCCGTAGGCTCTGGTCATTCAGTGAGCTGAGCAGGACTGCACTTCCTCAACCAGAGGTAGTTGGGAGCATAGTAAAGTTAAGCACATGGTTGGAGCCTATGCAAAACCAACTCTTTATGTGCTGAGCCTTCACACAGGAATTCCTTAAGCAGCAGCTACCTGGGAAATAATCATCTTCACACCCTGCATCACACTTGTGGAAAGAACAGGGTGCTATTTTTCTCCCTCCCAAGTTAGCAGACTTAATACGGAAGTATGCACCAAAATTCTGCAATCTCTTAACAGTCAGGTGCCATGTGGGGGTGCTTAAAATATTTTAATATTATCCCCCTCCTTTCTTTCTATGAGGTTCAACACTACTCTGCAGCTTAAACTTGACATTTAGTGCCAAATGCAGGGTTCCCAATCCAACGTTTGCTTGTAACATACAATACAAGGATGGGGGTATTTGCTGGGGAAAGCGGCAGGGAGGAAGGAGGATGTCCTTCCTTTTCTGGCACTATTCCCTACTCAAGCAGGGAGCCTAGAATTGCAGAGGGATGGTTAAGTAGCCACCTGCCACTTTTCTGCTGCAGAAGCCCTCTGTGCCTCACTGCCACCATTGGTACTTGCATGTCTGAGGCAAACATGAAATTGGGAATGTCTAGACCTGCCTCACAAATTGGGTGATATCCAATGGTGTCTGTCCACCAGCAAAATGGTCACACTTGGCAGAACAGATTCCCTTCCCCCCCTACAGCCCCCTGCACATCCCCCCAAATTGCTCTGGATGGTTGGTGGACCCTCCAGAGCAGATTTAGGGTGGTATGGGGGGAAGAGAGATGGGAATTTCCATTGTGAAAGCGGATGTCTGCTTGCAGAAGGTTGATGTCCTTTTTTTTTTTAGATGTTCACATTAAAAAGTAAACTGAAATAAACACAATTCCATTTGTTGCCACAGATCCCTGTCAAGTACTCACTTGGCCACAAACCCATATTTGCCAGTGCTTAATGTAGGAAGCTGCCCTGATAGACCGCAAGAGATGAATTGCTGTTAACTGCTCATAGGCAAATAGTTTCCCAACCTGTCCTCAAGCAATTCTCAGAGGGCTTCTGTAACCCTGGTTCCCAGGCTAGTTGTCATACATCTATTCTATGGTAACCCTTTCCCTCTCTACTAAGACCTGTAACACTTGTTTCCCTTCTCCACCCTTCATTAAAGTTAGCTTTCCTTTCAGCTTCACCTCTGCACACAGAAATGACTAGCCGGCAATTTGCCATGCCACCCTACCCTACACTTAACACAGGAAGTGCCCTCCTGAATCAGACAAAAGCTCCATCTAGTCCAGGATGCAGCTAGTAGCAAACTGCTTCATTCTTTCAGTTCATCGAGGATAGGAGTTAGGACAATCCTGCCTCTGGATCAAATTGCTGCTGGAATGTATGTAGGAGGCAGTGTGTAAGACACCAGCAGTTGCATGAAGATATCTGACCACCGAGTAAGTCAGATGCTACCTAGAGTGGCTATTTCCAGTAGTGAGGAGTATTTACCCAAGCATCAGCCATAGCTCATGGCTGATGAGAAATTAGCAAGAGATATTAATAGAGAAATTAGCAAGAGATAATGATGAGAAATTAACAAGAGAGAAATTAGCAGCACTGTTTTCTTATCATCAAGCCAGATAGCTTTGGTGGGAGCAGAGCCAGAAGGTTTGCATGGGGAAGAGGTGAGGTGATCTCTTGTGAGGATTGGATTAGTTGGGAAGGCTCTTTTGGAATGGGATGGTGCGGAATGGAATGGGGGAGTATTATTTTGGGGAGCCAGGCATAACCATCAATAGAATAGGGGGCAGAAGGAGACGGTCTGGCCATCATAGAGGAAGACGGTCTGATCATATATTTGTCACTCTGTTTTATTGGCATCTCCCAACTAGCAGTATCTTGGCAACTTGTGTGACAGCCCTCAGGATTTGAAAGTCTTGCTGCCAGGTTGGTTAACGGGAAAACATCTATCATCCAGGTGAACATGGCAACCTGGAGTATATAATGGAAACCTGATTGAATGAAGTAGGAGGGGTGATTTTGTCTCAGTTGTGTCTGCCAGGTTTCTCTGTGCAGCAGCAGGCTCAATCTAGGGACGGGAAGGGTGTGGTGGTGGCGGTGGTAGTGGTCTGTTGGGAGACCATTGCCTTGACCATGTGCGCTGTTCAGCCTTCACCAGGTTTTGAACGTGTGTTTCCAAATTTGGGTGTTTGAGACAGGGTAGGGATTCTGTGAGGTGAATGGTACACCACCGTCCACCTCACTGCCCAATAGTCCCCCTAGCTGAGCTGGTCTCAAGGGTTATATTGGAGTTCTCCAGTCTGGTTGTTCCAGGGGACCTCAGTATCCACACTGAGGCTTCCTTGTCACGACTGACTCGGGGCAACCATGGGGCTGTCCCAGGTAGTTTCTAGCCCTACACATTCAACTGGACACACCTTGAACCTAGGGTTTTGTTTTGTTTTTGCCAGATGGGATGAGGGTAATGGGGCAACCTATCCTAATAAGTCTCCCCTGCAAAAGTCTAGGGTGCTGCCTAGACCTGACCAGGTAGTGATTTGCCCATGGCAATAGTTTTATTGTCATGGACAGATCACTACCTGGTCGGGTTTAGGCTCAGCAGCACCCCAGATTTTTCCAGGCCGGTGGCGAAATCTATTAGGTTGGGCCACCCTAGGAGGCTGATAGATCCAAATGGTTTTATGATGGCTCTTAGGAGTTTTCCTGTCACACAAGCTGGCAATCTTTTGGTTAACCGCTGGAATGGGAAAATGATCCAGGGGGTTGATGATCTCTCTCTCTCTGGGTGTGGACCTAATTTAGCTCGTTGGTGAGCTGAGGAGCTGATAGTAATCAATGGCAGAGAAGACTGCCATAGTGATAGTGGTAGAAGACTCATGACGAACTTTAGAGTTCATATTGGCGTCTACACTGGTTGTAATGGTGGCAAAGAAATCTTACTTTTTCACCACCATTGCATCACCTCAAACCTGGCCAGTTCCAAGTAGGGATGCCATCAAAACTCAATATTAGGCTGTTTGTTGGTAGAATCTATTATGTTCATAATGCCCCTATGTGTACTGCGCTTGCATGGCTATCAAACAAACTTTAGTATTTTCATTATACAAACTGAGATTGATTATCATCTGCATGACCAAGGGCGCAATCCTAGGCATGTTTTGATAGAAAAAAGCATGGTTGACTGGGGATTGCTGGTAGTTGTAGGACTTTTTTTGGTCTAAACATGTATAGGATTCCACCCAAAAGCATTTAAATACCACCATTTCTGTCCATGTCTTGATGTTGGTTGGTTTGGCCCTTTATTTTCTGATAGAAATGTTAGCATACCATTTAAAATGCTCATGCTTCTGGAATTATATTACTTAAGGCTTTAGCTACTGTTTTCCAACCAATCAATGTAAAATTTTGGGTTTGAAAAAAGAAGTAGCAGCCACCCCTTGTTCAATTTTCTTTTTCACTCATGGCTTCATTTCCTTTCTGTATCCAGCTAGTCAACCAAGGCCATTTGAATAGAATAGAAATGTTATTGGCACCAGCCACAAACCATTGTAACATCATACATAAAACAACAGATTAGATAGAATTATCAGACTAGATACTATAGAAATTTATAGCAGGCCATTTCTCTCTAGTACTGGACAGAATTTTTTTCTTGTTTAAGTTAATGTTTACTTCAGTCTTAGGTGCTGGTGGGTAGCACTGTGAGGGGTACTGAAAAGGAGATCCAAGGAGGAGGAGATTGGGAGTGGAGTGGTACAGCCTGGTGTGGTCAGTGGGCAAGGAGGAGATCTGGGCATTGGTGAATGGAAGTGCCGCTTCTGCAGTTGGTGCTGCTTGTGCCACAGCTGCTTGCACTGGCTTCAGTGGCTCCATGCCAACTGTACGGCAAACACTAGGGCACATGAAAACAGCCAATCAGAAGAGAACATAATGTAGTGATGCATGACATCATGATGCATAACATGATGCCGTACTGTAGTTCCCAAGGTGCACTTCGTTGAATTGCATGTGTAGCAACAAGATCTCGGAATAATGGAGAACTGTCTTCTGAGATTGGACAGGAGAATTCGTAACTTTACGAGCAAATCACGATTTCTGTTGGGGTAAGTTTGCCCATCACTAGTTCTGAATAGTTAGATGTCTTTTACATCTTGGATCACAAGGTGGAGGTGAGGACTGCTCGTAGACCTCTGAACAATTTGCAAAGCATTTTCTGGATAAAGTTGCTCATATCCATTTTGACTTAGATGCTGCAGTTAGAGCAGTACCAGCCAGTGCACTTGTTTGCCTAGTTAAACAGGATGTGTTTCAGTTTGTGCTGCCCAGGGATGTGGACAGGGTTTTTGAAGAGATGAGGCCATATACATGTGTACTTGGCCTATGCTCATCCTGGGTAATAAGAGCAGCAAGAGATGGACTGCCGAGTGTGTGGTGGGAATGGGGATGGTCTCATTGTGGGAAAGAGAGGTCCCTGCATGTTTTGAAGATGCTGTAGTAAGACCACTGCTGGGGGAAAAAAACCCTTTTTTAGTTCCACCATACTGGAGAATTTCTGCCCAGTCTCTAATGTTCCATTTGTGGGCAAGTTGCTCAGGTTGTGGTGGCTTCTCAGTTCCAGGTTTTTCTGGGTGAAATGGATTATCTAGATCCATTTCAATCCAGCTTTAGGCCTGGTTTTGGAACCAGACTGCCTGGTCATCTTGGTGCATTTGAAGAATATTTGGAAACTACAGTTAGGCCAGAATGCAACAGCCTAGTTGTTAACAGGGGCTGCATAGAGGTAGCATGTGACTTCCTTGAAACAGCTGCATTGGCTTCCAGTTAGTTTCCAGGGACAATTCAAAGTATTGGTGATCACCTTTAAAGCTCTGAATAGTTTAGGACCAGGATAACTTCTCCTGTATGAGTCTGTAGGTGTACTTTGCAAGGGGTGTGATGTACACCCACATGAAATCAATCTAGTTGGTGCTAGGGCAGGGGTGTTGCTAGGTTCTTAAAAGATCCAGGGCCCAGGCCCATAACACATTTGCATATAGCACAGCTCTAATATAGATAGATAGATAGATAGATAGATAGATAGATAGGGGTTCTTTGCACGCGTGCGCGGTGTGTGCATGTGGTATGCTCACGTGTCTGTATAGATTACATACATAGAGTCATACATAAGAAGTGTGCACTGACCCCCCACCCCACTTCAACTCAGACCTTATTCAGTGTTGGAATAAGAGGGAAAACATCCCACTTCTGCTTGGGCCAATGTGTAGTCAGACCACTTCAGCTCAGCACCAAACCTGAGTCAAAGCTTGGAAAAACGAGTCTTTATGCTTCCTGTTAACTACCATGGGAAATTAGAAAAAAAAACTGTAACTTTTTTCTCTTGGTCAGAACCGGATGATAATTTCAGGCATAGTAGCCCACTAGAAGGGGATTACACCTGCCCAGTGTCAGAAAAATAGGTGCACGGTTTATATTTCGATTTTCTTTTAAACAGAACTGCCAATAACATTTTTATTCCTTGGAAGAATTGGATAAAGAATTCAGGATTCATTGCCCCATCAGAGGAGATCATGTCTGCCAAATTTCAGAATGACAGCCACAAGGGTTTTTGTGCAAAGGTAGCCTTGACATTTTGAGGTCTCCAAATGAGGACATACTGTACTTATCTTCCTATTTTCCTTGTGAACCATTGTTATGAGAATTACAGACAGCCTAGAGTTGTCCCTAAGTAAGAAACAGCAAAGTTTCAGAAGGATAGGTGCAGCAGTTCATGTGGAAGGGGAGTTCTCCAATTTGGAGGAGGGAGTGATTTGCTTTCCCTTCCCTTCACCCTTTCCCCAATAGTTTTTGGGTAAATTTGTGTGAAAATGCACAGATCATTAGAGGTGTCCCCCTGGCAAGAAACCTGCAAAGTTTCTGAAGGATATACATGCATGCACATTTAGAATGACTAGAATTTATTTACATTTCACCAGTGTTAGCAGCAGGGGAACATGGGTGAGAAGGTGCTATTGCACTCATGTCCTGCTTGTGGGTTTCCCGTGGGCATCTAGTTGGCCACTCTGTGAACAGAATGCTGGACTAGATGGACCTTGGTCTGATGCAGCACGGCTCTTTTTACGTTCTTAAACAGAGAGTGCCTCTGAGCATATGCAGAATGCTTTTCTTTCACCACTGAGCACTTATATTCTCCCCCTACCAGTACTTCCCCCTCCATGCAACCACCCCTCCTCACCCTACCATCCTCCAGCAACTCTTCATAAAAACAGATATCTTGTTTTGTGCAACTCTCCTCTTCCTCCTCCTTGTTATGCACAAGCTCTCATTGTATCCTCCTCCCTGTAATTTCATTTGTGCTAAGACTTCACCAGGATTCAGCCAAGGAGTCTGTTTTCAAAACTAGGGCTAAGTTATGGAGAAACTCTGAGCATCCATCACCATTGAATCTAGAGTTCATGCAAAATTTTTAAAAAACACACAAATTTATTTCATTTATTTAAAACATTTGTATCGCACACTATATCATTAAGATCTCAGGGCAGCGTACAGATAGAATCAATTTAAACAGTGTAAAACAATGAATAATTTAAATAGCTAAAAATGTATTAAATCATTAAGCTAGCTAATACCAGTTTAAAATCTAAAACAATAAAACAGTTATAAAAATAACTAATAATAAAAAATGACAAAACATGCATAGGACTGAGCTGAAAGGGTAATCAGTTCATTAGAGCGAATTGGGTAGGCATTGTATTAAGCCTGCAGTACCATGCTCACAACTCAGGACTTATTTCTGAGTAAACATGCAGAACATCAAGGTGCAAACCTCCCTGGAAAAGTAACTTGTGTTGGAATCCTATGCACACTTTCCTGAGGGTAAGCCTCGTTAAACATAATGGGGCTTCTGAAGAGGCATACATAGGATTGTATAAATGAGCAGCATTTATCTCCCCTCCACTTAAAAACAAACCAAAAACTACTATTTTTATTAAAACTTTCTGTTCATAGGAACATAGGAAGCTGCCTTAGACTGAGTCAGACCTTGGGTCCATCTAGCCCAGTATTGTTGACACTGACTGGCAGCAGTGGCTCTCCAGAGTTTCAGGCAGGATTCTTTCGTAGCCCTACTTGGAGATGCTGAGGATTGAACCTGGGACCTTCTGCGGGCCGAGCATGTGCTCTACCACTGAGCTACAGCCCTTCCTATTTCTGGATAATGGCAAATGACAAATAAAACAGCCCCAGATTTGTTTCTCTGCAACCACATGAACCCGCTTTTCTCAAAGACTTGAGTGAGAAGGAGAAAAACCGACCGTCTTGTCTGTTTGTATAAAGTCAAATACAGTTCAGAACTTCTCTTGCCCACTGAAGAGAATTCTCTTTAAGAATTCCCCAAGATATACTCTGGGTGGCATAAGGAAGAGAAAGAAAGAACAGGATAGGGGAGGGAAGAAGAAAAGAAGAATGGTGATTGGAAATGCGTGCGGGGTGTGTGTGTATAGAGAATTCCCTAAGCCAAGTGGCTCCTTTCAGAGCGGCAGTACTTCAGAGGAATTTAGGAGGCTGTGGAGGGTTTGTAAGGATTGCACGTACTAAATTAACTTCATGAGGTGAGGTGGCCAAGGGCTTTTCTAGGTTTTTTTAAACTGTAGAACCTATTTAAAAGCCTCAGCAGTACCTTGATCATGACACCACATAATTCTAGCCCTCATTTTGGAATAATTTGAGTCCTACAGCTACTTAGGAGAAATTAAAGTAGCGGGGGAGAAAGAAGTTTGTGGAGGCTGATTGGATCCTTTGCTGTACTGAAGCTACTAAATTTCTGCAGATGCCAAAGGTTCCAGTTTGGGGCAGTGAAATCAGATGCTGTGTGAAATACCAGTATTTCACATGGAGCTCTTTTTTCCCTTTCATCTCCCTCTTCAAAATTTCATTGCAAACAAGCTCCCAACAGTGGGCATGTAAGAGCAAATAAGTAGGGGGAGAGAGATTTTTTGCACCTCAAAAAACCCGTACACCAGAGATTAGGGATAGTGACCCCCTTATGGTCACCCTAAACACCTTCTGATTAGGATCTCTAATCCCCTGGGTGACTTGACAGTTTTTAGTTTTTGTTTTAGTCTTTGAGAACAGGAAACTTTATGCATGGCTAGCACAAAAGCCACTGGACCTAACAGTCTGAAATCTGGCATGTTCACTCAGCTCCAGAGAGGCTGCCAGGTCCCCAAATTCCATGAACTTATGTGGAAGAACAAAAAAAATTACAGCTCTTTTGACAGATTTTCTTGAAAAAAGCAAATTTTACCTGTGGCTAGCACAAAAGCCACTGGACCCAATTACCTGAAATTAGGCAGGTTCAATCAGCTCCACTGGGGCTACCAGGTCTCCAAATTTCATGTATTTGTCGTACAAACTAAAAAAGTTATGGCCGTTTCTGTTTTCCAGTGCAAGTCAATGGGAAAATGTAAAAAAAATGGCAATTGGGACAGCTCAGAAGATCGGGGGCACAGCTCAAAAAAGATCAAGGGCCCATGCCCATGTGAGCCGTGTTATAACAACGCCCTTGTAGTAGGGAGAAAGGGCTTTTTGGTGGCTTGGGCTCTGGAATTTCCTTCAAAAAGAGGCCTGTTTCACCTCCTCATTAATGGCCTTGTGGACGCTGCTAATGGCCTTCTAGGAAGGCATTCAGAATGTAGTTACAATTTGCTTTTTTAATTCGTCTCTCTTTAATACTGCTGTTGTGTTGTTTTTTGTTGTTGCTGTTTTTGTGTTTTATGTTAGGTTGCAAATTGGAAGGATGTTTATAATTATTAAATTATTGACTTTGTTGTAAGCTGTCTAGAACTGCTTGAAGATAAGGCAAGGTATAAATGTTTAAAATAAAAAATAAATATCCCTCTAAGCAGGACATGAGTGCTACATCCCTTTCTCACCGTTACTTCCAAGCAACTACTGTTTGGTGTCATATTGCTTCTGAACATGGAGATTCAATTTTACCCTTTGATAACTGTACCTCTTCTGCATGAATTTGTCTAGTCCCCCTTTAAAGCTATCTAGCATTGCAAATGACATCTTCATCTACCAAATGGCTCGTTTTTTGCATACTAGACTTCTGTCCCCAGATTAAGAAGATACCTTTTATAATTCATTGAATACAAACCATTGAGTTGTACTAGATGCATTTCAGACACATCTGTTGTCTGATGGGAAATAATTTAAGTTGAGAACTACAAGAATCTGAGAGTCTGTGTTGCAGAGTGCTTGGGAGACCGCTATGCATCAGGAAGACTCTGGGTCAAATGTTGCCTCTGCCTTGAGCTTGCCAGGTAGCCTTAGGCAGGCCATGCTCTTTTAGCCCCAGTCCTCCATTTGCAATATGCCATGGTAATGCTGACCTACCTTACATGGAAGTTGTCAGGATTTCAGCAAGAGAATGTATATGAAGTACTTTGCACACAGGTTAGAAATGTATGAGAAGTGTGGGTTCTTCTGTGGCTCTGGGAGAGGACCTGCATTCTAATTCTGCTTCTTGCCCATTAGAATAAGGCTTTTCCTATTTCCCTAATTTAGAGGGAAGTCAGAAGATCTTTTCTGTTACCTGTTAGGAGACTGAAGAAGCAAATGCACAAAATTTGTGTACTCTGGTTTGCTTTAAAACTTCCTCTGCACCTTTAATTTATTGACAGATGTGAAATCTGCACCTTCCATGTTTGAAACAAAACAAAAATACCAAAGCTGCCTTGACTAGTTCTCTCCTTCCTCCGCGCTATTCATATTCTGCTTTTCTTTTCCGCCTACCACATCTCTTCTCTGACAAATCCTGTGATTCAAAAATCCAACACAGTGCTAATGATTTAAATGGGGGGTGGGGGGTGGGTTTCTAGAAGTGACTGTGAAAAAAAAGGCTATGGAGAGAGAATGGGAACTGATGGGAAGCCATTATTGGGGTGTACCACCACTATTGTCAGCCCCCAACTCTCTCAGATCTTGTAATGATCTCAGTAGGGCACTACGACTAATCTGTTCAGTCTAAATTTGTGCTGTTATATAACACAGGAGTTCTTTCTAAGCACCTGTGTAAATACCATACAGAGTTCAAGGATGTGTAAACAGAAAGTATCTTTTCCTCTTAAAATATTATTTTAACTGAAAATGGAATGTTTCCTAGCTCCGACCCTCTGGCTTGTATAAATTGCCTTCACAGATTCCAAATAGGTATCTTATGATTCCAAATAAGTATCTTATGATCTGTAATTATTGCACATTTTGTAGTGATAACCTGCCATATCATAGAATGAATATAGTGATATCCTCCTTTAGCGTGACTTTAAAATCACTCACAAGCACAAACTGTGTCATGGCCTGAAACCTGCCTGAGAGAGTGCCAGAGTGCAAATGAGTGCCATACACATGGAGCAATTCTTACATGTACAATTCTGTTCAGCAATTTGCCTGTAGAGGATTATAAGCTAAACAATAATTAGTGTGGGTGAGTGTAACAAAGTAGATTTCTTTGAGTACTGGATGTACCTTTTACATGCTGAAGGATATGTTAATGGAAGTTCCAGTTTCTTCTGAAATTTGTGTTGTAATAGTTAATATGATGCTTGATACAATACCAAGTTTGTGTCTGTTTACAGCCCACCTTGTGGAGGACTTTGGGACAGCTAACAACTGGTGCCTTATTTTTGATCCCCAATACACAATATGCCGGCCATGCTAGGAGATGCTATATGACTATGCTATGACTTTATGGAAGACTGGGAAAAACTACAGATAATGTACTATGAACAACGGGACTTGAATTAGTTGTAACTAACTCTTCACATTTATTTCAGTGGGGCCCGAGATCAACTAGCTTGCTCTGGACCCAACCCCAGGAGTTTTTCAATTTGCTAAATGAGTCACTGGAACCTGGGACGGGGCGGGGGGATCAAAATCTGAGGAGAAAAAGTAGCAGCCAACATCACTATCGGATATGCTCTCTTCAGCCACTGCTCTGATATCAAAACTGCCAGAATGTATTGAAATGACTGGACCTTGCCTCCAACCCATTCCATTGGCTAAGATGCTGTGAAGCCTTGAAGTGTGTGTGTGTGTGTGTGTGTGTGTGTGTTCTACTTCCTCAGGGATAAAATGTCAATACGAAGGGACTGGAGCAGAAGACGTTGTACATTGTTGCTGGTGAACGGTGCTGAGGGATGAGGAAAAAGATAATTCTTGATTGTGCCCTCTGCTCCCTCAGGAGTCTTTGCTAGCCACCACGGGATGGAGCGTATTTGCCTATCCTAAAGACCTGTATTATTAAAGATCTATGTTAAGCAATGGATATAGGGGGAGAAAGGAGGGTAAACAACTTGAAATTAGAAAAAAATTACCATGATCTTTCTATCTGTTTCCACTTCCTTGTTTTTTGTGAAGGAGTTGTCTCCCACTTTATAGCTAGGTTTCCATGAGTCAGTCTTTTCTCACTGTCCATCCGTTTTAGAAATTAATGTTAAAAGCTCATCCAATTCCACCAGTCACAAGGCTCTCGTCCAGTAGTTTCCCGCCCAACACCACCTAAAATAAAACTCCCAGAAGCTGAGTACTGGTATCCTGAGGGGGCATGAAATCAATTAGAGGGATTGGCGGAACTAGCCTAAGGAAGTACCAAGCTGCTGGGCTGTTCTTTCCTCTACTTCCAAGGCTGGGAGGTATCAGGGAGGAGTTGTACCTCTCCTAGAATTTGCCAGCCCTTATTGGAGGTTTCCCATGCTTTGTTAACTGGGAAAATGGCATGGTAATCCTGCAGAAGAGCTGATAGGTGCTGCAATCTGCTTGTTTGGATGTCTGATATTTTTTCATGTGATGTTACTTTAATTGCCAAGTGAATATGCTTAAGAACATTTGTATTCAAAATACTTGCGTATAAGAAAAAAAAAGATAAAACTGGAAACATGATAGCTTGCTTTCACTTGATGAATGGTAAAACAAATTGCAGATCAGATAACTGTTGGATTTTATATGTTTAAAATGTGGGATCAGTCACTGTGTACTTCTTCGTCCCAGCTGTACTCGGTGCAACGTGTAACCTGCATAGCACCTAGTAGAGCCTCTAATGTACATGTACTCAACCTGTTGCCTGTAGGCCCTTAGTCAATCTTGCTGTGGCCCACCAAGCCCCAGGGAGCCTTGACCACTTTCCCCAGCTTATCAGCCATCTGCTCAGCAGTGAGGAAAAGAAAAGCTATTCTTGCACTGCTAAGCCAAGAGGGGAAGTGGGACGTTAAAGTGTGTGTGTGTGTGTGTGTGTGTGTGTGAGAGAGAGAGAGATTGATTGCTGAGGGGGCAGTCTGTGTGTGAGGGGCATGAATGAGTATTTGTTTTATTTATAGTTTTAAACTATTTTTCATATATAATTAAACATTGTAAAGTACAAACAGTGAGGGAGGAAAAAGAGATAAATGAAAGCTCATGTTAGATATCAATGTTTAAGGCACAAAATGGTAAAAAAAAAAATAAGGCGCACAAATCTCTGTCAGCAATCCAGATGTCCACATAAGTGTCCATATTGTGGTGCTGACAATAGGCTGCACGTACAAATACAGAAAGGGAAGCAAGGTCCTCAGTCATTGGATGATTGGCAGCAGGGACTTGCTCTTCCAATGCTGTAATATGCGTCTTTCGCAGATCACAAGTGATTTCATGAGTCACCTATATTGGCCATTAGACAAATTCCAAAGTGCAGGAATGTACTTTAACGGTATAGGCAGGTCTGCGGATTTCTAAGTTGCATCAGAACAAGAGTGATACATATAACAATTTCAGTCCAGAAAGTGGCCACAACAGGGCAGGACTACACATCATATGGGTCATGGACGCAAAATCAGTGCCACACCATCAGTAAGCATGAAAGAACAATTTCTACTGTAAAAAACTTAATTTTAAGTTAAAGGCAACAAAACATTTATTTATTTATTTATTTATTTATTTCTATATCATTCAATAGCCAAAGCTCTCTGGGTGGTTCACAGAAATTAAAACCACAGAGTGCAGCATAAAACAATATAAAATATGAAAGCTTAAAACCACAATATAACAGTACAACCAGAATAAAACTTAGCAGCAGTGCAAAGGTTTAAAATGCAGATTTAAAACACCGGAGCTAAAAGATTAAGAAGCTAAAATGTTAAGATACTGGGAGAATAAAAGGTCTTCACCTGGCGCTGGAAGGAGAACATGCAGAGGCAAGGGCAGGTTTCCACTTGTTTTCAAATGAGATGTTCAAGTAACTTGTTCTGCATTCCTGTAAAAGGTTGTGTGTCAAATTTGGTCATATCCAAAAGTTGTCTATATGGCTGTAATAAAGGTATTGCCCGAATTAAGATTTTGGAATTTTCCTTATGGACCAGCATGTCTTCCTCTGCTTTTGGTGTGCCTGTTATGAATTATTCATTTTCCTGGAATTTATGATCACATATGTTAACTGTCACACCACACCTAAATAAGTGTTATGCAGATTTATTGTAATGCCGCGTAAAATGCAGTGTGAGTTTTAAATCCGGGAATCCAAAGATAGTCTAAAAGATAGAATGTTATCCTTGAATGCGAAGGGTGGAATGGGTAAAAGTTAAATTAGTAGATGGTCCTCTTGCACACAGGTTATGTAAGTGTGTCATTTAAGCCCATCTTCAAGTAGGGGAAAAATGTTCTCAAGATTTGGAAATATTTGTTGTTGCTGAAAAAGACAGCGTCCAATCACTGTGAAGAGTGTTAAACTACATCTACATCTTCCCTGCCTGGCCCAAGGGCCACTGGTGGCTCCTAATCACCAAGTGTGGCTCTCTACCTCTCTCTCTCTCTCTTGCAATAGCTGCCTGATCTTTGCAAGAATTATCTAGTTTTGCCTTGTTTACTTTAGTGCTGGACCAGCTCCTGTGATCTGGGCTACTGGAGGAAGCTTCGGGGATAGGGCATCAGGAGCCCTGCTGCTCTTCAGCTGTAAGATGGTTGAGACGGGGTGTAGGGGAAGGAGGACGCAGGAGCAATCAGCCAGGTAGCTGTGGGGTCAGGGGAAGAGCTCAAATGGCAAAGAGCAGAATGGTTGGCTAGCTGCAGCGGTGCACTGCATAGCCGCTAGAAGGGAAATTGAATGCACAGGAATGAGAGAGAGAGAGAGAGCGCAATGTGGACCTGCACTGGGAGATTTTGCAGAATTGAATAGAGCACTGTCTCAGTGACAAGAAGAAGAGCCATCCCAATCCAAAGAACAAGTGAGCCTGTTGGAATTTGCCTGCCTGGTGACTTAGTGACCAACTGATGAGGCCTTGCTTGGACGACATGGAAGGGGTGTAGGGAGAGGCCCAAAAAGGTGTCCAGTTGAGTCCGGTGCACAGCATCACCACTTGACTAGGTGGGAGGAGTCCACCCTGCAGTCCAGGACAGGACCTGAAGTGGCCAAGGCAGCAGTGCCTGGAGCCAAATTGGCTCAAAAAATAGTGAAGATCACTGATGTAAATAATTGCTAGGAGTTTATGAAAATCCTTTCATTGATTTTAAGATAGCTTTAAACTGTCACGTGCTCATTTGCATCTAGGATACTTGGGCTGCCAGATTCTTCGCCTCCCAAGGTTCCTGCCTTATGAACAAATCTACACACAGACTGTAGGTGTGTGTGTGTGTGTGTGTGTGTGTGTGTGTGTGTGTGTGTGTGTTTAAAGCTTAGTTAGCATTAAAGCAATTCATTGCTGGAGGAATAAGTAGTCTCTCCTCTCCATCTGAATCCAAGGAAGCTGTTCTGGTTCTAAATTGGTGCCCGATGTCGGTAATGGACTGGATGAGCAAACAAATTGAAGCTTAATCCAGACAAGACAGCGGTTCTTTTGGTCAGCCAAAAGGCAGATCAGGGAGTAGGGCTTGAACCTGTGCTGGATGGGCCTGTGAACTGAGGCTGACAGTTTGGGTGTACTCTTGGAGTTGGCACTGAACCTGGATGCCCAGGTCTCAGTGGTGGCCAGGAGTGCATTTGTGCAGCTGAGGCTAGTGTGTCAACTGTGCCCATTCCTAGAGATGTCTAATCTGGCCATGGTCATGCATGCCTTAGTTACATCCCATTTGGACTACTCTACATGGGATGTGCTCTACATGGGGCTGCCTTCGAAAGCTGTTCAGAAACTTCAGCTGTTGACCATGGCCAGTTACAGGGAGCAAGTTCACTTCCTCCTTACAACAGCTTCAGTGGTTTCAATTCTGTTTCCAGATGGAATTCATGGTGCTGGTTATGACCTACAAAGCTCTATGTGGCTTGGGACCAGCCTACCTAAAAAAATCACCTTCTCACACATGAGCCTGCCCAGCTCTTAAGTTCTTATGGAGAGGCCCTTCTTTTGAGACTGCCCCCTCAGAGATGCGTTGGTAACTCAAGAAAGGGCCTTTTCAGTGGCTGCTCACAGGCTGTGGAACTTCTTCCCAAGGGAGGCTTAATGTGCGCCCCCTCTGCTGTCCTTTCGCCAGCAGGCAAATACCAATTTATTTAAGAAGTCCTTTAGCCTGTAAGTGCATCTGTTGGGTTGGGTGCTGTTTTAATAATATTTTTTCTGTAATTATTATGTTTTATTATATTATTATATGTATGTTATTGTTTTAATCAAGTTTTATTATTTCTCTAAGCTTCATTAAGTGCCATTTTTTGGTAGAAAGGTGGGCTAGAAATAAAATAAATAAGTTACATTTTACACATTTTTGAAGTCTCCTTCCCCTATAGTCTATTTTAGAATACAGCTTTCAGGTTATGTAAAGAAATTACATACATAAGCTTGCACAGAGCAAACAACCATCTTGGAGAACAATAAGATTGTTCTCTTATTGCTCATTAAATTAATTCAAACATTGAGAAGCATCTTTCAACACATAGCAGTCCTGATATCCCTAGCAATAGCAGCCATGTCAGTGTTCAGAGGTCTACCAGGAAATGTCCCAGTTTCTCAGCTAGTAACATTACCACCTTAACTTAGGATAACAGCTTTCTGTTAAGCAGCAGGGTAATTTGCTGTCGGCAAATACTGGCTTGGATTAGATATATATTAGCATACTCCCTCCTCTTCTCACATGCTCAAAGTCAGTTAATTACTGCCAGGATTGAAAATGGGTTTTCAGTTCAGATGTGACGAGGAAATGTAAGCTATAGGCCTGGGTTGCACATAATGTCATTTTTTTTACGCCTGGGATTGTTGTGGATGAGTGAGCATGCTAATCATCCATGACAGCATGAGCTCTCTGAGCGCGAGGAGCGCTGGTGATGAAGCATCAGCAAACAAGCGAGTTCAGCAACTGTGCTAGGGGAAGGTAAGTGAAATTGCTTAATTATCTACTAAAGTACCTCAGGTAACAATTTAAAATGGATAAATAGCAGCTGAAACCAAAACAAGGGCACAGCTAAATCCCAGAGGGTTAACCCCTTACAAACTAACAAGAGAGAGAGAGCTAAATGTCGGAGCGGGGGGGAATCCAGCTAGAACTTGCAGCCTTGCATTAACAAAGACCACTGAGTGGTTGAAAAGAACCACAACTGCATATTTTAAAGTAACCTCAAGCTTAGAAAGGGGGAATAAGACTCTGCTTAGAGTAGGAAATAGGGGCAGGCTAGCTTCAGATTAGGCTTGGGCTTTAGGCCTTAAAGTGCAGTTCACTAAATATAGCAAGTTTAAGGGCTCAGTATATCATTTAAGTTTTAAAAAAACACACAGGAAAAGGATCCAGACCTTCCAAGCCATAACCTTTCCAAATCACCTACCCTTTGTTTGCTGTCCCCTCCAATGACCCATTGAATAGAGGATCTCCCCTCAATAGGTCTCCCATTCACTACTGTTAAGAGTCCACCTTCCTGAATAGGAATTACCATCCCTAGGGAACCAACTGACCTACATTCCCAGCCACTGAAAGCCAGTGCTCATCAGGAGTTCACACACAGCCTCCCTTGCTTTTCAAATGAGGCCTCTAATCAGATTCACTGCAGCAGCAGTTGGGGCTATCTATAAAAGGAGGCATGCTTGTGAGGGAGCCAGCTTTCTTGAGTATGAGGAGCCCCAGTGACTAAGTGTCTCAACCCCAGTGACAAAGTGTCAGCAAGCAAGTAAGTTAAGCAACTGTGCGAGTTTAGCAACAGGGTGAGGAAGCCAGTGTGGGGTATGTCCCCCTCCTTACACCAAACTCACAATAACTTTAAATAAATAACTATAAATAATTTCCTCACCTTCTCGTAGCAAACAACTAAGTTTTCCAGGGACCCTTCCCCCTGCAAAAAAAAAACAGTTATGAAGGTAGAAAGCCAGCAGTGGTTAGGGAGCTATCCAGTGTATTGCACTGAGTGCCACATGTATGACTATCTACCTGCTGGACAGAAGTCGTGAGTGTGTGCTCGGTGTAATGAGCTCCTGGCTCTCAGGGAACAAGTGCGTTCCCTTGAGGCCAAGGTTGCTGACCTGGAGAAGCTAAGAGAGGCAGAGAGGTTGGTGGATGAGACCTTCAGGGACCCATTAGCTGTGTCCCACTCCCAGGGTGACATTTCCTCTGCTGTCATGGAGAATGCGGGTCTCAGGGAAGGAGGGCGTCATTCTGAGGAAGAGGAAAATGATCCCTTAGAAGGGACCCATTCCTTAGAAGACAAACAAATATCTTGTCGCGCCGAGGATGTGCCTCCGGGGGGAGGGGGGGCTTGTGGCAGTGGGAGATTCGATCATTAGACACATAGACAGCTGGGTTTGTGATGGGCGTGTAGACTGCATGGTGAATTGCCTGCCTGGTGTGAAGGTTGCGGATATCACGCGCTGTCTAGATAGCCTAGTAGATATTGCTGGAGTTGAGTCAGTGGCCACGGTCCATGTTGGTACCAGCGATGTGGGGAAATGTAGTTGTGAGGTCCTGGAAGCTAAATTTAGGTTGCTAGGTAAGAGGTTGAAATCCAGGACCACCAAGCTGGCTTTCTCTGAAATGTTACCTGTTTCAAGCGTAGAGCCAGCTAGACAGGCGAAGCTGAGGAGTCTCAATGCATGGATGAGACGGTGATGCCAGGAGGAGGAGTTCAGATTTGTTAGACACTGGGGAATGTTTTGGGACAAGCTGGGCCTATACTAGAGGGACAGACTCCACTTGAACCAAAATGGAACCAGACTGCTGGCGCTAAACATAAAAAGGGTAGCAGAGCAGCTTTTAAACTAAGGCCTGGGGAAAAGCCAACAGGAGCTGGGAAGCATCTGGTTTGGGAACATAATAGCCAATCAAAGGGGCCAATGTCCCATAGCAAAACATACACATGCCAGAGACATCTGGGGAAGGATACCACGTATAGGTGTTTCTATGCAAATGCTAGAAGCCTCTGCACCAAAATGGGAGAGTTGGAGTGCTTGACTTTAAAGGAAAACCTGGATATATTGGGCATTACATGAACCTGGTGGAGCGGAGAGAACCGGTGGGATACGATCATCTCTGGATATAAACTCTATAGGAAGGACAAGGAAGGTTGTACTGGGGGCGATGTTGCCCCATACGTCAAAGAGGGCATAGTGTTGAGCGGACTAGAACACCTAAAAGGGATAGATGCTTCCACAGAAGCCCTGTGGGTGACAGTACCAGGTTCCAAAACTAATTTAGTGCTAGGAACATGCTATCATCCACCAGAATAGATGACCTTGAGATGGAAAACGAAATCAGGAAGGCCTCCAAACAAGGAAGTGTTATAATAATGGGCGACTTCAATTACCCCCACATTGATTGGATAAATGCATGTTCCAGTCACAAGGAAGAGGTTAAATTTCTCGATGCCCTAAATGACTGTGCCCTAGAACAGTTGCTCATGGAATTGACCAGAGGGGAGGCGACCTTGGATTTAATCGTAAGTGGTGTCGCCTAGGACCTAGTACAAGATGTAAATGTTGTTGAACCAATTGGAAATGGTGATCACAGTGCTGTCAGGTTTAATATATATTTAAGTGGAAAATTTCTCTGGAAGTTCAATACAGTCACATTTGACTTCAAATGAGGAAACTTCTCTAAAATGAGGGAAATGGTGAAATGGAAGTTAAAAGGGGGAGTCAAAAGGATTAAATCCCTTCAAAATGCTTGGAGATTACTCAAAACCACAATAATAGAAGCCTGGCTAAAATGTATACCACAGGTTAGGAAAGGTAGCACCAAGTCCAAGAGGTCGCCAGCATGGTTAACGAGCAGTGTTAGGGGAGCAATTAGAGAAAAGAGAGCTTCTTTCAGAAAATGGAAGTCTTGCCCAAGTGAGGAAAACAAAAGGGAGCACAAGCTTGTGCAAAGGCGATGCAAGCGGACAATAAGAGATGCAAAAAAGCATTTTGAAGAGCATATCGCTACCAACATCAAGGCCAACAATAAAGAATTCTTTAAATATATCGGAAGCAGAAAACCAGCTAGGAAGGCAGTTGGACCATTGGATGATGATGGAGTTAAAGGAGTACTGAAGGAGGACAAGGAGATTGCAGAGAAGCTGAATGAATTCTTTTCATCCGTCTTCGCTGCAGAAGATATAGGACAGATACCTGTGGCTGAACTGATGTTTTCAGGAAGGGAGTCTGAGGAACTGAGGCAAATAGTGGTGACAAAAGATGAAGTTCTCAACCTTATTGATAAATTGAAAGCAAATAAATCACTGGGCCCAGATGGTATCCATCCTAGGGTTCTCAGAGAACTCAAATATGAAAATGCTGATCTTCTAACCAAAATATGCAACATGTCTCTAAGATCAGCCTCTATACCAGAGGACTGGAAGATGGCCAATGTAACACCAATTTTCAGAAAGGGATCCAGAAAATTACAGGCCTGTTAGCTTAATGTCTGTTCCAGGTAAATTGGTTGAAGGTATTATTAAAGATAAAACTAGTAAGCATATAGAAGGACAAGCCCTGCTGAAAAAGAATCAACCCAGCTTCCGCAAAGGTAAGTCCTGTCTCACCTTTCAAAGTTCTTTGAGAGTGTCAATAAACATGTAGACAGGGGTGATCCAGTAGATGTTGTTTACTTGGACTTCTAAAAGGCCTTTGACAAAGTCCCTCACTAAAGACTCCTGAGCAAACTTAGCAGCCATGGAATAGGAGGACAGGTCCTCTTATGGATCAATAAGTGGTTAAAGAACAGAAAGCAGAGAGTAATAAATGGTACATTCTCCCAGTGGAGGGAAGTAAATAGTGGGGTCCCACAGGGATCTGCATTAGGACCAATGCTTTTCAACCTGTCCATAAATGATCTTGAATTAGGAGTGAGCAGTGAAGTGGCCAAGTTTACGGATGACACCAAATTATTTAGGGTAGTTAAAACAAAAAGGGATTGTGACGAGCTCCAAAAAGATCTCTCCAAACTGGGAGAATGGGCATCAAAATGGCAAATGCAGTTCAGTGTAAGCAAGTGTAAAGTGATGCACGTTTTGGCAAAAAATCCCAACTTCTATAGCCTGATGGAATCTGAGCTAGCGGTGACTTGACCAGGAAAGAGATCTTGGCGTTGTGGTGGACAGCTCAATGAAGATGTCAACCCAGTGTGTGGCCGCTGTAAAAAAGGCAAACTCCATGTTAGGCATAATTAGAAAAGGAATTGAGAATAAAACTCCCAACATCATACTGCCCCTTTACAAATCTATGGTGCAACCGCACTTGGAATACTGTGTACAGGTCTGGTCACCACACCTAAAAAAAAAAGATATTGTAGATCTGGAAAAGGTGCAGAAAAAGGCAACTAAAATGATCAATGGGCTGGAGCATCTCCCCAATGAGAGAAGGTTACAAAAGCTGGGATTGTTTAGCTTGGAAAAAAGGAGGGTGAGGGGAGACATGAGGGAGGCCTACAAAATTATGCATGGTGTGGAGAATGTGGATAAGGAGACATTTTTCTCCCTCTCTCAAAATACTAGAACCCGGGGTCATCCTATGAAGCTGATTGGTGGGAGATTCAGGACAGATAAAAGGAAGTACTTCTTCACATAGCGCATAAACTGTGGAATTCGCTACTACAGGAAGTAGTGATAGCCACCAGTTTGGATATCTTTAAAAGGGGGTTAGACAAATTCCTGGAGGAAAAGGCTATCAATGGCTGCTAGTCTTGATGGCTATGGGCTACCTCTAGTACCAGAGGCAGTGAGCCTATGTGCACCACTTGCTGGGGAACATGGGGGGGAGGGTGCTGTTGCATTCATGCCCTGCTCGTGGATTCCTGGTCTACAGCTGGTTGGCCACTGTGTGAACAGAATGCTGGACTAGATGGACCCTTGGTTTGTTCCAGCATGGCTCTTATTATTTTTTGTACTTAAAAAAAAAAAATTAAGGCTTTTGTATCCCGCCCTATATCATTAAGATCTCAGGGCGGCGTACAGATAAAATAACTTTAAATGGTATAAAATGATAAATGCTTTAAACAGCTAAAAGCATATTAAGCCATTAAAGAAGCTGATACCAATTAAAATCTAAAACAATAAAACAGTTAAAACAGTGTGCAACTTTAGGGAATTTAATTAGCCTTCAAAGGCTTTGGTGAAAAGCTGTGTTCAACTTGGTCCGAAATGAAACCGGTGTCTGTGCCAATCAGGTCTCTAATGGGAGAGCACTCCATAACCAGGGTGCCACAGCAGAGAATGCTTCATGCTGCGCGATCATTCCCACTTGTTTCCTCCTGCGAGGGAAGGCTGCTAAACAGCCTAGGAACGCTCTGTCCCTGGTTTGTTTAGCATGACATCTGAACCCAGAACTCTGGTTTGTCTCTCCCCCAACAAGCAACTCTGGATGTTTTGGACTACAACTCTCAGCATTCCCAACCATTGGGCATGCTGGTTGGGGCTGCTGAGAGTTGTAGTCCAAAACATGTGGAGGGCACCAGGTTGGGGAAAGCTGGTCTAGTGGTTAGAGTGTTGAACTAAGGCTGGGAGACGAGTCCAAATTCCCACTCAGCATAACCAACCTGACAGGGTTGTTGTGAGTATAAAGGGCAGGGGGCTGGTGAACACTTCTGAGGATTGAAGCATTGCTTTCAGTACTTTATTAAATAAATCATGTTGCAAAACGTGTATATGCAACTGCAAAGTTATAGCGGGCAGATATTTGGTGTGTTGTGGGGTTAAGGCAGAAGGACCAAGCTCTGTTGTGCCAATGCTTTGTGCGTGTGTGGCTTTTTAAACAGTAGAATGAAAATCCTTTACCATGATGCCTTTCCGCTGAAATCAGCAATTAAATCTATGTGGCTTGTAACTTGCATTAATTATGGTGTGGGTCCTGTATAATTGCACACTGGGGTGGGGGGAAGGATATGGAATCTGCAGTGAATTAAATTCTTCTTGAGATATCAGTATGGGGAGATGAGCATTAATGGTCTCCATGTATTTTTCCAGTAAAATGAATTTTGGACGCTGGAGAGACTAAAATCTGTTTACAATATGGCTACAATTCCCAAGTGACTTATTGGATTAGAGTATAAGTAAACAGTTTGAAGATTGTTTTTTCTTGTAAAGATTGGTCCATGGTATGTTTTGGGGTGTGTATATTCTTGGATTCTGGTTATCTGGAGTCTTAGATTCTGGATTTCTTACAGCTAACTGCATTCTAAGTGAATTTATCATTTAAAAGTAAGGAAAAGAGCACACACAAATAGTTTACAGAATTAAAATAACTGGAAATTTTGTCCTGTACATTTTTGTGGAAGTGATCAGCCTGAGCTGGGAGGTGGAAAGCCACAATCCATCAATGAATATAAAATCAACTGCTGTCTTGCACTCCCTAAAAAAAGGGAAATTTGTATCATGTTATATACTGCATGTGTTGTAAAACCTGTCAGACAAAGAGATGCTTGCTTCCTCACGTGCCCTTTGTGGAAGTGAATTTGGATGAGTCTATGTGTCTCCACAGTGAGGGACTTGCTCCAATACATTTAAAGTTTATTTGGTTCTAGAAGATGATGAACATACACAGATTTTTTGTGGTTGATGAAGTGTGAGCGCTCTTCACTTCCGATGGCCACTTTTATTTTTATTTTGTCTGCTGTGTAATAGCTTCATGGGCTATATAAATGGAAGCTAGGTGGCACTGTTGGTCTGGATTTGTTTGCAAAGGTTTGGGTTCAAACGTTTTTTAAAGAAAAAATGTGCAGGCAAAAGCTGTGGGGTATTGAAAAATACTACATTCTGGACTATCCCTTCCTATTGCCATAACAACTTGAACTTTGAGTTGTTTGCATACTATGTTAGTGCTTCTGTACAATTGTTAATCCTACTTTATACCATAAGGGATTATTTATGAAACAATCCCTACGTGATGTAATACTGTGCATGGAAACAGGGTATGCCAAAGAGATTACCACGGCCAGTTTTTTGCTTTAAAACAAAAGACCCTTAGCCACACATCACAACTAGAGATATAGAATTTCTGGGGATGTTGAAGCCATGGAGGAAAAAACTGTATTGTTTCTTGTGGGTCGGGGGACGGACGGACGGACACTAAAATATATGCAATATTTACTTAGTAAACCAACACCCTGAAAACATTAAATGTATCATTTATAACTTAACATATAAAATTGGACTATTGGGCTTATTTATGAAATCTATAGAGCAATTTAATGTATTTAAATATTTTTCTAGGCTGTCTTTTAAAGTAAAAATCCTCCCAAGGTGGTTTATATAAAAGAATCCTATGCATGTTTTACTCAGAAGTACTGTGTAGTGGAGCTTTCTCCCAGTTAAGTGTGCACAGGATTGCAGTCTCCTACGCAGTGAAGAGTTTATTAGCCTTTAGGTTGTTAAGCTCTGCATCTGCTGCAGAAAGTGTATAACATGATGTTGAACCTTCCCCCAAGCTCCAAATAAAATAAATCCAGAAACTAGACCAGTTTCTTCCCTCTATATTGAATGCCTTGCGAGTGAAAACTACAACTCACCTTGATACAGAAATATTATGACTGAAATGATATTATGCTTTATATAGCAGCATCACACTTTACAACAGGGTGGGTAACTTGTGACCCACCAAATGATCTGGAGTGCAGTTCCCATCAGCCCTAGCCAGTATAGCCAGTGTTGAGGGATGATGGGAGTTGTGGGCCAAAACATCTGGACACCCACAAGTTGCCCACCCCTGCTATATACACCTGGGAATAAGTCCCATTAAACTCAGTGAGGCTTACTGGTGAGTAAACATGCAAAGGATTGTGATTTTTTTTTACAAGCACAATTGTGAATATACCCAATACTAGAAAGAGGGAGAGAGACAATGTGAGTGCATTCCAAGCTGCAGCACTTTGTATCTTAGTTATTGCCATCTTAAAGTAGAACCTTCACATTTTGTAGAAAACGTGTATTTAGACAGACAGAAACAGTCTCATACAGTCACAATACTGAGGACTAGTAGCATATTTTGATATCAAGTTAAGCTTTATAACAACATTTAAAAACTGAACTCTACAATGTACATAGGAATTATTATTCTCTATGCTATACATTGCCATACATAAATATCTTAATATTAATTACTTATTTTGAGTGAGTAAACCCTTGTCTTAAAGCATTTCACTCATTCTGAAAGAGAACATATTTCACAGGAGGGTCCTGTGTTTCCTAAGTTGCAATTTTTCCATTGGAATAATTGGAAAAAAAGTCCTGGTGGGGAGCGGGAGTGGGGGACAGATGTGTTCTAAATTTTTCCAGGCCTTTATAGATCTAATCACAACAGTTCACGTTCATGTATCACAATGCACAGCTGATACATGCTACTCAATTGCTCCTGCTTGAATGTATTTATCATAAACATCTGTATCAGATATTTCTATGGATCTTTGGTTACAACTTATTCAGCAATAACTTTTGTTTCGGGTCTGTTGGATGCCACAACTTCTCTTTAACAAAGGCTTGTCAAATTTGGCTAATTGTTGGAGGTGTAATGCAGTCAACGCTTCTTTTATTCACATGTTTCGGAAATGCCCAATAGTAGCCTCCTTTTGGGAGGAAGTTATTATATGGATAAATTTTGTATTGGAAAGCTCTTTAATATTTACTAATGTAAGTGTTCTCTTAAATTACTTACCTGTTTTTTGGAATGTGACACATGGTCAGCATAAATGGATCTTTCACACCCTTGTGGTTGCTAAAAGACTGATACTACAATACTGGAAGGATAAAAACTCACTGCCTATAATGCAATGGATTGAAGACTTAACGTTAGCAACATTTGAAAGAGTGGTATATAGGCGTAACTTGAAAATGGACTTGTATTTGGATATTTGGTCTGCTTTCACTGAAGTTTATGTATAACCATTTTTACTCTTTTTCGCTCCTTAGAATATTGTAATATTTGAAACTGAGTATTTTAGAATATATTGTTAGATTTTTAAACTTTTTGGGTTTTTTAAAATGTTTTTTGTTTTGTTCTGTTAAAATTTACAATAAGAAATGGATGAATAACAACAACAACAACAATAATAATAATAATGTGCAAACCGGGAGCTCTGGCTTGTCTCTCCCCAGACAAGCTAGAGTCATAAGCCATGGTTTGTTCTTGGCTTATGGCTCTGGCTTGTCTGGGGAGAGTTTGCACATCATGATAAACGGACAACATACGTAAGGTCTGCAGTTTGTTTAGCCACTCCCACTTGCAGCAGGAGTGATCAGGCAGCATGCATCAGTGTGCTGGCTCGTTCACAATAATAATATTGTGATGTGTAAACGTGGCCAGTGACTTCACTATCTGTCCATTCCCATAGCACCTCTGTGAGCTCATTACACTGAAAGACAGTACCTTGCCAAAAGCCTTTAAATCTGGGATTCCCACATCCAAGCCCATGTTATTGTCTCCAGTACAAAACCGAAGTACTTTGGCCACATACTGAGAAGACAGGATACCTTGGAGAAGATGCTGATGCTAGGGAAAGTGGAAGGCAAAAGGAAGAGGGGCCGACCAAGGGCAAGATGGATGGATGGTATTGTGAAGGTGACGGACTCGACCTTGGGGGAGCTGGGGATGGCGACGGCCGACAGGAAGCTCTGGTGTGGGCTGGTCCATGAAGTCACGAAGAGTCGGAAGCGATTGAACGAATAAACAACAACACACTGATTGAAGAGAATTGCCACACTCATGCAGAGCTGTCCTTGGCACTGGAATGAGTGGGAAAGCACTTGGGTGCATACAGGAGCTCCCTTGTGCCTGTGCCTTTCTCTGCTCTAAGAGCATATTAGAGCTACTAATTTGGCTCTGCTTCTAGTGAGAGCAAACTTTCTGTCAGTCCATCAGAAAATTGCATCCTAGCTGATAGAAGTAGAAGTATTATTGCAAAAGTGACTGCTCATGTTTTTATTGTGGTCAAATTGTGCCACAGATGTTTCTGGCAAAGGTGTGGGCTGCTTGACTTGTTGCTGCCTTATGAAACTTTTATTTATTTATAACATTTGTATAATGCACCACATCTAAAACAGATTCCAGAGCGGTGAACATAAAAGGTAAAATGATAAAAAGAATTAAAATGCCATATTAAAATTGTTCTTTTAAAAACAGAATACCAATAAAAACCAGCTTTCTAGAAAAGGGCTGTTCTCAGGAGGCACCAGAAGCAACAGTTGGTGCCTGCCTGACCTCCAGGGCCACCGCACTAAAGGCTATTCTCCTGGTGGACCTCAGTCGGGCCATACCTCCATGTGGAGCCACCAGGAGTATGCCCTCTGATGACCTCAGTGACTGGGCAGGTTGGTAAAAGATTTAGGATTGTATTTTTTTGTCATTTGACATTTTTTTGGGGGGACAAATTTATTGTTTATCTGTAATTCAGTGAAGGATAGACTTCAGGCATGCAGGATCTATTTTGCTTTTTGCTAGGATCCAGAGATCCACTGATTGGAGGCAGATGCAAAATGGTACCTCAGGGGGATGAACCAACCTGCATATACAAATATAAATCTCAGTGTTACTGCAGATCAGGGATTCTAACTAATTTAGACCTAAAATTGCTATCGTTAGACAATTGGGAATTGGAGACCCTCTACTGCAAATTGCCCAGAGATCTAACAGTGGATCATGATTTCCTCACCCCCGCTGAAATTGATAATAGAGCTGTTTTTTTTAATTAATCCCCAGTTTTATTGTATGAAAAGTTTATCTTTTTGTAGCTTATGCATTTTATTATTTTTATTTGTACATAACCTCAAGAGCTCATTGAGTGGAGGGATGATCTAAAAATATTTTAAATAAATAAATAAATAATAGAACAGAGGGATTTGCCAGTGTGACTGTCATTCTTCAGAACTGGGCATCTATATTTTGAAGAATTTGATTTAATTCCTCCTGGGCGTTCTACTATATACAACTTTTTCAGGACATGAAGAACAATTCATGATATCTTAAACCACCAGCACTTGTTTAGCTTAGTTTTTACATATTATTGCTACTGCAATATTTACTTAAGGTGTGTTTTTTTTTCTAGTTATGTCAGAGGCATGTAGTAACATCTTGTGACCACGTGGTGTGACTTGGTATTTTTAGTAGTTGTGTAATATAGAAACATTTATTCTGATTGGATAAAGTACAGTTAGTTATACAATATCTAGAATATAAAATCCTTCTTCACCGTGTCTGTGTTGCTGTAGAATGATCTCTGCAGCTGGGAGTAGCTGGTAGGAAGCTTTTTTGCATAGGCTCTGGAATCTGTGTCAGTGTTGTAAGGTAAGATAATTAACTGAATCAAAGATGGAACTAATATAAGCTACAATTTCAGCTAGTGAGCTACAAATTGTAATTTATATATAGGTTATATACAGTTATATACCCTAGACTGAGTTTTGCTTTTGAAAATATTACCACTCCATACATTTGGAATTTCATAACTTGAAGAGTGTTTCCTCACTATCGTTGATGAGTATAACTGTGTCACCCTGTTTCCATATTCTGAGATACCTCTGTACGAATATTAAACTGTCTTGTGCAACTGTTCATAAGATTGGTGTAATGCAGTGGCTAAAAGACTTCTATTTATTTGAGCTGCAAATCAGGAAATCCCTGGTACAAAATTTTCCTTGGCAATGAATTTACTAGGTGAACTTAAACAAGCCATGCTCAGCTCCAGCGTTTCCATCTGCAATATGGGGATGATAATAATAATGAGTAAGGCTTACAGCAAGATAATATGTGTAAAGTGCTTTGAACACTCTTAAGGGTGCAATCCTATGGACTGCGTTCCTGTTAGGAGGAAGTCTCCATAAATGAAGTACTAAATCGATGTTGTTAAACTAAGTCTGTAAGGGTGTCTGTGTTTTATGGGGAAAATGTATAGGATGCCAAATAGGGTTTTGGAAGAAAACTTTCAATTTTGAAGTTGGGGAAAAAAGTAAGCACTAAAAGAACAAAAAATGGAAAGATTTTTTTGAAAATAGCCTTCCTTGGCCTCAGAACCCTCTGGAGTATTCCTTAGAGAAAGGAGTTACTAAATTCTGTTTTTTTATATGAAACCAGTCATAAAGTTAAATCTATACTTTTCATCTCAATTGCTTTACTTGAGTGGCTAAGGGTGCAATCTGTGGCCACTAGACAGCAACTAGATGGCCATAGGATTTTTCAGTTTCTGGGGACTGAGCTCGGAGCCAGCATGGAGTGGCTGAAAAGGGGGCGTTCCTGGGGGAGAGGACCACAGAAGCGCAGTTACGATGCTTACTATGTGACATCCGGCCTCTCCTCGCCCCCCACAAGGTGCCCCAATTAGACAGCTGAAATTGTGGTTAGACAGATGAAATTGGCCATCTAGTTGCAAATGCAGGGCAGCTGAAGCACAGAGGAGAGGATCCCCTTCGCACTCTTCCTACTCTGCATTGGAGAATCAGCTGCCTCTTAAGTTCGGAAGTGGCCAACTATCAGCTGCCTCTTAAGTTCGGAAGTGGCCAACTATTCATGTTCTACATGTTCTACAGAAAACCGCTGATTTTTTTAAAAATTACCATAGTTTCATTATTGATTAACCTTTTGTGAGCCAAACACACAAGTGATAATTAGTATGAAAAGCTAGGGCTTTTTTACATGAGTCAAGAACAATTCATTTCAGATGTCAGAATATCATGTACTAGAGTGGACATTTAAATAGAAAATATGGAGGTTGGTTATGAATGGGCCCCTTTTTGCTGACTCGAAGAGGCTTGCAAATGAAGGCAGGAAATTGCTCAAGCACAACTATTTTCAAGAAGCATGAGCTGGGTATGTTTAAATTATTGGCACTGTGAATTATCCATGTTTGTTGTCTGTGCAGCTTGGTGCTGCACTGCAAACAACCACCTTCACAGGATTGGGTGGGAAGGGATTTGATAGGGGCAAAACAGAGACTGGTAGACTATCTCATGTTCACAACCTAGGCAGCATTTGACCACCACAGAGCCACCTACTTTATACCACAATCCTACAAGACTAACATTTGGGGGTAAGCTTTTTATTATCTTATCTGGAATCTAAGTCTTCAGGACAGGCTGTCTTATGTGTCCTGCCCCCATAGAAGGCACATGATTGAGGAGCACGTGTGTGTGTGTATGGGGGGGGGGGCGGGGGTTCTAGGATTTTCACTTTAGTTCTGGATGTTTCACACTTTGTGAAATTCCCTATTCAAGATATCCATGTTTCCACCATTTGGATGGCATTCCTCTGCCTGCTGAAGATGTTTTGTTTAAGCAGACCTTTGGCCTGGAAGGTGGATAATCTTTTACTTCTGCTGATTTCTCTCCTTCTTAATAAAGCCATAACAAATCATACAGATTATCTGCCACTTTTGTTATATTTTAGTGGTTTCTTTTGCTTTTGTAAACTGTTGCGTGTTTCCATTTTTGAACTAGAAAGGAGGGATATAAATTGTTCTTAATATATAAATAAATGTATGATGGATAGCAACTGACAGGCAGCATAAGATAGTGGCTTACCACATAGGATCTGCCTGAAACTAGTCAATCTGTATTCTGTGTCACTGCTGAGGATCTTTCAGAGCATACGCAAGCATCCAGTGATTCCTAGGTGCCTCTTGTCAAAGTTGGAAGGGGAAGAAGGAAGAGAAAGAGCACTTTCAGCAGGAGGCTCAGCCTTTCGCCTGCTTTTCACTGACACTACCCTCCTTGGTGAACTGACAAATGAGATGGCAGTGGGTTCAACTGGAGATGGAAATGATTCCTAGCAGTGATGTAGTCCCCACCTCATCTGTCTGTCTCTCTAGGCCACACCAGTGAGTGAGAAGTGAAGCAGAAAACTACAGACTGAAATTTAATAGGGATAAATGCCAAGTTCTGCACCTAGGAAAATGAAACCAAGTGCACAGTTACAAGATGGGGGATATGTGGCTGAACAACATTACAAGTGAGAAGGATCTTGGAATTGTTGTTGATCACAAGCTGAAGATGAGCCAACAATGTGATGTGGCTGCAAAAAAGGCAAATGCATTTTGGGCTGCATTAACAGATGTATAGCTTTCAAATCACGTGAAGTACTAGTTCACCTCTATTCAGCACTGGTTAGGCCTCATCTGGAGTACTGCGTCCAGTTCTGGGCACCGCACTTTAAGAAGGATGCAGACAAACTGGAGAGGGTTCAGAGGAAGGCAACGAAGAAGATCGGGCAACGAAGAAGATCAGGGGACTGGAAACAAAGCCCTATGAGGAGGGACTGAAAGAACTGGGCATGTTTAGCCTAGAGAAGAGAAGACTGAGGGGAGATATGATAGTGCTCTTCAAGGACTTTAAAGGGTTGCACAGAGAGGAAGGCCAGGATCTCTTCTCGATCATCCCAGAGCGCAGGACACGGAAGAATGGGCTCAAGTTACAGGAAGTCAGATTCTGGCTGAACATCAGGAAAAACTCCCTGACTGTTAGAGCAAGACAACAATGGAACCAATTACTTAGGGAGGTGGTGGGCTCTCCCACACTCGAGGCATTCAAGTCAAAGCTGGACAGCCATCTGTCAGGGATGCTCTGGCTTGGATTCCTGCATTGAGCAGGGGGTTGGACTCAACGGTCTTATTGGCCCCTTCCAGCCCTACTATTCTATGATTCTAAGAGTCCTATATTGCTTCCTCACAGTGTAGCTACATGTTCTTTGGCCTGGACCATCCCAGCTTTGGGAAATGCCAGCTGGGAATCATGTCTGACATATCCAAATGCAATAGGATGTGTTGTCTGTATTTTACTGTATGGTACTTTATTATTATTTTTAGAAAGAAGCATCTAACAAGCTTTATAAATAAAATAGAGGACTCACAGTCTCTACCATCTGTACTAACGTCCCACCCCATGAATGAGTTCCATTCATCCAGTTGCAAATATGAGTGACAGTGCTTGAATTTTTGCATTTCCCTTTTATGAGGGTTTCATTTACAATCTGTGTCACCAAAAATACTTTCTCTTCTACTTCTAGCTGTGCATAAGAGTTCTGGCTATAATCTATCTCTGTTGAATTTTTCACTTGATAAGACCAGAACTGAAAGGACAACAACTGTATTTAATCAGTAATATATACAGGTTTTGTGGAACCATCTCTCTGTCTTCCATTGTAAGAAAATGGTGTCCCTGGCCTGACAGATGCCAAAAAGCACTCAAAAGCTGCCAGTCTATAATGAGTTGGGCATTGTATTAAGTGCAGAATGGAGGCTCTGGCAAGCAGTGGCTCTGCCATCTATCCTGGCTACTCAGTGCTTTGCCAAAGTTCTGTGATTATCTGCTTCATTTGTTTTGAAAAGTTAAAAGCTTTCTTGTTTTGCTAATCGGGACAGGTCTATTGGCCAATGTAAACTTCTTTTGATATTGGTGTCAGTCTCTCCTTCCCCTTCTCTTATTGCAATTATCTGCTGGCAGCCGATTTGATTTTCTTCCCTTCTTCTTGCAGATTGCTGGGGGCTACTTTCCATATGAGCATTTTTTTCTTCTGGGGGGGTATCAGAATATAATTATGAAGCATCTGTATTTGGCCAGAAGTTTACATGGTTAGCTAGACCGTTTGCTGTCATGAAGATGAGAACCAAAAGCTAGAAGTGATAATTTTGTAAGCATGGATTGTATTAGAATTCTAGTAAAGTATGACAAGAAAACTTAGTGGTTTCTTCTACTGCAGGTATTCACAGCTTGTAACCCACCAAGCTGAGTGCAGTCCACTATCACATATTGTGGCCAAGCAGATATTTGATTGTTCTTCTTTTCTGCAAAAACAGGAGGTTTTCTGAGCTGCTATTTGGCTTGGTGGGTCACAAATTGATCGAGCCTCCTCTGTATTACAGAAAGAGTGTTTCTTGGCCACCATCTCTCTTGCTTCCCCCTTGCTGTTTCAAGCTTTTAAATATGCTTTTAATAATTCTTTCTAGGCGAGCTTTTGAGAGAAGGGAGAAAACACTCCTTATTTTGTTAGGATTTTTGTGAGATTATACTACGATTTATTTCTCATGGTGATTTCTCAATTGCCATTCATTGCCTTTTACTTCAAGAATTTAGTTGAAAATGCCACAGGCTAGCTTTTGAGTTGGTGCCAATGAACATAGCTTTTATATTCTTGATTGCCTTTTATAATAAATCCTTTTTTATTGTGCCTTTTGAATAAAGCATTTTCTTATTGCTCTTTCTGGCTTAATGATTTATCATATGCTTTTTCCTGGGATCTAGCCCCACTTTTGTTAGCTTCAGGTGTCTGGTGATGGAATTTCATAGCATGCAGGCTGCAGCCGAGTTTGGTTACTGGCCACCTGCCACCCTGTGGAGGAAAATGAGGCATCAGACTGATTTGGTGTGGCTCCCTTCAAGGGATGGCAAAAATGTAAGGGCATCATTGCCAATAGCACAAAAGAATACTAGCAAAGGATTGATTGCTGTCAATCCCCTTGCTGTCTTAGGGGAAATGATCTTTCATCTGGCCCCCAGTGTTGCCTCCAGTCCCAGGATTCCACTTACTATGTAACTCCGCTCCAAAAAGTTATTTAATTCACACATCTGTGTAGGCATAGCATCAACAGGTCTGTCTTTATTCTTTCCTTTTGTGCCTCAGGCCACAGCTTCCTTAGATAGGGTTGCCCTTCAACCTGGAAAGGAAAGGCCTAAAGCAGGAATGGGCAATTTCAGGCAGTCGGGAGACAAATTCCTTCCCCCAACCCTCCCATGGGATGCATCCCCTTGCAGTAGCAGAATGAAAAAATAAATAAATGGTGGTTTGGTGCCAAAATTTGGCGGCTAACTGCTGTGGAGCTTACTAAGGACAGATTTAGCTTGTTTTGAAGCTAAATGTGTCCTTAGAAAGCATCCATAGCAGCTACGGAAGCTTACTGAGGACAAATTAGCTTCAGAACAAGCTAAATTTGTCCTTAGTAAACCTCCATAGTATGTTTGCTGCCAGTCTTTCCCCCTGGTTTTTTGGGAATGACAGGGAGCAGCAAGGACCGCACTGTGGGGCAGCGGGGGGCGCATATGGTCTGCAGACCATGTGTTGCCCACCCACGTGGGACTAAAGCCTCCTTTACTTGTGTTTTGACTAGCATGTAAGTGGGCCAATAGACAGGGCCAATGTTACTGGTCTTCGCTCATTCAAAAGTTGACTCCTCTTAGCATTTATTTGCTGGCCAGTAATCTAGAGTATTGATATGGTGGCCTTCCCACCTTTCCATTTATCATTTCCTGTCCTTTCCCAATACCCAATGCTTTCAAATACCCTTGGAAGATCATTTTTCCCAGCTGTTTCACATGAGGTTCGTGTCTATCCTTGAGTCAGACACCCCAGTTCCAAAAACCTTGTTTATTTGTTCTGTATTGCTATGACTATTGTTGCATTCATTTTAACACATAGTCCATAATGTCAAGGTTTTAGAAAAATAATTTTAATATATTTGTATGAGCCATGGCCTTTAACATTAACTTCATATGAAGTTTATTAAACGTGAGGCATTAATACTCTAACCTCAATGGGTATAAAGTGGAGCCATTATTACATAGAAATCTATCTGGCCATAGAGGGAATTTGGTTAATCTGTTCAAGCAGGAATAAGATGTAAGACACAGTGTAATGTCAGTGGAGGCAACATCTCTTGAGTTTTTTGCAGGTAGTGGTTTGCAGTAGTCTACAGAACAATTGTCTAAACTTGAAGTACATAACCAAATATATCAGTTGCATATAATACAAATGTATGCTGGTTAGCCACTAGAACAACTTTGAATAGTTTAATTGTCTAAATCTGGGCTTGCATGATTATTTTGTGTGGGAACTGAGTCATCCTTATTAATTTTTCAAAGACCAGTTATACACAGCTTTCATTCTTATTCATCTGTGTTTTTGATGGAAATTAGATCTATGTCCACCTCTTTACCTTTGATTACTCCCATTGTCATAGTGAGACCAACTCAAGGTTGACATGATTATTTTGTGTCTTTTGAAAAGCTCCGCTACAACGAAGTAGTAAACGTGACCACTCAGATTTGTTTGCTCCTCCTAATTATTACTGTTATATTTTAGCAACATCAGTGGACATGGTATTTCAGAGTAACAGACCAAGTGATAGGCCCCTGTCCTGTGCAGTTTACAATCTTAAATTCCACTGTAGAGCAGTATGCTGCCTGGGGGATGCTGGGAGTTGTAGTCCAATACACTTAGAGGACGCCAGGTTGAGGAAGGCTGCAGTAGAGGGAGGGGAGGAAGATGGGAATGAGGGCAAATGTGGAAGAATATGTGTTCAATTCAGTACTTAGGATCAGTTTCAAACGGGGGTAAAGACTAAATGGCTATGCCAAAGGCTTCATGGTAAAAGTGGGTTTTGTGGAGCAAGTAGACATCATCTGCCTTGAATACATGTTTCAGATTCCTCTCGCTAGCATCAAAAGAGTTTGGGGGGATTTTCCAGCTATGCTGTGAAGGGGGAGGATTGCAATTGGGTGTTTTCTTTAGGGAAATCTTGAACATTGGATGAAATTCTTGATGTAATTACGTTCCCATAACTTTGACTCTCACTGAGGTTAATACAGTACTGTGGAGTTGTATTGCAAAACAATATTTCTCTGTTTTTCATTTCTTCATTTCTAGGCACATAGAAGCACATATTACTTACAAGATCTTATGCTCCATTGTGAATACCAATGATGCGCTTCTGACTTCTGAGGTGCTGTCCTTTTTATTGAAAATTTGTCTCCTGCGCTGATATTACTTAGAGACCACGTGAATTTTCTGAGCATTGTGCAAAACAATGGGGATTGGCAAGAACACCACCTCTAAATCAGTAGAAACTGGAAGTCCAACAGAAGGCAAATATGAGGATGAATCCAAGCATCCTACTTCGTTCACGTTACCGGTGAGTTAAATGTTCAAAAACATTACATTGCTTTCCCATAGCACTTGTAGGGCTGTTTTCAAGGCACAGAATATGTACTTCAGCTTTAATAATTGCACTTACAAAAGGGGTGTTGCATAGATTCAGTTAGCACTGCCATTGTGGGGAAAATGTGTAATAATGTAGCAGAGCTTTGAAAATAGCATGGGCAGGTGGTGACTTGTGAAATGCCTCCCACTGATTCCTCTGAACGCTTTGCAGCTTCTGAGTTCTGGAGAAGAGATTTGTTGTAAAAGCCGTCATGCTAAACTGAATCTATTGAAAGAAAGAGCTAGATGAATTTCCGCATAGAGAGGAGTTCAGGAGAAAATAGTTACATGGTTTAGAAATGAATTTGAAACTTCTCCTCCTGAATGACTTCTTTTGTTCAGAAAACAGATGCAAATGTTGTGTTGACTGTTTGTATTGCTCAAGGGACCAGACTCTTATCTCACTGAGTGGAATTGACTAAATAATGTAGATGGATGGCTTTAAAGTATTGCATGCAATGCTAATGATGATGCAAAACCACTTTAAAGTATTGAAATTAATGGAAGGTCATTTGAGTTCTGGTCACCCCACCTCAAAAAAGATATTGTAGAGGTGGAAAAGATGCAGAAAGGGGCAAACATAATGAACAAGGGGCTGGAGTAACTCCCCTAGGAGGAAAGGTACAACATTTGGGACTGTTTAGCTTAGAGAAAAGGTGAGTAAGGAAAAACATGATAGTGGTATATAAAAGAATGCATTATGTGGAGAAAAGGATAGGGAGACTTTTCTTTGCCTCTCATAATAGTAGAACCCGAGGTTATCCAATGAAGCAGAATGGTGGGAGATTCAGGACAGATAAAAGGAAGTAAGTGCGTAGTTAAACTATGAAATCTGCTACTACAAGATGTAGTGATGGCCACCAACTTGGACTGTTCTAAAAGAGGATTAGACAAATTCATGGAAGATAAGGCTATCAGTGGCTACTAGTCATGGTGTCTATATATTACCTCCGATATCCAAAGCAGCATGCCTCTCAATACCAGTGGCTGGGGAACACGAGCAGGAGGGTGCTATTGCACTCATGCCCTGCTTGTTGATTTCCCAGAGGCATCTGGTTAGCCACTGTGGGGACAGAATGCTGGACTAGACCTTTGGTCTAATCCAGGAGGGTTGCTCTTTTGTTGTTATGATGATAGCTTGACATTGGCCCAACTCAGACTGAAAGCACAACCTTGTAGACAACATTGTAGAGAGCCAGTGTGGTGTAGTGTTTAAGAGTGTTGGACTAGGACTTGGGAGACCTGGGTTTAGTCCCCACTCTGCCATAAAGCTCACTGGGTGACTTTGAGCCAGATACTGACTCTCAGCCTAGCTTACCTCACAGGGTTCTTGTGAGAATAAAGTGGAGAGGAGGAGGATCATATATGCCACCTTAGGCTCCTTGGAGGAAAGCTAGGATATAAATGTAACAAATAAAATAAATAAATAGACTACAGCATGTTAGCCTAATTTAAAATGCCAGGATTTTACTCTACCTAGAGGCACTGTTGTCCATATACTGTGTAGTGTTGCATTTTCCAGAGGTTGAATTAATGGATTGAAGTGGAATTCAGTGGAGTTGGTGTGCTCTACCCTAGCTGTGTTAGGCTAGAACTCTGACAGTACAGTTATTTCTTTTGCCACTGTCTCCATACCATGCTTGTGTTCAGTCAGAGGGAGACAGTTCATTCATCACTTAGGGCCACATCATAGATGTCTTTTGAATGTGCATATTTAATTGCCTATAAAGCACCTAATGTGTGTATCACCTTAAGGAATTTAGGGTGCAATCATATGCATGTTTAGACAGAAACTGGCTGGGGGATGCTGGGAGTTGTAGCACTTATTTCTGTCTAAACATGAATAGGATTGCCCCCTTTGTGAGTATTGCTTTTACTTTGCAGTATTCCTATTCTGAAACCCCAAAATTGAAAACATCACCCAACCTTAAAAATACTACGATGTACAGACATACGAATGAAATCACCCTTTTATTCTAAGCTTTTTCCATTTTTTCTGTTGCCATAATTTATATCTGCTTTGTGTAAATGAAGTCTACTAGAAGCAATGTTTAAGATCTAGTGAGAGCTTGTGAGCCTCACAAAAAATGTGTCTGCGGCCATATGTTACCTGAGCCTGCTTTAGCAAGCTAAATGTGTACAAAATTATCTATGGAATGGAGAATAGGGAGACATTTTTCTCCCTCTCTCATAATACTATAACCTGGGGTCATCTCATGAAGCTGATTGGTGGGAAATTCAGGACAAATAAAAGGAACACAGCACATAGGTAAACTATAGAAGTGATGGCTACATGTTTCGATGGCTTTAAAAAGGGATTAGACAAACTTGTGGAGGATAAAGCTATCAATGGCTACTAGTTCTAGTGGTTATACGCTACCTCCAGTGTCAGAGGCCGTATGCCTATGTACATGAGTTTCTGGGAATATGAGCAGGAGGGTGCTGTTATACTCATATCCTATTTGTGGGTTTCCCACCAGCAGCTGGTTGGTCACCATATGAAAACAATGCTGGAATAGAAGGACCTTTGGCCTGAACCAGCATGGCTCTTCTTATGTTCTTAAATACCAAGGCACACAGACTTCAATACTTGGGTAATGCCAGGATTTGACGAGCATATGAATGGATTGCACCACCCATTCTGTTTGTTTAACCTTCTGATTTGTTTGAGCTCTTCTGGATAAGGCAGTACCTTTCCCATAGGGCAGAAATATTGCTACTCATTTCTCAGCTATACCCATGAATAACATGAAATGCTTTTCCAGGAAAACTGCTTTTTAAAAAGAGATACATTGATGTAGAGGGTAAACTACTGTGCATCAGTGATGTCATAGCTGTTTATTTTAGTCCTCTGAAAGTGTATAGAAAACCATTCCCAGTGGTTTTCTGTCATCATGATTGGTGTTGGGTCATATATCCCATCAATGTAAAAATTGCAGACTTGTTCATCAGTACTAGCAATATCTTTTATATATATTGTAGTTGGTCAACTATGTGACAACTATATAGGAATTATATTTGTTTCTCTAAAGTACTTTACAATTCTGCTGTGCTGTTTGTTCAGGATATAATGTACGTTATTAACGCTATTGGAACCTTTTTTTATCTTAGGTTGTAATAAATGGTGGAGCAACATCAAGTGGTGATCAAGATACAGAAGACACAGAGCTTATGGCAATCTATACTACAGAAAATGGAATTGCAGAAAAGGTACGTTAGCAGTCAGAAGTAAATTAAAATGTGGGCTCCTAGTTCAACCAGAATAAGTCACATTTGTTTAAGTTAGGATGCCAGTGAGGCTCTGGAGTGATCTCCAGCTGGTCATGTTGATTTTTGTTGGAGGAGATCATTCAAAGACTGCCAAAAAATGTGTATGGATGCTGGAAGTGTGTGGAGATGATGGGAAAAGACTTGAAGGAGACAGCTGAATTGTATTAAAAGAGAGCACTTGGAGATATGAAGATGCAACTACTTGGCCATATTCTGCCCACCTTTTCTGGTTCAGAACTGTAACACAGTGTGTGTATGTGTATGTGTGTGTGGTGGGAGTGGGGACTGTACTACCAACTAGGCCCAAAAGAAAGATTAAATTTGAAAGGCCATGATTGAGTGCTGTTGGCAGATCAGGATGAACAATAAAGCTGATTCACACAACCTTGTTTATTATATGATAACTGTTATTGCCGTGCGATAGGCTGGTCATATGACACTGTCATCAAACATCCAGGGAATCATATGAAAAGTATCCATCAAATGGGAGGCATGATTGATCAAGTCATACACTCTGCTTTCAGTAATCACCACATTGATAGATGTTATAAACAGACCCTACAAATCCCGCAAAAGCCTTATCTCTCTCTGTCCCCACTCACTCTCAGTTTTGGCACGTCTACTGACTTTGCTTGGTTTTTTCCTAAGTTTGCCTTTGATTCCTGACATTATTCATGCCTTTTGTTAAGGCTGCAAGGCCATGTCTCTAGATATGATAAACGCCAACAATACTCAAATTCTGTTTACAGACTGATTTTTGCAGTTTGTGTAGTCTTTCATAAATGTGCTGAATTTACATTGCCATAATTGGGGGTTTTGCAGAGTTGAAAATATTTCAGCAAGGTTGACAGCTGTAAAACACAAGGAAATTTCATTTCATATAATTTTTTTCCCTGAACTTTTAAAGATTTTTCTTTTTTGCCACCATATTTTCAAGCTTCATTGCAAAAAAGATCATACAGCCTTTACAATGAGAGCTAAGATTATCAGGATACCCTCAAGAGCTGCAGGATTCATAAAAGCACCCTTGGGAACTACAAGTTGCCCTCCCTAATCTTATATGATCTGAAAAACTCTCTTTTAACTAACGTAATTTCACTTTTTTTCTATCCGTCCATAAATTAGAATCTAAATTTAAATGAAGGGTATCACATGTTAAGAGACAGGATTGTTTGACTTGAAATGGACATAGATCATCCTTGTATTAGAAGCACCAGTTGGAAGGAATGACTTGCTGTTGTTTTTTTTTAATGTTTTTGACCTTACTAATTTACCAATGGATTTCAGGATTATACTGCATTTATACAATTGTATGGGCTGAGTTAAACATTTTGATCTTCAGCCTTACATTATCAGCAGTTGTCTTATTGCACAAAAACTTCTTTCTCCAGAGCCCAGCTGTAAATACTAAGCTTATTCAGGAAGGCAAAACGTCTTAGCATTTCTTCTCCTAATGCCACCTTTGTTTCAGAGATTACTTCTGGCAGCCAGGGAGTTGCAAGGGAACCAGTGCCAGTACTGGACCACCTAGATTATTTCCAAGGTTGTAGATGGTAGCAATTATAAGGGGATTAAGTGACTGCAGCATGTTTAACTAATAGGATAAAGTTATACAACTGGGTCACTGGGCTCTGGATTCCAAGACGTATATTTTGACCTTATAATCTGTTTAATATAATATTTTTGCTTTGTCTTAACTCTCTGACTCCTGAGACACAACAAACACATCCCTGATAGTGCAGCTGCTGCCTGAGTAATGGGTATGGTGCCCCTGAGAGTAAGAGAAAATGATCTTCGTCCCCTTTTCCAAAGGTATCATGGTGGGTTATGCTGTCAGGCTAATTTTGAACAAAGGTCTCCCACACCTCAGCCCAGCACTCTGTCAGCCATATCAACTCTCCTTAAGTGTGGCCCTTTGTGTCCAGTGATGTGGAGTGGAAAATTTTCCACTTTTATAATTTTCCAGTTTTAGAAATGTACTGTTTTTATAACATTAAATAGAAGTCAAATTGGGCAACTGGGATGGATCAAATCGAAAATCAAAGCTGCAGTTACTTTTTTTTTCAGTTGATTCTCCCAAAGAAATACACATATTTATGCACATAGCTCTTTCAGGCATGCTAACATTAATATGTTAACAATTTTCCATGCCTTCATTTCCCTCTTAAAATCTAAATAATGTAAAAGAGTGTATGTGATTGAGTTGTCACATCCTAAAATATTTATAAGTATTCCAATAAGAATAACTTTGAAATAAAGTGCAGAATTTATTTGAATATAACATGTAAACTACACTAAGACTAGGTTCGGATGTCACGAAAACCCATGATGGCTTAAATAAGCCACGGCAGCTTATTTAACCTCCTGTGGGTTATCATGTCGTCCTTTGGGAAATTTTTAACCCATGATGGTTTATTCGACCAAAATAACCCATGCAGATAACCCACGGTCTGCAGAAGGGTTTATTTAACCCACCGTGAGTTATGTTGTCTGACCGTCACCATGGGCTACTTTGGTCGCCTACTGAGTCCCACGGCAAGAGCAGTCAAAACTGCTGCCACACTGCTCCTCCCGGGATTTGGGAACACTAAAGAGACTAAGCCAGCAGTGTCATCTCTTGGGCCTCCAGTGACATCTTATGATCTAGGAGTATCCCTAGTCTACGCACCCATTTGTTCAGAAGGAATGCTACCCTATCCAGAGTTGGTCAACCAAATTCTTGGACATGAGAGCCACCTGTCCACAGATCCTCCATCTTATTGAGATTCAGCTTCGGTCTGTTGGCCCGCATCCAGCCCATCACTGCTTCCAGATATTGGTCCAGCACCTGCACAGCCTCTCCTGATTCAAACAGAATAAAGAGATAGATGGCTGTCATCTACACCTTGTTCCAAATCCACAGATGGCTCCCCTTAACAGTTTCATATAGATGCTAAGACTGAACTGAAGCATTTCTTGAAAGTATTCATAGATTCTGGGTGTGTTTGCATGACACGCTAGCCCATCGTGGGTGACAAGCTATGCACTGTGGGTTGTTCCACAAATAACCCACAGTGCATGGTTTGTGCACCTGACAGATGATCGGGCTTGCCACCATTTCCCCCCCTCCTTCAAGGGCTGGATGCGTCTGATCTTGGAGGCTAAGCAGGGTCAGCCCTGTTTAGTACTTTGATGGGAGACCTCCTGGGAATCAGGCTACCTGAATCAGGCTACCTGCATTGAGCAGGGGGTTGGACTCGATGGTCTTGTAGGCCTCTTCCAACCCTATGATTCTATAAAGAAGACATTTCAGTCCTCCCTCCACTCAGTATCCCAAGGTCCTGAGCATCAGAACCACCATTTTGTATTCCTTTCCCAACCCCCTCCCTGCTCTGATCGCTAACCATTTTCGGTCAGTGCTTCTTTTTTTTTCCTTTATTTTTTTTTCTTTGTCAGTCTTTGCAGTAGCGCTATAGTGGAATAGCACTGTAGCACCATGAAGAAATTTTTTAAAAGGGGGAAAAGCAGCCCAGGAGAGCCGGGATGAAACTGATTAAGACATTGACAGAGTGGGGAAAGTAGTGAAAGCATCACATAGGAGCAGTGCAATGTGAGGTGAATTGAGCATGAACATGATGCTCCTGGCAGGTGTCAGTCGCTCCATCAGAATAGCACTATAGCACCATGAATGTTTTTTTTTTTTAAAGGGGAAAGCACATTACATTACCGACTTCGCAAGGGGATGCCCAGCATTTAAAGGGCAGACCCGAACCTGGTGGGATTTCTCCTTATAGCCCACACCTTCCCAAGTCGGCATCCCCTCTTTTTCTTAGAAAAGTGTGCACCATCCCACTTTTCCCTCCTAATCACTTTCCTCAGCCCACAATGGATTGGGTGTCCCGGGTTCAGACAGCACGCCAACCCATCATGGGTAAAACAGCCCCTATAACAAGCCATTGGTTGTTGCCATGGCTTGTTTAAAAGAATTAACCCACTTTGTGGGAAGCTCTCTGGGTTCAGATGACACGCTAACCCATCATGGGTTGTTCCAGACAACAACCCACAATGGGTTGATGTGACATGCAAACCCAGTCATGGTATTTTTGTTGCTCTTACCACCTGTGTTACATAGCAAGGACTATGGGGGTCTAGTTTTTGATGGGTCATTGGGGGCAGAATCCAATGGGACACTTATGCCCCTGCTGATTTTCTTCTGCCCTGCCGATTGCATTGTGCAAGTGGCCCCACCACTTGTACAACAGCAATGTAGTGCTTCTGGGGCAACCCAAAATGAGTGGGAACGCTCATTTCTGGAAGGAGGCAGGTTGATGGAGCTTGCATAAGGGAGCTCTGCTGACCTGCCTCCTTCCAGAAATGAATGTTTCTGCTCATTTTTGGGGCCTCCCTTAGGAAGCGCTAAATCTCTCTTGCATAAGTAGTGGGTCCTGCTTGCGCAGTGCGGTTGGCGGGACCCACCACTTCCGCAAGCGCATTGGCAGGGCGACAAAGAATCAGTGACGTAAGCGCCCCATTGGATTCTGCCTTGTCTTTTCTAACCTGAATTTGGTAGTTTTGATCCACTGGGCTTTGGGATGAGCCAAGGTAAACATGCAAATAAAGAATATTTACCCCACAAAAAAACCTATATCCTTGAAACACATTCTGCATGCTCATAAGTTAATTGTAGCGCCTTCTCCAAAGCAAACTCATTCTAATTTTTAAAATCCCTTTTGGAATTAAGTGCATTTATAGTGTTGGCCCTTCTACCTTTCCTCTACCCTGAGTTCTGGATGTTTGTTTGATCCTCAGCAAGTTGCAACAGCTTCCAGCATAGTTGTGGCTTCCCACTCATAGAAGTCTGTGTTCCATCACACCTCTGTTCATCTCCACACGCAAAAGCAAAAATTGAACTGAACTCCTAGGAGCTAGCCCTTTATGCCTCTTGTACAGCTCGGGACAACATTATTTCAAGCACTGCCTTTCCCCACATGTACCTCCCCAGATGCTGAGATTGACATCTGAGGCCCTTCTCTCTGTACCCCCTCTAAGAGATACTCTGAGAACACCAATGGGAGAATGGGCCTTTTCTGTGGTAGCTCCCTGGTTATGGAATGTGATCCCCAGGGAAGTTTGCCTCATCCTTTCAGTGCCAGGTGAAGACATGTCTCTTCTCCCAGGCATTTGGATAGATTTCAGGGTCGGGGCTTGGTAGTTAATGTTGTTGTTCATTCCCAAGTTGGATTGGGAATGATTTTAGGTGGTCTATGGGGTGGACATTTTTATTAAAATCGTATGGTTTTAATGAATGTTTTTATGTATTCATATTTTATCCTTTTATGTAATTTGCTTCAGGACTGTGTTGGTAGTATAAAGCAGTATATACATTTAATAAACTAATCAAGATAAACACCTCTCTCACAGCATCAGCATAAGTTTCAGTGGCTACATCCCAGGAGAAGGACTTCCTCCCTGGGAAGCTTATGCAGAAAAGTAAACAGTTGGACTCTCCAAGTATGACGGTAGAAGAGAGCTCTAAAAGCCACAAGGACTGCCTCCACCCCACCTAATGTTTTGAAAATTGTGGCATGATCAGAGCAATTGGGCGAAGCCAAGCCATTTGAGTTTAGCAGCTTCCCATGTGTTTATAGTGATGTCCGCCATGCTGTGCACGGGACTGAGTTGCCATGGCCGAAATTGCTAAATTACATGGAGAGCTTATCAAAATATTCCTATTAAAAACAAATTAAAAAGAAGCACCTCTCCATTTCCTTCTACAGGACTTACAAAGTCCACGGTGTGCATTGCTACTAGATCAGTGCTCATTTGGGAAGCAAATATTTGTTATTTGACTTGTCATGATTATCTCTGATGCGATAACATAGGTGCATTAAAGAATGCTAGGAGGATGTGGTACATCTAGAAAATGTGCCAGACATGTGGTTTTGAATCTCAAGAAGTCATCATGTTCGAGACCAGAATATTCACTCTGAAGCCAAGTATGGATTAAGTCAGCACAGTAGTTATACAAACCCTTCTTTCTACAAGATTTGAGACTAGTAAATTAAATATGTCCTTCCTTTCAGGGGCTGTTGCCAATAAGTGTTAAGTACTTTTTTTGTTTTCATAAAGCTTTAGTACTTAAGTGATTTTGTTAGTCTTCTACTGTGGAAAGAGTCATACTGGCCCCTTACAAAGCTGTAGCTCAGCCTTCCCCAACATGGTGCCCTCTGGATATTTTGGACTAAAATCCCTACTAGTCCCAGATAGTTTGGACAGTGGTCAGGGATGATGAGAGTTGTAGCAGAAAACATCTTGAGGGCACCAGGTTGGGTAAGGCTGATGTAGCCTATTCAATTGTAGGCCAATTTTTTGTTCACACGTTAGACATCCTGTAACCCCAACCTGCAAGATAAGGCTCACATTTTAATAGATACATGTGTGTGTGTTTCACTGTTCTTTCTTTCTGCTTCTTTTGCTTTGTCCATCTTCTTTTTTTCCTCTGAAAAGGTGGTTGAGTCACTGCCTGTGCAGCTCACTGTAGTTAAGTAGCAATCCACCAACTCAGCTCCAATTCTCTACAGTACATGTAGCAGTTACCTACTCTAATTATTTACCCTTCCCTATCTTGCATGCATTGGAATAAGGAGAGCAACTTCAGCACCAAGGCGGTGAATCAGAAATGGAGCATGTGTCATGAACTTTGTTATGTTAATTGCTGCTCTTGCTAAAACTACAATTGATTCAACTCAGTGTAGTTAATGGCTTTGGAAACAGTTACTATTAAATGTATAAGACCTCAGTAAAAGACGAAAGATGTATGACCTCAATAGTTATGATTAGAGAAAAACAATGCATTCAGGCTTCCTTTCATATGAAGTTGCTTTCTACTGAATCAGCCCGTAAGTCCATCTAGCTCTGTATTGTCTGCACTACTGACCAGCAGCTGTTCTTCAGGGTTTCAGACAAGGATCTTTCCCACCCCTACCTGAAGATACCAGGAATTGATCCTAGGTCCTTGTGCCCTTCCCCTCTTCATTTTCTTGTGTTTGATCCTTAAGTGTTTTTACCATGATACTTTCAAATGTTAATGAAGTCTAGAAACTTTATTTTTGAGCTAGGAATCTTCAGATTCTTTTTCATGAAGTACCTCTAAAGCTTATCGTTCACTTTTGCCATAGTGTGTGTGGTTGATTCCCGTTTGATCTTCTATGAATTCTAATGTGACTCCAATTTGAATTAGCATCAACTACAATTCAGCTGCATGTATTGAAAGACATACATTCATTTTAGTAAGGAGTAGCGCTATCATACATTGTGCAATTTGAGCCTCTTATACAACTTCCACACTTTTTTTTTTTAACTGGCCATTAATGCTTGGTGTGTGGTGTGTTGATCTTAACCTCCTTGTTTGTGTAAACCAATAGGTCATCATCTTGCTTTTGGCATAATGTGCTGTGGTTATATCACAAGAAGGGAATAATGGCCTGCTTATATGAAAAGGCAGGAAGTTGGTTATATGAAAGAGAGAGTGTGTGCATATCTCTTGCTTATGCAGTAGAGCTGATCACTTGAAAGGTGAAAGGGTTTCTTTTTTAGCTATGCGTGTTAACACTGCTTTGAAAAAGGATACAGATCTCATTAAAGGTGCCCAGGTTACCACATCACAGAGTATGTTGTATTTGGTGCATTTTTCTGTAATATTAAATGAGTATCAATTTATTTCCCCCCTGATTTTGTTTTTGACAGAGTTCTCTGGCAGAGACACTAGACAGCAGTGGAAGCTCAGACACACAAAGAACGGACATGATATACACAATTGAAGATGTTCCTCCCTGGTACCTCTGCATATTCTTGGGGTTACAGGTATAGCATTTGATATTTTATTTATTACATTTATATCCTGCTTTTCTGCCAAAAATGGTGCTTAAGTTAAAATGTATCCTAACAAAATATGGCTTTCACATTACTCCTGGTGAGTAATAAGTATAAGATTACTTTAAATGTTGCTCAGCAGGAAAAAGTGCTGACTAATGAAGGCACCTGGCACAGGAATTAAAGATGGCAGGAACTGATGTTGGACTACAAACGCCCTTATCTTTGGTTCTAGTTCTCTGATTTTAATTGCTGAAGTTGGGAAGATGAGAAACCAGCTCTGTTTTCATGTTGCTTCAGTGTAGCCACAAAATTTAGGTATATTTGTTTCTGGAGCCCCTGAACATAGCCAAGCATTTGTACCTGCTACTTAGATAGGCATTTTTTGCATGGTTCATGAAGGAACTCCAGGTTACCAAAACCTCCACAAGGCTGATATGTCCCATTGCTATTTATGATGCCCATTGGGCATCATAAGTAGAACCTATGCCTGCATACTATTGTTCTACCATTGGATGATGCTGGGATTACCAAGCCTGCAGTCTGCACAACACTGCAATCAAAATACCTTAGAAGCAAAGGAGGCTCCACCATGAGGCAAAGTGATAACTTGGGCAGCAGGGTTGAAAGCTTTCCAGTCAGACAAGTCCATATTGAGTTAGATGGACCAAAGTTCTGACTCCATATAAGGCAGCTTCATATGTTCGTAATGCCTTGGAGTGTCCCCACTGATAACACACATCAATTTGATATTTTTTTAGAAGTAGAGGTTAACTGTGTACACACACATTGTCCAGCATGACAGAAGCAGAGCTGGTGCTTGAATCAGGCACAAAACAAATAGAAGAAGCTTACACACCGAGACAGTAAATACCTGTCTGTGCAATGAGTGGTTACAACCACATGAAAAGTCCCGCCCTCCCGCCCCCATGACCAACGCCTAAATGCAGAACTTCATTTTGACAGACTCCTGTTGAGGATTAAGAAATGGCAGTATGAAATAAAATAAAACATCTACTATATTATACTACCAATAATCTTCCTTGTAATGCAATCACAATTCTCCAGTTAAAAGGATCTCAGGCAGCAGGGTTGAAAGGCTTGCCAGTCAGACTAGTCCATATTGAGTTAGATGGACCAAAGCTCTGACTCCATATAAGGCAGCTTCATATGTTCGTAATGCCTTGGAGTGTCCCCACTGCATAAAAAGTTTAGAATGCCATTGTTTTTCTCTCTTGAATTTCTCTGCTTCAGAGGACATGTGCCCATATATTTATTTAAGACATTTATATACCATTTTTCACCTTATTTAGGTTTTAGGGCAGGGCAACTTACTGTGCTCATGTGAAGTTTTCATTCATTTCAATAGGGGTTGTGCATGAGAACATTCTTGTGGATTGTGTCCATGGGTCAGACTTGTCTGTCTCCTACTTTGTAGCTCCAGATTTGCAGCCTGAGGCAGCCACCTCACTTTGTCTCATGGTGGAGCCTCCTCTGCTTCTAAGGTATTTTGATTGCAACATTGTGCAGACTGCAGGCTTGGCAATCCCAGCATCATCCAGTGGTAGAACAATAGTATGCCGGCATAGGTTCTACTTATGATGCCCAACGGGCATCATAAATAACAATGGGACATATCAGCCTTGTGGAGGTTTGGGTAACCTGGAGTTCCTTCATGAACCATACTTTCCTTTGATGTGTGTTATCTGGAACTTGCCCATATTCATATATGATCATTTAAATCTAAAATCATTTTCCCCATGAAAGGTTTTAGGATGGAGTATGAAATATGGAAATCATGTATCCATAAATGGGAGTTAATTGATGTTTTTTTAGAAGTAATTTTGCATGATCAGTTTAGAGTGCTAAACATTGGGAATGTATTGTATTAGAAAATAAGCTCTTGGGCTGGTTGCAATGGTATAAACAAATTGAATGCAGTAATATATACTGATAGTAAATAAGATAACCCTTCATATTTGCAGCATTACCTGACTTGTTTCAGTGGAACTATAGCAGTGCCCTTCTTGCTAGCAGATGCCATGTGTGTTGGATTTGACCAGTGGGCTACCAGCCAGCTAATAGGGACCATATTCTTTTGTGTTGGAATCACAACTTTGTTACAAACAACATTTGGGTGCAGGTGAGTTTTTCATTACGTGTTAGCTCTTGAGGCAAATATCACCCTACTCTAAGCTACTTGCTATACCAGCCTTCCCCAACCTGGTGCCCTCCAGATGTGTTGGACTACAATTCCCATCACCCCTCAGCCAGCATGATTGGGGAAGGCTGTGCTATATTGTGGCCAGTGATTTTAAAAAATGCATTTCAAAAATGTTTGCAAAGGTAACTAGCCCATCAGAACACGTATATTTATTTTATTATAATAATTTATATCCTGCCTTTCCATTTAGAGTAGTGTTCAAGGTGGGTAACAACATTCAAATAACAATAAAACAGCAATTAAAACAATTTTTAAAACCCAACATGTCCAATAATTAAAACATCAGAGTTTTAGTCTTATGCCAGATGAGGCCTTTGGTCCACCTGGACCACTATTCTCTCTTCTAACTAGCAGCAGCTGTCCAAGCTCTCAGCCAGAGGTCTTTCCCATCCATGCTACCTGAGATCTTTCAGCTGGAGATGCCGAGGATTGAATGTGGACTTTTCTGTGTGCAAAATATGTGTTCTGCCTCTGAACTAGGGCCTTTCTCCAACAGCCTACACATTTGTGGCACATCAGCAACAGCCAACTTCTTCCCAAATTAAACAATTCTGTATCTAGTTGCCGGGAGGTGGTTTTTGCCATAGGTAACCAGGCAAGTGGATACTTACCAGTATGGGTAAGTAAATAGGTCACATAGTTGTATGGGTCATCGTCTGATTTGTGCCATTCCAAAATGCGTATTTAACCCCCCACTCTCCCAAAAACATCTGCATTGTATTAGGGAAGTATGGGCGGAATCCAACGAGGCATTTACACCCCTGCTGATTCCCTTATGTTCCGCCAGTTCCTGTCTGCAAGTGGGACTCACCACTTGTGGAAGGATGTTTTAACACTTCCTGGGCAACCTGGAATGAGCAAAAATGCTCATTTCTGGTATGGGGCAGGTTGGCAGAGCTCGCATAAGGGAGCTCTGCCAACCTGCCCCAATTGAGAAACAAGTGTTTTCACTCATTTCAGGCTGTTCTTGGAGAAGCGCTAAATTGCTGTTGTGCAAGCGGTGGGACCCGCTCATGTAGCGGAATTGGTGGGACCACCATTTGCGCATCAGAATCAGCAGGGCGCAAGAGAATCAGCGGAGATTCTGCCCTATGTTACGGTAGTTATCAAAACATAAGATGATTTTTAATATCCCTTAAATATTTAGAAAAGTGACATGTGTACCTAATTTGCATTGTTCTGTACCTGAGCATGCATATTAAAAATGTTTTTAAAACAGTCAACTTTTCATCTTTGTCCAAGAGCCAAAGTATGGTAAACTCTCGTACTTCTATCTCCATCCTAAATGGAACAAAAATGAAAAACAATGTGAGGAAAAATTGTACTTAGCCTTGTTATCTATTTCCATAGTTCTAGTTCTTTCAAGTAATGTTACATCTTGGAATCTTTCCCTCAAAAGCAAAGTATTCAGCATATTTAGCCATGAAACAGAATATTGGGTGGAGGATAGCTGCTCAGTAGGGTAAGGAAGGCAAGCCTGTTTAAACAAAGCAGTGAAGATTGTTGAAGAGAATCCTTCTAAAAGGAAAAAACAACCAAGCTTCCAGGTTTCCTAAATTAAAGTAGATGTTGATCTAGTTTTGTTTCAAATGATCCACTGAAAGAAACCAGTTGTCATCTTTTAGAAAAGACACTTTTGTCCTTTACTTTCTCTTGAAATGCCAAGGAAGTTTCTGCTTCTTTTTTTTCATGAAATGTGATGGTATCAGCTGGAATTCCCAGAAAGGGGAGGATGTTTATTACTCCTCACAAATTGGCTAAGGCAGATTTTTATTCCATTCTTCTCTCTGTGAACTGCCCTGCCCTGCCCTGTAATTAAAATGAACCAAATCTAAAAAACAAATCTTCCTTAATCAGAGAGAGAGAGAGAGGCCAAAGTCCATAAGAGTCATATATAAACATCTTCATACAATTGAAAGCCAGAAGAGAGCACTCCTATTTTTCTCTCAGCAAAAATCAGTACTAAGCATAGTTATAGCTAACCAGGAGTGCCTCATCTAAGGTTTGCTAATCCCTTTCAAGTCCTCATTTCAAACTTTGCAGTCCTAGCTAGCATTAAACATGAGTAGTATGGAGAAGTCCATACCACCACAGTCTCAATCTCCTAGGAGATTGGGAATGTTACATCTGGATCAAGCATTCATCCACTCCTTTCTCTTTAAATGGATTGGGGATTGAGGGGGTTGGGACATCAAAGTAGAATGAGCCACAGGTGTTTATACACTGTTCCCCTTCTGCCTCCCCTCCTCTAGCTCTCATGTAGCTGGTAGCTCTTCCACTGTGCCCTCCTGTCTTGCGGTGCTGCTATTTAACGCCAGATTGGTCTGCAATAAGACCGCACTCATTCATGATTTAATCGTGGATGAGAGGGCCGACCAGGTGTCTATCACTGAGACTTGGGTGGGTGAGCTGGGTAGTGTCAGCCTGACTCAGCTCTGCCCACCTGGGTACTCAGTGCAGCACCAACATAGGTTGGAGGGCCAAGGGGTGGGGAGTTGCTGTGGTTCATAGAACTTCCATCTCTATCACCAGGACACCACTCCACCTTGGAGCGGGCCTTGAGGGGTTGCACCTGGTGTTGGGCCATAGAGACAGATTGGGGATGCTGCTGGTCACCCTGCACCCACCCTGCTGCCCAGCATCTGAGCTGGCGGAGGCAGTCGCAAGTGTGGTGTTGGAGGAACCCAGGACGGTGGTTCTGGATGACTTCAACTTCCATGCTGAGGCCTCCGGAGTTCCAGCTCAGGACTTCATGGCCTCCATGACAACTATGGGGCTGTCTCAGTTGTCCTCAGCCCAAAACATGAAGCACACCCTTGATTTGGTTTTTGCTCCAACTTGTGAGAGGGGTAGTCTGAAGATTGGGGGGCTCCAAGTAACCCCATTGTTATGGTCAGACCATTTCCTGGTGAGATTTGAACTTACGGCGTTACTCTCCTCCTGTGGGGGTGGGGGACTTATTCGGATGGTCCGCCCCAGGAGACTGATGGAATCCAATGGATTTCTGAATGCTCTTGGGGATTTTCCAGTGGAGAGAGCTGGTGATCCAACTGAGGCCCTAGCCTCACTGTGGAACAGTGAGATGCGGAGGGCCATAGACTTGATTGCACGTTCTGCTCCCTGGTATACTGGGGAGCTGCGGTCAATGAAACAGGCTGGATGTCAGCTAGAGCACAAATGGCACAAGACTCGAAGTGAAGACAACCAAGCACGCTGCAGAGTGCATAATCGTGCCTACTGCGTAGCAGTGCGGGCAGCAAAGAAGGTTTATTTTGCTGCCTCCATTACTTCCTCAAGTAGCCATCCAGTGGAGCTCTTCCAGGTGGTCCAGCGGTTGTTAACATCTTCCCCAGTAAATGGGGCCCTGGCCCCGTTGAGGACCTGCTGTGACCTTTTTGCATCGCACTTTGGGGACAAAATCACTTGTCTCTGCAGCGACCTTGATGCTGTTCTTAGTGCAGTACCAGTCGAGATGTCTGATGCCACCATCTGCCCGATTTTGTGGGATCAGTTCCAGTTGTTACAGGCTGATGATGTGGACAAGATGCTTGCAATAATGCAACTGACCATGTGCCCTCTTGATCCCTGTCCCTCCTGGCTATGACTGGGTGGGTCCAGGGAGTGATAAATGCTTCCCTACAGGAAGGGGTGGTCCCTACTGTCCTTAAGAAGCTCACTCTGGACCCAACAGTATTAGACAACTACCGCCCAGTTGCAAATACCCCTTTTTTAGGGAAGGTACTTGAGAGGGTCATGGCGGACCAACTGCAGGCACTCTTGGAGGATACTGATTATCTAGACCCATTTCAGTCTGGGTTTTGTCCTGGTTACAGGACTGAATCAGCCCTGGTCACCCTGATGGATGACCTTTATCGAGAGAGGGACAGGGGGAGTGCAACCCTGTTAATTCTGCTCGATCTCTCATTGGCATTTGATACCATTGACCATGGTATCCTCCTGGATTGACTCCGTGGGACGGGTATTGGAGGCACTGTGTTACAGTAGTTCCAGTCCTACCTATGGGGCCAATTTCAGAGAGTAACATTGGGTGACTATTCTTCAGCCCCTTGGCAACTGAACTATGGGGTGCCGCAGGGTACCATCTTGTCCCCAGTGTTGTTTAATATTTAGCCTCTGGGAGTGGTCATTAGGGGATTTGGAGCTAAATGCCATCAGTATGCTGTTGACACGCAGCTCTATCTCCTTGTGACATCCGAATCAGGAGAGGTTGTGCAAGTCCTGAATCGGTGCCTAGACTCAGTAATGGGCTGGATGAGGGCCAATAAACTGAAGCTGAATCCTGGCAAGATGGAAGCTCTGTGGGTGAGTGGTTCTCTGGTCCGGGAGATAGGCTTATTGCCTGTTCTGGATGGGGTTGCACCCCCTCTGAAAGATCAGGTCCGTAGTCTGGGGGTACTCCTAGATCCAACATTGTTGCTGGAGGCCCAAGTGGTCGCGGTGGCTCAGAGTGCCTTTTACCAGCTTCGGCTGGTTCGCCAGCTACGGCCTCTCCAGGACAGGGGTACCCTGACCACGGTGGTACAGGCATTAGTAACCTCAAGACTGGGTTACTGCAATGCATTCTATGTGGGGCTGCCCTTAAGGCTGGTCCGGAAGCTGGAGCTAGTGCAGAATGCAGCAGCTCAGCCGTTGTCTGAAGCTGCCCCTTTTCAGCATGCAACTCCTTTGCTGAGGGAACTGCACTGGCTGCCTATTTGCTACCGGGCCAGGTTTAAGGTCTTAGTACTAGTGTACAAAGCCCTAAACCACTTGGGACCAGGATACCTGAGAGAGCACCTCCTTCCTTACCAGCCCGGTCACTGAGGTCATCAGAGGGCATGTTCCTAGTGGTTCCACATGGACCCATGGCTCGGTTGGAGTCCACCAGGAAAAGAGCCTTCAGTGTGGTGGCCCCCTTCCTGTGGAATTCCCTGCCTTTAGAGGTCAGGCAGGCAGCAACTTTGTGTTCCTTCTGGCGCCTCCTGAAGATGTTGTTATTTCAAGAGGCCTTCTTTGCATGACCAGCTGTGGTTTGTTAAATTCCACTTTGTTGGAGTTCCTCTTTTTAAAAAATGTTTTAACTCTTTTAACCTGTTGTTTTATTCTTTTACCATGTTGTTCACCGCTCCAAAATCTTCTGATGCGGAGCGGTATATAAATATTGTAAATAAATCAAACTGTCTGTGTCTGAAAGGTCAAATTCCACTGTCACAAAAATACTTCAGTCAGTTACCTGTAGCTGTTCTCACAGTCTAGTGTCCATTCTGATTCTAGAAATCCAGGCTATTTGCACCAGCATATACTCATCTAAAAGTCTGTTAAAGATGCAGACTAGGAAATCTCATGGTTTAGGGGGTCAAAGGTCAGTGTGAGTGTAGGGGTTAGATGTTGGACTGGAACTCAGGAGACCCAGGTTCTACTCAGGCATGAATCTCACTGGGTGACTTTGGGCCAGTCACTGCCTCTCAGCCTAGCCTACATTACGGGGTTGTTGTGGGGATAACGTGGAGAGGAGGAGGACCATGTAAGCTTCTTGGGTTCCTTGTAAGAGAGGGAAAAAAAGTGGGATATAAATGTAATAATAAATAATATATTTGAAGTTACTGCATTTTATACCAGCTCTTTAAAGTACCTATCATCATAATTCTAAAGTCTTTCTGTTTTTGAACAATATGTACAAGGAGCTAACCTACAATAATATGCATTCCAGCTAGTTGAAATAAATGCTGACATTGTAATTATTGCTCTTGTTTAATAAACAAACTCTACATACGCAGTAGTGCATTAGTAGAAAATAAGCAAATTGATTAAAAATTGGTTGCACACTCTACTCTTTGACCTGGGTCGCATGTAACAGCAAAAAAAGTGGGTTAATTAATTAACCCACGATTTTCTGCAGCATGTGCCAGGTGTATTCCACAGCCATTTTGAATATTTGATCCCCAATTGGGCTGATCGGGGGTTGTTACGTGACATCTGAACCTAAACACTATAGGTTAATCATGTGTTAAATAACCCACAGTTAACTTAAAATTAGTAGTTAGGTTAACTGTGAGTTGTTTAACAAACTATTAACCTATAATGCCCTGGTTCCGATGTCATGTAGCAACCCCCAATCAGCCCGATTGGGGGTTGAATATCCAGAAAGGATGTGGAACACACCTGGCACACTGTGTGGCAAATCATGGGTTAATTAATTATCCCATGATTTGCCACCATGAAGTGAAAACAGCCCCTTTAATCCCCCCCACCCCCAGCACCCAAATTTTCTCTTTGGATCCTCGTTATGTGCATCTCATGTTGGAATGTTTCATATTATAATAATAAATTAGCACTGAATTTTTATCCAGTTCTAATTGTTAACTTGTTAACACAAGTTCTAATTGTGAAGTTAACGAGGAGAGCCAGGGCCTGCAGGAGAAGCCATCACTGGGGAAGAGGCGTGCCTGCTGCTGCTGGCCCTGCTGCTGCCGCCGCCACCACCACCAGGCCTTCCCTGTAGACTTCTGCCTGGCACACCGCCAGTCCCTGCAGGACCAGGCCCCCAGGTACCGAGCCAGCTGTGCTGCTCCACCTGCCCCTCCCGGGAGGGGCTACATAAGCTGGCTGGCTGAGGTGGCCTGGGAGAGCCAGGGCCTGCAGGAGACGCCATCACCACCACCGGGGAAGAGGCGTGCCTGCTGCTGCTGGCCCTGCTGCTGCCGCCGCCACCACCACCAGGCCTTCCCTGTAGACTTCTGCCTGGCACACCGCCAGTCCCTGCAGGACCAGGCCCCCAGGTACCGAGCCAGCTGTGCTGCTCCACCTGCCCCTCCCGGGAGGGGCTACATAAGCTGGCTGGCTGAGGTGGCCTGGGAGAGCCAGGGCCTGCAGGAGACGCCATCACCACCACCGGGGAAGAGGCGTGCCTGCTGCTGCTGGGCCTGCTGCTGCTGCTGCCGCCACCACCACCACCAGGCCTTCCCTGTGGACTCCTGCCTAGCATTATTTTTAAGGGGATTTTTAATTGTTTTTTGTTTTTTTTGCTGGGGGATTTTGTTGTGTTTTTAGGGGTGGGTAGCCTACCTGATAGGCGGGAGCGAGGGGGCATGTGTCCACCTGATGGAGGCAGTGGGGGGAGTGTTGGGGGCCAGAACATACCGAGGCTGGGCAGCAGGCACTGGCGGAGCGCTAGGGGCAGGCCATGCCAGGCCTGTCCAGAGCCAAAGGATGGTTGGGGGAGGCGTGACCCTATCTTCTGGCCTTCGTTTGCTGCTCTGCAATGCCAGGTCTGTTACCCAGAAAACCTCCCTCATCCATGACATGATCCTGGATGAGTGTGCAGACCTGGCATGTATTACGGAGACCTGGCTGGCCGAGGCTGCTGCTTCAACCCTTGCAGCCATGTGTCCAGCTGGATTTTCGTATGCACAGCAGCCGAGGGCTGGGGATCTGGGGATCGGGGAGGGGGAGTGGCTGTTATCTACCGAGAGTCCTTGGTCTTCACCAGACCCCCTCTCTCGGAGACCAAGGTTGCTGAGTGTGGTGTAGTGGTGAGAGTGTTGGACTGGGAGCCGGGAGATCCGGGTTCTAGTCCCCACTTGGCCATGGAAGCTCACTGGGTGACTTTGGGCCAGTCACAGACTCTCAGCCCAACCTACCTCACAGGGTTGTTGTTGTGAGGATAAAATGGAGAGGAGGAGGATTATGTAAGCCGCCTTGGGTTCCTTGCAAGAGGAAAAAAGGCGGGATATAAATGCAATAAATAAAAATAAATAAATAAATGAGTGCATGTACTGGTGGTTGGGCCCGAAGGGCAGTCTGGGGATTCTGCTCGTGTACCGTCCACCCCGCTGCACGACTGACTCCCTGGCCGAGGTGCTTGAGGTGGTCTCTGATGTGCGTGTACAGGCCCCTAACTTATTGGTGTTGGGGGACTTCAACGTACATTTGGAGGCCATCCTCACAGGAGCACCTCGGGACTTCATGGAGACCATGGCTTCCTGGGAGCTGCACCATATTCTAACTGGGCCCACCCACGTAGCCGGTCATGCACTAGACCTTGTGTTTGTTTCTGGAGAAGCGGGGAGTGATCTGGAAGTCGGGGGTATATCCACCACCCCCTTGTCATGGTCAGATCACTATCTGGTGATGTTGGACTTCTCGGTTCCACAACCCCTCCGCAGGGGTGGAGGACCCATTAAAATGGTCCGCCCCAGGCGTCTTATGGATCCAAATGGATTCCTGAACGCGCTTGGGGATTCTCTGGGGCACGCCAACGGCCACTCGGTCGAGACCCTGGTGGGTGGCTGGAATGCCGCAATCACTGGGGCATTAGATCGGGTGGCTCCGAAATGCCCTCTCCCCCTGAACAGGGCTCGGACTGCACCATGGTTCACTCCGCGGTTACAAGCTCTGAAACAGGAGGTGAGGTGGCTAGAGCGCCGGTGGCGGAAGTCTTGCTCCAAAGACGATCAGACATGGGCTAGAGCTGTATCTTCAGCCTATCGTGGTGGTGAAGGCAGCAAAAAAGGAATATTATGCTGCCTCTATCGCGTCTGCAGAGTGCTGTCCCAGGAGGCTGTTCCAAGTGGTCCGGAGCCTGGTCGGTCCTGTGGCTCTGGAACCACTGGAGCATTCTAAGGCCTCCTGTGAGGCCTTGGCAAGGCACTTTGCAGATAAAATTGATCAGATTAGGTGTGTTACTCTGCACGCTGTGGATACAGTTAGTGAGCAAGAGGCGGCCTGTGGCAAACCGGTTTTGTGGGATCGGTTCCAGCTTCTTCCTCCTGATGGAGTGGACAAGGTGCTTTCATCTGTACGGCCGACCATCTGCTTACTTGATCCTTGCCCATCTTGGCTCATTATGGGCTGCGGAGAGAGACTGGGTGAGGGGATCAGGGTGGTGGTGAACGCCTCCCTTGAGGAGGGAGTGATGCCATCAGCCCTCAAGGAGGCAGTGATAAGACCGCTCTTAAAGAAGCCCTCCTTGGATCCCCAAGTTCTGAACAACTTTCGCCCAGTCTCAAATCTGCCATTTTGGGGCAAGGTGATTGAGCGGGTGGTGGCGGTGCAGTTGAAGGCACACTTGGAAGAAACTTGATTATCTAGACCCATTTCAGTCGGGCTTCAGGCTTGGGCATGGGACAGAAACGGCCTTGGTCGCCTTGGTAGATGATATGAGGAGGGCTCTGGATAGGGGTGAATGCTCCTTCCTTGTTCTCCTCGACCTCTCAGCGGCTTTTGATACCGTTGACCATGGTATCCTCCTGGACTGCCTGGAGGGGTTGGGCATTGGAGACACCGTATTACGGTGGTTCTGGTCCTTCCTCTCCGGCAGGTACCAGAGGGTAGCACTGGGAGAGGAGGTTTCGGCCCCGTGGCCACTTACTTGTGGGGTGCCACAGGGTTCCATCCTCTCCCCGATGCTATTTAACATCTATGTGAAGCCGCTGGGGGTTATCATCAGGAGGTTTGGGGTGCAGTGTCATCAATATGCGGATGACACGCAGCTCTACCTCTCATTCAAATCTTCACCAAGGTTGGCCGTAGAATCCCTGTCCAAATGTCTGGAGACAGTGAGTGGCTGGATGGGGAGGAATAAGCTGAAGCTGAACCCTGACAAGACCGAGGTACTTTTGGTGGGAGACAAGACGAGGCTGGGGGATGTTGACCTGGTGTCGAATGGGCTACGGCTACCCTTGAAAGACCAGGTCTGCAGCCTGGGGGTCATTTTGGACTCCCAGCTGTCCATGGAAGCTCAGGTGTCAGCTGTGAGCCGGACAGCGCTGTATCAACTCCATCTGATACGGCGGCTGCGCCCCTTCCTTCCCGACCATCTGCTCCCATCGGTAGTACATGCCCTGGTCTCGTTTAGACTACTGTAATGTGCTCAACGTGGGGTTACCCTTGAAGACGGTTTGGGAACTGCAGCTGGTACAGAACGCGGTGGCTCAGCTGATTAAAGACAGCCGCCGGCGAGATCACATCACTCCAGTGCTGAAGGAGTTGCACTGGTTACCAGTTGTTTTCCGGGCCAAATTCAAGGTGTTGGTTTTGACCTTTAAAACCCTATATGGTTCCAGCCCAGCCTATCTTAAGGAGCGCCTCCAGCAGCACCAGACAGGCCGCTTAACAAGATCAGCCTCGGATGGCCTTCTCTCTGTCCCATCAGCCAGGACAGCTAGACTGGTGGGGACGAGGGAGAGGGTCTTTTCTGTGGTGGCCCCCACTCTGTGGAACTCCCTCCCTAGGGAACTCCGTCATGCCCCCTCTTTAATGAGCTTCTGTCGTGCATTAAAAACGTGGTTGTTCAGGCAGGCATTTGGGGTGGGTTAGGGTATTTTAGAAAATGTTTTTATTGTAGAATTTTATTGTTTTAAACTGTTTTATTGTATGTTGTACATCGCCCAGAGTGGCTGGGTGAGCAGCCAGATGGGCGATTAATAAATTTAATAATATAAATAAATATAAATATACCACATTGAGGGGGCTTTCTGCCTGGTAAAGCAGTATATAAATACATTAAGTAAATTATACATTATGCAAATCAAGGTGCTATAGTGTGTTAATACCTTTTTATTAAGTAACAAAATAGGCTCCAAGCCTAGTTAAGTTTTTTTTCTGCATGTTGGTGGGCCTTGGGCAGGAGAATGCCAGGGTGTTGTGAATGTTTTGAGAGATGATTGTGACTGAACTGTTTAGGGAAAAAAACAGTTGCAGCCTGGTATTTCTAAGGTGTTCTGAAGAAATTTACAAACCGTAGTAAATTGGCTTGCAGTTTCGCAAGACGCTGAAAATACTAGCCTTAATCATTGCAAATAGTGAGCTAATTTACTCAACTAAATGTAAACGTGTTTAAACATGGACCGATGTGTGTGTTTTCCACACACAGAAGAAAATACCGGTAAACGCTTCTAAACACTTAGTGATTTAATTTTTAAAGAATGCATTGATTTGCATACATTTAATTAGGGGCTTTTGAAAGGGTAATGTGTACGTGAGAGAGAGGAGGCACAGCTTTGCCAGGGGTGCAACACGATGGCCAACAAATACCTATGAATTTGAGTCAACCGCTCAACATACCTCTTTTGCTTTGGCTAAGCATAAAATACTTTGGTCATATTAGAAATCTGATTTTAGTGTCCGTATGAGTTTCTACCAGCAAAGCCACTGAACTGGCTTTACCCATACTATAGATAGAGGCGAGTTGCTCTTCAAAAGTTGATGTGTCAGCTTACCCCCTGTGCAAACTTGTTTATATAGCCTACATAAGTAATGCAATGATCTCCTGCTAAAGTAGTTTATATAATACGTATTACGCATCACAGAGATTAATATGTTGTTACAACACCTATATGCGGTCACTAATACATTGTGCTCTGATGCAGGACATCCTCAACTGTGTCTGTAATGAGCCTCTCAAAGTTTAAAGATGAAAGAACGACAGCTAAAAACTAATGGAATAAAATAATGCTTTATTACATTAATGTTATGTCCACACTGTTGGGGGAGTTACTGGGTGCCTTTCTGTGTATCCTTGTTCAAGAGGCTGCAGTCTGTAGGAGGGAGCTCATGTCACTTCTAAGATTGTGAATATAAGAGCCCAACTAGATCACACCAACGGTCCATCTAGTCTAGCATCCCATTTCCCATAGTGGCCAAGCAGATGCCTCTGGGAAGCATCACTCTGTGACAGGATGTGAGAATGAGGTGATCTTGAAGCAATGCAGAGCCTAAGCATTTAGGATTTTTTTGGATTAAACCCCCTCCTTTGAATTGTGCCCCAGAATCAATAAGACTCTATTCCTGACTATTGTGGAAAGTATGATTAAACTGTTTATGCCGCCTTCCAGAAAAAAGCTTTCAGAGCGGATTATATTCAAAGTAACATTACTTGTCTGTCTCATTCATCTTCACTACATACTGTTAGAGAGGTAGGTCATTAATATTCCCATTTTACTGATGGGCTAATATTGTTATATTGTGATTAAGGCTTGTCCAAAATGACCAAGTTAGTCCACAGATTAGTGGGACTGTGAACCCTTTTCTCCCTCTCTTCACTAGCATTTTGAACAAAAATTCTTGTAATCTGGTCAAATACTTTACTTATTCAAGAGGTAAGCAGGCCTCTTGGTACTCTTAGAAAGATTTACAGGCACGTTATGATACTGACACAAAAGTTCAAGCTGTTTACTTTTTTTCTTTTTGTTTCCCTCAGGTTACCTTTGTTCCAAGCCAGCGCTTTTGCATTCTTGGCTCCTGCCAGAGCTATTCTCTCCTTGGATAAATGGAAATGCAATAACACAGGTAAGCAAAAGTCCTTTCCATCTGACTCCTTCAGTTCATTCAGAGTGAGAGCTGAAATCTGCCCTAATGCAGTGTTAGTCTGATAATTCTGTTTAAAAATCTGTCATGGTGTTGAACTTCCAAAATAACCAGAATCTGGTGGTTCTATAGCCTGTCCCCAGGGATTTGAGGAGGAGGCCTGGGAGAAGTGGATTATTAGAGTCTGCCCAATAAGTGCCCAACAGTGGGCTTAAGCAAAGCTTGGCCAGCCACTTCAGCATGCCAACATCAGTTGGACCCTAGCAGGTGGGAAAATGGAGGAAGAGGCAGGCTTCCAGCTGGTGCTAGGAAATGGTCATTTATTATGTGAAGATTGCCCAACACATTTCAACCAGAGGATTTAGTAGATGTTTTTAGTTGTTTAACTGATTTGCCAGAATTTGCCTCATTTTGGTATCCCTGTTAACTAAAGAAGAAGAAAAAGAAATAAGTCTACCAATGGTTACTAGATGGCTTTGTAGAACTTTCAGGTTCAGAGCCAGTGGCTGGGGAGCAACAGTAGGTGAGGGCTATTGCCTTTCTGTCCTGGCTCCTGTTTGTGGGCTTCCCAGAGGCATCTGGTTGGCCACTGTGCGAAACAAGATGAAGGACTTTTGGTCTGATCCATCCAGCAGGATTCCTTTTTATGTTATGTTCATGCAGGTATATTCTTGAAATAGCTGTTGATATATAGCGGTTATAACAGAATAAAACACAATGGCCCAACTAGCATATAATGCTAAACTATGGTTTAGGGGCCACAGTGGCTTAGTGGTTAAGACGCTGAATTGCAGACCGGAAGGTCAGCAGGACAGCAGTTCGAGACCCGAGTGCTGCGTGACGGAGTGAGCTCCCGTCTTCAGTCCCAGCTCCTGCCAACCTAGCAGTTCGAAAGCAAAAAATTGCAGGTAGATAAATAGGTACCGCTTTGGCGGGAAAGGTGACAGCGTTCCGTGCACCTCGGTGTTCAGTCATGCCGGCCACATGAACACGGAAGCGTCTTCGGACAGCGCTGGCTCTTCGGCCTAGAAATGGAGATGAGCACCACACCCTAGAGTCGGACACGACTGGTTGGGGACACCTTTACCTTTACCTTTATGGTTTAGTACAGGGATGGGCAATGTCCATAGGTCCAGGAGCCATTTTCACCCTTGGACCCCCAACATGAGACACTGCCAGCAAGACTTTTTCCCCTGGGGGGAAAAAGCCAGAATTGCTGGTCTGCTGCTGAAATTCGGTGACAGACCACTTCATAGCAGTACACAGCACTACAGATGTTACATTAAACTTGTATGTAAGTTAAATTTAACCCTTTTGGCTATCTGTAGCAACTATGGAGCATCCAAAGGGACAAATTTATTTTGCAGTGGAGTGAAATTTGGCCATCTGAGTCCTCTGTAGCCTCTAGGGACACCATTTTTTCATGGGGGGGATTCCATGGGGGGGAGCAGGGGGATTCCGTGGGGGGGGCACAATGGGGGCAGTGGGGCCACATTTTGCCCAAACCTTGTTTAGCATTATGAGAATGAGCTACAGCGAGCTTTAGTCTCTCATGCTTCCCCCCCCACCCCACCCCGTTGTCTGTGACCATGAGAAGGTGAATTAAAGCTTCTGCTTCTGTTTTAAATTAACCACAGTTTAGTGTTGCATTTAATTCCTAAACTGTGGTTAATCTTAAATACCACTAGTGAAAACACACCAACTTCATAAACTATTGTTTGAAGGTGGCTTGTTTCCATTAACCATAGTTAAAACTAACTACAGCTTGTCCAGGGCCAGACATCACGACAAGCTGTGGTTAGTCTAAAATGGAAGTAAAAGTTTCTGAAATCCTCACAGCAGTGCCAGAAGAGGGGGAGGGGGTAGTGCACAAGTGCTAAACCATTGTTTAGAGTTGTGTGCAAACACAGCCATTAAGACCCTTTGATTTTCAGAGTAGAAACTAGAATCAATCTTTTATTATTTCTGTCTTGGTTATCCAACATTTTTCCAAGTGAAAGAGACTTTTATTGTTACTTGCTAGCCACAGTGTCTTGAATACATTTGCACAGTTTTATGTAACTGGAACTTGATAGACTTATTTATCTATCTAAAACAGAAGCAAATAGGAGGAGTGAGAGAAACACCTTAATAGGGCAAACAAGTTTAAAGCAGCACAAAAGTTCTTCGGGAAATATAATGAGTAGAGGCCAGGACCAAATCAGTTACTTAAGAAGACAGATTGATCAAGCCCTGATGACTCAAGGCACTTTGCCATAGGTTGCTTTGAATCACCCTTGGAATCAAAATATATGCCAGGTTCCCAGGAAAGCCCAAACAAATATCAAAGAAGATTGTATGTAAACTGTTCTTGTGATGATGGCTTATAATTAGGTCAGAGTTGCCCTTTAAACAACTACTGTCTGAGAAAAGCCATTATTGTGCCAATTTGCTGTTGGAAATTAAGGCTGAGACATGCATGTCCAAGTTCAGCTCTATAAGGCCATGGTTAAACTGAAGTTTGAGCAGGCATTGCATATGCAACTTGGTGGATGAACACCCCCCACAAGCGCCAAAAGCTTGCAGTTAAATAACCCACATTAGGCTGTTGTGTTGTGCAAACAGCCCCCGCTGTCTCATATGGGTTGTTGTTGTTTCACTATCAATAGCTAAAATATTCTTTTAAATACATAACCTGTAAAATATTCACCAAAACTTAGGATCTTTATTTAAAATGATGAATTTTTGTATTAATTAAATTCATTTGAAGAGGAAATGCTTCCTTTTAAAACTGAGTCATTTCACAGGGAAATCTGCAGCTGTAAGAAAGATTTGCATATTGAGCAACTTTCTAATTCAGAAATATTAATGACTGGGAGTGTTTCCCATCAGTTTCCCTGGTTAACTTCATGCATAGTCAGGAGACACGTGATGGTATTTTACTCAGTATAAGTCCTAGTTGCTTCACAGTGCTGTAAACCCTCTGTCCTAAATGTGGACAAAACAAAAGGACAAAAGCTTTCAAATTCAAAGCAAGTGTGAAACATATTAAAATACGTAATTTTAATAATCGCATGACTTAAAACTTTCTGGTTACAGAATCTGTTTTGTTCCTTTTGTGTAGAAGGTCAGACCCCTCTAGGCATAGATTTTAGTGTGTGAATTGCTATATTTTATGTCAAATAGATTAGCCACAACTCTTAATAGATCATGACGATTACATTCCTCCATGCCTTGGGGAAGTGCTACTGTGTCTAGATATGTGGAAATTACTCAGGAGTCATAAATATAGAACTTTTTGTTTATGAAAAGAACCCTTGTCCTGTCTTTCTAGACCACTTCTAACCTTCATGAGGCGTCAGACAGAAGCTGCTATTGCAGTCTAGCCAGCCAAATTAATAGGCGACAAATTTGGAGACACAATATGCAAAAGTCACATTATCTGAGCTATGAAAATATTCTCACACAGCTTTTAAGTGGTTCTGTGCCTTTTTGTGCCATTTGGGGTTACCCACTCTGGTATATTGTGTTGCATTAGCGGTTAGCCCATGAGTGCAGTAAATACAGCTTATTTAATGGGCAAAACCAAGTTTGCTTCCAAATTATGTGAAGGAAGAAGAAAACTAGGGTTACTGGCTGGGGTGGGGTGGGGGTGGGGATTAAAGGGAAGATAAATGAAACTCGAAAAGCGTTGGAGATAAATGTAGATCCCATCCATTGAGAATAGGATGCCCAAACAGTTGAATTAAACCTGTGGAAGGAAAAATGAGGTTAAACACTCAGGAAAGCTGTACTGATTACAGGAGCAGTCCCTAGGAACAGAAGTATCGCCTGTGCCAGCATTTTCAATAGCCACCATCCAGGTGCCCTCAGCCACTTCCAGGCAGAGCATGCAGCTGATGGCTTTCCCCTGCTGTTTGTCCTCAGCATCTAGGATTTAGGGGTATAGGGGATGTGGTATGGAGCAACAGAGCATGCTGCTAAAGTTCTGCAGTCTCCTTGCTTGGAGGTTTTCAGGGATTATTTGGACATGCTGGGGATGCCTTAGGTAGACTACCCTTCCTGCCATAATTTAGAACTTGCAGCTCCTTTGGTCCCCTTCGTGTTCTATGAAGAATGTAATGTTGGAAGTGGGGTGAGGGTGGGTGGGGAGGAAACCTCAAGTTAGAAGAGGTTAAACTCTTCTGTATTTAAAAACATTTTATTTTATCTTGCCATAATGAGAAGTGTTCCTTTTTACCCTTACAAGCTATAACGGTTGCAAATGTAACGACGGAGCTGCTGCACACAGAACATATCTGGTACCCTAGGATACGAGAGGTAATTTGCGCAATGTATTCAGTGCTGTTTTCTCCCTTCAGTGGGTGCTTCTCATCCAGATGACCTCTGAATTGTTAGAATTGTTACCCTCTTTCCTTACTGCCCTTTGCATGGGGCTTTGGATGTGTCATATTCTCTCAATGCAGATTTTAGCTGGTATGTTCATTTTTAGCTGCAAAGCCCCCCAAACCCAGAGAAGTGTATTACATTCTTGGTGAGGCCATGCTGTCACATCAGGGAGTTGGCATTCTGCGTCTTATAAAATGCAAGCGCTTCTCACCAGTAATAGCATAAATAACTAATTAGCTGCTACCAAACCACTAAATCATCTTATTTAGCAATGCAGTCAACTGCTTTGCAAGGAGAAGAATCAGCACTTTGTCCCATTGTAGTTTTGTTTCAGAAAGTCAAGTACAATTGGAAGCAGTGCCTAGCTTTCAAAAACTACATGTTAATCTGGCTGCTTAGTTTCTCCTTCCCTTTTATAACACCCAATCTTTAGGTGCTAATGTCCTTTATCCTTAAGAATCCAAAATAAATGTCCTTTATCAGTAAGAATCTCACTACAAGGAAAAAACTAGCATAGACCCCAGTGCACACATGTGTCATGGAACTTTTCTCCCATCCCATTGCTTTGGGCTGCCAGTTATTCCGCAATTTAAAACATCCCCTCTCTCTTCCCCATCTTCAAACCATAGCTCCATCCTGCCAAGAGGCCTGCAGCCAAGGGGGGGCTGACAGTCTCCTGAGACCACTGCGCTGCTCTATGCCAGCTTCTAAAGAGTACGTGTGACCAAATGCATCATACACTCTGCCCCTAGGAGCTAAGAGCATCACCTCCGTGGCACCACCAGCCCTTGCCGGTTCGAACTGAGAACTTTAAAGGTTAGCTTGTAACACAGGTCTTCCTGTATGACAGTGTGATGTACTGTTGACACAACTGCCAGACTGGTCTAATGACCTCGTTGTGTGTTAAAACCTAAGCAATGTGCTTAAGCAGTAAGAGGAAGTGAATGAAGTTGGTAACCTTTCTGTTGAACCGACTTCTGTTGGTAACATGGAATGTACCCCTGAACTTCAGATATTCTTTAGCCTAGAAAACTTACTGCTTAAGCACTCCGTTGAATAACACTTGCCGTTGCCCAGTTCTAGTCACTGAACTCGTTGACTTGCAGTTCATAATCCATTTCAAACACGCCACGGTTACATAAAAAACTTCTTATAAAAATAATCTAATTAAGCTGTTTCTTTTTCTCTGTGTTCAGATCCAAGGTGCTATTATCATGTCATCTCTGATAGAAGTGGTGATTGGGTTCCTGGGCCTGCCAGGAGCACTCCTCAGATACATTGGGCCTCTGACTATTACACCAACTGTGGCTCTCATTGGGCTCTCTGGTTTCCAGGCTGCTGGGGAAAGAGCAGGCAAACATTGGGGCATAGCCATGCTGTAAGTATTCTTGGCCACCTTGACAGCTGATGTTGTACAGTAATCACTTGACAACCTGAGCATATGAAACTGCCAAAGTTAGTCACTATAGATCAGGGATGGGCAACCTGTGGCCCTTCAGATGTTTTGGCCTACAACTCCCATCAGCCCTAGTTAGCATAGCCAATGATGAGCAATAATGGGAGCTGTAGACCAAAACATCTGAAGGGCCACAAGTTGCTGTCGATCATTGCCTCTTACTCCTCAAGCCACTATCTTAAATTGAGCATAAATTTATCAAGTGGGTGATCTGCATGGAGATTCAGATCTTCAAAAAATTGTTTATTATTTGGAAAAAAAAGTGGGCTAGCTTTTCAAATGTGTAAAGCAGCTAACAATAATAATAAAAGTATAAAACAAAACATAATAAAAAACTAGCAGCATCTGGATGACTGACTTCCAAAGGCCAACCTGAAATCCATGTTGTGCGTAACTCAGGAGAAAGAGACTTTGCCAGACTTCCTCTGCTAAAGTCATCTTGGGGCAACCAGTGTGAATGCCCTGCTAATCTGTATGATGAAACACTATTCATGGTGAATAGTGACCTATGGTAATTTTGTGTGTTTGGTTTTTGTGTGTAAAATCCATGTTAATTTTTTTCTTGTTATATAGGTAATATTCAGCTTAGTGTAACAGTAGTAGGATTAGCACTTCTGACTCCAAAGGCACCTTTTCGGAGTTAGTCCCAGAGCTGGTACAACATCAGTAGTCACCAGCTATGGGGTGACCAGTTGTATTCCATTTGCCCCCTCCAGTGATGCACAAGACCTTTGGTTAATTTATTCTCTACTATTCACCACAATAGCTAGCTATTGCTAATAACCACTGTGATACTTGGTCATGCATACATTCCTGATGAGGGCTGCCAACAGTAGCAGTATACCACCACTGTTACTTTGGGAAAAAGGGCGGGGGATCATATTTATCGTAGAATAATAGAATCATAGAAGAGTAAGGTTGGAAGGGGCTGACAAGACCATCGAGCCCAACCCCCTGCTCAATGCAGGAATCCAAGTCAGAGCATCCCTGACAGATGGCTGTCCAGCCTCGTTTTGAATGCCTCTAGTGTGGGAGAGCCGCCCACCTCCCCAGGTAATTGGTTCCATTGTCATCTTGCTCTAACAGTCAGGAAGTTTTTCCTGATGTTCAGCCGGAATCTGGCTTCCTTTAACTTGAGCCCATTCTTCCGTGTCCTGCACTCTGGGATGATCAAGAAGAGATCCTGGCCTTCCTCTCTGTGACAACCTTTCAAGTACTTGAAGAGCGCTATCCTATCTCCCCTCAGTCTACTCTTCTAAAGGTTAAACGTGCCCAGTTCTTTCAGTCTCTCCTCATAGGGCTTTGTTTCCAGTCCCCTGATCATCCTCGTTGCCCTTCTCTGAACCCTCTCCAGTCTGTCTGCATCCTTCTTAAAGTGTGGCACACAGAACCGGACACAGTACTCCAGATGAGGCCTAACCAGTGCTGAGTAGAGGAGAACTGGTACTTCCCAGGATTTGGAAACTATAATGCAGCCCAAAATAGCATTTGCCCTTTTTGCTGCCACATCACATTGTTGGCTCATATTCAGCTTGTGATCTACAACAATTCCAAGATCTTTCTCGCTTGTAGTATTTTTGAGCCACGTATCAATGTGGCCTTGTAGGCCCCTTCCAACCCTACTAAAGGCCTTCCAACGATGGCCTTGTAGGCCCCTTCCAACCCTACTATTCTACTATTCTGTGATTCTATCACCCATCTTGTAACTGTGCATTTGGTTTCTTTTTCCTAGGTGTAGAACTTGGCATTTATCCCTATTAAATCTTGTTCTGTTGTTTTCTTCCCAGAGCGCCAGTCTGTCAAGATCACTTTGAATTTTGTTTCTGTCTTCAAAGGTATTAGCTATCCCGCCCAATTTTGTGTCAGCTGCAAATTTGATCAGTATTGCCTGCACTTCCTCCTCCAAGTCATTAATAAAAATGTTGAAGAGCACTGGGCCCTGGACTGAGCCCTGCGGTACCCCGCTCATTACGTCTCCCCAGTTTGAGGAGATCCCATTGATAAGCACTCTTTGAGTCCGATTCTGTAGCCAACTGTGGATCCACCTGATCATAGTTTCATCTAGCCCACTTTAAGCTAGTTTGCTCATCAGGATATCATGGGGCACTTTGTCAAAAGCTTTGCTGAAGTCGAGATATATTATGTCCACAGCATTCCCACAGTCCACAAGGGAGGTGACCTGATCAAAAAATGAGATCAGATTCGTCTGGCAGGATTTGTTCTTGACAAATCCATGTTGGCTTCGAGTAATCACTGCATTGTTTTCAAGGTGCTTACAGATGGATTGCTTTATCATCTCCAGAATTTTCCCAGGGATTGATGTCAGACTGACTGGTCTGTAGTTCCCAGGTTCCTCTGTTTTACCCTTTTTGAAGATAGGAACAACATTAGCCCTCCTCCAGTCATCTGGCACTTCCCCCGTCCTCCATGATTGCTCAAAGAGAATAGACAGTGGTTCTGAGAGTTCTTCTGCCAGTTCCTCTATTACTCTAGGATGCAGTTCATCTGGCCCTGAAGATTTGAACTCATTCAAAGTAATGAGGTGTTCCTTGACCATATGCCTATTGACCTCAAGCTGCAATCCTTCCCCTTCAGCCTGTACTTTGCCTTTGCTGGGGGGGTCATAGACCCTCTTTTGGGAGAAGACTGAGCCAAAGTAGGAATTGAGCACTTCTGCCTTTTCTTTGTCATCTGTTATCATTTTGCCATTTAATAGCTGAATCACCATTTCTTTCCTCTGTCTTTTACTATGCACGCAGCCGAAGAAAGCTTTTTTGTTGCTTTTAGCATTCGTCGCTAACCTCAGCTCGTTCTCAGCTATATCCTTTCTGACGCCATCCCTGCAATTCTGTGCTACCTGCCTGTACTCTTCCTTTGTTGCTTGGCCTTCCTTCCACTTCCTATGTGTGTCCTTCTTTGTTTTCAGGTCATCTCTAAGCTTTTTGTGAAGCCACATTGGCTTCTTCTGTTGTCTTCCACCTTTTCTTGTTGCAATTGTTTGTAATTGAATTTCCTTAAGAATTTCCTTTCGTAAAAACTCCCACCCATCTTGGACTCCTTTTCTCATTAGTGTGGCTTGCCATGGGACCTTACTGATCATTGTTCTGAGTTTATTAAAATCAGCTTTCCTAAAATCCAGGGTACAGGTTTAGCTACACTCTGCTTTTGCTTCCTTTAGAACCATGAATTCAAGTATAGCATGGTCACTCTCCCCCAGAGTTCCTGTAACTGCTACTTTACCCACTAAGTCATCTGTGTTGGTTAGGATCAAGTCAAGGATAGCCGATCCTCTAGTTCCTTCCTCTACTTTCTATAGGAGGAAGTTATCCGCCATACAAGTCAGGAATTTCCTGGAGGGCCCATGTTTTGCAAAATTTGTCTCCCAACAAATATTGGGGAAATTGAAGTCCCCCATTACTAATACGTCATGCTTCCTTGAAACATTGGCTATTTGCTTTTCAAAAGTTTCATCCTCATCTTCTCCTTGATTGGATGGCCAGTAGTAGACTGAGGCCTGATATTAGCAGTTGGAATTGTGGCATATTAATATGTTCAGAAATATAGCACCATCGTTTAAGTCTTCCCTCAATATTCATACATATTCGTCATTTCTGTAGTTCCATGTTATCCTGTTACCTTGCTCTGATTAAACCTTGTGCTTCGGCAGTAAAAATACCAAACCTTGGTTTACTTGTTTAAAGTTCCAGAGGCTCAGTATTGTTTTGTTTTTTACTTAGACCAGCCAGAATGAATCTCTTGAGGACTGCTGCTTGAAAGAATAGCTATCTATGAGGGTTTTTCTTATGAAAACCAGCTGAATTTTGTTGTGCAAAGTTGATTGGATTTCGACCAGTCTCAAATATATACATGAACGCATGTACACGCGTGTGCGCACACACATTAGTCACTTGTTCCTGCTTGTCACAGGGCAGCTTGAGTGATGCGTCGGAGAAGTGGATTGCTTGGAAGGAACTATTTGCCTGTGGCAAATGGCAATCTGCAGAGCTCTGATGAGCATTTGAGTTGCACAGACATGGGTGGTGAGAGAAGGGAGATAGACTTAATAGTTGCATATAAAACTTGGTTTTGATCTGATCAGGATCTGCATTATGTATTGGACAAATGTAGAAATGAGAATTGATAGGAGATGAACCAAATGGGACCATCTAAATGGATTCAAGCGAAGCCTGCCACTGAAGTTGTTACAGTGGGTATGACTGAGGGATCAATGTAGGTAAATCATAAATGATTTACACCTGGCCATGTTTAATAGGGAAGCCAAATAATCTGCAAGAAGAGTCCTTTTTGATGTACTTTGGGTTATGTTACATTTTTCACACACTCAATAGAGTACCTCTATATTTTCTGAACTTAGCTGCTGCCTAATCCCAAAGGTGAAATCATTTTTGATCTTGAGAATACATTGCCAGAGTTAAAATCTGAATCCAGAGTACAACCACCAAATTCAAAGGAAGCAGAATAAATCTGTAAAATATGCAAAATATATTCAGTCCAAGCTGATACACACTGTTCAGCATTATCAGAAATATTGATACTTTATTCAAGACAAGTTCAAATTCAGTGGATTGTTGCCTCTTAAACCAAGACGGATTTCCTCACTTCTTAAATCAAGAATATTGTAACAGGGGCCAATTCACCACTGACAGAACTCTTGACTTTGAACTCTGAAGTACATGTCAAGTGGATTGATTGCACAATGATGCACATCTCGATAAGAAGACCTGCCTGTTTTGTAGAGAGATTGTGAAACCATCTGAGAAATTGCTTAAGGGCAAGATTCTAGTGGTGAGCTGAAATGGGTCCACATTTTGCAGTTACTCCCATCCCCCACAAAACTTGGGCCTGCTTTTTTGGTGATTTCTTGCACTCTTTGTGAAACCATGTAAACATTGGGCGGGGGATGGGGTAGTATTTGTCCCATTGCCAAGGCAACCAGGCAAACACTCCCTCATCCCAGTCCACTGACTAATTGTAGCAAAATGTGGCTCGGGATACATAACAGACTGGTTAAGAGTCTTAATTATGGTTAAGAGCCTGGTTGCTTTGACAGTGGGGACACGACCCCCTCCCCCACCAGAGTGAGGGATATGTGAACATTTTATTTGCCTTCAGTGACATATCCGATAACCAAACTGTCTGTGATGTCATTACATTTACTTACATGATTCCTATGGCTAGGATCACATCATGAAGTCCTCTTAAGCCAAAAAAACAACAACAGAATCACCAGCAGATTGGGAATACAGCTGGCTAAGAACAGGTGTGAAAAAGCATATGAAAAAGTGGAAGCTGGTGGCAGGGGGCTGGTAACCCCCCTCCCAGCAACTTTTGCATTAGAAAACATAATATTATAATAACGTGATGTAGCAGTAGATCAAATGTTCCTGTTTAAACAAACAATATTTTTAAATTATTGTAAGGTTGTAGGTTGTGGGGTTTTTTTAAGGTTTGGATTCTGTTTAAGCACAAGGAGGCTTTCTTTTTTCACTCGTTCATATGTAACAGGCACTTGTTCATATGTAACAGGCACTGTTGAATGAAACGGATTATCTAGATCCATTTCAATCGGGCTTCAGGCCTGGTTTTGGAACGGAAACTGCCTTGGTCGCCCTGTGGGATGACCTCTGCCGGGAGAGGGACAGGGGGAGTGCGACCCTGTTGATTCTCCTGTACCTCTCAGCAGCTTTCGATACCATCGACCATGGTATCCTTCTGAATAGGTTGTCTGGGTTGGGAGTTGGAGGCACTGCACTACAGTGGTTCCGCTCCTACTTGGATGGCCGATTCCAGAAGGTGGTGCTGGGGGATTACTGCTCTGTGCCATGGCAATTGTGCCATGGGGTTCCACAGGGCTCTATTTTATCCCCTATGCTGTTTAACATCTACATGAAACCGCTGGGGGAGGTTATCCGGAGGTGTGGGCTGAGGTGCCATCAATATGCAGATGACACCCAGCTCTACCTCTCTTTCTCATCAAAACCAGGTGAGGCAGTGGCTGTTCTGAATCAGTGCCTGGGCACGGTAATGGACTGGATGAGGGCCAATAAACTGAAACTCAATCCAGACAAGACGGAGGTACTGTTAGTGGGTGGTTCGTCTGCCCGGCTAGGTGATATTCAACCTGTTCTGGAGGGGGTTGCACTCCCCCTAAAGGATCATGTTCATAGTTTGGGGGTGCTCTTTGATCCAGAACTGTCACTTGAGGCACAGGTGAACTCAGTGGCACAGAGCACTTTTTATCAGCTTAGGCTGGTATACCAACTACGCCCTTATCTGGACAGGGATAGCCTAGCTACAGTTATCCATGCTCTGATAACTTCTCGTCTGGATTACTGCAATGCGTTATACGCGGGGCTGCCTTTGAAAACGGTCCGGAAACTTCAGCTGGTCCAAAATAGGGCAGCAAGATTGTTAACAGGGACTGGCCTGCGAGCTCATATTACGCCAGTACTTTTCCAGCTGCACTGGCTGCCAGTCCATTTCCGGGCCCGATTCAAAGCGCTGGTGTTAACATTCAAAGCCCTTAACGGCTTGGGGCCAGGTTACCTGAAGGATCGCCTCCTCCCATATGTGCCTGCCCGGACCTTAAGATCATCATCAGCGGCCCTTCTCCGTGAGCCCCTGCCAAAGGAAGTGAGGCGGGTGGCTACTAGGAGGAGGGCTTTTTCTGCTGTGGCACCCCGGCTCTGGAATGAGCTCCCTAGTGAGGTTCGCCTGGCGCCTACATTGTATTCCTTTCGGCGCCAGGTGAAGACCTTTTTATTTTCCCAGGCATTTTAGCTTTCTAAATTTTTATCTTTGCTGTTTTAAATCTGTATTTTAAACTCCTGCACTGCTGCTAGATTTTATTGTGGTTGTATTGTTATATTGTGGTTTTAATATTCTATATATTTTAAATTGTTTTATTGTGTGTTTGGTTTTAATTTTTGTGAACTTCCCAGAGAGCTTCGGCTATTGGGCGGTATAGAAATCAAATAAATAAATAAATAACAGAAGGTCATGGCATCAGATGACCATATCTGCAGTGACCATATCTTTGTGCCTCAAGCCTGAAAGAGAACTGATCTGTTCTCTTTTGGATTCTGAGCCTCATTCTTTGATATGTGGGGATGTAACCTGCCCCTCTTAGAATTTCAGGGAAGTTTATTTAGGATGCTATAGCTGTGTTCCTGGCAGATTTGCATTTCACAGAGTTATGTTTGGCACTCACCATAAAGACAACTATCTTGTTACAGCACAGATTCTTAAGATGTCTAATGGCACACAGATTTGTTGCTAATGTGCACCCCAAGGATTTGCTTATAGGTCAGAAGTCATCTTGTTTCAGAACTTAGTAATTCAGAGTAATTCAACCTTGAGTTGGCTTACCGTGCCCTTGCTTCAGATCCCATGGCAAACAAGCAAGGCAGCCCAGACAGGTGTTTGCTGAGGAGCCATTTTAGACCAGTTAGCGTGGCTTGGCACCGCAGAGGGCCTATGAAGCAAAGGCCTCCCTCATAAGGACATAATCCTTTCAGGACCACACACTTAAACAGCTGGGCCCTGAACTTAAAAGGGTCTGCCTAAGCTTTTCAAGCAAAACCCTTCTTTTTCTCCTGGCTACATCTTTGTTGTATAAACTGTATGTTTCCCCAGGTTTAGGAGTAAGTCCTATAGATTACCTGCAGTTTTTTTTCCCTTTTGAACTTCTCTTTTGGCTTTATACTTTAAAGTATAAAGTATACTTTAAAACAGAGGTGGCCAACTTACTTTGGCCTACAACTGCTATCAGCGCTCACCATTGACTATGCTGGCTAGAGTTAAAGGGAGTTAGGGAGCAATCCTATGTGGATCGACAGTCGCCTCCGACCCCGGGGGTGACCACCAATCCAGTGCAGGGCAGGAGGAGAGGTGAGGAGCGGATCGCCTGCTCACTCCCCCTGCCCTGCTTTCGTGGCTAGACAGCCAATTTCGGCTGTCTAGCTGCAGGACCTCAGAGTGTGGGAAGCGGCGGCTGGATGACACATAGGAAGTGTCGTACTGGCATTTCTGACCTCCCTGCCCCAGCCCGCCCGCAGGAATGCTGCTCTTAAGAGCATGGGCCCGATCCATGCTGCCTACGAGGCAGTGCTGGTGGGGTTGGGGGTCTGTTTTCAGGGAACCAACCTCGGAGCCTTATAGGCCAAAACATCTGGAGGGCCACAGGTTGCCCTCTCCTGCTCTAAAAAGACATAACATGTTTTAATGAACTTAGAAAATGCACCAGAATTAATTATTCCTAATTAGGTTTTGATATTGGCCTTCTCCCTTAGGAGTAGGCAGATGGTTTTGTCCTGCCCCAGTTCCCACAATGGAGACACAGTGGCACAGCCCATCGTGAGTTAATTTACCTGCGAGGAGCTGCGGCACATGCCATCCACCATTATGAATATGCAAGCCCTGGCTGGGGTTGCCAGGGCTCATCTGTCGTCCAGGATGGTGGAAGTTATTTGAGGGTTAAATAACTCTTGCATAACCCTAAAATAGACGGTTATGAGAGGGTTGTTTAATCCTCAAATAATCCTCACTGCATGGGTTCGGATGACATGACAAGCCATGGCAACACCTGGCTGGGGCCTGCATATCCATAATGGTGGACGGTATATCCCTGGTGCCCCAAGGGTTAATTAATCCACGGTGGGCCGTGGTGTGGTCTAAACCAGGTCAGTGGGGCCCTCAAAGCTGCTAAAACCTAAGCTGGCCTTCTGAAGTGGTGATCTCGCTTCTTTCACAAACCAAATGTATCTGTTCTAATGGGCATTAATCTTGAAGGCTGAAAAGCAAATTCCCTGTGATGTTTTAGTTCTTAGAGCTTCCAAGTAGTAAAAATTTTATGTTTGTAAAGCATATTTTAGAAAAGGTGCTTTCCTTTAATATTTACATTTTTTAAAGGTAAATTTCTTATTTTCCCTGACTCTAAAAATAGTTAAATATGCAAGTATACAAGAATAAGTACAGTATAACTGCTAGAAATCACAATTATTTCGATTCACTGTCAAATTAGTGAATAGATTAACTTTTCTCTCCCTTTTCCCGCCCCCCTCCCCTTCTCCAGGACTATTTTCTTAGTGCTCTTGTTTTCTCAATATGCTCGAAATGTCAAATTCCCTTTACCAATCTACAAATCCAAAAAAGGATGGACTGCATACCGGTTACAACTTTTTAAAATGTTTCCTGTAAGTAAATCACCTGAGTTCTCTGCTCGGCTTTAGCTGTGCTTCTGCTGTTCCTTCTACTTGTTACTATCAAAATGGAAGCCTTCTATGGGTTTGGGTTTTTTTCTCTATTTGAATTTATAAGAGGCTGTAATTGATTTTGCTACAACCATATTACAAAATCAATGCTGAGGACAAAGTAATGGATAAGCTTTGAGTGTGAACAGTCTTTTCTGTTTCCTGGTTTCAGTCTAAAGAGATTCAGCCTCTTTAGGCTATGTACCTGCTCAGATGTCTGTTGCAATGTTGGTGAGCCTTAACTGTGAAAAAGCAAACTCAGTGTTAAGGATTGTTAGAAAATGGAATGAAAATAAAATAGGAAGTACCATAAACCTGTTAAATAAATCTGTAGTATACCTATAATCTGGAATGCTACATACAGTTCTGCCTTCCTCACCTTAAAAAGAATATAAATTGAGCTGAAAAAGATCCAGAAAGGGACAACAAAATGATCAGTGAATTTGGGGGCATCTTCCAGTTGATGAAAGGCATAAGATTCAGGCTCTTTAGTAAGAGAAAATAGTACTACAGATTGTGCTACAGCATTTTCTAAAAAATTCCAGTGGTATCCACTGTTCAACAGTATGTGCAGCGCTTAGTTGTTATATTGAAAGGATCAATATCAATCCCTTAGGGTGCAATCTTGTACATGTTTAGACAGAAGAAGTCCTACCACTGGCTGGGAGATGCTAGGAGTTGTAGGACTTTTTTTTCGGTCCGGACATTCAGATTGCACCTTTAAGTGCTTATTTGGAGACATTCCCAGTTTGGGAAATTGTATGAAAGTTCCCATTTGAATTGGAAAGATTTTTAAAAGGTTTTTAAAGCTTGCTTGCTTGCTTGCTTGCTTGCTTCCTTCCTTCCTTCCTTTTATTTTTAAGGAAAGAATAGAATTTTTCCCCATTGGAAAATTATGATGCAGTATTAATAATGAGATCCTCTGTGCCCATGGGCATTCACTGTTACCTTGCTACCATATTCTAAATGTCTTTCTATTCCCCACTGCAGATCATTTTAGCCATTCTGGTATCATGGTTGCTGTGCTTCATCTTCACTGTGACAGATGTCTTTCCACCTGATAACACAAAGTATGGATTCTATGCACGCACTGATGCTAGGCAAGGAGTTCTTTTGGTAGCACCATGGTTCAAGGTTCCTTATCCATGTAAGTGCAGCTAGCAAGCATTCAGAGAAGGGGGAGCATCTCCCTCAAAGCTTTGGTTTTTGATGTGATTACTCCAGACTTACATCTGTTTCTTTCTTTCTGTGCCTTGTAGAAGTAAGAAAATGTTACTTTCTCATTGGCATATAGCTATAGAAATAAGAGTGCAATGTTTGGTCTCTATGTTGCTTTCACTGTTTCATAGAAGTTAAATGAAGTCAGATATTATTCAGATTCTGTCACAAACCAGTTTAAATTTAGGTTTTTGGATTTGCACAGGAAGGGCTCATAGCTCAGTGATAGAATAAATTTATATAAAAGGTCCCAGGTTCAGTCCACAGCACCTCCAGTTAAAGAGCAAGAGGCTGCGAAATATCGTAGCCAGAGTCCTTGGAGAGTGGCTGCCAGTCAGATTAAGAGACAATACTGACACAGATGGACAAACAATCTGATTTGGTCTAAGACAGCTTCATATATCTTGGCTTAACAGTGGTGTGGATTAAGCTGAAGGTGCTCTTGATGCTGTTAGTGAAAGAAAAAAAAAGCTGTCTCATGAATATTCTATTCATCACATGAATATTGAACGCTGGTGGTAGCTTTAACTTCTGCTTTTAAAGTATTTGCATAATCTGAGACAGGGATGGCCGGTTGGCAAGCCATAGGTCAAATCCAGTCCTCGAAACAATCTGATCTGACTTACCCACAGTTTCGCTCATGAAGAAAAGAGAAAAGCTTTCAAGTTGTAAGAAACAGATGTTCCACGTCTGCACATACTCTCACTTCCGGGTTTTGTATGCAACATACAGATAAACATATGTGATGCTAAGTGTGCATGCATGTGCTTGAGAGAAGCTCTCCTTTCTAGATGGCCCCAATTTATTATAGAACCTGACAACGTATGAAGGGTCAGTTTGTGTAACAAAGCCCCCAACGCCAATGTCAAGAAAATAGAATGTCTCCACCCTGACCCAAGGATGCGCCATCTCCTGTGATCTAAGAGAACATTTTACATCTTGAAAGACACTTTGTTTTAAATGGAATAAGAAAGATTTCATTGTGTTTGCCTTCACAGTTCAGTGGGGATTGCCAACGGTTTCAGCTGCAGGCGTAATTGGAATGCTCAGTGCAGTGGTTGCTAGTATCATTGAATCAATTGGCGATTATTATGCCTGTGCAAGGTTATCTTGTGCTCCACCACCGCCAGTCCATGCAATAAACAGGTACGCCTCCTGAAAAATACACTTTTTTGCCCATCTCTATTTTTTTCATATTGTCCTGGATTTCAAAGCAAATTGGGTGTTAATTTCTTTGGGGTTTTGCAATATGACTGCTTAGAATTATGGGTCAAATTATTCACAACTTTGGCATAATTGAGGGTGAGTTTAGATATATATATAATAACTTAATGTTGCAGCATCAACTAGTGAGCTGGATAACCAAATTCCCATCCCAGTCAAATATCACAGACAGACCTTTCATATCCCTTCACCTCACCTCCCACACCTTTTCATCAGAGATAGCTACACTTTCATATACAAGTCATGAAGGGCTGACGAATCAAGAAGTGTGAATCAGCACTCAGCAGCCACAGCCATATACATCTGCAGTTTGGGCTAGGATTTCCAAGCCAGGTAATGAAGACTTAGACTTGAGCCCCAGTATGTCTCTAGAAACTAATCACTGAGCACTGAGTAGAGAGGATTAATCCAGCAGATTCTTCTCAAGTAACGTATGTTCCACCTTATTATCTCTGACAAAGGAGTATCTTTGTGTATGTCTTGGTATTTCAATGTGTGAAGTATCTTCCAAATTCCCATTTGGGCTTCAAAATATTCAATCATCCAGCTTTTAAAAATCTTATTTAATGCTTAATCCTAACTCTTGATTTAGGATTGGCAAAGTGGTCAGCTGACTGCTCAAATAATGTCTATATATTTACCCCTCCCTAACATAGTAGCTCTCTCCATGAATGGATTTCTTAACATGAGGAAGCATTCAAGCCTACAGTTCCTCACCTGTCGTCTGGAATGTTACAGTCCAAGAAGGACTTTCCCACATGCTTTTTCTGCATTTGAATTTAGCTCTCTGTCTCTTGCCTAAACTCCAGGGCTGCAGAGCTATGTTGCTTCCAAAAACTTTTAAAATATCAGCATGAGCAACAGTGTTTTGTATGCTGCCTTTCCATAAAAAATATGCTCAAAGCCAATAGCAGTGAGAGCAACAACATATAGCAAAGTCCTATAATAATAACAATTTCATAATAATAACAATAATAAACAACAATATATACACATACATCATAAATGGAGATTGATATGTTATACCACATCTTTCGGGGACTGGATATTCAAAATGGTGGCCATATCCCATGGTGGGCTGTCATGTTGTGCAAACTGTCCCATTGTCTCTAATAGGAGAGTTTTCTTGGTTTCTGGAGTACTGCAAGTCATTGGGTGAGACTTTTTCCTTTTGGTTGTAATGATGTGAAGTTTTAAAAAATATCTTTTTCCTTTATTTGTAATATTAAGAATGCACAAGAGTATTTGTCCAGTTGACCACATTTTTATTTCAACACTTGAATACTTAGTCCTTCAGTCCTGCTTGAGTGTCAGAAAATAATTGCATTTACCTGAGCTGTTTTTTTCTCCTTTCTGACATGTCACATAACTTCATCTCAGCATTTTTCTTTCAATTGCAGAGGCATTTTCATAGAAGGCCTTTCCTGTGTATTGGATGGAGTGTTTGGCACTGGGAATGGATCCACTTCTTCTAGCCCTAACATTGGAGTCTTGGGGATTACGAAGGTACCAGATCTATTCAAACAAGCAAGTGCTGTCCCTTTAGCAGTGTCCTTGAGATTCAGCATAGTGAGACCTTCCTGTACAGGTGTTTAATGTAGAGAACAGAGGCTTGCTCAAAAGCAAAGATGGATTAAAATTGAACATAGAGAGCACAGTCTAACCACTATGAAATTTTTTAACAAACCATTCCCTGATAAACTATATGAAGTGATTTTAGCCTATGGCTTGCATAGTTAAGATATTTTAATGCTGATTAGTTAGCTTTTGTACTTCCACTCAGGGAGGTTAAAGATCAGTAAGAAGATGAATTGTTTGATCCAGTGTGTGGTTTTAAAAGTGGGTGTATTCTACCTTCCATTATCAAATGTGAATATGAAATGGGATGGTTATTCCCACTTAATTAAGGGTAATGAAAAGGTGTGATCAGTTGTCAAAATCTTTGTAAAAGAAACAGCCCACACTTTTGGGTGTGGAATATCCCAGAATGTCTCAGAGTCAAACCACACATGATGGTGCCAGACCTGTGTCTTTAAACTTGGGTTTATCCCAATCACATGTAATGCTCTGTGTGCATGTGTGCCTAGGCTAGCCCTTCTTTAATCCTCTTCCCACCTGCTGCTTTTCTCCCTGCAGTCTCCCCCAGGCTTCTTTTTAGTATTGCAGCCCAGGAAAAAGGGCCTTAAGGAATAGAGAGGGGAGGGGAGGGTGAGAGGGTTCATCACTTCTACCTGTATGCTCATGTTGTAATTTAATTGTAAAGTATTGTAAATTAAGCTTTTAAATTATAAATGGTGAAACCCTCCTCCCCCAGCATGCTTTATACACGATTGGAACAAACATGCATGGATCTACCAGAGTCATGTGTAGTTTAGCCATTAATCGCTTTTTATCTTCATTTTTGTTTGAAAGTCTACATGTGAACATTGCCACCTACTGGATGCATCTCTTTGAACATCTGAGGAGGGAAATTGCTCAAGTAAATGAAAGTGTAGCATGGTATTGATGGCCTCCATTTCCGTGGCCTAATTTTATACTTAATGAGGACACATTCAAATATGTATATGGGTTTGGATTTGTGCCCCTTACAATCCTGAACGTCTAGGACTGGTTACATATGTAAAACAAGAGAAGAGAGAGAGTGCAACAAAACTGAAATCCCACCTTCCATCCTTTGCAAATGCTAGTCTAATCCTGGCAATTTTAAGTCATTTCAAATAGAAAGGTGTTAGAATGCTTTTTATAAATAAAATTTATATTTATAAATTACTTATTTCCAATAAATCAACAAACTGAAATGTTTTTTAGTTTGTGTACTTATTGGAAATCAAAGACAGTGAAGGGGATGGAGTCAAGTAGGCCACTGTTATATTAATAACATTTTCTATATTTAAGATGCCTTATTGACAGACTGAAGTGGTGCAGATACCTTATGTTAGGCAGTAATTTGATTCTTCTTATATGAAATTAATTGTAGCCATAAACAGAGGTTTGCCATCAACATCTCATGTAGCACATTCATGCTGCTTATAAGTCTAAACAAATGGTTTATCAGACTGATCACCTTCTTGCTAATGTGCTACACATTCTTTTCTCATTGGTTATCCTCAGTTTGCTTTGCATGCTTATGCAAATGTCTGGAAACCTAGTCAGATCTGTTTTAAGAAGATGTTACTCACTGGACTTCCAATCATAGATGAAATAATGTTTTGAGCAAGCAGTGTCAAACCTTATTTTTTTATGGGGGAGTGTACAAGCAAATGTTATACAGACATGTCTAGATCTTTTTGCATCGAAATGCCTATTTGTGGGATTGTAGTAAATAAAATAGGAAAAGCTGTTTGGAAAGAACTTTTTCTATCTGGAAGCTATCTTCAGTGCTGTGTTCTGTCAGGGCAGCCTGCCTTTGTACTCAATCTTTCCGAACTAAGATAATCATACAGCAGTCAAAGAGTTTTGTGAAACTCTTTGCCCATAAGTAGAGTGTGACTCAGTTCAAATTAAACGTGATTGTCATGTGAACTCTGATGCTTGTGTGTGAAGCTGCTGATACAACACTTTGCTTCCCCTGAGAACCTTTGTTTAGAGTAAAGCATCCTATTATTCAGTTATTCTCTTCAAAGAGTTTAGCCTTGAGCCATGGAAATAGCTGTGCTTTACTTTGGGTTGTTCTGTTATGTAACTCTTCAGGAATAACCTTTTTGAACTAAGATGCCTATAAGCAAGAATTTACTTGCCAGGTTAATCACTCTATCAGCTTGTCTCCATTGAGTACTGGGACCGCATGATAACGTAACTTGGTGATAACGGATCTGCAGTTTCACCCACCCTAAGTGATCGTATGATCAATGTGGTGATATGAATTGGCCTTGAGAACGTTTTTGTTTTAAGGTATCAAACTCTTGTTATTATGGAGCAAGGAAAAAGCTGAGAGTATCAGCCAATTCCCAGTATCAGCCGGTTGAGTAGGAGGGAGCAAGGTTGGGGGGGTAGTGTACATCCCCCATTAATGGAGATATTCAACTCTGTTCTTCATCTCCATGTCACCCAGTCCCTAATCCATTTCCTTTCTCCACCTGTTGTTGCACCTGCCCCTAGTTCTTTCTCTTTGCCTTTTGTCACTGAGCTGACTGTGAGAGAAATTGTAATAGGGCATTGCAGTCTCAGTTTTGCCAGCAGTGTAGTCCTTCATGGATTCCAGAACGTCTTCACTAGTGTCCTGATAGGCTCGTCTCATCAAGAGTCCCTCCCAATTGATGGGGTTTCTGCTTGCTCTTTTGGGGGACATTTTTTTTGGCAGAGATCCTGCATGAATACTTTCAATAGGGAGGAACTGGGAAAAGAAACCTTGCATCTAATAAATTTATAACCTGCAGAAAAAAGTCTTTCTTTTCCAGAGCATGTTTTTTAAAAATTCTGACCTTCTAAGCAAGGTTTTAAATTCAAATTTAAAGCCTTGTTTCAAACTGATGTCTCAATTTGTCATCAACAACAAAAACTGTGTTGGATCATCTCTGAAGTATTGTACTTTATTTCCACCTGGGCGTGTTTTGTAGGTTGGAAGTCGACGAGTTATTCAGTATGGAGCAGCGTTCATGCTGTTGCTTGGAATGGTTGGCAAGTTCAGCGCATTGTTTGCATCACTCCCTGATCCGGTGCTTGGAGCTCTTTTCTGTACCCTCTTTGGTACTGGATTTTCTCCATATATTTTGTCTGTTAGGGATAAGCTTTATATGTAGCCATGTCAGCTTCCACCCATCCAGTTTCTCTTCTTTTCACACCCTGACATGGTTGTAGCCTTTGCGTGAGGGAGGTGCCTTCCTAATTCTCATACTAACATCTGGTAACACTGCTTCAGAGCGCATCACACCTGTTTGTTTGAGCTTGAAGGGCTTCAGCCCCCTTTACACGTTACTCGCATGACAGTGTAAATCATATAGTAAGGGTCTGCTGGGCCACATTTCTGTCCTCACCTCTGATGGCATGCAATCCCCTCGCCCCTGCCGTCCACACATTTGCATGCATGAAGCAAGGAAGCCTACCTGCTTAGTAAGCATCCCCAGATCCCAGAACCCCATGCCATCAGAGTTGCAGAACCCGGGGTAGTCTCTGCACATAGAGATCTGCATTCACAGGCTTCCTTTCCTCAGATGTCTATGCAAATGCATGGACGGTGGGAACAGGAGGAGTCTCACACTGTCAGGTGCAGGGCTACAGTGACTTGGGGAGCAGAGTTTATTTTTAAAACTTTAGTAGATTGTCGCCACCCTAGCTGTCTGTTAGGCCACCAAGGAATGCCTTAAATTTTTATTTTAAAACCAATGTTACCTGGGGATCAGTCTGGTACATGTATCCCAGAGAAGTTATGTGAGTAGGCAAAAGAGAAAAATCCAATGCACAGAATTGTAATTACAAATTAAAATGGAATGTATGATAAAGGAAACCAGAATTTCCATGGCATTTAAAAGTAAAAGGAAGAAAATATTTCAAAGCAGGCAAAAACTATTTAAGAAAAATGCAAAATTCCTTTATCAAAACAGCCTTCCATACTGGTGCCAGGCAAGATCCCAAGCATACTTTTTTCCCCAGAGCCCTGAAGCTTCCAGGCAGCTCCAGGCAGCCATGGGCTACAACATGGTTAGCATCAGGAAAAGAACTGATTGCCCCCATCGCCCCCAAGCAAGCCTTGAATATATGTCCTGGGCTAGATTTGTAACAGCTGATCAACAATGCCGATATCACTCTAAACCTAGGCTTGTGATCTTCTCGTACAAAATGGAATTTGAACTAGAGCTCTTATGTATTGAGCCATTAATTAAGCTCAGGAAAGACATAAAGGCACTTCATATCCCCATAGAGAAGTCTGACTGGAATTAGGACATTCCTGCAAAGGGCTCACAGGACATTTAAAATTGAGCTAGCATCACTTATCTAGCTGGATGAAGTTGACAGCAGTGGGGAGTGGGGTTGAAGCTTCTACTGTCAAGTGACAGATATAGATTCACAAAGGGAATTAAATGCACATGCATACAGTATCCAACAAAATGCTAACAATGGAAGAGGGAGGTTTGGGGTTTAAAAAAGATGAAGCTGACTAGGTTATGTTGAACAAACTTTTGAAATCTAAGTTCATTTCCTCCACATTGTGTCAGTGTCACTTCTGAATGGTTAGATGTATGTCATTTTCATTGGGGTTTTGTCATAAGAACATAAGATGATCCATGTTGGATCAAATCAAGGGTCCATCTAGTCCAGCATTCTGTTCACACAGTGGCCGACCAGCAGTCGACCAGAAAACCACAAGCAGGACACGAGTGCAACAGCACCGTCCCACTCACGTTCCCCAGCAACTGGTATACATAGGCATACCGTCTCTGGTGCTGGAGTTCTCCAGTCATAGTTTTCTTGGGAGTGAAAGGCATCTGTCCAGTAGTGACACACACCCAACCCTTCAGAAGCATCATTAACAGAGAACTTAAGATTGTTGATAAACTGTATATCTGAAGTGTTGTCGAGGATATAGCATTGTAGTGGGAAAGGTTCAGAGGAGGGCAACGAAGATGATCATGGACTGGAAACAAACCCCTATGAGGAGAGACTGAAAGAACTGGGCATGTTTAGCCTTGAGAAGAGAAGACTAAGGGGAGATAGGATAGCACTCTTCACGGACTTGAACGGTTGTCACAGGGCGGAAGGCCAGGATCTCTTCTCGATCATCCCAGAGTGCAGGACATGGAATCGAGGGCTCAAGTGACAGGAAGCCAGATTCTGGCTGAACATCTGGAAAAACTTCCTGATTGTCAGAGCATGGCTACAATGGAACCCATTACCCAGGGAGGTGGTGGGCTCTCCCACACTGGAGGCATTCAAGATGGAGCTGGACAGCCATCTGTCAGGATGCTCTGACTTGGATTCCTGCATTGAGCAGGGGGTTGGACTCGATGGTCTTATAGGCCCCTTCCAACCCTACTATTCCATGATTCATAAGGGCTGAGAGGACATATGGGCTGAAGCTGTGTTTATGTCTGCATTGGAGCATATTTTATATGCCATTTCTTAATGAACAAAGTGCTCTTAAGATCTTTGTGTAGTGTTTTGAACTCTAAGCTTTGAACTTTAAGAAGTGCCGTATAACTTTTCCAGGGCTCCAACGCAGGCAGACATAAACACAGCTTCAGCCCACATTTCCCATGTGCCCATTTGTAAAGTAGGCTGTACTCTGTTTCCCAATTTACAGATGGGGCAACTGAGCCTTAAAAACCTTTCCCAAAGGCATCCATAAAACATAAGCCTTTAGGCTGTCACAGTATATTTAAGCATCATTCAGTAAACATTTGTCTCAACTTCTGCAAAGATTGAGTCTACATTTGCTTTTTAATGAAGGGCTTTGGAGAATATTGGGCTTCTGTGTAGTATTTCACATTACATAGAATAGGCTGAAAGTCTGTCATATGTCTTGTCCAGGGATGATTACTGCAGTTGGACTTTCCAACCTGCAGTTCATAGATTTGAATTCTTCACGGAACCTTTTTGTACTTGGGTTTTCCATCTTCTTTGGACTGGTCCTTCCGAGTTACCTCCAACAAAACCCACTCGTCACAGGTACAAAGTTTTTTCTTAATCTACTATATATATGAAACATTCTCATGCTGAACACTTATTCAGTATTTTTTTTTAAGTATTCTGAAGTATGTATTCACATGCCCCATGTGGGAATGGGTCTTGTAAATATTTCAGCCTATACTCGGTCAACAAGGGCTGCAATTATTAATCAGTCAGCTGGTGGTTCATTTGTTCCTTATGATTAATTAGTTAAAGCTTTAACTACAGAGTAAAGTTGGGCTTGCCAGGACTTACTGTTCTTGAAGCCTTTCTAGGGCAACCTGAAAGTGACACAAGCTCCCTCCTACCATCAACCATACTTAATCAAAATACCTTTAAAACATGGATCTTCCACAGTCTGTTTTGTAGCTGTTTTGGAACTGGTGTTTTGTTTATCATATTGTACGTTATCTTAAATGAACAAGGATCCTCACACAGGCACCATTTATAATTATTTTGAAAACTGTACTTAAACATTAATTAGCCAGTTGATTAGAAGCCATAGTTAACGGAATTAAAAAAATTGGTTGCTCAGCCTTCTTGCCAACATGTATTCCTCAAGCCCACTATACATGTTAGAACCTTCATAGGCTATATCTCACCACAGGTTGATGGAGAACATCCTGTTGCAGTGGATTCCCACACAATGTTTTTTTTCCCCAATTATAAGTGCTAAATAGTTGCAAGCAAGTTAGAGCTGGGGGTCAATGATGTTGCCTTATACCTGCCTTCCCCAGCCTGGTGCCCTCTGGATGTGTTGGATTTCAATTCCCATCACCCTCAGCCAGCATGGTTGGCCTTGCAGGCTGTGGGATTATGGGAATTGTAGTCCGACACATCTGGAGGGTGCCAGGTTGGGGAAGTCTGCTTTATACTGAGACAGACCATTGGTCATCTTAGCCCAGTATTGTCTACCCTGAAGTCATCACTTTTCCAGAGTTTCAGGCAAAGGTCTTTCCCATTACCTGATCCTTTTAACTTAATATGCTGGGGATTGAACCTGGGAACTTCTGCATGCAAAGCATGTGTTCTGCCAAGGAGCTATGCCCCCCTCCTATACGATAAAATTGTCCAGGGTCTGCCACCCAAGCGTTGTTTACACTCCAGTAATTCAGTCAGGGAGAAATTGAGCAGCAACTCTGTCACACTATGTGCAGTGTTTCCAGGTAGAGTGGGGTGGAATAACATCATATATGTGCATTGCTATGGGAATTATAGTTTAAGACATGTATGCTATATCGACTGTATGAGGTTGGCTCCTGAAATTACATGTATAAATATAGTAGTTCTTCAGGTTCTAGTCTAACTCTTTTTCTCTCTCCCCTGTTCTTGTAGGAATAACCAGCATTGATCCAGTACTCAACGTTCTTCTCACTACAGCCATGTTTGTTGGCGGTTGTGTAGCATTTATTTTAGATAACACAATTCCAGGTTAGTCATGCAGCATGCCACCTTTTTCCCCTCTTTGCCCTCCTGCCTTCCTCCCAAATATGTTATAATGCTTGAGACAGAAAATCCCCACCATAGCCACTAACCAACACAGAGCACAACCCACCAGTAAGTTCTGCTGTGCAAGCGTCATTGAAATGAACAGGAGAGGTGTGCTCTTGGGCAGCTCCCATTTCATTTAGTGGGGCTCCTGCAGCAGAACGTCCTGGTAGTTGGCGCTCCATAGGTTGATTCTGTTTGTCTTGTAGAGCCCCAGATCTGCTGCCTTGGGTGATCAGAAGGGCTACTCTTGTTTGAACATAGGACTTGCATGCCTGACGTTCACAGTATGGATAGAGTAATTGAATCTATGGATAATTTAACAACCTTCTTTCAACATCTTTTTAAAAATTCTGTACATAATTCCCATAAAGTATACTAAATATCCAAATACAATTTTAAGATCTAAACAGTTAGAGCAGCCTTTCCCAACCAGGTAGCCTCCAGATATTTTGGACTCCATCTCCAAGCAGCTTCAGCCAGCATCACCAGTGGTCAGGAATGCTGGGACTTGTAGTCCAAAACATCTGGAAGGTACCAGATTGGGGAAGCCTGAGTTAGAGGTTATTTTATAAAGGTAAATCCAGCTTCCTTCTAACTTTCTCTGCTGCCCTTGCAGAATTAGCTTTATTTGATCATTATAATATTACAGCACAATCCTGAGAGCAAGTATGTCCCATTGAATCAGATGGGACTTGCTCCCCCAATATGTGTGCTTAGGGCTGCAGCTTTAGAAAGCAAAAACGTGGAAGAACTGGTTCTGAAGGTGTAAGACCCACCGCTCCAGTATTATTTTTATCAGTTCATATTATTTATCAATGGAATTTATTGAGGGTTTGTTTGTGTTAGTCAAAAGCTCGCTTTAAATGCTGGGATTTAGTTATACAATCATAGTCAAGACTTCTATGTAGAAGAAGTGTGAAAGTGTCTCCCCATATTTTCCCATGGGTGGTTTGTGGTTTTCTTATTCATCTGATTTATACCCTGCCTTTCTACCAAGGTGGCTTGTGCGTTTTGCTTCATTTATAAAGCTTATGAAGGTAATACCAAGTAATACAATTTCCTGACAAAATATGGCATGGCATACGTTCATGTTCAGTCCTCATGAAGCAGAGCTCTCAGAATTGTGGAGGGCTTCATAACCACCTACATGATGAGGGGTTGCAATACAGTGGAGCATCTATGCATGCACAACTGTACACATGTAGGTGCCCCTTTTCAGATATCCTGCTCAATATGCAGATGTGGGGAGCAGGGCTAGCTGGTCCTATGCCCCCTGACCCCACCTATTCAGTATACTCCTGGAGGAATCCATGAAAGGGGATTTTGTGTCCAATGTTCACCTCTTACATGAACGACACGTAAGACAATGACAATGGAACCAATTACCTGGGGAGGCAGTGGGCTCTCCCAGAGTGGAGGCGTTCAAGACGAGGCTGGACAGCCATCTGTCAGGGATGCTCTGACTTGGATTCCTGCATTGAGCAGGGGGTTGGACTCGATGGCCTTGTAGGCCCCTTCCAACCCTACTATTCTATGATTCTATGGTTCTTGATAGAGCTCTTTCCCCCTTCCTTTTAAATCCAGGAAGCCCTGAGGAAAGAGGAATCCGGAAATGGAAGAAAGGGGTGGGCAAAGGCAGCAAGGCCATGGATGGCATGGAAACCTATGACTTGCCATTTGGCATGGAAATGGTGAAGAAGTACAAATGCTTCAGTTTCTTACCCATCAGCCCCACCTTCATGGGCTACATGTGGAAAGGCTTCAGGAAAAGCAGCAACTGCAGGAGTTCAGAAGAAGACTCTGAGGCTGCCGTATAGCCCTGGCCGAAACCTCTGTCTTCTCGCTGTAGTAACAGACACATCTGCAGTTTCTTGCTGTTTTATGTTTTTTTTTTTGTATATCTGCATTTTAAATTCTGGAACCAGAGCCGAGACAGATTATAAAAATAGCTTTCCTATGGTGGATGGTGACAGCGATCTATAATGTCTCTCTAGTTAACATGGTGGGTTTTGTTTTTAACTGTTAGGATTGCTGATCCTGAGTTTGGCCCAGCTGCTGTTCTGTTTAAAATTTAAATCCAAATCCCAAATTGATAAATAGCATGTATGTAAACACAGCACTCAGACAGGCTGTATCTTTCCCATTCACAGCTAATACATTCCATTTTTTAAAAATCCCTCAGAAGCCTGCAGTAACTTGTTTATATTATTCTGGCAAATTACAGCAGAACTATCTGTTCTAGGCAGTGCATTCAAAACTGTCCAGTACTGAGTACGGAACGGCTGTACTGACAAGTGGTGCCTTTGCACAAGTTTCTGCCCCATAGAAACTGACATGGATCTGAAGTGCTTAATGTTTCCCAGTACGGCAGCTGTGGAGATGGGGCGGAGTGGGGTAGGTTGTCCTCAAACTGCACATCCCTGAACTGAAGTAAGAATGCATAAGCAGTTCATAGTCTTGCATACCTGCAAGTCGGCTCTTATATAATAATAATAATATTTATTAAGCACCTAAATTGACTAACCCTTGATGGATTATTTGAATAGAATGCTCCAGATTTGTGCCAATCTGTGTTCAGATGTTTCTGCCTGTCCCCAAAGCGGCCTAAAGTTGATGTTGCCTTCTTATTTTTCTCCTTTTCCAAGCGGAACACAGGACCTGCTTTAAAAATGGGAGAGACACTATGCATGGCATCACTGTCTGCTGGATGGTTTAACGGGTATTGGGGGCCCACTGTGGGCGCCGTTCAGACTTTCTATTTTTTTCCTGTACCAGTCTTGGCTCTGACATTACGTGGCTGTTAATGCTCATCATTGCATTCATAATTATAAGAATTTATTCCTGTTTAATGTCCTTACTGTTGCAAGGTAGTTTTTAGATACGGGGGGGTGGGGGGTCTTTTCAAGTTTTTTCCCAATGTGGCCCAAAAGGCATTTTTTTTAAGCTGTGGAAAGATTTGTGAGAGAGGCATTAGGGTAAGTGTTCTCTCAAGGCCAGTATGCTCCAAGGTGCTGCTTGCATTTCATTTTTTAAAAAGCAGATACTGTAAGTTGTTGGTCATTTTCTCAAGCATGGCTACTAGGGAGGCGCAAAACAGCCCTTGTTTATCTCTGAGGCTTTTAGGATTTGAGAAAGTCTTCAGGAGCCTTGATGTATCAGTATTGAATAGTGCAGGGGGAAAGCAAATCCGTGGATGGTGGATGTTCCCTGCCATTTCTGCAGCATTTTCCTTGTATAGCTTTTACACATCAAGTCTATTTTCCCTCTCTTTTCCCCGGAAAAGATCTTTCAGCAGTTTGCTGTCTTGAAGTCAAACGAGGTATGAAAACCAGCCAAACATTTTTTTTTTAAAGGTTAAATCAGGACTGATACTCAGTCACTGGAGGACATGAGACCTCCCATGCCCTTGAGGAATATATGACACTAAGGCTGCAATCCTATGTACCCTTACCTGGGAGTAAGTCCTATTGAACTCAGTGGGAGTTACCACTGACTAAGCATGCAAAGGATGGACCTGCATGTATGTTTTCCACCTTATATTTCATGTACAACCAAAGAAAAATGTAGGTGGAAAGGAACAGCCCCTATATGTGGGTGGCGGTTATAATCATGTAAATGCCAAAGCCAATTTGTTCTGCACACATTAGAGAAGCAAAAGTTGTGTGTTCATAATATTGGCAGAATTTAACATATCCTTGTTTTGGTCATAGTCGGCCTCTTTTTTTTCTTTTTCTTTTTCTTTTTTGCTAAAGTGCCAGTTGCTTCTTAAAGCAGAACTGAAATGTCAGTAAACTACAATGTTCACTCTCTTTCACAACTCCATTTTCTTCAGCACACATATTCTTGAGGAAGTCCCCAGGGGATGGTGCTCAGCAGAATAAAAGAATTGTGGCTGCTGGCACTTGTGTCTTGAGCACCTTAACAACTCTGACATGGAAAACACCTGACTTCCAGCTTGACTTTGTTATTACACAACTTCTCTTAAAGTGAAGTGAAGCATCACAGAAGTGAGGAAAGACGGATTCCATACGATTCTCACTTCTTGTCTCGCTTCTTCCGTCACATGTACTCAGGTGCACATACTTGTTCTTCATAGGGTTCTCCCTCCTGAGGTGTAGTTTTTAAAAATACAAATTATGTAAACATTGTTTCCTTAAAGTGGTTTCCTAAAATCTTGGCTAACCTGAAAGTCTTTCTACTGTATAAGTTGCACCAACCTGACTGCAGGCTGCTGAGAATTATTGGATTAAGTGTTTGCCAGAGATTTATAGTGTTTACAAACGCTGTTTGGTTTACCGAATGATGATTCTTTTGCAAAGACAGATTGACTTTGAAAGGCAAAGGCCTCTTTTTTTCTTTTTTTCTTTGCAAAAGCAGCCACAAGAGGGCATTGCAAATGCTGCTGCTTTGTTAGGAATGGTTTTAATGATGCTTGATTGTCAGCTTGTAAGATGAGAGCACCCAGAACGTTAGAGGTTTCTGCAGTTGTGGCAAGAATAGAGGGGAAGCTAATGCACACATGTCTTTGTCCTGAGAGAGAGAGAGAGAGCGCCTTTAAAAAAAATGTATTATTGCGAGAGGAGATGACAAAGATTGCAAAGTGCATGGTTGCCAGAAGCAGCCCCCATTCTGTCGCATAGTGAGGCAGCAGAACTTGGGTACCAGTTTAAGATTGGCAGAGACAGAGAGGAGAGTTCTCCTGCTCAAACACTATTCAAACAAAAGAAGGCTTGAACAGATGAATTTCTGGTAGACTGTACCTCATATTAATGGGAGGAGGAGGTGTCTTCTGCAGTTTCCACCTCAAGAACCAAAATGTCTTAAGACTGGTCCTGGTCTTGCATTTGTGAGAGAGAATTGAGAAAACTTTTTCTGGATACCCTCCAAATGTCAGTTGTGGTACTATTCAGTTATTGGGCAGGAGTGTGTGTGTGTGTGGTATTTTGATGTGTCTCTTGTTTTTTAAGTGGTATTATGAGCCTCAGCCGCTGACTGATTATATGTTGTGTTCCGAGTTGAACACAGTATCTTGCAAGAAAGGTGGCCATCCCTATACTCACTTACTGGAGAGTAAGCCTGGAATCTGTGGGAGGGCACTGTTAGATGCCAGAGGCATCCTAATTGGAAGAGGGTAAAACACGGTTGTGGTGCTATGAATTGTGTCTTCACATGTAGCCACCTGCCTTTCTACCATCTAAATTAAGCAATGCTGTCTAGAGAGAACACCTAATAGAAGGCCTATGAAAAAGCACTCACAAATTTTAATTTGAAGAAGTACATATGACAGATGACACTATGGTTGGGTTCAGACATAACGCTAAGCCATGGTGGGTAAGCAGCCTGAGCTGCCCATGGTGGGCTAATGTGTCATGGGGGGGGGGGCATTTTTCATAGACATGATGGGTTAATCCCCCTGATTAAACCACCCTAAGAACCCATGGTCTGCAGTAAGGGTTATTTTACCTATGGTGGGTTAGTGTGTTGTCTGTTGCACCAGCATGGCTTACGGAGATCGCCTACAGAGCTGCTTGGCAAGAGTAGCCAAAAACGATCTCTGTTCCCACCTCAAAGGAAGCTGGGATACCTGCCCTGCTGGGCGGGAGGGCTACAAGAGGAGGAGGGGCGAGTGAAAGAAACTACTCTGTGTATCTTTTTGCCCAATTGTCTGATGGGAGCACAGTAGGTTGTTTGCATAACCACCTACCCAGAATAGCTTACCACCCACCATGGCTTAGCATGATGTGTGAACAGCCCCTATGTCACATCAAAGATGTATCAATGTATGTTCAAAGCAAAATAATTTGAGAGCTTTTGTATTTAAAACAAAAACCTATGTTGATTTTTGTTGTGGTTAAGTTAAGTGCTCTGGCAAAGATATTTGAATGCGTCTTATAAAATGATGCCTCTTGAATTTATATTTAATTGTTAAGTTTAACTTTGATTGACAAAATGTATTAAAAAGAATAAGCTGCATCAGGGAAGGAATTTTTAAATTTACACAGTCAATTTGTTTTACACCGTTTAATACTAACTTTCAATATGGCAACTTTGTACATGAATATTGCAGTATTCTATTTCCATAGATTTAAAACAGAAAAAAAACACCCATCAAGTAACATTTCCACCCAGGATAATAAATGTCACAGGCTTCCTGGGCGGGAGTGATATGATTGTCATGACAATGTCATGTGATAGAATTTCTTCATTGACGAATTGCTACCAATTGTGTATACTTTATTTACCCATGCTTATGTCCTTAAGTGAAAACAGAGAGGAGTTCTTGGTCACCTCTCTCCTAAAAACATTTGTACTGGCAATGTAGCTTTAGTACTTGCAACAGAAGATGTTGAGCGCAGAGCTGGTCCAACTACAAGACAAGGTGTGTGTCCATCTCCAGTGGCTGGTTTGATTGTGGCTACCATTGAGGGCATCATTGTGTGAGAGACGTGAATGGGAGTTACTATGTTCCTGAACAGCTCCCATTCATTTCAGTGCAGTGTGTGCAGGAGAACTTCCCCATGGACTGAGCCCGACTTCAGTAGTGGGTACTTGCAGAGGGCGGATGGAGCCTTTTGGATTTTCCACCTCAAAATGTCTTGGGCCAACTCTGGGTGAGAATTAACAAGAGATGCTTATCAGATGTATAGAGTAAGCAGTCAGACCAAAACATGTCAACCATCCCCCTCACTGATGGCACAAACTAGACTCTAAGCTTCCACCTTCTATGAAGTGCCAAACTCTAATGGTGTGATCTCAGGCTGCTTCCTGCATTACGGTTTAAATAGTGGGCAACCTCAGACCTGCAGGCCATTGGCCCTCCCCTCGGCTCCCCCTTGCTCGTCAGCCCAACCCCAGCCATGTCAGGTGGAGTTCGGAGAGACACGCGTAGGAGTTGGTGGGGGAACAGGGAAGAGCACAGTGGTTGGAAGCCAGTGGTTTAGAGCTCTTGGCGGAAGATATGCTCACTTCACCTGCTGAAGTGTGCTTTCCATATCAGAGTGCTCCAAGGAAGTAGCCACCGAAGGCCTTCCTCCGTGCTGATGCTGCTTCTGCCTACCTGGGTGAAGGATAGTCCAGCACATGCAAGAAAGCATGATAGGCTGTGTGTGCGCACATGCGTTTTTTGATTGGCCCACTAGCTGATTTTAAATTGGTCCATCTCGCTCTCGACCCCCTCCCCCTGCCCTTGTTTAGATATAGGACAGAGTCTCACAAATGACTCCCATCTCTCTTGGGGCCATGTATCCATCTTGGAGCAAGTGAACACATGCTTAGTGTTCTGATGAGAGGTGTTCAGATGCTACAGAGCCTCTTTGCGTGGGGGTGTCTTTATCTTTAAGCCAGCTTCCCCCTCCTGGCAGCTTCCAATTGTGTTAGATTACAATTCCTATCACCCCACCAGCTCTGTCATTGGGCATGCTGGTGGGGGCTGATGGGAGTTGTAGTCCAGCACATCTAGAGGACTTCATGTTGGGGGAGGCTGCTTTAAGCCGTAATGTGGGAAAGCAGCCCTTGGCGATTGGATGTGTGCCCCCATTCCGAAGTGACTCAACTCACATCTCAATATGCATGACAGACCAGCACAAAGCAGTCTTTTTCCTTTCGTTCTTCAGTGGCCTTCTTGAACCAAAATAACCAACCATTGAGCACTACCAGAAGGAAGCAGGCGGAGCAAGTCCCTGCAGAAAATATATACTCACAGTTTGTGTTTTTCGCATGGTGCATGTTGCGTGTCTGGAGATTCTCACTCAAACGTCCCTTAGCCTGTCCAGACCAAGGATGGCAGATGTGTTGGTGCTTCACATTTTGTAGTGCAAATCCTTTCTCATTCGTGCTGTGAGGAGGCCACGATAGCCAGTATTTAGCTTCCGCCCATTGGTCTCTGTGCCAGTATAGTGCTGGGCTGCTTTAAGTATTGAGAGTTCATCTTCAGCAACATCCAAAACATTCCTGTCTGGTTATGATTTAATTGTGGCTGTGATTAGTCATCAGTACATATTTGATAGCAGAGAATTACCTTGTGTATTGTCTGGCATCTTTCCAAGTGAACCATCTTGCTGCCGATACAAACTATAGTGCGTTCTTTTTTTTGTTTTTATGGTCTATTCATAACAACTTTTGATGTAACAAAATCTTGACTGTTTTTAAGACAGTGGGAATAAATAATTCTTCATTTTTTTCCATGAGTTTTTTGTGAATGACTATGGCTACACAATCTCATGTTACATACCAAGATGGTTTTTTTCTTTGAGATGTGTAATTCTTTTATTGAGACTTTTATGGATTTTGTTGTGTTTTGTTGGGGGGGGGGGTTCCTAACAGTTGCTTTATTAAATGTTGAAATATTTAAGAAATATGTAATATTTGGACCAGATGTTGTGAATAATAGTAGATAAAAGCTATTTTATTCTGTATTTTTAAAAGCTGTTCAGTATAAATAAAAAAGTGACATAGATGCAACTTTACAACTGGGTTCTGGTGGTCATTCTTCATATGCATCAGAATCAGCATTAAAACCTCAATTGTCAGCTCATCCCAAAGATTTATTATCCCCAAATTGCAGACTAGGAGCTAAAGGGAGGGATGGGAGAATTGGCAAAACTCAAGCGCGCCAAGGTTCTCTGAATTCCACCTTGAAGCTCATTCTGACTCATGTCTGTATCAGATTGTGAGCTTTGGGTTTTTCTCCAGCATGAGAATGTGTGCATATTTCCCCAAATATACATATTCATTGTGCACAGTTTTGAAATGTACACATTTATCTCCCACGGATGGGGAAAGCAATCCTATGGTCCCTAGAACCACAGGATTCTTCAGAGTCCCCTGCCAAGGCCATAGACACTACTATGACCTTGGAAGGGGGACTCCAGAATCTGATCCCTACCGGTTGCCCCCTGGCAGAACTGTGGTGTCTGCATTACAGTGGTGGTTGCAAGGAGCTCAGAGAGGTCTGAAAGGGGGCATTGTGTTGGGCAGGGAGGGGAGGAGAGTCTAGGATACGAGAAATCCTATGGCCTCTCCAGCCCCACCCAACTCAGCTAGACAGGCTCAGAGGCCCATCGAGAGGAAAAAACAGGAGGATAGAGAGGCAAAATTTGCCTCCACTACTCCTCCCGCCCTGCTATAGCAGCATCATAACAAGGCACTGGATACGCGGAAGCCTCTGAGATTGGAGGCTTCCATCCAATGAGGCCACAAACCCTAAATCAAGTTTGTGCACACTTTTCAAATGTATGCATTTTTTTTTACCTTCAGAATGCAGATTGCATTTGGGTTCACGTTCAGTGCAAATTGGGTCAATTCTGGTAGAAAACAAAATGAATTTCTCACTGATCCATAGCAAGAGAGAGAGGTGCTCTGTCTGTGCTACAACAACGTAACAGTTTTTCCTCTGTACAAATACCTGTAGACTGTAGTACCCTGGACAGCTACATCAGGAGAAGGCAAGGGTGAGGGTTGCCTTTTTGTAACTCCCTTCAGCCCTTACTATTGGATAATAACTTGGAGCTTTTGAACCTCAGTTCTCCCAATAATGATGCAAATTCATGTGGTACATCCGATTCTCACAGTCCATGCTTTTAGAGCTTGAAGGTCCCCTACCCAGTGAATATTGTATTAGTCTTTAGGTTGTTAAATTCTGCATCTACTGCACAAAATGTGTAACACACAATCATAAAACACAAAGCTGAAACTTCCCCCAACGCGCAGAAAAAATAAATCCAGAAATCAGACCAGTTTTTTACCCCTATACTGAATGCCCCGCAAGTGAAAACTGCATCTCAACTTGATATTGCACCTCTATTTTCCAATGAAAATAATGACTGAAATTCTATTATGCTTTATATAACACCATCACACTTTACAGCAGGGGTGGGCAAGTTGTGGCCCTTCAGATGTTGTTGGAGTGTGACTCCCATCAGTGTAGCCAGCACAGCCGATGGTGAGGGATGATGGGAGTTACCAGGGGGGGGGTCTGTCACCAATCCAGAAATCTCGCTATGGCTGGGATGCATTTTTTTCTTCACAGTATATCCCCAGCTGGTATAGATCAAACAAAGACTACTTTGAAGTCCGGGAAAGTTTAACCATATTCTCAGCCTTCTGACTGTTACATCTGCATCTTTCAGGGAGGGGGAAGGCCATTCTCCTTTGACAGAACAATTGTTTGAAAAGAAATTTAAAAAAGGAATCGAGCCTGGTAAACTCCCCCATTAAAAGGGGCAGGTCTGTATCTTCCCTGGCTCCCTCCCATGCACTCTCCTTTGTTCAGTTCTGTTGTGTAAAAATGCTAAAAGATTCTGCTTCGCCTGCCCACAGCCCACATTGTGTTGTGTGCCTGCGTGGGGATCAGTGGAGGCTGGTGGCTCCGATGTCAGTGAGGCGGTGAATCTGCTCTGGGTTTCAGTCAGAACTCTAAAGGAGCTATCCATGGTGCACCTTGGATAGTGCCTTTAGAGTTCTGACTGAAACCCGGAGCCGATTCACCGCCCCACTGACATTGGAGCCACCAGCCTCCAGTGGTGGGGATTGTACTCCCCTCCACCGGCAAGGGGTTTCTGATCCTTAGGTGCTCCTCTCTGTGCCATAAATGAATGGCATAAGGGGAAGGGGGTGCAACTGGGGGAAGTGGGACACGTTATTTATTTATTGCATTTCTATCCTGCCTTTTTTCCTCTTGCAAGGAACCCAACACAGCTCACATTATCCTCATCCTCTCCATTTTATCCTCACAACAACCACCCTGTGAGGTGGGTTGGGCTGACAGTCCGTGACTGGCCCAAAGTCACCCAGTGAGCTTCCATGGCCAAGTGGGGACTAGAACCCGGATCTCCCTGCTCCCAATCCAACACTCTAGCCACGAAACCACACTGGCTCATGTAGGCTTCCTCCCTCAGGCCTGGTTATCCCACTTAAGGGGTTTCTAAAGTCACCTAGTGTCCCTTAAAGTTTGGTGCCCCAGGCCAGCCTTTCCCAACTGGGCGCTCTCCAGATGTGCTAGACTGGGGACAGCTGCCCCAGGCAGTCGCCTGTACTGGCTATTGCATTGGGTCAGCCCTGGCTATCTATCATAGGTCAGTAAAGGGCAGATAATAAAACCCAATCTTTTAAACAGTGATCTTTGACTGGGAGATGGTGACACCGAGGTCTTGACTGACTTTTCCCCAGTCAAAGCCTGCCTGATAGTGCTCTAAGTTGGTTCTCTCAGTTCAAGAGAAGAAGCATTGAATAAATTTCCCCTGCTGTATTAAGCAGACTAATTACCCTTAATTGCTGGTGTGGGTGAGAGAAAGACACAGACAGAACACTCTCCACTCTTGATTTTTCCTAAAGTGGAAAGAAATTCAGGGGATTTATTTTATATTTGTTTTGTGCTTCCCCTAAGAAGTTCAGAGAAGTGTTGTCAGGGCAGAGTGCCCCACACTTAAAAAGAGAGACAGTTCTGTAACCAGGTATTCCAGTGCCATGGATTCTGTGATGTGTATAAATTATGCAAATTGAGCACATTTGCATATTTTCTCTCCTTTTGCATAATTTATTCTGCATCTTTTCCTGGCTTTGTTGGACTTGGGGAGGGACAAGGAACAATGCAGGCACTGAAACCCAGGAGAGCCAGGGCCTGCAGCAGAAGCCACCACCACCACTGGGGAAGAGGCGTGCCTGCTGCTGCTGCTGCCATCACCCACACCAGTCCTCCCCGTGGACATTTGCCTGGTGGACCGCCTGTCCCTGCAGGACCAGGCCCCCAGGTACTGAGCCAGCTGTGCTGACTGTTCCACCTGTCCCTTCCTGGAGGGGCTACATAAGCTGCCTGGCTGAGGTGGTCTGGGACAGCCAGGACCTGCAGGAGAAGCCACCACCACCACCATCACCACCCGGGAAGAGGCGTGCCTGCTGCTGCTATGCCTGCTGCTGCCACCGCCACCATCATCACTGTGGACTCCTGCCTGGCAGTATTTTTAAAGGGGATTTTTAAATTGTTTTTAAATTTTGGGGGGAGTCTGTTGTGTTTTTAGGGGTGGGTAGCCTGCCTGATAGGTGGGAGTGAGGGGGCATGTGTCCACCTGATGGAGGCAGTGGGGGGAGTGTTGGGGGCCAGAACATACCAAGGCTGGGCGGCAGGTGCTGGCAGAGCGTGAGGGGCAGGCCCTGCCAGGTAAGGGAACAAGGGGGAGATGTGTAGTATCTGTCCCCTGCTCCGGGCCTGTCCAGAGCCAAAGGATGGCTGGGGGAGACATGACTCCATCTTCTGGCCTTCGTTTGCTGCCCTGCAATGCCAGGCCTGTTACCCAGAAAACCTCCCTCATCCGTGACATGATCCTGGACGAGGGTGCAGACCTGGCATGTATTACGGAGACCTGGCTGGCCGAAGCCGCTGCTCCAACTCTTGCGGCCATGTGTCCAGCCAGTTTTTCATACGCACAACAGCCGAGGGCTGGGGATCGGGGAGGGGGAGTGGCTGTTATCTACCGAGAGTCATTGGTCTTCACCAGACCCCCTCTCTGGGAGACCAAGGCTGCTGAGTGCATGTACTGGAGGTTGGGCCTGAAGGGCAGACTGGGGATTCTGCTTGTGTACCGTCCACCCCGCTGCACGACTGACTCCCTGGCCGAGGTGCTTGAGGTGGTCTCTGATGGGTGGGTGCAGTCCCCTAACTTGTTGGTGTTGGGGGACTTCAACGTACATTCAGGGGCCATCCTCACAGAGGCACCTCGGGACTTCATGGAGACCATGGCTTCCTGGGAGCTGCACCATATTCCAGCTGGGCCCACCCATGTAGCCAGTCATGCACTAGACCTTGTGTTTGTTTCTGGAGAAGCGGGGAGTGATCTGGAAGTCGGGGATATATCCACACACACACCCCTTGTCATGGTCAGATCACTATCTGGTGATGTTGGACTTCTCGGTTCCACAACCCCTCCGCAGGGGTGGAGGACCCATTAAAATGGTCCGCCCCAGGTGTCTTATGGATCCAAATGGATTCCTGAATGTGCTTGCGGATTCTCTGGAGCATGCCAACAGCCATTCAGTCAAGACCCTGGTGGGTGGCTGGAATGCTGCAATCACTGGGGCATTAGATCGGGTGGCTCCGAAACACCCCCTCCCCCTGAACAGGGCTCAGACTGCACCATGGTTCAATCCGCAGTTACGAGCTCTGAAAGATGAGGTGAGACGGTGGCGGACGTCTCGCTCCAAAGGCGATCGGACACAGGCTAGAGCTGTATCTTCAGCCTATCACGTGGCGGTGAAGGCAGCAAAGAAGGAATATTACGCTGCCTCTATCGCGTCTGCAGAGTGCTGTCCCAGGAGGCTGTTCCAAGTGGTCCGGAGCCTGGTCGGTCCAGTTGCTCCAGAACCGCTGGAGCATTCTAAGGCCTCCTGTGAGGCCTTGGCAAGGCACTTTGCAGATAAAATTGATCAGATCAGGAATGTTATTCCGTGTGCTGTGGATACAGTTAGTGAGCAGGAGGCGGTCTGTGGCACACCGGTTTTGTGGGATTAGTTCCAGCTTCTTCCTCCTGATGAAGTGGACAAGGTGCTTTCATCTGTAAGGCCGACCACCTGCTTACTTGATCCTTGCTCTTCTTGGCTCATTCTGAGCTGCAGAGAGAGACTGGGTGAGGGGATCAGGGCGGTGGTGAATGCCTCCCTTGAGGGAGTGATACCACCAGTCCTCAAGGAGGCAGTGATAAGACCACTTCTAAAAAAGCCCTCCTTGGATCCCCAAGTTCTGAACAACTTTCGCCCAGTCTTGAATCTGCCTTTTTTGGTCAAGGTGATTGAGCGGGTGGTGGCGGTGCAGTTGAAGGCACACTTGGAAGAAACTGATTATCTAGACCCATTTCAGTCGGGCTTCAGGCTTGGGCATGGGACAGAAACGGCCTTGGTCGCCTTGGTAGATGATATGAGGAGGGCTCTGGATAGGGGTGAATGCTCCTTCCTTGTTCTCCTCGACCTCTCAGCGGCTTTTGATACCGTTGACCATGGTATCCTCCTGGACCGCCTGGAGGGGTTGGGCATTGGAGACACCGTATTACGGTGGTTCCGGTCCTTCCTCTCCGGCAGGTACCAGAGGGCAGCACTGGGAGAGGAGGTTTCGGACCCGTGGCCGCTCACTTGTGGGGTGCCACAGGGTTCCATCCTCTCCCCAGTGCTACTTAATATGTATGTGAAGCCGCTGGGGGCTATCATCAGGAGGTTTGGGGTGCGGTGTCATCAATATGCGGATGACACGCAGCTCTACCTCTCGTTCAAATCTTCACCAAGGTTGGCCGTAGAATCCCTGTCCAAATGTCTGCAGATGGTGAGTGGCTAGATGGGGAGGAATAAGCTGAAGCTGAACCCTGACAAGACCGAGGTACTTTTGGTGGGAGACAAGAGGAGGCTAGGGGATGTTGACCTGGTGCTGAATGGGGTACGGCTACCCTTGAAAGACCAGGTCTGCAGCCTGGGGGTCATTTTGGACTTCCAGCTGTCCATGGAGGCTCAGGTGTCAGCTGTGAGCCGGACAGCGTTGTATCAACTCCATCTGATACGGCGGTTGCGCCCCTTCCTTCCCGACCATCTGCTCCCATCAGTAGTACATGCCCTGGTCTCCTCTCGTTTAGACTACTGTAATGTGCTCTACGGGGGGTTACCCTTGAAGACGGTTCGGAAGCTGCAGCTGGTACAGAACGCGGCGGCTCGTCTGATTAAAGGCAGCCACCGGCGAACAGTTGTTTTCCGGGCCAAATTCAAGGTGTTGGTTTTGACCTTTAAAACCCTATATGGTTCCAGCCCAGCCTATCTTAAGGAGCGCCTCCAGCAGCACCAGACAGGCCACTTAACAAGATCAGCCTCGGATGGCCTTCTGTCTGTCCCATCAGCCAGGACAGCTAGGCTGGTGAGGACGAGGGAGAGGGCCTTCTCTGTGGTGGCCCCCACTCTGTGGAACCCCCTCACTAGGGAACTCCGCCATGCCCCCTCTTTAATGAGCTTCCGCCATGCATTAAAAACATGGTTGCTCAGGTAGGCATTTGGGGTGGGCTAGGGTAATTTTAGAAATGTGATGTTTTTAATGTTGAATTTTATTGTATAAACTGTTTTTATTGTTGTACATCGCCCAGAGTGGCTGCGTGACCAGCCAGATGGGTGATTAATTAATTAAATAAATAAATAAATAAATAAATAAATAACCCTCAACCACTGGAAATCACATTCAGACATTCCTCTGCCTTCTGAGATTTCAAGAGGCATACACCCACCATATCATAACAGCCATACGGACTAGGAGCTTGCTTCAGAATCCCAAATCCAGAACTGAATTGTACTGTTTCAGACAGTTTGGGGAGATGTCTGAATCAAAGTAGGGCTTCTCTGGAGCAGACTGAATCTGAATCTGAACATTCCTAAAGATTCAGTGGCAATTTTGATTTGGAGGACCACAACGTGGGTCTCCAAAACTGATACAGTTCATCCAAGCTCTCCATATGCCAAAGTGGGGAGGGGGGTGTAAAGTTGTGACTGGCAGCTCTGGCTTCTAATCACAGTGAATGGGGCGTGGGATGTTGAAGTAATGGGGCTGTTCACACAACACACTAACCCATGCTCAGTGGTTGAGTGTGGGTTCTTTTGAACCATGGGTTGCTTGTTGAAATGTGGGTTAGCATGTTGTCTCAACGCAGCCAGGGTAGCATGTTAACCGTGAAGTCTGGCTAATTTTCTTGAAAAAACCACCTTGGGAACCCATGGTTTGTTGTTGGATTGTTCAGATCTGGTGTTAAGTGCTCTTTGCTAGTTTTCTCTCCCAGGACCAGGAATGTTAAAAGAGGTTTGGTGGACTTTGTGGGGCCTGGAAGCACTCCAGGCCCCCCAGCACTGGATACTTGCTTGGAAAATGCTAGTCCTTTGGCCTCTGCCACAGTGTGTTTCACATCCATCATCCACCCCTGCCCTATTGCATTTTCTGTGACTTTGGTACCAACTGAGCTGAAAACAAAGATGTTTTACAACTGTTTTTCATTCCTTTTAACTCCCTAGCTCCTGTACCTATCTTTCTAAAGCTTGACAGGTATTTTGCTTAGGGACACCATATGACATATGCCATTTTAAAACATACATACAAACAAACAAACTATGAGGGAGGGCTAAAGTGAATCACTCCCCCCCCCCCTTGAACACCAGCATTCCACAGAAAACACTGCACCTATCCCTTTGAAACTGTGCAGGTTTCTTAACTAGGGCAACCTCTATGCTGTGTATCATTTTCATTGTTGTTGTTGTTGTTCAGTCGTTAAGTCGTGTCCGACTCTTTGTGACTCCATGGACCATAGCACACCAGGCCTTCCTGTCCTCCACTCTCTCCCGGAGTGTGCTCAGGTTCATATTCATTGCATCTGTGATGCTATCTAGCCATCTCATCCTCTGCCGTCCCCTTCTCCTTTTGCCTTCAATCTTTCCCAGCATCAGGGTCTTTTCCAGGGAGTTTTCTCTTCTCATTAGGTGGCCAAAATATTTGAGCTTCAGCTTCAGTACCTGCCCTTCCAAGGAGCACTCAGGGTTGATTTCCTTGAGGATTGACTGATTTGACCTCCTTGCAGTCCAGGGGACTCGTAAGAGTCTTCTCCAGCACCACAGTTCAAAGGCATCAGTTCTTCGGCACTCAGCCTACATTTTCATAATTGCCCACAAAAAACATAGGGGGATAAGTGTACTCTTTTTTGGAAACCCCCAAACTGTAAAGGCTGCTCTTGTGCAATGACCTGCACCTATTCATCTGAAATTTGGCAAGGTTAATCAACGGGCAAATGCCCCTGCAAATTTCATCCAATTCTGCCGAGAAATTAAAAACATATCAGTAGCCCGAAACATCTGGAGGGCACCAGGTTGTGAAAGGATGAAGATGATCTGCCCTAAGGAATGGTAGCAGCTGTGTCCCATTGTCAACTGGACCACCAAGTATGTCTGCTTTTATTGGGGCAAGGGGGTACCCTACGACCTGTTCTGGCCAAGTGCTGTTAAGAGGTTCCTCCATGTTCCCCTGAAGTTCCCTGGTTGTTTGGCCAGAGTTTGATGGTGGCACACAAGCTGTATCCCTGCCTGACATCCCTCAGTTCCCAGGTTCAAGTCCTGATGTGTTGGGTTAGACAAGTGCATTGGGTCTTGCTTATAGACACAGGGCTGCAATGGACAAGCTCTTGCATGGGCCAAATGGAAAGTGAGAGTAATTACAGGGAAACTATTAATGCGCACATTTAAAAAAAATGTAAATTGCCACCCAAGCAGAATTGGGACCCGGGGAAGGAAGGTGTGAACCCTTTCTTTCACAGTCCAAAGAGAAATCTCCCCCCCCCCACACACACACACACACATGCAAAGCGTTATTAGTCCCAGGAGGAAAGCTAATGAGATTTTTGTGTCTGGTTACCTGACACTTGTTACGGAAGACCAGGCGCTCTCCTTCCCGAGCTGCTCCTCTGGAAATGGCTGCCAATTTGTGAAGACGGCTCACTTCATAGTTTCTTATCCATCCACGTCTAGTCAGCAGTTTTACGTTGCTCTGTGCTGCCAAGGCCCTAAATAATGCAAGAATTAGGAGAGTTTTATAGATATATGTAAGCACTTAGGATTGGTTTACAAGAGCCACAATAATATGGCTGGCTCTCTTGTTAGTACTTGGAGCAGCAACACTGGAAGAGACTTGCTCCGATAGAGTTATGTATTATGAATGTTTAATATGATGCTGCCAAGCCAAATTAATTGCAATCAGAAAACAGCCCTTTGTGGAGGAAAAAAAGATGGATCTTACTTGCTGGCAATTCGAGACTTGATAATGATAGCCTTCAACAAGCATATAAATGATTCTGAATGCTCTGCACTATCTCAGCTGAAGGGCAACATACAAGAATGCACGTGTGCATTGAAATAGTGTGCAAAATTCACATCAACTTGCATGTTTTACAGGTGAAAAAACAGGGGCATAATGTTTGGAAGCCTCATTTTTCTACCTTGGGTTTTCTGAGGTCAACCAGAACTCCATTCCATTTGGTGGAAGACATAGCCGTGATTTTAAAATGTTCATAATGGAACCTCAGAGAGAGCTAGAGCATGTTGGGCATGTGTGCATCCATTGAAATAAAGTGTTTAACTTCACTCAATAGTGCGTGACTGGTAGCGCCTCTCCAAGGTTTCAGACAGGGGTCTTTCCCGGCTCTACCCAGAGATCAGGTGCCAGGGGTTGAGCCTGGGACTTCTCATGCAAAGCACAGACTCTACCACTGAGCTCCAACCTCTCCCCAGTTCCAATAAGTGGCCTCATCCTCAGTCACTCCTCTGCAATGTGGGGAAGTGCATTGAGTGCACACTACCACCACCACCACCGTTGTCGTCATCGTCATCGTCGGGTTTTTAACAACAGGAAAAATCACTACAGGGTGAATTTTCCCTGTTATTCTCTTGTGATGAAACTTCTACATAGTGGCTGGAACAAATAAAAGTAGCAGTAATAAGTATTCTTAAAATACAGAGAGCTTCAGCTATTGGGCGGTATAGAAATAAATAAACACACACATGCGTGCGCGCGCGCACGCGCGCTTTGGGGCCACTTAATCTTGAATATATCCAAGAACAAGCTTTTGAGCCGCTACTGCTGTGAATGCTGGCCCTCCCATGAGGTGAGAGGAAATCTCCGCCTCAGGTGGCAGAGCAGGAGGAGTAGCAAATTGCACTGCTCCCCCTCCCTGCCCTTCCAGGAAGGCCCACTGCAGCCTACAGCCCCCCCCCATCCCACACTCGCCACAGTCTGGCCCTCCACCTCTCTCCCGCCACAGCATTTGCTGCAGTGGGAGAGTAGGGCTGGTGGGGCTCTCCGGAGCAGCCGCCACTCAGCAATGTCAGTGGGTGCTCCAGAGAGCTTGCTGGTCCCATGCTCCCACTGTGGCAAATGCCACGGCGAGAGAGTGGCTGGCTCTCCTGGCAGGGATCTCTGGTGCAGCAGCCCACTCCCATTTTCTCTCTGAGGGGATCCACAGAGCAAAACAGAGGATGGGGGCTGCTCTCAGCCAACCACACTCTGGCTCACACTGAGAATCCTCTCAGCATGAGCACGAGGGCAGGCGGGCGGGCGGGTGCTCTGGAGAGCCTCATCAACCAAAGAAGCAGTCCGTGCGGCTCTTCAGCGAGCAGGCCAGGCCGACATGCCTGGCTCTGAGGGGGCCCATCCTCAGAGCCAGGCAGTGTGGGCAGGATGTCCCAGGAAGTCACCTCCCACCATGCCTGGTTCTGAAGAGCCGCACCAGTTGCTTCCTCCAGCTGACGTGACTCTCCAGAGAGCCCACCTGCCCTCCAGCACAATGTGGTGGCAGGAAGGGAAGGGGAGGGGGACGGCATGGCAGCAGCAGGGGATGGGGCACAATGTGGCAGTGGGAGGGGCAAGGACACAACATGGGGAAGGGGAAGTGTGACACAGCAGGGCCGTGTGTGCTCCCCTGCCTCAGGCGGCAGGAGAGCCTGTGTCAGGCCTGCCAAGTTGCCAAGCTTATTTCTACGCACAGCCCAAGGAAGACTTTAAAACTGAGATTAGGTGTAAAATTGACCACGTGGCAACACCTTCTCAAGAAAATGTAATCATGGGCGCCTCCTGTCTTCACAGCCAGTGTGCACGGCCTCCGAATGTGTGATGGCCACCGGAAACGCTCGAACGTGTCAGTCCTTGGCATGTGGTGAGCCAGCTGTGCGCAGCTGCAGCAGAGGCAGTCAGGAAACCTGCTTCAGGGAAGGCACTGCACCTCCGTGGCAGAGCAGTTGTCTTGCATGCAGACAGTCCCGAATGTCTGGTCTGGCCGCAGTGGCACATGCTTTAGCTGCATCCCATTTGGACTACTGGATGTGCTCTACACGGGGCTGCCTTCGAAAACTGTTCAGAAACTTCAGCTGATCCAGAATGCTGTGGCCACACTGTTGACCACGGCCAGTTCCAGGGAGCAAGTTGACTCCCTTCTTGCAACAGTGTCACTGGCTTCAATTCTCTTTCCGGGCAGAATTCAAGGTGCTGGTTATGACCCTCAAAGCCCTATGCAGCTTGGGACCAGGCTCCCTGAAAGACCGCCGTCTCCCACGCGAGCCTGCCCGGCTCTTGGAGAGGCTCTTCTTTCGAGGGCGCCGCCTCCATGCTTGGTGGCAACACAAGAGAGGCTAGGCCGGCTCTTGCTCTGCCTCCTTCCACCAGCAGCAAATACGTTTCTATCCAGGCAGGCCTTTGGCATGTAGGCTGGTCTGCTGCTGAAAGGGGATTTACTGGGTTGGGTGCATGCTGGGTGTTTCAGATTGCGTTTTTAATTTATTTGTTTTGATATGTTTGAATTAAGAGTTTGTGTTGGTATTTTATTAATTAATTTAATATTAAAATACCTATTTTATTATTGTTAGCCACCTTGAGTTCCATTTTTGGTGGACTGGTGGGGTATAAATGTAATATTAATATCATTTATTATTATTTCTTAGATTATTTATCCAGGTGTAATTAGAACATACAGAATTTAAAACAGCTGAAACAATGATTAACTAAAATGCCAGCACGCCATAAAACAACTAAAACATCAGTGACAACCACAAACAATCCAACTGATGCATTGAAGAGCTCATTGTATGCCACCAAAGGAAAGTCTTAGCCTGCTACCAGGTGGGCTTCACTGGGGAGAGCATCCCACAACCAGCGTCACTGCCAACATTTACTAAATAACTAAATAAACCCCCATGTTCAGACCCTAACATCCAGTGGAGGCTAGTGGCTCCGATGTCGATGGGGCAGTGCACCCGCTCTGGGTTTCAGTCAGAACTCTAAAGGAGCTCTCCAAGGTGCCTCACAGCCTCCACGGCACCTTCCTTTCTCCGGTCCTGAATGCATATGGGGCGGAGCTACTTTGAACACCGGTGATGAAGAGAATTTGCCACTTCTCCCCAGATTTCTCATCAAATGGAGCGGGTCTGCTTAGCCTCTGCAAGGAGCAGGGTCTTTTTGTCGCAGCCCCAGTTCTGGGGAACTCTCTTCGGAGAGGTCATTGGGCCTCTTCCCCGGTGGCCTTTTGCAGACGGGTGACAGCCTTTAAATTCAAGCTGGCCTTCGCGAATGAATTACTGCTCTCCCCAATATCCTCGCTGTTTTACTGCACGGTTGCTTTTCTGCATGTTTGCAAATGCGTGTTGTATCATTTTTACCACCGTTGCATGATCTTAGTGGTGAACCGCTATAAAACTTTGGTGCGTTTTATCTAGAACTATGTTGGGATATCTAGAAACAGGTTTTATCTAAACGTATGTTGGGGTCAATCACAAGTGCGGGGGGGGGGGGTTAAGAGCGTCGAAAGTGCCCCTAGAGAGGCGCCGCTGCTCCCTCCCGACCCCCACACATCCTTCTTCCTCCCCATCGTCGCCGCTGTTCAAGAGGTTTGGCGGGCTTCGGAAACAAGAGCAGCACCCTGCCGGACCTGCTTGATCGGGGGGGGGGGAGAGGCGGGGGGCGCTGCCAGCGGGCCCCGCTCCCCACGGGCGCCTTCCCCTCGCACGCCCGCCAGCCCCCCTCGGCTGCCTCCAGCCCTGCCCCTCCGCCCGCGCTGGGCGGGGCGGAGGGGCCGCCCCCCCCGCGGCTGCAGCATTGTCCGGCCGGACCCCCGCTCCGCCCGCCGCGGCGCCTCCAATGAGCGCGCGGAGGCCGGGCGCGCCGCGCAGCCATTGGCGCGCCGCGCCCCAGCCCTGCGCGGAGGGGCGCGGACGCTGGCCGCCGCCGCCGCGCTGGATGGGAGCCGGGCGGTCTCCAGCCTGCGCGGACGCCCCGCGGGATCGCTTTGCTCCCTGCTTTGCGCGCCACCGGCCCCCGCGCCGCGCACGGTAAATGTCCGCGGGCGCGCGCGCTGCCGGCCGCCGAGAGCTGGGAGGGGAGCCCCCGGCCGGGCGCGGAGTTGGTGCGACCAAGCGCCCCCCGCCCGCCCCGTGGCGCGCTCCGCCGCTGGCGGGGCGCGCCGGAGCCTGCCCCTCCGCCGGGGCTGCGCGCGGGCGCGGGGGCTGCGCGGGGGAGCAAACCTCCGGCCCCACCGGCTCAGGCAGGCGGCGTCCTCGCGGCCGCTTCCCCGCTGGCGAGGAAGGGCGCCGAGAGGCTCTTCCGAGGAGGGCGGTCGGGGGCGCCCGGCGGACGCGGGGCGCCTCCCCTCCCCTCCCCTCCCCTCGAAGCCGGGCAGCGAAGCCCTGCGGCCACGCGTGGCCGGGGGAGCAGGGGCCCCGATCCGCCGGGAGCAGCCGCTGGGGCGGAGGAGCGAGCGCTGGGGCTCCGGGCGGCCCCTTCCCGTTGACGCCCGTGGCCAGCGCCGAGCTCGGGGCGGCGGGCGCGGTGGTCAGAGGGCGGCCGTCGCTGCTGCCTGGGCGGGGCGGGCGCTAGTTGGGACCGGAGCGAGGGGCAAGGAGATCTCGAGGGACCGCAGCCTCCCCAAGAACTGGAGGGGGGCGGGGGCGGCTCTTCCCCCCATGGCGCGATGGGTGCCCCCCCGGGTTAATCCGCCCTTCTGATGGACTGCGGCCGCCTTTGTGGCTGACGAAGCCCCCGCCCCGCCCCTTGCGACCCCTGGCAGCGCGGGGAGGCTTCTGTCTCCGGCCTCGGCTCGTCTGATCTGGAGCGAGCGGGGAAGCGCGGGCGGGGAGGGGCGCCGAGCCCCGCCAAGCGCAAACTGGTCCGGGGAAGAGGCCGGTCAGTGCCTGGGGGAGAAGTTGCGCGGACGGGGGCTTCGCGGGTGGAGCGAGTGCCTGGATGTGGCGGGGGCCCTTTTCGGCGCGGTGCGTGTCTCAGCGCAGAGGGTGCCCCCCCGGCGCCCCCCACACCCCAGATCGTAACGTGTGCGCTTTCTTCCCCCTTCGATCTTTCTGCGTCTGACTTTGAGTTCACAGGCGTTACATTGCAACCGATGAAGTGGACTTGAGTCTCTAGATGCTTATGCCGTAATAACCTTATTCGTCTGTATTATGGACTCTGTATGGTGCTGCAAAGCTCTGTTTTTGGTCTTAAGACCAAAACCCCTCTAGAAATGTTTGCTTTGCTACTATCTCATCTATACTTGGTACTGACTTCCTTTTTCTTTTGCTACCAGCTTCTTTTTATTATTATTTATTACATTTATATCCCGCCTTTTCTCCTCCAAGGAACTCAAGGCAGCATACATAATCCTCCTCCTCCTCTCCATTTTAGCCTCACAACAACAACCCTGTGAGGTGGGTTGGGCTGCGAGTCTGTGACTGGCCCAGTCACCCAGTGAGCTTCCATGACTGAGTGGGGACTAGAACCCGGATCTCCCGGCTCCCAGTCCAACATTTTACATTCACCAAGGTATCTTCTGGAGTTCTACATCTGTTTATATTCTTAACCTGCCCTGTCCCTGAAGGCTGATGGTGGGCAACATTAAAAATGACAAGTATCTGACGCTTGAACCCATGGCTACAAGTAAAGAAACCTTCCTAGCTGCCCCTGAAAATCTCTTCTGAGTACTGTGTGAAGGAGGTGGGGGGAGCCCCACAGTCTTCCATGATGCTGCACATGTGGCTTCTTGAAGGTGCTGGACTGGCAAGGCAAACCTCATTCCACGCTCCAGCAACAGTCCTTGGATTGGGGAAATGAGACATGCCTCTGTTTCCCTGGAGGAGATGACTTGCTGGCTGCTGTTACAAAATACATCCCATTGTGCACGTTTTTTGCACGTATGCCTAGTTTCAGCTTCCTCTCTTGTTGTGGAAGAAGCCATTGTGGTATCCCCATCAGAAAGGCCCAGAGGCTGTACATAAACTCATTAGAAGAGAGCCCTGCCTGGTCACTAAATGGTTGGGATGTGGCTGGTCAAAATAGGCCTAGGGAGCAATCCTGTGGCCGTTAGACAGCAGCTAGATGGCCACAGGATATCCTGTTTTCTGGGAACCAACCACAGAGCCTGCACTCCAAGGTCGGTTCCTGGAGAACTGACCTCTTCCTACATCCACGCTGCCTCCAAGGCAGGGCAGAACAGCCCCCCCCCCCCGCGCTCACAAAAGGAGTGTGGAGCAGCCGAAGGGGGGCGTGACTGGGGGCGTCCCTGGGTGGGGAGGGCAGAAATGCCTGTAGGACACAGCCTCCTCCCCCACTCTGCCCTCCCGCAGCTGGACAGCCACAATTGGCTGTCTAGCCAAAAATGCAGGGCAGGGGAAGCACGGAGGGAACAATCCCCTCCACGCTTCGCCTGCTCTGCTTTGAATAGGCAGTCGCCTCCGAGTTCGGAGGTGGCTGCCTATCTGGATAGGATTGCGCCCTTAGTTACCGATGCATTATTGGTCAAATAAGAAGGGTTGTAGTTCAGTGGCGAGTGCATGTCTTGCATGCAAAATAACCCAGCCAGGTTCAGTCCCTGGCATCTCCAGGTAAGGCTGGGAAGGAGTCCTGTCTGAAGCACTGGAGACCTCCTGCCAGTCACTGTAAAAGACTGAGCCACGTGGAACAAAGGTCTGCCTTAGTCCAAGGAACCTTCTTATGTTCCTAATAGTAAAGTATTGTTAAGCATTAACTTGACCAAGACAAAGAAAAGATAATGTAACCTCAAAGCAGCTTTGATGCTTATGCTAATTACAGAAACACACTGATTGGTTAACTGTTACTGTGAAAAGTTAAAGTAACTTTTTAAAAACTGTGAAGAGTTAGAACTTCTAGAAATGTTAGCGGGGGTTCTGCTAATCTGAATGATTCACTAAACTAAACTTTTCTTCTCTTTGGCTTTTCTCTTGGGCCATCGGGATCAGCCTGCAGTCACAAAACATTATGAAATTAAAGCAAAACAATAGCTTTAAAAACAAAACAAAACCTATATGCGAAGCAGGCAGCAGGCCAGTCCGTTCAGCATCATGGTGTCATGGACTATTTGGTAATATTTGACCCCGGTCAAAGAACAGGTGGTCTCTTGACAACCTTTGACTGGTCACTTGAGTGGTGGCAACCCCAAACACCTGCTTTGTTTAATGAGTACCTCTGAAGAAGAATCATTGACTTGAAACACATTGGGCCAAATGAAAAGCATTTCTAGTGCCTCTTGGAGGCCTCCCCTCTCACTCTTTTGGAGTCTGATCTCAGTGTCTGTGTGGGAGACCAGGATCCTCTTATACGTGTGCTGAGTTCCATGATGGGAGAAGGGCAGGATTTTGAACTGTAATAAAATAAAGTTCCTTTAAATAAGTTCCTTGGAGGAAAAAAGGCGGGATATAAATGCAATAAATAAATAAATAAAAAGCAAGGAACTGCTGTTAAGCTAAATTGTGCCATAAAACTGAATTATTGCTAAGTGCTGGAATTTAGGAAGATGTTTTCAGTAGAGGAATAGCTAAACAATGTCTGCAAAACCGTAATGAGGCTTAAGTGAACATGCTACATAGAGCAGAGAGCAGCTTTTTTGTTCTAAGCTTGGCTCATTTCCTAACCTCTTAGAAGAGGAGATACAAAACAAATGCTTAACCTGATTCATTACTTTTAGAGGGTTCTGAGTAGCAAATTTGTGAGTGTAAATAGCCATTTTCCTGTTCACCTATGGCAAATGAAAACCAGTTCCAGACAACCACAGGGAAGCTGTTTATTTGTGAATTGGAAGGGGCTTGCCTCTTTCATTCTACCAGTGTGCCACAGATTACTAATCTATGTCTATTTGGGCAGGCAAGCCAGTAGCAATTCGTGTGGGCTACTGGTGGAAGGGGGACTTCTATTTGCAAGACTGAGCCAATTATATTTTGGTTGTTGATTTATATATATAATGTATTATATTTGCACCCTGCCTTTCTGCAAAAACATGGCACTCATGGTAGCTTACAGAAACAATTAAAATTAATTAAAACAAAACAATACATTAACATAAAATTACAGGAAAAAATATTATTAAAAACAGCACCCACTTCTAAGCAACAGATTTTCTTGGTCTGATTAGCTCAAATGTTATGGATGGAGGGCACAATCCAGCCAAAAGTTCAGCACTTTTTAAGGTTTTGGAGAACTGGAAGCCACCAAGCTGCAGAAAGAGGCATGGGAGATGTGTGTGAAAGAGACTGGATCTCCGTGGGCGTGGCTAGGGAAGCCAATTCAGGGGATAAAGGGGGAATTGAAGCAGAAGGGAAAGGAGGAGGGTAGAGATGTGGAGAAGGACAAGATACATATGCAGGAGGAAGAGTGGGTAAATGCTCAGGACAAGGGCTGGAACTCTTGGAGGCGGTCTGCAGAAGCCACGGGCAACTGGGCTCAAGCAAGGCATTGCAGGTGCAAGAGGAGAAGCGTCACCGGCCAGGTGGAAGGCACCCCGGAGGTGCAGGAAATTGGGGGCAGAACTGGAGAGGCCCCCCAAGGCTGCAGACACGCGGAGCCGTGCGGGAGCTACGGGGCAGGCCCTGGGCTGAAGTTAACCGCCAAGGCTAACTGCATCCCCAGCTGAGTAAACGGCTTTTGTCACAACGTAAGCGGAGCGCAGCAGTGTTTTGTGCAGCCTAGCGGAAGGAAAGGGAGTCATGGGAGGCGAAGCTGCCCCCCTCAAGTCCAGACGTGACAAAGGCCCGTTAATTTTGGTAGGAAAGTTAGGCATGTGCCTGGACCTCTCCCACTGAGATCAATGGGGCTTCAACAAGTGGTGGCCTTTGGGCTGGACCGTTCCTTGAGTGTTTTTGTGTTGTTGTATTTAATCCATTTTAAAAGGACGTTAGAAAGAACCATCTGAAAATCTTAGGGGACCATCAGGCCAAAGATAAGAATCCCCCGTTCTTGTTAATTTCAACATTAGAGATTAAAAATAGATTGAGGGTGCAATCTTATGCATGTTTAGACAGAGAAAAGGCCTACAATTCCCAGCATTCCCCAGCCAGGCTCAGGAGTGCTGGGAGTTGTAGGCCTTTTCTCTGTCTAAACATGCATAGGATTGCACCCTAAGTCTCTTGTTGAAACCAATGGCATGTACAAGTGTCAAAGGCTGCAGCCATGTGTACACTTACATGGGAGTAAGCCCCATTGAGCATAGTGGAAATTACATGATGAGTAAACATGTTGGGATTGCACTGTAACATGGCTAGATTGTGCTCATAATTTTCCCCTCCTGGTTTAATGCTTCCCTCCAAAAGCCAGTGTGAGAATACTTTGGGCCCAATCCTATGCATGTTTAGACAGAAAATAGCTGGCTGGGAAATGCTGGGAGTTGTAGGATTTTTTTCCTGTCTAAACATGCATAGGATTGCATCCTTAATTAGTCAGGGTTGTGTTGGTCCCAAGATTGTGCAGTGTGTAGCACCGGGCACAGAATTCAGCTTCCTCAGAATCTCAGCTTTCATTTCTAAAAAGCAACTTGCTAGCCCTCTTAAGTTTGATTGAACACAGGTAATGCCTGCGGAAATGTCAGAAGCCAGAGTGTATGGCCTAATAACATTTCAGAAGCCAGAGGGTATGGCCTAATAACATTTCAGAAGCCAGAGGGTATGGCCTAATAACATTTATTAGTTATTATGTTATTAATAACTAACTAGCTATTAGTTATTACATGTCAGGAGCCAGAGGGTATGGCCTAATAACATTTCAGAAGCCAGAGGGTATGGCCTAATAACATTTATTAGTTATTATGTTATTAATAACTAATTAACTATTAGTTATTACATGTCAGGAGCCAGAGGGTATGGCCTAATAACATTTATTAGTTTATTAGTGAGGGTATGGCCTAATAACATGTCAGAAGCCAGAGGGTATGGCCTAATAACATTCCCAGTAGCTAAGTTCAGTGCCTTCTGTAGTTCCTTGCCTTCCCCCTGGCTATCAGAATAAATTATCTAAAGTTGTGGGTGAGGGAAATCGCAGTATGAATTATGCAAAATTGGGGGGAACGTGCAAATGATTGCGGTGCATAATTTCTCGTACAAGTTGCGAACGTCTCCCCCAGCTGAGATGCTTGCCTCTTTCAGGAGCAAGCGTTGACTGTTAAGCCCAAACTACTCAGGGGCTATTGTGAATGCTCCTGTGGATGGTGCAGGATGCGTCGCTAGGGGGAGGCCGGGCGGCCGAGGTGCAGCTTGGCTGGCTTTGAGCAGTTGCTCCAGGTCGCTACAGACTTCATAGCTGGGAGCAGCAAAGCGGAGGAGGAGCTGAGATGGGTTTGTGCTTGACGTGCCTCAAGGATGTGCTCTCTGAAGAAGCCTACAGCCTAAGAAGTGAACGATGGTGGGCGTCTCCTTGCAAAATAGGCCTTGGGAAATGTGGGGCCATCTGGGGAGATCAGGACCTTGCTCTCTTTTTCTGATCACCTGTAACGCCATGGACAGAACGTTTGACCGACCACCGGTTCAGCTGCAAGCTGTCCGGCATTGAGAAATGGCGCGCAGCAGGGGTGCTGAATTTCAAGCCTGCAGGCCAAACGGGGCTCCTTTCCCTGAGGAAGGATTGGGTGGCACTTTCTTGGCTTTTGCGCAGTTTCTCCTCCATTCTCAAAGGGTGAAATGCCCCTCCAGAGGCTCAGCGATAGGCAGCAAGAGCTTTGAGCTCAAATATACTGGGGTCTTGGCCCTGCCCCCTTCACCTTTAGCCCCACCCACCACTGGAATGTGGCCCTCGAGTGCTCCTCCAGAATCCAGTTTGGCCCTCGGGCTAAAAGAGGTTCGACACCGTTGGTGTACAGGCATGTGTGAGTGCACTAAAAATATGCAGGATATAAACTGGGGTCCAGTTCACAGCTCCAGGCTGGATTAATTGGGTACCAAGTAGGGGCTGTTTTCCTGCTGCTGGGTGGGAGAGCTCAGCACCACCGATCTGACCGGTCTGGCAGGCTAGATCTTGATTAGGTGGTGGTTCACCACAGTTTCCTCTGGGTGGCAGCTGCTGGTTTGCAGAGCAGATGGGTTTGCTGGGATCAGGAAAATGGTTTTAATGTTATTTTTAGCTTGGATTACGGCTTTTGGGGGGGTCAGTTGTTCCTGAGGGTGATTACGTGAAATGGAAACAAGATAATGTTGTGGTTATGGCAGTTTGGAACCTGCCATTCAGGTTCCTGTTGTGATATAATTAAGGTCATTAATTTCAGATGCCTTGTATTAAAAATGTCACCTATTTCTCGGTTTGGGTTGTGTACATTCCATGCATCCACATATCTACACTTTGAACTGATACCAGCTTCCCCCCAAAAATGCAGGAGATTTTTAGTCTGGTCAGGAGACTTGTAGAAAATCATCTGTGAGAGCACTGAGCCCAGTACAATTATTCCAGGATGCTGTGGTGAGAGAGAATTGTCTATTAAACCCAATTAAGCTGGGGTATTTAGCTGGTATTCATTAGCATCAAGTACAAAGACTGAAGCACGGTTGAAGTATCAGTGTTTATGCTTCTTTAAAAAAATAAAAGCAAGTATCTAGCCCCTATGGTGGCGGAGACAAGCTTGGTCATATGTGGTTTGTGCCCGCAGAGTGGGGCTGTGCTAGATTTTGGTAATTGAGGGTTGGGCCTCTTTACTCCTTGTCTTATTCTAATTCCGGGCTTGCCAGACTACCTGTTCTCATTCGATGCTCTCTATTTATCTAAGGACAGATGGCACGGCATTCAAAATTCATTGCAAAACCAAGATCTTGGACGTGGCATACATTATGCAAAATAAGCCAATAGATGCAGGCTATAATTTATTCTGAATACCTCAATTGGTGAAGACTCTGGATTTTTCAGGCATTGCATCCAGCCAGGGGATGTAGGAAGCTGCTTGTCCCAGGCCAGGCACTTAGTTCATTTAGCTCAGGGGTGGGCAGCCTACAGTTCTGGGCCCTCCTGCAGCCCTTTGCTGGATTTAATGTGGGCCTTGGCCTAACTCCAAAAGCCCTCTGAGAAGATCAGTATGCCCCTCCCTGTGGAGTCTGTGGGAGAGAGATGTTGGCATATAGGGAATTGTGCACATTTCCATGCGTCCCTGGTCTCATGGCCTCCATAGTGTGGCCTTTTGCAGAAAAAAAGATTCCCCGGGGATCACCTTTGATTCAGCCAGTATTGTCTGCACTGAATGGCAGTGGATTTCCAGGGCTTTAAACAGGACCTTTCCCCAGTCCTATTTGGAGATATTGGAAATCAAACCTGGGACCTTCTCTGTACAAAGCAGGGGCTCCACCACGGTGATACAGCTCTTCTCTCCCCCCTGCCCCCACCTGAGTCAAATTGCTGGCCCCTCTATCCTGGTCCTGTCTTCTCTAACTGGGAGGGGCGCTCTAAGGCGAGGCGTGGGGTGGGGGTCTCCTCTCCCACTCCTGCTACCTAAGACCCACTTATCTAGAGATGGTAGGGACTGATCCTGGGGTTTCCTGTGTGTACAGCCTGCGCTCTGCTGCCATGCTACAGCCCTTCCTCTTTCCAAGGCTTGCCTATAGGAACACAAAAAAATGTCTCTGGGGCCATATGTTACCTGAGCCTGGTTTAGCAAGCTAAATGTGTGCAAAATGAGGCATGGTGTGGCGAAAGTGCGTAGGGATACATTTTTCTCCTTCCCCCACGACACTAGAATCCAGTGGGGTCATGAAGCTGATTGATGGAACATTCAGGACAGATCAAAGGGAGTCCTTCTTCACACAGCGCAGAGTTAAACTATGGAATTCACTACCACAGGACGTAGTGATGGCCACCAATTGGGATGGCTTTAAAAGGGAGGGGGTTGGACAAATTCCTGGAGGAGAAGGCTATCAATGGCTACTAGTCCTGATGGCTATGTCCAGGATCAGAGGCAGGACCCATGTACACCAGTTGCTGGGGACTGGTTGGGAGGGTGCTGTCGCACTCCTGCCCTGCTTGTGGGTTTCCCGTGGGCAGCTGGTTGGCCACCGTGTGAACAGAATGCTGGACTAGATGGGCTCTTGGTCTGATCCAGCAGGGCTGTTTTTATGTTCTTATGATATTTTGGAGTTCAGCTCCCATCAGCCCCAGCCAGCATGGCCCAATCATCAAGAATGCAGGGAGTTACAGTTTAAAACATCTGGAAAGCCCCAGGTTGGGGAAGGGTGCTGTAGAGTACAGGGCCCTTGTTAGCAAATGCTTGTTACTGTCTGTCTTGCCTAACCAGTCAATTTGGGTTTAAGGAGACTTACAAAATATCTAAGCAGGTTTGCGTTAAAAAGAGACAATTAGTCAAAAGGTTTGAAATCCCAAAATCTCACTCTCAGATCATCAATGCAGTCATAATATAAAACTATCAATATTGCCTTGGTTATTTGTATCTCTGTGCTGTTAGCCACTTTGAGTTCCTCTAGTGGAAGGAAATCAGTCTAGACATTTACATAAACCTGGGGTGGGCCACGTGTGGACCCCATGGCCGTTTTTGCCATGCACCCCCCCCCCCCGCTGCTACATTTGCTGCAAAGACGCCACCATTTTGGAAGGAAACAAGGGGCAGGGGGGGAATGCACCTTGCTTGCAAGGGCCCTCATTCGCTCCGTGGGCCTTGTTTTCTTGCTAAATCGCTGCGTTTTTTGCTGCCACCACAGCCAATTTCAGCAGCATGGGTGGGGTGTGATCCCTGTGGTTTCTGGAGGGGGCAATGCAGCCCCGATGCCCAGACATTGGCATAAACAAACGAACAAATAAAATGAAGGCACTCCTTAAAGCACAGGCCCAGTGGAAAGAGCCAGCCAAGCAGGTCTCCTTGGGGAGGGGGAGCTCCATAGACAAGGCCTTAGCAGCACCAGCCTTCCGTAGTTAAGCGGTGGCTGTGTTTAGCACGCCCCCCCTCCCCAGCCTGGAGCCCTGCAGATGTGTTTGCCTGCAAAGCCCATCATTCCAAGGCATGGCCACTGGTATAGGAACGGGCTCCAGGGATGAGCCTTCCCACAAGTACCAAGAGGAACGGTCGGTTTGCAGCTGCTTCTTGGCGCTTTGGGCAGTTTTCTCTCTGAGGACTTTTGGGGGGACTGTCGTCAGAAGAATCCCTGGCAGGCATAGAACTGTTTGTGTGTGAGACATAAAGATGATGCTTCTGCAGAGACTGCATGATCTTGCTTTCCTTGTATATGACACATTTCTATTTTTAACGGGGGGGGGGGGCGTGCAATGAATAAGCGTGCAACTTGATTATTCTCTTTGCAAAAACAAACTTCTTGTTTTTAACTTCCTTTGACACAATGCTGACCCTTCAGTAGCAGGCTTGGGCCTGGAGCTGCAGTAATCCTGTTGGAGGTCTCTTTGCCACCATGAGGACTGGAGGCGTGCTTTTTTGCACAGTGAAAGCTTTAATTGCCCACACGTAGCTTTGAATTGCCTGTGGGGCGGGGGGGGGGGGCTGATTTAAACTAGTGATAAGTGAACTGCCTTTGGCCTGATTCGGAACTAGCCTGACTCAAAACAGCTCATTGGGTCTGTCTGGGCCAAAGTTGAGTCATTTCAGCGAAAATGTAGTCATTTAAGCTCTAGCCCAGTTCAGATTGGGGTCTCCGGCCACGACCAACCCACCAGGCCTCTTTGCCATGGTTCCCTGTTTTCCAAACTTACTGTAGTGGGTAGATCTGGCAGCAGCCTGGGCCTCGGGCACCACAGCCGTGGTCACCAGGAAGTACGGGAAATGTTTCCATGGTTCCTGGTGTCCCTAGAATAGCCTTCCCTAATCTGATGCCCTCCGCTGACCATGCCCGCTGGGAATCCTGGTCCAACACAGCTGGGTAGCAGTTGGCTTGCTGTGGATCTGGGTGCAGTGGGTCCAGGACTCTGGGACCCATTGCAAGAAGTGTTGGAGCAGGGCTGAAGGAGCATTGGAATGAAGGGAGGGGAGGCGTCGCACAGGGATGTGAAAGCAGCGCAAATGTACATCTGAATCATCCGATCTGTTTAAAGTCATTAAGCGGCAATCCTATACATGTTCAGACAGAAAAAGTCCTACAACTCCCAGCATGCCTCAGATAGCATGACTGGCTGGGGCATGCTGGGAGTTGTAGGACTTTTTCTGTCTAAACATGTGTAGGATTGCCCCTTTAATGTGTGAACCTGCTAGCAGCGGGGAGGAGGCGTTTGGGAGCCCACCACACAGCTACGGCCTCTCCATCGCATCCCCCTACCACCACATGCCTAGCCTACCAAACAGCCGATTTACAGGGGGAGGATGGTGCGCAGGAAGGGTAATTCCTGCGCACCTCCTCCCTGTCACAGTCGCCACCCCACCCCACCCCGTCAGCCTGCAGAGCAGCTGAATGGTGGCCTGCCGGGGGGAGGGAATTGGGGGGCTTGGGTACCTGCGACGAGTCATAATAAAGGCCTCCAAGGGCCTTGTGTGGGGGTTACCCACCTCTGTTGCAACCAGAGGAGATACTTTGAGAAAAAAGGAGTGGGGAGCTATCCCTATCTCTCTTTTTTTGGTTGCCTTTGGGAGATGCTGTGTGAAAATGCTGACTTACTAGATTTTCTATGGGTCAGTTTTCAGCCTTCTGCTTTCAGCCTCTCCACCGGTTAAATCTCTGAGTTGGGGAAGGGATTCCTCTTTGCGACATGCCCAGGTATATTTGTGCGCGTGCGCCCTGCAGTGCCCAGCCGGCCATTTCATGCGCGGCAGCTGCAGAGGTGTATTTTGAGCGATTGGTAACCTTTTGTAGGGCCATTACGGTTTCCTGGTATATCTTTGACCCCAAGAACAAGCGCCGTCTTGGCATCTGAAGAAGGGGGAAAGAAGCTATCGCATAATAAGTGAATTCAGGGTAGAGCCTTGGGCCGTGACCCTCGGGGTGCACACGGGGATGTTGCAAGCATGTCCCCGGATTTATTTGTGAAACATTGGGGGGGGGGTCTTGTCCAAGAGCCACGGGGTTGTTGTCTGTGTGCATGTATAACAGGGTTCCCCAACCTGGCGCCCTCCAGATGTGTTGGACCACAACTCCCAGCCAGCAGGGGATCCTGGGAGTTGTACTCCAACACATCTGGAAGGCGCCAGGTTGGGGGAGGCTGATTTATAACAACCTATTTTAACCAGGATGTCAAAGTGTGCCAAGTATATTTCATGTTTGTGAGCCTTGTGGGTTTGGTGGTTTCACGCCAGGCGCTGCCACCCTCCTTCTCCTCTGCGCTGGTTCATCGCTCATTCCTGTGTAACTGAGACTGCTCCGTCAGGGAGATGGATGGTGCGGTGTCTTGGTAAATGGGAGAGAGGATGACAAATGAAAAGGAATCCCGCAAGGACAAATGTAGAGCCTTGCCTGTAAGAAAGGTGGGGGAGGGAGCTGAGGCAGGCGGAAGGACGGACCTTGTGATCCTGGGGCAGGACAAACGGATGGCCGATTCGCAATCTGCTGTTACAGCACAAAAATCCCACGCCACTTCATCCAGGACTATTGAAAACCTTTGCACCTGCACTGCGCGTTGGTGCTCATCCCGTCTCCAGAAGCCCGTGTAGTTTGGCAGTAAACTAAAGCCACACTTGTATTTCTGTCTCCCTCCAAGGAGCCTCAGGGCAGCAGGCAGCACATCTGGTCTTCTCTTTTCCTTGTAACGACCCTGCGAGGTAGGCTAGACTAGGTGTGATGGTGTCTGGCCCAAGGGTGGGCAATGAGCTTCATGGCTGGGTCATCTGAAGCCAGGCAACCGTGCAGGCAGTGGAGGAAAAATCTTCCGCAGGTACGATACGTATTTAAAACACTTCTGTGCTGCTTTTCCGTTTTTAAAGAAGTCCAAACCATCTCACAAGAACAAAAATGGTAACAATGTTTGCAACGGATTGCGAATGTACTGAAGAGAACAATAAAACATGAACCAAAATGGCTAAAAAGGCATATCAAGACCCTCAAACTGGAAGATCAGTTCCCCCCACCAACAATAACAGAATACCGTTTGTCTTGTAGCCCGGCCCCTTCCTACTTAAGCCACACTCATTTTAGAACCACCCCTCCCATCTTTGGCTATGCCAAACATTTATGACATTGTAAAGTACCCTGAGCATGTACAGAGAGCATTTCCATCCTTGCTGAGCATCAGCAGTCTGTCCTCAGTTAAGGAGCAAGGCTTTCTTCCAGGGCGGGTACCCCAGCGGTCACCCAGGTGTGAAGTCTTTCTCTTCCTGGGAATTCTTGGGCCCTTCTTTCTCTGGAATTATGCACTGGCTATATTTCCTTTTGGTTGCCTTCTGTGAGCACAAACAGTGTGCCTGAAACTTGTTTTCCCCACATTTTATCATAGTTTTAGGAAGGAACATATAAAAACAGATGAAACAACTGTCATAGGACAACAGATTAATTCAAAACACTGATCATTATTTTATCTCTTTACACAGATATATATCCCACCCTTCCTCCAAGGGGCCTGGGCTGGCATCCATCCCCCACCCCATTTTATCCTCATAACAACCCTTTGAGGTAGATCAGGCTGAGAAAAAGTGGCTGGCTCAAGAACATCCAGTGACCTTTAGACCCAAGTGGGGAAATTGAACCCAGGCTTCCCCAGCCCCAGTCTGACATTCTAATCCAGGGATGGGGAACCTGAGGCCCTCTGGATGATGATGAGCTACAATTCCCATCACCCCTGATCACTTTTCTTGGCTGGCTGGAGCTGATGGGAGTTAGAATCCAGCAACATCTGGAAGACTACAGATTTCCACACCTGCTCCAGCCACTACACCAAGTCGGCTCTCCGAGCCTTTGGAAGGTACAGGATGCTCCTGGCAGACACCCACAAGCGCCTCTTGTTGCTGATAAGTGTAGTGGGGGTGGGGGGTGTACCAAGACATGACGTGGGGGCAGCGTCTCGGTCTTTGGACCACCAGTTCGCAGGATGCGTAAATAACATTTGGAGCCCCGTAGCACAAGGTATGGTGGTTGCCACTGGCTCAAATTGCTTTTAAAGGCAAATGGGACACACCTGTGACCCTCCAGGCCACTCCCCTGTGGATCTTACCAGTGGCAATTAGCTAAAAGGACCCTCCTGGTACACAGCGCCTGGTGTCAGAGATTCAGATGCTTGGGACAAGCGAAGCCAAGCACAGGTGACGGCCACCCGCCTTGCAAGCTGCATTTGGAAGCAGGGTGTTAGACTGGCCTTCCCCAAACGGGAGCCCTCCAGATGTGTTGGACTATAACTCCCAGCATCCCCTAGCCAGTTGGAGAAGGCTTTGCTAGGTAGACCACATGTCTACTCAGAAGGGCCAGGGTGATGTGGCGGTTAGAGCTTTGGACTGGGATTGGGGAGACACGGGTTCTAGTCTCCATGCGGCCATGAAGCTCACTGGATGACTTTGGGCCAATCACTGGTGCTCAGCCTAGCTGACCTCACAGGGTTGTTGCGAGGGCACAGTGGAGAGGAGGAGGAACATGCCTTGGATTCCTTGGAAGAAAAGGAGGGATGTAAATACAACAAATAAATCAGTCAGCCAGTCCCATTGAATTCCATGGGGCTTTACTCCCAGCTTGCAGCCTAAATGAGTCTTCGGTGTGATCCTCTTCCTATGTCCATGTTTTGGTTCCAAAATGGGATCTTTGGGGAGATGCTTGTTTGCAAGTCAGGCTCTGCTCTTCCCTCCTAATGGTTAAAGTGGATGCTGGCCGTGCTTACTGCAAACAGAATTCCTGGAGTCTCAGTAGAACATCTGGAAGAGGGTGGGAGCTTAGCTGCTTCTGCTGGGAAATGTATCCGGGAATTGCAGAGGAATTACTTTCAAGGCGTGTTTGGGTGGGATGTGTGAGCTGAGTGTTTTTTGGGTTTTTTTAGAAGAGGGTGGGAGAATGGAGTGGGGCATCCTGCTGTTGCAGGCTCTGGGCCTCGTTGCGCCCACGGGAAGCAGAAAAGCAGAATTCCTGAATTCTTTGAGGACTTACTGTGATGTGAGAATGCACCCTCTACTTGCCAGAACTTGATGACTGGGAAAAAGGAATACTGCCCTGCAAATGTTTGTCTCCTACCGCTGATAGATACCTTTGATTTCTATTAAAAGTGAGTCCCATGCCCAAGGATTTGCTGCTTTTCGGTCCATACGTGCAGTTCAGCTCCCCTCCACTCCCCTTTCCACCCTCCTCCTAAAGACAACACACAGCCCCGTCTAGCCCTAAACATGGGGCCAAGCCCGGCAGGAGGTGAGCGATCCACGATTAGGATCTCAGGCAGTTCATGCTTTGAGGATCAGGGCCATGGTGCTCTGGAGAGGGTGCTTAACCTCTTCCCCATGCAAGTCTGCTACTGAAGCTGCTGTTAGCACTGTGGTGGTGGTGAGGCACAGATGCTGTTGCTGTCTTTCCCTCCCTCCCTCAGCAAATGGCAGCTTTGGGAACGTGGAGGAAAGGGTTAAGCACCCTCTTCTCAGAGCACCGCTTTATCCATTTTCAGATTAGCAAACCCAAAATTGTGGGATGTCACATCAGACTTGCCTGTAGATGGAGGTTCATCCTCTTTGTTCCTTGGCAGCCTGACACGTCTGCTGCTCAGCCCCACGTTTTCCCAAGCCCCTTCTCTTCCTGGTCACCCTGCAGCATCTACCTTCCACCCTTTTACTCAGTCCTGTGCGATTTCCCCCCCTCCACCACCCCAGTCAAACTGTCCTTCCACTTCCTCCATAGAAGTTGAGCCGCTTTTCAGAGTTCCATGTCTGACTTTGTGGCCAAGCAGTTAGTGTGGATAATCTGTGACATCAGAGCAGGCACAGCCAATCTAAGCCTTTGCAGGGGCTTCTGGGTATGGAGTAGTATGCATGTGTAGAGCCAAGACATTGTGCAAGGGGTCCTGGGATGTGCCTCTTGGATCACACGACTTTTCATTTATTTACTTACTTTGTTCTTTTAAAGTGCCCTGTTGCCGAAGTGAGGCATCTCGCTCAAGGGGTGGATGTGGAAGGGGTGGAGGCAGCAGTTTGCCCCGGGCGTTCCTGGCCTCTGAGCTGGTGTCTCGGCGGTGGCAGCCCTTGCTTGTCGGTGGGCTGGGCTGGCAGGCTCTCTGGCCTAGTTGCCTTCTCCTGGAGTGTCACAGGTAGGAGTGCACGAAAGCCACTTACCTGGTCTCGCAGCTTGCTTCGCGGTGGGGGGGAGGCGCTTCGCTGCTCCCCCCGAAGTTCAGGCCGGGGGGGGGGAGGCTTCCCGCCTCGCCCGGCCGAAATTCAGGCCGGGGAGGAGGCTTCCCTCCTTGCCCGGCCGTGAAATAAAAAGTAAAAAAAAACAAAAAATGCCCCCGTGATAGGCTACGTGACGATTAACGTAGCCTATCACGGCTAGATCTGCAAAGTCAGCCGTGATAGGCTACGTTAATCGTCACGTAGCCTATCACGGGTGACTTAAAAAAAAAAAAACGCATACGCAAATGGCGGCCCCCATAGGGAGCCGCCATTCGCGTTCCTTATTTGGTCGCTGTAGTCTACGTAAATCTTTACGTAGACTACGGCGAAAATAAGGGCAATGCAAATAGCGTTGCCCTTATTTTCGCCGTAGTCTACGTAATCTTTACGTAGACTACAGTGACCAAATAAGGAACGGGAATGGCGGCTCCCTAGGGGGGCCGCCATTAGCCGAACGCGCTTTTTTTTTTTTAAGGTCACCCGTGATAGGCTACGTGACGATTTACGTAGCCTATCACGGCTGACTTTGCAAATCTAGCCATGATAGGCTACGTTAATCGTCACGTAGCCTATCACGGGGACGTTTTTTTTTTTTTTTACTTTTATTGGAATGGGACATTCGGGAAAGGTAAGTCCCGTCCCGGGGGGGGGCGGGGGGCGGAGAATTTCTCCCCGAAACTACTTCGGGGGGCCGAACACGTTGGCACTCGGCCCCCCAAAGTTTCGGGGAGAAATTCTCCCCCATCCCTAGTCACAGGCAGCCCTTGACTGAGCAAGCGGGCAGAGCGGCAGCAGGCCCAAGCCATGCATGTTCAGCAAGCGCCATGTGTGCACATGCACGGGGATTGCTTTGCTCATGCGATGCATGCTGGCGCTGCTGCTGCTTTGCAGCATCTGTGGGAGTGGCCAGTGTGCAGGCAGCTGGCGGAGCAGGGAGAGAGAGGCAGGGAGGTCTCGGAGGGCCGTGTGGCCTGCCTTACGGCCCCCAAATTAGCTGCTGCCGTTGATGTAGCGGAGGATGCTGTCCTGTCGCCAGAGTTGAAGTAAGTTTCAACTGATGATCCAGTTGGCTTCTGCCTGTGTGTGTGTGTGTGTGTGAGTGTGAGGGAGGGAGGCAGCATTTATCTGTAGCCTCATGCAGCAAATCCTGGCTGGCCTTGATGCCCCAAAAGCATCTAAGCTAGGCAGAAGGAAACACACCGTAAAGTGGCCCTGATACCTGCACTGTAGGGGTGGTTATGAAACCAAGTAAAAAGAGGAAGGAAATGCAGAGTTTAGACAGCCGTTCTGCTGGTAGGTTGCGATATTATTAGTGTTTCTGCTTTGCTCTCCCCCCCACCTCTTTTTGGAGAACAATATCTCGCGGATGCAACGTCGGCTTCCTGCTTTGTGTCTTCGAAAATAGCAGGCCTCTGCCTTGTGGACACCTGTTGGTTTGCGGACGCCAAGACAGAGCATTGCTGCAAGAGGCTATGTCCAGAGCTCTGCATGTGCTGCAGTCCCCTGGGAGCAGGGGGAACGTGTCCAATGTAGTATTGCAGCGAACAGAACTCGGCGTTTAAGAACCTCCCCTTGCCATTTTGCAAATGAAGAGAACACATTTCTAGCCCTCATGGCTGCAAAAACTTGGAATTGTGTGGGCGATGGCTGGTGAACTTTCCGAAGCCAGATGGAGACTTCCGGTGCTTGGGGGCAAGGGCTCTGCTGCTCTGTGTGGCCCTTTTCCCCTGCTCAGTGATGGCAGAACCAGAACAAATTGTGCAGCGTTATTTCAATAGGCAGAGCACATTGTGGAAAATAAGAGGAACTGCCCAATGGGCGTAATCTTGAGAATGTGTCTAGGTTGCAGAATTCAGCTTTTCTTTGCACAGTTTTTTGTTCTTCACATCCCACATCCAGGCAATCCAAATTCTGCATCAAGGAAAGCAAATTCTACAACCAGTCTAGAATATGCAAAGTAAGCACGTTTTGCACAACTCATTTGCAGTTTGGCATCATTCTTGTTCTGCACCTCGGGGGTGGGGGGAATGCCGCTCTTATGGCCCCCAGAGTGTTGAGCCCAGAGACTGCTGAACCAGGTATTTTATCTATACATTTTCAGGCATATCTTCCCCCCTCTCATGGTGAGCAGCTTGCTTTATTTTTCAGAATAGAAGATGGGATTCTCAGAAAGACAAATTCTGTGCTCAGTGCCATGTTCTGTGGCTTTTCTATTTCTCTGGGGAATTGCAGCAGATGTGCAGACCGGATCACATCTCCTGTAGCTGAAGGGTCAGCAGCTGCGGCCCTGGGCTGAGCTGGGCCTGGAGCTTGACTTGCCCTAGTTGCCAGCCAAGAGGAACAAGAGCTGTGAAGGAAGTTCTGTAGCGTACGGAAGTTGACAGCAGGCAACTTTCGGGGAGTGCACAGGTGCTGGCCCCCTGCCCCTTGCTTGTTTCTTGGAGCAGCCCATCAGAAGAAAGGCTGGGTCTTCCCCTCTCCTGAACCATTTGACTTTTCTATTATAGCCCATGTATCCAAAGTTTGCAAATTGCCATTGAAACAAATGACCTCTAGATCAGAATGTTCTTTTCCCTTATCTAAGAAAAGGAAGAAGAAAAGCACAATAAAGCAGCCTTTTCCTTCTTTACACACAGGCCTCTGTTCCTAATGAAAGGCCCTTCTCAAGGATGGACTACATCAGTGAGACCTCCCTGGTCCCTTGTGGGCAAGACAAATGCATCTCAAAGTAAGTCGGTGGCCGGTGTGCAGGTGTGTGGAGAGAGTGGGCACAGGTGAAATGAGGACAGCAATATAGCCAGGTGTTTTTAGCCTCCTGACAGCATCCTTCCCCAGCCTTGTGCCCGCTTGGGGTGTGAGACTACAATTCCCGTCATCCCTGCCCAACATCTGGCCCAGCACATCTGGAGGGCACCAGGTGGGGGAAGGCTGCCCTACAGGAAGAAGGCCAGGTCGCGCACACACCTTTCTGATAGGAAAATGAACTGTTTGGTCTGAGAGGTGGCTTCCACACAGAGTTTGGCAGAGCCCCGGCAGTTCTCGGAAGCTTACAGGGGCTCTTGCTGGGCAGGGCAGTGATGCCAGATGCACGTCCCTGGATGGAAGCTGATGCACAGCTGTTGACCTCAGCTGGAACACAGGAAGCTGCCTCATCCTGAGTCAGACCCTAGCCCAGTAGTGTCGACACTGACCGGCAGCAAGGACTCTCCAGGGTTTCAGGCAGGATTCTCTCCTAGCCCTGCCTGGAGATGCTGGGGATCGAGCCTGGGCCCTCTACATGGAAGGCAGGCGCTCTAGCGCTGAGCTACAGCGATAGCCCCTCATGCAGCGAGCGCATGCCGGGGAATGGAAACTTGTTCGTGGGGCTGAGGATGTCATCGGTGCCCACAGAGCCACAGCTTTGGCTGGTGGGCAAAGGATCTGTGCCTGAGGTGTTCTCTGTAGCACCCGTGGGCTCCAAGCCAGAGCCCAGGGCCACCTCAGCAGACGCATCCACACAGAAGGCAGAAGAGCTGAAGGCCACTGGCTGAGGCAAAGGAGCTGGAGCTGGGTTCCAGGAAGATGTTCTAATTCAGGGGCAGGGAGAAGGCACATCAGGATCTACCGGTAGATCCCTGGGTGATTAGCAGTAGATTGTCAAGGATTTCTGACCCCCAGTTGTTTAACAATAGCAGCAACAAAACAACCTGCCTCCCAGAGTATACTGCTAAAATGAAGAAAGCTTGGGGAACCAGGCTTTGGTGTGGAGAGACTGGGAGATCCGTTTGGTTCTGGGACGCAAAATAATTCCTAAGCTCAGAATCCTTTACTTTTAAATGTATGATTTTGCACCAGGCTCCAGGGGATGGATCTCTGGGCTTTAGGGAAAAAACAAAGTAGATCCCACAAGCCTGAAATCTTCTCATCCCTGCTCTAATTGTAATGTAAAGCGGCTGCGATGTACTTCTTAAAAACAGAAAACAAAATCTAGCTCCCCTGCCAAAATGGCTCTTGCTCCTAAAGGGACCTCTTTGGCTGATTTTCTCCGGCCTGATTAGAATCATAGAATAGTAGGGTTGGAAGGGGCCTACAAGGCCATCGAGGGTCCATTAGGGTCCATTCGTCATTAGCATGAGCCTAAAAATGTATCGCATGAATAAGACCAATATGCAGAGGACACAAGTTTCCAAAGACACCACAGGGCAGTGGGATTGGCGGGGTCTCCCCATGGAGGGTTCACATGGTTGCTGCTACGGAGTGCACTGAAGAGCCCTTGAAAAGAAGAAGGAACTGAGGATGCACAAACAAACACAACAAAAGGAGGGCTCCTAAAATGGGCAAAGATGCCAGTGGACATTAGAAGGGTGTGCCAGACTGTATCTCTGCAGCAGAATTTCTCTGGAGTGCTGGATTTCCAGGGCTCACCCAAGTCATTTTGCTGCCCCAAGCAGCTCCTGTGCCCAACTCCAAGCTGCCTCACTCCTGCTGTTAGTGTTTGGGTTGTGTGATGTGGCCTTGAGCATGGCTAGAGAAGGAAGTCTACATGTGGGGTTGGAGAGATGGTGGGTCCCCGGAATGTGGCTCCATGGGGGCTCTGGGATGTCAGAATGCTGCATGTAGGTCCTGGATCTTGCTCACCAGAAGAGAGGTGCCCATTTTCCGTTTGCTCCCTTCTTCTTCCCCCCTCCTATCTTTTATTATGAATTTTCACAAAACAAAACAAACTGAAAATATTACAAAACCTAAAAAAAGAACGAAATAAAAATACAATGGCATGTTCAAAAATCCTCAGTCCTTATAATATTGCAATATTCGAGAAAGAAAAAGGGAAAAAATAGATTACACATAAACTTCAGTAAAAGCAGACCAGATATCCGCATATTAGTCCATTTGCAAGTTACGCCTATATACCACTCTTTCAAATGTCACTAGTGTTAAATCTTCAGTTCACTGCATTTGCCCCCTTCTAACCTTCTAGAAATGAACTCTTGTTACACTTGAAGACCTACAACTTATACTATGAAGGTCAGAACTTGCAGCTACGGCACAGAGAGGTAAGAAAGAGATTCGCCTTCCGGAGACAAATGGAACAGGATGTTATGGCTGGGGAGGTCGTAATGCATGCTAGAAAAAAATTAAACACTGTGCCCAGGCAATCGGAACTCTGCACCCCAAAAAGGCAGACTTCTTCAACCCATGTAAATTATGAAAAAATAGCAGATGTGGATTATTTTTCTTTGACTTTTAACGTTTTAGCAAGGAACTAAAAACATTGTAACAACAACCTGCGCAAGCTCCGTGTGAAGGAGCCCAGTATCTCTCATGCTTGTTTCTCAGTCAGAACAATTCCCTTGCACAAGGGGGAGGGCCTGTAGCTCCGTGGGGTAGAGCCCCTGCTTTCCATGCAGAAGGTCCCGGGATTCCCTCCCCAGCATCTCCGGTGGGGCTGGGAAAGATCCCTGTCTGAATCCCAGGAGAGCCACCGGCGGTCCATGTCGACAATACTGTGCTAGGTGGAGAGGAAGGGTCTGACTTGTTATGAGGCAGCGGCCTGTGGACTGACTGGTTGACGTGATTCGTGCCCTGCCTTTATACCAAGAAACATGGCACTCCAGGCGGCTTACGGGCATAAATGCAACTTGATTACTATAATGAACACAGTTCCTATGACCATGGGGTGGGTGGCGCTTTGTGTGGTATCCTTGTAGCAGGCTGGTTTCTGAACCATTCACAAGTGTTTCTCTCTCTCTCTCTCTCTCTCTGTGCCCTGCAGGAAGAAGGGGAATTCATTGTGGAGGGCTTGCTTAACATCTCCTGGGGGTTGCGCCGGCCAATCCGCTTGCAAATGCAGGATGACAACCAGCGCATCCGCCCCCCTCCGTCCTCCTCCTCCTGGCACTCTGGCTGCAACCTGGGGGCACGCGGGTCAGTACAAAACCCAGTCTGTGCGTGTTTGCCATGGCTCAGGCCCTCGCAGAGGCTAACTACGCATTGCTGTTTTATTGTTTTAGATTTTAAATTGGTCTTAGCTAGCTTAGGACACAATCCTATGCAAGTTTAGACAGAGAAAAGGCCTACAACTCCCAGCATTCCCCAGCCAGCAAGGCTGGCTGGGGAATGCTGGGAGTTGTAGGCCTTTTCTCTGTCTAAACATGCATAGGATTGCACCCTTAAGGATTTAATATGTTTTTAGCTATTTAAATCATTTATTGTTTTACACTGTTTAAACTGGTTTTATCTGTACACTGCCCTGAGATCCTAATGATATAGGGCGGGATACAAATGTTGTAAATAAATAAATAAATTGTGCACAAACGGGTGTGGCCAAGCACCAACACCCTTGTTGTTCAAAGGAAAGCGGACCGGGGAGTAGCGGTTCTCTGCTCTAAGTCCCACCTCCATCAGCTTTTCTCTCCATCGGGTTCCAGTTGAGTTTTGCAAGGAAAGATGCATGTATGGACCCTGTGTGAGATCGGGGAACAACATTTGAGGGGGGCACAACTTGGAGTGGGAAAACAGCAGGTGGAGGAAGGGTTCAGCACCCGCTCCTGCTTTTCACTTGTGATCACGTTGCCCTGAAGCTGCTTTTCCTCTAACATATGGGGTGTTGAACATCTTTCAGCCCAAGGGCCAAATTCCATTTTGGAGAAGCTCGAGGGTGGGGGCGCATTCCATTGGGAGGGCATGTGCATGTAAAACGAAGTTGGCACCTGAGCTGTGGGACAGAACTCCATATATACAGCAGCAGGGGTTGGATTTGCCGCTTCTGTTTCTGGAGAAACAGAACATTGCACTGAAAATTCACCAAATCTGCAGTTGTAATAACTTGGTGCATTTTAAGTTCCTTGCACAACTGTTTTGATTATCCCTGTTCCCCCACTTGCCATCATTGACTTGACGAAGGTTTGGGCCTTGTGTAACCCTGGTAAGATGGGTGAAGGAAGATAACACCGAGGTGTGTGGAAACAGATGAGTACTAAATGGTGTGTGTGTGGTGGTGCGGGGCGGAATCATGGAACTTAATACAAATAAAACAGTGAAAATATCATTGTTTTCCTGAATACTTGGTTAGAATTATGCTTGGTTCTAGGATTGCTGGAGCAGGGTTTAAGTCCTACCTCTGCTGGGAACCCATTTGGCTTATCCTAGTGATGATTTTGAATGAGAGTGGAGCAAGCCAGAGTTTCTCCCTTCTCTTGTTCCTCCCCTCTTTTCCCTGCCCTCCTTGGACAGAAAATAACATGCAGCCAGGTACAACAACAGGGGGGCCGCGGTGGCTTAGTGGTTAAGACGCTGAACTGCAGACTGGAAGGTCGGCAGGTCAGCAGTTCGAGACCCGAGTGCTGTGTGACAGAGTGAGCTCCCGTCTTCAGTCCCAGCTTCTGCCAACCTAGCAGTTCGAAAGCAAGAAATTGCAAGTAGATAAATAGGTACTGCCTCGGCGGGAAAGGTAACAACATTCCCTGCACCTCGGTGTTCAGTCATGCCGGCCACATGACCACGGAAGCGTCTTCGGACAGCGCTGGCTCTTCGGCTTAGAAACGGGGATGAGCACCGCACCCTAGAGTCGGACACGACTGGTTGGGGACACCTTTACCTTTTTAGGTACAACAACAGAGCTGTCTGTATCTGCAGTTTCCCGGATCACACTTTCAGCTTGGGAATCATAAAATACACAGACCAGACAGTCTGAGCACCTGTGGCATCACTGGCTCGATTCCTTCTGCTTGTGGAACACTATAATCTACATGATCACAGGTTGCAGGATGAATAAGAGTTTCCTAAGGAAAACATTACAGTAAGGATGGCATTAGAGCTTCTCCAAAAGGAAAAGGAGACGTTGGGAATTGCTCAGTAAATTCTGGTCTTGCGAGAGTCTGCTGCCTGCTGCTGCTAACGTGGCACAGGTTTGTTCTGGTACACATGGTGCAAATCGCAGTGGTAGAATTCTGGATGGTACCACGACAGACTGTGGGTGGAGTGATTGTGTGTTTGAACTATCCCCACATTTAAATAAAGCTCCTTGTCTGTAGAAAATCAGCACATCTTTGAGAAAGATTAGCACAGCCTTCTCTTTATATCTGGAGTGGGCAACTTGTGGCCCTCCAGATGTTTTGGCCTACAACTCCCAACCGCCCTAGCCAACACAGCCAATGGTGAGACATGGTGGGAGTTGTAGGCCAAAACATCTGGAGGGCCAAAAGTCCCCACCTCTGCTTTATAAGTTAGTTGCAGGGGCGGGGGGAGCCTCTGTTCTATGTGCTAGCTTAATTTTACATGCGAGAGGGTGTTCCTAAACACTGAAGCACCCACACCTGATTCTATCCGTTTCCTGCATAATGTGTTGAATTAAGTCAATGCTGATGTTATGTATATAAATTAGTGCCTGAAGTGGGGACGCCCAGAAGATCACACTTCTGGGCTACTTCCCTGGACAGAAAAAATGCATTTTGCCTCTTTTCCCCTAGTCCTGGAAGTAGCCACTGCGGGTCCCTGCTTTAGACATTACGCATGAGTCAGCTCCTTGTACTAACATTTACCCTGCATGGGTTAGCCAGTAAGTCTGCACTGGATCTTAATCAGAAGGCAGAAAGTCAAATTCAGACCCTCTCTTGGCTACAAAGCCTTCTCAGGGCTGAAGCAGACATCATAAGGAGCGCCCTGATATTTTCCTCCCAATATATGTGTTTTACCCCAAAGTGGCTTTCGCAGACAGCCAGTCTGAACAAAGAAAGGACAGACAGGCAGGGATTATTTAACTGCTTTTCCCACAAGTCATCTTTCCCCTTAGGTTCCCCCCCCCTGCGCTTTTTCACCTGTGCGATAAAAAGATCCAGGGGTACCTACAGTATCTGTGGGGGTAAGCCGTAATGACACACAAGACCAGTGAATAGTTTGCAAGCATCTAGGACAAGTGGGTGCACACCACATCTGTCCCTTGGATGGACACAGCTGGGAGCCCTATGTAAACTGGGGGAAGGGTCAGTCTGATTCTAGTCTGTTCCAGTTTCACATGCGTTTATTTGTAAGTCTGTTCCATTTTGTTTCCACATCAAACTGCGAATTTAAAAAAATGCTCCAAATGTTGCATTATTTAACATACATAACATCCTTTGAATGGATGCTTATTTGGCCATCTGGTCCACTTTTGTTGAAACTTATGTATACTTACTAGGAAGTTGTATTTTCATATATATACATTTCATATGTATTCATTGATATGGAGACAGAGATATAAAATCTATGTATGTATATATTCTTCCCTCTATTTTTCCTCTTGGTTTTATTTTTTGGGTGAACTTTTGCAATAAAAAAATGAATTAAAAAACCCACTTTCCCCCACAAAATATGCATGTTTGTACACATTTTATCCAAAACTACACATTTGTATATACATTTTGGAACTTTTCTTGAGCTGAGAATTATGTCACAATATTTGGAGAAGTGAGGAAAAAACATAAGGATAACTGCATTCTGATCTGCATAGGAACATAGGAAGCTGCCTTGTACCAAGTCAGATCAGTAGCCCATCTAGCCCAGTAATATTGGCACTTGACTGGCAGCAGCAGCTCTCCAGGGTTTCAGGCATGATTCTTCCCTAGCCCTACCTGGAGATGTCCAGGGATCAAACCTGGGACCTTCTGGTTGCAAAGCAGAGGCTGTACCACTGAGCTATGGCCCCAACCCTACGCATTTGCTCAGAAGGTGCAAATCAGGTCAGCTCATTTAAAAATGCGGATTGAATGAAATCCTTGAGCATTCCTAATGTAAAGGCAGAATTTATTTTTAAAATTAAGAGCACACTTTGGAGGCCGTTTTGATTCTGTGTTAGTGTAATAAGGAACAGAACAAAAATATGCCGAAAGATATACACTCTCTAAGAGAATGGTAGATAAAATGTGGGGTTTTGCGCTAATGGCTAAATTAACACGTCATGTAAGAACAAAAGAAAAAAAGATGGAAAAATTTATTGTAAACTGGTCTCCTTTTATTAATTTTTGTAAAACTAATACTTTATACCTAAATATAAAACTGTGTTTCTCAGTGGCTTAATTATAGTAACACAAAATGTTATATATTAAGATACTGGGCAGAGCCATCCTGGGACTTCTCAGACAGTGTCTGAGGAGCCATAGGATAGTGTGGACCCCCCCCACCTCCGCCCAGGCCGTAGACACAGGTACGACTTCAGGGGCGGGAATCTGAGGTGGGTGTTTCTGGGGGGCCTCCCTTGCAGGCACTGCAGAAGGCAACAGCATCCTCAGAAGAGGTCTGGAAGAGTGAAAAGGGGCCTTCCGGTGGGTGAGGAGGAAAGGCCTGGATCCACTCAAACCCAGAGCTTCTTCATCACCATCACCACTGACTGCCTGGAAAGTCAGCTAGATGGGCTGAAAGGACCATCCAGCTGAAAACTCCTGAGGTGGAGGAGCGGGAGGCTGAAAACGCCTCTACCCTCCTGCTGCCCTGCTGCTTTGCTCATGCTAGCAGGGCTTTGGATGGACAGAGGGCTCCGAGATCAGAGCCCTCTGTCTACGGCGCGACAGTCCCTTAGGACTGCGATCGAGGTATATTGTTACGTTAAATAATGAATAAGAATTTCTGTAAAAAAGAGCAAGAAGAAAATGTGAAAGATGGCCTCTGTCCTCACTGGCTGCAAGTCAGTACTTTCCCTTTAATCCCTGGCAAGTTCTCACACTACCCTATCTCAAAAAGGGAGCTACACTGAGATTTTTATACTTTGCAGGTGTATTTAAGCTGAATATATCACTTGACTGATCAACTAAAGGTTTTTTAATCAGTTGGCAGCAGCAGTCTCTTGTATCAGTAACAGTCTCTTGTATCAGTAACAGTCTCTTGTATCAATCCGTGCTTTTAGAAGACTTTTTAGAAGACTAAGAATTCCTGTAGATTTTTTCCTAAGCCCTGAGTTCTGATTCTTTCTCTCTTTCATGCTTAGGTCTGTCATAAAACCCACAACCTTACCAAATATTCTGGTAACAGACACAGAGCCCTCGTCGGACGGTGATGGCACTGATGGAGCAATCGGTAAGGCAGGGGAAGTGAGGCAGGGGTACCTGGGGTGGGGGGGATTTCTTGCCGAAAGTTGAGAATCTGCAGCTGTGGGCTCTCCTTGCGTTATTTCTGTAATAACTGAAAATGATAATATCTATAATAGTATGCATGATAATATAACAATGGAAAATGTAATAAATCAATTTCTGAAAGGCACAGCTGTGCTTCTGGGAGCTAAATCTGTGCTAAAACTCTCATTATTCTCTGGCAAAAGCGTTGCATCGAGAAACGGGACTGAGGGGTAGATGGGGGGTGAGAGTGGGACAGGGCTAGGTGCAGAGCAGCTGTCCTGGGGGCCCCCGTTGCATTCTATGTGACATAGTCAGAAGGCTGCTGGCCCCAGATGTTTTGATGACCGCAACCACCCAGTGGCATCCCATAGAAGTGAATGGTTCCCCAGAAGCCCTGGGGCGGGGGATTTTACCATCACTCTGGGAGGGAGGGAGGGCACGGTGCACATTCTGTGGGTTTAAAACGTCCTGCAACTTTTTCACGGTGCAGCAGTTGCCATCTGAGTGGACAGCGCAACTTTGTTTCTCTCCCTCTCTTGTAGTCCTAGATCCTGGGGATCAGCCAATGAAACTGAGGGCCAGGTGGCATGTTATGCTCGATGTGTAGCTTGCAGCTACACTGCTGCCTTTTCCATAATGAATTCCGGGGCAGGGTGGGGAGATGGTTACCTGGGCTGCCCTGTCCGTGGGGGGGACAGTTTATGCCATGTCTTGGCTGGCTGGAGGCCTGTGCTTGGCTACTGTGGGGAACAAGAGTCTGGATGAGATCTGGGCCTTTGGTCTGGCCCAGCAGAGCTCTCCCGATGTTCTGAGGCATTCACGTGAGCAGCATAAAAAACAGCCTCCCCCCCGCCACACACATGCAAAGTGGGCAGTGGTATGGAGGACTGAGCCTTGTTCTGCTTCCCCCTGGCAACGGAGCCCTTCTCTCTCTAAAACGGGCATAGCAGAAGTCATTGTTAAGCAGCGTTGCCATGGAGAAATAAACATTTCCACAGTGAGTTTGCTCTCTCACCATCCCTGCGTAAGCAGAGATCGGCCTTCCCGTTTAAGAAAACAGAAAGCTACTTGCCGGGATTGGGGCTCAGGCCCATCTGAGGGGCGGCCAGCGCTTGCTTTAAAAACAACGAGGAAGCAAACCACTCCCTTCAGTCCCTCCTCAGTCACAGTTGCCGCATCAGTCCCACAGAACAAGAACCACAAAGTGAGTGAGGCAGTGGGTTTATTGGGACTACTGAATGTTTGACATGCTAGCTGTAAGCTTTTGAGTCACACAGGGCTCTTCATCAGGCTCTGTCTTCAGGAAAAAAGTATGCGTGTAAGCCCAATGTTGTTATAGCTGGGTCCAACATAGACCCATATTGGTCATTTGTACACTAGGGACAGTATTCTAAGCCCGCATAACCTGTCAGGAATTAGCATTGGGGCAAGTTAAGAATCACTGTGGATCTTTAAAGGTACACTTGCTGACATGCCAGTGTTTGTGCAAGAACAACAACTGTCCTGCTGCCCAGTGATATGTGTCTCCATCTTCCTCCTCTTCCATCAATGATATTCAGTGGCTGAATGTACTTTGCTATGTCATTTTGCAAGCCCAGGACCAATGAGAAGCTGCAAGGATTCCGGTCTGTCTGGCAGGCTGCCCTCACCAAGCCTCTGAGCAAGCCAGTTCCTGGCTTTTCATCTGCTGTCTTGAAAACAAGCTTAATTATTCCATACTACAAAAGAAAGCAGTGCGTAATTTAACTTGATTTCCACAACTGTCTATAGATTGTAGGGTATCTGCACCACTGTCCAAATTGAGCTCAGGCCAGGTATGCCTGTGGCTCACTCCTATTTACACCCTGGTATGTCCTATGAATGTTGTCAGAGCATTCATGTTAAGCAGGTCAATAGGGGGCATTATTTGAATGGGAGAAGCTCAGGTGCTCTGGGATCACCCTCTTCTTGTAAAGAACTGGCATCAGGGTGGTATATAGCCAAGAGGGCACAATCATCAGCATTGCAACAGGGCATCGGAGAGAAGCCTTACGGACACTGCGCACGTTGCAGGTTGCAGGGATCATGTGGAATGGTTCAATGGCCTTATGCCAGCTGGCGAGGCCGGGGCTTCTTCCTGCCTGCAGAGCCTGTGATCAGATTTCCTCCTTTCTGCCCCCTTCTGTCAAAACCTGGATTGTAAGCTCATTGGGACAGGGAACTTTATTCATTCATTTTTGATGTGTCGCATTTCCACCCCATCTTTGGATTGCTGATAGAACTAACAATAAAAATATATAATTAAAATGATAATTAGAACTAACACAATTTAAAATTAATCTAAGAAAGCCTCACAATCCATAATCAGAAGATGGAAAAACAGAGCAGTAAGGACTTAAATATCAGTAACAGAGGAGTAGGATGTAAGAAGTTCCGCCAAATTTTTCAAAATGCCTTTGCCATTCACCAAAAAGTGAGTAGCAGCTTGGCCAGGTGGACGTCCTTTGGAAGGGTGTTCCAAATTCTGGGTTCCCTACAGAAAAGGCACCTTTTATCGGGTCCACCCACCATACCTCTGGCTCAGCAGGACTTAAGGAGATCTCAGAGTTCAGGCAGGTTCATATGGGAGGAAGCGACGCTCAAGGAACTCTGGTCCTTGGCTGTTCAAAGTTTCAAAGGTCAACACCAGCACCTTAAGTTGGGCCTGGAAATAAATTGGTAAATGACACAAAGTCAGTACAATGCAATTTGATCTGCCACTTAAAATCCTGGCAGCTGCATTTCGTACCAGCTGAAGTTCTTGAACTGTCTTCGAGAGCAACCCTCACAGGGCGCGTTGCAATAATCAACCCTGGGACTGATTGGGGCAGGCATCCCCAACCTGGCGCCGGCTTCCCCAACCTGGCGCCCTCCAGACTTCAACTCCCATCAGCCTCTGCCAGCATGGGCACCAGTCAGGAATGCTGGGAGTTGTAGCCCAAAACAACTGGAGGACACCAGTTGGGGAAGGCTGGATAAGGACATGAATGATTTTTGATTCTTGCTTTGTTAAGTGTCAGGCAACGTAGGTTGCAGCTATCTTACCATCTCCCGATAGTTGCCTGTGACTTCCTTCCCACATCCTCTTCTCGTTTACTTCTCCCTCTCCTCCGCCTTGTGTCAAAACTGCCACCTCCTCCAGCCAGATATGGGGGTTGTTTTTAGCGGTTGCCAAGTCATTGAATGCAAACGGCAGAAATTATGTGTCCCCAGCATAAATTGCACGTACTCTGAAAACTGAGGGAGCTGCAAGAATGTAATGTAATCTGTTTCTATTGCAAACTGGGTGTGCGTGTGTCATTTCATTGTAAAACTCCCCTTAGCCCCACCCCTTTTCTCCCTACTTTTTGCCATTTGGGGAAAAATAATCTGCTCCAACTTTTTTGGTATTTGCATCTGTCAAAACGGCAACACTTCCGGAAATGCAGCAGCTCCCATTGTATACTTCTGAGGGCGCAATCCTATGCATGTTTAGAGAGAGAGAAAGTCCTACAACTTCCAGTATTCTTCAGCCAGCATAGCTGACTGGGGAATGCTGGGAGTTTAGGCCTTTTTTCTGTCTAAACCTGCATAGGATTGCACCCTAAATGGCTTTTCTCTCTTGAGTTCTTTGGAAGGAACTTTGGAAGGAATGTAGCTGTTTTTGTTTCTTGTGGCTGCCTTGAAAGGTTTCAGATCCGTGAGTCTGCAAGTAATGAGCTTGTGGGGTGTATGTGAAGTGGGTCGATTGCAGGGGGCTTACCCCGTTGGCGTATTTCTTTCCCCAAGCAGGCCAGATAAGAGGAGAAAAGAAGCACCTTCGAACTGCCTAGCAACTGCCTGGTGTGACCTTCCTTTTCTCCTTCCCACTAGGAAATTGGCTGTTAGACCTGAGTTCCAGAACCCACTTGACTGTGCAATTGACTGAGTGGCCAATCAGCCTCCTGTAGCCTAACATACCTCACTGGGTTGTTGTGAGCATAAAATAGGATAACATCCCTTCTCTGCCCTCCCACCACTGTCCTGAGCTCTCTGAAGGATGGATACAAATGTGATAAATATTTTATTTTTTAATGCATAATACTTACATACCACTTAATATAATAAAATCTCCAAGTGGTTAAAAATAGAGGGTGTCTGTATGACAGGGTGTGGCCTCCGGGTGCTGACGCTTGACTGAGGGGGTGGGAGCTTTCATGTGCTTCCTTAGACCAGTGTCGGTGGGGCGGTGAATCCACTCCGGGTTTCAGTCAGAACCAGTCAGAGCTCTAAAGGAGCTATCCAAGGTGCAAAGCACCTTGGATAGCTCCTTTAGAGCTCTGACTGGTTCTGACTGAAACCCGGAGCGCATTCATGGCCTCACTGACATCGGAGCCACCAGCCTCCACTGCCTCAGATGTCATGCCCTGAGCAGGAGTGCCCACGCCCAAGGAGAGAAGGCAGCTGAGGCCGTGGCAGGGAGCTGCCCGTGGCATACAAAGGGCCATGTGCATTTGAGCTGCCCATCGACCTAATGGAACGAATGCATACGAGTTCTTTTCTACCTCTGTGCTGTGGGCAGCCCATGGTAATGGGAGGACATTGACAACCCCAGGGTTTGAGGGTGACACCCCCAAGACCCGCCTTGGTCTCAATTCATGGTGTGCCATGTGCTGGGTGTTGTTTTTGTTTTATTTTTAAATTCCAGTCTGGCTTACTTTGGGTCTGAAACAGAAGTGGAGGCAGGAGGGTTGACGCATGGTGCAATCCAAAATTGAAGTGTGAGTCTAAGGAGCCCATTGCAAATGGATGAAGAGGGGTTTTGTTATATTCTGGATCCTTGCCAGGCATCCTGCAGGGGTTCTACAGCAGTGGGTCGTCCCCACCCCATTCTCATTGAACAGAATATGGCACCAGGAAAGACCCGTAAAGCTCCACCAGTCACCTTCTTTGGTCTGGCAAATTATGGGCAGTCCAGCTGTTCATTGTTGCAATGGGGCACAACAAATAAGATATCAGGGGGCTTGTGGTGATCAGCTATCAGTATCTAGTTGCATCATTTTTATTTTTGTTATTAGGCACAGGCTTGGAAAACAGGCCACCAAGAGTTAAGGACCCCCAAGTAGCACCTTCACAGCAATTTCAGTGTGTATAGAGATGGAAAGGCAAAAAAATAAAAATGAAAGGTATAGGTTACTATATATATATAAAGATGCTTGGACCGTATGTATGGACTATCAAGACGATCTGGGGAACTTCCAAATGACCCTAGAAATCTGAAACGTGTAACAAACTGTATCCAAGGCTACTAGAGAAAACTGGAAAATGGCACAGTTTTGATTTCTAGTAGTCAAAACATAGGACATGAACTTTATCTCACAATAGTGGCAGCATCCCAGCTCACAGCAAGCGAAACCACAAACAGAACGGAATGTTGCTTGTAGGAATGCCTTGGCTCAACCTTCTCCAACAGTCTTCCATGGCTGGGGGATGTTAGGAGTTGTATTTCTTTGGGAGATGTGTAGTGGCAACTAGGAATATTACCTGTACTTGCAGAATTCCAGATGCATTTGGGGTGCAGTCCTGTGCACGTTTAGACAACTATGCTGGCTGGGAAATGCTGAGAGTTGTAGGACTTTTTTTCTGTCTAAACGTGCATAGGGTTATGCCCCAAGTAGTATTTTCACAAAACAACATCATTGTACTCGTTCCTCATGTTTTCTCTTTTCCTTTCATGCTGCTGTTCTTCGTCGTCTCCTGCAGCCACCTATATTTAAAACCCATGTCAGTATTTGTGTGTGTGTTCAGACACGCAAGCCTGCCTTCACAGAAAACACAAACCTACTCTGCGTGGGTCTGTCTGCTTGTTACACCCCCTCCCCCCAGGAGAAAGAGTCCATGCAGCTGGTGGCAGCTCTGTGTTAAAATGCTTCTTTCCAGTGGAGAGACTTGTAAGCTGGTCTTAATTGCCTCTCTTCCTAGAAAGAAGAGGTTATTTGCCCCCTGGTTCAGAATGCCTGCTTGTGGGTTTCCCAGAAGCATTTGACTGCCCACTCATGGAAACAAGATGCTGGACTGGATGAACCTTTGGTTGATCCAGTAGGGCTCTTACTATGTCAGGGAGAGAAGAAGGAAATTGTGAACATGCATAGACCAGCGGGATGTGTGTGTGTGTGTGTGTGTTGCTGACCATGTGTTCATCCTATTCATATGATGGGATATGGTATCCTCTTTAGAAAACTTTTGCTTATGAGTATTTCGAATCTTTTTGTACAGTCGGGTTCATTTTAAAATCTCCATTTCAGATGACAAAGATCTCAAAGCCCAGCAAGAAGATGTGCCTCAGCTGATGCGGACACGGAGTGACGTCGGAGTGCGTCGCAGAGGGAATCTCCGCACACCAAGCGAACAGCGGCGGATCAAGCGCCACCGCTTCTCCATCAATGGGCATTTCTACAATCACAAAGTGAGCCTCCCGTCCCCTTCCGCAGATACGTTGCATATATCAGCAGAGCTCAGCTTGCATTTTTGCATAAAATTACAGAACACTGATGATAAGAATATGTAATTTGGTAATTAAAAAGTACCATAGCAGTTGTTCCAAACCATAATGACTCTTTCCCAGTTAATTCTAAAGTGTTTTTTTTCATGTCTACAGACCAACCGCTGGTTCATCATTCATTTTCTTCCCCATTTTTAATTTCTACAAAATTTCACACAACCACTCTTTCTGGTCTGGCACTGACCTGGTTCTCATGACATGAGAACCCACAGTGGGTTGTCATCCTTGTTTGTTTCAGGGTGGCTTGTCGTGACATCTGAACCCAGCACTGTTTTCTCAGCATGGTTTGTTAACACACGCTTTGAGAACCCATGGCTCGATGTTGGGTTTTTCAGGGTATTTGTTTTCAGAGTGGCTTGCCGTGTGGTACAAACCCTGCAGAGTGGCTTATGCATGGCTTGATGGAAAGGGCCACAGAACTGCTTGGCAAGAGCAGCGAGAAAGCGGCAAAAGCAGCGAAAAACCAGTCGCTCCTCGCGATCTCGCTAGTGCCTCCTCCCTTGCCATCTGCCCCTCCTCCAGTGCTTGACACCTGTCAATTTACTCTTCCAATTCAATGCCTCCCTAGCCAGTGACATCTCCCTTTGGGGAGATTTGCACAAATTTAACTTATTTTTTTCCCACTTCAGGGAGATTTATGCATATTCAACATTATTTGTTTTCACCTTTGGGGCGATTCGCACAAATTTCCTGGAAGGTGAAAAAAATAATGTTAAATATGTGCAATTCTCCCCGAAGGTGAAAAAAAATTCCACAAAAAACCCTCTACTCCGCTAATGAGTGCATGAGCAAAGTAGGCTGCTGAGGTTGTGCCACAAAGGCACCTGGGATATGTGCCAGGAGCAGGCAGGAGGACTAAAGGGGAAATAGGCCATGGCAAACCACAGCACACCTGATTGTCTGTCAGGAGTAACGTGGTGAGCAAGTGAATGACCAACCTGCCATGGCTTGTTTTCAGTGTGGCTTATCGTGACGTGCAATCCGGCCCATTCTGTTTTCCCTCAGGTCTGTGACTGCCCTGTCTTTCTCTGGTGCTATCAGATCCTCACTCTTTTGCGTATTCTGGTTATTCTTTATCCTGATGCATTTCTGTGCCTTCCCCAGACGTCTGTGTTCACACCAGCATATGGCTCCGTCACAAATGTCCGAATAAACAGCACAATGACGACTCCGCAAGTTCTGAAGCTGCTGCTCAACAAGTTTAAGGCATGTTTTGCTCTGACAACGTTGTCTCTTCTCATTGCTTATTTCTGCTTTGGGTGACACCAGAACCAGCCTGAGGCTCTTTGATGCCTGAGGTGGAAAATCGAAACGCTGCTTCCCTCTCCAAATGGCATCTCCCCCAGCCACACGCTGGGTCTCCCACTCAGCTGGAAATCAGCTGCCTGACACAACTGCCTCCTCTTTCCTCGGGCTGGGCTGGCTCGGGCCATTCTGTTTCACTGGGCGAAAAAACGAGTGGCACCAAATTGCAGCCTCAGTCAACAGAGACTGATTGGAGCCCAGTGAATGTATTACCTGACAGGCCCAATCCTAGCATGATTTGGACAAGAAGCTCTTTGGGAGTTGATCTAGATAAATAGTGTGTGTGTGTGTGACCTTTGTGATGCTCTTTTTCTGTTTTCAGATTGAAAACTCTGCAGAAGAATTTGCCCTGTACATCGTTCACACCAGTGGAGGTGAGCAACCGTGAGTGCGTCCTGCAGTCTTTCCGAACCTGGCGCCCTCCAGATGTGTTGGACGGTGACTCCCATAATTCCCTGCTAGCATGGCCAATGGGCATGCTGGCTGGGAACTATGGGTGTTGCTGCCCAACACATCTGGAGGGCACTGGATGAAGGCTGGTGTCTTGGCGTGAACAGGGCTACAATGAGGTGCTTATACATCTGAGCAGTGAGCCACAAAGTCCAGGGTTCAGATCTCGGCTGGGCCACAAACTTGCTCAGTGTCCTTATCTTCACCTGCTTGTAAGGTCCCCACAGTTTCCAAAGTGGCAGAGAGGACAGGAGCTCCTCTTCAAGACATGCAACCCAAAGCCACCCTGGTGGCGTGGAGAGGCTGGCCTGGCCCTCTGAATTCTGGCTGCAGAGAAAAGCACCCTCAAGGATGCAAAGCGTGATCAACCTCCCCCCATTTCCGGCCTGCATTAAAATAAATGGCTGATGCAGCATCCTGTGGGGCAGAACCTCTTCCGGCCCAAGGGTTGAATTCCATTTTGGGGAAGCTCCCAGGGCCACAACCCGGTGGTGGGCAAGGACGGAGGCAAAGGGGGGGCAGAAAATGTCCAACGGACCAGCATATCATAGCTTAAAGCTCTTCCTGCCAGTCACTGACTCTTAGAAGGGGCATTTCAGCCTTTGAGAACAGCGGAAAACCTGCAGAAGCCACCAGACGAGAGGTAGTTATGGGGGGAAGGCCTGTGGCCATCTGGGGAACCTCAGAAAGCCGATTGGGACCCCAGGTGGGCTGGATTTGGCCCCAGGACGAAGGTCCCCCTCCCACCGTACCGCTTTCAGGACATTCTTGCTGCTCCAAATACAGCGCCCTCCCTGGCGATGCTCTCCTCTGCGTATGGAGGCAGCGGGTAGCTTGTTGCCTTCTCCAAGTTCTCATCCTTGCTCCCTGTTTCATGCAGAAAAACAGAAACTAAAGGCTACCGATTACCCACTGATCGCTCGAATCCTGCAGGGACCCTGTGAACAGGTCTCCAAGGTTTTTCTGATGGAGAAGGACCAGGTGGAAGAAGTCACCTATGATGTGAGTCATTTTGCAGTGGTGCCCAATTTTGGTTCACAGCGAACAGACCCTCCAGCTACCTCGGGCAATGGCTGGGGCCCGAGCAAGGAGCTCGCCCCTGCAGCCTGCCCTGGTCCCCCTTTTAAGGCCTTTCCCAGTGCTCCAATCTGCACAGGGTAGCTGGGCCTGGGAGCGGACATGCCAGTCTCCCGCAGTGCCCCAGAGCAATGCTGCGCGGTGAGCGTTGTGCGGGATTCCAATTGTGGCTCCCAGACCCAGGAGCATGACCCTGAGCCGAGTACTTCTGCTGCTTGCAGCTGTCCCTGCCAGGCATGCCCACCGATGTAGGAGGGCCCCACCAAAGGCGCTCCACCATGGCCCCCCCCCTAAGCTGGACCTGTCCCTGCCACCCTACATGTGGTCTTATCCTTGCAAGCCAGCCACAGGCCCAGAAAAGAGGCACAGCAGCAGGGAGGCAATGGCCTCGTGCTCGGGGGCCCCTCCCCAAATCTGGGCAACCCCCTCCGGGCCTGAAACCCCGTTCAGCAAGGGGCACACTTCCCTGCAGCACTTGCGTCCTCCGAACGCAGGCACAGCCAACTCTTTGTACGTTTGCTTGGCATCTCACTCACTGGGCAGAGGAAAACACACATCTGTGCTTGGTGCAGCACAGGTACACCTTACATCGGCCTTCCCCAACTGGTGCCCTCCAGATGTGTTGGAATTATGGGAGCTGCAGTCCAGCATGTCTGAAGGGCGCCAGGTTGGGGAAGGCTGCAACACATGCTGCAGAAATGCTTCGGAAGCAAGAGGAAGGGACGGGAAGCATCTCTCTGCTGCCATCCGGCGGGTGGATGGATGCCATTGCAAGCAGATCCCCTGTTCTCCACCATCTAGTTTGGCCCCGGCAGTGGAGACGTCTACAGGAACAACCAGGATCGACGGGCAAGAGCATCAATCACAGTTTGTTTTCATGCCACCTTTCGGCCAAAACGGCACCCAACGTGCTTCCCAAAAGTATATAAATGCAACGTTAGGCAATACAACAAAGTGCAAGTTTAGAGCAGCAATATCACAATGACTATTTAAAAGTAAAAAACCCAAAGCCCAAACACACCCTCCCTCGTGCCCAGAAGCAAAGACCCATCCACAAAAATGCCGCAGGAGGGCCGGAGTGGCCGCCCCGGCTCTTTAGGAGGTTCCCCAAGCAGGACGGCGGTGCAGAGCAGGTGAAAAACGCGCCCCGATGGAACAGCCGCCCCTCCCCGGGTGCAGGGCGGCCTCCCTGCCACAGCTCCAGCCTTGCCGACCGGGCCTCCAGGCAGAGCAGGGGGAATGGCGTCTCCCCCAGAAGCAGCCCAATCAGCTCATGAGGACAGAACAATCAGTGTTTTCATTGCGACCAATGAATTCACCTTAGTATCTATTGTGCGTCTTTCACAGTTGCACTGTGACTATTCTGGCTGTTCATGCAGGCTTTTCTGTCTGCAGTTGAATTTCAGTATTTAAGGGTAAATATGGAATGCTTGCTGTCATTTTAATTTTAGCTCACCTTTTAGTCTGCTGGGTAATACGGGTGACGTAATATTATATATTATAATATATAAATAAATAAAAATAAGCTTTGGATAAGAGCAGTTACTTCAGAGAGACTGTTGTCTTTACCGGAAAACCTTATTGATAAGGTTAGACATTTTTGTAGTGAACCAGTGAATTTAAATATGCATTTAAAAAGTTGATTGCCCTGTGTTTTTAATATTATATTCATTTATCTCCTCTTCTTTTAATTCCCTCCTCTCTTTCATAGAAAGGCCCATAAATTGTCTTTGTTATCAAGTACAATCTCTTTTAAGGATCTATTCATACGTAGGGAATTTACATTATTATAATGTTTTCCATAAGAAATTTTAGAGTGTTCTTGTTCATTATCACATTTGATTATATTTTGCAGTGTACAGTAAGTATGTGTGTGACTGATGATAGCTTGTATTATATTTGTTGAGGTTTTAAGGGTACGTTCTACGCATTAGTTTTTTGCCTCCATCATGGGTGGTTCTATAATAACGAATGCCTATCTTTATGATGATCTGTTTTATGGTTGAGTCTTTTAGTTATATGTTTGTTCTTTCACTGTCCCTGAAGAAGGTTGTCACCAGCCGAAACTTGCTGGGCACTTTATTGATTCACAAGCACCTTTCCCATTTGATAGCAGAGGCTTCGCCTCTCTTTTCCTTTCTTTTCTTTTGGGGGGTTGGTGCTGCCTTCTTTCCCCTCCTTGTTGGCTTAGTCCCAACCTCAGGCATTGAGGCTCCTTGTTCAAACCTCAGAGTACCGACTGATGTAAAGGCCCAGTTCATACATGCTCAAATGCACACACCAGTGCGTCAAAGAAGTGGTAAAGAGCGCTATTTAGTAGCGCTTAAGGGTGAGATGAGTCGCCTCTTGCTCTGCCACTGGCTTTGCCTAGTTCCTGCGATGCATAAACTGACGCACAAGCAGCATGTGAAATGCAGGACCGCTCCATGGCGCCTGAGTGTTTGCTGAGCTGTCGGATGGAAAGAGCTGCATAAAGCCATTCCTGGGGTTGTACAAGACTTGCAGGGACTGTGTGTTCATGAAACTCCTGTTCCTGTTTTCCTTTTTCTTCTCCATGCAGGTTGCTCAATACATCAAATTTGAAATGCCTGTTCTGAAAAGCTTCATCCAGAAACTCAAAGAGGAAGAAGACCGTGAAGTGAAGAAACTAAAGCACAAGTAAGTTCTTCCTTTCCTAGCAGGTAGCAAAAGGAGTTTCTAGTCCTCGAGGCGAAGCATTTCAGCAGTACTACAAAGCAGGATGCTGCCTCTGTTTTTATGGGCCTGTTTGCAAGGTGTTTCCATGAGTAATGCGGAAAGTGCCGTTTACTGCCTAATCCTGTGGCATGTTGGCTCAGAATTCAGTGGGACTCTTCCCGGAGTAAATGTGCCTGAGACTGCAGGCTTCTCACACTATCCGTGAAGTGGCCTAGAATGCTCAGGAGGTCAGTTTGCTCCACTCAAAGGGGGCAGAGAGTGCCAGGCATGTCTCACATGGCCACGTAATTTTTTAAGGCACTCTGTAGCCCATTTTGCAGCACACGCCCCGAGCAGCCTGGTTCACAGGTGGGCCACACCGTGAACGGCCACTGATGCCTGCAGCAGCTCCTCCCCATGCAAGCATTTTATTTATTTATTTATTGAATTAATTTATATACTGCTTACCATATTTAAAAAATAGCTCTCCATGGTTTACAAAGAGAATACATTAAAATATATTAAAATAAAGCCTTTGTTAAAACATTAAAATGGAGTACTTACAGTACCATAATTAACAAACAGAACGGGCATCAAGGAAGGCCTGAGTGAAAGGGATGAGTCTTCTGTTGGTGTCTCAAGGGTGCCAGAGTTGGTGCCTCCCAAATTCCAGGAGGGAGGTGGGTGCCGCCAGGGAGAAGGCCCGCTTCTGGATTGCCGCAAGATGGCAGTCTGCAGGTCGCGGCACAGCAGCAAGGCCGCCGCTGATGATCTCAGCAGCCTCACAGGTCTGTGCTGGGGAAGGCGATCTGCCAGGGAACCTGGTCCCGAGCTGTTCAGGGGCTCACGTGACAACAGCCAGATCTCGAGCCTGGCTCGGTAGCGAACAGGGAGTCAGTGCAGCGGCTTCAATGCGGGGGCAACAGTGCACAGCCAGGGGCATCAGGACTGAGCGGCTGGCGCCCAGAAAGACCATGAGGTGAGATGTTCCCACCAGAAGAGGAGGAGGCCGTGAAAGGGGGCAGAAGGAAGGGGTGCAAGGGAATGAACGAGGGGGAGGATGGGGTTTTTGGGGGGGAGCCAAGGGAGGGAGAGGGGCAGGGGAGGCGGAGACGCCCGTGCCTGGGTCCTGTGAGGCTGGAGGAAGGAAGCGGAAGGGGAGGACGGGACAGCCAGTGGAACAGCCCTGCAAGTGAATGCTGGCCAGAGAGCATTGAAGCCCTCGCGTCCATGCCGCTTTGTGCAGTGGGGGGGGGGCACCTGCGTTGCAGAGATCCAACACCACCTCCGCCATAGCTCCAAACGGCAGCCTTTCCCCTGCCATGGCTGCAAACTGACGTGGCTGCCTCTGTGGGGCCCCTTTTCAGGTATTCGGCCCTGCGTGTGATGATCGAGCGGCGGTTGGAAGAGATCTCTGAAGGCCCGGCGACGATGTAAAGGGCTCGCTTTCCCTGGACTGGGCCGGCGTCCAGAAGGGAGACTTCTTGAAGGGTTCTTGTTTACACGAGGAATGTGCTGCAGCGAGCAAAGACGGCTCTTCCTCGCTGGAACCGGGCTTGAACACAGAACCTGCTTTGGCCACGGCCTTTTCTTCCTTCCCAGTTGCTGAGGGTGAATGCAGCGGAACCTTTATGTCTGGTGGGGGCGGAGGTGGTATACCTCAGAGGAACAGATGCTGGGCACATCCCTGCCCTGTTTGGGAACTGCCAGAGGCACCTGCCTTGGCCACTCTTGGAGACAGAAATGTTGGGCTAGATAGAACCTCAGTCTCCTCCAGCAGGGTGGTCCTTTCTTCGGGGGTGGGGGAAGTAACATGTTGGCCCGAATTTATTTTTATTTTTTGGAGGCTTCATCTTTGCTTGCAACAAAATGGCCTAGTTTGCGCATAAAGCTAACCCATGGTTTATTTAACCCATGGTTAGTCCATGATTTGTTCCCCTATCCAGGGTTTGTCTGGCAGACGATCAAACAAACGGTGATTTGTGTTCTCAATCCTTGGGTTGTTTGTTTGCCTCCTCCTTTGCCTGCTCACCCCCTGTGTCCCAGATGCCTTTGCAGCATGGTTGTACTGGCATGTAGAGTGGCTGGTTGTTGTTTTTTACCACTCTTGCCCAGCCACATCTGTAGCCTAGTGAAACATCCCAAGAACAACCCACAGTTCTGGGTTCAGATGTAATGACAACCCATGGTTTAAACCACCCAGAGTTCACAACCCAACAACAAACCATGATCCTCCTTCTGGGTTGTTCGTGATTAACAGACCATGGTTTGTTAGCGTGGCCATGTTCACACATCATGACAACCCAGAATTCAACAACCCACACCATGGGTTAGCAGTACGGGCAGACCGGGCCATTTGGTCAGTTTGTCCTTCAAACAATTTCCTGGCTTAGCAGGAAGAGTAGTGGACCACAGGGATCTCTCACCCTTTTGCCATGTTTGTGCTTCCATCCCCACTGGAAGCCCCTAGTCCTCACTCACCCAGTTCTGCCTGTCTTGATCCCCTCCCATCGTAGCAGCTGCTCATCGCCACGTGGGTGCTTTAGTAGCCTCAGTGGGCTGTTGCACATTCACCAGAGCCAGGCCTGGTCACAGTCCACCTCGTCTACCTCCTGCTGCATGGGGGCCTTGGCCCTTTCTTCCGTCTCTCCCCTCCCTTCCCCTCCCCTCCCCTCCCTTCCCTTCCCCTTGCGTCGCACCTGATGGTGCCTCTGAGTTTGCCCTGAGAAGGGAGATCCCATCTTGCTGACTGCCCCGGAGGGGAGGGCGCCCCAGGCAGGTGCACAGTGTTCGGCCTGCCTGAAGCCTAAATCCCTTGCTTGGACCTTTCTCCAGGCAGTTCTTTTAGTTCTTCCTTCCTTCCTTCCGCCTGCTCTGCTCCTCCTCCCCACAAGACTTTGAGGAGGGTGGCGGGTGTCAGGTTTTCATCTTGGTGTCCAGCACTTGCCCATCCGGATGAGTCTGCAGATGGCCCACAAAGGCAAAGGGGGTCTGCAGTGTCTGCATGGAGCTGGAGCGGGGTGGCCTCGAGCTGGGGGTGCGGGCAGCTGGGTTCTGGGATTTTGACTTCCTGCACCACCAGGGTGGCTTGCAGCTCGAGGGCCTGGCTGGTGTGATCCCAGCCACTCTGCACCCCGCTTGCCAGGCGTCCAGCAGCTCTGCTGCGGCTTCTGAGCCTGGCAGGGGTCAGGTGGCCTCCGAGGACCCGAGGAGGTAGGAGGGGCGTTCTGTCACTGCTGCTCTGGCCACCGCTGCCACAGACAGCCTGAGCGGGCTGAACTGTGGACTGCTTGCCAGCATGGAAGAGGTGGCAGGGGCTGGGGCTGGGGCAGGCCCAGGCTGCTGTTCAGAAGGGCAGGGAGAGAGGCCCTATGACGGGGAGGAGCCTCCCCAGTCTGGCCCTGCAGGGCTCCCTAGAGGGACGCGCCCCCTTCCCACAAGCACCAGCTGACTGGCTGAAGCCTGGAGTGAAATCACCGCCCCACTGACATCGGGGCCACCAGCCTCCTCTGTATGCCGGCATATATTTTGGGGGGTATTTTGGCCCCTTTTGCCATCTGCCCCCCCACACACACACCCCCCGCTGGAATGCCAAGGGCACAAATCCTTTTGCTTTTAAAGGGTGGCTGATCTTTAACAGTTGAGTTCACCCTGCTACAGCGATGAGATCTCACAGGGGCAGTGACCACAGAACAGCTGCTTTAAAAACGGCCTCTTTGCTCTGCAGTTTCCTCATGAATATATTCCAGAGCAAGCCATAGGACTTCGCTGTGGATCTTGGGGTCCCCTCTAAAATCTCTTTCCCCCACCCCTGAAATCTGAAGTGTCTTTGCCCCCCTCACCAGAGAAATGCTGACTGTAAAAGCACCATTTTTGAGAACCTTTCCCGGTTCGAGAGCCGTAGAGGCATCTGCCTGGGCTCTTGCAGCTGGCTCCCAGGGGTGTGGACCTTTTGGGGAAGTCGGGGGTCTCCCCCACCCCTCCCTGTACGTTGGTTTAAGAGAGCTGGGAAATCATTCTTCCACATGATGCGTAGACCCAAACCCCAGCAGCTGCGTGAGAGTAAAGCACTGTGAGAAGAGACAATTTGGAGCGGAGGGAGGCTTCAGCCTGCGTTGCCTGCCTGCAACTTTCTACCCGTCGCTTCTGCTCCTGAGCAGTTTTTCCTCCTGGGGAGAGGGGCCCCAGAACCCCTTGGGAGGCGGGGGAGAGGCGTTTCAGCAGAGAGCGAGATGGCAGGGGAATGGTTCAGCACCCTGTCTCCTGCCACTTGGTCATTCCAGATGGCCCTCTCCCTCCTTGAGAGGCTTTCCGCTAACAGAAGCAGCCATCAGGGCTTTGTTGCATGTGTTTACGTGTCATGTGTCGTTCCGCCTTTCATTACTGGTCTCTTTGCAATTGGGGGGGGGGGGAATGACAATGCAGATGCATTTCTGCTTGAACCTCCTGCTGGAAGGATGGTTATTCCAGTGTGCTGCCTGTTAGGGCTCCAGCCCAAAGCACATTTAACTTACCAGGCAAAGTCTACAGGACTTAGTTCTGAGTGAACACGCTGAGGATTGCGCTATAGGTCTCTCTCTCTGTCTCTCTTTTGTCTGGCTTACCCCATAACATTTCTTCCCTTCTAAATTGCACTAGATCGATTGTGGGTATTTTTTAAAAAGCTCCACTCTTTTCTATTCTTTTTAGTATTATCTATATGCCAAATATCACGTGCACAGGAAAGTAACAGCAATAATTTATGTGAATGATGTTAAGCATTTTTGAAAGATTTGAAAATGAACCAGCACAAAAACGGCCCAACGTCTTTCAAGTGATGTGTTCGGAGGGAGCTCTGAAGTTCCTTTGTGAGCTGAATAGCACAAGTCTACTTGCAGCTGATATCCGCATGCCTTTCAGTCCAAATGTACATTTTATTTCACTCATGCTCTTGGTTCCACCAGTCTTTGCGTGGAGCGTGCAAAGGTGGGGCACTTTCTGAAAAAGTGTATGTTGTCTGGTGTAGGAAGAACTCTTGGGTTCCAAGCGAGCTCCCTGTTGTGTTAGGCCTGTGGCGTCCCTGTTCTCACCTGATTTTGCAATAATCCAGTGGCGAAACATGCAGCCATGAACCAGGTCATTGTCTCTGAGCTGGAATTTTTCTCCCATCTTCCATGACATACTCATTGCTGATGATGAGCAATGAACAGGAAGTCAGCTGTCACATGAGACCAGCCCGCAGTTGCCAGCCTCTTTAAGGGCCACCCTTAAGGAAGGATGTCCTGCCATGTACTGCTTTGTAGGGCAGATGACCACAGCCCCACCAAATGCCCTTGTTTTGACACTGCATTGTTTTGACTGCATCGACAGTGCAGCACATGTCAGTTGCACACCACAGTTCCCTGAATGGGAGCTAGCAATAATGTAGAAATGCACCTTTGATGGGAAAGGTAATGTAGCATAGAGCTCGAGAGTCTGAGCTGCAAACTGAGAGGGGCCCGAGTTCCAATGTCACCCCCGACTGAATCATTGGGTGGCCTGAGGTGTGCCCCTCTCGGCCCCCGCCCCACTTCTGCACTATGGAGTTGATAATACTGGCCCACCTTGTAGAGTTGTCAGGTCTATGTGATACAGTTTGACCATCTCAGGATCCCTTTGTAAATGCTATGTATTTTCATCCACTGGTGCGCATTCCCAGGTTCTCATCTGGCCTGTGAGACGCGTACTGGTAGGAGCGCCGAATTCCTGTGTGATTGGTCCTTTTCAGGCTGGTTTCTCTGCTTTGTCCAGCCTTTGACCAGTCGCATCCAGCGTCGAGAGGAGGGCAGAGCTTTGTTGCAAGGTGCCCCTTGTGGAAACTCTCTCCTCCCTAGCTGCCCCGATTAGATCGTTCGCTTCCTGTTGGCCAGGCTGTGCTGGCTAGCTGGCTTCTGGAACGTCCGGCTGGCTAGCTGGCTTCCTGCTGACAGTCCTGACTGCAGCATCCATCTCGGAGCAGAGGAAGCGGTTTCCCTGGATATGTCCTAGCATGACTTTTGCAAAGGAAGAAGAAAAGGCAGGGAAGAAGAGGCGCACGCACACGCACATCCCCTGCTGTGCCAAACCTTGCTTCTGTGGACCAGTTTATCTATAAAGCAGAATCCTATAGTAAAGCCTTTCCTGGAATGTATTGTTTCAGGCTGCAGGTGTGGGGAGCTTGAACCAAAAACACCGTGCATAGAAGAAGAGCTTGTCAGGGAAATGTTGAATCTTGACATGCTGCTGTGTGTGCAATGAGTTTGCCAGACAGTGGAGAATACAAACTTGCAACGTGCACCCAACACACACACACACATCCTTAAGCCTCAGCTATTCTGCCCAGGAAAAGCTTTACCACCCTTATCCTGCTGAAAGTATCAGCACTAGATGAGGTTCACCACCTCTTTCGGATCTTTGTCTACAAGGTTTCGTCACTCAGATGAAATTATCTTGTTTTGAAAACAACAACACTTAAATCGCATCTTTCATTCCGAACAGAATTGGTACCCATTTGATATATTAATGACAGTTGCTGGGGTAGTGGAGATTCACACCAGGAAACAGAATCTTTTTTTTTGTTTGTTTTGGAGCAGCTTCTGTTAGGAGATGCCATCAGGCAAAAAGGCTTTGAACTCCTAAGGCACAAAGCATAAAGTTGCTAATATGTGTGGCATCTCTCCCCCTCCCCTCTAATAAAAACATTATTGAGCTGAACTAGCAATACCTTGATCTGTCATTTACATGAAATAAAACTTGCGCTGGTGTCCACTCTTTAGTTTGCAGCATATTTTCAGAATTCCCTTTTAGATTTTTTTTTTAAATTGGATCTTTCAAAGGTTTGTGCTGCAGGAGGAAAAATCTGTAAAGTATTTTGACCATGGATTTGGTAACACCTCATTGTTAATATTCTCTAATAGTTCAGTATAGTATGAAGCACATACAACTAGATTATTTTGTTTTAATTAAAAGCACTTTGTGAATAGAAATGCAACCATGGTTTTATTTACTTGCCGTGGGAAGGAACTGGGAGGAATGAAATGAGGACCTAATTAAGGGTACAGGCTGGATCTGGATCTGAGGTGACACAAGGGGGGGCGGTGAATTGAGTTACTAGAGACCAGCTGTACACTGACCCCATCTGTGCTGCGGAATCGTCCTGGGACTTCTTAATGTTTTTCTTCTCTGTAAACGTCTCCTTTTCTAAGATGCAGGCGGTGATGGTTCCAGTTGGGATGTAGTGGAAGCTGACATCTCCTGAGCCAGGTCATGGGTCCTCCTAGCTCATCTTTGCCCACCCTGGTAGTCGTTCTCTAGGGTTTTGGACAGGACTCTCTTAGCTCTGCCTGGATAGGCCAGGGATTGAACCGACCTGGACCTTTTGCACGCAAAGCCCATGTTCTGCCACTGAGCCACACCCCTTCTTCTCTTGTATTTCTGATAACCAGATACCTACCAGGACCTAAATACATGGTGGATGGTGGCAGCCAACCTGAAATTTGGTGGCCTGGCAAAAACTTTAGGTTGAATTAAGCCCCGGTACCAGGTTGTCCCGAGGAGCCCCTTCAGCCAGACAAGATCTGTGGGATGTAAAACGCACTGGGAAGGCTGGTTGCACCGACCAGTCACGCATGGCAGCCTGCGGAGTCGTGATAAACCAGTGTGCGCCACTTGCTCGGGAATGCAAACGGAGGGAGATGGATGGGCTTGTGAAGGTCCTGGCCGGCAGCTGTGCACGGGGGAGGGAGGGGGGGCTGCGTTTTGGCTCAGTGGGTCATGAGTTGTGCAGGCCAGCTGTCGAAAGCACCCCGGCTGTTTGGATGAGCAGTCAGGTGACGGTGAGGCTCTCGGCTTTTTGTTCCCTGCCTCTCATCCTGGGAGAACTCTCACCAGCTCTGGGAGGGCGCCCCCTGCCCACAGCCACCCACAGACAGAGTGCCTTCCCCCCCGAAGGTCCCGTCCGTTGGCGGTTGCTCGTAGGAAAAAGTAAGTGAAGTTGACTTCCTTGACTCTGTGTTTCCTGGCTTTCTTTGCTGCTTCCTTTTGGTGTTTTAATACTTCGGCTACTATCTCAACAATTTGTTTTAGGGGAGTTTGTACCCTACTCTGGGGCTGGGCCAACGAAACCGGACCGTGTTCTCAAAGTGTTTTTATAACTACTCCCCATTTGCACTTCCGAAATGTGCTATATAAGCACTAAATATTTCACATACCTTCATGATACTTCATATTTCGGGACCTGTGTCCATAAGAAGTCCAAACCCTCATTTATCAATAGGCTTTCTCCATAATGTTCCTTGTTTGTGAGATATTTTCTCACCAGAAACAAAATCCCAGTGGACGGCAATCTATTTGGTACAAATGACGGGACCCAGACGCTGCATTAAGCTGCTTGTTTAGACAATTCAGAGCCATTGACCCAGACACCTCATCTTTCCAGGTAGGGTCATTTCCCTGGGCACATGGGAGTCTGTGCCTGTTTGTCCCAACCGGGGGAGGGAGGAGAATTTTCTGGGGAAAAGCCCACATTACAGGGATGTTCCAGTCTGCCTCTTCCAGGAGCTCTTGTGGATGGCTCTAGGGAGGGCACTGTGGTGTAGCCAACAGAAACTCAGTCATGCATCAGAGATGTGGGTTCGAACCCCCCGCTCAGCACCCAGGAAAGCATAATCCAGCTAAGCCCGCAGCCTCGTCTTTCTGTGGAGGGAGCCAACCAAGCCCTGAAAGAGACATTCCTGCGATGAAAGATGCTGGCATGGTTGGCTTGAGTGGGGAGAGAGTTCTTTTCTCTCTCTCTCAAAGCAAAAGCTCAGCTTTGAAGCCATCAAAAAGCCCTGGGCTTTGTGCATGGGTGAGCAGAGGCTTAGGGGGAAAGGTTTTCCCCGCATTCGGCTCTGATTAAAGCAACAACAGCAGACATTTGTGAAGGCCAAAACTTGTGTCTGAACAATCTCCAGTTGGTTGGTCTTGCGGCCTCCAGTTTATCGGCCCCTTTTTATCATGCCCTCCTCCAGGGAGGGGGGCAGCACACTTGGATTTCCTCCCATTTAACCCTTGCAGCACCCCTGCCAGGCTGGTTGGCCAGGCGCGGGCCGGCATTCAGTTCGTGGGATCGACTTTGTTTTTTACCAGAACCTGTCGATCCACCACCCAGAGCCAGGTGCAAAATAGCGGCTCGGGCAGGTGGACATGTGCCAAGAGAGCCAGCGTGGTGTAGTGGCGAGAGTGTTGGACTGGGAGTGGGGAGATCCGGGTTCTAGTCCCCACTCGGCCATGGTAGCTCACTGGGTGACTTTGGGCAGGCACAGACTCTCGGCCCAACCAAACCTCACAGGGTGGTTGTTGTGAGGATAAAATGGAGGAGGAGGACTAATGCCGCCTTGGGTTGCTTAAGGAGGAAAAAGGCGGGATATACATGTAATAAGTAAGTAAGTAAGAATGAAGGTGTAGGGGGCCTCTCAGTGCAGGCCCAGACCAGGCATTTGTGATCGGCACCAGAACCAAGCTCACAAGTCCTTCCACACAAAAATCTATTCCTGGATAACCTCCAAATGTTCTTTTTTCAGCAACCTAATTTAGGAGGAAAACAGCTTTTTTAATTGTTTCTATTGTTAGGCAGCTGGGAGTCAAAAAAAACCTTGCTGGTCTATGGCAAATCCTCCCAAGATCTACCAGCCGGTCACGATCAACCTTCTGTGGCACAGCAGGAAGCCCATGGCCAAGTGGGCCTTGGAGCCCAGGTCTCCCAGGTCCAAATCCGTCCTTCAGAGTCTGTCCTTCAGCCCTCTCTCCCCCCATGTCTGAAAATGGGCTGTGGTGTGGATGGGTGAATAAGCACTGAAAAGCGCTTTGTAAACTGAGGCTCTGGGTGGCATCACCCCCGGCCAGCACGGTTTGCCATGCTAGCTGGGGCTGATGGGAGTTGTAGTCCAACCTATCCAGAGGGCACCAGGCTAGGAAAGGTTGACATAAAGAGTCTTTAGGCACCTTAAAGACTAGCAAGTGTCTTCTGGCGTAAACTATTATTAATTATTATTATTCGTTACATTTCTGTGCCACCCCATAGGCAAAGCTCTCTGGGGGGTTTATAAAGATTAAAAACATTTAAAAATATAGCATACAGAGGTTAAAAGCTGTTCACATTAAAAACTCATGAACAGACAATATACGCAGAGACAAAATATATCTAAAAACAACTTCAAGCAATCAACCATAACCACAAGACAAATCCAGGATTGATTAAAACTCATGATATGCTGCCAAATGTCTGGAAGAAGAGGACGGTCTTGACCTGGTGCCGAAAAGATAACAATGTTGGCACCAGGCGGGCTTTGTCGGGGAGATCGTTCCATTATTGTGGGGCTACCCTGAGAAGGCCCTCTCCCTGTTGCAGTCTTCCAAGCTTCCCTCGGAGGAGGCAGCCGGAGGAGGACCTTAGATGTTGAGGGTATTGTGGGTAGGTTTGTGTTGGCGGAGTGTTCCGTCAGGCATGGCAGTCCCACGCCATGGAAAGCTTTATAGGTTACCACCTATAAAGGCTTACATGCCACTTTTGTCAGTTGCATAAAGGGGTTAACCTCAGTCGAACCTGATGAATTGCCGTGCCATGCGGCTAAATTTGATGCTTTCCCTAGTGGCAATCTCAAGAGGGGCCTAATAGGCAAATGGGAAGGTTTGCAAACCAAAGCCAGCTGCAAGCCTTGCATGAGGGGGAGGAATTCAACCTGGGCGGAGCCCCTCTGTGTAAGACCCAGCTGGTCCCATTTTCGGAGTGGCTCTTGAACGTGTTTTGGAAAGGCAGCTTTGATGGCCTGTGTGACCAGCATTTTAAATTGCTGGGCACGTGTCATTCCCCTCCTCAACGCCGCTCGTGTCAGCCAGTCCGGTTTTCTCTTCCCTTCTGTTCTTGCAAAAGGCCTTTTGCCCCAGGACTCCTGCTGCTTTTGGTGTGGCTGCGGAGACGCTGAGCTAGAAACATCACACTGCTGTTGATCGCAGCTACTGTAAACGTGTGTGGGGCCGTTTCTCTGCCAGGACTCGGGCTTGGTGTAAGCGGCTCACGTGGGTGGCACGGGGGGCGGGGGGGTGTGCTGGAAGGCCGATTGCTGCTCAGCAGTTTCAAGCGCTTTGTTCTGCTGCTGTTCCCAGAAGGTTCTGCCCTGCTGTCATGAGACTTGGCCTGTATTCAGCACAGTCCTCCTGACAGGGAAGGGCAGGCTGGAGAGCTGCCAGCCAGCAAACCTGCATTCTATGCGGGGAAGCCACTGTTAGGCCACTTTTTGTGGGCCAGTTAAATTCCAGATACTGCCAGGGCCTCTACCTACAAGTGAGAGCTTCCAAACAGGCTACAACCCTGTCAGGAGCAGTCAGGATTAGAATCCAGGACTCTTCTGTCCTGGGTTCACGCAAGCTGCAGGTAATGCGGCTGGAATTGTTGTCTTCCCCTCCTAAGTTCTAGCACAGCTCCAACCACCCCAGCAACCCATCGGTTCCCCTCAGCCCACCTGGTTCAAACTACTTTCGGCTCAGGCCTGGGCCTTCAGCCCAGACTAGCAGGGCCAGCCCAAGAGGTTTTGCTGCCTGAGGCAGAGCAGGAAATGGCGCACACACACCCGCCCCAAGTCAAGGTGCATTTAACTTGGCTGGCATAACCCAATGCCAGCCAAGTGGTTTTGGCACATGAGGCAGAAAACCCCGCAAGCCCCTCTCCCAATCCCAGCCAGTAAAAATACCATAACCGCAGACTCAGTGACCTGGTTCACAAGACCCGGCAGTCCGCCAAGGCATAATTTACCCTTGGGAGCTGCTGCCTGGTTCTGGGGCCCTTGCAGGCCCCATTTTTGCACGGTGTCCGCAGGAACCAGCTTGCTGTGGCTTGTTGTGTCATGAGAATCCAGGTGGCAGGGGCTGTTTGCAAGTCAGACAACCCCCAAATAACTCCTCTACTCTGTCTTTCTCTTTCAGGTTCAACACAATGAGGAGAACCTGGGCCGCTTCGTACTGGATGGCAGTGCTATTGGTTGCTTTTTTCAGTGAGACTGCCTTTAGCCGCAGGGGAGGAGGAGGAAGAGGTGTTGGTGGTGGAGGAGGCAAAAGCGGAGGGTCGTCCCGTGGAGGCTTTCACTCTCTGTCAAGGAGTAGCAGCAGCAGCAGTGAGAAAAGCCAAGCGGGCAGCTCCGGCGGCAGCCATGGCGCTAAAATGGCAGGAGCAGCTGCAGTGGGGGCAGCGGTGGGATATGGCTTGAGCTCTCTCGGGAGGTCTCGCTACTCACGAGGGGGACACGGTACAGCTGGAAAGCAGATGGGCCAGCCCAGATTCCAGAACCCCAACTGGTCGGATCCTGGGATGGCAGGCGAGCTCTACAGCCAAGCATCCAAGGACCCTTGTGCGGTGACCCTCCTGACCTTCCCCCCTGCAGTGTGTGGGGTCACCTACATCCTCATGCAGGGCTAAGACAGAGTCCGAGACCACCGTTCCAGGCCCATAGAGGAGAAGAGAGCCTGGACAGTGTGCCTTGCCCTTTGGGTTGGTTTGTGGTGCAGGCCGAGGTTCACCAGGGGTGAAAATACGTGGCGCAGTCAGATTAGGGCAGCCTCTGCCAACCTCCGAACGTGCTGGACCGTGACTCCCAGCACCCCTGGCAAGCCAGCTGGTTGGAGGGAAGCTGGCTAGGAATACCAGCGTAAGATTTAGGGTGGCAAAAGGTCCAAAACAGAAACAGTGAGCCTTGTCCCCAGTATGCTGTCAAGGGAGGTGAGGGAGTGTGCAATTTCTGGGTCTCTGCAGGGACTCAGGCCTGAGTGGAGCAGCGCTGCGCCGAAAATTTATTCCACGTTTTCCCCTACCATTCTCATTCAATTTGATAGAAAAGAAATTGCTTTTGAAAAGAAATTCAAAGGTGCAAAACATTTTGGGGGAATTCTCGTGGGCTGGGTTTGGGGTTCTTGCGCTTACTTATGGGGTGGCCGAGGAGTGTGCACAAGTGCCCGTCTCACATGGCACAATCGTCTCTCCAGCAGCCAGCAGCCTCCTCCGCTTCCTGCTCCTCGATTAAAGCCCCGGGGAAGACACCCTGAGGTAATTCCTCCCTTAGGGCTTTTCAAATCAGGAAGCCCAGGCAGGCGCCCCCCGAGCCCTGCTAGTTTGCGAGCCCTCCCTGTGACAAACTGCTGGAGAAAGTCTCCTCTCCCTGGAGAAATTTGGTGAAGTTGTTCCCCCAATTTCTCTGCCCACAAATAGGACAGAGAATGTCAAGAAGCCATTTGCGCACCGCTCTAGAATGGCAGCCCCACCATCTGCTCTGGGGGAAGGCCTGCCCCTCGGTTCTACGTGCGTGTGGAGGCCGGGTGCAGTCCCTCAGTTTCTGAGGGAAAGGCGTTCTGGACATGCACAGAGGCATTTCATTGATATCCCATTCTAGGCATGGTAATAATGGTTGTAGTTGACGAAATTTGACTAGAAAACCCAAAAATGCCTGGCTGGGGGATGCTGGGACTTGTAGTCCCATGGTGCTGGAGGGCACCAGGTGGGGAACGGCTGCCCCACGGAGTCTGAAGTTTATGTACAGCAACTGGCATATGACTGAGTAGCACCTTCAACTGGTCATCTTGCTGCGCTGCTGCACTCTGAGAAGCTGCTAAAACGGGCTAGTGCCACACGCACATGCGGAGCAGCGTGGGCTTGGATCCGGCTCCCATTTCCCACCCAAACAGACGACAATTGTGATGGTCCAAGAGGTGGCTGGCAGGTTTTGGGGAGCAAGAACAGCATGGGCTGCAATCCACGGGTGTCTGCATGCCCATCTTGAACAGGGGCTGAATGGTACGTTTTTGCCTGGGTTGTCTGTTGCAGCCACAGAATTTTCTTTTAAAAATAATTGCATCTGTCAGCCTTCAGCACAATGAGAAATGAAGTGTCCAAAACAGATGCCTGGATATAGTTATTGTTAGAGTTATTTAATGGATTTTAAAACTGCCTTTCAGGATAAATTATCCTGCTTCTTTGGCCCTGCACAGTCTTCTCGGGTGGTCTGTTGAGTGCTCGGAGGTTTATTTTAAAAATGGCTCTCTAAGGATGGGTAATATATTATTTCGCTTTGCTGTTTTAAAGGAAATATTTGGTTAGGTTATGAAGAAATATTGAAAAGACTCCCCCTGCAATAAATGAAATCTACAATAAATATGTAAGAATACAGCCTCCTCATTGCTGCCTCTTGTTCTCTTCCCTTGCCAATCTCAACAGGACTAGTAACTCAGTAATGAAAGCTTAATTTTTATTTGCTGGTACAATCCAGCACTGAGCTTTGCACACTTCACACTGTAATAAAGCAACTTTGTTCAGGACAGTTCATTTAAAAGCATTTATTTGAAAGAACTTTATTTGAACAAGGCAGTAAATTCCTGTCAGCATCTATGTTATCCACGTTGCGTTGCAATCTTAACCTGCAGCAGAGTCGTTTTGCAAGCCGATGATATGTACAAGGTTGCCCTCTGCAGGCAGAACAAAGTGGATTCCCACAGATTCAGACGAAAACGAAGGCCGCTCTCCCCTCCTCATGGCCTGCGCCAAATGTCACCCAGTTCGAAAGGCAAGCAAAGGTCACAGACTTCATCTCAGAGCAATGGCACTCTCAAGAGCATCGTGGGGAACATTGGGCTTCCTTTACGAGAAGATCATTCATGAACAAGCGGTGTCCCGTACGTGCAGGTTGCCCGCCTGCTGTTGAGCTGCTCTATTCTGCTGGTGCAGGGATGTCTCGGGTTCTGTTCTGAGGCACATTGGCTATTCCAGTAGGTCAACGCAGCACGTGAATCACAGGAGGCCAGACGCCCCCCCCCCCCCGTAAGTAGCCTCTTTACCTACTGCTTTTAGGAGGGCACAGGAGAGCCACGAATTGGTTAACATTGATTGGAGTTGGGGGTGGGGCTTATGGGTTTGTTAAGCCCCCCCCCCCCCCGCTGCTCCCATAATTTGAATACTGGCCAGCCCGTGTAGTCTAAAATGCGCCACAGCATCGTCTGGAGAGTCACTGGCATTTCTATTGTGGGTGGGTCTACAATGGAAACCTCAAGCTCCATTATCTTGGAGGCTCCCCCCACGCCCCTGCGTTCATACATTCCACCACAATCTTTAAGATCAGGTGTCTGAACCCTCCTGAAAGCAGCATCCAAGTGCCACATTCAGCCTGTGTTGATCAGCGGTGTAGTGGTGGCGGATCGTGCCCAGGCCCCTGCACTTTTTCTGGAGCCAGCCCCCAGCCGGGTCACAGTCTGCTCGGGAAGGAGGAAGGAGCAGAGGGAGTGCGACAAAGGGAGGGAGCGAGTGAGAGGGGGAGCCTGAGGGAGCTCTGCAGCCTCCTTGCCCCCCCCCCCATTCTCCTCAGCTCTTGGCTTCTCTGCCCATCCCTGCTCCGTGCCTGTGCACCGCGGGCTGCCCCCATCTCCTGCAACACCAGCCGCCTGTTCAGGGCTGCTGCTGCTGACCATGGCAGCAGCAGGAGTGGCCGGGGGGTGCTGCCACCATTATTTACTTATGGGGCAGGGCAGGTGGCTGGTTTGTGCCAGTTTTTAGGATTTATCACCCAATCCTATGCATGTTTACTCAGAAGCCCGTCCCGCTATGGTCAGTTGCCAATTGGGCTTTCTCCCAGGTAAGCGTGCCTCGGACTGCAGCCTTAGCTGCCTTCCCACGATCTCTGTAAACTTCATTCGAAATAAACACCCACTGGATTGCACTGTTAATTCGTGAACGTTAGTTTCTACAGTAAGCAGAGTTGCCAATTGCAACCTGCTCCATCAGCTACACTTTTTGGTACAAGGTTGGCATGTTTCTGGGCAGACAAAACCCTGGTGGAGGGGAGGGAAACAGGAAAAAATCAGCTGGGGGGGAGAAAGAAGTGTGTGTGTGTGTGTGTTGTTTCAATCCAGCTGGGTGTGTGGACATTTCTGTTGGAGGGGGAGGGGGGAGATATAATGAAGGACCTTAGGGAAGGCTGATGGGTAATGTTGGGGCACTAAGGGAGTGTGCCAGAGGGCTGCTTAAATGAGAAGGGATCTGTCCAGGAGGGCTGAGCTGAGAGGGTGAAGCTTCCATAGAGCATCATATTTTGAAAACCTAAAATGTTCGTGTTTGAGTGAGTGAAAAAGATTTTAACACCCCTGCATTTTTCTCAAAGGTCCAATCGAAATACTCCTGCCTTACTCTCGGCTGCACTGTTTTTGGATCCCAGCTGAAGGCTGTATATCTTGCAAGGTTGCATGGTCTTAGAAGGGGCTGTGGCTGTGAGGGGCGTGGCTGTGATTGTCACGAAGAGTCCCTGCACTTCAATTTGCCACTGCGCTACTGGTGTTGACTGCTTACGCCTGTGGCTCCCCTGTCCTCTGGAGAATTACCACGATCTGAGCCTGGAGTCATGGTGACACCTTGTTCTAATAGCCAGGGTGAAGACATTATTGGGTAACTTTAATTCATTTACTAACTAGAGGGTATGTTATGCTTCCCATTTTATTGGTCTTCACCTCATTGATTTTTAATGTGGCACTTTTATCTGCCTGACATCATTAGGTTGGGCAGGTTAGAAATCAAAATAAAAGGGGTTCTACTGTGATTCCATGATAGCATCACTGATGCAATGAATATGGGCTTGAGCACGCTCCGGGAGAGAGCGCAGGACAGGAAGGCCTGGCGTGCCATGGTCCATGGGGTCACGAAGAGTCGGACACGACTGAACGACTCAACAACAACAACAACTGTGATTCCATGTGGTCAAGTAGATCATATGGAGGTAACCCTGGAGCCACATTCCCGGTCTCTCGCTTTCCTTGGGCTGCTCTTGCATCAGAGGCACTGGCCTAGTTCTCCCGGAGGTGATAAGCCTCCATCTGGACTGCACCACTTCAGACTCCGGGGGGCCTCACTTTCCTCTTTACAGAAAAGTCCCCACTACAGAAACACTAGCATATCAGGGAAAAGGTTAGAGCCCCCATAAGACTGAAGTGGCGCAGCCCAGACAGACATATACCACCTCACTCAGCGAGCCCTTGCCTCCTGATGCCCATCTCTTCCAGATGCGTGCTAGCAGTATCTCCTGGCTTTTCTCAAATTTGCTGTCTACCAGGAGGCAAAAAACCCCTTCCAAGGGAGGCCTTCTTTCAGTCTGTTATTCACCATCCCCTGGGACGGCATTGCTGCTGCTTTCAGTTAGTGTAAATGGGGCTTCCATCATTTATTTAAGTGCTTTGACATCTTGCTGTAGTCCAACCAGACGTGATAATGACCTGGGGAACAGGGGTGGGCAGAATCTCCTTTTTCGTTCTGGGTTACTCCTGCTCCTGTCTTTCGCTCTTTCCGGGCTAGAAGTCCCAGGATTTTTAGCAAGTGCAAGGCAGAGGCATCCCTCGTGGGGGGAAATGGCTTTGGGGTGCCATTATGCATGGCAGGGTGTGAGGTGGCAAATCTGGCCCATGCAGCATCCTTCATCAGGAGGTTCATCTACACCAGGAGGAGAGTGAGGCTCAGTGGAGGCAGGGGCTCTGATGTCCGTGGGCTGGTGAATCCGCTCCGGGTTTCAGTCAGAACCAGTCAGAACTCTAAAGGAGCTATCCAAGGTACGGAGCACTTTGGATAGCTCCCTTTGAGTTCTGACTGGTTCTGACTGAGACCCGGAGGGGATTTACCACCCCATGGACATCGGAGTCACCAGCCTCTCCACTGGTGAGACCCAGGGAGGGCAGCCATACTCTGGAAGTGGTATATTTGGAAGTGCAGCCGCTCATCAGGATGGTCCCCCACAGCCAGGCCCCCAAGGAGAGTCCAAAACTGCAGGCAGCTCTGTGGATCCATATCAACAAACCACTTCTCTTCGTTTTCATCTCCAGCAGGAGCAGCTCTTTTATAGAGCTAATGGGCCTTAACTGCCCACTCAGGATCAAGCCACCCCAAAACGGTTTGCCTTACCAGTTACCACATGGAACAACAGAAGGACGCTGGGGAATTCAGTTTCCCTAAGCCAATGTGAGAATTGCAGCTGAGAGGGAGCAGGGAATTCTGAGCGGGGTTGTGGGGGGAGGTGGCAGATGCCATCAGGGCCCCTGCTCATCCAAAAGTGTGTCCCTGTGAGCCCCAGCTCCACTACGCCATTGGTCCTGGGAGAGGCCCCAGCATTGTGGGATTGCTTCTCAAAGGCATAACCCCAAAGTGGCCTCCGCCCCAGAGAGCTTGCAGTCGGCGGGGCAGGGGACGGGGACGACAAAGCCCTGCTCACTCAGGGCTGCCTTTGTGGACCTGGCTTGCAGTGTTCATATTATCCCTGAACAAAGGACGAGCAAATCTTGAGCCTCCTGTATTTGTGCCTGTCACTAACATCCAAAACTGTGCTTGGCCAAATCTCTACCGCGTTAGCTGTGTAACCCACCCTGAAGCAAACCCCACAACAAAGCCACCCGAGGACTGCACAGAGGGGTCCGGTGGAAGCAGCATTCCCGGTCCATTTGGGAGCAATCCAGGGGCGTGGAGAAAAGTCTTCTGGCATGAGCCTGCAAGGCAGTGATGGAAACATTAGATGTGATCTTTGGGCAGGAACCTGTCCCTCCTTCATAGAATCAGGCCAAACACTGCCAGCAGGGCCTCTGAGGATAGGTGCTGCAGGGAATTTTGTGTGACCCCGTGATGCTCATGAAACGGAGTGGCTTCTGTGGGTAATTCTAGGCTACCCGCTGGGTGTTGGGAACATGGTGGTTCCAGATTTTCTAAGGCTCAGACTCAGTGGTGGAGCCTGAAAGCAAAGGGGCCATGCCTGACAGTTCACAGGGTGGAGCCTAGGAGGCTATGGGTGGAGCCTCAAGGCGCTCAGTGAAGGCAAAGGATGGCAACTTGCCAACAGGGGTGGGTGGTGGGGAGAGCCTTCCTGGTGGTGCCAGTCCCCTCGGTAATTCTGGCCCCTTGCCCTGAGATGTTCCTCCTTCCTCCAGAGACCTTGGGAAGGAGGCCAAAGCCCTGAAGCCTCAGGGTTGTTCAGACCTGTGGATATGGCTGCATGGGTGTTTTCAGAGTTGGGTGGCATGGGCCATTGTAGCAAAGGCCACGTGGCAGCCTTCGAGATTGTAAGCAGCCTCTATCTCTCCCTTTGCTAACTTGCAAGCAAGGCAGACCACCACCCCCTCTGCTTTTTACCCCAGGACTACTGCCTTCTCCCCAAGTGACTCCAGTCAGCAAGCAGCCCTGCCCAAACCAATTATTGTTGCTGTTGTTGTTATTGATATCCTGCTTTTCCAACTCTTGTGAGCTTCCCAAAGCAGCTTAGGCCTACAAATATCTACAAACATCAAACATAATAATTAAAATAAGTGATAAGCAATGCAGCAGGGGAAACATTCCCCCCAAAAGGAGGACAGACGTCCCTAGTGCTTTAGACCCATCAGGTCCTCCTTCCCAGTGTAAAATGCCACAGTGGGAGTTCCTCCCATTTTGTGCTGGTCACGGGCATCTGCCCAGTTCTTCAGCGGAAGGTAAGGACTGGACATTCTGGCCAAGTCGCTCAGGGGAAGAGGTCTCTGGTTTGGTGGGACATACAGTACGTTCGAGTACACATACCTAAGAGTGGTGAAGTCTTCGGACATACTCTGGAGACGGTGACTGAGATACGTCAATCAACAGCTCGGGGACTTTGGGGAGATGTAATGGGCAAGTCTCGACTAATAAATCTGCACTGACTCAGTGGACACATGGACTTGTGCGTATGTGTGAGTGTGTATACACACTCAGTGTGTAAGATGCTCTTGCAAGAAGTTGTAAGTCCTCAGTGGCTAGATATATCTGGTCCATAATGTCATTCTCAATGTCACCACTCACCAGTCTAAGCCCAGAAGATGGGGACATGACTGCAAAGGATGTTAAGAGTAGAGCCCAAGCTGGAACGGTCAACCAAAGACGACAGGGAAACCTCCTCCTGCTCCTGTTTCTCCTCCCCTCTCTGTGTGGGCAGTGTGATGGACGACTTGGTCTACAACAGAAGACACCTGAGATGGAGCCATTCTTTATAAGAGCCCGTTAGAGCAAGAGGTGAGCACATATGACCTCCCAGTTGTCTGCTTATTAACCACCTACAGACCAGCTGCCATCCTCTTCCCCACTTGCAAAACCGCAATGGTTTTCTCACGTACGCCCTGCAAGCACGTCTGCACCCAGCAAGGTTCTTTACCTGGAATTCCTTGAGGATCGTATCCAGACCTTGGATGTTCCCTTTATCCATCCTGGCGATGTAGCAGGCTTCTTCTTGCCATGGTCTGTAGCCAATCAGCAGCTGTGTGCAGACAGAACCTGAGGTTTCATTTCTACCCATTACAATACATTTAATATTCTACAGGACACCCATTGCCTACATGTTAAAGTGTATACGCTAAAAGGAAGGTATGTTTTTTCTCTTTTTTTAACATTGCATTTCTCATATATACACAGCTCATAATTTATAATCAATTCATGATTATGTTTCATGAACATTACACAGCATAAAATCAAATAATCTAAATGTTCTACTAAGAAAAAAAAATAAGGTAAAGGTAAAGGTGTCCCCAACCAGTCGTGTCCGACTCTAGGGTGTGGTGCTCATCTCCATTTCTAAGCCAAAGAGCCAGCGCTGTCCAAAGACGCTTCCGTGGTCATGTGGCCGGCATGACTGAACACCGAGGTGCACGGAGCACTGTTACCTTTCCCGCCAAAGCGGCACCTATTTATCTACTTGCAATTCCTTGCTTTCGAACTGCTAGGTTGGCAGGAGCTGGGACTGAAGACGGGAGCTCACTCCGTCACGCGGCACTCGGGGCTCGAACTGCTGTCCTGCTGACCTTCTGGTCTGCAGTTCAGCGTCTTAACCACTAAGCAGGCATTCTATTGTATTCCTTCACTTTCGTACATATCATATTGATTTACTTCATAGGATATCTATGGCTGCTAACATATCGGTCTATATTAATTCCAGTGTTGGATAATGTTAACCAATTTCTCCGGAAGATCTCTGTTGAATCACTGTCCCCTTCCTATACATTTTTATATCTAGTAACTTAATTCATAAGCGCTATTGTCCATACCCTCCTCCTTCTCCACATTCCAACAGTAGGCACAGCAACTGCTCCTTTGCCAATTGGCATGCCCAAATTTTTGTGAACCGCCCAGAGAGCTTCAGCTATTGGGCGGTATAAAAATTAAATAAATAATAAAAATAAAATGCTGATATTAACATGTGCACCACCATTCCTTGAAGTTCTCTCTGGTGGCTCCTTTCCTTGAATCTGTCTGGAATCCAGGATAGAATCATAGAATAGTAGGGTTGGAAGGGGCCTACAAGTCCATCGAGTCCAACCCCGTGCTCAATGCAGGAATCCAAGTCAGAGCATCCCCAACAGATGGCATTCATCTTGAATGCCTCCAGTGTGGGAGAGCCCACTCCCTCCCTAGGTAATTGGTTCCATTGTCACATTGCTCTAACAGTCAGGAATTTTTTCCTGATGTTCAGCCGGAATCTGGTTTCCTGCCACTTGAGCCCATTATTCCGTGTCCTGCACTCTGGGATGATCGAGAAGAGATCCTGGCCTTCCTCTCTGTAACAGCCTTTCAAGTCCTTGAAGAGCGCTATCCTATCTCCCCTCAGTCTTCTCTTCTCAAGGCTAAACATGCCCAGTTCTTTCAGTCTCTCCTCATAAGGCATTGTTTCCAGTCCTCTGATCATCTTTGTTGCCCTCCTCTGAACCCTCTCCAGTTTGTCTGCCTCCTTCTTAAAGTGTGGTGCCCAGAATGGCTGGCTCAGTCCACACTACAAGATTCCTCCATGCTGCAGTTGCCACGAATTTGCTTTCTACAATGATCTTTAAAATTCCCCAGGGTTGACACACAATGCGGCAAGGGGCGGGGCAAGGGGGTGAGAGGTGTCTTAAACCAGGAATGCTGGGAACAGGTCCCAGCCATTCCTGCGCCAGTTCAGCAGCCTGTGAGCAGGGGGAATTCATGCAGCAGCAGCAGCAGCACTATGGATGCCTGGAAGCTGTATTGCAGCTTCCAGTCCAGCAGGGGTGATCAGGTGACCTTTGAGGAGCCAATAGGGGCCCTCTCAGCCTTATATAACTGCAGACCCTAGCCTGTCCCCTCGGTCTGACAGGCCCCGGGGCTCAATGCAGGCAGAGTCCCTGCCAGGACTTGCAATGAACCAGGGGTTTGCTTACGCTTTAGTTGTTAGCCCTGATGTCATTTTAAACCATGTGATATTCTCTGAATATGCAAATGTTTATCAAATATTTATCTGTGTTTTTTGAGGCCCGACGGCAACTGCCTTCACGTGATCGTTCCTCTTTAATTGCACTTTAATGCAGTTGTAATGTACAGCTGTCTATCATCTGACAGCCAGTGGAGGCTGGTGGCTCCGATGTCCGTGGGGCAGTGCATCTGCTCTAGGTTTCAGTCAGAACTCCAAAGGAGCTTCGCACCTTGGGGAGCTCCTTTGGAGTTCTGACTAGTTCTGACCAAAACCCGGATCGGATTCACCCCCCACCGACAGTGGAGACCCCAGCCTTCACTGGATAAAGCCGTTTCACTGGTACATCGTATGTATTCACAGAGACAGCCAGGCCGAGGAATTTGGCCGCGTGGACTTTGAGAGCAGCATCTGGATCCCTGACCTTCTCAGCATCCAGTACTAAAGGTCTCATTTGGCATGAGCTTCTTACATTCAGAATAAACCTGACAGTATGCAATCCGGGCGCTGCCCCTTACCTTGCTAAAGTCATAAACCACTGTGGCTGGGCCGCTGCTTCCATCCTCCACATGGAAAGTGGCCGCTTCTTCCATTGCCACGGGGAAATTCAGCTGCGGCTCTTCCCCTTCCAGGCCATCAATGGTCATTTGCAAAACCTACGCAGGGGAAACGAGATGGACCATGGTGAGGTGTGTTGCTTCCCCTTAGTTGCCTGCAGCAGCAGCAGTCGCTGCATCTCTCATCCCCAGGCCTGGGGGAGCAGGGGTGCTTCTGGATCTGGGCCCATAGGTCCCCAGCCTGAACCTATTTCCCAGGGCCCTGGATCTATTCCACAGAGCCCTGACTGGCCATTGGTGTCAACAGAAGATAGTTCTTTTCTCAGCTTGATTGCCATGCTGGCGGAAATTTTCAAGGGGGATTGCAGCTGGGGAGGGGAGGGTTAATTCTTCCCACATGCTGCAAAATCCCCCCCCCCCATCTCCCCCTGCATGGCAACCAAGCTCAGCTTTGGGATGATCTGGGTCAGGGGACAAATCAACCTATTCTATTTGAGATTATAAGAAATTAATTTGCTGGCTTTGCCTCCTGCAGAATTTCAATGAATCCTAGTAATTATTTCCAACTGTGCATATATAGATATAAATTATCTGCAGCTGGTACAGAACGCGGCGGCTCGCCTGATTAAAGGCAGCCGCCGGCGAGATCACATCACTCCAGTGCTGAAGGAGTTGCACTGGTTAACAGTTGTTTTCCGGGCCAAATTCAAGGTGTTGGTTTTGACCTTTAAAACCCTACATGGTTCCGGCCCAGCCTATCTTAAGGAGTGCCTCCAGCAGCACCAGACAGGCCGCTTAACAAGATCAGCCTCGGATGGCCTTCTCTCTGTCCCATCAGCCAGGACAGCTAGACTGGTGGGGACGAGGGAGAGGGCCTTTTCTGTGGTGGCCCCCACTCTGTGGAACTCCCTCCCTAGGGAACTCCGTCATGCCCCCTCTTTAATGAGCTTCCGTCGTGCATTAAAAACGTGGTTGTTCAGGCAGGCATTTGGGGTGGGTTAGGGTATTTTAGGAAATGTTTTTATTGTAGAATTTTATTGTTTTAAACTGTTTTATTGTATGTTGTACATTGCCCAGAGTGGCTGGGTGACCAGCCAGATGGGCGATTAATAAATTTAATAATAAAAAAAAAAAATAAAAAAAAAATTAGCATATGGAGATTTTTGTCCTAAGGGCCTGGGCCCCAAATATTTTAAAGTGCCTAGCAGCCCTGCTGATGGGGAGGAGCCCAGATCTGATGTGGGAGGTAAGCATTGGTGGGGCTCTAAAAGGACAGGCAGTGCAGCCCACCTGCTTCAGAGGCATGTCTGCTAAACCTAGGTAGCTAAACCTAGATAGCTGGGGACTGCCTGTAGATGCTGATGATAAGTTAGGACAGCATTCTTATCCCCCTTTTGCGGGTGGAAGGGCTGAGGCTGGGAGAGAGAGCCTTGCCTAAGGCCACCTAAAGAATTCACAGTAGAGGTGAGATTCTAACTGGGGACATCTTGCCTCACAGCCCAGCCTGTGCTACACTGTAGTCTGTTATGCATGTGGTGGTGGGGAGGGGTTCTGCCCATGCTCAGAGGCACACATTCTTCCTACATACTGGTAGCAAACTCATTCTCTGAGCATGGATCCTTATGTAACCAAACTGCACCACCCATATCCAAGAGGGGGGTTTCCACAGGCTTGTGGGAAACCCCAAGGTTTGCAGAAGTACAACAAACCTTTTTTAAAAAATCCTAAGGGGGAGGGGAAGAACCCCAACCAGCCCAGTGAGCGCTGAGCATGCTCAGTAGCTCCAGAATGCTGTGTGTCATTTGGGGTGAAAAAAACAGAAAAAAGGGAGAATGGAATACAGTATCCCAGAAAAGGGGATAACTGGCTGGTTGGAACCCTGAACAGGCGCCCTCCACGCTGGAACCTTTTGTTGCAGCTCCCACTTCTTCCATGTATTCCCCAATGGTCAGGCCCATCACCAGCATGCATCCCCCCAATATTGCTCCCAGGGAGGAATGCGATGCTCAGTGCCCCCCGCCCTGCCCTGATCCCTGTCCTGCTTGCTGCACGTGCCACTCACTGCCTCTGTGTGGGCCTGGACGATGAACACCCCCATCAGGAGAGCCACCACGATGATCACCACGATGATCACGATGACGATCACGATCATCAGGAGCCTCCGGATGTGCACTGGGCAGCTGGGCAGCTTGGGCAGCCGGCAGAGAAATCTCGGGAGGAAGCAGCAGAGCCGGCAGCAGCAGCCGCAGCTGGGGGGGCAGCAGCAGCTGGGGCAGCAGCAGCCGGGGCAGGAGCCGCAGCCGGGGCAGGAGCCGCAGCCGGGGCAGGAGCCGCAGCCGGGGCAGGAGCCACAGCGGCAGTCGGGCAGCGAGCAGCAATCGCAGCAGCCGCAGCAGGGGCAACAGCCGATCAGCTCCGGGTCCAGGGCATGGTAGTCCTATGGAGGGAGAGGGATGGGGGGGGCATAGAGGAAGCTCAGTCCTTATGCATGGATGGAAGCGGGTGAGGGACCCTCCCCACCCCCAAGCCATGTGGAAGTCAGGTCTGCAGGGTGGCTACTTTTTAGGTTGCCAGAGGGGTAGCCGTGCTAGTCTGTTGCAGGAAAAACAACAAAGGGTCTCGTGGCGTCTTAAAAAGTAGCCCAGTTATTTGGGCATAAGCTTTTGTAGACACTGCTGTCCACTTCCTCAGATTCATGAAGTGTTAACCTCAATTGGTAGGTTTATATACACACCCTGGGGTGGGGAGATGTAAATGGTGTTGTCAGAAGGAATTGAAATGCAACAAGCACAGACAGTGATGATGACCTTATTGCAGGGTGGGCAACTTGTGGCCCTCCAGAAGTTTTGGCCTATGATTCCCATAAGCCCTTGCCAGCATAGCCAATGATGGGGGATGAAGGGTGTTGTGGGCCAAAACTTCTGGAGGGCCACAAGTTGCCCACTCTGCAATAAGGTCATCATCACTGTCTGTACTTCTTGCGTTTCAATTCCCTCTGGCAGCCCAGTTTACATCTACCCCATCCCATCCCACCCCACACACACAGCGTGTGTGTATAAATCTGCCAATTTGAGGTTAACACTTCATATATTTTATTTATTGATTTGTACCGTGCCTTTCCACCAAAAATGGCAGTCAAAGTGGCTATGATATGATATGATATTCTTCTTCCGATGCATAACCCAGTGACCTTCACCTCTCCAGTGTCAGCATCCAGGGCCGGCGCCACTGGTTGGCAAGGCTGGGCACTTGCCGAGGCCTGTGCCCCAATAGGGGATCAACCACCAATCTCTGGAGCCTCCTGGCCCTGGCCCTTCCCCTCTTCCCTGTCGCCACCTGTCCCCCCACCCCCTCTGAGCAGGTGAGCAATGAGAGGAATGGGGGAAAGGAGCAGTAACATCCACACGCCTTGGCCTTTCCCTCCCTGGGAGGCTGTGCGGATTGGGCTCAGGAGGAGAGCCAAAGGAACGGGTGGCAGAAGCAGCGGCTGGGATTGGAACCCTTTGCCCAAGGTCCCCCGATACCTGCAACCAGCACTGCTAGCACAGCACCCCCAGGGTGCCAGAGGAGGCCAAAGTTTAGTTTTCCTTCTCCCTCTTCTCTCTCTCTCTCTCATTTACTTATTTACTGCATTTTTACTCTGTTCTGCAGGGAAAAGGAAAAAAAGCTCCCGGTACATACATTAATAATGAGACAGCCCCTGCCCTCAGGCTTGCAATCTGAAAAACACAACACAAAACGAAAAAGGACTGGGAGGGTGGAGGAAAAAAAGCAAACCTCAGGCACCAGTTCTTAGTTGCGAAGTTCTCAGCGGTGCTCCTTCCGGCAAGGAAGGGTGAAACAAGCTCCCTGCAGCTGTTCCTTCTCTGGCTGATGTCTGGGGCTAAGGTAGCCTCTCCCTTGCTGTGATGCTCTTCCTGGGGGGCGGGAGGAGCAGCCCCCCAGGGGTTCTGTGGCTGGCAGGTGAGGCTGGTGTCTCCAGTCCCAGGGAATGGCCAGCAGGAGTGGTGTGCTCCTTCCGGCAGGGGGGACAGAGGGAGGCGAGCTCCCTGCGGCTGCTCCCTCTCTGGCTGATTCATGGGGCCAGGTTGTTTTCCCCTTGCAGTGCTGGGGCTCACCTTAGGGGAGGCTGCCACCTAGCCATGGGATTGTTGTGACCCATCAGTTGAAGGCTAGTGGCTTGCTCACCCCCTTGAAAAGGTAGGTAGCAGTCAGGGGAAATCACACCTATAAAACATCCAGCAGAAAATCGGCAAAACAGAGAGTAGATGTCAATAGCCATCCTTCCCATCCATTGCAGTTTTGCACAATTCCCATTCAGTTCCATTACTTCCAAAATGGATTTGCACAGACATAGCTAAGGGAATTTAGTGTTCATAGAATCATAGAATCGTAGGGCTGGAAGGGGCCTACAACACCATCGAGTCCAACCCCCTGCGCAATGCAGGAATCCAAGTCAGAGCATCCCTGACAGGTGGCTGTTAATTATAACATGCATGTTCCTGGCAAACTGCAAGCAACGCCAGGGCTCTAGTATTATTGCCAGCATTGACATGTTGAGCAAAAGCTTCTATCTCAGGCAGGATGTGGGTTTTGCATTTGAAAGGCGCAATTCCTTGCCTAAGCTGGAAATGCAAAACCCTTAGATCCCAAGGCAGATTGAAAAATCTATACAGTTAATTCCCCAGCTTCATTTAAAGTGTTGCAGTTCATTGATTGGGGGGGGGGATTGTCATGTATCCGTGGACACACATACAGACACCTAGACAAACTCAGAGAGGGACAAATGGAGCACAGTCCATACTGCATCGGAAGACGAGAGAGCAAAGAGCATTGTGCCTTAATTCAAATGAACCTGAACAGAAGTTGCCCTGATTTTCTAAGGGTTGCTCAGTTTCCTTTGGTGCTGATTAAAAATGGAACCCTAAAAAGTGTATGAGGAAAGAAGAAAAGAAAAAGAACCCTGTCCAAACATGGGGTGGGACTCACCACCGGTGGTGCTTGGAGCAGTGTTTCCTTTGTGACAACTTCCATCTTCTCATCCATCTCCATAGCCTGGCTGCCTCCGTAATATAGCTCCTGCTACCAGCCCGGAGCCACTCTCCGCATGGAGAGTGTCAGATATATATGAACAGAGGGAGCGCAGTGAAACAGGCAGGGTGCAGCTTCTCCAGCCTGCTTGCTGGCTAAGAGAGGCCTGGCTGGGAGCCCGGCCCGAGAACCTGCCTCTCCACTCCTACCCTACGTCCTTCGGTGCCAAGTTCCAAAGAAGTGGCCTAGAGCCTTGTCCTCAAGTGCCTCTCAGGACACATGTCCCAGCAGTATGGGCCGTATTGCCGAGAGAATGGTAAACACTGCTCTGCTCTCCTGAGAACCAAAGTAAACCCCTTGTGGTGGGCTGTCTTGCCCTTAAGATGAGTGTATCCACTCATGCTAAGAGGAGGGGCTCTTTCCCACCTCCTCAACTAGCTGTTTCCCAAAGGGATCGAAATGTTCAAAGTAACTATTTGAGAATGAGTCTCTCCTCTTGTGAACCTTCTGGCTAGGAGGATTTCCACTAAGGCTTCAATCAGAACAAGGGAACGGGTTCTTTTGACAATTCTTCATTAGTCCCTGGGAACATTCAGTACTGAATATTGGGGCCACAATTTTGTTTTGTGAAGTGGGCTATAGTCCATGAAAACTTAAGCCAGAATAAATGTGTTAGTCTTTAATGTACCACAAAACTCTTTGTTATCATATTTGTGCTTTGGAGTCTGTCTTATTTGGCTGCAAGCAACCATGTTATACTTGGATTAATGGTTCTAAAAGAAGCAAAAGCCGAGTGTAGCCAAATGCGTACCCTGGATTTTAGGAAAGCGGATTTCAATAAACTCAGAACAATGATCAGTAAGGTCTCATGGCAAGCAGCTCTAACGAGAAAAGGGGTCCAAGATGGGTGGGAGTTTTAAAAAAAGGAAATTCTCAAGGCACAATCACAAACAATTGCAACAAGAAAAAAAGATGGAAGACAGCAGAAGATGCCAGTGTGGCCTCACAAAAGCTAAGAGATGACCTGAAAACAAAAAAGGACACATATAGGAAGTAGAGAGAAGGCCAAGCAACAAAGGAAGAGTGCAGGCAGGTAGCACAGAATTGCAGGGATGGCGTCAGGAAGGCTAAAGCTGAGAACGAGCTGAGGTTAGCAAGGGATGCTAAAAGCAACAAAAAGGCTTTCTTCGGCGATGTGCATAGTAAAAGACAGAGGAAAGAAATGGTGGTTCAGCTATTAAATAAGGATGGCAAAAAGTAGATATATACATGGTCGCTTTCCCTCAGAGTTCCTGTAACTGCTACTTTATCCACTACTTTATCAACAACACTACAAGCAAGAAAGATCTTGGAATTGTTGTCGATCACAAGCTGAATATGAGCCAACAATGTGATGTGGCTGCAAAAAAGGCAGATGCTATTTTGGGCTGCATTAATAGAAGCATCGCTTCCAAATCCCGGGAAGTAATAGTTCCCCTCTACTCAGCACTGGTTAGGCCTCATCTGGAGTACTGTGTCCAGTTCTGGGCACCACATTTTAAGAAGGATGCAGACAGACTGGAGAGGGTTCAGAGGAGGGCAACAGAGATTATCAGGGGACTGGAAACAAAGCCCTATGAAGAGAGACTGAAAGAACTGGGCATGTTTAGCCTTGAGAAGAGAAGACTGAGGGGAGATATGATAGCACTCTTCAAGTACTTGAAAGGTTGTCACAGAGAAGAAGGCCTGGATCTCTTCTTGATCATCCCAGAGTGCAGGACACGGAATGATGGGCTCAAGTGACAGGAAGCCAGATTCTGGCTGAACATCAGGAAAAACGTCCTGACTGTTAGAGCAAGACGACAATGGAACCAATTACCTAGGGAGGGAGTGGGCTCTCCCACACTGGAGGCATTCAAGACAAGGCTGGACAGCCATCTGTCAGGGATGCTCTGACTGAGATTCCTGCATTGAACAGGGGGTTGGACTCCATGGCCTCGTAGGCCCCCTCCAACCCTACTATTCTATGATTCTGTGATTGTATGAATCTTTTATTGCTTTATCCTCCTCCTTTTTTATACAATTACTGCTAGAATTCTTGGTACAGTAATTATGTGTTGCTACTGAGATGAATGATTATTAATTATTGAAATGGTAGTACTATGTCATGCTTTTATGAACATTCATTAAATTATAATATTTCTTCCTAGGTATTGAATTGTTAATGTGATGTTTTGATATATTGATGCTGGTGCTATTTTACTTTGTATTAAAGTCTTTATTACTGGATTGCTTATTGTTCTGTCTTGATCTGTTGAGACTCACCTTGGGCACAATTTTGTGGAAAGGCAGCATACAAATAAATTGATTGGTTAGTTTATTTATTTATTTCATTTTTATACCGCCCAATTGCCGAAGCTGTCTGGGTGGTTCACAAAATTAAAACCACAAAAGTACAACAGAAAATACAATATAAAATATAATAGATTAAAGCTATAAAATAAAAGTACAACCAGAGTAAAAGCTAGCAGCAGTGCAGATATTTAAAATGCAATAGCAGATTTAAGACAGCAAAGCTAAAAAAATGGAATACTAAAATGCTGAAAATGCTTGGGAAAATAAAAAGTTCTTCACCTGGCTCCAGAAACAGTACAACACTGGTGCCAGGCAAACCTCTCTAGGGAGTTTGTTCCACAACCAGGGTGCCACAGCAGAAAATGCCCTTTGAGTTCCCATTGAGAAGTGGTAGGGAGAAATGGTTCCTGAACCTTTGGGAAGAACGAAGTGATGGTAGGAGAAACAGCATCCTTCTTTTTGGCCCCCTGCCCCTAGGCTGTGTATGGGTGGCTAGGAAGAATGGGCGTAAGGGAGGACACTGATAGCTGGTGCCCATTGGGACTGGTGGAGAGGAGGACAAGGCAGACACTCAATATTTTACTGGGATTGCTGGAGAAGTCCAGGGGAAGACCACGTGTGGCACTTGGAAGCAATGGAGCAAATGTATCTAGTTGTGGGGGATCTCTTTGTCACAGGGGGGTGGGGGACAAGCAGGGGGGCACTGCCCCATTTGCCCCAGATATATAGCCACCACTGAGGGGGGATGATCCAACAACAGGCCCTGGGAGCTCCTGACCGCTACAGTCACTTCCAAACTCCTCAAGGTGAATTCGCATGAGTAGCAGAGAAGGGACGGGGGGCACTGCATTCCCTGACGGTCCTTTTGCACAACCAAACTGTGGAGAGAGCTACAGTTATCCCTGCCTCACAGGGCCAGACCAAGGTATTTTGTTGCCTCAGGCGAAGGATAACATGGTTGCCCCTTCCCTTTCCTTGGAAGCCAGCTGGACTGGCGAGGAGCAAGACAGTATCTTCCGCAGCACCTGAGGCAGCAAGCTAGTTTAGAGGCTCCGGGATAGGCCAAGTGGCATATACAGCTCTGCCTTCCAGCAGCCCACCCACCATTCGCATCTGCCGCCTGAGGCAGTTTCCTCATTCTGCCTAATGGTCGGGCCAGCCCTGCGGCTCAACGCCATTGCCTGAACCAGGCTTATATCTGCACTAACTAACTTCTGTATTTCATGATTCAAGACTGGAAAAGGTCAGTTTACATTCCAATTCCAAAGAAGGGCAACACCAAAGAGTGTTCAAACTAGTGTACAATTGCGCTCATTTCACATGCCAACAAGGTGATGCTCAAAATCCTACAAGCTAGGCTTCAGCAGTATGCGAACCGAGAACTACCGGAAGTACAAGCTGGGTTTCGAAGAGGCAGAGGAACTAGAGATCAAATCGCCAACTTTTGCTGGATCATGGAGAAAGCAAGAGAATTCCAGAAAAACGTCTATTTCTGCTTCATTGACTACACTAAAGCCTTTGATTGTGTGGATCACAACAAACTATGGCAAATTCTGAAAGAGATGGGGGTACCAGCCCACCTTACCTGTCTCCTGAGAAACCTGTACGAGGGTCAAGAAGCAACAGTAAGAACCAGACATGGAACAACCGATTGGTTCCAAATTGGGAAAGGAGTACGACAAGGCTGCATATTGTCGCCCTGCTTATTTAACTTATATGCAGAGTACATCATGAGAAACGCCGGGTTGGATGAATCAGAGGTCGGAATTAAGATTGCAAGGAGAATTATCAACAACCTCAGATATGCAGACGATACCACCCTAATGGCAGAAAGCGAAGAGGATCAAAAGAGCCTCTTGTTGAGGGTGAAAGAGGAGAGTGCAAAAGCTGGTTTGAAACTCAACATTAAAAAAACGAAGATCATGGCATCTGGCCCCATCACTTCCTAGCATATGGAAGGGGAAGAAATGGAAGCAGTGACAGATTTTATTTTCTTGGGCTCCAAGATCACTGCAGACAGTGGCTGTAGCCATGAAATTAAAAGACGCTTGCTCCTTGGGAGGAAAGCTGTGGCAAACCTAGACAGCATAGTGAGAAGCAGAGATATCACCTTGCCGACAAAGGTCAGTCTAATCAAAGCTATGGTTTTCCCAGTAGCAACGTATGGCTGCGAGAGCTGGACTATAAGGAAGGCTGAGCGCCGAAGAATCGATGCTTTCGAACTGTGGTGCTGGAGAAGACTCTTACGAGTCCCCTGGACTGCAAGGAGGTCAAATCAGTCAATCCTAAAGGAAATCAACCCTGACTGCTCATTGGAAGGACAGATACTGAAGCTGAAGCTCAAATATTTTGGCCACCTAATGTGAAGAGAAAACTCTTTGGAAAAGACCCTGATGCTGGGAAAGACTGAAGGCAAAAGGAGAAGGGGACGGCAGAGGATGAGATGGCTAGATAGCATCACTGATGCAATGAATATGGACTTGAGCACACTCCGGGAGAGAGCGGAGGACAGGAAGGCCTGGTGTGTCACGGAGAGTCGGACATGACTGAACGACTGAACAACAACAATTTAATGATGACTATAACCACGGCCTGCTGTTGATCTCTCAGCATGACAGTTCAGTGATCACAAAGCCTTTTAATCTCATCCACAAACATTTTCCTTCAACAAAACCATGTATGCCTTTGCTTATGACAGAAGGCCAGTTCCCATTTTGACCCCCACCCCACCCCACCCCACCACTCCATCTTTCTCCAAACAGTGGTCTTCACACACACGTCTCCTTTCTTTTAAGCTGCTTTCCCAAAATGTTTTGGTGACTTTTCTTCTTCACACCGCCATGGTTCCAATGCAGGAACTTCTCTTGTGGCCGGACTACCCTACTGCTTCTCCTTTCCCCACTAATGGCTTCGACCTTGCATCTGTGCCCCTGAACCAGCCCTTCTAGGCAAAATGGGCCTTAAGGAGCCATGCACATTCCAGTAGGCCTGGTCGGGCACCTGCCGAGGGCCCACAGCGCAGCAGGGCCCCACTGGCAAGAGCTCCCTGGAGCTGTTCCGCCAGGACAACCTGCTTGCGCGCCTGCCTCTCAGTCTGGCCCAGACGATGGCGGTGGTGAGAAGGAGGAGCAGGAGATGCCGCAGCCTCCTTGCCCACTGGCTCTCTGCCTGTCACTCAAGCAAGCGGCAGCCATGATCAGAGAGAGGAGGAGGAGCAAGAGCAGCTGGTGACAATGGCGGTGAGGAGGCCAACGCACCGAGGGAGGGGCATCGAGAACGCCGCACCAAAAGGCTCTCAAAAACCTGGAACTGGCGCTGCATTCCAGGGGCTTGAAGAGCCATTTTCTCTCCAAATTTCCATCTGAAGGGTTCGCAGAGAGGTGAAGTGTTTGCTTCCTAGAACCCGCCATCTTTGACAGATGTGTGCCTTTTGGTGTCTGTGTGCTCTTTCTTGAGAGATTGTGTCTTTGTCAGCCCCTTGATGGCACAATTTTCTGGCCTGCAATTTTTTCTTTGCTTTGGCTGGCTTGACTTTTAAGGCCTCCGTTGTAATCGCCCTCAAGGACATTCTCGATTAAGGAGAGGAGGGTCCTTGCGAAACCAGACCCATATGTGAAGTGCTTCAACGTGCTCTTTCCTCTCTTTGGTCAGCTTGCAAGTGGTGAGTTGGCCAACAGACCTGCCCACCGTGCCAAGAGGTTGATGCAAGGCACTGGCCACCTGACAGCAGGGATGGAGTACTGAGCTGGCACTGCAGGGAGGGCCGCTGTGTGTGGGCTCACCGTTGCAAAATAGTGAAGTGCTTGTTCCTCCTCATGGCAAAGGCACAGAAATACTCTGCACTGTATTGTTAAAATGGGCTTGGCTGGCACTGGCCACAGTGCCTCCATATTGTCTGCAACGTTTCCATATTGCAGCCAGCTACATTCCTTCATTGAAAAGATGAACATGCAGATCTGACCCAGTGGATTTTCAATTCACAGAATTTCAGTTCATGGAACCCACATCCATGGGACGGCAATACGGGCTTTTGACAACCAGGGCTGACCCAAGCCCTCAGGGGCAGCGCCAGGTTTTGGAGGGCCCTTGGGTAAGACACCCTCAACAGCCCCCTCTGATGGGTCGCAGGAGAGGGCTGGCCCTGATGATAGCTATGCCCATATACAGGACCCCCTTTTCCCCCTTGCAGCCACATATCTCTGCTCAGAGCACTCTTTGCCAAGTTTGAAATGTGACCAAAATCTTTTAGCACTGACTGTTGTTGAGTGTGAATGGTGGGCACAGTGCATGGGATGCCTCCCATGTTTTCTTGCAGCTCTTCCTCTTTTGCATTCCTGCCAGCAGCATTCCTACCTATAGCCTTGTAAGGCTCTTCAACATGCTGGAGGTGGTTTCCTGCTCGATCCACACCTGGGCAGGATGAGCATGAGAAATGGAGATGCCCAGGGACAGCTCCAGGTTGGGGAGGCTCCTTGGCAAAGTGTCCACTGCTGGCTTACCTAGCCACGGTGGGCAGCAGTGCTGTGATCAGCACCATGCAGCTCCGGGCTACACTTCAGTTTCCAGCAGTGCTTCCAATATATCCTTGCTCCACAGCATTCTGGGAAATTAAAACAGCTGCTAGCTCCCAGACCCAGCTGCCCAGTGTAGCGGGGCTCCCAGAGCAGGCACGAACATACCAGTGATCCCTACTAGGGTTCTGGGGCCTTGGCAACTGCCCAAGGGTGCCATGTGCTGATGCTGGGTCTGGAGGTGACTGTGTGCCCTGCGCTATGTGCAGAAATGTATATAGACTTCTACACGATCCTGCCTTTTGAAAAATACTTAAAATAAATGAAACAGTCTGGAGGTATAGAACTCTAGCCATTTCATGCATGAGGGAGGGAGGGAAGTCATTAGATATGGTTAATCAGTTTTGGAGGATTCTGGCCTCCACAGAATCTAGAAAACAAAGCAGGACCCAGAGGCAGAAGGTGACTATCACTCCCCCCACCCTACATTAGCTCTTTTCTTTTGTAAGTGTTCTTATTGTGCATGATGTTTGTTTCGAGTTTAGCCTTCTTGGTCACTGTGAACGAATGGCCAGGAACTTTAACAAAAGAGCCTTAATGAACCTTGATGGCCCTATGACACCCATCATGGTTTGGGAAGGTGACACCCTGAAGATCAGGGAAGGTGACAGCAAAACAGTTTGGCACCAGTTTGCAGAGGGAGCTGGGGATTTCTAGCTGGAGTTGTCTGAAACAAGGGTTTCAGTCTTGGGGTGAGTGGGTTGCGCAGGTTGCTCTCTGATGCAGGACAAGCCGCTGTGCTACCTGCTGTAGGAGTGCCTCTCCCTGCCTTCATTTGTGCTCTTGTATATTTGTAAATGAAGCAAATATTACAAAGACACTGTTCCTCCAAACTTCTCAGCCCTCAGGGAACTGGGGAGCAAATAACAGCATATTGATTGGGTAGCTAGCCCGCTGTAACAGCTTCTGCCTCATAATGGAAGCCCAACAAATGGGATTAACTGCTTTAGCCTTGTCCAGCAGCAGTACTCCCCAAGTTGGTGCACTGTCTTCTCCCCAAAGTTGATGTCCCATTCATTTAGGAGCCATTGGTTGGCCTCCCCCCATTTCAGATCTCCACAGTCAGAATTTCCAAGGCTATTGGGAGATGTACCTGTTAGTTTATTATGTTTATGTGGAAAGTTGCTTTCAGGACTCAAACCCCAGCACTTCCAGAGTAGGACTGTTGACTTTTGATTTAAACAAAACTGCTCTCTCCCTGGCTAGGTGGGACCACAGGCTGGCACCAAGGCAGAAACTGATGGGTGCAACCTGGGAGGTTATAGGTAGAGCCAGGCAGAATGGGGCAGGTTGGGGGCAAATCCCAGCACAACTTGGCATTAATTGGCTTTTCAGGTCACGTCACTGGTGGAACTGCAGACTGCAGTTTCATTGGTCAGATCAAGAATGTATTCACCCAATCCAGAGCATTGAGCTCAGGGATCTGAATGCCTGTGTATTGGGAACGGGCACTCATAGAATACGACCAGCCTAGTTTCGTGTTCCTTCTTCATCACCGACAGTTCTTCCCTTCTCACTCTAGGTTGTGGCCCTGTTAAACGTAGTGGCAGACACAACTGGCTCCAGGTTTGAGGGGGACCTTGGCAAAGCAGCTCTGGTGAGCCTCCTCCGCTGTCGGTAGGTCCCAGTGGGCTATCTGGCCACTGCAGGATTCAGTGACAGCAGTAGCCCACTGAGCAGCAGTCTAGCCCAGCGGAGGCTGGTGGCTCCGATATCACTGGGGTGATGAATCTGCTCCAGGTTTCAGGCAGAACCAGGCAAAGTTCTGACTGAAACTGGGAGCAGATTCACCACCCCACTGACATCGGAGTCACCAGCCTCCACTGGGCTAGCCATCATTTATATTATCCGCAGTGCTCTAGAGTGATGCCACATCAGGGTTATTTGCTATTTCAATGGTAGCAGACATCACTGCTTGGATTTCTTAAAAAGCCCCCCCCCCCCCCCCCGCAGGGCGGGCCTGAGCAGAAGGCCCTGCCTGGGCATTGGGGCTCTCGCAGCTGCCCAAGAATGCCAAGGACTGGCACCAGCCCTGTTTGCAGACCAACAGGGTGGAAAAGACGAGGCTGGCCCAATCCAGTGCATGCAGACAGGTTTATGGCATGGTACAATTCAGGCCCAGATTATTCCTCCAAGTGCAGCTATTATAATGCTGAGCCACAAGCGTGGGTTTTCCCCCCTTTATAAACCCTTGCAGAACCTCACCCGTTCTGTCCGTGATTGGAATGATGTCCCAGAACTGGGGCTTCAGAGCTTATGACTAGTACTTATTTATTTATAACTTCCTTTTATCATGCAAAAGCACTTCTCCAGTGGGTCTACTACTCGGCATGTTGAAAACTTCCTTCCTTATCAAATTAACTGAAAACATGGTAATTTTCACAAGGAACCAACTATTGCACCTTGATTGTCATTGTAAAGGAAAGCAGGATCTCTGGGCTCAACCAGCTCCCTTTGATCCACTGCTCCCTCCTCTCAAAGCCAGCTTAGCCAAGCCTGGGAGGACACCCCCAACCTCCTCCCCACCCAGTGGCCACTGAATTTAGCACTGACCCAGGAAAGAAATAGCAGCAATAATTTTGAGGTAGATATTTATTTACAAGCAAGGGGCAAGGGAATGGGAAGAGAAGTAAGACAATGTACAATTTAGGATTTCCCCAAGTACCAATTCCCCATTTGGAAACCCAACATAGACTAAAACAGTGAAAGACTACCTAACCTAGTCGCACCTCACACCTCAAGTAGGATCCTTTGTCAATGCCAGCGTTCCAACACCTTCCACCTAGGGATGCCAGAGAATTCCGCAACGGATCTTGGTGAGGCCGAATGCAAGTGCATTCGGCCCCCCGAAATCCATCGTGGAGTGAAGCCCCCGCCCCCCCAACCCACAAAAGTAACGCAAAACGGAGAACTTACCTGCTCCCATCAGCGCCGACTTGCGAATGGCGGCCGCCCTGCGGCTGCCATTCGCTTCTTCTTCATGGCCGTGATAGGCTACTTAAATACATACGTAGCCTATCACTGCTAACGCAGGGACGCCTTTTGCGTCCCTGCAGAGGCCATGATAGGCTACGTAAGTATTTACGTAGCCTATCATGGCAGGCTTAAAAAAAAAACGTGTACGCAAATGGCGGCGGCTACGGCGGCTGCCATTTGCATTCTGTATTTTTCGCCGTTTTAGCCTACGTAAATATTTACGTAGGCTATTATGGCCAAAAAAAGGGGAACACAAATAGCACCCACTGTGTCATTTACGTTCCCCTTTATTTCGCCGTAATAGCCTACATAAATATTTACATAGGCTAAAACGGTGAAAAATACAGAATGCAAATGGCGGCCGCCGTAGCCACCGCCATTTGCGTACATGTTTTTTTTTTTTTAAGCCTGCCATGATAAGCTACGTAAATACTTACGTAGCCTATCACGGCTCACTAGAGGGTCATAAGTGGCAGTGGCTACGGCCGCCGAGAATTCCGGGGGGAGGGACAGAGTGCCTCCCCCCCCGCCGTGAATGAATCCGCGAAACAGTAAGTGACTTTCATACATCCCTACTTCCACCGGACCAGATGGAACCCAAAGGACCGAGAAGGATGGCTGCTGGTCTCTTTTTAGCCAGTTCCTTGCCCAGCTTCTAGCTCTTTTGTCCCACCTCCCTTCGCTCAGGGAGGATGAGCTGGGCTTTTTCACACCTCTCCAGCTGTGCTGGCCCCTTCGCAGGCTGAACTGGTTCACGACCGTCCTGGCGCCTTCCCTTCTGGCATGGCCCACATCTCTTCCTCCCTCCAGGAGGCCTGACGTGTACCTCTTCTTGCAGGATCCCACTCCTTCCTTCCTACCATAAAACACTAAAACACAGTCTAAAGCTATACTAAGTAAAATCAACTCTTTCCCGCTGTATCTTTGGCTCCATGAGGCTTTTCCTTGACAGTCAGCAGTGCTTCATCATCTGTAAGCAGCAGGCCAATATAGGTTACAAATCCACCTTGTGCAGAATGAAACCTTCTGACAGTCTCAAACTTCTTTTTTGTTTGTTTTATTTAAATAAAGCATGTTTCTATCCCTCATGGTAGTAGAGAAAAAGAAGATATAACAGGAAACAGATGATGGCATTAGGCACAGGAAGTAGTCAGGGAGTCTTTAGTTGCCCCTCAAAGCACCTTTTCCTACTATTTCCTAATGCTAAACACAGTTCTTACCCCCAAATAAAATTTAAAAATCATATTTAGTTTATCCATATTTTCATGTTTTAAATCATTCTGAGCACAGTTTTGTCACGACAAACACACATACTGCGTCCGTACTGCATTTCCAACATCTGTTGCTCTGCAGATACCTTTATGAACTTTTGGATTGAATCCAGACTTAGTCATGCTTGGAGCAGACCCATTGAAATCAATGGGACTTGCTAGTCATGACTGACATGCCCCATTTATTTCAATGGGTCTGCTTTAAGCATGAGCAGGTTTGGATCCAACCCTTTCACTTGATTGATAGAGGCAGTGTGAAGTAGTGGGCAGAGCCACCTGCCTCAACCTGGTGCCCTCCAGACATTTTGGATTTCAACTCCCATCAGCCCCAGCTAGCATGGCCAATGGTCAGTAATGCTGGGGGCTGTAGGCCAAAACATCTGGAGGGGACCAGGTTGGGGGAGGCTGGGATAGGATTTGGGCTGAGGAGACCTGGGTCCAAATCCCACCTTAGTCCACTGGATGACCTTGGACAAGTCACTCTTTCTCCCCCTAACCTACTGCACAGGGTGGTTGCAAGGATAAAATGGGGCACCCCCATGGATTCTGTTCAGAGCTTTGTGGTGAATGGCTAACACATCAATGGGGCTGGTGTCCGGGAGGAGCTGTTGCCACCTGCCTGGGTCGCCGGGCTGTTCCTCTGCTGCATCCCAGGCTGCTGATCACCAGCCCTTTGTGAGAGCTTCACTGGGGGTGAATTCAAGCAGGGATCATTGCTCAGTGTCCTCAGTTATGCATGCGCCCTGGAGTTTCCCTTTGTCAGCGATGCAACCTGAGCATCCCTTGTGCGTGGACAGAACCTGCCCCTCAGCCGCAGCGCACTGCCCCCCCCCATCTTCCTGTTTCTATGAAAGACCACAGGTGGTGTTCTGAACTGCAGCTGTGCCGGGTTCCAGGTAGTCACTGAGGGGCCACCCTGAAGCCTCGTAGGGGTAAGAACAGCTGCCATGCACCACGCCCCCTGATCTCATCAAGCCGTTTCCCACACAAAGGAGGCCAGAAGCGCGACGAGGCGGAGCCCTTGCGCGGGAGCCTCGGAAGGCGCCTTGTACTCGATCCCACAGTTTGCCCATCCAGCCCTGGCAGAACTTCTCCAGGCAGAGAAGCGCCTTTCCCTCGCCTGCTCCCTGTGAACTGGATTTGCCAGGGACTGAACCCAGGCCCTGCAACACAGGCAGCGTTCCTTCTGCTGACTCAGATCACCCACGTGGCCCAGGTTCGTCCTCTCCTGACTTGCAGAAGCTCTCCAGACACTCAAGCCAAGACCTCTGCCATCAGCTGCTTTCAGCTGGATGTTTCTAGAAGGACTGAACTTGACACCTTCTGCAGTCAACGCATTTATCAGACCACTCAACTATGGTCTGTCCCAGGGCTGGGGAACCAGTAGCCACCCAGAAATTGTTGGACTCCACTTCCCATCAGCCCCAGCCAGCTTAGCCAATGGTAAGGGATGGTGGAAACACTGGACAAATTCCTGGAGAAGGCTATCAATGGCTACAAGTCCTCATGGCTGTGTGCTACCTCCAGTACCAGAGGCAATATGCCCATGTACACCAGTTGCTGGGGAACATGGGTGGGAGGGTGCTGTTGCACTGGTGTCCTGCTTGTGGGTTTCCTGTGGGCAGCTGGTTGGCCACTGTGTGAACACAATGCTGCATTAGATGGACCCTCGGTCTGATCCAGCAGGGCTCTTTGTATGGTCTTAAATAGTAGTTCATCAACATCTTGAGGGGCAAAGGTTCCCCAGCCCTGGACTGTCCCCATCTGGGACAGAACTCCTGCATGTTGCTGAGGATTCTGGGATGTGTGCTCTGGGGCCCATGCTCAGCTCATCATGCAGTGCCTTAGCCAGCTTGGAGGCCTCACTGTCACCTGATGAATTCTAGCACATGCCCAGTTTTCTCCTATAGCTGCGCATGGCAGGAGAGGACCAGCAATCAATCATACGTGAGCTGTCTTCCAGGGATTCTTATCTGCCATTCCAGATCTTCTCATTGCATAGGAACATAGGAAGCTGCCTCATTCTGAGTTTGTAGTGGATGATTTCCAGATTCTTAAATAAATTTATACATTCATCATTATACTGAGCCAGAGCAGTGGCTCTCCAGGGTTTCAGGCAGGAGTTTTTCCAGCCCTACCTGGGCCACATCTATATGGCACCATTTTGACCCCCCCCACGTCGCAACTGCGCAGCAATGCAGCTTTGAGTCAGCATGCCCTGTGATACTCTCGCGATGTACTGCGCGCTTCCCTTACAGACTCGCTGTGCCTTTTTTTTTTTTTGCCATTTTACTGAAATGCGCAGCTGTGCAGTCCTGTGAGTGTGGGGGTACGACATTTCAGTGGCTGTTTTGTATCTGAGGGTCTCTGCTGTGTCTTTCCATCCCTTTTTAGGTAAAACGTGGGTGTTTTGTGCACCTTCATTTCCGCACCATCAGTCTGTCAGTTCCCCAGCCCAAGACTCTCGTGATGGTTCGCACTCACAAGCGTGAGCCCTACCTGCCTAGCCATCGCTCCGAAATGGTGGCTGGAGCGATGCTGGTCCTTCCCCAAGACAACGCCCCTGGCCCTTGGGTACTGAGTCCACAACTGTTGTGAAGATATGAAGCTGCAAAACTTGGGAAAGTGTGATTAAATATGAAAACACCCCCTGTGCCTCTGTGCGCAGCTGGGAAGGGATGGGGGGAGTAAAGGGGCGTCACAGAGTGACGCAGGCACTACGCACACTACAACATGCCCATCGCAAAATGCAAAATCAGTTCAGGGAAGGAACAGATGGCCTGCAACTGCGGGGGAACCCGCAGCAAACCCAAAAAATCGCTGTAAAACGACTCCTTGGAATGCCACATTTTCTGGGAGAAAACCACGGATGGCTACGAAGTCGTGGCTGCGTCATCTGTCATGAGGGACCTCGACTCGCACATGCCCTGGAGTCAAAGCTGGGTGTAGATGAGGCCCTGGAGATGCCAGGAATCAAACCTGAGACCTTCTGCATGCAAAGTGTCCTGGATTTTTTAGGAAATAGCTGATTTTACTTCATTGGATTTGCTGGGAAGACTATTGAGAAAATGCTAACCCACCTCTCTTAAAATAGTATAGGTTGTCTTATTATGAAATGCAAATGCTAAATGTTTAATGATAAATAATTAAGAATTAAAAAAATGTAAATTAGTAAAAAGTAGTAATGGTAATAAAGGGAAGATACAAGTTCACAAGCAGATTTACAATGAATTCTGGGTAGCTGGCATAAAAAATAACGGTCAAGTTGCCTCTGGATGGTATCCAAAGAAGAAATGCTGATTTAAAGCCCCATCACTTTGGCAAAAGAGTTATTTGAGTAATGTACAGGTGTAAGACTGTATTATTCCAGGTCAAAAGTATACTTCAAGTTTTCGCTTATCAATTAATGAGCAAAAAATATTGTGTAAAGTATACACATCAAAAAGATACATACAGATACTGTACATATACAGATGTCTAGAAAAAATTATAGACTTAAGTTTAATTGGCAAATATTGAGTAAGGAGTTATCTTCTCAAAGTATAATTCAAAGTTTATTATATCTAGCCTGAAAGGTGTATGCGTAAACCTTTTTTGTATGTTCTAATTTTTTAGGGATGTTTAATATCAATGAGATAATTGAGACTGTGAGCCCTAATTTATGGGACAGTAGATAATATTAGCTATGAGGTAATTTCTACACAAAAAGGTATAAATATTTTAGTATGTGGGAGCTGTGTACTTGTCAGCTGAATAGCCTATTTAGTAAGGAATGGGGAACTTGGTACTTAGACTGAGATCTCTTCTTTTTAAGCTATTAGGACTAGAACAACAAAAAATGTTTTTATGTCATTTTATGCACATTATGTTTTGAGATATCCGGTTGGAGCCATGGCATCCGGCAGTGAGTGCCGCGGGTTGCTTATCTCAAACAGCTGGGAAAAGGTTGGGAAACCTTTTTATCTTCCCCTGGAATTAAAAGGGGAAGCTTACAGTACCATCCAGATGAAATCTTGGAAGAACAGCTGCTTCTGTGAAGAAACAGAGGGGCTGAAATCTAAGAATAGATGCCGGAGTGTCATCTACTGAACACTGTTTGAAACTCCTAAGCAATTAAGAGACACAAGGACAAACAGCTCCAAATAGCATTTCTGAATTTAAACTACCAGCAATAGCTGAGGACCTGGAATTAAATCTGCGTAAATGTTTGGGGTTTTTTGTTTTGTTTCTACAATTATACTTGCTTGTTGTGCTTTGGAAAGTGGAGGATGGCAGTACCAAAGGACAAAAGGAAAGGCTTGAAAACACCATCTACCCCCACAACTGCTCCCTCGGCGGAGGTTTCTAGAAATGCCGAAGATGAAGAGGAGTTGCTTGCTTTGATAAAAACTATGTCTTCTCAGCTACCAGAGCAGTCAAAGAAACTTGAAAGAATTCAGGACTCAATTACTGCCCTCCAGGGGTCTGCGGATTTAATTAATATCTCTTTTCAAAAGATGGAAATGAAGGTTAATGTTCTTGAAGATCAGGTTACTGTGCATGAAACGGCCATGAAAGTGTCTCACAATGTTTCGTCTGCCCAAATCTCTCAACTGGAGGCCTGCACATGCAGAGCGAATCTACGTATCCTTAGTATTAAAGATGTGGCTACTGATACAGGTTTGGCTGAATTTATGGATAAACTTTTGCATGAGCTATTTGCTTTACCATCTGATTTTTGTACTTGATATTGAGCATGCATATCGTGTTCCTGGTTCAATATGTGGCACTAAAGGGACTTTTGGGACTGTTATTGTTCAATTTTCTCGAGTCTCCACAAAAAATTACCTTAGGCGTCTGGCAAGAGAATGAGGTGAGATCCAGCGGGGACCAGCAAATGACAAGAATATGCTCTTTCATGATTATACTAAAGAAATCGCTGACAGAAGAAGGCAATTCACCAAGGCAAGAAGTTTGGCAAAGCAAATTAACCTGCAATATCATATTAAATATCCGGCTACATTTTGTATTCTTGCTGAAAGTATATTTCTAATAAAATGAAAAATGGATCAAAACCAAAATTGAATCCACCTAAAACAATTTTTGTTGTATGCTTTATTTGAAGTGTATTGATCAACTATGTGTAGTTAACTGGCAGCCAAAGGTTTCTAAGTATTTGAATTATAGTTTGAAAATAGCAAAGCCCATATCAGTAACAAATGCATGTGCTCTACCACTGAGCTACAGCCCTTCCTCTCACTGAGGAACCAAGGGACCCCAGGACTCCTTGGAAGAGTTTGAAAGCCATGGACCTAAACCAATGAGGTGCCATCTAGAGACAGTTTAAAGAAAAAAGAAAAAGAGAAAGAAGAGGCAGCAAGAAGTATGTGCTTCGGTCCCATTTGTCTCAGTGGGTCCAAAGCACATTTAATTTCCTCTGGACCGGGCAAATCACTCTCTGTTTCTGTTTGTACACCACAGACAGACCATGGATCACTGTAGGTTCTGGTCTAAAACTCACAGGATTCCCAAATGGATCAGTGTGAAGTTCCTTTATTAGCTTTCCTCATAAGACACAGTGTAGAGAAGATGTCAACAGACATCGGCCTCTGGGATGTTCGTGCATCAGCTTCAGAAATGGCTGGATAGATCTCAACAATGATGCTGTAACTGAGCGAGAGGCAAGGGAGATTCACTCACCTGGGCTGCCCTCCGGTCCAGAGTTCACTTACAGCAGCCTCATGGTCAGGTGTTTCATGGCATTATGGCGACATGTTTTTCCTACTCACACATGTTTTGCCTTTCCACATATAATTTATTATAGAGTTAACAATGTTAAAAACACACAACATAATCAGCATAGGACAGCAGATCAGTACAAAGTATATGATTAAAAGGTGTGTCTGATAGATATCATCTGCTAATGAATTTGAAGGAGAATCCTTTAATATCTATACAAATAGATTAGGAAGAGTTAGTAAATCAAATGTGTTTTCTTCCATTGCCTTGAACTCCTCATTGTTTAGAGCCGACCTGTATGATCAGCAACCTCAGATGATGTAACTGTTGCTGGGACTATACCACTTCAGATCACAGACAAGCAACTTAAAGTTCAAATGCACTCCATATAAACAACACCTGCACACAGGACTAACATCCTGCATATACAAGGCTGGCATACAGAGCCTTCATACACTAGTTTTGTCCATGTATAGGGGAGCATTCAAAGGATCAGCCTCCCACCTGCACTCTGAACATAGGAAGTTGCCTTATGCCACGTCAGATCATTGCTCCTCTAGCTCAGTATTGTTCACTCCCCGGCAGCGGCTCTCCAGTCTTTCCCAGTCCTTATCTGGAGATGCTGGGGATTGAATCTGGGACTTTCTGTGTGCAAGGCAGGGGCTCTACCACTGAGCTATGAAATGCCCCATTCCCCATGAAATGGTATAGTCTAGCAATGGATACATCACATGGATCCATGTGGGCTCCTCTATGCTAGGAGGGACGTGACACCTGGCTGAGGATTTCATTTGTAACCAGACGCCAGGGCACTGGCAAAAGACCTGAGCGCTGTATGGAGAACTCTGTGTGTGTGTGCGCGCGTGTGGATAAGGGGCGAGGCTCCCCATGGGTCATCCAAGAATCTCTCTCCTGGTTAGGATAAGTGTTGCAGGAAGTTCTGTTGTTGTAGCTGGAGTGTATGTTTGGCCTGGTTCTCAGCCTTCGCCTGTCAGGCATGCTTGCCACCCAGCAGTCCTCTAAACCCAGTAGATGGGAACGCTGCTGCAGAGGATGTTAACTGTGATGCCCAGGGTGGAACGGTCAGCCAGTGGCGCAGAGAGCCCCTCCACTTCCGCCTTGCTCCATCTGTGGGCTGGCACGAGAGGCTTGGGCTACAAGAGGGACAACAGCAGGTACATTGCCAGGTAAAGCAAGCATCTTCTTGGTCCTCTAAGCTGAACCAAGCGCACCGCCTTCACACCACTGCCCAGGCACAGAGCTTGTTCTTAGGGCCTGGTCATCATTCAGGAATGTTTTCATTTGGGCTGATGTTAAGCCTCTGCACCTCTTACAGAATCTGGAAGCTGAAGGCTTTGTGAAGTTGCTTGCAGGGCAGAGAGGTTCTTTAGGGAAACCTAAAGATGGCCAGCAGCAGACATGGTCCTCTTCCAAAGCCCCCGCAGGGGTCTGAGTGCAGCTTCAAGTGGCGCAAAGGAGCTGGAGGGTCCCTACAATGGGTAAGGGTGGCACCTGGGAAGCTGCTGCTGCCCCACCAAGACTTAGCAGAGCCATCGTACCTCCCTGTTCTGACTGTAAATTCGTGACAGCCAGAACGGATGCCAGGACGCAAGGGCAGAAGGTCCCCACCTGGCCAGTAACCTTACAACACAGCACATCACATGGTACAAATGTTGCTGGACTATACCACTTTGAACTGCAGGCTGGGGTGCATGTGTCATAGGACTGGGAAGTAGAGACTAGGCAGAAGAGCTCTATTCCTATCCTTATCTATTTATTACATTCTTATTCCATCCTTTCTTCACCAAGCTTGAAGCGGTTTACGTGGTTCTTCCCACACCCTCTTCATCCTCACAGCAACCCTGTGAGGAAGGTGAGGCTGAGAGACAGTGGACCATTTTCCCAATAGGAAACTACTTTGAGGGTGTTAAGATCTGCAGGAGAGGCCTGTCTGATGGGAACATGAGAGAGGGCCTTCTGCTTGGCTGCCCCTAGGCTTTGGAGCCGCCTGCCCAGGGAGGCCGGTGTAGCTCCTGCTCCATTGGTCTTCCACTGGATGGGACAGAAGTTTCCATTCCAGCAGGCTTTTTACTTGCTGAGCTGATCTCTCTCCTGTCCCAACTGGCTATGTTTCTGTTGCTATATTTTACTTAGCTATTTAGCTGCCTGCTGTTTTCATTTCTTAGAAAAAAAAATTAGTATGTATTATTGATTTTATAATTTTCTTATTGATAACTACTTTGGTTTCTTTTGGAAAAGAAAGTGGGATAAAACTTTCTTAAAAGAAATACTGACTTGTCCAAGGCCATCCAGTGAGCTTCAGCTGGAATTTGAACCCCAATCTTCTCAGCCCTAGACTAACCCAAGGGAAGGCAAGCTGGTGCCATTGAGAAGTTTTTGACAATTCCCATAAGCCCCAGCCAGCATGGTCAATGGACAGTGGTAATGGGAGTTGTGGTCCAACACATCTGGAGGCCCCCAGGGGTTGTCCTACTTAGAGCAGACCTATTGGAATTAATGGGACTTTAACATTGGATACAACCCTAAGTTGCCTATCATGTTGACTCTCTATAACCTTATCTCTGTGGGCTAAACTAAACATTTGTTAAAGCACGTAGAATGGAGAGATGCATGCTAGCTTTCTCTACTCTCCTGTAAGCACACGCAGCAGATTAAGATCGGGACCATGGCACTTTGGGAGAGGAGGATTTAAGCTTCCCTCCATCTGTTTTCCCCCCATGACATTCCATCAGTACCCCTGCAATGTGGCTGGGGTGGGGGCTAAGTAAATTTTTAAAAGGTTCCACTGCAATCAATGGAGGTTTTTTTCTTTTTTTAAACCCCACCCCCAAGGGGAAGGGTAGGATTTCATGAAAAAAAACAGGTGGAGGGAGGCTTAAATCCTCCTCTCCCAGAAGTGCCATGGTCCTGATCTGAACTGGGGCTGTGTGCGCTTACAGGAGAGTAGAGAAAGCTAGCACGCAGAGCTCCATTATATGTGCTTTAGCAAACCTTTAGTTTTGTCCTTACTTTTTGGTCCCTATGTATAGAGAGGGGAAAGTTTGTCGCTGTTCTGCTGCAGGAGCATTCCATCACGTGGTTTCCCACCCATGGCACTGTGATGCGGTACAGTCCAGAAACAGTTCTACCATGTGTTTGTTGCTTGTGTGCACCGGCCCTGAACGCAGAGTCAGATGGGCCCCCCCATCACAGCAATCCCTCCGTGTCCAGCCCTCTTCCTGCCTCACCTGAATGCGCTGGAAGACGCCCACGACAGTATCCAGGCTTTGGACGTTCTCCTTGTTCATCCTGGCGATGTAGCAGGCCTCTCCTGGCCAGGATCTGTAGCCAATCAGGAGCTGTTCAAAAGCAGAGTCCGGGGCTACCTTGTAAGTCTCAGTCAATGGGCAATGATCAGTGGAGGCGGGTGGCTCCGATGTCAGTGGGGCAGTGAATCCGCTCTGGGTTTCAGCCAGAACCAGTCAGATCTCTAAAGGAGCTATCCACACCTTGGATAGCTCCTTTAGAGTTCTGGCTGAAACCCGGAGCGGGTTCACCAGCCCATGGACATCAGAGCCACCAGCCTCCACTGGCAATGATGCCAAGTTCTCTAGACCTCAGTCTGTCTGTCTGTCTGTCTGTCTCACACACACACACACACACACACACACACACACACACACAGGCCACTGACCCTGTCACCCCAAGTCCCTTTAGCTTCTCCCTCAGCTGCTGTCTCACCTTCCCAGCAAGGCTTTTATGAGGCAGTCCCCTTGCCTCATTCCCAGAATTTGCAGGTGGGCTCCAGACATCACTGTCTTCCACTTGTCTCCCTCCTGCGTTTCCCCACTGCTTCTTCCATCTTTTTTCTTGCCACAGAAAATCCGTCAAAGGGGAAAGGATGGGACAGCTGCACAGTATCTTTTGATGGGTAGCACAAGGAGCGCTCTGTCTGGAGCACCCCAGCTGTGCCAAGGAGACTAAGGCGAGGTGGGATTTCGATGGGGTTTTATACCAGGGTTTCCTTCCCACCCGCCTCTCATTATGCCGCTGACATATAAGCAACTAAGAGTCTTGTAGCCCCTTAAAGACAAAAGCTTGTATATGGCATAAACTTTGATAGACTAAACTTCCTCAGATACATCTGATGAAGGCTTTTTACCAAAATCTGTCATTCTTTAAGGTGCCACAAGACCCTTTGCAGTTAATCTGAAACAGACTAACACAACCACTCCTCCAAAAGTTGCTAATGAGTAGTGTACCTGCCTTACATTTATTTATTCATTCATTCCTGTCCTGTGCTGCCTGTTGTTTTGTATCGAATTTTATTTATGTAACTGTTTCTATTGTATTTTATTATTTTGTTTGTAATTCAGCCAGAGAACATCTGTCACTGAGCAAATTAAACACATAATAAACAAACACATTACAGGATGGATCCCCCCCCCCCCCTGCATCAAGCAGGTTCTTTATCCAGATTCTTTTCCAGGAATTTTTCAGGGTTCTTTTTCAAGCCACTGGCATGTTTATTTTGCACCTTTAAAAAAAGGGTTTATCCATTTTTGTGTGTGCATGTTTAGATCAGCCATCCAGATCTGGTGGACTACAACTCCTGTCACTCCAGCCAGTTGGCTGGGGATGATGGGAGTTGTGATCCAACTCTTCTAGAGGGCACTGGGCTGGGGCAGGTTGGTTTAGATTTTGAAAACCCCGGCAACTCTAGGCATTGGCATGGGTTTGACTTTATGATTGCCACAAGGACCGGATAAACTTCACTCTGTAAAGCTAGCCTCTCCTTGAAACAAAAGGAACTGATTGCTCCTGGATTTGCTTCTCTTTGAAATTGTATACCCCTGCAAATTTAGAAGTGCTGTGTAAACCAATGAGAAACCATCTCAGCAACAATGAGGATCAGAAACATAATCTAAAAGAGAACTGAGAATGTTATGATTCTAAAGAAGGCTTGCAAACCACGGAAATAAAACTTGGAAAAGCCATTTGAAGCATGAACCCCAGAGGATGCTCCTTCTGAAGCTGTAAATCGACTGGAGCATATCTTACGTTACTGTAGTCATACACCACCATGGCAGAAGAGTTGACCTCTGTGTTGACATGAAACGTAGCCAGCCTCTCCTTTCTGCTCATGGAAAGGTGCTGTGGGGGCCCTTCCCCATGCACACGTTGAATGGTCATGTGCAGGACCTAGACATGTGAAAGAAGACCTTGGTGTGAGAACAAAGGGAGGATGCTTGTGGATCATCAGAACAGGAGGTAAGGAGAAAGCTACTGTGTGGCACCAGGCGGGAAGAGAACCATTTTCTGTACAGCTAATCACGAAAGATATTCCTGAATGAGCACTGATGACCCAAGAAACGTTGCGAAATAAGCAGTGGTGGGTTCGGATGGCTGGTTGCTACATCTTCTTGGGTAGAACATCTGCAATTCATTTTATTTTATTGTTTGCACAGCTGCTTTGGGCAGGAGCACTGCATCTGAACAGTGAGGAGGTTGGATTTCAGCAGCAGTACCCTGAAATTCCAGCACAGACATTCTTCATTCGGGCTGGTGCCCGTCTTCAATGAGTGTTCCAAGGGGAGCCTGCCCCGGGGGTAAGCCAGCCTTCCCCCATCTGTTGCCCTCCAGAGGTGTTGGACTGCAACTCCCAGAATCCCCCAGCCAGCATAGTATAGCTGGCTGGGGGATTCTGGGAGTTGTAGTCCAACACATCTGGAGGGCACCAAGTGGGGGAAGGTTGGTATAGGAATTACTAGCTGTGGCATTTTTTGAGGTGACCCACAGCCGCCCCGCCGAAGGAGCTGTCCTTACCCTCTCAGTGTGCTTCTCTGTGATATGCAGCCCCAACAGCCCGAACACCAGAACGACCACCACGATCACCACCACCACCACCACCACCATCAAGATCTTCTTGCAAGGGAGTCCGGGGAGCCGGGGAGATGCTGTGTAATCCTGCAGAACCAGAAAATACCAGTGGGGAAGGGGTGCATTTTGCTCTGGAGAGAACGGTTGGGCAGAGGCACAGCCTCATACTCTACTGCAGGTGGGGCCTTACAGGATGGAAGAATGTTCCTCTGTACGACCAAAGTCCTTACTAGCATATAAAAAAGCTAGCATGTCAGGGAGAAGGCTAGGTGAGAAGTCTTCTCCCTTACAGGCTAGTTTTCTATGTGTAGGATTTTGTTTGTACTGAAGTCATTCCTTCATGGTAGCCCCACCTGCAGTCCAAAGTCCAATGAGAACTAGGGTACTGAGGAAAGCAACATTAATGAAGTAATTAATCAATTAATTAATTAGACATTTATATCCTGCCTTTCTCCCATCATGAAACTCAAGGCAGAGTACATGGGGCTCCAAAGTGGTCTCTCATCCAGATACTGACCGGGCTCAGACCTGCTTAGCTTCAGCAAGCTGGCTGGATCATGTGCCCTCAGACCATGTCCCAAGCCCATGTGTTTATGCCCAATGTATGCATGAGAGGGAAGACTGGAGATTTAGGACAACTTCACCTCACTCAACCACAGCTCCTATTTATCAATCGTCGGCCAACTTACATGACATCTTGGGTGGCAGACTGTGGCCCTGATAAAGGCAGCTGAGTGAGAGACAGGCTGATCTGACTCATGGGGCACCGTCCAGTGGGACGGTCTCCTGCACAAGCCCCCTAGGAGCTGTGGAGGAGAACTTCCCAGTGATGGTTCCTCATGTATTATTGATTTCTTTCAGAATATATATATACTGCTTTTCATTTTTTTAAATATCAAAATGGTTCATAAAGTAAAGTAATGACAAATTACAATAAATCCATAAAGCAATGCAACAGTGACAACACATACTCATAAGCAAGGGTAACTGGCAAGGCTGGCGCTCAGGGAAATGGCTGGGCAAACCGATATATCTTTCATTGTCAGCAGAAACGCTCCACACTAGGAGCCCACCTGATCTCCATGGAGAGACCATTCCACGTGGTGGGGGCCATGGCCAAGTGGCCATCAGTAGGCTGTGGTATGGTAAGCAAGGCCTCCCACTCACAACGTAAAGACCGGGTCGGTTTATACAGGAGAACGTTAATCGATGGAACAGCTGGAAAAGGTGCAGAAAAGGGCAACTAAGATGCCCTTCAAGATGAGGCTGCACAGCCATCCGTCAGGGATGCTCTGACTTGGATTCCTGCATTGAGCCGGGGGTTGGACTCGATGGTCTTGTAGGCCCCTTCCAATCCTACTATTCTATGATTCTAGGATTCTAAAATGATCAAGGGGCTGGAGCATCTCCCCTATGAGCAAAGGTGACAACAGCTGGGATTGTTTAGCTTGGAAGAAAGGCGGTTCAGGGGAGACATGACAGAAGTCTACAAAATGATGCCTGGTGTAGAGAATGTGGATAGGGAGACATTTTTCTCCCTCTCTCAAAATGCTAGAACTGGGGTCATCCCATGAAGCTGATTGGTGGGAGATTCCGGACAGATAAAAGAAAGTTCTTCTTCACACAGTGCATAGTTGAACTGCTGAGTTCACTACCACTAGACGTAGTGATGGCCACCAATTTGGATGGCTTTAAAAGGGGGTTGGACAAATTCCTGGACTATCAATGACTACTAGTCTTGATGGCTATGTGCTACCTCCAGTACTAGAGGCAGTGAGTTTAGGTACACCAGTTGCTGGGGAACATGGGTGAGAGGGTGCTGTGCGCTCATGCCCTGCTTGTGGGTTTCTGGTCGACAGCTGGTTGGCCACTGTGTGAACAGAATGCTGGACTAGATGGACCCTTGGTCTGATCCTGCAGGGCTCTCCTTATGTTCCTATGTTCTTATGTTAACAGGTGCGTAATTAGAATTTTTTCACCTCGGGCACTAAAATGTTATGGGCTGTCCCTAATTGTCTCTATCTCTATAGTTAACCAGTCGCCAGAGGTTCCAACCATACCTGCAGGAGCAAAAAATCTGTCCCAGCAGATGTGAGACTCACCGGTGGCGCCTCAAGCATCAGAATGTCTTTGCTGCTGCTACTCTTCTCCATCTTGTGCCTGGTCTCTCTGCCAGTGCTCCACTGTCTGCTGCGATCTTCCCTGCTCCCTGGCTGCCTTCCGGCAGGAGAGAGCCCACACTTATACAGGTGGCCTGGAGCTCAAGCACTGCAGGTGACGCATCAGTTGTTCTCCGGCCTCTTTGTAGCTCCTGCTGGCTGGCGGCCAGGTTTTATTTGTGAACCTTTCAGAGCAAAGTGTTGGATAAGTGTTATTTGGGCTCATGTCCATCAAGAGCCTCTGAGGAAGGAAGCTTGTCCGTGAGCAAAAGGGTCTCTTGGGAACAAAATGCCACTCATTCTTCTGGAAGCCACAGTCAACTTGTTCTGAACCCAAGAGGCTCAAGGGCCATACGACTCATTCAGGCCCCTTTGTACCAGTTGTGTCAGGACTCGAGAGAGATGTTCAAAGCAAGAATGAGGAAACCGTATTCTTCTCTTGATCATGGGAAATGAGAACTCCTCAGAGAACAGTGGGAGTACTGGGAGAAGGAGGGCCACATTGTCAGAACGAGATCTGGAGCCCTTTGAGAAAGGGGCACTTCAGTCAGGACTGTGGGAGCGTGGTTTGGTGATGGCCATTTTCTTCATTGTGCATACGAATGGTGCTTCCCTCGTTTACTCGGGGCACAATCCACCAGGGATGGGAGTTCTGCGCAAGTCCCATTGAAATGAACAGCAGCTGCAAAAGTGTGTTGTAGTCAAGAGGTCTGCCCGCAGAGGGACTCACATGTAACTGGCCAGTCCTGACACAAAATGGGGCAAAGTTCCTTAGTGCCCTCCCTCTCTTTGCAGGACGAACGCTCCTCCTCTTGTGTGCTGGGGAGAAAGACGGTAGCACGACTGCCCCTCTCCCCTCACACAGCCAACCCTCCATGCTATTGCCTTGGCATGGCAGCTACTGTGAGCATCTGGCAGAGGGTCAAAAGCTGTAGCAACATCTGTGAAATGGCCACCTGCCTGGATGAACTGATCAATTGTCTCCATGCCCCATCCAGCCTGAGAGCTGGGATGTGCTGAGTCCCTCTGCCAAAGAGGCAGTTTTCTTCTGCATGGACCTTGTGTATGTCTCGGCCCTGCTCCGAGCTGCTGGGAATGGCTCACAAACATCAGCCCATCTTCTCCACACAGTTTGTCCATTGTTGTCTGGGACACAGCTGGGCCTAGAACAAGGGATGTTTGTGACCCTGCCACACGCAGCTTTCGCGGGCAGCTCATGTGCCATAAATTATCTGGTGGCAACCTGAGCCCACCAGGATCACGGGGGGCGGGGGGATGAAAGAGATAAGGCAGTGCAACGGGTGGGGGCAGGAGGGAGTCAGGCAGGGAGCAAGTGGGGGCAGAAGAGATGGCAGCAAGGTGTGGTGCAGGGCCGTGGAGGCAGGTGGCTCCGATGTCAGTGGGGCAGGGAATCCGCTCTGGGTTTCAGTCAGAACTCTAATGGAGCTATCCAAGGTGTGGCACTTTAACCATAGCTCCTTTAGAGTTCTGACTGAAACCCGGAGCAGATTTACTGCCCCACTGACATCGGAGCCACCAGCCTTCACTGGTGCACGGCTAATCAATATCCCTTGTGATTGCTGATATCTGCTGTGAATTTTTTGTCATTGGACATGTGCGTAGGGAAGGCAGTGCAAGCAGCACAATACGTCTCTGCACAGTGACACATCTCCCCACCCCCCACCCCTCCCAGATCCCTGTCAATTGGAGGCCAAGCCACTCAGTGTTGCCCGCAGAGGGCAGGTTTTCCCAAAGCACAGGACTTACTCCCCCCACCCCACCCATATCTCTACTCCAGGTCTCCAGAGTGCAGATTACCTTTGAGCTCTTCCTGACTGTTGCCTGTGCATCAGAGAGGTGTGTGAGTCATAGAATCACAGAATCATAGAATAGTAGGGTTGGAGGGGGCCTATAAGACCATCAAGTCCAACCCCCTGCTCAATGCAGGAATCCAAGTCTCAGCATCCCTGACAGATGGCTGTCCAGCCTCATCTTGAATGCCTCCAGCATGGGAGAGCCCACCACCTCCCTGGGTAATGGGTTCCATTGTCATATTGCTTTAACAGTCAGGAAGTTTTTCCTGATGTTCAGCCGGAATCTGGCTTCCTGTCACTTGAGCCCATGATTCCGTGTCCTGCTCTCTGGGATGATCGAGAAGAGATCCTGGCCTTCCTCTCTGTGACAACCCTTCAAGGACCTGAAGAGTGCTATCATATCTCCCCCCCCCCCTTCTCTTCTCAGGGCTAAACATGCCCATTTCTTTCAGTTTCTCCTCATACGGCTTTGTTTCCAGTCTGCTGATCTTCACTGCCCTCCTCTGAACCCTCTCCAGTTTGTCTGCATCCTTCTTAAAGTGTGGTGCCCAGAACTGGACACAGTACTCCAGATGAGGCCTGACCAGTCCTGAGTAGAGGGGTGCTAGTACTTCACATGATTTGGAAGCTATACTTCTATTAAAGCAGCTCAAAATAGCATTTGCCTTTTTTTGCAGCCACATCACATTGTTGGCTCATATTCAGCTTGTGACCTACAACAATTCCAAGATCCTTCTCACTTGTAGTACTGTTGAGCCACGTATCCCCCATCTTGTAACTGTGCATTTGGTTCCTTTTCCTAGGTGCATTTGGTTTCTTTTTCCTTGGCATTTATCCCTATATAAAATTTCATTCTGTTGTTTTCAGCCCAGCACTCCAGTAGTTCCCAGGTTCCTCCCTTTTGCCCTTTTTCAAGATAGGGACATTAGCCCTCCTCCAGTCATCTGGCACTTCCCCTGTCCTCCATGATTTCTCAAAGAGAATAGATAGTGGTTCTGAGAGTTCTTCTGCCAGTTCCTTTATTACTCTAGGATGCAGTTCATCTGGCTCTGGAGATTTGAACTCATTCAAAGTAATTAGGGCCCCATCTAGGACCACTTTGACCCCCCACCCCATTGCAACTGTGCAGCAATGCAGCTTTGAGTCAGCATGCTCTGCGATACACTTGCGATGTACTGCACGCTTCCCTAACAGACTAGCCATGCCCTTTTTTTTGCCATTATACTGAAATGTTTACCTGTGCAGTCCCGTGAGTGGGGGGTATGGCACTTCAGTGGCTGTTTTATATTTGAGGGGCTCTGCTGTGTCTTTTTGTCCCTTTTTAGGTAAAAAGTGGGTGTTTTGTGCTCTTTCATTTCCGCACCATCAGTCTGTCAGTTCCCCAGCCCGAGACTCTCGTGATGGTTCGCACTCACATGTGTGAGCCCTACGTGCCTAGCCATCATTCCGAAATGGTGGCTGGAGCCATTTTGGTCCTTCCCCAAGACAACCCCCCCCTCCCGGCCCTTGGGTACTGAGTCCACAACTGTTGCGAAGATACGAAGCTTCAAATATGTGCGGAGGTGTGATTAAATATGAAAATGCCACTCTGTGCCTCTGTAACTGTGCAGCTGCGAAGAGATGGGGGGAGTACAGGGCATCACAGAGTGACACAGGCATTACACATGCCTACAATATGCCCACTGCAAAATGCAAATTCAGTTTGGGGAAGGGACAGACTGCTCACAAGCATGGGGAAACCTGTAGCAAACAAAAAACATCGCAGCAAAACGACTCCTTGGAACTCCACGGATGGCTGCGAAGTTGCAACTGCGTCATCTATCATGAGGGACCTCAACTCGCACCTGCCCCGGAATAAAAGCCAGGTGTAGATGGGCCCTAGGTGTTCCTTGACCATATGCCTATCGATCTGAAGCTGCAATCCTGCCCTTCAGCCTGTACTTCACCTTTACCAGGGGGGTCACAGACCCTCTTTTGGGAGAAGACTGAGCCAAAGTAGGAATTAAGCACTTCTGCCTTTTCTTTGTCATCTGTTATCATTTTGCCATCCTCATTGAATAGTTGAACCACCATTTCTTTCCTCTGTCTTTTACTATGCACATATCTGAAGAAAGCCTTTTTGTTGCTTTTAGCATCTCTTGCTAACCTCAGCTCGTTCTCAGCTTTAGCCTTCATGACGCTATCCCTGCAATTCTGTGCTACCTGCCTGTACTCTTCCTTTGTAGCTTGGCCTTCCTTCCACTTCCTGTATGTGTGCTTTTTTGTTTTCAGGTCATCTCTAAGCATTTTGTGAAGCTACATTGTCTTCTTCTGTTGTCTTCCACCTTTTTTTCTTGTTGCATTTGTTTGCAATTGTGCCTTGAGAATTTCCTTTTTTGGAAACTCCCACCCATCTTGGACTCCTTTTCTCATTAGAGTCACTTGCCATGGGACTTTACTTATCATTGTTCTGAGTTTATTAAATTGGCTTTCCTAAAATCCAGGGTACGCATTTAACTACACTTGGCTTTTGCTTCCTTTAGAACCAAGAACTCAAGTACAACATGGTTACTTTCCCCCAGAGTTCCTGTAACTGCTACTTGATCCACTAAGTCATCTCTGTTGGTTGGGATGAAGTCAAGGATAGCCAATCCTCTAGTTCCTTCTTCCATTTTCTGTAGGAGGAAGTTATCCGCCACACAAGTCAGGAATTTCCTGGAGGGGCCATGTTTTGCAGAATTTGCCTCCCAACAGATATCTGGGAAATTGAAGTCCCCCATTACTACATCATGCTTCCTTGAAACACTGGCTATTTGCTTTTCAAAAGTTTCATCCTCATCTTCTCCTTGATTGGGTGGCTGGTAGTAGACTCCGACCACCAGGTTCCTTTTATTCTTTGCTCCATTTATTTTGATCCAGATGCTCTCAATGGGGCTACCAAGCTCATCCTCCTGTGCAGAGATATGTATTTTTAACATATAGTGCGACTCCACCTCCTTTCTGTTCCCTCTTTCTTTTTGAACAAGTTATATCCTTCAGTTGCTGTATTCCAGTCATGGGAGTCATCCCACCAAGTTTCACTTACACCTATCAAGTCATATTTTCTCTCCTGTATTAAGAGTTCAAGTTTGTTCTCTTTGTTTCCCATACTCTGGGCATTAGTATATAGACATCGAAGGCTATGTGCTTTATAGTCTGGCTTTCTTCCTACATTTTTTTGGAGACAATTATTGGGCGCTATTAGAGCAGTTCTCTCCGCTGTGGTACATAAGCCTTCATCCACTGTTACCCCCAAGAGTCCACGCTATCTCATGAAAATCAAAATAACTGTCAGGGTTCCCCTTATGACCTGGACCCCTTAGGCAACTCCTTAAAGTTCTCTTGCTTCCTTAAATGTCCCACCCTCCTTCTTTTAAACGTCCCCTAACTAGTAATGTGGGGTTTAGGCTGTAGACATAGGGTGACTGACACTCTAGGCACAGGTTTTAACCACAACAGTTTACTGGTAGATTTAAAGCAAATTACAACTGCAAGTATTTATACAATAGAGCTGAGTGATACAAAAGGCATTAAAAGAAAAGTTGCAAAATGCAAGTTCCTTTACCCTAGCTGTCCTTAGGCTTTTCCAGGTTGCTTCTTCCTGCTCACTCTTCAGACTATGCTCTCATTTCAGGGTCTGTCTGTCTCTGCTCTTACTAGCTCTCTCGCTCTCCTTATATACTCTCCTCCATCAAAATGGAAAGTACTGTTTCAAACCCAAATGAAACTTAACTGGGGACATGAAACTGAAACTTAACTGGGGAAATGAAACTACTCATCTGAGGGATACCGCCTCCCAACAAAAACTCCAGGCCTCTAAGCCTGACCTTTCTTCCCTTTGCCTCTCTAGGCCTCAAATCTTCACAAGAGCTTATTCAGAATATGAGATAAATATATGAATAGAATAAGTCTGGCAAAGTCACACACATTATGATCCTGACTTTAATTCTAATTGAAGCATAAGTGACCATGGAAAGGTAATGATTTATACAAATACACAGACCTCTGGGGTTTAAATTACGGTTAGAATATTATTACATGAACCACAATTCTCTGAGCAGTGAGAAGTTCCAGGGATGCAACGTTTCCCTGGCTTTAGTTTCCTTTGGAAGGAGGTCACTGGAGGCTTAATGCTGTTTTGTAATGATTGCATTTATTTACAGATTTGCAGGCTGAGTGTAGGTGGGGGCAAACAACTTAAACACTCCAACAGACACCAAGTCCAGTTCTTGCACTTCAGATCTCTGGAGAGTCAGCGGCACCCTGAGATGCCTACAGATCCCAAACAAATGCAGTTCTTTATATCAGCCTGCCTCCAACTGCAGTCTGTGCTTTACACACAGACACCTTGGCCCCTACCATTGGTTAGTGTGTGTGTGTGTGTGTGTTGCAAGGGTATGCAGGGGTGGGGGAGAATCCAAATGAGTAATCTCTTCTGTGCCTAGCACCTTTGGTCCCATGGAGACAAATCACCGGACCATCAGTAGCATCAACCATCTTTTGTCAAGTCAAAAAGCTGGCAAGCCAGGTATTTACAGAAATCTAGAGCTTTTCTACACCAGGCTGTTAACCCACTGCATCTATGTTCAGTTTTGTCGCAGAAATGAGATCTTCACTATGTGAAGAGTGTTTCATTTGCTGCTTTTCTGCAACATAACCTCTAGGTGGTGCAGTGCTATGGCAGATTATTGCAATTGCACAAGAGGAAAACACGCTTTCTTTCGCTTTCACAAACAATACCCCATTTTCCTTGTTCCAAAAAAACCCTGCCTGCTGAAAGTGCTGTTTACAAACAGAAGCAAAACTGGAGGGTCATGACATCATCTAAAGGACCTGTAAACAACTTGTGAGTAGGGAATGACGAGCACACAATAAATGCCTCCTGCAGAAATGCCTCCTATTGTCAAACCCATGTTATGGAAAAATAACCGCAGTTATTGGAGATTTAAAACATCTTACTGGCCTGAATATTTAGAACTAAAAAAAGTATTAAGAAAGCTTAAGATAAATTACATCAATTGAGAGAACTAACAAACTTTGTTGATAATTAAAAATGCTAAATGTTCAGTACTCGACATCTGTTTTTTTTCTAAGATTATTTGTATGAGATGGAAATAATTTAAAAGTACATGGTATGGTGGGCGCAATATGTTGGTCAGAAATGTTACTTTTGAAACTTGGGATACAGGAGTTTTCTCCAGCAACAGCCATTCCAGCTATGCCGAAAGCGATGAGAGGGGGAAGCAGGGCCATTCCACTCACTCTGCTGAAATACTTTTTTCTCCTCTTCTCTCCCCATGCCCTTTCCCTTGCGTGTCATGTCTTCTGAGATTGTACGCCTGTGGGCAGAGACGCTCTTGTTTTACTGATTATATTTAAGCTGGCTGCGTCATGCTGGGAGTTGTAGGCCTTTTTTCTGTCAAAACATGCATAGGATTGTGCCTTAAATAAATAAATAGATTTGGAAATCATTTCCCCCAGTAAATATGAGAGAAGACTCTGTTAAGCTTATGTGAAGGTGCTATATTACATTATATAGGCTTTTAAGGTAACAGGTAACTGCTACCCAAATAGTTGGACATGTAACCAAGAATCAGAATGGCTCATTTGATCATATACTTATATTAGATTCAATATTAATCTTAAGAAATTATACGAACAACCTGCCAATGACCCCTTGTGAAATATTGCATATACGATCATTTCTACAGCTAGAATACTGCAAGCAAAGTACTGGAGGACAGACGGGGCCCCTCGTATAACAGAATGAGACAACAAGTGACAGATTTATACGTCGTTCCTGCTCAGTTAACGAACCACACCCAAGCTTTCCAAAAAGACGACAAACGACACATTTCGGAGGAAGTGGCCAGCCCAGCACCCACGAAGCCGCTCCCTGGACAACATTTTCGCGAAATCACAGCCGAGGCTCGGCAGGGCCGAGGTCTCAGTGCCGCGCGCTCCGAAGCGAGGGGCCCCGGGATTCCTCCTTCGGCGCCGCTCCCCCAACGCCAAGGCGCAACGCCCGGGCGCCCGTCGGCACCCTCAGCCCGGCGCCCGGCCTCTCCGCCGCGCTCTTGCGAGGGGTGCCGAGGCACGCGTCTCGGATCAGGCGCTGCGCCGCTGGCGCCCCTCGCAGCGCCCCCGCTGCGCTCGCCACACGGGCCGGCCCGCTCTGGCGGGGGGTGCCCGAAGGCTGCCCACGCGCCCGGCTGCCCTCGGCAGGCGCGCGCGGCCCCATGCGCCCGGCTCCACGCGCCGCCTGCCCGTGGCGCCGGGCCCGCCCTCCTTGCGCCAGCCCCGTGGCGGGGCCGCCGCCCCCGGCTCGCATCACTCGCTGCCCGCGCGCTCGCGCCCCCCGCCCCGCGTCAGGCGGAGGCGGGCGGCGCTCTGCAGGCCGGCATCCCCATCCCCGCCTGCCAGTCTGGCGCTGGCAGCGCCTCGAGCACCCGGCGCGGAGGCGGCTGCGGAGGCGGCGAGCAGCAGGGGCCCCCGGCGCGGCGCGGGCCCGGCTCTCCCCGAGGACGCTCCGCCGGCACCGGGAGCGCGCGTCCTTCCCCGGGAAAGGCGAGAAGCCAGGCAGGGCGAGGGCCATGGCTGAGCTGCGGCGGCCGGGGAGCGCCGCGCCCGAGGGCCGCCGCCGCCGCCTCCTCCTGTGCCTGCTGGGCCTGGCCTGCCTGGGGCCGCCGCCCGCCGCCGCCGCCGCCCGGAGGGCGCCCAGGCCTCCGCCCTGCCCCCCGAGCTGCTCCTGCACCAGAGACACGGCCTTCTGCGTGGACGCCAAGGCGATCCCCAAGAGCCTGCCCCGGGACGTCATTTCGCTGTGAGTGCCACGCTCGGGGCCCCTGAAGGGTCACGGCGGGGAGCAGGGGCGTTATGCTCGCTGGGCAGCTGCTCGGGAGCAAGGCTGTTGGGCCGCGCCGGCGAGGGCGTTGGGCAGGGGCAACGCGAGGAGCCGTCCGGAGCCAGCCGCTGGAGCAGCGGGGTAGGTCGACGGGGCGAGCGCAGCTAGAGCGCGTCCGAGGCGTGCAAAGCTGGGCGGAGCCCCTCGTCTGAGCGTCAGAGCGGCAGCGCAGGGCCCTCACGGGGCGGGAGGGAGCCCTGGTTCGGCTGTTGCGCCCCAGCTGGGTGACGGTGAGTTCGCTGGTGAGCTTGCGTCCAGGTCACATAGAGCATCTCGAGTGAAGAGACCGGCGGGAGTGCATGATGCACTAGAACAGCTCTGTGCGCACATGCAAGGCATTGGTTGGCTTGCTTCAAACACGCTGATGGCTGAAGTGCGCCGTTCCGCCTTGTCTCTTGGCTCCTCTGCGTGGATGCTGTGAAGCCAGACCGACTCCATTGGGCGCATCAGAGGTGATGGAAGAGCCTCTCTCTGGTGTTAGAGTGGTGCAAGCTCATTCACACAGCGCTGTTTGAAGTCACAGCGATCAGGTGCTGAACATGCATGTGTGAGCCAAGCTTTTCTCGTTAATGCGAGAGAGCGTTGTGTGTAAGGGAGCGCAGGATGTCTCCCTAATTAGGTTTGTGGGGCCTCTACTTCAACGAAGCCATGGCCAGCGATGAGCTAGCCTGCACCCCCAAGTGCCTGTCTGTGAGCTCCATTGCTTACGCTACTTCCGACCCCACAACCGAGTTGGCAGCTCGGGGAGGGGGGAGCTAACGCTCCTTGAGGGGGCAGCGCTGGGCCTGACTCCCCGTGTACACTTTCCACCATGTTGTTAAATACATGAAAGGTCTTGAGAATTATATATTATAACTTCTGCCACTGTGGAAGAACCACGCATAATACACGTGGCAGTGAAACATTGGAGCTGTATGGTATTGCCCATGTAAGTACTGAATCTAGTATACGGCAACAAATTCAGCATCCTAAGAATCTCCATATTCCATTTATTTATTTATTATTTTAATTTTAAAAGTTTCTAGACCTTATGATTGTGGGAAAAAGTTTGTCACGAATACAACTTGCATATCCAGGATTGCCAAATGCCAATGTGCGCTTGGGTGGCATTGGTGCAGAATTCGCTTTTATGTAGCTGTTCTGTCGCACAGGGCTGGTTCACACATGTAGGTATGTTACTCTACACTTAAAGCACTACAGAAATCTGCAAAACCTGGTTGATTAGAGGCCATAGTGGGGCAGAAAAGAAGAGAGCATCCATACTACAGGCACAAAGGGCTCTGCCATGCCACCGCAAACTCTCTTTAAAACTCTTATCTCTAGCTGTAGAGTGCAAGCTGGGAAGTCCTGTGTTCAAATCTCACATCAGCAACAAACATTCTCTCCTCCCCACTTTGCAAGATGAGGAAAAGAATATTGGCCCACCTTAGAAGGCTGTTGTAAGGAATACCAAACGAACATATGTAAAGCAGGGGAGCTAAGATAGTACAGAAAACCTTCAACCATATCCTTGGGGCAGCTTGCATGCTTCTGAACTATGCTCGAGATGATCACTGATTGTGGCTATGATTCAGGAACACGGAAGTTGCCTGACCAAGGTGTGCAGAAGTTTTACACATGATGGTGAGGGATGTGCAAACCAAGTCCTACTCCTATGCAGAACAGTTGAAAGAGCTGGGTATGTTTAACCTGGACAGCCACCTGTCAGGGATGCTCTGACTTGGATTCCTGCATTGAGCAGGGGGTTGGACTCGATTGCCTTGTAGGCCCCTTCCAACCCTACTATTCTATGATTCTATGAACCTGGAGAAAAGAAGACGAGAGACACTATAGCAGTGTCCAACATATCTGAAGGGCTGTGAGGTGGACGATGGAGCAGACCTGTTCTCTGTTGCTCCTGAGGGCAGGACCAGAGCCAACGGGTGGAAATTGTAGGGAAGCAGATTTTGGCTTAACATTAGGAGAAACTTGCTCATGATCAGAGCTGCCTGGCAGTGGAATGGATTTTCTCCAGAGGTGGCAGGCTCTCCTTTTCCATCTGTCAGGGGTGCTGTAGTTGCATCCTGTGTTGCCAATTCTGCATTGAGCAGGGGGCTGGACTAGGTGACCTCCAAGGTACCTTGCAACTCTAAAAGTCCATGAGTCTAGAACCATAGCCAGTGGAGGCTGGTGGCTCCGAAAACTACAGCAAGAGCGATTGTATGCTGCCAAGGTATCAGCAAAGACCTTTTTATTCAAGCAGGCCTTTGGTGTGTAAGCAGGTCTGTTGGTTTGGATGCTGTTTTGATGCTGTTACTGTTGTGCGTTTAATTATGTTTTAATGCATTTGTTTTATTAGTGTTTTACTCAAGTTTTATTCCTGATTGTAAGCTGCCTTGAGTGCCATTTTTCTTGGTAGAAAGGTGGGGTACAAATCAAATAAATAAATATCATTTAAATTGGGCTCTAAGCATCCTTAAGTCAAGAGGAATACATCTCTAGATATTTGCACAGTAAAAATGTGCTCCTTTTGCACAAAACATCCACAGGTATCTTTTGATCGGGGACACATAGCTTACCCATTGCACTGAATGCAGCCCCATAAGGGATTTAAAAAGCTCAGATATTGCTGCCTGCCTGGAGCTGAAAAACTGGGGTGGTGGGAGCAGTTTATGTGTGTGAGGAATACCTGGCTGGCAGCGATACAAGGCCAAAATACATCTGTTGTGCAAGCACACTCTTGAGCAACAATAGCATGATATCTCAACCACTCACAGTGAGGAAGGGGGGTGGGCGGGGGGAGACAGGAATATAGTTTTTCTAGAATGCTGTTTTATACCCACCCACCCACATATTTTATATACATACATACATACACACCTGTGCACCTGTGTATACACACACACATACGTATGTTAGCTTCACACCCTGGTACAGGAGAGAGGGGAGCCACCCAACCTCCAGGGGCTCTGAGCCGCCATATTCAGAAAAGCCCCTTTTGGATTTTCACCTTGCTTTAAGCTGTGAGCTGCTGCAACCCCTCACTCACCCCCAGCTTAATCCCACGGGGACTTTCTGGGGCACACGCTGGCATTTCCCCATGCTTTCTCCTAGACTGCTTTGACTGAATCTGTCTGTGGGCCAATGCTGATGCCTACATTGATTTGTTTAAGTGCTTTTTGAGTCCCTTTCCAACCAACCTTCATTAATCACAGCAAATGGAGAGCTCTTTAAATACATCCTCTCTGCCTAGGGACTGCATGTAGTTGTAATTCTTCAGCAGTGCTCAGTTCAAATTCGAGAGAGATCTCAGGGTGGTGGCACAAGGCAGGACTGGGGCAGGGGAGGGCTTACATACAAAGAGCTAAAGCGAGGCAACGACTTTTCTCTAGTATTCTGTATAGTAAATAGCTATAGGTATTTCTTTAATAGTCAAAAGATAGTAGTTTATATAAACATTCATGGCTTTTGATGGCTATCAGCTAGTGAAAATGCACAGTTTGGCAGTTTGAATATAGCGAGAGAATATAGCAAGTGAAGGAGACCGAAATCTGACACACTACAAATACTGCAGGCACATCAGTTTTATACCACTTTCACAGTCATAGCTTCCTTCCCGCAATGAGCAACTGCTTACTAAGGGGCTGAAACGTCTCTGTTAGTAATCCCGCCCCCAGCCCCGCCCCACCCCACCCCCCACACTCTGAACTGCAATTAATTCTGGGGGTTCCCTGGAGCAAGAGAATGACAGTTAAGTCAGTTGAAGTTTAGAGTGCAGATCTGTCTTCCCAAAAGTGGTGCCCTCGAAACTGAGGAAGGCTGGTGTAGATAAACACTTAGAGCACAATCCTGTGCATGTTCAGACAGAAAAAGACCCTACATTCCCCAGCCAACAACAGCCCATGGGTTGAGGGTTGTTTCCCCCTCCAACAAGCCGTGCTGCCCAGATTGGGACGACATGACAAGCCGCTCCTGGGTGGGTAATTAGGGAAATCGCGTCCTGCCTGCGCCGCACATGCTGAGGATTAAACAAGCTGCAGTGGCTTGTTTGACCCATGAAGATTGTGCGAGCCAGGTCAGTCTGTAAGTAGGAAACAAAAGGATAAGCCTGCAGTTTTGGAGTAGGATTGAAAAAGACACACAGAGAGCCCAGGTGCTCTCTGCCAGAATCCTACAATGCTGATGGGGGATCAATGTCTGAGTGGGTTTAAGCTGTGAGCCTCCATTTATGTGCCATCTATGTATCTGTAAATAAACACAAATATCACAAAATGCCTGCAGTTCGCAACACTCTAAGAATTGGGGTGTTAGCTTGTAACAATACGTTTCCAGTGTCAATCCACCCTATACCAGGGGCGGGCAGAAGGTAGAGCTCCAGATGCTTTGGACTTCAACTCTCAGCATTCCTGACCATTGGCCATACTGGCAGGGGCTTCTGGGAGTTGATGCCCGAAATATCTGAAGATCTGCCTCTGCCTGCCCCTTCCCTGTACAACAGCAGCACTTCATGCTATGCTAACAGTCTAGGTATCAGTATTCTTGCATGGATCAGGCTGCTCTATGCTGTAAATTCGGTCCCGTTTAACCTCAGAACTTGCACCAAATGGGTCCGAAGCACCCCAGTGGGTAGCCAAGCAATCCCAACAGGTAAACCTCATTTAGCATAGAATCAAACTTCATGGTCTTCTCGCCCAGGGGTCAAGAGTCTGGAATCTAAAGCTGCTTATGAGTCTGGGGTCTTCTAGGGGCTCTTCTTGTAGGCCTCCCCCAGATTAAATCAGCCATCTTTACTCTTTGTTAACCCTTTTCAGTACCAGATTAACATATGCCAGCCCTGAACTTCTGCGTGCTTCAGACCTAAGGACTTTTCAGCCAGCTCTGCTGCACGGAGCCTTCGGTGAGAGCCTCCTGCCAGGCTACCTCTAAGCATCTCTCTTTACATCTCCTCTCCTGCAGGACCCTGATAAATGCAGCCTTCAGCGAAATCAAAGAAGCCGCCTTCGCTCACCTCCCGTTGCTGCAGTTCCTGTATGTCTGTCTGTCTGTCTGTCTGTCTGTAGTGCTGTCTTGGGGAGGAGAGCTAATTCCCAAGCTGTCAGGACCTTGCTCAAGATCTTTATCAAAGGGAGGGAGTGGTGCCTAGGACGCCACTTTTGCTGCCGCTGCAGCAAAAAGAGGGACTTCCTTTCTCAGGCTGCTTTGGCCCATTGACTTTTGCAGCTCCCAGAAAGCACGAGGTGGAGGAAAGGCAGAAAGTCTGTGCTATGTGGTAAATTGCAGAGGCACAGGCAGTGGAGGCTGGTGGCTCCGATGTCAGTGGGGCGGTAAATCTGCCCCGGTTTCAGTCAGAGCTCTAAAGGAGCTGTCCAAGGTGCTTGGACAGGTGCTTGGACTTTAGAGTGCTTGGTGCTTGGACTTTAGAGCTCTGATTGGTTCTGCCTGAAACCCGGAGCGGATTCACCGCCCCACTGACATTGGAGCCACCAGCCTCGACCGGGCACAGGGCAGGGCAAAGAAAACAGACAGAACGGCCAGTGGCAATTAAACGATGAGAATGATGGTGGCAGAAGACTTGGGACTAGTCCAATTGAGCGTGGGCTAGAGCTCGTCTTAGAGCCTGTTCTGTGGCGAGGATGGGGACAAAGACGTCCCGCTTTTTCACCCCCACTGCATCCACTCAGAGTCAGGCAATGGAGCTGTTCCGAGTAGTCGGAGGGCTTTTACATCTCAGGCCACAAGCTGAGGGGGGTGGGTTGTTTGGTAGCCCATTATGACAGTTTGCTAGACACTTTGCAGATAAAGTTGCTCATATTCATTCCAACTTAAGATGCTGCAGTTAGAGCAGTATTTGTATAGCTACCTTTGGGCCCTGCTTGTCTGCTTAAATTGGATGGGTGTCAATTTGTGCCGCCTGAGGATGTGGGCAGGATTCTGGGAAAAGTGTGAGGCCACCTCCATGGGAGATCTGCCCTGGGAAATCCCTCCCTTAATCCACCGTATTGGCACATTCATGACCAGCCTCAAGGGTCCTATTTTCGGGCAAGATGCCGAGAGTGCGGTCCAGGGATTCCTGGGTGAGACACTTTATCTAGGTCAGCCTTCCCCAACCTGGTGCTTTCTAGATGTGCTGGGCTGCTGGCTGGGAATGATGGGAGCTGCAGTCCAACATATCTGGAAGGCACCAGGTTGGGGAAGGCTGATCTAGATCCATTTCTATTGCGCTTAACCTGGTTTTGGGACAAAAATTTCCTTGGCCACATTGGGGAATGAGCTATGCTAGAAACCAGAAAGGGTGAGTTCCACTGGACCACCAAGGCTTTTGATACCATTGGCCAGGTTATCCCGTTGGGCCAGCTTGGTGGGATGGGACTTGGGGACATGATGTTATGGTGGCTCTTGTCCTACTTGGAGGGCCACTTTCAGAAGGTGGTGCTGGGGGCTGCCCGTTTGACACCCTGGCCGTGGGCCTGTGATGTGCCTCAGGGCTTCACCTCATCCTCCATGCTGTTTAATATCTACATAAAACCACTGCGGGAGGACATTTAGGGTTTGGGGTTCAGTGTCACCAATATGTAGATGACACCAGCTCTCCCTCTCCTTTCCATCCCATTCCAGGGAGGTTGTGGAGGTCCTGAACTGTTGTCTGGAGGTGGCAATGAACTGTGGGCTAACCAACTGAAACTTAATCCAGCCAAGAGAGAAGCGCTCATGTTCAGCAGAGCTGGCCCAGGAATTGGGGTTCAAATAGTGTTAAATGGGGTAGCACTCCCCTTGCAAATGCAGGTTCATAGTTGGGGGGGTGTCTTCTGGAACTGGCCTTGACCCTGGACACCCAGGACTCAGCTGTGGCCAGGTGTGCCTTTGCCCAGCTGAGACTAGTATGCCAACTATGCCTATTCCTGGAGAATGCAAACCTGGCCAGGGTGTCACGTGCCTATTGCTGCTGTTTTCTGTTAATTCTTGCAGCTGTTTTGGTGCTTTGTGTTTCAGTGTTAGATCATAAATGTTGTTTTAAATTCCTGCCCTCAGGAACATCAGTCTGTTAGACCTTGAGGGTAAACCAGAAGTAATCTTCCACCACTACTCAGGAAATATTAAACAAAGTACTTCTGGAATGTACAGTGCCTGTGAGGAACACATCTTACCAGCCTTAACACCTTGTCTTTTTATTTGCAGCCTGTTGAACTCCAACAAGTTCTCCTTGATCGGGGACAGTGCCTTCATGGGACTCTCACACCTGCAGTACCTGTACGGGCCATGGGCAACCTTTCTGCAGCCCCTGTCAGAGACATACAGAGAGACTGTGGGATCAAGGCTTGAGAAAGAGACAGTGGGGGCAGGCAGGCCAGATGTATGGTTACAATATGCTTTTGTAGGCTGGAGGGACTGAGAAGGAGCATCAAGATGTGCTGCTGCTTTTGTCTCAAAGCAAAGCCAGCCCAGCTGTCAGTTGGATGGGACATTTGTCCTGAGGGTGTAGAGTAGCCACCTATGAATCACCAAAAAAGAGGAAATGCATCATCAAAAAAGAGGACAAAAGAGGGCAACAAATTTGCATGTGCTAATTTATATGTAGAGATGCAAAGTTAGAAATTATTACTATAAATAGCAATACAGTCCATCGCACCCTAGTGGGGAAGACTGTGACCAGGGGACCCATGTCCCTGCCTGTTCAGTCTGCTGTCCAGGTGCTGCTAACTCTGGATGGATTCTTACGATTCTTTATCTTTGAACTGGAATTGGACGGGGCAGCCCTTCAGACAGGACAGTCTTCTGTGAAAGAAGTCTTCTGTGACATGTGGCCACCCTAGTAGGTCTCTGGGAGGTTTGGCCTGAGTATGTTCGGTCTGTGTGAGCGCTGCCCTGGCTTTTAGCCTGGGTATCTACTGCCTCCGCGCTTCAGCATGCCCAAAACAATCATGGAGTAGGCTGCGTGTGTGGGGGTGGGGGTACTGCCATTGCCTACCAGAGAGGGAGGGGTGTAAGCCGAGGAGTAGGAGTAAAGCCCAGACAGGTGTCGGTCAGTCATGCTAGGAAAAAAGGTGAAGGGAAGCAGGATAGGCCTTAGAGGGAAATTGGGGTGGGTGGGAGAAATAGAGCCAAGGCCCCAGCTGGAAGCATTGGAATATGGCCAGTGCGCATTCTGCCATGGGGCTGAGGTGTGGGGTGGTGGCAAAGGGGTTTCCTGATTTCCATAGAGCAGCAGAGACTCCTCACGCAACATCAGAGTGTGAGAGCTGTAAAGAGTGTGTCTTGTTCTTTGCGCTCAGGTTCATAGAGAATAACGACATCCAGTCTCTGTCAAGAAACACCTTCCGTGGGCTCAAGTCTCTGACGCACCTGTGAGTTCTCACTAGTTGCACCTAAACATACAGCACATCTCACGCAAGGCTAGAGAACGTTTGCCTCGTGCGATGCATAGAACCTAAGATAGCTGGCACACCTCTGGTAGCATGCAACATGCCTGCAAGTATAAGGAGGAAACGAGCACAATGCTTGTCCTCACGGTGGAGGGTGGGGTGTCTGGTGGGGGGGCTTGTATATTGCAGACAGCTCTGGGGGAGCAGAGCACAGACACAGACACCGTGCACCAGCCCCCTTGCAGAACCCTGCTCAGTGAGGGAGGGATCAGGCATCGTTTGTGAGGTTGGCATGGTCCGTCCACACAGCAGCATCCCCCTTGGCTGTTCACTATAAGAGAGAATGGGAATGCACTTGTGTAGCGTTCACTTTGTCAGAGAAGCACTTGGGGAGACCACCAGGGCAGACACTAACCTTGCTGTGAGCCTCCTCTATTCTGCATCCTATACTGTGTGATCTTAGTGCTGGGTACCACTGTGAAATCCCAGAGGCCTGAACCGAGGGGCTGCCCAGGAAACCTCAAAGTTAGAAGGCACGTCTGCTGATGCCACTGCCCCGCTTTATGGCAGCAGAATAAATTATGCAAATTATTAAGCCAATTTACATTTATTTGCTGAATGTGCATAGTATTACAGTTTGCAGAATTCAGCTTTACTTGGTGTGGAATTCCGGTTACTGCGTGCAGAATCTGGTGGGCAGGGCTGGGGCAGGAAGGCAGGCTGCATTTCACCAACCAACAAACAATAACATGTGCATCTGTCCAAATGCGCTTGGCCGGCCTGCCTGGTAGCGTCACTTAGTCTAGACGTGGACACCTTCTTGCCCACCAGTCAGGATCTCATGTTGGAATGACAATCTCTCATTCAGAGGCAGGGCAGGTGGGGACGTCGGCATCAAAAGGTGCTCCCTTGTTGGCAATTTTTCGGGAGCTGCTGCAGAAGGGGACAACGGTGTCTTCTTGTCCAGGAAGCATTGCCCTCACACTACATTGTTTTCGTTTTCACCATATGACATCGACATGTAGCCAAGTCTGATGGGTGCCATGAGGTCATCATTCACTGCTTGACCCTGGAAGTCTTAACTAGGAAAAAATAGTGCTGAAAGAGCAATAGATTAGGACAAGGGTGGGGGAGCCTTGGGTTTATTAAGGGCCACGTTTCCTCAGGCTTCATCTATTGGCAGTAGGTGAAGCTGAAGCCAAAAGTGGGCAGGGCACCCCCTTTCTCACGCGCACCCCTTCTCTTTCTCTGGGCTTCTCTACACCAGGGTTTTATCTTGCACCTTTACTGGGGCTTCTGCTTCTGGATTCTTTGCAGGATTAAGATCCGCTCCTTTACATGGGCTTACATGAGTTTTTTTTCAGGGATTTCCTTTTTCTGAAAGTTCTGTATGTTTCATTATACAGCCACTAGATGGTACTGTGGTATAGTGGAATTGTGCAATTACACGCAGCTGTTATCATGATAAAAAATGCGGGACTTTCCCTGATCTTCTAAAACACAGGATAAAGGTTATAAAGCACGGGAGAGGCCCTGGAGGTTGACGACGTTGTGTAAAGGACCCGCAAATGTCCGTAAGTGACCAGTCACAAGAGCACGATAAAAGCCTTGTGTAGAGATGCCCTCTCTTTTTCTGTCACCTCCTTTCCTCCTATGTTTTCTCCTCCTTGCCACCTGCATGAAATCAGGCTGAGGGCCACATCCTTGGGCTCCAGGTTGCCCACTCCTAGATTAGGGGAACAATCCTATGGAACAGCTTTGAAAAGAAAAGTGAACATTTGCACATCTGTGGGTTTTTCAGGACATACTGTTGTCATCTCCCTGCAAGTGATCCTTTCAACCCAAACATCAAAATGGGGGAACATTTGCCACAACCCAGCTTCCCTTTTCTTCCTTTGTTTCAGCTCTTTGGCCAACAACAATCTGCAGACGCTGCCCAGAGACCTCTTGAAGCCATTGGACATCCTGAGTGACCTGTAAGGCTTCTCCTTACTTCGGTCACCTCCCCCTTCTTTTCTTTTTGTTTTGGAACGAGAACTGTGACAGAGCTCCATCTACCCATATGTGTAGCCCGCGGCATTCCATGGCCTCATGGGAAGTTACAACAGATTTCACCAAAAGTGACAGCCCCTGTCATTGTACCCAGTGATTCATTGCAATCTAAGCAATTAAAGTGAAGAGCCTGGGGAAAACTTAGATGGGTGAACCAAACAGAATGGACCCACTTGAAATCACCAAGATAAACCAATGTAAATAATGAATTTCACCTGAGGGCAATAGGAGAGATTGCCCACAGATACAATTTTCCTGTTGCCATCAGTTATTGCCCTGTTCAGGCATCGACGCGTATAAGGGGCATGGGGATATATGTATTGGCTCTGAACCCCAGCCCTCCATGCCGCTGGCTCCACCCCCTCACTCCCAGACCTTCCTGTGTTGAGGGGAAGGACTGAAGGGGCTTTTACTCATGTTCACTTGAACACAAGTAGACCCCCTCCACACACTGTCAGGAACCCTGATAAAGCAGTGCTCCCAATTGCTCAGAGGTGTCTACTCATGAGTAGAAACCCCTTTCAGACTTCCCTGCTCAATGAGAAAGTGGAGGTGGGAACATGGGTGGGATGGGAACAGCATGCACGCACAGCCCCATGACCTTGATTGATGTACCCTGTTCAGGCATAATGTTTGGGTTCTAAAAATAGCAGCAGAGCTTCAAAGTTTGACTGGATTGTGCTCCAAGTTGCTTATTTTATCGTTTGAATATTTGCTATACAAAATGGCATTGCCGTTAAAAAAACTGATTTAGGATAAATAGAGCCTTTCGAGCTACCTACCAGGGTAATCCAAAATCGAAGTTGATGCAAAACAAAACAGTCCTGAAGAAAATTTCCCTGGGACAGCCCTCTCTTCTCCTTGTCTGCTGGTTAGACTAGCAGGGGCCAGTTAAGGCATCATCGAAGTTGCCATGTGGCTTGCGGGAGATCACATGGTCCAAATCAGCACATCTAAGCCCCAGTGAAAATCCCATGTATGGTCATGCCCTCAAAATACTGAATTAAGGCATTTGGTTCTTGAATTGGTTCACATTTTCTCGTCCTGCCTCACAGAAGTTCAACCCTCTATTTCCATGCCTGGCCCAAGTTTGCAAGCCAGACTTTCAGACTTACTTGAGGAACGTACCACTTTGCCTTTAGCTTTGAAGGGAAAGATTCTATTGCTTGGGTGATTATTCCTGAATTGCCTCTCCTCAAACAGAGACCTCCGAGGCAATTCTTTGACCTGTGATTGCAATATCAAGTGGCTGGTAGAATGGATGGAGAGCACCAACACAAGTGTGCCTGCCATCTTCTGTGGCAGCCCCGCTCAGTACCAAGGCCAGAAGATCCGGGAACTGCCACTCAAGGATTTTGACTGTGTCACCACAGGTAGGAATGGCTGGGAAATGGGATGGCATGCAGAAAAACAGGGCATATAAGCATCGGCGCTCCTGGATCAGGACAAGCATTTATTTGGTTTTCAGAGTCTCATCCCTTCCTTCCTTCCTTCCTTCCTTCCTTCCTTCCTTCCTTCCTTCTCTTTCTCTCTCTCTCTTTCAGGGAAAAAGCACATTTCTTGTTTTGGAGATACATTTGGAAAAATATAGGCATCTGGTGCTCAGGGCTAGGGTTGCCAGTTTTTTTTTCCTGGCAGGGCTCTTGTGCCTTAATGGCAGAATGAAAATTTGCAGGTGATGTTTCTCCTATCACCAAAACTGTTCGCAGGAACAAACCACCAGCCACATGGGTGGTGGTCTGGGTGGTGTTAAATTGGATGATTCAGCTTATGCCACTGAAGTTTATAAAAATGTAGTGGCCTTTTCTGGAAATGTTTGAAAATTAACCCCAAATGGCAGAGCCTGCCTTTAGTGTGAAAGCTTTGGTGCTTCAGATATGACAAGGGAACTGTCAACTGGTTCAAGTATTTGGGCTGGAAAGTTTCTATGCTGCCCTTCAGAATAAAAGTATGTGATGCCCTTCCTAAGAGGACCATCTGGCACCTGTGTTACAATCTAGGTAAAAACTCCCCCCCCCCCGGTATTTAAGCTACTGTTGCTTTGGTTTTGTTTACAGGATTTTATGTTTAATTGGTTATATTACTGACTTATTGTGAAATAATTTGGGCAATATATAAATGCTTTAAACAGATTTTTTTAAAAGCTAAAAACAATAAATTTATAAAATCACTACAAACATAAAATTAATAGAAGAGCAGTCACAAAACAGAGCAATAGAATTCAGTGGAGCAGATAAAACCTATTGTTCAAACAGCTTATACTACATGCTGCAAACCCTGGGGAAATTTTTTTAAAAGGTCAGGCTTCAGTGGGTAATGAGGCGACCATCTCCCAATCAAAACTGAGGTGCCTGGGTGGTGGGGCTATTCACCCACCACTCAGAATCTACTTAACCTCAAACTAGCTCATGTTTTATATCCATGTATTACCAGCATACCCATTAAAATATAAAAGTGTTGTTTAAATGATTAATTTTTAACTTCTCTGAAAATTCTTCAGAATTCCCCAATCTGGGTGCATTCTCTTGACTGACCTGTTCCTCCTGGTACATTGTCTTTGAACTCATTGTCATCCTTGGTCATCTCACAATCATCTAAGCTTCCTCCAGCCATTGTTGCTCTTCCCAACCAATGTAGGCATCAAGGAGGGATGTTCCCAGTGCCCCTAATCTCAGCAGGTGCACAGCACAAGCTCGTTGGCACAGTCTTCTGCTCATACTCCGCACCTGAGCATGCATTGAAGATGGTCTTAGAGTCATAGAATAGTCGGGTTGGAAGGGGCCTATAAGACCATCGAGTCCAACCCACTGCTCAATGCTCTTCTTATCTCCTTATCAGTAGCTCCCAAGTCTTACATCAAAAAATCGCTTGCTATGACCTTCGAAGCCATACTGTACAAAGCTGTTTTTCCAGTGCCAACTTGTAACTGTCACAGGCTTCAGTTCAGGGGTGTTAAATGCCATCGCATTCATTTTTATAAGATCACAAGTTTGGGGCTTTCTAGCACATGGGTCAGGGGTCCTCTCATATAGAAGCCTGAGGTCTTTGAGGGGATCATCTTGTAGGTTTCCCCACAACCCTCAATCAGACTATGCAATCATCTCAAGACCAAACCAATGATTTGTCATTTGAGGCAGTTTGCGGCAGTTTGAAGCAGCTTGAGCTAGCCCGGTCAGTCTTCCGTTGGCAATATCGTTTAACCCTTTTGGCACAGGATTAACACCTGGTGACCACCCATCCAACTTCAGATGGTGAGGGGATCTAGGGGCTCCTTCAGTGATGACCATAGAATTTGGACAGGCTTATATGATAGAAGGCAGTCCTTCAGGTATTCAGGTCCCAAGTCGGCAAGGGCTTTATGGGTAATAATCAGAGTTCTGTTGGGATGCAGAACATCTCTATGGTTCTTTCTTGTGTCAGATTTCGTGGTGCATCAGGTTCTGCCTTTCCAGTCTGTGTCTGCAGAGCCCTTCATGTATTCCAGTGACCTCTACGTGGCTTTGGCCCAGCCAAGCTCCAGCAGCTGTGCCATCCTCAAGTGGGACTATGTCGAGCGCAAGCTGCGGGACTTTGGCCGCATCCCTGGTAAGGAGCCGTTGTTGCACAGCCTTATACTGTGGGGCAGAAGGGGGGCAATATGTTTGGCTCCATGAAGAGAGAGGAATGAGAAATGCAGCACAGATAAGGGCCAATTCACACAGCTTGTGATGAGAAATGCAACATTTGCCATAGAGTGTGCAGGCGGCCATGATTCACCTTGCTCCCTAGTGTGTTTACATGTACGATAAGCAAACAAACATGGTCTTGTTGCATGCATCCATTAAGTATGCAATCTCCAATGGCTGCTGTTTTTGGAGAGAGAGATGCTGGGGGTTGATCCTACCTTCCTGGCTGATCCTACCTTCAGAAAGTCCTCACTTTCTGTCCTGGAAAGCCCAGGGATGACAACAGCTGTAGCTATTGTGTGATGAGGAAGCTCTCTGCATATGCTCAAACACCCTCCTTGTCCTCGGGGCTATAGCCACATGAGGGATTTTCCCATCCTGGATAGTCCAGACTACTTCCCTGAATTTCAGCTCTCCCTCTTTCTTAGAGTAAATCTTTAATCATATTTAGCATTTATAAATAGATTTTGAGTGTTTGAAGTGCTACCATTACAGCAGCCTTGTAAGGTAGGTCAGTATGATTTTCCCCATTTGGCAGATGGGAGGGCTGAGGCCGAAAGAGAGGCCTTGCCTAAGGCTACCCAGAAAGGCCATGGCAGGGATGAGATATGGGCCAGGGCCTTCCTGATTCATAGCCGGGTCTCTTGGCCACTTTACTCTGGCTGCTGTCTAGCCCTTGGAGGTACAGAAGAAAATTGACAGGCATTGCTCACTTACTTAGTAACCAGCAAACCTCCTCTTGTTTTACAGTGTTCTGACCAATGCATGCAAAGCCAGTGGGATGATACACACACATATATATACACACACACACACTGCATTGTTTTAATGTTTTTAATATTAACCTTTATGTTTTATTAAAATTATTAATTTTAACCAGATTATTTGCATTAGGCTTTTGGTATTTTGCACTGATTTATGATGGACCCTGAGCTTCCCTTCCCACACAAGAGGCACACCCACACAGATGCCGTGCCTTTTCATGATGATGACTGCAAAGGTTCAGGTGTAAGAGAAATACAGGAGGCTAAAATGTCAGGGTCCCTGTTATTGGATACTTAGGCATGCTTACTTTAAACAGCCTCAGCTTAGCCCTGATGTTGTAGGTGAGGTGCCTTTGGGGACTGAGATAAGAATGTTCACATTCACTCAAATTTATTTAAGTTCTACAAATAAGGACTAAAGCAATGACATAAGCTACATGTATTTATTATAGAAAGATAAAGAAAAAATTTACGAGCAACAAAGTAAATATAAGGCATACTTATACATCCTACCACTCACACTTGTACTTTACCAGGAAGGGTAAAGGGATTCTCTCTTTCTCCAAGCATGACTGGGGAGTCACTGAGGCCAAAGTGATAGGTTCAGAGTAACATCTCAGGTTCAGGGTGAAAGAAGAAAGACAGACCCCGATCTCCTCCATGTATTAACTTAAATACCCTCCCAAATTTGGTGATGTCCTTCTTATTATATATTTTAAAATCTTTACAACCACTGGTTTATACCACATTATAGGTCATCCTATTCCCAGAAAACCCATCCTTCTGTCCTCAGAATCACCCCTGTCCTTGACGTAAGGTGTTGACTACGAAACAGGTCTAAGTTCTCCTTTTATGTGGTCAATAGCTCCTTTTTTCTTCCCTTTATTGGATGTCTGCATCCGTTCAGATCGGGACGTAGCATGTGTTTGCCTAGGAGCTGAAGGGAGTTTGCTTTTTCTGTGCTGATGCTTCCAATTGCTACGTTCCAGCTCACTCGGCTGTCTACTGTAAACCAATTGTGGCCGAGTCACAGCTCTATGTCGTGGTGGCCCAGCTCTTTGGCGGCTCCTACATCTACCGCTGGGACACCAACATCGACAAGTTCATCAAGATCCAAGACATCGACAGCCAGAAGATCCGCAAACCCAACGACATCGAGGCTTTCCAGATCGAAGGCGACTGGTTCTTCGTCATTGCGGACAGTTCCAAAGCCGGCTCCACCAGCCTCTACCGCTGGAACCAGAATGGCTTCTACTCCCACCAGGACCTGCACTCGTGGCACCGAGACACAGACGTGGAGTACGTGGAGATTGATGGCAAGCCCCGGCTCATCATCTCCAGCAGCTCCCAGGCACCCATCATCTACCAGTGGAACCGCTCGCAGAAGCAGTTTGCCCACCTGGGCGACGTGGTGGAAGTGATGGACGTGCAGATGGTCAAGCATTTCCGGATAAAGAGGGACAACTACTTGTGCCTGAGCCGCTACATTGGCGACTCCAAGGTGGTCAAGTGGGAGGGGCTGCAGTTCACAGAGGTGCAGACCTTGCCCTCCCGAGGTTCCATGGTCATGGAGCCTTTCCAAGTGTCTCAGCATCAATACATGGCCCTGGGCAGTGACTTCTCCTTTACCCACATCTATCTCTGGGACAAACAGAAGCAGAAGTTTGTGAAGTTCCAGGAACTCTCGGTTCAAGCCCCAAGAGCTTTCCGCCCCATCCCGTTAGAGGACATGAATATCCTGCTTGCACCCAGCTTCAAGGGAAACACACTGGTTTACAAGCATATTGTGGTAGATCTCAGCTTGTAGGGCAGTTGGGTAATTGCCCTCCCCTACTCACACGACGCCACACACCACCCATTATTCCACTGGAGCTGCCTCCTGCATAAATGGCACCTGAGCGCTGTAATCACTTGGAGCACGGTTGCTTAGTCTCTGTCCCCTGAATTCCCTTCACTTGTGCATTCTTCTCTCCATACTAAGGCAGACCCATGCCCTTTATGATGCATAGGCTTCTACAGAGTACAAAAGGGGCCTAATAGTGACTTGGATGTGTATGCTGCCACGCACTCCTAGATCTTGCCTCTATGTCCATGCAATATAGACCAAGTTTCTTGGTTGAAACGAAAACCTTGTTGCCAGATGTTGAGCACTGGAACAACTGCATACACACGCGCGCGCGCGCACATACCAACAGTTCATTGGACAACTTGGCACTCACGCCAATGCCTTTTTGAGATGACCCCTTGAGAGTGCATGTGCTGACGAGAGTGTTGGACTGGGAGTCGGGAGATCCGGGTTCTAGCCCCCACTCAGCCATGGAAGCTCACTGGGTGACTTTGGGCCAGTCACAGACTCGCAGCCCAACCCACCTCACAGGGTTGTTGTTGTGAGGATAAAATGGAGGACGAGGAGGACTATGTACTCCGCCTTGGGTTCCTTAAGGAGGAAAAAAGGCGGGATATAAATGTAATAATAAATAAATACATTTCTAGGGCACTTCCACACTTGGAACTCTAGAATTGCCCCTTTTTGTCCATTCACTGTTACAGGACTACACGACATTGTCATCAAATCATCATTCTCTTCTCTTTTCCCCCATGCTTCCTCTGTTTCTTTGGAGATCTTATACATCTGACTTTGGGAGAGGAATAGAAGAGCAGCACAGGTGCAGACTGCCCTTGCACGGCGCTTCTGTCTTCTTTAAGAGGCCTGGTTTTGATGTGTGTGATGACGTTTCGGGTATGAGCCCTATTGCCCTCCCTCTTCACTTCAGCACTCCTCCACTATTACCTTTTCAATTAGCATCATTGTAGCAGCGTGGTTTTGAAAAATCACTTTTTAATTGGTTTTAACATTTTTAAAATCATTTTTGCCTATATTAAAACATTCATTCATTCATGGCGCTTACATGGCAAAAGTGTTGTAGCACAAATAAAAAATTAACAGTACAATCCTGTACATGTCTACTCTGAAGTAAGCCCTATGGGGTTCAATGGGACTTACACACTTACACCCAGGTAAGTGTATATAGGACTGTAGTCAATGCTGCAATCCCATGCATGCTTGCCTGGGAGCAAGTCCCATTTAACCCAGTGGAGCTTACTTCAGAGAACACATGTACAGGAATGCACTGTAAAAACAACACCAGCACACTGCAAAATTAGTGTGCTCAGGTGCATTGACCCTCCCACACCCACATGGATATGTTATGCCTTCTAGAGTGAATGGAACATAGTCCATTCAGTGCATACAAACACACACAAGCTATACTTGCTAACATGTGGAAAGTCATTTGCAATTCCACATGTAGTTTGCAACAGAAGAGAAATGACTGGGTAGTGCTAAAACACCACAGTCTGGAAGCACCCTTCGATTGAATGCCATGGCTAGGATCTTATGGTCCAGTTAGGTTTTGCTAGTGGATTTGTGCTGGGGGATAGCCAATTCAAATGTCACTCTTCCACGAAGTTGATGTGATCACAGGATAGCTTGATGACTCATCCTGTGAGTGCAAACCTTTACATTAGAATTGCCTCTCTAGCATCTTATGTATAATCTTTTCAATGAAACCCTTTCTGGGCACATTTAAATTGAGTCGTGCCTGAGTTGTGCCTAAATCAATTTGTAATGTAAAATCTACATTGGTTAGAATGTACACCCAATTTCTCTTCTGCCGAATAAGATTGATATGCAGGTTAAACAGCATGAAAGTTGTTGCAATGCACTTTTTCGTTTCACATGGGAAAACGAAAGATCAGAGGCAGCCTGTGCATACAAACACTCTGTACACAAGTGCTCATCAAGGCTCTACCAGTTTAGGCTGCTTGTGGGGAGAGGGGTTACCTTGAATGAGTGCTCTCCCACCAACAACAAAAAGGTCACACAGGGAAAAGTCTAAACTAGAAGCCATTTCCCTGACGGTTGGTTTCCTATGGGCAGGCAGGTATTTTGCTTCTTTAAAAAATTTGGAGACAGTTCAGTCTTGATTCTTCCTCCCTGCAGTTTTGTAGTGGTACAGTCCTGGACCAGTTGTACCAAGTGAGCTGCTGTATGAACTGGCTGTCGGGGAACATCAACATGCCCTGATTTAGATGATCACCATGTCTTCTTTCAGCATGCCTGAGAGCCAAAGTATACATGACATGCACATGTGTGTAATGGTATCTGGACAGCCACCCCCACCCCCTGGAAAAGCCACTTTGGGTGGGGGCAATTGACAGCAGAGACATAACAGGGACAAGGAGATGGTGTGCTGTCTTTCATCACCATTTCTCTACTCTAAATCAAACACACACACATGCACACAGCAGCTTTTTCCCCTGTGGGGTTCAGATTTGTGTAATGGGATGTTTGGCTCATTCCTGCATTATATTTGAACAGGGCATTTCCTTGACTCAGCTGACCCTTGGCCCCTGCCTTTCACCCAAAGCCACTAGGTACCCATGAGACCTTTGGCTCCTGCTGCTTTCGGGGAGGGGTGAAGCATACGCTTTCCATGCAAAACATCCCCGGTTTCAGCCCTAGTATCATGCTGGGAAAAAGCGAAACCCCCTGTCTGAAACTTCAGAGTGTAGAGCTCCTATGTTCCCTCCCAGTTTTGCACAGAGCCATTTCCTCTGAATGTGCCCTCCGGTGATGACTGTGCGAGCGAAGCCCACGTGGGAAGCTAGAGCCCATCTGAAGCCCTCTATGATTCAGCTGTCCTGCTGTCACATGAAAGAAGGAACCTTGGTCTGGTCACCTCTGGACAATTTTATCATGTGAAAACGTAACATGCGGATCTAGCCTTTAATCAGTGCTGGCTCTGTTTCCCAGGAATGTAGAACAGGAACTACAGGTTGTTGCCTATGGAGAGGATATTATTTCCCCATGCTGGGTGTCACAGATACGTCAAAAGTAAAAAACCACCTCAGCCCTTAATTTCAGTCAGTGCTCACAGCTGCCGAGCTCAGGATGAAGCTGGTACCTGGATGGAGAAACAGGGCCAAGCTAGATGTGCAGGGAGCAGCGATGTTTGCTTGTCCCGAGTCTGCTCCATCCACATCTAAAGCAGGTGCTGGAGAGTGTCGGTTTGGCACCAAAAGGTGTGTGTGGGTGAGGGGATGTGAAGCCTGCCCCTCTCCTGCCTCACCTCTGTGGACTTAACCTCCATCGCCCCCGGCACTTTCCTCCAGGCCTAACCCCAGTGCTCGAGGAGAGACAGGCAGTGGAGAAAAGTGTCTCAAGCAATGGAGCATGGCCAGAGAAGCTGGGGAAAGGAGCCAGAGAAGCTGTGCACCCCGGTGGGTGTAAAAACTGCCTCTCCCTCGTTTTAGCCATGAAAGGAGCAGACCTGTGAAGAGCACAAGTATGGCTGCTCTGTCGAATCTGCTTTGGCCCGACACCGGTGTATCAGCCGCAAGTGTTCTTCCTTGTGGCTGGAGGGGAGGGTGCCTCTGGGCATACACAAAGAGAAGGTCTCTCACTGCTAAGCCACCTAGCTGTCAGGCATTTGTGCTTGGGGCTGGGGTGAAGCTTCCTGGTCCAAGAATGTCGCACTCAGACAAGACTGAGGTGTTCTCATGTTAAGCCAAAATAGCTTATTTGGCAGTGGGATGGGGGTGACTAAGGCAGGAAATACCAACTTTGTTTTGAAGACCCAAGGAGCAAAAGTGGCTTTTAGTATCTCTGTTGGAAATATCCTGAGAAAAGAATTTACAGGGAAAAGTGATGACTTTTCCTTCACTCCCCTTGAGGTGGAGGTGTTAGGGTGCGGCAGAGGAAAGGAATACATACTCCATTTTCATTCCATTTTCTAAACGTCTTCATATACTTTCATGAAAACATCTAGAAAATTGAGGGGCAAGAGTGAGAAGTTCCCCTCACCACTGCAAGTCTTGCTTAAATGTGTAAGGGATGCATGGGGGAGGTGTATTGTGGAAGACAGCTCCCATTCCTGCAGCTTTGAATTGGCACAGAAAATTTGACATTGCAATAAAGTGCTGTTTGCTACCTACATCTTCAGTTTGTCTTTCTTAACTGCCCAGAAGCTTCCACATTTTCTGTCTTGAATTATGTCAACTGAGGTTGTCTTCATAAGGAAAACAAGCAACGTTTGGGTCATGGGCTGGGGGCAAAGCTGAAGCACACAGCTGTTTGTGGTCATAATTTGTGCGCATAGTATGCACCGTTACAAACCACCCATGCACTTTCCTACTGTGTGCTCTTTGTTGCTTAGCATCACATTCCATGGCATTTAGAAACCTACACAGAGTATTAGAAGATCCTGGGAATTGATCAGCATGAATGCAGAAGAGTGTTATATTCACGAAGCATCATGAACTCCAACAAAACTTTATTTGGAGTGAGGGATTAAAAAACACCCACCTAGGAACAAAGGGGGGGGAGCAAAATGTGCAAACACAGTACAGCTGTCTTAATAATATCTTATTGGATATTTTATTGCATCATTGCTCTTATCATAACATTGACAACTTCACATGACTTGCCTGGAATTATTCCCATCACCTTGCAAACATTGGTGAACACTCTGGAGCAATCTTCTCCAACCTGGTGCCATCTAGATGTTTTGTGCTACAACTCCCAGCATTCTTGGCAATTGGCCATGCTGGCTGAGCTGATGGGAACTGAAGTTCAAAACATCTGGAGGGCACCAGGTTGGGGAAGAGAGCAGCAGTGGAGTCAGCGGGGTGTGTCCTTAGTGGGAGGAGACATGGGTATGCTTGGTCAGGGTTTAGGATTTTAGAGGAGCCTGCACTACTCACTTTACTTTTCACATGGTTATCAGCCAGTTTTTATACTAGCTAACAATACAACATTTGCATGGCTTGAATTTTGAACTGCAGCAGTGTTCTTTGAAACTGAGTATTTTTCCTGGAACTGCACATTTTGTGTAGGGTTGCACATTTTAAAAATGCCATGATAGCATCAGAGAACAAGTCAACCATTTCTGGTAGACCTGGTGACTAAGCACTGACAAGGCCTGGGGCCCGTGCCTACAAGATAGGTAGACCTGGCCGCTGAGAAACCTGTACACCAGGTCTAGCCCTTGTTTCACAATGTCTTTCCACCCACAGCTGAAACCCTCAGTTCTTTTCCTGACTCCTTCCTCCCCTTATCGGCCCTTGGGCCAACAACCGCTGCAGGGGTGGAGGGTGTGGTTAATGTGGGCTGGCAGGGCACTCCTAGGCTCTGCTCTGTAGTCAACGCACAATAGGTTCAGGTTCCCACAATAACCTTCGCAGCCAGGCTATGTCGTACTACAGTACATGAGAAACCACAGCCTCAGCTCCAAGGCCTGCACCCAGAGAGATGGGAAGAGGCTGCAGGAGCGAAAAACGGAAGGTCCCCTTAAAGCTCTGCGCACACAAACAACCCCTTCTAGCCAGACATTGCATGGCTGCTACAATCAACTTCACAGCCCCATCTGCATTTCCTTAAAACACCAACGCCGATTTCCATGAGTGATTTACTCCGAACTGGCTGTGTGTGGAGGTCGTTAGGGATACATGATGTCGTGGCCATCCAGCTGCCGTCCCAGAGCTCATTGTGGAAAAAACAGATTTTCTGAGGCTGTGTTTCCACGACAATGGAAGGAGAAGCTAATGGAGGAGCACTGGATTTTGTAAAAGGAATCAGCTTTACTGCGCTCTGGTACATACAGGGCTCCAGGAGCAGGTTCTCCGTAGCAGTAAAAATCTCTTCACAGAACATACTTTCCTGTCGACTTATGGAAAAGAATCAGACTTTAAGCAGTCTCAGAAAATCCAGTTTTTCCGTGATAAGCTCCAAGGTGGCTGCTGGATGGCCATGACGTCATGTATCCCTAACAACTTCCACACACAGCCAGTTTGGAGTAAACCATTTGTGGAAGCAGGCCCTGAGTATGTGTAACGTCCAGTTCTTTTCCTTAAGTCAAGATTCCGGCTGAACATCAGGAGAAACTTCCTGACTGTTAGAGCAATAAGACAATGGAACCAATTCCCTAGGGAGGTGGTGGGCTCTCCCACACTGGAGGCATTCAAGATGAGGCTGGACAGCCACCTGTCAGGGATGCTCTGACTTGGATTCCTGCGTTGAGCAGGGGGTTGGACTCGATGGCCTTGTAGGCCCCTTCCAACCCTACTATTCTATGATTCTATAAGTCAGGTTCTCCCTGGTATAGTTGCTGTGTGCCCCAACCCCTGCATTGTCCTCGGGTATGCTGCCCTGCCCAGGGGTGTGCCTTTCACCGTGACTCTGGTCAAGGGGTGTTTCCCGTCCCTGCACAAACCAATTAGTGTCTCCTCAGAAGTAACTCCCATTGTGCTCAGTGAAGCTTGTCCCTTGCATGCCCACATCAGAATGTACAGAGATCCCCATCAATGGACATGGCACAGTTTAAAGCCCAATTCCCTAAGTGCTGTAAAGTCTGATCTCAAGGCTCCAATTCTTCTTTGTTTGGCCTTAGGAAGAAACTACTTCGACCCTTCGTTATAGAGAACCTGCGAGTTAAAACTGAGGCTGGTTTCCGTCTTTGTGTTCTCCCCCCCCCTTTCCCAGCACAAGCATATGTGTGTCTACTCGGAAGTAACTCCCACTGTTGTCATTGAGGCTTGCTCCTGAAACGCAGGTGCATCTGGACCTTCAGGGGAAAGGAGAAAGGGGGGGAGAGCAGGGGAAGCCTCTTCTATTGGTTGAGCGGCCCCTGCCAGTCAGATGACCTTCACTTCAACCCCCACCAGGAAGTATGTCCTGTGAAGCGATTTTTACTGCTGCAGAGAACCGGCTCCTGGAGCCCTGCATGGACCAAAGCGCAGCAAAGCTGATTCCTTTTAAAAAATCCGGTACTCCTCCATTAGCTTCTCCTTCTGTTATTGCGGAAACACGGCCCAGGAGACTGGATGACAACACTGGACTACACTGCAGAGTTGTCTTATACTGCTCTAAACCCCTTCCTGCCCCTGCAAAACGAGGATAAAAACACTGGGCTACTTTGCAGGACTGGTGTTACGCACACTTTCACAGCCACAGCCCTGCCTCCTGGATTGTGGGCACAATAATTATTAACTTTATCTGCACATTTTGGCTGGATAATTTTTAAATTTTTATAAACTTAAAAAGATATTAAGAAGACCTTAGTTAGAAAGATCATAGTCTTTGCTACTACCTTTTGTTTTGGGGGCAGTCACGCTACTGCCCAAACTCAGCTACACCAAACTCCTGGATTTCTAGTTTTTTTTTTTTTTAATGAAGCTGCAATTACTTCCTAACAGGGAAGACCCCCCAAAAGACTTAACACACCCAGAAGGGATAGATAGATGACAGACAGACAGACAGGCAGACAGACAGACAGACAGATTATTGCTCAGTAGCTAACCAGGCTTTTGCAAATATATAAAACTAAAAACATAGAGCAGGAGAGATACACAGTACCAGCATACAAGAAAAAACAGGCTAAATATAATAATAGCAAAATAAGTAATAGTTTAACATATGTCAACAAGAAGTTTTTAAGATAGCTAAAATAGCTCAATGGTCTTCATTGTCATCAGTCTAGATAAAAGTTTTCCTTTTCCCTAGAGCCAACTAAACAAATTTAGCAGTGTAGTATGTTACAAAATAATCTGTTCGTGACAATAAAATTATGATTTCATTGAAACAGGAGTTATCTCTGATACCAACAGGAAGAACATAATCCTATGCATGTTTAGGCAGAAAAAAGTCCTACAACTCCCAGCATTGCTGGCTGGGGAATGTTGGGAGTTCTAGGACTTTCTCTGTCTAAACATGCATAGGATTGCGCCTTAAAGGAATAAAGATATTGAATTCTCGGATCTAGATACCATGGATATTCCAAGAAAGTGAACCAAATCCTCTTTCTTCTGGCATCCAGTGTCCCTTAAACTCCCTTAACTGCAGGGTATTTAATCTGCATTTGGTTAAGAGCCATCAGAAACCATATGAGCAGATAAAGGACAAATTTACCAAGAAGGGCTATAAAATCTTTATACAGCCTATTGGAACAGCAGCAGGCCACGAGTGCAGTACTAGTCTGCAAGTCAACATCAGTCAGACGTCTTGAGACTTCCAGACAGACACTGCCGTAGCCTCTTGCAATTAGATAGCCCACTGAGAAACCCAGTTTAGGAATTAATTCATGCATTTTTGTGGCCCATGATTCTGCTCCCATGTCTACAAATATCTGTTAAATGGCAAGAGATGCCTGTCGGAAAACTATCTTCAGCCAAAAATAAATAGCTGCCTTCTGAGCGAAAGTTCCCATTGAAGAGCATGCTGTCTCCCTTTGAACAATTGCCTTCGAGGTGGGTCTAGGAACACCCTGGGCAATAGACAGAAAATTATGCTGTTCAGATTCCAGGGTTGCAATGCATGAGTGAATCCACGCCAGGTCCTCATCCACGAGGTCATTTGGTTTTATATAGCTGAAGCAGGGATGTCACTAGCTTCTCACCTGGACAAGCCAAGGAATGAAAAATAGCATTAGCAGTTTCACCAGTGGCCATTGCTTCCTCCTGGATCACTTGGTAAGGAACTATACGTACTCCCCGCATCACTGTCTTTATGCAGCCTTTGTAGAGTTCCGGACAGCTTTTGATTCCATGGGGATGTCTCCGTGGGCGATTTGCTGCGAGCTGACTGCGTTTGGAGGTCGTTTGGGGGCACACCTGGGCTGCTATCCCGCAGCCACCCCAGGGCTTTTCACAGAAAGACCACATTTCCTGAGTGAAAGTCTGATTCGTTGCCTTAAGTCGGGTTCTCTGTGCCATGGTTGTTGTGTGCCCCACCCCCGCATTGACTCTGGGTATGCCAGCCCTGCCCAGGGGTGTGCCTTTCACCTGTCCTTGACCTCACTGACCCCGGTCAAGGGGTGTTTCCCCAGTGTTTTCTCTGCCCGTGTTTCTCTGATGTTCCCGCCATTTCACGGCTGCCCTTCAGAGTTCTGAGCTACCTCATGGCATTCACTTCAGCTTGCCTGTCACTAAACTCTGGTGGCCATCCCTGCAAAGTATAGTTGTGCTCCAGGCAGCCTTCAACTTTTTTTTAAAAGTAAAGCATGAAAGCGAAATAGCGGTTTTGTCCAGCGATGCCTATACCCCGATCTCACTATCTCACCATTGCGCAATGGTGAGATAGTGAGGTATAGGTATCGCTGGGCAAATGAGTGATAGTGAGATAGGGGGTAGTGCTTACTAGTGCGGTTTTAAAGGGAAAGAAATAAAAAGAATTGGAGGAATCGGGCATAGGGTGGGGAAACAGGTGCCTCCTCAGAAGTAACTCCATTGTGGTCATTAAGACTTGTTCCCTAAATATCCATGCTGCATTTCTTTACTGTTTGCTTTGTTGCTGTAAGGAAGTAAGTAATGAAAGGCTTTGATCCTTTGCATTATGGGAGCTTCAGGGCAAGGCGAAAGGGGGGCAGAACCTAGACAGAGGGGGAAGCCTCTCTTATTGGTTGAGCGGCCCCTGCCGGTCTGATGACATTCACTTCAATCCCCCCACACCACCCGGAAGTATGTTCCTGTGAAGCGACTTAGAATGGTGTGGTGCACTTTGTCAGGGTGGAAACTGAGCACATAGAGCCCCAGAGCAGTTCTGATTCTGAGGAGGAACAGCAATCCGTGGGATAGGAGCCAGCTCATCCCTAGGGATGGCAGAGAATTTCTCCCCGAAACTTCGGGGGGCCGAGCGCCAACGTGTTCGGCCCCCTGAACAAGTTTCGGGGAGAATTTCTCCGCCCCCCGCCCCCCCCCCGGGACGGGACTTACCTTTGGCGAATGTCCCTCCCGGCGGCGGGTCCGGCCGGCGGTTCGTCGGGTCTTCGTCCGGGGCGGGAGCGGCAGCCGGTGTTTCGACCGGCTGCCGCCGCCGCCATTCCAATAAAAGAAAAAAAAAACGCCCCCGTGATAGGCTACGTGACGATTAACGTAGCCTATCACGGCTAGATTTGCAAAGTCAGCCGTGATAGGCTACGTAAATTGTTACGTAGCCTATCACGGGTGACTTAAAAAAAAAAAAAAAGGGCGTATGGATAATGGCGGCCCCCATAGGGAGCCGCCATTCCCGTTCCTTATTTGGTCGCTGTAGTCTACGTAAAGATTTACGTAGACTACAGCGACCAAATAAGGAACGCGAATGGCGGCTCCCTATGGGGGCCGCCATTTGCGTACGCGCTTTTTTTTTTTTAAGTCACCCGTGATAGGCTACGTGACGATTTACGTAGCCTATCACGGCTGACTTTGCAGATCTAGCCGTGATAGGCTACGTTAATCGTCACGTAGCCTATCACGGGGGCGTTTTTTGTTTTTTTTTTACTTTTAATTTCGCGGCCGGGCGAGGCGAGGCGCCTCCCCCCCGGCCTGAATTTCGGCCGGGCGAGGCGGGAAGCCTCCCCCCCCGGCCTGAACTTCGCAGGGGGAGCAGCGCAGCGCCTCCCCCCCACCGCGAAAAGCTGCGAGACCAGGTAAGTGACTTTCATGCACCCCTACTCATCCCTCACAGGTACAGCAGCTGGCAAAGATTCCTCCTGCCGGCATTCGTGAGATAGATAATGATCCTAGCAGTGAGAAAGTGCGGGAACGGGGCTTACTAGATGCTCAACGCAGACGCAGGGAGCGACGAGCGATGGAGGATGCGGAAAGGAGGCGTAGCACCCGTTTGGCACGCAAGCAACGGCCGCCTCCCGTGGACCCAAGGGAAAGAGGGAGGAGCTCTCCCTAGCCCATAAGTTCAGGGTCTTCAAGTGACTCTCCTTCAAACAGGGATCAACTGCCTACTCGGAGCATAGGCTATTCTGCTATCTTTCCCCAGTGCTGTTCCTTGCTTAGTCGCTAGTGACTAGTATCTGAAAGAGTCATAAAGTAATAAAGGAATAAAGCCTCGGAAAGAATCCTCATCATCTGTGTCCTGAGTTGGCTACTGGAAAGGAAAGGTTCCTCCTGTGCAAGCACCGAGTCATTGCTGACTCCTAGAGAACGCCGCTTTTGCTGGCGTTTTCATGGCAGACTGTAGCAGGGTGGTTTGCCATTGCCTTCCCCAGTCATGACTACCTTTCCCCCAGCAAGCTGGGTACTCATTTTACCGACCTCGGAAGGATGGAGGGCTGAGTCGACCTGAGCCGACTACCACAGACTCAGCTTCTGCTGGGATTGAACTCAGGTCGTGGGGAGAGTTTCAGTTGCAATACTGCCACCTACCACTCTGCGCCACACGAGGCTATTGGAGGGGACTGCAAGAGGCAGCTAGGGCGCTCCTGACACACTCGTTCATGGAGCCCTGCACGGACCAAAGCTGGTTCCTCGAAAAATTGGGTAAGCTGCCATTCACTTCTCCTTCCGTTGTCTTGGAGACACTCCCCACATCATAGACTCATAGGATCATAGAATAGTAGGGTTGGAAGGGGGCTATAAGACCATCAAGTCCAACCCGCTGCTCAATATCTCCACATCATCTTGGCACAAACTGGCTCTTTTGAATACGGATCGTACCCTGCTAAGGAGAATTCAGGGGTTCTGTGATAGCTCTACTATACATGTTAGAGTCACAGTGCTGCCCCCAGCTCTGTATTGTATTAAAGTATAAGAAATGTATAAGTTGATGCTGTGGGTGGAGAGATCAAGCATTTGCTAGCCAGGCCTGCTGTAGCCGGAACCTATCAGTCTGAGATGAACTAGCAGGGACTTTCCTTTGGGCGGGAGCCTTTCTTCCTTTCTGCCCAGCCAGCACAGCAGCGCGAGGCTCAGGACACCTAGCCGGGAAGACTCTGCTCTCACCAGGCCTCGCCCCTGTTTATCCATCACCTTCCAACTATTTCCCACTGGACCCAGCCGTCCTTTGTGGCAGCCTCCTTATTTCCTGCAGACTTAGTGATTGTCTCTTTGTTGTTCAACTGAAAGAGGCTGTTCAATAAAGACTTGTCTGTTGGATTTAAAGAGAGGCTTGAGTTAAAGTGGCTGAAAAGTGTCTGTGCGCAGGGCACATGGGCATGGAGGCAGCACAGTCACTTTAGAGAGCAGTTTATGGGAAGTCATTACTGCAAATAAGGGAGTGTGAAAAGGGTGCCAATTGGCACAAATTTAATTTGTATCTTAATGATATAGTTTGTTTATTTATTATTACATTTCTATACCGCCTAATAGCCAAAGCCCTCTGGGCGGTTTACGAAGATTAGAAACATGAAAAATACAGTATACAGATATTAAAATCCATTTACATAAAAAACACACAAACAGAAAATATACACAAGAGAATATATATCTAAAACGACTTCAAACAAGCAATCTCAAGCAAACAACTGGATCAATTAAACCTATCATATGCTGCCAAAGGCCTGGGAGAAGAGAAAGGTCTTAACCTGGCAGCAAAAAGATAGCAATGGTGGTGCCAGGCGGGCCGCATTGGGGAGATCATTTCATAATTGGGGGGCCACCACTGAGAAGGCCCTCTCTATTGTTGCTGTCTTCCGAGCTTCCCTTGGAGTAGGCAGCCAGAGAAGGACCTTAGATGTTACGCATACTGTACGGGTAGGTTCGTGTTGGGAGAGGCGCTCTGTCAGGTATTGTGATCCCAAGGCGTGTAAGGCTTTATAGGTTAAAATCAGGCTCAGAAACATACAGGCAGTCAGTGCAAGCGGGCCAATAAGTTCAGACCTTTTGTCCCTGTTATCAATCTGGCCACCACATTTTGCACAAGCTGCAGCTTTTGTTGTTCAGTCGTTCAGTCGTGTCCGACTCTTCGCGACCCCATGGACCATAGCACGCCAGGCCTTCCTGTCCTCCGCTCTCTCCCAGAGTGTGCTCAAGTCCATATTCATTGCATCGGTGATGCTATCTAGCCATCTCATCCTCTGCCGTCCCCTTCTCCTTTTGCCTTCAATCTTTCCCAGCCTCAGGGTCTTTTCCAGTTACTTTTCTCTTCGCATTTGGTGGCCAAAATATTTCAGCTTCAGCTTCAGTATCTGTCCTTCCAATGAGCACTCAGGGTTGATTTCCTTTAGGATGGACTGATTGGACCTCCTTGCAGTCCAGGGGACTCGTAAGAGTCTTCTCCAGCACCACAGTTCGAAAGCATCAATTCTTCACCACTCAGCCTTCCATGTAGTCCAGCTCTCACAGCCATACGTTGCTACTGGGAAAACCACAGCTTTGATTATACGAACCTTTGTCAGCAAGGTGATGTCTCTGCTTCTTACTATGCTGTCTAGGTTGGCCATAGCTTTCTTCTCAAGGAGCAAGCGTCTTTTAATTTCATGGCTACAGTCACCGTCTGCGGTGATCTTGGAGCCCAAGAAAATAAAATCTGTCACTGCTTCCATTTCTTCCCCTTCTATATGCCAGGAAGTGATGGGGCCAGATGCCATGATCTTTGTTTTTTTAATGTTGAGTTTCAAACCAGCTTTTGCACTCTCCTCTTTCACCCTCAACAAGAGGCTCTTGAGATCCTCTTCGCTTTCTGCCATTAGGGTGGTATCGTCTGCATATCGGAGGTTGTTGATAATTCTCCCGGCAATCTTAATTCCGACCTCTGATTCATCCAACCCAGCGTTTCTCATGATGTACTCTGCATATAAGTTAAATAAGCAGGGCGACAATATACAGCCTTGTCATACTCCTTTCCCAATTTTGAACCAATTGGTTGTTCCATGTCCGGTTCTTACTGTTGCTTCTTGACCCTTGTACAGGTTTCTCAGGAGACAGGTAAGGTGGTCTGGTACTCCCATCTCTTTAAGAATTTGCCAGAGTTTGTTGTGATCCACACAATCAAAGGCTTTAGCGTAGTCAATGAAGCAGAAATAGACGTTTTTCTGGAATTCTCTTGCTTTCTCCATGATGCAGCGAATGTTGGCGATTTGATTTCTAGTTCCTCTGCCTCTTCGAAACCCAGCTTGTACTTCCAGTAGTTCTCGGTTCGCATACTGCTGAAGCCTAGCTTGTAGGATTTTGAGCATAACCTTGCTGGCATGTGAATGAGCGCAATTGTACGGTACTTTGAGCACTCCTTGGCATTGCCCTTCTTTGGAATTGAAATGTAAACTGACCTTTTCCAGTCTTGTGGCCACTGCTGAGTGTTCCAAATTTGTTGGCATATTGAGTGCAGCACTTAAAAAGCATCATCTTTTAGGATCTTAAATAGCTCAGCTGGAATACTGTCATCTCCGCTAGCTTTGTTGTTAGTAATGCTTCCTAAGGCCCACTTGACTTCACTCTCTAGGATGTCCGGCTCAAGTTCAGTGACTGCATTATCATGGCTATCAGGGACATTAAGATCTTTCCTGTATAGTTCTTCTGTGTATTCTTTCCACCTCTTCTTAATTTCATCTGCTTCTATTAGGTCCCTGCCTTCTTTGTCCTTTATCATGCCCGTCTTTGCCTTGATATCTCCAATTTTCTTGAAGAGATCTCTAGTCTTTCCCATTCTATTGTTTTCTTCGATTTCTTTGCATTGTTCATTTAAGAAGGCCTTCTTGTCTCTCCTTGCTATTCTCTGGAAATCTGCATTCAGTTGGGTATATCTTCCCCTTTCTCCCTTGCTTTTCGCTTCCCTTCTTTCCTCAGCTACTTGTAAAGCCTCATCAGACAGCCACTTGGCTTTCTTGCATTTCTTTTTCTTTGGGATGGATTTCGTTGCTGCCTCCTGAACAGTGTTACGGACCTCCGTCCATAGTTCCTCAGGCACTCTGTCTATCAGGTCTAATCCCTTAAATCTATTCATCACCTCCACTGTATATTCATCAGGGATATGATTTAGATCATACCTGAACGGTTTAGTGGTTTTCCCGACGTTCTTCAATTTAAGCCGAAATTTTGCAAGAAGCAGCTCATGATCTGAGCCACAGTCAGCTCCAGGTCTTGTTTTGACTGACTGTATAGAGCTTCTCCATCTTTGGCTGCAAAGGACATAATCAATCTGATGTCGATATTGACCATCTGGTGATGTCCATGTGTAGAGTCGCCTCTTGTGCTGTTGGAAAACAGTGTTTGCTATGATTAGCGTGTTCTCTTGGCAAAACTCTATTAGCCTTTGTCCTGCTTCATTTTGTACACCAAGGCCATGCTTGCCTGTTATCCCGGTTATTTCTTGACTTCCTACTTTAGCATTCCAATCCCCTATGATGAAGAGGACATCTTTTTTTGGTGTTAGTTCTAGGTGTTGTAGGTCTTCATAGAACCGATCGACCTCAGCTTCTTCGGCATCAGTGGTTGGGGCATAGACTTGAATTACTGTGATATTGAATGGTTTGCCTTGGATTCGTACTGAGATCATTCTATCGTTTTTGAGATTGTACCCCAGTACTGCTTTTCCCACCCTTTTGTTGACTATGAGTGCTACTCCATTTCTTCTAAGGGATTCTTGCCCACGGTAGTAGATATAATGGTCGCCTGAATTAAATTCGCCCATGCCTGTCCATTTTAGTTCGTTGATTCCCAAGATGTCGATGTTCAATCTTGCCATCTCATGTTTGACCACCTCCAGCTTACCTTGATTCATTGATCTTACATTCCAGGTTCCTAAACAATATTGTTCTTTACAGCATTGGACTTTCTTTTCACCACCAGACACATCCACAGCTGAGTGTCCTTTCGGGTTTGGCCCAGCCGCTTCACTCTTTCTGGCGCTACTTGGAAATACCCTCTGCTCTTCCCCAGTAGTATATTGGACACCTTCCTACCTGAGGGGCTCATCTTCTGGCGTCATCTCTTTTAGCCTTGTGATACGTTCCATGGGGTTTTCTTGGCAAGAATACTGGAGTGGGTTGCCATTTCCTTCTCCAGTGGACCACATTTTGTCAGAACTCTCCACCATGACCTGTCCGTCTTGGGTGGCCCTGCAGGGCATAGCTTATGGCTTCACTGAGTTATGCAAGCCCCTTCACCACAACAAGACAGCCTCATGTAGAATTCATTGCAATAATCTAATTTGGAGATTACCAGAGCATAGACAACTGAAGCCAGGTTATCCCCGTCCAGATAGGGGCGTAGCTGGGCCACCAACCGAAGTTGGTAGAAGGCACTCTGTTCCTTCAGGGGGAGTGCAACCCCATCCAGAACAGGCTGAGCACCCTCCAACTGGTCAGAAGAACCACCCACCAACAGCATCTCAGCCTTGACTGGATTGAGTTTCAGTTTATTAGCCTTCATCGAGTCCATTGTCATAGCCAGTCACCGATTCAGCACATCCACAGCCTCACCTGAAGAAGATGAATAGGAGAAATAGAGCTGCGTGTCATCAGCGTACTGATGACAACACACTCCAAAACTCCAGATGACCGCACTCAACCATTTCATGTAGATGTTAAATAGCATGGGGGACAAAACCGACCCCTGTGGAACCCCATACTGGAGAATCCACGAGGCTGAGCAATATTCCCCAAGCACCACCTTCTGGAGCCAACCATCCAAGTAGGAGAGAAACCACTGCAATGCGGTGCCTCCCACTCCCAGCTCAGACTATTGTCCCAGAAGGATACTATGGTTGATGGTATTGAGAGCCTCTGAGAGATCAAGGAGAATCAACAAGGTCACACTCCCCCTGTCACTCTCCTGACATAGGTCATCATACAGGGCGACCAAGGCTGTTTCCATGCCAAAACCTAGCTTGAACCCTGACTGAAATGGATCTAGATAATCAGTCTCATCCAAGAGTGTCTGGAACATTTGCCGCTGGCCTAAAATTATTAAGATTTTCTGGGTCCAGGGAGGGTTTCTTCAGGAGTGATCTCACCTCACCATTTGAGGTGGCCCAGGACCACTGCCTCTCGCAAGGAGGCATTAATCACCTCCCTGGCCCAGCCAACTGTTCCTGCCCTGCCAGTTTCTATAAGCCAAGAGGGGCAAGGATCCAGTATGGAAGTGGCTGCGTGAACTTGTTCAAGCACGAAGCACCTAGTTTCTTCTCTTTCTGGTATACAGTTTGTTTCCTCTCCAATTAAGAGAAAGGAGAGGAAAACTGAGCAGGGAGTTGGACTCGATGGTCTTATAGGCCCCCTTTAGCCCCCTTCCAACTCTACTATGCTATGATTCTGTGAGTATTTCTATTCTATTGTATGCTGATGATGCAATTCTTCTGTCATATATCCAGTTGGGGATACGTAGACTTTTGGAAGCCTTAAATTCATACTGCAGAAGGGTTAATACACCCAGATAGTGGGTGTGTTAACCATTGCTATGACTGCATTCATTGGCTAAAAACACTGAAAGGTGGGGGCAGGCTAGTTTCCCACAAAACGAATGAGCAGAATAGTGGCTATGTGTTTTGCCTCGTATCTCAGGTTCTACAAAGGCTTTTTTTTTTTTTTTTTTTTTTAAGAAAGCTGGGAATCTGGAGATTATGGCTCATCCGGCGGGGGACGTTCCCCCCTTGCCCCTTTCTGTGGATGTCCATGGGGCTGTAGGCCCTCAGCAGGTGCCCAAACATGCCTACCCTTGACGCTGGCCTGGAGGAGGGTTTGGAAATGGCTTTTTCACAAAGAGGGAGAGGGGAGCATGAGGTGGTCTTTGCAAAAAGGTGGTCTTTGCAAAAACTCTTGACATGAATGGCTTCTGCTGCTCCCAAGAGGCAGCAAAGGTGAGCAAGGCGCCTGGAAATATAAAATAGCTCAAAGCTCTAAGCGGCGGGCTAGCCGAAGAGACTGAAGAGAGAAGTTGTGGCAGCAGCAGCAAATCACGTCCATCAACATCCCAGACCACGGGAGTGGGGGTGGGGGAACAGACGTTTTACAGTGGGACAGGCTTCAGTGGTGATGTAAAAACAACCCCCCCTTGTCCAATAAAACAATGGATCCACATTTTTAAAATGTTTTTAAAAAGGCAGCAGGACTCACCTGATAACCGCCTCCTGCTTTTAATGTAATGAAAGCAATATGAGGCAACATGGGAAATAATATCACATTGCAGTGTAATACAACTCTGCTCACGTGGTCTTAAAAGTACCCCCAATTTCTCCACTGCACATTCAGTTGTGGCACAGAAATATGTTTTAAACACAAAGGATGCTCTGCTGTATTCAGTGATGTGTACAACTGCGTGGTCAAAAAATTCTGTCACAGTGATGCCTCTATGATAGTATGCTCATGTGTCCTCTTTTACAGAGGACCACCCTCTATTTGAAAGTGCCCTCTAACTGAAGGGCTGTCCTGTCCAAGTCCGGTTTAAAAATAAAGGACCCCAGGAAGGGAGAGCAGCCAGGGCCCTGAAGTTGCCCTTCAAGAGTTGGCAGCACCTGGACAGCAGACGGAACAGGCAAATACACAGGTACCCTGGTCACAGTCTTTCCCACTGTTAAATTGTATTTCTGTTGAATTTATAATAATTATGTATAAATTTGCATTTATATGCACAATTTAGCATATGAAATTTTTATGAAAATTAGTCCCCTCTTTTGTCCTCTTTTTTGGTGATGCAGAAGTGGTCACCCTACTCTGCAACCAAGGGGTCTGCAGTGTAGACCCTACCCTGTTTGTGAATTATGGTGTTGTATCGATTTTAATGTTTTTAACAATATTTTATATAAATATTTAGCCATTATTGTGTATTTTAACTGTATTCTAATGTATATCAGAATGTATTTTAATGTATTTTAATCTCCATGTAAACCATTTAGAGATATTTTTAAAATATGGTAAGCAGTATATAAATCTATTAAATAATGATTAAATAATAACAATAATAAATAAATCATTTACTGGAACTAGAATAGCCTCAAATGTTGGACTATTTTTACTATTATAATTATTATTGCACCTAGTGATGTACAACGGTGTAAAAATAAGAGAGTGCCTCCTCACAGGCTGATAAATCCTGGTTGGCTCTAACGTAGGTGTTAAATAATTATTGCATTTATTTCAGTACTATGTTATGCCAAAAGAAAAAGAAAGCCTGCGGCTACCCAGTGGTCATAACACAAGGAAATGCCATCCCTACAATAAGATGTTGTCTACACACCTGATTTAAGAATATTGTCAGACAGAACAAAGACATCAAAAGAGAAAAAGAAATGAGGAAAAATTAGAGTGAAGTGTTACAGTGAGTACATTCTTAGACATTTAGATGATAATAATCTAAATAGTCTTAAAACTCAGGAAGCAGCTCCTTTGCGGAATATACACAGGTCCTCTTTCTGTTTACTGCCTGGATGGGTCACCATGTATAGCATCCTATGTACACTGCCTTGAGTTCTATCAGAAAAGAAAGGGGAGGTTAAAGGTAATGAGCCAATATATTGAACTCAGGAATTTCCCATTTATGGCACAGACACTACAGAAAACTATTTCTTTATTAAGGACCTCTGACTTACTGCAACACAGGAATCAGAATATACTAGGGATGATGGTAATATAACTACAAGCTCCTTGACCCTTCTGCACTTAATGTCTGTGATTCAACTTTATTAACATGGCACTTAGCAAAGCTGAAGGCATAACATATTGGTCTTCCATTCAAACAAAAGCCAAAGGGGACTTCACGTGATTATGTTTGAAACATGTCAGCATCTCAGGCAGGGCCTTCCTCCCTAGAGATCAAAGTGAAGATCATTGATTGGTTGACAGATATGGTGAGCCTGTGAAGATGAGTTTCTACCAGGTAGGGTGAACCACTAATTCTCTTCCCTGCCTAGTTCAGTTCTTGGTGGTGGCCATTGGGAGGCTCGTCCACCATCTACCATGACATCATCTTTCATCATCATATTCTGCTTTGAATATGCTCCTTGCCCCCACCTCACAATCTCCTCAGTTACCATAGGGACGGCAAGAAACAATTTTGCATCACTGCGATTCTCTTGCCTATTCCTTACCGAACGTTTGATCGGTAGGAGTGTCGGAGTTGGTCTCTCCAGAGATAAGCCAAAGAGTTTCTACAGTCGCCTTATCTGGACATTTTCTGTCATCATGGCAGGTAGGATATTCTGCCATCTGGGTGTTCAGAAGGATCCTTCCTTTTCCAGGTGGCTGATGGAGACAGCAGCTATGAGGTGATGGGGCCACAGCTGGGGAAGGGATAAAGTATTTGGGCAGGATAGAGAAGGTAAAATGCATGGATGAGGAAACTGAGATCAGGTAAGACAAGAAGGAGGAAGGGGCCTGCAAGTCCACAGCTGCAATGCAGGGCACAATCCACAAGATCAGTGACAACTCAGTCCTGGCAATGCCAGCAAGGCTTTGGTTAGCCATGCTTCAGGATAGCCCACGGCTTTCAATGGGAATTAATTCTGACTATCCTTTGCTGGATGTGCCCACAATGACTTTGTTACAGTCTGAAGCGTTGGTTTATTTATGTTTGTACTATCATAAATGTACACAGCACTTTACAGAGTAGGACAAGCAAAGCAAATGGGTCTCTGTCCCAAGGAGCTTACAATATAATTTTGCCAGTTGGGGCAATAGCACAGGAAGGTGAGGGAAGGGTCACAGGGAGGACATGCACACAAATGTTGTCAGGCCCCAAGGGAATGCATAGGCTTCATTTTGGTTGAGGAGGAGACGCCCTTTCAAGCGGACAGAAGCGGTGCCCATTGTGTATAAAAGAGCCCCACAATCCGCCCTCCCCTCAGGCCTCCCAACGAACAGTAAGGGGAAATCCCCCCCAAACACCCCATCTCCCACAACACCCAGATAACACTTCAGCGGCTGTGTAAAGTACAGGAGGCTTCGGGGCAGCTCAGAGCAGTGGAGTCCGAAACGTGTGTATGGATACAGTCATCCATGCATGAGTCCGATTTTCCTCCTACAACCCTGCGAAGGTTAAAAGATGAACGCTCTGCTCTGGCTGTGGCTTCCCAGACTGCTGCAGCAGATCACATGGGAGCTTCAGAGCAAAAAGTTCTGGACAGCAAAGAGTGCTGGGAGAAGAGTGCAATCTTTACATGGAAGGCGCTCCTCGATAAGAATCATTACGAATGTGAACAGGGGAATTTAAAAGGTGCACGTTCTTTAGCTGCTGCCTGTGACCGCAGCAGGTATTCGGGTTACTCTGTTCACATTTGGGAGACGCCTTCGGCCTACACAAATGCTTCTTTCTCACATGTGTTGTGCTTTGACTTACGCTTTGGACCCCCCCAGTCTCCGCCCCTCCCAGCCCCTTCCGCTCAGGCCAACCGCCTGTCCCTTTGGACTCCCGATTGCATCATAACATTCTCCGGCCCGGTAGAATCCTGGGGTCACCAGGGGGACAGCAGCAAATCAGTCCATGGGATCCCCATCCCATGGCTCCCTCTTTCCTGGAAGCCGGCTTGAGTCAACCCCTCAGAGCTGCAACTCAGGAGCAGAGCTCATGCGGAAGGTCCCAGCGTCCTTCTCTGGCACGGGGTCTCCCATGTGGCGCCTGTGGGGACCCATGTGCCCACAGACACCTCGTGGTGCCTGCCAGGCTCCCTGCCCCTCCTGGTTTTTATTTCCTCTCTTAAGATTTTTTTATATATATATATATATATATATATATATATATATATATATATATATATATTTTCTGCATGTGCTCTGCTCCTCAGCTGCAGCTCTGAGGGGTTGAATCAAGTCATCTTCCAGGAAAAAGGGATATATAAATTTTATTATTATCATCATCATCATTATTATTATTATTATTATTATTGAAAGTGGCAGGCTGGCAGGCTGCAAAGCGAAGGGCTGCCCTCCAGCACCACTTTTATGGGGGTTCAGAGAGTGGCTTCGTGCTTTGTGCTCAGACTCCCTCTCTGCCTCGTATTTCGGTTCTTGGGCAGGGGACTTTCCTTGTAGTCTGATGCTGTGACGGTGCCCGCAGCACTCTTCCAAAATTCCAGATGTGCCACCAACCCCACATTGCTGAGGGTCCTTGCGCTGGCAGCTCCTGCCGAAGGAGCAGCTCCGGGAAAGACCTGTGCCTGAGGCCCGCAGAGACTGGCTGCCAACCGGCGAAGGCAGGAAGGGCCCCTGGTTGGGCCCCGGATCAGCGATCTCCAGCACACTCAAGGGCAGCAGCAAGGGGGTCGCCGCCTTCCTCGCAGGGCGGGAGTGTGAATGAGCAGAGGCAGCGGAGGTCTCAGGAACACTTATTTATCAGCCTTCATGACTGGCTCACACCTACAGATTTCAAAGTGGTCTACACCAGTCATAAAAACACAGACATATATATATATTAATACCGAAGGTGCTGCAGAGGTCTGCAGGCCAGAACAGGAGCATCCCAGCAGAGACAAGTGGGGCGTAGGAAGGACCTACTGTGAATCATGCCTCAGCCGGGAGCTCCCTCACAGGCTGTAGGGGAAGCACCCTTCCTCGACCCTTAGTCCTCCTCCCAGCTGCAGAATCTAACATCGACCTCCTTTATGGCTGCCTTGGAAGGGACACTGGGATCATGTCTATGAACAATCAAGACCAGGTAAGTCTGTTCACTGGGCCTGAAGGGCTGACGGTTGCTGAGGCGGACCAGGCGGTGCAGTGGTTAATGCCCCGCCCCCTTGCTTTGTGTTACAGATCGGGCCCCGAACCCAAGGCCACGGGAAAGCTTGAGCCGCCAGCCCCAGAGCACCCCAGAGGGGGCTGCCAGCTCTCCGCCCCATGGCTCCGGAGCCTCCACACCAGGCCTGAGCACCGCTGGCCTGCAGCCTTCCACCCCGGCTCTGCCTCCCCAGCCGGACCCAGGGAGTGCCAGCACCCACAGCTGCCCGTCTCCGGAAACAGCTCACCTGCAGGGAGGTTGGGGGAGTCAGGATCACGTGCAGATGCCCAGCTCAGCAGCTCTTTCTCCTTCCCTCCATGGGTGGCTTGCAGCTGGCCATTTCCCGGGGTCCTTCTACGGGCCACTGGCATCTCCGTTCAGAAGCCTTCCCACCGCCAGCCCCAAGGAGCAGCTGTATGCCCACTCTCACCTCCAGCCTGTGGCCAGTGTTCAGCGGGTACAGGTGCCGTCTTCTAGGCAAGGACACGTCCGGCAAACCTCTTTCCAGGATGGGGCTGGCCTCTACCGGTACCGCCATGCAACCTTGGCCCCCATACCTCAGGGAGAGAGGAATCCCCCTGCACAGACAGGCAGCGATGTCCCTGGGCCAGCAGACCCGAGCAACAACGTGGTCCTTGAAGAGGTGGAGCCGCAAACCACCATGATGCCTGCTCCAGCCGGCAGGCGTTCCACAGCACCACTGAGACCCAGCATTCTCAATGCCTCGAAAGCAGGCTCAAGAGGTATGTGCTGATCTTTGCAGAAAGAGTTGGCTAGTGTTTGGTGATTTATTATGACGTAGGGGTGAAGACATTCTTTTAGATACTCTGGTCCCAAGCTGTCGAGGGCTTTAAGGGTCAACACCAACGCTTCGATGTTGGCTCTGAAGCGGACAGGAAGCCAATGACTGGCAAAGGACTGGCATCACATGATCCTATCGGTCAGTTTTAGAAACCCAGCAGCTGTGTTTTGAACTAACTGACGTTTCTGAACCATTGTCAAAGGTAGCCCCACATACAACGCACTGCCGTAATCCAACTGCGAGCTGACCAGAACATCCATAGCTGTTGCCACGCCATCTCTGTCCGGATCGGGTCACAGTTGGTATATCAGCTCCATGCCCCCCTTGCCACGTGGCACGTAGGCCGTATCTCATCCTCCAAGTTTCTCTACTCCTATCTTTTGCTGGCAGGCACCACCCTTGGGGAAAAGCATGTCTCCTGGGCTTACAACCTCCAGGGAGCTCCTGCTCAGCCCAGACCTGGGGAGAACCCCAATAGCATCCAGCAGCTCACTAGCATGTCTCAGACGTCTTTGGCCCTGCTTTGCCCACCGAATGTGCTGCAGGCTCAGCTTATTCTGGGAGTGTCCCAGTCACCCGCACAGGATTCCAACTTGAGTATTGCACAGCCTGGAACTGGGCCACGGGCTTCATGTATCACCGGGCAAGGCTGGTCTGGATGTCCAACTCTGAACAGCCGCCCACGGCCAATCGTCCCTTTTTCTCCATTCCAATGTTTCAGTGGCAAGTGCTTCCGCTGGGAAAAAGCATGCATCCCGTGGTCCCCACCTCCAGGGAGTTCCTCCTCAGACCCAAACCAGCAGCTGCCAGATCTCGGGTGCGTTTGGGATGCCTCCGGTCCCTGCTTCACCCACCGAATGTGCTGCAGGATCAGCTTCTTCCTGGAACGTCCCAGCCACCAACACAGGACTCCAAGGTGATTGTTGAGCGACCTAGGGGCTGAGCTCCATGAACGTGTTTTCCTGGCCTTGTAATGCCTGGCTCATTGGCATGTCACACAGTGCACACCCCAAACCTTCCTCCTCCTGCTATTTCTCCATCAACAGTGTTTTCCAAGCTCCCATCATGACTTTTTTTGGTGCTTGAGATTTTCATGTGCTACAAAGACATGTGTGTTCCAGCTAGGGATGTATGGATTTTGTTTTATCTGCATTTCACGAGTCGTCAGGTGCCTTTCATTCTTCGTCCGCTCACTGGCAGAATTGCATTTTTTCCAATGTCCCAAGTTTGCACAAATGCACACTTGTGCAAATGCACAAATCCCTCCAAAATGTGTAAACCCCCCCCCCCCCAAATGCACATTTTCATGCTTTCCCCTCTGGGGGAAATGGGCATTTTCAGCCAGCGTCTTTTATTTTACGTCTTTTTCCAGAACTGTTTGCATAAAATTCAGAGAAAGTTTTTTTAAAAACGGTCCAGAAGTCCATGGAATCTGTGCAGCTTGGGAAAAGCTGGTCTGCTGTGGAATCTGTGGGTTTGATTCACAGATATCCGAACTCCTTTGATTCCATTGTGGATTTTTCCAGCATCCCTCGTTCCAGCCAGGCTGTAGTGGAACTCTTGCCACCAGGAGTGGCCGGTAGTGCAGTGGCAAATTCAGAAGTGCAGGGTCCCTTCATGATGGTCACAGCCATGCCCCCTCACAGCCGCGCCCCCCTCACAGCCATGACCCCTCCTGGAATTATGCAACACACACACACCAAGTCAGGTCCAGCACCGTGCTGGAAAATATTTTTGGGTTAGTCCTTCTTAATTCAAGGAACATGTAATAATACTAATACTAAAAATAATGTAATCAGGGTTTATCTACAGTGCAACCTTGGGACCCTCGTTTGCAGGCCAGGCCTTCAGTTATGGATCCTGTGAACCTACTAAAGAGGAAGAATGCTTCAGAATATTTGCCGATTGCCTTTTTGTTGCATGAGAATCCTGGCCAAGAGCCACACATTTGGGATCAGGTGGGAAGAGGAGATGTCTTGCAGATGAGGCCAAGGCTCATAGAATCAGAGAATCAGGGAATCATAGAATAGTAGGGTTTGGAGGGGCCTACAAGACCATCAAGTCCAACCCCCTGCTCAATGCAGGAATCCAAGTCAGAGCATCCCTGACAGATGGCTGTCCAGCCTTGTCTTGAATGCCTCCAGTATTGGAGAGGCCAGGATCTCTTCTTGATCATGCCAGAGTGCAGGATCTGCACTCTAGGGAATCTGCACCCTAGGGAATGGGTTCCACTGTCGTATTGCTCTAACAGTCAGGAAGTTTTTCCTGATGTTCAGCTGGAATCTGGCTTCCTGTAACTTGAGCCCATTATTCCGTGTCCTGCACTCTGGCATGATCAAGAAGAGATCATGGCCTTCCTCTCTGTGACAACCTTTCAAGTACTTGAAGAGCACTATCCTATCTCTCCTCAGTCTTCTCTTTTCAAGGCTAATCATGCCTAGTTCTTTCAGTCTCTCATCATAAAGCTTTGTTTCCAGTCCCCTGATCATCTTTGTTGCCCTCCTCTGAACCCTGTCCAGCTTGTCTGCATCCTTCTTAAAGTGCGGTGCCCAGAACTGGACACAGTACTCCAGATGAGGCCGAACCAGTGCTGAGTAGAGGGGGACTAGTACTTCCCGGGATTTGGAAGCTATGCTTCTATGAATGCAGCCCAAAAGAGCATTTGCCTTTTTTGCAGCCACATCACGTTGTTGGCTCATATTCAGCCTGTGATCTACAACAATTCCAAGATCCTTCTCGCTTGTAGTGTGGTTGAGCCACGTATCCCCCACCTTGTAACTGTGCATTTGGTTTCTTTTTCCTAGGTGCAGAACTTGGCATTTATCCCTATTAAATGTCATTCTGTTGTTTTCTGCCCAGCCCTCCAGTCTATCCAGATCACTTTGAATTTTGTTTCTGTCTTCCAAAGTATTAGCTATCCCACCCAATTTTGTGTCATCTGCAAATCTGATCAGCACTCCCTGCACCTCCTCCTCCAACTCATTAATAAAAATGTTGAAGAGCACTGGGCCCAGGACTGAGCCCTGCGGTACCCCGCTCTTAACCTCTCCCCAGTTTGAGAAGATGTCTTGCAGATTGAGTGGATAGGCAAGATAGACGTCTTTCTTCATCTCTCATAATTCTCGAATTTGGGGTCATCCAGTGAAAGCGATTGAAAAAAGATTGGGGACTGAGAAAAGGAAGCATAGGAAGCATCCTTCACATGACGCAGGGTTGGTTCAGGGAACATGCTGCCACAACACGTGGTAGTGAGCACTAGCTGAGACAGCTTTCAAAAAGGGGTGTTTTCCTTGAGTCGAAGGTATGCCAAAAGCTGTGGGTTTTGTTTGTACCCGATTCACATTGTTTGCATGAATGTGGCAGACACCGGGACATGGCTGACACATATGTCCTGTATCATCCCTGACTGAGTTTCCAGCCAGTTCAGATGACCCAAACACCGTGGAATGGTGAGTCTGAAATGGTAAAACTAGCTCCATCACAGAATGCGGACTTAGGAACCATGGGATCTGAAGAAGGCAGTGATTCTCCAACTGTAGGCAACCCCCCCCCCCACAAAACATTGAGACTAATTGCATGCCAATTTATGCAACGAATAAAACCCTTTCACCTTAATAGCTATCAGCTGCAACAGATCAATCTGAACAAGAAAACTGCCAATGAAGCAGCAGCAAATTCAGACTCCAGCAAAGGAGAAGCAGAAATGCAGCAAGTTCCACCTGCTTTCTTATACTTTCTCTGAGGTGCTAGGCTGGTGGGCCTCCCCGGGAAGGGAACGAGGCTTTCGCCGACCTTCGTCTGCGCAGAGGAAAGGAAGAACGGAAGGTCTTCCTTGGTGGTAGATCACTGATTCCTCTTCGTCTCTTTCCCAAGGAGTCAAGGGAGCGGCGTCAGACACCAGCCAATTGACAGATGTCCCAGCATCTCTGGAGCTCCAAGACCCAGAAAAATCAAGTCAGGTCCCAGCTGAGAACGCTGTGCTGAATGGTGAGGGCCAAAAATTCAGCGGGTGTCTGCACACCTGCCAAGCGGGGCTTGCTTGTGGCATGCCTGTTGGTGCACAGCCTCCCCTAGCTTTTCCAGTCCCTGTGGCAAAGGGCACTACCCACTTGTGAGAGATTTCCTGGGCTTTGAGCAGAGTAACTCACCGAGGGCCGCTATTTGGGGAGAGTACTTTAGAGAGCTGTAAATAATTCCTACAGATCCAGATCCATAGTCCCAAATTTCCCCGGAAATCAATCATTTGGACCCCATGGGTTTGCAGGTCTTGTGCTGCCTTGCTCTCTTGCCCATTCTTGAGTGTGTTTCCCTTATTTAATGTCAGGAACTAAAATGCCCCCCCCCCCACCAGAAATGAGGACACCAAAGGCATAAATGGCAGGCAACAGCTTTATTGACCGAACACAATCGGCAACAGGAGGAGACAGCTTAGCCATCAGTTGAGCTCACAGCCTTCCAGTACAGGCCCTGCACTGCAGGTGAGAGCTGGGAGAACAACCCTCCTGCTCTCAACCTGTCCTGGATGATTCCCCGCCTTGAAGCCTCAGGCCCACTCCCTCCCTGCCAGTGCTGCACCCGCCAGCAGCACCAATAGGAAGAGCGCCCATCAGCCGCCTTAAATACAGCAAGGCTCCTCCACCTCCCACGCAGCAGAAAGTAGGGGGAAAAGGAGCTCCCTGGATGCCAATTGCAAGCCCTCCCCCCCACCCACCGCCGTGCTTGGCCCTGGAACCAGCGACTCCCCCAGGCCACACCAGCTACAGAGGGTTGGGCGAGTTGCCATTTGGAGGAATGCTCTGAGGTGGTGGGAGGCAGATCCTCCCATGTTCCTTCCTGGTATGGGGGGCAGGGGAAACTCCTCCCACACTGCACCAGTGGGCAGGTGGAGCCCCACTCTGAATTATGGGAATTGGAGAATTGCTCTTACTTTCTGCCTGCAAAGTAGAAAAGGTTCCTTGTCCTGTAATCGTGGACTCCACTTTTTCTCTCTCTTTCAGTAGTGGACACAGGGAATAAGCTCTTCCTGGCTCAGTGCCTGAAGGCTGGAGTAGCCACAGTGGATTTATTTCACCAGGAGAAAAGATCAGGACTTAGCAAGAAACGAAAATGCCCTGATCCTCAGTCCAGAAACATTGGCAAAGTCCCCAGGATCCCTCCAGAGCCAGGACCTAGCAGGAGCCACCTCCCTTCGAAGGCACCACCAGAGCCTCCCACTAACGGGAAAAGAAAATCGCAGTTAACTGAAGGAGAACCTTCCCAAAAAAGGCTGACCACAAATCTGGAACCAGATCAGTCCAGGCCCCCAAAACATCAGGGGACGGAAAGCACTTCGGTCTCAGGGAGAAGTCGGGCAGGGCACAAACATGAGGAGACACGATCTGAGCCTGTGCCATCTGGGGCTAAGTGGGGAGAAGCAGTTCCCCACAAGACAGAGGAGCCTGGGGAGAGTGCCCCCGTGACAACTGTCAAGGTGGCAGAGGATGCTTCTCAGCCCCAGCGCACCCCGAGGGATCTGGGCTCTGAAGAACATCCCTCTAGAGATCAAGGCAAAGACCAGGCCAGGGTGAACGCCAGTCTCCCTGGGGCGAAAGGGAAAAAGAGAGGTGTCAAGCTGGAGCCAGAAGAAGCCTGAAAGCACGTCCGCAGGCGCAAGCTGGCTTTGCACGTGACGGAGGCTGTGCAGGGCTTCTCCCCACTGGGGAAGAGCAGAGTTCCATCCCTGCCTGTGCAGAAGGTCCCTCCAGTTCCTTCTTCCCGCGCAGTTCCCCAAAAGTTGCTGGCCGCGCCAGCAAGAGCTCTGCCTGCGCCTCTGCCAAAGCCATGTGCAGTCTCACTGCCAAAGCCACCACCAAGCTCTTTGCCACGGCCGCCACCGAGGCGAGTGCAGGCTTGTGTGCCCAGGCCAGTGCCAACCCCTTTGCCACAGCCAGGGCAGACAACGTTGCCAAGCGTAGTGGAGATCTCATTTCCAAAGCCAGTACCAAACTCCGGGCCAAAGCCAGTGCTGACCCCTTGGCCAAAGCCACTGCCGAGCATAGTTTCCAAGCCACTGCCCACTTCATTGTCGAAGCCACCGCCTTGCTCAGTGACCGGGCAACAAACAACATCATTGCCTCAACCGCTGCCACAATCTGTGCGGAAGCTGGTGCTGAAACCTATTCTTCACCCGTCAGTGTCGCATCCCTCTCAGCCAAAGCCACCATTTCCCCAAACCAGTGGGTGGACAGGGCAGGCCAGGGTGGTGGGCAAAACAACCGGTCTCCCCACCAGGCCAGCCGGTCCAGCAGAAAACCTTCGGAAGCCAAGCAGCATGGGCACATCCACTCTGGCGACAAGTCAGCCTCCGGGGGACGACCCTTCTGTCTCTCCACCGCACAAGGGGGACACATCCAACCCGTAGAGGACAGCCCTGATGGCCTGGAGGTCTCGGAGCCTATAAGAGAAGAGGAACGACCCATTAGAGAGAGGAAGAAGCAGCAAGCCCAGAGGGGTGGGAGCAGGCAGCCCACTGGACATTGACAGGGCGAATACAGTTTTTCGTGGAGCAGGAGAGAGCAATGGACATATCCATTCAGTACAGCTACCCTCAGCCTTAACAAGAGGGCAGTTAAATATATATAAGTGTATATCTGTGTGTGTGTGTGTGTGTGTGCGCGCACACGCGCGCGCGTGTATAATTGATTAGATTAGAAGGCTGAAGCAGTTTCCAACTTGGCTTGAATATCATATTTTATTTCAGTATGTGATGTACCACTATAAAATGTTTCTATCTGCTTTAATGTTTTATACTTGTTATGTTACTTTATTTGGTTGCTTATTTACTATAACACAGGCATAAAAGAATTTTCCATTTTTTATTTTAATACTGTTCCGGTTAAATCTATACTTTCTCGATGTGGTCCTTTATATATCCATTTGTGTATTAGGCTTATAAACTGTTCCTATCAATTAATAGTTACATATGCATTTCTGCAATTTCATATTTGTCTTATCTCTTTGTATATTTCTCTAATCAGTATCTAGTATTCCTATGAGGTTCATATTAGGTTCCTGCTAATGGTCTTTTAATTTCACTGCTTAGATCTGAAGAATGAAAGACATTCCTACTTGATTGGAATATATGATATCTTACTATATAATATTAATGCTATCTGCTTTACTATTTCACAGCTATTAATTTATTCTGGTGTATATTTACTATTTTACACACATGAAATCTTTTTGTGTTTGTTGATTATATTTTAGAAGTTTTATATCCAGCCTGGGTACAGATGGCTTATATCTTTTAAAACCGGTAATCTTTATATGACTTTCCTTCATTTGATATCACTGTTTTATATTACAGTTACAGGCATTAAAGAGTCGTTGGTTAATTATTAGTTCTTTATTCATTCATTATTTGTTACTTGCAATATTGAGATGTTTATATTAGGCTAATCACAGAGTTGTTTCTATACTGACATAATAAAAGTATGTTATATTTATTATTTTCTGTCTTTCTGGTCATTCTATGGTTACAAGAAAGCGTGGTAAGAGAGTCTGAGAATTGTAGTACTATGACATGTTGAATAGGATTCCGTGAGGCTGATCCCAGTTTGCGGGTGGGAGACTGTTACTACTTGCCTTCAGCAGGTTAACCTCATCAGTAGGCATAACAATTAGCTTCCTTCTGGTTTATACTAAGCAGCAAATAAACATGTTAGGGGTGTCACCGATTAAAGCAGTCTGAGTTGATTAATGTCATCAGTTTCAATGAATTCGGGTGCAATCCTATGCATGTTTAGACAGAAAAAAGTCCTAGAATTCCTAGCATGGCTGGCTGGGGAATGCTGGGAGTTGTAGGACTTCTTTCCCTATCTTAACATGCGTAGCATTGTGTCCTCAATCAAGTATATGATCTGCATAAAGTTACATGTGAATTTGTTACTTCCGAATGGCAATAAATCAAACAACAGAGAATTACAGCTTCAACATAGTGCTGTACAGCCTTTAAGGAATTGGTGCTTTAAAATGTGCAATTTTGATTTTGGGGGATATCGGTAAATCCTAAAGTGCGCATTCAGGGGACAAGCCTCATTGACCAAATGGGAGCTACTTCTGAGGAGACACTAATGGGTTTGTGCAGGGACAGGAAACAGACAGGAAACACCCCTTGACCAGGGTCACGGTGAAAGGCACACCCCTGGGCAGGGCTAGCGTACCTGAGGTCAATGCGGGGGTTGGGGCACACAAAAGCTATACCATGGAGAACCTGACATAAGAAAAAGAACAGGACTTTAAGCAGTCTCAGGAAATCTGCTTCTTCTGTGATAAGCTCCAGGGTGGCTGCGGGATGGCCACAATATCATGTGCCCCCATCCACCCCCAAACAGAGTTAGCTCACAGCAAATCAACCATGGAGACACGCCCTAGGAAAGCCCTTAGTGAGGGACAGTGCTTTGCTGCTGCAGTAGAAGGAAGGACCCCCCTCCCCTGCTGTGTGACAGGGTTTATCTGCAGTGCACCCTTGGGGCCCTCTTTTGCATGCCAGGCCTCAGTTATGGATCCTGTGAACCTACTAAAGAGTCACTGAGTACATTCACCACATTAATGTACTTAATGTGGCGGGTTGGACTCGATGGTCTTGTCGGCTCCTTCCAACCCTACTATTCTATGATTCTGTGGCTATTCACATGTCTGCAACTTGCCTAATTCAAATCATTGTGGCATCTCCACCGCCAGGGAATAACTCAACAGGTTCTACCCTCCCCCTAGGCTACCACCTCCCCTGACTTTGGGTAGATAACTTGGGTAAAAGACCTACACTTTCTGCCCCACACACAGTGTTAGTGCCTCTCGAGATCTCGGGGCCTCCAATTACAAGTTAGGGTTAGGGGCAAGGTACATATGCACTCAAAGAGTATCTGTCCCCCTACAAGGACCTCTGTTACATTTAAGATCTTTTTAGTAAAGCGCTATGGACAACCCCCTTCAGGCCATGGGCAGATGTTCCCAGGTTGATATGATTGTCCTCCAGAAGTTCACAGGCTTGAGTCAAGTCAAAAATCCACACGGCCACAACTTGCCATCACACCTTTGTCATGGCTTCCAAAGGATACATTATCTGATACAGGGACATACAGTTCAAAAGGCAGTCTGAGGTTATCCCAGGCGGCGTTCTTCATTCACCTCACTCAGATGGCCGGATATCACTCCTATCCTGGTTGAGATGTCTTCCACCCTGATAGGTCAGGGTACAGCTTGGGACGCTGTAGGCTCGGGGAGGTCTCGGTCCACTGAACCCTCACCAGCTGACGCTTTTTACACAAGTTGGTCAGGGGGGCCACTATGGAACTGAAATTAGGAGGAAAGCGCTGATGATATCCAGCCAGCCCCAGGAAGGACTGAACCCACTTCTTCATAGTTGGCATGGGCGATTGCTGGACAGCTTCTAGTTTGGCCTCCAGAGGCTTCAAATTTCCACTCCTGACCTGAGTGGAATAGGTTACCCCTCCCCCCCATCCCAACTGACACTTGGCGGCTTTGATAATCACCCCGCTTCTTGCAGGAGTCTCAACACTTGTCTCACATGACCCACATGGGCTTCCCAGGTCGGACTACAAATTGCAATTCCATCTAGATAGGCTCAGGCAAAGCCCCTCAGTCCATTTAGCAGCCCATTAATGAACTTTTGAACAGTCTCTTACGCTCCCTTCAGGCCAGACAGAAGACCTGTACAGGAACTTGTGGGTTATCCACACAAGGCATAGGGTACCTGTCAGCCTGGGCAATTCAGTTGGCCTGGCGGTAATCCACACGGAACCTCCCCCCTCCCGCATCTCGTTTATTAACCAGCACAGCTGGGGAAGCCCAGGGGCTCTGGCTCTCTTGAATAACCCCCCAAGCCAGCATTTCTTGCAATCCTTTGGCCACCACGTCAGCACGCTGTCTGTTAGCCTAGTAGGGGAGAGAATGAATAGGCCAATGGTCTCTGGTCAGAATACAGTGACAAGCCAACCTAGTGCGCCTCAGGAGGTTAGAGAAAAGTTCCTGAAATTCCGCCAGCAGTCCCATCAATTGGGTTTGTTGTTCCGAGCTCAGGTTCTCTGGCAAGGGCACCTCTCTCACGCCTCCTCCCTGGAAGTATTCTTTCAGCAGATCAACCACTTGGCCTGCCTCCACAGGCTCCCCCCATGGACAGCACAGCCCGCTCTCCCTCCGCAAAGTATCTCATCACATTCACATGATGGACCTTAAGCCGCTGGGCAGAGTTGGGGAATGTTAACAGATGATGCACCTCACTAAGCTGCTGTTCCACCACCGGGGCCCTTCTCACTTCACCAAAAGTTTGTCAGGCTTAGTAGGCTTTAACAGCAACACTTTATCCCAGGGCGAAACGCTCTCATTCCGGCCTTGGTGTCATACCAGTTTTTTTGCTGGCCTTGGCTGGCTGAGGTTAGCTCGGGCCACTTTCCCCACTGTACGCAGGGTATTCTGTAGGGCCTGTACACAGGCTACCGCCGAGGTAGGGGCTGAGTCCAACCCCCACTCCCCTCCCACTCTTCCTTTGGCATGTTTAGCGGCCCCCGAAGTTCTCAGCTGAAAATCAACTTGTTTGGGGACTGTGCCAAGCTGTCCCGGGGGGAGTCACGACAGGCAAACAACAGAAAAGGTAGGGCTTGATCTCAGTCGGTGGCATGAGTCACTGTATAGGGAACATCAGGGCCTGCTCCAGTTGGACTCCCCCCACCCCCAGGGCTAACTGCCATCCACGGTCCTGTGGGGAAGAAGAAGGAACGAGTGAGCAGGCAAAGGGAACATCAGGGCCTGCTCAAGTTGGACCCCCCCTCCCGTGCCCCACCAGGCTAACTGACATCCACGGCCCTGTGGGGAAGAAGAAGGAACGAGTGAGCAGGCAAAGGGAACATCAGGGCCTGCTCAAGTTGGACCCCCCCGCATCAGGCTAACTGACATCCACGGCCCTGTGGGGAAGAAGGAGTGAGACAGAAAGCAAAGGGAACATCAGGGCCTGCTCCAGTTGGACTCCCCCCCCCCCAGGGCTAACTGACATCCACGGCCCTGTGGGGAAGAAGAAGGAGCGAGAGAGAAAGCAAAGGGAACATCAGGGCCTGCTCAAGTTGGACTCCCCCCCACCCAGGGCTAACTGACATCCACAGCCCTGTGTGGAAGAAGAAGGAGCGAGAGAGAAAGCAATGGGAACATCAGGGCCTGCTCCAGTTGGACCCTCCCCCCACGCCTCACCGGGCTAACTGACATCCACGGCCCTGTGGGGAAGAAGGAGCGAGAGAGAAAGCAAAGGGAACATCAGGGACTGCTCCAGTTCAACTCCCCCCCCCCCCAGGCTAACTGACATCCACGGCCCTGTGGGGAACAAGAAGGAGCGAGAGAGAAAGCAAAGGGAACATCAGGGCCTGCTCCAGTTGGACTCCCCCCCCCCCAGGCTAACTGACATCCACGGCCCTGTGGGGAACAAGAAGGAGCGAGGGAGCAGGCAAAGGGAACATCAGGGCCTGCTCCAGTTGGACTCCCCCCCCCCCCCGGGCTAACTGACATCCACGGCCCTGTGGGGAACAAGAACGAGAGAGAGAGAAAGCAAAGGGAACATCAGGGCCTGCTCAAGTTGGACCCCCCCGCACCAGGCTAACTGACATCCACGGCCCTGTGGGGAAGAAGAAGGAACGAGCGAGCAGGCAAAGGGAACATCAGGGCCAGCTCAAGTTGGACTCCCCCCCCCCCCCGGGGCTAACTGACATCCACGGCCCTGTGGAGAACAAGAAGGAGCGAGGGAGCAGGCAAAGGGAACATCAGGGCCTGCTTAAGTTTGACCCCCCCCCGCGCCCCACCGGGCTAACTGACATCCAGGGCCCTGTGGAGAACAAGAAGGAACGAGCGAGCAGGCAAAGGGAACATCAGGGCCTGCTCAAGTTGGACTCCCCCCCCCCCCCCCGGCTAACTGACATCCACGGCCCTGTGGGGAAGAAGGAGCGAGAGAGAAAGCAAAGGGAACATCAGGGCCTGCTCCAGTTGGACTCCCCCCCCAGGCTAACTGACATCCACGGCCCTGTGGGGAACAAGAACGAGTGAGAGAGAAAGCAAAGGGAACATCAGGGCCTGCTCAAGTTGGACCCCCCCGCACCAGGCTAACTGACATCCACGGCCCTGTGGGGAACAAGAAGGAGCGAGAGAGAAAGCAAAGGGAACATCAGGGCCTGCTCCAGTTGGACCCTCCCCCCACGCCCCACCGGGCTAACTGACATCCACGGCCCTGTGGGGAAGAAGGAGCGAGAGAGGAAGCAAAGGGAACATCAGGGCCTGCTCAAGTTGGACTCACCCCCCCCCCCAGGGCTAACTGACATCCATGGCCCTGTGGGGAGGAAGAAGGAGCGAGAGAGAAAGCAAAGGGAACATCAGGGCCTGCTCCAGTTGGACCCCCCGCCACACCCCACCGGACTAACTGACATCCACGGCCCTGTGGGGAAGAAGAAGGAACGAGCAAGCAGGCAAAGGGAACATCAGGGCCTGCTCAAGTTGGACTCCCCCCCCCCCCAGGGGCTAACTGACATCCACGGCCCTGTGGGGAACAAGAAGGAGCGAGGGAGCAGGCAAAGGGAACATCAGGGCCTGCTCAAGTTTGACCCCCCCCCGCGCCCCACCGGGCTAACTGACATCCAGGGCCCTGTGGAGGACAAGAAGGAACGAGCGAGCAGGCAAAGGGAACATCAGGGCCTGCTCAAGTTGGACTCCCCCCCCCCCCCCGGCTAACTGACATCCACGGCCCTGTGGAGAACAAGAAGGAGCGAGGGAGCAGGCAAAGGGAACATCAGGGCCTGCTAAAGTTGGACTCCCCCCCCCCCCCCCGCTAACTGACATCCACGGCCCTGTGGGGAAGAAGGAGCGAGACAGAAAGCAAAGGGAACATCAGGGCCTGCTCCAGTTGGACTCCCCCCCCCCAGGCTAACTGACATCCACGGCCCTGTGGGGAACAAGAAGGAGCGAGGGAGCAGGCAAAGGGAACATCAGGGCCTGCTCCAGTTGGACTCCCCCCCCCCCCCGGGCTAACTGACATCCACGGCCCTGTGGGGAAGAAGGAGCGAGAGAGAAAGCAAAGGGAACATCAGGGCCTGCTCCAGTTGGACTCCCCCCCCCCAGGCTAACTGACATCCACGGCCCTGTGGGGAACAAGAACGAGTGAGAGAGAAAGCAAAGGGAACATCAGGGCCTGCTCAAGTTGGACCCCCCCGCACCAGGCTAACTGACATCCACGGCCCTGTGGGGAACAAGAAGGAGCGAGAGAGAAAGCAAAGGGAACATCAGGGCCTGCTCCAGTTGGACCCTCCCCCCACGCCCCACCGGGCTAACTGACATCCACGGCCCTGTGGGGAAGAAGGAGCGAGAGAGGAAGCAAAGGGAACATCAGGGCCTGCTCAAGTTGGACCCTCCCCCCACGCCCCACCGGGCTAACTGACATCCAGGGCCCTGTGGAGAACAAGAAGGAACGAGCGAGCAGGCAAAGGGAACATCAGGGCCTGCTCAAGTTGGACTCCCCCCCCCCCCGGCTAACTGACATCCACGGCCCTGTGGAGAACAAGAAGGAGCGAGGGAGCAGGCAAAGGGAACATCAGGGCCTGCTCCAGTTGGACTCCCCCCCCCCCCCGGCTAACTGACATCCACGGCCCTGTGGAGAACAAGAAGGAGCAAGGGAGCAGGCAAAGGGAACATCAGGGCCTGCTCCAGTTGGACTCCCCCCCCCCCCCCCGGGCTAACTGACATCCACGGCCCTGTGGGGAAGAAGAAGGAGCGAGAGAGAAAGCAAAGGGAACATCAGGGCCTGCTCCAGTTGGACTCTCCCCCACCCAGGGCTAACTGACATCCACAGCCCTGTGGGGAGGAAGAAGGAGCGAGAGAGAAAGCAATGGGAACATCAGGGCCTGCTCCAGTTGGACCCTCCCCCCACGCCCCACCGGGCTAACTGACATCCACGGCCCTGTGGGGAAGAAGGAGCGAGAGAGAAAGCAAAGGGAACATCAGGGCCTGCTCAAGTTGGACTCCCCCCCCCCCCCTGGGCTAACTGACATCCACAGCCCTGTGGGGAAGAAGAAGGAGCGAGAGAGAAAGCAAAGGGAACATCAGGGCCTGCTCCAGTTGGACTCTCCCCCACCCAGGGCTAACTGACATCCACAGCCCTGTGGGGAGGAAGAAGGAGCGAGAGAGAAAGCAATGGGAACATCAGGGCCTGCTCCAGTTGGACCCTCCCCCCACGCTCCACCGGGCTAACTGACATCCACGGCCCTGTGGGGAAGAAGGAGCGAGAGAGGAAGCAAAGGGAACATCAGGGCCTGCTCAAGTTGGACTCCCCCCCCCCCCCCTGGGCTAACTGACATCCACGGCCCTGTGGGGAAGAAGGAGCGAGAGAGGAAACAAAGGGAACATCAGGGCCTGCTCAAGTTGGAGTCCCCCCCCCCCCCCCGGCTAACTGACATCCACAGCCCTGTGGGGAAGAAGAAGGAGCGAGAGAGAAAGCAAAGGGAACATCAGGGCCTGCTCCAGTTGGACTCTCCCCCACCCAGGGCTAACTGACATCCACAGCCCTGTGGGGAGGAAGAAGGAGCGAGAGAGAAAGCAATGGGAACATCAGGGCCTGCTCCAGTTGGACCCTCCCCCCACGCCCCACCGGGCTAACTGACATCCACGGCCCTGTGGGGAAGAAGGAGCGAGAGAGAAAGCAAAGGGAACATCAGGGCCTGCTCAAGTTGGACTCCCCCCCCCCCCTGGGCTAACTGACATCCACGGCCCTGTGGGGAAGAAGGAGCGAGAGAGGAAACAAAGGGAACATCAGGGCCTGCTCAAGTTGGAGTCCCCCCCCCCCCCCGGCTAACTGACATCCACAGCCCTGTGGGGAAGAAGAAGGAGTGAGAGAGAAAGCAAAGGGAACATCAGGGCCTGTTCAAGTTGGACTCCCCCCCACCCAGGGCTAACTGACATCCACAGCCCTGTGGGGAGGAAGAAGGAGCAAGAGAGAAAGCAATAGGAACATCAGGGCCTGCTCCAGTTGGACCCTCCCCCCACGCCCCACCAGGCTAACTGACATCCACGGCCCTGTGGGGAAGAAGAAGGAGCGAGAGAGAAAGCAAAGGGAACATCAGGGCCTGCTCCAGTTGGACTCCCCCCCCCCCCAGGGCTAACTGACATCCATGGCCCTGTGGGGAAGAAGGAACGAGAGAGGAAGCAAAGGGAACATCAGGGCCTGCTCCAGTTGGACTCCCCCCCCCCCCCCAGGGCTAACTGACATCCATGGCCCTGTGGGGAAGAAGGAGCGAGAGAGGAAGCAAAGGGAACATCAGGGCCTGCTCAAGTTGGACTCCCCCTCTGGGAGATGAGAGGGGGGAACAGGGCCATCCCACCAGCCCCGCTGACAGTCTACCTAATTCTTTTTTCACTCCTCCCCATTGCCTTTTCCTTGTGTGTCGTGTCTTTTTTAGATTGTAAGCCTGTGGGCAGGGACTGTCTTGTTTGTTCATTGATTGTAAGCTGCCCCGGGAGCCTTTTTTGGCTGAGGAGCAGGATAAAAATACAACCAATCAATCAATCAATGTCCCACACAGCTCCGAGCCTCATGGCTACAGTCAGCCAGTTCCATTCCTGGGCAGCCACAGTTTCTCCTGAATCTTGCAACTAGATAAAACAATAAATCCTCTATCAAGTTTCCAAACAAGACTAGACACCCTTACTCTTCCAGTCCTTCTCACCACATTTTCTCCCTAGGGTCTGCGTTGGATACAACCACTGCCACCATGTAGAACTGGCCAGGGCCTTGTGGCTTTACGTGCCACTTTTCCTTGCTGCCACCACCTCTGCAGGTCTCCTTGGAGCTGCATCTTTGGAGGGAGGCTCTCAGGTGCCCTCGCACTCACAACCAGATGTTATAGAGCAGTAGCCCCTGGATTTAGCGCTGACCCAACGAAAGAAATTAGCAGCACACATGTAAGAGGTAAAACGCTTATTTGCAAGTGAAGGGTAAGGGAACAGGGAGAGTAATATGAGGAAAATTCCAGAGGAAAATACCCAAGAACCAATCCCTTGCTTGGAAACCCAACAGAGTCTATTGGGTTTAGTCTATTTACCGAGTTAGTCTATTTACTCCAAATTGGGTCTCTGAGACCTAGCCAGCAACCAAACACCTTCCACCACTGGATGGTAAACTCGAGACCAAGGGGCTGGAGACTTTTTCGAAGTTTTATACGTTCTCATCCCTCACTTCAATTCAGTTGGGGGGACTGAATTCCCTTCTCTGAGGGATGAGGAGATGGTGCTTTTCACGCCTCTCCTGCTGGGTTATTTCCTGACTTTTCCTTCAACTCCTCTCCCAGTGCTCATCAATAAATAATTTTAATTTTGAGGTAGGACTTCCCTAAAAATGTGTGGGCCTTTTGCTGTGGGTGGCATGAAATCAAGAGGAAATGACAGAAATGCGCACACAAAAATAAATTCATGAATGTGTAGCCAAAGAGAACTAAGAACAGAATTTTAGCTTTGGATACAAAAAGAAGGAATTAAAACACATGATCGAAAGGAAATGGGAGAAATATGACGACGATATTTTAAAGATCTTTATGAGGGGAAACAGACAGAAATAAAGCAGATTCAGGAATATCAAGACAAAACAAAAATACCCCCACTCAAGAACAGAAACAGTTTTTAGAAGCTGAGATAGGAGAAGATGAGATTAAAGAAGCTATAAGAGAATTAAAAAATAATACATCGCCAGGCCGAGATGGGTTTACGGACAAATTTTAGAAAGCATTTGTGCTGGCTTGGCGCCACAGCTGAAGAAATTATATCAGCAGATGCAAGATATATTAGCCCAAAAACATGGCCAGAAACTATAATAACATTGATACCCAAACTGAACAAAGATAAATGTAACCTGGACTCCTACAGCCCAATATCTCTATGGGCAAAATGCCTGAAAGAAGTTATTAATGACTGTATCGGTTCAAATCAATTTGATTTTTTAAAAAATACTTTTACTGCAGATCCAGTTAGGAAAGTATTTAGTATGATCAATATTTGTAAGACAAGAAAGATCCCGGTTGTAATAATGACCCTTGATCTTTACAAGGCATTCGATACGGTTAACCCAAAATTTTTATTAAGTCTGCTAAATAAGTATAATTGGGGGAATACGTTGAAACATATAATAAAGGTGATATATGTAAAAACAACAGCAAAAATAAGGTACAACAGAATAGATTAGAGACTGAAGAAATAAGGCTTAATTCAGGAACAAAGCAGGGGTCCCCTTTCACTACTCTTGATTTTTTGTATGTATATATGTGTGTTTGTATTTATTTCATTTCTACACCGCCCAACAGCCGACGCTCTTGGCTGGCTGGGGAATGCTGGGAGTTGTAGGACCCTTCTGTCTAAGCATGGATAGGATTGCGCCCTGAGAGACTAAAATAACAGGCAGCAACTGTCACTCCAGCTATAGGATAATTCTTCCTTAATGCTACTTGCATTAGTAAAAAATATGCCAGTACTGCAATTTTACCTCACCTTAAAGGCATTTTGCTCAAATGTATTTCAATATTTTGACAAAAAATAAGCCCTTGACTAACCCAGCCAGCCTCCGCCTGAGGATTTTGACGAGTCTGGGATGGATAGAGCGACCCACCCCTAATCTGGTGCAAAATGTCCTTTATATAACAAGAGCAAGAGCAACCCTGCTAGCCTTCATGTTGCTGGGAAAATCGGGGAAAGCTGTGAACACGCTGGAGAGGGCTCAGTAATCCTAGCTATTTTTATAGTTGAAACTTGACTTTCTTCCACCATCCCTGGAGCTCTGTGCCAGACAGAAACTCAGTAGGTGGCGTTCCCCCCAGCATTTAGAGGTGGGAATGGCATCTGTTGAAGTTCTGGCTGTCACGCCACTGAAGTACAGTCAGGATATCCACAGCTTCTGCTTCCACCCTCATACTCTGCAGATAAAGCTGCACTTCTTGACTTTCTGAGGTGCACGGCTGGAGGCCGGCTGGAGCCAAATGGCAGCCGGGAGGCCTAGCAGCGCTGAGGCAAGAAGCCGCCACGAAGAGGAGAGGAGGAGGCCGCTCTCAGATTGTGTGGGGAACAGGCCTGTCCCACCTCAGAGACACGAGTCGGCCTTCCACGGGTAATGGCGGCCCTCTGTTCTCCAGACATGTCCCCATCCCTTGGGGGTGGGGTGGGGCACGTTTCCCCAGCCCTGGCAGAAGCCCTTCTCAGGGCTAGAGACAGAAAGGGCGGGGGACACGGAGCAGCCATGGGGCTTCCCCCTCCCTCCTCCACGCAGCCACTCCTTCTTTTAAAAAGTGGGGAGACAAATAAAGTATAAAGATTTCCCCCTATACTGGCATGCCAACCAGCCCCCGCTTTACTCGTGAATGGGGTATGAGCAGGAAGGAGAAAAATGGCGGCTTTCCCTCCTCTGCCTTAGAATCGCCCATGGAGGGCATCAGCTACACATGAGGGGAGAGTGCCTGTGAGCATGCGCAGAGTACTCTCCCTCGCCACAGAGCCACTTTGGCTGGCTCCCAAAGGCAAAGGATGCCGCTTTCAGGCAAGCTTGAGTTCTTCTCTCATCTATGGTTACAAGTTCAGTGCTTGGGATTGTGCGTGTAAAACAGGACAACCTGGGGGGGGGGTAGTCCCTACAGTTCTGAAGTCTCAGGAGAAGATGCAGATTTAGCACCTCTCTCGGGACCAGCCTGACACACCCGTCTCTGCCCTTCCCTCCGCTTCGCATTTCAATGAAGAAATTAAGCCCAAGATTTGAAACTCATCCCAGACCTGCTGGTATTATGTTTCCAAGGACATTTGGGGGAGAGGATTGCTGGACTAGCAGCCCCATCAAGACTGCAGGACCCATGCCCATGTGGCTGAAGACTCTCTGGTTCCTGGACATTGGTGAATTTCAGATCTGAGGGTGAGAAGCTCCCCTCTCTCCCTCCCTCCCTCCTCTCCTCAGATCGTTCCCTGCTGCATGGGGGTCTTGCCACAGCATTGGCAGCAGCTGATGCATGGAGCTGCTCAAGGAAAGGAGCGAAATTTCTGGTGCTGCTGCTGCTGGGCACGCAGGGAGACGGCGTGGGCAAGGGGCTGCTTCCACGGGTATGCTGCTGGGCCACATGGGTGTCTGCTCGGGTGAGCAAAGAGGTCCGGGCCAGCCTGTCTCCCAGTTTGCACAGGACGACCTGTCCATGCAGTAACTCCCTGGACAGAACTTTCTCCACAAACACCACGCTCTCCAAGGGAGCCGGTTCCCGCATTTAGGGAGGGGAGGGGGCCGTGGCTCTGTGGCAGAGCACCTGGTTTGCATGCAGAAGGGGCCAGGTTCAGTCCCCAACCTCTCCAGGGAGGGCCGGAAACCCCCCTGTCTGGAACCCTGGAGAGCCACTGCTGCCAGTCAGTGTCGACAATACCAGGATAGGTGGACCCAGGGTCTGACCTGGTATAAGACAGCATCCTATGTCCCATTTCAGCCCTCCGTCTTCAAAGGGGGGTTCATCTAATTCTCTGCATGGGCTGAAAGTGTGTGTGTGGGGGCTATGCCGGCTAGCTTGTCTACAGCTACGCTACAGATTGACCTGAACATCGGCCCTGACTCAGTGCCGCTCAGAAGCACCGTTCCTTCAGGCAAAGCCAGGCACTGTGGTCCATGGCGCATGTGCCCTCTGCAATTGCATGTCTGTCTTCCACCCTCCATTGCAGATGACAACACTGATGAGACCTACAGGGTGAATGTGCTATCTGAGTACGATGAAGAGGGGAGTGAACAGGCCCCTTTGGTATGGCTCGGAGGAGAGGGGGAAAGGGACATGCATGTGCCAGACAAACAGGGGATGACCCTTCTGTCTCTCAGTGTGGCCAGGGAGAAAGGACGTTCCCTTGCCTGCGTGGATGATTGCAACGTAGACATGCAGGCATGCAACATCCACAGGATCTTCTCCCCCCCGCTTCTTTTTTTCTAAGCCTCTCTTCCTCTCCAGCTTTTGATTCTGGAATCTAGCTGCTCGTTGGGGAACTATGCAGCTACACAGGCTGTGATTAAAGAGACAGTGGCGGCTGGAAGGCTAGGGTTTTGCTTACTGATTACAGATTTTGCCTCTCATCCAGGGAGCTCAAGGTGGTGTACATGGTGTCAAACTGCACGCCCCATGATTTTATCCTTACAACAGCCCTGTGAGGTAGGTCAGGCAATGAGAATGAGACTGCCTGGTCACCCAGTGAGCATCATGGCTCGGTGGGGGTTTAAACCTGGGTTTCTTCGATCCTAGAGCACTCACTATTAAATCATGCTACCTCTTAGCAGCAATACCAGCTCTTGATGTATCCAGGCCTCCTTTCCTGCTGCTTGTCATCACAATGTATGGCGCTAAATTGGCCATGGAAGGAGATGAGGCGGTTGTTCGCTGCACCCTTTCAGCCAATGTGAGTCATGCACAGGAAAACATGGAGCTTTTCCCATTTTGTAGGAGGGGGACTGACAATGTTGCACAAAATGCTAGTGTCGCCCCCTGGAGGCTAGTCCAATTTGCCCCAAAGAGGAGAGTCAACTTCAGGCTGGGTCCAACTCGATTTTATTGTTTGCAAACAGTTCGACAAAGGAGCTCATGCTCAAAGCAGAGTCGACCCTGGGCAACCCCGGCGCCGCAGTTTTATCACCTCAGCTTGCATTCCTCAGCCAGCGTGTCACTTTGATTGGTTGCCAGCGGTTTGCCTGGCAACCTTATCTTAGGGTTACTGTCTGCTCATTCCAGGCATCCGCAGCTCTTACAATACTACGTGCTGCTTAAGACACATACAATGGCTTTTAGGTTGCATTTTTACTACAACAACAGTTGCTTTCAGGATAGGGAGTGGTCAGCATAACTTGGGAATCTTGAATGCCTCCAGTGGGAGAGAGCCCACCATCTCCCCAGGTCATTGGTTCCATTATCGCATTGCTCTAACAGTCAGGAAGTTTTTCCTGATGTTCAGCCAGAATCTGGCTTCCTGTAAAATGAGCCCGTTATTTCTCGTCCTGCACTCTGGGATGGTCGAGAAGAGATCCTGGCCTTCCTCTCTGTGGCAACCTTCCAGGTACTTGAAGAGCGCTATCCTACATCCTCTCAGGGTGTTTCTACATTAAGCAAAAAATCCACATACTTTCCGGAGCTTCCTGCTTTTGCTTTCTTTGAGGGATTCGGAAGGGCTCCTTTACATGGCAGGCACGTGGTTTGAAATGAGGGAGTGCCTTCCTCCCTCCCTGGCATGTGTGCAAAGGCAGGGGGGAGCTTCTTTCTGTAGCTGAAGTTCTGCTGTACTGTTTTCTCACAGCCCCCAGGAGATCTCTGACTTACTTCTGAGTAGACATAAAATGTAAAATTATGCCGTAAGTCTGCAACCCTCGGCACACTTACTTGGGAGTAAGCCCCATTGAACTTAATGGGGTGCTCTGACTCATCAGAGGATGTTGCTTCTGAGCTTGTTGGCGTGGGGGATCAGGTCTGTCTCCCTTCCTTGCAGGGTTCAAAAAACACACCAAGCCTGCAAGGCCCAAATACATGCCTGACATCATGGCCAGTTTGGCCCTCAGTCAAAGCACCAGAGGCTCCTGCTGTTCTTTTCGGAAGTGCAGCACGAGTGAGGGAATCGCTGTGTCACCGAGCGCTCATCGTGCCAGAGGGCCAGGGCGACTTCACCTTAGCAGGCTGACAGGTCGATCTGTGGACATCTGTTTCTGTGGGCAGGGTCATCGGTCTTCCCGTCTCCTTGGCTGTATGCCTCAGGCAACGGCAGGGACGGCGTCAAGAGCCCTGACCTGTAGCTGTTTGAGCCATTGTTTGTGTTCTGCACCATGCACCAAGGGCGCATCCAGTTGTGTTCAAGGTGGAGCAAAGTAGACAAAATGTGAACAAATGTGCATAGGCCTATCCTGTTTGCATGTTTTATTCTGGACCTTACATTGAGGTTTCGGGAATGTTGGGTGTTTTGTGAAGTGGAATCATGGCAGGATAAAAGATCTGGGGGGTTCCTCCATGGGTGCATCTACACCGGGCTTTTACTCTGGGGCGGGGGTGAGTTGAGGTCCCTTGTGATAGATGACACAGTCGCAATTTCGCAGCCATCTGTAGTTTTTGCCCGGAAAATGCGGAGTTCCAAGGAGTCGTTTTACTGCGGGGTTTTGGGTTTGCTGTAGGTTTCCCCGCAGTTGCAGACCGTCTGTTCCTTCCCCAAACCGACTTTGCATTTTGTGTGCGAAATCACACTTTTGCACAGTTTTGCAGCTTCCTGTCTTCACAAAGGTTGTGGACTCAGTACCCAAGGGCGGCGGGGGGGGGGGTGTCTTGGAGAAGGACCAACATTGCTCCAGCAACCATTTCAGAGCAATGGCTAGGCACGTAGTGCTCACACTTGTGAGTGCAAACCACTGCGAGAGTCTCGGGCTGGGGAACTGACAAACTGATGGTGCAGTGTGTGATGAAGGAGCACAGAACACCCACTTTTTACCTAAAAAGGGACGGAAAGACACAGCAGAGCCCCTCAAATGCAAAACAGCCATTGAAGTGTCACATCCCCACACTCACGGGACTTCCCAGCTGCTTATTTCAGTATAATGGCAAAAAAAGGGCACGGCGAGTCTGTAAGAGAAGCGTGCAGTACATCGCAAGTGTATCGCAAGGCATGCTGACTCGAAGCCACATTGCTGCACAGTTGTGATGAGGTGGGGGTCAGAGCAATGCCATATAGATGGGGCCTGGAAGGGGAAGCGAATGGAGGATTATCTGGATCTTTTGGTGCACTTTGGTCCATGCAGGGCTCCATGAGTGAGTGCACCGCAGCAGTATAAGTCACTTCACAGAACATACTTCCAGGTCAGTGGGTGGAGTGAATGTCATCTGGCTGGCAGGGGCTGCTCAACCAATAAGAGAGGCTTCCCCCACCATCCAGGCTCCCCCCCTTTCTCCTTTGATAAAATCACTCTCCTGCTGTCTCCCCCACACACATTACTTACTCCTTTAAAGCAACGATCTTTGCAAGAACAGTGTTCTCTCTGCCTTGAACCTCCTGAAGCTCAAATAATCTCCTTCTTTCTCTCTCCTCCGCCCCCGTTAATTACTTCCTTAAAGCAGCAAAGAACACAGTGTTCTCCCTGCCCATTTTGTGATCAATCGAAGCTTCGAAGCTTTGACATTAGGGCTCCTAAATGTGTTATTTCGATTCATGGGGACGTCAGGAAATTCGGGATTGCGCAATTTGGAAACAAGCCTAATTAACCACAATGGGAGTCACTTCTGAGTAGACACGCTTATGTTTGTGCTGGGAAAGGCAGAGGAGAAACAAAGGGATGGGAAACCAGCCCCCTTTCTAACCTGATGCTGTGCAGAATCGGATGATCGAAGGTGGAAGTAGTTACTTCCCAATGGCAATCAACCAAACAATGGAGAATTGCAGCTTCGAAAACTGCAGGGAAACTCGCAGCAAACCCAAAAAATCGCAGTAAAACGACTCGTTGGAACTCCGCATTTTCCAGGCGAAAACCACAGATGGCTGCAAAGTTGCGACTGTGTCATCTATCACGAGGGACCTCAACTTGCCCCTGCCCCAGAGTAAAAGCACGGTGTAGATGGGCCTTGGATATTGATTCTCTGAGGCATCCGCCTGGATTGCAATATTTCCTTGATCCATTTGAGTTTAATGATTGCTTTGTGAGGCAGGTTAGGCCACGAGAGAGAGCGAGACTGAGGCTGACAGACCTCCTCATGGTCCGTCGCTACATTAGAAAGCCAAGCAGCACTTTCAGCTTCTCTCTCTTCCATTCTTCTGTAATCATAAAGGTGGATTTCTGCCTGTCTGTCAGTGCCATAGGCTGTAAAACCGAGACTCCTGAAACTTGGCATGCATGATAAGGGGAACCTAGGGGTGTGCACTTCAGGCTTATTCTGTTTTAATGAACTTAAATGTGCCATGTGGTTGAAGCCTGCAGTAACATCTTTAGGTACTGGGAGCAGATGTCCCTAAGCAGCACATAGCTTTGCAGTTGATACAGTGCGAAGCCAGGCGAGGTGAGTAGGCCGAGGGACAGAGTTATATGCCTGCCCCTTTCCCCAGCAGCGCCCCCCCCTCAGGAAAAAGTAGTGGACAGACCCCCACAAGGTTTTCTGTCCCTAGGGGCAGACGTCCCTAACCAGTGCAGAGTTTTGTAGCCAGTACCGTTTGAAGCCAGGGGAGATGAGTAGGAAGCCCCGGCTCAGGGGAAGAGGGTGGCCAGACCCCTCCCTGAGGGGCTTTGGAGGGGTACCATGCCAGGGACTCTGCCTAGGGGTGCCACTGCCCGTGGCTTCGCTCAGACAGGGCGGGCAGAATGTGTCCAACTCCGACAGCTGCATCAGTTTGCTTGAGGGCTTCGCTGTATCAAACGAAGGGCTCTTCCAACCCATGCAAAGCCCGGTACGGTCGCTAGTCGTCTCCTCAGACTCAATTCATTTGACCGGCAACTGCACTGAAGGACGATTTGACATGTCTGAAGCGGTTCCAGAGAGCACAGAGATCGCTTTGGAAGGCAGCCACAACGTTTGCATCTCAGACCTATAGCTTAGGTGCCTGTGACAGTAAAGCAGGGGTGCACAATCAGTCCGGCCCTGAGGGTCACATCTCAGGTGTGCTGGGGACTGTGCAAACATGTCCATGGGCACACACACACAATCCTGAACAGTTTAGATATTTTTTCTCCAAGTAAATCACAGCTCGATTCTACTCATGTCTACTCAGAAGTAAGAACTACGTGAGTAGTAATGATTTGGCGCAATCCTGTCCAGTCAGCTCCAAGGAAATGTCTTCCGGCAGAGCTCAAAGGTGCTTCCAGACAGATGGACCAAGCCAAAGGCGTTGCTCAGTGATTCCATCTTTCCCCCCGTAATGAATTTTTTGTGGGAAGAAAAAAGAGGAAGAAGCGATGAGAAAACACAGGAGGGTTACAAGTGAAAGACAATGTCTGGACCCCAGCCCCACAAATTCCATGAAAGGGGCAGGGTGATTGTACCATGAACGCCTCGTCTGGGGGCACCCAAGGTTTCTACTTGGCCAAGGAGGGCCACTGGCAAGGTGGCCGGGTGAAGCCCAGCCCTGCACATGCTCAGTGCCTTCACCTCTGCTTCAGAAGGTGCATGGGCAGAGCGTTGCCTGTGGAAATCAGACAGCCTTCCCCAACCTGGTGTGCTCCAGATGTTTAGGACCACCACTCCCAGAATTCCTGATCATTAGCCATGCCGGGCCAATGGGCTGGGCTGATGGGAACGGGTGTCTAAAACTTCTGGAGGGCTCGAGGTGGGGGAAGGCTGAACAAGAGCTTCCTTCTAGAAGAACTCCTTGCTGAGGGGTGTGAGGGTCCATCCCTGGTCTCTTGCTGCCCTTGATGCCTGGGACGCCCTTCCAGAACACCTGCGCCATGCCACCACTTCCACAGGAACATAATGTTGGAAGGCATCTCGGGAGCCCTCTAGCCCAGCCCCTTGGTCAGTGAAGGACCTGCAATGCAGGATGCAGCAACAGCACCAGTCTCCACTTAAAGAACTCCAGCAAAAGGGAACCCACCATCTCAAACCCTTCCTACTGTTAGGACATTTCTCCTAATGTTTACCTGAAATCCCTCCATTTCCACCCATTGGTTGTACTCCTGCCCTCCGAACCAACAGAGGACAACTCTGCTCCGTCACCTGCATGACAACCTTTCAGGCATCTGAAGAATGTGATAGTGTCTCCCCTTAGTTTTCTCCAGGATAGGCATACTCAGTCCTTTCAACAATTCCTCATAGAATTCGCTTTCCTGACCCTTCACGATATTGGCTGCCCTCCTCTGGACATGCTCCACTCGGTCAACTCCCTTCTTAAAATGTGATCCTCAGAACTGAACACAGTACTCCAAATGTGGCCTGACCAGTGCAGAATGGAACAGAACTATGACTTCCCATGATGTGGACACTATGCTTCTGTTCAGTTCTTTCCCCCTAATCCTTTCTTCAAATCTACCTCTTCCACAGAACCTCTGACCTTCCCCCTTAGTCCTCAGCAGAAACAAGTCCAGCTATGTGTAGCAGCACTTGCTCATCATAATTCCTCATTTCCAGAGCCCCCATCTGTGGCTCCCTCTTGTATCAAATTGTCGATTGTGAGCTCCTTGGGGCAGGGACTGGTCTTCATGTTTGTTACTCTCTAAACTTGATGCACACGTTGATTGTACTAGATCAATAATACATCTCTTGAACTTGATATGACATCATGATTTATTTTTATTGTTTAAACACAGCCTCTATATAACTTCTCTATCCAGTCGACAGCTGGTTTTCTTCTGCCAGCTCATAGGACCATGGGAAGAGCTGTGCTAGATCAGGCCAGAGACCTCTCCGGTCCAGCATGCTGTTCCTGCAGGAGCCAGCCAGATGCCTCTGAGAAACCTACAAGCAGGACATGGCACAACAGCTCCCTCATTGTTCCTCAGCACCAGTATTCAGGGGCAACTGGCTCTGATCCTGAAGGCAGTATAGGGTCATCATGACTAATCGCCATGGATAGCCTCACCTAGGGGTGTACGAAACCCCACTTACCGTGCTCTGCTGGGGTCCGTGGGGGGGGGAGGCAATCCGGTCCTCCCCCCCGGAATCCTGCCCGGCTGGCTCCGCTCTGCTCCGTGGCAAGGCCGCAGAGCCACCAGCTGGGGCCAGCCACAGCCTGACTTCCAGCCACTGCCGGGCTGCTGCGGCCGCAAATGGTGGCCGTCGTAGCAGCCGACATTTGCATCCTTGCATTAGGCCGTAATAGGCTACATAAGTATTTACGTAGCCTATCGCAGCAAAAAGATGCAAATGGCTGCTATGCCATTTGCGCCCCTGCTCTTTGCCATGATAGGCTATGTAAATACTTATGTGGCCTATTCTTTAGAATCCGGCCTCACTGGAGTCCATGGCGGAATTCTCCAACATCCCTAGCCTCACCCTCTACTAGGCACTATGAACTTAGGACTGCCCCTAGAATGTAGAAATGGATCTGGAACATTAACTTCGTAGAGGCTTACCGAGGGATATCTAGGGAGTCTATGGCAACAGTGAAATGTGAACTCAGGACTTTCCCATTCTTGGCACATACACCACACAATGCTATTTCCTTATTAGATCCCCCCCTTCCAATGTACTGCAACACAGGAATCAAAAAGATACCAGGAAGAAAGGCCATATGACAGCCAGCAACGGAACCAGCCACACTTGGTGCCTGCTATTCACGTTCACTCAGCATCTCAGACCAGGCCTTCCTCCCTAGAAGTCAAGAGGAAGATCACTCATTGTCTGATAGACAGACGTAGGGTGGCTGGGAAGATGGGTTTTCTACCAGGTAGAGTGAATCACTGAGCATCTCTACACCAGCCTAAAATCCCGCATTCGAAACGGGGCTTTCTGCTTCCGTTTCAAGGGCAGGATCACAACATGTGCTCCCCTTTCCCCCTCCCCCTCCCCTTCCCCCTCCCCCTGATCTGAGTCCTCCCTGTATTTCATGGTCTCACTCCTCTTCTTGCGGCTTTTCCTTTTTCACAGAGGGAATTCAAGCAGATAATTTGATAGCTCATTATTTCCAATCTATTTCAAAGTGGAATACAGGCTATTGAGTGCAGGAGAGGCCCCGGAGGTTAACGCCGTAACCGAAATGGGCCACAAACGTCCGTGAGTGAGCAATCTCAGGAGTGGGAGAAGAGCTCTGTGTGAAGAAGCCCACGAACTCTCCTCCCTGCCCAGCGCCGTTCTCAGTGGCAGCCCTGGGTCTGCTCTTCTGCCACACGTTCTGCCATGACATCATCTTCCGTCATCGTGTTCTGCTCTGAATATGCTCCTTGCCCCTCCTCACAATCCCCTCGGTTGCCAGAGGACGGCAAGAAACAATTTTGCATCATCGCGATTCTCTTGCTTATTCCCTATTGGATGTTCGATCGGTTAGGAGTGTCGGAGTTTGTCTCTCCAGTGATTAGCCAAAGAGTTTCTACAGTCGCCTTATCTGGACATTTTCTGTCATCATGGCAGGTAGGATATTCTGCCATCTGGGTGTTCAGAAGGATCCTTCCTTTTCCAGGTGGCTAATGGAGACAGCAGCTGTGAGGTGATGGGGCCACAGTTGGAGAAGGGATAAAGTGTTTGGGCAGGATAGAGAAGGTAAAATGCAGGGATGAGGAAACTGAGATCAGGTAAGACAAGAAGGAGGAAGGGGCCTGCAAGTCCACAGCCACAATTCAGGGCACAATCCAGCAAAGTCAGTCACAACTCAGTCCCGGCAATGCCAGCGAGGCTTTGGTTAGCCACGGTTCAGGATAGCCCACAGCTTTCAATGGGAATTAGTCCTGACTCACCTTTGCTGGATGTGCTCACAATGACTTTGTTACAGTCTGAAGCGTTGGTTTATTTATGTCTGTACTACCATAAATGTACACAGCACTTTACAGAGTAGGACAAGCAAAGCAGACAGGTCTCTGTCCCAAGGAGGTTACAATCTAAATGTTGCCAGTTGGGGCAATAGCACAGGAAGGTGAGATAAGGGTCACAAGGAGGACATGTGCACAACTGTTGTCAGGCCCCAAGGGAATACAGAGGCTTTGTTTTGGTCAAGGAGGAGGTGCCCTTTCAAGCGGACAGGAGTGGTGCCCTTTGTGTATAAAAGAGCCCCACAATCCGCCCTCCCCTCAGGCCTCCCAACGAGCAGTAAGGGGAAATCCCCCCCCAAACCCCCATCTACCACAACGCCCAGATAACACTTCAGGGGCTGTGTAAAGTACAGGAGGCTGTGGGTCAGCTCAGAGCAGTTGAGTCTGAAACGTGTGTATGAATACAGTCATCCATGAATGGATTCCTATTGTCCTCCTGCAACACTGAGAAGGTTAAAAGATGAACCCTCTGGCTGTGGTTTCCCAAGACTGCAGCTGCAGATCACATGGGAGCTTCTGAGCAAAGGGTCCAAGGGAGCTGGGAGCTACTCCGTGTTAATTAATACAAAGCAAAAAGTTCTGCTCTGAGACAAAGAGTGTTGAGAGAAGAGTGCAATCTTTACATGGATGGCGCTCTTTAACGAGAATAATTACTAAATAATTACTAATGTGAACAGGGGAATTTAAAAGGTGCAAGTTCTTTAGCTGCTGCCTGTGACTGCATCAGGTATTCGGGTTAATCCATTCACATTTGGGAGACGCCTTCGGCCTACGCAAATGCTTCTTTCTCACACGTGCTTTGACTTATGCTTTGGCCCCCCGTCAGTCTCCCCCCCCCAGCCCCTTCCGCTCAGGCCAACCGCCCGTCACTTTGGACTCCCGTTTGCATCATACAGTCTCTGGCCTGGGAGAATCCTGGGGCCATCATGGGGACAGCAGCAAACCAGTCCAGGGGATCCCCGTTCCACAGCTCCCTCTATCCTGGAAGCTGGCTTGAGTAAACCCCTCAGAGCTGCAGTTCAGGAGCAGAGCTCATGCGGAAGGTCCCAGCGTCCTTCTCTGGCACAGGGTCTGCCATGTGGCGCCTGTGGGGACCCATGTGCCCACAGACACCTCGTGGTGCCTGCCAGGCTCCCTGCCCCTCCTGGTTTTTATTTCCTCTCTTAAGATTATTTTTTTAATAAATTGTTGTTATTATTATTATTATTATTATTATTATTATTAAAACTGGCTGGCTGGCAGGCTGCAAAGCGAAGGGCTGCCCTCCAGCACCACCCTTATGGGGGTTCAGAGAGTGGCTTTGTGCTTTGTGCTCAGACTCCCCCTCTGTCTCGTATTTCGGTTCTTGGCAGGGGACTTTCCTTGTAGTCTGATGCTGTGATGGTGCCTGCAGCACTCTTCCAAAATTCCAGATGTGCCCACCAACCCAACATTGCTGGGGATCCTCGCGCTGGCAACTCCTGCTAAAGGAGCAGCCCCAGGGAAGACCTGTGCCTGAGGCCTGCAGAAACTGGCTGCCAACCGGCGAAGGCAGGAAGGGCCCCTGGTTGGGCCCCGGAACAGCGATCTCCAGCACACTCGAGGGCAGCAGCAAGGGGGTCTCCACCTTCCTCGCAGGGCGGGGGTGCGAATGAGCAGAGGAGGCAGCAGAGGACACAGGAATACTGATACTTACTGATACTTAATATCATACTTAATACTTAATTACTGATACTTAATATATACTTAATACTTATACTTATACATAATATATACCTACTTAAATACTTATACCCAGGAGCAGGTGATTTCCGACATACTCACATGCAGCAGCAAGGGCGCTTGTCACCTTCCTTGCGGGGCGGGGGCTGCTAATGAACAGAGGATGCAGCAGAGATCTCAGGAATCTATCAGCATTCATGACTGGCTTACATCTACCAATTTCAAAGTGGTGTACACCAATCATAAAAACATAGACATACAAAGCTGATATACGGAATACACTGTATCCCCATATGGAGAAGGGGGTGGGCTAGGTTACACAGGGGAAGCTGGCTTCAACAGAAATCTCCGGATGAACAGTGCTGGGGCACATCTGTTCTCAGAGGGAAGACGTTTCCACAGAGAGAGCACCAGTGTGCCCAGTGCCTGGCTCTGCACAACTGTGGAGCAGCCCTCGTGAACATGTGGCACCACCAGGAGAAACGTCATGCTGAAGGTGCTGCAGAGCTCTTCAGGCCAGAACAGAAAAGTCCCAGCAGAGACAAGTGGGGCGTAGGAGGGGCCGGCCTTGAAGCGTGTCTCAGCCGGGAGCTCCCTCACAGGCCGTAGGGGAAGCACCCTTCCTCAAGTCTTGGTCCTCCTCCCAGCTGCAGAATCTAATATCGGCCTCCTTTATGGCTGCCTTGTAAGGGACACTGGGGTCACGTATGTGAGCATTCAGGACCGCCGAAGTCTGTTCACTTGGCCCGAAGGGCTGACGGGTGCTGAGGCGGACCAGGCGGTGCAGTGGTTAATGCCCCGCCCCTTGCTTTGTGTTACAGATCAGGCTCCGAACACACGGCCATGGGAAGGCTTGAGCTGCCAGCCCCAGAGCACCCCAGAGGGGGCTGCCAGCTCTGCTGTGGCAGGAGGACCACCCCGCGCCTCCGGAGCCTCCACACCAGGCCTGAGCGCCACTGGGCTGCAGCCTCCCGTCCCAGCTCTGCCTCCTCAGCCAGACCCAGGGAGTGCCAGCACCCACAGCTGCCCGTCTCCAGAAACAGCAGAGCTGCAGGGAGGTTGGGGGAGTCAGGATCCGTCATAGATGCCCAGCTCAGCAGCTCTTTCTCCTTCCCTCCATGCGTGGGTTACAGCTGGCCATTTCCCCGGGCCCTTCTATGGGTCACTGGCATCTCCGTTCAGAAGCCTTCCCACTGCCAGCCCCATGGAGCAGTTGTATGCCCACTCCCACCTCCAGCCGGTGGCCAGCCTTCAGCAGATTAAGGTGCCGCCTTCTAGGCAAGGGCACGTCCGGCAAACCTCTTTCCAAGATGGGGCTGGCCTCTACCGGTACCGCCATGCAACCTTGGCCCCCATGCCTCAGGGAGGGAGGAATCCCCTTGCACAGACAGGCAGCGATGTCCCTGGGCCACGAGACCCGAGCAACAAAGTGGTCCTGAAAGAGGTGGATCCCCAAACCACCGTGACGCCGGCTCCAGCCAGCAGGTCTTCCACAGCACCATCGAGACCCAGCATTCTCAAAGCCTCCAAAGCAGGCTCCAAAGGTATGTGCTGATCTTTGCAGAAAGAGGTGGTTAGCGTTTGGTGATTTATTATGACATTTCTAATCTGCCCAGTAACCAATGTTCTCGGGGCAGATTACAAACACTTACAAGACCAAAATGCCACAACGATGTAGCATATAATACCAATACTTCAAGGAACAGAATACAATGCAATGCAGAACAACAAACACAGGAATCGATAAAAGAGCCATCGAAATCCAGGACTAGGTCCCTAAAACGCCTGGAAGAAAAGAAAGGTCTTTGCCTGGCACCAAAAAGATAACAACACGGTGCCAGGCAAGCTTCATGCCACCATGGAGAAGGCTCTCTCTCTTGTAGCCACCCATCTAGCTCCCTTTGGCGGGGGTACCCAGAGCGCCTGCAACGATGAGCTGGGGGTCTGAGCAGGTACACATGGGAGAAGACTTTCTTTTAGATGCTCTGGTCCCAAGCTGTCAAGGGCTTCAAAGGTCAACCCCATACTTGGAAGTTGGCTCCGAAGCAGACAGGAAGCCAGTGTGGCTGGCAAAGGACTGACATCACATGAACCTATCGGTCAGTCTTAGAAACCTAGCAGCTCTGTTTTGAACTAACTGCAGTTTCTGAAAAGTCTTCAGAGCTAACCCCACATACAACGCACTGCAGTAATTCAACTGGGAGGTTACCAGAGCATCTATAGCTGTCATCAGGCTATCTCTGTCCAGATCAGGTCACAGTTGTTATATCAGCTCCATGCCCCCCTTGCCACATGGCAAGTAGTCCATATTTCATCCTCAGTGTTTCTCCATTCCTATCTTTCCCTGGCAGGCACCACCCTTGGGGAAAAGCATGTCTCCTGGGCTTACAACCTCCAGGGAGCTCCTGCTCAGCCTAGAACCGGGAAGAACCCCAATAGCAGCCAGCAGCTGACTGGCATGTCTCAGACATCTTTGGCCCTGTTTCGTCCACCGAATGCACTGCAGGCTCAGCTTATTCTGGGAGTGCCCCAGCCACCCGCACAGGATTCCGACGTGAGTATTGTACAGCCTGGAACTGGGCCACGGGCTTCCTTTATCACCGGGCAAGGCTGGTCTGGATGTCCAACCCTGAACAGCCCCCCACAGCCAATCGTCCCTTTTTCTCTGTTCCTATTTTTCAGTGGCAGCTTCCTCTGTTGAGAAAGAGTATGAGTCCCGCAGTCACCACCTCCAGGGAGTTTCTCCTTAGACCCAAACCAGCAGCTGCCAGATCTCGGACAAGTTTGGGATGCCTCTGGTCCCTGCTTCACCCACCAAATGCGCTGCAAGATCTGCTTCTTCCAGGAACGTCCCAGCCACCGACACAAGACTCCAAGGTGATTGTTGAACAAACTAGGGGCTGAGCTACATGAACGTGTTTTACTGGCCTTGTAATGCCTGGCTCACTGGCATGTCATTCGATGCACACCCCAAACCATCCTCCTCATGCAATTTCTCAATTGACAGTGTTGTTTTCCAAACTCCCATTATTATGTTTTTTCTGGTGCTTGAGATTTCATGTGCTACAAAACACGCATGTTCCATTCCAGCTCGGGATGTATGGATTTTGTGAAAGCTGCTTCATCTGCATTTCATGAGTTGTCAGGTGCCTTTCGTTCTGTCGTTCGCTCACTGGCAGAATTGCATTTTTTTCCAGTTTCCCAAGTTTGCACAAATGCACACTTGTGCAAATGACACAAATCCCTCCAAAGTGTCCCCTGAAATGCACATTGTCATGCTTTCCCCTATGAGGGAAATGGGCATTTTCAGCCAGTGTTTTTTACTTTACGTCTTTTTCTAGAACTCAATTTGCATAAAATTCAGGGAAAGTTTTAAAAAAATGGTCCAGAAGTCCGCAGAATCTGTGTGGCTCGGGAAAAGCCGGTCCACTGTGGAATCTGTGGGTTTGATTCACAGAAATCCGAACTCCTTTGATTCCACTGCGGATTTCTCTGGCATCCCTTGTTCCAGCCGAGCTGTAGCGGAACTCTTGCCAGCAGGAGCAGCCAGTAGTACAGCGGCAAATTCAGAAGTTCAGGGTCCCTTCAGGATGGCCACAGCCATGCCCCTCACAGCCACGCCCCCTCACAGCCATGCCCCCTCCTGGAATTATGCAACACGCACACACCAAGTCATGTCCAGCACCTTGCTAGAAAATATTATTTGGTTAGTCCTTTTTAATTCAAGGAACATGTAATAATACTAAAAATAATGTAATCATAGCATATTAATTATTAATTATTATTATGAAGAGCCATTGCAACCAGGTGTGAAGCAATGCCCCATTAAAATAAATGGAATTTAGTCCGCGGAGAGCCACAACTCCTATAAGGCTGCAATCCTATACACACTTATCTTGGAGTAAATCTCATTGAACATAATGGTATTTACTTCTGAATAGACAAGTAGGATAGCCCTGCAAGTACCACTGCAGACCACTCCTTCATTTCCCACGACAGTATCCAGGGGTGGGCTGGTGAAGGGGCGGCCTTTGGCCGAAGAGGTCTCCAGGCTGTTACTCGCTAGGGTCTTGCGACCAGTGTACAACCTGCCTGGATTGGGTTCTCTCTCTGTCCTGCCCACATTTGCTGTAGCTTTGGTATGTCCCACACCTATTGGAGCTTGTGGGAGAAGTCGGGGGAAACACAGCTGTTATCCTTACCGTGAGCTGTTTTTCCCGGACTTCTCCTGGAGTAGCTCCAATCCCAGCCATCTACCACTATAGGGGGGCTGGTAGGGATCGTGAATACTGTCCCACTTCGGTAGATATGTTCCATTTCATGCATGTCTTATGCCCCATTTTTTCTCTCGGTTATCACCTTTGCTGCTATCTATGTTTCTTATTGAAGGTTCAGGGTTTTCTTACTGTGCCCTTCATTGTAGTCTCTGTCTCCTGGTGTTGTCTGGTTCCCTCGATGGTGAGCAGGGAGCAGGACATTGGGCGCTGCGCGCTGGGTTGTTTTTTCATCTCCTGTTGGAGTTCTAGACTTCTAGACTTGGCAAGTACCTGGACTGAGGTTGAAAATGTTGGAAGTTCTGCCCATCAACAGGGAGCCTGCGGCTAACCCATACCTCTTGGAGTTCCTCTGGGAGAAGTCAGGGAAAAACAGCTCACAGTAAGTGTAACAGCTGCGTTTTTACTGGAGACATAACAAACTCACATCTCAAGGTAAGCCGGCTGAAATCAGCCCCATGGTCAGCATCACTTGCAGGAGAAAGGAGGAAAAAGATAGGAAAGCAGAGGGAGAAGACCAGGAAAAGGCAGAAGGACCTCTCAGGGAACCTCTCCCACCTTGCTCATATTAGCCCTTCAGGTTCAGGTTCAGTGACTTATGGCCGTAGTCCCTCCAACATAAACTCCATTGAACACATTAGGGCTTACTTCTGAGTAAACAATCCTAGAATCCTACTGTCAACAGGAGGGCTTGGGTTCAACCCCAGACCCCCTCCTGAGCCTTGAAGGACAAACTTGATGTGCAAACAAACAGCAGGTGAAAACATTTAACCACATGATCCCCTGCTACCGTCTGCACATCAAGCCCACTAGAATCCCTCTCCCACACACAGCAACCCCCCACCCCACATAAGCATGAGCGACAGACAGTGGCAGCTTCGGCCCCCTGCCTGCTCCTGCTGCTGCCGTGGCCAGCCCGCCGGGGACACAGGCACGGAGCAGGGATGGGCAGCAGGGTGGGAAAATGGGCAGGAAGCTGAGGGGCTGGCTGGGGACAGTCAAGTGGCGAGGTGTGGCAGCTGCTCTAGGGGTGGAAGCCGGAGGAGCCAAGGGCTGAGGAGGAGACTAGGGGTGCCGAGGAGAGGGAAGGTGACTTCCACACAGAAGGGACCCTAGTGTAGATCCCCTCCTGGTATCAGGCGTTGCTCCCGAAACCACTTCATCTTTGCTTTGCTTCTGGCCTTCCACCAGTTCCTGCAAAAAGGAAGCTGGAAAAGGGCCTTGGCCAGTCAAGAGCTCCTGATGAGGTGTTCCTTGCTGTGCTGCAGACCAATTGCTCTTTCTTCTGCTCCCTTCATCTTGCAATGAATCTCATCCGGTCTGCTTCCCTCCTCCCTGCCTGCATGCCCTTAACCATCCCCTATGCCAGTTACATCACCCACATTTCACCTGAGACTAGGCAGTTGCCACATTGGATGAGTCTTTCTGCCTTCCATAGTTATCTGCTGGACACCTGATGTTGTCTGAATGGATCACCACACCTTGTGGCTCTCAAAGCAGCTCAGGAGGACTTTTTGGAGGGAGAGATCTGGGTTCTTTGGTTGGCATCATGGTAGAATATTCTAGTACTGTGGTTCTCGTCAAGGGTTTTCATTGACTGGGTTTTTTAATGAGATACGTTATTGAGTAGATGGTCCACAGCCTGCCCCGAGGCCTCATTGGTCATAGGCAGGACATGTTTTTCATTAATGAATACAAAAAAGCTAAGTAGACCCAACCACGGAATCTTGTCTTTGAGTGCCATGTGCTCATCCTGCATTGAAAGATGTAACATATCCCTCATTGCACATTCAGTGGAATTTAGCACCCACATTGTGAGGCCAGATGGTCTTTGACTGAAATGGGCTTCATCTCAGTTGGAGAGTCCTACCAAATCATCTTACATGGGACACAACTGTGGCAGTGGTTTTCTAAATTCCACATCCTTTAAACATAGTCATGCATCATTCCACAGACACTAGGGGAATGCAAGAGTTAATAACCCAACTCACAGAATGGGGGCTTTTTGTCAAACAGTATAGGGACCTCACACTTTAGCACTGCGAGTCTTCGCAAGTCAAGGAAAACTTGCTTCAGCCTGCAGAGTGTAGGTTGTACAAGAATAATCATGAAACTGGCTGGCTGGTGGGTCTCTACTCTTTAGCTCGTTAAGGTCCATGGGAGAGAAGATTCCAGGAAGCACGAGATCCATCATGGAGAGTAGTGGCCCTTTGGACCATCAGCACTATCAGCCAATATAGCAAAAGGGCAGAGGATGGAGGTGTCCGCAGAGGCCAAGGGCAGCTCTACTAACATGAAACAACATGAAGGGGCATTAAAGAGGTGGAGGGAGAGACAGTCCTGGCCCATGGAGCCCCACCCCCCAGGAAGATGGCGTGCACATGCCCCAATGAAATGAAGGGACGTTTTGCATGAGCCTAATAAGAACACTGGGTCCATGAATAGTGGAAGGTTGCTCCATTACCTGCCATTGTTGAATGCCTACTTAATACAAAATGGTCCTTTTTTTAGAAGCACAAAAAAAATTGGAATGTGTGCCATTTTAAGCAACGAATAAAACCCTTTCACCTTAATAGCTCTCAGCTCCAACCGATCAATCTGAACAAGAAAACCCATAATGAAGCAGCAGCGAATTCAGACTCCAGCAAAGGAGAAGCAGAAATGCAGCAAGTTCCATGTGCTTTCTAATTACTTTATCTGAGGTGCTAGGCTGGTGGACCTCCCTGGGAAGGGAACGAGGCTTTCGCCTACCTTTGTCTGTGCAGAGGAAAGAAAGAATGGAAGATCTCCTTTGGTTGTAGATCACTGATTCCTCTTCATTTCTTTCCATAAGGAGGCAAGGGAGCAGCGTCAGACACCAGCCAACTGATAGATGTCCCAGCATCTCTGGAGCTCCAAGACCTAGAAGAATCAAGTCAGGTCCCAGCTGAGAACGCTGTGCTGAATGGTGAGGGCCAAAAATTCAGCAGGTGTCTCTGCACACCTGCCAAGTGGGGCTTGCTTGTGGCATGCCCGTTGGTGCACGGCCTCCCCTAGCTTTTCCAGTCCCTGTCGCAAAGGGCACGACCCACTTGTGACAGATTTCCTGGGCTTTGAGGAGTGTAACTCACCGAGGGCCACTGTTTGGGGAGAGTACTTTAGAAACCTGTAATTCCCACAGATCCAGATCCATAGTCCCAAATTTCCCCGGAAATCAATCAGCTGGACCCCATGGGTTCGCAGGTCTCGTGCTGCTTTGCTCTCTTGCCCATTCTTGAGTGTGTTTCCCTTATTTAAAGTCAGGAACTAAAATGGCCACCCTCGCCAGAAATGAGGACACCAAAGGCATAAATGGGATCAACTGGCAACAACTTTATTGACCTAACACAATCAACAACAGGGGAAACAGCTTAGCCACCAGCTCACAGCCTTCCAGTACAGGCCCTGCACCGCAGGTGAGAGCTGGGAGAACAACCCTCCTGCTCCCAACCTGGCCTGGACGATTCCCCGCCTTGCAGCCTCAGGCCCACTCCCTCCCTGCCCACGCTGCGCCCGCCAGCAGCACCAAGAGGAAGAGCGCCCATCAGCCGCCTTACATGCAGCGAGGCTCCTCCACCTCCCACGCAGAGTGAAGGAGGTGAAAAAGGAGCTCATTAGATGCCAATTGCACCCCCCCCGGCCCAACGCCCTGCTTAGCCCTGGAACCAGCGACTCCCCCAGGCCACACCAGCTATGGAGGGTTGGGTGAGTTGCCCTTTGGAGGAATGCTCTGAGGTAGTGGGAGGCAGATCCTCCCATGTTTCTTCCTGGTATGGGGGGGGGGGCGGGGAGAACTTCTCCCACACTGGACCAGTGGGCAGCTGGAGCCCCACTCTGAATTATGGGAATTGGAGAATTGCTCTCACTTTCTGCCTGCAAAGTAGAAAAGGTTCTTTGTCCTGTAATCGTGGATTCCACTTTTTCTCCCTCTTTCAGTGGTGGACACAGGGAATAAGCTTTCCTGGCTCAGTGCCTGAAGGCTGGAGTAGCCCCGGTGGATTTATTTCACCAGGAGGAAGGATCAGGACTTAGCAAGAAACGAAAATGCCCTGATCCTCAGCCCAGAAATGTTGGCAAAGTCCCCAGGATCCCTCCAGAGCCAGGACCTAGCAGGAGCCACCTCCCTTCGAAGGCACCACTAGAGCCTGCCATTAATGGGAAAAGAAAATCTAACTTAACTGAAGGAGAACCTTCTCAAAAAAGGCTGACCACAAATTTGGAACCAGATCAGTCCAGGCCCCAAAAACATCAGGGGACGGAAAGCAGGAGAAGTCGGGCCATGCACAAGCAGGAGGAGACACGATCTGAGCCTGTGCCATCTGGGGCTAAGCGGGGAGAAGCAGTTCCCCACAAGACAGAGGAGCCTGGGGAGAGTGCCCCCATGAAGACTGTCAAGGTGGCAGGGGATGCTTCTCAGCCCAAAAGCCTTCCAAGGGATCTGGGGTCTGAAGAACATCTATCTAAAAATCAAGGCAAAGACAAGGCAAAGGTGAATGCCAATCTCCCTGGGGTGAAAGGGAAAAAGAAAGGTGTCAAGCCGGAACCAGAAGAAGCTTGGAAGCATATCACCAGGAGCAATCTGGCTTTGCACGTGACGGAGTCCGTGCAGGGCTTCTCCCCACTGGGGAAGAGCAGAGTTCCATCCCTGCCTATGCAGAAAGTCCCTCCAGTTCCTTCTTCCTGCGCAGTTCCCCAAAAGTTGCTGGCCACGGTGGGAAGAGCTGTGCCTGCGCCACTTCCAAAGCCACTATAGTACTCACTGCCAAAGCCATTTCCAATCTCACTGCCAAAGCCACCACCGAGCTCTTTGCCACGGCCACCACCGAGCTCACTGCTGAAGCCACTGCCAAGCTCTTTGCCGAGGCAAGTGCAGGCTTGTGTGCCCAGGCCAGTGCCGACCCCTTTGCCACAGCCAGGGCAGACAACTTTGCCAAGCATGTGGAGATCTCTTTTCCAAAGCCAGTGCCAACCTCTGGGCCAAAGCCAGTGCCGACCCCTTGGCCAAAGCCACTGCCGAGCATAGTTTCAAAGCCACTGCCCAGTTCATTGTCGAAGCTACTGTCTTACTCAGTGACCGGGCAACAAACAACTTCATTGCCTCAACCGCTGCCACAATCTGCGGAAGCCAGTGCTGAAAACTATGCTTAACCTGTCAGTGTCGCATCCGCCTCAGCCAGCCGCCGTCAGCTCAGTTTCCCCAAGCTGGTGGGTGGAGAGGGCAGGCCAGGGTGGCTGGCAAAACAATTGGTCTCCCCACCAGGCCAGCAGAAAACATCTGGAGGCCAAGCAGCATGGGCACATTCACTCTGGAGAAAAGTCAGCCTCCGGGTGGCAACCCTTCTGCCTCTCTGCCGCACAGCGAGGACACATTCAATTCCCCCCCCCCATGACCTGGAGTTCTCGGAGCCTATAAGAGAAGAGCAATAACCCATCAGAGAGATGACGAAGCGGCAAGCCCAGAGGGAGCGGGAGGGGGCAGCCCACTGGACATTGGCGGGGCGGGTGCAGTTTTCCGTGGAGCAGGAGAAAGACATGGACGTTTCCATTCAGTACAGCTACCCTCAGCCTTAAGGAGAGGGCATTTACATGTATATAGGTGTGTGTGTGTGTGTGTGTGTGTGTGTGTGTGTGTAATTGGTTAGATTAGAAGGCTGAAGCAGTTTCCGACTTGTCTTGAATATCATATTTTATTTCAGTATGTGATACAGTACTATAAAACATTTCTCTCTACTTTAATGTTTTATACTTGTTATTTTATTTGGTTGCATATTTACTATATCACAGGCATAAAAGAATTTTCTATTTTTTTAATTTAATACTGTTCCGATAAATCTATACTTTCTTGTTGTGCCCCTTCTTATATCCATTTGTGTATTAGACATAAACTTTTCCTATGAATTAGGCTTATAAACTTTTCCTATGAATTAATTGTTACATATGCATTTCTGCAAATTCATATTGATCTCAACTGTTTGTATATTTCTCTAATCAGTATCTAGTGTTCATTTGTATATTCCGTTCCTACTAATGGTCTTTTGATTTCACTGCTTAGATCTGGAGGATGAAAGAATTCCTACTTGATTGAAATATATGATATCTTACTATATAATATTAATGCTATCTGCTTTACTGTTTCACAGCTACTATATCAACTTATTGTGGTGTATATTTACTGTATTAGAGACATGAAATCTTTTTGTATTTGTTGATTATATTTTACAAGTTTTATATTCCAACCTGGGTACAGATGGCTTATATCTTTTAAAACTGTTAATCTTTATATGACTTTCCTTCATTTGATATCACTGTTTTATATTACAGTTACGGGCATTAAAGAGTTGTTGGTTAATTATTAGTTATTTATTGATTAATTATTTGTGACCTGCAATATAGAGATGCTTATATTAGGCTAATCACAGAGTTGTTTCTATACTGACATAATAAAAGTATGGTGTGTTTTTTCCCGTCTTTGTGGTCATTCTACGGTTACAACAGAGTGTGGTCTGAGAGTGTGAGAACTGTAGTACTATGGCGTGTTGAATAGGATTCCGTGAGGCTGATCCCAGTTTGCGGGTGGAAGACTGTTACTACTTGCCTTCAGCAGGTTAACTTCATCAGTAGGCATAACAATAAGCTTCCTTCTGGTTTATACTAAGCAGCAAGTAAACATGTTAGGGGTGTCACTGATTAAAGCAGTCTGAGTTGATTAATGTCATCAGTTTCAATAAATTAGGGTGTAATCCCATGCATGTTTTATGCCCGTAACAAATCATGAAGGGAATAAGAGACACCTACAGTTAAACGTAACCCAGTCAAAGTTTAGTTATTGCTCAGAAAGGAAGTCTCTAGCTGTTAAATTTAACAAAATAGCATTTAAAAGTCTCTGTACACCTTTATAAAACAGGTGCAAGCCAAAGTACAATAATATGCTAGTAATATATGGCCTGTAAACAAATTATGAAGGGATTAAGAGACACCTACAGTTAAATGTGACCCAGTCAAAGTATTGCTCAGAAAGGAAATCTCTAGCTGTTAAGTTTAACAAAGACATTTAAAGTCTCTGTACACCTTTAGTTAAGTTAAACCTTTTGTTAGATTCAATTTTTCTTCACAAACTGTGTTCGCAGGGAACCAACTTGTAGCATTTCATAACGATTTTACTGGATCAAAGGTCTGAACACCATCTGGGGCAGGTGTGACTCTGCCAAAAATGTCATGCATGAAAAATGCAAGATGGACACCAATAAACAATAATTTTCACACATTTATTTATTTACTTATTTATTTAAAGAAATAGTGTGCTCAGAATTCAAACTCATTGTGAAGTTTGAATTCAGTTATCGAATATTTTCATGGCAGCTTATAAATAAAACAATAAGACTTCGGTTTTATTGTTTTATTTGTATGCTGCTCTGAAAATATTTGTAAGCTGCCCTGAAAATAGATTTTACTTTCTATAAGAAAATAACAATGGACTCAAAAGACAGACCCTAGCATCCTTCAAGTCACACCCCTCCTTCTCCTCCGAAACCTGGGTTCTCATGGTGAAGGAACTGGGGGGGGGGACGTTCAGGCTGACCAATCTGTGTGTCAATGTCTTGGGAAGAAAGCCTTGCCGTATCTGAGCGTACAGGGGAGGGTGCCCCCCCCCCCGTTCTGGCTGTTCCCATTCTGAATCCGAGCTGCTAGTCATCTCCACATGCTCAGATTCATTCCTGACATCATCCCCACTCCCACAATTCCTCCCCGCCTCTTTCCCCATGGGGGCCCTGGCTTGTGGGGGTAGCATTGGTGGAACCTACAAACCAGCAATGGGGCATGCAGATGTTCTGCTGGTTGGCAGGAGCAGTCTTCCGGTCCATAGCCCTCCCAGTCAACCAAATATTGCAGCCGTCCCGGGAAAAGGCACAAGTCTAGGATGTCGGTGACTTCAAACCCCTCCTCTCCCCCCAGAAGAAAACATCTGACAATGTGCCATCTGGGGCTAGGGGTAGGAAAAAAAACTTCTCTAGAAGAGAGAGGAACCTTTGAAGAGTACCCACAGAAAGAATCAGAATGTGGCAGAGGATGCTTCTAGACTCAAGAGCATTCCAACCGTTGACAAACAATCCCTCAGACCAGTCTGGAGTCAGATACATGGAGAACCCAACATCTTCAGTGGGGAGTAAGCACACTGGGGTCTGAGAAAAGTCAGCCAAGCAACACCCACACATTGTCAGTATTAAAAGATCAGTCTCTGCTCATCGAGCCTTCTTCATCTCCACCATATGAAAGGGAAACACTAATCCCATGGAGAGCAATCTCTGATGACCTTGAAGTCTCATATCCTAAAACAAAAGAGCCATGACCCATCAAGGAGATGATGAAGCTGCGAGCTCAGGGAGGGAGGAGGCAGCAGCACACTGGACTTCAGTAGGGAGAGTGAAGTTTTTTCTGGAGTGGAAGAAAGAAATGGACACATTCATTAGGTTCCAATTACTGAGAGCATAGTATCTTACTCTATTGACTAGGGAAGGCCTACAGTCACCTCTAGTGGGATCGTCAAACTCATCTTCCCTTAGAACTGCAATATAGACCAAGCACCCTTACCTTTTATCAATTGCATGGAGGGGAGAATTTGTTTAGGAAGGAGGAAACATACTATGCTTCTCCATTCTTAATGCCCCAGTGTAGGGAAAATCTAATGTTCTCCCTTTCTTGCAATGATGAATGGCCCACGAGGCCCATCCTGGCTTGTTCTTTCCCTCTTTACCGCCAATGGGCAGGATGGGCCTTCTGTTTTTGTTTTTTATCATTCATAGAAGGATAAATGGGAAAGGGTGTCTTGAAGGAAGAGGCCCAAGTCATTGATTCCATAGGTAAAGACAAATTGCTATGAGAAGGGTATTGACCTGATACACAGCAGTGAAGTCTTGGCTAAGGAACATTCTAAGGAAAAAAACTGAATGAGCTGTTCCTGAAGGAGGAGCAGGAGCAGGAGCAGGAAGAAGTGAATGGATTAACCAGGATTGTGTATGTGGGGCAGAGCAGCCAATTGCCAGGAAGGGCAGCAGCCACAGGACTTCGGAAGGTGGCAATAGATTCCTTCTCAGACCAGCTAAGGCCTTGGAGGGCTGAATGAATTAAGAACTTCGGCCTGCCTTTCATGAATGGGGTTAAGCACCCTGCCCCTTTTATAGACAAAACCAAATTTTAGAAGGGAGCAATTGTTTGCAGATGGCCTTTAAAAATCGGCTATTGTTCAGCAAGTTGTAGGCAGGAGAAGGGCTGTGTGGTCATGCGCGCACATGCATTTTTCCATCAGAAGAGTTATGAGAATGCTTCTTCTAAGAGGATGACTGCCTTCTCCTGCTTTCTGCTCTTGTACTGATATTAAAAATAATTCATCATTTTCAAATGTGTTACCCTATTAAACAGGGATGCCTTTTTATAGTTCAAAATGGGGGCTAACAAATTGATCCAACTGATTAATCATTTCAAGAGCTGAGCATGAAGCCAGTTTTGCTGAACATTTCTACACATTTCCATCCTGATCCAGTTGCAAGCATGTAATAAGCACCCAACATAACTCTATACGTTGCCTCATTGGGCATCCCATGCACACCAAGGTAGAGCACGTGACGATTTTATCTGTGGATGCAACATCAGCAATTGTGATTTAAAGAGCACCTATAACAACTGAAGCATAACTTCATTCTTTTGCTGATCACATGTTTCTCTGCATCAGGGCCTTTGTCCATTACTGTCAGCATTCTGAGTTTGCAGCTTCATATCAGAGGCACTGGTGTCTGGTGAAGAGATGGATGAGAAATTAGCGTCATTTATTTTTTTATGCAGATTTATCCAATTCACATTTCATGAGCCTTTCAGCGAGCCTGAAACTGTGTTCCAAAATTCACATTTTTGTGAGCTTTCTGATGCAGCCCATCTCATGAAAATGTGCATCAAAAAGTGCATATTAGGAAAAAGTGCACCTAAAATGCATATATTTGAGAAAAATAGGCATGTCAAACAGAATTTCAGCAATGTAAAGTACTTGGAAAAGATACTCAGGTTTAAAAACGTGCACAAAAGATCCATACATTAATGAGGACATTACTAAAGAACCATATGAATTTCTGAACAGATTTCTTTTTTTTAAAGAATTGCAAGTTCAGAAGGAAACGGGAACGAACAAACATGACCAAAAAAAAAAAGAGAGAGAGAGTCTTGGCAAGGCCAAGATTGACAAATCCACCCATTCCTAATCTGGTAGAAAATGTCCTTAAGCAGATCAGAGCAGTTTGCTCCAGTCAAGGTGAGACGTAGAACTGCACTGAGACTGCTCCCACCTCATCTCCACCTCATTGTCCCAGACACTTGATCTCCCAGCCCAGTATCTTAAATGAGTGAGACCGGAAGACAGGCATGGTGGAAGAAAATACAAAATGTAGTTATAACTGAGTGTCCTACACCAGTATTTCCATGAAAATTCACTCAGCAGCACTGAATGCTGACATGTAAAGGTCAGTAACAATACAGGTAATCCAATGCAGATTAAAAACTGGATGGCTAGGTCCATATGGTTAAAATTAGATTGTACCATGAGATGCATATGCAAGATCAAACCAGCTGCCACCACCAGTGTCTTAGCTGTGACACTCTTTAGATCTGTGTCCTTAATGAAAGACTTCTCCATATTTTTCCTTTAAAATCCTTTGTTTATTCTGCCAATGTTGCCTTGTGAATTATAATTTCTATAGTTGAAACCTTACTTTCTTCCACCGTCCCTGGAACTCTGTGACAGGCAGAAACTCAGTAGGTGGGGTCCCCCCAGTATTTGGAGGTGGGAACTGCACCTGTTGAAGTTCTAGCTGTCAGAATATCAGCTGATAATGGCTGTCAGCTGAAGTACAGTCAGAATATCCACAGCTTCTGCTTCCACCCTCATATGCTATAGGTTAAGCTGCACCTATTGAATTTCTGCCTGTCATGCACCTGGTATAGGAGTCCTGGGCCCTCTGCCCCTGTGAGGCACTCGGCAGCGCCTTCCCTGGGTGAGGCACACGGCTGGAGGCCGGCTGGAGCCGAATGGCAGCCTGGAGGCCTAGCAGTGCTGAGGCAAGAGGCAGCCGAGCGGAGGGGGAGACGGAGGCCGCTCTCGGACGACTGCTCAGGAGCCGAAGCCTGTGTGGGGGACAGGCCCAGCCCTCCTCAGAGACACGAGTGGGCCTTCCACAGGTAATGGTGGCCCACTGTTCTCTAGACATGTCCCCTTCCCAAGGTGGGGTGGGGGCACATTTCCCCAGCCCTGGCAGAAGCCCCTCTCAGGGCTAGAGACAAAAAGGGTGGGGGCATTGAGCAGCCATGGTTTGTCCCCCTTGCAGTCACTCTTTCTTTTAAAAAATGGGGAGATAAATAAAGTATACATATTTCCCCCTATATTGGCATGCCATAGAAGAGGGTGATGGGGTGAGGGTGGGGATTTGAGTTATAAAACCAGTCCTAATACTAATCTCGTCCTCTCCTCTCCACTGCCAGCAAAGACACATGCTATCAGGCAGCGATGGACAAGTGGCAGCTTTCCTGAATGTCCCTCGACAGATCCCTTTCCAGTCATTTTCATGAACCGGTGCAAATGGAGCCATGAACAACTAGCCACTCAGCCAGTCCTGTCTACACACAGCAGGAGAGTGTGGGGGTTTAGTACTACTAGCGTAATAGGAGAGCACTCGTGCTCTGCCAGGGCAATTTGAATCTTTAAACAGGTTTTTAGAGCAAAATATTTCACATAGGATCAACAAATGCAACAGTAACAGCTACCAAATGAAGTAATACTACTAACAGTGTTATATGAGATTTAGGAGAAATCCCTACTGTCTGAAGTAATGGGAGAGGGTAGATAAGTGAGGGATTTCCCCCCACACACACACACAAACATTTTGCTTGCAACAGTTACAGGATAAACCAACCCCTGCTTCAGTAGTGGATGGGGCACAAACTGAATCCTATGGGGAAGGGAGATGTAAAGTTATTGGTAACAATGGACGAAGGCTCAGGCACCACAACGAAGAGAACAGCTCTAACAGCGCCCAATAATAGTCTTCAGACACATGTAGGAAGAAAGCCAGACCATGAAGCACATGGTCTTCGATGTCTATATACAAATGCCCAGGGTATGGGAAACAAACAGAACAAACTTGAACTCTTAATATAGGAGGGAAATTATGACTTGATAGGTATAACTGAGACTTGGTGGGATGACTCTCATGACTGGAATACAGCAACTGAAGGATATAACTTGTTCAAAAAGAACAGGAGGAACATAAAGGGAAGTGGGGTTGCACTGTATGTGAAAAATACGTATCTCTGCACAGAAATACAGGAGGATGAGCTTGGTAGCCCCATTGAGAGCATCTGGATCAAAATAAATGGAGCACAGAATAGAAGGAATATGGTGGTCGGAGTCTACTACCAGTCACCCAATCAAGGAGAAGACGAGGATGAAACTTTTGAAAAGCAAATAGCCAATGTTTTAAGGAAGCATGATGTAGTAGTAATGGGGGACTTCAATTTCCCCGATATTTGTTGGGAGACAAATTCTGCAAAACAGGGCCCCTCCAGGAAATTCCTGACTTGTGTGGCGGATAACTTCCTCCTTCAGAAAGTAGAGGAAGGAACTAGAGGATTGGCTATCCTTGACTTGATCCTAACCAACAGAGATGACTTAGTGGATAAAGTAGCAGTTACAGGAACTCTGGGGGAAAGGGACCATGTTGTACTTGAGTTCTTGGTTTTAAGGGAAGCAAAAGCCAAGTGTAGTCAAATGCGTATCCTGGATTTTAGGAAAGCTGATTTTAGATGAAACCGGAGGCCTTGAAAGGCATTCTGGCGTTAAAATGGGATAAGTACCTTTTCCTGGTTTGTTTTATTGTTTTAATACTGAGCCAGAACAGCTGAAGAGAACAAATCTGTGGGTGTGGTGAAAAATGTTTTCTAACCTCAGAATTCTTGCAATCTCCCACACTAAAACTGATTTTGAAACAAGATTCCAAGGGTGGCTTCCCACACAGAAGGCAATGGTCTTGTAATCCCTAGCCATCCTAGAGAGCCTATTGGCGATGACAAGAAGTCACCAGGCAAGATGGCAATAGGCCTCAGAGGGGGCCTAGTGATTCTGCAGTGGAAGACAACAAACGGAGGGCCAAACTACATGTTATACTTCCTGCAGGGCATGCAGCTTCATCTGATCTCATTTAATTTCTACAGGCCCGATGGGGGAGGGTTTTTTTGAGGGGAAGTTTACCCACTGGTATATTTCTGGCTGATCCACAGAAAGGGATTCTGGAAGGGATTCTGACTCCCAGTTGTTTAATAATAGCCTTTCCTCCCTCAATTAGGCTGCTAAATGAAGAAAGCTGGAGGGAAGCTCAAGAATCTTTGGTGTAAATGCATTTGTGATAGCGAGAACAGGGTTAGCTCAAGGCATTTCGATGCCTGAGGTGGAGGCAAAGATGGCCCCCCACTATTCCACATACAGAAGCTAACTGGACTGGACTTTTAGTTCAGCGCTGGCAATGGGATAGCTTCCTCCCCTGCACCTGGGGGCAGGAGGCTAGTTTAGGAGGCTCAGGGCAGGCAGGCTGAGTGGCACACACAGCTCTGTCTACCACCTCACAGCCCTTCCCTGCTCCTGAGGCAGCTGCTTCACTTTGCCTAATAGTAGTGTTAGATAAAAAGTCCTTGCTTTCGGTTTAGAAGAAAAGAATGCCAGGCAGGCAGCAGTGGATCCAACACTATTTTATTGAACGTTTTGCAAAACGGGTGCAGAGCAGTCTGGACCCCGAGACACGTGTGCAAAAGCCTTTTATATCATATCGCTTCTATTGTTCTCACCAGTAACCAATGAAACAGTTAGTACATCGGCTCACTAAGTTAATATCCAATAAACAGTCACTATCAGCTTACCAAGCCGTTAGTCATGAGTGCGTCAGTATGATTCCCTTTTTGCTCCGCCTATATTTTCCCGCCACTCGGGCTCTTACGTAACTTGAGACGCCAATGGTTATGGAGTCTCCTTTTTCTAACAATTCCCTCCTTTAAGTCTTTATTCACGTCTTAAAGCATTTAAAACGGAGTTTCTTTATCAGCACAATAAAGCAAGAGCATCTGTTTTGACAGAGCGGTTTCAATTAACCGCTGGGATAAGCCTCTAGCGCAGGGGATAATGCAACAACCAAATAACACTAAAACTCCTATCATCACTACAAGCGAAATAAGGATTGAGGCTGCTAGGTGTTTCCATTTTCCAAACCATCTCTCCAACCAGTCAGTCACGGGGTTGTTAATCCCTGAATTCTCGGCTAATTCTTCAGACAAGGCGGTGAGACCCTGCAAAGCCCTTGTTACCGTGCCATCTGGGGCAGTGTTGTTAGGGATGAAGGTGCAACACCGTCCACCTAGCATGACACAAACCCCTCCTTTTTCTGCTAACATCATATCAAGAACACGCCGATTTTCCCAAGCCATTTGGCTGGTGGCATCTAGCTGCTCAGCCAATCCTTTTACAGCATCTCGAGTATAGTTTATAAACCTCTGCTGATTATAATAAACGTAATTGATCCAATCTACATTTTTGTTAATGGTCACCCACCAAAACAGGGTAGATTCAAATCCTGCAGAAATTTGATTTCTTCCTTTGAACTCATCTGGCACTCCCCTTGGTACTCCTATGGAGTCAATATATATTTGATCATCAAAAGGGGTTACTGATCGTTTCTGCCGGGGTTGGCCAGTCTTCTCTGCTGGATGGTATGCAATTGAAAAGGGGACTGCCAACTGAACTAACCCACAAGCTCCGGACCAATTGGAGGGCAATACCTCATACAACTCTAGGCCACCACAATACCACCAGAGATCAGCTCGTGGGATTGAAAGGGAATTATTCCTAAAGCGGGTAGAATTAACACATCTTACTTTACTCGTCAGGTTCCCTATACGCCCCTCTGTGTCTGCAAGGTTTTGGTGTATGCATCCGGTATGGTTTCTTCTTTGCAGGAAGACTGTGGAAGGTCTGACACGATCCTTTGATTTGAGTGGGGGGTATAATTTATTGAGGGTTTGGCATTCCTCCTCTCCCCATGCATCAGGGTGTTGGAACAAACGGATCACACAGGTGAGGAGGGAAGGAGTGTCCCATCCCAGTGGAAAGGGCAGCACCTTTGCCACAGATCTCCCTGTGGCACAAACAAAACAGTCAGACTTATTTAAAGACTTGGCTGTATACTTTATCCACTCTAACCACACATTATCAGTTTCCTCTGTTATTGGGATCCCTAACCTGGTTCTCCAGGGACGCCTCTCTTTCTCAGGGATCTGTACCAGAAGTGGTCTGAGGGGTGTTGGTGTGACATTTCGGGGTTTTATCTTAAAGCTGTCAAGCCCAAGTCCTTGAGGTATCACCATCCACGTTAATATTTCTTTAACCAACATTACCAACACCACCCACAATACTTGCTTCATATTACAAGTTTTTTGTAATTCGAACCCGAGCTTTTCCCAGATGTTGTGACTTGTATATTACAGGCGATTGTGGCTCCTGGATGGCTTCTTCGCCTGTGTCCTTGGCAGCTTCCAGAGGGGTGCCAGGGAGCAAAGGACCGTTGCCTGTGTCCTCCTGTTCTTTCCAAGTGACAGAAGGAAGCGAGGGTCGCTTAAATGGCTTTATCCGGCTGCAATGTGTCCATTTACTAGAACCCACAAGCTTTACACACGAGTGGCTGGTTGGTCCCACCAAATAAGGCCCCTCCCACCCTTCCTTTAAAGCTTCTTTATTCCACTTTTTCAGCAACACCTCGTCTCCCGTCTGGAAGAGATGGATAGGTGCATCTAACGGCAGTCTCTGAAACGGAACGGAATAAGCTCGTAGCTGTGAAAGAACAGACTGTAGAGAAGTCAACTGATCCCTTAGCATCTGATCACCCACCTCCCACTTGACTTCCTCCCTCCTTCCGCAGTGTACCCGAGGCGGGAACCCAAACATCAGTTCAAAGGGGGACAATTTTATGTCCTTTCTTGGCATCCTTCGAAGCTTCGTTAAAGCTATTGGCAGAGCCTCAACCCAAGTGAGCTTCACCCCTCGTTGGAGTTTGGTTAAAGTCTCCTTGAGGCTCCGATTGATTCTTTCAACCTGTCCACTTGCCTGGGGCCTCCAGGGGCAATGTAAATGCCACTCTGTTCCCAGAGCTTGTGCCAGCCCCCGTGTAATAACTGAGGTGAAATGTGAGCCCTGATCGGACTCTGTAACTTCGGGCAGGGAGAACCGGGGCACCACCTCCTGTAACAATTTAGCGACAACAGTTTTAGCTTGGCAGTTCCTACATGGAAACGCCTCTACCCACCCTGTCATTTGACATACTATTACAAGCAAATACCTGTAACCCCTACATGGTGGCATCTCAGCAAAATCAATCTGCGCCCTCTGGAAAGGATAGTAGGCCCATGGTCGCCCTCCTTTTGGAGGAGGGGGTGCCCTGGGAGGGTTGGTTTTCTGGCAAACTTCACAGGTTGCAGCTAGTCGGTGGGCGCATACAGTTAAGCCAGGGGAGACAAACAGCCTCTTGCAATAGTCGATCATGGCTGATGCTCCAGGGTGTCCAAGAGAATGGTGAACTTGCTCTAGAACAACCCTCTGCAGGGTCTGTGGAAGAAGCAGTCTTCCATCTGTCATCTGGATCCATCCGTCATCACAGGGACTTATTCCGTGTTCTTGTGCCATTCGTAACTCAGCAGGGGAGTATGTGGGGCGCTCTTTTCTTTTGGGTAGAATGAGGAATGTTCCTTGGATTCCCTCTCTGGCTGCTCTTTTTGCGGCCTCATCTGCCTTCTGATTTCCCTGTCTCCATTTTTCCTCTTTTTCTTTCCCATGGGCTCGGACGTGGACAACAGCTACTTGTGAGGGTAGCTGGAGGGCATCCAGAAGATCCACTATTAGGCCGCCATTAGCCACCGGAGATCCGTTTGCTGTAAGGAATCCCCTCTCTTTCCACAGTTGCCCATGAGCATGCACAACGGCGAAGGCATTTTTGCTATCGGTATAAATATTTACTCGCTTTCCCTTGCTGGCTTGCAGGGCTCTTGTCAGGGCTACCAGTTCAGCGGATTGGGCGGAGAAATGAGGAGGCAGCCTTTCCTCACGCACACTCTCCTCTAGAGTAACGACAGCCGCGCCTGTGTAGCGCCTTCCATCCAGCATATAGCTAGATCCATCTACAAACAGATCTCTGGCTCCCTCTATTGGTTCATCCTCAAGGTCCGGTCGGCCTTTGGTGTCCAGGTCTAATACTTCAAGGCAGTCATGATCTGGGAGTCCTGATCCGTTTGTGCCCAGTAATGTTGGCAGCAGTGTGGCGATATTAAAGCTGGAGCAAGCCTTAAAAGTGAGGTTTTCGTTTGTTAGTAAACCTATTTCATATCGGGAATGCCGGGCTGGGTTGAGAAATTTGCTTCTTCCTCCTGATCCCAAAATTTGTGGCACTCCATGCGGCACCCAAATTTCAATGGGTCCTCCCATTGTCAATTTTTCCGCTTCAGTGCAAACCAGAGCCGTTGCCGCTACTGCCCTCAGGCAACTTGGCCATCCTCGCGCTACGACATCTAGGACCTTGGAGTAATATCCCACTGGTCTCCAAGAGGGCCCTTTTCGCTGGCAAAGCACTCCCGAAGCTATGCCCTTATTTTCATGCACATAAAGTCTAAATGGCCGGCTGGGATTTGGTATGGCTAGAGCAGGTGGTGACACAAGAGCAGCTTTAAGACTAAGAAAAGACTTATTCATTTCCTTAGTCCATTTCCATTTATCCAGTCTATCTTTCTGCAGCGCCTCATACAGCGGCCGCGCTGTCTCCCCATAGTTTGCTATCCATAGTCGGCAGAATCCGGTCAACCCCAGGTAGGCCCTCAATTCGCGGGGGGACTTAGGGACAGGAGTGTCACGGATGACTTCAACTCTTTCTTGCCCTAGGCTCCGAGTCCCCTTAGTTATGTGGTAGCCTAGGAATTTTACAGTTGGTTGGGCCAACTGTACTTTTTCTTTTGACACTTTATACCCCCCCCCCTGCTAGATAGTTGAGGAGGGAAACCGTCCCACTCAGGCACACATTCTTGGCCTTGGCTGAAATCAGGAGGTCGTCACAGTACTGGAGGAGATGCACCTCTGAGTGCTGCTGGACCCAGGGTTCGAGATCCTTTTGGAGCTGCTGGCCAAAGACCACCGGTGAGAGATTCAGCCCCTGTGGGATGACTGTCCATGCTAATTGAACTTTTGACCCCCCCCCCTGGGCTTTCCCATTCAAAGGCGAACAAAGGCCTTGAATCAGGGTGGAGGGGGATGCTGAAAAAGGCGTCTTTTAGGTCTATGACAGTGAACCAGGCGTGCTCTTCCGGAATTCCTACAAGGAGGGTGTGTGGGTTGGGGACCACAGGATGGGGGGCCTCGATCTGCTGATTAATGAGCCGGAGGTCTTGCACTAAGCGGTAGCCCTTGCCCCCCCCTCCCCTTTTTGGCACAGCGATGATGGGCGTGTTATAGGGAGACATTATCTCAATGAGCCGGCCTTCTTCTCGGAGCTTTGTTATTACTGGTTGTAGGCCCTCCTTTCCTTGGCGGGAAAGGGGATACTGTTTCACATGAACAGGCCTTGCTCCCTCCTTGAGGAGAATTTTGTATGGTGCTGCCGACTTGGCACGAGAGGCCCCTCCAATCCCGGCCCAAGCTAGAGGGTTGACTCTGTTTTCTATTAAGCTCCAGTCCTCGGTGGCCTCTGGGATGGATTCTTCTGCAACCTTCAAAAGGGCCATTTGGTAGTTACTACTCTGCTGTTTAGGGAGCCGTATCTCCATCCTTCCGTCAGGAGTAAAAGCAATCTCAATTTGGAGTTTAGTCAATAAGTCCCTCCCTAGCAATGCCACCGGACAGGAGGGGGTACAGACAAATGCATGTTCTAGGTGTGTTTTCCCAACCTTGGTGAACAGGGGACGAGAGAGGGGCACTTGAGTTGCCCTTCCCTCGACCCCCATTATGGTGGTGAACCCCCCACCTCCCGTTGGGGGCTCACTGAGGGGGAGGACGGACAGGGCGGCCCCTGTGTCCACAAGGGCTTTGTAGGAGTGGCCCCCAACCTTTATTTTGACCATGGGGTCCTGTCTTGCCTCAGAGACGGCTAAGAGGGGGCCGGGCCCCGGTCTGTCCTAATCTCTTTCCTGTTCATACAGAACTCTCTGCACTTCTCCCGTATTTTCCCCTCTCTCTTTCTGCTTCAAAGCCTCACAGTCACGCTTCCAGTGCCCCATTTTCTTACAAAAGGCACATTGATCTTTCCCCAGGGGAGATCCTTTCCTTCCCCCTTTCCTCCCCTTCCTAGCTCCCTCCTTGTCAGGTTTAAGAACCGCAGCAAGGAGCTTGGCCTGCCTCTTGTCTTTTTCTTTTCCTTCTTCTTCTTCTCGCCTCTCATAAACCTTTTGAGCTACTTCAACTAAAACTCCTAAGTCAGCTGCCAACCCTCCTTCAACTTTTTGCAACTTCTTTCTGATGTCCTGGCAGCTATTTCCCACGAACTGAGTCGTGAGGATCCTTAAATTATTTGGATCATTCAAGTCAATGTCAGTATATTTAGCGAAGGCTTCCCTCAGCCTTTGGAGGAACACAGCAGGAGGTTCGTTTTTGTCTTGCTTTAGAGTCAGGACTTTTTGCAAATTGGGGGCCCTTCTCGCGGCTTGCTTCATGCCTGCTAAAATGAGTCGAAAATAGTCAGCATGTAAGCGTCTATGTGCCACTGTGGCCACCCCCCAATTGGGTCGCCCTGTGGGCAGAACCTCCACCGTCTCCTCCTCAGTTGCTTGGGGATTTTCCTCCCTATACTTGGCTCGTGCCCCTGCAAGGATGGTTGGCTTTTGGCTGAGAAAACAGGTGTTCAATAGCATTTGTGTATCGTCCCATGTGGGGTTGTGAGTAAGCCTCACATTCTCCATCAGAGACAGGAGTGGCCCGGGATCCTCTTCAAAGGAGGGGTTAAATTGTTTCCAATTATACAAATCAGATGTTGTGAATGGGACATAAACAAACATCGTCCCTTGAGGATGTTGGGCGGTAGGGTCGGGGACTTCTCTGATGGGGAAGGTGAACTTCACCGGTGGTTGGGGGTCCTTTCGCAGGTTGTAGTTAGGTCCCCCTTTTGCCTCTCTCTGTAGGACCTCCAATTTTTCCTCTAGGGAATATAGACGATCTTGGAGAGTGTCCTGGCGTTCAACTAGAGGGGTGGGGTCCTCCAGTACTATTTCATGAGAGGGGTCCTTCTCGGGGGCATCTAACCGCTGGGCGGGCCCCTCAGGAGAGGGTGGTGGTTGCAACGAGCGCCCTGCGACGGCTGTCCCGTAGGGAGGAGGAAGCAGTAGGTCCTCCGGTGCCGTGGCCACGACCCTGGGTGGTCCTTCTTTTGGTGGTTTCCTTTTGACCACCATGGGAAGGGCAAGGGACATGCATTTAACAACCCACGGAGCAGGCCTGCCGCCAAGGGGCACACAAGTTGCCCACGAATCAATATAAGGGAACTGGTCCCAACTTCCCCTCTGTGCTACTATTGTTCGCACATCAGATACCAAGGTTGGGTCAAAAGACCCCTCGGGTGGCCATTTGGGTTCTAATATTGGCCATTCCCGGGTGCAAAAAAAGACAAGACGATCCTTTGTCATCTTAGTTCCATAATCCTGCTTAAAATGTGACCAATTGCGCAAACAACACTCCAAGGGCGTATGGGACTTCTTCGCAGACTTAGATTGGGACCCGCCCATGACGGTGGGAATTTCAGTCAGCAATTCTTGCGCTTCGCCCTCCTCTGACCTAGCCCGTCTCCGGGGTAAGGAAATGCAGATCGGGGCTCCTCACTCGCTTCACCCGTAGGCGTCTCACACAATCACAAACACACCACCGTCCCGCGTTTATCCCCTGATGTAAGCTGTTTCACTTACCCCAAAAGCCTCTTCTGTCCCGCCCGCAGCTGCGTCCAGCTGCTTTATTGATCCACTGCCGGTGCCTAAAAGGAGTGATCACGTCTCCCTCTTCCTCTGGCGTTGGTCCCCAGGCACTTCTGCCGCCACCGTCGTGAGGAGAAGGCAGTATAAAACAACCGCCTGTGGCCACTTCTCCTCCGCGGCCCCTCGGCTCAGCGCGAAGGGGACGCGCCCCGAAGCAGGATCCGAGTCACGGCACCAAATTGTTAGATAAAAAGTCCTTGCTTTCGGTTTAGAAGAAAAGAATGCCAGGCAGGCAGCAGTGGATCCAACACTATTTTATTGAACGTTTTGCAAAACGGGTGCAGAGCAGTCTGGACCCCGAGACACGTGTGCAAAAGCCTTTTATATCATATCGCTTCTATTGTTCTCACCAGTAACCAATGAAACAGTTAGTACATCGGCTCACTAAGTTAATATCCAATAAACAGTCACTATCAGCTTACCAAGCCGTTAGTCATGAGTGCGTCAGTATGATTCCCTTTTTGCTCCGCCTATATTTTCCCGCCACTCGGGCTCTTACGTAACTTGAGACGCCAATGGTTATGGAGTCTCCTTTTTCTAACAGTAGGGCCGATGCTGGCTAGAAATAAAATTCTAAGTATATGTGCTGAAAGACACCATCCTCCTGAACTCCAAGTGGATGGCTGCCCCCTGAGAACATACTGTGCTCTTGGCTCTGGTTGGTGGACTTTGGAATTATAGCTATGGTTGGGAACACCATTTTGCGTGTTTTCCCCATAGGTGCAAAAACCAGTTTTGGGGGGGCATAGCTAAGCTCCCCCTTGTCTGATCTGCCTCAAATTTTGCACATAGATAGCTATGGTAATTTGCTAGCAGATTCATAACATGGTTCATAACAAAGTTTATTATGGGATGTTACGGGAAAACGGATTAGCTGCCCATGTAGGGCCTAATGGATGGAAGTTAGCATTGCCCTTTGAGATATAGGTCCGTGGGGAATTTTTGTAGTGCATAGCCTATGATAGAATTTTTTTAAATGTGAAAATTCAAGAAAAAAAGTGTAAAGACAGGACCACCCTCCTGTCGTGCGAAATATGGATGGAAAGCCACCAGATTTGCCAGGCTGGGAGAGAATAGGCCAACTAGCAGCGAGTTTGAAATCTTGCCAATTGCAAGACACCCCCCCCCCCAAGCCCTGCTTAGCCCTGGAACCAGTGACTCCCCCCATGCTGTACCACCTATGGAGGGTTGGGTGAGTTGTCACTTGGAAGAATGCTCTGAGGTGGTTGGAGGCAGATTGTCCCATGTTTCTTCCCTGGTATAGGGGGCAGGGAAAACTCCCACGCTGGACCAGTGGGCAGGTGGTACACTACTCTAAATTATGGGAATCTGAGAGTTGTTCACACTTTCTCCCAGCAAAGTAGAAAGAATTGTTTTTATTGTAATCTTGGGCTCCACTTTTTCTCTCTCTTTCAGTGTTGGTCACTCAACACACCCGAGGGACCAGCAGTCACCTCCTCCCAGGCTGGAAGGTGAAGGAAATCTGCTTGCAGGCTCCATGGATACAATCCAGCTGCCAGAGGATCCAACTGCATTCTTGATGCATTTTCTGACACTGAGCAGCTGATTGCATTCATTGAGCCACTCCTTCTGGATTGGCTGTTCCCACCTCTGGGCCCTAAGGAGGAAGCAGAAGAGAGACCCACAGATTCCTGCCTCCCACAGAAAGCTGTGAAGATGAAGAGTCCCAGAGTGTCAGAGGCCAATCCAAGAACTTAGTGGCATACTGCCAGAAGGCCAGGGTAGTAAAAAATTTTTTTTAAAAAAAATCCCTAGGATAACTCTTGAGCCAGGACTAAGCATACTAGATTCTGATAACAGCTTGTCCATCCATCTACCTTCAAAAGTAGCACCAGATCCTTGAATTAAGGGGAAAATAAAATAAATGTAACTGAAGAAGAACCTTTACCAAAGAAATCCACAGGTCAAATCTGGAATCAGCTATATCAAAAATCCCAAAACATCAGAGGAAAGAAAGCACTCTGGGATCTGGGAAAAGTCGGACCAGCCACAAACATGAGAAGAAAACATCTGATCATGTGCCATCTGGGGCTAAGGGTGGAAAAAAGTTCCCCAGAAGAAAGAGGGGCCTGGGAAGAGAGTCCATGTGAAGAAGCTCAAGGTGGCAGGGGATGCTTCTAAAACCAAAAATCCTACAGTGCCAGTAAAGACTTAGTGGCATGCTGCCAGAAGGCAAGAGCAGTCCTGGTGGATATATATAACTGAAAATGTACTGATCCTGGATCAAAATGCTTTACCAAAATCCACAGGATAACTCTGGAGCCAGGACTAAGCAAACTGAATTCTGATAACAGCCAGCCCATCCGTCCACCTTCAAAGGTTTCACCATCTCCTGGGATTGCCCTTTGGCACTCTGGATAGTGAGGTATCCAAAGAGACCCATATCAGTTTTCCAACAGATACACACAACAGGTACACATAATCAATCTCTGTAACGCTGACAACAAAGATTCAGAGGTGCCAGGATCCCAGCAATCTGACTCTTCTGTCAGTTTTCAGTGCCTCAGCGGGCCTGAAATGACTCCTGTAGTGCCCACAGTCAGTAAAGGCTCAGTTACTCAGGGACAGAAGGAAAGAATAGTCCTGGTCCCAATATTTCAGCAGGAGAAAATAATGGATATGTCCATAGGACACCCATCTCAGGTGCAATTTATACAGCTGACAATGGCAGCTCTCCCGCTCTAAAGCCAAAAGATAAGAAAAAAACAAAAAACAAGAGGCCAAAATCTGAGGCCAGTAAGTCCAAAAGTCAAGGTGACAGGAAATTGAGCCATGCTGGCAAGACCCGTTTGATTAGCAGGAAACGAAAATGTATTGATCCTGGATCAAATAATGTTACCAAAGGATCCATATTCATTGATTATAGCTTCATATATTTAAATCTGTAAAAATCTTTATATCCAGTTTCTATTCTTAAAAAACTGATAGCAGTAGTTACAGTTCTTTACTCAATGTTTATATTACAGTATTTTGATATTACAGCCATGAAAAGGCTGAAAGTCAGTTATTAGTTAATGGTATTATAGAGATGTTTATATTAGTCCATTCACATGGAGCATGCTATGTTTATTATTAGCTGCCTTAGTCATCATCTTTAAGGTTACCACTAGAACACTACTTGTTTTATTTATGTCAAGTATTTCTGTACACGATTCACTTGAGGCATAGACGTTCAGCACTTGCCTCTAGCACTTTACCCTCATCAATAGGAATAAAATAAACTTAGCTCTGGCTTTTAGCAAGAAACAAGTAAGCCTCATAGGATGTCAAGCCTGATAAAATAAGTCTCACACAAGGGATAAAATAAGTTCTAATAAATTATTTGATTAATCAATTAATCTGGATAACCTGCATTGCTGATTCATGTATATCAGCCTTCCCCAACCTGGCGCCCTCCAAATGTGTTGACTGCAACTCCTAGTATACCCTAACCAGCATGACAGAGTGGGGGATGCTGGGAGTTGTAGTCCAACACATCTGGAGGGCACCAGGGTGGGGAAGGCTGATCTATATGTTTCTATCTGAGAAGGAGCCTCTTCTGGCTCCTGCCCTCTTCAATTGTGTTCTTCCTTATATTAAAAAGCCATTGTCTGATTTCTCAGGGAAGCCTTTTTAGTAAATTTAGGCTACAATCTTACACACTCTTACCTGGGAATACTGGCCATGAAACTCAATGAGAATTACTTTTGAGGAAGCATGTAGGATTGTGCTTTTTAAAAGGATTTTTTTTAAAATTAAGTTATTTATCCATTAATGGATGCAGACCTAAAGCTAGTTGCTTTAAAAATGGGTCTATTCTACATATTTCATAGGTTGCTGTATGCAGATCAGTGTACTAGATACCTAAAGCAAGGGTCTCCAGCCATTTTGGGCCTGTGGGCATTTTGGCATTGAAAAGAAATGTCATGGGCACAACTACAACATGACTGCTAGGAGTGGCAAGGTGACAAAATGTCTGTTGCTGGGGTTGGCCACAAAACATTGAGAGCACCCCCCCTTCTTTATTCTGTGTTTTCTTTCCCTCCCCCGCCTCTCTCTCTCTCTCTCTCTCTCTCTCACACTCACACACACACACACAGGAAACAGAGACATGGGGTGGGGGGGCAAAGGGAAAACACAGAGAGGGGGGAACAGACAGGGAAAAGAGGGAGAGAGAACAGAGGGGAAACACACACGGAGAGGGAAACACAGAGAGAGAGAGAGAGAGAGAGAGAGAGAGAACACACACATCTGTTTACCCCTATGGAACTGAATAGAGTGACTTCAACATTCATTTGCGGTGGCGGGGGGATCAGAAGCTGCCCTGCTGAAAAACAACCGAAGGGGAGGAAGAAGCCCACCACTCCTACCAAGGACTCTGATGCACCACAGGACTTTGGTGGGGGGAGGTGGGATTCACCCCCTCCACGAGTTTTCCCCACCTATTCAAATGAATGGAGGAATTACTCCATTCACTTACGCTGGGAAAAAATTGCCTGGCAGACACCTGAGCAGAGCCTTGCAGGTGCAGCATGGCCACAGGCACCATGCTGGGCACTCAACTGCTAAAGCTTGCTAGGGTTGGGAGGTGTCTCCATGACAATGGAAGGAGAGGCCAGTGGTGGCTTACCCGGGTTTTTCAAGGAGCCGGCTTTGGTCCGTGCAGGGCTCTGTGAACGAGTGCACTACACCATTCTATGTCCCTTCATAGGAACATACTTCTGGGTGGGGTGGGGGGATTGGAGTGAACGTCATCACACTGGCAGGGGTTCATCAACCAATACAAAAGGCTTCCCCACCCTCCGATGCGAGAGGCTTTCCGGTCCTTCCTTACAGCTGACAAAGCTGCAAATGATCGAAGCTTCGCATTAATTACTCCAAAGCTGTGTTACTGTAAAGAAACACAGATGCAGCCCTCTTTCTCTCCTGAAGCTCCTGATGAAGCGAATGATCGAAGCTTCGCATTTATTACTCCCTTACAGCTGAGAAAGTGGGGATGTACGAAAGGCACTTACCTTTCACGGATTATGTTTATGGTTGGGGGGGAGGCATTCCGTCCCTCCCCCCGGAATCCTCGCCGGGGGGGGGGAGGCGCTCCATTCCTCCCCCCCCAGAATCCTGGCCGGCCGGCTGTGCTTCACAGGGATTCTGCGGAGCCCCTGGCCAGCTCCGCCAGCAGCCGGACATCCGGCCGCTGGCTAGCAGGGATGCAAATGGTGGCGGCCGTAGCCGCCGCCGTTTGCGTCCCTGCAGTCAGCCGTGATAGGCTACGTAAATGTTTACATAGCCTATCACGGCTGACTTAAAAAACAAAACAAAACGCGTGTACGCAAATGAAAGACGCTACGCTATTTGCGTTCCCCTTATTTTTGCCGTCTTAGTCTACGTAAATGTTTACATAGACTAAGACGTGCCAAAATAAGGAACGCAAATGGCGGCGGCCATGGCTGCCACCATTTGCGTACGCGCGTTTTTTGTTTTTTGTTTTTAAGTCAGACATGATAGGCTATGTAAACATTTACGTAACCTATCACGTTTTTTTTTTAAAACCTAGCCGTGATAGGCTATGTAAATCTTTACGTAGCCTATCACGTTTGTTTGTGTGTTTTTTTTAACTGGAAATGGTGGCGGCGGCAGCTGGTCAGAAGACCGGCCACCGGAGCCGCCGCCGAACCGCTGCTGGAGCTGCCGCCACCGCCGGGAAGATCCGCCCAAGGTAAGTCTCGTCCCGGGGGGGGCAGGCCGTTCCACCACCGATTTCGGCGGGCTGAATGCACTGGCATTCAGCCTCCCCGAGATCCGTGGCGGAATTTTCGTACATCGCTATGAGAAAGCAACTTTGACATAGCACTTTACAGTCTTTAGGAGACTTAACCCTCTGAATACTTGAAGCACTGTGGCTCCAACCAGCCTCCTTTCTAATCCCCTTTCTCCTTTCCACAGAAGCTCCCAATGCTACAAAGGATCAAAGCTGCAAATTAATTACTTCCGAAAAGCAAGGAAGCAAACATCAAAGATGTGCAGCTTTGACATTAAGGCTCCTAAATGCATTATTTCAATGGATGGGAATATTTATTTATTTATTTATTTCATTTCTATACTGCCCAATAGCCGGAGCTCTCTGGTAACTTCTTGGTAACTTCTGGAGTGTGCATTTCGAGAACAAGCCCCATTGACCACAATGGAAGTTACTTCTGAGTAGACACACACAGTGCTGGGAAAGACAGGGATGGGAAAGACAGGGACGGGAAACCAGACCCCTTTCTAACCTGATGCAGCACAGGGTCGATGGGGCGAATTAGTTACTTCCAAATGGCAATAAAGATATGAAGAGCCCTGCTGGATCAGACCAAAGGTCCAGCATTCTCTTCACACAGTAGCCTAACAGCTGTTGACCAGGAACCCACAAGCAGGGCATCAGCGCAACAGCACCCTCCCACCCATGTTCCCCGGCAACTGGTGTACATAGGCTCACTGCCTCAGATTGCTGGTGTCTGAACTCAGTTTTTGGTTTTTATTGTGACTTGATGACTTTGGTTTATGGTTTAGATAATAGCAAATGGATATGTTCTTCACAGACAAATTTGATTTCTGTGAAATTAATGTTTGTGTAAAGGAGTGATTCTGAAATAGCAGCTTTGCTTCCATAAGAATATAAGAACATAAGAAGAGCCATCCTGGCCGGTCGGAGCCAATGTCGCCCTGGTGGCGTTCTGCGGAGTCTCAGCAGGACGCTATCTCAAACAGCTTTTAAAAGGTTGAAAACCCTTTTTATCTTCCCCTGGAATGAAAGGGGGAAGCAAGAGCAGCATCTGGATGGAGTCTTGGAAACTCTGCTCTTTTTGCAACGCAGCAGAGGGGCTGGGCTCCGAGGCAAGTCTGCCAGAGCTTAATCACCGCTCAAAGTTGTTTTGAAAACTCCTATCTAATTCGGAGGAATCAGGGCTGATGTGCTCCAATGTAGTTTTTAGTGTTTATGGACTAAGGAATACCAGTAATATTTGAGGACCTACAAGATTTGTTTAAAAAGAAGAATGGCAACACCAAAAGGAATAGGAATGCCGTTGACCCCTCCCACACCTCCCTTGGCAAAGGCTTTGAGAAGCAATGAAAATACAGAGGAGTTACTTGCTCTGATAAAAACACTGTCTTTGCAATTTGCTGAACAGGCTAAAAGACTAGATACAATCCAAAATTCCATCACCACCCTGCAAGGGGCTGTGGACTTAATTAACAACTCTTGGCAAAAACTGGAGGCAAAGATTAATGAACTGCAAGATCAAGTGGCAATGCAGGAGACCGTCTCGCAAGCTTTTCACAATAATTTTTCTGCAAGAATCTCACAACTGGAGGCTTTCACATGCAGAGCTAATGTGTGTATTACTGGTATCAAAGATCTATCTACTGATGTAAATTTGCTTACTTTTGTAGATAAGCTCCAGCATGAGATACTTCCTTTGTCATCTGATTATGTACTTGACATTGAGCATACATTCTGTGTGCCAAATGCTAAAGGGACTGACTATACGATTATAGTTCAATTTGCAAGAGTCTCCACAAAAAATCATATCCTGCGCTTGGCAAGACAGGGGGGAAATCTTTGTTGGGGATCAAAACGAGATAGGGCTATGTTATTTCCGGATTACACCAAAGAAGTTGTTGATAAAAGAAGGCTATTTACCAAGGCGAGAAACCTGGCAAAACAAATGAATTTACAATATCATTTAAAATATCCTGCTACCTTTTGCATTTTCTCTGAAGGTCAGAACAAGAAGTTTCTAAATCATGAAATGGCGGAGGTGTGGCTAAGCAGAAAAACACACGAGACTTCTGCTCCAGCTCCATGAACTGGAATTTACAAACATGTTTTGTCAATTGGCTATGTTTAGTCTGTAAGATCCAGGCTAGGCCAAAGATAGCTGATTATGTATATCCGTTCTTTTTCTTTCATCCTTTCCCCCCCCCTTCTTCTCTTAAAATGGATATGATATACTATATTTACATCTTCTGTGTGAGGGTGTACAGAAATGCACTCATTTATATATTTAGAAAGGATACTATCTAAAATATAGATAGTATAAAATATATTAGTGATTGTTTTATTTTTTTGTTATTTTTTATCTTTCTTTTCTTTACAATTATTATTATCAATATTATCAATATTATGATACTAGGATTAGTAAATATTTCTGGCTGGTTGTTCTTAAGCTTTATCATTATATAGTAGCTAAAAGGCATGATATGGCCAATGGAAATGAATTGTAAGCTTGCTTCTTTGTTATAAGCCTGAAGATACAATATTGAAATTGATTACTTATGCTGTATTGACCTGTAAGATTGGTATAATTTTTAAGTAGAGTGATATTTGAAATTTATGTGTAATGTAGTTTAAATTTAAGTTTGCTATGTAAACTTTTGTTTATATTTTGCTTTGTTTTCCTCTGTTTTTGTGTTTATTCTTTTTTTTCTGTTTCCTTCCCCTTTGCCCTTCTCTCTCCTTTTTATATTATCTCCTTTCTTTCTCTCTTTTTTTCTCTATTTCATTATTGATGGGTCCTCTTAAGAATACTGTAATGCTGGAAACTGTAGAAGATGATTATGTTGTTGTTCTTTGGTTCATTTATAAAGGTAAAAGTAGAATAAAAAGTATTAAGGGGAAAAAAGAAAAAAAAGAAGAGCCATGCTGGATCAGACCGTGGGTCCATCTAGTCCAGCATTCTGTTCACACAGGGGCCAGCCAGCTGTCAACCAGGAACCCACGAGCAGGGCATGAATGCAACAACACCCTCCCACCCATGTTCCCCAGCAACTGGTGTACATAGGCTCACTGCCTCTGGTACTGGAGGCAGCACATCGACATCAAAACTAGTAGCCATTCATAGCCTTTTCCTCCAGGAATTTGTCCAACCCCCTTTTAAAGTCATCCAAATTGGTGGCCATCATTACATCCTGTGGTAGCAAATTCCATAGTTTAACTATGCACTGTGTGAAGAAGTACTTCGTTTTATCTGTCCTGAATCTCCTACCAATCAGCTTCATAGGATGACCCCGGGTGCTAGTATTTTGAGAGAGGGAGAAAAATGTCCCCCCTTATCCACATTCTCCACACCAAGCATCATTTTGTAGACCTCTATCATGTCTCCCTTCACCCTCCTTTTTTCTAGGGGTGGACGAAAGTCACTTACCTGTTGTCGAAGCTTGTTCGCAGTGGGGGGGAGGTGCTTCGCTGCTCCCCCCGCGAAGTTCAGGCCGGGGGGGGGAGGCTTCCCGCCTCGCAAATAGCGTTGCCCTTATTTTCGCCGTAGTCTACGTAAATCTTTACGTAGACTACAGCGACCAAATAAGGAACGCAAATGGCGGCTCCCTATGGGGGCCGCCATTATCCGTAAGCGCTTTTTTTTTTTTGTTTAAGTCACCCGTGATAGGCTACGTGATGATTTACGTAGCGTATCACAGCTGACTTTGCAAATCTAGCCGTGATAGGCTACGTTAATCGTCACGTAGCCTATCACGGGGGCGTTTTTTTTTTTCTCTTTTATTGGTATGGCGGCGGCGGCAGCCAGTCAAAAGACCGGCTGCCGCTCCCGCCCCGCACGAACACCCACCGAACCGCCGGCCGGACCTGCCGCCGGGAGGGACATTCGGCAAAGGTAAGTCCCGTCCCGGGGGGGGTGCGGGGTGCGGGGGGGGTGCGGAGGATTTCTCCCCGAAACTTGTTCAGGGGGCCAAACATGTTGGCGCTCGGCCCCCCGAAGTTTCAGGGAGAAATTATCCGCCATCCCTACTTTTTTCCAAGCTAAACAATCCCAGCTGTTGTAACCTTCTCTCATAGGGGAGCTGCCCCAGCCCCTTGATCATTTTCGTTGCCCGTTTCTGCACTTTTTCCAACTCTACAATATCATTTTTTAGGTGTGGTGACCAGAACTGTACACAGTATTCCAAGTGTGGGTGCACCATAGAGTTGGTTGGGGGCAGTATGATATTGGCCGTTTTATTCTCAATTCCTTTTCTAATTATGCCTAACATGGAGTTTTCCTTTTTTTTTACAGCAGCTGCACACTGGGTTGACATCTTCGTCGAGCTGTCCACCACAACTCCAAGATCTCTTTCCTGGTTGGTCACTGGTAGCTCAGATCCCATCAGGCTATACTTGAAGTTGGTATTTTTTGTCCCAACATGTAGCTTCGAGATAGCATTTACAGACTTTAGGGAATTAGTGCTTTAAAATGTGCTATTTTGCTTGAGGGGGATCTCTGTAAATTCTGAAGTGTGCATTCAGGGGACAAGCCTCATGGACCACAATTGGAGTTACTTCTGAGTAGACACTAAATGGTTTGTGCTGGGAAACAAAGGGACGGGAAATACAGGGACAGGAAACACCCCTTGACAAGGTTCACGGTGAAAGGCACACCCCTGGGCAGGGCTAGCATTCCTGAGGTAAATGTGGGGGTTGGGGCACACAAGAATTATACAACAGAGAATCTGACTTAAGGAAAAGAATCAAACTTAAAGTAGTCTCAAGAAATCCATTTTTTCCACGAAAAGCTCCAGGGTGGCTGCGGAATAGCCACAAAGTCATGTGGCCTGAAGAACCTCAAAATGGAGCTAGTTCGCAACAAATCGACCGTGGAGACACCCCCTTGGAATGGGAGAACAATCTCAGATAGAGAAGTGGGGGAAGAGGGTGCTCAACATCTCAGGCCTGTTCACATGTAACGGCGGCAAAAAGTGGGTGCATTCAGTGATGCTTTGCCGCAGCACATGCCTGGCGCATTACACAGCCTTTTTGAATATTCAACCCCTGATTGGGCCGATCAGGGGTTGCTACATGACAGCCAAACCCAGATACTATAGGTTATTCATGGGTTAAACAACCCATAAATAACCTAACGACTCATTGTAGGTTATCTATGGGTTGTTTAACCACAACCTATCGTGTCTGAGTTTGGACATCACATAGCAACCCCAATCTGGGGTTGAATATTCAAAATGGTGGCAGAACACACCCAGCACATTGCAGCAAACTGTGGGTTAATTAACCCACCATCTGCCACCATACGTGCGAACTGGGTCCACCTTTCCCCATTGCTTTAGCCCTCTACTCACTCATCTTCCCATACAGCTGCTCAAGGAGGTCCCACATTTGTTTATAAACACACATCTAGAAACTTGTGGGCTTAAAGGTGGAGGGGGAAGTATTACATTGGACAACACTCAAGCTGCCTCCACTCCACTTCATTTGCACTGCAAACTGCACCCTCCCAGTGTCGTTTTGTAGCACGGAAATCAAGTACTGGGATCCCAATTGGTCCCAATACAGATCCCTGTGGGACACTACTATTTACTTCCCTTGATTGGGAGAATTTACCATTTATTTCTACTCTCTGCTTTCTGTTCTTTAACCAGTTACTGATCCAAAAGAAGACCTCTCCTCTTATTCCATGACTATTTGGTGAGGGACTTTGTCAAAAGCCTTGTGGAAGTTCAAGTAAACAATGTCTACTGGATCACCCCTGTCTACATATTTATTGACACTCTCAAAGAACTCTAAAAGGTTAGTGAGACTGGGAAATAATCAAGCCATGTTGATTATTTTTCAGCAGGGCTTATCCTTCTCTATACTTACTAATTTTATCTTTAATAATGTTTTCAACCAATTTCCCTTAACAGACATTAAGCTAACTGGCCTGTAATTTCCCAGATCCCCCCAGATCCCCTTTAAAACAATTGGTGGTACATTGGCCATCTTCTAGTCCTCTGGTACAGAGGCTGATCTTAGGGACATGTTGCATATTTTGGTTAGAAGATCAGCAATTTCATATTTGAGTTCTTTAACAAATCTAGGATGGATACCATCTGGGCCCGGTAATTTATTTACTTTCAATTTATCAATAAGGTTGAGAACTTCATCTTTTGTCACCACTATTTGCCTCCGTTCCTCAGACTCTCATCCTGAAAACATCAGTTCAGACACAGGTATCTGTTCTATACCTTCTGCAGTGAAGACCAATGTGAAGAATTTGATCAGCTTCTCCACAATCTCCTTATCCTCCTTTAGTATTCCTTTGACTCCATTGTCATCCAATGGCCAACTGTCTCTCTAGCTGATTTGCTGCTTCTGGTATTATTATTATTATTATTATTATTATTATTATTATTATTATTATTGTCATTGTCATTGTTATTATTATTTATACCCCGCCTTTTCCCCAGTACTGGGACACAAGGCAGCTTACAAACATTAAAACATATACAATTTTTAAAGAATTATTTATTGTTGGCCTTGGTATTGTTAGCAATATGCTCTTCAAAATGTTTTTTTGCATCTCGTATTGTCTGCTTGCATCACCCTCATGCAAGCTTGTGCTCCCTTTTGTTTTCCTCACTTGGGCAAGACTTCCATTTTCTGAAGGAAGTTTTCTTTCCTCTAATACCAATACTGCTTGTTAACCATGCCGGCAACCTCTTGGACTTGGTGCTAACTTTCCTAACCTGTGGTATACATTTGAGCTGAGCTTCTATTATTGTGGTTTTGAGTAACCTCCAAGAATTTTGAAGGGATTTAATCCTCTTGACTCCCTCTTTCAACTTCCTTTTCAGCAGTTCCCTCATTTTAGGGAAGTTTCCTCTTTTGAAGTCAAATGTGACTGTGTTGGATTTCCTGGGCAATTTTCCACTTAAATATATATTAAATCTGATAACACTGTGGTCACTGTTTTCAATTGGTTCAACAACATTTACATCTCGTACTTGCCTCTGGTCATAACCCATATTACAACACCTCCTCATTTGGAGGCCTCCCTGATTTCGATTTCCATCTCAAGGTCACCCTGCAGGACGATAGCATGTTCCTAGCACTAAATTAGTTTTGGAGCCTGGTTTTGTCATCCACAGCACTTCTGTGGAAGAGTCTACCCCTTTTAGATGTTCTAGTCTGCTCGACGCTATGCTTTTTTTGACGTACAGAGCAACACCTCCTCCAATACGCCTTCCCCTGTCCTTCCTGTAGAGTTTATATCCAGAGATTACCATATCCCACTGGTTCTTTCCGTTCCACCAGGTTTCTGTAATGCCCACTCTATCCAAGTTCTCCTTTAAAACCAAGCACTTCAACTCTCCCATTTTGGCTTGGATGCTTCTAGCATTTGCATAGAAACACTTATACACGGTGTCCTTCCCCAGATGCCTCTGGCGTGTGTATCTTTTGCTATGGCACTTAGGCTTCTTTGACTGGCTATCATGTTCTACCATATACTCACGGCCTATTTCCTCCCCTTCTACATTTGGGCAATGGAAAACATTTTTGTCTTCATCCTCTTGGGATGACTTAACCCGAACTGGATGCTTCCTAGTTCCTGTCAACTTTCTCCCAGGATTTAGTTTAAAAGCTGCTCTTACAAAATTAGTAAGCATATAGAAGGACAAGCCCTGCTGAAAAAGAACCCACATGGCTTCTGCAAAGGCAAGTCCTTGCCTCACTAATCTTTTAGAGTTCTTTGAGAGTGTCAATAAACATGTCGACAAACAAACCGACAAAAATAATGAAACAACTACGAGCTTCGGCTACTGGGCGGTATAGAAATTAAATAAATAAATAAATTCAGATTCATGACAGCATGAGTAGAAATTCAACAAGTCCTCACCTGCTTTTTATAGACCTCTCAAGTTCTAGGCTGGTGGAGCTCCCTGGGAAGGGGACAAGACCTCCACCTACCTTCTTCTACTTCTTACCAAGCCAACAAATTTTTATACTATGAAGAGTAAACCCTGCTGCAGCTTGCAACAAGTGGACAGAGGTTGTTACTGAATCCCTAATTATCCTTGATTCTTTTCTTTCAGTGGTAGACACCTAACTTGAAAGACTCATGTGTCTTCCACTTAAAAGATGCATCTATCCCTACAAGGTAGGCTGGCCCACCCATGAAGCAGGGCAAAGTCCCCTTTTCAGGTGGCAGAGTGGGATGAGTGGTGAATTTCACCCCTCTTCCCCCACCAGGAGGGCTTTGCACCGGCCCTGCCACAAAGAGATATGGGGACAAGAGTTGGAATCAACTGACAGGCAGATATCCCCAGTGGCTCCCAGGTGCCTACAGTCCCAGCGGAAGAAAAACATGCCTATGCCAACAATGCCAGGCTGCATGGTGAGTGCTGAAACATTCAGATAGTGAGTCTATATACCTTCCAAGTGTGGTTTGCTGGCTGGCTGCTTAATACCACATCGCCTCATCTAGTGCTTCTAGTAGGGATGGGGCAGAATTCCGCCATGGACCCCAATGAGGCCGGATTCCAAGAATCCGGCCCCACTGGGGCCTGTGGCAGAATGGAGCACTCACCTCGGCCTCCCCCCGGAATCTGTCTGGATCAACTCCCTCCGCGGGCTGATCCTGCAGAGCCAGCCACCTGCTCCGCATTGCTGGCGATACGGCCAGCAGCCATTGCCGTGCCATATTGCTGTGCTAAGTCTCTGGACACAAATGGCGCAATTTAGGCTAATCTAACAGCTTTACAGCCGCAAATGGCGTCCACTATGCCATTTGCGTCCCTGTTTTTTCATGTGATAGGCTATGCAAATATTACCCCAGCCGGAATGGGGTAAGTGATCCGCCCATCCCTACCTTCTAGAACCTTCCACTAAGGGGACCCAACGATGACAATTTGCCTTGGGGGAATATAATGCACTGCTGCACTCTCTGCTGGGATGAAGAAAATCTACATATAATTACTGTCTTGAACTGGGGCCTGGTGCACTCAGGACCCACACTAACCAGATTCAAAGATACCAGTATGACTCAAGTCCACTTGTGTGAAAGAATGATGCAGAGAAAGCAAAAGCAAAGAACACAGACCCCCAAGCTCTCAGTTTAGTCACTCTGGTTCCGAGGGGACCGACGGGCACCGTCCAACGGAACTGGTTATCTGAGCAGGTGGCACACCTTCCCTCTCTCTCTCAGACCAGAACAGGTAGCAGGCCAACCTGCTCAGGATTTTATAGGGCCTGGTCTCATCATTTAGTTCAAACCATCAGAAAACACACGCACTCAACCCCCCTTTCACCCTGAAGGAGGTGGGGGGGCTTTTTCTCTTGGCAGCAAAATAAGTTTCTCACAGTACAGAAAGAGCATCCCTTATCAGTATGAAGATACACAGTGTGAAGAGTGAGTACTGTGCATTGTTTTAGCTTCTGTTAGCAGCAGAAAGTATAGCCTTTGCTGTATGTGAATGCAGCTATGAGAACCAACTCTAAAATCATGAAAATTGCCAATGGCTCTAGCAAATAAGTGTACTTATGCTATTATTTACTGCATTAAATACTGCATATTTCTGGGTAAGTTCACACCTGACTGCCTGCCATTCTTCTGAAACCAAATCCAATACAATTACACAGATCCACATCCATGCTCCATTGAATTTCTCCTGACACCAGTTGGTTGGAGCCCATCAGTTTGCAAGTCTTGTGCTACTTTACTTACCCTCTTGCCCATTGTTCAATGCCTTCCCTTTATTTAATATTGAGATATTATAATACTTAATTAAGGGAGTCTAAGACTTGCTCACTTTTGCCCCTGGAAACTAGAAAAGATTATTTGCCCTCTAATCCTTCTATTTTTTTCTTTTCTTCCTTTCAGTGTTGGACACTTCACCTGGGACACAGCAGGATCATCGGCCACCTTGTCCCTCAGCCAGAAGGTGAAGGAAGTGCCAAGATTGACAGCAGACTGCTTGCTGAATTCATGGATGAGTTCCATCTGCCACAGGATCTCTGTGACTGTCATGCTCCCACTGGAGGAGTCCTCCTCAGAGGCAGAGCCCCTTTCCCCTCAGAGCGAGGGCCCTGCAACCATCTCCTCCGAGGGCTCAGGCTCCTGTGGGTCTGGTGGCAGCCCCTGGTCTGGGATGCTCTGGGCTTCTGGAGACTAGCTCCTCCTCTGAGGAGGACTCCTCCAGTGGGGGCATGACAGTGACAATCCATACCTGATTAGGGATGTGTGTACAAGCAAAACTCGAGCTCCTTGAAGTTCTCCAAATTCCACCTCAAAGCTCGTTCCATCTTGTGTCCATATCAGATTGTGAGCTTTGTTTCTTCTTTTTTGCGTGAACATTTGTGTGCATTTTCATGCATATTTCCTCAAATGTATGCATCAGTTGTGCGCCTTTGAAATGTATACATTCTTCTCCCATTGATCAAAGTGTGTTTGTGCACATTTTTCAAAGTACACAATTTTTCATGTGCATTTGTATGCTCGCAAAAAAACATGTTTTTTAGTTTGCAAATCATCTTGAAAGCTCAGAAATGTATGGTGTCAAGAATGACAACCTGTTTTCCACCAGAAGATTAGGTCAGGCTGTCACGTCTGATGTAACCACCTGGGATTGTGTGTTATCTAGAGGCTCCTTGGCCCCTCTGCTCAAGGCCAGGCACAGTCCCTGTTAATTGGGAAGCGCCAACAGCTGGAGTTGGTGGGGAGTTCCAGCCTCTTGGAGGCCAGGGTGGCCCACTCAGGGGCTGAGCCAGTGACTGGCCGAAGGAAAATCTGCCACGGGTTGCCAGAGCTGGGCTTTAAAAGAGGGCTGAGGTCGAGGCATGGGGTCTCCCTTCATCTTGGTGGTCCTGGGCCTGCAGTTGGCTGGTTGCTATCCGGGGAGATCCATACTTAGTTTTGCAAGGACAGGCCAGGTAGATTTATTATTTTGCTTTCATGAAGCTCTCTGTTTATAGTTAAGTGATTTGGCTTTGTACCCTCTTGTGTAACTTATTATTTCCATTCTTTCCTTTCCCTCTACCCCTTTATTCTGATCTTAATAAACCTTTATCCAATCTTTAGCTGATGTGATCTCTCTGCATAACCTCAGTGCTAATTTCAGTGCCTCTTGGCTTAAGAGGGTGGCCACTGGGTATTTTGGGGACAGAAAGGCTGGGTTTGGCCAGTCCTGTTTTTAGGAAAGGGATCTCAGGATTGGGTCCTGAGCATTCCTCCCTCACAGGGAGGTTGGGGCCAGTCCCGGTGGCTGGAAACAAATTTCCCATATATCCCAAGTCCTGATATCAACCTGGTAATAGCATTAATTGCACTTCCAGACTACTCTTTTCCAACCTCTGGATCAAAATATAGATCCTAAGGAGACAACCAAAGACATTCCTTTAAAGAAATGTCAGCAGAGTCCTTCCTTTTCAAGCAAACTGTGGGGTGTGAAGCAGCCCCCAAAGATGGAGGTTACTCCCAGGACATGCTCACAGATTTTGAGGTGTCAGGGATCCAAAAACCTTAATCTTCCATTAACACCTACAACCTTGATGGGTCTGAAGTAAAATTCCCTACAGTGTCAATCCTCATTTAGAACTCAGTTCTACAGGAATGGCAGAGCACGATGCCTTCCTTGGTAAAAGAAACTGGGTACATCCATCTTGGGAAGAATGGCTTGTGAGGTGACAGGCACATCTGTGTGGAACCAATCAATACCCGACCTGCTTTGCATAATACGTTATATAGGTTGTCCAGGTGAGGTGAAAGAAACCACTCCAATAGATGCTCCAAGGTCCAAAGATCTGAACAAAAACAAAGCAAACTCTGACAGCAGTACAACTAAATGACAGTCTAAGGGTGAGAGAAGAGTGAAACAGCAAGGCAAACCAAGTGGCATCCAGGATCCAAACCTTTGGACAAAATCCCGAGGATCACTGCGCCGTTAGGAACTAGTGGTTCAAGAAGACCCAAAGAAACTGCTGATCCAGCACAAGACCCTTGGAGCAGTCAATGCCACTTATCACTAAGCACCAACTGTTGACACTGCTGAAAGGCCAGCCACGGTATAGCGAGCACTCTTCACACACACTATATGACGGGGCAACAGACATCCTGTGTAGAACACCTCCTGATGACCCGGACATCTCGCATCCTATGTGAGAAAAGCAGCAGCCTATAAGAAAGATGGTGAACGGATAACCTCAAAGGGAGACGGAAGAGGCAGCACACTAGACTTCTGTGGGGCAAGGAAAGTTTTCTGAAGAGCAGGAGAAAGAAATGGACATTCCTTTTCCTACAATCTGCTATTTAGGCAGAGATAGCATTTGGAAAAAAGGAGCTCTGTCCTGGCCTTGGAAAAGGCACAGGAGAAGCCTCCATTATGGCAGCTCTAGTCATGCATGTCCCAAGCAGTACATTGGGGCCCTCAGGCAGCCTCCTGGTGAGCCTTGTGTCTTCTGATTTCCTCTGTCCCACCCTGTTAACAGTTCCAAATTGCATAACTTGCCTCAGGGTGACAGCCAGAAAAATACCAATCAAGTAATATTTTTATTTTTACCTTTCTATTTAAGCTGGATAGAAGAAAAAAATATAAATCAGTTTTACTTTGTTTAACCTTTACACTTTTCTTTATACTTTTTAAAGCTTCCAAACCCCAATATTGTGTCAGCTATATTAGAAGGAAACAGATCAACTTTTTCCTTGGAAAGAGGCACTGGGAAAAAGCTGTCGTGCCAAAATGGCCTGAGCCCAAGGGACTATCTCTGTCACACAAGCACAATTACCAAGAGATCCTTCTATCTATTTCTCACATGGACCTCTGAAAGTTTGAAAATCTGCTCCAGGCTATGGCCAGAGGTGCTAATGCAAAGCCCCACTTCCCTCACACCAGGAAAAAGGCTAAAAAAAGCTGTTTTTCTTCTTCTCTCTTTCTGAGTAACACCTCCAAATCAATCTCTCAAATCCGATGAGCCATCCTGAAGTGAGGACTTAGTTTTTGTTTTATTTTAATTACTAAATCTTGAGAGGAAGAATAAAAGGAGCACCTCACATCTCTAGATTTTAGGTATATCTTCCTCCTCTCAATCCCTCCCCTTCTCATTCCTGATCCTGAAGAAGCACAGCACAGCCTTCAGCACATCCAGCCAACAGATCAGGACAGGTACTTTTGCACTGAGTCTTATTTTTCTCTTCTTACTGGTACATAAGCCAGTTAACTCTTTCTCTCTCTGTTTTTCCTAAAATTCCACCCCATCACCAACAACTGAGTATCTACACCCATGACAGAAACTCTTCTTTAGGATGCAGACTTGTCCTTTTTTGTCCATGGTATTTGGGGCTGGCATCTGTCTCTCCCTTTAAGGGCTAGCTTTCATTTTAATGCTAGGTGCTGTTTTATGCTCAATGCTTGAAATTCATTCCTCTTCAAAATGTCACACATCTACCACCCCCTTCCTAGTCTTACTCTCTCTCAATCTCTCTCTCTCTCTCTCTCTCACACACACACACACACACACTTTCCATGTATATAGTTATACCACTGATTTTTAAATGCTTGTTATCTTTTAATCTTCTCAATGTTGCTGCCCTTTAGATGTAGGATTCTAATTTCCCCGCTGTGTGATTTAAATTCATATAAATTCTTCTTTACTGAACCAATAATTGCTTTTAAGGACCTTATCTGTGGCATTTGACTCCCTTAGCTTTTGAGGTGTTAGATTTTCCTCTGCGCCAGGGTTCAATGCCAAAAAACCTGACATAGAGGTGCTCGGTTTACATGTATGTAACGCATCCATGTGATTCAGAGCATATATCTTAAGACAGCATTCCCTGACCTGGCACCCTCCAGATGTGCTGGACTACAACTCCCATCTCCCAGTCAGCTATGTTGCCTGGGGGTTATGGGAGTTGTAGTCCAACACATCTGGAGGGCGCCAGGTTGGGGAAGCTGTCTTATATTTGTGCCAGTGGCGCTCTCCACCCATGGCAAATAGCAACTTCAGGGGGCGACTTTCCTCAGAACCTTAGTGTTGGGAAATGGTTAAAAAGAACCCTCCCTTGGTGCTGTAGTTCTTATCCTGACCTCCCACCCCCACCCCACCCTGTGGCTGCTGTTTAAAATTTAAAAAACAAGTATCAAACTACACATTCACCATAATGGCTATTTGGAAACATTGTTAGTTAGAGACTTACACATTTTTGCTCGCCGTGCTGTACCCCCATTATGAGTGTGATGAGATCGAACCTTCTTCTCAAACTAGGAGCTGCAGGGCCAGGCCGGGATTTTCGTGGTGGCTGCTCAGTGATTCCAGCCCCCTCCTGAGCATTTAATCTGCAGGCAAAATCGGTTGGGTGTGTTTTAGAAAATGTTCTGACACAAGTATAATACAGCTCTGCTTTTACTTGGCCGTGACAGCTAGTGACAAAGCTCTTGCCTCTCTACATGCAGGGCGGAATATATTTTTTGACTCCAGGGCTCAAATCTAGCTCTTAGGAAGGAAGAATAAAGTGCCCCTCAGCAGATGCAGAGTGCATTCCGCTCGTGCACTACAGAAGAGTCTTCGCACACCAGAGATTAGGGGAAGGGTTTCCATATAAAAGGGGAGTGTTTTCCCAGGGACAAAGACATCCCACCACCACTTTTCCCAGAAATTAAGCGCTATTCATGTGCTTTAACTTTAAAGGTCAAACTGCAAGCTACGTTTGAGCTAGGTGCTATTGTGCTGGTGAGCTTGTGAGAGTGACCGTCTGTGTAATGGGGCCTTCATATTTCTACAAATAACCCCAGAAACAATCAGAAATGTTTGTTTCTGGAACAGGGCAGGTCAGCAGAACACAGAGAAGGGAGCTCTGCTGACCTCTCCTGATCTGGAACTGAGTACTTCCACTTGTTTCCAGAGCTATTTTTAGAAGCACAAAAACCCCACTGCGCAAGCAGTTGCTCCCACAGGCACAAAAGAACCAGCAGAGGAAGGGCAGCCCTGTTGGATTCTGCTTCGAGATGTGAAACCCTGAGGGGAAAACAGAAAATGTGTTGTGGGGCGACACCTCCCCTCCGCCCATGTTTTCTGAGGACTTTTAAAATGTTTTCTATCGAAAAATGGAAAATGTTGGAGAACTCCTATATTTTCTCTTTGGGAATGACGGAAAGTATTTTTATGGCAAGGTTTTACTCACTCAAAATGTATGGTATGAAGATTTTTATATCTGACAATCTACAGCATTAGAGAATGATAAGTCTTGTGGATACTTTAAATGTTTACAACACTCAACACCAAGATGCATTCTGCATCTAGAGTCAGGTGCCGCCATCTTCACAAGAGGAGCATACAGGGACATTGTTTTCTTGTGAATTGTTGCTTGCCTCCTTCTGGAAACCTTTGATCTGGTTCAGAGATACTAGAAGCAAGTATCATGCATCTGCAATTCTATAGATACTTAGCTGAGAGTAACTCCCATTCAATGCAGCTTACTTCAGAGCAGACACATATAGGCTTGCGCTATTAGCCATTTATAGTTTTGAGACTGCTATCTTATGCACACTTACTTTGGAATATGCACTGCTAAACAGAGTGGGTCTTACATCTGAGTAAACATGCATAGGATTGCTCTGTAAATGTTAGAAATATGCCAAATAGGACAATTTTATAGCTTATATTACAAGCTATCCTGAGGCCTCTCCAGCATCCTTCCCTCTCCCTCCGAAATGCCTTTGCTAGATAGGCTGAAAAGCCTGCCTAGCAAGAAATGCAGGGCAGGAGGATGGGGAGATGAAGACCGCCTCTGCTGCTTCTCCCACCCTGCATAGGACGATTGCAAGCCTCCACATCTGGGGACTTACTATCATTGAGGGCGCAACCCATAGGATTGCACCCTAGGTTATAAATGATGCATGCTATGTTGTTAAAACAGTAACTTAACTTTAGGTTTGATAAGAAAATAAGTATTGCATGTATTTCAATTTTGGAGCTCTCAAAATAATTGTCTATTTGTAAAATCAGCCACGGGGGATCCCGATTTGGACTGGGGCTAATTTCAGAGCTTCGGCTATTGGGTGGTATAGAAATAAATAAATAAATAAATAAATGGTGGAGGGAGGAGTCGTCTAACCCCTTTCCTCTGGCTGAGCCCCCCCCCCCCCATTGTCCCCTTGGAACTGCTATTAGGCACAGAGAAGGAAACGGTTTGGCTTAAAAATAGAAGATGACCATCCCTGGGAAAAGCCACTTACCTGCATTAATGCTGGGCACATTTTGCAGAACATCAGTGGCATCTCTGAAGCAGGAAACCTTCAACCGTTACAGAGTGCTGCTCTCCGCAAGCTGTGGACACCTCTGCCAGATGGCCTCTCTGGGGAGCCTATTAGTGCCTGGGAAGTCTTGTGAAACCTGAGTAGAAAACCATAAGAGTCTGATCACAATTTTCAATTTAATGCAACTTATAGTTTGCACAGGGCCTGATAAAAACTGGAGCAGCTTCCTTAAACAATTTCTGACTGATATCCACACAATCATTAGGGTACAGAATGTAAACTATTCCACGCTTCTAAAAAGCTTTTTTCTATCCCTTTCCCCCCTTGTTGCCATTTAACAGTAACCATCTTGTTCAGCATTCATGCTGCATATTTCAAATTAGCAAGCACATCACAGGTGTTAGCTCAGTAATTTGTCACTCCCATACAGCCCTCACCCTTAAAATATAGGTGAGATATCATGCACATCACATATGCACACACGCACGCATTTAATGCCTGAATTGTATTGCATTTGAGGAATGTCTTTTTGTTGGCAAATATTTATTTGCTATTTAATTAATACACACACATACACTTACTACACATACTACAAATATTATATCCCCAACTTTACAATTTTTGAGCCTAAAGAAGAGAGAACCAAGTATTAGTAGCAGTTTTTATTTCTGTACTCCACTGTGTGGACATGGAGGCATGTATAGTATGCCTAGCTGTGTACAAATTTAGGGTGGCTGACCCTTGAAATCAAAACTCTTGATACATTAGCTGAGCTCTGCACAAAAGGTGTCTATTAATCTAAAATGTCCAGGTATGGACTTGACCCTTGGAAAAAAAAAAACTAGCTGGGCTTGTTGTTTTTTAAGGCCTTTTTTGTCCGGGGCGGGGGGGAGGAAAAAACTGTTTCCCCCCAAATATTTCTGGTTTTTTTCCAGGCCTTCACATCTCCAGTCCTGAGGGCAGCTTGACAACCTTTGGCTATTGGGCAATATAAAAATGTAATAAAATAAATTTGTTGTTGTTCAGTCGTTAACTCGTGTCCAACTCTTCGTGACCCCATGGACCATAGCACGCCAGGCCTTCCTGTCCTCCGCTCTCTCCCAGAATAAAATCAATACATAAATAAAATCTTACATTGATTCCGTTTACTCCAGTCATGGTGAATTGCAGAATTGCACATGAAAGATGGAACTAGTTCACCTGGCACACAGTTCCACAACTATTCCACCTGGATGTCCAGTGTTAACATGAAGCTATGATTGAACACTTGCTATGCACAAATGGTATGCTTCTGGGTGCTGTAGGCAGCACGGAAGGGATAGTCTCTTTCTACGTTATCTACCTCCTACACTACATTGCCATTACAATGGCAGATGGAGACCGAAGGGTTTCTTTAATGCAGGGGTGGACAGCCTATGGCCCTAGGGCCACATGCAGCCTTTTGGCCTAATTGCAAAAGCCTTCTGCATGCAATCAGTTCAGGCCTCTGGCAAGACCGAACCGCCCCTTCCCTAGGAACCCACTGCATGGGAAGGAAGAGGGTGAGAGAGAAAGAAGAGAGAGTGGCAGAAAGAGAAAAGCAGTGACCTATCCACTTTTGGCTCTGGCTCTGCCCACCAGTGGCTTCAGCCCTGCTCACCGCTGACATACGGCCCCAACAGATTACCCACAAGGGAATGCGGCCCTCAACCAAAAAAGGTTGCTCACCCCTGCTTTAAGGAGTAAGGCAGAGCTGTGGCACAAGGGACGCAGGGCCTACATTTAAGCGCATTTGTAAATCTCATCCCATGTGGTCTAAAGCCCGCAAGGTACCTCAAAATCCCTCACTTTGGACCTTGATAGGATGCCATTTTGAGAAGGAGGGGTAGAGAAGGGTCTCACACACACACACACACACACACGCGCGCGGGCGTTTCAGACCACATGTGATTATTCCTCAGGAACACCTGTATTTCCAGCCAATGCAGTGGTTCTACACACGACTGCATTAAGCGATTAAATGGGGCTGTGACCTAGGTCACGTGCCCCTTTGCTTAATATAGAATAAGGGTGACTGGTCTGTATTGGTAACCTTGTCATATCTATTGTTGTTGTTCAGTCGTTCAGTCGTGTCCGACTCTTCGTGACCCCATGGACCATAGCACGCCAGGCCTTCCTGTCCTGCGCTCTCTCCCGGAGCGTGCTCAAGTTCATATTCATTGCATCCGTGATGCTATCTAGCCATCTCATCCTCTGCCGTCCCCTTCTCCTTTTGCCTTCAATCTTTCCCAGCATCAGGGTCTTTTCCAGGGAGTTTTCTCTTCGCATTAGGTGGCCAAAATATTGGAGCTTCAGCTTCATTATCTGTCCTTCCAATGAGCACTCAGGGTTGATTTCCTTTAGGATGGACTGATTGGACCTCCTTGCAGTCCAGGGGACTCGTAAGAGTCTTCTCCAGCACCACAGTTCGAAAGCATCAATTCTTCGGCGCTCAGCCTTCCTTATAGCCCAGCTCTCACAGCCATACATTACTACTGGGAAAACCATAGCTTTGATTAGACGGACCTTTGTCGGCAAGGTGATGTCTCTGCTTCTTACTATGCTGTCTAGGTTGGCCATAGCTTTCCTCCCAAGGAGCAAGCGTCTTTTAATTTCATGGCTACAGTCACCGTCTGCGGTGATCTTGGAGCCCAAGAAAGTAAAATCTGTCACTGCTTCCATTTCTTCCCCTTCTATATGCCAGGAAGTGATAGGGCCAGATGACATGATCTTAGTTTTTTTAATGTTGAGTTTCAAACCAGCTTTTGCACTCTCCTCTTTCACCCTCAACAAGAGGCTCTTGAGATCCTCTTCGCTTTCTGCCATTAGGGTGGTATCGTCTGCATATCGGAGGTTGTTGATAATTCTCCCGGCAATCTTAATTCCGACCTCTGATTCATCCAACCCGGCATTTCTCATGATGTACTCTGCATATAAGTTAAATAAGCAGGGTGACAATATGCAGCCTTGTCGTACTCCTTTCCCAATTTTGAACCAATCGGTTGTTCCATGTCTGGTTCTTACTGTTGCTTCTTGACCCTCGTACAGGTTTCTCCGGAGACAGGTAAGGTGGTCTGGTACTCCCATCACTTTAAGAATTTGCCACAGTTTGTTGTGATCCACACAATCAAAGGCTTTAGCGTAGTCAATGAAGCAGAAATAGACGTTTTTCTGGAATTCTCTTGCTTTCTCCATGATGCAGCGAATGTTGGCGATTTGATCTCTAGTTCCTCTGCCTCTTCGAAACCCAGCTTGTACTTCCAGTAGTTCTCGGTTCGCATACTGCTGAAGCCTAGCTTGTAGGATTTTGAGCATCACCTTGCTGGCATGTGAAATGAGCGCAATTGTGCGGTAGTTTGAACACTCTTTGGCGTTGCCCTTCTTTGGAATTGGAATGTAAACTGACCTTTTCCAGTCTTGTGGCCACTGTTGAGTGTTCCAGATTTGTTGGCATATTGAATGCAGCACTTTAACAGCATCATCTTTTAGGATTTTAAATAGCTCGGCTGGAATACTGTCATCTCCGCTAGCTTTGTTGTTACTAATGCTTCCTAAGGCCCACTTGACTTCACTCTCTAGGATGTCCGGCTCAAGTTCAGTGACCGCACTATCATGGCTATCAGGGACATTCAGATCTTTCCTGTATAGTTCTTCTGTGTATTCTTGCCACCTCTTCTTAATCTCATCTGCTTCTGTTAGGTCCCTGCCTTCTTTGTCCTTTATCATGCCCGTCTTTGCACAAAACGTTCCCTTGAGATCTCCAATTTTCTTGAAGAGATCTCTAGTCTTTCCCATTCTGTTGTTTTCCTCGATTTCTTTGCATTGTTCATTTAAGAAGGCCTTCTTGTCTCTCCTTGCTATTCTCTGGAAATCTGCATTCAGTTGGGTATATCTTCCCCTTTCTCCCTTGCTTTTCGCTTCCCTTCTTTCGTGAGCTACTTGTAAAGCCTCATCAGTCAGCCACTTGGCTTTCTTGCATTTCTTTTTCTTTGGGACGGATTTCGTTGCTGCCTCCTGAACAATGTTACGGACCTCCGTCCATAGTTCCTCAGGCACTCTGTCATATCTATACTGAATTATAAAAACAACAACTAGAAAATGTTCTTAAAATATAAGATATAATGGTCCAAAATAAAATCTCCCTCATCCATGATTTGATTGTGGATGAGGGGGCTGACCTGGTATGTATTACTGAGTCCTGGGTGGGGGAACTGGGAGGGGTTACTCTCTCCCAGCTGTGCCCTCTTGGGTACTCAGTGCAGCACCAACACCGAATTGAGGGTCGGGGAGGGGGGTTGCCGTGGTCTATAGGAATTCCATCTCCCTCTCTAGGCTTCCTGTTCATTTGGGTGCAGATCTTGAGTGTCTGTACCTTGTGTTGGGTACCCGGGACAGATTAGGGATTCTGCTGTTGTACCGCCCACTCCACTGCCCATCAGACCCCCTGCCTGAGCTGACAGAGGTGGTCTCAGACTTGGTGTTGAGGACCCCTAGGATGATGGTCCTGGGGGATCTCAACTTCCATACCTAGGCTGCTGTATCCAGGGCAGCTCAGGACTTCATGGCCGCCATGACAACCATGGGGCAGTCCCAATATGTCATCGGCCCAACAAATGTAAAAGGACACACGCTTGATCTGATTTTCTTGACTGGGCAGGAGGATGGTGATCTGAAAGTGGAGGAATTAACATCTGCCCCTTTGTCATGGTCAGATCACTCCCTGGGGGATTTTCCTGCTGGTATGGTTGGTGCTCCAGTCGAAGCCCAGGTCACTCTGTGGAATACAGAGATGACTTGGGCAGTTGACACAATCACGCCCAAGCACCCTCTCCCTCTGCACAAAGCCCAGTCAGCTCCTTGGTATACACCCAAGCTGAGGGCAATGAAGCAAGAGGGGAGACGGCTAGAACACAGGTGGAGGAAAACACGTGCCGAATCTGACCGAACACAGGTTAGAGCCCATTATCAAGCCTACTCTGTGGCGGTGAGGGTGGCATAGAGACAGTTCTTTTCCACCAGCATTGTATCTTCTCAGTGTTGTCCAGCAAAGCTTTTCCGCATGGTTCACGGCCTGTTACATTCTGGACCAGGGAGAGAGACTGTGGAACCCTCGGTTGCACGCTGTGACGAGTTTGCAAGGCACTTTGAAGATAAAGTCGCTCAGAATTGCCATGAATTGGACACCACGATTAATGCAGTTCCATTGGTAGAGGCGTTCAGAGCACCGTCTGGTCCAGTTTTATTGGATGAGTTTCAGTTATTGAGGCCTGAGGATGTGGACAAGGTGCTTGGCCAAGTCCGATCGACCACCTGTGTGTCACCCTTTCCCTTCATGGTTTATTACATCAAACAAGGAGGGGATGTCTGGCTGGGTCTAGGAGGTTGTAAATTCCTCCTTGAGAGAGGGAGTGGTGGCGGCCTCTTTAAAAGAGGTGGTAATCAGACCACTCCTGAAAAAGCCTAACCTGGACCTGGAGGATGTTAACAATTATAGGCCAGTGGCCAACATCCTCTTCCTGGGCAAGGTGCTTGAGCGAGTGGTTGCAGGACAGCTCCAGGCACTCTTGAATGAAACGGATTATCTAGATCCATTTCAGTCAGGCTTCAGGCCTGGTTTTGGAATGGAAACTGCCTTGGTCACCCTGTGGGATGACCTCTGCCGGGAGAGGGACAGGGGGAGTGCGACCCTATTGATTCTCCTGGACATCTCAGCGGCTTTCAATACCATCAGCCATAGTATCCTTCTGGATAGGTTGTCTGGGTTGGGAGTTGGAGGCACTGCACTGCAGTGGTTCCACTCCTAGTTGGAATGGCCGACTCCAGAAGGTGGTGCTGGGGGATTATTGCTCTGCACCATGGCAATTATGCCATGGGGGGTTCCACAGGGCTCTATTTTATCTAGGGATGTACAAAACACTTACCTGGTTTCATCCAGGGACATCCGCGGTGGTGGGGAGGCACTCTGTCCCTCCCCCTGAAATTCTGGGCTACGCAGGGACGCAAATGGCAGCCGCTGTAGCCACTGCCATTTGCGTCCCTGTCTTTTGCCATGATAGGCTACATATATATTTACGTAACCTATCATGGCAAAAAAGGGAACGCAAATGGCAGCCGCCGCAGCCGCCGCCATTTGCGTTCCCTTTTTTGCCGTGATAGGCTATGTAAATGGCGTCCCTGCATTAGCCGTGATAGGCTACGTAATTATTTACGCAGCCTATCACAGCAATAATGAAGAAGCGAATGGCGGCCGCAGACGCAGACGCCATTCACAAAGCAATGCGAACAGCACCAGGTAAGTGCTCCGTTTTGCGCTCCTTTCATGGGGTGGTAGGGCGGGGGGCTTCGTTCCGCCATGGATTTTGAGGGGCCGAATGCACTGGCATTCGGCCTCACTGAGATCCATGGTGGAGTTCTCCAACATCCCTAATTTTATCCCCCTTGCTGTTTAACATCTACATGAAACCACTGGGGGAGGTTATGCAGAGATGTGGGCTGAGGTGCCATCAATATGCAGATGACACCCAGCTCTACCTCTGTTTCTCATCAAACCCAGGTGAGGCAGTGGCTGTTCTGAATCAGTGCCTGAGCATGGTAATGGACTGGATGAGGGCCAATAAACTGAAACTCAATCCAGACAAGACGGACGTACTGTTAGTGGATGGTTCGTCTGCCCGGCTAGGTCACATTCAACCTGTTTTGGAGGGGGCTGCACTCCCCCTAAAGGATCAGGTTCGTAGTTTGGGGGTGCTCTTGGACCCAGAGCACAGGTGAACTCAGTGGCATGGAGCACTTTTTATCAGCTTGGGTTGGTATACCAACTACGCCCTTATCTGAACAGAGATAGCCTAGCTACAGTTATCCATGCTCTGATAACTTCTCATCTGGATTACTGCAATGCATTATATATGGGGCTGCCTTTGAAAACGGTCCGGAAACTTCAGCTGATCCAAAATAGGGTAGCAAGATTGTTAGCAGGGACTGGCCAACAAGCTCATATTACGCCAGTACTTTTCCAGCTGCAGTCCATTTCTGGGCCTTATTCAAAGTGCTGGTATTAACATTCAGAGCCCTTAACAGGTTGGGGCCAGGTTATCTGAAGGATCGCCTCCTCCCATATGTGCCTGCCCGGGCCTTAAGATAATCCTCAGCAGTCCTTCTCTGTGAGCCCCTGCCAAAGGAAGTGAGGTGGCTACTAGGAGGAGGGCCTTTTATGCTGTGTTACCCCGGCTGTGGAATGAGCTCCCTAGTGAGATTCTCCAGGCACCTCTATTGTATTCCTTCCAGCACCAGGTGAAGACCTTTTTATTTTCCCAGGCATTTTAGCATTTTAGCTTTCTAGTCTTTTAGCTTTGCTGTTTTAAATCTGTGTTTTAAATTTCTGCATTGCTGCTATTTATTATTATTATTATTATTTATTTCATTTCTATACCGCCCAATAGCCGAAGCTGTCTGGGCGGTTCACAAAAATTAAAACCAAACAACACACAATAAAACAATTTAAAATATATAGAACATTAAAACCACAATATAACAATACAACCACAATAAAACCTAGCAGCAGTGCAGAAGTTTAAAATACAGATTTAAAACAGCAAAGATAAAAATTTAGAAAGCTAAAATGCTAAAATGCCTGGGAAAATAAAAAAGGTCTTCACCTGGCGCCGAAAGGAATACAATGTAGGCGCCAGGCGAACCTCACTAGGGAGCTCATTCCAGAGCCGGGGTGCCACAGCAGAAAAAGCCCTCCTCCTAATAGCCACCCGCCTCACTTCCTTTGGCCGGGTCTCACGGAGAAGGGCCGCTGATGATGATCTTAAGGTCTGGGCAGGCACATATGGGAGGAGGCGATCCTTCAGGTAACCTGGCCCCAAGCTGTGCTAGGTAGGTTTTATTCTGGTTTTATTCTGGTCATATTGTTATATTGTGGTTTTAATGCTTTTATATTTTATATTGTTTTACTGTGTGCTTTTTGGTTTTAATTTTTGTGAACTGCCCAGACAGCAGTATAGAAATAAATAAATAAATAAATAAATAGGCTTTATTTTGCATTTTTTCTTGAATATATCCAAGAGCACTTTTAAACCTTGCTGAGAATTTTGCCCCCCCCTTTCTACACTCCACACTGAAATAAATGGCACCCCTCCCCTTCAATTGTTTTTCTCTTTTCTCACCTCTGCTCCATCCCCACCACTACAACACACACAGAATATGAATTGCATCTGCTTTCAAATGTAATTGTCCTGGTCCAGAACCAAGGACTTTAGATCATCAGGATCCACCGAATAATGGATCTAGAGGGTGTGGGCGGGGGGGAGAGAGAAAGAATCCTGCACCCTCATCCTCTCCTGTGAGCTGATATATTCTCACTCTTTGTTGCTAAACAAAATTAGGCTTTCAAGCCCATGAATGTTTTAAAGGCAATCTCTGAGTCTACCATTTTAAAGACTGGGAAACCATTTATTTTTCTGTTTCAGCTTATTCATTAACATTTAATTACCATGTTCTCTCACACTTTCGTCAGCAGGAGAATCTGGAGCACCGTAGCTGCTTTACCCATTCAGATTATGGAGCCTGTTTTTCTCATTCACAATAGCGCAGTATCTTTTAATCTTTTACAATATCCCAATGGTGGTGGTGGGGCGGGGGGGGGGGTTAGTTCACTGCTTCCAGTAAACTTCCCTGAGCAGGGGAGGGTGGACAGGAGTGGGGAATTTCTGGGCACCACACTTTAAGAAGGATGCAGACAAGCTGGAGAGGGTTCAAAGGAGGGCAACAAAGATGATCAGGGGACTGGAAACAAAGCCCTATGAAGACAGACTGAAAGAACTGGGCATGTTTAGCCTTGAGAAGAGAAGACTGAGGGGAGATATGATAGCACTCTTCAAGTACTTGAAAGGTTGTCACAGAGAAGAAGGCCAGGATCTCTTCTTGATCATCCCAGAGTGCAGGACACGGAATAATGGGCTCAAGTTACAGGAAGCCAGATTCCGACTGAACATCAGGAAAAACTTCCTGAGTGTCAGAGCAATACGGCAATGGAACCAATTACCTGGGGAGGTGGTGGGCTCTCCCACACTGAAGGCCTTCAAGACGAGGCTGGACAGCCATTTGTCAGGGATGCTCTGACTTGGATTCCTGCATTGAGCAGGGGGTTGGACTCGATGGCCTTGTAGGCCCCTTCCAACCCTACTATTCTATGATTCTATGATTCTATGAATAAGCCTCTCTCATTCGCTGAGCAGCACCTATGGGGTTGATGACATTCAATTCTACTCTACCCACCCAAGCCCAAAGTATGGGGGTTTCAAGTACTGCGTGACCTGTGAAAGCGGGTTTTTAGGTAGTGTATACTCTGCTTTTCTGGCTTCGTGTGCCCTTGACAGACCAAAGCAATTTCATGAAAATCTAGATATAACCAGAAAGCACTTCTCATTCCGTTTCCATGTAGATGGTCCCTGGGAATCTTTTCCTTTCCTGTTTCAGGTGCCTGTGTGTGTATAAGAGGTTGACAAGGGATGGATGGCACAGAGAGCTATGCAATCCTGAAGTGCTTCAAACTCCACCCACTGTGGACTCTGGCTCTCCCCACCACTGGTTGTGGCGCTCAGTTCAGAGTTCTTATGGATCAACGGCCCTTCATAGGAAAAAGGTTCCCCAACCCTGCTTTAGAGTATTCAAAGTATTTTACATACATCATGTGTGCATATTTTTACAGTGTGCGTGCATATTTTTTACAACAGTTTTGTAAGGTAGGCCAGTAGCTAGTAGTTAGTTCATGGGAAATTTAAATTAAAACTGAGAACTTCTTTCACAGTGCTAACATTCAGCCAATACTTTAGCCTCTAATCCCTTCTTAAAGAAGGGCTTTAGCTCAGTGGTAGAGCATGTGTGTGGTACTCTGCTATTGTGAATGCCTGAAACAGTGCAACTGTGATTCTGTGAATGGGGAAAAGAGGCTAGATATTATGAATGGGAAAGCAGCCCTACTGCAAATGGGGAAAAAGAAGGAACGGGGGGGGGGGGCATCCCTTGACCAGGTCACTGCCAGGTCACACAAACAGGCACACCTAGGATTTAATGCAGGGGAATGGGGCACACTGCAGTGGAACCACGTTTAAGGAAATAAGACGCACTAAAATGACTTTCTGAAAATGTGCATTTTCCAGGGGGAAGCTGCGGGTTTGCTGCAGATTGGCAACACGGTCATCTGTTGCAAACGACCCTGATGTGCTGTCGCTCCGCACCAAATCAGCCATGTAGATTGAGCACAAGAGTGGTCCTGCAGTATCTGGACAGATGATGCTGAGGGATGGTTGAAGTCAGGCCAAGGTTCCCTACCCTGCTCTGAAGATTATGTGTTTGTTAAAATATTTACACCCTACTTTTCAGTCCCAAAAGGGGGGTCAGAGCAGCCTGCAACAATTTATTAAAACAAAACAACAGAACAATACTAAGTAATAAAATATTTGGGGTAGAATCCTATGCATTTTAGACAGAAAAACGTCCTACTTTTTAGACAGAAAAAAAAGGATGGCTGGGGCATGGGGAGAGTTCTAGGACTTCTTTCTATCTAGGCAGGCATAGGATTGCACCCTTCATATACTTAAATAGTAAGTATTATTATGATTACTGATCCTTGCAACAAAATTAGTAACATTTGCATAATTGCAGTCCTGAGTGCTGATAATTAAAATGTAGTCCAAGTTTTGAACATGATTAAAAATAGTGATTTTAAATCTATACCTAATCATGAAAAATTAGTAATCACATCTGACACACCATTTTTTCACAATTTAGTCAAAAAAAATTTCTCTCTCTCTCTCAGTTGTATCTGCTTCTAGCCATTAGAGGAAGCCAAAGAGCTACAAATGAGAAACGTGGAAAACAACCATCAGTTTTTTTAAGGTTGATTCCAAAAATGGACTGGGTGGTAAATCTGAGTGATTCTCTTTCCGTGCCATGGCAAAGCAGTGAGGCAGAAACACGCTATAGCTCTTAGGAATCCTGTTTAATGTTTCAAGGCTCCATGAGGAATACCTGGGCAACATTAGACCATTATGTAGGATATCTGATATCTGTGATTGGAACCACTTGCAAGGAGAATGTAACCAGCTAAAGGATTATAAAAACACATTATGTGTCAGGTTAATTAGCACTTGAAACATCTCTTGGTAGATCTGCATTATCAGCCCACTCTGTGGGTTTATAGCTTTTCCCTTTTTTTCTGGGGTAAGGGAGGGATGGTAAAGGATGCTGCATGCAGAACCAGATATAAGATGCTAGTCTATGATGCAGCAGTGGTGCAAAATATGCACCAGCTATGGCCATAAATGATAAATATGTGCAGATTTTCTGCTGATTCTTAAACATCAATGCCAGAACACAAGGACAGGAACTTGGAAACCCTACTGTGAATTTCAGCTTTAGATGTACTAAAGGAGAGGTCTTGGTGAGACATGCCTTTATATACAAATGGAAGAGGAAATATTGGCTCCCATGTTCTGTGGTTGAAAGATGCAACAGAGGAAGTAAATCAACGTATCTCAGGGCTTAGCTTGTTAATGTTCAGGCCATTCTTGCCAAAGGCATTGATTGAGCCTCCGATTGGCAAAGATGGCTCCATCCCATGATGAAACTGTCTAGGCAGGCACTCTGCTGGAGGCCTCTTGGTTCATAAGAACGTAACTGGCAAGTCTATGCTGGCCTTCAGGAATGCCAAAGTCTCACCTGTATTTTCTCATTCAGCTGCTGCACCATGAGGTTTTCATTTACAGGATGCAGCTGGGCTGAACACTCCCATTTTGCATCTGTGAGATGTTTTATTCTCTTCACTTGCTTAGGCTGTTCAGGGACACCATGGAAATACCTAAGTGATGCTGAACTCTAATTTAAATATAACATCTATTTTTTTAAAGAAAGATGCATTTTGAAGGTGTATACTTTAAACATTTGATACAGGTATGGTGAAACTGACAGTCATTTCTAGGTCTCTAATATCTACAGTGTAATCTGTAAAATGGTGAAAATAATATTTAAAACTGGGGATTTTCAGAACATAACGGTCTTTCTGGACTTAATTGTTGAATGGCTGCTGCCAGTGAATGATGCATTTATATTAGTGCATTTTTCTTATCAAGAGGTCACTACTCCAAGCTCCGATAGTACCTTTCTCCAGACAACATACTCCGACTAGACAAATGGAAATGAAGACCATCTTTTCTTCTTAGGTCAATTTCACATACAGAAAAATTGCCAAGGCAATTAATCTGTCGCTTGTTAGTGTCAGGCCTACATTTTAATTTAGAAACCCTAAAACCTGAATCTCCATACCATACATTAGCTTCTGACTTTCCCCCTGCCCCTGTATGTGCAAGCTAGCTAGAGGATACTTCTAAGTATGTGCAGAATGCCCCTTCGGAGTCACCTAAGGATTTTTCTATGCTTCTGGCTTGAAGAAAGAAGACATCTGGGTAGGTAGCCCCAGCATGGTTATTGATGGTGTTGTTTTTCTAAACAGACTAAGGCACAGGCCCCAGATAGCGCGCATGTTACAGACAAATTAGTACCACCTGTTTGAAATGTTAAGAGATGTAGTGAAGCCACAATGGGGTGATTTCTTTGGGTGAGATGGCTGGTAAGACCTGGTGTTACCATGAAGCAACGTGAAGCACTGAGCATCAGGTGGCAGTTTCTCCAGGAAGATTCATTCAAAAAATGAACTCAACCAGGGGGTATCATTTTGATATGTCACTACAGGAGTAAAAGTGTCCTGTGGCTGGTGCTGCAACTCTTTTGAACTTTCCTTCATCTGATGGTGAAGGAACTCATCCAACCCTGCCAGGGGCTTGTGCCACGTTGGAGGATTTGAGCAACCTTACCGCTTCCCCTAACTACTGTGGCTGTGCTCATCATGTCAGTGAGTTTAATGGCTGTCTGAATGCACACCCAGTGGAGGCCCACATTACCTTTGTCTTCCCCACCAGCCTTCTTTTGTGGCAATCGAGCACATGTGGCTGGCTGGCTGGGTCGGTGCAGTCGAGGAGCACTGGTAAGATTTTGGGATAAGCCCTTGAATGGCTCCTGGGAAAAACTCATTCACTCTTTCCTTCCCCTCCACCCAGTCTGGTTGCCCCACCCTGCCCCGTCCCACAAGCAGCGAGGAGGCCCGTGTCATCAGGAGGCATCAAACTTGTCAGGCAGGTTTTTGCTTTTTGTTTTTCTCTCTCTCTTTAGAGGCACTTCAGCTGCAGGCAGAGTTGATCAGCTGAAGGAGAAAAAGCACCCAGCAGAAGCGGCAATGCCTCTTTTTCCTCTTCTTGTCCTCCGCTTTACAAGCTGGGCTTGGGAGTACTGAAGGACAGCCAAGAAGAACCAAGTGCATGAGAAGGGACCTTTCCCCTCGCTGGTCCGAGGGAAGATGAGCGCATTGCTGGGAAGTTAAATACCATCCCGAAGTGCTAGATCCTACCACTCCCACAGCCCACTCGACTGCCATAACTTCTCTGGCTGAAGCCCATTTCTGAATCAATGCAGGCTTCAAAGCCTGGAAGATTCTGGGGCTTTGGGATGGGCTACCCACTGTCCTTATTACTGACCTTTGCCGTAGTTGTCCAGGATCCTGTTCACTCACAGCAGTGCTCCTTGGGGAGCCCTTCACTGACCCTTAAGTTTGCTGATGTGGGTGCCGAGCAGCGGATTCCTGTCCACCACCGCCTCCCTGGATCTATGGATCCCCTCTATGGTTTCGTCCAGAGCTACCTCGATGTGGTTCAACAGAACCCTTTCCCCACAGGTAAGCCTACTTCTTCCAACTTTGCAAGTCAGGTATGGTTGCCAATGGACCAGGAAAAACAAACAAACTGCAGCCTGGCCTGACTTTAGGCCTTCAAGAGTAGCTTGATGTGCAGGAATCGAGAGGTGAAGCTGCTTTTCACAACATGAAGATAAGCATTTATTACCTGACAAGACCTGCCGATCAAGCTAGTTTTAAATGCAGAGGAGTAGGAGCTGGTAAAATAAAAGTTGGCAATCCTAGAGCCAGGCCAAGAGAGAGAGAAAGGACCCTAAGGCTTTTTGAAAGACCCCGGGAAATACCATGCTCAAGAAACCTCATACCTAACCACCTTTAGGATCTTGTAAACTCCCTCTTCCTCCTCTGCTGGGAAGTTAAAAGGTACCATTCCCCACCCCCACCCCATGGTAGGTTCCTATATATAAGACTGAGGGTCCCTGGGACCAGATGCAACCATTTCTCTGGGCCTGCTCTTGCTTTTCATCAAATCCAGCCAGCATGCCCAGCCCACTAGGTAGCACTGTCTTAGACCTCCTTCCCAGCTCCTGCAGCCCCCAGCTCTATCGGGCTCCACTGAGAGACACTTGCCAAGGTTTTCATCTGGGTCCCTTAAGATTCCCCCCTTCCCTACTCCAAACCCAGGCTGCCATTTTGGTATTCCTTCTCAACACTCCCCCCAACAACAAAATGCAATCATAGTTTCAGACTGTACAATTTCTTTTAAGTTCCACCTCCATCCACTCCCAAGATACTCAGTATAGATTTTAGCTCAGCCAACTTTGTTCCACCTGTTTCTTGTCTTTGCCAAGCACATTTCTCGTCTTGACAGTACGCAGAGTTAAGAGCACCAATCACGTTCAAATATACATATAAATATTGTAGCTATTTAATGGTGTGCTTTTTAATTAACATGTAAGCTGTCTCAAACAGTAGGATAGGTGGGGTACATTTAACAAATATTTAAGGGTTGTGTTTTTTAATCCACTAGTATTTACTTTTTTAAAGTGGAATACTATATTCCAAGAGACTCCGGTGTATATATTTATATATGCGCACACACACGCACACACACTCTCCAACTCTGGGATTGGAGTATATATATATATATATATATATATACATACATACATTATACTTGTAAGGACCCTGTGATATATAAAACCAAATTAAAAGTTTTAGAATATTTTATTTTAAGGAAGCTGTGTCCAGCTGATAAATCATGTAATTTTACTTTTCTCATGAACGTGGGAAGGGGCAGAAGAACTTGATTCAGCACTATGTATGATGTACACATTATACTGTGTCAACGAAAAAGCAATTTACCAGTATTTTCTCTATACTTTCCCCAGAAAAATCTATTTCCCCCCAATGTTGGGATAAGGTGAGGGACTTTGATAGATGTGTGCTAATTAATTTATTCAATAGATTTCTAGCCTGCTAGAAAACCCTCACAAAGCAAATTGTAAGATATTTTAATATACAAAATAAACAAACCATAAAAACCATAAACAATATTCAACATATAAGTCATTCAAATAAGAAATGAGATAGCTAAGCCTGGCTATTAGACACCCCAGTGCTGGCAGTCCCCGCCTAACCTTTTAGCCATTCCCCTCAACTAGGCCTTAACTTTCCGCTGAGCTTGCCCAAGTCCTCCAGGTAGGCCCTGCAGCACCCCTTGGCCCTGCCTCGGTTTCGGAGGGCAAAACTGAACTTCCTAATATATTCCCAATAAAGAGTTCATGGTTGCAGCCCTACTAGACACACTTATTGGGGAGTAAGACCCATTGAATTCAGTGGGACTTATGAATAAACATGCCTAGGTTTGCACTGCAGATATTTCTCCTATCGGTTATCAGCTGTCAGAATCTGAGACACATCAAGCCCAGCTGGGGACAGCTGCCAATCAGGATGCCTCAGCTGACATTTGAAAAACTATTGCTTTCTTCACAAAAAAACCCTTCCTTCATATTGATAGTTTTTGTGGAACTGACTTGTCTGGGCAAGCAACTTTTTGCTTTGTGTACAGAAAAGAACTCAAGTGAAGCGATGACTAGTATATTACACCTGACAGTGTGACACTTTACCAGGGCATAGGCAACCTGGAGCCCTCCAGATACGTTGGACTACAACTCTCATAACCCCTGACATTGGCCATCTTGGCTGGGGATCACAGGAGTTGAAGTCCAAAACATCTGGAGGCTACCAGGTTGCCTTCCCCCTGCTTTAGACCCTCATAGACCTCTGAGGTAATAACTGACAGAGGCCTAGTTTCCAGGGCCAAAGTATGTGTGGTGCAGAAAATGCACAACTGGATCTCTTTAAGTTTTCTATTTCAGTGAACTGCAGCTATGGGGGTTGTGGGGGCTGCCAGTTTACTCGGGCAGCAGTGAGTGGGGAGTGGTATTTGACCTGCCCCCTCACACTGTTTTTCAGCGTAAGCCCCATCCACTCCCTTACCTACACTAAAACTGTTACTAGCCAGGGGGAGGTCTGGGGGATAGAGGCCTATGAGCATCTCTACACCAGCCTAAAATCCCACATTTAAAACAGGGCTTTCTGCTCCCATTTTAAATGCAGGATCATGATGGACTCCCTTTACATGTGCTTCCTCCCCCCCCCTGCCCTTATCTGAGTCTTCCATACATTTCTTTGATCTCGCTCCTCTTCTTGCCGCTTTCCCTTTTTTGTAGGGATGTACGAAAGGTACTTAACTTTCGCGGATTATGCTGATCGTGTGGGGGGGGCGTTCCGTCCCTCCCCCCGGAATCCTGGCCGGGGGGGGGAGGCGCTCCGTTCCTCCCCCCCCGGAATTCTGGCCGGCTGGCTGTGCTCCACAGCGATTCTGTGGAGCTGCCGGCCGGCTCCGCCAGCAGCCGGACATCAGGCCGCTGGCTAGCAGGGATGCAAATGGTAGCGGCCGTAGCCGCCGCCGTTTGTGTCCCTGCAGTCAGCCGTGATAGGCTACGTAAATGTTTACGTAGCCTATCACGGCTGATTAAAACAAAAAAACAAAAAACGCGCGTATGCAAATGGCGGCGCCCATGGGCGCCGCCATTTGCTTTCCTTATTTTGGCACATCTTAGTCTACGTAAACATTTACGTAGACTAAGACGGTGAAAATAAGGGGAATGCAAATAGCGTAGCATCTACGTTTTTTTTTAGTCAGCCGTGATAGGCTACGTAAACATTTATGTAGCCTATCACGGTGTTTTTTTAAAATCTAGCCGTGATAAGCTACGTAAATCTTTACGTAGCCTATCACGTTTTTTTGTTTTTGTTTTTTTAAACCGGGAAATGGCGGTGGCAGCAGCCGGTCAGAAGACCGGCCACCGCCGCACCGCTGCCGGAGCTGCCGCCGGAGCCGCCGCCGCCAGGAACATCTGCCCCAGGTAAGTCTCGTCCCGGGGGGGGGGCAGACCGTTCCACCACCGATTTCAGGGGGCCGAATGCGCTGGCATTCGGCCTCCCCAAGATCCGTGGCAGAATTCTCTGACATCCCTACTTTTTTGCGGAGGGAACTCAAGCGGAACAGAAGCGAGGTAATTTGATAGCTCATTATCTCCGATCTATTTAAAAACAGAATAAAGGTCATTTAGTGCCAGAGACGCCCTGGAGGTTCACAGCATCATCTGAAGGGCCCGCAGTCGTTCATGAGTGAGCAATCTCAATAGCAGGATAAAAGCTCTGTGTGAAGGAGTCTTATGTGTCCATGATGGCAGCCATTTTATTTTCCATACAATGTCCCTGTCATCACGCCCTGTCACTTCCAGAGGCATTTGCCGCCCCATTTTGAACATGTGTGTGGGATTGTGTCAGCAGCCAGGCTTGGAGCAGCTATTCTATATCTCAATCAGCCCTGAGAGCACCTCTACTATTCAGTTACAGTTCCTCCCTAATGGGAGGCAGAAGAACCCATAGTAAGTCTGAGGTGGTATTGGGCTGGTTGGATCCCACAGGGTCTTTTTAACGTGGGGTGGTTTGGGGCCAGTTACGAGTCTCAGAATCTGACTATTCATCTATGCTGCACATCTTTAAAAAGCCCCATCAGTCTTGCCTCTTGCAGCTTTTCTGGCAATTGGTCCAAAAGCAAAATTAAAACACACACACACACCTCGGCAAGGTTGTTTTTTCTTTGGGCAGCTGGAAACCCTGCAAGTGTGTGTGTATGTATGCGTTTGTGTTGAGATGAGAAGGTTGCCCAGCTGCAGGGTGGAATAGTTGTGCTCAAGCTGCTTCCTGATCTATTTATAATTAATTTGTACTGGGCATATTTTGGAAGTGTTATGAACAGGGTTTATGCATATTTCTTTTTGTCTCCCAAGAAACAACATCCCATATACAAAGTAAAATCCTCATGTATCTGCATCAACATATGCACTGCTTTGTTAGAATTTAACTAAAACCCTATATACATTTACCTGGGGGTACGTCTCCCAGAACTCGATGGAACATATTTATTTACTGTTTATTTATTACACAGATTCGTATGCTTCTTTCCAGTAAAATGATCAAAGCTATTAAAATAACAACAACAACAACAATAACAACAGTAACAACAACAACAATAATATAACAATAAAATACAATTTAATAATCATAGTTAAACAATAAAACTATAGTTATAACTGGCTGGGTCACACCTCATGAAAGGGTTGCGTAAGGTACAATCCTATGCATATTCAGACAGAAAAAAATTCCTGAACTCCCAGCATTCTCCAGCCAGCAGTGCTGGCTGGGGAATGCTGGGAGTTGCAGGACTTTTTCTCTGTCTGAATATGCATAGGATTGTACCTTAAAGCGGAAGGTCTTAAGCAGGCGCCTGAAAGTCAAAACTGTATATGCCTGCCACATAGGGAGTGTGTTCCAGAGGGTGGGTGCTGCAACACTAAATGCCACGTAAGAAGTACTATTGGTGATCTGCAGGAGCAAGCACTACCATCAGAAGCGCTCCTTCTGAGGATCGCAAAAACCGGGCAGAGACATAAAGGGTGAGGCAATCCCTAAGGTAACCTGGTCCCAAGTTGCTTAGGGCTTTATATATTAACAACGAAACCTTAAACTAGTAGATGCGTATACAGTCAATGGTGTTGCTAAGGTAGGACTAGGGATGTCAGAGAATTTCTCCACGAATCTCGGGGAGGCTGAATGCCAGTGCATTCGGCCCCCCGAAATTGGTGGAGAAACGGTCTGCTCCCCCCCGGGACGGGACTTACCTTGTGCGAATGTCCCTGGCGGTGGCGGCAGTGGTGGTGGCGGTTCGGTGGCGGCGGCGGCCGGTCTTCCGACCGGCTGCCGCCACCACCATTTCCAAGTTAAAAAAACAAAAACAAAAAACCTGATAGGCTACGTAAAGATTTACGTAGCCTATCACGGCTAGATTTTTAAAAAACACCGTGATAGGCTACGCAAATAGCGTTCCCCTTATTTTCGCCGTAGTCTACGTAAATGTTTACGTAGACTACATGTGCCAAAATAAGGAACGCAAATGGCGGCGCCCATGGGCACCACCATTTGCGTATGCGCGGTTTTTTTTTTCCCCACTCAGCCATGATAGGCTACGTAAACATTTACATATCACATATTACGTAGCCGCCGCCATTTGCATCCCGGCAGGACAGGAGGATTCGCAGCCGGAGGGATGGGGCGCTTCCCCCCCAGCCAAAATTTCGGCGGGGAGGGACGGGGCACCTCCCCCCCGGCCAGAATTTTGGGGGGAGGGACGGAGCGCCTCTCCCCCACCGCGAATCAAGCTTCGGGATCAGGTAAGGGACTTTCGTACATCCCTAGGTAGGACTTGGGTGGGTTTACCTCATCCATGCCTCAATCCCACCATGTTTAGATTGCCATAGTGCACTCTACATGGGGCTGCCTTTGTAAACATTTATTTATTCATTTATTTATGTTTAATGTTGTGTTTTTAGTTTATGCTTTTAATTTATTTCTTTTTATGTTATGTTTAAGTTTTTTAACATCTCAGTTTTCTTATTGTTAGACGCCTTGAGCAATTTTTTTGGGTGGAAAGGTGGGATATCAATTTAAGAAATAAATAAATGGTTTGGAAACTACAGCTAGAGCAGCATGCAGCAGCTAAGATTGCTATCTGGCATGTGTTTTACAGACCATATGACACCAGTCTTGAAAAAGCTGCACTGGCTTCCAGTTTCCATGCCCAAGGTACTAGTTGTTACCTACAAATCCCTAAATAGCTTGGGGCCAGGTTATCTGAAAAACCACCTTGTCCCATATGAGCCTGTCCAAAATTTGTGCTCATCATCTGAGACCCTGTTATGTGACCCACCTCCTTGAGAGGTGAGGTTAGTGGGTAACTAGAGATAGGGCCTTTTGAGTAGCAGCACCCTGGTTATGGAACTCCTTCCCCAGGGGGGCTAGGTTAGCTCCTTCCTTATTGTCCTTCAGACAGCTGGTGGAGCTGATACTGTTCTTCCAGGTTTTAGTGGTTACTGTCGTGCTCTGATTTTATTAGTGTACTCTGGTTTTATTGCACTGTAGTTTTTCTTGTTTGCCTATGTACAGTTTTTGCAGTTTGACCTATTTTTATATTATTATTATTGTTTTTTCTGTATACCACCTCCAGCGCTCATTGAGCAGATGAGTGATCCAAAAATATACTAATGTTCAATATTTTTATTTTAAAAGCATGTTAAAATAATCAGATTTTTAGAAGGTCACAAAATTGGTGCTGGACTGGGATTCTACCCTTATGAAGAGAAGCTCAAACTGTGGGCAAAGGATTGTGGTTGTTTTCTGTGACAATGTTTGAATATTCTGTAAGTAATTTGTCTTATTCCACAGAGATATTGAGGGATGCCCTAAATGACCCACCATCTGCTTATACTTCTCAGGTGAGAAAAGTTGAAGAGAATGTCCACTTGGGGTGGGGGAGTGATATAAAACTGTGATATCCAGTATAGATTCTGAGCCATTTTCTGAGCTCAGAATCTATACTGGATATCACAGTTTTATATCCAACATATTTTCCCGTTGGTGTGTCCACCTACGTCACTCAAGAGCACTGTTTGCATAAGCAGGTTGTTTGAGGCATGGTCTTAAATAGAGATATGGATGTGGAATGGAGGAATGATGTTGAGGGCTTTGTAGACAGTTGGCAAAGATTTGGTTTTAGTGGAGGATGCAACTTGGGGAGCTAGTGGGAAATAAACCTGAGGATGTTGTTGGGAGGATAGTACAGTAGAAGACATGAGAATCCTCCTTTGCGTTGCAGCTCAGCTAAGCCGTTACTGGGTAGACTTCGGGCAAGTGTTTTCCCCCCATGCTTGGCTCCCCATTTGTAAAATGCCCTTGCAACGTACGAAGTGTCCAGATATTTCCTTTCTCCTGCATCCAATCCATCTTAATGTGGGGCATTTTACAGTTTAATGAAACTCATTATTTGGGGGCCACAGAAGCATGCTAGAGATAAGGGGTGGGTGGAAGGAGGAGCAAGAGAGAGACCAAGTACCATTATCTGAAGAACTTTTCCTTTCCTTACTCTCCAGATCCTCCAGTATCAAGCAGGATACATCATCTGTGCCACAATCGCTGTCATATATTTTGTGGTGGTGCCCCTGGCTGGGCTGAGCATCTGTTGCTGCCGGAGACAGAGGCGCTGTGGCGGGCGGATCAAGGCATACCGCCGCTCCCTCCTCTGCCAACGCAACCTGCTCATGCTCTGCTTACTCCTGACCACCCTTGTCATCCTGTAAGTGAGCAGCTAAGCCAGTCCATGACATCAGGGCAATAGGGTGGAAGGCAGCCTGGAGGAGTGATGGTTGAAGGGAGGGAGTAGAAGATAAAAGAAACCCTCTGCGGATGTGGAGGACGTGGTGCCAGTGCCTCAACAGCTCCACTGGCTCCCAGTCATCTTCCAGGCACATTTCAGGTGCTGTTTTTTGACCTACCTGTCGCTAGATGCCTTGGGACCAAACAAAAAAGGCTCCAACCCTATACACACTTATGTAGGGGTAAGTCCCTGTGATATCAGGGGGACTTATGTTTTATTAGACAGGCATAGAAGTGTGCTGGAAGGCTGCAATCCTGTACACACTTACCTGCAAGTAAGATCCACTGAACCCAGTAAGACTTACTTCAAAGGAAGCATACACTTGATTGTGCCATGCAATTATTTGGGAGTAAGTCCACTAAACATCATGTAAACGGGCATAGGATAAGGCTGCATGACTCTTACTCATAATGTTTAACCATGGTTTGTTATCTCTGATGGTTAAAGCATTGTTTAAGGTCTAGCTGCAAACTAGAATGTGACACCATTGTTTGAGGTGGTTTTGCAAACCATGATTCACACTAACTATGATTACATATTATATCTGCACTGAACAAGCCATGGTTAAGACAGTTTCCCCACGTCTCTAGTCTCTCTGCATGTAATGTGACAAACAAGTTTCACTAGAGTCTTCCAATAGGCACTCTCTGGGGACAGGGCTTAGCTTGACAAGATAAGGGCGCAATCCTATGGTTTACGCCCTTGATGCTCATAAACTTCCTCACCCTCCCGCTCTACATTTTTGCTAGATGAGCTTTTTTTTTGCCCATCTAGCTGGGGTGCTTTAGAGGGGGAGGGAAAGAGACCGGAGAGGTCTTGGGAAAGCTCATATCCCAGCCTCTCCAGTTTCTGCCCCGCTCACCGGAACACCCCCTTTCTGATGTCAATTTCCCAGTGCTGGAGAGGCAGCTGGCGCAGTTCTTTCCATGCCAGCTGAGATGGGGAGGGAGGGCGGAGTGTGAATTCCCTCCTCCAAGGTCAGAGCACTGTCTCTGACCTCAGATCTGAAATCCATCTTATCTTATGGCCCCTCAGGCACTGTCTAGGGGCCAGAGGATTTCTCCCCCCCACAGTGGTTTCACTTTATGTTTGGAATTTTAAGTAGGGTTAAGACCACCAATGCTGTCTAGCAGTAAAGCACTAACCATGGTTAAGTGTTATGTCAGCACTAACCTACCTGATTTATTTATTTAAGAGATTTATAAGTCACTTTTAGCAAACACCCTCCCAAGGTGGCATACAAACTGCAGAATATAATAAAACAATGATAAAACAATAAAATACTAATAAAATCAAAATTAGCAATTAAACCCAGATAACACCATATACACAATGGTGTCCAAGAAATTCCTGACTTAATTAAAGGCCTAGGTAAATAAATACGACTGGTAGTCATGAATGGGGAAGGCCATGGCAAACCACCCTGCTACAGTCTGCCAGGAAAATGCCTGCGAAAGCGGCGTCCCTCTAGGGGTCAGTAATGACCCGGTGCTTGCACAGGAGGAACCTTTCCTTGTTGTTGTTGTTGTTGTTCAGTCGTTCAGTCGTGTCCGACTCTTCGTGACCCCATGGACCATAGCACGCCAGGCCTTCCTGTCCTGCGCTCTCTCCCGGAGCATACTCAAGTTCATATTCATTGCATCCGTGATGCTATCTAGCCATCTCATCCTCTGCTGTCCCCTTCTCCTTTTGCCTTCAGTCTTTCCCAGCATCAGGGTCTTTTCCAGGGAGTTTTCTCTTCGCATTAGGTGGCCAAAATATTGGAGCTTCAGCTTCAGTATCTGTCCTTCCAATGAGCAGTCAGGGTTGATTTCCTTCAGGATGGACTGATTTGACCTCCTTGCAGTCCAGGGGACTCGTAAGAGTCTTCTCCAGCACCACAGTTCGAAAGCATCAATTCTTCGGCGCTCAGCCTTCCTTATAGTCCAGCTCTCACAGCCATACATTACTACTGGGAAAACCATAGCTTTGATTAGACGGACCTTTGTCGGCAAGGTGATGTCTCTGCTTCTTACTATGCTGTCTAGGTTGGCCATAGCTTTCCTCCCAAGGAGCAAGCGTCTTTTAATTTCATGGCTACAGTCACCGTCTGGCGGTGATCTTGGAGCCCAAGAAAGTAAAATCTGTCACTGCTTCCATTTCTTCCCCTTCTATATGCCAGGAAGTGATGGGGCCAGATGCCATGATCTTCGTTTTTTTAATGTTGAGTTTCAAACCAGCTTTTGCACTCTCCTCTTTCACCCTCAACAAGAGGCTCTTGAGATCCTGTTCGCTTTCTGCCATTAGGGTGGTATCGTCTGCATATCGGAGGTTGTTGATAATTCTCCCAGCAATCTTAATTCCGACCTCTGATTCATCCAACCCGGCATTTCTCATGATGTACTCTGCATATAAGTTAAATAAGCAGGGTGACAATATGCAGCCTTGTCGTACTCCTTTCCCAATTTTGAACCAATCGGTTGTTCCATGTCTGGTTCTTACTGTTGCTTCTTGACCCTCGTACAGGTTTCTCAGGAGACAGGTAAGGTGGTCTGGTACTCCCATCACTTTAAGAATTTGCCACAGTTTGTTGTGATCCACACAATCAAAGGCTTTAGCGTAGTCAATGAAGCAGAAATAGACGTTTTTCTGGAATTCTCTTGCTTTCTCCATGATGCAGCGAATGTTGGCGATTTGATCTCTAGTTCCTCTGCCTCTTCGAAACCCAGCTTGTACTTCCGGTAGTTCTCGGTTTGCATACTGAATCACTGCCTTGTTGCAGCGAAGGGGCTTGCGTAACTCAGTGAAGCCATAAGCTATGCCGTGCAGGGCCACCCAAGATGGACAGGTCATGGTGGAGAGTTCTGACAAAATGTGGTCCACTGGAGAAGGAAATGGCAACCCACTCCAGTATTCTTGCCAAGAAAACCCCATGGAATGCTTATTGGAAGGACAGATATTGAAGCTGAAGCTCAAATATTTTGGCCACCTAATGCGAAGAGAAAACTCCCTGGAAAAGACCCTGATGCTGGGAAAGATTGAAGGCAAAAGGAGAAGGGGACGGCAGAGGATGAGATGGCTAGATAGCATCACCGATGCAATGAATATGGACTTAAGCACACTCCGGGAGAGAGCGGAGGACAGGAAGGCCTGGCGTGCTTTGGTCCATGGGGTCACGAAGAGTCAGACATGACTGAACAACAACAACAAATAAATACACTGGTAGATAGGGCCTGCTTGAATGACTGTAATGATGGGGCCTGGGAGATATCCATTGTTCCAACTCTATTCCACAAGGAGGGGCTACTACTTAGAAGGCACTGTCCCTTGTGGCCACCAGCCTGAGTGCTCTTACAAGTGGGCGCATAAACGGGGTCTCTGATGCTTTTCTCAGTGTGGGCCGGTTGGTATGAATGAAGGCAGCCCTTCAGGTAACCTGGACCCAAACTGTCCAGAGCTTTAAAGGTCAACACCAGCACTTTAAATTGGGCCTGGAAATACACTGGCAGCCAGTGCAGCTGGTACAATATAGGTGTCACAAGATCCGACTACCTAGCACCTAACAGTACTCAAGCAGCTGCTTTTTGAACCAGTGGAAGTTTCTTCAAAGATAGCCCACATACCGCACATTACAGTAATCCAGCCTGGATGTCACTAGAGAATGGATAACTGAAGCAAGCTCCGTCCCTCCGGATAGCGTTGCAGTTGGCGTACCGGCTAGCCACCACTGCCACCTTGAGCCTCCCCAGTTAGCATCAAGTTTAACTTCTGCTTGATGACAAACAAGGCAGATTCCCCCTTTGCTGGGCATAAAAGGAAACCTTACCTTGGTGCCATCGGTCAGTGGTTGTGTGCACTGGTGGACCAGTAGTAGTAGTAGTAGTATTTTATAACCTGGGGAAAACTTCAGGTTGAGTCTGGGTTCCTTCAGAAGAACTTCAGATGTCCAGCACTGAGGATACCACTATCTAGCGTTCTTCCCCAATATCACCCTAAACCTCCAGCCCCACCCTTTGTGTGTGGTAATGTTGCAAACCCAGTCAGGTGGTTAAAGGCTATAGCTGTCCTTATCTGTGGAGAACACTGTAAATCACACTGGGTTGGAATAGCAGGACTGTGCAGACTTACCATGATGAACGTATTCAGTCTAGGAGTGTTGAGATGTGCTAGCTGCCCTCAGTTTACCTGCTGCCTGCAGTCAGAGTGGTTAAAAGGTAGATATCCCTCCATCTTTTGAATCAACATTTATGGGTAGAGTGTCAAGTATCAAATCAGGGGGTTAGTTATTCTAAGCTAATTAATATGTAATAAAAGTAGGGATGGCGGAGAAATCTGCCATGAACTCCAATGAGGCTGGATTCTTTAGAAATCCCTCCTGGGACAGACCCTACCTGCTGCCATCCAGTCCATCCGCTGCCATCCGCTGCTCTAGTCTGCGGCCACAAATGGCGTCCAGCATAGCGGACACCATTTGCGTCCCTGCTTTAGCCGTGATAGGCTACATAAATGTTTACGTAGCCTATCATGGCTAAAGCAGGGACGCAAATGGCGTAGCGGACGCCATTGGCGTCCCTACTCTTTGCCGTGATAGGCTATGCTGGACGCCGTTTGCGGCCGCAGCCCAGCAGCGGACGGAAGTCCAGTTGCGGACAGGCCTGGCTGGCGGCTCTGCGGACTCGCTGCGGAGCCTGCCAGGAAGGATTCCGGGGGGAGGGACGGATCGCCTCCCCCACACAATGGACGCCCCCCGGAACCTGGAGGTAAGTATTTTGTACATCCCTAAATAAAAGAGGGATACCTTGTGTTATATAGGGAGGTGTGAAGTCTGCATGGGTGCTGGCAAATTTGTTTGCATCCCTCAGAATCTGGAAAATCACAACTTCTTTTCTTTTAAGGAGCACGCTTCTGGACTGCATGGGTTGGAGAAAATTTTAGTAACAGTACTTGCTTAGGATCACAAACCAGAGGTGACTTAGAAGAAACGTCTAGTGCAGGGGTTTAAAGTCTTTTTTCTGTCAAGGGCCACCCCTTTTCTCTGGCTCTCTTTTTCTGCCATATACTTCTCTCTCTCTCTCTCTCTCTCATACACATGCATGCACGCATGCATGCGCGTGCGCGCGCGCGCGCACACACACACACTTTCTGACATTCTCTTCCCTCCCTCCCTCCCTATCCCCGCTTAGTGGGCTGCTGAGGAAGGAACAGATTGCTCTTGCCAGAGGTCTGAGCTGATTGGTTATAGAGGGCTTCTGAAATTAGGCCAAGGGCCAATGTTGCAGGTAGCCCACCCCTGTTGACTTAGTGGTAGAACAGCTTCAACCTGTGTCCCTCTCTGCATCTTCCTCCAGCCTCTAGTCTCATCCTTCACAGACAGTGTTGTCGTATTCCATTTCCCCAAATCTAGGCAGTCTAGTTTGCATATTACGCAAATGTTTGATAATTATTGCAGAAAATGTACTTTTTTGAGTTTTTAAGCATTTAAAATGCAGTGCTTCTGCACATAAGCCAATGGAGTACAAGTATTTGGTATACAGTTGAGTTTTGAATTTGGTCTGAGACTACATACGCCAATCTCTCATAAGCCCGATTCCTTCCTCCTTTCAATTAATTCACGAGTGATTCCCCTCCACACATATTTCCAATCCTGATTTGATATCAGCTTCTAGCTGATAGAATAGCTTCTATGATGCTATTATTCTATGATATGGAGAAGTTATCCCAGCCCTGTAAATTATTCAGTATTCTTGCAGAAAGAAATTGCGGGCAGATTACTGCTACTGCTACTTCACATTTATTTAGAATATTGGTCTTCAACTGGTGGGTCACCATTCACTCTCCGGTGGATTATGCTCTAACCTAATGTGAGTTGGATTGGGACAGCAGCAGCACCATCTTCCTGTTGTTGTTTAGGTTTTATTTTTAAAGGAGAAATGTGTGGGAGAAATGTGTGGGATGGAGAGAGAGAGAGAGAGAGATTAGAAACCAAAGTGGGAGGAGGAAGAGAAAAAAAGCCAGGATTACAATGTAAAGAATTGTCCCATATTGCTGGTTGGGGTTAAAGGTAGTTCCTAGGTCTGAAAAGGTGAAAGAAAGACATATTTAGTACCAAGACAGCTCTAGGAGCTGTACAGAACACAGAAGTCGCACAAACTCTTCCCAGATGGCTTTGAGTCTATAGACTGACGCTGACTGGTGTGTTTGTGCCTGTATGCCCATTGCTTGATGCCTGCAACATCATCTGTGAATGAGTTATCACAGATCTAACTGATGGTATTTTCACTCACACACAAAGCTCATGCATTCAGATGCCTACCAATCAGTAATCAAGTGTAGAGAAACCAAGGGATATGCATGTGTGAAACCAATCCTAAGTCAGACAGATGAGGTAATTTTTTGTTCTATGCCTGTACCGCTTTTCCTGTAGGGGTGGCGTTATCTGTGCTTTTGCTGCCAATCAGAAGGTGAAAGAAAGGATGGAGCCTGGTGCCCGAGATGCACTAAATACCCTACAGGCTTTGAGGCATCACATGAATGGGGTCCACCGAGTGAGTTGGCAACACTTCTTGTCCCTTTCTCTGTCTAGCCTTCTGTACTATGAGAAGAGCAAAGTCCATATTGCAGGGCTATTGTCTGTTTTACAAGCAAGATGTCTTGCAAACAGTGGGAATAGGCATGGAACCATGAAAATTGGCCAATGCAGTGCTCTATGGCCCAAACACCTCCAAATTGCTTCAAAAGACACATGTTCTTATCTTCAGGCTTCAAAAGTGACCTGCTCCAGGTGTCAGGTGCTGAGACCCCAGAAAGCCTGAGGAGGGGAGGGAGGAGGGCAGAGATGGTGTGAAGGACATGTCTGAAGGTCAAGCCAGCTGGGGGGATGCTGGGAATTGTAGTCCAACACATCTGGAGGGCACCAGGTTGGCGGAGGCTGCGATAGCACAACTCCCATAATTATAACAGAATCCCTGCAAAGTGTCTCTGTGTTCTGCTCAGAGGTACACAGCGCACCCTTTGTGAGAACCCTGTGAGTGAGGGCTGGGGCACCCAGGTCAGGGATTGGTCCCCCATAACCATGTCCCCTAAAGCAGTACTTTTTGATATTTAGATACTTGGCCAAAATCGTCATGGCCGTTTGGACTATAAGGGGAGGATTCAAACATGGAAGCTTTCCTGGGCATGGTTGTTGGCTTTCTCTGATTAGCTAATCAGAAAGTGAGGGAGGCAGTGGGAAGCTCCATGGTACAGCACAGGCCTTGCACGCAAAACATCTCAGGTTCAATCTAGTAGGGCGGGGAAAGACTTCTGCCAGATAGCTTTGAGAGCTGCTGCCTGTCAGTATAGACCAGCCTTCCCCAGCGTGGGCCCCTGCAGATTTTGAGCCCACAACTCCCATCATCCCCAGCCTTCAGCGATGCTAGCTGGTGCTGATGGGAATTGTAGTCATAGAATCATAGGATAGTAGGGTTGGAAGGGGCCTATAAGACCAGTGAATCCAACCCCCAAACACAACTGGAGGGACCCAAGTTGGGGAAGGTCTGATTCCGTATAAGGCAGCTTCCTAAGTTTTTAATGGGAATCTCCTTTGTGTCCGCCTCCTTCCTTGTCCAGGGTGGCCAGGGTTTGGTCTGCAGGCTCAGCCTCTGCTTGTGTCATTCAGGGATTTCAGTCTAAAACAGCCTTCTCCAGCCTGTTGCCCTCTAGATGTGTTGTACTACAACTCCTGTCAGTCGCAGCCAGCATGACCAGTGGCCTTGCTGTAGGCAAGGATTTCCGTCCTTCAGGTCTCAGTTGAGATCTTGGGAGGGATGCAGCTCATTGCGCTGGGCTGTTCCCTTTGAGAGCTGCCTGTGAATCTGCCATGGTGGAGATGGATTTTTCAGTGCAGAGCTGAGTTTCAACGGTGAGGGAGTCAGCCACTGGCTCAGATGCGGAGGTGTCTTCTCCCTCCCCACTCCTGCTGCTGTCTCTGCTCTGAGTGGTGGGGATGGGAATGGAGAGGAGGACAAGGTGGTTGCCTCTGCAGAAGTTGTGTCTGCTTGCTGGCCACCATGCTGTCTAGCAGCTACAGCAGCAGGGCTCCTCAAAGCCTTGTGTGCTAATGTGAGCTGGCAGGCGGGTGTCCTCAGAGACACAGATTCAGGACACTCTGCAAGGGGCATGAATTGTGGTTGCCCGCTACTAGCAACAATGCGTGCCCTTTGCACGTGCAGAGCAGGGGAAGGGTTGAGAAACAGCTCAGCAGCCCAGGAGGCAGGGACAGGTCGAGGGCACAGTGGGGTAGCGGTAGAGTGAAACAGGCTGCTGTGCAGTGGGGTAAGCTGAGGGTAACAAGGAGTGGGAAAGGAACCATTTGGGAGAGGGGGGCAAGTGTGGGTTAAGCTGGCTGGGAGTAATTTTACTTTGTTTTTATACACCACATTAAAACTTAATGGGTATTATATTGTTTCCTGGTTTTATTTGGAGTTTTAAAAGGTTATTACCTTCCCTAAGTGATTGGGAGAGGGTGAGCTAGAAATCTGACAAAGAAATGCATTTCCGGAAACCTTCACTGGAAAATACACATTTATCTACTTATATACTACAAATCAGTGGGTTTTTGTCAAGTTGTGATATCTGGAAACAAAGCCCAGAGGAGGGGGAGAAAATATATTCGCAGGATGTTATTTTTGGCCAGCGGCTCATGAAATTAGGTTGTCCCTATTTTGTTGCTGTTGTACAGTGAATAGCTAATAATGTTTAATGTGTCCTGATGCCTAGAAATGTTTGCTTATATGAGCATTGATGGCTGGTACCTACCAGCTATTAAATACACCCCATCTGCTTGAGTGGGAATGGAGAAAAACAATGTAGCAGTTTGAATGTAGCAAAAAGCCTGAGTTTTGCAGCTGGCTAATGAGAAAGGACTTGTGGGAGGGTTCATAGCTCATGGGGAGCACATGGGCCTTGCATGCAGTAGTTCCCATGGTCCATCCCTGGTAGCTCTAGCTGGAAGGAACCCGTGTAGCAGGGCTTGGGAGACCTCTGCTTGGGATGCAGCCAGAGTGGAGAGCACTGGGCTTGGTGGACTAGTGGTCTGATTCTGTGGGAATCACGCGCGCTCACTGTGCGTGGGCGCCAGGGCTTGCAACAGTCTGCTTTTCAGAGCACCAACACTGTTTTCCAGGCTAGTATTGTCTGCCTGGGTGCTTGTCTCCTGTCCTATGTTCAACGAGTATATTAGTAAATAAATTGTTTTAGAAGTTAGGGCTGTGCACGGACCCCCCGATCCACTTCGGATGCCAGTTTGTATCATCCAAAGCAACCCCGATCCGCCTTGGACCGATTCGGACCCCTTCCGATCCAACTCGGATCTGAATCCAAAGCGAGATTCGGATATCCGCATCGCACATTTTGGGCGTTTTCCCATTGACTTGCATGGGGAAACACAAATGGTCATAACTTTTTTAGTTTTTATGATACAGGCATGAAATTCGGGGAGCTCTCCATGCCCCTCAAGAAGAGACCACCTGCAAAATTTCTGACAGTTTAGCCCAGCGGTTTTTGTGCTAAGTGGAGTTGAAATCTGATGTTTTCCACAGAAACTCTCAAAGCACAGAGCTGTAACTTCTCCCTGTTTCCACACATGCACAAGACACCTTGGCCTTTCCCAGCCCCCCTCCAGGGCATTGCACCCCAAACACCCAGGCAGTTTTGCCCACTGGCTTGTGTCCTAGGCGCTGGTGAAATTTTATGTTTTCCACAGAAACTCCCAAAGCCAATAGCTGTAACTTCTCCCTGTTTCCAGGGATGTGTGTGAAACCTGGGCTTCTCCCAGCCCCCCTCCAGGGCATTGCGCCCCTCAAAGCCCAGGCAGTTTGGCCCACCAGCTTGTGTGCTAGGCGCAGGTAAATTTGATTTTTTCCAGGAAAGCACCCAAAGCAAAGTGCTGTAACTTCTCCTGTTTCCCTTACGCACGTGACACCTGGGCACCTCCCAGCACCCCTCGAGGGCATCCCACCCACCAGAGTACAGGCTCTTTGGCCCACTGGCTTGTGTGAAATCTGAGATTTTCCAAGAAAACTCAGAAAGCAAAGAGCTGTAACTTCTTCCTGTTTCCATGGATATGTGTGAAAACTGGGCCAGGCCCCCCATGAGGGCATCCCACTTGCCAAATTCCAGGCACTTTGGCCCACTGGCTTGTGTGCAAGGTACAGGTGAAATCTGATTTTTTCCAGGAAAACTCCTAAAGCAAAGAGCTGTAACTTCTCCCCACCTCTGCCCCTGCCAACACCCCAAAGATGCCTCATATTGCGCTGAATTGCATTGCCACACAGTGGACTGCTATTGGAATAAGAAGGTAATTAATATAAATACTATGTCTCATGCTTTTTCAACACTGCTGCCTTGAAATCTGGATGTATAGTGTTGGTGGAACTACACCCTAGCATGCACATGGACACACAAGAGCTAAAGAAAAGCAGAACTACCTTAGCAAATGACGTGTGTCTTTCATTTATTGTTTTATATTTCATGTTCTTTTATAGAAGGCAGGATAACTTCAAGAAATACAGGGCGACAGTGCAGGAGATTAGATAACAGCCAAATCAAACCCTAATTTTTACAAGACAACCTTCTTTCATTTCTGTTTTGGGAGGATCAACACAGAGAAGATACAGATGGTTCACTTCAGCACAGCGGTAGGGGGAGAAACACTACACAAATAGGCTGCTATAATATGTCCTTGTTTAAGGATTTAGAAAGAAAAACTGAATGCTTGAATATGACTTCAAAGGCGGGGGGTGGGGACATGCCCAGAAGTCAATGTTTGTCTTTACAACCCTAAATAAGAGTGGGTTTGTAAAAATCTAACAGAGACACAGTTGACTGACAAAAATGACAAGAAAATAGAACAGAGAAAACAGAAGGAAGGCTCAACGTTACACAGCAAATGCAGCCTTTTCTAGAGTCCAAAATCGAGATAAACAAACAAACACAGGAATGGTGGGGAAGGGGGAACATGTCAGCAATTTGCAAGGAAAAGCTATGTTAGTTTGAAAAAATATGGAAAGGAGAGATAGAATCTAATAAAATACAAATAACAAACAAGTTGGAGATACAAAGATATAGGAAAAAGTAGCCGGAAGAGGTGTTGCAAAAGAAACTGTCCCAATGGGGATGGACGATCAAGGAGGGAAGGAAGGGAATGCTCCCAGTACAACCAAGCTGTTTCCTTTTAATTTAAATTCTGAGGAAAGCCTAATGGCAATCAAAATTGAATAAATTGAAGGATAACTCCTAGGAATGCACGCGCGCGTGCACACACAAACAATCTACCCACACCGGCCCTCTCTCCCAAAGACACAGCTAGCACAGTGACTGAACGCAGCCTTTCGCTGAAGCATATGCCCCCTTCCTCCAACACTCTCTTTGATTGGCGCTTACTAGCGTCGGTTCTGGCTGAGGGTTCCTATTCGCCAAAGCACACGCCCTCCTCCCCTGCGCTCGCCTTCCTGCCTCCCCGCATCCGCTTGCCTTCCCCCTCCGTCCCTCCTCCTCCTCCTCCTCCTCCTCATGCCCCTCCACATGAGCATTGAGAAGTTGATACATTTTGGAGACGGCCTGTCTGGACTGCTGAGGCATTCAGTAGAGCTCCAAATATACGAGGTGGAGGAGGCGCTTCGTGGGGGGCGCGCTTCGCCCCGGGGCACCTCGGGGCTGCTCTGAACCACCTCGTATCATGAGGCTTTTGCTCCAAAACAGCTCGCTTCGCCTCGTTATTCGGACTTGGTGACGAGGCGGTGCACAGCCCTATTAGAAGTACACCAGAAAGGGAGAGGCTATGGCTCAGTGGTAGAACAATGCTTTGCATGCAGAAGTTCCCAGGTAGCTTCAGTCCCTGGCACCTCCAGATAGGGCTGGAGAGCTGCCAGTCAGTGTAGATAATATTGAGCTAGATGGACCAATGGCCTGACTCGAAAGAAGGCATTGTCCTATTTAAATCAGCCCTTTATTCAGTACCATGAGGAGTGGTGTCTTACCTTAGCTTTAAGGGAAGGACCATAGCACAGCGGTAGAGGACATGCTTGGCATGTAAAAAGTCTCAGGTAGGCTCAAAGCCTGGCATCTCCAGGTAATGCTGGGAGAGACCCCTGTCCGAAACCCTGAAGAGCTACTGCCACTCAGTGCAGGTAGTCTTGAATTAGATGTAAGGCAGCTTCCCATGCTTCCTTTCTAAGTCTCTGGTATTTTCTCCTCACAAGGGACCAGCACCTGTAATAGGCTGCCCTCCCTCCCCCCGCCCCAATTTCCAATGACATGTGGAAATGGGAGCCACAGATATATTCCAGCTTTAGAAACAAATGAAGTGTGTGGCTGTAGCGAATAAAAATGTATGTTGTTGTTGTTGTTGTTCAGTCGTTAAGTCGTGTCCGACTCTGCATAGTGCAGTTGGGGCCATAAACCCCTGGATAGCTAAAGTGGTGTGCCCTGCGCAGTGCGGGAGCCACTTTTCCATAAGCAGCTTCAACAGAGCTGGGATAGTATTTAAATTAACATTTTACTGTTTTTTTCTCACTTGTAAGCTGCTTTGAGCTTTGGAAGAGTGGCATTAAAAGGTTTTCAGTAAAGAAATTAAACAGCAAAATGACTCAGCCAAGTGGGCGGTGGCCAATCTCGTGGTTCTTTCCCACAAAATCAACACCTCCCTTTGTAGGACTTCCTTGGTTCTTCCTCCCTACACACACGCACACACAAACATGGTTAGGTTGTTAAACATTATCCTACTTCCTCAGGAATAGCTCATGGCTTCCACAGGCTTCAGGTAATGTGTAAAGGGCTGCTTAGTCACTCATGATGAAATTCCTTGAACCAGTTACATAACTTAGGTTGTGTTGCTTCCAGTGCAACTGAGCCACAGCCATGGTTAGCTGGATTTGGGGGTTATGTGCTCGGCACCCACATTTGTATCATCTGTATTGCCTGCCAGAGTTCATCATGGCAGATTCTGTATTGTTATGGTCAGCCATTCCTGGACATACCTTCCTTGTGGGAGGGAGGTTGTTGCTCAAGAAGGGCGCTGTTAGGGTAGCCATGTGTCCTACTCTATAGAGGACAGTCCTCTACTTGAAAGAGTCTTCTGTTTGAAGGGCTGTCTAGTCCAAATAAGGATACAGAACCATAAGAAGGGAGCACAAGGGCCTTGAATTTGCACATCAACAGCTACACCTGGACAGCAGACTGAACAGGGAGGCACACAGCTCACCTGTTTGCACCTGGTCAGATATATTGAATTTCTATTTAAATTAGAGCAATTATTTCTAAATTTGCATCTACACATATAAATTAACACATGCAAATATTATACAAATCTGTGCCCTCTTTTGTCCTTTGGGGAGGGGTGATGTATGTTTTGGCAGTGCCTAGGTGACCATCCTATGGGTGGTTGGTGCTTTCTCAACAGAAGAGGCTACGGGAAGGTGAAACAGCTTCCTTGCACCCCATCCCCCCACCCCATTAGGACCATGTAAACTAGATCTGTGTGTGAAAAGAACAATAGAAGTGGGTTTTGGAACAGTGATGGAGAGCGGGGGCGGGGGAACCTTGCAGTTGGAGGCACAGAGAGAGAGAGAGAGAGAGAGAGAGAGAGAGAGGAGAGTGAGCGAGCGAGCTTGGAGCTCAGTAGATGGCAGCCTGGGGTCCCTCTCTGGGGTTCTCATGTGGGGCACTGGATTTGCTGCTTAGTAGGAATGTTTAGCTATTTGCCTCCACCAATGCTCAACATGTATATTTGTAAATAAATAAACTCAAATATTACAAAAATACAGTAAGGCTCCAGCGATCTCTCCTTGAACGGAACCAAACTTTGGGAAGCTCTGCCCCTAGAAAGTCTCACCGCTTGGGGAAGGGGAGAGGCATAACCATATATCCCCCCTGCTGCCTACTCTGACTACGAAAATACCAGTGTGCTTCTCCATTGCCATTTACATCAGCCTTCCCCGACCTGGTGCCCTCCAAATATGTTGGACTGCAGCTCCCATCATTCCCAGGGATGCTGGTGTAGCAGCCATATCGGGGGTCAGACTAAGTAGCCTCATGCAGTCTCATGCTTCATGTTCTTGCTGAGCTCTTTCTCCCTTGAATATATTGTTGTAAGCTGACGAGACACAGGAATTCCTTATCTTGTCAAAGGTCATACAATTGTATATCTTGTTCTCTGCTGTTCTCTTCTGTTCTCTCCTTATCATGGCTACCCTATAACCCAGTTCTTGTATTATAAACAATGGTGCTAGGAGGAAAAATGTTGAGGATTGCAACCCCATGCGGGAGGGGGAGGAGGAGCCGTTTCATATGTGTCACAATGTCTATAAAACCAATGTGCTAATGTAAATCGGGGCTTCTGGCTCTTTGGAAACGATTCCAGCCTTAAGCCCGCGCGTTAAATAAAGAATCTCTTTTTCCTTCACTCCGTGGTCTCTCTGACTCTGGGTTCTGCAACATAAATGGTGCCGTGACTCGGATGTGGCAGGCTCTGAGCCAGACAGGTGGCAGTTGCCTGCTCTTGATCGCCGCACCGGGAAGACGAGCTCGGCGCATGCCTCCCTTTCTTGGCGCCACCGACCTTTTTGTCGAGTGAATGGGAGAAAGCCTGCACCGGGATCGCCCAAACGGCAGCGAGCAGCAAGAGAACCTTGGGAAGCGGAGGAAGGAACTTGAGCCCTGCCTGTATCGCAGCTGCAATTGAGTTGAAACCCACATTGGAAGCCTTCAGGAGAAAGGCAAGTATATGGGAAAAAGAGGGCCCCGCCTTTAGGGAGAAAGGCCACTGGGCAGAAAAAAAGAGGGCCCCGTCTTATGAAGAAGGTCAGTGTTGGTGGTATACGTATACAAAAAGAACCTACTCCTTGCGGGTAGAAGGGGGGCCTGATCACACCCCCGAGTGGGCGCCAGTACCTAGCACGCCAGTACTCAGTAGGAAGCTGAGGAAGCTGGGGAAGCCGTTTTCCGCTCTGGTAAAAAGTGGGAAAAGTGGGTGGCAGGGACATATGGATGTAGTGGAGAGATTGATGATTGTGTGAGTGGCTACTGCGGTTTCTGAAGCATACCGTTGACCGTCCGGGTGCCCAGGCCAGTAGCAAAGTGCGTGGTGTGAAAAATCCTCTTGTGTCGGCCAGTGAGACCCCTTACTCACTGACCAATTCCCATTCCCTAATTGTGTCTGTCTTCAATTTAGGAGGGAGGCTATGGGTGGTGGGGGAAGCAAACCTTGCACCCCCTTGAGATGTATGTCAAACAAAGAAGGAAAAAGGTTTTTTTTTTTAAAAAGATTCAGAATAGAGAGAGAAAACAGCAAAAAGCTCAAGGTCGAGCTGAGAGGAAAAAAAACAAGATCTGAGGCTGTTAATTAGAAAAATGTTGCAGGACAGTCTGGCTTTTAACAAAGCGTGGGAGCGTGAGAGTGTAAGGCCGAAAAAGTAGCTGTTAGCCTAGCGCGCCGAGAGAGGGGGGGCAGGAAAATTGCCCACAACGTTCTGAGTTGTGCAACATCATCACCTCGCCTAATTGAGATGAAATCCCTAAGAAATGGAAACTGAAAATGAAGACCCAGAAGATGAAGGCAAAATAGAAAATAAAGGTGAAGAATCAGCCCCCAGAGCACAGGCTAGACCCCTCTTCGAGTGAAAAGTGTGCCATAAGACTGTCCCAAAGCAGAATGAAGCGGAAAGACCACGTTGAAGATCTCTGTCAAGGTAACCGTGTTTAGCTTTGAACTGTGTTAAAATTGCATAGAGCCTGTAGCTACTGACCATCAGCTATATGATTTCTGAAGAGCGTAACCATTAAGCTTTTGCCGTGGGATTCCCTGCAATGAAGAAATCTCACTGATTTGAGTGTCCAGTGTTACACTGCCTAAGTGTGTGTGCTAAAGAGACCGAGAAACCAGACAGCATGTTCCTGGCCAAGCCAAAATCACGCTACTGCCATGCTCCTGGAAGCTGCAATAAACTGTGTAAGCTGGGAGACCCAACCTGAGTGAGAAGAAAAGAAGATATTGGAGCAACTGTCTTGAAAAACAATGAGATCTGTGTAGCTGGCTGGCTGACGCTGTCAGTGATGTTACAACTTTAAGACTGTTTTCCTGTTTGAGACCCCAGCGAAGAAAGCTAACCCGAGTTATTTGTTGCCCGTGCCAAAGCAAGAATTTGGTGGCCCTGTACCTCATCGTGTCCTGTTTTGAGCTTGGGATTTACAAATACAAACAAACTGAGAAGCTTGCCTTTGAAGTCCTGCAAATCACCCCACCGCCTCCCCGAAGATTAATGGCTGCCTGAAAAATGCAAGTATAAAGCGATGCCCATCACCCCCCAGCGTCCTGAGTTTCGGCACTCAGTGTTTCAGTGCTTTCGTGTACCAGGTTAGAAGAGAAAAAAAAAAAAAAAGAGTAAGTTTTTAAAATGTCTGTGAGAGAACCTGACAGAAGTAAAATAAAATTTACAGAGGAGTTGCCCAGGTTAAAGCATCATGGCTAGAGAGCTGAGCTGTGCCGCTCTGTTTAAACAGAAGCCTTGCTAAAAAGTTAAAGGCCCTTGTCTGTCAGAAGGGGTGTAGGGCCACACTTCCCCTTTTTAAACTGATGCAAAAGTGGAGAGCCTTTGCTGGAAACATCGCATCTTCATTGCCCAGAGCCTTCTCTGTTTGCCTCCATCATCATCTGGGCTTTTTAGAGACACTCTGCACATGAACTAAAATTTTAAATTGTCACAAACTTGCCATGGACAGTGCTATGAAGCTTTTGATAAACTTGAACTCTCATCGCTGTGGACCGTGTGTCTATGTTTGTAGTCAGCTCAGTGTACAGCAGGCTGAGTTTGATCTATAACTTTTAGATTTCCTTCTGCCAGAACTCATGCAGCATAGAGTTGCCGATGCAAAAATGGTGACCTAGAACTCTGCGTGTGTGGGTATGCCCGTCCCTTGATTTTAATGAGCCCTGAGCTTTCAGCCAGAAGACCAGTATGATTGCTGGATCTGCTCCATCATGCCTTACCATGCAAGAAGTGTTTTCCATTCATTGTGTTAAATTGCAGAAAAAGTTTGTTGTATATATTTTATGATTTCTTAGATATCATAAAGTATATGTGATATTTGCAGATTAGTGTTAGTTGCAACTCCAAATGATACTAAGTGTGGTTCCCAATGGATGACGAAGAGAAAAGACAAAAGCAAGTAGAAAAGAAGGAATAGAGAAAGTAGAAGACAGATAGAGAAGAGAGAAAAAGAAAAGGCAAAAGGCAAAGAAAAAACATTTGTAAAAAAGAAGCGTGGCCATAGTTGCCCCCAGGGTAAATTAAAAGCAGCTGATTGTGCCTGGAGCTTATTACCTGGGGTAAAGTAGCCACAATAATGTAATAGTTCTTTAAAATGAAGAAAATGTAACTAGAAGGAGAAGAAGAGCCTATCCCAAATGTGTGTCAGTGGGACTAGTGTAAGGCAGAAAAGTTTAAGTAAGTTTAACTTGAAAAAGACAAATAAAGAGACAAGGCTGGTGCATGGAGCAGAAAGTTTTATATAAAAAGTTTGAAACATGATCTGCAATACAGGCAGATCAGCAAAGAAAAAGAAAGCAAAAGAAAGAGAAAAAATTTGTCTTCCCATACTAATAAATAAAAAGTGTTATCAAGCACTTTGGGAAGCGAAGTTGTTTACAGGAAGCTGTGCCTGAGAACCAAACACTTCTAGCCTATGCCGAAAATGCTTGCTAGTGTTATGGGTAACATGTATAGTATAAAAACCCATTTAGTGCAATAGCTCGTGGTTCAGAGAAGCTGTCTGATCCAAAAATTAAGTACGCCTGTGTGCTGTAAGTTACCCAATAAAGCCTCCTTGTAAGTACCCCCCCCCCGCTGGAATCCCAAAACACAAGTGGGGCTAGAGCGCCTCACCCAGTATCAAACCCTGCTGTTAGAAGCCATGAAAGCAGGTATGAAGAAGTCAGTTAATATGACCAAAGTGTCTAAAGTGCTGCAAGGTGCCACCGAGGCCCCAGAGCGTACTTGGAGCGTCTTTCAAATGCCTATCGCCAGTATACCTCCCTCAACCCAGAGGCCCAAGAAGACATGGATGAAAAAAAGAAAAGAAGAAGACCCGGCAGAGGCAGAAGATTCTTAAAAAAAGAACCAGTGTGCCCAGTGTGGACAAGATGGACATTAGTGGCATGAATGCCCAAATAAAATAAATCAAATACACAAAGGAGAAAACCAAAGGGGCCAGAATGGGCGAAGAGGGAGACAGCTTGAGAGGGGCCGTGACATTGACTGTGAGGGGCAGTGACATTGACTTCATGATTGACACTGGAGTGGCATCAAGAGCAAGCAAACGTTAGCCTTAAACAAGAAGTCCAAACACTGAGCAAAGGTCTTCAAGCCCAGCGTCGCTTTGTCTTAAAAAAATAAGCCATTCCCATCACAGAAGTTCATCCTTTCCAACCAAGAGTTAAAGTATGAGTTAAAGAGGGAAAAATAACCCTTTGACTCCCAGATGGAGAGGACTGAAAACTGTCATACTTTCCACCCCCGCAGCTATGAAAGCAGCTAGAGTTAAACCCTAGATACATTGGACACGAGTCAAGAGAGCGAGAGGGGGAGAGTAGACTGTAAACAGAAATCCTGAAAATCCTTTAAAAATCATTCTGAAAAAGCAGTAAGAAGACTCAGGCTAGACCTTACTGTGGACACACCGGGAAACTGTCCCCCTGCGTACGGTCAGACCTGCAACTGGAGAATTGAAGAAGGGGACTAGACCCTACTGCAGCTTGCCAGGTGAATAGCTGCCCAGCGTACGGTCAGATCCCAAAGAAGATCAAACATGCGTGTTGTAGTGTTAGTAGTGTTGCATTGTGTTTCCTTAATAAGGTGCAAAAAGGGGGGTCTGCCCCTAGAAAAAGAAGTTTGTCCCAGTGATTTGCTGATAATTACTGGCTTCACCTGGCTAACATCACGAGAGTAAAATATTTTTGTTTGCCAAGAGGTATACCTGCAAACAGGCTTATTAGCTCTTGCCTAATACCTGTCTGTAGACATCCTGGGAACATTCAAAAAGATACCATGTTAAGAATTTATGGTGTAAGTTTAACTTATTCCCAAAATGCTAATTGGGGCGTAGTTGCAAAGATCCTACCCCCTACAGAGTTCACTCTACGCACCCCCATCATTGCTGAAACAAATGCTACGTGTGCACGAATGCTTAATTGTCAAAAATTTTCCAGAAAATATAAAGCTATCCCTGGCCCCCTTCCACTGAAATAAAATTCAAAACATATCTTTTAATGATGCCCACATACTTTTGCCTCATGGATAGTTTTAGACATGTAATTCCCGCACTTGGTCATTCATTCCTGCCAACTTGTCTGATAACCACCCATGTTGCCTCAGCCGCCAATTGAACTGGTGCCAATTCTTCCCCTGTAGCCCGAGAAAATCCGTCAACGGCAGCCTCGAGCACTCCAACTAACTAAAAATTGTAATAGTCATGTGCAGTTATATTCTGACTCGGAAAAATTGGCCTTAGCAATGTCACTGGTTAAGGTTCCAGGTTTAGCCTTGGCTGATGGTCTGGAAATCAACCGGTTAGCTTGCAGCTTAGCCAAAAGCATAAATGCCACCTCACGAGCATTGTCATTGTTAAATAAAAAGCTGCGTGATCTAAAAGGTGCAGTTCTAGAAAACAGAGCTGGTATAGATTACCTCTTCCTTCTTCATCATTTAAGTTGTGAGACACACCAAAAGCTCTGTTGTTTTAACTTAACTGATAATGGCAATGCTGTAGATGAACAGATCAACAAGCTGCACAATATAGTAGCTAACAAAACAATAAGACAAAACAATTAGCTCAATTAGTTAACGCCTTGGCTTCCAGATCTTAGCTAGCTTAAAAGCATTGTTCATCCTAATTCTACCAGTATTGTTCATAAAAGTTCTGTTATGTCTCTGCGTTCCTTGTCTTATGCGCTGTTTAACCAATCTGTTTTATGTCTCAGCTAGTAAAACTGCTGCCCTCTATGCTCTAATAGCCCAACAAGAGGCTAAGTAATATGTATGTCACAAAAAGCTTTGTATAGTTATCAGAAATGCTATAATTGTAATGAAATTATGCATTTAAGGGGGGAATGTAGCAGCCATATCGGGGGTCAGACTAAGTAGCCTCATGCAGTCTCATGCTTCATGTTCTTGCTCAGCTCTTTCTCCCTTGAATATATTGTTGTAAGCTGACGAGACACAGGAATTCCTTATCTTGTCAAAGGTCATACAATTGTATATCTTGTTCTCTGCTGTTCTCTTCTGTTCTCTCCTTATCATGGCTACCCTATAACCCAGTTCTTGTATTATAAACAATGGTGCTAGGAGGAAAAATGTTGAGAATTGCAACCCCATGCGGGAGGGGGAGGAGGAGCCGTTTCATATGTGTCACAATGTCTATAAAACCAATGTGCTAATGTAAATCGGGGCTTCTGGCTCTTTGGAAACGATTCCAGCCTTAAGCCCGCGCGTTAAATAAAGAATCTCTTTTTCCTTCACTCCGTGGTCTCTCTGACTCTGGGTTCTGCAACACTGGGAGTTGCAGTCCAACATATCTGGAGGGCACCTTCTCCATCCTGCTGCCCTCCAAATGTTTTGGATTTCATTTCCATCAGCCCCAAGCAGCATGGGCATTGCCAACAGCCAGGAATACTGGGAGTTGTCTAGGGATGGGCGGATCACTTACCCCGTTCTGGGTGGGGGGGTCCACAGGGGGGGTGATCCATCCCTCCCCCTGGAATCCGTCCAGGTTGCTCCGCTCTGTGGTGATCCTGCGGAGCCGGCTGCCGGCTCTGCAGCACTGGCAATATGGCTGGCCGCCATTGCCGTGCCATATCGCTGTGCTAAGTCTGGATGCAAATGGTGTCCACTACGCCATTTGCGTCCTTGTTTTCACGCGATAGGCTAGGCAAATTATATTTACCTAGATATTTGCGTAGCCTGTTGTGTGAAAAAACAGGGACACAAATGGCATAGTGGACGCCATTTGCGTCCGAACTTAGCACAGCGATATGTCACGGCAATGGCGGTCAGCCGTATCGCCAGCGCTGCAGAGCCGGCAGCCGGCTCCACAGGATCACCACATACAGGAGCTGGCCTGGATGGATTTGGGAGGGGCACGGAGGTGAGTGGTCGGCCACGGACCCCAATGAGGCCGGATTCTTGGAACCCGGCCTCATTGGGATCCATGGCGGAATTCTCTGACATCCCTAGAGTTGCCGTTAAAAACATCTAGAGGGCACCAGGCTGGAGAAGGTGGCTCTACATGGCCCGGTGGATTCTTTTTTCTCTTCCATTTTTCCCTCTGTTTGATGGTGCAAAGAAAAAGCTGCCTGTCGTTGCTTATTCTGTCCTCTATCATTCTATCTCTGTTTGCACTTTTCTTGTCCTGCCTCCAACATCTTTGTTCTTACATTTATTGGAATGCTACAGCCTGCTTCAGTTTGCTTGCAGTTTAATGTTATGTCAGCATACTATATAATTTTACATATTAAAAATAATCAAAATGTACAAATACTTGAGAACATCTGCCCAAAATCTACAGGTTTAAACGCAATAATTTCTTTTTATTGTTTCTTTTATTGTTGTGTTTTCAATTTATTTCTTTTTATCTTATGCCTTAATTAAGAGCATTTCTACCCCAGGCTAAAATCCTGCAACTGTACCCGGGCTTTCTGCTTCTGTTTTAAATGCTGGATCACGACGAGCTCCCTTTACATGTGTTTCCCTCCCCGGCCTTTCCTCCCTTATCTGCATGTTGTATATGTTTCATTATACAGCCACTAGATGGTGCTGTGGACCAGTTCCTCTTATTGCGCGACTTCCTCTTTGCACAAGGAAACTAAATGCACTTTCATTAGCTCATTAGCTCTGATCTTTTATAAAATGGGATAAAGGTCATTTAGCGCAGGAGACGCCCTGGAGGTTGATGATGTCATGTTAGGGACCCGCAAACATCCATGAGTAACCGATCTCAATCGCAGGATAAAAGCTCCATATGGAGAAACCTTAAGATTTTGTTTTTAATCTGTATTTCATTGTTAGCTCCCCTGAGTGCCATTTTTGGGCAGAAAGGCAGAATATAAATCAAATAAATAAGTAAATAAATAATATCAATTAGGAGTGGGGCCTCCCTACCTCACTCATGGGCCTCTCCTGCCATTCCTCACCCCCTCCTGTGGTCGCTCCTCATGCGCTCCCACCCCTCAGTCTGCTCAGCTGAGTGGGGCAGGGGGGAGTTGCAGGGAGGGCATGTTTAAGCCTCCCCTCCCCATGATCTCCTTCTGTGCTGCTTAGCTGCTTGGTGGGAAATGGTTGAGCGGTAGGGAAAAGGGGGGTTGTGAAGTTCCATCATTCAGCTCAGCAGTGTCTCTCTGCAGCTCCCTTTCCCCCACTGCTTGGCTGTTCTCCAGCGATCAGCTGAGCAGCACTGCCAGGATGGTGAGCTTAAACTTTACCTTTCCTGCAACCTCCCCTTCCCCCACGCTGCTCTCTTGATTGCTGGAAAATAGCTAAGCAGTACAAGGAAGTAAGTGTGTGTGTGTGTGTGTGTGTGTGTGTAAGAGAGAGACAGACAGACAGACAGACAGAGGGAGGAGGCGGCGTGTATATGTGTGGAAGGCTGTGTGTGAATACTGTCTGTGTGAGTGGGAGAGAAAGAGAGAGAAAGAGAAGAAAGAGAGAAGGAGGAGTGTGTGTATGTGAATAGGGTGTGTGTGTGTGTGTACTTTTGGCTTTGGGCCCACCTGCTATCAGCTGCTAGTTTGCTCCCCCACCACTCCACCCTAAGGTAATGTGGGCCTTGCCTGGGGGCGTGGGGGATTGTTCCCTGCCCCTGATATAAATGGACACTGTATGCATAACGCATACAGTGTATGCATAACACCGTAAGCCAGCTGTATGCATAACAAATGCACCCTAAGACCACCGTAATATCTCCCCAGATATCCTTTCCGAAATCTCTCCTTCAGGAAGAGCTCAAAGATCAGGACTTAATTAGTGTCAGGGTTCTGTTTTCAGTGCTAGAACTTGACCCTGGAACAACCAAAATATGTATGGATGAAATGCTTCTGGCCATGTGCAGAGTACATCCCACCCACCACTGAGTGACTACTGAGAGTCCCCACACATCAAGGCTTAGGGGGAAGGACATCCAGGCCAGAGAGGGATATTTGAATTAAGCTGTTTCCACACGTGCTGGCTGGCACACATGGCACATTGGCACTGCTTTCAGGTGGAAGACCGAGCTGAGAGAGGCTGCTGGCTTCTAGTTCCCAAAACCCAATGCCTGATCTCATATTGCATTGTGGGAAATAGAAGATGGCGGCCCCTCAGCTCCAAGTGGAGTCTAGCAGCCAGCCACTTGGTTCCCACTCTCCCATCCACTTTTCCACCCCACATCAGCAGCAATTGTTTGCCAAGTAAGGAAGGAGAAGTGACTGGCAGCCCCCAGCAGCTGCTGGCTGCAGGTGAAGGGGATTGGGAGTGGGTGTCAGCCTCGGAGAGACCGCTTGTGGTGTGCGGGCCCTGGCAGCTTCCTGAGTACACCAGGAGCTGACACTGGGCCTGGGATCATGCTGCATGTTTCTATGCTGGAAAATAAATGAATGAATGACTGTATGTTTAAATGGGATATTCTACCCTCACAGGATAGTGAAACTGCAGTTATGGATTTGTGACCCCCACCCCAACCCGTTTCCCTTCCCAGTCAATATAGAATATGCAATTCCATATTGCAGAATTCATGGTGGGAAAAAGATGGTGTTGGGCTGGAAGGAGGTGACTTCCTTTAAGACCTGATTTACAGAGGATGTGGGCCACCTGGAAAACCCATACCAATGTAAGTTTTCCACCTATAGCAGTTCACATATGCACTGATCTGTTTGAGTGGAATGTTAGCACAGCCCAGGAGTGCAACCAACCGCCTGGGCCCCTGAACACTGCTATGCTAACACTGAATGGGTCAGCACATGTAGCAAGTGCAGTCGAACTTAGGGATGTAGTAGAATTTAGTTCCTGTTTGCGAACCATGCAAACATGTCCCTTCACAACCACGAACGTGAAAGTAAGCAGGAGTGTAATCGTTGGGACATTTTTGCAATTTCCCAAGCTTTCATTTGTGTTCAAAAGTGCACACTTGCACAAATACACTCCTGAAAATATGCATTTCCCCCCAAAAAACGTATTTAATTCTTTAGCCTATAGGGAGAAAGTGTGCATTTCGTGTGTGTACTTGGAAAAGTGTGCATTTTTCATGTTCCAAAATGTGTACTTCTCCCGTTTGAAAAAAAAAGACGCCCGTTTTTGGCAGTGAGAACAAGGTGAGGCAAGCATCGAAGTGGAAAATGGAGAACCTTGACAAGGTCAAACAATGCTCCTTATCCCACCCCTAGTTAAACTTAACTGAGTGCATGTGGAAAGTTTATCCACATAGGGTCACCATCCGGCATAAGTCATTTCTGCTTTGCAAGAAGACAAAACAAGCAGTTAATTCAAAGATGAGGTCTGATACAAACTTTTCCTACAAGGTGCCATGTTGTGGGTACATCCTTTATTTCAGTCCTCCAAAAGTGACTCTTCTCTCTCTCTTTCTCTTCAATAGGGAGTTCAGCTGTGCGTGAAACAGTTTGCAGTTCCCAAAGAGCAAATCCTCAGTGACCTGAACAGTGAGTTGCCTTCCTTGTGTCTCTACTGTTGTCTCAGGATCATTTCACACATTGCATTTTTAGGTGTACATCTCAGAATAAGTCAGGAGTGGGCAACCTTTTTGGGCCTGAGGCCGCCTGTGGTGGTGCCAGGTGGTGGGTCGGGGTTGCGTGCACACACACACGGACCTGCACGCACACATACATGGGGGGTGGGATTGCTGGGGAAGGGGGAGGCGAAAGGCTCTTTCCCCACCCCCAGCACCCCGATCAGGTTCACTGCTTCCCCTGCTGCCGTTACCAGCAGGGAAGCCCCAGTCTCGGCTGCTTCAGGCTCTCTGAGGAATGGAGACTCCGGGAGGCTAAAGCCTCTCCCAGCATCTTCAGTCGGGCTCTCTGTCTTCTCCCCAGAGCCCAGCAGAACAGCGGCCTTTTCCCTCTTTTAAGAATACATGAAAAATGTAATATGTGAATGCAACAAATTCATGTTAACAAATGTGGATCCGGGGCACTCGTCAGGAAGTCAGGACTGGTGCAGCTCTCTTGAGTGGAGGCGCAAGACTTCTATGGACTGAATGGGAAGAAAAGTCCCACCGGCACTAATAGCAGAAATAACAGCTTTGGGAGGGAGGATTTTCACCAGGGCCGCAGCAGGGGTTGGGGAAGGGTTTATTGTATGTATTGTTTTATTTATTCTCCTCAGCCAAAAGGGCTTCTCGAGTGGCTTACATGTCATCAGGAAAACAAGACCGCACAGCCTTCCAATCTAAAAAGACATGACTCATAAGGAAAAAGGAATGGCGAGGGAAGAGGAAAAGAAATGGAGCCCTTCAGCAGTGCTAGCAGAACGGCCCTGCTTCCCCCTCTCATCTCCCTCAAGAATGGGTTTAACACTGCATCCCCAAATGCCACATTCTCAGTTCTGATCAGGCCCTTAGGAACTTGCTACTTCTGGGGTGTTTTTTGTTTTTGTTTAAGCCATGTTAAATTTAGTAATGCATGTAAAAAGTGTTGCCTGGCCCTGAGCGGCAAACCCAGGTGCGCCTTCACATAACATGTGAAATGGCCCTTGACTCCTTGGGGAAGGCTAATCTGCTTCTGCTCGATAGGAAAACAGACATCTCAGGGAATTGGATTCCTCATTCTTCTTCCCATTCCATCTAAATTCAAATCTTTTCATCTGTGCCAGTATCACAGTTCCCTAGAGTAGGGGTCAGTAACTGGGGATTCCTGGGAGAAATCCACCCCCTTTAAGTACACTAGCCCCTCCTCCCCCACCCCCAACCCCAGTTGCCAGTTTGGAGGGAATGGAAGGATGTGCTGGGGGAGATGTCTGCACTGTGTTTTCGTCTGAGCAGAAGCCCACGGGGCTCAGTGCAAGGTGGCAGCAGCAAGATAGGATGGACGTTGCAGGCAGCCCCCAGGAGAGTTCCTAGCAAGCAATGTTCTCCAACAAGGTCTAAGACCAATCTGAAGCCTTTTATGCTGCAGTCCTAGGGGTTCATCACATGGAGCTTTTATCCTGTTGTTGAGCGGGCTCTGTCACAGATGTTTGCGGCTCTTTAGACGACGCTGTTACCCTCCAGGGTGTCTCCTGCCATTTCCCCCAGCCTAACCCATGTTATCTCCCCAAACGCAATAAATGTGGTATTTTTTCCAGCCCACGGAACAGGAGCGCCATGACCTCCCCGTGAAATTCTCCAATAGTAGGAGAAACGGCTTTATCATTAAGAGATCATTAAGGGGGCTCTCGCCCAGGCACTCGTTTCACTTTAGGCAGCCTCTAGAAGGGCTTCTCCACAACACCATTACTTCTGTGTCCTGACAGAGCAGGGGTAGGCAACCCATGGGTCCCCCGTGGCTCTCTGCTGCGCTTTGTGCAGCCTGCAAGCCCCAGCCACTGTTCCCCACAGCCCAGCTGATCACCCGCGCTATGGGGAAAAGACCGCCGTTCCAGGGCTGCTATTAGCAGCAATCCCAATTGGGGCTGCTAGGGGTGGGGGGAAGGGGCTTTGGCCACCTCCACCCCAAATCTGAGCATTCCCAATGCAGCCAGGATCACAGTTTCCTTCCCACTAATGGCACTGAGGAAACAGCAGTCTTGGGGGTTCATCACACGGAGCTTTTATCCTGCTGTTGAGATGGCTCTCTCTCGGAAGTTTGCGGGCTCTGTAGATGACGCCATGACCTTCCAGGGTGTCTCCCGCCATTTCCTCCAGCCTATCTCGTGTTTTCCCCAAACGCAATAAATGTGGTATTTTTTCCAGCCCATGGAACAAGAACGCCATGACCTCCCCTGAAATTCTCCAATAGCAGAAGAAACCGCTGTGTGTGCCTGCTGTGGCCATTTGTTTTCAGTTGTTGGGGGTGCGGTCAGGATGAGATCTGACAGGCACGAGGGCAAGAATCGCCTGCCAATTGCGTCTCCAGTCTCTGCATTTCTCAGCTGGAGGGAGAAGTGGGTAAAATCCCTCCCTGCAGCGAAGGGAGACATATCTGATCCCCCACCCCACCAGGCTCAAAAGCAACATCCTCTGTTGTTTCAGAACACCCTATTAAGTTCAGTGGGGCTTACTCCCAAGTAAGTGAGCCGAGGGCTGCAGAATTACACGGTGATCTTATGTCTACTCAGAAGTAAGTCCCATTGAGTTCAGTGCGGCTTACTCCCACATAAGTGTGCCAAGGGTTGCGTATTTACAGCACAATCTTACATTTTATGTCTACTCAGAAGTAAGTCAGTGGTTTCCCGGGGGCTGCAAGAAAAGAGTACAGCGGAAGTTAAGCTACGGAAACAAGAACACCCCCCTCCTTTGCACACATGCCAGGGAGGAGGAAAGCACACCTTAGTTCAAACCATGTGTCTGCTGTGTAAAGGAGCCCTTCCGAATCCTGCAAAGAAACCGACAGCAGGAAGCTCTGGCAAGGATGTGGATTTTTGAGGGGGTTTTGCTTGATGTAGAAACACCCCCAGTCATTTTTTCTAATGTATGCCTTAAAGCAGTCTTCCACAACCTGGTGCCCTGCAGATGTTTTGGACTTCAATTCCCATCAGCCCCAGGCAGCATGGCCAATGGTCAGGAATACTGGGAGTTATCATTCCAAACATCTGGAAGGCACCAGGATGGGGCAGGGTGCCTTAAAGGGACAGGCCTCTGGCCTGGAGCCTAGCACTCCTCCGTCTCTCTGAGAGCTCATGCCCGGCCCACTGCCAGCCTTGGCGCATCAGCTCCATGGGAAATGGGGCTCTTGGAGAAGTGGGTGCTGTCCCAGTGCTGGATCTAGGCTCAGGGGTCTTGGGCACAGGGGTCTCTGGCAGCTCAGGCTCAGGGCTCTCGGGTTGTCCAGTGGAACTTGGGTCGGGAGTTTCCTTTGTTGCAACCACTGGTTCTACAGTGCCACGTCCATGTCCAGGTCACTGCTGGACTCCTGGGTCACGACACTCTGTAACGAGAGGACCTACTGAAAGGTCTTGGAGAAGAAGAACCCACTGCCTTTTAAAGTGGCCCTGAAGGAAAAACTACTTGCTGACTCAGGAAAAAGGGTTACTGTTGCTCCTTGAGAATGAGGAGAACAGAAGTATCCACTGGCTATTTATATATGTTAATTTCCTCAAACGTGATGCCAACTTTGCCATGCCTACTCCTAATGCAAACAAATTAGCTTTAGGGAGTGGGACAATTTGAGAGAGAGCACTGAAGCTCTGACAGGTCCTGCTCTGCCCCCTCTGGCTTCTCAGATTTCAGCAGACAAGACAATAGGCTGCACATGGACCCATGGCCCGGCTGGAGTCCACCAGGAAAAGAGCCTTCAGTGTGGTGGCCCCCTTCCTCTGGAACGCCCTGCCTTCAGAGGTCAGGCAGGTGCCAACGTTATGTTGCTTTTGGCGCTTCCTGAAGACATTGTTATTTCGAGAGGCCTTCCTTGAGTGACCAGCTGCGGTTTATTGAATTCAGAAATTGTTTATTTTAAAATATTTTAATTGTTTTAACATGGTGTTGTATTCTTTTATCTTTGTTGTTCACCACTCTGAAATCTTTTGGTGTGGAGCGGTATATAAATATTGTAAATAAAGAAAGAAAATATTTTTCAAGCCCAGGTCTGCAGCCACGAGGGCTAGAAATATGCCTTTAAACATGTACACTGAAGTTCATGTGATGCCAAATTTTGCCAAAATCAGTCATAGGTGATCAGCACCCTTAAGGCTGTGCTTATAGCAAGAGGCTTCTTTCTAGCTAGGGTAAGAAAGGGAAATTAGCCCCAGGATCCCAAAGGGAATCTGACATCTGGTGGCTTTGTTCTTTGCAGATGTCAGCTGGAGCATCGGGAACACCATCCACTTCGTACTCAAGGAGACTGTATATTCTGCCATGGCTGCTATGAGGGGTAGAGAGCAAGGTAATTTATTTCCTGCATTTACATTTTAATTTCTTTCTCCGTAAGTCCTGGAATTACATGCAACTGCCCATGGTGACTTATCCTAAAAGTTGTACATTAAATTTACCAAGCGCTAACTTACTACGATTAATGTTTGATTAAAGTAATGCACGAACACAATCCTACAAGGCACCAGCAGTCAGACCTCTGCTTTGGATCACCTTACATTTTAGATGCACACCCCAAAATGTAATTTAAACCAGTAATAATAATTTCCTCCTGTACTTATGAGTGAGCAGCACATCTCCCTTGCTCTGTTTCATAACTAGTTCAGAGATATTCATGTCTAAGGGCTCCATTCTACCATCTTCTGATACAGGGCTGGGAAACCCCAGGCCCAGGGGCCAAATCTGGCCCTCTTGGTGACCACAGAAGGCCATGCCCCTTCCCCAGGCCCCACCCCCTTCCACTGACCATTTGGTAGGGTCCTGAGTTTTGTGCAGTTTTTCCCCCCATTCTAAAAGGTTGAAGTGCCTCTCCTAAGACTCAGTGACTGGCAGGAAGAGCTTTACGTTAACATAGGCGAATATGTTTTGTATTTTGGCCCCATCCCTTTTGCCTTTGGCCCCACCTACCAGCACGGCCCCCAAGAGCTTCTCTGGAATCGAATTCGGCCCTCGGGCTGGAAGAGATTCCTCAGAAGAGATTCTAATAGATACGTGCTTTCGTCCACTTTTTCAGTGTATTGTTTTTCTGCTGGGCAACCATCCAACACTGGCCTTCTTAGGCAGATTGCCAGTTAATGGATTGGAATGGTCCTCTGATGGGAGCTAATGGTTAGGATTTTTCTGCCTCTTGTAATATCTATTGAAAACCCATTCTGCCTTCAGATATATGCAGTGCAGTAGAGTACTTCCCTCCCAAAGTGGTTTTATATTTTCCAAATGGAAATGGGGGTGGGGGGTTGTTGTTGGTCAAGGAATAGTTGATGGTTGGCCAGCAGCATAACAACACTTTATTTATTTATGTATTTATTGCATTGCATTGCATTGCATTGCATTTCTATACTGCCCAATAGCCAAAGCTCTCTGGGCGTTTTTTGTTTTTTTTTAATGGGAAAGAGTATGTAATCAAAGCCACAATTAGGGCCTTTATTAGAACCAACCAAAAATGCACAAATTGTGAGCAAGCTTTCAAGATCCCAAGATGTCTTCATCAGAGTAGATGTTACACAAAGCAGGGTGGTGAGGGAGAAATAGAGTGTAGGAAGAGACGCAGACTTAATTGAATTAGGCTCTACTACACGCTAAGCAGGTTTCAGGTTATATCTAGCAGTGGCTGATTCCTCCTTTTTGAAAAGATGAAATCCTGGCCAGATTGTTCTCCAGCCTTAAGCAAAACACACAGGTTCCATGGAAGGCAGAAAATGAAAATAAAGAGAAATATATAACAGTCTTTATATTAGCAAAGCAGGAGAACATCAAGACTCTGGAAAATGTCATTGAGAAAACGGCAAAAAACTGACACGTTTGAATCCATGTTCCACATGCAGGACAAGGCAGATTAGAAAGGAAGGTTCCAAAGAGAAATTTGATAGAGGTGAAATTGTGAGCATTCCGACTGTACTCCATGGTTAACATCTGTTGCTTTGGGAAAGGAATCTGGGCTGCATGTAGTTGTTCCAGGGGTTACTTGCTAGCTTCCACAATCTTCACACAGTAATTACAACACCCTTACTTTGAAAACCATGGCCCTAAGGAATTCGTTCACACGGCAAGAAGCAGCTGAGGGTGAATTTGCCAGTGTGAAATTGCACGGACAGAGCAGAATACGCAAATGAATGTGGTATTTCTCTTTAAGACCTACAGAACTCACTGCACCATTTACAGACTATCAGCAAGACTGTCCAGACACTGACCCAGAACCAAGCTGAGCTGGAATCAGCCCTGAAAGACCGGAAACAGAGCATCAGTTCTCTTCTGGAGGATTCCCACTGTACCTACTGTGTTAGTGCTGTGAGCAGAGCTCAGAACTTGGACTTGGGTGCTGACTACCGGAAGGTAAGCTCATCAAGAGGCTGTCTGTCTGCTTCAGAATGTTGCTTCAGCCCAAAGCTTCCTTAGAAGGGCAGCCTGTTGTCCAGTGTATTTCTGATCAGCAAACAAAACAGGCACAGTTGTATTACTTCTATTGTTGTAGGAGTATGCAGTGTTTGAGCTACACAGAACTCATCAGACAGTGTAAAAGTCTGCATGCTTCAACAGGATTTGGGCCCATCACAGACATTCTCTGGTTTACCATTTATTTTTTCAGACGTGTCTAGACCTGAATGAGTGCCACATTTCTTTTTAGGTTTGTCCCTCACTGTCCATATCTGCTTTCTCCTTCTAAAAATGCCCTTCCTTCTCCTGTAACTGTGGTCAGGTAGAGTGGGGTGGGGGGCAACCTCTTTGGGTTGGTGGGCACATTTGGGATTTTGAAAGTTTTGTGGGTGCTCTCACAAAATGGCTGCCATGGGGTGGGACTTACTCATTCATGAAGTGCCTGCTGTGGTGGGCATGGTCAGTCACGAGACATTCATTTCCCAAAAGTCAGACTAGTAGGACTAAAAGGAAAGTCACTTGCCCAAGAACCCAAGTACAAGGCAGAGGTGGGGGCAGAGCTCCAAAACACAAAGCACTCTTTAGAACCCAAATAAAAATGGCGCTGGAGGGCAGCCCTTCACTTTGGAGCAAGCCAGCTTCCCAGTTAAAGTAATAATTTAAAAACTTTCCAACCAGGAGGGGCAGGGAGCCTGGCAGGCACCAAGGGAGGTGTCCAGAGGCACCATGTGGGAGATCCTTGGAATAGAGGGCAGTAGGAGACTTGTGTCCAGGCTAAGCACACAAGCTTTAATGAGGCACAAGCTGCCATGCCCCCACTGGACAAGTCCTCCTTGGAGGAAGCCTCAGAGCCTCCAGCAGCCTCTGGGGCTCAGGACCTGCCAGGGCGAGAAAGCCTGGAGGAGCCTGGGCCTTGGTAATGCCCACCCAGGACCTACCCCCGTAGGAAGGTTCAGTCTACGTCGCTCTCGGGGGCTTGGGGGGTCTCTCCTCTTCTGACTCTGAAGCAGACTCCCCTCTTCCTGCAGGGGTAGGTCCTGGGTGGGCATCACTGAGGGCCCAGGCCCATCCAGGCCCTCTGGTCCTAGCTGGTCCTGAGCCTTGGCAGCTGCTGGAGGCTCTGGGTCTTCCTCTGAGGAGGACTTCTTCCAGTGGGGGCATGACCCGAGCTTTCATATCCAGCATAAGTGATTACTGAAGGCAGCTTGGACAGCAGCCCCACTTCACGCCCATTTCAGCAGCAGATGGTCCTTAAATCTACTGGCCTGGATTCAAAGTTAGAGCACAACTAAGAAAAATATGGGTAGGGTGGGGGGAAGAGTTCACTTCCCCCCCCCAGTGCTGCTGACCTGATCTGAGTCAGGGGGCCCTGCACCTGCATTTAGCTTAGAAAACAACAAGAGATATCTGACCACAGAGCTCCCATCAACTTCCCTTCTTCTTGGGACCTACGTGGTTGTAACTGTCTATGCATCTCTGACCTGTCCCTGGGTACGGAGGTATCAAATATTAATTTATTGATTGTATTAATTCATTTAGATGCACACTATTTTTACTTTCATCTTCAGGTCCACGCATTAGTCTTTTATAGGTGATTTCTTTCCTTAGGTACCTTCAGTGGAAAGAGTTTTGAAAACCTTGCATGGACTCCCCAAGTCTGATTTCTCAGAAATGATTTACCGGGTAAGTAATTAAGGAATCTTAGAGGGTGAGAAGGGACATCTGGTCCAATGGTGGACTGTTAACATTGCTTTCTGCACTTCTAGGCCAATCGCAGTTTCAACTCTATCCCAGGACTAGCCGTAGTGAAGATGGCGGAGGTTGTTCGAGGTGAGTTAAACCCTTCCAGGATCATTCCTGAGCTAGAGACTCCCATTCTCATATTGTCTCAACAGGGCTTAACATGAATTAGAGCTTGGCCCCAGACATAGTTTTAATGTCAGTGTCCAGCCCAAGAACATTTGAAGAGAAATTGCAGTCACTCTTTGATTCATGTAATGTGTGCACTCACAATATTGTACCACCATTACCCTTCAGTTCAACAATTGCCTTGCAGACCTCAAAGACGAAATAGAGAAAGCTGCCCAGAAGGTCCAGTCCATTGCAGATGGCTTCCCCATCTCAGATCACACCCGTCCCATGACCGATGCTCTGGTGAAGGCAGAGAACAGCAGCCGGCCTTATTTCAAGGAGGTGAAGCATTATGAGAGATACAGGTAAAACAGAGCCCAGCAGTGAAAGAAGACAGCGTGAAAGAAGACAGCAGTGTTATAGGCAACACACACTTTAAAGCCAACAACCAACCAGCTGTTGCAATCTTTTCAACAGCCCTGGAAGATAGGTCTGATTCTTATCCCAATATACAGATAGGAGATGAGCTAAGTGAGAGAATGGCTTGGCTAACACCATCTAGTGAGTTCATGACAGGTGGGATTCATCACTGATATATAGCACAGTCCTTTAGCTAGTGTGCTAGACCAGCAGTCAACTAAAACCTCGTATTCTCTGTCTAGTGGCCAGCATTGTTCAATGTATGTAAAAGACTATAAAGTCCTTTGCATTGGGAGGCTGTGAGACAGCCCCTTGCTTACAGCCAGCCACCCAGTTTGGCATTCCTGGCTGAGCTGGACTTTGAACCCAGATCTCGGGGCAGTATGCTAGCTAGTCTCCTTGGCTACCCCAAACCCTGCTGATGTTTCCCCACCTCTCTTGTGTCTTTCTCAGGTGGATTGCAGGTGTCATCACATGTACTGTGATTCTGTTGATTGTCTTCTGCAACATCCTGGGGCTTTTCTTTGGCACTTATGGGCTGGCTGTGCGGGTCGATCCCAGTGACTATGAAAGCAGGGGAGAAGCCGGAGCCAAATTACTCATGATGTAAGACCTCCTAGGACGTGTCTGGGCCCAGTAAGATACTGGTGGAGCACGGTGGTTTCCAGTGACATCTGGGGAAGAGAGAGCAGAATTTTGTCATTTGTAAAGACATGTGGGTGCCTATGTCTAAGCAGAGATGTAAGGCTGCTCATTCCACACCCTCCTTTGTACCCATTATAGTAGAAAAGAACAACGATGGGGATTGGAACACTGGTCTGGTGAGATAGCAAGTCTTTCTCCCTAACATGCTGCTTGTTCCTCCTGTTGCAGTGGTGTTGGCTTCAGCTTCCTTTTCTCCTGGCTACTGATTCTCTTGGTCTTTGGCACTTTCGTGGTTGGAGGAAATGTCCAGACCTTGCTGTGCAAGCACTGGGCCAATCAGGAGATATACAAGGTGAGTTTGTGCAAATGGAAATCAGAAACCGTGCTCAGGAATGGCAGGCAAAAAGGTTCTGCCTGAAGAAATGATTGGGCCAAGCAGAGCTCAGTCACCCAAGTAGATGGGAGGATGTGGGAGATCTGTGATCAGGATCTCCTACTATTTTTGTTTGTTTTGTACTTCAAACGAGTTGTGTGGGAATACAGGAAGCTGGCTTACACCGAGTCAGATCATCATTATCCTGTCTAGATCACCATTGCCTATATCAGTGGTGTTGAACCTCAGGTCTGCGGGCCAAATCTGGCACTCCAGGGTTCCCCAGATGGCCACACCCCCTGCTGCAAGCCCCACCCCCTTTCCTTCGATGGCTGATTGTTTGGTGCTTTCCTGGCATTTGCACAGTTTTTCCCCTTTCTAAAAGGTTGAGTTGCCTCTCCCAAGGTTTCGTTACTGGTAGTAAGAGCTTTAAGCTAAAACATGCTGGTATTTTTAATATGTTGGCTCCACCCTGTTTTGCCTCTGGCCCTGGCCACCGGTGGAATGCAGCCCCCGAGAGCTTCTCTGCAATGGAATTCAGCCCTCTGGCTGAAAGAGGTTTGACACCTCCGGTTTACAGTGACTGGTGATGGATCTCTGCGGTTTCAGACAGGGGTGTTTCCCAGCCCTACCTGAAGATGCCATGGCTTGAATCTGGGACTCCCAGCATGCTTGAATTTGATCAGGGAAGTGTCCTTGGGGTTGGGGTGAGCAATCTCTCCATGCGCACTGCTTCCCCTATGTAAATTGCCCCTCCCCTGAAGTTGCTATTAACTCTGTGAAGGGGAAAAGACAGATATAGCTGCTGCATCTGCTTGTTTGTTTTCTCCAGTAGGGATCAATGCAGCTTTGGGGGCAGTTTAGACTGGGAAAACAGTGCACTGCCCTCCACCAACTCTGCTTTCCCAGTCAAACCTCACAGCTGCTTTTCTAAAAAAAAGGAAATGTCAGGATTTCCTGCATCTTGTCTGGTTTGGGCCTTTGCACTTTTGTGACTTGGGGGCTATTATGTTACACTTTCTGATTGTAGGAAAGATTGAGAAGGGCAGCCAACTGTCAGGTAGAGAAGAATGTCCATTATTACTAATTTTCTCACTAGGGAAGCGCTGATAAGCTTCAATTGAGCCCTGGGCTTACTAGTGTTGCAGAACCCAGAGTCAGAGAGACCACGGAGTGAAGGAAAAAGAGATTCTTTATTTAACGCGCGGGCTTAAGGCTGGAATCATTTCCAAAGAGCCAGAAGCCCCGATTTACATTAGCACATTGGTTTTATAGACATTGTGACATATATGAAACGGCTCCTCCTCTCCCTCCCGCATGGGGTTGCAATCCTCAACATTTCTTCTCTTAGCACTATTGTTTATAATACAAGAACTGGGTTATAGGGTAGCCATGATAAGGAGAGAACAGAAGAGAACAGCAGAGAACACGATATACAGCTGTATGACCTTTGACAAGATAAGGAATTCCTGTGTCTCGTCAGCTTACAACAATATATTCAAAGGAGAAAGAGCTGAGCAAGAACATGAAGCATGAGACTGCATGAGGCTACTTAGTCTGACCCCCGATATGGCTGCTACATTAGCAACACATAACAGTTTGAAAAACACTGCTCTTGCTATGTCCTTTGCTTTGCAAAGACATGAGGAAAAACATGAAAGCAGCATTCTACCGACTTCTGCAAACCTGCACCCAACTTTTCTGTATTCTCACCAATAAGTGCATAGGGACTGGAATGATTGATAAGCATTTGGGTACTGTAAAATGTTTTAAATATATTCCATTGACATTACTTAGGGCACAATCCTATCCAGATAGGCGGCTGCCTCCAAACTTGGAGGTGACCGCTTATCCAATGCAGGGCAGGAGAAGCACAGAGGGGATCGTTCCTTCCACACTCCTCCTGCCCTGCATTTTCAGCTAGACAGCCGATTGTGGCTGTCTAGCTGCAGGAGGTCAGAGCGGGGGAGGAAGCTGCTGTATGACACATTGGATGTGTTGTACAGGCATTTCTGCCCTCCCCGCCCCAGAACGCCCCCAGACACACCCCCTTTCAGCTGCTCTGCGCTCCTCTTGCAAGCGCAGAGAACAGGGCTGTTCTGTGCTGACTCCAAGGCAGTGCGGAAGGGGGAGAAGGTTGGTTCTCCGGGAACCGACCTCAGAGTGCAGGCTCTGAGGTCGGTTCCTGGAAAACCAGATATCCTATGGCCATCTAGCCGCTGTCTGGTGGCCATAGGATTGCTCCCTTAATAACTTATAGAACACTAATTAAAAAACATACTAAATGACTTGAAGCTTATATTTGGTTTTGGCTTTGGACAATCTTCCTCCTCCCTTTCTTCCAGTCAGGGCCCAAGAATCTTTGTTGGCTGAGTAAGTAGGACACTCCAGTGAGATGGATCATCCCCTTCCTACTCATTATCACAAAGCTTAATCCTTTGGAAAGTTCTCCTGCAAAAGTCTTATTGAAATGAATGTGCACTGGCATTGCTCCCTTTTATTTCAGTGGTGCTTCTGTAAGAGAACTTCCCCGTGGATTATGCCCCCGGGTTTGATCTGTCGGCCTCTCATTCTGCTTCTGTTAATTGAACCCAAAATCTGCTGTCTTGGTGCCAAACTGGACAGAACATTAAATGTGTCTTTGTATCTAACTTATAGGTTTCTTTTCTTTTAAAACAATTTAATAGCTTTATTTATAAATTACACATTATACATCTGATATTGAACAAAATATAAATTGTGTACAACCAGTAAGAAAAAAATGTAACAATATATAATGCACATACTAGAAAGTTAAATAAATCTACTTAACTATCATATACAATATTGCATTATTACAACATGGAAAAACGCTTCATCAATATCAGAATTATATCTTAATTACATAAAAGAAATGGAAGGGGACCAAACTGAAAAAACAAAATTTTCAATTTGTTTTTTGCCATCCCTCAGTCTTTCAAATTATGTTAGTTTTATCAGTTCTGCAGTTTTCCAACCTTTCTGTAAGTGAAGGGATGAAGGTTTCTTTAAAGGCAAATAGCATCAGCGGACTTAATGGTGATAAAGATCAGGAATCCCCAGCAAAAAAGGGGAATTTAACACTTTCTTCCCTTGCTGCAGCCCTGAGGAAACTCTCTCCTCTGAAGCTGCTATGTGCATTGGGAAGAAACCCCCACTGGTGGAAAGTGGGAGAGGGATCTCCTCCCAGTTCAAATAGCAGCAAAAGAGGAGGTATTTTTCCCTCTCCACCCCTGCTCTCATCCTATTATCAGTGCCCCCCCCCCATGCTATTTGTATTTGTTAAAACCTGCATCTTAACTGCAAAGAGGCATTTAACTTAACATGTGGTTTGGCCTTTGTTTCTTTCATAGGGGCACCTTCTGCCATGAGTATCCCCTTGGTCTCCTCCCCCAAATTTCTGGCTACAGTCCTGTCTGGTGGCCTGATGGCTCAAGGATCCATGTGTACACAGAGACCCATTTGTGAAAGTATAGCAGGGAGAGAGAGGGAATGCTCAGTCTCCTTTCCTCATGAATGAACTAGAGTGCTATTTTCTTTCATTGATGCAGTGGAACTATAGACGCTTCAGTGGGGGTGAACCTGGACAGCAGACTGCAATTAGGCTGCCCTGGGCTATGTTTCTTGCCAAATCCAGGGTTGCCTGTTTGCCAAGGTAACATGAATGTGGGGGTAATTAGCGGATGGGAGGAGGAGGTACTTAACCCTTCCATGACCCCTAAGCCCTGCGTTAGTGGGGCTTAGGGGCTGGGAAACCCATGTGCGTCTCCTAATGGGTCGTTGTGCCCATGGTTAGCTCAGGAGTCCCATTTCTGCAGAGCAGAAGTCCTGCACAGCAGAGATTTGCGTTCCCTCACTCTGCATTCTTCTGTATGTCATCCAGGATAAGGTGTCTGCCACACTGTGCAGAATGATCCAATTAGGCGATCTCCTGGCCCTTTTCCTTCATTCGCCCTCAGGAGCAACTGGCACACAGAGACTGTGCCAATGAATTAATTAAATCTCATCAAATAACAATTAACATTTGATCTCCATTTAGAACGGAAATGCCTGTCACTGCAGTCTCCCTTTTACGCAAATGCAATTCAAGCGTGAAAGCGTGGGGGGGGGGGGGAGAGGGGAGGAGGAAAGACAGAGATGCAGGCAAGTTTTTTTTTTAATAACTCATGAAGTGCAAGTGGCGTATTGGGTCACTGTCAGCTTGGCCAAAACTGACCCAGGCACTGCTGCTCAATTCAGAAACCCTTTGTACTCGGAAAAGTGCTACAGAAACTGTTAAAAGTGGGAGAGTCATTAAGGATTTTCCCTCCCCCCATTCTCCATATGTGTAGTGTCTGTCTGTCTGTCTGTCTGTCTGTCTCTTTCTCTCTCTCACACACACACACACACACAACTTTGTCAGGTGTACAGACTGTTACACCAGTTGGTGGACTGATGCATTGTGTTGAAAGCTTGCAGCTTCCTTTTAAAAAAATGTTGTGGTGAAGAATAGAAGAATGTCAATAGGAGAATTCATTAATTTACTACATTTCTATACTGCCAAATAGCCAAAGCTTTCTGGGCAGTTCTGAATGGCCCTGGTGTGCGTGAGAATGACTCACAGTTTCTGTGAGAACCTTTGTGGGTTATCAGCAGAAAAAAATGCAGTTTAGATGCTTCTGGAAAAGACCCATGTGTCTGGTTCCTGCACATAGTGTAACAGATGCCATCCAGATCTGGGCCTGGTCTGCAGGCAGCTGCACCAAGTGTGTGTTCTCCAAACTAGTGTTCTCGAGGTAAAAGGTTGGAGGAATCAAAAGGCTGTGCTCTGTTGAACAAGCAAGAGTTGAAGGCCAAGCTTCTAGAACCCCTACCAGGCCCAGCCAATCCACAGACCTCATACTGCTGACCAATCAGCACACCCTATGACACTGTCTTATATCAAGTCAGACCAATGCTCTATCTAGCTTAAGAACATAAGAACGTGAGAAGAGCCCTGCTGGATCAGACCAAGGGTCCATCTAGTCCAGCATTCTGTTCACACAGTGGCCAACCAGCTGTCGGCCAGGAACCCACAAGCAGGACACAAGTGCAAGAGCACCCTCCCACCCACGTTCCCCAGCAACTGGTGTACATAAGCTCACTGCCTCTGGTACTGGAGGTAGCTTGATACTGACTTCACCAGGAGCAGGGCACCTTTTTCAGCTCGGGGGCTGCATTCCATTCTGATTAACGGCTGCATGCCATCTGTGGGCAGGGCCAAAGTTAAAGGTGGGTAAGCCAAAGCAAAACTGGACAGGCTCACCCTCCTCTTTCTCTCTCTCTCTCTCTCTCTCTCACACACACACACACACACACACACACACGCACACAGTCAGGCTGGTGAAGCAGGGACAGAGCACTCTACTTCACCTGCCCATGTAGCCACTCAGGCTGGTGAAGAGGCTCCCTCTTTGCTACTGCTCAGCTTTGAGGTGGTGGCTCCCGACAGGGCAAGCTTCCCTAGCCCCTCACTTTTCCTGAAGGGCAGAGCTTCAGAGAGGGGCGGGGGCCTCACCCAGGGCCTGGTGGGTTGGTTGGTGAGACCCGGCAGACCAGATCTGGCTCACGGGCCAGGGGTCCCCCACCGCTGGTTTTCACTGATTCAGACAGGGGTCTTTCCCTGCCCTGCCTGGAGACGCAGGGGATTGAACCTGGGACCTTCCGCATGCCAAGCAGGGGCTCTGCCATGGAGGTACGGCTCCATCGCTGTCCCCTTCTGTGCTTGCAGAGGGCTCTGGGGCATGATCCCAGCTGCTTCTGGAGAGGTTGCTGGTCTTGCTCTTAATCCCAGTCCTTGAGTTTCCAATTCTCCTGATACCCCTTTAGTGAGTTAGCCTTGCAACAAAATGTTACACTGTGGGGTGCTTCTGTTCAGGGAGCCAGCCAGCCAGCCTGCCGTGCCCTTTTCTAGGATACTCCATTCCATCCCTCTCCCTGTAATTTTCTCTCCCTCCCTCAGATGACATTCAGCAATCTGTGGCCACTGAGCATGCTCATTCTCATTTGGGCTGTTTTTAAAGGTCTCCCTTCGCCTCTCCAGGTTTCCCCCCTAAATATTATTTGTACTTCTGCAAGTCTTGACTTTCCTTCAAGACTGCTGATATTAACTCCTTGTGCATGGATGGTGCTGCTTTGCCTATATAGGGACCCGTACTTTGAGAATTAATTCTCCATTAGTATATAGGGTCTTGGTAGATGCTGGGTATACTTTAGCTTCCTGTTTCTCCCATCTATTTCCTGTCACAGAACTATCTTTGCCTTTGGCTTCTCCTTCCAGAAGGAGAACAGGGCTCCTAGGGATAATTTCTGCACGGTTAGCATTAATCAGATTTAAATGACGTTTTACTCCTCTTTCCAACCACCAGTTCATTGACACACCTGGCAATCTGCCTCCTTCCATGAACATCACCCAGCACCTTGGCCTGAAAAAGAACCTCAACATGACTACTGCTTATCGGTGAGTATCTTGCCATCAGGCTACTCAGGAGAAGGTATCCTTTTTCAAGATCTTGGGGGTTTCTCCACGACAACGGAAGGAGAAGCAAATGGAGGATTACCCGGATTTTTTCAAGGAATTGGCTTTGGTGCGCTTTGGTCCATGCAGGGCTCCATGAGCAAGCACACCGCACCAGTATAAGTCGCTTCATGGAATATACTTCTGGGTGGGGTGGGGGCTTTGGAGTAAATGTAATCTGACTGGCAGGGGCTGCTCAACCAATAAGAGAGGCTCACCTTTCTCCTTCCACTGATACTCCTGTAATGCGATTGATCGAAGCTTAGCTTACTTCCTTACACCAACAAAGCAAACAGTAAAGATACACAGCTGCAGATCCTTTGTTACTTGATGAAATCCTGGGAGGTCTCCTCCCATTAAATGGTCTTGCCAAAAATCAATCCCTTTCTCCCCCTCCTCCCGCCATTAATTACTTCCTTTCAACAAAGCAAACAGTAAAGACATGCAGCATGGATATTTACAGAACAAGCCTCATTGACCACAGTGGGAGTTACTTCTGAGGAGACACCTGCTTCCCTAAGCTATGCTCAATTCTGCCATTTTTTTTTCTTCCCCTGTAAAAGTGCTATCTCACTTTGTCACTAGCATGCATTTGTCCAGCAACACCTACACCTCCTATTTCGTTATGCCATTATCACGCAATTGCTCTATCATGCAATTGCGCAATTGTGTGATAGAGCAGTTGCGTGACGGAGACATAGTGAGATGGAAGAAATCACTCATCCTGAAAGGAAGTAGTTAAATCACACCTACAAAGGGGTTTTGAATGTCACTGTGTCACTATCACAAAATTGTCCAGCAATACCTATACCCCCATATCTCACTATCTCACTATGTTGCATTTGTCAGCTATTCCTATACCCCCTATTGGGGGTGTAGGTATTGCTGGACAAATGCGCAGCAGTGAGATAGTGAGATGGGGGTGTAGGTATTGCAGAGAAAAGTGCTATTTTGCTTTAATGCTTTACTTTTTAAAAAAAAGTTACAGGCTGCCCGGAGCACACCTATACTTTGCGGGGATGGCCACCAGAGTTTAGTGGTAGGCGAGGTGAAGTAAATGCCATGAGCTAGCTCAGAACTCTGACTGCCAGTCATGAAATGACAGACATGTCAGGGAAACACAGGTGGGCAAAACATTGGGGAAACACCCCTTGACCCAGTCAGTGAGGTCACGGCCAGGAGAAAGACACAGCCCTGGGCAGGGCTGTCATGCTGGAGTAAATGCAGAGGGTGGTGCACACCACAACAGAAGCTCAGAAAAGTCAAATTAAGGAAAACTATCGGACTAAAAATAGTTGTAGAAGAACTGGGTTTTCCATGATAAGCTCCAAGGTGGCTGCAGGATGGGCACGACATCATGTATTCCTAACAATCTCCAAATGCAGCCAGCTCAGAGTAAATCGCTCGTGAAGACACCTCCTTGGACTCTGTGGCTCCTTCCTACAAAGCTGACTCCTCAAGAGTAAAGCCAAGACCTTTGAGCCAAAGGAGCTAAAAATAAGAGTGCTTTGAACAATACCAATCCACCTAATATTCTGTTGTTTCTGCAGGATTTTTGTGTGCGTGATTTGCCTCCTGGGCATTTTTTTGTGTTGTTGGGAAGCGGCTTTGTAAACTGGACTGCCATGTTTTGTGACTTGCAGAATGGAAGGCATGCTTTTAAAAAGTGATGAGAGAATAGTAAAGAACTGGAGTGAGGTGACCGGGGATATGAAACAAGCCAGTGGCATTGTGGGACATAGCAAGACTATGGAAGGCAGACTTAATTCCTCCCTTTATTTATTCCAGGCAGTGTAAGAACGGTGCAGGCCTCTGGGAAGTTCTGCAGGTGGAAGATAGCTACAACCTTAATGAGCATCTCAATATTGCTAAGGTGCGAAGGGCTGCTTTGTTTTTGTTTTTGCTGAACTTTTAGCTCTGCATCTTCTATTCTCAGTGACTCCATCTTGCTGGTTCATGCAAGAACCCTAAACAGAGCCTCCATGTGGTCAGACACCTCTAGAAACCTCTGTAGCTGCTCTCGGTTCTGACAGCTGGTACAGCCACCATGTACAGAGCCTTTGGGCTCTCTTCTAGCACTACTGCAGGCCCACCTGCCTGCTTGCTCATCCTCCTTTCTGCGTACACCTTCCTTCTTCCTCCCTGCTGTGCCATGAAGAAGCCAGACACAGGGTGGCTGGGAATGATGGGAGTTGCAGTCTAGCACACCAGGTTGGGGAAGCTGTAAGGCGCTTGAGTCATGCAACTGACACTCTCAGTTCCGTGGCTTGTGAGCATGCTCAGTCTTCCCCGGGGGGTCAGTGGCCGGGTTGCAGGCTCCTCTGAGGGAGCTCCCTCGGATTTGGGAGCAGCCCACCAGGACTAAGAAGGGTAGTTGCTGCCAATGTCGAGATGCTGGCGGCATCTTTTGCTATCAGAGGACAGGGAGCTTCAGATAACGGCAGTTCCTAGCAGCCCTGTGAGGGAGCTGCCTCTGCCTCTGCCGCTCCGCTCTGGCCCTTCAGGTGATTTCTTTGCTCCTTGGCAGAGGAGTCTCGGGCGGCAGGTGGGACTGGGTGAGCAGAATCGAGGCTGGGTGCCTGCTTGCTTGTGCAGTGGGCTGTGCCTGCCTCTATTCTGCTCTTCTGAATGTGAGCCAACTGCAACCGTGACTGTCACCTTTCTGCCTTTTTTCTGCAGTACACTGGGGAGTTTGAGAAACGTCTCAACAAAGTTAACATCCGCTTTGAAGACATCGTTTTGTTAGACGCAGAGGGGAAGAAGGACCTGGAGACCTTCCGAGACAGCAGGATCGACCTGATAGACTATGCTGACTTCACAGCAGAGGTGAGGTGGAACGCAGGGGAAGGCCTGGCCCTGAGGTTTGGGCCGATATAATCAGCCAAAGGCGTGCTGGTCTCCCATTTCTTCCTTCAGCCACTGAGAATTCTTATACATGGGAATAATAATTCTTATTCAAGTGGAATTATGTGATGAAGCCACCACAGGTTTCAGGGGCTCCAAGGCTTAAACAGGGAACCTTGTGGCCTGAGGCTAGATTCTGGCCTGGTGTGCTACATGCGCTCAGGCCTCACAACCCTCTTCAGGTGCAGAAGCAAACAGGGGTATGCAGCGATGGCCTCTGTGGTTGGCAGAATGCAGCATGGGACTCCAATCTCAGATCAGAGACAGCAGTGAGGTGAGAGGCGGCGAGACTCACCCATGTGTGGGAAAGTGTCTGTTCTTCCCTGCACCCACCCACCCCCCATTCCCGGTGCTGTCTCTGGTCTCAGATCGGAAATAGCAGTGGGGATGACAGGCTCTTCCCTGAGTGGTGTGAGTCCCAGCACCTAGGCAGTCCCACTGCAGCAGTGGATTGCAGAGCGGTCTGGGCGTTTTCTTCTACTGTGTAGAATGACAACCTCAGGGAAGCCAAGCCTCAGTAGTGCACCCAGGTAGTTTTTGACCTGGACTTAATGGTTTTATGGGGGCCTGCTTTAGGTAGTCTTGCATATTACTTCATTTGTGAAGCATGCAAAGGAAATTGCTCTTCCCTGCTCTGCCCCATTCCATACTTTACAACTGCTTCTACTTTCCTTACACGTTAGAATGCTTGCCAACCCTGATTAAAAAAAACAATACTCTGAGCATGTGCAGTTTGCATTTTGTGCTCACTTAAATCATAGCACTGTCATGACTACAGGAAAAAAATGGAGTTTGTTTCTGCTGCCCTGATGCTCTCATCACCTGCTGCCCTCTGGGGGATCATTTTGGGGGGCCCTGGGCTGTGGGACACTGGACCTTGGCCCTAAGATCCAGCCCAAGCTTCACCACTGCCAACCTGGAGAACACGCACTCTGCGTCTGGATCTGGATATTGCTGCCTCTGGCCTTTGGGGCACAACAGCTAATCTTCTCAGTGCTCTCAGCCTTTTCTACATGACCTTTTAATTGTGCAATACATGATTTTGGGGCTTTGGATCACTTGTGGTTCACAGTCTGCACATGTCCCTACCAAGGTTGTCCTGTTGTGGCAGAGATATTGCATTTCCTAAACAGAGGCAGGAGGACATTCAGTCCTCTAGGCTGTGCCTCCCATGGGATCAGCAAACAGGCCTGCTCTGTCACTCAGCCTGGGAGGAAGCATCTCCCAACTCCCAGAACAGCTCTGTCTTCCAACCAGAAAGGTGGAGTCTGGGAGATCTCTTCCTTGCTAATTCCTGTTTGTCATGTGGCAGTATCTTGGCACCTTTCCTTTGCAAAAATCCCACTGCCAGGAATGTTTTGGAAAGTCTCATGCTGAGGCTTGTAAGTAGGATGCTACATCATTGCTTTCTGTCCCCAGCACGTAAAGCTCAAGATCCCCCTTTATTTTTTCTGATCTGTAAAAGCAGTTCAGCGGAGTCCTTTATTGGGACAAGCCCAAGAAACACCAAAGGAATGCAAGAGAAATGTGTTGTTGCATTGTTTCAGGTGATTTATTTATATTTTAACAAAACCAACTTGATTTCCAGTTCTAGAATGGAAAGCCATTATTTCCCTGGCTTCTTCAAAGCTAAACTCATGTAAGGCAGCTGAATGAACAGCTTCGGAATTGCAAAAGCACTCCTTTCAGAGAATGCAGAGCGTCATGGCCGAGAGAGTGGACATCCCTGGTTCCAATGATCACCTCTGCCATAAGGTCCCTAGGCAGTGGGTGGGGAACCTCTTTCAGCTCAAGGGCCGAATTCAGTTTTGGAGAAGCTCTCAGGGGCTGCACTCCAGTGGCGGGTGGGGCAGAAGGCAGAGGGGGCGGGGCCCAAGGCAAAAGGGGTGGGGCCCAAAATACAAACAATACTAGCAAATTGCAGCTCTTCCTGCCAGTCACTAAGCCTTCAGAGAGGCATTTCAGCCTTTTAGAATAGGGAGAAAAACTGCACAAAAGCTGGGAAACCACCAAATGCTCAGTGGTTGGGGAAATGGGGTGGAGCCAGGGGAAAGTGGCGTGGCCTTCCTGGGAACCCCAGAGGGCCAGATTGAGACCCCAGGCCCGAGGTTCCTCACCCATGCTCTAGGGAGCTTTAAGCACTTCTCTCTCATCCTCACCCCCCCCCCCCCGCAATATGGGGATAATAACGCTGAACCATCTGACAAGGGTGTTGAGGACTGGTGATAAAAATGTGTGTGAAATGCTTTGAATTCTTGAAAAGAATGCTATAGAAATAGTAAGTATGATTATTACTGCTGCAATTTTCTCCAGATACGCAAACCCATGGTGAGGACAAATGTTGAAGGTTTGGCAGTGGATCTTGAGAGACTAAGCAATGTCCAGGTAGGTAAACAGAGGAGCTGGAGGAAAAGGGTGGTCTGTTCTTCACTGGGCCATATGGGGAGAGCACATCAGCAGAGCCTTTCTTAAATTCCCATCTTCACTTCCTGACCAACCGGGCGTACTGGTGTTCCTTACAGAGCAACAGAACTCTGAAAGAACAGCTGGCTGATGAAGCCAAGAAGCTCCAAAAAATTCATCATATGACTGTCCTCAAGATGGAGGACCTTGTGGTAAGTGTACAACATGTGACACCAAAGGAACCCACCCTGTGTCCCAGCTGTCAACCCCCTCTCATGGCTGAAGCTGAGAAATGTGGATTGCCTTGCTGAAAATTATTTTGGCCTCACTTGACATTCCTCAGAAAGTTTGCCTGAGTCGGACCTCCATATTTGCTGGAAATTTAGCTTTAGGCAAATACTTAGGGGCTTTTTGTTGTTGTTGTCAGCGTGGTATTGTTGGGGGCCTATTGTGTGTAGGGTGGGCAATTATGCATCACCAAAAAAGAGGACAAAAGGGGGCACATGTTTACATGTGCTAATTTATAGAGAGATGCAAATTTAGAAATAAACACTAGAATGTAAATAGAAACACATCTCACTCTAATAGGGAAGACGGTGACTAGGTGAGCTGTGTGCATGCTGCTCAGTCAGCTGTCCAGGTGCTAAATATTGATGGGCAACTTCAAGGCTCACCTGCTGCTCTCCCTTCTTGGATCCTTTATCTTTAAACAGGGACTTGGACCGGACACCCCATCAAACAGAGGACACAGTCAAAATACAGGACTGTCCTCTAGCCTTTCAAATTCAGGGCTGTCCTCTGTAAAATAGGATACATGGCCACCGTAGGGGCCAAAGGGCAGTTTAGAGATTTTAAATAAGACAGAAATCCAGGAATATGTAGAAGCCATTGGCACTTTTCATTAGTCTTGAAATTTTTCAGATGTTTTATCTGAAGTAGATCTTCTCCCTGCCCCCCACCCCACCCCCCACTCTGGGGAAGGGGGAATGTTGAATTTTGCCTTAGGTGAAATTTCAGTGGTATCTCTAATCCATACTCCATGGCTTTGTCCAGCACCACTCTTCTACCCAGAAATGCATTAGAGATTAAATCCATTACAAACATCCCTTGAATTTCAACTATGCAGAGACTCCAAATTATAGGCCACACATTTGGTTTTAAGTAAAGTGAAGGCAATATTTCTGAATTTCCCTAAAAGCAGGGTTAATTAGACTGTCCCAGTGAGCGTGTGGGTTGTGGTCTATGAAATATGACTCATCTGGTTCATTTTCTTGTAGGTGAAGCTGAAAGAAAGTGTCCAGTTCTTATCAACAATGGCACCAGGCTTCCAGGTATTGTTAATACAGGCTATGCACCTCCTGGGGAGTGGGTCTTTGTGGGGCTCCTTCTCTAAGATTCCCCAAGAGTACGGTTTCCTAACTCTGTAACACAAGTGAGCTCCAGTCCAGCCTACCATCTCTAGTTTTCATCTGTTAATTTGTATTTGAATATGTGTGCACATAACACTTTTTCTGAAGATACTAGAAGCAGGATGTCATTTTCTTTGAATGTGAGACCGCTTGCAGTTTTAATTAAGGCAAGGCCATTCTTCATTTAAAAGAACCAAAATGGGGTTTGAACAAGTTCAGATCCCATCAGTATTGTGGATGATCCAGATTCAAAAAGTACATTGCTTTTCCTCACTGTCAGTTTCAGTCATCTGTGGTTCTTATTGCTGGGAAGAACATAGGTTTCTCCTTGAAATGCACATTTTCTCCTAGTTTTGGACGTAAACAGGAAAGAAAACCCACCCTTCAGTTTCTTGTTCAACAAAATTGGTGCAGGAAGGACAGAGACAAGGTGTCTGTGCACCCTACAAAACAGAGTGCTTTTCAGTTTCAGTCTCCCCCTGATTACTTGTGGACATGAGACAAATTTTAATCTGTGATCCTAGTTCTAACTGATTCACCTACTGATTAAATCAATTAAAGCTGGCAACCCAAGCATGTTTGCTCATACATAAATATGTCACACTGAGTGGAGTGGGGCCTACTCTCTAGCAAGGGTGCTTAGGGTTGCAGGCTGCAGCCACAGTAAATGTGTTAATGACCAACGTATAGCCATGAGTTTTTGTACTCACAGTCATCATCAGGATAAATTGCTTGTGTCCTTTGCTGTGTAGGTTGAGGTTCCTGATTTCCAAATTTTGCAGACTTGGTTTCCATCTTCCTAGCTCTTTTTCTCTCTCAAACTGGGCCATGCCTGAGAATGATCCATACCATTGTCTATGACATATACGCGAGACTTGGTTCACACAATAACCCAGTAACAGCCCGTGGGTTATTTGAGGGTTGTTTCCTGCTCCAACAAGCCATGCTGCCCGGATTTGGACAACCTGACAAGCTGTGCCCGGCGTGTGATTAGGCAAAAGGGGCCCAGCATGCAACATGGCTTAAACAAGCCACTGTGGCTCCTTTGACCTACAGTGATTGTACAGAGCATCCCTCTGTGTTAAATTCCTATTAAAATGAAATGTGTTTTGCTCTTCAAATTCAGCATCTCCGAAAATGCATGTGATGCCCATTCTATTCTTGTCTTGAATCACTTGCTCCCATTTAATTGGTCACTGAAGGATATCAGCAAACTGTTTGGTAACTCCATCCATGCAGGATCTTGGCTATGAGAGGATAATGAAGTGTAATGTAGGGCATTTCTACACCAGCCTACAATCCTATATTTCAAACGGGGCTTTCTGCTTCCGTTTTAAATGCAGGATCACCACTGACTCCCTTTACATGCACTTCCTCCCTGCCGCCTTTCTCCTAGTTTCTCAGTCTTCCATTATTTTTCATTGATCTTGCTTCTCTTCTTGCTGCTTTAACTCTTTTCATGGAGGAAACTGAAGCAGAACACAACTGGGTAATTTGATAACTCATTATCTGTGATCTATTTAAAAACGGAACAAAAGGCATTTAGTGCGGGAGGGTCACGGCAGGGTCACGGCGTCATTTAAAGAGCCTGCAAACTTCCATGAAGGAACAATCTCAATCGCAGGATAAAAGCTCCGTGTGATGAAGCCCATAAGTTCCAGTGCAAGCACCTTGCAGAATTATAACTGGAAAGGTTGGTTGGGGGTGCCAGATCATAATTAGAGACAGAAAATTTCTTGCCGTAGAAGATAGAGGAAGAGGTTATGCATTCCATATACGTAAATGTCAAACACTGTGTGCATTTTCTACAAAAATGTTTCATGTTCGATTAGGGATGTACAAAAATCACTTACCTTTCAGGGATTATGCTGATGGGGGGGGGGGAGGCGTTCCGTCCCTCCCCCCGGAATCCTTGCCGGGGGGGGAGGTGCTCCGTTCCTCCCCCCCCCCCCCCCCGGAATCCTGGCCAGCCGGCTGTGCTCGCAGCAGTTCTGCAGAGCCGCCGGCCGGCTCCGCCAGCAGCCGGATATCCAGCTGCTGGCTAGCAGGGACGCAAATGGTGGTGGCCGTAGCCACCGCCGTTTGCGTCCCTGCAGTCAGCCGTGATAGGCTACATAAATGTTTACGTAGCCTATCACGGCTGACTTAAAAAAAAACAAAAAACGTGTGTACACAAATGGCGGCCGCCACGGCTGCCACCATTTGCGTTCCTTATTTTGGCACGTCTTAGTCTATGTCAAGATTTACGTAGACTAAGACGGCGAAAATAAGGGGAACGCAAATAGTGTAGCGTCTACACTATTTGCGTTCCCCTTATTTTCTCCGTCTTAGTCTACGTAAATGTTTACGTAGACTAAGAACGTGCCAAAATAAGGAGCGCATTTGCGTACGCGCTTTTTTTTTTTTTTAAGTCAGCCGTGATAGGCTACATAAACATTTACGTAGCCTATCACGGTGTTTTTTTAAAATCTAGCCATGATAGGCTACGTAAATCTTTACGTAGCCTATCACTTTTTTTGTTTTGATTTTGTTTTTAACCTGGAAATGGCGGCGGCGGCGGCAGCTGGTCGGAGGACCGGCCGCCGCAGCCACCGCTGCCGAACCGCTGCCGGAGCTGCCACTGGAGCCGCCGCCGCCGCCAGGAAGATCCGCCCAAGGTAAGTCCCGTCCCAGGGGGGGCGGGGGGCGGGCCGTTCCGCCACCGATTTCGGGGGGCCGAATGCACTGGCATTCAGCCTCCCCGAGATCTGTGGTGGAACTTTCGTACATCCCTATGTTCGATACAGCATGAAGCCCATGTGTAGACTGCCACAGGTGCTGATTGCATGTGCCTGTAAATGCGTACAGTGTGTACAGTGGTGGCTTATGATCATGAAAGACATGCCTGCATAATTGTCAGGCACGGTGATCTACACCAGTCTTCCCCAACCTGGTGCTCTCCAGATGTGTTGGACTGCAACTCCCATCATCCCCAATCTGGAAGGCACCAGGGTGAGGAAGACTTGATCTATGCCATTGTGCCTCTGTTTCCCAAAGGGCCTGGGCTTGTCTAAGTATGGGACCCCTGCATAGGAGGATCCAGATAAGAGTTTCCTGACAGAATTGCTTTCTGCATCAGAAGTACATAATGGGTGAAGAAGCCCATAAATGTGTAAAATGCACAAAGGCAGGTTAAGTAAGAGAGTTTTGAAAAGCAAATCCAAAGGTGAAAGCGTCTGGTTTGGGTTCTATAAAGACTGCTTGACCTGTGACTTCCCCCTACATAACAGTTAAAACATTAGACAATAGGCGTTGTGTGTGTGTATGAAACTTGCACATAAAGTGGCTTATCTCCCCCGCCCTGCACCTGTGCAGGAAAAATGTGACCTGTTTCTGTGGGCCTGTTTCCACGAGCGATTTACTCTGAGCTGGCTGCATGTGGAGGTTGTTAGGGATGCATGACGTTGTGGCCATCCAGCAGCCACCCCGAGCTTATCGCGGAAAAAACAGATTTCCTGAGACTGCTTGAAGTCTGATTCTTTTCCTCAAGCTGGGCTCACCCCAGTATAGTTGCTGTGTACCCCAACCCCCACATTGACCTCGGGTATGCTAGCCCTGCCCAGGGGTGTGCCTTTCACTGTGACCCTGGTCAAGGGGTGTTTCCCCAGTGTTTTCCCCACCTGTGTTTCCCTGATGTTTCAGCCATTTCCCCACTAGCCACCAGAGTTTTTTTTTTTAAAGGAAAAGATTAAACCAAAACAATGCTTTAACGCTACGTCGCGAACCAGAAGTAAGCACTCCCCGTTCACCAGCCACCGACTGTATCGATGCTGGACATCAGGGGCTAAGGCTTACACTACTAAAAGAGCCATGGGGTGAGGTGTACATATTGAAGTTCTCGGTCAGATCGCAATTCTAGAGTTAGAGGTAGTTACTGCTGAATCCTCAGTTGCGCATTTAGAAGGCATCACTATCACTCCACAGTGAAAGAAGCCCCACTTCTCCAGCAGCACATCTACCCCCCATTGTCTCATTACAACAGTATTGAGCATTTTTGCCATCGATATGCATACCCTCTATCTCAGTATTTCGCTTTCACTCTATCACTTTATCACAAAATAGTGCTAACACGCATTTGCGCTGTTGCACAATGGCACATTTATTTGAGGGTTCCTGCTAATGCGGTGCTGCGGGTTTAGATGGAAAGGACAAAAAATTGGTGGAATCGGGCATAGGTTGGGGAAGCAGAGCACTAAGTAGACCCAGAGTACATCACGTATTCATCGGGTGAAAGGCAAACTAACTCCCCTAATGGCTGTGAAGCGCTATTTCGAAAGCTGCGTGTCTCTGATGTTTGGTTCAAGGCCTCTCAGGAGTAATTAATGCCAGTTTCAATCCTTTGCTTCAGGGGGCAGGAGAAAGCGGGGGAGAGCCTGGGTGGGGAGAAGCCTCTCTGACTGGTTGGGCAGCCCCTGCCAGTCTGATGACATTCACTTCCAATCCCCCCCACCTGGAAGTATGTTTCCATCAGCGACTTATAATGGGGCAAGGAACTCGTTGGTGAAGCCCTGTGTGATTCCATGAAAAATCCAGTATTCCTCCGTTTGCTTCACGCTTCCATTGTCGTGGAAACACGGCCTGTGTCCCAGGAGAGACTGCAACTCTGGGCAAGGGAACAGTTGAGGCCCCCTCCCCTTGCTGCTTATGACCAGTGGCCAGCAGGCCCATTGGCCTGTAGCCCTGGAGAAGTAAGAAGAGCAGAGAAGCAGGAGGGGCATGGGCTCATTCCTCCTGCAGACCATCATTCTCCTCCTCCTGTGCCTCTGCAACACACCACAGTGGTGATAGAGAGGGTGCTGCCCAGAACGACAGTCCTGTCTCAAAACTCCCCCCATACATATTGGTAATCTAGGGAAATGCCCATCATCACCATCATCATCATCATCATCATCATCATCTCCTAGCCTCAGTGGCAGCCAATCATGCGGGGACACAGAAACATGAAACACAATGATACCGTGGCACGAAATGTTTCCGCAGCTACACATTACAGGGGCTGTCAGTGGTGGGACTCAACACTGGGTTGTCATTTTCAACAACAGCCCTGTGGTTGGTATCACCTGTAGCTCTAGCCTGAGACCCTCTCTGCAGATTGCTACATTTCTTCCTGCTTTCCCACCAGGCTCTGCTAAACCATACCGAGTCCCAGATTGGCCTTGTTGAGACCATTCTCCCCATACAGACTCAGAGGATCCTGAAACAGGTGAGTAAAATAAATGAGACATGCTGGAATTACTCAGGATAATACTTGTGGCTGTATTAGTGAGCGAGGCCATGTGTGTTTGGGGACCAGCAGCAGCATTGTCAAATCACCTCCATTACATCTGTCTTCACCCACAGGGCTGCATCACATCTCATAGTTCTAGTGGAAATACGTTGCATACGGATAGAGCATGTGCCTGCAGCAAAGTATGTTAAGTGAGATGGATACATGTCGTCCTTGCCATCATTAGTGATGCGCTAATATGCATCAGGGGCTGCACATTCATGAACAGCGACAACGTGTCCTGCTTATGGGCTTCTCAGAGGCCCTCAGTTGGCCACTGTGGGAAAGGGGATACTGGGCAAGGCGGGCCACATGTCTGACCCAGCAGGGCTTTTCTGGTGTGATTGCCTCTGCCCTCTCAAAGTTTCTTGGAGCTTTAAAGGAGGAAAGACAAGAAGTCAGCTGGATGTTCCAAGGACATGTGTTTATTTCACGGTGCGTGTAACTTCAGCACAGAGTGTAGGGAGCCTGAGTTAGTTAAGGCTCTGTGCAGAGTGTCTTCAAGGCTGAGACAAACATGCACATCTGTCCCACACAGCCAGGACAGGTTTTTCTTTACAAATATAGAACTCTCTGGAGGTACGTCAGCTGTCCAGTGGATTTCTGTGGCTCTACGGTATTCTGTTATACAGACTGGCTGAGTGACTTTTCCGTGGCCATTTAGTGGATTGATAGCTGAATTTGAACCCAGGTCTAAAACTCTGTCTGTTGGACCATGCTGCCTTCTCTTTTGATGACTGGATATGTGTGAAAACACACTGTACAAATGAGCTATATGTGCAGTCTGCACACTCTAAAAGTGAACAGTAACCAGGTTTGGAAGATGGCGGTTCACAGGCTTATTGGATATACATTATTGTTACAAGTTTGCCCATATGACATGGGAACCATCTTCACTTTGGAAGATGCTGAATCAAATGGTGGAGAAGCAGAGCAGGGAGGGCATCTCTGATTACCCTCTTTGAAAGCACCAGCAGCGCTTCAAACTGCATCTCCTTTTTTTCTCCAGGAGTTGGGTTGCTTTATAAGAAAAGAGGTGGGGCACGTCTCCCAGTACCTGAATTGGCTGAGGGGCATGGTAGGTATAGGCTCCTTCTATGTGTGGGGTGTGAAGTGCTGTGTAGAGCACCAAAGTCACTGTGATTACTGGACAGACACTGCTTGGAAACTTCATGACATGCATTAGAAGGGCACCAGGTAGAGGGAAAAGTGGGGTCAGAAGGTGGTGAGGGGAGTCAGATGCTAGTGAAGGGCTTGGTCAGATGAAATCAGCATCATTCAGGGAAGGCTTTGCTCACCTGGAGACCTTTCTGGTTTGCAGATGAAGGTGGATTCTTCCAGCCTATATTTTTATGCCAAAGCCTTAGCTACGTCATTTGTTCATTTATTTAGCTTTTTAACTTGCCAAGACACAAGATGTAGCTGAAGTGTTAAAAACTGCAGGAATTCTACTTGCCATCAGCTCTGGCTCCACTCACCTTTGACTCAGGCCCCCAACTGACTTTTCCCCTGGTCAACAGCCCTTCACAGAAAATGTTTCCCCACCCCTGAGGCCTTACTGGGCCCATACTTTGCTTAACCAAAATAACTATACAAATGAGTAATTCTCCTTTTCTGCTCCAGCTAACTGAGGATGTTGCGTCATGCCGACCCCTCTCCACTACTCTAGACAATGGCCGGGTGATCTTGTGTGATCAGATTGTGGATCCCTGGGTAAGTGGGCTAGACTATTCCTCTACTTAACAGATAGATACACAGCTGCTGCCGCCTACAGATAGCTGATCTTCAGAAACTCTTATTTAGGCTGCAATCCTAAACACATTTACTAGTGACCTAGTCCCCTCCCTCCCTCCCTTCTGTTTTCTCCACCACTTTTGAAATCGAGACTGTAAGCTCCTTTGGGCAGGAACATGTCTGTTTGTCTTATGTTTCTCTGTGCAATGTAACTGGTTTGAAAATCTACCAGTATCGTATTGCTTTTATTAAATCTATGGTGGGGCCATATCTGGCATATTGTGTGCAGTTCTGGTTGCTCCCTCTCAAAAGGGTCTCCTAGAGCTGAGAAAGGTGTAGAACAGGGCAAGTAAAATGTTCAGGGAGCAGGATCAACTCCACTGTGAAGAAAGACTGAGCACCAGGGGCTTTTTAGTTAAGAAAAAAAAGGCAAAGGAGAGATGTTAGAGAGGTTTATAAAATTGTGAAAGATGTGGAGAAAGTGGACAGAGAAATGTTTGTTCCACTGTTGTAATGCTAGAATTCTGTGCCACCCAATGAAATTGACTGACAGCTGATTCAGGACACGCAAAAGAAGGATCTTCCGCACACAGTGCAGAATTTGCTGTGGACTCTGTGGCCACGAGAAGTGATGGCTGCTCTAGCTTCAGTGGCTTCAGAAAAGGATTAGATGTGTTCATGGAGTCCCAAACCCCAGGGGACAGCTGTTGGCTTTGTGCCCTACTTGGGAGCTTCTCAGAGGTATCTGGTTGGACAACGTTGGAAACAGGATACGAAACGAGATGGGCCTTTGGTCAGAAAGTCTGCTCTATTTATGTTATTACATGACGTGAGTATCGTATGCATCAGGGGTCCTGAACCTCAGGCCCGAGGGCCAAATGTGGCCCACCTGGGGTCCCAATCTGACTCCCCAGGATTCCCCAGAAGGCTGTGTTCTCCTCTCCTGGCCCACCCCTTTCCCCCCAATTGTTTGGTGCTTTCAGGGCTTCTGTGCAGTCCCCCTCCCCCCATTCTAAAAGGTTGAAATACTTCTCCTAAGGCTTAGTTAATTGCAGGAAGAGATTTAAGCTCAAATACATGGGGGTGGGGGGTGGGGGGTGGGGTGGCTCTGCCCTTTTTGCCTTCAGACCCACCCACTAGTGGAATACGGCCCCTGAGAGCTTCTCCAGAATGGGTTTGGCCTTCAGGATGAAAGAGGTTCAACACCCCTGATTTTACCCCTGATTTACATTGATGGTGTGTTGCTGCTGCTGCTGTTGCTGTTATTAAAATGTCTATACCACCCAATAGCTGTAGATCTCTGGGCAGTTTCCAAAACAAGATGCAAAATTATTTATTTATGTGTTTGTTTGTTTATTTATGCACATTTATAAACTGCTTACTCCTAAAGATTTCAAAGCAGTGTACACAAATTGTAAAACATACAACATAAAACAATGCATAAATATGTATACAATATCTACATTATCCATAGGAGTAAAATACATGGTAGGCTAAACTACTCTGGGAAGGCTTATTTATTTATTTTACAATATTTGCATACTTCTAATTTGTACGTATTGTAAAATGATAAAATACAGTAGCATAATAAAACATAAGGTAAAAACTTAGATAATACTAGAAGGCTTTATCACCCTGCAGGCTGGCCAGGAATAGAGCCCCCATGTCCTCCTGGCTGAAGCAGGGGCTGTAGCCATTCCTGGCAACGTCTTAGTAAAACTAAGCTAATGAGAACTGGAGAAGCAGGAGAAGCCTGAAGTGTTTGGGCTGTTTATGGCTGGAGGGCCAAGGGTGGCAGGGGTGTGTGTGTGTGTGTGTGTGTGTGTGGTGGGGGGCATGAGCAAGACCAGTGGTGGTGGCGGCACCCGCATGAGGCTGATCCCAGCCTCCCTGTGTTGCTTGCATCTGGGTGGGGAGGGTGTGCAGGCTTGTGGGAGCCAGGAATGCAGGCATGCTGTGATCTGGGTTATGCTCTCCTTGACTCCAGAGCAAGCCTCTGCTTGCCTGCTCTGTGGTCTGCTGACCCTGTAATGCAGCCTAACCAGGAAAGTCTTGGGCTGCTGTTCCTTTCTGACACAGCCGAGGGGAGAAGACTTCAGGAGGGGCAGTTCCACCCACCCACCCAGCCTGCTGTGCTGCCTCCATGGATCCTCTTGTGTTTGACATGTGTGGTTGTGAGTTCCATGCATGAAGTCTGTGCTGTGTGAAGAAATGTTTTCTTCTGTCCTGAATCCGCCATAAATCAGCTTTATTGGGTGAGCCTGACTTGTAGTATCTATGGCAGCCTCTCCCAACCTGGTGCCCTCCAGATGTGTTAGACTACAATTCCCATAATACCCCAGCCAACTATTATAGGAGTTGTAGTCTAACACATCTGGAGGTGCCAGGTTGGGGAAGGCTGATCTGTTCCTTTATTTTGGTTTATTATATCCTGCCCTTCCCGCAGGTTCAGGGTGATTAACGCTAAATGGGAGGCTGGCATGTGGCAACGCAAAGGGCTGCCCTCCAGTGCCATCTGTTTGGGTTAAAAGAGTGGTTTTGTGTGTTGGAGCTCAGATCCCACCTGTGTTCTATACTTAGGTTCATGAGTGAGTTACATTTCTTTTAGTCCCACCAGTTTGCAGTGGAATGGAGTGTTTTGTGACCAGCCATGCCCACCATGGGAACCATTTTATACATGGACACCATGGCAACCATCTTGTGAGAGCACCCATGACACTCTCTCAAAATTCCAAATGTGCCCACTGATCCAAAAAACTTGGCGACCCCTGCTGGGGTGTGTGGTAGACTGTTTCTGTGTGCCCCAAGGATCCTCGGTGATACACAAAGTCTCCTTACCCTCCTCCCCCCTTGACATAATGACAAGCCATTCCCTCACAACACTATGGGCTTCATCACACAGAGCTTTTATCCTGCGATTGAGATGGCTCCTTCATGGACGTTTGCGGGCTCTTTGCATGATGCCGTGACCCTCCTGCACTGAATGCCCTTTGTTCCATTTTTAAATAAATTGGAGATAATGAGCTATCAAATTACCCCGCTGTGTTCCACTTCAGTTTCCTCCATGAAAAGAGTTAAAGCGGCAAGAAGAGGAGCGAGACCAGTGAAAGATAATGGAAGGCTCAGATATGGGAAGAAGGGGGTAGGAAGGAAGCTCATGTAAAGGGAGTCAGTGGTGATCCTGCATTTAAAATGGAAGCAGAAGCCCTGTTTTAAATGCAGGAGTTTAGGCTGGTGCAGAGATGCCCTATACTTCTCTGTCCAGTGGAAGGAGCTCATCCTTAGGGTCCCTGTCTCTGTGTTTCTTTCCAGAATGCCTTCTGGTTCAGCCTGGGCTGCTGCACCTTCTTCCTCATCCCCAGCATCTTCTTTGCCATCAAGACCACCAAGCATTTTCGCCCCATCAGGCACCGACTAGTGTAAGTGGCGGGCAGAGGCACATGATGGACTTGTGGGGAGGGCGGCTTGCTGCTCGTGTTTTATTTATTTACTTACTCAGACCATTTCTAGGCCACCCTTCGCTATAAAACTCCCAGGGTGGCATGTCACCAGTAATAAAATCATAATAAGACAGCGTAAAAACACAAATAAAGATCAAAGCATGGAAGCATTAAAACCAGTAACACCCAGCACAGCTATACCATGAAATTAAAATCAGTGTTATGATATAGCTCTCTTGGACACTATTGCTTTTAAAACCCACTGAAATGGCCAGGCAATCAAAAAAAGTATTTTTCTGGTGCTCAATAAAGATGGGTAAGTTTCCCAAAAGCTCCCCTGGGATTAAATTTGAATGTACCTGAGTTAAAAGAATGGGAAGAATGTGGACAATTCTTGTGAGCCAGTCCCAGGGCTGGTCTGAGGCGATGTTTTCCTGCTCCCAAAGGAATTAATGGGACCTTTCGTTCCTACAGGGCTTGGGGAAAATGCTGCAGTGGTGAAAATGGGAGGTGAGGGCCTCCCATCCAGCTCTTCCCCTGGGTGAGCCATGGGATCCTCCCCCACGTTTGGCCCCCAAGGCAAAGCAGCTCCATAAGTTTGCATTGAAGTAGGGAGCACACATTACCGGGGCAAAATAAGAGGGACCCCCCCCCCCGACTCCCGCTGGTCCTCAGAGGACTCTGGCCTCCCTCTCCCACACCATGATTTTGCCTGCATTGGGGTCCCTCCTCAGGCAAGCTAATGGAGCATGGCAGTGGCAAAAAACAGAAACCTTTCCTGAGTACTCCGATGTTTAGTGTTTGGGAAAGAAAATTTGGGGTAAGAAGCCTCATGCCCCATTTAGACTCTGGTCCAAACCCCCTGGGGTCATGTCTGAGCCAGACATCATCCTCCGTGCCAAAAGGATAATAGGACTGGCACCAAGTGAGAATCCCTGGGAAGAGCATTTCATATACAGAGATGGACGGTTTCGGCTTGAGGGCAAAACACACGAGCCCCGTGTTGACTGCAAAGGGCAACAGACAGCCGTGTGTCTTCCTAACACAGGGAGACATCAAATGGCCACCATTGGCCCCCACATTTCAAACCTCCCTTCCCAACCCTGCTAGTGAAATGGAATCTTGTGTTCTGATGCAGTGTACTAGGGAGCAAACCACGGAGGGGCGCAATTGCCTTCCGGCCATGTTTGTTGGCTTCCCGGAGGCATGTTGCTGATCACTGTTGGACCAGGGTTGGCCAGATTTCTGGCCTGTTGGATCTGCTTTGTTTTCTATTAAAACCCCGAGGTCTGCTAACCAGAGCCAGGTGCAAAATAGTGAGGAAGGGGCAGTGGACTCAATTACCTACTGTACCTCATAAGCTATGCATTGTAGATGCAAATACAAACCCAGTGGTGTAGCGGTAAATTTGAAGTGCAGGTGCTCATCATGACAGCCCCCATAGCCACACCCCTGAGGAGAGTCCAGAAAGGTTGGAAGCTCCATTGATCCCTATAAACAAACTCATTCTAGAAGTTTTTTCACCACCAGGAACAGGCCTTTTGTAAAGGCCATGGATCTAAATTGTCCATTCAAGACCAAGAGATCCCAAAGTACTTTGCATTACAACAGGAAACAATGGCCCAGTTTGCACTGTCACGGAGGGGAAATAAGACACGGTGACTTATTCTGCCCCCCGCCCCCCGGCCATGTGTGCCAGTTGTGTGACCGGGGGTGGGGTGGGATTTGCATAATTATCCTCAGCAGCACGACTTGTGCAAACCCGGCCAGGGCGGTTTGTTGCTGTGAGTAACAAGCCAGCCAGAACTCTACAACAGGCCATGGGTTCTTGTGGCTTGTTACCCATGGCAACAAGCTACCTTGGCAGGCTTTGCCCGACAAGCTGCACTGCTCAGGGTAGTTATGCAAATCCCCCCAGCATGCAACGGGTACACACACATGGTGGGAGGGGAATAAGCCACCGTGGCTTGTTTCCTCCTTCATGATCATGTGAACAACCCAGTCAACAGGCAGGTTCACACAATCACAGAGGGAAGATAAGCCACGGTGGCTTATATTACCTCCTCGTGTGTGCCGGTTGCAAGCCACATAATTACCCCTGCCTGGTGTAGGTTGTGACATCTGAACCCAGCGAGTTTGGGTGTCTGGAGTGGCTTACAAACCACTCTGAAAACCATGGCTTGTGCAAGGGTTTCAGGGTGGTTTGTATACCACCCCAGCCACTCACCCTCTCCGGGTTCAGACATCATGACAACCTGTGCCCGGTGAGGATAATTATGCTAATCAGGCAGCTCATGAGTGGTGTGTGAGGGGAGGGAAAATAAGCCACCGTGGCTAATTTTCCCTCCATGATTGTGCAAACCTGGTCAGCATATTGTTGCTGGGTAAATCTATTTCCCTCCAATTACTGTGAGGACTACAGCTAAGCTCAGAGGGAACAGGGAAGCTGAGGAGGGGTGGCAGATGACATTATTGTCCCTGCTAACCATAAAGTCCCAGCACATTGCCCCCGTGAACCCTCCCTTCCCTTCATCACTATGCAATCATACATCTGAGTTACAACTACTATCTATCAGGGATTCAGTGGCCAGTAGAACTGCACAAAAACCTGGCTAAAGGTAACCAGTTAGTATTCCCATTTTACAGGTGAGGAACACTGAGACTAAGAGATAAGGATGTTAGAGCTTTTTTTTTCAATTTTACTTGCTATTGTTAAACTATTGGCAAATCACCCAGAGATCTACCAGTAGATCTGATGCCCCTTCTGCCTGCCCCTGGACGAGATGGACCCACCTTGGTCTCGTGCAGCAAGCAAGGCAGTTCTTATGTTAAGAATATACAATGTTGGCTGACTAGGTTTGTACTGTATTTTATGCTTGCTTGCTTTATTTGTTTGTTCGTTTGTTTGTTTGTTTTGATTGAAACATTTTTAACAGAACTATTTTCTGGGTGCTAATCAACAAAATTAAATTAACACAATTCAAAAAGATACAATACAACATTGAAGCCTGTTAGGGACCCTGGTTTAGCAACAGATCACCACACCCTTGTAAACAAGAGTAACAGCACCTCCCCAGTGGCGGAATCTCAACTGGACTTCTCTCCAATTCTCGCATTTGTTTTCTTCCATGTGGTGTCCAGTTCTACTGGGTCAGAGGAAACCTATCCTTTCCACATTCCACGTGTGACATCTCTGCGGCTGTAGGAAGTCTTTGCACCAAGATATCCAGGTGAGGAGGACGCGTGTTCCCTGGGCACGTGCAGCTCCTGGGCTTTCCCCTTCCTGCCAGAGGATCAGCATGAAGTCAGCAAGCTGGCACATTAGCCCAGAAAGAGAGACACCTGGGTAGCTTTGCCAGTGTGGGAATGTCAGGGCCACCAAAGGGATCTCTGCCACCCTCCAGCTTCCTCTGGTTACTTTCTTAAAAAGTTACAAAAATGGCATTTGGCTACCACTGCTGCCACTTCCAAGCCATATCCAGCGCCTAAGAGTCAGGGGACTGCCTCCATTGTGCCTAAGCACATGTTATCAGGATAAAAAACAGGAACAGACTGGCCCCAAAGAAGCTCCTAATAAAATTTCCAGTGGGCTGGAGTTCTGCCCTTTAAAAGGGGAAACCCTTGAGGATTGAAGAACGGGGGAGGAACCATCCCTTGGGATGTGGATCAGTTAGTTCCTTGCAAGTCAGAGGGCCTGCAAGAGGGAGGGTTTGTGAAAAGCCAAGCCAGAGACAAGGTAGGTTTTTTCCCCATTAGCATTTTTAAGTGTTGATCCACTTAAGTGGATCAACATAAAGTGGATCAGCATTTTAAAGTGTTAATCCATTTAAGTATTGAATGTTTTAGAATTTAAATTGGATTAGATTAATTTAGATTAAATTAGAATTTAATTGACAGTTTCCCTGAGGTACCATGACCAGTTCACTCTCAAGTATTAACTGGTACTTAAAGTTGATTGGCAGAGTAAGATCATAAGAGCCCTGCTGGATCAGACCAAAGGCCTATCCAGTCCAACATTCTGTTCCCACTGAGGTCCACCTGTCCTACAAGCAGGACATGACTGTAACAGCAGCACTCCTCCCCCGCTTGTGTTCCCCAGCTTACTGCCTGAGACCGGAGGCAATATATAGCCATCATGACTAGTAGCCATTGATAGCCTTATCATCCATGATGGATTCGATTCTAAGGATTCATGAGGGGTAGTGGTTATCCATCAAAATATTTACCACTACCCCATTGGCTGTCCCAGCTTTCAGTTAACAGTATACTAAGGTCCTATATGTTATGGATTAAATCCTTTCTTCTCCCCACTGCCCCTGCTCCCAACTCCTTAAAGATATTTTTTCTCTGGAGTCAGCCCTTTGGTTGGGCAGCAGATGGAAAAGGAGGCAGAGGTTTTGCTGTCTGCGCAAGCAAGAGAAACACGCACAGCCCTTAGGACTGCCTGTTTTGCTTGTCTGTCTCTCAAAATGGAGAGTTTCAGCCTGTATAATGGCAGAAATCATGTCAAGCATACCCCATATAATCAGAGATCCCTGATGCCAGGGGTGGGCAGAAGGTAGCCTGGGATCTACTGGTAGATCTCTGGGATATTTACTGTAGATTGGCAAGGATTTCTGACTCCCAAACATTTAACAATAGCAACAACAAAATGAACATACACACACAACCCAGCAAAACAAAAAATAGGCTTCTGAAATTAAGAAAGTTTGGGATAACTAGGAATGGGTTCTTGTGTGGAAGGACTGTGTGTTCAACTCCCTCCTGGTACTCAACAATATCCCTATGTGTCCTCAGCAGCTGCTCAGAGGCCCCCTGTTCTTTAATCCCAAGTGTGTGTCTTTTGCATCTGGCTCCAGTTGGTGGATCCTGGGGTTCCAGTAAAGCACATATTAGATCCTGCAGGCCTGAAATCTGCCTTCCCTTGCCTTATATAACTGTGCTTTAGATGATCCAGTTTGTCTACACATGGAGCCTCACCCCAACTGCTAATCATGTTTTCCTCACTTGTAGGAATCACCCTGGAAAAGTGTCCAGACCCTCCCAAGATTTCGCCCTCCATCCCCATCACGAATGCTCTGTGGGGACTGATACTGGGCTGTTGTTGAAGAGGTTTCTCTTGGACTCAAAAGTGTTTTAGCTGTCATTAATCTCCACCTTCATCAGATGTTGTTTTTGTTCAAAATATCCCTTATTGGTGCTCCTCACTCAGTGGAGAGTGAGTCAGATTGTAGATGATGGCATGGCAGTTTATTTCCACATATTCTTGTAGGTAGTCCTGTTTTTGATGCAGCCTGGTGGATAAAATCTAAACCTTAAGTGGTAACCTTAGCTTCGCCAAAAGGGGATGCGTTCAAAGCTCTGGTGCCTGTTTCACCACTTGGCAGGGTTTTTTTTAAAGGTGGGGGGAATCCCCAAACTAGCACATGGCAAGAATTGTGGTTGTGCTTGCTTGGGGTGACTGGGGCTGATAAAGGAGTGGTAGTGGGGACATCCACACATATCCCACCCCCACCCCCACATCCCTATTCAGCAATATCCAGCTTACAGCAGCTTCAGACATTAAGGATATTATTAATATCTGACACTTCTGACAGCATGTCATCTTATGATAGCTGTGGTGTCCAACGTCTTGATCCTACAGATCCAGATTCTCCCCAGAGAAGTTAGTTGAGGGCTAGAACCTTCTGCCCACTCCCCCAGCAATGATGTCACCATGGCCCTGAGCAATTGGACCTGAGAAGGTCTGTTCCCCCAGGCTCTAGTGTAGAACAAGGGCAGCACCCCTTGCAATGTAAAATGAGAGAATGCTCCAGATGCAAAAGCTCCAAGCAGCCTGCACACAGCTGACCTTTTTCCACAGTCATCATTCAGTGTAGTCCATCATGGCTGCTCTAGAGGTTGCAGAATCCAGTGGCTCCCTGTTGGGCCTAGCAAGAGCAGACCGACGCCGTGCAGATTGCACTTCTGAGTACTGAAAAAGTGAATGCAAGGATTGTTACGTGTGATGATGGCATGCACGTCTGTTTTGCTGCAGGTACATGCAGTGTGCAAGTGCTGGAACCCCATGACCAATTGTGGCTTCCTGACACAGTACAATAGACTGAGTGCAACTATCACATGTGAAGATCTACATGTGAGGTTTGCACACTTTCTCCTACATGGCAGAGCTATCTGTGTAGAAAATTCTCCACATTTGAAACCACCTTAAGAACTGTTCCAAGCACTGCATGGGCGGAAAGCCCAGGTTTGCCATTGATTGTACACTGAAAAGAGCTCCTGGCTTCCTGGTGAGTGCAGCTGTATGCCATTCATCTTTGTTGCATTCACATTTTCCATTGTTAGGTGAACATTTAAAACATCTGAGGTGGATTCCTAAGAAATGTAATGCATAAAGCAGCCATCGTGGGACATCTTGACATGTGCATTTGGAGATTTTTTCTCCTTTTTTGTGGAGCCCCTTCCTTTGCAGAAAGGTACATGCACAAAGGGGTATATATAGTGTCTATTTCTGGCAATATTCCTTTGCATGCCATGCCACCAAGAATAGCTTCAGAGGCTGCTTTTCACAGGCAGTTTACATAGAGGTGCGTAACTAAAATTAAACATGGTATTCCCTGCTTCGGTCATGTGTGTCTCGGCATGGTGAGGAGTATCAGAAAGAAAAAATTAGTGCTGTGCCAAAAATTTCTCTCACATTTTTTTCGACCATTCTCATTCAATTTGATAGAAGAGAAATTCTTGCTTTTGAAAAGAAATTCAGTACTGAAGAAATTTTGGAGAAAGTCTCAAGGGTTGGGTTTGGGTTTCTTGGGCTTACCTTTCTTAGGAGGTGGTGGAGGAGTGAGTGCAAGTGTCCTGTCTTTCATTGTACAGTCATCATCCCTTTGGCAGCCTGTAGCCTCCTCAGCTCCCTGCACTTCAATTGAAACCCAGTGGAAGGCACCATGAGGCAATTCGTCCCGTGGGGCTTTTCCAGATCAGGAAGTGCAGGCGGCTTGGGAGGCTGGCTGTAATTAGGTAAGCTCAAAAACACCACCAAAAGAAATTCAGCATAAATTATAAACTGTCCTGAGAATAAGGCAGAACAGTGGAAGCCCCTTTCATGGGGGAAGAAAACTTTCTGGAAACTGGAGGACAGAATTTGGCAAAGCACTAACTCCACCTCATCCCTGGAGCTTGACACAACACTGTCCCCCGCCCCTCACACCTGCATTGTGGTGGACGCAAAGCAGGGGCCAGCCTGCCAACACAGTTGGCAGCACGAAAAACCTTACCAAAAATGAAAAAGCTATGCTACAAGCCCTGCCAATGGGGAGCCCGGCCTGGGAAAACCTGTTGGGTATTTCTCATTCCTCTGGAGAAATTTGGTGAAATTATCTCCCAAATTTCTCTGCCCACAAATAAGGTGGAGAATTCTGAGAGGCCATCTGAGCACAGCTCTAGAAAATATCTCCTCCTGTGTGCATACGAAGCTCCCAAAGATTGTGAGCCCTTCAGGGACAGTAATCCAGTCAGTCTTGTGCATGAATAATTGCTGTCATTTGCCTTGGGAAGGTTGTCCAATAAATAAATAAAAGCAGTCTTAAGAGACATGGCTATCAAAAGTTCTTTGTTCCCGTTGTTGCTGAGTATGTCTCTTTGGTGAGGGGAGGAGATGACTGAGGAAAGATATCATTAAGGAATGTCCTATGGTTTCAGTCATCCTGTGTGGTGATCTTCCCACAGGTGGAAGAACAGGTTTGCTAGGCTGTCTCCCTCAGTACTATTTGCTAGATGCAATAAAGAGAGAATTTTAGCAGGTGCAGGTTCTCCTGCTATTGTGTCACTATCATGACGGAAGCTAAGCCTGCCAATGTTCTCTTTTGAAAATAAGACATGTAAAATTAATTTGAAATAGCTTTTGGATTTTTAAAGGAATCTCTAATAAAAGGACCAAAATCAAGAAGCCATTTACAAAATTCTCAATACATCAAAAATATCACTTGCAAACTATTAATCTGAAGAACTGGGAAGCCCCATTATATGAAATTGCCATCCCCCTCTCCCTTGTATCAGAAGCAAGACAGAAACGGTTCCATAATGAACTTTGACAATCCTGGGCCGTGTTTCCATGACAAAGGAAGGAGAAACTAATGGAGGAGTACCAGATTTTTAAAAAGGGATCAGCTTTGCTGTGAGTGGGGTTCCATGAGCAGATTCTCCGCACCAGTAAAAGATGCTTCACAGAACAGACTTCCTGGTGGAGGTGGGGGTTGGAGTGAAGGTCATCTGACTGGCAGGGGCTGCTCAACCAATAAGAGAGACTTCCCCCTCCCCCCCTTTCTCCTTTCCCCTAAAAGTCCAGATGCACCTCCATTTCAGGAGCAAGCCTCATTGAGCACAATGGGAGTTACTTCCGAGTAGACACACACATGCTTGTGCTGGGAAAGGGAGGGAGGAGAGCACAAAGATGGAAACCAGCCTCTATTTTAACCTGCAGGACCTCATTGACCACAATGGGAATTACTTCTGAACAGGCAGTAATGGGTTTGTTGTGGGAAAGACAGCAGTAAACACAAAGACAGAAGCCAGCCCCCATTGTAACCTGCAGGATATCTATAACAAAGCTGTGAAGTACTTTCTTCCTAAGGCAATTAATCCGGAGTTTGAGATCACGCTCAGTCACACTTAAGGAACTGGGCTTTGAATTGGGCTTTAAAATGTGCCATTTCCATTGAGGGGGAACCTCTGTAAGTTCTGATGTAGGCATTCAAAGGCAAGCCTCATTCAGCACAATGGGAGTTACTTCTGAGGAGACATAATGGGTTTATTGTGAGAAGAGATGGAAACCAGCTCCCATTTTAATGCACAGGATCTCTGTAAGGAAGCTGTGAAGTACTTACTTCCTAAAGCAATCAGTCAGACCCCTGAGATAATTACGCTTAAGGAATTGTGCCTTAAAATGTGCTGTGTCAGTTGAGGGGCTTCTTTGTTATTTCTGTGGTCATTGAGAGGGCAAGCCCCATTCAGCACAATGGGAGGAAACACCCCTTGACTGGGGTCACGGTGAAAGGCACACCCCTGGGCAGGGCTATCATACCCGAGGTCAATGCAGGGGTTGGGGCACACAGCAACTATACTGGGGAGAACCCAACTTAAGGAAAAGAATCTGACTTTAAGCAGTCTCATGTCAACTGATGAAGTGCAGAGCAAAAAGGGATCCTGATGCAGTCATTCACGTCATGGCAGCAAGATTCCTCTTTGCACTATCGACTTGCATGAGCAGTCTGCACAAAGCCCAGAAATCACGAATGGAAGAATAGTTGGGTACCAACACATCAGTGCCTTTCTGTGACTGGTTTGCCTTCCGGGAAAAGGGTATTTTGTGATTAGTTATGACTACCATGACAGCCATTTTGTGAATGGGCAAGCCCTGCCATGGCAGCCATTTTTTGAGAGTGCCCACGATATGCTCTCAAAATCAAAATGTGCCCATTGGCTCAGAAAGGTTGGAGACCCTTGGGTACACCACCTCTCTGAAACGCCTTTCAGTGCTCTCAGAAATTATTGCCATCCCTAGTCTGAAACGTTCTAGAGCCAATGTAGTGGAGAGCCAGTGTAGTGTAGTGGTGAGAGTGACGGACTGGGAGCCGGGAGATCTGGGTTCTAGTCCCCACTTGGCCATGGAAGCTCACTGGGTGACTTTGGGCCAGTCACAGACTCTCAGCCCAACCTACCTCACAGGGTTGTTGTTGTGAGGATACAACGGTGAGGAGGAGGATAACGTAAGCCGCCTTGAGTTCCTTGCGAGAGGGAGAAAGGCGGGGTATAAATGCAATAAATAAATAAATAATAAATAGAGCGCCAACTGAGATCAGGCTTGGCAGCATGTTTAATGTATTTCTCTTAAGACAGCTGAGTGCGGTCATACTTAGCTACCTTCTGGCAGGGCATCTGAATCCAACAGCAGTTTTCTCTTCCAGGACTGAATCTAGTGAAAGCTATAATCTGTCAAAGGTTTCAGTTTAGTTTGTTGTAATCTGGTGGAGCTTTATCAAGTGGTATTTTTTATAGCTGGATGTTTGTGTGTGTGTGTATGAGAAAGATGGATAGACTAACAATAGAGTAATTTAAAAATATATTTATTGCTAGATGTTCCAGCTTCCACCTTCCTCAGTAGCTGGGATGTTAAATGGATACAACAGATTATCTGTCTGTCTGTCTGTCTGTCTGTCTGTAGAAGTACCTTATGTTCATGGCAGTTAAGAACATTTTTAAAAGCTAAAATGACACTAAAAGAAATTGTCAAAACGAACTTATGGGAGGCCAGAAAACAGCAGCTGAAAAGAAAATGACTTTCATCCCCTCAGAAAGGTCTGCTCGGATTCTGCTCATTTTGTCACCTTTGATAAATGGGTTATTACTCTTAATAAATCCGGGTAGTCCCTAGTGCCTTTTTGTGGCAAGGATGTTGCAATCATTATTCACCCTCCAACAGACCTGCTTCAGTAGGTCACTAGTATTCTCTGCCCCAATTCCTATTATACCCCTGTTCATGACTGTAATTCTTCCAAAACCCGCAGCCAACCAAACGTTTCCAGCGGCTCCCCTTACACACAGGAAAGTCCCCCTTTCGCGCTTGCTGCTCCCTCTGCTGGCAGCAGTCTCCCAGAGCACGCCATAGTTCTGTCTCCTTCTCGTCCTGCAAATTATTCCTCAAAGTCAAAACCCATCTTTTCCACAAAGCCTTTGGCTCCACCTCTTGGTCCTCATCTTCAGCTGAAACTGAGCCTCAACAGTGCTCCGCATCTGACCCTCAGGACTGAGCTGCAACGGGAGGCCTTGAGGCAACCTGCACGTTGTTTCTTTCCTCTCTGTGTCTGATCCCTGGAGATCCCTCCCCGCATCTTGGCTCCCCAGCTCAAGAATCGTGGCTATAACCATTCCCCTTTGATCACTGATGTGCGCTGAGATGGCGGCTTTCACCGTCAATGTATACATTTTACTGAGTTGTTCTTTCTCAGGCTGACCAAAGACACCGAGCAGCAGCCTGAGTACACATTTCACCAGTTTTACACTGAAACTGGCTGCTGGTGTTGCAGTAGGGGAGAACCAGCCCTGCAAACGACTCGCAGATGACTAGCTGGTGAAAACTTTCCACCAAAGATGGCGGCGAACTTAACAGTGAGAAGCGGTGCAGCAGCATTGGGCTCTCATTTAGGACAGGCTTCCCTGCCCGGCGCCTTCCAGATGTGCTGGACTACAACTCCCATCATCCCCAGCTGGCATGGCCACAACAGAGGTTGCTGTCCAAGATGTCTGGAAGGTGCCAAGTTGGGGAAGGCTGATTTACGGCCATGGTTTCAAATTGTCCGTCCTATATTGACTAGTCTGCCATGGAGTCCCCATCAGCTGCAGAGGGCACAGGGTCAAACTACACACGATACTCAGGTGCATGACATTTTTTTCTAAACCCCAAAAGCAAAACCTCGATTGGAAGTTTGTGTAGGGGGGTTGGGGTGCTTATCATGATTACCACTGTTATCATTGTTCAGTGGTTTCCTGGCTTTTGCATAGTTTTTCCCCATTCTAAAAGGCTGAAACATCTCTCCTAGGGCTTAGTTGCACTAAGAGCTTTAAGCTACAATATGCGGGTCTTTTTGGCCCTGCCCCTTTTGCCTTGGTCCTGCCCACCACTGGAATGTGATCCCCAAGAGATTACTTTTCAAACCCATCTCTGCAGGGCTGGAAATAGAGTTTTAATCAGAACAGATGTATCCTCAGAGAGGCTGTTCTTTTGATAGGGGGAAAGTAGTTTGGAATTGTCTATTGTTAGGATGATCTTTCACTGTATTTTTTTATGTCTGCAATTTGATAAAGATGTGAAGGCTGTTGTCAGATATGAATGTATGCTTTATTTCAAGTTTTAAAGGATACACTCGTTAATTTTAGATGCATTTAATGGATAAATAATGCTCCAAATTGTAAAGGTAAATTGTTATATGCAGATAAAGGGTATTCCTATCCATTCTTTTTTATACAATAAAAGGATTTTTTAAACCCTGTGATCAGATAAAAGAACTCTGAATTAAAATTGCCTTCACCTACTTTGTAACAGCCATTAAAGAAGAAGAAAAGTGAATTGCCCTTGGCAGGACCTTCTGCAACTGGGGTGCCACCACTGAGAAGCTTCTGTATCTTGTAGTGACTTGCTGTATCTTAGATGGTGTAACAGGGTTCCCTCAAAGGATCACAATGGAGAGGGGGAGATCTTTGTGAGAAAGCATTCCTTCAGTTAAGCAGAACGCATATGGACCTGCTGCACTGAGAATGAGGTAAGTGTGCAGATGGGTCTCTTCTGAGGAGTCTCATATGTACAATTCACCCTTGAATACCATCTACTTGACAAAAACAAGCAACCACAAAATTGCCTTGAAATCCCAGTTCCATTGCTTTGTGATCATGGGCTCCTTCACATGGTGCTTTTATCCTGCTATTGAGATTGGTTACTCATGGAGGTTTGTGGGTCCTTTAGATGATGTCATCAACCTCCAAGTCATCTCCTGCACTAAATGACCATTATCCCATTTTTTTAAAGACTGGAGATAATGAGCTATCAAATTACAGTACCTGAGTTCTGCTTGAGTTCCCTCATGAAAGGAGGAAAACCCACAATAAGAGGAGCTGGACCACAGCGCCATCTAGCAGTTGAATAATGAAACATATGGAAGCCTCAGATAAGGGGGGAAAGGAAGGGGAAGGAAGCACGTCTAAAGGGAGTCTGTCACGATCCTGCATTTAAAATGGAAGCAGAACACCCCCTTTTAAATGCAAGATTTTAGGCTGGTATAGAGATTCTCCATGTATGACCCAGAAAAGCCTCATCCACTCCCCCAGCCCATTCTAGCTGCCCACCCTTGGTATAGTCTAATTGGAATTGGTTCAGAGGAAGGCAGTGGAGATGGTCCAGAGTATGGAAAACAAGCTCCATGAAGAAAGATGGAAGGAACTGAGATGTTTAGCCTGGAGAAGAAAAGACAGTCATGATACCACCATTCATATACTTGGGGGACAAAGATTTGCTCTCTGCTGCCCTCCAGAGGGCAGGGCTAGAGCTTATGGGCTTTAGTTATTTATTTCAAAAAATGTCTAGCCGGCTTCTCTTCTTTAAATAAATAAATAAATAAATCCCAAAGCAGATTACAATACAAGGAGGGAAGATTTTGGTTGACCATTAGGAGAAACATCTTGATGGGAAAAGCAGTTTGACAATGGAACCAACATCCTTGGGGTGAGGGTTGAGCTCTTTAAGAAGGGGCTGGACAGTCACCTGTTGGGGGTTGCTGCAGCTCCAGACTTTCTTCCCCCAGGAGGGGTTTTGGCTAGCTGCCCCCCCTCCAACTCTGCAACTCTGCAACTCTGCACCTACTTGGATACAGTTAAATCAGGCTATTGGGGAACAACTCACCCACGCCTGGAGAGGTGTGCACAGGAGTTGCTAATGCTTCGGGAAACAGCAGCATTCACAGCAGAAGCTTTTGTTACATGCAGAGCATCTGGAGCTGGAGGTAACAAAAGGGAGTATAACATTGCATCTTTAAGGTGAGGTCAGAGATGAAGGACAGCATTCACTTTTTAATCTGATTGGGAGAGATCAACATGGATTTAGCTTCCGTTTGGGGTTGCTGCAGAACACACAGGTTTCAAGAGCTTTTGTGTTGTCCCGGGAAGGCAGCAGAACAAACGGCAGGGCCAAGAATGGTGATAAGCCCATGGATAAAAACAAGTGTCCAGCATCCTTGGGGTTGCTAGATTGTTCAAAGATAAGTCCTTGATAAACGAGGCTCCAGGCCAGAAAACACCACAGCAGAGGATGCAAAATGTTTCCAGATTCTAGTTGATCATGAAAAACGATCACAAATCTATCTCTCTAGGACTTCCTTCCCCAGCTTGGTGCTTTCCATTTGTGTTGGACTACAGCTGCTATTATCCACAGCCAGCATGTCTTGAGGTCGTCTGGAAGTTTGGGAAGGCTGCTCTAGGAGGAAACCTAAATCACAAACTGACTGCCCCCATTGCTACATTGAAATCCTGACATGAAAGACCAAGAAAACCAAGACAGAAAGGGATCAGCCATCACCACAGAGATGAGATTCTCTTCTGGTGGATAAGAACAGCACCTATGCTGCCTCTGAAAGGACGCCCTGGCTTGTTTATTGCAATTACGCCTTTGATGTCAGCAAAAAAACAAAACAAAAGGAGCCTCATGAAATGTTGGCAGAAGAACATTGTTAGAGAATAGACTGTATCTCCATTTGGAGATGAGAGCGCTTGGATCTGCCTCTGCTGTTTCATATGTTTGTTTAAAAAATTAACATGATGTGTTTATTAGCTTAATTGCAGCTAGGGATGTATGAGAGATTTGTTTCAGTTTGTTTTTTATCAGGATTTGCCCAGTTTGCACCTTCTGGACTAAACATGGACTCAGACGCAATCTGTGGTTGAAGTCTGTACATTTCCAAGCTTGCAGTGTGATTCACAGACCAAAAAATATGTTCGACAGCATGCATACATTTGAAAAATGTGCACAAAAATGTGCGCTTTTGAAAAATGCACACAAATATGCTTTAATCAACGGGAGAAGAATGTGTACATTTCAAAAATGCGTGCAATTGATATGTACACTTGGAAAAATACACATGAACATACGCATGGATTTTCATGAGAAAAGCAAAAGACAATGCTCGCGATCTGATATGGACTTGAGTTGGGACGACCTTCGAGATGGAATTTGGAGAACTCTAGCGAGCTCACGTTTTGCTGATTCCCACATCCCTAATTGCAGCACTCCAACCTGTCTGCTCTGCTAAGGCAAAGAGTACAGCATTGGGTAAGTAAGACCCAAACAGGCAGATTGGGATTTCAAATGCCATTAGAATATAGGAAGCTGCCTTATACAAGGTCAGACTGTTTGTCTGTCTAGCCCAGTATTGTCTACTGGGACTGGCAGCAGTGGCTCTCCAGGGTCGCAGGCAAAAAAAGAGTCTTTCCCATCACCTGCTACCTAACACAGAGACACACTGGCGAAACTGGAGATGCTAGCCACTGGCCCTGGGATCGGCATGCAAAGCACGTGCTCTGCTCTCTCCTAAGCTATGGAGCTTCACTGAACCTGCTCCCAAATCATGCAAGAATTTGGGGTACACTCCTCTCCCCTTTAAAGTTGCTCCTGATGCCAACGCGTGAAATAAAAAAATGCGCACAGGGAACACATAGTGTTGCTGCAGCATTGTGGGTACGAGCGTGCGCTGGAAGGTCCCTAGTTTAAATTTTGCCCAGTTCCAAGCTCATTAGGTAGCCTGAGGCAAGCCACTCTCCCTCATCCTCAGCTCTGCTATCTGTAAAATGGGGACAATAGCACTGCCCCACCTTACCATGCAGTTGCTATCCTGTTCCATTGGGGCACGGGGTCTGCCAGGGAAGAGCTGAGCCAATGCAGGTCGAAGTAAACCAGGTCCATTCAATTAAGCCCGGTTCACTTCAAGCCAGTCAGCTTCAAGAAGTCAGGTCAAAGCAGGCCAAGTGACAGTATCTCAGGGCAGAGTCAACCAGGCTGAGGTGAACTGAGGTCCAACAAGTCAGGTCCAAGGTACATCTGGCATAGTCACAGCAGGTTCGAGTGAGCAGCAATCAGGGCCCTGTGCGCTCTTCTAGCTGAGCTGCAAAAAGATGCTGCTTCAGTGAAGAGCTGGGCTCCCCTGAGGTCTTCAAAGGGCAGGCTGGGCTGGACCATCCAGTAGCTCCACCCTGTCTGCAGTTCTTAGATGGGCCATGGCTGATTCTGCAGCCTCATGGTCCAGCAGGCCTCTGGAGCAGGAGAGCCCACGAAGGACCTATCCATGTCCTCAGAGCCATGTCCTCGTGTCGGGAAGGCATGGGGGGGAGGCCAAGCGCCCCCGCCCCCCAGTGCAGTCTGTGACTCATCTGAGTTTGAATCTCCTCAGGGTGATGCTGGGTTGCAAATAGTTGGACATGATCATTGTAAGGTTTACTGTGATGATGTACTTGAAGTACTTTGGAAAAAGGAAGGGCAATATAAATGTTGAGCGCTGTTGTGCAGCCTTGCAGCCTACTCCATCACCTCAGCCAGGATAGTCCTTTCTTGAGAGCTGGCAGTAGCCAGGTTTCTGGAAAGAGAAGAAATTTTTATTCTCTAAGGACAGGGATAAAAAAGGACAGGGCAAATACAAAGCAGGGGCTAGATACACCCTTGAAGGGTGTCAAAATGAGGATTGAGCTAAAACAACTTTAAACCACTGGGTGGTTAAAAGAGATCTTAGCCGAATTAAAAATGTTGTGATTTGAATGAAGTATATAAAGCATTTGAAAGTCAAGAATGCTCAAGTCCTATGGCTCTCTGGAACACAGTTTGAAAACTATACAGTGTAATATCTTTATCAAGCCAACTGAAAGGTCACAAAAAATGTGCAAGCTTTTGAGATCTCCAGATCTCATTAGTCAACCTGCTTTTTGTCACATCTTGCCTAATGAAGAGATCTGGAGTTCCTGAAAGCTGCCACATCTTTTTTGATGATCTTTCATTTGGCCTCATAACGTCATTACGCTAATATGGATTTTTGGGTTTTTCCCCTATGGCCAACCTCGCTGTCTTTGTTTTTAGTTTGAAAACTGGCTTAACTGTCAGATCCTATTTTGTGAGACCTTCATGCGACACATTTCCTCTTGCAGAAAATGCAGTGTACAAAATCAGGTGAGACAGGTGCCCTGGAAAAATCACGAGGCAGGCGCCCTGGGAAAAAAAAAGGATGGAGCCCAACGCGTTTTGAGCCAGCAACGCTTCCTCGGGGACAGGCGCCGGCTCGACAACGCTCCCCGTCCGGCCCGCCCCAGAGTTAGTTCCGGGGCCCCTTTGAGCCCCCCCCTTATTCCTGGGGGGGGGCCTCCCTCCCGTCTCGCCTTTCTGGCGGAATGGAAAACGCGGGCTTCCGCGGCGCGCCCTCCCGAAACAGCAGCCGCGGGAGCGGCTTTCCGGGCCGCGCTGCTGGGGCGCAGCACAGGGCTGTCCTCGCGGGCCCCGCTCCCTCCGGGTCCGCGAGGAGGGCCCCGCGAGGCCCCCCCTGGGCAGAAGGGAAGGCCGGGGGGCGCGCGCGGGGGGCGAGGCTGGGGCGCCGCTCCGAGAGGAGAGAGACAAAGGCGGGCGAGGCGGAGGGGAAGGGGGATGCCGCGGGCTTGGTTGCCATGGCGCCCAGCAGCCGTGGGCTGGCCCGTTGCCTGGCACAGCGCGGGGAGAGCAGTTCAAAGGCAAGCTCGGCGCAGGGATGCTTCCACGGGGACAAAGGCTGCCGGCAGCGCCCGCCGAGCGCCGCGCCCGCGTCTCTTCGCCAGGCAGCCCGGGCAGGGCCGGCACGGGGGGCAGCGGCCGCCGGGGAAGCCCGCTCGGGGAGGCGGCCGCGGCAGCAATACCTGGCGGGGCGGGGGCTTGGTAGGCGGAAGGGCGGACGGAGAAAACGCCCCCGCCTTCGGAGGGGGACCCCCAACTCGTCCGCCGGTTTCCCGTCAGGTGATGTTTGACGATATGGTGAGTAAACGCCGGGCACGACCTAGGGCGGCCAGGTGTCCTACTTCGCAGAGGACAGCCCCATCTCGGACAGGTGGTCAGGGGGCAGCCCTCTCTCCGGGGGGCTGCCCAGCCCAAGTCCAGTTTCAAGGCAAAGAACCCCAAGAAGGGAGAGCAGCCGGGGCCTTGGGGTTGTGCCTGGCGCCGGGACGGCCGATGGAGCAGCGGGCACACCGCTCCCCTGGTCACCGTCTTCCCCGCTATGACGCGGGAGTCATTATTTCTAAATTTGTGGGTATACATATAAATTCGCCTATGCAAAATTTATGCAAATTAGTGGCCTCTTTTGCCTTTTCGGGGTGGTGCATTTCCTCTTTTGGGGTGATGTGCAACGATTCTCCATACTCCACCGTGAAAGAAAGGAAAATCTATAGGCCGATGTCTGTTTCAGTTGACGGTTTCTGCTCTTATGTCCTTGTGTGTTTTACTTGCAGCTGCACTGCTTCATGGGTTTTATAGTCTCAATGCTGTATAAGCAATATGTTTCTTGCACAAGTGTATTTCACTAGTGAGAATGTAGATGGATGAGTGTAAAGTGTAAAGTGATGCACATTGGGGCAAATAATCCCAACTTCAAGTATAATCTGGTGGGATCTGAGTTAGGGGTCACCGACCAAGAAAGAGATCTTGGGGTTGTGGTGGACAGCTCAATGAAAATGTCAACGCAGTGTGTGGCTGTCGTAAAGAGTGCATAGTTAAACTATGGCATTCGCTATCTCAAGATGTAGTGATGGCCACCAACTTGGATGGTTTTAAAAGGGGGTTAGACAAATTCCTGGAGGAGAAGTCTATCAGTGGCTACTAGGCTTGAGGGCTATGTGTTACCTCCAGTACCAGAGGCAGTGAAACTATGTACATCAGTTGCTGGGGAACATGGGTGGGAGGGTGCTGTTGCACTCATGCCCTGCTTGTGGGTTCCTGGTCAACCTGGCCAACCTGGCCTGGTTGGCTGCTGTGTGAACAGAAGGCTGGACTGGATGGACCCTTGGTCTGATCCAGCATGGCTCTTCTTATGTTCTCATGAGTGCAGAAAGGTCAAAATACTGCAAGAATACATCATGCTGATTCATGTTATCATAGCTTATTTTATTTTTATCCCATCTTTCTTCTAAGAAGCTCAAGTCAAAGTACATGGGTGTCTTCCCTCCACCCACATTTTATCCTCACAACAGTCATGTGAGGTAGGTCATACTGACAAAGAGTGGATGGCCCAAAACTTTGTTTCTGAGTGGGGATTCAAACCTGGGGCACCGCAGTCATAATCCAACACTCTAACCACTACACCGCAACTAGTTTGTTGCAAGTGAATTTGCCAGAACCATTGGTTTTCAGAATGGCAACCTGAATTTTCTGACTGGGATTTAGAAGTGCAGATACTATAATATGCAGCGCAAAATGCATCTGCATTTTTCTTTATAATTCTAGTGGCATCTAGAGTATATGCATGATAGTTACAAAACCACAAACAGAACATTCATTTCTGGCAATTATTTTCAAGGGAGTCAGTTTGCATGTTCCTCTGCCAGTCGGCTGATTCATACATACTCGGTCAATGCTTGTTTTTAGTACACTTGACGACTGATGTGCACTGAATATGTGAACTGGGTCCCTTGAAATGCTTTGCTTAAGGTGATATGAATATTTTATCTGCCATGGCACATTCACAAATGCAGGTCATCACCTGATGCTGCAGTCATCTAGTGATCAACTTGCATGTGTGAACCAGCCCCAAGTTATACCAATCAAATGAACAGAAATCAAGAGATATACATGCATGTGTGAACCAGGCCCAAGTGTAGAATAATCAAGTATATTTAACTGCTGGACATGCATGTGTAGACAAACCCTACACCTCCAGTACATCCTTCAATTAGATGCCTTGACCTGGCTGCCTCACTTGAGAAAATTCACCCAACATACGCTCCATTTGTCCCTGTTTTCTGGTACTCATCCCAGTAAATTATGATTCCTTCTATTTGTGATGTTCAGGTGGTGAGTGCTGCTACTTATGTAGCTAAAATGGCACCACCCACATACAAGAGGGAGCTAGATTTGCAGAAATAAAAAAGCGTTGGGGGAGAAACCTTAACTGGAGTGGGGGCCGGGGGGGGGGAGTTAAAATCAGCCCACTGAGGACTGAGTATGTTCAGTGTCTATCGAAGGCTGACCAGCTGTCAGGGGGAGACAGAAAATTGGGAGAGGGTGTGGAAGGGAGTGCCAGGAATCCTGAACCATAGATCTCCACACTGGAATGTTTTGATGCAGGGCCTGCTTCTCACTCTCTGTATTTTGCCCCTGCTTTTGCCTAGGGGTCCATTGTTTGTTTATTTATTTGTAGGCTGCCTTTCAAGGTAGAACCCCCCCTTCCCCAAGGTGGTATACAAGATAAAAGAAACAATACAACACAAAGTTCAATAAAAAACAGTGATTACAAATAGAGAGCTCTAAAGGAGCTATCCAAAGTGTGAAGCTATAGAGCTCCAATTAGTTCTGACTGAAATCCGGAGTGGATTCACTGCCCCACTGCCAGCCATCAGAGCCACCAGCCTCCACTGCAAATGGAACCAGCAGGCCAAAAATGAAGAAAAGGCCAACGAGAACAAGAAATTAAGAAAAGGTCAATGAGAACAAATGGGTTTTCAGAGCTTTCCTGAAGACCTGTAAAGAAAGGGTCTGAAAAACCCTTGATGGAAGCTCGTTCCAGATGCGTGGGGGCACTACTGAAAAGGCCGTCTCCCTTGGATTCACCAACCTTGCTGTCCTTGGTGGTGAGCAGGTGAGAAGGGCCTCTGTTGATGACCTCAGAGTGCATGGCAGGATGGTACGAGTGCAGGGAGTGCCTCGAGTTAAAATGTTGTTAGTGTGAGTTTTTAGAGTTGTCACATTCTTTAGAGTTCAGCTCCCTCCTGCAGGGTCTCCAGAAGGAACATTTCTGAGTGGAGAGTAGATTAAATTCTTCCCGACTCTAGTGTACATGCATATCAATGCATGCGCAAGGAACACTATAAAGGTAGCCATGTGGCCCTGGCTCAAACACTGTAGATGCTGAGGTTTATTTTGAATGGCGTTAGCACACAGTCAGACAATTATGTTTTGCGAATATATCTTTACCCCAAAGAATAAATACCATCTTGGTTTTTCAACTGGTGGAGGGCAGGATACCAATTTACTTCCAGTGCAAATTAATGAATACAGCACGCAAACGACAGAGTAGATCCTTCAGCAATGAGTAACTGGGTGGCAGCAATCTTTAATATGAAAATAAGGGTGTTACAAAAATGTCCCTCTTTTCATCTGTGCAGTGTTGGAGGGTGTCATCCAGGTGGTACTGTTCTCTTCTGGTTATGAGAAGCCTTGATCCTGACTTGTGGGTAGGAGCTGCGTGGATTTATTCTTTGAGTAAACTGAACCTGATGGGACTTCTTGTGTGCTCAGTGATCACACATGCCCAAAATACAGTGCCGAATTGTTACCATTATCATACAGCTAAAGCAATTCAAAAGCTGTCTGGCAAAAAACATAAACCAAAGACTGGGAAGAGAACAAATTAGGCATCAGAACTGGGCAGGAAAAGAGAGACAAAAATAGTCTTGCTGAAAATGTAACACCTTTCAAACTGTCAGGGTTGAGATTTTCATGTGAAAAAGAAAAAGAGAGAGGGGAAGGCTTTGAAATTCAGAAAACATTCCTCCACCATTCAAATTGGAACAGTACTACAGTATTTTATCTCTCCAGCTGGTTAGACATCTGGAACTGAATCGGCAGTTAATTCCCACAAACAACATAGTGATGGAGTTCAAATGTGCCTTGAAGGTGCTGCCTGTATTCCCATTCCCAGCCAGGTTTGCTGTGGTCTGTTGTGATTATTATAGCTGCCACATCTTGACTGGAAGGGTTATGGCATGTGGGTGGCATCAGGGCAAGTTGGGAATCGTGTGGGGCCCAGAAATCCCCGCTGACTTGGGTGGCAGTGCCCCCATTTTTTTCTGCATTGTTGTTGTTGTTGTTATTTAAAGTATTATTTAAAGTATGTTTATCCTGCTTCTCAGCAGCAGCCTACATGCAATCGGCTAAACAAGACCGTCCCTGCCTACAGGCTTACAATCTAAAAAGACATGACACACAAGGAAAAAGGGATGGGAAGGGAAGAGGAGGAAAAAAAGTACTTTCAGCAGGGCCAGTGGAGTGGCTGCTTCCTCCCCTTTTTAAATGTATAACAATTTACAGTTTTTATGGACTGTTCATGTTTCAGAAGTTCTGTCCATAATGAGCTCATAGAAATGTGTTTGTCGATAGCCCTTTCCAAGCATTCAAAGTGGGGACAGAGAATGTACAGCAGGGGGAAGGGGAATGCATGGAAGCATTAGACTCTGCCCCCAACCTTCACACGTTCATGAGAATATCTGCAGAGAGCCCCGAGGGTTCTCTAGTGACATTCAAATGAATAAATGTAGGTCACAGACAAAGCCCTCCACGACTGTGTTCGTACACACATATATTCACTGTACCCACTTTCAGGGCTGGCTCAAGCCATGCCACAACCTAAGGTGGGCAAGCAAACGCAGCCCACCCAATTGGGCCACTGTCTGGGGCCGCCATCATCCTAGGGCTGCCACCACTCCTGCCACCAGTCACTCATGCCCCTCTCCCCCCTGATGAGCACGGGTTACCTAGTCCAGGAAGCTGGGGTGATGGCGGCAGCATTTCAAAGTACTACTGGAGCTCCCACTCAGCTCTGGAGCATCAGATTTGACAGCAGGTAGCCGCCATTTTAAATACTGCCCCCCCTCCAATGCAATGCCCAACATTACATCATTACATTGGGCATTGCATTGGGGGTGGGGGGATCTACAAAATCTAGGGCTCCAGAGCCAGGCCCCCAAGTGAGAATTCAGTTCCAGAGTAGGGTGCAGATGCCAGTGGTGGGAGATGGGACAGGTGGTGGTGAGGAGAGCGCACTCATGTTGCAACCCCTCCCAGTCTGCTGCTTAAGACAAGCTGGTCACTGGGCCTCATGGTAGGGCTGGAGAGCCCACACTGGCTGTCTGCAAAAGGCACCCCTTTGTTGTAAAGGCAGAATTTTGAGAGCTATGAAGTTCAGCACTATACTTATTCAGTCATAACTAAGTCCCACTGAGTTATGACGGAACGGGACTTCTTTTTTTAAAATTTTAACTGTTCTTTATTTCATTTCCATTATAATACATGTACATTATCTTTCTGTACAACTTTGTTCAACAAATGCATGATAAATTGTAAAACAATTTACAAGTATCCATGTTAACAGTGATAAGATGTACATATTTTATTCCTCAGATCAGGTATGTAACCTAGACTAACCTTTCACTGCGATTTTCTTTTTTGTTTGAAAGCATGCGTTACAGTTTGTTAATACATATACCTCCTTATTTGTTATTTTAATCATGTATAGTACCTTTTTGTGTACTATGATCAATGGGAATTACTTCTAAAGGTACATATGTGCTTAACTCCTGGGGCTGTGATCCTAAACGTATTTACTAGGGAGTAAACCCCATGGAACTTACTTTCAAGTCAACATTTATTTTATTATATTTATTGCCAGTATTTCAAAAAGTCTCCCCAAGGCGACTCACAGACAAAATTAAAACATAAACACAATAAAAAAAACCCAACTAATTTAAACTTACAAAAGTAAAATATGCATAGGGTTGTCTTGTAAGTGTGCTCAACTTTTTGTGGGGTTGTGGCCAATGAATTTCTGCTGGAAAAGGGGCTTCTGCGGGCAGCAAAGAGCAACAGTATACCAATGGTTAATATACAGATGAGTTCTTTTGTAGAAATAAAAGCCACAGTCTTGTGATTCAGTTTGTCATTCCTGTTTGAAAAACTGAATTGCTTTGCTGGGTAATAAGGCCTTTAATGGCCATTTGGCATTAGGGACCCGTTTGCATGCTAACTAGGTCACCAGATTAAACCGCAGCAATCTTAGAGAACAGCTGAACCAATTCAAAGCACAGACCAGTGTTATAAGAACGTGGGTGTGCACTTCCTCCCATTCATTTCAGTGGGGCACCAGCACAGGAGAACGCCCGTGTGGGTCATGTCGAATAAGTGGGGCACTGCTGCCATTTCAATTTTCTGCCTGTTTCCATCTCCATAGGCTGATGAACTTATAGTGATTGCTCTGTCTCAGGGGTGGAGAACCGTTTCAGCTCTGAGGGTTGCATGTGGTGGGTCAAGGGCATGTTCACATATACATAAACTCACACACACACACACACACACACACACACACACACACACATTACAGCATTCAGGGATGGGGAGTTTTAAACCTTCCCTCTGAGTCTGCTGGGATGGGATCACTGGATGGGGGGGACGTTTTAAGGCCTCCCCGACCCACCCAGTGATCTCTGTTTCCCCTGCAATCTTGGCTCTTAGTAGTAGGAATACAGTGTCCTCAGCAGTGCTGGGATTGCTTGGGGTGGGGAGGTTAAAGCCTCTCCTACCCTCCCTCATTCCCCTGGTGACCCCTTCCAAGGGTGTTTCTACATTAAACATAACCCCCGCAAAACCCCACATCCTTTCCAGACCTTCCTGCTTTCGGTTTCTTTGCGGGATTTGGAAGGGCTCCTTTACACGGCAGACACGTGGTTTGAACTGAGGGAGTACCTTCCTCCCTCCCTGGCATGTGTGCAAAGGGTGTGTGTGTTCTTATTTCCGTAGCTTAACTTCTGCTGTACTCTTTTCTTGAAGCCCCCGGGAAACCTCTGACTTACTTCTGAGTAGACATAAAATGTAAGATTGTGCTGTAAATATACAACCCTTGACACACTTATGTGGGAGTAAGCCGCATTGAACTCAATGGGACTTACTTCTGAGTAAGATCACCCTGTAATTCTGTAACCCTCAGCACACTTACTTGGGAGTAAGCCCCACTGAACATAATAGGGTGCTCTGAGTCAACAGAGGACGTTGCTTCTGAGCCTGGTGGGGTGGGGGATCAGATGTGTCTCCCTTTGCTGCAGGGAGGCATTTTACCCACTTCTCCCTCCAGCTGAGAAATGCAGAGGCAGGAGACGCAATTGGCAGGCGATTCTTGCCCTCGTGCCTGTCAGATCTCATCCTGACCACACCCCCAACAACTGAAAACAAACGGCCACAGCAGGCAGACACAGCGGTTTCTTCTGGTATTGGAGAATTTCAGGGGAGGTCATGGCGCTCCTGTTCCATGGGCTGGAAAAAATACTACATTTATTGCGTTTGGGGAAAACACGAGATAGGCTGGAGGAAATGGCGGGAGACACCCTGGAGGGTCACGGCGTCATCTACAGAGCCCGCAAACTTCCGAGAGAGAGCCATCTCAACAGCAGGATAAAAGCTCCGTGTGATGAACCCCCAAGACTGCTGTTTCCTCAGTGCCATTAGTGGGAAGGAAACTGTGATCCTGGCTGCATTGGGAATGCTCAGATTAGGGGTGGAGGTGGCTAAAGCCTCTCCCTGCCCCCAGCAGCCCCCAACTGGGATTGCTGTTTGGGCACCACTGATAGCAGCCCTGGAACAGCAGTCTTTTCCCCATAGCTCAGCTGATCACCTGGGCTGTGGGGAACAGTGGCTGGGGCTTGCAGGCTGCACAAAGCGCAGCAGAGAGCCACGGGGGACCCACGGGTTGCCTACCCCTGCTCTGTCGGGACACAGAAGTATTGGTGTTGTGGAGAAGCCCTTCTAGAGGCTGCCTAAAGTGAAACGAGTGCCTGGGCGAGAGAGAGATAATGATCTCTCCTCATCCAACCCCCCAATAAAAGCGTTCTCCTGCTGCTCGGACATTGACCAGGAAGGGATTCATTCCTCACAGAGCTTCCCATCTGTGCCTGCACCACCAGCAAAATCAGTCGGCTGCTTCTGGCTGAGGGGGGAGTGGGGTGGTGGTGCGGGAGCCGCACCGCAATTATAATTCAATCCCAGAGTTCATATCATTGTGATAAGGCTGCCAGATATGAATTGTCTATTCATCGGGATGTCATATGTTTTTCCTTCATTACCATTGACTGAAAGTGCTCCCATTGGTAGGGAGAACCTTCCCTAGGAGGGAGGTTGACTGTGTTTGTGGAGCTGCAGGTGCAGGGCAGGGGGAATCAGTTTAGAAAAAAGACTGCTTAGGGGAGACATGTAATTGTAATTATACAATCATGAATGTTGTGGAGAAAGTGGATAGAGAGATGCTTCTGTTCCTCCCCTCCTCTCTCACAGTATCAGAATTTGGGGTTGCCCAGTTAACCTGGTGAGCAGTAGGTTCAAGACTAAGGAATCACTACTTCATACAGCCCATAATGAGCTAATGGAACTCACTGCCACAAGATGTGCTGCTGGCCACTTGCTTAGATGGCTTTTCTAAATAATATCTTACATTTATAAAGCATCTTGGAGCAGGGACTGGGAGCCTGCGGAAGGCCCAATCCGGCCTGCTGGCTTCTCCCTCAGGTCCCACCCATCTTCCCCCAGCAGGGAAAATATCTCCCATCTCTGAGCTGATCGGAGGTCAGAGATTCCCCCTGCTCCCCCCTCCCCATTGTGTTGCGTTAAGGCTTAAAAAAAACCCTACTGGGACCAATTAAAACTTTTGAAAGGCCTAATTGCAGCACAGGGGGCATTTGCGAGCGCCCCTGTGCTACTGCTGAGGAGGGGAGGACTAATGCCCTCCCGCTTCCCCAACGCTATCACTCCCCTTGAATTACCACCTCTCCCCTGCTGCAATCAGCCCTTTAAAAACCCTCCATCAGTGCCAACCTATGCTTTTTAAAAGTCGAATTGCTGGCGGGGGGGAGGGGGTGCTTCAAGAGTGGGGAGCGTGTTTGCGTGTGTGTGCATGAGTGTATGTATGGTTCGCGGCAATCATGTTGTGGGGGGGCTCATACCAGCAGTGGGGTCACTCCTCCTTGAGAAGCAGTCCTGCCCAATGCTGGTCTGGGCCCCTGATGTACTTGCCTGGAGCAAATTTGGCCCTGGGGTGGAAAAGGTTCCCATCCTTACTTTAGAATGTTCAAGGCACTCCTTATTCATTTCTGTGTAATCCTTAAAACAATTGCACACCATTGTCCATAACTGTTAAACAGACCTACTCATTCTGGAAAGCAAAACTCAGTAACAACAGTTTGACAACGTCTGCTGCCTCCGAGATTGATACAGTTCTCCTTTCTGGTTGCAGAGGGCCAAGGAGGAGGCACCAGAATGGGAACCCTGTGTGCGCACGCATGCGCATGTGTTTCCCCTCCCAATTGTTAATATTAATTAATATCTCAATATTAATTAGTGAGGTAATTTTCATGTGAAGCTGATCTTCCTGGTGTGTGCTGAGTTTTCAAATTCACTATGGGTTGGATCCAGACTCACAGAAGAATCCTATACTAACATTCCCCCAGGAAAAGGGTCTTCTGCCGGTGTAACTCCATCTCCTCCAGAGGAATTACACTGCTGCAGCAACTTTCAAAGGCCGCCCTGCAGGGGGATCAGTGGAATAGGGTTGTGCTCCGAAGTAGTTGAATGTATGTTCCATTGAAATCAGTGGGACAAGTTACTTGCAACTAGTCCCACTGATTTTTATGGTAACTAAGTGCATCTAACTCAGTCTGGATCCAATCCAATGCATTTTAGGGCCAAACTAGATGTGATGTTAATTATGTGAATGTAATTACTATGCAAGTTTTTTGTTATGTAAATAACAAAGGAGGTGGGAAACCTGAACAGCCTCAGGACTACAGGAGCAGGGATGGGGAGGAGAAGGCTATCCATGGCTACTAGTCCAGATGGCTATATGCCACCTCCAGGACCAGAGGAGGTATGCCTGCATACACCAGTTGCTGGGGAACATGGGTGGGAGGATGCTGTTGCACTCATGTCCTGCTTGTGGGTTTCCTGTGGGCAGCTGGCTGGGCACTGTGCGAACAGAATGCTGGACTAGATGGTCCCTTGGTCTGATCCAGCAGGGCTCTTATAATGCTGTGTGCATGCATGTGTATATGTATTACATTTATATCCTTCCTTTTTCCCTCCAAGGAACCCAAACCAGCTTACATAAACCCCTCCATTTTATCCTACGAACAATAAGAACATAACATAATAGCACAAGAAGAGCCCTGCTGGATCAGACCAAGGGTCCATCCAGTCCAGCATTCTGTTCACATAGTGGCCAACCAGCTGCCCATGGGAAACCCACAAGCAGGGTATGAGCACAACAGCACTCTCCCACCCATGTTCCCCAGCATTCTGTGATGTAGGTCCTTATGTTCTTATGAGGGGAAGTTTAAGCCTTTGCTCCCTGCCAGAAAAATCACCTGTTGGAAGATGCTATTTGTATTTCAAGGGAAGCTCCATTTGGTCCCAATGGGAGCAAAATGCAAATAGCACCTTCTGAGCGGCAGAAGGTTGTTGGGACTTTGGCAAGAAGAGTTAAGTTTCCCCTCCTCACCCCTCAGCAGCCCCACCCCACCCTGCCATGGTCAGCTGCTCTCACTTCCCCAGGAGGTTGCTATTTCCATAACAAAGCTGTGCAGGTTAATTGCATTTCAGCCCATCGTGTTTGGGGCATACTCAGCGTTCCTCATTCTCAGGGTTGGCAGTAGATTCAGGGCTTCAGCTTTGCTCTTGGGATGGCAGAAGGGACAGGCTCTTCTCTCCCGGGCTTGAGAGCTCTTGCCATTCACTGCAGCCCATAATGACCACGGAGCTCCACCCTGAGGCACCAGGCTCAGCCAGCAACTTCCCCTGGTGCCCTCCTCTGGCTCCACCCAGGCACAACTAGGCTCCACCTTTATCCCACCAGGCTCCACCCCTCCATTTGCAGTATTGCTGGGCCAACATTTCTTTCCCAGAAAAAGGCTTTTTTTCCGGGAAAAAAATTATCTGAACATTTTCTTTTTCAAGACACCTCCCCTCCCCCCAAAGAAGACAATTTTGTTGGATATTCATCCAATATTTCTTGGCCATAAGCATCACCTTTTAGCTAACAAGCACAACATTCAATATCTAAATACGAATATGTGTGTTTTCGGCAGACTGTAGGGAAATGAAGTTAATATCCCAAAATATATTTGGCGGGGTACTGTGTGTGTGTGTGTGTGTGTTGCTCAGTTGCTCCTGTGGCATGCTTGTTTAATCTTGGCTTCCTACATCTAGGATCAGGTGCTGGATTCTTTTGTTTGCACCCCCTAGCATAATTGTACCTTTTCTTCCCCTCTGTCAAATGCTGGTGGATATGAAAATTATAACAGCAGCAAAGCCCAAAAACCACAGTGCTAAGATGAAGCAAACAAGAGGGCCTAATGGGGACACATCCTTACTTGGAACAAAGTGGCTTTGATGGCACTTTGGAATGTTACTCAATTTGACAATTTGATTTCTCACTTGGACCTGATTCCTCCATCTGAAATGGGTTTTAAAAAGGAACTGGCAGGAAAAACAAGTGGAACAGCCTTGAGGCATGTCGTGTATTTTGGCCGAGTATGAAATAAGCACTGGCTAGGTTTCCCATTGCTAATGATGGTTTTCTCTGGGTTTAGATGTGAGTGATTGTTTGACTGAAGGGGGAAAGGACTGAGCTATTTATGGGTTGTTTACTTAGTGTATATAAGGTACATATTGGAAGGTCAGTGTATGTTAACAAGTGAGAGAGCTGCATGTAATGGGAATGCATTGCATTGGATTCTGTTTATCTACATATCTATTTGTGTATCCAAAGCCAGCTTTGGATAATCCTTTAGAATACTCACTTTCATCTCAGAGATGAACAAGATACAGAAAATGTAGATTTGAAGATAAATACTGGTATGTGTTTTTGTTTTTTGTTTGGAGTTTATCCCCCAAATCACATAAACTCAACAAATGAAAACTTTGGTAAAGATAGGCTGCAGCCTATCTCCATAGCTCTTGGCTCCAAGCGCTCTTGGCTTCAGGAGATCCAAACGAGTCCTTGCTCACCATTGACTCAGGTGCTGGATGCTGCGGAATGTTCATGAATATTCTAGCTGCTCAGCTGTTGCTTTTAAAGAACACAAATTGTCAGCTTACAAGGCCTAGGAAAGATGGGGTTGTGTGTTATTGGTGAGAATGGGGAGGTGGCTGAGGATCAGCAAAGAAGGGAGTAGGCAGCGCCATTATATTATTACTACATTCAGAGAACACACTGCACACAGAAAGGCATATTTGCAAATGTATGCAGTTCTCCACCTATTAATTAATAAATGAATTGATGTTCTAGATTTTTAAATTACTATTTGATCAGCCAAGATTGTTTAAATCTCTGACCTCTGGCCATGGGAGATGGTGGCCAAGTTTGTATGATCCCAAATAATGACGTGTAGAGGTGAGCAGAAGGTAGTTGTAGGTACCCTGGTAGATATCTGGGTGATCTGCAGTAGATCAGCAAGGGTTTTTGGCTCTCGAAATGGCTGTGTGCAGGCTGGTGTCCCTGCCTGTGTTGAGCTACTGAGATGAAGGAACCAGGACATGGGAAGTCACAGGAAACCGAATCAGGGGCTAAGTCCTCAAGCTGACTAAGCTCTGTCTAGGCATCTTTGAAAACAAAACACCCAATAGGCATCCATTTTCTTGAAAGTGAGGTTCTTTGTGCCCACAAAGGTGATTGGAGAAAGGCAGGAGGAGAAAGGGTTCTCTGGAGGTACCCAGCAGGGTCAGGGCTGGCAAGGACCAAACAGAAGGGGTGGGTGGATGAGGGGAACCAGATGCATTGGAGGGCACAGAAGACTTGCACAAGGAGATGAGGGGCTCCCCGCCCCAGCACATTCTCAGCATAAGAGCCATGCTGGATCAGAGCAAGGGTCTATCTAGTCCAGCATTCTGTTCACACAGTGGCCAACCAGCTGTCAACCAGGAACCTACAATCAGGAAATGAGGGCAACAGCGCAACTGGAGGCCCAATTGGAGCAGACACTTGGCTTCATTGCGGCATCAAGTTAAAACGTGGCTTTTCACCAAAGCCTTTGAGTGCTAATTGGATTCCCTGAGTTTGCACACTTTTAAAACTGTTTTATTGTTTTAGATTTTAAATTGGTATTAGCTAGCTTAATAATTTAATATATTTTAGCTGTTTAAATTATTTATTGTTTTACACGGTTTAAATTAATTTCATCTGTACACCGCCCTGAGATCTTAATGATATAGGGCGGGATGCAAACGTTTTAAATAAATAAACAGCACCCTCCTGCCCATGTTCCCCAGCAACAGGTGTATGTAGGCTCACTGCCCCTGGTACTGGAAGTAGCGCATAGCCATCAGGACTGGTAGCCACTGATAGCCTTTTCCTCCAGGAATTTGACTAACCGCCTTTTAAAGCCAACCAAACGGGCGGCCATCACTCTATCCTGTGGTGGCGCGTTCCATAGTTCGCGCTGTGTGAAGGCGCCCTTCCTTTGATCTGTCCTGAATCTCCCACCGCTGCGCTTCATGGGGTGACCCATTGGGTTCTAGTACTAGGGGAGAGGGAGAAAAAGGCCTCCCTGCCCACCTTCTCCGCACCGTGCAGAACTTTGTGCGCCTCTGCCACGTCTCCCCTCCCTCGCCTGTTTCCCAAGCGGAGCCGCCCCGCTGCTGCACCCTTCCCTCCCAGGAGACGCTCCAGCCCTGGGTCATCTCGGCTGCCCCTTCCCCAGCGCGACTGCTCCTCGAGCCCGGGAGCCCCGCAGGCGCCTCGCTCTGCCCCGGACTTGGAAGCGCAAGAGCGCAGCCGGCCCAGGGCAGCGGGCAGCCCCGGAGGCGCCCGCCAGCGCGGCCGAGCGCGCCGGAGGCGGGCGCGGCGCGGGGAGCCCCTCGGGTGCCCATCCCAGGGGCGGCCCGGAGAGAGGCGCTCCGCGGGGCGCCTCCTGCTCCCGGCCCGGCCCCGCGCACGCCGAGGAGCGAGCGAGGTGGCGGCGGGCGGATTCTCGCCGGCAGCGGCCAGCTCGGGAGGGGGGCGGCGAGGCGCGCTCCGGCGCCGGCGCTGTGACATCGCGGCCAGCTCCGGCGAGACGCCGCCGCCGCCCCGCCGAGGCCCTGCCAAGCCAGCAGCCATGCAGGTAACGGGGGGCCCGGGGCGGGCGGCGGGGGCGGCAGGGCGAAGCGGGGAGGGGGCACGCCAGGCTGAGGGTGCCCCGCAGTGCCAAGGGGCCCGGCCAGCCTCCCGCTGCTGCCCGTTGAGGAAAGGCAGGAGGAGGGAAAGTTTGCCCCAGCTGCTTTGCTCCGTGGCAGGGCGCCCCCCCTCGCCCCCCCTCTAGGGGCACCAGCCCGCAGCGCGGGACGGAAATCCGGACCACAACCACTTCTAATCAATTAATTTCCCATAGCCCTTCTCATGATTGCAGTTCTGGTCTCTATTTGAACTTCACAACAACCCTGCCAGGCAGGAGGGGGGAGGAAGAGGTCGGGAGAGGAGTCTGATGTGCCCAGTGCCTGAACCACGACTCCCATCTCCAAGCCACGCCGGCTACCATGCCCACCGCCCCCTTCGTGCAGCTCTTGTCAGGGAGGGGTGACGGCCGCCCCCCACATCAGGAGAGGCTTTGGGTCGAATCCGCCAAGGCAGCCCGGGGCATGTGCCAGTTGGCCGGGGTACCCATCCAGATGTGGATCTAGCAGCAAGATGGACTCTGGGCCAGTGAACTCCCACTGCCGTTGGCCATGCTGGCTGGGGATGGTGGGAGTTGTAGTCCGACACATCTGGAGGTTAGGGGAGGCTGACCATAGTGGCAAAGGGACTGGATCAGGAACCCCAGGTTTGAATCTTTTTCCAGCCAAAGCTCACTAGATGCTTGCTCCCAGCCATCCTCCTCCATCTGCAACATGGCGATGATGACAGTCGTAAAGACTGTTCTGCCTGACAGGGTTGTTGTTGAAGGATTAATGAGATAATCATTAATCCTTGTGATCAATCAACATACTAATACTAAAACATACTAATCAAAAGTATGTGAACTTTTGCTCTGAACAGTTGAAAGCACAATGAAGTATTGTTATAATTGGGGTTCATTTACGGAGATGCGTCTAGCCTGGTTCCAAAGAGCACCAGAGAGGTGGGGGGTTGGGGAGCAGGGAGGAAATAGGAGTTGGTGGCTGTTGCCTCTTACTCCAGCTGCTATTACAAAGTCCATGGAATACTGTACTCTGTATCAGCATTCTTCTCGCGTGCTTCTCACAGTCCTCTCTCATCTCACCCTTTCACTTTACATCTGCTTTTCAATCCTTTCTCCATAGTTCGATTTGGTTTTTAAGGGGGGAAAAGATTTTGGGACAATTCAGGTATTACTTTGCTACAGTTGAGTGGGTTCTCCCCATGTCTGCCCACTTGGGTCTCTAGGCTGATTCTGAGAGAGAGAGAGAGAGAGAGAGAGAGAGATTTGCCATTGGAGTGCTTTTAGAAGGAGACCAGAATACATGGGTATACTGAAGATCCACAACTCTTTTCTGGGAAAGACCTACGAGTGGAGGAGCTGGCAGGAATCTAGTCGCAAATCTTGCCTAGGGCACACAAGTGTATTTTTCAATGCCAAACCAGAATTTTTTCCACATTTATTCTTCCGTGGGAAATCACTCACAATGTTAGAGCATTTACATTAGGTTGGAACTGTCCCTTCCTTGCCAAGGGACTTGTGCAATGTGCAACTAAATGACTGGACCAAGTCCCAGGTGTTATTAACATATAAGGCACTAAACAGCTTGGGACCAGGGGACCTCATGGCCTTACCCGTTATTTCCCGGCCATCATCAGGGGGCGCTTCCGAGGGTACCACATGCTCTAGAGCTTCGCCTCAGGGGCGCTTGCGGTAGAGCATTTAGTGTTGCAGCTTCTGGAGCGCTTTACGAACTGACGTTAGACAGGCCCCCACAGTTCTGACATTAAGACGTCTTCTTAAAACTCATCTCTTCACACAGCCTTTCCCTGAAGTGTGACACATAATAGAGTGTGCAGCGTTACTGCTGATTAATTCATATTGCATTGTTCCTATTGCTATATTTAGTGTTGTTTTTTATGCCATTGTATTTTATGTTCAGCCTTTTGATAGGGTTTTGGAAAGCAGTGTATCAACTTGAATAATAAAAATACAAATAATAAACGCCAGAGTAGGCTTGGAATGACGAAACTGGGAGGAGAGTCAGGCAATTTACACCATCGGTGGCCCTCCTTATGAAGTTGGACTTCAGCATCCATTATCCCTGGCCGTTGGCTGTGCTGGCTGGGACTGGTGGAAACCAGAGGCCAGTTGGATTACTTTGGGTCATATCAATCCCCCACAGAGAGTTATGTACAATATACATAGAGCAACACCAGTGGAACCATTTACCTGGGGAGGTAGTGGGCTCCCCCACACGGGAGGCATTCAAGATGAGGCTGGACAGCCATTTGTCAGGGATGCTCTGACTTGGATTCCTGCGCTGAGCAGGGGGTTGGACTCGATGGCCTTGTAGGCCCTTTCCAACCCTACTATTCTATGATTCTATGCAAATTGTGGTCATCTCTTTCTGCTCTCCATAACTGAGACTGTCATCATTCCAGTTCTAACGGCAATATTTGTACTAATTCTTTGCAGTTCTGCAAATATTCAGCAGCATACTAGCTACAAGCTGGTGCAGCCTAGGAACAGAGCATGTCATCTGGTTCTAATCTTGCCTCTGCCACTAGGCAGTGATCTGCTGTGACCCCACTATTCTCAGCCTCTGCCCCACATCTGCAGCACGGGGATCATAATTATACCGACGGACCATCCAGGGTTGTTGTAAACATTACAGAGATAATTGAGGTGAAGCTGGTTTGGACATACTGAATGTGCTATAAAAATGCTACTTATTCTGTCTAAGCCAGTGATTCGCTTTAGGGCAGGGCTGGGCAACATGTAACCCTGCAGCCAACATGCTGCCCCCCCAGTCCTCTTTTCCACTCCCCACTGTGCTGCCGAAATTTGGTGGCACAGTGACAAATGAAATCAGCAGTTTGCCACTGAAACTCAGCCACCTTTTTGCTGCTGCGCTGCAGAACTCTGGTGGCACAGCAGCTGCAGGAGTGGGGCTTGCATAGTTTTTTTTTTTTAGAAAGTCCCCCCCCCAAATGTAGCCTACCCCTGCTTTATTGTGTGATTGAGCCTGGGTCTCTCACGCTAACAGTGGAATGGTATGCATGTCTACTCAGAAGTAAGTCCCTTGGAGTTCAATGGTACATACTCCCAAGTTGGTATGTATAGGATTGCAGCCTAAGTGTTGGATTTGGAGTGTCTGTGGCTCCGCCTCCCAGCTTCTGCCTCCAGCTTGTGCATGCTGACTGTGTCCAGTGAGAATGTCTCCTTGCACTACTTCCCCATATTCCCCTCTTTTCTCTTCTTCGCTCTCCCCATTGGCTTGCTCTCAAAATCTCTTCCAGTCAATCAGTATCATCTTTATGAGCATCTTTTTGAGAAAGCCATTACAAATGGGCTGTGCTGCATCGAATTCTGGTGTTGGGGATCTTCAGCCAGTCTTCAAGGGCTGCTCACACATGCTAGGCCAACACATGGTTGATCTCCTCTCAGTGTCCAGCAGCAGAATGCGTGAACCGTCCTTCTTCAAAAGCTTTGTGTCAGAGGTGATGTGAACATTCTTATCTCCAGCATTTGACCTGCAGCAGCTGTTTTGCTCGTGTGTGTGTTGCTGATCGATGGTGCTGTCATTCATTGAGGAGCCTGCATATTATGTGAGCTCGCTTTTAGGATTCCAAAATCCATTTTAGTGTAATACCTTTATTAGGTCAACAAAGAGATCAACAACAAAGATGGGATGGCACCACTAACGAGAGAGAGAGAAAAGAACTCCAGATGCCAACACATTTCTTCCTTAGAAATGTTGCAGGGATGAACCAACAAGAAGCTGTAAAGGTCTTCGCTCAGCAAAAGGACATATGAAAACTGTTTGTAATTGTGATGTGAACTGGCCTGTTTGTGGACTCTGAGGTTTCTCTCCCGTCTTCCCCCACCTCACCCCTGCTCTCCTTTTATTCTTGCTTTTTCTCATGTCTGTCGCCAAAGCTTCCCATTAAGCCCTGACCCCATCGCTCCACTGTCTCCTCCGTTTTCCTCCTTCCCCATTCCCCTCCCTCTCTGTGCCCTGCATTCTTCTTGTGCCAATCCAGGGCTTCAGCACTGAAGCCTTTCTTATCTCAAAGAACAGCTGCCAGCTGGAGCAGCTGCTGTGCCAACCCCCCTCCCTCCTTGGCTGCCCGGAAGGACCGCCTCGCCTTGCCTTTCTTTCAGGCCTATATGGGAAAGAGGGGTGGGGATGGGGAAGGAGGAGTCTCTTCACACGTTACCTGTGTCCAGCGTACACCTATGAAACATAAAGTGTGAATGCGGCAAATAATTTGTTTGCAGGTGTCGTACACATTGACTTGCCAGGGAGCTGGAGATCCCTGCTGAATGTACCCTCTTGCGCCTGCCAGTCCTGAGATGGCCACTGCATAATATGTGAAGGGATGACTCAGAGAAAGACCACTCTTACGGATATGTATTCATTCCTTCATTCAAAGCATTTTTATCCCACTCTTCAGTCAAATGACTGCAGAGCGGCTTAGAAGAATCGATAATTTGACAGTTCCTGCCCTCTAAAAGGACACGAAAACAGGGATTTATTTATTATTTATCACATCAATACCCCACCTTTCTTCCATTGTAGAACTCAAGGTGGCTACATGTGGTTCCCAGGTGGTCTCCCCTCCAAGCACTGACCAGTCCCAGACCTTCTTAGCGTCAGCGAAGTGGCTGCCTCCTGTGCCTTCAGACTATGCCCTGGGATTCAAAGGGAGGAGGAAATTTTTTTATTTTTTTATTTAATTAATTTCTATACCGCCCAATAGCCGAAGCTCTCTGGGCGGTTCACAAAAATTAAAACCAAACAGCACACAATAAAACAATTTAAAATATATAGAACATTAAAACCACAATATAACAATACAACCACAATAAAACCTAGCAGCAGTGCAGGAGTTTAAAATACAGATTTAAAACAGCAAAGCTAAAAATTTAGAAAGCTAAAATGCTAAAATGCCTGGGAAAATAAAAAGGTCTTCACCTGGAAAAAAGTATGATCGCGATGCATGATTCAGTTGTCCAGATGGATGGGAATATGTCTATTCTGGAACCAGTTGTACTCAGGGTTGCACTGCATCTATTTGTAAAGGGAGCCTTCAATAAGGCAAGTTAAGGGTGCAGTGGAGGCTGGTGGCTCTGATGTCAGTGGGGCAGTAAATTCGGAATCAGAACTCTGAAGGAGCTCTCCAAGGTGCTTTAGAGTTCTGACTGCTTCTGACCGAAACCTGGAGTGGATTCACCGCCCCACTGACATAGGGTCTACCAGCCTTCACTGTAAGGGTGCCTGCTTCAGGTGGCGCATTTTGGGCACCATGAAGGTTGCATGAGTGAGAGAAAGATAGAAAGATAGACAGATCTGCTTGATGCAACCCAGTTTACTAGGACGTTCTCCTGCGCAAGCCCTGTCAAAGAGAAGGGGAGGTGGGTGCTCCTGTAAAGCTTCATCCATTAAAAACGGCCACAACAGCCCATAAGGAGTTTTTTGGCACCTTAAAAACAGGTCCTCAGACTAAAGCTTGTGTCCTCAGATGTGTAAAGTGCAGTTCTGAGGTGGCAGGTATATGTACACACGGGTGTAGGGGAAAGGGAATAAGCATGGGAGAAAAAGGGAAATGAAATGCACAAAGTACAGATTGTGATAATTAAAGCTTAAATAAATGTAAAATTATTACAGTGACCATTCATAACGTAGTGTTGATAGTTAACTAACACAAAAATTCTGTAGCTGGTAAGCTAATTAATATCTGCAATAGGATGAAAACCTGTTATCCTGGTTCAGGCCACAGCTGATGAGCGGATTCCAGCCCATAAACACATATGCCATAATCTATGTGATAGTCTTTAAGGTGCCATAATCAGCTGAAGTCTGAATCCAGATAATTGTTCTTAAAAAATCCAACTACAGGTGTTAATCAATTTTAATTTGTTTGTTTTAACTTTATGCTATCTGTTTTTTCTCTCTCCACTCATACACAAATTGCTTAGGACAATACTGCATGTATGATATATTGTACATAAAATTTTTATTTGGGTGTGTATAGATATGTATGCATTCATATATATACATATATATATATATATGTATATGAATGATATTATCTAAAATATAGATAGTATAAAATATATTAGTGATTTGTTATTATTTTTTATTCTTCTTAAAAAATCTCTTTTTTTTTACTATTATTACTTTCATTATTATGAGACTTTGATTGGTAATATCTTTGGCTGGCTAAATTTTTAAGCTCTATTATTATATATTAACTGAAGGGCAATATATGGTTAGTGGAAATGAATTGTATGTTTGCTTCCTTGCTATAAGACTGATGATATGATACCGAAATCTAAGGTTGATTACCTATGCTGTACTGAAGTGTAATATTGGCAATGATATAGGTATAATTTTTAAATAGAATGATACTTGAAGTTTGTGTGTAATGCAGTTTAAATTTAATCCCTTGAAGTAACTTTTTAATATTTTTTCTTTTCCCCTTCTGCTTCCTTCTTCCTTTTCTTCTGATTTTTTCCTTTCTTTCTCTCTCTCTCTTTGTCTCTCTGTCTCTCTCTTTTTTCCTCTTCTCTCATTATAGCTGTGTCCTCTTAGGAATATTGTATTGTTGGAAACTGTAGATAATGACTGGGTTGTTGCTATTGTTTATTTCATTTGTAAAGATAAAAAATAGAATAAAAAGTATTCCCCCCCCCCAAAAGGACAATACTTCATGGATCTGATTATGTGCACTCCCATCCACAAAAGCTGATGCAGTAATGAATTTGTTACTCTTTAAGGGGGCACTGTTGTTTTTTGTTGCAACACAAGTACTTCCTGGAGGATTCCGCCATGTCCGAGTCCATGTGTCTGGCGTGTGTGTGTGGGGTCCCTGTGCATTTGCCATCTCGAGCACCAAAACAGAGGGCCTCTTGAGCATCTGTCGCAGTATCTAGTGGGGAAGGGGAGGAAATTCCTTCTTTTTAGTGTAGCCACTTGGACATTGCCAAAAAAGAGGACAAAAGAGGACAGTGATTTCCATAAAAATTTATGTATGTATGAATTTCCATATGCATGAATTCAAATTTAGAAATAATTGCCATCTCAGCATAGTGGGGAAGAGGCCGGCCTCAAAGGCTGGCATGGTCAGGCACTTGCTGAGAGCCCACGCCCCATCAGGAGCCCCCTGACAAGCTCTGCCTGGGGTTGCTCCTCCCCTTCATCGTTGCAACATTCTCGTTCACTTGCCTCTTGCTCTGGCTCAGACAACCGTGGTAGTGAGAAGAAGGAGGAGGAGATGCCATGGCCTCCCTGCTCCCTGGCTCTCTGCCGGGCAAGCAAGCCAGCGATAGCCATGGTGAGAGTGAGGATGAGGCGACAATGGTGGTGAAAAGGCAGACACTGAGGGAGGGGCTTATTAAGGGTGTCTTGCCCAAGGGCTGGGGCTGTACAGATTTTGTTGAATCCATTCTGTCTGTGTTTCATGGATTGTCAGGCATCTTTCGTTCCATCATCTGCTCGTTTACGGATTTGGGTTTTTAAAGAAGGGATGCACGAGGATTTCGTTCCTGTTTGCAAGTGCGCAAATCCTCCCTCCCCCGTTAAAAAAACGGTCTGCAAGTCTGTGGAATCCCCGTGACTCGGAAAAAGCTAGGAAATCCGAATCCGTTGCAGAGTTCCTCGTCATCCCTACTGAGGGCCCCCCAAAACCTGGTGCTGGTGGGGAAGACTGACTGGGTGACCTGTGTGCTTGCTCAGTCCGCTCTCCAGGTGCTAACTGTTCAACTGTTCAAGACACCGCTGTTGCTCTCCCTTCTTTGTGTTCCTTATCTTTAAACTGGGCTTGGACAGACATTCAAACAGAGGACGCCTTCAAATAGAGGACCGTCCTCTGTAAAGTAGGACATGTGGCTGTCCTACTTCTGTTTATGAGAAACAACCAGCACAGCAATTGTTCCGAGTTCACAGAATAATCATGGAAACCTTCCCTTTCTGTGGAACTCCCTGCCCCTGGAGGACAGGCAGGTACCAACCCTATGTTGGTTCTGGCACCTCCTGAAAACAGTTCTGTTCCAGGAAGCCTTCCGTAAATGACCAGGAAAGGTTTTTATTGGCATGGTTTTTACTGGCAAGGTTTTTATTGGCATTCTGTTTTTAATAATTTTAGTATGCTGTTTAAGCTTTTATCTTTTTTTTTTTTTAAACTATTGTACTTCTTGTGTTCACTGCTCCAGAATCTGGTTGGATGGGGAGCGGTATACAAATGTTGTAAGTAAATAAATAAACATATTATGGGATGCTTATGCTGGATCAAATGAAAGCTTCATCTAGCCCAGCATTCTCCCTCTCACCATGGACAGCCTGAGAAACTCCTGGGAAGGTTAGAGGTAGAACAAGATGGACTGAGCCATTTCCAGCCACTTGCTGGAAATTCCTTTCAAACCTATCTTTGTACAAAACATTTTATTGCTCTGGCATGAGGTTGCTCACTGTTCCTACCACTATTTCTCCAGCTGCTGGTCTCTCAAGCAGGGAAGCTTTCCCTGTTCTGCTGAGAACTGGATTGTCAGATTTGACTGTTTCTAATATCTTCAGCACAGCTTTTATTTAGAGTGACACCGATGTTTAATGGAGCCAAAAAGGGATCAGCCACCTCATTATGCTGGACACCGTTCTGGGTTATGGGGCGGGTGGGTGGAGTGCTGATTGCCTTTGTGTAATCTGTTATGAACAGATTTGCCTTTGGGAGGCCTGGCCCTCAGGGACAGAGATCTCAAGGAGGAAGGGGTCCCGTGTTGCTCTGTTACACAGAAAGGTAATCTTCACCTACAGAGATCATGCTGCTTTTATGCCCTCTCCGCCCCTCGAGTCTGATTTTCTGTGCTCCAGAAAGAAATGAAGGCAGCACAGGAAACAGCAGGATAACCATGGCAAGTTGACAGTGTCAAGGAAAAAGCGAGTGAAGGGTGAGTGGGAATTCTGGAGCAAACCCATTGTCAGGAATGAATCTGAGCATGTGGAGATGTTTGGCGGCTTAGATTTGGAATCAGAATGGGAACAGCCAGAACAGAGGGAGGCACCCTCCCTTGTGAGCCCAGATATGGAGACCTTTCTTCCCAAGACCCTGACACACAGATGGCCCTGCCTGGGGGAATTCTCCTGCATGAGAATTCAAGTTTCGGAGGAGGAGGGCAAGGGGCGTGACTTGAGGGACGCTGGGTCCATCACAGAGTGAAGTGGGAAAAGTCTAGGGATGGACGAAAGTCCCTTACCTGGTCCCGCAGCTGTTTTTGGTGGGGGGGGAGGCGCTCCATTTCTCCCCCCAAAATTCTTGGTGGGTGGGGAGGCGCTCCGCCCCTCCTGGCCGAAATTCAGGGGGGAGGCTCCCCATCCCTCCCCGCCGAAATTCTGGCCGGGGGGGAGTGCCCCGCCTCTCCGGCCGCGAAAGAAAAAAGTTATGTAAAAAAACACAACGTGATAGGCTACGTAACGATTTACGTAGCCTATCACGGCTAGATTTTCAAAGTCAGCCGTGACAGGCTACCTAAATCATTATGTAGCCTATCACGGCTGACTTTGGGGGGGGGGAAACACACTTTTTTTTTCTCTTCAAAGTCAGCCGTGATAGGCTACGTAAAGATTTACGTAGCCTATCACGGCAGACTTTGAAAATCTAGCCGTGATAGGCTACGTAAATCTTTATGTAGCCTATCAAGTTTTGTTTTTTTTTACTTTAGTGGGAAATGGCGGCGGCGGCATCCAGTCAGAAGACCGGCCGCTGCTGCCGCCGGGACCCACCGCCAAGAGGGACATTCGCACGAGGTAAGTCCCATCCCGGGGGGGGGGCGGGGGGGCGGAGAATTTCCCCACCAATTTCGGGGGGCCGAATGCGTTGGCATTCGGCCTCCTGGAGATTCGTGGAGAAATTCTCCGACATCCCTAGAAAAGTCAGGGGCAGGGCTCAGACGCTCCGCCAGGTTGGCCACTCGTGGAAGCCAATGTAGGAGGGAGCCGCCCTAAGGGAGGGCATCCCTGCGAAGCTAGTCTGGCCATGAAGTTCTTGCCGGACTGTTGGTAATTCCTCTAACTTCCACTTTGTATCCTCTATTGATATTTGTAGATGTGTGGTTTAGCTGGTTCTATGCAGTCTGAGAGTTTCCTAGCATCTGCATTTGTAATGAAGCTAGTTGTTAACAAATAGTGTTGGCCTGAAGCCTCGTTTCGTGGGGTGTGTTGATTGCGAAGGGTGAGGACAAAGGAACGGGGCACTTGTCTGGAAGCACAGGGGAAAATACTGTGCATGTATGGCAAGGTTGTCAAGCCTCTTACAACGCAGGGACCAAATTCAGTTTTGGGGCTCTCACCAGGGGCGGGAGGCACATTCTGCTGGTGGGTGGGGCTGCAGGCAAAACATGGGGGGCAAAGGCAAAGGGGGGAGGGCCAAATGCCAAAGATATCCCCCAGCTGTCCAGGTGGCATCTGCGCCTTCTGTTTGGTCATTTCTTGACGTCTGCATGATGTCTTCCCCATCCTAAAAGACTGAAATCCTCCCTTCAGGCATTGTGACTGGCAGGAAGAGCTTTCGGCTGAAATAGGCTGGTATTGGTGGCATTTTGGCTATTCCCCTTTTGCTTTTGGCCCCACCCACCCCTGGAATGCAGTCCTGAGAGCTCCTCCAAAAGTGAATTTGGCCCTTGGGCTGAAAGAGGTTCCACACAAGTGACCATAGGCCAAGGGAGATAGACAGACAGCAGGGCTGGCACAGGGGCCCTGCTGACCAGTCCCCTCTCCGAGCCTTCTCCGAACTCTGGCTGGCACATTTCCAAGCCTAGTGCAGGATTTTTGTTCCTGAGCTATTTTCCGGAGCTGTAACCAGGACTGCATGAATTCCTCCGTCCTTTGGCCAAAGGTGTCAGTTTGGATATCTGGCAAAAAGTGTGGCTCTCTGATTGTCTCAACTTTCTTTGACAAAAGGAGCTCCAGGGTTATTAGCCTGTTGATGTGGTGGTGGTGGTGGGGATCCTGAAATATATAGACCCTGGGAGTGGCCCTAGATTAGCTACCAGCAACTGGTGCCCTAAGCGAACTGTGCAGTCAGCACCCCCCAACCCCAAGGGTAGATCTAGGCTGAGGTTTTTGGTAAACTGGGAAACATTTTGCCCCTATTTTCCCTTTAATGTTTTTAAAGTCTGTTAATTTAAACACAGGCACAGTTATTCGATTTTTCCATCCGTCCGTCTGTCCAACCAATGTTTCTGAGATCAGATAAAATCGAGACATGAAATTTTCAGAATAGATTTGTGCACAACAGCTAGATGATATTTCAATCCGATTTCAAATAAAAATGCATTAAAATTATAATTTTTATTATTACCAATCCAAAATCATATATTACATGATTCTGCTCTAATTGCCATTACCACCACATCCAATATAGAAAATCTAAGAAAACTCAAGATTTTTTTCATTTGTATCTTTTTCCTCAGATTTGGCACCCCTCTTAACTTGGCGGCCTGGGTGACTGTCTAGTTCATCTGTATGGATGGGCTGCCCCCAATAGACCTATCAGTGGGAAAGGCTCTGAAACCGGAGTGGGTGGAGGGAACAAGATATTCCAGACAGTGGTTCTGTGTGCCAGGGCTGTTTTGCCTCTGCAGCTCCTTCGTTCTGCAAAATTCACTCTCTTCCCTCCTTCCATTCCCCAGTTCTTAACTTCCTCCCTTAAAAAAAGCACTTTGGTTGTAGAATGGCCGGGGATAATGGGAGTTGTGTTCTAACCCATCTGGAGAACATGAGGTTTGCAAAGGCTGGGCGAATGCATGCACATGGTCTTAACTGAACATCGTGTATTCAAATGGCAGGTTTTTCTGGGTTTCTTTGGTGCAGAACAGCGGAGGCTGGTGGCTCCAATGTCAGTGGGGTGGCGAATCTGCTCTGGGTTTCAGTCAGGACTCTGAAGAAGAGTTCTGAACTCCTTTAGAGTTCTGACTGAAACCCGAAGCAGATTCACCGCCCCACTGACATCGGAGCCACCAGCCTCCACTGGCGTAGAGCCCATCTCATAATCCTGCACAGTAGACATTGCCCCTTCCGCTCTGTTGATTCCCCCCTCCCCACGAGTTGTTTGCTCTTTCATAATATGACTAACTGCAGCTCCCTGCCTGGGCTACAGAGCTCACTGGCAACTCACCAGTTAATGCTCAAAAGCTCTTTGAAATCCCTTGAAAGAGAAGAACCAAATCTTGCCAAGTTTTTCTTTTAATTTAATTTTTAACCTACATTTCCTGTCACCACAGCACACAATGTGTTGCTCTTTGTCCTGCTCTCAGACTGTGTTGAGAATAATTGGTCCCTGTCTCCCTCAGGGCACCGCTTTATGTTTCTGTCTGGACATGCAGAAAATCTCTTCTTTCTAGCCCCAGCCTGCCCCTGGTTAGACCTCTTCTGAAGCCTTTTCTCCAGAGAAACTCCCCCCTCCGTTGACAGACAAACAAGAGCAAATGCAGCATTTGGGATGGGGACTGGACAATCTACGGTGAAGGATCCAGACCCTATTGCAGGATAGGTCCATTGTGCAAGGCAAAACAGTGCCTCAGGCTTCCTTCTGCTGGAGCCTGGCAAAGAAGATTTCAGAGCATGCTGGGTGTGTAATCTGATGCAGCTTTTGGGGAAGGGCTTTCCTAAGGATATCTAGTAGTGTGGGACTTGTGATTTATTTGCTTTCAATTTATCAAGAAGGTTAAGAATGTCATCTTTTGTCACCACTATTTGCCTCCGTTCCTCAGACTCTTTTCCTGAAAACATCAGTTCAGGCACAGGTATCTGTCCTATATTTTCTGCAGTGAAGACGGATGAGAAGAATTCATTCAGCTTTTCTGCAATCTCCTTGTCCTCCTCCAGTCCTCCTCGAGCTCCATTGTCATCCAACAGTCCAACTGCCCCCATAGCTGGTTTCCTGCTTCTGATATATTTAAAGAATTCTTTATTGTTGGCCTTGATGTTGTTAGCAGTATGCTCTTCAAACTGCTTTTTTGCATCTCTTATTGTCCGCTTGCATCGCCTTTGCACAAGCTTGTGCTCCCTTCCCTTTTCCTGGCTTGGGCAAGACTTCCATTTTCTGAAGGAAGCTCTCTTTTCTCTTATAGCTCCCTTGACACTGCTTGTTAACCATGCCAGTGACCTCTTGGACTTGGCACTACCTTCCCTAACCTGTGGTATACATTTTAGCTGAGCTTCTGTTATTGGAGTTTTGAGTGACAACCAAGCATTTTGAAGGGATTTAATCATTTATACTCTCCCTTACAACTTCCTTTTCACCAGTTCCCTCCTTTTAGAGAAGTTTCCTCTTTTGAAGTCAAATGAATTGGACTTCCTGAGCAATTTTCCACTTCAATATATATTAAATCTGATAGCACTGTGATCACCATTTCCAATTGGTTCAACAACATCTACACCTTGTACTAGGTCCTGGGTGAAGCCATTTAGGATTAAATCCAGGGTCGTCTCCCCCCTGATCGGTTCCATGACAACTGTTCTAGGGCACAGTCATTTAGGGCATCGAGAAATTTAACCTCTTTGTGGTGACTGGGACATGCATTCATCCAATCAACGTGGGGGTAATTGAAGTCGCCCATTATTACAACACTTCCTTCTTTGGAGGCCTCCCTGATTTCGTTTTCCATCTCAAAGTCACCCTGAGCATTCTGGTCTGGGGGACGATAGCATGTTCCTAGCACTAAATTAGTTTTGGAGCCTGGTACTGTCACCCACAGGGCTTCTGTGGAAGAGTCTATCCCTTTTAGGTGTTCTAGTCTGCTCGACACTGTGCCCTCTTTGACGTACAGGGCAACACCTCCCCCAGTACGCCTTTCCCTGTCCTTCCTGAAGAGTTTATATCCAGAGATGACTGTATCCCACCGGTTCTCTCCGTTCCACCAGGTTTCTGTAATGCCCACTATATCCAAGTTCTCCTTTAAAACCAGGCACCCCAACTCCAACCAGGCACTGCTGCTCCGCCTTTGCTGCCCACCACTCTGCTTCAGGACCCCTGCAGCATTTCCTGTCCCTGGTGGTGCCCGATGCTGTCAACCCATGCAGTGCTGACAGAATTGCTGCAGACTAAGGATGGTCAGGTGTCCTCTTTTACAGAGGACAGTCCTTTATTTGAAGGGCTGCCAGAGGACACTCCTCTGCTGGAAGGCGTCCTGTGTTTGAAAGGCTACCCTGTCCATTTCTGGTTTAAAGATAAAGAACCATAACTCTTGCCCATCACCAATTAGCCTCCGGACAACACACTGAACAGGCAGGCACGCTGGTCACAGCCTTCCACACCAGGGTGGTATGTGCTGTGCTTCTATGTAAATGAGAATAATTCTCTCTCAACGTGCATCTCTACATCTAAATTAATAAGTGCACATTTTCTGCAGATTGCTGTCCTCCTTTTTGGTGATTTCATAAGTGGTCACTGTAGTTGCAGTCTTAGGCATGATCTCCTGCAGTTCTCCTGCAGAAGCCTCAATGAAATGAACGTGAGCTATGCTATGGCGCAGGAGGGCATGTGTTCAGCCACTTGCTTGCAAAGTACTTTGATCAAGCCAACAGAAGCTTGGAAGCATTTCTGCCTTGGGATGCTAGCACAGGTTACCTGCTTGTGACGGCACACCCGGGTGCCATCTGTGGGATTGTGTTCATCTCAGTCTGTGGCTGCTTGCAGAACGGGCCTGCCTGGGTGTGCGTGTGTGTGTGTGTTCCTGCACAGCTGCATTTTGAAACAGGTGCGTCAGCCAGCAGCAACAAGCCCAACCCTGATAAATAATGAACAAGCTGTGGATGCTGAAAAGAAAAGGCGACACATTCTGAATTATTGATGCATGAGAGGGAGAAGGATCCAGCAAAGAGGTAGATGGAGCCATGTTGTAAAAGAAGAGCAGGGTTTTGTACCTCTTCTTAATGTATAGGTTCTTTCAAGCTACCTGAGTCAGGTGCAGGGTTCTCTCTTTATGAATAACAGACACACAGACAGGCATGAAGACAGAAACTTCAGCTGGTACATACAGACATGAGTTTCTTCTGAGGGTTGCATTGCTGAGAAAGACAACACACTTTCCCATGTCCTGACTCTGACTTATCTGCTTCTCCATTTCTGTTAACAACACAACTCTTGTGGCACCTTAAAGACTAACCCATTTATGATGGCATCAGTAGTGCCGTCCAGAGTCCTGCAGCCCAGCCCCTCCCCAAATGACCACCCAGAGAGTGGCAGGGGATGAGGGCAGCGGGGTGGCAAAACAAACTCCATTTAATTCCTGTCTTTACAATGGTGCTGTGGTTTAAGTGGGTTTAAAATGCAAAGCTGCACCTGCTCAGAGTATTTTTTTTAAACATTGGGGTTGGCAAACAGTGTTGTTGTTTTTCTAACATATCAGGAATGTAGAAGCAGTTGTAGAGCATGGAAAGGCTGCTGGGTGGGGGGAGCTAGAGAAGAGAAATGTGAGTTGTGTGCCTCACAACTGAAGTCATCTATGTCGCCATCTAAAGCCCCCGTCCCCACCCTGCTAAGATCATGAAGTCCTGGGTCTAAAATTACTTAGCTGCACCACTGTTTACCATGACCGGTCTGACTTTGGTTTTCTAACCCTTTTCTAAGTTACCTCCCTGCCTAGTTCCAGTGTTTTGTCTCCTGGGATCAGGAAAAAAGAGAGGGTGAATGCAGATGGCCATTTACCAGTTCATATCTTACTGTGGTGTGTATTTCCCACTGTGGAAGTTTGGTCATCTGTACCGTACTAGCAAGTAGTGAGGAGAATCTTGTCACATTTCCACACCTGATCAGGAATCGAGGGAAGCAGCAGGAGAGCGGTAAAGTCTCTCCTCACTTTTTGGCAGGAGAATATTGATGGGCGTTTTTCCGAGTGGTTATGTGCACAGAGTAGCACGTTACCATTTGTCTAATGGCCATCTGCATTTGGCCACAACTGGGGTTGATAGATTGGTGGAGCTGGTCCATGTTTTGAAGTTGTCTGGCTGCCTGTTGTAGATAATAATAATAATAATAAATTAAAATGTTAATACCACACTCGGCTTTCTATACCATTCTGAAAACCATTTTGTCCTCCCTTATGCCTCTTTTAAGACGTAATCTAGGGTGATCCACTGTTTCCCCTCCACCAATTCTGCTAAAACCTTCATGCAATGTATCTTGTTGGCTTAGAAACAGAAAGGCAAGCCCCAAGGGCTTTTGTGCACGATGGGCCAAAGCAGGCATTTAAAAGTAAAATAAAGTATTGGAAGGCCTGGCCCCCTTTCACCTACCAAAGTTCACGCAAAGCGCAAGTACCCTTGCAACCTAAAGCCTAATGCCTAATTCAGGAAGATCAGTAAATGGGAAATGATAAAGCATGTTGTAGTCTGAAAAGGGCTATAGCAATAATCTGTGGAAATTATATTGCTGCTGCCTGTTTCACCAGGATGCAGAGAGATAAATGAGCTGGTGGGGGTAGGGGGATGGGATCTAAATTTAAAGTAGATAAATTCTTCATCCCAAAATAAAAAGGCATATACTTGTTTAAAAGCGCTTTTCAGAAAATGGTGTATAGTTCTCTCCCTCCTCCCACCCCCCGAAAGCTAAGCTGCACTCCAGCTATTAAAGTTGCTTTAGCTGAGCCTGAAACCTCTTCGGAGGGTTGAATCATCTGCTGCGTGTTTGCAGCCAGGCACTCAAGAATCCAGGACACAGTAGCAGCTCCGTGGCCTATATTTATGTGGGGGTGCACAAGAGACGTAGAGCAGGCTTGCAAGTGGGTGTGATGAGCACTTGCCACACTTTGGCAACACCACATCATAGAAACCAAGCCCAGCTTCTGTGTTGTTGGGAATAGCAGAGCAAGTCAGCTATTGTGGTGGAGCAAAGCGGCACCAGGGGAGACCCAGACGGCTTGTCTGGGAAGGGACATGCTCAGTGGAGGCTGATGACTCCGATGCCAGTGGGATGGTGAATCCTCTCCAGGTTGCAATCAGAGCTAGTCAGAACCTTGGAGAGCTCCTTTAGAGTTCTGACTGGCTCTGACTGAAACCAGGAGTAGATTCTCTGCTTCACTGACATCAGAGCCACCAGCCTCCGGTGGACATGATCACTTCCTCCCTCTTTTCTTCTTGCTAGCATGAGGCCTGGATGCTTCTAAGTCATAAAGACAGTGTAAAAGTGATGGGTCTACCGTTGTTACTCCTGGAAGGGACAGTAGGAAATGATGGCACAGAGAGAGGTGTGGGGGGTTCTGGGAGAAGGGAAGGAATTGGCCAGGCTGGAACAAACAAGAAGGTTGAAAAGGTAACTAAGGGTCCTAGCAATAAGCATCGCTTTGCCACTTGGCCAGACATTCACTTGCTTTCCAGAATGTTACATTCTTGATCTTCAGACAGAACTGAACGTTGCAAAGCCAGAAAAAGAATTTCCAGCTGAGCCACTTTTGCTCTTAAAGCAGGTGCACAAGCTGTAAAAGCACAGAAATGTGCCATGGATTATATCCCTGGGGATCGTAGGGTGAGGTGCAGGCTGAGACTCAAGAACCAAACACAATTCTCCAAACACTTTTATTTAGACAGAATGCAGTTAAACTCGGCCCATCCACCCGCTTCTCGTTCATTCATTAGTTCCCAAGTTGGAGCATCAACCAGGAGGCCAGCCCTGGTCGGCTACGCAAAAGCAGGAGGCCATGCTGTGCGCTGTCTGCATCATTTCCCCCTCAAGGATTCGGGGTTTCTTATATACTCTATTTTCTCCCAACCCTTTATATGATGTAGGAAACTATGTGCCCTTTGGCTGTGTGCCCTGGTTGTACATTAATTGGGCCCATCTTACTTCTCTTCTATCCAATGTTTTACCAAACTCAGCTAATTTACAGCTAATTAACTGTGTCTTGTCATTCATATTCCACAGCCAGCTTTGCACATACACACACCTGTTGTTTTCCAGTTCTTCAGCCTTCCTTCTGGCAACTTTCCATTCAGGAACCCATTTGCCCCACAGCTATCTTGAGGTGACAAATGTGCATGGAATTACCACAGGGCAGTGACTGATGGTTCTGCTTGTGTTATTGGCTGTGTTCTGCTGGGCGCATTCAGCCAGCTGTGTTGGCCCAAAAGGTGCCACTGTGCTGACAAGCCAGGCAGGGGGCCACCCTAACTGCTCCCGTGGGAGTGGGACTTGCTCTGGATCTCAGTCAAGCACTGAAAAGCTCTAGAGCGTTTTACTTTCTATGTCATATGTCAGTACTAAATCTGCTAACTCTAGCTTTTGAGGCATAGAGCTACTGCTATGGTATCGGGGCTGATTCACTCTCTGTCACTTCTCTTGCTTTCATTTTGGTTTACTTTTTAATTGCACTTCCTAAACAATGTTATTGGCAATTCAGATAAGCTAGATAAGCTTTGCAAGAGCTGCACTGTTAAATCACCATAGGGACATTTGTGAGACTTTCTACTCCTTTGCAAGTTAAGATGAACCATATAAGAGCCACGCTGCCCTCTCAACAGAGAAGAGTCTCTTAAATGTAGAGTCTAAGGCAGGGGTGGGCAACCTGTGGCCCTCCAGGTGTTTTGGCCTACAGCTCCCAACAGCTGTAGAGTGTCATTGTAGACTATCCTACAATCCTTGTAGAGTATCCTAAATGTCAGTCTAAGGCAGGGGTTGGCCTACAGCTCCCGGTGGGGCTGTGCGTCCATTCTGGGTTTCAGTCATAACCAGCCAGAACTCTAAAGGAGCTATCCAAGGTGATGACCCAAAAATAGGTTCAACACCTTGGATAGCTCCTTTAGTACTCTGGCTGGTTCTGACTGAGACCCAGAATGGTTTCCCAGCCCCACTGAAATCGGAGCCACCATCCTCCACTAACTCCCAGTATCCCTCCCCATTGGCTATGCTGGTTAAGAAGTTGTAGGCCCAAACATCTGGAGGGCCGTACGCTGCCTACCCCTGATCCAAGGCATTGCTTTGTAACCAAAGTTCTGTGGGCATTCCCAACTCCCAGGGGCTTCACAAAATTTTATTTCGATTTCACTTTTCTCTCCGGCACGGCCAGTCCCCCACACTCCAAGCGTGGAACTGTGCACATGTAAAACATGGTCTGGTCTCATAAAGCATCTTGTGATGTTCACTGTTGAATGTTAAGAACCAGCCTCTTTGTGACTGGTGTGTCACACAAGGCAAATGTCACTAAGAACTCATTTTATTACTAGTTTTAACTTGTTTTGGTATTAGTGGGGGGGCGGGCAGGGAGAGTGGTTGGAGCTCCATGGGGCATTGCAGTATGTTTCAGGGTTTTGTTTTTTCAAACAAAGCAGGTTGAAAACCATGGATCTCAGGCAGGGGTTTCAGGCCTCAGGCCTGGAGGCCAAATCTGGCCAAACTGGGGCCCCAGTCTGGACCTCTGGGGACCAGACAGCCCTCCCGTTTTCTCCAGGTGCCAGTCATTTGGTGGCTTCCTGGCTTTGAACGTCCCCCCCCCCCCAAGGTCGAACTGCCTCTCCTAAGGCTTCAGGTGTCAGGTCTGGGATATGAGCAGCAGGTGCCCTCGACTAGAACACTGGGACCAGGGGTGACAGAGGTGGGCGGAGAACCAAGGTTCCTCGGGCAAGGCTCAGACACTGGAGAGGCGTGGCAGGGCCAGAGGCGAGAGCGGAGTCCAGAGCAGGCGAAGGTCAATTCCCAGCAAGGTGCTGCAGAGCCAGAGGCAGAGGCGTCATCAGGAACAGGCAAGAGTCGTGTATCAGCAAAGGTATCGCAAGGTCAGGAACCAGAGGCAGGAACACGATGCTACCGCCACGAAGACTCGTATTGCCGTGGCGAAGCCTGGAGGGAAGAGGAGGCTCTTTGTAGGGCTTCCTGAGGCTCCCAACCCATCTGCATTAGAGGACCTGTGCTGTGAGCACCTGCAGGCCCAGCGCATCATCCTGCTCGTACTGCACCGTGGACCAGGCTGCCTTCTATATCTGGCCACCCGGGGGAGTGCAGAGCTTCTCAGGTGGAGCAGATCCTGACATCGGGACTGGCAGTGAGAGAGTTCGGCCTAAACATGCTGGTGGTGGAGGCTGGTGGCTCCACTACCAGTCAGAAACCAGTCAGAACTGCTTTGCACCTTGGAGAGCTCCGTTAGAGCTCTGACTGGTTCTGAGTGAAACCCAGAGCGGATGCACTGCCCCACCGACATTGGAGCCACCAGCCTCCCCTGCATGCTGGCATTTTGGTCCTGCCCCCCTTTTGCCCCACTGGAATGTGGCTGCCAAGAGCTTCTTTAAAACTGAAATTCGGCCCTCTGGCTCCGAGAGGTTCGACACTCCTGATCCAAGGTGTATCATATCTGTTCTGTTTTAGGACGAGAGCAAGGAGACAGACGGCAGCCTTCTGGGTGACCCCGGCCTGACTCCCCCTGGAAGGAAGGAGACGGTGAAATGGCAGAAGCCACGGCTCACGCGCAAGGCCCTGATGAAGTGTTGCTTGGTGAAGTGGATCCTCTCCAGCGCAGCTCCCCAGGGATCAGGTGAGGAGCAAGAGGCTGTCAGCAGGCAGCTGAGAGCTCTCTGGGTTGAGTTCTGGATGGGCGGTTCCCTGGGTGGCCTGAAAGCTTCTGTAAGAATAAAAGATGTATGGTGTGTGGTGTGAGTGTGTGTGTCTCTGTCTGCCTGCACCATAGCGCTAAAACTGTGAAAACTAGACACCTGACATTTGACTTGCATATTAATGGCAGTGCAGGGTGTGCACCTCAAGGTTATTTGGTTTTTTTAAAATGCATTAATTAATTTAAATTAGTTTAATTGTATCTGTGCATCTGAAGCTTGTAGTAGTGTTTTCAGTCACTAGGTGGCAGAATTCCCTACCACTGAATAGCTTTGCTGTCCATACAGTTTGAAGCCAGGAGTGGAGAGTAGTCCAAGGGACAGACTTATATGGCTGCCTCCTCCTCACTCCTGTTTGGTCCCCACCCCCCACCCCTCAGGAGAATGGAGTAGGCAGTTCCCTCCCTCAGTGGCTATAAGGGTACACCAGGACCAGGACATGGCTAGGGTGCCAGCAGCTATGGCTTTACTCAGTCGGGGAGAGCCCAGTTGTGTCCAAGTCTGAAAGCTGCATAACCTTCGTTTGATGGCTTCATTGTATTGAAACCATGTGAACATTTGGTAGCATTAAATAAAGGGTTGTGATTTCTGCAGGGGGCTGTCTTTGCTCTTGTGTTTCTAATAGCAGGACATGCAATGTACAACGCAGTAAGCAAAGTTTTCTTCACTGATCTGCCCCTATGTCTGGAAGAGTTCCCCCTTCTCATATTCTGTGTCCCAGGCTACTAAAGGCTGGGAAAGTGGAGATTCTGCTTAAGCAGCATGGCGAGCTGGGCTGGCCATGATCCTTGGGGCTCTGGTCCAGATGGGACTTAGCATTCCACAGTCTTATTCAGGGACTGAATGGCTTCTATGGGCATTTCTGTACTAGAAATGGATGTTGGTTTCACTGTTATCCTTCAGCCAAAGGTCGGGGGGGGGGGGAGCTCATGACTTCAGCTACTTTGGTGGACACTCAGACATCATTTTTCTACCTTAAGAGGAGGAAGGACTCTAAATTATTGTTGGATCGCTGGCTCCCTCTCGTGGAAAATGTTTGACATTAATTTATTGTCCGGAAGAACAGTTCATTTCTTAGCAAAGTATTATGCTTGTCATTTCAGTTCAGCGACTTCTGGAGTTTTCAAGGCCAGCCCATCATACTTTGGGGCTGCCGCAGTTTTACTAGCTCTGCTCCTGTGCCTTTAATCCAGAGACATTTAGCAGCTGAAGCCTTTCCCAACACCTCACCTCCCTGCAAGGGACACCTTCCCTTGCTAAAGTCCTGTGTCTGGCCACTGTTAATGGCACAGGAATAAGGGCACTTATTAAAAAAAGAAAAAGAAAGAAAGAGCAAAAAAGGTGGACAGCCTCATCACAAACTATGATGTTCTGTCTCTTCTTGTTTACAGGTAAAGCCATCTGTTTACCAAAGAAGCAGGACCCCTAAACAGCCCCCCCCGCCACACACACACACTTCCTAGTTGGAATGCAAGTGATGAGTGCAGCTTAGCACTAGATCTTCCAGCTTGGGATCGGTCACGGAAATGAGATCTTGTATGACCTCTCTAGTACAGGCTTCCCTGATCTGGTGCCCTCCAGATGTGCTTCTGACTGCGGATGCTGGGAGGTGTAGTTACACCCATCTGGAGGGCACCAGGTTGAAGAAGGCTGCTCGGGTGTGATCCTGTAGCTCAGGGATGAGGAACCTCCAGTTCACGAGCCAGTTTGGCCTGCCAGGCCGACCCATCCAGCCTGCAGGCCCTGGGCAAGGCCCCTCCCTGTGGGCCCTCCCATTCCCTGTAGCTCCACCCACAGAGGCTACTGGGGTCTTGGGGAGGAGGCAGGGAGAGGAATCCCCGGTGTAATCTCTGACTGGAGATAACAGTAGGGATTCCTCTGGGTGCTGCTTGGCCTTCCATCTGGGACGGGCAGCACCATGCTGAGTGCTTTGCCTGCCCCACAACCTCCCCAATGGGCCATATGTTACTGGCATATCATTGTACTTTGGCCTGCACCTGTGTTTAAAAAGGTGTACAGAAACTTTTTTGGTGTTCATATTTCATTTTGCTCCAATTTGCAATTAATTATGTTTGTTTAATTATACTTGACTTTTTTGATATAAAAAATAAAACTTTATAGTACATTGTTATAGAAGATAGCCTAATTCTTAAAAAGAAAAAAAGCTATATGGACATAAATAAACTCTCGACTTTGAATTATAGTAAAACTGTTGTTAATTTGTGGAATCCACATGTCAACAGCTTTCCAATGAAATATGTTTCATGAGAATCAGTCAACGGGAAGGCAGTCAAAAAGGGATGACCAGCTAACTCCCGACTTTGAATTATATACGTATATAAGATCCTTTGCTCAAGCCTGCTCTCTGGTGGTTTTGCTGAGAGCAGGAATGTCTGGAAGAGCTTTGCATGAGAGGAGTTGTTTGTGGCTGGTTTCTGTATCTACTCTTTCCTGATTCCCCCGCCACCCAATCCTTACTCCTTATCCCAACTTCCAGTCCCCTCCACCCCCCACCCCAAATCTTACTTTTCCTTTTCCATTCCATCCATTCACCCGGATCTTCCTCTAGAAGTTAAGTTTCATTTCTTCTTCCTATTGCTTTTAGTCTCTCTTAGAACTAGTATCACAGGCAGGGCACTCCCCCCCATTTCTCTCCCCCCCAGTTTGGCCTTATTTCTATAGATGTTATTTTGAATCCAGTTTTTGGTCTCTTCCCACCCCCAAATCAAATTTGATGGCACCAAGCAGAAAAGCCCTTGCACCTATCCTTTGGTAATTTGGCAGGTTTCTTACCAAGGGGAAAGTCTACCACGTCTGCTGTTTTCATAGCAGTTGCCCACCAAACAATAAGGGGGATTAGGGGATTTTTTTTTATCATCCCCAAACTGTAAAGATTCCCCTTGCACAAATGCCCCTGCACCTATCCTCTTGAAATTTGACAGGCGTTATCCCCACAGGAGGGGCAACTGTGCCAACAAATGTCATCTAATTCTGTCAAAAAACAAAGACATTATAGACACTAAACAAAAATAATCCAAAATTGAGGGGTGTCTAGCACCAAAGGCCTTGCACCTATTTGTATGAAATTTGGCAGGCTTTAGCAGGCTTTATCCCTTCAAAAATGTCTAATGTGCCTGCAAATACATATTGTAAAATTTTAAAAGTTATTGCTGTTTACGAATTTTCCATGGTAGTCAATAGGAGGCAAGAAGTTTTGTTCCAAATCTTGCTTCAGGTTCGGAACTGAGTCAAATCGGGCATCCCCCGAATCAATCCATGTTGAATCAGGCTGTTTGCCAAAGTGCTGAATCAGGGTCTGAACCGAATCTTGTGGTCTGTGCATGCCCCCATTGGGGGTTGGGGGATTCTGGGAATTGTAGTCCAACACATCTGGAGGGCACCAGGTTGAGGAAGAGTGCCATAGGGCAGGGGTCCCCAGTGCATTCCTCTCCCCTTTTTAAATATACGTACATGGATTTGTATGAAAAGCATAGAGTTTTCTAGCAATTAGGCTTCAGCAAAAGCAGACCAAACATCCTAGTAACTATCCATTTGAAGGTGGTGTATATATGCCACCCATTCAGATACTGAAAGCGTTGTAAGGTTCTCAATGCATTGCATTATAGGAGGTGGGTGTTTATCCTTCCATGTTGCAATAGCAGTCTTTTAGCTGTCAAGGGGGTGCAGAGAATCCATTTGCACTGATCATTTGTTAATCTCCATGAAGCAGGGAAATAATTTGAAAGAGCATGCACATCAGTGAATGTTAAAGACTGTTCCAGTATAAAATTTATCTGTGTAATAACCTCTCCCCTAAGAGAAGCAAGTACTGGACACTGCCAAAACATATGTTTAAAAGAAGCATTAGCTGTATTGCACTGCCAGCATTTAGCTAAAGTAGACAATCCCTTATTAAAAATGCCTGATTGGGCATTTTGTGATGCTGTGGCTTAAATAAGCAGTTTTACAAATTCCCAAAGGTGTCCACATGTCCAAAAAGGTTGAGGACCCCTGCAGTAGGGTTTCACCTGGTCCTATAAAGCCAGGGATTCTGGCCTGGCATCTTAGTCTAAGCAACTTGTCTCTTGAGTAAAGAAGGCCAAACGGCTCTTAGGCTGCTTGGGCCAGCGTGGCTATTGACTTTTCCCAGCCCCAGTAACAAAGTGGGATGTGGTTATGGCAGGGCCAGCCCTCCTATGAGGCAGAATGAACCCCTGGCTCAGGTGGTGGACCAGGAGGAGTGGTGAATTTTGCCTTCCCCCTACCCCACCAGGAGGGTTCCCTGCTGCCACATTGCTGGATCGAAGTGGCGGCACTAGCGGTTGCCCTTTAGAGTCCCGCTGGCCCTGCTCACCCGTTGTGGCAAATGCCCAGCAGGAGAGCAGCTGGTGGGGCTCTCTGGAGCAGCCGCCCACCCTCTGGCTTGCTCCAAGAACTCTCTTGGAGCCAGCCAGTCGGCAGGTGTGCTCTCTGGAAAGCCACTTGGACCCGGTTTGCACAATCACTGCAGCCCACCGTGACCCATGGGTTGTGGGTGGTTTGTTAATCATGCCAACAACTGACCATTGCTGGATTTGGATGACAAAATAAGTCACAGCGATGGCCTGCCGCAGCTTGAATATTGGAAATGGCTTAAATAAGCCCCCATGGGCTGTGGCGATTGTGCAAATTGGCTGTCAGAGTCCAATGCCTGGCTCTGAGGGGGCCCTTCCTCAGAGACAGGCAATTCCCTTGGACACCTCTCTCGTTGGTGTCTGGCTGTGGGGAAGGACCCCCTCAGGCCAGGCATTTCAGAAGAGTGACTCTCGAGAGAGAGAGAGAGGTGCCCCAGCTGCGTTTTCCGGCTGATGCAGCTCTCTGAGACTGCCTTCACGCTACTCAGGGCAGGCGGGGGTCTTGGGTGTGGCGGCAGCAGCTGTTGCTGCCATGGCTGGGAGGCCACGGCTGCAGTAATCGTGGTGGTGGCAGCAGCTGGAAGTCTTGGTGGCAGCTTTTCTCCTGTCTCAGGCAGTGTGAGCGCCTGTGTTGCCACTGGGCTGTGCCTGCAAACTGCTGGCCTAGCTTTGTGAGACTTCCTCTTGTACAAGCTTGAAAGAGTCCTTAACCTACTGAGTTAGAGAACTGAAAATGGAGAAAATGGGTCCACAGATTACTACTTATGACTTAGCCGTGCATAGAAATGAGCGTGATTTATTGGGTGGACTTTGCGTATGTCTTTTTAAAACTAGCACCCCGTACAAAGACAGACTGTGTGTGTCTGTAGCTCAAGCAGCTTCCTTGGAAATACACCATCAGCCAGAGGGCTAAAGCAGATTTGCATACTCAAATGGATGCAATTAGCATAATTTGCATATCATTTTGGACCAACACTGCCTCTGCTTGCAAACTACAGGTGGTCGACATGTTGAGCTTATGCGCAGAGTTCTTTTTGTGAAATGACTAATCCTCTATTGTGGAAAAACAAAAACTGGAGCCAGACCTCCCCAAAACCTTGCTTTGTGTACTTAGAAATCATTCAAGTTCATAAAGCATAATGAGTTAGTGCTCCTTTTAGACCTCCTCAGCTGTTTTCAATCCTTTTAGTATTTTGCTGTCACGTTTTCGGACATGTTTGCAACTATGAGGGCTGGAAACTTTCTTTAAAAGGAAAGCGCACAATCTGACATCTGTGTGCTTCTCAGCAAGTTGTGCCAGCGGCCTTCCAACAGTATTTCATGGCCTTGCGTGTCTGGAATTGCACAGTATCTGTATACCCTGCCTGAGGAAGAAGTGGTAACATCCCTTTAATGTTCAGTAGGAGGGGAAATCTCTTACTGTGGGTGATGCTTGCCTGCCTGCTCTTTATCGGGTACTTCATCACAGCGTCGACCCACCTCTTTTTTGCTTGCGCTTTCTGCTTGCCTTTTTTGCCTGCCCTTTAACGGTCACCTCATCTGCTGCCCAGAAATGTAGGTGGTGAAGCTTTTCCCACCGCTTACCTGCACACCTGGGAAAAGCTACACCCAGTGCCAAATGAGGCCTCCTGCTGCCCTGCCAGCTGCCCTTGTCTCTCCTGGCTGATGTGGCTGGCTGGCTTTTCAGGGTGGAAGAACCCCGGCCTGGGCTTTTCTTCAGCGCTGGTGTCCAATTTCACAGGGTGAAGCAGGAAGGGGCCGGTGCGGAGCTCTGTCACTGATATGCCGCCTCCCTGTGGGAGCGCAGTCTGTGGACGCAGCACTTCCTCGCATGAGCTGCACAGGCCGAGCTATCAACCTGGGCAGGGGTGGGCAGGCGGAAGGACTGAGCCGTCCTCCTCACGGGAGAAGAGAGCTCCTGAGAGTGCTGCTGGTCAGCGGAGACTTCCCCAACCTGGAACCCCCCAGGTGTGTTGGACTACAACTCTGATCATCCACAGTGCTGTGGTGATGGGATTTGTAGTCTGACACAACTCAGGGGCTCCAGGCTGGGGAAGGCTGCTTTAGACAATCCTGAGCTGTTTATTTATTACATTTGCATTCCGCCTTTCTTCCAGTCAGCTCAAGGTGGCTTGCAAGTCTTCTCTCCCCTCCCCTGTTTTATCCTCACAACAACCCTGTGAGGTAGGTCTTGCTCAGAGGGTGTACCTGGCCCAAGGTCATCCTGGGAATGGCATGGCTAAGTGTGGATTTCCTAGGTCCCTGTGGGGAGGCGCCTCTTCTCCGTCTCGCACCTGCTTCCCCAGTTTGCTCACTCGGGCAGGGATGGCGAGGAGCAGGTGCAGCAGCAGCGGAGCCAGGGGGCTCGAGGGATTTCCAGGGGCCCCCTGCTGGGTGCAGGGGTCTTAACAAGTGCCCAGCAATGCCAACCCCTGACGCTGCCCTGGGCTCAGGCCCCCAACCCCAAGACCAGTCCGTACAATTCGTTATCAAACAAGTTGACATTTTGGGTGCATCTGGGTGCCGTCCGGGTCCTTCATGCCGGATCTACAGTGCAGTATGACGCATGCAGAAAAACGGACTGAGCCAGGTCATGGCAGGATGTGATCTTGGCACAGCGTGAAAGCAGTCACAAGATGAACTTAGCATGCCCAACTGAACTGACAAGGTATGTGTGGATTGACACACATTTTCAAAAAACCCAACTCTGTGAAGCTACCCTGGTAGCCGTCTACAAAATGCAGTAAGCCTGTGGGCCAGAAGGCCACAGGAGAGTGCTGTGAGAAATAATTTGAACTAATTTTCTCCTGGTGAGCCCAAAGCACCTGTTCAGAGATGAGGTCACCTGCCGTCTCTCTGCACAATCCCTTGCTCTGGGCTTGCCTCCTTCCTATCAGTTGCCTCTGTTGTGGGAAGGTTATTCTGCACATATCTGCACTGCATGTGAGTGAAAAGATCATTCAATCACTCCCAGTGCAGAGACGCAGCAGCAGGAGGCTGTCTGTTGCATCTCCCATGAGTTCCTGCGCTGGGCTTGCCACCCTCTGCTTCCAGGCATGTGCAGCTAAGTAACTGGCACAGTGTGTGTGTGTGTGTGTGTGTGTGTGTATGTTGGGAGCTCCTCTGAGGACAGGGAATTCTAACTCTTACACACAGTGAAAGTTAACCTTTTCAGGTGTAAGTCTGGAGCTGTAATTCAAGTTCTGTTCAGGGAAACTCTGTGCCACATCTACCAGACATTTGGGAAAAACAGATGAAAATTAGCAATTGCCTGAAGGAGAAGGACACAGCTGGTTGCCAACTCTGCTTAAAAATAAGAACAACAACACTCTGAGCATGTGCAGTTTTGCATTTTAAACTTACTTAAATCCTAGCGCCATCATGGTCTCAGGTATAAAAGGGAGCTTGCTTCTGATGCCCTGCTGCTCTCTGGGTGGTCATTCAGGGCCCACCTGGGCTGCCAGACCCTGAACCTGGGCCCCAAAGCCCAGCCCTGCTGCCCCACGTCCAGGTAGGGCTAGGTAAGCTCCCAGCTGGAGACTGGGAGCCACCGCTGGGTCAGCCCCATGCTGGGCGAGAGGGGTGCTTCTCGGACTTGGCTGGAAGCAGCTCTGCATGTTCACATGAAGCACCCAGATGGCCAGCATGGCACTGTGTGCGCCTGTGTTCTCGTGGCCAGATGGCACATGGCTAAGGCAGGCAAAACAGCAGATGGCCACTGAGCCTGGCGATGCTCTGCTGAAGGGGGTCGTGAGTGGCGGGGAGAGCAGTGCCCGGCCTCGGTGCAGGCCATGTAGCAGTCGCTAAAGGGACACAGGGGAGGGGCCGCAGGCGGGAGCAAGTGCAGGGAAGCAGTTGCATGAGCTTGCAGGACTCTGAGGGTTAAAATGCACAGAGAATCTTTTCTCTCTCTCCCCCACCCCTCTCTGGAGACCACAGGGGTTGAGTTTGAGTTTCGTGGTAAGCAGATCCTAGATAGAGCAGGAAAGCTGGGATTCAGGGGCTCAGCCGGCAGAGGCTTCAGGCAGGCGTGGCCGACCCCGCCACTGATGGGAGTGAAGGCTGCACAGCTAGGGCACCGAAAGAGCCCCTGGCCACGGGGAACAGACGCTGATAGCCTGGGCTGTGGGGAGGGCCAGGCCGGAGCCTAGGTAGCCTCTGCTGAAGGGGAAGGGTGTCTGGAGCGGATCAAGGGTGCAACGTGAGTGAATCACAGAGGGTGCGGGCAGAGAAATGGAGAGCAGCCAGCTAGAGAAAACCCAAGTTCGGGAGCAAACTGGGCAGAGAGGAAAAGCGATCCAGAGAGGCAGTCAAGTGGAGGAGGAGGAGGAGGAGGAGCGGGGGGGAAAGATTCTGCTGGTGGAGAGGGAAAGAAGGTCAGTGCAGTGCCAGGCAGAGGCGAGGCTCCCTCCCAAGGCAGCCCGAGCAGCGTTGCCAGTGAGGGGAGCCCAAGCCGCAGGGAGGGCGAGCTGGCCAGCGGGGCCCCGAGGGCTGCTGGAGTGCAACGGGATGCCCACGAATGGAGAGGCAAAGCCATCCGGGAAATCTGTGTGCTACCCGGAGGTGCATCGCAAGCTCCGTGACTGCCAGCACACGTGCAAGAAGCAGCTCTACAACCTCCTCAGCTGCTTCGTTCGCCTCCTCTCCGGCAACCTGTCCAGCGAAGGTGAGCCGTGGAGACGGGAGGCAGGTGGGGCCACCCCGGAGGGGTTTTTCCTGGGACTGGCGGGACTCTGTCGTTGCCCTCGTCACCTAGATGGGCATTTTGAAGCCAAGTCTGCCTTGCTCGTTTTAGACGTGCGTACGTCTAAGCAGACGGGTGTCCTTGAATGTTTGTGGCCTCCAGTAGGGTGGCCGCTTCTGTGTTGCCAAAAAAGAGGACGGAATTGGACGCTGATTTGCATGTGCTAATTCATGTGTATAGACACCAATTTAGAAATAAGGACTCTCTCATCGTAGTGGGGAAGACGGTGACCAGGTGAGCGGTGTGCCCGCTGCTCAGTCTGCCATCCCGGTGCCAGGTGCAACTCCAAGGCCCCGGCTGCTCTCCCTTCTTGGGGTTCTTTAAGTTGGATTTCGACTGGGCAGCCCTTCAAACAGAGGGCTGTGCTCTGCAAAGCTAGACACATGGCCACCCTACATGATAGCCAGAGGGACCTTGTTGTACATGGAACTCTTTCTAGCAACTGAAAAAGCAGAGGACCAGAAGGCCAGCCGCGTGCATACTTGCGCGGAGTGAAGTTACACTGAGGCCCCTGGGGCTTCCTCTCAGGTAAAGTGCATAGGGTTGCCAATTCGATTGCCCAGTCTTAAGCATGTTTTCCAGGGAAGGAAACCCCACAGAGTCCATGGCACTTACCTCCTAATGAGTGTGCATAAGTTTCCTGCTGCTGTAACCCAAAACACACTTACTAGGAAGGCTGAGGCACATCACACACAGCAATGTGAGGTCAAATAGGTGTCTCCAGCTAGCCCTGGTTTTCTTCAGAGCTTCAGGCCTGTGTTGTTAGCTGGTTTGCACTGTGTAGGTCTCTTGGAGGTTTGTTTGCACCCTGCTGAGTCACTGAGGAAGATAATGCTTTGTTCGCTCACTACCACTCCTAGGAGGACAGCCCAGTCCCTTGAGGGCACCATTGTACCACCGTGTTCCCCATTTGCATCAAACTCTTTATGTATTGGGGAGAGGGGCCGGGTAATGTGAATGGAACTTAAAGTAAATGCAAGCAGGCCTAATATGCTGGGTTTTACCTCTGACCAAAATGGTGGATCTCTAATTAAGGTGATGAAGAAGTTATTTGTTGGGCTGGTTTTGAAGCTGATGACCAACTGCGGAAAAGTGGAGACAACCATGTGGGAACAGGAGTGGAGGTGGAAATATCACACTGTAGGATCGTACTGTAGGACCCTTGAGCTGAATTCTACCTCCCGCAATCCTGTCTGTCTGTCTGTCTGTCTGTCTGTCTGTCTGTCTATCTATCTATCAACTAACCAGCTGTGTGCAACATTATGTGTGCATAGGCAAACAGACACCTCTCTTCTGCCCCACTAATCCTGCTTAGAGTTGCCACACTTTTTTTTTTAACTATCCCTACTCCCATGCCTTTAACAGCAGCCTGGCACACAGGCTTGTCACATGCCTAGAGATAAAAGTGCTAAGAGTACTATGAGTCGAGGTCCTGTTAAAGGCACAGAAGCGTGGCAAGGAGAAGAAGGTGGCAACCTGCAACTCAGATCTGCTGCAGTTTTTCAAAACAACAATTCTGTTTTGTTTTTCTATATAGCAGTACCAAAATCAAACGAGACAGAAAACCATTCCATCTAGTGATTTGCTTGGTCACTGCAAAGGTCTCTGCAAAAACAATACCTTTCCACACAGAAAAATAGCACATTCTGTCTACAGAGCTCAGTGTATTCGATTTGCTCCCATTACACAATATAGCAAATTACTTAACAATAGAGCTGTAACTATAACAATAGAGCTAATCAGACAAAAAACAAACAATATGCTACAAAAACTGTCAGAGACCTAATACAGTATGAGAAAAAAAGGTAATCAACTTTGTTGAAAACTCCCTTCAGTTGCTCTCTCCCTTCTTAGGTTAGCTAATTTTTCCATTGCTGTGACTCATAGGATCTCGGCCAGCCATACTCTGACTGTGGTCAGCATCAGCTCCAGATTTTGGGGGCCCTTGGGCAAGGCACCCTCCATGGGCCTCCATCCTCGGTGCGTCGGCCTTCTCACCACCACTGTCCCCAGCTGCTCTTGCCCCTCCTCCTCTCTCTCATCCTTGCTCCCCCTTGCTGGCTTGACAGGCAGAGAGCCAGGGAGCAGGGAGACCATGGCATCTCCTGCTCCTCCTTCTCACCAGCGCTGTTGTCTGGGCCAGAGCGAGAGGCAGGTGAACAAGCAGGTTGCAATGGTGAAGAGGAGGAGCACGTCCAGGGGGCTCTGCTGGGGTATGGGCCATCAGCAGGTGCCCGACCATGCCTGCCCTTGACGCCAGCCCTGATTGCATGGTACCTGCCGGAGACTGTTTCCGATGCCTGGCCCTTCCCTTTGTGTGCTGACCCCTGCGATTTCCCCAAATGTGGGAAACTCAACTGCATAATTTGTGGAAACTTTCCTCTTTCTTCCCTTAAAGAAGTCTAACATTCAGAGCTGTAGAGGGAGCTAAACTCCATAAAACAGTTAGTTCAGGGGTTACTCCAGTCTCTCTCAGCATTATCCAGCAGCAGGCAATGGGGGAAAGGGGTGGGCTGTGGCAGCATTTGGGGTTCAGGAAACAGATAAGGTTGTCAGCAGGAGAGAAAAGGGGGAGGACTCTGGGAGAGAATCAGTCAGAACTAGCTGGGGGTGATGGGAGTTGTAGTGCAACACCTCTGGAGGGCACCAGGCTTGGGAAGGTTGGGGACAGATAATACTGGGTTTAGTGTTTCTTGGTTGGATGCTGTGCAAACAGGAGCGTATGTTGCTGAAGATCAAATGAAAGTGATGTTGCCAGAACGGCAAGGTGTCATGGTTAATTAATTCTGGACATCTCTCTTTGCTCTCTTGCAAGCCTGTGCAAAGTGTGTCTCTTGAAAGAGAAGGGTGCTGGTTAACACATGTGCATATCGTTCATCACTTGAGTTCCGTACGTGCGGCCGGCTGCCGCTCAGCTGGAAGACTGGCAGCCAGATGTGGAACTTGGCTCAACTGAAAAGAATTCATTTTTCATTCCGTCTTCTTTGTCATTCTCTCTTTTAGTACCACCCCAGAATATCATAGCCTCAAAGGAGGTGCGCGAGGAAGCGCGCCCGTCACACCCAGCCTCGGTGGCAGTAATTAATCGGCGAAAGCTCTAGCTCCAGGGTGGGCGACGTGCGGCCCATCACAGCCATCCACGTGCCACCCTTGGTTTCCACTGCTGCCGTTGCCTCTGCACCACCAAAATCCCAGCAGTTCTGCTGAGAAACAAGCCATGTGGGGAGCATGTGCCTTCCCCCCAGCAGAATGGGGCTCCCCACAGCCCACCAAGCAGCTGGGGGCAGGCTGTCTGCTGCATGGTTCTGCCAGGAATCCAGTTGCGCACCCCTCTTGCACCTTGTTTCCCAACAGAATGAGGGGGCCACTTCCGGCAGTGGCTTGGCTACTTCCGGCGGTGGGAAAGGTGTGTGGCCCCTGCAGGTTTCCAGGAGAGGCATGGTCTCCCCCCCCCCCCGCCAAAACTGCCCACCCCCGCTATTGTTGAGTAATCTGCCAATTAAACTGAAAAGAACGTAAGGAGAGCTGGATCCGACCAAAGGCCTATCTCATTCATAGCTTCCAAATCCCGGGAAGTACTAGTTCCCCTCCACTCAGCACTGGTTAGGCCTCATCTGGAGTACTGTGTCCAGTTCTGGGCACTGCACTTTAAGAAGGATGCAGACAAGCTGGAGAGAGTTCAGAGGAGGGCAACGAGGATGATCAGGGGACTGGAAACAAAGCCCTATGAGGAGAGACTGACAGAACTGGGCATGTTTAGCCTTGAGAAGAGAAGACTGAGGGGAGATATGATAGCGCTCTTCAAGTACTTGAAAGGATGTCACAGAGAGGAAGGCCAGGATCTTTTCTCGATCATCCCAGAGTGCAGGACACAGAATAATGGGCTCAAGTGACAGGAAGCCAGATTCCGGCTGAACATCAGGAAAAACTCCCTGAATGTTAAAGCAATACGACAATGGAACCAATTACTTAGGGAGGTGGTGGGCTGTCCCCACACTGGAGTCGTTCAAGACGAGGCTGGACAGCCATCTGTCAGGGATGCTCTGACCTGGATTCCTGCATTGAGCAGGGGGTTGGACTCCATGGCCTTGTAGGCCCCTTCCAGCCCTACTATTCTATGATTCTATCCAATGTCCTGTTTCCACAGTGGTCAACCACAGGCCTCCGGGAAGCCCACAAGCAGGTCATGAGTGCAATAGCACCATCCCACTTAAGTTCCTCAGCCATCCTTTTGCATTTGGTTCTGGTTGGTAGACCTTGAGGTTCTTGTAAAAAACAAAGTAGATCCTCCAGGATGGAAGTCTGCCCTTTGCTGTGCTAAATCATAGTTTAGGGCTAAGGGAATGAGCTTCAACAAACCCCCTCTCCTCTCTGAATCAGCCAGGATGAGGAGATTGGAAACATTAGCTTTTGTTCTTAAATTAACCATAGTTTGTTGTTACATCTGACATGGACAAACTGTGGCTAGTTTAAACTATAGCTAGTTTATTGGAACAAGCCAGGATCAAATGGTGGTATATGGACCTGGCTAATCTCAGCAATCCATAGTTTACATTTCCCAGAGTTACCACTTCAGGTATAATGAGAACCATCCACTCATTTAAAAACTGAAGCAAGTGTCTCCAATCTCCTTCATGTGGCCATGCCAGAGGAGGAGCGCACATGCAAGGCCAAGGCTTGTTGAATGTTGTTCCCATAGCACTAAACTATGGTCAGTGTTACATCCAAATGAACACTGCCAGCCCTCTGGGACTGATCCCAAACTTTCCCAGTCCATTCCTGTATTGATAGGATTATGCCAATTTCCCAACAATGGTTGTTTTGGCTGCAGTTAGCAATTAGAGGCTTGTCTCATGCGTCTTGTCTCATACCATCCAATAAACAAAACAAAACAACATTTGGATTCAAAGGCAAACTATAATTTAGTTCTTCTATCAATCTCTTTTACTCTTTTATAAGCGAATGTGACTGAATTAATGGGCAGGTCGACCACATATGTACAAAATTGGCAGCAGGCAAGTGATTCTTACTGCTCACATACGTCAGTTCTTTATTTGATTGATTCTATTTAAATTCTGCCTTCCTACCAACAAGAACCCAATTATAATAGACTGGTGAATTACAACGGACACAAAAGAGAACAGTAAAATTATGAACAAATGTAACAAGTGATAAACCTCCCAAAACACAAGCACAAAACAATAACGGAACTGAAATTAGCAGTCAGAGCTACGATGCTGGAGGATTTTGTTCGGTCTGCATTTTTAAGTGAATCAACTTGAATCGTACTTCTTGGGCTAATAGGTGGATCAGAATGCTGTCATCCTCTGGAACACCCACTTCTCGGAATTTAGCAACACAGTTCTCAGCTGAAAAAACTTATAAAAATGCATTTGTTGTTGTTGTTCAGTCGTTCAGTCGTGTCCGACTCTGCGTGACCCCATGGACCATAGCACGCCAGGCCTTCCTGTCCTGCGCTGTCTCCCGGAGCGTGCTCAAGTCCATATTCATTGCATAGTTTAGGATAAAATGTGTACAAAAATTCATATTTTAAGATAACTATGCATACAAAACTATGCATTTAAGAAAGGACTTAAATGCAAATGTGTGTGCATTAAAAAAATTCTTTGCAGTTTGATGTGGAAATGGGGCAGAATGGTTTTATGAATGAATACAAGCAAAACTGACAAGGGCTAGAATTAAAATCTGACAGAGGTGGGAAAAATCTGGTTTTGTAATTGCTGCCAAGCTGGGGAGGGGTGCACTGGAAGGCCCCCCCCCGAAGGGTTGGGGCAACACTTGGAACCCAGGGATCACCTTGCTAAGTGGGTGATCTTGAGCATTTTCCCCACCTGTCAAAGTGCTCAAGGTCCCCAAGGTGATCTCCAGGATTTAAAGGGTTGCCATGACCCTTGGGGATCTCCTTCTTCTAGTCCACCCCTCCCTGAGTCGGTATCAAATGTTTTTCATAGAAAAGTGCACCCCACCCCATTTTTTGTTCCCAGTTGTAGTAACCTGTCAAAGTCATAGCAACTGTCAAAACTAGAAGCAGTAACTACATTTGGGAGTGAAAAATGGGGTGATGTGTCGGGCACCCTGAAAAATAGTTGCTGGAGACCCAGGCAAGTGGGGATTCTTAGCAAGGCACCCCTAAGGTTCAGGGCAACCCCTTAAACCCTGGAGATAACCCTACTAAGGGGGTGATCTACGTTTCCCCACCTGTCAACTGTCAAAAGCTGTCAAACCAGCGTCTGTACAATCTAGTCTTGCCTGTTACCTTGAGTGTTTGACAGCTCAAACATACAAAGCGTCCAGGCAAGGCAAGCCTGTATATTTCTGACAGTCGGAGTTGCACAAGTGCTCCAAAAATGCGATAATTCTTTTCTAAGGGGCATTTGTGCACATTCCACAGGATTGGGAAGTTGTGTGTGTGTGTGTGAAATTCCCAGCCCTGATTTTGTGCAAAAAAAAGGAAATCATTTTTTTTTAAGGCTCTGACTGCAACCGGGATCATGATCAGTGCAGGGACAGGGGGCTTGGCGGGAGCCTGGGCGGGCAAGTGGCAGCCCCTCCAAAGTGTGGTTTGGGCACCATTGGAGGGGCTGCCACTGGCAAGGGGCACTTGCAGTGGCTTGACTGCGAACGCAAACAGCGATTGTGGCCACACTCAGGAAGAGCGGCAGGGGTTTCTGCTGCTCTTGCTGAGCGGCTCACTGCTCAATGCCCTTTACCCTGATGGGTTGGCATGTCAGATGAGACACCAACCTCTTGTGGGTAAAAAAAACAACCCCTAGAACAAGCCATGGGCTGTTGCCATGGCTTGTTCTAAGAAATTAACCCATCCTGTGGGGAGCTGTCCGGGCTCAGATGACATGCTTAACCCATCGCGGGTGACAGTCCATGATAGGTTGTCGTGTTGTGCAAACCCAATCATTGTATTTTAATTTTTGTGAACTGCCCAGAGAGCTTCGGCTATTGGGCAGTATAGAAATTAAATAAATAAATAAATTGTATTCCTCTGCACTGACTCCCTTAGGGGCTGCCATGATATTCTTGGAGGTTGCAGGGCAGTGTGAATCAAAAGAGATTTTCCTGTTGCCTCTGACTGTTGGTTTTGGGGCTCATGTTCTCCTTGGTTCATAGTCTGCTGTTTGTTCTGAGTTGGTTGAGACTGCCAGGGGAGCCCTCATGTGTCCTCTGTTGTGCTGATACTTGTCTCTTGACAGTGTTCTGGACGTGGTGATATTATCCTTGCAGGCTACCAACCTTCTGATGTCTTCGTGCACGATGGATCTTGCACCTTGAAAACTGGCAGTATTCATAGCATTCTTTCTGCTTGCCCTGTAGCAGCTGCAGTTAAGACTGTGCTCCTGGGGCAGCCTTGGGCTGAAGGACTGGATGGATGGATGGATGGATGGGAGAGTTCTCACTCAGTACATGTCCTATCAGAAGCTGTGCTAGGGAGTACTCCAGGCCACTCAAGGGTGTATTGCAGTTTCAGGAGGGCTAGGTGAGCATCCTCACCTGATGCAGCAGCCCTGTGGAGCATTGATTCAGTTGTTTGAATCGCTCACTCAGCCACTGCATTTGGCTGAGCACGTCCTGGACTGGAGGGAGTGAGTATTATTCCCCCAGGTTCTTCCAGGGTGTTCCATTTCTCTGCTGGCGAATGGGACATGGTCACTGACCACCTCTTGTGGGGTGCCATGCCTGGCGATTTTAGCTTCCCACAATGTCAGTGGGATGTTGAATCCGTTCCAGGCTCCAGCCAGAACTCTAAAGGAGCTATCCAAGGTGCTGAACCCAATCTCCAAGATGGGTTCAGCACCGTGGATAGCTTCTTTAGAGTTCTGACTGAACCCTGGAGTGGATTCACTGCCCCACTGACATCAGAACCCTCAGCTGCCACTGCAACTTCCAGTGCTTCAGGGCACTGTGAAAAGTAGTCAACTCAGAGCAGGTACAGGGAATGACCAAAACTGAAAATGTCAGCAGCTGTTTTGTGCCATGGAAGGTCTGAGATTTAATGGAGTACCCAGGGCTCCTCGTGATGTGTGGGGTACAGCCCTTCATTGTGGATCATCAGCGCAGTTCCTCCGTACTGCTGCTTTGCTTTGGTTTCACTTTCCACTGCTCACTGTCTGCCAAATGCTTTTTTCGTTATCATTCAGGAATCTATGGTTGCTTCTGACTCCATGGCCTGGTTTACATATAACGACAAACCAGTTTGTTTTTTTTAAGTTGGGTTGTCACGAATGAGCAAGTGTGCTAGCTCATGCTGCTTGATCACTCCCGTGTGAACCAGGAACTCTGGCTTGTCTCTCGCCTTGGTTCCCCCTGGCTTCCAGCTCTGGCTTGTCAGGGGAGTGGGAAGCCGGAGCGCCTAGCTCACACATCACGGCAAACAACACAGGGACAGAGCTGCTTCCGTTCACAGTGGGAGCGATTGGGCTGCGTGCTTGCTCGTTCACAACAACTCAGATTTTTTAACAATTCTGAGTTATTGTGATGTGTGAGCTGGGCCCATGTAATATTTCCTCTAGGTCAGGAAGATCTATTTATTAACAGACTGCTCTGAGTTCCCTCCAAGCTTCTGGCCTTGTCATTGGCCTCCTGCTGGAGGTCCTCTGGGCACTGGTCTTCAACGAAGGGTAGGCAACATGCTGCCTATGGGCCACGTGGCCTCCCCCTCCCCCCGCCATTGCTGCAAAAACCCGGCAGTTTGCCACAAAAATTTTGCAGTGCAGCAGCAAAAAAGGGCTGTTTTAAAGAAAAATTGCCCCCCTTTTGCTGCCACACTGCTGAACTTTGATGGCAAATTTGGCAGTGGGGAGCAGGGGAGCAGCCCCCAGTGGGTTCCGGGCAGATTGGCCCCAAGAAGTTGCCCACCCCCTGTTGGAAAGGAACTTATCCTACAGTCTTTGCTTTTCTCATTGTACAGAAGCCCTTGGTGTATGTATTTGTCTACACAGCTCTATTTTACGAGCCATGCGGCTAGGGTGGTGTGAAACCCAGGGCCAGCCGCTGCCTGTTGTCCATGTGGACCTGGCGCCAGGGCCAGTGTTCTGGAGGCAAGCGGATCAGTGTTTGCCTGGTGCAGGGACACAGGGCCCTCAACTAGCAGAACCCAGGTGCCTTACACAGGCTAGCTTTGATGAGTATTTTGATCACTTTGATCACTGCGAGAGCTGGCATGGCCTGGGGTCTGGTATGGCTCATGTTTGGACTGCTCGAATGCCACCCAAGAGCCATTCTGTGCGCTGCGGAGTTTCCCATCACACCATTACATTGTGGTGCAGATTGTAGCCCTGGAGTAGGGAGGTGTGAGAATTTAGTTTCAGTTTGCAAATCCTCAGAACTTGCCCCGTTTGAACCCCCAAACACCAACAGGAGCACATTTTTTGGGGAAAAGCTCACATGTTCCTGAACTTGCGATCATGTTTGAAAAAATGTGTATTTGGGGGGGGGATATGCACTTTAAATGTTCATGCTTTAGTCAATGGGGTAAAGTGCGCACTGTTGAAAAATGTGCATGGGAATGCGCACTTCTCATATTCAAATGAAAGGAAAAACGGGCCACAAATGAAAACCGGAGTGAGGTGAACTGAGCTTCAGAGTGGAGCTTGGAGGATCTTGGTGTGCTTGACCATCCCTGGCTCGGCCATCTCTTTCCTGGAGGTTCTCCCAGTGGCCAAGGCAGTGGTTTCTCCTGCCTTCTGCCAGAGAACTTTCCTGCTTGTTCAGCTTGGGAAACCTCAGCTGCTTCTGCTTCTAAATCCACCAGATGCTCTTGGTGCCCTTCACCTGCTTGAAAGGTGCTTTCCTTGCAACAGCATCCCAGAGTGTGGCAGGCACATCCTGTGTGCAAAGGAGGGGCAGTAATTTCCCTGAGTCATGTGCGCACATGCCGAGTGACTCATACTGTTGTTCTGGTCTGAAGCAGAAGGTGCTTGCTGGCTCTGGTGACTGGCAGGTTGAAGTGAAGGCCTGCATGACTGGGATGCTTGAATTGGTTTGCTTGGCTAGATCTCTCCAGTGTTGGGTTGAAGGTGGTTGGGCACAGCGGCAGCTGAGGTCAGGCTGGGCCATTTGGAGTGCTGGAGTGTGGCTCAGAAGCAGGAGAGGCATCCTTGCATTAGCCGCTGGCTGTGACCTTTGCTGGACCTCTTAAATCTTTTATGCCAGTAAGGTTTTGTTGCTTTCACCCAATGGCCGTTGCAACATTCTAAGGGAGAGGTAGGCAACCTGGTGCCCTCCAGATGTTTTGGACTGCAACTGCCATAACCCCTGCCTATGCTAGATGGGGCTGATGGGAATTGTAGTCCAACACATCTGGAGGGCACCAGGTTGTCTACTCCTGTTCAAAAGAATAATCAATTTGAGGGAGGGTGCCATAGCTTAGTGCTAGAGCACCTGCTTTGCATTCAGAAGATCCCATGTTCACTCCCCGCTGTTTCTAGGTAGGGCTGGAAAAAACCCTGCTTGAAACCCTGGATTGCTGCTGCTGCCAGTCGGTGTCGACAATACTGGGCTAGATGGACCAAGCATCTGACTCAGTAGAAGGCAGCTTCCTAGGTTCCTAATTTTGTTAATACAAACTCCTAAACATCCAGATTCAGAATGTATTTATTTTTAAGCCTAAAGGCGAACACTTTCAAATAATTGACAGCATAATAGTCCCCTCTTTAATGAGCTTCCTCCACGCATTAAAAACATGGTTGTTCAGGCAGGCATTTGGGGTGGGTTAAGGTATTTTTAGAAATATGATGTTTTAAAGTAGAATTTTATTGTTTTAAAATTGTATTGCTGTACATCGCCCAGGGTGGCCAGGTGACCAGCCAGATGGGCGATTAAGAAGTTCAGTAAACAAACAAACAAACAAACAAACAGTCAAATATACCAATGGGTTCATCAGATCAAATAATCATCACGGCAATTAACTGCCTAGTCTAAAATAGTTCTTGCTCAGATTCCCGAGGCTGTTGAGTTGTGTTGTGGGTCACATAAGTGTCTGTATCAGACAGTGGATAGCTTAACTCTTCTGAAACAGAGCTCGACTGTAAATGAGCTAAAATATCTCCCAGAAATTTCGAATATGGCTCGGAATGTAAAGAGCAGAATAGCACAGAGCAGCCTTCCTCAACCTGGTGCTTTCCAGGTAGTTGGACTCCAGCTCCCAGCAACCCCCAGCCAGCATGAGGGCACCAGGTTGGGGAAGCCTGGCCTGTAGCACAGAAAGCCTTCCAACTCGGAGGCTTCACAGACTGACAGCGCCAGCAGGGTCGTCTGATGAGGTGCACTGTCCATTGTGGCATTTAGCATGGCTTGGAAGCAAATTGCCTTGAAGGCCTGTCACAGAAGCGAAGTAAGAGGCGCCATGATGGCCCTTTTAAAGTTTTACCTGAACCAGCTGGGGAAAATGCAGTTTTAAATTATTTGCCTATCAAATTGGGTGTTTTGATCAAGAATCCAGTCTCCCAGTTTAACACCAGCCTTTTGTGGGAGGGGAGCTTTTTAATCTCTCTCACCACGTGGGTTGCTCAAACTCCATGGCCTGCACACAGAGTTGTTTCCAAGTGATGAAACGGGGAAGGAGCCCCTCTTGAGGCTACTTGGAGTCTGCCCTGATCCAACTGGGCAAGTAGAAAGCTGCTCTTGTGACTTCAGGCCTTTCTGATGCAATATCTTTACTGAATATAATTGCAGTCATTCGTTCAATTCCCATTTCCTCATAGCTACCTAGTTGGAACAACAAAAAGGTGGCCGCCCTGTTCGTATGCTCAAAAGCGGAGGTCATGCTGCATGCCAGCGGCTTCTCCCTCTGGTCTCTGTTTCCCCCTCAAGGCCCCCCTTGGCTTTAGCGGGCCTTAGATACCTTTCTCAGTCCTTTGTCTCAGATAGAGAAGACTTCATTCTTTGGCTCTGTGCTTTTGGGGCACCTCATCAACTCAGTTTTAATAAGAGCACTCTTATCTTTCTTCCAGTTAAGCACACCTTTCACAGTTCCAGTTCTTGTCCAAACTCAGCCAATTATCTCGTCCACATTCCAATACTCCATAGTCAGCTTCACACACGCGCGTGCACACGCCAGCCTTTCTTCTGGTAAACTCTCCACTCGAACCTTATCAACCCACTCCCTCCACGGGGCCATTTGGCATGACATCACAAGAGGAGGTAAGTCCCACCAGACCTTATAGAAGAGGATGTGGGAGCTAGACACGCAGCTGCCATTTTTGGCGGCACCTACACCATTTGTGTTGCATCTGCTTTGGGCCCCAGTCAAGGTCGAGCGTGGTTTCAGGACCCCTGGATTCCCCTTGGAACTCAAAACTTGAGAAATTTCTCAGTGTCTCCTTCACCCACACCTGCTCACCCCTGCGCTAAAGCACGGCAAACCATACCTGCAAAAAACAAGAGAGCACTGAGCATCTGCGTAAGGTATGATGCTTTGATACGCTGCTTCCCCAGGCCGGGCTCCTGCATGCGCCACAGCACCTAAAGGGTTTCCAGTTGTGGCTGGTTAATTGCATATAACAAACCCCAACCAAGCTCTTTCCCATTTCCTCACTGCAAGCCTCCGCAGCCATCTGTTCGGCTGTGAGAGAAACCTCACAAAGAGCCCGGGGACAGGAAGACCGTGGGAGGAGACAGGCATTTGGGGTGTGGGTTCTGGTGAGGGCTGGGATCCAAGGGGGGCGGATGTGCTAGGATTGGGCGGAGCCTGGCTCAGGATGCTGCAGGAATGCTGGGGGCTACAGCTTCAAGGGGGCAGAAGGGAGATGGGGAATGTCATCCTTGAAGCTGTGCAGAAATAGGAAGGGAGGAGAAAAGTCGCATATTGTTTGTTTGTTTCTTTAAAAAAAGAACTAGCCAAAATAGTAATTGCAGGTCTGGCACAACGTCCCAGATTCCTGGTTGCCCCAGTGCCTAGATGCTGGCACCTAGAAAGGAGCAGCAGAGTTGCCACCAAAACTTCCCCTAAAGCCAAATGAGAAGTGAACCTGAGACGTTATCCTTGGGAGATACCCTGGAAAAAACCCAGGGGAAGTCCAAAGAAATTCAGTAGGGCTAGCGGCATTTCTTGTGTGAGTTCTCTGTGTGTAGGACACTGTGTGTCCTCTTTTTCAGAGAACAGTCCTCTGTTTGAAGGCATCCTCTGTTTGAAGGGCTGCCCAGTCCAAGTCCAGTTTAAAGATAAAGGACCCCAGGAAGGGAGAGCAGTAGGGGCCTTGGAGTTGCCCATCAAGAGTCTGCAGCACCCGGACAGCAGACTGAGCAGCAGGCACACCACTCACCTGGTCACCGTCTTCCCCACTATGATGAGAGGATAATTATTTCTAAATGTGTATGTATATCCGTAAATCAGCACATGCAATTCTATGTAAAGCAGTGTCATCTTCCCTTCTTTTGATGATGCGTTTTTCTCTTTTTTGGTGCTGTACAACTGTGTGTCTGTGAGTGTTTCCCCACAGATCCTTGAGTTGTCACTGGATTTCTCCTGAGGCAAAATTCAAAGCACACTGGGAGGCTTTTCTTCCAACTGAGAGGAATTTCAAGGAGTTCTGAGAAGTGTAGAGAAAGTTGTTGGGGATTAATGGATTGATTTTATTTTATTGCATTTATACCCTGCCTTTTTTCCTCTTGCAAGGAACCCAAGGCGGCTTACATTATCCTCCTCCTCTCTGTTTTATTCTCACAACAACAACCCTGTGAGGTGGGTTGGGCTGAGAGTCTGTGACTGGCCCAAAGTCACCCTGTGAGCTTCCATGGCCGAGTGGGGACTAGAACCGGGATCTCCCAGCTCCTAGTCCAACGCTCTTGCCACTCCACCACACTGGCTCTCATTTAGTTGCTGGTTTGTTTGCATATCCCTATTCTTATCCAGGCCTGTGCAGAGCTGATGTGAAAAGCACCAGTGCTGAGTTTTACTGTTTATTTTATGCAGTCTCCTAGAAATCAGAAATAGTTCTTCAGCCCTATCTAGTGCTTTTGATGTTTCCATATAATTTTTCTTTTAAGGTTGTATTTATCATGGGAGAACAGGGTTCTTCCTCATGCTGCCAGGATAGATCAGGAAGGGCACGTCTTTTGCGTGTAGCAGGTTCCAGGTTTGATCCCCAGCAGTTTCAGGTGAGACTTGGAAAGGCTCTTGCCTGAAACCCTGGAGAGCATTGCCAGTCAGTGTAGTCCAGCCTTCTCCAACCTGGTTCCCTCCTGATGTTTTGGACGACAACTCCCAGCATTCCTGACCATTTGCTGTGCTGGCTGGGGCTCATGGGAGTCCAAAACATCTGAAGCAAGGCTGGGTTGGGAAAGGCTGGAGCAGATAATCTTGAACTACGTGGACCAATGGTCCGAGCTGGGATAAGGACGCATCCTCTGTTGCTTCCTGCATCAAAGATGCTTCCTCCCCTTCGCCATCCTGGTTCAGCATGAAACAGGCTGGAAGCAGGGGAATCTCGGGGCACTCTCGGCAAGCTCCTAAGCCAAGTGTGGGCAGCAGCTGGATTTAGGGGCAGGCAAACCATGCAGCTGCCTGGGGCACTGGGCTTGAGCGGTGCTGAGCGCGGCACACAGCTGTCATGGTCTGTTGACTCAACTTTCCACTCAGCAGCTGAAACAAAGAGTATAAACAGTTCGTATGGCACAGATCAATTTACAGATCCACATGTGCAAATTTATCATCTTATATGGCAAGGGTAAACTGCATGTGCGAGCCCTGCATCAAAGTCAGGAGATGGACCATAAATGCAATACAAAAAAAATACAGTGTTCAGCAGTGGGACAGATGCAAGGGGCACCAAAGATGCCATTGGCCTCGGATGCTGTTAAAACTGGAGCTGGCCCTGGCGGCGGCAGGGCCTTTGCCTGCACTGCAGCTATGGCCCGGAGAAGGGCAGGGTGGGCCCCTCTGGTGATGGAAGCCCTCAGGGGAGCTGAAGGACAAACCGCGGGCACTCGACTGTCACAGGAGGAAGGGAAGTGACCCAGATGAGAGACCCAAGCCGCTCCAGTGGGTTGGAGAAGTGCAAGGGAAGCAGAAATGCTCTGCCCTCCTGGCGTGACTTGCCACACTTCTAAAGTTAGCTCCTCGGATACATGAAAAAGGGTCTCCTGTGGTGAGGGAGGAGGAGAGGTTTGCTTTGGTTTGTTTATTATTTTCAGAAATAGTGCAAAATGCAGCTCTGCATGCATTCCGCTTTTAACAAACAGTTCGGTTCAGCACTCGATACTTAAAGCAAAGAAAAGCAATTAGTCTCCATGTCCTTTGCCTATTATTCCAAAAACATTTAACAAGCTGTTTCTGTCTTAGAAACATCAAAACATCGAAAGCTGCCTCATACTCAGTCAGACCCTTGGTCCGTCTAGTCCAGTACTGTTGACACTGACTGGCAGCAATGGCTGTCTGGGGTTTCAGGCAGGATTCCTTCCTAGCCTGACCTGGAGACTCCAGGGATTGAATCCAGAACCTTCTGCATTCAAGGCAGGTGCTCTACCACTGAGCTACAGCCTTCTTTCAAACATGCTTATAGTTTGTTGCCCTTCTCTCACCCGAACATAATGCTAATTTATTCATAACGGCTGGATTCCAAAGTGTTATGAACTGTCCCTCTATTACTGGGACTTTGTTTCCAATATTGAACGTAAATGAATCTTGCAACAAGAATCATGTAGAAGAGGAGTTGTCCTATTTCTCTGCCTGTGGCAGCAGTCAAAGAAGTCAACAAGCCTATGTATGTTTAGACAGAAAAAGGTCCTACAACTCCCAGCATGCCCCAGCATCCCTTGCTGGCTGAGAGTTGTAGTCCAACACATCCAGAGGACCCCGGGATGGGAAGGCTGGTGTAGCGGGAACACTATTTGGGGAGAGAGGCTCCAGAGACGGAACTCATGGGAGAGAGGAGCTCCCTTCCCTAACATGCCTTTTCGCTTCTTAAGAAGGTCTCCCTCCTCCACCCCGTACAGGATGGTGTCAGAGCCAGGGGCTTAAACCTGCACCTCTGTCAACACTGCATCTTGTTTGGCCCTAAAGTGTGAAATCTAATCTACCAGAGTTGTTGTGTTCAGTGCACAGCAAATGAGTTTTGATCAGATCAGGTTATTTGCAGCAAGTTCAGATGCCAGAGAATTTCAGTTTTACTTGACGCAGTTGTGGATGTAAAGGTGAAGACTTGCAGGCAGCATCTGTAATGGGAATCTGTGGCTTGGAAAGGAAGGATAGAGTTTCTGACCCAGTTCCACATAATGGCAGCAAATCGTGGATTAAGTAAGACACGATTTGCAGGGGTTGCGTGTTGAACATGCAACCTCTGATCGGCCTGACCAGAGATTGCTTTGCGACATCTGAACCCAGACACTGTGGGTTAATCGTGAGTTGAACAACCCAAAATTAACCTACATTGAATTAAGTTAACTTTGGGTTGTATAACCCATGATTAACCCATAATGTTCGGGTTCAAACATCATGGAGCAACCTCCAATCGGGCTGATCAGAGGTTGCATATTCAGAATGGCAATGACACATGCCGGGCATGTGCCATGGCAAATTGTGGGTTAATTACTGTGGGCTAATTGCTGTGTTTGCTCCCACTGCCACTAGTCATATTCTGTTCTCTATTTATTTTTCAAAATTTATTTACTTATCTTAAAGATTTATTAGTTGCCCTATAGCAAGCAGCTCTCAGGGCAACGTACAGTCAAGACACAAGTAAAATCCATATACATCAGATTAGAAGCAGTAAATAAAAACAATCAATTAAAGACAGCAATCAGTTAAAAGCAGCAGAGGCTGAAACAACAGGCATCACAACAAGAAGAAGATCCAAAAATAGCACAAAGATAAAACTACTTACAAATGCAACATAACAGCAGGGGATTAAAAGGCCTGAGAGAATAAAAAGGTCTTTGCCCAGCACCAAAAAGATAGCAAAGTGGGGGTCAGAAGGGCCTCTCTCAGGAGAGAATTCCATAGGTGGGGTGGGGGGCTACCACTACAGAAAAAGCCTGTTCCTGAATAGCCAGCCAGCGCTGGCTCCAGGTTTTGGAGGCCCTTGGGCAAGTCACTTTCAGTAGGCCCCCTCCTCTCTCAATGAGCCTGCCTTCTCACTGCCACTGTCACCAGCTTCTATTGATTGTCATCCTCTTGCTCATCACTGCAACTACTTGCTTGCTTGACAGGCAGAGAGCCAGGGAGCAAGTAGGCAGGGGCATCTTTTGCGCCTTCTCACTGTCACCACCACCACTGTCTGGGCCATAGTGAGAGGCAGGTGAACAAGCAGGTTGCAATGATGAAGAGGAGGAGCAACTCCAGTGTGTGTGTGTGTCTTGTTAGTGGGCCCCTGTTGGGGTGTGAGCCCTTGGCAGGTGCCCAACCATGCTTACCTTTGACACCAGCCTTCTAGCTACCTGCTGTGCCTCAGCATGCAAGAACAGTAGGAGCAGGGCAGCTGATGACAACCTCAGGGCTCAGGTAGGAACATCCAGGAAGAGGCATGCCTTCAGATACTGTGGCCCTAAGCTGTGAAGGGCATTATAGGTTAGCACCAGTACTTTGAATTGGGCCTGAGAATGAGAAGCCAGCGGAGACAGTGCAATATTGGTATAATACAATCCTAACACCCACTCCCACTCCATACCCAGCCGCCATATTTTGTACTAACTGAAGTTTCTGAACCATCTTCAGCAGTAGTCCCCCACACAACACATTATACACATGTGTGGGCAACACGTGGGCCGCATGTGGCCCTTGCTGCTGCCCAGCGCGGCCTCTGTAGCCCTCTGCTGTGCTCCCGAAATTCACCACGACAGCAAAAATATAGATGATTTGCCGCCAAAAATTGGTGCCCAAACGCTACGGAATACTACAACTGCCAGATTGAGCTTGTTGTCAATGACTGAAATGGTGGGCGTTGCAGTCCCAACACATCTTGGAGGGCAATGGTTTGGGGAAGGGAGAGTTGAGAGTGTTATTAGATGGAAGGCTGGCTTGGGAGAGTGGCATTTGGATCCTCACTCGACTGTGATGGCTGCTTCACGTTTCCTGTCCTGTATGTCATGCGGTTAGCAGCATTAGATTATTTGCAGGGGAGCCAGATGTCTTCAGCATACAGGGGCACACAGCGTACAGGCTCTAGGGAGCTGTGATTGGCTGTGGCTCCCAGGTCTGTGTTCCACTGGTGCTACAGACCCAATTCTCCCCTTCATGCATCATGGCATTCACCACCACAGTGTCCTTCAGTGGACAAGACGTCCGAAAATACCAAACAGAGTCTCTCAGCATCTTAAGGACTAACACATTTATTATTATGGCATAAGCTTTTGTGGACCAGAGTCATCAGAGGCAAGAGATGATGTGGACCCTAGTCTGTGAAAGCTTATGCCATAATATATTTGCTAGTCTTTAAAGTGCCACAAGAAATGCCAGATGACTGGAGGAGGGCTAATGTCCCTATCTTCAAAAAGGGTAAAAAGGAGGAACCTGGGAACTACAGAGCAGTCAGTCTGACATCCATCCCTGGGGAAATTCTGGAGCAGATGATAAAAGCAATCCATCTGGAAGCACCTTGAAAACAATGCATTGATTACTCGAAGCCCACATGGATTTGTCAAGAACAAGTCCTGCCAGACGAATCATTTTTTTGATCAAGTAGCCTCCCTTGTGGACTGTGGGAATTCTGTGGACATCATATACCTCGACTTCAGCAAAACTTTCGACAAAGTGCCCCATGATATTCTGATGAGCAAACTAGCTCAAAGTGGGCTAGATGAAACAACAATCTGGTGGATCCACATTTGGCTACAGAAGCGGACTCAAACTGGGGAGAGGTAACGAGCGGGGTACCGCAGGGCTCAGTCCTGGGATCAGTGCTCTTCAACATTTTTATTAATGACTTGGAGGAGGGGGTGCAGGGAATGCTGATAAAATTTGCAGATGACACAAAATTGGGTGGGATAGCTAATACTCTGGAAGACAGAAACAAAATTCAAAGTGATCTGGATAGACTGGAGCGCTGGGCAGAAAACAACAGAATGACATCTAACAGGGATAAATGCCAAGTTCCGCACCTAGGAAAAAGAAACCAAATGCACAGTTACAAGATGGGGGATACGTAGCTCAACAACACTACAAGCGAGAAGGATCTTGGAATTGTTGTTGATCACAAGCTGAATATGAGCCGACAATGTGATGTGGCTGCAAAAAAGGCCAATGCTCTTTTGGGCTGCATTAATAGAAGCATAGCTTCCAAATCCCAGGAAGTTTGGTTCCCTCTACTCAGCACTGGTTAGGCCTCATCTGGAGTACTGTGTCCAGTTCTGGGCACCGCACTTTAAGAAGGATGCAGACAAGCTGGAGAGGGTTCAGAGGAGGGCAACAAAGATGATCAGAGGACTGGAAACAAAGCCCTATGAGGAGAGACTGAAAGAACTGGGCATGTTTAGCCTTGAGAAGAGAAGACTGAGGGGAGATATGATAGCGCTCTTCAAGTCCTTGAAAGGTTGTCACAGAGAGGAAGGCCAGGATCTCTTCTCGATCATCCCAGAGCACAGGACACAGAATCATGGGCTCAAGTGACAGGAAGACAGATTCCGGCTGAACATCAGGAAAAACTTCCTGACTGTTAGAGCAATACGACAATGGAACCAATGACCTGGGGGGGTAGCGGGCTCTCCCACGCTGGAGGCATTCAAGACCAGTTTGGACAGCCATCTGTCGGGGATGCTCTGACTTGGATTCCTGCATTGAGCAGGGGTTGGACGAGATGGCCTTGTAGGCCCCTTCCAACCCTTCTATTCTATGATTCTATGACTCTTCATAGTTTTTGCTGCAACAGATTTAATACAGGCCCACCTCCGGAAAGTAAAGTCATAGTTACACTAAATAAGTTGTATTTAATGTTATTCTTACTTAGAATAGAGCCATTGAAATGAATGGGACTTAAGTTAGCCATGACTAACTTAAGTCCCATTAATTTCAATTGGTCCACTCTAAGTAGGACTAACATTGGCTACAACCCAGTGTGTCTGAGCTCCTGTGTGAAACCAGGTTTGGGCACATGACTGTGGGCATATCCATCCTACAAACCTCTGTCAGTTTTATACCAGCTTAACAGTCATGGCTTCTGCCACAGCCTCCTGGGGACTTATTTGGTGAGGGGGCTGAGAATCCTCTGCTCCACAAAGTGAGAACCACAGCAGTGAGGAGCAGGGCCTGGACTTCGATTGCCCTGAGGCTGTGGAGTGAACACCCCGCAGAGGCCCGTCAGTCCCTCTCCTTATTGGCCTTCCAAAGGTGGGGCAGAGTGTGTGTCTTCTGCTTGGGCCTTTGGCGTGGTGGGCGGGCCGACCTCGTTCTCTGTGCAGTTCTGCTCCCCCGTTGCTGTTGTTTTTATTATTCAATATTTCAAACTTCCTTGAGCAAGACAGCCTCACTAGTTGTGCCACATGGCACCCCATTTACAGTGATCGCCATGTACATCCTTTTTGCACACCCTTCCTCAGGCTTCATGTTGCAGCTGCTCATAGGGTGGCCACGTGTCCTCTATTACAGAGCACAATCCTCTGTTTGAAGGGCTGCCCGAGGACAGTCCTCTGTTTGACAGCATCCTCTATTTGAAGGGCTGCCCTGTCCAGGTCCGGTTTAAAGATAAAGAACCATCAGAATTGTTGCCCATCACCAGTTACCACCTGGACAGCAGGCTGAAGAGGCAGGCAGACAGCTCACCCGGTCACAGTGAGCTCACCCGGTCACAGTTACCACCTGGACAGCAGGCTGAAGAGGCAGGCAGACAGCTCACCCGGTCACAGCCTTCCACATTACAATGGGATGCACTGTATTTAACTTACAATAATTATTTCTAAATTGGCATCCACACATATGAATTAACATATGCATACGCTATGCAAATCACTGTCCTATTTTGTCCTTTTTTTTTTTGGTGATGTGTTTTCTCTTTTTGGGCAATTCGTAGGAGGCCACCTTAGCTACACAGCACCATGACTGCGGACGGTGAGCGTTTCCATGAGATCAGCTGTCTGTCTTCAAGGTGTCTCAGCAATGTTCTTTGGCAGCTTTCCCATATGTGCAAAGACCACATCCAGTGTGTACATGCGCCATTGCATGCAAGAGGGCAGGGTCCTTTCCTGCCGATGTGAAAAGGTGTGCAAAAGGCTGACCATTTTGTTAACTGTTGTCAGCACTAGGGGGAGTATTGCAAAGCTATCTTACGGACTTCAACTGGTTTTTATATTTGATCCTTCTTTTTAGTTTATTGAGGAGCTGTGGATCTCCAACAGAATTCTCGGCAACTTCATCAGGCTACAATTCTCAGGGTTCTTGGTGGGGGGCGGGGGAGCCATGATGGCTAAACTGATATGATGATGCTACATATTTATATACTAGATATGCCTCCAGTGCTCTGTGTAAAATGAATAACAGGTTGCTTTATAAAGCAGCTTTTAAAATAACGTGAATATGTCCTTCAAAGCCTCTCTCTTCTGACCCTACATAGTGCCACCCGCACATCATGCAATCTGGTGTGGTGTTGTGGAAAGAGTTCCTGACTTGGATGTGGGAGACCTGAGTTCAAATTCCAATCCAGCTGTGACTCTCAAGCCAATTGCTCTCATCCCCCTCACCTCGTGGGGTTGCTAGGAGGCTAAACCTCCAGTCTGAGTGAGTGATCCTCAGAAGGAGAGGAGACAGAATTGTAATAAGTGAATATTAATCATGTCAGGAGGACGGTAGTTCTTCCTTTGTTCCCCATACCTTCTGCAGGATGCCATGATGATGCAATTAAAAAAATAGTTCAGGGTGTATGGCATGCTTGTTTATTTATATTTCTTTATTACATTTCCATACCGCTGAATAGCCAGAGGGCTCCAAGTTGGAGAAGACCACCTTATCATTTCTTCAGCTGTTGAACTTGAATTACAATTGTACAATAACAAGTATTTTGGGTCCTTTGGTGTAGTCAATTTCACTGCAGGGTGATGTGTTATAGCTGGAAGAGGACCAGTTCATCTCAGTAGCTTTGAGGGATTAAAGAACAGAAACAAAACTCATATGCATGTCAAACCATCTCCTACAATAATTCACTTCTCACATGCAGCAAAGCTACTTCTCCCACTTCATTAATTATGTGGAAATTGTGTGAAGGGCTAAGAGACCTGTGGGACTGTCATTCTAGCATTAAAGTGCAGTGGAGGGGTGCTGTTTGCTGAAGTAATGGGAAATTTCTTTTCGTATACCTCCACTGCAAACTTAGTAGTTTGATACAAGCTGATTCCCTTCAGGCTGGAAGGGCAGCCCCTGTTCTTTAAGGCCTAGTCTGTCTGTCCTTCAAAGTGCAAGAGCCAAAGCCCCAGAGACTGGTTGCTCGAGGCCCTCGTTCGTGAATCTCCATCTGCAGCGCCTCACACAACAGAGGCCAACTTCATAGAGTTGTTGTTAGGGCAAAATCTATTAGGAGTTTTGAAAATTACAAGTGGCCATGTGTCCTACTTTACAGAGGACAGTCCTCTATTAGAAAAGCTGACAGAGGATAGTTTTCTATTTGAAGGTGTCCTCAGTTTGAAGGGTTGTCCAGGCCAATTCCAGTTTAAAGATAAAGAACCATAGGAAAGGAGAGCAGGGCCTTGAAGTTGCCCATCAACAGTTAGCATGCTGGCAGGAGACTGAGGAGACACACGGTACACTTGGTCACTGTCTTCCCCACTATGATCAGATAGTAATTATTTCCAAATTTAGATTTATGTACATAAATCAATATATGCAAATTTATGCAAATCTGTGTCGTCTTTTGTCCTCTTTTTTTTTGCTGATGCACAACTGGCCACCCTGTGTGAAACCACTGACAAGTAGTTATAGATTTGATAGTTTGATAAGGAAAGGATTCAGGTTTAAAGTGAACATGAGAAGCCATTGAACTGTTGATCAAAGGCCACTGTTGTGTGCATCTTCGTGGTACCCACCCTCACCTTTCAAGCGCTTCAGCCAAACCCAGTTGGCAGCAGTCCTGTGGAGTGGGTTGAGCATTTCACTTCCTGTGCAGAGGTGTGAAGCAATCAGACAAAAATAATGCCCTCTATATTTAGCGCATCTATCAGGCAATGCGCCTCCCTGTTGGCCCTGCTGCATCCCAATGTTCTTGCTTGCCATTCACATATTTCAAACACTGACACTGTCCCAGTTGGGTAGCGGGAACTGCCACGTGGCTGCCGTGGCTCAGGAGCAATGCTGGCTGGGGGATTATGGGAGCTGTAGTCCAGCACATCTGGAGGGCACCAGGTTGGGGAAGGCTGCTTGGGAGCTAGAGAAATGCTTTGCAGCTTGGGCAATTGAGGCAGGGGAGAGAGCCAGACTCCCAAACGTGGCCCAGGGCAACCTTTCCTTCCATCCAGATTCCAGGCAGCAGTTGGCTAATTCCAAAGTAAAATCAGTGCAGTTGCAGAACCCCACAAGTGCAGTACCCATAAGGCGGTTTTCCCCCCAGGCCTTTCTCCCAAGCATTCTTAAAAAGCCAGAACCAAACTCACGGTTCCATAATTATTAATGCCTACATGGAGGCTGGTGACTCCAATGTCAGTGGGGTGGTGAATCCGCTCCAGGTTTTAGTCAGAACTCTAAAGGAGCTAAGCACGTTGGATAGCTCCTTTAGAGTACTGAGTGGTTCTGACTGAAACCTCAAGCAGATTCACCACCCCAAAGACATTGGAGCCACCAACCTCCACTGCTACATTTCAGAAAAGTCTTCTAACGGTGTCTTAAAGCTGAAAAGGTATGACAGACATTCCTTGCTGCAGTTAAGCAGGCAGTGAATCCACCTTCCTTGCTCGTATCCATCACCAGGTTTCTCACTAGTAAGAACAGAAGGAGTCTTGCCATAGTAATGCAGGGATCCTGATCATTTCAGTGAGGTTTGCACAGGAGACCATTTCCCACTACAGATGGGTGAGAAATTCACTCTGCCAAATTTTTTAAAATGGATTTCCCTGATTCGCACCTCCCAGAACTGAATGCAGAAACGGATGCAATTTGCGGTTGGGAATCCATACATTTCCAGGCTTGTAATGTGTTCCACAAAAGAAAGAAAGAGTGTTAGGCGACATGTGCATATTTGAAAAATGTGCAAAAAAACACTGTTTCTAAAATGTGCCCTAACATGCTTTAGTCAATGGGGGCATGTTCATGCATCCATTTGAAAAATGCACACAAGAATACATACAGATGTTTTTCCATTGAAAAAGAAATCAACATGGAAACAATGCAGAATGGACTTGGAGGTAGAAAAAGGAGGAAGTCTGCAGAAAAACCAAAGAGAGATCTGGATCATGCCTCCAATTTTAAATCTCTGCTCATATTCCATAAAAATTTGAATGTAAGTGTTTTGTTTGCTTCATGAGGTTGCCTTAAGTAGGGATGGACAAATGTGTCAGTTTTGCTTTCTCCCACTTTCAATTAAAAAAAAACTTTCCATCCCATTTATGAAGAAATCTGCAAATTTTGGAAAGTTCTTCTAAAAATATGTACCTGCCCAGATCCCAATATCATCCCTAGGGGTCCTTCTCCAGGAGCCCCTGCCAAAGGAGGTGAGGCAGGTGGCCACTAGTAAGAGGGCCTTTTCTGCTGTGGCGCCCTGGTTGTGGAATAAGCTTCCCAGAGAGGTTCACCTGTTGCCTAAGTTGTACTCTTTTCGGTGTCAGGTGAAGACCTTTTTATTTTCCCAGGAATTTTAAATAGCATTTTAACATTGTAATCTTTTAGCTTTGCTCTTTTAAACTTGTTCTTGAATTTTAAATATCTGCATAGCTGCTAGGTTTTACGCTGGTTGTATTTTTATACTGTAGTTTTAATACTTTTATATTTTATATTGTTTTTATGCTTTTAAAATTTTTATTTTAAATAAAATAAACAGTTTTAATTTGTGAACAGCCCAGAGAGCTTCGGCTATTGGGCAGTATAGAAATGCATAATTAATTAATTAATAATAAAACTGAACCAAAACTAAATTCTCATCTATGCGCACTGGCCAGATTCAATTGGTACAGCTGCTCCCAGCATGGAGAGGACCATGTGACTGTTAAAGATAAGGAGCCGGTCAGAAAAAGAGAGAGATGGCAACCCTAATTCAGAACCGCAAATGTGCCTGAATACACAGGGATTTAAACCCAGACTCTTAAGAGCTGAGCATGAAAATCCCTGGGCCTGGATGGACAAATCTGTCAGTTTTCATTTCTCCCACACTGGAATTTAAAAAAAATCTCACATCCTTTCCATCCCGTTTATGAAGAAATTTGCAAATTTGGGTAAATTCTTACCACAAAATGAACCAAATGAATTTTTCACCCATCACCTTGCTTGCGTAGCCCTAGAAGTCAGCACAGGACATGCTGAAATTCATTTTCACTGCCTTTACCATGTCAACACGAAGGCAATATTGTTTGTCCAAATATGAGTCACCCATCACAACAAACACGCGCCTCATAACGGTATTGCTAACAGGCGCTGAAGTCAATACTGGGCAGCTTCATAAAGGTTGCCAGCTCCATGCTTTTCTCATATAATCTGCGTTGGGTACTGGACTCTTGGTTTGATCTGGCAGGGGCTGTTCTGGTGCTTTTCTTGTGGAACACAAAGAATCAGAGTGGGACCGGTTCAGCTCCATGCTGGGTGGCCTAGGACCAGGCGCTCTTCCTCAGCTTAAACTAAACTACCTCACTGGATTGTGTGAGGATACAGTGGGGACCAAATGCATGTATGCCACCCAAGACTCCTTGGAGGAAGGTTGGGATTCAAATATGGTTCAAAAAATAAATACGTATCACCCAGGAGACGAGGTTGGAGCGAATGAACTCTTTGAGGCATGGCGAGGCGGCTCCCTCAGGTGGCGGGGTTTGCGTGCCATTAAGGTGGGCAGAGTCAAAGACTGGCAGATCTATGAGCCAATGGGGTTATGCTCTTTTGCCATTCCTTCATCCCAGCGGGGGGCGCGCAGGAGAACTTCCCTGTGGATTTTGCGCCATGCCATCTTGTGGGAGAAGGGGACGCTGTCTGGATGTTCACCCTCAGGCACTGAAGTCTCTAGGGCAGGTCATGGCTGATAATTCAAGGAGCTCCTGAAATAAGAGAAAGAGAAGGTTCATCCCCTGGCAAAGTATCTGAGCAATTTCAAGGGAAGAAATATATAAATTGGGTGGAGGGATTTTTAGGGGGGAATGGAGAGTGGTACATTCTTACATTCATAATAACTCTACATTTGCCTGAGGGTGGATGGGAGAAGATTTCAAGCTGCTCTCTGTGTCTGCCACCCCGTTCTGAAAGCCTGACTTGGCCCATGCTGTTTATTGAACGTCCGTGTTAAGTACATGCTTGGCCCACTCCCAGGGACACAGCTAAACACACAACCGTAAACTCAAATAAATATCCAGAGCCATTAAAATGGCACAGAGATGAGGGGCTGATTGATTGCCTTCGATTGCTCTTACCACAGTGGAATAATACCTGCTTACTCATGCTTTATTAAAAACAGCCTCTTTCCTTTCTCGGCCTTTAATAATTCATGGCTCTAATTGTGTAGAATCGCAAACTTTAAAATGCCAACCAAGTGAATTCCCTCTCCCTGCCACGCACCCAGCCCACTCTTACCTGGCTCCTTTATCCATCATTCCTTCCCCTTGCCTCCTGCTGACAACTCTTTCTCACACACACCCCGCCCCTCCGCCAGCCCCAAATCTCTCTAGCTGCATTAGCCACCCTGCCTGCGATGCTGCTGGATCCTGTCCGTGCCCTGACTCTGCACATCAAGTCCTGCAAGGCTGAAATAAATCTCTCTCCAATTTCGCTTAAACATGCAACTTGCTAACAAATTGAGTTAAGAGGCTTTTGCAGGGATCAGTGACTGATGCATCCAGGCTATGCCATAAGAAGAGGGTTTCGGAGTCGGAGTTGGTGGTGAATGGGTTTTGTTGAAGCCACAAAGCCTTAGGGTGCTGGGAGCATCTTGTCTGTTCTTCAGCAACTCCTGCTTATTTGGGGTCAATGTGACATTGGGAGGAAGTTTGGGATAAAATACTTCCAGCCCTTTATATATAGGTCATGCTGTCTTTGGGGACGCTTTCCCCTTAGGTTAACTTTGGAGATGCACCTCACACTTGCAAAAATTTTGATTTTGGAGTATGCAAGAATAAGAGTGACCTACCCTTGGAAGAGCCTAGGCATGATGACAAACTCACATGTCACTGATGTGGGCACACCTTCTGATTGGAAGGAGGCAAAACCACTGCAGTGATTCATACAGAGGCACAGCAGCCAGCCTCCTTTAAGGGTTTTTCTCCTTCCTTTAGGGAAGGGAAAAGCCAAATGAGTGAAGCAGAGATACAGCAGAATTAGCCACGCTTGGCAGCATCCAACAGGAAGGTGGCAAGGCCTGGGAGTGAATCGTGCAGAGATCTAGCAGGCACCCTCCTCTGTAGGTGTAAACTCTGGGCTGACAGCAGCCTTTAATTATTTCATCAATTAATTTCTTGCAGCATGCTAGATATTCTTTCATGGAGCTCCAGTGTGTTCCCTAGCGCACTGCTTCAGAATCAATGCTTTGTGGGAAGATGTGACAAACAGGGTGGGCAGACTTCAGGCTTGTGGGATTGTTTTTTTCTCTAGGACCCCAAGATCCACCAACAGGAGCCTGGTGCAAAACACATCTTAGAATTAAAGAATTCTGATCCCAGGAATTTCTTTTGAGTACCACAACTGAACAGAGCTCACCATCTTTCAACACAGAAATCTACTCCTGGCTGACCGAAGCCTTCTTCATTTCAGCAGTATAGTTTTTGGGGTGTGATGGGGGAGTCATTTTGTTGCTGCTATTGTTAAACATTTGTGAGTCAGAAACCCTTGCAGATATACTGCAAATCAGCCAGAGATCTACCAGTACATGCTGGATCTACCTTCTGCTCACCCCTGCCCTAAAGTTTCTCCCCACGTGATTTAGAATTCCTCAGCCCATCACTAGGGCTGGAAAATGAAAATTCACTTCAGTTATAGTAGCCAGGTCTGAGAGTGAATCACTGAAGCAACAATAATTTCAAACAACCTGCCTTTTGGGAAGCTCTGCAGTGTGTGCCTCCTGGCATTGCTTTCAGGCCATCTTGCATTTGCTTTCCAATTGGGGCAGGCTTCTCAGCCTTCAGTGCGGGGGTTTCCTTTGGGCCACTGTTCATGTTTATCCCTAGAATCAGTGTCTAGCAGGTCTCCTAGACCCAGAAGGTGCAGAGCTGGACACTGAAACCTGGGGATAGGACATCATCCCACCAATTTTGTCTAAGGGCATTTTGATTACGGGTGTACAGTTTTTGCTAAATCCGTTCCGTATGCATTTTGCGGCTTGTCAGGCATCTTTTGGTCCATCATCCACTTGTTGACAGAATTGAATTTTTTTTTTTTTTTACCAGAATTTTGTTCTACTTGCACTAGGTAATGGAAATTAGCACAAATCCCCACAAAAGTGAAAAGCTGGTCTGCGAGTCCGTGGAATCTGTGTGACTCAGAAAAGCCGGTCTGCTGCAGGATCCTCAGGTCAGATTCATAGAGATTCGAACTCATTTGAATCCAGTGATCGTGTCAGTCCTGCCCTTCTGCAGTCAGCAAGTGCTGCCAGAGGAGCCATTTCAACTTTTAGTGGGGGAAAGAGCAAAAGGGATTTCAGCAGGAAGGGGGCAAGATTCACAGCAAGGTCCAAAGCTCTGATCTTGGATATATTTAGGATTAAATTGCAACAAAAAGCAGCGTATTTTAAGTGCATTTCCTGTGGTTTCTTTTTTATAACTTGCAATAACTCTCAGGATGTGGTTGTATAATCTTGCTGGAGCTCCGCAGGTATGAGTCTGCCTGGACCAGTGCCTTGATGGGAGACCACCTGTGCATGCTTAGGGATAGGTAAGAATTTCATTCAGGTCATTTTTTAAAATAAGAACTTGCCAAAATTAGCACATTTCTTCATAAACAGGACAGAAAGAGCTTGAGATTTTTTAAAAAACCAAATCAAATGTGGAACAACCTAAAATGGACAGAGTCATCTAATCTATCCAGTGTTTTGAGTGCTCAGCTCTTCAAAATTTGGATTTGAATCCCTGTGTCTTCAGCCATGTTTGTGGTGCTGAATTAGGGTTGCTACCACCTCTTTTTTCATCAGCTCTATGGCAAGCAGGTACAACGCGGTCCTCTCCATGCTGGGAATAGCTGTACCTATTGAATTTGACCTGTGCAGATTGGGCAGAATTTCATTTCAGTTCGTTTTTGATAAAACTTTACCAACGTTTGCAAATGTCTTCGTATACGCAGCCTCCCCTAACCTGGTGCCCTCCAGATGTGTTGGACTACAACTCCCATCACTCCCATGGGAATGGTGGAAGTTGTGGTCCAACACATCTGGAGGGTACCAGGTTGGGGAAGGCTGCTTTTCGTGCTTTCTGCCTTGTTCACAGCCATCCTGTATTAACAGACATGGCCATGAAGATCCCCAGGTGTGCACCCTCAAGAGGCTTGTAGGTCACTGGTTGCCAGTCTGAAGGAGTTCGAAAATACTGAGAATACCTGAAAATCAGCTCTGTCCACCTGAGGGGGGCACCTGCTACTCTCTGGCTCAGTTACTCTCTCCACCCAGCTCAAATTATTTTTCTCAGTTCAAGTGATTTCTCCTGGCTTACTAGAAAACCAACACAAGACAGGCTCAGCCACCTGGACTCAAGCTTAAACCAATTCTGTTTCTAGACAGGTAAAATACTGTGTTGGGAATCACACTCATCCTTTAGGGCAAAGGTGTAGCTGGTCGGTCCCATGTCTGGGGTAAAGTATCACCATCTCATTGTGGCTGCTGCCTTGATCTTTGGGTTATTGTTTTTCTGTTTAAATTCTAGGTGGCCATGTGCCCTCTTTTGCAGAGGACAGTCCTCTATTTGAAGGGCTGTCCTGTCCAACTCTGGTTTAAAGATGAAGAACCATAAGAATTCTTGCCCATCAACAGCAGCCTGAACAGGCAAGCACACACATAGGTCACCTGGTCACAGTCTTCCACACTACATTTCTATTTAAATTATAATAATTATTTTAAAATTTGCATCTATACCTATAAATCAGCACATGCAAATTTATGCAAACCACTGTCCTCTTTTTTGGTGATGTTTTACCTCTTTCTGGGGGAGATTCATATGTGGCCACCCTAAACTGCACAGTGGTATGTGATGGTAATTTGTACATATTGCATGCACTGCTACAACACTCCTGTGTATTTTCCTTGTGTCTGCACATGCTTTGTTGTTTAGAGTCTCATTCTATGGCATTTGGAAACCTGCATAGAGTGGGAGAAAATCCTCAGAATTAAAAAAGTGATAGCACTAATACAGAGGAGTGTTTCTATTCAAGTTGCACTCATTGGAGACCAGTCTGGTTGCTGTGCTGTGCTGATACTTTCAGGCGCAAATGTTTCAAGTAGCATTGTGCCTCAAGAATGTCATACTGAACATTTTCTGGCATTAGCAGCCTTCTCATTTCATCGGGAAAGAGGCCCCCATGTTCTAGAATTATTTCCTTCATCTTTGAAACACTGATGAACACTCCGTGGATAGTAGCAGGGGAGTCTGTGGGGAGTGTGTACTTTTCACATCATCGGTCACTATTTACATCCACTAAAGACATACAACTTTTGCGTGATTTGAATTTTTGAACTGCACAAATGTTCTTTTGGAACTTCATTTTTTTCCCTACTGGAACTGAACATTTTGTGTCTGGTTGCACATTTAACAAAAGTCCTGGTGATCTTCCCATGACCTGGGCAGAGTGCCACTGTTGTGGGGCTAGTTAGTAAGGCAGGTAGGACATAGAAATCTGCCTTGTATGGGGGCTAGATCTGCACTAGTGCTTTTGATCGGCATTGAAATGCACTGATAACCATTGGGGCACATTCCGCATTCCGTACACTAATATGGTAGCATCATTTCCTGCTTTTTTTCCCATATTACCCAAAATAGCAGAATAGATGTCCTTGTGTGTGCTACGAGGCATCAACACACAAGAGGGATACAGCATCACCCAACACACAAGAGGGATACAGCATCACCGTGATGGGATCGTATTGATATGGCACGAGGTGCACCAGGTCTGAACATTGCTCCATCAAGCCCAGTATTGCCTGTTCTGACTCTTAGTGGCCCTCCGGCAGGAAGAGGCTTTTCCCATCACACCATCCTTGGTCGTCTTTTGATTGTGGATGTCAGGGATGGAACCTGGGACTGTCTACATGCAAAGCACGTGTCCTACCATGGAGTCAGCCTGAGCAACGCTGGAGTGGGGCTGAAAATCCCCCTTCCCCCATTTTGCAGAAATCCCCCTGCCCTGCAAGTGAGTGGGTGGGGATTTTCAGCGGCTTTCAGGGGCAGCAGAATTCTAAGAAACTCAGGGGCCTGGGCTTACCTTCGGTAAGGAGGCTGCTGTATGACACATTGGATGTGTCATACAGGCATTTCCGCCCTCCCTGCCCTGGAACGCCCCCCGGAACGCCCCTTTTTGGCCACTCCGTGCTTCTCTTGCAAGTGCGGAGGACGGGGATGTTCCGTGCTGCCTCGGAGGCAGCGCAGAAGTTGGAAGAGGTCAGTTCTCCGGGAATGAATATGGCTTGGGCTGCTTCCCTGGAGTGGGAATTGGCCCTGATGCCCCTGTGTGAGCACTGCAAATGGCCTGTGAAGATCAAGGAAGACACGCATCAGCCTTTCTCTTAGCAAGGACCAGCTCAGCAGTCGAGCCCCTGCTTTGCATGCAGGAAATCTCAGGTTTGATCCCTGGCATCTCCAGGTAGGGTGAGGGAAGACTCCTGCCTGAATCCCTGGAGAGCTGCTGCCAGTCAGTGTCCACAATACTAGGCTAGATGGACCAAATAAGGCAGCTTCCGATCTTCCGCGGAAGGGCACAGGACATTTTGTGGGAAGGGGGACAGAGCCGGGGGCGGGCAGGGTGCTCCTGTCTTGCTCCCAAGACATAGGGTTGTTTTTCAGCTGCTGTGCAGCCAGCCACTCCAGTGGAGCAATTTCTGAGAATTCCCGTCTGCCTCCCTTCCATTAGGAGAGCAAGCAGGGGATCGTATTGTTATGGCTGCCAACTTAGGACAGTTTTTGTATATCGAACAGCTAAAGACGTTTCATAAATGGGCATTGATGGCTAGTAGAAGTTGGCTTACATGAACGCTGCTGGTTCTTGATGGCTGGTGACAACTGCACGCCCTCCAAGGTTTCACAGATGAAAATGTTGTACTGGCAGCACCCTCACTTTCTCCCCCTTCCCTCACTCATGCCTACTGCCCCCTCCCTCTCCCCGCCCCTATCTTGCACTATTGCAGGCTCTTTTCTGCCTGTGTGTATGCAGAAATGGATGTATCCATATCCCCTGCAATCATCCTGTGCTTCACTGGCCTCTGGAGCAGGTGTGTTTGTAAACTGACAACCAGACATGTCCTTCAAAAAATAAGGTTGTTTCATCTTGCAATAGAACCAGTGATATGTCTCGCAGAATAGCTGCAACTCAGAAACCTCCAGCAGGATTTACTTGAATAGTTCTTGTTCTTTTGACTAAAAATATACCGGAAAAACATAATTGCCCTAAAGTAAGTGATCGTACTTTATAGTACAAAATGAATGTCACCACTTCTGGCTGAGAACTAACAGGCTCTGTGCTACATGGTGCCTTAGGGCCAAATTAATGCAATTAATGTCATGCCTGGGTCGGCCCGTAACGCAATGTGCAGGAGAAGCAAGATGCATCTGGAGATTTGACTTCTAGAGACTCAGGGGTGGGGTTGGGTAGGGAAAATGTATTTATTACAGTATTTTTACCCTATCTTCAGGCAAAAAAAGTTCCTGGAGCTGTTTACAAAGATTAATAATGACGCAGTTCCTGCCCTCAGGCTTACAATCTAAATGACACGACACAAAAGGAAAAGGGTTTGGGAGGGAGAAGGAAAAAAGCAAGACTCGGACACCAGTTCTTAGTTTCAAAGTTCTTATGGATGCCCCTTCCAGCAGGGAGGGCTGAAGTGAGCTCCCTGCAGCTGCTGCTTCCTCTCTGGCCAATGTCTGGGGCTAGGTTGGTCTCCCCCTTGCCACAAAGTTTCACTGGGGAGGAAGGGAGCGCAGCCTTCCAGCGGCCCTTGGTTCTCTGGGATTGTGAAATCTTCAAAATAGAAACTGTACTGTACAAATGTTTAAAGGCATTCCTCCATCCCCCCAAACACAAAAATAGGAACCATGTAGGGACTGTGGCTTTACTAGGGGTGCTTCCAGATAGGACTTTTCTCATGCAATCACCCTGCCTCATTCAAGGAATGGGTTTTTTTCTGGGGGAGGGGGGGCTTCCAATGACACTGTCTTCCATTTGTAACCTACCCATTTTCCCCATTGCTTCTTATGTCTTTTGACGTGCCACAGAAAATCTGTCAAGGAGGAAAAGACGGCATAGCTGCAGTGCACACCACCTTCTCACAGGCAGGCCTAGGAGCCCTCTATCTAGAAGCACCCCAGGAGTGAGCATTTGAAAATAGGGGGATGCCGCTGTTTGTTTTGTGACACCCTCACACCCCAATTCCTTGAGCAGTGAGAACTCCAGGGGTACAAGCGCTACCGTGGGTTTTGCTTTTCCTTGGAATCAAGTCACTGAAGGCTGATGGCGTTTTTGTGCTATATGGTTTATTTACAGATATATACAGTTTGAACATAAATGGGGGCTCACAGCGTTAACACCTCAACAGATTTCTGCTCCCTCCAGGTGTCTTAAGTGAGCCCTCGCACTCTAAAGATACTTGCAGGGCTCCATTTCACTCTCTGGCCCTCCAGCCTCATCTTGTCTGACTACCAACTACCCCAAAATGCTCACATTTTACACAGACTGAATTAGAACATCCCGGAGCGGGGCGGGGGGAGGGATTTCAGGCACATCCCTTCCCAGTAGTAATGTATGGCTGTGAGAGCTGGACTATAAGGAAGGCTGAGCGCCGAAGAATTGATGCTTTCGAACTGTGGTGCTGGAGAAGACTCTTACGAGTCCCCTGGACTGCAAGGAGGTCAAATCAGTCCATCCTAAAGGAAATCAACCCTGAGTGCTCATTGGAAGGACAGATACTGAAGCTGAAGCTCAAATATTTTGGCCACCTAATGCGAAGAGAAAACTCTGTGGAAAAGATCCTGATGCTGGGAAAGACTGAAGGCAAAAGGAGAAGGGGACAGCAGAGGATGAGATGGCTAGATAGCATCACCGATGCAATGAATATGAACTTGAGCACACTCCGGGAGAGAGTGCAGGACAGGAAGGCCTGGCGTGCTATGGTCCATGGGGTCATGAAGAGTCGGACACGACTGAACGACTGAACAACAAGAGCCACTGGCCTAAAATCTGCCTAGCCTAAAATGTGTTCAACCAACCACGAATCCTGAATCTCTTACAATCAGAGTCACTAGACTGTAAATGTAAGGCAGGGACAGGGACAAGTGCCCCCACCCAGATGTTGGACTGCAGTTCCCATCGGGGCTGATGGGAGTTGCAGTCTAACAACATCTGGAGGGCCACACGTTCCCCATCCCTGGTGTAATGGATCCCTGAAAGATCATCGTGACTGTCCAAACAGCCCCCCCCCCGCCCCATCTCATTATTGTTGTATTTATATACTTCTTTTCTAGCAAGGCACCTGAGGCAGTTTACAATTCTAAAATACTAAAAAAAGTTACAAATATATACAACAGCAGAGTTCATTCAGGCTGTTGATGGATATCCTCAGGAGCTGAAGCCAGGAACTTCTTGGCCTGGGCATGCTCTTCCTCTTCCATGCTATTAGCTGTTGGGTGAACTGGACACACCGACGGACACCCCCCCCCCCCCGCTTAGTCAGGGGATGAAGAGAAACAATCTGTCTGTTGGGATGCAACTGTTGCAGGAGGCTGACGTCTCTGACCTGGTTCACACAACATGACAGCCCACCATGGCTTGATTTACCTGCAGGGGTTGTTGCGTCGTGCTGGGCTCTCACAGGCACAGCTTGCTGTGGCTTGTGTCATGTGAACCCAGGTGACGGGTTGTTTGAGGGTTAGACAATCCTCTAATAACCCATGGCTTGTTTTGAGGTTATTTGAGGATTGTCTAACTCTGAAACAGCCCCTGCCAGCTGGGTTCGCATGACACAACAAGCCATGGCAAGCCAGCTGCCCACAGGCACCATGCAAAAATAACGCTTGTGGGCACCTGGCACAACAGAACAGGTCCCATGGGTAAAATAAACCACGGTGGACTGTTGTGTCAGGCAAACCAGGTCTATGGGTTGTCATTGAATCGAGGGTTCTTACTGAATCATGGGTTGTTTTTGAATCGTGGGTTGTCATTGAATTGTGGGATGTTGTTGAATTCTGGCTTGTCACTACGTGCAAACCCTGCACTATGGTTTAACTCTGGGTTGTTAACCATGAACAACCCAGAGTTCACAACCCAACGACAAACCATGGGTTCTCTTCCTGGGTTGTTTGTGGTTAACAATCTGTAGCTAAATCATAGTACAGGTTTGCATGTAATGGCAACCCACAATTTAATCCATGATTCAACAAAAATCGATACTCTGGGTTGTTACATGTGAACCAGGCCTCTGAGTGTTGCAGCTGGCTGGCAAAGAGCAGCTTTTTTAGGGCAGAGAGGGCTGCTAATGCATGCTGTTTGCTTTTGGGGAAAGAGATTCTGCTTTACAGGCTACAACTATTTGCCTGCTCCCCCAGCCCCCAAAGCTCTAATAAAGGGATTGTGACTTTATTTAATTCAAAATGTAGCCCACCTCATCCCCAAACCCCATTATGTCTTCATGGGCCTCTCTCCTCACAAGGCAAAGGATCCACTGGAACTTGTGATGCTTGGGGAAATGGGGAGTCATAGGGGCCCTTTGGTCACCGTAACAGCGAGGTGGTCTATAAGATGTTGTAGGATCCAGTCTATTGAAACTTTCTCAGTAGGGTGGCTTTATTTTCATCCATCCATCCATCCATCCATCTATTTTGGCATGGGGAGGTAGGATTTGAAAAAGTGCATGCACCAGACATCTCCTTAGCATTTTAGGAAGAATAAGAAGGTGAACTGGAGAAGGACAGGCAGTGGTGAACAAATGAGAGGATTTTGGAGTAGATTCAGCTAATTATCGGAGCTGTACACAGCTCATCCTGGGCTCAGCCATTCTTTTTAATGATCCATGCATGCATCACCCTGTAAATCATCCTTCCACCGGTGTCTGCAGCTCTTCTTTGAAGACAGTGAAGGGCAGATAGCTACATGGCTCAAAACTTTTCTGGGCTTCCTAGTTCTAATGGCTGAGACACCAAGAACCTCATGGGATAGTTTGGGTATGACTGATGGAGCTCAGTTGCATGGGTCTGCTGGGATATGGGTCTCTTGGCTGATTGGGAAATCCCATAATTTCACCCCTCTTGCCTCAGACACTGGGGACAACAGGAACTGAGTTTTGGGGACAATTTTGTATCCCTCCCTTCCAGGATTTTGTTGGGGGAGCCCCTTGCCCCTCATGTCATACAAGTGCATATAGTGAAAGTATCCATTCATTTGTACAGAGCAAAGAAAGGGAGCTGGGGGGGGGGCTGTAAGAGGGGAAGGAGACAGTGCCGCCCCTCCCCATAACCTTGTTACCTTGAGCATGAACAGATGGCCCTTCTCATATGCCAGGCCTGTTGGGGCATTCCCCCACTCATCCTCATTGTGTGAAGGGGGGAGAGCGGAGGCACGCTTGTTAGGCTGGCCCCCTCCCTCGTGTTCCCGACAGCCCACCACATGTTGGAGCTGAGCTTCTGCTGCACTCCTGTTGCAGCTTAGAGCCCTGGGATCACTCTAAAGCAGGGGTGGGCAAAGTGCAGCCCTCCAGCATAGCCCTAGCCTGCAGACCCAATGGTGAGGGATGGTGGGAGTTGTAGGCCCACCCCTGCTGTAAGGGGGGGCATGCCCTCCCCCCCTTATGCAATGGGAATGCATGGGGGGGAATACCTGAACATGGCTCAAGATGCACGGGGGGCGGGCGGGTTGGCACAGTTAATTTTCACCTAAGGGAGAAAAACAGCTTAACATTGGGGGTAGGCCAATGCTCTATTTAGTTGCAAACCAATATGTTTTCATAGCAGCCAGTTCATTCTTTCTCAAGAAATGCACGAATGACAAAAGAGAAAACTGATTAAAACGTGATGACTGTTAATTGCTGTGAACTGCCCAGAGAGCTTTAGCTATTGGGTGGTATAGAAATGTAATAAGTAAGTAAGTAACCCTTGGTTGTGAAAAAATAACATTCAGTCATTCAGTGGAATAGAGCAGAGACTAATTTGCCACAATCCAGTGCAATGTCAGCATGCTGAACACTGCATTCCTGTGCATGTTTACTTTAAAGTAATTCTCACGGTGTTCAGTGGGTCTTACTGCCAGGTCAGTGTGTGCAGAACTGCAGCCAATCAGTGCAGCCCAGTGCATGTCTATTCAGAAGCAAGCCCTGTTGAGCTAAATGGCTGGTACTCCCGGGTAAATATGTCTAGCTGGTGGGGAACCTGGGCCCTCCAGGTGTTGACAGAGTTCACATCAGCCCCATCCAGCATGGCCAGTGATCAGGGATTATGGGAGTTGTAGTACAACAACATCTGGAGGGGCACAGATGCTTTACCTCTGGTGTATAGGATTGTAGCCTAAATCGCTGTTGTATCGCAGCCAATGTTCAGCGTCTCTGATTCTTGCAAGTGGAAGCAGTCACTGGTGCAAGATATCCCTCTCCTACCTCTTACCTGCTTACTTTATCAATTGGAACTTCTACCTTTCTTTTCCAAATTACAATATAACAAGCCCAGGTAATTTACAAGACTTGTGCCTGGGTTGTGCCTGGCTATGAAATGAGTACAGAAACTCACATCACCGTGTAGCTGGCTATACTTTTATTTTGTCTTTCCTCCCAGATGCATACATGGTTGTGTCCACCTGATGTAAATTAGTCCGAGAGGAAGGTTACTCAGTGAGCATCACAGCTGGGTGAGGATTTAGTCTGAACTCAAGTCTCCCTGGTCAAGGTCCAACATTTTACTAGTGAAACACACACATCCCACAATACTTTGGGCATACAACAACCTGAGTTGAAGAGGAGCAAGAAAGAACCATTAAAATGCCATTTTGCAGTAATTCAAGAGGTTCGAATTTTGCAGTTTGGATTTTAACCTAAAGATTTGTCTTCAAAATTCAGCATTTGACTCTTGAAATCAAAATTTGACAATGGCTTTTCAAACTTGACTGAGTTTTTCCTGTCAGTTACTGACAGCTGCTACGTGTTGACGGTCACATACCTCCAGACGTTGACTGTGTTAGAAAACCATCACACATCAAACTCTGATTCAAGACTGCAAATATTCGCACACCAAGAGAATATTTGTTGTTGAAACCTGCCAGAAAAGACGTAGGTAAAGGGCCATGGCTCAGTGGGTAGAGCCCCTGCTTTGCATGGAGAGGGTCCCAGGTTCGATCCCTGGCATCTCCAAGGAGGGCTGGGAAAAGTCCTGCCTGAAACCCATGAGAGCTGCTGCTGCCAGTCAGTGTCGGCAATACTGGGCTAGATGGACCCAGGATCTGACTCAGTAGAAGGCAGCTTCCTGTGTGTGTGCAGCGGGGGCGGGGGGACAAATTTAATGCACAGAAATGTGAGGGTTCCTTGTACCCCTTCTTCTTGCTGTGTCCCACCATGGTTTGAAGGAACCAGCTGAGGAACACAGCAGGAGCGAACTGAGCCAAGAACCAAAGGAAGTTCCTGGTAGGTTGTTTCTGGCTGCCTGCTTGCCCTGTGGGCTGCTTGAGCCACGTGCCAGTCTGACCTGTGGCTGCAACCTTGTGCTTTCGCCAGCAAATTGTGGTGAAGGGAAGCAGCATTCACGAGCAGGAGGGGAGAGATGAACAGTGTCAAGTCCATTTCTCCTCAATGGTGCTCTCTCTCTCCACTGACGTTCTCATGTAACAGAGACTCTCGCTCAGCAAACCAGCCACCTCCTTCACAGAGCCACTAATTTTGTGCCAGGGTCACAGTCTCCATCTCTGTCGCTGCCACACGTTTCCCTTGCTGCAGAATCCGGTTGTTGTGCATGAAGAGTGAGCTTGTGAGGGCCCTGTCTGGACAACAGCAGGAGCCGGAGACAGAAAGCAGGGTGCCTTCTCCACAGGGACGAAGGCACTGCTGCTTGTGGGGCGGGCACTCCTAGCTCTGGCCATCACAGATTTCACAGGGGGGTGTTGCAGGTTGACCAGAGATGGTTAAAAAGAAAAGAAAAGCTCGTTTGACCAGAGATGATCACTGGCAAGGGGAGGGGAGAGGGAGAAATGACTGTCTTCACCAAGATTCTCCCATACCACTTTTGGATCCCTTAAAAAATATTGTCTGGTGGCAGCTGGATCTCAGACTGCCCAAAGTGTGTGATGTGGATTATTTATACTAGTCTTTCCCAATCTGGTTCTCTCCAGACGTGTTGGACTACAACTCCCAGCATCCTCCAGCCAGTTATGCTGGTTGGGGGATGTGGAAGTTGTAGTCCAACACACGCAGAGGGCACCAGGCTGGGGAAGGCTCACTTAGAGCGCAATCCTATGCAGATAGGTGGCCGCTTCTGAACTCAGAGGCAACCACCTATCCAATGCAGGGCAGGAGAAGCATGGAAGGGATCGTTCCCTCCGCGCTTCTCCAGCTCTGCATTTTCGGCTAGAGAGCCGATTGCGGCTGTCTAGCTGTGGGAGGGCTGAGCGGGGGAGGAGGCTGCTGTATGACACATTGGATGTGTCGTACAGGCATTTCCGCCCTCCCTGCCCTGGAACGCCCCCCGGAACGCCCCTTTTTGGCCACTCCGTGCTTCTCTTGCAAGTGCGGAGGACGGGGATGTTCCGTGCTGCCTCGGAGGCAGCGCAGAAGTTGGAAGAGGTCAGTTCTCCGGGAAGCGACCTCGGAGCGCGGGCTCCAAGGTCAGTTCCCGGAAAACCAGATATCCTATGGCCATCTAGCCACTGTCTAGTGGCCATAGGATTGCTCCCTCTGATACTCTTTTCCAAGCTCTTCATGGTGCCTGAAGGAGGCAGTGCAGCAGGTAATGTGGCCCTGGGGCCAGGGAAGAACTCGATGGAAGTAAGGGAGAACGGGTTGGGTTATGGGTAGAGCTTGAAAGAAATTGGCAGTTCATGGATTTTCAGACCCCAGTATTAGTTACCTGTGAGAACACCGTTTTACCAGCCAGCCCAGTAAAATACTGGCTGTCTCACAACCCTAGCTCAGTGTGTGTGCACACATGCACGCACGGCAACACTCCCTTTGCACATTTTAGTTAGATAATACCAATGTAAGCACCCCCCTGTGCCACTTGCATCACCAAGCTGGGCATTTCTTGTTCCTTTCATTACATTCATTGGAAGACATTTCTATCGCCTATTATTAGCTAAAGTTGTTGCATCCTGGTGGGCTAACTTTTGGCTTGGTCCCAAGCAAACTGTTTAGGGGAGAGGTTCTAGCAGGCAGGCAGGTCACCCAGCAGGCTGTCGGATGCCGTCAATTAAACTGACTGGCCAGTCGCTGCTAATGCACCATGGACTGGAAAGAATGCAGGCCTAAAGCTTTTATCCATTTAAACATCTTTAATATTTTACATTGAGAGAAATAGGGATCAATGTCTTGTTTATGGGGCAGCATTTATGGAGAAACTGGTCAACCCTTTTTCTGCAGCTCGTTTCCCAACCAAAGTAGAATTCCCAGGAGGAGAGGAACAATTGAGAGAGACAAAAGGATTAAGTTTCTTAAAACAAAACAAAACACTAACTATGCCTGAGCATGTGTGAAAAAATGTGAGCACACTGAAATTGTCTCAAGTGTATGAAGGGAATAATAATACATTCTGGTTTAGGTAGCAGCTATTTACTCTGAAGGATGAGAGGGTATCTTGAGTCTGTCTTCCAGGTAACAAAATCGGATGCATCAGTTTCTGCATCACTGAAAGATTTTGTTACCTAAGAGCTGCCTTCTCCCATATAAATCTGGCTGGATTTAGAGATCTCCATGTGCATCCAGTGTGCATTTGGTGGGAACGTGCGAGTGGGCTGTCCCTGGCTGTATCCAGTCTAGGGTGCCTACCTATGAATCCCCCAACAAGTGGAGATGCATCACAAAAAAGAGGATACCAATTTGTGTAAAATTGCATATGCTAATTTATATGTATAGATGCAAATTTAGAAATAATTATTATAACTGAAATAGAAATATAGTACTTCTCACCATAGTGTTCCTTGCTCTGTCTGCTGCCCAAATGCTGTTGATGGGCAGCTTCAAGGACCAACTCTTTCTTCTGATGGTTCTTTATCTTTAAATTGAACTTGGACTGGAAGCCCTGCAAATAGAGGACGGCTTCTGATGAAAATTATTAAGAGTTTACTCATAATACGATATTGCATATATTATTATGCAGGTACAGTGGAGAGTTTCCAAAAAGGGGTTGCTCAGTCCATTTGTGTCCTAGAACACTGACAGAAACACAAGTGCTCCCAGCAATGGTGGAAGTCAAGGGGGCTGGGGGGAGAGCAAAGCCAAGAAATCACAAAAAACTACACTGTAGGCCATAGAAATAGAGCTTCGGCTGTTGGGTGGTATAGAAATGAAATGAATGAATGAATGAATGAATAAATAAATAAATAGAAATCTCCAGGTTCGCTGTGGCCTAAATTCCTATGATCTAACTCACTGCAGTTAGTTCATTTGGGCCTTAAGAAGCATTGCTAATAACAAGGCAGCAGGAGATGACGGTATCCCAGCTGAACTGTTTAAAATCTTGCAAGATGATGCTGTCAAGGTGATGCATGCCATATGTCAGCAAATTGGGAAAACACAAGAATGGCCAACAGATTGGAAAAAAACAACTTATATCCCCATACCAAAAAAGGGAAGCACCAAAGAATGTTCAAACTATCGAACAGTGGCACTTATTTCACATGCCAGTAAGGTAAGGCTCAAGATCTTGCAAGGTAGACTCCAGCAATTCATGGAATGAGAATTGCCAGATGTACAAGCTGGGTTTAGAAAAGGCAGAGGAACTAGAGACCAAATTGCCAATATCCGCTGGATAATGGAGAAAGCCAGGGAGTTTCAGAAAAACATCTATTTCTGTTTTATTGACTATTCTAAAGCCTTTGACTATGTGGATCATAACAAATTGTGGCAAGTTCTTGGTGGTATGGGGATACCAAGTCATCTTGTCTGCCTCCTGAGGAATCTGTATAACGACCAAGTAGCAACGGTAAGAACAGACCACGGAACAACGGACTGGTTTAAGATTGGGAAAGGAGTACGGCAGGGTTGTATACTCTCACCCTACCTATTCAACCAGTACATAGAACACATCATGCGACGTGCTGGGCTTGATGAAGCCAAGGCTGGAGTTAAAATCGCTGGAAGAAACATTAACAATCTCCGATATGCAGATGATACCACTTTGATGGCTGAAAGCGAGGAGGAGCTGAGGAACCTCATGACGAAGGTGAAAGAAGAAAGTGCAAAAGCTGGCTTGCAGTTCAACCTCAAAAAAACCAAGATTATGGCAACCAGCTTGATGGATAACTGGCAAATAGAGGGAGAAAACGTGGAGGCAGTGACAGACTTTGTCTTTCTAGGTGCAAAGATTACTGCAGATGCTGACGGCAGCCAGGAAATCAGAAGACGTTTACTTCTTGGGAGGAGAGCAATGACAAATCTTGATAAAATAGTGAAGAGCAGAGACATCACACTGACAACAAAGGTCCGCATAGTTAAAGCAATGGTATTCCCCGTAGTAACCTATGGATGCGAGAGCTGGACCATAAGGAAGGCTGAGCGAAGGAAGATAGATGCTTTTGAACTGTGGTGCTGGAGGAAAATTCTGAGAGTGCCTTGGACTGCAAGAAGATCAAACCAGTCCATACTCCAGGAAAGAAAACCAGACTGCTCACTTGAGGGAAGGATATTAAAGGCAAAACTGAAGTACTTTGGCCACATAATGAGAAGACAGGATACCCTGGAGAAGGTGCTGATGCTAGGGAAAGTGGAAGGCAAAAGGAAGAGGGGCCGACCAAGGGCAAGATAGATGGATGATATTCTGGAGGTGACGGACTCGACCTTGGGGGAGCTGGGGGTGGCGACAGCCCACAGGAAGCTCTGGCGTGGGCTGGTCCATGAAGTCACGAAGAGTCAGAAGCGACTGACCGAATAAACAACAACAAACAACTCACTGCAACACTGCCCCCTTCCAGTAATTTGCAGATGAGGTTGCAACTGTCAGGAGCGCCCTAGCGGCCTCTTTCAGTACACTCCAATAGCCAACTCAAGACACAGACAAAAGGATTCTTTTCAAGGCTTTAATCCTTTTACAACTTAATGACTCTTTCAGATGCTAATCACCAGTGACTAAGCAATGAACAGCAGAGTAGCCTATGCTCCGGGTAGGCAGTTGGTCCCCATTTGAAGGAGAATCACTTGAAGACCCTGAACTTATGGGCTAGGGAGAGATCTTCCCTCTTTCCCTTGGGTCCACAGGACGTGGCCGTTGCTTGCACGCCAAACGGGCGCTACGCCTCCTTTCCACGCCCTCCATCGCTCGTCGCTCCCTGCGTCTGCATCGAGCGTCTAGCAAGCCCCCCTCCCGCACTCTCTCACTGCCTGGGTCACTATCTCAGGAATGCCGGCAGGAGGAATCTCTGCCAGTTGCTGAGCCTGTGAGGGATATGCTGGCTCCTCTCCCACGGATTGCTGATCCTCCTCAGAATCAGAACTGCTCTGGGGTTCTATTGGCTCGGTTTCCACCCTGACAGCAATATTCCCAACACCATTAACAGAGAGGACAGTCCTCTGTAAAAGGGGACATATGGTCACCCTGGAACTCTCTTGCGAGGGAGGCTTATCTAGCCCCGCACCTTGTTGATATCCTTCCACATTTTGAACATGCTTTTGGCCTGTTGAGTTGATTTATCTTCTTTTCCCACCACTGTGCATTTGAATCTGCAATTTTAGAAGGATTTTGTTTGGCGGCTGCTATTTGTTTTATCTGCTCTTATTTGATTGTTATAGTGCTTTTTTAATGATTTACTGTGTATTTTATGTTAGCTGCCTGTTGGACATTACACATGGAAAGGTGGAGTGTGATGTATTTAACAAATGAAACAAAAAAAAATACTTTTGGGGATCTCTTGGCTCCAGTCTGTAAGCCTAATCCAGAGAATGCATAATCTGGTAAGGATCCCCGTAGCTCCCAGAAGCACTTTTTATGAAGCACAACAACGTTCCCAATACATTTAACACTTTTAGGTTTTTGGTGTGTGTGTATGTGCGGAGGAGGCAAATGTATTTTGAGAAGTCTTTCCTCTTTTACTTGCTCCAGAAGAAGCTGCTAACAAAAATAAATAAATAAAAATTTCTAAAACATGTGTTTGTTTTAAAAATTCCTATCCTGCCTTTCCTAAAAATAGACCAAGGTGGCTGAAATCAATAATAAAAAGAGAAACAAAAGATAAAACAAAATCTATAAAAATAGCACAAAACCAACAGTATCAACATCAAAAAGCATCTAGTAAGAATCAGTGGAGGCTGGTGGCTCCAATGTCAGGGGGGCGATGGATCCGCTCTGGGTTTTGGTCCGAAACGCGGAGTGGATTCACCCCCCCAACATCGGAGCCACCAGCCTCCCCTCGTAGGAGTACAACTACTGAACAAGCCCTCTCCTAACTTCATCCCAACTTAATGGTCCTCAGGCATAGTTCAAACAAATAAAAGGGCCTCCAGCAATGATCTTAGCAAGTGGGCAGGTTAATACAGGCAGTGGCGCTCCTTCAGATATCTTGGCCCTAAGACCTGACAAGAGCTAAATACTCCAAATGCATTGAGGCCACACTTGGGATTTATAAAACTGCTTTCGGCACCAGCGTGGGTTTATTCACTTGCTGGTATTCATCTCTCAGGTGCAGACATCTGGCAAGATGAGGTTTTGAGTTGATGGTACCAACAAAGCAGTGTGTGGTTTGATATGAGTGTTCTGCTGAAGTTGCAAAGGACTTCAATATGACAGTGGAACCACTTACCTATGGACCTGGGGGGCTCTCCCACGCTGGAGGCATTCAAGACGAGGCTGGACAGCCATCTGTTGGGGATGCTCTGACTTGGATTCCTGCACTGAGCAGGGGGTTGGACTCAAGGGCCTTGTAGGCCCCTTCCAACCCTACTATTCTATGATTCTAGGATTCTGGGATCTCCTTCCCAACTGCCTGCTGCAAAATATCCTGGGCCCGCCCTTCTTAGCCCAGACAGGAGATTCATAGGCAGCAGAGCATTTGTCTAAAAAGGAAGGGAAATGGGTTGGAGGGTTCATAAATAATGCGGTTAGGGTGGCCATGTGCCCTCTTTTACAGAGGGTGGTCCTCTATTTTGAAAGGCTGATGATATCCATTCAGTCGTTTCTGACTTTTGGCGATTCTATGGATCATCTCTCTCCACATATCCCGATCTTGTAGTATTTCTTTGAGCTGTTCCATGCTCTGGTTGGTATCAATTTTGATGGTATCTAGCCATCTTGTTCTTTGCCAGCCAGGTTTCCTTTTGCCACTAACTAATCCAAGCATAATTGCTTTTTCTAGTGCGTTCCTCCACATAACATGGCCAAAATAAGTCAATCGCAGTTTCATGATTTCTCCAATGACATGTCTGGGTTTATACATTCCAGTACTTGCATATTTGTTATCTTAGCTGTCCAAGGAATGCGCAAGCGCCTTCTGAGTCCAGACCAAATCAAGTCCTCTTTTCTGGCAATTCACAAGGGGCCTTATACCAGATTGGACTATTTGTTTATGAAACCCAGAATTGTCTGGCAGCTGCTTCGCAAGGTATTTTATATGCTGTCTGATCCTTTTGGATTAACCTGGGAGCTTGCACTGCAAAGCAGCCATGCTGTGTATTGCTTAGCTCTGGTCCCTTTCCTTCCTTGCCTTTCCAGCATGAAATGTAAAGAATCAGTCCACTTTATGTTGCGGTGGCTGAAGGTTCTGTGGAACTACCTGTCACATGATTTCATGTTAGGAAAGGGGACCTTCTTTCATGGGAGGAGAGGCTTCCTCCCCCTTCTTTAAATGAATTGGATTTATGTTGGCTATTCAGCAAATGGCTCTTAAGATGTGATTTGTTCCATCATGTTTGCTGAGGTTAGGAACAGCCTTGTCTCCTACTCAGCCATTCGGCACTTAAAATGAATAATTAAAAAAACACTGCATAATAGAAATAGATAAGGGGCATAAACCTTCTGAGCCACAGGTCATAAACCAAAGTTCCCTTCTCTCCCTGGTATGAGTTATAGAACTTTTCACACCTTCCTTGTTGAAGGCAAGATTCTTAAATTAGGGGGTGGGTATCCATCTGTCAAATTATGTCGAGTCCAATCTGTCTTTTTTGCTTTCATACAAATGAGTTGAGTGCGGTTGTGTGAGAAGTGTTAGCCACTTGTTTCTTTAAAAAAAACACCTTAATATGTGTGCAGCCCACATTCTAAAAGTTTAAAACTATAAAAAGTGAGCAAAGTTAAAAAAGGGGAAAAAAAAGAAAAAGTCAAGCATGTTTGAGAAACTACATGGATCTGATTGGGCAAAAAGGAGGAGGAGGAGCAGCTGTATTGTTTGTCTCTAAACTTTACTAAGAAGTGGGGAAGGGGACATCAAAAGGACAGGAGAATAAAGAAAGGTGCACAAAAAGTTTATTTACACTCCTGTTTCGAATCAAAGACTTCTTCAGGGGCAACTGATGCATAATGTACACATGCAGCAGAGTGTAGCATGCTGACATCGTAGAATTCCAGAAAATAGGAAATCAGAACTCCCTGCAAGTAGAAAGCGAGCATTGGAGTCAAAGGTCTGAGTTAGAACCTTTATCCCTTATCTGCTTATTTTCTATCTGCAAGGAGTTTGTGTCTGAGTTGCATGGGGGCGGCATTCAAAAGCAATATCCCTCACCTGTAGTGTGAAATGGTATAATCCATTCTATCACCTCATTCTGATGAGATGATGACATGCTTTATACATGCAGCAGAATGAGGTGATAGAATCCTGAGGTGGTAGAGTAGACTCTACCACTTCAGTTTGCTTGCAGGGGGTGCTATTTTTTTTAAATGTTCCCCATATTTTAAAACAGCAACAACTCACTGCAAGTAAAAAGCTAGCATATCAGGGAGAAAGTATCTAGATAAGCCTGCTTCGTGCTGTGTGAATTTTCTTCTGGCAGGGAATTATTTTATACAGGGATGCACCTTAAATCACAGAAGGAAAGGGCACATTGCAATACTCAGAAACATTACCCTTTGCCCCCCCTTTTTTCTTAACACTGAAAGCAAAATGCTGCACCATTCAGGGAAAGGCACTCTGCACATGCTCAGAGGCACACCGTGCCAGAACTTTTGAAAAGAAAAAGTAGCATTTGGTTTGTAATGGGTATGTGTTGTATTGTGTATTTTAACTTTTCTCCACCACTTTGGGAGGCTTCCTCTCCCCGCAAAGCAGTATAAAAAGCAATCTCATAGCATAACATAGTGTAACATAATATAATAATGCTGGCCCCCTCTCAGAGCTTCAGCTGTTAGCTTACTGGTGGAGCTTCTTACTGCTCTGCTCTTCCACACATTAGGAGCTTGAAAAAAGCAAACTGGCCGAAACAAACCACGAGTTTGTGTGAAAACACGCCCGGGCTGCTCATCAGGAGAGCACTTTCCGGCTTGCTCCTGGGGGATGAGGCTGGACCGCGGCGTCACCATGGTGATCCTCATCTCCTGCATCCCGGATCGCCCTGCCAGAAGAGCAAAGAAGAGAGTCCCAGCTGCTCTCTTCCCTCCCCTTCTCAGGGTGGGGGCTGATATTTTATAGCTGCTCTCGTGGCCAATGGCATTGCAGATGGCTGAGATGCCCGTTCTTTTGGGGGAATGCTCTCCTCTCCATCAGCGGTGCACTGCAGGGCGTGGGGGATGCCCCTCAGAAACTCCAGCTGACCCCTGCCTCCTGCACGGAACGAGGTGGGCTTGGCTTCCTTGCCTGCCTAGCTGGATCCAGGAGGGTTTTTAGCAATGACATTCTCTGCCTCTGGGAAGAAGCTAGAGCTGCACCAGGAAGTTGCTACAGCTGCCGGCCGCAGCCACCGGGGAAGTTTTGCCCTCCAAGTTTTCAAAGTTTGAGGTTTGTTTTTTCCTTCATGATCCAAAGCAGCGACAAGCCCCTCTTGGGTACTGCCACTGCCTCCGCCTCCCCCCACTTCCCCCTGCTTCCCCTGCTCTCTTTGTCATCCTCTCTGCCCTGCACCACCCCTATGGAGCAGACCTGAAGGAGGCATTGGCCCGACAGCCTTTCCAATGTGAGGACTTGAAGATGTGAACCTGCAAGGGGGGGAAGGACTGGCTCTTCTCTGCCACCGACAGATTGCTCCCAGGCACCTTCTCACTCTGGTTCCCAGGGGGGCTGAGCTGGCCCTGGGGGGCGCAAGTCACATGCCCCCAGAGCTGCGTTGCCCATCGCTGGACACTGGCTGGCAATGGCGATCCAGGGGATGGAGCTTTGCGCCATGGCCGTGGTCATTATCCTTTTCATCGCGGTCCTCAAGCAGTTCGGGATCCTGGAGCCCATGTCTATGGAAGGTAACTAGAGAATGCTCCCTTTATCTGGCTCTCTCACGGCACCCCATGTCCCTCTGTTGCCCAGCTGCCTTTCTCCCCCACCCCACCAACTTCCTTGGTTCCTGACCAAAGATCCCCCTGGTCAATGTAAATACTTGGCTCTCTTAAGGGAGGGATTCGGTGACCATTAGCTCAGCTCTCTCCATTTCTTCTATTTGCTTCTGCCTCCAAGTCAGACAGGATTGAGCATAAATATCAGGCCAGACCCGGCTTTAGTTTTCTGGTGAATCTTCGTGATTAATGCCATTTCCTTGCCCTAGCCAACTGCTCTTCCTTTGGTGGTTTCTAAAGAATGTCCTGAGGGAGGGGGAATGGGACATTTTCCTCATGGAAAGCCTGTAAGTTCCAGTGGAATCTTCCAGTGGGGAAGAGGAGGACAAACCTACTAGCAAAATCTTTCGGCTGCCCTTTCCTTCCCTCAGAGTCCACAGTGGCTGCAGGCCACGTTTTCCTCCTGGTATCCGAAGAGGAACCAAAACAGAGATGTTTTTAAAGAACCAGCCACAGTGTTGTGAATCTTTCGAGTTTCACAGACCTCTTCCTCAGAGAGGATGTTAAAGCAAAATAAAGACACCATTTCTGAGAGAAAAAGATGTTTAAAGGACTTGGTGCTTACTCTGTCTACAGTCAAAGCCATGAGAGTGGTGATGGAGGAAACCCCCACAGACAGATTAGATTCAGGCCTGTGCCATGGGCAGAAAGTAAGAGGCATGCTGGGAAGGAGAAGTGATGGTAGCCTGGTCTGAGGGGGAGGCACATGGTGCTGCAGCAACCTTGGTGAAGTTAAGCAGGTCCAGCTCTGGTCTGTGTCTAGAGGGGACGCCAGAGACCTGGTGTATGCCTCTTAGAGGTCTGTGTAAGAAAGGCAGGATAGCAAGAAAATAAATAATAATCAATACGTGTAGACCCTCCTGTGGAAATTCCCCTTGGATGGTCATCTCCTCCACTTTGTAAATGCAGGGTGCTTTTCCATTTTGGGGAAGGGCCATGGCACTGTAGCTCAGTGCTCTGCATGCAGAAGGTCCCAGATTCTGTCCCCAGCATCTCCAGGTAGAGACGTCTGGGAAAGACCTCGGTCCTGAACCCTGCAGAGCTAATGCTGCCAGTCAGTGTAGACCACTCTTCCCCAACCTGCTGTCCAGATGTTTTGGGCTCCAATTCTCATCAGCCCCAGGCAGCATGGCTAAGTGGCCAGTTGTAGTCCAAAACATGTGGAGGACACCAGATTGGGGAAAGTTTGTTTAGACAATACTGAGCTAGATGGACTGAAAGTCCGACCCAATATGAGGCAGCTTCCTGTGTTCCTCCTCTCCCATCCCCTGTCTTTGGATGTTCTGCTGATGGCTCTCGAAGTGTATCCAAGCCCCAGTGGACTAAAAGGCCCAGAATTTGATATAAAGAGGAGAGACATCTGGGACTCTTTCACTGCTTATACCAGCTTTGTGCCATTTGGCATCTCAGCCCAGATTCACAGGACCAACATGATGAGATGTGGGTTGAATTAATATATGGTTTCGCCTGCTCCTCTGCCTGCACGATGAAGGGGCTATCTGATGGCTTCACCAAAACCAGAATTACCAACTTCAGTGCAAAGTTTTGTCATGTGGTTTGAGTACGCCAATATGGTTGAAAGTTATAACATGTTGTGCCAAAGCAAATGTGTGACTGACTGTAGACAGATAGTGGTTTTAAGAGAGTAGGATTTGGAGGTGGTTTGTGAGAGGTTTCACTACCTGTGTTCCTTCTCCTATATTTATTTTCACCCACTGTCACCACTGGTCAAACTCATGGCAGGTTATTGTTGTGTTATTATTTAAAACCCTGAAAGTAGGGTATGTGTATGCATTATGGGTCGCTATCCCTCTTTCAAGCTACTTCAACTATCCCAAACACGATTGCCTATTTTCAGCCTTTATATGATCCCCAGGTGAAGCCCTGATGGCAACTGCTCCACCTGCATCGCCCACTTAAGCATTGCTGTGTGTGAATTAGCCCTGTTGTTTAACTCAGGATGATTTTACTGATTTCAAGCATGTATCTTTCAGGCTGTGTCATAAGTAAAGAGTTCCCAACACAGATACATACAGAGTGGCAAGTTCATGTCCTTACTGTGATTCTGCAGAAAATGTGCTGGCTTCAGAATTTAGCTTCGTGTGACTTCTGCAGGATCACACAGGTATTTTGGATCACATGAAGACAAGGGCACCATGCATTGCATGGAGATATTTAGATGGAACACTCTTTTTCCTATCAAGGAGCTGCACCTCAAGAGAAAGTGGGGTGCATAGGTTCAGTTTCAGGATCTCCTAGTTAAAGATCTCAGCATCAGAGGCTGGAGGAAAACTTCTCCTGAAAGTTTGGAGAGTTGTTGTCAGTACTGAGTTAAGTGGACATTCGACCAGGTGGATGCAGTTTGAGATAGGGTTCAGCTCCGGAATCTATTTTGATATGGAATAATAGTAAAGAGGGTGCCTCTGAGCCTGTGCAAAATGCATTTTAGGAATTAAGCTCTGGGACTGGTATGTACATTTCATGCAAGCAGGGGTGGGGGGGAAGGCACAAGTGAAATGCGCCATTCTTCTTTCCCCACTTTTGTTGCTAATGTGGAAAGTGAGGCTTTCTAGTGTACCAGTTCCAGATGTCGTTGAGGGATCTTGCCTTGGATGTGACGTAAAAGCTTCACAGAGACATTATGGGGAAAACACAGAGAGAAGAGAGAGACTGATCACCTGGGCTCTTATTTCCCTGCTTGTATATAACCTTTTTATGAATCATCCCTCAACATAAGAGGGAGCTCTTTAAATACAGATAATCTATGTTAAGTCTACAAAGAGAAATCATGAGAAAGTATATCACCATCATCATCAATATAGTTAGCTATAAAAATCCTAAATGGGGTCAGTAAAGCAGTATCTTTATTAGGACCAACCAAATCTTGCAAAGTAGTATGCAAACTTCTGTGTTCATAGAAATCTTCTTCAGGCTGGATGTTAAGGAAAGAAAGAAAAAGAAAGGAAGGAAGGAAGGAAGGAAGGAAAGAAAGAAAAGATTTTTCTGGGTATGATGCAGACATAAGCTTTCATCATGTCCAGAAAGATCCTTTCTCTCTGCCATGGTGGATAATGATTATGATATATTTTGCTTATCAATCAGCTTGATGTATTCTAGTGGACTCAGAAGCTTGCACACTATTTTGTGATTTAGGGCGCAATCCTATGCATGTTTAGCCAAAGAAAAGGCCTACAACTCCCAGCATACCCCAGCCAGCATGGCTGGATGGGGAATGCTGGGAGTTGTAGGCCTTTTCTCTGGCTAAACATGCATAGGATTGTGTCCTTAAGGATTTTTTTTCCTATCCCCATAGAGAATAATTACAGCCTTTCCAAGAAGCGCGTGTGTGAGAGGGGTGGGCGGGTAGGACAAACTGGCTTTGAGGACCAAGAAAGTCCTTCCCCCTTACCAAAGCATAAATTGTTGCTAAAAAAAGGATGCATTTGTATATTTTCAAGTCGATTTCCCTTTCCCTACATCCGCTTTGCTCGTGGTCTAGTCTCTTGGACTGCAAGCCTGAGCACTGGGCCTGTGCCTTTAAATCTGATTCACATTTGCAGTGCCTGGTGACTGTCGGCCCTTTAGAGGTCATCTTTTATGTAGAGTTTCTGGAGTGTTCAGAGTGCTTCACAGACATCATCGCAAGACTAGTGGTGCAGTGGAGGGGGAATGCCGGAGAGTGTAGCTCCTGCAGCAGGAGCAGGGATGTGATCTGCTGGAACTTTAGGGTGACTGACAAGCCCTCCTTGCTCTGGCAAGTGAAAGAGGAGATAATGAGGCTTTCAAATTTTCCTACTGTTTGTGACAGATGAGCACAGAGGAAGTCAGAGGATGAGGAAAATAATCAAGCAGCAGCTGTGCACTTCACTCCTTTCCTTTGAGGAGGTCCGTACTTGACTCTAGCAGTTTAGATGGTAACACTTCTTTCAAGATGGTTTGCATTCCTGATTAAAAACGAACAGTTTCAGCTCAAAGTGTTTGCAGTCAGAAGTAAGCATTGCTGAGTTCAATGGAGCTTACTCCCAGGTAACTGTGCCTAGGACTGCAGTTGTCAGGCAGGATACAATGACATCAGTCCACTAACGCCAGCGTAACAGACCTCTAGCGCAATGCCAGTGGTGTTAGCTTGGGAGATGGGATTCCCCGGAAGACCCATTGTGCAAGCTAGTGCTGTCGGCATTGTGCCTCGGGATCCCTTACGCCAGCACGACACGATTTGTGTTTGCATGGGTGACGTCACTGCCTATGGCCCAGGCCCTGAAACATGAATTGTGAGATGTTGCTATTGGTTTGTTTGCTTTGACTGTCTGTGTTTATGCTGGAGGTTTTAACCAGAGTGTTTGTTCTTTGAGCAAAAGAAATAGAAAATTACTTATATGCTTGGAAGTGTGATTATGGATTCCCCTTGGGGTCGTGGTTGTGGGAGTTGCCATGATGAGTTCCGTCAGAATTTACTACCATGCTACTGCCCAAGACTGCTTATGACAATCCTGTAAGGTGTGCCATAGTTATTATTTCCATATTACAGTTGCGAGGGGCATGGCTGAAGTCTGGTGCCTAGGGCCACATAGTGAGTTCATGGCAGAGGTGCGTGTCGAAGGAAGGCCTCCACACCTCTCCCAGTTAGCTCCAGTGGTCAGCTTGCATCTCATTGTCATAAAGGAGGTGCCCCTTGGGGTCTCTTGCTTCTTGGCATGGGCTTCCTCCATTTGCTAATCACATCTCCTCGGGAATCTCCGTGAATATAGTTATCTATTCTGCCCCCACGCACCCAGTAAAATGCAGCGGCAGAAGTGTCAGTAACCACAAAGTCATCTTTGCAGCCAATAATAAAATATTAACCAAGGAGGAAAACCTGCTTGTCGGAGTCTTAAATCAAGAAACCGAATGTCTTCCCAGGACCCCTTAAGGACAACAGTTATCTCCCCTGGGTTTTACTATGTCTCTCTTCCTGTGTACCATGGCAAAAGCCCAGCTAGGCCCAGCAGGAGGAGGAGGAGGAGGAGGAGGGAGGGAGCTGAGACCCCCCTCCTTGCTTCTTCCCTTCCACCCCAAACCCCTCTGGGTGGCAGCAGGGAGGCAGACCTGTGTGCAAACAGATGCCCCTGGATGGAGCGTCCCATTGCTGAATCAGCACTTTTGGGAATGGCTCCGGGTGGGTTTAGTGCTGCTGCTAGTCCTATTTTTAAAATAAGCTCACAGTTGCTGCATCATGTCCCAGCCTTGCTCCGACCTTGCTGAAGGGGACAATCTTGCACTGCATCTCAGTTTCTTGTCAAAGGAAAAAATCATAATCATAACAAATCTGCCGGACTGAGATGGCCCTCTGGCGAGGCGAAGTGCAGCAGTGGAGTTTGGATACCATGAAGATGGCAGAGGCTGGGTGAACGTTAGGGATGATGGCATGAGAACTGGAGGGCTGTGTCAAAGCAAAATGGTCCATCGAGCCCAGAAACCTGTTTCCAACAGAGGGCAGCCAAATGTCTCTGGGAAACATACAAACGAAGCCAGGGGATAGCTGCCCCATGTTGCTGTTCTCACCAACCTGGTGTCCTCCAGATGTGTTGGACTGAAATTTCCATCGCTCTCAGCCAGCCTGACTGGGGATGGTGAGAGCTGCAGTCCAACACCATATTCATCGCTCCTAGGGTTCTGTGAGAATTTAATTTGCGTCTCGGGTTTTATAAGAACATACCAAAATCCACACATTTCTCCATCAACAAGATGGAAAGATCTTGAGATTTATAAAAGCAATCAAATGTAGGGGAAAGTGATACTGAGAGATTCATTCATCCAGGCAGAGACTGTTGAGAGAGAGCTCAGCTCTTAAATGTCTTGGCTTTGAATCCCTCTGTATCCAGCCATGTTGGGGGTGCTGAATCAGGTCTCTCTTTTTTCTGATGGGCTTTTTATCTTTAACAGCTCTGTGGCAGGCAGGTACAACATGACCCTTTCCATGCTAGGAATAGCTGTACCAGCTGAAATTGGCTGGGGCAGAGGGGTGAGAATTTCTTTATTTTGTTGTTTGATAAAAACTTACCAAAATTCTCAAATTTCTACATAAACAGGACAGAAAGAGCTTGGGATGTAATAAAACTTGAATGTGGGAGAAAGTGAAATGGAAGGTGTGTTCCGTGTTACTTGCTGCATCAGTTAACTAATGCATGCTACATTGCCTGGAATAGTACAGATGTGTAGTGTAAACATACCTTACCAACAAGCCAATATTGGTCCAATTTCTCTCCTACCCCCCCCCCTTTATGCAACCAAATGTATATGTAGCCTCCATAACATGCATCATTTAATTGGGCGTTCCTTGTTACAGAATGTAGAATTTTTGAAACAGAATTGAGGGCAGGGCAGGGGAAGAGGGGGTAGCTATGAAGCCTTGCTGAACCAAAGGTGTTCTCCCTTGCCGCTTGCTAGGAACAGAACACCCTCCCTGAGTATGCAGAAAAGGGCAGTGAAAATGATCAGGGGGAGGGAGCAGCTCCTCTGTGAGGAAAGATTATGACATTTGGGACATTTTAGTTTAAGAAAAAGATGAGTAAAGGGGGCCATGATAGAGGTGTATTAAATTATGCATTGTAGGGCTGTGAAGGTACATGAAGTTGTACCTTCACAGGTACACATAACTATACATCAGCCATGCAGCATAGGGCTATTATCCTTCCTGTCAACACTGTTTTACTTCACACGGCACATCTTCAGTACCGCAAGATGTTGTGCTGGCCTACCAGCTTCAGTGGCTCTAAAAGGGGATGAGACGAATTCATGGAGGACAAGGCCATGAAGAGCTATGAGCATAGTGGCAAAGTTCAGAGGCAGCCCAGCTGCGCATACTTGTTGCTGGGAAGCAACCACAGGAATGTTTGTCCTGCTTCTGGACTTCCCATGAGCATCTGGTTGGGCCCTTGTGGGAAAATGGATACTATTTTTATTTTTTTATTACTAAATTTCTTAATCGCCCATCTGGCCGGTCACCCAGCCACTCTGGGCGATGTACAACTGTACAATCTAAAACAGTAAAATTAAACATTAAAACATATTCTAAAAATACCCTAACCCACCCCAAATGCCTGCCTGAACAAGCAAGTTTTCAATGCATGGCGGAAGCTCATCAAAGAGGGGGCATGGCAGAGTTCCCTAGGGAGGGAGTTCCACAGAGTGGGGGCCACCACAGAGAAAGCCCTCTCCCTCATCCTCACCAGCCTAGCTGTCCTGGCTGATGGGACAGAGAAGGCCATCCAAAACTGATCTTGTTGAGCGGCCTGTCTGGTGTTGCTGGAGGCGCTTCTTGAGATAGGCTTGAGATAGGCTTGAGATAGGCTTGAGATGCTAGACTAAATAGGCTTCTGGCCTCATCCAGCAGGGTGCTTTTTATGAACTAATCTTCATGGTGCCACCCAGTGGAGGCTGGTGGCTCCGATGTCAGTGGGGCGGAGAATGTGCTCTGGGTTTCAGTCAGAATCAGTCAGAACTCTGAAGGAGATCTCCAAGGTGGGAAGCATCTTGGACAGCTCCTTTAGAGTTCTGACTGAAATCTGGAGCGGATTCACTGCCCCACTGACATCAGGGCCACCAGCCTCCACTGGTGCCACCTCTCTCCATCCATTCCAGTGACCCCTCAAGACCCACCTTTTCCACATGGCCATTGGCTTATCTTCTCATTCAACCAAGTTTTAGGTACGTGTACTGCTCATTCCTCATTCTGTTGTTTTCCGTTTTCGACTGTTAAGCTCCTTGAGGGAGGAGACCTATCTGTGTTTCCTGGGTAACTCAGTAAGGTGCTGTGTACACTGATGAAGCAGTATAACGAATGGCAACAACAACAATTCACATCTCAGTGACTCCACTTTGAATGGGTACTCAGGTTCTTTAAAGATGGCCTCCTTCCATGTCTGCCCCCCCACCCCAGCCATGGGAACTGGAGGCCAACTTTGTCTTTCTTAACGGGTTGCCTTAGAGAGCCAGTTCCACTACGAAGTAGAATTCTACAGGGAAGCACAAGGCCTTATTTCTTGTAGCCCCCTACCCAATTTCCAAAGCTGGAGGCACAGATCTACTCAAAGTTCATGGGGCTGCAGGGAGGGTGGGCGGGCTAATAGTGAAAGAAAGCTGGAGAAATCACGGTGGTGGCTGAAAATGGAGCATCAGTGCTTCTCTCCTGGCTTGGTCTGACTTAACTGTGTTTTAGATGGCTGATTTATTGTTTTCCTCTGTGTTTACTGGTCTTTTATTGTATGGTGTGACTGTATATTATCTATAAGCTACCTTGACAAACTTTTTTGCACTATAAGGCGGGGTAGGAATTTTAGAATGAATGAATTCATAAAGATGCTGGAACCATACCTTTCTCGAACAGTTAATGTCTCCAGAGGTTCTATGGGAGAGGAGCTCTGATTGACTCCACATAGATCGTTCTCACTGTTCTTTGGGGGCGTAGTCCCTATGTACAACCCAGTCCCCGCAGGCTCATGGCCTGGCACATCAAGCTTGCCACTCTTGACTCTGGTGATAAAGATCCTGCAATTAGAACTTAGTGAGCAATTCTGTTGACAGTGCATGAGATGCATTAGGATCTCACTCCTTCTCTCACGGCTGGGTTGATACTGCAGATGTAGCGGAAGTACTGGGTAAGAAAGACTTAATCATCCACAAAAGTCATTTCTCGGTCCTTGCATCTGAGTCAAGTCTCCTCTGATACAAATAATTACTGCAGAAGATCTACTCTGAAGCAGACTGCATCCTTCGTTACTCCCAGAGATCTGTAGAAAAAAAGAGATCTCCATCTGTTGTGGTGACTGCCTCTCTTTTCCCTCCATGACCCTCTTCTCACAGAAGCTGTGCAAAGGAACACCCCGCTGAGCTCCTCTGGGGCCAGGGGACCTGGCCAGCTCACCTTCTGCACAACAAACTACCCTGGCCGTTCCCCTGGGGTGCAATTGAGTTTGGCACTTGTGGTTTCCTCATCTCTGGAGATGTCTTGCTTCTGGTAGCATCAAGACAAAGAAGCTAGACACTAGCACGGGTCGGTACCCAGCGTGCAATCCAAAGACAGTTGGGGATGGGCTGTAGCTCAGAGGCAGAGTCCCTGCTTTGCATGCAGGAGGTCCCAGGCTCAATCCCTGGCATCTCCAGGACTAGAGAAATTCCTGCCTGAAACCCTGGAAAGCTGCTGCTGCCAGTCAGTGTGGACAATACTGGGATAGATGAGTCAAGGGTCTGACCCACTAGAAGGCAGCTTCCTGTGTTCCTAGAAAGTCCAAAGCCATTAGTGTCACCCTAGGGGAAGGTCTACTTGTGAGGAGAGATTTACTCATGAGTAACTCCTTTCTCACAGGCTCCTCTGGTGGCTGCTTCATCTGGCAGCTGGCCAGCATCTTGCGCTCCTTCGGACTCCTCAGTAGCTCATCTTCCAACTCCGCATCTCAAGGAGGCAATTTGGATGCTGTCACTCCTGAGAGGCCAAGATCTTCCTGTCTCATGGACCCTTAATTAGCACGATGCACTGCTTCGTAAGCTATGGAACAGGGATCCAGGCCCATTTGGGACCCTCCTATTGCCATGTGCTTATCCTGGAGCACCCCATCACATTCCAGCCCACGTAGGAGCTGGTGGGCACCAGAGACGCGTCTGAAGGTTAACAGGGCCAGTGAGGGGACAAGGAGGAGCTCCCAGAACCGTTCCCAGCCTGACACCCTCCAGATGTGTTGGACCACAACTTTGGTCATATTGGCTGGGAATGATGGGAGTTGTAGACCAAAACATCTGGAGGGCTCCAGTTTGGGGAAGGCTGCAGTGGCAGGTGGTGGACAGAGGTGCAGAGGCACCACAGTGGCAGGTATCCCAGCCAGTAGCAAAGTGTGCAGCATCAGGGTTCGCTCCATGGTAGCCACTGACATTTTCCAAACACCCGATCACAAACGAAGCCTTCACATATCTTGAGCAGGCTTGTGCTCAAAGCTCCTCCAAGTTAAAGTTGTGAATGGCCTTCCCCTGTAGTTTGTCACAAGCCCCCTAGTATTCATAGGTCATAGAATCATAGAATAGTAGGGTTGGAAGGGGCCTATAAGACCATCGAGTCCAGCCCCCTGCTCAGTGCAGGAATCCAAGTCAAAGCATCCCTGACAGGTGGCTGTCCAGCCTCGTCTTGAATGTAATTGGTAATTGGTTCCATTGTCGTATTGCTCTAACAGTCAGGAAGTTTTTCCTGATGCTCAGCTGGAATCTGGCTTCCTGTACCTTGAGCCCATTATTCCGTGTCCTGCACTCTGGGATGATGGAGAAGAGATCCTGGCCCCCTCTGTGACAGCCTTTCAAGTACTTGAAGAGCGCTATCATATCTCCCCTCAGTCTTCTCTTCTCAAGGCTAAACATGCCCAGTTCTACCAGTTTCTCCTTGTAGGGATTTGTTTCCAGTCCTCTGATCATCTTCGTTGCCCTCCTCTCTGGTTTGTCTGCATCCTTCTTAAAGTGTGGTGCCCAGAACTGGGCACAGTACTCCAGATGAGGCCTAACCAGTGCTGAGTAGTGGGGAACTAGTACTTCACATGATTTGGAAGCTATACTTCCATTAATGCAGCCCCAAATAGCATTTGACCTTGAACACACTCCAGGAGAGAGCGCAGGACAGGAAGGCCTGGCGTGCTATGGTCGATGGGGTCACGAAGAGTTGGACACGATTTAACAACTCAACAACAACAAAATAGCATTTGCCTTTTTTGCAGCCACTGCAGTTAAACTGCTTCTGTACATGGATGCTCTGTTTAGCTTTCCAGACTCATAGCCCTTGCTAGACCTTCCCTCCCTGAATGTGTCTCCCCTCTCATCCTTGTTTAAACGGTGGCTATCACCACAATCTAAAAAACGATAGAATGATCTCAGTACGAATCCAAGGCAAACCATTCAACATCACAGTAATTCAAGTCTATGCCCCAACCACTGATGCCAAAGAAGCTGAGGTTGATCAGTTCTATGAAGACCTACAACACCTTCTAGAACTAACACCAAAAAAAGATGTCCTCTTCATCATAGGGGATTGGAATGCTAAAGTAGGAAGTCAAGAAATAACCGGGATATCGGGCAAGCATGGCCTTGGTGTACAAAATGAAGCAGGACAAAGGCTAATAGAGTTTTGCCAAGAGAACACGCTGATCATAGCAAACAGTAATTTCCAACAGCACAAGAGGCAACTCTACACATGGACATCACCAGATGGTCAATATCGAAATCAGATTGATTATGTCCTTTGCAGCCAAAGATGGAGAAGCTGTATACAGTCAGTCAAAACAAGACCTGGAGCTGACTGTGGCTCAGATCATGAGCTTGTTGTTGCAAAATTTCGGCTTAAATTGAAGAACATAGGGAAAACCACTAAACCATTCAGGTATGACCTAAATCATATCCATTATGAATATACAGTGGAGGTTACAAATAGATTTAAGGGATTAGACCTGATAGACAGAGTGCCTGAGGAACTATGGACAGAGGTCCGTAACATTGTTCAGGAGGCAGCAACTCAATCCATCCCCAAGAAAAAGAAATGCAAGAAAGCCAAGTGGCTGTCTGATGAGGTTTTACAAGTAGCTGAGGAAAGAAGGGAAGTGAAAAGCAAGGGAGAAAGGGGAAGATACACTCAACTGAATGCAGATTTCCAGAGAATAGCAAGGAGAGACAAGAAGGCCTTCTTAAATGAACAATGCAAAGAGATCGAGGAAAACAACAGAATGGGAAAGACTAGAGATCTTTTCAAGAAAATCGGAGATCTCAAGGGAACTTTCTGTGCAAAGACGGGCATGATAAAGGACAAAGAAGGCAGGGACCTAACAGAAGCAGATGAGAATAAGAAGAGGTGGAAAGAATACACAGAAGAACTCTACAGGAAAGATCTTAATGTCCCTGATAGCCATGATAGTGCACTCACTGAACTTGAGCTGGACATCCTAGAGAGTGAAGTCAAGTGGGCCTTAGGAAGCATTAGTAACAACAGAGGTAGCGAAGATGACAGTATTCCAGCTGAGCTATTTAAGATCCTAAAAGATGATGCTGTTAAAGTGCTGCACTCAATATGCCAACAAATTTGGAACACTCAACAATGGCCACAAGACTGGAAAAGGTCAGTTTACATTCCAATTCCAAAGAAGGGCAATGCCAAAGAGTGTTCAAACTACCATACAATTGCACTCATTTCACATGCCAGCAAGGTGATGCTCAAAATCCTACAAGCTAGGCTTCAGCAGTATGCGAACCGAGAACTACCGGAAGTACAAGCTGGGTTTTGAAGAGGCAGAGGAACTAGAGATCAAATCGCCAGCATTCGCTGCATCATGGAGAAAGCAAGAGAATTCCAGAAAAACGTCTATTTCTGTTTCATTGACTACGCTAAAGCCTTTGATTGTGTGGATCACAACAAACTGTGGCAAATTCTTAAAGTGATGGGAGTACCAGACCACCTTACTTGTCTCCTGAGAAACCTGTACGAGGGCCAAGAGGCAACAGTAAGAACCGGACATGGAACAACCGATTGGTTCAAAATTGGGAAAGGAGTATGACAAGGCTGTATATTGTTGCCCTTCTTATTTAATTTATATGCAGAGTACATCATGAGAAACGCCGGGTTGGATGAATCACAGGTTGGAATTAAGATTGCCGGGAGAATTATCAACAACCTCAGATACGCAGACGATACCACTCTAATGGCAGAAAGCAAAGAGGATCTAAAGAGCCTCTTGTTGAGGGTGAAAGTGGAGAGTGCAAAAGCTGGTTTGAAACTTTCATTATACGAACCTTTGTCGGCTCAACATTAAAAACATGAAACTCAACATTAAAAAAATGAAGATCATGGCATCTGGCCCCATCACTTCCTGGCATACAGAAGGGGAAGAAATGGAAGCAGTGACAGATTTTATTTTCTTGGGCTCCAAGATCACCACAGACGGTGACTGTAGCCATGAAATTAAAAGACGCTTGCTCTTTGGGAGGAAAGCTATGGCACACCTAGACAGCATAGTAAGAAGCAGAGACATCACCTTGCCGACAAAGGTTCGTATAATGAAAGTTATGATTTTCCCAGTAGCAACGTATGGCTGTGAGAGCTGGACTATACAGAAGGGTGAGTGCCAAAGAATCAATGCTTTCGAACTGTGGTGCTGGAGAAGACTCTTACAAGTCCCCTGGACTGCAAGGAGGTCAGATCAGTCAATCCTAAAGGAAATCAACCCTGAGTGCTCATTGGAAGGACAGATACTGAAGCTGAAGCACAAATATTTTGGCCACCTAATGCGAAGAGAAAACTCCCTGGAAAAGGCCCTGATGCTGGGAAAGATTGAAGGCAAAAGGAGAAGGGGACGGCAGAGGATGAGATGGCTAGATAGCATCACCGCTGCAATGAATATGGACTTGAGCACACTCCGGGAGAGAGCACAGGACAGGGAGGCCTGGCGTGCCATGGTCCATGGGGTCACGAAGAGTCGGATACGACTGAACGACTGAACAACAACAACAATCACCACAATTTATGGCACTTATCAGGAATTAATGATCCTCCGCCTTGCCTGACTTTAGAATTAGAGATGGGGAAGAAATTCATTCAATTCGCATTTGAATGCAAATGCACCTAAATTCATTCTTTCTAACCAATACGCGAACTGAAACTCAATTGCCTTTGAAATTTAGACTTCTCTAAATTTTGAAACAGAGTCCTCCAATCGAAAAACGAGTACAAAAATGCACATATTAGGGAAACTGCACACACACAATATTAGAGAAAATAATGTTCAAAATGTGTTATGTTAGGAAAAATGCTTGCAAAAGAGTGTATATCAGGGCGAGATTGAAAAAATGAGATACTGAGAGAAACTGAAATTGGCAGGTTCATCCATCCCTGTTTAAAACTTGAGTTCAACTTGAGACTTCTTGATTTCTCTGCCTCCAGCAGCTCCTATGAAAGGAAGTAGGGGAAGGCTGCAGTGCAGACAGACAGGTCAAAGGCTCCTGCTGGAACTCCTTTGTGTCGACTTGGACACTTTCTGACCCCTCTGCAGTACTGAAGAAGTACTTCCTGTTTCCAACCCAAGCCAACTGCTGGACACACAGTAGGACAGCTTTCCCTGGTGTTTTGGTTTACAACTCCCAGGATTCCTGACCCTTGGCCATGCTGGCAGGGGCCGATGGGAGCTGAAGTCCCAAACATCTGGAAGGCAACAGGTTGGGGAAGACTGTGGCAGGATGATGGTTTTTGCCAGAGGCATGGGCTGTGGATGCTCTCACCGGAGGGGATGAATCCCATGGAGTGGCTCTCACATTTGGTCATGTGAGCCAGGGTGGTGTAGTGGTTAGAGTGTGAGTCTGGGACTCTGAAGATCCAGTTGTAGTCCCCACTTGGCCATGAAGCTCACTGGGTGACTTTGGGCCAGTCATGGACTCTTAGCTTAACCTACCTCACAGGCTTGTGAGGATAAAAGGAAGAGAGGAGGACCATGTAAGCCACCTTGGGTTCCTTGCAAGAGGAAAAAAGGTGGGATAGAAATGTGACCATACATACATACATACATACATACACTGTTGTGTATGTAATACAGCTGCCTTCTCTTGCTGCTGCTCCCTAAATCCTGGCTCTTTATCTTAGTGCCAGTGTGACTCTTAACTCCAGTTCATAACTACTATAGTCCTTAGGTTGTAGGTACATTCCTGAGAGGAAAAGAGACCTGTGGCACCTGAGAGACAAACGCATTCATTGTAACATGTTCATTATGTCATAGGCTTTTTGTGGACTGGAGTTCATCTGATGGAGTCGACTCTAGTCCACAAACGCTCCTGCCGTAATAAATGTGCTAGTCTTAAGATGCCACAAGTTTCTTTATGGATTTTGCCACAACAAACTCACACCGCCACCCCTGTGGAAAGTCCGGACACCACCACCAGTAGTCACCAGATGGGTTATAGTGACAGAGAGTCAAGGTTGCACTTGAAGCCATTGTTTTTTCTGAAATCCTGACTGTGAGCTGGTGTAGGTTAGTGGCTTTGGGTGAAGACAGGCGTAACATTTTAAGTGAGGTCAAAATGTTTAAGTACTGTAAGTGCATGCTCGCACTCTCTCTCTCTCTCTCTCTCCCCCCTCTCATCTCCTGCCTTGCTTTCTTCACTTCTCTGATATTGTTCCCCTCATTACATCCAGAATCACATCTTCCCTGTCTCATTTTCACCCTTTCCCCCTCATTGCTTCCTAGCATGAGAAGTTGGCCCTCCATGGCTCCCTTCAAACACCAGATCTATCTTTCTATCTTTCTATCTTTCTATCTATCTATCTATCTATCTATCTATCTATCTATCTATCTATCCTTCCTTCCTTCCTTCCTTCCTTCCTTCCTTCCTTCCACCTACCTACCCACCCACCCACCTACCTACCTACCTACCTGCTGGCTGAAGACACAGTGTATTCCTCCAGGTTTTGCCTGCTCTCTGGGAAATTAAATTAGAAGGGTGGGGGACCAGTGCTTGGAGGTTTCAGGACTGTCTGAGACAGTTTCCTTTATTCCTAACCTGTGCATGTAAACAGGTAATCCCAGCAGCTGAAACTGAGTGGAGTCGAGACAGAACTCCACTGGCTCAGCCCTTCTCAGCCCGTAATAGTAGCTGATAGCTCTAGCACACATGCATTCATTTGAGTTTTTAAAGGCTTTTTGTGTCTGTGCTGGTGACTGTGCTGCAGCAAGGAGTCCTAAAAGTTAACTGTGGACAATTTGAATAGGTAGTTACTTTGCTTGTCACTGTCTAGCCATTTCAGTGGATGGCCCATCCCTGCATTTTCTGAGAACAACCCACTCCAGAGAAGAGTATCCTTTACCCTTGGTGAGCAGTTTACGAGGTTATAGGTACTTGCTGCAGGCAGTAAAGTGCTTGCAATAATATGTTTACAAGGTGCTGGAAGAATGCCAGGAGGTGGGAGCAAATTGACTTTAGATCCAGCAGTGATCCAATGTGTCCCTGCTTTGCTGGAGGATGCTGTAATTCATCATGTCTGTGTGTGGGACCCCTCTATTTTTAGGAAGGGGTTAGGGAACTCTTGGCTGGTTGTCACCCTAGAAGAAAGGTCTTGACAACTGAGCTTTTTGACAGAAAAGGTTGTGTTATCTGGAGCTATTCAATGGGCTGGAGTGCTGATTAATGGCTTTCACCTCTACCTTTGGATTAGGTTTCCAGAATAGTTCTCTGTCCAAATAAGGAACTGAGTTTTCACAATAGCTGGTCCTGTATTTTGTCACTTGAAAACTTGTCATTACAGCTCCATCATGACCTGATATAGATGACTTGAAGAAAAAGGGGGAATGCTTATCAAATTTATCCCACAAAATTGGGTGGGATAGCCAAGACTTTCAAAGACCGAAACAAAATTCAAAATGATCTTGATAGGTTAGAAAACTGGGCAGGAAATAACAGAATTAAATGTAACAGAGACAAGTGCATAGTTCTTCATTTAGGAAAGAGAAATCAAATGCATCGATATAAGATGACTTGACAATAGTATGTATGAAAAGGATCTCGGAGTTGTAGTTGATGGCAAACTGAATATGAATCAACAGTGTGATGTGGCTGCAAAAAAGGCAAGTATAAGTTTAGGTTGTGTCAATAGAAGTATCATTTCTAAATCATGGCAAGTAATAGTTCCACTCTAGTCAGTCCTCACCTTAAATATTGTGTCCAATTTTCTACACCACAGCTTAAGAAGGATTTGGATAAACTGGAAAGAGTTTGGAGAAGGGCAACAAAGATGATCAGGGGACTAGAAACTAAGTCCTACAAGGAAAAGTTGAAGGAACTGGGTATGTTTAGCCTTGAAAAGAGAAGACTGGGGGTGGGGTGGGGGTATGATAGCACTTTTCAAGTCCCTAAAGGGTTGTCCCACAGGAGAGGGCAAGAGTCTCACCTCTTTGACCCCAGACTGTAGGACATGAAATAACGGGCTTAAGTTACAGGAAGGCAGATTTTGGTTGAACGTAAGGAGAAACATCCTAAGGGTCAGAGCAGTCAGACAATGGAAACAACTGCCCAGGGGAGTGTTGGACTGTCCATCGCTGGGGATCTTCAAGCAGAGACTGGGCTCTGTCAGGGAGGCTTGAAACTGGATTCCTGCACTAAGCAGGGGCTGGACCCACTGGCCTATTTGGCCCCTTCCGACTCTAGGATTCTATGATTTCACCTTAACAATGGTTTTGGGTTTGCTTGTTTTTACCATTTCCTGTTCAAATTCCATTCAAAGTGAAGCACAGAGTTTCTGGAAAATTTGAAGACAGAAAATAATACTGGGTTGGATCTAGATTTAGGTGGGTGCAACTGGGCTGCTGAAAGTGGGCTTTCCTGACCCCCTCCTCTGCATGGCAGCCCCTCCAGCCCCCTAAAAGATGGTAAGGGGACCCTGCTGACTTGGGTGAGCTGTGGTACATGGGGGTGTGTGTGTGAGAGAGGAATCCCCCCAAATTGAGCGGAGGCACTTTCTGTGAGTGGAGCCTTTCCAAAGCCATCAGAAGGCAGATCCTGGGTTCATCCCACTGTTGGTTTGTTTTTAACGTTACCTGTCAAATGTTTTACTTACCCAGCAAACTTGGTTATTTCCTTCCACATGGCTCAGAAACAATATATAAAATAACCTCCCACAAACTCTTCATGCACAAGAAGGTACAAAATAAAATAAAAAACGATTATACAGATGTGATTGGGAAATAGAATGCACTGAAGTCCAAAACTGTACAAGAAGTATTTCATGGATGATTTGTACATTGATTCTTATGAGGCCATAGAAAACAAAGAAAAACTTTTTGTTTGGGGTGGGTGCTTGGCCACACTGGCAGTGGATGATGGCAGTTGTAGTCCAACTGGAAGGCACCAAGTTGGGGACTGCTGCTGCATGGGCTACTTAGGGATAACAACAACTGCGAGATATTAGAACATAAAAACATAAGGAGAGCCACGCTGGATCAGACCAAGGAATCAGATTGTGTTCACACAGTGGCCAACCAGCTGTCGACGAGGAACCCACAAGCAGGGCATGAGTCCAACAGCACCCTCCCACCCATGTTCGCCAGCAACTGGTGTACAGAGGCACACTGCTTCTGATACTAGAGCTAATACATAGCTATCAGGACTAGTGGCCATTGATGGCTTTATGCCCTGATCTCTTTTTCTCCCACTAATGCTATGAGTGCCCAGATTAAAAATGCCAACTTGAGCTTCACCCTGTCTCTGTCAGCACCTATGATCCTCCAACCATCTATTCTGGGGGTGTCTGTACACTGAACCTTGACTGCACAAGTGCGTGCAGAGACCATGGCTGCGCACGAGGACCTTTGCACAAGAGCCGACGTCCACGCACAAAATGTGACATTGATTTGAGGATACTGCAGTATAAAGGAGTGTCGCTTAGGTGCCTGATTCCCAGCAGCTGTTGCATAGTTAATGCTGACTTAAAATGGTTCTGCCTCGTTTATCTGACTAAGGGCCTTGCTACACGTGACATATAATAGTTAATAGTGCAGTTACCTACGTGTTTCCACGTGATCTTTGCAATATGTCCCTACAGGTGTCCTTTCTGGAAAAAGCCGGTTTTAAACATTTCACTGGAGTGTACAAATGACTTTAAGAAGTTCATCACACATTTAAAAATAATAATGAAAAAGGATATGGAAATTATGCAGCTCTGGTATTTAATTTTAGCCAGGACAACATGCTTAACCACCCTTATCTTATTAGGGACTAGGGAATGGAGAGTGTGAGTTGGAGGTGCTGGACTGCTAAAGCTGTCAGTGCTTTACAAGGATGAGTTCCCCAGTAGACAGTCACCGTGAGTCTCTGCTGAATCAAGGTTAAAACAGTTATTTTTCCTAACTTAACGGAAAACAAAAACAATTTTACCTGGAGATTCTCTCTCTTCTATGGCAGATCAGTGGGGGAGAATGGAGTGGGCAGCACTTAATTTCTAGAAAAAGTTGCCATCGTTTGAGCAAATCAGGAAACACGCACAACCCTCTGATCTGGGAATTCTTTACCCTAAAATCCCTGATGAATGGAGGCTCTCAGTGGTGAGAGAAATGCACTGTGCACATACTCAAGGACCTTCCATCTTTACTTCAGATGTTCTACAGTTGAACCCCAGTAATGAAAACAGATGCCAGGGCTAAGCCCTAGTACAGTCTGGGGGCACACAACAAAATATCAAAGAAGGGAGCAGAGTGGGGGGATGGCAACATACAGCGCTACTCTAGGAGCCAAGAGACAGTGTGATGCAGTGTTTACAGTGTGAGACTAGGACTAAGGAGACCCAGGTTCAAATCCCATGAAGCTCACTGGATGACCTTGGGCCAGTCAATATATCTTAGCCTAACCTACCTCACAGGGTTGTTGTGATGAACGAGTGGGGAGTGCACCACATGAACCACCCTGAGCTCCTTGAGGAAGGATGGGATAAAAATATAGCAATAATATGAAGTGGCAGATGTGGGTTGTCATTAAAGGGTGACTAAGTGGGAGACAGAGTGTGCCCCAAGGGGGACAGAATCTGCTCTAAATGTCTTCTGCATGCTGAAATGAATAGGGACAGGGCAAGAGCATAATAGCTAATTTCTATGAAACACTGACGTTTTAAACTATTGTAATTATTATATATATCTAAAGATGTTTGGCAGGTTATAAATGTATGTAAACAATATTGAAGAGGCAATCCCCCAAAATGCACATTTTATTTAAAGTCTTGTAATGTCAGTTGTTGTTGTTCAGTCGTTCAGTTGTGTCCGACTCTTCATGACCCCATGGACCATAGCACGCCAGGCCTTCCTGTCCTCCGCTCTCTCCCGGAGTGTGCTCAAGTCCATATTCATTGCATCGGTGATGCTATCTAGCCGTCTCATCCTCTGCCGTCCCCTTCTCCTTTTGCCTTCGATCTTTCCCAGCATCAGGGTCTTTTCCAGGGAGTTTTCTCTTCGCATTAGGTGGCCAAAATATTTGAGCTTCAGCTTCAGTACCTGTCCTTCCAATGAGCAGTCAGGGTTGATTTCCTTTAGGATTGACTGATTTGACTCCTTGCAGTCCAGGGGACTCGTAAGAGTCTTCTCCAGCACCACAGTTCGAAAGCATCAATTCTTTGGCGCTCAGTCTTCCTTATAGTCCAGCTCTCACAGCCATACGTTGCTACTGGGAAATGTAATGTCAATAGCTACTATCAAAGACAAAAGTCCATTTTGAAATGTCATTGTGGTTATATTGCAGACCGGGGGGGGGGGGGGCTGCTTCTTAGTGGAATGGAGGGGGTATTGCAGCTTGTAGCAGTCAGGGTGTCGGGACCTAACTACATGTTACACACAGGCACTTGTAAGTGAACTCTGTCAGTTTTCGGGAAACACCACTTGGGAGCTGGAGAAGAGGTGTGTGTGCCTGGAACCCAATGGGGAAAGAGGGGGTGGTTTGTTCAGCCCTTAGATGAGCCCCAGATGCAGTGTTTGATGATCTACATAAGAGCATTCTTGCCTTCATGGGATATTTTACTGATTTATTTATTTGTTCACCACTCTGGAATCTGTTTAGATGTGGAGCGCTATGTAAATCTTGTTTAATTAATTAATTAATTAACTAACTAACTAAGATATTTATAGGCTGTCTTTCAGCTATAATGCTCCTGTTAGATAAAAGGTTCTTGCTTTCGGTTGAAAGAAAGGATGCCAGGCAGGCAGCAGTGGATCCAACACTATTTTATTAGTCGTTTTGCAAAACGGGTACAGAGCAGTCTGGACCCCAAGCTAAGCATGCATAAGTCTTTTTATACTTCCGCCCCCTATACATTTTTGCTAGTGATAAGACATTTTAACCGACTAAGCTACTAGCTGACACAGCAGAAGCGTGACCTGCAGATGTACAATGAGATAATGTCGGCATGTTTATTTTTGTGATTATGCTTATGTGACTGTCTTAACCATGTTTTACGACTTCCCTTTTTAGCAGATGTACACTGCCACTGGACATGTGTGTCCAGTGGGCTCAATAGTTATGGCTAATAGCTCAAAGGTCCAGCAAAGAGCTGACAGTCAAAGAATAAGAGGACAGTCTTTTTCTAACAATTCCCTCCTTTAAGTCTTTACTCATGTCTTAAAGCATTTTAGAATGGAGTTTCTTTATCAGAACAATAAAGCAAGAGCATCTGTTTTGACAAAGCAGTTTCAGTTAATCGCTGGGATAAGCCTCTGATGCAGGGGATAATGCAACAACCAAATAATACTAAAACTCCTACCACCACTACAAGCGAAATAAGGATTGAGGCTGCTAGGTGTTTCCATTTTCCAAACCATCTCTCTAACCAGGCGGTTACGGGGTTGTTAATCCCTGAATTCTCGGCTAATTCTTTGGACAAGGCGGTGAGGCCCCGCAAAGCCCTTGTTACCATGCCGTCTGGGGCGGTGTTGTTAGGGATGAAGGTGCAACGTCGTCCACCTAGCATGACACAAACCCCTCCTTTTTCTGCTAACATCATATCAAGAACACGCCGATTTTCCCAGGCCATTTGGCTGGTGGCATCTAGCTGCTCAGCCAATCCTTTTATAGCATCTCGGGTATAGTTTATAAACCTTTGTTGATTATAATAAATGTAATTGATCCAATCTAGATTTTTGTTAATAGTCACCCACCAAAACAGGGTAGATTCAAATCCTGCAGCAATTTGATTTCTTCCTTTGAACTCATCTGGCACTCCCCTTGGTACTCCTATGGAGTCAATGTATATTCGATCATCAAAAGGGGTTACTGATCGTTTCTGCTAGGGTTGACTAGTCCTTTCTGCTGGATGATATGCAGTTGAAAAGGGGACTGCCAACTGAACTAACCCACAAGCTCCAGACTAATTGGAGGGCAACACCTCATACAACTCTAGACCCCCACAGTACCACCAGAGATCAGCTCGTGGGATTGAAAGGGAATTATTCCTAAAGCGGGTGGAATTAACACATCTTATTTTATTCGTCAGGTTCCCTATGTGCCCCTCTGTGTCTGCAAGGTTTCGGTGTATGCATCCGGTATGGTTTCTTCTTTGCAAGAAGACTGTGGAAGGTCTAACACGATCTTTTAATTTGAGTGGGGGGTATAACTTATTGAGGGTTTGGCATTCCTCTTCTCCCCATGCTTCAGGATGTTGGAACAAACGGATCACACAGGTGAGGAGAGAAGGAGAGTCCCACCCCAGAGGAAAAGGCAGCACCTTTGCTACCAATCTTCCTGTGGCACAAACAAAAGTCAGACTTATTTAAGGACTTGGCTGTATACTTTATCCACTCTAACCACACATTATCAGTTTCCTCTGTTATTGGGATTCCTAACCTGGTTCTCCAGGGACGCCTCTCTTTCTCGGGGATTTGTACCAGAAGTGGTTTGAGGGGCGTAGGTGTGACATTTTGGGGTTTTATTTTAAAGCTGTCAAGCCCAAACCCTTGAGGTATCACCATCTATGTTAATATTTTTTTGACTAGCATTACCAACACCACCCACAATACTTGCTTCATATTACAAGTTTTTTGTAATTCGAACCCAAGCTTTTCCCAGATGTTGTGACTTGTATATTACAGGCGATTGTGGCTCCTGGATGGCTTCTTCGCCTGTGTCCCTGGCAGCTTCCGGAGGGGTGCCAGGGAGCAAAGGACCGTTGCCCGTGTCCTCCTGTTCTTTCTGGGTGACAGGAGGAAGCAGGGGTCGTTTAAATGGCTTTAACCGGCTGCAATGTGTCCATTTGCTAGAACCTACAAGTTTTACACATGAGTGGCTGGTTGGTCCCACCAAATAGGGCCCTTCCCACCCTTCCTTTAAAGCTTCTTTATTCCACTTTTTTAGCAACACCTCGTCTCCCATCTGGAAGAGATGGATAGGTGCATCTAACGGCAATCTCTGGAACGGAACGGAATAAGCTCGTAGCTGTGAAAGAACAGACTGTGGAGAAGTCAACTGATCCCTTAGCATCTGATCACCCATCTCCCACTTGACTTCCTCCCTGTTTCCGCAGTGTACCCAAGGCGGGAACCCAAACATCAGCTCGAAGGGGGACAACTTTATGTCCTTTTTTGGCATCCTTCGAAGTTTTGTTAAAGCTATTGGCAGAGCCTCAACCCAAGTGAGCTTTACCCCTTGTTGGAGTTTGGTTAAAGTCTCCTTGAGACTCCGATTGACTCTTTCAACTTGTCCACTTGCCTGGGGCCTCCAGGGGCAATGTAAGTGCCACTCTACTCCCAGAGCCTGTGCCAGCCCCCGTGTAATAACTGAGGTGAAGTGTGAGCCCTGATCGGACTCTATAACTTCGGGCAGGGAGACCGGGGCACCACCTCCTGTAACAACTTAGCAACAACAGTTTTAGTTTGGCAGTTTCTGCATGGAAACGCCTCTACCCACCTTGTCATTTGACACGCTATTCCAAGCAAATACCTGTAACCCCTACATGGTGGCATTTTAGCAAAATCAATCTGCACCCTCTGGAAAGGATAGTAGGCCCAGGGTCACCCTCCTTTTGGCGGAGGGGGTGCCCTGGGAGGGTTGGTTTTCTGGCAGATTTCACAGGTTGCGGCTAGTCGGTGGGTGCGTACAGTTAAGCCAGGGGAAACAAACAGCCTCTTGCAATAGTCAATCATGGCTGATGCACCAGGGTGTCCAAGAGAATGGTGGACTTGTTCTAGAACAGCCCTCTGCAGGGTCTGTGGAAGAAGCAGTCTTCCATCCGTCATCTGGATCCATCCGTCGTCGCAGGGACTTATTCCGTGTTCTTGTGCCATCTGCAACTCACCAGGGGAGTATGTGGGGCGCTCTTTTCTTTTGGGTAAGATGAGGAATGTTCCTTGGATTCCCTCTCCGGCTGCTCTTTTTGCGGCTTCATCTGCCTTCTGGTTTCCCCGTCTCCATTTTTTTTTCTTTTTCTTTCCCATGGGCTCGGATGTGGACAACAGCCACTTGTGAGGGCAGCTGGAGGGCATCCAGAAGATCCACTATTAGGCCGCCATTAGCCAGTGGAGATCCGTTTGCTGTAAGGAATCCCCTCTCCTTCCACAGTTGCCCATGAGCATGCACAACGGCAAAGGCGTTTTTGCTATCGGTATAAATATTTACTCGCTTTCCCTTGCTGGCTTGCAGGGCTCTTGTCAGGGCTACCAGTTCAGCGGATTGGGCGGAGAAATGAGGAGGCAGTCTTTACTCGTGCACACTCTCGTCTAGGGTAACGACAGCCGCTCCTGTATAGCACCTTCCATCCAGCATATAGCTAGACCCATCTACAAACAGATCTTCGGCTCCCTCTATTGGTTCATCCTCAAGGTCTGGTCAACCTTTAGTGTCTAGGTCCAGTACTTCAAGGCAGTCATGATCTGGGAGTCCCGATCCATTTGTGCCCAGTAATGTTGGCAGCAGTGTGGCGATATTAAAGCTAGAGCAACCCTTAAAAGTGAGGTTTTCGTTTGTTAGTAAACCTATTTCATATCGGGAATGCCGGGCCGGGTTGAGAAATTTGCTTCCTCCTCCTGATCTTAAAATTTGTGGCACTCCATGTGGCACCCAGACTTCAGTGGGTCCTCCAATTGTCATCTTCTCGGCCTCGGTGCAGATCAGAGCTGTTGCTGCCACTGCCCTCAAGCAACTTGGCCATCCTCGTGCTACGACATCTAGGACCTTGGAATAATATCCCACTGGTCTCCAAGAGGGCCCTTTTCACTGGCAAAGCACTCCTGAAGCTATGCCCTTATTTTCATGCACATAAAGTCTAAATGGCCGGCTGGGATTTGGTAAGGCCAGGGCGGGCGGTGACACAAGGGCAGCTTTAAGACTGAGGAAAGACTTATTCATTTCCTTAGTCCATTTCCATTTATCCAATCTATCTTTTTGCAGCGCCTCATACAGCGGCCATGCCATTTCTCCATAGTTTGCTATCCATAGTCGGCAGAATCCGGTCAACCCCAGGTATGCCCTTAATTCGCGGGGGGACTTAGGGACAGGAGTGTCACGGATGACTTCGACTCTTTCTTGCCCTAGGCTCCGAGTCCCTTTAGTTAAGTGGTAGCCTAGGAATTTTACAGTTGGTTGGGCCAACTGTACTTTTTCCTTTGACACTTTATAACCTCCCCCCGCTAGATGGTTGAGGAGGGAAACCGTCCCACTTAGGCACGTATTCTTGGCCTTGGCTGAAATCAGGAGGTCGTCACAATACTGGAGGAGATGCACCCCTAAGTGCTGCTGGACCCAGGGTTTGAGGTCCTTTTGGAGCTGCTGGCCAAAGACGACCGGTGAGAGATTGAGCCCCTGAGGGATTACTGTCCATGTTAATTGAACCTTTGACCCTCCCTCTAGGCTCTCCCATTCAAAGGTGAACAAAGGCCTTGAATCAGGGTGGAGGGGGATGCTGAAAAAGGCGTCTTTTAGGTCTATGACAGTGAACCAGGCGTGCTCTTCTGGAATTCCTACAAGGAGGGTGTGTGGATTAGGGACCACAGGATGGGGGGCCTCGATCTGCTGATTAATCAGGCGGAGGTCTTGCACCAAGCGATACCCCTTGCCCCCCCCTTTGGACACAGCGAGGATGGGCGTGTTATAGGGGGACATTATCTCGGTGAGCCGGCCTTCTTCTCGGAGCTTCGTTATTACTGATTGTAGGCCCTCCTTTCCTTGGCGGGAAAGGGGATACTGTTTCACATGAACAGGCCTTGCTCCCTCCTTGAGGGGAATTTTGTATGGCGCTGCCGACTTGGCACGAGAGGCCCCTCCAATCCTGGCCCTAGCTAGAGGGTTGATTCTGTTTTCTATTAAGCCCCAGTCCTCGTTGGCTTCTGAGGTGGGTTCTTCTGCAACCTTCAAAAGGGCCATTTGGTAGTTACTACTCTGCTGTTTAGGGAGCCGTACCTCCATCCTTCCGTCAGGGGTAAAGGCAATCTCAATTTGGAGTTGAGTCAATAAGTCCCTTCCTAGCAATGCCACCGGATAGGAGGGGGTACAGACAAATGCATGTTCTAGGTGTGCTTTCCCAACCTTGGTGAACAGGGGACGAGAGAGAGGCACTCGGGTTGCCCTTCCTTTGCCCCCCATTATGGTGGTGAACCCCCCACTTCCCGTTGGGGGCTCGCTGAGGGGGAGGATGGACAGGGCAGCCCCTGTGTCTACAAGGGCTTTGTAGGAGCGGCCCCCAACCTTTATTTTGACCATGGGGTCCCGTCTTGCCTCAGAGATGGCTAAGAGGGGGCCGGGCCCCGGTCTGTCCTAGTCTCTTTCTTGTTCGTACAAAACTCTCTCCACTCCTCCCATCTTCTCCTCTCTCTCTTTCTGCTTCAAAGCCTCACAATCACGCTTCCAGTGCCCCATTTTCTTACAGAAGGCACATTGATCTTTCCCCAGGGGAGATCCCTTCCTTCCCCCTTTTCCTCCCTTCTTAGCTCCCCCTTTGTCGGGTCTAAGAACCGCAGCAAGGAGCTTTGCCTGCCTCTTGTCTTTTTCTTTTCCTTCTTTTTCTTCTCGCCTCTCATAAACCTTTTGAGCTACCTCAACTAAAACTCCTAGGTCAGCTGCCAACCCTCCTTCAACCTTTTGCAACTTCTTTCTGATGTCTTGGCAGCTATTTCCCACGAACTGAGTCGTGAGGATCCTTAAATTACTTGGATCATTCAAGTCAATGTCAGTATATTTAGCGAAGGCTTCCCTCAGCCTTTGGAGGAACATGGCAGGAGGTTCGTTTTTGTCTTGCTTTAGAGTCAGGACTTTTTGCAAATTGGGGGCCATTCTCGCGGCTTGCTTCATGCCTGCTAAAATGAGCCGAAAATAGTCAGCATGTAAGCGTCTATGTGCCGCTGTGGCCACCCCCCAATTGGGTCGCCCTGTGGGCAGAACCTCCACCGTCTCCTCTTCAGTTGCCTGGGGATTTTCCTCCCTATACTTGGCTTGTGCCCCCGCAAGGATGGTTGGCTTTTGGCTGAGGAAACAGGTGTTTAACAGCAGTTGTGTATCGTCCCATGTGGGGTTGTGAGTGAGCCTCACATTCTCCATCAGAGACAGGAGTGGGCCGGGATCCTCTTCAAAGGAGGGGTTAAATTGTTTCCAATTATACAAATCAGATGTCGTGAATGGGACATAGACAAACATCGTCCCTTGAGGATGTTGGGCGGTAGGGTCAGGGACTTCTCTGATGGGGAAGGTGAACTTCACCGGTGGTTGGGGGTCCTTTCGCAAGTTATAGTTAGGTCCCCCTTTTGCTTCTCTTTGTAAGACCTCCAATTTTTCCTTCAGGGAATGCAGACGATCTTGGAAAGTGTCCCGGTGTTCAACTAGAGGGGTGGGGTCCTCTGGTACTATTTCATGAAAGGGGTCCTCGGGGGCATCTAGCCGCCGGGAGGGCCCCTCAGGAGAAGGTGGTGGTTGCAACGGGCGTGGTCGCCCTGCGACAGCTGTCCCATAGGGAGGAGGAAGCAATGGGTCCTCCGGTGCCGTGGCCACGACCCTAGGTGGTCCCTCTTTTGGTGGTTTCCTTTTGACCACCATGGGAAGGGCCAGGGACATGCACTCAACAACCCACGGAGCGGGTCTGCCACCAAGGGACACACAAGTTGCCCATGAATCAATATAAGGGAACTGGTCCCAACTTCCCCTCTGTGTTACTGTTATTCGCACATCAGATACCAAGGTTGGGTCAAAAGACCCCTCGGGTGGCCATTTGGGCTCTAATATTGGCCATTCCCGGGTGCAAAAAAGGACAAGGCGATCCTTTGTCATCTTAGTTCCATAATCCTGCTTAAAATGTGACCAATTGCGCAAACAACACTCCAAGGGCGTATGGGACTTCTCTGCAGGCTTGGACTGGGAACCGCCCATGACGGTGGGAATTTCAATCAACAAATCTTGCGCTTCGCCCTCCTCTGACCCAGCCCGTCGCCGGGGTAGGGAAATGCAGATCGGGGCTCCTCACTCGCTTCGCCCGTAGGCGTCTCACACAATCACAAACACACCACCGTCCCGCGTTTATCCCCTAATGTAAGCTGTTTCACTTACCCAAAAGCCTCTTCTGTCCCACCCGCAGCTGCGTCCAGCTGCTTTATTGATTCACTGCCGGTGCCTAAAAGGAGTGATCATGTCTCCCTCTTCCTCTGGCGTTGGTCCCCAAGCGCCTTCGCCGCCGCCGATGTGAGGAGAAAGCAGTGTAAAACAACCGCCTGTGGCCACTTCTCCGCGGCCCTTCGGTTCAGCGCGAAGGGGACACGCCCCGAAGCAGGATCCGAGTCACGGCACCAAATTGTTAGATAAAAAGTTCTTGCTTTCGGTTGAAAGAATGGATGCCAGGCAGGCAGCAGTGGATCCAACACTATTTTATTAGTCATTTTGCAAAACGGGTACAGAGCAGTCTGGACCCCGAGCTAAGCATGCATAAGTCTTTTTATACTTCCGCCCCCTATACATTTTTGCTAGTGATAAGACATTTTAACCGACTAAGCTACTAGCTGACACAGCAGAAGCGTGACCTGCAGATGTACAATGAGATAATGTCGGCATGTTTATTTTTGTGATTATGCTTATGTGACTGTCTTAACCATGTTTTACGACTTCCCTTTTTAGCAGATGTACACTGCCACTGGACATGTGTGCCCGGTGGGCTCAATAGTTATGGCTAATAGCTCAAAGGTCCAGCAAAGAGCTGACAGTCAAAGAATAAGAGGACAGTCTTTTTCTAACACTCCCAAGGTAGTATACAATGCAAATATTTAAACAAGTTAAACAATAACAAGGATGTTTTGTGTGTGTGTTGAATTGTCATTTGTATGTTCATGTTTTTGTAGTATATTGTCAAGCCGCCTTGGGAAGGCAGCTCACCCTGAAAGGCAGGTGAAAAATCTTATAAATAAATACATAATACAGAACAATAAAACCTCCAGAAGAGTAAAACCAGGTATTAACCCTATATTAAAACCCATCAAATGCTGAACGGAACAACAGCAAAGCTCATCTAACCACACTAGGGCAAAAGTTCCATAATAAGGGTGCTGCCACAGAAAAGGCCCTTTCCCAGGTTCCTACCTTCCTTCGGAGGTTAGAGAGCTTTGGACAAAGATTGTAAACTATGGGCAGGTACATCCAGGGGAGGCAGCCTTTGAGATGTCCTGGCCCCAAGCTGTGTAGAGCTTTCTAGGAGAGAGCCATCATCTTGAATTGGGCTTCAAAATAAATTCAAAGCCCCTGCAACGGATGTAAGACCAGTGTAATATGGCCTATAATGTGCACAAGGAAGCAATCTGGCTGTAGCAGTTTGTACCAGCCGCAGTTTCCAAACTTTCTTCAAGGTCAGCCCCACATAGAGCACACTGAGTAGTCTAAATGAGACTACTAAACTGTGGTCAAACATTGTCAAATAAAAAGTGGTCAATTGAAAATATTTGACCAATGGTCAGTTGAACAGGCCGCTCACCCTACAAGTAGGGATGGCGGAGAATTTCTCCACGAATCTTCAGGAGGCCGAGTGCCGATGCATTCGGCCCCCCGAAAGTGTTGGGGAAATTCTCTGCCGGCCCCCCGCCCCCCCCGGGATGGGACTTACCGTGGCCAAATGTCCCTCTCGGCGGCGGGTCCCAGCAGCGTTTCGGCGGGGGCGGGGGCCGGTCTCCCGACTGGCTGCCGCCGCTGCCATTACAAAATAAAAAAGTAAAAAACAAAACAAAACACACACCCGTGATAGGCTACGTGACGATTTACGTAGCCTATCACGGTTAGATTTCCAAAGTCAGCCGTGACAGGCTACGTAAATCGTCATGTAGCCTGTCACGGCTGACTTTGGAAATCTAGCCGTGATAGGCTACGCAAATCATTACGTAGCCTATCACGGGGGTGTGTGTGTGTGTGTTTTTTACTTTTTTTTTCGCGGCCAGGGAGACGGGGCGCTCCTCCCCGGCCTGAATTTCGCCGGCGACGGATGGGGCGCCTCCCCCCCCCGGCCTGAATTTCGGCCGGGTGAGGCGAGGCGCCTCCCCCCCTCGCCTGAACTTCGGGGGGAGAACTGAAGCGCCTCACCCCCACCGCGAAGCAAGCTGCGGGACAAGGTAAGTCCCTTTCGTCCATCCCTACCTACAAGTGGGCATTCTCACTTGTAGGGTGAGACCTCTAGGGGCAGCCTGGAAGAGCAGCTGCAAGATCTCTCTTTCTATCTCTCCTTTTTGCAGACAGCAGCGACAGTGAGTTGGAGCTTTCGGCCATCCGGCATCAGCCAGAACGGCTGGATCAACTCCAGCTTCTGACCAAATTCACCAAGAAGGAACTTCAGTCCCTCTACAGAGGCTTCAAGAGCGTGAGTGGGACACTTCTGCCTGCTTATTTATTTATTGACAATATTTATGAATCCCTTACAGTCAAGAAATCTCTAAGCGATGTATAAAAACAGGTCTTCATCCAGAGGACAAGATCATCTCCTTCTTGGGAATGCCTGTGGGAAAAGGTGTGTTTTCAGCAGGCTGCCTAATTTGTTGTGGCTGGGAGTTGCAGTGAGTGGGTGCCACAATACTAAAGGGCCTATTCTGAGCTGTGATGAACTGGACCTCTGAAATGTTGGTACCACTTGGAGGGTGTCTCTTGATGGGTGCAGCAACTGAGCAGGCCAGGAGGGGATCAGGGGATCTCTTAAGTCTCCTGGTCGTGAGTTGTTTAGGGCTTTGTCAAGACATATGAAAACCTCAAACATGGCTTAGCAGCATATAGGCAGCCAGGGGAGTTTCCTCAGTGCACGTGTAATATGCTGGTAATACCTGCTCCCGTTACCAATCTGGATGCAGCCTTCTGCACCCACCGCAGCTTCCAGACCAGCCTGAAGGGCAGCCTTACATAAAGCACGTTGCAGCAAGCCAGTTTTGAGGTTGCCACATGGTCAAGCTATCCTGTCTAGGTATTGCTGTAATTGTCTTACCCGCCGAAGCTGATAGAAGGCACTCCTAGCCATTGAACATTGACAGTGCTGGATAAATTAGCACTGCCAGACTTCGCACCTGCTCCTTCAGGGGAAGCATAACCCCATCCAGAGCAGACAACTCATCCAGTCCTTGGACACGGGAGCCTCTCACCCACAGAGCCCCCGTTTTACCATCTTCTTAGAGCCAACCAGACATTTTCTGTACTCCAGACATCCCCAGGCAGCAAGAAATTTGGGGGGCCCTCAGTACAGGGTCAGATTTCTTTGCAAGGAGAGAGTGGTGGAGATCTACTGTGTCTTTGTAAAGCTGTGTCAGTCCCCAGGTGTCATGATCTTAAACTTTCAATGGCGTCCTATTATTCCTCCAGCCCATCTTCATTTGTATCTGTGAAGCTTCCTAAATTTTGGTCATCAGCAGCTTTCTCCCGGGCCTCCCTCACTCTCATTGCCCCAAATGGTAACTGAAATATTGTAAAGGAGATCCAAGCTATAAGAACTTAAGAAGAGCCATGCTGGATCAGACCAAGGTCAATCTAGTTATTATTTTTATGTAATAAAAATTACATAAATTTTTTTACGTAAAAAAAAATACATAAATACCCCCTCACACACACACACTGTTTTTTCTCTTGCAAGGAACCCACGGCTGCTTACATGATCCTCTTCCTCTCTTATTTTATCCTCACAACAACCCTATGTGGTAGGTCAGGCTGAGAGTCAGTGACTGGCCCAGAGTTACCCAGTGAGCTTCATGGCTGAGTGGAAACTAGAAGCCAGATCTCCCAAGTCCCTGTCCAACACTTTAACCACTATATCACACTGCCTCTCTAGTCCAGCATTTTGTTCACACAGTGGGCAACCAGCTGCCCATAGGAAACCCACAAGCAGGACATGAGTGCAACAGCACCCGCCCACCGATGTTCCCTAGCACAGGGGTCCCCAACCCCCGGGCCGCGGACCGGTACCTGACCGGGACTGGGCCGCAGTAGGGGTGTGGGAACCCCCCTTACCTTGGGTCCGCGGGGGGGGGGGGGGGAGGTGATTCGTCCCTCCCCCCCCACCCCGGAATCCTCGCCGGCCCTGGCTGGCTCCGCTCCGTGGCGAGTCCGCGGAGCTGCCAGCTGGCTCCGGCCCTGTTCTTTGCAGTAATAGCCTATTACTGCAAATAACAGGAATGCAAATGGCATTCGCTACATGGACACCATTTGTGTCCCAGTGGCCGGAAGTCCTCCCCTGGCTGGAACCAGCTGGCAGTTCTGCGGACTTGCCGCAGAGCGGAGCCGGCCAAGGCCGGCGAGGATTCCGGGGAGGGGGGATGGATCTCCCCCCCCCCACGGACCCAAGGTAAGGGGGGTTCCCACACCCGTACTGCGGACCGGTCCCATCCCCCCCGGTCTGTGGAAAAATTGTCTTCCACGGACTGGTCCCTGGTCCCAAAAAGGTGGGGTACCACTGCCCTAGCAACTGTTGTACATAGGCATGCTGCCTCTGATATTGGAGGTAACATATAGCCATCAGGACTAGTAGCCATTGATAGTCTTTTCCTCTAGGGATTTGTCCAACCCCCTTTTAAATTGGTGGCCATCACTACATCTTGTGGTAGTGAATTCCATAGTTTAACTATGCCCTGTGTGAAGAAGGACTTCCTTTTATCTGTCCTGGATCTCCCACCAATCAGCTTCATGGGAGACCCCCTTTCAGTTCTAGTATTATGAGAGAGGGAAAAAATGTGTCTGTATCCATTTTCTCCACACCATACATAATTTTGTATGCCTCTATGATGTCTCCCTTTACTCACCTTTTTTGTAAGGGAAATGGTCTCAGATGTTGTAACTTTTCCTCATAGGGCAATTGGTCCAGCCCCTTGAGCATTTTAGTTTTCCTTTTCTGCATTTTTTCCAATTGTACAATATCATTTTTAGGTGCGGTGACCAGGACTATACACAGTATTCCAGGTGTGGTCACGTTATAGATTTGTATAAGGGGAGTAGGATCTTGGCAGTTTTAGTTTCAATTCCTTTCCTAATTATGGTTAACATGGAATTTGCCTTTTTCACAGCTGCCTCACACTGTCGACATTTTCATCGAGCTGTCTACCACAACCCCAAGAGCTGTCCACCACAACCTCTTTCTTGGTCAGTCACTGCTAGCTCAGATCCCATCATCTTATACTTGAAGTTGGGATTTCTTGCCCCAATGTGCATCACTTTACACTTGCTTACATTGAACCACATTTGCCATTTTGGTGCCCATGTTCCCAGTTTGGAGAGATCTTTTTGGAGCACTTTGCAATCCCTTTTTGTTTTAACTATCCTAAATAATTTGGTGTTATCAGCAAATTTGGGCACCCACTGTTCATTCCTAAGTCCAGATCATTTATGAACAAGTTGAAAAGCTTTGGTCCCAATACAGATCCCTGTGGGACCCCACTGCTTACATCCTTCCATTGGGAGAATTTACCATTTATTCCTACTCTCTGCTTTCTGTTCTTTAACCAGTTACTGATCCATCAGAGGACCTCTCCTCTTATTCCATGTCTGTTAAGTTTGCTCAGGAGTCTTTGGTGAGGGACCTTGTCAAAAAGCCTTTTGGAAGTCCAAGTAAACAATGCCTAATTTGAGGTATGCCGCTGGTTAATTCTCTCCATCTTGAAATGTTGCCTTGTTACACAACCGTCTGTCTTCTTCCAACAAATTTCCTATCTGTCTGAGGTCTCTTCTTTCCATTGAGATACAAATTTCCAACATGATGGGTTGTATCGAATGAAATGAAGGGGATTTAAGTTAGTCAGGATTGACCTGTCCCATTCATTTCAGTGGGTCTACTCTAAGAAGGACTGACATTGGATACAACCCATTGTCATATCAAATCTTCTTCCATGTCCAAATAGTCCAACTGCATGATAGACCTAAACTGTCTTTAACCAGTTACTGATCAGTTATATTCTCGACCCAGGGAACTGTTGTTCCATGCAGGCAGTGAGGGATCTCTGATAGAGAGCTGATGAGTCGTTGTGTATATCTGCCCAAGAAGTCAGGTGGTTTAGTTTTAGCATGAACTGCCTTCCAAGAAACCATCCTTGCATTCGGTTCCACGTCTCTTGAATCGTTGTTTCCTGTAATACTTGGCTCTTTATTACCACTGAACGAAACGCTACTAAGTTCACTGGTGCCCCAGCTCATTTTATTCCATTTCTTGATATAACTGCAGCTCTGCTCCTGTTTGGGGACCATCCCAGAATTGATTGATGAATCAACCATTTTTGCTTTTAGACCGACTCTTTCATGTTCCAACTCCTTCAGTATTACTGAATGGAGAACGCTTGGCACTCCACCTCCTCTGAATGCATTAAGTAGGAATTCGACTGAAATGACCCCAGCAGGGAATAATCTCTTTTATGAGCAGAGTCTGACTAGATTCCAAGTCCACAGAGAGCCTTTTGTAACCTGGAAAGCTGGTCCTGCAATCCCAACCTAGGGAGGTAGTGGGCTCTCCCACACTGGAGACATTCAAGACGAGGCTGGCAGCCATCTGTCAGGGATGCTCTGACTTGGATTCCTGCATTGACCAGGGGGTTGGACTCGATGGCCTTGTACGCCCCTTCCAGCCCTACTATTCTATGATTCTATAACCCCATTCGGCATGGGGAGTGGTTTGCAGTGGAGGCTGGTGGTTCCGATGTCAGTGGGGTGGTGAATCCGCTCGGGGTTTCAATCAGAAGCAGTCAGGACTCTAAAGGAGCTCTCCAAGGTGCAAATCACCTAGCCCTCACGCACGCATGCAGGCTTGGAGAGCTCCTTCAGAGTTCTGACTGCTTCTGACTGAAACCTGGAGTGGATGCACTGCCCCACTGACAATGGGGCCACCAGCCTCCACTGGTGGTTTGCCCCAGACAGGGCTGTCGAATCTCAGCCTGGGTCCTAATCTGCCCCTCTAGAGCTCCCTAGGTGGTCGCGCCCTTTCCTCTGATCACCAAACATTTGGTAGTTTCCTGGCTTTTACGTGGTTCCCCCCCCCCATGCCCCACACACTTCAGTTAAGGTTGAATTGCAGTAAGAGCTTCAAGCTGAAATATGGCGGTCTTTGGGGCCCCTCCCTTTTTGCCTTTAGCCCTGCCCACCACTAGAAAGTGGCCCAGAGATCATCTTTGAAATGACATTTGGCCCTCGTGCTGGAAGAGGTCCAACACCCCTGATTTAGGGAGACCTCGACGTGAGGACCAACAAGACGGCAACCGAATCAGTGTTCCCATGTTATTGCCCTTCCCTGTCCGGCAGGATGTGACATCATCATGTGGCCCATGGCCCTGCACCCGCTCCACAGGATTGGCTGTCATGCCGGTGAGGAATTTCATGAAGCGATGTCACATATTTCCATAACTCCATGTTATAGGATATGCGTGGAAGGGGAGGAACTCAACACAGGCTTGCCATATTCAGCAGTGACCCTGCTTTCATCAACATGCGCGCATAGCTACGCCCTGTGGGATTGGAGCCTGGCCTCTCCATCTCCATTTCCAAATCCCACACCAGCACTGAAGGGTTGATCATCCTTGCTATAAGAATTTGGTGACATCCTCAGGCCATGTTCGCCATTGCTCATGGTCAGGATATACTTCTCCAAATTTTGCGATACAGTGCTTGGCTCAAAAGAAATGTACCAAAATGCATATGGAAATGTGCGTTCTAGGATAAATGTGTATTTTGAGGGCAAATACATTTAGAAATTTGTATTTTGTAAGAAAATATGTTCAAAAATGCATCTTTGAAAATAACTTTTCCTGCGGAGTTTAAAATAAACATTTTGCGGATTAATGCAGAAATGGTACAGAACATGCAAAACTGACATGTACCAGAAATAAGCTAATCCAACCATCCCTAAATTCTGGCCTCTCACCCTGAGATTTTGGCCCTTTCTTCAGGAGGCCCCAGACAAAAGCAAAAGCCCTGCAACCCCTTGTCCGTCCCCAGGACCTGGCAATCCTACTTCCAGGACAAAACCAGCAACCAGACATGGGTTTACAGTGCCTTTAACAGCAGTCTGGCATGCAGAAATAGAGCAGATGGAAGCTTTTCCCATCACTTGATAAATAAATAAATACATCTGCTTGCCAGGGAAAGTTCCACCAGTTTTATTTCTCTGAGGCACAGGGACCAGGGCCAGAAAAACAAAAAGTGGCAACTCACCCCAGAGGGTGAGAGGAAGTCAAGACGCATGGCGGAGCGTCTCATGCGTCATGGCCTGCAGCTCTTGTCTTGCAGCTGGTTGCTGTATACAGGCAATGTTCTTTCAGTTCTTTGTAGAAGCTGGAGAGTGTTGCAGGGAGTGTCTTTGAATCATTATGTATAAATCAGGCCTTATTGAGTTTGAGGGCATATTATAGAGTTGGAGGGGTTCTTGGAGATCATCTAGTCCAACCCCCTACTCAATGCAGGGTCTGCAATGCAGGGTGCAGCCACAGCATCCCTGACAGGTGGCTGTCCAGTCTCTGTTTAAATACCTCCAGCAAAGGAGAACCCACCACCTCCCGAGGCAATCCATTTCACTGCTGAACAGCTCTCAGTGTTAAGAAATTTCTCCTACCGTTCATCCAAAATCTGCTTCCTTGCAATTTCTACCTATCAGTTTTAGTCCTGTCTTCGGGAACAACAGAGAACAAGTCTTCTCCCTCCTCTACATCACAGGAGGGGAGGCTGGTGGCTCCGATGTCAGTGGGGCAGTGAATCCGCTCCGGGTTGCAGTCAGAACCAGTCAGAACTCTAAAGGAGCTATCCAAGGTGCTTTGCAGGGGAGGGGGTGCTTCACACCTTGGATAGCTCCTTTAGAGTTCTGACTGGTTCTGACTGCAACCCTGAGCGGATTCACCGCCCCCTGTCATAAGAGCCACCAGCCTCCACTGCATCACAGCTTTCAGGTATTCTAACACCACCCTCACATCTCCCCTTAATCTTCGCTTCTCCAGACCAAACATATCCAGTTCTTTCCACCGTTGTTCATAGGACTTGGTTTCCTGACCCCTCACCATCCTGGTTGCTCTTCTCTGGACACACTCCAACTTGTCAGTGTCCTTTTTAAAATGGGATGCCCAGAACCGGACTCCAAACTTAACACAGAATAAAGCAGAACTATTACTTCCCGGGACCTGGCACCATGCTTCTGTTAACGCAGCCCAAGATTGCATTTGCTTTTTTAGCAGCTGCATTGCACCACTGGCTCATGTCATTGCAAAGCTTACGAGTGGCCCTAAGACAGGGGTGGGCAACTGTGGACAGTCCAGGAGCCAATTTCCACCCCCACCCCGGCTGCAGTTGCCAAATTGAATTTCGGCAGCAGTGCAGCAGAAATAAAAAAGCCACATTTTCGCTTTAAAACAAGGTGCTCAGGGAGCATACAAGTCACACTCCTGGAAGCCCCAGGGCAGCAAAATTCTGCATTAAAACCAGGCACACGCTTCCTGCGTGCCTTGTCTTAACGCGAAAATGCACCTTTTTCCATCACTACCACCCAAAATTGGGTGGCCATTCAGCGGTGCAGCAACAGTGATTTGGGGGCCACAAAGAAGGAGGGGGCAGCATGCTACCCACAGTCAGTCAAGTCCATGGAACAGTCAGGATCAGTTTTAGGATGGGCACATGGATATTTTTGCTCAAATGAGTGGTCCAAACAGGAAGTGAGAGGCAAGGCCGGGAGTTGGTGGGCGTGGGGGGGGGGGCAGCGAACATCAGCCCAAGCTGGGCTGTGCGGCTCTCTGCTCTGAACTTTCATTGCCAGTTAGTGGAGGCTGGTGGCTCTGATGCCAGAGGGCGGTGATTCCGCTCCGTGTTTCAGTCCCCAACTCTGAAGGGGCTATCTTGGGTATCTTTAGAGTTCTGACTGGTACTGATGAAACGCGGAGCAGATTCACTGGCCCACTGGCATGGAAGCCACCAGCCTCCAGTGTTGCCAAGCACCCTGTGGGTGAGCCTCAGGGTATAACCTCCTTGTGACTTGCCTTGATAGGAATGCCCAAGCGGCCTGGTGGACGAGGAGACCTTCAAGCTGATCTATGCCCAGTTCTTCCCCCAGGGAGGTGAGTCTTGGGTTGATGTCTGTGATACTTCTCTGCAGCTCCGAGGCTGGATCAGATGGTGAGAAAAAAAATCCCGCCCGCCCCACCACCTGCCCATGTGAACGCTACTGCAAAGCTTTTCCCCATGATGGCATTCCATGCAAACCCAGCCCTGCCTACCAATATTTTGCACCATATGTCCACCTCAATACATGCAGCTTCCCACATCGGCTCATGCCTCCTCCTCCCTGGGACACTGTAACATGGCAACGATTTGGGTGGTTTCCCACACTAAGAAGAAGAGGATCTCCACAGCAGACTTAGGATGGCCGCCAAACCAGTCTTTCTCCCCAGGGAATTCTGGGAAGTGTAGTTCCGGGGGGGGGGGGAGCTAGGAATTGCCAACAATTTCAGCTCCCTAAGCAAAATGCAATTCTTAAGAGGAGGAAGCCATGACGGTTAAGCAGTCATAAAACCAATATCTCTGTAATAGTCTTCCTGTGGCGATAAAGCCTGAACCTCCGATTGGCTGCGCCAGTGAGATGGCATGGAACGTTCTTTGCAGGGTGGCCACACGAACCACTAAAAAGAGGACAAAAGAGGACGCAGAGTTGCATAAAATTTGCACATGCTGATTTATAGGGAGACCTGCACATTTAGAAAAAATGACTACAATTTAAGTAGAAGTACAATTAATCTCACGGTATAAAGAGCAAGACGGTGACCAGGTGAGCTGGGTGCCTACTCAGTCTGCTGTCCTAGTGCTAAGTATGGATGGGCAACTTTAAGGCCCCCGCTGCTCTCCCTTCTTGGGACTCTTTCTCTTGAAATTGGACCTGGACTGGGCGGTTCTTCAAATAGAAGGCCTGTTCAAAAGGGAGAACTGTCCTCAGACCAGCGGAGGCTGGTGGCTCCGATTTCAGTGGGGCTGTGAATACATTTTGGGTTTCAGTCAGAACCAGCCAGAACTCTGAAGGAGCTATCCAAGGCACTGAACTTATTTTGGAGATAGGGTTTAGTACCTTGGATAGTTTCCTTAAAGTTCTGTCTGGTTCTGACTGAAACCCAGAATGGATTCACAGCCTCACTGCAATCAGAGCCACCAGCCACCACTGCCTCAGACCGCCCTTCAAATAAAGGACACCTGGCCACCCTAGTGCCGCCAACTCAGCAAACAAAACCATCTAAATGTTTGCAGTCCAGATTTTGTGAAGGAAGCGAAATTTCTGTTTGGGTTGGATTAAAACCTCACACAGGCCCTAGGGATCACTGTAGCTTTACAGTGGGTTCATTTCTGTTTACTTTATTTATAAATAAATAATAATTCTAGGGTACTCTTCTGCCAAAAAGGCCTTCAGAGAGGCTTACAAATTAAGAATGACAAGACAAAATCAAGAGTCCCATAAAAACAGTATGCAAATAAAAACTAAAGAGCAGAGTGGCAGAAAAATTAAGAACACAGCAATAGTGTTCCAATGGCTCCTCAACAGCCAAAGTTCATTCTAAACCAGAAGCCTCACAAAGCAAAACAGTTTTTAAAAGGTGTCCCGGGTCGTAGGGAAGAAGCAAAGGATCAAGGACCCCGCAGAGAAGGTGGCCGAAGAAAAGTTGCAGAATAAACATTGACCTGAAAACCAGGAAACCGGGGGAAGGGTTGTGGAAGAGGAATGCTATGTCCATGGGGTGGGTGGCGGGGAGCGGAGAACGGACCGCTTGGTGGAGCTTGCCAAAACACAGGGTCGCCAAAGGAAGAGGGATAAAAAGGTTGGGGGCTGAAAAGGGCATAGGAACCTCAGAGGAGCAGTGCTGGATCAGGTCAGAGGCCCATTTAGGGTGCAACCCTATGCATGTTTAGACAGAAAAAGGTCCTACAACTCCCAGCATGCTGGCTGGGGAATGCCGGGAGGTGTAGGACTTTTTTCTGTCTAAGCATGCATGGGATTGCACCCTTAGCCCAGCTTTCTGTTCCCACATGAACACCGCACATGAGCACTACAGCACCCTTCCGCTCATGTTCCCCAGCACCTGCCTTGGCAGACTGCCTCCGGGACTGGAGGCAGTCCGGAGACACCATGGAGAGTGGGCATTGATCCGCATACAGGTGCATGAGGAGTCTGATCCCCACTCGCCACCAGGTTCGGAGAAGGGGCTTCCCTTAGGGCTGCCGCGAGGAAAGAAAGAGGTAAATTCCCTCCATGCTGAGCGTGATCCTGATAGTTATCAGCAACCCCTCCCCTGCCGCTGACATCGTCTGCATTTTTTTCTGAAAACGTGCACGTTAACCGCAAAGGTTCGTTCAACGTCACGGCCCTCCAAGACGGGTGCGTTCTTCATCTGTTGCCTCCACAGAGCTGAGGGCCCCCTTTTAGCCACTGAAACGTTCACATTTGCAGCTGGTCCCAGGCGAGAGGTTTCCCTCCCCAAGCCCTGACGCTTAGAAATCCTTATCTCCTGAAGGAAAAGGACCACCCTAACTCCTCTTGGTGCCTCTGGCGGGATAGGCACATGGAGCCTCCCCCAGCACACTGATTGATTTGGGGCACGCACTTCCCTGTGAGGCTGTCCCGTGTAAGCCCCACTGACAACAAAGGGGAGTGCATCCCTTACGCAGCTCCTGGCCATTGCAGCGTGCAGAACTTCCCAGTGAGTTGCGGTCCATGAGCCAGAGGTGTCTGCGTTCTCCCTAATCTGTGGCACAGAGGAGCCAGCGCTCACAGGGACGCAGCGCCAACACTTTTTAGTAGCAGGGTTGATGACGTCATCTACCCCCTCCCCTCCAGATTTCCCTGTTCCCTCTGAGCTTAGCTGCAATTCTCACAGTAGTTCTGGGGTGGGGGTATGGATTTTCTCAACAACGATATATTGTTTCCTATTGTAATGCAAAGTATTTTGGGGCGGCCTGGTCTGGAATGGGCAGTTAAAACCCATGAGCTTTACAAAGGACAGCAGTGTCCTTGGCGCTGAAGAAAGTGCCACGCTACGAGCCCTGGCTCCGCCTCTCCATGGATTAAGAATTCCTGGTGGAGATGAAGACTGCTAGAACTGGTTTGTTGACAGGGACCCACACAGCTGACTGCATTTTTGGACTGTCCTTGGGAGCGTGGCTGTGGGGACTGTCATGATGGGTGCCTGCACTTTAAAATTTGCCACTGCCCCACTGCACTGAATGGAGCCCAAAGGCTGTTCCAGGAGACGCTCTCACCTTGTCTTGTCTGGTAGGGCTGCCCATGACAGGAGAACCTTGTAGCAGATTTTCCACGAGGGCCTGTGGGACACCTCGACGGTAGGGGATAGGCGGTGGTGCCTCCAAGATGGCACCATGTGGGACTTCATGCACATGCATGTGCCGAGTGCACATCTGTGCCATGCCATCCCCCATCTGCCACACATATATTTTAGTGGGAAATGTGGAACGGCTTTGCTGTCTTTGGGGACTGCCCCAAGAGGGAGGCCCCAACCCAATTCATCATAAAGTAGGCCTTGCCTGAAGGCGCATACAGAGCACTATTCCTTGCCAGTTCGGTAGCCATACAGCCTCCGTATGAACCAGTGAAGCTGCCATCATGCCATTTGAATCAGTGTTGGTTAGTCCAGCCTTCCCGAACATGGGTCCCTCCAGATGTGTCAGCATAGTTGGCTGGGAGATTATGGGAGTTGTAGTCCAACCCATCTGGAGGGCACCAGGTCGGGGAAGGAGGGTCTGATCAGAGTGGCAGAGGCTCTCCAGATCCCACAGCAGAGCTCTTTCACATAGCCTGCTACCCATGATCCTTTTAACGCAAGATGCCAGCTAAAATGGGGTATGGAAATTGGGACCATCTGCATGCAAAGCAGCCTGTGCTGCACCCTGAGCCATGCCTCCTGCGCTATGCACTTAGGAATCAAGGTGGATTTGTCAAGTTCATGCCGGAGTTCAAACACTCGGGTGGGATGTGTGTATGGTTTGCAGGATGGTGGGAGTGGATGCCCTTTTTAGAAGTAGCATATTTGATACGTCAGTCTAAATACATAATGGAGAATATTTGGGGGTGGTTAGTCTGAAATGGCTGTATTGTTGTTCAGTTGCACACTTGAGCACATCTAAATTACAAAGTTGTGTTTTTGTATTGTTTTTACTGTCCTTTTACTAAAAATCCTGGGAACTGTAATTTGGTGAAGGTGCAGAGAATTCTTTGCAGAATGCGCTTCTCTACACGAAGCTTTTAACCCACACCTCTACCGAGGCTTCTGCTTCCAGATTCTTTGCAGGATGAAGATCGGCTCCTTTACATGTTCTTTTCCCCTCTGAGGGTTTTCTTTCCCTGCCTTTCTGTATGTTCCATTATATAACCACTAGGTGGCACTGTGGTATAGCGGAATTGCTCAGTTACATGACATTTCTATGATGTTATAGAGGCCATTCAGAAAAAATACCACACTTCCCCCTTAAGGAAAAAAACACGAAAACAGTTGCAAATCATGGGAGAGTCTCTGGAGGATGATGGCGTCATGTAAAGGACCCGCAAACTACTGTGAGTGAGCGATCACGAGTGCACAATAAAAGCCTCATGTAGAAAGGCTCAGTATCCTAAGCCCCCTCACAGAACCACTATTCCTAGGGACCCTGGGGCAAGGGAATGACCATTATCCAGTGGAATTTGGAAAGAAAATAGATGTAGTGTGAATATGACTTCGTGTACTGGACTAGGACTGGGAGATCTGGGTTCGAATCCTTGCTCAGCCTAACCTACTTCCTTTCATTCTCATTGTTGTGACAATAAATATGGGACACCACTTACGGAGTCAGAGGGGAGGAAGACATTGCTGGGAAGTGGCTCCCTACAGTGAGTAAGCAAGACTCTTCAAGCGTTGGTAGCCCATCTGCTTCTGCCATTACCTTTGCAGATGCCACCATGTATGCCCACTTCCTGTTCAATGCCTTTGATGTGGACCGAAATGGAGCCATTCGCTTTGAGGTAAAATGCCCTTTCCGTTCCTTGGATTATAGTTCTGGACAGTACGCCTTAACCATTTGGAGGGGGAAATGGGAAGCCGGACAATACTTTCTAAGGGTGCAATTCTATGCTTGTTTAGACAGAAAACAGCCACGCAATTCCCAGGCTGGCTGGGGCATGCTGGGAGTTGTAGCCTAAACAAGCATAGGATTGCGCCCTAAGGGAGTCGAAAGCCATTTGAGAAAAGCTTTGCTTCCCATGGGGTATAATAATGGCAATTATTTTGTTTGAATGTCACCTTTGGTCAAGGACTTTTCAGATACGATACAAAAACCCGCTGAACCTGCTTGCCAGAGGTAGAAGTGGGATGAGCAGACAGACTGTGAACAGTGATCCTTGTTTAAATGGCTTTCAACTTTCTGGAAAAAACACACACCCTATTTTGTCTGGGATGCATTTCCTTGCCTTGAGCATTGCACAATAATACACTGTATTACTGAGGATTCGGTTGTGGGAGAGCGGTCAGGCGGATGTTGGAAGCGCACAGTGGTGCCATCAGGGCAGGACTTTGGCGAAGGGGGCCTCTAAATGCAGCCAGACTGGCTTACCAGATTTTGAAGAAGGTGAAGTAATACACATTACCATGGAAAGGTGGAGGAGGCCACCAGGTAGTATCCAGTGTCAGTCCTATGTAGAGTAGACCTATTGAAATGAATGGGACTTGAGTTAGTCATGACTAACTTGTCTCATTCATTTCAATGGGTCTACTCTAAGTAGAGCTAACACTGGATACTATCCATTAAGTCCAGAGTCCCTTTATTTTTTTAATTTTTTAAATTTCTGTATCACCCAATAGCCAAAGCTCTCTGGGTGGTTCACAAAACAAAACTTAAAATCATAAAATAAATATACAGTAAAGCATAATAGAAAAACTTCAAGTTTAAAACATAATAAAACCAAAGTAAAAACTAGGGTGAAAGCCAGCAGCAGTTCAAAGGTCTCAAATGGACTAACACAACTTTTAAAACTGAAATACTAAAAAGTCTGGGAGAACAAAAATGTCTTCACCTGGTGCTGAAAAGACTACAACATAGGCATCAGGTGAGCCTCTCTGACAACTGGGGGCCACCACTGGAAAGCCCTGTCTTTAGTAGCCACGCACCTCACTTCATGTGGTGGAAGCACCCAGAAGAAGGCCTCTGAAGATGATTTTAGGGTCCAGGCAGGTGTATATGGGAGGGGACAATCCTTCAGGTAACCTGGCCCCAAGCTGTCCAAGATTCTGTAGGTTGATACCAGCACCTTGAATTGGGCCCAGAAACGGACTGGCAGCCAGGGATCATAAAGTGATCCTATCAATCAGTTCCCATTAACAATCTTGTAGCCTTATTTGGGGGCAGCTCAAGCTTCCAGATGGTTTTCAAAGGCAGCCCCAGATATAACGCAGTGTATTCCAAACGTGTTACCAGAGCACGGAGAACTGTAGCTTGGCTGAAATGACGCAAGCGCTCCGCTGGAAGTGCAGAAGGGAGGGGCACAGGTCTTCTCGGCACAGCTTGAGGGTCTGCAGAGAACCTGCACATTGCTCCTGTCACTAGCGGCTCAAGATTGGGGGGGGGGGGCTTGGGCAAGGCAAGATGCCTTATGGGCCCCCCCCCCGGGTGGGCCCCCCTGCTCCTTGCCACGGTCACCAGTGCCTCATCCCTTGGGCAATCCCTCTGGGCCAATCTGCACCACGGCCCAGAAGGAGAGCGCAAGGCAAGGAGAGCTCGCCGCTCCTTCCCCTGGCTCTTGGCACACCTGGAGAAGGCAGGTGAACAAGCAGCAAATTTCGCCATAGGCCACACTGGCACTGTTCTACCGTGGCCCAAACATGGCAGTATAGTGTGTGTGTGTGTGTGTGTGTGTGTGAGGGAGGGTGCGCACACACCTCTTTGTGTGTGAACCAGACATTTATTCACATATATTTGGGGTCTTGTATAAATCTTACCAGCGGCTCTGGCCCCCCATTGGCCCTGGGAACGAACATGGCTCCCACTCTGGAAATGTTTGCAGTGGATGATGTCAGAGTTAGCCAAAATGGAGGGTGCTTCCAGATGAGGCTTTTATTGTGCAATTGTCTCACCTTGTTCACAGAATTTTTTTTGGGGGGGGGGATTATTTACATCTTCCATTTGTTACCTTCCTGTGTTTTCCTGCCACTTCTTCCATCTTTTTTACTTTTCACAAAAAGGCATTGTTAAGGAGGAAAAGGCAGAGTAAGCGCTGTACAATTCCTTCCGATCGGTAGCACCAGGAGGCCTCCGTCTGGAAGCCCCCACTGTGGAAACCCAGCAGTGTCATGATGTGCCTGCCCCTTTGGGGTAACACTTCACGCATCTAAGGTGTATAAAATTACGCTTGGTGTGGAGAAAGTGGACAGGAATACGTTTTTCTCCCCCTCTCATAATACTGGAACCCACCATCATCCCATGAAGCTGAATGGTGGGAGAGCCAGGACAGAAAAAAATGAAGTCCTCCTTCACATAGCTCATAGTTAAACTATGGAATTCTCTACCACAAGATGTAGTGATTGTGGGGTTCGCTGTACAAGCACAAGGGCCTCTAAAGGGCACCGTGCAATATGTCCTATACAACTGAGTAGGGAAACGAATAAGTGTTTGTTTCGTTTTCGACCTCCAACATGGTGTCCAGCCTCTCTGTTAACAACGCATAGTATCAGCAGTGGGAAGCTAGCTGTAGATGGCCACCAAGCGGGATGGCTTTACAAGGGGGTTAAACAAGTCAATGGGGGATAGGGCTGTCAATGGCCACTAGTCATGATGGCTGTATATTGCCTCTGATATTGGAGGCAGTATGCCTCTCCATACCAGTTGCTGGGGAACATGGGCAGGAGGCTGCTGTTGTATTCATGTCCTTCTGTGGGCTTCCCAGGGGGATTTGCTTGGCTGCTGTGCAAACAGAATGCTGGACTATGTAAGTCTTTGGTCTGATCCAGCACAGCTCTTATTTTGTCCTTAGGACACAATCTGTAGTGATGGCCTCCAACTTGGATGGCTTTAGAAGGGGACTAGACAACATTATGGGGGACGAGGCTATCAGTGGCTACTAGTCATGATGGCCTTTGGTCTGATCCAGCACGGCCCTTCTTATGTTCTAAGCAGACCATAGTCCACAAAAGTTTATTCCATAATATATTAGTTTTTAAGTGTCATGAGACTCATTTTTGCTGCAACAGTCTAACACAGATGCCCTTCTGGAGCTTGATTATTATGGCACTTTGCCCCACCCACCGGCTGTCTGTTCCTGCTTCCCCATCCACAAGGAGCTCTGGGACAGGTAGTTCTTGAGAGAGCACATCTCCTTGGGAAGCACAAATCTCTCTGCCTCTCAAAGTGCAAATCCTAGTTTAACTGCACAAAGAAGCACAAACTGTGTTCTAGAGAACAGCCCGGGGCAGCTGCTCCCTGTTCATAAGATCTGCATAATCTGAAGTTTTTTAAAAAATGCATGGTTTTAAGTTTTATTTTATGAACCGTCCACAGAGCTTCAGCTATGGACGGTATAGAAATGCCATAAAAATGAGCAAATGAATGAATGAAGCCGTTCATACTTAAATAGATATAGGGAAATCAGTTTCCATAAATAACCTCAAGCATAGTGTTTTCATTTCCCTCTTGGGAATGGGGTTGTAGCCCCCACTGGATCTCTGAGTCCCTATAAAGAATGCCCTTCCCCTGCCCCGGTACTTGAGGTCTCTGAACATGGGATGGGGGAGCATCCTATACATGTCTACTTAGAAGTAAGCCCCATTGAGTTCAGTGGGACTGACTGTCGGGTAAGGACTGTGTATAGGACTGCAACATTAGTGTTTCAGCATGTGTAGTGGTTTTAACTGTAATGCATTTTTAGTGTTTGTCAGCTGTCATGATTTTAGTTTAATGAAAGTGGGAGGTGATCATAAGGGCCATCATTAAATAATGGAGCCTTTACATGCCTTTAGCCAAAGCCTGGACCTTCCTAGAAATAACACAAAGCTGATTTGCTTGGCGACAGAGAATAAACAAGAGGCAAAGTTCTTGCAGCCTCTTGTATTTTTTCATATTTTATATATGTTTTTACCCTTTTAAATCTTCAAAGTCACCCAGAATCCATGAGTTAAGTGAATAAGTAAAGGGAATATGACCACTGAAGAGTCACATATAACACTGTGTACTGTTTCATTATCACTGATGCAATGAATATGGACTTGAGCACGCTCCGGGAGAGAGCGCAGGACAGGAAGGCCTGGCGTGCTATGGTCCATGGGGTCACGAAGAGTCGGACACGACTGAACAACAACTGTTTCATTGCAGCCGTTTGGACTGAGGCTGGCAGCAGGAGAAATAAAGTAGATCTGGACAATAGAACAGTAAATTCTATTTCTAAAATGAGAAGCAGAGAAACCACATTAATATGAGAAAATGACCCAGGAGGCATCGCAGTTGATAACCTTCCACTTTGTCCTTCAGAGGGTCACAGTTATTTAAAAAATATTACACCCAGAAGACAGATTGGCCCAGTGGACGCTTTTGTCCTGGGGTGAATAGAATTAGTTAGTGGGCAGGTTGGAGATTTTCATTGAGGCCATAGTGTCTGGGGGAAGGGGGACATCTCCTCTTCTGTACACTGTGGTCTCAATCCTGAGCAGGCCTCGAATATTTTAACACTAGGCATACTGGGTTTAATCCAAACTAATTATTTGAACTTAAATATCATTGAAATCAATGGGCAAGTTAGTCATGACTTAAGTATCATTGATTGTGATGGGAGTTAAATGTGGCCAGTTTAGTCGGCTCAACCCAGACTAACATGCAATTAATGCCATGTCTATTCTGGGACAGAGTTGTTGCTTGAGGGTGGGCTTCTATGTTCCCTGAAGCCCTCCTGCGGAAGGCATGCTGTGGCATTCTCGACCTCTCTGTACCATCCTCTTTGTGCAGGATTTTGTCATTGGCCTCTCTATCCTGCTACGTGGGACCGTGCATGAGAAGCTCAGCTGGGCATTCAATCTCTATGACATCAACAAGGATGGATATATCACCAAGGAGGTATCTACCAAGACTCATCTCTGGGTCCATGTGTCTGTGGATGCCTGTGTCCATGTGCGTCTGTGTGCATGAAATGTAGACAATGCCACGGCAGCTGCAAAAGCTTACTTTGTAATATGTTCCAACTGCTCTAATTTACCAGGGGCAGTCTGTTTTGCTACCTGTTGCTAGTAAGACACCCAATTTTGTTCCAGTCTTTTCCTTAGGGCAGGGGTGGTGGGTGTCTTATTAAAATCTTAGTATGAATGGTGAATTCCTCAGGGTGTATTTAGTTCCCTCTCTAGAGTGTGGGTGCTTCCCGATGAAGCTTTTACTGTGCAATTGCCTTGCGTCATTCTTGGAATTTTGTGGCATCCTCCACTTGCAACCTTCCTATGTTTTCCAACCACTTCTTCCATCCTTTTTCTTTCCACAAAGAACGCATTAAGGAGGAAAAGATGGAATAGCTGCACAATGTCATTTGATGCATAGCGTCTAGAAGTTACATTTCTGAGTGGATGGGTGGATGCACCTTATCTCTAGTGCACATGCATAGAGATGCACCCCCGTGAATGCTTAAGGCACCATGCAGTATACAGTCTGCTATAGCACACAGCGCAAATGCTAAGGTGCATTTTGAATGTTGGTAATGTGCTGTAAGACAATTATGGGGTTTCCCCTAACGTAACTTTTAAGTAAAAGAACAAACTCTTTCTTGACCTTTTAAATCAGTGGACGACAAACTATTTCAGACTAAATGAACAGGACATACAATGAACTGCGTGGAGCCATCAGAAATAGCAAATAACAGACTGGGCAGGGGATGGGGGCTCAGGCAGTGGTCTTTGGTAGGAGAATTATGGGTGTTATGGGAAATGTCCCTATTTTTTTATCTGTGAAATATTGGAAGCGTATGAGTTGGCTTTGCCTGGTGTGCAAAATCGGCAACAGCATCATAGAATCATAGAACAGTAGGGTTGGAAGGGGCCTACAAGGCCATCGAGTCCAGTCAATGCAGGAATCCAAGCCAGAGCGTCCCTGACAGGTGGCTGTCCAGCCTCGTCTTGCAGTCGCATCCCGGATCACAAGAAGGCTTAAATTTAAAAGTAATTAATTAATTAAAATATATTAAAGCACCTACAGTTTAAACAATTAAACCCCCCTTATCAAACTTAAATTAGAGTTTAATAGGAGCCAAGCCCATCATTAAACAAATGTATTCTCAGACATAGACAGATGTTTTTAAAACAGTCCAAATCCTGCCCTATGAGAGGCTGCATTCTACAGCCTGAATAAATCATGCTAAATGTACATCTTGCTCTATTTTGCAGGATTTTGATCCTTGCATCGCTTATCCTGCTTCTGCTAGGCATGGGGAGGGGTGAGAAACTCGCTAGGACACTGACCACTTGAAATCCCATTCAGCTGCCAATCTGCCCACTTTCAAGCAGATTGTCTGAACCATGAAGGCTGATGTCTCAGGAAGCAGAATTCCTTTGCCAGTGACACTTTCAGAATCACAGCACAGCCACCATCTTAGCGCTACCAACAAGAAGGCATTGTGCAGCTTTTCCATTTTTTATTTCTTAACGTATTATCTGCAGTAAGAGAAAAGACAGAAAAAGCAGCTGGAAAACACAGGAGGATTAGGAGTTGAAGATGACATCTGGTCTGCAAACGAGGCAGGAGCTGAGCCAGTGGCTCCATGAAAACCTTGTCTGGAAGTACCGCTGGTCATAGGACAGGGAAGCTTTGATTCAGATATGAGTAAAGATGGGGACTGCATGTCTCAAGGTGGAGCTGCCTTTTGGTGCTGGGTGTCCATGCATGAACCTGCAAGCCAATAGAAGTGATGGGCATGATACTGCAGAGCTTATAGGAACATAGGAGGCTGTGTCATATCAGGACAGACCATCTAGCCCAGAGGCGGGCAGAAAGTAGATCTCCAGATGTTTTGGACTTCAACTCCCAGCATTCTAGACCATTCACCAGGCTAGTAGGGGTTTCTTAGAGTTGACACCCCAAACATCTGGAGATCTACTTTCTGTCCTAGCCCACCATTGTCAGGCAAAGGTCTTTTCAGTCACCTGCTACATGGTCCTTTTATCTGGAGGGGCCAGAGATTGAATTTGGGACCTCTTACTTTGGAAATGTAGGATCTCCCATTGAAAGCAGGGGACTTCCCATTGAAAGCAGGGGACCTCCCACTGTACTATGCCCCCCCCCCGATGCACTGTCACTTTATCTGATCATGGCTCAGATAATGTGTAGGCCATTAATGCATAGGTTAGCCTTCCCCCATGTGGTGCCCTCCAGATGTTTTGAACTACAACTCCCATCAGCCCCGACCAGAAAGGCCAGTGGCCACCAATCCTGGGGGTTGTCATCCAAAATATCTGGAGGGCCCCACTTTGGGGATGGCTGGTATTGGTGTCCTGGGAAGGAACAGGAGAGAATAAGGACCAGATCCGTTTAAGGCAACAGGTGCCCTCTGGGTGGCTGGGGGTGGTCAAGTTGGAAGAGTGAAGGCAGGTATGGACAAAACTCAGAAATGCAAAGGCATCCCTTACTTCCCTTAAGTTCCTTGCCCGTGAGCAGATCCTGGCCGTTGCCATCCAGACACAGAAATGCCCATCACTTTGCGGAGGGTTGTCTGTTAGACCAGTTAGGAGGGAAGGGGGCCGAGGGGAAGCTGGCTCTGTTCTTGTCTGCCCTGAAAGCGTTGCTCTCCTTCTCTGCCAGGAGATGTTAGCAATAATGAAGTCCATCTATGACATGATGGGCCGGTACACCTACCCAATCCTGCAGGAAGACACCCCCATTGAGCACGTGGAGAAGTTCTTCCAGGTAGGAGGGCTGAGGGGAGATGGCAAATGGTTGACCCGCCAAGGATGCCGCCGGGAATTGTGTAGGCTTGGGGGGGGGGTGCCCTTCCCAAGGGGGCAGCCTGCATGACCCAGTGTGCACATGGTGCAAGAACTGAGCAGAAGCTGGCAAGATGACATCAACTGGCATCAGCGACGGGCACCTAACGCTGCTGTGTAGACATGTCCATACAAGAGGTGCAGAACCTCTTTCAGCTAGGGAGCAAATTCCCTTTCAGAGAATCTCCCAGAAGCCACGTTCCAGTGGAGGGCGGGCCAGAGGCAAAGGGGGCCGAAATAACAAAAACACCCACAAAAATAACAAGAAGCTCTTACTCTGCCAGGAATGAAGCCTGAGGAGAGGCGTTTTGACCTTTTAGAGTGGGAAAAACCCATGCAAAAGCCCGGAAACCATCAAAGAGTTGGCAGTTAGGAGGAAGGGGGTGGCCATCTGGGGAGCCCTTCCATAGAAGGATGAGCCAGTTCTCTTTGGGCCTGTGCTCTCCATTTTCCCCTGGGGGCTACTTCAGGCCCCGCTTCATGTCGATAAAAGAGGAAGCTTCCAAATGACAAAACCAGCCCACAGCATCTCCCTGTTGAGCTGGGCTGGAGCGGGTTTTATGTGGGGATGTGCGGACTGTGTAAAATCCGCTCCGTCTGTGTTTTGCGGATTGTCAGGTACCTTTCGTTCCATCATCCACTCACAGACGGAAGCACAATTTTTTTTCGTCATGTGGAAAAATACGGAAATAATTACATAAATATTTATGTAAGTATTTACATAAGTATTTACATAATTTACCCCAGTACGTTTAGTGTATTGTCCCCTATTCCATTCTACATTTCCTCAACAGAAACTTACGTATTTTTCTACGGATTTATATGTGTAAATTTCAGGAAAGTAAAAAAATCATCCGAAAGTCCATGGACTCCACAGGGCCTGAGGGGGTCGCTCTGCAGTGGATTCTGCAGGTCGGATTCTTAGAAATCTGAGCTCATTTTAATCCGTCTCGAATTTCTCCAGCCTCCCTAGTTTTATGGCAGCTGGAAAACTGTCCTTGGAGCACAGGGCCCTTGCAGCAGACTGGTTGCAACTGTAGGTAGAAGACTAGCCAGGGGTGACCGAAGAAGGAACCTCAGCAGGGAACGGCATGCATCTAGGCAGTGGAGGCTGGTGGCTCCAGTGTCGGGGGGCGGTGAATCTGTTCCAGGTTTCAGTCAGAGCTCCAAAGGAGCCATCCAAGGTGCCTATCAGTTCTGACTGATTCTGACTGAAACCCAGAGCAGATTCACTGCCCCAGTGACATCAGAGCCACCAGCCTGCACTGCTTCTAGGGTAGGCTTGCAAACATTGGGGGGGGGGGTACCTTTATAGGGGCTGGACCAGGCATCTGCCACTCACAGAGTGCATTTTGCATTTCAGAAAATGGACAAAAACCAGGACGGCGTGGTCACCATCGAAGAGTTCCTAGAGACTTGTCAAAAGGTGAGCTCAGGTTGGCTGCCGCAGAACCCTGCAGCAAGAGGGCCTGCTCTACTATTTCTGAAAAACGCTTTACAGCATTTCTGCTGATGAGGTGCAGCCCAGCAAGCAAAGCTCCTGTACAAGCCCTTCAAAGGGAGAGATTGGTGGAAACGTTTCCTTCTCTCTTTTGAGGGGGTCGGGGTCATTCAGAACGGCTCTGGAGGCAGCTTTGTGTGGAAGTCACACCGGTGCCCTCCGTTAGGTGCTGTCCACCAAAGGAAATGCACCCACCCGCTTGTCAAGGGAAGGCGGAGCGACAGCTTTCCAGACACTTGGGCGGGTGCTCTCATTCCTGGGTAACTGCGACTCCCACACGATGCTGCTGCTTCCTTGCTGGGGTGACGTGGTCTGGCTGCTTCCACTATAGCTCCGCGGCCCTCCGTCACTGCAGTGTTTTCAAAACACCTGATAGCTGGCACAGCTACTTTCTGAATTTAAATGGGAAGCCGACAATTTCACTCTTACAAGGTTTACTTTGAGAGTGTGTGAGAATAAGGATCACTTCCCCCTTGTGTCTCTGCATGAGTCCCTGGTCTGGGTTTGTCTTCTGACTGGAAAGCAATGGAAGCTGCGAGCAGTAGCACATGCAGAGACGGAACGGGCAGCCTCCTCTGAGGCAACTAATTCTGCTGTATCTGCACTGAAAGTGATTGAACCATCTAGTGGTGTCCATGCAGACAGTCTCCCCCAAATGGAGGCGATTGGAAGGAACCAAGGTCACAGCAGTGAATCATGCAGAGTGGCAGTGGGCACCCTCCTCAGTGTGAATGAGTGCCTTCGAGCCCTTACTGATTTCATTTATTTCTTGATACAGACAGTTTGGGAATTGCCCTGTTAAAACTACAGGCCCAGAGACGGTGAATCCAGTTCTCATTTTTCGTCTGAGCCTCAGTCTTCATAACTGCACCTGCTCTTTCTCTCTCTCTCTCTCTCTGCTTCAGGATGAGAACATCATGAGCTCCATGCAGCTCTTTGAGAATGTCATTTAGGATACTGAGGATCCTGCCTCGTCTCTCCAGACCCACCTGCCTCCTTGGCTGGCACTTGGACAGACCTGTCCGTCTTTCTTGTGAAGCACACACACGTCTTTTTGAGAAAAAACAACCAACCAAACAAAACTCTTTTTCTGTTTAAAGGGGCGGGGAGACAGACAAAAAGGGAAGAGATGCCATTTGCTTGTGAGACTTGCTGGATTCTCACAATGAAGCATGTAGGAGCAGGGGGTAGAAGGGGTGGGGGTGGGGGTGGGAGAAACCTGAAGGGAGAGGCAGGAGTCTCTGGCATGGCAGAGAATATCATAAAGAGAAGTGATGTCTTATCAGCCCAAGGAGAGATATTTCCAACAGCCTGGCGAGGTAGGGACCTCCTTTTGGAGAATGGATGAGACCCCTCCCTGCCCCTTGGTCCCTTCATTAAACTCTAGTCCTCAAACATCTGATACTTCAATAACTGTAGAGGAAAATTAAAACATTTCCTTTCAGAGCACAGTAGTGTTCTTGCCTAGTACCTGTTCATTTCAGTGGAACCTGCCCAGGAGAACTTGGGAGCAGGTTGTGCCCCATGGCTGAGATCTTCTCCCATTTTGGCACCCTTAATGGCAGCCACCGTCCCTCAGGGTAGAGCTACCTCTGCCCCCTACCTGCTGGGCACCTGTGCTCCAGGTTCTACACCAGAATTAACCCTCAGACAAGGTCTGCGTTGCACATTTCCCCACTCCCCCCTTCAGCTAAAGTGAGAGGAATGGGAGGGTGATAAAATGCTCCTTTTGTGCTTCGCAAGGCCATCCCGTGAGACGCTCCTGACTGCCTCACCCATGCAGGCACAGGTTCATTCTGCAGCAGCAGTGGCTGGGAGGGGGTGCACCATCTGAGCACTTCAGATACACGTTGGATCTTCAGGGTTGCACAAGTGCAGGCAAATCCTTAGGAGCACTGGCCGTTGAGCTTCATTTTGGCTGCTTACATTACCAGGCATTCTGCAGTAGGGATGTTTGAGAAATTCGTTGTAGGTCATTTCTGATTTACCCAGTTTGCACTCTCCGGACTGAACACAGACTTGGAGACAATCTGTGGTTGATGCCCGTACATTTCCAAGTTTGCAATGTGATTCATGGACCAAAAATAATGTGTTAGACAACATTTGTACATTAAAAAAATGCTCATGCAAATGTGTGCTTTTGAAAAATGTGCACAAACACTTTGATTAATGGGAGAAGAATGCATACATTTCAAAGATGCACACAACTGATGCATACATTTGGAAAAATACGCATGAAAATATGCACAAACTTTTGTGCAAAAAGAAAAAATGAAGTTTGCAATCTGAGATAAACACGGGACAGAACAAGTTTCGAGGTGGAATTTGGAGAACGTCAACAACCTCGAGTTTTGCAGATTCACACATCCTTATTTTACAGATGTCTGCTCATGGAAAGTGAAGGAGGTCAAACTCCCTTCCTTCCTTCCTTATTTGATCTGTACCCTGACCAAGGAAGCGCTGCTCAAGGTGGCTAATGATAACAAGAACCAAAACTTAAAATAAAAACTTAGTTAAAACAATCATAAAAAATACATTAAAACACAATTAAGAAATGCAACAATAGAAGAATGAAAAGAGCACCCAACCCAACAGACCCATGTTGCCTGCCAGTGGAGGGACAGCAGAGAGGGAGCCAACCTAGCTCCCTCAGCAGGGAGTTCCACACCCTGGGAGCAGCCACCGAAAAGGCCCTTTAAATTACTTACCCACATATTTGCTACAATATGGCCTAGATGCCCCATCCCAGGGTTTTTCAAACCTTCTACCCTCCAGGGACCTTTTCCACATTGACTTGCCTGCTCAAGAACCTCTGAGCATTTTCAGAGGGTTCTGGGGTGCCTTCTAAAGCCTACACGCCATTCATGCTGTGCGCTGGGGCTCCTTACCATCCCTCTGCATGAGTTGAACATACGCCCTGGAGGTTATCCTAGAAAGCATTGCAATAAGTAAAGCAAGAGGAGATCGGTAACAGTGAACCAGTTTCCCTTCAAAGAGTCTTGACCCTCCCCCCATTACTGACTTTCCTGTCCCGCTATTGAGTTTCTCAGAACCCCAGGGAGGAAGACTGAAAACTGAGGAGGAGGAGGCCCCCTCCATCCCATTCTGTGACTGTTCCGTGCCTCTGCTTGCCTTCTGGTTTAATTTGGAAATTCCTTCAATTAATTTCAGAACTGGGGCATATGGAGGTTATTGCAGTTTTCCATGTCCTCTGCCTTTTTTTCTTTTACAAGTTACTGATGCACACCAGCACATACTCACATTGATTAAATCACAGTACAGAAAAAAAAGAAAAGAAAGATCTTTATATGATCACATTAAGATTCCTTTTTGCGGCATGATTTAATTGCATAGTGATGTCCATCAGTAACTCGTGAAGGGAAGAAAAACAACTAAGTTGAAAAAATGTGGCAAACTGCTGAGTCACATTGTCCTGTGCGAAGCCCAGAAATCAAGAACGCAGAATGACAGCTCACGAATGCTGTAGTGGTGCTCCAGAAGCAAGATCAGGTAATTTGAAGCCCCCAAATCCCAGGAGAAATTCAGGTGGGGAGAATTTCAGCAGCACCCCTATGAAAACCACTGCCCTGTGCCAGATACCCAAAATATGACTGTACATGGCACTTGAAGGAGAAGATGCCTCTGCCCTTGTTTGTGCATTTATCGTGCTGCCCAAGCCCCACATTTTCCTTCTTGACCCACGTGACAAATGACAAGCGCTCCCCGCACCATCTCTGCTCCAGTGGCCTTGGGCCAGGCAGTGTTTCCCCTTGCCAACCAGGCTATGAAGTGTGGTTCCATTGTCCTCTCTCGTCCACTTCCCAAACCCTCCTCAGGACGTTGCGAGTTTGCACTCGACGCTTCCCGAGTCGACGTATGTACAATATAAAGACTGGCCGCATGTCTCACTAGCCTTTTACTCCAGCATCTCCTTAGCCTCCGTTCACAGCACAACCTGGGGAGACAGTCGCTGGTTCTTGTTCTCTGTAACTACTTGATATTCAGTCACTGTATATTTTAATAAAATAAACATGAAAAAGACAAAGACGCTTCTGCCCATCTTGTTTTCCCAGCTTTTGTGTGGGTTTCCCCTATTCTAAAATGTTGAAATTCCTCTCCTAAGGCATTAAGAACATCAGGAGAGCCCTGCTGGATCAGACCAAGGGTCCATCTAGTCCAGCATTTTGTTCAGACAGTGGCCAACCAGCTGTCGATCAGGAACCCACAAGCAGGGCATAAGCACGACAGCACCCTCCTGCCCATGTCCCCCAGCAACTGGTGCACATAGGCTCACTGCCTCTGGTACTGGAGGTAGCACATAGCCATCAAGACTAATAGCCATCGATAGGCTTCTTTTCCATGAATTTGACAGTAAGAGCTGTAAGCTCAAATATGCTGGTATTTTGCCCCTCCCCTCTTGCCTTCGGCACTGGAATGTGGCACCTGAGAGCTTCTCCAAAACTGAACTTGGCCCTCAGACTTAAAGAGGTCCAACAGTCCTGCAGTAAACCATCAAATACAAAAAGGTAAGGACAGTAGTTTCTCAAAAGCGTGCGTGTGTGAGGGGGGCATGATAGATTCAGGTGTGTTGGACTGCTAGGTGGGACCATTAGGCAAGGAAAACACAGCAGAGACATTGTGGTCATCACGAGTTATGCTTCTCTGCTCATTCAGTTCTGGTAGTACAGACAAGCCACAAGCCAACACAGAATTAAGCGCCCTTAAGTCCCATCTCTTTCAGTGAAACACACGGCCTGATCCTGTGCATGTTTACTCAGAAGAGAATTCTGCTGGGCTTATTCCCAACAAGTAAGCGCGCATTGGATCGCAGTCTTAAGCGCATGTAACTGTGTAGTAGACTGCACATGCTAGCAATTGCCCATTTTCCTTTCGTTTTTCTTGCAGCTGCCTAGAATGGGTGAAGCGGTTGAATTCTCCAGTAGCACCACTGAAGCGCATACATAGAACTGCCTGAAGCCCTCCATTGCCCAAGCCACACTATCTTTCTTGCAACTTTATCCATTCTATACCACACCAAACTCCAGCAACCCAACCCGTATCAACTGGGATCTAGGCACTGCATATTTCAAAGATGTTTCATAAACTGTTCTGATACGTTTATACTAGGGCTGTCAGCCATTTAAATGTAATTGTTTGATCGTCTGCCTTTTAACCAATTATTTAAGAAAATTCAAATGTGCTCCAAGGAGGAAGAAATGAGGTGGGATGCTATCTCATCTTTTCATGCAGTCATAACTGAGTGTGGCGTAACCATCCCACTTACTTTTTTCTCCCACTTTGGGCAGTGTGTACTCCCAAAAGGTCCACAGAGCAGCCTTTTGAGATATTGAAGGAAGTGTGTCAGATAACTTTAAAATCCATCACACATTATTTAAAAGGAAAGCCACTTTTAATATTTTATCATTCTCTAATGCACCAGAACCAAAATAGCTCAGAAATATAAAAATATGCCCTTAACTTGCATCTCATTGATTAAAATAGTCTCCCAGTGATTGATCACCTAACCTTATATTTCATTAATCTACCAATTAAAGCTTTTAAAAGAGTTTGTTGGCATTTGCTATAACAGAGTTGACACAGCGAACCCTCTAGCACTCTCGACTGCACTTACTTTTTTCCAAATCCTTTGGTTTTTAAAGTGTGTTGAACATTTAAAGTTCAGCATGCTTTTGCTTAAGTTGCATGTGTGACTTTACCGACCGTCTAGAATCATTACAGTGTAAGCCTATGCATGTTTACTCAGAAGTAGCCTCACTGTGTCCAATGGGGCTTTCCCCGGATAAGTATGTATAGTATTGCAGGCCCAATTTCATGCAATATTTTTTATGAAACACACATGAATAATGTAAAGTTCCAGAAAACTGCAAGCTTGTCCACATTAGATTGACAATTCCCTTGTCTGCAAACCAGTTTTGCTGGGGTGGTGGTGGTGGTGATGGTGTTACATCCAGGTGTTCTCTCATTAGAGTGGCAACAGTCACACCCGGTCATTGGAAATTATGTAGAAATCCAGGACTTTATTGTTGCTGAGAGTTGGCAGCAGAATGCTCCCCCCCGCCCCGCCCTGCCCTGCCCCGCTAAAGCTGAAGAAGCACATGTTTCTGCTTTTTCAAATTCCTGCATTCTTGTGTGCTGGCAAATATGTTATTTTTTAAAAATATAATCTTAAACATTGTCCTGCAGGTACTTTCTGCACTAGGAAAGGAGAAATAGTGTCCAGTGTTATTGGTACGGATGGGGTGGGGGCAGGCATGTGGCTGAGGTATATTGTGCTTATGTTGTGGGTTGGACATAGTCCATTATTACTATTAATGTATTGTGGGGTGGCCCCTTCATGGATCACTGCCTTGTTGTGGCGAAGGGGCTTGCGTAACTCAGTGAAGCCATAAGCTATGCCGTGCAGGGCCACCCAAGACGGACAGGTCATGGCAGAGAGTTCTGACAAAATGTGGTCCACTGGAGAAGGAAATGGCAACCCACTCCAGTATTCTTGCCAAGAAAACCCCATGGAACGTATCACAAGGCTAAAAGATATGACGCTGGAAGATGAGCCCCTCAGGTCGGAAGGTGTCCAATATGCTACTGGGGAGGAGCAGAGGGTATTTCCAAGTAGCGCCAGAAAGAGTGAAGCGGCTGGGCCAAAGCCGAAAGGACACTCAGCTGTGGATGTGTCTGGTGGTGAAAAGAAAATCCGATGCTGTAAAGAACAATATTGTTTAGGAACCTGGAATGTCAGATCAATGAATCAAGGTAAGCTGGAGGTGGTCAAACATGAGATGGCAAGATTGAACATCGACATCTTGGGAATCAGCGAACTCAAATGGACAGGCATGGGCGAATTTAATTCAGGTGACCATCATATCTACTATTGTGGGCAAGAATCCCTTAGAAGAAATGGAGTAGCACTCATAGTCAACAAAAGGGTGGGAAAAGCAGTACTGGGGTACAATCTTAAAAATGATAGAATGATCTCAGTACGAATCCAAGGCAAACCATTCAACATTACAGTAATTCAAGTCTATGCCCCAACCACTGAGGCCGAAGAAGCTGAGGTTGATCAGTTCTATGAAGACCTACAACACCTTCTAGAACTAACACCAAAAAAAGACGTCCTCTTCATCATAGGGGATTGGAATGCTAAAGTAGGAAGTCAAGAAATCACCGGGATAACAGGCAGGCATGGCCTTGGTGTACAAAATGAAGCAGGACAAAAGCTAATAGAGTTTTGCCAAGAGAACATGCTGATCATAGCAAACACTCTTTTCCAACAGCACAAGAGGCGACTCTACACATGGACATCACCAGATGGTCAATATCGAAATCAGATTGATTATGTCCTTTGCAGCCAAAGATGGAGAAGCTCCATACAGTCAGTAAAAACAAGACCTGGAGCTGACTGTGGCTCAGATCATGAGCTGCTTCTTGCAAAATTTCAGCTTAAATTGAAGAACGTCGGGAAAACCACTAAACCGTTCAGGTATGACCTAAATCATATCCCTGATGAATATACAGTGGAGGTGAGGAATAGATTTCAGGGATTAGACCTGATAGACAGAGTGCCTGAGGAACTATGGACGGAGGTCTGTAACATTGTTCAGGAGGCAGCAACGAAATCCATCCCAAAGGAAAAGAAATGCAAGAAAGCAAAGTGGCTGTCTGATGAGGCTTTACAAGTAGCTCACGAAAGAAGGGAAGCGAAAAGCAAGGGAGAAAGGGGAAGATATACCCAACTGAATGCAGAGTTCCAGAGAATAGCAAGGAGAGACAAGAAGGCCTTCTTAAGTGAACAATGCAAAGAAATCGAGGAAAACAACAGAATGGGAAAGACTAGAGATCTCTTCAAGAAAATCGGAGATCTCAAGGGAACGTTTTGTGCAAAGATGGGCATGATAAAGGACAAAGAAGCAGATGAGATTAAGAAGAGGTGGCAAGAATACACAGAAGAACTATACAGGAAAGATCTGAATGTCCCTGATAGCCATGATAGTGCGGTCACTGAACTTGAGCCGGACATCCTCGAGAGTGAAGTCAAGTGGGCCTTAGGAAGCATTAGTAACAATAAAGCTAGCGGAGATGACAGTATTCCAGCCGAGCTATTTAAAATCCTAAAAGATGATGCTGTTAAAGTGCTGCATTCAATATGCCAACAAATCTGGAACACTCAACAGTGGCCACAAGACTGGAAAAGGTCAGTTTACATTCCAATTCCAAAGAAGGGCAACGCCAAAGAGTGTTCAAACTACCGCACCATTGCGCTCATTTCACATGCCAGCAAGGTGATGCTCAAAATCCTACAAGCTAGGCTTCAGCAGTATGCGAACCGAGAACTACCGGAAGTACAAGCTGGGTTTAGAAGAGGCAGAGGAACTAGAGATCAAATCGCCAACATTCGCTGCATCATGGAGAAAGCAAGAGAATTCCAGAAAAACGTCTATTTCTGCTTCATTGACTATGCTAAAGCCTTTGATTGTGTGGATCACAACAAACTGTGGCAAATTCTTAAAGTGATGGGAGTACCAGACCACCTTACCTGTCTCCTGAGAAACCTGTACGAGGGTCAAGAAGCAACAGTCAGAACCAGACATGGAACAACCGAGTGGTTCAAAATTGGGAAAGGAGTACGACAAGGCTGCATATTGTCACCCTGCTTATTTAACTTATATGCAGAGTACATCATGAGAAATGCCGGGTTGGATGAATCAGAGGTCGGAATTAAGATTGCTGGGAGAATTATCAACAACCTCTGATATGCAGATGATACCACCCTAATGGCAGAAAGCGAAGAGGATCTAAAGAGCCTCTTGTTGAGGGTGAAAGAGGAGAGTGCAAAAGCTGGTTTGAAACTCAACATTAAAAAAACGAAGATCATGGCATCTGGCCCCATCACTTCCTGGCATATAGAAGGGGAAGAAATGGAAGCAGTGACAGATTTTACTTTCTTGGGCTCCAAGATCACCGCAGACGGTGACTGTAGCCATGAAATTAAAAGACGCTTGCTCCTTGGGAGGAAAGCTATGGCCAACCTAGACAGCATAGTAAGAAGCAGAGACATCACCTTGCCGACAAAGGTCCGTCTAATCAAAGCTATGGTTTTCCCAGTAGTAATGTATGGATGTGAGAGCTGGACTATAAGGAAGGCTGAGCGCCGAAGAATTGATGCTTTCGAACTGTGGTGCTGGAGAAGACTCCTACGAGTCCCCTGGACTGCAAGGAGGTCAAATCAGTCCATCCTAAAGGAAATCAACCCTGAGTGCTCATTGGAAGGACAGATAATGAAGCTGAAGCTCCAATATTTTGGTCACCTAATGCGAAGAGAAAACTCCCTGGAAAAGACCCTGATGCTGGGAAAGACTGAAGGCAAAAGGAGAAGGGGACGGCAGAGGATGAGATGGCTAGATAGCATCACGGATGCAATGAATATGAACTTGAGCACGCTCCGGGAGAGAGCGCAGGACAGGAAGGCCTGGCGTGCTATGGTCCATGGGGTCACGAAGAGTCGGACACGACTGAACGACTGAACAACAACATTGTGGGGTGGGGTGGGGTGGGGTGGCCAGCACCGTGGCTGAACAAGAGAGCAAGATTCAGTTCCAGCCCTACCATTAGGTAGGACGAAACGGTTGCCTCCGGCAGCAAATGTTGAGGGACAGGGGGCAACAGCCCCCCCCCAATTCTCCTGAGCCTGGCACCGGGGATGCTTCCTTGTTGCTTGCTTTGGCTGGCTGACGGACTTTCCTTCTTGGTAAGCATCACAGCACCGCTGGGCAAGGCCTCTGACCGAGCCAGCAGGCAGAGTAGCCTGTTGCCCTCGGGTCCACTGCAGGAAGCTCTCCTGTCTCCAGTACAGAGGTAAGATTCAGCCACCAGCCCCGTCAGCTTCCGTACAAGGAACTGAGAGGGGGCAAGGTAGGAAGGAGGCACCATCCTGCCCTACGCCTCTGGCAGCAAAATGTCTGGGGCCAGCCCTGGAGACAGGGGCTTACAGCAACTAGGGTGGCCGCTTAGGCATGGCCAAAATAGGGACACATATTTGCAGCTGTTAATTTATATAAAGAGGTGCAAATTTAAAATAATAACTATCACTGAAATAGAAATACAATACAGCTCACAGCATAGTGGGGAAGATGGTGACCAGGTGAGCTCTGTGCCTGCTTCTCAGTCTGTTGTCCAGGTGTTAAATATTGATGGGCAACTCCAAGGCCCACCTGCTGCTCTCCCTACTTAGGGCTTTTTATCTTTAAAATGGACTTGGACTGGGAAGCCCTGTAAACTGAGGATGCCTTCAAATAGAGGACAGTCCTCTGTTAAATAGGACATTGGGCCACTCTGCAGACAGTCCACGGCACATGGTGTGGAGAACATGGATAGGGAGACGGTTTTCTCCCTCTCGCATAGTACTACAACCCAAAGGGGTCCCCCCATGAGGAAGATTGGTGGGAGATTCAGGACAGATTAAAGGAAGTCCTTCTTCACACAATGCATAGTCAAACTATGGAATTCACTACCACAAGGTGTAGCGCTGGCCACGCATTTGGACGGTTTTAAAAGGGGGTTAGACACATTCCTGGAGGAGAAGGCTATCAATGGCTACTAGGCTTGAAGGCTATGTGCCACCTCCAGTACCAGAGGCGGTATGCCTATGTGCAGCAGTTGCTGGGGAACATGGGCGGGAGGGTGCTGTTGCACTCCTGTCCTGCTTGTGGGTTTCCCATGGGCAGCTGGTTGGCCACTGTGTAAACAGAATGCTGGCCTAGATGGACCTTGTCTAGTCCGTCTAGAAAAGTCCGTCTAGTCTGTCCTTGTCTAGACAGGCTCTTCTGATGCTCTTCTGAAAGCCTGCGTGAAGAGGTGTGTTTCCAAGAGGCATTTCAACCTTGCCAGTTTCTGACTCTTGAACCACCCGTGGGCCAGCGTTCCAAAGGGTGAGCCCCACCACTGGGAACGTCTGCTTACACACTGCTATCTGGCAACGTCCTCCTGGCCAGAATGACCAGTAAGGTCTCTGAAGGTCTCAGGGGTCGATTGGGTATATATAAGGCAAGACGGTCAGCTGGGCATCCTGGTCCCAAGTTCTTTAGGGCTTTGTATGTCCACAGGTCCCACGACATGGTCTGAAGTCACGTGAGACAGCCACCCTGCTGAAGCTAGGCAGGTCTGGGTCTGGCCAGTGCTTGGAGGGGAGACCGCCTGGGAACCATGCGTCGCCACCTTGAGTTCCACAAAGGAGGAAAGGTGGGATATACACGTGGTAAATAAACGAACAGGAAAACCACGAAAATTGCTTGGACGCCAATAGGCAGCCAGCACACTTCTTTTAACACGGGCGCGATGTGTGAGCGGCTGGGTGCGCCACTGGGCGCGACAGGTGCTGCGGTCCGCACCACTGGCAGCGTCCGAACCAGGCAGAAGGGTGGCCCCATGTGGAGCGCGTGGCCGTGGCCCAACCCTTGATGGCACCTCGGCCTGATCCAGCAGGGCTCTTCCGCTGTTGGCGCCCTAACACGAGGGCTTCAGGACAGGACAGGGGACCTGTAGCCCCCCAGAGGGGCACCGCCACAGCCAGGGGGCCCCTGGCCCTCCAGACATGGGACTACAACCCCCAGCATCCCCAGCCATGCTGGCTGGGGCAGATGGGAGTTGGAGTCCAACAACCTCTGGGGGGCCACAGGCCCCCTGTCCTGTCGCCCCCGTTTTAGCAAGCTGAGAGAGGCGCGCAGCAGCTGCAGGCCCCCGCCTCAGCAAGCCACACATCTCGCGGGAACGGGAACGAGGAGCATGCTGGGAGTTGCAGTCTTTGCGGGAGGGCTGGCCGGAAAGCATCGCGCACGCGCGAGCACGAGGGGAAAGGAAATGACGTTTCAGCGCGGCCCGCTCCTCAGGCAAGTTCGCGGGTGCCTCCGAGCGCCATCTGCTGAGAGGGGCTCCCGGGTGTCACAGACTGAGCGCCGCTTGGCTCAGGCAAGTAGGCCACGTAGTCGTAGAAGGGGCGAAGGCAGCGCGGCTCCCCTTCCTCTCCCTCTTCTTATGCGCGCTTTTAACGGGGAAGCGGAAGTTCAGGGCGCGTGCCGCTCTACAGACATATCTCTATAGGGACAGGGTTGCACACAAGAGATAGAAATAAAGTAGAGTTACATGCCATCGTAATCGGTATTGGCACTTCCGAGCTAAAGTTGAGCAAGTTTTCGAACTCTTAGCCTCCAGTGGAAAGCATGTAGAAAAATATTCACCGCAGAAGCGCCGTCGCGGGCTGAATACAAGGTGCCGGAGGGGAGGGCGATCTCCCGCGCATGTCTGCTCAGAAACAAGCCCTGTTGCGGCCCCTGGGTGCTTTCTGTCCAGGCACGGGGTGGCAGCCCGGCCTGACACCCGCCAGAGCTGTCGGCCTGCAACTCCCAACATTCCCAGCCAGCACGACCATTGGCCATGTCGGTTGGGGATGATGGGCATTGCCGAGTATCCAAGGAGCTGCGCGGGCCTCAGCAGCTAGAGGGAATTTGGGGCCCGCGTAGCGCCCGGAAGCCTCAGCCTGACTCCAGCGTGACGAGGCATAACAGCGAAGAAGACCGGAGGGGGAGCGGGCAGGGACTCGGCTCGCGTGCCGCTGTTCCCGCCCTCTGGGGCCCAGTCACAGCTGCAGCAAGGCCTCGGGTGTATGCAGCCATTTCAGCTTTTCTGTCCCTCCCTTCAGCCGCAACAGGCTCCCAAAAAGGACGGGGACGAGGGGGGAGGCGGAACAAGGCAAGCTCGAGCCCTGGGCTTTTAGCTGCAAAGGCCAGCAGGGCCTGGGCGCAGGGGAGGGGGGCTGCTCCCCCCGATGGCCGCAGCAGCCACGGCGGGGGGCGGGCGCCGACGGACGGGCCTCTCCCCCTTCCCGAGGCACGTTTAGAAACGACTTCGCGTTGTCGGCCAGGAAGTCGCCTGTCCGGACACGGAGATAGTTCCCTCTACACGTTTTATGTCTGTGTGCGGTCCCGGGTCTAAAGGAATCCTTTCCCCGGCGTCCGATTGGACAGCGCCCTCACCGTCTGCCGCGGGGCTCCCTGGGAGTTGTAGTGCGCCCGCCCCCCAAGAGCTGGTGCATCGCTACGGCTGCAGGGAGCGACGCGCAGCAGGATCCGCGAGCGGCTGCTGGGCAGCCCGGCTGGGGGGCGTCCCGCCGCCGCCGCGGGCCTGGAGGTATTCGCGGAGCGGCGCCTCTCGCGGCCCCCTCCCAGCCTGCATGGCCGGGCGCCGTCCGCACCCGGCTGCATTTAGGCTAATCCACCAGCTGCACGGCCGCCAATGGCGCTGCTGCGCCCTTCGCCTGACTGCACGGCGCAGGCCGCCAGCCGTAGGCCGTTCGCCAGCCATGCGCAGCTGGCGGCCGCCTCCGCAGGACCGGCGCGGAGCAGAGCCGGCCCGGACCGATTCCGGGCGCGGGCGGACCCCCGCGGAACGACAGGCAGGGGATCCGCCCGTCCCCGCTGGCTGGAGCGGAGGCCCCTGCGCCCGCGCCTCCCGGGAGAGGCGGGCGCGGCGCGGCGCGGGCCGGGGGCCTCTCGGCACCAGCCCAGGATCCCGCGTTGAAAGCGGGCCTCTCCGCTCCCGTCGCAAATGCAGGATGCGGCGCCGCGGCCCCTTCTCATCAGCAGGGACGCTGAGGTCACCCGCCAGCCCTTCAGGCGCCGCGCCCCCTCTGCGCTGCGCTGCGGCCCTCGCAGGCGCCGGGGGCCAGGCTCCCCAGCGAGGACGTATCGCTCCCGGTCATAATACAAAGCCTTCGGGGGTGACTTATTCTTATTCAGTGGGACACGTTCCTAATGGCGGGGTGGGGGCCCATCAGGCCTCTGCTGAGCTCCTGCTGCTTCCTCCTATCTCTTGTGTTCCCACCTTCTTTAGTATCTTCCTTGCAGGGGTTGCCCAGGTCCTTCCACATAATTTCCACAAGGTCCTTCCAGGCCCTTCCACATCATTCCCAGCCTTCCGTCCCCAAGCGAAATCCTTCTCTTGCCAGGCTTCTGTTCACAGCCACCTGCCCACCAGCGTGTGCGTCCTTCTGTGCCTCTCAGCTGAACGTGTGAACTGCCTCTGTTGGAGAGTGTTGTATTTGAGGTAAAAAAAAAAAAAAATACTGGAAGTTATTCCAAGAAGAACGCAGAGCCTTTGTTTCAAAGTGTTCCCATTCAGTGTTGCAGCCATAATCATTTGGCCCGGTTTGCACAAGCAGCAGATGAAGTGGTGTATTTGCACAACTGCATGCTTCTTCTGTTGAAGCCGTCTGTCGGCCAATTTAAGGGTGTCTTAGCGCGCAACCCCATGCATGTTTATTTGGAAATCCCACTGAGTTCAGTAGGGTTTATTCCCAGGTAAGTGGGAATGTGATTGCAGTCTTAATTAATTGTACAAATTTGTACTGAATCTTCTAGGAGCTGCGTACAGTTTGCGTGTGAATCAAACGATAGTTTTGATGAAAAAGCAGACTTTTATTTTCAAGATGATGTGTGTATGTCAGCCTTCTCCAACTTGGTGCCTGCCCACTGTGTTTCCTACAACCCCCATTATTCTCAGCTGTGCTGGCTGGGGATGATGGGGATTGTGTTCCAACGCAGTGGGAGGGCACCAGGTTGGGGAAGGCTCGTGTATATGTTGCAGCAGGCACTAACTCAGAAGAGGTGCTCATTCCTGTGCACAGGAGTCAGGGCGGGGGGGTGATGCCTCTTCTCAAGTGGTGCTTGCAAACTGCAATTTAAAAAAATAGAACAGTTCCAAAAAATGGGTTGCCCAGTTGATTAGGATGTGTGTGTGTGTGTGGTGGATTAAGAGATCCTTAAGGTGCCATCCGATGCATGTTTGGACAGAAAAAAGGCCTACAACTCCCAGCATGCCCCAGCCAGCATGCATAGGATTGTGCCTTTAGCTACTCTGCTGGATCAGCCCTGAGAGCCGTCTCATGCCTGCAAGCCATTGCTCAATGTGGCAGTTTTCAAATGATGGGCACACACAGCCTCGTCCGGTCTCTGCTCGTGGCCTTGTCCTTACCCAGCCCTCCCTCCTTTCCAGCATGGCTTTGTATCCAAGGCCTGCCCATCTTCCCAGGAATTCTGGCTATTCGAAACCTATGGCATTGCTTTGTGCCCATACAGAATGCATGCATGGTGTTTCACTTGGGAGAGGCCAGGGGAGGGTTCCTGTGTGTCCTGTGTTAGAGGTGTGATAAGGAAGAACAACAGTTTCTCTAGTCATTCAGAGCCTCCCCTGATTTTCCCATAGTAAGATCTTATCATTCCCTCTAATAGCAAACTCAGCGTGCTAGGGTAATCTTAAGGGTTGCAGGAGTACCAAAAAAAAACCCTCTAAGAGGGAACTTCCCACCCCCCAAACACAGCCCAGTGGTTACAGATTGTTGAGTGTCAGTTGGAAGAGAAATCCAGAAAACTCTGTGTGTGTGTGTGCGCGCATGTGTGTGTGGAATGCCCTTTTAGACCTCCTCCTTGTTTTCTGGAGGAGGCATGGCTGGCTGTCAAGAACCCTGAACCTGAGCATTCCTGAATAGGCTTGTCCGTCACGGGGAGATCAGGCCCTTTCTGGGCCTGCCAGATCCCTGCAGTGCCCCTGACTCAGCTCACGCTTGTGAGCTGAGCCACAGGGCAGTTCCCAAAACTCTGGAACTGTATTGGGTTTTTAAAATTGCGCAAATCATGATTTGCACAAAATCATGTCCATAAATAGTGCAATTTGCGCAAATGCTCTTATAAGATTTACACCTCCAATTTTATGCAAGTTGCACTATTCACGGCCGTGATTTTGCACAAATCACGATTTGTGCAAATATTTATAGCCACGATTTTCTGTACATTGCGACTTCTGCAAATTAAAAAACGCTGAAAAAAACTCAAGTTGGCCTGACTTGTCACACACTGGGTTGAGCCAGCTTGCAGTCGAGCAAGTCAGTGTCCGGAGGGCTGAGCTGGCGAAAACCTGCCAAGCTCCACCCCTCAAACAGATTCCTCCAGCATCCCTACTCCTGGAAAGATGGGCACACACTGCAGCAGCTGGTTGGAGGCCCCACTTGTCCGACCACTTGCCTGGGTCCTTGTAAGTCAAAGAACATGAGTGAGGAAGGGGTGATTTTGGCCCAGGAAGGGGTGATTTTGGTGGCTGCACAAGATTCGGAGTTGTTGGGAGCCAAATTGGCCAGTATTTCCACAGCCTGGCACAGGGAGAAACTGCAGTTTACTCCAGAAATGGACAGAAAAGGCAGAGACAGTTGATATTAGTTGAGGAGCAGTTGGTAAGATTTGTGGGTTCTGTGGGAAATTTGTGGAACAATATTGGAGCATGATTTTTCTTGAAGATGGTTCAGAATCCACGTGTTTCTGCACCAAAAACTGCTGAAGTGGGGACAGGACTTGGACATTCAGAATGGCCACAGCCTGGTCCCGAAAATGGGCAGTCTCACTCTCTTTTATGACACGTGGCTCAGATCAACTGTAATTTTATGCTCTATAACAGCCTTCCCCAACCTGGTGTCCTCCATATATGTTGGACTACAGCTCCCAGCATCCCCCAGCCAGCCATGCTGGCTGGAGGATGCCGGGAGTTGTAGCCTGACACATCTGGAAGGCACCAGATTGGGGTAGGCTGCTGTATAACTTTAGCCTAGATTTAGAATGAGAAGAAAAGGTGCTAAATGCAAAACAGTGGTGGGGCGCCTGTGTCTTTGCAACGTTTCTTTATAAATAGCCCTCGAAATCTGGCTAGAAAAATAACTGTAGGATCTCTGCCTGATCCACTTGTGCTTTGTTTGGTTTTGGGGGCCATGATAAGCACCAGCACGCACTCACGATAACCCTCTATCTGGTGGAGAGGCAAAGTATGCCCGCGTCAGGTCCTGACTTGCGCACCTTTAGCAAAACGGCCGTGCCCTCCTGGGCTGTAGGGGCCGGTCATGCTCTTGAACATGAAAGCTGCAGCGCAGGAGTGAGTGGTAGCATAGTTGCAGCATGAGAGTGAGCGGTAGTCTAGTCTGCTGAGGAGTCCATCAGCCTGCGCGTGATTCTTCCCAAGTGCGCCAGCCATCGCCGCCTTTCCAATAGCAAGCCAAGCGGGAGAGGCCATGATAACAGCTATTGCAGCCCAGGAGCCCTTGCTGGCCTTGCCCGGCTGAGGACACCTGCCGCAGAGCCACCGAAGAGGAGGCCATGCCCAGCTCTGGGACGCTGGCCCGTTAACCCCCCGCCGTAGAGCTCTCGGGAGCCCGCCCGCAGAGGGGAGGACACACAGCAGCCGCCTTCCCTTGGAGGCCCCACTGGCCTGATCAGGCTGCCAGGGTCTCGGGCAAGGCAGGGAAGGCAAGTGAGAAGAACGGTGGCCACCTCGATGTCAGCACAGGGAGCGATGGTTTTGGTAGATGCAAAATCGACGGGAGCCAAATGGGGTAGTATCGCCACACCCTGGCCCAGGTAGGAATTTACTCCGGAAATGCACAGGAAAGGAGCAATTGGTCAGATTTGTGGGGTCCATGGGAAAGTTACAGAACAATGTTGAAGGACAGTTTTCTCGAAGGCGTTCTCTTCCAGTGGAGGCGGGTGGCTCCGATGTCAGTGGGGCAGCGAATCCGCTCTGGGTTTCAGCCAGAACCAGTCAGAACCCTAAAGCTTTGCACCTTGGAGAGCTCCTTTAGAGTTCTGACTGAAACCCCGAGCGGATTCACTGCCTCACTGACATCGGAGCCCCCCGCCTCCACTGTTCCCCTCCATGGTTTGGAATCCACATGCTGCCCAAAAGTGGCGTGGTGAGGCAGGAGCAGGACATTCAAAATGGCCACAGCCTTGTCCAGAAAATTGGCAGTATCTCCCACATTTATGGTTCGTGGCCGAAATCAACTGCCATTTTATGCTCTAGGTCTTTGGCAAATGAGACACTTCAAAGTGCAAGAGTCAGATGGTGCAGAGACATTAGATGACAGTGAATGTAGCTGACAGGTATGCTACTCTTGCACGCATGCTTTCTTGGTCTGAGTTGCGTTTTATGAGATCTGTGAGTAGCATATGCTGCTGTCAGTGCCTACTTACGTTTGCTCATGTCTACATGTTGAATGGTAATTACTCAAGTATGCATTGTGGACTGGCAGAATAAATAAATCACATATAATTCTTATTAAGCTCCTCACTCGCTCAAGTGACGGCAGTTTCATGCTCTACAGTATTGGTTTCTAGCCAAATTTTGATTGAGGCCAGTGCTGAGCTGCTATTTTTAAAGAAACACTGCAAAAATATGACACTCCACCCCCAGCCACCCACTATCTTTTTTACTTAGCATCTTGACAAGGGTGCTTATCAGTCCAAACCTAGACCGAGGTTGTAGGGCATAAAATTACAGCTAATTTGAGCTGTAAATCATACATGAGGGGGATATTGCCAATTTTGGGGACAAGGCTGTGGCCATTCTGAATGTTTGCCTCCTGCCCCAACTTCATCCCTTGTGGGTGTGGTAGCAACCTGTGGATTCTGTTCCCCGTGGGGGTGGGGGGACATCTTCAAGAAGAACATGCCCCAATATTCTACCACAGATTTCCCATGGAAAACCAATTGCTCCCCTCCTATATTCCTGAACGGAGAAATTATTGCAAACGAATGAAACGCAAACAATAGCGACCGTAAGTATATTCCTTCCTTCCCTTGTTCCTGTTCTGACTATCGCTCTGTCTTCTCACACTTCCTTTCTCTCTCTGGGGGGACTTTGCTCTCCTCCATGCTCTCCCTCAGCTGGGAGGTCAGCAACTCAACTGATGTTTAACTGTCTCGAAAGCAGCTCCCCCCACACAGGTTCTTTAAAACAATACAAAACTTTTTATTCTATTTTTTATCTTTATAAATGAAATAAACAGTACCAACAGCCTAATCATTATCTACAGTTTCTCAACAATACAGTATTCTTAGGAGGACACAGCAATAACGAAAAAGAAGAAAGAAAACAAGAAGGAAGAAGAAGGAAGAAGAAAGCAAGAAAGGAAATGAAAAAATATTAACAAGTTATTTAAAAGGATTAAATTTAAGCTCCATTACACACAAACTTCAAATACCATTCTATAACATTGGCAGTATTACAATTCAGTACAGCATAGCTAATCAAGCTTACATTTCAATATCGTATCATCAATCTTGTAGCAAGGCCTACAATTCATTTCCAATAACCATATATTGCGCTTCAGTTAACATATAATAGTAGAGCTTAATAATTTAACCAGCCTAAAATATTACTAACCAAAGTCTCTTCATAAGGATAGTAATAATAATAATAAAAAGGAAGGAAATTAGAAAGGATAAGTAATAATAACAAATCACTAATAAATTTTATACAGTTATATAATAATAAAGCTTAAAATCAACCTTACAACAATCACTAATGTATTTTATACTAGATATATAAATGAGTGTGCACATTTCTGTACACCCTCAGACAACAGATTTAAGTACAGTATATCATATCCATTTTAAAGAAAAGATTTAGAAGAAGAGAGAAAAAAGACATACATACATACATACATATATATATGAATATGAATGAACAATTATCTCTGGCCTAGCCTGGATCTTACAGACTAAACATAGCCAGTTGACAAAACATGTTTATAAATTCCAGTTCATGGGGCTGGAACAGAAGTCTCATGCCTTTTTCCAATTAGCCACGTGATTTAGAAACTTCTTCATCTGACCTTCAGAAAAAATGCAAAATGTAGCAGGATATTTTAAATGATATTGTAAGTTCATTTGTTTTGCCAGGTTTTTTGCCTTGGTAAATTGCCTTCTTTTATCAGCAACTTCTTTGGTGTAATCCAGAAATAACATAACTTTATCTTGTTTTGGTCCCCAAAAAAGATTTTCGCCCCCTCTTGCCAAACGCATAATATATTTTTGTGTGGAGATTCCTGCATATTGGACCGTAATCGTATAACCAGCCCCTTTGGCATTTGACACATGGAATTCCTGCTCAATATCAAGTAAATAATCAGATGGCACAGGGAGTATCTCATGCAGAAGCTTATCTACAAAAGTAGACAAATTTACATCAAGTAGATCTTTGATACCAATAATATGTACATTTGCCCTGTGCATGAGAGCTTCAAGTTGGGAGATTCTGACAGAAAAATTGTTGTAAAAAGCCTGTGAAGCAGTCGCATTCGCTGCCACCCGATCTTGCAGCTCGTTAACCTTCGCCTCCATCTTTTGCCAAGAAGAGTTAATTAAGTCCACAGCCTCTTGCAGGGCGGTGATGGAATTTTGAATTGTATCCAGCCTTTTAACCTGTTCAGGAAATTGCGAGGACAATGTTTTTATCAGAGCAAGCAACTCCCCTGTATTTTCGCTTCTCGGAGCCTTTGCCAAGGGAGGTGTAGGGGGGTCGGCGGAGATCCTGCTCCTTTTTTCCTCCTTGATGTACCCATCCTTCTTTTCAAACAGATCTTGCGGGTCCTCAAATATTGTTGGTGTTTCTTAATCCATAAACTACATTGGAGCACGTCAGCCCTGAATTCTCCTAATTAGATAGGAGTTTCAAAACAACTTTGAGTGGTGTCTAACCTCTGGCAGACCAGCCTTGGAGCCCAGCCCCTCTGCTCCTTTGCAAAAAGGGCTACTCTTCCAAGACGTCATCCAGATGCTGCTTTTGCCTCCCCTTTTCATTCCAGGGGAAGATGGAAAGGTTTTTCAACCTTTTAAAAGCTGTTTGAGATAGCATCCCGTGGAGGCACCGCAGAACGCCGCCAGGGCGACATTGGCTCCGACCAGAAGTCCTCTTATCACCCCGCCCAGGTTCTAAGGGCCAGGGTCTTGCACTGTTCCCTAGTGGCTGGAGGATAGGGTGCTGTTCCTCCTCTAATCATCCCATCCCTGCACCCCGGTCATTTTCTGAGAGTCCACTTCCTCTGCTCCCCTGCAGGTTTGGATGCAGGCCCCACGGCCAAGAGTCCTTCGAGTGGGTCTCGGGCTGAGCTGGGCACGACTGGGGAGCTGCGGCTGGAGGCAACCAGCATCCAGGGGGGTTTCCCATCTGGGCAGGGCCATGAGGCTGGTCCAGTTCTACACCAAGGGGACAGCCACAGAGCCCCGGATTGGGCTGGAGGAGAATGATGGAGGCAGCGTGATTGACCTGAACGCTTTTGACCCATCTCTGCCCAGGACCATGCGGGCCTTCCTGGAGGGGGGAGACGCAGCACTAGCTGTTGCCACAAGGTACATGGGAGCCTGCAGAGCTGCGTAAGGGGGCTACGGGCCAGCACCGAGGATGGGCAGGGAGTGGCAAAGAAGTGGAGATGGCCACAGCCTGGCTTTCGGGGTTCCTTGAGTGCTTGGGCAAGGAGTTGTGGGGTGGGTTGGAGGACATGCAGGATCAAGCAAATAGTTATGGAGCCCTAAAGCCTCAACGCTCCACCCTTTTGTCCTTGCTGCCACTTATAGTCCTACCCAGCCCTTGCCCTCTCCTCTTTCAGCTCCTCACCCTCTCCTCTTTCAGCTCCTCCTTCAAAACTCGCCTCTTCTGGGAAACTCTTGGCTTAACCCCTCGGCTAAAACTGAGCTTAAGTCTCTCTACTGCCCTGGCTCGCATTCTTCCTTATTACCCTTCTGTCTCCTTTCGCTCCCCTCCTTCCCCCACAACTGTCACAATGGAGAGTAGGTTCCTTGGGGCTGGGACCTGCCTTTTCTGCGTATGCTACCCTGTAAATCGCCATGAATAGCAATGGCACTCTAGATGCAGTCATATTAACTGTGCCTGTCCTCTGCCTTTGGAGACTTCACTCAGACAATGCCCATATATTATGGAGCATTTCTCCACGGTCAATGCTTGCAGTTAAAACAAGAGAGAAAACCCCTTGGAAAAACCCAAACCTTCAATCTTATTTATGCTCACCTGGGAGTAAGTCCCACAGAACACAGTAGGACTTCCTTCTAAATAAACATGCGTAGTAAATCCTACCCCAGATATTTCAAATCCATAGGTGCTCGCTGTATATAAAGCCATGGCCATGTAGCTTGTTTTTACAGGGAGAGAGAAAACAGGTAAAATAGGAAGCCATGTTCTCAGTGCCGGCCCTACTGTTAGGCAGCGGGGGACAGCAGCAGATCCAGAAGATTTGGAGCATTCTGAAAGGGCTGCAGATTTGATGTTGTTTAAATTCTTATTACTGCATTGCTACTTCCAGGGAGTGGCAGAGCTGCTTGTGGGGTTTTCTCCCTCGGATGTCAAAATAACCTGGCGGGCCATTTGATGCTCTTCCTCAGGCAACCAAATATCTTTGGCACAGTGCTAAATCCTATTGTATAGCTGCCAGCCTTTCTTTTCTTTGGTCTTGTTTCAGTTCTTTTTACTGCCTCTGTGTATTTAATAGTACCCTGACTGCAGATATTAAGGAGTTAGAGATTTTCACTCTGCGTGTGGTTTAGGAAAAGCTTCACCTGCTGGATATGTACATCTTAGGCTGATAATGGTACAGGAGCAGGGCTAGGGAAAAAATGCTAACAACCCCTATTGCTGTCAAACTCCTAGCTTCTGGAAGCCTGAATTGAGTCATTAACCCCTCCACCCCTGTCTCGTGTCCCAGTCACGATGATAATATTCAGCACTTAGAATTGGTTCACATACATTATCTCAGTGATTCTTACAACAATCCTGTAAGGTAGGTAGGTATTGTAATCATACTGCAGGTGCAGGGAGTTGAGGCGGAGGGCGAATAGCTTGCGTACATATAACAAGTACAAAGCAGAGGCAAGATCTGAACTGGGGCTTTGCAGCTCAGGTTGAAGATGGTCAACAGTTTTTCAGGATAATTGAAAGAGTTCTAACTTCCCATAGTAAACATGTTGTTACTCTTGGCAAAACAGGTTTGGCAGGTTTTTGAAACTGTGCAAGAAGTCCTACTGCGTTCAGTGGGGCTTACTCCCAGGTGGGCATATATAAGATTGCAGGTTTGGTACCGGCTTGCCAGAAGCTTAAGGGATATGAGCAGCCTACCCCTCCAACCCCTCTCTCATGCCAGGCTGTGATCTGTCTTCACCCTCTGACGCTGCGCCCAATACTGTCTCGGGTCCCTTTTGAGGATGTTCACACCTCCATGCTGTACCCACAGAGCACAGGAGTCTGGCCAACACATCCTGCCCCGTGCCCAGGTGACCCTGTTGGCTCCCATCACAAACCCCGATAAAGTGATCTGCGTTGGGATGAACTACGTGGATCATTGCCTGGAGCAGAACGTGAAGATCCCCACGGAGCCGATCATATTCAGCAAATTCTCCAGCTCCATCGTGGGGCCCTATGATGATATCATCCACCCCGCAGAAAGCAGTGTAAGAAGGGTTCCCCTCTGGCAGGGGTCAGTTTTCAAGGAAGCAGGAGTGGCCTACCTGTGAAAGGTTCAGGCCAGGCCAGGGCTGGCCCCAACGGGTAGACAGGCAGAAGCTGGGTTGGCATCATCCACCTGGCTCCTGGATACACAGAACTGGGTGTGAACTGCATGCCCACAAAATAGCCATGGAATATCAATTTTCCCTAAGGAATAAATGAAGTTTCTAGTCCATATGATGGCAGAGAAATGCTTGGGAGAGCATGGGTGGTATTTAGTGAAATCTCAGCCACCTGAAATGACCACATAATTTCCGATAGTCACAGTGTTTCAGTGCTTTGGAATACTGTCTCATACAACCCATCTCCTTCCATCCCCTACCCCTTTACATTTGTTTGAATAATATGGACCCATGGAAGCACGCTGTGCCAAATAACCAGTCTGTGGCCATTTGCTTACTGCAGTGGCAGATTTTTCCATGGTGCTGAATTTGGAGGGGTTTTGCTGTTTGTGCACTACTGAGACTGACATATACAGAAACAGGTGTGAACTCCTTTGTAGAGGTTTATACAATTCATGCCACAGCATTTATGTGGTTGCCTAGAAGTGCAGGTGGGTTTGACCAGCAGTAGCGTTGGTTGTGAGGATGTTCCTTCCCTGGTTCAGAGATTTCTTTTAAGAACTCTGTTCTGGGAGCTGATATTCTGTGGCCGCATCTTTTATTTGCATAACGTGGACCCATGGAAGCATGCTATTGATGCTGATGCTGGTCTGCTTCCAGCAGCAAAGTGTCTTGGACCAGCCCTGCCTGAGGTGCAGGGGGAGGAGCCAAGGGGGGGGTCGCACTGGCAAATCAGGGCTGGAGAGGGGGGGTCGCACTGCCCAGCACCTTGGAAAACCGCAGCAGGCAAAACCGAGGAAGGGTTTCATCTTCCTTGGCTACCTCCAGTAGAACTTCCCACAAGAATGTGCCCCTCCTGCGCACGCGCACACACACCCTTGCCACGGGGATGGGGGTGGGAAAGAAGAGCCACAGATGGCCTTGACACAGCCTGGGACATGTCCCTGCTAGCCAGGCCCTGGTCTGTCCAGCGCCAAGGTGGAGGCTCAGCCCTGCCTGTTTCCTCTTGTAGGAGGTCGACTGGGAAGTGGAGCTGGCCTTTGTCATTGGGAAGAAAGGAAAACATGTCCAGGTAAGCCAAGAGACGGTGGTGGGAAGCTGGGAACTGGCTCGAAAACGTGATCTTGGCATCTTTATTTCCATCCCATAGCTCACCTTTTCCCAGGTGACCAGGGCAGGCAGCTCCAAGGCTGCAAGAGCAACCCTAGGCATATCTACTCAGAAGTAAGTTCCACTGAGTTCGGTGGGGCTCCCTCCCAAATACGCGGGTATAGGATTACGGCTTAATTTTTTTATTTATTAAAATACTTCTATAACACTTCATTTATTAAAATCCTTGAGCAGTTCACATTAAAATACACCATAAGAGTCCAAATAAAATTTTAAAATTATTAAAATATTTAAAAGGTTACCATACTATAACAATAACAATTGGGAGGTAACAGAGCCCCTCACATGCCAGGGAAATGTGTGAGGGGCTATGCTCCCTCCAGTACCAGAGGCAGTGAGCCTCTGCACCCCAGTTGCTGGGGAACATGGGCGGGAGGGCGCTGTTGCGCTCATGCCCTGCTTGTGGGTTCCTGGTCGACAGCTGGCTGGCCACTGTGTGAACAGAACAGCCCGGTTCCTGGACCTGGGAACCACCCCCCATCGCGTCTCTGTCGTGTCTGGACTCAGCTTCAACTCGTTAGCCCTCATCCGGCCCCAGCAGCAGCCAGGCACCAGCTGAGAATGTCCTCCCCTGCTTCAGGTGTTGCAGAAACCCCCAGATCTCCCACTGAATGGAAAAGTCCAAGCGCAGCGTTGCTGCTATTGCTGTTCAGCACCCTCGGTGTCCTTGGGGCGTTGCAGAGTTTTGTAAATTAGGCAGACAGGTGTGTTCCCTCGCAGGGCTTGCTGCCTAAATGATAGCGAGAGGGAGGGAAGGGAGAGTTGACTGGATGAAGGAGCAGAGAGTATGAAGGAGACTGAAGTGGGATGGGGGCGGCACCTGGTTTATCTTTCCACTGAGGATGGAGACTAGAGCATCGCATGGACAGTGGTGTTACCACATGTCCTCATCCACATGTGTCATGTTGACATGTACAGGAAGAGTATGTGTTCTTTGTGTCTCCAGCCTAGAGGCGCAGTGCCCAGCAGCAGGAGTTGGGATGCCAGAGTGGGGGAAAGCAATAGATCTAGAACAGGGCTCTCTAAAGCAGGCCCCCCCCCCAGCCTTTGTGGACCCGTGGCTGCATTCGGGAATTTGAGACCATGCTGTGGACACCGCCACAAAATGCCCAATCAGTGGATTGCTGCTCCGGCATCTGCCTGTTGTGCCTATGGATCTTATGGATCCACCTTCAGATGGATACTTATTTGGATATTTGGTCTGCTTTTATTTATGTATGTATGCATGTATTGATTTCTTTATTGCATTTCTATCCCGCCTTTTTACCTCTTGCAAGGAACCCAAGGCGGCTTACATGATCCTCCTCCTCTCCATTTTATCCTCACAATAACCACCCTGTGAGCTGGTTGGGCCGAGAGTCTGTGACTGGCCCAAAGTCACCCAGTGAGCTTCCATGGCTGAGTGGGGCTAGAATAGAACCCGGATCTCCTGACTCCTGCACTCCCTGATCTCCAGCACTCTTGCCACTCCACCATGTTGGCTCCCTGCTTTTGTTGAAGCCTATGTAGAATTGCTAGAAAGCTGCATGCATGTCATATGTACGCATTCCTATGGATATATACAAATCCATGTACATATATTAAAAAGCGCCATGTTGGCGATCCCTGCTCTAAAGTATGGCTGTATCCACACACTGCAATCAAGGGCTGAGGCCCTCCTCCAGGGGAGGTCCATAGGGTGGCAAGAGGGGAGGCGGTCTTTTCAGTGCCCCTCTCCCCCGGTTGTGGAATTCCCTGCCTAGAAAAGCCTGTATGGCCACATCCCTCTGTGCCTTCCAGGGCCCGGTGTAAGTCTTGCTATTTAAGGAGGCCTTTCAGGGAAGCTGAACCAATCATGGATTCTGTTTGCCGGTTCTATGATTGTAACCTTGTGCTGTTTTTTATATTGTCTGCGCTGAGTTCCCCAAGTGGAAGACCAGTGGGACAGACACGGGGTGGAAGGGAGAGGAAGAAGCTGAGTCTGAGTGGGATGAGCCAGGGAGTGCTACGGGCAGGAAGAGGGGCTGAGTCAGGAGTGTGGGGTGAGTCCGGACCCACTGCCTAGAGAAGAGGGCGGGTCCATGGGGCCTGGGGGGCACAGAGTCAGCCAGGGAGTGGCAGAGGGCCCGGGCCCAACTCCAAGTGGCCCCTGAGGCCAAGTACCGTTCTGCCCTTCTCCTCTTCCAGGAGCCGGATGCCATGAGCCACGTTGCTGGATTTATGGTGGCCCATGATGTGAGTGCTAGAGACTGGCAGATGAACAGGAACGGGAGGCAGTGGCTCCTGGGGAAAACCTTTGACACCTTCTGCCCGCTGGGGCCGGCCCTCGTCACCAAGGACTCTGTGTCAGGTTTGGAAGCTGCGAGGCCCCCGGGCCTTCCTTTTTGTCTCCCCGCTTTGCACCCTTGAGGAGAGGACCAGCCCAGGCTCCCAGCTGCCGCACAGAAAACAGCATCGCCCCTGGCACCCCCTCAGGCAGCCTGGGGGCCTCCTGAGGCCCACGGAGGCTCTCTGGCTAAGACACTGAGCTGGTCCCTCCCTCCGTCCTGCACCAACCAACCCCCCAGCTTTGACTCCTCCTGGCCCCAGCTTCCCCCGCCCCCATCTGTCTCCTTGCCTCAGCCTTCTCCCCACCCCCAGTTTTGCCCCCGTCTTCTGCCTGGCCTGGGCTGTGCGTGCAGCCACCTCCCCCGCTCCAGAGGCGCAGGTCAAGCTCTGCTCCTCCTGGCTTGCTCCCTCGCAGGGGTGTCTGGACCAGCCGCCCCAGGCAGGGTCTCCACTGCACAGCAGCAGAGTGAGCCGCACTGGCAGGAAGCGTGGCCAACTGATAGTGCGCAGGTGGAGACCCTGGTGCCTGGGCAGCCCGTGTGCCGCTGCGGGACAGCCGGGGGAGCACCGCCTGGCCTGCCTCGGGAAGGAGATGGTGGCCTGGCAACGCAGCTTGACTGGCAAGCAGGTAAGCGAGCACCTGGCGCGGGCCGGACCTCCCTGTCTGGCCCCAGCTGATCTATGACACCAGGTCGCCCATCAACAGTTAACACCTGGACAGCCGACTGAGCAAGCACACAGGTCATAATCTTCCCCGCTAGGGTGAGATGTGCTGCATTTCTATTTAAATTGTAGTAATTATTCCTAAATTTGCATTTATACATTTACATTAGCAGATGTAAATGTTATGCAAATATGTCCCCTCATTTGTCCTTTTTTGGGCAATACCGAAGCAGCCACCCTGTCTAAGACTGCAGGTCTCTCCCCAGTTCTTAGGAGCTGTGTTTTCTCTCTTGCTCGGGATTTCCCATTGCTCTTCATCTCTCTTGTTACACTGTAGACCCTCACAACCTGGGGATCCGCTGCCGAGTGAATGGGGAGCTGGTCCAGAACAGCAGCACCAACCAGATGATCTTCAAAACAGAGGCGCTCGTCGCATGGGTCTCCCGGTACATCCTGCACTGCCCCATCCTGCCCATCCCCTCATATGGCCTGTCCCATGAATTTGTTGAAAGCAGTCCGCCTAACAGCACAGGTCCAAAGCCAGCTGCCAAAATCCATTAAGTGCACTGGCTGGCTCATTTCAAAGTGGTAGTTTTGACCTTGAAAAGCATCTCTCCCCCCACCCCCGAATGTCAGATCAAAGGAGAAGGTCGTACTCGAGATCCCTGCAATTAGAGAAGTGAGAGCAGTAGCTGCTAGGAGCAGGGCTTTGACGGTGGGTGCCCCAAGGCTCAGGAATGATCAGCGGGCCTCCCCTTGGGAACAGTGGAAGATGCGTGTTCTAGGACTGCTTTTATTTATTTAACGGTATTTATGAATCACTTACGTACATTAAAGAAATGTCTAAGTGATGAACAAAAAATAAGCCTTCACACAGAGGATAAGATTACTTTGCTGGGAACGCCTGCTGGAAAAGGTGTGTTTTCGGTAGATGCCAAAGCCCCAAGGGTGCTGGCGCCTGCAGTGGTTGGGAGTGCCAGAGAGTGGGCACTACAGTTCAGGGCCCTATGCAGGGCTCTGATGGACTGGCCCTCTGAAAATGTGGGTGCTACCAGGAGCGTATCTCCTGATGCACACAACAGCCAAGTAGGCTGGTAGGGGATCAGGCAACCCTTGTAAGTGTCTCTTTTGAGGTGGAGATGGAGCAGTGGCACAGATAGGGCTCAGTATAGCCCTGCTTTCTCCCTGCCTCCCATCTATGTGCAAGCAGCACAAAGGAACCATAACCAGAATCAGAATGATGAATGGGGAGATATGCACAGACTTCCCATATCCATTGGGTGCCCATCACTGACACGGAGAAAGGGTAAAACAAGGCTCTGTTGAGTCCGTGTGTGTGTCTGCATGCTGCCTTTCTACTTTATTTGTTGTATTTTAAATTGTTTATTCTTTATCCTATACTTGGGACATTCTGGATTTTGTAAGCTGTCTTGAAGGGAGGATGAACAGAACACAAGGGCGAGACTGAATTGCAATACTGTGGTATTACAGAATGCGGTACTTGGCAAAGAATTCAGGTTTCAGGGAATCTCCACTGTCATATTTTTTTTAAAAAGGTAGAGGCAAGTTTCTAGTCCTTATGGTTGGACTTGTGTGGCGAATGGCAGCTGAAGTCACAGAACCCAGAGGGGGCACTGAATAAGATTGCAGGTACCTGGGGGGAGGATTTGGCGCCTGGTGAAGCCACTGCCGCTCCGGATGAGTAGCACGACCAGGATAAATGATGCAAAGGAAGAGAAGTCATGCAAGTTGGCTGTTTTAATACATTTATACAGATTGCAGAATTTTGGTTTTCTTGGTGCAGAATTTAGATTTTGTGGGTGCAGAATACTTTCATTATTTATATCCCACTTTTCATCCTGAAAACAGGCCTCCAAAGATAACAAAAAATTAAGTCTCAACAGATATAGTAAGATCTTTTTTTTTTTTTTAAGGGTTTGGTGCCCGATGTGTACAGTGCATGGTGGGGAACGATGTAAAATGTCCTCCTTCCAGCACTTGGTCTGTTGATTTGAATGGGATTTAAGCAGCCTGAGTGCGGGATTGGCAGCCTAGCTAGCTCGCTAAATAACGCCACTGAACCGCCTGAATGCTCCTGCCATTAATCTGCCGGAGCCGCCGGGCCTCCTGCCTCCACTCCGTCATGATCTTCCTTCTTCCAGAGGCACAGAATCTCTCTTTCACATGACTCCTTTTCTTATGTGCACAGGCGGGAGCGATGCGCGGGGGGGGGGGGGCAGCGCTGCGCCTTCAGACACACATGCACACGCTGCAGGATGCCGCTCCCTCCCCCCCATGTGTCAGGGCGGGGGGACATGTGCTCCTCGGATGTTGTTGGACTGCAGCTCCCATCAGCCCTAGCCAGCAGGGCCAATGGTGAGGGATGACAGGAATCACACACGATCTGGAGGGGCACACCAGTGGAGGCTGGTGGCTCCGATGTCGGTGGAGGGTGAATCCCCTTCGGGTTTCAGGCAGAATCAGTCGGAAGTCTAAAGGAACTCTCCAAGCTGTGGAGCACCTTGGACAGCGCCTTTAGAGTTCCAACTGAAACCCAGCGCGGATTCACCGCCCCACTGACACCGAGCCACCAGCCTCCCCTGGGCCGTCCATGTACAGGGAAAAGGGCCCGTAGAGTTTGAGGCTCCACCCATGAGGTCTTTCCACAGACCCAGTGCAATGGGTCTGACATTGCTCCTCTGCCTTCTGCCCTGGCCACCCTTCCTCAATCTTCTCCTGGCAGGTTCGTCACCCTGTACCCAGGAGACATCTTCCTCACAGGGACTCCACCCGGTGTTGGAGTGTTCCAGAAGCCCCCCGTCTTCCTCAAGGTGAGTGCTGTGCCAGTTCAGTGTGCCCACTTCTGCCAGCACCTGCCCTTGCTGGGAAGCTTTGGTTGCCTCAGCTTCAGGGTGGACCGTTTCTCTTCTGTAGCATCCTGACGTTTCTCGCCCACTTTTCTTCTGTGGGGCTGGTAACCAGGATGACCTTTTTGTCACAGTCCTGTCCTCAAACTACATCTCATAAAGTAATCAACCTAAGTAATTAGAAGGCTTCAACAATAATAAACCTACGTGGTGGTGGTTAGAAAGGAAATAAAGGTCCTGTTGGAAGAGGCTAAGCGATGGGAGCCAGAAAGCCCCCCTTCCATGTCACCTCTCAGGCCTTTGGTAACCTGCCTCACCCCATCTGCAAGAGGGGATAATAGGAGCTCCTTTTTCAGGGTTGTCGTGAGGACTGCAGGTATGTGAAGTGTTTTGGTCACTACAGTGGGCATGGGAAGGGCCTTGGCTCAGTGGAGGAGCAGAAGCTTCGGATGGCCAAGGTCCCAGGCTCAATTCCCAGCATCTCCAGGTAGGGCTGGGACAGATTCCTACCCGAAACCCTTGGTTGCTGAGGCCCAGTGGTCTGAGTTGGCCCAAAATAGGTTCCCAGTGGCGACTGCGGGCAGGGCAGGCGGGCCCCAGGCACCCTCCCAACCTTTGGGTGGCCATGCTGCAGCACAGCTGTTCTTTGCACCAGGGCAGGCAGCTGCAGCTGGTGGAAGGCAGAGGCAGCCATGGGAGAAGAACCCGGCCTGCTCGAGGCCTGCTTGGGCTAGGAGCTTTTCCCAGGGGACTCCCCAGTTGTTGTGCAGCCCTCTGTCCCCCTTTCAGCCACGCTGCATGCAGCAGAGAAGACTGCCTGGACTAGAGAGTGGAGGTTTGGTCTCATGTGCTCTCTTGAGGAGACATCTGCATGGCAGTCCTAGAAGAGTAGGGTTGGAAGGGGCCCATGAGACCATCGAGCCTAACCCCCTGCTCAGTGCAGGAATCCAAGTCAGAGCATCCCCAACAGGTGGCTGTCCAGCCTCGTCTGGAATGTCTCCAGTGTGGGAGAGCCCACCGCCTCCCCAGGTCATTGGTTCCCTTGTCATATTGCTCTGACAGTCAGGAAGTTTTTCCTGATGCCCTAAGCATGTTTCCTCAAGAGTAAGCACTGAGTAAGCATGGGGGCTTCCTGTCTAGAAAGTGTGCTGAGAGTGCAGCTGTACTGTCTTCCTTGGTGTTCCTAAAGTGCCCTGAATAAAGGAGGCCAGATTAATGCCCCATTGGTGGTATTAATTAAAGGAGAACTGCCAGGAGCACCTGTAATGCTGGTTCTTACAAGGAAATATAGCCACAACACATTATCTGCTTTTTTGCAGTATACACTTTTCATCGCCCTTAAACGGCATGTTTGTCATATGCTGGACACTATTTAATGTTTGCTTTGTAAAGGTGAACACATTTGGGGAGTGCAGCATCTGCAGTGGGGCACAAGCTGGAAGTCTGTTGCTTCCTAGCGTTACTGCAGTTAATAAGGGGGCCATTGTGATTCACAGAGAGGGGATGAAGTGCAGTGTGAAATCGATGAGCTGGGAATCATCCGGAACAAGGTGGCATGAGGACTTCGGGCTGCGTCCCTTCAGCGGGCGGTGGGCTCCGCTAACCCTGCACAACTGCAGCCACGGTGCTGGAGTGCCTTCACTGATTTGGATCATGAGCACCAATTAGGGAAATTCTGGTTTTAAGGTCATTGGGATTGCCCCTTCTGGGATTGCTCCTGCCAGGTGTCACAAGACCAGGGCAGCAGACAAACTGTATTTCAGAAATCACTGGCAATTCCTGGACACCTCAATGAAGAAAAGTGAATAAGGAATGTAAGAAGATCATCGTCTCTGGTATAGCACGTGCTATAGCCACCTGAGTGTGACTTTCCCATTACATGCTACAAGGCTTTCCAGGTTGTTGAATCAGAATAAAGTAGCTGTTAAACACAAATTGCAGCCTAGCTTTTTGTACAATTTCTTTGTTTAGCACAGAATTTAGATCATGGGCCACAGACTGAGATTTCTCACAAAGGCCATGGAGGCTCTTGAGCAACAGCTGTGCAAGAGTTGGCATATGCCATCCAAGTCGAGGTTCCTTTAATAGTTGCATAGATGCAGCATCTCTCAGTATAGTATGGTACTGGTGGAAGAAGCTGCAGGTACTTCTGCTGCAAGCTGCTCTTGGCTGTGAAGCAAGTCCAAAGGCAAAAGGTTGCTCCTGGCACTCCAGCCACCATGCGCTGCTCTGTTGTTTTGAGTTGTCACTCAAATGTGTGTTTCATCCTGGCATTCACTGTCTTTTGGACAGTTGCTGTAAAGTACACAAATCGGGCTCCCCTGACAGATGCTGCGCTTCCAGCTGTCCCTATCACTACAATCAGCTCATGGCTGGAGTGCTGACTGACCTGTTAGGGACACGGCACGCACGCACGCCCTCCGCTGACTAGCCGATTACTTTCCAGTGCTCCATCTTGCGTATGACTTCATGCTGACTGTGTTTTAAAGACATTTCCAGAACAATGGAACCATTTTTAAGGGGTACTTTTTGACATTAGAACGCTTTTATCCGTATTCTGGTTGCCTGGAACCACATTTTTTGTACTGAGCATAAGTATTTGCACAGACAGACATAGGAAGACTTCTATTTGACATCACCATAAAAGAGCCCGGTGTGGAGAATTCTCTAAGAAGATAGTTAAATCCATTTGGAAATGTTTTTTATTATTTGTTAGCTTTATAAACTACACTTTCAGCAACAAAGGCTCCAAGTTTGGGATACAATAAAACGGCAATAAAAGAAACCAAAAATTCTAATACAAACCAACCACACACTGGATTTTTTCCACTAAATCAATATCAACACAGGCTCTCTAAAGACTCCACTTGAGAGAGCCACATGACAACTATCAAGCTGAAGTGAGGGGCAGTGGCAGGTTTTAACTGACCTTCACCCTTGCAGGCAGTTGTCCCCCCTTCTCCCGCCTGCCCCCACAAGCAGAAACTACGCATTCTGAGTGCCATCTCGGGCCTACTTGAGAGTCTAGTTGTAGATAAACTGACGTATGAATTTCTCCAGTTTCTCTTGGTTCTCTTTGCCAATGAAGGTCTCGGAGAGGTGGAGACTGGGCTCCCTTTGCCCTGCAACTTCTCTCAGCACCTGGAATAGAAATGTAGATGGGGGGAAAGTTCATCAATCCCCTATCCCATAAAGCAGGGGTGGGCAACTTATGGCACTCCAGATGTTGGCCTACAACTCCCATCAGCCCTAGCTAGCATAGCCAATGGGGAAGGATCATGGGAGGGCCGCAGGTTGCCCATCCCTCCCACAGAGGCAGGCTCAGCAGTGTCCTCAGTGAGGAGCGCCTGCACATGGCAGCCTGTGAAGTAGACAGGAAAACTCTTGGCCCAGTCATCTTGTGCGCTGTGTCGTGTGATACGTTTCTGCGGCAAGCTAAGGAGGCATGAGGGCTGGGGCCAAAGTTTCCAGTAGTAGCTGTATTTCCCTTGTCCGACCCTCAAAAACAAACTGCTTCAAAACAAAACATATAATAAACCTGATGCACTTGAGAGCATCTTCAGAGAAACAAAGATATGGGACAATCATGAAAAAAGTTTCCTTGTGGTTGCATAACATGACCTAGACATCTGATAAAGTGGGAAATATGTATGTTGTTCATTGCAGGGAGAAAGAGGCGGGCGGGGGGAGCAGAGATGGGGATTTGTACAGTTTGGGACCACACTTTTCCCTGGGGACCTGGTGATACAAGGCTGCACCTAACAGGATTTTGGAGAGACCATCACAAGTTGATAACTGCTTCCAGCGATGACGTGTAACTTAAATGGTCCTTTGAACATGCAGATGCTGCCAGCTCCAAGGGAGTAGAAGAGCGTATGGCAACAGAGCTGCTAGAGGGGGCTCCAGGCCCTTTGCAGACATCTGCTTCTACTCGGGTGCCAACGCTGGCCCCTAGGCGCACAAGGCCTTCCTAAGCACAGCTGCACGAGATCTCAATAATCCTGCAAAGTGGAATCGCTGTGATGCTCCAGTGGATTCTTAAACTGCAGACGTGCACCCACACTGCATGGGGGGGGAGGTTGCATGCATATGCAGAACTGCAGCTGAGCTGTGTTGGAAGCCGCCGTCCTCACGCCTGCTTGCATGTTGTGAAATGAACCCCAAGGTCACCCAGGGAGGTGGAGGTGTGGCTGGAACTTGGACCCAGGCCTCTCGGCAGGACATTGCCAGCTGGGGTCCATACTAGGAGGGAGGATCAGGACAACGGAGACTCAGAATCATGGGGGAAGGTGACGGAGCAGTATGGAGAAGTCTGAAATAGCCCACATCTTTCACTGCAATCACAAGGGCAAGGAAACGGTTCTCGTTTAATAAACACGCACAACATAAAAAGGCAGAGAGGCTCAGAATCACAGTAAAACATTTGTGCGTGAGGAGGTGGGGACAGGGATAATATCTCTGAGAATCATCTGAATAAGGTAATATGGGTCTTTTCTGAAATAGGACTCTGTAGTGAAACTAAGGGTCAAATGAGACACGATTGTGTGAATGACTTTTAAAAACTAAATCCTAGGTGAAGGGGGCCTGATCCAGATTAGGATCCTGGCATGGGGGTTGAGGGGCTTTAACCCTTTGCCCCCTGCTGCAATGTTGATGCAGATCAGGACTGCAACAGAGGGAAAACAGTTATAGCCACTCAACCCCCATGCCAGGACTGGGCCTCCAGACGTGCCATTTATTTTTTTAAACTCCACTCCCACAATTGCTAATTGTCTTAATGGCATCACTTCTAGTCTGGCTCTGAATTAGGGTTAGGCAACTTGATGCCCTCCAGATATTTTGGACTACTACTACCATTAGTCCGAGCCAGCATGGCCAATGGTCAGTGGTTAGGGAGTTGTAGTCCAGAACATCTGGAGGGCACCACATTGCCTAACCCTGCTCTAAATTGTCAAGGCAAGAGGGAGGGACATGGACAGGGAGATTCTGGCTACAAAAGAGGACAGGAGGGGCAGAAAAGGCAGGGCACTCACCCCCAGGTCCGTATAGATGCGGACAGAGATGGCGGTCAGAGTCCTGTTGGCACATTCTGAAAAGTAAGCAACAGAAGGTTCAGGGTGGTGTTGGCGCTGGGAAACAGCCTCCCTAGCTTTGGCTTTCCGGATGAATCTGTCATGATAGGAAGCACTAGGGGGCAAAGTTGGCTTATAAAAAAGAAGCATCTTAAGTAAACCCAGGGCGTAAGGTATCGTGCTTGCCACCCACAAGTCACTGGCTAAAGTAAGTCACAAACAGAATTCCAGATCAGACTTGTAGTATAGTGGCTAAGAGATGGAGCTATACAAATTGTGAAGCCTGCAGCTCAAACCTTGCTGCTGCCAGAAACACACCAGGTAGCCTTAGGCAAGCCACACGATCTCTCGCTGCTTCAGTCCCCCATCTGCAATTTTGGGATAATAATTCAAGCCTTTTGGGATTACCATGGATGATATGAGAGGTGCTTTGAACATTCAAACCATGCTGTAAATGCTAAGTATTATTAAGTTTTGGTTGCTATATTTTGAGGAGGATATAAAACAAAATTAGAGGTTTCAGCACCCCCCCAAAAAGAAGTCTTGAAAAACCATGCTGGGAGAAAGAGACATTCAAGGAACTGGGAGTGTTTAGCAGCCCTGGGGAAAAGGCTGTTTAAAGGGGATGCAGAGGTGGCTTGATACAGCCCATTTTTATTTAGACAAAAAGCTGTCTTAAAAAAAAGGGTACACGTTATTTACAGAATTCCCCATGCCACAAAGTCTTTGACCATGAACATGGGTAGTTGCTAGCCTTTCACTCTAAGCTATTTAGGCTACTACCAACAAAATGGGTTTTACTGCAGTGGCTCCCACAAAGGAACCTTGGCAGCTATGGTCCTGTGAGGCTGCTAAGGATGATCTACTACGGTCAAACTACACACTACTGCATAGTTTAAGAAAAGGGAAGTAAAGAGGTGCCACAGCCCACCCTCCAGGGAGGATTGGGATCCTGGTGGGCAGGGGAAGAGGATTAACCCTCCCCTCCCCCCAGACTGCAATCCCAACAAAAGCCGGCAGGGGAGGATTAACCTCTCCCTTGGGCATGCAGAGGCCCCAATCCAGTTTCCCCTCCCTGCAGCGGGTATTTACGTTTTTTTTTAATGTGCACCTTAATTGCTTTCATGTAATTAACATCACATCTCATTTAGCCCTTAGAGATTCCAGATGGCTCGCAGAATGACAATTCAGCGAAGCCCAGGCTGTTATATCAGTTCAGGTCTGCTGCAGTGCTGAGTGTGATCTCACACGTTTGCTTCTCTTTTGCTAGGGTACAACAGAGGCCAGGCACCTCTCATTTAATCTGTTTCGTGCATTTTAAAGGCAGGGACATGTGCCCAGAGGCCTCTGAGCAATGGAGGCATCTTCCCATAGCAATAATTAGAGCAGAGGGGAAATGTGAATCGAAGCCTTCCTGATTTGCAGCTCAGTCTCTGTCACTGCACTTCTACCAGCTCTACACATACAACTCCACGGCTACTTGAGCCTCCTCCGGCCTATGGACTCACCAAAGGAATAGTTCTCTTTTGCCTTCCTCACCAAGAACTGGTGCAGCTTCTCCAGGTACTGGGACTCTGCGCGGGAAAACAGTGTGTATGGTTAGAAGGGTGCAAAGAGGAAGAGTGAGTGTGTGTGTGCGCGCGCGCGCGTGTGTGTGTGTGTGTGTGTGAGAGAGAGAGAGAGAGAGAGAGAGAGGGAGGGAGGGAGGGAGGGAGAGGGAGAGATCACTCTCCAAGCAGAAGACCAGCCTCAGCTATGTGTGGGGATCTCTACCGCCACTGACACCTGCCTACAGGTCACAGCAGGTCATTGTCTAACTATGAGCCAGCAGGGTGGGATGCTGTGTCAAAAGGGAGGAGAGAAATCAACCATATCTTCCAATTGCATTTTAAAAAATTAAGAATAGCCCATGTCTCTTCCCAGCATCTCAGTGTAGTTCACCAACAAAGAAGCAACATAAAGAAAGGAGGAAGGAGAGTCCCTTGACTCTAAGAGCAACTTTTCCTAATAAAAAAGGAAAACAGTACAGGGCTTTATTAACAGAATGGTAAGATGAGATGTGTCGTCCTGTAAGAAGACCAGACAATGTAAACTCACCACCAGAACCATATACAAAACCAACTGCAAGTACAAATGCAGTTGGCTTATGCGCTCGTATAGGCCCTATACCAAAATGGTGCAGTCGCATGAATATGCAGAATGCTGCCGAGTGACTTGCTTGGGACAGCAGTTTTCAAACTGCGTTCTGGGAACCCTGGAGTTCCCTCAGAACCTTAGCAGGGGCTTGTCAGTGGGAAGATCAATCGGGACTGACAAGCTTCCCTAGCGAGCCACTCGCCTGCCCCTGTCAATCTTCTCCGGAAATGTGTACGAGTACATTCTAGGCACGCTCAGTTCACACAGGGCAACAAAGCACCCTACAAAAATGCCCTGGAACCCCCAGCAACACACAGGTTCCCGAAAGGCAGAACATTTGAAAAGCACTGCTCCTGCCCTTCAGTGGGCACTGCCAGTCTCTTCCCACTTTGGCACTGCCTTATTCACTGGCGCAGCATGCCAAAGGCTTTCCGTGGAAAATAATCAACGCACAAGAACTTAAAGCAAAGCAAGTATCAAGTGTTCCCTGCTGTGTTCTCCTACTGTGTGCCAATATGACTTCAAAGACTTTTATTGGTGAGCTATTCAAAGGAAGCTCATAACTCCCACAGTAGCCACAGGTACTTTTGTGTAAACGGAAAGCTACTCAACGCTTCTGGGGACACATTTTCACAGATGATCATGATGCACACTGACAGGGGTGGGCAACTTCTGGGGCTAATTTAAATCCCCCAGAACCCCATGTGGGCTGCATTCTCATTGCTGCCATGCCTGCACCCACCCACACACATGCACACACGGAGAGGCTTTCACCTCCTCCTCCTCGTCCTCGTGATCATGACCCTAGTTGCTGGAATGGGGTGGGGGGAGGCTTTAACCTCATCCCTTTCCCCTCTTGCCCAATTCCAGCAGCCTGGATCACAAGCAGATTCTGCTGAGAAACAGCTGTGTGGGGAGAGTCATCCTCATGCACCCGTATCCCATCAGATGGTCCTTGTGTGCCCGTTTCTAGCAGAATCTGCTCCCACCAGCCTGCCAAATAGCTGTTTTGGCAGGCTGGGGTGGGGGGTGACTCTGCTGGGATACAGGTGTTTCCCAGCAGAACTAACGTCCTGCCAAACTGACCTCCTGATTGCCAGGAGCCCAATTCCACTGCTAAACAGGGTGCAAGAAGACTATCCTCCTTGCACGCCCTGTGTACTGGGGCAGCAGTATACATGGGGAGGCACAGCACCCTTGGGGGGCAGGGCACTGGCAGCATATTCCCCCCCCCCCCGCTTGCACTAAGCGCAAACCTTCAAATGCCAGAAGCACCTTCCCAAAGACTATTAAGGTTGCTGGAGCCACCCAAATCCCGGGGACACCACTGTGAGGCATACCTGGCTGAGGGCTCTCCAAATCCCCAAGGAAGCCAACAGTTCTATCCAAGGTCTTCAGCAAAGGGGAGAGAAGACAGCAGAGGAACACAAATAAGCTGCAGCAGCTTTCCAGCTGGCTTACCTCGGGGAGAAAAGAAGAAAGGCCAGGGGTTACGAGAGGCATGAAAGGGCCAGCCCACGACAACTAAAAAAGAAGCATGGGAAAGGGAAGATTCCTGCCAGGTCAAATGTTACATTTATGGTAGATAACCAACAGCCAAGTCACACCACCATTTTGTGGGGGGCATTTCTTGGACCACAACAACTGAAAAATGGAGGTAACAAAGCAACCTCTTATATTCTTATATGAAAAGCCAGAGTGGTGTACTGGTTGCAGTGCTGGACTGGCACTCGGGAGATTCTGTTCTAGCCCCACTTGGCCATGAAGCTCACTGGGTGACTTTGGGCCAGCCACTGACTCTCAGCCTCACCTACCTCACTTGCCTCACAAGGTTGTCAGGAGGATAAAATGGAGAGGAAAAGGATCATGCATGCCTCCTCGGGCTCCTTGAAGGAAAAGCCACCCTGAACCCAGCTTCCAAGTAAGCACAAAAGCTGCAAGAATGTGCTAAATTAGAGCCTAGACCCAGAGCAAAGTGCTGAATGTGATCACTTGACCTCAACTTTCCATCTGTGATGCCAAACAGAGCAACAGCCTTCAAAACAGCTCTGGCATTGTGAAAATAAAGGAGGGAGGGAGGGAGGGAGGGAGGGAGAAAAGATGCAGTGATGTGTTCCACAGGATACACAGCGAAGTCAGTGGAAACATGCGCCGCACTCCAGTGTTCTGAGCACCAGCTGGCACCACGTGCAAGAGGACGCCAGGCTGCACTCTGGGCAATGGTTTAAACATCCATGTTACAATGTAAACTAACTATTCAGAAAATCCAAACCTTGCAAAAATTACGTATCTGTTTTTCTGGACCAATGTCTTGGACATGCAGTGCCATTTTTCAGCCAGGTGAAATATCTCTAGGAGCGGCAGGGAACATTTTGGACATCTCATCAAGGAACTACAGCCTCCATGTGCCCAGGAGATGGCACTGTCCACCAAGGGGTCTGGGAGCGACTGGCTGGGTGGGAAGGTAAAGGGACAGGAAAGGCCAGCGCAAAAGGCAGAGCGATGAGCGGGGGGGGGGGGTCTTCCACCCCAGCCACTTAATTGCAGAGAACCTGCTCCCCTTCTGAAAGAGCACAGAGAAAGGTCTCCGTGCTGCAGCCCACACAGCTGGCATTTGAAGAGACAGGTTGCGAACTCAGGATGTGTCATGTGAGTGCTGAGAAACAAAAGAAGTAGAAATTTATATGGTAATTTGATGTTCCCTTTTACACTGGGGATGAGGAAGGAGGGCGGTCTCCAGAGCTGCAACTTCCTTCCCACATGAAGCCAGACTTGGAAGGAGGGTACAGCGATCCACGGAGCTGCAGGAAAGCGTGACAGCCAAGGAGCTCACCTTTCCCAGACCACCAGGGCCGCAGGTGCAAAGCTGTCTGGGCTGGGAAGAAACAAGCATCCCCTGCCCCGGGAGAAGCATACTGGGCGGGGTGTCCATAGTCCAAACGTGGCTGCAGTGAGCCTGCAGCTTCCCAGCTGGGTGTTCTAGCACGCTAACGGGCGCACGAAGCTTCTTTGGGAAAGGCAGGGCTTTTTGTGGGGAGACAGCTGCACAGACCAGTTGCCTTCAACCTACCACGTGGAGCCCACTTCATTCTGTGCCATTCTGTCCCTCTCCCTCCATTTCTCTCTTGGGTTTTCAGATGCAACAGAGAACCGCAGGCCTCCTGCGCTTTTAACACTTATACAGAAGAGGGAATGTTGTGAAGGGCAGCTCGTCACACAATGGTGAGAAAAAGCTGGACCTGCTAAAATAAAAGACAAAGGAGCTCTGCTCCTTCTCATCTGGTTTCTCTCTTGGTCTCCATCTCAAAAACCTAACTAAGCAATTGTGCCAACAAAACCCGTTGAAGATAAATGTTGCAGCCTGCTTTGGTATTATCAGCCACACAGAAGCTGGGGTGGGGGGTGGGGGTGGGGATTACAGGACAAAGTATGCTATGTGACAGTATTGTAGGGGCTGGAAATGCTAAAACAGCACCCACAACTCTGGAAATTCAGATCCGCCGTAGAGTAATGATCAGAGTTCCTACGGCTACCAACATCTTCACTTCGCCAAAAGTAAACTTTGAAATAGTCGCTTAGTTGGTCACCTATATCAAGGAAGAACCACTTCCAGAGCAGCCAGAGAAATAAACTGTAAATTGAAAGAATGGGCTCTTTCTTTCAGTCCAGCAACATGCCACAAAGTGACTAACCGATATATAACTGGGCTGGCAAGCTAGTAACATTTTTGTGGCCTAATAACATCCGGTAACTTTTCTGCCCAGCTGGCCTTGAGTTACACCTCCTGTTGTTTTTGCTCCTCTGTGCATCACCAACAGAACTCTCCTCCAACAGTTCTCCCTTCCTCCAAGTGCTTCCCAACATCCAAGTTTACATGAATTCCCTACACCCACGATTGCACTACAGGTGTGAAATCTGACACTTGCTACAATTGGCAGGGACCCAGCTTTCATGTTTGCTTTTTCCTAAAACAACTTTCTAGACCTTATGGTTGCAAAGATGGCCCTGAAAGAATATGGGCAGGTTCACCAAGATTTCCAGGGTCAGCGATTTAGGATCCTATGTAGCTACTCACCATGACCAATATGAGCATTTGCATCATTTGTATAGGACACAGAATTATGCTTTGCTCATAGCAGACTTTTTTTTTTAAAAAAAGTACAAAGTATGCCTGGCCTTAGATGCCTCCAGGTGAGAGAGGCTGGCATTTGGAGCAAGGAGGGGAGGAGCAAATTGCCTCAGTGTGGAACCCATGGGATCAGGTGAGTTCAGCAGGGGGGATGCGTTCCGAAGGGCCTCTCGTACTTTGAAGCAGTGCTTCTCAGCCTCTTCACCGTAGTCGCTGTCGCTGTCGCCAAAGTCATCCGCCGCCTTCCACAGCAGTTTCCTGGTGAAGCGCTTCTGGGCTGTGTCACATGCCAAGAGGTCACTGGGCTCCTGAATGCGGGAGGAAAGAAGAGACGCCATTCGTTTCAATTCTGGTTAGGGATGGGAGACCCTGCTACAACTACAAGGCTGCAAAGGTAGTCCTGAAGGTATATGAGCAGGTTCACCAGTAACTCCCAAATACTGAGCTAAGATATACTATAGCAGCCTTCTTCAACCTGATGTCCCCCAGATGTTTTGGACTTCACCTCCCGTCAGCATGACCAGTGGTCAGGAATCCTGGGAGTTGTAGCCCAAAACATCCGGAGGGCACCAGGTTGTGGAAGGCTACACTAGTATGCTGCAGGAGAACTGTGGTGAACCCAAAGCAACCACACACAAGAGAGGCTGCCTACTGTCTCTCTATCTGCATTATTTCCAGCGTTGGACCTGTCTTTGTCCAATCAGCCTCCACTGGAGAAGTTGGAGCAGTTCTGCAAGATCTCTCTCCCTTGGGGCAACTGGATCATTAAGCCCTATCAATGCATAATTACTGACCTCCCAGTGAAGCTGCCTGCTGCAAGTCTTCATGAGTTACTGCTCTGGACATACCTCCTATTAAAAGGAGGCATGCTCAGATCAGCGCTTCATGCAGAAATACAGGGCAGGCTCCTTTGAAGGCATGGAATTCTTGTTCTCACGTATTCTAAAAATAATCATTTTTGGATACAAGATACGTGCCTACAATTTAAATTCCGGTGTGGGGAGTGTATTTCAGTTCTCAGAAGTTTGGGAAATCCAGGCCCAGATGCAACACTGAACGCCTCTGCACAATATGTTCATTCCGCAAGGCTGAGATGTTATGTTCAAATTCTGATTCTCTCACTACGATCCCACTTTATTCCAACCCCCTTGTAGAGGAAGAGCTCCCCTTACCTCCTCAGCTACCAATAATCCACACTGGATCAGCTTGTCCACGACAGCCTGGCAATAGCAATTCACAGACTGGCAAGGCTGGGAGGAAGCAAAATCAGATCAGCAGAAGGAAAGGGCTTCACCATCTAGACCAATGCAGAGCTGGGACGCAGCACACACATCTGTCCTGGCACATGCTATAATATTCAAATGTGCCAGATTGCCTTTCTGAAATGTTTCTGTGACCTGTCAATTTTATGTCCATTTTTGCCACCAAATGGCATTGATAGGTCCCCATCCAGTTACAGTAAAACACCTTTCAAGTGTATTTGTCTCAAGAAGTGAGATTAAAGCGTTTAAAATCACCCACTGAAATCAGTGGGGCAGAAAACACTTAACCCTGCTTGGATTGTGCCCAGGGTATTTGGGTTCATGCAATATCTGGGATCACACTTGCATCCACACCATTCAGTTCCTCTGCATGTGATGACCGACAGCTGAACGTGTGAAGCAACTCCACTGAAAAATGTCGTGTTTGATGTGATATGAATACCTGGACCATTGTGGCGTTACTTCAGTGATGGCATATCTACACACGCAAGTGATCCTGGTGTAACGAAAGCTGGCGTTGTGTGATAGGTAAGAAACTAAGTTACAAATCAGAAGTTCCCAGTTAGAACCTTGCCTTGGCCATGAACTCACTATGGGCATTTCTACACCAGCCTAAAATCCTGCATTGAAAATGGGGCTTTCTGCTTCTGTTTTAAATGCAGGATCATAACAACTCCCTTTTTCACCCGCTTCCTTTCCCCCCTCCCCTTTCCCGCTCCTTCTACTCGTATCTGAGTCTTCCATTATCTTTCATTGCTCTCGCTCCTCTTCTTGGCTTTTCCTCTTTTCATGGAGGGAACTCAAGCAGAACACAATGGAGTCATTTGATAGCTCATTATCTGTGATCTATTTAAAAACGGAGCAAAGGGCATTTAGTGCAGGAGGGTCACGGTGTCATGTAAAGAGCCCGCAAACCTCCGTGAAGGAGCAATCTCAACTGCAGGATAAAAGTTCCATGTGAAGGAGCCCTATGTGACCTTAGGAAAGCCATGCCATCACAGCCCTCAGTTCTCCCATCTGCAATATGGGGGAAAATAATCCTGACTTATCTTACAGTGTAGTGGTTGTAGGAACTGCAACTAGGTAACACTTGTGAAGCGCTCTGAATGCTCCAATGTGCTACACAACTGCTATTAATCCAGTTGTAGGTGCAAACCCTGCCCTAAATAAATATATATATATATATATATATATATATATATATATATATATATATATATAATATAAAACCCTAAACAACTTGGGACCAGGATATCTAGCAGAATGCCTTCCCTCATATATAGCCAGGCGACATCTAAGATAATCAGAAGAGGCCTTGCTGGTCATTCCAAAATGAAAGGAATGCTGCCATGAAGGACCCCAACAGCAGGCCTTCTCCGTAGCAGCACCCCACCCCACCCTCTGGAAAACCCTCCCCTGTGTAGTTCGGGAGGCAGAAAATGTGGCGTCTTTCAAACACCTCCTAAAAATGCACCTTTTCATCTAGTCATTCCCTGGGTTGTAACCGCTCTTGGGTTTTACATGCTATTTTTAAACTTTTAAAGTCTTAAATTGTGTGTTATGGCGTTGTATTTTATGCTTTTAATTGTTCTGGACTGCCCAGACAGCCTCGGGCAGTATATAAATGTAATAAAATAAAATAAATAAGTACAGTCCTGTTTCTCCGTAAGCAGCCTGCAAACCAAGCCCGGCCTGCTCAGCGCCTCCAACCCGTGCTGCCAAATCAGTCTCTCTCTCACCCTCTCCTTCCCCACAACCTCCCTCAAGTTCTGTGCTGCTTCAAGCAGCTACTGGCAGCCCAGTCCTGGCTGCTGCTTAACACTACCGTGCAGGGGCTCACATCAGCTCGATGACAATGAAGTGAGAAGGACCTATGTGGCGGCCCTGGCGTTCACGCGAACGTGGAAGTGGTGTGGGACCCCAGTGTGTAGGAAGCAGCAGCCATGCTGCTGGAGGGATGTGTGAATGGGGCCTTGGATCTTTGTAAAGTAGCCTTGAGGGATGATGGCCCTTAGGGACACAATGGCCAGGGCTCCACCGGCCTCTCCCAGGAGGACATAACACAGGGCTGATGAGGCATCTCTGGCTTCCACATCACCGTTCGGGTCTCGAGCAACAGGCTGTTGGGTGATGCAAAATTTTGTATACTAAAACATTTCCTTGAGACAGCCTGGTGGAGGGCGCTTGCTCATGCACAAGTAAGGTGTGTGGGAAATATCCGATTCACCTCCAAGGCCACACTCCCCAGTAATACTGGGTTCTTGTTGAATTCCCTTCAATGTGCAGTTTGGCTCAACTGATCACAAGGTGAACTTGAAGCTATTTGCTCTGGCAAGCAGCCCCTGCCAGCCCATATTTCAAAGCATATTTATCCCACTTTTCCATACTAATGCTCAAGGTGTCTAGCAACAATAAAATGATTAAATATAATAAAACAGTAACTAGTAATGGATAATAGAGTTACAGACAACAGATAAAAAAAAACCTTCAAAGGTAAGCCAACATCCCTGGGAGGTGAAAACCTCAAAAGGTTAGATGCCTGCCAAAAATGAAGGAACTTTGCACAGCAGCAAAAGGTCATCAGAGGGAGTGCTACATGGTTCTCTTGGCAGAGTTCCAGAGTTTAAGTAGGGCTACAGAAAAGGCCCTCTCCCGCATCCCAACTCAACTCAGATGGTGGAAAGTGGAGAAGAACCTTTGTAGAAGATCTTAACTGATAAGCAGGCTCATATGGGAGAAAGAGGCCTTTTATGTATCCTGATCCCAAGCTGTGCAGGGCTTTAACAGTGAGGTCTGACAGGCAGGCCAACCTGCCTTTTCTAACCTTTGAATGTTATGCTGTCAAAATCAGTCTGAGGGAGAAAGACAAGCAAAACTGGGTTCCTTACCGGGCACAGGAGGAAATCTCTTGGAAGCAGCTGGACCAGCAAGAGGGCCTTGTTATGCAGCTCTCCCTGGACCAGAACAACATCTCTGAGCTGCTCAGGGCTTCCCAGATACGGCAGCAGTTCCACCAGGAGGGCATTGACAGCACAGGCTGCAGAGAAGCACCACGTAAACCCTTTAGCGCTTAGCTGGCGCTCTTGCCCTGTCTTGTCTTTCCACAGTACTCACATTTGGGAGCTACAGAAATACTCACTGTACAAGGAACAATTGAGCCCTTGTGGCTTGCCATAAGTGGAAGACTTCATCTATGATATACTTGATTGTCCCTTGTATAGATCCCCAAGAAAAGTGTTTGAATACAAGTCTGGTCAAAATAGCCCATTGGCCTAGTTAATCGTATTTGCTTAAAAATACCGGTAAGGGTGTGGCTTTTATAGTAGTCTTGCCTGAAGTGTATACGGCCAAGATTCTTGCACAAATCATGAGCAGTGAATTGAGACTGCAGAGGTGATAAACATCGTTATGGATCTGTTTGGTCATGTATGATATATTATAAAGCAATATTCATGCTATACAATATTGATGGATTTGATTATTAAAGGTTTCACCCTCTCTCCTCCTCCGTTGCCTCCCCTTCATCAAGTATTGGCTTGTAAGCTTCTTGGGAAGGGATCCTAACTCAGTGACAGAGCACATGCTTTGCCTACAAAAGGTCCCAGGTTGCAGTTCTAACATGTCCAGTTAAATGTTTGGGGAAAGACCAGCGCCTAAGATCCCAGAGAGCTGGTGCTAGCTGGAGGGGACAGCACAGGCCAAAGAGGAGTGGGGATGGACACTCTGGACTAGAAAATATCTAGAGATGCATGAAAAATTTGTTTCACTTCCATTTTGATAGGACCTACCCAGACAACACCTTCTAGACCAAACATGGACTTGGATGCCATCTGCGGTCAAAGTCTGCACATTTCTGAGCTTGCAACGTGATTCATGGACCCTCAAAAAATGCATTCGGCAGCATGCGCACGTTTGAAAAATGCGCATGAAAAAGTGCATACTTATGAAAAATGTACACAAATACGCTTTAATCAATGGGATAAGAATGCATACATTTCAAGGATATGTTCAATTGATGCATACATTTGGAAAAACATGCATGAAAATACGGATTTTCATGCAAAAAGAAAAAAACAAAGCTCGCATTCTGACTCGAGTTAGAACCAGCTTTGAGATGGTGCTGCAATTCTTTTATTACTGTTACTCGTGTACTTCAGCATAAGGCAATAAAGTCTCCAGAATAGAAGACACCAGAAAGTACTGGAAGCGGGAAAAAGATGTTTAGACATCGGGGACAGGGGGGGAGAGTCTCACAGGAAATGGACCGGTCAGGCCTTTGCCCCAGGCCCACAAAAGCTGGAGGAGCCCACTCAGAGCAGCAGGCAGCATGCCTCTCTGGTCTGAAAGGCAGGCCCTTGCAAGGAACGGGAGAGGAGATGATTGTAAGGGATTGCCTCCCTCCCTCAATTAGCATCACCAAACCCCACCTCCTTGTGAGGGGCACCTTTCTGTTGACAGGCATTGGCTGCAATGTAGGGCACAGTGATTGGAAAATAAATAATGGGGGACCCACTGATGATCTATTGCCAGGGGGTGGGGGTGGGGAGCTACCAAAAAAATGGGCCTGAAAGGAGGAGAAGAGGCCAAGGCTTCGTAAGTTGGATGGGCAAAGAACAGGGCCACCAAGAGACATTGCTGTTCCCTGCCCATATGCAACACCACTCCCAACCTGTCCTCCTACCTACATTTAGCTAACTTTGCCAAATACTAGGACCCCTTAACTCTTCCTTCCCAATGTCTCTCATCCCTCAGCCAACAGCAAGCCAGACCTCTGACTAGGGCATGTGCGAGTCCAAAAACCTCTAAACTCACCCCCGACAGCTTCCTGGAGGAAAACAGGCAGGAGGGCAGTGCTGTGCTGGCTCAGCTCCATCACAGCTGCCTCTGTCCTCTTGGGAGCCACCAGAACATCCCCCAGCGAGAGATGGTGGAGGGAGACGCAGTGCCGCAACAGGAAGAGGGCATGCAGCACCACATCTCGCACCTGCCCAGAAAACCCCACATCACAGCGGCGCAGCAGAATCTCTTCCGTGAGCCAGACAAAGTCCTGCATCAGCCGGGAAAGGAAGACTCCCTGGCAGAGAGAAAGTCAGGGAAACAAAAGTGGACTGTTATTGTAAGGAAAATGGAAAACCTTAATCACCGAGAACCAGCTGGGTGTAGGGACAGTCAGTACCATCTTGCAGGCACTTTCTAATTAACTGCTTTAGAATATATGCATATGTCAATGAAAGTTGTCACCTGTCTCTCCCTCCTAAATGTAAACAGAACAAACAAACAAAAAAATAAACAAGAAGGTTATTTAGTCCATTTCACTTCAAAGTAGATTCTGGGAACCAAGAGCTGACCCACAGCAGTGCCTCTTGGTGAGGGGAAGAGGCTGCAGCATCCAGAGAAGGCAGTGCTGTCTCGATAACAGAATGACAGTTCAGCCACGGTCCCTGTGGCTGTGCAAATAAGAGCCTTTTCACTCATTGGGCTGCTTTGCACAACATGCCGGACCATGGGGTTTCTAACTCACCCCTGCATAACCATACTACAAAACAAGCATTATGAGAGGGTTGTTTAACCCTCAAGGAACCAACAGTGGCCGGGTTCGGACAACACACCACAACCCCACTGGGGGTTGCATATTCATGATGGCAGCCGCATGTGCCATGGTTCATCGTGGGTTAAACAACCCACAGTGAGCCTGGTGTGTTGTGTGAACCAGGTCAGTATGTTACTTAACTGAGAAACAGAGATAACCTCAGTTCCCCGATGATTGCATTTGCGATTACATCTTTATGACGTGCACCCGTTACATTTTACATGTACATGCAAAACCAAGATAGTGGGTGGACCCTTTGCCTGTCCTCCAGCATCAGTCACCCGATTTATAAGATTAGGGTTAATAATGGCCTTCCTCATAGGATCTTTGGAAAGATGAATGAGGAGGAGACTGGAAAGTGTTACAGAAAACAAGGGCACGAGCACCCCTCAGACAGAGACCTGAAGTCTTGGGGGCAGACAGAAAAAGGGATTCTACAGAACCAGGTTGAGGGGTGCTTCTAGAAACAGGGCTCCAATTGCTAATAATCAAAAGGGATTATGCAGCACCTCGATCTTTTCTTCCTTAACAGATTCTTTTCTGGTAAGAAAAAAAGGAAGGAAGCAGTGGGAAAACACGGGAGACCAACACATTGAAAACAATGTTTTATTCATTCCATTTACAACTTGTATACCATTCCCCATTCAAACAGATTCCAGAGCGGTGAACACAAGAAGTACAATAGTAAAAAGATAAAAGATTAAAATACCATATTAGAATTATTAAAAACAAAATGGCAATAATAACTGTGGCTGGTCATTTAAGGAATGTTTCCTGGAACAGAATTGTTTTCAGGAGGTGCCAGAAACAACACACTGTTGGCACCTTGCCTGGCCTCCAGGGGCAGGGAATTCCAAAGAAAGGGGGCCACCACACTGAAGGCTCTTCTCCTGGTAGACTCCAATCGTGTCATGGGTCCATGTGGATCCACCAGGAACATGCCCTCTGATGACGTCAGTGACCAGGCAGGTTGGTTAGGGAGAAGGGAGAACATCCAGAACGCTATCTGGTCACCCATAACATTCCTTGAATGACAGGGAAATTGCACAATAAAAGCTTTGTCTGGAAGTCCCTCAATTTCTCATCATTCCCAGAAACACCTTAAAAAGTGTTTAAAAAATCCCCAGTTCCTAACACAACTTCTTAAGGAGTATAGGTCCTGGATCCAACCCCCTGTTCCCTCCCCACCTTCTCATTCTTCTTACCTCTTGGTGTTTGTGCAGCAGAAGTGCAGACATAATCTCCACAGCCATGATGGCGGAGCAGGACACACCAGCTAGGAGGGGGGAGAGAGAAGGGGCAAGGCTAGATCCTGGTGTCAAGGATTCCATGATAAACATCTCCAGTTTGGGAAGATGCTGTAGATTGTTAAGCCAATAAAATGGGCCACACAGCTTCCTGACATTTACTGGCCTCAAGTCACATCTGTTCAACGGGGCCTTGAGGGTCAGCCCTTAGGAACAGGGCGTCAAAAAGGACAGCAATTAAACTCACTCAGGGAATTCTTGGCCAGTAGCCAGCAAGTATCCTTAACTCTGGACTGCAATATGTAGTAGTAGGAAGAGTCAAGATTTCTACAAAGGAGTCTACATCTGCCTAACAATTATGTAATGGAAATGGAAATTGTGAGAGGGGGTGGAAAGAGAGATTGCATAGAGTTTAATTCTGTTTGTGAATATCACAAGGTAACCAAATTATGTCCCCGGTATAAATTATGATAATTAAGCACATTTGCATGAACTAATTAACAAAACACAATCTGCACATTTTTACTATTTTTCATCATTATTTTTATATAGCAGAGATCCTTAGAAAACTGAAATTTGCAGCCAAGACCACATTCTGAGTCTCCTCAACGCTCACAGAACACAGCATATAAACAAAGCTCTAAAACAGGCGAGAGGCATCCTTGGATCTTAGCTGAATTAAGTAATTAATATTTTGCAGGCAAGAACTGGGAGGCTGGGGATTATACATTTTTCTCCTAAAATCTTAATCATTTGTGTGAGTCTTCAGCATGGTTTCTCTTTATAGATTATGATAATAAAGGACTTGGGCTGCAATCCTATATCCATTACTAGGAGTAATCCGCACTGAACTCAATGAGATGCAGTCTCTGTAGATATGTACAGGATATGTAGCAGTCAAGGCTAAAACGCTGGTCAATGAGAGAGGGGCTTATTCAATTTTACATTCCTTTGCTTTGTGACAATGAAATTGTGCTCAGGTGCTACCAGACGGATGGCTCCTAGCGCTACCAGTCAAAAGACATTGTACAGCTATTCCATCTTTTCCTCCTTAATAGGGTTTTTTTTGTGTTGAAGGAGTGATTTTGCCCATGAACAGAGAAAAGGCTCTTGTTGCTTTCTCAAACTAAAGTCCAAAATGACGCCACTAGAACCAAAAGGAAATCTTCCAGATAGAACTGGAGATGGCCCAAACTGTTTGTGTGTCTGCAATTTATTTTTAAAAGGCAACAAACTACAAAGGTCTTCAGATAGAAAATATGCAAGAAGGAGGATGGGGTATACCACATTTAAAAACATATTAAGACATCTGTTAACAATAATGAAGGAAGGGGCAAGGGTAAATTGGATAGAAATAGAAAGGGAATTGATGGGATTAAAGGAAAAGGAATTACAGAATATGTTTTATATTCAAAAGTATATAAAGCAACAAATAAGAAACAATGGAAGTACAATAAAACGATGATTAAAAGTATGGAACTGTAGGAAAGAGAAACTAATGCCAGGGGTTTCTCCATTAATACCAATTTGGGCACACCTGGAGTTTGTTTGATATAAAAGGGAAAGCAGTGGGGGAAAATAAGGTGAAAGAAATAAGATTGACCCAAATTAGAAATTTTTACGAACAGCGGAATCCTGTAACACAAGAAATATGGAATAATCGTGTACAAAGTATGGGAATATCGTGGTTAGTATGGATGCAAATCAGTAAATTTAGAAGAATTAGGAGGATAACAAGGCAAGGTTCAAGAGATTTAACAGAATGGGAAAAATTTCTAGAGAATTATCAATTAGGAGAGAAGGGCATAAGAACCCAAATATACAAAATTCTGATGAAGCAGGAGATAAAGGGGAATGTAACAATAAATCAGATATAGGAAAGTGATATTGAAGAGGAGATAGAGGAAGAAGACTGGAAACAACCTTTAGATAGATTTCCCCTTCAAACAATATCCAGGAAAATAAAAGAAGGTACGCTAAAGTTGGTTCAGAAGTGGTATTTGACACCAATGAAGTTAGCAAAAATGAATAAGAATCTATCACCTTTGTGTTGGAGAGGATGTGGAATTAATGGTACAAATACATATGTGGTGGGAATGCAGGAGTGTTAGAAAATTCTGGGACAAGATATTTCACGAAATACAAAGAATTACTGATCAAGAGATTTGTAAAACACCAGAATTAGTTTTATTGAATATGTTTGTAAAATAAAATAGAGACATTAGAGAAAAAAACATTAATTGGCTTCTTGTTGACAGCTGCGAGGCAATTCATTGAAAATAACTGGAAGACAGCCTGGATGCTGACAATACCTTTGTGGAAAAAGAAAATCTGGGGCATAGCAATAAATGAAAAGTTGAAACAGAAATTAACAGTGCACAGAGGAATAAAGAAAAGAGACACCTTCAAGAAAGACTGGCAAAAATATATAGACTTTATGAAAAAAGATTCAAATAGAATAACCTTGGTAGAAGCTTATAGAAATCCGTGGGTCTCATGAAAAGAAGAAGATAATAAAAGAATGAAACAGGATGAATATATTTCCCTGGAATAGAAATAGAAAATAAAGGAGGGGAGAGGAAGAATCCGGAAACTATCCAAGTTGGGGGAGGAATTGGGGAGGGATTCTGAATCACTATTAATGTGGTTTTGTCATTTCTTTTGGAAAAAAAATAAAAATAATTACAAAAGGACATATATATCACACACAAAGGAAAATCCAAAGAGCACCCCTTTTCCCCCAGTTAATATGGGGCACAATCTAGCAGGACGATCACCTGTGCAAGCCTTGTTGATGTGAATGGGATCATATGTACAGGCTGGGGAAGGCTGTTTTGGTCCCTAACTAACATGGGGCACAATCCACTGGGAAGCTGTCCTGCACGGGCCTCACTGAAATGGAGGAATGCTGCACGCAAAACAGTGCTGTGCTCTTGTGCAGCACCCATTCACGCAGAACTTCCCAGTGGATCACACCTGAATCTCCTTGCCTCCTGCTCTCAGTGGCACCGAAAAGCCTGCTGTGGCCATCTTACTTTGCACCGCAGAGTAGGGGCTCAAATTAATGGAACTTTTCCCTCTCTGTAGATCGAGGCCCGCCACAACTGAGCACATACCTGTCTTGGCCTAGATGCTGACATATCTATTATGAACGGGGTCCTAACAATGCAGTATCTAGAAAGCTAGCCCAAACAGCCTGTCAAAGCTTTTAAAGCCTCTCCCCTCGAGCACAGAGCTACAGCTGCCTCAGCCAAGCCTGCCTTCTGTAAATTTACACAGGGAGCCAAGCAGCCAAGTCCAGCTGGTGGAAAGAGGTGGGGGAATCGGACTGGATCATGCAGGCAAAGATAAAATGGAAGCCGCGAGCCAGACAAAGATTAAAACCAAGCACCGTAGGAGCTCTGGCTGGCAGAGGGGAACTTGAAAGGGCTCCTTCCTCCTTGGGAAAGTTCACCGCTCAGAAGCGAGGCCTTTCATTGCCCACTAATTGTCCATGTGGTCCTGTCACCTAGGTTTCCTCCAACCTTGTGTCCAAATGGCAGGACTAAGGGGGGCCATATGGAAGAGGGCATGATGCTTGGGGGCTTCAAAGAGTGGGAGAGAAAGACAAAGGGAGATCAGTAATGGAGCCCTCAGGCTGCTCCTAACATTTAGGAAATAGCAAAGCACTAAACTATGCAACTATCCTTTGTTAAAAGGTCACCTGCAACGGGAGAAAACAAAGCCAGATGTGGCTTTTTTGTTGTTCTTTCTCGCAGATTCAAAAGGGAATCTTCATATTCTTTTCTTCCACTGCTTGTTTCTTCTGCAGAGCAACATTAAGCTTTTAAGCACGGGTTTTTATTAGTTGTGCTGTGGAATACCATGGACTGGAAGCATGAACATCTAAGCAGCCCTGCTGGATCAGACAAAGAACTCTTGTTTGCAACAGCAGAAGAGTTCTTTTGTGAGCAGCAAGGTGTCCGTCTCAGCTATGTCTACTACTTTGGGGACCGAGCCACAGTGGATAAGGAGCTTGACCCCTGGCAAAATTCCAGGAGTCACCCTGGCTCCAAGTCTCCATCCCAGCCCCCTGGACAGGGAAATTGGTCATCCAGACTTTGTGAGGTGGCTTAACCCTGCCTTGGATTATCCCATTACCAAAGAAGTCAAAAATTGGCCCTGCTTCCACAGTCCTTCCCCACAACAACACCCCCATCCAAACAAGAACAGCACCTCTTCTGGATGCTCCTCTGCTCCTCTCTCTCCCCCTCCCGCAGCAGGAGTGAGATGTCTAGCAGCCATCACAGATGTCTAGCAGCCAGCGTCTTCCCAGGCCAAGGAGCACCACCCTGACAGGGCAAGGTCTCACTCTCACCGTTGTTCCAGGAGCAGAACCCATTTTAGGGGCAGAGCAAGGAAATGGCCAGACTGGAGTGGGGCACGTATGGCAGAAACAAAGGCAAAGTTGGGGACCTCATTCTCACTCCCTTCCCACGTGAAGTGCATTTGATTTCTTGGGGCACTTCTCTTAACAGGGAGTGAACTCACTATGCCCCTCCTCCATACTAAAGCCCTCCTGGATCAGCCCCTACAAAGTCTAAGGGGTTGCCATCCTTACCCTTCTCAGCCAGGGGCTGCCCTGAGTTAGTCACCAAATCACCTACTATTTCCTCTGTAGCTGCTGGAGTTTCTGACAAAGAGGAAGGAGAGGAGTCTGAAGGGGACTGCGATACCCCCTGCCCCCCAAGACAAGCTTTTTCTTCCTGAGTATTACCAAGAACTTCTAAACTGCTTAGAGATATTTTTAAATATGGACAGTGGTATACGCAGTGCCTTGCATAAGTATTCACTCCCTTCTGACTTTTCCACATTTTGTTGAGTTACAACCTGGAATTAAAAGGGGTTTAATTAAGATTTCTTGTCACTGATCTACACAAAATAGTCCATAATGCTGAAGTGCGGTAAAAATCTACACATTTTACAAAATGATTTACAAATACAAAACTGGAAAGTTTGGACTGTGTAAGCATTCACCCCCTTTGCTGTGACACCCTTAAATAAGCTCTGGTGAAACCAGCTGCCTTCAGAAGTCACAAAATTAACTGAATGGAGTTCACCTGTGCGCAATTCCAGTGTCACATGCTCTTAGATTAAATACACCTGCTTCTGGAATGTCCCAGGGTTTGTTGGAGAGCATATCTAAGCGAACAGCATCACAAAGACTAAGTACCTATCAAAACAACTCTGGGATAAAGTTCTGGAAAAGCACCAAGCAGGGATGGGTTATAAACCCCCCCCCCAAAAAAAAAAAAACTATGAACATGCCCTGGAGCACTGTTCATTATTACAAAATGGAAAGAATATGGCACAAATGCAACTCTGCCTAGAGAAGGCCGTCCACCAAAACTCAGTGACTGGGTAAAGAGACCAGAGAAGCAACCAAGAGGCCAACAGTAACTCTGAAGGAGATGGAGACATCCACAGCTGAAATGGGAGAAGCTGTCCATGGGACAACTATCCCCCTGATGCTCCACAGAGTTGGGTTTTATGGAAGAGTGGCAAGAAGAAAGCCATTGCTGGAAAAAACCCAGATCAACTCCCATTTGAATTTTGCCAAAAGACACGTGGGAGACACAGCAAACATGTGGAAAAAAAGTTCTCTGGTCTGATGAGACCAACGTTTTGGCCTTACCGCAAAACACTATGTGTGGCACAAAGCCAACAGTGCTCATCGCCATGAGAACACCATCCCCATGGTGAAGCATGGCAGCTTTTCATTGGCAAAGACTGGGAAACTGGTCAGGGTTGAGGGCAAGATGGACGGAGCCAAATACAGGGCAATTCTAGAGGAAAACCTGTTTCAGTCTGCAAGGGACCTGGGACTGGGGAGGATATTCACCTTCAGGCATGATAATGACCCTAAACACACAGCCAAAGTTGCACTGGAGTGGTTTAAAGACAAGAACCTGAATGTCTTAGAATAGCCCATTCAAGCCCAGACCTCAATCTGATGGAGAATCTGTGGCAAGACTTGAGAAGTGCTTTTCACCAATGGCCCCCATCCAACCTGACAGAGCTTGAGCAATTTGGCCAAGAAGAATGGGCCAAACTTGCAGGATCCAGATACAGAAAGCTGGTAGAGACTTACCCCCAAAGACTCACAGCTGTAATTGCTGCCAAAGGTGCTTCTACCAAGTATTGACTCAGGGGGGTGAGTACTTATGCAACCAACAAATGCCAGCTCATTTTTGTTTAATTAACTTTTGTGCCATAATAAAAATATTTTGCACCTTCAGAGTGTTAAGTATGTTTGTGTAAATCAAATGGTAAAAATGCCAATTAAATCCATTTTAATTCCAGGTTGTAACACAGCAAAATGTGGGAAAGTCAAAGGGGGGTGAATACTTATGCAAGGCACTGTAAATCTATTACAACAAACAAACAAACAAATGCAGCTGGGACCCCCGAGACGGCCTTAGTGCCGCCTACGTCCTCCAAACCAGTGGGAGCAGACTTGGCACTCTCTTCTGCCCAGCCCAAGGAGCCTTTGTCTCACTCCCAGCATGACTTTGCCATAAGAAAAGAATTGACAGAGCCTTCATGGAGGAAGTTAATAACCTCAGTTTTCAAGAAATCCTGTTCCAGAAATCCTGAGGGTATATTATTAGACTTAAAAGTTTCCTAAAGCAGATGCCACCATCACCACCATAACCTGCTGCTCATAGGCATAACAGAAATGCCAACCAGTCAGAACAACTAGAGATTGCCCTTCTCAGAGACTGTGAACCGTTGGCATTAGACTCTCCTCCAAGTCCTCAGTGTTTACTAGGACTTCTTTCCTGTGGCACAATGAACTGGCCTCATTTCCTGATGTGCCTACGTCTCGTCTGCAATCCTATTTGCACTTACCCGGGAGTATGTCATATTCAGTTCAGCGACCTGGTTCACTTGACCACTGCAACCCACTGTGGCTTAAATAAGCCATGGTCACGGTGCCCCCAGGCACCACTTTGCCTCTTCAGACCCCAGCTGCAGCATGTCATGTTGTCCGAACCCAGGCAGCAGGGGTTGTCTGATAGTTAAAAAACCCTCAAATAACCCGTGGGCTGTTGTAGGGTTATTTGAGGGTTGTTTAATCCTCAAACAGCCCCTGCTGCCCAGGTTCAAGCCAAGGCAACCCCCCACCAGGGGTTGAATATTCAAAATGGCCACCCAAACGCACCACAATCCGGCGTGGCTTAAGCCGCGGTGGGTTGTGGTGATCATGTGAACCGGCCTATTGGGATATCTGAATAGATATGCAAGTCAGCTAAAGATTGTCTCAGGAAGATCTCCCTAACCGTGGTCTTCATGTTTGCCTCCTTTGTACCCCACTTCCCTGGGGGAAACGGTTTCTGAATCAATTCTTTCCTGCCGGCTGAGAGAGCATATCATCCTCACTTATCCTTCCTTTAAGGTAGGAAGTCTGTTCTCCTTGCTCTGTTACAGAGCATTTGGCTTACATCACTGTACTTTTAAGCAGTAGCAGTTTAACTACTTTGTTCTGATGGGTTTTTGCAGTTATTTCTTCTTGCATCATTGTTTAACAAAGAATTTGGCAAGTAGTTCCCACCTTGTGGGAGTGAATGTAGGAGTGAGTATCTTTCAGCCTGTCCTTCTGTCCAGAAGAACAACATTAGTTCACCAGGTAGGAACTTCCATTTTCACATGTTCCATTATTCCTGTTAATCAAGCAACTGTTTCTTTGCTACCTTCCTTCCCATTTCAGGGAGCATGCGATGCTCCTACATTGTAGACACACACACACACACACACACACTCACTCACACACCTACACCTTCATCCCTGCTGTGTGTCAGCCACTGGAAGACAACACCACTAAGCTCCTATACAAAGCCTGGACCCAAGGAGAAAATTCTGCCATCCAAACAAAGTCAGGGGTCAACAAAGAAATGCATGTTGTCTCCACTGAAAATCTTATTTGCAAACAGGGGGATGATTACTGCAGAGCTGAATGCTACATTAACAGAACATACACAGGAAGATTATACTTTCTGGGGTGTCATGACTGCCTTTGCTGCTGAAGAAACTGATTGCAATGGGCCAGTTTCTGTGTTTGCCTTTAAAAAAGAAAAGAGGACATGGCTCAGCAAGACAGACTTTTCCCAGGCAAAATTCTCTTCTTTCCAGATCATAAAGAGAGACAGAGAAAGATAACATGCTTGTGAGCCATTTGCAGAAAGTCACGCAGCCTGTGCATTAACGTAGACAGAGCGGTTCAAGTATAATACTAAAATATCCAATAACTGGAAAGTTACATTCACACTTGGGGAGAACAGCTATAAACTAAAAAACACATCTTGACATGTGTGCCACATCTTTTATGTAACTGGGAGGCTGTGACAGCAGCTTTAAGCAACCTAATGTGATTTATTCCACGGCAGAACATTTCAGCTTCTCAGCTTACAGACAGAAGTAAATTCTCCACTGGGCAGGAAGTGGTATAAATGTGCTTGCCACAGCTAGGGTCCCTCCCCATCCTGTTGAATGCGGCAAGCCCCCTGTCCTTCTCACGAGCTTGGAGCCAGGAAGGAGGGCTGTGGACCATCCCTGTGGCCATGCTGCACTTCAGAGGAGTACTGAGTGCCCCAAGGTGCAACGCCACACAGGTGAGCCCTTGCCTCCCTCCTGAGCTTGGAGCTGGGCGGTGGGATTGTCCCTGACATTATACAGCACTTTGGAAGTGCTCAAAGTACCTCTGAAGCTCAGCATGGCATCAGAGGCAAGGCCAGCAAGTCAGGGCTGGAGAAGGGTTGTGGCATCCACCCAAAGTTTAGCTAATTACCAAGAGCAGCCCAAATCTGTGGACAGCTGGCAGGCAGGAAGAGCCACTTCTTAAAAAAAAAAAAAAAGTTTGTTTTGTTTTTTTGCTTAAAGTGTCTGATTTGTTTTCATCTTTCCAAACACCGTTCTTTAACCCAGACTTTGGGGCCCTCCTCAACTGCTGCCACTTAATGCGTGGCGCCTAAGCCATGCTTGCAGTTGCTGTCGATTCTCAACCATGCTGATGTGGGATCTAATGGCTTGCATGTAGGCGTTAGTCTGCAGGGAAGTCTGCAGCCCTGACAAAGAAACGACATCTTCTCTTTGCCTCTGAGAAGCAGACAGGGACGCAGACGGCATATCAGGCAAATATGCCGCGCATACAGCCAGCCATGTGTGCCAGGAACACAGCATAGAGGCGCTAACGACAGTGTGTCAGAGCTGGGTTAAGCAGAGTGCCCGTGCTAGCTGCTTTCCGCTTCCTCGCTCCCTGGTTTTCAAGCCTGGGAACCACAGTAACCAAAGAGGCAGTGACCTGAGGTTTTAGAGCCATCCGTTTGGGCTCACCTGGAAAACGTACTTACTTAACCAAATATCTCCAGCAAACAGACCTGGAAATCTGGGAGCTCCCCAAAGCCTAGGACATTGTTTCCCAATCTTCTGACGGCCAAGGCACATTTTTTCTGAGTTAAAACTGGGGACATACTTCACTCTTACACCCTCAAAAAGGCTTAACTTTTGTAGCTTATTAGATCATATTCATGTCCCATTCTTCTTCCAATGAACTGAGGACAGCCTGCATGCTTGCCCCCCGCCTTTGTCCTTACCACAACCCTGTGAGGTAGATTAGGCTAGTGATTGGCCAAAAAACCACTGATGTGAGCTTCATGGCTGGATGAGGATTTGAACCTGGGTCTCCCCAGTCCTAGTCCAATTACATAAGCCTTCCCCAACCTGTGGCACTCCAAATGTGTCCAATGGCAATGCTGGCTGGCGGTGATGGCAACTGAGTTTGACACAGCTGGAGGGCACCACCAGGCGAGGGAAGGCTGCTCTACATCGTGCTGGCTCTGCAACGTGTAAGAGTAAAGATTTCCTGTCCTTGTGGGGAGTGCACACCCCACCTGTTTCAAGATGAGTCCATGATCTTCCAAATGGAAGAAGGTGAGCTCAATGGCTCATGTAGCAACTCAAAGGGCTGCCTCTTGGGAGGGGAGCTAGTTCTGCTGCATCTCTGCAGCGTAAGTTATCAAACAATTCAATCACACCTGATACAATAACCCACCCCAGCTGAGTTTTACTGGAAGGAGCAAACCATTCAGATGCACAGCAAGCTATCTCCCCTTCGGACAGTCACCTTGGACTCACGAAATCCTTTCATTATTTCATAGATTTATTTCTCATTGGGACCCTCGCAATTCTTTTCTCTCCCAGGAATTAAACAGGCTAGGCATCCACCTCCACCCCTCCAAGAGATAAGCAATCAGCCCAGACAAAAGGAGAACCTACCGCTCAGAGAATGTAGGCTCAAACTGTCCACCAAGGTTTGTTGTTCTACGTTCAGTGCTACGATACTTGATGACCAATGTTCCAGTTTCTCACAATTCAGCATGCTGGGGCTAGTAAACAAGACAGAGGGATGAGGATAAAAAGAACCAACTGACAGTTCCCTGGGACTGCAGACTCTGGCCTCATCCATCGGCTGGAGAACTGAGGGCCACTGGGAGGCTGCACCGTTATAAAATCCTATAACTTGGGTGAACCACTCAGGGGAGCCACAAGGGAGCAGAGGGCCTGGGTTGTAGTTTTCAAAAATTGTTCGTGGGATGGGATATCCACCACCCCCTTGTCATGGTCAGGTCACTGGTGGGGTTGGACTTCTTGGTTCCACAACCCCTCCACAGGGGTGGAGGACCCATTAAGATGGTCCACCCCAGGCGTCTTATGGATCCAGATGAATTCCTGACTATGCTTTGGGATTCTTTGGAGCACGCAAATGGCTGCTTAGTCAAGACCCTGGTGGATGGCTGGAATGCTGCAATCACCGGGGCTTTAGACTGTGTGGCTCCGAAACGCCCTCTCCCCCTGAACAAAGCTCGGACTGCACCATGGTTCACCCCACAGTTGTGAGCTCTGAAGTGGGAGGTAAGATGGCTAGTGTGCCGGTGGCGGAAATCTCACTCCGAAGATGATTGGACACAAGTTAGAGCGGCAGCTTCAGCCTACCACATGGCATTAAGAGCAGCAAAAAGGAATTTTTATGCTGCTTCTATCATGTCTGCAGAGTGCTGTCCCAGGAGGCTGTTCCAAGTGGTCCGGAACCTGGTCGGTCCAGTTGTTCCGGAACCAATGGAGCATTCTAAGGCCTCCTGTGATGAGTTTGCAAAGTACTTTGCAGATAAAATTGACCGGATCAGGAGTGCTATTCCGTACGCTATGGATACAGTTAGTGAATGAAGGGCGGCCAGTGGCAGACCTGTCATGTGGGATCGGTTCCAGCTTCTTCCTTTGGAGGAAGCGGACAAGGTGCTTTCATCTTTAAGGCCGACCACCTGCTTACTTGATCCTTCCCCATCTTGGATCGTTATGAGCTGCAGGGAGAGACTCAGGGAGGGGATCAAGGCAGTGGTGAACGCCTCCCTTGAGGAGGGAGTGGTGCCATCAGTCCTCAAGGAGACAGTGATAAGACCACTGTTAAATAAGCCTTCCTTCGGTCCCCGAGACTTGAACAACTTTTGCCTGGTCTCGAATCTGCCATTTTGGGGCAAGGGGATTGAGCGGGTGATGGCTTTGCAGTTGCAGGCACACTTGGAAGAAGCCAATTATCTGGATCCATTTCAATCGGGCTTCAGGCCTGGGCATGGGACAGAAACGGCCTTGGTGGATATGGGGAGAGCTCTGGATAGGAGCGAATGCTCCTTCCTTGTTCTCCTCAATCTCTCAGCAGCTTTTGATACCACTGACCACGGTATCCTCCTGGACCGCCTGGAGGGGTTGGGCATAGGGGACACCATATTACAATGGTTCCGTTCCTTCCTCTCTGGCAGGTACCAGTTCTGGGGGAGGAGACTTCAGACCCTTGACTGCTCACTTGTGGGGTGCCACAGGATTCTATTCTCTCCCCGATGTTATTTAACATCTGTATGAAGCCGCTGGGGGATATCATCAGGAGGTTTCGGGTGCAGCGTCACCAATATGCGGATGACACGCAACTCTGCCTCTCATTTAAATCCTTGCCAAGGTTGGCTGTAGAAACCCTGTCCAAGTGTCTGGAGTTGGTGAGTGGCTGGATGGGAAGGAGTAAGCTGAAACTGAACCCTGACAAAATTGAAGTACTTTTTGTGGGAGACAAGGGGAGGTTGGGGGAGGTTGACCTGGTGTTTAATGGGGTGCGGCTACCCCTGAGGGATCAGGTCTGCAGTCTGGGGGTCATTTTGACTCCCAGCTGTCCATGGAGGCTCAGGTGTCAGCCATGAGTCAGGCACCGCTGAACCAACTCCATCTGATATGGTGGCTACGCCCCTATCTCCCTAACCATCTGCTCCCATCAGTAGTTCACGCCCTGGTCTCCTCTCACCTGGACTACTGTAATGCGCTCTATGTGGGGTTACCCTTGAAGACGGTTCAGAAGTTGCAGCTGGTGCAGAATGTGGCAGCCTGCCCGATTAAGGGCAGCCATCGACAAGAGCACATCACTCCAGTGCTGAAGGAGTTTGCACTGGTTACCAGTTGTTTTTCAGGCCCAATTCAAGGTGTTGGCATTGACCTTTAAAACCCTGTATGATTCCTGCCCAGTCTATCTTAACGAGCGCCTCCAACAACACCAGGGATGCCACTCAACGAGATCAGCCTTGGTAGGCCTTCTATCTGTCCCATCAGCCAGGACAGCTAGGCTGGTGAGGACTAGGGAGAGGGCCTTTTCTGTGGTGGCCCCCACTCTGTGGAATTCCCTCCCTAGTGACCTCCGCCATGCTCCCTCTTTGATGAGCTTCTGTCAGGCTTTAAAAACCTGGCTGTTCAGGAGGCATTTGGGGTGGGTAGGGTTTTTTTTTTTAGAGTAGTGCTGTTTTGCTATTTTTTTTGTTCAGTTGATTGTGTAAATTTGTTATTAGTATTGTACGCCACCTAGAGTGGCTGGGTAGCCGGCCAGATGGGAGGCTAATCAATCAATCAAATAAATAAATAAATGAAACCACATTTTAAACTAACCGTGAAAGTACAAAAAAGTATTTCACTTGTGTTGTTGGTCTTTTATTTATGTATTACGTTTTATCCCACCCTTCCTCCAGAGGAGCTCAGAGAGGCACATGTAGAGCTGAGAGAGGCACGCACACTTTATTGTCACAACAGCCCTATGAGCTAGGTTAAGCTGCAAGATGGATTTTACCCACTTGGCAGTCAGCTCTGCAACTGATGACGGCTTGTGCTCCTGTTGAGAGACGCCTGCAGTGAAAGAAGCTCTCCTGTGTGCCTAGGTGCCCCAGACTGCTGCAGGGCTAGGGAGAAAGCTACCCTCACCAACAAGTGACACCATAATGACATCATCATCATCATCATATTTATATCCCGCCTTTTTCCCAATACTGGGACTCAAGGTGGCTTTGCAACATTAAAAACTTGTACAGTTAAAACCTATATATAGAAATATTAAAAAGTTAAAAATATAATTAAATCATCAATCATATTAAAATTATATAAAATATCAAAATTTTAAAAGACAACAAGAAATATTACATTAAAGAGGTAAGGCTGCCATCTCCACCAGCCTTCCCCAATCTGGCTGGGGGATTTTGGGAGCCACAGTCCAACACATCTGGAGGACACCAGGTTGGGGAAGCCTGATCTACACAATGGCATTTTGGGAATATTTGACAACATCAGATCACCGTCAAATAATAAAGAGGACAAATGAGAATACTTGGCTGGCCAACTGACATGTCAAACCTAATTATAATCAGTATTAAAGGCCCGTGACCTTGACTAGCCACAGTCTGATATAAAGCCAGAAGTTTTTAATCTTGCTTGCTAAGGTTTACAGGACGCTGAAGCTGGAGTTTCTGACAAGTACACAAGGTCTACTGTCGGCTGTAATCAAAGTTTACTTCAGTTGGGGATACTGATGCTAAAGAGATGTTATTATAGCTGTTCTTGCAGAAGCTGTTGTTATGAAGAAACCCAAAGCTTTCCTGAGGTCATGCACTGATCAAAGGCATGTTTGCGAAGAGACAATATGAAATGATACTATTCCTGTAGAACTATTCTTAGTTACATTCAGGACACTTTCACGACATTCTTGCAATAATATGTAAAGACCCAAGTCAGCAAAAACCATTGTTCAGGCTTCTTGCTCACAAACAAGCTTATTATTTGCAAATATGTGTCTTTTGAGTTTACTGTTTTTTTCCTGCAAGCTCATGTATGTAGTTTCAACATGTAGCCTGGAAGCTGACTTGTAGTACAAGTGTATTTGTGCCTTCTGATTGTGTCTCCCTCCCATAAGGAGGGAACCCCCCATGACTGTAAAATGGGCACAGGTCCCCCGTTTTATTTCTGCACACCGACACCCCATACACACACACACACACACACATGATCATGACTACAGAACCGATTATCAGGATTAGGAGTAAACATTTGGAGCAATCTACTCTCCCAAAGGAAAATTAATTCAAACGGTTGTAGGAACATTTGATAATAAAGATTATCAACACAGCAGCAGACAATACGGGCCCATAGGGAAAGTCCCTGATGGCTTTTTAGTGTCTTCCAAGTTGGATCTTCAAGCAGTTTCTTGGAAGGTTTTCTTTCTGCCTCTTACTTGCCAACTCATTCCCTTATAATACAATTCCCCTTTCTACTCCAGCAGGAAAAAGCAGTTTCTTTGTTCTTCGGGGATACTTTATTCTCCTGCCTGTGTATGACCCAACATGACCCAAGATCTTTTCAGGAGATCCGTCTCTATATTGAAGTTAACTCTACCTAGCAGCAAGGGCTTCTCAGTGATGGGACATCACCGACCCAGATGGCACATCACATACAAAACCCAAATAGAGATGCCTGCTCAAATACATGGGAAAAGACTGCTGGATCACTCTGACCCCACCGTCCTTTCTGAAAACAATTTCAGGTCCTTGCAAGTGACACTGTGGGTCAGGATTTTGCCACATCCTGATTAAAATTTGGAGGCATGATAAAACGACTTTGTGGGCCACTTGGGCAGAGTTACCATTTGCCAAGTACTTCCGGTAAGAGAAGTTCCTCCAGACGCTTTCCTGAGCAGCTTGGTCTGAAGACGTTGTTTGTTACGTACTCCTAGGGAGAAGAGAACATAAACTGGTTGAAATGCGACCCATTCCTCTACAGCAGGGGTGAGCAACATGTGGCCCACAAGCAGCCCCCACTGGGGACTCTGGCACGACTTAAAAAAACCCAAACAAACAGCAAAAAAGGGGGAAACATGGTTTGCTGCTGAAATTCAGGGGCAAACCACTACGCAGGCTTAGAATGGACATATTCAGCTTGAAATCAAGTTAAACTTGTCCATTCTAACCCTCTGTAGCAGTCTACCATGAAATTTAAGTGGTAACCCGTGACTCCCCTCTCTCTTTTTGCCTTCAGCTGGGTGGCAGCAGGAGTGCAACCTGCAAACAGTCCAAGGTGGGGGGGGGGGGGAGAAGGACTGGTCCCTGGACCACCTGAAGTTGTCCACCCTTTCTCTAGAGAGAAGGGAGGATTTGCCATTATCCAGCTAACCCCTTTTCTATTCCCACAGTTCTGGGGCTGAACGCTTCAGGTCCACCCACAATACCTGCAACGAGAAGGGCTGAGCAAAATCAACGCGGATACAGCCCAGTCTTCGGCAAACAGCTCGGCAGATGGTCCAGAGAGATGCCCAGAGACTAATGGTCTGGGTGGGGCTCTAACAAAACAAAGTAAGCATTAAAAACGTTGACAGCTGCTGGGAATAGTTTGCTTTGCCTTAATTTAGACCTTGTCTACACATGCAAAAGAATGAGGTGGTAGAATGGACTGTGCAGGTGGGCAATCACACTTTTAAATGCTCCTTAAGTTAAAAAAAATTCTCCCTGAAAGAAAAATCCAGGACATCCGAAAGGGGGTGGGGGTGGGAGTTTGTAGACCAGCCCACTCCCTAGTGTACTAGTTTTTTCTACTTGCAGTGAGTTTTGTTGTTGTTGTTTTAGATGCAAAAGCATGCAAACAGGCAATTCTTCCCCTTGAAGGGGCCACAAAGCAGCCTCTGGCATCTCCAGATGGGGCTGTAAAAGCCTGTAGAACAGTTGCCTCAGCACTCAGGCTTTCTTCACACGGAGCTTTTATCCTGTGATTGAGATTACTCCTTCACGGAAGTTTGTGGGCGCTTTACATAACGCCATGACCCTCCAGGGCGTCTCCTGCACTAAATGCCCTTCGTTCTGTTTTTAAGTAGACTAGATCGCAGATAATGAGCTATCAAATGACCCCATTGTGTTCCGTTTGAGTTCCCTCCATAAAAAGAGGAAAAGCGGCAAGAAGAGGAGCAAGATCAATGAAAGATAATGAAAGGCTCAGATACGGGGAGAAGGAGCGGGAAAGGGGAGGGAGGAAAGGAAGCGGGTGAAAAAGGGAGTCGTTGTGATCCTGCATTTAAGACGGAAGCAGAAAGCCCCGTTTTAAATGCAGGATTTTAGGCTGGTGTACAGAGGCCCTCAGTGTAGATGAGAATGAGCCAGATGGAACAATGGTTTAAGCAAACGCAGTAAGCACTCATTATCAAGCCTACTCTGTCTGTGGCAGTGATGACAGCAAAGAAATCATACTTCACTCCCATTGTGTCTTCAGAATGAAACCTAGCAGAGTTTTTTCAAGCGGTTCAGGGTCTCCTCCAACTCAGCCCATCAAGAAATGTACAGAAACCTTTGGAAACCCAACGAGGCACGTCTGCCATACCCTTTGGGATAAAAGTCACTCAGAGTCACTTCACATTGGCTGCCACTGTTATAATAATTCATTGTGTGTCCAGAGTACCACCTAGCCCATTTGGATTGGATGAATGTCAGTTGCTGGGGCCCAGATCTATGGATAAGATGCTTGGAGAAGTGTGGCCTGTGCACTCAACCCTTGCTCTCCTTGGCTCAAAATATTGAGCAAGGAGGGACCGATGAGCCAGCGAATGCTTCCTTGCCAAGGGGTAGTGATCCCAACTGCCTTGAGGGTGACTGTAAGACTGCTCCTATAAAGTCCCTTCTGTACCCATTAGCTTGGAATAACTATTAGCCAGCCCCTAATATTCCCTTCCTGGTCAAGGAAGGCACATTAGCAAGTGGTTGCTGTACAGCTCCAGGAACTGATAGGTACACTTTGCAAAAGCAGGCAGAGGCGAGCCAAAGACCACTGGACTAGTGGCTCAGAGAAGAAGGCCCAGTGGCCTCTCTCAGTGACAGGATGACCACACTGATGGAAAACAGGAACCGCCCCCTCCAGGTGGTGGGGGGGAGCGCTTCATATCAGCCAGTGTCACCCACTGGTGCTACCTGACTCCCTAGGCCGTGAGGATTTCTGAGCTATTGTGCGAGTGTCCTGATTCAAACAGCCTGCAGCCTCCTCCTCCGACCAGCTGCCTCAGAAGCTCAAGGATCCAATGCCCGATTTGCAAGGCTCCTAGTGACTAGTCTGAGGTTTGCAATGCCCGCCACTCTTGTAGGTCATTAAAGATACAGAATGATGGGATGGGAGGAGCTGGTTATCTCCTTGGTACTACTGAGGTGTGTGTGGGGGGAGAGAGTACAGAAATCTAAGTTATGGGATTGACTACCAGCCTCTAAAGTGATCTGCGGGAGGATAAGCACTAGCTGTACATAGCTACCGTGAGCCTGACATGGACCCGATGCTCCAAAACAACAACCTTTCAGCACCTCCCACTCCTCCCCAAACAAACACACATACAACCCTACACAGACCAGCCATACAGTTGGGCAATACAAGTAATACTGAGCACAGAATCAACTTAATTTCAATTTCCAGAATCTTCTCTTTTAACCTATAATTCCATTCTCCTCTCAGTATCATATATACTAACAGAGAACTCATTCTCTGAGTTCCAATCCTTATGTAACCAAAATGGCACCATCCACACAAAGGAGGGAATCAGCAGGCTGTGGGGAGCCCCAAAGTTTGCAGAAATACAAAACGGCTTTAGGGGAAAAAAACCTAAGAGGAAACCCTACAAAAAAACACCCCGTGGGGACTGAGGATGCTCAGCAGCCACAGACAGTTGGCTGCCTGTTGGAAAGGGGGGAGCGGGAGGGACAGAAAACCAGTGGGGTAGAACGAAGCATCCCAAAGAGGGCATGGCTGGCTGACTCCTGCAACAGGAGCACTCCACACCGCAATGTTTTGTTGCTGGTCCCACTTGTTAACTGTAAAAACTATTATCAGACTCCACTGTCCCTCACCACAGCAGTTCTTACCACTTGTCCCCCGCGAATCAAATCAGGGGCTGTGTCATAGGAGATCCCTAGGGGCACCATCATGATGTCAGGGATGGTGCCTGAATGGAAAGCATTGACCACCAGGCTCAGCCACTCCCTGCTGGAGACAGAGAGCTGCAGCGCACCAGAGGAGGCCTCTTCCAAGAAGATCAACAGTGGCTGCCTGTTCCGAAGCAGCTCCTCGACATACTGTGGGGGCAGAGAGCACAGACAAAGGTAGCGTGGGGCAAGATCTCCACATTTGTAGGCAAACGTGCACAAGTGACCATTCGCAATCGCTGTAACTGACAAGAACAATCTTCCTAGCCTTGCAATCCTCATTTGGTGAGGAGATTAAGACCTAAATGAACAGAATCATATTTGCTAATAAATTCTAGTTTGGGGCAATGTGTGTGTGTGTGTGTGCGCGCGCGCGTGCGCCTGCGTGCGTGCCTGTATAATTATTCCATAGGCATGCAAAAAATGAACAGAATGTGTTGTTGGGCCCAGAATTCAGTTCCATGACAATTTCAGATTTCCTTTTATTTCAAGTCCTTATGCTTCTGAAGTTTTGATTGAAAACATGTGGGCAATGTCTGCTGAAATCTCAGTAGCTAGGGAGATGGCTGAATAAAGTTTCTAATGGGTGTGGGCAGGAAATCAGCACTCTCCATAGCTCCTTCCTCTCCCCCAAGACCAGCAACCCCTGACCCCACCCAAATGCAAGGTAAATCAAGACATTCTGTAGGGGTTTCCCCCCAATTGGCTTATATAGGTTGCAGAATCCAGCTTTTCTTGGTCCAGAACTTAGAATGCTTGGACAAAGGATTTTAATTTTGGAGGGCGTGGAGTCTATAGGCAGCCCAATCCAGTTTTCAAGACACTGACTACTAATCTGTCCTGCATGGAAATAAGTATGCCAGCCTTCTTCCCTAGGCCCATCAAAGGCAGCTAGAGCACTCATCAGAACATTACAGGTTCCAACAAATGTATAGGAAAGGACCCAAGGCTCTTTCCTCTCCCCTCCCAAGCCAAATAAGGGGGCCATCATCACTAACAGCAAACTGGGAGAGGTTTTCCCTATTCTCTCAACTTTCTTTTATGAGAACAGGGGGAAGTAGATAAGGCTTTTTTATTTAGGGGTGGGGGGAAATAACAAAACAACAAAATAGAAGTCAGTATAATAATAAACAGACTGGCAAGGAGTGACAGAGAGAAATTTCCCCCTCTCTCTACTGCTAAAATGTTGGGGTCACTCAATAAAACCAAGCAGCAGAGTCCTTCTTCGCAAGACTTCTACTGAACATGTAGAATTAGTTGCCACAAGAGAATAGAGATAGCCACTGCTGGACTTATCTAAGGTAGAGGCCATTAGCCCTGACAGCAAAATGGAGCCTCCATGCTCAGAAGGAATATACCTCCAATTATCAGCTGCTGGAGGCAAGCATCAGGGCAGGGCCATCTCAACCTTGCTCTGCTTCTGAGCTTCCCAGGGGGTCTCAAAGGCCGCTTTTTAAACACGAATGCTGGATTCAATGGACCTTCTATCTGGCCTTTTGTTCCAACCAACCTTGGGAACAAGTCTTCACACTTAATGCCCAAGCAAATGGGGAAAACCCTTGATCCATAAAATCAAAGCAGCTCAGAGCCTATGACATGCACACACAACCTAGGGATGTCCACTGATACATGGCAGAGACTGATCAGCCTATCACCACATGGAATTGGCAATATTCACAGGGCCCACAGGCTGATCAAACACAGTAGGAGCTTGGCTGTGCAAAGAAGAAGCTGCTCCTGTGAGTGGGTAACTATGTTTGTGCCTTCCCCAAGGTGTCTGGCAGAGGAGATGGAAATTATCACCACGACTTGCAAATGCACTTGTCTTTTTCTGGCTGAGGCAGCAAGTCATGCAGGGTTTCAAATCAGCTCCCCAGTTGAAGAAAATAACAAATCGTCATTTTACACTTCCCTGAAGAAAGCATGCATGACAAATGTTGCTAGGACACCAGGAAAACTTGGGCGAAACACAACTGATCTCTCTCTCTCTAGGTGGTTCTAGATGGACATCTTCTAGCACTACCAATGAGAAGGCATTGTGGAGCTATTGTGTCTTTTCCTCCTTAACATATTTTGTTGTGGGAAGAAAAAAGACAGAAGCAACAGTGGGAAAACACAGGAGGGTTGCAAGTGAAAGACAATGACTTCGGGACCCCCCCATAAAATCAACATCTGGACCCACCAAAGAATTCTCTGAATAAGGCAGGATGAGACTGCATGATTAAAGCCTCATCTGGAAGCACACCACACACACACACAGGAGTTAGATTCAGATTCACTGACTCATTTCAGCTTTAATGAAACATAATACTTATTTACGATATCATTTGCTGGTATGTCTAGGTTGCAAGAAACAACAACAACAACACAGTCTTTTGAATATAAAGTAGTTTTTATCAGGCATGATGCAGGGGGTGGGGAGAAAAACTAAGATGTATATGATTTGTGAGCTTCTTGTTTTTGAATAGAAACTATTTAACCATAACAATTATAAAAGCCAACAAAATTAAGATGCACATACCTCTAAGAGATTACTGTTGAAATTTGCCTGAAGAAGATACATGCACCCCCCAAATCTGGCCACTGCGAAAGCTAATTTCTGCAGGTTGACTGTGGGTCAACCTCAGTATACCAATTATGGCAAATCTAGACAGCATAGTAAGAAGCAGAGACATCACCTTGACGACAAAGGTCTGTCTAATCAAAGCTATGGTTTTCCCCGTAGTAATATATGGCTGTGAGAGCTGGACTATAAGGAAGGCTGAGTGCCGAAGAATTGATGCTTTCGAACTGTGGTGCTGGAGAAGACTCTTATGAGTGTCCTGGACTGCAAGGAGGTCAAATCAGTCAATCCTAAAGGAAATCAACCCTGACTGCTCATTGGAAGGACAGATACTGAAGCTGAAGCTCAAATATTTTGGCTACCTAATGCAAAGAGAAAACTCACTGGAAAAGACCCTGATGCTGGGAAAGACTGAAGGCAAAAGGAGAAGGGGACAGCAGAGGATGAGATGGCTAGATAGCATCACCGATGCAATGAATATGGACTTGAGCACGCTCCGGGAGAGAGTGCAGGACAGGAAGGCCTGGCGTGCTATGGTCCATGGGGTCACGAAGAGTCGGACACGACTGAACGACTGAACAACAACAACAACAACAACACAAATCATTAAACATTTGACCTAATATGTAATATTCAGCATACATAAATCTCTTGATGGATCTGATTCAACCCACATTCTCACAAAGCCAACAGAGTCATCTGAATAGGTTCAAGTTATAGCCTAGCTGCCCTTCACATTCACCATGGCAATAGCCGTTACATTTAAGCCAGGCTCTTAAGGCCCAAGGCACACAGGATGTGACCCACACAAAAAGGAACCTGTGAAAAATTTCCAGGAGTGCCTGGCCACATAAAAATACACTTTCCACACACGCGGGCCTACTCATGTTTAATCTTGGCATGCCAACAGCACACACATCCACTGCAGTAATTGTTAACGTGCCAGGGTGAACATAGATCAGCGCATGGGATAAGTGTATCTCAACATGACAGGCATGCACAGGAAGTGTACATGGGTCAGTAAGTGCTTTCTGCGTGGCCTGCATCCTGATTAATTCAGGCCTTCACTGTTGAGAACTTCGGAGTTCCCCCAGAAACAGGCAGAGAAGACTGGAGGGAGAAGCAGTTTCCTAGGCAAGCAAAGAAGCAGCCCTGCTGGCCCTCCTCTTTCTCCGTCAGACTGTTATCTCTTCTTTAGCAGCTAGTTGTCCCAGCTCCAATCCCTCTCAACCCCTAGGGATAATTGGCTGCTAAAAGAGAGATAAGCAGAGATACTTCCAGCTTTCTCTGCCAGTCTCCAAGGAAGCTTCAGAATTCTCAACTGTCGGAGCCTGCCTTAGGGCCAAACTAGATCTGATCATGGAACTCCCATGTCACATCTCCCAAGATTCTCTTCTTTACTTAAAAGTAGCCATTGGGGCATGGCTTTAAGCTTTCCCCCGCTGCCACCCCCCACACCATTTTCCCAATATAAATGCCCTATCCCCAAATGCTTTTAAGCAAAGAAAATGGTGTAAAGAGATTAACGATCTCCTATGTCGCATTTAGTTTGGCCCTTACACATGGCTACTCTTGATGTGATGAATGTAATATGTAGCAAGGCTCTAAGGCCATAATGTGAGGAATCATCCAGGAGTGGGCAACTTGAAGGCCAAAATGTCTGGAGGGCCACAACTCCCATCATCCCTCACCACTGGCTATGCCAGTTAGGGCTGATGGGAGCTGTAGGCCAAACATCTTGAGGGCCATAAGCTGCCCACCACATATCCAGACAACCACAAGATTAAATACCATTGGAAGCGGACATGGAAAATGCAACCCAAGACTACAAAGACACTGTTACATTAACAGGCCCTCTGCCAAATGTTTTTAGAAGTGACTTCAAAATGCTCTGTCTGTTCTCTTCCTCCCAGATACTCTTTCTTCCTCATCACTATCCATCATTAGCAGCAGCAAATCAAAGTTTTGGCAACTCCCATGTGCCCACAGCCGAAAGCAATCAGAATCTCCCTCCCCTCCAAAAATAAAATATTCAGCTTACTGAAGCTAGAACAGCTCTGGAGAGCACCCCTTGTTCACTGTCCCATGTCTGCTGCGCTCCTTGTGGCAGAAACACCCCTCCTAGGCGAGTCAGCAGGGCCCTGAACAAATGGGAACGGGGAGGATAGTTAGTTCATTGTTAGCCAAAACAGCTGCTGAGCATATTTCGCAGATCCTTGAACGCCTTGTGGAGGGAGAGACAGGATGTGGTCTGTGGGACAGAATTCAGTATCCTTCAAATCTCAGACGTCTAAAAATAAAATAAAATAAAATAAAATAAAATAAGGACAGCACTTCTTTTTTTCTAGCTATGGAGATAAGCTTGAAAACATGAAAGCTGTGGCTACTAAAATATCCAAAGCTGAAAGGAAGGCAAAGAGGTCTCCCAGCTATCATGGAGCGGCAGCTCCAGCACTCCATGTGGCATAGCAAAACTAGAAGGAAATGTATGAAAATAAGGTACACAATTAAAGATATTGTGGTTAAGATTTTAAAATTTTCTAATATTACTGATTTATCAGTTTTTAGTTCAAGCAGAATCTGGAGTGGGGAAAGTCAAGTCCCCAAAATTGTCCGTCTGGAAAACTAAATTCTGCAAGTTTGTTGTGGGCAGAACATATTATGCAAATTCCACAAATTATTACAATATTGTTATTTCATTTAATAAGCCTTACAAAATTTGATTTAGTAGACACAAACACCACTCAGCATCAGCAGAAGCGGTAAAAGCTTTTTCAAGACAGAGCCACCCATGCTAATTGCAAAAAACAGTGAAACCTGGGAAGGGAAGCTTCCAAGAGGAATCAAACTATTGGCAAACCCACAAAGTGGAAAAAATCAAAAGTGGGCAAGGCCCTCCTCAAATATGAGCAAGTGTCAGGACCTTTAATAGCACCATCTTATTTATCCTGACAAATGCTAAGATCCTCAGTTGCATATACATAGCACATTTCAAGTATTCAAACATCCATCTACACACACGATCTTAACAATCCTTACAAAAATCCTAGGCCAGCATTATCATCCCCATGTTGCAGATGAGAGGTTGAGGCTGATGGTGATTATATTATATTTCAGCCACAGACACCCTGGCTCACAGCTCACACTCTTGGCCACTATGCTTCTTGGAGGCTGGGAAGCATTTCAATTCATCATGCCCTGGCAAGGAAGGGACTGACTGGAGTGCGTTTGGGGCAGGGCCTCCTATCAAAGCCAGCCTCTCCCACTGGCCACTACCATCAGCTGACCAGCCACTCTTCCGCCCCGCAAGTATTTAAGAGTGGCGGCTGCCAGAGGCAGCGCCTCTGAGCGTGTCTCAGAATTGCACAAAGCGCGACACTAAGTGCGCACTTAGTGTCACACTTGGAGACGCACCGAGGAGCACATGCAAGACCCGCCCACCACCTCTCCAGAGAGACCTGCAACCACCTAACAGCAGCAAATAGCAGCAGCAGAGGGCAGCAGCTTCATAGAACAAGAAGAAAGGGGCAAAGACAGATCTTCACTTGCTGCTTCTTAGCTGTTGCTCTCTCTTATGTATGGTTTTCTATTTTCTATTTTAATATTTTTCATATGTGCCTGGGAAATACATTATAACTCAGGGGGTCAGGAAGGTGTCACCATAACTGTGGTCACAGGTAGGTGGAGGTATGGCGTTGGATTAACAGGCCAGCCGAGGAGGGGCTAGATACCTTACGGCTATCCCCTCTTCTGGTTCTTCCCTCAACCAGATGGTTCCTGGCAGCCCTACCAGCTTGCCCTCAGGTCTGATGGCACTGCTGCTGAATGCCAAATCGGTCCAAAATAAAATCTCCCTCATCCATGATTTGATTGTGGATGAGGGGGCTGACCTGGTATGTATTACTGAGACCTGGGTGGGGGAACTGGGAGGGGTTACTCTCTCCCAGCTGTGCCCTCCTGGGTACTCAGTGCAGCACCAACACCAAATTGAGGGTCAGGGAGGGGGGTTCCTGAGGTCTATAGGAATTCCATCTCCCTCTCTAGGCTTCCTGCTCATCCGAGTGCAGATCTTGAGCACTTGTACCTTGTGTTGGGTACCCAGGACAGATTAGGGATTCTGCTGGTGTACCGCCCACCCCGCTGCCCATCAGACTCCCTAACTGAGCTGACGGAGGTGGTCTCGGACTTGGTGTTGAGGAGCCCTAGGATGATGGTTCTGGGGGATCCCAACTTCCAGGCCGAGGCTGCTGTATCTGGGGCGGCTCAGGACTTCATGGCCGCCATGACAACCACAGGGCTGTCCCAACATGTCATCGGCCCAACACATGTAAAAGGACACACACTTGATCTGGTTTTCTCGACTGGGCAGGAGGATGGTGATCTGAATGTGGGGGAATTAACATCTGTCCCCTTGTCATGGTCAGATCACTTCCCGCTGAGGTTTAGACTCTCGGCAGGCTTTTCCCTCTGCAAGGATGGGGGACCTATTAAAATGGTCCGCCCCCGGAGGCTAATGGATTCTGATGTATTCCAGAGGGCTCTGGGGGATTTCCCTGCTGGTATGGTTGGCGCTCCTGTCAAAGCCCAGGTCACTCTGTGGAATACAGAGATGACTCGGGCGGTTGACACGATCGTGCCCAAGCGCCCTCTGCGCAGAGCCCGGCCAGCTCCTTGGTATACACCCGAGCTGAGGGCAATGAAGCAAGAGGGGAGACGGCTAGAACACAAGTGGAGGAAAACACGTGCTGAGTCTGACCGAACACAGGTTAGAGGTCATTATCGAGCCTACTCTGTGGTGGTGAGGGTGGCAAAGAGACAGTTCTTTTCCACCAGCATTGCATCTTCTCAGTGTTGTCCAGTGGAGCTTTTCCAGGCCACGAACAGTGGTTCATGGCCTGTTACATTCTGGGCCAGGGAGAGAGACCGTGGAACCCGCAGCAGCGTGCCGTGACAAGTTTGCACAGCACTTTGAAGATAAAGTTGCTCAGATTCGTCATGAATTGGATACCACGATTAATGCAGTTCCATTGCCAGAGGCGTCCAGAGCACTGTCTAGTCCAGTTTTATTGGATGAGTTTCAGTTATTGAGGCCCAAGGATGTGGACAAGGTGCTTGGCCAAGTTCAGTCAACCACTTGTGTGCTCGACCCTTGCCCTTCATGGCTTATTACATCAAACAAGGAGAGAATCTCTGGCTGGGTCCAGGAGGTTGTAAATTCCTCCTTGAGAGAGGGAGTGGTGCCAGCCTCTTTAAAAGAGGCGGTAATCATGCCACTCCTGAAAAAGCCTAACCTGGACCTGGAGGATGTTAACAACCATAGGCCAGTGGCCAACATCCCCTTCCTGGGCAAGGTGCTTAAGCAGGTGGTTGCAGGACAGCTCCAGGCACTCTTGAATAAAATGAATTATCTAGATCCATTTCAATCTGGCTTCAGGCCAGGTTTTGGAATGGAAACTGCCTTGATCGCCCTGTGGGATGACCTCTGCCAGTAGACGGACAGGAGGAGTGTGACCCTGTTGATTCTCCTGGACCTCTCAGCGGCTTTCGATACCATCGACCATGGTATCCTTCTGGATAGGTTGTCTGGGTTGGGAGTTGGAGGCACTGCATTGCAGTGGTTCCGCTCCTAGTTGGATGGCTGATTCCAGAAGGTGGTGCTGGGGGATTATTGCTCTGTGCCTTGGCAATTATGCCATGGGATTCCACAGGGCTCTATTTTATCCCTTATGCTGTTCAACATCTACATGAAACCGCTGGGGGAGGTTATGCGGAGATGTGGGCTGAGGTGCCAAATATGCGGATGACACCCAGCTCTACCTCTCTTTCTTATCAAAACCAGGTGAGGCAGTGGCTGTTCTGAATCAGTGCCTGGGCACGGTAATGGACTGGATGAGGGCCAATAAACTGAAACTCAATCCAGACAAGACGGACATACTGTTAGTGGGTGGTTTGTCTGCTGGGCTAAGTGTTATTTAACCTGTTCTGGAGGGGGTTGCACTCCCCCTAAAGGATCAGGTTCGTAGTTTCGGGGTACTCTTGGACCCAGAACTGTCACTTGAGGCACAGGTGAACTCAGTGGCACGGAGCACTTTTTATCAGTTGAGGCTGGTATACCAACTATGTCCTTATCTGGACAGAGATAGCCTAGCTACAATTATCCATGCTCTGATAATCTCTCGTCTGGATTACTGCAATGCATTATATGTGGGGCTGCCTTTGAAAACGGTTCGGAAACTTCAGCTAGTCCAAAATAGGGCAGCAAGATTTTTAACAGGGACTGGCCAATGAGTACCAGCGTACAACCAATACTTTTCCAGCTGCACTGGCTGCCAGTCCAATTCCAGGCCCGATTCAAAGTGCTAGTATTAACATTCAACGCCCTTAACAGCTTGGGGCCAGGTTATCTGAAGGATCGCCTCCTCCCATATGTGTCTGCCCGGACCCTAAGATCATCCTCAGCAGTCCTTCTCTGGGAGCCCCTGCCAAAGGAAGTGAGGCAGGTGGCTACGAGGAAGAGGGCCTTTTTTGCTGTGGCACCCCGGCTGTGGAACGAGCTCCTTAGAGAGGTTCGCCTAGCACCTACGTTGTACTCCTTCCGGCGCCAGGTGAAGACTTTCTTATTCTCCCAGTATTTTAGCATTTTAGCTTCCTAGTCTTTTAGCTTTGCTATTTTAAATCTGTATTTTAAATCTCTGCATTGCTGCTAGGTTTTATTCTGGTTGTATTATTACATTGTGGTTTTAATGCTTTTATACTTTATATTATTTTACCCTGTGTTTCTTGGTTTTAATATTTGTGAACCGCCCAGAGAGCTTCAGCTATTGGGTGGTATAGAAAATAAATAAATAAACAAATAAACAAACTTCCTATGGGTTCTCCTCTCCATGTCCCATTGGGGGAATCACTGCAGGGTTTTCTGCTGAGGAGTCATGCCTTTGTGTGGGCGAAAGACAGGTTGCTTATCTATAACTACAGTTCTTCAAGTGGTCATCTGTGCATTCTAAAGCTGAGAGGTTTTAGGAGGGACGCCTGCCCCACCCCAACTGTGCATGTTCAATGGCAATGGCTCCTGCTTTCCCTCTATCTTCCTCAAAATTGCCGCAGCAACCCTAGGACAAACAATGACAACTGAACAAAGAAAACAGGCAACTGCAATGGGGATGGCAGGAGGGTTGTGTGAGTGCACAGATGACCACTCAAGGAACTACAGTTACAGGTAAGCAACCCACCCTCCCTCTTCATGGTCTCTGTGCATCACACAGTAATAGAACCAGCTGAGGTAATGACATGGAGTTTGTCAGAACTGGCAACGATACTGAAGATGTCAGTTCTGATAACGATACGAAGGACATTGGTACCAGTGAGGACGCTGGTACTGAAGGGAAGTCTCATAGTACTGAAGGGGCTGACAAACGCAGGGGCTGAGTATGAGGCCTCAACTTCCATTTCTTCTTCGGCTCATCACTCGGAGCTGAGGGCCAATCAACACTGGGATGGTACATTGTTGGGAGGGGAAGTTCAACCCTTCCCTCCCCCAAACTGTGGTCCCAGCACTCTGGCACCAACGGAGGCTTTGCTCCTGTTGCAAATAGCATCTTCCGGGGGAACTTTTTGTCAGGACTGCAGTGGGGCAGGGAGGGGGAATTCTGGCTTATTGTTCACAGAGCAGCTTGCACTGGTGTTGAGCAGGATGCTGCTCATCAGTCTTGCTTGGTTCTTCCTGCCAGCAGAAGCAGCAGCTAAAACTAACCAGGAACTAATGAGAAAAGAAAAGCTTCCCATTATGTCCAAACCTGGATCCCTGCTTGTTATGGCCCTAACAAACCGGGAATGGGAAACGAACTTCGAAGTCTGGCTTCAGACTCTGATTTGTTAGGGGAGCAGCAAACCAGGAATCCAGGTTTGGATGTAATGGGAACCTTAGCCACTCCTGCTGGTGGGAGCAGTGAATCAGGGTCAACCAGGCACACTGCTCAGGAACGATCAGCCAGAATTCTCTGCATCGCTGGCTAATGTTTATGTCCAAACATGGCTAATACCTCAATTACCTTAACAACAACCTTGCGAGGTAAGCCTACATTATCCTTATACTGCACGGCGGGGGGAAGGCTAGGGCCAGGTGAGAGAAAAAGATTTAGTAAATGACATACTGGACCTGCTTCAGAGTTCCCTCACGTAGATTGTTACTGAAGGGGGAATGGAAATCTCACAGACAGGAATGAAAATGTATGTGTTCTCATACTTCAACTTTACCTGTACTTTGGAGTGACAGCTTTGCATTCCCAAGCCACTCTGGGCATGGCTAGGCCCTGAGAGATTAGGAGGAATGGAAGCAACAGCCCATCTAGTTGAGATTTATGGGTTGATAGAAAAACCACTGGAACATCAGGCTAGAGGTAGGGAAAGAACACAACAGAGATTAGGTCCTAGCAACAGCGAAAACACATGATATACTGAGGGGGATCTAGTGCAGAAGTTTCGTAAAACAGAAGAGCTCTCTAAGTGCACTGAAGGCCAGAGCTGAGCAAATTCTGGCTCTTGTTAACCCCTCTGTTAAAAAAAGAGAGAAAAAAAAAGAGGGGTTAGCAAAAGAAAGACTCTCCCTTCTCCTGGCACCAAGCAGATCATGCTCCATCATGAGAGAAGAGCAGCACACATTTAGACAGGGTTCTAAAGGATCCAAAACTCTTCACAGAGATGCTCTTAGTAAACCTTGAAACAGCTCTCTGTAGGCCAGTATCATTATCCCATACTGCAGACGAAAGCTGAGGCCTCTGTATAGCCAGCGAGGGGGGTTGTGAGCTGGCAGCTTCCCCGTTCAAATCTCACATCAGCAAACCCTTAGGGGAAAAGTAGGCATTATTACACAGAAATGCTTGTAATAAAGCCCCAACAATAAAACAAAAACAAATAAAGCCCAAATTTAGCTGCAAAACAAGGTTAGGTACTCAGTGATCTAGAGAGTGCATCTTCAGAACAAGAGGCAACATGGGAATAAAACCCAGGCACCCTCATGTTCCAGCATCCTGCCAAGGCCTTCTGCATTTCCACAGGACTGTTTACATGATCCATTTTTTTCTGCAGGGTCATAAATACCGCCAGAATAAGAAGCCATCTCCCTGGGAGGGCTGCTCCTCTTAGGAAGCCAGCATTCCTTACCACCTGTGCAGCCCTGCGCACCATCTCCAGCTGCCCTTTGTGGAGTATCACATTGAGGAACATCCAGTTCAGGAGTTTCAGCAGAGCCCAGTGGCTCAGCCTGAAGGGAGAAAGGGCAAAAAGGGAAGTGGGGTGAGGAACTTTGAGCAACAGGGATGTGCAAGTTTCATTAGCAACATCTCAGAGGGTTCTGGGTGGCCAAGGACCGTACCCACTCAGAATGCCTGGTCTGTAAGGGTAAAGACAGTCACATGTTTTAATGTCTGGTGGAAGTGAGCTGAAAACACTGATCTGTTTCATTCTAAGGCATTTGTTTCCAGGACAGAAAATATTATTTTACTATTATTATTAACTGTTAGAAGTGGGACCTCCAGCAAAACATCGCACTATGGTGTGCTCTCAGTTCAGGATTCCAGCCATTCAATTCCCCTTCCTCCACCAAAGCAGTCAATCAGCATTCTGTGGCCACTGAGCATGCTCAGTCCTCACTGGACTGTTTTTGTTCTGAAGTTTTTTCTACTTCTGGGAACCTTGGGGTTCATCGGAGCCTGCTAATAGCTCCCTCTTGTGTGTGGCTGGCGCCGTTTTGGTTTCATAAAACGGAGACCTGGAGAATTTAAACTATTTATTAGCACAGACGATGACTGATTTATTTTTAATTTTATTTATTTATTTCATTTCTGTACTGCCCAATAGCCGAAGCTCTCTGGGCAGTTCACAGAAATTAAAACCACAAAGCACAGCATAAAACAAGACACATGTGAAAGCTTAAAACCACAATATAACAGCACAACCAGAATAAAGCCTAGCAGCAATGCAGAGGTTCAAAATACAGATTTAAAACACCAGAGCTAAAAGGCTAGGAAGCTAAAATGCTAAAATGATTAAACACTTATAAAGCGCCTAATTTTTTCTAAGGGCTCTATAGAGATTAAAAGACAAGACAATCCCTGTCCCTGGGCTCATAAATGAATAGACATGGCACACACAAAAAAGAAAGGCACAGATAATGTACAGATTTCTCCTTCCTGGTCAGGAGTACCACATCAGATTTCAGTTTGGAGAGATTCAACAAGATCCCAGGGCCCACTCTTCAGTATGTTCATATTTAAGTTGTGAATACAACGTTTGATGTTATCATTCTCTATATTTTGTACACCTCGCAATAACGATGGCCATGTTATCAACACAGGAAAAACAGGCACTTAAAAAAAAAGAAAAGTAAAGTGATTTCTGTCTTTGGTATAAATAACTAGTTCTAGACTCATTTAATTATTTGTAACATTAGCCATTCAGTGTGTAGAACCAGTAAGCTGGCCAGCAATATAGATCTCCTGGGAGAGATCCAGGTTCAAATCTATTTGAAGCTCACTGGGAGGCCATGGGTAAACTACTCTCTCTCAGCCAGACTACCTTACGAGACTGTTTGTAAGACTAAAATGAGATAAACCCAGTCACCACCCAGCATTCATTGGAGGAACACCAGGATACAAATATGATAAAGGAATAAAATAAAATTGCATGTGGAAGACACCATCCTTCCCCAATATTATGGTCATGGTTAGAATTTTTTAAAGTAGCGCAGACTCCCCATTACATTTAAAACCTCAAAGCATGAGGTCTGCAGTTTCTTCTGTGTTCTCAAACCAAACTTTTGAAACCTTTTGTGTCAAAGGAACAGCCCAGGGCTCCCAAATTAAGATTTGCTTTGTGCAACCAAGGTCCTAATGGCTCAACAAACAACTCCCCCAAACTCTGTTCACTGCTTGAAGAGGGAAGTTTCAAGTGTTTCTGCCACCCTTCAGGCAACATTACCCATCTTCAAACTTTCAAGTGCTCTTTTACCATACAGCTCAAACACACATACAATTAGGTTACAATGGAAACTTTTATTTGCCATGCGGGGGCGGGGGGGCTTTAAAAAAATATATTAGTGCTTCTCAAAATAGTGGCTGCCTGGACAGGAGGTTAAGATGTAGCCTTGATGTAGATGCTAGGAAAGTGCTTCCACAACCTGCATCTATAATCTTCTGTCAAGGGCTTTATTTGAGGAAGGTCTTGCGGAAGTCATTTTGACTAACAGAATACCTGAAGAAACAGCAGTGAGGAGAGCACCTCTGAACAAGTAGGTGTACCTCGCCACAAAAATAATCACAGCCACTCCCACCTATCTGGGATTAGGGAACAAGGTCTCTAGGCCGAAGGGGACTACTTCTAGATAGATTTTGGTCCCTCCACCATCATCTTTTTGGAAATGAAGCACCACCTCCAACCCCAGCATTCCCAGCCTTTGTCTTTCAGCTGTCCATGTAGAGGTTTGATGCATCGGTTCAAGTAAACAAGATCTTGATAAGCCAAAAGGCATCTGTAAACTGCACACATAAATCTTCTAACAGTTCACAACGCAAAATGAGAGAAATCGCAAGGGACTAAAAAGTGTCGTAAGACTACACCTGCAAATAGCGCAAACCCCATGCCAACCTGGCCCCTTCTTTTTTCAGGTGTTTAGAGCATAATTTTATTTGTTTGTTTGTTTATTTATTATTTATTTCATTTCCATACCACCCAATAGCCGAAGCTCTCTGGGCGGTTCACAAAAATTAAAACCAAACGGAACACAATAAAACAATATTGTGTGTCTGTTTCCTGCCTCCCAGCTGAGCAGAGCAGAAGAAGCTGCTCCAGCTGGTCCAGGGACTACAGAAGCAAGCAAGCTCCCAGAGAGCGAGCGACCAGAGCGAGCGGACAGGGGGAGCAAACAGGAGTTGGCCAGGGGAGTTGCAGTAATAGAAGAGACAAAGAAGACAAAGGAGACAGAAGCTAAGAGTTAAGTGGGCTGCAGGAAGCCCAGGGGGCTGCCCTTTATCCTTCTGATTGGCTGTGAGCTCACCAGGTGCTTCTGAGAGCTCCAACTGAATTGGGGGGGGGCTGAGTACTCCCAGCAGCTGAATGGGCGGGAAGCTTCAGTCTGTTTCCCGCCTCCGAGCAGAGCAGAGCACAGCAAGCTGCTCCAGCTGGTCCAGGGACTACAGAAGCAAGCAAGCTCCCAGACAGCGAGTGACCAGAGCAAGCGGACAGGGGGAGCAAACAGGAGTTGGCCAGGGGAGTTCGGCAGGGGAGGTCAAGGGGGAGGCCCCTAACATTTTTTTATTTTTTTATTTTTTTTCAGTTTATTTTATTTTTTAACTAAGTTTTTTTCATTTATTTGTCTTGTAACACACACTTCCACACCAGTGGGACTCTGCTTTTAACCTCTACTGAGTAGAGGAGCAGGCACAGGCTAGTCTACAACAATCACAAAGCTAGACACAAAAAGGGAAAAGAGGCAATGGAAGGACAGGACTCTCCAGTGGTGGTGACCTGCAAGGTGTGTGCAGTGTTTGTTTTCTTGCCTGAGAACAACATGGCCTACACCTGCAACAAGTGCAAGTTGATCACGCTGCTGGAAGAAAAAGTAAGAGGACTGGAGTGGCAACTGTCAACCCTCCGGGGAATAAGAGAACACGAAGAGTTCTTGGACAGAATGGGGGAGCTACAGCAGCAAAGGGAAGACCAGAAGCTTGAAGAGCAACAGCAAGATGAGGCAGTGGGAAATGCTGAGGTGAAGAAAAACCGAGTAGAGGATACTCCTTGGAAAAGGGTGACAGTTAGGAGCAGAAGAACTAGACGCCACTCTGCACCAGTGGAAGCAGTGGAGCTGTGGAAACAATTCCAGGTACCTGTGGATGAGACTGGAGGACAGCCTGCAGAGGAAGACTCACAGGGGAACCTACATGAGAGTGAGCAAGAGGCTGAAGGTCAGTCAAACAGAGGTGATGAAACCCAGGCCTACAACAAGAAGAAGAGAAGAGTGGTAGTACTGGGAGACTCCTTGCCATGTGGGATCGAGACCCAAGTATGTCGCGAAGACCTGTGGACTCACCAGGCATGTTGTCTCCCGGGAGGACGGATTAGAGACGTGACTGAAAGTTTGCCTGCACTCATAAAGCCCACGGACAGGTATCCCTTTCTTCTCATCCATGTGGGAACAAATGATACCGCCAAGCGGAGCTACGAAGAAATCACGTCAGACTTTGAAGCTTTGAGAAGGAAACTCAAGAACTTTGGGGCCCAGATAGTTTTCTCATCCATCCTTCCAGTAGTTAGAAGAGGGATAGAAAGGGAACGAAAAATACTCCGGGAGAATGACTGGCTACAAAGGTGGTGCTGACGAGAGAGATTTGGATTCTGGGACCACGGGCTATACTTCCTGGAAGATGGGCTGTTGGCAAGGGACAAGTTGCACCTCACAAAGGATGGGAAGAATGTGTTTGGCCACAGCATGAAGAACTTCATCAGAAGGGCTTTAAACTGAATCCTACGGGGAAGGGAGATGTAATGTTGGGGGTAACAATGGGCGTAGACGCATGTACTGCAACGGAGAGAACAGCTCTGATAGTGCCCAAGTTCAGACACATGTAGGAAGAAAGCCAGACTATGAAGCACATGGTCTTTGATGTCTATATACTAATGCCCAGAGTATGGGAAACAAACAGAACGATAGAGATAGACCATAGGATTGAGCTTTAAGTCTCATTAGCAGAGGAAAAGCAGCAGAATTTAGCTAGCTAACTTGTTCCATTGGTTTTTCAATGGGACTCAGTCATTACTAATTTAGGAGGATCAGAGCCAGAGTCATCTACATATTTTTACCCTGAATTCCTATTCACAGCCATTATCACTGTACAGAGCTTACATTCCTGTAAGATTTAGACTGCCTTCTGTTGCCATGCAGTGCCCAAACTGCAGATTCACAAGGCCACACCACCATCTACTACTACTATTATTAATTACTATTAATACATTTATTATATTATGAATACATTATTATTATTATTATTATTATTATTATTATTATATTTGTATCACACCTTTTTTCCTCCAAGGAACCCAAGGCAGCTTACATGATCCTCTCCAGTTTATCCTAATGACCCTGTGAGGTACGTTAGGCAAAGCATCAGTGACTGGCCCAAAGTCACCCAGTGAGCTTCATGACTGAGTGGGGAGCAGAACCTGGGTCTCCTGAGTCCCAGTCCAACACTCTAGGCGCTACACCACATGGGCTTTATTTAATTATTTGTTTAGTTATAGCATTTTTATCCTGCCCTTCAGCCAAAAAGGCTCCCAGAGCAGGTTGCAAAAATAAAGACAGTCCTGGCCTGCCAGTTTACAATCTAGAACACAACACACAAAAGGAAAGGGGATTGGGAAGGTGGAGGAAAAATATATATTCTCACACCATCAAAAGTTTTTTAAAGCAAGATGGGAGAGAAATTATCTGAAAACTGTAGAAAGAAATTAGATTTCTCATGCACACACATACACTTGCATGGAGCTGTTTCCCCATCATCACCACAGCCCACACAGCCCTGTTTTCTCAAGTGCCAGGGAAAGAGAGCCATTGAGCTAGTCAGCTCATCCTTCCAGTTAACTGCAGGCACACTGCCTTCACTTTTCCTATTAGCTCCTAACGTGTGTTAATTTGAAGCTGATGAAAGGTGCTGCGTTAATAAGAATCCTCTAATCTTCTACAGTTTTCATCTGCAGGTTTCAAAGCACTTCCTGAAGGAAGTTCGCTGTCATTATCTCTCCCTCCCTCTCTCCTCTTTTTTAAAAACTGCACTACAAAGATCATGGATTTAACCAGGGCTATGCAAAAGGTCATTCATATAAAGCTAGAAAGGGGGTGTGAGTGGAAGATTCCTCCTTCACTCAGCCCCAGTGGTCCCCAACCTTTTTTTAATACTTCTAAGACTATTATATCAAATTACAAATATATTACGCTGTAATAGGATTTCTTTACAAACTGATCCAATAAAGACATTTACCTACAAAGTCTTGAGCTATATATTGCCCATTTCAACTTCCTAAATTCTTAGTTAATGTCTTGATTTTCACTACATCCAAGACAACAGTTCCAACAGTTCCAAACATGCCCCCCTGTAATGTTTCTAGTCTCTTGCTAGAACAGTTTTTGCAGCCAAAAGATTCATGATAAGCAATTTCTTTCCACCTTGAAACGACACGTCAAAGACATTCAACAGCTCCACTAAGAGGTCCAACAGTAATTGCTGACCAATGATCTGATAAATCATATCCTAGATATCATTCCAAAATCTTTTTCCATAATCACAGTGCCACCATCCATTTTTATTTATTTTTAAACCCCAGAACCAATTCACCAGCAATGGCGTCAGGCTGTTTAGATCCTCCAGCTCAGCACTGCCTTAATGCCACGGTGCAGATGCATTTGAACTATTGAAATATATTATTTCACCATGGCGGGGGGGGGGGGGGTTAAGGGGGAGGATGTTTAATCAAAAACAGCAACAAAAAATAAGTGCTGGTAAAAGCAGGGTATTTTAGACTCTCAATATGAGCTGAAGGAGAGTCCAGAACCACTGGAAAAAATGCCATTCTTTCATCGATCCCCCAAATTCAGCAAATTAAAACCTCGAAGCAAATGGTTTTCAAAGTGTGCTGCAGGGTGGAATTCCTTAGAGGTTTAACAGCATGGGGCTCCTCCACAAGGTGAGCAGTAGTGGCAGGAAAGCTTCCCCGAAAGGTCTCATGCTCACTACTACCAATCTTCTCCTGCACTGTGCAGCCAGAGGGGATTGCTGGGTATGTTCTATGGCATATTAATAGGTCACAGGGGGCAGATAATAAGACTGGGCCGGAACTCCACAGGAACTGACCATCCACCCTAGAAAAAGCCCCAGAATTGTCTGCAGTATGCAATCCTCTGAGAAACCCCTCCAAGGGTTTCTCGGTAATCCAGTTGATACAGAAAGTTGATACAGTTGATACAGAGCCATAAATGCAGAAAGTTTGGAAACAACTATTCCCACCTAAGAGGAAAGGTGGCTTTTCTTCTATTCCAGCCTCTACCCACGAATCTTGTCACACCCCTCACTGTTAAAACATACACACCCCAACGTGACCCACCTCCTTTGAGACTTCATACCTCAGTAGGAAAGGAGAGAGAGAGGCTTGTATCTGGCAGAGGATTCTGTGGATTTCTCTCATCCACTGTTCTACAGACATGCTGGCCACCGGCACATCCCCCTTGCCCTGGAGCACCTTCTGAGACACAACATCTTGTACTCTAGTCAGAAAAAGGGGATTAAAACTCCTTAGCAACACATCCAAGGAATGTCACAAGGACAAAACCTTTCAGTCATTTAGCATTGATATGACATGCATACCAGCATTAAATGTAATACAGTTGCAGTTACTCAAAACACTCCCATTTGTGAATTCTTCACTGTTTGCTGACAACCTGTGACAAGTGTAGAGTACACCAGAATAAGCACCAGGGAGGAGTTTATACAGATCTTGCCCCACTACCCTAAAAATACAGCTAACTGAAATTGGCTTATTTCCCCCAGAGATGCTGGGAATTTTATGATTAAGATATCACTTCTGATGGGGTATATACACTCATTTCTTATACCCTACTGTCATCTCTGGTCAAACAGGTCTTGCAGGCAGCAAAACGTGTTAACCAGTGAGGACAATGGGGCAAACGAAATGACGGTATGTACCATGGGAAGTGATACCTCATTACTGCCTTTCAGCTTTCTAGAAACATCCTTATCATCATGGAGTGGGTAAAATCTGAAGGGCAACCACAGCAGTTTTAACCACCGTGTGAGCCCAAGTTCCATAACATGTACGTTCCAGATGCATCACATCTTCCCCCTCTACACGTACTCCAAGGAATTGCCTACTTTTTCTATACAGCACTTTTATTCATTTATACATTCTTCTTTCAACTTAGTTTTTATACAAACATTTTTATATAGTTGAAAATTGCCCCAGGAAAAGGGGAGGGGGAGATAGTGTCACAGGCACTAGCTAATAGTTGCCCATAGCTTTATCCATGCTGAGCCATTCTAAAAAACATCTAGAACCAATTTTTCCAAATCTCATTCCAGGGGGAAAATGCATTTAGGAATATAGGAAGCTGCAAAACCAAGTTGGATCATCTAACTCAGTATCATCTCTAAACTGACTGGCAGTAACTCTCAGTGTTTCAGACTCCAGTGTTTCTGGAGACACCAGGATTGAACTTCAGACTTTTTTTGCATCTAAAACATGCGCTCTACCACAGACCTACTGCCCTTTTGTTTACCAAACAGTTGAAGCAGTATGAAGTGAATGAAAGAGCACGACACAGAATTGCACTGTAGACAATTAAGAAGAGGACCATTCCCACACACGCCCCACACAAACACAAATCTTTCTCTTTCCATATATAAAGCCACGTGGTGCTTCTGTCTTATGTTGTTCTCATTTGCCTTAAAGCAGCCTGCTGGCAACCAGGAAAGTGAGGCACCAGATGAGAAGGTATTCTAATTTCCACCAAATGAGAAGGTATTCTAATTTCCCAGAAGCCAACAGGAGTGCTGTCTTTGCCTGACATTAGATGCACAGTAATAATAATACTAATAAAGTACACTACTAAAATGTTGTAGACTCTGCCTGAAAATCTAAAAAATTGAAGCATCAGGCCTTAGAAGACCTTGAGAACCAAAAAACGTTAAGTACTGCGAAGTGGGAAAATCAGACAAGCGCCTTTGATTAGAGGGCGTTTTTGAAAAAATCAGGCACACAGCCAAGTTAACAAAATTAATAAATATGCACAATAGAATCTATTGTGAAAAGATTTTGAGATGTATTATGGGGCCCCTTCATTGGATTTTTGAATTAAACAACATACATTTAAGCAAGACTGAGATGCACTTGTTGCAAGGTCTTTTGATAGAATGTTGTCAGGTGCATCCCTTTCATGGCTATTTGTGAATATAGGCTCTATTGTGAATTTTTGTGCTCGGTATTTTAATTTAAAAACTAGCAATAAAATATTAATTGAAAGAAGATCTTGATATGTGTGGGCTTCAAAAATCAGAAGGGGACACACACTATAGGATTTTTGTGCCTTCCTCCTTTATGCAGTCCTTCAGTATTTTGCTATTATTTTTTCTAATTTATCAGAGCAATCATAAGATAAAACATCCTGCTTTTTTTAAAAAAAATTACAGTGGGATTCCATCCTCTCCCAATAAGAAAAAAGAGGTAGGATTCCAAATAAGGTTCACAGAATGGGCAGGAAGACCCATAAGAAGTCTGTAAGGCACACATTACTTTGCCACCATATCCACCTTTATGCCAAGGAATATTGTCTTTTCACTACCATTATTTCCTTTTCTTTCAGCCCCCCTTGACCCAGCGAGGTCCTTGCCACACATCTGATGAAGTGAACAACAGATCATTTCCACGAACAATAATCATTAAAACATTTTAAAACATTTCTTGCATTAGTAATGTTCATGAAAAACCTATACAAGTTGGAGTGTACAATGATCTGTTAAAATGGCACTCTCCCACTTTCTTTGGTGCATTAACCATTCACAAGGTACACAATCCACATTTAAAAGCGTTTTTTGCATAACTTGTCAAAAGACACCCTCAGTCTCCAAGGGATCCCAGCAGCTTTGCCTGAACAAACTCTGTTTGCAACAAGACATTTTAAGAGACCTTTTTCTGTTATAGGCAAACTCGAGGGCTGAAGCAGTGATCATTACAGCCTGACACTCTAATCAGCACCACTGGATACCAAATACTACATTGCTTTGGTCATCTAAACTGAACAGCCTAACATCAAAGTGAGACTTGCAACTAGTTTATAGAAGAATAAAGGGAAGGAATAAGAAGACAGGCAAATGAAGTGTTAAGTAGATACAGATGGAAATAGCATACAAGAGGAGAGTGCTTGCCTATTAAAAGGAATAGCCTTTCCACAGTGCCTGGCCTGGGTGGTGTCACAGCAACTCAATTTCAGACAAACTATCGCCTGGTGTAATTCATTATTATCTCACAGATACCAGAGGAAAGCATAGCCCACCAAGCCTCACAAAGCTGGGGAAAAAAACAGATGTGAGTGGGAACACGGTTTGCATGATCACAGGCGCCTACCATGGCTTAAATATTCAACCTGCAGTGGGTGGGAGCTGGCGGCTTATCATGACGTCTGAACCTGGGCAGGGTGGCTTGTTGCCATGGTTAACAAGCCACCCCACAATCCTACTGTAGCCCATGGGTTCTGGGTTTCCTTGGTGGGCTTATTTAAGTGCACTGAAATCACAAAGCTGACAGGAAAGCAGAATGAATAGCTCCCAGTTTCTAAAGACACATCCCTTGTCTTTAACCCCAAGAATCAAGAAGCATTATAGTAGGGGTTTCCAAAGTGAAGTACAGGATGATCATCAGTGTGTATGTGTGTGTGCGTGCACACGTGCACGTGTGCAGAGAACACGTGTGTGTGTCAAGTGAGGAACAATGCTGTGGTAGGAAAAAAGCAATTGCCTGGGTGGCTTTAAGTGTGCTAAAAGGTAACTAACATAGATTAAGCAACCGAAAGAGACATGTACACCCAGAGACAGAAAAGAGGTTTGCAACTCAAGAACAGCTGCCTGGAATAACACATGATGAATGATAGTTACTCCTTACTAGTTTTTTTGTACTCACAAGCAGGGTGATTAAAGAGTGGTTAGAAGACTAGATCTTCCTTACCCTTTCAATCCATGCCTATGGTTACAACATTTGGGGCTTTATAGTTAAGAAGAAAAGACAAGGGGACATGATAGAGGTGTATAGATTATGCATGGTGTAGAGAAATGGACAGGGATACGTTTTTCTCCCTCTCTCCTGTTAGAACTTAGGATCATCCAACAAAGCTGAGTGGTGGGAGATTCAGGACAAAAGACTGTCCTGAATCTTCACATAGTACATATTTAGCCTATGGAATTTCATACCACAAGATGTCATGATGGACACTAGTTTAGACAGCTTTAAAAGGGGATTCTTACTTAGTGGTTAAGATACTGAATTGCAGACCAGAAGGTCAGCAGGACAGCAGTTCGAAACCCGAGTGCTGCGTGACGGAGTGAGCTCCCATCTTCAGTCCCAGCTTCTGCCAACCTAGCAGTTCGAAAGCAAGAAATTGCAAGTAGATAAATAGGTACCGCTTCGGCGGGAAAGGTAACAGTGTTCCGTGCACCTCGGTGTTCAGTCATGAACACATGACCACATGACCACGGAAGCGTCTTCGGACAGCGCTGGCTGTCCGAAATGGAGATGAGCACCACACCCTAGAGCTTAGAAATGGAGATGAGCACCACACCCTAGAGTCGGACACGACTGGTTGGGGACACCTTTACCTTTACCTTACAGGACAGGAATTCATGGAGAATAGACTGTCAACAGCTACTAATCATGATGGCGATATGCTACCTCCAGAATCAGAGGCAGTATGCGTCTGAACACCAGTTGCTGGGGAACAGGAGGAGGCGGGTGCTACTGCATTCTTGTCCTACTTGTGGGCTTCTGAAGGCACAGTTGATTGGCCACTGGGAGAAACAGGATGCTGGATAGACATTTGATCTGATCCAGCAGGGCTCTTATGTTGCTATAGAATTCTAAAATCTATATTAAGGGTTGTATGTATGAAATTAGCTGGTCACTATCCCAGATTTACTTGACGATTGTGGATCTGACTTTGAGTATTGGGGCGGGGAGGTGAGAACTCTTTTGAATGCCCCCATGCTCTAGAAACATAGAAGATGGCACACCATTGCCCAAGTAAGGGTAAAGATGGACATGATGCTCTTAACCGGGGTCACAGCAGGTTCTTCACTCACGTTTGAGCTTGGTTTTGCAACTTGCCTCCTATATGTGTGTAACTTCCAAGTCAAATGCTAGATCCCAAGTCTTATCCTTTTTCTCGTACTTCAGACAGGCAGGCTGCTCTTTTTCCTTTTTTCTTAAAGCTACACAGGTACATTTATAAATCCAGTGTTCAGCTTGCAAAAATTCATGAACACTTTAAAAAACAGCTGCTACTTTAATTACATGAACCAAGTTATCTGATGAACCATGTCAGCATACTCCTATACCAATCAATAAACAGCTGCTATCGTCCTTTTCTTTAAGTTGCACACTGCTCTGAGGATTGTCAGAGGAGGGAGGACAGTGACAGTATGGGTGCTAGCCAGCAGGCAGATACCACACACAGCTTCCCACAACCCCCATGATGTAGAGCCTTACACCAACCCCCAAGCTTACGCCAAAGCTGAAAAAAATGTACATGTATTTTCAGGGGAGCAACAGCGCATTCAAATTGCTCCCACCACACAAAATGTTACAACTGTAATGCCTCCTGCCCCCCACCCCGCCCCCCAAAGGAATCAAACTTCACAACTGGGACCTGCCAAGCTCTCGAGGCTTCTCTCCCTCCAAGGATGAATGAAGGTGGTCTATTGCAATCCTGCTGGGCAACACACCTCCTTCTGTCAAGCCCATCATCAGATGCGGCGAAGGCTCAGTCACTCAAAGCACAGCAGGGTTTAGTCCTCACTGACAAGTACCGTGGGGTCCGCTAAACTGCCGGCAAATCAGACCTTCCAAGGCAAAGCTCAAGTGACCCAGAGCAACTGGATTGCTCTGAAAACTAAAAAAAAAAAAGCCTCCAAAAGCTGCCCAACCTCTATGGTGCCAGGACCCCATGGTGCAGTATCCAGCTAACAGCAATACCTCTTGTTGTGGAAGATCCGTTGCTGGAGATTGCTGGGGAATTCAGTAGAAAGCTTCCAGTCACACACCGTGAGGAAGTAGCAGAGTCTCCTTACCATCCAGCCTCTATACCTGGGATAGAGAGAGCAAGTTAAGATAGGTAAATAACGGAACCTCTGCACTTGAGGTATTCCTAAGAGTTATTATGTATTTATTTATTACATTTCTATCCTGCCTTTTTTCCTCCTTAAGGAACCCAAGGCAGCGTACATAGTCTTCTTCCTCCTCCATTTTATCCTCACAACAACAACCCTGTGAGGTGGGTTGGGCTGCGAGTCTGTGACTGGCCCAAAGTCACCCAGTGAGCTTCCATGGCCGAGTGGGGACTAAAACCCGGATCTCCTGACTCCCAGTCCAGCACTCTAGCCACTACACCACATTGGCTCTCCAGTTATCTCTGTCACAAGCTGAAAAGGGGGGAAGGGGAGGGGGAAGGGAGCAGCTTCCCAGAATATAGCAGTGAGACCCAGCTTCACTCTTATTGGCCCAGTTCACACACAATGCTAAACCAGGATTGATCACTACAGAGATGAGCCTGAATGAGCCAAGCAAAGCCTCGCGCTCACATGTTCCCCCCTCCCCGTCAGCCAGAAAGTCTCTTGCCAAATTTAGTTTCACTTTCCCCAATTCCTGGTTTGTCAATAAACCATAGTTCAGATTAATCACAGTTTGTCATGGTTCAGATGTCACAACAAGCTGTGCTTAATCTAAACTCTTGCTCATGAACACACCAGAGGAGGAGAGGGGCACATGTGAGCCCAAAGCTTTCTGCAGTTCATCCTCATAATGCTAAACCATGGTTGAACACGGAACATACTGCTAACAAGATCAATGGGATGGATCTGGATTTAGTCATGCTTAGAAAGGATCCATTGAAACCAGTGGGACTTTAGTCATGACTTACTCACCACACTGACTTCAATGGGTCTACTCACAGCATACAAAGTCTGAATCCAACATGTAACTATGGTTCGATTTACCTGTTTTTCTTCTGGTTCAATGATCTCTTAATTGTATAGAGACTTTATTGTAAACCACCAGGATGTGTTTGGTGTTTTTTTTGAGCTGAAATGTTACAGAAATGTTTCTATAAATAAGTAAGTAAATAAGTAAATGTCCACTTTCTTGGTGGTTATGTTGCTTCAACACCAATAAAATATGGTTTGCAAATCATCAAAACTTTGATTGTAAAGACCTAACATAATGTCCATTATTAGGGAAAACACATTTGAGTAATTTAGTTTTAAAATGCATGATGTGGTTAAGTAACAATGTTTTCCCTTAGTACAGAATTCAGGTTTACTTTGTTTAGAGTTCTGCCGGCCCTGAAAAAGTCTTACACAGTAGGACAGTAGCTGGCCCACTCAGCCTTCCCCAACCTGGCGCTTTCCAGATGTGTTAGACTATAACTGATCTGGTTGCCCACCTTGCAGACCAATTAGCACATTGGTTAGGGATTATGGGAGCTGTAGTCCAACATACCTGGAGGTTGCCAGTTTGAGTAAGGCTGATCCAGATTGCAGTGCAATTGATTTCTCTGCTGGCTCCCTCTCCTTAAAACAAACAAAACCTATGAAGCTTTGCTTTGGCTGTGATATCAATCAAGTACCTTCTCTCCTCCCTGCTGTTAGCAATGCTTAGCACTTCAGGGATTTCAGTTTTCAAAGAACTTCATGAACTACAATTAAAGTAATTAGGAATCAGGCTAATGAGAATAAAGTCTTTAATCCTCACACAACTATGAGGTAGAAAGCTTTGTTATCTACATTTTAATTTGGAAGAGATGGGGACAGGAGGAGGGGTGGAAGTAAAAATAAGGGAAATCAAGCCACTCACATGGTAAATGACTACCCCAAACACAGCACTCTTTGAAGGGCGGACCCAAGACATTTTGGTATCAAACAGCAGCCCCCTCCTGATTAACATGGGGCTCAATCTACCAGGCAGTTCTTCTGCATGAGCCTTATTGAAATAAACAGGAAATGCAGAATAGCACTACCATTCATTTAAACAGGAAATGCAGAATAGCTCTACCATTCATTTAAACAGGAAATGCAGAATAGCACTACCATTCATTTAAACAGGAAACGCAGAATAGCACTACCATTCATTTAAACAGGAAATGCAGAATAGCACTATCATTCATTCAACCCAGGAGGTGCAGGAGAACCTCCCAGTGGATTGTGCTGCATAGCACAGACCTACCGCCCTGACTGAGCGCTCTTAATAGTGCCATGTGCCATGATAGGGCCCTCCTTGATTGCACAAAGCCCTGAGCCCAAGATGTTCACCCCACAATTCTCATTCTTCCTCAGTGACAACATACCTTGCTCAAATGGTGCAGCTGCATTGCACAACAGCTCTGAAGAAATGGCTGCACCAAGTAAAGGTTTGCTCCACTTTGTTCACCTGTTTTGTATAGATCAAATAGTGCGTAGCTATTGGTCTATCAATTGCCATTTTAATCAAGTCTGTTTTTAACACTCACAGTGTGGATTTACTGTTTGAGTTTGCTGTACACACAGAAGGCACAACGCCAGCCCAAGATGAAATGTATCAGCAGGGAGACACTAAGTTAGGGAGAGAGGGTTTGTTCGCACAATGGGGACAGTGGTGCAGCCAGACTGTGCCTTGAGGCCAAAGTCCCACAGCCTGGGACTAGGCTGGGAGTAGGAGCAAACGACCATCCAGAGAGCAGCAGGTGTTGGGGGCAGCAGCAAATAGGCCTGTGGCCCCCATCACCTGGGCTGGCATGGGCATGATGGGGCCCACCTGGGCTGATGCTGCTCACTGCAGCATCGCTTCTGGTTTTTAAAAGCGTTTTATAGACAAGGCTCAGCTGGCTGCCCCCTGCCTATAAAGCGCATTACCCTTTTCTACAACAAAATGGTGTTTATTCCCAATTAAATGTGTTTAGCATCAGGACAGCAGAAACAAACGCCATGTTACTACTGTAATTGTGTTGGTGCTGTGATTTAAGAGAGGATAAAATGTGGAAGTACGTGTTATGCTGGCGTTGGCCGTTTTTTTAGAATGTTTGCTACTCTCGTTGTTTTTACGGTATTTTTACCATTTTTAATACCACATCTGTTTTTATTATGTGTCTTATTGTTGTACGCTGCCTTGGGAGGGCTTTTGCTCTGAAAGGCAGCCAAGAAATATTTTAAATAGATAAACAGACATACTCATTGTATCTCTCTTTCTCTCCCCCCCCCCTTTTTTTTTTTACAGAGTTGGCAAACAGGTTTTTTTTGCGGTGGGGGGAGGTTGCTCTAAGATATCAGGAATGTAGAACCAATGGTAAGTCATGGAATGGTGGGGCGGCGGGTGGGGGAAATGTTACTTATGTGCTTCACAACTGAAGCAATATGCATGGTTGATTAAAGATGGAGGGCATAAGACCTTTACATCCAGGGCCTAAAATTATCTAGCTATATGAAATATCTACACTTGTGGTATCTGTAGGGATTCTTGGGTATTCCTACATATGGAGCTCAATAAACCTGCATTGCATCATCACAAGAATCCTATGGAGACTGCAGCAGCAGAATATGGCATTCACAAAGCATCATGGGATAAGTATATCAGGAATTTAAGACACAGGAAGCAGAGCCCAGATCATAAAATAATAGGCCTGGAAGGGGCCTGTAAGACCATCAAGTCCACCCCCTGCTCATTGCAGGAATCCAAGTCAAAGCATCCCTGACTGATGTCCTTGCAAGCTATACAAATGTGTGCAAAAGAAAGGGTGGTGCTTAAGTGTTCTTTCTCATGCCACCTTTCCATCCACTCCTCGGCTTACCTTGTGTTTTCTTCTGTTATCTTAATTGCATTGCAAAATCCAAGAGAGGTAAGATGCTTGTGAAAGAAGGATTCCTGAAGGCAGAAAGAGGTCGAGATTCAAGTTCAGCCATTTTTCCATCTTACTTTCTCATCATGATTCAGCAACATTCCCAGCTAGAAGGGAGAATGGCATCACAAAACACCTAAAAGACTCAAGGACCTGGTTTGCATGATCAAAATAAGCCAGGGCTCTTATATTGCAGGGTTATTGGAGAGTTGTTTCCCATTCTAACGAGCCATGCCACCTGGGTTCAGAGAACATGACAAGCTATGCCTGGGCGATGATTACTGAAATTGCACCTGGCACGCTCCACAATTTAAATAAGCCATGGAGGCTTAAATAAGCCATGGTGGCTTATTTTGTTTGTGTGAACTGGCCACTTGGTCTCTCTCATTACAAACTCCATCTAGCTCGATAGACCCTGGTTTTATCTCCAACCGTGCAAAGCCAGATGATTGTAGGATGTTTACAATCCACACTGCCTCTGAATATGGAAGTTCCCTTTGCTGATAATGCTCAACAGCCACTGAGAAACCTCATTCTTCATGACCTTGTCTTAATCCTTTTAAAAAACCTTCTAAGTTAGTGTCCATCACAGCATCTTATGGTAATGAATTCTATTTGTTAATTATGCTCTGTGTCAAGGAGTATGTCCTTTCGTCTTCCCTGAACCTACTGCCTGCCAACTTCATTAGATGACCCTGAAATCTGGTATTACACGAGAGAACAAAAACACCTCTTTCTTCACTGTCCTCCACATTGCTCATATGTTTGTCAACCACATCATGTCATGCCCCTGCTGCCTTAGTTCTCTCTCTCTTTTTTCTAAACTAAAAGTTCCAGCCTATTTACATTTTCCTTACAACAAAGATGCTCCAACCTCTTGATCAATTAGGTTGCCCTTTTCTCTATCTTCTCAAAGTCAGGGCAACCAGAATTGCACATAGTTTTCTAAATGTGGCTACGCCATAATCTTATAGAATGGCATTATGCCAATTGCTGTTTTATTTTCAGTCCCTTTCATTCGGCAACTTGCTGGATCACAGCTGGGCAGTGTGAGCACTTACAGCCTGAAATTAAAAGCATAGGCTAGTTGCTTCTTTTGGGCGAATACGGAAGATTTACAAGGCAATAACATAACAGATGGACAGACTGCAGCCCTCTATTTAGCTACAGAGGAGCTGGAATTTGGACAGTAGCCGGAGCCAAATTCATGGACTTTGCATTGTTATTCCTTGTTTACAGCTTATATGCATGTATGATTTGGAGAGCTCAATTATTATTATTATTATTATTATTATTATTATTATTATTGCATTTATATCCCGCCTTTATTCCTCTTGCAAGGAACCCAAGGCGGCTTACATTATCCTCCTCCTCTCCATTTTATCCTCACAACAACAACCCTGTGAGGTAGGTTGGGCTGAGAGTGTGTGACTGGCCCAAAGTCACCCAGTGAGCTTCCATGGCCGAGTGGGGACTAGAACCCGGATCTCCCAGCTCCCAGTCCAACACTCTTGCCACTACACCACACTGGCTCTGTCAAGTCATTCTTTCCCCAAAGCAGTACACAACCTCACACAGCAGTATTGGAAAAAAGCAATTGGAGGCCTCAGACTTTATAAGAGAGCAACTCATTGGAAAAGAGAGTGCCCAAACCTCCCTCGTCTCTACTGGGCTCCAGTCTGGCTCTGAGCTTCCTTCCACTACCAGTGACAATACAAAGGCAGACAACTAAGATGCTCTACCCTGAAGTAGCGCATCCAACCATACAGCTACCAAGGAAAGGAGAACTAAGACCTACTTGGTCAACCTCAAGCAAGGCATACAAGAACATAAAAAGAGTCCTGCTGGTTCAGACCAAAGGCTTATTAGTCCGGCATTCTGTTCGCATAGTGGCCAAACAGATTCCCATGGAAAGCCCTCAAAGCAAGATAAGAGTGCAGTAGTGACCTACCCCTTGTGTTCTCCAGCAACTGGCATTGACAGGCCTCTAATACTGGAGGTTATATATAGCCATCATGAATACTAGCCATTGATAGCCTTATATCCTCCATGAATTTGTCTAACCCACTTTTAAACCTGCCCATGTTGGCAGGCATCACTACATCCTGAGGAAGAAATTTCCATAGTTTAACTATGTACTGTATGAAGGAGGGCTTCCTCTTATCCATTCAGAATTTCCCACGGTGCAGCTTCAACAGATGATCCCAGGTTCTAGTATCCATTTTCTCCATACCATGCATAATTTTTTACTCTTCTATCATATCCCCCTTTACTCATCTTTTTCTAAGCTAAACAGCCCCACACATTGCAATGTTTCTTCAACTGGAGTTGTGTCAACCTCCTGATAATTTTGGTTGCCCTTTTCCAGCTCTGGCACTTCTAGCTTTCCATATAGGAGTGAGAGAACTGTACATGCATCCACAGTGCTTCATATACATTAGCTCTAATCTGCAGTACCACCCTGTAAAATAGGTCAATAATATTGTCTTGGTATTGTACATAGGGCAGCTGAGAGACACTGACATGCCTAAGGCCACCAGATGAGTTCATGGCAAAGGCAAGATTCAAACTAGGAACTTCCTGGCTCACAACGGTAATCACTACATTGCACAAGCTCTTTAATTCTTCCCAAATAGCACTTGTGTGGTATAGTGGCTGAGAGCCAGTGTGATTTAGTGGCTAGAGTGTTGGACTGGGAGTCGGGAGATCCGGGTTCTAGTCCCCGCTCAGCCATGGAAGCTCACTGGGTGACTTTGGGCCTGTCACAGACTCTCAGCCCAACCCACCTCACAGGGTTGTTGTGAGGATAAAATGGAGGAGGAGGCTTATGTACGCCGCCTTAGGTTCCTTAAAGAGGAAAAAAGCAGGATAGAAATGTAATCAATCAATAAATAGTGGTGTAGTGGTAATTTTGAAGTGTAGATGCTTATCATGTCAGTCCCCATAGCCACACCCCCAAAGAAAGTTCAAAAATTCAGGCAGCTGCGTCGCTCCATATTAACAAACCAGTTCTATCTATGTTCATCTCCACCAGGAGATTGTAAATCTAATTGCCCATTGAAGTCCAAGTGACCCCAAAATACTTTGAATTGCATCAGAGGACAATATATTGTTGCTTGAAAAATTCACCCCCCCACACACACACCCCTAAATGTGTGGATCGCAGCTAAGTTCAGAGGGAACAAGGAATTCAGGGGAGAGGGGGAGATGACATCAGCGTCCCTGCTAATCAAGAAGTGCTGCTGTTGCATCCCTGGGAGCCCCGACTCCCAGGGATGTTCAGCATGAGTGAACAAGGGATTCTGCTCCACTGCATGGTACTATTGTTACATGAGAAACTTGTCAATTATCAACAAAAACGCTGCAGTATAAGCAGACAGTGCATTATATCCAGGCTGCAGAAGCACACCGACTGGGTTAAACCAAAGCACTATGTAGGGTGGGTGCAAAGGCCCTGAAACTAATAGAATCCTATTCAAGAGGTCTAAAAGCACCACCTGGTCAACGCTTTCCCCCGTAGTCTAAAGTAGGCTTTCTATTAATTGTATGCCTCACAAATAGGGTGACAGAGACTTTTTTTTAACATTCAGTATGGGTGAACAGGGGATTTAAAATTTCCATTTGTGGTTACAAAAAATGGCCCCAAGGCATTATTTTGGATTGGTGAAGAATATAAAAGGAGTGCTCCTGTATAGGTAGCCCAAGAAATTGGGGGCAATACTGCTCCTGTGTAGCACTGGTACGGAGAATGGGAAAAACGGGGCAGGGGGGTAGCTATACTACCAATAGTCCAAAGAGGATATTTTTTTTAAAAAAAGGAATTTGGCTTGAAAGGCAGTGTGGTATAATGTTAAGAATGTCAGGGTAAGACTGGGGAGGTCTGGGTTCAAATCTAGGGATGTACAAAAGTCACTTACCTTTGCGGAGCTTGGATTCGCGGTGGGGGGGAGGCGCTCTGTCCCTCCCCCCGGAATCCTCCCTGGGCCGGCTCCGCTCCACGGCGGCTCCAGAGAGCTGCCGGCCAGGGCCATCCGCAGCTGGAGTTCCGGCCGTGGACGGGCTACTGCGGCCGCCATTTGTGTCCTGTGAAGCTGCCATGATAGGCTATGTAAGTATTTACGTAGCCTATCACGGCAAGCCCCCCCCCCCAAAAAAAACAGCATACGCAAATGGCGGCTATGGCGGCTGCCATTTGCTTTCCCTATTTTTAGCCGTTTTAGCCTAAGTAAATATTTACGTAGGCTATTACGGTGAAAAACAAGGGGAATGCAAATAGCGTAGTCGGCGCCATTTGCATCCCCCCCGTTTTAGCCTACGTAAATATTTACATAGGCTATTACGGCTAAAAAAATGGAACGCAAATAGCGCCCACTACGCTATTTGCATTCCCCTTGTTTTTCGCCGTAATAGCCTACGTAAATACTTACGTAGGCTAAAACAGCTAAAAATAGGGAGCGCAAATGGCGGCCGCCGTAGCCACCGCCATTTGTGTACGCTGTTTTGGGGGGGGGGGCTTGCCGCGATAGGCTACGTAAATACTTACATAGCCTATCACGGCTATGATGAGGAAGCGAATGGCAGCCGCAGGGCGGCTGCCATTCACAAGCCAGCGCGGATGGCAGCAGGTAAGTGCTCCGTTTCGTGCGCCTTTCGTGGGTTGGGGGGGCGGGGGCTTCTTTCCGCCACAGATTTCGGGGGGCCGAATGCACTGGCATTCGGCCTCACTGAGATCCATGGCGGAATTCTCTGACATCCCTATTCAAATCCTCACTTGGGCATAAAGGTCACAGTGTAAGCTTGACCCAGTCATCAACTCTCAGCCTAACGTATCTCACAGGGTTGCTGTGAGTATAAAATGGGGGGGGGGGAGAAGAGACCATGTACGTCATCTTTAACTCCTTGAAATAAGGGCAGAATATAAATGAATGAATGAATGAATGAATGCTTGGGGTTCAAACATCTGTGTACACCACCATCTCCAGCCCTTGGTTAAGGGGTCCTATTACAGATCCTCTTGCTCAAAGTCCAGGAGCTATGCTGTTTTCAGGACTTAACAAAAAGATATGCAGACACACTTTCCACACAGCCCAGCCTCTGAATTTCTCCCCCAAGAGTGACAAGGGCAAGACAGAAGCAACAGCTGCTCAAGGAAAGAGAATTTGTGTGGGGTGGCTTACTGGTCACTAGCAAAGGAGGCACCCAATAAAAAGCAAAACAAAAGCAGATTGGCCCATTATTTTATCTATGACTATAGTTATCCCTTTTCCCCAGCATATTCCTAACAACTCCTTACCCAGCTTTGGGGAGTGCATTTTTGGCAGCAGCGCCCAACAAATGGCCGGCATTTGCCCAAAAAGGGCATGACAATTTCCATCTTGAACCCCAGGTCCGTGGGGCAGGTCTTCATCTGAGGAAGAAACAAGCATCTTTAATTACTCATCTGGGAAAAAATAAGGCTTATGATACCTAGTTTTTCAAATATTAGGCAGAGTAGTTCCCTTAAACACTTTTTAGCAGAAATCAAGCATACAAGATCCCAGCTGTCAAGATTTTCATATCCATTTTATGCCAATTTGCATAGTTTAACAGCAGCCCTTGAGGGAAGGTTGTGGAGGAACCAGGTACTTCGGTAGCCTAAGGCCATCACCAATTAATTCTGGGGCATTTAGTTATGATTTGCAGGGCTCAGGACTTCAGTGGCCTGCATCATTTCTTACCTTCTCCAAGACTAGCAGAGTTGTTCAAAATAAGCAAAATTGTACATATCTGCTTAATAATTTCCAAAATATATTTGCAACAAATTTCCAGCCTTCTTGATACAGAATTTGGATTCTCTTGATGTAGGATTTTATTTTTTGTTTAAGCACAGGAGTATATGCAGCCCAAGCAATAACCTTTATATGTGCTCTTTATCCCACCTCAGAGGTAAACTGAAAGGTGTTGTCATTCTACCCACCCTCACAAACATCCACATCACATGATGGTTTGCAGGACAAGGCTCTCACAAGCTCTTTGCCTGGAAAAAAATTACAGCTCATCCAAGGCAGCTAGTTAACTGCAAGGCTGCTTTATCCAACTCCACAACTCACAGAAGGAGAGACCAGAAATCTTTGGTTCAGCCCCCTCCAAAGAACCACGTACGTTTCTCTGGTGCCATAACGTGCCCTCACTCTGAATGGTGTATCCCTGTAAGCCTCCATAAACCAGAGCCATGGCTTGCATTAGAAGCCTGGTTGCCAGATGTAAGTTCTCTTCTGTGTTCCTTGGTTCATATAAGACAGAAGACAGGATCATGAGATTAAATCAAGCACAACACCAAGAACCTGCAGATAAAAGAAGCTAGCTAGAGCAAGAGCTCCTAGAATTCCAATGGGGCAAGGAAAGGACTAAAAAATACCGAATAGAGGCATAAAGAAAGGAGGAGATAGCGAAAGGGAGTTGATCCAAGGTATGAAGAGCCAATCAGATGAAAGTCCACCGGACTAGAAAATGAGAGGAAGACTGTGACCTACCTGGGAAATCATGAAGCATACACAGTGCCTCAAAGCAAGCTAACACTTTCCCTTAGGCATGCTGGGACCCCTTAGCTAATCAGTGTAGGAACTCTGGGCATCATAGTCCATACACACCACAGCCCAGCCACACTGGATTACATTTATATTTAGATGAAAGGTGTTGATAACAGCTTTTACCAATTCTGCAGAACTTATTTCCACGACTAGTTCTGCAATAGATCATAGAATCATAGGGTTGGAAGGGGCCTATAAGACCATCGAGTCCAACCCCCTGCTCAGTGCAGGAATCCAAGCCAAAGCATCCCTGACAGGTGGCTGTCCAGCCTCGTCCTGAATGCCTCCAGCGTGGGAGAGCCCACCACCTCCCCAGGTAATTGGTTCCATTGTCATATTGCTCTAACAATTTAGCTTGCATGTCTCTTCACTTCCCCTCAGTGTGATAGCATTCCAAAACCTTTGCTTCATGTATTCGCCAAGAGTGGCTCGACTTGAGCCTTGTGTGGAAAACTTGTTTTTCTTAAATTAGAAAACCCATGGTCCACCGATATGTTTCCTGCTTTCCAATTTTAAAACACAGTCAGGATCTCAACACAATAAAGGAATCCAGTCTGCATTAAGCAATCTCGAATATGTTCTGCTACTTCAGAATAAGAAAAGTATTTTGCAGGATCAGGCCAACGCTCACCAATGCCAACATTCTTTGCAAGAATCTGTGCAACCAGAAGGCCATAAGAGACCAGAAATTGACCAATGGTCCATTGAGGGATCATCTTTATCCCAGTCTTGGAAAAAGAAAGAAAAATGTTACCGTCTCAACCACTCTCATAACCCTTTTTTTAAATTATTTTTTCTGCCTTCTGCCCAGCCCTGGTTTACATTTGCTGAGCAAATCTACAGGAGAACTGAGAAGGCCAAGTAACCATATGGCAGAACTAGAAAAGATGGGGGTGCCCTTTTATTCACAATAGCTGCAGGCAGCTACTTGTACAGTGCTGCCTACACACCATAAGTATTCCCCGTATATGCACCCACAAAGTGAGCAAGCAAGAAATAAAATATATTGGTTTTAATCCCCTATATTTACTCCACCCTCAGCCCGAGTGGCAAGAGAAGCGAGTCGGTCAAAAGAAGAGGGCAAGGCCTTTCACAACCCCACTGATAATTCATATGGCAACCACAGCAAGAGGAAAACTTGAGGCATTTCGAAGTGAAAGGCTTAACTCTTTGCCAGAGAAATCAATTGTTCCAGGGGCTGTATCCAGCACAAAGAGGAAAAAGAAGAGAAGAAAGTGAAAGAAACAACCCATCAGCCAATGCAGCCAAAGCCCTCAGGGGGAGAAAAAATATTCTCTTCGTAATACAGATCCAATATCATTACCATTGACTTTTCCCTCCCACAGCCTCCTCCAGTTCAGACTCAGAGACAAGCCAGTCCCTTAACAGGAAACAGCAGCTCAAACTGAGCACCCTAAGAATATACTCAGGTGTGCGCTCACACACCAATTCCACATGCTGGCTTGCACAGCCACCCGATAACCAGGGATGTCCTTAGTACACAAGCGAACACCCTGAACATTCTACGGCCAGCTAGTTCACACCTGTATGTGCATCACTGGATTGCTCTACGACTGATGACTGGCAGCTGATGGTGTGAAATGATTCCGCTCCATCGAACAAGCTGGTGTTGTTGGACGAAAGCACAGCGGACAACCGCCAATTCACACACAGAGGCAAGTCACCACTGGATGCTGTGCTCCTCAAAGGATGGGTGCGCGTGTGTGAACCAGCCCTCTGTAATATCTGTCACGCATTAGAGAGCTTCGGCTATTGGGCAGTACAGAAATGAAATAAACAAACAAACAAACAAACAAACAAATAAACAAACATCAGGCCTGGCTATAGCTCTGTGGCTAAGAGGGACACTGGCTGGGGCTGAGGCCCAGTTCCCGCTGAGAGTTAGGTCAGCCTGTATCACTTCGGAAATGCAGGTGGGGGTTATATAACGGAGTGCCCCCTCACATAAACAAACTTTCCCACATGAGCAAAAGTCATAGGTTTAAGACCACCAGTCTCTCCGCTGTAACTGCCCTCCTTGCATACATTTCAGACAGTCACCTTTCTCATCCTTAGTTGATTCAGAGCACCTCAGACTGTTGCCAGATTACCGATTCTGAAACCGTATACCAAGGCCTCAAAGGCCTTTTTTTTTCTTTTTTAAAAAACGGATCCCTTGTATGGCACAGAGAAGTGGAAAAGACCCGCCCTCAGCCTACTCCTTTGTCCCTTTCCTCTTTTTCTCACAGCAGCCCCATCATAAGCCACTTCTCCTCCAGAAAGTGTTAGGGAGAAGCAGGACTACCACATTCTTCATCAATTTCTCCCTCAGGCAGCCTGACACCAGGCATATCTGCTGCCCCGAACACCTAAACTAACATCAAGGGGTACAGGGGGGCTCTCCCCTTCTCTACGCTCTTGCAAAAACCCTTGGCCTTCGCCACTCCACTTCCTCAGTGGTGCTACGAGAGAGAAGCAGCCCACAGTTTACGTGAATCATATTCCACTGGTCCTTCTGCAGGGGAGTGGGCAAGCAGCAACACACACACCCCTCACCAGCCAAGGCAACAACTGCACTACAGAAGAAAAAAATCCACACCACGTCTCCAGATATCCAGCACACACTTCCATTCATGCCTGAAACACTCTGGCCACAGCAGGCACTGCTGTTGCACTGCCCTCCCAAAAACAGTCAGTACCAAATTAGCGGAGAACTCAGGCAAGCCTTAATTGTCATATATTTGCTTATGAGGGTGCAAAAGGACTCATACAGAGGCCCCAGAAAAAAAAGGAGGTACACACACCCATCTCCCCTCCAGTGGTGTAGTGGAGGCAGGGCTTGCAGGGACGCAGCCCCAGCACTTACTTACTTACTTATTTATTTCATTTCTATACCGCTCAATAGCCGAAGCTCTCTGGGCGGTTCACAAAAATTAAAACCAAACAACACACAATAAAACAATTTAAAATATATAGAACATTAAAACCACAATTATGGTTCTTATTCTTCATTATTCTTCATTAGCAGGGACTCTGATGTCATCTGCCACCCACCTCAGAATTCCCTGTTCCCTCCAAGCTTAGCTGTGATCCTCACGGTAGCTGTGGGGGGAATGAATTTTCCAAGCAACGAGATATTGTTCCATGTTGGAATGCAAAATATTTGGGATGACTTGGTCTGGAATGGGCAATTAAAACCTCTTCGCTTTACCAAAGACATGTTAGGGGTGTACGAAACCCCACTTACCTGGCTCCGCTGGGGTCCGCAGGTGGGGGGAGGCGATCCGTTCCTCCCCCCGGAATCCTCGATGGGGGGGGAGGCGATCCGTTCCTCCCCCGGAATCCTCGACGGGGGTGGGGGGAGGTGATCCGTTCCTCCCCCCCGGAATCCTGCCCGGCCGGGTCCACTCTGCGGCCAGTCTGTGGAGCCTCTGGCCAGGCCAACCCGCAGCAAGGCCTCCACCTGCTGCCAGGCTGCTGCAGACGTAAATGGCGTCCTGCATAGGGGACGCCATTTGCGTCCCTACGCTAGCCCGTGATAGGCTATGTAAATATTTAAATAGCCTATCACGGCTAAAGCAAGGATGCAAATGGCGTCCCCTACGCCATTTGCATCCCTGCTTTAGCAGTGATAGGCTACGTAAATATTTACGTACCCTATCATGGCTAAAGTGGGAACGCAAATGGCGTAGGGGACGCCATTTGTGTCTCTGCTTTAGCCGTGATAGGCTACGTAAATATATACATAGCCTACCACAGGCTAGTGTAGGGCCACAAATGGCGGCCGCTACGACGGCCACCATGTGCGACCGCAGAAGCCTGGCAGCGGCCAGAGCCGCCACTGGAGCTGCCGCCGCCACATCCACCACCAGGTAGGTCCGTCTTGGGGGGATTCCGCAGAGTGGTGGGGGGGAGGGAGGCCATTCTGCCACGGACTCCGGGGAATAACTGCTCCTGTGCTTTCCAAAGCAAAATTGTTGTCATACTTAACTATTTTTATGTTATTACCTCTTTCTACCAAAGAAGTGGAGCCAGAAAGTGAAATTTCTCTTTTAAAAACGTTTTCTAAAATACCCTAACCCACCCCAAATGCCTGCCTGAACAACAGCGTTTTCATGCCCCCTCTTTAATGAGCTTCCGTCGTGCATTAAAAACGCTGTTGTTCAGGCAGGCATTTGGGGTGGGTTAGGGTATTTTAGAAAATGTTTTTATTGTAGAATTTTATTGTTTTAAACTGTTTTTATTGTATGTTGTACATCGCCCAGGGTGGCTGGGTGACCAGCCAGATGGGCGATTAATAAATTTAATAATAAAATAAAAATAAAATAACTCAACTGAGCTGTGAACATAACTACTCATAAGCCCTGTTCACTTGTGTGCATACAGCCAACACGTGGAGAAGGAAGTGGAACCATGTTTACTAACCCTGCCCCCAACATCTGTGCATTCAATGCGATCTCTAAAAGGGGACCCTACACACGTACAGCCTGCACAATCAAGCACCCAGCTTTGTGGAAAGCTGGAGCACATACAACTGTACATGAATGCCTCTCCTTTTAGATGCAGCACCACTGGGGGCAGGGGGAGAGGTCAGAACCCCCTACACACACACACGTTTGCTATGTGTGTGGGTGGGTGGGAGGGAGGGACTATTTAATAGAGATGCACCAAAGCAGCCTTCCCTAACCTCACACCCTCCAGATGTGTTGGACTACAACTTCCACAACTCCTATTGTAGGAGTTGTAGTCAAACACATCTGGAGGGTGCAAGGATAGGGAAGGCTACTTTCTAGCAGCTTCAAACACTCTTCGCTGTTATATTTGTTTATTTAACTCTGGTCTGTTATAGCCTCGAAAGACTAAAGGTCAATAGAGCTGAAATTCAACATGTCTCCTTCTGCTCTTCTAGGGGTGGGGGGAGCACAATCATTCTCCTGTTGAACCGATCCAGCATCTCTGAAGGGACAGCATGGAGGATGCCGTACAGAATGCAAGATGTTCTTCTCATTATCATCCTGCTGATCTCCGTTTTTAAGGATTCCAGCTTTGTCCTATGCCTTTCTCACTCAAGTGGCTGCTTCTAAAAATCTATATTGCTTGGAATATTTAGGACTCTGGGGTTTTAAAACTTCATATTTGATGCATTTTAACAACATTTCAGAGGCCTCTTCCTTTGAACAGAGAGCCGTCCCTGTTCAAAAGGGTCTTACCTTCCCATTAAAATTAACAATGCCAAAGACAACCAATTACAATAGGGTTTATATGTCAATATGGAGCACAGCTGGCATCTTCCAGACACAAAAGCAGAAAGTATGATCCAGCCAAGGTTGAGCATGTTTTGCTGACAGAGGACACCTAAGCATCTGCTTACTTCACCCACACTGACATCTGTGGAGGTTAAAAATGTCAGTTTTGATAGGATCATACCCATAAACAAGGGCATTTTTCCACATCCGTGTACGCCATATAAAAAAATAAGGCAGGCACTTAAAAGTGATCACCACCACCATCGTAAGCACTTTTACATAGACTTTCAAGTGTTCCAGTGCTTTTCACATATATTATCACTGTAATCCTCCTAAGAACCCTGTATTGTAAGTCAGTATTATTATCCCCATATTGCAAATGGGAGTCTGAGGATGAGAGACAAAGTGGTTTGCCCACTGCCACCCAGCCAGCTCACCGCTGGGAGTGTTTGGATTTGTAGCTCAGCCATTATGCTACACCAGCTTTCTAAAATGTCATCCATGTTCCCACCTCTGGCATCTGTAGTTAAAATGGTGCCGGGAAATTCCCTTCAATGGGCAGTATCCAACTGTGTCATTCTGTTAGCACAAATGACGTTGCACCAGCAGAAACTAGGTTCTGAACGTTGTGCAAGAGAAGAATCCAACTAAAGTTACATTTGTTGTTCAGTCGTTAAGTTGTGCCCGACTCTTCGTGACCCCATGGACCATAGCACGCCAGGCCTTCCTGTCCTCTGCTCTCTCCCGGAGTGTGCTCAGGTTCATATTCATTGCATCGGTGATGCTATCTAGCCATCTCATTCTCTGCCGTCCCCTTCTCCTTTTGCCTTCAATCTTTCCTAGCATCGGTTTTGCATTATGCTTGTGCAACACATTGTGCAATCTGTTGTGCAACCAGTTGTGCATTCTGTTGGGTGACGCAACTGCTGCTTGCACCCATTGTTCAACACATTACACAACTGCCTTGCACCTGTTGTGCAACCCATTGCGCAACTGCTTGCACAATCAGTAACTGCCTGTGCAGTGGAAAGATTCAGCAGAGCTCTGCTAGCACTATTTGTGTTTGCGGAATGCCACCATTGGATACTGCCCTCTGCCTGAGACCCTAGAAAGCTGTTGCCATTTAAAGAGGACAATACTGACTATGGATAATGAATGGGGAATGTTCGGCCCTCCAGATGTTGCTGGACTGCAACTCCCATCAGCCCTAGCCAGCATAGCCAACAGTGAGGGATGCTAGAAACTGCAATCCAACACATTCCCCACCCCTATTATAGATGGACCAATGATCCAATTCAGTATATGGTAGCTTTAAAGCAGTGATGTTAGCCCACTGGTAGGGCACCTACTTTGCATGAAGTAAGCCCCAGGTTCAATCTCCAGTTAAAAGGATCAGGGAGCAGGGGAAAGACATCCAGCCTGAGACCCTGAGACCGTAGAGCAGCCTTCCCCAACCTGGTGCCCTCTGGATGCCTTCAACTACAACTCCCAGCATCCCTCAGCCAGCAGAGAGTTGTAGTCCAAGACACCTAGAGAGCACCAGGTTCGGGAAAGCTGCCATAGATCAGGGGTGGGCAGATGGTAGATCTCCAGATGTTTTGGACTTCAACTGCCAGCATTCCTATCGGCCATGCACTTCTGGGAGTTGAAGTCCAAAACATCTGGAGATCTACCTTCTGCACACCCCTGCCATAGAGGCCTGCTGCCAGGCAGAATGGGCAAGTCTGGGCTAGATGGACAGATGCATGAACCTGGAATAAAGTAGTTTCCTGTGTCCCCTATGTTCTTTTTTCATTTTGTAAGGATGGACTGAAGATTATCAAGTGAATAAACTGTCCCCCAAATTTCCCAGCTAGATAAATGGGCAAAAAAGGCACTACTGCAGTGGAATTAAGTGAGCATCACAGCTGATATGGATGCACTGTTCTGCCTACCTATCTGTTCTAGTTAAAGGAAGAGGAGACCAGATCTTCAACCCACAGGAGTTGCCCCAGTAACTTCAAAAGGATTCTCAAGAGTCCTGATTGATGTGACTTCACTACCTTTCTAGCCACACCTTAAGGTTCCAAGAAAAAGCATCTCCCCTTAATGGGTTCGAGAGTTCATAGAATAGTAGGGTTGGAAGGGGCCTATAAGACCATCGAGTCCAACTCTCTGCTCAGTGCAGGAATCCAAGTCAAAGCATCTCTGACAGATGGCAGTCCAGCCTCGTCTTGGATGCCTCCAGTAGGGGAGAGCCCACCGCCTCCCTAAGTAATTGGTTCCATTGTCGTATTGCTCTAACAGCCAGGACATTTTTCCTGATGTTCAGCCAGAATCTGACTTCCTGTAACTTGAGCCCATTATTCCGTGTCCTGCACTCTGTGATAATCAAGAAGAAGATCCTGGCCTTCCTGTCTGTGACAGCCTTTCAAGTCCTTGAAGAGCGCTATCCTATCTCCCCTCAGTCTTCTCTTCTCAAGGCTAAACATGCCCAGTTCTTTCAGCCTCTCCTCATAGGGCTTTGTTTTCAGTCCCCTGATCATCTTTGTTGCCCTCCTCTGAACCCTCTCCAGTTTGTCTGCATCCTTCTTAAAGTGCGGTGCCCAGAACTGGACACAGTACTCCAGATGAGGCCTAACCAGTGCTGAGTGGAGGGGAACTAGCACTAGTACATCAACTAGTACACTAGTTGACCCCCAAAGAGACAGATTTCCCACACCCAATAGCATAAAAAACACATGTGCAGCAACCATTTGCTTATTTTAAAAAGGCACAAGTTGCCTTTCCGCTCATGCATACACGAGGGCCTGGGAGAGTCCACCTAGCACACACCCGCAAAAAGCCAGGCAGCATCTCTTCCTGTTCTGCAGCCACACACACAAGCTGAACTGCACAACTCTGGCACATGGGCATCTTCAGTTGTTTTCAGAGGTGGGGGGGAAAGCAGCACAACACAGCAGCTTTTGGTTGTAATTTGTACGCATAGTGCCTGCCGCCACAACACATCTGTGCACTTTCCTTCTGCATGCACTTTGTTGCTTAGCTTCACATTTCATGATATTTAGAAGCTTACACAGAGTAGTAGAAAGTCCTGGGAATTGAACAGCCCTAATGCAGAAGAGTGTTATATTCAAGAAGTATTATGAACTCCAACAAAATGTTATTTGGAGGGATTAAGAACACATAGGAGCAAGAGGGGGAAAAAAAACAAATGCACAAACACAGTTATAATATTGGATATTTAATGGCATCGCTGCCCTTATCATAACATTGATGACTTCACACAACTTGCCTGGAATTATTTCCTTCACCTTGGGAACACTGGTGAATACTCTCTAGAGTAGTATTCCCCAACCTGGGGTCCTCCAGATGATTTGGACTACAACTCCCAACATTCCTAACCATTGGCCATGCTGGCTGGGGGCTGGGGGGGAGTTGAAATCTAAAACATCTGGAAGGCACCAGGTTGGGGAGGGCAGCTCCAGAGAGTAGCAGCTGAGTCTGTGGGGAGTGTCTTCAGCAGTGGGAGGAGAAATGGGTGTGCTTGATCAGGGTTTAAGATCCTAGAGGAGCCTGGATTACTAATTTTACTTGTTATCAGCCACATTTTACATCAGCTGACAATACAACTTTTGCATGGCTTGAATTTTGAACCGCAGCAATGTTCTTTGTGAATTGCGTATTTTTTTTCTGGAACCACTTTATGGTCGCACATTTTTAAAAAGCCCTAATAGCATCAGACAACAGGTCCACCTTACCTGGTAAATGCTGTAGCTGAGCAGTGACAAGGCCTAGGCACCACAGCCACAAAGATAGGTAGACCTGGCCTCTGAGATATTTGTAGGCTGGTGTTTGAACATCTCCCCACCTGCAGCTGAAACCCTCCATTCTTTTCCTAACTCCTTTCACACCTGCAATGGCCCTGCTCAGCTTGCAAGCCATTCCTAGGTTCTGCTCTGTAGGCAACACACAATAGATTCAGACACCTTCACAATATTTATTCATTACTGCAGCACACAAGAAACCACTCACCTCTGAGCAGCTGTGCGGCCCGCAGTCTCAGCTCCAAGGCCTGCCCGGGGAGAGGGGGGGGGGGTGTCTTGGGTCTCCTGCAAGAGCTGAAACTGGCAGGTTTTCTTACCGCTTTACCCGTGAACAACCTTCTCCAGCCCTTTATAAATTGTCCTGCTGCTGCTAGTGCTGAGCCAATGTTTTAAATCTATACACTTTATACCATTCGTTGGGAAGGAGGGGCCGCAAGACATTGCGTCTGAAACTCGAGGGAAGCGGTGAGAACTTTGAAGAGTTCCTTACTGCACAGTGCTCAAAGGCTTACCTTACCGTAATGAGGAGGCCGAGGTGGCTCTTTCTTCTCCCTCTTCGCCTGAGCTTAGCAGCCTCCTTGTGCTTTCTGAAAAGCCCCGTGGAGGACTTAAAAGAGGACTTCCTCCCTTGGAGGTGCTGCCCTCTACGTGCCTGAAGGAAAGCTGAGGGGGGCATTTGCGGCGGGGTGTTGTTGTTAAGACCTTTAGCAACAACTCCTCGCTCTGCTTTGGGGCACTCAGCAGGCGGCAGCAGCACTGGAGAGCCCCAAGGCAGGCAGGCAGGCCTGGATAAGGGCTTCAGGGCGCTTTTCGGAAAGCACAACACACCGGGAGCCTGGATCACGCTGGGCTACACCGCATGTTTGCCTTAAGCGACTCTAACCTGCAAGATGAGAATGAACAGGGCTGGGCTGCCCTGCAGGACTGGTGTCGCCCACACTTTCTCAGCCACAGCCCTGCCTCTTGTAATGCGGGCTTAATAATGACGAATATCTGCACACATTGTCACTGCAATTTTTTAAGCGTGTATAAACTCTGGGGAAAAAATTATTAATAAGACCTGAGTTAGAAAGATCATAACAGCCTGTGTGGTGTAGCGGTCAGAGTATTGGACTGGGACTCTGGAGATCCAGGTTTTAGACCCCACTGGGCCAAGAAGCTCACTGGGTGACTTTGGGCCAGTCACTGACTCTCAGCTTAACCTACTTCACAGGGTTGTTGTGAGGGTAAAATGGAGAGCGCCTTGGGTTCCTTGCAAGAGAAAAAAAAGTGGGATATAAACATAGTAATAAAATAATTCCTTTTTTTGCTGTTACCTTTAGTTTTTCAGCAGTCACGCTCACGCTACTGCCCAAACTGAGGTACACCAAACTCCTGGATTTCTAAATTGTTTTCTATGAGGTTGGAATTACTTCCTGTAGTGACACCCACCGGAAAAGCCTTGAGACCCCCTCCACCATGGACCTCTCTGTGGGCTGGGATTGTGATGTGTGCGATGGCATGCTGATTTAGGAGTTAAGTCCATGCTGATTCAGGGGTACCTTGGCAACAGAAGGGACTTGAGTTTGTGTATCCATTGTCTTTCCTCTTATGTTGTGTGTGGTTTATCTTCTCTCTCTGCATAAACCAAGTTAACGGAGGAACATTCCAGTGCGTGTTCCTTCCCTGATCCAAATCCGTATGACCCTCTGCCTCCCTGGCAGAACACTGCCTAACAGGGATAACTCCCGAAGACTCAACACAGCCAGGGAGTCAAAACAGTGGGTGTTATCGACCATTACTTTGACTTCAGTCATTGGCTAAAAATGCTGGCTTTCTTCACACGGAGCTTTTATCCTGCAGTTGAGATTAATCCTTCACGGAAGCTTGCGGGCTCTTTGTATGACAGCATGACCCTCCAGGGTATCTCCTGCACTAAATGCCCTTCGTTCTGTTTTTAAAGAGAAAAAGCAGAAGCAAGATCAATGAAAGATAATGGAAGACTCAGATACGAGGAGAAGGAGCGGGAATCATAGAATAGTAGGGTTGGAAGGGGCCTACAAGACCATCGAGCCCAACCCCCTACTCAATGCAGGAATCCAAGTCAGGGCATCCCTGGCTGTCCAGCCTCATCTTGAATGCCTTCAGTGTGGGAGAGCCCCCCACCTCCCCAGGTAATTGATTCCATTGTTGTTGTATTGCTAACAGTCAGGAAGCTTTTCCTGATGTTCAGCCGGAATCTGGCTTCCTGTCGCTTGAGCCCATGATTCCGTGTCCTGCACTCTGGGATGATTGAGGAGAGATCCTGGCCTTCCTCTCTGTGACAACCTTTCAAGTCCTTGAAGAGCGCTATCCTAGCTCCTCTCAGTCTTCTCTTCTCAAAGCTAAACATGCCTAGTTCTTTCAGTCTCTCCTCATAGGGCTTTGTTTCCAGTCCTCTGATCATACTCGTTGCCCTCCTCTGAACCCTCTCCAGTTTGTCTGCATCCTAGTGTGGTGCCCAGAACTGGACACAGTACTCCAGATGAGGCCTAACCAGTGTGGAGTAGAGGGGAACTAGTACATCACGTGATTTGGAAGCTATACTTCTATTAATGCAACCCCAAATAGCATTTGCCTTTTTTGCAGCCACACCACATGGTCGGCTTATATTCAGCTTGTAATCGACAACAATGCCAAGATCCTTCTTGCTTGTACTATTGTTGAGCCAGGTATCACCCATCTTGTAAATGTGCATTTGATTTCTTTTTCCTAGGTGCAGAACTTGGCATTTGTCCCTATTAAATGTCATTCTGTTGTTTTCTGCCCAGCTCTCTGGCCTATCAAGATCACTTTGAATTTTATTTCTGTCTTCCAGAGTATTAGCTATCCCGCCCAATTTTGTGTCATCTGCAATTTTGATCAGCATTCCATGCACCTCCTCCTCCAAGTCATTAATACAAATATTGAAGATCACTGGGCCCAGGACTGAGCACTGCGGTACCCCACTCGTTACCTCTCCCCAGTTTGAGAAGGTCCCATTGATAAGCAGTCTTATCTGTCCGATTCTGTTGCCAACTGTGGATCCACCTGACCGGTGTTTGATCTAGCCCACTTTGAGCTAGTTTGTTCATCAGGATATCATGGGGCACTTTGTCGAAAGTTTTGCTGAAGTCGAGGTATATTATGTCCACAGCATACCCACAGTCCACAAGGGAGGTGACTTGATCAAAAAATGAGATCAGATTCGTCTGGCAGGATTTGTTCTTGACAAATCCATGTTGGCTTTGAGTAATCACTGCATTATTTTCAAGGTGCTTACAGATGGACAGATTGCTTTATCATCTGCTCCAGAATTTTCCCAGGGATTGATGTCAGACTGACTGGTCTGTAGTTCCCAGGTTCCTCCTTTTTGAAGACAGGGACAACATTAACCCTCCTCCAGTCATCTGGCACTTCACCCGTCCTCCATGATTTCTCAAAGGTAATAGACACTGATAATAGACACTGGGATTTCTTCTGCCAGTTCCTTTATTACTCTAGGGTAGGGATGGGTGGATTCCCTACCTGCTGGTCCGGGTGGGAATCCTCCTGCAGGGGGAGGCGATCCGTCCCTCCCCCTGGAATCTGCCTGATCCGGCTCCGCTCCATGGTGAACCCGTGGAGGCAGCCACCGGCTCCAATTCGCTGGCGATACGGCTGGCTGCCATTGTCGTGCCGTATCACTGGCTGAGTGAGGGCTAACTTTGGACGCAAATGGCGTAGTGGATGCCATTTGCAGCTGTAAAGCTATTACATGCCATTTATGGCTGCATTCAGGTTAATCTAACAGCTTTACAGCTGCAAATGGTGTCCACTATGCTATTTGTGTCTGGAGTTAGCCCCCGCTCAGCCAGCGATACGGCACGGCAATGGCAGCCAGCCATATCGCCAGCGATGCAGAGCTGGTAGCCGGCTCTGCGGGATCAACACAAAGCGGATCCGACTCAGACGGATTCCGGAGGGAGGCAGAGGTAAGTGCCCTGTTCTGCCACAGACTCAGGATTCTTTGGAATCCGGCCTCATTGGGGACCATGGCGGAATTCTCCACCATCCCAACTCTAGGGCGCAGTTCATCTGGCCCTGGAGATTTGAACTCATTCAAAGTAATGAGGTGCTCCTTGACCATATGCTTATCGATCTCAAGCTGCAGTCCTGCTTCTTCAGCTTTTGGGAGAAGACTGAGCCAAAGTAGGAATTGAGCACTTCTGCCTTTTCTTTGTGATCTGTCATCATTTTGCCATCCTTATTTTAGGGATGTCAGAGAATTCCGCCACGGATTCCAGTGAGGCCGGATTCTAAAGAATCCTCTTTAGAACTCCCTCAGAATCTGTGGCGGAATGGCATCCCGCCCCCCGCTCCCCCGCGAAATCCCCCCACGACAGAACTTACCTGGGATGGATGTGGCGGCGGCAGCTGGTCTCCCAGCCAGCCGCGGCCGGGCTGCTGCGGCCATTTGCACCCTTGCAGCCATGATAGGCTACATAAGTATTTACGTAGCCTATCACGGTAAAGGCAGCCACAAAAATGGCAGCCACTATGGCCGCTACGCCATTTGCACCCCTGCTCTTTGCGGTGGTAGGCTACGTAAGTATTTACGTAGCCTATCACGGTAAGGGCAGCCACGCAAATGGCATAGTGGCCACCATTTTCGTGGCTGCCTTTACCGTGATAGGCTACGTAAATACTTATGTAGCCTATCACGGCAAAGAGCAGGGGCGCAAATGGAGTAGCGGCCGCCATTCGTGTCCCTGCTCTTTGCCGTGATAGGCTACGTAAATACTTAAGTAGCCTATCATGGCTGCTTGCAAGGACGCAAATGGCAGCTGCTATGACGGCTGCCATTTGCAGCTGCAGCAGCCCAGCCACGGCTGGAACTCCGGCTGCAGACAGCCCCGGCCGGCGGCTCTGCGGAGCCGCCGTGGAGCTGGCCAGGGAGGATTCCGGAGGGAGGGACAGAGCACCTCCCCCCCCCATGGATGCCCCTGTGCGGAGCCAGGTAAGGGATTCATACATCCCTACCCTATTTAATAGCTGAACCACTGTTTTTTCCTCTGCCTTTTACTATGCACAACGTAGCTGAAGAAAGCCTTTTTGTTGCTTTTAGCATCCCTCGCTAATCTCAGTTCATTCTCAGCTTTAGCCTTCCTGACGCCATCCCTGCAATTCTGGGTTACCTGCCTGTACTCTTCCTTTGTTGCTTGGCCTTCCTTCCACTTCCTATATGTGTCCTTTCTTGTTTTCAAGTCATCTCTAAGCTTTTTGTGAAGCCACATGGGCTTCTTCTGTTGTCTTCCACCTTTTCTTCTTGTTGGAATTGTTTGTAATTGTGCCTTGAGAATTTCCTTTTGTAAAAACTTCCACCCATCTTGGACTCCTTTTCTCGTTAGAGGCGCATGCCATGGGACCTTACTTATCATTGTTCTGAGTATATTAAAATCAGCTTTCCTAAAATCCAGGGTACACGTTCGGCTACACTCAGCTTTTTGCTTCCTTTAGAACCATTAACTCAAGTACAACATGGTCGCTTTCCCCCAGAGTTTCTGTAACTGCTACTTTATCCACTAAGTCATCTCTGTTGGTTAGGATGAAGTCAAGGATAGCCGATCCTCTAGTTTTTTCCTCTACTTTCTGTAGGAGGAAGTTATCCGCCACACAAGTCAGGAATTTCCTGGAGGGGCCATGTTTTGCAGAATTTGTCTCCCGACAAATATCAGGGAAATTGAAGTCCCCCATTACTACTGCATCATGCTTCCTTAAAACATTGGCTATTTGCTTTTCAAAAGTTTCATCCTTGTCTTCTCCTTGATTGGGTAGCCGGTAGTAGACTCCGACCACCATGTTCCTTTTATTTTTTGCTCCATTTATTTTAATCCAGATGCTCTCGATGGGGCTACCAAGCTCATCCTCCTGTATTTCTGTGCAGAGATATGTATTTTTAACATATAGTGCAACCCCACCTCCCTTTCTGTTCTTCCTGTTATTTTTGAACAAGTTATATCCTTCAATTGCTATATTCCAGTCATGAGAATCATCCCATCAAGTAGGCACAGATTTAAAGTAATTCCTGCTTTGGCCCAGAAAGAGAGCTCCATGATCCAAGGATCTTGGAATCCAAATCATGATGGTAAGGAAGGCAACCATTTGCTTGTTTATTTAGCTGGACATTTAGATTCCACCTTTCTATGATAAAATCAAACTTAAGGCGGCTTACAGTAAAAATCTAAGTTGCGAAAAAATTAACAACAAGCCTACACTAAAATAAAGAACAGTAAAACAGCATCATAAAACCCTTATCAACAGCAGCAAATGAAAACATATATTGAAGGCTCAACTAAAAAAAAAAAAGCCTGCTGGAAGGGAGCCTGAGAAACCTCTCTGGGGAGGCTCTGCCATTGTTAAGGCTTTGTGGTTTTGCCCCCACCTTGAGGCAGATGTGTAAAGTGTGGTAGTGTTATGTTTTGTTTATTATTGTTAGCTGAAGATATTTAATCGTTTTCCTGTCTTCAACCTCATCAGACTCAGGACCCACCTTTAATGGCACTGCAACATTTGTCCCCAGTTGAACTCATTCTCTACATGTAACCATCTTCCTCCTTGACTACAGAATTGCTGCATCTTTAATAGGGATGGCAGAGAATTCTGCCACGGAACTCAGGGAGGCTGAATGCCAGTGCATTCGGCCCCCCAAAATCTGTGGCGGAACGGCCTGCCCCCCCACCCCACCCCACCCCGGATCCCCCCGGGACGAGACTTACCTGGGGTGGAACTTCCGGGCGGCAGCGGCTCCGGCGGCGGCTCCGGCAGCGGAAGCTGCGGTGGCTGGTCTTCCGACTGGCTGCCGCCGCCGCCATTTGCAGGTTTTTTGTTTTTTTTTACACCCACGTGATAGGCTACGTAAGTTTTTACGTGGCCTAAAACGTCTGGGTAAAAAAAAAAAAGGCGTATGCAAATGGTGGCGGCTACGGCCGCTGCCAATTGCGTATGCCTTTTTTTTTTTTTAACCCAGACGTTTTAGGCTATATAAAAACTTACGTAGCCTAAAACAACTGGGTTAAAAAAAAAAAAAGTGTACGCAAATGGCGGCGACTATGGCCACCGCCATTTGCGATCCTTATTTTTGGCTGTCTTAGTCTACGTAAATAATTACGTAGACTAAGACGGCAAAAATAAGGGGAACGCAAATAGCGTCCACTACGCTATTTGCGTTCCCCTTATTTTCGCCATCTTAGTCTACGTAAATATTTACGTAGATTAAGACGTCAAAAATAAGGAACGCAAATGGCGGCGGCCATAGCCACCACCATTTGCGTACGCAGTTTTGTTTTTGTTTTTCCCCAGAGCCCTCCGCGGCCGGAAATCCGGCTGCAGATGGCTCTGGCCTAGCTGGGCCTGGCCGGCTGCTGAGCTGGCCAAGGAGGATTCTGGGGCGGGGGGAATGGAGCGCCTCCCCCCCATCCAGGATTCCGGGGGGAGGGAAGGAGCGCCTCCCCCCCGTCCAGGATTCCGGGGGGAGGGACGGAGCACCTCCCTCCCCCACCATCAGCATAATCCGCAAACAGGTAAGTGATTTTCGTACATCCCTAATCTTTAACAGCAGAGAAGGGAAGATCAGCAAGTCCAGGTACCATGCAAGAGTGAGGACAGGAGAACCTCCTTGAGTCACCTCCGCTATACAAGTATTTGAGGTAGAGCAGCTCTTATTATCCTTTGCAACTGGAGAAAGTCACTTTCTCTTTTCACTGGGGTGGGGGGGACCACTGAAGGTCAGCATGTGACCCACCAGTTGAAAGCAATGCCTTTATTTATTTATTTTATTATTAACACCTATATACTGCCTTATTTGCTAACAAGCCATCAAGGTAGTTGTCATAAGGTGTGTCCCCTCCATCAGAGGGTGGGGGGGCATGTCACTTGCTCCAACTTTTATCCTAAAGGAATGCAGCGACTATAGATTTTATTAACCCTTGTTACAGCACAGGATCATTCAAGTCAGTAGCTGCAGGATCAGAATCAGTTCCTAGGGAGCAATGTAAGTAGTTGCAAGACTAGGAGGAATGCCAATGAGCAATACTGGTAAGTAGCTGCAGGACCAAGATGAATACCCTGTAGGATCAGGGTGAAATCCAATGGTGCAAGATAGGTAAGTATCTGCAGGATCAGAAATAGAGCAATGTAAGCTGTCGGTAAGTAGTTGCAGGATCAGGATGATCCGGTACTTGGTTTGTTGTAGAAGTGGGTGAGTCCTTTCTTGTCTACTCATTCTTGTGTTTTCTTGTCTACTTCTGCCTGTGCTGGAAGATCTCTCCTACCATTTCTAGCATCCAGTCATCTATTTCACCACTTGGCTTTCTCCCTTGTCTTGTTCTTGTAGCTTCACTTGACTTTGACCCTTTCAGCTCTTCTAGTGAGCCAGCTGGTGCCTTTCCTTTGTTACTATCCTTTTTGGTACCTTCTGGTCTTTGTCTGTTTAGGTTACTCCCTGCAGCCACTCCCTCCAACCCTCTCTGCTCATTCTCCCTCAGAGTCCTTGAGACATTTAAAGAGCCCTTGTCATGATTCTCCTTCTCTCTGCTCAACTAACCCTGGCTGTGGCTGGCGTCTGTTGCTGGGCAACCAGGGAAACTCTGCAGGATTGTACAGCGTACAGCGCGCACACACACACACGCACAGACACACACACACACACACACACACACCCTCTTACAATTTAAAACAATAAAACCTATTAAGCAATCTTATTCCCTACTACTAGGCAGAGTGAGACAGTTGCCTCAGGCAGCAGAAGGTGACAACAGCCTGCCTCCCCCTCCTGTGCATGCCCCTGAGCATCCTTAAGCCCCCCTGCTTCCCTCAGCTGTGGTGGAGTATGCTGTCTCATTGCCAGTGTTAAAGAAACTGCCAGTTTGGTCAAATTTGGTACTTAGGAATGTAACCATCTTGTTTCAGACAGCAAAATGGCTTGGGCCAGCCTTGACCATTTGCAAACACACTTCCTGCAGCGCACGGGCTCATTTTAAATTGCATCCCATTACCTACAGGAATACTTATTTCTTCTCTCTGCCTGACTTTTGGGGTCTTGTTCTGGCTTATGTTCTTTCTTCCTGCTGCCCTTGTAACAAGATTTTGTGGACTGCTGTCATCAACTGTGTGGGGTGGGGTGGGGTGGGGTGGGGTGGGGGCTGTAAACAGTGACAGCAGAGGGAAATGAAATGCAAAAACTACAGGCTATCACAATCTTGTTATTCACAGCAACCATTCACAAAACAGTTGATGATAACACAAACATCCTGGCATTGGGTAGTGTGATTTTTAAAAACTTTATTCCAATTTCAGTCTTTTCCCCCTGCTTTTTTAGGTATTGCTGCTTGTCCCTCCACTGAAGAGCAGACAACAATCCATAATGCCTGAGAACAACAGACCTCTAAGAGTGCCATAAACCCACACATTAATTTATGGATCTGATCTGGTTTCCATTTTCACTATCAACATTGCTCACAATCAGTTTCATTCCAGGTATCTGCTAAGCCTCTTGCAAATATTAATTAAGCCTGCTAGTAATTATTATTTCCATTGCTTTAACCTCTAGAGGACCCACTCAGATCAGCAGCCATATTTGTCCTAAGGCATGAATTAATTCTCTGCCCCAAAGAAAGTATAATAACCCAGTTTAATAATATTTCTGAGTACTACAAGGTAGCACATGCTCTCCTAGGGTTTTGATAAGTCTCATTCTCAATAGGAGTTTCTGAAATCATGAGTTAGCAATAATGAGACTTTCAGTCAGTGTTTGTTTTGTTCTTAAAGTTTAGCTTGTAGAATTTGGGGGGTTGTTTTGGAAATGCAACTTCCATCTGTCTTAAAGTCTTGGATACCTAAAGACCAACAGAACACATTCATTTATTGATTTAAAATTATGCTGCTTCTTTTTAAATGTAAAACAAAGAGTCTTGTGGCACCTTAGGGCGCAATCCTCTCTAGCCACAGGAGGGCTGAGCGGTGGAGGAGGCTGTTGTATGACACATAGGATGTGTTGTACAGGCATTTCTGCCCTCCCCTCCCCGGAACGCCCCTTTTCAGCCGCTCCACACTCCTCTTGCGAGCACAGAGGATGGGGCGGCTCTGCGCTGCCTCTGAGGCAGCGTGGAGGTCAGGGGAGGTTGATTCTCTGTCAGTTCCCAGAAAACCAGATATCCTATGGCTGTCTAGCCACTGTCTAGCGGCCATAGGATTGCTCCCTCCAAGACTTAAATATTTATTATGGTAAAAGCTTTTTTAGACACTGTCCACTTTATCAGATGCATGAAGTATACAGAATTCACGAAAGCCTATACCATAATAAGGCTGCAATCGTATGCCCACTTACCTAAGAGTAAAGTCCATTGAATTCAGGGGGCTTACTTCCAAGTAGACATGCATGGGATTGCACTGTAAATGTGTTAGTCTTTATGATGCTGCAAGACTGTTGTTTTTGCTCCAACAGACTAAAATGGGTACCACTCTGAAAATATTTAGTGTTAAAGTCACATTTTCCAGGGGCCTGGTTGTCAGCACTGTAGTACTATAGTAGTAAAACTTGCAAAAGAATAGAGCAATTAATATATTTCATTCTGCGGTTTATTAAAGGCATAGCATAGAACATCAACCACTTTGATTTGTTATTCTTTGTTCACATTTGATGAATTCCTAGATATTCAGTCTACAGCCCCATCCAAGTGGTGCAGGCTAGGTAATGAAAAATAGCGTAAGTGTGGGATTTCCAGCTGCTGCCAAGTTCCATGTCCTTAGACCTACAAATCAGAGCAGCTCAGCCAATGGGAGCCACAGACCCTTCTTCCTCCCCTGCGTCTCTCTGACATAATGGCAACACAGCCAATCACCACTAGAGGCATCACTGTGACTGTCACCATCTCAAAATCCTTTAGAAAGAGCATTACAATATAGGCTCTTATTGTTATTGAGTTCAATAGGATTTATAAGCAATTTTAGGTTGCTATACTGAGTACATTTGCTCAGGGGCTAATTCCACAGTAATCAATAGACCCTACTTTCAAGCAAAGGTGTTTAGGATCAGGGTGTTGGCATCACAGTCCCATTTCCTTTGAAGTCTACAGAAAAGTTATTGACTTCAGCAAATTGACTCAAGCTTTGTACAAGATCAACTCATTGGTGCTACAAGCAAATATTTTAAGGATAAAAGTCCTTGTTAAAATCGTTGGAATAAATAGCAAGTTTGCTCAGTGACCCCTTTAAAAATCTTTAATTCCATCTTATCAACCTGTTTGGTTCATAGTTTTGGAAAAGGGAGTGTAGTATTTTAATTAAAAATAACAGCAAAACAAGTACTGTGCTTGGAAATTACCAACAGAGCCACCAATAACAATTATGAAACTGCCACAAATGTGTCCTGAAATGCAAGAGCCAACCTTCCCCCACCCTCCACTTCATGCAACACGGCTCTATAAAGGCATAGGCAGCATTTTCCGTGCCAAGTTCCAAGGAGCAAATCTATTACAGCCACGTTAAAGGGAAAACAGGATATTGGGAAAGTGCTGATGCAGTTGCCTGCATAGCAAGTTGTAGCACTCCTGGACTGATGCTGGCATAAAATTCTCCAAATAAATGGCAGGGAAGGAAGATTTCTTCTTTTTTCAGATGCAATGAAGTGGTGTGGAAAAGTAAATGGAGGGTGTGATATGTAGGTTTGTACTGTACTACTGTAGGTTTGAAATACAGAACAGGACAAGCCATGATGCAATGGTGTGGTATAGAGATAAGTGCCCTGTGCCAAATTTGCCCCCCCCATATAGCCCCTGCCCACAAGAATACACACAGATGCACTTATACCCATTATTCACTTGAGCCACTCCCCACCCCCCAGCCTGAGGCATACACAAAAGGCTCCTTTACCCCGCCCGTTCAGGTAATCAGCAATAGAGGCTCTGCCAGATTTCCCTTCTAATGCACCTAAGCTAGTCACACCCATGTGCAAGGCAAGGCACTAGCCAATGGGAGTGAGCGGGGTGGTGGTGTTTCCACCAGCGATTTACTCCGAGCCTGCTGCGTGTTGAGGTCATTAGGGACACATGACGTTGTGGCCATCCAGCAGCCACCCTGGAGCTTATCAGGGAAAAACCAGATTTCCCAAGACTGCTTAAAGTCCAATTCTTTTCCTCAAGTCTGGTTCTCAGCAATACAGTGGCTGTGTGCCCCACCCTCACATTGACCTTGGGTATGCTAGCCCTGCCCAGGGGTGTGCTTTTCACCGTGACCCCGGTCAAGGTGTGTTTCCTGTCCCTGTGTTTCCCAGCACAAACCAATTAGTGTTTACTCAGAAGTTACTCCCATTGTGGTCAATGAGGCTTGTTCCTGAAATGCACACTCCCGAAGTTGCTGAGATTCCCATGAATTGAAATAACACATTTAGAGAGCCTTAATGTCGAAGCTTCAATTGATCGCAGCAGGGCAGCAAGAACACTGTGTTCCTTTAATGATTGTTTATTTAAGGACATAAGTAATGCAGGGGGAGGGGAGAGAAGGAGATTGTTCACAGCTTCAAGGCAGGGGGAACACTGTGTTCCTGTGATGATTGTTAGCTTAAGGAAATACTTAATGGGGCGGGGGAGAGAAGGAGAGTGATTTTTGGCAAGGCACTGGAGGAAACCCCCAGGATTTTATTGAAGGAGAAAGTGCATGGGAGAGCCTCTCTTATTGGTTGAGCAGCCCCTGCCAGTCAGATGACGTTCACGTCAACATCTCCCCCGCAACCCGGAAGTATCTTCTGTGAAGCAACTTACATTGGTGTGGTGCACTCACTCATGGAGCCCTGTGTGGACCAAAGTGCACCAAAGCCGATCCCTTGAAAAATTCTGTGTAATCCTCCATTTGCTTGTCCCTCCATTGTCATGGAGAAAACCCCCACCAGCAGTGCATAGAGGAAGGGCTCTTCCCAAGTCTCCGTTGCTCATCAAACTGGGGAGGACAGGGTTAAAGAGCACTTTGCTGCGTCGGAGGCCCTTTAGTCCTGGCTCAGTTTATGGTTGGAGTCAAAGGAGAGCCAAGAATGTTCTGTGATTTTAAGCAAGAAAACCATCTAAAAAGCAGGAACTCCCCAACTTCATGCCGCGACGAATGCACTAAATGACTTAGAACTCCACTGAGCCCAAAGAACCCACCCACACAGAGGAGGATGCCCACTGCATTGTCTCTCTGCGTGATTCCCTGCCCTGGGATTGCCTCCTTCCAATCAGCCACCTGGGTTGGGGGTGGGTTGTTTTGCACATCTCTGCATGGGGTGCAAATGCATCATTCAGGCAGACCAAAAACAGCAGTCAGAGCTGATGGGGTAAGCAGCTGACCCTCACAGCCCTCCTTCCTCCTCCCTTCTTTTCCACTAGTTCCCACTTCCTTGCTTCTCTCCTTTCTTCATTTTTTCCTCCGTCCACGGGGGGGAGGGGGGGCATGCTGCCCAAAGGCATCAGGATTCAGTCCCCTCCCTTCCAAAAGACGCTCCCATGGACAGCGAGGGATCTGCAATTGTGCTGCCTCCTGGGTCTCTTTCCTTGCATTTAGGCTGAGAGGTTCCCCTTTGTCCTTATTCTCAAGCATTCCAATCATCCGATGTGGTTTCTCAAGGGTGCAATAACTTCCTGAGTACAGCGTTTGTCTCTGTGAGGTTGATGTGGGCCATTAATTTCTTCACTCTTGGCCTGCAGCCGTTCCCTGATATCCACATGGACGTCTGCATTACTAAGTCTGATCTTCGCATTCCCCCTTTTTACAGTCCTCTATTTGAAGGGCTGCCAGAGGACTGTCCCCTATTTTGAAAGCGTTCTCTATTTGAAGGGCTGTCCAGTCCAAGTCTGGTATAATGCTAAAAAACCATCAGAAGGAAGAGCTGCCAGGCCCTGAAGTTGCCCATCCACAGATAGCAGACTTGAGCGAGGCACAGAGCTCGCCCTGGCACAGACTTCCCTGCTAGGGAGAGATGTACTTCATTTCTATTTCAATTATAGTAAGTCTTGATAAATGTACATATACATTAGCATATACACATTTCATGTAAATAGGCGTCTGTCAGGGTGGAAACTGAGCCGATAGAACCCCGGAGCAGTTCTGATTCTGAGGAGGAACAGCAATCTGTGAGAGAGGAGCTCGCTCATCTCTCACGGGCACAGCAGCTGGCAGATTCCTCCTGCCAGCATTCCTGGGATAGATAGTGGCCCTGGCAGCGAGAGAGTGCGGGAAGGGGGCTTGCTGGACGCTCGACGGCGACACCGGGAGCGACGACAGCTGGAGGGCACGGAAAGGAGGCGTAGCGCTCGTTTGGCGCGCAAGCAATGATCATGTCCCGAGGACCCAAGGGAAAGAGGGAGGACCTCTCTCCCTAGCCCATAAGTTCAAGGTCTTCTCGTGATTCTCCTTCAAACGGGGACCAACTGCCTAACCTGGAGCATAGGCTACTCTGCTATCTTTCCCCAGTGCTGTTCCTTGCTTAGTCACTGGTGATTAGCATCTGAAAGAGTCATTAAGTTGTAAAAGGATTAAAGCCTTGAAAAGAATCCTTTTGTCTGCGTCTTGAGTTAGCTATTGGAGTAGAATGAAAGAGGCAGCTAGGGCACTCTTGCATCCTCTTTTTTGGTGATGCATGTCCTTTCTTTTTGGCAATTCACAAGCAGCCACCCTAATTCCCCTATTTAAAACTCAAACATGAGTCACACCGGTGTCAGTGGGACTTGCTTCCTAGTGTGCATAGGACCACAGCCTTAATTTCCCAACCAATATTGTTGTAATACATTGCTGTCTCAGAGGAAAAAACTGTCTTGGCTCTTTCCATCCTAACTTGTAGTACTGCTTTGTGGATAACCAAGAGCATCTCTACACCAGCCTAAAATCCTGCATTTAAAATGGGGCTTTCTGCTTCTGTTTTAAATGCAGGATCACGACAGACTCTTGACATGCGCTTCCTTTCCCCCACCTTTTCCCCCGCATCTGAGTCTTGTGTACGTTTCATTGGTCTTGCTCTTTTTATTGCTGGTTTTCCTCTTTTCACGAGGGAACTCAAGCAGAACTCAAGTGCTGTAATTTGATAGCTCATTATCCCCAATCTTTAAAAAAGATGGAATAAAGGTCATTCAGTGCAGGAGACACCCCGGAGGTTGACAGCGTCATCTATAGTGCCTGGAAACATCCATGAGCAACAACTCTCAATAGCAGGATAAAAGTTACGTGTCGAGAAGACCAAAGATGGCTTGCCAGAAGCTGCAGCGCTCTGCCAGATGTTTAGCAGGTGGCATGAGCGTCTCTTGCTCTTTTCCAGAACAGATCCATGGTGGACCTGAACTACTCCAGTTGGCTTGCAAGGTGGGTGGAACAAAAGGACCGTGATGACAGCAAGAAGATGAGACTCCCTAGGTCAGGGGTGCAAAATGTGTGGCCCACCAAACTTTCCCACAGCCCATCAGTGCCCGTGCATCTGCTGCTGACACTGGAAAAATTGCAGTGGCACTGCCTGGGGATTTCCACACTAGCACAGTTTATTCATTTGACTTGTACCCTGCCTTTCTCCCAAGAAAATGGCACTTAAGGCAGCTTATGATCATGGGAACTTAAAATGTTGAAAATAATAAAACAAATACATGAAAAGCAGTGGAGGCTGTTGACTCCGATGTCAGTGGGGGGCAGTGAATCCATTCAGGGGTTTCAGTCTCAGAACCAGAAAGGAGCTATCCAATGTGCTTCCCCACTGACATTGGAACCACCAGCCTCCACTGATTAAAAGCTCAGTTAAAATTCCCTAGCGATAGCAAGGGAATCCCTTCCTTATCTCCGACCTCTCATCAGGCTTCCTGTAGCTGTGAACACACAGCAGGCTTTCCATTCGGCTGTCTCTTCACTTACATGGTAGTGACGCGAGTCCATGGGCAGAGAGGAAGTTGGGAAGAACCTCTGCTTGCCCTGGATTTCTAACACAGCTGTGCCTTGGCTGGAGGAACATCAGCTGACAGAAATCAAGAGCCCGCTCAATATAGCTGGATACAGAAGAATTGTAGAACTAAAGCATTGATTACATGTTTGTTCCAATATTGACTTGAGGAATCATTGTGAGGGCTGAGCACAGCCAACTGTTCTTCCTTGACCCCTACTTCTGACTCGACCAGTCCTTCCCCCTTAAACCAGCCGGCGTTGGATGAATCCATGAACAGGGGAATGACTTCAGGAAAAAATGGCACAGGCTATGGCTCTTTTCAGGCATTTGAAGCAGGGGGTAACAAAATGCATAGAAGAACATCTTGAGCTCAGGTTCCTCCCTGGCCCACGGGAGTCGTTTCAACAGCCTTATGCAGGCATTCAGGGTTTCAGGCAGGATTCCTTCCTCGCCCTACCTGGAGGAGCCGGGGATCAAACTTGGGACTTCTGCATACAAAGCGTGTGCTCTGTCACACTGAGCTATGCCCCCTCCCTCCGGAGGGAATGAGGACACACATATAGGCTGCCCCACCAATGGCCCCATTCTTACCGCGTGAGCAGGGCACTTCTGCTCATGTTCATTTTTGAGCATGTGCACCTCCGTGCAATCGGAAGCCACGATAAAGCAGGGCTTCCTTCCCTTTGTCTGCTGCCCTCCAGATGTGTTGGGAGATTATGGGAGTTGTAGTCCAACATAATCTAGAGGGCACCAGATTGGGAAATGTTGAAGCAGGGTTTGTGTTCATGCGGAAGGATACTGTCTGACCTGGAATCTTGGAGAGTCCTCTTCAGAGGCAGTGGGCTGGGACTCTGCTGAAAACCCCGCTTCCAGGGATGGCCCGGAGGAAGGGCAGACCAAAGGCAGCCTGAGGATACCTCACCAGGTCCCCCGGAACCTCTTTGACCCCATCCTGAACCCTGTCTCAGTCCCTGGTCCTCCTCCCTCATCTTCTGGGTCTCCCAAGTGGACCTAAGAAATTATGGACCTGATAAATAAAGGATCACTGGCAGAGCACCTGTCTGGATGCCAAAAGCCTCTATCGCTTAGGAGGAGAGAGCTACGCAGGCAAAAGGGTCTACTTGGGAGGTGGGGAAAGACCCAGGTGTAGGCAATGAACCAGTAGAGAACCAGGAAGAGGAGGAGCTAGCAGTGTGTATGAAAAACCTTCCATCTCCTCTGGACCATTGCTGGGTTAACAGCCCCTTTTGTGCTTCCTGTTTCAGTTCTCCCTAGCCTGATTCCAGCACCTGCACAGAACCCATGGCTGGTGTACCTAATCTGCCCCACTACCAGGGTCCCCAGTCCAGCCTGTGGTGCCTCCTTGGGTTCTTCCTGGGGGGGGGGAGCGGGCTTGGCCTGAGAGTGGGATAACAGCAGGGATTCCCCTGTGCGCTGCTGCTGGAAGGGGAAGTGGTGCCCGCTGTTATCTCTGACCTTAAGTCGGAGATAACAGCAGGGACATGAGTGACAGGGGACTCGGCTAGCACTGGGAAGAACAGCAGCTCTTTCCAACATTGGCTTAGTCTTGCTTTGCCATCCCTGAGTCTTTCTTCACCATTCCAGGGCCCACAAAACCCTGGAGCTTTCGCTGAATAGATGGGTGTCAACTTTATTATGGATCTTCACCACATATGGAGGGACTAGTTTGGGTGATAAAAAACACTTTCAGCCCCCAAACTGCTGTCCAGAAAATAGAGAGACCCAAGAGAACAGATGGTCACCAGCCCAGCTCTAGAGGAAGCTGGAGGCAAAAGGGCTGGGTGAGGACGGTTTCTACTCCAGATCCTTCTGACTTCCCAGTAGGGGTGTACGAACCCCACCTACCCGAGTCCGCTGGGGGGTCTGTGGGGGGGGAGGCGATCCGTTCCTCCCCACCCCCCCGAAATCCTCCCCGGCCCGGCAGGTAGGATCTGGCCAGCGTGAACTTCGCGGGGTGGCAGAGGTGAGTGGTCCGTTCCACCACGGACTCTGGGGAGGGGGGGCGGATTCTAAGAATCTGGCCTCATTGGAGTCCGTGGCGGAATTCTCCACCATCCCTACTTCCCAGTGAGACTTAGGCCAAAGCCCCTGTTCAGTCACTTACTTGGCATAAACTACCTCACAGGGCTGCTGTGGGGATAAACATGGCAAGGGGAAAATGTGTGTCTCTAGGAACTCCTTGAAGGAAGGTGGTGGGATAAAATCAGAATAACATTGTGTTGGTTTGCTGTGGACTTTAATTTGACTTCTCAGTCCTGGGCACCAGGCCAAATGGCTGCGGTGGAAGTGGTAGGCTTGATTCAGGTAATGTAAAAGGTTTAAAAGAATTTGCATATAACTCACATGGCACCTGTTTAATTAAAGAAGCAATAGGCAATTTAAGGCTGCTGGATGCTCTGACCAATTGAAACAGGGCTGGTTAATGAGGTCCTCCACCTATCTCTAACAGGGCAGCTGCAAAAAGCAAGCTTCTCTCACACTTGCTTGGATGGTATAGGAAAATGGTTCCCATTATTTATTACTATTATTGGATTCGTGGAGATGGTGAGATGCTGTGGGGCTCTGAAATGAGAACACTGCAGCCAGATTTGGATAGCACTATTTGCAAAGGCATGCAGGGTGGGAGCTGGAATTGTGCAAGGTCCTAAATCCCACAACCACAAAACCCAAATTCTGCCATCATGGAACTCAGGATGCACATTATGCAACTGTACACGCACCATCTTTATTTGTACAAGTTGCATTATTGCACAATTTGTCATGATTCTGGAGGGAGAAGGTGTGGATTTTTCATCAGGTGCTGGGGAAAGTAGACTACCAGTAACAGATGGAGGGGAAGATGGTTGGTAGGTACATAAGGGCAGAGTAGTAAGGACATTAGAGAAATCAGATGCCTCTTACAAAATACTGTAATCCTTACTATAACTTTCTTGGAACCCTATCTGTTTAAGTAGAAACTGCCAATACTTCTACTGCATTTTTCTTTGAAACCATGGGGACTAGATACTTGATCAAAGCCTAGAGGGAATAGCCTTCTGGAGGGAGTGGAGGAGCTGTAAATACTGTGAGTGGGAGGGATCTATTGCTGGAAGATAATCCCTGAGGGATACATGCGACTGGACCTGTGGGGTCCTTCTGGCACCCTCTGTACTACTGCAAGTGCTTCCTTGATGCACCTCTAGGAATAAAGCTGCTCCACAAGCACGTCTTTAAAATATTACCATGAAAACGTCCTCTGGGCTCGTTTGTGTGGTTAAGTTGGTCAGAAGTACCGAGTCTGGAATAAGATGTTGTGGGAGCCACATGGCTGTTTCTCAAACCAGCAGCATTGTGGTTACAGTTCCATTTCTTCCTCAGTCCTCTGCCTATGTAAAATAGGGGATGCCATGTCACACCAGAGTATGCGTTTTCCCATCCCTGCCCATGGGCCTCTGCTCATCGGAGCGAGGGGGTGCAACTGCCCCGCCCAGATTCCAATCATGCTGTCACTCTGAGCACAGCAACAGGGGCTGCGGCGCGGTGCCTGCCCCGTCTATCTCTGCTTTCAGTTCCCAGCTGCACAGGTAAGGCTCAGGCCAGGAAAGGAGGTCGGTCAGTTCCTCACGTTACAGTGCCATGGGAGCCCCTCCTTGTAGGGATGTATGAAACTCACTTACCTTTTTGCGGATTGATTCGCGGTGGGGCGGAGGCGCTCTGTTCCTCCCCCCAGAATCCTCGATGGGGGAGAGGTGATCCGGTCCTCCCCCCTGGAATCCTGCCCGGCCAGCTCTGCTCTGCGGCGGCTCCGCGGAGCAGCCGGCCAGGGCCATCTGCAGCCGGATTTCCGGCCGTGGACAGGCTGGAGCAGACACAAATGGCGGCCGCTGTAGCAGCCGCCATTTGCGTCCAGCCAGGCTGCTGTGATAGGCTACATAAGTATTTATGTAGCCTATCACAGCTAACCCCCCGCCTCCAAAAAAAACCAGCGAAAAATAAAGGAACGCAAATAGCACCCGCTACGCTATTTGCGTTCCCCTTTTTTTTCGCTGTAATAGCCTACGTAAATATTTACGTAGGCTACAACAGTGAAAAATAGGGAACGCAAATGGTGGCCGCCGTAGCCACCGCCGCCGCCGTTTGCATACGCCGTTGGGTTTGTGTTTTTTTTTTATTGGCTTGCCTTGATAGGCTACGTAAATACTTACGTAGCCTATCACGGCAAAGACCAGGACGACAATGGCGGCCGTGGCGGTCGGTCGAAAGACCAGCCACTGCCGCCTCAGCCGGATCTGCCGCCGGACCCACCGGCGTCCGGAACATCCGCCCCAGGTAAGCCTCATCCCGGGGGGAATCCGCGGGGGGCGGGGCGGGGGGGCAGGCCATTCCGCCACAGGTTTTTTGGGGGCCGAATGCCAGTGCATTTGGCCTCACTGAAATCCGTGGCAGAATTCTCTGCCATCCCTACCTCCTCGTCAGACCAGGCTGCTCCGCACGGAAGTAGCTCCTGTCTGAGAGCGGGAGCAGCTCCCTGTGGTGCGCACGCCTGCCCCACCGATGTCTGCTCTCCCGTCCCCTGTGACATGGGCTGGTGAGGCCCAGCCAGCAGAGGCCAGTCAATTGAACCCGCAGCAGGCGGGCTCCCATGAAGCTCAGCTGAGAGCAGCTGCAATGCAAACGGTAGAAGGTGGGCCTGGGAGAGATGGCAAGGCCAGCTTTCTGGCAGGCCCAGCCAGGCAGCGCCACGGCCTGTTAGGCCCTCAGTTTGGTAGCATGCAGAAGCACCTGCCTTGCAAAGCAAACAGGCAGTGGTATGCCAGGCTCCCTCGCCACCTGTGTGGAAGCAAGTCCTGACTTCCCGTCCTGTTCCACCTGACCGAGTTCACTTTAAGTTAAAGCGAGCCAAAGAATTGTTTTCAAGCCCACCAGGGGGGAGAACACAAGAACGTCACCCATCTGGGAACGGGGGGGGGGGGGCTTGTTACATAGCGTGGCGGAGCGGGAGATGCCACTGCACGCTTGCTCAAAGGCTCTCTGCCTGTCAAGCAAGCGAACGAGGAGGAGGAGGAGGAGCAAGAGCAGCAGTGACGACAGTGGCGAGGGGGTAGAGGGTGCCTTGCCCAGTGGCCCTCCCTCCCGAGCCCAGAGCTGGTCGAGATCCTGGGAGTCACCGCAGTGGGAAAACTAGCCAACACAAGGAGGGAGAGGGCAATTCCAGGGTGCTTTCCATCACTCTTAAAGAGCAGCGACCACTCTCTCTGCCACCACATCCTGCTCTGCTCCTAGTAACTAAGTGTAATAGGTTCCTGATTCCACCTGTCCTTTAAAGCATATTCATGGGAAGTGGGGGCGAGAGAAGGCAGAGCAGCGATGGCAACGCACGCACACACCCCTCCATCGTTGCAGATGTGTTTCTTATTTCAAGGAAGGGGGAGAGAGCGCTCTGTTCCAGCACTTAAGTTGTAAGATTTAGGGGTTGTTGTTTTTTTAAACGACTGCATTTGAAGTAAGTGGCTGGCTTCAACTAGTTTATTTTAAAAATACATTATGAAGGACTGAGTTTCTCTTATATAAAGAGTGCGGAAGTCACTGAAATAAAGTTGAGAAATGGAATTTAAGAAAAAATTGAGGGAGGCTTCAAAACAAAATTGGAGCAATAAAAAATGTGTTGGGTTTTTTTCTTCTTTAAATGCAATGCAACTGGTTCAGATTCTGGAATGTAATGCCATCAAAATAAGGCAGTAATTTACCACCCAACTCACAGTGGCATTTTAACCATCTCGTGGGATGGGATTGAAAATGCTTTCGCTTAAGTGCTTCTGGTAGCTTTCTTAACAGTTAGCTTGTGAGAAAAAAGTAAACAATATGTCAAGTCAGTTTATTTACTTGGCAAAACAGGGGCTGCAGGGGGGGGAAAGGGGTGTTTTGGAAAAGGGGCAACTTGCTGCATGCATTGTAAAGTCTTTCTGTGACTGGGTGGCAGCCAGAGTGCAGCTTACTTCGACAGGATGGCGACTTATGCATTGCCAAAAAAGAGGACAAGAGAGGACACCAATTTGCATAATATGTGAATCCGCTCTGGGTTTCAGTCAGAACTCTAAAGGAGCTATCCAAGGTGCAGAGTTAGGGTTCTGATTGAAACCTGGAGGGGATTCACCACCCCACGGACACTGGAGCTACCCGCCTCCAATGCTATAAATGCAAATTTAGAAGTAATTGCTACTGTTTATATAGAAATACAACACATCTCACCATAGTGAGGAAGACTGACCAGGTAAGCTGTTTTCCTGCTCAGCGCACTAGACAGGTGCTACTGTCTTTTGATGGGTCACTCCCTGGTCTCCTTTCTTGTGGGTGTTTGTCTTTAATCTCACACTTGGACTAGGCAGCCCATTAAACAGTGGATACCTTCAAATAGAGGACTGTCCTCTGATAGCTCCTCAAATAGAGGACTATCCTCTTAAAAGTAAAATACCTGGCCACTCTGTATGTGCACCATGTATGTTTTTTTCCATTGGGTCAACACTGCTGCAAACCACTTCATATGTTAAGGAGTGTTTATAGGTGCACCTAAACATCTAATGTGTGGTTGTAACAGAGACAGGTATCCTGCAGGTGTACTGATCAGGGAGCTGTGCTTGGAGGCATCCAGCAGGTGGCAGGTTTGTGTCTTTGTGATGCAGGGCGCAAAAACTGCACCCGCCCCACCCCAACAGCTCCAGCATCTGGTGCTGCTGACAAAACTGCAGTGGCGCCCCCAAAAAGAAGCGGAGGAAAGCTCTAGGAACGGGCTCTATGGCTCCAGACATGGAAGTCGCATTCCTAGAGCACCCTAGGAAGTACTGCTGGAAGCCTCCTGACTGCTTCCTAGGAAGCTCTAGGAACAGGGCTTTTATGGCAGAAATCAAGGATCCCCATTCCTAGAGTGTGGATAGAAAGCTGTTCCCTGCCTAAACTATTCCATGAAACAGCCAGTATTTCCCACTTGAAGCAGTGGTCAGGAAAGCAAAGATCAGGCTGAGGTGAGGAGCAAGCTGCAGGCTCCTTCCTCCCTCAGCAACCCGTGTGTATCTTTAGCCTTTCAGCAAAGTTCCTGACTGAACAGGGCGGCACTGCTCAGCCCTCCAGCAGTGATGCTTCACCCTTTCTGCAGACCCCACCCCACCTCCGTCAGGTTCTCACGGACAGCTTCCAGCCTCCCTCCCTGCCAAGGCCAGACCAGCAGGCGGACAGGGAGTGGGGTGACTCCCCCTGGCTCTGCTCTGAGGCCACTGACAGAGATAAGCTCACACAGACTCTGACATTCCAGAAACTGAATAGGCCCAAGCCCTTCCAGGCTACTTCTAATTAAGGGCATCTTGGATGCCATTTGCGTCCGTGCTTTTCATTGACACGATAGGCTATGCAAATATTTGCGTAGCCTATCACATAAAACAGGGACGCAAATGGCGTCCTGGTTGCCATTTGCGGCCCTGTTTTTTCACGGCTGCATTTACCTTAAACTAAGGCCTTCACAGCCGCAAATGGCGTCCTAGACGCCATTTGCCTCCCCCGTGCGGGCGGATTCCCCACAGACCAGAAGGTAGGGCTATCCGCCCATCCCTATGCGTATGTGTGTGCGAGGGTGTGGTGCATAGTGTGTGCGCACAAGCATCCTCCTATGGCTGGGTCAAACTTAGCCCTGAAGCCAGCTGTGGAGGAAAATCGATAGCAAGTCAGCAGACAGGATGAAGGTCAAACACAGTTTTATCAGTCCAGCCAGAGGGCAGTTCAAAGCAGGAGAAGGCAGTAGGCAAGCAAAGGTCCAGAGCACGGCCTTACCGGTAAAGAAAGGAGAAGTCCAACAGCAGGGTCTGAGGCATGGCCAAGGGCAAGTCCAACACAGATGGAGTCCAAAGAGCCAACTGGCCAAAGTCCAAAGGTCAGCAGCACAGAGGATCAGTCAGGGGAGCCAGGGTTCAAGACGCTAAAGCTGGTAGGAAGATGTTACTCCGGGTGTGGCTAGCCTAGAACTGAAGGCTTATGTAGCCTGAGCTCCCAGACGCCCACTCAGGGCTCAGCTGCAATTCAACACAGGCCCTCTAGCAAATGTCCTACCTGTGAGGAGGGCCTTGCTCATGAGGCCTTTACTCTTGAGGAGACTTTTTCTGTAGGTGCTAGGCGGGCCCTCCGTTGCCTGGCCGTGGTCATGGCCTGTAACTTCAGGTGCCGGCATTCTCGGGGGCTGGGTGATGGCTCAGCATCCCCTCTGACTCACGAGCACAGCTCTCCATCTTCCAAGAGGGAGGCTCTGAAGCTCTCTCTCCCGAGGGCCCAGGGCCTCCTTGGTCAGACCCAGGGCCCTCTGAAGCGGCTTGTTTCCTGGTCCTGGATACAGCTTGCTCAGGAGGCTCCGGAACGGCCTCTGAAGAGGACTCCTCGCAGGAGGGGCATGTGCGTGAATGAGTGGTATGAATGTTGGAGCGTTTTTTAATACTTTTTTTAAAAATTTAATGTGAGTGTTGTATCTGAATGTGCATGCATGCGTATCTGCTGCCACTCCAGCAGACACCCCATGCAGCCCTCAAGGCCACAAAGGTTGTGCACCCCGGTGTCATGTCTGAGAAGGAGGCCCATGGTCCAGTGGCAACAGCATGATAATCGATGCAACTGCTGCCCTGTGTAGCTTTGGGACAACAGTATAATCCATACTACTTCACAAGATACATGATTAACCTATGGAACTCACTGCCACAACATGTAGTGATGTCCGCCAGCTTAGGCGGCTTTGAAAAAGGATGGGGCAGCTTCAGGGAGGAGAATCCATGAGAGTTAACTGGACCCTCTGTGTTCAGAGACAGTTTACTTCAGACTATCATGGGGTGGGGCAATCCGGAAGGAAGAGCCTTCACCTTCATGCCCTGCTAGCAGTTAGATCATTTTAAAACCCGGCCTTGCTGGTCTTACAGGAGGCGCTCCTCTTCACATGGTCATGTGCATTTATTCACTAAAGGCACAATCCTATGCATGTTTAGACAGAAAAAAAGACACGTTAGCTGGGGAATGCTGGGATTTGTAGGACTTTTTTCTTCAGACTTTACACATCCACCATAAAGGTCTGGAAACATACTCAACCAAACACCTTTAGAAACCCCGTTTGGATCTTCGTGCAGAACACATGAAGGTCTGAAGAGGTGCCCACAGGCCCAGGGACATTGGAGGGAGGGCCTGCAGACATGCCCTGCCTGCCCCCTACACAGTTTTAGCCCACCCATGTTTAGGCAACTGCCAGGTGGGCTCTTTTGCAAAGCTTCCATGCAGCCAGGGTCGCTGTGTGATCAGGCCCCTGCATACATACAGCTGTGTGCGCACAGAGGTCCTTCTCAGGCATTCAATAAACCATGTAGGTATGGGGGAGGGGTGCCGCCATCGGGGGTGTGGCTAGTCAGCCCCACCCACACCTTTAATAAATGCCTACACATCTGAAGAGAGGTATAGCTGATGGAGAAGAGCTCCGGTGGTGATTCTCGGAGTGAGAATAGGTGTTACAAATACAGATGGATGAATCACTCCATTTTGGTTTCTCTCTGTTTCTCATTTTTCTAATCTTAAATTCAGTTTATTTCTTTATTTCATTTCTGTGCTGCCCAATAGCCAAAGCTCTCTAGGCAGTTCACAGAACTTGGAAGTTTGTTTCGAACTTTGAAAATTTCTCCAGTCTCAAACTTTGAGATTTTTTTTAAAGTTTGCATGAAAATTCATAAGATTTTTGTGCATATTTCTCCCAGTATGTGCATTTTTGTATGCATTTTTGCCTTATACACATTTTGGCAACTAATTTTCTCAATATAATGTATTATGAATGTTATTTCCCCTAATGTGTATATTTTTGTATGCATTTTTTAATTAGAGAATGCCATTGCAAAATTCAGAGAAGTGTGAATTTCAAAGGATAACTGAGTTTTGGTTCACATAGTGGTTCAAAAGTGTGGAATGAGGTAAATTCACATTAAAACGAGAACTGAATGCATTTCTCCACCATCCCTAGTTCCAAATGCACAGGTAGATGTTGGAGGATGTTCTACTCGAAGGGTTCTAGCTCCTACCCAAGAGGTAGGAACTTACAAACTCTTTCCTGAATCACAGCACTCACGAGGACATTAATTGAAGCATCAGCTGCTGAGGTTTGGGAGCTGAATGCTGTTTTTGACAGATTAATTTTCCTTTCCCCCCTCACTCCTGCCCTTGCCTGCCTGGCTCTCTGCATTGTTCTCCTGCTGTGAAGAGCCGATTGTTCCAGCATGATGGCTAAGTAGTGCTTGGTGGCTTTGTGAAGTGAAGGAATGAAAGGAAACAGGGAGGATACAGGACAGATAAAGAGAAGGAAACAATAGTCAGCCCCATCCTGTGTTGAGGGTGCTGAATCATTCCCAGTTGGGTGGGCTGCCTTCATGACTGGTTGAAAACTAGCACCACCCACCACCCCCACAAATTCACTCACTTTACTAACGCAAAAGTAACATGTATAAGATGATGAACAATCCCATCCTCCTCCATGAAAATGTATATTGTAACCCCCTTGAGGGAGGGACCTGTCCTCTGCTTATGTTACCCACGAAAAGCTCTAAAGTGATGAACTAAGTTACTAAACATTTTGGCTTCTGCCTTCATCAGCAACAGTTAATTTCTAGATTTCAAAACAGGCAGCTTTTAAAAAGCTGAAGATGGAAAGGATACTGAAGGAAACATTTGCTGTATATGGGACATATGCACATCTGAGGGAGCAATCCTATGACCCCCAGACAGCATCTGGGGGGACATAGGATTGTTCGGTTTCTGGGCTCCAAGGTCGGAAACAGGGCTGTGACCTTGGAGCCCAGAACTACGCTCCTCCCCCGCCCTCGTAGCTAGCACGGTTCTGGCTAGGTCTCTGTGCCTGGAAACAGAGTTCAGAGATGGGGAAAGGGGGCATTCCTGGGGCGGGGCTGTGGCCGTACAACTTTTCCGAAGGTTGTCCCAGCCTCCTTCCCTCCCCCTCTGAAGTGCTGCTGCTCGATGGGTGAGATCGCCTGTCTAGCAAAAATGCAGGATGGTTGAAAATCACCTCCGCCCTCCAGCTGCCCTGCACTGGATACTTGGCAGTTCAGAGGCTGCCGACTATCTCCATAGGATGTTGCCCTGAGAGGTTTAAAAAAGGAACTAAAGGCCTGGGTAAAAAGTATATGTATGATCCTCCAACTTAAAGGCACGTGGTGTTAACGTGTCCAGCAGTCTGTATAGCCAGAGCTTCTCTTGTAGTGCCCAAGACTAGATGGTTGTTCTTTCTCTTTCTTTAATGAAAAAACATGCTTTATTATTTATTTAAATTACGCATTATAATTAATACTAAACATAATATGAACTGAATTGTAGATTGCCTGTACAATTTTTTTAATACACACACCTGTGTGTGTGCGTGCTGCTGTTTATATGTTTGTATGTAAACTGTTTTTATATTATATACAATATTGTATTTTTAAGGTTTTTAATCTCTGTAAACCGCCCAGAGAGCTTTGGCGATTGGGCGGTATAGAAATGTAATGAATGACAATGAATGAATTAATGAATGAATATGTAAAACCCATACACATTATATATGTTATACAAACAACTATAAATAAATCTGTATGGCCATCACAGTTTAAATATAAAAGATGAGTTGAAAGGTCTCCAAGCCTGAAGGGTTGGCTCATCTCAGTTGGAAAGTTTGTCTCTGTCAGCTGGTTGTTCAAGCTTTTGGGGGTTGTGATTGCTGATTTGCAATTTCCCCCTCCCATGCGACATCAAGGGTGTTTGCATTCTTCAACATATATTACATTTCTGGACTTGTTGATTACATTCTGTGTAATGGAATCTGGTTTTTCAGTAATTTTGCTCTCAATGGTGCTTTTGAAGGCCCTTCACTAAGGCTGGGCTCCTCCAGATATTTTGGACTTCAACTCCCATCAGCCCTAGCCAGCCCAGCCAATGGTCAGGAATGCTGGGAGCTGTAGTCCGGAACATCTGGAGGGCACCAGGTTGGGCAAGGCTGCTGTGCACAGTAACTCAGAATTCATGATGACGGGTGGTTTTGTTCAGCTCCTGCTGGCAACCTGTAAGTTTGGAGCCTTGTGGAAAGCAATAGAAAAAGGCCTTCTGGTGGCTTTTTTAAAGGTGTAGTGAAGTAGTGAACAGGCTACCAAGGGGAAGCTTCCCTTAACCGCAAGGTAATCGTCAAGAGATGTGGGATTAGGGTCCTTTAGCGAAGAGCCATAACTCAGTGGCAGAGCACCGGCTTTGCATGCAAAAGGCCCCAAGTTCCATTCCTGGAGTTTCCAGGTAGGGTTAGAAAAAGTCCTACCTGAAACCCTGGAGAGCCGCTGCTGCTGGTCAGTGTCAACAATACTGGGCTAGATGGACCCAGGGTCTGGCTCAGCAGAAGGCAGCATCCTAGGTGCCTAAGGTCTACCACCAAAGAGATAGGGTGCTCCTTCCTAGTATCTTCCTTGCTTTTAGGAATGTTTAGGAATTTTAGTGGATATTACCTGCTCAGTGACAAGAGGGGGGTCTCCTTTGGGAAGAAGGGGCTTGTTATTTTTGTGAGATCATTATGTAAGAAATTGGGATGCTCGCATTTTTTAAAAATGTCATTTTCTCTGGTACCATGACAGAAAGCTCAGAGGCCTGACATTAAGGCCCTTTTTGTTGTATTTCCCCAAAGGGGCCTTTCTTCCTTGGTGAGAAGCAGTGGTAAGTATTAAGGGAGTGTTATTGTATAACTGATGTTTTATAACCTTATAAATCTGCACTGTCTGGGGAGGATATACCATCAGAGGTAAAAATTCCCTTTCTTTTCCCAGACTCCTATCTGAAGAGTTGTTCAGTTTATGCCCCCATCCCCTTTTGCTGTGTTTGCCATGTATTAGGTCATTCACCCGCACCCCACCCCGTGAGCATCACACATCTTTCTTAGCAGTATTACTTCTCATCTTCTTTTTTAAACGTTAAAAGGTATACATTAAGGGGGAAATGTTCTAAAGCTGCAATCCTAAACACACTTACCAGGGAATAAGCCCTGTTAAGCTCAATGGGACTTACTTCTGAGTAAACATGCATAGGATTGCACTGCTGCACATCTTCTTTTGCACCTGTGATTCCCCCAGAATGTTTACCTGTGTGAGATGGACATGCAAGAAACCTTTTATTCATTGATCTATTTAGCGAGGATGTTTATATACCACCCTTCATAATACATATTGCAGGGAGCTTCATCGTTGCTTTGCTTTATGTCAATACATTCTCTTGACAGACATCAGAGAACGGTCTTTATTCTGTATTTAAATGATCCTATAAACTCACCCTAATGAAGAGGTAACTGTGGAGAAAGCCTTGAGAATAAAATGCCTGTCTCCTTAAAAATCCAATGTACCTGGCATGCCTGGCTTTCCCATCATATAGCAACCCAGCTGTCACATTTCAAGCAACTTCCATGAACACAGGCTGCAATTCACTTCTGATGGTTCTGTCTACCAAGGGTAGGAACTCTCCTCCAATTCACACCTTTTACTTTCACCTCCCTGGGTTGTTGAAAAGTGCCAACAATGGCCCACCTACCTCTATGCACGGTGCCAGACATACCACCTCCTAAGTATCAAAACTCTGCTTTTAGAGGTATGCTATAATGGACTGAAATATCCTCCTCCCTCTGTCAACATTATCCCCTGATTCTATAGGGTTTAAAAGGGGGGGAGGGGTTATTCCCTATGAAACTTTGTCATCTACTGGTATTTAATGAGTAAACTTCTGTTTCTTTTTAATGCTACCTATGTGTTTCCCCTCTCATTCCTTAATCTTATTTGCCCAATGGTTAGGAGAACATCTCGGAAAGGGATATATACATTTTAATGGTGATATTGCATGTACATTTTCTCATGGAGTGGATACCCTTGATATTGTTCTTGAATGGTTCCAACCTTTCTCTGCCATGGTCCAGAATACAAAGATGTTGTCAATGTAGCATAATCAGATGAGTGGGGGCGGGGGCGGGGGCAGGGGCGGAGGCTTTAAGGGTGGCTTGTGCAAGTCACACAAAAAGCGAAGCTAGTGATGCTTGCAAAAAAAGAAAAATGCTAAAATCCATATTAGCATAATACCTTTATTAGGTCAAATTGAAGATCACAAAATAGTGCAAGCTTTCACGTTCTTCCAAAGTTTTCATCAGGCAAGGTGGCAAACAAAGCAGAAGGAGGGGGAGGGGGGAGGCATATGTCAAAGGCATGGAGTCTGCATTTGGTTACAGTCTTAAGATGAAAGGCGAGAAGGGGCTGCAGATACTCAAATTAGGCACTACAAGGTACAGTGATGGTTTCAGACTGCACCCGAAACCCAAGGGTTGCTCAGAAGAAGAAAGAAAGAAACAGTGGTTGATCCTCCATTTCTGAAAATATCAAATCCCGCTGTTAATGCAAAACTGCTCCATCCTTAGGGGAAGTACACTGAACAGCCTTTCCCACAGTGGCCCACAGAAGGAGGCACACTTGCGAGGGAGCCAGCTCTCTGAGTGTGAGGAGCCCCAGTGACGAAGCGTCAGCAAACAAGCGAGTTAAGCAACTGCGCAAGTTGAGGAACAGGGTGAAGAAGCCACAGCAGTCGACTCTTCCCTCCCTGCTCCGTACTCACAGTAAGTAACTGTAAATAAATAACTATAAATAATTTCCCCACCTTCTCGTAGTAAACAACTATGTTTTCCAGGGACCCCCCCCCAAAAAAAAACAGTTATGAAGGTAGAAAGCCAGCAGTGGGGAGGGGGCTATCCAGTGTATTGCACTGAGTGCCACATGTACAACTATCTACCTGCTGGACAGAAGTCGTGGGTGTGTGCTCGGTGTAATGAGCTCCTGGCTCTCAGGGAACAAGTGCGTTCCCTTGAGGCCAAGGTTGCTGACCTGGAGCAGCTAAGAGAGGCAGAGAGGTTGGTGGATGAGACCTTCAGAGACCCATTAGCTGTGTCCCACTCCCAGGGTGACATTTCCTCTGCTGCCATTGAGAATGCGGGTCTCAGGGAAGGAGGGCGTCATTCTGAGGAAGAGGAAAATGATCCCTTAGAAGGGACCCATTTCTCAGAAGACAAACAAATATCTTGTCACGCCAAGGATGTGCCTCCAGGGAGAGGGGGGCTTGTGGCAGTGGGAGATTCGATCATTAGACACATAGACAGCTGGGTTTGTGATGGGCATGTAGACTGCATGGTGAATTGCCTGCCTGGTGCGAAGGTTGCGGACATCACGCGCCGTCTATATAGCCTAGTAGATATTGCTGGGGTGGAGTCAGTGGCCACGGTCCATGTTGGTACCAACGATGTGGGGAAATGTAGTTGTGAGGTCCTTGAAGCCAAATTTAGGCTGCTAGGTAGGAGGTTGAAATCCAGGACCACCAAAGTGGCTTCCTCTGAAATGCTGCCTGTTTCAGGCTCAGGGCCAGCTAGACAGGCAACGCTGAGGAGTCTCAATGCGTGGATGAGATGGTGGTGGTGGGAGGAGGGGTTCAGATTTGTTTGGCACTGGGGAACGTTTTGGGACAAGCTGGGCCTATACAAGAGGGAGGGGCTCCACTTGAACCAAAATGGAACCAGACTGCTGGCGCTAAACATAAAAAGGGTGGCAGAGCAGCTTTTAAACTAAAGCCTGGGGGAAAGCCAACAAGAGCTCGGAAGCATCTGGTTCGGGTTAAATCATCCCAAAGGGATGAAGATGAACATGTTTTTGATTGCCCAAATGTAGAAGGGGAGGAAATAGGACAGGAGTACATGGTAGAACAGAATAGCCAATCAAAGGGGCCAATGTCCCATAGCAAAACATACACACGCCAGAGACATCTGGGGAAGGATACCACATATAGGTGTTTCTATGCAAATGCTAGAAGCCTCTGTGCCAAATTGGGAGAGTTGGAGTGCTTGATTTTAAAGGAAAACCTGGATATAGTGGGCATTACATGAACCTGGTGGAGCGGAGAGAACCAGTGGGATACGGTCATCTCTGGATATAAACTCTATAGGAAGGACAAGGAAGGGCCTACCGGGGGAGGTGTTGCCCTGTATGTCAAAGAGGGCATAGTGTCAAGTGGACTAGAGCACCTAAAAGGGGTAGGATCTTCCACAGAAGCACTGTGGGTGACGATACCAGGCTCCAAAATGAATTTAGTGCTAGGAACATGCTATCGTCCCCCAGACCAGAATGCTCAGAGTGACCTTGAGATGGAAAACAAAATCAGGAAGGCCTCCAAATAAGGAAGTGTTATAATAATAGGCAACTTCAATTACCCCCACATTGATTGGATAAATGCATGTTCCAGCCACGACAAAGAGGTTAAATTTCTCGATGCCCTAAACAATTGTGCCCTAGAACAGTTGGTCATGGAACCGACCAGAGGGGAGACAACATTGGATTTAATCCTAAGTGGGGTTGCCCAGGACATAGTACAAGATGTAAATGTTGTTGAACCAATTGGAAACAGTGCCCACAGTGCTATCAGATTTAATATATATTGAAGTGGAAAATTGCCCAGGAAATCCAACACAGTCACATTTGACTTCAAAAGAGGAAACTTCCCTAAAATGAGGGAACTGCTGAAAAGGAAGTTGAAAGGGGGAGTCAAGAGGGTTAAATCCCTTCAAAATGCTTGGAGGTTACTCAAAACCACAATAATAGAACCCCGGCTAAAATGTATACCGCAGGTTAGGAAAGGTAGCACCGAGTCCAAGAGGTCGCCGGCATGGTTAACAAGCAGTATCAGTATTAGAGAAAAGAAAGCTTCCTTCAGAAAATGGAAGTCTTGCCCAAATAAGGAAAACAAAGGGCAGCACAAGTTTTCACAAAGGCAATGGAAGCAGATAATAAGAGATGCAAAAAAGCATTTTGAACAGCATATCACTAACAACATCAAGGCCAACAATAAAGAATTCTTTAAACATATCTGAAGCAGAAAACCAGCTAGGGAGGCGGTTGGACCATTGGATGACAATGGAGGTAAAGGAGTACTGAAGGAGGACAAGGAGATTGCAGAGAAACTGAATGAATTCTTTTCATCTGCCTTCACTGCAGAAGATATAGGACAGATACCTGTGCCTGAACTGCTGTTTTCAGGAAAGGAGTCTGAGGAACTGCGGCAAATGGTGGTGACAGAAGATGAAGTTCTCAACCTCATTGATAAATTGAAAGCAAATAAATCACCAGCTGGTATCCACCCTAGAATTCTCAAAGAACTCAAATATGAAATTGCTGATCTTCTAATCAAAATATGCAACATGTCCCTAAGATCAGCCTCTATACCAGAGGACTGTCTGGAAGATGGCCAATGTAACACCAATTTTCAAAAAGGGATCCAGGGGGGATCTGGGAAATTACAGGCTGGTTAGTTTAACATCTGTTCCAGGTAAATTGGTTGGAAGCATTATTAAATATAAAATTAGTAAGCATATAGAAGGACAAGCCCTTGCTGAAAAAGAATCAACACAGCTTCCGCAAAGGTAAGCCCTGTCTCACCAACCCTTTAGAGTTCTTTGAGAGTGTCAATAAACATGTAGACAGGGGTGATCCTGTAGACATTGTTTACTTGGACTTCCAAAAGGCTTTTGACAAAGTCCCTCACCAAAGACTCCTGAGCAAACTTAGCAGTCATGGAATAAGAGGACAGGTCCTCTTATGGATCAGTAACTAGTTAAAGAACAGAAAGCAGAGAGTAGGAATAAATGGTAAATTGTCCCAATGGAGGGAAGTAAATATTGGGGTCCCACAGGGAGTTGTATTGGGACCACTGCTTTTCAACCTGTTCATAAATGATCTGGAATTAGGAATGAGCAGTGAAGTGGCCAAGTTTGCGGATGACACCAAATTATTTAGGGTGGTTAAAATAAAAAGGGATTGTGAAGAGCTCCAAAAGGATCTCTCCAAACAGGGAGAATGGGCATCTAAATGGCAAATACAATTCAATGTAAGCAAGTGTAAAGTGATGCACGTTTTGGCAAAAAATCCCAGCTTCAAGTATAGCCTGATGGGATCTGAGCTAGTAGTGACCGACCAGGAAATAAATCTTGGGGTTGTGGTGGACAGCTCAATTAAGATGTCAACTGAGCATGTGGCTGCTGTAAAAAAGGCAAACTCCATGTTAGGCATAATTAGAAAAGGAACTGAGAATAAAACTGCCAATATCATACTGCCTGCTGCCCCTATACAAATCTATGGTGCGACCACACTTGGAATACTGTGTCCAGTTCTGGTCACCACACCTACAAAAAGGTATTGTAGAGCTGGAAAAGGTGCAGAAAAGGGCAACTAAAATGATCAAGGGGCTGGAGCATCTTTCCTATGACAGAGGATTACAACAGCTGGGATTGTTTAGCTTAGAAAAAAGAAGGGTAAGGGGAGGCATGATAGCGGTCTACAAAATTATGCATGGTGTGGAGAATGTGGATAGGGAGACATTTTTCTCCCACTCTAAAAATACTTGAACTTGGTGTCATCCTATGAAGCTGATAGGTCGGAGATTCAGGACAGATAAAAGGAAGTACTTCTTCACACAGGGCATAGTTAAACTATGGAATTCACTACCACAGGATGTAGTGATGGCCACCAATTTAAAAGGGGGTTGGACAAATTCCTGGAGGAAAAGGCTATCAATGGCTACTAGTCCTGATGGCTATGTGCTACCTCCAGTACCAGAGGCAGTGAACCTATGTATACCAATTGCTGGGAAACATGGGCAGGAGGGTGCTGTTGTGCTCGTGCCCTGCTTGAGTTTTCCCGGCTGACAGCTGGGTGGCCGCTGTGTGAACAGAATGCTGGAATATGGACCCTTGGTCTGATCCAGCAGGGCTCTTCTGATGTTCTTATGGCCCCACATCCCTGGAATGGGTTGCCATCAGGGATCCGTCAGGCCCCATCATCATAGGTTTTTAGAAAGGCCCTGAAGATTTACAAGTTTCTCTGGCCCTTCCCTGATTGTGTTCTACTAGACTGTTCTAGCTGGTAGCTGCAATTGTATTGTAGATTTCAGTACTGTCAGGCCAGGTGTTTTATTGCTAGTGTCTGTTGTTTTTATGAAATTTTGCTTCTTCCTTACAGTATTTTTTTTTAAATAAATGTTATTGTTGTAAAACACCTTGGGAGGGCTCCTCTCCTGAAAGGTGACCTACAAATGTTTTATATAAATAAATAATAAATAATAAAAACACAGGTTCCTGGGCATGTGAAGACAGAAGTACAGGGAAACGAAACAGTTTTTATATTGCCAAAGCCTGCACAGTATTTTGTGACCTTTGGGTTGCCCTAATAAAGCTGTTGCACTACTATGGCTTTTAGCATTTTTCTTCTGGAATTGTTCAAGATGAAGACATGGAGATGAATCCAGAGGGAGCAGGACTGGCTATGGTTACTCAGTAGAAATCAGCGAAGGGAGTGCTAGTGATGTATGAGCACTTTTGTTTCCAGTGGAGGTTGAGGGCGCCAATGCTCTGCACCTTTGAGAGCTCCTTTAGAGTTCTGACTGGTTCTAACTGAAATTCAGAGCAGATTCATCACCCTACTGACATCGGAGCCACCAGCCTCCACTTTTTGATTCAGTTTGCAAATCATCTGAATTTGCCCCATTCACAAATGCATTTTTTCAGAAAATTTCCACACACTCCCAAAATTGCAATCACATTAAAAATGTGTATGTTTTGGAAAACACTCACTTTAAAAAAACAATATTTATTTTCACAGTTGGGGGGGGGGGAGTGTGCACTTTTGAAAAATGCGCCCAGAAATGTACACTTCTCCTATTCAAACAAACCGAAAAACAGATCACAAATAAAAACAGGAGTGTGACAAACCAAGCTTGAAGTTCAGTTCAGAGAATTTTGGCAAGCTTGAACATCCCTGGTTTTCCCATCCCTAAAAAATGCTGAGAGAATTATTTGCTTCTTATTACCTGCTGCAGGTTATTAAAAAGAGGACCCAGGCCCTAGGAATCGCTGGCTCAAATGAAGACCTTGCTTGGTTTGCAAGGACTGGAGAGTAGCCAGAGTCGGGAAGGACTTTGCATGCTCTGTTTGTGATGTGTTTGCCTTACAGGAAAAAGATATATGTTATATTTAACAAGCCTGTTTATTTCAATTCTCCTAGGGAGTTCAGGGTCCAGGAGCCTAAAAACACAGCCTGAAGGGAAACTTGTGCTGCTGCCTGCCTCTGCAGTATTATTTGTATTTATTTATTTTTATATATATATATATATATATATATATATCCAGTTCCATTTTTTATCCCCTGATCTTAGGCATTGAACATGGATACAGGATAGGTGTATAAGAGGCACTTTGTTCTTGAATCCATATTGGAAGCAAAACTTTCCACTCTGTAAGGAAACGACCTCTGGATGGGCTCAGAGGTACCAAAATTTGGGGGTGGGGGAAAATTGGTAATTCTAAGGCTTCGTACACGCCAAGTTCCTGATTTTATATGGTAATTATTTATGTTTAGCACGTGTAAGCTGATTCTACATCCATGTTCCCTGCAATGAGCGCATGCTGTGTGAATGACAGATGCACAACATCCTGAAGGACTGATGTACGTGCAGTGGGAGTCCTGACAGAGCCACAGCTCCCCAACACATGTATGCGGATGTTTTAAGGACACGTGCCTTTGACTCAAACTTTCTATGCTGCAAGAAACGCTAGTGTATCTGTCCCATGGCAACCACAATTGCAGCATAAAGCATGAAACAGCCCTTTGGGATAGCGTTGCACTTTGCATTGGATGCATCAAGCAAGTGTATGAGATGAAAAGCATTCTGGAATTGCATACTGCTCTTCCACTGGGACACTGCCACCCTGGTGCTGGCCTCAGCAGAGACAGGCTCTGGGTCATCCGGACTGGGGATCTGGGGAGCTGCTGACTGTCGGTCCATCCAAGTGTTCTAGAAGCAGGTCCAAAATATGCAGAGGTCAAGATCCAAAGCAGCAATGAGGAAGACAGAGCAGAAGCTAGAGAAAGTCAATTCAGTCTTCATTTACTGTCAACAGACCATTAGTGCATCATGTTAAATATATACCCATTAATAAAAATACATAGTCGTAGGAATGGAAGGATACAAAATCTGTGCAAATAACAAGCAATAAATTTAAAAGAAAAATCGGGCAATCATGTGAGGTCTAGGGAGAATAGCCAGATTCAGAAATTTAGCCACTTGCTCAGTAATTGACTTATTGGTTCCCTGAAGTAGAATAGTCATAAGGGACTTTGGACATTACATGTCTATATGTATAATCTGTAAGTTTAGTGATGTGTTCCTGTAAGAAGTCTATGGTTATGGTTATGTATTCCTATTATATCTCTGTATTTTTTGGTGAGTATGTCTATGGTGAGAGAAGGATGACTGGCAGGAAGAATGGTGGATTTGCATATGTGAGCTGATTGGCTGAGAGAGTGAAGGGGATGAAGCGTGTGTGCTATATAAACTGTGAGCTTTGCTGTGAGAGGCAGATAGGGATTTGATATGGGTTAGATCAGAGATAGGGTAGAGGCAGGGATATGATTTGATAGAGATAGGGTTAGGATTTTAGGATTGAAGAGAGAGAAAGGTCTGTGGGGATTTGTGAAGTGATTGTTTGAGAGTGTGATCTAGAGAACGATTTATGAGAGAACATTGATAAAGCCATTTAGAATTACCTGTTTATTATTTAACAACTTGTTTGCTGTAGTTAATAATCCTTATTTGTTTAACCAAATCCTACACCTCTGGGCTACGTAAGGGGAAGGTATAAAGGGAACAGTACAAGGTTATAAGTAAAGTCTGTGTGTCCTCAGTGTGTACTGAGTAAAGGGTTGGACCTAAGCTTTGAAGTTCCTGGTGGCAGTGAAACCCGGTGTGTGTGAGAGAAGGTGGTTCCTGCTGGGAATGAGAAAGGCCTTATAGAAAGGGAATTCTCACTAGGAGAAAGCAGGAACGCCACAGGACTCAAGAGAGCGAACAGGGAAGAACTGCGTAATAGGATATGTTAGGTCTTTTCTGGCCTCTTGTTAATAACTGCAGTGGAATAAGACATGCAAGATGGACTCCACCTTGATGTTGTTACAGGGGCAGCACCTGTTATTCTTTGGAGTTTTGTTAAATCTGCCTTCTAATAGTTTGGAGGGGAGAACATTAAACCTTGCTAAGGAGGACGCCTTCCTATATTTAGGGATAGTTAACCATCCTAGGTAGGGCATTCCATCTGTACAGGAGAGGTCTGGTAGACCCAGTGACTGAGAGGAACATGGTCCCCATGCAGTTCCCTGGAGCTCCTGGTGATCTATGTCCAGTAATCTCTGTTTAACAGTTGATTTGGCAAGCCAGAGAAAGCCTTCCCACTAAAGATGAATTGTCAGACTGAGGGGCAAACTCTGAGGCCGGGGCTTTATAGGGACTCTCTACTTCCCTGAGCAGGAGTAGCTCATTTTTAAAATGACATTCTGCTGAGGCCCTCTGTGCCACATCCCATACTGTTCTGAAGTTGGGATGGGCAAAATTTCATTCAGTTCACCTTTTGATAAGAACTTATCAAATTTGCACTTCCAGAATTAATATGTGAACTGGAATGCAGCTTTCTGTCCGTTTTCACACTTCACAGAAGTTTGTGATGCAGTTCTAACAAAAAATGCATGCACAATTGGGTATATTAGGCGAAAACTGTACAAAATTGCAGATATGAGTGAAAAAATTTACAAAAAAGCATTGTATATGGAGAAACTCTGCACAAAAATATGTACATTAGGCAAAATTGTTTACACATATGTGTATATTAAGACAAATGTGCATAAAAATGAATATACATGTTTGTGTGGACTTGAATCAAAGATTGGAAAAAGGGGTAACTGAAATGGACAGATTTGTCCATCCCTATTCTGGAGGGTCACCGAAGCCCTGGCAGCTTTGTGAGGGGCTACAGTGGGTACAGGAGGTTGGGGGAGGATCAGTGAAAACTTGCTCCACGAGTGCAAAGTCACCCTTGGATACAACCCCCTGAGTCTTTATCATGTTTCACTTCATGCTATATCGTTTTGTTTGTCATTTCTTTTCTTACAAAAATTGTATGAAAAAAGTTTTTCATTTCATTAAAAACATTGTTTTTAAAAGTTCTGCCTGATTAATTGGGGGGCCCTTTAGAAGGCCGGAGCCGGGGGCTGGCATGGCTGGCTCCTGCCAGAGTCCATATCCTAGCAAGGGGTCCCTGGCAGCTCCTAAAGCTTCCTGACCTGCTGGCTTCTCTTTGCTGGGGCTGCCTGTTCTCCAAGCGGGCAAGCAATGACAGGCATGAGGAAAAGGTTGCTTCCATCTGCCTATAAAGTGGGACTAACTAAACAGCATAAAAGTTGCAGTGACACAAATAACCCCACAATATTTTCTAAAAATCATGGATCTCCTTAAAAGCACACGCTCTAGAGTGGCATAAAACTTATTGCAAAACATGCAACAACTTTTCTCTAGACATACTCCATCACTTGAAATAGGACACTCATTTAAACACAGACCATAAGCAATACAAGCGTCTTCCTTTCTAATCTTGAGTACTTTCACCTATATCCTTTATTTTATGTTTGATAAAACAAGCTGACAAGAGTCTGATGATGAGTCTGTTAAAAACCATAAATGGGACTTAGTTTCATCTGAACCAGTTTCATCAAGAGACAGCTGGAATAGTTTGCTAAAGCAACCTCCAAGACAGTCACCCCTAACCTGGAGCCCCCCAGATGTGTTGGCCCTGCTTGCTGGGAATGATAGTAGCTGTAGTCCAACACATATGGAGGGGCACCAGGTGGGGGAAGGCTTCTGTAAGACAAAGACCAGAGGAGGGTTACATGGCCCAGGGTGGAGAATCAAAAGGCCCTTGAACTCACAGTGCCCAAGACAGAGGCAAGACAACACAGCTGTTGGTCTAAGGGGTGGGCCTCTTTGATATCTGTTTGGAAGTGCACACTTGTTTCATCGTCGGCCCTGAAGAAGCGTCATCTTCAAAACTTGCTCAAAAGCACATAGACAGGCAGGACAAGTCTTTCGGCCAGCATCAGTCACCCGGGAAAACAACACTGTGCGACTCTCTGAGGCTGCATCTAGCCACCTAGGTTCAACCACTAGGGTGGCCACTTCTGAATCACCAAAAAGGAAGAAATACATCACCCCAAAAGAGAACAAAAGAGGACACAAATGTGCATATGCTAGTTGAGATGTATAGATGCACATTCCAAAAGCATTATTACAATTGAAATAGAAATACAGTACATCTCACCCTAGTGAGGAACTCTGTGGCCTTGCTCAGTCGGCTGTCCAGGTGCTGTGGATGGGGAGTTTCAAGGCCCAGCTCTTCCTTCAGGTGGTGCTTGATCTTTACACTGGACTTGGGCTGGACAGCCCTTCCAACAGAGGACAACATCAGCCAGTCCTCCAGCAGCCCTTCAAATAGAGGACTGCCCTTTGCAAAAGAGGACAGATTACCACCCTATAACTCAGATTTGTTCAGTTGGGGTGGGTTCAGTCAAACTGTCCCTAGCGCTCTTGATGCGCATTACACACATACACACACACAAAGAGGCAGAACGCCGGCTGGTAAGTGTGATGTACATATTTGAGCAATCAATGGCTATCCATATTCACTAAGTAAGCAAGCTCTACAAAAGCGTAGAGATGGTCATTTCTCCACTCTGACATGATGGCACAATAACATTTGCATAACATCGTTTGGAGAAAAAATAATCTCCCCCACGGTATTCTGTCCCTCTCTTCCACACATATGAATGATCTTGCAAAGCAAGTTGGCAACAGCCTCTCGCTCTCAGAAGGAATTAAAAGTTCCTTGCAGGTTTTTCCCGGCAGCCCAGGAGTTAATGGCTGATGCCAGCAAGGAGCTTGGTGTCGCTGCTGTGCTGCAGTCCTGGCGAGCCAGCGGCCTGGGAGGCGCTGATGGAGAGGCTGCCAGGAGATGGTGACAGACGCGCAGCCGGGTAATAATAATACTAATGCGAGCCCATTCTTCATAGCTGATAAAAATATGTTCTGCTCTGAGAGCCAAGTGTTTTGTCAATGACTCAGTGGCTCCTATACATTGCAGAGGGGTGCCATCTCTCTGTAAGCAGAAGGATGGGTGGACATCCCATGAAGCAGCAACAGGGCCAGGCCTGGGTGCCATAGAAAGCCTGTGAGTTGCACCCGTAGTCCGCCAGGGAGAGAGCAGACTATATTCCTAAGAATATGGACAGTTCTGTCTGTTTCGCTTTCCAAAACGTTCACATTTTCTCAAGCACAAGTTCATTCTTGCATCAGTTTGCGCAATTTTTTAAAAAAACTGCACGAATATTCATAAGCATTTTCGTAAACACCTTTGTACGCATTTCCCCCTGATATATGAATTCTTGCAAGCAATTTCCCCTAACATATGCCTTTGCAAATGCTATTTTCCCTAGTATCTGCATGTTTGTATGCAATTTTCTCTAATGTATGCATTTTATTCTGCATCTTTTTATAGAAAACTGCATTGTGAGATTCAGAGAAGTGTGAAAACTGAAGGATAATTGCATTCCAGTTCATATATTAGTTTGGGAAGTGCAATTTGATTGGTTTGGGTTAAAATGTGGACCAAAGAATTCTCTCTCCATAAAGCTCCAGTCTGAGCCATCTCCACTCCAGCACCCAGAAACAGTAACTCAGGAAGTGAACATACTTCTCATCATAGCTGTGTTGCTGCAGTCTCCAACTTGATCTAAGTCTTGGACTGAGGTTGAAGACCAGCCTTCCTCAATCTGGTCCCTCCAGATGTTTTGGACTACAACTCCCATAATCAATAACCATTGGCCATGTTGTTTGGGGCTGATGGGAGTTTTAATCCAAAACATCTGAAGGGCACCAGGTTCAGGAAGGCTGCTGTATACAAACCAGCCAATGTCCTGCCAAGCCAATACGAAGAGGAGACTAAACCTTCAGTGAAGTGAGTCAGAGAGTTAGAGAAGAGGGAGGAGAAGAAAGCCAGCGACACACTCCATCTCTCCACTTTTGCTGTGGAAGTGTCCTGCTACCTCTCCACCACATCTGCAGTTAGGTTCTCCTTCTCAGCTTCCAGTCTTCGCCTCTTATATGGATGAGGGCTCCTGGTATGCCAACATGCCACAGAGGCACACCGATAGGGTGCTCCACATGGGCACTCACTGAATAGAGAACCAGGGCAAGTTCTTGACCACTCAACAGAGCACCAGCGATACGGCCGCCATTGCCATATTGCTGGCTGAGGGGGACTGTCTCTGGACGCAAATGGCGTCCAGTATGCCATTTGCGGCCGTAAAGGTCTTAGATTAAGGTAAATGCAGCCGTAAATGGCAGCATTTAGCTTAAACTAAGACCTTTACGGCCGCAAATGGTGTAGTTGACACCATTAGCATCCCTGCTTTTTCACGCAATAGACTGCATTTACCTTAAACTAAGTCCTTTACGGTAGGGATGTACGAAAGTGACTTACCTTTCGTGGATTATGTTGATGGGGGGGGCATTCCGTCCCTCCCCCCGGAATCCTGGGCGGGGGGGGAGGCGCGCCGTTCCTCCCCCCGGAATCCTCAAACAGCCGACTGTGCTCCGCGGCAGCTCCGCGGAGGAGCCGGCCAGGCCCGGCCAGGCCAGAGCCGTCTGCAGCCGGATTTCCGGACGCGGAGGGCTCTGGGTAAAAACAAACAAACAAACAAACAAAAAACAACAACTGCGTACGCAAATGGTGGCGGCTACGGCTGCCGCCATTTGCGTTCCTTCTTTTTGGCCGTCTTAATCTACGTAAATATTTACGTAGACTAGGACGGCGAAAATCAAGGTGAACGCAAATAGCGTAGCGGGCGCTATTTGCGTCCCTTTTTCATTCACTGTTTTAGCCTACGTAAACCTTTACGTAGGCTAAAATGGCAAATCAAAAGGGGACGCAAATAGCGTCCGCTACGCTATTTGCATTCCCCTTGATTTTCACCGTCATAGTCTACATAAATATTTATGTAGATTAAGACGGTAAAAAGAAGGAACGCAAATGGCGGTGGCTGTAGCCACCGCCATTTGCGCACGCGGTTTTTTTTTTAACCCACCCCCAACCATGATAGGCTACGTAAAGATTTATGTAGCCTATGACGTCTTTTTTTTTTTTTTTCACAAGCCTGAAAATGGTGGCGGTGGCAGCCGGTCGGAAGACCACCCACCGCCGCCGCTGCCGGAGCCGCCGCCGGAGCCGCCACTGCCCGGAAGATCCGCCCCAGGTAAGTCTCGTCCCAGGGGGGACCCACGGGGGAGTGGCAGGCTGTTCCGCCACAGATTTCGGGGGGCCAAATGCACTGGCATTCGGCCTCACCGAGATCCGTGGCTGAATTCTCTGACATCCCTACTTTACAGCCACAAATGGCGTAGTGGAAGCCATTTGCACCCGCCGTCAATCAGCCCAGCCAGCGATATGGCAATGGCAGCCATATCGCTGGCGCTTTGGAGCTGGCCGGCGGCTCTGTGGAATTGCCATGGAGTGAAGCCGGCCGGCCAGGATTCCGGGGGGGAGGGACGGATCGCCTCCCCCCCCAGTGGACACCCCCCCGGAACGGCAGGTAAGCCGTCCGCCCATCCCTAGCTGTGATTATGTAAGCTCAAAAACACCACCAAAAGAAATTCAACATAAGTTATAGACTGTCCTGGGAATGAGGCAGAACAATGGAAGCCCTTTCACAGGGAGGCAAACTTTCTGGACACTGGAGAACAGATTTTGGCAAAGCACTAACTCCATCTCATCCCTGGGGCTTGACACAACACTGCCGCCCCACACACACCCCTGCATTGTGGTGGATGCAAAGTGGGGGCCAGCTTGCCAACACAGTTGATGCTGTTGCAGCACGAAAAACCCTAAACCCCTTACCAAAACTGAAAGAAGCTGTGCTATAAGCCCTGCCAGTGGGGAGCCCTACCTGTGAGAAACTGTTGAGAATGTCTCCTTCCCCTGGAGAAATTCAGTGAAATTATCTCCCAAATTCCTCTGCCCACAAATAAGGTGGAGAGTTTTGAGAGGACATCTGCACTAGGTTGTACAAACCCCAATTTACCTGGGTCCGCTGGGGGGTCCGCGGGGGGGGGAGGTGATCTGTTCCTCCCCCTGGAATCCTCTACGGGGGGGGAGGCAATCCGTTTCTCCCCCCCTGGAATCCTGCCTGGCCAGCTCCGCTCTGCAGCCAGTCCGTGGAGCCACCAGCTGGGCCAATCTGCAGCGGGGCCTCCATCCACTGCCGGGCTGCTGTGGACGCAAATGGCGTCCTGCATAGGGGACGCCATTTGTGTCCCTACACTAGGCCATGATAGGCTATGTATATATTTATGTAGCCTATCACGGCAAAGAGCAGGGATGCAAATGGCATCCCCTACGCCATTTGCATCCCTGCTTTAGCCGTGATAGGCTACATAAATCTATATGTAGCCTATCACAGCCTAGCGTAGGGACGCAAATAGCGGCTGCAGCAGCCCAGCAGTGGATGCACCGCACAGCTGACACAAGGTAGGTCCATTCCGGGGGGTTTCGGGGGTGGTGGTGGGGGTTAGTCCGTTCCGCCACGGACTCCGGAGGGCCAGATTCTCTAGAATCCAGCCTCACCGGAGTCCGTGGCAGATTTCTCCACCATCCCTAATCTGCACACAGCTCTAGAACAAACTACCAATCCATTTATGAGCTTGTAAATTGGGGGTGGACAACTTGTGCCCTCCAGATGTTTTGGACTATTTTATTTATTTATCACACTTCTATTCCACCCAATAGCCAAAGCTCCTGTTAAGGAAATATCCAAGGCAGGTTAGGCTGAACAGTCAGAAATGTATTAAAGCACATCACAGCTGAGGGAGAGACAGTCGATGCAGTGTCTCACCAAATAAAAAGAAACACAGGATGCATTTATACAGGCTGAAAGTTGGAGAACAAAGAAAATACACTAGGCATGCTCACGTACTACTTTAGCGCAGCAACGGTTTTATCAGCACAGCTGCCTGTTTATCTTCAGGGCTGAGCTACTTTGGTGGATAGGAATTTCTTGCTTATAATGAGCAAGTTACAATTACCTTCTCAGGCTCAGACACACACTCTCAATCCCATCAGGCACCTTGGCTGGTTGCTTGAACGAAGCTACTCAAGAGGCCTAGTCAGGCCTTCCTTCACACTCCCTACAACTACTATCACCCCTTGGCATTGGCTGTGGAGGCTGGGGCTGACAGGAGTTATAGGCGGTTTCTCACAGGTAGGGCTCCCCACTGGCAAGGTTTGCCTGCCTCTCGCTCTGGTGGTGATGAGAAGGTGAGCAGCAAATACCACAGCCTACTTGCTCAGCAGCTCTCTGCCTGTCTCACAGGCCAGTGGTGGCAAGGATGAGAAAGAGCGAGAGCAGCTGGTGACAATGTCAGTGAGAAGGTAGATGCACTGAGGGAGGGGGCCCATGGAGGGTGTCTTCCCCAAGGGCCCTCCAAATTCTGGAGCTGGCACTGGTTGTAGACCAAAACATGTGGAGGGCCACAAGTCATCCGCCCAGGTGGTCTCCTGGGATTGTTTTATGCATGTTAAGAGTTCCTCGCGAAGACAGGTGAAACATTTTCATGGCGGATATGGCTTGATTGTGGCCTCAGAACACATCTACCTATAGAGATGAACTGTGATAAGACAAGATACAGTAGACTGGCAACATTCAGAGTGAACTGGGGAAAAGCAGTTTTCTCCTCATATGCTGACTGATTGTATATCATGTAGGCCCTCTCCCTCTCTCTCTTAAATAAAAGATGAATGCGTGTTTTTATACATATATCTGCATGCATGTTCATACATACCTTTGCAAAAAAAATTCAGCAACTGGTCTTGGGACTGGGACAGGACAGGAAGAGGTGTGTTGGTGATGGCATGGGCACTAGCCAATCAGTGCAACACTGAGGATTCCTGCAGCAATCAGGAGGTGTGAACTGCCCTAACTGAGAAAGCTTCACAGAAACAATAAGCTGGTTTTCAAACCGATAACTTGAAACTGGTGCCTGGAAAGTATGTGGATAGTTCTATATCCTTCTGTAAGGACCACAGCTCAGAGGTAATGCAATGCCTACCTCTCAAGAGTCTTGTGTGCTGTGCAAAGTGGGAGAGGCACGCAACCAATGGTGTAGCTAGGGCCAAAGTCCAGGGCCTCCAAATGACTACCGAGAGAGTGGAGGAGGATGAGAGCATCAGAAGCGAACTCCATTTAATACTTCTAGTCATGATGGTGCTATGATTTAAGTGAGTTTAAAATGCAAAACTGCACAGTGTTTTTGGCAAATAGTATTCAATTGGCAAACAGTTTTGTTGTTATTATTTTAACAAATCTGGAATGTAGAAGCAGTTATAAAGCATGGAAGGATGGGGTGGGGTGAAGAGGAATGTGAGTTGTGTGCTTCACATCTGAAGTAATACACATGGCCACCTAAAGGCCACGAGACCGTTACATCCAGGGTCTAAAATTACCTAGGTAATTTTGCACAACTGCATGGAATGGAGAGAAGAGAGAGGGGGATGCAAGTTTTAAAAACGATTTATTTGGGCTCAGGGGGAGGAAGACGGAAAAGCCAGGCGAGAATCATTGGGAGAAGAAGGGGAAGCAACAGCAGAGTGAAGTGGCACAGCTGAGAAGGTCATTCAGGCAAGGCAGCCGCGTGGTGATGAAGAGCAGAGAAGAGGCTGACAGAGCAGCCCTCAGCCAAAGAGGAAGAGCAAATCTCTGCAGCAGAAGTCAGCAACCACAGGCCAAAGGAACAGGGATAAGCAACTGTTAATGGTCCAGCAACAGCAACACAGTGCTTTGTAGTGAATGGTGGCTCAAAATTAGAGTGGTTCATATCTGGTGTATATAGTTCTATTTGTTATTTCATTGATATTCTTATTTGCTGAAAATCCTGAAGTTAAGTAAATATTGTTAAATATTTGGTTGCTTGTCTCCGAGTGATTGCAACTCCCCGCCCCCTGCCCTACTTATAGAAACCTGAGACATTACAGTAAAGCCCCTGCTTTGCATGGAGAGGGTCCCAGGCTCAATCCCCAGCATCTCCAGGTAGGGCTGGGAAAGACTCCTGCCTGAAACCCTGGAGAGCCCTTGCTGCAGGTCAGTCTCTACAATTCTGGGCTAGATGGACCAATGGTACAAAGCAGATTCCTCTGTTCCTTACTGAGCCTGTAACTCAGCCCAAGCACATGTAACTGGAATTCAGCCTTGAAACCCTGCCTCTCCTTCCCTCTCCGTCCTCAGTTGTTTCCCTCAGTGGGGGCTGGCAGCTCCGATGTCATTGGGGAAGGGGTGAATCTGCTCCAGGTTTCAACCAGAAGCTGTCAGAACTCTAAAGGAGCTATTGAAGGTGCAGAACTGCCACCGGTTTCCCCTGTGTTGAATTTCAGATTGCAAGTTCTGCGGGGCAGAGACCTGTCCTCTTGTACTCTTTAAAGTGCCATTGCATCAAGCCAATTTTCAATCAAACTGAAAGAAGCCACCTTTCAGTTAAGCTGGTCCACAGAGTGGCTGGCAGCTGCTGGGCTACAGGATTGCAATTCACACCTTCAGCAAGGCCAGAGTTGCCTTCACGGGAAGGAGCCCTCAACCCCAATTTAAGCTGTCAGGAGCAACAGATGGCTCAGGCCTGGGAACCAAGAGGCAGTGGAGTTGTTACTTGGCCACAGAGATGGCAGCATTTTGAAAGCTGTCAGGGGCCTGGCCTCTATTTTGGTAGGAATGACATCACTGATGATGATGCAGCCTGGGAAGTGATAGCCACTTCCTTATAGGGCTGCAGTCGCTGCTCCAGAGGAGGTTGTTTCATTATAGCCGGCTGTGCTGGAGGGCTCCTACATACTTGGTTGAAGTGATTTCCTTCAGCACAGACAGGAGGTCAGCTTGGACCCAATTTGTGCAGCTGTATCCCAAAACAGCTCAGCCTTCCGGCCATTGCAGAAAGTTATGGGGCCATGTTCTCCTTGTTCCCCGGGAGTTAATGGGGGCTTGGGAGCTGAGGAGGCTCTGGCTCTGTTCCTTTGGTACATAAAAATGCACTGCCATGAGAACGGCTGAAGCACTCTTTGTAAACAGCTGAACTTCTGCTCCAAGAGGAACTCTTAAAAATGACATAAAGTAAGTACAGCGCACACTTTTTCAATGTGACCAAGCTTGAATGGGGAAGACAGATATGTCTGCGGAAGGCTGCCTCTTGCTGGGCGTCCTGTGACGTCATGGTGGCGATACATGAGAAATTTGCTTTAGGTCATTTTAGACCAGAATTTACCCAGGTCACACCTCCCAAACTTGAATGCAAACTCAAATGCAATCAGTGGCCGACGTCTGCACATTTCCAAGCTTGCGCCACAATCCACAGAGCAAAGAAAAGTGCATTCAAAAATCCATACATCTGAAAAGTATACATGGAAAAAATGTGTATTTTTGAGGGGAAAAAGTGCACTGTTGGGAAAATGCACACTGAAGTGTGCACACATTTTTGTGTGGAAGGGGGCTGGGGGGCGGGAAGCTCGCCATCTGATACGGACCTGAGTTGGGATGGGCTTTGAGGTGGAACTTGGAGGAGATTGTCCAGATTTCCACATCCCATCTCCTGCACCCAGCCATATCCAGTCTCCAGAGCACTTTCCCATCTGTTTTTAAAGTATTTCTACTTAAAAATAGTAATAATGGAAAGGATGGGTGTACATATAAATAAACTTAGCAGCCTGTTTGAGAAGTCTGTCAATGGCTACCAGTCCTGATGGCTGTGTGCTACCTCCAGGATCAGAGGCAGTGAGCCTATGTACACCAGTTGCTGGGGAACATGGGTGGGAGGGTGCTAGTGCACTCATGTCCTGCTTGTGGGTTTCCCATGGGCAGCTGGCTGGCCACCAGGTGAAGAGAATGCTGGACTAGATGGACCCTTGGCCTGATCCAGCAGGGCTCTTCGTATGTTCTTAAACAGAGGAGGAAGGCAACCCAGGACATTTTGCTCCCTCCGTTCTTTGGGCACCTCGGCAGAAAATCCAACAAATGCAGGGAGAGACAGAATGAGCATGAACTACTGGAAGTAGGTTGAATGGCTAGGAAATAAGCACTTGACTTGTTCTCTGTGCCGCTTGCTTGGATGTGACCAGCGGCTGGTTATGACCACAAGCTGTAAACTGTGATTGTGCTTGTTTGGTTGGGGATGATTGTTGGATGAGTGGAATAAATGCTTGAATGGTTGAGGGTATGTGTGAATGGCGGGTGGGTGTTGAGAGTGCATGAGTAGTTCTGGCCTGGCAAGGATGTGCTTGGGAAACTCTGACACAGGGACCCATGGAGGAGGTACCACTATTCCAGTGACTTGAGGCAGAAGGAGATACGGCAGGAGGAGGGAGTCGGTACATCAAAGTAGAATGGGCCACAGGTGTTTATACACTGTTCCCCTTCTACCCTCCTCCTCTAGCTCTCATGGACCTGGTAGCTCATCCACTGAGCCCTCCTTTCTTGCGGTGCTATTTAATGCCAGGTTGGTCTGCAATAAGACTGCACTCATGCACAATCTAATCATGGATGAGAAGGCCAGTCTGGCGTATATTCCTGAGCCTTGGATGGGTGAGCTGGGTGGGGTTGATCTGACTCAGCTCCACCCACCTGGATAATTGGTGCAGCACCATCAGAGGGCTGGATAAGGACCAATAAACTGAAGCTGAATCCTGGCAAGACAGAAGCCCTGTGGGTGAGTGGTTCCCGGGTCCAGGAGATAGGCTCATTTCATTGCCTGTTTTGGATGGGGTTACACTCCCCTTGAAAGATCAGGTTTGTAGTCTGGGGGTACTCCTAGATCCATCACTGTTGCTGGAGGCCCAAGCGGCCATGGCAGCTCGGAGTGCCTTTTACCAGCTTCGGCTGGTTCTCCAGCTACAGCCTGTCCTGAACAGGGATAGCTTGACCACAGTGGTACAGGCATTAGTAACCTCAAGACTGGATTACTGCAATGTGTCCGATGTGGGGCTGCTCTTGAGGCTGGTCCAGAAGCTGGAGCTAGTGCAGAATGCAGCAGCTTGGCTGTTGTCGGGAGCTTCCCCTTTCCAGCATGCGACGCCTTTGCTGCTGAGGGAATTGCACTGGCTGCCCATTCGCTACTGGGCCAGGTTTAAGGTTCTAGTACTCATGTTCAAAGCCCTAAACAACTCAGGGCCAGGATACCTGAGAGAGTGCCTTCTCCCTTACCAACCTGCCCGGTCACTGAGGTCATCAGAGGACATGCTCCTGGTGCTTCCACATGAACCTATGAGCCAACTGGAGTCCACCAGGAGAAGAGCCTTCAGTGTGGTGTCCCCATTCCTGTGGAATTCCCTGCCTTTGGAAGTCAGACAGATGCCAACATTGTGTTGCTTCATGTGACTTGTTATTTCAGGAAGTCTTCCTTGAGTGACTGGATGAGGTATTATCAGAACTCTGTTTCTCTTTTTAAATAGTAATTATTTTAACATGGTGGTTTTATTCTTTTATCCTGTCTGTATTGGTCACTGCTCTGAAATCTGTCTGGATGAGGAGCGATGTACAAATGTTATAAACAAACAAACAAACAAACAAACAAATGAAATGAAAATACAACAATAATAAATTAAGGGCACAGTCCCATTTGGATTAGAGATGTAAAATTTCCAGAAATCTTGAGACCATGGGGGGGAAACCTTTTTTTCCGGGGGGGGGGGGAGAAAAGTGGGAAATTTTGGAAACACTGAAAAATAATCAATACTTATTTTTTTAGCACTCTTTATGGATCTAAAGTCACTTTGTTGCTTTTAGACAGCCTTCCCTAATCTGGTGCCCTCCAGATATTCTGGACTTCATAGCTACCCTTATGATCTCTGTAGCCTACAGTGTGTGTTTCCTGTGATTTGCTCCTCCCCTCCCCGCCCAACCTTCCTCCATGGCTGGGAGCACTTGGCTTGCTGTCTTGCTCCTGCCTGTGTAAAGGAACACAAAATGAACTGAGCAAACTCTTTTGAAACCCTGCACTGTGCCTGCATTTTTATATGCAAGAATATTTGTGAGAAAATGGTTTTTCTTTCTTCATTAAAGGTGTCGTCTCTCTCTCTCTCTCTCTCTTTTGTTTTTTTTACTAAGATAGACTTGTGTATGTATGTGGGGCTGGTAAACACTCATTTTGTTCTGCTTTTTGTTTTTTCTCTGCTAGCTGCCTTTTTAGCAGGAGGCAGCAATACCAAATAATTCCCATCACCAATCCACACATTAGTCCAGGCGGAGTTGACCAAGTCAATTCATACTGGAATTCGCAATGTTCAAATTCCTCATGCATCCCTGCTCCTCCACACTGGCCTGGGTGATGAGGATGCTCCACACCAGCATCCTCATCACCCAGGCCATCAAATGGCCCAGACGGAAAGAGTCCAACAGATCGGAGAGCTTTTTAGGATTGGTAATCTGGGTCACCTGATTTCCCTGGTCCAGGACAATCCGTGGCTGTGATGCCACTGTCCCAACTCGAACTGCCTACGGTTCCCTTCTTTGATCGGCAGCCCGATCAAATACCTAATACTGTACCACTAATATCTCAGTGAGTACCACAGACTGTGTGTAGTGGGGAAGAAAGCTGAGACAACAACCTGTTTCCCTTTTATCTGTGTTTTTTAAAAGAGAGATATGTATGCCGTTCCTCATAAGACTAGGATTTAGGGTCACCGAATGATATAGACTGAGTAGGTTCAGAACAAAATGGAAAAGCAGAAGCATTTCACATCATGCATAAACATCATTGTTTGGAATGTCCTCCTTCCTTATGAACCTGTCCCAAATTTTTGTTCATTTCTGAGGCCTTTCCCAGTAGTCCCCCCCCCCCGCCCCATCAGATGTTTGGTGAGTGGGCCCAAGAAAGAGGGTCTTTTCACCTGGTGCACCTATTGAAGCAGCTCTGACCAGAAATGGATAAGGCATGCATCTATCCACAATATTTCATTGCTGCAAAAACAAATGCCAAAACAAAGCTAGAACACTTCCAGGGGAGAGGTCATGCTTTCCCAGCTTCAGTCATTCAGTTCAGTATTTGTAATTGACATGGAGAGGATCCTTAGTGTCTCAACAACTGGTTCACAATGTATTTTTAGCTACCTACTTTGCATAAACTGTCTTGGAGATGTGAGGAGGGCTCCTTCTGTTCTAGAGAGCAGAAAAAAAGAGGTGATGCTTTTCCACACAGCCTCTACTTTTATGCCACCCACCAGCAATGGGGCTACAATGGAAAAGGGGGTACTTTTAAATGCAAGAGATACAACTTTAGAAAAATCTCATCCTGAACAAGGGAGAAGTTGATCTAATTCCTGAATGACACACACAGAGCTCATATTGATCTTTAGCCATCCTTGTGGGACACGTTTTGTTCTCATTTCTATATGAGCAAATTGTATTTTTAAGGGCATGAAGTCTTCACCTTTTTTGGCCATGGTCATTTGTTATGTAGGTTGGTCTGATGCAATCACGCAGGTACAGAAAGATAATTTTTAAAAGAAGAAGAAGAAGAAGAAGAAGAAGAAGAAGAAGAAGAAGAAGAAGAAGAAAAGGTACATGCCTTATGCAGAGCTGAAATGGCTGCTTGCAAATATTTTAAATTTGCCTACTTTTCTGATAGTCCCACTCAAATTTTGAATGTGAAATCCTGAATTCAAAAACAAATTAGTATTTTAAATATGAAACTGTACTTTTAAGATTTGAAATCCAAGAGCCTTATACTTGTTAGCCCCTCTTGGTTATTTTTGCAGACATTAAAGGAAAAACGTCCTGACTGTTAGAGAAATACGACAGTGGAACCCATTCCCTAGGGAGGCGGTGGGCTCTCCCACACTGGAGGCATTCAAGACGAGGCTGGACAGCCACCTGTCAGGGATGCTCTGACTTGGATTCCTGCATTGAGCAGGGGGCTGGACTCGATGGCCTTGTAGGCCCCTTCCAACCCTACTATTCTATGATTCTATAAATATGAGATCTCATATGCTGTCAGATGTCAAATATTGTTAAATACTACGCCCCTTTGCATGCCATCTATGAAATGTTGTCAGACATTAAATACTATTGCATATCAGCTGTTAAACTTCAACAAATACCAAATACAATTACACACCATCTATCAAATACTAAGACGTATCAATCATTGGGAGTAAATATTACCGGATGTCAAATCCAGCCATCATATGTTCAGCACAAACATAAAGAATATTTGGATACTATTCAGTGTCAATATCTGCAGAGGAGGATTTCAAAGAGAATTTTAGTGTGCAAAACATTTCAGTTCTGTTCTTGTAAAAGTGGCTGTGAGGAGGTTAATCCTAAATTGCCTGGGCATGCTGGGAGATGTAGGACTTTTTTCTGTCCAAACATGCAGAGGGTCATGCTTTAAACATGTTTTCCTCTAGATCCACTCTGACAAAAAGAGAAGACAGAAGTAAATAACAGAAAGAGAGCTCTCTGCTCTGGGAATGCATCTGTACAACTCGATTGGACAGATGAGCGCATGAGTCCACACCTCACCCCTTCCCCCCACCCCCCTTTCTCAGTCACTAACTGCTGCCTCCTATTCTGGTTGGTGAAAATTAACACGCTCCCTGCAGTGGGGTGACTACAGTGGGAAGCATCCTGTCTCAAGCAGGGGGCTGCAGGGCACTTAATTTCCCTGGATTATGTGCCTAAGCAGGAGGTTGACAGCAAAAGACCAGGCAAGAAAGATAGCAGGTTGAACCAGCGTCTGAGTTGCTGACACACTTGTCTGTCAATTTAGCTGTGCAACTCGACTGGCAGTGCGTGCATCTGAAGTCTGTGCTTTGAGCTCCCTTGTAATATTTTGACTTTTTTTCTCCCAATGCCGGAGAGCCAAAAGATAGGCTGGCCTGGGCAGAGCAACAGCCTTTCCTGGCTCCTCCCTCTGCTGTTTCCAAACACTTTGCCACCCTAATTGGACCCTCAATATTTAATGCACATCTTGCATAAGATTTGCACCTGCCAGGCGCAACTTTTTGACTTGATGCATCTGGCCTGATTGGGGGAAATGATGCTAGGTGTGCAACGCCCGTCCGGTAATGCTGGTGATGTTCAGCCTCTCGTCCTTATTCAAAGTCATGGCAAGCAACAGAGCATTTATAGCCCTCCACTTTGTCTCTGCCCATAGTGAGTTCTCCAAAGTGACTTTTCTTCTTCTTTTTGCAAATCAAGCATCCTTCACTTGGGCCTACTCTGCTTGTCCCTTAATCTCCAACTGACAAGTTAATGATCGCCCCACCCCACTCGGAGCTGGAGTTTCCTTTTGATGCAGAAGTGTCTTTTGATGGCAGACAAACATCAAATAGCCAGGCTTGGATGGCTGCATGATTATTTCACTGGTTTAGGTCAGATCTTTTGCAACAACAGCAAAAGCGACAAGTTGTGGGTGACCATCAAGAATCTGCCAGGAGGTGTTTGGCCTGCAGGAAAAGATTTCGCAGGCCCTGTGCAAAAGCTGAACTTCTTTCATTTTACCTCATTTTACTTTGCAACGTCTCTTCAACAATTCAGTTGGTACAGACTCTTCACTGCTCACAGCGGTCTTCTCACAGGCTGAGAACGTGCCAGACTTAACAAGCTAGCCAGGTGAGGCTCCAGCAATAAACTTTTCAGAAAGACGAGCCTTGAGAGGTGGAAGGTGTACCAGAAAGTGCTATTTTTCCTAAAAGCGACTGTGGTGTATATACGTGTGCAGGAATAGGCTCAACCCCCGAAATCTGCAGGTGGGGCTGGGAAAGACCCCTGTCTGAAACCCTGGAGAGCCACTGCTGGTCTGTGTACACAGTGGTCTGGTTCACACGTAATGACAGCCCATGGGCTGTTTAAAACACGTGTTGTTGGGGCCATGGGGGAGCAAGCAAGCGCACTGCCTCCTGCCCACTCACCACTTCTGTTTTGCATCTGCTTTCAGCAACAGCCCAGGAAGGCCCATTCCTGGGTTGTTTGATGTAGTGTGTGAACCCAGAACTCTGGGTTGTTGAGGGACAAACAAGCCAGGATTTGAACCCATGGTTTGTTGTTGCTCCAGTGCTGCATTATCTGGGGACCAGGTCAATACTGGGCCAAATGGACTGATGGTCTGATATGGTACAAGACACTTTCCGTGTTCTTAATGGTTAGGGAAGGGCTGTAGCTCAGTGGTAGAGCCCCTGCTTTGCATGCAGAAGGTCGAGGTTCAATCCCAGCATCTCCAGGTAGGGCTGGGAAATAATCCTGCCTGCAGCAGCTCTGGAGAGCCGCCGCTGCCAGTCAGTGTTGACAATTCTGAGCCAGATGGCCCCAGGGTCTGACTCCGTGTAGGACAGCTTCCTATTTTCTTAAATATATACAAAACCAGATATGTAACATTGGCTACATTGGAGAATTAATTAGCTCTTGTCATAGTGATTTGAGGGGGCAGGGCGCGCAGAAACATCTCCACTGAATTTAATCTGCATTAACGTTGGGTAGTAAAAAACAACAGGAAGGTTCTTGCACACATTGTCGAAGATTAAAAACAAAACAGGGAAAAAGTGCATTCCTTTTGCTGATGCCAGCAGTCCCTCCCGTTTCGGCTTGCCCTATATCCTCCAATATCTAGACTGCACGGGTTTTCTTCGATGTGGATATTTGCAGAGGGCAAAAGGGAGCTGTAAATTATTTTTCTGCAAATATTCCTGTGGCAAAATGTGGGGCTCCCTCCCCCCCTTACATCACTTTGGAAATGTTCCTTTTTAAACCTATTAAAGTATATGATTATTTAAAAATAAAATAAAATGACACATCAAAATCACAGCTGGCTGATTTCTAATCCATAAGAAGTAAAAAAACAAAAAAAACAAAACCCGAGCCAAAATGTGCACCAGTAATACTAATAACCACCCACCAGGAAAGATGAAGTTCCTTTCAAAAATAATAAAACATTATCCAAATTCTGCTATTATTTTTAGCATTTTATTGGATCCTACATCCTAGCAGTAAAGTCAGGAGTGCAAGTGTGTGAAGGGAGCGTGGTGTAGTGGTTAGAGTGTTGGACAAGGACTGGGAAGGCCCAAGTTGAAATCCCCACACAGCTGGATGTAAATGAAATAAATTTATAATATATAATAATATATATGTCAGGAGTGCAGGACCTCAGGCAGTGGAGACTGGTGGCTCCAATGTTAGTGGGGTGGTGAATCTGCTCCAGGATTCAGTCAGAACTGGTCCGCACCTTGGAGAGCTCGTTTAGAGTTCTGAATGGTTCTGACTGAATCCCGGAGCACATTCACTGCCCCACTGACATCGGAGGCACCAGCCTCCACTGACCTCAGGTCTGTGGGCCAAATGTGGCCCGCCCAGGGTCCCAATCCAGCCCTCTGGGTTTCCCTGAAATCCAATCCTCCTTCCCCTGGTCTCACCCCATTTTCCGACTGCTGATCATTTGCTCGTTTCCCCGGCTTTTGCACTACCCCCCCTGGCCCTATATTTGAGAAGGCTGAAATGCCTCTCTTAAGGCTCAGTTGCTGGCAATAAGAAGAGCTTTAGGCTAAAATATGGCAGTATTTGGGGGATTTTGGTTCCTTTTGCCCATCACTGGAATGTGGCTGCCAAGAGCTCCTCAAGGACTGAATTTAGCCTTTGGGCTGAAAGAGCTTCAAACACTTCAAGCTTCAAACCTGGATATTCCAGGTGCCTTCCCTGATTTATCAGTGTGTGTTTGTGTGTGTGTGTTAAAAAAAGGTTTCTTTTTAATTGTAGCCCTGTTACTTATGGACCTTATGAAGGGGAAATGTGCAGGCAGAATTCTAACCAGTTGCTCAGCAAGAAGCAAACTTGCTCTCCCCTTCCAGGGTTCTTCCTTCCGAATAAGTGCAAAGCTACTGGGATGCCGCATGCCGGACAACCACTGAACCCTTCTTAACACACCAATAAAACTGTTGGTGACCGTGGAGGAAAGGCAGGGTATCAAGGCGTTAAAGGAAGAAATAAATTGTATTAGGTATAAATAAGGGGTAGTATCCAGTGGCAGCCCTACTTACATTCATTGAAATGGATGGGACTTAGTCATGATGAAAATTGTCACATTCATTTCATTGGGTCTACTCTAAGTAGGACTAACTGGCCACTAGCCAAGAACTTGCAGTATTTTAAGGCTGCAATCCTATGCATGTTTACACAGAAAAAGCCGTACAACTCCCAGCATGCCCCAGCCAGCCTTGCCAGCTGGCTGGGGTATGCTGGGAGTTGTAGGACATTTTTTCTGTCTAAACATACATAGGATTGCACCCTAAATTATTTATTTCTTAGAGAAATGTCTATACCACCCTTCAATAGAAATCCCCAAGGCAGTTTACATAAAAGGAAAATACAAAAAAAAAAAAAAACAAGCCGCCAAAGAATTAAAACACAGATAAAACAAATCAGTTCTTGAAACTCAAAAGACTAAAAAGGCAGCGAGATTTTAAAAGCCAGATAAAACAAGCAGCAGAGTAAGCTGTAAAGACTTGGAGGGTGTTTCCACCAGCGATTTACTCCAAGCTGGCTGCGTGTTGTGGCCGTTAGCAGTAGGGATGTACGAAAGTCACTTACCTTTTACAAAATTTGATTCGCGGTGGGGGGGAGGCGCTCCGTCCCTCCCCCCGAAATTCTGGCCGGGGGGGAGGCGTCCTCATCTCTCCCCCCCGAAATTCTGGCCAGGGGCGAGGCGCCCCATCCCTCCCGCCGCAAATCCTGCCAGCCGGGTCTGCAAATGGCGGTGACCGTAGCCGCCACCATTTGCGTCCCTGCAGTCAGCCGTGATAGGCTACGTAAATGTTTACGTAGCCTATCACGGCTGAGTTAAAAAAAAAACACCGCGCGTATGCAAATGGCGGCGCCCATGGGCGCCACCATTTGCGTTCCTTATTTTGGCACGTCTAGTCTACGTAAACATTTATGTAGACTACGGCGAAAATAAGAGGAACGCTATTTGCGTTCCCCTTATTTTCGCCATAGTCTACGTAAATGTTTACGTAGACTAGAAGTGCCAAAATAAGGAACGCAAATGGCGGTGCCCATGGGCGCCGCCATTTGCATACGCGCGGGTTTTTGCTTTTGTTTTAACTCAGCCGTGATAGGCTATGTAAACATTTACATAGCCTATCACTTTTTTTTTTTTTAACTTGGAAATGGCGGCAGCAGCAGCCGGACGGAAAACTGGCCGCCGCAGCCGCCGCCGCCGAACCACCGCCGCAGCCACCGCCACCAGGGAGAGTCGCCCAAGCCAGGTAAGTCCCGTCCGGGGGGGGGGGAGACCGTTTCGCCACCAATTTCGGGGGGCCGAATGCGCTGGCATTCGGCCTCCCCGAGATTCATGGCGAAATTCTCTGACATCCCTAGTTAGCAGCCAGCCAACCCGGAGCTTATCAGGGAAAAAAAACAGATTTCCTGAGACGTCTTAAAGTTCGATTCTTTTCCTTAAGTCAGGTTCTCCAAAATATAGCTGTTGTGTGCCCCAAGCCCAGCACTGACCTCGGGTATGCCAGCCCTGCCCGGAGGTGTGCCTTTCACCGTGACCCTGGTCAAGGGGGGTTCCCTGGGTGTTTCCTGTCCCTGCACAAACCAATTAGTGTCTCCTCAGAAGTAACTCGCATTGTGGTCAATGAGGCTTCTCCTCTGAATGCCCACAGCAAAACTTACAGAGATCCCCCTCAGTGGACATGGCACAGTTCAAAGCCCAGTTCCCTAAGTGCCATAAAGCGCTATCTCGAGGCTCCGATTCTCCGTTGTTTGGTTTATTGCCTCAGGAAGTAACTACTTTGACCTTCGTTACAGAGATCCTGCAGGTTAAAATGTGGCTGGTTTCCTGTCCTTGTGTTCTCCCCACTCCCTTTCCCAGCACAAGCATATGGATGTCTACTCGGAAGTAACTCCCATTGTTGTCAATGGGGTTTGCTCCTGAAATGCAGGTGCATCTGGACCTTCAGGGGAAAGGGGGTGAGGGGGGAGACTCTCTTATTGGTTGAGCAGCCCCTGCCAGTCAGATGACGATCACTCCAATGCCCGCCCCCACCAGGAAGTATGTTCTGTGAAGTGATTTTTACTGGTGTGGAGAACCTGCTCGCGGAGCCCTGCATGGACCAAAGCACAGCAAAGCTGATTCCTTCTTAAAACTAAGTCCGGTACTCCTCCTTTCGCTTCTGCTTCCGTTGTCGTGGAAACACGGCCCAGGGAAAATAGAAAGGGAACTTTACCTTGTGCTGAAAGGACAACAAAGCAGGTGCCAGGCAGACCTCTCTGGGGAGAGCATTCCATAATGGGTCCAGGGACAGCCTAGGACTAACAGTGCCCTGGATGAGGAGTGTCTTGGTCATCCCCGCCCCCAGTCAGCTTTGCGGGGCTGTTTGGCATTGGCCAATCATAAGCCTGCCCGATCAGTTTGCTGCATTTGGGCATCCTCCCTGCACAATGTGTAGGAACTAGAAATGCAGCTCTTCCGTGTTATGCAGAACATCAACATGCTCTGAAATCCCTTAGCACTGAGCTCAGCTCAGCGCCCTGTCAGCTCAGTGCCCCAGGCAACCGCCCACCTCGCCCACCCCTAAGGCTGGCCCGACTGAGAAGGCCCTCTCCCCATTAGTTGTCTAGTGTTAGCATACTTTATTTGCTATTTTGAATTGACTTACTATGCCCCCCCCCAGGTGTATCTCTGGGAACTCTTCCCCTGGGGTGGCCATGTGGCCTACCTTAAGCAGAACAGTCCTCTGTTTGAAGGGCTATCAAAGGACAATCTTCTGCATGGCATTGTCCTTTGTGCAAAGGCTTGTCCAGCGCACTTCTGGCTTAAAGAGCGAAAACCATCAGAAGGGAGAGCAGGGCCATGAAAGTTGCCCAGTTAGTAGCACATGGACAGCAGAATTTGCAGGCACACAGCTCACTGTCCTTGTCTTCTCCACCGTGGTGTGATGTGCTTCATTTCTAGTAAAGTTATATAGTAATTATTTCCAAATGTCATCTATACAAATAAATTAGCTTACAGGCCTGACTGTGGGTGTGCACTTCTTTGGGCTAGTCCCATCTGGATCACGTAGTCCTTCCTTTTTTCCAGTCTTGATGCTGGTTGCACTCCCTGCCCCCCAACCCCATAAACTGGTGCAGTCTTGGTCTGTAATTCTCTCTAAATCCAAATCAAAATGCACACATTGCCGTCACCCTCCTCCTAGCAGCCTGCAAATTCTGCACTAGGGATGTACGAAAGTCACTTACCTTTTTGCAGGGGTGATTCGCAGTGGGGGGGGAATCCTCCCCCTGGAATCCTAACCCGCCGGCCAGGTGCATTCGCAGGCGTGTGGAGCCTGCGGACGCAAATGGCGGTGGCTACAGCGGCCGCCAATTGCATTCATGCTTTTGGCCATGATAGGCTATGTAAATATTTACGTACCCTATCACTTGTGAAAGACAGGGGCGCAAATGGTGGCCGCTATGCCATTTGCGCCCTGTTTTTTTACCGTGATAGGCTACATAAACATTTACGTAGCCTATCACGGCAAAAAAACAGGAACGTAAATGGCGGCGGCTACAGCCGCCGCCATTTGCATTCCCTTTTTTTTGCCGTGATAGGCTACGTAAATATTTACGTAGCCTATCATGGGCTCTGCAGGGACGCAAATGGCGTCCCTGCATTAGCCGTGATAGGCTACGTAAGTATTTACGTAGCCCATTGTGGCCTAAATGGGGAAGCGAATGGTGGCCGCAGACACAGACGCCATTCACAAAAGCAGCACAAACGGCACCAGGTAAGTGCTCCATTTCGTGCGCCTTTTGTAGGGTGGTGGGGCAGAGGGCTTCGTTCCGCCACGGATTTCGGGGGGCCGAATGCACTGGCATTCGGCCTCACTGAGATCCGTGGCAGAATTCTCTGACATCCCTACTCTGCATGCCCACTTAGCTGCTTATAAGTTGGCAATGGAGACACAATATGCGAATTGTGGATGGGAAGAAAATGCTGTGCATCTCACTAATGTGTTATAAAAGCTCATTTTACCTAGCTGGGTTCTTTGGAGAGGGAACATAAGATACTGGCTTCTCAGTCACGATTGGTGTTAAGATTATTAAAGCATGTGTGCTCCGAAATTGGAGGTTAATGGGAAATGGGGACCTAAAAGGACTTAATTTACCCAGCGATGGGATAATCCGTCAGAAAAGCAGTCTCAGAAACACTGGAGTTTAGAGCAAGAAACAGCGTGCTGGCTGCAGAGGAGGGCCTATGTCGTCTGACTCTGTCAACTTCGGGATGCAGTCGGACTGGCACAAAAGCCCCATGGAGATCTGGCCCAGGTCCTCCAGTGCCCAGTCTTCTGCACTACCAGTCAGGCCAGGCAATGGAGGTCAAGGGCGCCCTTTAGGCTGCAGTGCTGGCCTCCCAGTTGACCCCACAGGCTGCAGGCAGTCAGCTGACCTCCTAACCCAATGGGGAGGCCCCAGGCCCCATAAAACCCTTCCTTGTAGGCTGGTCTGTCAGTCTGACCATCTTGCTGTCCCTCGCCTTACCTGTGTCAGACGTGGGCTCTGTAGCAGCCTGTACAAGCTAGGCCCTAGGCCTCGCAAATGCCCGATGCTTTGGCCTGGCGGTGGGGGGATGTGTCCTCTTTTACAGAGAACTATCCTCTATTCTGAAGGCATCTTCTGTTTGAAGGGCTGCCCAGTCCAAGCCCGGGATAAAGGCAGAGACCCACCACAGGGAAGAGTTGGCCTCGAAGCTGCTCAGCAGCATCAGTGGGGTAGCTGCCTGCGCGAGGCACACAGGTCAGCTGGTCACACTCCTCCACACTCCAGTGAGATATTAATAATAATAATAATAATAATAATAATAATAATATTTTTAATCACCGCAGACGGTGACTGAAGCCATGAAATTAAAAGACGCTTGCTCCTTGGGAGGAAAGCTATGGCAAACCTAGACAGCATAGTAAGAAGCAGAGACATCACCTTGCCGACAAAGGTCCGTCTAATCAAAGCTATGGTTTCCCCAGTAGTGACGTATGGCTGTGAGAACTGGACTATAAGGAAGGCTGAGCGCTGAAGAATTGATGCTTTCGGACTGTGGTGCTGGAGAAGACTCTTACGAGTCCTCTGGACTGCAAGGAGGTCAAATCAGTCCATCCTAAAGGAAATCAACCCTGACTGCTCATTGGAAGGACAGATACTGAAGCTGAAGCTCCAATATTTTGGCCACCTAATGCAAAGAGAAAACTCTCTGGAAAAGACCCTGATGCTGGGAAAGACTGAAGGCAAAAGGAGAAGGGGACGGCAGAGGATGAGATGGCTAGATAGCATCACCGATGCAATGCACATGAACTTGAGCATGCTCCAGGAGAGAGCGGAGGACAGGAAGGCCTGGCGTGCTATGGTCCATGGGGTCACGAAGAGTTGGCCACGAGTTAATGACTGAACAACAACAATAGTTTCTAAATTTGCATCTATGCATATTAATTAGCATGTGCAAATGTTATGCAAATAGGTGTCATTTTCCTCTTTGGGGGTGATTTATAAAGCCCTAGGCTCTAGCCCTGTATTTGGTCAACTCCAGCCCCGTCTTTCCCCTTCATGGATCATGCGCACTGAATAATTAGCTTATGCGGGAGAAAAACCCCTTCATGGATCACTGCCTTGTTGTGGTGAAGGGGCTTGCATAACTCAGTGAAGCCATAAGTTATGCCGTGCAGGGCCACCCAAGACGGACAGGTCATGGCGGAGAGTTCTGACAAAATGTGGTCCACTGGAGAAGGAAATGGCAACCTGCTCCAGTATTCCTGCCAAGAAAACCCCATGGAATGTATCACAAGGCTAAAAGATATGATGCCAGAAGATGAGCCCCTCAGGTCGGAAGGTGTCCAATATACTACTGGGGAAGAGCAGAGGGAATTTCCAAGTAGCGCCAGAAAGAGTGAAGTGGCTGGGCCAAAGCCGAAAGGACACTCAGCTGTGGATGTGTCTGGTGGTGAAAAGAAAATCTGATGCTGTAAAGAACAATATTGTTTAGGAACCTGGAATGTAAGATCAATGAATCAAGGTAAACTGGAGGTGGTCAAACATGAGATGGCAAGATTGAACATCACCTTGCCAACAAAGGTCCGTATAATCAAAGCTATGGTTTTCCCAGTAGCAACGTATGGCTGTGAGAGCTGGACTATAAGGAATGCTGAGTGCCGAAGAATTGATGCTTTCGAACTGTGGTGCTGGAGAAGACTCTTACGAGTCCCCTGGACTGCGAGGAGGTCAAATCAGTCAGTCCTAAAGGAAATCAACCCTGACTGCTCATTGGAAGGACAGATACTGAAGCTGAACATCAAATATTTTGGCCACCTAATGTGAAGAGAAAAGTCACTGGAAAACACACTGATGCTGGGAAAGACTGAAGGCAAAAGGAGAAGGGGACGGCAGAGGATGAGATGGCTAGATAGTATCACCAATGCAATTAATATGAACTTGAGCACACTCCGGGAGAGAGCGCAGGACAGGAAGGCCTGGCGTGCTATGGTCCATGGAAGAGTCGGACACGACTGAACGACTGAACAACAACAACAGCTCCACCTTTGAATTGGGGTGCATACACCCCAATGCATACACATTGGGGTATATGCACCCCAATGCACAATTGGGGTGCATACACCAATGCAGTGTGTGTGTGTGTGTTTGTGTGTCTATATATATATAAAGAATGGTGGTTTCATATTTGTGTTATCGTATTGCTATGTTCTGTTTATTGTTCGTACACTACCTTTTGATGGCTTTAAGTCCTGAAAGATGGTTTAGAAATCTGCTAATAAATAAAGAGACAATCCAAGAATACATGGACACACAAGAGGTATCAGCAATAGCAGTATTTGGAAACCGGTGGTGGAACAATTCAGCCTCCCAGGACACTCTGTCACTGACCTTACGATGATCATTTCTGAACAAAGGAACTTCAAAGGCAGGTTGCAATGTGAAACAGCGGAACTACAATTCATCAAGATGTTCCACTCTGTCTGCTATGGCTTGAACATGGACAAAGTCTTATCATTACACCGTATGTGTTCATCACCATTGCAAGGATGCCTGTGTTGTCACCCAACAACTGTTCTACGAATGGCCACAGGAAATAAGGTCATTATCAGTCACTCACTGGAACCCCTGAAACTTCTCAGCCCTCAAAAATGGGGTTCACATGTGATACACATGTGTATCAGTACAAATGAAATGAAGGAACTGAAGTTGGTGTGCGCTCCAATCCCAGAGTTAATTTAAGCAATTCTCTTTAGACTGTAATTCAGGAAGTGTGGAATGCAGGAAAGAGCAGAACAGAGAAACAATAATGGAATGGAGTGAGGGAAATCCCCTCATCCACACAACAGAGGCGCATCGAAAACAGCTGCAGAAAATCATCTTGTCAGAGGTGCTTTATGAGAATCTTAATCAGAGAGTCTTATCCAACGGACCAAAGTAGAAGCTGCCATCTGTAGTATCTCACGTTCCCACCTACAACAGCTCGTGGTAATTAACAGCCATGCGTCTTGCTAGGATGTGGTATGTAACAGTTCGTTCCTAGCTTAACAGCTGTTGGCCAACGCTAATTGGTTGTAATAACAGAGTTGTCTGCTGAGCAAATTGCCTGTGTACGCAACTGAAAAATCGGCTGTGAACAGCACTTGGGTTAAAGACAGACACAGGAGCATCAGCAGATATCAGGACCTTGATGGATGACCCTTGGCTGAAGCAATGGCAGAGAACGCCGTTGCAGCTGGGCCTGCTTTTTGTGGCTTCTGGAGCCTGAGTGGCAGCCTGCTGCCACAATGGCTTGGCAGCCACGTTCTTAAACATAGACAGGAGGCATCTTTTAAGAAGGCTGAAGGCCCTGCGATGTACACATTAACTCATTTTGACTTATTGTCATTTCTGCCATGCTCTTGTGCAGCTCTCATTCATTTCAACAGCGCCTACGCAGGCGGGCGTCCCAGTGGGTCAGATCTGCCCATCCCCCACCTGTTCCCTTTAATGACGCTCACCTTGCCTCCTGGTAAGACCACCACCAGAGAGCCTGATTTTTTGCAGCCCAGCAGCCCCACAAAACCCAGTTGTGGCCTTGCAAAGCACAGCAAATGGGAAGTCCCTGGGGGTGTGGCATCCAATCTGTCCATTTGTTCTCCAAAGGGGACTGAGCGGGGGGGGGGGGAATACTGGTCCGCACTGTGGAACAGGAATCAAGATTTGATTGCAGCTTCTTTAAGGCTCCTTAATAAGTGGCCGCTCCATGGCTGAGACGGCAAGGGCACCTTCTGGTTTTGCAGCATGCATGTGCTTTACCCCGTCCTCAGACTTGGATCCAGAGAGGATGTCATGCAATTGACCTGCAGCACATTTTGGCTTAGCACAGAACAGGAGAGATAAGAGAAAGGGGGCTCAGCTCATGGATATGAAAGCCACTCGGTGTGTAGCGAAGCCCCGCAGGGTCTTTTATTAAAATGAAAAGCAGCTTCTGAAGGAATTATGTCTGAACAGAGAAGCAGGAGTGGAAAGAGGGGTGCTTAATTGTTTCTTTGAGGACGGAGTAGCCTTAGATCAGGCTAGACAGTTTCTCCACCTAAATCTGCTTTGCCCAACCTGGTGCCTGCCAGATGTGTTGGTCTGCAGCTCCCATCTTTCCCAGCCAGCATGGCCATGCTGGCTGGGAAGTATGGGAGCTGCAGTCTGTGATGTCACATGTATCTATGCTATGAATCTGAATATGTGTGTGTGTGTATATATATATATATATATATATGCATCAAGTTTATGAGTCTGTATTTCTGATAAGTAGATCTAGAGAGTGAGTGGTATGAGTGACAGGGGTAGGTTGTATTTGCATATGCGAGATGATTGGCTGAGTGAGTGGGGGCGAAATGGTGTGTGATATAAAAACAGGGAGCCGGGCCTGTGGAGTTTTAGATAAGGAAGAGATAGATAGGGCTTGTGAGGAGATAGGGCCTAGGATCTGTGTTCACAGGATTAGAGTGGCGATTGAGTGTGTGACTATATACAGAAGGTTTTGAAGTGACATATTGCTGTAAGTCATTTATGTGCAGGCAGCAAGTAAAGTGGTTATTTACTGTTTAACACCTTAATTGTGTAAATAATACATAATTCTCTGCTTTTCAAAATTCCACGTTCATGGCTTGTGGCTACCAAAGGGTAAAAGTGATAAGAGAACAATGTCAGAATAAAAAGCCAGTGTGTCCTCGCATCTTGATAAGTAAGAGTGTTGGACCTGCAGTAAAGGTCCTGGTGGAAGCATTACGGGGTGTGTGGAGGAAGGTGTTGCCTGCTGTAAGGCCTTATAGAAAAGGTATTCACACTAGGGATGGCGAGGGCAACCAATTGAGTCTGGGAGTCTGTCAGCATCCCCCCTGCTCACCCCCCTGAGCTGCCACCCCTGCCCACGAGCCATGTGAGCAGCCAGGACTTACCAGACCCATCTGCTCACGCCAGGTAGCCTCCCATCCTCCTTTCAAGCCACCATCTTTTACGCAAGATGGGGCTCTGTTTTTTCGTATATTTACTGTTGCACACAACGCAGCTGTGAAGGGCCATTTCCACAACATTAGAGGCCCCTAATGTGGAAATGGCCCTTTTTGGCCACCTTCTGACTCTCTACCAGTCTTCTCCAACCTGGGTGGGGACGGCTGCTTTACGCCTTCTCTGGCATTCTGCATAAAGCGAGAGTCATGGATCCTCACAAGTAGGAGGGAGGAAAAGATTTGCCAGGAGCACACAAAGCCAGCCCAGCCTAACAAACAGCCCACCACTAGTCTTGTTAACTTAACAAAGATTTTAAACAATTTTATAAGAAAACGCTCCAGCATTGGTTATTATTACATGCCCTACAGGAGCACATGAAAGGGCTGGCATTTAACTGATTATCTGGGATCGTAACAAAGTGGGTGGGAGAAAAAAAATTTTGTTTGTTTCTAGGTGGGAAAAAAACCCTCAACTCCTTTTCTTAAATAACAAATGTGATTCTGTTCCACCTGTACAAGTGGGACAAGCAAACAGTAGGAGCAGCTCAGCACGCAGCACAACTCTCTCCTCCCAAATTGCTCAGTGTTAACGAGTTAACTATTCTATGTAAGTCTTCACAGAGCTGACAGCAGGAAAAAGGGCAACTCAGGAGTCTAAATTGGGGGTTTATTCTTGACAAAGGAGTGAGGAGGAGATTTCCCTTGGGCTAAATTGGGGGTTTATTCTTGCCCTATACCTCCTGGGCATTTCCTTCCCTATTCTTCACCAAAGAAGGCCTCCTTGAACCAAGTTCAAAAAATGTTCATGCCTTTCCAGGTATAAATGAAGGGGAGCTTAAGAAAAATTACCTGTATACTTGTACTAATACAACAGACCCAAGGAATGTGTAGGTTCAGCATTCCTTGTAGTACTGGGGGCAGAATCCAATGGGGCGCTTAAGCCTCCACCAGTTCTCTTACACCCTGCCAATTCCGTGCTTGTGCAATGGCAATTTAGTATTTCCAGGGCAACCTGAAATGAGCAGAAACACTTGTTTCTGGAGGGAGGCAGGTTGATGGAGCTGCATAAAGGAGCTCCGCTGCCCTGCCTCCTTCTAGCGATGAGTGATCATTTGGGGGCTTCCCCTAGGAAGTGCTACATCTTCCTTGCATAAGCAGTGGGTCTCACTTGCACAATGGAACTGGCAGGACCCACTGCTTGTGGAAGGAAATCAGCAGAGCGTAAAGGAAGTGGTGGGTGCATAGGTGCCCTGTTGGATCCTGCCCTTGGATGTAAGCATTTGAAAAAGACCCAAAGGGGTGAACATTGTAGGCTGGACAGAAGGTAGATTGGGATCTACTGGTAGATCTCTCAGTGTTTTGCAGTAGATAGGCAAATGGCTGCCAATCATTTTAAAACAGGAAGAAGCAGCAGCAGCCGCCATGCCGTGTGGCTGAACTTGTGCCTAGGGTGGCCTCTTACAAATCACCCAAACAGGAAATGCACCACCAAAAAAAGATAAAAGAGGGCACCGATCTGCACAAAATATAGGTGCAAATTTAGAAATTATTAATATAATTTAGTGCCGTAGACACTGCATGTGTCTTTGGTTACGATTAGCTGTTCAATGCTGGCTTTAGTTATATGTTGTTTGTGTGTATTGTATGTGTGCTTCTATATAAATGGCTTTTAAATGTTGTATATAGTATTTTAATGTTTAACTTCTGTAAACTGCCCAGAGAGCGTTGACTATGGGGTGGTATAGAAATGTAATTTCTTCTTCTTCTTCTTCTTCTCCTTCTCCATCATCATCATAATAGAACTACAGTAGTTATCCCCCTAGTGGGGAAGATTGTGACCAGGTGAGTTGTGTGCCTGCCTGTTCAGTTTGCTGTCCAGGTACTAACTGTGGATGGGGAACTGTTCCTAGGTTTTTAGAAGAGTCTTCGATTGGACAGGACAGCCCTTCAACCAGAGGACTCCTTCAAATAGAGAAGGATAGTCCTCTGTAAAAGGGGACACATGGCCACCCCACTTGTGCTAATTGCACCTTGGAGAGCTTCTTTAGGTTTCAGACTGGCTCTGACTGAAACCCGGAGTGGGTTTACTGCCCCACTGACATTGGAGCCACCAGCCTTCACTGGCTTTTTGTGCTGTGCTTTTGGTTCTAGAGTTCCGTATTCAAACTCCTGATCAGTAGTAACCCAGGTGTACATTTGTACATCCATATGCAGGGTATTGCAGTGAGGTGTAGTAGGTTATTGCTCAAGGGATATACAGTAATAGGTTATTGGTTCCATTGCTGGGCCACTGTTTTGCACCTGGCTCCAGTTTGCACCTCAAGATTCTGGTTTAAAAAGCAAGGTCAGTCCAGCAAGCCTGAAGCTCACCCACCTCTAATGTAACCCTGGTAGGTTTTATGGTGGCCACGTGTCCTATTTTACAGAGGACTGTCCTCTGTTTGACGGACTCTCTGAGGACAGTCCACTGTTTTGAACATGGCCTCTGTACAAAGGGCTGTCCAGTCCAAGTCTGGTATAAAGAACCCCAAGAAGGGAGAGCAGCAGGAACCTTGAGCCTGCGCACCCATACTTTGCACCTGGACAGCAGACGGAGCAGCAGGCACACAGCTCACCTAGCCACAGTCTGGGTTCGCATGATCACTGCAGCCCACCGTGGCTTATTTAAGCCACGGTGGGCTGCGGCACATGCTGGTCACCCTTTTGAATAATCAAGCTGTGGCAGGCAGGCGCCATGACTTATTATGTTGTGTGAACCCAGCGAGGGTGGGTTATGTGAGGGTTAAACAACCATCACATAACCCATGGGCTGTTTTAGGGTTGTGCGAGGGTTGTATAACCCTTGCATAAGCTGTTGTTTATCCCTCGCATAAATTGTTTCACCCTCACATAAGGTTCACACGACAAGTCATGGCGCCCACCTGCCGTGGCTTGAATATTCAAAATGAATATTCAGACTGGCACACAATACAGTGGGCTGCAGTGATCATGTGAACCTGGTCGCTGTCTTCCTCGCTATGGTGAGATGGGCCTCTTTAAATTCTAATAATGATTTCTAAATTTGCCTATCTCTCTATAAATTAGCACATGCACATTTTATGCAATATATGACCTCTTTTGTCCTCCATCTGGTGATGCCTAAGTGGCCTCCGGTTGTTGTTGGAGGCCTAAGGTTGCTGGCGCCACATTGAAATCATATGTACTCCAAATTACTCCCTTCAGTTTAAGAACAGACCAAGGGTCCATATAGTCCAGCATTCTGTTTGCACAGCAGGCAACCAGACGCCTCTGAGAAGCTCACAGAAGGGCACAAATGCAATAGCAGCCTCCCGCTAGGAATGTCGGAGAATTTCTCCACGAATCTCCAGGAGGCTGAATGCCAACGCATTCGGCCCCCCGAAATTGGTGGAGAAATGGTCCGCCCTCCCCGCCCCCCCCGGGATGGGACTTACCTTGGTCGAATGTCCCTGGCGGCGGCGGCAGGGCGGCGGCGGTGGCAGCCGGTCTTCTGACCGGCTGCCGCCGCCACCATTTGTAAAAACAAACAAACAACAACAAACGTGATAGGCTACGTAAAGATTTGCGTAGCCTATCACGGCTAGATTTTCAAAAAACACCGTGATAGGCTATGTAAATGTTTACGTAGCCTATCATGGCTGACTTTGGGGGGGGGGGGAAGCGCGTACGCAAATGGCGGCGCCCATGGGCGCCGCCATTTGCGTTCCTTATTTGGGCATGTGTAGTCTACGTAAACATTTACGTAGACTATGGCGAAAATAAGGGCAACGCTATATGTTGACTGCACGGCTGACTGCAGGGACGCAAACGGCGGCGGCTACGGCCACCGCCATTTGCGACCTGGCAGGACAGCAGGATTCGCGGCTGGAGGGACGGGGCTTCTCCCCCCCGGCCAGAATTTCGGCCGGAGGGACGGGGCGCCTCCCCCCCGCCAAGAATTTTGGGGGGAGGAACGGAGAGCCTCCCCCCCACCGCGAAGCAAGCTGCGGGACCAGGTAAGGGACTTTCGTCCATCCCTACCTCCTGCTCATGTTCCCCAGCAACCAGTATCGAGAGGTGTACTGTCTCTAATATTGGAGGCAACATATAGCTGTCATGAGTAGTAAGCATCAATAGTCTTATCCTCCACGAATTCTTATAAACCCCTTTTCAGGCCATCCATATTGGCCATCACAGCATCTTGTGGTGGCAAATTCCCATGCGTTGTGTTTCTTGGGGTTGGTGTGGAATCAACTGAAAAAGAAGGCAGGGGGGATCCTTTTGTCTGACCAGCTCTAAACTTTTATGTTTTGCAGACCCCAATACTGGTTACCTTCCAAAATGGGATTGTATTGATCAGACTGGTTGTCAATCCTACAAAGTGAGTGAAGCCATTTGCAAGATTGAGAAGCACATGGATATCTCTCCTGGGCTGCGTGAAAAAACTCCCGCTCTGTGGAAATCAATTTGTTATTATGTTGGTGAATCCACCATTAAGAGTACCTCTGGTTAGAAATGTGGGTTCATCAGGAAAAATGGTAATATATGCCTAGCAAAGTGCTTAAAAACTATTTTTCTTTGCAAATGTTCTACCACTTTAATCTGCAATTCAATCTAACACACAAAAGGCATTTGTTAGAAATGTCAGAGAGCTTCAGAGAACAAACAATGGTTTCCCATGTTTGCTGGAGCCTTTGGATTCATAGTTTATTGGAAAACGCTTTACATTCTGTTAGGTCACCTGCTACCTAAACATTGTTCTGCTCAACAGGGGTACAGCTCTTTAAAGAATCTTTTAAAAAGAAGATCTCTTAAGGGGAAAGAAAAAGAGCCTAGACAGATCTGGTGTCCATTTTGCTTTGATTTTCCCCCAAATTCTCTGCAATGACTGAAAAGCAACCCTGAAAGGCTTTTTTTTTTTTTTTTAATTCAACTAAGTTCCCTCCCCACTACACACACGCTTTGTACCTTTGGAGAAACACACACAATTGTCAAGAACAAAGAACCAAAGCAAAAGGTATATAATTTTTTTTAATGCTCACACCAGAAACAGAAGATGCCATCTCCTATAGTGTTTCTGTTTAACTACTCTTTAAGAATTCTCAGATGGATTGTCTTGAATTCTGCCGCTTTCAGATGGACATTGATGATGATGATGGAGGAGGAGGAGGAAGAGGAGCTAATTGCAGAATGATTCAAAGACTGAGAAGGTGGCACTCAAAAGAATAGGAAGGCCAAGAGGTTTCTAGTATTGTTTTTTGAAAGCAATCATTTTCTCCAAGACACATGTTCAGTATTTTATTTTCCCTGCTCCACTGTGGCATCTAGTCAAACAATAATGATATTAAACCCCCTGCAAAACCTGTACCAGGGCAGCAAAAAAATAACACAGGATGAGACGGTAGCATATTCACCTACAAAGCTCACGGGTTTTGTCTCAACAGTTGTCCTGGCAAGCACCCCTCCCTCACAGTCAGCATTTCTTCCCTTAACTCATCTCTGACCAGGATGATGTAACAAGGGAGACTCTGTCCCTCTCCAAAGATCTCTGTGCCTGCCAAAAGATGTAGGGGTGGGGTAGGTCAAAGGGCAGGCATGATAGAGACTTAGGGCGCAATCCTATCGGAATAAGGCCGCCTCCAAACTTGGAGGCAACCGCCTACCCAATGCGAGGCAGAAGCTGCGCAGAAGGGATCATCCCCTCGACCCCTCCGCGCTTCAGCTGCCCTGCATTTGCAGCTAGACAGCCGATTTTGGCTGTCTAGCCACAGGAAGGCAGAGTGGAGGAAGCAGCTACCGGACTACACATAGGATGTGTCATACCGGCATTTCCAACTTCCCCACCCTGGAATGCCCCTAGAACGCCCCATTTTTGCCGCTCCGCACTTCTCTTCCTAGCATGGAGTGCGGGGCAGTTCCGAGCTGCCTGCGAAGCAACGCGGGAGTGGGGAAAGGTCAGTTCTCAGGGAACCGACCTCGGAACACAGGCTCCGAGGTCAGTTCCCAGAAACCGACGTATCCTATGGCTGTCTAGCCGCTGACTAGTGGCCATAGGATTGCTCCCTTCTAATAGTATAAATTATGTCTGAAGGTGAGTAGAGAGAAATTCTTCTCCTTCTCTTATAATAACCTTCAGGTTATTGAGTGAAAGTGATTGCTGTTATTGTTACCACAACTATATGAAACAACTAAAATCAGTGACAACTGTAAACAATTCAGTGGATGCATTGAAGAGTCTATTGTATGCCATCAAATGGCTGGGAATGCAGGAAAGTTTAAACATGGTGCCAGGCGGGCTTCACTGGGGAGGGCATTCCATACTAAGGGGGCCACCACCAAGAAGGCCCTCTCCCTTGTTGCCATCCTCCAAACCTCCCTCAAAGGAGGGATTCAGATACTGACTGTAGCATACAGGTAGGTTCAGGACAGACAAAAGTATGTACTGGTTCATGCACACTGAATAATTAGCTTATACGGGAGAAAAACCCCTTCATGGATCACTGCCTTGTTGTAGCGAAGGGGCTTGCATAACTCAGTGAAGCCATAAGGTATACCGTGCAGGGCCACCCAAGACGGACAGGTCATGGTGGAGAGTTCTGACAAAATGTGGTCCACTGGAGAAGGAAATGGCAATCCGCTCCAGTATTCTTGCCAAGAAAACCCCATGGAACGTATCACAAGGCTATTGAAGGCAAAAGGAGAAGGGGATGGCAGAGGATAGATGGCTAGATAGCATCACCGATGCAATGAATATGAACTTGAGCACACTCCGGGAGAGAGCGGAGGACAGGAAGGCCTGGCGTGCTATGGTCCATGGGGCCACGAAGAGTCGGACATGACTTAACGACTGAACAACAAGGGGAGAAAACAGCAGAGTCACATGGCACCTTAAAAACCAACAAATGTATTATACTATAAGCTTCTGTGGACTTCAGTCTACTTCATCAGATGCATGAAGTGTTATCCTAGGTTGGCAGATATAGATACACATGAGTGTAATGAGGGAAAATGTAAGCATTGGGGTATTATGGCAATGACATTACACATGGTGAAATTAAAGGCATGTAAAATAAGTACCTGGGCAATTTACAAAGCAGCATTGATGATAACACAAATATCCTGACATTGGTAAGTTACTTAATACAATAGGATAAAAAAAATTATTTAGGCCACAGGTGACAGAATTAAACTTGATACATTGTAATTCAAAGTTTTCATACTAGAGTCTCTCTTTGAAGTGCCTTTGTTCAAGAACAGCCACGTTAAGTTCAATAAACCGATTGCCACAGGTTGTGACGATGACCACTAACCTCATTCACTTGTAAGGATGGATGAGAAATGTGTTCATTCTGAATTTTTATATGAACTTACCCAGTTCATATCTATATGTGAACCAAAACACACTTCCCCACTGAAATCCGCACTGTTTAGAATTTAATTTCCAATTCAGACATGTGCACAAAAATGCATATATTCACACAACAATGCATTCTATTTGAGTAAAGTCACCTGCAAAGAGTGTGCAGTTTAGGAAAAGTGTGCACAAAAATGGCTATATTGGAAGAAATGCACACAAAAATGCATACAAATTTTCGTGCAGACTTCTTTTTGATGAGTTTGCAAATTGATGCAGAAACGAACTTACAAAATGAATGAACTTATGGCTGGGAAAATGAGAAACCGGTCAACCTGCAAATGGTCAGATTTTCCTATCCCTATTCATTAGCCATGATAGCTAAACGGGACCTCCATTGACCTCTGAATACCAGATGCTGGGATTGCCCTCATGCCTTGCTTGTGAGTGCCAAAATGCATCTGGCTGGGCACTGTGGAAGCAGGATGCGGACCTGGAGGAACATTTGCTTTATTGAGCAGGGCACTGTTGATGTCCCTATGCAGGAGGAGTCAAGCAAATGCAGCTGGAAATTGGTTCCCTGTTCTTTCCAGACTCACTGGTGTGAAATAATTACATGATTTACATTCTTGTTCCCTCCTCCTTAGTTACATTTTGTTGTGCTGCTGCTGATTAAATTCACACTGCATTCACAGCAACATAATCAGCTTCATTATTCTGCTGCATTGTCCTATTTGTTGCTTATGAAATAAAACTTATCAAACCGGGGAAACAAAAGGAGACAGAACTATAAAGAACAACTTCGAGTGCACAGTCAAGCAAAGGGCTTATTAGGATCTCCATGATGCTGTTTAGTACAAAAGCTTGATTGCCTCGCAAAGCTGAACTAAGCAGGTTGTTTAATACACACACACACACACGCACACACACACACACAAACAGGCAGCCCTGGACTAGCTGCCCTAGGTGAACTGGTGCCCAGGGGGAACCATGCAATTGGCACCCCCAAGCCCCAAAGGCAGATCTAGCTGAGGGTTTTGGTTAACTGGGAAACATTTTCCCCCTATTTTCCATTTAATGAAAAGGCAACCACACCCCCTGCAACTTCGGAAGCAGAAATATTATCATGTATAATAAAACGTGCCCAAAATGTTTTTGTGTCTTTACTAAGCACAGTATCAGCACAGAGGGTCTGATAAAAACAACAAAGGAGATGAGCGCAGCCCTGGAAGAACGTCCCGGTTGCATCCTCAACCCACAAGGCACCGCCAGCCCCTAGGCTCAGCCCTCCGAGGGCAAAGGAAGCGGCTGCGCTCGGAGGCGCCTCTCACTCCCTGCCTCCGACTGGGAGCAGCAGCGGAGCAGGAGGATATCCCGCGTTGCCTGGGGGAGGACCGGGCCCCAAGGAGGGGCGGACGGTTTCAGGGCCCAGTTTCTGTACTGCAGTGGGCCTCATAGGTTATAGCCAGGATTTGATTAGAAGTAGCCTGGAAGGGCTTGCGCCTATTCAGTTTCTGGAATGTCAGAGTCTGTGTGAGCTTATCTCTGTCAGTGGCCTCAGAGCAGAGCCAGGGGGAGCCACCCCACGCCCTGTCCGCCTGCTGGTCTGGCCTTGGCAGGGAGGGAGGCTGGAAGCTGTCCGTGAGAACCTGACGGAGGTGGGGTGGGGTCTGCAGAAAGGGTGAAGCATCACTGCTGGAGGGCTGAGCAGTGCTGCCCTGTTCAGACAGGGGCCTTGCTGAAAGGCTAAAGGTAGGGATTGGCGGATTCTCTACCTTCCAGTCCGTGGGAATCTGCCCACGGGGGGGGGGGAGGCGATCCATTCCTCCCCCCCAGAATCCTCTTCGGCTGGCTCCGCTCTGCCACGATTCCATGGAGCCGCCAGCCAGCTCCGAAGCGCCAGCAATACGGCCACCATGCCGTATCGCTGGCTGAGGGGGACTTGACTTGACTGACTGCAGATGAAAATGGCGTTCAGGACACTACTTGCAGCCGTAAAGGCCTTAGTTTAAGGTAAATGCAGCCATTTGCAGCCCTGTTTTTTCATGTGATAGGCTACACAAATATTTGCATAGCCTATCGTGTGAATGAAAAACATGGACACAAATGGCATTCTGGACGCCATTTGTGGCCATAAAGTTCTTAGTTTAAGCTAAATGCAGCCATTTACAACTGCATTTACCTTAAACTAAGGCCTTTACGGCCGAAAATGGTGTCCTGGATGCCATTTGCATCTGCAGTCAGTCCCATTCAGCCAGCAATACGGCGTGGCGGCCGTATTGCTGGCAATCCGGAGCCGGAGGATCTTGCCGAAGAGGATTCCGCGGGGAGGCGGAGGTACGTGTTCCGTTCCGCCACGGACTCTGGGGGGGGGGATTCTCTGGAGGGAGTGTCCTACAGTCACGCCTTCCCTTTTAAGCTGATGCAAAGGTTAAGAGCCTTTTCCTAGGAACATCTCATTTTCATTGCCCAAAGCCTTCTCTGTTTCGATCCATCATCTGGGCTTTTGGAGGCAATCTGCACATGGACTGGAACTTTGGATTCTTAAGAACCTGCCATGAAAAGTACTGTGAGGCTTTTCATAGACTTGAACTCTCGTTGCTGAGGATTGTGTATCTGTGTTTATAGTCAGCTCAGTGTACGGCAGGCTGGGTTTGATCTACACCTTTTGGACTTCCCTCTGCCAGAACTCATGCGTGTGGAGTTGCCAATGCAAGGAGTTCCAGTTGCCTAGAACTCCTTGCATTTGTGGCTATACCCATCCCTTGATCTTGATGGGCCTTCACCATGTAGCCTAGAGTTATCAACGAAAGATTCAAAGTTGGACTCTTTATGGGTGTGGGTTGTTTAGGCCTTTCAAGAGGTTATCCCCTGATTGCTTGATGGGTTCATTCCAGGAATATTTCCCTTTCCATGTCCAGGGTTGGAGCCCCATGAAAGGATTGTCTGGGTTAGGTACCCAGGAATCCAGAGTCCCTTCTCTTGTGTTCAGAACCGTGGAGGTGGCAACGGAGAAACCATGTTGAGGATCTCAGTCACGGTAGTAGTGTTTAGCTTTGGACTGTTCTGGAATTACATAGAGCCTATAGCTACTGAACATCAGCTATATGATTTCTGAAGAGTGTAACCATTAAGCTTTTGCTGTGGGATTCCCCGCAATAAAGAAATCTCACTGATTTGGGTGTCCAGTGTCAGATTGCCTGAGTGTGTGTGCTGGGGCGATTGGGAAACCTGACAGGCGGCCTGACTTAGCCCCGCCATCTCTAGTTGGCCCCTCGCTCACCTCCACAGCCTCAGTCATATTCCCTTTGTACATGCATGGGAATTGAAATAATGACATTTCCGTTATTTTATTTGTAGTTTTTATCATTGGTACTTTCCCCTCAAAATTGGTGACCGCCTAGTTCACCTATATGGACAGGCTACCCCTACACACACACACACACACACACACACACACACGATACTAAAAAAGCAAACTGAAATTATAACATTGGATCGCAGTTGATCTCCTGGTGTCATGGTAGGCTTAGAGGACACACCAGTCAGGAAGGTAAGTAGGTAGGTATTGTCTCTTTTAAGCAAGAACAGACAGCAACAAGAAACTCCCAACTCCGTCCAGGTGACGAAGCTCCGTCATGACATTGCCCACACGCCCTTCCGTCAGCGGGGCAGCTCTAGGTCAGAAACGGCTGACTGCTGCTCCGTGTGGCGAGCCGCATAACTACAGCCTCTCAGTAAGGGACATTCTGTCAGGAACTGCTGAGTGCTGCCCCCATGTGGTGAGCCACATAATTGCAGCCTGTCAGGGAAGAACCTTCCAGAGGTGGCCTGGCTCCGCCCACCCAGGTTGGCCATTGGCTTCTCCTGAGCAGGAAAGAGTATAAAGGGCTTCCTTTTCCACCTCAGGTTTGCTTGAGCAAAACGGCCTACTTGAGCTGTAGTATGTCTTGCATTCCTGGTCTTGCTCTTTGTCTTGACTCCGGAATTGTTCTCCAGTCCTGCTTTGCCCTCATCAGAGCCAGCCCCGCCGTTAGTCAGAGTGTGCCAGCTGCCTAAGCTGGGGAGTGGGAGCAAGATGTTGTAGGACTGAGTTGTGTGTGCCAGGTGGGCTGCCCTGCGACTCCTAGGCTAGTTCCTGCACTGATGTCTTAAAACCAGAGGCTGCCTTCTTAATACTGTCCTATGATCCTGATTGCTTTTGAGTCCTGAGTCCTGATTTGTTCTCCATTCCTGCCTCCTCATTGTCCTCGGATCCTGATTGCTCTTTGGCCTTGGCTCCCAGTTCCCAGCTTTTGACTCTCTGCAGACCCATGGCCAAGTCCTGACAGTTTAAGACCAGCAGATTAAGGGCTGTGAGACCTTCAGAGCAGACAACCTTGGCTGCAGGACATGATCAAAGAAGTCACTGTCAGAGAGGTCTAAGTATGGGCTCACAACATGACAACGTTTCCTGAGAGCTCTGGGCCTCCAGGCTCTGCCCAAAGACTTCCAGATTCCGCCAGGCTCCGCCCCAATTGCCTGGGCCAGTCCTCTACTCAGGAAGCCAGCACGATTTGAAATCATGAGATGTGGACCCTATATGTATGCAACGGTTCCTTAGGGATCAGTATATGAACATAATATGGGCTGTGAGGGGTGGGGGTGGGGTGCCTTCGTTTTTGTCTTGGTTGTTTTTCTAAGCTGCCCTGATGTATTTGATCTTAACTTTGAGACGTCTCCAAAGCAGCCATTTGCAAACTTCTTTTCAAAGTGATCTGTTTGATCTGGTTCCTCCTTTTCTAAGAGTAGAAGGGGGAGCTGGAATAAAGAGGAAGTAAAAGGAATGGTGCCTCTGAGCACGCACAAAAAGGGGAACAGTGTCTCTGAGCACATACACATCACCAAACAGGCGGACAAAAGAGGACAGAGATTTATAGAGGGAGATGCAAATTTAGAAGGAATTACTGTGCTCTGAATAGCAGCGCAATACATCTCGCCACAGTAGGGAAGATGGTGACCAAGTGAGCTGTGTAGCTGCTGCTCAGTCTGCTACCCAGCTGCCAACTCCTTTCCCTGCTCTCCCTTCTGACGGTTCTTTGTCTCTATACCAGGCTGGGACCGGGCAGCCCTTCAAATAGAAGACATGTTCAAAACAGAGGACTGCCCTCAAACAGCCCATCAAATAGAGGGCAGTCCTCTGTAAAATAGGACACATGGCTACCCTAGCACAAGGTAGCCTCAGAACCAAGGTTAGGGAAGGAACATTCACTCCATTGTCAGGCTGTGGAAACATGTTCCCTTGAAGCATGGGAGCAGGCAGCTGCAAGTAAGAAAACTGGAAGTGAAAAATTGGCTGGTGAGGAAGCAGGAACAGGAAGTGGGCGCTGCCTAGGTGGCCATATTTGAGGGCCTGCGTTTGCCACGCCCAGGAGGATTCTATAAGAGCTCAGCTGGGTGCCTTATGTGCCCCTCCCTGGAGGCAGCCCCAGGCTGGCTGGTGAGTATGGGAATTGTAGTCCAACACATCTGGGAGGCGCCAGGTTGGAGAAGGCTGACCTAGGGAGTCTCCCCAAAGGCACCCTTTCTGTTCCTGTTGTTGCAAGGGAAACGTCTCACACAGGCCAGTGCGGAAGAGTCGTCCGTGTCGCTTGAGCTGGGAAAGGTATGTCCAGGTAATCATCTGCTGTCAACGTGGACGCTCCCTACCGGCCTGACTGACAGGCTGCCCCTCAGAAAGCTTTCAGAAAGCTGAAGTGCAGGACGTGCCTGGTGCAATCAGCAAATCTGCTGTCATCTCGGCCAGATAATGGGGCGTGTTGCAAGGGAACATGAGAAGCTTTTAGAAAGGAGCAGTGCCTGTCTAAACCAAAAAGGGCCGCGGACCGCCAGGCCTCTTGTCGAGGAGCTCAAGCAGAAATGACAGCAGCCCCCCAGTTCCACTTTAATATAATCAGAGCGAGGGGGCGGGGACACTAATAATTCCCAGACAAGTCCAGTGGGCTTAAAGCTACTGAGGATCATTGCTTTATAGCTGCTGTTGTGCTTTGTCATTGCCAGGGCTGGCTCAGTTGCTTGGGATGGTAATATTATTATGCACTTCTGTGAGTAGTGAGATGTTCCAGGGACAGTGTGGGTTTAGCATCCTTGGGCGGGGGCGGGGGGAAGAGAGAGGGAGAGAGAGCACTGGAGACTTACGGAGGTTTTGTAACACAGGTTATTTGCAAATGTGCAAGTTGAGCATCAGTGAAGACAAGCAGCATACACACTTATACCAGGGGGCAGATCTGATACCCTACATCGGATCTCCTGAGGGAGGTACCCTCCCGTGCCCCTAGGTGCTTTTGGCCTTCAGCTAACTCTGCCCCTGTCCCCAAAATGGCTATTTCTTCACACACACCTTCCACCAGCCTTCCCATTAGCTAGAGGTGGGAGAGCTACATCGCCTTCCAAAAACGGATGACCAGTGGAGGCTGCGCACCTTGGAGGGCTCCTCTAGAGTTCTGACTGGTTGCGACTGAAACCCAGAGCGGATTCACTGCCCTACTGACATTGGCGCCACCAGCCTCTTCCCCCGATGATTTCCCATTTCAAACAGTCCAGAGCGCCCTTCCCCAAGCTGGTGCCTTCCAGGTGTTTTGGACTACAACTCCCAGCTCACCTGACCATTGTCCATGTGGACTGGGGCCAATGGGAGTTGACGTCCAAAATCATCTGGTGGGGTAAGGCTAGGCTGGAGAGATCTGCAAATACTAGCTCACGTGGAAGACACATTCCCCAGCCATTCTGGGCTGCTGACATGCAGCCTGCCTGGCAGAAAGGTGTGGCCAGCCAGCGGCCTGCACAATAGTTGTAGGGCTGCTAGCAAAAGGGCGTGTGGCGTGAAAGGCCCAGCGTGCAGTCTGAAAGGTGATGTCCGAGATCCCTTGCAAAGTCACCGAGGTCCTCGAGAAAGGCAGCTCAAGCCTGAGGCCAGGTGAAGAGGCTGCCTCAGGAGATGGATTTGGGGTGTCCCTTGGGGGGAAACCCACCAGACAGTTCTCCTGCACAGGTCACACAGGTGCAAAATACTGTGTGTGTGTGTGTGTGTGTGTGTGTATATATATGTCATTTATTTGTCACATTTATAGCCACCTTTCCTCCAAGGAGCCCAAAGCAGTGTACACGAGCCTCCTTTTCCTCTCCATTTTATCCTTACGACACCCCTGTGAGGTAGGTTATACTGAGAGTCAGTGACTGGCCCCAAGTCATTGTGTGAGCTTCATGGCCATGTGGGGAGTCCCAACCCAACACACCACTACTGCACACTGGCTCTCTTGCATCCTGGCTTCTTCTGCTTAGGTCCAAATGTGACATTAAAGGTGCAATCCTAGTTTAGACAGAAAAAAATCTATAACTCCCAGCGTGCCCCCGTTGTAGGCCTTTCTTCTGTCTAAATGTGCATAGGATTGTGCCTTAAATGTTTTGTTGTACATTTAAACCAAATGCAAACTGCAGCTTCTAAAGGGGCTGATAACAATCAGGTTGACAGCAGGCAAAGAGGGGGACTTTAACCCCTTCCTCCCCTGCTGCAGTCCCAAACAAAGTGGGACGCTTCGAAAATCCCCCCTTGACATCATATCTATCTTGGCCCTTTGAGCCACCTCTTCGATGATCTTTGCCATCAACCTTTCTCCTTACCCCTAACTTGGCTGAGAAGGTTTGGGTGAGTAGAAAATCTCGCAGAAGCTGAATGGTTTTGTTGCCTGGCGCGCTCACACTCCTGGTCTCTGAAGCTCTGCAGGGCTTATGATATCTGGGGCAGCGGCTGATAAAATGTTGGAGTAATCAGATCTCAAGACAGCAGCCATCCTCCATCCAAAAGCGCGGGGGGGGGGGGTTTGCCAAGTCCAGTGGAGAGAAGCAATCGTGTGCCATCACCAATGACAGATCCACCAGTGCCTTCCAGAACCAGATAAATGAATTCCGAGTTGCCTGCACAGAAGCCCAAATTGCCAAAATATCTACGCAACACACAATAGCCAATGCAAAGTGCTCAGAACCATTCGTGAGCACCGGGAAACTAGGACAGCCACTAATGGGCTTTTCAATATTCCTGTTCTGTCAGCAGAGAGACAAAACCAATGCAGGGAAGCACAGGCCTTTAGGGGGGCACCACTGCAAGTCCAGCTGGCTCAAATGGCCATCGGTGCAGAAAAGGGGGGGCAGAGTGGGGGCTAACCTTTGAGGGTTCCTGACCTTGGCAGTTTTTTCCCCATTCTAAAAGGCTGAAACGCCTCTCCCTAGTTGCTGCTGGCAATAAGAGCTTGCAGCTAAAATGTGCAGGTATCTTTGGCATTCTGGCACTGCCGCTTTGCCTTTGGCCCTGGAATGCGACCCCCGAGGGTGCCTCCAAAACCGAAAGAGGTTCAACGCCTCTGCTATAGCCCCTGTTGGGCATCTGCTTCTGAACACAGGGCAAGTTTTAGCTGAGCAAGCTCGAAGGGGCGCCGGCGTTGCCTCTGCCCCCTGACTCACCCCCACACCAACGGTGACACGAGCAAAGGGCTGTTCAGTGCCCTCCTCCCCAGAGTGAACAGCCACAGAGGCCTTGGCCCAGCTTTTTCTTTAGGCACCTCAGCCACTCACAGCGATCTGTCAAAGTCTTGGTTCTGGCCCAGGGGTGAACAGCTCAGGTGCATGAGGGACAACACTCCCGGAGGCCTCTCGCTGTCCACACTGGAAGAGGGGGGCCTCGGAAGAAGGAGCTGAGGTGTGTGCTTGGGGCCAGGGGCCATATTGTGGGGGGGGGGATATTTATTTTATTATTTGTTATTAAGAGTCTTACACTGCCTTTTTTGCTAAAACGCCATCAAGGCAGTGGGCAACAATGGAAAACAATAAGAAACAAGAATATAAAAACAGTAAAACATTAACACAATAACAGAATTTAGAAGGTTAAATCAGTGCCAGCACCATGTTATGGGGGGCCCTTGGGCAAGACACCCTTAACGGCCTCCTCCCTCAGGGAGTCTCCCTTCTCACTGCCATTGTCACCAGCTGCTGTTGCTCCTCCTCTTCTTCCTCCTCACTGCTACCACTGGCTTGACCGATAGGCGGAGAGCCAGTGCACAGTGGCATCCGCTGCTGCTGCTCCTTCTCACCGCCACCGCTGTCTGGGCCGGAGCCAGAGGCAGGAGAGCAAGCCACCTGCAATGGTGAGGAGGAGGAGCAGGAAGTCCAGGCGGCTTTTGCTGGCGGGCTCTCGGCAGGTGCCCAGCTATGCCTGCTGTTGGGAGGTCGCCCCTGCTGCCTTCTGAAATCCTCAGGTAGCCAGAATCAACACGCAGACAATAGGGCTCTTTTCCAAGGCTTTATTCCCATTCAACATAATGACGCTTACAGATGCTAATTGCTTGATGCTATGAGCGAGACTTAAGAGAGCTGCCTCCTCGGGGGTTCTAACCTTAGGAATCAGTTGATCTCCGTTTGGAGGGGAAGGCGGGAAACCTCTGTACTTATGGGCTAGGAGAAGAGAGTCCACCCCTTTTCCATGAGGCATTGGGGCGCCGCTGTTGCTGTTGCACCAAGCGGGCTGAGCACCTCCTCTCAGTGCCCGCCATCTCCCACCTGACGCTGTGCCGGCATCTAGCATCCCGAAACTGCTGTCACATCTCCCTCTCCCTGCCAGGGTCACTGTCACTCTCAGGAATGTGTACAGGGAGGGGCTTTCCCCCGGCTGCTCCTCTGAACAGCACACAGGTTCCTCTCCCACGGTTTCTGTGTCTTCCTCAGAATCAGAACTGCTTTGGGGCTCTATGGGCTCAAATCCAACCCTGACATCTACCTTTGATGCTGGCCCCGGGCTAATGTCAAAACATGGAAGGTACAGTTGCATCGTAGAAGGTCAGGATGCAACTAGCAGGAAGCGCTGGGCTGACTGACAAGCACCTAACATCTTTGTTAGTTTTATTTACATTTCCCCTTACTAAAGTTACGATATAAATGGAATCACTTTTACACTAAACATACTAGGCCCTTGCCATTAGGTTTGGGCTGTTTTCTCCTGACTTAAGGGTTTCACAGTGAATTCCGTGGTCCCACCACCATCACCACTATTTCCAGCTATCTGGAAAGAGAACCTGTGGGCTCTCCTGACATGTCATTAGGAACTGGAGGCACCGTGCAACTTACAGGACTGAGCTCAGAGGAAGCGGGTGGGCGGGGGGCAGGGAAAGACAGAAAGAGGAAACGGGTGGGGTGGGAAGATCAAAGGACGCTTTTATCTGCCTTTGTCTCTCCCATTTAACAGCTGAAAGATTGGTTTTGGCATCCAGCCGAGGCCTCGGTATGCATACCCTTGACAAGCCGAGGGCAACTGGAGGTAGAACGGGCAGCCCTGGCAGACCTGCGATTTCAATTCCACCCCACCCCTCACCCTGCGTGGAGATGGCTTTAGAAGCTGAGATCAAAGATGTTTTGAAGCAGGGGAGAGCATTCGGAAGCAAGGGAAGTGACCTGCGAGGTTCAGCGAAGGATGCTGGGGAAGCGGGCAGGGCCGGCACAAGGCCTCCTGCCACCAAGGCCTCTGCTGTGGGGGTGGGGAGGCGCATGAGGGGCTGCCAGCGGGGCGTGTGTGAGCCACTGCTGCCCCCTCGTCCTCCTGCCTGCCTGCCAATTGCCCTCCCCTCAAATACACTGGGCTGCGGGGGAAATCGCCTGTACAGCACTCTTCTGGGCCACCTCCCTGCCAATGCTCCGCCCTCACCAAGGACCCCTCACAAGAGTGAGGCTACTGGGCCAGGCAGGCTCCTCAGAGAGCTGACCCACCAGATGCCTCGTTCTGAGGGGTCCTCAGAGGAAGGCGTTGGGCGGGCAGTGCTACGGGGATAAAAGGGTCGGGGGGAACGCTGTGTATTCTACCCTAGGCTACAAATGCAATAAAGAAACAATAACTACACTGAAAGCACCATCTTTCAATTTTTGTTTCGGCAAAGTGTGACATGATATATTCTTTTTTACCAGCCAGAATTTAACCCCCCACCCCCACGCCCCCACACACACAAAATGCTTTGGGATCTTCATGTGAAAAGTCAAGAATAAGAGCAAAACTTTGGGATAATGCTCACCTTGATTGCAGCAATTCAGATAGCATATAGCTGTTCAGCCTAAAAGTTCTTTCTTGATACTATCTACAAATGATATATAATTAAGTGCAAACACATCTAATTTTAGAAGAGAATTTACTCCGTAGATATGTAATGGAGGCGGATTTCCATGGAATTTGCAAAAGTTAGGTAATCTTTAGCTTTTCTAAAATAGAAATATTTAAGTTCAGATTTAGATACATTAATACCATATAGCCCCAAATCGACCCATATTCAGGAAGAATATCAAAAACTCCTACAAGAGATATAATTAGTTCTTAATACTGTGATTGCAATGTCGTTCGTACACAACGTTTTATAATTCCATGAACCTCGGGATATATTCTAATTGCAATAATTCAGTGTTTGGTGCTGAGAACAAACATTAACGATGACGTTATCATTCCCATGAAAAGAGATCTTAACACTGGTCATCTATTGCAATCCTACTGGACATCTAAAGATAAATTAGAAGCTAGAAACTTGCTTACTCTCTGATAATGCCCACCACCCTCCTTACACTATCTATATATCTTCTTTGTTTCTTAAAAATGGACTAATCCAGGTGTTTCAGATATCCTCAGCTGAACAGCTGTATACAAGCGATTCTGCTGTAACTTTCTTTGTGATGCTCTGACTTGGATTCCTGCACTGAGCAGGGGGTTGGACTCAGTGGTCTTATAGGTCCCTTCCAACCCTACTATTCTATGATTCTATGATTTCCATGAACCACAGGATATATCCCATGTATTCCAAGTATTCAGAAGTGCAAGTGATCCCCAACCACCAGGTAAAAAACAACATCGACTTGGCTGTTATATTGTGAGCCATTGCAAAACAGGTCCCTCCCCAGGACATTTCACACCCCTTTGTTCAAAATTGTCATCAAGATGGCAGAGGGAAGAGGAACATGCCTCCGTTGCCAAGGCAGTCATAGAATTACAGAGTTGGAAGGCTCCTCAAAGATCATCTAGTCCAACTCCCTGGAAACCCAATACAGGAATCCCATGGATATGGTATTGCTGCTAGGTAGCCTCTGTTTAAAACACATCTAATAAAGGAGAATCCATGCATCACTTTCCATGTAGGCATGAGGGAGAAATTCATTCAGTTTGCATTTTAATTTTAATGCAAACTTACCTAATTTTGCGCTTTCAAACCAATGCATGAACTGAAACTTGGTTATCTTTGCAAATTTGCACTTCTCCAAAATTTGCAGTGGAATTCTTCCATCAAAAAGATGTGTAGAAAAACGCATATATTTGGGGAAAGTGCACATAAAAATGCATATATTGGTGAAAATGGTTCAAAATGTATTATATTAGGAAAATTGCTTGAGAAATTTGTATGCTAGGTAAAACTGCATTAAATGCACGCATTAGGAGAACTGCACACAAAGATGCATACAAATCTTCATGTGAACCTTTGAAGTCGTTCTCAAAGTTCAAGATTAACCAAATTTAAGGTTGGAAAAATGGGGAACTGAGAAAAACTGAAATCAAGAGATTCGTCCATCCCTGCTTGAAAGGCAGTTGGCTCCTCTGTCAAACAGCTGGTACCATCACGTTCTTCCTGATGTTTAGTTGAGATCTCCTTTCTTGTAATTTCAAACCGTTGATTTGAGAACCATTTCTTACATCATCTCTGTCGGGGGTGGTAGACCTTAGGCTTGTGGGATCTACTTTATTATTTATTAGAACCCAGAAGTACACTTATCAGAGCCAGACGCAAATTGTGTGTGTGTGGGGGGGGGGGGAGTTGTGTAATTACCTACTACTCTCCCATAAGCTATATACTGTATATACAAATACAAATCTACATCTGAGTTATTATAGATCAGGGATTCTAATGTAAAACTCAACATGGCCGGTAGAGCTGGATAAAGTGCTGGTCAAGGGCAGCCAATTAATATTCCCATTTCATAGGTGAGGAACACCGAGGCTAAGAGATAAGTGATTAGCATAAAGCCAGTGATGGGAAAGATTTTTTTAAAACTTTCAGTTTTACTTGCTGCTGTTAAATAAGTGGGAGTCAGGAACCCTTGCTAATCCACTGCAAATCATCTCAAAAAGGAAAAAAGGAAAGGTTCCTCCTGTGCAAGCACCGGGTCATTACTGACCCCTAGAGGGACACCGCTTACACTGGCATTGTCATGGCAGACTATAGCAGGGTGGTTTGCCATTGCCTTCCCCAGTCGTGACTACCTTTCCCCCAGCAAGCTGGGTCCTCATTTTACCGACCTCGGAAGGATGGAGGGCTGAGTCGACCTGAGCTGGCTACCCAAGACCCAGCTTCCACTGGGATCGAACTCAGATCGTGGGGAGAGTTTCAGTTGCAATACTGCCGCCTACCACTCTGCGCCACACGAGGCTCTTTAAAACTATCTCAAAAGCTACCAGTAGATCTCAAGCTACCTTCTCGACCTGCCTCTGATCTATGGGACAGCCCTTCAAATATACTCAAAGCCTCCAACTTTTCCTCATAGGACTTTGTCTCCAGGCCCCTTCAACTATGCTGAAGGCTCACTTATATTGAATGCACGTTCAAATACATGTTCCACTGAAAGCAGTGCAATGCAGAGGAACTATAATTATTATAATGTATAGAGAAATACAGTTCCTCTAGTGGGGAAGACGGTGACCAGGTGAGCTGTGTGCCCTGCTCCTTAGTCTCCTGTCCAGGCGCTGTTGATGGGCAACTCCCAGGCCCATCAGCTCTTCCTTCTGATGATTCTTTACCATTAAACCAGACTTTCAACTGGACTTGGACTGGGCAGCCCTTCAAATAGAGGACTGTCCTCTGTAAAAGAGGACACATGGCCACCCTATTTCATCCACTCCTACAGCATCACAACTTTTGCAGGCAAAAAATTAAGTTCACAAACATTTGGTGACACACTACTGTAGAGACTGCAAATACTTGGAAAGCAAGGTAGCAACGGTAGGGAAGCCAGCGAAGGTCTGGGCGACAGAGTGGCCATGTGTCTTATTTTACAGATGACAGTCTTCTGTTTGAAGGGCCATCTGAGGACAGTCCTCTGTTTTGAATGTGTCTTCTGCTTGAAGGGCTGTCCAGTCCAAGTCCAGTTGAAAGAGGGAGAACCCCAAGCAGGGAGAGCAGCAGGTGGGCTTTGGAGTTGCCCATCAACAGTTAGTACCTGGACAGGAGTCTGAGCAGCTCACCTGGTCACAGCCTTCCCCCACTATGAGGTGAAATGTATTGCATTCCCATTTAAATTCTAGTAATTCTCTCTCTCTCTCTCTCTCTCAGCTGCAGCACATGTCATTTTATGCAACTTTTATGTGTCCTCTTTGGGCAATGGGTAAGTGGCCACCCTACTGGGTGGGAACATAGGCAGCTGCCTTATACTAAGCTGGTACACCTGGCCCTCAGTCCATCTAGCCCAGTATTGTCGACACCAACTGGCAGCAACTTTCTAGGGTTTCTGGCAGGATTCCATCCTAGCCCAGCCTGCAGACGCCGGGGATTGAACCTGGAACCTTCTGCACATTAAGCCTGTGCTCTGCCACAGAGCTACGGTCCCTCCGTACACAGCAGGTTCCCTCACCAACAGGTTGCCCAGAGTGACGGAGTGCAGCAGGCCATGCAGCTAGGTAGCAGGGCGCAATAACATGCAATTGGCTCACCTGACACCCAGGATCAAGAGGGCTCCGGTCGGCGGTGTTTGCATCTCTGCCGGAAGGCCTGCAACCCCCTCCTCCAGCTACCAGCTTGAGAAGCGCCGGGAGTATTGTTGACAGCGGAGGCTGGTGGCTCCCATGTCAGTGGGGTGGTGAATCCACTCCGGGTTCAGTCAGAACTGATCAGAGCTGTAATGGAGCTATCCATGCCACTTCACACCTTGGATAGCTCTGCACCTTGGAGAGCTCCGTTAGGGTTCTGACTGAAACCCGCAGGGGATTCACCACCCCACTGACTTCGGAGCCAGCAGCCTCCACTGATTGGAGCATTGGTGACTGGACTGCAGGGCTTCCGCTTCAAACTTTGCAGAGCTTGCCAGTCACCCATACACTCCATTGGCAGTCTGGGAGCAAATTTTGCTGCCACAGATGCCACTTTTGCCAAACTCCTTTTGCCTCTACGACGTTCAGCAAACTGGATTTGGCATAGGGGTTTCCAGTTGCTGAACCTTACCTCAGAAACACCTCAGAAATGTCTCATTGGTTTGAGCCTTCTCTGCTGTTCGTCATTTTAAGCTGAATTTTTAACCGAACTCATTTTTTTAACTGGCTGCTTAAAAAAAATATTATCTGCTCTTAACTGATTTCTATATGGTTTTGGTTTGTTATTGCCTATTATCTGGATTGGCTATTTTTTAGTGTGGGTTTCTTAGCTGCCCTGGCTTTTTTTTAATGGAAGAGCAAGGTATAAGTGCAACAAATAATACAAGAAGGCAGAGGACTGCTGTTGGTTTGAGGGGAAAGTGAGGTTAGGCCATCTGTGCTGGCAGTTTAAAAGCAAAGTGTGATTAATATTTTCTCTTAATTAACCTCTTCTTAGTGCTGCAGTTATTGTTTTGTATGTCAAGGAGTAAATAAATATACAAAGAGGGAAAGGAGATAACTCCGGGTCAGAAAAAATGAATAAGCTCCATAGAACTGGATGTCAGCTGAACCCAGACTCTGGGGCTGTTGGCAAGAAGACTGTTTTCGGCTAGAAAGAAAACAAAATCCCAGCTTGTCTCCTGTTAATGAGCGCAGTTGCTTGAGACAGACACTTCTGCGCCAGCAATTTGATGAGACTATACAATAGATAAGTGACTGGTGCTTAGCACAGGCAGTTTTGCAGTGATTAATCACAGTTCTGCGAAAAGAAAAGGACTTGGTTAGCACCAGAAATAGCTCTTCCAAGCCAAGATAAAATAAAACAAAGTGCAGATACAGGGATCGCTGGCCTTTGGCTTCTACGTTCTGACGGGGCTGGATGTACCCCCTGAATTTGGAGCCAATGTAGGTAACCCCACCCTGGAAGAGAGAGAAAAATAGCTTTGAGGCCAAAGTTTGAACTATGGGAAGCCAGATTGTTTGGCTGATGCAGCTACGTGCCTCTTGGCTATCTCCTTACGTGGCAAAGGCCTTTCCAGGCAGTAACATGCAATTAATTTAAGATCTGCAAGGAAGCTCTGTGAAGGGTTCCTCTGTTAGCTGAACAGAGGGCCATGGGGTTGGCAGGCACATTTGCAGTCTGCAGTTTGAAGATAGTTTCTCAGATAAAAGGTCTCCAAGATTTTCCTCTTTAGGAAATAATTTGGATTGCTGGATGGCCTGGTATTCATTTAATTTGCTCCTTCTACCTGTTTCTGAATGTTTTTAAATTGTTTTATTCTGGGCTTTATTTGTGTATTATTTTGTAAATGGCCAAGAGAGCCATGCACTAAACACCCAGGGGCAGCAGAATGAATATAAATAAATAGCAATGGATTTTGAGTGTGTGTGGGCGGGGGGGGGGGGGGCAGAGTAAGAAACGGACAGACAGATCCAGCCTATAGGGCACTATGCCAAGAATTTCACCCATACAAATCCACCCTGAAATGAAAAGGAGTTGTGCATGAACACTGCCACGCTCCTGGCGTGGTCGTGCCTGTAATTAGTGGGAAGAAGGCTGCTGTTTTGGGTTTTCCACCTCAGGCACCAATGTCTGGGGCTCACACGGTCTTTACAGGCCCTACCAGTTTGGATGGAGCATGGCGGGTGAACCCCAGGAGAATCACAGGCCAGCACAACAAAGAGGCTACGGACCACCGTGACACTGGCACTGCTCTCCAGAGAAAGGAACTGCAGGCCATTCCAAGCAGGTTACTCACAAGAGCCCATAATCCTCCTGGCCTGGAAAGTGAAGTGATGCTGGAGAGCTAATCTAGGGCCACCCGCAAATATTAGCGGCTGTGTACTCAGTACTTCAGTCTGGGTAACTTGTTTCTGGGAAAGGAGCACCCTGGTTTTCACTCTTGGCTCCAGACTACAGGCCTTCTTCTGTTTCTGGCTGGCCAGCCTCCAAAATGCATGTACACTCTCAGGCTTGAATGCCTGATGCAGTTGCATCCAAAGAGACAGTCTGTGCATGCGCATTGACCACTCTTGCTGGATTGGGGGCAATTGTAGCCTCGTAATGAATAAGGTGACCAGATGCCCTACTTTACAGAGGACAGTCCTTTATTTGAAGGGTTGTCAAGAGGACAATCCTCGATTTCAGCCTTCCCCAACCTGGTGCCCTCCAGATGCTTTGGACTTGCACTTCCATCAGCCCCATCCAGCACAATGTTCAGGAATGCTAGGAGTGGTAACCTAAAACATCTGGAGGGTAGCAGGTTAGGGAACGTTGGAATAGAGTATCCTGGGAAAGGACATGCCTGCCTGGCAGGAACCTGGCACGGCAGAACTCCAGACAGTAGCATTTTTGTTGCAGGTCCCCCTTGACACCACTTTATTGCAGGCTTCTGCTCTACATCACTTCCTGTTCCTGGCAGGGCTCTTAACATAGGCCTGCAGCAGGGTTTATTCTAGGTAAGGGGGGACAGACGCATGGCCCTCCAGATGTTGTTGGACCACAGCTGCCACCAACCCTGACCATTGGCCATTCTGACTGGTGCTGATGGAAGTTGGAGTCCAACAACATTTGCGGGGACACAGGTTGCCCTACAACACACATACGGTGTATTTTTCCACCTTGGCCAGCTGCAGTCAATGGGGGTGAAAAATCATGCAAACCAGATCTAGAATCCTAGAGTCAGAAGGGGCCATTTAGTCCACTGGGTCCAGCCCCTGCTCAGTGCAGGAATTCAGTTTAAAGCATCCCTGACAGACAGCTGCCCAGTCTCTGCTTAAAGACCCCCAGCGATAGAGAGCCCAGCACTCCCCTGGGCAGTTGCTTCCATTGTCTGACTGCTCTGACCCTTAGGACGTTTCTCCTGACGTTCAACCAAAATCTGCCTTCCTGTAACTTATTTTGTGTCCTACGGTCTTGGACAATAGAGAACAGGCAGTGGCCTTCTCCTGTGTGACAACCCTTTAGGTACTTGAAAAGTGCTATCATACTCCCTTCATCCTCTCAAGGCTAAACATATCCAGTTCCTTCAACCTTTCCTCGTAGGACTTAGTTTCTAGTCCCCTGATCATTTTTGTTGCCCTTCTCCAAACTCGTTCCAGTTTATCCAATCCTTCTTAAGGGGCGGTGTCCAGAATTGGACACAATATTAGAGGAGAGGTCTGACAGGCACAACTATTACTTCCCATGATTTAGAAATTATACTTTTATTGATGCAACCTAAACTTCCAACCACATCCCACTGCTGACTTATATTCAGCTTGTGATCAGCTACAACTCCAAGATCCTTTGGGAAAAATACAAGTGCCAAGCCAGGTATCCCCCATCTTATACCTGTGCATTTCATTTCTCTTTCCTAAATGAAGAACTTTGCACTTGTCTCTGTTAAATTTACTTCTGTTATTGTCTGCCCAGTTTCTAACCTATAAAGGTTATTTTAAATGTTGTTTCTGTTTTCTATCCACCCAATTTTTTGTCATCTGTAAATTTGTCCTCCAAGTCATTCATAAAAATGTGGAAGAGTACTAGGCCTAGGACCAAGCCCTGTGACACCCCACTTAATAGCTCCCTCCAGCTTGGTGAGGAACTATAGACAAGCACTCTTTGAGTATGGTTCTCCAGCCAGCTGTGGATCCACCATCCGGCCCAGACTTTTGCTAATCAGAATATCATGGGGCACATTGTAAGATGCCTTACTGAAGTCAAGATATATTTTGTCCCGATGTTATGAGGACATGGGATAACATGTTCTACTGGATGTTGGCAGGGTAGAGTGGCCATTTTACAGAGGACAGTCCTCTACTTGAAGGGCTGTCCCTTCGAAGTCCAATTTAAAAACTTGAAGCTGTCCATCAACTTTTAGCACCCAGATATGCACACAGATGAGATGTATTGCATATCTCAGAAGCTAAGCACGGTCAGCCCTGGTTAGTACTTGGATGGGAAACCGCCTGGGAATCAGGCTTCCTGCACTGAGCAGTGGGTTGGACTTGATGGTCTTGTAGGCCCCTTCCAACCCTATGATTCTATGAGTCTATATCTATTTAAATTCTAGCAATTATTTCTAAATTTGCATCTGTCTGTATAAATTAGCACATGCAAAGTTTATACAAATTTGTGCCCTTTTTTCAATCCTTTTTTTTGGCAATATGTAAATGTCCACCCTAGGACGGGGAAGAGACTTGATATTCAAATATGTATCCTTTTTATGGGAATATGACATGCAAATATGTGTCCTTTTAATGCAAATATGTGCCCTTTTTATCCTCTTTTTTGGCAATATGTAAATGCTCACCCTAGGGCTGGGAAGAGACTTGATAGGGAGTGTCATTTTTTTCTTTTTTTCTGGCAGCAGCCCTTGCGTTTATTGTAATCTATGGCCTTGCCTTCAGAAGTAAATGCAACTTCCTCAAAAGTAAATTCAGCTGAAACTTGCATTACCTACTGCCAGATAAATATCATAAGAACTGGGCATAAAATCTCCCCTCCCCGTTAGCAGATGCACGCAATACCTTTAGCATGTTTGTTCTAACGTACTGATTTCTTTCTAATTTTGCTTCATTTAGTTTGGGAACTGAGCTGATCATTTTACTTTGTGAGTTCCACTCCCAGCAGCCAAAGCAGTGGTTAAGCGCCACTCTTCCACCCGCTGATTCTCCGCAGCAATTGCCCCTTCTGTGAATTAGCCTTGCGAAAGAGAGTTGAGGTGAGGAAACACGTGTTCCCTGTCTTGGGCATCCTCTAGCAGGTTTGTTCTAATTTGTAGAGTTTTTTCCCTTTTAAATCTGCTTCCTTCTTTAGGTTGGGAGCCAATCCAGTCAACTGACTTTGTTTTGGCTGTACTCCACAGGGTGAAGAGGGATACAGCATTATTGTCATTGTACTTTAAAGAGCCTTTCATTTCCACTTTTGTTTGCCTCTGGATCCAGACTGTATGTGATGAATCATGACCAAGGCACCACTGGGTGTCCCAATTTTAATTTTATTTAATAACTTGGCAATTGAGGTAAAGTTCCGACTGGACCTTGATCGAAGATCAACTGGCTCTTTTTCTTTCTTTCTTTCTTTCTTTCTTTCTTTCTTTCTTTCTTTTTACTTTTTCAAACAAGTGCATAGATTGCCTTTCTGTTATTATTTATTTATTTATTTTTATTACGTTTATATCCCGCCTTTTTTCCTCCTTAAGGAACCCAAGGTGGCGTACATAATCCTCCTCCTCTCCATTTTATCCTCACAACAACCCTGTGAGGTAGGTTGGGCTGAGAGTCTGTGACTGGCCCAAAGTCACCCAGTGAGCTTCCGTGGCCGAGTGAGTGGGGACTAGAACCTGGATCTCCCGACTCCCAGTCCAACACTCTCGCCACTAACCACACTGTTAGTATCAGATCAACATAAAAATGCATTCCCTTGCTTGCAGAATAATACATGACATTTTCTCCCCCTCTTCCTGTTCTAATAAGCGACTGCAACTTTCCAAACCTGTATTGAGATAACAGAAATTGAGTGGGGGTATTGCAGGGGAGAATTGGTGGATGTGGAGGAGGGGTATTTGTGGCGCGCTCCTGCCTGTTTACCTGTGCAACTCCCTTTTCTGTAAGGCCTTTTCACAGTAGGCAACACCTTCCTCCACACACCCCGTAATGCTTCCACCAGGACCTTTACCTCAGGTCCAACACTCTTACTTATCAAGATGCGAGGACACACTGGCTTTTTATTCTGACCGACATTGTTCTCTTATCACTTTTACCCTTTGGTAGCCACAAGCCATAAACGTGGAATTTCGAAAAGCAGAGAATTATGTATTATTTACACAATTAAGGTGTGAAACATTAAATAACCACCTTACTCGCCTCCTGCATATAAGTAACTGAGTTACACGCTAAAACCTTCCCTATATCCTCCCTCTCACACACACTCCATCACTACTCCAATCCTGTGAACACAGATCTTACGCCCTATCTCCTCACAAGCCCTATCTATCTCTTCCCTATCTAAAACTCCACAGGCCCGGCTCCCTGTTTTTATATCACACACCATCTCGCCCCCACTCACTCAGCCAATCATCTCGCATATGTAAAAACAACCTACCTCCTGTCACTCCCATCACTCACTTTCTAGATCTACTTAAAAGAAAAATATAGTCATAACATTAACACAGATTCATAACATATATACATTTGACATCACAGTACTTAACCCCTCCCATGTCTACCACTGCATGATCCGAACCTGCGTAAGGCACCTTCGCAGGGTCCTGCGTTCCAAGCAGAGAAAACAAATCGGTTTGGCTTTGCTGTGAAACCCGATCAACACAAAAGGAGTCTCTGCCTGGGCTGGTTCTAGGTTGGTCAGCTGTCCGACTTTACAGCCCTTTGTTTGAAGGGCTGTCCAATCTGAAGCAGGCATTGCCTCTCCCCCCCCCCCCGCACCACTATTTTTATGCTAGAGTAGATGCATGGGGGTGATCTGGCTTGGGACCCTAATGGGGGGAATGGGGGGGATTTAACTCTCCCCCTGCACACGCACACACATACACTGTGAGCCCAATCCAGATCAGGTGCCCTGCACCTGCAATTTCAATTGCAAAATAGTGATCCATCAAGCAAATGAAAAGGGCGAGCAGCCGGGGCCTCGAAGCTGCACATCAACTGTTAGCAGCGCCCAAGCAGCAAACTGAGCATGCAGGTCACCTGGTCACAGCCTTTCCCTCTGTGGTGAAATCTACTGTATTTCTATTTCAGTTATATAGCATTAATTTCCATCTATACCTATACATTAGCACAGGCAAATCCATGGTCCTCTTTTGTCCTCTTTTGGGGCAATGCCTTTCCTTCTGGGTAGTGGGGTGATGCGTAGGTGGCCATCCTGGTTGGTTTACCTGTGGTTTGTCAGCATTCACTTTGGACCTGGCCACCGGCAGCCTCCCTCTTGGTGTCTCACTAAATTAGTCCCGCGCTTTATCCATCATGGCAGGAGGCTGTGCCTTTGAAGCGCGCAGCTGTAATGCACTCTTCTTGGCAGTGTTCCTGACCTCCCCTGCCCCTTATCCTGCAGAGCGAGGCGCCGATAAACGAGCACCTAACGATGATAAAGTGAAACCCCCGCTCTGTTTTCAGTTTGGCGCCTTGACCATTTCCTTGTTCACACAACACACACAGGTTTTCAATGCTTAAGCTCCCTTATTCACATCCCTTGATGAACGCACTCACCAGACCACAATGCCAGCCCTTTGAAGATCTTCAGATACCCTCCCCTGAATTACTTCTCAGTCTCTGAAAAGGCTGAAAAGCCCCCCCCCCCCGATGTAATCTACAAAACCAAATAGTACACCTTTTTCCCGGACTCTTGTCACTTTGCACCAATAGTAGAAATTGCATGTCTGAATGTTCCCCCACAGAGAAAAGCATGTCTCATGTGCCATTTTGGCTCCAACCTTGTCAGTACTTCCCCGCCTGAGTTTGCAATTCAGTGAACTGAGGTGGTGATGAGCGCCAACGACATGGGAGCCAAATTGGGCCCACTGAGAGGTGACAGGGGGGTATCGGCATATGTGGGGGAACCCCTGGGAGTGCAGAAGTAAATTTAAAAAAAAATATTTCGAACATAAAAGGTAAGGAGAGATACTCTCCCCACTAACACCCCCCCCCCCAGCACACTAGGAACTGCACATGCCCAGTAGTCAGACTGAAAAAGAAAGCAGAAAATGGCTGGGGGGATGAAATGGCCTTTTTTGCTTTTTAGCAGATAAGGCGGTATATAAACGCGAATCATAAGTATCTCGGGAGAGGGCGCAGCTGGCTGGAGTGCAGAACGCGAGGACTTCTGTCAGGAGTTGAGGATGAACTGAAAAACTGACACAGTGGAAAGAGGACTGAACTCACCCCACTTCCCTCTTTGGGACGCTAAAACCCACCCCTCTAGCCAACTGACTCCAAACGGGAAGCTCTAAGAAAATATTTACAGCACAATAATCGTTCCAGGACAGAGGACAGAAGGGAATTGAGGAGCGGCAGCACGACGGAAAAAACGGTGATGTGAGGAAGCCCAGCTGAGCTGGACTTTGGCCCATGTCTCCCAAAGCGGGGCGGGGGGGTCGTTTCCTAGGCTCAGGGCAGGATAAAGCCCCAGAGGCGTAGGGCGAAGGCCTGCCAATATCTGACAGGGAGCCTGGCTGACGCACAACTATTTCCCTTCCATCGTTTCAGACCCGCAAGAGCATAGCAATGAAGCCGGATGTCTTGGCCCTGACACAAACATGTTCCTGTACTTTGCATGTTCCCCTACCTCATTTTATCCCCATTTCCCAGGTGGACGAAAAAGATGGCATAGAATCATAGAATAAAAAAAAATCCAAAATCCGTATCGTGTAATACCTTCATTAGGCCAACCCAAAAACTGCAGACAAAAATTGCAAGCTTTTGAGATTTCCAGATCTCTTCATCAGGCAAGATGTTACAAAAAGCATGTGGGAGGGAGGGAATAAGAAGGGGTGGGAGGCTGACTGGAGGTTGAAATCAGGATGTCTGCATAGTCAGAGGGGATTTCTACACCAGCCTAAAATCCTGCATTTAAATGAGGCTTTCTGATTCCGTTTTAAATGCAGGATCACAACTGATTCCCTTCACACATGCTTTCTTCCCTGTAGATGGCCATTCCCATAGCATTATGCTTCCGTGAAGAGGCATTACACAGGCTCCAGGTTCAGCGATCCTTGCTCCTGGGTTCCTGCCCCTTCCACTCCCATGGCACATTACTGGTGGATTGGGACTGACACGCGGACAGCCCCCCTAATCTCCCCGGGCCCCACCTCGCTCTTACATGCCGCTCCTCTGCTCTGCGCCCCCCTCGCTGCCACTCTGTTTTGCACAGAAAATGGCGAGGAGCCAAAATGGTGCAGGAGCGGGAAGGCTGAACGCCCATCAGGCCTTCGTCACCACCTTCGACATCATGACCACACCCCCAACAACCACACTCAGCGCTTCATTCACGCTAGGGGAGAAATACACTGGGAGGACATGGCGCTCCGGCATTTGCGCATATCTGGAAAAATACCCAATTTTTTCCATTTGAGGAAAACATGGGATAGGTGGGAGGGAATAGTGGAATAATGACTGGACAACGACGACGTCATGTAATGGACCTGCACAATTCAGTGAGTGAGCAACCATGAATGTGCAATAAACTTGAGGTGTAGAGATCCCCAAAGACTTAAGATGATATGGAGGAGGAGGGTTTGCAGACATTCAAATAGGGTTCTTCCCAGTGATGTGATGATGGTTTCAGGTTTCAGTGCCCCTAGGACCACTGGGATGGAGGAAGTCAAAGAGAACTGTAGATCTTCTAATTTTGAAAATATAAAATCCAGCTGTTAACTCAAAACTGTCTCCATCCTGGGCAAACCAGATGGGTTCCTTAGTTGATGGAAAACAGAAGTAGAGTTCGACTAGACAAAGCTGGAGATAAAATAAGATGCTGTGCTAGATTGAAAAACAGAGTCTATAGAAGCCAACTTGGGTTGCTTTATCTAGAAGATAGAGGGATGAACCCTCAGAGACTGAAGTCTCAGCTTCAGGTGGTATGAAATCCGTCTCCTCCATTGCTGGAACCTGGTGTTGCACAGCTAAATTCAGTAGTCTCCAAGTTGTACGAAAAACAAAGGCCCTAAGGGGGGAAAAAATCTAAAATCCATAGGCTGTACTCCCTTTATTAGGCCAAATCAAAGATCACAGAAGTGGGTCTCCAGATGTATGTACAGGCTAAAGGTAGATTCCGGGTCTGAAAAGAAAAGACTGAAGACTACTGAGCCGGATGACTCTAAGATCTACGGCTACAATTTTGGATCACTTTCCATTATTTGTTGTACTTTGGCAAACTTCTAAACCTGTTAGCCAGACATAGACCAGGCTGTGTTTCAACTGCAAGCTGGGTGTTATTTTTGGTTTGCTGATTGTGCTGGTTTTAAATCTTCAGAACTCTGCACTTATTCCAAGCACTGTTAAAGATGGAGAGAAAATGTTCTGGTCATGTGGGGTCATGTCACCATGACTCCTGTTATTGTAATGTGCGTTCAGAGAGGGACAGTGAAAGTTGCCCTGGTTGACCGTAGGCAAGCGGTGCCTTGCAAAGGGGAGATGGGGTTGTACAAAATTACCATAGACATCTATCTATCTACCTACCTACCTACCTATTTAATTGCTTACAAGACTGCTCTGGTGACTGGGAGGGGAAGAGGTGTTTTTGGTGAAGGTGCTAGCCCTAGCCAATAGGTCCTTGCCACAGCTGGCTTTCCTCTAGTCCAATTTGAAACCCCTCCAAAATACTTTATTTTGCATCAGGGCAGAACACCCTGCTTGCACCAGGGCAGAACAAAAGTACACATGTTTGAGGGGCAGCAGTGAGCCAGTGACACTATCAGGCTGCCCTGACCCTCTAAAAACGTTGCATTTGTCTTTACCCTTAGAACTGAAACAACTTCCATGTTGCTGAAGTCTGACATGGAGAGTGTGAGAACCCTTGACTAGGAACTGTGTAAACTCTCTGCTCATGTGTCCCCACCCCTCCCGCCTTCAGCCTGCCTTCATCTCTCCCATGCACTGTCTGCTCTCAAAGAGCCATGGCTTGAATATACAAATGCCAGAGGATAAAAATGAAGTGTCTAGAAGCTGTTGTGGTTATGGAGATAATCAAAAGACATGAGATGGATTCAGAACACAGCTGTGCAGCCCCTTTCATATTAACACAGCACAACTAGATGGGAGCTGTTTTCCTGGAAAAAGAGCATAAACAGTGTCTTGTGTCCCCTCTGATCAGGAGCCAGCCATCTGTCACACGGACCCATCCCTGCATTGCTACTTTGCCTGTAAGGCTATGGCCTGGTTCTCACTGAGGTGGGAAATCTGTGCCAGGGTTGTACCACTTCAGACTACAGATGGTTCTCCATAACCAAATACTTCTCCTTTAGAACAACAATACCCTGCACATAGAAAACTAGCATGTCAGGGGGTTGTCTAGGCTAGAACCCTATTCCTTGGCATGCTAGTTTTCTACATGCAGGGAATGTTCTTTGTATGGAGGACTAATCAATCCTATGAGCCCAGGCACAGGTCTATCACTTTAGCAAGAACTAGGCCTATATTACCTTCCCTTCTCAGCACTCTGACATGGCAGAAAGCAGTAGAAGAGCTGTGAAATGGCAGCCAAAGCTCTGAGGGTTCGAGGGGGGGGGGATGTTTAAGGAATTTGGTCATTTTAACACTATTCCTATAAAATGTAGCTGTGGCACACAAGCAGCTGTGAAAGTAGGTGCAAACACTTGCACAATGCATGACAACATACCTGCACATTGACCCATGCCCAGCCCGGCTCCCTTAGCTCTGCCTGTACATCCCACAGCTCACTGGCTGAGCACACGCTTTGCAAGCCAATAGACCCAGGTTCAACCTCTGGCACCCCCCTTAAAGAAACTTGGGTTAAAGGACCCCGGAGAGCTGCTGCCAGTCAGTGCAGACAATACTGAGCTAGATGGACCAATGATCTGACTCGGTATAAGGCAGCTTCCCTTGACCCTTTCTCCTTTGGCCACATTTATTGAGCATCACCTCTGCATTAATTTACCTACCTGGACATTAAGGTCGTTATCTGAACCCTCCCCCAGGTGCCCCCTGTGAGGTGGGGGGCTACAAGAGGGAGGGCTTTTTCAGTGGCGGCACCCCATTTGCAGAATGCTCTCCTCACAGAGGCTCGCCTGACACCTACATTGCGGTCTTTCTGTTGCCAGGTGAAGACCTTTTTATTCTGGGCATTTTAAAACTGTTTTTAGTGCTTTTATTACTCTTTTCTGCTCCTAATTTGGTTTTATCTAGTGGTTTTATTATTTGCTGCTGATTTTATTCTGTGCTGTTTTTACTTTTTGTTTTAACATTTGTACTGTATGTTCTTGATGTGTTGTACACTGCCCAGAGAGCTTTGGTTGTTCGACTGTTAAGAAGTACAGTAATCCATCCATCCATCAATCCATCATGTGTTCCTTGAGGGAAGTTGAGAAATTAACCCCAGTTTAACTTCAAAACAAGATTAATTCATTTTTGTTATAATCAAGGATGGGCAAAACTGTCATGCTCAATCTCACTGAGGTTCCTGTTTTACTATCACCAAGCCTGCTCCATCCCAGATAAAAGGTAAAACCAATAATGCTTAAAATGCCTGAGCGAGCAAAAGAGTTTTCACCTGGTGCCTAGAAGGTACAAGGTAGTCAGCAACCTGCAACCTTTGGGCTCATCCTGTCCTTGCTGAGGAAAGCCATTGACTCCAAGCATTTTCATACAGCCCTGCTTTTGTATTTCTGTTTGGCCTTTCAGTCCAGAAGCATCTTCAAGGCAGCTTATCTTTTCTAGCTCACTGCCTGTCTGTCCCCCTATGGAAGTCATATCTGACTGGGGGACCAGGGCAGACAAGGAACAGAAGACAATAAACATGTGAGACAGTTTTTGGAGAACTGACCAGCCCCTCTGACTTCATACATCCCTTCAATACATTCAAATTGCTAACCACCAACTTATGAATACAGCTAGAACAGACTACCCCAAACTGAGGCCCTTCAGATGTGTTGGATTACAACTTCCAGCATCCCCCGACCAGCCATGCTGTAGTACAACATATGTGGAGAGCACCAGTTTGGGGAAGGCTGAGCTAGAACCCCCAGTGCTAACTAAGGCCTGGCATGGAGGGGTGGGGAGCATGTCTAAAGTTAGAACTGGGATCAAGCATAGGGCTAGAGATTTAACCATGCTAGCTAAACTCCATGTTCAGAGGCAGTATACCCCTAAATTAGGGATGCATGGATTTTTTAAAATCTGTTCCGACTGTGTTTTACGTTTTTCGTTCCGTCATCTGGTCATTGATGGAACTGGATTTTTTGTAGGAGAATTTTGTGCCTGTTTGCAAATGCACATTTGCACAAATACCCCGCCCCCAAGTTGGGAAAAAAAACCAGTCTGCAAGTCCATGTAACTTGGAAAAAGCCAGTCCACTGCAGAATACTCTGGTCAGATTCATAGAAATCCAAATTCACAGAATCATAGAATCCTCGGGTTCGAAGGGGCCTATAAGATCATCGAGTCCAACACCTTGCTTAATGCAGGAATCCAAGTCAGAGCATCCCCGACAGATGGCTGTCCAGTCTTGTCTTGGATGCCTCCAGTGTGGGAGAGCCCCCCACCTCCCCAAGTAATTGGTTCCATTGTCGTATTGCTCTAACAGTCAGGAAGTTTCTCCTGATGTTCAGCCGGAATCTGGCTTCCTGTAACTTGAGCCCATGATTCTGTGTCCTGTACTCTGGGATGATCGAGAAGAGATCCTGGCCTTCCTCTCTGTGACAACCTTGCAAGTACTTGAAGAGTGCCCTCATATCTCCCCTCAGTCTTCTCTTCTCAAAGCTGAACATGCCCAGTTCTTTCAGTCTCTCCTCAATTTAGGGATGGGAGAGAATTTCTCCCCGAAACTTCGGGGGGCCGAGTGCCAACGCATTCGGTCCTCCAAAGGTTCGGGGAGAAATTCTCCCCCCCCGCCATCCCTCGCCCCCCCCCCGGGATGGGACTTACCTTTTACGAATGTCGCTCCCGGCGGCGGGTCCCGGGGGCGGTTCGGCAGGTCTTTGTCAGGGGCGGGGGCGGCAGCCGGTCTTTCGACCAGCTGCCGCCACCACCATTACAAGAAAAGTAAAAAAAAAAAAAAACGCCCCTGTGATAGGCTACGTAACGATTAACATAGCCTATCACGGCTAGATTTGCAAAGTCAGCTGTGATAGGCTACGTTAATCGTCACGTAGCCTATCACGGGTGACTTTGAAAAAAAAAAAGCACGTATGCAAATGGCGGCCCCCATAGGGAGCCGCCATTCATGTTCCTTATTTGGTCCCTGTAGTCTACGCAAATAGCGTTGCCCTTATTGTTGCCGTAGTCTACGTAAATCTTTACGTAGACTACAGGGACCAAATAAGGAACGCGAATGGCGGCTCCCTATGGGGGCTGCCATTTGCGTACGCACTTTTTTTTTTTTCAAAGTCACCCGTGATAGGCTACGTGACAATTAACGTAGCCTATCACGGCTGACTTTGCAGATCTAGCCGTGATAGGCTACGTAAATCGTTACGTAGCCTATCATGGGGCTTTTTTTTTTTTTTAACTTTTCTTTTGAAGTTCGCGGCCGGGGAGACGGGGCGCTTCTCCACGGCCTGAATTTCGGCTGGGTGAGGCGGGAAGCCTCCCCCCCGGCTTGAATTTCGGCCGGGCGAGGCGGGAAGACACCCCCCCCGCATGAACTTCGGGGGGAGAAGCGAAGCGCCTCCTCCCCACCGCGAAAAAAGCTGCGGGACAAGGTAAGTCCCTTTCGTACATTCCTACTCCTCATAGGGCTTTGTTTCCAGTCCCCTGATCATCTTCGTTACCTCATTTGAATCCATTGTGGCTTTCTTCAACATCCCTTCCTTGAATGCCTAAAGTTGGGGGCCAACAAGGAACAGAAGACAATAAACATGCAAGATGGTTTTTGGAGAACTGACCAACCCCCCTGACTTCATACATCCCTTCAATACACTCAAATTGCTAAACACCAGCTCAGCCGCAAGGGAGGGCTACTGCCTTGGTACTCTGCTACAGGGCATCCTGGAGACATCTGGCTGGCCACTGTTCTGTATCCATGAACTGGATGGGTGGAGAGAAACAGCTGAATGAGAAGCCACACAGCTTGATGTGAGCTAAGCAGAGCCTTTGGTTGGATGTAGCTGGGTTCTTCTCTTCTCAAAGCCAGAAAGAACGTTTGTCATCATCTCCTCTGACTTCTCGCATAACGAACAACGTAATTTCCTCAGCTAACTTCTACACAAAGCGCAGTGAACAGAAAAATCCATTCCCGATGGAAGAGACTGGCTAGGTAAATAAATAATTGAGAACCTAAAGCAAAAGAAATTGGATCTCTTAAACACAATTGCAAGGCATTTAATCACAGCTCCTGCCTCGGCTTTGCTTGATGCACAGCGTTAATTCTTGGTCAACTTCGCTGTATTGGATTACCTGAATATTCCCCATGTGGTCTTCTTTTAAAAAGAAACAGAAACAAAAAGCACAAAAAGGAAACAACTCCACTACAACCAATTCACTAATGCAATTATTTCCTCATCACAATTCTTTCTTTGTACAAGGGCAGCTAATACATTAACAGAATGACGTTTTGCTGGGAATTAGGGGCGGGGGGGGGGGGAATCCCCATGATGGAATGTAGGGAAAGATGAGACCTGTTCAGACCGTCGCTGTGCATATCATAAATGTGTGGAGAAGGAGGAAATGGGTTTATGCCGTTAGCCTGGTCTGCAATATGTGTGTCTGGGGGTGATGGTGGTCAGAAGTGGCCCTTGGACCCCCTGGAAGTATAGCTGGTGGCCCCGCTGCCAGTGGGGCAGTGAATCTGCTCCAGGCTTCAGTCAGAACCATTTAGAACTCTCAAGGAGCTCTCCAAGGTGTGGAGCACTCCCCTGGGTATAGCTGCATGGGTAGGCACTCCATGCAATCAGAACCCCAGCAGGATTGGGGCTCCAATTCATGTGGAATGCCTGTGCACATAAAACCTCATGAGAGGAGGTGCCTGCCTTTGCAGATGTCACCTTTCGTATATGAGTGAAGAATATCTGGCGACAGGGATGCTGAAATGAACACAACGTTTGCTGTCCCAAATCCTTGACATTTAAGTCTACTTCTGGTATTGCATTTGGTCATCACTGAACTTTAAGACTGACCTGAAACAACTTAAGGGGTTCTCTCTTCTTCTTCTTTGTGTAAATATTTTCAGCAGTGTCCAAAAAATGCTTTTTTCCCCCAGTGATTTTTGACACCCCTCGCAACAAAAGGGAGAGAAAAAAATCATGCTGGCTGGAAATTATGGGAGTTTTGGCCCAATGCTTCTGGAGGGTACCAGGTTGGGAAAGACTAGCTCAGAGTGAAGGCTGGTGGCTCCGATGTCCGTGAGGCAGTGAATCTGCTCTGGGTTTCAGTCAGAACCAGTCAGAACTCTAAAGGAGCTCTGCTTCACACCTTGGACAGCTCCTTTAGAGTTCTGGCTGGTTCTGACTGAAAGCTGGAGCGGATTCACCATCCCACTGACCTCAGAGCCACCAGCCAGCACTGCTAGTTCACAGCTCTTGCATGGGATGGGCACACCTGTAACCCAGGCCTAAACAACTCAGGACCAGCCATTTTTAGGGGAGGGGCCGGGGCTCAGGAGCAGAGCACCTGCTTTGCATGTAGAAGGTCCCAGGTTCAATTCTCAGCCTCCTAGTTAAATGGATTTCCAACTGGGAGTGATGGAATATACCTCTGCCTGACAGGGAGAGACAGAACAGTCTATTTCAGTTTCATGGTGGTGCTGCATGTGTTTAGTCATATTCCATCCTGATTTGGCAATTTAAAAAAAAGCCCTGCATGAAAATTCACATTTAAATTTTCCAATTCACATTTAAATTTACATTTAAATTTTAAGTGTTTCCTCCTACAATTTATTTATTTATTTATTTATTACATTTATATCCCGTCTTTTTTCCTCCTTAAGGAACCCAAGGCAGCATACATAATCCTCCTCCTCCATTTTATCCTCACAACAACAACCCTGTGAGGTGGGCTGAGAGTCTGTGACTGGCCCAGAGTCACCCAGTGAGCTTCCATGGCTGAGAGGGGACTAGAACCTGGATCTCCTGACTCCTAGTCCAACACTCTAGCCACTACACCACACTGGCTCTCATTTTTCTATGTGTTCCCCCCACCCCCAACACATATCTCCCCTAAAACACGGGTGCAGAACATCTTTCAGCTTGAGGGCTGAAATCCATTTTGGAGAAGCTCTCTGGGGCCACATTCCAGTGGCGGGTGGGTCTGAAGGCAAAATAGGCAGGGCCAAAATCCAACATGTGCCAAAACACCAGCATATTTTGACTTAAAGCTCTCACCACCAGTCACTCAGCCTTGGGGGAGACATTTCAACCTTTGAGAAGGGAGAAAATACTGCACAAAAGCTGGGAACCCCCAAACGATTGGTGGTTGGGGAAAAGCAGTGGGGACGAAAGAAGGGGGTGTGGCTTTCGGGGGGAACCCTGGACGGCTGGACTTTCCCCTAAAACAGGCACTTTTGTATGCATTGAGCCAAGAAATGCATCAGAAATTCAGAGAAGTGCATAATCCAACAGATAACTGTGTTCTGATCCATGTATTCATCAGGGATGGTGAATTAGGCTGGTTTGCTTAAAAATGCATATCACAAAGAAGAGAAACAGGTTCTCAGGATGCAAGATAGAATTTATTGTAAGAAGCCCAATGCGTTTTGGCCTTTTTTCTCATTTAGGCCTTCTTCAGGGGGTAAAGGAAAAAGTCTGCAGATTTTTTTTAAGCAAACGTTTATCTCCTTTGTAAATCTACTGGCAACTCAGTAGACTCTTTTGTTGAAAAGAGACAATTTTTTGCTGAAAATATTCTGCAGACTTTTTTCTTTACCCCCTGAAGAAGACCTAAAATAAGAAAAATAGCCAAAACGCATTGGGCTTCTGACAATAAATTCTACCTTGCATCCTGAGAACCTGTTTCTCTTCTTTGTGATCTACTTTGGATGTTCACCTCCTTCTGTTTTCTTGCTTAAAAATGCAGACCCAATGGACTCTCCCAACATTCCAAACCTAATTATTCTAGTCAGAATAGACCTGCTGGGCTAAATGGATGCACAGTGTGAGCTGGGAGAAGGCAGCTCCCTAGGGTGGCCCACCAGGGCTTCAATAAATCCCTGGTGGGATTTATTCGGTGTTTGCTGTTGGCATGGGACTGCAGGTACAGGGGCAGCAGCCACGTCCCTGCAGGCCACCCTTGGATGGGCTGAGGGCTGCTGTCAGTTTGGTGGGCCCGAAATCCCATACACCCGCCTCGTTCAGTGGGGGGGGGGCAGGTAATGGCCAGTTTAAAACTGAACAATGTAGAACTTGATCCAAACAAGATGGAATGCTGTCACTGTGTAACGCTGCACGATGTCGTCTCCTGAAGAATTTGCCCGCTATCGCTTGTTAATGAGATTCCAGAAGGTGAGTGAGATGACGGGAACGCAGGAGGTTACTGAGGCATTGTTTAGAAAGACAAAGAACACGTGTTCCTTTGTGGAGGCCAAGGGAGTGTTTGCTGTTGTTAACCCTGATTAGCTGAGTACCAGGAGAGCCAAAAGCAAGAAGGTCAGGGAGGGTGCATTTGCCTGAGGTTGGATCCAACCTGCGTGTGCTCTGGCATGGATGCAGTTGCCTCATGTCTGCAGTCTGAATGTCTGATGTGGCAGAAAACTTAGCTATTATCTGAAGAAGTTTCCTCAATGGATAGTGATGGCTGAAAGTGACTGCCTTAAATGGGCATTAGTGGCTTTTGATGGCTGGTGGCTACTAGGTGCTGAACTGCATGGGTAGGGCCATGTTTGAATGCTCCCCCATGAAAATAGTATGTCACTGGTATAACCCTTATATTAGAGTGCCAGATTCAAGGAGTTTTCTTTCTTTCAGCTTTTCTTACTGGCTTACGCCCCCAGCCAAGAACCTTGAGATTCCCATTTGCAGATCTGCGAAAGTGCTTTCCACCAATGTACCTGAGACACATTGAGCAATTGGAAGGGGGTGAATAAACTGAAGCTCAGTCCAGGCAAGACAGAGGTACTACTGGTCAGCAGAACACCTAACCTAGGATTGGGGGACCACCACTTTTGGACAGCAGCACTCCACTCCCTCCAAAAAACCAGGCACACAAATTCTTGGATCCAGAGCTGCTCCTGGAAGGTCAGAAGGTGGTTCAAGGGAAATGAGATCAGCTCTGAAAGAAACTGGATTTAGACAGGATTTTATTTCCTACCTTCTAGAATTTGACTTGGGCCAGGAGATATGACAGTCTTAACACAATAAAGTGCTGAGTTTCAAGTATAAATATAGTCCCCACTTGGCCATGGAAGCTCACTGCGTGACTTTGGACCAGTCACAGCCTCTCAGCCTAACTTACCTCACAGGGTTGTTGTGAGGATGAAATGGAGAGGAAGAGGACCACATGAGCTGCCCTGGGTTCCTTGCAAGAGATGGGATATAAATGTAATAATAAATATAACAAAATAAATCCATCTAAAGACTCACAACTGCCTTTGAAGGCCATTTGGAAGCTTCAGCTAGTGCAAAACATGGCTGCAAGACTTCATAGAATCATAGAATAGTAGGGTTGGAAGGGGCCTACAAGGCCATCGAGTCCAACCCCCTGCTCAATGCAGGAATCCAAGTCAGAGCATCCCTGACAAATGGCTGTCCAGCCTCGTCTTGAAGGCCTCCAGTGTGGGAGAGCCCACCACCTCCCCAGGTAATTGGTTCCATTGTCGTATTGTTCTTACAGTCAGGAATTTTTTCCTGATGTTCAGCCGGAATCTGGCTTCCTGTAACTTGAGCCCATGATTCTGTGTCCTGCACTCTGGGATGATCAAGAAGAGATCCTGGCCTTCTTCTCTGTGACAACCTTTCAAGTACTTGAAGAGTGCTATCATATCTCCCCTCAGTCTTCTCTTCTCAAGGCTAAACATGTCCAGTTCTTTCAGTCTCTCTTCATAGGGTTTGTTTCCAGTCCCCTGATCATCTTTGTTGCCCTCCTCTGAACCCTCTCCAGTTTGTCTGCATCCTTCTTAAAGTGTGGTGCCCAGAACTGGACACAGTACTTCAGATGAAGCCTAACCAGTGCTGAGTAGAGGGGAACTAGTACTTCCCGGGATTTGGAAGCTATGCTTCTATGAATGCAGCCCAAAAGAGCATTGGCCTTTTTTGCAGCCACATCACATTGTTGGCTCATATTCAGCTTGTGATCGACAACAATTCCAAGATCCTTCTCACTTGTAGTGTGGTTGAGCCACGTATCCCCCGTCTTGTAACTGTGCATTTGGTTTCTTTTTCCTAGGTGCAGAACTTGGCATTTGTCCCTATTAAATGTCATTCTGTTGTTTTCTGCCCAGCGTTCCAGTCTATCCAGATCACTTTGAATTTTGTTTCTGTCTTCCAAAGTATTAGCTATCCCGCCCAATTTTGTGTCATCTGCAAATTTGATCAGCATTCCCTGCACCTCCTCCTCCAAGTCATTAATACAAATGTTGAAGAGCACTGGGCTCAGGACTGAGCCCTGCGGTACCCCACTCGTTACCTCTCCCCAGTTTGAGAAGGTCCCATTGATAAGCACTCTTTGAGTCCGATTCTGTAGCCAACTGTGGATCCACCGGATCGTTGTTTCATCTAGCCCACGTTGAGCTTGTTTGCTCATCAGGATATCATGGGGCACTTTGTCGAAAGCTTTGCTGAAGTCGAGGTATATGATGTCTACAGCATTCCCACGGTCTACAAGGGAGGTTACTTGATCAAAAAATGAGATCAGATTTGTCTGGCAGGACTTGTTTTTGACAAATCCATGTTGGCTTTGAGTAACCACGGCAGTGTTGTCAAGTTGCTTCCAGATGGATTCCTTTATCATCTGCTCCAGAATTTTCCCAGGGATTGATGTCAGACTGACTGGTCTGTAGTTCCCAGGTTCCTCCTTTTTACCCTTTTTGAAGATAGGGACAACATTAGCCCTCCAGTCATCTGGCACTTCTCCCGTCCTCCATGATTTCTCAAAGAGAATAGACAGCGGTTCTGAGAGTTCTTCTGCCAGTTCCTTTATTACTCTAGGATGCAGTTCATCTGGCCCTGGAGATGTGAACTCATTCAAAGTAATTAGGTGTTCCTTGACCATATGCCTATCGATCTCAAGCTGCAATCCTGCCCCTTCAGCCTGTACTTTGCCTTTGCCAGGGGGGTCATAGACCCTCTTTTGGGAGAAGACTGAGCCAAAGTAGGAATTGAGCACCTCTGCCTTTTCTTTGTCATCTGTTATCGTTTTGCCATCCTTATTTAATAGCTGAACCACCATTTCTTTCCTCTGTCTTTTACTATGCACGTAGCTGAAGAAAGCCTTTTTGTTGTTTTTAGTATCCCTTGCTAACCTCAGCTCATTCTCAGCTTTAGCCTTCCTGACGCCATCCCTGCAATTCTGTGCTACCTGCCTGTACTCTTCCTTTGTTACTTGGCCTTCTTTCCACTTCCTATATGTGTCCTTTTTTGTTTTCAGGTCATCCCTAAGCTTTTTGTGAAGCCACATTGGCTTCTTCTGTTGTCTTCCACCTTTTCTTCTTGTTGGAATTGTTTGTGATTGTGCCTTGAGAATTTCCTTTTTTAAAAGCTCCTTGGACTCCTTTTCTCGTTAGCATCGCTTGCCATGGGACCTTACTGATCATTGTTCTGAGTTTATTAAAATCAGCTTTCCTAAAATCCAGGGTACGCGTTTGACTACACTCAGCTTTTGCTTCCCTTAGAACCAAGAACTCGAGTACAACATGGTCGCTTTTCCCCAGAGTTCCTGTAACTGCTACTTGATCCACTAAGTCATCTGTTGGTTAGGATCAAGTCAAGGATAGCCGATCCTCTAGTTCCTTCCTCTACTTTCTGTAGGAGGAAGTTATCTGCCACACAAGTCAGGAATTTCCTGGAGGGGCCATGTTTGGCAGAATTTGTCTCCCAACAAATATCGGGGAAATTGAAGTCCCCCATTACTACTACATCATGCTTCCTTAAAACATTGGCTATTTGCTTTTCAAAAGTTTCATCCTTGTCTTCTCCTTGATTGGGTGGCCGGTAGTAGACTCCGACCACCAGGTTCCTTTTATTCTTTGCTCCATTTATTTCAACCCAGATGCTCTTGATGGGGCTACCAAGCTCCTCCTCCTGTATTTCTGTGCAGAGATATGTATTTTTCACATACAGTGCAACCCCACCTCCCTTTCTGTTCCTCCTGTTCTTTTTGAACAAGTTATATCCTTCAATTGCTGTATTCCAGTCATGAGTCATCCCACCAAGTCTCAGTTATACCTATCAGGTCATAATTTCCCTCTTGTATTAAGAGTTCAAGTTTGTTCTGTTTGTTTCCCATACTCTGGGCATTAGTATATAGACATCGAAGACCATGTGCTTCATAGTCTGGCTTTCTTCCTACATGTGTCTGAAGACTATTATTGGGCGCTATCAGAGCTGTTCTCTCCGTTGCAGTGCATGCGCCTACGTCCATTGTTACCCTCAACATTACATCTCCCTTCCCCGTAGGATTCAGTTTAAAGCCCTCCTGATGAAGTTCTTCATGCTGTGGCCAAACACATTCTTCCCATCCTTTGTGAGGTGCAACCCGTCCCTAGCCATCTTCCAGGAAGTATAGCCCGTGGTCCCAGAATCCAAATCTCTCTCGTTGGCACCACCTTCGTAGCCAGTCATTCACCTGGGGTATTTTTCGTTCCCTTTCTATCCCTCTTCTAACTACTGGAAGGATGGATGAGAAAACTATCTGGGCCCCAAAGTTCTTGAGTTTCCTTCCCAAAGCTTCAAAGTCTGACGTGACCTCTTCGTAGCTCCGCTTGGCAGTATCATTTGTTCCCACATGGATGAGAAGAAAGGGATACCTGCCAGTGGGCTTTATGAGTGCAGGCAACCTTTCAGTCTGTCCTCCCAGGAGACAAAATCTGTCCTCCCAGGAGACAACATACCTGGCGAGTCCACGGGTCTTCGCGACATACTTGGGTCTCGATCCCACACAGCAAGGAGTCTCCCACTACTACCACTCTTCTCTTCTTCTTCTTGTAGGCCTGGGTTTCATCGCCTCTGTTTGACTGACCTTCAGCCTCTTGCTCACTCTCATGCAGGTTCCCCTGTGATTCTTCCTCTGCAGGCTGCCCTCCAGTCTCATCCGCAAGTACCTGGAATCGGTTCCACAGCTCCACTGCTTCCACTGGTGCAGAGTGGCGTTTAGTTCTTCTTCTCCTAACTGTCACCCTTTTCCAAGGAGTATCCTCTACTCCATTTTTAATGACTGGGGTCAGTCAGTAGGAAACACATATCTTCTTAATTCTTAAATGTCTTCACTGGTTAACAGTCCATTCCTGAGCTTCATTCAAAGTGCTGGTGCTTTACCATTAAAGCCCTACACAGGTCGGGACCTGAAGGAATGCTCACTCCCACACTGGCCTGCCACTTGTATGGGCTGGGGCTTTGAGCCAGGGCCACAGGCCACAGGGCCCAGGTCTCCTACTCCTTGCACCACCAGGGTAGCTCGCAGGCAGAGGGACTTACTGACCTGTTCTCTCCTTCGCTGCAGTGCCCCCCCCCGATGGCCAAGAGGGCCCTGCTGCTCATCAGGCCAGCTTCAGCGGGTGACCAGATGAACTGATAAGGCCTGATTGGCTCTGGATAGCTAGCGATGGATGAACTGAGCCCATTCCAATCCATAATCTTGTTGCTGAGCATCCACGATTATTAACCCTGACAAACTTTCTCCAATATTACGGGATTTCAAAGTATCTCTGAATTTTTGCCCCTCTGTATCACCAGAGTTTTCTGTCTGGTACTTGAGAGAAATGTCAGCCACACAAGTCAGCTAGAGAGAATAGAAATGAACACCCCACCACAAGTGAAAAAGAAACGTTGATCAAGGGCTGGATGCAAACCTGTGCGACTGTTTCTGTCAACATGATTGGTTGTTACATGGTTTCAGATCCAAACTTTTAGACTGATTGGTTCCTTTGGCAAAGAATAACTGAAGTGTTCAAGTAAAACGATTCTGCGTGTGTGCATTGCAAGCAGGACTCTTATTTCCTTTGGTGACTAAAAGCTTACAGCAACCGATGTCTGAGCATGTGCAAAGATGGCAGAGTTTGGGTGCTTTGTCATGCCACCCACACAGGCTGCACAGGCGCAGAAAGTATACATGAACTCATAATCAGCCTTAGGTTGAATTCTGAAAGCATTAGAAGTTCATTAAATCAAAGAAGCCATATCTTCAAAGAAGCCAAATCGCCCAGAGTGGCTGGGTGACCAGCCAGATGGGCGATTAATAAATTAAATAAATAAATAAATCTGGCTTCTTCCAGATTCAAGAACGGTGAACCTACTTGCGTCTGAACCTACACAGACTAATTATGAGTTTTGACAGCATCGCTGTGTATACCTGATGCCAAGTTAGGGTGAATAGTGGAGGCCAGTGTCTCTGATACAATCTTGGAGTGCAACTTTAGAGTTCTGCCTGGTTCTGCCTGAAACCTGGAGCGGATTTACTGACATCCCCACTGACATTGGAAGCACCAGCCTCCACTGAGGGCAAGTAGTAAAGATACTTCATCTTGACAGTTGGGACACAGCAACAACTATTGCAAACACCATTCTGGCTGTAACAATTTACTTTTAACAATGGAAGGCGCTCCCAGATGAAGGGATCCTAGTGCTAACAGCCAGAAGGCGTTGGGCAGTCATTCTTTTTTTCCTTAACAGATTTTCCACGGTAAGAAAAAAGACCGAAGAAGTGGCAGGAAATCACCGGAGGATTACAAATGGGAAACGATGATGCCTGGACCCCCTCATAAAATTCTGTGAATGAGGCAGGGTGATGGTGGGACGAAAGGCAGGTGGGATGGAAGCACCCCAACATTTCTTCCCCACTAGATGGCTTCCATCTGGGGGCTTACCATTTCTTGAAGGCTGCTTTCTCCTTTCTCCTGCTGCGCCGGCGTTCTTCTTGGAGGGAGTTTACTTTGTGGGGAAGCACTGAAGCATGCCACCCTCAACCTTGGGTCTGAAGTGGTAGGGCCTAAGCAAATATTTAGCCTTTGGTTCTGACTATATAAACCCACCTGAAAAGAATAACAATTAAGAATATCCGGATCCCCCTCAAAGCAAACTCAGTCTAGGGAGTTAAAGATAAAACACATAATTTAAGAAGACATCCATTTCCTCTAGAATTTGGTCTATCACACATACGCTTGTTAAGACGAATTGCATTTCATGTTAATTGTATTGCAATGAGCAGGTCACATCTCTCTGTTTACCCCAATTGCAATGAGCCTTAAAAGTTAATTGAGTTTTCATCACCCTCTTTCCCTGGATCAATACTGGTGTCCCGGTTGGCTGCCATCTCCGACAGGAGGGAGAATATTAATCTCCCTGGTAACCAATGTGATTGGCAGGTGGCGGAAGGAGGCCTGTCACCTTTCAGCCCCCTAGTCATTCCCCAATATGTAGTCAGCAGGTTGACGTCTCCTGTGGTGCAGGGCCCAGCCACCTCAATAAAGCCACAGTTTAATAACTTCCTAGCACTGTTCTCCAGAACTGACTCAGTGTGCAGAATTCAGGAATTATTTAAAAAGATGCACGAAGTGAATGATGAGAATGGATCTGAAGTTAGAACACAAAAGCCCCTGTTGTGTTTGCCACGGCTTGGGCAGGAGGCAAACAGCAGATTTTTTTTTAACTGTTCCAGGACAAGAAGGTGATCAGGAGGTAATGCCATGTTCCCTGGCCCTGATCCTTCCTCTGGCCCAGAGGAGGATTCAAAGCGGAAGAAGGCATCATCCAGTGACCTGTCTCCTGCTACTCCCAAGACCTACCAGGCCAGAAGATGTTGCTTTATTAGGCTCCTGGGATTCAGAGCCCCTACTTCTGATGCAGTCCCATGCAAGAAGTGCCAGTTGCTGCCGAATGAAGCAATGGCTCCTAAAGAGACTGCTAGCTCCTCAGGGGGGTGAGGTTTACAGCAGGTCCAGATTAGCCAGCCCTCATAAAGCCGCAGAAGGCCTCTTCATGTTGCTGAGACAACAGCTCTCCTTGGATGAGCTCCAGCCCTCATAGATCTCTCCAAGGTCCTGACAGACCCTGTGTACCCAGACATGCTGCTTCTCCACTGGATGTGCTGTTGCTCCATCAGACATGGCCCTGCCCTTCCAGTATGTGTCACTGCTTTGGATTGGCTTCCCCTGGGAACCTTGAGCTGAGCTAGGACTAGGCAGGGAGCACTTTTCCCTGCTGAGGACTTGCAGAAGTCCAGTGACCTGCTTTCTCCTTTCCCACTTGCATCACTCCAGACAACAAAACACCCCACATACTTGAAGGTTTGCATTAACTGTTAGCACATGTCGTGGAAATGCGAAAGACCATTGTAATTTCAAAGAATTAATGGTGAATGGAAATTGCTTCTTTCATGCCTAGATCTCCTTTTGGGACTGGGTTCTTTAAGAGGTTAGCTTTACTTACTTTTTATTATTATTTCTCAGAGCAAGCAAGCTATCTAAGATGCTACAGCTTGGGAGTCTATTATTTGCCTTTAGATAGTCCTTGGTGAGATTTCAGGGTTGACCACCTGTTATAGGAGTATAGGATGGTGATACAGTTATCTGTGCTGGCTGCTTGCCACTTGCTAGTTCTCATCCTCTCATTTTGCAAAGACGTACAAACTTTCTGGAAGTTAATGGAATACAATCAAAATGCAGGTGTGATTAACGTGAGCATAATGGTATAGAAGTCCCTGGAATACTCTCCGTTCAGAACCTCGACACAGACCGAGATCCGTGAAAGGTGCTGCATACTAGGCTGTTACTGGGGTCCATACTTTGCTGTTCTGAGGTGGTTCCTGGTGACTGAAGGGGCGTAATCTGGCTGTGTAGGTTCTTGCTTTCTGGTTTGTTCTCAGTTAATAAAAATCTTTAGCCTTCGCATGTAGTGCGTTCATTGTGTCTGAATCCTAAAAGAACCGTTGCCTCTTGGTGATAGAGAGGGTGAGGAGCCAGAAATCTGAACGTGCTGTCAGACTGCCAGAGTGAACACTGCTGTGGCCCAGGCAAAGGCCCAGCCTGACCTGAAACCTTTCAAGTCAAGGGAGCCACTATGCATCATGGGAGTTCCCATAATCAAGAGTAATTCCCATTATCCCATTAGGTAGATGTGTTTCGGGGCTTTGTCAATGCTGCAGCAGCCCACATGGGCCCTTCCTGCTGCCCCCATCTCCTGGATCAGGGGTGGGAAACCTCAGGCCCCAGGGCCAAATCCAGCTCTCCTGGGGTCCCAGTCTGGCCCACGAGGCTTCCCCAGCTCCCCCCCCCGATGCCCAATCATTTTGTAGTTTCCCTGCTTTTGTGCAGTTTTTCCCCCATTCCAAAAGGTTAAAATGCTTCTCCTCAGGCTTAGTCACTGCCAGTAAGAACTTTATGCTAAAATATGCCGGTATTTTTGGCCGCTCTGCCCTTTTTCCCTCTGGCCTTGCCCACCTCTGGAATGCAGCCCCCAGCCCCCCAAAGGCTTCTCCAAACTGAAATTTGGCCCTCAAGCTGAGAGAGGTTCAACACCCCTGCCCTGGATGACTCATAGGGATGGTGGGAAGGTTTGGCTAACAACACTGTGCATGGTACAGTCTTTTAAAAGCCCTTGAGAGACCATGCTCTCGGGATGTCACTGGGGATTGTCAAGGCCTGGAGGCCTCTTCAAATGCCTATGAGAACCTCATCTTACCTGGAAGGATCCCAGAACTGGGAGGTTTCCAGGTGGAATTTTGGTGAAATTCTGTAGAAACATTCCATTTTAACACAATATTTTCTGGTTTGGAACTCTCCACTTTTCCCATTTCTACTTCAGACCATTCAAACTGAATATAGATTTGCATCCTTCAAAATACATGAATGTGATTGATTCACACAAGTAGTTTGATGTGGTGGCCCTAGCACAACCCTATAGCAATTCGTGTTTGTTTTTGGTATGCTGGCCACTTGTGTGAATGATCTGACACAACTCTGGCCCCAGGCCATCATAGCTTACCTTCTCCTGCTTTAATAAAATGAAAATGTGAGTTACACCAAGAGTTAATAAGCCACTCTCTCAACATGTCAGAACATTCACAAAGCAAATTATCAAGCAGAGAGAGAGAGGGAGGGAGGGAGGTGAGCCTATAGAACACAAAGCTAAGCCTGGAGACAACTAACCTCAAGCAACCGTTGTCCAGCAGCAAGAGAAACTGGATACCTCTGCAGGAGCTAGGACTGCTCCCAGGGAAAAGAGAGTTGCTTCACGAATGGCTAATACTGTCCTTTGGGGGTATTTCAAGGAGCCTTGCACAGCGGTGCCATTGATTGTGACCTCTGTCTTGTGCCTTTTGCAGCAGGTGAGTGAAGAGCCCTGGGTGATGGGTGGAGCAGTTTAAATCTGAGCTGCCAGTTTCAGTTTTGAGTCTAGTAATTTGAACTCCTCATCAGAGCGGTCCTTGGGAAATTCCCTCTTGGCCCCTAGGTCTAGCAGATGCTGGGGATGTGAGCATTGCTGGCCAGAGGACCCTGGGTCGAGGCCATGATCAGGGGAGCTGCTGCCAGAGGGGTCTAGCTCACGACGGCTCAACACAATGCACCCTTTTAGCTGCGCCCCGACATCTTCTCCTCAAGGATGCTTCTTCCACACTGCCATCCCTCAGCAACTTGTTTATGTCAAAAAAAAGAATGGCAAGCCCTATGCTCTGTTTTCCGACTTCATATCCTGCTCACTGGGAGTTGCCTGATAGACAGAAATACACTAGCAGGATGCCACCCTGAGGTCAGGATCAAGACAAGAGGAGCATAAGAAACAGGATAATTCAATTGCCAGGAAGCAGCAATCAGAGGGGTGCGGGAGAGATCAGGTCTGCCTAGGGGGAAAAATCCTTTGGAAATTACCTTGCGAGATAACAATATTTTGTTTTCTCCAGACATCAATGACATTACTCTGGTTAGATCCCAGGAGCTATTACTGTACTCCTGGCTAATCACAGCCTGCAGGAAAAGAGATGTCAAAAGGGGCCTCTTTAAGAACTTTCCCCAGTGGGAGCCTCTCGGGTAGATGGGAGCAAACATGGAGACACTCAGGGACTTAACCTGGGCCAAGGCAATTCTACTTGCAGAGGTCGGGTCCCCAATCCGACAAGCTGAGTGAGTCACTGAACCATTGGCCCAAACCTTTTGCACTCCATCCTCCGATGGAGTTATAGCACAGCTGGAGGCTGTAGCTACCGGTTGTCTTATGCCTAATGCTCTTAATGAATAGTGATTGTGGTTGACGAGGAGGCAAAGGTGGAGAGAGTCATGTGTCTCTCCCTGTTGGCACTGGAAAAGTTCAGAGCTATCTTATCTTTGTACTTTGGGAAGACATTTGAACTCTTAGCAACTCAGCCTAAGCACTGTTGCTCTTCAGAACGATTTCAAAAGTGTCCTGGGGGCGGTGTGTGTGTGTGTGTGTGTGTGTGTGCGCGCGCGCGCGTGTGCGTGTGCCATACACCCCTTTTAAGATGAAGAAGTAAGATCTGGAGCAAAGACCCAAAGTCTCCCAATTTGTATGCAGAAAACAGGCTTGTGTGGGGCTCCATTTTGTCATGCATCTTAGATCTTACACAATCTTCCCAAGCAGAAATAAGTCTTTATTTCCCATTCTATATTTGTAAGGCCACAATCCTGTACTGGCAGTAAGGCCCTTTGATCTTAGAGAGACTTACTTCTGCATAGACATGTACAGGGTTGTACTGTGCACATCTCTACACCAGCATTTAAATCCGGCATTTAAAACGAGGCTTCCTGCTTCCGTCTTAAATGCAGGGTCACGATGACTCCCTTTCTCACCCGCTTCCTTTTCCCCCTCCCCTTTCCCGCTCCTTCTCCCCGTATCTGAGCCTTTCATTATCTTTCACTGATCTCGCTCCTCTTCTTGCCGCTTTTCTTCTTTTCACAGAGGGAACTCAAACGGAACACAACGGGGTCATTTGATAGCTCATTATCTGCGATCTACTTAAAAACGGAACGAAGGGCATTCAGTGCAGGGGACGCCCCGGAGGGCCACGGCGTCATGTAAAGAGCCCGCAAACCTCTGTGAAGGAGCCACCTCAATCTCAGAATAAAAGCTCCGTGTGAAGGAGCCCTGTGATTCAGATATGGTGGGCAGACAACTCGGAAACTCACCAGCCGCCCCCCTACCTACCTTTATGTCTGTCTTAACAAGCAGACAAAAGTAACCTGAAGGCAGTGAAGACACAGTTCTTGCCTCAGGTTTCTGGCAGGGAAGCACAGATTGAGTTCAAGATAGAATGTAAAGAATAGGCAATCTCTCTGTCTCTCTCTGTCTCTCTGTCTCTCTCTCTCTCTCTCAGCAATGCCGGCTCCAGGTTTTTGAAGGCCCTAGGGCAAGGAACCCTCTGTGGGTTGACACCCTCAGGGAGCCTGCCTTCTCACCGCTGTGGTCCCCAGCTGCTCGTGCTCCTCCTCCTCTTCCTCCTCCTTGCTGCCACTGGCTTGCTTGACAGGCAGAGAGCCAGGGGGCAAGGAGGCTGCAGCATCTCCTGTCCTCCTTCTCACCACCACTGTTAGCTGAGCCTGAGTGAGAAGCAGGTGAATAAGCAGGTTGCAATGATGCAGGGGAGCAAATCCAGAGGGCTCTTGTCAGTGGGCCCCTGCCGGTGTGTGGGCCCTCAGCAGATGCCCGACCATGCCTAGCCTTGAAACTGCCCCTGTATCTCAGGAACAAATAACAGCAGAGTCAAGGAGGCTGGACCAGTGATTTGAGGTGGCTACAATATTATCATAGAGTTCACACACATAAGAGTATTTCAACCAGAAAGGGGGCCACACACCACACAGCAGAATGTCAAGACAAGGGCAAAGCCCATCAGTATCTAGGGATGTTAGAGAATTCCGCCATGGATCCCAGGGAGGCCGAATGTCAGTGAATTCGGCCCCCCGGAATCCGTGGCGAAACGGAGCAACCCACCCCGCAAAAGCCCCGCGAAACGGAGCCTACCTGGCTGCGGCTCTGGCGGTGGCTCCGGGGGCTCCAGCGGCTCCAGCCACTGCCGGGCTGTGGCCACAAATGGTGGCCGCTACACCGGCCACCATTTGCGTCCCTGGCAAGCCATGATAGGCTACGTAGCTACTTATGTAGCCTATCATGGCTCAGGGCAGGGACGCAAATGGCATAGCCACCGCCATTTGCATTCGTGTCTTTAGCCGTGATAGGCTACGTATATATTTATGCAGCCTATCATGACTAAAGACACGGACGCAAAAGGCAGCAGCTACAGCGGCCGCCATTTGTGTCCCTGTGCAGCCCAGCGGCCGGATGTCCGGCCGCAGGTGGCCCCGGCCGGCAGCTCCGCAGAGTCGCGGCAGAGCAGAGCTGGCCAGGGAGGATTCCTGGGGGAGGGACGGAGCGCCTCCCCCCCCACCGCAGATGCCCCAGCGCGGAGCCAGGTAAGAGTTTTGTACATCCCTATCAGTATCAGAAAACTATTTATTGAACATTAGGGATGTACGAAAGTCACTTACCTTTTTGCAGATGTGATTCGCAGTGGGAGGGGAGGCGCTCCATCCTTCCCCCCGGAATCCTCCCTGGCCGGCTCTGCTCCGCAGAATTCCGGCCGCAGATGGGCTGCTGCGGATGCAAATGGTGGCCGCTGTAGCGGCCGCCATTTGCATCCTGCGAAGCTGCCGTGATAGGCTACATAAGTATTTACGTAGCCTATCACGGCAAGCCCCAAAAAAACAACAGCGTACGCAAATGGCAGCGGCTACAGCGGCCGCCATTTGCGTTCCTCTCCCCCCCCCGTTTTAGCCTACATAAATATTTACGTAGGCTATTACAGCAAAAAAAGAAACGCAAATAGCGCCCACTACACTATTTGCGTTCCCCTTTTTTTTGCCGTAATAGCCTACGTAAATATTTGTGTAAGCTAAAATGGCTAAAAATAGGGAACGCAAATGGAGGCCACTGTAACCGCCACCATTTGCGTACGCTGTTGTGTGTTTTTTTTGGCTCGCAAAAGGCATCCCTGCGTTAGCCGAGATAGGCTACGTAAGTATTTACGTAGCCTATCATGGCTATGATGAGGAAGTGAATGGTGGTCGCAGGGCGGCCGCCATTCGCAAGTCAGCGCAGACGGCAGCAGGTAAGTGCTCCGTTTCGCATGCCTTTCGTGGGTTGGGGGGCGGGGGCTTTGTTCCTCCATGGATTTCAGGGGGCCAATTGCACTGGCATTCAGCCTCACCGAGATCTATGGCGGAATTCTCTGACATCCCTACTGAACAATTGGATTTAAATTTTCCCCCAATTCCCAGTGCATTTCAAACATCTGTGTTCTCTCTCTGGGAAAAGAGTACAGCAGTTATACAATATCAAGTCATGGAAAAAGATGCTCTCCCTCTCTCTTTGGCTGGCATTTGAAAGATGACACATGTCCTTCCTTGCACTAGCCATGCCCGAAGTAGTGTCAGAAATGAGGATTTTTTTGCAGAATAATATTTTAGCCATGGTTGCCAAGGTCAGAGAGAGAGAGAGAGAGAGAGAAGTAATGTCTCCCACATAAACTAATAAACAAAAGGCGTATGAAAACAGGTCAGTTGAAAATGCGTAACTTGGAAAATGAGGCTCTCTTTGGGGGATAGACAACCCATAACGGCTTCCTTTCTCCTTTCAGACTGCACCTATATTAAGTGCTTTGAAAAACTTTCTGAGTTGCACTCGAAAAAGAGGGCCAAATCAGCTGCGACAGGGGACACCCTGGTCATTTATTTATGTGTCTGTCCCATTCATATATAAGTGTGTGTGTCTTTGTGTGGGTGATGAAAGTGGAAACACCTCACCACCAACACCCACCTTACCTTTCCAGGGTACATCACTGACCTCTCCAGGGTACATCATTTCACACAGTATTGTGCCAGCTTGGCTCCAGGGCTGGAAGTGAACCAAGCTGGATGGAGCAAAACTGCCTGAAGCAATGTAGGTGAGGTGGGGATGGCTCTGTTCCTCACACCAGCACACTCATTATGGTGTAAAAGGGAGACATCCTGCTTTATATGAGAAAGGGCAGACACAAGAATAACTGTCTAGTTTGGCCCAAACACAGACCATTAAGAACTAGCTAGAAGGAAGGGGCAATCCTCTTAGGGCAGCCATATGCCTCTTTTACAGGGGGCAGTCCTCTGTTTGAAGGGCTGTCCTGACCTATTCCTGTTTATGGAATGCTCTCCCCAGAGAGGTCTGCCTGGCACCTACTTTGTTGTCTCTTAAGCACAAGGTAAAGTTGCCTTTCTATTTCCCTGGGCCGTGTTTCCATGACAACGGAAGCAGAAGCGAACGGAGTACTGGACTTTTAAAAAGAAATCAGCTTTGCTGCGCTTTGGTCCATTCAGGGCTCCAAGAGCAGGTTCTCCACACCAGTAAAAATCGCTTCACAGAACATACTTCCTGGTGGGGCAGGGGTTGGAGTAAATGTCATCTGATTGGTAGGGGCTGCTCAACCAATAAGAGAGTCTCCCCCCCTCTCCCCCACTTTCTCCTTTCCCCTGAAAGTCCAGATGCACCTGCATTTCAGGAGCAAGCCTCATTGAGCACAATGGGAGTTACTTCCGAGTAGACATCCATGTGCTTGTGCTGGGAAAGGGGGTGGGGAGAACACAAAGACAGGAAATCAGCCACATTTTAACCTGTAGGATCTCTATAATGAAGGGTGGAAGTAGTTACTTCCTAAGGCAATGAACCAAACAACGGAGAATCGGAGCCTCGAGATCACGCTTTACCGCACTTAGGGAATTGGGCTTTCAACTGTGCCATGTCCACTGAGGGGGATCTCTGTAAGTTCTGATGTGGGCATTCAGAGGGAAGCCTCATTCAGCACAACGGGAGCTACTTCTGAGGAGACGCTAATGGGTTTGTGCAGGAATGGGAAACACACAGGAAACAGCCCTTGACCGGGGACCCAGTGAAAGGCACACCCCTGAGCAGGGCTAGCATACCTGAGGTCAATGCAGGGGCTGGGGCACACAAGAGCTATACTGTGGAGAACGGCTAGGGATATACGAAAGCCACTTACCTTTTCGTGGAATCTTTCGTGGTGGGAGGGGAGGCGCTCCGTCCCTCCCCCCGGAATCCTCGATGGGGGGGAGCACTCCGTCCCTCCCCCCGGAATCCTCGATGGGGGGAGGCACTCCGTCCCTCCCCCCGGAATCCGCGACAGGGGGGGAGGCGATCCGGTCCTCCCCCCCGGAATCCTTGATGGCTAGCTCCGCTCCGCGGCCAGGCCACGGAGCAGCCGGCCAGGGCTGTCCGCAGCCGGATTTCTGGCTGTGGATGGGCTGCTATGGACTCAAATGGCAGCCGCCATTTGCGTCCAGCCAGGCAGCTGTGATAGGCTATGTAAGAATTTACATAGCCTATCACGGCTAACCCCCCCCCCTAAAAAACCCCAGCGTACGCAAACGGCAGCAGCTACGGCGGCTATTTCCACGGTTCTCTATTTTTCGCCATTCTAGCCTACATAAAAATTTACGTAGGCAATTATGGCAAAAAAACAAAGGTAACCGCAAATAGCGTGGTGGGATTTTCTTCGAAGATAATGCCTTAATTTTTTTTTTAAAAGCCAAAGCAGGCGATAGAAGGGGGTAAAACTTAGTCTCATTAGAAGGGATAGAACAACCCCCAGCTCAATGCAGGAAGCCTGATTCCAGGCAGTCACCCATCCAACTACCAACCAGGACCAACCGTGCTTAGCTTCCAAGATCAGACAAGCACACACACATCCAGCCCTTTGCTTGTTGCTGAAAAAACACTGAGTGCTGAGGAAGCTATGCTATCAGTAGCCAGAAGATGACATGGGGCCGTCAAGAGCTGTGAGCGTGGTGGGCGTGGAATCAGCAGAAACAGGAAGACTTTCTGATCCTCCAATGAGAGCCTCTGTCTTTAAGAGCAGGAAAACAGCCCAGCGCTCGAGTGTGAACCGAGCTCGTGCATTCGATGAAGCACCGCAACAGGGAAAATGGCTGAGTGTGGATAATCACGTTTTAATGCGAGAGCGTTTAACCCAACAGGACACCGAATTCATTGCGATGGCGGGCGCAATGTAGATCGGCCCTAAGAAGAGGGATATTACAGTTTAAACAAACGTATAAACAAATGAAATATCTACAATCCAAGTTGCCACATAAATGTCATCTGAAGTCACAACTTCAAAGCAAAATTTGGTGTTTAAGCAAACCATCTGAGGGAGTTTGAGAGAAGTGCCCGCCCCCCTGCCGCAGCAATTTGTTAAGGCTAGGAAAACTTCTTGGTAGGGTGGGGTGAGGGGGATTTGGATATCCTTACTTGCAAGCATCCAAATGCCACACTGTCTGAGGTACAGGAACCGGAGATGGTTCCAGAATCATCTCCAGTGCAATCCTAAGCAGGCCAACAGATTTCCTGCCACACTCCAAGTCCAGCCAGTTTGCATCAGCCAGAGCAGGAGGTGTGGGCAGGGGAGTTTTGCCTGGATCTTTTCAGCCCTGTGGATCTAGGTCCATTTCAAAGCTTTCCACTGCAACAATATTGGGAATAGTTTGATAAATTTGCAGACAGCAGTTGCAATAAACAGTCTGTTAAGACTTATAGTCAAGGTGAAAAAGAAGGATAAAAAACTTTATTCAAGGTAAAAAAGAAACATACATAGTCATCTCAGCTGCTGAAAAATAAAACAGCACCTCATTACAGACAGAGGAAGAAAAAGGGAGGAGGTGAGATAAGAAGGGAAGTGGTCAAGATATAGGAGAGGGAAAAGGGCAATTAAAGACAGGTTAAGCAAGTTAACCCCTTATTTACTAGAGAGAGGATTAGACAGCAAGGACAGAAAGATTATCACAACTATCACTTCCCACTGGTCCAAACAATTAACTAATGAGCGTTAATTGTACTCCTTTAATGCCCCTTGCCCAATTCTTGCAGAATGAGCAAGTCTCTGTCTTGTAATGCATTGAGGGCAGAGCTCATTTCCCCCAAATAATGGGTCCCGTTACTTCAGCAATCTATCTCTGAAAATAAATAAATGGAGCTCACTTGAAATAAATATAGCTGAGGGGGTGAATGGCTCCCCCATCCTCCACCACTGAATCCGCTCTTCCACAACACCGGTGTAAATGGCTCCTTTTGAGAACACAGCTAAATTGCTCTCACTTTGGCTCTAGGCAGCGGGGGAACTTTTGACCCAGTTGTTGTCACTGAGGTTGCCAACCTGTGTCTGGCCTGTACTAATTCAGGTTGCCAGTGAGGGCTCACACGATGGCATCCTCCTGCATACTTTACTCCCAATGACTAATTCTTAGGAGAGGCATTTCACCCTTTTAGAATGAAAAAAAAAAAACTGTACAAAAGCCGTGAAACCACCAAATGATGGGTAGCTGGGGAAAAGAGGGTGGGGCCAGGGGAAGGGGGTGGCCATCTGAGGAACTTCAGAGGGCTGAATTTGGCCCTGGAGCCTGATGTTCTGCACCCCTAATGATGTCAAATCTGACTGGCTACTTGCCATTATGACATCAGTATCCAGTATCAGTATCGTTTATTTCCTTGTAAGCATTGGTAATTGCAAGCCAGGGAAATAAATTTTAGATCCACAATGCTGCAAACAGTATGCAATATACAGTTAGAACATAAAAGCAGTTATAACATTTACAATGCAAAATGAACAAATGAATAATAAAAGTATCAAATGACAGACTGGGCCTATAAATCATCTGATAAGATGGTCCCCATATTACCTATAATCACATTTTATGCAGCAAATGTATGTCTAATCTTCTGTATTGCCAATGCAAAGACAGCTACCATATGAGTCACGTATTTGTCCCCATCAGCAAGGTGATAAAATTCTTCACAGCTTCTCCCATTTTAGACATTCTGTCACGAAATTCTGCAAAAGTCTATGTTTAGGTTCATAATGTGCAGTGCAACAGGTTATAGACAAGACGTTCCACCTCCTGAAGGCCACAACCTCAAATGTGGCCATTTACAGGGGTCTTTGCATACCTTCCCTCCAAATAAATATGCATGAACTGAAAGCACAGCGCCATAAATTACCTACTTAAAAGTAAAGTTCAGTTAGACGTATCACAACATCATAATCTGATTTTAGAAGACAATACCATAGCTAGAGAGTCTCATCATATTGATATTGTCCTTATATCTTTGGACAGCTAGCTCTTTAATCCCAAGCTTAATTTGTTTCATGACATTAAAATTGGCATCCCTCAGTTCATCCAGGGTTAAACCATGTATATTACTAATGCAATAGATTTCTGAGAGTCAAGATTTATCAGTTTTGTCCGACATCTGCTCCAAAAAGTAATGTCTATTTGTTGTAATTAGGCACTTCTTAAACTGTTTTATATGTTCCCTGCCTCTGTTTTTATTGTATTTTTATTTATTTATTCATTCATTCATTCATTTCATTTCTATGCCGCGCAATAGCTGAAGCTCTCTAGTGATGCTGGCAAAACTCAGAATTAGGCAGCTTGTAAGTCAAATCTGCTATGCTCATAATTCTCACACGTGTACCGAGTTTGGATGGCTATCCAACAAACATTGTTATTCAAATCAAGCGCCTAAACATCCTGGAATGCCCATGTGATGTGCCATGACGTGGTCACATGGTCATTCCAGGAAATGCAGGCCAGACTGAACTGCTACCTCTGAAGACAGCTACAATACTACAAGCACAAAAGAAGCTTTACTACTCTAGAAACCCTCCTTTCGTGCTTGATGCAGCATGGTTGTCTTCAGAGATAGTGTTTCAGCCTGACTGGTACTTCCTGGACCATGCCAGGGTGCATCGCATGGTCACATGGGCATTCCACGAAGTGGTACCTGGCTGAAACACCATCTCTAAAGACAGTAGCGCTTGCTAGGAGTGCACGCAAACAGTGTTTCAAGGAAGAGGAGCTTGGGTGGGGTGATGCAGCGTGGGGTGGCAGGCTGGTGGGCAAAGAGGAGATCTGTGCTACTGTAGCAGTTCATATACACAAAGCGAGAACTTGGAATAACTTTTGTTATTATTTGTTATTATTATTCTCCATAATAAGTTCTTATTATGGAGAACTTTTGTCCGAGACTGGATGAAGGAATTCAGAACCTGGCAAGCAAATTGTGATTTCTTTGGGGGTAAGTTTGCCAATCACTAATTGTAACTGTTTAATTGTTTATTTCTATTCCTGCAGTTTTAACAGTTTTAACTGTTGTAAGCTATCCTAAGCATTGCATTGCACTAGATCGGTGGGGTATAAATACTTTTAAATAAGTAAATAAATTTAGCCAATAAAGAATTGAAGCATTCTACATGCAAGCTTTAAGGGGGGTGGGGGGGATCAACTTCAGTTCTCAGCATAAAATGTCGCCTGAACAAGGAAGATATAAAATAGATCTCAAACAGTAATTTTGAACAGTCTCTCTCCCCCAGTTGCCACCACAGGGCTACACAAGTCTTGCCTTGAGGGGAGGAGAGAGCTAGTTTTCAGAATGTCCTCCTCCATGTAGCTTGTCTTTATGCAAGTAGGGATGTGTAAATCAGGAAAACTCAAGCTCATGAAGGTTCTCCAAATTCCCCCTCGAAACGTTCTGACTCGTGTCCGTATCAGATTGCAAGTGTTGTTTTCTTTTTCCATGAAAATTCATGCACACTTCCCCAAATGTACACATCAGTTGTGCACATTTTTGAAATGTTCACATTTTCCTCTCATTAAGAATAGTATGCTCGTGTGCATTTTTCAAACACATTTTTTAATAGTGAATTGCATCGAAAGCTCGGAAATGTATGACTGCAGACTGCATTTGGGTCTGCCTTCAGTTCTAGAAAGTGTGAACTCCGTAAATTGTGGTCAAACAAGAACTCAGACTAATTTCTCATACATCCCTATACACAAGTGCTCTTGGTGCTTTTGCAAAGCACTTTGTGAGATTTGCCTGAAAAGTGCTATATAAATAGTTAAGCTATTTAACAGTATAATCCCATACATGTCTACTCTGAAGTAAGTCCCATTGAGTTCAATGGGGCCTACCTCCAGATATGTGGGTATAGAATAGCAGCCTTACAGCACAACCCAGTCCAAATTCACTTTCCCAAAAACATTTCCTATCAAACTGGATGCCAATATATTTAAACCATCAAACCTGTTCCATATCAATGTAGTGGAAACATGGAAGACCACTGTCATTTCGAGAAGTTAGTGGTATACAAATAGCTTCTTCTTATGCCTAGACTTCCTCTTCAGCCTGTTGCTTTTACTGGTTAGCTATGCTTTCTCTTATTAGTTCCCAGGGCCACTTATCTGTTTGACTTTGTACAGCTCAAGGGTAGTAGATACACTGCTGGCGAGATCTCAGGGTTGGCCACTTGTTGTTAGCAGAGTAGCTAGGATGGGAATTATCTATGTTGGCTCACTGCCAAACATTCTCGAAGTCAGTGGGGTAGAGTCAGAATAGGAGGGATCAGTATAGGTGTCCCTGGGACCCTCCCAATTCAGAACCTTGACGCAAACTGATCCAGAAAAGTGCTGTGTATGCCAGGCTGTCGAAGTGTGTTCATAAGTGATGTCGGAGTGTGTTCATAACTGATTCTAAGGGGGTTCCCGTGAACTGAAGGGATGTATGCTTTATGATCTTGCCCTGGAGTTGCTAGCTGCAATCATCACACTGCAATGTTCTGCTTTAATCTTTTGCTCTCTTAATTTGCTTCTGTTTAATAAATCATTAGCCTTCACCCATCAGTGTGTTTATTGTATACTGAATCCTTAAAAGAACCATTGGCTCTTGGCAACACAATTGATTATATGAATTTTGCTTGTGTCCTTCTAGAAATATAATAATTTGATTTTAGGATAACTTAATGACGACTTTTGTACAAATATCCCCCACAGATTTTTTGATGCATTCCTATCAAAGTGGTGGAAACTAGGCCCATGACATCTGTGTATAAAAGGATAGGCCATTCGTGAGTGATAATAGGTTGGAAAGAAGTACTGCAAGAGATATTTGTTAATGGAAAATTGCAGCCTACTCAGTTTGAAACCTCAATATGCATTTATTCTGATGATCTAATCTTCCCTCTTATCTTCTTAACTTGTAAATTGTGAAAAATGGGGGCAACATCTTTTTGTAACAGCCATTAATAATGGTCAGGTGTGTGGGACAACGTGCACCTCACATTCTGCTTTTAAGGTATGTTTGCCCCAAATGGGTAGTTTTTAACTCAGGAAATAGAAATTTAATTAAGAAAAGACATGGCAATCGGCAGGGACAGGGAGGAGGCAAACGGCTCTGGCTGGCAAGAAGCAGCCAAGTGCTGTTCTGCCTCCAGTCCTCCTGGAGCGGAGGTAAGTGGTCCCGATCCACTGCGGATTCCTGAGGCTGGATTCCAAAGAATCTGGCCTCATTTGAATCAGTAGCGGATTTCTCTGACATCCCTAGGTAAAAGCTTATGGCAAAAGGCAGAGGGGCAGAGAAACAGAAAGAAGATAGGGAAAGAAGTCCAGAGCTTTAGAGCAGGGGTGCACAACCTCAAGCCTGGGGGCCAAATTCAGCACAGCTTGGATCCCAAGCTGGCCCACCAGGGTTCCCTAGATGGCCCCACTCCCTTTTCCCAGACTGTTTGGTGGTTTCCTGGCTTTTTCCAGCAGTTTTCTCCCCTTCTAAAAGCTTGAAATGCCTCTCTTGATATGTTTGCCCCGCCCCGTTGCCTTTGCCCCCACCCCCACATTTTCAAGAAGGCCCTGAGAGGTTCTTGCAAATAGACTTTTGGCCTTGGGCTGAAAGAGGTTTAACACCCCTGTCCTAAAGGAACAAAAGAGTCAGTACTGGAACTGGAAAACCGATTGAGAGAACGGGACCAAATGACAGTAAGATATTGTTTGAAAGGGACCTGGATAAAATAGGGACACAGTCTAGTTAGGTTTGCTGGATGCATTTATCCCTGGTTGCTTTATTACCCTATTGCTTGTGTGTTTGTGTATCCACTCATATTTTAAAACTTTTTCCTATTAACATTTTCTTCAATAAAATTTAGAAATTTTGTGTGTGTGGGGGGGGTATTACCCTCTCCATATCTAATAGCCAGCCCCCACACTATCTAAAGTAGATACCTGAGACCCAGAGAGTTTTAAGGCTGGTTTGATGGAGGCAGCCAGAGGAAAAAAATGATTTCCAGCTGGTGACAGTGGGAAAGGTCACAGGAAGGGAAGGGCAAGAAGGAGTGTGAGCATACTATTTTGCCTGCTCACCCTTCCACTCACAGAACAGGACATTGCTGGTTTGTGACATCTGCTGATGAGAAACAATTGGATACAAAAACTTCAGATACTGAATGTCAAATATTCACCAACAATTCACACCTCCAGAGAATATCTGCTTGCAAAATTGACAGAGCAGAACTGGGTTGTGTGAGTACATGGCAGTGGGGGTACATTCATTTCAGTTCTGGTCCCAGTCATCCCTGATGTCACTATTTGACTAGCAGTTCTCACGCTGACTCGACAACCTCTGCCCGTCACTCTTTTCTGCAGCTGTGTGTCCCTGATGCCATAATTGAGACGTGACCCCTAATGTGGACCAGAGCTTGATTTGGACTCATGCCACCATGTCCTACATGCTTCAGCTAATCCCAAGGGGTGCTCAATGCCCAGGGCTCAGTGAGCTGAAACTATCCCAATAAGCAATGGCTGCCTTGAAAAAAAAAGTTACCACTGTTTTCACACTCCAGGACGAGGGTTTCCTTGCAAGGCACATGCCTGTGTAATCAGATCTGTTGCATCTCTGACCGTTACTGGAATGCAGAGCGAAAGCATAGCCGTTGTCAAAAAGATAAGGAAAATAACCCAGCCTTCATTTCCACCTCCTCTACTCTTAGCCGTTGCCACATTCTGACCCTGGATTATTTTATTTTTTATTTTTTTTACTATCTGATAGTAAATGAAAAGTCTGCTAAGCTGGTTAAGTTTTTGTGCATTTCTGTTTGTGTAATACAGTCAAAAACAAAAAAAACAAAGATAGCTGTGCTAGTCCATGAGGGGGGGTGGGGTGGGAAAATCCCACGTCCATCAGCCAAAACAGCAGTGTTTGTTTTTTGTGTGCCTCAGAGGATCCCATATTATGTAGCCATTCTGAACAGAGTCTACCACAAGAGGAAGATGATTTTCTACCACCTGAGGATTCTATTCCCTCCCTCCAATCACTAGGGACATCTCTACACCAGCCTAAAATCCTGCATTTAGAACGGGGTTTTCTGCTTCCTTTTTAGATGCAGGATCACGACGACTCCCTTTTTCATGCACTTCCTTTCCCCCTAACCCCTTCCCCCTCCTTCTCCCCGTATCTGAGCCTTCCATTATCTTTCATTGATCTCGCTCCTCTTCTTTCCGATTTTCCTCTTTTCCCGGAGGGAACTCAAGCGGAACACAGCAGGGTAATTTGATAGCTCGTTATGTGCGATCTATTTAAAAATGGAACGAAGGGCATTTAGTGCAGGAGGGTCACGGCAGGGTCATGGCATCATGTAAAGAGCCCGCAAACTTCCATGAAGGAGCAATCTCAATCGCAGGATGAAAGCTCAGTGTGAAGGAGCTCTAGGTGATACTACATAATTTGGCTTCAACCAACTTTTTTCCCGAAGTGTACAACCTAAAATTAAAGTCCAGCTTTGCTAACATAAAAACTGTCATGTTTCTCTTCTGTTCTCTGCCTATCCAGAAACCTGTGTGTTTCATCCAGAGCAAGAGACAGATCTGAGTTATAGCCATCCTTCTGTTTTCAGAAACAGGGGTCAGCCCAGAATGCTAGCCTAATGAAATCTGATACAATACTTACCAGTAATTAAAGGCATAATCTTATGCATGTTGAGAAAGAAAAAAGTCCTACAACTTCCAGCATTTCCCACCCAGCGCAGGGAATTGTGGGACCTTTTTCTTTCTAAACATGCATAGGATTGTGCCCTAATTCATTAAGTTTGCAGGTGCCATTTTGAAACTGAATCTGAGCTGCAGAACTCATGGCCACAACATCTGGCCCAACCTTTGCACTACTTTTGTTTTCCCCTCCCCCCTTTTTGTACTTTCTAGCCTAGTGTTCTAGAGAACCCGAAAGCTTGCACACTCTTTTGCTGGAATTTGGTTGATTCTAATAAAGGTATTGCCTAACTCGGGATTTTCAGTTCAATAGTCAATGTTTCTGCAAATGGATTATCCTGATTTGGGTTCCCTATAGGGATCGACAGATCTGTCAGTTTCGTGGACTTCTGTATTTGAATTTTTTAAATCTTGAGTTATTCGGTTCCTTGATATGAAGAACTTTGCAAATGTTGGTACATTCTTATCAAAAACGAATTGAAACAATATTCTTGCCCATCTGCACCAGCCAAATTCAATAGGTACGGCTGTTCCCAGCATGGAGAGGACCATGTTGTGCTTACCTGGCATAGAGCTGTTAAAGATGAGGAGCCTGTCAGAAAAAAAAGGCAGGGGCAACTCTAATTCAGCACTGCAAACATGGCTGAATGCCCAGGAATTCAAACCAGACTTTTAGGACCTGAGCTCTCAAAGCTCTGGGCCTAGATAGATGAATCTGTCAATTCCGCTTTCTCCCACATTTTATTTTTTAAAGACGCAATCCTGTGCATGGTTAGACAGAAAAAAGGCCTACATCTCCCAGCATGCCACAGCCAGCATGGCTAACTGGGGCATGCTGGGAATTGTAGGCCTTTTTTTCCTGTCTAAACATGCATAGGATTGCGCCCTTAAACCCTCAAGTTCTTTCTGTCCTGTTTATGAAGAAATGTGCAAATTTTTGCTAATTTCTTATTCTTAAAAAATGAACCAAACAAAATTCTCACCCATCCCCGGTTCCCTACTTCCCTGAACAAAGGGAAATTTCATGGGCTACCTTTTACAGGCTGAGCTCCCTTGTGAGGAGGGAGCATCGGAGATGGTTGGTGTTTACAGCTATACAAGTTGAACTGCAAAGAGAAGGCAAATGAGCATGAAGCAGAATCAGTTCTGCCAAAAGCAAACAGCATGCTCTTAGATCCCACCCCACGCCACCTCCTTTAATAGCCAACAGCCATCAACACACATTGAAGCAACACTTCGAGTTAATAGTGACCCAATGAGGAAACACCTTTTGGCACTGGCTAAAACCTAGAGGAAAGATCAGCTCCTCGTTTTACAAGTTTACAAGAATATTGCAAAAATAACTATTTTGGGCTCATAATGTTGCATGAACACAGCAAAAACTACAAAGATGAGCCCAAATGCACTGCAGATTTTTATAACACTACCAGAATGTTCAGACTCATTTTTGGATTTTGATGGAATAATAATAGTCTACCTACTTCGCATTCGTATGGAACGTTTATGGGAACACTAATTGCGGCCTGCACATTTTTTGTTTACTACATCTCCCAACATGGCCCACAGTACAGCGGTTCAGCCCCACTTTCCTTTCTGCATCATTCAGTCCTTGGCTCCATCAATCCTTTATCCCACCCTTGCAAACAACATTGCCTGCTCTCTTCTCTTAGGCATATACAAAGAACTTTCCTCTCCCGCATCAGTCCCTTCCCTTCCAGTAAAAATTAAACTGATTACAGGCACAGCACAGACAATAAAGGAACCAGTGCTTTACAAATGAAACCAATATATTTATTGGTTGGCTGGGACAGAGTTTAATATCCGTGTGTGTGTGTTTACACTAGACAGTGAGGAGGGAAAGCAGGTAACCGATGCCTATCTTTTCCGACGCCGGCTGGCTTTGCCAAAACCACATGAGTGATGTATCAATTGTAGAATAACTCCCCCATAGAGATCAGGAGCTGCATATGAGCCTGCCGTGGCTCTCACAATTAAAAAAAGAAAAGGAGAGGAGAGAGTTGGGAAGTACTGCAAATTCAGAGAAAGACCAAGTTAAAGACCTTAGAATAGAATCATAGAATAGTAGGGTTGGAAGGGGCCTACAAGGCCATCGAGTCCAACCCCCTGCTCAGTGCAGGAATCCAAGTCAGAGCATCCCTGACAGAAGGCTGTCCAGCCTTGTCTTGGATGCCTCCAGTGTGGGAGAGCCCACCTCCTCCTCAGGTAATTGGTTCCATTGCCGTATTGCTCTAACAGTCAGGAAGTTTTTCCTGATGTTCAGACGAAATCTGGCTTCCTGTAACTTGAGCCCATTATTCCGTGTCCTGCATTCTGGGATGATCGAGAAGAGATCCTGGCCTTCCTCTCTGTGACAACCTTTCAAGTCCTTGAAGAGCTATCATATCTCCCCTCAGTCTTCTCTTCTCAAGGCTGAACATGCCCAGTTCTTTCAGTCTCTCCTCATAGGGCTTTGTTCCCAGTCCCCTGATCATCTTTGTTGCCCTCCTCTGAACCCTCTCCAGTTTGTCTGCATCTTAGTCCAGATGAGGCCTAACCAGTGCTGAGCGGAGGGGGACTAGTACTTCCCAGGATTTGGAAGCTATGCTTCTATTAATGCAGCCCAAAAGAGCATTTGCCTTTTTTGCAGCCACATCACACTGTTGGCTCATATTCAGCTTGTGATTGACAACAATTCCAAGATCCTTCTCGCTTGTAGTGTTGTTGAGCCACGTATTCCCCATCTTGTAACTGTGCATTTGGTTTCTTTTTCCTAGGTGCAGAACTTGGCATTTATCCCTATTAAATGTCATTCTGTTGTTTTCTGCCCGGCACTCCAGTCTATCCAGATCACTTTGAATTTTGTTTCTGTCTTCCAAAGTATTAGCTATCCCGCCCAATTTTGTGTCATCTGCAAATCTGATCAGCATTCCCTGCACCTCCTCCTCCAAGTCATTAATAAAAATGTTGAAGAGCACTGGGCTCAGGACTGAGCCCTGCGGTACCCCGCTCGCTACCTCTCCTCAGTTTGAGAAGATCCCATTGATAAGCACTCTTTGAGTCCAATTCTGTAGCCAACTGTGGATCCACCGGATCGTTGTTTCATCTAGCCCACTTTGAGCTAGTTTGCTCATCAGGATATCATGGGGCATTTTGTCGAAAGTTTTGCTGAAGTCGAGGTATATAATGTCCACAGAATTCCCACAGTCCACAAGGGAGGTTACTTGATCAAAAAATTAGATCAGGTTCATCTGGCAGGGTTTGTTCTTGACAAATCCATGTTGGCTTCGAGCAATCACTGCATTGTTTTCAAGGTGCTTACAGATGGATTGCTTTATAATCTGTTCCAGTTTCCCAGGGACTGATGTCAGACTGACTGGTCTATAGTTCCCAGGTTCCTCCTTTTTGCCCTTTTTGAAGATAGGGACAACATTAGCCCTCCTAATGGCCAACTTCCCCTGTCCTCCATGATTGCTCAAAGAGAATAGACAGTGGTTCTGAGAGTTCTTCTGCCAGTTCCTTTATTACTCTAGGATGCAGTTCATCTGGCCCTGGAGATGTGAACTCATTCAAAGTAATTAGGTGTTCCTTGACCATGTGCCTATCGACCTCAAGCTGCAATCCTGCCCCTTTAGCCTGTACTTCGCCTTTGCCAGGGGGGGAGTCATAGACCCTCTTTTGGGAGAAGACTGAGCCAAAGTAGGAATTGAGCACTTCTGCCTTTTCTTTGTCATCTGGTATCATTTTGCCATCCTTATTTAATAGCTGAACAACCATTTCTTTCCTCTGTCTTTTACTATGCACGTAGCTGAAGAAAGCCTTTTTGTTGCTTTTAGCATCCCTCGCCAACCTCAGCTTGTTCTCAGCTTTAGCCTTGCTGATGCCATTGTGCTTACCTGCCTGTACTCTTCCTTTGTTGCTTGGCCATCTTTCCACTTCCTATATGTGTCCTTTTTTGTTTTCAGGTCATCTCTAAGCTTTTTGTGAAGCCACATTGTCTTCTTCTGTTGTCTTCCACCTTTTCTTCTTGTTGGAATTGTTTGTAATTGTGCCTAGGGATGGCGGAGAATTCCACCACGGACTCCAATGAGGCCGGATTCTTTCCAGCCCCCCGGAGTCCGTGGCAGAACCGACCCTTACCTACACCACCCTGCGAAGTTCGCTGTGGACGGATCCTACCTGCTGCCGGCCGGGTCCGGGTCCATCTGCTGAGTCTGCAGCCGCATCCGCTGCTGGTCTGCGTCCACAAATGGCGTCGGGCATAGCGGATGCCATTTGCGTCCCTGCTCTGTTTGTGATAGGCTACGTAAATATTTACGTAGCCTATCACAGCAAAGAGCAGGGATGCAAATGGCGTCTGCTACGCTGGGCGCCATTTGTGAACGCAGACTAGCAGCGGACAGAAGTCCAGCTGTGGACGGGCCTGGCCGGCAGCTCCACGGACACGCCACGGAGCGGAGCTGGCTGGGGAGGATTCCGGGGGGTGGGACGGATCACCTCCCCCCCTGCGGACCCCCAGGTGGAACAGAGAGTGGGGTTTGTACACCCCTAATTGTGCCTTGAGAATTTCCTTTTTAAAAAACTCTCACCCATCTTGGACTCCTTTTCTCGTTAGAGTTGCTTGCCATGGGACCTTACTGATCATTGTTCTGAGTTTATTAAAATCAGCTTTCCTAAAATCCAGGGTACGCGTTTGGCTACATTTGGCTTTTGCTTCCTTTAGAACCAAGGACTCAAGTATAACATGGTCGCTTTCCCTCAGAGTTCCTGTAACTGCTACTTTATCCACTAAGTCATCTCTGTTGGTTAGGATCAAGTCAAGGATAGCCGATCCTCTAGTTCCTTCCTCTACTTTCTGAAGGAGGAAGTTATCCACCACACAAGTCAGGAATTTCCTGGAGGGGCCATGTTTGGCAGAATTTGTCTCCCAACAAATATCGGGGAAATTGAAGTCCCCCATTACTACTTCATCATGCTTCCCTGAAACACTGGCTATTTGCTTTTCAAAAGTTTCATCCTCGTCATCTCCTTGATTGGGTGGCCGGTAGTAGACTCCGACCACCATGTTCCTTTTATTTTTTGCTCCATTTATTTTAACCCAGATGTTCTCGATGGGGCTACCAGGCTCATCCTCCTGTATTTCTGTGCAGATATGTATTTTTCACATATAGTGCAACCCCACCTCCTTTTCTGTTCCTCCTGTTCTTTTTGAACAGTTGATATCCTTCAATTGCTGTATTTCAGTCATGAGAGTCATCCCACCAAGTCTCAGTAACACCTATCAAGTCATAATTTCCCTCCTGTATTAAGAGTTCAAGTTTGTTCCGTTTGTTTCCCATACTCTGGGCATTAGTATATAGACATCGAAGACCATGTGCTTCATAGTCTGGCTTTCTTCCTACATGTTTGTGAAGACTCTTACTGGGTGCTATTAGAGCTGTTCTCTCCGTTGTGGTGCATGAGCCTTCATCCACTGTTACCCCCAACTTTACGTCTCCCTTCCCCGTAGGATTCAGTTTAAAGCCCTTCTGTTAACTGTGGCCAAATACATTCTTCTCAGCCTTTGTGAGGTGCAATCCGTCCCTTGCCAACAGTCCATCTTCCAGGAAGTATAAACCATGGTCCCAGAATCCAAATCTCTCTCGTCAGCACCACCTTCGTAGCCAGTCATTCACCCAGCGTATTTTTGTTTCCCTTTCTATCCCTCTTCTAACTACTGGCAGGATGGAAGAGAAAACTATCTGGGCCCCAAAGTTCTTGAGTTTCCTTCCCAAAGCTTCAAAGTCTGACATTATCTCTTCATAGCTCTGCTTGGCGGTATCATTTGTTCCCACAGGGATGAGAAGAAAGGGATACCTGTCAGTGGGCTTTATGAGTGAAGGCAACCCTTCAGTCATGTCTCTAATCCGTTCTCCCAGGAGACAGCATATCTGGCGAGTCCACGGGTCTTCGCAACGTACTTGCGTTTCGATCCCACGCAGCAAGGAGTCCCCCACTCCTCCTCCTCTTCTCTTCTTTTTGTTGTGGGCCTGGGTTTCATTGCCTCTGCTTGACTGACCTTCAGCCTCTTGCTCGCTCTCATGCAGGTTATCCTGTACTTCTTCCTCTGCAGGCTGTCCTCCAGTCTCATCCGCAAGTACCTGGAATCAGTTCCACAACTCCACTGCTTCCACTGGTGCACAGTGGCGTCTAGTTCTTCTGCTCCTGTCACCCTTGTCCAAGGAGTATCCTCTACTGCATTTTTCTTCACCTCAGCATTTCCCCCTTCTGCCTCAGCTTGCTGTTGCTCTTCAAGCTTCTGGTCTTCCCTTTGCTGCTGTAGTTCCCCCATTCTGTCCAAGAACTGTTCGTGTTCTCTTATTCCCCGGAGGGTTGACAGTTGCCACTCCAGTCCTCTTACTTTTTCTTCCAGCAGCGTGATCAACTTGCACTTGTTGCAGGTGTAGGCCATGTTGTTCTCAGGCAAGAAAACAAACATGGCACACACCCTCAGGTCACCAGTCTTGTCCTTCCATAGCCTCTTTTCCCTTTTTGTGTCTAGCTTTCTGATTGTTCTAGAGTAGCCTGTGCCTGGTCCTCTCCTCACTGGAGGTTAAAAACAGAGTCCTACTGGTATGGAAGTGTGTGTTACAAGACAATTTAAAAAAAAAATGAAAACAAATGTTTTAAAAAATGTTTTAAAAAATGCTCAGCTAGTGTGGACAAGTGCAGCCGCCCCCAACCTGGTGCTTTTGGACTACAAATACCACAATCCCTGACCACTGACTTTTATTCTGGAGCTGATGGGGGTTGTAGCCCAAAACATTTGGAGGGCACCAGTTTGGGGAAGGATAGCATAGACTGTGATACTGGGCAGACCTAGGTTCAAATTCCCACTCATACATGAAGCTCACTGGGTGACTGTGGGCCAGGCAAACACACTGTCTCTCTCAGCCTAGCCTACATCACAGGGCTGTTGTGAGGATCAAATGGTATGGGAGGGAAGAACCATGTATGCCTCCTTGACGCTCCTTGGAGAAAAAGGAGGAGATATAATAAACAATAACAAACTTATTCTGCAGCGACTACCAGGCCCCAGAGATGGGAAATGTGAAGTTGTGATTATGAGGGCAGAATTAGATTTGTATTTTCTCCCTCCCCTTCCAAAATGACTATTCCCACTTACTCCATATTTTGACATCATGATATTCTGCCGTTTCCTCCCAGCTAATGATGTGAAGTGAAGTGGGTGGGGAAATTAGTTTAGTTTGACATCAAAACTCCAGGTAAGTTGATGTTAGAAGCAGCAGGACTCTGTCAGCCTTATATCATCTAGTTCCACCTGGACCATTTTTCCCCCAGGTTATTAAATCTGGGTAGCTGGGATGTTAGAATGTTGCAGTAATGGAGTAGCTAAGAGCATGAACTGGGAAGTCCCCAGTTCAAATCTCTCCTCAGCTCACTAGTTCATTGTAGGTGAGCAACTCGCATCTGCATATGGGGCCTATAACAGAAATTTAAGGTGCAATCCTATGAAAGTTTAGACAGAGAAAAGGCATACAACTCCCAGCATGCCCCAGCCAGCATTGGCTGGGGCATGCTGGGAGTTATAGGCCTTAAATATGCATAGGATTGTGCCCTTAAAAGGTTTTTGTAAAGATTACTAAGATTATGTACATGAAGCACTTTGAACGCTTGAAAGTGCTCTATAAATGTCATTGTATTCAACAACATTAAAATAAAATAAATGAAAAGCTCATGTTCTGGTTTAATTCTATTCTGCTTAAAAGTTAATGGTTTTGTAACTCTTTCCTAAACCTTTTTCCTCTAAGTGGAATTTTGGGGGAGACATTAAAAGCCTGCAATTAGCACCTTTATGAAAGAATTTCAACCGGAAAGGATGGCTGCACAGTCAGGCCGTGACCCTAATCATATCACAAATCCACACTCAAGAAATTTCAAATTTCAGATGCAACCCTGTGTCACCGCTTGTGATTATAACCATTCAGTGGAGACAAACAACTTTTTATGAGGGAACTAGGTAATTGCCTGTGAAATTTCACATGTGGAGTTAGAGGGATTTTTTTTTCTGAGCAGGAGGGACGTTCATGTTGCTCTTGGCCCTTCCCTGGCTCCTGATGAGCCCCTTCCCCAATTCCAGCTCCTCGCCCGCCATGCCTTCACCTCCTCACTGCTCTCCTGCGGTGCTCTCAAGCAGTGGAGGCTGGTGGCTCCAATGTCAGTGAATCCGCTCTGCGTTTTAGTCAGAGCCAGTCAGAACTCTAAAGGAGCTCTCCAAGGTGCGAAGTTTCCCCTGCTCCCAAGCATGACTGGGGAGGGAGGGTCCAACTAGCTGCACTGAGCAGCCTGTTGGAGCATGGTTTTCCCTCAGCCCCAGCTATGCTCAGCTCAATGCAGCATGTAAGTCAAGCATGACCTGTTACTAGATGGGTCCCCAAACTTTTCAGACCTGTGGGCACATTTGGGAATTTGAGACCATGTTCTGGGCACGAGCACAAAATGCCTAATCAGTGGTGTCTACCTGACAGGTAACTTTGGCGTCTACCTGTTGCATCTATGGATCTTAGGCTGTGTCATATTCAGCAAAACCTTTGTGTCTATCAGACACTGCAACATCTCTTTAATAAGGGATTGTCTAATTGCTGGTGGTGCAATACAGCTAATGTTTCTTTTAAACGTATGTTTTGGCAATGTCCAGTAGTTGTTTCTTTTTGTGGGGAGGCTATTACACAGATAAATTTTGTGCTGGAACAGTATTTAATATTCAGTCATGTACATGCTCTTTTAAATTATTTACCTGCTTCATGGAAATTAACAAATGGTCAGTGTAATTCTCTGCATGCCTTTGACAGCTAAAAGACTGATATTACAACACTGGAAGGATAAATACTCACCTCCTATAATGCAAATGCATTGAGGACCTTACAACGCTTTCAGTATTTGAACAGGTGGCATATAGACGCCACCTTCAAATGGATACTTATTGAGATATTTGGTCTGCTTTTGTTGAAGCCTATGTATAATCAGGGATGGTGTGGGTGTCTGGTTGGGGCTTGAAGCTCGGCGATTTTTCACCAGCTCAGTCACCTGGATGCCAGTCCGTGGATCCCCATGCTTGCCCGACTTAACATGCACCAAGTTGGGAAAACGCACAGCCACCCACTCCCTCGCTTAGCTGCCATTCTGCATACAAATGGTGGCTTGGCCTTTTTTGTAAATAACCATTTATGCAAATGGCGGCCATAAAGGGGCCATTCACGCAACATTACAGCCATTAATAGATCTTTTACGCTGTTGTTGTTGTTGTTCAGTCATTCAGTCGTGTCCGACTCTTCGTGACCCCATGGACCATAGCATGTCAGGCCTTCCTGTCCTGCGCTCTCTCCCGGAGTGTGCTCAAGTCCATATTCATTGCATCAGTGATGCTATCTAGCCATCTCATCCTCTGCCGTCCCCTTCTCCTTTTGCCTTCAGTCTTTCCCAGCATCAGGATCTTTTCCAGAGAGTTTTCTCTTCGCATTAGGTGGCCAAAATATTTGAGCTTCAGCTTCAGTATCTGTCCTTCCAATGAGCACTCAGGGTTGATTTCCTTTAGGATGGACTGATTTGACCTCCTTGCAGTCCAGGGGACTTGTAAGAGTCTTCTCCAGCACCACAGTTCGAAAGCATCAATTCTTCGGCGCTCAGCCTTCCTTATAGTCCAGCTCTCACAGCCATATGTTGCTACTGGGAAAACCATAGCTTTGATTAGACAGACCTTTGTCGGCAAGGTGATGTCTCTGCTTCTTACTATGCTGTCTAGGTTTGCCATAGCTTTCCTCCCAAGGAGCAAGCGTCTTTTAATTTCATGGCTACAGTCACCGTCTGCGGTGATCTTGGAGCCCAAGAAAATAAAATCTGTCACTGCTTCCATTTCTTCCCCTTCCATATGCCAGGAAGTGATGGGGCCAGATGCCATGATCTTCGTTTTTTTAATGTTGAGTTTCAAACCAGCTTTTGCACTCTCCTCTTTCACCCTCAACAAGAGGCTCTTTAGATCCTCTTCGCTTTCTGCCATTAGGGTGGTATCATCTGCGTATCTGAGGTTGTTGATAATTCTCCCAGCAATCTTAATTCCGACCTGTGTTTCATCCAACCTGGCGTTTCTCATGATGTACTCTGCATATAAGTTAAATAAGCAGGGCGACAATATGCAGCCTTGTCGTACTCCTTTCCCAATTTTGAACCAATCAGTTGTTCCATGTCCGGTTCTTACTGTTGCTTCTTGACCGTCGTACAAGTTTCTCAGGAGACAGGTAAGGTGGTCTGGTACACCCATCTCTTTAAGAATTTGCCACAGTTTGTTGTGATCCACACAATCAAAGGCTTTAGCGTAGTCAATGAAGCAGAAATAGACGTTTTTCTGGAATTCTCTTGCTTTCTCCGTGATCCAGCGAACGTTGGCGATTTGATCTCTAGTTCCTCTGCCTCTTCGAAACCCAGCTTGTACTTCTGGTAGTTCTTGGTTCGCATACTGCTGAAGCCTAGCTTGTAGGATTTTGAGCATAACCTTGCTGGCATGTGAAATGAGCGCAATTGTACGGTAGTTTGAACACTCTTTGGCGTTGCCCTTCATTGGAACTGGAATGTAAACTGACCTTTTCCAGTCTTGTGGCCACTGTTGAGTGTTCCAAATTTGTTGGCATATTGAGTGCAGCACTTTAACAGCATCATCTTTTAGGATTTTAAATAGCTCAGCTGGAATACTGTCATCTCCGCTAGCTTTGTTGTTAGTAATGCTTCCTAAGGCCCACTTGACTTCACTCTGTAGGATGTCTGGCTCAAGTTCAGTGACCGCACTATCATGGCTATCAGGGACATTCAGATCTTTCCTGTAGAGTTCTTCTGTGTATTCTTTCCACCTCTTCTTAATCTCATCTGCTTCTGTTAGGTCCCTGCCTTCTTCGTCCTTTATCATGCTTGTCTTTTCACAAAACGTTCCCTTGAGATCTCCGATTTTCTTGAAGAGATATCTAGTCTTTCCCATTCTGTTGTTTTCCTCGATTTCTTTGCATTGTTCATTTAAGAAGGCCTTCTTGTCTCCCTTGCTATTCTCTGGAGCTCTGCATTCAGTTGGATATATCTTCCCTTTTCTCCCTTGCTTTTCACTTTCCTTCTTTCCTCAGCTACTTGTAAAGCCTCATCAGACAGCCACTTGGCTTTCTTGCATTTCTTTTTCTTTGGGATGGATTTCGTTGCTGCCTCCTGAACAATGTTACGGACCTCTGTCCATAGTTCCTCAGGCACTCTGTCTATCAGGTCTAATCCCTGAAATCTATTCCTCACCTCCACTGTATATTCATAAGGGATATGATTTAGGTCATACCCGAATGGTTTAGTGGTTTTCCCTACGTTCTTCAATTTAAGCCGAAATTTTGCAGCAACAAGCTCATGATCTGAGCCACAGTCAGCTCCAGGTCTTGTTTTGACTGACTGTATACAGCTTCTCCATCTTTGGCTGCAAAGAACATAATCAATCTGGTTTCGATATTGACCATCTGGTGATGTCCATGTGTAGAGTCGCCTCTTGTGCTGTTGGAAAAGACTGTTTGCTATGATCAGCGTGTTCTCTTGGCAAAACTCTATTAGCCTTTGTCCTGCTTCATTTTGTACACCAAGGCCATGCTTGCCTGTTATCCCGGTGATTTCTTGACTTCCTACTTTAGCATTCCAATCCCCTATGATGAAGAGGACAACTTTTTTTGGTGTTAGTTCTAGAAGTTGTTGTAGGTCTTCATAGAACCGATCAACCTCAGCTTCTTCGGCATCAGTGGTTGGGGCATAGACTTGAATTACTGTGATGTTGAATGGTTTGCCTTGGATTTGTCCTGAGATCATTCTATTGTTTTTGAGATTGTACTCCAGTACTGCTTTTCCCACCCTTTTGTTGACTATGAGTGCTACTCCATTTCTTCTAAGGGATTCTTGCCCACAGTAGTAGATATGATGGTCACCTGAATTAAATTCACCCATGCCTGTCCATTTTAGTTCGCTGATTCCCAAGATGTCAATGTTCAATCTTGCCATCTCATGTTTGACCACCTCCAGCTTACCTTGATTCATTGATCTTACATTCCAGGTTCCTAAACAATATTGTTCTTTACAGCATCGGATTTTCTTTTTACCACCAGACACATCCACAGCTGAGTGTCCTTTCAGCTTTGGCCCAGCCGCTTCACTCTTTCTGGCGCTACTTGGAAATACCCTCTGCTCTTCCCCAGTAGTATATTGGACACCTTCTGACCTGAGGGGCTCTTCTTCCGGTGTCATCTCTTTTAGCCTTGTGATACGTTCCATGGGGTTTCCTTGGCAAGAATACTGGAGTGGGTTGCCATTTCCTTCTCCAGTGGACCACATTTTGTCAGAACTCTCTGCCATGACCTGTCTGTCTTGGGTGGCCCTGCATGGCATAGCTTATGGCTTCAAGCCCCTTCGCCACAACAAGGCAGTGATCCATGAAGGGGTTTTACGCTGTAATGTTGTGCAAATAGCCCCTTTACGGCTGCCATTTGTGCAAACAGTTATGTATGAAAAAGGCCAAGCCACCATTTTTATGCAAAATGGCAGCTCAGCAAGGGAGTGGGTGGCCGTGCACCACTTGCCAGGCACCCGCAGACTGCCTGGAGACTTGCTGTGCATGGCAAGCAGGGTTGGGCAGCCAGCGGAGGTCCAGTGAACGGTGTGTGGGATGAGCTACGGTGGGTTCACCCATCCCTATGTAGAATTGCTAGAAAGTCATGTGCATTTCATTCAAATCCATGTACATATATTTAAAAAAACAGAAAAGAAAATTGGGGGCCCATGGGGACCATGTTGGGGATCCCTTCATGACTCCCACCAGGGCCTGCTCCAGATTTTTGATGTCTCTTGGGCAATGAGCCCCCTCCCTCCGTGAGTCTACCTTCCTACCGCCATTGTCACCAGCTGCTATTGTCCTCATCTTCTCTCTCATCCTTCCTACCACTTTCTTGCTTGACAGGCAGGAAGCCAGTCAGCAAGTAGGCAGAGGCATTTGTTCCTTTCCTTCTCACCACCACCATTGTCTGAGCCTGAGCGAGAGGCAGGTGCACAAGCAGGCTACAATGGTGAAGAGGAGGAGCAACTCCTGGGGGCTCTTGTCAGTGGGCCCCTACTGGGGTGTGGGCCCTTGGAGGCAGCCCCGGATCCCACACCCATCTAGTAAGTGGTTTCCCAGACCTAGTACTTGAGTTGGGTGCAAGACTGGCTTTGAAGAAAGGAATGGAGGGAAGCATTAGTTCTTGCCTTCTCTTTCTCTACCACTATCTACCATGATATTACTAGACTATGATGAAGAGACAGGCTGTTGGGAACTGGAGAGTAGAAAGAGACTGTGTCAATGACACAGAATGTAGGGGGAATGGAATTCTAATGTCTTGTGTGGGAGCAGAGAATACAAAATACAGCTTTTCCTCTCATGTCCCCCACCCAACTTCCTTTGTCAGTGGCCATGCTGCAGATCGATCCTGAAATTAAACAGGACTCTTGGGGATATTTATATCTTCCCAGGCACTTCTGCCGTATGCTTGGAGATAACCATATTACCTCCAAGGCCCTCAGGAAAATGAAAGCAGGGGGAAAGTGTCACACTCGTTTTCATTTGTTCCAAACCTAGAGCAACTTCAGTGCAATGTCGCACAGAGTGTGTGTGTGTGGGGGGGGAGGGCACTATATAAATGGCACACCCCACATGAGTAGGTTGCCCCACCATAATTGGCCAAGCTGTGACTGACATTGACAACTTGGGTCCAAGAGAACAGATCACCTAAGATCAGGGTTGGGCTCCCGTGTAGCCCCATTCATTTCATACCCCTTGCTTGCTGCCCACTGGAAGAACTTGATTTATAGTTCCTTAGAGCAGCCATATGTCTTACTTTACAGAGGACAATCTTCATTTTGAAGGGCTGTCAAAGGACGATGCTCTTTTTTGAAGGCATCCTCTGTCTGAAGGGCTGTCCAGTCCTGGTCTGATTTAAAGATAACCCTCAATGGGAGAACAGGCACCTTGAAATTTGCTCATCAACACTTAGATCTGGGGTGTGTTTCCACCAGCGATTTACTCCAGCCTGGCTGTGTGTTGAGGTTGCGTGGTTTACATGACGTCGTGGCCATCCAGCAGGCATCCTGGAGTTTATCACGGAAAAACCCATTCTTCTGAGACTGGTTATAGTCCGACTTTTCCTCTTTACTTCTTTACAGTCCTGGCTGTGTGTTGAGGTTGCGTGGTTTACGTGACGTTGTGGCCATCCAGCAGGCATCCTGGAGTTTATCACGGAAAAACCCATTCTTCTGAGACTGGTTATAGTCCGACTTTTCCTCTTTACTTCGGCTCGGTTACAGTCCTGTTAGGGTGTGTTCCATCACCTGCACTCGCATTGGTATCACAGTCCTACCCATGGGGTTGTATAGCCCTGCCCACGGGCGGGGGGGTGTCGCTCACCTGCCTATGACCTCACTGACCCAACCCTTTCCCTTCCTGTTTTCTTGAAGTTTCAACACCATTTTGGAGCAGGATGCCAGGGGACCAACTTAAAAAAACACACATTGAAAATAAGTGCAAGTGCGGTAACCTGGTATTAAAGGGAAAAGGGAAAAAAATGGGTGGAATGGGGCATTAGTCTGGGAAATCAACTCAGAAGTAAATCCCATTGTGGTCAATGAGGCTTGTTCCTGAGATTGCCATTAAGGGGAGTGGAGCCTGGAGGGGGAAGCCTCTCCTAATGGTTGAGCAGCCCCTGCCAGTCTGGTGATGTTCACTTCCAATCCCCCCCCCCCAACCCGGAAGTACGTTTCCATCAGCAACTTATAATGGTGTGGTGTAGTCCTTCGTGGAGCCATGCCAATTTCATGAAAACTCCAGTATTCCTTCGCTTGCTTTGCCCTTCCGTTTTCGTGGAAACACGGCCCTGGACAGCAGATGGAGCCCGCACACAAGTCACCTATAGGGATGTCCTGGGCATCCAGCTGGGGCTTGAGGCCTGGCAGGAAATCACTTTGCAGATAAAATTGCTCGTATTCATGCTGACTTGGATGACATTGTTTTGACAGAGTCTGATATGGACGGGGCTGGTGCACCATCTAGTCATGTTATGGATACCTTTTGGCTTGTGCAACCTGAGGATGTGGACAAACTGCTTGGAGGACTGAGGCCTACTACTTGCCCTTTAGATTCTTGCCAATCCTGGCTTTTGAAATCTGCCAGAGCTAGGCTGGACATCTGGACCTCTGAGGTGGTAAATGCCCTCAGCTTTGAAAGAAGCTGTGGTGAGGCCCTTGCTAAAGAAACCAAATTTAGATCCCATGGTTCCAGATAATTACCGCCCTGTGTCAAATTTGCCATTCTTGGGCAATGTGCTGGGGCATGTGGTGGCCTCACAACTCCCAGCAGTTTTGGATGAAACTGATTATTTAAATCCATTCCAATCAGGTTTCAGGTCAGGTTATGGGAGGGAAACAGCCTTGGTCGCCCTGGTTGATGACTTACACTGGGGAATGGACAGGGGGAGTGCAACCCTGTTGGTTCTTCTGGACCTCGCAGTGGCTTTTGATACCATCAACCATAGTATCCTTCTGGATCGTTTATCTAGATTGGGCTTGGGAGGCACAGTTTTAAAGTGATTTCAGCCCTTTCTGGAGCAGCGGCCTCAGAAAGTGGAGCTCGGGGACTTTAGTTCCACCCCATGGTCATTAGCCTGTGGGGTGCCACAAGGTTCTATCTTGTCCCCCATGCTTTTTAACATCGCTGGGGGAAGTCATCAGGATGTTTGGGCTGAAATGTCATCAATATGCGGATGACACTCAGCTCTACCTCTCGTTTCCATCTGCACATCCCAGGGAGGCTATGGAACTCTCGAACCAGTGTCTGGAGGCTGTTTGGGGATGGATGATTGTGAACAAGCTGAAACTTAATCCAGACAAGAGAGAGGTATTGTGGGTTGGGAAACCAACTACTTTGAATGGAGGTTAACAACTAGTCTTAGATGGGGTTGCACTCCCCCTGAAAGACCAAGTGCGCAGTCTGGGAGTCCTCCCGGACTCTGAGCTAACTGGGGAAGCCCAGGAGGCTGCAGTGTCCAGGAGTGCTTTTTACCAGCTTAGGCTGGTACGCCAACTGCGGCCCTATCTGGAGAGGACGGACCTTGCCTCAGTTATCCACTAGTCATGTCCAGGCTGGACTACTGTAATGCGCTATGCGTGGGGCTGCCTTTGAAGACGGTTCAGAAACTCCAGCTTGTGCAGAATGCGCCCTCCCGAATATTGGTGGGGGCGAGGCAAGTCAACCATATAATGCCTTTACTGCGCCAGCTGCACTGGTTAACGGTGCATTTCCAAGCCCAATTCAAAGTGCTGGTTTTGACTTTTAAAGCCTTAAACGGTTTGAGACCAAGTTATTTGAAGGATCACCTACACCCATATCAGCCTGCCCACACTTTAAGATCAGAAAGAGAGGCCCTTCTCATTTACCCACCCATGAGAGCAGTCAGGTGGGTGACCACACATGAGAGGGCCTTCTCTACAGTGGCCCCACACCTTTGGAACAAGCTGCCATCAGAAGTCCGCCATGCTCTGTCATCGCAGAAGGCCTTTGAGAAGGCCTTGAAAACATATTATTTTTCCGTGGCCTTCTACTGATATAACTGCTATTGTTGCTGTTGCGGCTATTAACATCGCTGTTACTGCTTTTAACTTTGTTGTTAGTTTCATTGTTGGCTTTTATTGTTGTTTTTATTGTTTTTCTATTTTTATCACTTTTAATATTTTAATTGTTCTTATGTATTTTATTGTTGTAAGCCGCCTTGGGAGGGCTTCTGCCCTGAAAGGCGGCCAACAAATATTTTAAATAAATTAAATAAATAAATAAGAAATTGCTGGCTTAGCCCCCCCAGATGCTAGTCTGCAGATCCTTGTGGTTGCCCAACTTGGCGCATGCCGAGTTGGGCATGCGCACAGATCCCCAGTCCCTTGCTGAACCGCAAAATGGCAGCTTGGATTTTTTCATAAAGGCGGATTTTACTCAAATGGCAGCCGTAAAGCGGCCATTTACACAAGTTTACAATTGTGAATGGCCATTTACTCCTGTAATCTTATGTAAATGGCCACTTTACAGCTGCCATTTGTGTAAAATCAGCCTTTACGAAAAAACTGAGATGCCATTTTTACACAAAATGGAGGTTTAGTGAGGGATCGGGCAGCCGTGCGCTGCTTGCCGTGCACTCATGGACTGCACAGTGACTCGCTGCACATGGTGAGCAGGGCCGGCTGGCTGGCGGGGGTCTGGTGAGCAGCACGCAACCCGGACTGCAGTAAGTTCACCCATTTCTAGTCACCTACAGATGTGTGGTGAGATGTATTGTATTTCTATTGAAATTCAAGTAATTTTTTCCAAATCTGCATCTTTGCAGATAAATTAGCATATGCAAGTTTTATGCAATATCCTCTTTGTCCTCTTTTTGGCAATGGGTAAGTGCCCCTGCCCCGTCGGACCAATGCAAGATATTTTGGTGCTTGTTGTGGAAGGCTTTGAGAACACACCATCAGAAAGCTACGCAACAACTTTGTCTCTCTCCAAAGAGGGCAGAACAGTAACAGGAAACTCCTGACTCCATCCAGTCCAATGTAGCCTAGCTACTCAACTATACGCCACAGTCCACACAGCACCTGAGGTAAAAAGCCCAAGGGGCAACTCTCTTCTTCACTTTCATAGGGCAATATTTCACAGGACATTATCCACGTGTAGCTTATGTTCACTTCCATGAGTTTGGTTCTTGCAGGAGACAATTCAGTCAGAATGCATCCCGAGTTATTTAGAGAGAGGTGGGTACCATTTCCATCTCAGGCACCCAAAGGTCTTTTCCCTGACAGGAAAAGATAGAGGAGGATTGTTGGTTTTTACCTCAGTGTTGTTATCACACAACTTAGCAAGGGTCCTTTTCACTTTCCTTACTGTATTTGCTGAGTGCTCTGCTAATACTCATAATCATAACTCAACAGTCATTATACATAAACTCAACATTTATATCATCATCATCATCATCATCATCATCATACTACTGTGTTGTATCCAGATTTATGCTGGATCAACTGTGCTGGTGGAAACTGGAAATGGACTTCCCCACCAACTCCTTCCCATAGTAGCCCTTCTGACACCCCGAAAATATTTCACAGAGTCAGGAGACCCTGCTGAATGGAATGAACTGTGGTGTGTGGGGGGGTCCCCCAAAACTGGGTGGAGTGACCTTCCGCAAGTGGATTGCATCCTCTCACATTAGGTTCCTTCCTCTTGTGGTAGGCAGATCCTGGATAATAATAAGAATAAGAATAACAATACCAACAACAGCACTGAACAACAACCACCACCCTCAAAGGACAAATATGGCCTAATCAGGTTATGAATCTCTCCTCTCTTCACAGCAGCTGAGCAAAGAGGGGCCTCCCCTGGTCAGCAACAGTTGCATACTCCTGCTACAATGCAAACTGGGGACTATCTGGAAAGCCATTTTCCAGGCCACAGAACAACAAACCACAGACATTAAAGTTGCTTGTCCTCTAGAGAAGGCTTTCAGACCAATAATTTCCCCGCATTATGTCTGACATTTCCTATCTCTTTCTGAATGCTGGTGACAGTGAGTGAGCACGTACAAGCCCCTAACAGGCTTGCTTTCCCCCTCACGTGACTAGTACACCTGTTTCATAGCTTTTACTTCAGTAATTTTACTCTTGATTAAGCCCAAGCCTTCGACCTCCTAATTGGCAGGTTAACTAGACAGGATTTGGATTACTGGCACAGCGATGGGGCAATTTGAGACCATACATGCGCCCCAATCCTGCCATAGTCATACACAAGACGGTGCTGAACATGATTAGGGTCCTGAGACCATGGATAGGGGTGTACATTACTACATGCATCGCAAGATGGATTCCTATAAGGAGATTCAAGTTTTCATTTTGCAAATCGCTGCTAAACAAAGCATTGGATATAAAAAACTACGTTTATCACTTTCATACCAGTTTAGCTGTCAGGGTTCCTCCTCCCCAATTGTCAGACTTGCAGAAAAATTTATGTTCTTTCTTTCTTTCTTTCTTTCTTTCTTTCTTTCTTTCTTTTATCTAGACTGCCTTTCAACCATAAAAAGTGGGTTCCAGAGCAGTGTACGAAGATAAATGGTGCTTCCAGGCAAGGCCTTTATTGTACAATTGCCCTGTCTCTTTCATGGAATTATACGGCAGGGGGGTGTCGGGTCTAGATGACAGCATCTTCTGTTTGTAACCCTCCTGTGTTTTCCCACGGCTTCTTCCATCTTTTTTCTTACAAGAAAAAAAATCCATTAAGGATGAGAAAACAGAATAGCTGGACAATGCCTTCTTATTAGTAGCACTAAGAGCCGTCTGTCTGAAAGCACCCAAAATAATCAAAAATATCAACAATAAAACACAAGAAGACATCAATCCATATAATTGAGAGATTTTAACTTGGCATCAAAAAGAATGCAACATTGGCACCAATCAAATTCTCCTCAGAAGTTCATTCCAGAGTTGGGACACCTCCACAGAGAAGTCCTTCATACCCTCATAAAGCACTTCTCTTACCAAAGACACCTCGACAAGGGCCTCTGTTTGTTTGTTTGTTTATTTAATTTATTAATCGCCCATCTGGCCGGTCACCCAGCTACTCTGGGCGATGTACAAAGTGTATAATAAAACAGCTTAAAAACACCATATTTCTAAAAATACTCTAACCCACCCCAAATGCCTGCCTGAACAACCACGTTTTTAATGCACGGCGGAAGTTCATTAAAGAGGGGGCATGGCGGAGTTCCCTAGGGAGGAAGTTCCGCAGGGTTGATGGGCAGGTTGGTATGGGTGGACACACTCCTTAAGATATTTGAGTCCCAAATGCTAGAGATGTAAATGTGAGAGATGATGAACTTTTGTTCTCACAGAACTACAGTTTTAGAATTATTGGTGGCTAATTATATTATCGCTATTACTTGAACTTGGGAGTTTCAGTTCACATTCTTGTTTTCCGTCCCCATCTTCTGACTGAATAAAAATGGTGTTTGTTTCATTTTCCAGTGAGTTTGTAAAGGCCCCTACACCTGCCCATCTTTTTGCATCCGATTAAATAGATGAGAGTGAACAATTTTAACCCTGTGATTGAAATCTTTAGGGTGTGGAAGGTACGAAAAATGAGAGAGAAAGGAAGGCAGGAAGGCAGGCGGGAACATACTACAGCAGCATCTTTGTTTCCAAAGAAAATCTAAATAATACCACCACCACACTCACCCACCCAGACTTATTAAGGTTGATCACAATCCACTAGGAAGTTCTTCACTGAAATGTACTGCCAGGCTCTTGCACAGCTCTTGTTCATCTGAGTAGATCTTGTACAAGACATGCTCAGATCTGTTTGGCTCCCACTCTGCCCTGTAATGACACCCAAAATCCATGATTTGAGGTGTCCATCTCACCTTTGCCTTATGGTAGGCCCACTTGTGGGTTCCTGGTCGACAGCTGGTTGGCCACTGTGTGAACAGAATGCTGGACTAGATGGACCCTTGGTCTGATCCAGCAGGACTCTTCTTCTTAGATGATGTGACTATATTAATGAGGAAAAAACAGGCAGGCAGGCAGGCAGGCATGCAAATAGAAGGGGGAAATGGGCTTCAGTTCCAGAATTTTTTGTTTTTACACTGGATTGTTAATATGTTGTCATGACAACAGATGTACCGTTTAGAGTAATTATTGGTGAATAACAAAACAACCAGGAAGGATGAGAAATAAAAGGCCAAAGAGACATTTGTTATTCACAGCTAAAGCACTTTCTGAATTAAACATGTCGGTTTCAGTTTCTAAGATGGGGCAGCAACAAACTAAAAACAATCCATGGCAATATGAGTAAAGTGACACCTAGGGGTTGGTGTGTTGGGGTGGTGAACAAATGACATTATTCTACTCATAGTCATAGGTCACACAGAGGAATCCCTCTAACTACGGTTGCGTGTCAGTCTCAAAGTTGTGGAGTTTAATGAGTTACTCTTTTACCTCCTACGGAGCCAGCTAGAGTTTAATCTGGGCCAGGCCTCTTCAGGGTTCAGCCCAAGCTTGGTTAGCCAAGTTCCAAAGGCCTTGGGGGCAAAAGACCCAACAAGGAGTCACAGAACAGGGTGGGAATACCAGTCACCAGGCCAGAATGTCACCCTTTAGGCCAGTGATCTTAACTATTTTTCAAGGAGGAGCCACTTTGGCTCCAGGCACCGCCGCCGAGGACATTCTCAGCAGAGGTCCACATAGTGCGCTCTCTCCCATGTATTCCATTTTCCCTCTACCTCTGGGGGCTGTGCAATGCATCACTGCAGCTAGCCAGTCATGCTCTTTGCATCTTGGGCTTCTCCCCCACCGTAGCTAATTGGCTGATTGCTCCTGGGTTCTCCACCACCACCACCCCATCCCCCTTGCAGCTGACAAGTCTCCTGACTCCCCACCCCCAAAGCTTCCTCCAGCAGCCCAGATCACAGCAGCTGGCCCATCTCTAAAGCAAACAACAAGGCAACGTTAGAGAGCCCCTGTTGAGAGTGGGCAGCTACCGAAAAAAGAGTGACAGGGTGAAGGTGAGTGGGAGGCAGAGAGGCGCACTGGAGGTGATTGGGAGCCGCCAGTGACTCCCGGGCCTTGAGGTGAAGAACAGTGTTTTAGGCCCTATCCACCCTTCATTGAGGAGCAAAGTGCCAAACAAACATCAGGACTTGCGCCAAGCATAAAAGCTCAACTATGCTCTTGTATGGAGGTTCAGTCCACCATATGTTTCCACCCAGGTCTGGCCCTACCATTAGGCAAAGTGAGGTATCTCCCTCAGATGCTGGAGGAGCAGAGAGTGGCAGTGAGATTCTGGAGAACAGAGCTGCGTGCTAGGCAGCCCTCCCTTCACCTCCTAAGCTACCCTGCTGCCCTCAGATGTGGTGGAGACACTGTCAGAGGTGGCTGTATATTTGAGGTGAATGGGGCTGCGACCCTCTGCCTCACCCCCACCCAGTTGTGGCATAGAAATTTCCCCACAACACAAAATGAAATAAATAATAAATAGATACATTTGCTGCAATGCACAGCATGAAGCTGCCAACGGCCATGCATTAACTTCTCCTGCCCTCCTCCAACCGTCTCAGTAGAATATTGAATATCTGCCCTGCCCTCCGCCCCACCAGGCCCAATGAGCACCACCCGCCACCGGACACTGTCCCATTTCCAGTGCTTAAGTAAAATTCAACTGCCAGTCCAGTCAGCTTCAGCACATGGAAGGAGGGCACCATTTTGTCCTTCACTTTAGGCAGCAAAATGTCTTGGCTGGCCCTGCCACCACCTGCAGCATGAAGTGGAACACCTCTGAAGACCACCTCAGAGAGCAGAAAGACTAAGAGTCCCTGCTCCCTTTTTGAGGCCTGTTCCACAGGAACTGTCGCTGCTGCGGCTGCTGCTGCTGCCCTTTGTTTACGGGCTACCATGGCCTGCAGCCTCCTGTTTCCTCTCTACGTACTTCCAGTCAGTCCTCAGCTGACTTCACTCAGCACCCATGGGGCTCATCTGGGCCCAACAAGGCGCCTCAAGTCATGACAGAGAAGGGCTTAGGAGCCAAGCATCTGAGTAGGCCTTTCCCTCACCTTGGAGCGGCCAACGCCAGTTCTAAAGCGGATGGCCCTCCTTCTGGGGAGCCCTGATTCCAGACGCCTGCCTGTTTTGGAATTAAGTGCTGGAGCCAGCCCAGCTCAGAATACTGGAAACTGGGGCAACGTGCAGCAAGTGCAGCTCCCCTGTCACTGCAACTCTGTGAAGGATGAAGATGGATCTAAATGGATGCTCACTCTCCTCTTAAAGTAGGAGTGTTGCGCCACAGGCCCACGGCCTGGGGTCTCCGTCTGGCCCTCTGGAGTTCCCCAGGTGGCCATGCCCTCTTCCCCTGGCCTCACCCCCTTTCCCCGGCCACCGACTGTTTGGTGGTTTCCTGCCTTTTCCGTGTCCCCACCCCACCCCCACCCCTGCATTCTCAAAGGCTGAAATGTCTCTCCGAAGGCTTAGTTGCTGTCAATAACAGCTTTAAGCTAAAATACTCTGGTATTCTGGTTACTTTGGCCCTGTCATTTTTTTGCCTTTGTCCCACCACCACCACCACTGGATTGTTCCCCCAAGAGTTTTTCCGACACTGAATTTGCCCCTTGGTCTGAAAGGTTTGACACCCCTGTCTTAAAGGAACAGAAGCTCTCTCCCTTTGCGAATACAGTTCTTCTTCTGGGTAGGCTCTTGGTTGGAACCCCTTCTGGCTGGAGTAAATGACTAAGAACGCGGTGAATTGGGTAGGTGCACTGGAAAGACTTTGCCTTATCATTCTCGCTAGGGCTGTACGAGAATTTTGTTTCCGCTTGCAAGCCCCATTTGCAACCCCGAACAAGACTGCGAACGTGTACACATTTTCAGAGGAGCCCGTTAAAAAAAACCCCATTTTCACGTGTTGCTGAATGGGGAAAAGTATGCATTTTGGGTGTGCAGTTTAAAAAATAAGCATTTTTTCCAGAGTGAAAATTCACATTTTTCCCGATCAAGGGGGAAGGGGAAGATGCTCATGTTTGGGAATGCAAATGGGGGAAACCAAGCTTCAGAGAAGAATCTGGGGGACTTTCACAACCTCGAACATTGCAGGTTCACTCATCGCTAATCCTTGTCTAAGCAACACCCACACATAAGCAGCTGCCATATATGAAGTCAGGCTATTTGGCCACCTAGCCCAGTATTTTCTTCTCTGACCATCCACTGTTCTCCAGGGTCTCAAGCACCTGATCCTCTTTCAACTGGAGAAGCCGGGGGACTGAATCTGGAACTTCCAGCATGTAGAACAGGGTCTCTACCGCCAAGCTGTGCCCCACCAGCTTTAATAACTTGCCATATGCAGGTCAGAAAGCTAAAACTGCAACCTGGAACTCAAACCACATTTGTGTTATCGGCATGCCATTATTATAATATCTTGACTTATCTGCCAAGTGCATTCACTCTAGATTAATTACAAACTGATAAGCATGGAATTTATTCCTCCATGAAATTTGGACAAAAGCAACCATGCAGTCTGAGGGGAACGCAACTGTTTGTCACAATGACAATTCAAGGAGATAAGACTGTTTTGTTCCTTCTCTCTCTCTCTGTTATTAAAAACATACTGCCTCCATATGAGCCTTATCCAACCTGGTACCCTCCAGATGTTTTGGACTTAACCCCGGGTTCTAGTCCCCACTTGGCCATGAAGCTCACTGGGTGACTTTGGGCCAGTCACTGACTCAGCCTAACCTTACCTACCCTACAGGGTTGTTGTGAGGATAAAAGGGAGAGGAGAAGTATCATGTACACCGCCTTGGGTCCTTGGAGGAACATAAATGCAACAAATAAATAAATAACAAATAAACTACCACCATCCCTGGCCAATGGTCAGGAATGCTTGGAGTTGTCGTTCAAAACATCTGGAGAGCACCAGGTTGGGGCAGGCTGTTCTATATGCACAGGAAGTGATTCTCCCACAGCAGAACAGTCCTGTAAGGTAGAACAATGCTGTTATCCTCATTAAAGCTGGAAATTATGGGCTGTATTTTGCATATATACTAATCGCATACTCAGCTGACAAGTGCCGACAGGACTGTAGCCAAAACAGGGCCCCTGGGAAACAAGAGGGAAGTATCAGCAAGATCAGGGGACCCCAGGGTATGCAGAAATACAGAAAACCTTAAGGGGGAAAACCCCTACTGGAGCAAAATAAAAAACCCAACTCAAGCACCCCAGTGAGAACTGAGGATGCTCGGAGGCCACAGAATGGTGAGTAACTGTTGGGGAGGAACAGACAACCAGGGGGAGGGAAAATGGAATGGAGCATCCTTGAAAACAATATGGCTAACATGGCCATGTGTCGTACTTTTCAGAGAACAGTCCTCTGTTTGAAACACTGTCAGTCCTCGACTTCATAGAATCATCGAGTTGGATGGGAACTCAGAGATCATCCGGTCAAACCCCCTGTGCAAAGCAGGTCCTGCAATGCAGGATACAGCGGCAACATCCCTGCCAGATGGCCACCCAGCCTCCGCTTAAATACCTCCAGCAAAGGAGAACCCACCACTTCCCGAGGCAGAGTCTATTCCACTGCTGAACAGCTCTCAGTCTTTCTATTCTATTTCTATTTAAATTACAGCACTCATTCCTAAATTTGCATCTACACATACAAATTAGCTTATGCACATTTCGTGCAAATCTGTGTCTACATTGTGGTGATGCCTTTCCTCTATTTTGGCAATGTGCAAGTGGCTACCCCATGGCTGGGTGGATTACAGAACAGGAGCATCACGCGATGCAGCATTTTGTTGCAGCTCCTACTTGTTAATGACAATACTTAGAATTTGGTGGTTCAAAGTGCCTCTGATACATTCCCACTGATCCTTACAGCATCCCTGAAAGGTAGGCCATCCTGGACAGAAATAATTTGGACCTACCAGATTATTTTTCCAGCCCTCCACTCGATATCTGTCTGGTTAGTTAACCCAGTGGGCCAAAATTATTTTTGGATGTGTGAAGACTTCCCCTGTACTAGGTACACAGGCCACCATACCACACCACCATACCAACTTGATATAGGGCAGCCACTTAGGCACTGCCCCAAACAATAGGGGGGCAATTGACAATAGAGGGCATAGATTCGCATACAATTTGCATGTGCTAATTTATATGTATAGGTGCAAATTTAGAAACTGAGTATAATTTAAATAGAAATACGGTGCGTCTCAACATAGTGGGGAAGACAGGGGTCAGGTGGGCTGTGTGCCTGCTACTCAGTCTGCTCCCAGGGGCAAACCATTGATGGGCACCTTCCAGGCCTCTGCTCTGCTGTCCCTTCTTGGAGTCCTTTATCTTTAGAATGGACGTGGACTGGACAGACCCTCAAATAAACCAGGGGTGGGGAATGTGTTTTCCTCCAGATGTTGATGGAGCATTGCCAATGCTGAGGGATGGTGGCGCTGCAGTCGGGTAGAGTAGCTGCCCAAGGCAAACTGGTGCCCAAGGCAAACCATGCAACTGGCGCCCCCACCCCCAAACCCCGAGGGCTGAGGTTTCTGGTAACCTGGGAAACATTTTCCCCCTATTTTCCATTTTAATGAAGAGGCAACCCCACCCCCCGCAACTTCGGAAGCAGAAATATTATCATGTATAATATAACGTGCCCAAAATGTTTTTGTGTCTTTACTAAGCACAGTATCAGCACAGAGGGTCTGATAAAAACAACAAAGGAGATGAGCGCAGCCCTGGAAGAACGTCCTGGTTGCATCCTCAACCCACAAAGCGCCGCCAGCCCCTAGGCTCAGCCCTCCGAGGGCAAAGGAAGCGGCTGCGCTCGGAGGCGCCTCTCACTCCCTGCCTCCGACTGGGAGCAGCAGCAGAGTAGGAGGATAGCCGCATGGCCTGAGAGTGGACTGGGTCCCAAAGGCGGGTGGGCAGGCGTCCACATCCCCAGTCAGCCCCTCACTCACCTCCAGAGCCTTGGTCATATTCCCTCTGTACATGCATGGGAATTGAAATAATGACATCTCCGTTAGTTTATTTCTTTGTCTTTTAAAACATCTGTATTTCCCCCCTCAGATTTGGCACCCCACTTAACTTGGTGCCCTAGGCAACCGCCTAGTTCCTCTATATGGACAAGTCGCCCCTCGTCACAGTCCAACAACATCTGGAGGGCCACACGTCCCCCACCCCTGAGATAGAGGACAATGCTCTGTAAATTAGGACACGTGGCCACCTTAAACATGAGCCCAGGAGTGACATGATGTTATCATTTCATTTCTGCTCCTTAGGGCGTTTTCTCCTCACCCATAATCTCTGTCGGTGTCGATGTCTATCTGTGACATCAGTGTGGGAACATATAACCGAAGGAGGAGAGGGTGACAGGATGAAGAGTGAGGTAAGGAAGTGTTTGTGTGGGGGGAACGAGCATGGAACACAGCACACTCTGGTGCGACTGAAGAGAGTTCAAATTCTCTGGCAGCAGCAGCTGTGACCCTTGGGGGGCTGGGCTGGGGGGCTTGAGGCTGCACACACAGCCTCTTGCTCAGGCTTCCTCGGGATTGCAAAAGAGCAGGCGTGTTAATAAATATGCGTGTCGTTAGTAACATTGCTGTCCCCTTTCACATGCCCTCTGCGACACACACAGTAACCCTGGAACATTTCCCAGTGGGAAGGGTGTTCTGCTGACAGGACTCCATGTACTCCCAAGCTAATGGAAGTGGACATTTTTTTCGCTTGCTTAGGAATCCTTAAGTGGAGAAAGGGATGGGGAAATAAAAATACTAATTAATACTAAAATTATTATGTAATGTTAATGATCAACGGTGTGTGTGTGTGTGTGTGTGTGTGTGTGTTGCTAGTTATTAAAACCTGTAAATGCAAAACTTGCCTTAAACATGGTATAGCAATTCACACACTTAAACACTGTATACATGACGATTACGCTATTAAGGAAATAATCATTCTTAATTTGCAAGCAATCTGTGGGGAGTTGTAAAGCGTGTAGAAGACTTGGGTTGTCTTGCATATGCCTGGAATGATTGGATCTAGCAAGCTCAGCTCTGGAAAAGCAAGTCACCAATAATAGGATTTAGGAATCCAAATCCATGAAGTAAAACTGACATCACCAAGGGAATAAGAAATCAGATATCAAAGAAGCAGGGGAGAAGATCAGCCTTACCACTGAGACATCCCACACATCAAGGCAGGCTTAGCCAGTCTATCAGTGTGGTTTTCAGTTTTCTTTCTGTACACCATTGGAGATTCCGAAAATCTACCACCCTCAAAGATCATCCATGTAGAGAGAGATATGTCTCACTGACCTGTACAGTTAACAACAATAATAATACTGACAATGGAGGTTGAAAATGTACTTTCTTGGTCACCAGTCACCATCGTGTGTGTCAGGCTCCATCAGCAAAGGCAGCCAAAGGAAAAGCAACAGATACAGCCAAAATGAATATTTGCAAATGTTCAAACAGTGCTGAAATGGTCCATTTTGAATGTGAAATTTTACCTCAGCCTAGCCTTCCCCAAACTGTTGCCCTCCAGATTGTTGGACTACAGCTCCCAGAATTCTTGGCCATTAGCCATGCTGACTGAGACTGATGGTAATTTATTTACTTATTTAATGTATATGCCACCCAACAGCTGAGTTGAAGTCCAAAACATCTGGAGGGCACCAGGTTGGGGAAGGTTGCCTCAGACTGCAAGTCCATTAGACTTCCTGCCACCTTTCGATCGTTTTGGCAGGCATCAAATATGAAATTTCATAGACTGCCAAATGCTGAATAATACTGAATGTCATCTAGGGAATTTTTATTTTATTTTGGTGAACTGAATTTTAATTGTTTTAATAGTTTATGTGGTTTTTAACTTTGTAAGCAAAGTATGGAGTTATACTGGAAGGCAAGGGTACAAATGTCTTAAATAGATAGATAAGTCTACCAAATGCCAAAATGTCATGACCTATCAGCTATCAAATACCATAAAACTGGAGAGCCTGTGTGCTGTAGTGGTTAGAGTGTTAGACTAAGGCTGGGGAGGCTTGGGTTCAAATCCTCACACAACCATGAAGCTCACTGGGTGACCTTGTGGCAGTCACTATCTCTCAGCCTAACCTACCTCCTAGGGTTGTTGTAAGGATGAAATGGAGGAGGGAGAAATCGCATATGCTGCCTTGAGCATCTTGGAGGAAAGATGGGATATAAATGTAGTAAATTTAAAAGTTACCAAACATCATTACAAATCAATGATGAAATACAGAACGCAAATATATAGTAGTATGTTAAATGTAGACATAGAATAATTAATATGTGGTAAATGTTTGAATATTCAGAGAATATCTGGAGGATATTTCATATCAATATTTGCAGAGGAGAATCTCTAAGAGCACATTTGTTTCAGCATGAGCAAGAGAGGTGACAAGGGCAGAAGCCAATGATGATGCACAGCAGTCGCTTAACAAGACATGTTTCAATCCACGTGTTTTGATAGCTCATTAAACCCTTGCAGTGGATCCTGCAGATGTGCTCCTGGTCAGGAGGCCTCAAACCCTCAAGATAAGGAGCCAGTTCCAAGTTCTCCAGCTTGCTCCCATCTCCAGAAAGAGCTGGCAACAGAAAGCTGATCGGGCGCATAACTAGGCAGCAGGAAAGAGAAGCACTTCCCAAAAGTTCACTGACCGCTCTCCTCACAGACGAGGCACATTCCTGGAGAGGGGGCAAAGAAGAAAGTTGAGGGGGATGGGGAGGACACGACAACAACACAGTGTGAACTCTTCAAGGAACCACGTACATTTTTAATAACTAAGCAAAAAAAATACGGTAAGGAGAGACAGAGAGTGCAAACTTGGAAAAATAAGGAAAGGCAACAGACAGAGGGCCATAACGCCCAGGCATTATGTACAAAAGGTCCCAGGCTCCATACAAAGAAGGAATCAGGACACAAAATTAGCTATCAACTTTTTATACGCTGCAGTAGTGTTTCCTTTACTATATTGCGTGAGTGCAGACTGAATTTGTGCCAAATGCTGCTGCTAACCTGCAAATTGACCTTACCTGATACCCTCTGCCTTAGGAATGGGATCTTGTAATGCATCAGGTGCATCCAGTGTTTAGCGATTCTCTCAGACTGCAGAAATGTTGACATTGTAGCACTTAGGGAAAGAAAATATTTGGCAAACTTCACACACACACACACACACATGCACCTGCAAGCCCAGAAATATACTTGGCTCCTTTAGCTTGGTCTACGCTTAAAATTAAAAAGTCAGATGGTCAAGCATACAGCTTTTTTCACTTATTAGTACCAGTAGCACTAATTGGGAAGAGATGCTATTCAATCAAGACTATTCCATTACAGCGTAGCTTTAGGAACATAAGAAAAGCCCTGAGGCTGGACCAGACCAGCATTCTAGTCCAGCATTCTGCTCACACAGTGGCCAACCAGATGCCTATTGAAAGCTCACAAGCAGGACATGAGCTCAACGGCACCCTTCCTCATGACTAGTAGCCACTGATAGCCTTATCCTCCATGAATTTGGCCAATCCTCTTTTAAAGCCATCCAAGTTGGTGGCCATCACAACATCTTGCGGTTCATAGTTTTAATTCTGCACTGAAGAAGATTGGTGTGAAGAAGGACTTCCTTTTATCTGTCTCGAATCTCCTACCATTCAGCTTCATGGGATGACCCCTTTGGATTCTGGTACTGTGAGAAAGGGAAGAAAACCTCTCCCTATCCACTTCGTCCATACCAGGGTACAAAAAGCATGGGCCACAGAAGGCTCTCCCAAGCCCTGTCTGGCAACCCCCCAGCGTCTTCTGCTGCTGAAAACATGGGATAACCACTCTAGAAACATGCTCTATGGTTCCTGCCATGGAGCAAGAATGCTGTTCCTCAAGCAACCAGGAAACAGTGCAGAAAGGTTCTTGCCTACTCCTTGAGATGCTCTAGGAATGAAGTTCCTGCTCTTTGGTTTTTCACCCTTTACTTGGTGATGGCCATGGGTGGGTTGGAGCAGGGAGGGAGCTTTACTACATTGATGCTGTTGCTCCAAGACCAAGATTTGTTGCTGCTGGGATGAGTGTGTGTGTGTGTGTGTGTATGGAGGGGGTGGAGAGAGAGAGAGATGGGGGGTGGAGGGGGGTGGAGAGAGAGAGAGAGAGAGAGAAAGAAAGAAAGAAAGAAAGAAAGGTGTGTGTAGGTTGTATGAGAGTACACCATGCATAATTTTAAATGCCTCTTTCATGTCCCCCTCTTACTCATCCTTTTTCTAAGCGAAAAAGCTCCAAATGTTCTCACCGTTCTTCATGCAGGAGTTGCTCTAGCCCTGTGATCATTTTGGTTACCCTTTTCTGCACCTTTACCAGCTCTACAATATCCTTTCTTGCGTGTAGTGATGAGAACTATACACATTATTCCTTGTATAAGGGCATTATGCTACTGGCAGTTGTATTTCCGATTCCTTTCCTAATGATCCCCAGTTTGACACATGCACACACCCAGCTGTCACAGACTGCATCAAAATTTTCCCTATAGTATACACCACAACCCCAAGATCTCTTTCATAGACACTGCCACCAGGTCCCATCAGCATATATGTGGGGTTGGGATTTTTTCTACACTGAACTGCATTTGGCATTTTAATGCCCATTCCCCTCAATTCGGAGAGATTCTTCTGGAACTCTTCATTGTCCTTTTTCGTTTCAACCACCCTAAATAATTTGGTGTCATCAGCAAACTTGGTCACCTCACTGCTCACCCCTAACTCTCAGTCATTTATGAGCAAATTAAAAAGCACCAGCCCCGATACAGATCCTTGGGGAACCCCACTTTTTACATCCCTCTATTGCAAGAACTGTCCATTTTTTTTCTAGGATGCTTCCAGATGAACAGCTTTTAGTGTTACCAGTCAAAAGGCACTGTATAGCTATTAATGTACCCTTTGTGGTAAGAAAAATGACGGCAGAAGCAGTGGGAAAACATGGGAGGTAAAAGAGAAGACAATGCCAGCTGTGGCCCCCATCAAATTCTGTGACTAAATGAAAGAACCTCATCTGGAGGCACAGCTGCACCAACTGAATTCCCAACACGTTTCAACACAAGTCTTTATCAAGGGAAAAACTCTTAGAGAGCAATCCTATGGCCACTAGACACTGTCTAGAGGGCCATAGGATATGCTCCTTTCTAGGAACCGACCTTGGTGCCCGCACTCCGCGGTCGGTTCCCAGAAATCTGACCTCCCCCCTCGTCCGTGCTGCCTTTGGGGCAGCACGGAGAAGCCCCATTCTCTGCACTTGGAAGACAAACGCGGAGCGACTGAAAAGGGGCAGAGCTTGGGGGTGTTCCGGAGCAGGGACAGCAGAGCTGCGCATACAACGCATCCTATGTGTCGTACGGCAGCTTCCTCTTCCTGTCGGGCCCTGCGCCGCTAGACAGCTGAAAACAGCTGTCTAGTGAAAAAGAGCAAGGCAGGAGAGGCATGAAGGGAATGATTCCCCCCCCCCCGTGCCTCTTCTGCCTTGCTTAGGATAGGCGGTCGCCTCCGAGTTTGGGAGTGGCCGCCTATCTAGTTAGGATTGCGCCCTTAGAGAATGTTCTGGAGGATTCCCGCTCCCTTACTTAAGGGAGAGGGAATCCTCCAGAAAAGTCTCTAAGAGTTTTCCCCTTGATAAAGACCTGTGTGGAAACACATTGGGAATTCAACTGGTGCAACTGTTCCTTTTTTTATTTTGGTTTCCAGTCTTACAGCTGCTTTTTCTGATCCCTATTGGTACTGTTGCCTCATCTGGAAGCACTCTTACTCTCTGATTTCCATTCTTCGACCAGTTACTGATCCATAAAAGGACTTCTCCTCTTATTCCATGACTGCTAAGTTTGCTCACCAGTCCTTAATGAGGGCTTTCTCAAAAGCCTTTGGAAAACCAAGTACATAATGTCTACCAGATCACCTTTATCCATATGCTTCTTGAGACTCTCAAAGAACTCTAAACATTTACTGAGGCAGGACTTACCTTTGCAGAAGCTATGTTAATTCTTCTTCAGCAAGACTTGTCCTTCTCTATACTTACTAATTTTATATTTAATAATGCTTTCCACCAATTTACCCCAAACAGACATTAAGGGTGCAATGGCTGGCTGGGGCATGTTAGGAGCTGTAGGCCTTTTTTCTGCCTAAACATGCACATCCTAAGCTAACCAGTCTAATTTTTCAGGACCCCTCCCTCTAATCTGTTCTTAAAAATTTGCATTGCATTGGCCACTTTCCCATCATCTGCTACAGAGGCTGATTTTAGAGACATGTTACTTTTGCTAGAAGATCAACAATTTCACATTTGAGTTCTTTAAGTACTCTTGTACTTAAAGAGTACTATACTATATGGACCTGATTATTTGTGTGTTTTCAGTATGGCAATAAGGACTGGAACTTCATCTCTTGTCACACTATTTGCCTCAGACTCCCTGAAAATATCACTTCAGGCATGGATATCTGCCCTACATCTTCTGCAGTGAAGACAGACACAAATAATTCATTCAGCTTTTCTGCAGTCTCCTTATCCTCCTTTAGTACTCCTTTAATTCCTTTGTAATTCTACAATCCAACCACCTCCCTAGCCAGTTCCCTGCTACTGCAGTATTTAAAGTTGTTGTTGTTGTTTTTTAAATGTTGGTCTTTATGTTATTAGCCATATACTCCTCAAAATCCTTTTTTGCATCCCTTATTGTCTGCTTGCAGTTTTTTGTGCAAGTTTGTTTTCCTGTTTGTTCTCCTCATTTGGGCAAGACTTCCATTTTCTGAAGGAAGCTTTCTTTTCTTCAAGGCGTTCAAGACGAGGCTGGACAGCCATCTGTCAGGGATGCTCTGAGTTGGATTCCTGCATTGAGCAGGGGGTTGGTCTCGATGGCCTTGTAGGCCCCTTCCAACCCTACGATTCTATGATTCTCTAATAGCTTCCTTGACACTGCTTGTTAACCATGCTGGTGACCTCCTGGACTTGGCGCTACCTTTCCTGACCTGCGGTGTATATTTTTAGCTGAACTCCTATAATTGTGGTTTTGAGTAAACAGAATTCTGGAGAGTTGTGACATCTTGACTTTCCCTTTCAACTTCCTTTTTGCCAATCCCCTCATTTTTTAGAAGTTTCCTCTTTTGAAGTCAAATATGACTGTTGGACCTCAATGGCAATTTTCTATTTATACATAAATTAAATTGGGAAGGCACCTTCTGTGAGCAGAGCCCTTCCATCCACAGAAGGCAGAGATCCTGGTTCCAATCCTCCCCCCACCCCTCTCTCTCTCCAGCTAAAGGCACACTTTGATTATGACAATCAAGCCTGTTGACTTGATGCAACTCCAACTTACAGCTTCCTTTAAACCTTTCAGCTTGTAAAATGAGAAACTCTGGCTTTAACGCAGACGGGCAGCTGAGTCAGGAGATTACAAGCCTTTAATATCACATATATCGTACATATGTGCCAGGACATATGCAGATACTGGGGCTGGCTTGAAATGACAGTGATCATTTCAGAGCTCTTTCATTCACACTGGAATTGATTGTCTTGACAGGTTAATTTTTTGGTGAAATAAATAATAATGTCTTGTGAAAACTAGAATGTGCTTTATTCGAAAGTCACTGTTTCCACAACTCTCACACTAGGTCCTGGGCACCAGTTAGGATTATGTCCAGGGTTGACTTCCCTCTGGTCAGTTCCATGACTATCTGTTGTAGGGCACAGTCATTTGGGGTACAATACTATGCAGAAAAAAATCTACAACTCCCAGCATTCCTCAGCCAGCCATGCAGGCCAACCATGCAGGCTGGGGAATGCTGAGATTTATAGGACTTTTTCTGTCTAAACATGCCTAGAATTGCACCCTTGGGGTATCTAGACATTTTACCTCTTTGTTGTGGAACGTGCATTTATCCAGTCTGTATGAGCGTAATTGAAGTCACACATTACTACACACATTTGGCCACAGCATGAAGAACTTCATCAGGAGGGCTTTAAACTGAATCCTACGGGGAAGGGAGATGTAATGTTGGGGGTAACAATGGACGTAGGCGCATGCACTGCAACGGAGAGAACAGCTCTGATAGCACCCAATAATAGTCTTCAGATGCATGTAGGAAGAAAGCCAGACTATGAAGCACATGGTCTTTGATGTCTATATACTAATGCCCAGAGTATGGGAAACAAACAGAACGAAATTGAACTCTTAATACAGGAGGGAAATTATGACTTGATAGGTATAACTGAGACTTGGTGGGATGACTCTCATGACTGGAATACAGCAATCGAAGGATATAACTTATTCAAAAAGAACAGGAGGAACAGAAAGGGAGGTGGGGTTGCACTGTATGTGAAAAATACATATCTCTGCACAGAAATACAGGAGGAGGAGCTTGGTAGCCCCATCGAGAGCATCTGGATCAAAATAAATGGAGCAAAGAATAAAAGGAACCTGGTGGTCGGAGTCTACTACCAGCCACCCAATCAAGGAGAAGACGAGGATGAAACTTTTGAAAAGCAAATAGCCAATGTTTTAAGGAAGCATGATGTAGTAGTAATGGGGGACTTCAATTTCCCCGATATTTGTTGGGAGACAAATTCTGCCAAACATGGCCCCTCCAGGAAATTCCTGACTTGTGTGGCGGATAACTTCCTCCTACAGAAAGTAGAGGAAGGAACTAGAGGATCGGCTATCCTTGACTTGATCCTAACCAACAGAGATGACTTAGTGGATAAAGTAGCAGTTACAGGAACTCTGGGGGAAAGCGACCATGTTGTACTCGAGTTCTTGGTTCTAAGGGAAGCAAAAGCCGAGTGTAGTCAAATGCGTACCCTGGATTTTAGGAAAGCTAATTTTAATAAACTCAGAACAATGATCAGTAAGGTCCCATGGCAAGCGATGCTAGCGAGAAAAGGAGTCCAAGATGGGTGGGAGCTTTTAAAAAAGGAAATTCTTAAGGCACAATTATAAACAATTCCAACAAGAAGAAAAGGTGGAAGACAACAGAAGAAGCCCATGTGGCTTCACAAAAAGCTTAGGGATGACCTGAAAACAAAAAAGGACACATATAGGAAGTGGAAAGAAGGCCAAGTAACAAAGGAAGAGTACAGGCAGGTAGCACAGAATTGTAGGGATGGTGTCAGGAAGGCTTAAGCTGAGAATGAGCTGAGGTTAGCAAGGGATGCTAAAAACAACAAAAAGTCTTTCTTCAGCTACGTGCATAGTAAAAGACAGAGGAAAGAAATGGTTGTTCAGCTATTAAATAAGGATGGCAAAACAATAACAGATGACAAAGAAAAGGCAGAGGTGCTCAATTCCTACTTTGGCTCAGTCTTCTTCCAAAAGAGGGTCTATGACCCCCCTGGCAAAGGCGAAGTACAGGCTGAAGGGGCAGGATTGCAGCTTGAGATCGATAGGCATATGGTCAAGGAACACCTAATTACTTTGAATGAGTTCACATCTCCAGGGCCAGATGAACTGCATCCTAGAGTAATAAAGAAACTGGCAGAAGAACTCTCAGAACCGCTGTCTATTCTCTTTGAGAAATCATGGAGGACGGGGGAAGTGCCAGATGACTGGAGGGCTAATGTTGTCCCGATCTTCAAAAAGGGTAAAAAAGAGGAACCTGGGAACTACCGACCAGTCAGTCTGACATCAATCCCTGGGAAAATTCTGGAGCAGTTGATAAAGGAATCCATCTGGAAGCACCTTGAAAACAATGCAGTGATTACTTGAAGCCAACATGGATTTGTCAAAAACAAGTCCTGCCAGATGAATCTGATCTCATTTTTTGATCAAGTAACCTCCCTTGTGGACCATGGGAATGCTGTAGACATCATAAACCTTGACTTCAGCAAAGCTTTCGACAAAGTGCCCCATGATATCCTGATGAGCAAACTAGCTCAAAGTGGGCAAGATGAAACAACGATCATGTGGATCCACAGTTGGCTACAGAATCGGACTCAAAGAGTGCTTATCAATGGGACCTTCTCAAACTGGGGAGAGGTAACGAGTGGGGTACCGCAGGGCTCAGTCCTGGGCCCAGTGCTCTTCAACATTTGTATTAATGACTTGGAGGAGGAGGTGCAGGGGATGCTGATAAAATTTGCAGATGACACAAAATTGGGTGGGATAGCTAATACTTTGGAAGACAGAAACAAAATTCAAAGTGATCTGGATAGACTGGAGCACTGGGCAGAAAACAACAGAATGACATTTAATAGGGAAAAATGCCAAGTTCTGCACCTAGGAAAAAGAAACCAAATGCACAGTTACAAGATGGGGGATACGTGGCTCAACAACACTACACTATCCAGAAAGGGCATCCAGATTTTGTATTCAGAAGAGATGGCCGTGTCCCACTGGTTCTCTCCACTCCACCTGTTTTCTGTTAATTCCACTGTGTATATGTTCTCCTTTAAAACCAAGTACTCCAATTCCCCCACCCAGAGGCTTTTCTGCAATTGAAAATGTCAGGGTGCAATTCATTATGCATATGTCAAAGTTTTGCCTTCCTCACCTCCAGGCCACATTCTCTCCCCTGCTTTCCCCCTACCCTCACCTGCCCCCTGACTGCTCTCTAGTCTGTACTTCTCTCTCTCCTCTGGACCATCTGCTCTTTTGACCCTCCTTTCCCAGTAGTTCCCCCACCCCAGTCTGCTTTGACCTGTTGATGTGCGGTCCCTGCCCCATCTTCTCTCAGGCCTCTTCTTTTTCTCTCTCCCCATTCCTAGATCCGTTGGGCTGCGCTGGCTCTCTGCCCAGCCAGAACAGCTCAGCCAATGAGACCTGTGACAGTATCGCTGCCTGAGTTTTCACCACCACCACCACCACCACCACCACAGAATTCGTAAATGGATTGCGATAATCTAGATTACCGACTATCTACGGGCCAAACCAGGCATGACACTAAATGTGTCTTGGGGAATTCATTGGTTTTAGAAGTGTAAATAGCAGCTATACCCCCCCCCCCGCCCACCACGACCCCCTTGCAGGATCAGGAGAGCAGTGTGTAGTGAGGGTTAATCCCCCCTTCCTCTCAATAACAATGCTAATGGCACCAGTGGGAGCTCCCCTGCCCAGGGTTAATAGCAGCATTGGGAGGGGTGAGTTCCAGGGGGGAAAGGAAAAACACCCACCCCATTGCCATGGTCCTGATCCTGCCCAGGCCCCACATCAACTGCTATTTACACTTATTTATTTATATAGTTATTACATTTCTACACCACCCAATAGCTGAAGCTCTCTGGGCAGTTTACAACACTTCTACATATGGTTGCACAACCCCCTCCCCTCTCCCCCGGTGTCATGTCTGGCATTGTGTCTACTTTGGCCCTACGTGGAATACAGCTGTGCAAGTATTATGGACACATATGGGATAGTGCCTGTGACATCACTAGTGGCAAGCTATGCACCCTTTACACACACACACACACACACACACACACACACACTCATGCCATATGGTGATTATTATTTTTGCAATTTTTAAAAACTCTTTGGTGACTAATATGCACTGCAAACACTGGAGTGTGCATGGCATGCTACTTTAAAAGTAATTAGGGTTATTTTAACGTTTTTCCTCGCTGCTCTCCAGTTGTACAAAGCCAGTGCCGACTCTGCCGAGGCATTCATTCAACGTGTTAAAAGAGAGTTGTGAACAGCATAACTGGGGCATTCTGTGCTCATACACCGACACAGATCTATGACAGGGTTTTCAAAAGAAGCAGGCCATCTGGCCCAGGAGCCCAAGGAGACTGCTGTTGGCTAGCGACTGTTCAGCCCAGAGGAAGACTTTTATCATGTGGGCCTTGAGCTCTGTTGCCCCAGGTCTCTGTGTGTGGCTTACAGCATTATTTTTCAGCCCTTTCAAAACTGGGGCTCCTGTTTAACCATAACCTGCGACAGGGGACCTATTTCTCTTCCTTCTTTTTCTAAAAACCACATGTGTCTGCTACTGTGTTTCTTGCTCTGTGTTTTTTCTTCATTACTTTCTGTGTGATTTTCATGAGGCACAAAAGCATAGTTGACATAAAATGTCAACCGAATTTCCTGATCTGGATTAATCCCTTATACAGCCACCTGATTAAGATTGTTCCCACTGCATATGGCTGACTTTGTCCACAAAGGGCATCACACTTGGGAAACATTTCTCTCTTACCACAGTTTGTTGCTGTCGTGCAGACCCTACCTTGCATGTATCTTGATGCCCAGCACACCACGTCTTCAGTGATTTTCATATATATATTTATCACATGGAAAGTCATCTTTATGGATGGTGGCAGAGTCCAGTTGGGGGCTTGAGCTTGGTAGATTACCACCAGCTCGGTCCCCCCAGGCTGGAGTCTGTGGACCACCACACTTGCCCGACTCAGTGTGTGCTGAGTCGGGTAAGTGCAAAGGGCCCTGCTCCTCTGCTGAGCCATCACTGGCTGCTTGGCCTTTTTCGTAAAGGCCAATTTGATGTAAATGGCAGCCATAAAGAAGGCCATTTATGCAACATTACAGGCGTAAATGGTCTACAGACCATTCACACCTGTAATTTGGCATAAACGGGACTCTTTATGGCCACCATATACGTAAAATCAGCCTTTATGGAAAAGGCCGAGCCACCTGTCAACCCCTTGCAAGGAAGGAGAGCTCGAGGGGCCGCCGCCACCACCAAGCAACCGCACCACTCTCTGCCGGGCACCGGATGAGGGAGGTGTGGATGCTTGGTGGCAGCAGCCCCTCGTGCTCTCCTTCCTTGCAAGGAGAGTGCGAGGGGGCGACAGGTGGCAGGGACAGGCTCGCAAGGAGCTGCAAGCTCTCCCCAAGCACCCATGGACCATCCGGTGGCTCTCCCACACACTTGCCAGGGTCAGGTAAGTAGTGGGGGTTCAGTGAGTGGCAAGGGTGCAGGAGGGTTAGAACACAGAAACATAAGGAGAGCCCTGCTGGATCAGACCAAGGGTCCATCTAGTCCAGCATTCTGTTCACACAGTGTCCCACCAGCTGTCGACCAGGAACCCAAGCAGCCTCCCACTCATGTTCCCCAGTAACTGGTGTTCATCCATCCCTAGTCATCTTTATTCTGTTTGTAAATTTAGTCTGACTGAATGTCGATGACTGAGGACATGTAAGTCCACTGCTAGGAAATCCGGTTCTTTTTTATTCGATGGAGTTCAGCAACATGTATGACGCAATTTATGTTTGTGCCCAAACTCTTCCCCGAACTCCAGGAACTTTTTTTGCACATTCTTTTCTCCGCAGGTTCTGCAATTTGCGCTAATTTCTGAGCAATTTGTGCAGATTCAGCCATAATTTCCACAAATTGCTCAGAAATTTGTGCAGATTGCAGAACCTGCGGGGGGAAAGTGTGCAAAATGCCTGGGAAATCTGCAGACTACCCCAACTCACTCCAGACTGAGTTGGGTGCCACAGCAGGAACTGGAACAAAGTCCAGGGGGAAATCCACCTCCCCAAATTGATTTCTCTGGCATCCTTACTGAGGACAAAATGGGGTGGGGTGGGGGGGGTGCTAAAGAAAGGCAGGGAAGCATCTCCAGTCATGACAGAGACTCCCCAGCAATGTAGAAAACAGCGGAGGATCAAACTGAGCCCATTCTCCCCTTCAAATCCGAGATAGCCAGAGTACAGCAAAAGCCCCCATTACAAACAGGATTGCATTGATATATTACCCTTTTCCTCACCTGGTTCTTAGGAACTTCAGAAGCTACTTTACCGCAAGTCAGGGTCCATCTAACTCAGTATTTTCTGCATTGACTGGCAATAGCTCTGCAGGGGTTCAGGCAGGAGTCTTTCCCTGACCTCCTTTCAGTGGAGGCTGGTGGCTCCAATGTCAGTGGGGCGATGACACTGCTCAAGGTTTCAGTCAGAACCCTCCTGGATAGCTTCGCACCTTAGATTGCTCCTTTAGAGTTCTGAAGCGGATTTGTTGCCCTGCTAACATCAGAGACACCATCCTCCACTGCCTCCTGTGTTCAGTGCTGGAGTTTGAACCTGGCACCTGCAGCATCCTAAGCATGTTCTCTATCACTGAGCTACAGCTACTCGCCAGTCATTAGGAACGTACGATGCTGCTTATCCTGAGACAGATCATCAGTCCACCTAGCTTAGGTCTGCATCAGCCGTTCCCATCCTGGTACCCTCCCAGATGTGCTGGCGGTGGGATGAAGGGAGTTGATTTGATATCTAGAGGGCACCAGGCCAGCTTTCTGGTAAAATGCAATGCCCCTCAATAGCTAACACAAAAGCCCTGTGTGCTGGGGGAGTTTGCTTTCCTGGTTGCCAAGAGAAGAAAACAAGTTGGGGAAGGCTCTTTATTTATTTATTTATTTACAATATTTATATACCGCTCCACATCAGAGGTGGAGGAAAATTCTGAGAGTGCCTTGGACTGCAAGAAGGTCAGACCAGTCCATACTCCAGGAAAGAAAGCCAGACTGCTCACTTGAGGGAAGGATCTTAAAGGCAAAACTGAAGTACTTTGGCCACATAATGAGAAGACAGGACACCCTGGAGCAGATGCTGATGCTAGGGAAAGTGGAAGGCAAAAGGAAGAGGGGCTGACCAAGGGCAAGGTGGATGGATGATATTCTGGAGGTGACGGACTCGACCTTGGGGGAGCTGGGGGTGGCGACGGCCGACAGGAAGCTCTGGCGTGGGCTGGTCCATGAAGTCACAAAGAGTCGGAAGCGACTGACAGAATAAACAACAACAACGATAACCAGGCATATACCATGATCTTTATCGTTAACCAGATAACGAGCTAACCCAAACTGACCAAACTAATAATGACTCCTGTCAAGGAGGTAACTGATTTGGGACCGCACACAAACCTGTAAAAATTAGTGACAATCCTCAGTACCCCAGAGCTGGGGGTGGCGACAGCCAACAGGAAGCTCTGGCGTGGGCTGGTCCATGAAGTCACGAAGAGTCGGAAGCAACTGACTGAATATACAACAACCACATCAGAAGTTTTTGGAGTGGTGAACAACAAAGGTAAAGGAATAAAACACCAGGTTAAAACAGTTAAAACGTTTCTTAAAAAGACAAATTCCAGTAAGGATGAATTTAATAAACTGCAGCTGGTCATGCAAGGAAGGCCTCTTGAAATAACCATGTCTTCAAGAGGCGCCGGAAGGAACACAATGTTAGTGCCTGCCTGACCTCCAAAGGCAGGGAGTTCCACAGGAAGGGGGCCACCACACTGAAGGTTCTTTTCTTGGTGGACACCAACCAGGCCATGGGTCCATGTGGAACCACCAGGAACATGCCCTCTGATGACCTCAGTGACTGGGCAGTTTGGTAAAGAATCATAGAATATTATCATAGAATAGTAGGGTTGGAAGGGGCCTATAAAACCCCTATACGGAGGTGCTTTCTCAGTTATCCTGTTCCCAAGTTGTTTAGGGCTTTGTACACTAGTACTAATACCTTAAATCTGGCCCAGTAGTGAATAGGCAGCCAGTGCAGTTCCCTCAGCAAAGGAGTTGCGCGCTGAAAAGTGGCAGCTCCCGACAACAGCTGAGCTGCTGCATTCTGCACCAGCTCCAGCTTCCGGAGCAGCCTCAAGGGCAGCCCCTCTTAAAGCGCATTGCAGTAATCCAGTCTTGAGGTTAATAATGCCTGTACCACAGTGGTCAAGCTATCCCTGTCCAGGAGAGGCCGTAGCTAGCAAACCAGCTGAAGCTGGTAAAAGGCTCTCCAAACCGCCACAGCCACTTGGGCTTCCAGAGACAATGATGGATCTAGGAGTACCCCCAGACTACGAACCTGATCTTTCAGGGGGAGCGCAACCCCATCCAGAACAGGCAATGAGCCCATCTCCCAGACCCAGGAACCACATACTCACAGGGCTTCCGTCTTGCCAGGATTCAGCTTCAGTTCATTGGCCCTCATACAGCCCATTACTGAGTTTAGACACTGATCCAGGACTTGCATAGCCTCTCCTGATTCAGATGTCACAGGGAGATGGAGCTGCATGTCATCAACATGCTGATGGCATTTAGCTCCAAATCCTGCTGTTCTAGAGACTCTCTAGGGAGGGAGCTGAGTTCTAAAGAATGGCATGTCCAGCAACTCACATTAACTTAATGTTAACCAGGCAGGCCCCAAAGAGGAGGAAATCGGGATGGCCCCTGGTAAACAGGGACACTTGTTGGAGCATACAAGGCGGTGCGACTGACCTGGCGTCTACTTGTCACGCCAGCTTTCTGGTAAAATGCAGTGCCCCTCAATAGCTAACACAAAAGCCCTGTGTGTTGGGGGAGTTTGCTTTCTTGGTTGCCAAGAGAAGAAAACAAACCAGGCGGCTAAAATGAGCCAAGTCACAGAAAAGGAAGGTCGAAAGAAAAACATGCTGATCTGTTTGTCCTGCCACTTGATGCGTTTCAGTTCCCTGAGGACCCCAAATCATTTTTGTTTCCTGATTGTAATAAAGTGGCAATTCGAAATGTTATTCCGACAAACAGATATGTCCATGTATTTATAGACATTGGAAAAACACTGCTAGACATGAGGAGTTCCTCAGGATGCGGTTGCTTTGTCCTTTAAGTGGGGTGTGGACAGAAAGCCAACCCTGCTTCTAAATATAGAAGAAAATAACAAGGAATATTGCATGCAAAGTGGAGAACTGCTGTGCCACTGGCTACTTTAAATCTAGATTGATGGGGATCTCCCACTCACTTTGGGCATTTCACTACAGCACCACAAACTGCCAAGGAAGAGTTTCCTCAGCAGGTTGAAGCACCTGAGGCCGGCGCTACCACTAGGCAAAGTGAGCCGGCTGCCTCAGGCGGCAGATGCTGGGGGGATGGAAGCAGCAGTGGCAGGACCCGTCCCCAGCCATTCCTCCTGCATGCTTCAAAACACTAGTGTCGATCCAGCCATGGATAGGATCAGGCTGCACAAGTAAATCCCTCATGAGTAAATGGAGCAAAAAGGGGAGGGATAAAGTAGGCATGCTCTGTACTATATAGTGAATACTTTCCTCTGTCCCCATCTCAGTTCTTTGGGTTTGGGGGGCCCATATCTTCAGTCCTAAGGGAAGAGAAGACAGGTGGTATAGTAGTGTGGACTGCGTCTGCTTTACTTACTGACCTAAAGTAAGATACCCATTTAAAGCAAAATCTGTGTATGCTCAAGAGTACTATGCAACTGCACTTGGGATATCTTCTGCCGGTCCTGATGGGTCTCCACATGGTTTGATTTAAAAGCAGATAATAATACTTGGCTATTGATAAAGCACTTTCAAGTGTCAAAGTGCTTCACGTACATTAGCTCAGGAATCCTTAGAATAACCCTCCTTTCGAATAAAGCACCTTTGGGTTTTCACAAGGCATTCTTATTTATTTCACTGAAACATTAACAAATCAAAACCATCCATTTCTGTGCAAATGAAAGAGCTCTGAAATGAACATTGGCATTTCAAGCCAGCCCCAATACCTGCATATGTAACCTTCTGGCCCATATGTATAATAATACGTGATATTAAAGGCTTGTAATCTCCTGACTCAGCTGCCTAAATTAAAGCCAGAAGTTTCTCATTTTATAAGCTGAAAGGTTTAACGGAGGCTGGAAGCTGGGGTTGCCTCAAGTCAACAGGCGTGATTGTCATGATCAAAGTGTACCTTTAGCTGGAGAGAGAGAGAGTTGGTTCCAGGATCTCTGCCTTCTCGGGAATCTCCCTCTCTCCCACATCCCCCATTCCATAGGGTTCCCCAGTCACCTGTGTAGCATTTTCAGGGGGCTGGAGGGGCTGCTGTGAGGAGGAGAGGGGCAAGAATGTCTGCTTCTGGCAGCCCAGTTGCACACACCTGTATCTGGATCCAACCCTAACAGTGCAATCCTGTGCTTGTCTACTCAGAAGTAAGCCCTATTTAGACTTACTCCCAGCTACACACGTACAGGATTGCAGCCTAAGTTTGCTAAAGAGACATAGGGTTGGTTCACACATAAGGCCAAACCTTGAGTTGGTGTAACAGGGACAAGTCTTGTGTTCACACACGAGGGTGGCTACTCCCGCATCACCAAAAGGGAGGACAAAAAAAGACACATATCTGCATAAAATTTGCATGTGCTACTTTATAGAGAGAGATGCAAATTTAGAAATAATTATTATAACTGAGATAGAAATAAAGTATATCTTACGGCATAGTGGGGAAGACAATGCCCACGGGAGTGGAGTTAGGGACGTCAGAGAAATCCGCCACGGACTCAAATGAGGCCAGCTTCTTTGGCATCCAGCCTCTGGAATCTGTGGTAAAACAGTTCCACTTCCCTCTGCTCTAAAACAATCCTGGCTGGAATAACACTCTGATTTTGCAGGATTGGTAACATGATAATGGTGGCTGGTTATTACTGTATCACCAGTGCTTCGGGACCCTAGTGCTATTTCAGCCTGAATCCTCTTAGAGCTGAGGTAAGTGCAGTGGTATGGAGCTAGAGTGTGGCTCTGTGGAATCCTTATGGAGCAGAACTGTTCCAGAGGATTCCAAGGTAGAGAAATGGTATCATTTTCTGGTCAGGTGGATTCCCCACTGGAATAGAAGGTGGGGAATCTGTAGTTCCCTAGGTGGAGTATCTTGCTCAGTCTGCTGTCTAGAGGCTGTTGATGGATAGCCATTTCAAGGCCCAGCTCTTCTTTCTAATGGTTCTTCATCTTGGACAGGACAGCTCTTCAAAATACTTTGTAAAATAGGACAAATGGCCACCCTGTCATATAATGTCTTCCCCCCCTGCCCCCGCACTTTGCTTTAAGCAGTGGAAACCCCAGTTTGCTATTTCATCCATATCACCAAAAATAAATTTACGGAGCAAGAGAAAATAAACACATTACAGGATTCTTTAATACAAAATCTAACAAACATATATACAACACCACAAATAATTTTAAAAACCTGATAGGTCAAAATGTCTAAAAACTGTTAGAAAATTGGCCAAACGCATTTCAACATGAAGTCTTCATCAGCAGCCTACAACAAATCTCTTTTGCTGCAGAGCGAGGAAGGGATTCCTCAAAAGTTTGTGGGAACCTTCAGCCAGTTGGACAGGAAAAGCAGCCAACTCGGGAAGACATCAGAAACCTTGCAAAATGTGTGGGAAGCCGTTGCAGGCTCAGAGCAGAAATTCCCAGAGCGCTCCCTGTTTCACACCGGAAAGCACCATCCTGCAAACTTCAGGATTTAACCCCTACATGGCATGCATGCTCTGTGGAACTTAGAAGTAAATCTGTCTGTCCTTGCTCTCTCCCTACCTCACAGCCTTTTGCGGGTTCAGATGCCTTCAGAGGAGAGCACAAGCATGACAAGAACTGCACTACAAATTTAAAATGGTTCCATACCAGTTGAACCACCATGAAGTTGGCAAACTGAAGGGCCGTAGCTTAGTGACATATTTGCATGCCAAAGCAGGGATGTTATTCAGTCCCTTCCATCTATGTTTTGCAGATTATCAGGTGTATTTCGTTCCATTGTCCGCTCATTGATGGAATCAGATTGTTTTTTACCAGAATTTTGTTCTACTTGCGCTAATTCTCATTACCACAAGCGCACATTAGTGCTAATGCACTCTTGTGCACTTGCACAAATGTGCTAATGTACATTAGTTAATGCTCATTAGTGTTAATGTGCATTAGCATAATTCCCCCTAAAAGTTTAAAAACGGTCCACAACTCCACAGAATCAGTGGGTCCCAGAAAGAGCTGGTCCACTGTGGAATCTGCAGGTCGAATGCACAGAAATCCAAACTCATTTGAATCTGTTGCAGATTTCTCTGACATCCCTATGCAGAAGGTCCTCAATATCTCCTGGTAGGGCAGGAAAAAGTCCTGCCTGAAACCCTGGACAGCTGCTGCCAGTCAGTGTTGACAATACTGGGCTAGATGGACCCATGGTCTGACTCAGTATAAGGCAGCTTCCTATGATCTTATGAGATTCCTCAGGGAAACCTGGGAATTACAGTGGTGTGTGGGGGCTGAGTGTTATTTGTGCCCCTTTCACAGGACTATAATTCCAAGAGTTCCTTAGTTGGTTGGTAGCCATAGCAGTTAAACAGGTTTGCTGCGACATGGTGCAGATATGATGATTGTCTTTAAAAACAAACAAATACCACCAACCCAAACTACAGCTAGAGAGAAGGGATTATAAAAAGGGAGCAGTTAGCCCAGACATAGAAGCCCCAAAGCACCACACAGTACCTCTGTGCTTTGAGCAGGCATGTGACAGGCAGAAACCCAACAGGTACAGCCTGCACATCACTCTATCTCTGTGCTGTCAAAGGCTGCACCAGCTGAACTTCTGCCAACATGTATAAGCTTCTAAAGTTTACAGGACCCCTGCTAGAAAAGTGGTAGGAATGCTACAATTAAGGGAGCACAAAAGGGGAACTGCATCTGGAGCTCATGAAAAACAGGCCAGTAGCCACAGTGTACGGATGGCAGAGAATTCTGCCATGGATCTCAGTGAGGCTGAATGCCAGTGCATTCAGCCCCCCTGAAATCCGTGGTGGAACAAAGCCCCCCCCTGCGAAAGGCGCACAAAACGGAGCACCTACCTCGTGCCGTTCGCACTGCATTGCGAATGGCAGCCGCGTCTGCGGCCGCCATTCGCTTCACAATTTTTCCCGTGATAGGCTACATAAATACTTACGTAGCCTATCACGGCTAACTAGGGACACCATTTGCGTCCCTGCGGAGGCCGTGATAGGCTACGTAAATATTTACGTAGCCTATCATGGGAAAAAAAGGGAACGCAAATGGTGGCCACCATAGCCGCCGCCATCTGCGTTCCCTTTTTTTTGCCGTGATAGGCTACGTAAATACTTATGTAGCCTATCACAGCAACAAAAAGGGACGCAAATGGCGGTGGCTGTGGTGGCCACCATTTGCATCCCTGCGCAGCCCAGCAGCGCCTGGATGTCACTACGGGCGGCCCCGGCCAGCAGCTCCACGGAGTCATCGCAGAGCGGAGCTGGATGGCAAGGATTTTGGAGGGAGGGACGGGGCGCCTCCCCCCCACCGCAGACATCACGAAACAAAACAGGTAAGTCATTTCGTACATTCCCACCACGGAGTAGCTCTGATCCCTGCACAATAGTATTTTGCAGACTCTGGCTGGAATGATTCCAACCACTTAAGAGACTTGGGCCTTCTGTTATGGAGGACAGCCTGCCTGCTCAGTGTTCATCCAGTGGCTTTTTTCAGTGCTCCAAGAACTGTGCGTACATTATCCTGGTAAACCTTTCAAGGGCCCTCTAAGGGCCAAACGACCCATTTACTGGAAACTACTGGAATTCCCAATGTAATATTCTTCTTGTAAAAACAGCCGCGCACACGCAGGGGTGGGGAGAGATTTAGAACTGTGTGCCCGTATGTGTGCCCCCCTATGTCTAATAGTAGATGAGGGGTGTAATTTTGATAGGGGAGGGGGCTTTCAGTGTAGTGAGAAAGAACTGGATCCCCCCTTCGCCTGTGCTGTGGCCCTGATCCAAATTGGTGGCCCCTGCAACTGCTTTTACAAGGAGATTACATTGTGAGTCAGAGAATTCTAACACAGGGCTGGTGCCTCCAAGAGCTTTGGACCAGTGGAGTCTGGGGCTCCGATGTCAGTGGGGCGGTGGATCCACTCTGGGCTTCAGTCAGAACTCTAAAGGAGCCCTTTGAGGTGTGCAGCTTAGAGTTCTGACTGAAATCCAGAGCGGATTCACTGCTCCACTGACATCAGAACCTCTAGCTTCCACTGGTTTAGACTACAGCTGCCGTCATCCCCAGCCAGCATGGCCAATGGCCAGGAATTATAGGAGCTATTGTTGCTTGTCCAAGGCCACCTGCAGAAGAGGGAGTATTTGAGCTCAAGACTTTTAAGTCACAGTTCCAGCATTACAATCCTTTAGTTTAAAAGGAAATTATTCTGTTATTACTTCCACCTGTGTATATCACCAAGGAATACCCCACCAGTTGCTCCTTGCTTATAGAACTCACTAACCCTGGCAGGCCACCAGGCACAGGGCTATTGGGGTGGTTAGGATTAGAAGGTATTTCAAGTTACAGTGTTTTCTTAAAATATCTGTTGCTAATTTTACTGGCCATGTTGTTTTCCACTCTGTGATAATGTAGGACTTAAGTCCTAATAAATAAGGGAAACTTGAGGTCTAGAAACCTGGTACACAGGCTGTGAAAAGGAATGAAAGGATGGCAGGATTCTCAGGCACGCAAACCGCATGTCAGACACACTCCATGCAAATATCTCCATCCCAGTCAATGAATAGCACTGATTATAGAGATAATTGGCACTTGAGTCTCATCTTGCTGACAAGCAGGGCTGCTTGAAGACCAGTTTCTGAGATTGGCCCAGTGCTGGGAGGCACCTTCAGTGTGATGCTCATAATGGTTAATTCTATTAATAACTTATCTTGACCATGGAAACATTTTGTTCCTGAAAAAAACAACCATATTATTATTTCAGCAGCATTCTTTTCATTTCTGCATACTGCTCTCTTCCCATGTTGGATTTCAGCCTTATTTATCAGTAACCTGACATGTATGTGCTTATCTTTAAATAAACAGCTAGGTCCCCACAAACCCTCAGCAGGGTGTCAATGAAGCAGTCGGGTTTATGCCAAATTGCTGACCTCAAGAAGGGTCATTGATAAGTCTTATTCCTGCTTCTTCACCCCTACCCTGGAGCGGTGCCGTCAGCAGCTCCATGACAGGCAGAAATCCAGTGGGTGACACTTCCCCCATCAATGCTAGGAAAGCTGCATCTGCTGAATTTCTGCCTGCTGTCGCACACAAATTGTGCTAGCTCATCTTAAAGGCACAGGAGCCCTGCTAAGAAAAAAGATGTAATTGTTTTTCCTCGTTGTAATCCTCTCAGAGAACATTGGTTATTGGGCAGATCAGAAATGTACTGAATAATTTTTTAAAAAAAAACACAGCAATAGCACAGCCTTGTTGAATGGGCATAGCTATACTACTGCATGACTGTCCCGCAGGAATCCCGGGGATTGTAGTTTGTGGAGAGTGCCCAGAATCTTCCCTGAGGGATCTTTGGCTCCCCTAAATGAACTACAGCTTCCAGGATTCTGTGAGGAAGAGGATTCCACTTGAATTAGTTTAAGCTCCGGCACTGTCCCTTCTCCCTTGTTGCTTCAAACCCCCTCCTAGAACACGTATTTACAGTTCTCCCTCTCCCTTCAAATCCCTACTTAGTTTATTGTGGGTTTCCATTTGTAGTATTGTTCTTAGACACCTTGAGCACCATTTGGTGAAAAGGCAGGATGGATACACATTTAGTAAACAGAATAAACAAAGGAAAGCTTTCCTCACATTGTTTTTCACACACACACACACACACACACACGTACACACATGTGCGCAATGAGGCCTCTGTCATAACAGAAAGGACAGGGCCTTAGCTTGGTGGCAGAGCACAGACTCTATGCAAAAGTTGCCAGCTTCAATCCCCAGCATCTCCAGAAAGGGCTGGGAAAGACACTCATGAAAGCAGCCAGTTAGTGTAGACCAGTCTTCCCCAACCTGCAGACGTTTTGGACTACAACTCCTATTGCTCCTTGCCAGCATGGCCAATGGCTTGACTCTGTATAAAGCAGCTCCCTATGTCCCCAGAACTACTTCACCTTCCTTCACCTGCAACAGAAACGAAGCCCAAAGATGTGTAACTACATTTGCAGATGAGCTTCTTACCCAGCATCCTTTGCCTGCTGTCTCCTCCCCCCAGTGCCCCAGTCAACATCTACGTTGTAAGCTCCTCAGGGCAGAGACGCTTCTTGTGCTTACGTTACCTCATGACAATGATGGCACGGTATACATGCCAATAGCAGAAATACTGTGGATGTGCCAAGTGTTTTATTTGAGGGGTGTGGGAGATGCTGAATGTTGATGGGCTGGATCTGGCCAGAGGAGGAGCAGCCTGCCTTCCTAGCCTGCCAGTGGGACACTGTCCAGCTGCATTTTGTGCTGGTCTGGAGGAGCAGAGTGAGCCTGGGGGGTTCAGAAACCCTGGAAGTGCATGATGTGACTCAACTCGAAGCAGCAAAGACAGGCTTGGTCAGGAAAGAAGCAGGGGTCCGGCAGCCCTTCACAACGCACAGGCAGGAGGGTGATGGCCCTAGAAAGGCCTATGCTGAGCACTTTCTCAGGATCACTTAGCAAAGACACGTGTTGCTCTTATGTTGTGCTCACAATCAGAGCAAGGGCAGGACGGTTGGTTACACGTTTTTCTTTACTGGCACTGCTCCTGTGTCTTTCACAGCAGAACTACACAACACAGAGAAGATTTCCCCACCACCATGCCTAGAGAAAGTGCACCTGCTTGATTTCTGTGTGTCAGGTCGCTGTTAAAGGCACAGGGTCAAGGCTAGAAGAGAACAGGTGGGTACCCTAATTGCCACCCTCATGTCTGGTAGGACCCCTGTACAGCTGCACGAGCAGCAGAAGTTGAACAGGTGCACCTTCCCCAGTCAATGCACATCCGTGAGAGTTACTCCCATTCAATCTGTGCCTCTCATGCGGCTATAACAGTGAGCACCGGCCACCCTTTTTTCCTCCTCCTTCTGTGCCTTGTTGGATATTGTCTTGTGGATAAACTGCAGGGGAGTCTAGAGCCAAACACGAAATTTCACACAAATTCAAGAGCTGCTGACATCTCGGAAAGCAGAGGTTTGGCTTTGGGGATTTTAGGTCTGTTTAGAATTTCACTTTGAAGGAAACCATTATTTGTTTTTAAACCCAAATCTGAAGTCTTGGTGAAGACTTCAGTGGCAATATTTGTTAAACTGGTACAATGTAGTAGCTATGGACTGGCTACACCTGCAGCAGAATGAGATGGTAGAGTCCTGCAGTGATAGAATGGACTCTGCTACTTTAAACTGCCGGTGCGGAAATGACACTTTTGAAAGCCCCTTACATTTAAAAAAAAAAAAAAGCCTCCCTGAAAGCAGAAAGCTAGCTCAGCAGGGAACAGGCTGGGCTAAAATATTTTCTTATGTGCTAGTTTTTACTTCCAAGATATGTGTTTCCTAAAAACAGTAGATTCAAAATGGCATCCACTTCTTGAAGCCTGAAATGGCTTCAGTCCCTTCTGCCACCTCATTTTGCTTCGTGCACAGACAAGGTGGAGTGTGTGAGGTATGAACTGGGAAGTCTTGATTCAAAACTCACCTTGACCATGAACTCACCAGGTTGCTTGAGGCAACCTCCCAACCCCCAGCTCTCTCAGCCACAGCCTTCCCGGCTACAGTATGGGGATAATAATATTGGCCCACTGTAGGGATTACTGTATGTGAAGCTTAGCAATTCTCAAGTGCTACATAACTGCTGAGCAGTATTATTAAGTAATGGCTTGGCAAATTCATTATTTCTCCCACCCCAACCTTTACATCCAATGACATCTGTGTATCTGGAATTGCTGACTGCAACTCATATTCAAAGAATATAAATATCAATTCTGTTTTTTTGCAAGCAAATTTGAAATGTAACCTTTCTGTTTCTAGAAATTATTTTCCCCCAAACAGGAATTAGACGTCACATTAAACCACACAACTGAGGCATTCATGGCTGTGTGCAGCGCCAAGCACCATCATCTGCCCAAAATGAGGCCCCACACATACTTATTACAAAATATCTTTTATTGTTAAAATAGCTTGTTGAAATTTTATTTTTTATGCCAAACATAATTTCTGTACATACAGTGGGGTGGGTGGGAGAGAGACGGAGCACACGAGAGGGCAAGGAGCAGCCCAGGTGTTCTTCCAGCAGTATACTTTTTCCAACACACAATTTAAGACGGGGCCAGGAACTGGTCCAGTCTGCGGACACAAGTCTGTTTGCTTTTCCAGCACTCTGACATTCTCTTTTTAATGACAGCATAGGTTTTCCAGGTGCACTCGGTTCAGAGAGACCGAATGTCCCCTCCAATTAACAAAGGATTATGACATGGTACCTGTACCACAGGGGGAGTGCAGGCTGGCCTCTTTAGGGGTTGCCAGGCTGCAGCCCAGAGGTTCCACCTTGACCTTTAACAAGGCATACGCCACAGCTGAGATGCCCGCCGCCGCCCACTTCTTTTGTCCTGGGCCCCATCACTCACCTTCCTCTCCTCTTTCCTCTGGAAGGGCCGTCGCTTGGTGGTAGAACACATGAGGTCCCAGTTTCAAGCCCCAGTGTCTCCAAATAGGTCCAGGAAAGCAGACTCCTTTCTGAGACCCTGGAGCACCGTCGGGCGATGCTCAGCTAGATGGAGCAATGGTCGGTGTAAGGCAGAGCTTGCTATGTCTGCTAAAGGAAATGAGAGCTCCTGTTTGCCCCACAGCAGTAGGTAAGGTTGCCAGGTTACAACCTGGCGAGTGTGTATTTACTTTTTAATGCACCAATAAAGCAGGAGACCAAGTCGCCTCTCTCAGTCCTTCTGCCTGTCCTCCCCTGTACACCACAATGGTCACCTTCACTACTCTAGGGGGTACTGACAGTGCTGGAAAACCTTTGTCTTGCTGCTGTATATGCATTGTTAAAAGTAAAGACGCAATCTCCAAGTTCTATGCTGGTGGCCACCCTAGTGCCCACTGCAATTTCTGTACAACCTGAAAACTACGGGCCGTAAGATTTACCAGTTCCAAAGCCTCCTGAACTCTATGTACAGAGTAAAGCATGCACATCCACAGCAGTGTGATAAACAGCCAGGTTTCCCAGAGATCAGCCTCAGCCCTTGGTCAGCAACTAGTTTTCCTGAAGGACCACTTTTGAGAAGGAAGTGGATTGGTGGCAAGCCATATTGCCATAGACACCACCCCCTCTATATCTTTCGGCCAGCCAGATGCCTTTGGAAAGCCCCCAAGCAGAACATGAAGGCAACCCCCCCCCCACTGTTTGCCCCCAGCATCTGGTATCCGGAGGTAGAATCCTTCTGAACATGGGGGCTCTATCCAGCTATCGTGGCTGATAATTGGCCTTTCTTCCTCCATGGATTTTAGAGTCATCAAAGCCAGTGGCTGTCACATCTTTTGTTTTGGTCGCTGACCCCTTAGCCTAGGCCATCCATACCACAACACAGCATACCACATAGGGTTGCCAACTTTTCAAGCAGCCCCTGTAGTTGTACTTTTAACAGGGTCCTGAAATGCAGCATTCACAGTTAACAATAATATCCTCTCTAGGCCCTAAAAAGCTACACCTACGAATTCCTATGCATCAAGTCACAGTTAAAAGACATAGCTATAGAGGCTAGTTGAAAAGTTGGCAACCTAGTCCCATAATCAGAGAGCAGGAGAGAGGCACTTGTGGAGTAAATCCTTCCACATAATTGAATGAGAGTTTGCATAAAATAAACAAGTTTACATTGTTTATTCTGAGCACAGAAATTTGAGGCTTCTTTGGTTCAGAATTTCGAACATCTTGGCACATGGGATGAACTGCCTTGCTTATACTGCTTGGCACTTAGGCAAGGGCAAATTTTTGTACAAACACTCGGAATTATTACACAAGGAATGCTACTCTGTAAAGTGCATCAGCTTCTATGGATCTGTAAAAGCACAGCACCACAACCCACTACAGTTGGCTCTGAACATCATTATTTGTAGAAGCACAACACAGTTCAGATTTTGCCACACGAATCATAGAGATCCTGGAACGGAAATTACTTCCCTGCTGTTTATATTGTGATATGATCTTATATCACTCGCTATAAGATCTTATTTAGCAGGCGAGGAAAGGAAGCAAGGGAAATAACACACATACAGTTGCTCTATAACTCAACAAATGCTCTCTCCTGATGAAAGATCTAATTCTGAGCGCAGTTAATTTGCAATGTCACGTTTTAAGATCATCAAGCTTACTCAGCCACTGCTTTTCAAACCTTCAGGTTCAGTAACTGGAGCCCACTGGGCCAACGCTGCCCCACTAAATTGGGCTTGCTGGTTCACAGATTGCCAGTGACCACCCACTTCGATCCTTTGCAAATCTGCAAGGCACCCTGGGAGGGACTGCTCAGGCCTCTGGCTGCTTCTTTTGCATGCATCAAATGCTGCTTCCTGAAGCAGCTCCTTGGGTTGCTTGTACACAGGGCTGGCCCTATCATTAGGCAGAGTGAGGCAGATACTGGGGGTGGGCTGGCAGTAGCCCTCTTGTTGTTCCTGCTAAGCTATCCCGCTCTGTGACCCCAAGCCCTCAGTCTGTTGCCCTCAGGTGTGGTGGAGGATGCTGTCCTGTCACCAGAACTGTAAGATTCAACTGCCAATCCAGTTGGATTTTGTACACGGAATGGGAGGTTGTTGCCATTTGTCCCTTTGCCTCAGGCAGCAAAATGCCTTGGACCAGCCCTGTGTGAACAGCTAGGCAAACTTTGCCTAATCCTGGCCAGACAAACAGGACATACGATTTAAGGAGGTGATCTTCACACTTCTTACCCTCTTCCAGATTAATTTGTCGAGGGATGGACCAATTCCTATGCACCTGCCATGGAATCTGAGTGCCACAAAGGATTCTGGGTGAGATCCTAGCATACAGTCCCATAAGGGTGCATGCTGCGTTTAGCTATCCCTGCTGAGCCTTGATTTTGGCCTGTTAGAATTGAAATACACCACAGAATATGTCCCTGTCATCTGTACCAACCACAGCAGACATTCTAGGCAAAGATTGTTGATTTCAGATGAGCTGTTTTCCACATAAATTGGTCTGCCGCCGTTGCCAGTCTTCTGATTCAGGAAGCCCTGATAAGCTTGATCCTCCACGTTCCTAAAAGCATCATCCGAAAAGTACCAATTTAAGATGTAGATATCACTTTATCTATTTTATATTTGCCTCTCATGCACAATTCAGAAAATATCTACCACAGTGTTATAAACACCAGCAGTTTTTAAGAATCTGGTTTATGTAAAGCGATGTAAAATGTATGGAATTTTGAAAAAATAAATTATTCATTTATTTCTGGGGAGCGGGGCCTTGGAAAAGATTTGCAGTACAAACCTTGATCTTGGGACTCAGAAAAAAAGACCAGCAAATGGAAGAATCCAAGTGGCACTATCATGCAAGTACAAAAGAGATGCATGTTTTAGAGAGAAGCACTTAGCCAATTAATCTATTCTGGAGAGAGAAAGCATTTCAGGAAATTGGGTTCTTCCATTTTTTCCTTAATGAGCCATAGAAAGAAAGAAAGAAAGAAAGAAAGAAAGAAAGAAAGGGGAGGGGGGCTGTCCTCTCCTCCCACCACCCAAGCAAAAGTTTCCAGTTTTTGTCTGTAGTCTCACATTATCAGTTTACACTAATTACAATGTTCACTAGGAGAAATCCCTAGAATCTGGATTGTCAAATATTAGCTCAGTGACTTCACTCAGGAGTCCGGTCACAATTTTCTTACTGAACCAGCTCCAGTGCTTCTAATAGCCAAGTGACAACCAGGAACTCTGCTGGAGAAGATTTTTGCTGAGCTGCAGTGACAGGGAAATCTTTGCTTCCTGGATTTCTGCTCCCCACATAGCTGTTAAAGACACAGGAGCCTTGCCAGGGAAAAGTTGGCAATCCTACATTTACACCACAGGGATAAGATTGCCACCTTTTTTAACAGCCTTGCCTCCTGTGTCTTTAACCACACCCTCACATTCAGAAATTAAATGGGCAAAGCTTTCCCTCCTACTCTTTCTATGCTAAGAAATACATCATCTGCTTAATTTTGGCACATCAAGTTGCCCTTAAAGACACAGGAATAGGGCTATTTTTAAAAGGTGGCAATCCTACTAAGGAAAAAGAGGATTACCATATTTTTTCTAGCAGGCTTTTTGTGCTTCTCTATGCGAGGAAAAGCTGCAACACTTTAAGTTCTCCCTCTTGTGTAATTGTTAAAAGCAGAGCTGTCCTGCTGAGGGGAAGGGAAGCCAAGCTCCAGGGAGAAGGCGCTTCAAGATCAAACAGTTGATTGCGCCATATGACCTGTTTTTGGAACTGCTCAGTGTTCACTGAAAGCTAGAAATTAGAGCTGTCACCTGATTAAAGAAATCTTCCAGTGCAATCCCAAGAATGTCCCATAGAGTTCCGTGGGATTTGCTCCCTAATTCACAGATGACAAGCATACTGTCTTCCAGGTGTTGGACTGCAACTCCCATCATAGCTCACCTTTGGCTATGATAGCTAGGGTGGATGGGAGTTGCAGCCCAATGTCATGGAGGAGGACACATGTTCCACACACCCCTGCCCTAATTAGTGTAGTTATTAGGGAGGATTGCAACCTTATTTGATGAATCAACTAAAACTCATAATTAATAGGTTAATTCATGAATTGGAATAGTTCTGGAGCAAAATGCATGCTTCCTTTGTTTCTAAGATGATGCACGCCTGTGTCAGAGAAAGCATCTCAGAAGAGGCATTCCCTCTAGTGTGCAAGAGGAGGAGGAAGTCCTCTTTTAAGACAGTACAGTTGCCATCTGTGTTTGTTTGGGTTTTAATAATAAAAAGTGTACTTACAATAATTGTTTTATTTTAAACTGCTGCCCAGTCAATCTTGGCACCTTTTTTTTTTTAGCAGGACTGGAACATTTAATCAATTAATCAGTGAGATCCATCAATTAAAACATCTTAATCTATTAAAAAGATGCCCCCCAATTAATTGGCCAGCTAATTTGACCTTTTTAAACATTGTAATGCAAACTGCAAGAGGCAAGTGCCACCTCAGAAGAAGCATTCCCTCCTGTGCTAAGGCTGGAGAGAAAAGGGGAAGCCTCTCTTCCTCAACCCCAGTGTCCTACAGATGGGTTGGACTACAACTCCCAGCATCCCCCAGTTGGCATGTCTGGCTGCAGGATGCTGGAAACTGTAGTCCCAACACTTCCAGAAGGTATCAAGTTGGAGAAGGATGAACTAGACCCAAAGGAAAAAGGGTGCTATTCTGAATCAGAAACTCTTGTCAATCAACTGCAAATTGCCCAGAGATCTACCAGGAAATCCTGATCTACCTTCTGTCCACACCTGTCTAAACCCAAAGAAAGTGTGTGTGTGTTTAGAACTATAGGGTTGGATCCAGACTTAGTCATACTTGGAGTAGACCCATTGAAATCAATGGAACTTATGTTAGCCATGTTAACCAATCCCATTGATTTCAATGGGTCTACTCTAAGTAACTGAGTATCTATAACCGAGTCTGGATACGACCCATCATTGTTTTCCCCTCATATGTTATGCAGCTTTAAATGGCTACTTAACCCACTAAAATTCATACAGTTAATCAACAACTATTTCTTTAACAGGGTGACAGGGGGCCTGGTTTTAGTCATTTAAATATTCTCTTCCTTGATTGGTAGAACCAGTTCATTGATTAAGGGTGCAATCTTATCAAGTTGACACTTGCTAGACAGAGGCCTCCGTAAATGTTGCAGCCCACCTAAAAAAATCTTTGGGATCTCAACTCACTGAGGCATGCATGATGTTCGATTTTATGGGACCTGGGGCTGAAATGGGAAAGCAGCTCTCTGACCCGACCTGTGAATGCTTTCCCCCTTTCCCCTGGTTTCCAAAGCAACACAGCTCATTTTGCACTCCCCTCAACCAGATTCCCCAACTGGGTGCCCTCCAGATGTTTTGGACTATGACTCCCATCATTCCCAGCCAGCTGGATGGGAGTTGCAGTCCAACACATGGGGGGGGCACCCAGCTGGAGAAGGGTGCTCTAAGTCACCTAGCTCATCATGTAAATATAATCCAGGCTGCCAATTTTTCAGCTTGCTACTGTAGCTGTGCCTTAACAGCATCTCCCACTGAAGACACTGAACAGGCAATTGCTCTGGTCTCCATACTGCTAAAAGCTTCAGCTGATGATTTCTACAGATCAAGGTGCTCTTAAAGACTTGACAGCAGACCAGACTGGGCTTTCAGCTGGCAACCCCAAACAGCAGCAAAATGCAATAGGGGGCCAGACATTTTAGAGGACATGGGCCTCTTCTTCCTTGATTTAGAAGCATGTGCAACTTAGGAGTTGCCTTCCCAAAGAGATGCCTTATATGAAGTATTTCTTCTTATATGAAGTATTGATATGTTAGGATTCTAGAAGCAAAGAAATGGGAGCAATAGAAACTACCCAGTCATAGGGTTACCACTCCCCCCCCCCCCTGGCTCTGCTTCTCTGCTTTTAACAGCAGCTGACAGGCAGAAATTTAGCAGACTAAACGTTTCCTGCTACGGAATTGAAATGGTGGCAAATGTTTCTCCCTCCAAATTTTTCCAAATTGTAAAACCAGAAACTAGGCTGATATCTAAAAGGTGACAACCCAATCATGTCAAAAAGCAGGGGTGGGAGCATTTGGCAACAGCTGGCATTAACCAAGTATGCCTACAAACAGCAAAGTTTGGCTCAAACAGTTCTTTGAAAATCTGACCATTTTGGTGGCCAGCCTTTGCTGCAAGCCCTGTAGCTATGCTTTTACAGCAGTTCAATGTGCAGACGTTAGCATGTAAGATCAGTCCCATGCTGATGCCTGTGTATTCCATTAAAGGCACAGGAGCAGTCCTGATCATTTTATTCTGGCCAATTGGCAACCCTACTATCATGCCTTCATAGGTACTCATTTGTCCCTGAAAGACAATCTTCAGTCCTAGATTGCTGAGCAGAAAGAGAGAAAAGGAGACACTTTGCAGATTCCTTCTGAAGCCTGTTCAATATTTACAGATATAAAGGTATCTAACAATGGGTTGGTTGTAGGCCTTAACCATGATTGATTACTTTTTGTGGCTTACCTGGGTGGTACAGATCACACTAGGGCTCCCAAGTGTCCAGAAAAACAAACAAAAACCCTGGCCTGTGTTTCTTCTGTGCCTTTAACAACATTTTGGTATGCAGGAATCATTTTTTTCCCCCCACAGCACGGAGATTTTTTTAAAAGAACCATGATCACCAGCTAATATCTGCATATCTAGCAGCCATCAAAGGTGCAGCTGTAGTGGCCATTTGCAAAGTTGGCAACCCTCAATCATGCCCTCCTTTAGTCATACGGTTTGGAAGAAAAGGTTATTTTAACCCAAAGAACTAGTCAGAAGATTTTTGGCATTGGCACATAGCCTTTTAGTGGGAAAAAAAAAACTTTGGCAGAAACTATGTGTTTATATGGGTGCGTATAGCTATAGCTATAGATATATACACACATCCATATAGCTGAAGCCAAATCAACTTTCTGAAAAGCGGGTTTCTTTCTTCCCAGCACTCACCTCACTCATCTTTTTGCAAACACAAAAGCCAACAAATAAATAGAAATTTGGTTTTTTTAAATAGCACACTGAGGTCCCTTTCCACTGGAGCTGCTGTGCACCTCGAATCTCTCTCTCTCTCTCTCACCAGGCTGTCTGAGACCACTGCCTGCAAAGGATCTTCCTAAAAGCCTTGCGAAAGTCCTGGTTGAAGATGGTGTATATGACCGGGTTCAACGAGCTATTGCAGTAACCAATCCAGAAGAAAAACTTGAAGGTACTTTCTGGGATTGGACAGTGCTCTGGGGGGCAGACGGCCCGGAGGCTGTAGAGGAAAAAGAAAGGGAACCAGCAAATAACAAAGACCCCAATCACCACAGCCAGAACAAAAGTGAATCTCTTCTCCCGGTTGAGGTGGGTCTTCTTCTTCCAAGGGTTGGCACTGAGTGTCTTCACTCTCCGCACCAGCAGAACTTCCCCTCTGGCAGTGGCCAAGGTGTCCATGCCCTGAGGGGCGCCCTGTGGGGGGCCATTGCTCCGCTTGAGGCTGCTACGGGGAGAGCATTCCAGCTGGCTGGACCCTGAAGATGGCTTCTTCTCCGGCAGGGACTGGGAAGGGCTGATGCCGGTGGTGGGCTCCAACTCCTTGTCCTCCTGGCTCATGAGAGAAAAGTTTTCGGCCGAGAGTCGATGGGTCTTGGGTTGGTCCCCTTCCTGGATGGGTACCTGATGCCCATTGGGCTCACCTTCTCCTTGGGGCTTGGGTTGGTCCTGCTTGGGAGAAGTCTCATTGGATGGGCCAGCAATGATTTGGGGCACCCCTTCTTCGGCCTTGGCTTTGGGCTTCTTAGCTCTAGTTGCTTGCCTGCTTCGGCGCTTGGCTATGAAGTAGATCCTGAGATACACCAAGATCATGATGACGCAAGGAGCAAAGAAGGAGCAGGTGCTGGAGGAAAGGATATACCAGGGCTCCTCGTTGAGCTCACACTTCTTTGCGTCCTCCTTGGCATTGTTCGGGTTCTCGTTAAGGACCAGCGGGGGCAGAGAGATGACCGCCGCAATCAGCCACACAACAAGGATGGTACATTTGATTCTCCTTGGCGTCCGCTTGGAATTGTACTCAATGGCCCGGCTGACGGACCAGTAGCGGTCCAAACTGATGGCGCAGAGGTGCACAATGGAGGCGGTGCAGAACAGAACGTCCAGCGCCAGGTAGGCCTTACACCAGGTCCTGCTGAAGTACCAGTAGCCCATTAGCTCATTGGCCAGGGAGAACGGGATGATGAGCGTGGCCACGAGGATGTCTGCAGCCGCGAGAGATACCAAGAAGAGGTTCTGAGGGGCTTTCAGAGACCTGCTGGTCAGCACGGCAATGATCACCAGAACGTTGCCGAAGATGGTGAAGAGGATGAGGAATGTGGTGACGGCAGCAATGGCGGCCGTGGCTTGCATGTTGTAGCCATCATGGCTGCCCATCGTGGCCATGGTCATTTAGAAGCTGTGGCCCAGCAACAGGCCAAGAAGTCAGGGGTGGCTTCACAGAAGCACGAGGGTCCACGGATCAGAAGTCCCCATCAGCGCCAGGCACAGAGGAGAAGGAGCAGAAGGTCAGGGAGACAGAAGCCCAGGCACTGTTTCCAGCAGTTCTTTCATCCTGGGATTCTGGCAGCAGGAGCAGCATCTGCTCCTCCAGCTGTAACGTCAAACTGTTCCGCTCGCTAATTCCCTGCTAATTTGCAGCACCGCTCCCTCCTGTCCATAGCAGCAATATCGTATCTGTCTCCCTCTGCTTTTTCGTTCCTCTCTTTGGATGCCCAGGGGCTCCCGATCACAGGAGCATCGTCAGCTCCGTCAGAACAGCCCAAGAAGTTTATTCCATCACCTCCTCTTTCTTTCTGAGAAAGTTGAGAAAGCCACACCGCCTGGCTGCTGATCTCCACTCTGCGTTCTCTCTCTCTCTCTCTCTCTCTCTGCTGGCTGTGGACAGACCAAGCCTCTCTGTGCCTTTTGAAATGAGCTGCAGGAGGAGTTGGATTTTTCTCTCCACACCGAATCTATGACGTGTGATGTCAGGCAGTTTTTCAGCTCTTGTCAGGCTCCAGGAAGGGAGAGGGGAGACAAAAGAGGGGTATGTGGAGCACACACGTGCGCACACAGACGCACAAAATGTAGCAGCAGCTGCAGTAGATTCTCTGAGAAGCCACTCACCTTCTCTCAACTTGGTCCCTCCAGTAGTAGTAGTCCAGCTGAATCTGTCTTCTGTCTAACCTCCTGCCAGGAGAGCATCACCCAGGCCTGGGTGTATGTTTCTTTCCATGCAGGTTGCTCTGTAACTAAATTAACGCTGCTAGCCATGCCTATGATGACTCAGAGAAACCAGCTTTCCATCTGAGTGCAGCTGTTCTTCTACCCTTCTAGAAACTTTGATTTGGGGAGATGTGGTCTGACTTAGAAACCCTACAACGTTTGGTTGTTTAAAAACAGATGTTGTGGGGAAGAGCCCTTCTGCAAAATAGGGCAAAAGTGTAGTATGCTACTTTCCAGGGTAAATCATAACTCGAATTCAGTGCAGTGCAGTTTTGACACTGAAATTGTTGCAAGGCAAATGTAAGTGGATTTGACTCTGTGTAGAATGCTGGTTGCATGGAGCACAATGCAACCAAAGATAAGCACTTTTCCGTCTCATTAATTGGAAGAATGTCAGGGTTCCTCAGCTCTGCAGATCCTCAGTAATGCAACTAAGACTGGATTTGGGGGGCCCAAAGCCCACGGCCTCACAGCTCAAGGGTCCCCAAATGACCACCCAGAGAGGAGCAGGTGGTAAAGACATCAGGGCAGCAAAAGTAAATTCCATTCTACTCTTGCAGTCACAATAGTGCTATGATTTAAATGAGTTTAAAATGCAAAACTGTACATGGTCAGAGCATTATTATTTTTATCAAACAGGTGGCAAACAGTTTTGTTGTTGTTCTAACTTATCAGGAATGTAGAAGCCATTATAAAGCGTGGAATGGTGGTTGGAGGATGAAGAGAAATCTTAGTTGCATGCTTCACAACTGAAGTAATACACATGTCCATCTAAGGGTAGGGTACGGGGAGGAGACATAGATCTCTAGATGTTTTGGACTTCAGCTCCCAGCTTTCCTGACTTTTGGCAACATTGGCAGAGGCTTCTGGGACTTGAAGTCCAAACCATCTGGAGTTCTACTTTCTGCCCACCCCTGCTCTTAAGGAGTGTGTGTGCAGCATAAGACCATTAAGTCCAGAGTCTAAAATTGCCTAGCAGCACCATGCAGACCCTGGCTGTTGTCTTCCCTTACATCTCCGCTCTGCATATTCTCTCTTCCAGGAATGAGCTCCTCTGATCCTGGAAAGAGGCCAGCCAGGCAGAAATGTCTAGGGGAAGGAGGAGCAGACACATGGGCCCTAGGAATGGAGGAGTTTGGCCCATGAGAAGTCAGGAAGGCTACAAGTGAAGCAGAGGGCCTAGGAAAGAAGAGCTGGCAGAGAAATGAGGGAAAGAGGAAACCTCTGAGGTAAAAAGAGAAGAGATTACCAAAACCTGAAAAAAATAAGGAAGACCAAAGTTCACATATGTTGAACTTTGAAATGCGTAGGGTGGCCATGTATCCTATTTTAGAGAGGACAATCTGCTATTTGAAGGGTTGTCTGAGGACAGTCCTCCATTCTGAATGGGTCCTCTGTTTGAAGGCTGTCCAGTCCAGTTTAAAGATAAAGAATCCCAAGAAGGGAGACAAGCAGGGCCTAAAGGTTGCTATCAACACTTCATAGCAGACACGCAGCTCCCCCGGTCACCATCTTCTCCACTATGCCGCAAGATGCATTGCATTTATATTTTTATCTAGCAATTATTTCTAAATTTGCATCTCTCTCTATCAATTAGCACATGCAAATTTTATGCAGATCTGCATCCTATCTTGTCCTCTTCTTTGGTGATGCATAAGTGGCTGCCGTACTTGAAAGAGGCTGCTAAATCTTTGGATGCCGGACGCCTGTAGTCCGCCTATTTTAATTGTCCTTCTAATTCTCCCATGTGCATACAAATGCACCCTTGCATGGCATAATAAATGCACAAACTGTGTGAAATGTCACCAAAAACAAACATTGAATTTCCCCGCATTTATTTCTTCATTTCGCAACACTTGTGTGTAGGATGGAGTTATAAGAGCAATTAAACTGCTAACAAATTATAGGGAATAGATGCTATGCGCTTTCCCTGAGTTGATGGATATCAAACGCACAATTGGAGGGGATGTTTATTTATATGGCAAACGTCACAGTTTTTGATGAGTGAGGAAAGAAGCAAGCAACTCCTCTTCCTACTTGCACAGTGAATTATTAAGAGTATTAGAAATTGCCCAAGTTCAAAATCTCTGGGTACATCTCAGCGTCATTCTATTCAAGCCATTTTTTTTCCAGTCAGAACCACTTTTTCCCATCAAGCAGAAAGAAACTGTTTGGGGAGGGGTGGAAATATGGTAATAATAATCATTACAGGCCCCCAGAGAAACTGAAGCCTGATTGTGCTAAGTGCTCTAAAGTGCAGACACTGAAAGTCAGACAGTCTCTGCCCCAGACAGCTTACAATTATAAATGGAGCCAACAGAAGGAGGAAGGCTGACGAGAGGAGAATGAGGGACTAGCCAACAGTCACAAAATTGATAAAGTAATATCTTGTCTCCCACATTCATCTAACCACAGTGCCTCATGTTTCGGTGACAGAGACTTTGGAGAAGAAAACTCCCATCCATTACTGGCTTTCAAACAGATTGGAATGCAGCGCCTGTCTTTTGGAGAAACAATGAGGTCTAAATACCTCCATTAAGGAGCTGTTAGGGTGTTTGTCTGCCAGTTGTTATGCCTCTGCCGTCAACTGGGAACAGGCTGTTTGTTTCACAGTTAAAGGACTGGTGTAGAGCTAAAGACAATGTGCTCCCCAACATTCTCCTCAGAATTTTCTTCCGTGATTCTCCAGATTATTCTCTGAATATTCACTGGATATTTGATTACGTGCATTCCACATCCTTACTGGTGACATTCAGTTTTGATATTTGATACTGGACCATTGATATTTGACTAGTATTTGACAGGTGATGTGCAGCAACTTTTAACATCTGGTTCTACTTGGCAGATGACATGCAATGGTATTCAATATTTGACAGTATATGCTGCTTCAGATTTGACGCTTTGCAAAACAGTCAAGAGATGCCAACGAAGTCCAAAGTCCTTTTCAGGCATCCAAGAGACTGAATGTCTGAAAAGGGCTTATAGTGCTTGGAAGTCCAGATCTGAGGTAAAATTTCATACAATGAAATTTGTAAATATTCAGTCCAAGCCAGGGCTGGCCGAAGACATATTGCTGACTGAAAAGAAGCAGCAAATCCACCCCACCCACCACGGTTCGCTCTCCCACTCCCATAAAAGTGCATAAGACTCAAAGGTCGTCCAGTTATTTTGGCACCTCGAGCAGAAGAACCCACAAGGGCCTCTCCCCCTCCCTGGCAATTTAAAATACAATAATAATACATTAAATAATGAAAACTTTGCTGCCCTTTTATGACAGCCTAAACCAGCTTGGAAAAAAGCTGGCTTAGCTTGGAAAAAAGGAGGGTGAGGGGAGACATGACAGAGGTCTACAAAATTATGCATGGTGTGGAGAAGGTGGATAGGGAGACATTTTTCCTCCTACTAAAACCCAATGGGATCATGCCATGAAGCTGATTTGTGGGAGATTCAGGACAGATAAAAGGAAAGACTTCCTCACACAGAGCGAAGTTAAGCTATGAAATTTGCTACCACAGGAAGTAGTGATGGCCACCAATTTGGATGGCTTTAAAAGGGGGTTGGACAAATTCCTGGGGGAGAAGGCTATCAGTGGCTACCAGTAGTGATGGCTATGTGCCACCTCCAGTACCAGGGACAGTGAGCCTATGTGCACCAGTTGCTGGGGAACATGGGCGGGAGGGTGCTGTTGCGCTTGTGTCCTGCTTGTGGGTTTCCTGGCCGACAGCTGGTTGGCCACTGTGTGAACAGCATGCTGGACTAGATGGACCCTTGGTCTGATCCAGCAGGGCTCTTCTAATGTTCTTATGTTCTTAGCTGCCTGAGTTGGCTTCCTCACTCTGTCTAATGGTAGGGCCAGTCCTACCATTAAAAAAAATAAAAATCAGTTGATTATGTAAATTTGTTATTCGTATTGTACGCCGCCTAGAGTGGCTGGGTAGCCGGCCAGATGGGCGGCTAATCAATCAGTCAATCAAACAAACAGACAAGGCCATGCCCACTTCCCTTGGCCCCACCCCATTTCCCCCAACCACCAATCATTTGGTGTTTTCCTGGCTTTGTGCAGTTTTTTCCATCTTCTAAAAGGATGAAATGCCTCTCCTGAGGCTCAATGACAGGCGGTAAGAGCTTTAAGCTCAAATACGATGGTGTTTTTGGTATCATGGTCCCAGCCCTTTTGCCTTTGGCCTGCCCACCGCTGGAATGTGGCTGGGGGGGGGGAAGCCCCCCCTCCACAAAGGACCCTAGGGGCAATAGGGTTCTTGGTGGTGAGCAGGCTTTCTCCCCCCGCTCCAGTTGACATTGCGCCACTGACTTTAATAGAGATGGGGAGAAAAGTCCCCTGCCAAAAAACAGCTGAGGGGAGGGACAAGAAGAGTGGGAGTGGGGCCAAGAAAAGAGAGACTCCAGAGTAGGGGGCATTCCCAATGTTTAACCCTCCACAGCAATTTGTGGTAGAGCCCGAAACATTTTTTTAAAATGTCAAACGTGTCCACAAGCCCCAGAAGTGTTGCCTACCCCAGCCCTGGGGAGCTGGGCTAGATGAATCAGCAGCTTGACTCAGTAAACATGGGCCTGGCCCAAGACATCTTGCTACCTGGGTAAAAGGACAAGATGGCACCTCTCTCCACTCCATGCACAACAGTGACTGGACTGGCAATTGAATCTTACTTCAACACTGATTATGGGACAGAGAGAGTCCTCTGCGGCAGCTGAGGGCTGCAGGCTAGCTTCGGGGGCTCAGGGCAGGCCACATGGCACGCACAGGACTGTCTTCCAGCACCTCACCACCCCTTCCCACGCCTCAGCATCTGCTGCCTGGGGTAGCTGTCTCACCCTGCCTCAGGGTAGGACCGGCCATGGGTAAACCAGTGAGCCAGTGTGGTGTAGTGGCTAGAGTGCTGGACTGGGAGATCCGAGTTCTAGTCCCCACTTGGCCATGGAAGCTCACTGGGTGACTTTGGGCCAGTCACAGACTCTCAGCCCAACCCACCTCACAGGGTTGTTGCTGTGAGGATAAACTGGAGAGGAGGAGGATCATGTACGCCGCCTTGGGTTTCTTAAAGAGGAAAAATGGCGGGCTATAATGTAATAAATAAATAAACGTCATATGAGAGAAAGGATTGCTGCCAGCTGATTTGCTTTATACAAAGTGTTTCTCGTTGCCATACTTTGCATCGGTGAAAGTTAAAACCACTCATATTATTTCCAGCCTGATCAACACACTGACGCCCCCAGCCACTAGGGATGTATGAAAGTCACTTACCTTTTTGAAGGGTGACATTTGCGATGGGGGGGAGGCGCTCCGTCCCTCCCCCTGAAATTCTCTCCAGACGGCTCCACTCCATGGCGATTCCGCGGAGCCGCCGGTCAGGGCTGCCCGCAGCCGGACATCCAGCCGCTGGGCACCCTGCAGAGACACAAATGGCGGCTGCTGTAGCCGCCGCCATTTGCGTCCCTGTATTTTGCCATGATAGGCTACGTAAATATTTACGTAGCCTACCACGGCAAAAAAAAAACACAGTGAATGCAAATTGCGGTGGCTACGGCGGCTGCCATTTGCGTTCTTTTTTTTTTTTTGGCCGTGATAGGCTACGTAAATATTTACATAGCCTATCACGGCAAAAGAGATGGGCACAAATGGTGGCCACTATGCCATTTGCGCCCCTCTCTTTTGCCTTAATAGCCTACGTAAGTATTTACGTAGGCTATCACGGCCAAAAAAAAAAGGGAACACTAATGGCAGCCGCTGTAGCCGCTGCCATTTGCGTTCCCTTTTTTTTGCCATGATAGGCTACGTAAGTACTTACGCAGCCTATCATGGCTTCCGCAGGGACGCAAATGGCGTCCCTGTGTTAGCCGTGATAGGCTACATAAATATTTACGTAGCCTATCACGGCTATAATGAAGAAGTGAATGGTGGCCGCGGATGCGGCCACCATTCACAAAGCAGCGCAAACAGGAGCAGGTAGGTGTCCCGTTTCGTGCGCCTTTCATGGGGGGTGGGGTGGGGGGCTTTGTTCCGCCATGGATTTCGGGGGGCAAGATCCATGGCGGAATTCTCTGACATCCCTACCAGCCACTAGCCAATCTGGCTGGGGGTGGGTAACTACCCTCCTAGTATCAAAAACGTTAGTGTCAGGCAAGCCCTGTTCAGAATTCCCTTGAGCTTATTTACAGCAGCCAGGGCCGGTCTACCATTAGGCAGAGTTCGGTGGTAACCTCAGGCAGCAGTTGCTGCAGTAGCCCCACTGGGCCATGTCCCCACCCTCCTGAGCCAGCACCCCAGCAGCAGCAAAGTGTGCTTGTTGCAGGCCATGATGCCTGCCCCCCTGAGCCCCCTCAACTAGCCTGCTGCCCTCGGGTGCGGCAGCGAAAGCCGCCACCTTGGTAGCATCGAAGAAAGATTCAGCTGCCGGTCTGGTTAGCTTCTGTGCATGGAATGGGGAGGGGGCGTCATCTTGTCCTTCCCCTCGGGCAGCAAAATGCCTTGGGTCGGCCGAGGCAGGGAAAGCGGCCTTGTTCTCCTGCTCCAGTTGCGAGCAGCCAGCCAACGCTCCCTCCCCGTGGGAGGCTGGGATCCGCATCTCTTGCTCGTGGTTTTTTCAGGTTAAAAGCTCTTGTATGTTTCCTGCAAGAGGCAAGGAGCAGCTCTGGGGGGACGGTTTGGATCAGAAAAGTTGATGCATGGGAAAACGAGAGGGTTAACCGCCCCTAACGCCGCCTCCACCCTGGGTGGGGTTTTTTGGAGGGGGGTGGGGGAGTACACATATTTGTTTATAACTGTAAGCAACAACAACAGGAGAGCCTGATCACCTCCTGCCTCTCAGTATTTGCGATCTATGGCTGTGGAAAAGAAAAGAAAAAAGAAAAGCGTTTGTAGGCTCAGAAGAATGGCACAAGAGCTCCCTCTGCTGACGCAGGAATTCTCCAACCCAACTCATTTCAGGGCCAAAACACAGCTCCCCACAAGAAAAAGCACCCATGGGAGGCCGGAATATTGAATTGGAGTAGGGTCGGGTGGCTGCTTAGCCCTTTCCCTGTCAGCTGTTATTTGGCTCAAAATTACCCCCTCCCAAGTGCTTTCCTGTTTGTGGGAGGAGAGATACGGGACCAGACTCTTTCCCCCTTGTAGGAGCAGACATACCGGTAACAGAAAGGGCGGGGGAACCCTTCTCGCCCCTCTCCCCACATCTTACACTCAGGATTCCAGCTTTCTGGAGGATGCTTTCCTTTGGAGGAAAAAGCTATGTGGAAGAAAAGATTCACACAGCTATATGTAATGTGTAGTTTCAGCCTGAGGCAGAGAAGCCAGATAGCTCCACCCCACCCCCACTAATCGCATGGAAAACAGCCCAGCAAACTGTCTAGATCGGGGTGGGCAACTTGTGGCCCTCCAGATTTATTTATTTTTTTGGCCTACAACTCCCATGATCCCTCATCATTGGCTGTGCTGGGTAGGGCTGATGGGAATTGTAGGCCAAAACATTTGGAGGACCACAAGTTACCCAACCTTGGTGTAAATTATAAGAGATTTTGATTCTAAGAAACCTGCTTGGGGAGGGTATCCCATAATTGGAGTGCCAGCACTGAAAAGGCCCTTGCCCCGGTCACAGAATAGAATAATAGAATAGTAGGGTTGGAAGGGGCCTATAAGTCCACCCACCCAGTCCCTGAAGCCAGGGTCAACAGGAAGAGAATCTCCAAGGTAGATCTTATGTTTCAGGCAGCTTCATATCTTTGAAAAGCTATTGAAGACCTTTTGATGTAGTAGGGCGGGCTCACATGTCACAACAACCCAGGTTTGTTTGTTTTTAAACCCTGGGTTGTTATGAACAAGAGGGAGCGAGAATATGTGCTGGTTTCTGCTCACTCTGGGTTGTTTAATGTGCTGTCCGAATAGGGATGGGCAGATCACTTACCCCGTTCTGGGTGGACGGGTCCGCAGGTCCATTCCTCCGCCCCGGAATCTGTCCAGGCCAGCTCCACTCCACCTTGATCCTGCGGAGCCGACCGCTAGCTCCACTTCACTGGCGAATGTCAATACGGCTGGCAGCCATTGTCGTGCCATATCACTGTTAAGTCAGTCAGGCTCCGGATGCAAATGGTGTAGTGGGTGCCATTTGCGGCTGTAAAGCTGGTAGATTAGCCTAAATGCAGCCATTTACGGCTGCACTTAGGCTAATCTACCAGCTTTACGGCCGCAAATGGCACCCACTACGCCATTTGCATCCCTGTTTTTAGATGTGATAGGCCACGCAAATATTTGCGTAGCCTATCAGGTGAACAGGGTCGCAAATGGGGTCCAGTATGCCATTTGCATCCCTGTTCACGTGAGAAGCTACGCAAATATTTGCGTAGCCTATCACGTCTAAAAACAGGGATGCAATTGGCGTACCGGACCCTGTAAATGGCTGCATTTAGGCTAATTTACCAGCTTTACAGCTGCAAATGGCGCCCACTACACCATTTGTGTCCGGAGGCTGATTTACAACGATATGTCATGGCAATGGCTGCCAGCCGTATCGACATTCGCAAGGGACATGGAGCAGGTGGCTGGCTCCGCAGGATCAAGGCAGCGATGGATCCGACCGGGATGGATTCCGTGCGGAGGTGGAGGTGAGTACGGGCCCCAATGGGGCTGGATTCTTGGAATCCGGCCTCACTGGGATTCCGTGGTGGATTTCTCCCCCATCCCTGTGTCCGAACTGGGAATTCTGGGTTGTTGAGGGAGAGGCAACCCAGAGTTTAACCATGGGTTCCAACTCTGTATTGTCTCTCCCCAATAACCCAGAATTCCCAGTTCAGGTGTCACGCTAAACAGACCAGGGAAGAACCGTCCCTGGGCTGTATCACTCTGTAGAAGTGACAGGGCGGGCAGGAACAAGAATGTTCTCTTGATCCCACTCATTCACAGCATCCCAGGTTATTGTGACTTGCAAACTGGGCTGCAGACTTTATCCCATCAGTGGTGGGACTTAAGCTGGTAAGGGGCAGAGTTTTAATCTTTCTCAGGGTCTGTCTCTGTGTGTGATATATGTTTGAAACATCTTGTGACCTGCCCAAAGCGTTCCCAATAGGGATGTTAAGAGAATTCCACCATGGATCTCAGTGAGGCCGAATGCACACGCAAAATCCGTGGCAGAACGAAATCCCCGCCCCACCACCCCGCGAAAAGCATGCGAAATGGAGCACTTACCTGGTGCTGTTTGTGCTGCTTTGCGAATGACGGCTGCATCTGTGGCCGCCATTCGCTTCCCCATTTAGGCCGTGATAGGCTACGTAAATATTTACGTAGCCTATCACGGCAAAAAAAAAGGGAACGCAAATGGCGGCCGCCATAGCCGTTGCCATTTGCGCCCCTGTCTTTCACCGTGATAGGCTACGTAAACATTTATGTAGCCTATCACGGCCAAAAACATGAACGCAAATGGTGGCTGCCATAGTCACCGCCATTTGCGTCCGCAGGCTCCACACGCCTGTGAATGCACCCAGCCAGCGGCTCTGCGGAGTTGCCGCGGAGCAGAGCTGGCCAGGTTAGGATTTTGGGGGGAGGTGCAGAGCGCCTCCCCCCCACCGCGAATCACCCCTGCGAAAAGGTAAGTGACTTTCATACATTCCTAGTTCCCAATGAGGCTGGAGCTAGTCTGTAACCTATCCCACTGTTATTGTGGCACTTGGCCTGGCTGTCCTTTTGAAGTATACCTCACACAGCTTGACTCTAATCTCCATGATGTCTGGGAAGGTTGACCAAGCAGGGGCTCAGGATCAGCCAGAATAAGAATGTTACAATTAGTACTGGCTGACCTCTAACCTTATCAAGGGCTCAATCCTATGGGATCCACTCTGGGTACTCGGAGGTCTCTGAACTTGTTGTGCCTCCTGCTCTGCATTTTAGTTAGATGGGTGCTTTCAACCATCCAGCGGAGGCCTCTGGGAAGGGGAGGGCTGGAGGCTGGGGATAACTCGTGTCCCTCCCCTCTCTGCCCTCCAGCACCCCCCGCCATTTAACACCTCTACGAGCTTGCATTTGTGAGCTCATGGAAGCAGCCAGCATGGTTCTCTGCGAGGGGGAGGGGAGCTCAGACTCCTGGGTCCAAGGTCCAAGCGCTGTCTCGGCCTCAGATCCAGGAATCCGAAATATCCTATGACCCCCAGGTGCTGTCTCGGGGCCATAGGATTGCTCCCCAAGCCAATAGAAGTGACCCTCGCTGGTATGCAAAGGTATGGGGACTCAGGAACATGGAAATATTTCTCTGATTACTTAGTCACTGAGATTATCAAGTTGCCTAAGAAACATCTGGAACTGGTCAATCCAGAGACCTGACAAGGGAAAAACACCATGCCTGGAGCATTGCTAGTTCTAGTAAAGACATTAACAGTCATTAATTACCATTATGTTTAGGAACCTCCACCCAGGTTTTGCACATGGAACTCCTGTTGTACCCAAAGTCAGCCTAGAGATATCCTACTCAATTTTGCAGACAGCACCTATGGCAAGAGAGCGTGAGAACCTCCATTTTCTTTTCCATTTTGTACATACCACCCATGGTGAGAAAACCAAGGTCTTTATCCATACTACCTAAAACAAACTCTGAATGAGGAGGTCTCTTCCTCCATGGGCAGATCACCTCATTTTCCTCCGTGTATGGAGAAAGGAGCAGCTCCTTTCTCCATGCACAGAGATGCACATGTATGAATGGGGCATGTGGGAGAGTGACCCCACCCACTGCTGTCATGCCCCCACCAGCACCCGTGTCCTAGGAGGCAATCTATTATTGATAGCTGGTAAGGGAACTTGAGTATTAGGTTAATCAGGAAGATGGATAACATTTAATCCATTGAGTTAATGACAAGAGGCTTGTAGTCTTTTACACGTACATCTGAAGAGAGTCAGTCAGCCTTTGCTTTCAGAGTTTTCGAACCTTTGCTCCTTTCAAAGGAAGCCTGCCAATTTGCACCTGTCGAGGACCTGTCCATCATAACCTGCATGCGGGAAGGTAGCTGCTACTTAGGTGTAGAATTGGCTTGGGCTCCCTTTTGGGGGAAGAGTAAGAGGCAGAACTGAAGGTGTTCTTTCCATTACAAGTCTGTACTAGTCAAAGTTCAGGAATGAGTCAAATCAGCATCAAACCAAGGAATGAAGCAGCAAATTCAGCTTTACGGCATTACCCTCAGCAGCAAGAGCCTCATCTAGTTGCAAGGGCTTTTTCAAGCAGCAGCAACAAGCAGGCAAAATTTAGGGATGTCTGTCACCAGGAAATCCAGCCCTTGGGGGCTCGCTGGATTTCCCCAGCGCCTGTAGCTTGGTTTCCATTTGTAAGCCGAGCCATGGCTTTTCCCCAAAATCCGGGAAGTGTTGTTGTTGTTTTTAAATCATAATAGAAATTATGGCTGCAATTTGCGCAATTTCTATTTACACTTTTTTAAAAAATGGAAAATTCACAAGCTGGCCTGACTCCATGCAGATGGAGTTGGGCCAGCTCATGGGGAAACAAGCCAAAGTCTGGGGGGCCGAGCTGAGCAAGTTCCACCCCCGTACAGGTTCCTTTGACATCCCTAGCAAAATTATGCTACCTGGAACAACTGGGCATGAGTTCATCAAGGGAAAAATCTTGGTATCAGAATCTGAGGGATTTAAATACAGAAATTTGGCTATTCAGACTCTCATTTCCTCCAGAGAGATCCTGTCCTAGCTACAAAGGAGTTTAAACTTCACACCAATAATTTGTATTTCCAGGAAGAATTTGCTTCACAAGACGGTAAAGATATCCCTCTGGGGTGATCTTCTTAAATATATTCCAGGATCAGAAGATGATTCATCTAAAATTTAAGAGTTCTGTCTGAGGAAGGAACTGACTCTCTCCAGGTTTCAGCTAATGCCTGTACAGTCCTTGATGGGAGACTAGCTAAGACACCTTATCACTTGTGCTCTTGTCATTGTGGTTCAGATGAGGTTGAGGTGCTTGCTCGTTATTTGTTTAATTGTTGTCTGACGCAAGACATTAGGGAAAAATATCTTGTTGGCTTGTTAAAAATCAGAACAAGCTGGTCAGTTTGCCAGAAGGCAGATTTCTTGCTCTATGAGAAGAACATAAAGATCTCAAGACTCACCACTTTCCTAATGGCATTAGCTAAAGTCCACAGCAGATGTAATAAGGCAGAAGGAATAGGTTGTATTGGAGAAAACTGATGGTTTAATACTTAATTTAAGCCTTGTGTGTTTTACATTGTCTTCCTTAACAGGCACTTTTATAAAACTTGGAAATCAGTACTAGGGAATTTTTATCCTTAATTTTAGTCTGTCAGCACTGAATTATCAATTATTTTCTTTCAACTATGTTCAATTTGCTTGTTTTTGCCTTGAAATATTCTGGACATTTTCTTTCTGCTATACTGTGACGACCTAGGGTTATAAACAAAACTGAACTGATTTTATTGAGAGAGAGAGAGAGAGAGATCTGGGAGGCTTGCATGCTCCAAAGTGAAGGGCTGCCCTCCAGCACCATCTTTATTTGGGTTCAAAAGAGTGGTTTTGTGGTCTGGAGCTGAACCCCCCACCTCTGCCTTGTACTTGGGTTCTTGGGCAAGTTACTTTTCTTTTAGCCTTCTGGGAAGTTAGTCTTTTGTGACTGGCCATGCCCACAGTGGCAGCCATTTAGTGAGTGGGCAAGCCCCTCGTGGCAGCCATGTTGTGAGAGTGCCCATGACACTCTTAAAATTCCAAATGTGCCTACTGACCCAAAAAGGATTGGGGACCCCTAATTAAACAAACTTCTGAGATAATAGCAGAAGTCTCTGGCATATCCATGCTACAACCTCTAAACTAGTTTAAACAGGATTTCCTTCTTGGTTCCAGGGAAGAACTGTGGTTCTGTGAGGCAGTTGGAAAGTCCAGAGAACTGATTACTTCTCAGCAGCTCTAATGATAGTTCCCATAATGTTTTGGGAGATAAGCCATGACAGTGCCCTCAAATTAGGACTGTCATCTGATTTAATTGCATTAGTCAATTGATTAAACCTGCATGTTTGCATAGCAGGAAAAACAATTGTCTTAAAATACATTTCTTAAGACACCTGCTCCAACTTGGGCATACATCAAAGACAGCCTTTCCCAACCTGGTGCCCCCCAGATCTTTTGGACTTCATCACCCCTAGCCACCATGGCTAATAGTCAGGAATGCTGGAGTTGTTGCCAAAACAATGATGGCACCAGGCTGGGGAAGACTGATCTAAGGAGAGGCATCTCATAATGTGCAAGAGAACCAGGAATGCCTCCAAGATGGTGGTTGCCATATGTTGGAATTTTAAGTATTCATATTAAACCCAAAAACATATTTGAATCTGCTGACTGAATTACTGAAGGCACCTGTAATAGGCTGACACAAAAGCATGTTGCTCAACTCAACAGTGCAGCCCTACATCAGAACCAGAAACTCTTTCTCATGGAGATCAGGCCTGTGTTGACTGTGGTCACTTATCCTGCCTCAGATACCAGCTTTTGCTCAGTTGGGGCGATAACGGAGATGGGCTAGAGGAGGTTGTTGCTATCCCCAAACATGGCGGAAGGGCAAGAACTCAACCTTTTCAACAGAGCATTAACGTTTATTTTGTTCACTCATAGCATAAGTCCTATTATTGTAACATTGCCAACATGGTGTCGTGCAGAGAAGCAGATCATCAATTTCAGCCTGTCGCCTCCCTCTGGGGCCAACCACACCTTCCAGCACCACCTGCACAGAGATCAGAGAGACTTCCGTTGCATTCCAACTGCCTGCAACTTTCAAAGGCCTAGAAATTAAGCTGCCTGAGGACACTGGGTGCCGGCAAGCAATCAGCACGCATTTTAAGGGTAAACAACCACGAAGCCGAATCGGGACTGCAGCGTGTTGGGGGAGTTAACCCTCTCCTCTTCACAACAGGTTTGACAGAAATTCTTCCCCTCTTGCAAAGCTGCTATTAGCCCTGGGATGGAAGTCCCCATCGGCAGCTCCCTCCCAGAGTTAACAGCATCTGGCAAAGATGATTTTGAGATTCCAGGCTCCTAAAGACTGAAGCCAAATATTTGGGAGAATCAGAATTCGAACCTTGCATAAGCTGTAAACCTTCAGGCCTGGAGCACGAGACACAGAGCTATCCCACAGGGAAGGTCTCCTGCAGAAGCTCTTGCAGACCTTGCAGGTATCGCCGTGTAGCTGATGCAGGAGAACTTCTGGTGGCGTTGCTCTTCAAATCTGCTCTTTACCCCATTTGCTTTACCGACTGGGCATATAAAAAGGCTTCAGCTATTTTAACCAGTCATGCATTCCAAGATAGGCTGTGGTTAAGTGCTTACCTGTAGCTCACAAGCCTCGGAAGTGGCTACCATTGCCTGATGCCAGCTGGTACTTCGATTCCCCTTTGTAGACCAGACTTTGTCCCATTCTGAGGAATTCAGAAGCTTTATGTAGAAGTTGATTTCACCTACTATAAAAAGAGGAGCTGCTCATGCAGAATTAGAATTGCCACCATTCAAACACTGATACAACAGCCTTCCCTAACCAGGCGCACTTCAGATGTGCTGGACTGCAATGCCCATCATCCCCAGCCACCGCGGCCACAGCTGTGCTGGCTGGGAATGATGGGCATTGCAGTCCAGCACATCTGAAGCGCACCAGGTTAGGGAAGGCTGTGCTGCACGGACACACCCAGATGTTTTGGCCCAGAATTCTCATCCCCAAGCTGCTAATGTTTTATTCCATCCATTTTTAATAAAACCAAAAACCAGAAGAGAAAACCCAGTATAGGATTGTCAAATGGGGAGTTGCAAGCAGTTCCGGGGGGGGGGGGAGTAAAAAGACAATGCCTTTCCCCCCTTCCCTCCCACTGTTTTGTCGGGGGATTTTGGCTCAGAACAACACACACAGAAAATCAACCATAGCTCAGGCTATAGGGGGCATTGCTCAGTGGTAGAGCCCCTGCTTTGCATGCAGAAAGGCCCAGGTTTGATCCCCAGCATCTCCAGGTGGGGCTGGAAAAACACCTGCCTGAAACCTGGAGAGCTGCTGCCAGCCAGTGTTGACAATACTGGGCTTGATGGACCAAACATCTGACTCCAGTAGAAGGCAGCTCTGCTGTTTCCTAGTCAGAGGAGGTTTGGCCAATTGTTTTGTCAAGAAAACAGGAGGTAAGCATCTAAAGTAGATCACAAAGAAGAGAAATGGGTTCTCCAGGGGGTAGAAAAAAGGCTGCAGATTTTTTTCAGCAAAAGATTGCCGCCTGTGTCAGTCTATCGGCAGTTGTTCTTTTCCCGTCACCAGTAGATTGACGCAGGAGACAATCTTTTGCTGAAAAAAATCTGCGGGCTTTTTTCTCTCCCCCCTGGAGAAGGCCTAAAATAAGAAAAAGGCCAAAACACGTTGGGCTTCCTACAATAAATTTATTTTTTGCATCCTGAGAACCCGTTTCTCTTCTTTGTGATCCAATTGTCTTGTCAATAAGCAATGGTTCTTTTGGGATATTCAGAGGCAATGAACACACCACTGGATGAAGAAGTATATTTAGCAAGAAAAAGCAAGAATACATTCAAAGCATAAGCCATACATTCCTTCACCTACCAGGAATCCTGACATCTTACCAAGATAAGATCAGACGTAACCCCATAATGGCCTGGCCCTCATCACCGGTTCAGGATCAGCCTGTGCAGAGGTTCTCCATAGCTGAAGGAACAAACGCTGTATGCTTTTAATGGATTGTCTCACTTTTACAGCCTATTTTAGCTAAATAAACTTCTTTCCTTCACGCAAGGGTGTGTGCATTGCCTCTGAGTATCCACTGCCTACTGATGAAACAATGGTCAAAACCGAGGATGACGCTGGGCAGCTGTTTGTGTTGGCCAAGCTGGAAGAGACCAAGGCTCCCCCGACATCCCCCCACGAGTCAAGGGCTAGCACCTGCATACTGCCCTTTCCTGCATACATGCAACTCACACCCAGGGATGGGGGCGGGGGGCATCCAACTGCTTTCTATTTTTCTGCAAGGATAAGTGAATCTTTTTTATTTTTTTTACAAAAATAAGTTTTTATCCTGCTATTTCGTGGGGCTCCCTATGGTCTTCCATTCAAGGGATGGATCAGCTCCACCCCTCTTGGTAATGCTGCAGCCCCAGGGTGCTCCCAACCCATTCACTGAACCCCAAGTCCCTCTAGACCAGCCTTCCCCAACACTGTGCCCTCCGTATGTGTTGGACTTCAACTCCCATCAGCCTCAGCCACCATGGCCAATGGTCAGGAATGTTGAGAGTCAACATCCAGGACATCTGGAGAGCACCAGATTGGAGAAGGCTTCTCTAGGCATCCTCTCCTGCCTTTCCCCATCCTTCAGCAACCCCAGACGTGCACAAGCAGACGCCACACACTTAAAGACAGGGAGAGATGATACGTTGACAAAACCTGTTTGTGGAGAGGGCGCAATCTGGGCCAGAGATTAAGTGTTTGCGGCGCTCAGGCTTCCAAGGCTTCTCCACAAACCCATGTTAGAAATCATGTCTTGCTACCCATATGGATTAGAAACTCTGGCTAGGCTGAAGCTGTCCTCACAAGGCAAAGCATCTACATCAGACTTCCCCATCATGGTGTCTTCCGGATGTGTTGGACTACAATGCCCATCATTCCCAGTTGCGTGATAGGAGTTGCAGTCCAACATGTCTGTCTTGGAGTATAGGAACCACTCCGCATGCTTCCAGACACTAGGGGGCGATAGAGAATGTCCTTTGTTGTTTGATCAGTTCCTTTTTCTTCTCCCTCCTCTTCCTTCTTCTTCCTCTTGCCTCTGCAACAAGGATCACCATGCAGTCTCTCCAGAGAGGAAGCATGTAACTATATCTCATGCCTTCACTTACTCACACTCTTGCACCCAGCTTTACGAGATGCTTGTAGTTGAACCATGTTAGATAGTCTTCTCTATGTGCATAAAAGCACAAATAAGTTGATTTCAAGTTCTTTTAAACTAGCTCTGGCCTGTGTTTATGGCCTCCAATACTAAATGCTGTGTTGCCACGCTTTCTCTATATAAAGTAACTCTGCTGTAAGTTACACCAGACTTTCCAACAGTCTAGAGGACACCAGGTTGGGGAAAGGCTGATATAGATCCAAAATCTAGGCACGTTTTGTTGTTCAGGAGCTTGTGTTCAGTTAGTGCAGACTTCGTATCCCCCACAGACACCAAGGAAGGAGAGAATCCATAGTCATCTGGCTGAGTGTTAGGACGTGAGGGTTCCAGCTGGCGTGCCAGCCATTTCCAGCAAGATCCTTTTGTTATCTAAAAGACCCACTGGGTTCTCGGCTAGCAGCCCAACCCTGACAAGCTACACAACTATTGCCAGCTCAGCTTGTCCTTCCCATCCCACCCACCCTTTTGTACAGAAGCACCTTACCTGCTGGGCTGTACCAAAACTTGAGACATCTGATGCCCTGCAAGACTGGGCTTATCAGAACAGCCTTTTGACGAGGAACATTTCTTGAAGGCTTCAGGGAGATGTGGCTACCTGGAGAGGAGATGGGATTATTATCGCTTGGCCCATCACGACTCTACCCTCGCCCCCCCCAACACACACACACACACACAACTTGGGCATCACTAAAGACTAAAATACACTTTACATGAAATGTGTAGTGTGTAGATGATCCTAACTGGATGGGGGTTTTTTAACTTTAGTGTGAGAGGCCCTGATCCAGACTGGACCACCGTGCATGGGTAAGGGTTAAACCTTCCCATCCAGCCATTTCCCCCCATAAATCCACCCCACCCCCCCGAATACACACACACACACACACACACACACACACGGGCTAAAGAAAGAAAAGGCTCCAATGGAGGGGGGACGCAGAGTGGGAATGTTTAATCCCTCCACCTTGTGTGGTGGTCCCAATACAAATCAAGGCCCTGTGCACTTACAGAAAAGTTAAAAAAAGTCAGGTTAAGTGACATGCTACACATTTAATATAGAGTGTAATTGAATCCTAAAAGGACAACTGGAAGAGTGCGAGACCAAAAGTGCCATCCACTGGTGAGTTCTTCTCCACACACACACACCACCCAAATTGTAGCCGGAGCTGCACGAGAGCATCTCAGTCATGGATCACCTGAGGTCCTGTAAGGCACTGCATCTTCCACAGCTGTAGCAGCCTGTTCCTGTTCCTTCTCGAGCATCCAGTCTAGGTCATCATTCTTGCTCTGCTCCCAGCCACACACGTCCTTCTCAAAGGCACAGAAGGCCAAAGGCTGTGCTGCTTTCAGGGTTCTTTTGTGGACCACTTGTTTACTTCCTGCCTCTTTCACAGCAGAAGCCAGCCTTTGGAGAAGAGACTTGGAGGTGGACATCCCTATAACTTTTCCCGGCTCCACTGCCTTTGCAGTGTTTTCTACTGAGAAGGCCCCATTCTTGCGGCCATCAGCCACATTACCGCAATGTACTTCAAAGCATCCTGGAGCAGGCAGGTGGCGTGTGCTCCCCATCAGAGCAGCCACCCGGGTTCTTAACACATGTTCCTTTAGGAATGCTTTCATCATCTTCCATTTACTAGGATTCAGGTGCTCAGTATTTGACCCTGACAGGTCACCATCAAGATAACTCCATTCTGGTTGAGCCATCTTGGGAGATGCTGCAGTTGCCATCATTTCTAGCAGAGATCTCTTGCCAACATGGAGGTAGTCATGGTTGTCTACAGAGAGGCCCCTAATTCGCTCTGGCTTTCTTTCCTGAACATGGTTCTTAGATATTCCCTCTACTTTCCCAACAATTTGGGTCTCAGAGGTGTGTCCTGATTGTTCTGGAGAGGGAGCAAGTAGGTCTCCATTTTCTATTCCTGCAGGAGTCCCCTTGGTTAGGGGAAATCCACCATAACCATACGTCTCTTCTGGACCTTGGGCTGCGTGTGGCATATAGTTCTTCAACCAAATGCCACTTTCAGCTGAGCCAAGAGTTTGGGGATGCACCCCTGGAATTCCTGTGACCATAGTAGCTTCTTTAGGGAACTCTGTGACCATCAGATACATATCTTCTGAGTTCCTGTCCAAAAGAATGGTTGTTTCCACCTTCTCAGTGGCAGGAGAGTTCTGGGCGCCAGGAACAGAGGGTTCCACTCCCGTCATTCCATTGCCTGGGTGGGGAAGCACAGAAGCACCAGAGTGCAGTTTGCTCATGGGGCCAGCAGAAATATACACAGTCCCTTTCTCCCCCTGGGCAGCTCTGGAATCAGTGTAAGTTAACTGAGCGGGGGAGGGACTAGCACCTATGCTGGAGGCTCCTGCCACGCTAGTACCAGTCTGCTCAGGTCGCTTGAATCCAGCACCTGTAACTGAGGCAGCAGCTGGACCTTCAGGCGCATCTGTGCCACTTTGCGCCAAGAGGCCATGCCCTTGCTGCTCCAAACGCAGTGCTGTGGCTTTGGTTTCAGATGTGGGCCCAGCCATTCCCTCCAAGCGCTCTATTTTGATTTGATGCTCAGGTTTGAACGATGGGAGTTCTGCCACTGCTGTGTGTTCCTCATGGCATCCCAGGCTGGACACTCCGGCAGGTGGTATTCTGTGGATTTCGGTGGAAGCCAGCCTGCCAGAATCAGACTCCATCTCAGTTTCTCCATTTTCCTGGGAAGCGGTACTTGGGCCCTCTTTGGCGTCAACTGATAGCGTCGCCTGGTTTTCCCAAGACTCTTGAGGGGTGGCAGTGGGCCGGTACGCTGATAATGTTGTGGTGGTGCCCACTGCAAGAGCCTTTCCTGTCAATGGCAGAGTTTCCATTGTAGAATGGCTGCCAGTAGACCCTTCTCTGTAGTCCACAGGCTGGCGAGGCGTCAGGGAGCCAGTAGTCAGGAGCAGAGCTGTCCTTCCTGTAGTGACATGAGGCAATGCCGTTGGATGCATTTCTAACAAGGGAGACTGTGCACTGCTTCTCCTAGCGGTGCCTTCTTGTGCAGGGATCGTGGCCCAGTTTGTCCCATGGAGGAACATCTCGCCAGTGACATTTTCGGGCTCAGAAGGTCCTCCTTCTGCAGAGGACATGATTTCTTTAAATTTAGAGTTTTTTCTTCCAGTGGCTAGTTCCAGGGATTGTGCAGATGGGCTCTCGGAGTTCATGACAGAATCTGTTCTCCCCAAAAGGAAAGAGCTTTGGGGTCCCTTCGGAGTTGGATTGCGAAGAACCAAGATGGTGGAGAAACTGGAAGAAGCAGCATGACTGGTTTCAGCCGCTCCTCTATCACTTGCTTCAGTCTTCTCTGGAGTCCTCTCACGTGGCATTGTCCGCCTCAGTTCACTCATTGCTGCTGATGAAGTCTCTTCTTTAAGAAGATCTGTGTTGTTGCCCATTCTTTTTCTCCCTCTTGTGCTGCTAGAGCCACTCGTCCAGATGAGAGGACTCCTCGTTTCTCGCACTGGCAGAGGTCTCCCTTCCAAGGTAGATCCATGTTCTTTGGTTTCCATTCCTGGACTTGACACGCCAGTGGCTCCCAATTTTAACTGCATGCCTAGGGAGGTTTGTAGCTTGGTAGTGCGCTCCGCATGCGAAGACGGTGTTCCAGACAGAGAGCCAGCCAGTTGCCCTTCACACTGCCTTAGAGGCATGGTCATCCCTAGCCCATTCCAACTCCTAGCTTGTAGCTCACTGTTCCCTGTTCCAGTGACGCCGGTTCCTATGGAAAGGGTAGACAAAAGTTGCCACTGGGTTTCTGCTGCCACATGCCCAGGTCGGATGGGCCTTTGGCTCCAAAACAGCTTTGTGGGGAACAGTCTCCACACAGGTGTCCTTCCACGCATCTTGGTTTTTGGGGGGAGTCCAGTTCCAAATACCTCCCCGTGGCTCACACTAATCTTTTGCCCCACAGTTGGCCCCTCTCCTGTTGCGATGGATGCCACTCCGATGGCCTGCTGTAATGCGTCACCTTCTACCTCTGCAGATAGAGTCCGTCCCACAGTGAAAGCACTGGGGCCAAAGCCTTCCGTGTTGCTTGGTTGTGGCCATGAAGCTTCGGGGCTTAATCCAGCTGTTCTGGGGCTTGGGCCCTGAGGGAGAGTGGTTCCCCCTGGAGGAAGTGCAGCCTGATTGGCTTCCATGGCCCGTGAGCCCAGGTCCCCTCTGGGGGACGTTTGGCTTGGCAACTCTGTGTGGGCAGGGGGGCGTTCCGCGACCTCCACCTTAGGCTCAGCGACATGCATCGAGCCAGATCCCAGAGGCACATGTGTAAGAAATGCCCCCCACCCGTCACCCTTTCTTGCCAAGTGAGCGAGTGGCCGAGAAAACGGTTCCACCTCCACTGAATACCCTGTAGGGCTGCTCTCGGAGGGAGTTGCTTCCTTTCGCCTTGAAGCATCAAGATGGCCCATGATTCCAGTCCATGGAGATGGTGTGGCTCCAGCAGTAGCCCAACTGCGGTGCTTTTCTTGAGCCTCCGCGCTTGCAAAACCTGGAGCTCCCAGGCTGGGTAGCACACCGTGTTCCTCTTCGTTTGTTGCATACCCTTTGCTGCTGCTACTGCTGCTGGTGGACCAGGGGTAAACCGGCACGCTCCCGTCCTTGCCGTAAGAGCTTTCTACTTCCTTTGCCTCCATCCCACTCCGGCTGACAATGGTGGAAAAGCTTTCCATGCTTCTTGCTTCACTGCCTATGGTTCCTCCTCCTAATCCCATAATACCGGACGCAGTGAGTGGATTCCCGAGGGCTCTAGGAGAGAGCGTCCTGTATGAAAAGCTCATCACTTCAGTCTGAACGCTTCCCGCTGGCTGGCTGTTGGCAGAGTTGCCCATCTCGTTTCCAGAGATGCTTACAGTTTGACGGAATAGCTCCTCGGATTGTTCCTTGGGTTGGTTCTTCACCACAGAGAAATGGTAGCCCTCGGTTAGGCCTAGAAAGTCATTTTCACCCTCAGATTTCTTGCTTCCTGTTGCCCGTGAACCTTCCACCTCCATAGCAATAGATAGCTCTGTTCTGTACTCCAGAGGTGTGGCTTGTGTTCCAGAAAGCTCCTCACCCAACTGTTTCTTACCAGGCCTCATGGTAGCTTCCTTGACCATTTCTGTCGAAAAAGGGACTGGGCCTTGGGTCAGAAAGGAAGATATAAGCTCCAGCTCTGGGGCGGCTCTTGTCCCTGGTTCCATGGAGATTTGCCCACTTGGTATATAGGCCTCCTGATAGCCTGGAGGCTCTCTAGCACTACCATAGGGACTCTGCAGAATGCGTGGTACAGAGGTCTCCTGGGCAACATTGCCCACCATTTTACTCTCCATTTCTCTAGATTGGGTTTTATGCGGCATCTCTGCTGTAGATGTTATAAATTTTCTACTCCATTCTGCTTTGCCAGGGGTCTCTGAAGACACCATACTTTGGTTTTGCTTCTCTGTTCCAAATGGCCATACTCTCCTTGTCTGGGCTTCTATAGCACTTAAGCCTTTGCCAACAGCCCTGCTGGAGGAGATGGTGGCCCCCAGGGTCTCTTTGGCAGGATGGGCCAGTTCACTGGCAGATGCAGTGGAACTGGGGCTCCAGGCTGTCAAGGTTTTCACTTTGCTCGCAGTCGAACAGGGCTCAGTCTTGCTTGGCACAAAGTCCATTACCTTCTCCTTGATGACTCTCTCAGCTGATATTTCTGAAAATAAAGGCACAATAGATTAGAATATCTTTACCGTCAGGGCTGGATCGGCGCCCATAGAACCCCAAAGCAGTTCTGATTCTGAGGAAGAGATAGAAACCGTGGGAGAGGAACCCACGCGCTGTTCAGAGGAGCAGCCAGGGGGAGAGCCCCTCCTGGTACACATTCCTGAGAGTGATAGTGGCCCTGGCAGGGAGAGGGAGGCGCCACAGGAGTTTCTGGATGCTAGGCACTGGCGCAGCGTCAAGTGGGAGATGGCGGGCGCTGAGAGGAGGCGCTCAGCCCGCTTGGCGCGACGGCAACAGCGGCGCCCCGATGCCGCATGGGAAAGGGGTGGACTCTCTCCTCCTAGCTCATAAGTACAGAGGTTTCCCGCCTTCCCCTCCAAACAGAGATCAACTGATTTCTAAGGTTAGAACCCCCGAGTAGGCAGCTCTCTTAAGTCTCCCTCTGTAAGATCAAGCAATTAGCATCTGTAAGCGTCATTAGGTTGAATGGGAATAAAGCCTTGGAAAAGAGCCCTATTGTCTGCGTGTTGATTCTGGCTACCTGAGGATTTCAGAAGGCAGCAGGGGCAACCTCTTGACATTTACCTAGTTATCCCACGTCCACCGCTATTCATTCCAGTATCATAGCCAGTAGGGGCCCTTCACACATGGTTAAGGTGGGCATCAAAAGATGTACACATGCAAATGATGACCGTACCTGGTATGGTGTGCTCTTGCAGGGCACCATGATTGATTGTGCTCTGACAGAGAAGTACAATCAAGGGAAAACCTGGTTTTCTCCTGATATTAAATGCAAGAAACATCCATGTGGGGTAGAAGGGCTAGGCAATAAAGGCATCTCCATGCAACCAACCTAAACTAGTTTCGAAGCCAGCTTAGTCATGATGTCCTAAAAGAAACTACAGGTATTTGCTACCTCAACTGCTTTTCAGCCAGTACAGGTATATCACTCATCAAGTTCTTATTGGGATTTAGAATTAGAGAGCATAGATCTGTTCAACCTGATTGCCAGCCATCACATTCAATGGTCACAGCAGTCAAGAAACTCAGCCTGTGGAGTCCAAGTCCTTACCTGGCTGTGCTGCAACCTGCGAACACTTGTAGAGCTTGTTGACTCGGGCGATATCTGAGTTGCTCAGGTTCCATCTTTGGCCAAGGAAGGTGTAAAAATGTGAAAGTGGTGTGATGGTGGGTAAGCCAGTCATGCTGAAGGCATTCCTAGTAGGGGAGAGAAATAATATTTAGCAACAAGAGCCATTCTTGTACTTACCCAGTTAAGACTCTCCTAGTTCAGCTTAACATTAGAAGCTGCCTTATACTCAGTCAGATGATTTCTCCATCTAGCCCAGAACTGTCCTCTCTGCCTGGCAGCTATTCAGGGCCCCCATCTACATGGAGATGCTTTATGATGTGATTCTGATTTAAGTAGGATTTTCCTGAATTCAAATAAGTTCCCACCGTGACACACAGTGCAAGCAATGCAATGTACTGGCTGGGGGAAAAACTACTGTCGCAGGGCACGCAGCTCCCCAAACCGTATTAGTCCTGACTTGTGTGGGTGGAGCTCCACGAATTGAAGGGAGCGTTATCAACTACTGTGATGTGATTAGTGCTGCTGTGTTGTGTCACACACAGTCTGATGTCGGTGTAAATGTCACACTGCATTCATGAATATCTTTTCCCCCCAGTTTTGTTCTCCACAAGTGCGCAATTACGAAGGGATGAGACAGGAGTTGGTGGTGAAACCACTGAGGGGTATCCCACCTCCTGCGATTACTTTGGCAGCAGGCCCGGCTTCTTGTGTGCCCAGAAGTTAATCCGTTCCCGAGAAACAGTCACTGGAATCCCCCTTCTTCCCCCCACCTGCTTGATATTGTCTTCCATACATCATGTGCTCCTTTGTATAGGCCTATTTGTGCAGCTGCGAATGAGTGGGCGGGCGGGGGGAACAAAAGCAAAGGGGCATCCCACAGCAGTGACACAAGATCAAAACACACCCCTAGGCATGCCCACTACACTGAATTTGATTCAGGGAATCTGGGCACACTCCACAGGAACCACGTGGAAGCTGCAGTAAAAAACAATCTGGCACAACACACCTTTGCGAGAATGTGGATTTCTAAGTTGGAAACCCTGCAATTGCTGCGAAGTGGTGGCATCGTCATGTGTCATGACCATCTCTGAGGTGCTGCAGCACCAGAGTAAATTACCCGTGTAGATGGGCCCAGGGTCTCAGACAGAGGAGGGTCTTTTCCCCATCACCTCTTCCCTCATCCTTTCAACTACAGATGCTGATAATCTCCAAGGTCTCAGGTAGGGAAAAGTCTTACTACCTGGTCCTTTTAACTGGAGATGCCACGGGCAGAACCTGGGACCGCCTCCATGCGAGGTTGATACTCTACCACTGTAATGTCCCCTTCCCTATGCTGCAAGGCTTCATATTGCCACCGTGCCTTTCTAAGCATTGCATGTCCAGTGTATGTTGCACTTCAGAGACAGGTAACTCAAGCATTTCCTATGGCTTCTGGAAGAATATGCACATATGTGCAAAGCAGAGACTTCTAGTGAACAGGAACAGTGTGTGCTAATGCTCTGCTCCAGAACAGATCAGAAAATCTTGCCTTTACAGGAACTGCATTTGCTTTCGGAGGCCATGCACTTAGAACATGCAATGCCCCTTTAACAGAGTGGAAATACCTGCAATAGCCAAGTTTCTGCAGCCCCAACATTGGAGGGGAGGTTTTGTTTATGGTGCCTGGGAGCCTTTGTGCAGCCTTGTGTACCTGCCGTAATGCATAACGGATGAATAGTCATAGTCCACCAGCATGTTGGTATTCCAAGACTTCATGAAGTTTATTTCAAAACCTGGGAAGGCAATAAGGGAATATAGCGCACATCCACAAGGAACTGAGTCTCAGCGACAGTGGATGGCTTGCTGTCCAAGTGCACAGCAGGGTGGAAGGCTGGCATGCATCTAGGCCAGGGCAGGGGTACAGTTCCCTGTCCTAAACTTTCTCTGCAAGGAGGGAGGGCATCTAGACAGAGGGACGGGTGAGAAGCAATCTCCATTTTGTTCCTGTGGTCCTGATGCTGGTGCGATGATTCAAACACATTTAAAAGGCGAGACTGCGGATGGTGAGAGAGATTCTTTTTTGTCAAGCTTGGCAAAGTTGTTTTTCTCTCTCAAACATTCTTAGGAATGTGGAAGTTGTTGAAAAGCACAGAATGGGGGTGGGGAAAGAAATGCTAGCCGTGTACTTTACAACTGAGATGATGAACATGGCCATCTAAAGGGCCCCCCAGAAGCCCCAACATTTTCCAGCTGCACCACTGAGTAGCTCCCCAGGGTTTCAGACGGGAGCCTTTCCCAACCCTACGTGGAGATGCTGGGGATTGAACCTGGAGCCTTGTGCGGGCCAGGTGTGGGCTCTACCGCTGGGCCAGGCCCTAGCAGTCAGATGCATCGCCCCCCCATAACAGAACTAACTGGAAGAGCAGAGGCAACACTCACCAGTCAAGATTTCATTCCAGGAGATGCTGATGTATTTGTCCCGGTCTGCTCTCGAGTGCTCATGCCAGAAGCCCAAGACATGCATGAGCTCATGAAGGGCCACCCCCTTCCCCTTCCTGAGGCAAGCCGGAGCCAACGAGACCACCTGCATCCCACCAATGCGTCCAACACTAGAGAAGCAACTGGAGGGAGAGAGGGAGATGCCTTAAGAAACTGTATTGCAGTCAAAAGAAACATCCCATACCAGAGGAAATAATGCTCGGAGAGAGCCTGCATGCTTATTTAAGTAACAGATGTCTTCGCTTTCCTACCATAAAACAGCTAACAGTAGATAAAATCACAAAAGAAATTAGAGACAACTCTAAAATGCTCAAAATCAGTAAACTTGAAAGCTGCCGGACTACAACTCCCAGCATTCCTGATAATTGGCCGTGCTGTCTGGGGCTGATGGGAGTTGAAGTCCAAAACATCTAGAGGAAGGCTGGTTTAAAACCATCAATGGAATGGGCCTTGTAGATCTCCCTAGGGAGCAAGCTCCATAGCACAGGTGACACTATTCCTGGCAGTCAATTATTTACACTCAGCAATACTGCATGCATGCTGATAGTGAGAAAATGGCTAAAATTGATTGGATATAATAAAGGTAAGGATTCTAGGATTACGGCAATCCCGCCTCCCTGTTCATGAAACCTGGCTGCTCCTGCATGAAGTTGCTGGCTGGTTACAGCTGAGCCCAGACAGGTACACTTTATAAGAAGAGCCCTCCCTGCTGGATCAGATCAAGGATCTATCTAGTCCAGCATTCTGTTCACACAGTGACCAACCAGCTGCTTGTGGGAAAGCCACCAGTAGGACACAAGTGCAATAGCACCATCCCCCCCCCCATGTTTTCCAGCAACTAGTATACAGAGGCATCCTGCCTCCGATACTGGAGGAGCTGGCACATAGCCATCAGGACTAGTAGCCATTGATAGTCTTATCCTCCATGAATTTGTCGAATCCCCTTTTAAAGCCATCCAAATTGGTGGACATCAGTATTTATTTAAAATATTTCTTGGCCGCCTTTCAGGGCTGAAGCCCTCCCAAGGCTCACAGCAATAAAATACATAAAAACAGTTAAAATACTAAAAGTGATAAAAACATAAAAACAATAAAACCAACAATGATGTTAACAGAAGCATCAGCAACAACATGTTTTCAAGGCCTTCTTAAAAGTCTGTGATGATGGAGCATGGGAGACCTCCGATGGCAGGTTGTTCCAAAGGTGTGGGGCCACTGCAGAGAAGGCCCTCTCATGTGTGGTCACCCACCTGACTGCTCTCATGGGTGGGCAAATGAGAAGGGCCTCTCTTTCTGATCCTAAAGTGCGGGCAGGCTGATATGGGTGTAGGTGGTCCTTCAAGTAACTTGGTCCCAAACCATTTAAGGCTTTAAAGGTCAAAACCAGCACTTTGAATTGGGCTCAGAAACACACCGGTAACCAGTGCAGCTGGCGCAGTATAGGCATCATATGATAGAATCGCCTCGCCCCCACCAATATTCGGGTGGGCTCATTCTACACAAGCTGGAGTTTCTGAACCGTCTTCAAAGGCAGCCCCATGCATAGCACATTACAGTAGTCCAGCTGGACGTGACTAGTATGTGGATAACTGAGGCAAGATCTGTCCTCTCCAGATAGGGCCGTAGTTGGCGTTCCAGCCTAAGCTGGTAAAAAGCACTCCTGGACACTGCAGCCGCCTGGGCTTCCCCAGTTAGCTCAGAGTCTGGGAGGACTCCCAGGCTGCGCACTTGGGCTTTCAGGGGGAGTGCAACCCCACCTAAGACCAGTTGTAAACCTCCATCTGAAGTAGTTGGTTTCCCAACCCACAGTACCTCCGTCTTGTCTGGATTAAGTTTCAGCTTGTGGTACTCTACATCTTGTGGTAGCGACATCCATATCAGGGATGATAGATACGTTATGGTGCAATGGCCAGGTTTTCTTGGTAAGCATGCCACAATTGTAAGATGGATGAATCAGTTGAATTCAATGTCACTTTTGTGTGTGTTCATCCACAAGTCTATTATGCCTTATTACTGCACTAATCTACAATTAATTTTAAAATTCTGCATAAAAAGTTGTATTTAAATATGAGCTTCTAATCATATTGCCTTCCAAAGCATGCCATTGAGCATATTTTGTTTTGATCCATGAACTGCATCAGAACTTTCAAGTGGTATGAAATCCAGTGGACAGCCAAGCTTACTCTGTACATACGAAGGCTGAAATGACATTTGGGGAAAGGCCATAAGACAACACTCAAATTGGTCAGTTCTCTGACATTGGACTTTATCCCCAGAATTAGATATTTGGAACTGACAGTGGACTTCAAAATGTGATTGAGGTGGTTCTCATCTATTCATGGGGACGTTTCCTGGCTGGTTAAAAATAAACCAATTAAGTTTGAACAAAACTGTATCAATTGTTATTGTGAGTCAGTTCTCATATATCATCCAGAGTTGAGCACTATTGAAGGAAGTAATTAGATATCAAGTCTGATTGCAAATATTTTACTGTCAACATTTTGTTGCCAAGAAGGAAAGGTTTGCTTCCTGTCTAATATGTACATAACCCCATAATGAGTGTGGTTTTGATACAGTAGAATCTAGCATATCAAACCAGGAAGCAGAGCTGCAGAACAGCAATAGAAGAAGAATAGGGGACAGACTCCAGCTTCTACTGGAGGTGGGTCAGCGTAAGGTGGCCATGTGGCCTCTTTTACAGAGGACAGTGCTCTATCTGAAGGGTTTCTAGTGGACTGTTCTCTATTTGAAAGTGTCCTTGGATCTAAGGGCTGCCCAGCCCAAGTCTGATTTAATGATAAAGGACCATCAGAAGGACGAGCTAGCCAGCCTTGAAGCTGCCCATCAACAGCGCCTGGACAGCCAACTGAGGGAGGCACAGAGGGTGAGATATAGGCTACCTTTACACTAAAGAAAACCCGCACAGCCCTCCCGTTCTGGAGCCTTTCCACGTTTATCACAGGCTCCCAGACAGCAACCACATGACTGATGAGAGGGGAAGCTTTTAATCTTCAATGTTCCATAGACCTCATTGAAACAGCACTATCTAGTGGCTATTTTAATCACATTACATTCCGAGTTTAAAAAATGGTTCATTAGTTACGGATCTATTTGAGATGGAAAAACCAGGAAATACCTCTGGATGTGCCCTGGAGGTTAACAATATCATGAAATGGACCTGCAAACTTCCACGAGTCAGCAATCTCAATAGCAGGATAAAAACTCCATGTGGTGAAGGAGCCCATACTGTATTTATATTCAGTGGAGGCTGAGGTTCTGATGTCAGTGGGGCAGTGAATCCACTCAGAACTAGTCAGAACTAGACTGAACTCTTCTTTTTTTTTTTTGGAAATACTTTTTATTCTATTTTTTATCTTTATAAATGAAATAAACAATACCAACAACCCAGTCATTATCTACAGTTTCCAACAATACAGTATTCTTAATAGGACACAGCAATAATGAGAAAAGAAGAGAGAGAGAGAGAGAGAGAGAGAGAAAAGAAAAGAAAAGAAAAGAAAAGAAAAGAAAAGAAAAGGAAGAGGAAAGCAGAAGGGGAAAAGAAAAAATATTAAAAAGTTACTTCAAAGGATTAAATTTAAACTGCATTCCACACAAACTTCAAGTATCATTCTATTTAAAAATTATACCTATATCATTGCCAATATTACACTTCAGTACAGCATAGGTAATCAACCTTAGATTTCAGTATCATATCATCAGCCTTACAGCAAGGAAGCAAGCATACAATTCATTTCCACTAACCATATATTATATGGTTATATATAACCATATAATGGTTATATATAACCATTATATATATATATATATATATATATATATATATATATAATATAATATATATTATATTATATAATATATATATATATATATAATATAATATATATTATATATAATATATTATATTATATATATATTCTATAATATATATATTATATAACCCTTCAGTTAATATATAAAATAGAGCTTAAAAATTTAGCCAGCCCAAGATATTACTAATCACAGTCTCATAATATAACTAGACTGAACTCTAAAGTTCTGAGTGAAAATCAGAACAGATTCACTGCCCCACTGACATCAGAGCCACCAGCCTCCACTGTTTCTAATTAAGTTATAAAATAATGTCTAAATGTGCATCTATACGTATAAATTAGCCTATGCACATTTTATGCAAATTTGTGTCCTTTTTTGTGGCAATTCACAAGTGGACACCAGGCCATCACTCCCCCAGCAACACACATTCTCCAAATCACTACTAACCCTGAGAGCGGTGCAATGGAGATGAAGTCTCTCTGGTAGGAATAAGGGACAAACTTGATGCAGGTGAGCCGTGCAAAGTCTTCAAATGCTCCCTTAATGGTCTTCACACTGGAGTTATCTGTCAGAGGAATAGGACACAGGCAGGAGCAACGGCAGACTGCTCAGAACAAGTATTTGTTTCCCCAGAAGAAAAGCTCTTAGTCACAAGCTGAGCTTATTTGCTCTGGCTTTAACCAACGGCATGGCATTTCAGTGGGCTTGCGGCTGCCTTTTACACACATCATTGTAGTTGCGGTTCTCTCCTCCTCTCCTCTCCCCACCAAACATAATCATCCTGGGGAGGTGACACTGCAGCAGCAGCATGGTCTCCTTGCGTCCCAATGAGAAAGGGACTTTTCTGCGGCCAGATGTAGGAGTGTGAGCAAGAATCCCCAAACTGGCAGTTGAGACTTGCGCCAACCAAAGAAACTCTGACTCTCTGAACAGCTAAGCTGTTTTAGAGTCATAGAATTGAAGGGGATGTTGGATATAATCTAGTCCAACCCAATGGAGGCTGGGATATAATCTGGATGTTGGATATAATCCAATCCAATCCAACCCAACGGAGGCTGGTGGCTCCCATGCCAGTGGGGCCTTGGATAGCTCCATTAGAGTTGACTGGCACCCCGAGCAGATCCACCACCCCACTGACATGGCAGCCGCCAGCCCCCGCTGGTCCAACCCCCTGCATGGTGCAGGCTCTGCAGTGCCAAGTTATCCCGTAGCTCTCCACAGCCATAAGGTCTTCAACTCCCAAGGAAGGAGCACAAATTTTTGCAGCTCTCCGTTCTGCAATTGCTGCCCCGTAGCATTCCAGCTTTGTGGGGCAGCAGGCTACATTTCACAGCTCTCTAAAGTCAATTAGGCATTCACGGGCTTAATTCTGCCAAGAAGCCAAGCTAATCTGCCCCTTAGAGGAGCCCTGGCAAATGCCTGCCCAGCTGAAAAAACAACATTGGAACTACTTGAAATAGATTCCAGAAGAGTTCAAGAGAGGATGTCGGGGCCATTTAACCCCTTGATCTTTTTATTCCTGTTCTCCCAGCAAGGTCGGAGTTGACCTCCCCCACCCCACCCAGCTATTCATAACAACTTGTCTCCCTTGGATCTGCATCATTTCTCCCCCACTTCCTACAGGAAGGGGTTCCAGAGTTTGTTCCTTACCATATTTATAGGAAATTACATAGGGAATTTGAATAATTCCTCTCTTCTTCGGCCATCTTGGATTGGCAGATGAAAACAGCCTGAAGGGACTCTAGATATCAGAAAGAGAGAGGAATTGGCACCATTTTCACAGTTCTGCCATCCCCAGGATCCAAGGTTCACCTGCAAGGGACACACTCGATTCACACCAGGAGTCTGAAGTGACCCACAGAGGCGTCTCACTTGTAGGTGGCGTGGCAGGGAAAACTTTGGCTGTGCCCCACGATGCTGCCAGCTATGGGGGCTGGGCTGCTCACGCATGGGGAATTGGTTAAAGGCAGCTATGCCTCACTGCTTCATCAGGCTGCTCCTCATTTGCCACGTGGCTTCCCTTGTTTACGTGGACGCACCCCGCCTGTATTCCTTCCGCATCTTCTCCTGCATCCCACCACTCACCATGCCCCCAAATTCTCCCTCCAGCTAGCCTTTTGTACCCTGCTAGTTCTAGTAAGTTCTGAATAGTAAGAGCACGCTGGCAGGCATGGTCTACCAGAGCATGGTCTGAAGGCACCTGATGCAGCCATCTTACTGAAGCAAGGCAGGCTGGGACCCCCGTACACTTCCTTGAGCGCCACAGAAAATCGGCAGGAGATCCATGTGGTAAGATACAGATGACTGCTTCTGGCACCAGAGTTAGAGCGCTCCAAACCAAAAGAGAATTCCCTAAAGGGGGAATAAGGCAGATCTTTCTCCTAGGGGCATCCATGGAGCTTTCCTACCAAGGCAAATATATTTGGAGGAGTGATTTTTGTTGGAATGGCAGCAGAAGAAAGGGTGACCTCCCCCCTTCCCCTGTAATACCAAACATGGCTGCTATTTCCCTTTAAGAAAGGTGCATATTAAATGCCAAAAATGCATTTAGGGTGCAATCCTATGCATGTTTAGACAGAAAGAAGTCCTACATGGCTGGCTAGGGAATGTGGGGAGTTGTGGGACTTTTTGCATTGCATCACATCGTTTGGCTCTCATTTGCATGGAACAAAGAGAAGAGGGCTGACGTCAGGGAACAGCCCATGTCCCAAAATGCAACAAGTTGCAGAGGGAGGGCTGGCCAGACCCTGATCTTCAGCTGGGGCAGCAAAAGCAATTTGGGAGGGCACCCTGCCGTCCTCTTACGCACCACCTTGATGATATCCCCCTCGAGCAGGAAGCTGCTTTCCGGTGCCTCTGGAAGAATCAGCACTGGAAAGAGAAAAGGTGGTCAGCTTCTGGTGGAACTGACTTTCAGGCATCACTTCATCAATTAGCCCACGATAAGTCGAGAGTTAAAAGAACAGTTGCACATAAACTAAACCTGCCACTTTGGCCACCCAGATTTTGTAACATTTCCCCCTCAAAATTAATGTCCTTTAGATTCATTGGCATCTCTGGGTTGATTTGGCAGTGCCAGAGATTTTGGATCCTGTCAGCAGGGCTGGCCCTACCACTAGGCAAAGTGAGGTGGTTGCCTCAGGCGGCGGATGTTGGGAGGTGGCAGCAAGTTGTTGGAGGAGAGGGCTAGGTGCCACACAGCCTATCTGAAATCCATAACCTAGCCTGTTGCTTTCAGGTTCAGTGGAGGGAGGATGCTGTCTCGTGGTCAGTGTTGGGGAAAGATTCAGTTGCCAGTCCAGCTGCATTTTGTACATGAAATGCAAGGGGAGCACTGTCTTAGTTGTTGCCTCAGGCAGCAGTATGACTTGTGCCGGCCTGTCAGCTCCCAAACTCTATTCCACCCCAACCATCTATTCCCTCAGATGGTAAATATTTGGTGGACGAAGTCCAGTGGTATCCGCTATCAGACAGCAACACCAAGACGTCCCGTTAACTAGCCATCTATGAGTCATGCAATGGCTAAGGAAGAGGATTTGCACTTGTGCAGGAGAGAAGATATAGTCAGATATTACTTTACGAAAGGGATGGGGAACCTCAGGTCCACAGGCCCTCCTGGGGTCCCAATCCAGCCGATTTCCCAGATGGCCACAGCCCCTAGTCATGGCCACACACCCTTTTCCCTGACCACTGATCATGTCATGCTCCCCCCCCCCCCTTCTGAAAGGTTGAAAGGTTTAGCTGCTGGCAGCAAGGGCATGAAGCTAAATTATGCTGGTAGTTTTGGTATTTTGGCCTCGTCCCTTTTGACTTTGACCCCACCAACCACTTGAATCCCCCCCCCCCGAGTTTCTCTGAAACTGAATTCAGTCCTTGGGCTCAAAGGGGTTCCTTGCCCCTGGTTTACGAGATCAACTCTGGATAGAGAAAAAATCTCTTTTGATGGGGAGATCGTTTTGCAGTTCACATTTTGGGGCAAGTATTGAGAAACCTTCCCTACTTCATTGCCAAGGGCTTGTTATTTACTCTGGGGCACTTAACCTTGGTGGGCATGTTAGAAGTTTTAGAAAATGGAAGAAAGGTTTCATTAGGTTTTTTTGGCCTATTTCCAGCCAGCCTGGCAATGTTTAATTGAAGTGTGGCGTAGAAGTCTTTTAAATAAAGAAATTTTATAAAGCAAATAATATAAAGCAAATAAAGCAAATTCTCTCCCCTTTTCACAAGCAATAAGTTATACAAAACAGCAAAAGGTTGCAGAGGTGCTCAAATTAAGAGAAGTCCATGCATATTTGCAATATTTAGACAGACCAATATCCAGCTTGTTTATTGAAGGGGAGTTAAGTACCTAGTGCAGCTGTGCATTTGCTGGAACAGGCCACTACATCCAGGCGAAAACCTCTTACCTTGGTTAATGTTCAGGATGTCATCAGGAGCATTGCTGGCCTCAGCCAAGTCATTCGCTTGGGTGCTCTCCGTTTCAAATGTGTCTCCATGGCCCCAGACAGTCAGGGCTGAAAAAAGGCACATACATTTCACTGACATGCATACCCTCTTCTCAGGCACCAGGATGAGGCCAGGCACATAGGAAGCAGTCAGACTGTGTGTCCATCTAGCCCAGCTATCGTCTACTCGGATTGACAGCAGCAGCTGTCCAGGATCTCTGGCAAAGAAGGGCCTTCCCCTCCCCTCATTCTTGGTCCTTTTAACTGGAGGTGCTGGGGATTGAACCTGGGAGCTTCTACATGCAAATCAGGTGCTCTACCACTGAGCCTCTCTACACAAGGCTGTTAATCTCTGCACCCACTTTCGGTTTTGTTGCAGAATTGAGGTCTGAGCTCTACACAAAGAGCTTTTCCTTTCCTGCGTTTCCGCCGCATAACCTCTAGGTGGCAATGTGCTGCAGCGCAATAGCACAAATACACAAGTACAAACAGCGCTTTCAGGAATACTTGAAACACTTGCGGGGGCCCTCCATGCTCATTGAGCCGCTCACACCTACCCTGAGCCGTTTGCGAATGCCCGTCCTTCCCGCGGTCACCATTTTGCGGAAAAATATGGCAACTTGGGAACTTCCATAAATCTAATATTGCACACATAGTGGCCATAAAGGCCCCATTTACACAATATTACAGGTGTAAATGGCCACCCCTCACCCCCCCCCATGCGCGTATAGGCCCAAAGCCTTTCTGTTTAAAATTTATTTTGTCAAGGCAATAAATACCAGCTCTCGCCACAGGGGGGCATGCTTGCACAGAAAATACTGTGTTAGGCACTGGTAGGGATGTACGGAAGTCACTTACCTGTTCACGGATTATGCTGATCCTGGGGGGGAGGCGCTCCGTCCCTCCCCCCCCCCGAATCCTGGCATGCCGGCTCCGCCAGCGGCTGGACATCCGGCCACTGGCTAGCAGGGACGCAAATAGACACTACGCTATTTGCGTTCCCCTTATTTTTGCCGTAGTCTACAGAAATGTTTACGTAGACTAAGACATGCCAAAATAAGGAATGCAAATGGCGGCGCCCATGGGCGCTGCCATTTGCGTACGCGCGTTCTTTGTTTTTTTTAATCAGCCATGATAGGCTACGTAAACATTTACATAGCCTATCACGGTAGCCTATCAATTTTTATTTTTTTTTTAACTTGGAAATGGCGGCGGCGGCGGCATTCGGCCTCCCCGAGATCCGTGGCAGAACTTTCGTACATCCCTATAGGCATGTGAAGCCGCTCCCAAGCAGTGAGAAGTTTCAGGGATTCCAGCACTTTTCATTTACCATTAATTATTTTTATTTTAAAACATTTCTATCCCGCCCTATATCATTAAGATCTCAGGGCAGCATACAGATAAAATCAATGTAAACAGTATAAAACAATAAATTTAAACACCTAAAAACATATTAAACTATTAAACAAGCTAAAACCAGTTAAAAACTAAAACACTTAAAACAATGCGCTAGGGAATGCATTTAGCCCTCAAAGGCTTCGGTAAAAAGCCACGTTTTTACTTGGCGCCGAAACAAGACCAATGTCTGCGCCAATCGGGCCTCCAAGAGGAGGGTATTCCACAACCGGGGTGCCACAGCAGAGAAGGCTCTCTCCCACGTCCCACCATAGTGTATGTCTTGTACTAGTGGGATGAAGAGGAGAGCCCCTCCAACAGAACTCAGTCCTCGGGCAGGCATATTCAGGGAGAGGAGCTCCTTCAAATATCGAGGCCCCAAGCCGCTTGGGGCTTTAAATGTCATCACCAAAACCTTGAATTCTGACCAGAAGCGTATTGGCAGCTAGTGCAATTTCTTTAAAACCAGTGTTATATGGTTTTTATGGGGTGTTCCAGTCAGCAGTCTAGCTGCTGCATTTTGCACTAGCTGCAACTTCCAAGTCGTCTTCAAGGGCAGCCCCACGTAAAGTTCATTGCAGTAGTCTAATCAGGAAGTCACCAGCACATGCACTACTGTGGCTAGGTGATCCCTGTCCAGGAAAGGCCGTAGCTGGCAGATCAGCCAAAGCGGGCCCCGAGTACTTCAGGCCACGGAGTCCACCTGGGGCTCCAGTGACAGGGATGGATCTAGGAGGACTCCCAAGCTATGCACCTGCTCCTTCAGGGGGAGTGCAACCCCATCCAGGACAGATTGCTTGCCCAATTCCTGGACTCGGGAACCACCAATCCACACACCTTCCTTCTTGTTAGGATTTAGCTTCAGTTTATTGGCCCTAATCCAGCTCATTACAGCCTCCAGGCACTGGTCCAGCACCTTCACCGCCTCAGCCGACTCCAACAACAAGGAGAAACAGAGCCGAGTATCATCAGCGTACTGTGACACCCAGCCCCAAAACTCCTAACGACCTCTCCCAACGGCTTCATATAGATGTTGAACAGCATGGGGGATAGAATAGAACCCTGTGGCACCCCACAGCTTAAAAGCCATGGGGTAGAACAGGAATCCCCCAATACCACTCTCTGGAATCGGCCCTGCAGGTAGGAGCAGAACCACTGTAGCACAGTGCCCGCAACTCCCATCCTGCAGAGCCGATCCAGTAAGACCAATGGTGTCAAAAGCCGCTGAGAGATCCAGGAAGATCAACAGGGTGGCACTCCCCCTGTCTTTCACCCGGAGTAGGTCGTCAGTCAGAGCAACCAAGGCCATTTCAGTGCTGTACCCTGGCCTCAAACCAGACTGAAATGGGTCCAGATAATCAGTTTCCTCCAAGAACGTCTGAAGCTGCCCAGCCACCACGTGCTCAAGCACCTTGCCCCAAAAGGGGGTATTGGCAATGGGGCGATAGTTCTCACACACCTCTGGGTCCAAGGAGGGCCTCTTCAGGAGAGGGCGCACTGCACCTCTTTCAAGGCAGCAGGGACCACCCCCTGACAAAGCAAAGCTCATCATCACTTAGCATATTAGTTAGGGAGCAGGGAGAGAAACTTAAAAGATGGGTCATCTCCACCCAAGACTGATGTCTTCTCAAGCCATCCCAGCTCCCATGAGAAGTCATCACCAGAATGTTACTGGCTATCATCTGATTATTGTCAGGTCTTTGAGAAGTGTTGCCTCAGGTATCTATACTGATAGCTTTACTTTTAGAAATCTTAGAATAAAAATTGACATTGTCAGAAGGGATCCTGCATCTCTTTGTAATCAGAGGCAGTGGGCTGTAAGGGACCCCTGAAAGGTCATTTAGACTAACCCCAAGCATATGACACTCTTAAGTGGAAGAGACAAGAGACAGCAGACACTACCTCAAGCTTTTTCTTAAGCACCCAGAACATTTCTTCACCTGCCTTCCCAATAATCTTTACAACAAACCTGCAAAGTAGGGCAACATTATTCTCCCTATCTTGCAAATATGGGAAGGCAGGGAATAAAACAGAGAAAGGGGCTTGGCCAGGTGCACTACCTAGCCAAGACAGCTGTCCACATTTATCTAGACGGTCGCCGTTCCTGTTCTCAGAATATCCTCACACACCCTTGAGACATTCAGAACTGTCACTGCAAGCGCTTACTCCAAGACAGAGGTAGCCCTAAGGACACCCCAGGCCAAGCCACAAGATGCTGGCACCCGAGGCAGTTAATCCTCACCCAGATAAGTTGATCAACGGACAAGTGCAGCACCCGCAATCCGCCAAATGACAGGGCTGGTTCTTAGGCTGTAGCAAGCTTCCCTTTGTGGCCTGTGAACAGTACATACACCCACATGCCTCCTTGATGGAATCAGAAATGACTGAAATGCCTTACCTGAAAGTAGCCCCCAAAGCCCTATGCACATAGGCCAAACGCCACGGGGCACACCCATGGCCGAAGAACCAGCCCAAGGACCACCCACTCCTCAGGCGCTATTCTTATATTTATATTACAACTGTTACAAGCTACTAGGCAGAAAAAACTACAAGCAATGCTTAGGCCCAAAGAAAAGGCCCTTTGGAGCCTTATATGGAGCACAGGTGAAGAAGAAACACCTGGAAGAAGTTCACTGGAAGTTCAGTTTAACCCCTTGTGTGATGAAGCCTTCTTAGGCATCCTAAGAGGTGGCCAACTTGTGGCCCTCCAGATGCTTTGGCCTACAACTCCCATCATCCTACCCCATTGGCTGTGCTGGCCAGGGCTGATGGGAGCTGCAAGCCGAAACATTGCAAGGGCCACAACTTGCCCACCCCTGCTGTATACGCTGGTGGTCTGTTCTCCTTGCAGGGCTCAGCCAGCCAACGCAGAATCAAAAAAACAAACTGGAGCGGTTTATGGGGTTGCCACTCTTCCCTTCTGGTACGGCTCCCGTGTCTTTAACACAGACCACATTTAAAAATCAGCAGAGGAAGCTTTTCCTGTCATGAAGCCGAGCTGAGCTTGGACCATTCAAGAATTGCCTTACTGGGTCAGAGCAGCCTAGTGCTTCCGGCCCTTTCCAGGCAGATATTCCTGGTGGAGTCGCACAAGCAAGACATTAAGGTGAGGACCTTTTCCTGTTGCTGTTTCCAACATCTGATATCCAGAGGTATACTGTCTCTGAATGTGGGGGCTCTATTTATATATGCCTCTGAACATGGAGGTACCATGACTCCTCCATGAATTTGTCTAACCCTTAAAAATATATATATATATATAAGTTGGAGGTAGGGTGGCCGTGTGTCCTATTTTACGGAAGACAGGCCTCTGGTTGAAGAGCTGTCCACCAGCCCAAGTCCAGCTGAAAGAGAGAGAACCCTAAGTAGGGAGAACAGCAGGTGGCAGGGGAGGAGGGAGAGAGAGGGAGGGAGAACACTAAGAGAGAAAGAGAGAGAAAGAACTGTAAGAGAAAGGAAGGAAGGAAGGAAGGAAGGAAGGAAGGAAGGAAGGAAGGAAGGAAGGAAGGAAAACCCTAAAGAGAAAGAAAGAGAAACCCTAAAGACCCTAAAGAGAAATCCTAAAGAGAAAGAACCCTAAAAAAGAGAGAGAACCCTAAGTAGGGAGAGCAGCAGCGGGGGGGGGGGAGAAAGAGAGAGAGAACCCTAAGAGAGAAAGAGAGAGAACTCTAAGAGAGAAAGAAAAAGAACTGTAAGAGAAAGAGAAAGAAAGACCCTAAAGAGAAAGAAAGAGAAATCCTAGAGAAACCCTAAAGACCCTAAAGAGAAACCCTACAGACAAAGAACCCTAAAAGAGAGAACGCTAAGTAGGGAGAGCAGCAGGTGGGGCGGGGAGAAAGAGAGAGAGAACCCTAAGAGAGAAAGAGAGAGAACCCTAAGTAGGGAAAGAGAAAGAACTCTGAGAGAGAGAGAAAGAGAAAGAACTGTAAGAGAGAGAAAGAGAGAAAGAAAGAGAAACCCTAGAGAAACCCTAAAGAGAAAGAACCCTAAAAAAGAGCGAGAACCCCAGGCAGGGAGAGCAGCAGGCGGGCCTTGGAGTTGTCCATCAGCAGGTAGTTCCGGGACAGCAGACTGAGCCGTAGGCACACCGCTCTCCCGGTCGGCGTCTTCCCCACTATGCTGTGGGATGTGTTGTATTTCTGTTTAAATTAGAGCGATTCTCTCCAAATCTGCATCTCCGTTGCACATTAGCACGGCCACATGTTATGCAAATCCATGCCTGCTTTTGTCCTCTTTTCCGGTGGTGTGGATGTAGCCACCCTAGCTGGTGGCCACATCCTGTGGCGATGAATTCCTGCAGGTCCGGCTGCTGCTAAAGGCTCTGGAGCAATGCCAGGAAGGGGGGAAAGAGATGATGGCAGCCCTGCCACCCTCTAGGACGGACAGCTAACTGATGCTGAGGACATGTGAAAGACGTGCAGTCCTTGCTGCAATGATGGGAGCCCCCCTGCATTGGCCCCAGGAGCGTAGCCAAGTCATTTGTAGTGTTGGAGGGGCCCAAAGATCCATAATGCTTGCTGAAGTTCATTGTCGGTGCAATTCCCTTGCTAGTAAGCCTCTGAGCATGCGCAGATGAGTCAAAGGGCCGATGACAGCCTTCTCAGTGCATTCCTTGCTAATGAGGAGAAAGCCTTATCACTGATGTGCCTGAGAAGTGAAGCTGTGTGTTCATGCTGAGTTGCAGATGGCCGTGCTGAGAACCAAACACATCCAGCCTATGCTGGGAAGGGATGCGAGGGGCGCTTTCTAGCGTTGTGCTGCCTCATTGCTGACCTGTAGGGTATAAGGCCCTTTGTACCCCATGGCTCGGGGTGCAGAGAAGCTGTCTGATCCAACCACCGGGTACGCCCGTGTGCTGTAAGTTACCCAATAAAATCTCCTTGTACGTAAGCCTTGGAATCCGATTTATTGCTGTCTTGGCACCTCTGTCCTAAGAGTTCAGTGCCCACGGCCGGGGCAACACACCCTCTCGGGGGGCCCAATGGGGCACAGCTGTGCGGAGAGGAGTCCTGCGAGGCTGCAGCGTCCAGTCTTCCATGCGGTGAAAATGGGGACAAGAGCTCTTGCACCATCCATAGTGGCGGCTGCACCTTTGGCAGGTGCAGCCTGAGCCCAGGCATCAGGGCCAGTATCCGGGGCCAGCGTCTGCCGACACTCCGCGACCGCCACTGGACCTGCTCTTCCTCCTCCTCGCCTTTGCTGCCTATTCACCAGCATAGGCTGGTGGCTCCGATGCCGAAGGGGCAATGTATCCACTCCGGGTTTCGGTCGGAACCAGTCAGAACTCTCAAGGAGCCATCCAAGGTGCAAAGCACGGCTCCACCGCTGTTCACCGGCCTTATCCAGGTGTGTCAGGCGTGACAAGGGCACGGAGAAGGAACGGAAACATTGTTGCTCTCCTGGGCACCATTGTGAACTGGGCCCAGAGGGAGCGGATGAGTGAAAGAGCAACAGCGGTGACACTGGCAGAGGAGGGGGCTCCACTCACAGGGGGGGCTCCCTTACGGCACGGTGCCCACCCCACCCCCTCGAATCTGAAGCTGGCAGTGCCAGCGATCTGTCTGTCTTTGCAGAAGTTGTGCTCACAGAGTGCAAGATGTTCCACACAACCCAAAGAAGGACAAGCAGCATTTGGCCACAAGAGAGCAGTCAGGTTCAGCTAAGCCTCAGATCATCCAAACGGCCTTGCTTCCTCTCCAACGCATGATAAATACTATTATGAATATTATTATGAAGAGGTGGTGAATAAATATGGCTTTGAACAGGAGACTAGGTGAATCCATGGGAGGCAGATTTATCCATGACTCATAGCAATGGAGTAATGGAGTCTCCATGTCCGGAAGATGACGGTGGGACATGTTGGCCCTCCAGATGTCAGAAGGTGGACTTTGATCATGTGTATGAAGCGATTTGGACATTCCAAAGCAGGGCTGGGCAGCTTGTGGTCTCCCAGATATTTTGGCCTACAATTCCCATCAGCCCTAGCCAGCGTAGCTAATGGTGAGGGCTGATGGGAGTTGCAGTCCAACAACATCTGGAGGGCCACATGTCCCCCACTGGTGCTGTATATCCTCTTGAGTACTATCAGCTGGGTGTGAGCAAAGAATGGAGAGCTTGTGAACTCCCAGAGACATTGGGCCTACGCTGAACCAAGAAGGGGGTTGGGAACATCCGAAACTGCCTTGCGCTGAGTCGGACCCTGGGTCCATCGAGCCCAGTATTGTCGACACTGAGTGGCAGCAGCAGCTCTCCAGGGTTTCAGGCAGGGGTTATTCCAACTTTATCTGGAGATGCCGGGGATTGAACCTGGGACCTTCTGCCTGCAAAGCAGGGGCTCCACCACTGAGCCAGGGCCTCTCCCAGTTCTTGTGGCCCTATAAAGGGTACATCTGGTGAATTCTCAGCACGTCCTCAGATAGCAGCAGGTGCTGGCCAGGGCTGCTGGAAGGGAAGCGCAGCATCCGGAGGCAGCCTGCTTCCCAGTTGCAGCCAGGTGGTGTGGACAGGGGCGGCCGTCCCCTCCATCCCTTGTGTGAGTTCCTCAGAAGTATCTGGCTGCGAAGCACAGGCACTGGAAAGAGAATGCTGTGGACCTCGGCCTGATCCAGTGTGGTAGCTCTGCATCATTTCTTATTTTAATACTCTGGTTCTGCCACTCTCACCGCCGTGAACGGCGGCTCTTGCTCCTGACACTCTTTCTCATCATTGTTGCCACTTGCTTGTTTGACAGGTAGAGAGCAGGAAGGCCGCGGCATCTCCTCCTCCTCCTCACCACCACCAATGTCTGAGCCAGAGCGAGAGGCAGGCAAACAAGCAGGTTGCAATGGTGAAGAGGAGGAGCAACTCCGGGGGGCTCTGGTCAGGGGGCCCCTGCTGAGGTGCGGGCCCTTGGCAGGTGCTCAACCAGGCCTGCCCTTGCCATGACACCAGCCGTGGAATGGAAAGTGGCTTAGGGCACAATCCTATGCAGATAGTTCACAGCCTCCAAGCTGCCGAGTACCCAGTGCAGAGCAGGAGCAGAGCGGCAGCTTTGTGCTCCAGCTGCCCTGCGGGAGGGAGGGGAGGGGAGGGGCAGGGGGCGCGGTTTCCTGGCTCGGAGTTCAGAGCCAGGAAACCGAACTATCCTATGCCCACCTGATGCTGTCTGGTGGGCATCGGACTGCCCTCTTAGTTTCCAAGGGTAATTAGACAAATTTTGCTGAGGAAGAGAAGGAGAGGTCTATCCATGGTGACTCTTTGTGATGGCTAGATGCAACCTCCAAGTACTGAAGTCCAGATGTTTTGGCCTACACCTCCAATCAGTCCAAGACAGCATTGCCAATGGTCAGGAATGCTGGTGGTTGTAGGCCAAAACATCTGGAGGGCACCAGGTGGGGGAAGGTTGTCCTACTCTACTGGTTATTTAATTATGTATTTAATTTATTTAATATGTATCTATGTGTGTTTTTTACATAAATGTATTATATTTTTAATCTGGCCAGTAACAAATGTTATCTGGGTGGATTACAAAAACTATTTAGGCTGCAATCCTATACCCACTTACCTCGGAGTAAGCCCCATTGAATCAATGGTATTTAATTCTGAGTAGACATGTATAGGTATTTGTATACTACCCTTCATGCAAATATATCCCAGGGTGGTTCACAAGAAGAAATTACAAGGATTACATAATTAAACACTACCAAAAAACCCCACGATGAAAACAAAAGGACTTTTCAAATCCATCATGACCAATTCCAAAGCAATTCAGACAGCAGAATGGATGAATCAATTGCAGCATCTACAATATATACTGGCGGGAAGAGTGGGGGTTGTCTTTTGCCCTCATCTCCTGCTTGTGGGCTTCCCAGAGGCATCTCTGGCTGGCCACTGTGGGAAAGAGGGTGCCAGACCCAAAACATGAGACTGGTGCTATGAGTGCTGTACATCCTTTGAGAACAACAGCAGCTGGGAAAGGTGCTGGTTGGGGCTCATTGTTGTTTCATGGGGGATGCTGACACAGGGGGATTAACCGCTCCCATCATGTGTCCTGGTGCTGATTATCCCTGGTGGGCCCTGGCTGAAGATAAGCCCCGAGTAAGAGGGTGGAGGGGCAGGCAGGGAGAGGAGGTCACCACTGGTTGGAGGCTTTCCTCTGGGTAAGCATGCGTACGTGCGCAGGTGCTGAACAGCTTCCTTATCTTCAGAGCAGCACCTGGGCACGTTGCTCAGAATCCTGTTCGCTCCTGTCTGCGCACCAGAATCAGATCTGTGAGATGTTCGAGAACACGAGAAGAGACCTGCGGGGTCCAGCTGCAGAGAAGAGCCTTGCTAGGTCTGGAGAAAGGTCCGCGTTTGGAGGGACCCGCTCGCTGTCCAGGGAGGAAGTCATTCAGTTCACATGTTAATGCAGACTTCGCTGATTCCGCACCAATATGCAAACCGAAACTCAGCTTCCCTTCAAAATTCTCACTTCTCCCTGATGCACTGTCAAACATTGTATACAAAAATTCATATATGAGGGGAAAGTGTACACAAAAGTGAATGAAAATGACATGTAAAAATGGAGTATATTAGGGAATGCATGCCAAAATGAGTATGTTAGGCAAAATTGCACACAAAAATGTGACTTAGGGGAAACGTGCACAAGAATGCATATGAATGCTCATACAATTCATCATCATCATCATCATTATTCTGCTCAGAGTTCAGGATGAACCAAAGATTGAAAAAGTGAGAAACTGAGGGAAAGGGAAATTGACAAATTCATCCACCCCTAGCGAGGGCCTCTGTAGCTTTACTGGACTTGGAGGCGCGCAGCAGACTCCCGAGTACAAATGATTTTATTTTATTTTATTGCTTCCCTGCTTCCCATGGATTAGATCCAGGGACCTGGGGAAAAGCAATAGCTACAAGGCACACACATCATTAATCATGGTCCAGCCGTCATTTCCTCTCTACTTTAGCCGTGATAGGCTACGTAAGTATTTACGTAGCCTATCATGGCTAATGCAGGGACACCATTTGCATCCCTGCCTTTTGCAGTGATAGGCTATGTAAATATATACGTAGCCTATCACAGCTACCACAGGGATGCAAATGGCCGCTGCTATGGTGGCTGCCATTTGTGGCCACAGCCCAGCAACGGACGGAAGTCCGGCTGTGGGCAGCACCGGCTGGTGGCTCTGCGGGCTCCCTGCAGAGCGGAGCTGGCCGGGGAGGATTCCGGGGGGAGGGATGGATCGCCTCCCCCCCCCAGCAGACGGCCCCAGCGGAACGGGGTAAGTAATCCGTACACCCCTAGGAAAACCCCCATTCTGATTTCACCTTGGCCATGCATTTGTTTAGGTGTCCCTTAGGTAAAATGCTGTAATATGGGGATAAGAATACCAGCCTACTGTACAAGGTTGTCAGACCCTATGACCTGGTTCGCATGCCACAACAACCCACGGTGGGTTGTCAGCCTTGTTTGTTTCAGGGTAGCTTGTTGTGACATCCAAACCTGGTGCGGTTTCCTCAGCATGGCTTGTTAACCATGCACAAGCCGTCCTTAAAACCAATGGCTTGTTGATGGGTTGTTGAGGGTGGGTTGTGTTCAGGGTGGCTTGTTTTCAGGGTGGCTTGTCGTGACATGCAAACCTGGTACGATGGGTTGTGCATGACTTGTGCCCAGAGGCTAGAGCTGCTGGGCAAAAGCAGCAGAAAACGTGACTACTCAACTTGCTTCCTCACAATTTCCTGACCTGTATATCAGGGTGGCAACACCTGTGTGCCTGATTCCCATTGCTCTGCGCAGATGGGAGAATTGTGCAAATCAAGCAGGGATTGACCATGAAATCTGTGCACATTTCCTAATTTGCGAAACACTGACTTGGATTCCTGCATTGAGCAGGGGGTTGGACTCGATGGCCTTGTAGGCCCCTTCCAACCCTACTATTCTATGATTCTATGATTCTATGTTTTATTTTCTGGAATTGTATGCCAATCTAGTTGGTGGGAGGGTGGGGGAACCAGAGACCTAAAATACACATTTCCCCCCATGAGCTAAAGTATGAAAATGCAGATTGGGGGGGGGGGGGATTTGTACTTTTTTTTTACTTTTCTCCCCACACACATACTTTGGGGGAGATTTGTGCACACTAGCATTAACAAATGTGCATTATTTAATGCGCACATGCAGGAATGCGCATTAATTAATGCTAATGTACACAAATCTCCCCCAAAGTGGGGGGAAGGTAAAAAAAAGGACAAATCCGCCCCCCCATGCGCATTCGCATCTTCACCCTTTTAGCCTATGGGGAGGAAATGTGTATTTTTGGCCTCTGCTTTTTTCTCCCCAACTAAATTTGCATACAATTCTGCAAAGTAAAAAAAAAAAAAAAAAAGACACCTGACAATTCACAAAACAGATGGAATGGATTTAACACAGATTTACTCTTTTTTTAAAAGTTGTGACACAAAGGACACTGGGATACACACCGGGAGTGGGCAGAAGGATCAAGGGGGAAATGAACCATGGCAAAACGAGGAGCGTCTGATGGCAGCAGCGTGGATTAGTGATGGATTCAACAAGCCACCGTGGTTTGCTTTCAGGGTGGCTTATTGTGATGTATGAACTCGCCCTATGGCTCCCAAACTCTTTGAACATTTGAAATATACCAATGTAAAGTATACTGAGGATTGGCTTCAAGGGAAGTTGTGCCCATGTGTGTACGTGATTGTGTGTGCCATGTGCAAGCAGGTCGGTGTGAGAAAAACTCCGAATGTGCTGTGGCTAAGTTTAGAGTCTGCGTTGGTGCCCACAAGTGAATGTATGTCTGGGATTCTGCGGGCTGAACATGAGCTGTCTCAGGGTGAGTGGGCTGCGATGAAGCAATGCTGGCTAAATTTAGCGCAAAAGGAACATTTCTGGCTGGGTGGGTGGGGACCTGACATGCAGAGATGGGTAGAACCGGTATTTCTCTGGACCCAGCATCAGTGGAGGGGGGGCAGCCCTGAGTGACTGATCCTGAGAAGTTTCTAGCACTGCTTTTTCTCCTCCCCGCTGCCTCCCCCCGAACATCCTCTTGATTTCCCCCTTCTGGGTGCCAGCATTGTTTTGCTGGACCTGCTGCTGGGCCTTTCACATCAGCCTGACACACAGAAGCTAAGCGGGCGAATGAACCGTTTCCTGCCATGGAGGTCAGTGACAGGAAAAGTTTATCCTGCGTAATTCCTGTGTGTCGGGCTGCGGTTATAAAGATACAGGAGCAGGAAAAAAACTACCTAAGAGACGTGGGAAATCAAGAGCATCTTTAGGGGCAACTCATCTTTGCTTGTTCTTTTCTGCTTTTTTGCCATCTTAGGTACAGTGAAGAGCTGGGAAAGCTTTTCCTGTCACGTAGTTAACATGATGGCGAAAAACTGGGCTCCTTCCTTTCTGTCTGTTGGGTAATCCGTGGTTATAGCCACAGGAGGGGAGCGGTCACCCTACCCATGAGCTGAGGGGGATCAGTCTGTCCATTTCATTTTCTTTCAGTTTCTCACTTTTCCATCTCCAGTTCAGTTTGTCATTAATTTTGTGAATTCTTTTGGTTAAAGTTTGCGTGAAAATTCATACACATTTTTGTTTGCATTTCTCCTAATGCTTGCCTTTTTAATGTAATTTTCCTAACAGATACATTTTTGCAGGCCATTTTCCTAACATAAGACTTTTTAATGTTATTTTCACTGGTTGACACACTTTGCATGCACTTTTCCCTAATATAAGCATTTTTGTCTGCATTTGTTTTTAAATTGGAGAAGCCCACTGCAAAATTCGGAGAAGTACACATTTCTAAGGATAAAATGGAGTTTTGTTTGCGTATTGGTTTGAAAGTGCAAAATTAGGTAAGTAAAATGCAAACCAAACAGATTTCTCCCCCATCCCTATCCGTGAGACACCATCTGCCCCCTTCTGCACCAGCTAATGAGCCTCCAGGATAAGGGCGCTGTATGTAGAACCAGTTCTGTTGGCTTGGAGTAAAGAAGGTGACACAGGCTGGTTGTGTGGTGTGAATCTGGGGGAAGTCGGATTCAAAGCCAGCTCAAAGGTGGATCGGAGGAAGTGATGACGGGGCCTTAGTCAACCAAGCTGCAAGACAATGAGGGAGGTTGGAAGATCTTAATCATGGCGGAGACTAACGAAGAGTGCAGCAGGTGCAGCTTTACATCTACGCAAGGCAGGATGTCAGCGGGTTTAACGGCCAGCTCTGCTGATCAGCAACAGCAGGTTTCTTTCGAGTAGACGCTGACATTCATGTGGCCCTGCGGACGGGGAGAGGGAAGGACTAGAACGGGTGCTCTTCTCTCCCCCTACTCACAGCAAAATCCCACCCCCCATTCACAGCTCATTCTTCCTGCTGCGCTCACATCATCCCACCTTGGAGCTGGACCAAAGCGGTGGCTTTGTTCCAGCAAGGGCAGCTTGCCTACATCCAGAGGCAGACTGGTTGGTGGCAAGCAGGGGTCAGCTGAGGCTCCTAGCCTCTGCTGAGGAAGGGGGGCACCGATCCCTCTCCACACGAGCCCCTGTGGCAGGGTCCGTCAGATGCAGAAGCTGCCGAGTGGGGGTCACGCTCTTTGCCCCCCACAGCCGCAGCTAAGCTTGCGCGGGGGTGTTCTGCAATCAGTCGGATCTATGTTCTGTACCAAGGCCCCGCTGATGTCATTTGAAGTGGCCAGCACTGAGCAGCAGCGAAGCACGTGAGTCGCAGCCTCCTTCATTCAAACCCCTCTCTACACAGCCATAAACTCTCTGGGACTGGAGAGAGATGAACATGTTTGGTAGTGGGCTGAAAGAGGGATTGCTGCCTGTGGGGTGGACACTTATTCCACCTTAGCCTTGACTAAACAGGTGGGTAGTGCTTCAAAAGCCTGCAAAGGTGTTTAACGAGAGGCAACAGACAGGCAAAATAAATGTGTGAACGACACGGGGCCTCTCTCAAACCATTTTTTCCAGTTCTCTTAACAGCTGTTCTCTTTAGGCAGACCACTTTGGCTTTTCCTCCCCATCTGCTATAAGGAATAATAATAATGACCTACCTTACTGGGTTGTTGTAAGGATTGCCAAGAGAACAAACATAACCGTCATAAGGCTTACCATTTCTGTAGCACATTTCAAGGGTTTAAAAGGCCCTCTCCAGAATTTGCACAGCACGCTGCTTCTTTTCCAGCTGGACCTATTTATGGCTATTTGGGAACTGCATCTCACATCATCACTGCTTGTTCACGGAATCCAGGTTAGTCCTGTTTCACACTTCCCGTTTCCACTAAATCGGGGACGGGGAACATGCGGCCCTCCAGATGTTGATGGACTGCATTTCCCATCATCCACCACCACTGGCTAGGGCCGATGGGAGTTGCAGTCCAAGAACATCTGGAGAGCCATACGTTCCTACCCTACAGAGCAGGAGATGGCAGGACAGAAGGAGAAGGAACAGTGCTTCTCCTTTGCAATGTCAGTTTACCACTGGAATGGCAGAGCAGCTGGACAGCAGTTGCAGGTGCACAGGAACACTAGCCCCCCCCCCCACAGCGGCATGCCCAGGTGGCTCCATGCCACAAGGCTTTTTGCCAGCTACCTGTGAAATGCTTATACTTGTGTCTCCATGACCTGCAGAATTCAGCAATACAGGGGAAACTCTGCCTGGCCTGGAGGGGCGGAGAAGGCAAACGATTCCACTGTGGAATGTCTCCCTCTCCTACAGCTGTTAAAGGCACAGGGATGCTGTTGGAAGGACATTTGGCAAACGTTATATTCATGGGGTCTAGAAACATGCATTTTAAAAAAACAAAGATTATCCAGATGCAGAATTCTGTGCTGTGTATGCAATCCAACCCCCAGTTAAAATTAAGAAGTTTTGTTGAGGAAAAGGATACAAGAAAATGGAGAAATCAGGCGGAATACATTAAAAAAATATATCCAGAGATCACTTACCCTAGGCAGTCGTAAAGAGATATTCTCAATTTATGTGTAGGGCAGACAAATCAGCCAGGAATTTTGAGACAGCAAAGCCACATTCAGAGGGGTGACAAAAATCGCACACAAACAGCCCCATCTTTATTCCTTGCCGGGAGAGGGTTGAGAATCAATCAGGGCTGTCAAGTGACGTTAAAAGGGGGGGGGGGCTACAACTGAGGTACCCGAGGTTCCTCAAGTCCACAAAGAAATGTGTGGAAATGAGCAATTCACACCTTCCAACAGCCCAGGTAGGTAAACTTCGGATGTGTGAATGGAAGAGATTGCCAGGACAGGCTGGCAGGACAGAAAACCTCACCCTGCAATGCTTGCTATGCAACAGCACTGGGATGGAGATGGCCAGGGTGGCTGGGAATGATGGGAATTGTGGTCCAACACATCTGGAGAGCACGAGGTTGAGGAAAGCAGTTGTAGTTCATGAGGACTAGAGATGGGAAAAAAACTTAAGCAGGCAGACAACAATGCCCAGCCAGTCTTCACAACCTCTTTGCCCGAGACTCTGGAGAACTTCTGCCTGTTGAGAGTAGATATGAAGCCTAACCTGGCATAAAGCAGCCTGCAGATAAAGTGAAGCAGGGGTGGGCAGAAGGTAGATCTCCAGATGCTTTGGACTTCAACTCCCAGAAGCCCCTACCAGCATGGCCAATCATCAGGAATGCTGGGAGTTGAAGTCTACTATCTGCCCACCCTGGAAGTAGGGCAGCTCTATGAAGCCACCTAGGCCTGGCTGCCTGAAGGGTACCAAGCTTGTTACGGCAGTTGTTCCTCTATACAGAGGAAGCAGAGCATCGGGGCACACGTAAACCAACACGATCCAATTAGCAGGGGCACAGCAAGGGGCTAACTTGTGGCTAAAGTCCTGGAGGGCACCCAGTGACCACCCAGAGCGCGGCAGGTGGCGAGGGCAGCAGGCGCAAACTTGGTTTATTCCTGTAGTCACAACGATGCTTTGACTTAAGTGAGTTTAAGATGCAAAACTGTGCATGCTCAGGGTTTTTTTAAAAATCAGGGTTAGCAGTTTTATTGCTTTAAAATATCAGGAATGTAGAAGCCTCCGTACAGCATGCAACGGTTGGAGGTGAAACGTTGTGTGTTTCACAGCTGCAGTCATTGCACATGGCCATCTTGAGGGGCCCCACATAAAAAGATCATGAAGTCCAGGACCTAAAGTCATCTAGCTGCACCACGGCTGATGCCTAGGAAACCTGGGTGCGGTTCTCTTTACACCAGGGACTAAAAGCTTGCCTCGTGAATAGAGGCCAGTGCTCCGACCGCAAATTAAGGCAGACTGGGAAGGGCAAAAGGGATTTACAGAGATAACCAGGAGCACAAGCTAGAAAGAAGCGTAAGCCCCAAAGGCATGGGATGCTCTTTCTTGAACAATGCTGTTTGGGGAAAGTGTGTGTGTGTGTGTGTGGGAGGGGGGGGGGTGTCCAGGAACAGGCAGGCAAGTGTGAAATGAGCTAAGGGTGCAATCCTAGGTAGTTTAGACAGAGAAACGTCCTACAACTCTCAGCATTCTCCAGCCAGCTATGGCTGTCTGAATCTGCCTAGGACTGAACCCTAAGACATGCATTGGACTGGACTCATTTCCATCTCCAGTATCAGATCAAGGGACATTGCAGGGATGTGTTCGTAGCTGACGAATGCAAGTGGTTATTAAAACAGCATCATGATAGAGAAAAGGCTGAGGCCACAACCAGGCAATAATCTCAAGAGACTCAACCAGAAATATAAAAATTGGTTGTTTATTGCAACAGGTGATGATAATAAATATAAAGTGCAAAAGACATTTAAAATCAATGTCAGTCAAGAAAGAGGTTCTCCTAGTAGCACAAATGTACAAACCGTATATTGCTTTGTGGGCGGCGGGGGGGTGGCCCTTTGGGCACAATCCGCACCCAGGAAGTTGTGCTGTGCCAGCCTCATTGAAAAGAATGGGAGGTGCACATGATGACTAGCCGGCAGGACTGTACCCTCCGTGATCTCAGACAACACCCTGGGGAAGGACAAGAGGGCTTTTCTTTGGCTGCAGTGGGGGTTGTCTGCTCTCAGTGCATTCAGAAGAGATCCCTCCATGCCCTCCAGGAAGGCTGGACCCTTGCCTGACTTGTTCTTCCCAAGGGGGACAGGCTGTAGGAATGGCAGTGAACTTTCCTGTCTCAGCTTGGGGGCAGGGTAGCCAACCCTCACCCTAACAAACACTGACTCCCGTTTTCACAGCATGTACAAATGAACTATTTTATCAGTTACAGGGGATGCTTTTGTGTCACCAGCTGACCTGTGTAAGGCTGGAGGCCAGAGGCATCAGATCGTAACACTGGGATACAATGGCTCGGTCTATAATCCAGCCTTCCTCGACCTGGCACCTTCCAGATGTGTTGGACTGCAACTCCCAGAATTTCCAGCCAATGTCCAAGGCACCAGGTTGGAGGAGGCTGGTGCAATCTAACTTTTATTTTCACTCTGGTCCGCAGTTACTTGAGGCTGGTCAGGGGAAAGCTGGTTAACCGGCCCTGTCGTTACTTGTTAAGGGCCAGTTCCCTCTCCCACTTACACTTACTGCAGTCCTTGTCACTTCAGAGGAACAGTTTCAGTCTTTGCAGCAAGAGGCAGAGGGAAATAAATTAAGATGGGGAAAACGTGCCACCAAGTCCTGCAAATGACTGGCTGCTCAAAGAGGCCAAAAGGACTAGCAGAGAAGGGGAGAACTGGGCAAACGTAGCTGGATCCCTCGCTCGTCTCCATCTAGAGGCGCCTGCACGCTCGAGGGAGAACTGGGTCAGGCAGTAGGGAAGGCGTTGCTTCAACCTTTCCAGATCTGGGACCCAGCTTGAGCCCAACTATGCACCTGGGGACCCGTCCCTTATCATTCTACAATGGGTCCCAATGCGCCAGCTGAAGACCAAGGATGCGACAGACCAGGGACAAAACAGACCCAGGTTCACAAACCTCAGCTCAGCCATGGAGCTTAATGTCCCCTTGTTACAGTCACACACTCTCAGCCTAGCCTACCTCACAAAGACGTTGTGGGGTTAAATGAAGGGGAAACCTGCACGCCACCCTAAGCACCTTGGAGGAAGGGCGAGATACAAAGGCAACAGGTATGGAACAATGCTTTCCTGTCCACATCTCATACTTCACGTTGTGGTCAGAATGGAATAAGCGACTGCTTACCCCAACGTATCATCTTGCAGAAATTACTTACTGCTACCCACCATATAGCTGCCACCTCCCCCAAACTCTACAATAGCCTCCTCCAACCCAGTGCCCTCCAGACGTTCTGGACAACTCCCAGAATCCCTGACCATTGGCCGTGCTGGCTGGGGCTCATGGAAGTCTAAAATACCTGGAGGGCACCAGGCTGGGAGAACTTCAGGGGTAACAGGGATGTGAAGCACAGGTTTCATGATTACTGTAACAAGATGACACAGCAGTAGAGGAGCTGTGAGGATTTTGGAGGGGCAGGATCAGTCCACTGATGCAATGCACCAAAGAGCACCGGCCTGGGATTGCACTGGACAAGGTGAAAGAAATACGTCACTTGGAATTCTTTACAGCTGGGATTGGAGAGCTCTGGACTTAATATGATTCACCAAGGGGGGTGGACAGCGCCCCCGCACACTGCTGACCTTGCCCTCCTTTCTTCATTTCCAGCTTATTCTCTTTGCGTGTGCAGTCACGAGATGAGCCGCCAGGGCAGGGCAATTTCAAACGGTGAAGACGAGAAACCTGAGCTGGCTGCAGGGGGCTTCCTCGGCCATCATTTAGTGCAATCCAGAAAGGAAACATGGGATCTCGTCCTGGGTCGCAGCACCCCGCGGGGATGTAAACAGGAGCACCAGAAATCTTTGTCCTTGGAGGAAAGGCTGCCCCCTCCCAGCCACATGCCTCCTAATGGCACAGCACCTCTGTCTCGAACTGCAGGAGCTGCCCCATGAAGCCGAAATTGGGCGAGATGACCCCGCGGCGCTGCTTGACAAAGTCGAAGGCCTCTTCCAGCCGGACCCGGCGGCTCTGAATCAAGTAGGCAAGGCAGATGGTGGCCGAGCGGGAGATGCCGGCCTGACAGTGCACCAGCACGCGCCCGCCGCTGCTCTTCACGGAATCTGCAGGGGGACAAGCAAGGACAATGATGTAAGGGGAAGTCCTCGAGAGCCCTGCCACTAGGAATAACCGCGTCCAGGAAAAACCGCCGAGCGCAAGGTGGCTAGTTCGGTGGCCTAGGTAGTCATGGGACGGGGGTTCTATGGGCCCCTTCGGTAGCCCCGAAGGGGTGCTTGGGAGGATGGTGAAAGCAGGGTGCCTCCTGCGCCCCGAGGAGCGGCTCCCCCGTAACACCGGCCTTGCTAAATCAGGCCAAGGATCCATCTGCTGCCGTATACTGCTCCAGGAAGCTCACAAGCAGAGGGTATTCCTCTGACTCCACAGGGCATTCCAGAAACTGGCAGTCAGGGGTATCCCTGCTTCTCGACACGGAGGCTCCATTTTTAGCTACTGTGGCAATCAGGAGATGCATCCCCTGTAAATCTGTTTAAGTCCTTTATGTCTTATTAGACATAAGGGGAGGGGGGTCATGCACCAAGTTACCTCCCTGAGGAAGAGTAATTGAAAATGGTGGTGTGAATGCAATGCTTAATATTCTGGGTGGTGCAGCTTAGGCGGCGGCGGGAGGGTAGAGTTCAAATCCCCAACCAGCCAGAAAGCCAAGCATCAAGTCTCAGAGGCATGATGCTCTCAGTTTAACCTAAGTAGCCGCAATAATGACAGCAGGGGTTCACACCACATCAGTGCGCCATGGGAAGAACTAAAAAATCTTTAATATCTCAAACTTGCTTCCACTAATGTAAGAGATGACCCAGGGGTGGGCAGAAAGTAGATCTCCAGATGTTTTGGACTTCAACTCCCAGCCTTCCTGACCCTTGGCCATGCTGGCAGGGTCTTCTGGGAGCTGAAGTCCAAGACATCTGGAGATCTACCTTCCCCTCTCCCTGATAACCTCACTATGTGACATGGGGTGGATATGGAAGGCCATTCTACCACACATCTGCATCAGTTGTGTGGCAAAATCCTTCCTACCACTTGGCAAGATGACACAGACCACTGAACTCCCTCAAGGCAGTCTGGGTGTCTGCATGTGCTCAGAGAGAGAGAACAACTCTTACCGATGAAATTAATGGCTTCCTGGAACCACACACTTATCTCAGCCATGTGGTTGTCCTCCACTGGGATGCTCTTGTACAGGAACTGCCCCTCGAAGTAGTTGGGACAGCTAGAAGACACATTGAGCACAGCAGTGATTCCCAGGGACTCCAGAACCTCCCTGTTGGAGGAATGGTAGCAACTGCCCAGGTAGAGGAAGGGCAGGATCTCCACTGGCCCACCCTGCAGAAGGATAAAAGCAGAGAAAGCATCCGTCAGTCTTTGCACCAAAGCAGCTGCGGGAGCAGAGATCTCATTCATATCATTCCAACTTCAAAGTTTATTGTACTAGCCAAAGGCCATGACAAATCCATCAAAGAAAAGGACTATACAGAAGTACAAAAACTTCAACGTTACGAAATAATACAGATGCATTTTGAGTTACCATGGGCAAACTCAGCTTTAATGTAACGTTCTGAATCTCCAAGGCAGTTTATGGCAATTTGGTCTAATTCTCTCTTTCTAATCTTTTTTGCTGCCAAGGCCATGACTGCAACTTTATGTGTCACACAGCAAACAGTGTCACTCAAAAGAAAATGAACCATTTCTGCACGGGCATTCCTACATCCTTAAGTTAGCAAGGGTTTCAAGAATCTCTCTCTTGGATCCCTATACAGAGGGCCATTCATATAATGCACCTGACCACTGAAGTCACCTGGAGGTGAGGAACAGGCTCCAGGGGCAGGATTGTTTGTATCTTTGCTCCTCTGCCTATCTTCTCACAAAGATCGAATGAGTGCATTCAAATTCACAGGGAGGAAGACTGCATATTACTTTATTTTTATTAATCAGTCCAGAAAGAAGAAAAAAAAAAGCCTCTCCAGGGAGGAATTTGGCCTTTACCTAAAAGGCCAGACCAGCTGATGATAGGTCACGTTTACATAACCTAAGATCACTTAGCAGTAATCCTGGGCTGTGCCACCGGCCCGTCAGCAGTGCTAAACTAAATCCATGTAGCAGACACTGCAATCCTATGCATGTTTACTCAGAAATAATTCACACCGTGTTCAATGTGGCGTACTTCTAGGCAGGCAGGCCTAGGACTGCAGGCTCAATAAATTCTAATACAGGGCAAGAACAAACATTTCAAATGACAGAAGACCTAATTATGTGAACCCTGGTGCTGTCGTTGGACATGAGAACAGCAGAGACCAAATCCCTCCTCAACCATAGAATTTCTAGATAGCTTTCAGCAAGTCATAATCGGTCGGCCTCAGTTCTCCATTCTACAAAATGGGGATAATGAACCTCAAAATATTGTACTGATGAAGGAAGGGCAAAAGTGGGTGAAATCAGTTTTTTAAAGGGCTTTAGTTGATTGATGGGTGGGGGTGTGAATTAAAGACATCTTCGCTTTAATCAAAACTATTTTTGTTCTATCATAATACCACAATAAGGAGTGAAAGAGAAATTGTTAAATATGGCCTTCCCTCCCAACAAAGTGTTTATTTGTTAAATGGTATGCTCTCATACTTCCTTAGGTATCTCCAACACCTATGAGGTTTTGACAGTATGCAATTTTTAAAATCCAAGTTGACAACCCTGGCGGTTACCTGCTCCAAGCCTCAAGGACAGGGTGGACAAATTCAGCTAAATAAACAGAGACTTCTGACAAAATTGTATTTTGTCATGCGCGCAGTAATTTTAGAGGGATTACTCATGTAGTGAAGTCTAGACAGCTCAATTAAAGAGTCCGGAATATTAATTTTTTAAAGTATCTGTTTGGGGAATCATAGGTGAGTCAATCGGTCTTCCAGTGTCTTGCTGATTTGATCCTGAACTTCATGGTAAAGTTCAGCTGCATGAACCTACCTGGTCATACAAGGGAGTCATGTTGTCTTCAGGGCTTCTCAGAGCCGGGGAAGGAGTTGATGTAGGAGGCGTCGGTGTCAAACACAATTCTGGGAAATTGGCTTGGAAATCTTCAAAGCCACCTGAAAAACAGACATTTAGAAGGTCTTTTAGTACATGTCAGCTGAGGATGAATGTTATATAGCAGCATTCTCCCAGGGCATTGTCTGCAGTATATCTGACAACTAGGTACCGTGAAAACACATTTTGTTCGAGTCTTTCCACCAGAACCCTGCTGGATCAGACCAAAGGCCTGTCTAGCCAGGCAGAGACCACTTTATTCAAGAAGCCCTTTGACCTATAAGTGAGTCAGTTGGGTTAGGTGCCATTTTTTGTTTTTTAATTATGTTAATTGTTACGTTTTTATTGTATTTTAATGTATTGTTTTAATCTATTTGTGCCTGTAAGCTGCCTTGCCTGGCATTTTTTTGGTAGAAAGGTGCAGAACAAATGAAATAAATAAATAGTCCAGCATTCTGTCCCTAGCGTGGCCAACCAGATGCCTCGGGAAGCCCTCAAGCAAGACACAAGTACAGTATCACTCTCCTGGTCATATTTCCCAGCAAACACATTGAGAGGCATACTGCCAGATGCTGGAGAAAATATATAGCCATCATGACTAGTAGCCATTAGAATCATAGAATCATAGAATAGTAGGGTTGGAAGGGGCCTACAAGGCCGTCGAGTCCAACCCCCTGCTCAATGCAGGAATCCAAGTCAGAGCATCCCTGACAGGTGGCTGTCCAGACTCGTCTTGAATGCCTCCAGTGTGGGAGAGCCCACTACCTCCCCAGGTAATTGGTTCCATTGTCGTATTGCTCTAACAGTCAGGAAGTTTCTCCTGATGTTCAGCCGGAATCTGGCTTCCTGTCACTTGAGCCCATGATTCCGTGTCCTGCACTCTGGGATGATCGAGAAGAGATCCTGGCCTTCCTCTCTGTGACAACCTTTCAAGTCCTTGAAGAGCGCTATCATATCTCCCCTCAGTCTTCTCTTCTCAAGGCTAAACATGCCCAGTTCTTTCAGTCTCTCTTCATAGGGCTTTGTTTCCAGTCCCCTGATCATCTTTTTTGCCCTCCTCTGAACCCTGTCCAGCTTGTCTGCATCCTTCTTAAAGTGTGGTGCCCAGAACTGAACACAGTACTCAGGATGAGGCCTAACCACTGCTGAGTAGAGGGGAACTAGCACTTCATGGGATTTGGAAGCTATGCTTCTATTAATGCAGCCCAAAAGAGCATTTGCCTTTTTTGCAGCCACATCACACTGTTGGCTCATATTCAGCTTGTGATCGACAACCATCCACAGGCTGTGGATGAAATATTGAAGGCATACACCTTTGTGAAACTGAAGGTGAATTCACATCAACTATTTACACCTCTGCTTTACTCTGAAGGAACCCCTGGAAATGTCCCAATGGAAGAAAGGGATTTGCCCATCTCCACCAATGGCTTGATCACAAATCCAATTTAGTCACCACAACATTCAGAAGCAGCTCCAAGGTCAATGAGCATTAAATAGGATAGCTCAGATAAGATGGTTTGAGATGTAGCAGCTGTGCTCTGCTGTTGCTGGGGGTTAAGGCCTCCCAATTCAGCCTTGCTTAACTCAAATACATTTATGATTTGCTAAAATTGGATTTTCTTCCATTTTCCCAGTTAAGTATTCGAAGTTGTTGTTGTTTAAATGACCTAGGTAGAAATGTGTTGTATTGGCAAGACATATGATCCCCCGCCCCCCGTATAATTCCATGAAAAATGTGAGGGGACGCACTCAGAACACAGAGTAAAATCTGAAGTGTCTCCTTTCCACCCTAGAATGTACACTGTCCGATAACTGGGCGAATACTGCAGTTGGGCGGTAAGATATGCACGTATAAGAGAGGACCACTGTGGCTATGATCAGCTAAGTGTTTGAGAGAGACGCAAAGGTGATGCCATCGCGGTGCACGCACAAGGAAATGCGATATGCAGGTATACGAGCGGGCCACCGTGGCTATGATCAGCTGTGTGTGCGCGCGCGAGAGGGGGGGGGGCAAAGGTAATGCCGTCTTGCTGCGCGCACAAGGAAATGTGAAGCTCGCGCAACGTTGCCCCTCGCGGCGCTCTACGTCTCAGCTGTGGCCAGGGGGGAGAACGGGGCAGCCCCCCGCCGAGGATCTCCCACGACCCCTTCGTATTATGCTGGTTGTTCAATCATCCAATGCTGACTGGAACCAACACGACGACTCCGGGGGCCGTGACTGATCCTTCCGGGCTCGCCTCTCCCTCCCTCCCTCGCTCGGGGCTACAGCCCGCGCCCCGCTCTCGCGTCCAGCCCCCCCAGCCGCCCCCCTCGCTCGCGCCCCTCCGCCGCCTGTCCGCGCGCCGCCCTCACCTTGGAGCAGGTAGACGCGCGAGGTGCCGGCGCGCTCCTCCAGCAGCAGGGCGTCGAGGAGCAGGCGCGCCAGGCTGTCGGGCCGCAGCGCCGCCACCGAGCCGCTGGCCTCGTCGAGCACCACCAGGTGGCTCAGCTCGCCCTCGCGCAGCCGGGCCAGCAGCGCCCGGTCGGGCACCAGCCGCTCCAGGCAGACGCCGCTGCGGCCGCGCGAGCGGCGCCGGAGCAGCCCGTTCCAGTGCACGGGCCGCGAGTCCCGCAGGCGCGCCTGGCAGTGGGCGAGGAAGGGCCGGCAGTCCAGCACCAGCGTGCGCGCGCCCTCCCGCGGCTCCCGCAGCAGCGCGGCCAGGCCGCGGCTCTCCAGGGGCACCACCTCCTCGATCACCATCCCGAGCGGCGGCCGGAGGCGAGCGCAGGGCAGGGCAGCGAGCTTCGCGGCGGCGGCGACAGGCTTCTTTGCGCGGCGGGGCGCGGCGAGCTTCTCCCGGGCAAGGGTTGCCGTCCAGCCGGGCGCGGGCGCTTAAGTACCGCGCCCGGCTCCGCCCCGGCGTGCCGAATATGGAGGCCCGCGTCAGCCGGGCCCTCCCAGGCTCGGCCCCGGCCCACTCCCAGGCTCGGGCTCGGCCCACTCACGTGCGGCGAGAGCGGCCGCGCTCGGGCAGCGCCGGGGACGGGGCCTCTGGGCTGGTCGCGGCTCTGTCTGCCGGGCTGCTCGCTCGTGTACGCGGGGAGGGGGGCTCTGGGTCTGCGCGCGCCTGGGTGATTATTAATTAATTAATTACAGTTCCACACCGCCCCATAGCCGTAGCTCTCTGGGCGAGTGACACCAGATAAAGCCGCAAAACGCATCGTAAAGTACAATATCAAGTGTAACAGTTTGACACTGCCGTATAAAAGTACAAGCTCAAAATAGACCCGACAATGCAGGGATTTCAAATACAACAACAGATTTGAAACAACAGAGCTAAAAGACCAAAATGCCTGGGGAAAGAGAAAGGCCTTCACCTGGTGCCAGAAAGAGCACAACAGAGGCACCAGGCGAGCCTCTCCGGGAAGCTTGGGGTGCCACAGCAGAAAAGGCACTCTTCCTGGTAGCCACCCGCCCCACTTCCTTTGGCAGGGCCTCCCATAGAAGGGCCCCTGAAGATGATCTTAGGGTCCGGGCTGGCACATATGGGAGGGGACAATCCTTCAGAGAACCGGTTTATATCAGGGAATTCTGGTTAGAAAGTGGCGGGTTAGGCCACCCCACAGAAAGGCAGGCTCTTCTAACAGGCCACTTTCAGCCCCCAAGCAGGCATGGGGCAAGTAACACAGCCGTGTAGTGCCCTGAGGTCCTCGGTCTTAGCCACTCTTGGGAAAGGGGATTTATTATTATTATTATTTACATTTATATACTTCTCAACAGCCAAGGCTGTCTGGGCAATTCAGAGCAATTAAAACTGTAAAATGCAACACAAGAAAGCATAATATAAGACCTTTAAAAGTAGCATGTAAAACCCAACCCAGGGACAGCTTGGGTGAAAAGGTGCGTTTTTAGAAGGCGCTTGAAAGATGCTGCATTTTCTGCCTCCTGAACTGCACGGGGGAGGGTTTTCCAGAGGGCTGGTGCCGCTACGGAAGAGGCCCACCGTCGGGGTTCCTCATGGCGATGTGCCTTTCGTTTTGGAATGACCAACAAGGCCTGTTTGTGTTTGCTCAGTCTGATGTCTCACATGAAACATTCCACTAGAATGGAAAATCTACCAGGGTTGGAACCCGACTTAGTCAGAGTAGATCCATTGAAAATCCTGGGACTTAAGTTAGTCATGGCTAGCTCAAGTCCCATTATTCTCAGTGGGCCTACTCTAAGTATGACTAAATCTGCATCCAACTCCTGGAAAATAAGACAACTTCGCATTCTGATATATGCTTCCCCCCTTGCATATAATCTTACCAGGCTATTATTTCATGGACTAAACATGTCAGGTCTGAATTGGTTCCCTCCCATGTTTTGTTTGTGTGTGCCAAGAGGGGGCAACTTGTGGCCCTCCAGATGTTTTAGCCTACAGCTCCCATGATTCCTTCCCATTGGCTATGCTGGCTAGGGCTGATGGGAGTTGTAGGGCAAACTATCTGGAGGGTCCCAAGGTGCCCACCCCTGGGACGCCTAGCTCAATAAGGAATTCAAACAGATAAAACTCAGTAATAAGATTCCAATTCAGTCTGTGTGTTGTGTGTGCAGAATGGTGTCTTAGGGAGGCTCAGAAGGTGGCAACAAGAGCAAGGGCCTTTTCAGTGGTGGCCCCCTGATTGTTTTCCCCACTGAGGCCCACCTGGCACCAACACTGTCATTTTTTTGTCAACAGGTCAAGACTGTCCTCTACTCCCAGGCATTTGATGGTATATGATGGGGCATTTATGCCAGCTGCCTGAACAGGTCTAGTATTTTATTGAAATTGTTTTTTGCTGTTTAAATTGTTTTTCAGTTTTGTATATTTGAGCTATTAGGCTGTATTATGTGGTGAATTGTTGTGAACCATCCAGAGGGTTTGGCTATTGGGCGGTATAGAAATGAAATAAGTAATTATTTCATTTTAAGTACTTTATTATAAGTAATTAATAAGTAATAATAATTTTAGAGCAGCCTTCCCCAACCTGCTGCCATCCAGGCCAAAGGCTGCACTGGCTGGCATGTTGGAGCCCAGCATGTCTGGAGGGTTCCAGGCTGACAGAAGGCAGTGTTAGACTGATGTTTCCACCCAACCTGCTGTGATTTTTGTAATCCCCACATTCGTATCCATGTTAAGCTTTAACACCCAGTTCCTGACAGTGATTTGGTCTGAATATCCAAATTGTGGAAGAATTTTTAAGAGGAGTGCTTCTCTTCCTCCACCCCCCCTGCCTCCTTTGGAGTTCCATTCTGGGGGGCCCATTCCCCACTCTTACGTGATCACAAAACAGATCAAGAGAGCCCCAATTTCAGACTTCTGTTTTTTGAGGCTTATGCATGCCCAAAATTGTATATTCCTCTAGGGATGTACAAAAATTCCGCCATGGATCTCGGGGAGGCAGAATGCCAGCGCATTCAGCCCCCCGAAATCAGTGGCGGAACAGCCCACCCCCCCGCCCCCCTGGACGAGATTTACCTTGGGCGGATCTTCCTGGCAGCAGCGGTTCTGGCGGCAGTTCCGGTGGCGGTTCGGCAGCCGATCTTCTGACCGGCTGCCACCACCGCCATTTCCAATTAAAAAAAAAACCAAAACGTGATAGGCTACGTAAATGTTTACGTAGCCTATCACGGCTGACTTTTAAAAACAAAAACGCGCGTATGCAAGTGGTGGCGGCCACGGCCGCCGCCATTTACGTTCCTTATTTGGCACGTCTTAGTCTACGTAAACATTTACGTAGACTAAGATGGCGAAAATAAGGGGAACACAAATATCGTAGCGTCCGCTACGCTATTTACGTTCCCCTTATTTTCGCCGTCTTAGTCTACATAAATCTTGACGTAGACTAAGACATGCTAAAATAAGGAACGCAAATGGCGGCAGCCGTGGCCGCCGCCATTTGCGTACACGTGGGGGGGGGGTTAAGTCAGCTGTGATAGGCTACGTAAACATTTACGTAGCCTATCACGGCTGACTGCAGGGACGCAAATGGCGGCGGCTATGGCCGCCGCCATTTGCATCCCTGCTAGCCAGCGGCCGGATGTCCGGCTGCTGGCGGAGCGGGCCGGCAGCTCCGCAGAATCCCTGCGGAGCACAGCCGGCCGGCCAGGATTCCGACGGGGGAGGAACGGAGCGCCTCCCCCCCCGTCCAGGATTCCGGGGGAGGGACGGAGCGCCTCCCCCCCCACCATCAGCATAATCCGTGAAAGGTAAGTGATTTTCGTACATCCCTAGATTCCTCTTAAGTACCTTGTGGCAAATCTTTGTGTTTTGAGCATTCCCGTGCCCCCCTCCCCAGGGCTGTAGCTTACCTGTTGATCCAACCTTTTGTCCCAGTATGACAGTCCAATTGCACCAGAATCAAAGTCTCGTGAGAACAAGACTTAAATATGTGCAGTGCTCCTTGCCACATCAAGGGGGCTGCAACTTTATGCATGTGCCTCTAGAAAATGGATCACCTGGGCTTTATAGTTCAGATTTCCGGGATGAGCGGGGCAAGCCACTCAAGGGTTGGCTAGCACCGGTGTTCATCAAAGGACAACGTGTGTGTGTGTGAATGGGCCACCACTACAGAAACAACTTCCATGTCTCCTCCTCTCACCTCAAAAGCTCCTGTTCTGTGGTGCCTATTCAGTGGCCAGTCATCGAGGGTACAATAGTCAACTGATGACTATGCGTGTCTGAACACACTGTCTTGTTCATTCATTTTCTTGTTGCAAATGAACAGGTTCCCATCTGTTAGCACAGAAGACTTGCCTTTTTATTGTTTATTGGGCCAAGTTATTTGGAAAACAGATTATGTATGTGTGTGATGACCATCAAATGTAGTTCCGTTTTGTACCCCCTCTATCAGTATAATCTGACCATTATACCATGAGGAGTTATGGCATTATGAGTGCTTCCAGACAGAGGGGCTCTAACAACCAGAAGGCGTTGTGCAACTATTGTGTCTTTTCTTTCTGAGCAGATTTTGTGCAGTAGGAAAAAAAGAAGCAGTGGAAAACATGGAGGACTATGAGTGGAAGACGTCATCTGTACCCCATGAAAAATGTCACGAATGAGGCAGGGTGATGGCACAGTAAGAGCCTCATCTGGAAGCACCCTAGGTCTCCTTCCTCACATAGTCCAGTTGTGTGCTTTGTTAGCGCGGGTAACCAGCCAGCACATAGGTTCCATGGGAAGCACGGACTAAGCATCTATATGCACACATCAGCGTAAGGGTGAACGCAGCACAAAGGATCAGCCTTGCCTCCTACCAGCAGGTGGTGCAGCAGTCACTAGGAGAGTCAACCAGCCAAGGCGATGCCTTGCCAGGGATCTGGACATGGGAAGACGGGTGTGTGTGTGTGTGTGCAGTATGAGCCCAGATACTGGCTAACACATGTGTTCCTGGGGAGCGTGTGACCTTGCATTCCTTCGAATTCTTCCATTGCTATAATTCACTGTTATGCTATTGCACACACACAAAGAAGGACGAATGCCATTTTGGACTGCATTAGGAAAAGCATCGCAAGCAAGACCGAGGAGATCCCAGTATCTCTCTGCTTGGCACTGGCTCGGTTCTCGTTAAATCTAGTATTAGTGGTCACCCTGTTTTGAGAAGGACATAAACTAGAGTGAATTCAGGCAGTGGCAATAAGGGTGATAAATGGTTTGTGATGTATGATATATACGCCTTCACCTATGTCAGCTTGCCTGTTCTTTAAGATCTCACTTTCCCACCATTGAGGGCAGTTAGGTGGGCAAGTACACGAGAGAGGGCCTTTTACGCACTGGCCCCATACCTCTGGAATGAGGGATCTGTTTGGCCCTGTCATTGCAAGCTTTTAAGGACACAGTCCTATGCATGTTTAGACAAAAAAGCCCTACAACTCCCAGCATTCCCCAGCCAGCCATGTTGATGATATTATCCATTCAGTCGTGTCGGACTTTTGGCGATTCTATGGATCATCTCTCTCCACGTATCCCGATCTTGTATTATTTCTTTGAGCTCTTCCATGCTCTGGTTGGTATCAATTTTGATGGTATCTAGCCATCTTGTTCTTTGGTGGCCAGGTTCTTTTTGCCGTTAACCAATCCGAGCATAATTGCTTTTTCTAGTGAGTTCCTCTGCATAACATGGCCAAAATAAGTCAAATCCAGTTTCATGATTTTTCCATCCAATGACATGTCTGGGTTTATATGTTCCAGTACTCGCTTATTTGTTATCTTAGCTGTCCAAGGAATGTGCTAGGAGCCTTCTCCAACACCAGCCATGTTAGGGCCCTACAAAGGCCCTAAAGATTTTCTTGTTTTCTCTGGCCTTCCCCTGGTTACGTTTTATTGAACTGTTCTGATTTGTAGCTGCCATTGTGCTGCAGGTTTTAGTACTGCCTAGGCCAGACCTTTTATGCTTTTGCATAAAATTGCTTAGGAGAAATGAAGACTAGGAGAAGAACAAGATAGCAGGTTTTAGCTGTCTAAAAGAGACTGTCAAAAAGAAAGTGAGAACAATGGCTTGCCACAACCAGAAGGAAAGAACAAGGAGCAATGGGTCCAAACTGAACGAAAGCAGGCTTCGTTCGGCTGGACATCACTAGACATTTTACAACTTTGAGACCAACTGGCCAACAAAACAAGTCACCCAGGGAGGTTATGAAACTGCCTTCTCTTGAGAGGCAACTGAGCAAGGGGGTATACAGAACCTTGGTATACAGAATCCTACAAGGGTCATATTTTGGTTAGGATTTATATATCACCATCTGTGCACATGCTACTTTGCATTGCCACACAAGCAACAGCAAAAAAGATGCTGCTGCTTTATCCAGTGAGTCTACAATCTAAATAAAGCAGTGGAGGAAACAATAGGTAGGAGGGGTGGGAGAGAAGCACGCAGGGGAGAGAGGCAACGGTAGCAAAGGATATGATGGGACAGATCTTGAAAGAGAGGGAGGGGCAAAAGGGTGTAGCTAGCTGATTTGAGACCCTGGACTTAAGGGTCTTAGGGGTGCCCTTTAGACAGCGTCTTGTGTGTGTATGAGTTCAGCTATGAAGCACATCTTAACATTTCCCTTCTCCCTGCACCCCACCAATCCATGCTTTATAACGGCTTCTACGTTCCTGATATATCAGAGCAAAAAACAAACGCAAGACTTGTTTTCCAACCCTGGCTAATAGAAAAGAAATCCTCTGAGCATGTGCAGTTCTGCTGCCTAGTTGATGCTAAACATGTTTACTTGGGAATAAAAAGGTAAAGGTGTCCCCAACCAGTCGTGTCCGACTCTAGGGTGCGGTGCTCATCCCTGTTTCTAAGCCGAAGAGCCAGCGCTGTCCGAAGACGCTTCCGTGGTCATGTGGCCGGCATGACTGAACACCGAGGTGCACGGAATGCTGTTACCTTTCCCGCTGAGGCGGTGCCTATTTACCTACTTGCAATTCCTTGCTTTCGAACTGCTAGGTTGGCAGAAGCTGGGACTGAAGACGGGAGCTCACTCCGTCACGCAGCACTCTGGTCTCGAACTGCTGACCTGCCGACCTTCCAGTTTGCAGTTCAGCGTCTTAACCACTAAGCCACTGCGGCCAATACTTACTTGGGAATAAGTAAACACTATTTTGTGGGAGCAAAGGGCAATGTGTTTTAAAAGTGAAACATAATAAAATGAGCATCTGTAACCAGAAAGAAGAGAGAAAGGATGCTGCGGCAACCAGTGTCCATCGCGGCGGGCCTTTGGCATAGCCGTGCTGGAACAGGCGCTGATGCAGGCCAGGCCTGCTTGCTGCTGCTTCCATCACCTGCTACTCATTGGAGGCTGGGGGCTCCGACATCAGTGGGGCAGTGAATCCGCTCCAGGTTTCAGTCAGGACCAGTCAGAACTCTAAAGAAGCTCACCAAGGTGTTCTGCAGAGCACCTTGGAGAGCTCCTTTAGAGTTCCGACTGGTCCTGACTGAAACCTGGAGCGGATTCACCGCCCCACTAATGTCGGAGCCCCCAGCTTCCACTGCCTCTGCTCTCTGGGTGGTCATTCGCCTCCACCCCTCTGGCTGCCGAGGTCCTGGAATTCAGCCCCAAGGTCCAGCCATAGCTGCACCACCATGAACGTTTTGTTTTCCAGCACCACCCACAATAAGGAAGCAGCCACAGACCCCTTCGGACGTCAGGCTCAACCAGGCTTTCTTTGGCTCCCTCCTATGGGCCATCGCCCCTCCCTGTTCCCAACCCAAATGCCTACTCATGGCAAGGCCTCTGCTTGGCCCTAGACACTGCCAGGAGCCACGGGACATGTGCATGCCGCTGCCTGAGTCAGGGTCTAACGGAAGCCCCACCAAGAGCTCTCCCTGTACAGGTACATTCGGGAAGGGAAAGGTGGGGGGGGGGGCTCAAGGGCAGCAGGGAGTGGGAGCAGGGCAGCTTAGAGGCCCTGACCATCTCTGGAGGATTTGCAGTAGCTCAGCAAGGGTTTCTTTCTCCTAATAGTCCAACAGTAGCAACCACTAAAAAGCATGGTTTAGTGTTTAACCCCCCCCCCCCACATACACGCACGCACATTAGGCTGCTGAAGAAGCAGGCTTGCAGGGGAAATCAGGAGTGGGTTCCTGTGTGAAAGGACTCACGAACCTGGTTCTGGTACTGATCACAAATTCCTGGGCTGAGCATGTGCTTGGAGGCACCCTACTATTTAATTCCTAGCCTATCTCCACCTGCCTGAGTCACACTTTTGCACCTGGTTCCAGCTGGTGAAGGGCGCTAGTCAAAGGCAAAGTAGGTCACACTAGGGTGAAGCCTGCCCACCCCTGAGGCAAGGCTTCCCGTGACCCACAGAGCACGCTTCAGCAGGGGCTCGAGCATAAAATGGTTTATGGTATACTTTGGAAAGAAACTGCTTTACTGAATTCTCTTTCAGATTGGACCGGGGACAGGGCTGGTGTCAAGGGCAGGCCTGGTTGGGCACCTGCTGAGGGCCCACACCCCAACAGGGGCCCAGTGACAAGAGCCCCCTGGACGCCCTCCTCCTCTTTGCCACCGCAGCCTGCTTGTTCAGCTGCCTCTTATCCTGGCCAAGACACTGGTGGTGGCGGCGGTGAGGAGGAGGAAGAGCGGGTGCCGCAGCCTACTTGTTCTCCGGCTCTCTGCCTGCCGAGCGAGGAAGTGGCAGCAACAAGGAGGAGCAGTAGCCACTCGTGACAAGGATGTTGGGAAGGGAGACTCACCGAGGGAGGGGGCTCATTGAGGGTGCTTTCCCCAAGGGCCCTCAAAACCCTGGAGCCGGGACTGGCTGCGGAGGCTGGGCTCCCCCATCGAGGGGCAGAACGCTAGGGCTGAATGCAGGTACATGCACTTCGGATGAGTTTCATCTGGGAATCAGACCTAAAGGATGCATTACGCTCAAGAGCAAAGGGTGGGTTCGTAGGGAAGAGAAAGAAGTGGCACCACAAACACATTCCTGGAGGACCCTTAAAATATGTTATTTGTTTTGTTTATTGCGTTCCTGTTAGCGCCCCATAGCCAAAGCTCTCTAGCTCCAAGATCTCTAATACGGTTTGTGGTCCCTCTGAAGATGTCCCCTTGAGTCTGCTTTAGGCGACCTTTTCTGCAGTTCCAATGCCCATGAGATGAGAACAGAAGAAGCGGCCTTATACTGAGTCAGACCACTGGACTACCTAGCACAGTATTTACAGCAGGGGTAGGAGAACCTTTTTCATGCCAAGGGCCACATTTCCAATCTGGAAAGGTCTCAGGGGCTGCATGTCATCCATGGCCATGGCCAAAGGCAGAGCAGGAAGGGCCAAAACATGATCTTCACACTTGTAAGCTTACTCAGAAGTAAGCAGAACTGAATCACTCCACAGCACTTTCAAATAGCATCCCAAATACCAAGGCTCTGCATTTCACCCCAGAAGCAAGCATGAGTAGCGTGTCTACTTGCAACTAAGTAGAACAAGCCTCTGCTGAGGAGTAACCAGGACAAGCCTTGGAAATAAGCAGCCTCCTCCCTAGGCCCCACTTCCTCTTGCCAGCAAATAAGAGCTCTTATCTCCTATCAGCATTTGATCAGACATAACAGATTTTCCCCGGGGAACACTGAGAAAGGGAGGCTTTTTTCAGTACTCAGCAGAGAAAAGCTCTTCTCCCTGATCAGCCGCTCATCAGAGAGAAGAGTAGGGATGGGGGAGAATTTCTCCCCAAAACTTCGGGGGGCCGAGTGCCAACGTATTCGGCCCCCCGAAGTAGTTTCGGGGAGAAATTCTCTGCCCCCCCCCCCCCCAGGATGGGACTTACCTTTCACGATGTCCCTCCCGGTGGCGGGTCCCGGCGGCGGTTCGGCAGGTCTTCGACAGGGGCAGAGGCAGCAGCCGGTCTTTTGACTGGCTGCCGCCGCCGCCATTCCAATAAAAGTAAAAAAAAAAAACACGCCCCCATGATAGGCTATGTGACGATTAACGTAGCCTATCACGGCTAGATTTGCAAAGTCAGCCGTGATAGGCTACGTAAATCGTCACGTAGCCTATCACGGGTGACTTTAAAAAAAAAAAAAGCGCGTACGGCTAATGGCGGCCCCCATAGGGAGCCGCCATTCGCGTTCCTTATTTGGTCGCTGTAGTCTACGTAAAGATTACGTAGACTACAGCGACCAAATAAGAAACGCGAATGGCAGCTCCCTATGGGGGGCGCCATTTGCGTACGCGCTTTTTTTTTTTTTTTTTTTAAGTCACCCGCGATAGGCTACGTGACGATTAACGTAGCCTATCACGGCTGACTTTGCAGATCTAGCCATGATAGGCTACGTTAATCGTCACGTAGCCTATCACGGGGGCGTTTTTTTTTTTTAACTTTTTATTTCACGGCTGGGCGAGGCGAGGGGCCTCCTCCCCGGCCTGAATTTCGGCCGGGCGAGGCGGGAAGCCTCCCCCCCGGCCTGAATTTCGGCCGGGCGAGGCGGGAAGCCTCCCCCCCCGGCCTGAACTTCGGGGGGAGCAGCGAAGCGCCTCCCCCCCACCGCGAAGAAAGCTGCGAGACCAGGTAAGTGGCTTTCGTGCATCCCTAGAGAAGAGATCTTCCCTTCCAGGAGAGGGTCAAGGTCTGCTGGGTGAGGAACCCCTGTGGGCTTTATCTGGCCCACAGACCAGAGGTTCCCCATGCCTGGTCTACACTGACAGGCAACAGCTTTCCAGAATGAGTGCATCCCAACCCTACTTGGAGATGCTGGGAATTGAACTTGGAACCATTTGCATGGACTCTGCCACCTCGCTATGCCCCTCTCACAGGGGAGAGCAGAGGGAGCAGTGCTCAAGATGAATGCATGAGAACCCATCTTGTTCTTTCAGCTGAGGAGAAATTGGTAGCTTGGATGCAGAGTGGTAAATCCTCCACACAGGAAACTCAGGGCAATAAACAACATGTGTTATTGGTTTTTATGAGGCTCGTAAATATCCTATATATTGAGCATCATTTAGTAAGCAACCTCCGACTTTTATAGAGTGTTCCACAGTAGCATTTATGATTCTGGAGACATACCTTGAAAGTACAGAAGAGAGACACCTTGTTCGATTTTTTCAATCACTGAGAATATATCTAGTGCAAAATCAGATGCTGAACTGGGATCCTCCGTTTTTTTAGATTGGGGTTGTATTAATTCTGAGGTCCTGATCAACTCAGGTCCCAGTCAAACCAGATTCGAAGATTGCCAAAGTAAAACAGTCACAGATGCATCAGATTAACCATTTGATTATACACAGATGATAAATGGATGCAGAAAGAAATGCAAAGATCGCTCACTTGTCCCTTCAACCGATTGAAGCAGACCTCCGTCACAGCTGACCAAGTGCTCGGTTCCCCACACCACAGAGGGCATTGCCCCATGGACCAACAAATTCCTCTAGGCTGGCAGTGTGCATTTTCACCCTGGAGCTACACCAAATCGGTCTGCTCTTAATTCAAGCTTATATAGCTATGTTCCATGTTCTAGAAGGTGCCCCAAAATCACAGGCTAGGAGAGAGATCTCCTTTCCCTGGGAGAACAGGGCCCCAGCTATCCAGCAAGAGAGGGGGAGTCTCTCAGCTTTTTGATGAAACAGGGCAAAACATCCTTATCTTAGAGGGGTGAGATAAGTTGGCAGAGACCAAGCCGCTGCAAGGTTATTTACATGTGAAGCTGCATCAATTATCTTGTGTGGGAGGCCTATTTGGTTAACTACAAAACTACCTGTTATACTTAGGGATGTTGTGGGAGTCCGAGAAGGGGGTGGGGTCCGTCAGACTCCCCATCCACCCACATGGCCTCCCGGACCCCACTTGTCGAGCTGTGGCATGATCTGCGAGCATCCAGCGGCCGCCTGTTCCCTCGGGTTTTTCTGTAAATGAAATGTTATGTAGATGGCAGCCGTTAAGGGGCCATTACAGGCTAGCCATTCCCTCAGCGAGCCTTTACAGCTGCCATTTACGCAACCTTATATTTACAGAAAAACCCAAGCCACCATTTTCAAAAAAATATAGCAGCTCGCTGAGGGAATGGCCAATCTTCAGGCAGCTATGGACCATGCGGCAAGCAGGGCCAGCTGGTTGGCGGAAGCTGGCCGGACAGGCAGCAGCATGAATGGAGGTGTGTCCATCCATCCCTAGTTGTACTGGGCTATACATGTCTCTATGCACTCAGTGTGCTGTGTGAGACATGGCTGAAGGAGCTCACTAGACTCATCGCTATTCTTCTGGTGTCAAACTCACTACAGGGGCTGATAACAGTTTTGTGTAATTGCTCTCTTAAAATGTTTGCCTGGGCTGTAGGTCAAGGATTCTTAGTTTGGGGGACCTCACAAGAACAACACAAATACATTAGTTTCAAGGAACCACAATAAGGTTGTGTGTGAATCTCTCCTCAGCCTGTTTCCATGAGACATTGGTGATACACCCAGTGAACCGTGATGATTTTTCAAAGACCATCATGGCCACAAAAAAGATGGTAGCGGGGAGGACGTGGAATCTGCCCAGATCTTCTTGTCTGAAGCAGCCTTATAAGCTGGCCATATAGCTGGCTCTGGGGCGGTGCCAGTGACCACTTTGCTGTGCAGCCACTTTCACTGTGCTTTGAATTTGCCCTGTGCTCACTGACTACTTTTGGATTGTCTCAATCTGCTGTTATTTGTACCTTTGCATTTCCCTAAGCTCTCTCCTCCTGTTAGCGCCAAATTTGTGCTCTTCCCTGAAGACAACTGTGTACACCAGGGGTGCAGGATCTCAGATCTGGGGGCCAAACCCAGGCCTCCAGGGATCACCAGACTGCCATGACCCCTTCCCCTGAACCACAGACATTGGGTGGTTTCCTGGTGTCTGCACATTTCTCCCACCCCCATTCTAAAAGGTCGAAATACCTCTCATAAGACTTACGATACCGGCAGTAGAAACTGCTGGTAGTTTGGCCCTGCCCGCTTTGCCTTTGGCTCCACCCACCACTGCCATGTGGCCCCTGAGAGCTTCTCCAAAATGGAATTTGGCCCTCAGTCTGAAAGAGGTTCCTCACCCCTGGTGTAACCAAATGGTCATACTTGGTCCAATGCATTCCAATGGCCATTGAGAGACGTTCTTTTCTGCATGTGCCCTGAGTTATTTCAGCCCAGATAGTCCACAGTACTGCCTGGGCCTTCCCTATTGAACAAGCAACCGCAGCAGTCTCTTGCAGTGGCAATATTTGTAAGGGTGCCGACGAAGGAGCATGTGAGCCAGATGTTGCACTCCAAAGTTCTCAGAAATGTTGGAAGCTCTAAGAGCGCTTCATGTGGGATAAGGCCAAACATGGTCCATCTAGTGCAACACTCTGTCTCAAAAGCAGGGCAAAATTACAGTGTGGGTGCTTTGGGATAGGGAAATTTGTTTGTTATTTAAAACATTTGTAAAACATATATAATTTCCATAAAATATCCAAAACAAATAGCACCTTTTAAACCAATAAAAACAACCATATCAACAATAACAGCAAAGAACAGAAGGAGATGACGCTGGTAGCTCAAAACCGAAAAACCCAGCCATGACGTCATGTCCTCCAGTAGCTAAAATACATCTCTGCCACTGCGGCTGTGGGTTTCCTCCTTCACAAGCAGCGACTCTACTCCCACCCTGTTCTCGCCTCAGCTTTCAGAGAAACTTCCCCACCCCCTTGTCACTTGTCAATTTCAAATCAGAAATTTCTGCCATTTTTAGCTCTTCCCCCATCCTGCTGTTCTTTAACGATTGGTTCATTTCATAGAAAGAGAAGATTCATCACCAAAAGTAGTAAGAACTTCACTTTCTGGCAGAAGAGAGCCATTTCAAATTCAGATAGGTCCCCCCCTCCCCTTGTGCTGAATTTGGATAAAGTATTGTGGCCTTTGAATAATTTCTTTGGTGCCTCTCAGAGTCAGCCGGATGACATATCAGTAAAACCCTGCCAGTTTATCAAGGATGGCAGCTAGGGTGCCCATGTATCCTACTATACTGTCCTCCATCTGAAGGCATCCTCTGTTTGAAGGGCAGCCCAGTACAAGTCCAGTTTAAAGATAAAGGACCCCAGGAAGGGAGAGCAGCAGGGGCCTTGGAGTTGCCCATCAATATTTAGCACCCGGATAGCAGACTGAGCAGCAGCACACCGCTCACCTAGTCACCGCCTTCCCCACTATGGTGCGATAGCAATTTTTTCTATATTTGTATTGAAACACATAAATCAGAATATTCAAATTTTATGCAAACCAGGGGCCTGTTTCCATCAGCAATTTACTCCGAGCTGGCTGCATTTGGAGGTCATTAGGGATACATGGCATCATGGCCATCCAGCAGCTTATCCACCCCGGAGCTTATCACAGAAAAAAAGGATTTGTTGAGATAGCTTAAAGTCTGATTCTTTTCTTTAAGCCGGGTTCTTCTTGGTATAGTTGCTCTGTGCCCCAAGCCCAGCATTGACCTCGGGTATGCCAGCCCTGCCCAGGGGTGCATGTGCCTTTCACTGTGACCCTGGTCAAGGGATGTTTCTTGAGTGTTTCCCATCCCGAGACAGTGTTCTCTTCTCCTCAGAAGAAACAATGTTATTTCTCAGAAGTAACTCCCATTGTGCTGAATGAGGCTTGCTCTCTGAATGCCCACATCAGAACGTACAGAGATCCCCCTCAGTGGACATGGCACAGTTCAAAGCCCAAGTCCTTAAGTGCCCTAAAGCATAACCTCAAGGCTCCAGTTCTCCGTTGTTTGGTTTATTGCCTTAGGAAGTAACTACTTTGATCCTTGGTTATAGAAATCTTGTGGGTTAAAATGGGGGCTGGTTTCCCGTCCTTGTGTTCTCCCCCCCCCCCCCCGCTTTCCCAGCACAAGCATATGTATGTGTTGAGGCCGTTAGCAGCCACCTCGGAGCTTATCAGGAAAAACCCAGATTTCCTGAGACTGCTTAAAGTCCGATTGCTTTCCTCAAGTCGGGTTCTCCGCGGTAGAGCTGTTGTGTGCCCCAAGCCCAGCATTGACCTCAGGTATGCCAGCCCTGCCCGGGGGTGTGCCTTTCACCGTGACCCTGGTCAAGGGGGTTTCCCTGGGTGTTTCCCGTCCCTGCACAAACCAATTAGTGTGTCCTCAGAAGTAACTCCCATTGTTGTCAATGAGGCTTGCTCCTGAAATGCAGCTGCATCTGGACCTTCAGGGGAAAGGGGGTGAGGGGGGAGACTCTCTTATTGGTTGAGCAGCCCCTGCCAGTCAGGTGACGTTCACTCCAATGCCTGCCCCCACCAGGAAGTATGTTTCGTAAAGCGATTTTTACTGGTGTGGAGAACCTGCTCGCGGAGCCCTGCGTGGACCAAAACGCAGCAAAGCTGATTCCTTCTTAAAAGTCCGGTACTCCTCCTTTCGCTTCTGCTTCCGTTGTCATGGAAACACGGCCCTGGTCCCTCTTCTCTCCTCTTTTTGGGGGATGTGGCTGCCTTGATAGCCACAAGCGGCTGCCCGAGTAGCCACTGAGGACTGAGGAGATCCCTTCATGGAGTCTTGAGAGAAAGGCGTGAGGGGGAGGCAAGAGAGATGTCAGGTTACTCATAGGTCTTTAAATTGCAGGGCTGGCGTAAGGGGTTGGCATTGTTAGGGCAGCACCGAGGCCCAGCCCCCAGTAGAGGGTCCGCTTTCAGCCCCGGAAGCCTCCTGCCCCAGACTGTTGCTGTCTGTTCACCTGCCTGCTTGAGTAAACCAGCCATGAGAGGAACAAGTAGAAGAAAGAGCAGCCTGTGTGGGCCTTGTCCTAGTATGGATTGGGCCACAGGGAGAGGCAAGCCAATGGGCAGCTGCAGCAGTGGCCAGGAGGAGGTGGAAGAACATCTTGCCCAAAGGCCCCTGAAACCCGGAGCCAGCACTGTACATTACAGAGATGCACAGACAGATGGCAGATTATATGGGTAGATGACAGACTAATGTAGAAATAGTAGTAATCGTAATAATATATTGCTATTCCTAGTAAATCTAGGGTGGCCACGTGCCCTATTTTACAGAGGGCAGTCCTCGATTTGAAGGGCTGCCCAGTCTGAGTCCAGCTAAGGATAAGGAACCCCAAGAAGAGAGAGCAGAGCAGAAGCCTTGAAGTTGCCCATCCAGATTTAGCACCCAGACGGCAGACCAAACTCACCTGGTCTTCCGTACTATACTGTGAGATGTACTGAATTTCTATTTACATTCTAGCAATCATTTCTAAATTTGCATATCTCTATCTAAGTTAGCACATGCAAATGTTATGCAAATATCTGTCCTCTGTTTTGGTGATGCAATTCCTCTTTGTTTGGAGATGCATACGTGGCCACCCTAATGATTACTTGCATTTCTACTTACTAGTATTGTCACTAGTAACATAGAGCTCTGTGATATAGAAATATATATAGTTGGTAGATTGGATGGTTGGGGACACAGCTCCGCCTGTTAACAAGAGAAGGTAAACCATCCAATAGGGTGAGGTATATTTACACTACATCCTTTTTAAACCAGTTTAACTGTCATGGCTTCCCCCAAAGAATATTGGGGATTGTGCTTCGGTGAGTGTGCTGAGAATTCTTTTAGAGAGCCCCCTTCACAGAACTACATGTCCCAGAGCTCCCTGTGTAGAGGGAATGATGGTTTAACCAATGAGATCAAGGCCAAACACAGCCCCATTAATCTACCACCATAATTTTGTCTTGTAAATGCCTCCCCCTGAACGGTGATCATAAAGTAGGATCCAGGCCTCTGATCACTGGGCTTGCTAGATGTTAAGACTGCTGATACAATGGGCAGGGCTTTCTCAGCAGTGGCAACCCCCGGTTGAACTCCAGAGACGTACATCCAGCCTGTTGCATACTGAACATTAGGAGGATAGTGAAAACTATTTTATTTGGGTGAGCATTTGGAGGGGATGACTGGACTTTTGAAATTTGCACTGTGTATTTTGCATTCAGAATTATTTGTTAGTGTTGTGAGCCCTTAGAGGAATTTTTTTTAGCCATTTTGTTCCTGAATTGTGTTTTATTTACTGATTAACTTATATGTTGTTATCCCCCTCATGGGCTCTTTTATTTTTATATTCATATTTGATTGATTTTTTAATTGAGAAAATACATATTAAAAAAACAGTCAATCCATAAATTGAACACAGTCTCTTAACGAGAGGCAAGGGAGAACAAAAAAGAAATAAATTAACACCCCTAACATCTAGGATAATCACCCAGGAGTCTATAGCTCAACTGAGTTTATCATACTATTCTCTCATCTTTGTTGTTTTCACCATAGGATCCTCACATCTGGAGAAGAAGCAGACTTGAAATCCAGAGGATCATTCAATCTGGATTCAAGCCGGGGGAGCAGGAAGAAGGTCGAGAGGACTATGTGGGGGGATACAAGTCTTTAAACTAAATGAATATTCTAGTTCTGCCCCTGCCCACCCTGTGTCTTTTCCTATGCCCTATGCTCTCCATGTGCCCAGAGAGATGCTGTTTCTTCCATTATGCATAATCTCCCCACAAATGAAGAAGCAATGGGAAAAGGGAGAATCAGCCTATCCTCAGCGGGTGAAGGAATCATTCAGCCCTTTTACCCAACGGCGCACGAATGGGCTCTTGCACCAGCCTGGAAAGGAAAGCTCCGAGAGCCAACCCGTGCCGAGTTCCACGTGAGAGCTGGTTGCTCCAGGGAGGCAGGCATAAGCCCACAAACTAATAGGCACTTGTGGCAAGAATGGTGCCAGGCAGGCGGGTTTGTTCTCCGTTTGCATCTCACTTCCCAGGCTGGAGTGCGGCTCCCCAGCCAAAAAGCAAAGCATTCCGGGGCAATTAGAACTGGGAGCAACTCCCTGGACTGGGTGGTGCTGGCTTCACTTGAAGAGTGCTTGCTTCACTGCATGCCACACAGGTGAGCACTGGAAAGGGAAAATGTGCAGCCGCAGGTCACTGCATGGGTTGAGCCTGGACCCAAAGAGCCTTTCTGCTTGTGTCCTGAGCATTTGACCAGAAAATAATAATTCCTCTGTAGATTACTGCCTAAGACAGCCTTCCTCAACCTGGTGCCCTCTAGATATTTTGGAGGTCAACTTCCACCAGTCCTAGCTAGCATGGCTCATGGTCAGGAATTCTGGGAGCTGTGGTCCAAAATGTCAGGAGGGCTCCAGGTTGGGGAAGGCTGGTCTAAAGATTGGATAAGTTCATAGGAGATAGGCTGTTATCCCTGGCAGCTCAATGGAACGTCCCTGTGCAGACTAAGTACCAGATGGTATGTATGGACACCAGATGCGACCAACAAACAACAGGGCTGCCTTATTTATTTGTTTGTTTGTTTGTTTGTTTAATTGCCCATCTGGCTGGTCACCCAGCCACTCTGGGCAATGTACAAAGTATATAATAAAATAGTTTAAAACAATACAATTCTACAGTAAAAACATTTTCTAAAATACCCTAACCCATCCCAAATGCCTGCCTAAACAACCACATTTTTAATGCGTGGCGGAAGCTCATTAAAGAGGCGGCATGGCGGAGTTCCCTAGGGAGGGAGTTCCACAGAGTGGGGGCCACTACAGAGAAGGCCCTATGATCTCCTTAGAATCATAGAATAGTAGGGTTGGAAGGGGCCTACAAGGCCATCGAGTCCAACCCCCTGCTCAATGCAGGAATCTAAGTCAGAGCATCCCTGGCAGATGGCTGTCTAGCTTCATCTTGCCACACTTTGGGGGTTCTCAGAGGCAACTGGCTGTCTGCTGTTGGAAATGGACTGCTAAACTAGATGGAGATGGACCCACTTTGGTCTGACCCAGAAGGGCTCTTCTTATGTTCTTACGTGCAGAGACAGAATTGTGGTTTCCCTCCGAAGTATCAGAAAACACTGCTTGGGATGGGAAAAGACGTAGGTAGTGTTTTTCTTTCCCTGTGCTCTCCCTCCTTTCTTGACTTCTTTTTCTAAAACATTAGTATAGGAAAAATATAAGCCAGTCCACCAGCTGAGCCATCCTACAGAAGAGTTATACTGGAGGGAGAGATACATGGCTATGCTGCTGCAACGGCCACCGGATCCCACACTCCCCCAGCCCAGGACAAAAGGGGTGATGAAGCACAACATTCATAAGAAGATCAAGAGGAGCAAACACAGCATCCATAACCCCAGCATCCATGGAACGAGCAACGGTGTCCACCAATCAGGCAGGATGCCCGTGTATAGCAGTTGCTGGGGGACTTGGGTGGGAGGTTGCTGTTGCTTGTGGGTTTCCCGTGGGCAGCAGCTGGTTGGCCACTGTGTGAACAGAATGCTGGACTGGACGGAGCCTTGGTCTGATCCAGCAGGGCTCTTCTGATGTTCTTAATCACAGGACATTGGGCGATGACACCTCCATGCACTCACACACAGGGAGCCAGTGCACTGATGTCGAGGGGGACCCTTGCCCCCTCGTCCACGGCAGCCTCCTGCCCCAACATGCATGATGCCACAGCACCCTGCACTCACAAGAGCCCTGTGACACGGGCTGCAGTGGCACTGCTGATGAGAGCTCCCAGGCATCCATGCAGGTGGGGGTTTGAGTCCCCTTTATCACAAGCAGCATTTTTGATCACAATACATAAAGGGAAGGAAAGAGGAAAATAGCAGCTACAAAGCTCCCTTACGGCTGGGGTGGGGGTACAGAGAGCACACGTACACGCGCACACAGGATAAGGGTTCAAGACCCACTGCGCGAGGAAAAGTGTCTTGCCAAGCAGGGCTGAGGGAGGAAAAGCGTATTTTGCCAAGTAGGGAAAAGGAGGGACCGCTGGGACAGATAATGGGGGAAGCCACTGCAGCTGCACACTGACAGCAGCAACATCACCAAACAGGACATGAGGTTGGGAAGCAGGAGATGCGAGTGCAAGTCCCATCACAGGAAGAGGGGGAGTATGGCCACACCCATCTTTTGCAGGCCTGGCTGGGGCCGTGAGCCTGAAGACCCCGTCGTATTGGCTGAAGGAGGAGCCTTAGTTTGGTGGAACATCTGTTTCACAACCAGGGGGTCCGAGGTTCGAATTCATGGTATAGCCCAGGGGTATGCGATATTTTTGGGCTGTGAGCAGACTGGACAATTTGAGAAGCTGTCCTGGGCACCGCCACAAAATGGCTGCCATGGGAGGTGTGGCAAAGGACACATGACCTGCCCAAAAGACAGAGTACAAGGCAGGGGTGGGTTCTGAGCCCCAACATACTAGACAATGCCTCTGAAGCCGCCGTTTTCAGCACCAACAGAATCCTATTTCATAGCAATCCCTGTCATAGCTGTCAGGAAGAAGAAGTGGGAGGGGTAGAGATTCTTGACGGGTGCCAAGAAAGGGGTCTGGGGGTGCACCGGTCCCCGCAGGCACTGTGTTGTCCACCCCGGTATAACTCCACACTAGAAAAGGCAGGGAGGGCTCCCACGCCCAGGGACATCTGAGCTAATCGGGAGGAGTACTGCATGGACCAATAATATTTTTGGCCCACCCCCTCTGGCAATCCATGTGACCCCCACGCCCTAGTTTGCCTGATAGGCCAGCCCTCCCCCGCTTCTCCTTCCCAGCAGCCGGGATGCATATTGCATGGGTCTGGATACACAGTGGGTGCTGGTGTGGGGAGGAGAGAGGAGAGGGCCGTGGTGCCCCCTCAGAGTCAGAGCTCATGCCTCAGCCTCTTCTCCCCCGCATCCCCCCACGGAAGGGAGACTGCAGTGACGGAAGCCATCCAGCTGGCCCCTTCCCTCGCAGGGGGCTGCTGCAGAACTTCGTGTGCACGGGGACTGCTTGCACTGCTCCATGCGTCCCGGCTATGATCCCACACGCAAAAGTGCCCCTGAGTGTTTGGCCAGCGGTGGCAACGATTAGGCCAAGAGAGAACTTGCCTGCAGCGGGGAGGGGGGAGTGCTTCACTCGTGTGGGGGACATTGCTTCCTGCTGTTGGGGGTGGGAGGGTGTCACTACATATGGCAAGAGGGGGAGAAATATGGGAGACGTTAGTGGAGGTTATACTTCCTAGCATAGTTGTTCCCTTCCCTTGCATACCTGTGTGGCGTGCTCTGTCTTGGCAACCCCAGAACTTCACAACGGCTGGATTCACACAACACGCTAACCCACACTCAGTGGTTGAGGGTGGGTTGTTGTTGAACCATGAGTTGTTGAACCATGGGTTACCATGTTGTCTGACCACAGTGCATTTTCTACAGTATGGCTTGTTAACCATGCAGTTTGTTAACCACCCTGAACAACCCAACAATAAACCACGGGTTCTCAAGGTGGCTTGTTCAAGAAAAATAAGCCATACGGCATGGTTAACAAGCCACTCTGTGGAAAACGTGCTCCATTCAGACAACAAGATAACCCATGGTACAACAACAACCCACAGTTCAACAACAACCTACGTTCACCACCGAGTGTGTGTGAGCATGTTGTGTGAATCCAGCCAAGTCTAAGCTACATAATTAAATGAATAAAGAAAAGAAAGAATTGATAGAGCAAAATACATTGATGCCTCTGCATCAGTTGCACAAATTCAAAACATGGACCATTCTGATCAGTACCCCAGTACACTAAATTTATTTTGCATAATTAAAAGGTTAATTTCCAAGCTCCAGCTACACATTAATGGGGCAGAGGCTCTTTCTACAACTAGTATGTATTTATTTATATCAAGATTTATATCCTGTCTTATTGCCAAAGCCTCAAAATTTTGACACAAAATTAGGCGGGATAGCTAATACTTTGGAAGACAGAAACAAAATTCAAAGTGATCTGGATAGACTGGAGCGCTGGTCAGAAAACAACAGAATGACATTTAATAGGGATAAATGCCAAGTTCTGCACCTAGGAAAAAGAAACCAAATGCACAGTTACAAGATGCGGGATACGTGGCTCAACCACACTACAAGCGAGAAGGATCTTGGAATGGTTGTCGATCACAAGCTGAATATGAGCCAACAGTGTGATGTGGCTACAAAAAAGGGAAATGCTCTTTTGGGCTGCATTAATAGAAGCATCGCTTCCAAATCCCGGGAAGTACTAGTACCCCTCTACTCAGCACTGGTTAGGCCTCATCTGGAGTACTGTGTCCAGTTCTGGGCACCACACTTGAAGAAGGATGCAGACAAACTGGAGAGGGTTCAGAGGAGGGCAACAAAGATGATCAGGGGCCTGGAAACAAAGCCCTATGAAGAGAGACTGAAAGAACTGGGCATGTTTAGCCTTGAGAAGAGAAGACTGAGGGGAGATATGATAGCACTCTTCAAGGACTTGAAAGGTTGTCACAGAGAAGAAGGCCAGGATCTCTTCTTGATCATCCCAGAGTGCAGGACACGGAAGAATGGGCTCAAGTTACAGGAAGCCAGATTCCAGCTGAACATCAGGAAAAACTTCCTGACTGTAAGAGCAATATGACAATGGAACCAATTACCTGGGGAGGTGGTGGGCTCTCCCACACTGGAGGCCTTCAAGACGAGGCTGGACAGCCATCTGCCAGGGATGCTCTGACTTGGATTCCTGCATTGAGCAGGGGGTTGGACTCGACGGCCTTGTAGGCCCCTTCCAACCCTACTATTCTATTATTCTATTCTATGATTTTAAGATGGTTAACAACAATAAATATGAAAGCAAGCGAGTATATTAAAGAAAACCACAAACAGCGGGTAACACACAAATTAAAAGGAATTCAGAGGGAGAGATTAACCATAAAAGCAATCAAATGTTATTAAAAGCTCAAGAGAACACGGGACAGACTTCACCAGGGCCATAAGAGTATAGTTTTGAAGTCACCTGACCAGAAATAATTCAGGAAGGATTTCCACGGCTTGGCCCTCTCTCCAGCCATCTTCCAAGCTTCGGGTTCAAGGGACACATGACATTAATTGTACGTAAGCGAATAGCATGCATCTTTTATTAGCTTAAGCGGCAGCTGCAGAAGGGACAACAGAACCGGGGCTGCAGCATGTGCGGAGGGGGACCATGGCAGGGGGAGGGTTCAACACACCTTCCTTATGTGCTATGCTCTCGACTCTGCTGGCCCTGCTGTGGCAGCTATTTGGGGCACACAACGCTATGCATGTTGAGACAGAAAAAAGGCCTACAACTCCCAACATACCCCAGCCAGCATAGCTGGCTGCGGTATGTTGGGAGTTGTAGGCCTTTTTCTGTCTCAACATGCATAGCGTTGCACCTTCAAAGATTTTCTTTTAATTCCACTGAGCATGTTAATTGCTTACACACTGCATAAGTAGTAGTTTAACTCCAAGGTTCAGACAAAGCAGATTCTGCTGTTTTGCTGTTGATCACTCAGAGAATAACATTTACAAACCTAGAGGTACTACTTGGTGCTTAGTCCTTCTCTGTGAGATTGCAAGAGATCCTGGGGTACGCCTCTGACTTCAGTGGCGCCCATGCAAATATTGCTAGCACAACAAGCAACCAAATGGTTGCTTGCGTACCCCTGGGGCTCAATTCCCCGCTGCATCTTCCAAACCTCTCTTCGTTGGGAGTTGGAGTCTTAACACCTCTGGAAGGCAGCAAGTTGGAAAAGGCTGTCTTATAGGAAATTGTCTTAGGACGCAATCCTATCATTTGCGCCTTCAATGATTGGAAGCCCCCAAACCTGGAGGCTTCCAATCATGTAACGCAAGGTGGGAGAAGCAGTGGAGGTGATATTTGCCTCCCCATCCTCCCACCCTGCATTTTTTGCTAGATGGGGGGGGGGGTGCGACGGTGCTTCGCAGAGAGAAGGAGGGTGCAGAGGCCTCGCGACAGCTCATATCCTAGCCTCTCTGGTCTCCTTCCCACACTGCCCACCAAAATGCCCCCTTTCTCCTCTCCAAGGTTGCTTTTCCAACCTCAGACGGGAGCCAGCACAGGCCTTTACAAGGCTGGAGCACTGTCTCCGTCCTTGGAGGGGAGAATCCCAGTAAACTATGGCCCCTCAGACAATGTCTAGCGGCCATAGGATTCGGCCCCTGAGGCGAAGGACAAGATGTTGCCTGAGGCGAAGGACAAGATGGCATTTCAACTCCCTAGACCATATATTGTGGTAAAGTCCACAATCCAGTCTGATTGGACTGACAATTTATCGTACTTCAGTGCTGCAAATTGCATCTTCCACCATACCTGAGGCAGCAGATAAGTTGGGGGAGGGGGGGCAGGAGAGGCTGTGTGGCAGACATTGCTCCATCCTCCAACAAAGGGGAACAGACAGAGTGTTCATGAGGAACTACTGGAATGCCACTCCTGCTGCCTCCAAGCAACTGCTGCCTGAGGTGGTCGCCTGACTCTGCCTAATGGTAGGACCGGCCTTGATGGGATTGCTCCCTTACTTGCTCTTCAACATAATGTGCAAAGTAGAGCTGATATTCATTTGGGAGGGAAAAAATGCTCAAGCATGCTCCGCTAGCTAAAATTTGCTTGTTGTTTTATATTCTTTTAATCTGCATTTGCTTCTAGGACTGCCAATCAACAAGTAAGATGGCACTCTGTCTGGGAAATGCATCTGGAAGGTCAGGTGTTTTTAGCATTTATTTATTACATTTTTACCCCGCCCTTCCAGGAGCTCAAGACAGCACACACGGACACCCCCCCCCCACCCCCTGCATGTTATCAGCACAACAACCTTGTGCTGTAGGTTAGGCTGAGCAACTGGCAGGGGGCCACCCAACAAGCTTCATGGCTCTGTGGGGATTTGAACCTGAAGAGGCAGAAGAACTAGAGATCAAATCGCCAACATTCGCTGGATCATGGAGAAAGCAAGAGAATTCCAGAAAAACGTCTATTTCTGCTTCATTGACTACGCTAAAGCCTTTGATTGTGTGGGTCACAACAAACTGTGGCAAATTCTTAAAGAGATGGGAGTACCAGACCACCATACCTGTCTCCTGAGAAACCTGTACGAGGGTCAAGAAGCAACAGTAAGAACTGGACATGGAACAACTGATTGGTTCAAAATTGGGAAAGGAGTACGACAAAGCTGTATATTGTCGCCCTGCTTATTTAACTTATATGCAGAGTACAACATGAGAAACACCAGGTTGGATGAATCATAGGTCGGAATTAAGATTGCCGGGAGAATTATCAACAACCTCCGATATGCAGACGATACCACCCTAATGGCAGAAAGCGAAGAGGATCTCAAGAGCCTCTTGTTGAGGGTGAAAGTGAAGAGTGCAAAAGCTGGTTTGAAACTCAACATTAAAAAAACTAAGATCATGGCATCGGGCCCCATCATTTCCTGGCATATAGAAGGGGAAGAAATGGAAGCAGTGACAGATTTTATTTTCTTGGGCTCCAAGATCACCGCAGACGGTGACTGTAGCTATGAAATTAAAGGACGCTTGCTCCTTGGGAGGAAAGCTATGGCAAACCTAGACAGCATAGTAAGAAGCAGAGACATCACCTTGCCGACAAAGGTTCGTATAATCAAAGCTATGGTTTTCCCAGTAGTAACGTATGGCTGTGAGAGCTGGACTATAAGGAAGGCTGAGCGCCGAAGAATTGATGCTTTCGAACTGTGTGGTGCTGGAGAAGACTCTTACGAGTCCCCTGGACTGCAAGGAGGTCAAATCAGTCAATCCTAAAGGAAATCAACCCTGACTGCTCATTGGAAGGACAGATACTGAAGCTGAAATATTTTGGCCACCTAATGTGAAGAGAAAACTCCCTGGAAAAGACCCTGATGCTGGGAAAGATTGAAGGCAAAAGGAGAAGGGGACGACAGAGGATGAGATGGCTAGATAGCATCACTGATGCAATGAGTATGAACTTGAGCACACTCCAGGAGAAAGCGGAGGACAGGAAGGCCTGGCGTGCTATGGTGCATGGGGTCACAAAGGGTCGGACACAATTTAACGACTGAACAACAACAACTCCCCAGTTAAAGTCCAACACTGCCACCATTACATACATCACACTGATCGGGTTTGCACAATGACCGCAGACCACTGTGGCTTGCTTTCATTATTTAAGCCGCAGTGGGTTACAGTGTATGCCAGGAAGCTTTTGCATATTCAAGCCACAACCACGGCTTGTGTCATCCAAACCTGGCGAGGGTGAGTTGTTGACATGGTTAACAAACTACCCTGAACCCATGGGCTGTTTTGGGGTCATGGGTGGTTTGTTAACCATGCCAACAACCCACCCTCGCCAGATTTAGACGACACGACAAGCTGTGGTCACAGCTTGAATATTCAAAATGGCTGCCCACACAAACTGTGGCCCACCATGGCTTAAATAAGCCACAGTGGGCTGTTTGTGACTCACGAGACTTGAAGGAGTGTGATTGTTGGAGGAAGGTTGGGATGAAAAACAAATTCTGTTATTTGAGTGTTCAAACTTCAAGTTCCATGATGCCCGCTCAGAAATAAACAGGATTCAGGGTGTCAAAGTCAGTGAAATCTAGATTCTACCCGGATTCAGCTAGATTTGGCCCTAGCTTCTCCCCGAACACCAGGTCCTGTCTTGGCTCCACCAGCCCTAGCCTCACCTTCACCCCCTGACCACACCCAGAGAACTGATATTTTTAAAATCAAAAGCTGGCAAGTCTTTCTGCCCCTTGCAACATCCAGGGCCAATTCACACAAGACTTTGTACCGCACAGAGACCAGTGTAGGAACAATCAGTGCACACCCATGTACACCATTCTGTTTGAGAATGGGGTGTTTACTTTGCCATGATTCCAGTGTTTGGAAGCTGGGCCATGCAAATGCCACAGGTGCAAAGTGGAATACTCTTCTGTTATCAGTGCCAAATGCATCACATGAAATACCCCAGAAGCACACAAGATGTATGGATGGGTTTGAAGTTTGGATTGCACAATGCCACTTTGGAAATGATAATTACAGTGTCAGTGAAAATGCTGTCGTTATATAATTGCTTTCCACATTCATACTAGCAAACAATTCAGCAGGTAATTGCAGAAACTCGAGTGAGCTAATGAGAGGAGTTCTGCAGGGACTGAGCCCAGCCTGCAGTAATCACAAGTGGAATGCTGTCAGTCCATCTGCGATCGGAGAGTGTTGCCGAGCAAACAACAGTCACTTGGGGAAATACAGATGCGTCATCTGGAGGGTCAGGTAAACTCAGGGGAATTGAAGGAGTGAGTTTGCTGCAGAAAACGTGGATTCCAGGTGCAAGGAAAAGCAAAGTGCGTGTTGCATTCATGAGCACGGGCTTTTGAAACCGGCAGGCAGTGCAGAAAACATGGTGCTGCCAAGTGTATGTGCTTGCTGTGTCCAGGTGCATTGGAGTGGTATTCGATGGCTGTGGTTGTCAGTATTGAGGAGGCTAATTGCAATTTGTTTAATTTATATTGTGGAAGTCTATGGAAGCACCAAAATATCAACACTTTGGAGCTGCACAATGCAAACGTAAGAAGAGACAGCTCTGTTCCAAACAGCAAGTTTGCTATGGAAGGTTACAAGAGGTTGAAAAGGAGCCCCCACCTCCCTTTGAAGCAGAGAAAGATTAACGCAGGATTTTCACAATCATGTTTTGTTCCTGTTTAGCTTCTGCATACATACATATATTTATCAGAGTAGATGTGTTTTTGCATACATATTTTCTGCATGTTTGTGCATGCGTATGTATCTCCATGTATGTGTACAGAGTTAGATATTTGTGCTTTTGTACATGGAAAACATGCAAGCTTATACATGTATTTAGAGGGGTGCACTTTTGTGAATCCATGTATGTGTTGCACATGTGTGCCTTTCTGAATGTATGCATTTGGTACAGACTTCATATATACACAGATGTTCCGGGTTGGGTCCCCCCACCCCAATATATTGCATTCATACACATCTCCAAAACGGAGAGGTGTTTAGACGTGTTTTTTATGAATCCCAATATTTATGTGTGTATTTTGCATGCCTGTGCTTTAAGTATGCATGCATGTTTTGCACATTCATATATTTGTGTGTATTTGTACATTTTTGCATATGCATGTACATGTACAAAACTTAAGTGTGTGCATTTCATGGAGAAATCTAGAGTTGTGTGGTTTGCAAATCCATGTATGCATATGGGTGTGCCTTTCAAATGCATATGTGTGATGTGCTTTTGTCTGCATGACCACATACACATTTGTGTGTGTGCCTTTGTATATGTGTGCACATACATGTATATGTGAGCACTGCACACATGCCTGTATGCTACTATGCATGCATGGGTTGGTGTGCTTTGTGTATGTGTGTTCTGATGTGTATGTGAATGATTATTTGCATATATACAGATGTGTGCGAAAGTGAACAATGTTTTGGGATAAACATAGATGTGTGCTTTGTGCATGTGTTGTATATATCTAGCTGTTTGTGCATTAGATATTTACAGGTGCGTATTTCCATATATGAGCATACATTTGTGTTCTTTTCTGGATATGCATGAGTTGATCGTATACTGAGTTGGGCAGCCGCACGCTATTCCTCAAGTGATCTGTTGCGTCTTCTTCCCAAATACGTTATTTTCTTTGCCAGTGAAATGCCAGGGTTTTGCCCTTCTTCATCACCTCGTCATATTTTTCCATTTTACTTCTGCATTTGTCATAAATGTGATGTCTGTTGGAACCCAATGGTCCTGTTATGCCATCATGATTACCTGTTCCGATGTCCCACGTTGTTCTTGCAGAACTGACTGGCAGTTGCCACTTCCCCTTTGCTATGTGTATCCCACCCTGGGTTCTGTACACAGTTTGCAGTTTCAGACTGACATGTTCAGCACTGGTGAATGCAGACTCATCTCTGACACTGTAGCACCACTTAGCCAGAGTTGCTAAGGGATAGCATTTTCAGAAGCTAGGAACAGGATAGAGCTCCTGTGCCATTAATATTTGTAGAGAAGGGAAATTTTGGGAAGGTGACTTCCCCCATGCTGCAGTGGTGAGAAACATGAGGAAATTCTCCTTTCATGCAACTCTTATGGGCACAGGAACCTTTTACCCTATGGAATCTGGCAACCACCGGGGGCATCATGTATGAGGAACCCTATACTGAAAATCAAAGCTAGCTACCTCCATCAGATTTGGGCAGAACAAAGAAAGTCCTTATGAAGGCACTTACTTAGTTTTCTACAACAGGTATGTCATTGTGAGTCCTCCTGAAACACCCAGCTGTGTGGCAATCCCTAGGAATGCATTCCACTCCCCCCCACACGCACATGTCCTGTCACATTACTCAGGAAGGGCCCCTTGCAGTACAAAGTCTCATTTGTTCATGAAACTTTATTCCCTCCTCCTCCTCCTCCCTGAGAGTAGCAGCTGATGTCCATGAAATTCTTTGTGATGGAACTGGGAGGGACTGAAAAGGCACAAGGTAGGTGTACCAAGGACGAAATACAATTGACAACAACCACTTGCATAAGTTTCATCTAGCCAAGTGTTCCCCATACAAGATGCTGTAATACACAGGAGCAAGGAAGCAACCTGAGCAGTTGGCCCGTTACAAACACGGAGCCCCATTTCAGTTCCCAAGAAAACTCAGTATTATGGCTGCCTTCTCTTTCTAGCCAGCTAGGGCTCAAAAAACCATTGGCGTAACCAGGTGCAAAGGAGGAGGATTGTACAGAAGTGGGATTTCAATAAGTGCAGCTTTTCCCATTCCTACACAACATGCCACCAAAAAATCCCACCCAAACACAGGACTTTCCATGTATTTCTGATCATCGTTGCAATGGTTTTCTACATAGTGCTGAATGAGCTTGTGGAAAGAAACGCTCACTTTTGTATCTCTTCAAAATTAAGTGAAATTCAGATTTACGGATTATGTCATTTCAGCTACATTTTGGAATTATATGTACTAGAAAGTTGCTCCCAGAAGTCAAATACAATGTGTTGGTGCCTAGTATGACCAAGAAATGGATTTCAGCTGCTGCAAATTTCCAGATGACATAACAGGGCCATCTCCATCTGTAATGTCTCTAAGCCTCATGACATTTGCAATCAGGACGGTAAAGAAGTAAGATCTCCTTGCTCCCAATCTGCACTCATATTGTAACTGAAGGTTGGGTTCAGTCAGGCCCAGACCAGCACCCAGCAGCAACCAAAGCCCTGTGGAGCCCACCGCTGAAGCTTGTCCTGCCCCCACCTCTTAAAAAACATTTTTTTCTGTCACAGCATTCTAAGCAGCACCAGGTAGATGGGTCTGGCTGCCATTTCCCATAATACCCATAACACAATGTTCCTCTGGGGCATTGTGGGACATTAACATGACAGTTAGAAGCAGCTACCAAGGGCTCCTTGACATGCTCTTGATCACTGTCGATCGCCACCAAGAAAGCCCACGAGAGCCCACCAGTGGAGGAGGAGACCCATCAGTGGGGGAAGGGGTCCACGAGAGAGCACTTTGTCCAGAGCCCCCTCAAACATGGATTCAGCACAGTGAAAACATAGGGATCATATTTCTGGATCAAACCAAACATCCCTCTCCAATCCAGCATTTAGTTTCCAGTGGTAGCTAGCCGGATGCCTTTGGAAGTTTCTAAGTAAGGCATGATGAAAACAGGCATGTATGACACTGTAGAGACCTTTTTAAAAATGTGATGGTACATCTGAATATCCACCATTGGCCATAAATGAGTATCAACCCGCCGGAGGCATCCCTAACGTAATCTAGGGATGGTCCACCGGATCACAAAAACATTGGAATGGTTCCACATACTCTCGGTCAATGCTTTCATCATGTCATGGGCATGTTTGCAAAAGCAACAAATTTGGATTCTGTCAATATAATTCCAACAGCATGGATGTGTGGAGAATCAACTCAACGACATGAACCAGGTACTCTGACAAGGTAAGTCTAGATATGGATGTAGAAACTGCAAGGTGGTGACATCACATTTTACTCACATCATTACCACTTTCCACAGGGATGAAACAGCAGCTCTAATTGTCCAACTCTTGTCAGCTAAGGCCTTTCCTCTCCACTGACTGACTCTATTGAGTTATCAGCACCATGCAGCAGAAACATAAAGGAAGCAGGGACAGTCAAGTTGCTTTTCACACCTGGCCCTATACTGAGTGAGTTTCTCAACCCCACTTCAATGATCGTATTGGTGTTGCAAATGTTTCCTACGGTTATAGACAGAGCAGTTGTTTAACATAATAACCATGTGATTCCTGACCTTCTCGTATCAAAATGAGACCCAGTTTCTGACGGGGCTGTGGTTACTGTGGTTATGCTCACTCAATGTTGCCCCATTCCCATATGCAAAGTTTCCGGAAGTTGCCATGACAGTGAACGTGAAGCCAGGCACAAACAGGATGTGATGCTGCTATTTACATCTCGAGCCTATGTTCCTCACTATACAGCATCTTGGTCCTCAGGCCTTGCAGGCTTCTCATGTGAGAGGCCTAGGGAAAGCTATCTGAACTGAAACCACACACATGGGGGATATGGAGCAAAACAAATACACTGCATCACAAGTTTCCTCACAAGGTCATGTAGCCACTGTGTATGTCACCCAGAGGAAGAAAATCCTGAAAGGAGCATCCACAGGACAGTGAGCCAGTCCTGAGGGTAGGAAGGGGGCAGGGATCAAGAAACTCTCCTACTTTCTAACTCACATATGGGCTGGAGCTAGAGGGGCAACTTCCTTAGAACTGCCACTGAAATTTAATCTAAAGCAAGAACCTGAAGTTAGTTTGGGGGATTCTTCAAAGAATGCCAAGGAAAGCCAAAGCTTTTAATAAAACGGAGTAATTCCTCAGGAAGATTTCATACATCCCAAGGCTTTTTGCATTCCTGGTTTCAGTGAGACCGTGAGACAGGTCTAGGAGAGAAACAAGTACATTTTCCCTTCAGTAAGCTTGGGAAGTCATCCATGTCAACTGCACAAAACCATGCCAGTCCCCGTCAGCTGTGTGGAGGACTTGTGGGCAAAAACATGAGTTGACTCACACACACACCCCCCACACACTTATTAGGACAGTGGGGAGTGGGGTCAATAGCACTAGAAGTCTGAAACTACACCCCCATCCTCAGGGCCGGCCCAAGATGTTTTGCAGCCTGAGGTAAAGAACAAGATGGCACCCCTTCCCATTCCATGTACAAAAAGCCGACTGGACTGACAGATGAATCATCAACACTGACAATAGGACAGCATCCTGCACTGCACCTGGAGGCAGCAGGCTAGCTTAGGCGGCACAGAGCAGGCTGTGTGGCACACAGGTCTCTCCTCCAACATGTTGTTGCTGCCTCCCAGCATTTGCCAGCTGAAGCAACCGCCTCACTTTACCTAATGGTAGAGCCAGCCCTGCCAATACCTGAAATGAAAATAGTCTGGTCGAATCCTTCGAGACCACAAGATGGTGCTTGTCAGTGAATGACTATACGAAATGTCCTCTCCTCAAAGGGTGAGGCAAATTTCCAAGCGGAGTGGAAGCATTCATGTCCAGGCAGGATTATGGTCCTGAATTGGCTGCCTGTGCAGAACTTGTTCTGTGTTTTTTGCTGTCAGCTTAAAAACCTGCCCTCCAGACACTCCCTTGGGACAGTTACATGGCTCTGCTTAGCTTCTAATCGGTGGGTGTCTGAAGGATGCCCTGGCTCACCAGATAAATCATCTGGCGCTTCTAGTTCTCCCACAGCTAAATGGAGAACATGAACAGATGAGCCAAGAACATGTGGGAATCAGAGCCCTAGCAAGGGAGGGTGTCGTTGCCATGCCAACCTACCACCTTTCTAGGTCCGTCAGAATAAAATACAGACGAGAACAATGGCCAGTGTTCATGGTATTCTAGCCACTCCTCTTCCTGAGGAGATTTACAATACTAGAAACCTAGGAAGCTTCCTTATGCTACCATCGGTGTATCTGGCCCCATGCTACCTGCACTAAATGGAAGTGGCTCTCCAGGGCTTCAGAAGGGAGGAGTCTTTCCCAGCTATGCCTGAAGATCTCAGGGACTGGACCTGGGATCTTATGCAAGCAATGCATGTCTCTTCCACAGCGATTACTGCCCTTCCCTGGTTGATTGGCAGCTTCTTCTGCCAGAGATAATGCTATGTTGTCTACCGCAGTTTCACTGCAATTTTGTTTAGGGTCCATGGAGGGAGGATACAGGCCACCTGCTGTGTGGCTGAGGATACCACAGAATTGGCTTATCGTGGTAAACTACCTCTTGGTACATGGTACAATGGGTGGCGTGTTGGTCATGCGACAAAAGACCCAGGCTCAGTTGTTAAATTGGATGGCCTTGGGCAAGTCACTGTCTCTCAGCCTGATCTGCGTCGCATGGTTGTTGGGAGCATAATGAGAAGGGAATGTTATGGAATGGTGTACATTTATAGAACATGTTCCGTGTGTTGGAAGAGCTTCTGTCAGTAATCCTTATGGCAGCCCTATATGGCACACTACTAGCGTTGTCAAGGGGGGCAGGAACTGAGGCTTGTCTTAGGCTCCTTGGTGAGTTCATGACTCAGGTGAGATTTAAACCAGAGATTTCTCCGCTCACACACTTTTTAAAGCTTATACAACCTCTACAACAACACCAGCAAAATAGCACCGGGAAGACTCGTATCCATGCTTACTCATTGACTTGGATGGAACAAGCCAAACATCTGCCCAAGTGGCTCAATATACCCGCGCCTGACTCACAAGTAGATATGGTGGGAGGGGAAACACTTTACCTCACCCATCTGCTGAAGAGGAGAGTCAAAGATGCTTGCTTCCAACCCCCACCCTCGTGCTGAGGAGAAAAAGTGAACTAGCTAGTTTTTCTGCTCAGACTGACAGGTCAGAAAAAGGTTGCGAATGTGTTTATCTCCCTCAGAACACTAGTGATAGATTTATACATGTTTCTCACCCCGGAAATCTCCAGTAAAGGACAAAGAGGCTTATAGAAACGGAAGGGAAATGTGAATGTTGCTAATGTCTGCCAAAGCAGGAGTAGATTCTCAGAAACAACCATGGTTGTACATCCTTCTGACATTACAGTTGTAATCATGTGCTTCTGAGTGTATTCATGTGAGGGAAAACTAACATCGAAAACTATAAGAATGTGAGGGGCAAAACTATCAGGCAGAGCTCCTTGTGAAGAGCACTGTGATTTTCAAAGCTACAATTGCTGCTATTCTGTCCATTGGAATCCCAAAGAGAAGCCCCTCTGCCACCCCACCTCTCCTTCCTTCTTCAACTGGGGTCACCTAACAGAGCTCTGAGGGTCCAGCTGTGGATTTACAGATGGCCAATCCCATGTGCACCCATGTGCCTGCAGCGTAAAGACTCATTAGGTAAAACCCAGCAAGTCCTCCGTGCCCAGAAGCCGCCTCTTATGCCAGTGGCACAAATACACTCTCCAGCTTTAGCCCTCCTGATTCAGGGCACAGCCAGCCAGTTTAATTGAATCTGGAGGGAAATAATACACAAAGGATTTAGGATGGAAACTAACGAAACACTAAAGTGATTTTTTTAATGCATCCTCCAGAGGATTACCGTACAATGGCAGACTGGGAGCTCCAGGAGCTAAGCTTCAGGGTTTAGCCTGAGCTCTTATAAGAATGCAAGGGGAGGTAAACAGAATGCACAAACTGGAGTAGCAAGAAAGTAAAGCTGACTTTACCACACACTCCCTGCCAGGACCTCAACATTTGTTTTCACATGCACACCTTCTTGTCAAACCCTTGACAAAAGGAGCAAAACCATCCAGCTCCCATACATCAGTCTACTAGCCCCCGAACTACCAGGGCCAGCTCAACCATGCTGGCAACCCAGGTAGCTGCCCATGGTGGCACAATTCCAGGGGTGTCTTGCCATGCCATGGAGCCAGACTCTTGTGCTGTGTTCCAACATGGCCAGTTCTCCCTGAAAAATTGACAGAATACTCCAGAACCCTCTGGGATATCACAGGAGAGTCAATGGCACAATCTCCATATTCACAGGTATTAGTCCAGGCCCAGTGTAGTAAAAAGTCAGCCCATACTTTCCATGTTTGATATAATAAACATTTAACCATTCAGAGGGAAAAGGCTTGCACAGGAGGACTTCCTGGTAAATTGTATGCCGAGAAGACAAAAATGTCTACTTGTGTGGAGTAGGATAACGTTGTTGTAGGGAGAGAGAACTTCATAGGCTAATTTTGCTGCTTCATGACCCTTTCCCCACCCCATCTAACAGCTTGAGTCACTTTTTTTCTTTTGTATTTTTGGAATTGAGTACGTTTCCATTTCAGCATGCATCCTCTCACTCATACACTTACCCCAGTATGCATGTAAGTATATACGGGAAATACACTTACAGAAGTGTGTTTCCCATTTACCAGAATATTTACGTAAGTGAATCAATCAGAAACCTACTAAATTAACTGTCTGGATTTTCATATCCAGAGGGCTTATTGATCTGTATGAGGGGGTGCCTTCCCTCATGCGGTGTGTGGGAGAATTGAGAAGGTTTTAGAAGTGGGACAGTTTTGCTGACACAAACCATGGTGACTTAATCTCTCTTATGTGTTTTCCTGCATAGGCCTAAAAAGGGAAAGGAAGGAAGGAAGTGCCCACCTTCCCTACAAATTCAGCATGGCCATTTAAAATACACAGCAATAAAATGATCTAAAATTACCCCAAACACCACATCATAACTAAAAAATAACATTATGTTGACCCTGCCATGAGCATCTCCATGCTATATGCAGAGGAACAGAGTATAGAACGGTGTTACTGTGCGTGTAATTCATCACATCAAGCCAACCACCTCATGGTAACAGTAATGCACAGCCCAGACCTTAGTCCATAAAGCTCCTAGAAGGTCAACTGGAACAGAATACTCTTCTAGAAGTCATGTGTGCTGGGCATGTTGCAGAATATGTTTTGGGAAGGAAGGAGGTAAAGAGACAGAGGCCAATTCTTTACATGGTGTAAACTCTGGTGGGGGAGCAGCGTGAACATATATGAGTGTATAAACGAATTGGAACCCATGCCTCAAGAAGACCTGAACCACATCAGTCATTTTGCCTCCTGCTTACAGTCATACTAACTGTCATCTATATTGCCCTTCAGGTCTACCAGAAGACTGCTCTGGATGAAAAGCTTGTGTAAGCCAACAAACTCCCACTGGGTGGTATTTCTTTAGAAAGGCCAGTAAGGGTGCATTGGTGCATTGCATTGGTGTGTGTTTAGACATTAAAAAGTCCTACAATTCCTAGCATTCCCCATAAGCTGGCTGGGGAGTTAGGTCTTTTTATGTCTAAACACACATAGGATTGCACCTTAAGGCAAGACTGCTTGCCCGTGTAAATCAGGATGGCCAAGGCAGGATAGAACAGACAAATATCTCTGTCAGACACCCGGGCATGGGGGAAAACTCTGGATCATCCTGCTACAGTCCATAAGTAAAAGCAAAAACAGATAGTCCAGCCTGTCACTGAGATTAAAGTCCATTGGACATTTTGAGGCTATTTATTTATTTACAATATTTATATACCACTCCATATCAAGAACAGATTTTGGAGTGGTGAACACAAAAGATAAAACAGGAAAAGCGTAAAAGATTAAAACACCACATTAAAATTATACGTGTTTAAACAACACAATGCCAATAAAAACCGTAACTGGTCAGTTAAGGAATTCCTCCTGAAAGAGTGCTGTTTTCAGGGGGTGTTGGAAACAACCCAGTGTTGGTGCCTGCCTGGCCTCCAGGGGCAGGAAATTCCAAAGAAAGGGGGCTGCCACACTGAAGGCTCTTCTCCTGGTGGGCTCCAATCAGGCCATGGGTCATGTGGAACCACCAGGAGCAAACCCACCAATGACCTCAGTGACCAGGCAGGTTGGTAAGAGAGAAGGCGCTCTCTCAGGTATCCTGGTCCCGAGTTGTTTAGGGCTTTGTACATGAGTACTAGAACCTTAACCTGGCCTGGTAGCAAATGGGCAGCCAGTGCCATTCCCTCAGCAGCACAGGCCTTTCACGCTAGAAAGGGGCAGCCCCTGACAATGGCCAAGCTGCTGCTTTCTGCACTAGCTCCAGCTTCCGGAGCAGCCTTAAGGGCAGCCCCACATACAGCACATTGCAGTAATCTAGTCTTGAGGTTATTAGCATCTATAAGATGGATCTATCACAAGGTAACTATCATAGGGTGGCCAGGTGTCCTATTTTACAGATGTCAGTCCTAAATTGGATGAGCTGTCAGAGGGCAGTCCTCTAGTGGAAGGTGTCCTCTATTTGAAGGGTTGTCCAGTCCAAGTCCAAGTCCCCATCAGAAGGGAGAGTAGAGGCCTTGACATTTGCCCATCAACAGCGCCCACACTGTTCACCTGGTCAGATTCTTCCCCACTACAATCAATGAGATAGCAATTATTTCTGACTTTGTATTTATACGTATAAGGTAGCGTATACAATTTTTATGCAAATCACTGTCCTCTTTTGTCCAGTTTGTGATGCATTTCCTCTTTTTTGGTGATGCACAAGTCGCCACCCTAGAGAGCAGGGTCAGGGAACCTCAGACCCTCCTAGAGTCCCAATCTGGGACTCTAGTGGTTCCCCAGAGAGCCACACCCCTTCCTCTAGCCCCACCCCTTTCCACCAGCTAGCAAGCGCTTGCTGGTTTTCTGGCTTTGGTGCAGTTTTTCCCCCATCCTAAAAGGTTGGAATACCTCTCCTAAAGTTTAGTTACTGGCAGTAATATGCTAGTATTTTTTGTAGTTTGGCCATGCCACCTTTGCCTTTGGTCCCACCCACCCCTGGAATGTGGCCCCTGAGAGGTTCACTGGAACTGAATTTGGCCCGCGATCTGAAAGAGGTTCCCCATCCCTGCTATAGAGTATAGAGGCTTTTTTCTTTTTCCGTGTGTGTTTAGGACAGCCTTTCTATGCAATTTTAATAGATTTATGCGTAGAGTGAGTCATAGGAGACAAGGCAAGACTCTGGGTGCCATTAATGGTGGCAGAGTGAGAGACCTGAAAGATCTGACCACGAGGTCATGGAAGGCTTAGGGCCAAACTACTGTTCACTTGATACATAGCATGCAGCTACATGTCAAGTTTTTCTTTAAGAAATTACAGGTTCTCTGGAAGGTTCACCCTCCACTCCCCTGCACCTGTAATTAGGTAAGGAAAAACTTGATCTGTACTGCAATGCTACATATCAAGCCAAAATCTAGTTTGACCCTTAGTAGACACACCAGTCAGGAAGCTAGATAAGAACTTTATCGTCTCCCTCCAATAAGAACAGAATAGCAACAGAAAAATCTTGGGTGCTTCTAGACAGAGGGGTCCTAGAGCTAACAATCAGAAGGTGTTGTGTCGCTATTCCATCTTTTCTTTTCTTAATGGATTTTCCACAGTAAGAGAACAGACAGAAGAAGCGGTGGGAAAATATGGGAGAGTTACAAGTAAAAAACGCCATCATCTGGCGCACCCCCCCCCCCCGTTAAATTCTGTGAATGACGCAGGGCAATTTGCAATGTAAAAGCTGCATCTGGAAACTGCAACTCCACCCAGATACAACTATGTCCAGTGTCACCTAGTGACAAAACTAGGTGACAAAACTATATAGTGACACTATCCACGTGCGTGCGTGCGGGCATTCGTGTGTGCGCGCGCACACGGTGCAATTTACTGGGTAGTTCTGCTGGGCAAACCCCAGTAAAATGAACAGGCACAATGCAAGAAAAATGAAGATCCATTCACTTCTATGGTGCTTGTGTAGGAGAATATCCCTGTGGATTGTGCCCAACACTAATTAGTGTGTGCGTGTGAGTTCCATTTGGATTTTCTACTGCCAATATGTAATGTTGAAAGTGCTTCTGAGAAGAAAGTCCTGCAATGGGAATAGCCAGCACCCTTTACTCCGTGGTGGTCGGGCCAGGTTTCCTTTCCCAAGGGCCAAGATCTCAGAGGAAAGTGAAGCTTCTTCCTGCAATCAGTACAGTAATTACTGTGTCAGTTCTGTCACCAAAGACACCATAGCTCTTTCGGAAGTTGGGCGGGAGTTATCTTCTACAGGAGACAGAAGGGCTGAAGTGTAGGATCAGGCTTGGCTGAAAGAGAGGAAGGTGGGAGTGGGAAAGGAAGCAGAAGGGGGAGGATTAGAGATAAATACACCAGCAAATCCCTCCTGTAATCGGATAACAAACTTCCTCTGTGCTTAAACAAGCCTTTCTGATGACCACACAACCCCCGGGTGAGTCACTGATACAGACACATGAATGGCTGAGGCAAACCATCGCAGCCACAGTCACACAGCCGTAACCAGCCCCCGACTCAGTCACAAGCTGTGACAGGCAGCCCTGGCTCCAGGTTTCGGAGGGCCCTTGGGCACGACGCTCTCCATGGGCCCTCTCCCTCAGTGAGCCTCCCTTCTCACCGCCCGCCATTGCCACCAGCCGCTATTGCTCCTCCTCCTCTTTCTCATCATGGCCACCACTTGCTTGCTGGAAAGGCAGGGAGCCAGTGAACAAACAGGCCATGGCATCCACAGCTTTTCCTTCACACCACCATCGTTATCTGGGCCAAAGCGAGAAGCAGGTGAACAAAGTGAAAAGGAGGAGCAAGTCCAGGGGGCTCTTGCCAGTGGGCCCCTGCTGGGGGGTGGGCGACCAAAAGCTACCCTTGACACTGCTCCTAGTGACAGGCACCTAGGAGGAATCACTAATGCGCCTGCAACGGTCCAGCCCCTCCCACAAGCGGGAACCTCCAGACCTCACACAGGGACTCTAGCCTACTGAAATCCAGGTAGCTTGTGAACCAGACCTTTGTGTCCTTAGAATCAGGTTGCCTCATCCCTGCACTCGTCCACTGCCCCCTGATTCTCCCCTGTCCTATATGTCCACTTTGCTGAGACAGTGTCACGTTTGCGTGTATCACTACTGTTGCTAGAGATAACCAGAATCAAAAGCTGCAATACTGAGTAGCTGCCAGGGAGCAGGTGCATGTTTGGAAGTCCCACCAAGCTGACGCTTTGCGCGGTGCCTTCCGCCTGCTCTTGATGCTCTCAGGAGCAGTAGTGTGGCGGCAAATCCAGAAGTTCAGGGTCCCTTCCTGGCAGCCACAGCCACGCCCCCTCACAGCCACGGCCCTCCTAAGATTGTACAACCTGGTAAGATGCACAGCCTTCAGCTGGGATCCAAAAACAGTGCAGCTGAGAGTGAGGCAGGGGCATTTCCATGGGATGTCTGAGAAAAAAATGCAGGGGTGTTAATCTTTTTCACTCACTCACTCACTCACAAACATTTTAGGTTTTCAAAATATGATGCTCTATGGAAGCTTCACCCTCTCGACTCAGCCCTCCTGGACAGATCGCTTCTCATTTAAACAGCCCCCTGGCACACTCCCTTAGCGCCCCAACGTTATCCATTAGCCTTTCCTAAGCTCCTTTATATCTCTCCCATCCCACAACAGAAACGTCCACACAGCCAGTTGGATTGAAACACACACACACACACACCCTTCTTTCTCCCCTTCCCCCAGCTGATTTTTTCCTGTTTCCCTCCCCTCCACCAGGGTCTGCCTGCCCAGAAATATGCCAACCTTGTTCCAAAAAGTGTAGCTGATGGAGCAGGTTGCAATTGGCAACTCTGCTTACTGTAGAAACTAATGTTCACGAATTAACAGTGCAATCCAGTGGGTGTTTATTTCGAATGAAGTTTACAGAGATCGTGGGAAGGCAGCTAAGGCTGCAGTCCGAGGCACGCTTACCTGGGAGAAAGCCCAATTGGCAACTGACCATAGTGGGACGGACTTCTGAGTAAACATGCATAGCATTGTGTGATAAATCCTAAAAACTGGCACAAACCAGCCACCTGCCCTGCCCCATAAGTAAATAATGGTGGCAGCACCGCCCAGCCACTCCTGCTGCTGCCGTGGCCAGCAGCAGCAGCCTTGAACAGGTGGCCGGTGTTGCAGGAGCCGTGCACGCAGGCATGGAGCAGGGATGGGTGGAGAAGCCAAGAGCTGAGAAGGAGAATGGCTGAGGGAGGCTGCAGAGCTCCCTTGAGCTCTCTCTCTCCCTCGCTCCTTCCCTTTGTCTGGCCAGCTCTGCACAGTAGGCCAAGAGTCACACAGACACACCCAGCACCCCTTCCGCTCCCTCCTCCTTCCCTAGCAGACTGGGGACCCAGCTGGGGGCTGGCTTCAAAAAAAGTGCCCGAGCGACACCCCCGGAGTGACCTGCCACCACTGCTCAAGAGAACTGGGGAGGGTGAATTACATATTTCACAAGTGAGTGAGTAGCATGTAGGGATGGATGAGGTTGACTCCACTGAGGGTTTTTAAAGGTTTTACCTGATCCACACGTAAGAACTGAACTTGGCAATACAATTTGCAGTCTGAAATCTACATTTCCAGGCTTGCGATGCATTCCGCAAAAGAAAGAAAGATGAGTTTGCGTGAACATGTTTGAATCAAAGAGGGCATGTGTCCATTCATGTGTCCATTTGAAAAATGAACACAAAAATATGTACAGATTTTTTTTTTGTTAAACCCACCAACCAGCACAGAATGGACTTGGAGGTAGAAAAAGGAGGAAGCCTGCAGAAGGTGACTAGACAGATCCACTCATCCCTACTACCATGTTCTCCCCACTGGGGAGGGGTAGGCCCTTTCCTGCAATGAGGGACTGAAGATCTTTCTTTGGGGCGGGGTGTGTGTGACAAAACCTGCCACACGAACAGTAGGATATAAAAAAAAATTCTTTGTATTTTAACATTGCTGTTTATAGCCACAGGTGCACTTAGAGGTTTCCTGAGCTAGTTGTGACATTCCATTAGATTGTCCTCTAAATCTGAGCTTTCAGGGTGTAGCTTTTTAGTTTTGTCTGCTTTTTTTAAACAAATAATATTTGCCAGTGGTCGGGGCAGAAAATCTGTAGGAAGTTTACAAGGGATGATGGTTTCATAATATTTGAAGAACACTAAGTAAAATGATTAGAATCACTGTCACTTGAGCAGTGCTTGCAAAATGACTCAGCCACGTGGAATGACACCATTTCCAGTGTTTGTTTGTTTGTTTAAGATAGAAAGGCAGTTTCAAAAGTGTAATAAAATAATACATAATTTTAATAAATTATTTCCTCTCTGGAGTACAGGCACATGTCTCAAGGTGAGAGAACTTGCAGCAATGTTTTGAAGAAGGCTAAAGAGCCAAACAGCTTTGAACAGGTCTCAGCCAAACCAGTCTTGGAGTCCAGGATGATGGTAACGCAGGTCTGTCACACCCAATTTCTCTTCATCTGGCTGCTACGTGTCCTTTCGGTCCCTGATGCAACTGGAATCAGTTTCATCTACTGCAAATGAATTATAGGGAGAGCTCGATGTAATGATGTTTATTTTATCACAAAGTCAACAGAGTAAAGTCTTTAGCTGTTCCTCACTCCATCATCCTAACCTAAGGAGAATGATCAGGACCAATTTACACAATAAAATTGAAACCATGGCCCTCCAAATGCTTTGGCTTCCAACTCCCATCATTCCCTGGCCACTGGCTATGCTGGGTAGGGCCGATGGGAGTTGAAGGCCAAAACATCCAGAAGACCACAAATTGCTCAGCCCTGGTCTAAATGATAAATGATTTGGTATCTATCTAAACTAACCTGCTTGGGGAAGGTTCAGATTGCTTCATGTCAAAGTAAACCTTACAACAATCCTGTAAAGTTATTAACAGGTTATAACACTGTTCAAACACACTGATGTTGCAAATAAGGTGAATCAGATTAATTTTTTATGTGCGATCACCCTGCCTCTTTCATGGACTTTTATGGGGGTCCAGACAATGTTGTCATCTTCTTGTAACCCTCCTGTGTTTTCCCACTGCTTCTTTTGTCCTTTCTCTTACCACAAAAAAAAAAAAACAATTGCGAAGGAAAAAAAGCTGAAATAGCTACACAGTGCTCACAACTGGGAGCGCTAAGCACCCTTACAAGGAAAAGCTGAGAGACAGTGCCTCCGTTCCGAAGTCATAACCAAACCAGAGTTTGGCTAAGAACAAACGACTACACTTCCTTCTTCCCCCTCATCCCACGTGGGTTCACTGACCTTTCTGGTTCCTGGTTCCTGGCAATCATAATTTGCCATGACACCCCTGATGATGGTTACAGTTGACCATAGTTTGCCCCCAAACTTCAAACCCGCTTTAAACTGTGGTTTCCAATTCTCATTTGAAGGTAAAGTATGCTTAGCAGTAAATTTTTAAGTTAGAGATCAATGAGAAATTCATTTGGTTAACATTTCAATATAAACTTACCTAACTTCACATGTTCAAACCAATATGCAAACAGAAATTCATATGCTTTGAAATTTGCACTACTCTGAATCTTGCAATGCAATTCTCCAATCAAAAAGTGCATAGCAAATAAGTATATTAGGGGAAAGTACACATTAAAAAGCATACATTTGTCAAAATAAGTTTAAAATGCATTAAATTAGGAAAATTACTTGCAAAAAATGGTATATTATGGAAAATTGCATACAAAAATGAGTGTATTAGGAAAACTGCACACAAAATCCATTCCATTTTTGGTGCAATCCTTTAAAAAATATATATATATATCTCAAAGTTCAGGACAAACCGAACTTAAGATTGGAAAAAAGAAACGGAGAGAAACTGAAATTGACAGATTTCTCCAACTCTGTCATAAGTCTGCTTTACAAAGTCGCCTTTACGTGTAGGCTAAAAGTGTGAAGAAGGTGTGTGACTGCACCTGTTGGCCCTGCCTAACGTTGTGTCCTCCCACCGTACATCTTTGTGTCTAGCGCGATATCTGCAAAGGGAAGCCTATGCATGTAGATTCCATGGGATCAGAAAGTGATTGTGTTGAAGCCAGATTGTGTACAGCTGCATTTGCGTATTTTATTTATTTATTACATTTTTCCTGCCTTTCCTCCAAGGAGCCCAAGGCAGGGCACGTGGCTCCTCCTCCTCTCCATTTCATCTTCACAACAGCCAGTCAGCGGCTGGCCCAAAGTCACCCAATGAGCTTCATGGCCGAGTGGGGACTAGAATGTGGATCTTCTGAGTCCCCGTCCAGCATTCTCGCTACACCATCACTTCCATTTGCAGACATCATGCTGATAGTGCAGACATCAGAGGGCAGTGTGTGTGCAACACTGGGATCGGCCAGCAGACATGGTCTCACTCCCCTTCCACACGTTTAGTTTATGTATGGAGGCAATTTTGTGAAGAGGACGATCGTTTCTTTCACTTGGGTGTCACGGCAGACTAGGGTTTTGTGAAGAGGACGATCGTTTCCTTCACTTGGGTGTCACGGCAGACTAGGGTTTTGTGAAGAGGACGATCGTTTCCTTCACTTGGGTGTCACGGCAGACTAGGGTTTTGTGAAGAGGACGATCGTTTCTTTCACTTGGATGTCACGGCAGACTAGGGTTTTGTGAAGAGGACGATCGTTTCCTTCACTTGGTGTCACGGCAGACTAGGGTTTTGTGAAGAGGACGATCGTTTCCTTCACTTGGGTGTCACGGCAGACTAGGGTTTTGTGAAGAGGACGATCGTTTCCTTCACTTGGGTGTCACGGCAGACTAGGGTTTTGTGAAGAGGACGATCGTTTCCTTCACTTGGTGTCACGGCAGACTAGGGTTTTGTGAAGAGGACGATCGTTTCCTTCACTTGGGTGTCACGGCAGACTAGGGTTTTGTGAAGAGGACGATCGTTTCCTTCACTTGGGTGTCACGGCAGACTAGGGTTTTGTGAAGAGGACGATCGTTTCCTTCACTTGGGTGTCACGGCAGACTAGGGTTTTGTGAAGAGGACGATCGTTTCCTTCACTTGGGTGTCACGGCAGACTAGGGTTTTGTGAAGAGGACGATCGTTTCTTTCACTTGGGTGTCACGGCAGACTAGGGTTTTGTGAAGAGGACGATCGTTTCCTTCACTTGGGTGTCACGGCAGACTAGGGTTTTGTGAAGAGGACGATCGTTTCTTTCACTTGGGTGTCACGGCAGACTAGGGTTTTGTGAAGAGGACGATCGTTTCCTTCACTTGGGTGTCACGGCAGACGAGGGTTTTGTGAAGAGGACGATCGTTTCTTTCACTTGGGTGTCACGGCAGACGAGGGTTTTGTGAAGAGGACGATCGTTTCCTTCACTTGGGTGTCACGGCAGACTAGGGTTTTGTGAAGAGGACGATCGTTTCTTTCACTTGGGTGTCACGGCAGACTAGGGTTTTGTGAAGAGGACGATCGTTTCCTTCACTTGGGTGTCACGACAGACTAGGGTTTTGTGAAGAGGACGATCGTTTCTTTCACTTGGGTGTCACGGCAGACTAGGGTTTTGTGAAGAGGACGATGGTTTCTTTCACTTGGGTGTCACGGCAGACTAGGGTTTTGTGAAGAGGACGATCGTTTCCTTCACTTGGGTGTCACGGCAGACTAGGGTTTTGTGAAGAGGACGATCGTTTCCTTCACTTGGGTGTCACGGCAGACTAGGGTTTTGTGAAGAGGACGATCGTTTCCTTCACTTGGGTGTCACGGCAGACTAGGGTTTTGTGAAGAGGACGATCGTTTCTTTCACTTGGGTGTCACGGCAGACTAGGGTTTTGTGAAGAGGACGATCGTTTCCTTCACTTGGGTGTCACGGCAGACTAGGGTTTTGTGAAGAGGACGATCGTTTCCTTCACTTGGGTGTCACGGCAGACTAGGGTTTTGTGAAGAGGACGATCGTTTCCTTCACTTGGGTATCACGGCAGACTAGGGTTTTGTGAAGAGGACGATCGTTTCCTTCACTTGGGTGTCACGGCAGACTAGGGTTTTGTGAAGAGGACGATCGTTTCCTTCACTTGGGTGTCACGGCAGACTAGGGTTTTGTGAAGAGGACGATCGTTTCTCTCACTTGGGTGTCACGGCAGACTAGGGTTTTGTGAAGAGGACGATCGTTTCTCTCACTTGGGTGTCACGGCAGACTAGGGTTTTGTGAAGAGGACGATCGTTTCTCTCACTTGGGTGTCACGGCAGACTAGGGTTTTGTGAAGAGGACGATTGTTTCTCTCACTTGGGTGTCACGGCAGACTAGGGTTTTGTGAAGAGGACGATCGTTTCTCTCACTTGGGTGTCACGGCAGACTAGGGTTTTGTGAAGAGGACGATCGTTTCTCTCACTTGGGTGTCACGGCAGACTAGGGTTTTGTGAAGAGGACGATCGTTTCTCTCACTTGGGTGTCACGGCAGACTAGGGTTTTGTGAAGAGGACGATCGTTTCCTTCACTTGGGTGTCACGGCAGACTAGGGTTTTGTGAAGAGGACGATCGTTTCCTTCACTTGGGTGTCACGGCAGACTAGGGTTTTGTGAAGAGGACGATCGTTTCCTTCACTTGGGTGTCACGGCAGACTAGGGTTTTGTGAAGAGGACGATCGCTTCTTTCACTTGGGTGTCACGGCAGACTAGGGTTTTGTGAAGAGGACGATCGCTTCTTTCACTTGGGTGTCACGGCAGACTAGGGTTTTGTGAAGAGGACGATCGTTTCTTTCACTTGGATGTCACAGCAGACTAGGGTTTCTGTGAACTAGGATGCAGAGGGAATTGGCGAGGGGGAAGAGGGACTGCACAAATGCAACATCTGGACTAAGCCAGTGACTTGCCTGAGGCCGCCTACCGGCTCATGGTTGAGGCAACATTTGAACCAGGGACTTCCCAGCTCACACTTTGAGCCACTGTGCCACATCACCAGCTCTCATATAAAATTCTTATGTATTTAAGGGTTTTCTAAAAGATAAAATGTTCAGTACTACAAAGATAAAATATGTCACAGTAGTAGGATGACAAGTGGTTTATACCACAAACACCCCACCCGCTGTGGTAGTAAGCAGTCATTACAGCAAAAATGTGTGTTTATCCAGCCACTTTGATCACAGAGGAGCCAAAGTCATTATGAGGTTATAATAAAGGGAGCACTCATTCAGTCACTGCTACCATGCAGACAAGCTGAATGTTAAAGGACAATATCCAGCTGCACCATGACAACAATATTAGAAAGAGAGCCAGAAAGTACTGCAAATGTTTATGCTGCTCCAAAGACTGGAGTAGTGCAGAAAGGCAGTATGGATTCTAAGAATGTGTATGTTGGGCTGAAATCCTATGCATACTTTGTGTAAATGCCACTACTACATCCAATGGGGCTTACTTCTGAATAGACATTTATACGATTGCTCTGTTAGAATCTTTTCATGCCATCGAAGACCGTAAGAATATGGGAAGAGCTGTGCTGGATCGGACCAAAGGCCTGTAGGACATGAGCAAAATAGCACCCTTTCACTTATGTTCCCCTGGCATTGCGAGGCAAACTGTCTCTGGAGGTCACGTATATCCATCATGACTGGCAGCCATCAATAGCCTCATGCTCTATGAATTTGTCCAATCCCCTTTTAAGGCGGTCCAAGCTGTGGTAGGGAATTCCATCATTTAACTATGTGCTGCGGGTGCTCGGATGATCAGTGGGCGGGGGGAGAAGCCATCATGGTTTCTCCCCCCACCACTGTGCGTGCATAACCTGTGCTGCAGTGCGGGTTGGCGTGTTGTCCAACTACTTACTGTAAGTCGTGGGTTCTGGGTGGGTGCGAAGCCACCCCCGCCGTTCTGCACTAGGTTTGGATGACATGCCAACCCACACTGCAGCGTGGGTAATTATGTAAACAATGGGTGTGCGCGGGGCACACACGGGGTGGGGGGGAGCCACGATGGCTTCTTCCCCACTCCCCCATGATCATCCAAATTCAGACACTGTGTGAGGAAGTCCTTCCTTTTGTCTGTCCTGAATCTCCCACCATTCAGCTTCATTGGGTGACTCTGGGTTCTAATATGCTGAGAGACAGAAAAGTTCCTATCCAAAATTATACTTTTATGTGGGTCCAGATGATGACGTTGTCTGTTCATAGTCCTCCCATGTTATCCATCTGCTTCTTCCTGTTTTTTTCCTTACCACAGAAAATCCGTTCAGGAAAAAAAGAATTGTCGCACAATGACTTTCTTAGCACTAAGAGCCCCCTATCTGGAAACACCCCTAAAATACATCCAGGCCCATACAAATGTGTTGTGATCCTCCCCCTGCCCCCAACTAATACAAACTTCAGGGAGGGTTTTTATCCTCCTCCTCCAAAAGTGCCAAAAAAAGCTGGGCTGACTACTTCATCCCAGCACTAACCCTGTGGACGTTTGCCTTCCGCTTCTTGGTTCCATTGAGCCAAATCATCCCTCTAAGGACTGAGCAAGTGATTTTTTAAAAAAAATTGTTCTTGACCAGTGAATTTTATCCTACAGTTTTATCAGTGAACTACACTTCTAGTATAATTTGTTGTTGGATTCTTGCCACAGAATATGGCATGGGTGTGCAAGCACGTGTGTGTGTGTGTGTGTGTGTGTGCAGAACAGACCCGGTTTGTCTGCCTAAAAGTTTCATGACATCGTTTGCTCTGACGCGGATCAAAAATCATGATCACGATTTAGGTATTGGGAATTCTACTGTTCTCCAGGGAGCTGATTGGTGCGAAGATTAAATCCCTTGGCTTTTTAACAGAGGAAGTGGAGAGCATCATCAGCTGTGGAAATTGAGGGCACAGCATAATTAACTGAGGATAGAATCTGGCCAGGTCTTTGTGGTTGACACCCCAAAATCTTGTTAAAAAATGCCCTGTGCTCTCTAATGACTACAGCTGCTCAGGGTTTCTGCAAAGTGTTTCACCTCCAAGGTTCACACCCACTCAACAGAGAATAGTTTAACAAATAGTTCCCTAGTTTAGTCAGTGCCACTTCCCAAAGACTCTACAGTAGAATCCAGACCCAAATTGACCTAATCAACATGCAGGGATGCTGTTTCAAATTGGAGGGGTGGGGAGATTTCCAGGTGACCGGAGACTCTCAGCTAAGTTGAAAGACCTGGTCTTGGATCTATTCAAAAACCAAATAGCAAAAAAAAAAAGTGATAATGTTGTTGTTTTCCTGGTTTTCTAAGGACATTCTCATAACTGTGATGATTTCTCAGGAGCACCAGTATGTTGACCAATTCAACTACACATTCAGTAATGGTCATTATAAGCAGTTACACAAGACTTCCCCAACCTGGTGCCCTCCAGATGTGATGGGTACGTTCGGTCTTCATTTGGCTGTTTTGGAGTTCCCTCTCACTCTTAGGATTTTTTTCCTGAATATTTTTTGTACTTCTGCAAACTTTGGGGATTCCCCAGGTCCACTGATACCACCCTCTTGTGTGTGGGTGCTGCCATTTTGGCTACATAAGGACCCACACTCGGGGAATGAGTTTGTTATTAATATAAGATATCATTTGGGGAGCTGTTTGTATGATTCTCAAAACAGTACAGTTCTGTGGTAACTACTTTTGTGTGTGCCAGATCAGACAATGAGCCTGTTCAGACGTGCATGGGGAGAGGATGGTTAGGGTAACTATGGAGAAGGGGGAACAAAGACGCACGTGCCATTCACACAACCGGGAACCACATGCGCCACATGGTTCCACTAACCACCTGCCTCCAGAGTTACCTGATGATCTTCCCGGCATGGCTACCAAACATCCCGTTGTCCTCCGTGGTGCGAATGGGCTCCCGGAGGCTGCTCTGGTGGCCACTCTAGCGACATGACCATAGAGAACAACTGTGGCAGCTAGAGCACAGCTGCCACAGTGGCGGACGCTGTAGCCAGTGGATTCTACGGTTGCAGCCTGGAAGTCCTACAGCACCCATTTTAACCGCTGGGAGTCCGCCAGATGACACGGTAAGCCACCCCGGAGGCCTTTAACCCTTTTGCAGGAGGGTGGTTAGTGGGGTGGCTTACTAACCGTGGGGAATGTGGTTTTCTCCCCCACACAACATGCAAAGCCACTATGGTCAGTGGAAATTCCCAAGCCATCATGGCTTCTTGTTATGTGTGAACAGGGCCAATATCTCTCCTGATCTGGCCTAACATGTAGAAGGGAATACGTGGGTCCAGTTCCTCCCTGCCCACTCGTCATCCCAGCAGCACCTCCATGATCTCACACAGGGCCAGGAAATCCAAAAGTCATCTACAGACATACCATTCATGCATAGTTGATTTGCAACTTTTAAAACTGGAAAATCAACCACACGATTTTCACCTCTGCACATTGACCTGTATGCAAGTTGGCAGCATTCAGATGTTCCATCTCCATGTGTATATACATGGATGGAGGAGCTCAACCGGCATGTTGGATGGATGGGAAGGAACTGCCTATGCTTGCTCCCCTCCACACATTGGACCAGATTGGGAAGATATGTCATCTGATCTGGCCCTGGTTCTTACCTATTTCACCATATATACCCGTTTCTGATTCCAGCACCTCCAGGAGCATAACCTCCCAATGTACCTGTTTTATGGGCAAGGTATTCATTATTCTAATATTAACATATTGCTAGCATATGCTGAAATGTGTAGTTCTGAAAATAATTCATTTCAGGAAGGGCATTTCCTAGCACACACAGTAAAATATATTCCTGAGTGGTAGGTGTGTTAGTCTGATGCAGCAAAAACAACAAAGAGTCTTGTGGCACCTTGAAGACTAACAACTTTATTATGGCATAAGCTTTCATGGGCACTGTTCACTTCATCTGGTGGGTGGTGTCCACAAAAGCTTTGTTACTCTCTAAAGTAAAATATATGATATCCATATATTATATATTTAACTGAGTGTGGCATAAAATGTAATTCCTAAACCAAATACAGAACTACAGATTTCTTTGGCTATTGGTTGGTATAGAAATGTAATAAATAAATAAATAAATTTCAGCATATGATGCTGATGTGCTGCCTAATGTACTACCAAGAAAAAGGGCATGGTGCATTTCCTACGGAAATCCAACCTATGTGTGACCAAAGGACAGCACCTTGGCAAAGCTTTACCTCTCTGGTTGAGGAATGGACAAAAACATTCACTGGCCAGGAATGAAACCTGGGTCGTGGCAAAGAAAACACTTGATTATTTTATTTGTTTATTTATGCTATTAAAACATTTTAAAACTTCCCTTTCTCTGTACTGATACCAGGGTGGTGTACAAATAGGATTAAAATAATAAATAATACAATAAAAGCACCAAAGCACCAAAACCACATCATCATAATAAAAACACGAGAAGGCAGCAAATACAATAGAGCAGGCCTGGGTAAGCAAAGTGTAGGCAGGCAGGCAGGCATATGCAGCATGACTGCCCCTCAGCCCTCCCACCGACAGGCATTGGGAATGGAGAATGCTGCCTCCTCTGAAGCTCGAATGCAGGACTGCCATGTGGCCTACTGCACTAAGAAGGCGTCTGGGAAAAGGGCATGGGCTCCTTTATGTGCAAATCCTCCCCAAACGTAACTGGGAATCAAAGCTGGGCTGCAGCAGAGAGAGCACTGGATGCTGACCACTAGTCTAGACCACCAGGGTGTGAAGTGATGGGAATGCCTGTTTGGTGCAGCTTCTCCACAAATGCCTTAACACGGCCTGCAGAACAGAAGACAGAGGCGAGGCCGGAAGCAGAATGCCCCTTCTCCTGTCTGGCAAACGCAGGCCACAGCAATGAACACACTGAATCCTACCACTAGATCATCAGTGAGGGAGATGAGGGGGATCTTTTTGCGCATTATCTTGGATAGATTTGCATATGCATGGCTAGCAATGCAGGATACCTGCTGTGATATTTGCTTCTGCCTTGAGATTTTCTCTCTGATGTCACACTAAGTATACATTTTGACACTTCTGTATATCTCCGTGGCACGTCTTTCAAGCTGGGATTTTTGTTAGTGTGGGCCTTCTTTGCTCTGAGGCTGCCTTAGCTTTTAGGAAATACCTTTACACCGTAGGGCATCAGTTTGATTCCCTGCTGCCCCCAGCACACTAAACTGCTTTGTAGCCACTTCCTTTCCTGTACCTAAATCTATTGCATACGCTCCAGGATTAAACCAGACTCTATCAGTAATCCTGGAGTCAGTCTGTCTGACCTTATGCCACACGCTATGCAGTCGTTAGTTAATGATTCACAGAGCTCTGTAAATGCACAAGTTTGTGCTCACTGCATTAAATCACCCACTCATGAGTCTACACTTTCTAGATCACTCTGAAATATTGTGAATAATTTATGCCTTCCATATATAATTTTTATTCTGGGTACATACAGTATGCTTCTAATGTATTAATCAAAACTTGCATGATTTCCTTATCTGTGTTGCCATTCTGTAATCAAACTGAAAAGTATTATAAATACCTCTGTTGCTCCCCTCATCCTCCTTCTCTGCTCCATTTGCCATGCAGTATTTTTATTGATGGATTGATGAGATTGATATGCTACCTTTCCACCAAAAACGGTGCTCAAGGTGGCTAACAATAATAAAATACAGATTAAAAACAAAACCTTCATTAAAACACAACATAAAAACAAATAAATTGAAAACATAATAAAACACAACAATAAAAGAAACAACTGAAATGCCTTCTTGAGTTTTCGGCAGGATTTCCTTCAAACACCAACTTTCCTGGAGGCTTTTGAGGTAAATTTTTTCTCTTCTGTTGTTTTACTTTCAGTTAGGGATGGCGGAGAATTTCTCCCCGAAACTTCGGGGGGCTGAGCGCCAACGTGTTCGGCCCCCCGAACAAGTTTCGGGGAGAAATCCTCCACCCCCCCCCGCCCCCTGCACCCCCCCCCCGGGACGGGACTTACCTTCGCCGAATGTCCCTCCCGGCGGTGGGTCCGGCCGGCGGTTCGGCGGGTGTTCGAGCGGGGCGGGAGCGGCAGCCGGTCTTTCGATAAAAGAAAAAAATTATTTTATCGAAATAAGCCATTCCAATAAAAGAAAAAAAAAAAAACCCCCCGTGATAGGCTACATGACGATTAATGTAGCCTATCATGGCTAGATTTGCAAAGTCAGCCGTGATAGGCTACGTTAATCGTCATGTAGCCTATCACGGGTGACTTTAAAAAAAAAAGCGCGTACGGATAATGGCGGCCCCCATAGGGAGCCGCCATTCCCGTTCCTTATTTGGTCGCTGTAGTATACGTAAAGATTTACGTAGACTACGGCGAAAATAAGGGCAATGCTATTTGCGTTGCCCTTATTTTCGCCGTAGTCTACGTAAACATTTACGTAGACTACAGCGACTAAATAAGGAACGCGAATGGCGGCTCCGTATGGGGGCCGCTATTAGCATACGCGCTTTTTTTTTTTTTTAAGTCACCCGTGATAGGCTACGTGACGATTAACGTAGCCTATCACGGCTGACTTTGTAGATCTAGCTGTGATAGGCTACGTTAATCGTCACGTAGCCTATCACGGGGGCGGTTTTTTAAAAACAAACAAACAATGGAGTTCGCGGCCGGGCGAGGCGGGAAGCCTCCTCCCCGGCCTGAATTTCGGCCGGGCGAGGCGGGAAGCCTCCCCCCCAGCCTGAATTTCGGCCGGGGCAAGGAGGGAAGCCTCCCCCCCCGGCCTGAACTTCGCGGGGGGAGCCGCGAAGCGCCTCCCCCCCACCGCGAACAAGCTTCGACGAAAGGTAAGTGCCTTTCGTCCACCCCTACTTTCAGTTTATCCTCTGACACCATGTAGATGTAGCGTATTTGCTGCTCCAAACTTTATCGAAGGATGCCACCAGACACTGTTGTGTGAAACAAACAAACATGACTTAACACGGCATCTTTTACTACAACTGATATTGGAACGGCTGCTATTTTAATTCTCTGGTGGGGTTTGTTTGTTTGTTTTTATGTTGAATCTCCTTTTCTCCATGTACCTACTCACAAATGGCCTCTACTGTCATTACACTTCCTAAAGTCTACACCTGTTTAGGGACCTATTGTTGTTAGCGCTGCCCTCTTTGGGGGACTCTGCTTCTAACCTGGCCAGGTCACATGCACATCCCAAGGAGAAAGGAGTCCACAGCCCCTCATGGGCCATGCCTCTATCTCCAAAGCTATTGTGGGGGCTTCCTCACCCCAGGAACCAGGAATACATGGAGTGAGCACTGCTCATGTGCAGCCTGGTGCTTAAATTTGCATGCACTGTTCTCCTACATGCAGACAGGCACGTGGTTGGTAACAAATCCCTTGATCTCGTGCCAATAAAAACCTCCCCATGCCACATGGGCAGGCACATGGCTGCATGGGTTAATTGTCCCTATTTTGGTAGCATCTCCCTGATTACCACACCCACGGAAAGTGGCAAGTATTGGGCTGCTTTGGAGAACTTAATTCCATTTCATCCCACCACATGGACATAATAATAATAATAATAAGAATAATAAGAATAATAATAATAAGAAGAATATGGCTATTTGAATGCACCCAGAGAAAGGCTTAATGAAGTGGGAATCAAATTATATAGAAACCTATGCAAAATCCACAGGCTATTATCACACACTTCCCAGCAAGTGTTTGCATCTCCTCCTGCCCATGAATTTCATAAGGTGCTATTTACTCCCACTTCCAAATCATTAATTCAGGCGTTTCAACCTGGATCATCTGCAGTGCTAACAAGACTCCATTTCCCTGTAGCTTGACACCCTTGGCCATTCCTCCCTGTGTTAATAGCCACAGAATCAGCTGCCTCTGCACGTGAGGGAGCTCCTGACTTTCTCGGTCTCTTGGACTGATTAATAATATTATAAGTGGGATTGACTGGGCTCTGTAGCAAAGACTTAACCCAGTTTCAATATATTGCAAGCACTCCTCCTGAGCTCTCTTCAGTCCTTAAGAGCACAGCTCATCAGGCCTGTTCACCAGCTCCACAGAAATGAGCAGGAGTTACACAACAGATATCCTGTTGTTTAATTCTTTCAGTGAAGGCAATCAAATTAATTCCAAGTGATAAGTTGTTAACTTTCTGATCTCTAGTTCTCTCTAATGCTATGATGCTCAGATTTAGCAGAGGCATGTGACAAAATCAATTTTTCAACAGTTTAAACCAGTGCCCAAAACAAGATGATAGCATCAGCACTGGAACTGTGAGACTTTGGATAACCAGAAGGGGACATTTAGGGAGGGTGGGCAGTCCATCTGCCCACCATGTCATCACTGTTGTCGTCGTCGTCGTCTTCTTCTTCTGGAACATGATTTCTCTGGTTATTATGAGTTTGTTTGTTTTTTAAATAAACCTCCCAAAATGCTCTTAAAATCGACAGGGGGTGGGGAGGGAGGTTGATATTGGTGGGGGTTGCTCCAGTAAATAAATTCGACAGAGACCAGACAGGGGAGATTGGGCATTTCTTACTCTTGGATTTTCCACATTTCCATTTAATTCTTTATTTTCACAATACAATGCTTTTATTTTGCATTAGTCTAATTGTATTGCTTATTTCCATGTTCGGTTCTTCACATTCCAGATTTAACATGTTCTGCCTTTATCAAGGTACATTAGTTTACTAACTGAAACCAAATCCATGTATTGGAGCCATACTAGGACCGTGTGCCTGGGCAGGAGGGGGCTGTATTCATATATCATACAAGCAGCAGGTCAGATGTGTGAGCTGTCAGAAAAATCATCAAGCAATATTGTATGGAAAAGATTTGTACAACACTCAGTATCTGAGGTCTCGCTATGCTTGGAGCATCTTCCCTTCTAATCCTTCTTTAACATCCGATTTTTCCATAAACCTTTGGCACAACTCCATAGTTTTCACCCCCAACCAAAACCAAGCTTAAATACACAGAGCTCCATTGTTGCTCAGGTTCACTTCCTCTCTTGTTAAGCTTCCCCCTTTGTTTCCTCCCTTCAGTTTGTGGTCTCCCCCCACCCCTTGTCAAACATTTGGATTGTAACTTCCTTGGTGTTAGGAGCTACCATTTTTTGCCTATGTTACTCTGGATAGTGCCATGTACATCAATGGCATTATATTTTTAAATTAATTATAGCAATTATTGTCAAACTCACTCTTGAGCAGCTAAATGTTCAAGTGTATCTATACCCAAAGAATTGGCCATCACTTCCACAGATGAAATAGATGTCTGAGCAAACAGCATCATTTTCTTGACCATAAAGTAACCCACACTTGCTTATAATTCATCTCCACAATGTGAAAACTTTATTAACAATAACTTAATACCATGAAGCCCCCTGCTTACATCCATTTTTGGGTCCTCAGTTTTCTATTCCAACTAATAAGTGCTGCACCAATTTTCCCCATGTAGTTCTCTTCAACGAAGTATGTCACATTGACTCAAAATGCCTTACAGTAATCAAAGCACAGAACTTTTGTACGTTCGTAGTTCCGGATTATCCAGATATACAGGTTTAACAAATGTTTTGTTCAACAGATTCTGTTTAACACCATCCCTGATTAGCCTTAAAATTTAAATATTTCATTACCTCTATGAAATTGGGCTTCACCACCCAACTACTTTCTTAATGCAGAACAGAAATAGGTGTTGCATGCATACATAAATACAGCGGTATTGGGAGCCAATATTTATGTATCACTAGAACAATCGTCTCCAGTGGCTCCAGCAAGTGAACAGAAGTGTGCCTCTGTCAGATGGCTTCCAGCTGCTACGTCAGGGCAAGCACAGGTACAAAGCAAAGAGTACAACAATCTGTGGAGAAACAAGAGACAACGTAGCAACACCGACATACTGGTGATGGATTTGAGATGCAAATCAGGGCTGGGAAATGTTGGACACATTTTAACCTGAAATGCGACCTCTTCTGCACACACAACCCATCGACCCCAAGCATTCTGGGTCTTGGAACAGTAGCAGGAAGAGGGGCCACCAAGCTGTCCTTGGCCCAGCCTATTGATCAGGGGCTGAGGAAAGAGGTTGGAGCTGCAACTGTATCACCAGGGGCCAGAAGACACCGCAGTTCAGTGCTACAGCTGCTTCTGTGGACTAGCATCTTTACCACCAGCAGCCCCTGCGTTCATCTGCAGCTCCTGCCACCTCTTCCAGGGAAGCACCTAGAACCTGGACCAGCCATCAGAGGCCAGAAGAGATTATCCCTATGGCAACATAGCTCTGATTATATTGCACCTTTGTTGGGATTCTAGTGGTAAGCTGCTTTGGAAACCAGCCTTGGGTGAAAAGCAAGGCATAGATAGATGGATAGCTAGACAGACAGACAGACTGACAGACTGACTGACTGACTGGTGGCACCCTAGTTAGTAGGCTTGTAAACAGCCATTCACCTGGTCATCTATGCAAAGAATCACATGTAGGGGACTGGACAGAGATATTTTGCAGATGTTTCCTATGGGAAGGTAGGCTAGGAAACCTTTTGGAGGATTATTAACTTTGCCCATACAGAGCTGAGCAATTTGCAGCCCTCCAGATGTTTTGGCCTACAACTCCCATCCTAGGCAGCAAGGCCAATGGTGAGGGATCATGGGAATTAAAGGCCCAAACAACTGGAAGGCTGGACATTGCCTCTAGAACAACCACTAGAGAAGGCTTACATCTGAAACACACACCTGGGTCCATCTTGGAGACAGTCCCCCACTCCCACCCCACCAAAGGAGGCTGGAGGTCCAGCATACACACTGAGAACAGAGAGGCTGGTTCCAGGTTTCAGAGAGCTTTGGGCAAAGGGCCCTCTGGTGAGTCCCCTCCTCCTTTGGTGGCTCCTTTGGTTGGGCTTATTTGGTGGCAGCAGCACGCCGAGAGTTGTCTGAGCAGCACCTGGGGGCTGTGTCTAGCAGCCATTTTAATTACCCATAATGCCCTGGAGCAATGCTACATTGGGGGCATTGGAGGAAACCGATGTGGCAACAAAATCCAGCTGTCCAGGCCGCTCAGAGTGCTGGGCTGGATTTCATTTTTAAGTGGGACTTAGGGCAGGAATCAGGTGTGGGCCCTACTGGGCCCCTGAGGATGCTGGATACTGATGCTGGCCATGGGAACAGGGACTTAGGTAGAGTAGAGGCCTTAACCATTTTGCTGCAGTGCAATCGTGAAAAGGCTAACAGTGCATATGGGAGAAATGAAACTCGAATGGGTTTCTGGATGCAACAGAAGCTAAGCGGTTGCCACAGGAGTCACATGCAGTGTGTCATTTGGTAGGAGCATGAATAAGGAATGAGAGAATTATCTGTGCTGCAGATAAACTCAGCAAAAAATGAAGGTTGGTCAGCCAGGTGACCTAGGCTCTTGCATACACTCCACGCAGCTCCATGCATAAACTCTCTAGCAAGGTTGTTAATTTATCAGCAGTGAGTCATTGGGCCCAAACTGGCACCAGCTATTTATCAATCCGAAAAGGTAGGCTGTGCCCGGTTGCCAACTCATTCCAAGAACTGCAATTACAAATTAACACTTTCACCAGTGCTCCAAGCAGTGAAGCCTCTTAACCCATGCATTGGCCAGCCTGACTCACTCTCTACTCCTGAGATTAGATCGGATCAGGGCTCAAGGGGACATGGTACCCTAAAAAGCACTGCAGGGCCTGTTTTGCTGCCAGCTGAACGGATTCTCATTCTTCGAACAATTACCATTCATCATCACCATTTGACTTTCTTTGTGCTTCACCATCCTTATCTCTCTGAAGCTCAAAAAGACAGCCTTGCAACTTGCAAGGAAAGCCATAGCCGTACCTATTTAACAGATGGGGAACTAACGTAGGCCTGAAATTTAAAAGGGTTTGAACCCACATGCAAGCACACATCATCACAGATCTAACACCGTAGACAGAACTTCCATATTCTCTCAAAATGTGATTTTTTCAAGTCAGTTTGCACATTTAGCTGTGACTATTCAAACATAAACAAGTCAAGAGAAAACAAGTCAAGGTTCGCACATGCAAGTACATCACTGGATTATTTTCTCATAGATTACTGGATGCTTGATGATTAGCAGCTGAAAGTATCAGGTCTTTCCACTGAACATAACTGTGTTTAAGGTAATCATGTAAAGGGAACGTTCTCTGTATGTTATATTTGTGGCGGCCCTTTCGTACCTGTAGGTCGTCATTTGATACAAGTCCTGAACATGTATGCTTGAACCAGCCCTAAGTATAGAGTAACCAAGGCTGCATCTATATGGCACCACTTTGACCCCCCACCCCATCGCAACTGCGCAGCAATGCAGCTTCAAGTCAGCATCCCCTGCGATACATTTGCGATGTACTGCGCACTTCCCTAACAGACTCACCGTGCCCTCCCCCCCATTTTACTGAAATGCGCAGCTGTGTGGTCCCGTGAGTGTGGGGGTGAGACACTGCGGTGGCTGTTTTGTATTTGAGGGGCTCAAATGGTGTTTTGTGTTCCTTCATTTCCGCACCATCAGTTTTGTCAGTTCCCCAGCCCGAGACTCGCGTGATGGTTTGCACTCACAAGTGTGAGTGCTGCATGCCTAGCCATCGCTCCAAAATGGTGGCCAGAGCGATGTTGGTCCTTCCCCAAGACGCTTCCCCCCCCCCCGGCCCTTGGGCACTGAGTCCACAACCATTGCAAAGACACAAAGCTGCAAAACTGTGCGAAAGTGTGATTAAATGGATGAAAACACCCCTCTGTGCCTCTGTAAATGCGCAGCTGCAAAAGGATGGGGGGGTCAAGGGGCATTACAGAGTGACACAGGCACTACGCACGCCTACAACATGCCCTTTACAAAATGCAAAGTTGGTTCGGGGAAGGAACAGACGGCTTGTAACCATGGGGGAACCTGCAGCAAACCCCAAACATCGCAGTAAAACGACTCCTTGGAACTCCGCATTTTCCAGGCAAAAACCACAGATGGCTGCGAAGATGCAACTATGTCATCTATCACAAGGGACCTCAACTCACACCCGCCTGGGAGTAAAAGCCTGGTGTAGATGGTTCCCAAGTGCAAGGAAGTCAAAGTTGATCCCTTGGTCCATGGGATGACACACACTGACTCGCTAGACATGGGATAGCTGGAAAGCCAGCTCTTGTGATGGTGATGGACGAAGATCCCCTCAAGCTTCACAATCCCAGAAATTAAACTTGCTCATGACAACACCTCCCTAGAGCAGACCTACCCCGATGTGAATTAGTGGGAGAGAGATGGTGCTGAACAGGTGCCTTGGGCTGGGTGGGCAGCAGCACGACTTGTCATTAGGTTTGCCTCACGTCGATGCAGAATGTTGCCACCCACTTCAAGGGAAAAGGTGGGGATGGAACTGCTGTAATCTTGACCTGTTTTATTGGTTGGTAGGCTGGTTGGTTGGTAAGATGAAATCAGATGTGGGCAACCTGTGGCCCTCACCTCAATTTCATGTGGCCCTCAGCCTACTTTCGAAAGCCCTCCACACGTGACCGGACTTCTGGCAAGAGCGATTTGTCCCTTCCCTACAGCCTGCTGGGTGGGAAGGAACAGTAAACCCCATTCCCACAGATGGCACGGGATGGCCTGAATAGCCCCAACACAAGGATGTCTCACCTGGGGCCCCAAAGAAGCCCTTCAAACCCCCCTCGAGCCCAGCCTTAGTTCTTGACTGTCCTCCTTTGTCCAGAGTGCAGGTGGCAGACCAGGTGGGAGACCAGAGTTGGTGTCAGAAAAAGGCCACCTGGCTGCCAGGAGAGCCTTTCATCCGGGGTGTACTCAGGAACAAGGGTCTACTCAAGAAGAGGAGAAAGTAACAGCTGCACACAACGAGGAAGCGAAGCCAGTCGCAATGGCTGAACCAAAGAGACAGAGAGCTGGCAGCGACCCACAGGGCACTCGACTGTCTGTCAGAAAGTGAATAATCAACCCGTGATGGATTATTCTCAGGGTGGCTTAGTGCGACGTGCAAACCTGCATGTCTATAAGCCCTCAATCTCCTTCCAGATCTTTGCTGGGTTAACAACTCCCACTGAATTCCTTGCTCATGGACAAGAGAAAAAGTGGTCCAGAGATGGGGTGAGGAGGGAGGGTGATGCAGCCAAAGGGACAGAGGTGGCCCTAATCCAAGGCAAGGTGGGGAAGTGCTTCAGGTGGCAGGTTTGGGCTGCAGCTAAGGTTGGGAGACGGCAACAAAATCTGACCCATTGAGCATGTTCCATCCTGTACCAGATTCATTGAAATGGGGTGCCATGCATTAGTGCAGGCATGTAGACACAGTGACCAGTGAGCAAAGAATGTTTACCTGGCCCCTGGCAACCCTACCAAGTTATAATCAAGGCACGGTAAAATGTTTGCTGACAAGTTGACTCATAAGGAAAAAAATGTCCTTAAATGCTGCAAGAGACAGGTATTCCTTACTTCAGTGTTCCATCTCTCTCCAGGTTTTGTAGGTGATGTCCTGATCATGTATCCCATAGCTTTTAAGCATAGCCTCTTTCTGCTAGGTAGTGAAGACATTGTGAAGTTGGCCATTTGTGAAGAGTTGGTTTGTACAGCAAAATGTGGGGTTTAGGTCCCCAGACCACTGTCAGAAGAGGAGAATAGAATACCCTCAGTGTTGATGTTGGCTGTCCGTGCATTGGTGGATAGAGCATTGGGCTTCTTGGATTGGGGAGACCTGGCTTCATATCCTCGCCCAGCCATGAAGCTCACTGCGCCTTTTTCTTGGTCATGTCATTATTTTTTGGCCTGGATTACTTCTCATGGTGGTGAGGCTAAAGTCAGGAGCAAAGAACACAGGAATACCAGGTCAGACATTGGGGCTGTTCACACAAGACACACTCTTGTGTGTCAACGTTGCGTGTGGGTCGTTGTTGAACAATGGGCTGTTTGTTGAACCGTGGGTTAGCATGTTGTCTCAAGTCAATCCAGGACGTTTTCCGCAAGGTAGCTTGTTAAACATGCAGTGTGGCTTATTTTTCTTGAACAAGCTACCATGAGAACCCATGGTTTGTTGTTGGGTTGTTCAGGGTGGTTAACAAGCCACACTGTGGAAAATGTCCTGGGTTCAGACAACACACTAACCCATGGCTCAACAAGCAACTAGGGATGTGTGAAACCCCCTTACCTGAAGTCCGTGGGGGTCCACAGGTGGGGGGAGGCGATTCATCCCTCCCCCCCGGAATCCTTGCCAGCTAGCTCCGCTCCGTGGCAAGTCTGCGGAGCTGCTGGCTGGCTCTGGCTTCTGGTGGACCTCCGGCCGCTGGGACGCAAATGGCGTCCAGTGTAGCAGACGCCATTTGCATCCCTGCTCTTTGCCGTGATAGGCTACGTAAATCTTTACGTAGCCTATCACGGCAAAGAACAGGGACGCAAATGGTGTAGCAGATGCCATTTGCGTCCCTGCTCTTTGCTGTGATAGGCTATGTAAATCTTTAAATTTAAATTTAAACTACGTAAAGTTTTACGTAGCCTATTACTGCAAAGAACAGGGATACAAATGGTGTCCGCTATGCCGGACGCCATTTTCTTCCGCAGGACGGCAGCAGACAGAGCGGACCAGCCAGTGGCAGGTAGGATCCGTTCTGCGGCAGCTTTGCAGGGTGGCGTAGGTGGGTGGTCCATTCTGCCGCAGACTCCGAGATCCGGCCTCATTGGAGTCCGTGGCGGAATTCTCTAACATCCCTACAAGCAACCCATGCTCAATCACTGAGCGTGGGTTAGCGTGTTGGGTGCACAGCCCCTATTTCTCCATCCAGTCCAGTATAGCCTTCTGTAACTGACAGCAGCAGTCCAGAGTCCCAAGCAGGGGTCTTTCCCAGCACATATGACCCAACCTTTTTACCTGGAGACACCAGGGATTGAAATGAGGACCTTCTGCAGGCGAAACAGGTGTTCTACCGCTTGGGTTATAGTCCCTCCCTGCATAGACTGCCTTGAGCTCATTGAAGAAAGGGCAGGATACAAATACAACCCACGGAGGTTTGGAAGCTGTTGTGCTGCTGTGACACGTGCAGCTTTGGCCAAAAAGGTATTCCTCTTACCTGGGCGGGGCCGAGACAGAATGGCGAAGCACCAGGGTGTGAGCACCTGTCCCTTAGCAACAGAGACCTTCACCCTTAGGGCTGCCATGCCAACCAGGCTCCTTTCACCAGTGTAAAAGCTCCTTACAAGCAAACCAACGTGCTGGGAAAACCCATCCGGCCGGTCAGGCAACGCCCCCTGGGAACAGCTGAGGCAAAGCATCCCAGGCATTAATTAGCTGCACGGCCCTGTCCACGCTGCACGAGACTGCCTGGGCGGACACCGCAGTGCCGGGAGCCTCCCAGGCCAGCCCTTCTGGTCCCTTCCACGCTGGATTTAAGGCAAGGACACCGCCTGGCTTAACTCGGATTTAGATCAGGCCCACAGAGATTGTCAACCGCCCAAGCCAAACATCGTCCATCGGCCGTGAATGGAAACTCACCAGGTAGTGCCAGCTCTGGGCTTTTGAGGGCCGTTGTGCAAGGCGCTCTCCGTGGGCCCAGTCCCTCACTGTCTATCTTCACATCTCCCTTCTCACTGCCATTGTCACCAGCTGCTATTGCTCCTCATCCTCTTTCTCATGATTGCTACCACACTTGCTTGCAGGCAGCCAGCCAGCCAGGGAGCAAGCAAACAGTGTTATCTCCTGCACCTGCTCCTCCTTACCATCACCACTGTCTGGTCCAGAGCAAGAGGCAAGGGAACAAGCAGGTTGCAATGACGATGAGCAGGCACAACTCCGGGGGCCCTTGTCAGTGGGCCCCTGCTGGGGTGGGGACTCTTGGCAGGTGCCCGGCCTTGCCTACCCTTGATGCAGGCCCTGCCGCCAGGCACTCTTTACTGCCTATGAGGGGCTGTAAAAAACAAGTGGCTGGTGGTGTGCGATGGCCTGTCAAGCACCTGACAGGCTGCCATACGTGGCTGGTGGGCTGCATTCAGTTTGAGGCAGGGGGGTCTCCAAGGCTGTGCCAGCCTAATCTAGAAAGCACAAACTCTTACAGCATAGGGGACAGGGACAGTTAACCCCCCACATCCTACCCCAAATGTAACATAGTGGCTGATATGTAAAAAATTAGGCCTTGTACTTGAGGCCGTGCCTGCTGACACAGCAGCTCCTTCGGGTGATCCCAGATATTTGAGAGAGGTCTGCAGTGACCCACAGGTTTTGTTGGGCCTTTGGGCAAGAAGATGTCTGCAGCGGGCTCCCCATCCTCACTGCTGTTGCTGCTGTTGCCCAGCTGCTTGCCCTCTTCCTCTGGGCCCAAGCCACTCCACCACCTGGAGGGAAAGGGCAAGGCAAGTTGGGACAGCTGCTCCTTGTCCTGGCTCCTGTCACTCTTCTCTTGTTTGGAGAGGCTTGGATGAGGTCTGGGATGTGACAGTGTGGACCCTGGCAAATCCTGAGCTCTGGTTACCCAGTGGTAAAGGAAAACTATTCTGCACATGCTCAGAGAGGCACTTTTTTCTAGTTGATGCCCTGTAAGCCAGGAGTCGAATTAAGCCCTGGCTCAAAACCAGGTGGAGGGGTTGATTCACTGGGTGTGGGCATTCTCTCTGCTTGTCCCTGGACAGATCCATCTTGTATAGAGATTAATAGTTACTTGGAAATCAAGAATCAGGCCGCCCCCTCCTCCAAGAAAAAGTTCCCTGTCAGATCACTACAGTGTGAATGTAAAAGGGTTTTTTTTTTTCATCAAAGCAGGTCTTCCTGTTAGCACCCAGTTCCTTCCTACTTCTGTTGCGTTATCAACCACTCAATCTCCCCGCCACCCCCTGCATCTGAATTATAGATTTAGGGCACAATCCTATGCATGTTTAGACAGAAAAAAAGTCCCACAAACATGGCTGGCTGGGGAATGCTGGGAGTTGTAGGACCTTTTTCTGTCTAAACGTATATAGGGTTGCACCCTTAAACTGGTTCCACTAGTCCCAGCTTCTACTTGAGGCATTTGGGCCCAATTCAAAGTACTAGTTTTAACCTTTAAAACCCAGCTTAAATGGCCTGGGACCAGATTACCTGACGGAACGTCTCCTCCTATATATACCTAACTACCTAGGCCCTAAAGTCATTACGTGAGGCCCTCCTCCAGGTGCTCCTGTCAAATGACGCGAGGCAGGTGGATACAAGGGGAAAGGGTCTTTTCACCCTATCTATGGCACACTGTCTATGGGATGCCCCCCCAGAGAGGCTCGCCTGGTGCCTACATTATGGTATTTTTGGCACTAGCTGAGGACCCCCCCCCCCCCGGCATTTAGGAACACTTTTTAGTGCTTTTAGGTCTTCGCACTGTTTTATCCCTGCCGCTCGTTTGATTTTTGGCTTTATATCTTTCCTTTATCTGGCCTGTTTTCTTGTCATTGTTTGATTCATCTTGTCGTTTATGTTTTTATTTTGTACACCGCCCAGAAAAGTTGGGGTGGATTGAAAAAAATGTAATAAATATATAAATAAATAGTGGGAACTGTAGCTCTGTAATGAGGGGGAGAGATCTCTGATAGGAAATTCTAAGTGCCCTCACATATCCACAGTACTCCCTCAGAAGAAGCCATACCAGCTAAACCAGTTTGAAACCAGTTCAAGTCTGTAGTGTAGATCAAACAAACCTATTCCAGACAATAGGAGAAGCTTGGGAAACAGGAAGGGAAAGGCGTACACATTTCCTACCTCCCAATCCCATAACTTCCGAAGTCAATCTCTGAAGCAGGCCCTGGCATACACTCTCTCTCGCCCCACACACACACCTTGAAAACATGCTCCAGGCATAGATACAAGTTCCTAACTGCTCGTGGGAATCCCCCCACCATACACACACACACACACACACACACACACAAGCTGACTTGAGTTTGTGAAAGAGCACAGTGCACACTTAGCTGATGGAAAGTGTTGCCTTGGGTTGTACGGATGGCTTAGCTGGCTTTAAAGAGGGCTTAGAGAAATCCACAGAGGAGGAGAGGTCATGTCAATGGCGTCTTGTCATGACGTCGTATGAACAACCTCCAGGGTCAGTGGTAGCTCTGAATTACCAGCTGCAGAGAGCTGACACCAGAGGACACAGCCCAGGACTCCATTTCAGCCTTCCCCAACATGGCACCCTCCAGGTGTGCTGGACTACAACCCTAATCATCCCCAGCCAGCAGGGTTATTGGCCATGCTGGCTGGGGATGATGGAAATTGTAGTCCAGCACATCTAGACTGTGACCGAATGGAGAAGGCTGTTCCGTCCCACATGTGGTTTTGCTTTGTCTGTGGTTGAGCGTGGCCTTCCTTATGAGATCATGTCCTATATTTTGTGCAAATGTTCCCCTTTCAAGGTTTTGTTTGTGTTTGCCATGGGCTGCGTGTTTACCAAATGTCAGATTTGTAGGCAATATGTAGGTACAATATCCGTTCGGGCATATGAAGGAGAGATACAAATTCCCCTTCTTTGAGGCTTTGCTAATAAAAAGACAAATTTCAACACTGGTGAGTAAAAACCAGCAACCCCGAACCCTAGATTTGTCCTGATAGTTCTCTTGACTTTTACCTCCATATACTCCAGACTAGGGCAATCTTTCAGAAAAGGTAAAACCTAACTACCGGAAGGACTTGAACTGCTGGAATGGTTTATTTTGAAAAGAGCGCCCAAAGCATGGGTTTTTCCTCCCAAAAACCATTATTATAACTTTATCATGATTAATGTGTAAATACTCCTTTTTACAGTAAAGAGAGAGGTTATCCGGTTTAAGCCTCTCCGAATCAATGAGAGCAGGACAATATAATTGGCAAATAGCAACCATGTTCACCTTCCTATTCCCAATAGTGTCTGTCTACACGATCTAAGGATTGTTTATATCAAGGTTATATCAAAGGTTAAACAAAACTGCTGCCAATAAACAGCCCTGTTTAACACCTCTGAATGTGGGAAATAATTCGGAGAGAAGGCCTTTGTTTCCATACCTTATCTTTTACTGGAAGTACTTTGATACAACTCCTGTATCAAAGTGACCAATCCAGGTTCTGCTTCCAACTGGAACAGCTTTGTCCACAACCAATCTTTATCAATTGTGTCAAAAGCTGCCAAGGGATCAAGAAAAGCTACATAAAGACATTGTGAAGATCCAAAACAATTCTCAATTAATCTTGGTAAAATATGGATATATAGTAGAATAACCACTCCTAAAACCAGCTTTGTTGTTCAGTCATTAAGTTGTGTCCGACTCTTCGTGACCCCATGGACCATAGCACGCCAGGCCTTCCTGTCCTCTGCTGTCTCCCGGAGTGTGCTCAAGTTCATATTAATTGCATCAGTGATGCTATCTAGCCATCTCATCCTCTGCCGTCCATTAATACTCTGATTAGCAACTATCTAGTCATTAAGTTTCTCCCAAAGAAATCTTGCATTTAGTTTCGATGATAATATTTCACAAACTTAGGGCGATAGTTTTGAGGCAGTCTGTAATCCCCTTTCTTAAAAAGCAGGTAGACAATACTTAGACATCACTAGGGATGTGTGAGAAATTTGCTCCATTGAGGATTTTTTCACATATTTACCTGCTTCCTGGAGCTGAACACTCTTTGTGGTCAGAAATCCTTATATGTCCAAGCTTGTGATGTGTTCCGCAAAACAATACAAAATCCATTCGACAACATACACACACATATTTGAAAAATGTGCAAAGAAAATGTTTATGTTTTCAAAATATGCACAAATGTGCTTTAGTCAACGGGTGCATGTATCAAAAAATAAACACGTATAAAAATGTGTACATTTACAAATGTGGATGTTATGAACATGCATACGAATTTCTGTATGGATTTTTCTTTTTAAAAAATCACAAGGTCCTGTGGAAATGGGACGGAATGATTTTGACCTCAAAAAAAGAGACAATCTTGGCAAGACCAAGATTGACAGAGCTGTTCATTCCTAGCACACCACATCTGAAAGATCTTACCCAAGGCATTAATATCTGCGAATAGTCTTGCCAAGACCTTGCCAGGATCAAGACACACTACTCAATAAACTTCTTAAAGAGTTTTGGGGAAACCATATCTTCACCAAGAGCCTTATCAATTCCCAACCTCCTTACTAGCCCTTTCATTTGGGAAGGCTATACTGGATCCCAGTTGGGGTGGGGATTTCCTTCCGCCCCTAAGGGCTGAGCAGCTGGTGAAACAATGCAGAAAAATCCACACCAAGAAACCATGATTTATCCTAAAATAAAACAATTTGACTCTGAATGCTCAGATTCTGAACTTTGGGCTCCACTAGTTCTGGGCCACAATTGTACCAAATTTAATCTCTTTCATTAGGGCGGAAGTACTTTTATCAGTTTGGGGGCACTTGATGTACAAATCCTGATGTACAAATATCCCATTTTCAGCTTTTTCTAGTAATCATGGTACCTTGTTCTACACGTGTGTAGCAAATTCCAGAGCTCTAGGTTATGTGGAAGTATCCCAACAATTTTGACACTCAGTGATTGAGTAAGTGAGCGGGAGATTCTGGGAGGTCCACGGGTCTTTTTAATGTGTATTAATAAATGGAACTCGCTTTCTCCGAGCGTAGATAATCCCCGTCTGAACAGGCACTTAAACTCCCACAGCTCAATGAACCATCCCACATAGGGTGGCCATGTCTTCTCTGTTACAGAGGACACTCCCCTGTTTGACGGGCTGCCAGAGGGCTGTCTGATTTGAAGGTATCCTTTGAAGAGCTGCCCTGTCCAAATCTAGTTTAAAGATAAAGAACCATTAAGCACTGTTGTCCGTCAACTGTTAGACCTCAACAGCACACTGAACAGGTGGGCACAGAGGCTACCCGGTCACAGTCTTCCACACTACAATGAGATGTACTGTATTTTATTTAAATTATAATAATTATTTCTAAATTTGCATCTATACATCCAAATTAGCATATGCAAATGTTATGCAAATTGGCACCCTCTTTTATAACTATGCATTTCCTTTGAGGGAGGTGATTCATAAGTGGCTGTCCTAATCCCATGCATGACTTTGGTTTGCCCTAAGATGCAAAAATACCCTATTTCCAGACATTCCTAGGGGGGTTCTCCAATATCCAGGGGGGGTCTCCACGACAATGGAAGGAGAAGCCAATCATGGCTTACCCGGATTTTTCAAGGAGCCGGCTTTGGTCCATGCAGGACTCCACGAGCAAGTGTATCACACCAGTAAAAGTCGCTTCACAAAACATACTTCTGGGTAGGGTGCGGGGGTTGGAGTGAACGTCATCTAACAGGTAGGGACTACTCAACCAATAAGAGATGATCCCCTCCCCCCCCATCCAGGCTCTCCCCCTCATCTCCTTTGATAAAATCCTTTCCTCCCCTGTATCCACAGAAATCACTCTCTTTCTCTCTCTCTTCCCTACTTCCTTACAGCGACAATCATTATAGGAACATAGTGTTCTTGCTGCCGTGCTGTGATCAATCGAAGCTTCAAAGCTTTGACATTAAGGGCACAATCCTAGTAGATAGGCAGCCGCATCCAACCTCAGAGGCGACCACTTATCCAAAGCAAGGCAGGAGAGGCACGGGGGGATCATTTCCTCCGTGCCTCTCCTGCCTTGCTCTTTTTCGCTAGACATTTTGGCTGTCTAGCAGTGGGGGGGCTGGCCAGGAGAGGAAGCTGCCATATGTGTAGCTCCGCTCTCTCTGCCCCAGAATGCCTCCCAGCCCCACCCCTTTTCAGTCACTCCGCGCTCATCTTCTGAGCATAGAGGACGGGGCTTCTATGCACTGCCTCTGATCCGAGGCAGCAGGGACAAGGGGGGAGGTCAGTTCCCGGAATAGACCATATCCTATACCATAGGATTGCTCTCTCTGGCCCTCTAAATGTATACATGACTGTATTGGTTAGACCAGACAAGGTGGGATTTATTAAAAATAGACAGGGGGCTGATAATCTTAGATTAGTTGTTGATTTAGTTGCTTTAAACTCTGAAAGAACTGATCAGGTGGCCATCATTTCCTTAGATACATAAAAGGCCTTTGATAAAATTCATTGGAAATTTATGTTTATTACATTGACTAATTTTGGTTTTCCTATAGAATTTTTGTAATGGGTTAAAATTTTACATTCAGCTCCTAGAGCGAGAGTAATGACCAACGGTTTATTCTCAGCATTTTTTTTACTTGGGCAGGGCACCAGACAAGGTTGTCCACTTTCCCCATTGATATTCAATTTATGTTTGGAACCCCTGGTGTGTGCTGTTAGACAAAATAATAGTATTCATAGATTTGTCCATTTTGGTTTAGAATTCAAAATTAGCCTTTATGCTGATGATCTTTTGTTGTTTATCTCGAGACTCCAGTCGAATTGTCTGGCTATTCAATTAATTGGTCAAAGTCAGAAATAATGCCGATTGGAGATAGGGTATACTCCAATACCAATTAGAGGTATTGGCCAATTGGCAATTTCGACGGTGCCCAGAGTTTATTACTTACTTGGGAATAATTATTCCTAGAGATATATCTCAAATGATTAGGTTAAATTTAAACAAGTTGATTAATGATATTTCATGAGATATAGATAGATGGGCATCCTTAAAGTTGAGTTTATGGGGTAAGGTGAATACACTTAAGATGAATACCATACCTCAATTTATTTATGTTATATGTGGGATCCCTATACTTATACCTGGCAAATATTTCCAAAAACGTAATGCTTTGTTTCATAATTTTTTCTGGGGTTCCTCTCCACCAAGAATATCTTTACAAAGGATGCAACTTCCAATTAATGAAGGTGGGTTTGGTTTTCTGGATCTAACTATGTACTATCAGGCCTATTTGCTGACCTCTACTAAATTTTGGTCTTTTCCACTCAGATTAGATTTTCCACCCTGGTCAGTGTTGGAATCTTCTTGTCTGGAGCCTCTCTTTAAATGGATGGCATTAGGTTCTCGGCATATCAAGGTAGACAGAGCTCCTCCCACAATTTTGGCAGTTAGAGAAGTTTGGCGTATAATGTCACGTCAATTACAGTTTGATCCATTTTCCCATGCTAAACTGACTTTATGGGGAAATCCAGATTTAAGAATTGGTAAGAAAATGTTTTTATGGCAGACCTGGACAGATATAATTATTTAATTAGTGGGGGTTGATGATGTGTTTTTGTTATGTTCAACTTTGCGAGATCAATTTGATTTGCCTGCTACAGCGGAATGGCAGTACTTGCAATTGAAACATTTGTTGGTATGGTATCTAGATTCGGTCCTGTTGCTTTTACTGCTTCAGAGTCTCCTTCGCTATGGGAAATACTTATTGAAGCTGATCAGATATATTGACCTACAATTCATGTCTAAAAACATTTATTATCAATGAATAAATGTGATACAAGTGGTTTACAGCAGGAATGGAACAAGGAATTGGAACGCCCTATTTTGTTTAATCAGTGGACTGCCGCCTTGGCATCTGTATCAGACATTTCAATGGATCTTCAGTTATGCATTATTCAGCAAAAACTTTTGTTTCAGGTCTATTGGATCCCACAACATCTTTTTAATAAAGGCTTGTCAAATTCGGCTAGTTGTTGGAGGTGTAATGCAGTCAATGCTTCTCTTATTCATATATTTTGAAAATGCCCAATGGTTGCCTTCTTTTGGGAGGAAGTTATTATATGGAAAAATTTTGTATCGGAAAGCTCTTTAATATTTACTAATGTAAATGCTCTTTTAAGGGAGCAATCCTGTCTAGATAGGCGACCGCCTCTGAATTCGGAGGTGATCACCTGTCCAAAGCAGGGCAAGAGAAGCACGGAGGGGATCGTTCCCTCCGCACTCCTCCTGCCCTGCTCTTTCGGCTAGACAGCCAATTGAAGCTGTCTAGCCACGGAAGCACAGAATGGGGAAGGAGGCCACTGTACAACACATAGGATGTGTCGTATAGGCAGTTATGCTCTCCCCACCCTGGAATGCCCCCAGCCATGCCATCTTTCTGGCTGCTCCGCACTCCTCTTGCAAGTGTGGAGGACGAGGCTGTTCCGCGCTGCCTCAGAGGCAGCGTGGAAATGGGGGGAGGTTGGTTCCTGGAAAACAACATATCCCATGGCCATCTAGCCACTGTCGGTGGCTGCCCCAAGGCTCTGGAACTCCCTTCCCAGGAAGGCAAGAGTGGCACCCAACTCGATATGCTTTCGTAGGCATGTAAACACTTTTTTGTTCCAGCAGGCCTTTGGGGATAACTAGTCTGGACCTGTGAAAATATGATGGATAGACACTATTTTTCTTGTAGTCTTTTAATGTTTTGATATTTTTACAATTTTAATATTGATGAGTTAATTATATTTTTAGCGTTTGTACACTTGTATTTATATTTATATTTCCTTCAGCAAAGGAGATTGTTACCTTGTCGTGGTGCTGGAGCTTGAGCACCTCAATGACGTCATGAGCTAAACTGTGAAGGGACACCCAAGATGGGAAGGTCATGGTAGAGAGGTCAGACTAAATACGATCCCTGGGGAAGGAAACGGCAACCCACCCCAGTATTCTTGTCATGAAAACTAAATGAATCAGTACAACCAGAAATATGTCGGTATGTCATCAGAAGATGGGACTCCCAGGTCAGAAGATGGTCAAAATGCTACTGGGGAGGAACAGAGGATAAGTTCAACTAGCCCCAGATGTGATGACACAGCTAGCTCAAAGCTGAAAGGACGGCTAGCAGCCGATGGTGCTGGTGGTGAACGACGAATCCGATGTTCTAAAGATCAACACACCATAGGAACATGGAATGTAAGATCTATGAGCCAGGGCAAATTGGATGTGGTAATTGGGGAGATGTCAAGATTAAATATAGACATTTTGGGTGTCAGTGAACTGAAATGGACCGGAATGGGCCACTTCACATCAAATGAGCACCAGATCTACTACTGTGGATAAGAGGATCACAGAAGAAATGGAGTAGCCTTCATAATTAATAATAAAGTGGCTAAAGCAGTGCTTGGATACAATCCAAAAAATGACAGAATGATCTCAATTCGAATTCTGGGTAAGCCATTTAACATCACAGTGATCCAAATATACGCCCCAACCACAGATGCTGAAGAAGCAGAAGTAGATCAGTTCTATGAGGATCTGCAGCACCTACTGGATAGTACACCAAAAAAAAGATATTACTTTCATTACAGGAGACTGGAATGCTAAGGTGGGTAATCAAACGACACCTGGAATTACAGGCAAGCATGGTCTGGGAGAACAAAATGAAGCAGGACATAGGCTGATAGAATTTTGCCAAGACAACTCACTGTGCATAACAAACACTCTCTTCCAACAACCTAAGAGATGACTTTATACATGGACTTCACCAGATGGTCGACACTGAAATCAGATTGACTACATCCTTTGTAGCCAAAGGTGGCGGACATCTATGCAGTTGGTAAAAAGCTAAAAACAAGACCTGGAGCTGATTGTAGTTCAGATCACAAACTTCTTATTGCACAATTTAGAATCAGACTAAAGAGAATAGGGAAGACCCACAAATCAGTTAGATACGAGCTCACTAATATTCCTAATGAATATGCAGTGGAGGTGAAGAATAGATTTAAGGGACTAGATTTAGTAGATAGGGTCCCAGAAGAACTATGGACAGACGTTTGCAACATTGTTCAGGAGGCAGCAACAAAAAACGTCCCAAAGAAAAAGAAAACCAAGAAGGCAAGATGGCTGTCTGCTGAGACACTGGAAGCAGCCCAAGAAAGAAGGAAAGCAAAAAGCAACAGTGATAGGGGGAGATATGCCCAATTAAATGCAAAATTCCAGAGGTTAGCCAGAAGAGAAAAGGAATTATTTTTAAACAAGCAATGAGCGGAAGCAGAAGAAGATAATAGAATAGGAAGGACAAGAGACCTCTTCCAGAAAATTAGAAACATCGGAGGTAAATTCCAGGCAAAAATGGGTATGATCAAAAACAAAGATGGCAAGGACCTAACAGAAGCAGAAGAGATCAAGAAAAGGTGGCAAGAATATATGGAAGATCTGTATAGGAAGGATAATAATATTGGGGATAGATTTGACGGTGTGGTTAGTGAGCTAGAGCCAGACATCCTGAAGAGTGAGGTTGAATGGGCCTTAAGAAGCATTGCTAATAACAAGGCAGCAGGAGACGACGGTATCCCAGCTGAACTGTTTAAAATCTTGCAAGATGATGCTGTCAAGGTGATGCATGCCATATGCCAGCAAATTTGGAAAACACAAGAATGGCCAACAGATTGGAAAAAATCAACTTATATCCCCATACCAAAAGGGAAGCATCAAAGAATGTTCAAACTATCGAACAGTAGCACTTATTTCACATGCCAGTAAGGTATTGCTCAAGATCTTGCAAGGTAGACTTCAGCAATTCATGGAACAAGAATTGCCAGATGTACAAGCTGGGTTTAGAAAAGGCAGAGGAACTAGAGACCAAATTGCCAATATCCGCTGGATAATGGAGAAAGCCAGGGAGTTTCAGAAAAACATCTATTTCTGTTTTATTGACTATTCTAAAGCCTTTGACTGTGTGGATCATAACAAATTGTGGCAAGTTCTTCGTGGTATGGGGATACCAAGTCATCTTGTCTGCCTCCTGAGCAATCTGTATAACGACCAAGTAGCAACAGTAAGAACAGACCATGGATCAACGGACTGGTTTAAGATTGGGAAAGGAATACGGCAGGGTTGTATACTCTCACCCTACCTATTCAACCTGTACACAGAACACATCATGCGACATGCTGGGCTTGATGAAGCCAAGGCTGGAGTTAAAATCGCTGGAAGAAACATTAACAATCTCAGATATGCAGATGATACCACTTTGATGGCTGAAAGTGAGGAGGAGCTGAGGAACCTCATGACAAAGGTGAAAGAAGAAAGTGCAAAAGCTGGGTTGCAGTTAAACCTCAAAAAAACCAAGATTATGGCAACCATCTGGATTGATAACTGGCAAATAGAGGGAGAAACCGTGGAGGCAGAGACAGACTTTGTCTTTCTAGGTGCAAAGATTACTGCAGACTCTGACTGCAGCCAGGAAATCAGAAGACATTTACTTCTTGGGAGGAGAGCAATGACAAATCTTGATAAAATAGTTAAGAGCGGAGACATCACACTGACAACAAAGGTCCGCATAGTTCAAGCAATGGTATTCCCCGTAGTAACCTATGGCTGCGAGAGCTGGACCATAAGGAAGGCTGAGTGAAGGAAGATAGATGCTTTTGAACTGTGGTGCTGGAGGAAAATTCTGAGAGTGCCTTGAACCGCAAGAAGATCAAACCAGTCCATACTCCAGGAAATAAAGCCTGACTGCTCACTTGAGGGAATGCTATTAAAGGCAAAAGTGAGGTACTTTGGCCACATAATGAGAAGACAGGAGTCCCTGGAGAAGATGCTGATGCTAGGGAAAGTGGAAGGCAAAAGGAAGAGGGGCCGACCAAGGGCAAGATGGATGGATGATATTCTGGAGGTGACGGACTCAACCTTGGGGGAGCTGGGGGTGGCGACGGCCGACAGGAAGCTCTGGCGAAGTCACGAAGTCCATGAAGTCACGAAGAGTCGGAAGCAACTGACCAAATAAACAACAATTTATATTTCTATTTATAGGTTTTAATTGTATAAGTTTTAATGTTGTAAAGCATTACAGTATTGATACTTGACTCAATACTTAAGTCCCAGTATTGGGGAAAAGGCGGGATAATAATAATAATAATAATAATAATAATAATAATAATAATAATAGGATTGCTCCCTAAATTACTTACCTGCTTCTTGGAATGTGATACATGGTCAGCGTAAATGGATTTTTCACGCCCTTTTGATGGCTACAAGACTGATATTATGATACTGAAAGGATAAAAGCTCACCACCTATAACACAATGGACTTAGAAACACTAGCAACATTTGAAAGAGTGGTATATAGGTGTAACTTGCAGATGGACTTATATGTGGATATTTGGTCTGCTTTCACTGAAGTTTATGTGTAACCTATTTTTCCTTTTCCTTTTTTGAATATTGTAATATTTGAAACTGAGGATTTTAGAATATGTTGTTGTATTTTAGTAGGAGTAGTAGTATTTGGGTTTTGTTATGTTTTCGGTTTGTTTTGTTTTGTTAAAATTCACAATAAAAATGGGGGGAAAGGCTCTCTCAATGTGTTATTTCAGTTCATGGGGGGATCTCAGTAACTTTGGGAGTGCGCATTTCGGGAACAAGCCTCATTGACCACAATGGGAGTTACTTCCGAGTAGACACACATATGTTTGTGATGGGAAAGGAAGGGAAACAAAGTGAAGGGAAACCAGCCCCCTTTCTAATGCAATGCTGTGCAGGAATGAAGGTCTGAATTAGTTACTTCCAAAGACAATAAACCAAACAACGGAGAATCACACCTTGGGGAAAGCGCTTTACAGCGTTTAGGGAATTAGTGCTTTAAAATGTGCTATTTTGATTGAGGGAGATCTCTGTAAATTCTGGAGTGCGCATTCAGGGGACAAGCCCCATTGACCACAGTGGGAGTTACTTCCAAGTAGACACACATATGTTTGTGCTGGGAAAGGAGGGGAAACAAAGAGATGGGAAACCAGCCCCCTTTCTAACCTGATGCTGCGCAGGAACAAAGGTCTGTATTAGTTACTTCCAAAGGCAATAAACAAACAAGCAGAGAACCACAGCTTGGGGAAAGTGCTTTACACCCTTTAGGGAATTGGTACTTTAAAATGTGTTATTTCAATTGAGGGGGATCTCTGGTGTGCGCATTCAGGGGACAAGCCTCACTGACCACAGTGGAAGTTACTTCTGAGTAGACACTAAATGGTTTGTGCTGAGAAACACAGGGACAGGAAACACCCCTTGATGGGGTCACACCCCTGGGCAGGGCTAGCATACCCGAGGTCAATGCAGAGGTTGGGGCACACAGCAACTATACTGGGGAGAACCCGACTTAAGGAAAAGAGTTGGACTTTAAACAGTCTCAGGAAATCCAGTTTTTCCCTGATAAGCTGCTGGATGGCCACAACGTCATGTAGCCCTAACGACCTCAACGTGCAGCCGGTTCGGAGTAAATCGCTCGTGGAGACCCCCCCCCCAACTATATATGTGCCAAATTTCAGTTGTCTGGCTAGCCTGGAAGTATTTAACAATTTAGAGGTATACTTCTCCCCCACAACCTTCCCCCATTTTCTACAGAGAAACTTACAAATGTCTCCTTTTCAGGTTCTCCTACTAGACAGTGTCTCGGGCTATGGATGTGCCAAAGTTCAGGTCTTGGGATGGCCTGAAAATATCTTAACTTTCAGGGTATTCTTTGAATCCCCCATTTTGAAAAAGAGGTGTAGAAGTTTTCAGATTTTTCTGCCCATCAGGAATGCTTTGGACGAAGCATGTACCAAATGCCAGTGCTCTAGTTCATCAGGATAAGCGTGCTGACAAAATATATACTTTTAAAATTCATTCAGGATTTATACCCCTGTGACAATCTCAGCAGACATCCCCAAACCTGGAGTCTAGTTGTTATTATGGTGACAGACCTGTGCCTGGCCTGTAACAGTTCAGATAGCATTTAGAGGACCCATGTGACCGGAAAAAAAAATAAAAATCTACACATAGAAAGTTAGAATTCCAGGGACAAGGCTAGCCTAGAAGTCATCCTTCTGTCTTGCAAATGTCTATGTACAGCACAGTTTTAATGTAATTTGGTTTTTCTTTTTGTATAAGCCCCCACCTGCTGACCAAAGTCAGGGCCTTGTCAAAGGTAGGCATGATTGGCTACCTGCCAAGGCTCCACACCCCAGCAGGGGCCCACAGACAAGATCCCCCTGGAGTTGATCTTCTTCTTCACCATTGCAGCCTTCTTCTTCACCTGCCTCTTGCTCTGGCCCAGGCAACCGTGGTTGTGAGAAGGAGGAGCAGGAGATGCCACAGCCTACTTGCTCCCTGGCTCTCTGGTTGTCCAAGAAGCAAGTGGTAAGAATGAGGAGGAAGAGGCTGAGGAGGAAGAGCAGCTGGTGACAATGGCAGTGAGAAGGTAGCGTCACTGAGCAAGGGGATCCATGTAGGGTGTTTTGCCCATGAGCACTCCAAAACCTGGAGCTGGCATTGCCCGAAGCGTCCAACCAAGTCACAGTGTATTACTTCAGGGAAAGCAAGGCCCTAGCCCAGCCTTCCTCAGCCTGGTGCCCACCAGATGAGTTGGACTACTACTCCCAGCTGGGGGATTATGGGAATTTTAGTCCGACCCATCTGGAGGGCACCAGGTTGAGGACAGCTGCCCTACCCTCTTTGGGTTTTGTGGCCAACGTTCCGCTTCTGCCTACATCTGCCAAGCTCTTTCTTGACTCAGCGGTGGGGACAGAGTCACTTAAAACTTGTCCTACTGAGATGCATGTGAAGGAGGACAGGAGCTGATCAAGGCTTTCTGTCTCCAGCATCGCCAAGCCAGGCTTTTTCATCAGTGCTAAGCACACACTTTTACAGCCAGCCCACATGGAGGCTGACCCACTTAGCTCTCCTGAAAAGGGCTCCAGGCCAAACCGTCAACATGCATTGACATAAATATATGCAGCACGGTTGCTGTTGGTGGTTATTAGCTTCAGCTTCACCTGGCTGCTGATGAACCGGCATGGCTTCTGCATGGGACTCTGGGGGCAGATTGTGGTGCGCCGTCCAGACTCGATGTGACAAGCCAAAAAGCAGCCTCCTCTACAGACAGCACAAGCGGATGTAGTAGGCTTACTTACTCTGCCCTTGGCAGGTGATGCTCCGCCATCCCAGCTCCTTTGGGAAGATCCACAGCAAGGCTTCCTTAGGGGGGAGCTGCTCAAATCCCTCAGTTGCTCAGAAATGAATTTACGTTGGAGAATAAGTACTGCGTACATTGTAGAGGAAAAGGAGATTTGGCCCAGTCTGCCCATGGTTGCCATGGATCTTGGGACCAGAGTTCAGGGCCCCGCAGCTCAGGGGCCCCCCAAGTGACCACCCAGAGAGCTGCAGGTGATGAACATAGCAGAAGCAAACTCCATTTTAATCTTGTAGCCATGATGGAGCTATGATTTAAGGGAGCTCAAATTGCGAAACTGCACATGCTCAGAGTATTATTTTTAATACAATTGGCAGTTTTGTTGTTCTAATGGTTAGTATCCAACAAATCAGGCATGAAAAGCAGTTTTAAAGCACGGAATGGCAGTTTGAGAAGGGAGAGAGAAGGGAGGGGAGAGAAACGTTAGTTATGTACTTCACAACTTATTTGTTACATTTATATTCCGCCTTTTCCTCCGAGGAGCCCAAGGTGGTGTCTATGACCATAGAATCATAGAATAGTAGGGTTGGAAGGGGTCTATAAGGCCATCGAGTCCAACCCCCTGCTCAGTGCAGGAATCCATGTCAGGGCATCCCTGACAGGTGGCTGTCTAGCTTCATCTTGAAAGCCTCCCGTGTGGGAGAGCCTACCACCTGCCTAGGGAATTGGCTCCATTGTCGTATTGCTCAGTCAGGAAGTTTCTCCTGATTTCAGCTGGAATCTGGCTTCCTGTCACTTGAGCCCGTTATTCCTTGTCCTGCACTCAGATGAGATCCTGGCCTTCCTCTCTGTGGCAACCTTTCAAGGACTTGAAGAGCGCTATCCTATCTCCCCTCAGTTTTCTCTTCTCAGGGCTAAACATGCCCAGTTCTTCCAGTCTCTCCTCATAGGGCTTTGTTTCCACTCCCCTGATCATCTTCATTGCCCTTCTCTGAACCCTCTCCAGTTTGTCTGCATCCTTCTTAAAGTACAGTGCCCAGAACTGGACACAGTACTCCAGATGAGGCCTAACCAGTGCTGAGTAGAGGGGAACTAGTACTTCCTGGCATTTGGAAGGTATATTTCTATTAAGGCAGCCCAAAAGAGCATTGGCCTTTTTTGCAGCCACATCACATGGCTGGTTCATATTCCACTTGTGATCTACAACAATTCCAAGATCCTTCTCGCTTGTAGTATTGTTGAGCCACGTATCCCCCATCTTGTAACTGTGCATTTGGTTTCTTTTTCCTAGGTGCAGAACTTGGCATTTATCCCTGTTAAATTTCATTCTGTTGTTTTCAGCCCAGAACTCCAGCCTATCAAGATCAGTGTGAATTTTGTTTCTGTCTTCCATAGCATTAGCTATCCCGCCCAATCCTCCTCCTCCTCTCTGTTTTATCCTCACAACCCTCTGAGGGAGGTTAGGCTGAGTCAGTGGCCCCATTCGCACAATCATGGAGGGGAAATAAGCCATGGTGGCTTATTCCCTCCCCACTCCACACAAGTGCCAGTCACGTGCCGAGGGGATTAGCATAATTACCCTCTGCAGCACGGCTTGTTGTGTCATGTGAACCTGGCCAGGGTGGCTTGTTGCTAAGAGTAACAAGACACCCAGAACCCTACAACAGCCCATGGTTTTGGGTGGCTTATTACCAATGTCAACAAGCCACCCTGACTGGGTTTGCACAACATGACAAGCCATGCTGCTGAGCGTAATTATGCTCACTTCCCCTCCCCTGGCACGTGACCAGCACGCACGGGGGGGATAGACCACTGGGGCTTGTTTCCCCTCTGTAATTGTGCGAACCCGGTCAGAGACTGGCCCAAAGGCACCCAGTGAGTTTCATGGCCAAGTGAGGACCAGAACCTGGGTCTCCGTCGTCCCAGTCCAACACTCTACCACTGCACCACACTGGCTCTCCAGTAATAAGTAACACACATGGCCGTCGAAGGGGGGCTCCCATAAGACTATTAAGTCCAGAGTCTAGAATTACCTAGCTGCGCCACTGCTTGGTTGTGCTGGTGAAATCTGCCCAGGATGCCCCTATGACCATCAGCGTGGCTGAATTGGGAGGGTGCCGCCTATGGGGAGGCAGGTGGCTTCCGTTCTAATCTACACACATCTCTCTGCCACTGCCTGCTATTAGTGTCTTTTGTCAAGTCATTTGCCTGTCTGTGGAACAGCTCCTCATACTGAAAGCAACTGTAGCTATTTCACAATTATAATATGTATCCTGTGCTAGTGTGGGTACCTTATTGTGGGATGGATTGTGTAAGTCCTTTGTTATGGAAGGGTGCTAAGGGGAGCTTCTGTCCCGGGAGGTTTGGTGGGAAGGGGTGTCTTTCATTGGGAGCACACCACCGCATAGGAGGAAAGGGTTATACGCCCTCCTTGGGCACCACAGTTCCCAACCCTGATTGCTCCCACCCTCCTGCAAATGCTGTTTACAGTTTTTAAAAGATACAGCCGTAAACCATATATATAACATCAGTGTGTAGTATCATGGCCCTTTAGGGTGGATAAATGATATATAACCTTTTTCAGGCGGTGGGCCGCATTTGTATTTATTTATTTATTATTAAATTTATTAATCGCCCTTCTGGCTGGTCACCCAGCCACTCTGAGCGATGTACAACATACAATAAAACAGTTTAAAACAATAAAATTCTACAATAAAAACATTTTCTAAAATACCCTAACCCACCCCAAATGCCTGCCTGAACAACCACGTTTTTAATGCACAATGGAAGCTCATTAAAGAGGGGGCATGACGGAGTTCCCTACGGAGGGAGTTCCACAGAGTGGGGGCCACCACAGAAAAGGCCCTCTCCCTCATCCCCACCAATCTAGCTGTCCTGGCTGATGGGACAGAGAGAAGGCCATCCGAGGCTGATCTTGTTAAGCGGCCTTTCTGGTGCTGCTGGAGGCGCTCCTTAAGATAGGCTGGGCCGGAACCATATAGGGTTTTAAAGGTCAAAACCAACACCTTGAATTTGGCCCGGAAAACAACTGGTAACCAGTGCAACTCCTTCAGCACTGGAGTGATGTAATCTCGCCGGCGGCTGCCTTTAATCAGGTGAGCCGCCGCGTTCTGTACCAGCTGCAGTTTCCAAACCGTCTTCAGGAGTAACCCCACATAGAGCGCATTACAGTAGTCTAAACGAGAGGAGACCAGGGCATGTACTACCGATGGGAGCAGATGGTCGGGAAGGAAGGGGCGCAGCCGCTGTATCAGATGGAGTTGATACAGCGCTGTCCAGCTCACAGCTGACACCTGAAACTCCATGGACAGCAGGGAGTCCAAAATGACCCCGAGGCTGCGGACCTGGTCTTTCAAGGGTAGCCGTACCCCATTCAACACCAGGTCAACATCCCCCAGCCTCCTCTTGTCTCCCACCAAAAGTACCTCGGTCTTGTCAGGGTTCAGCTTCAGCTTATTCCTCCCCATCCAGCCACTCACCGTCTCCAGACATTTGGACAGGGATTCTACGGCCAACCATAGCATTGGTGGCTGAGGAAGGCTTCAGGGGCCTCGTTGGTGGGCGGGGCTGGCAATGAGTGGGCCAGAGCTAGCAGGGGGCGCAAATATCCTACACACACACACACACACTCTAACACAGAGAGACCCTTTACCCTTTCACACACACACACACACTAACACTAAAACACAGATACCCTTCAATCTGACACACTCTAACAGAGACACCCTTCTCTCTCTCTCTCTCTCTCTCTCTCTCTCACACACACACACACACACACACGCATGGACACACACACTCACACAGAGACCCCAATCATTATAACACACACACTAACACAGAGACCTTTCACCCTTTCACACACACACTAACACTAAAACACAGATACCCTTCAATCTGACACACTCTAACAGAGACACCCTTCTCTCTCTCTCTCTCTCTCTCTCTGTCTGTCTCTCTCTGTCTCTCTCTCTGTCTCTCACACACACACACGCACACACACTCACACACACGCACACAGAGAGACCCCAATCATTCTAACACACACACTAACACAGAGACCCTTCACTCTCTTGCACACACATATACACAGAGAGACTCCCGTCACTCTTCACACACACACACAAATGCAGAGAGACACCCTTCTCATCTTCTCTCTCACACACATTGTCTTCTCTCCCCACATAAAGATATATATATACACACACACAGCCTTTCTCTTCACTCACACTGAGAGCCTTCTCTCTGACACACAAACACATGCACCCTTTCTCAAGACAGAAACACTCTCTCCCCTCATCTGCCTCAGTGTGTGGGAATGGGGAGGTTTAGACTTCCCGCCCCTGCACACTGAGACCCTTGGGCACCTCCACCCTACAGAGCTGAGGATCACAGATCACTGCAGTCCTCAGTTGTTCCCAGCACCAATCTGCTGGGCGGGGGGGGGGGGGAGATGCACTACTTATATGGGGAGGAGAGCGCACATGGTGGATGCTCCCTGCATACCATCTCCTCCAGCGCAATGGCTGGGAGAAACACAGTCATGCCGGGGGAAATCGTGTACAGGAAGAGCAATCTCCATGTGCTGTCTTCCCTACTTAATTTTATTTCTTTATGATTTTATTGTATTTATTTTATTTCTAGGCCACCTTTCAGAGCAGGAGCAGCTCACAACCATAAAATTCATTATAATAAAAAGGATACACTAATAAAATAGCAAAGATTCATAAAAACAACAAACTTCAGCATAAAACATCTGGCCTAGACAGTACTAAAAGCTTAAAGTGCAATTACGGCTACAACCCAGAACAGTCTGGTAAACATTATCAGGGGAAGGCCAGAGTGAATAAGTAAATCTTCTAAATGATGGGGGCTGACAGACTCCTCCTCCTCCTCCTCCTCCTCTTCTTCTTCTTCTTCTTTCTACTACCACTACCATTACCACCCCTTCATTTATATCCCACCTTTCTCTCTCTTGTGAGGAACCTAAGGCAGCTTACATAGTCCTCCTCCTGTCCATTTTGTCCTCACAACAACCCCATGAGGTGAATTAGGCTGGGAGCCATTGACTGGCACAAAGTTATCCAGTGAGCTTCATGGCCTAGTGGGGTCTAGAACCAGATCTCCCAAGCCCCAGTCTAACACTCTAACCACTGGCCTACGCTGCACCACTCTCAGGCCCCCATATTTAAATTCAAGGTTGGCGTCAAAGGGAGGCCTGGTTGGGCACCTGCCGAGGGCCCAGACTCCAGCAGGGGCCCCCTGGCAAGAGCCCCCTGGACTTGCTCCTCCCCTTCACCGTGGCAGCCTGCATGGTCACCTGCCTCTCGCTCTGGCCCAGACAACGGTGGTGGTGAGCAGGAGGAGGAGGAGATGCCGTGGCCTTGTGGGCTCTCTGCCTGGCCAGCAAGCAAGTGGTCGCAATGAGGAGGGAGAGGAGGAGGAGCACAAGTGGCTGGTGACATGGCAGTGAGAAAGCAACCCTCTGAGGGAGGGCCCACTGAGGGTGTCTCGCTCTCGCCCAACAGCCCTCCCAAACCTGGAGCCGGCACCATTTAAAAAGTGCTCCCTCCAGTCCACCAATCAGCTGTTTGGTGGCCTGGGGGGTGGGAATGCAGTTTTGGCGGCAGCAGTAAGATGGCACCTGGCTGCGCTAGAAGCATCCGCCAGAGCCTTCAGTGTGGTGGCCCCCTTCCTGTGGAACTCCTTGCCTTTGGAAGTCAGGCAGGTGCCCATGTTGTGTTCCTTCCGGCGCTTCCTGAAGACATTATTTCAAGAGGCCTTCCTTGCGTGACCAGCCACAGTTATTAAATTCAACCTTATTGGAACTTGTCTTTTAAAAAAATGTTTTAACTGTTTTAACCTGGTGTTTTATTCTTTTATCTTTGTTGTTCACGGCTCTGAAAACTTCTGATGTGGAGTGGTGTATACATATTGTAAATTAAACAAACAAATAAATAAATAAAATAGAGGCATTCAGGCTACAGGTTTTGCACATGTGGAGTAGATGAATGCGTTTTATTTGGGTTTTCTGCTTAGGCCTTCTCCCCTTCCTGGCTACAGAATTCTGGGCTAGATGGACCTTGGCCTAATCCTGCAAAGCGTGTGTATGTTCTTATTTTATCTCAGCAAATTATGGACATGTGCCAGCCATTCACAAAGTCACTGGGGCAAAATGAGTAAGCCGTTGAGGATGAGGGCCTTTTTGTGAAGCGGTATAATCATGGGTGTCTCGTAACAATGCTTTGTTTTAAATCTTAAATACAGAGTTGGAAAACAGGTTACTCATCATCTTTAGAGTCCCTTATTTACTATGCAGGATTTTAGATTTTTATTGGATGATGCTATAAGTGCTTAACTTACTGGAGAGGCAACTGAACACTTTAATAAACAATCAAATTAAATAGAAATTATCTTCTTGTCTAGACGTTACATTTTATACAAAATGAACCACCCTTATTACATTGTTTTTAATATTTAAAGAAACAATACTCACGGGGGGGGGCAGTTGGCTGCAGAATGATCAACTGCTTAGATAGATAGATAGATAGATAGAAAGATAGATAGACAGACAGACAGACAGACAGAGTAAGTGCTGCAATCCTATAACTACTTACCTGGGAATAAGCCTTATTGAACTCAGTGGGGCTTACTTCTGAATAGACATTATGGGATTTGAGCTATAAGAGACCGAACTATGAACCAGGAGGTTCTGTGATGAATTTAGGCAAGTTACAATGACCCAGTCTGTACACCACCTGCAACATAGGGATAAGATATTAGGAACCTAACTTACAGGGTTGTTGCAATGATTACTGTGATAATGGATGTATAGCAAGTTGAACTTTCAAAAGCCATCATATAAAGTAAATGCTAACACAATCCTATCTCTATTTACTCAGAACTAAGTTCTCTGAATTTATGGGTCTTATGTTTAGGTAAGTGAGATTTTACCCTACGTTTTGTGAATTCTGATAGCGAAGACAGAGCTGTCTAAATGGCTGCAAAATGCATAGGATTTGCAGTTCAGCCTTAATACATCTTTTGAAATTAACAACTTGTCAAAAATCAGTGGATTTTTTTTTTTTTACTGGAGAAACTTGGGAGTTCTCTTGCATTATATATGATGCATGAACTTTCAGTATCAGATAAACTTTGGTTGATTTTGATTTAATTTAATTACTGCCATGAATAGTGGCACTGCCCTCTCTTCTAAGCAAATCACAGAGTTGGAGGGGACGTCAAAAATCATCTAGTCAAGCCCCTGCCGATACAGAAAATCCAGCCAGTGCAGGACATGGACAGTTTTCAAGTGGAAAATCACTGTTTTCTCCTTTTTTCTTATTTAAATAAAATGTGTTTAAACCCCTGCCTTTACAGACATTCTCAGCAGACTCCATCTCTTATAAATTCCCTATTTATTGCGGATAGGGGTCCTGAAATAGTGAGAATCTATGATTGTAGGAATGGGCAAAAAATAGGAATATGAGTTGTGGGAATTCTCCCCTGAAGGGGACGAGGCATAGCGCAGTGGTGAAGAACTCACTTTGCATGCAGAAGGGTCCGAGTTCAATCCCTGGTGTCTCCTGGTAGCGCTGGGAAGGACCCTATCTGAAAACTCTGGACAGTTGCTGTCAGTCAGTATAGACCAGCAGTAAGCAACCCGATTTCCTCCGGATGCTTTGACTACAATTACCATGCGCCCCAGCCAACACGCATTATGGGAGTTGTAGTCCGACACATCTGGAGGGAGCCAGGTTACCTACTCCTGGTGTAGTCGATACCAAGGTAGACCAGTGGACTGACCTGGTAGAAGACAGCTCCCTATTTTCTGCCTGTGTTCCAATCCAGATAGAGATGTTTGATCATCCATACATAGCTCGTTCTTCATATCCTACAGCTGCCCCTATGTACCTATACCTGCCCTCAGACCTCATAAATCACCTTCCCAGTTTTACCTCTGTGGATGCCTTAAAAAAATGTTGCTATTAGTAGTATTATGTATGTATTATTATTCATGGGGAAAGCAATCCTGTGACCCCTAGACCGAGTCTGGGGGACCCATAGGATACTTCGGATTCCTGGATCTGAGGCTGGAGACAGTGGTCTGACCCAGGAGTCCAAGCCCCCTGCCCCCCCTCTCTCAGCCAGCATAGAGAGAACTGTGCCAGTTGCCTTTACGAGTTCGCAAAAGTAGGCTCAGAGAGGAGGGAATGGAGGCAGTTCTTTGGGCGGGGAGCGGGGGAGACCAGGGGGCTGGTTTATGAAGAATCCTCTGGCCGCCCCAGCCTCCTTCCCTCCCGCTCTGCAGAGCCCCAGCTAGATGGGCAAAATCGCCCGTCTAGCGAAAATGCACAGAGGCTCCCGCCCTGAACAGGATGCCTGCCAGCCTCCAAGTTCAGCGGCTGATGGGCATCTGGGTAGGATTGGGCCCTTAATAGATTTATGTACCACTTACCACATTAAAACATGATTAAAACATTATCTCTAAGAGGTTTACACAGAGATTTAATACATATTACAATACATCATAATATACATTAAAAAACTTCGCAGTAAATGCAAAAACATTTAGATAAAACATTTATAAAATGTATAAGAACATTAAAATCGAATACTCGTGACACCATCATTAACCACCAGAATGTGCACGAAGGTCTCTTTTTAAAAACAGAGACAACGCTGGTGTGTGACATATATAGTTTGATGTGTACTGTTTGCCATTTCTGTAAATACCATGTTTTCAAACAGTGAAGCAACAGGACGTGATCACCACATATGAAAATACAAACTCTGAAGAATTCTCCCTAAAGATTGCTGATAGTTTTCTTTGACACAGAATTCTTTAAAATAACTTACATTGATGGTACATTATACTGGTGTATCTGGCAAGAATAATGAACACATACAATACTAAACGTTGGAGAAACTGTGATCAGCAAGGTGTATATTTTCATATGTGGTGGTCACGTCCTGTTGCTTCACAGTCTGAAAACATGATATTTGCAGAAATGGCAAACATGGCACATCAAACTATATATGTCACACACCAGAGTTGTTTCTATTAAAATATGGGGAAATGTGGAAGTGACAGCTAAGGAATTAATTATGTTCATGCTGATGATGGCACATAGGGTAATAGCTAAAAGTTGGAAAACTGCAGAACTTTTAACACTGAAGTTTTGATACATGGAGCTGTGGCAAATAAAGAAGAAAAGGTGGAAGACAACAGAAGAAGCCAATGTGGCTTCACAAAAAGCTTAAGGATGACCTGAAAACAAAAAAGGACACATATAGGAAGTGGAAAGAAGGCCAAGTAACAAAGGAAGAGTACAGGCAGGTAGCACAGAATTGCAGGGATGGCGTCAGGAAGGCTAAAGCTGAGAACGAGCTGAGGTTAGCAAGGGATGCTAAAAATAACAAAAAGGCTTTCTTCAGCTACGTGCATAGTAAAAGGCAGAGGAAATAAATGGTTGTTCAGCTATTAAATAAGAATGGCAAAACGATAACAGATGACAAAGAAAAGGCAGAGGTGCTCAATTCCTACTTTGGCTCAGTCTTCTCCCAAAAGAGGGTCTATGACCCCTCTGGCAAAGGCAAAGTACAGGCTGAAGGGGCAGGATTGCAGCTTGAGATCGATAGGCATATGGTCAAGGAACACCTAACTATTTTGAATGTGTTCAAATTTCTAGGGCCAGATGAACTGCATCCTAGAGTAATAAAGGTACTGGCAAAAGAACTCTCAGAACCGCTGTCTATTCTCTTTGAGAAATCATGGAGGACAGGGGAAGTGCCAGATGACTGGAGGAGGGCTAATGTTGTCCCTACCTTCAAAAAGGGTAAAAAGGAGGAACCTGGGAACTACAGATCAGTCAGTCTGACATCAATCCCTGGGAAAATTCTGGAGCAGATGATAAAGCAATCCATCTGGAAGCACCTTGAAAACAAGGCAGTGATTATTCGAAGCCAACATGGATTTGTCAAAAACAAGTCCTGCCAGACAAATCTGATCTTATTTTTTGATCAAGTAACCTCCTTTGTGGACCGTGGGAATGCTGTAGTCATCATATACCTCGACTTCAGCAAAGCTTTCAACAAAGTGCCCCATGATATCCTGATGAGCAAACTAGCTCAAAGTGGGCTAGATGAAACAACGATCCGGTGGATCCACAGTTGGCTACAGAATCGGACTCAAAAGAGTGCTTATCAATGGGATCTTCTCAAACTGGGGAGAGGTAACGAGTGGGGTACTGCAGGGCTCAGTCCTGGGCCCAGTGCTCTTCAACATTTTCATGAATGACTTGGAAGAGGAGGTGCAGGGAATGCTGATCAAATTTGCAGATGACACAAAATTGGGCGGGATAGCTAATACTTTGGAAGACAGAAACAAAATTCAAAGTGATCTGGATAGATTGGAGCACTGGGCAGAAAACAACAGAATGACATTTAACAGGGATAAATGCCAAGTTCTGCACCTAGGAAAAAGGAACCAAATGCACAGTTACAAGATGGGGGATACGTGGCTCAACAACACTACAAGCGAGAAGGATCTTGGAATTGATCACAACGATCACAGGCTGAATATGAGCCAACAATGTGATGTGGCTGCAAAAAAGGCCAATGCTATTTTGGGCTGCATTAATAGAAGCATCGCTTCCAAATCCCAGGAAGTACTAGTTCCCCTCTACTCAGCACTGGTTAGGCCTCATCTGGAGTACTGTGTCCAGTTCTGGGCACCACACTTTAAGAAGGATGCAGACAAACTGGAGAGGGTTCAGAGGAGGACAACAAAGATGATCAGGGGACTGGAAACAAAGCCCTGTGAAGAGAGACTGAAAGAACTGGGCATGTTCAGCCTTGAGAAGAGAAGACTGAGGGGAGATATGATAGCGCCCTTCAAGACCTTGAAAGGTTGTCACAGAGAGGAAGGCCAGGATCTCTTCTTGGTCATCCCAGAGTGCAGGACACGGAATAATGGGCTCAAGTTACAGGAAGCCAGATTCCGGCTGAACATCAGGAGAAACTTCCTGTCAGAGCAATACAGCAATGGAACCAGTTACCTAGGGAGGCAGTGGGCTTTCCCACTCTGGAGGCCTTCAAGATGAGGCTGGACAGCCATCTGTCAGGGATGCTGTGACTTGGATTCCTGCATTGAGCAGGGGGTTGGACTTGATGGCCTTGTAGGCTCCTTCCAACCCTACTATTCTATGATTCTATGAAAACTTGATGAATCAAATATAGCAAAAGGCAATGTTAAAATTTCTGGCTTTTTTAAAGACAATATGGCATGATTTTATTTCATATACAAATATGGGACATAGGCAGCAACGTCTTTTCAAAGCCCGTCCTCAAATTATGGAAAAGAGACTAAGGACTCAATCCTATTCAGATAGGATTGTGTCCTCCGAGTCCTCTGAACTCGGAGACGACCGCCTGCCCAATGCAGGGCAGGAGAAGCATGGAGGGGATCGTTCCCTCCGTGCTTCTTCTGCCCTGCATTTTTGGCTGGACAGCTAATTGCTGCTGTCTAGCTGCGGGAGGTCAGAGTGGGGAGGAGGCTGCTGTACGATACATTGGATGTGTCGTACAGGCATTTCCGCCCTCCGCGCTCCGGAATGCCCCCTGGAACGCCCCTTTTCAGCCGCTCCGCGCTCCTCTTGCAAATGTGGAGGACAGGGCTGTTCCGTGCTACCTCTGAGGCAGCATGGAAGTGGGGGAAGGTTGATTCCTGGAAAACCAGATATCCTACGGCCGTCTAGCTGCTGTCTAGCGGACATAGGAGTGCTCCCTCCGAGTGCAATCCTATGCAATCCTATGCATTGCTGGCTGAGGAATGCTGAGAGTTGTAGGCCTTTTTTCTGTCTAAACAATATACATGCATAGGATTGCACCATAATTATATTTTTGGGTTATGAAAAACCATAAAGAAAATCTCCAAGCAGCCAATAGATTCCACCTATATTTTTGCTTGTAAAATAAAGTGGTGCGTAGGGGGAAATATATTAAATGTACTGCCGTCTGTCGACTACTAGACTTAAACTTGACGTAACTTTCTTTTTTTGTTTGTTTGTTTGCATTTGTATTAGGAAAATTCATTAAAAGAAAGAAAAACTTTGAGGACCAAACTAGACATGACGTTGTATGCAATGGGGGGGGGGGGCAGAACAGGATCAGCAATGTGGTGAATGGGGGAGGGTTAACTCTTTCCCCTGTCCTACAATCCCAAAGAAAATTGCTGTCCCCTGAAGCTGCTTTTTGCATCAAGAGGGGAGCTCCAGTTGGCATTAATAGAAGCTTACCTTCTGGTGTTCATAGCAGCTGGCAGTGGGGGTGGCAATGGGGGGAGATTTTCAGTGAAACTACAGCAGGGGGAAGGGTAAAAGCCCGCTCCCCACATCGTGGTCTTGATCTTGTGCTTTGCCCATTGTTTTGTCAATAGGCGGTGGTTCTTTTGGGATATTCACCGGCAATGAACACACCAATCACTGAAGGAAATAAGTTTATTTAGCTAAAATAGGCTTTAAAAAAAGCAAGAAAAGGCGAGACAATACATTCAAAGCATAAAGCATACAATCCTTCAGTCACCCGGAACCCCGTACTCTTATCTTAAGATCAGCAAATCAGAGAAGAGCGGCAGTGAATGGCTCCAAAGGCCCGGCCTGGGGTACCTGTCGACTCAGCCCATGGAGAGGTTCGGAATTGGGAGGGTCCCAGGGAATCGTATACTCTCCCCTTGATCCTCTCCTGTTTGGGGTACGGTCTCAAGACTTTGTGCCTTCTGCAGGGAGAGTGCGGAACACTGGCTCTAAAGGTGGGCAAGTTGCCGGCCCAGAAAATATTGTTCGCAGCCATTCTAAGCAACATGTAGCTAGCGTGGAGATTCTGCCAAAACCTTGATCTACCAGCTTGAGCTCAGCGTCAGCAGTCTTCACCCTGGAAAACCCGCATAGCTCCTCCATGCCGCATCAGCTCAACAAACAGGCACTCTAGACATGGGCAGGAGAACTGACGCACAACTTCCTCAATATAGAACGGTCTCTGGCATTTCCACTACATTCTGCTCCCCCCATGGTGAGTATTTCATTTTTAAACACATGCAAATCCATCGTTTGCTTCGCACCATATCCAGTTTGACCTTAGTTTTTCACATCTAGTTTTTCAACAAGGAAGCTGTTGTGGATGGTGAGACGCTGCCAACACACTTTACTCAGAAGCCGGGACACAACGAGGGTGAGCGACGAACGCAGCGGGAGCAGGGGAGGAGGGGCTTCAGCAGTGTGAGACACTTGTGTGAAGGGTGGAGACACAGCTCAGCCCGTAATCCTCGGTCTGGGAATTGGGATCTCTACTGTGTGCTGTTTTTATTTTTCTCTGCAACATTAGAGGCTCTGGGTTCCCCATACGCTGCAGGAGCACCGAGGAAAGGCTCCTCGGTCCGGCACCTCCCAGCAGCACGTCTGAAGCCCTGAGGCGAAGGGGGTGGGGGTGGCTGTCAAGCCGAAGATTGCAGATTGCAGAGCAGTTGCCTGTTCAGCTAGGCAAGACGATGACAGGGTTCGGCTAATTACAGGCCTGGTGAGCTGTCATTTTCACTCCATAGGTAGCCCTGGTGGGAAAAGCAGAGGAGTTGCCTTTCACTGGGGAAATTTAAATCAATTAATTAAAAGAAAACAAGGAAATCGAACAGTCATCCCCATCTCCGCTTGGCCTACATCTGCCTTGCCCACATCTATCGGGCCAAAAGGTGGATTCAGACAGACTCCACCACCACCCTGACCTAGAAGAGTCGGATGTTGATAGTTAAATTCAGTAGGAAAGGAAAGGTTCCTCCTGTGCAAGCACCGGGCCATTACTGACCCCTGGAGGGACGCTGCTTGCGCTGGCGTTTTCATGGCAGACTGTAGCGGGGTGGTTTGCCACTGCCTTCCCCAGTCGTGACTACTTTTCCCCCAGCAAGCTGGGTACTAATTTTACCGACCTCGGAAGGATGGAGGGCTGAGTTGACCTGAGCCGGCTACCCGAGACCCAGCTTCTGCTGGCATCGAACTCAGGTCATGGGGAGAGTTTCTGTTGCAATACTTCCGCCTACCACTCTGCACCACATGAGGCTCTTAAGTTCGTACAGCTGCTCATCATGACAATCGCCATAGCCACACACCCCAAGGAGAGTCCAAAAATGCAGGCTGCTCTGTGTGTGTTATGGATGTCTTTTGTCAAACGGATAGACGTTAATTACCCATTCAGGGCCATAGGCAGTATCTAATGGGGCCACTCTGCTTCCACTGGTTCTGTTGCACTTGTGGTTCCCTCCGCTTCTGCAATGGGGCTTTGGTGCTTACAAAAAATAAACCTAGAAACGAGCAGAAACACTTGTTTCTGGATCGGGACAGGTCAGCGGAACTCCCTTCTGTGAGATCCATGGACCTCCCCTGTTCTGAGAATGAGTGTTTCTGCTCATTTCAAGATATTTTTAGAAGCACCAAAGCCCTGTTGTGTGAGTGGTGGGTCCTGCAAATGCACAGGCACACTAGGATACTACCTGAAACCACTCCAAAACACTTTGCGTTATAACAGGGATAGCTCACAACAATATATGGTTGCTAGGGAGATCCATCCCCCACACCCCAGCTACTGTGAGGATTGCAGCTAAGCCAAACAACATGCCCCCACTGGAAGAATCATCCTCAGAGGAAGAGCTGGATCTCCCAGAAACTGAGGACACCCCAGAGCAGTTACTGTCAGCATCACCAGACCAGGAGGAGCCTGGGCCCCCGGGGGAGATGGGTGCAGATCCGTCCCTGTCAAGGGGAGGGGACTCTGCCTCTGAGGCAGAAGCTGAGCAACCCCTTGGCCCCCAGGAGCATCATGGCTTCAAGCAACAGGCCAAGAGGGCCCCCGTGAGAAGGCGCGCTAGCAGGCAAGGCAGGACTCCTCAAGAGAAAGTGACTCCTCATGAGTAGGGCTCTGACCAGCGAGCTCGAATGTACTGCAGCTGGGCTCTGGGTGGGGCTCAGCAGGCTCTGGTGGTAAAAGCTTTCGGTGTTAGCCTAGTCAGTGTTAGAACACCATTGTTCTATTAGCTCTATTGCCTTGTTTACTGGGCCTTGCCTTGTGATTGACCCTCTGTGCTACTGGCCCGTAGCCTCCTTTTTGACTCTACTTTGACTATGTAACATATGTGACCGTCTAACTGTTTTGACCCTTGCCTACTATCTTGACCGCTCCTGCCTAGGGATGTACAAAACAACTTACCTGTTTCGTTTCGTGACATCCGCGGTGGGGGGGAGGCGCTCCGTCCCTCCCCCCAAAATCCTTACCAGCCGGCTCTGCTCCGCGGCGACTCTGTAGAGCCGCTGGCCAGGGCTGCCCACAATGACATTTGGCCACTGCTGGGCTGCGAAGGGACACAAATGGCGGCCGCCATAGCCGCTGCCGTTTGTGTCCCTTTTTTTTGCCATGATAGGCTATGCAAATATTTACGCTTTAGACGTCTCTTTACATCTCTTTGTGCTGAAATGTACGTGCAAAGTGGAGGACGGGGTGGGTGATTTAAGAATAAGATCATGCATGCTCCCCGCTTTCCTCCCTGTTTCCTCCCCTTCCCTTGGGTGGCTTAATTTTGTTCACCACCTTGCGGTCAAGAGGCACGTTTAAATTTGCCTACGTTTAAAGCAGCAAAGAGACAGAGCTATGGCTGTGGAAGTTTCCCGTTTAAAAATAACCTATGCCTGTTTAGACAGAAAAAAGTCCTACAGCTGTGCTGGCCGGGGAATGCTGGGAGTTGTAGGGCTTTTTTCGTCTAAACATGCATAAGTTTGTGCCCTAAAGGTGTGACCCACTGTCCAGCCACCGAGCACACCAGCACGAGAGAAGGAAAGGCAGTGAGAGTGTTCTGCTAATACACGGGAGCACGGCTGGATTATCCTTGTGCAGGAGGTGATTCACCCAGCAGCCGCATGGCTCTGCTGCTGAGAGAGGACAGGGAGCCGATGCTGCTCCCTGCGCACCACCCTCTTGCTCCCTGGCGCGCCACCCTCTGCCCTGGAAGAGGAGAGGTGCAGCATTACCTCACCAGGACAAACTCTCATTGGCCCATCTTACAGACCACAACCGAAGGCCAGGAACAGCAGATAAAACTGTGGTACTTCTGTATTGGCATGAACCTTCCCCAGCCTGGCGCTCTGATGGCCATGTTGGCTGTGGATGATGGGAGCTGTGGTCCAACACATCTGGAGGGTTCCAGGTTGGGGAAAGCTGAGCTAGAGAGCTATCAGAATGGAGACGAGGACATCACCTTTGAGGAAGTTGAACCCCCTCTCAGTTCTGGAACTGGGCAATCTCATTCCTGCAATGAGCTGGTGGAACCTTCTCTGCGAGGCTCCCAGTTCTAATCCAGCACTAGAGGTGTAGAAATTTTGGCAGGGGCAGCCTCGCTCATTGGAAGGGGAAGCAAAGGCTGCTTGGTAATCAAACGGGAAGAGAGTGTGTATGACCCAGGAGACGAAGGAACGGGCCAGGGAGGGACACCGGCCCCTTAGCAGCAGCCTGAGCCTGACGCACAGAAATGCAGCAGGTAACTCTTTTTCTAGTGTGGAGAGAAAGCAGTAGGGAAAGATCTGCCCGCTTGTCTATCAAGCTGGTGTAAAGGGCACAAGAACAAGGCCAGAGAAAAGCAGCCTCACACCTTCTCCCATTTCATAGACGAAACAGGGGCATTCATATCATCACACTCCTAGCTGTTCCCCCTCCTCAAGCAAGAATCACTCCTCACGCGCCAGCACCCACCCAGACACACACTGCACCTCATCAATGAAAGGAATTTTCTGCTAGCAACATGCTGCATTCATTTCTGCTTGCCCTGCACTGATGAAAAAGCAGTTTGTTCTTTTGGCTAACAGTGTACTTGGAAATGGGGCCATGGTGGCTTAGTGGTTAAGATGCTGAACTGCAGACCGGAAGGACAGCAGTTGGAGACCTGAGTGCCGCGTGACGCGGAGTGAGCTCCCGCCTTCAGTCCCAGCTTCTGCCAACCTAGCAGTTCGAAAGCAAGAAATTGCAGGTAGATAAATAGGTGCCGCTTCGGCGGGAAAGGTAACAGCGTTCCGTGCACCTCGGTGTTCAGTCATGCCGGCCACATGACCACGGAAGCGTCTTTGGACAGCGCTGGCTCTTCGGCTTAGAAACGGGGATGAGCACCACACCCTAGAGTCGGACACGACTGGTTGGGGACACCTTTTTATACTTGGAAACACACACACGGCATCAGTGGTATACTGCCGCTGAACATGGAGGAGTTTCCATGTTGTTGTCATGCCTAATAGCCTCCGTTTGTTTGTTTGTTTGTTTGTTTATACAAGGGCTGCAGAACCTCAAGCCTGGGGGCCAAATCCAGCCATCCTGGGGTCCCAATCTGGTCCCAGCCACCAATCATTTGGTGGTTACCTGGCTTTTGGACCATTCTCCCCCCCAAAAAAAGGTTGAAATGCCTCTCCGAAGGCTTCGTGACCGGCAGTAACCACTTTAAGCCAAAATCCGCAGGCAGTGGTGGGGCAAGATGTCCCGTCACCAGAGGGAGGAGGAGGATGGATACCACCACTGCGCCTCCGCCCCTTCCCCAGGATGAGAGATGGGGTAGGCGGCCTCTCCGGAGAGGCGCCCCGGCCCCAATGCTGCACTTTGTGCGTCTGATGCAGCTCTCTAGATGTGCCCTACCCCTGAGCTACGACCCTTCCCCACCTTGGAGGAAAGGTGGGCTCTTGGTGGAGAGAAGGAGACTCTGTCTTCAAGAAAGAGCCCTCACGCCGCGGTGAAAAAGCCCAGCGGGGGCTGGTGGCTCCGATGTCAGTGGAGCAGTGAATCTGCTACAGGTTTCAGTCAGAACCAGTCAGAACTCTAAAGGAGCTCTCCAAAGGGGCTTAGCAGCTTGGATAGCTCCTTCAGAGTTCTGACTGAAACCTGGAGTGGATTCGCCACCCCACTGACATTGGAGCCACCAGCCTCCCCTGGAGGAGCCCATGCTTTGCATGCAGAAAGTCCCTGGTGCAAGCCCGTAGGGCCGGGAAAGGCCTCGGCAGGAGATCATGGGGAACCGATGCCAGTCCATGCAGGATTTCAGCAGGGCCAGGAAAGAACTGCGGAGAACCAATGACAGGCCCACTAGACAGGGGCGTTCTAGTTGGTGCAGGTGCTTGATTCAGCCTAAGGGAGCTCCATCGTTATCTACAGTCTCTTTCTTTCTTTCTTTCTTTCTTTCTTTCTTTCTTTCTTTCTTTCTTTCTTTCTTTCTTTCTTTCTTTCTTTCTTTCTCCCTGCTCTTGCCCCAGTTTGAGCAAATGTAGGCCAGCGCTGCTCTCAAGCGTGCGGCTGCCGCGTGCTCTGGCGTTGCCTCCCAGCCTCTCCCACTCAAGCAGCACAAGAGTGTGCTTGCCTTGTCCCGCCCTGCGGGGCCCAGGCCTGACTCACAGGCCCTAGCCAAAAGCTGCGGCAGAGGCAAGAGGAGGAGGAAGAGGATGGAGGGGGTGCTGGTGGAGGGGGCTGGGTTTGCAAGCTGAAAACAGCTGGGATTCCCCAGAAAGAAGAGCTCTGGGAGGCGTGGAAGACCCTAGAAATCACCAAAGTTTGTTTGTTTATTCATTTATTTGATACATTTATATTCTGTCTTTTCCTTCAAGGAGCCCAAGTCCATGATCCTTTTCCTCTGCATTTTATCCTCACAATAACCCTGTGAGGTCGCTTAGGCTGAGAGTCAGTGACTGGCCCAAAGTCACCCAGTGAGCTTCATGGCTGAATAAGGACTTGAACCAAGGCCTCCCAGGTCCAGTCCAACACTCTCACCACTATGCTACACTGGCTCTAGATCAGCAATCTCGATCAAACTCCAGACAATAAAAGTCCTTTTACTAGCCCCCCCCCGCCCCCCCGTAAATCAGTATAACCACTACCCATGTTTTATTTTTAAACCTAATTAACAGTGTTGCCTGAAATCTGTGGCAGGAATGACAGCATTCCTCTGTGCACTGACTGGCTGGCAGACCACCACCATTTCTATACAGTAGGTGGGTTACGCTGGTTTTCCATCATGAGGCAGACGCTGAGTCCTTTGTTCCTCGTGCGATTCAGAGCTGCCAGTTTAGCCTGGAGTGGGAATAGACCAGTTCTGCAACCCAAAGTAGCCTTTGGATCAAGGACATTTTTTGTCCCCATACAAGAAGCTGTGTTCTTGTGCTCAGTGGTGTCGTGATGAAGTCCGAAGTGAAGGTGCTCATCACGGCAGCCTCCATAGCCTCGCCCCCGAGGAGAGTCCCGAAATTCAGGCAGCTGTGTGGATCCATAAGAAAAGAAAAAACAGTTCTAGCAATTATATTTCCACCAGGAGCAGGGCTTTTTTGAAGCTCGTGGGTCTCAATTGCCCATTCAAGACCAGGACGCTCCCAAATCCTTTGTCTTGCAACAAGGAGCAATATATTTTTGTTGGGAAAATTAATCCCCCCACACACAACTGCATGAATATTGTAGCTCAGCTCAGAGAGTTCAGGGAAATCTGAAGGGGGTGGCAGAGTTTCCACTCATCAAAAACTGCCAGCACTGTATTCCTGTGAGCCCTGGTACTACTGCTTATTCCCAGCCCCAAAGCCCTTTCGCACCCAACACGTTCTCAACTATGGCTGCTGAGCCGAAAGGGGCAACAATTGTGTGGACACATTTTTGGTCAGCATTGAAAGGCTATGCTGGCATTTTTTCAGATCATTTCCAAGGGTATCAAAGGTGTTACCTAGTTTAGGAAGGTTTGCCTTTCTTCTTAATTGGCTTCAATGATGTCAGCACATTGCCAGATTGCCTTGATTATGTAGCATCATGAAGTCATCCTGTCCACTACACAATTCCCAGTTCACTGGGATTGTCCATATGACTGATTCAGGAGGCATTACCCTCACTCTCAATTGCCCTCACCCGCCTTCAGTGATGCCATCAAGCAGCCAACTCTATGCCTATGCAACCCCAGTGCCCTTTGCAACTCCGAACTGTTCAGGATCGACCATTAGAAAGAAAATGGCGCCAAAGTGGCAGTGGATAGAGGAAGCCATGGCAGCAAAGAGCCAGGAAAAAGGTGAATGGTTGGTCTCACAATTTACTGAGTGATTATGAAATATTTCTGCACCCCACCCCACCCCCAAAAGCACTACCTTGTACCAAACATTCCAAACCTGAAAAACATTCAGCTGTCCACTGGGGATCACCCATCCCACATACTGGGAACAGAAATCCTATACAGAACTCGAAGAGCTCTGAACCCCCAAACAAGCTTAAACAGCAGAGCTGAAATAAATAAAGAATCCAGACCAGAGGACTCTAACATTAAATACAGTGGAGGCTGGTGGCTCCGATGTCAGTGGGGCGGTGAATCCCCTCTGGGTTTCAGCCAGAACCAGTCACAACTCTGACTGGTTCTGGCTGAAACCCAGGGGGGATTCACCACCCCACTGACATCAGAGCCACCAGCCTCCACTGCATTTAATGTACACAGAATTGCATGTGCACAGACTTGGCCAAACAGCAGCCCACGCTGTGCTCAACTGCAAGCAACTTTTCTCAACATGAGGTTTTTTCAAGCCTCCTGCAATGTGGCTGGTTTGCAGGGGAGCATTCTGAATTCTACCTAATGTTAGTCCTTTTTAGAGTAAACCCATTGAAATGAATGGGACTGAAGTTAGACTATTATTGTATACAATGTTGGCAATGTTTTGATGTTGCACTCTTTATGTGGTTTTATTTTAGGATCCTGTTATCTGCTCCAAACATAAGGACGGAGCTACATGTTACTAGAAAAACATGGTGGTGGGGGGCGTATTAATAAGGCAAAGGACATGCGGGGCAGAACCATCAGCTGGGAGTGGGTAATTAACATTTTCTCACCCAGAGAGTCTCCTCTGCCAATGTGCCCCTCCTTGCACCATTTTTAATCTCCCCGCCCCACAAGCAGCCTCCAAAACTCGACAGAAGGCCAGCTATGGAAAAATAAGACTGGAGGGAATATTTGCATGGCACACTTGGCAGAGGGCATGTGGGAGGGCGTAAGCTCCCACACATCTATCTCCCGTACAAATCCCCCCACCCCTGCCCTCACCTTTGTGTTACCTCAGCAAATGTGGGTTTTCCAAGATAACACTCAGCTCCACCCTAAAAGAAATGCCATGTTTGCACTGCCATTCAGCAAGGAAGGCCTCTATTAGAGAGAGTTCAACGTAGAAGGCTGCAGTGTACCAGGGCAGACTGTTGATCCATCTATACCTGGGGGTGGGGGATCTTTTTTCTGTTGAGGGCCGGATTACCTTTTGGGTAATGTGTTGGGGGCCATATATCAGTGTTGGGCAGTGCTGGAGCCAAATGTGGGTGGGTCACACCTTTTCTCTTTCTGCCACCCCCTTTCTCTCTCGTTCTGCCACCCCCTTTCTCTCTCTGCCACCTCTTTCTCTCTCTTTCTGCCACTCCCTTTCTCTCTCTTTCTACCATCCCTTTTTCTCTCTCTTTCTACCACCTCCTTTTCTCTCTCCCTCTCCTTCCCTACCAGTGGGCTGCCAGGGGAGGGACAAACTGCTCTTGCTGGAGGTCTGAACTGATTGCATGCAGGGGGTTATTGAAAGGAGGCCGAGGGCCACATGGAATTAGGTTGCCCGGCCCTGATGATCTATACCCAGTATTGTGTGCTCTGACTGGCAGCAGCTCTCCAGAGTTTCAGGCAGAGAAGGGCCTTCCCCATTACCTGGCACCCGACCCTTTTAACTGGAGATGCTTGGGGGTGAACCTGGGGCCTTCTGCATGGAAAACATAGATGCTGCCCCAGAACTCTGCCCCCTCCGCAGGGGGAGCTTTGTGGCACCCTCTTCCTTCTCCTCCTAGGCGCGTCCTTCACTCAGGGCACGGTCTTCAGGGATTCCTCCAGTGTGACTGATATGCCCAGCATCTGGTGGTGATTGTTCCCTGCTCTGTTCCATCCCGAAGCTTTTACGAGTTGTTTACTTGCTTTGAGAGACAGAGACAGAGACAGAGACAGAGAGAGAGCACACTTCTGTAGATTTTTTGTTGTGTCATATTTGATTGTTTGTTTGTTTGTTTCATTTATATCCTGACTTTTCCACCAAGGAGCCCAAGGGGGCACACATGAGCCTCCTCCTCTCTGTTTTATGCTCACAACAACCCTGTGGGGTAGGTTAGGCTGACAGTCAGTGACTGGCCCAAAGTCACCCAGCGGGCTTCATGGCAGAGAGGGCACTAGAACCCGGATCTCCCCAGTCCCCGACACTCCAACCCCCAGACCATCCTGGCTCTCATTGCCCAGGAGACGGGGTGGTCCTTTCCCCCTGCGCTGCCGCGGCAGTGGCAAGTTTCCCTGCTCCTCCAGGCTGCCTCACCAGGCCCAGCCTGCCGCATGACAAATCAAACCCGCCAAGGGATCAGCAGCCGCGGGGGCCTGGACTGGAGCAAACAACTGGCCATGAGCGGGAGAGGACGCCCACAGCTCAGACCTGTTACTCATCTACCACCCTCACATTCTCTTTCTATATTCAGAACTTCCCCCAGGAAGTCCTGAGATTCAGGCAGTTGCATGAGGCGCTGGTGTGGTGGTTGATGGTTTCCCCCCACCCACCCCCATCTGTGGCACACAAAGGGGACAGGAGGGAGACAGATTGTGGCTCCCCAGGAAGAAGAGAGCATCGCTGCCTCCTCCAGCCCGCTCCCTGTGCGTGTCTGTCTCTCTCCACGTCTGGGTTTGCGGTGGGGGTTGAAACAAAAGGAACCACCGCCCAGGAGCTCTGGCAGAAGCAGCAGCGCGCAAGTGGAGGAAATGCCCCGAGGAACATGCAGCCACCCAGCCCTGGCTCCAGGCTCAGGAGGGCCCTTGGGCGAGACACCCTCGGTGGGGGCCCCCCTCAGTGCGTTGGCCTTCTCACTCCCATTGCCACCAGCTGCGCCCTCTTTGTGCCACTGGCCTGCTTGCCCGGCAGAGAGCCAGGAGCAATCCGGCGGGGGCGTCTTCTGCTCCTGCTCCTCGCCACCACCCTTGCCGGGGCCAGAGCGAGGGGCCGGAGAAGAGCAGGCTGCAGCCGTGCAGGGGGGGAGCAACTCCAGGGAAATTGTGACAGGGCCCCGCTGGGGTGTGAGCCCCTGGCAGGCCCCCAGCCGTGCCTATCCTCGACGCAGGCCCCAAGGTGGGTGAGAGTGAGAGACAGCTGATGAAGGGCGCTGTGTGCGCAATGCAGGGGGGTGCTTCAGCATTCATTGGGGCATCCTGGCCAGTGTGGTGTAGAGGTTAGAGTGTTGGATGCAGCTGGGGAGATCTGGGTTCTAGCCCCCGCTTGGCCATGAAGCTCCCTGGATGACTTTGGGCCAAGCACTGACTGCCAGCCTAACCATCCTCATAGGCTTGTTGTGAGGATAAAACGGAGAGGAGAAGGATCGTGTGGCCCACCTTGGGGTCCTTGCAAGAGGAAAAAAGATGGGATATAAACGGAGTTATAAATGAAAATCCTGGGGCCCTCTGGAGTGTGCTCTCCATTCGTATAAAGCTCGGTAGGGTCAGAGGCAGCACGTGCCGCCTCCGAGTGGGCTGGGCATGGCCTGAACTGAGATTGTACGCCAGAGCCCCTTTGCACCTTTGGAAGGGACCCTGGGGGGCAGGCTTGGCGTTGGCCCAGCCTGGTCAGCAGAGATCGTTTGTTCTGTCTCTAACCTCGGCAGGCCTGCACGGAGAAGGACCCAAGATAGTGGTGCTGGGATCTTAGTGAGTGGGGCCCTTGACAGGACAGGACAGAGGCCCAGTAGCAACAGTCTGAGCCCACTGACCTGGCCGTGCTCTTTCCATCCAGGCCTGGGGTCTCCAGCATCGTGCCTTCTTGGTGCCTGCCAGCCTCCCTGCCCCTCCTGATGTTTATTTCTTGAGATTTTTAAAAATGTTACTGGGGGGCTGACCTGCTGCAAAGCAAGCCATGCTGCCCTCCTGCACCCTCTTTATCTTGGTCCAAAAGGGTGTTTTGGTGTTTTGGAGCTCAGACCCCACCTCAGTCTTGAAATTAGGTTCTTGGGCAGGTGACTTCTCTTTTAATGTCATCAGTTTGCCTTTGAGGAAATGAGTGTTTTGTATCCTGCCATGCCCGCCATGGCAGCTATTTGTTGAATGGACAAGCCCCGCCTCCATGGCAGCCATTTTGTGAGAGCACCCATGAAATTCTGTCAAAATTCCAGATGTGTTCACTGACCCCAAAAGGTTGGGGACCCCTGATCCAAGCTATCCAACGGACTGGTTCCCTCTCACATAAGGCCAGTTTAGTACCTTTTTGCCCCCTTTGTTGGTGATGTGTAACTAGTGGCTAGCCTCCCTGGGAGGCCCAGACAAGGCGTTTGTGGCCCATGTGGTCCTTGCTCAGTGCCCTCATTGGCTGTGTTGGCAGGGGCTGTCACATCCCCTTGGCCCCCTCCTTCCTCATGCACACGCAACAAGAGAGGCTTCATCTCATAATTCACTATCAACAGGTTCATTACAGATGCAAATCCTCAAAGACTCTCAGGCTACAAAGGAATAGCAAGAGGGGATCCAGCTGGGAGCTATGATGTTGCCAGCCGTTTGAAACAAGAGCTTGCTGGTGAGAATAACTTAGGGAGGGATGCCCCTCCCTTCAGTGATGCTGCTCCCCTACTTGGACCCTCACGCATTGCCAGCCGGGTCCCTGTCTGAGCTCCGCCTCTAACTTTTCCCTCTTAGCTCCCCCGCAGTCTAGCATCCCTCAGGTCACGCCCCAGGTCTCCTCCTCCTGGATTCTCACGGGGGGGTGGGGGGCTTCAGGCCCAGCCATCTGGCTGCTAGCATCCGGAGCAGCACGCCTATCCATATCTGAACTGGCTGGGGAAGACGCCTCCCCCGGTTCTTGCTGTTCCCCTTCTGAATCTGAACTCCTAACTATCTCCACATGCTCAGAATCAATCCTGACAGGGGGGTTGAAATGACTTGTTGATTTGGACTGCAGAAATCATGTGAATGAATCTGACACACGCTACAAAAAGGGGAGCAAGATGCACAGATCTGTCCTCTGTGTGCGTGCGTGCATTTGGTTCAGATTTGGCCAAGTTGGTCATACGCCGCACCTCAGATCTCAGGCCCTGCTTCGTAAATGCTGAAGAAACGGAGCAGCTCCCTGGGCGGCCTCCCTGTCCGCTGCAAACAAAGAGAAGGACCTGGGCTGTGCAAGAGCTGGTGGGGTGCCAAGGCTGCCACAGCTGGAGGCCAAGCACCCTGCAGAGCCGGGCCTGGTTGCGGCGCCTCCGCCCACTCCAGCCTGGGCGAGGCCGCGGAGCTCGTGCCAGTGGCAGGTGACTGGCTGGCCCACTTTGGGGTTTGGAGTGGGAGAGCTGCTCGGGGCGAGGCGAGGCCAGCGTGGGAACTGGGCTCTGCCCAGCACGGACTCAGAGGGAGTGAAACATCATGTACTGCAAGGGCGTCCTATGAAGGCACCCGCATTCTTTAGACAATGGTTACTCAGGGCTGCACAAGACAGTGCAAGGGAAATGCGGGCCTCCCAGTCCCCTGTTCCCCTGGCAAGGCTGAGGGCATCTGTGTGCTGCGGGGTGGGGACTGCCCGTGTGGCAGTGGCCGGCAACAGGAGGGCTGCTCAGCTCCTACCTTGCCCACCAGTTCCCCCTTGCAAATGTCTCCTCCGCCTCCTCTGCTTTTGGATCCTGAGGGTAAAATTCTATGCCCGTTTAGACGGACAAAGGCCTACAACTCCCAGCACGCCCCAGCCAGCATAGGAGTGGTAGGACTTTTTTCTGCCTAAATGTGCATAGGATTGTGCCTTAATTGGGGGATTTGCAGGGGATAACGTGGCAGGAATTAAGGGGTTAAGGACTTCTTTGCCTGCACACCAATTTTCCCCAGCACATGCCCCCCTGGTTAGCATTATGAGGGAAACCCCGCAGTTTCTCGTGTAACAACAAAACCTAGTCTTTTAGTTTTAGTTGTTTTATTACCTTTTGGTATTTTTAATGGAAATTGTTTTTAGCTATTTTGTTATGTTTTAATCATTTTGTTGTAACTTGCCTTGGGTCTTTTTCCTTGGAAAACTGACTAAGGAAGAAGAAGAAGAAATTCAGAGGAGGGCAACGAAGATGATCAGGGGACTGGAAACAAAGCCCTATGAGGAGAGACTGAAAGAACCGGGCATGTTTAGCCTTGAGAAGAGAAGACTGAGGGGAGATATGAGGGCGCTCTTCAAGTACTTGAACGGTTGTCACAGAGAGGAAGGCCAGGATCTCTTCTCGATCATCCCAGAGTGCAGGACATGGAATAATGGGCTCAAGTGACAGGAAGCCAGATTCCGGCTGAACATCAGGAAAAACCTCCTGACTGTTAGAGCAAGACGACAATGGAACCAATTACCTGGGGAGGCGGTGGGCTCTCCCACACTGGAGGCATCCAAGACGAGGCTGGACAGCCATCTGTCGGGGATGCTCTGACTTGGATTCCTGCACTGAGCAGGGGGGTGGACTCTATGGCCTTATAGGCCCCTTCTAACCCTACTATTCTATGATACGAAGGAGAAGGAGAAGGAGAAGGAGAAGAAAGTGGTGTGCCACCTTTGGGGGTTATTTTGTTTTGCTTTTCTTTTAACTTTAATAAGTCATTAATATATTAAAAGAAAAGATGAATACAATAACAAAAGCCACCACAAACAATGACAATCTCCAGCCAAGCTACAGACAACATATGAGCTACTTAAACAGGCATGGAAGTGTCAAATATACAGTGACCTGAGTAGTTTCTCTTAGTAACTCTTTCGAGGAGGATTGATGGATGTGAGGTGGGGGTGTCTGAGAGGCCCCACCATTGACATATTAAATAAAAGCATAAGAGCATGTCATATAAAATGAGTCTGTTTCAGTCTCTTCTTTTGAGGTTTTCAGCTGATGCGCTTTGACTTGTCTAACAGGGCTGCGTGTGCTGCACCCTTTAAAACTAAAGTGTGACGGTGAGTTGGCCAGAGCTCCCTTACCAGATGTTCCCCATGCATCACCTCCCCTCTATTTTGACTCCCCCCCCAACTCGCTCTGAACTTTGAAGTAGGAAGGAAAAGCTGGGCCTGGAAGTTGCCTACCCAGCTGGACAGCAGACTGAGCAGGCACGAAGCTCACCTCCCCACGAAGGTGAGATGTGCTGTGTTTTATTTAGAGCATAACAATTATTTCTAGAGGGGCATCCATGCATATAAACTAGCAGATGCACATGTTATGCGAGGAGCGGTCCTCTTTATTTGCGATGCATGTCCTCTCTGGGGGCGATTCACAAGTGGCACCCACCCTGTTCGTCCAGTATGGCCTGTTCCGAACGGCGGGCGGTTTCTAACTGTTCGGGGAGGACCTGAGATCTGCTTGACTTTGTTCTGGGACCTTTTGTAGGCATCTGCTCTCCCAGAGAGCTATGACTGTTGTAGACCTTTCATATGCCTACAGAACTCCTTTGGTATAAAGAGGTTACACCCAGTGGAGGCTGGTGGCTCCGATGTCAGTGGGGCAGTGCATCCACTCTGGGTTTCAGTCAGAACCAGCCAGAATTCTAAGCTTCGCACCTTGGATAGCTCCTCCACCATCCTGACTGGTTCTGACTGAGTGGATTTCCTGTCCCGCGGACATCGGGACATTACACCTCCTATGCAGTCCTTGCCCAGTACCTACCCACACTGTTCCCCACTCCCAGGGCCTCCACTGTCCACTCACCTACGCAGACAAACCACTTGCTAATAGAGCGTCCATCGTACCTGGATTGAACCTCAGTCTATTCGCCGTCATCCAGCCCATTGCTGCATCCAGGCACTGATTTGAGACATACAGGATCCAGTGCCCCCTCTTTCCTAGGACATCACTGTCCCCATGATGGGGGCATCCTGTTACCGTTTTGACAGTGACCGTTATGGTCTGTCAGGCCTCAGCCCCTTTCCCTGGGCCTCCAGAAATTAAGCCTTTGCTGATTGTGGAGAGGGTGGCTGGGTGTACTTTGGTCTCTGAGGCACACGCATGTCCATGACTGCACACAAACACTCAGGCAGTGCAGGGTGCACTGCTGTCTCCTGGCTCTGTCGGAGACGGCCTTACCTGTCCCACCACACAAAGGCCCCTGACCAGCCCAGGCCGGCCCGCCATGCCACAAGCGCAAAAGCCACCTGCGCCTGAGGGAGCTCCCGTGCCCAGCAGGTTCCCAAACTGCAGCCAGTGTGCTCTTTCCATGGAGAGGCCTCCTCCCTCCTGCAGCACTCCACAGCAGCTCCTGGCAGAGACATGCACATCTGTCACCTGAAAACGGCCTCCTTATTAAGTGGCTGCCTGGGGCAGGATCTAGGGTAGGCGCGCGATTAATGCAAAGGGCAGGATGCAGCTCAGCAGGTCAGAGACATGACTGCTGCTCCAGTCGGACCAGGAAGCCTGGGTGCAGGGCGGTCAGCTGCCCCACAACTCGGAGAGCGCTGAATTAAAGCCTTCGGGGGACGTTAGAGGGGAGGCTCTGGCCTGCATAGGCTGTGAATTTGAATGCCACCTTGGGGGTCGGCCTTCATGCCAGCCATGGGAAGGCGGCTCATTTGGGGAAATAAAATGTGGCCCAAATAATGCAAGAGGCACCCTGGCTCCGTCTAATCTAGCACCTGTTTCCCGCAGCGGGCAGCCCCATGCCTCTGGGCAGCTCAAGGCAGGGCCTGAAGGCAGCAGCCCCTTGCCTGCCATCCCCTGCCCCTGCCCCCCCCCCCGCCAACAATGGATATTCAGAAGAATACAGGGGAGGCTGGTGGCTCCGATGTCAGTGGGCAGTGACTCTGCTCTGGGTTTCACTCAGAACTCTAAATGAGCTCTCCAAGGTACTCCATACCTTGGAGAGCTCCTTTGGAGTTCTGCCTGGTTCTGACTGAAACCTGGAGTGGAGTTACTGCCCCACTGACATCGGAGCCACCAGCCTCCCCTGTAACAATACCACACTTGAAGCTGGAGCTCCCCATTAACGTTTCCCCCAAGTAAATATTGATGGTGCTGTCCTCCATACGTTTATCTAATCCAGCCTTCCCCAATTTGCCACCCTTTAGATGTGTTGGACTACAAAACCCATCACCAGTGGCCCTGCTGGCTGGGGATTAGGGAGACCAGTTGTGAATTGCCAGAAAAGGGGACACGCATCAGCAAAAAAGAGGACAAAAGAGGACCCCACTTTGCATAACATTTGCATAGGCTATGTATAGATGCAAATTTAGAAAGAATTAATATAGTTTAAATCGAAATGCAGTGCCTCTCGCCATAGTGTGGAAGACTGACCAGGTGAGTGGTGCGACTGTGCGGGGTGCTGTTCAGGTGAGGTTGACGGGCAGCTTCAAGGCCCAGCAGCTCTTCCTTCTGATGGCTCTTTAGCTTTCTGCCAGACGTGGACTGGACAGCCCCTCAAATAGAGGATGCTTTCAAAATAGAGGACAGCCCTCTGGCAGCCACTCAAATAGAAGACTATCCTCTGCAAAAGAGGACACATGGTTGGGTGATGATGGGATTTGTAGTCCAACACAACTGGAGGGTGCCAGATTGGGGATGGCCAGACTCCAAAGCGGGGCAATCAGTTGCAAATGTGAAGCCAAAGCTACTGAGTAAAGAGCTAATTCAAGCAATACTTTTCAAATCCAGGTTATGACAGGTACCCAGGTTGAAAGATCAAAATATGTGCCAGATGCCATTCATTGTGAATGTTGCACATTTGTTTCAACGATCACATCTTCCTTCAATGAGCAGAGAACGAAGGGGGTGGAGAAGGCGATTGTGGCAAGACTTGCCTGGCCCCTGGTGCAAGACCTCCGGAGAGACATTTTTGCCCTTTGTTTAGAAACAGGTTTTCCTCTGGAAACTGTCCTGCCCCCCCCCCCCGCCCCAACCAACCATTGCTGCTTTCTGTTTTTAGAAACCCAAACAAGCTCAGCATCAAGTTCCCTAAATTATTTGACTGTGCTGCAAATATTAACAGGTGAAAATGAGCCTTTGCATTCTCTTCCCCTTTTTTAGCACGGCACTCATGATCTCATCCATGCACAGGAAGCTGCCTTATGCCCAGTCCACCTGGGTCTGTACCATCTGCACTGACTGCTGGCAGCTCTCCAGGATTTCATGAATCAGAAGAGAAAAAGAGTTCCCAGGTGCCTGAAAAAAAACTTTTTCATTCTGCCTGATGCGTTTCAGAAATTTCCTAATTTAGTGGACAACATTAATTAAAGCAACGTTTCATATATGTTTAAGTTTCGTAGGAGTATTATAAAATGTTAACAATGTTTTATGGTGGAATTTTAATTGCAGACCCTGAGGAAGGACATTTCTGAAACACGTTGGGCAGAATATTTCCTTTCCCCCAGGCACCTGAGAACTCTTTTTCTGTTCTGCTTTGCGAAACAAATGCGCCTTCCCCTCTTGCTGTCTCCAGGATTTCAATCAGGAGTTTTTGCCAACCCTATGTGGAGATGTCAGAGAGTGAACCTGTAACTGAGCTATGGTCCTTTCCCTTAAAAACAGAGTAATTTTCCAGTCCTCATTAACTGACATAAAAGATGAATTTAAATAGGGACAGAAGAAACTGCCTTGGCTTACGGAGCTGGTCTTTCTATCCACCATTGAGCTATGGCCGTTCTGCAAAATGCATTCAGGCTTAATTCATTAGTAGAAAGTAAGTACTTCACTGCCAACTGCATAATGCATGCACTGAAAACACTGAGAAAAGCCCATTCTTTTTCCAGTGGAGGCTGGGGGCTCCGATGTCAGTGGGGCAGTGCTTCCACTCCGGGTTTCAGTCAGAACCAGTCAGAACTCTAAAGGAGCGCTCCGATTTACTGAACCCTGTCCCTAAAAGGTGTTCAGCCCCTTGGATAGCCCCTTTAGAGTTCTGATTGAAACCCAGAGCAGATTCACCACCCCACTCATGTTGGAGCCACCAGCCTCCACTATCTTTTACCGCTCTTGTCTTGACGCTTGAGCCACCTGAGTGCCCAGGTGGCCACATCGTGCCAAGGGGCAGCTAGTCGGCATCAGGTCACCTTGCAGTTGGTTCGCCTGAGAGAGGCAGCATCCCGTTTAGGAGGGGGACTGAGGTCCTCTCTTCAACGGAACGTCCTGCTCATTTCAAAATGAGATTTAATGTGAGCGAGCATGTATCCTTGCACATATGAGTACAGTGGGAGGCAAGGAACTGAGGGTGGTAGAGCAGATGCATTGGACAGCAACTCCCATCAGTCTTAGTCAGCAGGGCCGATGGTCAAGAATGCTGGGGGTTGTAGTACAAAACATCTGGAGGGCACCAGGTCGAGGTGAGGCAGAGAGCATTTCCTGAGCTGGCCCCTGGGCTACAGTGGCGCTGGCAAATCTCCCCGGATCGTAGTGCTGCTGCAGGACACCGCCCTGACCCCCCCCGGTTGCTAGCAATGGGGTTAAATACGGCTAAATCCATTACCTCAGTGCCTGCTGTCGGCAGGAGGGCCAGCGACCCTGTCAAGGCCAGCTAAATTCTCCTCAGCCTGAAGGGATTAAGTAGCTGAACTTCTCCACCTCCTTCCGGTGTCCCAGTGCTAGCAGCAGCAGTCTCAAGTGAAGCACGGGGGACAGAAGCGCCAGCCGACTGTGTGGGGCAGGGAGGCGAATGTGCCACAGCTCCATGGGAGGCGCAAAATGAACTAGGCCATTCCTAGCTCTGCTGACCCTTCCTTCCTTCCTTTTCTTAAGCTTTGGTGTGTGGCCTGGCACTAGGGCCGGCCCTACCATTAGGCCAAGCGAGGCATCCGCCTCAGGAGGCAGATTCTGAGAGCAGCAGGAGCAGCCCCCCAAGCTACTCCTCCTGAGCCTCTGGGGGCATGCCCTCCCTTGAAGGGTAGAGCTGTGTGTGCCACACAGCTTGTTCCGCACCCCCTAAACTAGCCGGCTCCCCTCAGGGGTTGCAGCGGACGCGATCCCGTTGCCAAGGTTAAAGTAAGTTTCAGCTGCCAGTCCAGTCAACTTGTCTATGTGGAATAGTGGGGGTGCGCACCATCTTGTTCTTTTTCTCAGGTACCAAAATGTCTTGGGTTGGCCCTGCCTGGCCCCATCATGCCTTAAAAGACAGTGTGGTGTAGTGGTTGGAGTGTTGAACCAGGACCGGGGTGCCGTGGATTCAAGTCCCCACTCGGCCAAGTCCCTACTCTAGGAGAGGAGGAGGATCATGTCCGTCACCATGGGCTCCTTGGAGAAAAGGCGGAATATAAATGTAACAAATAAATAAATAAGAAACGGACATCCCAGCTTCCTATCATCCAGTCTGCCTCCAGCAACATCAGAAGGAAGGTTCAGAACAGCAACAAAGGCAAGCCTTTCTGCATGCAACATATAATTCACCAAAGGAATGTGCTGCCATGTAGTATGGCCATATGTCCTCCTTTGCAGAGGACAGTCCTCTGTTTGAAGGGCTGCCTGAGGACTGCTCTCTATGTTGAGGTGCCCTCTGTCCAGCCCAAGTCCGGTATAAAGAACCATCCGAGAACAGAGCTGGGCCTGGAAGTGGCTCATCCACCGCACCTGGGCAGCAGATGGAGCAGCAGGCACACAGCTCACCTGGTCACCGTCTGACCCACTCCGGTGAGGTGTACCATGCTTCTATTTAAAATAGAGTAATAATGTTAAAATTAGCATCTATATGTATAAATTAGCCTATGCAAATGTTATGCAGATATTATGCGGTACACTGCTTATGCAGATATTATGCGCTGAGAGCAGAGAGCACGGATCCAGCAAGGAGGGAGAGCAACTATCCCGTTGCCTTTGAGGTATATTAACTGCCCAATCAACAGGCTCCGCCCTGCCCCCCCAAACATGGGCTCAATGAGGTGCTTCTGAGTACATGTTCACGAAAATCATCCGCCCTGGCATCCACCCTTTCTCAGATGCACAGCTTCGAATCAACAGGCATCCACCATTTCTCAGCTGTGCTCCTTCATAGCTGCACAGCTTCAGAACAGCAGGGCTGACTCCCCCCGCCCCCCAGCTCAATGACTATTTAAAGTGAGAGGCAGCAACTGAGCCCATGTTCACAACGGCGCAGTTCCAAAGCAGCAGGGCTGCTCTTGCACTCAACGAAGTGGAACTGAAGGCAATGAATTACTTCCGGGTAGACATGTAGACACCGGGGGCTGCGGTGGCTTAGTGGTTAAGACGCTGAACTGCAGACTGGAAGGTCAGCAGGTCAGCAGTTCGAGACCCGAGTGCCGCGTGACGGAGTGAGCTCCCGTCTTCAGTCCCAGCTCCTGCCAACCTAGCAGTTCGAAAGCAAGAAATTGCAAGTAGATAAATAGGTACCGCCTCGGCGGGAAAGGTAACAGTGCTCCGTGCACCTCGGTGTTCAGCCATGCCGGCCACATGACCACGGAAGCGTCTTCGGACAGCGCTGGCTCTTCGGCTTAGAAACGGGGATGAGCACCGCACCCTAGAGTCGGACATGACTGGTTGGGGACACCTTTACCTTTTACCTTTAGACATGTTTACCCCTCTGCTCTCCCCCCGCCCCATGTAGCTTTCCCTTCCGCTAATGAGCCCCGCTTCCACCAGCCCGTGTGCCAAAGCCAGCTGAGGACTCCCGAACAGCACTGCGGCCACTGTGACAGGAGAATCCAACACAAAATGAGTTTGAAAGAAACCTGGATTTAGGGCAAGAAACACTGCACTAGCTACAGAGAGCAGCATGCGTCATCTGACACTATTGATTTGGGGGTGGAATAGAACCGGAGTAAAAGCCCCATGTAGATGGGGCCCAAGCCATTTCGCTCTCCCCTCAGTGGCCAGTTCCAAAGCTGGAGACCTCCAGCTCTCACACTTAGCCGCCTCTGTCCTTTTGTCCCCATACAGCAATTTGCTCAAACTCTGTGCAAATACTCAGTCGTGCCCGCTCCTCCTCCCTCCGATCTGGACCTCCTTGAGCACTGGGTTCTGTTCCGGAGGCCCTGCTGAGGAAGCGTCCTGCATGAGGCCCAATCTGCAGGAATGCGAAGTGGGGCATTACATCCAAACCTCCAAATTGCTCTGAGGCTGGATCACACCAAAGGCCTCTTTTGCCCAGCATTCTGTTCTCACGCTGTGCTTCCAGACAGAGCACTACCAGTCCAAAGGCATCGTGCAGCTGTTCTGTCTTTCTTTCTTAGCAGATTTCCCATGGTAAGAAAAAAGATGGTGGAAAAACACAGGAGGGTTATGAGTGGAAGATGGCAGCTCTGGAGTCTGGGGGCCCCCTGTAAAATTCCATGCATGCAGCGGGGTATCTGTGCCATAAAAGCACCATCTGGAAGCACCCCAAGCAGATGCCTGCAGCACAGATGGAGAGGGGGTGGCCGTCCGGAGGTTGCTGGACTTCAGCTCCGATCCGCCCTCACCATTGGCTTATGCTGGCTAGGCCTGATGGGACTTGCAGTCCAAGAACAAGCGGGGAGCTGCACGTTCCCCACCTCTGACCTACAGGAAGCCCTCAAGCGAGGCAGGAATGCAATAGTTAGAGTGGCCACTTCCGCGTTGCCCAAAAGGAGGACAAAAGGGACGCGGATTTGCATAAAACGCACAAGTGCTCATTCGTAGAGAGAGATGTGGATTTAGAAAGAAGTGCCACGATTCAAATAGAAATGCAACACATCTCACAGCAGACTGGGGAAGCTGGTCACCACCAGGTGGGCCTTGCTGGTCTCCCTTTCTGGGGTTCTTTGGGCAATAGCCAGTGCTGCCGCTCCGCTTATGCCGTAGCACAGTGGAGGCTGGGAGCTCCGATGTCAGTGGGGCAGTGAATCTGCTTCAGGTTTCAGTCGGAACCAGTCAAAACCCTAAAGGAACTCTCCAAGGTGTGGAGCAAGGAGCTACTCCAGGTGCAAAACACCTTGGGTAGCTCCTTTAGAGTTCTTTTTTTTAAAAAAAAATACTTTTAATTCTATTTTTATCTTTATAAATGAAATAAACAGTACCAACAACCTAATCATTATCTACAGTTTCCCAACAATACAGTATTCTTAGGAGGACACAGCAATAACGAAAGAGAGAGAGAGAGAGAGAAAGAAAACAGAAGAAGAAGAAAGCAAGAAAGAAAATGGAAAAATATAAAAAAGTTACTTAAAAGGATTAAATTTAAACTCCGTTACACATAAACTTCAAATCCCATTCTACTTAAAAGTTATACCTATAACACTGGCAATATTACAATTCAGTACAGCATAGATAATCAACCTTACACTTCAATATCATATCATCAGTCTTGTAACAAGGCAGCAGGCCTACAATTCATTTCCAATAACCATATATTGCCCTTCAGTTAACATATAATAGTAGGGCTTAGCAATTTAACCAGCCTAAAATGTTACTAACCAGTCTCATAATAATGATAGTAATAATAATTAAAAAGGAAGGAAATTAGAAAGGATAAAGCTCCTTTAGAGTTCTGACTGATTCTGACGGAAACCTGGAGCAGATTCACCGCCCCACTGAAATCAGAGCTACCAGCCTCCACTGCATAGCACCGGCATCAGCGCCCTCTACAACACCAACAGTGTAGGACAGCTGGGCTGGTGAGGACTAGGGAGAGGGCCTCTTCTGTGGTGGCCCCCGCTCTGTGGCATTCCCTCCCTAGTGACCTCCGCCGTGCCCCCTCTTTGATGAGCTTCTGCCGGGCTTTAAAAACCTGGCTGTCCAGGCGGGCGTTTGGGGTGGGTGGGGTTTTTTTAGAGCAGTGTTGTTTTGTTATTTTTTTTGGTTCAGTTGATGATGTAAATTTCGTATTCGTATTGTACGCCGCCTAGAGTGGCCAGGCAGCCCGCCAGATGGGCGGCTAATACATCAAATAAATAAATAAATAAATAAATATGGGGGTGTGACTGATTTTCCGGGGAAACCTGTCACACCACTGCATGCTGTTGGTGTTGGGCTAGAGGTTGCTTTCGCTAGCACGACGTCAATAGCGTTAGCAGAGCGGCAGTGTTGGATACGGCCCTTATTTTTAAACGGGACTTTGCCCTTCGAGTACGGGACACACTCAGAATAGAGGGCTAGTCAGGTGGTAGGCCAAAGATAATGTTTGCATTTTTTTTTCTTTCTCTCCTCTTTTTTTATGTTATATTGTAATAAAATGCATATTTGTGTGCGTATGTGTGAGTACACATATAAATCTATTTTTAGATATGATACTACTTAAAATTTACAAATGATTTGTTCCTGTTTTTGTCTTTCTCTTAAACTTTGCTTTCCCCCCCTTTTTATTAGCATTATCGCTATTAATATCACTATGGGATTATTGTTGTTGCTGTTCCTTGCTGGTTAAACCTTTAATGTTTATTAATACATGTTAACTGAATAGTAATTTATGGCTAATGGAAATGGATTGTTTACTTCTATTTCTGTGCTAGAAGACTGTTTGGATATTTGGTTTGTCTTTATTGAAGTTTAATACGATTCTGTTTTTTTCTTTTTTTTCTTCTCTTCCTTCTTTTGCTATCCTCTCTTTCTTTTCTTTCTCTACAATACTGTAATGTTGGAAACTGAAGATTTTGATTATATTGTTGGCAGTGTTTATTTTATTTGTAAAAATAAAATAAAAATAGATTCAAAACAGGAGAACAGAGGGCTGTCCTCTCTAAAATAGGCTGCCTGGCCACCCTAGCCTCGGTCACACGTGCTCCCTCACTGAAGCTCCTGATGGAGTTGCAGCGCTCCAAAGAGCGCTTCCGGCCGGGCTCGCTGCCGTTGCCGGCCCCGGGGAGGTGAAAGGCCTTTGCCGACGCCACCCGGCGCCATTTCCTTGTTCTTGCCAGTCACACCAATTTCCTCCCCCTCTTAATCAGATTCACTTTTCCCAGCTGCCCCTTGGGAAGTGCCCAGGGCCATTGCAGAGAAGCCACCCTACACCTCCCTCTCCCTCCGCCAACGCGGCTTCTCCCTCCTGGCTGCACGTGGCTGGCTGCCATGTGCCGAGGCCAGGAGTGCCCGAGCCGCCTTTTGACCTGCCCCACTGGAGGCAGATGCGCTCCAGGCTGCCTCAGTAGCCTGTTTGACAGGAGCAATGCGCGCCCGCAGCAGCCTCCTACTCGGCTCTCTTCCTGCTGCTGTATCGACATTTCCCGCATGGGAGATTTCTCTCCCCCCCCCTCCGCTCCAACACGCCCACATACACAGTGAGAAATGAATTGCCTTCTGGGGAACTAAATGGGAATGTGGAGAAATCGCCACAGCTATGTTAGCAGTTCTGTACACCAGAATGCTATTTAACTGGCTTTAACTGGGCACCAAGGAAGCCACCAAGGAAGCGCTAATCCCGGGCCCAGACTGAGCGCAGAGGAGAGGGAGCTGTGTGGCAGACGACATGAATGCGTGCAAAAGGTCCCACAGGCATTTCCCTTGAAAAGGGTCGGGTGGGAGGTGATGGGAAAACACTGTTCTTGACCAAAAGCCCGGGGAGGAGGTGCCCATCCGGGGAGGCACCACTGGGCTGGCCTAGATGGACAATCGTCTGTCCTAACGTAAGGCAGGTTCCTATTCGCTTCTTTTTCAGAACTTGCAAAGCGCTTGTCTGTAGAAGAAAGGAACGAAAGCGCACCAACTGCTGCATACATTAGAGACAAGGAAGATTAGAACAGGGTATGGAAACCGTTCAGCGCCAAGTGAAAAAGTACCGAACAGCAGCTAATCGAGCAACGGTCCCCAGAAACGGCTTTAACAGCAATGAGCTTGGTGGTATGAGAAGCTCCTTACAAGTGTCCTAACAGGCCATGCTAGGACACTTGTCGCCTATTCCCCGGGTGGAATGTACCGGAACTGTGGTGCCATGATACAGAACGCAAGCTGGGGTGGCCAGGTGTCCTACTTTACAGGGGACTGTCCTCTGTTTCACATGTGTCCTCAGGGGGTGTTCTCCAGAACCCTTCACCAGACTAGATGGTACAAAACACAGGGGGAGAAGAAACAGAAAAGTCCACAAATTAGGCCAGATGTTCTGGCCATGAGCTCTGCAGCTTAGGCTGCCTCCAGATGGAGGGCTCCTAGCACTACCACTGAGAAGGCACTGCGCTGAGCAATGGAAAAATGCAGGACGGTTACCAGTGGAAGATGGCGGCATCTGGGTCTCCCCATAAAATTCCATGAATGAGGCGGGGTGAAGCACCCAGGGTCTCAAGATGAGTCTGGAAACACCCAGAGTCCCAAGACGGAGATGGAGGGCTGAATGAATGAGTCCCTTGTAGGTGTTGCAGATGTCGGATTAACCCTGGCTTTCTGGGATTGAGGGCTCCTTCACACCGGGCTTTTATCCTGCGATTGAGATTGCTCCTTCATGGAACTTTGCGGGCTCTTTACATGACGCCGTGACCCTCCAGGGCGTCTCCTGCGCTAAGTGCCCTTCGTTCCGTTTTTAAATGGATCACACATAATGAGCTATCAAATGACCCCATTGTGTTCCGCTTGAGTTCCCTCCGTGAAAAGAGGAAAAGCAGCAAGGAGAGAGATGTATGTATTTATTTATTACATTTATATCCCACCTTTTTTCCTCCAAGGAACTCAAGGTGGCGTACATAATCCTCCTCATCCATTTTATCCTCACAACAACAACCCTGTGAGGTGGGTTGGGCTGAGAGTCTGTGACTGGCCCAAAGTCACCCAGTGAGCTTCCATGGCCGAGTGGGGACTAGAACCCGGGTCTCCCGACGCTCAGTCCAGCACTCTAGCCACTACACCATCAATGAAAGATAATGGAAGTCTCAGATACGGGGAGAAGGGGGGGCGGGGAGGAAGCGCATGTAAAGGGAGTCAGTGGTGATCCTGCATTTAAAACGGAAGCAGAAAGCCCCGTTTGCAGGATTTTAGGCTGGTGTAGAGATGTCCAAAGAAGCAATGGCTGAGCCCCATTCTGAGTCAAAGAAGCAGTGGCGTTTCAAAGAAGCAGCAGAAGCTTCACCTAGTTCAAAATGCAGCTGTGAAGGTCTGAGGCCTACAGAGGCAAGGAAAAGAAAAAGGTCAGGCCTAGAGGCCTGGGTTTCTTTTTTTTTGTTGGGAGGGGGTATTCCCTGAGGGAAGCACTTTCATTTCCCCAGTTAGGTTTCATTTTCCTGAGCCAAGTTTCATTTCTTCAGGTTTGAAACAGTACTTTCGGTTTTGGGGGGTAAAAAGGGAGAGAGAGTTCGGGGAGAGAGAGAGGACGACCAGAGCAGGAAGAGAGAGCAGGAAGAAGCAGCCTGGAGAAATGCAGCTACGGTAGAGGAACTGGTGTTTTTGCAAGCTTTATTTTCTCTTAATGCCTTTTGTATCATGCAGCAGTATTGAGAAAATACCTTTAGATGTAATTTGCTTGTTTTAATTTACCAGTGAACTGTTGTGGTCAACACCCAAGTGTCTGAAGTGCTAATCACCCCATGTCTACAGCCTAAATTCCCCTCTTTACAGGGAAGGGGAAGTTTAAAAGAAAGAAGGTGGGACTCTTAAGGAGGAAAGAGATCCTTAAGGAGTTGCTCAGGGGGTCCCGGTCATAAGGGGAACCCTGAAAACAGCAGACTATTGTCTGGGGTGCATGTTACGTATCATATAACACCAGTCTTGAAACAGCTGAACTGGCTTACGATTTGTTTCTGAGCACAATTCAAGATGCTGGTTTTGCCTGCAGTGCCTGAAACGGCCGGGGCCCGGGGCACCTGAAAGTCCACCGCTGGACCCGTATGAGCCTGCCAGTGGAGGCTGGTGGCTCCTATGTCAGTGGGACAGAGCATCACACCTTGGACAGCTCCTTTCGAGTTCTGACTGAAACCCGGAATGGATTTACTGCCCCGCTGACACTGGAACCACCAGCCTCCACTGGAGCCTGCCCCAAATGTGTGCTCCTCATCTGAGGCCCTGTTGCATGTCCCGCCCAGTGGTGCAGCTAGGGCGGACCTTGGGTCCAGAAAGACCAGGGCCCACGGGACCCCCCAGTGACCCCCCCAGAGAGCGGCAGGTGATCAGGGCAGCAGAAGCAAACACCATTTTATTCCTGTGGTCATGATGGTGCTATGGTTTGAAGGAATTTAAAATGCAGAACTGCACATACTCAGAGTATATTTTTTAATCAGGTTGGCAGGTTTGTTGTTCGAATTGTGAGAAACTAACATATCAGGAATGTAGAAGTAGTTTTAAAGCTTGGAATGGCGGCCGGGGGCAGCGGGAAGTGGAAGGTTAGTTATGTGCTTCACAAGTTATTTATTTCTTAGCTTTATATCTTGCCTTACCTCCAAGGAGCCCAAGGTGGCTGACATGGTCCTCTTCCTCTCCCTTTTATCCTCACAACAACCCTGTGAGGTAGGTGAGGCTGAGTATCAGTGGCTGGCCTAAAGTCACTCAGTGAGTTTCATGGCTGAGTGAGTACTAGAACCCGGGTCTCCTGAGTTCCAGTCCAACACTCTAACCACTACACCACAATGGTAACACATGAGGCCATCTAAAGGGACCCCCCCAAGACCATGAAGTCCAGGGTTTAAAATTACCTAGCTGCACCACTGGTCCCAACTCTAGAGAGATGAGGTTGCTGGGCACTCATAACAGGGCCTTTTGTGTAGCAGCCCCCTAGTTGTGGAACTCCCTCTCCAGGGAGGGGAGGTTAGGCTATCCTCATCCTTAGTGCCCTTTAGACAGCTGTGGAATACTGTTCCACTGAGCTTGTAATAGTTAATGCAGCTCTGTTTTTATTATTAATCCCCGGTTTAAAAATGTATATAATGTAATTTAAATATGTTTTAGGTGTTTGTATTTTTATGTATTTCATTCTTTTTTCATTGTACATCGCCTCAAGTGCTCGTTGAGTGGAGGGGCAATCCCCCCAAATGGTCTAAATAAAATAAAAAACAATGTTCTGACAATATAAAGGCTGGTGGCTGTAACTCAGAACCTGCAGGGAAGGTATGAATCTACCAGTCAAATATTAGGTCCGTCTAGCGTAGTTTTGTCTACTGCAGTTTTCCCCAACCTGGCGCCTTCCTGACGTGCCATACTGGCTGGGGTGATGGGATCTGTAGTCCAGCACATCGGGAAGGCACCAGGTTGGGGAAAACCGGCCCATTGTGCCTGGTGACAGCGTTCCAAAGTCTTGCTGCTAACACATCTTCTTATGCAGAGATGCCAGGGTCTGATCCTGTGACTTTGCGCATGCTACACTTTGCGCCAATGAGATATGACACTTTGCTTCCCCATCCTTCTCCATGTGTCAGAAGCCATCCATCCCACTCTTATCTGCCTCAGCGGAGTGGGATGTGCTTGGGCAGGGTCTCTTTCGCATTACTTCCAGGATCTTAAGAACATGCGCCATGCTTCAGGTAATGCACGCTAAATAGGTGTTGAACAGTAACCATATGCAGGATGCAATAATGCTGGGAATTATCTCTCATAAGAGCTAGCCCACTGTTCCAGGAGATCCAAATTCATAATACTTATATATACACTTTGCCTATACCAACCTGGCTGGGGATAATGGGAGTTGTAGTCCAAGACATCTGGAGGGCACCAAGTTAGGGAAGGCCGATACACGTTGTCTCAGTTACTCTTACAACAGCCCTGTAAGGGAGGTCAGTGGTATCCACATATTACAGATGGGAGTTTGAAGGACGGTGGCATTCTCAGCTCAGTCTCTTCCCCACACTAGCTCTGAGAAGACCATTGTTTCCAGCCGGGGACTGCAGAGCTGCTTCACAAACGTCAGAAGTACCTGAACCTTTTCTGGATGCAGGCCCAGTCCTACCATTAAGCCGAGCGAGGTGGCTGCCTCTGGTTTGGGATGTTGCGGAAGGGCAGCAAACTGTTACTTTATTTACCTTCTTCCTGCTGCATTTTAACTCCCAGAGAGAGGGGGATCATGGGATATTTCTGTCTCAGGTTCTGAAATAACTTGGCCAGCTTGCGGTATTATGCATCTTGGCTTGCAGTGTGGGGTGGGGGGCATGTGTTATCCTGCCTCAGGCAGCAAAATGTCAGGGGCCAGCCCTTTCCGGGAGTACAGATGTGGCTTAGCTCTTCCCGTGCTGCGTCTGTTTAAGGCCTAGGAGTGACCCCAGTCCAGGCCACCCTCCCCTCCCATGTCACAGCCAAGGACACACAATAGGAAGCAGACTTTGGCCTGTCCGTCTGAGCGGCGGGGGAGCCTTCCCTCCCTGCCACCCGGGCTCAGCGCCCTGATGTGCCACTCTGCTTCCGGCGACCCTCACTGTTTCTCTAGTGACACACCAGAGCAGGACCTGTTTTCTTGATCACTGTCGGGTTAAAAGGTTGCCACGATTTCCCAATACCATGAGCATTCAGTTCTTTATTATTTATTAAAGAAACCTGTTCTGCTTTTTTCCCCTTTCTGAATAAACATCTACACCTAAGACAGGAAGCGTCTTCTTTGATGATCACCTCCCTGCATTTTCCCACACCGCCCATCTAAGGCGGTGTGGGAGGGACAGGAGTCTTGCAACCCAACAGGGAGGAGGCAGCGCTCCCTCGGAAAGCCCCCCAAATGCACCTTCCGAAGCATGGTTACTCAGAAGTAAGGCCCTCTGGGTCTAATAGGACTGTATGCCTGCTCAATGAGTTTGCAGCCTTCAAGGACCCAGATTCTTAACCCCGGCTAGCAATAGGCCAGTTAAAATGTCCACATGTTCAAGTCAAATGGGGGCTCCCCAACTCAAATGCCCTTCCCAATCTACTTCGTGCACAATTTAAAGTGCATTTATTTTTCACTAGCAAATGGACCCAGCTTTGCATGGGCTGGAACAGCCCTTCATTTGATACCGCGAAGCCTTCAAGCGCAGCTGTCAGTGTTAGACCTGGCAAGCACAGTGTGTCCAAGTGAAGCCACGGCTGCTAAGCACTGGCCCTGTGATATTGCGCCCCCTAAGTCCCACTCCTTCCCCTGGCTTCCGCCTGTATGGACTACGGAGCTGCGTGCTGCTTAGGGAACTCTGCTCCTAGTGACTGACGATGTCACTGTGGGCTTCAACCACATGGACACATTTACATTAATTAAATGTAATAATTAATTAAAATAATTGTTTTCAAGAAATAAAATAACCCCAAGGTGCACACTCCTAGAGCTTCACCACACCAGGCTAAAATCCTGCATTGTTACCGGGGCTTCCGCTTCGGGATTCTTTGCGGGTTTAGCATTGGCTCCTTCACAGGGGGCGGACACGTGCTTTCTTGGGGGGATCGGGAGGGGTGACGCAGGGCTCTCCACCACCGGGAGATGGGCCCATCGCACTGCACGAAGGATGGGTCAGCGCGCCTGCTGCAGACCCCACAGGACGCGGCGCGGCATGGAGGAATCTCAAGAAGGCGGCAGCCCGGAGGCGGGTGGGGGATGGGGGAGGTGCATTTTTCATACGTTCTGTTATACAGCCACTAGTTGGTACTGCCGATATATCAGATTATCTCCACGCCTTTTCAAAGCAGGATAAATGAGGAAAAGCATGCGAGGTGTCCTGGAGGTTGATGTCGTCGTCTAAGTGACCCACAAACATCCATGAGTGGCCAGTCATGAGTGCGAAATAAATCACTCATGTAAAGAAGCTCCTAGTGTCCCCTAACCATGCATGCCAAGTTTCAGGAGTCTAGGTTGCACAGTCTTGGTGCTGTGTAGGGATGGACGAAAGTCCCTTACCTGTCCTCGAGGCTTGCTTCGCGGTGGGGGGGGAGGTGCTTTGCTTCTCCCCCCGAAGTTCATGCGAGAGGGGGGAGGCGCCCCACCTCGCCTGGCCGAAATTCAGGCCGGGCGGGAGGCGCCCCATCCCTCGCCGGCGAAATTCAGGCCGGGTAGAAGCGCCCCGTCTACCCGGCCGCGAAAAAAAAACCAAAAACACCACCCCCGTGATAGGCTACGTAACGATTAACGTAGCCTATCACGGCTAGATTTCCAAAGTCAGCCGTGATAGGCTACGTTAATCGTTACGTAGCCTATCACGGAGGTTTTTTTTTTTTTTTTACTGCACTTGTAATGGCGGCGGCGGCGGCAGCCGGTCGAAAGACCGGCTGCCGCCCCCGACCCTGATGAAGACCCGACGAACCGCCGCTGGGACCCGCCGCCGGGAGGGACATTCGTGAAAGGTAAGTCCCATCCCGGGGGGGCGGGGGGGCAGAGAATTTCACCGCCAATTTCGGGGGGCCGAATGCATTGGCACTCGGCCTCCCGAAGTTTCGGGGAGAAATTCTCCCCCATCCCTAGTGCTGTGGCACTTGACTGACAGGCACACATCCTTTTATTATTAGAGATTTGTTGCATATCAGCATATGTCTGCACTTCTTTTGTGAGGATGTTGTCTTTCCCGTGCACATAAAGTGCATCATTTAATACATTTTTTAAAAAATTAAACAAAAAACACCATGCCCCCCTAGGCAAGGCTAGCAGGCCAAGCAACTGCAGAACTGACCGGTCCCCTGGGCAGAGCCTGGCAGAATCTGGACTTTATTGGCTGTTTGGGAATCCAAGAGTGACAGAACATGGTCCAGTTGCTCAAACTCGTAAGGTACTGTACTGGCTGCTTAGCAACCCTAAAAAGGCAGTAGCTGTTCCATCTCTATGTAACTGATGAGTGGAATGTGGTGTGAACTTCACAAATACTTGATATTTTTCTATGATTAGAGACTGGAACTCGACATCCCCTTCTCTGTTTCCCCATCATTTCATGAATTTGTTATTTGTTAGGACTGTCAACTAATTAAAGGGTTTTTACAGTCAATCAATGGCTTTTGAACCAATGAACCAATGAATCAATTAATTTATTCAATGTAAATAAACTGGTTTACTAACCCAGTTCCTCAATATACGTGTTTGTTGAGATGTGGGAAAACATACAATTTAATGAATGAAAGCCGCCACTTACAGGGATTAGGCCAGCCTAGGCCAGCCTTTACCAACCTGGCGCCTTCCAGATGTGTTGGACTGCAACTCCCATCATTTTCAGCCATTGGCCCTGCTGGCTGGGAGTGATGGGAGAGAGCCCTATGAAGAGAGACTGAAAGAACTGGGCATGTTTAGCCTTGAGAAGACTGAAGGGAGATAGGATAGCACTCTTCAAGTCCTTGAAAGGTTGTCACAGAGAGGAAGGCCAGGATCTCTTCTCGATCATCCCAGAGTGCAGGACACGGAATAATGGGCTCAAGTGACAGGAAGCCAGATTCCGGCTGCACATCAGGAAAAACGTCTTGACTGTTAGAGCAGTACGACAATGGAACCAATGACCTGCGGAGGTGGGGGGCTCTCCCACACTGGAGGCATCCAAGATGAGGCTGGACAGCCACCTGTCAGGGATGCTCTGACTTAGATTCCTGCACTGAGCAGGGGGTTGGACTCGATGTTCTTGTAGGCCCCTTCCAACCCTACTATTCTATGATTCTATGATGGGAGTTGCAGTCCAACACATCTGGAGGCACCAGGTTGGCAAAAGCTACTTAATTTATCAGCCACTTCAAATGTGCATCCCTGAGATTTGTTTCTATTTCGGAGACCGTGTCCTCTCCCTCCATTGTATATCTAGTCCAGCTTGACCTCTTTTTTTCTTTTGATTTTTTTTAACTGTGGTGGGAAATCAGTGCAGCTATTCTCTCCCCACCCCCTGTCTGTTGCTTCTGGCTGAGATATGGGGATATTGTCAAAGAAATGGGAACTGCAAGAGAGATCGCACAAAGCTTCTGACGGCGTGTTGCAGCACGTTTCGTGGCCCACGGTACGGAAAGAACCAGTCCGACCAAATATAGCTGCAACTCACTCGTGGCTTTCTTGGGGAACCAGTTTTTCCAGACTCTCGCAACAGCTGGTGTTTCCAGCCCTTCCTCGAACCTTTGCCTCCAATTCAAAGCTGGCTTTTCAAACCTTGGCAGGAGGGAATAGATCGAGGGCCCTTCCACAGCCCAAAACAAGGCGCCCAGAGGGCTGGCCTTGGGCATTCGGGAATGAGGGGGGAAAAGAGGAAGTATTTTCCCTGCATACACCAGATCCTAGCTGCGCAAATTTCAGCCATGGCAGGCCACGCTGAGATGGAAAACCCAAGTGGCCTAGCACTAATTGACAGAATCTGCGCAAGCCCCATGGAAGTGAACAGGAACCAGCGCACAGAGGAGTTCCTGCTGGATTGGGCCTGAGGTCAATCCCCTGCCGTTCTTAATGGTAGCCCAAAGGCGCTGATAGAGGTGGCCACTGAACAGTAATCCCTTGTGATTGGCACACCTCTCTTTCACTTCAATGGGGCCCACATAGGAGAGCTTCCCACTGATACGGGAGGGCCATTTTTTGGCAGAAAGGCGGGATGAAATAAACAAATAAAATAAATATATCCTTCTGCTGCCCTTCACAGCAACAAACCCACGTTCATAGGAACATAGGGAGGTGCCTTATGCTGAATCAGCCCATCAGCCCATCTATTCCAGAGTATTGTCGACTGACTGGCAGCGGCTCTCCAGGGTTTCAGGCAGGGTTTTTTTCCTGCCCTACCTGAAGATGCTGAGGATCCAACCTGAGACCTTCTGCATAGGCTCTACCACTGAGCCACAGTCCCTCCATTCATCCTACCTTCCCTCCCCCACCAAACACACATACATTATTTTTATTTTTGTATGTATTAGATTTATTAGCCACCCATCTGGCCAGCTACCTGGCCACTCTGGGCAGCGTACAATACAAATAACAACGCAAAATACAACGAATTAAACAATCAACTAAACAAAACATCATTGCTCTAAAAAACCCCACCCCACCCCAAACACCTGCCTGAACAGTCAGGTTTTCAAAGCCTGGCAGAAGCTCATCAAAGAGGGGGCATGGCGGAGGTCACTAGGGAGGGAATTCCACAGAGTGGGGGCACCCCAGAAAAGGCCCTCTCCCTAGTCCTCACCAGCCTAGCTGTCCTGGCTAATGGGACAGACAGAAGGCCATCCGAGGCCAATCTTGTTGAGCCGCATCCCTGGTGCTGCTGGAGGCGCTCCTTAAGATAGAATCATAGAATAGTAGGGTTGGAAGGGGCCTACAAGGCCATCGAGTCCAACCCCCCTGCTCAATGCAGGAATCCAAGTCAGAGCATCTCTGACAGATGGCTGTCCAGCCTTGTCTTGAACGCCTCCAGTGTGGGAGAGCCCACCGCCTCCCCTGGTCATTGGTTCCATTGTCGTATTGCTCTAACAGTCAGGACGTTTTTCCTGATGTTCAGCCGGAATCTGGCTTCCTGTAACTTGAGCCCATTATTCCGTGTCCTGCACTCTGGGACGATCAAGAAGAGATCCTGGCCTTCTTCTCTGTGACAACCTTTCAAGTACCTGAAGAGTGCTATCATATCTCCCCTCAGTCTTCTCTTCTCAAGGCTAAACATGCTCAGTTCTTTCAGTCTCTCTTCATAGGGCTTTGTTTCCAGTCCCCTGAACATCTTTGTTGCCCTCCTCTGAACCCTCTCCAGTTTGTCTGCATCCTTCTTAAAGTGTGGTGCCCAGAACTGGACACAGTACTCCAGATGAGGCCTAACCAGTGCTGAGTAGAGGGGAACTAGTACTTCCCGGGATTTGGAAGCTATGCTTCTATTAATGCAGCCCAAAAGAGCCTTTGCCTTTTTTGCATCCACATCACATTGTTGGCTCATATTCAGCTGGTGATCGACAACAATTCCAAGATCCTTCTCGCTTGTAGTGTGGTTGAGCCACGTATCCTGCATCTTGTAACTGTGCATTTGGTTTCTTTTTCCTAGGTGCAGAACTTGGCATTGATCCCTATTAAATGTCATTCTGTTGTTTTCTGACCAGCCCTCCAGTCTATCCAGATCACTTTGAATTTTGTTTCTGTTTTCCAAAGTATTAGCTATCCTGCCCAATTTTGTGTCATCTGCAAATTTGATCAGCATTCCCTGCACCTCCTCCTCCTCCATAGACTGGGCCAGAACCGGAACTTCCTTCATACAGTCCTATTCAGACCCAGTATTCCATCCGTTTCTTCAAAGAACCCTGAATAACAAAATGTTTCAGAACCTGGAGAGCATTGCGGTGGTGAAAGCTGGTGTGACGTGTGGACATGACCATTGGCAAACACAGGTACTATCCTAGAGGTCCACTCACTGGAGAGCGGGAACTGGCACCCTTTTCAGGACTCTCTCTCTCTGTTACATGGGAAATGGGCCCACGGCCTCCCTGCCACCCTAACTGGGGTGCAGCGCAGGGAGCGCGCACTCTTCAACGTGGAGGAAAAGCCCACACATTTTTAGAAGCCACCAGGGTAGGCAGGAGGGCACCTGGCTTGCACACGCTTCCTGTTTCCATCACAGCGCAGCGTCGTGAGCCGTGTAGAGTGAGGCCAGCAGCTTCCTTCCTGCATGACTCAGCTCTGCCACAAACAGCCCTACCCCGCTGGATCAACAGTGTCTTTGGCCATTCCTCCAAAAGGTCAGCGACGAGGGCCCCGCAGCAACAGATGCAGATGGGGAAGTGGGAGATGCACCCACTTCCTAGCCGGAGGGAAGGTGGGCTGAACGCAGAGCAGCGGTCATTCCTCACCACAGCGAGAGAACCACAGACCAATGAAGACATTGAAGTAAAGCAAGGGGGCAGAACCTCAGGCCTGCGGCTCAAATCCAGACCCCCCCCCCACCCCAGCTTGTCCTGAAGGTCAACTGAAGCACCAGTTGTTTGGTGGTTTCCTGGCTTTTGTGAAGGCCCCCCCCCCCCTTAAAGGTCGAAATGCCTCTCCTAAGGCTTGGTTTCGGACCATAAGAACTTTAAGCAAAAATATACTGTGTCTTTTGCCTCGGCTTTTTTGCCTTTGACCCTGACCTCCAATGGAATGCGGCCCCTGGGAGCGTCTCCAAAATGGAATTCCGCCCCTTTGGCTGAATGGTGTTCTGCACCCCTCCATTAACAGCTCCTGGGAGCCTGGCCACAGAAGAGGAGACGGCCTGCAGTGTACGATTGCTGGTATTGACCTTTGCTTCCTTCCAGCCAGTTTGGGTCCAGGAAATGCTACGGGATCAGATTGGCCTGTTCAATCATTCCCACTGCATCAAGATAACCCAGCGGTCCCAGCCTCAGAAAAGGCAGCCTTTTCATGTCTCTGCATGAGTACCTGCTCTCTGCCTTGCTTCCTTCCAAACAGGCTCCATGGAAGATTGGTAATGCTACAGTATAGTGAGTATAATCATACCAATCATTCCTGATGCAGACAAGCCATAGAATTAGCCTACCTCCCAAGTACCTGGTCATCCTCTCTCTGCATGAGTCCCTGCTTAGTGCTTCGAGTTTTTTCTGGCAGTTTTCACTGGGCCCAGGTAATTCTGCCACTTTTCCACATGGGATGGGGGGTGAGGGCAGGAAACCCTGAATGCTCCAGAGATACAGCAGAACAACTTGCCTGCTGCCACTCTGCACGAGTCACCGCTCTGGCCAGCGTCCCTCCAATCAAGAGGCACTCCCAGAACAGTGATTCATGCGGACACATAGAGGATGCAAGCAGGCAATTTTTACACTTCCACAGTCTAGAACGAAGGCACTGGGGGCTTTAGTTTCAATTCAGGGTGAAATGTGTGCCTCCACTATCACCAAAAGTTGAGGGAAGTCCTGGAGTAGAGGAACACACTGGAAGCGAATCTGTGGGTGGACAGAAAAAGGTTGCTCTCTCTACCTCACTGGAGACGCTGTGGCCGCTGACTTTGCCAAACACTGACACAGGAGAGGCCTGGCATTGCAATGTCAGGCTAACAGTCCATGTTAAATCATTGAGACTAGGGGATGGTGGTAAAAAGGTTTTCTGATCATCCAAATGGGGATGAGTAAAATCGGGCATGCAGTGAGTTATGATGGCCTGACAAAAGGCCATAGGACAGCTTTCGCCAACCTGGAGCACTCCAGATCTCTTGGATTACAACTCTCATAATCCCCCAGGCAGCATATCTGGCTGGGGGATTATGGGAGTTGCAGTCCAACAGATCTGAAAGCTGCAAGGTTGTTTAAGGATGGAACCCTCTCAAAGTGGCCTAGAAGATAAAAACCACACGAAGTGTCTCTGTTGAAATACTAGAAGCCTCCAAGGCAAGATGGCAGAGTTAGAGTGCTTGGTCTCAAAGGAGAACATAGATATAGGGAGCATCACAGAAAACTGGTGGAACTAAGAGAACCAGCAGGATATGGTCACCTCTGGATACAAGCTTTAGAGGAAGGACAGGAATGAGCGTACCGGGGGTGTTCTGTCCCGTTAAAGATGGCATAGAAGAAATGAACGAGAAATCTCAAAAGGGTCAGAGATGCTGGAGGTGTCAATATCAGCCCAAAATAATACTGGGGAGATACTATCACTCCCTGATAAAAACATTCTTCCCCTCTGAAAGAAAACCTTTTCAAGAGTGACGTTTGCCTCCTGATTTAGAGAGGGCGCCTGAGCGAGCAAGCACAGGAGGGTGGGAGGGAAGTGTAATTCAGCTATCAGAAGTTGTACTGATGGGAATCTCCAGGTATTTGTTATGCTTGTACCTTTTCCGTTGTGGAACTGGAGAGCGAGCAGAGGGATTTTCCTTCTCACACTCTCAGCTAACTCCTGCTCTGAAAAAGAAGTGTCTCTTCCCCACCCCCGACGGGAAAGTATGCTGCCATCATATCATGAAGGGCCATAGCTCCATGGTACAGCCCCCGTTTTGCATGCAAAAAGTCCCAGGTTCGATCCCTGGCATCTCCAGGTAGGGCTAGGACACTCCTGCCTGAAACCCTGGAGAGCCGTGGCCGCCAGTCAGTGGTGACAATACTGGGCAAGATGGACCCAGGGTCTGACATGAGGCTGCTTCCTGTGTGCCTTCCTTCCCCCTCAGAGCACCTTCAGCTCTTTTGAAGGCGCTTCATAGAGCCAAGACTGAGGACAAGCTGAAAGGCGCTCGGCGCGCGCACGGTCACAGAGCATCTCTCAGTGGCTGGGTGGGGCAGGACAGCCAAGGGAGGCTCCGTAAAGAGCGGCAGGCCAACCCCAGGTATGCCGTGCTCCGTTCAGACAGATTGGCTGCAAAAAGTTCAGGTCTCGAAGCCCGGCTGACAGGCTGCTGAGCCCAGGCTAGCAGTACTGTGTGAGCGGCCATAAGAGGCTTGTCTGTTCAGGCAACTAACTTAGGCATAATCAGTGCTTGGAAAGGGGGGGGTGACTGCACCTGCTTGCCCCCCCCCCCCGCCCCTAAGCTCTGGCTGTTGTTAGGCTCTTCTTTAAAGAACTTACTATTTTCGCTAACAAACGAACTTGAGAAAACGTACACCTAGAAACAGATGCAGGCAGAGCAAAGAACACCAGTGCTCACATTCCATCCAGCACAGGCCATAAACAGCAGTCTGAAGCATAGGGCTGCTTTCAAGGGTTCCTCTCCTGTGCAAGCACCGAGTAATTGCTGACTCCTAGAGGGATGCCGCTTTCGCTGGCGTTTTCATGGCAGACTGTAGCGGGGTGGTTTGCCATTGCCTTCCCCAGTCGTGACTACCTTTTCCCCAGCAAGCTGGGTACTCATTTTACCGACCTCGGAACGATGGAAGGCTGAGTTGACCTGAGCTGGCTACCCGAGACTCTGCTTCCGCTGGGGTCGAACTCAGGTCGGGGGAGAATTTCGGTTGCAATACTGCCGCCTACCACTCTGCGCCACATGAGGCTTTTCAAGGGTTAGGGGTACCCTAGAGAAAGCACAGAATAAAATGGTACCATTTTGCCTAGGCTGTAGCACTTCAGGCTGCAAGGGCAGGATTGCAGGTTGGAGCACTCTCGGCTGAAAGAAGTTGCTGTCACGGGGGATAAACTAACTCTTTTCTCAGATACGTTTTTAATATACACAGCATGGGCAAATCATTTCCAGAGGGGAAGCAAAAGAATATGGACCCCTTACACAAACAGAGGCTAAGGTACAGTCCAAGAAGAGTGCTGGGAATTGTAGCACATCTGGAGGGCACCAGGCTGGAGAAGGCTATACTAGGTTTACAGTATAAGGTTTGATAACTTATGGCAGGGGTGTCCCAATTTGGGGGGGGTCAGTAGGCACATTTGGAATGTTGAGTGTCATGGGATGCTCTCACAAAATGGCTGCCATGGAGTCAAAATACTTCCCATGTATAAAACGGCTGTCATGGTGTCAAAACACTCATTTCTCAGAAGGCAAATTGATGGACTAAAAGAAAAGTCACTTGTTCAAGAACCTCAGTCCAAGGCAGAAGTGGGGTCTGAGTGCCCAGACACAAAGCCATTATTTTGAACCCCAATAAAGAAGGCACCCTTCGGTTTCCAGCATACCACCCTCCCAGTAAAAAAATAAAATATAATTAATAATAAAATACCTTGTCTGTGGGCACATTAGTGTGCACATGCACCATATTAGAGACCCCAGACGTAGGGGTACGGGGTAGTTATAAAAGCTGCCTATGAGGACCATTTTACTTCCACGCCTCATCTCATCTCTAATATTGGGGCGGGGGGAGGTGGGGAGAATGGGATTTTCTTTGACCCTTCTACATGTCATCAGTTACATCAGTGCATACATCCAGCAGCGTTGATACAAGTGAAGTTCTTCACATGCTTCTCCAGAAGCTTCGGCCAACCCCTTCCTTAATGCCCAAATACTGGATGCCCAAATCATGGAAATTTGCTACACTGCCGTATTTTTTTTAAACCTCCCAAGATTTCAGAATAACCAAGATTATGTTCCATAAACCCTTCAATCAGTGGTGCTGATTGAAGCTTCCAAAGTGGTAGGGATAGAATCTAGGTTTCCACAGATTTAGCCAGCTGCAACCATCTTTTAACTGTTGTACAATAGCATGCTGCCACCTCGTGGCCCACAGATAAGACAGCGACATAGTATGTGCAGGTTGGTAACTGGAAGGCATTGAGGGGTTAACAGAAATGCAGAGCAAACTATCAGACTTTAGTTAACTTGCAGCTTTGGTTTGCAACACAAACTACGCAAGGCCCGCCTACCCCAACTACAACATCCCCTAGCCACCATAGCAGTCCAATGTATCTGGAAGGCACCAAGTTGGGGAGGCTGGCCTAGATTATAGGGACAACTACAAAGTGAATTTTTATGCTTTCTCTGAGATGCTTGTGCACTGTGGATTAGCCCAGAGGTTCACCTTGTCCCACCAGCAATTTCCTGCAGTGGTTGGGCAGATGCTCCCCAGAAGCTGATCATGATGGAGGTGATACAGTGGCTGGGCAGATGCTCCTGAGAAGCTGATCATGATGGAGGTGGCCATCCCAAAGTTGTAATCTACACCACACTGCCTCTGAGATCCGGCTGATAGACCTGTCTCCCTTGAATATGTGTCTTTTTAAAAAAGAAAGCTATCCATCCGAATGGCTATCACAATGTTCTACCCATTTGTGGCCCATTAAAGTGTTGGTTTTAAAAGCTCCTTGAAGACACATACGAAGATACTGATCTGTAAAAGCTAATCATTCATACACATCCAAAGATGTCACTGCAGCAGCTCCCCAGTCCTGAACAGGGAGCCGGTTTCTCGTACACCATGTGTGGAGAGCATCTTTGGCACTGGAAGGAATGCTGTGATGAAACACAGGCATTGTGAACAATCCCAACTGGCAGCAGTGAAAGTGTAAATGACCGTCCCAAAATAAAAATAGGTCAAATCCACATCAAATCCAGATGCATGCACAGCCACGGATTAGTTTGCAACCGTTTGGAAGATGCATGAGACTTTTGAGATTTCAGCAGACGAGACATCTTGGGGCAGGGTGTCCTATAGCCACTCCCCACAACTAGCAAAGCTGGAATAATGCAAAATCATAAGTGGCATAGTTTCCAACACTTGTAGTTTTTGTTTTAAAAAACCATGGTGTACATACAGGCCTGATTCGGATGTGGATATCCCACCACTTCGGCAGCTGATCCACGGGTCGAAGGAAGCTGACCAAGTCCCAGTTCGCATGCTCGCTTCTGCGCTGCTAAACAACCCAGGGACGCCATACCCATGGTTTGTTCTTGGGTTTAAACTCTGGATTGTGTCTCCCTCGACAACCCGGAGTCCTGGGTTCACATGTCATGGAGAACAACACAGGGATGTGGCGTCCCTACAGAATAGGTCAAACAGTCCAGAGCCAATGTGCTCGACCACGGACTCCCATGCGCTTCCAAACAATCCATGGTTTGTGGTATGCGAACCAGGTCTACTCTTCAAGGGGGCACAGTGCAAGTCTCGTCTCCAGAAGCGTAATGGGATGATGTTCCTGCTGGTGTACTGACCTCTCTAGGTTTGGATAATGCCAAGGTATGGCAGATACAACACTGCTAACCAGCAGTAAAAAATGCAGTACTATGTTCTTATTTATTCTCTTCCCAGAAGACACAATATTGACTTAAAACTATCTCCATTTTGGGATGCAAGCATGTGTGGGGAAAACTTGAACAGATGTTCCAAGCATGAAGAAAACCACTGCTCCAGCAATGGGAGGCTCTAGCCCACCATCTCCCCAAAGGACTGACTCATGAGGCTGTTGTACCAATCGATTACGTTTATTGTTACTTTGGTTCTCAAAGAAACACTAGCTTTAAGTAAAAGCGCAAGGAAGTCCATAATAGCTATGTTAACAGGCCCTGCCGGCCACAGAACAAGACCGAAGACGTCTTCATGCACAATTCCATCGTGCCCCACTCCATATATACAGCCTCCTGTAACCATTGTTTACCAAGCTAAGAAGAGGAGCTTCCTCAGTTTAGTGCTGGATCTGCTCAACTCAGCTTGGATATCTCACATTTTCTGCTCCATGTGGAACTTAAAAACAACAACACAGAGAACGAGAGAGTGTGGGAGAAGCACCCAATTTTTCACTGGCACAGAAATGGTTCTCCAAGGATATTTATACACAACAACTTCTAGTCTCACTAATGGATCATTCTGCTTTGTATTATTGGAGGACAGCGCAGCAAGTATAACTTCTTTCTACAGCAGCACATTCCGTGGGTGCCACCAACAACCCACTGCAGGCAGACTCAAATTATGGTGCATAGTGCAGGTGAGTGCATACGCTTAGAAAAAGAGCGTAGGCACCCCCTGACACACACTTCACACGGGACACTGAAAGGCAGTGCACCCGGTACAGCAGGCATGTAGGAATGTGTCCTCCCCGCCCACCCCACCCCAGCGCCCAGCCAGTTCTAGGGCACCACAATGGAGAGCTTGGCTGAAACGCTCTAATTAGTACATTCTAGATTATGGAAGAAAACCAAAACAAGGCTATGCTTTTAAAAACCCTAGAATATCTAGGGTGGATGCACACATGCACTGTGCTTCAACTCTGCTCCCTTGGCCCCTCAAAAATCATGCAGTGTGGTTGTGCTGTATGCTGTTCAGCGTTTACATTTGTATTTACTATATGGAAGGTTTCAAAGACCTTCGTACCAAGTCAGAGCATGTTACGGATGCTGCTATCTGTCACGCACTCACGAACGGCACGCACTGCAGTTCCCTTTGTGGGTCTCCCAAGGGAAGCTAGACTCCCTCCCTGCCACCCAGGACACTACTTACAGGGAAATCTGCAGCCAAAGGAGCCTCTTCAAATCCACAGTGGCAAAGGGACAAGCTGGACCGACTTGTAGGAAGTCGATGCAGACAGCTCCTGGTTCCACTTTGAACGACCACCAGTGAGACACTCATGGCCTGCCAGAGGTAGGCTTTCCCTTTTGAGAACATCAAGGCAGCACTTGTGTTGATACTGTCAATTTGACAAAGGAGTCAAATAACGCCAGGCAAAACTTGAGAAAGTAAGCCAGTAGCAGTTGAATGTCACCAAGCCAAAGAGGAAAAGATGCATTAAAAAAAGACACCAGAGTCTTCCTCCACTCTGCAGCAGACACAGCAAGAGTATGTAGCGCTGACCAAGAGGAGGCACTAACAAGCGTCCACCAGGCTTGTTGCCTGCTTCCAGCAGCTGGAGGCTGCATTCAGTAGTGCCGGAGGAAAAAGAAATTCACATTAGCAGCAGAGAAACTCCGCACAGGTGGAACACGAGGGGATAACACTCACAGGGCCCAAAGAAAGCATCCGGGCCCAGCAAAGGATGCACAGGTCCTGCTCTGAGAAATAAGTATCTTTTGGATTGGCTTAGCTCAACACGCTAGTGGACGCATTGCAGGTGCTCATAAGCCACAACTGTTACAAAAGGTTGAAGGCTGCAGTGGCCTGGCAGTTTTGCAGGGCTGCCCCCTAAAGTCATCTGGGCAGCACCTAAGGGCGGCTGGGGTGAGGGAGAGATTTTCCCCATGAACACGACAGGCTTCTCCAATCACCACCATTGGGAAATAAGATCACTAGTACAGAAATGGCCACACAAAACTGCTTTTCAAAATTGCCAAGCCTAGCTCTGAATGGCCAACATTGCTGCCCTCATCCAAGATGGCACAGGAGAGGGAAGCAGTGGGGCGGGGGGGAGGGAGTATGGAGACAGGAGGAGACCAGCTGGACTACGGTCCCAAGGGCATCCCCCGTCCTTGGCCTTTCTTGCTTGTAAGCCTAGAAGCAAGAGGCTTGGGCTGCCGACTCTGCGGAGAAAGCACTCTCCTTTAAGCATAGTCTATATGAACAGGGCTGCAGGTCCCTTCGCCCTTGTGTTCCTGGCTGGGGACGCTGGCCTTCCCCTCACTGCTGCCACTGCCACTACCACACTCTGAGGGCTTGGCAGAGGAGATATAGTCCTTCACTGCTATTTCCATGTTCTTAGCTTTCAGAGCTGCCATGTGCAGTTTTTCTAGGAAGTCTGGCATGCCTGGGAAGAGAGAGAGAGGGAGACAAATAGTCGCACAGAAAACAAAATCACAGGCGTCAGAGTACAGCACTTTGAGATGGTCAGAGGCTTCACTTAAGACCCCGTTCATCTCTTTAACTTCATTCTTGTTTTCCTCAAAGCTGTTCCCCTTTGTGATTCATGGAAGACACTTGTATGTAGGAATTACCAGGCTTCCCACATGGAATTATCCTACAAGTGTAATATGTCACACCAGTTGCTACTTTTGCAGTATCCATGGTAACTCCAGATCATCACCTTTGGCACTTTAAGAAATTGGGGGAGGGAGATTTACCCCTAAGGCCACAACCCCATGCATACATGAACGTAAGCCCCACCAAGGTCACAGGGACTTGTTTCCACATAAACCTGGGCAGGATCAGAATTCAATGTGTTGCCTTTTGAATGTCCTGCACTGAACATAAGGTGCAGGACCCTCTTACTTCCTATCATGTCCCCCAGACAAAAAGCTTGGAGCCAGCAATGCTGCAGAATAATGAAGCCCCATCAGCCATTGTGCAGAATCCAGGCCTTCTCACTAGGGACCTAAAGGTCTGCTTATGTCAGGAAGACACTGGAGCCAAGTAACTTTCCCCCTATTTATGGAATTTTAAAACATGGCTGTCCTTTTGAGTTAAGAGCAATAATCCAGCCAGCCGAGAAGCAGTGGCTCCATGCGGATGCCTCAAACCTCCTTGAACTGCCCAAGTGACTTTCTGTCCCCAGCAGTTCAGTCCATGTCTCTGGCAGTGCAAGAGATGAGGGATGCCAGCCTTCCAGGTCCGAGTAGCTGGCCACAGAAGATTTGGAATGTAAACACGGAGTCTTTTTTTGAACCTGATGGGGAGTTTTTCTGATTAATGTGGAGGGCATAGAAGATACGTTCTTCTACTTGTTAGACCCGATATTAACCCACTTGTGATTTCCATCACACCTCCATGGCAGCGTTTTCCTCCCTAAACTTAGGGACCCCAACCCCATGACTCACCACTAGAGACCATCCAGCTGACACAGTACCGAGGGAACACAGTCTGTGGATTGTCACTGTAGGTCAGCATGTAGTCAAAGCCGTTCTGAAGAGAGAAATAGTATTAGCAGCCCCTTCCCAAGAGTCACAGTGGAAGGACACCCTTTTCCCACACGCCCAGTTTATTCATCCATCCATCCATCCATCCATCCATCCAATCCAACTTTTCTACATAAATAGCTCAAAGCACTGCAGAACAAAAGATTATACAAAAAAATGATACGAAAGAAAACAAACTGGAACAGCAAAGACTAAGGCAACATGGAGATAGTTAACACAGCAAGACCTCCAAAGCCAACATTAAAGCTCAGGGATGTTCATATGGGTGAAGGAATTCTTAAGGTAACCTGGTCCCACACCATTAAGGGCTTCAATGCTCAACAGCAGCACTTTAAAACTGAGCCCAAACACAAATAGGGAGCCAGTATAGGAGATTCAGGATTGGTGCGATGGGCTCTGGTCTTTTGGTTTCAACCAGTATTCTGGCAGCCACATTTTGTACCAACTGCAATTTCCGAACAGTCTTTAAACGCTGCCCCCACAGACAGTGCACTGCAGTAGTCCAGGCCTGGATGTAAGTACAGCATGAGTAAATCAAAGAAAGCTTGCAAGGTAATGGCATAGGAGGTTTAAAGGTAACAGTCTCTGTTAAAGAGGTTTGTTCCCACCAGCCTCTAGATCAGGAGCTGCCTATGAGCAGATATTATGAGCAGACAACATGTCAGAAAACTTCTCCATTCTTTTCATCAGCAGTATCCCAGCACGTTCAAGCTTTATGGAGGGGAGGCAGCCAGAACGTAGGAAGCTGCTTTGTATCAGGCCAGTCTATGTGTCCATCTACCCCAGTATTGCCTACTGAATGACAGCGGGTCTCCACGGTCTCAAGCAGAAGCGAGACTTTCCCTACCACCTACTAATACCCTTTTAACAGGAGGTGTCAGGACTTGAACCTGGGGCCTTCTGCATGCCAGCTCTACCAATGAACTGTGGCCCCTCCCCAAATGGCCAGAGCTGGGCAGACATGGAAGCTTTGAGAAGACACTGAAACACTCCAGTCTATTCTGGATTTAAAAATGAGCTGGAAGCTATGAAGTTGCTAGGTAGTTTTAAGTAAGGTTCGCAGTCCCACTCTGACTCAAATAGTTGTTGCTATATTAATCTGACTTTCCATCTCTGCGTAATTATTCATTTTTAGTATGTGTATCTCTAGAAGCCATCCGGTATTGGGAATGTACAAGAAGTTTGATTCAACTCCATAGATAAAACTAGTTATTTAAATCAACCATTGCTGCCTGATTCAGTACTGCCTCTTAGATGTTCCCCCCACCCCAAAACAAAAATTAAAAAGCACACTGTCAGGGTTCCACCATTGACCTGGACCCACTGAGCAATTCCTGAAGGATCTCTTGCCTCCTTAAGAGTCCCACCTTCCTTCTGTTAAACTTCCCCTTCCCGATAATGTAGGGTTTACGCTGTAGGGTAATTGACACTCTAGACACAGGGTTTATCCACAACAATTTACTGGTAAATTAAAGTAAGCAAATCACAGCTAAAGGCATTTACACAATAGAGCTGAGTGATACAAAAGGCATTCAGAGAAAGTAAAAGTTGCAAAAGGCAAGTTCCTTTACCTGGAGAAGTACTTAGACTTCTCCAGGCTACTTCTTTCAGCTGCCTCTCAAGGCTCTGGTCTCCCCGACTCTACTCTTACTGGCTCTCTCTCTCTCTCTCTCTATATATATATATATATATACCTTGCTCCCTCAAAACCCAAAGTACTGTTTCAAACCAAAAGAAATGAAACTTAACTGGAGAAATGAAACTACTCCTCTCAGGGATACCCCTTCCCAACAAAAAACTCCAGGCCTCTAGGCCTAACCTTTTTCTTTTCCTTGCCTCTGTAGGCCTCAAACCTTCTCTCTCTCTCTCTTTCGCACGCACACATGCACATTCAAATTTCAGGTTCTCTCTGAATACTGAGAACTCACCTCATCAAACGTCTTGTGAGGGCGGATAACCATCTGGGATTCATAGGTTCGGACACGGACAAATTCAGGATCTTCTGGGACATTTGGGTGCTCAACCGCTCTGGCAAAGAAACAGGAGAAAGGACATGCATTTCACAAAAGACTTGTACACTTTATCTCAAGGTCTACGCACAGAAGTCATCACTGTTGCAGTTCAAGTTAGACCTAGTCAAAGATTTTCAGCACGACAATGGGAGGACATGGAAGGTTCTGCTGGACCAACCTAAGAATGTTTTAAAATAGAGTGTTTCTCAAACATATGGACAACGTCGGTGAAATTGGTGCAGGGTGGAAGGTAAGTTTCTAGAACCATATCCCACACAGTTAAAATTTCCATTTTCTGCTTTCCTTCCATTTCTGCAGCATTTGCCCCCCAAACCATTTGAAAACCCAAACCTTGGGGGTGGAACTACACAAACTAAACTTTTATGGATCTACTTATTTTGCATTGATTGCAGCTGCAGAATATTCATCTTCCACTTGGCACAGGATCACTTACCGTGACACCAGAACCATCAGATTATTCTCCTGGTCCACATTGTACCGCCGAACATACACATAGTCCCGTGAGTACATTGGGTACTAAAAGGGCAGGAACAGGGGGAAGAAGAAAGGACACATTTGTCAACCTGGAGCATCCCTCAGTTAATGCACCTGGCATGATACAAAAGCTATAGATAAAGGAGCACTCACCGGAAAGTGAGTTACCCAGTGAACAACCTCTGATCCAGTGTCCTGGTCTCTCTCAATCACCTCCAGTTTGATGACAAGTGAGTCCCATTTCTTTCGATATTCTGTATCCAGCTAGAAGGTAAGAATCCATGAAAGCCTACTTGCATGAAGGTGCCATATGTTTCCTGCTTGTCAGAGTGCAAATACTGCTCTGACACATCACTAAGAGGCATGATGGCAGCTTACTGTGAATTTAAACTTCCAGGACACATTACCTAGAAGTTCTTTTTAGGACGCTGAGGAGGCAAGTATTAAGACTTGCTGCACTCTGCGGATCAACTTGTTTTCATCTTGCCAGCATGACAGTCCTTTTCTTGCCCATGCAAGGCAGTAACTCCAAAGCCTGGCTTTCCCCTCTCTCCAAGGGATGCAAGTGAGAAAAATCAGAACTCAATGAAAGTTTGAAGGAGGCTTAACAAAGCTTTCAAGACTTGGGATGTTCATTTTACTAAAGTGGCAGAATGGCAAGGTATGTCAAAAGGCGCAGAGAACTGGGGGGGGCGGGAGGAGGGAGGGGGAACAAGAGAGAGAGAGACAGAGAGAGAGAGAGAGAGAGAGGGAGAGAGAGAGAGAGGATCCTTTGGAAAGGTGAGGGCTGATTGCATAAAAGCAAGCAGAGACTCTTGTGCCAAGACCATCTCCCACTGACTAACTGGCTACTGCAGTCAGGACTATGGGCTTCCAGTGCTCCTGGTGTCAGCTAAACCCTCACCGTATATTGTGGTACCCTTCATGCACTCCCAAGCAGTCAAACATCTCAAAAAACAAAACAAAAAACCAGGAACAGTGCTGAGAATCAGAGGCTTTTAAAATGCAGGATGAGTAGAAGATTCAAGCTAGGGTATCCTACGATCAATGAGGGACATGGAAGAGGCGTGAGAACACTCACCTGCACATTGAAAAACTGCCTAGGAGTCACATCTGTGTATGTCCCAAAAACTGCAATAGAAAGACAAATAGCATGGCAACTGGTTAAAGCACACACATAGCTGTCCGCTAGCTGGGTATGATTTGGAGAAGTGAACTGGATTCTAAGCCCTATGCACACAAACAACAGCAGTGGGGGGAGGGGAAACAGCGAGGGCAGGTTACATGCAAGGAAGAGAGATGCCACCTTCAAGAGGGAGATGCAGTCTGGCGTAATGAAGAGCAAGAACAGAGATTAACAGACCATGGAGAGTTTAACTCCACAGCTTGCAGCAATCATGTAAACTTGCCATGCATCCTCTACATGTAAATTCGTGGAACTATGCTTTCTTTTCATTCAACCAGATGTCCACTGTTCCTCATGTGCTCAGCAGGAGAAAGTGTCCCTTGCACTCTGGTGAAAAGTCCTCCCAGCAGCCTCCAATTTGGCTAAGGAATCTGCAGGCCTGCCTCCAGTGGTTTCTTCCATTAGTCAAGTGGCAGCACAAGCAAGGCAAGACTCTGACTCTCCCTCGAGCCTTCTCTGTGCTTGCCAGAGGGTTTGAGGAAATGGTTGCAAGAACAAAGAAAGACTGGGCTAGTAAGCCAAGTAGATTTGTATCTGGTTCTTTGGCTTCCTTTCACATACTGGCTCAGGCTCCATTTATGCTGCAGCTCCACGGGCAGTGGGCACAGAATCCAACATCCCAAGACTACTAAAGCATAACTGAAGGGGGGGGGGGAGCAATGCCAGCTGAAGTCTCAGGGATCGTTCAACTAGGTTTTCCCATAGTTGGGGGTGAGGCACTTCAGTGCCCTTCATAGCTTATTTCCATCTTAGGAAAACGAGAATTCTGCAATACAAGAGAAAATGATGCAAAGCTGCTCAATGTTCATTTTATACAGAAATAATGTTTTTTTGGCACAGGATTTAGATTGCATGAGTGTAGAATTTTTGTTTTTAAGGGTTCAAGTACACACAGCCTTCAATGAGGGTAGGCTGAAGCTTCAAGGCTGAAGCCTTTTAAAAGCTGGGGTTTGGAACCTGAAGCCCCTGACCTAATTTCATGGCGGGGGGGGGGGGCGGGGAGAGGGTGGCGCAGAGGGGGGGGAAGAGGGTGGCGCGGGGGGGGAAGAGGGTAGCACAATGCAATGCTGCAAACTGAGACCACTTTTGCCCACCGCTGACTGCAGCACTTGATTGACTTTTTCTGTGGGTCAACATCCCTTCATGAGAAAAAGTATCCCCACTCCTGTTTTAAAGAATAGGAGCTTGACTTATGACTCTGAATGAACAGAAACTGAAGTTGAAGTGACCCTGTTTTAATCCACTTTTTAAAAAATCTGGCTTTTAGTTGTTGCCTGAGGGATATGTTTGCAGAGCTTTAGAAGTCAGATGGGGAACACCAGGAAGGAGGTGCGTTATGGCAGTGGAGACAAGCCAAGCCAGCTAAGTGGCTGGGGCATTAAGACAAAATACAGGCAAGTGCATTTTCTGGTCCTCACTCCAGCCTTGGTAGCATTTATAGGATTGTCAGTGACCCACCAAGGATGAAGGTGCTGCTGTTAAAAACAATGGTAGAACTGCTGCTATCCAGGATTTGACTGTAGACAAGTGTGCTACCTTGCACGTATCACAGAAACTTGGTTAGACGAGGAGGGGAGGAACAAATCCCTCCCAACTGTGTCCTCCAGGTTTCCAGCAGTAATTTCAGCTTAATGGGCAGGAAGCCTGGAGTCCATCTGAATTTCATGCCTCTTTCTGTTGGCCAGTTGTGTTTGCAGCTAGCACTGGGCTCTTGAGACAGGATTGGGATTCTGCTAGTGTTTTACTAATCCTGCTAGTTAACAGTCTCTCTGGCAGAGCTGACAACCATCAGGATGTCCCAATGTGTTTGAACCTACATACTCTTGCTCAAGGCCATTCCCTTCTATACTGGTTGAAAGGAGGCAATGGAAACTGGAAACTGGTATCTAAAGGCAAGCAATCCAGACAAGAGTGGATTGCTGGAGGTGCTGTCAGTTGGAGGGCCTGCTGATGGAGTGCAGGTGCAAAACCTGTTTTGCACGGGCTTACTCCCCCTCAAAAGTAAAGTATGCCATGTTCCAGGTCCAGCTCGTAGCATCAAAGGGACTGCCTATACTGTTATAGTTCAATTTGCAAGAGTTTCTACAAAAAAATCATATTTTGCGCTTGGCAAGAGAAGAACTTTTTTGGGGGCCAACAAAGTTATGTTATTTCCGGGTTACACTAAAGAAATCGCTGACAAAAGAAGGCAATTTACCAAGGCGAGAAATCAGGCAAGACAAATGAATCTGCAATATCATATCAAATACCCTGCAATATTTTGCATTCTTTTTGAAGGCCAGATGAAAAAGTTTTTAAATCATGAAATGGTGGAGGCTTGGCTAGCCGGCGTTCAAAGTAAGGCACGGGATACATCTTCCCCAGCCTCATGAGCTGGGAACTTTTCAATTTTTATTTGAAAACTTTTTATTGTTATTTGAAAACTTTTTATTGTTATTGTTTTTCGGATTTGTTTGGGTATAAGATCCGGGCAGTGTGCCAGTCCAGAGGACTGTTTACATATATCCTCCCCCCCTTTTCTCTCTCTCTTTTTCTTACTTCCTCTTTTTTTACATTAGACATGATATACTGTATAATAAAATCCCTGTTTCTGTGTGTATAGATATGTATACATTCATATATAGATTTAGAAATGGCACTATCTAAAATATAGATAGCATAAAGTGTATTAGTAATTTGTTATTATTATTACTTATCCTTTTTAATTTCTTTCCTTTTTATTATTATTACTATCATTATTATGAGACTTTGATTAGTAATATTTTTGGCTGGTTAAATTGTTAAGCTTTACTATTATATGTTAACTGAAGGGCAATATATGGTTATTGGAAATGAATTGTAGGCTTGCTCCCTTGCTATAAGACTGATGATATGCTATTGACATGTAAGGTTAATTATCTATGCTGTACTGAATTGTAATATTGGAAATGTTATAGGTATAACTCTTAAGTAGAATGATATTTGAAGTTTGTGTGTAATGGAGTTTAAATTTAATCCTTTTAAGTAACTTTGTAGTATTTTTTTTTCTTTTTCTTTCTTGCTTTCTTCTTCCTTTTCCTTCTTCTGTTTTTTTTTTCTTTTCTGTTATTGCTGTGTCCTCCTAAGAATACTGTATTGTTGGAAACTGTAGATAATGACTAGGTTGTTGGTACTGTTTATTTCATTTATAAAGATAAAAAATAGAATAAAACGTATTTTTAAAAAAGAAAAGAATCAAGTATGCCATTTGGGGGTGCTCCTGGAATGGCCTTATCCCTGGATGCCCAGGTGACAGTGCTGGCTGGGAACACCTTTCATCAGCTTCAGCTGGTTTGCCAACTGCGACACCACCGCCACCCTTCACAAGTGTTGGACCACAACTCCAATCATCACCAGCCAGCACAACCAAGGTTGGCTGCGGATGATGGTAGTTGTAGTCCAACCCATCTGGGTAGCGCTAGGTTAGGGAAAGCTGGACTATTGTAATGCTTTTGGAAGACTGGAAACCATTTGGCACAACAGGATGCTGGTAGGAGAAGGGCAGGCAGAACTTATTACAGCAGCTTACCTCCACCTGCTGCCCTCCAGATGTTTCAGACTACAACTACCATTATCCCTGACAATTGGTCATGCTGGCTGGTGGTTGTTGGAGTAGCAGCCCAAAGCATCTGGAGGATACTAGGCCTGGTAAGGCTGCATTATACCAGCCCTATAACAATCGTTACTAATCTATCTGCAGGGTCAATGTAAAGTACTGGTACTGACCTCTAAATCCCGAAACAGGGAAGGGCCAAGTTATCTTAAGGACCCCCTCTGCCCACATGAATCTGCACAGGCCTTGAGTCTGGCATCAGAGGCTTTCTGACCCATTATTACCAGGAAAGTGATTGGTGAGTATTCTTTGGTGGTGGCTCTGAAAGTGATCTCCCTGGGGAGATCTGACAAGCTCTTCCTGTTTTAAGGGCATGCTGAAAAACTTGCATATTGATTTCTACTGCTTTTATGCCGTCTCCACTGTTTTTAAGGCTGCTTGCTGTCTTTTGTACTTGGAATCACAGAGTCAGAGGGAGTCTCCTAGGCCTGCCATACAAATGCAAGACTCGTGTGTTAAGGGACAAAGGAATGCTAAAGGGGGTACTACCTCGGTACTGGTACAGATGGGTCCCTCCGATTGGACGCCTCCACAGCTTGAAGTGCTTCTTGTCCATCACCATTTCCCAGCTCTGCTCCTCAAAATCGGAAGCTATGTCCTTGCAGGGTGTTGGCTCCTGGGTGTGGTTCTCCCCTCTATTGTCCTGGATGAGCTTGGTGATCTCTTCCATGCGTTTCATCTCTTCTGCAGACCTGGGGGATGGTGGGGGGGAAGGAGAAAAGATCAGTCAGGGCTTGCTCAGTCTGATGTGAGCCTATCAGGCCAGCTCTGCTGGGATGCCACCTTCACTCCAACCTTTTGGTTTAGAGCTTGCATGGTGACAGGCAAGACCAAGGAGGATGGAGCACTCAAAGCAGGGAATGCTGTGGAACATGGATACTATTCCCAAAGTTGTACAACAAACCTGTAAATAGCCATGTCTAGAATGACCAAAAGGCCTCCAGGCAAGGATGTTCCTGTGACTGAGGAGTGCCGTTTCCCCCTTTCGGTGTATCTCAAGTGACCTACATTAGCATCTGCAGGCAGGGATGTTAGTGAAAGCGTTTTAAGGACTAATGTCTTTTGTGGACATCTCTGTGAGGCATCTGTGCACTGCTTAGAAAGTGTCATAAATTCTTTTTTGGTATAACTTTCTGGTACAGACGAGAGTGGATAGCCACCTTGCGCTCCATTTTCTTGGTGGTAAGGCAGGGTACAAATCAAACCAAATATTAAATATTGGTCCGGTTTGGACATATAGACAAATAGTGCTTTGTTGTGTGTATAAGCCTTGGATTCGTGTGCCTCCGCCCTGGCTGCAAGATCAGAAGCTTTCACTTCCAATTTCAATTAACCACAGTTTAGTGTTGTATCCAAACCCTAAACCGTGACTAATCTTAACTATCCTCAAGCAGACCAGCTTCATAAACTAGTTTGAAATCAGTTTGTTTTGACCAGCCACAGCTAAGACCAAGTGCCATTTCTCTGGGTTTGGACATGATGCTTAACTGCAGTCAATCAAAAACAGAAGCAAAAGCTTTTGAACTCTGCTTGGCCACATGGAAGAGAGGGGGGGACACATGGCCCTGAGGCCGATTGTGGTGTCTTCCTGTAAAAAACCAAGGTTTATTGTTATGCTAGAATGAGGCTACTGTCTGCTTGAAGGTTTGAAATCAGACTCACAGATTTCATGTCCTCTCTCAAGTTGTTGTACATGCGGAGAAATACATTCTGCTCCCTCCCCTACATGTTGCCAGTGGTGACAGGAAGAAGCTAGGGACAGGTGGAAGACCAAGCCTCTCATGAGCATAGCTGCTGAGGTAATGTGGGAAAGGCAACCGATAATGCTATTATTAGTCTACCCAAAACCCCCAGAAGCCACTTCCTGCTGCAACTCCAATTTGCCTCATGGGGGTTTGCTGGCAATGATGCTGCTTTGGCTTCTGGCCAGTGACTCCTTGATGACAGTGACTGTCAAAATAGATGGGAATCTTGTGTTTACACAACATGGGCCTGTTTGTAGGCTTCATCTATGTCATCGTAATACCCTCCTAGCAGGACCTTTGGCGGCTACCCTCAAATAAAAAGGGACTCCTTAAGCCTAATAGAGAAAATGCACAGGCATGCACTAACACAGTAACAGGTCAGCACAATTCCTCACATCCTCCCTGGAGATCTGCACCACTGACTAAATCATCAGAAGGGCTGTGACATGATACCGAAGTCCACAAATATTCCTTAAAAAAACTACCTGGTAGTTGCACATCAGAATTTGCCCTGCCCTACATCATTAGCTTAACACTTCTGCAACCTCACTTAGCATTCTCCGCAACATACAAGACCAGAATTTAATTGTCTGTTGCAACCATAGATGCGTATGGTCCTGTTTGCTTGCTCTCTCTTCCCAATCACCTTCTTCTGGAAGTTTTCATTTCTGGGACTAGCCATGGTTATCCATTACGTACATCCAACGGTGACTGTTCTTCATGATAACCAAGGTGCCTTCTTAAGCTTAGTGTTCATCCCCTATCCCCTCTGTCTGCTCTATTGTCACTCCAGCTCCAGAGAAATGGAGGAGTCATTTATTTATAAGGTATTTTTCAAGGTACGCATTTCAAAAGTGACATATAGTAAGAAATTCAACACAATAAAAACATGTCACATTTACTATAAAACAATTATTCATGATTATTTCTGTTGCACTTTTAGCAAGTGAAGTGCAAATTAAAATTTGTTCCCCCCTCTGCTCAGCCCCTTCATTATCATGTTACAGATGGGGGATGGAGGTCTGGAGTGTGACCTGTTGAAAGCCACTCAACAACCTGGCAGATGCGCTGTAACAACTTCAGCCCAATACCTGAGGTATGACTGCCTTCTGTTCGCTCAGGGGCGGTTTTATTTTCCTGACATTTTGCCACCCAGTCGTGAGCTGTCAAAATGAAATTATTGCCCTCCAGCAGTGAGGGCTTCATAACTATGACTGAGCACATTGCCGGGGCATAGTGTTAGCGAAAACATGTGCATTTACAAGTTACAGGCTTGGCAAAACCCAAAGAGAAATGTCTATTTCTTAGAACTTGAAGAACACCTCTGCCCACAGTTTCACTCACAAGCAAACTTTTAAAGTATGTTTTGATGCAGTAGGCCTGCCAGACACCTAATATGACTGATCTTTCAGGGTCATAACTGGCCTATGAATCCTACCCTGGCTGTTATTGATCATTTTTATTCCTGCAGACGTTTTGCTTTACAGAAAAAGAAAAGAACTCAAAGAAAAATAAGGCAGAGAACCATATTTCAAACACTGTGGATCACTGAAAGAATGCTATTATTCTGCCTGGAAGACAGAAGCCCGGAAAATCAGCACAGCTATTGTCAGTGATTACTAGTGCTCCAGGTACTGTTGACACAAGATCTAAAAATAAAACATCAAATAAAGCTCACGGGCCAAGTCCAATTAGTTTCTCAAAGGTCCCAACTGAGACGACTGCTCAACGCCAGCCTCGCTGAAAAGATTCAAACCTAACCAAATGAGCTTTTTTAGGTACACCTAAACATTAAGCGTATGCAAGCTGGATTTTAAGTATTTTTTTAGTGAGAATTGCCAGTGTGCGGTTTAAGGCACATAGAGAAGTTTGTAGACTTTGGTACTGTGGGGAAAGAAGCTAGAAATGGAGGTTGCCTAGTTACCTCAAAACTTTGTCCCCAGAAGCCTCCAAGTCAAGGAAAAAGCTTTCCAAGCCTCTCACAAGATTAAAACTTTCTTGAACATCATGGGGCAAAATCCTATCTGCTGATGTGGGGTTTATGGAGAATTGCAAATTGGAAAATTTTCCGATGCAAATTAGGCTAATTTGCATAGGGTTATTTGCATCAGAACATCACTAGAGAGTGATCCAGTTTAACATGTTCAGTAAATACAAGTAAAACAAACACTTAAAAAGTACCCCATGCATACACCACAAGTATGTGACTTGAAACATTTGAGGAAGCAAATTAAAGAACACTTAATATGATTTAAATTTTATATTATGCTTTAGCTTTAATGAGCTTCCGCCGTGCATTAAAAACGTGGTTGTTCAGGCAGGCATTTGGGGTGGGTTAGGGTACTTTAGAAAACATTTTTATTGTAGAATTTTATTGTTTTAAACTGCTTTATTATATGCTGTACATCGCCCAGAGTGGCTGGGTGACCAGCCAGATGGGCGATTAATAAATTTAATAATAAATAAAAATAATAAATAAATAAAAATTATATAGACATTTTCATTGGAACACTTGTAAAAATTTAAAGTCAATGACCTTGGGTTATGCAAGGGTTGTTTAGCCCTCAAATAACATCTGCTGGTTAGGGGTTGCTCACCCATAATGGTGGCTGGGATGTGCTACAGTTCCTCGAGGGTAAACTACCCCATGATGGTCTGTTGTGTCGTGTGAACTGGCCCAATAGTATATATTTCCCTTTATTGCCCAAGTAGCGAGTCAGAGGAGTACTCCTCCTTCCCTTCCATTCGTCAAGTAAGGAGGTGAAATAGGATTATTGGAAAGGGCGGGGAACATTAGCAAAGCCCTCAAGAGACAGCACCTAGGCTTGGGTTTGTGTGGAACATTATGTAAACTTGCAACTACGTATGGGCAAGGAGCAATTCTTTCTGGGCACGCAGCTTACCACATCCACATTCCAGGATTTTCTGGTGACACTCCTTTCCTTCTTCCTCTTCTCTCCCATTACCTCGGAGTTGCATTTTAAGAAACTCTACCATTAGTCTGCCCTGCCCATCCCATCCCCCTTGCCTACCATCAACAAGGCTCGAAGTCAGTACTTTAATCCACAATGTCTCCCTCAAGACAGTGCTCATTTTATTTATTATTCAAATGTATATCCCACCTTTCTGCACAAGTCACATAAGGCATCCAACAAAGTTTTAGGAAAACATTTAGTTTTGAAAAGCAACATAAGTCTTAAATAAAATAAAATAAGAAACGAGAACAGCGGCGCAAAATAAGACTACCCATTACTAAAAATCAGCAGCAGGATAACATTCACCTGGGGAATTCAAACTCCTTTCTAAAGGAGGCAGCCTTCACCTGCTGATGCAAGGCCAACAAAGGGTGGGGTGGGGGGACTAGGTGGGTCTTCCTTGGGAAGGAGTTTCAAAGCCTTGGTGCAGCCATTGGGAAGGCCCTTTTTAGTGTTCACATCAAACACATCACAGGTGTTGGAAAGACATAGAGCAAGTACTCTTCCAAAGATCTTAAAATCCAGGCAGGTTTGTATACGAGAGGGCAGTCTTTCAGATAGTTTGGTCTCAAGCCATTTAGAACGTTAAACATTGTAACAAGCACTATGCCCAAAAAAACATCAGCAGCCATTTAAGTTGTTGTAACAATAGAATCAAGTACACCTAATAACTGGCCTTGGCCAGACCCTTCTGGACACTTTAAGGCAGGGCTGGGGAACATGCTCCCCCCACCCCCCGGGCCCACTGTGGCCCCTGCCACACCCAAAAATTCAGGGGATCCCTCCAAAATTATTTTTAGATTTTTTTTGCGAACAAAATGGCATCCAGAGCTGCTATAGAGTGTCAAAAGGGTCACAATTAGCTTGCAAACAAGCGAACTTTGATCCTTTTGTTGCTCTGTAACAGCTACAGACACCATTTTTAAATTATCATTATTTCCCCCCACCCCCCATTTTTTGGCACCTGCACATACACGTGTGCGCGCACATGCACGGCCCAGCCCAGGATGGAGAGGTCACAAAGTTACCCACTTCTGATTTAAGGGTAGCCCCACACAGACCATGTTAACAGTAATCCAAATGAGATTTAACCAAGGCGTCATCATGCTTCACAAACTACACAGTCCTGCATTCCAAGGTTAGCCATTTCCAAACAGAAAGTTTGGAGTCCCTCCTCCACTACTTGTTGTAGACAGTTACACAGAAGACACAGAACGTCTTAAGAACTGGCAATTTGCGCACAAACCCATGAGCAATTCTAGGATGTGTCACTTAGGGCACAATCTTATGGCTACTCATCAGCAGCTAGATGGCCATGGGGTAGGTCGGTTCCCAGGAACCGACCTCCACCCCCTCCCGTGCTGCCTCATAGGCAACGCAGATCGGCCCTGCGCTCATTAGAGCAGTGCGGAGCAGCAAAAACAGGGCATTCCTGGGGGCGGGCGGAAGTGCCTTTCCGATGCTTTCTATGCGTCATCCGCCTCCTCACCCAGCCTGACTTCCTGCAGCTCGCAGCCGATTTCGGCTGTCTAGCCGCGAATGCAGGGCGGCTGAAGTGCAGCACAGAAGATCCCCTCCATGCTGCTCCTGCCTTGCATTGGATAGGCGGCCACCTATCCCAATAGGATTGCGGCCTTAAAGATGTGTGCTTGCATGCTCCGCACAAACACTAGGGATGTTTCTCAGTAGTCTTATTAAAATCATCTGCCATCACCTCACAACTTGATTTTTTTACACATGCCCGATACAGGCAACTGCTAGACAAATGCCACCATATCCCAGCACTGTGGACCACTGCTGCTTTTTATATTATTTATTTTATGTAAGTTCAGGAGGGAGAAGAAATTGTTGTAGTAAAGAAAAAGAAAAAAAAAGCCTAAATTTAAAACATAAAGAAACTGGTACAGTTAAATGGAATGACAAAAAGTAGGTGCAGTGGTGTTGAGTATTACAAAGGCTGTATCGTGTTCAACTGAAAACAGACGGGATGAGATAAATTGAATGGGATGGGGAAAATAAAATATGTGAAATAAAACAGATGGGGTACTTTGGTTATTAATTCCTTCTCCAAGTACAATAATTATATTTCACTGCTAGATCTATTGGACACAATGACTACTGTGCCTAGAAACCCCTTTTAGTCTCTGGACATGCCTCCTTTTCTCATGTGGACCCCAGTATGTCACCCAACACAGCCCTGACTGAAAAAGGTGTGTACCCCTGTATGAAGCAATGTATCCAGAGACAGTTGGCTCTTGCAAGTCAACATTTACAGAATCAGTTATTATAGTTCAAATTATACAGCCCCCAAAGATTAGAAATAAAAAAGTATTTCTAATTCACATAACAGCAAAGTTATTTGAAAACATGAATGATAAAGCTTCTGTGTCTGGAATGGAGGCAATAACTAGTTCCCACGTATCTATTCCCCACTACCCATATCACTTTTCCCATTTAAAATATTCTTAGTCTGCTTCTGCCAGGGCTCAGGATGGCTTATAAAAAGAAGAATTAAGATAGAAATACATACGAAGAGCAGTTAAACGCAGCAGCAAGACCACACAGACAGTACTATTTCTCAAAAGAGGCAATAAAAAGGTCATCAGAAAACAAGGGCTGCTGGAAGTTCATATCCCTTCCCTCCCAGCAAAAACCATGCTCTAACAACTGAGGAATTAAAGGAAGTTGAAATATTATCTGCACAGTTATGAGCACAGAATGTTTTGTCCACCCAAGGCAACTCCCATGCCAGTTCCAAGATGTTAGAAGGAAAAAGCGAAGACACACCTTTTCAGCTCCTCTTCTTTGATCCTCTCCTCTTCCCATAAGAACACACCAGTGAGGGCTGCCATCAGTTTGCAGGCATTAGCGTGACGCCCTTGAAATTTGCGCCACAAGGAGCTGAAGAGGCTCTTGCGTGTCCTCTCTGAGTAGATGTTATTGTACAGCTGTCCAATCTGCTGGGCACGTCGGACCCTTTGGCCAGTCACATAGCTGCACTGGTTGGCCAGCAGGGAGAGGAGGCTCTTTTGTCTTGGGCATTGCCCTGTACCTTTCTGTAGCCAGGTGAGGAGCCACTGGTACTGGTCCTTCAAAGACTTCTCACTTCGCCACAAACCCAGTTTCCCTTTGTAGCTGGTGAAGCGGGCCGAGTTAGCATAATAGGAATAAATGCTGGAGGGAGGCCTCCATTGCAGAGGATGGAACATTCCTGCCAAGCTTCACCGACGAGCCAAAGTCCTAGCCAAGGAAAGAGATCAGAACAGAAAATTAGTCCAATATGCCAGCAGCCTTTCACACCTTCATGTTCGGGATGCTGCTCTGCTAACTGTACCAGATTCAGCCCCACAGTTAACTCTAGCTTCATTCTAAGCTTCTGAGAGCCATCAGAGCAGCAAAGAGGCTAGTGCTGCAACACTGCTCAATAGAAGACCTTCTTGAACTAACATTCAATAAAGACGCAACTTATAGAAGCTCACCATAAGATCCCCCTGGAGTTGTTCAGTCTCAGTGACTATCTTTGTGTGTGTTATAGCAAAAAAAATAAAAATAAATAAACATCTAAGACACTTGACCTTATTATGTTTTAGTAGAAGAGATTGCCAGCTAATTCATCCAATTATAAAGCGGAGGTAATTACTGTGCTGCCTATTCCCAATGTTGTGCTCTGCTATTACTTTAGCGTTGCATGTTCTATTTCTTTTAAATTTTATATTAATCTGTTCCACAAAACAAGACAGTTAAGCAGCCTCATCCAAGCCAAAACATCAGGAGGGCTGGTGAGAGGTTCTATAGTACAGTCACTGATAGGTTCAAACAATATGTGTTGTGGTCTTTAATATTCCATTCTGTTCAAGGACAATTTTTCTATCAGCCAACAATCAGATCCAAAAGGCAAGGTATACAATCGAGCAACTAACCATATTAACATCCTGCATCTGTCAAGAGCAGACATGACAATGTAAACCAGTATAGAGATGCAACAGACATGAAGAATACAGAGAAGAGGGAGGGATTAAGCTTCAAAAGGCAGGGGTGGGGTGGATTAAACCTGAAAAGGAGTTGTCCAATTCGAAAGTTTGCTTCTAGAATTTGAAATACTAGTTTGTTGAAAGGAAGATGTTTTCTCCAAAACAGCAGACTCATTAATATGGAGTGAGGGGGAAGGAAGAGAATGAACACAGCCAAACCACACAGAAATCAAATGAAAAGGGCCAATTGTTCAGTGTGTTTTTTGCTCATTGGACAATTGAGTGGCAGACACGTAATCTCACCATACGGCACTTCCAGTGATTTGACCTCCTCTCCGATCAAGTAAACTGGAGCCAAAAAAAAAAAAAAAAGCCTTCTCCCCATCCACACTGATAGGGCGTTAAAACCTGTAGGTAATCTGTATTAGCAACATGATCAGCTTTCAGTCTTCCAAGTCACACTTCACCACCACCCAGCAACAACCCCGATACAGGACCATTTAAAACCAACTCCTGAAATCCAAGTCTGAAAGGGGAAGATGCACAGGCAAGCTTCCTTATGCAGACAAGCGGAGAATTCTGCAGCAGCTGACAAGCAAGACGCTAAGCCCAAGGGTCCTTCAGGCTCTTCGCAAGAATATCAAGTATCACAGGGAAATGCAGCAAGCGAGAGGGGTTTACCCTTAAAGGAAGCCTAAAACGATTTTGAATAAACTACTTCTCCTCTCGGAGGTGCTGCTGATCATGAGCCGGAGCCTATAAGCCCCTGAGTGACCAGCCTAGGAAGAGTGGCTGTGGGTGCAAGATCAACGCTCCTGCTTCCCCTTGTGGCTCTGTGCAGCGGCATGCTGGGGGCGGGGCTTAATAGATGCGAAACCAGAGGAGGCTCCTTGTGTTCCTACAATGTACACTGAACATCTACTCTGGACAAGACTCGTGGCAGAGTCACCAACAAGGACGGTCACTCCACTGCACTAGCCTGTGGCAGCAAATCTCCTGAGAGGTCCAAAACTGAGCTGTTGGGACAAGAACTTTGGCAGCAGTAGCCAATTTACTGATAGGGCCACAATAAGCCACTTATATCCCAATGATAACTATGTATATTTGGAGTGGGTGAACTGCATACAGCTTGGTCCCAAGTAGAGGTGTGAAGGCCTGGAAAAATTAAGGGGAAAAAAAAGGTTTCCCCCATTTTTTTTCCCCCCCAAGGACCATTTTTGTTTTATTCCAAAAAACTGGAAACACTGAACAGCTTTGGATTACGAAACATTTTCTTTTAGAATGATGAATAAAATATTTATCCAGCCTTTATTCCCCCCAAATGATTTATAAAAACTGAGTAATGACTTCTATAAAAATACTAAGGCATAACACTTCTGGAAATGTTTTTTTTTTTTTAAATTTGATTTGTACTCTGCTCTTCTACCAAGAAAAATGGCATTCAAGAAAAATGAAGCCATGGGGGAGTGTTTTTTTTAATCCTCTCTGTAGGATTCCCAGCAGTTATTTCTTCCATTCCTTATTAAAATTGTTGAGCTAGTGTATCTTTTAGGGATGTTCCAAGTCGTACTCAGTTTCCCAATGTATGAGTGGAGTCATCATATCATGATATGGAAGAAAATGTGCATTCTTGACAGTTTGAATTTTGTTCTATCACATCCAGTGTTTCTGGGCTTGTTTTGGTTAGATGCTGTAGTAGTAAATTAATATAGTTCTAATCTAAAACCCATATATGAAAGAAACATTGTTGGTATCATGCCAGCAGATGTGATGGAACAGCGTTTGGGTTTATTTATTTATTTGATTTATTAGCCGCCTATCTGCCCAGCTGCCCGGCCACTCTAGGTGGTGTACAATACTAATAACGAATTTACATAATCAACTGAACCAAAAACCCCCACAAAAAAATAAAAAAACACTGCTCTAAACAACCCTAACCCACCCCAAATGCCCACCTGAACAGCCAGATTTTTAAAGCCCGGCGGAAGCTCACCAAAGAGGGGGCATGGCAGAGGTCACTAGGAAGGGAATTCCACAGAGTGGGGGCCACCACAGAAAAGGCCCTCTCACCAGCCTAGCTGTCCTGGCCGATGGGACAGACAGAAGGCCTACTGAGGCCCATCTTGTTGAGCAGCATCCCTAGTGTTGTTGGAGGCGCTCCATAAGATAAGATTGGGCCGGAACCATATAGGGTTTTAAAGGTCAATGCCAACACCTTGAATCGGGCCCAAAAAACAACTAGTAACTAGTGCAACTCCTTCAGCACTGGAGTGATGTGCTCTCGTCGATGGCTGCCTTTAATCAGGTGGGCTGCCACATTCTGCACCAACTGCAACTTCCGAACTGTCTTCAAGGGTAACCCCACATAGAGCGCATTACAGTAGTCTAGGCAAGAGGAGACCAGGGCATGATGGGAGCAGATGGTTAGCGAGGTAGGGGCGCAGCCGCCTTATCAGATGGAGTTGGAACAGTGCCGCCCAGCTCACAGCTAACACCTGAGCCTCCATGGACAGCTGGGAGTCTAAAATGACCCCCAGATGGTGGACCTGGTCCTTCAGGGGTAGTTGCACCCCATTAAACACCAGGTCAACATCCCCCAACCTCCCCTTGTCTCCCACAAAAAGTACTTTGGTTTTGTCAGGGTTCAGTTTCAGCTTAGTCCTTTCCATCCAGCTACTCACCAACTCCAGACACTTGGACAGGGTTTCTACAGGCAACCTTGGCACGGATTTAAATGAGAGGTTGAGTTGCGTGTCATCCACATATTGGTGACATTGCACCCCAAACCTCAGGCCCCAGCGGCTTCATATAGATGTTAAATAACATCGGGGAGAGAATAGAACCCTATGGCACCTTGTAACTGAGCAGCCAAGGCTCTGAAGTCTCCTCCCCCAGAACTACTTTCTGGTACCTGACAAAGAGGAAGGAAGGAACGGAACCACCGTAATATGGTGTCCCCTATGCCCAATCCCTCCAGGAGGTCCAGGAGGATACCATGGTCGATGGTATCAAAAGCCGCTGAGAGATTGAGAACAAGGAAGGAGCATTCGCCCCTATCCAGAGCTCTCCCCATATCATCCACCAAGGCGACAAATGCCGTTTCTGTCCCATGCCCAGGCCTGAAGCCCCAATGAAATGGATCCAGATAATTGGCTTCTTCCAAGTGTGCCTGCAGATTCAAGACCGGGCAAAAGTTGTTCAAGTCTTGGGGATCCAAGGAGGGCTTCTTTGGCAGTGGTCTTATCACCGCTTCCTTGAGGACTGATGGCATCACTCCCTCCTCAAGGGAGGCATTCACCACCGCCTTGATCCCCTCCCTGAGTGTCTCCCTGCAGCTCATAATGAGCCAAGATGCGCAAGGATCGAGTTTCATCTTTCCTTAAAGATGAAAGCACCTTGTCCACTTCCTCCGAAGGAAGAAGCTGGAAACAATCCCACACAACCACTCTGCCACCGGTCACCCCTCGTTCACTAACTGTATCCATAGCGCACAGAATAGCATTCCTGATCCGGTCAATTTTATCTGCAAAGTGCTTTGCAAACTCATCACAGGAGGCCTTAGAATGCTCCATTGGTTCTGGAATAACTGGACTGACCAGGTTCCAGACCACTTGGAACAGCCTCCTGGGACAGCACACTGCAGACGTTGTAGAAGCAGCATAAACATTCTTTTTTGCTGCTCTTATTGCCATGTGGTAGGCTGAAACTACAGCTCTAACCAGTGTCTGATCATCTTTGGAGCGAGATTTCCGCCACCGGCGCTCTAGCTGTCTCACCTCCCACTTCAGAGCTTGCAACTGTGGGGTGAACCATGGTGCAGTATGAGCTCTGTTCAGGGGGAGAGGGCGTTTCGGAGCCACACGGTCGAATGTCCAGGTGATTGCAGCATTCCAGCCATCCACCAGGGTCTCAACCATGCGGCCGTTTGCATGCTCCAAAGAATCCCCAAGTGCAGTCAGGAATCCATTTGGATCCATAAGACGCCTGGGGTGGACCATCTTAATGGGTCCTCCACCCCTGTGGAGGGGTTGTGGAACCAAGAAGTCCAGTCCTACCAGATAGTGATCTGACCATGACAAGGGGTTGGTGGATATACCCCCAATTTCCCGATCACTCCCCACCTCTCCGGAAACAAACATAAGGTCTAATGCATGGCTGGCTACATGGGGGGACCCAGTTGGAATAGGGTGCACCTCCCAGGAAGTCATGGCCTCCATGAAGTCCCAAGGTGGCCCCACAAGGATGGCCTCCGAATTTACATTAAAGTCCCTCAACACCAACAAGTTAGGGGACTGCACATGCACATCAGAGACTACCTCAAGCACCTTGGCCAGGGAGTCTGTCGTGCAGCACGGTGAATGGTACATGAGCAGAATCCCCAGACTGCCTTTTGGGCTTAACCTCCAATACATGCATAGTCAGCAACCCTGGTCTCCCGCAGAGGGAGTCTGGTGAGGACCAAGGACTCCCAGTAGATAACAACCACTTCCCCTCCCCGACCCCCAGCCTTTGGCTGCTGCGTATATGAAAATCCAGCCAGCCAAATGGCCGCAAGAGCGGGAGTGGCAGCCTCCTCTAGCCAGATCTCTGTAATACATGCCAGGTCCACACCCTCATCCAGGATCATGTCATGGATGAGAGACGTTTTATGCGCAATAGACTTGGCATTACACAGCAGCAGACGAAGGCCAGAGGATGGAGTCACGCATCCCCCAGCCATCCTTCGGCTCTGGAACAGGGGACAGATATTACGCATCTCTCCCCTGTTCCCCCTTCCCAGCATGGCCTGCCCCTAGTGCTCCGCCAGCATCTGCCGCCCAGCCTCAGTATGGTCTGGCCCCCAGAACTCCCCCCACTGCCTCCGCCACGTGGACACATGCCTCCCTCACTTCTGCCTATCAGGTGGGCACCCCACCCTTAAAATCACGAACACCCCTCCAAAGCCCACCACCCACCAACAACTTTTAAACACTACAACCCAGGCCCTCTGCTCCCTTGTGGCTCCCCTGAGCGGCTCACCCAAGTTATAAACCTTACGGGGTCGACAGAAAGCCGTGTGATCTTCCCAGCAGGGAGGGGTCGAGCGAGCTCCCTGCTGCTCCTGCCGCTCTGGCCGAGGTACAGGACCAGGCTGGCCTCCCCCTTGTAATGATGTTCTTCCCTGAGGCGGGAGGTGCTGCCCCCGCTGTAAAACCTTTTACCTACGGCCACTAGAATAAACCCCCCCTACCAAAAAGGAACGGAGGGAGCCTGGGGGACCATAGGATTGTTTGGTTTACAGGCTCCAAGGTTGGAGACAGGGCTCCGGCCTTGGAGACAGGAAACTACTCTCTCCAGCCCAGCCCCTGCGCTGGCTACCTCTCCGTGCTCAGAAACCTGAGCGCGGAGACAGGGAAAAGGGGGCAGTTCTGGGGGCAGGGATGCTTCCTTACGTAGCCTCCTATGCTTGCCCCAGCCTCCTTCCCTCCCACTCAGAGGCAACATGGCTAAAAATGCAGGGCGGCTGTGGAGCACAGAGGTGAGGATTGCCTCCATGCTCTGGCTGCCCTACATTAGGATACTCGGCAGCTTCCAACTTAGGAGGCTGCTGACTATCAACATAGGATTGTGTCCTAAGTAGCCTGGTTCCTATGTTTTAAGCATAGGATTGACACCACCACTAGAGACAATGGTTCAAAATGAACAAAAAACAAGATGGTCATTAACAGAAATTATTTAAAAATGTGAGTCACTCTTCAAATTAGAGGTTGAGCTTAAAGCTTCTTAAATTAAATATGGTTGCTTCCCATACCTAAGCAGACACTTTCCCAGCTAAATAAAATCTCAAGACCTTTTCCTTCGGTACAGATTTCCCTAAATTACACCCCACAAACAGGAACAGGGTTAGGAAGTTCCCTAAACTTTCTTACAAACAGGAACAGATACTGTATACTAGTCTTCCCCTGCCCCCAGTTCGTTCTGCTAAATGTTTTAGAGACTATGTGTTGAAGTTCCCTCTGATCAGCCATAAAATAGGAACCTAAAATATATTCTGTGTAACTTGCTTTACTCATGAAACTATCATGGTTGGTACATTAAATTTAAAAGTATAATTTATTCAAACAATAATAACAAATTTACTGCGTTTACTTTTTAAAGTTTTTAACGTTCATGATAATTTTATGAGAAAACCAAGTTACACATAATGTAATTTATAATCTTAAAGCACCCTTCCCCAACCTGGTGCCCTCCAGAAATTTTAGACCAAAACATCCAGCATTCTTGACCACTGACCATGCTGCCTGGGGCTGACGGAAGCGGAAGTCCAAAACGTCTTGAGAGCACCAGGTTGGTGAAGGCTGGGCTTTAGATCTGTAAAGAGCGCTTCAAAAAAAGTACTGATTTTCCATTTCCCCCAACATTTCCATTTTTTCCCCACAGCTTCAAAATTTCCAGAAATTTTACATCTCTAGTCCCAAGTAACAGATTGCAGCCTAATTCTCTTGGGCATCACAGAACATTTTGTTTTCTTGAGACAACTGCTTAAACATTGCACCCTAACACCCCTTCAGGGTACAGGAGCTTCTGCCCTTCTAATTAGGTGCATAATTTTTCTGCATGGCCAATAACCTCTGAAACAGGGTGGATTAAAAAAAAAACATTTTTGAAAATTTAAAAATCAAAGAATACCAAGTTTTGCTTAAATAGTAACTAGGTTAGTATTACACAATCTAGGTATAAGCATGTTGGCCCTACAGTTGCTCTCTAAACTGAATTGACGCCTCTACCAGAAATAGAGTTAAAGGAGGGTTTTCTGTGTAAAATGTGATTATTTCTCAGTATGACTATTTATACTGCATACCAAACACTCACATTTTTTTTTCACCGCTTGAAAATAAACTGTTCTAGTCTGCCCTGTACCTTATTTGTACCTATCAGTCATGGGTATTTCATTTGTGTCTGCTACTTAGTTTTCATGACAGTGGGGCTGGGCCAGAGTAGGGTGAAGCAAAAAGGAGGAACAATGGAAAGAAGGGGAAACAAAATTGCTCAGCATGTGCAGGTTGTTATATTCCCATACTTATCACAAGACGTAATGGCTGCTGATTGTAAGAAAGAGCCTATTCATTGGAATATTACCTTTGCTGTTTTAAATCTGTATTTTAAATCTCTGCATTGGTGCTAGGTTTTATTCTGGTTGTACTGTTATATTGTGGTTTTAAGCTTTCATATTTTATATTGTTTTATGCTGCGCTTTGTGATTTTAATTTCTGTGAACTGCTCAGAGAGCTTCAGCTATTGGGCGGTATAGAAATGAAATAAATATATTTTGAAGACATTCTATAGGTAAAAAGAGGAAGCATGCAAAATACACAGTGCAATGAAGAGATGCAAGGCCTTCCCCCTTTTTATTTTTTTAAACAACAAAGTTTATTACTGGCAGCTGGGATCATTTCAATGCAAAGTGGGGGCCTTTAGCTGCTCCTATCTTTTCCCAGGGCCACATGTTGGCCTTGGAGACATTCTTAAGAAATGAAGATAGCAGGTAGCTGCGGGCCAATGCTTTTATCTATGGCATGCACGTTTTGTGCTGGTGTTCTACAGAGTTTCTCAAATTGCCAAATGTGACCCTGTAAAAAATTAGCCTTAATTTCTATGCCTCCAAGAACCAATCTGTTCTAGTGGTTAGAGATTTGGGCATGGGCCTTGATTCCAAGAGCAACCTCTTCCATTGACTTTATGACTTCTGTTCTTGATCTGCTCAATGGGAGTTGTAACAGGCTCTTGTGAAGATAAACACAAAGCCCACATAAACATTTTGCAGATTAAATGAGTTCTGAGTAAACAATTGGGACGAAGCAGTGATTATTATTTTACTAAGCTTTCCCACTAAATCCAGCTATACAGTCTGAGTAGAGGTACTAGGGATCTGCAGGTGGACAATCCTTGTCCAGAAGATTCAAAGAAGGGTGGATTAATGTTAAATTAAGGGTGCAACCCTATGCATGTTTGGACAGAAAAAAGTCCTACAACACCCAGCAAGTTGGCTGGGGCTTGCTGGTAGTTGTAGGACTTTTTTCTGTCTAAGCATGCATAGGATTGCACCTTAAGTTGATTATTTAAATCAGCAGGATAAAAAGGCTGATTTAAATCACTGAATGCTTGTAGGTGCAAGCGGGCACATTTCAGAAACCAGGAGAAGTGGATGAATATGATTTCCAGCGAGCCCTCAAGAGGACAGGCTGAGATATCAGCGTCCGGCCCAGCTACTTAGCCGTCCCCACGTGGCCGCCAAAAGCAAAGTTACGCACAAGAAGCTACGGAAAAAAGAGGAGAGAACGTGCAACTTGTTTTAACGGGCGTGATTCATAGCAGCTGGCATAAAGATGTCTTTTGCCGACGCGGATTTTCTTCCCCCGTACACGCGCCTATACCACACGACACCCCCTGGACCAAATCCAGCCCCCGGGAAGCTGCCACTCGCTCGCCGCACGCAGAGCCACCGCTCCCTCGGTCAGGCACCTCAGCCGAGGCTCGCTGACCCCCCAAAGGCTTGCTGGGCCGCGGACATCCGCAGGCCACAAACCTACTCGCACTCGCTCGGCGGTGTGTGTGTGTGTGTGTGGGAGATCTATGCCCCACTAACCCCGACAGGCCTTGCCCGGCCTGCGCTGCCCCACGCCCCTCCTCAGGGATCAGCCCCCTTGGGCGCAGGGCTGGCCGGCTGGCAAGGGCCCGCGCCGGAGCCGCTCGCCTCGCAGGCGCCGGCGGCTCCTTCCCGCGCCGATGCCGGGGCTCAGCGGGGCGGCGGCGGCCTCCGGGCTTCCCCTCCGCCCCCTCCCCGCAGGAGGGGGCGCCGGGGGCCCGAGCGAGGCCTCCTGCGCCCACTCACCTGGCGACGGCCCGCTGTTGCTGGGGGCGGCCCGCGGCCCACCTGCAGGTCCCTAGGCTCGGGCAGTGGCCTGCTGGCTGCGAGGCGAGGAGCGTCGGCCGCGGGTCGCTGCAGCCCGCGCCCGTCCTCCTCTCTGGCGGCGGCAAGACCCTCGCGGAAGCCGCTCCGCTCGCCCGCCTTCTGCCCCCGAGACCCCGCCCCTCAGGAGCAGCCCGCCATTGGCCGCCAGCTCACCATCCCCGCCGCTCGGTTGGAGGAGAGAGGCATCCATCCCTCCTTCCGTTCCGCAGCCCCGCCCCGGCCAGCAGGGTAGGCTGGACTGACTCCTTCGCTCGATCGTCCTCTCCTCCAACCCTTAACTCCGCCTTGTGACCCACTCAAGGGCGCCCTGGAGACGGCAGGACCCCGCCGGGGCTGCCCCGCGCGGCGCCTGAAATAAAGGCTGGCAGTTTCGGTCTGTCTTCTCTACAAGGAAGAGGGAGTTTATACGCTGGTTGGCCGAAGCCTGTTTTTGCTTTGCACGCGCTAACTTTCCTTAAAAAAAAATGGGGGGGGACAGGTAATAATGGGCTGTTGTAAATGAGTGTGTATTTAACTACACCATAGATAGCATATCTATCTTTCTAAAATCCATTACCACCCCTTTCCGCGCTAGGATTGGCACGAAGTCCTTACCGCGCTAAGGAAATGTGAAACAGGCATGTCATCCCGCTTCACTGACAAACCAGAACTAAAAATGCAGTGGCTGAGGGAGCTGGGCTTTTGAGCGTGGAGTGCTGGGCTCAAATCCTCATTCAGCCAAACAAAACACAGGGGTGACTTCACTACGGCATCTCTCAGCCTAGCCTACCTCACCGGGTTTTTGTGAGGAACGAACACGCTAACCTCTTGCATGTTGCCCTGAGCTCTTTAGAGGAAACGTGGCAGTTATTTGAGCTGAATTAATGTTCACCCCCCTGCCAGCCCGAATCAAAAGCTTAACAACCAATATCCCAAAACCTAGCTGTGAGCGATCTTTGCATCAGTCTCATATTTTGTGCATGTTTACTTTTATTCTTTTGCAAACTTTGGGTTTTGCTTCAAATGAGAAGCAGTATATAAATATTAGTAACGAACTCTTGGTAGGCCTACAAGTTTTCAAGTAACACATAGCTTCCTCCCACTAACATATAATGGAAAAGAACTTTTAAGGATACAATCCTATGCATGTTTAGACAAACAACCTACAACTCCCAGCATTTCCCAACCAGGATGGCAGGCTAAGGAATGCTGGGAGTTGTAATAAATAAATAAAGGCCTACATTTCTATACTGTGGAGTAACCAAAGCTCTCTGGGCAGTTCACCACAATTAAAACCATGAAATACAGCATCATAAAATATAAAAGTTTAAAACTACAGTATAAAACCAAAATAAAATCAAGCAGCAATGCAAAAATTTAAAGTACAGTAACATATTTTTAAAAAGACTAAAATGCCTGGGAAAAGGTCTTCACCTAGTGCTGAAACAACCACAATGTAGGTGCCAGGGGAGCCTCTCTTGGCAGCTCATTGTACAACTGGGGTGTCACAACAGAAAGGCCCTCTTCTTCGTAGCCACCCACCACACTTCCTTTAGTGGTAGCTCCTGGAGAAGGACCTCTGAAGCTGATCTTAGGGTCAGGGCAAGTATATATGGGAGGAGACGATCCTTCAGGTAACATGGCCCCAACCTGTTTAGGGCTTTGAATGTGAGTAGCAGCACTTCAAGTCCTGAAATGAATTGGCAGCCAGTGCAGAGAGAAAAATCCTGGCTTATATTCATGGTGGCCAGTCACTGCCCTATTCTGGATGAGCTGAAGTTTCCAGACCATTTTCAAAGGCAGCCCCACATAGAATGCATTGCAGTAATTCAGATGAGAAAATCCAAAGCATGGATAACGTAGCTGGGCTATCTCTGTCCAGATAGGATTGTAGTTGGTGTTAAGCTGATAAAAGGCGCAGGTGGCCTGCTATCAAGGCCACCTGTGCCTCCAATGATAGCTCTAGATCTGAGAGCATCCTGAAACTACAAACCCGATCCATTAAAAGCTGTTTCAGCACTTCTTTTAATGCTGCATCTTCCATAGTCAAGATAGGTTTTGAACTTATTTTTGAAACCATTTTTGCACTTTGTATCACTGTAATAAGGAATAATTTTCCTGTGCTCAAATGGAGCAAATAACAATGTAACAATAAGTGGCAGCTTTTATTACATGTGAAGTTCTGAGAGAAACAGTTCCCTTCCATCAGCATCCTCAAAACAGCATCTGCATGGTGGTGTAAGATGTATGAACATTCAAATATGGTCGATTAAGAAACAGAAGTTAATCGGTTAACAATACATTGAAGTGGCTACCACCCTTAAAAATTGTGTGAAAATTTTAGTTGCATAACATATTGGAGGTTCTGCTTTTGAGTACCTTGCATGTGTACACCTCTATAAACAGGCCAGTGCATAATGGGGGTGGGGGGAGGAGAGAACAAAAAGTACGTAAAAGTATTTAGTATACAACATGCTGCTATCCTCTCCTTTCAGGCATAGATGGTATGATGAAAAATAAAATGTACTTCGTTATGTGCCCAAGCTGATTTGCATGTGAACGAAGAACAAAGCAGGCAGTGTTTGCTCTGAAAATGTGTGCCTCATAAGAGAAGCTGGGCTGGCCAAGGCATTACATTCAAAGTAAGTTCAATCAATCAAACACACTGCTTCCACTACACTATGGCGCTCATTTTGCCAGACTAAACACCCTGGTGTTAAAGCAAGATGATAAAAGATAACCAGTTCTGCTCTATTACAAAACATGTCATTGTTTTTGTATATTCGAGGGCACTTACGCCCTCATTCTTCTACTGTCAGCCGAAAAGCTATGACTTTCCCTTCCTTACAGTAAAATTTTAGATTGTGGATTCCTCGGGGCAAAGAATTTTGTTACGTCTCTCTGTAAAACACTATATAAACTGGTAGCATTATAGTATGTATATAGGTAGGTGTTCTCTGAGGTCACATTCTACAGATTTTGAATTGCCATCCTCCAGCAGTGACGCAAGACTCTTCCATTTAGGAGGAAGGATGAGAAGTCTTCACTCTGCTGAACGTTGTTACCTATTCCTAGCCTTCAAGGATAAAAGATTAGAAATTCTCATTCTTAGTCATGCATTAGCCCTTAGGAAAAAAAAGAGTTTTAAGGCAGGTTGACAAAGACTAAGGACTGATTCACACATACCTGCAGCAACGCGACTGCTGTCAAAAACAAAATTAGAAAAGCTTTATTATGTACATGCAAGACCTTGGCCTTTGGTTATTGGACAGGCAAGCTATACAAAAGCAAGCTGATTTGGTTAGTGCTTTCTAATGGAGGTGGGTGTACAGGACTGCCCAAGTCTGTGATAATTTCTTTTGTGACCCCCAGTCTAAACATCCAACAAGAGAATGTTTACATCAGTGTTTTATTTTTGGTAGAAAAATTCAGGACTTTACAGATGGATTTAATCAACAGGGCTTCATAAATGATGTTCAAGGTCTTAAAATAATCACAGTAACCAAGTACACAGATTACACGGAAACCAATTTTGGTCCAGTACCCTCTGTGGAAACAAGCTGAGTGAAAACCATCTCCATTCTGAAGATGGGTCAAGCTCCCTTTGGCACATGGAGGTGCTGCCAGCGTCGCTTTCCCTCCCCAAGGCCAGAAAAGGAGAAGACCAAGAGAGAGTAACCAAGAAAATCTCCCCCAGACCTCACATCAATCTCATCAAGATCCAAACATTAGAGATTAGGTGGAGATAGTAAAATTATGCACAATATTTACAGCCAAACTCTTTTCTCATATGCAGCAGTCTGAAGGGAGGGGCAGTCTCTGCTTGCACCATATACAAAATGTGCCATGGAGTCTGCTTTGTGAACATGTAGAAAACTTTCCTCTGGAAAAAATGATGAGCAAGAAGGGGACACAAAAAGAAGGCTGTGCCAGTGATGCTCATTATCCACTAGACTGGAGCTGAATGAAAGCCTCTTTGACTTCCTGCAAAGGATGCAACTGCTGTTTCTACAGTCAGATTTCTCACAAATTCTAGTTTTGTCCTTTTCCATCATATTTTTCAGAGGAGGAAATGCCTTAAATAAACTCTTCAGAATCCAATTAAAGCCTTTGCCCCAGTTTTCTTACCAAGCAGTTCAGAAAACATAAATGACTCATCCCTCTCCCACTAGCTGAGATATGTTTCATACCTGTAACCTGGAAATCTCAGACAACACTGCACACTATATCCTCTGCATGAACTAGGACAAGTATGGGAAGCAGAGAGAGAAGCTGGTAGTTCAAAGCCAGATATAAATTCAAAAGAGAGGAGTGCCCTCAGGATATAACTTCAGCATTCATATCATGGCAAACACCCTTCATAGCAGGTTAACTTCGCTAGAATAGGAGCAGACTCCCATATTGGTAACATTTAAATTTTTTTTTTCCTTTTCCAAGAACTTGACCCCCCCCGCATACTTTTTCATTCCATATAAGCTGTCCCCTACTGTTAGCAAAAAACAGCTATCGTGAGTAGATAAAATTACTGGCTTATTCAAAGCAGTTTTAGCTCAATAGACTACAATATGCAAAGACAAAAAGGAAGTCAGTCTGTTCCCCATACAGAGGGCCTTGAGCTGTCCTTTTATTACTGCCTGTAAGGAGTATCAGGAGGATCTCTGCCTTTCACTGAAGCACTGGCTTAAGTCAGAAAAATTACCTTTGAGGCAACAGAGAGGGAAGAATCAAAAGTAGGTAGAAAAGATTTAAATTAAAATAGATTAAAATAATTAAAATCAAGCCTGGAATCAGGTGTTTGCATATAGTCTTGATATTTGGTAATAACTGAAAAGCGGACCATGTATGTTGTGTGTGTATGCACGCACACACCAGTGCCAATTGGAATGATAGCCCTTCTAAAGGCCCTGTTACCTTACCAAAGGTAGTCCAATCCATCCAAAAGAAATTCAGTAGTGGCAATATCCTGGAGCTCGTTCTGCCAAGTTTTGTTGGTCTCTCCACCCCCAAATACTTAGGGAGGGAAGGGGGCTGTGAGAACAGCAAATAAAGTGCAAAATGCTTCTGTTAAGTAGCATGAGGCAGAATGTGGGAGTAAATGAAGCAATGGTGGCAGCAAGCTTATGCCTAAAAGCTATGCCTTTCAGGCAAGCACATGAATCAACTGAAATATGTCACCTCCCCACAAACCAGTGCATAGAGAAGGATTTCTACCTTTAGATGTGCTAAATGCAGATCAAGTTTGCCCCCAGGTGTGAATATCCATGAGAGTCACATTCCCCAAAAAGAGGCAGCGCCTCTGAGCTCGGGTGGATGAACAGTGCAGGACTGTTGAACTCACTACTGCGAGTGTGCATACCAGTGTGAAAGATCTTATCACAATGCAAAAAATAGCAGACCCCACCCCCACCCCCTTCCCACTCAGTCAAGCTGTGCACATGCCATCTCTTTCACAGACAAGGCGAGACCTCCTCCTGAAGTAGCTGTGCTTTTCCTCTCAGCACAGGAGTATGTCCAAGTGAACGCAAGTTTCTCGACAGCCCAGGACAAGTCTGTGGAGTCAGAGAAAGCACAAAGCTGCAACTGGGTCAGTTATTTCAGCCGCTTGGTGTACATAACGCAAGGGACACTGGGAAACAAAAATCACCCAACTAATTGCCTTAGAACAGAGGACTGCTTTGGAGGCCCCTGCACAGGCAAAGCTCCTGTTTGGGCGACTCTCCAAAGCGAGTTCTCTCCCTCACGAGGAGGTCATCAAAGTGAGTGAACCACCTCAGAAAAAAGCACCAGTGAATGGCTCCAGGACAAGGGAGTACATTCCCAGACAATCATGTGCAGTTAGGCCTTTGGGTCAGGCCAGAAGAAAGCCTTTTCTCCCCTGGCCCCGTCATCCAGTGGTAGCATTATGGTGTGTATGCTGGAGGTGGCTGGAACTGGTTGATCACTTCATACTCTGCAGGGTAAGGTTCATTCTCCTCCATCTCAGAAAGGAGCTCCAAGGCCTGCTCTTCTTCTTCCGTGGGGTAATGGCGCAGCAGGTTGGCAGCTGTGGCAAGGATAGAGGCCCCACCAGCTCCAGCCACCAGGTAAAAGCTGACAGCAAATGTAACGTACACTTGTGAGCCGTGGTACTTCTTGTGTTGCTGCTGCTGTGCAAGAATCAGCTCCGAGGCCCAGTAGCAGAACCCGATCACTGTGGCGCACTGCAACACTGAGGGCAGAAGCAAAATGCAGGAAGATGCATTCAGAATCAGCACATGAGCAGAAGCAAGACCGTGTGCCAGTTTTAACATCTAGATACTACATACTGGGCTTTCACAGGATATACTACGAGGACACCTTTTGCCTCTAACATAATTTTTAAAAGACTTGTGAATATAGTGAATGTGGCACATAATGCTGGAAAACAGTAATCATTCACTGGAATGGAAGTGCTTCGAAATATGACCAATTAATTTGAGTCATCTCGCAAACATGGCCTTTCTTGTTTCTCTGAATAGACATGGGCTTAAAGATGCACATTATTGATCACTGACTGCCGTATTTGCCAGAGAAAACGTTATAATCTAGGTTTCTTTTTCTGGGGAATGTGGTCGCTCTCCATGAAGATACTGCAAGGGGTGGTCTGATGACATATAGGGTATTATTGCCTAAACTATGTCTGAATAGCAGCATTTGTGATTTTTCTGTGGCAGATCCCCAAGTCCAGGGCCAAAGACCCCACAGTGCCCATGCAGACAGAAGGCGAAGCACGCTACCTTACTACCACTACCGGACTAACGAATACTACTATGTAGCGCCTTCAGTATATAAGGTACTTTACAGAGAAACATAAGAACAAGACAGGTCTCTGCCTTGAGGAGCTAGCTAACCGTCTGAATTTCAACAAAGGGAAGGATAACGGGAAGAATGTACAAATAAGGCTGTGTTTTGGTCAGAGCTAAAAGCAAAGGCTCCAGGGAAAAGGTGGGTTTGAGAGAGGAGAGATGGCATCCCAGAGACACCAGTCCAGAATACAGTTAAGTAGCCACATGGATTTGGTAGACCAATGCCAGGGCATGGAGGGCCCAAGAACTGCAGGCCAGCCCCATTGTGGGACTAACATAATGAAAAAGGACTAACATAAGCTTTAGTGACTCCAATATAGCAAATCCAGCAGAGGATCACTCCGCTCCAACTACCTGTGAGGATGTGGGCAAATGCGTAACGCCGAGTGATCTTCAGTGCAGGGTGCTTGGGTCCAAACACATCCAACAGGAAGGCTGAAAGGCTGCAGATGATTCCCAAGAAGCAGAAAGCAGCAATAACTCGAAGCAACAACACTGTCTGGGGGTTCATGCAGTAGTCTGGAAGGGGAAGACAGAACCCAAAACTAGCTTCCACAAATGTCATTACAGCTCATAAGATCAGGAGCTTCCTAGATCATTCTGGGAGTTCAACAATTTAGTTAGGCAACTGCGCCAGAATCTGCATGGCACATTGCATTAACTGTTGATTACCTAAACATTTATTTTGGTCCCATGATGGGTTAGGTTGATGTGAGACACTCCCTGCCCAGATGGCTTATAGCAAATATTTTTGTTTGATCATGATGGTGAATTGTCAATAGCATGATAAAAACAAAAAAGTTTCCACAATCTTAATGCCACATTAAAAATCTTTAACGTTGCTAGCAACAAATTCTTGGTGCCATGCTGATCAAATTGTTTGACAACTTCACGATAAAATGCAGCAGCATGAAATACTGTAGCCTGGTGTGGAAGGTTTTATTGCTTACACACAGCCATTAGCCAAGATAAATGCCTTGTTCTTAGCACATTAAAAAAATACATTCCCTCCAGGCTCACCAAGAACACAGTACCTAGTCACATGGTTTTATTTTAAAACTGTGGCCCAGCGCATGTTTGATAAAATGCCTCCTCAGACAACTTTTTACTTGGAGAACTGATCAGAGAGGGACTTGCTCATCTGTGAAATGGGAGCTGTGCCCTACTGCCCTAGGTTTTGTGGGGATGAATGTCATGTTTTATTTTAGGGTGCAATCCTATGGGCTGTGCCCCCATCAGACAGAAGCCTCTGCACTCAGATGCTTCTGAATATCCAATGCCTTGTTGGGCTGTCAGCAGGGTGGGAGGAGCGACTGAGGTGATTTTCATCTCCCTTTTATTTTTCCTTTTTCCTCTAGATGGGCCTCTGAGCCCGTCTAGTGGAGGCGTACTGGTGAACGCAGCCCTGGGGCTGGAGGGGCTGTAAGATTTCTCATACTTTGCCCCCTCCCTGCCCATGGAATGCCCCCTTTTCAACCTCTACAGGGTCTTCTGAGGCCACTTTTACAACCTCAGAAAGCAGCCAGTGTGGGTCTTTCTGCAGCTGTGAGGGGAGGGATCAGATAGCAGTGTCTATGGCCTCAGGAGAGGAGACTCTGAAAAATCCTATGGTCCCTGGGATGCTCTCCACGGACCATAGGATTGCTCTCTAAATACCCAAGCACTTTATAAGCAGCTTACAAGAATATTGGCTATACAAGAATGAACTGTGCAGCAGCTCAGTCCTCTCACAAAGGAAGCATATGAATAGCATCTTCTTGTTTCTAGACATGTTCATGGCATACAACAGGAGGTCCCAAACCTTTTTGAGCCAATGGAGACATTTTGAGAGTATTGTGGGCACTTCCACAAAATGGCTGCAAGGGGGGGGGTTGCCTATTCACAAAATGGGTGCAGTGGTGGGTGTGGCCGGTCACAAAACACTCATTTCTGTGAACACAAACTCATGAGGCTAGAAGAAAAGTAACTTGTCCAAGAACTAAAGTAGCAAGTGGATGTGGAGTCAAAGTTCCAAAACACAAAACCACCCTTTTGAATCCACAGTTTTCTGTGCCAACACCCATTTCATAGAAGGCAAACTGATGAGGCTCAGAGACAAGTAACTTGGCCAAATGTGAGAAACTGAGTACAAGACAAAGATGGGGTCTGAGTCCCAAATACTAAATAACATAGTTGCCCCCACAAAGTACAAAACGCCCATTTCACAAAAGGCAAACTGATGATGCTGAGAAACATGCACGTGCACACCACACACACACAAAGCACACATCCACACCAAAAAACAGGCAAACATTCACACCACACACAAAGTCCCAGGCAAAACACACACTGCAAAAACAGGCATACCAGCTAACACCCCCTACCCCCAACAGCAGGCAAACCACACACCCAGGAAAAATAAATCCCTTGCTCTCCACCCCACAGGACGCTCCCTATCACACCCAGCTTGTCTTTTTGTTTTTTTCTGAGCAGCTGAACATGCTTCAAAACGAAATACTGGGCTTCAGCCACCATTCTTGGAAACAATGATGGTGCATTAGCCTGGTGTCTTGCTCTGTATGCCAAGCTGGAATTTGTCATTTGCCTCCCTGAAAATAATTTCATTTAAAAGAAAAGGCAAACCTCTGATCCTCAAGATTGTAGAATATGGCTTGGAATGCAACTTATAGAAGCTTACACAAAATTACTAAGTTTCTGCTCACACTTAGGGCAAACAGAGCAACCTTTGGGTGGCTACATATGGGAAACAGCAGCCCCAAAGTAATTTTATTTGCTGTTGGCCCAACCAGAGTCAGATCCTAGTTCATTACTCTAGTTGCAGCCTTCTTATGACTGTCTACCGCAGCCTGCTTTTGTTGTCTTTCAGCAGGATGTTCTGACTCAGCCTCAGGTTTTTCCAGATTCCCCTGCGGTATAGAACTTCCTTCTAGCCTCAAATTGTTTTGACAATGCTGATAGTTCATATTTCAGTCATCCAACCCAAGCCTCTCCTGTACGTTATGTTTCCTCAACGACCTTTCTAACTACTTAGATGCTCAACGCTGGTTTGTCTTGTTGCTTTCACCATAGCAACAAGCTGTGCTAGAGAAATACACATTCAACAAAATAAAAACTGGAGGATGGTGTGGTCTGTTAGGAAGCAGATGGCAGTCTTATAAGCAAATACATGGAAAGACAATGCCCCTCACTGAGAGCCTGAGGTGGAACTCAAGCTAAATTTGGAGGTGTTTTCTTTGGCTGCATGTAATTAACATGTCAGGGCTTGACCAGTCAGGAACCTGTCAGAGTTCCAAGACTTTAGTGGGTGGATTTAACTCTGAAGGCTCAGACCAGACAATAGATAATACTGTAAGACATTAAATGTACATAGTTCACCTGATGTCTACTTGTGTGGCTTAGGCTCACACAACTCACTTGTGCTAGCTACGCTGGATTCTTGACTTTTAAAAGGCTCTCACTGACTCACAACTTTCAGATTTGAGACAGTCAAACACGGTGGGATTAACATATACGGCCGCCTTGCAAAGAATTACACAGAAGACACTCTCCCACAATGCCACTCCTCTTTATTTCAAAAGCAGTCTGTCATGCTGCATTGGGGTGGGAGCGGAGGGCTGCAGTTTGAGAAACAAATCTAATGTCCCTTGGGCTCAGAAACTCATTCCAAAGTTCTTTGGATCCTGGCCTAAGTAACACAGCCCTAAAAAAATGTTATGCTCACCCAGTCCTGCTTGTCTAAAATAGTTTACTGCTTCCAGAAGACATTCAGATTCTGTCAGACTTACAAAAAGCAACATATTCGCCAGATTCTAACTTTTTCCAGGCTTATAAATAGCCACTTCTCTGGGGAGCACAAGTCCCTAGGTGACCAGGGAAGGGAGCTTTTCTCAGATGGGAAAGGTGGCTCCCTTTTTCTTTCAGGCAATAAATGACTGACACAGATATGTGTGAACAGGCAAGCTAGTAAACATTTTCATGGGGCTAGTAACTTCTGTCAAGGCTGCTGTATATGTTAATCACACTGTATTTGACTGTCTCAAATGTTTAAGTTGTGAGTCAGTGAGAATCATACCATCAAGAGATCTCAGTGACTTTAGAACTCAAGAATGCTAAAAAAAAGTACTTATTTCAATTTTATTTTAAAAGTCTTCATATTTCCAATCTGTCCTGTAGCTCTGAGTACTAGAAACTTTAGAAAATGTGAACAGGGATTCTGAGGGTTTTTGGAACTAGGCGAGGATTGCCTAGGTAGTATTCAAGATCTGTTGGATGCAGCTCCTCCCAGTACAAGAAACTGTGTAGTCCTGTTTAATGTCAGTTTCACCATGACAACAAGCAGCATGAAAGCATATTCAGTAAAATGTACTCTGCTTGATTTTAGGTCATTTATGGCAAGCACAGGAGTCACATAATCTAATACCAAAGGGATATTTGCCTGGAGCCTAATGTACTGAAGATAGCTGTGGTTAAATTGCCACAGCCAGTGACACCAGAATGATTCAGTCTGATTCGAATATGAAGTGAACTTCCTCTTGCTCCAGAATTATTGCCTGTGGTGATTAGTGGTGCATGTGTGGTGTGTGTGTGTGGTGTGTGCACGCGCTGTGTGTGTGGTGTGTGCGCACGCGCTGTGTGTGTGTGGTGTGCGCACGCGCTGTGTGTGTGAGAGAGAGAGAGACAGAGAGGGGGGTGGGGTGGGAGCTGTACATAGTGCAGAGCAACAGATACAACAAAGCAAACGAACCAACTCAGGTTCCTGACCCAAAGACCTTATGGTAAATGTTGACAGCAGAGGAGACAAAGGGAGGAAGAAAGGCAGGTGCAACAGGGATGAATATGAACAAAAGTGGTTACACATATTTAGGCTTCATTTTGGCTGGGGATGAGAACCTAAAGCAGGAATAGGTAACGTGGTGGCTGTGGGCATCAATGCACCCTTGAACACCTTTCTTGGTGCCCACTAAGGGACTCTACCCCTCCCACTTTAAAATAAATTAACACATTTTGCTGTGAAATAGGATCTCTGCCCTCTGTTCTATCTTTTGAACAGGTTGCTTGTCCTTTGCCACGCCTCCCGTGGCAGCCATTTTGTGGTGGTGCCCATGAGTTTCTCCAATTACCAAACTCACCCATGGCCCAAAAAGGTTGCCTGTCCTTGACATAAAGGATTAAGCAATAGGCATCATGGGAAGGGTTTGTAAGGCCCCAGGCCTGAACCAAGCTATTAGTAGTTGTAGAGTGGCTTAGATCCATAATGCTCTCTGCCTTTGGTCAGAGGGCTGCTGTTTTCCCTTAACCGGGCCTCCTGTTGTAGCCCGATGAGTAAAAGGGTGAGAAGCAGCTCCAAGAACATTCCCCACTAATGAGGAGAATGTCTTATCACTGATGAGCCTGAGAAGCAGAGTTTGCTTATCTTAAAGCTGCAGATGGCTATGCTTGAGAACCAAGTACTGTTGGTTGATGCTGAGAATGAACACTAGGGATGTGTGCTGCTGTCTTGGCACTTCTAACTTAAGAGTTCAAGGCCCACGGCCAGGGCGACACAGGGTTGTTTTCAGGGATGGATTTGAAAGCAAATGACATTATGTAGGTTTTCTGAAATTTCCAGGGATAGTGGGCACTGAGGGAAAATAGGCAATGACGGTATAAGAGGAATAAAAGATAACTAACTGGAGCATTCTAGACTTCTCAAGGGCAGCAGTTTTAACTGGGCGGAGTGACTTTGACTGCCAGTGGAGAGCTACAGGCAACCAGCCAGTTGTTTGGCTGAAAATTAACACACACGGCTGAAAGGTTATCTTGACTGTTTGATTACTGGTGTCTGCAGAAAAATGTTGGGCTTTTCAAAATGTGTTTTAATGTATGACTTGATTATGTCCTTTCTAGAACACAGGCATCAAGCTGAGCAACACAGAAATAATATGGCAGTAGATGGCAGAGAGAGGGAGGAAGAGTAATTGTTGAGCAGGCAAGAAATTATGCAGCTTTGCTTCTCTGCAGCAATGACAACTTGCTGGTTAGGATTGGTGTGCTGTGAGACTCAGCCAAAGTTAAATACTTTAAGTCCACACATTTACATTAGAGCTAAGCACATGCCTAATTTTCTCCCATTGAATTTTAATAAGTTACATCTTGAAACACTAAACATCAAGCATTAAATGAAGGCCATTATAACAAAAATCATATCTTTGTTATGCAGGCATGGACAGCACCTGGTTCTACAGAACCTGATTCAGAGACAGCACCTGGTTCTACAGAAAAGCAACTTTGGCTGCAATCCTGCTTACCCAAGAGTAAGCTCCACTGAACACAGTAGGACTAACTTTCAAGAATACATACATATAGGCTTGCACCGTTTGAATGGGTAAGGAGAATGGTGGGCCATTACTCCGGGGACTGTCAGTAAGGGCACAATCCTATGGAGACAGTCATCAGCCTCCAAACTTGGAGGCTGATGACTATCCAACGCAGGGAAGCTGGAGCCTCCATGTTCTGGCTACCCTGCATTTCTGGCTAGAGAGGCGATTTCACCTGTCTAGCCAGGGTGCTTCAGAGCAGGAAGGGGAGAGGCCATACAGTGCAGAGGAAGCTGTGTAATGTGGCTTCTGCGGTCTCCTACCCTTCCCCAGGACCGCACCCTTTTTGCCATCTCCATGCTCTGTTTCTGAGCACAGAGACATAGCCAGCTCAGAGAGAACCATGCTAGCTATGAGGGAGCAGGGAGCGTGATTTCTGGGAACCGAAAAATCCTATGGCCCTCTCAGTGTCCAGTGGCCATGGAATTGCTCCCTCTGTCTCATTGCTACAGCTACACATTCCTCCATAATCTCTGGGTTGGCAGTTTAGGGCCACATGATATTCCACAGGGGGTTGGATTTAGACCTGGGGCCTCCAGTCACTGATCCTCAGTATAAAGCACAGATTTAACAAGAGAAGACATGGCATTAGAATGCTTTTTCTTTGCACTGAAGTATATGTTTTGGTACCAACAGATCTCATCCTTATCAATGTTTGGAAATGGATTGGCTACCCCGCTATCAGCAGTTACTTCTACCATATCAGAAGTCACACACAAACAATCCACCTTAGTGACCATTCAATTCAAAGAGTACACTTACAATCCTATGCTCATTACTACACAGTAAGTCCCACTGATCTCAGTGGAACCTTCTGCCAAGTAAACACCATAGGATCATGCTGCATGGTTAGTCCTTGAACCAGCCACCCTGGATTTCTCCTTAAAAGCACACACAATCCACATTTTGTTCTCACCTTTCAGTAATTCAGGGTCAACGTATCCAAGCACATCAGCAACTCCCAGCTCTTGGCGAGAACAAGTGCCCCCATGAATCCGTAGCCAGGCGGGTTCTGCCAAAGCAGTACACAGAGCAGTTATTGAAAGGGCACCAGGCAATGCAGAAGCCAAGCTCCTTTCTGGCTGCTTTGGCAAGGCACTCCCATCCTGGCCTCTCCTCCTACGCCCGCTGGGCAACACCGAGCCACTTGGGGTGTACATGGATCCTCTTCTGAGATTAGGCCAAATAAATCCAATGCCACACACTGTGGACAGAAGCACTTTAGATCATCAGGAGTGGATGAGTGTTCAGTATTATCAGGCTATTGGGCACCAGTCAGGGAGAAGCTGATTGATAGAAGGCTTGCAGGCAGAACAGGTCATCAGCTGCAGTGTGCTTTCTATATTCTGTTGAGAAACCTGAAAGAGATGATAGATGCTTCAAGTGACAACCAGATGCATGTTTTTAAATAGCTTTTTGCCTGTGGCAAAAAAGAACCGCCTCCAGATGATCACAGTAAATGCGATTTGTAGGCACTGGCAAAGCTAAGCAGATGAAATGCAGTCATTTTCCAAATAGGACCCATGTAGGACCCATTCCAAGTCATGCCAAGGGGCTTGATACTTGGGTTAAGAAAACACAAACGCTACAGAGTGGTCAGTAATTCTCAGGTCAAAGAAGGTGATTCAATCAAACTGTCACATACAGAGCAAAGGGTGTGTGCACCTTTGAAGGCCACAGCCACTATGTATTTTATTAACATATTTATAGCCTGCTTTTTGGCTCCTAAATGGAACTCTCAAGGCTGCTAACACTAATAAAAACAATTTAACATGAACAATAAAACAGACATATAGCCCTTTAACTCTTCATAACAATCACCAGTGTGTAATATCCAGTAAGTTGGCTAGAGAATTAGCTTGAGGAACAACCATGCATAGTCGGAAGTGATGGGGTGTCCTGATCCCAAATGGCACCACTATTTATCTGCTCTCCCTTTCTTGTCAAGCAAAGGAATCTGTGCTTTTGGCATGCATATTAGCATCTAAGCCCACTGAATAATTTTGATTAGAGATATTAGGTGTTCTGAGAAATAAGTGCATGTGATCCGAAATAAAAGATGAGGAGTCCCGCTCCTACTCTCTTCCAATAAAAACAGCACAATCTGTGCTTTTGCCATGCAAGTTTAGTACAAGAGCCTATTGACGTCTTCCTAACAATAGCTAGTCAGAAATGTAGATCCAGTGAGTTTGTCAGAAACAGACATTTTGCTGAGGAATTACCATAGCTGGCCTGTAACAAGGAGCGGGGGCAATCTCCCCCATCTCCAAATGGCATCCCTTTCTTTTCAAGCAAAGGAATTTGTGCCTTTGGTATGGATACCTATCACTGAAACCTTACCGAACTGTTTCTAACCAACTATTCAATGTGCAGAGAGCCAGGGTATTGGGCCAGAGGATATTAGGCCCTCTAGGGGTCAGGTGCTTGCACAGGAGGAACCTTTCCTTTTTTCCCTTAGTCCAATGAACAGTTTCGAACAACTGTGCATAGATTTCAGCTGTTTGGAAAGATAAGGGGATGCTCTCTTTTGCTCTGCCTAAATGGTATCCTTGTTTATCTTCACATACACTCTCTTTTAGGCAAAGCAGTTTGTGCCCTTGGCATGGTCACAGTACATTGTTCATTCAGTTTTTCAAAGACCACTGAATGTACCACAACAAGAGCCACTCAGGCTGCACGAGACCAGAAAATTAGGTATTTTCCTGAGGAATAACTGTATGAGATTTTGAATAAAGAATAAGGAGCAACCCTCCCTCAAACTACCCTTAAGTAGCACCTCATTTACCGTACCTCCCTATTAAGCAAAGGGATTTGTACTTTTGGCCTATGCATATGCCCAATGAATTGTTTCTAACAAGAATCACTCAGCCTACTTAAGGCCAAAGAATATTGCTTACTTGAGGAGTATCTGAATACCTGATTGTAATTAAGCCCAAGTACATGTTCAATTGCAAATTCTTCCCGTCTTGCCCTGCCTCCCTTTCCTTATTGTCCTCCTTTTAAGGTATATAGATTGTAAGACCCTCATTCTTTGTAAAATGTCACGTACATGGATGGCACTAATAACAATGAGGGGCAACCCTGCTCCAACCTCCGTTAAACAGCAACTCTGTTTACCTTAACTCTCCTTCCAACACATCATCTGAGCCCACTGACCTGCTTTTAATGACAAGCCACTCAACCTGCATAAAGCCAGAAAATATTAGGCAGTCACCTGAGGAATAACCAAATAAAGGGTTATATCTAAGCCCATGTACGTGTAACTGAAGCAACTGTATATTCTTCCCCTGTATATTCTTCCCCTGTCGCCACTTCTCTATTGATTTCTAGACTGTTAAGTCCCTTGGGGCAGGGATCTGCCCAATTTATTTAAAAAGAATTCTTGGCTGCCTTTCAGGGCAGAAGCCATCCCAAGGCCATTCACAGCAATAAAATACAGCCCTCTCATTCTTTGTGAAGTGCCGCTTATGGTCCTATATTAATAATATGGATGATCCTATATTAATAATACTTTAATTTATTACTGAGGGGCAACTCCCACTCCAACCTTCATTATAAACTGTTTAACAACAATGAGTCTTGTGGCACCTTAAAAATGAACAAATGTATTATAGCTAAGCTAAGCATTTGTGAACTAGAGTCCACTTTATAATACACAACAATAACAATAATACTACATGCACAGAGACTGCCCATAACACCAGTTCTCTGGTAAGCTCCCAAACAAATATAACAATTCAAACACAATATAAGGTGATAAAAACTACTTAAACATTAGCACTATAATTAAAACAGATTTGAAACAAGAGGACCAGACCATAACACGTGAGTTAAATAAAAGGCCTGGAGGTCTTTACCTGGCACCAAAAAGACCACAAAGATGGGGTCTCGCAAACCTCTCTGGGAAGGTTGTTCCATAACTGGGGTGCCACTACCAAAAAGGTCCTCTCCCTGGTGGTTACCCAGCTCACTTCATTCAGCAGGAAACACTCTAAACAGGCCCTGTGAAAAGGATCTTAAGGATCAAGTAACCCGGGTCCCAAGCCATTATGTATGTATGTATAACATTTATATCCTGCCTTTTCCCAAGGTGACTGACATGGTCCTCCTCCTCTCCCTTTTATCCTCACAACAACCCTGTTCCGTAGGTTAAGCCGAGAGTCCGTAACTGACGCGAAGTCACCCCGCGAGCTTCACGGCTGAGTGAGGACTATAGAACCCGGGTCTCCAGGGCCCCAATCCAACCCTCTACACACCACAACACACCAGGCTCACTTTTTAGGGCGTTAAAGCACCCCCATGGGGACCACACGATCCTCCAGACGTCGTTGGACTGCCACTCCCGTCACCCCTCACCACTGGCTGGGCCGGCTGCGGCCGATGGGAGCCGCAGCCAGCGACCAGCAACATCTGGAGGGCGACAAGAGGCTGAGGCCGGCACCTGAAGCCGGGCCCGGAAGCGAAGGGGGAGCCGCGGCGGGCGGCGCGCCCAGGCAGCGGCCTCGCGCCTCCACTCCGGACCCGCCGCGGCCCCTCGCGCGGCGGCTTGTCAAGGGCGGCCCGCTCCCCTGCCGCGCGCCCGGCCGGGAAGGGCCCCTCGAGAGCCGCTCACCCCGGGGAGGGGGCGCCCATCCTCAGAAGCCGGGCGGGGGAGACACCGCGGGAGGCCAGGCCGCCGCAGCCACTCACCGCTCGGCCCGGGCCTCGCCTCTCCGCGTGGGGCCGTTATCTTCCGCGCGCCGCCGGCTCTGAGGGGCCGCGGCCGTCGCCGAGCCCGACAAAGGCCCTTCCGTCCCTCCCTTCCTGCCACCCAGCAGCTACGGCAGCACTTCCGTTTCCGCCTCCTCCGCTCGAGGCGGGCCGCGGCGCGTCGCGTCGCGTCACGACGCCTCCTCTTTCGCCGGGGGCCCCCCAGGAACAGCGTCGTTCTTTGAAGTCCCCGTGCGGGCCTCTGCCTTTCTCTCTCAAGGTCTCTGGAGGGCCCCTCAAAAAAAGATTTTTTTTAAGTCTCCCCCCCTCCTCCCCCCCCACAAAGGCGGGTAAGTTTCGCAAGGTATCTTGAGAGTTGTAGTTTCGACGTGCGGGCTTCGCTTCTGCGCCGGGGTCAAAAGGACTGCGGCGCCCAGCAGGCTTCGCGGCCGGCGGAGTTCCTCCGGCCGCTGTGTCGGGAACTACAGCGCCCAGTGCGCAGGCGCGCGGAGGAACCCTCGAGGGCGCTGGGAAGGAAGCGCAGGAGAAGCCCGCCGGGTGAGAAGCGGGGGGCCGGCGCGCCCCAGCACCCACTCCGGAGGGCGCGCTCGGGGGTCTTCCTCCCGCCTCACCTTCCCGGAGCCTTGAGGGGGAGGCCGGCGCCCCATTTCCTCCCCTGGGATCCCCTTTCCCTCCTAGCCCGATAAAGGAGGGCGGCGGGGCAGCCTCACCTCAGCCCGGCGCGCTCCTGAGGCGTTGGACTACAAGTCCCAGCATCCTCCGGCCAGCGTGGGACGGTCTCCGCGGCTCTGTGTCTCCCCTTGACTAGCGTGGGAAATCCAAAAATTGCTATTGGTTCCCACCCAGGTCAAATCGGGCGGTATTTGCAGGCATATTCGCCCCTCAGGAGGGGATGGACGGATGGCAGCCGCCAAGCATCGGAGAAACAAGTGCGGGGGCTCTTGCGCTACGTGCCTTTATTTTTTTTATCCATCCCTCTCCTCTCCCTCACCAATACGGCCAATAACTTCTTTTATTTCTTCCAAGTGATGGATGAGAATGGCAGCGATAGTCGCCCTTCTGAAAGAGCCAAGCCTGCCGAATAACATAATGCTCATCCCTGATCGTTGGTCATGCTGGCTGGGGGATACTGGGAATTGTAGTCCAACACCTGCAGGGCACCAGGTTGGGGAAGGCTGCTCTACCCCATATCTCTGGATTCGTGCACCAGGAGTTCCTTGCTACAATTTATCTGTTTTAATTTTTACACGGCCCTTTGAGATGTGCTGCTAAATGGAACTGCCAGGGTAGTGGCCCTGTGAATAGCGGAGGCTGCAAACAAAAGAGGAGAGCCGTTACCTTTATGGCTTTACTTGTGGGCTTCCTCAGGGACATCTAATTGATTGTTGTAGGAAACAGGACACTGGACTAGGTAGGCTTTGCTCTGGCTGAGACAGGGAATTCTAAAGAGGCTGCTGTGAAAAAGGCAAACTCCATGTTAGGCATAATTAGGAAAGGAATTGAGATTAACATTTCCAATATCCTACTGCCCTTATACAAACCTATGGTGTGACCACACTTGGAATACTGGTCACTGCACCTACAAAAATGATATTGCAGAGCTAGAAAAAGTGAAAAAAGGCAACAAAAATGATCGAGGAGCTGGAGCCTCTCCCCTATAAGGAAAGGTTACAACAGCTGGGTTTGTTTAGCTTGGAGAAGAGGAGAGTAAGGGGAGACATGATAGAGGTGTACAAAATTATGCATGGTGTGGAGAATGCAGATAGGGAGACTGTTTTCTCCCTTTCATAATACTAGAACCCAATGGGGTCTCCCATGAAGCTGATTGGTGGGAGATTCAGGACAGATAAAAGGAAGGGCTTCTTCACACAGTGCATAGTTACATTACGGAATTCTCTACCACAAGACATAGCTACCACTTTGGATGACTTTAAAAGGGCGTTAGACAAATTCCTACTAGTCCTCATGGCTATATGGTACTTCCAGTATCAGAGGTGTACACCTGTGTACACCAGTTCCTACGGAACATGAGTGGGAGGTTGCTGTTGCAGTCATGACCTGCTTGTGGGTTTCCCACAGGCACCTAGATGGCCACTGTGTGAACAGAATGCTGGACTAGATGGATCCTGGTCTGATCCAGCAGCAGGGCTCTTAATTGCAGCCTTCCCAACCTGGTACCCTCCAGAGGTATTGGTGTGCACCTCCTCCATCCCCAGCTAATTGTCTGCTAAACAGCATGGCCATGTTACTTTTCCATCTCATGGAGAAGCACTGTTTTGCACAGTAACTACCATCCTTGCTTTTGGAAAGTTCTGGGCACTTCACCCACAACAGTCCAGTACCCATAACTCTGGCCTGGCTGTGGCCCTTGTCCCCAAATAAATCATCTTGCTTAGGATGCAGTCCTGTACCCCATTACCTGGGAGTAAGTTGCACTGAACCCAGTGGGACTTACTTCTGAGTACACATGTATCAGATTATGCTGTTAGAATAACACAGAAACCTATTAATTTCACAGTTGCCTCCCATATTTCCAGGCATAAGATTGTGTTGTGCAAAAGGCATGTGGCCTGCATGACCAGAGGTTTTTAATTATGCTTCCAGGTAGTATAAAGGTTTTACCTAGTTGCAATTCAGTATGTCTTTGTTGGTATAGCAGCCAGTTAATACTCACTCTTGTTCAGAAAATGGATGAATTATAAAATGGAAACACTGGTTGAAATCGCTAATCTAGATAATTCTTTTGTTTTTTAGAAGTGAGCATTGCCTTGATTTAAACCAGTCCACCTTGCTTAAAGAAATCCCCTTTTCTTTGCTACTCCATAGATTCTAGTGTGACCACTTGGTGTTAGGATGAAGGATTCTTTGACTCTCCTGTGTCGCATCCCAGCACACCCAGATTCCCGGTGCTGGTTTCTGGCCTGGAACCCTACAGGGACTCTGTTAGCTTCCTGCGGTGGGGACCGTAGCATCCGCATATGGGGGAAAGAAGGTAAGCTCAGATACGCCTTCCCCAATTTGGTGCCCTCCAAATGTTTTGTACTACAGTTTTCTGCATTCCCGACAATTGACCATGCTGGCTAGGGCTGATGGGAGTTGAAGTCCAAAACATCTGGAGGGCACCAAGTTGGGGAGGGCTGGCTCAGAATGCCACAACTTGGTTAGTATTCTGGTGAGGGGACATAAAAAAGACGACCACATCTTTGGTTAAGGGCCTTCCGTTTCAAGTTAGGAGAAGCTCTGCTTCCTGGATTCCATGCTGCGTCTTCTGCCACAAAGGCAGAGAGAGACTTTTGACGTCGGACCCTTTGCAGCTATAGATCCTATGCACCTGCGTGTGATATAGCCTACCTGCCTATTATATTACCTAGAGCAAGTATTGGATGTTAAAGTCAATGTTTTTTCTGTTTATATCCTTGACTGCATGTCTAGATTGTGCTTGTTTAAAAGAAATCTAACTTCTGTTTACTTAAATGGCTATATTCTGATCTGGATGGATAGATCCTGATTAATCTTACCTCACACCGGTTTAATGCCTCGTCCCTCTCGGTCAAGCTGTGGCAAGGAGAGTGTGTTAACACTTTTGGGGAGTTGAGTGGGAAGATTGGGAGCTGGCAGGGTGGTAACTCAGGAGCTCAGATTTCTCCCCCCTTAATACTTACAGAGTCTTGCTGCTTTTTAATTCAGTAGGTGGTGGCAGCTGTACATTCTCTGAATGTTTTAGGTGGATCTGATCCCACTGTAAAGCTGGAGCAGCTAGACACCTGTTTAATTTGTCTTATCTAGTGACCCTGGAGCGCCAGGATTAGCAGGAGGGGAAGGACTCTCCAATGGACCCCAGCAATATGACCCATTGCTTGCTGGCTTTCTCTTTCACCAGGTGATGCCTGGGTGTGCAAGTCTGTGTTGGGCGAGGGACACCAAAGGACCATCCGCAAGGTGGCCTGGTCCCCCTGCGGGAGCTACCTGGCTTCAGCCAGCTTTGATGCTACCACCTGCATTTGGAAGAAGAACCAAGAGGATTTTGAGGTAACTTGAAACTCCCTTTTGGTTCTTTTTGTGTTGGTTATCTCATGCTTTAAAATTTAGTCCAAGATGTCTTAGCTAAGATGTAAAATCAAAAGAAGAGTATGATGGTACGATGTACAATTTGAACTTACCGGTCCTTGAGCTTGACTCATTTTTTGTACTTAACGAAATTTTAAAAATAAATTAAGTTGCAGCTTACCTGATAAAAATTTGCGCACCGCTGCTAATCTTCTCCTGCATCGCACAGTCATAGGGAATGTTGGCTATGTTCAGAGGGGGTGACCAGGAGGGCGAGTCCACACTTGGCCAGATCTCAACATGAACTGCGAGTGCACCTGGAACATGCCCCAGAATCCACTGCAGTGCACAGTGGTTCTGCAGCAGAGGTTCATGCTGTTGCTGTGCATCCTCATTCACACAGACACATCATCATCATTGTTATATACTGCCCCATAGCCAAAGCTCTCTGGGCGGGTTACAGAAGTTAAAACAATAAAATACAGTATACAGAGTTCAAAAACCTTTTACATAAAAGCATATGGACAATATATACAGCAACATATATCTAAAAACAACTTTGAATGAAAACATTTTTTTAAAAAAATCCAACAATACAACACAGCTTAAAAACAGTATACAAAAGTCAGCAAAAGGAACAAGAATTCTAAAAAGGGAAGGCCTGCTGGAATAATAGAGTCTTTAATGCCGGCTTAAAAACCTTAATATCCAGGCTACTACCCCCTGCGATTGTATGTTTTTCTCAGTGCTTGCTGGTTGCCCTTCCCATAAGAAATATCTCCCCACCCTTTCTCTGTCAGTGTGTAGCCACTCTGGAGGGCCACGAGAATGAGGTGAAGTCCGTCGCCTGGGCACCATCTGGCAACCTCCTGGCCACCTGCAGCCGAGACAAGAGTGTCTGGGTTTGGGAAGGTGAGAGCTGGGAAAGTGGTTTGGGGGAAGGGAGTTTGAATAAAGGCATTGCGGCTTCCTGCTGTGTTCATAGATGTTACAACACTGGCAAGACTCTGCAGGAGTGCCCTGTCTTTAAGCTTGGCTCACAGACACCCTCCCTTCTGCCATTGCAGTGGATGAAGAGGATGAGTACGAGTGCATGAGTGTCTTGAACTCCCACACGCAGGATGTCAAACATGTCGTCTGGCACCCCAACCAGGAGGTGAGTGGCTCCCTTCCAACAGGATGGGGCTGTTGGCAGCCCTGGGCGTGGAGGGAACGTGGCACCTTGGAAAGCGGTTGGTTGGCCAGTCTCTGACTAGGGCAGCATTTCTGAATATAGGTTCAAAAAAAGCTTGCTTCCCCCTCCCCTTCAGAACTTTCTCTACTTTGTGTCCCCCTGCTTTGTACCGCGAGCCAGCATGAAACACCGATGTGGAGATTCACACACCTGATGCAGCCTCCTGCTGCTGTTTTACATGAGGGTTTGTAGGCTGGAGTGCAAAATTGAACACTGGCATTTGAAGGAAAATAAATTTATTTTTATTAATTATATTTTTAATCCGCCCAATAACTAACTTTCTCTGGTTGGTTATTATTTCTGTGATTACAAATTGTTAAAAGACTAAAATGCCATACAGTTAAAATATAATACACAATGCAGATATTTAAAGGTTTAAAATAGGATGTGGCTGATCCTATCTTAAAACTACACACAGGAACTACATTCCACAAAAACGGATGCCAGAATATATCTGTTAGTGCCACAAGAGTCTTTGTTTTAGAACAAACCAGTAGCTCTTCCTGGTCTCTGTAGTTGAAGCTGAGATGTGGATCAGTCAGGGCCCTCTTCTGGGGTTCTTCAACCCACCTGGGTCTTCTTGACTGGTAAGAGAAGACTCTATCTGCCTTCGGATCCTCTCCTTCCCTAGACTGTCATGCCCTCCTTCGGGTGTCCTTCTACTGAAGTGGGAGATACACTTGGTAGTCTACCCTATACACGTGAAATCTTCAGTCTAGTGCAGCCTTCTCCAACCCAGCACCCTCTGGATGTGTTGGACTACAATTCCCATCATCCCCAGCTGACACGGTCCTTGGCTTGCTGGCTTGGGTGATGAGTCTTGTAGTCCAATACATCTGGAGGGTGCTAGGTTGGGGACATTTGATCTTACTTGCCTATATTTTCTATTTTTTATGTACTGTATATCTTGCCTTTCTGCCAAGTAGGCTCGCTCACTTACTCACAGCTTTATAATAATAGCAGTAATTGCAGAATTCCTGAGACCTAAAGGTAGTTAAAAATCTGCCACCCTGGTTGGGAGCTAAGTTTCAGCTGGGTCTGGATTATGAAGTAAGCAAAGGGTGGAGAGTTGCCATTTTGGGGCTGCCTGCCGACTCTTCACTGGCTGTTACACAGGCAAGAGGGCTCGTTCACAGAGATGGGTGTGAAATTCATTCCATCAAGTTTTTATGTGCGCTAATCCACAACCTGAGCCATTATGATTATTACAGTTTCTATACCACCCCATAGCCAAAGCTCTCTAGGCAGTTTACAGAATATGTGAGTGGAGACAGAGCTGCGTCCCCAGATCCTCACTTTTCCAAGTGCTTCTCCTCTCCCACAGCTTGTTGGGAAAAGATGCACAAAAATGTCCATATTATTGAAAAGTATGCACAACATTCATATATTTGAGGAAAGTGTACTCAAAACGACAGTATATCAATGAAAAGTTCTCAGAAATGTGTACATCAGAAAAATGTGCACACAAATTGTGTATGTTTGGAAAAACGCACACACAAAAAGCATGGATTTCTATGCAGATTCTTCACCCCCTCCTTGCAAACTCATCCAGAAACAGGATGGAACGAGCTTAATCCTGAAAATCTGACGAGCTCTGCGAGAAGGAGATGGTCAGCTCCATCCATCCCTACTCTTAAGCCCCCCTGCAAATTATGTGCTGCATCTGTTCCCTTTCGTTTCTCATGCTTTGGTTTATTGATCCCTCCACTGAAAGCAAAGAGGCAACAGCGCACCTCTCTCTCTCCCTCTCTCCTGGATCTGATTTCCCCAGAAACTGCCAGAGGGAAAGTTCAAGGGCAGAGCTGTGTGTGTGTGTGCACACGTGCACACTCTGCACTAAAATAAAAACTGAGAGCTCTGCATCAAGTGCAATCCAAATTCTGTGATCTGTATAAATTACAGTGCCCCGTGAGCAAGTTTGCATACTTTCTGCTATTTTGCATCATTTCTTGTATGTTCTGGTTTTACACTTCACAGGAAGGGACCAGTACCCTTAAGCCCCTGCCCCTGGCAATTTTATGCAGTCTCATCTTTGTCTCTTGAAATTTCACAGTAGGCTTTGCCCACTCTCACTTTTCCAGGCTTATCTTTGTTGCTATAAGGGCTACGAACTTGCTTTTTTAATTTTCTTTTTTAAGTTCTGGGATTCTCGGGAAGCTGAGTTTTGCATTTGATACAACATTCTTTTTTTTAAATCCTGTGCTCCCCTCGAATAGGGGCGCACGCTGTTCTGCTCTTAGTTCTGCCTAGGAGCTGCTTCCTTCTGACACTTCCTTGGGATTCATTCTCTCTTCCGCCAGCTGCTGGCATCAGCCAGTTATGATGACACGGTGAAGCTGTACGGGGAGGAGGAGGATGACTGGGTGTGCTTCACCACCCTGGAGGGGCATGAGTCCACGGTGTGGAGCCTGGCCTTCGACCAGAGCGGGGAGCGCCTGGCCTCCTGCAGCGATGACAAGACAGTGCGCATTTGGCGCCAGTATAAGCCGGGGAATGAGCAAGGTCAGTGGCGCAGCGAGGTGGAGTGGACCCGTTCAAGCTGTTTGTGCTGCCTGCTTCTCCAAGATCCACAGCTGCAGCGATCCCTCATGGACTATTCTGTTGCTCCACTGGGAAAGTTGAGGCACCACACAAAAGTGACTTCTGCCATGTCTTCAGAACTCATTGGTAGCGGCGCAGAAGTTCAGCATCTTAAGGGTTTCCCGTTCAAGCCTCGGCGCTCTTTCTTCATATGATAATCATCAGCACCATAAATACTAAAAGCAGAATCATTCTCGTTATGTAATGCTACGTAAGCAGTGGATCCTTATGTAGCATTAACAGCACCATCCACACCCAAGAGCGCAGTATTGGCAGGCGCCAGGGAACCCCATGGTTTACACAACACCCGCCCTCCAAAAAACAGCCCAATGAGAACTGAGCATACTCAGCGGACATGGAATGACAGCTGTGTGGGAGGGGGGAAATGGAAAATGTGGGTAGTTGGGGGGGGGGAATGGAATGCTGTGGCAGAGAGCATGGCTGGCTGGCACCCTGAACAGCACTGTTGCACATTGCAACGTTTTGTTGCAGGTCCGACTTGTAACAACCGCTTGTATACCACTTTCACGTGCTCCACACGAATCATCTAGCAGTAATTCTCACAACAGCTCTGTAAGGCGGGGTGGGGAAACTGCAGCTCTCTGGATGTCGAACTCCAGCTCTCATCAGCCCCAGACAGCATGGTCAGGGATTATGGGAGTTGTAGTCCAGCAACATCTGGAGGGCCGCACATCCCCCAGCCCTGCTGAAAAGTCAGTTGGTATCTTTGTGCCCGCATATTGCAGATGTGGGAACTGAGGCTGAGAGCCAATGGCTGCCTGCTGAGTTCATAGCGGAGGTGACGTTTGAGCAGGTGACTTCTTGATTTGCACCTCAGTCTCTGAGCTGTTCCTCCAGACCTTCCATGTCGGTCTGGCCACTGTTCTGTATTCTTGGGTCTCTTCATTTCAATTCCAAATCCCCAAGATCATGGAGATACTTGAAACATAGGGCAGCATCTAAAATACGGGTCCAGGATTTGGAGCTCCTGTACTCGACTGAAGGCAGGGCGCCCAGCTGTGTCGCAGAACTCTTCTTGGCACCCTGCCCTTGCCTCAAAAGCAGGGTGAAAACTGGAAAGGGACAGAAGGATCTCCCCCTCTGCCACCTGGCCAAGGGAGACAGGCGTGGCTGCAAATATCAGGGTCTGCATGGAATTGTGGAAGCTGAACCATCTTACTCTAACAAGTGGAGTTTGAAAAAGTGTCCCTCTGCTCCAGGGCCCCTGGCACTTGAGCGAAAATCTTGCCCACAGACAGTCCCTAAAGTGCAGAATGCCAACTTGGTTTGGCGTGCAGAGCGGGAGAGCTTCTGCATCCACAGGACCTAAAGCAGCCATCCCCCACCTGCTGCCCTCTGGTTGTGTTGGACTACACTGCCCAGCATCCCCCAGCCAGCATGCTGGGCATTGCAGTCCCAACACATCAGGAAGGCACCAGGCAGGGGAGGGCTGGCCCAAAGCAAGCAGGAGTGGTTTGTTCTCCCCCCGGCCTCACTTTCTGAAGCCAGAGTTGAAACTGGCTTCTCTTCCCAGCGGACTTTTTAAGTCCACAAGGCAAAGCAGATCGGGCTATGGAGCAATTTGTGTATTGCAGGTGTGGTCTGCAGTGGCACCGATCCCACATGGAAATGCGTCTGCACCCTCTCTGGCTTCCACACACGGACCATCTACGACGTGGCATGGTGAGTGGAGAGGAGGGAGGGAGACGAGCCCCCTCGGGCAGTTTATAGTCTCAACCATGATGAGGCCCTCGGTAAGCAATCTGTTCTGATCAAGCGATCATGCTTTGCAGAGAGTGTGCCACCGCAGGCAACGGGGTGGAGGAATGTGCGTGTCGGAACGGTTGCCTGCAGACCGCCCGCCCCACCCCCGGCTCTCTTCTCCAGTAGAGAACAGAGGATAACTCCTGGCTATGCTTGTTTCCCCCACAGGAGGAATGCCAAGTATGCTGCTCTGGGGGGGGCGGGGAGAGAACGTTCAACTGCTTAGGCGGATCTGGCTGCAGTGATCCATGCTTGAATTACCTCGTTTACTGCAATGCGCTGTGTGGGGGTGCCCTTGAAGCGTGTTCAGAAACTACAGCTAGTGCAAAATGTGGCAGCCAGACTCTTTTCTGGCAAGCGTTTCGGAGACCATCGGACACTGGTCTTGATCCATCTATACTGGCTTCCAGTTTGTTTCCAAACCCAGTTCAGGGTGCTGATTTTCACCTAAAAATCCATTGTGCCCTCCTGTCTTGTGGTGCTGCTATTTAACGCCGGATTGGTCTGCAATAAGACTGCACTCATTCATGATTTAATCATGGATGAGAGGGCCGACCAGGCGTGTATCACTGAGACTTGGGTGGGTGAGCTGGGTAGTGTCAACCTGACTCACCTCTGCCCACCTGGGTACTCAAGGCAGCACCAACATAGGTTGGAGGGCCGGGGGGGTGGGGACTTGCTGTGGTTCATAAAACTTCCATCTCTATCACCAGGAGACCACTCCACCTTGGAGTGGGCCTTGAGGGGTTGCACCTGGTCTTGGGCCATAGAGACAGATTAGGGATGCTGCTGGTGTACCACCCACCCTGCCGCCCAGCATCCTCCCTGACTGAGCTGGCGGAGGCAGTCACAAGTGTGGTGTTGGAGGAACCCAGGACGGTGGTTCTGGGTGACTTCAATTTCCATGTTGAGGCTGTCTCCGGAGCTCCAGCTCAGGACTTCATGGCTTCCATGACAACCATGGGGCTGTCTCAGTATGTCATCAGCCCAACACAATAAGCAGGGCACACCCTTGATTTGGTTTTTGCTCCAACTTGTGAGATGGGTAGTCTGAAGATTGGGGGGCTCCAAGTAACTCCATTGTCATGGTCAGACCATTTCCTGGTGAGATTTGAACTTACAGCATTACTTTCCTCCCGGGGGGGTGGGGGGCCTGTTCGGATGGTCCGCCCTTGGAGACTGATGGAATCCAATGGATTTCTGAATGCTCTTGGGGATTTTCCAGTGGAGAGAGGTGGTGATCCAGCCGAGGCCCTAGCCTCACTGTGGAACAGTGAGATGCGGAGGGCCATTGACTTGATTGCACCTGAGTGCCCTCTCCGGCACTGTGGAGCCCGTTCTGCTCCCTGGTATACTGGGGAGCTGCAGTCAATGAAACAGGCTGGACGTCAGCTGGAGCACAAATGGCGCAAGATTCGAAGTGAAGACAACCAAGCACGCTCTCGAGTGCATAATCGTGCCTACTGTGCGGGCAGCAAAGAAGGTTTATTTTGCTGCCTCCATTGCGTCCTCAAGTAGCCGTCCAGCAGAGCTCTTCGGGGTGGTCCGGCAGTTGTTAACATCTTCCCCAGTAAATGGGGCCCTGGCCCTGTCGAGGACCTGCTGTGACCTTTTTCACAACTACCGCCCAGTCGCAAATACCCCTTTTCTAGGGAAGGTCCTTGAGAGGGTTGTGGCGAACCAATTGCAGGCACTCTTGGAGTCTGTAGGAGTCTGGCCATAATTTACCATCAACACTGGAGGCCCTGTTACATGCCCCACCACTAGAAAGGCTAAGCTGGGGATACACAAGACAGGGTCTTTTCAGTAGCTGCACCTGACTGTGAACTCCCTCCTGCAGGAGGTCAGGTTGTCTCCATCCCTTAGGCAGGCAGTACACACTAAACTGTTTCTTCAGGCCTTTGATGAATCGTGATGTTATTCTGGCCTGCTTTGAAGAATGTTTTATTTGTTGCGATTTCAGTGTTTCAACAGTACAAAGCCTTTAAGGGCCCCAGTGGAAGAAAAGTGGTTTATAAATTCTTAATTTTGTTTGTTGTTGTTCAGTTGTTAAGTCGTGTCCGACTCTTCGTGACCCCATGTACCATAGCATGCCAGGCCTTCCTGTCCCCCACTCTCTCCTGGAGTGTGCTCAAGTTTCTTAATAATTATCTAAATCCAATTAAAGATACATCACTTAAGGCTCTTTTGGCCGCTACCTGACAGCTGCCAGTTCATAGCGGGAAGAGTACATAATGCAGAGGAACAAGAGAGTCAATGGAAGTTAGTGCTCAAGATGTCTGGGACCATTTTAATCTTACGCTTCCTTTTTGTACCCCAAAATAGCTCTTGGATAGTCTCTGCCCTGGTTCTTGGGACAGAGTACACAGAGACCTCGTTAAGCTGCCTCTAGCAGAGTGAGGGAATCGTACTGGGAACAGGGCTTTAAAGTAATTATAGCCCATTCTTCATTTTTTTAAAAAAACCAGTCAGGGCGGCTTACAACAGCAATCATAAAAAAGCACAAGTTAAGATGGGAGATAAGACCTAAAAAAATAATCACTGTGGGGGAATCAGTAGGATAGTAATAGAGAAAGCTCTACACCTCACTGAAAGCATTTGTTTTGTTACTCCAACAAAGCCTTCCCCAAACGGGCGTCCTCTGGATGGCGTCCCGGTGATGGGACACCTACGATACCCATAAACCCCCAGCCAGCATGGACATTGTCCATGCTGGCTGAGGGGAGTTGTTGTCCAAGTAGGGTTGTCCATTGTGGGGAAATCTGCCCTTTTTGGGCCAGACACACCCCTGTGATGGACCTGGCTCGGCTTGCATTTGTGAGCTGCGCCGTGCAATAGTTCCCCAAATCCAGGAACTTTGCTGATGTTTTTTGTGCAAAGTGGTGGTGGTGGGTGGCGGTGGCAGGGATTGCCACAGGTGCAAATCCTTTGTGCTCTCCTAGTTGACACTGGTGTTCCTGCCACCACCGCTGTGTGCAAATGGCTGCTACTCCCCCTCCTGGGTAGGGGAGAATCAGCCAGTTGTGCACAGTGGCAGTGCTGCTGTTCACGAGTCTCTCCTCCTCGCTCCCGGGAGGAGGAGGAGAGACTCATGCACAGTGACCCCACTGTTCACAAATGGCTCCTTCTCCCCGTCCCCGGAAGCCATTTGCACACAGCGGCAGGGCTGCTGTGTGGGAGTCTTCTGCCTCTTGGGGCTGGATGAGCAAAATGGAGGATGACGGGAGCATTGCTCTCCACTCATCCTCCTGTGCCAGGGCGCTCCCTTCTTGTCCTCCAGCCCCTGCACTGCTGTGTGCAGAGGCAGGAAATCAGCGAGCAGGCCTGACTCACTGTGGGCTGAGTCACGCGGATGTCAGACTGGAGTCTGGGCGATTGAGCCAGTGAAAGCCAACACATCCCTAAGTCCAACACTTCTGGCGGGTGCCAGGTTGGGAAAGGCTTCTGTAACACTTTGCTTAACAACTGGATATTTGTAATGCAGTCATAAAACAGAGCTCTGATTGTTACTACTCCGTGTTGACTTAAAAAAAAGGGTCACCGGCGTGTTCAGACCCACCTAGCAGTACTCCTGTTTTTTTAACCCTCCGCAGGTGCCACCTAACAGGCGCGTTAGCCACAGCCTGTGGAGACGATGCCATCCGTGTGTTTGAGGAGGAGCCCCTGTCGGACCCCCAGCAGCCCACCTTCACCCTGACTGTCCACATGGCCCAGGCTCACTCCCAGGATGTGAACTGCGTAGCGTGGAATCCCAAGGAGCCAGGGCTGCTGGCGACCTGCAGCGACGATGGCGAAATGGCCTTCTGGAAGTACCAGCGTCCCGAGGTTTGCTGAAAGCATCCGTATTTTCCCTGTCCGCCTGACTATGATGGCGCAGTCCTTGTATCGCCAGTTCCTGCACTGTAACAATGAGATACATGTGGGCGGCAAGCTGACAGGAAAGGCAGTTGAATGGGTGATCATGTAAAATTGCCACGAACTGCCCCCACCCCCAAACCCCGATTTCCAGAAGATTTGCAATTCCAGAGGTGACAGCTACTAGTTGGGGGAAAGGGATGCTGGCTTTCCTTCTGTACAGATTCATGTTACTGCCCAGTCAGACTCCATGGGCCAATAGGATAGTCTTGTCTTCCAGTCGGGTAGAAAATCAGCCCATCTACAGAAGCAAGGTTTCCATGAGACGGAAAGGAGTTTCCTTTCACTTCTGTTCTAGAGCTAACGAGGGAAGTAACAGGCCTTTCTAAATGCTGGTTTCTACTTGTAAGACCAGTCCACTGAAGAGACAGGCTTGTAGTGGGAGGATGTGGGGACAGTTCAGGAGGGGAGCAGTTACTGAAGCTAGATGGCTTATGAGATATGTAAAATAAAAAATGTAAATTATCACGTGCTCTTGTGTGTCTGTTGCTCTCTTTTTAGGTGGGCTTTGAAGAAGAGTCTGAAAGGGTAAAAGCACCAACATAATTCAGCAACTGGAAGATGGGTTGGCTTGGAGAAAGTGTCTCCTTAAATGTTGCATGTGGGGGGGCAATCTCTACATTTCATAGTTGTGAATTAATATATCAGGCAAAGCTAAAAATAAACGCTTGGGAGAAATTCTGCAGGGACTGCTGCTTTAGAAGGTGACTAAAAAGGTAGAAAAAGCAAGTGATTATGGCAGAGGTCCCCAACCTTTTTGGGCCAGTGGACCTATTTGCAACATTGAGAAAGTGTTGTGAGTGCAATCCCAAAATGACTGTCATGGGAGGGGTCATGCATATTCATAAGACACCCATCTCACAAAAGGCAAATTGGTGAGTTTAAAATGCATGCAACTAGCCCAAGAGCCAGAATACCAGGCAGGGGTTGGGTTTGAGACCCCAAGTACAAAATGCCCATTTGAATCCAATGTTTTTGCTTCAACAAAACACCCATTTCACAGAAAGGCAAACTGGTGAGGTTAAAATACAAGTAACTTGAACACCAACCCCCCACAAAACATGCAACAGAGATCCTCCTCCAGCTCTGATGCTGGTTCTCCCGGGCCCTCCTTCACCACCACGCGTGCAAGCTGACCAGGCAGCAGTGTCAAGGCAGCTTTCTTTTTTGCAGGCGGCAGGATGTACGTCAAAGCAGAGTGTTTTCCTCCAGCCACTCACCATCTTGAATGCCTCTAGGCCAGGAGTGAGGAACGTGCAGCCTGCCAGATGCGTGACACTCCAACTCCCATCAGCCATGGCCAATATGGCCATTGGGCAGGAATGGTGGGAGCTGTATTCAACATCTGGAGCACAGCCTCCCCACCTGTGCTCTAGGCCCATGTGGGGTTCCAGAAGCATTCTAGGGCAATAAAGATGGACAGGCACCTGGAAGCAACACTTCCCTTTGGTGCTCCCTGTCTTGTTTTTAAAATTAAATAAAAAAATAACACAAGGGGAGGTGGCTGGAGGGGTGGGGTAACCTGAAACCCATGTTGTTGGTGACTGCAGGAGTATAGTTGGTAACTTAAGTAGTGATGCCACTGAAACTCTAAATTAGTCCGTGTCAAGTCAAATGGGTTTGTAATCTTCAGATGTATAATGAGCCCTGACTACAAGTCCCTTGGACTTTTATGAGCCTGTATAGACTGCAGACAAACTGCCAACTGTGCACATACAAAGACGTCTGTTACCGTAACCTTTACTTTCTGAAGGAAATGAAAATGTCCTGGACACAATGCTCATACCATGGAAGGATTTTACTTTAATCCTTCAGTTAAAAAAAGTGGACCTGAAACCATACCACAATCACATTCGCAGAACAGCCATGTTGATTTGTATCTACCCCTTGTTTAACACTTCTCACTCACAGCTGGGTGTTCATTTCTGTTCCAGCTAGAAATTTGGGACTGCAGCTCCCAGCATTCCTGACCATTAACTATGCTGGCTGGGGCTGATGAGAGCTTAAGTCCAAAACATCAGGAGGGGACCAGGGCACAGACTGCACTGTGCAATCTCATTATAAGCTTACTTTAGCCTGAGTTTACAACGTTGGACTCGTAGCTCAGTGAAGAAATAGTGAATTATGACTGGGTCAGTTCATCCATCACTAGCAAGTACTAAGGAAGTGGCTGTTGAAAAGCCAGAATTCATTGAGAGAATGAGCAAAGGTGAAAAGAAACCAGTTGTACACATCCCCACCAAGCCTGGCCATGTATATCTTCTTATAGCAACAGGATGTGCCATTGCTTATTCGAACACTCTACTTTCATACAATCCAGGCAGATTTATGTGCTTGCAGGCAACGTGGGACATCTAGCAAGCTGCAAAATTATTAAAACAGTTGCAAAATCTGGCATGTGAGCGTTGCACAAAGAAGCAAAGTGTTTACATTTTGCCAACAGAGTAATAATCAGAGCCAGAGTAACCGTTGTACTCCCTGCATTGTGGGGCAGGGACACAACCACATTAAGGCTGTGTTTCATCATCTAGAGTTCCCTGATATGAGAAGTATTATCTTGCTCTGGCTAGGGCATCTCTATGATTGGTTCCCTGCACCTGAAGCAGACTGAATCCTACTTACAAGCTAGAGGAGCAGTGCAAAGATGGGCCCAATTTGGAGAGTAAGACAATGACAGGCCGTAGTGCAGAAGGTTGGAGGTACAAGGCCAACACCTGCAGATTTGGGGTGGGGTAGTAAAGTAGTTACACACAAACCAAGTCTAAGAACCATCTTCCTTTGCCCCAACAGAAGGCACCCAGAGTTTGTTCCTAAAGATCTTTATTTGGGAAAATAACAAAGAACTCAAAAGAACCAACTCCGCTCATTTGCTGAAGACACTGTACACAAAGCTACCGCTCAAGTTTCTCAAAGATACAAAATAAAAGTTTTTCCAGGGGCTGGAAGGTCACAGAGGTAATTCCTCCAACGCATGTAGACCTTCCAGCAATTGGAACTGAACACAGAAGCACTGGGTACTCCTACCATGGCTGGTTGGGGGCTTGGACAGAAGGAGCCACTAGGAGCCTGCTTGGGGGCGGCGGGGCACAGGAGAAGTCCAACAGGCAGCGGCACAGAAGCGAGGAGTCCTCGGGGGCTGTCATGCTGGATGTCCTGCCCCGAGGCGGCTCAGAAGTGCTCTCGGTGGTCCAGCAGGAAAGTATGCCACACACTTGGCTCAGTCGGAATCACTGTCACTCTCTGCTTCCTTCACATCCACACTGAACTTGTATTCCTGGTCACAGCCCATGTAGGCGTCACTCATGAAGTAGAGGGTGTAGTTGTGAGTCCCAGTGGCCGGTGCCACAAAGTCCAGTTTCACCTAAATAAAAAAAGTTTGTGAGCTGGGGCGCTTGGTTCGAGTCAGGTCTTTGTGGGCTCCGGTGAGGCCAGAATTGGGCTCTGGTAAGGCCCTAGCCAGCACAGACAATGGTGAGGGATCATGGGAGGGCCACAAGTTGCCCACCCCTGCCCTGCAGGAAGGGACGGCAAGCTCAGAGGAACCTGGCTCCAAGCACACCGCGCAAAAGAAAACCTGGACTACTTGGCACATTTTGGAAAATGTTTGGAAGTATGCAGAGGGTATCTGGTAAGTGAACGGTTAGCAAAATAGGGTACACAGAGCATGTCTGGATGGTTTGCAGGCCACTGATAACCTACAATTTTCACTCTCACATTCCAGATTCTCGTGGGTTGGAGTGAAGGTTTAAAAGATTCAGTAGCCATTAAGTACATAAGCAGGAGAATACGTATCCTGCAATTTCACAGGAATGCAGGAAAAGCAATGCATTTGGCAGTAGGTATAAAACTTGGCTTCCCAAGAACCCAGACTCTCATTTAAAAACAAGAGCAAGCTGCTAGTCCTTATGCCTGCAAAGTCATGACTGAAAGTGTGTGGACAAGGCCTGCTGAAATATCAGACATTTATGGGGGCGAGGGGGTGGGGACGATACATTTCCAGATACAGGGATGTGGCTTTAGTACCCTGACAACCTCACCGCCCCATCCAGGCCCAGCAAAATCAGAATTATGCAAATTGGCTTGATTTACATACATTTTACAGCCTAAAGAATCCAGCTCTTCTTGACAGAGGTATTAGATTTCCTGGACCTAGGGGTTTACTTTTCTCCAAGCAAGGAAAGGTCCACAGAGCCTTGATCATAAGCCCCACTCTTTTTTCAGTGCTCATAGCAGGGCAATACCAGGGCATGAGTCAACATGACTGACAAAGATGACAGGGCAAGCCTTGGAAGGGCACTGGCACAAGTATACCAAGTTGCCAATCTCAGGCCAGACAAGGTCTGGACTAGCCAGGGATTCCTGTACTGAGGGTTGAAGGCAGGTCAACTCCACATCCCGCATAATTCAAGGCCACGTCCTCCCCCGCCCCCAACCACCACTGCAGACCTTGCTGAGAAAGCCTAAACACTTGCAGCTAGAATTCAGGAAGGGGCACGGGCATGCACCTCTCCCAGGACCCAGAGTGTGATGGCCTGGTCACAAAGGTGCAGCAGGCCTTCCAGAAGAGGGCGGAGGAGCTAAGTTGGCTGTTCTGACTCATCCCTTCTTGGCAGGTTTTCTGAGTTGCAGCAGTGTTTGTCTCTGGTTGGCAGGCAGAGTAAAACCTGCCTCCCTCCCCAAACCCCAATCACTTCACACGGGCAATTAATCGCTTGCAGTTTGTGGGAGGCCAATGAAGGCACACCTTGAGTGCCCCCCCCCCCAACTGGACACTGTAAACCACACTCCGATGGCGCTTTTGCTCTGATATGTCCAAAGGAGGCCAAAGGCAAGAGTCTCTGCCCTACAACCTTTAGCTCACCCTGGCCCAGCACAATGCTCAGAAGTGCAGCACTCACACCTCCCCACAAGGCCCTTTCTCCCCAGACAGGATTGGGACACCAGCTCAGCTTACCTTGGCCTTCTGTTGCAGTGTCAGCCTCTTGATGGAGATGAGGCTGTTGGATTTGGAGTCGCCAATCACTACCCACCAGCCCTCCTCACGTTTCTGTAGAGTGGGGAGAAGAGGAAAGAGTGTGACATCCTCCCTACCCCCCTGCACCACAAGATTTTAGTTCTCAAAGCCCCAGCATGTTCTTCTTTGCCTCCCACAAAGGGATCCCCCCCCCCACAACAAGCTAGCCAGACACAACGTACCTGTGGAAAGAGGGGTGCAATCACAGGCCCCGTAACTTCCTCCTCTCGCTCCAGCTGCACCAGCACCACCACTGGCCCTCCACTGCAGAAACAAACCAGGCTGAAGCTTAGGCATCCCCTCAGCGTGATGTGGCATCTACAAGGCAACTAAGCGCGAGTCCCCTATGCTTACTCCCTGGTCCACTACAGGCAAGACATTCAGGAGGCAGAATGGCAGCAAACCACACTGGATGTTGTGGTTTCCAGGGGAGAATCCTGACCAGCACAGCTTTCATTTAGAAAACAGACTGAGTTCTTAGCCTCAGCAAAGAGAGCCCTCCGAGTGGGAAGCTCCTGGAGGAATAATAGGTGTCCACAACTTTTAGGTACCACTTTGAACACTTACACTGTTGTAGCAAACCTGTAAACTCAGGTAAATTCTTATGCCCAAATAGCAAACGGGGGGGGGGGGGGCTGAATATGAGAGCGGTGCTTGCCTGAGCCCACCCACAGGGTTTATAATAGAGGTGCAACTGGAAAAGCCGACCATCAGCTCATAACTCACTCTAAGTTACACCAGATCACCTTCCAGGTGGCTTCATTTAGCAACAGCCCCCCTCTGCCCGCCCACCCTTCAAGTTAGTGTCCTAATCCCTGATACCTGCAGACATTCTGCCACCCAAGTAATAAGAATGAATACTGTACAGGGAAGCATGCTCGTCCAATCTGCATCCAACTTGGGATTTTCCACTGTCCCACTGCAAGCCCCCACCCCGCCCTAGTTACCTGCGAATGCCGTCCTTTTCCACCACCTCATAGGAAAGCTCAATGTTGGGGTAGCGGTTACAGAAACGAGCCACGTCAGCAATTTGGGCGTCGGAGAGCTGCAGCAGGCCGTTCCGGTCATCGTCCTCCATTTCCATGATGTCAAAGACGCTCTCCACGCCCTGCAAAGGTGGACAGACACGGGATGAGCAAAGCCTCGGGGCCAAAAGGGGGGCACTTCTTGGCCACTGTGCCACAGGGTAAAATGGAGCTCCCGCCACACCTCCCTGCCTGCACTCACCTTGTCCGTGCAGCGCTTGATGTGCTCCGAGGTGAAGTGCGGCAGCTGCTTCAGGTAGGAGTCCTTGGACCACATGGCCTGGGTGACCATCTGCGCCAGTTCCATGGCAGCCAGAGCGGGGCTCAGCCAGCCGTTACTGGAGAGGACGTCCACGCAGGCTTGGATCAGCCGAATTGCCTGGGAAAGGAGGAGGACCAAATGGCTTTAGTGTTCCAGGAACTGCAGCCAGAAAGGGCTCTGTGGACTCCCTCAGCCAGCCAAGCTCCTGCTGGACCAGATGGGGCTAGACAGTGGCATGCGGCATCGTTCACTGCACAGGCAGCTGCAGGCACCCACCCAGGCTCAGCCGTTTCCGCTCACCACCCGTCTCCCCCACTCATACCTTGCTGAGGATCTCCTCCGTGTCAGACTGGAGCTCAGCGCTCAGCTGCATACGCGACAGGTGAGCCTGCAGCAGGAGGTTAGTTTTGACGTGGGGGTCATTGAACTTGGGGTTATTCAGCTTGTGAGGCACCTTCTGGGCGAGCTGAGGGAGGGAGAGGGGCAGGAGTCAGCACACGGCAAATGTTCTCTTGTCTGTCTCTAAGCACCCAACACAACCGCCCAGGCTGCCCCAGTCCCAAGCCCAATATCAACCCCCCTTCCAAGTCCGGTATCAACCGCGCACTGAACCAGACGGCAGCACTGTGCCAAAGAGAGAGGTCCTTGGGATGCTGCAGGCATGACAGGAAGAGACTGGCCTGTGACAGAGGACAGGCAAAGGTGTAGCTCAGATAGGCAACGTCTCAGTGTTGGGGGACCAGAATGCCACCCCCAGACCCCATCATCAGCTGCTCCCCTGCCTGCCCAAAGTTGGCAGCAACAGAAGGGCTTGCTTTAGAACAAGGCGCACAGGGAGCAAGCCGTGCTCCCAGGAGGCTTCTGGGAGCACAGTCTTCCTTACAAAGAGGGGGTGTTACTGTCCAGCCAGTAGCCATTTCCAGTCCTTTCAAATTGGTTAGTCTGGGTTTTCTATATGAAGCTTCCCTACAGAAGTCAGACTTCTTGGGCTTTCTAAAAAGGATGAGCTCTGGCAGACCTAGTGTGGGAAAGAATCCCTCTTTGTGCAGCTCTGCTCTGAGTTCAGATACATGAGGAATGCAGAGGGAGAGGGAAGGTGGAGCAGGGCCATCGACCCCTGCCACGCCGCCAACATCTGCACAATGGTCCAGCTGGGGGGATGCTATGGCTTCATTTTTTAAAAATACACTGGGGGGAGGGCACTAAACTGCAGCTTGACAGGGATGTCTGACCCCCACTGTGAGTGGGAAGCCGACCTGGAGGGCAAAGCCAGCAATGGGTTGGCCGTGGCCATGTAAAGATGACCCCGGTCAAGCCGCCCGCTTGCCCCCAGTGCCCATCAGGGCAGCAGGCGTCCCCTGGAGAGCCGAGGCCTGAAGAGGGGGCTCAGTGCCTCACCTGCCGCAGGAGGTTGTCCTCGTGGTGCCTGATGGGGATGTTCTCGTACTCGGCAGCATTGGAAATGATTTCAATCAAGCCTCGCACTTTCGTCTTGGCGTTCAGTGACATGCTGAAGAGCTCTGGGGGGTTTAGTAAGAGGAAGAGCATTAGGGACAAAGCGGCAGCCTCCGGGAACAGACCACGCCCAGCATGCTGTGCTCAGGAGCCCTGACCTCCCCCCTCCCCGCCCCCTTACCGATGGTGGTGTAGTTGATGTAGTAATAAGCTGCAATCATGCCCAGGTTCAGAGGTGCAACGTCCATCTCGTCCTCGATGCTGATGCACTTGGACTGCTCGAGGTCACTGAGCGTCTGCTCCACCAGCTCAGACAGGTGGTCGGAGAGATGCCTGTGGGAAACGCCTGCAGAGGGAGAAACCAAGTCAGACGCTGCACATTTGGAGGGGTTGGGAGCGCAGGATTGCCTGGAAGAAAGGAGTGTTTGGGAACTGCAGGCTCCTTATTACTCAGTGTAACAATGTAATGCATCGTCCTATACAACTGTAACGTAAAGATGACCTGGGTAACAACGTAATGCATCGTCCTCCTCCACTTTCCCCATGTCCCTCAATTAATCTGGGGCAGGAGAGAGAAATGAGAGAACAAAACTGAGTGCAGATACTGGGGCACTGCTCTCCAACCTTGCAGGTTGTAATAGTTGGGATTTTGAGTCATCCTGCGGTACAAGAAGGTCCATGTGAGGTAGTCCACAGCATCTTGCTTATTCTCGATGGTCTTGGTGACAATCTCAGCATTGAAGTGATCATGCATGCAGTGGTCCAGATGAGACTCCACTGGGAGGGGTTCGTACAGGAACTTCTTGAAGAAATCCTTAAGTGGGAGAGCCAAAGTGGGGCTTTAGTGTTTTAAGCAAACTGCTTGTTTCTTAAATGTCACTAGATGAATAATCAAATACAGAACAAAAGAGAAGCTATGCTCCAAGCAAACCACACCTGGAGAGTGTGCAAAAGAAACCCACGATCCCAAATGCCCCCAGCTCCTAAAGGACACAAGAGTGTACCTGCTTCCTCTTTGCTCACCTTCTTGGAGCCCTGACACATAATAACACAGCGTCCCTCATCATCCTGCAATGGGCGGTTGGCGTGGCCCACCATCTGAAGCACATCGTAGATGGGGTAATCCACATACCTGGCACACAGGAGAATAATTCACTGTGTTAACAGAAACAGAGGTCAAAGAATGTAGAATTCTGAGTGCGTGCGTGCACGTGAGCATGTTTAGAGTGGGATGGAGTTCTGAAATATGCATGCCAGGCAAATTTTGAGACAGTCAGGTGTTTCAGTCTGCCTGGATGAAGTTAATCAGATTTATTTACCAGTGATTGAGGAAACGAGGGTTGAGGTTCTGAACACAGCAGGAATTACAGAGGCATCTGTATTTTAAGCTGTTTTATTATATATTTTGTATATCGCCCAGAATGGCTGGGTGACCAGCCAGATGGGGGATTAATAACTAAATCTGCACTGATGGCTGACAGTTCCACTAAGTCAGCCCTCCCTGGTGCCCTCCAGATGTCTTAGACTACAACTCCCAGCATTCTCCAGTCAGCATGGCTATTTGGGGCTGCTGGGAGCTGTAATCCAACACATCTGGAGGGTACCAGGTTGGGGAAGGTTGCCCGGAGTAATGGAAGCCCGACTTACATTCTTTGACTACTATGAGGGTAGAAGAAACTGACCCCACATTTTCGGTTTCACTAATCGTAAGGGCCAGCAACCTGTGCTTTTAACTCCAAAGTTCTAATTTGCAAGGGGATTGAATACTGAACTCTGTATCAGAGAGAATATTCTGAGTTCACAGCAGAACTCTGCCTGAACATTACACTAGACCCGATGGAAGCCACTCTGGACACCCGAAGGCCCATTCTTAAAAGCTGCACATCAGTGTCGCTCACGGAGTAAGGTATGTACATCTGGCAGGCTGACCAGATCCTGGCTTCTCTCAACTTGTGCCTCAGAAGCAAGGCTTAAGATGCACACCGGCTCGCCGCTGCCACGTGCAGCAACTGGCCCCAATGGAGATGCTGCCCCTCTGTGGGCGCATTCAGGTCCCTGTCTCATCTTGCACTGCTGTGAGGAAAGCTGGTTTGGCTCTTCCATCCCACTGCTGAGTAACCCATAGACCCCCACACCCCCGTGGACCCAGCACTTGGCCTCCCACGCCCCCCGGCACCCTTCACTCACGCATGGATCTTGCCGTTGTAGTACTGAGTGTCCATGATGATCACCAGGTGAGCAGCCACATTCATGCCCCAGCACAGGCTCCGTGAGGCCACCACCACCTGGATGGCGCCTAAGAACCGAGCAGAAGAACGGAGCAAGATGAGGAACTATCCTGGAGTCCAACTGACCGACACAGGTACACATGGAAAAGCAACCCAGGACTGCCAGCTGATCGCAGAGCAAGGATCAGCTGCCTAAGCCCTTTCCAGACATTATCCGGTGCAAAAACTGGCCATGCAGAAGCTGAGGCAAACTTTAGCACCACAGTGCCACCACCGATCGACACATGTCCATTTCTACTATGCCAAATGATGTCTGAAAACATGGGGGACCATAAATCTGTGTTCCCGAATAAAACATTCACGACTCTCTCACCGAGAGGATTCCTTACCAAAATGACTGTGTGCGTGCGTGCGTATGTGCATAAAAGAACCCACAAAAATTCCCTTGATCCACATCCAAGGATGGCCACCTGTACTCTCTAGAGCAGCCCTTAAGACTGGTCCAGGGCAAAAAAGATTTGCTACAAAACTGAGTGGTTGGACACCAGAACAACGTTGATGCCATTTACCAGATAAAGGTAAAAAGTAACCACTTCCCAGGTATAGAACACAGGAGCTCAAGCAATATATCACATATAAACAGGCACATCAACAAAAGAGATGCAACATCATAGCACTGAATATCTCTATTTCTCCCCACTTTTTTTTTTAAAGCATAAAACTTGCTTTTTGTGGGGGGTTGGTGTTCAAGTTACTTGTATTTTAACCTCACCAGTTTGCCTTGTGCATAAAACTAAGGGCAATCTTTTATACCATTTCTAATTTAAAAATTGGCAGGGCCAACAGGGGCCCCTTTCAGCCACCAGTTGGCCAACTCGGATCTGCAGAAGGCATTTGATACAGTAAGTTATTTCCTGGTGAATTTTGGAACTTCCCCAGCAGCAATGGCTGGAGGCATTTCTTTATGGTGCCCATGTATGGCCAACCCACAGAGAACTGTGGATCCCCTTGACACTGTTGCATTCCTCACCCTCCCCACTTTACCTGAGCCAAAAAGCTGCTCCACGACTCTTCGCTCCATAGAGGTCAGCCCCTCGTGTAGGTAGCCCACCCCATTCACCAGAGTTTCCTTCAAGGTGTTGTCATTCAGCTTGTCCAGGTACGGGGCCACATCCTTTTCAGTGCAGTGCAGGAACCTGCCAAGGAAGCACAAGCCAGAGCTCCATCAGGACAGCCAGCAGACCAGGCCCAATTGCAAGACCTCCTTGGTCTACTGCCTCTGTCCCAGGGTGCAGAACCTCTTTCAGCCTGAGGGCCCAATTCAATGTCAGAGAAGCTCTTGGGGGCCATGTGCCAGGGGTGGGCGGGACCAAGGGCAAAAAGGGCGGGGGCAAAATACCAAAAATACCAGCATGTTTTAGCTTAAAGCTCTGACTGCCAGTAAGCCTTAGGAGAGGCATTTCAGCCTTTGAGAAATGGGGTGGGGGACACCATGCAAATGCCGGGGACACCATGCAAATGCCAGGGAACCACAAGTGATTAGTAGTTGGAGGAAAGGGGGCAAGGCCATCTGGGGAACCCCGGGGGGCCAGACTGGGACCCCCAGGCAGGCAGGCAGGCTGGCTGGCTTTGGCCCAGGGCCTGAGGTTCGACACCGCTTCTCTATCCCAAGAGGTGGGGAACCTTTTTATGTCAAGGGCCACAGTAACTCAAGGGCCACAGTAACTCAAGGGCCACAGTAATTCAGGGGCTGCATCCTTGTGGTGGGTGGGGCCAGAGCCAAAGGTGCACAGGGCCACAGTGCCATCAGCCTCCCGCTTCTCTCTCTCCCCCTTTGCATTCAGCAGGCTGCCGGGGGCGGACGGATCCCTCTCACCTAAACTGATCCCTTGCAGAGGGCTGACCTCCTGCTTCCATCACTTCCTCTGTTTCACCTCTTCCCCTACCCCAGTCCCTCCCACTCCTTGCCAGATGTCTGAACTATTTCCACCCCTCCATCCACCTTCCTCTCCCCCCATCCCCCCATTTTCCTCTCTCCCTCTGGGCTCCCCCTCAAATGTATGAAATTAGGCCAAGGGCCACAGGTCACCCACCCCTGTTCTATTTCATCCATATGCCTCCCCGAGAACTGAGATCTGTTGGAGGGGACCTCCTCAGTGTCCCACCAGTACAACACATATACTATGGTGGGACATGGGAGAGAGCCTTCTCTGCTGTGGCACCCCGTTGTGGAATGCCCTCCCCTTGGAGGCCCGATTGGCGCAGACATTGGTCTCATTTCAGCGCCAAGTAAAAACAAAGACGACTTTTTACCAAAGCCTTTGAGGGCTAAATGCATTCCCTGTTTTAACTGTTTTATTGTTTTAGATTTTATCTGGTTTTAGCTTGTTTAATAGTTTAATATGTTTTTAGGTGTTTAAATTATTTATTGTTTTATACTGTTTAAATTGATTTTATCTGCAAGCCACCCTGAGATCTTAATGATATAGGGCAGGATAGAAAGGTGTTAAATAAATAAATAATAACCAAAATAAAATCTCATTTGTTACATTTCTATACTGCTCAACAGCCAACAGCTCCCTGGGTGGTTCACAGCATGATAAAGCACCATACAAAACCTTTAACATTCAGAAATTTAAAAACAACTGACAATAAAACTACCAGGACCTGATAAACTAAAATGCCCGTTGTATCTTATCCCCTGCAAGACTGATGGCAGGGGAGGAAGTTACCTCTTTTCAAAGCACCCAAAACACAGATGTAAACCATCAACGGATGACAGCAAACACATTTCTCATCAACACTTCTCTCCACCCCCCCCCCGCCTCCCGCATCCATCAAGCATTAATTCTGCAACCACAGACGTGATCCTGGAAGACTTTCCGTGTTGGAAAGCAACACAACAGCAGTAGTTTGAAAAGGGCTCTTCACCCCGCCCAAGTCTGGCCTTGATTTCCAGCTTCCTTCGCCCAAGATCCATTCAGCCCTCAAGACCTCCATCTGTGTCCTGTCCTATGCCCCAGACTTGAGCTGGACATTCTTCACCCCAGACATCAGTCCAACAACATGCAGGTGCAGTTATCAAATGCACGTGAAGGAAACTGGTCCATGCTTTCAGAACATGCATGTAATTTGGGGAGCCAAAGTGATGACTGAACAGAGAGATGCTGTTATTGTTCCAGAGCGGTTCCCCCGCTATTCTGAGCAGCCACACCCAGGGCAGTACTGTAAGCTGTGTTCCTGCTGCAGCAGCACAAACCCCCTTATTTCTTACATTTCAACTTTTGTTTCAAAACAGATGAAAAGATATGCTTGAAACAGTGTAGGCAGTGGCTGGTCAATCTCAGAGCACAGCGGAGTTAGATTTCCAGCAGTCAGGGAGGGCAGAGCTCTGGCGCTCTTTGCATACCCTTGCCCCTTCCCTATGACTGGCGAGCACAGAATAAGTTACGCAAAAGAAGGGGAATCATATACAGGCTGCAAAAGTCTCTTCTAGCACACTTACACACTGATTTAGAGGGCAGATTACATGAATCCCCCTCCTTACCTCTGTCTCTGGACATCTGAGGCGCAGGTGGTGAGGATGTCGATGGCCGTGAGACGCGTCTGCTTACGAGACGGGACGAACACAATGACGGGCTTCTTGGGCGAGTGCTTCATGATTGCATGATAGACCGGCTTGGCCATGGACAAGAGGCGGGTCTGCGTGTGACTGATGTTGAAGCCCTGAGCAGCAGGGAGAGAGAAACAGGACAGGGGGCAATACGGTCAGGCCTGCTTGCTGGTAAAGAGGCCGATGCGAAGGGTTGGAGCTCAGGGACAGAGCTGCACACAGAAGGGCACAGATTCACTCCCCGGCGTCTGACGGGTCTGGGCAAGACCCCGGGGAGCTGCCGCCACTTGTGTCACAGGCGAGACCGAGCTAGAGGGACCAATGGACTCAGCTGCTGCTTATGCTCCAAGAGCTACTGGGGAGACACACGTGCACTTACTTGGATGTGCAGCTCCAGGGGCACGGGGCGCACATTGGGGTGGAAGTTGAAGGTGGCTGTGGTGCTGCAGCCCAGCCAGTGGGCCACATCCTTGGCATTGGACAGCGAGGAGCTCAAGGCCACGATGCGGATGGGCCGCTCAATCTGGGAGGAGATGTAGCGCATCCGAGAGCAAATCACCTCCAAGACTGGCTGCAAAAGGAAGCCAGAGACAGTGGGGTCATGCTAGGTACGCCAGCGACTCCCTATTGAGAGACTGTGGTCAACTGGGTGGGAAAGGTATGCCGTTTAGTGCCCACGCCTCGTGCATCAGTCCATGGCTTTTAAAAGACCATGCAACACTCTAGAAATAAACTAACACTGCAATGGTCCAAGGTATCAACTCCTCTGTCTATTGCCACAACCAGGAGCATCAGTTTCCAGCTCTTTGCTCAACCATCTCCCACCCCTTCAGTCTCGTAGGGCATAATCTTATGGGGATGGCTGTAAGCCTCCAAACTCAGAGGCCTACGACCATCTAATGCAGAGCGACCTTCACCTCTGCACTCCTCCCACCCTGCATTTCAGTTAGACAGGCGTTTTTGCCCATCTAGCTGAGGTATCAGGGAGGCCACTGGATACGGCATCAGCTGCCCCCACCAGTCCCCCTGCCCACTCATGGGAACACCCCCTGTACCTTCCCTCTGAGGTTACCTTTGTGACCTCAGAGAGGCGGCCAGTGCAGTTCTCTTCCAGCCTGCTACAAGGGGGAGGGGAGCTCGGACTCCTGGGTTCGAGCTCAGAGCAGTGTCTCTGACCTTGGATCCAGGAATCCAAACTATCCTGTGGACCCCCAGACTCCATCTAGGTACCACAGGATTGCTCTCTTAAGAACACTGCAGTAGGACTCTAAGTGACAGCACCATGATGCAGCCACTGACATTTGTGTTCCAAGATCCCATCTCAAGAGAGGAGGGCCTGGGGGGGAGTGAAGGCCAATGGATCTGATGAGACGGACTGGGCTGGGAAGACTGCCTACTCTGCACCCACTGGGCATCCACCCATTTCCGATGCACCACGCACCATGACCGTGACTAAAATGGCTGATTTTGGACATCAGTTTTGATGTCCAACTGCCCTGGCTGATTTGTGAGGTTGATTACTTGGGAAGGGGACAGAGCTCCATGAAAGAGCTGTGCATCCAGAGGGTCCCTCATCCCCCAGCATCTCCAGGGAGGGCTGGGGAAAGCTGGAGCGCTACTGCTGGTCCATATAGACCAGGGGTAGGCCACTTAGTGACCCCCAGATCTTTTAGACAACAACTCCCATAATCCCCACCACTGGCTAAGCTGGCTGGGGTTGATAGGAGTTGTAGTCCAAACCAGCTGGAGGAGATCAGGTTGCCTACTCCTGGGGTAGACAATACTGGGCTGGAGGTGCGTGGCAGTGTCCTATGTGGCTCCTGTCCCTTGAGAAAAATAACACCAGCTCTCTTTGGAGCACAGTACAAGTCAAGGACCTGGTCCCAAAGAGCCCTGCTGGCCTGCCTCACGCTCTCCTCAGCCAGCACACACTGGAGTGAGTGAGTGAGTGAGTGAGTGAGTTAGAGAGAGAGAGAGAGAGAGAGAGAGAGAAAGAGAGAGAGAGAGAGGCAGGCTGCAGCCTCTCATATAGCGTCAAGTGCTGCATAACCTGTTTTTGGGTGGTGCAGAGGGGAAACTCCCCACCCCAAGTTCCAGTGGATGGATGCACAAAACCAGCCTCCCTTGGAGCTGTTCCCCCCGCCCCCCCCCAATACACACACCTTGTTGTCCACTAGGGATACAGCAGCTCCACATTACAAGCCCTCCCCCAACTGGCTCAGCACCCAGTTGTCTCCCCCAGGTTTCTTTGAGATAGGCTGCATCTCTCTGGCCTGGAGACTCACCCCATTCTCGCCCCCAATGAGGTGCACTTCGTCCACAATAAAGAGGTTGACGTTCTGCACATTCTTGCGCTGCTTCCAGCGCCGGGAGAGGATGTCCCACTTCTCAGGGGTGCTGATTATGATGTTGCCTTTGCCCAACAGCTTCAGGTCGGTGCTGGTCTCCCCAGTCAACAAGACAACTTTCTTGAGCAGACGTTCCTGGAACTTCTCATACCAATCCAGGAAGATCTGCCACGGCAGCAGGTAGAGGCAAGATTCTTTAGGCTGAGAGCTCTCTCTCTTTCTCTCTCTCTCTCTCACACACACACACACACACACACACACAGTACCCCTTTTTTCTGGTTTACAATGTACCAAATGTTCACTCAGAATTGTTCAAATCAATGGGAATAATCATTGTTATTCCAACTTTGCAGACTTTGATTCTTTTCTTGCAAAGGCTGGGGAATTGGGAAGACAATGCAGGAACCAAAGGGAGTAGGCCAGCCTTCCCCAAGCTCGTGCCTTCCAGATGCTTTGGACTACAACTCCCAGCATTACTGACCATTGGTTCTGCTGGCTGGGGCTGCTGGGAGTTGGTCCAAAACATCTGGAGGGCACCAGGTTGGGGACGGCTGGAATACACAAGAGAGTCAAAACGGAGTTATGTACATGTACACACACACACACACACACACACACACACACAGAGTAGCGGCTCCAGCTAAGGCCACTGATGTCTCCCACATACCCCATGCAGACCCCCTTTTCAGTTTTGCTGCCCGTAACGTTCTATGGGAGAAAGGAATTGGTTTAAATAAGTTCTGATCACCCTCCAGGAAAGGCAGATTCATGCATGGCAAGTCAAACCATCCGTACCTGCTCAGCAAGTGCCTCCATTGGTGTGATGTAGACACAGCGGCCCTCTGAGTTCTGCAGCAGCATCCTCAGGATGGCAAACTCAGCACAGATGGTCTTTCCGCTGCCCGTGGGAGCTCCCACAAAGACATTTTCATCGCTGTTATAAACCGTGTTGAACACTGGGTAAAAAAGCAGAGTAAAAATTTCCCTATGACACCAACTGTGGGCTCCCCCAGCAACACTAAAGCGGAACTGAATTTGAAATCGTATCACTGGTAAGCACCACATGCTAAAGACTACCAGCCTCAATTCCCTGGCTACAAGATGGGGCTCCTTCAACCTGAAAATGTGATTGGGATTCTGCATTGTGTCATAGAATCATAGAATAGTAGGGTTGGAAGGGGCCTGCAGGACCATTGAGTCCAACCCCCTGCTCAATGCAGGAATCCAAGTCAGAGCATCCCTGACAGATGGCTGTCCAGCCTCGTCTTGACCGCCTCCAGTGTGGGAGAGCCCATCACCTCCCCAGGTAATTGGTTCCATTGTTTTGTATTGCTCTAACAGTCAGGATGTTTTTCCTGATGCCCGTTTTGTCTTGGGTGGTCCCAGCTATAGGCACCCAATAAATATATTACTATGCAATACCAGCTGAACACCCATTCAGCTTTCTTGGAACCCCCTAAAAGTGGCACCATTTCCTTAGCGGCTCTACATCCCACCGGCCCCACAACCATCTGCACTCTGCAGCTCAGTGGGTAGAGCCCCTGCCTTGCATGCAGAAAGTCCCAGGTTTGATTCCCACGGCCTCCAAGTAGGGCTGGAAAAACTCCTGCCTGAACCCCTGGAGAGCCCTTGCTGCCAGTCAGTGCACATAACACTTGACTAGATGGACCAAAGGTCTGGCTAAGTATAAGGAGGCTTCCTACGTTGCCCACCTTGAGTTTGGATAGGATTGAAGAAGGGAAACTTGTCCTGGTAGAGGCTCTCAAAGGCGCTGTTCCGCAAAGCAGAGACAGGCAGTGGCTGGAGATCCAGCAACTCAGTTGGTGGAGGATACTTCTCTGGAAGGATCAGATGTCGGAAGGACACGGGCAACTGCGTCTCACAGGCTGCAATAAACAAGCACGTAAAGACAACTGAGAGGAGAAGATGGAGGACCAACACTAGCTGCCGGAACACCTGGGAGGCTGAGAAAGAGAACTTAACGTCACTGCCACTCCCTCTTGTACACCCTCCCTCTTGGAAAATCCATCTCCTTTAGGGGAGAGATGAACAAGCCAGCTGTGAGCTATCTTACCTGGCGAGAAGACTAACATTAGCCGTGAAGGTGGGTTAGCTTTTTTGTTTGTTTTGTCTTGAGTATATTGGTTTTGCTTCGTACTTATGTATAACTCTACATTATCTGAATCTGCGATTGAATTGTTCATTTTGTTTGAATGTATGTTTTGTAACAAATTGTTTTTTTCAGATGTGATCTTGCAGTTTGATAAGTTCATGATTACTGTGAGCCATTTTAATAAACGACAAATTAATAACAGATCTTCTTATATGCATGATTCCTCAATAGAAACAGTAATGGGGGGGGGCAAGGGGCAGACCCGCTGAAAGAACCAGCATGTTATGAAGAGGCCTGGGAGTGCCACATTGTAGTCACAGGTCCCTTTTGTTCCATTTGCCATCTCAGCAAACGCCTTTGCTGCTCAACGGGATCCCTTGCCTGCTCACTAAACCCTGGACCATCAGGCTCTCCATCCTTTTTTTCTACCTTCCAGATCCTGAGCAGCAAGCCGCAAAGATCTGGATGTCCACTGGCAGAAGCAAAGAAATACTCTGCTGAGAAGCTGATAGTGCTTCTCGTAACTGCAACCATCTATTGTTTTACAACTCCCCATGTCAAACGAATACAAAAATGTTGCATGCGAACCTTTCTACACTATGAAGGAGCCACAACGATATGCTTAGAAGGACGCCCTGGGTGGTCTTGCAGCACGACCTGCCCCTTGGAAGCTTTTAAGAGAGGCTATGGGAGAGTCATGTTTTTCCTGGCACGAAGCGCAAAAAGAAGCAAATGAAAGGATCAACTATGCAGGTAAGTGCATGACTTAACGCCCTACTAGGGCAAAGGAAAACCTAAAGCAGCCTTTCCCAACTGGGCACCCTCAAGATGAGTTGGACTACACCCCCATAATCCCCAGCCAGCAAAGGGAATTGTAGTCCAACTCATCTTGGGAAAAGCTGACATAATGGGAGAGAACGACATTGGGGCGGGGGGGATGCTGGATCCTATGACCTCACACAGACCTGTAGCCTGTGTGATGACCGATAAGGCAGGCGGTGGCCATGGCTATGCAGAAATGGTGTGCCCCCATAATGCACCCCCCACCCCCCATTGCGGATCCCAGCAAAGAAGCTTGCACATGAAAGGCAGCACCGCCGGGACTTACACAGCCAGCGATCAGAGACCACCCGGATGAAGTACTGTGGGGGGAGAGGCTCAAAGACCGGCACGAAGAAGGTAATGAGGTGCTCGTCCTGGGCGTATTTGGCCTTCAGGAGGAAGTACTCGTGATGCAGGATCACTTCGCTGTCCACGTCTTCCACCAGAATCCAGAAGGCCTCTGAGGAACCATGGACCTGGCCCAGGAGAGGAGAGAGATGGGGCTTAATGCTATATGGAGAGGACAAGGAGATCCACTAGACCATGACTCTGGGAGTGCACCCAGCCCTTCTGCTTCTCAAGCCCCATCCCCTGCTCCATGAGACGTCTGATATTAAAGTATTTCTTATCCTGCTCCCTCAGCCAAAATGGCTCCCAGAGTGGCTCACATGCAATCTGCCAAACAAGACAGTCCCTGGCCACAGGCTTACAGTCTAAAAAGACACAACACGCAAGGAAAAAGGGATGGGAAGAGGAAAATATTAAGTCGACTGTAAGCAGGACAGGTGGCATGGTCCCACTTCCCCTCTCATCTCCCTTGGTACAGCGTGCTGGAAACAGCGCTGGTGGTGACAGCTGAGAGAGGAGAAGACTTCATGGGGTATTTCAGCAGGGCTGGAAACTATACCCAGCAAACATCTCCTAACTCCCAAACCCCACAATACATTCCTGGTGATTATAATGCAGGGGGTCCCTTACCTTTTCATCCCATTGGAAATCTGGGGTAATTGTCAGCTCGACTTTCAGAGTAGACCTGGTGATGGGTTGCAAATGGACAGACAGCTCCAGTTTGGGGAACAGATGGACATATTTATGAATTGTCTTGCCCATCTTTGGCATCCGGATCAGCTCCCCTGGACAGGGACAGTATCAGTGAAGAGAAGGGTAGGCATATGAGCAAAAGAAGGTCTGAGATGGCTTACACTGACTCTACATTCTCAAGAGGGGATAATCGGGGCTGGGCATATTTGGCACATAATCCAATACAGAATTTGGTGTCCAGACAATCTCCATCGGGCGTACTCTGCTACTTCTCAACTCCCAGATGAGCTTCTCCTTCTTTTCTTGCTCTGTACCAACCCAGCTTTTCCAAACCAGAAGCAAGGGAAGTTATCTCAGAAGAAACCAGCTTGTTGAAAACCCCAAAGCTATTGTCTCCTTCATTTGGTTATAGCGGCTTCCCCAAACTGGTGCACCCAAGATGTTTTGGACTACAACTCCTATCATTCAGTGGCTGGGGAAAGCACCAGGTTGGGGAACGCTGGGTTATATGGTCAGTCATATGGAATTTTGAAATGGGCTATGTGACTGGCTACCCATACAGGTTAACTCAGTATTCTTGAATCCCTTCATAGGTCTGCCCATTGTGTGTTCTTGCATTCTATTACAGCGGGGTGTAGAACCACTGGCCTGGGGGCCCAATCCAGATCTCTGTGGTCCCCCAGAGGGCCACTCCCCCCGGCCCTTTCCCCTTCCCACCGATCACTGGGTGTTTCCCCAGCTTTTGTGCAGTTTTTTCCCCATTTTAAAATGCCTCTCTTAAAGCTTAGCTTTAAAATAAAATGTGCTGGTATCCCCCCACGCCCACCCCTTTTGCATTCCTCCTTGCCCACCACTGGAATGAGACCTCCCCAGAGATTCTCTGAAATGGAATTTGGTCCTCAGGCTGAAAGAGACTCAGTACTCCCGTATTGCCAGTACAAATCCCTCTTGGACAACTGCCAGTACAAATCCCTCTTGGACATCTTTGGTCCAACATGAACACTGATTTTATTTGTGTATTAGGATACCTTTGGGAATATTTTTAAAATTACAAGTTTATTTAGCAATTTACAGTGTATAATTATTCCTCCCTTTGATTCTCATTTATCCCAGCACTTGGCTTACCTTCCAAACTCGCAGCGATCCAAAAACATACCTCAGAGCGGGAAAAAGGATTGCATGTGGCCAGCCATGCTGCGCATAACTGCAACCAATGCACTTATTCCAAAGTAATCTGGGTAACTGTGCTAGGTCAGGCCAGGAAGCCCCCAAGGGGACAGACAGACGTTATGTGGTGCCCCCTTCAGTCTCCAAGCGCAGCCATCCTGGAACTTACATTCACTCACTTCAGCCTAGAGACACCGAGATTCCCCCCCACATGTACACCCACCCCAAACCACTCCTGCCCACTGACCTATTTCATTGTGATTCAAATCATACAGTCGCTCAAATGGGAAGTTTTTCTTCTCAATTTTCTTCACCACCTCTTCAGGCAGTTTCTTGAACTGACGAAGGGGGCACATGGACTGCCACCTACATGAGTGAAAAACACGATCAGGATTGTGCTCTCAACTGTGGCCAATAGATGGTGAAGTCCTCAGTCGCAGGGCAGGAGGTTCTCAGGCATCTGATTCCTCCTCCTCTGCCTTGAGCACTTCCTTCAAATTGGGGAGGAGAGGCAGGGAAATTCTTCTCAGCCACACTTATGGTGACTTCGTGGCCAGGCATGACAACCTGAAGCCTCACAAGACTCCCCATTTTCACTGCCCTGGGCTGCTGACCAGCAGGTGGAGCAAATGCAGTTCATGCTACCACTACCACAGGCTTGTTCTCCATCAGGCTATCAGGGCAGAGCTTGTCCTCACATAGGTACAAATGGGAAAGCATGGTCTTTCCAACATATAGCATGGGACTCTGGAAACCAGCATGGCTGCAATTGCAACACTGGCTTTTGGGAACACAGAATCATAGAATAGTAGGGTTGGAAGGGGCCTGCAAGACCACTGAGTCCAACCCCCTGCTCAATGCAGGAATCCAAGTCAGAGCATCCACAACAGATGGCTGTCCAGGCTCATCTCGAATGCCTCCAGCGTGAGAGAGCCCACCATCTCCCTAGGTCATGGGTTCCATTGTTGTATTGCTCTAACAGTCAGGATGTTTTTCCTGATGCTCAGCCGGAATCTGGCTTCCTGTAACTTGGGCCCATTATTCTGTGTCCTGCACTCTGGGATGATGGAGAAGAGATCCTGGTCTTCCTCTCTGTGACAACCTTTCAAGGACTTGAAGAGCACTATCCTATCTCCCCTCGGTCTTCTCTTCTCAAGCCCAGTTCTGTCATGCCCAGTTCTGTCAGTCTCTCCTCATAGGGTTTTGCTTCCAGTCCCCTGATCATCTTTTTTGCCCTCCTCTGAACCCCCTCCAGTTTGTCTGCATCCTTCTTAAAGTGCGGTGCCCAGAACTGAACACAGTACTCCAGATGAGACCTAACCAGTGTTGAGTAGGGGGAAACTAGTACTTCCCGGGATTTGGAAGCTATGCTTCTATTAATGCAGCCAAAATAGCATTTGCCTTTTTTGCAGCCACATCACATTGTTGGAATCTAAGAAACTCCCATTTTTATTAAAAAGCAAGTATCTAGCCCTTATGATGGCAGAGACTGCTTCACACGGCCAATTGTCAACTAATGCATCAGAAGCTAGCAGAAGGTGTGGGAACAGCACACAAGTCCTCTTTCCTCTACAGCTGCTGCTACTGTTCCCAAACAATATTTTTCTTCTTCCATTTAAACCCACACCATTCTTAACAAAATATGCTAAAATTCTGCCAGACAACTAAATTTTGCTATCAAAATAAAGTTAACACTTATGAAGATAAGAAGCCAGGCAACTGGATTCCAGAATGCAAGAAATATAGCTGACAAATGTCCTAGTAAGCACACATTGCCAGACACATCATTTGGAGAGGTCCAGATGTGACTTTCATGTGTACCTTCTCCAGAGTTCAATATTTGCCAACCTGTCCTCTCTCACCTTGATCAAGGAACCCATGTTTCTTACAGCATAAAGCTGTGATTCTATGGACCCTCGTATAGGTGTACGTCCCACTGAACTCAGTGAGACTTACTTCTGAGTAAACGTACATAGGAACTGGCTGCATGGTAGAAAGATGCTTTACTAGATAGAAAGTCTATAGTACATAGAAATTAGGCGCATGTCACATACATTCGCTTGTCAATCATCTTGCAGAGGTTCAAAGTCTTGTCAGTGAGCTGTGCCCAGCCACGGTTTAGGACAATCTCAAAGATGGCACGCATAAGCCTTCCAGCAGACTGAAAGAGGAACAAAGGATGTCAACATCAAGCATAAAGGAAGGAAACCTGGGGACAGACCATCTCTCGGAGAGCTTTTAATTTATTTCTGGCTAAAAACAAGCATTTAACTTCAACCACCACTATGCCCCTTATCCTAAGGTTCTCTAGTTCTGAGACTCCTCTTCCACCCTGCAGATTATCTGGCCTCAAAGGTATCTTCCTCCTCTCATTCCCGCCCCCCCCAATCCATACAAGCAGGGGCAGTCAAGTGATGCACCCTCTGGCCCCCAAAAGACAGTGCAACAGTAAATGAGCAAGTCTTCAAGGGGCCGCGAGACTCTTTGATGGGCTTCCCCTCTGGAGCTGCCTTCTGTCATGTCATACCACTGATCCAACTAGCCCACAGACAGCCTAATCTTGACTGGCAGCGTCTTTCCAGGGACTTTCCCAGCCCTGATACACAAGGCCTTTTGCAAAGCATGTGCTCTGCTACACAAGTGAGCTACAGGGGCCTTTGAAGATAGGGAAGCAAGGTTTCCGCTTTATCCATGAAAAATGACAGAAGTCTTGTGGAGGCTGACAGATTAACAGATTTATTGTAATGTGAGCTTTTGCAAGAGGTGTTAGATTCATGAAGGTTTCGGAGATGTAAGATAATGAAGCAAAAAGGTGAACACCAAGCTCTCTCAGAATTGTTACTCACCTGAGTGACATACACCATGTCTGCCATGAGAGCAAAGCCTTCCAGCTTTAGCTGGGAGATAAAGGCCTGGAGGAGCACATTGATCTAAGGAGAAGACAAGAGGTGTTACTATCCTCTAAAGTACAATCTCCTCCTCCCTGGGTTGGTAGGTAGTGAAATAAATGTTTGTGTGTATATAAAGGGTTTATTGCCCATCCTTATAGTTCTTACAAACATGTGTTTGTGCTCAGGGCAGCTTATAGTAATGGCATATTTTATCATTGGTTTTCTTTATTTATTATTTAAAATACTTTTAAAGTGCCCCCCACTTAATCCTTGCAGATACCAGATGAATATCACAGAGTTTGATACAAGAGTATGAGCGAAATAATCGTACAATACACAGTAAAAATTAAAAAATAGAAAGACCCAATAAACGACAGCATGTAGAGACAGATAGATCCTATCAACCAATTTAAAATGCTATGAATAACTACAGCCAGGAATGGTGTTGCAATGTCAGGATCAGGACACTTGCACACTACCAGTATGTTGGAGCGGCTGAACCTACGACTCAGAAAGCACACAGCTTATGCCACCATACCGTCTTGAATTTGCTCTTTTTAAAAACTCATTTTAAAAACATCACAGAGAATGACAAACAGGCAGGGAAGAGCTTCTGTGCCAGGGATGGGGAATGAATGCCTCCGACCCAGAGATGGCCGTTGAACATCTCCCATTATCCCTCACCACAGGCCATGCTGGCTGGGAGTGATGGCATTGCAATCCAGAAACATCTGGAGGGCCACACATTCCCCACCCCTGCTCTGCACAGAAAGGAAAAGGGCCTAGGTTAGACATGCAGCAGGAGGTGGGAGAGGGTAGAAGGGGCTGTGCCCCCCTTCACAGTTCTGAGTGCTTCCAGCTACTCAGGTCCCTGCAATCAGAAAACAAACACATCAGGGAGGGCTGAGCTAGAAACTCCCCCTAGATGTGCCAGGGTGGAGTGTGTTTGGCTTGTGTGTCTTTTTCACACTTTCAAGTAGTCTTTGACATAGAGGAGTATTCACAGTTAGCATCCTCCCATGTGAAGTGGCACAGCTTTGTTTGCATTCAGCCTTTTTTGCTTGCAGGCGGGACACTGAAAAATGCGTATTTTGCACACCCCGCCCCCCAAGGTTCCAAATCCTGCCCTCACATGCACCCAAATTCAGTAGGCGGCACAGATCAAGCACCGTACACATTTCAAGCAGCCACTGCTAGATTTCCAGACACTTCAAGCAAAAGGATGCTTTCTTTAGTTGGAAACTGGGCCTCGTTATTTCCCAGGAGGGCAGCTAGGCAATTGCCCCCCTGTGTAAAACATTCCTTGCAGAAGGCTAGATCCACCCCACCCCACCCCACACTGATGCGTTCTAAGTGCTCACCTTAGCACTAGGCTCCTCAATGCTCTCTTTCACTGGGATTGGGACCCGCTCAAGCAGTTTCTGCAGTTCCAGTTTCTCTTCCTACAAACAAAACAAGAGCAATGAGGAAAGGAATACAAGAGATGCATCACTCTGTCTAGCCCACAACAGCCCAATCATCTTCTGAAGCCGAAGAAGGGGCCGGGGGGACTCATTCAATATAGAAGGGCTATACTGGAAAGAGATCAAAAGGTCCAGCTAGTTTGCATAAACATTGGAAGAACATCCAGGATGCCAATTTCTTAGAGATTAACAAGTCCATTCTTCTGAAGAGGGTTTTCTCTTAATTATGAGCTAGGCAACAATTAACCCCAAACTGTTAACCCCAAATATGCAAATGTGATTCAGTCCCTTATGACTTAAAAAAAACAACCACAGAAGTCATGCCATGTGTGGGGTAGAGGGGAGAACCACACGTATTGTTTCCTGGTTAACAGAGCTTTGCCAGTTCAAAGCCCTTATTTGCGTGTATAAGCACTAGGGATATCATAAGCGCTAGGGATATCTCTTCCCCCGCCCCAGTCCAATAAAAGCCAAGATCCAGCTAAGGCTCTCAGGCCTCGCAAACACACTGCGCCGCACACTGCCCAGCCCAGGACTAACAAAATGGCTGCAAGTACAAAATCAAGAGGAGGAATCCTCCCACCCCACAAACACTTCTCTGGATTCATACCTCTCTCACAGTGATGTTCTTGAACTCAGAGGACAGTGAGAACACTCGGAAGAGCTCGATTTCACTCAAGGTAGGCTTGAGCAGCTGGTTGTAGGTTTGTATGGTGTCATTGGTGATGTAGTAGTGGCTGGCAATGCGGCCCAGCTCAGTCACCTGGGGGAACAAAAGGGAGGCGAAAGAACAAACCAAGCTGGATTACTGCACTATGTCATGAGTGGGGCTGCCCTTTGAAACTTCAACTAGTGCAAACTATTGCAGTCACTTTGTTCGTGGAGGCTCATCAGAATGAACACATTACACTAAAATCTGCATCATCTCCCAGTTTGTTTCCAGGCATAAATGAAGGTGGTCACTTTAGCTGTAAAAGCCCTGTCTGGTCTTGGGCTAAGGCCTTGAAGGACCACCTTCTCCCACACAAAATGGCCCAATAACAGACATAATCTTCTGAGGCCCTCGGAGGTGCCTTGACCTTTGGAGATGAAGCAGCTGCCTTGTCAGTGGTTGTGCCACAGTGATGAAGCTCCCTTCCCAAGGGAGATCTGCCTGGTACGTCATTTAATATATTCCAGGTACTAGGAGAAAGCTGCCCTGATCACCCAAGTTTTTAATTGACAGCTTTGTATAACTGTCTTTGGTTACGCTTCTTGTTCTTGGATGGCCGGTACTTGGTGATTTTGGGATGGTTCGTACTGTTCGGATTTTTACACCTGCTCCAAGTTCTGGATTTCTTAATCTATTGCTGTGTGGCTTGCATTTTTGTTTGAATGGTTACCTTTTTGTAAACTGCCTTGAATACCACTCTGGTAGAAAGGCAGTGTGAAAATATTTATAAACCACCTTTACCTGTGCAAAAAATATTGTGATTCAGGGCAAGATACTCTTATCTTATGGAATGATCTCCCCGACGTGGCCTGCTTGGCACCAACATTGTTATCTTTTCAGTGCCAGGTTAAGACCTTTCTCTTCTCCCAGGCATTCAGCAGTATATGTTAAGTGTTTAATCGATCCTGGAATGTCTTATGGTTATTTGTTTTTGATATTGTTTTGAAGTTGTTTTAGATATGTTTCTTTTGTATATATTGTCTGTTCATGTGTTTTTTATGTAAATGGTTTTTAATCTCTGCATGTTGTATTTTTAATGTTTTTAATCTTTGTAAACTGCCCAGAGAGCTCCAGCTATTGGGAGGTATAGGAATGTTTAATAATAATAATATTAATAACAACAACAACAATAATAATAGTAATAATAATAATTTCAAGATCAAGAATAGACAATTGCCATATTATGGTTTCATACTGTTAATGTAATTTAAATTCATGTCAGCAGAGCCTGGCTACTGGTGCTAAAATGCCCTGACTGGCCAGGCCCTTTTGACACTTCTATGCCAAAACGTTCAAAACCTCATTTACCTCAACAGCACAACATATAGCTTTGAACAGATCTACTATGTGCCTTCTAGTTAGCTTTTCTTACACACTGCCAAAATCACAACATGGGGACCGAGAACACTAGTACATGAAACTATTTCCCCCCCTCCTCTTGATATATAGATAAAATGGATGGTGGTGGTGATCTCAAGGATTTGGACATTGATTGGGATGTCCATAGTTGGAAAAGAAAGGAGGAGCCTTCATCATACCCCCATCCTGTCAAGAGTACTCGGAGGTACACTACTTCCATGCATGCAGGTTTGGTTTGCAATCACGGCTAATAGCCGCTACTAGCTCTAACCTCCATGAACTTGTCTTTTTAAAGCCATCCAAGCTGGAGGCCTTCACCACTCCTTGTGGCAGTGAGTTCCACCGTTTAATTGTGCATGGTGTGAAGCAAGACTTCCTTATGTCCTGAACCTATTAGCAATTCATTTCAGTAATACCAGGACCTCCAAAAGGTCCTGGTATTATGAGAGAAAAATGCCCCTCTCTCCACACTTTTCATAGTTTTTGGAACTTCTATCATGCCCCTTTGTTAAGCAGAACATGGCATAATATCCTAACCATGCCAAGCAACCACCACTAAGCACCGTGGATGACCAGACCATTAATTAACACAGGCAGAATGCACCCTATAAACCAGGGGTGTCAAACCTCAGGCCCGCAGGCCAACCCCGGCCTGCGCGGGAGGCCAACCCCGGCCTGCGCGGGAGGCCAACCCCGGCCTGCGCGGGAGGCCAACCCTGGCCCACCGAAGTTCCCCTGAGGGTCAAGACCCCTTCCCTGGCCCCACTTTCCCCCCAATCGCTTGGTGGTTTCCTGGCTTCTACACCTCGTTCCCTATTCTGAAAATCTGAAATGCTTCTCCCAAAGCTGAGCTACTGGCAATAAGAGCAAGCTAAAATATGCCCCACCCCTTTTGCCTTCGCCCCCCCCCCCCCCCCCCCCCAGAATGTGACACACACACCCCGAAGCTTCTCTGAAATGGAATTTGGCTCTTGGGCTGAAAGAGGTTCAACACCCCTGCTGTAAACACAGCTTGAACTCCCCCATCCTCACCTGGAAGTTTCCTGTCTTCTTGTCGTACTTGACTAAATTGTTTTTGTCTAGCATCAGTGCTGCAGTGTGCACCAAGTCCAGCCGACGCTGGTCCAGCAAGGGATCTCCTTTCAAGTCGTCATGGGAGATCCCATATAGGGTTGGGGAACGCAGCATTCGTATGTAGAGGTAAGTATAGCCAAGCCAGTTTACAGCATCCTGCAGCAGCCAAAAATCATAGCATCAGAACAGCAGCCTCTAGCAACTTGAATGCTGCAAGAATTAAACCTGTCGGGCCTCAACTCCTGGAAGTGATGTAAAAGGAAGGGGCAAAGGCCATGGTGTTGCCACAACGTGCTCTAAAGACCACCAAAATACACCCCCCTGGGGAAGTAGGGAATGGGTTAGCCGGTTTTTGATAAAATGGAGAAGTGGAGGGGGGCACAAAACCCACGGACATCTGTTGACTAGGGGAGGTGGGGAAGGCCTGAATTCTGCAGTTGGCCTAAACTAGGCTAGTCTTCTCCGACCCGCAAGAGAAGGTACACCTCACGCACAGCTGAGAATCAAGGCTCCAAAACCTGACTCTAGAACTATATGAGCAACTGCATACATTTTGCTTTACACATACACACAGAAACCCTACTAGGGCAAACCAACATCTATGCCAAGAAAAGTTGGAAGTTGACCTCTATCAATCATGCACCGCCAGTTAATCTACAAATGGTCATAGGGGTGGTCATGAGACTATGCAGGGCACTGAAATGCCACCTTCCACAGTTTTATTAAGTGTTAAAAAAATAACATAAAGCCAAGATACGTATATATATATTTTTGTATGCTGAACTCTGCACCCAATGTCAAGTGTTGCAGAACGCCAGCTGCCTTGACCATACGCGGTATACTGTGACCAGACATCTCCCCAGCAAGACATCCAAGCACAGCGGCCCTCTCCCCCTCAAGCTCCAGCCCCCACGATCAGTACAAGTTATCAGCTCCGAGCGTTCCTATGCTGAGACATTCGGCTCAAGGGAGTCACCATTTGCAACGGGGGGGGGGGGGTGTTCTCCTCCACCTCACCTTTGCATTCTGGACATTGCCCAGCACGACCTCTGCATTCAGCATGTCTGGGAGCTTGGCCACCATCTGGCTCTCAATGGGAAGCTGCTGGTTGAGCAGTGAGAGGTAATACTGCAGTTCTCCATGGGAAGTGATGAGGATCCCCTCGCCCTTGGTGTCGTACTGAGGTCTTCCAGCACGACCCAGCATCTAAAAAAACCCAACGTCCAAGGTATTAAAGTGAGACCTTGAGTAGGGATTTTAGCACAGCTGGCAACCAAGCCTCTTGAGATTTCTGCAGTGCCCAAGAACAAGACAGGGAACTTCTGCCCCGTGGGCCTAATGTGGCCTGCAGAGGTTCCTAATCTGGCCCGTGGAGGGTCAGGCACCATCCAGGGCCCCTCCCTGCTCCCCAAGTTCTCCTCTCTGGCCTGGAGGCCCAGGGAGAGGAATCCCCATGTGATCTGTGACTGGGACATGAGCACCACAAGAAGGAGGCCCCTGATGTGCCTGGGGCTTGCGGGAGTCAGTCCTGCAAGCACCATCCGAGTCCCTTTCTCTGAGAAAGGGAAAAGAACTGGAAAAAGACAAATAGGTGTGGCCAGATCACGTGACAGGGGGCCCTACCCCCTTCACAAATTCAGGCCTGCCAGCTTGGTCTGTCCCTCAGACCAAAAGAGGTTGCCCACTCCTGGCCTTAGATAAAGAAACACATACAGGGAGAATGTGCTCTTGATTCTCAAACCCATGAAGGAGTGCCCATGCCACATATTACTTACCTGCAAGATGTCCAGAGCTCCCAGCTCAGTCCAGCGGCCTTTCTCTGGGCTGTACACCTGTGTCCCTTTGATGATGACTGTGTGAGCAGGGAGGTTAACACCCCAGGCCAAGGTTGCTGTGGAAACCAGAACCTGTAAAGGAAGAATGTCAAAGTGCTGAAGGGATCATCCCTTCAGTCCCAAAGGAACTGATGTTCTTTACAATGCGCAGAATTAAGAAATGAAACCAAGGCTATCATTCAGTTAAATAAATTGATTATAATTATATGAGTTTTAAAATCAGTTATGCCTACATGTGTTTGCAGCTGATAAGAAAAGCAGCCTACGTTTGGATTATGAACACACTTGCTGCAACTATTGCCACATTTCACGAGGGGCAAACTAGAGATGTAAAGTTACTGGAAATTTTGAAGCCCCTTTAAACTCTTTTGGGGGGGGGGGAATGGAATTTTAAGAAACTTATATGCAATACTTTCTTATCAAACTTAACCTTACTTTACTACTTTGAAGAAAATTAAAGGCATTATGCATAACTTGCACATAAAATTATACCTAAAATGTGGATCTGAGACTTAGAACAGTGCAAATTACTTATTGTTTCTGCAATACCAATTAGAAAGTAATTAATTCATTATTCTGGAAGAAAGTGTTTCATATGTTTTTTTTTCCATTTCAAGCCTTGGTTGGGAGGAGCAAACAAAAAAAAAAATCATTTTTCAGGCCTGGGTAAGAGAAAGGCAAATATCAGTACAGCAGTAAGTTCAGGGTTAGAGGCAGGGAGGCAAAAAAGAGGTGCCTCCCAGCCCAATCCATGTCCAAGTCTTCCTTTCAAAAGAACGGCAGAATGCATGGATATATATATGTGTGTGTGTGTGTGTGTGTGTGTGTGTGTGTGTATATATATATATATATATATATATGAAGGAGGGAGGGAGAACACATGAACAACTGGCATCATCAAGAGATGAGCTAGCACAAAATGTAGGAAATGAAAAGGGAAGTCAGGCAAGAAGAGGTCAAGGGCTATACCCACAGCTTGAAACTCTCCCTAAGCTAACCTTTGAGCCTGCCACCAATCCTATCCTCTTCACCTGAAGGAGGAGCCAGCCTGAGGAGTCTGAAATACCCCTCCTATCATGTCGTCATCACCAGAAATTGCCCCTTTGTTCCAGTTCCAAAACAACTGGTTTTCCCATTGACATACAACATTGCTGCAGTTGAATGGAGAAATGCACTCCCAAATGTTTCTCTCAAGTGATACAGAAGTGCTAACAGAGAAAGATGAACAGCCCATTTTCAACACTAACCATTATCAGGTTAAGCTAAGGAGCCAGTTAACACCTGACCTCAGAATTGCTGAAACCTAAAGGGTGGCTAGAAACGTCTGGGCAAAGTATCTTTTTTCCTGGCTCAGTTCTAGTTTACTCACCAAGTATTCTAGTGTACAAAGAAACAGAGAAGCTATTCAAATATTTTTGATATAAGAAACTTTTGCCCTACCTGAATATGCTTGTCTGCAAACAAATCTTCCACCAATGTTCGGTCCACCCTGGTCATGCCAGCATGGTGAATGGCAAAGCCATAGGGTAGTAAGTCTTTAAGTTCCAAATTCTGCAGAGGAGAAGTCAACATTGCCATCAAAAAAATTAAAAAATTATCCCTGATTTACTGAAATTCAATTCAAAGAGTGAAATTTGGGAGGGGTGGGCAGGAACGCTTGCTAGTTACCTGCAAGCATTTAAGATCTCCTGATGAGGTGTCACTCCACATTCCATTCTATGAGGCGTCTAGGCTAACCTCTACTAGGACCACAGCCTTCTCTGCAGCAGCCCCAAGACTGTGAACCCTTCTGTGATTTTCCAGAAAAGGGCAAAACCTTTTTCAACTCAAACGAAACAAACTGCTATATTTCCTGGCTCTTGTATGTATTTCATTGCTGTGCTGTTTTGTACCAGTAATTTTCTGTTTTTATTGTTTGGTTTATTTAGATGGTATTATTTTATGGATGTCTGATAGTTTGTGAACCACTTTTGAAATGTATGAATAAGCGGTACATAAGTAGTTTTTAAGTACATAAATCAATAAATACCTTGCACTGCTCAGCTTCTGTCCTCAAGACCTCGGTGGAGGCAGATCCTTCACGCAAGAAAAGGCCCAGGGTGTCTTTCTCCAGGCACATGTCTCTGATGGCTCGGGCAGTTTTCCCAGTCTCCTTCCTGGAATGGACGAACACAAGCACCTAGAGTTCAAACAACAGAAAACAAAGATATTAGCAGGCTTCCATGAGGGTTATGCAATGGGAAAGCAGGGCTGGAGGGTTTGGAGAGACCTGAAAGGGTAAAGAGGCTCTGAAAAGGACAGCAGAATGACAGGGGGAGAAGCACTAACATCTCCTGGAAACCGCATGTCAGCCGGCCAGTGCCCAAAACAAAGAGAAACATTATATGCAGAATGATGTCTCCTCCACTACTAAAATTCTGCACAAAGGAAAGACACATTCTGTGGTGTGCATATATTCTGCACGCTGAGTGTAATCAGCATATTGGTGGCATCTCACTCCAAATCGACCTCACCCAGTGGCTTGACATATAAGTGAAAAAAAGATGGGCCTTGCAGGACCCCACAGTACAAGGGTCACAGAGTCGAGCAGAAACCCCCCAGTGCCAAACTCAGTGGGACCAAAAGCCACTGAGAGATTAAAGGGAATCAATAGGGTCAGCCTCCCTGCTTCCCCCCTGACAAAGGGTCATCCATCAGGACAACCAAGGCCATTTAAGTACCAAAACTGGGCCCAAACCCAGATTGCAATAGATCTAGATAATCCATTTTATGCAAACGCTTCTGGAGCTGAGTTGCCACCACCTCCTTTACAATCCTACCGCAAAAGGGGATATGAGCAATTGGGCAATAATTACCAAGATCTCCCAGGATTTCTTAAGGATTTCTGCACAAACACCTCTGTCAAGGCAGCTGAGAGTTTTATGGGAGATGGAGCCCAACAACCCCTGGAGGGGCAGAGGTTCCCTCCCTCCCGCTATATTTTAACATTATATTTGTTTGTAAGCTGTCCAAAGAACTTCTTTTTATGGAAAGGTTGTATAAATACAGTCATAAAACAAGCAAGCTGAGAATAGAAAGAGATGTCATGAAGTGGCCGAGATACAAAGCAATACTCACAGCACATGTCTAGAGATTTCCAAGCATGTGGAGGTATGTTGGCATACACAGGCCTATGTCCTTACCTATTCTGAAGCTGTGCTTCCAGAAGCAGTACATCTGTTTGCAATCCCTTTAATACAAAGATGACTAGATAGATGCAGAAATAAAGGAAAGCCCAAACCAATCCTACCTGGTTCTTCCCAGCATGCTCCATGATTTTCTCATACACAATCTCATTCATGATCTGGAAGCGCTTGATGGCTTTCTTCTCAGTGATTCCCACATAAGTCTGTTCCAGGGGCACTGGGCGAAAGCTGTAAGAAGGGTCAGGCATTGCGTCAGAGACAGGCAGAAGACAAGCACATCCTCACCCATCTAAGGAGAACTACAAAAGGAATGCTTAAACCCACAGATACTAGGCATGCCCTCTTCTTTCTGACAGAAACAGAAACACGAGAGAGAAGATGGGTCATTTACCTAGACCGTGTACACACAGCTTTGCCGATTATCACAGGTCTCATTTTAAAAAGGGACAAGGTTCTGTCCTTTTTGGCTGTAGAAGAAATGGCTGAAGACATGTAAGCTGAACCCAAGAGAGGATTCAATAGCCACAGAAGCCTATCTGAGCTCTTTCAGCCCTGTCAATTGCTTTTGTGCGTTCGCTCTCCATTACTTCCCACATACCCTTAAAACATGTGTGGGTAACACACATGCATTTTCAGCTGTATCATCTACATTCACGTGCAAAGGAGTGGGGATTAGCTGAGGTTTCCTGGCATGTGTAAATGAATTAACATTTGTCACTACCTACTGTATGAAACATACAGCCCATGTGTCTACTGACAATATTCTTCTCAAATGCCTTAAGTAGTTTTCATACAATTTTCAACTGCCTCTCAAAATGACTCCCCCCTCTCCCGTGCCAAAACCCAGCCAGCCGCACCTGTTGTCAAAATAGAACAAACCCTTGGCAGGTTCCACCCTCAGGAACGTAGCCACATCCTCATAGTTTGGGAGGGTGGCGCTGAGTCCAATAAGCCGCACATCTTCCTGGGTCATCTCAATGTTGCGGATGGCTCTGGCTACCAAGGCCTCCAGGACAGGCCCCCGATCATCATGCAGAAGGTGGATCTCATCCTGAAGAAAGGAGAAAGGTTTACCTCCCTGTGCAGCTGATCAGGGAAGCTAAAGAGAGAGACATCAGTTTTACACATTCCCAATGGAGCCCAGAAGCAATTATGCCTGCATGGCTGTAAATCTGAGTGTTTTGAGTGTTCTCCCACCCCACAAGTATCCCCAAGATCGCTGATGTGGCAGAAACATGGACCAGCCTCTTCATGGCCCCACAAGTGACTTCTAGGCAACTCACCAAGATAATGAGGCGCACCAACTGGGTGTAGGTGCGCTCCCCTCCTTTCCGGGTGATGATGTCCCACTTCTCTGGGGTGCAGACAATGATCTGAGTAGCATTTATTTCTTCCTTACATAATTGGTGGTCCCCAGTCAACTCAGCCACAGTGATGCCGTAAGTGGCCAAGCGCTATGAGAAAGGATGGAACACAGTTGTTAATCAATATCATCAGCACAGCAGACTTTTATATAGTGCGTTCAAGTGTTCCACAAACATGACTGCTGCGAACCTCACAACACCCCTGCAAGGTAGGTCAGCATTACTTCATATTGCAGATGGGGGCTGAGGTCAAGAGAGCGTGGCACGTCTGAGGCCACCTGATGAGCTCACAGCAGAGGCCGGATTCACACCGGGAAATCCCCGATTTGTAGCTCAGCCTCATCACTGCTATGCTCCACCAGCTCCCATTAGGTGTAGCCTCTCCTCCTGACACTCAGCACAGGGAGAGGCCACACAGCAAAGCTCTTTCCACTGACTGGGAAGGCCCTACTACTACTGGGTTTGTCACTCTCAGAGACGATTTGTGGCCATTCCACCATCCTCTTTGTAAAGGGCTTTTCGCTTTCCTCCACTGCCCCCTTTCCCGGTTTTGTTGTGTCCATTACACTGCAAGCTGTTCTGGGCAGGGACCTTTCTATTCTGATGCTTTGTGCTGCACCAAGTGGACTTTTAAGTGCTTAGTGAGCAATATGAGTGGGGAAGCTTCTCAAAACGCCAGGCACCATCTCTCCAAGCTCCAGTTCTCCCCCTTCCATTCCCACCCAGTGCTAGACCTGTACAAGCCAAATAGTGCTCCCAGCTTACCTTTCCAAAGCTGCCCACCATTTCCTGCACTAAGGACCTCATAGGTGCAATGTAGATAATTTTGAAGTCATCCACATTGATTGTTCCATCCAGGTTGATGTGCTTTCCTATCTCACGCAGCATACACATCAAAGCCACATTGGTTTTCCCAGCACCCTGGAAAACGGAATCAGAGCAGGAAATCCTCACTTTCTCCCCATACACACAGGACCACAGAGAGAGACATTTCCCCCATAAAAAGCAAGACTACAGATCCAGGAACAAAACAGGAATGGGCTAGAGGCGCAGGAAGATCCGTTTGCATTGACCTCATGGAACGGTGGGAAGGGCCCTCACCGTGGGTGCACACAGAAGCAGATTCGTATCCGTCTCAAGAGCAGCACGGTAGAGTTTGCTCTGAATCCGGTTCAGTGTTTTGAATCCCTCAAACCCAGCCTGTGCATATTTGGGGAGCTTCTCCACAGGAACCAGTTGCTGAGGAAAACAGAGAAAAATAATAAGCACTCAAGATTTTAAGATGAGAGCCTCAAGAGACCTGGTAAGTTTACCGGTCCTGCGGAAGATCAGCCCTATGAAGGGTCCTCCCTGCTCGCCTGTCCCCACCAGCAGCTATTTCAGCAGGCTGTACTGGGGGAGATGAGAGGGGGAAGCAGGGCCATCGCACCAGCCCTGCTGGAGATTTCATTCTTTTCCTCTTCCCTCCCCATTCCTTTTTCCTTGCATGTTGCATCTTTTGAGACTGTAAACCTGAGGGCAGGGGCGGTCTTGTTTTACTGATTCTACGTAAGGCACTCTAGGAGTTTCTTTGGCGGAAGAGTGGGATAAAAACCTTTTAAATAAAGACAGCAACAAGCCCATAAGACAGAATTGTCAAGGCCAGAACAGAAGTGATTCAAATCCTCTTATCCACTTTGAGCTGCTTTAGAGCAGAGACTGCAGCACCCGCCGCTCACAGAGACAAGAGTGGAAGATTTGAGCAGACTGAAGCTGCAGAGATGGTGAAAATTTTCGGCTGGGAGGCACACAGCAAAACAACTGTCTGAGACTGGGGACTAGAAGTGGGATGAAGAGCCAGGCCAAAGGCATCACCCTGCTAATCTAACAGATCTGTGGCAGTCAGAGCCCAGGCACTGACAGACCAGCCCGAGTCCTGAGATCTTCTGGGTCAGCTTTGCTCTGGCTATGTCCTTTCTGAAAGGTGAGCTTTAGCACCGGGCTCTCCAGGTGGCCCACTGTTCTTGAAAAACTGCCCTAGGAAGGCCTGTGGGCCACCTCATTGCTTACCTTAGACCTGCTGTTAAAAACTTTTTGTTTACCCAGTCTTTTTAAACAGGAGCTTTTCCTGAGATAGCACTGCAGCTTTTGTGCTTATCTGCTTATTTTCTCGGAATATCGTACATGACCTTAAGTGTACCGCGAGAGGCAACAGACAGCCAAAAAAGTAGAGATGGAGTTAGTACACCATCCCTATATGCCAGTCCCAGAAGACTAGACATCAGTAGTTACCAGCCATAACACACAAATCTGCTACAAGCCTGCGAGGCCACGAAACGACAGGGCGTGCGTCATGACATATAAACCAAAGTGGACTTCATGAACACTGAAGGCTGAGGATAAGCAACAGTGTGGCGTAGTCTGGAGGACCCAAAGTCCCCAAACCTGAGCCATGTTTATACAGAGCATAAATTAAAAAAGGCTGCCAACCTCCTCTGAGCCGAAGGGCTTTGGCTTCAGGGCAGGGACATGAACTTCTTCATAGCCCTTGCGCTGCCTGCGGAAAGAGCCATCTGGCAGCTGGCACCGTTTGTTGGCCATGAAGTGGCTGCCTTGGGCAAACACCAGGTCCTCCAGATCGAGAACTTGCCGAGGGGCCAATGCCTGAAATGGGAGAATGCCAAGACAAAGAATAAGGGGCGGGGGGAGCTGTCACTCTTATCCAAAAGGCTTAACTCCCCCACCCCCAATCTTTTATTTGTGAAGAGGATGAGGGCTGCAGGCAAGCTGGGATGCGGAATCTCTTGCACAGCTGCTCCCAGCTCACTCATGCAGCACTTTGCACCTGGATCTCTCATACCCATAAGAACCTCTGATGAAGCAAAAGTACCTCCCCTCCTTGATCCAGATCCATGGTTTCCAAGTCAGTGTCCATGCGGGACTGGCGGACACGTTCCCTGCGAGAGCGTTCCTCCTACAGTGGTGGAGAGGAAACTGCGTTAGTCTGGATTTTAGTTCGGAGAATGCATGCCAAACAGCTCAGCAATGGCTATGTCCAATATACACTCAACAACTTCCTGCACTGACATTTGTGTAAATTATCTGGTTGCTATTTGAACTTTGCCCTACAAGGGCTAGGCTCCCGCTTCCCTCACCAGACAGCTTCTCCCTTTTCATTACCCAATGGTTGCAGGAGACCCTCCATTAAAGCTGCAGCCCTAAATACATTTACTAAGAAGGAACTTTCTCTGAACCAGTGGGGCTTACGTCTGAATTATCATATAGGGGACTGCACCGTTAGAGACTCAAAATATGAATGTGGAGAGGAAATTAGCACTCATTGTTCCATGTTTGTAGTCACATTCCATACTCGAAATACTTCGTTCCCCAGCTTCATCTCAACAGCATCCTGAAGCAGTGCAACACAGCAGAAACAGCTTACATAGTGGAGTTGCCAGTCGAATGAATTGGGTCTTAGATGACTAGCGAACGTACCGGGCTTCGCATGGGTTGGAAGAGCCCTTCATTTGATACAGCGAAGACTTTGAGCAAATTGACGCAGCTGTTGGGAGTTGGACACGTTTTGCCCGCCCTGTCTGAGCAAAGCCACGGGCGGAGGCACCCCTAGGCAGAGTCCCTGGCACGGTACCCCTCCACAGCCCCTAGGGGAGGGATCTGGCCACCCCCTTCCCCTGAGCTGCCTACTCATCGCCCCTGGCTTCAAACGGTACTGGCTACAAAACTGTGCACTGGTTAGGGACGTCTGTCCCTAGGGACTGAAAACCTTGTGGGGGTCTGTCCAGTACCTTTTCCTGAGGGGGGGGCACAGCTGGGGAAAGGGGCAGGCATATAACTCTGTCCCTCGGCCTACTCACCTCACCTGGCTTCACACTGTATTGACTGCAATGCTATGTGCTGCTTAGGGAAGCCTGCTCCCAGTACCTGAAGATGTTACTGCAGGCTTCAACCACATGGCACTTAGGTTCATTAAAACTAATTAATGCAGTTTTAAAACAGAATCACCCTGAGGTGCGCACCCCTAGGGTCCCCTTATCGTGCATGCCAAGTTTCAGGAGTCTCAGTTTTACAGTCTTGGAGCGATGGCACTGACAGGCAGGTATCCACCTTTGTTATTATAGAAGAATGGAAGGTAGAGAACTTCACACGGCTGCTTGGCTTTCTACCATACTGACGGACCATGAGGAGGTCCGTCATCCTCAGTCTCACTCTCTCTCGTGGCCTAACCTGCCTTACAAAGCAATCATTAAACTCAAATGGATCAAGGAAATATTGCAATCCATACAGATGCCTCAGAGAATCAATATCCAAGTCAGCTCAATGTAAAAGATTTTGCCCAGGATTCCTTCCAACCTGCTCCCCTCTCCAATCCTCACCCGAATCAGATCTTCCTTCTCAGTTTCGTGTAGCTGATACAGGAACTTGGACAACTCTGGATCGGACTCCATCTTTCCCATAATCCTCTCCTTCTCTGCTTCACTCTGAGCACTAGCCAGGAGGGTACAATACAGGACTGGGGAGAAAGCAAAGGACAGTAGCAACTGGGGCACACAGAAAGACTGAATGAAACAGAACACGCTGCTGAACCCTCGCTAAGGGAAGACGCGGCCTGCAGGCTGGTGACATGGATCACGTGCCTGTGCTGTCCTGAACTAAGAGGTCTAGGAGATTTCTGGTGGAGAATCTGGATTCCTAAAAATCCCCAGTACCTTTCTTTGAAGAAGCATCTAGCACTCGCAGCTATGAAGACTCATTTTTAAATATGCCAACACCTGCCAAAGACATGAGGAGGCGGCGCCTTTATGTCCTGTATGGCTACCTGCCCCCCCCCCCATGGCTTTTAGAAACAGCTGCCAATGCATACAACCAGCCCCCCCTTCATTTATCAGATCTTTTACCCTGCCAGTATTCCACTTCACAAAACACCCAACATTCCCGAAACCCCAATGTAAGGTCCAGAATAAAACATACAAACAGGATGGGCCTATGCACATTTGTTCACATTTTGTCTACCTTGCACCATCTTGAACACAACTGGATGGGCCCTTGGTGCACGGTGCAGAACACAAACGACGGCTCAAACAGTTACAGGTCAGGGCTCTTGACGCCGTCCCTGCCGTTGCCTAAGGCATAAAGCCAAGGAGACAGGAAGACCGATGACCCTGCCCACAGAAACAGGTGTTCACAGATCGACCCGTCAGCCTGCCAGGGCAAAGTCGCCCTGGCCCTCTGGCACGATGAGCGCTCGGTGACACAGAGATTCCCTCACTCGTGCTGCACTTCCGAAAAGAACAGCAGGATCCCATTGTGCTTTGACTGACAGCCAAACTGGCCATGATGTCAGGCATGTATTTGGGCCTTGCAGGCCTGGCGTGTTTTTTGAACTCTCTGCCAGAGTTGAGCCCTCAAATCTGCCAATTCGTAAGTATGCAAGGACTAAGCAGGTGCTTGAAATCCTGCCTAGTCTGGCCCTCAATATGCCTCACTCACTTGGCGGTCTGGATACCCCTGTCGCTCTAGCCCCCTGGCATGTGTGGAGCGCTCCAAGAGAGAAGCGGGCTGAGCTGACCTGTACTGCTGCTCACGGAAGGCAAGAAAGAGCAACAGCAACAAGACTCCTGCAGTCTCTGGCCTTCTCTGTAGCCCAGTGGAAATGAGAGGAAGCCCTGCCTCTCCTCCAGGTCCTCTGGACATGCCAGGGGGCTTGGGTGAGGGGCTGCTTGGTGACAAGGCAAGATTTGGAGAGCCTCACATAGCCACAGCATAGCAAACTCACTCATCATTCTGTGTTGCCTCAACACTTTAATGAAGTCAAAGGTGTTAAAGCCCAAGAGGAGGACAAGCTGGTTTTCACATTCCCTGTCATCACTGGCTGTCTGGAAAGACATGAAAGGAGGAAAGTAGGTCACACTTGCTGTCCACAGAGAACTACTCCTTATATACGGGGGTTTCAGTTACAGAAGGGCAGACAAAGCCCTATGGTAGTTCAGACACAAATCCGGGCAACCCACAAAAGCCAGGCCCAAGAGAGAATGAAGCAAGGCAAATAAAGGTTCTGTTCTCCACCATTCAGAGTGAGATGTTACAAGGGCAGAATGACTGGGAAAGTCATCTTGTGCTACATGGAGCCGGCTGAGCAGGATCCCTCCCTCCTGGGCACGAGGCAGCAGATGCAATGTGCTTTTTCTGATTTAAGTGCTAACACACATCAGCTGCCAGCACCAGCCCAACTGGGATCAGCACTGCAAACACAGAGACGGCAGCAAGCGGAGCACCTTTAAGATTTCCAGCACTTCATCTGCCTTTTTCTGGGACACGATGGCATCATCATAGAAACGGCTCAGCTGCCGCTGCAGCCAGAAGGCATCAATGTCTCGGGGGTGCAGATCTTTCTTCTTGGAGCTCATCAGCTCACCTGATGCCACCAGCTTAAGAGAAACACAGTTATTTGCACAAAGGGCCTTGATAGAAACACACTAGAGCCTACAGACACAAAGCTCAAGTCCAGCTGCGTGTGGCCAATAGAAACCTTGGCATTTCCCTCCATAGTGGCCCATATTCCACTTTAGGGGGTTAGAAAGTGCTCCTGGTATACAGAGTGGCAAGAGATTGTCAAATTATGCTGACCATTACCCATCCTGAAAGCTACCGTTGTCAGTCACCCTCCTACAAAATGGGAAAAGCTCCGTATTTTCCTTTGGATGACTCACATTGGCTGAAAGAGTGCAGCGAACAACCGCCTCATCTCCTTCCATGTCATCATCAGATGCCTCATCCCGTACTTCTCCATAGACATCTTCATCCCCTTCCTGTTGGAGCAAGATGGCTCTTGTTTAGCGGGCCTTCCAAGGACATATGGCAACACTTCCAACACCCTAATATTCCTACTGGGAGCATGGCAACAGTCAGACAAAGGGAACCAGCACTGAAAAACGGGAATTCAGCAAGCAAAAGATACCAGGCCATATTTGAGCACAGGCAGGAAAGAGTTTGTGTCACCAAGTAAAATCCCAGTTAGAACTGGCTGTTGTTATTCTCTCATCAAGATCCGGGGAAGCTTTGGAGGCAGCACTCCCCTGCAACCTCTATTTCCCTAACTGGTAACAAGGGGGAAGGCAGGCCCTGGTCAGGAGGTACCCTCGCCAGTGGGCCAATCTAGCAGCACACATTGTGATGACAAGCCGCAGGAGAGGAGGGCTGGATACATCAAGAGCTGGTATCGCTGCTAACAGGTAGCATGATTTAATGGTTAGTGCACTAGGATCAAAGAGACCCAGGTTCAAATCCCCACAGAGCCATGATGTTCACTGGGTGACCAGGCAGTCTCATTCTAATTGCCTAACCTACCTCACAGCATTGTTAGGATAAAATCATGGGGGGTGGGGGGAGAATGACACCATGTACATCACCTTGAGCTCCTTGGATGAGAGGCCAAATATGTAATCAATCAACAAAACCCTAGCATTCCAGCCACCACTGTCTCTTTAATCATAGTGTGAAAAGGGGATAATTCTTTCATCAACCCAAACTGGGTTGCATTTCCTATCTCTGCCTCATAAGATCCAAGCTCCTCAGCCTGATCAGCTAGAGAGCTTAGGGGTTAATAAAATTCCTTTCTTTCTTTTAACAATAGCCTGTGTAGCTGCATAGTTTCCCAATATGCTAGCTAGATCCCAGAATCATAAACTGGAAAGAAAGGGAGGCTTAGGGGGGAAAAAGCGGGGGGGGGGAGAAAATTGTGTGGATGTTGCATGCCTGCATGTATACACTCCAATCATCACGCAGGCAAGGGAACGTCCTTTCTCCCTGGCCAAACCTAAAGGCAGAAGGTCATCCCCTGCTTGTCTGGCACGTGCATGTCCCCTTCCCCCTCTCCCCCGATCCACACCAACGGGGCCTGTTCACTCACCTCTTCATCAGACTCAAACTGCACATTTACCCCATAGGTCTCATCAATGTTGTCATCTGCAATGGAGGAGAAAAGGCAGATATGTAATTGCAGAGCAGCGGAAGAGGGCACATGCACTATGGAGCAGAGTGCCAGGCTTTACTAGAAGGAAGGAGTCAGGGCCAATGTTCCAGACAATCTGTACATTAGCTGTAGAAAAAGCCAGCCGGTGTATGCTACCCACTGCCCTCTGCAGGTGCCAAGGCAGCACATGCATTTGCCACCATGCCCTGAAATCAGTTCGCGGCATGCCACCAAAAACCTGCATTTCAGGTGGCTTCCAGTGGCATACTGTAACGGGGATCCAGGGCATGGGGCCAGTTCAACAGAAGTGGCTGGCGGTCAACATGCAACCCAGAGTCAGACCACTGGTCCATCTAGCCCAGCACTATCTGCTCTGACAATGGCTCCCACGGTGTCAGGCGGACACCTTTCACTCAGGAGTGGGGAACCTTTCCTAGCCTGAGGGCCGCATTCCCCCAAGGCTAGCCTTCCGGGGGCTGCATGCCGGTGCTGGGCGCAGCCCCTCTCACACACACACACACACACACACACACACTTGCTTCTCCTCTGCCTTGTGCAGGAAACAGGCTAAGGGCCAGGCAGGGGGGTGGCCTTTGCAGAGACTGCAGCTGGGGAGGGAAAGGCCACCCTTCCCCTCACACCGTCATCTCCACGGAGATCTGCCCTGCATGGCAATCAGGCTTGGGAGAAAAAAAAACCTCCCATCAGAGCCAATGGGAGGCTTTTTTTCAAGCCTACTTGCTGCATGGGGGTATTTTCAGGAGGTTGCAGATGTGGGGTAGGGAGAGTTAAGTCTTCTCTCTAGCTGTGGTCCCCTCCCAAAAAACTGCTCTGTAATTTCAGCAATTAGGCTTTAAAAATTTTTCTATTGGCACCAATGGAAGCTTAAAAAAACAAAGAGGCAAACAAACCTGCTGCATGGGGGCTGGGGCAAGGAAGGGGGGGTTGCAGGCGGGGGGGAGGCCCTGTGGGGCCCAGGCTCCCCACCCCTGCTTTCATGGGAGTTGCCCGGGGTCGAGCCTTGGGCCTTCTGCAGGCAATCCTTGTGCTCTCCCACACAGCTCTGGGCCCCCTCAACATGGGCTGGCTGCTGCCACCACAGGCTCACAGGGCCATGAAAACAGACCCAGCCAGAGAGAGGTTTCCAGGCCCCATGGAGAAAATTAGAATTCGCACCTTCATGTTCTTTGATGACCAGGAAATGAGAGTTAGTTACAACATCTTTCACCTGTGGTCACACAAACATGAGCTACTGGTTTCTATAGCCAGACGTCAGGAAAAGCAGCAGCAACACTGAGTACAAATATAAACGAGATTATCTGCCCAGGTTGGGGGGGGGGGGGGTTATAACAGCAGCTTCTCCATAGAAGGGGGTTCTGAAAGATGAAACTGGAAAGCATGCAGTAGAAATGGCTCAGTAAAGCAAGCCTTGCCCCCCAGGTGGAGACTGGAGTAAACAGTAAAGTACTCTACTCAGAGTAGAGTGTCCAAATGATACACTGAGAAAAAGAGTTCTATCAAAGTGCGGAGGCTGCAAGCCATACCCATGTTCTGGATCTCCTTGTCGCCACCATAGTCTGTGATCTTCTTGCCCAAGTTGACTAGCACATGGTAACGGGTGTCATCAGTCTGTCCCAGCAGGAGGTCAATTTCTTTCCGCCGCTCCTTGTCCCGTAACTTCTCGTTCTTCAGGACAGCCAGGACTTCATCTGCAGCTCCACAGAGAATGTCTCTGGGCTGCAAGAAACAAGAGTTGACTTAATCACTCCCTTTAATAGCAGACTCAGGTGATGAGGGCCAACAAAAGGCGATTCAAAATGGGGCCATGGAGGAAAAAGGAGGCATCAGCATGCTATGGGAAACCACAAGGTTTATAGAAGTACAACAACCACATTTTTAAAATACAGCAAAAGGGCCCAAAAAACAGCCTAGTGAAGATGAAGCAAGCTCAGTAGACACAGAATGTTGAGTGTCAGTTGGAAAATCAAAAATGGAGGGGGGGTGGGGCAGTGGAAAGCCCTGCTTGAGCCCCTCGCAACATATCGTACCCTGGAGGAGGCCATGGCTGGCTGGAACCCTGAACAGGAGCACTCCTATGAGGTGCTGAGGACACACTGCAACGTTTTCTTGCAGCAGTCGCTTGCACCCCTGCTTGGCAAGTGTGCCTCCATGTACCTCCAAGTTTATTTCAGTGTAAGCACTGCTATTTCTCTGGTGTAAAAGCAATGGAAGCAAAGCTGCTATTTCAGATGGGGAATCACTCCTGTACACAAAAATTAATTTCACAGAAATAAAATTTGTCTGTAAAGAACATATCCATTTGCTATTATCTAAACCATAAACCAAAATCATCAAGTCACAATAAAAACAAAAACTGAGTTCAGACATGAGAAATCCAAATTGGATTTTGAAAGCCATCCCTAAAAAGGCCTGGTGAAAAAAACAGGTCTTGGTCACCACTGAAAGGGTGATGGGGCCAGGCTCACTCCCTTTGGCAGCATATCTCAAAGCCAGCAAAGAAAATGCACACCTTGCTTTCCACCAAGCTGGTTCCCCGTTACTACACCATGTATATTTAGCACTAGCCAATACCTTAATGTCACTGGGTTGGCAGAGACAAGCAAGAAGTGAAATTGTTTGAATATGTAATACTGCCTGTTGGTATCACTACAGAAATGTTATAAGCTCATCTTGTTACTCTTTAGTCTGTGCACAGAAAACCAAACACGGGGTTTTTGACCTCCGCTTCGCCAGTGCCCCTAGAACATAAATGCCTTCACAACACCTGCCCTTCACTCACCTGATCCCCAAGGGCCGCCTGGATGAAGCTAAGCAAAACTTCATAGGTTTCCCGAGTCTCCTTAGTTTTGGGTTTGTAGATAATTCCCACCATCTCATCAATGCCCTCAGAAAGCAGAGTGTAACCTTTCATCTTGTTGATGTCATGTCTGTCCTCGTCACGTTTCCGCCGCCTAGAAAGGAGGGGAAAAGAGCAGCAGACAATCAGGGAAGATATGAGAACTTCGCATCAGTTCAAGGTCACAAGGCGGGTGCTGAAGAGGCAAACATGCACACATGGGACATACCTTCTATCCACCCCAAGCAAACCAACACAGGAAGGATGTTGCTTTTTACCGAGGCTGGGAGACTACCAGTTTCTTTATCTAAGTTGTGCTACTATATTGCAAGTTTAGGAAATCAGCCTAATCTACCTCAACCTTCCCCAGTCTAGTGCCTCCAAATGTGTTGGACTACAACTCCCAGCATGCCCAGCCAGCATGGCCAAATGATCTACCATATCTGGACAAACTGCTTCCTCAACATCAAGGGATCCCAAAAAAGGGTGAGGGGGCTGGAAACTTTGGGCAAATAAAACCATCTTGGGGACTGAAATTGCTGAAAGCCTGTCAGATGCCTCATCCTCCCATACCAAGACAAGCCAGTGGATTTGACCAGATTATATGGCCTCTGGAAGAGCGCACAGCACAGCAGTAAAGCACATGCTATGCATGCCAAAGGTCCCAGGTTCAGTCTCTGGCACAGGCGTGGGGAAGATGCGACCCTCCAGATGTTGTTGGACTGCAACTCCCATCAGCCGTAGCCAGCACAGCCAACAGTAAGGGGCGTTGCGAATTGCGGTCCGACAATATCTGGAGGGCCACGTGTCCCCTGTTCCCACTCTAGCATCCTCAGGGGTGGGGAACCTCTTTCATCCCAAGGGCCTTCAGCTCCAGCAGTGGGCAGAGTGGAAGGCAAAGGGGGCAAAGCCAAAGGTAAAAAGGGTAGGGCAAAAAATAGCAAAAAACCCAGCATAATGCATCTTATAGCTTTGCCAGTAATTAAGCTTTAATTACTGCCGGTAATTAAGCCTTAGGAAAAGCATTTCCACCTTCTACAATTGGAAAAATGTGCAGAAAAGCTAAGAAACCACCAAACAATCGGTAGTTAAGGGAAAGGGGGTGGAGCCATATGCGGAACCCCCTAAGGCCAGTTTGGGACCCCAGGAGGACTGGATTTTAAGTACTCACTTTGCTCGTCTCTCCTCCTGCATCTGAGGTTTGGTCCTCTGGGCCTTGTCACCCATCCGGGTGCCTTCTAGCTTCCCAACCAGTGACAAGACTTCCCCTGTAGGCTCATCACGCCGGGTCCTGTCAATCAGGGAACGGTCAGCTTGAAGGACGAGATTAGAGTTCTGGAAGAATCACAGCACAAGGGGTATGGGGGTGGAAGAGAGAGAGATGAGGACTTAGAGAAGGCAATAAAACAGATTATCTCAAATGTCCCCACTTCATTGTGAGAACTAATATCTGATCACCTCCCAAACTGCTGTCTATGCAGAGACCCTCCTTTCATATATCCCTTTATTGGCTTGTACTGAGCATAGCATGAACTGGCTACTTCACCTCTGCAGTTTTAAAACACTGACAGCTGCAATCTCCTAGGTACCAACTGGTGTAGTGGTTAATAGGTTGAGCTATGATCTGGATGTTTGCTGTAAAAACCTCACCTCCACCATGAAATAACTAGGTGGAATTAGGGCAAGCCGCTATCTCAGCCTTCTCTTAATGGCTCACCTAGGAGTCATCAGTGATCACAAATTCCATGCAAGTGATTGAATGCACTGGTGGAGGAGAGGTGTCTTTCCATTCCGCCTCTGCCAGTCCTTTGGGTGTCCACACTGGCAGCAGCGGAGGGGAAGCCCACCCTTCAGCTCTGTCCCTCCTCCGACAGCCTGCCTGGCCGGAGGCAATTTTTTAAAAAATAGACAGCTAAGGGTCTAGTATCCTGCATTACCAGGTTCAGTGCAGAGGATCCAGCTTCCCCTCTCCTCAGGACACCCCCTTGGAAACACAGGCTAATAATGAGAAAAATACCCTGTAGGCAACAATTTTCTCTCAACCCTCCTGCTTCAATCTGCTACAGAAAATAGCCAATGAAACAGGCCTGAGAGATTTGCTGTAGGGATTATTGAGTTAATAATATACATGATGTGTTCTGCACATTCAAAAATGCTATGCAAATGCTACGAATTATTATTCCCAAGATCAACACCTATGATATCCTGTTGCAACAAAAACAATAGTTTTGGGACACCTTAGTGGCTACACGTATGTTAATCTTTCACTTGCCAGAAGATGATGATGATTGAGAAAGCAGCCACCACCAACTTGCTGCCCTCCTGATGTTTTCAGCGATAAGCCCCAGCTTTCCTGGGCATTAACCATGCTGGCTGGGGCTGATGGGAACTAAAGTCCAAGACATCTGGAGGGCACTGGGTTAGGGAAGACTGCTCTAAAAACTAACAGATTTAGGCTTTATTGAGGAAGGAACACACTACTGAGCAAGTGTATTGATGACGGTGGACTTACTTCTAAGTAAACATGTATACATGGTACAGGACTGCTCTGTTACACTGCAAGCCTACGGACATCTACGTGAGAGCACGCCTCACGGAACACGACGGGCTTCATCTGAGAAAACGTGCACGGGATTCTTCTGGTCTTTGAGGCCCCACAACCTTGCCCTTGTCTTCGCTGCCACAGACTAACGCGGCAACCTTCACGGCGCGATAGCCGTGGCCGCAACGAGAGCGCGCGCTTCGCCCGCAAGCGGCACGCCATTAGCAAAGGCTGCTCTGGCCCAGCCGTGTCAGCGCCCTGTCCACAAGCTCGAGGGTCCCGGGCGCATCCCGCGCCTGTCCGGGCAGGGGAAAGGCCGACGGCGCCCAGCCAGCCGCGCAGGCCGAGGCACGCGGGGGCCCCGGGCCTCCCCCTGCCTGACGTGCACGGGGCGGCGCCCCAGCGCAGCGCTCCAGCCGGCCGGCTGTTCTGCTCGGTCGAGTATCGCGCGCGTCCGGCTGCGCCCTCGGGGGACCCGCCCGTAGCCCCGGAGGGGGCGGGCTGCCAGGCGCAGCGGCCTCGCCCACCGCCGTGCGCGTGCGGTGCCTCTCGGCCCCTCGACTGCGCCTCTCGCGCCCGCCCAGCGCCCGCAGGCCCGGCCCGGCCCAGCACTCACCGCCTTGTACTCGTACTGCAGGCTCCGGGCGGTCACGTCCGCCATGGCGGCGGCGGCGGCGCGCCCCCCCCCTTCGCGCCCCGGCCGCGCTCCCGCTCCGCAGACCGGCCGCGCCTCCCGCCTCCGCGACGCCCGGCCCGGCCCCTCACTCCGCGCGAGACGATCCTCACACGCAACGGGCTGCCGCGGGACTTCCGGTTCCGGGTCAGCTCCCCAAGTCCTTCCTGTCCCGCAGCCGAGGGCGCCGCTCCGCGGCAGAGTGCGCGCGCAACGGGTCCCTGCCCGGCGGGTCTTTTGCCTGCTGCCCAGACTTCGGGGTGTGTTCGACGCCCTGTTCCCGCCCCGCTGCTCGAGAGCGGGACGGGGGCCCCAGTCGCTCGCAGGAGGCAGCGGGGGGGCGGCAGCCTGGCCCCCGGCCCCCCCGAACACGGGTGCGCGCCCCTCCCGCGCGGGCTCTCTCGCCTGGAGAAACGTGGAGAGAGTCTCGGGGGGCGTGAAGGACTGCAGTAGAGCAGCGCACAACAGTCTCGCAGTGTAGTCCCTGCTATGCATGAGAGCCAGTGTGGTGTCGTGGCTAGAGTGTTGGACTGGGAGTCGGGAGACCCGGGTTCTAGTCCCCACTCGGCCATGGAAGCTCACTGGGTGACTTTGGGCCAGTCACAGACTCTCAGCCCAGCCTACCTCACAGGGCTGTTGTGAGGATAAAAGGGGGAGGGGGAGGAGAATGTAAGCCGCCTTGACTTCCTTGCAAGAGGAAAAAAGGCGGGGTATAAATGCAATAAATAATATGTATCTCCCCCTTGCAGTTTGGAGGGCTGTTGCACCCCCCCTATGGTTTCCACCTTTCACACGGGGGTGGGGGGAGATGAATCGCCGCCTATTTATTTATTTATCAAATTTATTAATCGCCCATCCGGCCGGTCGCCCAGCCACTCTGGGCGATGTGCAGAATATATAATACAGCAGTTTAAAACAATAAAATTCCACGGTAAAAACGTCATTTTTAGCCCGCTCGGGAACGCTCTCGTTCATTCATTCATTGTACTTCCACCAGCCTTCTATTTAATGTAGCCCCCGCAGAACTGTCTCCTTCTCGCAACAGCGCCATTAAAAAATAGCCTCCCCGGCGACACTAGCGACGGGCCCGCGTTGACTTCGCGGTGCAGGCAGGCAGCGGAGCGGTGACGTCCCCGGGGCAGCAGATCCTGCGAGGGAGCTCGTGTGGTTGCATCGCGCCCGTTTGATCGAACCTGCGCGGGCCCCCTGGGTGTTTCCGCGTGAAATCCGAGGCGCTGGCTGTTGCCTCCAGAGCCCTACAGGGATTGGGGCCAAGGCAGACAAAGGGCTGAGGCGATCCCCCCGCCCGCCTGCTGCATTCGTCATCTACAACCAGGGACGGGGACCCTCTCTCAGCCCGCGGGCCAAACTCGGCTTCAGAGCAGCTCTTGGGGGCCACGCTGGTGGGTGGGCCCAAAGGCAAAAGGGGCGGGGCCAACATGCAAAAGAATACCAGCATAATTAAATTCACAGCTCTTACTGCCGAGAGGCTTTTCAGCCTTTCAGAAACGGGGGGCAGCGTGCTGAAGCTGGAGAGCCAGCAAGTGACCGCTGGTCAGGAAAAGGGGGCCTGGCCACATGGGGGAGCCCAATGGGGCTGTATTTGGCCTGGGGCTCCCTGCCCCTGGCTGAGGCCTTGCCCTGCACCCCACTGCCTTCAGGGGTGTGCTTGGCTCCAGGGACTGGCGCTCCCTCCCTCCCTCCTGAGACCTGCCCACTTGGCTCCCTCTCTGCGCTTTTAGGCGAGTGGTGAAAACGTTTCTATCGCACACGGGATTTTGTTGGCTCGGAAATGTATTTCCAGCCTCGCGATGACCCTCTGCTAGATGTGAGACAGTATCTTGATGCTGTATGTGATTGTACCTGAGACAGTTTCTCAATTGCCATGATCAAAGGAATGTTGAAATAGGACAAGCTTCTCACCTATTACATGATCTTCAGCACACCTGCCAGAAAAGAGTATTATGTTGCAGGATTATGACAGAGCAAGACTTTATTTCCATCATTCCTGAACTTTGGGAGGTAAATGAAAGAACGGCGGCAGAAGAACACATTTGGGGCAGAAAATATTCAAGTTTCCAGGCAGTTAATTCAGACAGCATGAAGACATAGAGCTTTTCTAGATGAGGCTTTTAACCAGCTTGTAACCCACTGCGTCTGCGTCCAGGTTCTGTGCGGGATTGTGCTGGGATCTCTACACAGCTTTGGGAATTTATTACGAGTACAATTTTCCGCATCAGATCAAAACCTGTGGGAACGGAGCTGTCTTCCGCAATGCACCTTCCCAGTGCATTTCAGATGTGTTTAAGCACGACTCTCAGCACGGAGTGGATATTCTCAGTCCGGCCCCTCCACTTGCTTAATTTTTTTCATGAAAATGCAAAGTGGAAGGGCAGAGACAGGTCTTTTTTCCTCCATTTCCTTTCGATGTTCGGTCTGAAAGTGACACCCTTTGACTTGGAAGGGCCCCCCACGTGCTCACAGGCACCCTCCCCTCATGTGTCGCTGATGCACTCTATGGAATTTTCTAAGGCAGAGGCATCGTAGATTTTAGGAAACAGCTGGCTTTGCTTTACTGGATATCCTGGGAAGACTATTGAAAAAGTGCTAACCCACCTCTCTTAAAACAATATAGGATGACTTATTATGAAATGCAAATGCTAAATATTAATTATGAATTGAGAATTTGAAAATGTAAATAAGCATTGTATGCAATTGTACCAAAGAGAAGATAACACAAGAGACTCAAGCAGGTTCACAATGAATTCTAGGTAACTTGCATAAAAATAATGGTCAAGTTGACCTGGATAGTATTCAAAAAGAAAATGCTGATTTAAAGGCCTATCACTTGGTCCAAAAGTTGATTTGAGTAATGAACAGGTGTGAGACTGTATAATTCTGGGTCAAAAGTGTACTAAAAGTGTTCGCTTATCAATGGGGGATATGTGGCTCAACAACACAAGTGAGAAGGATCTTGGAATTGTTGTAGATCACAAGCTGAATATGAGCCAACAATGTGATGTGGCTGCAAAAAATGAGGTACTGCACGCTCTGCATTTGTAAGAGGAGTGTGGAGCGGTGAAAACGGGGCATTCCGTGGGGTGGGGAGGGCGGAAGTGCCGCTCCGACACTTCCTATGCAGCGTCTGGCATCCCCCCTGCTCCGACTTCCCACAGCTAGACAGCTGAAATCGGCTGTCTGGCCACAAATGCAGGGTGGCTGAAGCGTGGAGGGGACGATCCCCTCCGCTCTGCTCCTGCCCTGCATTGGATAGGTGGTTGCCTCCAAGTTTGGGGCAGCCGCCTATCCTGATAGGATCGCGCCCTTAAAGCATTTTATCTGTTATTCGGTGGTACAGACAGCTAAATTTTCAGACAAATAGCTCAAACAAAGTCTCTAAACCGTAACACAGGAGTTGGTCAGCTCTCTAAAGCAAGGGTTGGTCGATGTGCCAATATAAGGGGAAATATTTATATTTGATTGATCTCCCCATTTAAAAAAAAAAGTGACTGCGTGGGAAAGGGAACAAACCACAGCTGCTCCGTGTCCCCTGCCCTTTCTGTCCATAGCCCTGGAAAGAGCCGAGAAGGGCTTCTGCCAGGGCTGGTGAAATGTGTCCCCACCCCACCCAGGGAAGGGGAAATGTCTTGAGAACAGAGGGCTGCCATTACCCTTGGAAGGCCAACTCATGTTCCCCACACAGGCCTTGGCTCCTGAGCAGTCGTCTGAGAACGGCCTCCTCCTCCTCCGTTTGGCTGCTTCTTGCCTCAGCACTGCTAGGCCTCCGGGCTGCCATTTGACTTTAGCAGGCCTCCCGCCGTGTGCCTCGCAGGGGCAGAGGGCCCAGGACTCCTATGCCAGGTGCATGACAGGCAGAAATTCAATAGGTGCAGCTTTACCTATAGCATATGAGGGTGGAAGCAGAAGCTGTGGATATCCTGACTGTACTTCAGCTGACAGCTGTTATCAGCTGGTATTTTGACAGCCAGAACTTCAACAGGTGCAGTTCCCACCTCCAAATGCTGGGGGGGCTCCACCTACTGAGTTTTCTGCCTGTCACAGAGCTCCAGGGATGGTGGAAGAAAGCAAGGTTTCAACTATAAAAATACCATTCATAAGACAATGTTGGCAGAATAAACAAAGGAGCTTAAGGGAAAAATATGGAGAAGTCTGTCATTAAGGACACAAGGGTCTAAACAGTGTCGCTGGTCGGGCGCTGGCAGGGGCAGCTGGTTCGATCTTGCATGCCACATCTCATGGTTCAGCCTGATTTTAGCCATACGGGCCTGGCCACTGTCACATCCGGCTTGAATCTCTCTGTTAGGTTACCTGTATTGCTGCTTACCTTTACATGTTAGCATTCTGTGCCGCTGTGTGAGTTTTCATGGTTTCATGGTATAAAGGACATTTTGCACCAGATTAGGGGTGGGTCACTCTGTCCATCCCAGACTCGTCAAAATTGTCAGGAGGGGGGAGGGATTAGTCAAGCTCTTTCCCTGTGATTTCTGCACCAGCTTGCCATTTCAAAAAAAATCTGTTAAAAAATTCGTGGTTTTTTGTAATGTACACATTAACGTATGGATTTTTTGTGCACATTTCCGTCATTTCCTCTTGATTTCATGCCACCCACAGCAAAGGCCCACACAGCTTTAGGGAAGCCCTACCTCAAAATTAAAACTATTTATTGAAGAGCATCAGAAGAGAAGGTGAAGGAAAAGTCACATTTCTTTTCCTGCAAGTTATTTCCCTGGGATTTTCCCTCAGGTTCCAACCAGCATAGGCACCCAGCATAGGCTTCTTCTCTTCAAGAGTTCAAAATTATGGGAACCCTCTTTTTTCCCCTCTGGTGTATTCTATTATGCCACCACCACTCCCAATATTGAATGTATGTAGAGGTGAGAGGAACTGAAGCATGCCTGAAAGTGAAACCCCTTGACCTAGAAGCAGCACCCCATTGTCTACTCTGGGAACTGGCCAAAGTGGCTTCCTGGAGAAGAACAGTACTCTGCATGTGCTCAGAGGTACTCCCCCTCACTGATGCACTCTATTGAAGGCTCAAAGGAATGATGAGAGCAGCTGTGGTTGTTATTCACGCGCTTACCCCATTTCTCTCTAAAGCAGGAGTTGGTTGGGCCTCTAATTTTGACAACAAAAAGTGTGCACAGCTGACGGAGACTGAACCCCTCCCCTGCACTCACTTTAGAGCCTTCCATCACTTTGGACCAGGGGTTCCCAACACAGCAACCATGGGCACCTCCAATGGCACACGCAAATGGGTTCCCAATGTGGTACCTGCGAGCACCCAACATTTTTCTTTATTTGTTTTAATCCCCCCCCCCATTTTTTTGAATATCCATACCTGAAATGCATACAACTTTCTAGCAATTATACATCGGTTTCAACAAAAGTGGACCAAATATCCAAACAAGTATCCACTTGAAGGTGTATGCCACCCATTCAAATATTGAAAGCACTGTAAGGTCCTCAGTCCATTGCATTACAGGAGGTGAGTGCTTATCCTTCCAATGCTGTAATATTTATTTATTTATTGCATTTATATCCTGCCTTTTTTCCTTTAGCTGTCAAAGGGGCACAGAGAATCCATTTACACTGACCATTTGTTAATTTCCGCGAAGCAAGTAAATAATTTAAAAGACCATGCACATCAGTGAATATTAAAGACTGTTCCAGTACAAAATTTATCTGTGTAACAACCTCCTCCCCAAAAGAAGCAACACTGCCAAAACATAGTTTAAAAGAAGCATTACCTGTATCACACCACCAGCAATTAGCCAAATTAGACAATCCCTTATTAAAAAGACACTGCAGTGTTTTTGTTGAATAAGATGCAGCCTAAGATCCACAGGTAGACACCAAAGCAACAATCCACTGATTAGGCATTTTGTGGTGGTGCCCACAGCATGGTCTCAAATTTCCAAATGTGTCCCCGGGTCCAAAAAGGTTAGGGACCCCTGCTTTAGACCGTTGTCTCCTGGGCCTGACTCACTTTGAGTAATGGAGATGGGTTGCAGGATAAAGTACCTGGGACAATGGATGTCAGAAGGCAGGTATTGCCAATGCATCTCTTAGATGAGCCTTCCCCAGCCATGTGCCCCCCAGATGTATCGGATTACAAGTTCCATAAGTCCCTAGCCACCTTGGTTGGGGGATTCTGAGTGTTGTAGTCCAACACATCTGGAGGTGCCAGGTTGGAGAAGACTGTCTAAGGAAGCGATCCTGCCTAGATAGGCGGCCGCCTCGGAACTCGGAGGTGACCGCCTATCCAAAGCAGGGCAGGAGAAGCACGGAGGGGATTGTCCCCTCCACGCTTCTTCTGCCCTGCTTTTTCGGCTAGACAGCTGAATGTGGCTGTCTAGCCGCGGGAGGATGGAGCAGGGAAGGAGGCTGCTGTACGACACATAGGAGGCAGTGCGGAAGTGAGGGGAGGACAGTTCTCCGGGAGCCGACCTCGGAGAACAGGCTCTGAGGTCGGTTCCTGGACAACACCATATCCTATGGCTGTCTGGTGGCTATAGGATTGCTCCCTCCCTTACATGCCTCTCTAGGTAGAGTTAGGAAAGGCTCCTGTTTAAAATCCTGGGTCCCATCTACAAGGGCAATTTACTCTGGTTCTTCTGTACCTCACAGGCGATCATGGCAAATGACGTCCCCGGGCCCCCCTCCCCGCAGCACCTGCACATTTTCATGCTGGAAAACCCGCATTTTTGCAAAGTTGTTTTGTGAGGGATTTTCCCATCGTGCCAGTCTCAGCGCAGTTTGGGGGTCTGTGACCTCAGCTAGTGACAGACACTGCCTTCAGCCTGCTGGGGGACAGGACAGCGCAGATAGGAGGAAGGGAAAGTTGTGTCCTAGGCGCTTTTCTGGAGGGGCGCATCAGTGCACGGCGGTGCTTTGTTTTCCCTAAATGAGCCTCAGCAGCCCACTAAGCATGTCTCCTTCGCTGTAATCCCCGCTGACTTCTACAGCACTCAAGAGCGAGGAGCAGCGAGGAGGGGTGGGAAGCCAATTGTACCAAACCTCGCTATCCAACGTGCACGAACGAATATGCCTCCTCAGATGCAATCCCCATTTACTTGCACTGCACTGACCGGGCACAGCGCGGAGCAAAGGGAGGAGCGAGGAAGCCTTCGCAGTTTGAGCGACGTCGGGGGACACAGTGGTGGGGAAGATGGTGAGAAAGCGAGAGAACGGGCGGCGGAGGGGGCCGCCGTTCGGCTGCCTGGGCCTCGGCGCTGCTGGCTCCCGGGCGGCGGCGGTGCTCGGCCGGGTCCCGGAGATGGGCGGAAACAGAGGAGGGGCACGAGGCAGGCTGCTGCGCCGGACGGCGGCGATGCGAGCTGGCGGGAGGACATTTCCTTGAGACGAGCCAATGACTGTAAAAGCTGCTTTTTGTCTCCCCAAATGAGCCTTCAGCCCGTTGCTTTGGGATGACTTTGGAATCTCCACTTCTGCCCCGGGAACAGCCCACGCCTCGTGCCTCCTGGGAAGTAACTCCCACTGCCTCAGCAGGGGGAGGGGTGGGGAAGCCCGCTGTTTGGAAGCGGCGCTTATCCAGCCCAGCGCACCTTCGCGGGGCGGCAACGACTTAAAGGAAAGAACGCTTTTGATGCTGCGAGACTCCGCCCGCACGTGCCCGGGCCTGCACCGTTTCTCCTGCATTCTGCCGCGCAAAAGTGGCTCTGTTTCATATATGCGCCGCTTTAATTGGCTGCGTGTACCACGGGGGCCATACACCCGATTGGCTGGACATGCAGTTTTAAATGGAGGCACGTTGGAAAGCGTCTCCGTCTCGATGGGGCCCCTGGACAGCCGCTGCCAATCAGTGTAGCGCGCGGGAAACGTCGCGCTAGAGGGACCAATGGCATGAAAAGACCGGTCCTTTCTAGTTGATTATTCTCCCCTTTTTTTATCCGCTAAAAAAGCCTTCCTCTTTAATGGGCAACACGTTATTAAAAGATGAGTTGTCTTGAAAGTAAGTACTTATGAAAGCAACAGGTGGAGGGGAGGCCTCTTCCAAGATAGCCCCCATTATTGCAAAGTCTACATGGACTAAAAGCAATGTGCGCGTTTTCCCCTCAAATCTATTGTTTTAGTCACATGTTTTACACATGCAGTGTTGCCCTTGATTGAGGGCGCAGTCCTACGCGTGTTTAGACCCATGTTGGCTCTGGAATGCTGGGAGTTATAAGACTTCTTTCTGTCTGAGGACGTGCAGGATTGCACCCTAATTTATTAAAACTGATGACATTAGCCAACTCAGATTTCTTTAATCAGTGACACTGCTAACATGTTTACTTGTTGCTTGATATAAACCAGAAGCAAGCTTGTTTTTATGCCTACTGATGTGGTTGCTGAAGGCAAGTAGTAACATTCTCCTACCCCCACATTTATTTATTTGTTTGTTTATTTAAAATATTTCTTGGCCACCTTTCAGGGCAGAAGCCCTCCCAAGACAGCTTATAGCAATAAAATACATAGACAGTTAAAATAATAAAAGTGATAAATACTTAAAAACAATAAAACCAACAATAAAACCTGCAACAATGTTAACAGCAGTAACAGCAACAATAGCAGTCATATCAATAGAAGGCCAAGGTAAAATAATACCCTTTCAAGGCCTTCTTAAAAGTCTGCAATGACAGAGCATGGTAGACCTCCGATGGCAGCTTGTTCCAAAGGTGTGCGGCCACTGCAGAGAAGGCCCTCTCATGTGTGGTCACCCACCTGACTGCTTTCATGGGTGGGCAAATGAGAAGGGCCTCTCTTTCTGATCTTAAAGTGTAGGCAGGCTGATATGGGTGAAGGTGGTCCTTCAAGTAACTTGGACCCAAACCATTTAAGACTCTAAAGGTCAAAACCAGCACTTTGAATTGGGCTCAGAAACACACCGGTAACCAGCACAGCTATTGCAGTATAGATCAAATTGCCTCACCCCCAACAATACTGGGGCGGCCACATTCTGCAGCAGCTGAAGTTTCTGACCCATCTTCAAAGGCAGCCCCATGTATAGCGTATTACAGTAGTGCAGCCTGGACGTCACTAGTGAGGTTAAATAGGGATCAACCTCACGGAATTCTATTAAAGTAACAATAGTACTACAATTCAAGACTCTCAGACCATGCTCTATTGTAACCATAGAATGATTACAAAGAAATATATGATGATGTCAGTATACAAGCAACTTTGTGATAATCCTACTATAAACATCTCTAACTGTTTATAATTCTTTATTCATTATAATTAATGAATAAATAACTAATAACTAACCAATGACTCTTTAATGCCTGTAATATAAAAGTTATATAAAATGAAGTAAAGTCATATAATTATTGGTTTTAAAAGATATAAGCCATATGTACACAGGTTGGAATATAAAACTTCTAAAATATAATCAAGAAAGACAGAAAGATTTCATGCCTGTAATATAGTAAATATGCAACTGAATAAATTAATGTAATAGCTGTGAAATAGTAGAGCTGATAGTACTGACGTTATATAGTAGGTATAATATAGTCAAAATAAGAAGGAATCTGCTTCACCAGATCTAAGCACTGAAATGAAAAGACCATTAGCAGGAACCAAATATAAAAATGAACACTAGATACTGATGAGAGAAATATACAGTTGAGATAAATATGAAATTACAGAAATGCATATGTAACTATTAATTTATATGAACATTTTATAAGCCTAATACACAAATGGATACAAAAAAGGACCACAATTATGAACTGTAGATTTAATATGAAATGCATTAAAATGTAATAAACAAATATAATTTTATGCCTATAATACAGTAAATATGTAACCAAATAAAATAATATAACCAGTATAAAATATTAAATGTAAAGCAGATAGAAACATTTTATAGTCCCATATGATGTAATAAGTCCTAGGATTGGCCTCTATCTTCACAGCTTCCTGTGGGAGGCAGGACACTGAGGTCTCTCTTCTGTTGCCTCCTGAGGGCCCCGAGGTGGGAAAGACTCGGTAGGTCCCTCTTCTGCCTTCACCGGAGGGCTCAGAGGTTGTAACAGCCACTCCGGAAGACGCCTCTCAATGGATGCGATCAGCTGCTCAAACTCAGGAAACTCTTCAAAGATGAGCTGGATCACATCCATTGAGCCCGCACCCCCTGGCCTAGGAAGAGGTGGCTGCTGGTCCCTCTGTGCGCCAGGTTGAGTGTCCACCACTGAAAGAGAGAAAAAGTGGAGCCCATGATTACAAGACCAAGAATCTTTTCTACTTTGCTTGGGGAATGTGTGAGCAACTCTCAGATTCCCATAATTTAGAAGTGGGGCTCCACCTGCCCACTGGTCCAGTGTGGGAGGAGTTTCCCCTGCCGCCTATACCGGGGAAGAAACATGGGACGATCTCCCTTCCACACCTCAGAGCGTTCCTCCAAGCAGCAACTCACCCAACCCTCCATGCGTGGTGCAGCATGGCGGGAGTCGCTGGTTCCAGGGCTAAGCAGGGGGTGGGGGCTTGAAACTGGCATCCAGTGGGTTCCTTTTCACCTACTTCATGCTGCGTGGGAGGTGGCGGGGCCTTGTTCTATTTAATGTGGCAGATGGGCTCTCTTCCTATTGGTGTTGCTGGCAGGGGCAGCATGGGCAGGGAGGGAGTGGGCCTGAGGCTGCAAGGTGGGGAATCGCCCAGGCCAGGTTGAGAGCAGGAGGGTTGTTCTCCCAGCTCTCACCTGCGGTGTAGGGACCTGTACTGGAAGGCTGTGAGCTGGTGGATAAGCTGTTTCCTCCTGTTTCCAATTATGTTAGGTTAAGAAGGCTGTTGCACATTGATCCCATTTACGCCTTTGGTGTCCTCATTTCTGGAAAGGGGCAATTTAAATATCTCAACATTAAATAAGGGAAACACACTCAAGAATGGGCAAAAGAGCAAAGCAGCACGAGACCTGCAAACCCACAGGGCCCAACTGATGGATCTCAGAGGAAATTTGTATCTGGATCTGTGTTGAACATTTACCGATTTTTAAACTACTCTCCCAAAATAGAGGTTGCATTCCTCAAAGCCCAAGAAATCTGTCACAAGTGGGTAGTGCCCTTTGCGACAAGGACAGGAACAGCTAGGTGAGACTGTGCACCAACAGGCATGCCACAAGCAAGCCCCACTTGGCAGGTGTACAGAGACACCTTCTGAATTTTTGGCACTCACCATTCAGCGCAGTGTTCTCAGCTTGGACCTGATTTAATGCTTCTGGGCCTTGGAGCTCCTGAGATGTTGGGATACCTGTCAGTTGTCTGTTGTCTGATGCTGTCCCATTGTCTCCTTGTGGAAAGAAATGAATAGAGAGGAATCCGTGATTCCACAACCAAAGATATTCCATTCTTCCTTTACTATGCACAGATGAAGGTAGGTGAAAGCCTTGTTCCCTTCCCAGGGAGGCCCACCAGCCTCGGAGAAAGTCATAAGAAAGCAGGTGAAGACTTAACTGCATTTCGGCTTCTCCTTTGCTGAAGCCTGAATTTACAATTACAGCTGTTTCATTGGGGGTTTTCTTGTTCAGATTGATCGGTTGCAGATGACAGTTATTAAGGTGAAAAGATGTTATTTGTTGCTTAAAAGTGCATAGCTTTTTTCTAAATGTTTTGTGTTTTAAAAAACAGAGTATCTCTTATTAAGTAAGCATTCAACTTTGGTGAGTAGTGGAGCAACCTTCCTATATTCATAGACCCAACACTCTATTAGGCTCATGCAAAATTTCTCTTCATCTCATTGGGGCATGTGCACGCCATTTTCCCGGTGGATGGGGCTCCATGGGCCAAGGCTGCCTCCCCCTCTGCCTCCCTTAATGCCCCTTCATTTTGCCTCATGTTAGTAGAGCTGCCTTTGGCCTCTGCGGACACCTCCATCCTTGGCCATCTTGCAATATTGGCTGACAGCTCTGATGGTTAACAGGGCCACTACTCTCCATGATGGATCTTGTGCTTCCTGGAACGTTCTCTCACATGGATCCTAAAGAGCTAAAGAGTGGAGATCCACCGTCCAGCCACTTTCATGATTTTTCTTGTACAACCTACACTCTGCAGGCTCAAGCAAGTTGACTTGGGAAGAGTCACGATGCTAAAGTGTGAAGTCGCCAAAGTATTTGAGCCCCACATTCCGAGAGTTAGGTTATTAATTGCTGCATTCTTCTAGTATCTGTGGAATGATGCATGAATATATTTCAAGGATCTGGAATTTAGAAAACAATCTGCTGCCACGTTTTAGTCCCATGTAAGATGATTTGCCTGGACTCTCCCACTAAGATGAAGCCCATTTCAGTCAAAGACCATCTGGCATCACAATGTGGGTGCTAAATTCCACTCCATGTGCAATGAGGGGTGTTACATCTTTCCATGCAGGATGGGCACATGGCACTCAAAGACAAGATTCCATGGTTGGGTCTACTTAGATTTTTTTCATTCATTAATGAAAAAACACACCCTGCCTATGATCAATGAGGCCTCAGAGCAGGTTGAGGATCACCTACTCAGTAACGTATCTCATAAAAAACCCAATCAATGAAAACCCATAACGAGAGCCACAGTGCTAGAATATTCTACTATGACGCCAACCAAAGAACCAGGATCGCTCCCTCCAAAAGGTCCTCCTGAGCTGCTTTGAGAGCCACAAGATGTGGTGATCCATTCAGACAACGACAGGTGTCCAGGAGATAACTATGGAAGGCAGAAAGACTTATCCCATGTGGCAACTGCCTAGTCTCAGGTGACCCTCTGGCATGTGGGTGATGTAACTGGAGTAGGGGACGGTTAAGGCATGCAGGCAGGGAGGAAGGAAGCAGGCCGGGTGAGATTCGGTGCAAGATGAAGGGAGCAGAAGAAAGAGCAATAAGACTGCAGCACTGTGAAGAATGTCTCATCAGGAGCTCATATGTATGTATGCAGGACCAGGCCCCCAGGTACCGAGCCAGCTGTGCTGCTTCTACCTGCCCCTCCCTGTAGGGGCTACATAAACTGGCTGGCTGAGGTGGCCTGGGAGAGCCAGGGCCTGCAGGAGAAGCCACCACCACCGGGGAAGAGGTGTGCCTTCTGCCGCCGCCGCCACCACCACCACCACCACCACCACCAGGCCTTTCCTGTGGACTTCTGCCTGGCATTATTTTTAAGGGGATTTTTTATTTTTTTTAATTGTTTTGTTGTTGTTGTTGTTTTGTTTTTTGCTGGGGGATTTTGTTGTGTTTTTAGGGGTGGCTAGCCTGCCTGATAGGCGGGAGCAAGGGGGCATGTGTCCACCCGATGGAGGCAGTGGGGGGAGTGTTGGGGGCCAGAACATACCGAGGCTGGGCGGCAGGCGCTGGCGGAGCGCTAGGGGCAGGCCATGCCAGAAAAGGGGAACAAGGGAGAGATGTGTAGTATCTGTCCCCTGCTCCGGGCCTGTCCAGAGCCAAAGGATGGCTGGGGGAGGCGTGACCCCATCTTCTGGCCTTCGTTTGCTGCTCTGCAATGCCAGGTCTGTTACCCAGAAAACCTCCCTCATCCATGACATGATCCTGGATGAGGGTGCAGACCTGGCATGTATTACGGAGACCTGGCTGGCCGAGGCTGCTGCTCCAACCCTTGCAGCCGTGTGTCCAGCTGGATTTTCGTATGCACAGCAGCCAAGGGCTGGGGATCGGGGAGGGGGAGTGGCTGTTATCTACCGAGAGTCCTTGGTCTTCACCAGACCCCCTCTCCGGGAGACCAAGGCTGCTGAGTGCATGTACTGGAGGTTGGGCCTGAAGGGCAGTCTGGGGATTCTGCTCGTGTACCGTCCACCCCGCTGCACAACTGACTCCCTGGCCGAGGTGCTTGAGGTAGTCTCTGATGTGCGTGTACAGGCCCCTAACGTATTGGTGTTGGGGGACTTCAACGTATATTTGGAGGCCATCCTCACAGGAGCACCTCGGGACTTCATGGAGACCATGGCTTCCTGGGAGCTGCACCATATTCTAACTGGGCCCACCCATGTAGCCAGTCATGCACTAGATCTTGTGTTTGTTTCTGGAGAAGAGGGGAGTGATCTGGAAGTCGGGGGTATATCCACCCCCCCCTTGTCATGGTCAGATCACTATCTGGTGACGTTGGACTTCTTGGTTCCACAACCCCTCCACAGGGGTGGAGGACCCATTAAAATGGTCCACCCCAGGCGTCTTATGGATCCAAATGGATTCCTGAACACGCTTGGGGATTCTCTGGGGCATGCCATCGGCCACTCGGTTGAGACCCTGGTGAGTGGCTGGAATGCCACAATCACTGGGGCATTAGATCAGGTGGCTCCGAAACACCCTCTCCCCCTGAACAGGGCTTGGACTGCACCATGGTTCAATCCGCGGTTACGAGCTCTGAAAGATGAGGTGAGACGGCTGGAGCACCGGTGGCGGAAGTCTCGCTCCAAAGACGATCAGACACGGCTAGAGCTGTATCTTCAGCCTATCACGTGGCGGTGAAGGCAGCAAAAAAGGAATATTATGCTGCCTCTATCGCGTCTGCAGAGTGCTGTCCCAGGAGGCTGTTCCAAGTGGTCCGGAGCCTGGTCGGTCCTGTGGCTCCGGAACCACTGGAGCATTCTAAGGCCTCCTGTGAGGCCTTGGCAAGGCACTTTGCAGATAAAATTGATCAGATTAGGTGTGTTACTCTGCTGTGGATACAGTTAGTGAGCAAGAGGCAGCCTGTGGCACACCGGTTTTGTGGGATCAGTTCCAGCTTCTTCCTCCTGATGAAGTGGACAAGGTGCTTTCATCTGTAAGGCCGACCACCTGAGTCCTTGCTCCTTGCCCATCTTGGCTCATTATGGGCTGCAGAGAGAGACTGGGTGAGGGGATCAGGGCGGTGGTGAACGCCTCCCTTGAGGAGGGAGTGATGCCATCAGCCCTCAAGGAGGCAGTGATAAGACCGCTCTTAAAGAAGCCCTCCTTGGATCCTCAAGTTCTGAACAACTTTCGCCCAGTCTCAAATCTGCCATTTTTGGGCAAGGTGATTGAATGGGTGGTGGCGATGCAGTTAAAGGCACACTTGGAAGAAACTGATTATCTAGACCCATTTCAGTTGGGCTTCAGGCTTGGGCATGGGACAGAAATGGCCTTGGTCGCCTTGGTAGATGATATGAGGAGGGCTCTGGATAGGGGTGAATGCTCCTTCCTTGTTCTCCTCGACCTCTCAGCGGCTTTTGATATCGTTGACCACGGTATCCTCCTGGACCACCTGGAGGGGTTGGGCATTGGGGACACCGTATTGCGGTGGTTCCGGTCCTTCCTCTCCGGCAGGTGCCAGAGGGTAGCACTGGGAGAGGTTTTGGACCCGTGGCCACTCACTTGTGGGGTGCCACAGGGTTCCATCCTCTCCCCGATGCTATTTAATATCTATGTGAAGCCGCTGGGAGCTATCATCAGGAGGTTTGGGGTGCGGTGTCATCAATATGTGGATGACACGCAGCTCTACCTCTCGTTCAAATCTTCACCAAGGTTGGCCGTACAGTCCTTGTCCAAATGTCTGCAGACGGTGAGTGGCTGGATGGGGAGGAATAAGCTGAACCCTGACAAGACCGAGGTACTTTTGGTGGGAGACAAGAGGAGGCTGGGGGATGTTGACCTGGTGTTGAATGGGCTACGGCTACCCTTGAAAGACCAGGTCCGCAGCCTGGGGGTCATTTTGGACTCCCAGCTGTCCATGGAGGCTCAGGGGTCAGCTGTGAGCTGGACAGCGCTGTATCAAACGGCGGCTGCGCCCCTTCCTTCCCGACCATCTGCTCCCATCGGTAGTACATGCCCTGGTCTCCTCTTGTTTAGACTACTGTGATGCGCTCCACGTGGGGTTACCCTTGAAGATGGTTCGGAAGCTGCAGCTGGTACAGAACGCGGTGGCTCACCTGATTAAAGGCAGCTGCCGGCGAGATCACATCACTCCAGTGCTGAAGGAGTTGCACTGGTTACCCGTTGTTTTCCCGGCCAAATTCAAGGTGTTGGTTTTGACCTTGAAAACCCTATATGGTTCCGGCCCAGCCTATCTCAAGGAGCGCCTCCAGCAGCACCAGACAGGCCACTTAACAAGATCAGCCTCGGATGGCCTTCTCTCTGTCCCATCAGCCAGGACAGCTAGACTGGTGGGGACGAGGGAGAGGGCCTTTTCTGTGGTGGCCCCCACTCTGTGGAACTCCCTCCCTAGGGAACTCCGCCATGCCCCCTCTTGAATGAGCTTCTGTCGTGCATTAAAAACGTGGTTGTTCAGGCAGGCATTTGGGGTGGGTTAGGGTATTTTAGAAATGTTTTTATTGTAGAATTTTATTGTTTTAAACTGTTTTATTGTACGCTGTACATTGCCCAGAGTGGCTGGGTGACCAGCCAGATGGGCGATTAATAAATTTAATAATAAATAAATATGTATGTATGTATGTATTTATTTAAAACATTTATATCCTGCCCTGTATCATTAAGATCTCAGAGTGGCATGTAGCCAATGGCCTTTTCCAGCTTCCTTTTTACAGTAACTGGTGGAAGGCCAAGAGCAAAGCAAAGATGAAGTAGTTTCAGGAGCAACAGGAGATCTACACTACACATACACATGGAATTCCCTTCCATGTGTATGTCAGAATTGTGGCAGTTTACTGTGAAGCACACGCTAATGAAGACGGCACTGTATCCACTCTATTTGTAACATGGCTGAGTGCCACACGGAATTGCACAGCGTTCTAATTGCAGGAGAAGCAGGATTAGACTGAAAGGTCATGTGAGTGTAGTTGTGCTTCATGTTGCTTTGTAGAGCTTGTTTTTGACTCAGCTGACAGACTACGCGCCGTCGATGGTGCAAAGCAATGGAGATTTTAAAATAACAATTCAGAGCTCCGCTCTACCATACATGCGCAGTCAAAAGTAGCTGCAAAACAGAGAGAAGAAAATCCCGGAGGAGGAGCAGGATGTGGGGAGGGGCCCTGCCTTCCAGCTGCTTCAGCCTCCTCCTCCTCCTCCTCTGCTCATGCCTTCAGCATGCCCACTGGCAAGGGTCCCTCTCTCACCCTGATGCCCTCTTCCTTTCTGGCTGTTATTTCGCGCAGAAATCCCATTAAAATCAGGGCGAGGAAAGAGCAGGAGGAGGAGGAGGAGGAGAAAGAGGGATGGAGTGGGGAAAGCTTTAAAGCCACTCCTACCTGTAAGAGTTATAATACAGCTTGGTTGGAACTAGGGATGTCAGAGAAATCCGCAATGGGATCAAAGGAGTTCCGATTTCCATGACTCTAACCCAGAAATTCCACAGGGGACCGGCTTTTCCCAAGACGCACAGATTCTGCGGACTTGCAGGCCGTTTTTTTAGTTTACCTGAATTTTATACAAATTTAGTCAAAGAAAAATACGTAAAATTAAAAAACAGCTGAAAATGCCCCTTTCTCCCATAGGGTAAAGCACGAAAATGCACATTTGGGGGGGATTTGTGCATTTTCACAAGTGTGAATTTGCACAAATTTGGGAAATTGGAAAAATCCCGTCCTGCCAATGAGAGGATGACAGAATGAAAGGCACCTGACAATCTGTGAAATGCAGACGAAGCAGATTTTACAAAATCCTTACATCCCTAGCTGGAACACACATGTCTATGTAGCCCATGAAAAGAGCAAGCACCAGAAAAACCATCATAATAGGAGTTCGGGGAACAACAATATTGATTGAGAAATGGCGTGAGGAGGATGGTTTGAGTGTTGCATCATGTGACATGCTGGTGACCCAGGCATCACAATGCCAGTAAAAAACCTTCATGTAGCTCAGCCCCTAGCTTGTTCAACAGTCATCTTGGAGTCCTGTGTGGGTGGCTGGGACATTCCTGGAATAAGCTGATCCTTCAGAGCAGTCAGCAGATGAAGCAGGGACCAGAGGCATCCCAAACATGTCCGAGATCTGGCAGCTGCTGGCTGGATTCTCCCCAGATTGGATCTGAGAAGGAACTCCCTGGAGGTGGTAACCATGGGACTCATGCTCTTTCCCAATGGAGGCACTTGCCACTGAAAAATAGGAATGGAGAAAAATGGAAGATTGGACATAGACTACTGAGGACTGGAATAATAGAATCATAGAATAGTAGGGTTGGAAGGGGCCTACAAGGCCATCGAGTCCAACCCCCTGCTCAATGCAGGAATCCAAGTCAGAGCATCCCTGACAGGTGGCTGTCCAGCCTCGTCTTGAATGCCTCCAGTGTGGGAGAGCCCACCGCCTCCCTAGGTCATGGGTTCCATTGTCGTCTTGCTCTAACAGTCAGGAAATTTCTCCTGATGTTCAGCCGGAATCTGGCTTCCTGTCACTTGAGCCCATGATTCCATGTCCTGCACTCTGGGATGATTGAGAAGAGATCCTGGCCTTCCTCTCTGTGACAACCTTTCAAGTCCTTGAACAGCGCTATCCTGTCTTCCCTCAGTCTTCTCTTCTCAAGGCTAAACATGCCCAGTTCTTTCAGTCTCCCTTCATAGGGCTTTGCTTCCAGTCCCCTGATCATCTTTGTGGCCCTCCTCTGAACCCTCTCCAGTTTGTCTGCATCCTTCTTAAAATGTGGTGCCCAGAACTGGACACCGTACTCCAGATGAGGCCTAACCAGTGCTGAGTAGAGGGGAACTAGTACTTCCCGGGATTTGGAAGCTATGCTTCTTTTAATGCAGCCCAAAAGAGCATTTGCCTTTTTTGCAGCCACATCACATTGTTGGCTCATATTCAGCTGGTGATCGACAACAATTCCAAGTTCCTTCTCGCTTGTAGAGTTGTTGAGCCACATATCCCCCATCTTGTAACTGTGCATTTGGTTTCTTTTTCCTAGGTGCAGAACTTGGCATTTCACCCTATTAAATGTCATTCTGTTGTTTTCTGCACAGCGCTCCAGTCTATCCAGATCACTTTGAATTTTGTTTCTGTCTTCCAAAGTATTAGCTATCCCGCCCAATTCTGTGTCCTCTGCAAATCTGATCAGCACTCCCTGCGCCTCCTCCTCCAAGTCATTAATAACAATGTGGAAGAGCACTGGGCCCAGGACTGAGCCCTGCGGTACCCCACTCGTTACCTTTCCCCAGTTTGAGAAGGTCCCACTGATAAGCATTCTTTGAGTCCGATTCTGTAGCCAACTGTGGATCCACCAGATCGTTGTTTCATCTAGCCCTCTGGGTGCCCCCGCCAAAGGAAGCTAGACGGGTGGCGACAAGAAAGAGGGCCTTCTCCGTGGAGGCATGAACTCCCTGAAGAGGTTCACCTGGCACTATATTGTTATCTTTTTGGTGCCAGGCAAAGACTTTTCTTCCAGGGGTTTTAGGGACCTAGTTCTAGATTTGTATGGCTGTTTTATCGATTCCTGAGCTGTTTGTTGTTTTGCATTGTGTTGTATTTTATTCCTTTAAATATTTGTATTGTATTCTATATTTTTAACTGTTTCTATGGCATTTTAGTCTTTTAACTCTCTCTAATCTGCCCAGAGAATATTGGTTATTGGGCAGATTAAAAATGTTTAAATAAGTAAATAAGTAAATAAATAAATACATACATTTCTGCAAAGATGAGCACATACCTTTTGAGCCTGCTTTTGTGGCTCTGGCATTGCTGGGTTTTGATGGCGCTGTGTAACACCCGCTGGCTGGAGCAGGTGTCATGATGGTTTGTGGCTCCACCTCTTTGAGGACCAAAACCACTTTGTCATTTGGGTCTGGTGGCACAGGGACAGCTCTGCGTTTCTGTACAACGGGATTCCTCTCTCCCAAAGGCATGGCGGCCAAGGTTGCATGGTTGTACAAATAGAGGCCAGCCCCATCCTGGAAAGAGGTTTGCTGGATGTGTCCCTGCCTGGAAGGCGGCACCTGTACCAGCTGAAGGCTGGCCACCGGCTGGAGGTGGGAGTGGGCATACAGCTGCTCCATGGGGCTGGCGGTGGGAAGGCTTCTGAACTGGGATGCCAGTGGCTCATAGAAGGGTGCAGGGAGATGGCCAGTTGTTCCCCATCCATGGACGGAAGTATAAAGAGCTGCTGAGCTGGGAATCTGCGACTGATCCTGATTCCCCAAAACTCCCTGCAGGTGAGATGTTTCTGGAGACAGGTAGCTGTAGGTGTTGACACTCCCTGGGTTCAGCTGTACAGGCAGAGCTGAAGTGGAAGGCTGGAGCCAAGTGGAGCTCAGACGTGGTGTGGAGGTCCTGGCGATGTGAGGTCCTCCTCCCATGGCAGAGCTGGCAGTCACCGCTGGGGTGCTCTGAGGTTGACAGTTTGAGCCTTCCTGTGGCCGTGTGGTAGGGGCTTGATCTGTAACACAAAGCAAGGGGACGGGGGCATTAACCACTGCACCGCTTGGTCCGCCTTAGCAACCGTCAGCCCTTCAGGCCCAGTGAACAGACTTCGGCGGTCCTGAATGCTCACATACGTGATCTCAGTGTCCCTTACAAGGCAGCCATGAAGGAGGCCGATGTTAGGATTCTGCAGCTGGGAGGAGGACCAAGACTCGAGGAAGGGTGCTTCCCCCATGGCCTGTGAGTGAGCGCCTGGCTGAGGTAAGATTCAAAGTCGGCCCCTCCTACGCCCCACTTGTCTCTGCTGGGACATTCCTATTCTGGCCTGCAAACCTCTACAGCACCTTCGGTATTAAGTTCCTCCTGGTGGTGCCACATACTTATGAGGTCTGCTCCACATCTGTGCAGAGCAGGGCACCAGCGCTGTTTATCTTGAGGTGCACGTTGAAGTCACTTCTGTATATACAAGCTTTCCCTGTGTAATTTGCCTACCCTCTTCTCCATATGGAGATACAATGTATTCCATATATTGGCTTTGTATGTCTATGTTTTTATGGTTTTTGTAGGCCACTTTGAAAGCGGTAGATATAAGCCAGTCATGGATGCTGATAAATAACTATTCCTGAGATCTCCACTGCATCCTCTGCTCATTAGGACCCCCCACCCTGCAAGGAAGGTGACGAGCCTCCTTGCTGCTGCACATGAGTGTGCTGGAAATCACCTACTCCTGGGCCCAACCAGGGGCCCTTCCTGCCTTTGCTGGTTGGCAGCCAGTCTCTACAGTCCCCAGCCCCAGGTCTTTCCCGGGGCTGCTCCTTCAGCAGGAGTTGCCAGCGCGAGGGTCCCCAACAATTTGGGGTTGGTGGGCACATCTGGAATTTTGAAAGAGTGCTGTGGGCACCGTCACAGCACCAGACTACAAGGAAAGTCCCCTGCCCAAGAACCGAAATACGAGGCAGAGGGGGAGTCTGAGCACAAAGTATGAAGCCACTCTTTGAATCCCAGTAAAGATGGTGATGGAGGGCAGACCTTCGATTTGTAGCCTGCCAGCCTGCCAGTTTAAATAATAATATTTATTTATTTAAAAAAAAAAAATCTTAAGAAAGGAAATAAAAACCAGGAGGGGCAGGGAGCCTGGCGGGCACCACGAGGTGTCTGTGGGCACATGGGTCCCCACAGGCACCACATGGCAGACCCCGTGCCAGAGAAGGATGCTGGGACCTTCCGCATGAGCTCCGCTCCTGAGCTGCAGCTCTGAGGGGTTAACTCAAGCCGGCTTCCAGGAAAGAGGGAGCTGTGGAACGGGGATCCCCTGGACTGGTTTGCTGCTGTCCCCATGATGGCCCCAGGATTCTCCCAGGCCAGAGACTGTTATGATGCAAACGGGAGTCCAAAGGGACGGGCGGTTGGCCTGAGCGGAAGGGGCTGGGGTGGGGGGAGACTGGCGGGAGGCCAAAGCATAAGTCAAAGCACAAAACGTGTGAGAAAGAAGCATTTGCGTAGGCCGACGGTGTCTCCCAAATGTGAACGGATTGACCCCAATCCCTGCTGCAGTCACAGGCAGCAGCTAAAGAACGTGCACCTTTGCCATTCCCCTGTTCATATTATTAATGATTCTTATGAAGGAGCGCCATCCGTGTAAAGATTGCACTCTTCACACAACATTCTTTGTCCATCCAGAACTTTTTGCTCTGGAGTAATTAATCCGGAGTAGCTCCCCACGCCCTTGGACCCTTTGCTCGGAAGCTCCCATGTGATCTGCAGCTCAGCTGCAGTCTCGGGAAACCACAGCCAGAGCGTTCGTCTTCTAACCTTCGCAGTGTTGCAGGAGGAAAATCGGAACCATGCATGGATGACTGTCTTCATACACACGTTTCTGACTCCACTGCCCACAGCCCCTGAAGTGTTATCCAGGCATTGTGGGAGATCGGGGGTTTGGGGGGGATTCTCCCTTCATTCTAGTTGGGAGGCCTGGGGGGAGGGCTGATTGGGGGGCTCTTTTCTACAGAAAGGGCACCACTCCTCTCTGATTGAAGGGGCACCTCCTCCTCGACCAAAACGAAGCCTCTGCATTCTCTTGGGGGCCTGACAACATTTGTGCGCATGTCCTCCCTGTGACCCTCACCTTCCTGTGCTGTTGCCCCAACTGGCAAAAAAATTCAGATTGTAAGCTCCTTGGGACAGAGACCCGTCTGCTTTACTTATTCTGCTCTCTAAAGTGCTTTGCACATTTAAGGCAGTACAGTAATATATAAACCAACGCTTCAGAATGTAACAAAGTCATTGTGGGCACATCTGGCAAAAGTTAGTCCGGACTAATTCCCATTGAAAGCCATGGGCTATCCTGAAGTGTGGCTAACCATAGCCTCATTGGCATTAATGGGCCTGAGTTGTAACTGATTTTGCTGGATTGTGCCCCAGATTGTAGTTGTAGAGTTGCGTCATTCTTGCTCCTTTTTGTCTCACCTTATCAGAGCTTCTACATCCATGTATTTTACTTTCTCTAACCTGCCCAAAGACTTTATCACTTCCCCAACTATGGACTAATAATGTCACAGCTTTTGTCTCCAAAAAAGAAACCTGGAAAAGGAAGAATCCTTCTGAACACCTAGATGGCAGAATTTCCTACCTGCCATGATGAAAGAAAATGTCCAGATAAGGCAACTGTAGAAATTATTTTACTTAATCACTGGAGAGACGACGTCCAACACCCCTAACCGATTGAATGTCGGGTAAGGAATAGGCAATAGAATGCCATTACGCAAAATGGTTTATCACCATCCCTATGGTAACCCTGCAGATTGTGAGGTGGGGGCAAGGAGAATATTCAAAGTAGAATATGATGATGAAAGATGATGTCATGGCAGAAGAGCAGACACAGGGCTGCCACCAAGAACTGAGCTGGGCAGGGAGGAGAGTTAGTGGGTCACTCTACCTGGTAGAAAACTGATCTTCCCAGGCACCCTATATCTGTCTGTCAAACAATCCATAATCTTCACCTTGACCTCCAGAGAGGAAGGCCTGGTCTGAGATGCTGAGATGCTTCAAACATAGTCACATGAAATCCCTTTTGGCTTTCGCTGAACTGACGGACTAACACGTTCTGCCTCCTGTTTTCCGGAGTGCCACGTTAGTGAATGTGAATAAGAGGCACCAGGTATGGCCGGGTCCAGTTGCTGGCATGCCTATTACCTTTATTCCTGGTATCTTTTTGATTCCCGTGTTGCAGTAAATTGAGGGGGCGGGGGGCTAATAAGGAAATAGCATTGTGTGTTCTATGTGCCATGAATGGGAAAGTCCCAAGTTCACATTTCACCGTTGCCATAGACTCCCTAGATATCCCTTGGTAAGCCTCTGGGAAGTTAATTTTCCAGATCCATTTCCACATTCTAGGAGCAGTGCTAGGTTCATCGTGCCTAGTAGAGGGTGAGGCTATCCATGGCGGTTAGTCATGATGATGACCCTATACTGTCTTCTGCATCAGAGCCAGTTGCCCCTGAATACCGGTGCTGAGGAACAATGAGGGAGCTGTTGTGCCATGTCCTGCTTGTGGGTTTCTCAGGGGATCTGGCTGGCTCCTGCAGGAACAGCATACTGGACCAGAGAGGCCTCTGGCCCGATCTAGCACAGCTCTTCCCATGGTCTTATGAGCTGGCAGGAGAAAACCAGCTGTCGACTGGATAGAGAAGTTATGCAGAGGCTGTGTTTAAACAATAAAAATAAATCATGATGTCATATTAAGTTCAAGAGATGTATTATTGATGTAGTATAATCAGCGTGTTAAGCTAGTATCTTACTGTCAGTTGGTGTAACCTTTATAAATCTACGTTAGACTTTAAGCAAAAGCTATAACACATCAAAACAAAGATGGCAAGGACCTAACAGAAGCAGAAGAGATCAAGAAAAGGTGGCAAGAATATATGGAAGATCTGTATAGGAAGGATAATAATATTGGGGATAGATTTGACGGTGTGGTTAGTGAGCTAGAGCCAGACATCCTGAAGAGTGAGGTTGAATGGGCCTTAAGAAGCATTGCTAATAACAAGGCAGCAGGAGACGACGGTATCCCAGCTGAACTGTTTAAAATCTTGCAAGATGATGCTGTCAAGGTGATGCATGCCATATGCCAGCAAATTTGGAAAACACAAGAATGGCCAACAGATTGGCCAAAAGATCCACTTATATCCCCATACCAAAAAAGGGAAGCACCAAAGAATGTTCAAACTATCGAACAGTGGCACTTATTTCACATGCCAGTAAGGTAATGCTCAAGATCTTGCAAGGTAGACTCCAGCAATTCATGGAACGAGACTTGCCAGATGTACAAGCTGGGTTTAGAAAAGGCAGAGGAACTAGAGACCAAATTGCCAATATCCGCTGGATAATGGAGAAAGCCAGGGAGTTTCAGAAAAACATCTATTTCTGTTTTATTGACTATTCTAAAGCCTTTGACTGTGTGGATCATAACAAAGTGTGGCAAGTTCTTGGTGGGATGGGGATACCAAGTCATCTTGTCTGCCTCCTGAGGAATCTGTATAACGACCAAGTAGCAACCATAAGAACAGACCACGGAACAACGGACTGGTTTAAGATTGGGAAAGGAGTACGGCAGGGTTGTATACTCTCACCCTACCTATTCAACCTGTATGCAGAACACATCATGCGACGTGCTGGGCTTGATGAAGCCAAGGCTGGAGTTAAAATCGCTGGAAGAAACATTAACAATCTCCGATATGCAGATGATACCACCTTGATGGCTGAAAGCGAGGAGGAGCTGAGGAACCTCATGACGAGGGTGAAAGAAGAAAGTGCAAAAGCTGGGTTGCAGTTAAACCTCAAAAAAACCAAGATTATGGCAACCAGCTTGATTGATAACTGGCAAATAGAGGGAGAAAACGTGGAGGCAGTGACAGACTTTGTCTTTCTAGGTGCAAAGATTACTGCAGACGCTGACTGCAGCCAGGAAATCAGAAGACGTTTACTTCTTGGGAGGAGAGCAATGACAAATCTTGATAAATAGTTAAGAGCAGAGACATCACACTGACAACAAAGGTCCGCATAGTTAAAGCAATGGTATTCCCCATAGTAACCTATGGCTGCGAGAGCTGGACCATAAGGAAGTCTGAGCGAAGGAAGATAGATGCTTTTGAACTGTGGTGCTGGAGGAAAATTCTGAGAGCGCCTTGGACTGCAAGAAGATTAAACCAGTCCATACTCCAGGAAATAAAGCCAGACTGCTCACTTGAGGGAAGGATATTAAAGGCAAAACTGAAATACTTTGGCCACATAATGAGAAGACAGGATACCCTGGAGAAGGTGCTGATGCTAGGGAAAGTGGAAGGCAAAAGGAAGAGGGGCCGACCAAGGGCAAGGTGGATGGATGATATTCTGGAGGTGACGGACTCGACCTTGGGGGAGCTGGGGGTGGCGACGGCCGACAGGAAGCTCTGGCATGGGCTGGTCCATGAAGTCACGAAGAGTCGGAAGCGACTGAACGAATAAACAACAACAACATAACACATTATCTGCTTTATATGAGAAACCGCAATTATGAATAGCAAATACAGGAGGGGGAAGCCTGGAGGAAAGTGGTTTTGTGTAAGTTGTTTACCACTGCCTATAACAGAAGGCTGGAAATTTTACTCTGGGTGACTTAAATGCCTGAGTGACCCACTGCAGTGATTCTTTGCTCCATCCCTAATAAAGCCTTTGCGAGTGCAGACTGTGTTAGTGTGGTCCTTGAAAGTCCAGCAGGGGCTGGATGCTGTTGCTGCATCCTGCATTGCAGGTCCTTCACTGACCAAGGGGCTGGGCTAGAGGGCTCCCGAGATGCCTTCCAACATTATGTTCCTGTGGAAGTGGTGGCATGGCGCAGGTGCTCTGGAAGGGTGTCCCAGGCGTCAAGGGCAGCAAGAGAGGAGGGATGGACCCCTCGCACCCCTCAGCAAGGAGTTCTTCTAGAAGGAAGCTCTTGTTCAGCCTTCCCCCAACTCGAGCACCCCAGAAGTTTTAGACACCCGTTCCCATCAGCCCAGCCCATTGGCCCGGCATGGCTAATGATCAGGAATTCTGGGAGTGGCGGTCCAAAACATCTGGAGCACACCAGGTTGGGCAAGGCTGTCTGATTTCCACAGGCAACGCTCTGCTCATGCACCTTCTGAAGCAGAGGTGAAGGCACTGAGCATGTGCAGGGCTGGGCGTCACCCGACCACCTTGCCAGTGGCCCTCCTTGGCCAAGTAGAAGCCTTGGGTGCCTCCAGACGAGGCGTTCATGGTACAATCAGCCTGCCCCTTTCATGGAATATGTGGGGCTGGGGTCCAGACATTGCCTTTCACTTGTATCCCTCCTGTGTTTTCCCATCGCTTCGTCCTCTTTTTTCTTCCCACAAAAAATTCATTACGGGGGGAAAGATGGAATTCCTGAGCAACGCCTTTGGCTTGGTCCATCTGTCTGGAAGCACCTTTGAGCTCTGCCGGAAGACATTTCCTTGGAGCTGACTGGACAGGATTGTGCCAAATCATTACTACACACGTTGTTCTTACTTCTGAGTAGACATGCATAGAACCGAGCTGTGCTTTGTTTGGAGAGAATATATCCAAACTGATCAGGAGTGTGTGTGTGTGTGTTCCCATGCACATGTGTGCACAGCCCCCAGCACACCTGAGATGCGACCCTCAGGGCTGGACAGGTTGTGCACCCCTGCTTTTCTTCCTAAGTAAAGCTCTCCATAGCACCCAAGCTATCGGTCTGAGATGCACGCCTTGTGGCTGCCTTCCAAAGCCATCTCTGTGCTCTCTGGAGCCGCTTCAGACATGGTCAAATCATCCTTCTCAGTCTCACGTAGCTGATACAGGAACTTCGACAACTCAGGATTGGACTTCATGTTTCCCATAATCCTCTCTAGCACTAGCCAGGAGGGTACCATACCGGCCTGGGGAGAAAGCAAATGACAGGCGCATCTGGGGCACATGGAGAGATTGAACAAAACAGAACACAGAGTTGACTCCTCGCTACGGGAATACATGGCCTGCAGCCTGGTGGCGTGGATCGTGTGCCTGCGCTGCCCTGAACTAAGAGGTCTAGGAGATTTCCGCAGGAGAGTCTGGATTCCTCAAAATCCCTGGTACCTTCCTTTGAAGAAGCATCTAGCACTCACAGCTGTGGAGACTCATTTGCCAGCACCTGCCAAAGGCATCAGTACACAACGGGGCAGCACCTTGATGTCCTGTGTTGCCACCTGCCCCCTGCCCTCATTACAATCACACACCAGCTTTGCCCCCCCCCCCGGAAAGATTCCTGTGGATGCCCATGGTAGCCCCCTATGTTCCTAGAGCTGTTCGGGGAGCGGGGGGCAAGTAGAAGGGGAATTTACTTGTCAGGATGGGGAGAAATTAGTTCTGTTTTCATTTTGATGTGATTTCCCCTAAATTTGCACTTTTCAACCGGTACACAAACCAAACCAAAAATGAGTTATCCTTTTAAATGTGCACTTTTCTGAATTTTGCAATGGATGTGTCCAATCAAAAGATGAGACCAGCATAAGTAATGTGGATTATCTTTATTGTTGCTTGCACTTTGGTCTGTTGATTTTGATTTTGTTCTGTGCTCGCTTGTTGTTGTTCAGTCGTTAAGTCGTGTCCAACTCTTTGTGACCCCATGGACCATAGCACGCCAGGCCTTCCTGTCCTCCGCTCTCTCCCGGCTGTGCTCGCTATTTCTCTGTAATACTGAATTTGCTCTATGTTGATTGAATGGTTGCTTTTGTCATATTTGATGTTCTTGATATGTTTGGCAACAAATTGCTTTTTTTCTCCACAGGTATTATATTTTGATAAGTTAATGTTTATTGTGGGCTGCTTTGGCCACAGTTCACCGTGAAAAAGTGGCATGCAAGTACACGAAACTCCCAGTCAGTGAATCCATCTGTCCAGCTCAGTCCTGTCCACACACCAGCTGGCACTGGCTCTCCAGGGTTTCAGGCAGGGCTCTTTCCCAGCTGTGTCTGGAGATGCCAGGACTGAACTGGGCACCATCCGCAGGCAAAGCAGGGGCTCTGCCACTGGGCTACGGCCCTTCCCCTGAGCGGTCTAGGATCTCAGGAAGCGCCTTCCTCCATCGGAGCCCACCTGAGAGCTTTGCTCTCCTTTGGCTCCAGGTCATTCCATCATTCCACCGATTTCCAAAATGGGGCCTGTTCAGATGTGGTACCAAAGATTCGAACAGTCTTCCAAAGGAGGCCTGCCTGGCCCCGATGCTGCTCTCTTTTAGGGAGGCAGCAAACGAGGCTCTATTTCGGTGAGCTTTGGTGGGTTTTCAGTCTTAATCTGTTTGCATGCTCTTGCTGCCTTTCAGATGCTTAGCTTTTAGACTGTCTTAGGGCACAATCCTATGCCTGTTTAGATAGAAAGGAAGTCCTACAACTCTCAACGTTCCTCAGCCAGCCATGCAGGGCTTTTTTGTAGGAGCTTTTTCTGTCTAAACATCCATAGGATTGCCCCTGTAATGGATGTTTATTTGATACTGTCTGTCTTTTTGGTTGCTCCATTATGGTTCGTGTATTTTCACCCTGATTGTAAGCCAGGTTGATAGAAAGGAGGGATACACATTTGGATAATCAAGAAATGAAGTGGGAGTGGTTTGAACATGCATCCGCTGCATTATAAGGCATTTGTTTTCAGAATGATGTTCCGAGTGATTCAAATATGTGTCTGTCTTCACCTAGCAGAAAATTCTGAGTAGCCTCTCCAAACTACCAAAACCCCCAAACCTACCCCACCCCATTGCTCTCTTTCAATCATCCCCCGATGTCCCATATAGATGAATGGAGCACTTGTGCCCACAGCTGGTTTTATTAAAAATAAATAAATTGCTAAAATGGGTTGTTTTCACATGTCACTACTTAGACACTCCAACCTCTTATAACCACACACACACACACCTGTTTCTACACAGAACGCAAGCTAAGAGGTTCAGTATGGTTAGGTAAGCTTAGGAAGCTGAAATCCATGGGAACAGCATTGTAATGAAATAGAAAAAAAAACAGGTTTATTGATAGGACATCAGAAAGTCCTATTTCAAGCACACATGAAATGCTTTTTTTTTTTTTTTTTTTTAGAAATCTGGCTTTAAAAGCAAGTCTGTCTTTATTGCAAGATGGTACACAGCCAAGGCTTGTACATACTGCTGTGTGGTTACAGAGTTTTTTGGAGTCTTTAGTCAGGCATTTCCCGATGTCGTATCCAGCGCATAGAATCCAGGGGCCACAACCTTCCATTATGTTGCACCAGCACATAGGGCTTCTTCACACAGAGCTTTTGTCCTGCTATTGAGATTGGCTACTCACGAACGATTGCAGGTCCTTTAGATGATGGTGTCAACCTCCAGGGCGTCTCATGCACTCAGTGACGTTTATTCCATTTGTAAAAAGATTGGAGATAATGAGCTCTCAAAGTACAGCACTTGAGTTCCTCTTGAGTTCCCTCATGAAAAGAAGAAAACCCCAAATAAGAGGAGCTGGACCACAGTGCCATCCAGTGGCTGTATAATGAAACATATGGAAGACTCAGATGAGGCGGAAAAGGAGGGGGAAAGCGGGCGGGGGGAAGAAGCACGTGTAAAAGGAGTCCGTCGTAATCCTGCATTTAAAACGGAAGCAGAAAGCCCCGTTTTAAATATGGGATTTTAGGCCGGTGTAGAGATGCTCCTATTCTGCAAAAGGACAACAGAAGAGCAAACAAGGAAGCCTCTTCCGGTTAGAGCAACTCCACTCTCAAGATGGATCTGCCCTTCTTAACTCCCTGGGAAACCAGAATCCCACCGTTCCGGAGGGAAAGCCTTCATGGGTGAACAGTCTGAAGAGGTCCACCATCTCCCCAGTGATTTGAACAACGGACAGCAGAGAAATCCTTGGAGAGGCTGGACAAGAAAGGCTTGGGCAAAGCCAATGTGGGAAAGTTTACGCGAATTGGGGTTTTCCATCTCGCCTGCAAATTAATGTGGTGGGCGCAGGCAGGAAGTGCCCTCTGAGCAATTCTGTTAGAGGCAACTGGCAACAAGCAGCTCACCGGATGTGAGTGCCGGGGAGGGTGGGGAAGCTGTGCTGTCTAGTCACGGACAACTCATCTGCCAGGGGCTGCTTGCTCTGGGAGCTTTGCAGTCAAAATGGAGGGTTTGCTCCTTTGAAAAGGGAAACCAGCAGTGTTAATTTGGCTGAACCTTCAAAATTATGGTGGATATAAGTCTGGTTTATGACACAGGGTTGGCCCTGAGATTCATGAGGGACCCACCCAGCTGACCCTGGGATGAAATGGAGGGCCAGGAAAAAATAGCTGCTGCCCGGCAGAAACGGCCACTGCCACAGAAACACGGCCGCCCAAGGCTGCCCTATTTTTGTAGCAGGGCCATTCTTTCCTCTCCACAGAGCCCCAAAATGGTTTCACTTCCAGGGCATGGCGGCAGCGGGGCAATATGATGTCCATTAGCTGCTTAGTGCCAGAGCACCTGACCCCCCAAAAGGTACATATGTGAATTATAAATGGGGGGCAGGTGTCAGTGGTATAAGGGGCCCCCACAGTAAGGGGGGAGGTGTAAGGGGGAACCAGGCCATAAAATCTGCCTGTAGTCAGGAGGTTTTAGCCGGTCACTTCCCCAACCCAGGCAGATAATTGGCTCGTAGCTGTGAGGTTCCCTTACCAGAGTTGGTGGGGAAAGGGTGGTGATAGACTTCCGACTGGAAGAGTCGTGTGTAGCTAGCCTGCCTCGCCAGGCAGGTATGGCCCAGGAAAAATATTCTTTACAAGTCCATCCAAGATGTACGCAAATGAACCATGGGTTCTCTTCCTGGGTTGTTCGTGGTTAACAACCCATCGTTAAACCATAGTGCAGGGTTTGCTGTAACGACAACCCACGATTCAACAACAATCCAGGATTCAGTGACAACCCATACTCAACCCATACTCTGGGTTGTTGTTACATGTGAACCAGGCTACTGAGATCTATGAAATGGCAGCTCACATGTTTGGTTGATAGAATGGACATTTCTTAGAACTTAAAAAAAAAAAAAAAAACGGGGCGGAATACACCTTACATTCCAAGGTATGGAATAAAATCATGACAGCTGCTTCTTTAGGCAAATATGCTTCTGGAGGGGCCAGCTTGCAGGAGAGAAGCCATGGCTGAGAGTAGTTAACCCTTTCCACGCCCAACCACTTTCCCCCTGCAATGCCAGCCAAGCTGCCTGTTTGCCTGTCCCTGATTCATGGGAGAAGCAAGTGTCTTGAGCCCAGTGCAGGGAGGAGAATGGCCGTGAACCCCTAACCCTTCTCGCTGTAGAGATAAGATGGGCATGGGGGGTTGTGTGCCTACAGTTGGAGAAACACTGCCTTCTTCAGATCCAATGGTTCTGAAATCCACATTCTGTGATGGAGCGGAGTCCTAGTTTTACCATTTCAGACTCGCCGTTTGGGCCATCTCAACTGGCTGGAAACTCAGTCAGGGATGATACAGGAGATCTGAGCCAGCAACAGCCCAGTGTCTGCCACATTCATGCAAACAATGTGAATCAGGTACCAACAAAACCCACCGCTGTCAGCATCCCTTTGACTCACAATGCATTTCCAGTGTGGTCTTGAGAGCTGCCAAGCCACCCTGCACATGGTAAAGAGTTATGCGCCTGCAGAATACTGACCAAGCCTGTCAGGCCTCACTTCCACCCCCCCCCCCCCGTGAACTGAGGCTACACTAGGGATGGCGGAGAATTCCGCCACGGATTCCGGGGGGGGGGATTCTAAGAATCTGCCCCCCCGGAGTCCGTGGCGGAACGGACCACCCCACCACCCCGTGAAGTCCGACCCGGCCGGATCCTACATGGTAGGCTGGCACCGCAGCTCCGGCCAGGTCCATCTGCGGCTGCTCTTCGGACGCGAATGGCGTCTGGCCTAGCGGACGCCATTTGCATCCCTTCCCCTTCCCGTGATAGGCTACATAACCTTTATGTAGCCTATCACGGAAGGGGAAGGGACGCAAATGGCGTCTGCTAGGCTGGATGCCATTCGTGTCCGGAGACCGGCCGTGGCTGGAAGTCCAGCAGTGGCCGGCCCTGGCTGGCGGCTCCGTGGACTTGCCGCAGAGTGGAGCCAGCCAGGGAGGATTCCAGGGGGGAGGACCAGATCGCCTCCCCCCCCAAATCCCCCAGCGGATGCAAGGTAAGGGGGTTTCGTACACCCCTAGGCTACACCCTAGAACACAACACTGCCCTCGCCTGCAGGGGGAGTTAAGCAGAAAGTGCTATCTTCGGGGGAAATGAGGATATGACGGGGAGGGGTGGGGTGGCTCTGATGTCAGTGGGACGGTGAATCCGCTCCGGGTTTCAGTCAGAACCAGCCATCGCTCTGATGGAGCTGTCTAAGGTGCCCCACTGAGATTGGAGCCACCAGCCTCCGCTGGAATACAGGGACATATCCGGAAACATCCCACTGGGTCAGATCAACAGTCCAGCACCCTGTCTTCCACGGTGGCCACCCAGACACCTCCACAAGCTGGGCAGGGAGGCCGTAACCCTGCTGTTGTTTCGAGCAACTGGTATTTGGAGCCACATTGACCCTGAAATGGAGGGGGCATATAGCCATCACGACTAGTAGCCATTGGTTATCTCACCCTCTGTGCGTCTAATCGGGCCGTTTCTGCGGTGGCCCCCAAATTGGTCCGCTGGCACCTACTCTGTTGACTCAGGCAAAGAACGTTTTATTCTCCCAGGCCTTTTAAACGTTTCTGTAATCGCTGCTTGCTTTATTTTTGGGTATGTTTAATGCTGCATTTTAAAATCATCTTCTCCCTGCTTTTAGCTGCTCAGTAATTTAACTCTTTTAAATGCTGTATTTCTGTTGCTGCTTTAAAGACAATGCAGTTGAATGCGTCTTATTGGTTTTGTCACTGGTTTTATCCTTTTTGCTTTGGTTGTGAATGTCGCCCTGAGTGCTTCCGCTAGGGGCGACTCATAAACTGAATCGATCAATAAACATCCTTTAAAAGCAGGGTGTCAAACGTCAGGCCTGTGGGGCAAATCTGGCCCTCTGGGCTGCCCTAGATGGCCCTGCCCCCTTGCCCTTGCCCCACCCCTGACCCCACCCCTTGCCCTCCACCTTTCCTCCTAGCGCTGATCATTTTGTTGTTTCCCAGGTTTTGCAATCTGTTTCCCAGGTTTTGCTGGTATTGTTTCTACTTTGGGTTCTGCCCCTTTTGCTTTTGGCCCTGCCCTCCACTGCAACGTGCCCAAAGAGCTCCTCCAGCACTGAATTTGGCCCTCGGCCTGGAAGAGATCCAACACCCCTGTTTTAAAGCCATCTCAGCTAGTGGCCACTACCACATGTTGTGGCAGCGTGTTCCCTGAACCAACCCTGCGTCGTGTGACGGATGCTTCCTATGCATCCTTTTCTCTGTCCCCAATCTCTTTTCGATCACTTTCACTGGATGACCCCATATTCAAGAATGATGAGAGACAAATAAAGACGTCTCTCTTGCCTATCCACTCCATCTGCCATTACTGATCTTCTCCTGCAGGGATCTCCAAGGAGCTCTGGAGGAATCCCGATGGCTGCTTTCTAAAGAGAGGGGTGCTGAGCCTCGTCCTCGTCTGCAAGACATCTCCTCCTCCCAGCTGATCCCAAATGCGTGGCTCTCGGCTGGGATTCTCACGTGACCAAATGGCAATTGGCAACTATTCCGAAGCATTCTTCCTCTTTAGTAGATTCACAGGATCCCTAACTGAGGCCTGGCATGCAAAGGAGGGTCCCAAGGTTGAATGGCAGATGAACCCTGTCACACAGCAGGGGAGGGCTCCTTCCTTCTACTGCAGCAGCAAAGTGCTGTCCCTCACTGAGGGCTTTTCTAGGGCGTGTCTCCACGGTCGATTGGCTGAGAGCTGGCTCCGTTTGGGGGTCATTCGGGGCACCTGATGTCGTGGCATCCCGCAGCCACCCTGGAACTTTTCTCAGAAAAAACGGATCTCCTGAGACTACCTCAAATCCGATTCTTTTCCTTACGTCGGGTTCTCCACAGTATAGCTGTGGTGTGCCCCAACGCCCGCATTGACCTTGGGTATGCTAGTCCCCCCCCTCCGGGGTGTGCCTTTCACCGTGACCCTGATCAGGGGGTGTTTCCTGTGTGTTTCCTGTCCCTGCACAAACCCATTAGTGTCTCCTCAGAAGTAACTCCCGTTGTGGTCAATGACGCTTGTCCCCTGAATGTGCACTTTACAATGTACAGCTATCCCCCATAATCAAAATAGCACATTTTAAAGCACCAGTTCCCTGTACAGCACTATGCTGAAGTTGCGATTCTCTCTTGTTTGGTTTATTGCCGTTTGGAAGTAACTAATTCACACCTGTGCAGCCTTGGGTTACAAAGGGGGCTGGTTTCCCGTCCATGTCTTTCCCCTCCCTGTCTTTCCCAGCACAACCATATGTGTGTCTACTCAGAAGTAACTCCCATTGTGGTCAATGAGGCTCATTCCTGAAATGCGCGCTCATGAAGTTACAGAGATTACCATGCAATGAAATAACGTGTGTGATGAATGCGACACTTCGATTGTTCGTAGCATTCAGGGGAGGAAAACACTGTGTTCCTGTAATGATGGTTGCTCTAAGGAAGTCATTAATGCGGCAGGGGGAGAGAGAGAAGGAGAGTGATTTTTGTCAAGACACAGGAGGAAACCTCCAGGATTTTATCGAAGGAGAAATGGGGGGAGCCCAGATGAGGGGGGAAGCCTCTCTTATTGGTTGAGGAGCCCTTGCCAGTCAGATGATGTTCCCTCCAACCCCCCCCCACCCGGAAGTATGTTTTGTAAAGCGACTTATACTGGTACGGTGCACCTGTTCGTGGAGCCCTGCGTAGACCAAAGCCAATTCCTAGGAAAATCTGGGTAAGCCACCATTCCCTTCTCCTCCCATGGCTGTGGAGACACCCCCTTTGTCTGCGTAGTGTCACCTAGTGGTAGCCAAATTTGCCGCATCTCTTCCCCACAGCTGAGGGTTTTCACCTTCACAATTACCTGAACAGCTGGAAGATCTCAGAGAAAACGAAAAACTTTATTTTTTCCACCCACACAGTAAAGTATTCCTGCTTTTAATTGCAAGGCAGTGCTTTCCATCTCCTTGTCAGCTCATTTTGTTGCATGAGGAGTACATGGATCACCAAAGACAAAGTCTGTGTTTTCTCTTCAAAACTATTGTTTTAGTCACATGTAACTTTATGCAGATCATATACTTGATTGAGGGCATAATCCCACACGTTAAGATAAGGGGGGGGGAAGTCCTACAACTCCCAGCATTCCCAGCCACCCATGTTGACTGGGGAATGCTGGGAATTGTAGGACTTCTAAACATGCATGGGATTGCACCCGAATTTATTGAAAGTGATGACATTAATCAACTCAGACTGCTTTAATCGGTGACACCCCTAACATGTTTACTTGCTGCTTAGTCTAAGCCAGAAGGAAGCTTATTGTTATGCCCACTGATGAGGTTAACCTGCTGAAGGCAAGTAGTAACAGTCTCCCACCCGCAAACTGCCATCAGCCTCATGGAATCCTAGTCAACACGCCATAGGACTATGATCCTCAGACTCTCAGACCAGGCTCTGTTGTAACCATAGAATGACCTGAAAGACAGAAAATAATAAATATAACATACTTCTATTATGTCAGTATAGAAACAACTCTGTGATTAGCCTAATATAAACGTCTCAATATCACAAGTAACAAATAACTAATAATTAACCAACAACTCTTTAATGCCTGTCATATAAATATATAATACATATATTTATATGATGTCATATAAAAGTGTTATATAAAATAAAGTCATATCGTGATTACTGGTTTTAAAAGATATAAGGCATATGTACACAGGTTGGAATATAAAACTTCTAAAATATAATCAAGAAAGACAAAAAGATTTCATGCCTGTAATATAGTAAATATGCAACTGAATAAATTAAGGTAATAGCTGTGAAATAGTAAAGCAGGTAGTACTCGTATTATATAGTAGGTATAATGTATTTAAAACAAGAAGGAATCTGCTTCATCCTTCAGATCTAAGCCGTGAAATGAAAAGACCATTAGCAGGAACTGAATATGCAAATGAACACTAGATACTGATGAGAGAAATATACAAACAGTTGAGATAAATATGAAATTGCAGAAATGCATATTTAACCATTTATAGGAACAGTTTTTAAGCCTAATACACACATGGATATAACAAGGAGCACAACGAGAAAGTATAGATTTAATCAGAAAAGTATTAAAATAAATAGAAAATTCTTTTATGCCTGTGATATAGTAAATAAGCAACCATACAAAATAATATAGCAAGTATAAAACATTAAAGCAGGTAGAAATATTTTATAGTGGTATATAACATACTGAAATCAAATGGGATCTTCAAGACAACTCAGGAACTGCTCCAGCCTTCTAATCTAACCAATTACACACACAAACATATATACACCTATATACATTTAAGTGCCCTCTGGGTGATGCTGAGGGCAGCCGTGCCAAATGCATATGTCCACTTCTCCCTCCTGCTCCACGGAAAGCTGCCCTCGCCCCGCCAATGTCCGGCGGCTGCCCCCTCCCACCCCTCTGGGCTTGCCGCTCACCATCTCTCAGATGGGCCATTGCTCTTCTCTTACAGGCTCCGAGACCTCCAGGCCACCAGGGGGTGTCCTCTACGGGTTGGACGTGTCCTCCTTGTGCAGTGGAGAGGCAGGAGGGTCGTCCCCCGGAGGCTGGCTTGTCGCCAGAGTGGTTGCGCCCGTGCTGCTTGGCTTCCGAAGGTTTTCTACTGGACCGGCTGGCCTGGTGGGGAGACCGGTTGTTTTGCCTGCCACCCTGGCCTGCCCTCTCCACCTGCCGGCGTGGGGAAACTGAGCCGACGGTGGCTTTGGCTGAGCGGGATGCGCCACTGACGGGTGAAGAATAGTTTTCAGCACCAGCTTCCGCACAGATTGTGGCAGCGGTTGAGGCAATGATGTTTGTTGCCCGGTCACTAGGGTTGGCGGAGAATTTCTCCCCGAAACTTTGGGGGGCCGAGCGCCAACGTGTTCGGCCCCCCAAACAAGTTTCGGGGAGAAATCCTCCGAACCCCCCCCGCCCCCCGCACGCCCCCCGGGACGGGACTTACCTTCTCCGAATGTCCCTCCCGGCGGCGGGTCCGGCCGGCGGTTCGGCGGGTGTTCGAGCGGGGCGGGAGCGGCAGCTGGTCTTTCGACCGGCTGCCGCCGCTGCCATTGAAATAAAAGAAAATGTTTACGTAGACTACGTAAAATGTTTACGTAGACTACGGCGAAAATAAGGGCAATTTTCGCCGTAGTCTACGTAAATCTTTACGTAGACTACAGCGACTAAATAAGGCCTAAATAAGCGAATAAATAAGGCCCTATGGGGGCCGCCATTAGCGTACGCGCTTTTTTTTTTTTTAAGTCACCCGTGATAGGCTACGTGATGATTGACGTAGCCTATCACGGCTGACTTTGCAGATCTAGCCGTGATAGGCTACGTGAATCGTCACGGAGCCTATCAGGGGGCGGGTTTTTTGTTTTTTTTTTAACTTTCGCGTTCGCAGCCAGGCGAGGCGGGAAGCCTCCTCCCCGGCCTGAATTTCGGCCGGGGCGAGGCAGGAAGCCTCCCCCCCCGGCCTGAACTTCGCGGGGGGAGCAGCGAAGCGCCTCCCCCCCACCGCGAACGTCCTTCGAGGACAGGTAAGGGACTTTCGTCCACCCCTACCGGTCACTGAGCAAGGTGGTGGCTTCGCCAATGAACTGGGCAGCGGCTTGGAAACTATGGTCGGCAGTGGCTTGGGCCAAGGGGTCGACACTGGCTTCGGCCCAGAGGTCAGCACTGGCTTCAGAAAGGAAATCTCCACCACTCTTGGCAACGTTGTCTGCCCTGGCTGTGGCAAAGCGGTCGGCGCTGGCCTGGGCACGCAAGCCTGCACTCGCCTTGGCAAAGAGCTTGGCAGGGGCTTTAGCAGGGAGCTCGGTGGCAGCTGTGGCAAAGGCGCAGGCACAGCTCTTCCCAGCATGGCCAGCAACGTCTGGGGAACGGTGCGGGAAGGAGGGACTGGAGGGAGCTTCTGCAGAGGCAGGGGTGGAACTCTGCTCTGCCCAGTGGGGAGCCCTGCACAGACTCCATCACGGGCAAAGCCAGGTTGCGCCTGGGGACGTGCTTCCAGGCTTCCTCTGGCTCCGGCTTGGTGCCTCCCTTTTTCCCCCTCGCCCCAGGGAGACTGGCCTTCACCCTGGCCTGGTCTTTGCTTTGATCTCTAGAGGGATGTTCTTCAGAGCCCAGATCGTGCAGAGTGCGTTGGGGCCGAGACGCATCCTCCGCCACCAAGATGGGGGCACTCTCCCCAGGCTCCTCTGTCTTGTGGGGAACTGCTTCTCCCCACTTAGCCCAAGATGGCACAGGCTCAGATCGTGTCTCCTCCTGCTTGTGCACAGCCCGACTTCTCCTGCTTTCCATCCCCTGATGTTTGGGGGGCCTGGACTGATCAGACTCCAGATTTGTGGTCAGCCTTTTTTGAGAAGGTTCTCCTTCAGTTAAGTTAGATTTTCTTTTCCCATTAATGGCAGGCTCTGGTGGTGACTTCAAAGGGGGGTGGCTCCTGCTAGGTCCTGGCTCTGGAGGGATCCTGGGGACTTCGCCAACATTTTTGGACTGAGGATCAGGGCATTTTCATTTCTTGCTAAGACCTGATCTTTTCTCCCAGGGAAACAAATCCACCGGGGCTGCCCCGGCCTTCAGGCACTGTGCCGCTAAGTGCCTATTCACTGTGTCCACCCCTGAAAGAGAGAGAAAAAGTGGAGCCCATGATTACAGGACAAAGAACTTTTTCTACTTTGCAGGCAGAAAGTGAGAGCAATTCTCCGATTCCCACAATTCGGAGGGGGCTCCACCTGCCCGTCGACCAGCGTGGGAGGAGTTTCCCCCACCGCCTATACCAGGAAGAAACATGGGAGGATCTGCCTCCCACCACCTCAGAGCATTCCTCCACATGGCAACTCACCCAACCCTCTGTGGGTGGTGTGGCATGGGGGGAGTTGCTGGTTCCAGGGCTAAGCAGGGAGTTGGGGGGGGGGCTTGCAATTGGCATCCAAGGAGCTCCTTTTTCACCTGCAAGACGGGGGATCGCCCAGGCCAGGTTGAGAGCAGGAGGGTTGTTCTCCCAGCTCTCACCTGCAGTGCAGGGGCCTGTACTAGAAAGCTGTGAGCTGGTGCCTAAGCTGTTTCCTCCTGTTGCCGATTGTGTTAGGTTAATAAAGCTGTTGCCTGTTGATCCCATTTACGCCTTTGGTGTCCTCATTTCTGGAGAGGGGGGCAATTTTCATAACTGACATGAAATAAGGGAAACACACTCAAGAATGGGCAAGAGAGCAAAGCAGCATGAGAACTGAGAACCCACAGGGTCCAACTGATTGATTCCAGGGGAAATTTGGGACTATGGATCTGGATCTGTGGTAATTATTTACTGATTTTAAAAGTACTCTTCCAAAATAGAGGGCCTCGGTGAGCTGCATTCCTCAAAGCCCAAGAAATGTGTCACAAGTCGGTAGTGCCCTTTGTGACAGCGATGGGAAAAGCTAGGGGAGACTGTGCACCCACAGGCATTCCACAAGCAAGCCCCGCCTGGCAGGTGTATAGAGTCACCCTCTGAATTTTTGGCACTCACCATTCAGCTCAGCATTCTCAGCTTGGACCTGATTTAATTCTTGTGGGTCTTGGAGCTCCAGAGTTGTTGGGACATCTGCCAGTTGGCTGCTGTCTGACGCCACTCCCTTGCCTCCTTGTGGAAAGAAATGAAGAGGAATCAGTGATCTACAACCAAAGGAGATCTTCCGTTCTTCCTTTCCTCTACACAAACGAAGGCAGGCGAAAGCCTCGTTCTCTTCCCGGGGAGGCCCACCAGCCTAGGGCCTCACAGAAAGTAATTAGAAAGGAGGAGAAGACTTGCTGCATTTCTGCTTCTCTTTTGCTGGAGTCTGAATTTGCTGCTGTTGCATTGGCGGTTTTCTGGTTCAGATTGATCGGTTGCAGCTGATAGCTATTAAGGTGAATGGGTTTTATTCGTTGCATGAAATGGCGTGCATTGAATTTAAATGTTTTGTGATTTTAAAAAAGGAGTACCTTGTATTAAGTAAGCATTCAACATGGGCAGGTAATGGAGCAACCTCCCAGTATTCATGGGCCCCACGGTCTTATTAGGCTCACGCAAAACGTCCCTTCATCTCACTGGGGATGTGCACGCCGTCTTCCTGGGGTTGGGGCTCCATGGCCAGGACTCCCTCCCTCTCAGCCTCCCTTCATGTTGCCTCATGTTAGTAGAGCTGCCTTTGGCCTCTGCGGAAACCTGCATCCTTGGCCATCTCGCAATATTGGCTGATGGTGCTGATGGTCCAAAGGGCCATGCTCTCCATGATGGGTCTTGTGCTTCCTGGCACTTTCTCTCCAAGGAGCGTAAAGAGCTCAAGCGTGGAGAGCCAGCAGCCAAGCAGCTCCATGATTGTTCTTGTACAACCTACATTCCGCAGGCTCAAGCAAGTTTTCCTTGACTTGGGAAGACTCACAGTGCTAAAGAGTGAGGTCCCCATACTATTCGACTAAAAGCCCCCATCCCGAGAGTTGGGTCATTAACTCTTGCATTCCCCTAGTGTCTGTGCCGTGATGCATGACGATGTTTAAAGGACGTGGAACTTAGAAAAGTGCTGCCACACTTGTGTCCCGTGTCAGATGATTTGTTAGGACTCTCCAACTGAGATGAAACCCATTTCAGTCAAAGACCCTCTGGCTTCACAATGCGGGTGCTAAATTCCACTCCATGTGCAATGAGGGATGTTACATCTTTCAATGCAGGATGGGCACATGGCACTCAAAGACAGGATTCTGTGGTTGGGTCTACTTAGCTTTTTTGTATTCATTAATGAAAAAAACATGCCCTGCCGATGACCACTGAGGCCTCGGGACAGGCTGCGGACCATCTGCTCAATAATGTACCTCATAAAAAAACCCAATCAATGAAAACCCATAACGAGAGCCACTGTACTAGAATATTCTACCATGACACCGACCAAAGAACCCACATCGCTCCCTCCCAAAAGTCTCCTGACCTGCTTTGAGAGCCACAAGATCCATTTGTGATCCATTCAGACAACGACGGGTGTCCAGCAGATAACTATGGAAGGCAGAAAGACTCATCCCATGTGGCAACTGCCTAGTCTCAGGTGACCCTCTGGCATGTGGGTGATGTAACTGGAGTAGGGGATGGTTAAGGGCATGCAGGCAGGGAGGAGGGACGCAGGCCGGGTGAGATTCAGTGCTAGATGACGGCAGTGGAAGAAAGAGCAAGTGGTCTGCAGCACAGCGAACACCTCATCAAGAGCTCTTGACTGGCCAAGGCCCTTTTCCAGCTACCTTTTTGCAGGAACTGGTGGAAGGCCAGGAGCAAAGGAAAGATGAAGTGGTTTCAGGAGCAACGCCTGGTACCAGGAGGGGATCTACACTAGGGACCCTTCTGTGTGGAAGTCAGCACTGTGGCGGGACCTAAGCCCCCTTCCCTCTCCTCAGCGCCCCTAGTCTCCTCCTCAGCCCTTGGCTCCTCCGCCTTCCACCCCCAGAGCAGCCGCCATGCCACGCCTCACCACTCGACTGTCCCCAGCCAGCCAGCCCCTCAGCTTCCTCCCCGTGTTCCCACGCTGCTGCCTGTCCCCGCTCCTTGCCTGCGTCCCCAGTGGGCTGGCCATGGCAGCAGCAGCAGCAGGCGGGGGGCCGATGCCGCCTTTGTCTGTCGCTCGTGCTTACGTGTGGGGTTTGCTGTGTGTGGGAGAGGGATTCTAGTGGGCTCGATGTGCAGGCGGTAGGAGGGGATCATGTGGTGAAATGTTTTCACCTGCTGTTTGTTTGCACATCCAGTTTGTCCTTCAAGGCTCAGGAGGGGGTCTGCGGTTGGACCCAACCCCTCTGGTGGACAGTAGGATCCTAGGTGTGTTTACTCAGAAGGAAGTCCTAATGTGTTCAGTGGAGTTTATGTTGGAGGGACTAGGGCCATGAGTCACTGAACCTGAACTCGAAGGGCTAATATGTACCTGAGCAAGGTGGGAGGGGTTCCCTGAGAGGTCCTCCTGCCTTCTCCTGGTCTTCTCCCTCTCCCTTCCCATCTTCTTCCTCCTTCCTCCTGCAAGCGGTGCTGACCATGGGGCTGACCTCAGCCGGCTTACCTTGAGACGTGAGTTGGTTATGTCTCCAGTAAAAACACATCTGTTACACTTACCGTGAGCTGTTTTCCCCTGACTTCTCCCGGAGGAACTCCAAGAGGTATGGGTTAGCCGCAGGCTCCCTGTTGATGGGCAGAGCGTTCACAGTTTTCAACCCCAGTCCAGGGACTTGCCAAGTCTAGAAGGAACCCACTCCAACAGGAGATGAAAGAGCAACCCAAAGCAGAGCCCTACTCCCTGCTCACTGTCGAAGAACCAGACCACACCAGGAGACACAGACTACAACGAAGGGCACAGTAAGAAGACCCTTAACCTTCAATGAGAAACATAGATAGCAGCAAAGGTGATAACTGAGAGAAAAAATGGGGCATAAGGCATGCATGAAATGGAACATATCCACCGAAGTGGGCAGTATTCACGATCCCTACCAGCCACCCTATAGTGCCTTAATTAATATGCTCTGAGTACATTATTTTTAGTACTAGTATTATTACATGTTCTTTGAATGGAAAAGGCCTAACCAAATAATATCTTCTAACAAGGTGCAGGACATGACTTCGTGTGTGTGTGTTGCATAATTCCAGGAAGGGGCATGGCTGTGGAATTCTGGACTGTTTTTTAAAAAACTTTCTTTGAATGTTATGCAAACTGAGGTCTAGAAAAAGACGTAAAATAAAAAGCACTGGCTGAAAATGCCCATTTCCCCATACAGTAAAGCATGAAAATGTGCATTTGGGGGGGGGGGGGATTTACACATTTTGGAGGGATTTGTGCCTTTGCACAAGTGTGCATTTGTGCAAACTTGGGAAATTGGAAAGAAATCCAATTCTGCCAGCAAGCAGACGACAGAAGGAAAGGCACCTGACAACTCATGAAATGCAGATGAAGCAAATTTCACAAAATCCATACATCCCTAGCTGGAACACGTGTGTCTTTGTAGCACATGAAAATCTCAAGCACCAGAAAAAATGTCGTAATGGGAGTTTGGAAAACAACACTGTTGATGGAGAAATCACATGAGGAGGAGGAAGGTTTGGGGTGTGCCTCGTGTGACATGCTGGTGAGCCAGGCATTACAAGGCCAGGAAAACACTTTCATGTAGCTCAGCCCCTAGTTTGCTCAGCAATCACCTTGGAGTCCGGTGTCGGTGGTTGGGACGTTCCTGGAAGAAGCTGATCCTGCAGCGCATTTGGTGGGTGAAGCAGGGACCAGAGGCCTCCTAAACGTGACCGAGATCTGGCAGCTGCTGGTTTTGGTCTGAGGAGGAAGTCCCTGGAGGTGGTGACCGTGGGACTCATGCTCTTTCTCAACGGAGGAAGCTGCCACTGAAAAACAGGAACAGAGAAATGGGACGATTGGCCGTGGAGGACGGTTCAGGGTTGGACATCCAGACCAGCCTTGCCCTATAATAAAGGAAGCCCGTGGCCCAGTTACAGGCTGTGAAATACTCACATCGGAATCCTCTGTGGCTGGTTGGGACACTCCCAGAAGAAGCGGAGCCTTCAGAGCATTCGTTGGACGAGGCAGGGGCAAAAGACGTCTGAGACATGCCAGGGAGATGCTGGCTGCTTTTGGGGTTCTCTGAGGTTCTAGGCTGAGCAGGAGCTCCCTGGAGGTTGTAAGCCGAGGAGACATGCTTTTCCCTAAGGGTGGTGCCTGTCAGGGAAAGATAGGAATGGAGAAACACTGAGGGTGAGATACGGACTACTTGCCATGTGGCAAGGGGGGCATGGAGCTGATATACCAACTGTGACCAGATCTGGACAGAGATGGCCTGGCGACAGCTATGGATGCTCTGGTCATCTCCCAGTTGGACTACTGCAGTGCGTTCTATGTGGGGCTACCTTTGAAGATGGTTCAGAAACTTCAGTTAGTTCACAACAGAGTTGGGAGGTTTCTAAGATTGACCAATAGGATCACGTGATGCCAGTCCTTTGTCAGCTGCACTGGCTTCCCATCCACTTCAGAGCCAACTTCCAAGTGTTGGTGTTGCCCTGTGAAGCCCTCGACAGCTTGGCACCAGAGTATCTAAAAGTGTCCCAGAACGCAGGACATGGACTCAGAGCCCAGGTCATCTTTGGAGGCTGTCTGGGTGCCCCGACAGAGGAAGCTAGACGGGTGGCGACAAGAGAGAGGGCCTCCTCCGTGGTGGCATGAGCTCCCCAAAGAGGCTCGCCTGGCACCGCATTATCTTTTCGGTGCAAGGCAAAGACCTCCCTTTTCTTCCAGGCGTTTTAAGGACCTAGTCCTGGATTTCGATGGCTCTTTTATCAATTCCTGTGTTGTTTGTTGTTCTGCATCACATTGTATTCTATTCCTTGAAGTATCTGTATTATATGCTACATGGTTGTGGTATTTTGGTCTTGTAAATGTCTGCAACCTGCCCAGAGAACAGTGGTCATTGGGCAGATAAGAAACGTCATAATAAATCACCAAACGCGAACCACCCCTTTCTGCAAAGATCAGCACATACCTTTGGAGCCTGCTTTGGAGGCTTTGAGAATGCCGGGTCTCGATGGTGCCGTGGAAGACCCGCTGGCTGGAGCCGGCGTCACGGTGGTTTGTGGCTCCACCTCTTGGAGGACCACGTTGTCGCTCGGCTCTGGTGGCCCAGGGACATCGCTGCCTGTCTGTGCAGGGGGATTCCTGCCTCCCTGCGGCATGGGCGCCAAGGTGGCACGGCGGTACAGGCAGAGGCCAGCCCCATCCCGGAAAGGGGTTTGCCGGACCTGTCCTTGCCTGGCAGGCGGCCCCTGCACCCGCTGCAGGCTGGCCACCGGCTGGAGGTGGGAGTGGGCATACAGCTGCTCCATGGGGCTGGCAGTGGGAAGGCTTCTGAACTGGGATGCCAGTGGCCCACGGAGAGGCCCGGGGAACTGGCCAGCTGCAGCCCACCCATGGAGGGGAGGAGAAAGCGCTGCTGAGCTGGGCGTCTGCGCGTGATCCTGGCTCCCCCGACCTCCCTGCAGCTGAACTGTTTCCGGGGACGGGCAGCTGTGGGTGCTGGAACTCCCTGGGTCCGGCTGGGGAGGCAGAGCCGGGGCGGGAGGCTGCGGCCCAGCGGCGTTCAGGCCTGGTGCGGAGGTTCCGGAGGCGCGGGGCGGAGAGCTGGCAGTCCCCTCTGGGGTGCTCCGGGGCTGGCGGTTCGAGCCTCCCCGTGGCCGTGGGTTCGGGGCCCAATCTGTAACACAAAGCAAGGGGGTGGGGGCATTAACCACTGCACCGCCTGGTCCGCCTCAGCACCCGTCAGCCCTTCAGGCCCAGTGAACAGACTTCGGCGGTCCTGAGTGCTCACATACGTGGTCCCGGTGTCCCTGACACGCAGACATAAAGGAGGCCGATATGAGGATTCTGCAGCTGGCAGGAGGACGAAGGGTCGAGGAAGGGTGCTTCCCCTACGGCCCGTGAGGGAGTTCCCGGCTGCGGTACGCTTCAAAGCAGGCCCCTCCTGCGCCCCACTTGTCTCGCTGGGACGCTCCAGTTCTGGCCTGCAGACCTCTGCAGCACCTTCGGCATGACGTTCCTCCTGCTGGTGCCGCATGCTCCCGAGGGCTGCTCCAAGCTGTGCAGAGCCAGGCACTGGGCACACTGGTGCTCACTCTGTGGAAACGTCTTCCCTCTGAGAACAGACGTGCCACAGCACTGTTCGTCCTGAGACTTCTGTTGAAGAAGCCAGCTTCCCCTGTGTGACCTAGCCTACCCTCTTCTCCATATGGAGATACAACATATTCTGTATATCGGCTTTGTATGTCTATGTTGTTATGATTGGCATAGACCCCTTTGAAATCGGTAGATGTGAGCCAGTCATGGATGCTGGTGAATAAGTGTTCCTGAGACCTCTGCTGCCTCCTCTGCTCATTCGCACCCCTGCCCTGCAAGGAAGGCAGCGACCCCCTTGCTGCTGCCCTCGAGTGTGCTGGAGATCGCTGCTCCGGGGCCCAACCAGGGGCCCTTCCTGCCTTTGCCGGTTGGCAGCCAGTCTCTGCGGGCCTCAGGCACAGGTCTTCCCTGGGGCTGCTCCTTCGGCAGGAGCTGCCAGCACAAGGACCCCCAGCAATGTGGGGTTGGTGGGCACATCTGGAATTTTGGAAGAGGGCTGCGGGCACCGTCACAGCATCAGACTACAAGGAAAGTCCCCTGCCCAAGAACCTAAATACGAGGCAGAGGTGGAGTCTGAGCTAGGGATGTCAGAGAATTCCACAACAGATCTCGGTTAGGCCGAATGCCAGTGCATTTGGCCCGCCGAAATCCGTCACAGAACGAAGCCCTCTGCCACCCCAACCCACAAAAGGCGCATGAAACGAAGCAATTACCTGTCCCGTCCGCGCTGCTTTGCGAATGGCGGCCGTCCTACGGCCGCCATTCACTTCCTCTTCTCTTCATAGCCGCGATAGGCTACGTAAATACTTACGTAGCCTATCACGGCAGGGAGAAAAAACCCCAGTGTACGCAAATGGCGGTAGCTGCCGCCATTTGCGTATGCTGGGTTTTCTTTCCCCCTGCCGTGATAGGCTACGTAAATATTTACGTAGCCTATCACAGCTAAATACAGGGACGCAAATGGTGGCGGCTACAACAGCCACCATTTGCGTTCCTGCAGGGCTGCCCAGCGGCCGGATATCCGGCTGTGGGCGGCTGGAGTCAGCCGGCGGCTCCACTGCTTCGCTGTGGAGCAGAGCTGGCTGGGCAGGATTCCAGGGGGGAGGACCGGATCGCCTCCCCCCCCATCGAGGATTCCGGGGGGAGGGACGGAGCACCTCCCCCCCACCACGGAAACAGAAGGGAGCGGAAGGTAAGTGTTCTTCCCTAGTCCGAGCACAAAGTTGCAGGAGGAAATAGGAACCATGCATGGATGACTGTATTCATACTCACGTTTCTGACTCCACTGCCCTGAGCTGCCCCGGAGCCTCCTGCCCTTTTCCACAGCCCCTGAAGTGTGATCAGAGTGGGGTGGGAGATGGGGGTTTGGGGGGGATTCTCCCTTCATGCTAGTTGGGCAGTCTGAGGGGAGGGCTGATTATGGGGCTCTTTTCTACACAATGGGCACCACTCCTGTCCGCTTGAAAGGGCACCTCTTCCTCAACCAAAATGAAGCCTCCGCATTCCCTTGGGCCCTGACAACATTTGTGCGCATGTCCTCCCTGGACCCTTCCCTCACCTTCCTGTGCTGTTGCCCCAACTGGCAAAAAAATTTAGATTGTATGTAAGCTCCTTGGGACAGAGACCCATCTGCTTTGCTGATCCTATTCTGTAAAGCGCTATGTATATTTATGGTAGTCCATAAATATACATAGTCCATAAATATACATAAATATGCATAAATATATTTTATGGTAGTCCATAAATATAGTATTTATGTATAGTATATAAATACTATATTTATATAAATATAGTATTTATATAAATATTGGTAGTCCATAAAAATTATGGTAGTCCATAAATATACATAAAGAAACCAACGCTTCAGACTGTAACAAAGTCATTGTGGGCACATCCAGCAAAGGTTAGTCAGGACTAATTCCCACTGAAAGCCATGGGCTACCCTGAAGCGTGGCTAACCAAAGCCTCGCTGGCATTGCTGGGACTGAGTTGTGACTGATTTTGCTGGATTGTGCCCTGCATTGTGGCTGTGGACTTGCAGACTCCTTGCTCCTTGTCTTACCTTATCTCATTTTCCACATCCATGTATCTTACCTTCTCTATCCTGCCCAGACTTTATCCCTTCCCCAACTGTGGTCCCATCACCTCACAGCTGTTGTCTCCATCAGCCCCATGGAAAAGGAAGGATCCTTCTGAACACCCAGGTGGCAGAATACCCTACCTGCCATGATGACAGAAAATATCCAGATAAGGCGACTGGAGAAACTCCTTGGCTAATCGCTGGAGAGACGAACTCCGACACTCCTAACCAATTGAACATCTGGTAGGAAATAGGCAAGAGAATCGCGATGATGCAAAATGGTTCCTTGCCGTCCCTATGGCAACCGAGGGATTGGGGGGGGGGCAAGGAGCATATCCAGAGCGGAACACGATGATGAAAGGTGATGTCACGGCGGAAGGTGTGGCGGAAGAGCAGACCCAGGGCTGCCACCCAGAATGGAGCTGGGCAGGGAGGAGAGTGCGTGGACTTTTTCACATGGAGCTTTTCTCCCGCTCCTGAGATTGCTCACTCATGGACGTCTGCGGCCCTGGGAGGTGACGGCATTATCCTCCGGGGCCTGTCCTGCACTCAATGGCCCATATTCCACTTCGAAATAGATCGGAGATAATGAGCTATCACATCACCCGCTTGTGTTCCACTTGAGTTCCCTCCGTGAAAAAGGAAAAGCTACAAAAAGAGCGAGATCATGAAACACAGGGAAGACTCAGATCAGGGGAGCAGGAGGGGGAGGGGGAAAGGGAAGCGCGTATAAAGGGAGTCTGCTGGGATCCTGCCTTTGGAATGGAAGCAGAAAGCCCCATTTTGAAAGCAGGATTTTGGGCTGGTGTAGAGGTGCTCAGTGACTCATTCAACCTGGTAGAAAACTCATCTTCCCAGGCGCCCTACGTCTGTCTGTCCAGCAATGAGAGACCTTCACCTTGACCTCCAGAGAGGAAGGCCTGGTCTGAGATGCTGAGATGCTTCAAACATAGACATGTGAAGTCCCTTTTGGCTTTCGCTGGACGGGGGGACGAACACATTCTGCCTTCAGTTTTCCAGAGTGCCACGTTAGTGAATGCACATAGCAGGCACCAAGTGTGGCCGGGTCCAGTTGCTGGCAGTCATATCACCTTTCTTTCTGGTATCTTTTTGATTCCTGTGCTGCAGGAAATTGGAGGGGTGTGGGTAAGAAGGAAATAGCATTCTGCCATGAATGGGAAAGTTCCAAGTTCACATTTCACCGTTGCCATAGACTCCCTAGATATCCCTCAGTAAGCCCCTAGGATTTCCATTTAATTTCTAATTTTCCAGATCCATTTCTACATTCTAGGGACAGTCCTAGGTTCATTTTGCCTAGTAGAGGGTGAGGCTATCAACGGCATTTAGTCATGATGACCCTATACTGCCTTCAGGATCAGAGCCAGTTGTCCCTGAATACCGGTGCTGAGGAACAATGAGGGAGCTGTTGTGCTTGTGGGTTTCTCAGAAGCATCTGGCTGGCTCCTGCAGGAACAGGATGCTGGACCAGAGAGGTCTGTGGCCTGATCTAGCACAGCTCTTCCCATGGTCCTATGAGCTGGCAGGAGAAAACCAGCTGTCGACTGGATAGAGAGGTTATACAGAGACTGTGTTTAAAAAAAAATTAAAAAATCATGATGTCATATTAAGTTCAAGAGATGTATTATTGATCTAGTACAATCAACATGTGCGTCACGTTTAGAGAGTAACAAACAAGAAGACCAGTCCCTGCCCCAAGGAGTTCACAATCTAAAATTTTATACAAGAGAGAGCCACAGATGGGGGCTCTGGAAACGAGGAATTATGATGAGCAAGTGCTGTTACACATAGCTGGACTTTGTTTCTGCTGAGGACCAAGGGGGAATGTGAGAGGTTCTGAGGAAGAGGTGGATTTGATGAAAGGATTAGGAGGAAAGAACTGGACGGAAGCACAGTGTCCTGATCATGGGAAGTCATAGTTCTGCTCCATTCTGCACTGGTCAGGCCACATTTGGAGTACTGTGTTCAGTCCTCGGCATCACATTTTAAGAAGGGAGTTGACAGAGTGGGGCATGTCCAGAGGAGGGCGGCCAATACGGTGAAGGGTCAGGAAAGCAAGTTCAAAGAGGGATGGTTGAAAGGACTGAGTATGCTTATCCTGGAGAAGAGAAAACAAAGGGGAGGCAGTATCACACTCTTCAGAAACCTGAAAGGTTGTCATGCAGATGAGTGAGCAGAGTTGTCCTCTGTAGCTTGGGTGGGCAGGAGTACACCCAATGGGTGTTAATGGAGGGATTTCAGGTAAAGATGAGGAGAAACGTCACCATAGGAAGTGTTTGAGATGGTGTGTTCCCTTTCACTGGAGTTCCTTAAGCAGAGACTGGATGCTGCTGCTTCATCCTGCATTGCAGGTCCTTCACTGAGCAAGGGGCTGGGCTAGATGGCTCCTGAGATGCCTTCCAACTTGATGTTCCTGTGGAAGTGGTGGCATGGCGCAGGTGCTCTGGAATGATGTCCCAGGTGTAAAAGGCAGGAAAAGAGAAGGGATGGACCCCTCACACCCCTCAGCAAGGAGTTCTTCTAGAAGGAAGCTCTTGTTCAGCCTTCCCCCACCTCGGGCATGGCTAATGATCAGGAATTCTGGGAGTGGCAGTCCAAAACATCTGGAGCACACCAGGTTGGGCAAGGCTGTCTGATTTCCACAGGCAACGCTCTGCCCATGCACCTTCTGAAGCAGAGGTGAAGGCACTGAGGACGTGCAGGGCTGGGCGTCACCCGGCCACCTTGCCACCGGCCCTCCTTGGCCAAGTAGAAGCCTTGGGTGCCTCCAGACGAGGCGTTCATGGTACAATCACCCTGCCCCTTTCATGGAATTTGTGGGGCTGGGGTCCAGACATTGTCTTTCACTTGTAACCCTCCTGTGTTTTCCCATTGCTTCTTCCTCTTTTTTCTTCCCACAAAAAATTCATTACAGGGGGAAGGATGGAATCGCTGAGCAACGCCTTTGGCTTGGTCCATCCATCTGGAAGCACCTTTGAGCTCTGCCGGAAGACATTTCCTTGGAGCTGACTGGACAGGATTGTGCCAAATCATTACTACACACGTAGTTCTTACTTCTGAGTAGACATGCATAGAACCGAGCTGTGCTTTGCTTGGAGAAAAAATATCCAAACTGTTCAGGATTGTGTGTGTGTGCCCATGGACATGTCTGTGCACCCCCCAGCACACCTCAGGGCCGGACGGTTTGTGCACCCCTGCTTTACTGTCACAGGCATCTAAGCTATTGGTCTGAGATGCACGCCTTGTGGCTGCCTTCTAAAGCCATCTCTGTGCTCTCTGGAACCGCTTCAGACATGGTCAAATCATCCTTTTCAGTCTCACGTAGCTGATATAGGAACTTCGACAACTCAGGATGTTGGAGCGGGGGGGGGGGAGGCTGCACAGCACGTAGGAAACCTCGTAAAGAGGCTTACACCGTCTCCTCCTGCCCCTGCTCCTGAGACCACCCTCTTTTTGCCCTCTCCATGCTCCGTCCCAAACACCCATGCCAGCTATGAGGGGGTGTGGGAGGGAAAGTGAGGTTTCTGGGAACAGCATCCTGAAGCAGAAACAGTTTACACAGTGCAGTTGCCGGTCAAATGAATTGGGTCTGAGGAGACGACTAGCGAATGTACCGGGCTTCGCATGGGTTGGAAGAGCCCTTCATTTGATACAGCAAAGCCCTCAAGCAAACTGACGCAGCTGTCGGCATTGGACATGTTCTGCCTGCCCCAACTGAGCGAAGCCATGGGCGGTGGCACCCCTAGGCAAAGTCCCTGGCACAGTACCCCTCCACAGCCCCTAGGGGAAGGGTCTGGTCACCCCCTTCCCCTGTGCTGCCTACTCATCGCCCCTGAGTTCAAACGGTACTGGCTACAAAACTCTGCACTGGTTAGGGGCGTCTGCCCCTAGGGACAGAAAACCTTGTGGGGGTCTGTCCACTACCTTTTCCTGAGGGGGGGCACAGCTGGGGAAAGGGGCAGGCATATAACTCTGTCCCTCGGCCTACTCACCTCGCCTGGCTTCACACTGTATCGACTGCAAAGCTATGTGCTGCTTAGGGAAGTCTGCTCCCAGTACCTGAAGATGTTACTGTGTCAGGGTGGACACTGAGCCCATAGAATCCCAGAGTAGTTCTGATTCTGAGGAAGAGGAGTCGCTCCTGGGAGAGGAGCGCGCTCCTCTTTCCCAGGGCCAACAGCTGACGGAGATTCCTCCCACCGGCATTCCTAGCTTAGATAGCAGTCCTGGGAGTGACAGAGCACGGGAATCAGACTTGATGGATGCGCGACGCCGACGCAGACAGCAGCGCCAAATGGAGGGTGCAGAAAGGAAGCGTAGTGCCCGGTTGGCGCGCAAACAACGGCTGCACCCAGAGGATCCAAGAGAAAAGGGGAGGGACTCTCCCTAGCCCTTAAGTTCAGGGGTCTGCCAGTGATTCCCTTTCAAACGGGGACCAACTGTTCCAACTTAGGGCATAGGTACTCTGCTGCTCATATCTAGTTGCTAACAGTAGAGTTGTTAAGTTGTAAAAGAGGAATAAAGCTTGGAAAAGAATCCCTTTGTCTGTGTCTGGAGTTGGCTACTGGATTAGACTGAGAGAGGCCTCCAAGGAGCCCTTGACATACTGCAGGCTTCAACCACATGGCACATTTAGGTTCATTAAAACTAATTAGTGCAGTTATTGAAACAGAATAAGCCTGAGGAGATCCGATCCTCCGCCGACTTCTATTGAATCTGGCCTTATTGGGGTCCGTGGAGGATTTCTCCAACATCCCTAGAAATCCACCTTTATAATTACATGAGAATGGAAGACAGAGAAGCTGAAAGTGCTGCTTGGCCTTCTAAGGTAGCCTCTCGTGGCCTAACCTGCCTCGCAAAGCAAGAGCCTGGATGGTGGGGGAAGCCTCTCTTATTGGTTGAGCAGCCCCTGCCAGTCAGATAACGTTCACTCCAACCCCCCCCCCACCTGGAAGTATGTTCTGTGAAGCGACTTATACTGCTGCGGTGCACTCACTCATGGAGCCCTGCACGCACCAAAGCCGATCCCTTCAAAGAATCCAGGTAATCCTCCATTCGCTTCTCCTTCCCGGCCCCATCTATATGGCACTGCTTTGACCCCCCACACCATCACAACTGCGCAGCAATGCGGCTTTGAGTCAGCATGCCCTGCGATACACTCGCGATGTACTGCTCGCTTCCGTTACAGACTCGCCGTGCCCTTTTTTCGCCATTATGCTGAAATGAGCAGCTGTGCAGTCCCGTGAGTGTGGGGGAGTGACACTTCAGTGGCTGTTCTGTATTTGAGGGGCTCTGCTGTGTCTTTCCATCCCTTTTTAGGTAAAAAGTGGGTGTTCTGTGCTCCTTCATTTCTGCACCATCAGTTTGTCAGTTCCCCAGCCTGAGACTCTCGTGATGGTTCACACTCACAAGCGTGAGCAGTACGTGCCTTGCCATCGCTCCGAAATGGTTGCTGGAACGATGTTGGTCCTTCCCCAAGACGCCCTCCCCCCCGCTCTTGGGTACTGAATCCACAACCATTGTGAAGACACAAAGCTGCAAAACTGTGCGAAAGTGTGATTAAATAGATGAAAACGCCCTCTGTGCCTCTGTAACTGTGCAGCTGCGAAGGGATGGGGGGAGCAAAGGGGCGTCACAGAGTGACGCAGGCACTACGCACACCTACAGCACGCCCACTGCAAAATGCGAAGTCAGTTCGGGGAAGGAACAGATGGTCTGCAACAGCGGGGAGACCTGCAGCAATCCCCCCAAAACGCAGTAAAATGACTCCTTGGAACTCCGCATTTTCCAGGCGAAAACCACAGATGGCTGCAAAGTTGTGCCTGTGTCATCTATCATGAGGGACCTCAACTCGCACCCACCCCAGAGTAAAAGCCCGGTGTATATGTACCCATGGAGAAACCCCCCAGATCTTTTATCCTGACATTATTCCACTTCACAAAACACCCAACATTCCCGAAACCTCAGTATAAGGTCCAGAATAAAGCATGCAAAGAGGATGGGCCTATGTGCATTTGTTCACATTTTGTCAACTTTCCTCCATCTTGAACACAATTGGATGTGCCCTTGGTGTAAGGACGAAGGCATTGAGGATTGGAGCGGGGCGTGAAGGAGCACATTTGACAGGTGTGAGGGCAAGAATCGCCTGTTGGTTGCAACTCCTGCCTCCGCTCAAGTCTTACTGAGGAAGGACTTTTCTCAATTCCCAGGTGTCTGCCATGTAAATGCTTGAGCACATTTCTCAGTTGGAGGGAGAAGAGGGTGAGATGCCTCCCTGAAGCGAAGGGAGACACATCTGATCCCCCACCCCACCAAGCTCAGGAGCAACGTCCTCTGTTGATTCAGAGCACCCCATTAAGTTCAATAGGCTTACTCCCAAGTAAGTGTGCCAAGGGTTGCAGACATATGTCTACTCAGAAGTGCATCCCATTGAGTTCAATGTGGTTTACTCCCACAAAAATGTGCCAAGGGTTGCAGACTTATGGCACAATCTTACATTTTATGTCTACTCAGAAGTAAGTCAGAGGTTTCCTGGGGGCTGCGAGAAAAGAGTACAGCAGAAGTTCAGTACAGAAAGAAGAAACCGCCCCCTCCTTTGCACACCTGCCAGTACGGATGGCGGAGAATTCCGCCACGGACTCCAATGAGGCCGGATTCTTTAGAAGCTCCAGAGTCCGTGGCGGACAGAAGACTTACCTCCGCCTCCCCGCAGAATCCTCTTCAGCTGGATCCTCCAGCTCTGAAGTGCCAGTGATACGGCTGCCATGCCGTATTGCTGGCTGAAGGGACTGACTGCAGACGCGCATTTACCTTAAACTAAGGCCTTTACGGCCGCAAATGGCATCCTGGACGCCATTTGCGTCCGCAGTCAGTAGTCCCCTTCAGACAGTGATACGGCATGGCGGCCGTATCGCTGGCACTTCAGAGCTGGCCGGCGGCTCCGTGGAATCATGGCAGAGCGGAGCCGGCCGAAGGGGATTCTGAGGGGAGGAACGGATCGCCCCCCCCTGCGGACACCCCCCCCAGACTGGCAGGTAGGGGATTTGTACATCCCTACCTGCCAGGGAGGGAGGAAGGCACTTCCTCAGTTTACACCACGTGTCTGCCATGTAAAGGACCCCTTCCGAATCCCGCAAAGAAAACGAAAGCAGAAAGCTCTGGAAAGTATGTGGATTTTTGCAGGGGTTTTGCTTAATGTAGAAACATCCTGAGAGGACGTAGGATAGCGCTCTTCAAGTACCTGGAAGGTTGTAGCAGAGAAGAAGGCCAGGATCTCATATTGACCATCCCAGAGTGCAGGACAAGGAATAACAGGCTCAAGTGACAGGAAGCCAGATTCTGGCTGAACATCAGAAAAACTTCCTGACTGTTAGAGCAATGCGACAATGGAACCAATGACCTGAGGAGATGGTGGGCGCTCTCCCCCTGGAGGCATTCAAGATTCCTAAGTTATGCTGATTGCTCCCTATCCTGAAAGTGACTGTTGTCAGTCCCCCTCCTACAAATGGGAAAAGCTCCATTGTTTTCTCTGGATGACTCACATGGGCTGAAAGGGCGCAGCGAACAACCTCCTCATCTCCTTCCATGTCATTGGCAGACACCTCATCCCATACTTCACTGTAGACATCTTCATCCCCTTCCTGTTGGAGCAAGATGGCTCTTGTTTAGTGGGCCTTCCAAGAACATATCGCGACACTTCCAACAACCTAATATTCTCGCTGGGAGCATGGCAACAGTCGGACAAAGGGAACCAGCGCTGAAAACAGGGGAATGATTCAGCAAGCACAAGATGCCAGGCCGTATTTGAGCACGGGCAGGAAAGAGTTTGTGTCATCATGTTAGAACCGGCTGTCGTTATTCTGTCATCAGGATCCCAGGAAACTTTGGAGGCAGGCAGCACTCCCCTGCAACCTCCATTTCCCTGACTGGTAAGAAGGGGGGAGGCAGGCCCTGGTCAGGAAGTTCCCTGGCCAGTGGGCCAATCTAGCGCCATACATTGTGATGACAAGCCGCAGGAAAGGAGGCCTGGATACATCAAGACCTGGTATTGCTGCTAAGAGGTAGCATGATTTAATGGTGAGTGCTCTAGGATCAAAGAGACCCAGGTTCCAATCCCCACCAAGCCATGATCCTCACTGGGGGACCTGGCAGTCTCATTCTCATTGCCTGACCTACCTCACAGGGCTGTTGTAAGGATAACATCATGGGGTGGGGGAATGACACCACATACACCCCCTTGAGCTCCCTGGATGAGAGGCGAAAGCTATAATCAGTAAGCAAAACCCTAGCCTTCCAGCCGCCACCATCTCTTTAATCACAGCCTTTGTAGCTGCATAGTTCCCCAACGTGCTGCTAGATTCCAGAATCAAAAACTGGAAAGGAAGAGAGGCTGAGAAAAAAAGAAGGGTGGGGGGAGAAGATGCTGTGGATGTTGCATGCCTGCATATCTACGTTGCAATCATCATGCAGGCAAGGGAACGTCCTTTCTCCCTGGCCACACCGAGAGACAGAAGGGTCATCCCCTGCTTGTATGCACGTGCATGTCCCTTTCCCCCTCTCCCCTGATCCACACCAAAGAGGCCTGCTCACTCCCCTCTTCACCAGACTCAGACGGCACATTCACCCCACAGGTCTCATCAGTGTTGTCATCTGCAATGGAAGGCGGAAGGCAGACCTGCAATTGCAGGGGGCACATGCACCATGGACCACAGTGCCCAGCTTTGCCTGAAGGAGCGGCACTTCTGAGCGGCACTGAGTCAGGGCCGATGTTCAGGTCAAGCTGTAGCGTAGCTAGCCAGTCACGTATGCCACCCGCTGCCCCCAGCAGGTGCCAAGGCGGCAACTGCAATCGCCGCCATGCCCTGAACTCAGTTCTCGGCATGCCCCCACGAACCTGCATTTCGGGTGGCTTCCAGTGGCATGCTGTAAGCAGAACCCAGGGCAGGGGGGCCAGTTCGACAGAAGCGGCTGGCAGTCAACACGCCATTCAGAGTCAGAGCACTGGCCCATCTAGTCCAGCGCTATCTGCTCTGACAAGGGCTCCCCACGGGGTCAGGTGGATACCTTTCACTCAGGAGTGGGGAACCTCTCCTAGCTCTCCTAGCATTCCCCCAAGGCTGGCTTTCCGGGGGCCACATGCCTGTGGTGGGCACAGCCACACACACACACACTTGCTTCTCCTCTGCCCTGTGCAGGAAACAGGTTGAGGGCCAGCAGTGGGGTGGCCTTCGGGGAGACTGCAGCTGGGGAGAGAAAGGCCACCCTTCCCCTCACACGGCCATCTCCACGGAGGTCTGCCCTGCATGGCAATCAGGCCTCGGAAAACCCACCCATTAGAGCCAGTGGGAGGCTTTTTCCAAGCCTACTTGCGGCCTTGGGTCATTTTCAGGAAGTCGCAGCATGTGGGGTGGACAGCAGGGGGCTGCCCAGGGCCCTTCCCACAGCTGTCAAACACACAGTTGGGGGGTGGGAGTGGGCAGGGCTGGCACACATGTCCTCAGTAAGAGGGCAGAGCTAGCCGGCATAGCCCCCCCCCCCTTTCAGCCCATGCAGACAATTAAATGAACGCCCCTTTGAAGACGGGACATAGGACGCTGCCTTATCCCGGGTCAGACCCTGGGTCCACCTCGCCCGGTGCTGTCGAGGCTGACTGGCAGCAGTGGCTCTCCAGGGTTCCAGGCAGGGGATTCCGGCCCTCCCTGGAGAGGCCGGGGACTGAACTTGGCCCCTTCTGCGTGCAAACCAGGTGCTCCGCCACGGAGCCACGGCCCCCTCCCCTCCCGAAATGCGGGAACTGGCTCCCTTGGAGACCGCGGTGTTTGTGGAGAAAGTTCTGCCCAGGGAGTGACCGCATGGGCAGGTCCTCCTGTGCCAACTGGAAGGCAGGCTGGGCCCGGACCTCTTTGCCCACCCCAGCAGACGCCCTTGTGGCCCTGCAGCACACCCGGGGAGCACCCCTTGCCCATGCCGCCTCCCCGCCTGCCCAGCAGCAACAGCACCCCCAATGTCGCTCCTTTTTGTGCATCAGCTGCTGCCAATGCTGTGGCAAGACCCCTCGCAGCAGGGAAGGTTTCCCCTCCTTCACAAAACGGGAGACCGACGACGATCTGAGGAGAAGGGGGACGGAGGGAGGCTTCTTACCCTCAGACCCGGAATTCACCGACGTCCAGGAACCGGACAATCTTCAGCCACATGGACGTGGGTCCTGCAGTCCTGATGGGGCTGCTAGTCCAGCAATCCTCTCCCCCAAACGTCCTTGGAAATGAAATCCCAGCAGCTCTGGGGTGAGTTTCAAACCTTGGGCTTAATTTCTTCATAGAAATGCGAAGCGGAGGGAAGGGCAGAGATGGGTCGTTCAGGCTGGTCCCAAGAGAGGTGCTGAATCTGCACCTTCTCCTGAGACTTCAGAATTGCCCCCCCCCCTTGCGGGGTTGTCCTGTTTTACACACACAATCCCAAGCGCTTAATTTGTAATGGTAGACGAGAGAGGGACTCAAGCCTGCCCGAAAGTGGCGCCCTTTGCCTTGGAAGCGCCACGCCACCTCCAGGTCTGGCAGCCGGCCTATGGGGCTCCCGGGCGAGGGCTAGTACTCTGCGCATGCCCACAGGCACTCTCCCCTCACGTGTGGCTGATGCCCTCCGTGGGAGATTCTAAGGCAGAGGAGGGAGAGCGGCCTTCTTTCTCCTTCCTGCTCCTGCCCCGTTCACGAGCAAAGCAGGGGCTGGCTGGCGTGCCAGTATGGGGGGAAACCTTTAGACGTTATTCATCTCCCCAATTCTTAACAGAGGGAGTGGCTGCGTGGAGGAGGGAGGGGGACACACCATGGCCGCTCCGTGCCCCCCCGCCCTTTCTGCCTCTAGCCCTGGGAAGGACTTCTGCCCGGGCCGGGAAATGTCCCCCACCCCACCCCCAGGGAAGGGGGCAGGTCTGGAGAAGAGAGGGCCGCCATCGCCCGTGGAAGGCCCGCTCGTGCCTCTGAGGCGGGCCAGCCTGCTCCCCACACAGGCCTCGGCTGCTGGGCAGTCCTCCGAGAGCGGCCTCCGCCTCCTCGCCTCCGCCTCCTCTCCTCCGCCCGGCTGCCTCTTGCCTCAGCACTGCAAGGCCTCGGGCGCCATTCGGCTCCAGCCGGCCTCCAGCCGAGGGCCTCAGAAATTCAAGAGGTGCAGCTTAACCTACAGCACATGAGGGTGGAAGTAGAAGCTGTGGATATCCTGACTGTACTTCAGCGGCGTGGCAGCCAGAACTTCCACAGGTGCAGCTCCCACCTCTAAATGCTGGGGGAAGGCCACCTACTGTCACAGAGCTCCAGGGATGGTGGAAGAAAGCCAAGTTTCAACTATAAAAATAGCTAGGATTACCGAGCACTCTCCAGCATGTTCACAGCTTTCCACGATTTTCCCGGCAACATGAAGGCTAGCGTGGTTGCTCTCGCTCTCGTAATATAAAGGACACTGCGCACCAGATTAGGGTGGATCGCTCTGTCCATCCCAGGCTCATCAAAATCCTCAGGCGGAGGCTGGCTGGGTTAGTCAAGCTGGTTCCCTCCCGCTTCCGCCCGAGCTTGCCATTTTTAAAAAGAAATCTGTTCTAAAATTCATATGTGGCTTTGCAACGTATGCATTCACGAGTTGACTTTTTGTGTGCCTTTCTACCATCTCCTCCTGATTTCATGCCACCCGCAGCAAAAGACCACGCATCATTTTTCCCTGCGTCCAAATTGTATTGGCACAGCGTGGCATATCATTGGAGCAGCATGCTGCAATTCATACACCCGCCTTTAGAAACTGGGTGATTGGATGTGACAAACCAAAGTATACATAGATGCAGGCAGATAATAAAATGAGCACTGTAATAATGAATGAATATGTCAATGGATTTTAGCAAGTTGAAAGCTGAACATTCCCTGGAAAACCTGCTTTTTGTCAGGGACTCCCCAACTCAGGGTATGTACTGCTGATGCAATTGAAATCGTAGTAAAGAATGTTGAGAGGAGGGCTTATTTTTTGTCAAACTATTGGAATATATTTGAGCAAAATGCTATTAAGGTGAGGTAAAATTGCAGTACTGCCATATTCTTTACTAATGCAAGTAGCATTAAGGAAGAATTATCCTATAGCTGGAGTGACAGTTGCTGCCTGTTATTTTAGTCTCTCAGGGCGCAATCCTATCCATGCTTAGACAGAAGGGTCCTACAACTCCCAGCATTCCCCAGCCAGCCAAGAGCGTCAGCTGTTGGGCGGTGTAGAAATGAAATGAAATAAATACAAATACACATATATACATATATAAAATCAAGATTGGTGAAAGGGGACCCCTGCTTTATTCCTGAATTAAGCCTTACTTCTTCGGTCTCTAATCTGTTGCACCTTATTTTTGCTGTCGTTTGTACATATATTGCCTCTATTATATGTTTCAACGTATTCCCCCGATTATACTTATTTAGCTGACTTAATAAAAATGTTGGGTTAACCGTATCGAATGCCTTATAAAGATCAAGGGTCATTATTACAACTGGGATCTTTTTTGTCTTACAAATATTGATCATACTGAATACTTACCTAACTGGATCCGCAATAAATGTATTTTATTTTAAACCAAATTGATCTGAACCGATACAGTCATTAATAACTTATTTCAGGCGTTTTGCCCACATTGTAGTAAATACCTTGTAATCCACACTCAGTAGAGATATTGGTCCATAGGAGTCCAGGTTACATTTATCTTTGTTCGGTTTGGGTATCAATGTTATTATAGTTTGTGGCCATGTTTTTGGGACTGGGGCCCCTCTTGTATCTGCCGATATAATTTCTTCAGCTGTGGTGCCAACACATCCTCAAATGCTCTCTAAAATTCGCCCGTAAACCCATCTCGGCCTGGCGATGTATGATTTTTTCATTCTTTTATAGCTTCTTTAATCTCATCTTCTCCTATCTCAGCTTCTAAAAACTGTTTCTGTTCTTTGAGTGGGGGTATTTTTGTTTTGTCTTGGTATTCCTGAATCTGCTTTATTCCTGTCTGGTTCCCTTCATGAAGATCTTTAAAATAACATTGGCATGTTTCTCCCATTTCCTTTTGATCATGTGTTTTAATTCCTTCTTTTGTATTCAAAGCTAAAATTCTCTTCTTAGTTCTCTTTTGCTACACATTCGTGAATTGATTTTTTTGTGCACATTTCTGTCGTTTCCTCTTGATTTCATGCCACCCACAGCAAAAGGCCCACACATTTTTAGGGAAGCCCTACCTCAAAATTAAAATTATTTATTGAAGAGCACTGGAAGAGGAGATGAAGGAAAAGTCACAATTTTTTCCTGCCAGTTATTTCCCTCAGGTTCCACCCAGCAGGAAAGGCGTGAAAAGCACCATCTCCTCCTCCCTCGGAGAAGGGAATTCAGTCCCCCCGACTGAATTGAAGCGAGGGATGAGAAGGTATAAAACTTAGAGAAAGTCTCCAGCCCCTTGGTCTTGGTTTTCCATCCAGTGGTGGAAGGTGTTTGGTTGCTGGCTAGGTCACAGAGACCCGATTTGGAGTAAATAGACTAACTCGCTTTTTTTTTGTTTTATCCTATTGGGTTTCCAAACAGGGGTCAATGGAACCAATTACCTGGGGAGGTGGTGGGCTCTCCCACACTGGAGGCATTCAAGACAAGGCTGCTGGACAGCCTTCTGTCAGGGATGCTCTGACTTGGATTCCTGCGTTGAGCAGGGGGCTGGACTCAATGGCCTTGTAGGCCCCGTCCAACCCTACGATTCTATGATTCTATTCTATGACTGGTTCTTGGGTGTTTTCCTTTGGAATTTTCCTCATATTACTCTTCCTATTCCCTTACCGATCACTTGTAAATAAGCTTTTTACCTCTTAAATGTGTGCTGCTAATCGCTTTCGTTGGGTCACTGCTAAATCCAGGGGCTACTGCTGTATAACATCTGATTGTGAGTGCGAGGGCATCTGAGAGTCTCCCTCCAAAGACGCAGCTGCAAAGAGATCTGCAGAGGTGGCAGCAGCAGGGAAAAGTGGCACGTAAAGCCACAGGGCCCTGTCCGCTGGGATGCACTAGCTGGACTAGGGGACAGACAGCTAGCCTAACAGTGCTGCTAGTGACAGCCTCACCTCGCCCACCTCTGTCCCTGCCAAGACCCCGAGAATGCCTCAGATTGCACTGGATTGCTTTGCCACACAGTGGAGCGTCATTGGAATAAGAAGGTCATTAATATAGATACTATGAGTCTCGTGCTTTTTCACTACCGTCTTGAAATTTGGACGTATAGTGTTGGTGGAACAACAACCTAGCACGTGCACACACACGGACACAGACACACAAGAGCTAAAGAAAAGCCGAACTGCCTAAGCGAATAATGGGTGTCTTTAAGTTATTGTTTTATATTTCATGTTCTTTCATGGAAGGCATGTTAACTTCAAGAAATACAGGACGACAGCGGAGGCGATAAGAGCCAAGAGCAAACAAAAAATAAAAACCGTCTTTAATTTCCGTTTGGGGAGGATCAACAAAGAGAAGACACGTACGGTTCACTTCAGCACAGGGGGTGGGGGTGGGGAACCAAACACTACACACATAGGCGGCTATAATACGCCTTTCTGTAAGAATTTAGAAAGCAAGAAAAAACTAAATACTTGAATATGACTTAAAAAATGGGGAGGGGGGAACATGCCCCAAAGTCAATGTGTGCTTTTAAAAATCAAAATAAGACTGGGTTTTTAGAAATCTAAGAGACAGAGTTGACGGACAAAAATGACAAGGATGTAGAATAGAGAACGCAGAAGTGAGGGTTGACCTTAAACAACAAATGCATCTTTTTCTGGAGTCCAAAAGCGACATAAAACCAACACAGGAATAGCGGGGGAGGGGGGAGCATAGCAGCAATGAGCGAGGAAAAGCTAAGTTACTTTGAAAAAATATGGAAAGATGAATATATCTAATACAAATAACAAATGAGTCGGAGGTAGAAAGAAATAGGAGAAGGAGGCTGGAAGGGGTGCTGCAAAGACACCGTCCCAAAGGGCCAGTCGAGCAAGGAGCAAGGGAATGATGACTGGGATCTCGTCAGGAGGACTGGCAGCCCTGGGACACCTGGAAGAAGGAAGGGTTCAGATATCTCCAGCCCATTGGTGCCAGCCAGGCCAATTATCTCAACTCAAGGTCATAAACCATCTTGGCCTGCCAAGGGAGTAGTTGCAGTTGCAGAGAGGCGTGAAAAGCACCTTCTCCTCATCCCTCCGAGAAGGGAAGGGGGGACTGAATTGAAACGAGGGGTGAAAAGGTATAAAACTTAGAGACAGTCTACAGCCCCTTGGTCTTGGGTTTTCCATCTAGTGGTGGAAGGTGTTTGGTTACTGGCTAGGTCTCAGAGACCCGATTTGGAGTAAATAGATAGACTAGCCAGGTTTTTTTTTTTTTTCCAAGCAAGGGATAGGTTCTTGGAATTCTTTTCTTTGGAATTTTCTATTCTTTGGAATTTTCCTCTTATTAATCTTTCCATTCCCTTACCCTTCACATGTAAATAAGCTTTTGACCTCTTAAATGTGTGCTGCTAATTTCTTTCGCTGGGTCAGCGCTAAATCCAGGGGCTACTGCTGTATAACATCTGGTTGTGAGTGCGAGGGCACCTGAGAGCCTCCCTCCAAAGACGCAGCTGCAAGGACACCTGCAGAGGTGGCGGCAGCAGGGGAAAGTGGCAAGTAAAGCCACAGGGCCCTGGCCACGTCTACATGGTGGCGGTGGTTGTATCCAACGCTGACCCTAGGGAGAAAATGTGGTGAGAAGGACTGGAAGAGTAAGGGTGCTTGGAAACTTGATACAGGATTTGTTGTTTTAGCTAGTTGAGGATTCAGGAGAAACTCTGGCTGCCCAGGAATGGAATTGGCTCACTGTAGCCATGGCGCTCGGAGCTGTTGTGGGACCTTACCTTACCTCCATCGAATGAGAGGTAGAGAACTCATCAGCTTAGGAGGAGTTAAAGGAAGAAAGCTCCCTGGCCTTCAGTGTGGAGGTGGGTATGTCGCCAGCCTCCCAGGCGGGCAGGTGGGCCAGTGACGGAGACCGAGAACAGGAGAAGAGACTGCTGAAAGTTAGCTTGTCCGCACCTGGCTCGGTCAGCGGGAGCGATTTAGGCACTGGCAGCGACCTCCCTCTGGCGAGGAGACGGCCCCCCAGCGGGAGTGAAGGGTACAGAGGATGTACGAGCAGCGTATGAATTTGATGGCCAAAAGTACTGCAAGCAGAGGAGGAGAACAAGCCGGGTTTGCTTGTTCCTCCTCCACCCCCTCCCTCGCCCAAGATCGACCAGGGGCAGTTTCCCATCTATAGAGAAGGAGAGGATGTGTTTGCTTCCTTTGCATTATTCGTGGTGGCATGTGAGGAGTATGGTGTGGAGGGGCTGAGACGTATGAGCGTCCTGTGGACCCAAGTAACCGGGACGTTAGTCAGTCTTATGGGGCAGCTTCCTCAGGAGTTGCGCTTCGACTATGACCATGTTAAGGGACTGGTGCGCCAGCAATTTGCCCTGTCCGAGGAGCATTGCCAAAAGGGGTTCAGAACTCTAACAATGGGAGCCTCCGAGGCTTATGCGGCTCTAAACACTCGTCTTATGGCTGCCTTTGATTCCTGGCTGGAGGCAGCTGGAGTGATGCTGAGGACAGAGATTTGGGACTTGATAATCTGAGAACAGCTTTAGGAATATTTCCCTGAAAAGTCTGGGATGAAAGTGGCCCGAGCTAACCTGACAGCTACCCAAGGCCAACAAAAAAAATGGTATGTCACCACGGCCGGAATGAAAGCGTTTCAGCCTGGGATAAAGTGTTGCTTTTAAAGCCTCCTAAGCCTGACAAACCTTTGGTGACGTGAGAGGGCCCCCAGTGGTGGACCAGCAGCTTAGTGAGGTGAGTCATCTCTTAACATTCCCCAACTCTGCCCGGTGGCTGAAGGTCCGTCATGTGAATGTGATGAGAGGCCTTGGGGAGGGAGAGCAGGCTGTGCTGTCCGTGGGGTGGAGCCTGTGGAGGCGGGCCGAGGGGTTGATCTGCTGGAAGAATACCGCCAGGGAGGAAGCGTGAGAGAGGAGCACTTGCCCAAGAACCTGAGCTCAGAACAACAAACCCAGTTGATGGGACTGCTGGCGGAATGTCAGGAACTTTTCTCTAACCTCCTGGGGCGCACTAGGTTGGCTTGTCACTCTATTCTGGCCGGAGACCATCGGCCTTTTCAGTCTCCCCCCTACTGGGCTACCAGACAGCATGCTGACTTGGTGGCCAAGGGACTGCATGAAATGCTGGCTTTGGGGGTTATTGAAGAGAGCCAGAGCCCCTGGGCTTCCCCAGCTGTGCTGGTCAATGAACAAGATGCGGGAGGGGGGAGGTTCCGTGTGGATTACCGCCAGATCAGCTGCATTACCCAGCTGGTCACCCTATGCCTTGTGTGGATAACCCACAAGTCCCTGCACAGGGCTTCCGTCTGGCCTGAAGGGAGCGTAAGAGACTGTTCAAAAGTTCATTAATGGGCTGCTAAATGGACTGAGGGGCTTTGCCTGCGCCTATCTAGATGACATTGCCATTTGTAGTCCAACCTGGGAAGCCCATGTGGGTCATGTGAGACGAGTGTTGAAACACCTGCGAGAAGTGAGGTGACAATCAAAGCCACCAAGTGTCAGTTGGGATGGGGGGAGGTCACCTCTTTGAGGCATCAGGCCAGGAGTGGAAATTTGAAGCCTCTGGAGGCCAAAGTAGCAGCCGTCCAGCAATGGCCCGTGCCAACTATGAAGAAGCAGGTTCTGTCCTCCCTGGGGCTGGCTGGATATCACTGGCGCTTTCCTCCTAATTTCAGTTCCACAACGGCCCCTCTGACCAACTTGTGTAAGAAGTGCAAACCGCTGAGGATTCAGTGGACCGAGACCTCCCCGAACCTACAGCTTCCCAAGCTGTACCCTGACTTGTCACGGTGGAAGACATCTAACCAGGATCGGAGTGATATCCGGCCACCTGGGTGAGGGGAAGGAAGAACGCTGGCTGGGATGACGTAAGCCTGCCTTTTGAACTGCATGGCCCTGTGTCAGATAATGCATCCTTTGGAAGCCATGACAAAGGTGTGATGGCAAGTTGTGGCCGTGTGGAGTTTTGACTTGACTCAGGCCTGTGAACTTGAGGAGGAAGACAATGGACAACTTCAACATCACATCACACTGGGAACATCTGCCCGTGGCCTGAAGGGGGTTGTTCATGGCACTTGCTAAATAGATCTTAAATGTAACAAAAGTCCTCGTAGGGGGGACAGATACCCTTTGAGTGCATATGTATCTTGCCCCTAACCCTAATTTGTAATTGGAGGCCCCAAGATCTTGAGAGGCACTAACACTGTATGTGGGGCAGAAAGTGTAGGTCTTTTGCCCAAGTTAGCCACCCAAAGTCAGGGGAGGTGGTAGCATTGGGGGAGGGAAGAACCTGTTGAGTTATTCCCTGGTGGTGGAGATGCCACAATGATTTGAATTAGGCAAGTTGCAGACATGTGAATAGCCACAGAATCATAGAATAGTAGGGTTGGAAGGGAATGACAAGACCATTGAGTCAATGGGGCTTGTCCCCTGAATGCGCACTTTAGAATTTACAGATATCCCCCACAATCGATACAGCACCTTTTAAAGCACCAATTCTCTAAAGACTGTACAGCACTATGTTGAAGCTGCGATTCTCGGTTGTTTGGTTTATTGACGTTCGGAAGTAACAAATACACATGTAACTTTATGCAGATCATATACCTGATTGAGGGCGCAATCCTACACATGTTAATATAGGGAAAGAAGTCCCACTACTCCCAGCATTCCCCAGCCAGCCATGCTGGGAATTGTAGGACTTTTTTCTGTCTAAACATGCATAGGATTGCACCCGAATTTATTGAAACTGATGACATTGACATTAATCAACTCAGACTGCTTTAATCGGTGACACCCCTAACATGTTTATTTGTTGCTTAGTATAAACCAAAAGGAAGCTAGTAGGGATGGACGAAACGGACTTACCTCATCCCGCAGCTTGCTTCGCGGTGGGGGGGAGGCGCTTCAGTTCTCCCCCCGAAGTTCAGGCGAGGGGGGGAGGCGCCCCGCCTCGCCCGGCCAAAATTCAGGCCGGGGGGGAGGCGCCCCATCCCTCGCCGGCGAAATTCAGGCCGGGTAGGAGCGCCCCGTCTACCTGGCCGCGAAAAAAAAAGTAAAAAAAAAAACCACACACACACACCCGTGACAGGCTACGTAACGATTTACGTAGCCTATCACGGCTAGATTTCCAAAGTCAGCCGGGATAGGCTATGTAAATCATCACGTAGCCTATCACGGGTGACTTTGAAAAAAAAAAAAAGCGCGTACGCAAATGGCGGCTCCCATGGGGACCGCCATTTGCGTTCCTTATTTTGGCACGTCTAGTCTACGTAAACATTTACGTAGACTACGGCGAAAATAAGGGCAACGCAAATAGCGTTCCCTTATTTTCGCCGTAGTCTACGTAAATGTTTACGTAGACTAGACGTGCCAAAATAAGTAATGCAAATGGTGGCGCCCCATGGGCGCCGCCATTTGCGTACGCACTCTTTTTTTTTTCCAAAGTCACCCATGATAGGCTACGTGACCATTTACGTAGCCTGTCACGGCTGACTTTGGAAATCTAGCCGTGATAGGCTACGTAAATCGTTACGTAGCCTATCACGGGTGTGTTTTTTTTTTTTTTACTTTACTTTTTTTTTTTGCAATGGCGGCGGCAGCGCCGCCCCCGCCCCCGCCGATACGCCGCCGGGACCCGCCGCCGAGAGGGACATTCGCCGAAGGTAAGTCCCATCCCAGGGGGGGGCAGGGGGCCGGCGGAGAATTTCCCCAACACTTTCGGGGGGCCGAATGCGTTGGCACTCGGCATCCCGAAGATTCGTGGAGAAATTCTCCGCCAACCCTACTGATGAGGTTAACCTGCTGAAGGCAAGTAGTAACAGTCTCCCACCCACAAACTGGGATCAGCCTCATGGAATCCTAGTCAACACACCATAGTACTACGATTCTCTGACTCTCAGACCAGGCTCTATTGTAACCATAGAATGACCAGAAAGACAGAAAATAATAAATATAACATACTTTTATTATGTCACTATAGAAACAACTCTGTGATTAGCCTAATATAAACATCTCAATATTGCAAGTAAAAAATAATTAATGAATAAATAACTAATAATTAACCAACAACTCACTGTCATATACAACAATGATATAAAATAAAGTCATATCATGATTACTGGTTTTAAAAGATATAAGGCATATGTACACAGATTGGAATATAAAACTTCTAAAATATAATCAAGAAAGACAAAAAGATTTCATGCCTGTAATATAGTAAATATGCAACTGAATAAATTAAGGTAATAGCTGTGAAATAGTAAAGCAGGTAGTACTAATATTATATAGTAGGTATATGCAGACGATACCACCCTAATGGCAGAAAGCGAAGAGGATCTCAAGAGCCTCTTGTTGAGGGTGAAAGAGGAGAGTGCAAAAGCTGGTTTGAAACTCAACATTAAAAAAACTAAGATCATGTCATCTGGCCCTATCACTTCCTGGCATATAGAAGGGGAAGAAATGGAAGCAGTGACAGATTTTACTTTCTTGGGCTCCAAGATCACCGCAGACGGTGACTGTAGCCATGAAATTAAAAGACGTTTGCTCCTTGGGAGGAAAGCTATGGCAAACCTAGACAGCATAGTAAGAAGCAGAGACATCATCTTGCCGACAAAGGTCCGTCTAATCAAAGCTATGGTTTTCCCAGTAGTAATGTATGGCTGTGAGAGCTGGACTATAAGGAAGGCTGAGCGCCGAAGAATTGATGCTTTCGAACTGTGGCGCTGGAGAAGACTCTTACGAGTCCCCTGGACTGCAAGGAGGTCAAATCAGTCCATCCTAAAGGAAATACACCCTGACTGCTCATTGGAAGGACAGATAATGAAGCTGAAGCTCCAATATTTTGGCCACCTAATGCGAAGAGAAAACTCCCTGGAAAAGACCCTGATGCTGGGAAAGACTGAAGGCAAAAGGAGAAGGGGACGGTAGAGGATGAGATGGCTAGATAGCATCACGGATGCAATGAATATGAATTTGAGCACGCTCCGGGAGAGAGCGCAGGACAGGAAGGCCTGGCGTGCTATAGTCCATGGGGTCACGAAGAGTCGGACACGACTGAACGACTGAACAACAACAACAATAATATATTCAAAACAAGAAGGAATCTGCTTCATCCTTCAGATCTAAGCAGTGGAATGAAAAGACCGTTACCAGGAACTGAATATAAGAATGAACACTAGATACTGATGAGAGAACTATGCAAACAGTAGAGATAGATATGAAATTGCAGAAATGCACATGTAACTATTTATAGTTTATAAGCCTAATACACAAATGGATATAATAAGGGGCACAACGAAAAAGTATAGATTTAATTGGAACAGTATTAAAATTAAAAAATAGAGAATTCTTTTATGCCTGCGATATAGTAAATATGCAACCAAATAAAATAATATAACAAGTATAAAACATTAAACCAGATAGAAATATTTTATAGTGGTACATAACATACTGAAATAAAATGTGATCTTCAAGACAAGTCAGGAACTGCTCCAGCCTTCTAATCTAAACACACACAAACACACACACACACATATACACCTATATACATTTTACTGCCCTCTGGGTGATGCTGAGGGTAGCCGTGCCGAATGGATATGTCCACTTCTCCCTCCTGCCCCACGGAAAGCTGCCCTCGCCCCGCCGACGTCCAGCGGCTGCCCGCTCCCGCCCCTCTGGGCTTGCCGCTCACCATCTCTCGGATGGGCCGTTGCTCTTCTCTTACAGGCTCCGAGGCCTCCAGGCCACCAGGGGGGTCCTCTACGGGTTGGACGTGTCCTCTTTGTGCGGTGAAGAGGCAGGAGGGTCGTCCCCCGGGGGCTGGCTTGTCGCCAGAGTGGATGTGCCCGTGCTGCTTGGCTTCCGGATGTTTTCTGTGGGACCGGCTGGCCTGGTGGGGAGACTGGGTGTTCTGCCCGCCACCCTGGCCTGCCCTCTCCACCCGCCGGCGTGGGGAAACTGAGCCGACGGTGGCTTTGGCTGAGAGGGGTGCGCCACTGCCGGGTGAAGCATAGTTCTCAGCACCGGCTTGTGCACAGATTGTGGCAGCGGTTGAGGCAACGAGGTTGCTTGTTGCCCAGTCACTGAGCAAGGCGGTGGCTTCGCCAATGAACTGGGCAGCTGCTTGGAAACTATGCTCGGCAGCGGCTTGGGCCAAGGGGCTGGCACTGGCTTTGGCCCAGAGGTTGGCACTGGCTTCGGAAAGCAGATTTCCACCACTCTTGGCAACGTTGTCTGCCCTGGCTGTGGCAAAGCGGTCGGCGCTGGCCTGGGCACGCAAGCCTGCACTCGCCTCGGCAAAGAGCTTGGCAGGGGCCTCAGCAGGGAGCTCGGTGGCGGCCGTGGCAAAGAGCTCGGTGGCTGCTGTGAGGCTGGACATGGCTTTGGCAGTGAGCACGATGGTGGCCTTGGTGGAGGCGCAGGCACAGCTCTTTCGGGCGCGGCCAGCAGTGTCTGGGGAACAGCGCAGGGAGAAGGAACTGGAGGAAGCTTCTGCAGAGGCAGGGATGGAGCTCTGCTCTCCCCCAGTGGCGAGAAGCCCTGCACAGGCTCTGCCACGGGCAAAGCCAGGTTGCGCCTGGGGACGTGCTTCCAGGCTTCCTCTGGCTCCGGCTTGGCGCCTCTCTTTTTCCCCCTCGCCCCAGGGAGACTGGCCTTCACCCTTGCCTGGTCTTTGCCTTGATATTTACACTGATGTTCTTCAGAGCCCCGATCCCTCGGGGTGCGCTGGGGCCGAGAAACATCCTCGGCCACCCCGACAGTCTTCACGGGGGCACTCTCCCCAGGCTCCTCGGTCTTGTGGGGGACTGTTTCTCCCCCCGTCGCCCCAGATGGCACAGGCTCAGATCTTGTCCCCTCATGTTTGTGCCCTTCCTGACTTTCCCCAGGTACCAAAGTGCTTCCCGTTCCCGGATGTCTTGGGGGCCTGGAGTGATCTGGGTCCAGACTTGTGGGGAGCCTTTTTGGGGAAGGTCCTCCTTCGGCTGACTTTGATTTTCTTTTCCCATTAATGGGAGGCTCTGGTGGTGCTTTCGAAGGGGGGTGGTTCCTGCGAGGTCCGGGCTCTGGAGGGATCCTGGGGAGTTTGCCCACGTCTTTGGACTGAGGATCAGGGCATTTTCTCTTCTGGCTAAGACCTGATCTTTTCTCCCAGGGAAACAAATCCACCGGGGCTGCCCCGGCCTTCAGGCACTGTGCCGCTAAGTGCCTAGTCACTGTGTCCACCCCTGAAAGAGAGAGAAAAAGTGGAGCCCATGATTACAGGACAAGGAACCTTTGCTACTTTGCGGGCAGAACATGAGAGCAATTCTCTGATTCCCACAATTCGGAGGGGGCTCCACCTGCCCCTCTTGCAGCGTGGGAGGAGTTTCCCCCGCCGCCATACCAGGAAGAAACACGGGAGGATCTGCCCCCCACCAGCTCAGAGCATATCTCCGCATGGCAACTCGTTCAACCCTCTGTGGGTGGTGTGGCATGGGGGGAGTCGCTGGTTCCAGGGCTAAGCAGGGCGTTGGGGGGGTGGGGGGCTTGCAATTGGCATCCAGGGAGCTCCTTTTCACCTCCTTCATGCTGCGTGGGAGGTGGGGGGCCTTGCTGTTTTTAAGGCAGCTGATGGGCTCTCTTCCCATTGGTGCTGCTGGCGGGTCCAGCGTGGGCAGGGAGGGAGTGGGCCTGAGGCTGCAAGGCGGGGAATCGCCCAGGCCAGGTGGAGAGCAGGAGGGTTGTTTTCCCAGCTCTCTGCTGCGGTGCAGGGCCTGTACTGGAAGGCTGTGAGCTGGTGGCTAAGCTGTTTCCTCCTGTTGCCGATTCTGATAGGTCAATAAAGCTGTTGCCTGTTGATCCCATTTATGCCTTTGGGGTCCTCATTTCTGGAGAGGGGGGCAATTTTCATAGCTGACATGAAATGAGGGAAACACTGGGCAAGAGAGCAAAGCAGCACGAGACCCGTGAACCCACAGGGTCCAACGGATTGATTCCAGGGGAGATTTGGGACTATGGATCTGGATCTGTGGTCATCACTTGCAGATTGAAAAAATACTCTTCCAAAATAGAGGGCCTCGGTGAGCTGCATTCCTCAAAGCCCAAGGAATGTGTCACAGGGGGGTAGTGCCCTTTGTGACAGCAATGGGAAAAGCTCGGGGAGACTGTGCACCAACAGGCATTCCGCAAGCAAGCCCCGCTTGGCAGGTGTATAGAGTCACCCTCTGAATCTTTGGCACTCACCATTCAGTGCAGCGTTCTCAGCCGGGACCTGATTTAATTCTTCTGGGTCGTGGAGCTCCAGAGATGTTGGGATATCTGCCCGTTGGCGGGTGTCTGGTGCCACTCCCTCACCTCCTTTGGAAAGAAATGAAGAGGAATCAGTGATCTTCAACCAAAGGAGATCTTCCGTTCTTCCTTTCCTCTGCGCAAACGAAGGTAGGCAGGCTGTGGGACAGGCTGCGGACCATCAGGACAGGCTGCGGACCATCTGCTCAATAATGTACCTCATAAAAAAACCCAATCAATGAAAACCCATAATGAGAGCCACAGTACTAGAATATTCTACCATGACACTGACCAAAGAACCCAGATCGCTCCCTCCCAAAAGTCTCCTGAGCTGCTTTGAGAGCCACAAGATCCATTTGTGATCCATTCAGACAACGACGGGTGTCCAGCAGATAACTATGGAAGGCAGAAAGACTCATCCCATGTGGCAACTGCCTAGTCTCAGGTGACCCTCTGGCATGTGGGTGATGTAACTGGAGTAGGGGACGGTTAAGGGCATGCAGGCAGGGAGGAAGGACACAGGCCGGGTGAGATTCAGTGCAAGATGACGGCAGCGGAAGAAAGAGCAAGGGGTCTGCAGCACAGCAAGGAACACCTCATCAGGAGCTCTTGACCAGCCAAGGGTCTTTTCCAGCTTCCTTTTTGCAGAAACTGGTGGAAGGCCGGGAGCAAAGCAAAGATAGTGGTCAGGAGCAACACCTGGTACCAGGAGGGGATCTACACTAGGGACCCTTCTGTGTGGAAGTCAGCACTATGGCAGGACCTAAGCCCCCTTCCCTCTCCTCAGCGCCCCTAGTCTCCTCCTCAGCCCTCGGCTCCTCCGCCTTCCACCCCCAGAGCAGCCGCCACGCCACGCCTCGCCACTCGACTGTCCCCAGCCAGCCAGCCCCTCAGCTTCCTCCCCGTGTTCCCACGCTGCTGCCTGTCCCCGCTCCTTGCCTGCCTGCGTCCCCGGCAGGCTGGCACGGCAGCGGCAGCAGCAGGCGGGGGGCCGATGCCGCCTTGGTCTGTCGCTCGTGCTGACGCGTGCGGTTTGCTGTGTGTGGGAGAGGGATTCTAGTGGGCTCGATGTGCAGGCGGTAGGAGGGGATCATGCGGTGAAATGTTTTCACCTGCTGTTTGTTTGCACATCCAGTTTGTCCTTCAAGGCTCAGGAGGGGGTCTGGGGTTGGACCCAACCCCTCTGGTGGACAGTAGGATCCTAGGCGTGTTTACTCAGAAGGAAGTCCTAATGTGTTCAGTGGAGTTTATGTTGGAGGGACTAAGGCCATGAGTCACTGAACCTGAACTCGAAGGGCTAATATGCACCTGAGCAAGGTGGGAGGGGTTCCCTGAGAGGTCCTCCTGCCTTCTCCTGGTCTTCTCCCTCTCCCTTCCCATCTTCTTCCTCCTTCCTCCTGCAAGCGGTGCTGACCATGGGGCTGACCTCAGCCGGCTTACCTTGAGACGTGAGTTGGTTATGTCTCCAGTAAAAACACATCTGTTACACTTACCGTGAGCTGTTTTCCCCTGACTTCTCCCGGAGGAACTCCAAGAGGTATGGCTTAGCCGCAGGCTCCCTGTTGATGGGCAGAGCGTTCACAGTTTTCAAGCCCAGTCCAGGGACTTGCAAGTCTGGAAGGAACCCACTCCAACAGGAGATGAAAGAGCAACCCAAAGCAGAGCCCCATGTCCTGCTCCCTGCTCACCATCGAGGGAACAGCCCACATCAGGAGACAGAGACTACAGCGAAGGGCACAGTCAGAAAACCCTGAACCTTCCATGAGAAACGTAGATAGCAGCAAAGGTGATGACCAAGAGAAAAAACGAGGCATGAGGCAGGCATGAAATGGAACATATCCACCGAATTGGAACAGTATTCACGATCCCTCCAGGAACAGCCTGGAGAGGTCTTGGGCCGAAGGCTGCCTCTGCACCAGCCCACCCCGGGATACTGTCGTGGGAAAAGAAGGAGTGGTCTGTAGTGGGACTGCAGGGCTATCCTACTTGTCCATTCGGAAGTAACTACCATTGTGTTCAATGGGATTTACTCCCAGATAAGTGTGTACAGGATTGCAGCCTTAAAGGAGCTGTGGGTCACCGCGGACTACGTTCCATTACTTTTCACTGGGCATTGCTTCACACCTGGTTGCAATGGCTCTTCATAATGATGATAACTAATAATTACTGTGCGATGATTATGTCATTTTTACTATTAGTATTATTACATGTTCCTTGAATTAAAAAGGAGTAACCAAATAATATTTTCAAGCAAGGTGCTGGACATTACTTTGTGTGTGCGTTTTCTTTGCAAATGGACCTTTTAATAATTCTGAATTATGCTGACTCCAAACCCAGTAAGTGACTGAAAGCTCATTTGTATTGTAGAATCCTGCAAGATGGCATCATCCCAGGAGGGGGCGTGGCTGTGAGAGGCGTGGCTGTGGTCATCCCGACGGGACCCTGCACTTCTGAATTTGCTGCTGCGCTACCGGCCGCTCCTGCTGGCAAGAGTTCCGCTACAGCTCGGCTGGAACGAGGGATGACGGAGAAATCTGTAAAACGCTGGCTGAAAATGCCCATTTCCCCCATAGGAGAAAGCATGAAAATGTGCATTTGGGGGGAATTTACACATTTTGGAGGGATTTGTACATTTGCACAAGTATGCATTTGTGCAAACTTGGAAAATGGGGAACAAATCCAATTCTGGCAGTGAGCGGACGATAGAACGGAAGGCACCTCACGACTTGTGAAATGCAGACGAAGCAGATTTTACAAAATCCATACATCCCTAGCTGGAACACACATGTAGCACATGAAAATCTCAAGCACCAGAAAAAACATCGTCATGGGAGTTTGGAAAACAACACCATCGATGGAGAGATCGCATGAGGAGGAGGAAGGTTTGGGGTGTGCCTCGTGTGACATGCCGGTGAGCCAGGCATTACAAGGCAGGAAAACACGTTTATGGAGCTCAGCCCCTAGTTTGCTCAACAATCACCTTGGAGTCCGGTGTCGGTGGTTGGGACGTTCCTGGAGGAAGCTGGTCCTGCAGCGCATTTGGTGGGTGAAGCAGGGACTGGAGGCATCCCAAACGTGACCGAGATCTGGCAGCTGCTGGCTGGATTCTCCCCAGTTTGGCTTTGAGGAGGAACTCCCTGGAGGTGGTGACCATGGGACTCATGCTGTTTCCCAACAGAGGTGCTTGCCACTGAAAAATAGGAACAGAGCAAAAGGGATGATAGGTCATGGGGGGCTATTCAGGGTTGGACATCCAGACCAGCCTTGCCCTATAATAAAGGAAGCCCGTGACCCAGTTACAGGCTGTGCAATACTCACGTCGGAATCCTCTGTGGCTGGTTGGGACACTCCCAGAAGAAGCGGAGCCTTCAGAGCATTCGTTGGACGAGGCAGGGGCAAAAGACGTCTGAAACATGCCAGGGAGATGCTGGCTGCTATTGGGGTTCTCCGTGGTTCTAGGCTGAGCAGGAGCTCCCTGGAGGTTGTAAGCCCAGGAGACATGCTTTTCCCTAAGGGTGGTGCCTGTCAGGGAAAGATAGGAATGGAGAAACACTGAGGGTGAGATACGGACTACTTGCCATGTGGCAAGGAGGGCATGGAGCTGATATACCCACTGTGACCCGATCTGGACAGAGATGGCCTGGCGACAGCTATGGATGCTCTGGTCACCTCCCAGTTGGACTACTGCAGTGCGTTGTATGTGGGGTCACCTTTGAAGACGGTTCAGAAACTTCAGTTAGTTCCCAATCACAACAGAGTTGGGAGGTTTCCAAGACTGACCAATAGGATCACGTGATGCCAGTCCTTTGTCAGCTGCACTGGCTTCCTGTCCGCTTCAGAGACAACTTCCAAGTGTTGGTGTTGCCCTGTGAAGCCCTCGACAGCTTGGCACCAGAGTATCTAAAAGTGTCCCAGAACGCAGGACACGGACTATGGCAACCAAGGGATTGGGTGGGGGGGCAAGGAGCATATCCAGAGTGGAACACGATGATGAAAGGTGATGTCATGGCGGAAGGTGTGGCGGAAGAGCAGACCCAGGGCTGCTGCCCAGAACGGACCTGGGCAGGGAGGAGAGGTCGTGGGTCTTCACATGGAGCTTTTCTCCCACTCCTGAGATTGCTCACTCACGGCCTCTCCTGCATCAATGGCCCATATTCCACTTCGAAATAGATTGGAGATAATGAGCTCTCACATCACCCGTTTGTGCTCCGCTTGAGTTCCCTCTGTGAAAAAGGAAAAGCCGCACGAAGAGGAGCGAGATCATGAAACACAGGGAAGACTCAGATCGGGGGAGCGGGAGGGGAGGGGGAAAGGGAAGCGCGTGTAAAGGGAGTCTGCTGGGGTCCTGCCTTTGGAATGGAAGCAGAAAGCCCCGTTTTGAATGCGGGATTTGGGGCCGGTGTAGAGGTGCTCAGTGACTCACTCTACCTGGTAGAAAACCCATCTTCCCAGTCGCCCTTCGTCTGTCTGTCCAGCAATGAGTGACCTTCACCTTGACCTCCAGAGAGGAAGGCCTGGTCTGAGATGCTGAGATGCTTCAAACATAGTCACGTGAAGTCCCTTTTGGCACTTGCTGGACTGGCGGACTAACACGTTCTGCCTTCAGTTTTCCAGAGTGCCACGTTAGTTAATGTGAATAGCAGGCACCAGGTATGGCTGGCTCCACCTTTATTCGTGGTATCTTTTTGATTCCTGTGTTGCAGTAAATTGGAGGGGGGGGGCTAACAAAGAAATAGCACTGTGTAGCATATGGGAAAATCCCGAGTACACATTTCACTGATGCCATAGGATCCCTAGATATCCCTCGGTAAGCCTCTGGGAAGTTAATTTTCCAGATCCATTTCCACATTCTAGGGGCAGTCCTATGTTCATCGCGCCTAGTAGAGGGTGAGGCTATCCATGGCGATTAGTCATGATGACCCTATACTGCCTTCAGGATCAGAGCCAGTTGCCCCTGAATACCGGAGCTGAGGAACAATGAGGGAGCTATTGTGCCATGTCCTGCTTGTGGGTTTCTCAGAGGCATCTGGCTGGCTCCTGCAGGAACAGAGCACTGGACCAGAGAGTAAGTAATGTGTGTGGGGGAGACAGAAGGAGAGTGATTTTATCAAAGGAGAAGCGGGGGGAGGGAGTCTGGATGGGGGGGGAAGCCTCTCTTATTGGTTGAGCAGCCCCTGCCAGTCAGGTCACGTTCACTCCAACGCCCCCCACCTGGAAGTATGTTCTGTGAAGCGACTTATACTCCTGCGGCGCACTCACTCATGGAGCCCCGCGCAGACCAAAGCACACCAAAGCCGATCCCTTCAAAGAATCCGGGCAATCCTCCATCCGCTTCTCCTTCCGGGCCCCATCTGTATGGCACCGCTTTGACCCCCAGCCCCGTCGCAACAGCGCAGCAATGTGGCTTTGAGTCAGCAGGCCCTGCGGTACACTCGTGATGCACTGCACAGCCTCGCCGTGCCCCCGTTTTTGCCATTATACTGAAACGCGCAGCTCTGCAGTCCCGTGAGTGTGGGGGAGCGGCACTTCAGTGGCTGTTTTGTGTCTGAGGGGCTCTGCTGTGTCTTTCCGTCCCTTTCAGCTAAAAAGTGGGTGTTCTGTGCTCCTTCATTTCCGCACCATCCGTTTGTAAGGTCGCCAGCCCGAGACCCTCGTGATGGTTCGCACGCAGAAGCGTGAGCACTACGTGCCTAGCCATCGCTCCGAAATGGTTGCTGGAACGATGTTGGTCCTTCCCCAAGACGCCCCCCCCGCCCTTGGTAATGAGATCACAACCATTGCAAAGACACAAAGCTGCAAAAATGCCCCTCTGTGCCTCTGTAACTGTGCAGCTGCAAAGGGATGGGGGGACCCTGGAACTCCGCATTTTCTGGGCGAAGTGCTTACGTACGCCTCCCATCGAAGTCCTTGCTGGACAGATCCTGCCCACCACCAGCTCTGGAGTGCCAGCGATACAGCCACCATTGCTGTAAAGGAGCCCTTCTGAATCCTGCAAAGAAAGCGGAAGCAGGAAGCTCCGGAAAGTATGTGGACTTTTGCGTGTTTTTTGCTTAACGGAGAAACACCTTGAGAGGAGATAGGACAGTGCTCTTCAAGTACTTGAAAGGTTGCCACAGAAGGGAAGGCCAGGATCTCATCTCGACCATGCCAGAGTGCAGGGCAAGGAAGAACGGGGTCAAGTGACAGGAAGCCAGATTCCGGCTGGACATCAGGAAAAACGTCCTGACTGTTAGAGCAATACGACAATGGAACCAGTGACCTGGGGACCTGCAGGGCTCTCTCCTACTGGAGGCGTTCAAGATACCCAAGTTATGCTGACCGCTCCCTATCCTGACAGCTACTGTTGTCAGCCCCCCTCCTACAAAATGGCAAAAGCTCCCTGTTTCCCTCTGGATGACTCACACGGGCTGAAAGGGCACAGCGAAGAACCGCCTCATCTCCTTCCATGTCATTGGCAGACGCCTCATGCCATACTTCACCGTAGACCTCTTCATCCCCTCCCTGTTGGAGCGAGATGGCTCTTGTTTAGCGGGCCTTCCAAGGACATATGGCAACACTTCCAACACCCTAATATTCCCACTGGGAGCATGGCAACTGTCAGACAAAGGGAACCAGCACCGAAAAACAGGGGAACGATTCAGCAAGCACAAGATACCAGGCCATATTTGAGCACGGGCAAGTCACCAAGTGTCACCAAGTAGAATCCCAGTTAGAACTGGCTGCCATTATTCTCTTATTTAGATCGGGGGAAGCTTTGGAGGCAGCGCTCCCCTGCAACCTCCATTTCCCTGTCTGGTAACAAGTAGGGATGGCGGAGAATTCCGCCGCGGATTTCAGTGAGGCCGAATGCCAGTGCATTCAGCCCCCTGAAATCTGCGGCGGAACGGCCTCCTGCCCCCCGCCCCCCCGCGGAATCCCCCTGGGATGGCACTTACCTAGGGCGGATGCGGCGGATTTGGGGGCGGCGGCAGCGGTGGATGGTCTCCTGGCCAGCTGCGGCTGGGCTGCTGCCGCCACCACTGCCATCCTTGCAGCTGTGATAGGCTACGTAAGAATTTACAAAAACCCCACAGTGTACGCAAATGGCAGCGGCTACGGCGGCCGCCATTTGCGTTCCCTATTTTTCGCCGATTTATCTTACGTAAATATTTACGTAAGATAAAACGGCGAAAAAAAGGGGAACGCAAATAGCGTAGTGGGCACTATTTGCATTCCTTTATTTTTTGCCGTTCTAGCCTACATAAATATTTACTTTTGTAAATATTTGTTGGGGATGGTAGGGTTTTGCTTACTGATTACATATTTCGCCTCTCATCCAGGGAGCTCAAGGTGGGGTACGTGGTGTCATCCCTCCCCCCCAATATTTACTTTCGTACATCCCTAGTCACCACGCCTAAAAAAAAAGATATTGTAGAGCTGGAAGAAGTGCAGAAAAGGGCAACTAAAACGATGAAGAGGCTGGAGCATCTCCCCAATGAGAGAGGTAGGGATGTACGAAAGTCACTTACCTTTTCGAAGGGTGACATTTGCGGTGGGGGGGAGGCGCTCCGTTCCTCCCCCCGAAATTCCCTCCGGCCGGCTGCGCTCCACGGAGATTCCGCAGAGCCGCCGGCTGGGGCCGCCCGCAGCCAGACATCCAGCCAGTGGGCAGCCTGCAAGGACGCAAATTTTGTATTTGCCTGTATTTTGCCTTGATAAGCTACGTGAATATTTACGTAGCCTATCACAGCCAAAAAAAACCCAGCAAATGCAAATGGCGGCGGCTACGGCGGCTACCACTTGCGTTCCCTTTTTTTTTGTCGTGATAGGTTACGTAAATATTTACGTAGCCTATTACGACAAAAAAAAAAAAAGGAACGCAAATGGCAGCCACTACGCCATTTGCGTTCTTTTTTTTTTTTCCGTAATAGCCTATGTAAATATTTACATTGGCTATCACAGCAAAAAAAAAGGGAACGCAAATGGCAGTCACCGTAGCTGCTGCCATTTGCGTTCCCTTTTTTTTTCCGTCATAGGCTACATAAATACTTACACAGCCTATCACAGCTTCCGCAGGGACGCAGATGGCTTTCCTGCGTTAGCCGTGATAGGCTACGTAAGTATTTATGTAGCCTGTCATGGCTATATGGAAGAAGTCTGCGGCCGCCATGTGCAGTGCAGCGCAGACGGCAGCAGGTAGGTGCTCCATTCCGTGCCTGTTCGCGGGGGGGGGGGGGGCGGGGAGCTTCGTTCCGCCACGGATTTCATTCCATCACCAAGATCCGTGGCGGAATTCTCTGACATCCCTAGAGAGAGAGTTCCAACAGCTGGGATTGTTTAGTTTGGAAAAAAGGAGTGTGAGGGGAGACATGACAGCGGTCTACAAGATTATGCATGGTGTGGAGAATGCGGATAGGGAGACATTTTTCTCCCTTTCTCAAAGTACCAGAAACCAGGCTCATCCCATGAAGCTGACTGGTGGGAGATTCAGGACAGGTCAAAGGAAGCACTTATTCACACAGCACAGAGTTACACTGTGGAAGTCTCTACCACGGGATGGAGGGATGGCCACCAGTTTGGATGGCTCAAAAGGGGTTGGACAAACTCCTGGAGGAAAAGGCTGCTAGTCCTGATGGCTCTGTGCTCCCTCCAGTACCAGAGGCAGTGATCCTATGTGCGCCAGTGACTGGGGAACATGGGTGGGAGGGTGCTGCTGCGCTCATGCCCTGCTTGTGGGTTCCTGGTCGACAGCTGTTTGGCCACTGTGTGCAGAGAATGCCGGACCCTTGGTCTGATCCAGCAGGGCTCTTCCGATGTTCTTACGTGCACAGGAAACCAAACATGGGGTTTCGGCCTCTGCTTAGCCCGTTCCCCTGGAACACAAGTGCCCTCGCAACGCCTGCCTGTCCCTCCCCCAATCCCCGAGAGCCCCCCCTGCTTTCAGCCCTGCAGAGAATTAGATGAGCCCCCCTTTGAAGACAGGTGGCTGAAATGGGACATAGGACGCTGCCTTATCCTGGGTCAGACCCTGGGCCCACCTAGCCCGGTGCTGTCGAGGCTGACTGGCAGCAGTGGCTCTCCAGGGTTCCAGGCAAGGGATTCCAGCCCTCCCTGGAGAGGCCGGGGACTGAACCTGGCCCCTTCCACGTGCAAACCAGGCGCTCCACCACAGAGCCACGGCCCCCTCCCCTCCCGAAATGCAGGAACCGGCTCCCTTGGAGAGCGCGGTGTTTGCGAAGAGAAAGTTCTGTCCAGGGAGTGACCGCATGGGTAGGTCCTCCTGTGCCAACTGGCCCCGGACCTCCTTGCTACCCCAGCAGACGCCCCGATGGCCCCGCAGCACACCGGGGGAGCAGCCCCTTGCCCACTCCGCCTCCCCGCCTCTCCAGCAGCCGCAGCACCAGTGTTGCTCCTTCTCACGCATCAGCTGCTGCCAACGCTGTGGCAAGACCCCTCGCAGCAGGGAAGGTTTCCCCTCCTTTGCAAAATGGGAGACCAACAGACGACCTGAGGAGGGGGAGTGGCTGTTATCTACCGAGAGGCCTTGGTCTTCACCAGACCCCCTCTCTGGGAGACCAAGGCTGCTGAGTGCATGTACTGGAGGCTGGGCCCGTTGGGCAGTCTGGGGATTCTGCTCGTGTACCGTCCACCCCACTGCACGACTGACTCCCTGGCCGAGGTGCTTGAGGTGGTCTCTGATGGGCGGGTGCAGTCCCCTAACTTACTGGTGTTGGGGGACTTCAACGTACATTCGGGGGCTGCCCTCACAGGAGCACCTCGGGACTTCATGGGGACCATGGCTTCCTGGGAGCTGCACCATATTCCAACTGGGCCCACCGATGTAGCCGGTTGTGCACTAGACCTTGTGTTTGTTTCTGGAGAAGCGGGGAGGGAACTGGAAGCTGGGGGTGTATCCACCACCCCCTTGTCATGGTCAGATTGCTATCTGGTGCCGTTGGACTTCTCGGTTCCACAACCCCTCCCGCAGGGGGGGAGGACCCATTAAAATGAACAGCTGTATCTTCAGCCTATCACGTGGCGGTGAAGGCAGCCAAAAAGGAATATTATGCTGCCTTTATTGTGTCTGCAGAATGCTGTCCCAGGAGGCTATTCCAAGTGGTCCGGAGCCTGGTCGGTCCAGTTGTTCCAGAACTGCTGGAGCATTCTGAGGCCTCCTGTGAGACCTTGGCAAGGCACTTTGCGGATAAAAGTGATCGGATTAGGAGTGTTACTCCGTGCGCTATGGATACAGTTAGTGAGCGAGAGGCAGTCTGTGGCAAACCGGTTTTGTGGGATCGGTTCCAGCTTCTTCCTTCTGGGGAAGTGGACAAGGTGCTTTCATCTGTAAGGCCGACCACCTGCGTCCTTGCTCCTTGCCCATCTTGGCTCATTATGAGCTGCAGAGAGAGGCTGGGTGAGGGGATCAGGACGGTGGTGAACGCCTCCCTTGAGGAGGCAGTGATGCCATCAGCCCTCAAGGAGGCAGTGATAAGACCGCCTTTAAAGAAGCCCTCCTTGGATCCCCAAGTTCTGAACAACTTTCGCCCAGTCTCGAATCTGCCAGTCTGGGGCAAGGTGATTGAGCGGGTGATGGTGCTGCAGTTGAAGGCAAACTTGGAAAAGGCCGATTATCTGGATGCATTTCAGTTGGGCTTCAGGCCTGGGCATGGGACAGAAACGGCCTTGGTCGCCTTGGTGGATGATGTGAGGAGGGCTCTGGATAGGGGCGAATGCTCCTTCCGTGTTCTCCTCGACCTCTCAGCAGCTTTTGATACCGTTGACCACGGTATCCTCCTGGACCGCCTGGAGGGGCTGGGCATTGGAGACACCGTATTGTGGTGGTTCCGGTCCTTCCTCTCCGGCAGGTACCACAGGATAGCACTGGGAGAGGATGTTTCGGACCCGTGGCCGCTCACTTGTGGGGTGCCACAGGGTTCCATCCTCTCCCCGATGCTATTTAACATCTATATGAAGCCGCTGGGGGCTATCATCAGGAGGTTTGGGGTGCAGTGTCCTTAGTATGCGGATGACACGCAGCTCTACCTCCCATTCAAATCTTCACCAAGGTTGGCCATAGAATCCCCATCCAAATGTCTGGAGACGGTGAGTGGCTGGATGGGGAGGAATAAGCTGAAACCTGACAAGACCGAGGTACTTTTGGTGGGAGACAAGAGGAGGCTGGGGGATGTTGACCTGGTGTCGAATGGGGTACGGCTACCCTTGAAAGACCAGGTCCGCAGCCTGAGGGTCATTTTCGACTCCCAGCTGTCCATGGAGGCTCACGTGTCAGCTGTAGCCGGACAGCGCTGTACCAACTCCATCTGATATGGCGGCTGCACCCCTTCCTTCCCTACCGTCTGCTCCCATCGGTAGTACATGCCCTGGTCTTAGGGATGGGGGAGAATTTCTCCCCGAAACTTCGGGGGGCCGAGTCCCAACGCATTCGGTCCTCCGAAGGTTGTTTGGGGAGAAATTCTCTGCCCCCCCGCCCCCCCTGGGATGGGACTTACCTTTCACGAATGTCCTTCCCGGCGGCGGGTCCCGGTGGCGGTTCGGCAGGTCTTCGTCGGGGGGAGGGGGCGGCAGCCAGTCTTTCGACCGGCTGCCGCTGCCGCCATTACAAGAAAAGTAAAAAAAAACAAAACACCCCTCTGATAGGCTACGTAACAATTAACGTAGGCTATCACGGCTAGATTTGCAAAGTCAGCCATGATAGGCTACGTTAATCATCACATAGCCTATCACAGGTGACTTAAAAAAAAAAAAAGCGCGTACGGCTAATGGCGGCCCCCATAGGGAGCCGCCATTCGCGTTCCTTATTTGGTCCCTGTAGTCTACGTAAAGATTTACGTAGACTACGGTGAAAATAAGGACAACGCAAATAGCGTTGCCCTTATTTTCGCCGTAGTCTACGTAAATCTTTACGTAGACTACAGGGACCAAATAAGGAACGCGAATGGCGGCTCCCTATGGGGGCCGCCATTTGCGTACGTGCTTTTTTTTTTTTTCAAAGTCACCCGTGATAGGCTACGTGACGATTAACGTAGCCTATCACGGCTGACTTTGCAGATCTAGCCGTGATAGGCTACGTAAATCATTATGTAGCCTATCACGGGGTGTTTTTTTTTTACTTTTCTTTTGAAGTTCGCGGCCGGGGAGATGGGGCGCTTCTCCCCGGCCTGAATTTCGGCCGGGCGGGGCGGGAAGCCTCCCCCCCGGCCTGAATTTCGGCTGGGCGAGGAGGGAAGCCTCCCCCCCAGGCCTGAACTTCGGGGGGAGCAGCGAAGCGCCTCCCCCCCACCGCGAAGCAAGCTGCGAGACCAGGTAAGTGACTTTCGTGCATCCCTACCTGGTCTCCTCTTGTTTAGACTACTGTAATGCGGTCTAGGTGGGGTTACCCTTGAAGACGGTTTGGAAGGTGCAGCTGGTACAGAATGCAGCGGCTTGCCTGATGAAAGGCAGCCACCTGTGAGATCACAGTGCTAAAGGAGCTGCACTGGTAACCAGATGTTTTCCGGGCCAAATTCAAGGTGTGGTTCCGGCCCAGCCTATCTCAAGGAGCGCCTCCAGCATCACCAGACAGGCCGCTCAACAAGATCGGCCTCGGATGGCCTTCTTTCTGTCCCATCAGCCAGGACAGCTAGGCTGGTGAGGTTGAGGGAGAGGGCCTTCTCTGTGGTGGCCTCCACTGTCTGGAACTCCCTCCCTAGGGAACTCCGCCATGTCCCCTCTTAATGAGCTTCCGCCATGCATGGTTGTTCAGGCAGGCATTTGGGGTGGTTTAGGTAATTTTAGAAATGTGATGTTTTTAATGTTGAGTTGTATTGTTTTGAACTGTTTTAATGTTGTACTTCGCCCAGAGTGGCTGGGTGACCAGCCAGATGGGCGCTTAATAAATTTAATAAATAAACATAAATAAATAAATAAATTTCTTCATTGAAATGCGAAGCGGAGGGAAGGGCAGAGATGGCTGCTTCTGGCTGGTCCCAAGAGAGGTGCTGAATCTGCATCTCCTCCTGAGACGTCAGAATTGGGGGGACCACCTCCCCCCCCAGTTGTCCTATTTTACACACTCAATCCCAAGCACTGAACTTGTACCCGTAGACGAGAGAGGGACTCAAGCTTGCCCGAGAGCGGCGCCCTTTGCCTTGGAAGCACCACGCCACCTCCAGGTCTGCAGCCAGCCTAAGGGGCTCCCTGGCAAGGGGTAGTACTCTGCGCATGCCCACAGGCACTCTCCCCTCACGTGTGGCTGATGCCCTCCATGGGAGATTCTAAAGCGGAGGAGGGAGAGCGGCCATCTTTCTCCTTCCTGCTCCTGCCCCATTCATGAGCAAAGCAGGGGCTGGCTGGCGTGACAGCGTACGGGAAACCTTTATACTTTATTTCTCCCCATTTTTCAAAGGACTGGCTGCGTGGAGGAGGGAGGGGAAGCACCATGGCTGCTCTGTGCCCCCCACCCCACCCCAAGGGAAGGGGACATGTCTGGAGAAGATAGGCTCCTGGGCAGTCCTCCAAGAGTAGCCTCCGTCTCCTCGCCTCCGCCTCCTCGCCTTCGCCCGGCTGCCTCTTGCCTCAGCACAGCTAGGCCTCGGGCACCATTCGGCTCCAGCCGGCATCCAGCCGAAGGCCTCACAAAGGGAAGGCGCCGCTGAGTGCCTTGCAGGGGCAGAGGGCCCAGGACTCCTGCACCAGGCGCATGACAGGCAGAACTTCAACAGGTGCGGCTTTTCCTACAGCACATGAGGGTGGAAGCAGAAGCTGTGGATATCCTGGCTGTACTTCGGTGGCAGGACAGCCAGAACTTCCACAGGTGCAGTTCCCACCTCTAAATGCTGGGGGTGTTGTAAAAGGTAACCTAAAAGCCAGTGTACGTGCCTTAAGCAGCACGTAGTATTGTGAGAGCTGCGCCTGCCTGGAATGAGTGAACAGTAACCCTAAGATAAGGTAGCTGGGCAAACTGCTAGCAACCAACCAAAGTGACGCGCTGGCTAAGGAATGCCAGCCGAGGTGATAAAACTATAGCGCGGGAGTTGCCCACGGTCGACTCTGCTTTTGAGCGTGAGCTCCTTTGTCAACCTGTTTGCAAACCATAAAATCGAGTTGGACCCCGCCTGAAGTTGACTCTCCTCTTCGGGGCAGATTGGACTAGCCTCTGGGGGTGAAACTAGCATTTTGTGCAACAATCTGTCGAACATCAGGAGTCCCCTTGGGCCACGCCGGGGTCGAACGACAAGACCAGCGAAGGTACCCGTGGGGTGCGCCGGACCGCCGTCGAGGTCTGCCACGGCACTGGAGAACGGGGGCAGGACCCCCGGGAGGTGAAAGGCGTGGACTCCATCGATTGAGTCAACCAGGCTGAACGGGTCCGGAGGGACAGCGCCAGGGTGCTGGGCGGAGGAAGTGTTTGATTTCCCTTGTGTCTTTCTGTTTGAGTTGTCTTTCTGGCTGGAGACCATCGGCCTATTCAGTCTCCCCGCTACTGGGCTACCGGACAGCATGCTGAATCGGTGGCCAGGGGATTGCAAGAAATGCTGGCTTGGGGCTACTGAATGCTGGCTACTGAAGAGAGCCAGAGCCCCTGGGCTTCCCAGCTGTGCTGGTTATTACCCTCGAGTTCCAGCACAGGGCTTCTGTCCGGCGTGCCGGGAGCGTGAGAGACCATTCGCAAGGTCATTGATGGGCTGGTGAATGGACTGAGGGGCTGGGCCTGCGCCTACCTAGGCGACGTTGCCATTTGTAGTCCGACCTGGGAGGCCACGTGGGTCTGGTGAGACAAGAGGTGAAGCGCCTGCAAGAAGTGGGCTGACTATCAAAGCCACCAAGGGTCAGTTGGGATGGGGGGAGGTCACCTCTTTGAGGCATCAGGCCAGGAGTGAAAATTCGAAGCCTGCGGAGGCCAAAGTAGAGGCTGTCCAGCAATGGCCCCTGCCAACTATGAAGAGCAGGTTCTGTCCCCCCTGGCGCTGGCTGGAAATCACCGGCGCTTTCCTCCTAATTTCACTTCCACAGCAGCCCCTCTGACCACCTCGTGTAAAAAGCGCCAACCGGTGAGGGTTCAGGGGACCGAGACCTCCCCGAGCTTGCAGCCTCCCAAGCGGTACCCTGACCTGTCAGGGTGGAAGACATCTAACCAGGGTAGGAGTGACATCCGGCCACCTGGGTGAGGGGAAGGAAGAACGCTGGCTGGGGTGACGTAAGCCTGCCTTCTGCACCGCATGGCCCTGTGTCAGATAATGCATCCTGTGGAAGCCAGGACAAAGGTGCGATGGCAAGTTGTGGCCGTGTGGAGATTTTACTTGACACAGGCCTGTGAATGTGCGGAGGAAGACAATGGACAAGCTCAACATCACATCACACTGGGAACATCATGGACCTTGCCCCTAACCCTGATTTGTAATTGGAGGGCCCAAGATCTCGAGAGGCGCTAACACTGTGTGTGGGGCAGAAAGCGTAGGGCTTTTGCCCAAGGTAGCCCCCCAAAAGTGGGGGAGGTGGTAGCGTAGGGGGAGGGTAGAACCTGTTGAGCTATTCCCTGGGGGTGGAGCTGCCACGATGGTTTGAAATAGGTAGGGATGCCAGAGAATCCCGCCATGGACTGAAATGGGATCGAGTTCCCTTCAGTCCGTGCCACGGAATCCTCTGCGGAACGGCGCCACGAGGTCCTGCGGATCCAGCAGTCATGCGGCTTTTTTTCGTCGTCCGCAAAGAGTCGCAAAATTTTAGTAAATAAGAATTAGGGATGGCAGAGAATTCCGCCATGGATCTCGGGGAGTGCATTCGGCCCCCTGAAATCTGTGGCGGAAGGGCCTGCCACCCCCCGCCCCCCCGCGGATCCCCCCTGGAACGAGACTAACCTGGGGCGGATCTTCCGGGCGGCGGCGGCTCCAGCGGTGGCTTCGGCGGCGGGGGCTGGTCTTCCGACCGGCTGCCGGTGCCGCCATTTGCAGTTTTTTGGTGTTTTTTTTTTACTCAGACGTTTTAGGCTACGTAAAAACTTACGTAGCCTAAAACGACTGGGTAAAAAAAAAAAAGGGAGTATGCAAATGGCGGCGGCTATGGCCGCTGCCATTTGCATTCCTTATTTTGGGCTGTCTTAGTCTACGTAAATAATGACGTAGACTAAGACGTCAAAAATAAGGAACGCAAATGGCGGCGGCTGTAGCCACCATTTGTGTATGCGGTTCCCCCCCCCCCCCCGAGCCCTCCAGGGCCGGAAATCCGGCTGCGGACGGCTCTGGCCTGGCTGGGCCTGGCCGGCTGCTCCGCAGAGCTGCCCCGGAGCACAGCCGGCCAAGGAGGATTCCGGGGGGGAGGAACGGAGAGCCTCCCCCCCCTGTCCAGGATTCCGGGGGGAGGGACGGAATGCCTCCCCCCCACCATCAACATAATCCGCGAAAGGTAAGTGATTTTCGTACATCACTAATAAGAATGCAGTGTAGTATATTCCGATAATAAATACGTGAGTTTTTTTAAAAAAGGAATTGCGTTCACCACCTTGTTTGTGGGTGTTCCAGGACCGGCATGGTCATTTTAAAGGGTTTTTTTCCTTTCTTTAAAACAGCGTTGCTTTAAACAAAGAGTTTATCGCTCAGGCACACCTAAGACAGCCTTCTTTTGGGAAGCCCCGAGGAAGAGGAAGTGTTTTGGCTGAATGGAAACGGAGACGGAGGATTTCAATAAAAAAAAAAGGTAAATATTTACAAAAATAGCGATTCTTACGGAAGTTATGCAGCCTCACGGAGACAGCTGGGCACCGGAACTATGGCTTTCGGTACGGATTTATCTTTGTAATTTTTGGAGCAGAAAAAAAAGAGGAGAATTCCGGGGGCTTGTGAATGGCGGAACAGAGCACTGGCTGCAAACTGCGGAAGTCAAGCGGCACTGAAGGTCCACCATTCGTACACCCCTAGAATTAGGCGAGTTGCAGACATGTGAATAGCCACAGAATCATAGAAGAGCAGGGTTGGAAGGGGCCACAAGACCATCGAGTCCAACCCCCCACATTAAGTACCTGACTGTGCTGAATGTACTCCGTAACTTTGCTTCTGTTTTGCGTTAGAGAAGTGCGTTTATATCTGCTTTTGTGCCTACGGCTCCTGCCTTTTGGGGGTGCGAACTGTCTTTCTCCTCTGCGTCATCGAATGCCTTCCCTCAGGGTCAGCTGAGGGCATGCATGGTCCTCTGCGTCCCCCTGACCGCTGCAACAGCAGCCGCTTCTCCCGTGCAAAGATCACGATGCGATGCCTGGCCAAGTCACTGACAAGGGGGAGAGGTGTGGGCTGGGGACTGCCTGTGTTGCTACGTGTTTGAAAATGCACTGCGGCTTAGGCCCCACTTTCCGTCTGTATCAGCAAGGGGTACTTCACGAGACCAGAAAGGGCAGTCTAAACCGAATGTTTGCGGAGGGATGCTGCATGTGCTGAAATGATGCTGTCGAGATGGGAATGAGATTTTTAACGTGGTCTAAGCAAGTGTAAACATTTACTGGAAGTCACTGGTGGGATATATTTGTACACTGGAGTACCACTGGATCTGAAATCCTATGCGTTATGCTCTATCCCACTGTTGTATCGGTTACTGTTATCTTCTCGCTGTGTCTTTTTGCTCTGCATCTGTCATGCAAACGCAATACTGTATCTGGTTTAATTGCTTAATAGACAGCAGTATATGGAGGCAACATATATGATTTGTTTCCTTGTTAAATGCACAGGGGCATACGGAATCTATGAAAGTGCAAGGGGTGAAGTGTTTTGGATTTGGTTTCAGAAGAATGGCGGGCAGTCAGGTGAGAATTTACCCAGAGATATGCAGGACTGAATGCAGGAATTAACAGCACAAGTACACTGATATGCTAGAGAGTTGGCAATTTTCACAGTTTTAGCTTTGGTTCTCACAGCTGTAGTCACAAACAGTGAAGGCCACAAAACTTGCTACTGACAGAAGCTAGAGCAATGCACAGTGGTTGCTCTTCACACTGCGTACCTCCTACCTGACAAGGGATGCTTCTTTCTGTGCTGTGAGAAACTTATTTTGCTGCCAAGAGAGAAAGGCCTTGATAAGGGCTCTATGAAGTCCAATGACCAATGACCTGGGGAGGTGGGGGGCTCTCCCACACTGGAGGCGTTCCAGACGAGGCTGGACAGCCACCTGTCAGGGATGCTCTGCCTTGGACTCCTGCACTGAGCAGGGGGTCAGACGCGATGGTCTTCTAAGCCCCTTCCAACCCCACTATTCTATGACACTATGATTCTAGGGTTCTGTGACTGGAACATGCATGTATCCAGCCCATGTGGGAGTCACTGAAGTCCCCTAGCATTACAACACTTCCTCCTTTGGAGGCCTCGCTGATTTCATTTTCCATTTCAGCAGCACCTTGAATATTCTGCTCCAGGAATGATGGCATGTCCCCAGTGCTAAATTATGTTTGGAGCCTGGTCTTGCCACCCACAGCACTTCTGAGGACATGTCTGCCCCTTTCAGTCTGCTGGACACTCTCTACCGTGCAGAGCGACTCCGCGGCCAGGACGCCCTTCCCTGTCTTTCCTCTGGAGCGTCTGTCCAGACTTGGCAGGATCCCACTGGCTCCTTCCATTCCATCAGGTCTCCGTTCTGCCCGCTGCATCTCGGCTCCCCTTTCGAACCAGGCACTCCGACTCCCACGCTGATGTATGACTCTTGTGACCCTCACGCTGACGGATGTATCACTCCATGTGCAGGGGAACTGGAACACTCCTCTGCATGAGGGCTGACCAGTCGCCAGGATGTTCTGCCACTCTGTGCAGCCTTCTAAACGTCATGGGATATGACTACGCAACAAAGCGTGCGCGGACACACAAGGGGAACGCACAGCTGTATCGCCGCAGCGACTGCCATGTGTGTCAATTACAATCACACACCAGCTTTGCCCCCCCTGCAAACAATTCTGTGGATGCCCATGGCAGCTCCCTGTGTTCCTAGAGCTGTTCGGGGAGCTACCATGGGGCAAACAGAAGGTGGATTTCCTTGCAGGGATGGGAAGAAATTAGTTCTGTTTTCATCCAGCTTGCAGGAGAGAAGCCATGGCTGAGAGTAGTTCACCCTTTCCACGCTCAACCACTTTCCCCCTGCAATGCCACCCAAGCTGCCTGTTTGCCTGTCCCTGATTCGTGGGAGAAGCACGTGTCTTGAGCCCAGTGCAGAGAGGAGAATGGCCGTGAACCCCTAAGCCTTATCGCTGTAGAGATAAGAGGGGCATGGGGGGTTGTGTGCCTACAGAATCACGGCCTTCTTCCGATCCCATGGTTCCTAAGTCTGCATTCTTTGATGAAGCAGAGTCCTGGTTTTACCATTTCAGGCTCACCGTTCCACGGTGTTTGGGTCATCTCAACTGGCTGGAAACTCAACCAGGGATAATGTGGGAGATGTGCGCCAGCCACGGCCTAGTGTCTGCCACATTAATGCAAACGATGTGAATCAGGTACAAACAAAACCCACAGCTTTTGGCATCCCTTTGACTCAAGCAAAAACACCCATGTTTTAAAGCTGTCTCAGCTAGTGCTCACTACCACGTGTTGTGGCAGCGTGTTCCTTAAAGAAACCCTGCGTCGTGTGAAGGATGCTTCCTATGCGTCCTTTTCTCTGTCGCCAATCTCTTTTCGATCACTTTCACTGGATGAACCCAAGGTCTAGGATGAAGAGAGACGAATAAAGACAACTCTCTTGCCTATCCACTCCATCTGCCGTTACTGATCTTCTCCTACAGGGATCTCTAAGCAGCTCTGGAGGAACCCCGATGGCTGCTTTCTAAAGAGAGGGGTGCTGAGCCTCGTCCTCGCCTGCAAGACATCTCCCCCTCCCAGCTGATCCCAAATGCGTGGCTCTTGGCCCGGATTCTCATGCGACAAAAAGGCCATAGTTAAATATTCCGAAGCATTCTTCCTCTTTAGTAGGTTCACAGGGTGCGTAAGTGAGGCCTGGCACGCAAAGGAGGGTCCCAAGGGTGCATGGCAGATGAACCCTGTCACGCAGCAGGGGAGGGCTCCTTCCTTCTACTGCAGCAGCAAAGCGCTGTCCCTCACTGAGGGCTTTCCTAGGGCGTGTCTCCACAGTCAATTGGCTGCGAGCTGGCTCCGTTTAGAGGCCGTTTGGAGCACAGGACGTCGTGACCATCCCAGAGCCACCCTGGAGCGTATCACAGAAAAAGCAGATTTCCTGAGACTGCTTCAGTGTGATTGTTTTCCTCAAGTCGGGTTCTCCGTGGTATAGCTGTGGTTTGCCTCAAGCCCCACATTGACCCCGGGTACGCTAGCCCTGCCCAGGAGTGTGCCTTTCACCATGACCCTGGTCGAGGGGTGTTTCCTGTGTGTTTTCTGTCCCTGCACAAACCCATTAGTTTCTCCTCAGAAGTGACTCTCCTTGTGGACAATGAGGCTTGTCCCTTGAATGAGCACTTCAGAATTTACAGATATCTCCCACAAGCGAAATAGCACATTTTAAAGCACGGATTCCCTAAAGGCTGTACAGCACTATGTTGAAGCTGAGATTCTCCGTTGTTTGGTTTATTGCCATTCTGAAGTATCCAATTCACACCTATGTAGCCTCAGGTTAGAAAGGGGCCTGGCTTGCCGTCCTTATCTTTCCCCTGCCTGTCTTTCCCAGCACAACCATATGTGTTTCTACTCAGAAGTAACTCTCATTGTGGTCAATGAGGCCTGTTCCCGAAATGCGCACTCCCAACACTACTGAGATTCCCATGCATTGAAATAACATGTTTCATTAATGTGGAGCTTCGATTGTTTGCAGCATCAGCAGCTTCAGGGGAGGGAGAATACTGTGTTCCTTGAATGGTTGTTGCTCTAAGGAAGTAATTAATGTTTGTGGGGGGGAGAAGGTGAGTGATTTTTGTTGAGACACAGGAGGAAACCTCCAGGATTTTATCAAAGGAGAATGGGGGGGTGGGGAGAGCCTGGATTGGGGGGGGGAGCCTCTCTTATTGGTTGAGCAGCCCTTGCCAGTCAGATGACATTCACTCCAATGCCCCTACCCCACCTGGAAGTAGGTTCTGTGAAGCGACTTGTACTGGTACGGTACACCCATTCGTGGAGCCCTGTGTAGACCAAAGCCAATCCCTAATTTTATTTTTTCCACCTACACTGGAAAATATTCCTGTTCCTTGTTGCACGACAGTACTTGAGTGAGGACCTTTATGCAGATCACAGCCTTGATTGAGGGCGCAATCCCACGCATGTTAAGATAAGGGAGGGGAGTCCTACAACTCCCAGCATTCCCAGCCACCCATGTTGGCTGGGGAATGCTGGGAATTGTAGGACTTCTTTCTGTCTAAACATGCATAGGATTGCACTCAGATTTATTGAAACTGATGACATCAATCAACTCAGACTGCTTTAATCGGTGACACCCCTAACATGTTTACTTGCTGCTTAGTCTAAGCCAGAAGGAAGCTTATCGTTATGCCCACTGATGAGGTTAACCTGCTGAAGGCAAGTAGTAACAGTCTCCCACCCGCAAACTGGGATCAGCCTCACGGAATCCTAGTCAACATGCCACAGTACTACGATCCTCAGACTCTCAGACCAGGCTCTATTGTAACCATAGAATGACCAGAAAGACAGAAAATAATAAATATAACATACTTTTATTATGTCACTACAGAAACAACTCTGTGATTAGCCTAATATAAACATCTCTATATTGCAAGTCACAGATAATGAATGAATAAATAACTAATAATTAACCAACGACTCTTTAATGCCTGTAACTGTAATATAAAACAGTGCTATCAAATGAAGAAAAGTCATATAAAGATTACCAGTATTAAAAGATATAAGCCATCTGTACACAGGTTGGAATATAAAATTTCTAAAATATAATCAACAAACACAAAAAGATTTCATCTCTGTAATATAGTAAATACACCCCAGAATAAATTAATATAATAGCTGTAAAATAGTAAAGCAGATAGCATTAATATTATATAGTAAGGTAACTTCTATTCCAATCAAGTAGCAATCTCTTTCATCCTTCAGATCTAGGCAGTGAAATTAAAAGACCATTAGCAGGAACCTAATATACAAATGAACACTAGCTACTGATGAGAGAAATATACAAAGAGCTAAGATAAATATGGAATTGCAGAAATGCATATGTAACTATGAATTTATAGGAACAATTTATAAGCCTAATACACACATGGATATAAAAAGGAGCACAACGAGAAAGTACAGCTTTAATTGGGACAGTATTAAAATAAAAAATAGAAAATTCTTTTATGCCTGTGATATAGTAAATAAGCAATCAAATAAAATAATATAACAAGTATAAAACATTAAATCAGCTAGAAATATTTTATAGTGGTAGATAACATACTGAAATCAAATGGGATATTCAAGACAACTCAGGAACTGCTCCAGCCTTCCAATCTAACCAATTACACACACACACATATATATACACCTATATACATTTAACTGCCCTCTGGGTGATGCTGAGGGCAGCCGTGCCGAATGGATATGTCCACTTCTCCCTCCTGCCCCACGGAAAGCTGCCCTCGCCCCGCCGATGTCCAGCGGCTGCCCCCTCCCGCCCCTCTGGGCTTGCCGCTCACCATCTCTCGGATGGGCTGTTGCTCTTCTCTTACAGGCTGCGAGACCTCCAGGCCACCAGGGGGTGTCCTCTACGGGTTGGACATGTCCTCCTTGTGCGGTGGAGAGGCAGGAAGGAGGGTCGTCCCCAGAGGCTGGCTTGTCGCCAGAGAGGATGTGCCCATGCTGCTTGGCTTCCGAAGGTTTTCTGCTGGACCGGCTGGCCTGGTGGGGAGACTGGGTGTTCTGCCCGCCACGCTGGCCTGCCCTCTCCACCCGCCGGCGTGGGGAAACTGAGCTGATGGTGGCTTTGGCTGAGAGGGATGCGCCACTGCCGGGTGAAGCATAGTTCTCAGCACTGGCTTCCACACAGATTGTGGCAGTGGTTGAGGCAAGGAGGTTGCTTGTTGCCCAGTCACTGAGCAAGGCGGTGGCTTCGCCTATGAACTGGGCAGCGGCTTGGAAACTATGCTCGGCAGTGGCTTGGGCCAAGGGGTCGGCACTGGCTTCGGCCCAGAGGTCGGCACTGGCTTCGGAAAGGAGATCTCCACCACTCTTGGCAACGTTGTCTGCCCTGGCTGTGGCAAAGCGGTCGGTGCTGGCCTGGGCACGCAAGCCTGCACTCGCCTCGGCAAAGAGCTTGGCAGGGGCTTCAGCAGGGAGCTTGGTGGTGGCCGTGGCAAAGAGCTCGGTGGTGGCTGTGGCAAAGAGCTCGGTGGCGGGCCTGGCAGTGAGGCTGGACATGGCTTTGGCAGTGAGCACGATAGTGGCCTTGGCAGAGGCGCAGGCACAGCTCTTCCCGGCGTGGCCAGCAACGTCTGGGGAACGGCGCGGGGAGAAGGAACTGGAGGGAGCTTCTGCGGAGGCAGGGATGGAGCTCTGCTCTGCCCCAGTGGGGAGAAGCCCTGCACAGACTCCGCTACGGGCAAAGCCAGGTTGCGCCTGGGGACGTGCTTCCAGGCTTCCTCTGGCTCCGGCTTGGCGCCTCTCTTTTTCCCCCTCGCCCCAGGGAGACTGGCCTTCACCCTTGCCTGGTCTTTGCCTTGATATTTACACTGATGTTCTTCAGAGCCCTGATCCCTCGGGGTGCGCTGGGGCCAAGAGGCATCCTCAGCCACCCCGGCAGTCTTCATGGGGGCTCTCTCCCCAGGCTCCGCGGTCTTGTGGGGGACTGTTTCTCCCCCCGTCGCCCCAGATGGCACAGGCTCAGATCTTGTCCCCTCATGTTTGTGCCCTTCCTGACTTTCCCCAGGTACCAAAGTGCGTCCCGTTCCCGGATGTCTTGGGGGTCTGGAGTGATCTGGGTCCAGACTTGTGGGGAGCCTTTTTGGGGAAGGTTCTCCTTCGGCTGACTTTGATTTTCTTTTCCCATTAATGGGAGGCTCTGGTGGTGCTTTCGCAGGTGGCTCCTGCGAGGTCCGGGCTCTGGAGGGATCCTGGGGAGTTTGCCCACGTCTTTGGACTGAGGATCAGGGCATTTTCTCTTCTGGCTAAGACCTGATCTTTTCTCCCAGGAAAACAAATCCACCGGGGCTGCCCCGGCCTTCAGGCACTGTGCTGCTAAGTGCCTATTCACTGTGTCCACCCCTGAAAGAGAGAGAAAAAGTGGAGCCCATGATTACAGGACAAGGAACCTTTGCTACTTTGCGGGCAGAACATGAGAGCAATTCTCCGATTCCCATAATTCAGAGGGGGCTCCACCTGCCCCTCGTCCAGTGTGGAAGGAGTTTCCTCCGCTGCCTATACCAAGAAGAAACATGGGAGGATCTGCCTCCCATCACCTCAGAGCATTCCTCCAAAAGGCAACTCTCCCAACCCTCTATAGGTGGTGTGACATGGGGGGAGTCGCTGGTTCCAGGGCTAAGCAGGGCGTTGGGGGGGTGGGGGGCTTGCAATTGGCATCCAGCGAGCTCCTTTTCACCTCCTTCATGCTGCGTGGGAGGTGGGGGGCCTTGCTGTTTTTAAGGCGGCTGATGGGCTCTCTTCCTATTGGTGCTGTTGGCGGGTCCAGCGCAGGCCGGGAGGGAGTGGGCCTGAGGCTGCAAGGCGGGGAATCGCCCAGGCCAGGTTGAGAGCAGGAGGGTTGTTCCTCTCGCCTGTACTGATCCCATTTACGCCTTGGGTGTCCTCATTTCTGGAGAGGGGGGCAATTTTCATACCTGACATGAAAAAAGGGAAACACACTCCAGACTGGGCGAGAGAGCAAAGCAGCACGAGACCCGTGAACCCACAGGGTCCAACTGATTGATTCCAGGGGAAATTTGGGACTATGGATCTGGATCTGTGGTCATCACTTAAGGATTTAAAAATACTCTTCCAAAATACAGGGCCTCAGTGTGCTGCATTCCTCAAAGCCCAAGGAATGTGTCACAAGTGGGTAGTGCCCTTTGCGAAAGCGACGGGAAAAGCTCGGGGAGACTGTGCACCAACAGGCATTCCGCAAGCAAGCCCCGCTTGGCAGGTGCATAGAGTCACCCTCTGAATCTTTGGCACACACCATTCAGTGCAGCGTTCTCAGCCGGGACCTGATTTAATTCTTCTGGGTCGTGGAGCTCCAGAGATGTTGGGACATCTGCCAGTTGGTGGGTGTCCGATGCCACTCCCTCGGCTCCTTTGGAATGAAATGAAGAGGAATCAGTGATCTACAACCAAAGGAGATCTTCTGTTCTTCCTTTCCTCTGCGCAAACGAAGGCAGGCGAAGCCTCGTTCTCTTCCCTGGGAGGCCCACCAGCCTAGGACCTCACAGAAAGTAATTAGAACGCAGGTGAAGACTTGCTGCATTTCTTCTTCTCCTTTGCTGGAGTCTGAATTTACTGCTGTTGCATTGGCGGTTTTCTTGTTCAGAATGATCAGTTGCAGCTGATAGCTATTAAGGTGAAAGTGTTTTATTCGTTGCATGAAATGGCGTGCATTGAATTTAAATGTTTTGTGATTTTAAAAAAGGAGTACCTTGTATTAAGTAAGCATTCAACATGGGCAGGTAATGGAGCAACCTCCCAGTATTCATGGGCCCCACGGTCTTATTAGGCTCACGCAAAACGTCCCTTCATCTCACTGGGGATGTGCACGCCGTCTTCCTGGGGGTGGGGCTCCATGGCCAGGACTCCCTCCCCCTCAGCCTCCCTTCATGTTGCCTCATGTTAGTAGAGCTGCCTTTGGCCTCTGCGGAAACCTGCATCCTTGGCCATCTCGCAATATTGGCTGATGGTGCTGATGGTCCAAAGGGCCATGCTCTCCATGATGGGTCTTGTGCTTCCTGGCACTTTCTCTCCAAGGAGCGTAAAGAGCTCAAGCGTGGAGAGCCAGCAGCCAAGCAGCTCCATGATTGTTCTCGTACAACCTACATTCCGCAGGCTCAAGCAAGTTTTCCTTGACTTGGGAAGACTCACAGTGCTAAAGAGTGAGGTCCCCATACTATTCGACTAAAAGCCCCCATCCCGAGAGTTGGGTCATTAACTCTTGCATTCCCCTAGTGTCTGTGCCGTGATGCATGACAATGTTTAAAGGACGTGGAACTTAGAAAACTGCTGCCAGACTTGTGTCCCATGTCAGATGATTTGTTAGGACTCTCCAACTGAGATGAAACCCATTTCAGTCAAAGACCCTCTGGCTTCATAATGCGGGTACTAAATTCCACTCCATGTGCAATGAGGGATGTTACATCTTTCAATTAGGAGTGTACGAAAGTCACTTACCTGGTCTCGCAGCTTGCTTCGCGGTGGGGGGGAGGCGCTTCGCTGCTCCCCCCAAAGTTCAGGCCGGGGGGGGGAGGCTTCCTGCCTCGCCAGGCCGAAATTCAGGCCGGGGGGGAGGCTTCCCGCCTCGCCCGGCCAAAATTCAGGCCGGGGAGGAGGCGCCTCGCCTCGCCCGGCCGCGAAATAAAAAGTAAAAAAAAAAAAACAACGCCCCCGTGATAGGCTACGTGACGATTTACGTAGCTTATCACGGCTAGATCTGCAAAGTCAGCCGTGATAGGCTACGTTAATCGTCACGTAGCCTATCACGGGTGACTTAAAAAAAAAAAAAAGCGCGTACGCAAATGGCGGCCCCCATAGGGAGCTGCCATTCGCGTTCCTTTTTTGGTTGCTGTAGTCTATGTAAATCTTTACGTAGACTACAGCGACCAAATAAGGAACGCGAATGGTGGCTCCCTATGGGGGCCACCATTAGCCATACGCGCTTTTTATTTTTTTTTTAAGTCACCCGTGATAGGCTACGTGACGATTTACGTAGCATATCATGGCTGACTTTGCAAATCTAGCCGTGATAGGCTACGTTAATCGTTACGTAGCCTATCATGGGGGCGCTGTTTTTTTTTTACTTTTCTTGGAATGGCGGCGGTGGCAGCCGGTCGAAAGACCGGCTGCCGCCCCCGCCCCTGTCGAAGCCCTGCCGAACCGCCGCTGCGACCCGCCATTGGGAGCGACATTTGGGAAAGGTAAGTTGCATCCCGGGGGGGTGCGGGGTGCGGGGGGGGTGCGGAGAATTTCTCCCCGAAACTACTTCGGGGGGCCGAATACATTGGCACTCGGCCCCCCGAAGTTTCGGTGAGAAATTCTCCCCCATCCCTACTTTCAGTGCAGGATGGGCACATGGCACTCAAAGACAAGATTCTGTGGTTGGGTCTTCTTAGCTTTTTTGCATTCATTAATGAAAAAACATGCCCTGCCGATGACCACTGAGGCCTCGGGACAGGCTGCGGACCATCTACTGAATAACGTCTCTCATACAAAACCCAATCAATGAAAACCCATAATGAGAGCCACAGTACTAGAATATTCTTCCATGACACTGACCAAAGAACCCACATCGCTCCCTCCAAAAAGTCCTCCTGAGCTGCTTTGAGAGCCACAAGATCCATTTGTGATCCATTCAGACAACTACGGGTGTCCAGCAGATAACTATGGAAGGCGGAAAGACTCATCCCATGTGGCAACTGCCTAGTCTCAGGTGACCCTCTGGCATATGGGTGATGTAACTGGTGTAGGGGACGGTTAAGGGCATGCAGGCAGGGAGGAGGGACACAGACCAGGTGAGATTTAGTGCAAGATGACGGCAGCGGAAGAAAGAGCAAGTGGTCTGCAGCACAGCGAGGTGCACCTCATCAGGAGCTCTTGACTGGCCAAGGCCCTTCTCCAGCTACCTTTTTGCAGGAACTGGTGGAAAGCCGGGAGCAAAGCAAAGATGAAGTGGTCAGGAGCAACGCCTGGTCCCAGGAGGGGATCTCCACTAGGGACCCTTCTGTGTGGAAGTCAGCACTATGGCGGGACCTAAGCCCCCTTCCCTCTCCTCAGCACCCGTAGTCTCCTCCTCAGCCCTCGGCTCCTCCGTCTTCCACCCCCAGAGCAGCCGCCATGCCTCGCTACTCAATCGTCCCTGGCCAACCCCTCAGCTTCCTCCCCGTGTTCCCAGCCTGCTGCCTGTCCCCACTCCCTGCCTGCGTCCCTGGCGGGCTGGCCATGGCAGCAGCAGCAGCAGCAGGCGGGGGGCCGATGCCGCCTTGGTCTGTCGCTCGTGCTGACGCGTGGGGTTTGCTGTGTGGGGGAGAGGGATTCTAGTGGGCTTGATGTGCAGGCGGTAGAATGGGATCATGCGGTGAAATGTTTTCACCTGCTGTTTGTTTGCACATCCAGTTTGTCCTTCAAGGCTCAGGAGGGGGTCTGGGTTTGGACCCAACCCCTCTGGTGGACGGTAGGATCCTAGGTGTGTTTACTCAGAAGTAAGTCCTAATGTGTTCAGTGGAGGTTATGCTGGAGGGACTAGGGCCATGAGTCACTGAACCTGAACTCGAAGGGCTAATATGTACCTGAGCAAGGTGGGAGGGGTTCCCTGAGAGGTCCTCCTGCCTTCTCCTGGTCTTCTCCCTCTCCCTTCCCATCTTCTTCCTCCTTCCTCCTGCAAGTGATGCTGACCATGGGGCTGATTTCAGCCAGCTTACCTTGAGACGTGAGTTGGTTATGACTCCAGTAAAAACACATCTGTTACACTTACCGTGAGCTGTTTTCCCCTGACTTCTCCCGGAGCAAATCCAAGAGGTATGGGTTAGCTGCAGGCTCCCTGTTGATGGGCAGAGCTTTCACAGTTTTCAAGCCCAGTCCAGGGACTTGCAAGTCTAGAAGGAACCCACTCCGACAGGAGATGAAAGAGCAACCCAAAGCAGAGCCCGATGTCCTGCTCCCTGCTCACCATCGAGGGAACAGCCCACATCAGGAGACAGAGACTACAGCGAAGGGCACAGTCAGAAAACCCTGAACCTTCAATGAGAAACGTAGATAGCAGCAAAGGTGATGACCAAGAGAAAAAACGGGGCATGAGCCATGCATGAAATGGAACATATCCACCCAAGGGGAACAGTATTCACGATCCCTCCAGGAACAGCCTGGAGAGGTCTTGGCCAAAGGCCGCCTCTGCACCAGCCCTCCCCTGGATACTGTCGTGGGAAAAGAAGGAGTGTAGTGGGACTGCAGGGCTATCCTACTTGTCCATTCAGAAGTAAGTACCATTGTGTTCAATGGGATTTACTCCCAGATAAGTGTGTATAGGATTGCAGCCTTAAAGGAGTTGTGGGTCACCATGGACTAAGTTCCATTTATTTTCACGGGGCATTGCTTCACACCTGGTTGCAATAGCTCTTCATAATGATAATAATTAATAATTAATATGCAGTGATTATGTTATTTTTAGTATTAGTATTATTTAGGGATGTCAGAGAATTTCTCCACGAATCCTGGGGAGGCCGAATGCCAGCGCATTCGGCCCCCCAAAATTGGTGGAGAAATGGTCAGCCCCCCCGCCCCCCCCGGGATGGGACTTACCTTGTTCCAATGTCCATGGCGGCGGCGGCTCTGATGGCGGTTCGGCGGTGGTGGCAGCCAGTGTTCTGACCGGCTGCTGCCGCTGCCATTTCCAAGTAAAAACAAACAAACAAACAAACGTGATAGGCTACATAAAGATTTACGTAGCTTATCATGGCTAGTTTTTAAAAAAACACCGTGAAAAAGGAAAAGCCACAAGAAGAGGAGCGAGATCATAGAACACAGGGAAGACTCAGATCGGGGGGGGGGAGGGGGAAGCACGTGTAAGGGGAGTCTGTTTTGGTCGTGCCTTTGAATCGGAAGCAGAAAGCCCCGTTTTGAATGCGGGATTTTAGGCTGGTGTAAAGATGCTCAGTGACTCACTCTGCCTGGTAGAAAACTCATCCTCCCAGGCGCCCTTCGTCTGTCTGTCCAACAATGAGTGACCTTCACCTTGACCTCCAGAGAGGAAGGCCTGGTCTGAGATGCCGAGATGCTTCAAACATAGTCACGTGAAGTCCCTTTTGGCTCTCGCTGGACTGGTGGACTAACTCATTCTGCCTTCATTTTTCTGGAGTGCTACGTTTGTGAACGCGAATAGTAGGCACCAAGTGTGGCAAGGTCCTGTTGCTGGCATTCATATTACCTTTCTTCCTGGTATCCTTTTGATTCCTGTGTTGCAGTAAATTGGGGGGGGGGGCTAATAAGGAAATAGCATTGTGTGGTGTATGTGCCATGAATGGGAAAGTCCCGAGTTCACATTTCACCGTTGCCATAGACTCCCTAGATATCCCTCGGTAAGCCTCTGGGAAGTTAATTTTCCAGATCCATTTCTACATTCTAGGGCAGTCCGAGGTTCATTGTGCCTAGTAGAGGGTGAGGCTATCAATGGCATTTAGTCATGATGACCCTATACTGCCTTCAGGATCAGAGCCAGTTGCCCCTCAATACCGGTGCTGAGGAACAATGAGGGAGCTTATGTGCCAAGTCCTGCTGCTTGTGAGTTTCTCAGAGGCATCTGGCTGGCTCCTGCAGGAACAGAGCGCTGGACCAGAGAGGCCTCTGGCCTGATCTAGCACAGCTCTTCACATGGTCTTATGAGCTGGCAGGAGAAAACCAGCTGTCAACTGGATAGAGAAGTTATATAGAGACTGTGTTTGAAAAATAAAAATAAATCATGATGTCATATTAAGTTCAAGAGATGTATTATTTATCTAGTACAATCAATGTGTGTGTCATGTTTAGAGAGTAACAAACAAGACTAGTCCCTGCCCCAAGGAGCTCACAATCTCCAATTTGATACAAGAGAGAGCCACAGATGGGGGCTCTGGAAATGAGGAATTATGATGAGCAAGTGCCGTTACACCTAGCTGGACTTTTTTCTGCTGAGGACCAAGGGGGAACGTCAGAGATTCTGTGGAAGAGGTGGATTTGAAGAAAGGATTAGGGGGAAAGAACTGGAAGGAAGCATAGTGTCCAGATCATGGGAAGTCATAGTTCTGCTCCATTCTGCACTGGTCAGGCCACATTTGGAGTACTGTGTTCAGTTCTGAGGATAACATTTTAAGAAGGGAATTGACCGAGTGGGGCATGTCCAGAGGAGGGCGGCCAATACGGTGAAGGGTCAGGAAAGCAACTTCCAAGAGGAATGGTTGAAAGGATTCAGTATGCTTATCCTGGAGAAGAGAAAACAAAGGGGAGACATTATCACACTCTTCAGATACCTGAAAGGTTGTCATGGAGGCAAGGGAGCAGAGTTGTCCTCTGTTGGTTCAGAGGGCAGGAGTACAACCAATGGGTGGAAATGGAGGTATTTCAGGTAAACATTAGGAGAAATGTCTTACCAGTAGGAAGTGTTTGAGATGGTCTCTTTCGCTGGAGTTATTTAAGCGGAGCCTGGATGCTGCTGCTTCATCCTGCATTGCAGGTCCTTCACTGAGCAAGGGGCTGGGCTAGATGGCTCCTGAGATGCCTTCCAACATGATGTTCCTGTGGAAGTGGTGGCCTTGCACAGGTGTTCTGGAAGGGCGTCCCAGGCATCAAGGGCAGCAAAAGAGAAGGGATGGACCCCTCACACCCCTCAGCAAGGAGTTCTTCTAGAAGGAAGCTCTTGTTCAGCCTTCCCCCAACTCGAGCCCTCCAGAAGTTTTAGATATCCATTCCCATCAGCCCAGCCCATTGGCCTGGCATGGCTAGTGATCAGGAATTCTGGGAGTGGTGGTCCAAAACATCTGGAGCACACCAGGTTGGGCAAGGCTGTCTGATTTCCAGAGGCAGCTCTCTGTCCATGCACCTTCTGAAGCAGAGGTGAAGGCACTGAGCACGTGCAGGGCTGGGTGTCACCCGGCCACCTTGCCAGTGGCCCTCCTTGGCCAAGTAGAAGCCTTGGGTGCCTCCAGACGAGGCGTTCATGGTACAATCACCCTGCCCCTTTCATGGAATTTGTGGGGCTGGGGTCCAGACATTGTCTTTCACTTGTAACCCGCCTGTGTTTTCCCATCGCTTCGTCCTCTTTTTTCTTCCCACAAAAAATTCATTACGGGGGGAAAGATGGAATTCCTGAGCAACGCCTTTGGCTTGGTCCATCTGTCTGGAAGCACCTTTGAGCTCTGCCGGAAGACATTTCCTTGGAGCTGATTGGATGAGATAGTGCCAAAACATTACTACACACGTAATTCTTACTTCTGGGTAGACATGCATGGAACCGAGCTGTGCTCTGCTTGGAGAGAATATATCCAAACTGATCAGGAGTGTGTGTGTGTGTGTGTGTGTGTGTACCCGTGCACATGTGTGCACAGCCCCCAGCACACCTGAGATGCGACCCTCAGGGCCGGACGGGTTGTGCACCCCTACTTTACTGTCACAGGCACCTAAGCTATAGGTCTGAGATGCAAACGTAGTGGCTGCCTTCCAAAGCCATCTCTGTGCTCTCTGGAACCGCTTCAGACATGTGAAATCGTCCTTCTCAGCCTCAGGTAGCTAATACAGGAACTTTGACAACTTAGGACGTCGGAGTGGGAGGGGGGTGGGACACTGTGCGGCACATAGGAAACCGTCTTTTTGCAGTACCCGTGCCAGGTATGAGGCGGGGGGGAGGGGGGAGAGGGGGGTTTCTGGGAACAGCATCCTGAAGCAGAAACAGCTTACACAGTGCAGTTGCTGGTTGAATGAATTGGGTCTGAGGAGACGACTAGCAACCGTACTGGGCTTCGTGTGGGTTGGAAGAGCCCTTCATTTGATACAGCGAAGCCCTCAAGCAAACTGACACAGCTGTCGGAGTTGGACACGTTCTGCCCGCCCCGTCGGAGCGAAGCCACGGGCGGTGGCACCCCTAGGCAGAGTCCCTGGCATGGTACCCCTCCACAGCCCCTAGGGGAGGGGTCTGGCCACCCTCTTCCCCTGAGCTGGGGCTGCCTACTCATTGCCCCTGGCTTCAAACAGTACTGGCTACAAAACTCTGCACTGGTTAGGGACATCTGCCCCTAGGGACTAGGGATGTACGAATCCCTTAACTGGTTCTGGTCGGGGCATCCGCTGGAGGGGGGGGGAGGCGATCCGGTCCAGAGTTTCCTGCTTTCAGTTTCTTTGCAGGATTAGGAAGGGCTCCTTTACATGGCAGACATGTGGTTTGAACTGAGGGAGTGCCTTCCTCCCTCTCTGGCATGTGTGCAAAGGAGCAGTGTGGGTGGGTGGGGTTCTTGTTTCCATAGCTTAACTTCTGCTGTACGCCTTTCTTGCAGCCCCCAGGAAACCACTGACTTACTTCTGAGTAGACATAAAATGTAAGATTGTGCTATAAGTCTGCAACCCTTGGCACACTTATGTGGGAGTAAACCTCAATGAACTCAATGGGACTTACTTCTGAGTAGACATAAGATCACCCTGTAAGTCTGCAACCCTGGGCACACTTACTTGGGAGTAAGCCCCACTGAACTTAAAGGGGTGCTCTGAATCAACAGAGGATGTTGCTTCTGAGCTTGGTGGGGTGGGGGATCAGATATGTCTCCCTTCATTGCAGCGAGGCATTTTACCCTCTTGTCCCTCCAACTGAGTAATGTGCTCAAGCATTTACATGGCAGACACCTGGGAAGCGGGGAAAGTCCTTCCTCAGCAAGACTTGAGCGGAGGCAAGAGTTGCAACCAACAGGCGATTCTTGCCCTCATGCCTGTCAAATCTGCTCCTGCACGCCCCGCTCCCATCCTCAAGGCCTTCATCATCCTGACTGCGCGCGCCCAAAGCACCTGAAAACAAATGCCCACAGCAGGCAGGCAGAGCAGTTTCTCCCGCTATTGGAGAATCTCACAGGGAGGTTATGCTGCTCCTGTTCCATGGGCTGGAAAAAATACCACATTTATTGAGTTTGGGGAAAAGATGGGATAGGCTGGGGAAAATTGCGGGAGACACCCTGGAGGGTAATGGCGTCATCTAAAGAGCCCGCATACTTCCGTGACAGAGCCATCTCAACAGCAGGATAAAAGCTCCGTGTGATGAACCTCATTGCCTTTCACTTGTAACCCTCCCGTGTTTTCCCATCGCTTCTTCCTCTTTTTCTTCCCACAAAAAAATAATTAAGGAGGGAAAGATGGAATCGCTGGGCAACGCCTTTGGAGTGGTCCATCCGTCTGGAAGCACCCTTAAGTTCTGCCAGAAGACATTTCCTTGGAGCTGATTGGACAAGGTTGTGCCAAAACATTACAACACACATAATTCTTATCATGGGTATGATCCAAAACAAAGATGGCAAGGACCTAACAGAAGCAGAAGAGATCAAGAAAAGGTGGCAAGAATATACGGAAGATCTGTATAGGAAGGATAATAATATCAGGGATAGATTTGACGGTGTGGTCAGTGAGCTAGAGCCAGACATCCTGAAGAGTGAGGTGGAATGGGCCTTAAGAAGCATTGCTAATAACAAGGCAGCAGGAGATGACGGTATCCCAGCTGAACTGTTTAAAATCTTGCAAGATGATGCTGTCAAGGTGATGCATGCCATATGCCAGCAAATTTGGAAAACACAAGAATGGCCAGCAGATTGGAAAAAATCAACCTATATCCCAATACCAAAAAAGGGAAGCACCAAAGAATGTTCAAACTATCGAACAGTGGCACTTATTTCACATGCCAGTAAGGTAATGCTCAAGATCTTGCAAGGTAGACTCCAGCAATTGATGGAATGAGAATTGCCAGATGTACAAGCTGGGTTTAGAAAAGGCAGAGGAACTAGAGACCAAATTGCCAATATCCGCTGGATAATGGAGAAAGCCAGGGAGTTTCAGAAAAACATCTATTTCTGTTTTATTGACTATTCTAAAGCCTTTGACTGTGTGGATCATAACAAAGTGTGGCAAGTTCTTGGTGGGATGGGGATACCAAGTCATCTTGTCTGCCTCCTGAGGAACCTGTATAACGACCAAATAGCAACGGTAACAACAGACCACGGAACAACGGATGGGTTTAAGATTGGGAAAGGAGTACGGCAGGGCTGTATACTCTCACCCTACCTATTCAACCTGTACGCAGAACACATCATGTGACGTGCTGGGCTTGATGAAGCCAAGGCTGGAGTTAAAACCGCTGGAAGAAACATTAACAATCTCCGATATGCAGATGATACCACTTTGATGGCTGAAAGCGAGGAGGAGCTGAGGAACCTCATGACGAAGGTGAAAGAAGAAAGTGCAAAAGCTGGGTTGCAGTTAAACCTCAAAAAAACCAAGATTATGGCAACCAGCTTGATTGATAACTGGCAAATAGAGGGAGAAAACGTGGAGGCAGTGACAGACTTTGTCTTTCTAGGTGCAAAGATTACTGCAGATGCTGACTGCAGCCAGGAAATCAGAAGACGTTTACTTCTTGGGAAGACAGCAATGACAAATCTTGATAAAATAGTGAAGAGCAGAGGCATCACACTGACAACATAGTTAAAGCAATGGTATTCCCCGTAGTAACCTTGGTTTCCTTGCTTAGGGCTGAAGAAAGCCTCTTCCCCCACCAATGTGGATCACTGTCTCAGTACTGCTAATTGTGGTGGTCTCCCCCCCCCCCACCCCCAGTGCCCCGGCAGCCCTGCTGATCAGCTGATCTACAGGGAAAAGTGTGTGGGGAGGCAGGCTGTAGGTTGTGCACCCCTGAGTAATGTGTTGGATAGATGCTGGTGAACTGATGATTGGAGAAATGTCTCCTCTGATTCATACATTTCCTGTGAGTACCACGGGACTTCAATTTTAACCCGTCCTGGGATTTTTATTGTTGATTGTTTTAAATTGTTTTTAAATGTAATTGTTTTTTAAATTATGTTTTATATTGTATTCTTAAGGTTTTAATCTTTCGTAAACCACCCAGAGAGCCTTGGCTATTGGGCAGTATAGAAATGTAATAAAGGAAGAATTTTGCAGTTGAATGATCTAATTTGCAGTAAACATTTCTTAGTGGATTCTCTCTTCAGTCGGTGTCTGCAACTTTTTCAGTACATCTTTTCCACAACCTCCTTTTCTGGTCTGAAGCAGGACCCCACAGGGCTCAGGACAGCAAGGTAGGCTGGCTGGTGCAGCCCTTAGGAAAGCTCCCAGGGAGCAACCTGTTTCATCAAGGCCTGAGACCAGATGGAAGCCTTTAATGCTTCAGTCCAGAGCCCCCTTCTCAGACCAACCCCTTCCCACGCAGTGGAAAGCCTTAAAGCAGGCCCACAAAAAGTGTGCCCCCCACATCCCCAGAAAAGAAAAAAAGGAAAAACACACTAAGAAGGCGCTCTTTGGTTCCTGCCGTAGAAGGCTCGTGCCTAGAACGTCCCCAGCACCTCTAGGAAGCAGTGCTGTTGGAAGGCTGTTGCACTGGGGCTTACTTCTGAGTAAACATGCACAGAACTGAGCTGTGCTTTGTATGCTTGGAAATAAAATTTCCAAACTGTTAAGAATTGTGCGTGTGTGCGTGCGCCCATGCGTGCACAGCCCCCAGCATACCCTGAGATGCGGCCCTCAGGGCTGGATTGTTTGTGCACCCCTGCTTTACTGTCACAGGCTACAGGCCTGATATGCCAGCTCATATCCTGATATACCAGGATGTTCGTGGCTGCCTTCCAAAGCTATCTCTGTGCTCTCCGGAACCACTTCATTCACAGTCATGTTCTCCGCGTTGCACTGGTCAGCCACGGCTGCACTTCCTGAAATTAAGGAAAAGTGGGGGAAAGGGTACAGTAAATGCATGCTCACTTAAACTGGAGCCTGACTGTACACAGAGTAATTCCCTAATAAATACATCGTTTCCTGAGCATGCAGGTGCAGTTTTCTTTTTAAAATCCGAACTAACGTCGGGAAGGGTGGGAGTGGATAGCTGCCTGACTAGCTCCCACAAATGGGGGCAGGGATGGGTAATGTACTTTTGCAGGCATGGAAGGAAGGAATTATTCTCCTATTCAACTCCGTGGGAGTTGGGTTGCTGATTTCCTGGTCCCCCCCCCCCCCCGCCATTGTGGGGACTGGCTCAAGCATCACAGCAGCCCTTAACACTTAAGATCTGATTCCAAACTACAGAAGGATGATTTAGCAGTGGAGGCTGGTGGCTCCGATGTTAGTGGGGCAGTGAATCCACTCCAGGTTTCAGTCAGAACCCGTCAGAACTCTAAAGGAGCCATCCAAAGTGCTCGGATAGCTCCTTTAGAGTTCTGACTGGTTCTGACTGAAACCCAAAGCGGATTCACCACCAGACTGACATCGGAGCCCCCAGCCTCCATTGTGATTTTGACCATCGTACTGTCATGGGTCTGTCAAGGTCTGGGAACCTGGTGCAGCCTGACTCTGCAACGAATTCCATGACAACAGGCAATGTAACTTCAGGTATGGCGCAGTTGCAAGATAAGGGATCATGTCACACCCATGATTTAGTGCCCAAGACAGTGAAAACTGGAGAACAAGAGGATTCTGAGGAGGAGGAGGGAGGAGGGAGGAGGTATGTCACCGAGGGTGAGACATCAAATCCAGAGGGAGGGGCGGTTCTGCATTTACAAGTAAAGGTTCAGGTCCCAACCGTGGTCAAAAGAGGGGCATTAACTAGGTCTACCTGGTATTTTAAGTAGGCCCTAGCTGATCAGCCCTCGCAGATATCAGCATCTTTTATGCTTGGGTATCTACCATGTCTGAATTCTCTTGGTCACTCTATGAACTCTTGTTTACAATAATTTGGTATTGAGTTTATATGTGTCAGTCTTTTACTGAGAACTACAGTGCTGAAAGGATTTTAGCTTAAGGTTGTCTTCCCAGAGTCAAGTTGAGAGGACCCTGCTGCGAAGAAGCCACTTGTTTGTGGTGAGGAGTTTTAAGTGCAGCAAGCTATTTCACAAGTTTTTAGAAAGCCTATCTGTGTAACCTGATCTATAGAAAAAAACACCCAAATGCAAAAAAAAGCCTCTTGTGTTGAATTGCTGAAGGAGCCAGGTAGCCAAGTCCGGACAGTAAAGTAACTAAAATACTTCAGAATTAAACCAGAACTGAAAAGGAAGGCCTCACTTTCCTCACATTCCATCCCTTTGAAATTCCCTGTTGTCATTTCAAGTCCACTTTACTATTGTAAAAAATGGAATTGAAACTCAGCAGGAAAAAAATACCCTCATGGGTGGTAGCGGCACAGAAATCACAAGTGATTTTGGAGTATACGAGTTTCTAAATACTGCAAGAGCCACTATTTTAAATTACAAACTAAAAAGTTTGTAATCAGATTAACCATTTAAAAGAAGTGAAGGAGGTGGAGGAGGAGGAGGAGGAGGAACATACAAGATGTAATCCTATCAAAAGAGAACGCTCACATTAAAAAACAACAACAGTTTATGGAGACTTCCTCCTGCTGCTTTCTCCAAGTTCATGAGATAAGAGCTCCTCAGGGCAAGAATTTGGTAGCAAGGAATGGAAATCAAGGCCTCCAGAATCTTGCTTTGATATAACACAGGCATCACCACACAGCCTGTGGTGAAGTTGTTCATACAAAGGGTAGAGGAAGGCCGGGATCTCTTCTTGATCGTCCCAGAGTGCAGGACATGGAATAATGGGCTCAAGTGACAGGAAGCCAGATTCCGGCTGCACATCAGGAGAAACTTCCTGACTGTTAGAGCAAGATGAGAATGGAACCCATTGCCTGGGGAGGTGGTGGGCTCTCCCGCAGTGGAGGCGTTCAAGATGAGGCTGGACAGCCATTTGTCAGGGATGCTCTGACTTGGATTCCTGCATTGTGCAGGGGGTTGGACTCGATGGCCTTGTAGGCCCCTTCCAACCCTACTATTCTATGATTCTTTGATTCTTTCGTAACCAGACCTGGAGTTGTATCCTACAACATACTTGTGCCCCAGTCTTAGTACTTTGGTTTTAGGGGGGCATTCCAAGTCTCAGTCTCTTACCAGTGCACTACATTCCATATTCACTGTTTCTCATGCAGATTAGAAGTGGGGGATGCTCCACTTTTTTAACCGTCAGGGGCTGTGTGAAATAGCTGTGCAACAGCTGAGAAGTCCCTAGTTCAAAGTGTGTAGGTAGCAAAAGATGATTGGAGGCTGGAGCCTATGAGAGAGCCATTAATTTCCTTAACAGAGTATGCATAATTTTACAGGGCAGTAGTATGCCACTCAGAACTATATGTGCAACCTGATCCTATGTATGTTCACTCAGAAGTTATGTTTGCTCACACCCACTGTGTGCAAGTAAGTGTGCTAAAGATTGCAGCCTTAAGGAAGCAAGTGAAACAGGTTTTTTGAGGATAGGCAACACTGACACAAACCAACTGGGCTGAGAGAGTCAAGGTGTTTGTAGGTTTGTTTTTTTAAAACCCATGATTTCCTTTGTAGTGTGACTAAAATAAACTCTCAGTGTTCTGCCAGGGACTGTGTTCCAGAAGACCGGAGGCACGTATGTGGCTGGGATATTTTTAGAAGCACCATCGAAAATGTTGGAAGGTTTGGATTTGCAAGCGGCTGAGATATCAAAGCCCAGTGCTTCTGCTTCGTCTAATGCCGACACTGTGCTAAAAGAAGTTGACCTAGAAGTCTTCCAGCCAAAGCCACACCCCAAATAATCAGAATTCTACACTCAGAAAACCCAAATTTGGCACTCAGATTATGCAAATGAACCTCCCTGCTTCTGATATATTTAAATAATTCTTTATGGTGGCCTTAATGTTATTTGGGATGTGCTCCTCAAAACACTTCTTTGCATTTCTTATTGTCTGCTTGCATTTCCTTTGTGCAATTCTGTGTTCCTTTTTGTTCTCATTTGGGCAAGATTTCTAGTTTCAGAAGGGAGCCTTTTCTCTGATAGCTTCCTTGACTCTGCTCCTTGCTGGTGAACTCTTGGACTTGGTGCTACCCTTCCTGACTTGCAATATACATTTTAGCCAAGCTTCTATTACTGTGGTTTTGGCTAATCTCCCAGCATTTTGGAGAGATTTAACCCTCTTGATTCTTCCTTTCAACCTCCTTTTTACTAGTCCCCTCCTTTTAGCAAAGTTTCTCCTTTTGAAGTCAAATGTGACTATGTAGGGATTCCTTGGCAAATTTTCACTTAAATATAAATTAAATTTGATAGCACTGTGGTCAGTGTTTTCCGTTGATTCGACAATATTCACATCTCACATTAGGTCATGGGCAGCATCACTTAGGGTCACCTCTCTTCTGGTCAGATCCATAACCAACTGTTCTAGGGCTCAGTCATTTAGGGCATCAAGAAATTTAACCGCTTTTTCATGACTGGAACATGCATTTATCCAGTCAGTATGGGAGTAATTGAAGTCACCCATTTCAACACTTCCTCATTTGGAGGCCTCCTTGATTTCATTTTCCATCTCAAGAGCACCTTGAGTGTTCTGGTCCAGGAATGATGGCATGTCCCCAGCACTAAATTACTTTTGGAGCCTGGTCTTGTCACCTACAGCACTTCTGAGGACATGTCTGCCTCTTTTAGTCTGCTCGACACCATGCCCTCTCTACCGTACAGAGTGACACCACCGCCAGGACGCCCTTCCCTGTCTTTCCTCTAGAGCTTATATCCAGACTTGACAGGATCCCACTGGCTGTCTCCATTCCATCAGGTTTCCGTTCTGCCCACTGTATCTCGGCTCCCCTTTCAAACCAGGCACGCCAAGTCTCGTGTTGATGTATGACTCTCACGCTGATGTATAACTCATGTGTGCAGGTTTACTAGAATACTCCTCTGCATGAGGGCTGACAAATTCCGAGGATTTTCTGTCACTGTGTAACCTTCTAAATGTCATGGAATATGACTCTTAAGCAACAAAGCGTGTGCAGACACACAAGGAGAATGCACAGCTGTGTTGTAGCGGCAACTGCTATGTGTGTGAATTACAAGCACACACCAGCTTTGCCCCACCCCCTGGAAGAATTCCTGTGGATGCCCATGGTAGCTCCCTATGGTCCTAAACCTGTCCGGGAAGGGGGGTGGGCAAGTAGAAGGTGGATTTACTTGTAGGGATGGGGAGAAATTAGTTCTGTTTTCATTTTAATGTGTTTTCACCTAATTTTGCACTTTTAAACCAATACACGAACCAAACAAAAAATGAGTTATCCTTTTAAATTCGCACTTCTCTGAAGTTTGCAATTGACTTCTCCAGTCAAAAGAAGTGACGAGCATAAATAGTGTGGCTTATCTTTGTTGTTGTTTGCATTTTGGTCTGTTCATTTTGATTTTGTTCTGTACTTACTATTTCACTATAATACTGAATTTACTCTTATGTTTATTAAATGGTTGCTTTTGTCCCATTTGAAGGTATTGAAATGTTTGGTAACAAATTGCTTTTTTTCTCCCCAGTATTATATTTTGATAAGTTAATGCTTATTGTGAGCTGCTTTGGCCACAATTCATTGTGGGAAAGTGGCATATAAGTAAACTCAACTTAACTTAAGCCATAGCTCGAGACTCCAACACCGGCGCTCAGAATCGTGAGGCTTGATTACCTCAACGACATCCACAACAGGCAGAGCATTTTCAAGGCAGAGTAGCTGAGACCTGCTCCCGCTGCTGTGAATTCCACCATCGAGCAACACGCTGTGTGGAGAAGTATCTCTTTTTATTTGTTCTAAATTTACCAGCTGCACATCCCAGCAATTCCAAAAAGGACATGAGAAACAGGCTCCAGATCATCTTCAAGGACAACCTTTTGTAGCGAGGACAACAAAGTTTGTGCAAAGCATTCCCAAGTGGCAATATAGCCAGAGGACAGGTTCAGTGGAGGCTGGTGGCTCTGATGTCAGTGAAACTCGGAGTGGATTCACCACCCCACTGACATTGGAGCCACCAGCCTCCACTGGATAGGTTATATTGTGTAGAAAGCCCAGGGTGAATTCAGAACTGGCTCGGTCTTTTGAGTTTTCTTGGCAAGCATTTGGAAAGGAATGATCTGAGGGTTTTCAGAGTTCTCTCCTGGCCTGTATTGTTGGCCTATGTGCACAGATGCTCCTGTATGTGGGCACTTTTGCTGTATTTCTTCCCTGCCCAGAACTAGCGTTCCCAGCACAAGTCATAGGAGGCTGCCTTATTCCAAGGCAGTTAATCTGTCTGTCCAGCTCAGTCCTGTCTACACACTAACTGGCACTGGCTCACCAGGGTTTCAGGCAGGGCTCTTTCCCAGGTGTATCTGGAGATGCCGGGATTGAACCTGGCACCTTCCGCATGCAAAGCAGGGGCTCTGCCACTGAGCTACAGCCCTTCCCCTGAACGGTCTGGGATCTCAATATCTCAAGAACTGCCTTCCTCCATAGGAGCCTACCTGAGAGCTTCGTTCTTGTTCAGCTCCAGGTCATTCCACCATTCCACAAATTTCAGAAATGGGACCTGTTCAGATGTGGTACCAAAGATTTGGAACAGCCTCCCAAAGGTGGCTCACTTTTATGCAGGTTGGAAAGGAGGTTCTATTTTGGTGAGCTTTTGTGGGTTTTCAGTCTTAATATGTTTGCATGCTCTTGCTGCCTTTTAGATGTTTAGCTTTTAGACTGTCTTAGGGCACGATCTTATGCATGTTTAGATAGAAAAGAAGTCCTACAACTTGCAGCATTCCCCAGTCAGCCATGTAGGACTTATTTGTAGGACTTTTTTTTCTGTCTAAGCATTCATAGGATTGCACCTTTAACTGATGTTTATTTGATACTGTCTGTCTTTTTGTTGTTACTCGATTACAGTTTGTGGATTTCCACCTGATTGTAAGCTGGGTTGATAGAAAGGAGGGATACACATTTTGATAATAAATAAAATGAAATAAAGTGAAGTGAAGTGTGGTGGAAGTGGTTTGAACATGCATTCACTGCATTATAAGGCATTTGTTTTCAGATTGATGTTCAAACAGATTCAAATATGTGTCTTCATCCAGCAGAAAATTCTGAGCACCCTCTCCAAAAAATACCACCACCCCCATTGCTCTATTTTCCTAATTGCAGTCATCCCCCCATGTTCCATATAGGTGAATGGAGCACTTGTGCCCACAGTTGGTTTTATTAAAAATAAATAAATTGCTAAAATGGGTGGTTTTCACATGTCACTACCTGGGCACTCGAATCTCTTATAAAAAACCCCAAACATCTGTTTTCACACAGAACTCAAACAAAGAGGTTCAGTATGGTAAGCTTCGGAAGTTCAAATCCATGGGCACAGCATTGTAATGAAATAGAAAAAAAAAGTTTATTGATAGGACATCAGAAAGAAGCACATGGCATTCACTCATGAATTTTTTTTTTTTAGAAGTCTGGCTTTAAAAGCAAGTCTCTCTTTATCTCAAGATGGTAAACAGACAGGGCTTGTATATACTTCTGTTTGGTTACAGAGTTTTTTGGAGTCTTTAGTCAGGCAATTCCCAATGTCGTATCCAGCACATAGAATCCAGTGGCCACAACCTTCCATTATGCCACACCAGCACATATTCTCCGAAATGACAAAAGAAGAACAAACAAGGAAGCCTCTTCTGGTTAGAGCAACTCCACTCTCAAGATGGATCTGCCCTTCTTAATTCCCTGGGAAACCTGAATCCCACCATTCAAGAGGGAAAGCCTTCATGGGTGAACAGTTTGAAGAGGTCCACCATCTTCCCAGTGATTTGAACAACAGATAGCAGAGAAATCCTCAGAAAGGCTGGACAAGAAAGGCTTGGGCAAAGCCAATGGTGGAAAGTTTATGCGAATTGGGGTTTTCCATCTCGCCTGCAAATGAATGTGGTGGGTGCAGGCAGGAAGTGCCCTCTGAGCAATTCTGTTCGAGGCAAATGGCAACAAGTAGCTAGCCGGATGTAAGTACCGGGAGGGTGGGGAAGCTTGTGCTGTCTAGTCACGGACAACTCATTCACCAGGGGCTGCTTGCTCTGGGAGCTTTGCAGTCAAAATGGAGGATATGCCTTTTTGACAATGGAAACCATTATTGTTAATTTGGCCAAACCTTCAAAATCATGGTGGATATAAGTCTGGTTTATGACACAGGGTTGGTCCTGAGGTTCATGAGGGGTCCATCCAGCTGACCATGGGATGAAACTGAGGGCCAGGAAAAAATAGCTGCCACCCTGCAAAAATGGCCACTGCCACAGAAACAGGGCTGCCCCAAGGTTCCCTATATTTGTAGCAGGAGTCATTTTTTCCTCTCCACAGAGCCCCAAAACAACTCCACTTCCAGGGCATTGGGGGTGGGATGGTGGACAATATGGTGTCCATTAGTTGCTTAGTGCCAGAGCACCTGACCCCCCAAAAGATAGATATGTTTGGGGGGATTAATTATAAAGGGGGGCAGGTGTCAGTGGTGGAAGGGCCCCCCACAGGGTAGCATTTTGCTGAGAGCCTCTCAACCCTAGGCCTCCATACATCAATGGACAGGGGTTCAGTTGATTTGACTGGATCAGGCCAGCCCACCAAGGCAGCCCCAGCATCCACCTGTGTTGTCTGGCTTCTTTACCTGCTCCTCATTAGGGATGTACAAGAACTTGGTTTCAGTTCACAAATCAACAGAACTTGCCCTGTTCACTACCGCAAAAGTGAACGGGAGCACATTTTTCAGAAAAAGCTCACACATTCCTGAACTAGAGATCCCATCCAAAAAATGTGTATTCTTTAAAAAATGCACACTTTAAAATGCAAAAATACTAATTTTCATGCTTCAGTCAATGGGGAAAAAGTGTGCACTTTTGAAAAATGTGCACGGAAATGCACACTTTTTCACATTTGAACAAGAAGAAAAACAGGTCGCAAGCAAAAATGGGAGGCGAACTGAGCTTCCAAAGTGGAATTTGGAAAATCTTGTTGAGCTCAAAAATCACTGGATCTCCCATCCCTCCTCCTCCTAGGAGAAGGTCACTTCCTCCATTTCCTTTGAGATTCTGCTTTTGGTCATAACAGATGGGCTTTTCTCCCTCTAACCATTAGAGAACCATTGGACAGTTCAAAATTTCAATAACAGTTCACCCTTCCTGGCCTCCTACTAAAGAAATAAAAACACATTGGGCATCTGATACAAAAAGGTTCAGATAAAATTAGAATAGCCTTAGCTGTTCGTAGCCTCCAACCAGGACTAGGGGCCTCAGAAGAGTAATGGGCTCCATGAAAGGTGACTGTGTCTAAGCAGTCAATAAGAAGGTCATGCGATGACATCCGGAATGGAAGAGGCCCAAAGAGCCCTTCCTTCCAGAACTGGTGGATCCTATTCACCCCCTGCCCCCTGGACTTACAGAGGCCACCCCTTTTACCAAGGCCCTGCAAGAGTCTGAAGAGGGCACAACACTGGCCCCCTTTTGGGCCCAAATGTCACACGGGCCTGTCCAGATTATACTGGCTGGAACTGGGGCTGATGGCTGCATTTTGAGGGTAGCCATAGTTGAGGGGCGGCAGCTGCGGCTGCTTTGCTCTGAGCCTCAAACCCGCCAGGCTTGAGTTGCAGGGGTCCCTGTACATGTACGGAGAAGAAGCACCAGTTCCATACGTTGAGACAGCAGGCCCAGGAGGGCTTGCCAGGCTGTTGAACATCTCCAAAGAGGGGACGCCAGGCACGGAGGCTCCTGCAGCTGCAGGGAACACGCTCTGGGGTGGAAAGGAATTGAGGTTCATGGAGTTGAAGAGCTGGAAACCTTTGCCATGGATGGGGTTGACGTGCAGCCCCTTGGGGGCCCAGGTACTGCAGGCATAGCTCGGGTAGAGGTCCTCATAAGGGCTCCCAGGCAAACCACTGAGCTGCGAGCCAAAGGCCCCTTTGCAAAGCTCCGTCTGCTGATGGCGCTCCTTCTTCCGCCATTTGGCTCTCCGGTTCTTAAACCAAACCTGGGGGGGGGGGGAAGAGAGAGGGAGAGGAAGAAAGGGAAGCAGGGAGAAAGACTGTACTCTTGAAGGCACTGGTTAGTCACAATCCAATGCCTGATGGAATGACAGGCAGCTTTATGCAGGCACTGCACATGCAATTTGCCTGCAGCCACTGCAGTTGGCGAACGGGGGCTGGGGGCGCTTATTCCAAATGAGGCACGGAGGGAGGGCTCCTGGTGCTTCTAATTAGAAGGTGTAGGGCAGTTATGCCATCTTTTTCTCATTAATGGAATTTCTGCACTGTGAGAGAAGAGACAGAAGACACAGTGGGAAAATACTGGAGGGTTTGGAGTTCAAGACAATGTTGGGTAGTTAAACCCCCCCCCCCCCATAAAATTCCATGAACGAGGCAGGGCAATGGCACCATAAAAGCCTCATCTGGAAGCACCCAGCTCAGTGGAGGCTCGTGGCTCCGATGTTGGTGGGGTGGTGCATTCGCTTTGGGTTTCAGTCAGAACTCTAAAGGAGCTCTCCAAGGTGCAAAGACCCCACCTCTGCCTTGTATATAGGTTCTTGGGGAGGTTACTTGGCTTTGAGTCTCACCAGCTTGTCTTCTGGGAAACGAGTGTTCTGTCACTGGCCATGCCCACTATGGGAGCCATTTTATGAATGGGAAAGCCCCTCATGGGAACCATTTTGTGAGAGCACCCACTACAAACTTCCAAATGTGACAACCCAAAAGGGTTGGGGATTCTTGCTTGGGTCTGAGAGGCCTGCGCTTTTCTGTCTGTGCCCCTGTGGCAGCAAGTTGGTGGAGGTGGCTGCCAACCTGCTCTGTTTTGTGCTGGAATGCCAATATTGAAACTGGAGCTGGACAGCCATCTGTCAGGGATACTTTGACTTGGATTCCTGCACCAAGCAGGGGGTTGGACTCGATGGTCCTATAGGCCCCTTCCAACCCTACCATTCTAGGATTCTATGGCATTGCAGCTCTCAATCCCACAGGTATCAGGTGATACAAAGGGCCAATGGGATTCCACCTGGTCCTATAAAGTTGCTGGCTCTGGCATGGCTCCTCAGTATGAGCAGCTCGTTGGTTAGGCAGTGATGGAGTTGTTCATGGGATGACCCATCCTTGTGTGCCAGCCAACATTTTACTCAAAATGTTGAGATTCATGTGATTGGTGAATGGGAAAAAGCAGGTGATTGTGCATGTTCTCACATGTGCATGGAAAAATGTGAGCAAATTCACAGTATCAGCAGGAGATTTTGAACACTGCCCAGTCAGCGTTAATCACGGAGAGGTCTTGGAGAGTGTAAATTGATCAGAGATGTTAATATGCATTAGTCATAGGTTGGTGGTAGAATGCATGCATACCTTACATGGAGTCCTGAATTGTTGGGGACCAGGTTCTTTGAAGGGCCGCCTGAATCCAAAGGAACATGCTCAGACCCTAAGGTCTGCCGCAGATGCCCTGCTCTTGGGCTGCCACTAAGGTCCATCAGGTTGGCAGGTGCCCTTTCACTGGTGGCCCCATAGTTTTGGGATTTCCTCCCCTGAGAACTCTGCTTCCCCCGTTCTCTTGTGGACTTTAAGCATACCATAAAGCAGCCTCCCCCAACCTGGTGCCCTCCAGATGTTTTGGACTTCGACTCCCATCAGCCCCAGCCACCATGGCCACTGGTCAGGATAGTGGTAGGTGTTTTCCCAAACATATAGAGGGCACCAGGCCATCCTAAATACCTTCTTATTCTGCCAAGCTTTTTATTGAATGTTGTTCTTGACCCCTCTATATAACATTATTTGATGTTTTTATTAAATGTGCATCATAGTTCACCACATGAAGCCATGGAGAATGTGCACAAACTGAGAGCATCAAGAGGGAATTTTGGAATAAAAACATTCTATTGCTTTCAGTCTTTCTACTGTAAGCTGCCTGACGAGGGCTTACCTTAGAAGCAAAGTGAGATATGGTTAGAAATAAATAAAATAGTAATAAATAGTGCAGAAGTTGCAGCTTCGGTCCCCAGCATCTTCAATTGAAGGGTGGTGGGTGGCAGGGCTAGGAATGCCCCCCTGCCCCAGACACTAGGGAGCCATCACCAGCCAGACTAGATAGCAGAGGGCTAAAAGGACCAATAACCTGGCTCTGTATAAGGCAGCTTCATATGTTCATGGCATCAACATTTTGTACATTGCCTGGGAAATGTACATAGTCCCCCAGAGAACCAGCCAAGGTACAGATTAGTCAGCCAATGGATGAATTTAATTCAGGTGACCATCATATCTACTACTGTGGGCAAGAATCCCTTAGAAGAAATGGAGTAGCACTCATAGTCAACAAAAGGGTGGGAAAAGCAGTACTGGGGTACAATCTTAAAAACGATAGAATGATCTCAGTACGAATCCAAGGCAAACCATTCAACATCACAGTAATTCAAGTCTATGCCCCAACCACTGATGCCGAAGAAGCTGAGGTTGATCGGTTCTATGAACACCTACAACACCGTCTAGAACTAACACCAAAAAAAGATGTCCTCTTCATCATAGGGAATTGGAATGCTAAAGTAGGAAGTCAAGAAATCACCGGGATAACAGGCAGGCATGGCCTTGGTGTACAAAATGAAGCAGGACAAAAGTTAATAGAGTTTTCCCAAGAGAACACGCTGATCATAGCAAACACTCTTTTCCAACAGCACAAGAGATGACTCTACACATGGACATCACCAGATGGTCAATATCGAAATCAGATTGATTATGTCCTTTGCAGTCAAAGGTGGAGAAGCTCTATACAGTCAGTAAAAACAAGACCTGGAGCTGACTGTGGCTCAGATCATGAGCTTCTTGTTGCAAAATTTCAGCTTAAATTGAAGAACGTAGGGAAAACCACTAAACCATTCAGGTATGACCTAAATCATATCCCTTATGAATATACAGTGGAGGTGAGGCATAGATTTAAGGGATTAGACCTGACAGACAGAGTGCCTGAGGAACTATGGACGGAGGTCCGTAACTTTGTTCAGGAGGCAGCAACTCAATCCATCCCAAAGAAAAAGAAATGCAAGAAAGCCAAGTGGCTGTCTGATGAGGCTTTACAAGTAGCTGAAGAAAGAAGGGAAGCGAAAAGCAATGGAGAAAGGGGAAGATCTATCCAACTGAATGCAGAGTTCCAGAGAATAGCAAGGAGAGACAAGAAGGCCTTCTTAAATGAACAATGCAAAGAAATCGAGGAAAACAACAGAATGGGAAAGACTAGAGATCTCTTCAAGAAAACTGGAGATCTCAAGGGAACGTTTTGTGCAAAGACAAGCATGATAAAGGACAAAGAAGGCAGGGACCTCACAGAAGCAGATGAGATTAAGAAGAGGTGGCAAGAATACACAGAAGAACTATACAGGAAAGATCTTAATGTCCCTGATAGCCATGATAGTGCGGTCACTGAACTTGAGCCAGACATCCTCAAGAGTGAAGTCAAGTGGGCCTTAGGAAGCATTACTAACAACAAAGCTAGCGGAGATGACAGTATTCCAGCTGAGCTATTTAAATTCCTAAAAGATGATGCTGTTAAAGTGCTGCATTCAATATGCCAACAAATTTGGAACACTCAACAATGGCCGCAAGACTGGAAAAGGTCAGTTTACATTCCAATTCCAAAGAAGGGCAACGCCAAAGAGTGTTCAAACTACCGCACAATTGCACTCATTTCACATGCCAGCAAGGTGATGCTCAAAATCCTACAAGCTAGGCTTCAGCAGTATGCGAACCGAGAACTACCGGAAGTACAAGCTGGGTTTCGAAGAGGCAGAGGAACTAGAGATCAAATTGCCAACATTCGCTGGATCATGAAGAAAGCAAGAGAATTCCAGAAAAACGTCTATTTCTGCTTCATTGACTATGCTAAAGCCTTTGATTGTGTGGATCACAACAAACTGTGGCAAATTCTTAAAGTGATGGGAGTACCAGACCACCTTACCTGTCTCCTGAGAAACCTGTACGAGGGTCAAGAAGCAACAGTAAGAACCAGAGATGGAACAACCGATTGGTTCAAAATTGGGAAAGGAGTACGACAAGGCTGCATATTGTCACCCTGCTTATTTAACTGATATGCAGAGTACATCATGAGAAACGCCGGGTTGGATGAATCACAGGTCGGAATTAAGATTGCCGGGAGAATTATCAACAACCTCCGATATGCAGATGATACCACCCTAATGGCAGAAAGCGAAGAGGATCTCAAGAGCCTCTTGTTGAGGGTGAAAGAGGAGAGTGCAAAAGCTGGTTTGAAACTCAACATTAAAAAAACTAAGATCATGGCATCTGGCCCCATCAATTCCTGGCATATAGAAGGGGAAGAAATGGAAGCAGTGACAGATTGTACTTTCTTGGGCTCCAAGATCACCGCAGACGGTGACTGTAGCCATGAAATTAAAAGACGCTTGCTCCTTGGGAGGAAAGCTATGGCAAACCTAGACAGCATAGTAAGAAGCAGAGACATCACCTTGCCGACAAAGGTCCGTCTAATCAAAGCTATGGTTTTCCCAGTAGTAATGTATGGCTGTGAGAGCTGGACTATAAGGAAGGCTGAGCGCCGAAGAATTGATGCTTTCGAACTGTGGTGCTGGAGAAGACTCTTACGAGTCCCCTGGACTGCAAGAAGGTCAAATCAGTCCATCCTAAAGGAAATCAACCCTGAATGCTCATTGGAAGGACAGATACTGAAGCTGAAGCTGAAATATTTTGGCCACCTAATGCGAAGAGAAAACTCTCTGGAAAAGACCCTGATGCTGGGAAAGACTGAAGGCAAAAGGAGAAGGGGACGGCAGAGGATGAGATGGCTGGATAGCATCACCGATGCAATGAAGATGAACTTGAGCACACTCCGGGAGAGAGCGCAGGACAGGAAGGTCTGGTGTGCTATGGTCCATGGGGTCACAAAGAGTCGGACATGACTGAACGACTGAACAACAACAACAACAACAAGTACACACTACCCAATTGGCATTGTCCACTTGGGTACATTCTCCAGAATCACTTGGAGACTACACATGCCCACCAGGCAACCTGCAAAATTCCCTGTGGATGCTCTCAGGTTGGGCACATTCTCCATATCTTCATGTTGTGAGCTGTGGGCACAATCTCTGGGGTTGATGTGCCTCAACATACAAAGAATTCCAGTGTATTTCAGCAGCACCGATGATTTTCGGTCATTTATAGGTGTATTGGGTTTGGTTTTGGAAGAATGGTGAGCAGTCAGGTGTGAACTTGAGCAAAGTCCTATACAGTGTCTAGTAGCAAATGTACACTTATTTGATTGAGCGGTTGGCAACTATTATGAAGTTAGAATTGGTTTTTACAGCTGAAGTTCAGTGCTTTTTGCTACACAAAAGTTATATAATGCATAGTAGTTGTTTTGCATGGGGTGTATTTTAATTGCTAATTTGTTGATAAGAAATGCTCCTTTCTTTGCTGTGAGAAACTGTCTTTCCTGCCAAGAAGTTAAGGGTCCCCTTTCTCCTCCTTGGTGAAGGGAGGGAGGTGTATTTGTGCCTTTTGACAGTCTGGAAGTCGATGGCCCTGTTCAGATGCACACTGGGGAAGAGTGGTTAGGCTAACCATGGTGTATGGAGGTTACTGCTAATCACTGCGAGTGCTACTGTCACACGTACTGGTAACCATGTTCTGCAAAGTGGTTAGACTAAATATTCTCTAACCACCCTCCCTCCTGCAGGAACCTGCAGTCCTCCGGATGGGTGGCCATACATCCCAGCAGCCTTTGCACTGTCAGCCATTTTGGTGCTTGGTGCTGCTGGCCATTTTGGTGCTCGGAGGCTACTCCTTTGGCCGCTCTTGCCACAGAGCTCTATGGCAACTGCCAATTTACCACAGCAACTGTTCAGACATCACACTAAGCCATGGTAGAGGCCACTAACCATCTTGCAGCAAGTGGTTACTGAACATGGTTAGTTCATGATTAATAACCTACCATGGTTGCGACAGATGCCTGTTCAGACATCATGCTAAGCAAACATGGTTAGCTCAAAACTCCTAACCATCATGGCTTAGTGTGATGTCTGAACAGGGTCAGTGAGACAAGCCCTATAAAATCCTGGGCAGATCGGCCTGCTACCTGTTCTGGTCTGAGGGTTGGGGGAAGATGTGCCACCTGCTCAGATAACCAGCCTCCTGGGACAGCACCTGTTCATCAAGGAAACCAATGCAACATCAATTGAGGAGACTGTGATCTGCCGATTGAGAGGTGTGTGTAAGCTCTTCTTTGCTTTTATTATCTGCATCCATTTTCTATCAATGAACTCTATCATTCTTTCACACAAGTGGACATGAGTCATACTGGTACCTTTAAATCTGTTTAGTGTGGGTCCTGGCTTGATCAGTCCCCAGGTTTAAGACAATGGGTCACCATGTTTCCCTATAGAACTGTGAACTTGATCCCGCTACTGGTAGCAACCTTGATATCATTTCCACATGCCTTCCCCACCCTGGTACCATCCAGATGTATTGGAGCTGCAGTCCAACACATCTGGAGGGCACCAGGCTGGGGAAGGCTGGTTTACTGTCCCTTCATCCTGCCGTGAAAGAGAAGTCAGCCAAGAGCCCCTGATTTTGCCGGGGGTTGCTCACTGTCTGTCAACCCATTTGGGGCTCCGCTTACTCATCCTTTGCATGTGTATATCCAGATCACCTGCGTTCAGGAGTTTCATTCCTGGTTTGCCTGCTGCTTGTGTCCACATAGACCAGGGGTGCTGAACCACAGGCCTGCGGGCCAAATTCAGACCACCTGGGGTCCCTATCCAGCCCTTCAGAATTCCCAGCATGGCCACGCCCCCTTCCCCTGGCCCCACCCCTTTCCCATAGCTGGTAATTGTTCGGCAGTTTCCCAGCTTTTGCACTGTTTCTTTCCCATTCTACGAGGTCGAAATAACTCTGCTAAGATTTAGTTACTGGCAGTAGGAGCTTTAAAGCTCAGTCCAATGGATGTTTAGACAGAAAACGTCCTACAACTCCCAGCATTCCCCACCCAGCACAGGGAATTGTAGGACTTGTTTTTGTCTAAACATCCATAGGATTAGGCCCTTAGGCTAAAATATGCTAGTGTTTGGGCCTCGCCACTGGAATGCAGCCCTGAGAGCTTCCCCAAAATTGAATCCAGCCCTCAGGCTAAAAGAACTTTGATGCCCCTGACATCGGTCCTCACTCACTCTGATCCTAGGCTCTGTCAGGTTGGTCCAGCCTGCAATCTCCTCCCTCATGCTCATGTCCGGATAGCGGTTTCGCTGGAAAGTGGCCTCCAGCTCCTGCAGCTGCTGGCTGGTGAAATGCGTCCTCTGTCGGCGTGGCTTCTTCTTGCTCACGTTTGCCTCCTCTTCCCCACTGGAGTCAGAAGATTTGTACTGAGACGTCTCACCGTTCTCTCCTGGAGAGAACCATGAGCAAGGGAGGTGTTAGTAAGTACAACGGGCATCAGACTTATTCCTTGTCCAAGGGGCACAAACACATTTTAAAACAACTTTGCAAAGTGATATCCTTGAGGGTGGGGGGAAGCTAGAGTAGATATAAACAACACAATCCCCCACCGGCCTAGCTCCCGCAGAACTGCCCTGAGAGATCAGAAGAGAGGTCCATCAAGTTCAGCATCCTGGGCAACCAGATGCCTCTGAGAAGCTCACAAGAAGGACATCTAAACAACCCCCCCCTTGTTTGTCCTTATCATCTTGTGTTCAGAGGTATCCATGGAGGTTCCATCTAGCTATCATGTTTTATAGCTGTTGCATGAAGAAGTACAAATAGTGTGCCCACCCTGAATCAACTGCCAGACAACTTCACTGGGTGGTCCCAAGTTCTAGTACAGGAGAGGTGCAGCCATTTCTTTCTACTTGTTCTGCATGGTCCATGGTTTTATAAACCTTTTTCACAAGCTGAAATGGAATTGTGATGTACAATGGCTGTCCTGAATCAAGAAAACCCACATTTCAGATGTTCATTGTCAAAATTTAGGCTGAAAGCTTCTTGGAACAGTTACTTTGCATACTATCTACTACTACTACTACTACTGTTTGATTCGAGTCAAATGAATTTCTGCAGGACATACTTGCAACTTCGACTGCCATTACTTCGGAGTGGCTAGAAGCAAATGATAAAGTATCACAAATCAAGATAGTTTGCTGTAGAACTAATAAATATAATTGCATTAGGCTGCAGAGCAGAGGGAGAAAAGGAAAGCAGGGACTTTGCTGAGAGACCAGCTCCTTTTGGCTGTTCTTCTCCATGAACCATTTCCATCCCTGCTGGTCATTGTAAGGACTCTTGCTACTTTAAGAACTGGTGCCAGAGTTTGTGTCCCCCCCCCCCGCAACCCCCTGCCCCCCAGCTTCTTCCCCATCCCTTTTTCTTTTTCTGCCCCTTTTAGACTGTAAGCCTGAGTTCACGGACTGTCTTGGTTTTTTATCGATTTGGAAGCCATTTTGGAAGCCATTTCAGCTGAAGAGTGGGGTAAACATGCTATAAATAAATAAATAATAAATAAAGTAATGCCAAGACAACTCTAGAAGTAATGCAGACCTGAAGAGCAGCGGTCACAGCAGCAGTTGTACCCCAAAAGAGAGCAAGTCCTGACAATCCGTGACATTCACCAAGCCCATTCAAAATCTTCCCCTAGTGTAATTTTCTGCCCTGTCTCTGCTCCTTTCTCACAGTCCCTTAGATAGTCTAAGGATTTAGGTTCCCTTTCATTTATCCCTAGAGAGGTTCACCTGGTGCCTACATTGTACTCATTTTGGCACCAGGTGAAGATCTTTTTATTTTCCCAGCATTTTAGCATTCTAGTCTTTTACCTCTGCTGTTTTAAATCTGTATTTTAAACCTCTGCATCACTGCTAGGTTTTATTCTGGGTGTACTTTTATATTGTAGTTTTAAGCTTTCATATTTTATATTGTTTTAGTAAAACCTTGTGGTTTTAATTTTTTAGGTTTTATTAAAACCTTGTGAACCACCCAGAGAGCTTGGGCTATTGGGCAGTATAGAAATAAACAAACAAACAAATAAATAAAATATTCCAGATTACATAAACGCTTCTGCCTTCTAGTTCCTTATTCACAATTGCCAACACAGATTGAAATCTCCATTCTATGCTTTAAATATGTGGCAAAAGACTGGGAAAACATTTCTCTTCAGATCCGTGTTTAGCCACCCTGATTTTGTGGACAGGATCTTGTGGCATCAAAACCCTAATTGACTAGAGATGACAGTGGGACAAAATAAGTATGGAAGTACCATGGAAAGTGGGACTTCTCTCAACCCATTTTTAACACTCTGTTTATCTCTGGCCTATGGTAAATATTTGATGTAGCTGATCTGTGCAAAGGGATCGTGAGTACACACCTTCAGAGACAATCACTTCCAGGGTGAGTGGTTCAGAGCCCCCAGGCAAGCTGGTATCTTCCTGAACTCTTTTCTCCTCCTCCGTGTCTTACCTCCACTCTCCGTGCTGGGTGTCCCAGCCTGAGCTCTTGGTGGAATCCCATCAGCGCTCCCATCTGCGGCTTGCAGCAATGCTGCCATACTCCCAAAGATCCAAAGGCAGATTCCCTGGCTAAAGTCCCCTGTGCAGGAACAGTTGCTTCCTGCTCCACAACTTCCAAAAGATCTGGCCAGCAAGGCCTGATGTGTCAGTTTTACTGTGCTGATGGGAGAGGACTAGGCAATAAAACGGCACAAAACCTGGGGCACTAGTCTTCCAGAATAACCGACAGTCCAAGCTAGGGAATCTCTTCACACTGGCTATTTGGACAGCCCCTTTCCGGTTATAAAATCCCCTCAGGGATCTTCTTCATGGAGCCAAGTTAGCCATTCTCTGAGGGCTCAGCTTTCCTCCACCAGGTCCACAACAAGTTCTGACTGCCAGTCTCCCTCCACTGAAGGCGTCTGCAACTTCTTAGGAGCTATTTGCTCCCAGAGTACAGCCGTTTTTTAAACTCTATCCCACCTCCTTTTCTCACATGTTTATTTTCCTTTCCCAGGGCTCGAGCATTCTTTGGCTTGGCAGGGAGGAGACATGTCTCTCTCTCTCTCTGTGTCAAATATCAGGGACAGCTGAGTGCAGTCTAACCAGGTGCCAATCAGCCATGGTCTCTGCAGCAGGCTGGGGCCTTTGGACGTGGAGATGGACGAGAAGATGGCAGCTGGGAGGCCACTGTTTTGCTCAGTGAGCTCTTTGGAGAAGACATGAAATATGCACCATTTCGGCACCAGTTGTCTCTGTGTTTACATTTTCTGCTTGGAGTTTCATTCATCCTTGCAGCTTGCCTCTGACACCACTTAGGAGAAGAACGTAAGAACTGTCTTACTGGACCAGATCAAAGGTCCATCTAACCCAGGATTATGTTTCCAACAGTGATCAGTCAGGTGGCTTTGGAAACTCACAAACAGTGGAGGATGGTTCACACACATACATTCACACACCCCTCTGTGTTGTTTCTTCCCAGAATGTAATACCCAGAGGTGTACTGTCTCTATACATGGGGGTTCCATTTAGCTACATGTTTGAAAAAAAATATTTAAAGTATTTTTATACTGCCTGAGCACAGGCCTTCAAGGTGGCTTACAATAAAAGAAAATTAACTCTCTATAAGGTGGTCTGTTGTGTCTACTGCTGCTCTAAAAAGATTCGGCAGTGTCCATGTGGGGAAATTCCACCCCACCCCCACAATCCCTGGGGCTGAGCATCTTGGACAGTAGTGGATGCTGATGGCTCCGATGTCAGTCAGTGGGGTGATAAATCCACTCCAGGTTTCATTCAGAACTGCTCTGCACCTTGGATAGCTCCTTTAAGAGTTCTGACTGGTTCTGACTGAAACCCAGAGCGGATTCACCATCCCACTGACATTGGAGACACCAGCCTCCACTGCTGGACAGTCTGTGTCTCCTGGCTCTTCCCTGGCAGCAAAATGGTGACTGAAGCCACAATAATGTGAATTGCCCACTCTGCCAGGCCCTAGATGTTACTGTTGCTGCACCAACTGCTCATGGCCAATAGCCACTGATAGACCATTTGACCATGAATTTGATTAGACAAAATCAAAAATTTTTAAAGACCATATAAGGTGGTGGCCATCACCTTGGCCATGTTTGCATGCAACAGTAAGCTGGAATTCCAGAGAATCCTTGCTTATCATGAACAAGCAGCCTGCCAGTACATGCAGCCTATTTGCTCCTGCTTTGCTCCTTCCCACCAACAGGATGGCTAAACATACCCTTCTTCCGGACCTAGCATCCTGGATTGTTGCCCTTAAACAAGCCAGGATTCATAATCTAAGAACAAACCCTAGTTTGTGACTCTGGCTTGTAACAAGCCAAGATCCCCAGTTTGGACAACGGACTAAGTGAACTCTTCCTAGTTTGTTTTACAGTCATGCTAATGAGGAGGAACAAAGCAGACATAAATGGGCTGTGTGTAGCAGCATGTAGCTCATTCACCATAAGCCAGGATCCTCTGGACTTTGGGCTTTTTGTTGCATGCAAACATGCCAATGTAGTAGCAAGTTCTATAAGTTAATTTTCTTTTGTGTGAAGAAGTGCTTTTGGGGGTCAGACCGGAATTTTGGGAGCCCTGAGTAGGGATTGGGGAAAAATCGGTTTGCATTGTAATGTGGATTGACCTCTTTTTCCACTTTTAAACCAATGCATGAGCTGAAAGTCAGTTATCTTTCTTCTAGGCTTCACTATTCTCCCTTCTGTTAATTGCAAGCTCCTTGGGACAAGAACCTTTTTTGTTGCTTATGTTATTTTGTACAGTTCCGTGTACAGTGGCAGAACAATAACAACATCTGGAAGAAGAAATTGCTTAAAGCCTGTATAGTATGTGCGATGCAGTGACCCCCATCTATGGTTACTGTGCTTTCTGCATAACAGTGGGGCCAAGAGAGGGAACAATATAAGCCAGAGGTGCTAAGGCGGGTGTGGTCTGCAACCTGGAGCCTGATGCATGCTGGACACAGACACAGCCACCTTCCAAACCACCAGGCAGATACACCCTAGTGAACAGGGGGAGGGGGAGCAGGAAGCTTGGACAGGCACTTTGTTCTCTTTTGGTCCAGGCTGGCCATTCTCCACATTGCTAGCTGACACAGGCTGACTGTCAGTCCTCCAGCCAGCTAGTCAGGCCTTGAAAATGGGTCAGGAGAGCTGCTTTGGTGCCATCCCAAGGAGGTCAGATTTCTAGCTGAATGACTGAAGAAGGCAGCATGTTCTTCAGATTTTCTTCTTCTCCCAATCTGCTCAGACAGACTGGCTTCTGTGAGCTTCTTGGGAATCCCCCCTCCTCCAGTCAGCTCAGGTTTTCAGAGATCCTTTCATTCCCAGGCAGGGCCACCCTCTCTCTCCTATTAGCTTCCCAATAAAACAATAAGCAATTCAGGAGTATCTTCCCCATCCATTTGACAAACATCTCCATTCTTCTACCCACCAGACTCCCTGGGGCACTAGCAAGGCTCTATAGAGTTGGTGGCTCCTTATCTTATGGTGGAGACCATTTCTGGAGAGAGTTGAGGGTGACATGAGATGTGAACGCTTCTCCCATCATTGGCTCTGTTAACAGGTTTTTCAGGTCAGGGCGGGGGACTGCTTTAAAAACCAACAAAAACAATTTTACCAGTGGCAACAGTGGGACAAAAATGAATGTGTACACCAGCCTCCCCCAACCTTCCAGATGTTTCTGACTACAGTTCCCATCACCCCTGACCATTGGCCATATCCAGGCTGGGCATTCTCTACATTGCTAGCTGACACAGACCAGTTGATGGTGATAGGCAGGAGCCCAGTCCTGACAACTACCAAACCATGCCCTCAAACACCTTCAACAAATGATTGACTCTCTCTGGACTTACTTCCAGATTATGTCTGGGGGCATTAATAGCATGATTTTCCCCATTGCAATTGTTACTACACTGATACCATGCTGTGACCCCACTGAGATAGAGCACACCTTCCACCTGCCTATCTTGGCCCAACATTTGGCTGCCCCTTCTCTCAGTGCCTTCCATGGTTACAATGTCTGGAGAGGTAACTGTGTTAGTCTGAAGCAACAAAAACAACAAAGAGGCTTGTGGCAGATTTATTATGGCAGAAGCTTTCATGGATCAGGGGCTTTTTTACACGAGGCATTTATCACGTGCTCGTCATTCCCTACTCACAGTTGTATACGGGTTCTTTATATGACGTGACCCTCCTGTTTCACTTCTGTGTCTCAGCAGCACTTTCAGCAAGTCTTTTAGAGCACAGAAAATGCAGCATTTAATTGTGAAAGTGAAAGAAAGTGTTATTCCCTCTTGTGAATCTGCACTATTTTGTTATACCACAGTGCCATCTAGAGGTTATATAGAGGAAAAGCAGGAAATGAAATGCTCTTCGTTTAGTGCTCAGTTCTTAATTCTGCAACGAAACCAAAAGTCGATATAGCAGATTAACAGCAGATTAACAGCCTCGAGTAGAAAAGCTCTAGAGCTCACTTCGTCAAATGTATGATGAGCAGTTTCATGCATCTGGCGACATGGCCTCTGTAGTCCTGGGGGGGCGCAATTTGTGGCCCTCCAGATGTTTTGGCCCAGAAATCCCAGAGTTTCTCACTATTGGCTGTGCTGGCTAGGGCTGTTGGAAGTTGCCAGCCAAAACATCTGGAGGACCACAAGTTGTCCACCTCCCATCCCCCCGTGCCAGCCCATGAAAGTTTAAGTTGTAATAAATCAGTCAGTCTTTATAGGGAGTCACAATTTTCTTTGGGTGCTTCCAGATAAGGTGTTTATTGTGCAGTCACCCTGCCTCATTCACAAAATTTTATAGGGGGTCTAGGCAACACTGACTGAATTTGCACAACATGCTAACACTCATTGAGTGTGCGTTGTGGTTGAACCGTAGGTGGTTTTTTGAATTGTAGGCTAGTGTGTTGTCTGAACCCAAGACATTTTCTGCAGAGTGGCTTGTTAACCATGCAGCGTGGTTTATTTTTATTGAGCAAGCCACCTTCAGAACCCATGGTTTGTTGTTGGATTGTTCAGGATGGTCAACAAGCCACTTTGCATGGTTAACAAGCCACCCTGTGGAAAACGTCCTGGGTTCAGACAACACACTAACCCATGGTTCAACAAAGAACCAACAGTTCAACAACTCACACTCAATCACCAAGTCTGGGTTAGTGTGCTGCGTGAACAGCCCCATAACCCTCCTGTTTTCCTAACACTTCTTCCACCTTTTTTCTTTCCACAGACACACACACACACAAATGTTAAAGAGGGAAAGACAGAATAGCTGCACAGTGACTTTGGATTGGTAGCAGGCATCAATCTGGAAGTACCCATAATGCCATTCCCGGGAGAATTAGGGGAAATGAAATGTCATCCACCAGCCATTACTCCATGACAGCCACTCCATTTCACTCTCCCTCTGTTTTGCCCTTCCCTTTTGGGGAATGGTTGTAGTTCAGTGGTAGAGCACCTGCTTTACATGTGAAAGGTCCCAGGTTCAATCCCTAGTACCTGCAGGTAGGTCTGGGAAAAATTCCTGTCTGAAATCATGGAGAGCAGTTGCTAGTCGATGTAGGTCAGCCCTCCCCATCCTGATGCCCTCTTGATGTATTTCTCTACAACTCCCATCATCCCCAGCCAGCATGGCCATTGGCCAACACATCTGGAGGGCACCCAGTTGGGGAAGGCTGGTGGAGACAATATGGAGCTAGATGTACCAATAGCCTAACTCGGTAGGAGGTCGATTCTTAATTGCCCAGCAGCAGCGGAAGCTGGTGGCTCCGATGTCAGTGGGGCAGTGAATCTGCTTCAGGTTTCGCTCTTTGGAGAACTCCTTTAGAGTTCGGACTGAAACCCAGAGCAGATTCACTGCTCCACTGACAACGGAGCTACCAGCCTCCACTGCAGCGCAGCCCCCATTCATGCCCATCTGCAAATGAGACAAGGACATGTGGGGTAGGGGGATTTCAGATCAGCCCTAGTTTTTATTGTAAGCTGCCTTTGGGTTTATTTTGTAGAAGGCAGGGCAAAAATAATAGCCTAAATAAATAAAAGAACACATCAATGTCATATTTTGAATATAACGAATTCAGCGTTTATTTTATCGTACAATTCTTGGGTATTCCTCCCTCTTCTTCTTCTTCTTCTTCTTCTTTTGTTACTTCCATCTTGGACAGGCAGGTCAACAGCTTTAGATCGCTGACCCTAGGATAGAAGCATAAAATGTTCCTGTGATGTTGTCACTGGTTCACCTGATTTTTCTCTCCTGCTCTGGGCTTTGCCTTCTCCCCGCCGCCCCCCGCTATGTCCTTCCATTTTTGCTGAATTCACAGTTCCTTCAAGACACGCTGCCTCACTCACTCTAAACAGACTCAGCAGCTTCTGGTCACACATCCCTCCTTCCCCCATCACCCAACAGCTGTGTTAAGGCAGAGTTAGACAGGCTGGAATTTGTAGACAGCTGTGACAGCTGAGAGGCCAACCTGCTGGGAAACGTTTCGCCCCTTGGCAAAAATGGCTCCAGCTCTGAAGTTCAAGGGAGGGATGATTCCCCCAACCCATCTCCATCCTTTACAAAGGCAAGAGTCAAAGGAACCTCTGCATGTGTGACTGGTGCCCATGTCTGTTGCCATGTCCATACATACTACTGATCTTTTCTTTATTTCATACCCACAACAGCCCAGTGAGGTAGGCTGGGCTGAGAGATGGTGACTGGCCCCAGATCTTCCAACTAACTTCATGGCAGAGCAAGAGTTGAAACCCAGCTTTCCGTGGTTAAAGTCCAGCTCATGATCCATACTACACCAGAGGTGAGGAACCCGCAGGCTGCATGTCAGTGGTGCAGTTAGGTATGCTTAGACCCTTGTCTTCATTGCCTTACGGAGGGATGGGGTGTGTGTGTATGCTTTAGATGGCCACGTGTATTATGTTAATTGTGAAGCACATAACTAACATTTCTCTTTCCACCACCATCACCATTTCATGCTTTACAACTGCTTCTATGCTCTTGATATGTTTCAGGGAAAAAAAACCTGTCTGTCTACCCTGATTTAAAAAATCAATAAATACTCTGAGCATATCCAGTTTCACATTTTAATTTCACTTGAATAATGGCACCGCCATAACAACAGGAATTAAATGGAGTTTGCTTTTGCTGTGCTGATGCTAAGCAGGTTTACTTGGGAATCAGCCCCATGCTGTGTCAAAGGATATTTCAGATAATAAAATGAGCATCTGTAATCATGTACATGCCCAGCCAGCCACCCCAACTGTAAAAAGTTTTTTTTACTTTGGATGCCTTCAGCCTGCAGCAACCCAGGCATCAGTACTGCTGCAAGGAACATGAGAGAGAAAGACTGGCAGGCAGGGGCAGGTATGAGGTCAGAGGCCCAATCATGGAGTACGCTGGCTAGAGTGGCATAACATCCTTCAGAAAGACACTCTAGCTGTTGCACTCTATGGACAGGCCTCTTAGCTCCTGGGTGCATCTGCCTGCCCCCCAGTCTCATTCTTGCAGCAGCTCGCTTGCTGTGGGCTGGAGGCACCCCATGAGACAGTGACTGGATTCACACAACACACTAACCCACACTCAGTAGTTGAGTGTGGGTTGTTCTTGAACCGTGGGTTGTTGTTGTACCATGGGTTATTGTGCTGTTGTAGTGCATTTTCAACAGGGTGGCTTGTTAACCATGCAGTGTGGCTTATTTTTCTCAAACAAGCCACCTTGAGAACCCGTGGTTTGTTGTTAGGTTGTTCAGGGTGGTTAACAAGCTACACTGCATGGTTAGCAAGCCACCCTGTGGAAATGTGCTGTATTCAGACCATATGATAACCCACTCTGCGGAAAATGCACTGCATTCAGAGAACACCATAACCCATGGTACAACAACAACCCATGGTTCAAGAACAACCCACACTCAACTACTGAGTGTGGGTTAGTGTGTTGTGTGAACCCAGTCACTGTCTCATGGGGTGCCTCCAGCCCACAGCAAGCAAGCTGCTGAGAGAACAAGGCAGAGTGTTGTATGAACCCGGCCAGTGTGATCTTGGCAACTGGGGAGGAAGCAAAAGCAGGCTGGGAGAGACAGAGAGGTTCCAGAGAGGGAGAGGGGGAGAGGGGGGGGGAGAGAGAGAACGAGAGAGAGAGAGAAGGGGTGGGGGAAGAAAGAATAGAATTGATAGTGTGTGTGTATGTGAATGGATGGGAGACTGAGCATGAGAAAGAGTGTGGAGTGGTAATAGTGTTAGGACCATCACAACCCTTCTCTCTTTGACTTCTTGAGGTCAGAAGGAATTTAATGAGGAAATACTGAGAGTGACAGTTGCATTATTAACAGTGGTCATTCACAGGGCAGTTGCTGCTGATAACCCAAACATCCTGGCACTAGGTAAGCCAGTTAACACATGTCGGTCATGTGATAAGAACCCCAATTCTTAAGATCACCACCACGCTACACTCTTTCTAAATCCCCAATAGTATTGCATGATTTTACATAGAAGGCCTGGCTGTAAAAGGCAATGTTGGTGAAGACAAGAACACAGCTTTAGATTAAACAATAACAACAACCTAAATATTTGTTTGGACCTCCCTTTTACCTAAAGGTGGGCAGAGAACTTCTTCCCAGTGATTTCCTTTTTGCCTAAAGCAGCTGGAGAAATGGGGGGGAGCACCCCTTTATACTCACTTTCCCTTTCTTTCTTTCTTTCTTTCTCTCTCTCTCTCTCTCTCTCGATTCTTAAGAGACAAAAACCGTGTGAGTGGGGAAGTGATGATCTTAAGAAAGAAAGACAGAGACTGGGTTCACATGATCACAGAGGAGGAAATAAGTCACAGTGGCTTATTTCCTCCACTGCACGTTCTGGGATATTTATTTAATTAATTAATTAATTAATTAATTAAATGTCTTAATCGCTCATCTGGCCAGTAACTGGCCACTCTGGGCGATGTACAATAATAAAACTATCAAAAACAGTAAAATTAAATATTAAAACATCCTGTTCTAAAAATACCCTAACACACCCCAAATGCCTGCCTGAACAACCAAGTTTTCAGTGCATGGCAGAAACTCATTAAAGAGAGGACATAGCGGAGTTCTCTAGGGAGGGAGTTCCACAGAGTGGGGGCCGCTACAGAGAAGGCCCTCTCCCTTGTCCTCACCAGCCTAGCTATCCTGGCTGATGGGACAGAGAGAAGGCCATCCGAGGCTGATCTTGTTGAGCGGTCTATCTGGTGTTGCTGGAGGCGCTCCTTGAGATAGGCTGGGCCAGAACCATATAGGGTTTTAAAGGTCAAAGCCAACACCGTGAATTTGCTCCAGAAAACAACTGGTAGCCAGTGCAACTCCTTCAGCACCGGAGTGATGTGATCACACTGGCGGCTGCCTTTAATCAGGCGAGCCGCTGCGTTCTGCATCAGCTGCAGCTTCTGAACCATCTTCAAGGGTAACCCTACACTGAGTGGATTACAGTAGTCTAGGCGAGAGGAGACCAAGGCATGTACTACCGATGGGAAAAGATGGTCGGGAAGGTAGGGGCGCAGCTGCCGTATCAGATGGAGTTCGTACAGCGCTGCCTGGCTCACAGCTGACACCTGAGTCTCCATGGGCAGCTGGGAGTCTAAAATGACCTCTAGTCTGTGGACCTGGTCTTTCAAGGGTAGCCGTACCCCACTCAAAACCAAGTCAACATCAGTTGATGTTCCCCATACAACAAAACCAACCTGTCAAGAATGCACATTTTCTTCCATATTGTGATAGGGGGACTCCACTCACATGCTGGAAAACTGAGCATGACTTGAAGCATCTCAAAATGTCAATCAGTAAAAGATACATTAGATCAATAATTTTAATAAGAAATGGAAGAAATAACTATGCTGAGAATCTTACAGAGTGGATTAAAAAAAATTTTCCCCCAAGGGTTCAGTATTTCCAGAAATTTTACATCACTAGTCTTTCTATAAAAGTCTTATTATTACATAGTTTTTAGAAATCATTGGTGGGTGGTGAGTGGGGAGTAAAGGCTGGGTAACACTATGTAAACACCATTTTATTCATCATTCTATAACAAAATATTTCATAATCCGAAGCTGGGCCACAGGACAGGAAAGGACGAAGCATCATTGTTTCAAATTATTTTGTTTGTTCAAGCAGATTTAGGACCTCTAACAGTGATTTAAAAAAAAAAAACTTGCAAAATCAATTTATACAACATTCGCAAGAAAATAAAGCAGTATAAGCAATCACAGTAGGTATATCGGTAAAGAAAAAGAAAGTACTTCCGGATGTGTTGATGGCTTAGAGAGGCTTTAAAAACAGATTAGACAAAGGGCCTAATCACACGTACACGGGGGTGTGGGTGTAAAGGTAACTATGGAGGGGGTGGGTTTCACCACGACACACAGGCCCATCACATAACCAGGAGCCACGCGGCACTGTGTGATTCTGCTAACTCCTCCCCCCCTCCGTAGTTACCTGGCAATCTTACTGGAGTAGTTTGTGTGCATCCCAATCCCCTCCGTGGTGCAAATGGGCTCCTGGCAGTCGTTCCAGTATCAAATGGCCACATGGCCATAACGAAAGTCCATGGCAGATACAGTGTCGGCCACAGTGGTGGGTGCTCTAGCCAGTGGACTTAATGGTCACAGGCTGGAACTCCTCTGGAGTCCATTTAAGCCACTGGGGAGCCTGCCAGACAACATGGTAGGCCACCCAGGGGTCAGCTGACCCTTTTGCAGGAGATGGTTAGCCAGGGTGGCTTAGTAACCACGAGGAACATGGTTTTCTCCCCCAAACCCCATGACACACTACACCACAGTGGTTAGCAAAAAAAGCCTAACCACCATGGCTTAGCATGATGTCTGAACAGGGCCAAATTCTCACCCTGCTTCCCAGGAGTATCTGGCTGGCCTCTGTTGGAAGCAGAATGCTAGACTAGATGGGCCATTGGTCCAATCCAACAGGGTTTCTGATATTTCACAGCTGTACAGAAATGGGGTGGCAGTTCTTATAGTATTTCTTAAAGCAGAGATGAGGAATCTCCAGCCCATGGGCCTGATAAGACCTGAGGGGTTTCCCCATCTGGCCTGGCAATTTCCTTCCCTGGCCCGGCCCCCACTGCCCTGCAGCAAAAAGCTCTTATCTCCAATCAGCAGCTGATCGGAGATAAGAGCTTTCCCCTGCAGGGCAGTGGGGGCCGGGCCAGGGAAGGAAATTACTGAGTGATTCAGTCTTACTTCCTTCTGAGTAGTTCTACAGAGGCTTACCTTACTTGTGAGTAGACATGCTCCTTACTATAAATTGGTAACAACAGAATCTGGGGGGTAGATGTTGCAGCCTTGTCCGCTCTTGCCTGTGGCTCTGGCCACCACTGCAGTGCAGTCACCAAGTGCTTCTCCAGAATGGAATCTGGTTGAAAAAAGTTCCCCACTCTTTATCTTGAAGGTCTAGTTGTCACTGAGGTGGCTGATCTGAGTCTGGGCTATACTACTTTAGACTTGAAGTGGGGAGCTCACACAAGTGATGCATCTGTATATATATATATATATATATATAAAAAACTATTATGTATTATTTATTTATTAGTTAAGTTTATATCCCAGTTTCCCACCCACAATGGTGCTCGAGGCAGCTAACAATAATAAAATACAAATTAAAAACAAAATCTGAACTAAAATATAACAAGACAGATCCATTAAAAACTCTCTACATATAGAGAGCTAGCACATCAGGAAGATGCCCTCCTCCCTGAAATACTAGTTTTCTATGTGGAGGGGATTCTCCTTGCATTCAGGGACAATCCATCATGGCAGCCTTTCCCCCTGAGGCCTGAAGTGGTGCAACTCAGACTGAACCAGGCCTGGGTAACAGGGCATTTTCTAGGGCATGATCCGCTAAAGGGAAGGTGGGTGAGGGAAGGAGGACTAGGAAGGGCTCTGTGTCTTGCTGCCCCTTGCCCTCTTCCCACCTTTCATGCCGCTCTCCTCCTTTGGTCGTGAAACTCAAAACACGACAATAATTTTAATGGAAGGCTATTTGGAGCGAGACTGGGCTCCCTGCCACCTTGACCTTCTGGACAGGCTAAATTTGTTCTTCTGCAAACAAGTCGTTTTATTTATAGCTGCGATGACAGGTCTTCAGGGAAGCAAGTGCCTCTTGTCCAGTGGCAATGGGCTCCCTATTCCGCCCCAGAAAATGGGGGGTACTGATTGGGCCCAAAAGTAATGAAAAGTGATGGACAGTAATCCCAGCTAAGGAGACCAGGATTAACTGGCTGTCATTACTAGAGACCCTCGTAACTCAAGCCAGCCGCCAGCCTGATTTATGAGGGGATCTGGAATCGCTGAATCCTCAGCGCCGCTTGGCGCAGCAGGGGGGCAGAGTGTCGGCCTCAGCATAAATAAACCCCTAAAGGTTATTCAACCACTCTTGCCACACGGTGCCTTGGTATTGTCCTGCCAGGCCATAAATATACCAGCTGCTGTTGTGTTACACCTTCTTTGCATGCCTGGGCACCACAGCCCCCGCACGCCTGATTGGGATGTCCTCCCGAAGAGGGTGGCCAGCTGGAACGAAAGGGCACCTGGGCCAGATTCCACTTGGCCTCCATGCCAGGCAACAGGCTTCTCGGGACGGGGTCTGGGATGTTATGGAAAGGGGTGTAGGCGTCAGGGCAGCAAAGGGGATATTGGTGTGCGTGACAGAAGCTGGAGATCCAATTCCACTTCAGTCCAAGTCAGAGCAAAACTGAGACAGCAGAGGGTTAAAAACAGGCACAACACACAAGTCCACCCTGTGTAATTACTGAGCTGCAGTCCTGTCCAAATAGGCGGCCCAATGACGAGGCAAGGCATACTGTTCTTATTTCATTTGTTGGTGAATGGAAATGATTTGCAAATTGTTTTCCTGAATGTGCCTGGTCTTGACCTTCAGTAGATGAACATGCTATGCTTACAAATGTGACAAGCATGACCAAGCTTAACAGTGGAATTGGGGTTTGTCGTTGAGTTGTCCTTGATTTCTAGTTCTTTTTCATTTTTGCCATTGCATTTTGAAACTTATCTCCTCAGTCATGAGGACCAGAAATCTGCCTCATTTATTTTTTTTAAAGATGGGGTTCATAGCAGCTTAAATAGAACCTGGCAAGCCACACAGAGGTGCTTTGGGTCCCAGGTCATATGCCACTGGAATTTCTCACTGGGAGCCATGCCAGCTGTTGACACCTGGTCTAACACTAGTGTAAATCCACAGCAACGCCATTACAATAGGTAGAATGACTCCCAATTTAACTTCACACATGGTGTGCCCCTGAGTTCTCCATCCTCTGCATCCTTCTTCCTCTGACCCTGGAGTCATTCTCTTGTCTTCTTATGAGGTGTCACATTGCAGGGTATAAGGGGATGATTGTGGAAATGACATGGAGGGATTATACAGCAGGGGGTGGACTGACATGATTGTTAGAGCAGCTCCACCTGTCTTCCTACCCAGCACCAGAAAGTTTACAGGATGTTTCCTGGGCTGAACAGCACAGATCTGGGCCTTTGCTGAGCATTTTCAGTCTATAGTTCCAGTATTTAGGAAGCCTTTGGCTGCCAGTTAACTACCCATAGTTGATCAATGCACTTCAAAGAAAGTGTACACCAAAAGTTGTTTTAGGTGGGTTCAATTTTGGTTTTGTACTAACAAGAATTACTAAAGGATAATCTTTTTTGATCCATTTGTTATTTTTATTAGAAATATATATGTAACATCGCAGTAAAATATACTGTGGATATAAAAACATTTTTGTTGTTAAACAGAGCATTGCTAAAGATCTTTAGATCTTAATAGCTTAACAGGAAATATAATTCCTTAAACTTTTCTTGTTCTTAGTCTTTAAGTCCTAATACCTTAAAAAGGAGAGATCTCATTCTATGTACCAAGTTTCCCATTCAATACTGAATAGGCTATTCATCTGACAAGTACACAGCCCTGGTGTGCTTCTAATAGGAAGCTCCCACATTTTAAAATCAGCACATATTTTTTGTGTAAAAGTTACCTCACAGCTAATAACTGTCCCATAAATTAGGGCTCACTGTCTTAATTATCTCACTGTTATGAAACGTTCCTAAAAAAATAGAACATTAAAAAAAGGCTTACATGTATACCTTTCAGGTGAGATAAGATCAATTTTGAATTATACCTTTGAGAAGATAACTCCTTACACAAAGTTTGCTAATTAAACCTAAGTCTATAATTTTTTCTGTACATCTGGCTTTTTGATGTGTATACCTTACACAATTTTTTTTGTTCATTAATTGATAAGTGAAAACTTTAAGTACATTTTTGACCTGGGATAATGCAGTAATGAACAGCTGGTCATTACTGAAATAACGTTTTGTCTGAAGTGATAGGGATTTAACTCAACATTTTCTCTTTGGCTACCATCCAGGTCAACATGACCATTATTTTTTATGGCAGTTACCTAGAATTCATTGTGAATTTGCTTGTGTCTTCTGTACGGATACCAGTTACCTTATTATTTATTTAATTTTCTGGCTCCCTAATTACCTTTTATGCAACATGCTTAATTGCCTGGGGCTTGCAGCTCCAAGACAAGCCAGCTTGTGTGTGGGGTTGCGAAAGGAATAGTCACTTTCTTCAGTAATCATTTTGAGCACACTGAGGACTGTGCCATCACCCTTTTCTGGCAGATCCATGACAGAACTTCCTTCCAAGGAGGCGGAACAGAGGAGGGTCTTTTCAGATGATAAGATAAATGCTGCAGTTGCAGGAGCTGACTCAACGCATCCATATTTGCCTTTTTTTTAAGCACTCAAGAGCACAACTCTCAATGGCCTGGCTTGGTCAATGCAACTCCCCTCTACTCCACCCACAACAGTGTAACAGTGGTGTTTGAAGGGGCTTTGTGGAGGGCAGGTCACAAGGCCCAACCTCTAGAATGGGGACTGTGACATCATCGCAATGAGTGGGATACATTCCTCTCCCTCCAGCCATTTGGTGATCTTTTGTTTTTTTACCTTTACATTATGTACATATGAGGCGGAGCTCTTGTCCCCCTCTTCAGTGTACTGCTGAAGGGGAGGGTTGGTAGCTCAGTCCTCAGGTTCGCTGGACTGGGAGCTGGGCAGGCCCCTCAGGGTGCACAAATGAGTTGGGTGCTTCTGCCAGGCTATTTGAGTCAGCTGGAGGGAGGGGTAATGTGGCCTACTGAGATACTACTCTGGGATACTATTCTGCAGGGCTGGCCTATCAGGCAAAAAAGCTGGGGAAATTGGCCACTTGCCAGCCGGAGGGGGTGGGCCAAAAGGGCCCGTTGGCCCAGGCAGGAGACAGTGCAGTTCTCCACCTGATTGGTTCAGGCGTGTGGGGGGCCCTGCCCACTTGCACTGGCTTGCTTGACAGGCAGAGAGCCAAGGAGCAAGTAGCCAGTGGCATCTCCTGCTCCTCCTTCTCACCACCACTGCCTTTGTCTGGGCCAGAGCGAGAGGCAAGTGAACAAGCCGGTTGCAGTGGTGAAGAGGAGGAGCAAGAAGAGGGGGCTGGTCAGCAGGCCTTTGCTGGGAAGTGGGCCCTTGACAGATGCCCGACCCTGCCTACCCTTCACACCAGCCCTGCGTGCAGCTTATGGGAGCTGTTCTGCCGGCTTACCTCCCCACCCCTGGGTACAGTTAGAGTACGGAATTGCTCTGTAGATCTTTCATATACCCCCCCAAAAACTTATAAGGTTAACCAGTATTCTAACCAACATAATAGCATAAATTATTTTAATGATTCTATCCTTCAAATTCTTGAATTCCTGATACACACAAAATAAAGGGCGCCATAAGAAAAATTCCCAAAGCCACAGTCAGACAATACCTTTATTAGGAGGACCAACCAAAATGTCACATAACAGTGAGCAAGCTTTCCATATGCAAACTTCGTGGTTACAACTTCACAGCAGCTCCCTCACCCCCCGCCCCTTTGCTTAACACCCAGCCTGATGAAGACTTCCAGAGAGATCACAGACCCGCTTACTATTTTGTGACATTTGGTTTGTCCCAGTAAAGGTATTCCGACCATGGATCTTCCATTCCTGGACATTTTATCCAGGTGTTTCCTATTTATTCAAAGGCCCCATACAGTCTGCCAATCACAGGGGCCAAAGTTGCTCATGCCATTCCTTTCTGTGCCAGAAGAGGGCACAAGTGCCAGCTACATTGAACCTGCCACCCACCATACATCTCTTTTCTGCCACCACAGGGAATTCTGAACAATGGAACTTAACACTTGATATTAATCAATGAAGTTGACCCAGACTTTGCAAAGGGACTAGCCTACAAAACCTTTTACTAGCCCATCTGTCCACACATGCCAATCTTAGGCATTTGCATCCTAAAAGGAACTAAAGAAACAACCTTGCTTAGGCTTCCTTGTCTGGTCATCAGGAGGAAATTCCAATTCACCCCAGGTGACCAAGTAAGTGGCTGTTAAACTTTTCCTAGTAACTCTGGCATGCTCTCCAAATCTACCTAGTAACTCTTTGCACAGGAAAATATTCAGACTTATCACCAGGCAGCCCAATCCAGCCCAAGTGTCTCCTTCTCTAACTTCTCCTTCCACCTACTCCGAACATATTGTTTATTTCTCTAAGGTTCCCAATAACAGGCTGTCCACACGGACACCTCAGGGTCAGCTTTATCACTACTTCAGTGCCTCCTTCTCCCTGGCAAGGTGTTACAAAATTGGCCTGATCTCCCATTCTTGGAGGCAGGGGGGAAACCCTCACACCATGCTAATTCATGGCTCCATCGAGTTCCTCTGTTAGCTTTAATCTCCCAGACACCTTAAAACTTCTCTTTTATCTCTGTGGAATGCTAACCAGTGGAGGCTGTGGGGGGCAGGTAGAATACAGGATTAATGGTACCTTGTCAAGGGCAAAAGGAAGGCAGGCCCAGACAGACTGTTGGCTGAGCAGTTTTCACAAGAGACTCATTGGAAGGCCGCAAACCTAAACACACTTATTAGGGAGAAAGGGCGGTTCACATACAGGGCAAGTACATACATTTACTCAAGCAGGAGGGCTGCCTTTGCCAACCTGGTGCCCCACAGATGTGTTGGACAGCATGGCCAACATGGGTTGTGATTTAACATGGAAGCTCTCCCTCTCATTCTGCACTGGAGGACACATTAAATGCTCATCTCGGGTGTCGTTTCTGAAGAGCCTGTGTGGGCAACCCATTCAGATGGATCATTTTCTCATTTATAATTAGGGTTGGCGGAGAATTTCTCCCCGAAACTTCAGGGGGCCGAGCGCCAACGTGTTCGGCCCCTGAACAAGTTTCGGGGAGAAATCCTCCGAACCCCCCCTGCCCCCCGCCTCCCCCCCGGGACGGGACTTACCTTCACCGAATGTCCCTCCCGGTGGCTGGTCCGGCCGGCGGTTCGGCGGGTGTTCGAGTGAGGCAGGAGCGGCAGCCGGTCTTTTGACCGGCTGCCGCCGCCACCATTGCAATGAAAGAAAAAAAAACAAATGCCCCCTGATAGGCTACGTGACGATTCACGTAGCCTATCACGGCTAGATTTGCAAAGTCAGCTGTGATAGGCTACGTCAATCGTCACGTAGCCTATCACGGGTGACTTTAAAAAAAAAAAAAAGTGTGTACGGATAATGGCGGCCCCCATAGGGAGTCGCCATTCCCGTTCCTTATTTGGTCGCTGTAGTCTACGTAAACATTTACGTAGACTACAGCGACTAAATAAGGAACGCGAATGGCGGCTCCCTATGGGGGCCGCCATTAGCGTACGCGCTTTTTTTTTTTTTTTGAAGTCACTCATGATAGGCTACGTGACGATTGACGTAGCCTATCACGGCTGACTTTGCAGATCTAGCCGTGATAGGCTACGTGAATCGTCACGTAGCCTATCAGGGGGCGTTTTTGTTTTTTTTTTTAACTTTCGCATTCGTGGCCGGGCGAGGCGGGAAGCCTCCTCCCCGGCCTGAATTTCGGCCGGGGCGAGGCGGGAAGCCTCCCCCCCGGCCTGAATTTCGGCCGGGGTGAGGCGGGAAGCCTCCCTCCCCGGCCTGAACTTCGCAGGGGGACCAGCGAAGCGCCTTCCCCCCACCGCGAACGTCCTTCGAGGACAGGTAAGTGACTTTCGTCCACCCCTATTTATAATCTGTCAGGGGAATGACTCCCAAAGTGTTCCTGCCTTGCAAAATGCCACTTTGAACTGGCCCCCAAAATCTTGATTGAAGCTGCTCATGAGGCCATTCACCTGAACGGTGGGTGGCCGAATGCGGTACTTTTGCTCTCCCTAACTCAGGGACAGGAAACCTGTGGTCCTCCAAGTGTTGTTCAACTTCAACTCCCATTGTGCCTGACTATTGGCTATGCTGGCTGGGGCTGATGGAAGTTGGCATCCAAAAACATCCGGAGGACCACAGTTTCCCAGTGCCTGCCCTAAATGAACCAGTGGTTGCAGTAAGTTTAGAGGACAAGCCAAATGGATGCAGTAGTCTCTCACTAATGTCTCTTCTTCCCTGCTGTGGTGTGTTTGAGCACTTCTGTGCAGAGCAGGAGTTGATCTCCATGAAGCAGCCCAAGGGAAATGGATCTGCTGCCCTCTCCTTTTAAGGGCAGCTGTGACTGCAGGGCAGGTGTGACTTCACAGTTAGCCCAGTAATAATGGGAAGAGGTTGGCAGAGCTGCAAGTAGCAGCCAACAGGGCTGCGTGAAGGCAGGATTGCTGGAGAAAGCCCAGGCCTTAAAAACAAGGAGCGACTTAGGATGTTATGCTGTGCAGGGAGGAGGTGAGGCATGAACCACCTCTGGTTTAAGATGCACTGCCCCTTTAAGAGCCTCCAAAGGTGGGTATGGCAGTGATGTGGAGGGGGAAATGGTCTACCTTGGTGGGCAGTTGGGGCATGTCCAAACTAGGGCTGCCAAGTTTCTTTATGGGCCCTGGAGCCCGTATTTTTAATAACTGCTTGACACACAGAAATGAAGCCTCTGCCAAGCTTTTCCTGGCATAGATGGGGAGAATCTTCCACTGCTTAGTATTTATTTTTTAAATTTATTTAAAGCAGTTGTACTCTGCATTTTGGCCCAAAAGGCTCCCAAGGTGGTTTACGTCGACACCTAAAATACAAATTCAGCATAAAACAATATTCTAACCTTGTGAAAGAGAGCACAAAATCCACAAAACTGGAGCCAAATAAAACCAAAGTAGTAGGAGTAAAACTCAACTCGGATCAAGGGCCTGGGAACCCTAATTCAGCACCACAAACATGGTTGAGTACTCAGAGATCCAACTCCAGACTTTTAAGAGCTGAGCACTCAAAATCCTGGGCCTGAATGGAAGAACCTGTCCGTTTTGGTTTTTCTCACATCCGAATGTTTTTAATCTCAAGTTATTTCTGTCTTGTTTATGAAGACGTTGCAAGTTGTGGTAAGGTCATATCAAAAAATGAATTGAACAAAATTCTCACCCACCCCTGCCAAGAAACATTTTAAAAAGGAGATTTTTATAATTAACAGATTTTGCAACGACCAACAGCATAGGTATATATTCTCCAGAACAGGACAAGCAGAAGCTCCAGGGGAGGGTTAACCATCCCTTCCACCAGCACCATGACCTAATCCCATTTGACACTTCCCAGAGCTGCTTTAAGTGTTTGTAGGGGGAACATTGTGAGATCTGATTATGGATCTCCCTTCTTGCAGCCAGCTTAGGCCTGAAGCAATGCAGACTTCTAGATCTCACTGATACATTTTGGGACTCCTTTGCCATAAACTAGCCTTCCACCTGGTGCCCTCCAGATGTGTTGGACTGCAGCTCCCATCATCCCCAGCCAGCAATGGCAAGCACCAGGTGGGGGACAAGGCTGTCATAAAACCTCTACATGAAAGAGCTTTTCTGTATCCTTATTTTCCTATCCTTACATTTATCTTTGGACTTCCAGGTGGACGATAAGTGGGGATTATACACAAGGGGCACAATTCACCAGGAACGTCTCCTGCACAACCTCCGCCAAACTCTTGCTCTTGTGCAGTTCCCATTCGTTTCAGCAGGTCTTGAGCAGGAGAACATTTTGGGAAGCTGTGCCCACCCATTCTAGATTGACTTGAAGTAGGTAACTTGATCTATGCAGAAAATCAAATGTGTGGTGCATTGGAAAGCCACAAATAACTTGCTTTTTTGCTGTTGTTCAGTCGTGTCCGACTCTCCGTGACCCCATGGACCATAGCACGCCAGGCCTTCCTGTCCTCCGCTCTCTCCCGGAGTGTGCTCAAGTCCATATTCATTGCATCGGTGATGCTATCTAGCCGTCTCATCCTCTGCCGTCCCCTTCTCCTTTTGCCTTCAGTCTTACCCAGCTTTTGACACCAAATTTGTACTTTTTTTGGTAGAAAATTAGCTTGTTCGATTTAGCTATGCTCCCAAAATTGAGCAATGGGTGAAGGACAAGTTGGAAGTTTATCATTAAAGAAATACAATGATATATAAACCAACAGAATGCCTTGATCAGGGGTGGGTATCTAATGACCTGCAAGCCAGGTCTAGCCCTGGAAGCAATGTTGCTTGGCCCAGCAGTCCTACCAAATTTTAATCAAAGTGCGGTTCTAGGTTTGCTCAGTTTCCCTTGTGTGGAAAACAAAATGTAAAGTTATCCCATTCTTTGCATTCATATTTTATGCCCCAGGCCAGAGCTCGGCTCAGGTTCAAGACCCCTCCCAGCAAAGTGCAACCTAGGAAGCTGCCTTATACCAGGTCAAAATGTTTGTCCATCTAGCTTGGTATCATCTACTGGCTGTAGCTGTTCAGGGTTTCAGATGGAAGTCTTTGTCATCACTTGCTATCTGATCCTTTTAACTGGAGATGTGAGGTCTTGAACATGGGATCTTCTGCAAAGCAGGTGCTCTACCACTTGAGCTATGGTCTTTCTATGTCATTTGGTAGGGTTTCCCTGACCTCCTGGTGGGATTTTAAAGAGGTGGCTTGTGTGAAGAACCCTATTATTTCAGGAATACAGACAAAAGCAAGGGTTTAATTTGAATGAGGGTACAGTTTAGCATTAGAACCTCCCTTCAGTGGCACGGCTTGGTCCCGGAACAGTGAAGTAATAACCTCTAGCTATATACAGCCTATGTCTCATCATTGAGCAATCACAACCAGTCTCCACGTGTCTGGGATTATGGAGCAGAGCTTCAGAGTGTGTGGGACATCAACCCAGTAGCACATCAACTCAGGCTTGTGACCACATACTTCTCACATTAGAAACTAAAAACATAAGAAGAGCCCTGCTGGACCAGATCAACGGCTTATCTAGTCCAACATGCTGTGTCCCACAATGGCCAACCAGATGTTGATGGGAAGCCCACAGCCAAGACTTGAATGCAACAGCAGCCTCCTGCTTGTGGTTCCTCAGCAACTGGCAGACAGAGGCATATACCTCTGATCATGGAAGTAACTTATAGCCATCATGACTAGTAGCCACTGATATCCTCGTCCTCAATGAATTTGTCTAATCCCCTTTTAAAGCCATCCAAGTTGGTGGTCAATACTATATCTTGTGGTAGTGAGTTCCACAGTTTAATTATGTGCTGTATGAAAAAGTACTTCCTTTGGTGTGTCCTGAATCTCCCACCATTCTGCTTCATTGGATTATTCTGGTATTATGAGAGAAGGAGAAAAACTATCCCTATCCACTCTCTCCACAACATACATAGTTTTATAAACCTGTATCTAGTCCCCTGACCCCTGTACTTGCCTTTTTTCTAAATCATAAAGCCGCCAATGTTGCAACGTTTCCTCATAGGGGAGTTGCTCAGGCCCCAGATCATTTTGGTTGCCTTTGTCTGTACTCTTTTCAGCTTTATGATATCTTTCTTGAAGTGCGGCGATGAGAACTGTTCACAGTGTTCCAAGTGTGGTCGCACCACAGAGTTGTATAAAGGCATGGTGATACTGGCAGTTTTATTTTTGATTCCTTTCCTAACGTTCTCCAACATGGAATTTACCTTTTTCACAGCTGTTGCACACAGGGTCAATGTTGCCATCAAGCTATCCACCATGATCCCAAGTTCCCTTTCACTCACTCACTTCATCGACAAGTTGCTCCTCCAACAGACCCACAAAAAAGCTAGGAAATATAAAGAAAACTGCAGAGTCAGTGCTTTGCTTTCTGCCATCGAGAAACCACAACCAGTCCTGTTAGCCACAAAGGGTGTGTGTTAGAGACACCTACCTCAACCTCTCATGCAATTTCCCTAAAATGTTTTAAGAACTTGACAAGATACTATCCACCATAATATACCACCCCAAAAGTGCAAGCTGATCTCTGCCCTGTGCCCAAGAAACACACATTTAAATAAAAAACACAGAAGTAATTACAGTTAGGAAAGTGTTCTTTAAAAATGTGTAGAATTCATACAGCCCTATTGTCCACCGATACCATAGTCTTCAGCGGCTCCTAGTTTAATAATTTTGTCTGTCATGTGTTTCTTCAGGGACGGCTGCTTTAGACATGGCTTTGGGCCCTCTCATCTTCCTGGCTGTGCTCGCTCTAGTCCATAACCCTCTGATGGTCAGCGACCACACAGACTCAGCCACGTTGAACCGACTCCAGGAGCATGAGAAGCTGCTGAAAAATGAAATGGGGCGCCTGCAGGTAGAATTTGACCAGAAGGGCTGGAGCTGGGATCCAAGACAGAGCCGGGAGGATTGGGTTACAAGTGACCTGGCAGCAGAAGATGGAACTTGGGATGGGTGGCACTATGTGGGGCTGATCATTCTCATCCTTTTTGGGTGCTGTAGACACACTATGGAGAAGGAGCCCAATTATGACTCCAGCACAGACAGCTCCAGCACGACTACCAGCGAAGACGACGATGATACCGACATGGAAGTTGAATCTTATGAACCCAAGCAAAAAATGCTGGAGGCTTTTTATGGCCACCATGTCGAGATGGAAATGAGTGATCTGACCAGCATGTGCGAGTTTGTCGAGTCCTTTGTGAATGACTTGTTGGAGACATGTCGGACAGCTCTTCCCTACCAGAACAGCCTCCCTCTGCTGGAGAACTGCATTGGGGTGGACAGCGCCTTTGAAGGGTGGCACACACAGGCTTCCAAGCCATTCAGGGTACTCGTACCTGTACTGCCACCCAAGGGACACTCCTTCCATATTGAAACAAGTGACTCCGAGGCTGCTCCAAGCAAACATGGGCACATTTTGGTAGAGACGGAGTGCATGTGCAAGAGAGAGAGGCTGCTGGGGGATGTGGTATGCTTCCTTCACCACCCAGAGCAAGAACCAAGCAAAGACAAGCAAGGAGCCTTCCTTATGCATGTTTTGTGCACCAGCTCCCACCTGGACATGGAGAAAACCATCCAATGGCTCCAGAGTTTGGTGGACAAGGCCTGGAATAGTATCCATCGGAAGTACAACCTTGATCTCCTACCCCAGCCTTCCAACACAACATGCCGGCTGAAATTGGCATTTCGGTCCGGGAGGTCAATCTCTATCGACATCATACTTGGAGTGCAGCAAGGAGACTCCTTGGTCTTCCTGGCCACCCAAGATGCCGAGAGAGATCATTTAAATGGTACGGTATGGCAGAGGACCTTTGCCATTCAGGAGCTGCTCTTTTTCAAATGGGTGAGCCAGCGGGCCCCAGAGGAGAGCTGCCACCTGAAATGTCTCCAGATCCTCATCTATTTCAAACAGTCCAGCCCATTAGATAAGAACGCAGTGCTCACCAACTATCACTACAAGACGTGCCTGATGCACCTCTTGCTCCTTCGGCCCCTGTCAGATTGGGAGCCTGAGAACATTGGGTCAAGACTTCAGGACATCCTCTTGTTCATGCATGCTGCCCTGCAGGAGAAATACCTTGAACACTTCCTGATTGGTAACATCTCCTTGCCTATCCAGATTCCTATGCCCAAGGCCCTCCGGAGCGCTACACCCCTTAATCTTTTTGAGCATTTGTCACAGGACCCCAGTCTTCATGCTGAGGCAATGAAGGAGTTTGTGGAGGTTATAGAACGAGTGAGGGCTCTCTTGTCAAAGCATGAAGAGTAGCAAATGCCAGCTCCACTAGAAAGGCTAGCCTTCTTTGGCTTGTCAAAGAACCACATATTCTAACCAGGCTGGAAAGGTGGTGGTACTGTTGCCAGCAATGAAACAAAGCTGGATGAGACGTATGGGAGCAATGGCATCGCTGATCCTGGAATAGTGTCATTTGGGTGTCTTCACAAGGTTCCCAGGCTTCAGAGTGGTCTGAGAAAAGGCAGGTGGGCTTGCAAAGGACCTTTCACTTACATTCCTAGTGCCAGCTACTCTCCTGTATTTTTATATGCTCCAGTTCTAAACGAATTTGCTCTATTAGACTTCAAATAAAGGTTCCAGCAAGCTGTGTTCTTAAACTCTTGCAATGGTAGTTTCTCTTCCAGGCCTCTAATGAAATCAAGAGTCTCCCACCCATCTAGAGTCTAGCTAGTTACAGGCACCAAACGTCTGCACCTTCCATGGCTGCCATCTCAATGGAGCAACATGTGGGAGGAGGGGTCACTATGTCCCTCAGTCTGAAAGTAGATGGGCAAACAATTATGGCAGTACAGTCACACCAATGCCAGTACCCAAGTCACTTAGCGGCTGACGCAGGAAATCCAAATAGTATTTCCACCCTTCCGCCAATTAACATGGGACACAACCTATCAGGACGTTCTTCTACACAAGCCTAGTTGAAATGGATGGGAGGTGGGAGCCAGGGCATTTTTTTCTTTTTAAAATAAGGTCTAGGCCAGGAATGGGCAACTTGTGGGCCTCCAGATGTTTTGGCCTATAACTCCCTTACTTCCTCACCATTGGCTATTCTGGCTACGGCTGCTGGGAGTTGAAGACCAAAACAACTGGAGGGCCACAACTTGCTCACCCCTGGACTAGGTGATTTGTGCCAGCAAAAGTGTTTAACTGAGGCTGCAGGACTCTTCTTTAGCATGAAACATCAATACTGATGCACGGCCAACTTCCTTGTTCCAGGCACTAAGTCAATGATGCAATATGTTCAGCTGCAGTGTTCAATTTGGGGTGGGCAGAAGGTAGATTAGAATCTATTTATAGATTGTCATGGGTTTCCGACTCCAAATAATATAAAAACAGCAAGTAAAATGGCGAGATCAAGGCTGCAGTCCTATGGGTTGAGCCCTCGCAAGACAGAAACCACTGAACTCAAGAGGCTTCTGCACATCCAATGCCCTGCCGGGCTGAAGCCAGCAGGGTTGGAGGAGCAGCGGAAGCAATCTTCCTCTCCCTGTCCTCCAAGGCTTCCTTGGCTGCTGTGTGGCTGCACTGTGGCCAAGCAGCAGCCAAAGTGGTCAGATGATGTTGTTCAGTCGTTCAGTCGTGTCCGACTCTTTGTGACCCCATGGACCAAAGCACGCCAGGCCTTCCTGTCCTGCGCTCTCTCCCGGAGCGTGCTCAAGTCCATATTCATCGCGGGTCAGATGATGAGCAGAGGCCTAAACAATTCAATAAGAGCGCAACCCTATGCACGTTTGGAGAGAAAAAAGGCTTACAACTCCCAGAATGCCTCAGCCAGCCATGTTGGCTGTGGCATGCTGGGAGTTGTGGGCCTTTTTTTCTGTCTAAACATGCATAGGTTTGCGCCTTTAGCAGGGGACTGCCCTGGGACTGGGAGCAAGATGGTAGCCACTCACTGAGCTGTTTCTGCATCTTCTTATTCAGTTGCTTTACAGTTTAATCTACAACCTTAATATTACTTTAACCAGCTTCTGTTGCTTGATTACTCACCCTGGTATGCTACATTGTTATTTTTAAAAATAGTTTACTATTTCGTTTATTTTTAGTCACCTGGTGCATTTCACGTGGAAAGACGGGGTATCAATTTAACAAATAAAACAAAACTGTTCCTCCTTACCAAGAACATTTCTTTCTTCCAGTTGTTTTTTTTAACGTTGTGGGTGTGCAGAATACCAGCTGCCCAATGGGAGTGACACTAAATTCTCCACTGATTTCTATGGGAGCTCTTACGTCCGCCCCGACGGTAGAGACCCCTCAAGTGATATCAGTCATTAGTAAATAAGTAAGTAGAGAGCGATTCAACTCGGGAATTGGAGTTTGGTATCTTCTACACTTTTCATAACTCTGCGCTCCCAGGCGCAATCTTCCAACTTGGCTCCTCCCACACGGCGCACGCCTCACTTCGAACCATTATCTGCGCGCTGACGTCGCGCGCCAGCCGCGCCTGCGCACTGCCGGCGCGGGTCGATTCAAACTAGAGACGCCGCCGGAGTGAGGAGAACTAATGGCCGACGCCGGGGGGGCGCTTGTCGCCTGAGGACTGCGAGCGGCCGCGACCAGTCGGCCTAACGCCTGGTGAGCGAGGTGTGCGACGGGCTGGGAGTAGCCGGGCTCTTTAAGCGGGGAGCGCGCCGCGGCCGCCTCAGGCCGCGACTGTGAGAAGCGCGCTGAGGGAGAACGGCTGCCTAGGGTGCAGTTCGCTGATTGGTCGGGAGTGGGGAGACTTGGCCAATAGGGAGCGTGAAAGGATGCGAATCCGGAGGTTTGGAGAAGGGACTTACTGATTGGCGGTGGCGAGCAGCTGATGACTGATTGGCCGAGAGCAGGGGCTGCCTTGCTTCTCTGTACTTCCATGCCTGGCCCACCCTTTCCCAGGGCCGGCAATCATAGGGACAGGAAAAAAAAGTCCCACATCTCCCAGCATGCCCCAACCAGCATGGCTGGCTGGGGCATGCTGGGAGTTGTAGGACTGTTTCTGCCTGAACATGCATAGGACTGCGCCCGTAGAGAAACATAAAATCAACATTGCGCACGAATGCACACCATGCCGTGCTTAATCCTGGCTGTTGCATGCTAAACGAACAAGTAAAGCTTTTAAGGGCGCAATTCTATGCATGCTTAGACAGAAAATAGTCCTACAACTCTCACCATGCCTCAGACATGTTGGCTGTTGCATGCTGGTAGTTGTAGGGCTTTTTTTTTCTTTCTGCCTAAGCATGTGTAGGATTGCGCCCTGAACCGCTCTCTTGGAAGATGTTGAAGCTCTGATTTCGACAGGCAGTAATTTGAAGACTCCACTGCAATTTGAATTTAAAGGCTCCTCTGAACCCCAGTGGACCCACCCACAAAAGAGGCTGCCTGCTGCATCTCTTCATAATTTAGGAAGCTGCTTTATACTGAGTCAGATTGTGAGTTCATCTAGCCCAGTATTGTCGAAACTGACTGGCAGCAGTGGCTCTCCATGCTTTCAGGCAGGAGTTTTTTCTACCCAATGTGGAGATGCTGGGGATTGAACATGAGGCCTTCTCCATGCAAAGTAGCTGCTGAGCCACGGTCCTTCCCCAGCTGTTCAGGGCTTTCATGCTTCACATCAGCCTTGGCTAGAGGCAGATCTGCATTTGACTGACATCATCTAGTGACTCCCGGTGCAGATATTTATTATTTATCCTGCCTCTCCCTAATCAATGCCCAACAACAATGAATCACAAACATTATAATTGAATCAAATGTCTAAACGTACAGAAAAAGATACAAACAGCTAGTGAAAACTCAAACCCATTAAAAACAATACTGTGCAGCTGGTCACTGGCAGGCAAAAAGCTTGCTGGAATAAGAAGGGTTTTGCCATCCAGTGGAAGTCGAGGGGTGGGGTCGCAGGGCTGTGCAGGCTTCCCTAGGCAGGGAGTTCCAAAGCCTGGGCGCAGTACCTGAGGAGGCCCTTTCCTGCATTCCCACCATTCATATCTCAGGTGTTGACTAGGAGACAGAGGAGAACCTCTCCTGTGTATCTTAATACATGGGGAGCTTCATACTGGAGAAGATGATCCATCAGTTATCCTTGTTGTAAAGGTCATAACCAGCACTTTGAATTGGCCTTGGAGAGCCAGTGTGGTGTAGTGGTGAGAGTGTTGGACTGGGACTTGGGAGATCCAGGTTCTAGTCCCTGTTCAGCCTGTACAGCTCACTGGGTGACTTTGGGCCAGTCACTGACACTCAGCCTAACCTACCTCACAGGGTTGTTGTGGGGATAATATGGAGAGGAGGAGGACCATGTAAGCCGCCTTGGGTTCCTTGCAAGAGGAAAAAAGGCGGGGTATAAATGTAATAATAAACAAATAAAATAAACTGGAAGCCAATGCAACTGTTGTAATGAAGGAGTTACTTGTTTGCATCATTTTGTATCAGCTGAAGATGCACAGAAGGAGATCCCTCCCTCAGAGGAGGTCTGCTAGCTCTTCTTCAGGGGCAACTAAAAAAAGCAAATGTAGTTGTTATAGAGCAAATTTCAAAGACACCACTTTTATGTAAAGCGCTAAAAAACTTGCTATAATTTAAATACAGTGCAGATCTCACCATGGTGGGAAAGACTCCATCCAGTTGACCTTTGTTCAGTTTGCGGTCAAGGCGCTAACTGTTGGTGTGCAACTTCAAGGCCCCTGCTCTCCCCCTCCTCCTTTTTAACTAGAACCTTGTGGTCTACTGCCATTGTTTTCCTCTGGCTCAGGTCATGCAATGAGCCTGGTCATTCTAATGGGAATAGTGCTTTACAATCTTTATATTTGTCTTCACAGTAATGGAATATTAATGCCTCCCATTTTTTCAACTGGGGAATGAAGGCTGAGAGATTGTGACTTTCTCAAGGCTGCTTAGTGGGTTTGTGGTAGGTTTGAACCTTAGTCTTCTGGGTGTAGATCCCATACACAGAGCCACGCACACAAACTATCTACGGGACTACACCTATAGACTCAAGATAGGGGGCACATTCCCAGTACCATGGCATAGATATGTGGGTCATGTGCTTGATGGCATTGTGAGTGCTGCTGTTGATCTACTGGAAACTGACTAGCCGTTGACATTCTGCCTACCCTTGCTTCAAGCCTTCCTCCTGCCAAGCCCCTGCTGGGGTGATTTTCCCTGTCTTATACTGGTGGTAGGTTGGCAACGAGAATGTTGGAGTGCCTGTAGTGATCGTTTCTTCCCACTCGCCAAAGTATTCTCTGGGGAGAGAAGGGTTTTCTTGCACTGAGGTCTGGGAGAACATTGGCTGCTGGCCTAACAGCCGGAGCATAGTTCTCATTAGCTGTGTTTTCCTTCCTAGCAACAATGAGCTCCTCCACACCACAGTCTGCTGGATGCAAAGGAAATGTCTCTTCCGACAGTGTCTTTGTGTCCCCAGGCACTAGGCGGCAGCCTCTTAGTGCCTTTGGTACCCCAGTGCTGGAGAACTGCCCTGGAAATGATGACGAGCGGGAACGGAAGCAGCGGCGGCGCTCCAGAGTTGTTGATCTGCAGTTTAGCGCCGATTCACCTCTGTCCATACATTCTCCATCCAACAAGTAAGAATGGCTTGCACACAAACTGATTGTGTGTGCAATTGTTTTCTGTGCTACAGCGTTGTGTAATGTTCCCGGGTATGCTTTGAGACTTGTAAGTGGGCCTTTCATTTACAACATGATCAGTTTACAAACTTTCTGTCTTGTGATGCAGCCGAAAGGTCACGTTTGCTTTCTAATCCGTGTGTAAGTGTGTGTCTGTGATTTTTGATTGTTTTCTTTAGGCAAGCAGAAACATCATTGCCAGCAATCCCACAATTGTCAAATGCTCAGATTGCAGATCATTATTCCACATGCATCAAACTTTCAACAGAAAATGTAAGTCTGGCTTTTTTCTGTTCATCTATATCAATGAAATCACACTCCTACTAAGAACAACTCTGATTATTACAGGCAAGACTGTGTGTATTCCATGATTCCACGTAAATGCACAAGAGCCTCAGAATCTGGTCTTGTCTCCAGAATCCTGACTATTTTTAATCTTGTTTAAATAAAAAATAGGTTTCTAACTCTTATCACTTAGACGGTAGTCTTGAAAGTGTGTGAGCAATGTTTAGTGAAACCCTGAAGCCAGAGAGGGGTTCAATAGAATTTCTGGTGACTAGGGATTGAAGTCTTGAGTATCCTGTATAGCTCGTTGCCCCTCTCTGGAGCAAGAGTAAATTACACAGAATTTATGTAAATTTGTTTAGTTCACATAATTCATACAGGTTGTAGAATTTGACTTTTCTTGGCACAGAATGTAGGTGTGCCAAAACCAAAAGCAAAGGGGTAGATAAAGGGATGTTTAATTCAATGACAACAATTTGGAATTGTTGTCATTGAATTAAACATCCTTTTTGTCTACCCCTTTGCTTTTGGCTTTTTTTGGCATTCCTCATGGGGTTCCCTTTTTGTTGGCTACAGAATTTAGGTGAATCCAAAATTATTTTTATAATAGCCTTAACTCCAGACTGAAGAACGTTGTTGTTGTTCAGTCGTGTCCGACTCTTCGTGACCCCATGGACCATAGCACGCCAGGCCTTCCTGTCCTGCGCTCTCTCCCGGAGTGTGCTCAAGTTCATATTCATTGCATCGGTGATGCTATCTAGCCATCTCATCCTCTGCCATCCCCTTCTCCTTTTGCCTTCAGTCTTTCCCAGCATCAGGGTCTTTTCCAGGGAGTTTTCTTTTCACATTAGGTGGCCAAAATATTTGAGCTTCAGCTTCAGTATCTGTCCTTCCAAGGAGCACTCAGGGTTGATTTCCTTTAGGATGGACTGATTTGACCTCCTTGCAGTCCAGGGGACTCGTAAGAGTCTTCTCCAGCACCACAGTTCGAAAGCATCAATTCTTCGGCGCTCAGCCTTCCTTATAGTCCAGCTCTCACAGCCATACATTACTACTGGGAAAACCATAGCTTTGATTAGACGGACCTTTTTTGGCAAGGTGATGTCTCTGCTTCTTATTATGCTGTCTAGGTTTGCCATAGCTTTCCTCCCAAGGAGCAAGCATCTTTTAATTTCATAGCTACAGTCACCATCTGCGGTGATCTTGGAGCCCAAGAAAGTAAAATCTGTCACTGCTTCCATTTCTTCCCCTGATATATGCCAGGAAGTGATGGGGCCAGATGCCATGATCTTCGTTTTTTTAATGTTGAGTTTCAAACCAGCTTTTGCACTCTCCTCTTTCACCCTCAACAAGAGGCTCTTTAGATCCTCTTCGCTTTCTGCCATTAGGGTGGTATCGTCTGCATATTGGAGGTTGTTGATAATTCTCCCGGCAATCTTAATTCCGACCTGTGATTCATCCAACCCGGCGTTTCTCATGATGTACTGAAGAACATAATTGCCCATAAATGCAAACTTGCTGTTCTCTCTTCCAGAAAATCACCACAAAGAATGCATTTGGCTTGTACCTCATTGACTATATGACAGAAATACTCAAGCAAAAGGACTCTGAACTTACAAACTTTAAGGTTAGAATCCTTCCTGATTGTGTTTCCAGTGACACATAGAATATGAACAGAAAATGTTGAGTGTGATTTGCTTCTCCTATCTTCTGGTAACTTGTGTAGGCTTTAAATCTATTTCCCTACACTTTTTAGAGGGTGATGTATATATATGTATGTGTTTAAATTCTACTTCTCTGCCTGGCCCAGTCTAAGCTATACGTTCAAATACATTCCCTTTGGAGGAGGTTTCCCACTGAACTACTTCAGAAAATGAAAATCGGCCACCTTGCAATGCAACCTGTCCCCACGCAGAGGATCTCTTCAGGCTGCATTTGCCAGGGTTTCGAAGGCCTGTTCTGCATGCAAGAAGCTGTTAAGAGGGAAGATGGCTTTGACTTGGGAGGCACCCGCCTGGATAGGAATAGTTGTGTAGCTTCTGCTAAGATATGAAAATAATAGCTAATGTTCAGCTAATGTTCCTGACAGTTTTTCTAAATTAACCATACCTTAGTCTGCCTATGCGCCCATTTCAGATTGGTGCTGAAAGCCCAAAAGAATATGAGGAGGAGATGGACAGGGAAAGCCAAGACAAAGAAATGGGAGCCTTTTCTCATCCTGTTGACAAGTACCCATAGTGATAAGAGAATACCTGGAGTCAGAAAGCCTCTTGTAGCCCTTGCCCCAAGCTGGATTTTACTCCCTTAACTCCTGTACATTTCTCTTCCAGGTAGCAGCTGGTACGCTGGATGCCAGTGCAAAGATCTATGCAGTGAGAGTTGATGCTGTCCATGCCGATGTTTACAGGGTTCTTGGAGGGCTGGGCAAAGATTCTGCACCAGCAGGGCTTGTGGATGGCCAGGATACAGGTGTGCCTTTTGATGTGATCAGCTGAGTGTAAGGTTTGGAATGCCACATATGAGGAGAGCCCATAGCTCCATTGTGGAGCATGTGCTTTGCATGGATGGGGCTGCAGATTCAGTCCCCAGCGTCTCTAAAAGGGATTTCAGATAGCAGGACTGGGGAAAACTTCTCTCTACCGGGAACCTTGGAGAGCTGCTGCCACTAGAACACACAATACTGGCTAGTTAGACCAATGGTCTGACTCAGTATGTAGCACCTTCCTATGTCCATATAGGATAAGGCTTGCCTTTGTGTGCTAAGCATCCTCTCTTGCATCTATGTCTCAAATGTAGCAAAGGGGCAAGAGCAATGAAGGAGGTCAGTAGTCGTCTGTCTTTGCAAGTCAGACAGACATGCACACTGAGGATCCAGGAGCAGCTCAACAAACCAGTATCTGAGGAGCCCTTCATAGTCACGTTCCCCCTCCCCTCAATTTGCAACTAGGCACAAGAATAAAACCCTGTCATAGAATCATAGAATAGTAGGGTTGGAAGGGGCCCACAAGACCATCAAGTCCAACCCCCTGCTCAATGCAGGAATTCAAGTCAGAGCATCCCCGACAGATGGCTGTCCAGCCTCATCTTGAATGCCTCCAGTATGGGAGAGCCCACCACCTCCCTAGGGAATTGGTTCCATTGTCATACAGAAGTTTTTCCTGATGTTCAGCCAGAGCATGTCCATGCTATGAAAGTGATTTTGCAGTGTATTGTTGTGATAGTCAAAACATAATTGAAAGGGTGGGGAGATTCATTTGCCTGAAAGGTGTTTCAGACCAGTGGATGAACTGGATTTCATCAGTAAGTTGTGTTGGAAACTTTTTGTGCCTGGCTTCAGCCTTGCTGGAAGTTTCGCAAGCCCGACTCCGAGTTGTGACCTTTCTTGTAGGCGGAGGAGACGTGGATTCTGAGAGATCCAAGAAGAATCCGAGTAAGAGGAAGCATCTGCACAGAACGATTGAACAGAATTTGAGTAACATTAACGTTTCTGAGGCGGATCGCAGGTGTGAGGTGAGATAACCTGCTCTGCAGGTAATTCCCCCCCCCCCAGCAGTTGTTTGACTGTCTGCCTGCTGCAACTGCATCATCTTAAAAGATTCACCTGAGAAATTGGAGATGAAATTCGGGGCAGCGGAGAGGCAGTTTGTATCTTGCCTTTATTAGTCAATTCATGGGAACTGCCCGACTCTCCTGTCAGGATCCACCTGTATGCCTGCCCTGAAGTGGAAGAAATACTGTTCCACTGCTCTCGGTTTAGCAAACTGAAGGTTGTGGGCAGCATCTGAGAACGAGAGCAGGTGATGTTTTCTGCCTATGGGCAGAGTAAGCATCACTCTCTGGAGGATGGAGTTGGGTTGGTCTCAAGGAGCAATGGCTTTTGTCTCCTTCACCTGTGATGCCCTTTCACACAATTCACATGGAAAGGGGCTGCATGGGTGCACCACTGGATCTTCCACAGACGTCCATGTGTTAGGTGTGGATGTCTGCAGGAGGAAACACATGCACTTAGACCTCTATATGGGGGATGGGCAAAGTGTGGCCCTCCAGATGTTTTGGCCTGCAACTCCCGTAATCCCTCACCATTGGCTATGCTGGCTAGGGCTGATGGGGGTTGTAGGCTGAAACATCTGGGGGGTCACATTGCCCACCCCTGCTCTGTATGCAAAGACCTCCTTTTGTGTGTGTACATAGACATTCCCAATGTAGACTGGCCCCAGGGCATAATCTGAAGGCACATGAGGCAGACACCTTGCTGAAGCTAAGCAGGTCTGGGTCTGGTCAGTGCTTGGAGGGGAGACCAACTGCGAACCACATGTAGCCGCTTTGAGTTCCATGATGGAAGAAAAGTGGGATATAAATGAAAATCCATCAATCAATAAATGTGGATGTTCACTTTGTGTATGTTAACTGTAAGTCTCATGCTTCCATTAGTATATCAAAAGGCATTATATTGAGGCTTCGGCAGCATGCAGATCTATTATATATATAATTGATTAGCTAAGTACATTTGTTAGAAAACAGGCACTTAGATTATTTAGTCACTAGAGAGCTTTGCAAAATCTGTTGGGAGCAAAACCGTATGCTCGGTTGCTGGGCTGAAGTTTGGAAGAAAGGAAAATCCTCACTGGCAACAGGAAATGTTCACTTTCCTTGCTTTGCTGTGTGATCTGCCTACATGGCAAGCACCTGATTAGTGGTACGTGACCTTCCCCTGACAGTGTGTTTGAGTGCACAGTCCGGAATCTTTGTAGTTGATCTAAACAGTGAACAGGTGTGTTTTTTTGTACTTTATAATACAAACTAAGAAACAAATCACAGCCACAATTGAAGTACAGCATTACACAGTTGGGATGCGACAAAAGAAAATCTTGCCTAAAGCACTGTATAGATCTAATCCATAATTTAATTTAAAAAAAATTAATCATCCGTGTCAAGTTGTCTTATTGAACACCGCCACAGAGAAACATGGGTAAGTGGAGGAGAAAAAAGAGGTAAGGATTGATTAGTATATGTGATGAAAGGGAACCATACCCCTTCAAACTTGTCTATACTAGACAAACCACACACAACTTTGCTGTGTTGCATTAATTTCTCTGGCAAGGCAATTTCCCACACTCTCGCCATCCACTTTTGAAAGGAAAGATCGTTAGCAATTTTTCACTGAGCTGCAATTTCCATATGCGCTGCAACGAGTAACAGAGTAATCGACTCCTTGTGGATTATACAGTGAACAGTTTTGATGTGTCTTTGAAGTTGATATTTAAACCTGGGCTTCTATGGCTTTTCTCCTGGTTTTATGTTTAGATTGACCCCATGTTCCGGAGGCAAGCAACTTCTTTCGATGAGTGCAGTACGACTGGTGTCTTCCTCACGACACTTCATACGCACAGCTATCTCAGTGAAGTCCTATTTGATTCCATGGTCACACCTCTGCCTTCTTGTATGACGTCTGAATTACCAAATTCTTCTCATGTAAAAGTGGCAGGCTTAAAATGTAGGTGTTAACCATTGCTAGCATCTTCATCCAATTGTAATATTTTTGACTTAGATTGTGTGTTTTTAAATGGAAGAGAGCCAAAAGCCATCTTGTTTTGCCAGTGCCCTCCACCTTTCCTAATTTTTGGCCTAAGGTGGATCACCTGTACATCGACACCCTCGCCTTTCCCTGTCCTTCTCTCCCCTCCCCCCACCTGCCCCCTCGCCATTTACCCTCAAGCTTTTATTTCAGGGTAGTACAGCAGTCTGGTTTATCTTGCTCTGCTTATTGGGGCAGAGCCATTCCTATCGGAAATAAATCCCTTAACAGGGATGCAGCTCCAGCCTCCCAGTGAGTAGGGTTGGTCCATAGCACCAGAATGTGTTTGTAAAACCTGTCATTTATCTATCACTTCTACATCTCCAGTGTTCATAGGAGCTAAACCTTAAAGAGAGAGGAGATACTGCAGGGAAGGAGGAGGCTTGATACTGTCTATTCTTTTTACCCTGATTTGGGAGAGGAGTTGCTGGGAAGAGCTGGTCAGGAAGTAGCCCCTCACTTAAGGTCCCGAGGGAGGAGACGCCATTATGAAGGCTTCAAAGAGGGATGTATAGTCAAAGGGACTGAATGCAGAGTTCCAGAGAATAGCAAGGAGAGACAAGAAGGCCTTCTTAAATGAACAATGCAAAGAAATCGAGGAAAACAATAGAATAGGAAAGACTAGAGATCTTTTCAAGAAAATTGGAGATATCAAGGGAACATTTTGTGCAAAGACGGGCATGATAAAGGACAAAGAAGGCAGGGACCTAACAGAAGCAGATGAGATGAAGAAGCGGTGGAAAGAATACACAGAAGAACTATACAAGAAAGATCTTAATGTCCCTGATAGCCATGACAGTGCGGTCACTGAACTTGAGCCGGACATCCTCGAGAGTAAAGTCAAGTGGGCCTTAGGAAGCATTAGTAACAACAAAGCTAGCGGAGATGACAGTATTCCAGCTGAGCTATTTAAAATCCTAAAAGATGATGCTGTTAAAGTGCTGCACTCAATATGCCAACAAATTTAGAACACTCAACAGTGGCCACAAGACTGGAAAAGGTCAGTTTACATTCCAGTTCCAAAGAAGGGCAATGCCAAAGAGTGTTCAAACTACCGTACAGTTGCGCTCATTTCACATGCCAGCAAGGTGATGCTCAAAATCCTACAAGCTAGGCTTCAGCAGTATGTGAACCAAGAACTACCGGAAGTACAAGCTGGGTTTCGAAGAGGCAGAGGAACTAGAGATCAAATCGCCAACATTCGCTGGATCATGGAGAAAGCAAGAGAATTCCAGAAAAACGTCTATTTCTGCTTCATTGACTACGCTAAAGCCTTTGATTGTGTGGATCACAACAAACTGTGGCAAATTCTTAAAGAGATGGGAGTACCAGACCACCTTAACTGTCTCCTGAGAAACCTGTATGAGGGTCAAGAAGCAACAGTAAGAACCGGACATGGAACAACCGATTGGTTCAAAATTGGGAAAGGAATACAACAAGGCTGCATATTGTCGCCCTGCTTATTTAACTGATATGCAGAGTACATCATGAGAAATGCCGGGTTGGATGAATCACCGGTCGGAATTAAGATTGCTGGGAAAAGAAAATGCGGAGAGAAAAGTCACTGGGAAAAACCCTGATGCTGGGAAAGATTGAAGGCAAAAGGAGAAGGGGACGGCAGAGATGGCTAGATAGCATCACCGATGCAATGAATATGACCTTGAGCACACTCCGGGAGAGAGTGCAGGACAGGAAGGCCTGGCGTGCTGTGGTCCATGGGGTCACGAAGTGTCGGACACGACTGAACGACTGAACAACAACAATAGTCAAAGGGAGGCCCCCTTCCCCCATCCTTTGAAAGTGGCCCAGAAGCAGCCGCTCTGGGTGCAGGTGCCTGTGGACAGGGAGCAGGAGCTGTAAGAGAGGGTGGGGAGGCATGGCATCAGTCCCCACCTGCTAGCATGCCTAGACCAGGGCCATAACCAAATATTCCCTCTACATATCAGTATTTCAGGAGTTAGTAACCCCAGTGCAAGGATCAGGGCTTCTTGGAGCCCCTCTCTGGTTCCCTTTACCTAGAGTTCTTGTCTGTTGGGGAGCATGAGAGCATAAAAGCTTGGAGTAAGAATTTTGAATAACTCCTAATCTCAAGCTTTTTCAGTGAGGCCTCCTCCTTTGTCACCCTTTCTAGCCATCCTGCTGCAGTGTGTTGAGAAGCGCTCCATTTGCCCTTCTTTGACTGGCTTTCTGTTTACGCAGTGGAACAGCAAAACCCATAATGAGGTATGTCGTCCAGCTGGCTGTCGCTCTGCTTTAAGTGAGATTAGTGAAGTGTATCCCACAATGGGGCTCAATACTATTTTAGTTTATATCCTAGAGGTACCTTCCTTTTGTGGGCTTTCTAGTGGATCACATTTTGTAGATACTCGATGTTTTTTGAAGTTCCATTGCTATGCACCTAACCTTGGGAACAGCAGTTGCAGCCTCCCAGTTATGTATCAATACTATACACAAATTCTGCTGATCCCAGATTTAAATCAGTTCTACTCTTTTCTAGAGTTTTCTCTTCTGGGGGGCCTTTTATAGGGTCACATAATTGAGTGGGTGGTTTTTTGTTGTCGCCACTGTCACCACCAAAAAAGATTTTCCTTTTAAATGTTCTGTTTTCAGTCAGTGTCAGCTTTGCTGGATAAATTTAAGAAGAGTGACCAGGCGTTTGATATCAACGCAGAGGCTGATAGTGACCCTGGGGACTATGCTGAGGGCCCGGTGGAGGATGATTTTGATGCTGATACCCTGGATAGGACGGTTGCAAAGGATCTTGGGGAGTTCTCAGAAAAGCTGGAGGCATATAGAATAACACCAGGAAGCTCACGGTACATCCAAGTTTGGATTGTTAATGTTGACTGTTAGGAAGCTTAGCCATTACCAGAATTGTTCATTCTCTGCACTGTAAAATTGGGAGGAATAAAATGGGGTGGGGGGGACCCTGTATGTCACCCTTGGAGGAAGCATTGTTTACAAATGGAATAAAATCTAGCAAGGGAATGATCAAACTTGTGAAATGTACAACCAGGCTTGTGTGTGTGTGTGCTTCTTCCAGAAAAGCTGTGGTTCATCTGGGGGAAGGAGACGTTGGGTCCATGTGCCTTCATTTATCCATGAACCCCAGCGAATACTCTTACTTCAGCCCCCGAACCATGTCCATGTGGGCAGGCCCAGAGCACTGGCGTTTCAAACCTCTCCATAAAGGTATGGATTTGAAGGTGTCCCGTTAAGAAGTTTTCTGCTTGCATTGTTAGCTTTATAGTTGCATTTCCAATTTTTATCACACCAAGCCTTCTCACAGCAAGTATTGGTTGCCAAAGCTTTATCCTGATCCTAGAAACAGGTTAGGTAGAACAAAGGTGGGGCTATACGTAGTGCTGATTTATAAATTGTCTCTTCCTGAAGACATCCAAGGTGATATGAAACGTCAAGAAGTACAGTTTTATAAAACAATGAAGTCCATGCCTAGTAGGGTTTTTTTTAGTTCAGCCTTATTGTTTATAGTACTAGGTTACCACAATATAACAGAAAATATCTTGAATATTACAGAGGTAAAAACAAACATACATAAGAGAAAATGACTGAATTCGGGGCCAGCAAACTAAAATTAGTGTTAAATTCCCTAATACTGATTTCCAAATTTTATTAAAGTGTCTGTTAACCCAACCAATATAAAATATTCAAGTCTAAAAATGAAGTATTAAACAAATTAGTTTTCTCCACTGCAACCTATTTAATCTGCCTTGTTAAGACTAGTGGGGACTTTAGCTAATGCCATTAGGAAAGTGGTGATTCTTCTCAAGATCTTGTTGTAAAGCAAGAACGCTGTTTTCTGGCAAACCAACCAGTTTGTTCCAGTGTTTAGCAAGCCAACAAGATATTTTTCCCAATGTCTTGCATCAAAGAACAGTTACCACCCTATTGATTGGGTGGGTCCCGGGGGTGGTAACTGTCTCGCTCTGTCACGGGGTGGTGCCCGCCACCTTGAAAGAGACTGTAGTGCGCCCTCTCCCTGGATCCAGAGGTATGGGAGAACTATTGCCCATTGCTAATATCCCCTTTTTGGGCAAAGTGCTTGAGCGTGTGGTGGCTGGGCAGCTTCTGATGTTCTTGGAGGAAATTGATTATTGGGACCCATTTCAGTCTGGTTTCAGGACAGGGTTTTAGCACATAAATGGTTTTGGTTGCTCTGACTGACAACCTACTCTGGGTGAAGGACAGGGGGAGTGCTAGCCTGTCAATGCTCCTGGATCTCTCAACGGTTTTTGACATCATTGATCATGGTGTCTTATTGGATCGGCTCTGAAAGGCGGGAGTTGGAGGCACTGTGTTACAGTGGTTCCACTCCTACCTGCAGGGCCGATTCCAGAGAGTAGCATTGTGGGATTCCTTTTCTACCCCATGGCTGTTAAGCTCTGGGGTGCCACAGGGTTCTATTCTATCCTCTATGCTGTTCAATATCTGTATGAAGTCGTTGGATGAGGTCATTAGGAGTTTTGGGGTGGGGTGTCACAGTACGCTGATGATACACAGCTCTACTTCTCCTCGTCGTCGGAGTCCGCTGGGGTGGTGAAGGTGCTGGACCAGTGCCTGGAGGCTGTAATGGGCTGGACGAGGGTCAATAAACTGAAGCTAAATTCTGACAAGACAGAAGCTCCATAGATTGGTGGTTCCCGAGTCTGGGAATTGGGTAAGCGACCTGTCCTGGATGGGGTTGCACTACCCCTGAAGGAGCAGGTGTGTGGCTTGGGAGTCCTCCTAGATCCATCCCTGTCACTGGAGCTCCAGATGGACTCCGTGGCTCGGAGTACTTGGGGCAAACTTCGACTGACGCACCAGCTACAGCCTTTCCTGGACAGGGATCACCTAGGCACAGTAGTGCATGCACTGGCAACTTCCCAATTAGACTACTGCAATGCACTTTATGTGGGGCTGCCCTTGAAGACGACTTGGAAGTTGCAGCTAGTGCAAAATGCAGCAGCTAGACTGTTGGCTGGAACATCTTGTAAAGATCATATAACACCAGAGTTAGAGGAATTGCACTGGCTGCCAATATGCTTCCAGTCTGAATTCAAGGTCCTGATGATGACATTTAAAGCCCTAAGTGGCTTGGGACCTCGATATTTGATGGAGCGTCTCTCCCTGTATACGCCTGCCCAAGGATTGGAATCCGTTGGAGGGGCTCTCCTCTGCACCCCACCAGTGCGAGACATGCAATATGGTGGGACATGGGAGAGTGCCATCCCTACTGTGACACCCCGGTTGTGGAATGCCCTCCCCTAGGAAGCCTGGTTGGAGCAGACGCTGGTTCCATTTCTGCACCAAGTTAAAACGTGGCTTTTCACCAAAGCCTTTGAGGGCTAATTGAATTCCCTTAAGTTGCACATTGTTTTAACACTATAGTGGTTAAATTCCGCTTGTTTCCAAGCTAAATTTAACCCTTTGGTTTTATTGTTTTAGATTTTTAGTTGGTATTAGCTTCTTTAATCATTTAATATGGTTTTAGCTGTTGAAAGTATATTGTTTTATACTGTTTAAATTGGTTTTATCTGCACGCCACCCTGATATCTTAATGATATAGGGAGGGTGGGATACAAATGTTTTAAATAAATAAATAAACAAACAATGTCCATGCCTAGTAAAAAGCACCACCATGAAATAATAAAATCAGTAAACCTTCTATAGCATATCCAGCAAGGTCTTCCACTTGGTTGCTCTACGTTGTATCCTTCTACTCACTCTTCACAGGTGATGCCAACTCTGAGAAAGTAGGCAGAAGAAAGGCTGGGAAGAAGGTCTTTAAGATCAATTTTGATGATGAGGTTGAATTTGAGCTTCACTTCTGTGAAACCAGGGTAGGTATTTAACTCTTGATAGGGTTGTGTACTTCTGGTGGTCATTTCCACAAGACATGGAGATGGCTACTAGTTTAAAATGCTTTAAAAAAAAATCAAATTAGACCAGCACATGGAGAATGGTGGCTCTTGTTAACCACTATTGCTTATGGTAGCTAAATAGAAGCTCCGTGCTCAGAGGAAATCTACACATTGGAAGCGGGAGCAGCTCAATAACCCCTGGACCTGCCGTCTGTGGTTTGCTTAGTTTTATGTGTGAACTGGGAACTCTGGCTTGCGTCTCTCCTGAAGCCAGAGCTATATGCCAACGACGAACTGTGGAAGGTCCGTGGTTTGTTTAGCCACTTCTGCTTGCGGTGGGAGCAATTGGCCAGCCTGCACAACCACATAAACCAGGGGTGGGCCACTTCCGGAGACCCGGAGGCCATTTTCACCCCCCAGCATGGGTGGCAAATGCTATTTAATGCTATAGTGGTTAAATTCCGCTTGTTTCCAAGCTAAATTTAACCCTTTTGGCACTCTATAGCAGCTACAGAGTGCCCAAAGGGCTAAATTTAATTTGCACACAAGCTTAGGCGCTCTGTAGCCTCAATGGATGCCATTTTTTTCTAATAATTTTTTGGGGGTGGCTCACAATGAGGGGCAGCAGGGGCCACGTGCAGCCCGCAAGCCACACGTTGCCCACCCCTGGTGTAAGCGATAAGTCAGTGTTCCCCCCAGAACTCTGCCTTCTTGTGATGTGTAAACCGGGCCATTATCTCACTTACAGTTGTTCAGATGTTTCGCTGTCCCGTACTCACGTTACTTGGGAATGGCTAGGTGTGTGTCAGTTCTGGCATATTGTGGGTGAAATTGGCATGGAAACGGATATGTCTTAATGGTGTGGAAATTACCCTGATTTGGGTCTTATCCATGTGGACAACACTGAACAATCCTTGGTGTGTAGTGTGCTGGACTGGTAGCCTGTGGAGTTTGTGGTGCAAATGACTTCTTTCCAGTGTAGAAACACTGAAGCCCATGGGTTCCAGAGTTGAGGATACTGAGTGTGCCTCGTAGTATACCAATATTAGCACAACTGCACTCAATTGGGAAGAAAATATAGATGGTCATCTGGATGCATGCAAACAAAATGAACAAGGCCATTTTGGGTTATGTAGCTCTGGGTGACGGTGTGTGAAAACTCTGCGTTCTCGTCCTTGGCATTGTCTGTCTTTTTTACCTCATTGAAGCTACTGGTTTCCTGGACCAGTGTTTCCCAAACTGTATGCTGGGAACACACACAGTGGAGCTGAAGTGTGCCTTAAAAAAATTAAACCACCATGTTGGATGCATGGCGTATGCCCACTGGAACAGGGAGGAATGGCAGCATCGATTTCCCACCCATAATACAGAAGTGACTTTTGTCACAAGGCAACAGGCAGGGCGGAGTGAGTCAGAGTCAGACTCCCTGATGCATCCTGCACTATATATCACAGGTTGCCGGGGGCGGAGGGCGTGTGTGAATCCCCCAAACATCACCACTGTCCATGTTCCCAACCCTGCCCCACTGGGCAAAGAGGAGAGTGTTAAACGTCTGTCCTGCAGTTTGCACAAAGGCTGTCTGGTCGTTGTATCAGCGGGGTGGATCATGAAATGGCTCTACATGTAAGAGCGATGTGTGCGTCCCGTTTCTACTTCAGAGAAAACTGTGTGCCCCTGGCGTCAAGCAACACTTGGCCTGTGCGTTTGCCCGAGCTTTCACTCTAAGCTCAGTTTGGACATCATGATAAACAGCCATGTGAGCCTGCCTACCACAGGCAAACTGTGGTTTAGAGCTGGGTCTACTTCAGCTAGTGCAGCAGCCTCTGAAGACTAGAGTGATGGTTGTAACTATGCTTTTGTCCGTTTAGATATCCTGTCAAATCGTGGTTTGCCAACTTTTTCCAAACCATGGTTTCGAATTTTGGTTTGTCAGCCAATTGCAATCCATTTTTTGGTCAACCCAGACATCTCACCAAGACATAGTTGAAGCTTCCTTAGCCGTGATTTGATGTGATGTCTGAACTGAGAAACCGAGTGAGTTGCCGCTTAATTCTTGGTGGCACAGTGCATGTGCTTGTCAAATTTGATTTCAGTGCAGAGCGTAAATTATCACGAAACTTGAAGAGGGGCGGTAGTTGGGAGCAGAAGGAAGCACCTGATTTCCCTGTTGGCTTCTGGTTTTCTCAAACAGGCAGCTACAACTCTGGCCAAGTCAACCCTTGAAAGTCAAAACAAGAAAAGCAACACCCTCCCTGCCGACTTCCATTATGACCCAGAGAACCTCACCCGCCTCTTCCTCAAGCCAGCTAATAGGGTAAGCTTTGCCTGCTCAGTCAGACCCTCACCTTGGTTCCTTGTGTCACTCCTAGAGTCTCCTTAGTCTGGCCATCAGTTAGCTGCTTTGGGCAGAAGGGCTTGCTAAGAGATTTTCTCTTGTGAACCAGCATATTTAATTATTCTTTACTACTAATAATGGGTGTCCTAAATCCTCCACTTTTTTTGTTTCTGCAGCTTTGGAAGATGCCACTGCAGGGCAACTCATCCAGTTATGATGATGAGGTTGGAGAGTATGATTACAATAACCCCAATGATACCTCCAATTTCTGTCCTGCATTGCAGGTGAGTTGCAGAAATCAGAAGTGCTCTGTGCTGTGAATTGCATTCCTCTTCTTGTGATTTCATTGTTGGGATAGCTATATAAGTTGGCTGCTAATATTGGCAAAGTTTTAGTAGCCTTCAGGTTGGTTAACAAAACCTTGGAGAGTTGTCTTGGTGATAACTTAGGCTGATGTTCTGTCTCACTGTTGTATTATTTGAGAAGCCGTACAGGGCCTCACTTGCTACCAAGGGATCCAAGCCTGCCTGTTTGGAACAAAAGAATAATCCTACCGTGTCTGGATCTCAGAAGAGGGAGTGAAGTAATGCTGCTGTTCAACTGCAGTTCTGAATTCATGCAACTAAAGAATTTCTAGAGATGTAGACATATGAGAAGAGTTAATATTAATACTTATATATCACTGTTCACGGCCCTTTACAAAGAGTGAGAGGACAAGGCCTTGCCCCAAGGGACTTACAATCTAGAAAATGGCACAATAGAGGAAGAAGAGGGAAATGGAGGTCTGGGTAAAATGGGGAGAAGATGTGATTATTACTGTTATATGTAGTTAGGCTCAAGTACAGTAGGGGATGGGGGCTAATTTATTTTTGGGAATAAAGAACCCTTCAGTGGCCAATCAGTATTCCTGGGGTGGCTTTCAAAAGAGTAAAACTATTCAGATATTCCAAGAACATCTATAACGACAGTAACGTAGTGCAAGATAAAATGCCATAGAATCATACAGAATCATAGAATAGTAGGGTTGGAAGGGGCCTACAAGGCCATTGAGTCCAACCCCCTGCTCAATGCAGGAATCCAAGTCAGAGCATCGCTGACAGATGGCTGTCCAGCCTCATCTTGAATGCCTCCAGTGTGGGAGAGCCCACCACCTCCCTAGGTAATTGGTTCCATTGTCGTATTACTCTTAACAGCCAGGAAGTTTCTCCTGATGTTCAGCCGGAATCTGGCTTCCTGTACCTTGAGCCCATTATTCCGTGTCCTGCATTCTGGGATGATCAAGAATTGATCCTGGCCTTCCTCTCTGTGACAACCTTTCAAGTACTTGAAGAGTGCTATCATATCTCCCCTCAGTCTTCTCTTCTCCAGGCTAAATATGCCCAGTTCTTTCAGTCTCTCTTCATAGGGCTTTGTTTCCAGTCCCCTGATCATCTTTGTTGCCCCCCTCTGAACCCTCTCCAGTTTGTCTGCATCCCTCTTCAAGTGCAGTGCCCAGAACTGGACACAGTACTCCAGATGAGGCCTAACCAGTGCTGAGTAGAGGGGAACTAGTACTTCTTGGGATTTGGAAGCTATGCTTCTATTAATGCAGCCCAAAAGAGCATTTGCCTTTTTTGCAGCCACATCACATTGTTGGCTCATATTCAGCTGGTGATCTACCACAATTCCAAGATCTTTCTCGCTTGTAGTGTGGTTGAGCCACGTATCCCCCGTCTTGTAACTGTGCATTTGGTTTCTTTTTCCTAGGCGCAGAACTTGGCATTTATCCCTATTAAATGTCATTCTGTTGTTTTCTGCCCAGCGCTCCAGTCTATCAAGATCACTTTGAATTTTGTTTCTGTCTTCCAAAGTATTAGGTATCCCGCCCAATTTTGTGTCATCTGCAAATTTGATCAGCATTCCCTGCACCTCCTCCTCCAAGTCATTCATAAAAATGTTGAAGAGCACTGGACCCAGGACTGAGCCCTGCAGTACCCCACTCGTTACCTCTCCCCAGTTTGAGAAGGTCCCATTGATCAGCACTCTTTGAGTCCGATTCTGTAGCCAACTATGGATCCACCGGATCGTTGTTTCATCTAGCCCACTTTGAGCTAGTTTGCTCATCAGGATATCATGGGGCACTTTGTCGAAAGCTTTGCTGAAGTCGAGGTATATGATGTCTACAGCATTCCCACGGTCTACAAGGGAGGTTACTTGATCAAAAAATGAGATCAGATTTGTCTGGCAGGACTTGTTTTTGACAAATCCAATAAAAAATTTTGACAAATCCTTTTTGACAAAGCCGATAGAAACCTTACAGTAGCTTAAGAGCTTAAAGACCTAGTGCTTAGAAGCCTGTACAAATGAAAAGGTGTTTGCCTGGCAAACAAGCTTCCCTGCTGTGGTGCCACCATCAAAAAGGCCTTCTCTCTCTGTCTGGTTTCCTTGCCTCGGATGGCGGGGACACCCAAGAAGAGCCTCAGGTGCAGATCTCAGCGCATAGGCACATTGATGTGGGAGAAGAGGGTCCAGGAGATACCTGGATCCTCAGCCATGCTTGGCTTTAAAAGTAAGTCCCAGCACTTTGAATTGAGCCTGGAGACGAACAGGAAGCCAGTAAAGTTGTTTCTAAAGCAGGTGTGATGTGATCCCACCTCCTGAACTCTGAGCAGTCTAGCAGCAGCTGCATTCTGAACTAACTGAAGCTTTGGGGCTCTCTTCAAGGACAGCATTGCAGTAATCCAACCTGGAGGTTACCAGAGCATGGATAACCGAGACTAAGCTATCTCTGTCCAGGAGAGACCACAGCTGGTATATCAGCCTTGGCTGACAAAAGGCACTCTGCCTGCTGAAGCCCCTTGAGCCTCAAGGGACAGCGATGAATCTGTGAGCACCCCAAACGGTGCTCCTGGTCCTTCTGGGAGAGTACAGCCCTCTCCAAAACTGGTCAAGGGACACCAGCTCCCTGGACAGATGACCCACACATGAACAGCACCTCTATCTTGTGGGGACTGGGCTTCAGTTTATTGGCCCTCACTCCCAGTTCATTCCCAGTTCCAGGCACCAGTTCAGCACCTTCTCCACCCAAGCTGACCCTGATGTAAGAGATTAAACAGGGTGTTGTCAGCGTATTGATTGACCCCACGCAGGGCTGTGCCGGAATTTCATGGAATGTGTCATCGGTGAAACATACTTACGGATTATTCCATAAACTGAATCCAGGAGTGTCATTTTCCTACACACAAAACAGTACACGTAACTCTAGCTGGATCCTTAACACATAGCGTCTGAAGGCTTTTGGAAGTCAAAGGCTTTCAAACTGTGCTAAAATAATCCCTAATATCCCCTTGCATCCATGGGTTCTTCTTCCTACACTGCTGTATTCAACAATATTCACCAACAGATTGTTGGTGCAGACCTAGAATTCTTGAGGGCAGATTAGTTTAGCAGAGGGGGTGGAGTAGGGAGCCCAAGTTCAAGATGTTTAAGAAGCATGGCAGTAAATCAAAGCTTCTTGGCATCTTTACAAAAGAAAAAAAATACACCTTCAGTGGTTAGATTTCTGTCAAAGCTGCTCCCTTTGGGAAAAACTTTCTGTGGCAAGTCACACAAATCCAAAACTTGACTGCGCCCATGTTGGCTTCCCTTCCTGTCTTTTCTGTTCAGGACGCTGACAGCGATGACGACGACGATCCTGTGGACTTCGTGGGCCAGGATGGGATGTTTGAAATGACTGCCAATCCTGCAGGAGGGGCAGGTCAAGATGCAGAGCTCCATGGGGGCCTACATGGACTCAGCATCACCACCTATGGTGAATCGAACCTGGTGGCTGAGCCTCAGAAGGCAAGTATTGACGTGGGATACCCAGTTGCAAAGTGGCTCCCCCTTTCAGTACTTGTGCGAGAGGCACTTGTGCGTCGATCCCGTGGAAATCTAAATGCTCGCTCAAATCAAAATGCTGGCCCTAGTTTTATATCTGGTTCCTCAATTTGCATGTTTGTTCTTATGACTTTATTTATTTTAAATAAGGAGCACCAGGGTGAGCAAGTGACAGGCAGTAGGTTGTTTGGAGAGTAGCACGTGCCTGGATGCCATGAGGGGTAGGGTTGAAAGTTGGTCTTGATTTATCTTTCCTTCCTCCTCCTCTTCCTCCTTCCTGATACGTTCTTCCTGGCAATCCCCGCATACTTCCACTCTTCCAGGTGAACAAGATAGATATTCAGTATGCCAAGACTGCCAAAAAGATGGACATGAAGAGGCTGAAGCAAGCCATGTGGTCCCTCCTGACTGATGCTCACAAGAATCAAGCTGAGGAAGAGGTATGCAGCCAGAAAACCCAGAATGCCTGCTCCTAGCTCTCTGTTCGCCTCCTCAGGCTGTTCCATAACATCCTGTGTCTCGGCTGGCTTCCTGCCCCGCCCCCCGCCCCATCATCTGGAGCCATCTGCTACCTTGGTTCAGTGATGCCAGCAGAGATCTCAGGACTGTGTGAACTCTGTGCTTAGAAAAGACCCATTTTTGCCTCAAGGGGAGCTGAATTCTGTAATCCTGGGGTCTCCAACATGGTGCCTATGGGCAGCAATGTGCCCACGGAAAGTTGTCTTTGCGACCGCCAGGCTCCTGTTCCACATTTTTATTTTAATTCTTGAGGGCGCAATCCTATGCAGGATTAGACAGAAAACAGTCCTGCAGCTCCCAGCATTCCCCAGCCAGGATAGATATTTAAAATAATTAAAACAATGTTTTAAGGTGGGAGGCTGGCTTGCTGCAAAGCAAATGCTGCCCTCCAATGCCTTCTTTATAGAGAGTCGTTTTATGTTTTGGAGCTCAGACCCCACCTCTCCCTTGGGTACATTGTCTTTTGTTCTCACCAGTTTGCCTTCTGGGAAATGAGTGTTTTATGACCAGCTGTGTCTGTCATGGCAGCCTTTTATGAATGGGCAAGCCCTGCCCCATGGCAGCCATTTTGAGAGAGCACCCATGACACTCTCTCACATTCCAAACATGCCCACCCGCCCAAAAAGATTGGAGACCTCTGCTGTAATAGATTATTTACAGTAACAATGCAATTGTACATAACAGTGCAATTGTACATAACTTTCTTACTTTTTATACAATTCTGCATTAAAAAAATATATGCATAATTGGTTCTGGTAAACATGGGGAGGCCCAAAATGCTATACAGGAAATCCTCTTCCTCCCCCAGCTCTAGCTCCTGAGATCTCGCCAGGCAGTTGCCACACACTTTCAAGCATCTCTTTGCAATGGTAAAGGGTAGTATCCAATACTGCAGCTGTGCTCCCACTGTTTCTGTGGCACTAGCAGAACCCACCGTGCTTGCAACAGGAACTAGCACTTCTGACAAGAACCCTGGAAATCAGCGGAAGCTCTCATTTCCGGAATGGGACAGGTCAGCGGCACTCCCTTCTGCAAGCTCCGTTGATCTGCCCCATTCCAGAAACTGGCATTTCAGCTCATTTCTGATTGCTGCAACATTGTGCTAGTAATAGTTCCCTCTAGTGTGTGGACAGCACTGGATACTGCCCAACAACTAGAAACTTAAGATGCTCTGTAAGCTGAATTCTGTGCTTGCATGGAACAGGAGTACACATAGCCATGGCAATATTTCATTCATTCATTTATTTTATACCCCGCCTTTTTCTCAGTACTGGGGCTCAAGGCAGCTTACAAACATTAAAACATATGAAAATATACAAAAGCTAAAATATAATTATACAACAATACAATTAAAATTATATTAAAACAGCATTTTAAAACAGCATTTTAACAGCTTACCCCCAGGTTCCAACTATGTCCCAAAGGCCTGCTGGAATAAGAATGTTTTAGCCTGCCTCCGGAAACACATTAAGGAGGGAGCCATCCTAGCCTCCCTGGGAAGGGTGTTCCACAGCCATGGGGCAGCCACTGAGAAGGCCCTCTCCCGGGTTCCCACCAAACGTGCCTGTGACAGTGGTGGGACTGAAAGAAGGGCCTCCCCAGAAGATCTCAGGATACAGTCAGGTTCATATAGGAGGATAAGGTCTTTCAGATAACCTGGACCGGAGCCATATAGAGCTTTATAGGTCATAGCCAGCATTTTGAATTGTGCCCAGACACAGACTGGAAGCCAGTGAAGCTGTTTAACAATGCCATTGTCCACCTTTGCTTTTTCTTCAGTAGCTGGCACACACCCAGCTTTGAGGCACAGGATCTACTGCAGCCATAATGTAATATTTAGCATCTGTGTAGCCATTTCAAGTGCTTAAAGCGCTTGCGCGTATTATCTTGAAATCCTTACAGTAACCAGGTGATATCACACTTAAAATCACTAGACACCATATGGAAATTAAGCACAACAGGCCCTGCGCCACAGACTTGGAGTCAGACTACGATCTTGCTTTTGTCTTGCTTGCACAGAATGGCGTTGTGGAGAAAAGCACCAGTGCTTCAGTGGTATCAGTTCAGAAGGTCTTCAGTGGTATCACCAAGGATCTGCTTCACAGGTACTTGGTTCTGGTAAACATCAGGATTCTGGACATCAAGATTCTGACTAGGATGCCGGGGATGGAGACAGATTCGCACCTGTGCTGCGCCTTGCTCCCTGTGCTTAAGCACTGCATGTAAATAGTCCACCACGTGGAGCCAGCCCCCACGTGGAACCATTTAAAATGCCCTCTGTTTATTGGCAACTTCTGTACATTGGCTCTGGGATTGGCGACTGCTCCTTTAACCTTTCGCCAAGCCTTGTCTGTATACAAAAACTGCATTAAGGGTGCAATCCTATGGGAATAGGCGGCCACCTCCGAACCTCAGAGGCGACTGCCTATCCAGTGCAGGGCAGGAGAAGCACGGAGGGGATCATTCCCTCTGCGCTTCTCCTGCCCTGCATTTGTGGCTAGACAACCAATTTCGGCTGTCTAGCCACGGGAAGGCAGAGCGGGGGAGGAGGATGCCGGATGACACATAGGATGTATCATGCCAGCATTTCCGCCTTTCCCTCTGTCAAAGCCCCGTTTTTGCCGCTCCACGCTCCTCTTCTGAGTGCGGAGCGTGGGGCTGTTCTGAGCTGCCTGTGAAGCAGCATGGAAGGAGTGGGGAAGGAAAACCCCATATCCTATGGCTGTCTAGCCGCTGACTAGCAGCCATAGGATTGCTCCCTAAATCACTGACATCATTGGTCTGAGCATTCTGCAAGGCTCTTCTGTCTCCTGCACATGGTGAAAGACTGTTTGTAGAATCTGAAATCCTTTTACAACTTTGCCGTACCTTTTTGTTATGTAGATTAGAGGAAGAACTCAGACCAGGTGCAGGCTGTGTTGTGATGCAGCCGTTCTTCCCATTCAGTCACATCCCCAAATAAGCCAGCTGCAGTCACTCTGTCATTGATAACTGATTGAGGCACCCAGGTCCATAATGAACACTGATGTGGTCTTCCATCGGCACACCAACTGTTCAATATTCTTTTAGTAGTGCAATTGTATGCATGTTTATTCAGAAGTATGTCCCATTGTGATTAGTGGGGCTTTATTTCATTTTTACCCTGCCTGTCTACCAAGAAAATGACATTTAAGGAGGCTTACAATCATAGGAACGAGATATTTTTTTCCGGAAAAACTTGATTGCAACAAGAACAATAAAACAAATACCTTAAAATGCAATAAAAAACACAACAATAACAATAAAAAATGCACCCAACCCAACAGAGCCACTTACACACCAAAGGCCTGCTTGAATAAAAACATCTTTGCCTGCTGGCAGAAGGACAACAGAAAAGGACCCAAAAGGTCTGATCAAACAGGTTTGCTAGGTTTAAAAAAAAATTAAAAGAATACAGAAGCCTGCCAATCTCATCTGGCAGAGGAGAAAGTGAGTTTATGCGATGCAAGCTGTGAACTCTTTCATACTGACAAAAGGTATTGGCTGCTTCTTAGCCTAAGTTCTTCCCTCTCTTCTGTCTTTTGCAGGCTGCCTTCCATTATGGCAAAGAACTTGTCTGTACCGTTGGCGTTTGCTTGCCTCTTGCACTTGGCTAATGAAAAGGTACGTACAACATACCCAAGTATTTGAATAATACGGAGAACAAGTAGGGGTGAATGGGAGTCTACGCATGTGCTCTAGTGATAGACATCTTGACTTTGCTAAATTAAACGAAGATGTCTTTTCTTCCCATACTCTGCAATACTGTATGTGGACAGATGGTTTTAAAGCTTGGCATGTTTGTTGATTTGTCTCTAGAACCTGAAGCTAGAAGGAGTGGAGGACTTGTCTGAAGTCTTGGTGCTGCAAGGAGATTAATGTGTGACACTTGGGCAGACTAAGAAACTCCTGGAATACCGAGAGGGGGATTATCCTCCTGAAGATATACATAGACAATGTGGCCTTGTTCAGAGTCTCTCCCCATCCACACCTGCCTCATCTCCTAGTGATGCCAGCAGCAACAGCCTAGCTACATCAGTTCCCGCGCTTGATGAAAGTTCATGATTCATTGGTGACTTCTTATTGTGGGCAGTTGGGAAGAGCGTGCCTCTTTTAGAGTATCATGTTGCTTTTAACTCTCTCCTGAATTACACCATTTCCCATAGCTACCGTGACTGTTTAGATGGGTTGCTCTATGCTGTAGCCTATGAGTGCATTGAAATTCATTTATGTTCTTGCCATGATCACTGGCAGCAAAAGACTGCTGGGTATAGTCAGTCTGCTTTTTAAAATGTGTATTATTTTAACTTCTTGTACATAAAAAACTGTCCTGTCTCTTGCTTTCTTTTAACAGTCTCCTCTCACGTTGCATTGCAGTTATCTTGGACGATCTTACATATTTGTACAAAAAGTTTTTTTAAAGTAATAAACTACTACAAAATGGAATACACCCCCCTTTAGCCTTTGTTTTCTTTGTGAGTTTAGTTTCTTTAAACCCCCTCATGGAACAGCCTGTGCCTCTCATAAGTCAAAGGGGTTTGTTTTGTGTAATAGCTGCTACACCTTACATATCTAGGGTTTTTTTGCAGAGTGAGATGTTTGCTGAATAAGACATGATTTTCAGGAGAGGGTTTTCTCAGTATTGGGAGATGGAGTCAGTACTTCCCTGAGCCTTCCCAGTTCCGCCTCTGTCGACATGCGTGTGCTACTTTGGGTTTTACACTGCAGGCTTTATCAAGCACATTGAGCCCCCTCCCTGCAGCCCCGCCCCTTTCGGCTAGTGGGAGGGGGAGCCTCCACTGATATCCCCATCATTGAGATTCCTCTCCCATCTAGCTTTGCCTGGCCTGCACCCTCCCCAGTGGAATAAGGTGCAGGGCAGGCAAAGCCGCCTCAGCCAAGGGGCTGCCTGGAGGATTCCTCCAGCCCACACCTTGATCAGGGCCCAGCTTCACTCCATTTCATTTATATTTCTACACCGCCCCATACCCAAACTCTGTGGGGATAAAGATTTAAACCCATCAACAATACATTATGCAAAGTCCAAAACCATTTCCATGAAAACATACAGACAGCGTGCACACAAATAGCATATAAAAGCAATTTTTTAAAAACAATTCTTCACACCAAAAAAGCTACCCTGGCCAAGGAGCTGCTGGCGCTCCCTTGCTGCAGGAAGGCTGAAAGGAGCAAGTAGTCCCTGCGGGAGGAGCTCCAGCCAGCACTTTGGCTGGAGGCAGGGCGCCATCGGCGCGCGGCCACAGCCATGGGCCTTGCTCGCCCCCATCCAACTGGGTTCCCACTCCTGGAGCACAAGACATCTGTGTGATGCTGGTGCCCTCAACGCAGTCTTCCCCAGCCTGGTGCCTTCCAGATGTGTTGGAGTACATGCTGGCTGGGGGGTACTGGGAGTTGTAGTTAACATCTGGAGGGCGTGAGGTTGGGAAAGGCTCCTTGGTATATGTGCTGATCTATATTTGTAGCTTATTTTTCTACCTTGTGGTTGACTTTTGCTCTGATGAGTGTTCTCGAATTCTTACAAAGGGCTAATTTCTGTTTCACAAGAATGATTACCTAATCGCATTGTGCTTGCTCACGCCCCTGTTGCTTAATAGCTCGACTGGCAAAGGGTTTTCCCCCACCGTTATCTCATCTGCAGTTGCTTGTTAAAATCAATACTTCCTGTTACGCCTCTTAGATTCGGAGTCCTTTGATAGAATGAACAATGTTCAGCTCCGGTGACTAATTATGGCTATAATTCTCCACGTGAGAATATGCTTCATTGTGTCATTACTGCTTGCGTTTTGTATTTCCTACTCTGTAGAATCATTGCTGCAAAAGTGGATTGTGCTAGCCTTGAGCTCTGTGGAAGCAGAGAAAAATGGGCTAAAGGCGGGGTGAGGAAGAGAAGAGAGTTGAAATTTTCCATTCCTCTTGGCACTTGGTTGCATTCTAACGCAGTAGTCATGAGTATGGTGTAAGGTTCATGTGATCATCCTGCTGTCCTAAGGAAAATTTTCCATAGGTCTTTGTGATCTCATTTTTAATGGTTTGCTCATCATGCTTTCTGTTTAACTGGCATGGCATCTTACTAACTTTATAAGACCTTGGGTGATTCATGTTGCTCCTTAAGAGCTGGAGGCCTATTTGGCAAATTCAAGTGACTTCCAGTTCTGGAGAAGGATATTTTAAGTGATGGCATGAAATAAAGCCAATGTCGAAATAAAGGTGCAACTATTATCTGGGAGCATGAGATCAGCCCTGTACGGTTTGCTCAAGCAAAGCGGCATCTTGAGAGGAGTATTCTATATTGCTGTCTTCTTCCAGATCTACACATGGTTTATTAGTCCTCCCAGGGATACTGCTTGACATTTTGATAGCTGAGGTGGAAAACCCAAATGACCTTTTCCCACTAATAAGCATGGGGCAAGTTCTGGGGCACGTTCTTGTGAGCCAGCCCCACTGGAATGAGCAGGATCTATGTGCAGTAAACACTTTTGTGCATCTCCTGTTCCTTTCAGTGGGGCTGCTCACAAACGGATGATTGGGCCTTTTATGCATCTGATGAGTCATCCCACCTGAGGCTTTACCTTGCCATAGCACAGCTGCCTGGCCAGAGGATGTGAGACAGCAGTGTTGTACTACAATTCCCATCATCCCCAGCATGGAGGGACTTGTAGCTTCAGGTTAGGGTAGGCTCTATCAGAAAATCATCAGACCTGCTGCTGCCATTGTGATGAATGGGATACCATTACATTAGTAATGCGGTCTTATTGGTTTCATTTGGGTCTTGTTTTTTCATCTTACTCCGCTCAGTTTTATGTATTACAACAATGTTAACTTCCTCCTCTTTTAATTTTTTTATTTATTTGCAAGATGTATATACCACTCTATATTCCATAAAGTTTCCAAGTGGTGTACAATAAAAATATCCGAATACAGAATTAAAATCTTTAAAATCAAATACCAATAAAACTGGTCAGTCAAGGAAGTCTTATTGACATAAAAATGTCTTTGCGTGCCGACAACAGAACAACGTTGGCTTGTTTGGCATCAACTGGCAGGGAGTTCCATTGAGAAGAAGCCAATACACAGAAGGCTCTACTCCAGGTGGACTCCAAATAGATCACAAGTCCATGCTGGACTACCAGGAGTGCCTCACCTGATTTTATTTATTTTATTTATTATTAAATTTATTAATCTCCCATCTGGCTGGTCACCCAGCCACTCTGGGCGATGTACAACATACAATAAAACAGTTTAAAACAATAAAATTCTACAATAAAAACATTTTCTAAAATACCCTAACCCACCCCAAATGCCTGCCTGAACAGCCACGTTTTTAATGCATGACGGAAGCTCATTAAAGAGGGGGCATGGCAGAGTTCCCTAGGGAGGGAGTTCCACAGAGTGGGGGCCACCACAGAAAAGGCCCTCTCCCTCGTCCCCACCAGTCTAGCTGTCCTGGCTGATGGGACAGAGAGAAGGCCATCCGAGGCTGATCTTGTTAAGCGGCGTGTCTGGTGCTGCTGGAGGTGCTCCTTAAGATAGGCTGGGCCGGAACCATATAGGGTTTTCAAGGTCAAAACCAACACCTTGAATTTGGCCCGGAAAACAACTGGTAACCAATGCAACTCCTTCAGCACTGGAGTGATGTGATCTCGCCGGCAGCTGCCTTTAATCAGGCGAGCCGCCGCATTCTGTACCAGCTGCAGTTTCCGAACCGTCTTCAAGGGTAACCCCACGTAGAGCTCATTACAGTAGTCTAAATGAGAGGAGACCAGGGCATGTACTACCGATGGGAGCAGATGGTTGGGAAGGAAGGGGCACAGCCGCCGTATCAGATGGAGTTGATACAGCGCTGTCTGGCTCACAGCTGACACCTGAGCCTCCATGGACAGCTGGGAGTCCAAAATGACCCCCAGGCTGCAGACCTGGTCTTTCAAGGGTAGTCGTACCCCATTCAACACCAGGTCAACATCCCCCAGCCTCCTCTTGTCTCCCACCAAAAGTACCTCGGTCTTGTCAGGGTTCAGCTTCAGCCTATTCCTCCCCATCCAGCCACTCACAGTCTCCAGACATTTGGACAGGGATTCTATGGCCAACCTTGGTGAAGATTTAAACGAGAGGTAGAGCTGCGTGTCATCTGCATATTGATGACACCGCACCCCAAACCTCCTGATGATAGCCCCCAGCGGCTTCACATAGATGTTAAATAGCATCGGGGAGAGGATGGAACCCTGTGGCACCCCACAAGTAAGTGGCCACGGGTCCGAAACCTCCTCTCCCAGTACCTGGTACTGGTACCTGCCGGAGAGGAAGGACCGGAACCACCGCAATACGGTGTCCCCAATGCCCAACCCCTCCAGGCGGTCCAGGAGGATACCGTGGTCAACGGTATCAAAAGCCGCTGAGAGGTCGAGGAGAACAAGGAAGGAGCATTCACCCCTATCCAGAGCCCTCCTCATATCATCTACCAAGGCGACCAAGGCCGTTTCTGTCCCATGCCCAGGCCTGAAGCCCGACTGAAATGGGTCTAGATAATCAGATTCTTCCAAGCGTGCCTTCAACTGCACCACCACCACCCGCTCAATCACCTTGCCCCAAAATGGCAAATTTGAGACTGGGCGAAAGTTGTTCAAAACTTGAGGATCCAAGGAGGGCTTCTTTAAGAGCGGTCTTATCACTGCCTCCTTGAGGGCTGATGGCATCACTCCCTCCTCAAGGGAGGCGTTCACCACCGCCTTGATCCCCTCACCCAGTCTCTCTCTGCAGCTCATAATGAGCCAAGATGGGCAAGAATCAAATAAGCAGGTGGTCGGCCATACCGATGAAAGCACCTTGTCCACTTCATCAGGAGGAAGAAGCTGGAACCGATCCCACAAAACTGGTTTGCCACAGGCCGCCTCTTGCTCACTAACTGTATCCACAGTGTGCAGAGTAACACACCTAATCTGATCAATTTTATCTGCAAAGTGCCTTGCCAAGGCCTCACAGGAGGCCTTAGAATGCTCCAGTGGTTCCAGAGCCACAGGACCGACCAGGCTCCGGACCACTTGGAACAGCCTCCTGGGACAGCACTCTGCAGACGCGATGGAGGCAGCATAATATTCCTTTTTTGCTGCCTTCACCGCCACGTGATAGGCTGAAGATACAGCTCTAGCCCATGTCTGATCATCTTTGGAGCAAGACTTCCGCCACCGGCGCTCTAGCCGTCTCATCTCCTGTTTCAGAGCTCGTAACCGCGGATTGAACCATGGTGCAGTCCGAGCCCTGTTCAGGGGGAGAGGGTGTTTCGGAGCCACCTGATCTAATGCCCCAGTGATTGCGGCATTCCAGCCACCCACCAGGGTCTCGACCGAGTGGCCATTGGCATACCCCAGAGAATCCCCAAGCGCGTTCAAGAATCCATTTGGATCCATAAGACGCCTGGGGCGGACCATTTTAATGGGTCCTCCACCCCTGCGGAGGGGTTGTGGAACCGAGAAGTCCAATGTCACCAGATAGTGATCTGACCATGACAAGGGGGTGGTGGATATACCCCGACTTCCAGATCACTCCCCACTTCTCCAGAAACAAACACAAGGTCTAGTGCATGACTGGCTACATGGGTGGGCCCAGTTAGAATATGGTGCAGCTCCCAGGAGGCCATGGTCTCCATGAAGTCCCGAGGTGCTCCTGTGAGGATGGCCTCCGAATGTACGTTGAAGTCCCCCAACACCAGTAAGTTAGGGGACTGTACACGCACATCAGAGACCACCTCAAGCACCTCGGCCAGGGAGTCAGTCATGCAGCGGGGTGGACGGTACACGAGCAGAATCCCCAGACTGCCCTTCGGGCCCAACCTCCAGTACATGCACTCAGCAACCTTGGTCTCCCGGAGAGGGGGTCTGGTGAAGACCAAGGACTCTCGGTAGATAACAGCCACTCCCCCTCCCCGATCCCCAGCCCTCGGCTGCTGTGCATATGAAAATCCAGCTGGACACACGGCTGCAAGGGTTGGAGCAGCAGCCTCGGCCAGCCAGGTCTCTGTAATACATGCCAGGTCTGCACCCTCATCCAGGATCATGTCATGGATGAGGGAGGTTTTCTGGGTAACAGACCTGGCATTGCAGAGCAGCAAACGAAGGCCAGAAGATGGGGTCACACCTGATGACCTCTGACTGGGCAGGCTGGTAAAGGAGAAAGCGCTCTCTCAGATATGAGTAATTTTCTGCTAAACATTGTGCACGTTTATGGTTATGCACCCTCTTGCTGACCCCCCCCCCCTCAAAGTCTACCCAGTACTGGGTCAATGGGCAACGATCAAGCAACTGAGGTTCACTGTGAGTGCAGTTTGGGCTAAAGCAAATCTTTGCTTTATGAAAAGTATTTTTAATCCATCCTTAATCCCAAGATCTCAGGGTGATAAACAAGTGGCATAAAACCCAAAATATGTCACATAACATATCACAATGAAAACAAGGCATAAAAAGGGTAGAACGAACTAGACACAAGCTACACTAATATACACCAATACAACCTGAGATTATCTGTGATTCTCTAGGATAGATTGTGGAGGCCTGCTGAAATATCACTGGATCTTTCAACTAGGCACGTGACATCACTGAATACCAAATTCAACGTTATAAATATTTAGGGTGGCCAGGTGTCCTATGTTACAGAGATCAGTCCTCTATTTGATGGGCCGCCCAAGAACAGTCCTCTATTTTGAACATATCCTCTGTTTGAAGGGCTGCCCATTCCAAGTCCAGTGTAAATATAAAGAACCATCTGAAGGAAGAGCAGCCGGGGCCTTGGAGTTGACCATGAGGAATTAGCACCTGAAAGGCAAACTCAGCAGGAATACAGGCCACCTGGTCAACCGTCCTCTCTGAGGTGAGGCGAGGTGAGATGTATTGCATTTCTATTTAAATTATAGTTATTTCTACATTTGCATTTATACATGTAAATTAGCATATGTGCATTCATGTCTTCTGTTTTGGTGATGCATGTCCTCTTTTTTGGCGATGTGTAAGTGGCCACCCTAAAAGGGACTGAAAATGAAACTGTCAGGAATGGAGTATGTTGGAATATTTTGTATAGTTCTGATCAGCTCATTTAAAAAAAGGTTGTGGTAACTAGAGCTGAGAGGGGAACCAAAATGATTAAGGGGCTGGAGACCCTTCCTCAAAAGGGACAGCTGAAGCATTCGGGGCTTTCTAGTTGGGGGGGGGGGCGACTTTGTGTGTGGGATAATAGAAGTGTATAAAATGCATCTTGCACAGAGAGGGTAGAAGGATGTTCTCCTTGCCCCCAACAGTCTCCCATTATAGTAGCAGAACTCTGGATCACACAATAACCTTGGGCAGGAGATTCACTGGTTTTAAATTTTTTATTTTAAGGTACATTACAAAACATCAGACAGCACTAAAATCAGCTAAATAATAATTACTCAAATAAAGATTTTAAAAAAATAAATGGTTGAAACTGAATGCCTTGATTCCCTGTTTACTAAAGGCAATTTACAATATGATGCAAAAATACAATTAAAATAAGATTAAGCACATTGTAGGAAATAAAGGATTGCCAGTGTTTTTGCTAGATTGACAGTGTTTTTGTATCTGCGCATTTAACAGCAGGCTGACACAGAGATTTAGCAGGTAAAGTTTCACCCACTGTTTCTCTTCAGAGTACGACATGGAACGTCATCTGTGTTTCATGCTGCTGTTAAAAGCACAAAAGCAGGGCCAGAACAAAAAGTTGGCAACCTGTAGGCACAATCATCATTGCTGTGGTAATTTCCAGCAGGATAGCTGTGTTAGCCTGTTGCAGGGAAAACAACAAATAATCTTGTGGCAATAGCAGTATTCAAAGACAGTGGGGACATATTTCCGCCTCTGAGGACACTCTCTCACTGGTCTTACGATAGCCATGCTGGAATAAAGGGACTTCAAAGGCCAGTTTCAACACAGAACAGCTGAACAACAATTCATCCAGGATTTTCTGCTCTCAAACAGGGTTCATCGCTTAAACAGCTCACCAACGCAAGGATGCCTGAGCTATCACCCAGTGACGGTTTTGTGAACGGCCACTGCTGAGGAAGTGACAATCCCTGCATTTCGCTTCCTCCTGACCTCAAGGTTACAATTCCATCCCACTCACCCACCATGCGTGTACATATTACTTAAGATAATACTTCACAGATGATGAACTAGACTGCAGACGACAAAAGCTTGTGCCGTATGTACATAGATATGCCCTCTTTAAGGTGACACAACACTCTTTATTGTTCCCCTGTGCTGTCCCCCCATTATTCTCAACATGGTGCATTAAACCTCAGCCCCTCCTGAGATGAAACTGGTTTGACTGATCTCATCTCAGCAAATGACAGGAAATCATCCGCATCTCTCCTGACCTGAATGCTTCCTGCCAGGGGATTTCCCGTTCTACAGAACAGCAGGAAAGACTGGAGGTTTCTTTCTTGTGCCTTTAGGTCCTCTGTTTAGGAGAATTCAGAGGTTTTGTTGTTCTCCTGCTGATGTCATTTCTGATGTTTTTTCCTGTTGCCCCCTCCACTCCTGATTCTCTCCCTTCTGGATTTCAACTGTTCTTTCCCTTTATAAATGAATTTATTTAGAGGGGTTGTTATCCCCTGCCCCCACAAAGAAAAGGCTACCTCTATTCTTCCCTGCCTATTTGGAGGGTAACTCTCTCGAAGGACATAATCTTTACAAATAAACAAGGCGAATGCAGTCTGCGTTCGCTATTCTCTCTCCCACAAGAGAACTGAAATGCTGCTTGCATGGGCATGAGAGAAGATTCACATAAAAGTGTGTGTGTGTGTGTGTGTGTGTGTAATGCATGGCTAAGAAAGGACACTTTTTTCTATACGCCTGTCACCGTAGATTTTTTTCAACCGCACCTTGACCCCTCGTGCTGCTTTGAAGGCAGTCATAGCCTTGCTTCCCCTATCGTGTTTCAGTCCTAATACTGAATGTTGAAGTTTATTTTATTTATGGGTTACATTTATATTCCTCCTTTCTTCCATAGACCCCAAGGTGGTTTACATGGTCCTGCACCATTTCATCCTCCCAACAACCCTGTGAGGTAGGTTAGGCCGAGAGTCTGTGACTGGCCCGCAGCCACCCAGTGAGCTTCATGGTGGGGACTAGAACCCCGATCTCCTGAGTCCCCAGTCCAAGACCCTCACCACTACACCACAGTAGCTCTCAAGTTGTTCTTCTAGAAGTTGCCCTTCTTATTCCATCACCGTGATGCTCTGCTTTGAAAAAGTTTCTTTTAATGCAGTCGAGAGCTGTACACGCTCCCCCCTCTCATTTCCCAGCTGCTGATTTTCTATGAGGCTGACGCTAGGAGATCTCTCAGAACCAGCCTATTTCATCTGGTCACAGTATGCGGAGATCCCTTCGTAGCTTGCATTGCCTTTAAGCCAGCTCTGCCTCTTTTGCCTTTCTGGTTTCTGCATGTTCCCACAAAGTTTGACACCGTTCAAGAGCATCAGGAGAGTGAGCGCTTCGTCACTGAGGGGACTGAATGTTCTTTCCGTCTTCCAGCCAGGGCTCTGGGCTCTCTCTCTCTGCCAAAACCGAGATGCGAAGGATTTTCCTCACCTTCTGCCGACACAACGGGCAGCAGCCGCTGGTCCTGAGAATGGTCAAGGAGCAGGAGGAGCAGAGGCTGGCATGAGAGCACGGAAGCATCATCGTGTTGGCCTTGTACCCAAAGCATACAGCACACTCGTCGCCAGGGCACTCCTCAGGAAGGCTGCGCAAATCCCGGCCGGCGGACTCTAGGGAGGCACAAATATTGCACATGAAAGGCCTGGAAATGAGCAACATTGGACCAGAGACTTCTCCATTACCATCTTATGGCCCCTTCTTAGACCACAGCTGTTGGATAGTGTTACAAAAGAGGGGGTAGGCGGACAGCGAAGGCTGGTGGCTCCATTGTCAGTAGGGAAGTGAATCCACTCTGGGTTTCAGTCAGAACCAGTCAGAACTCTAAAGGATAGCACCTTGGATAGCGCCTTTAGAGTTCTGGCTGGTTCTGACTGAGCAGATACACCGCCCCACTGAGATCAGAGCCACCAACCTCCACTGTAGGTGAGTTTATCCCCACTTCTTCATCTGACAGGAAGTTCCAAGGGTAGCTTTAACAGCAATGTTCCCCAGCCCAGTGCCCTCCAGATGTGTTGGGCTGCAACTCCCATCATTCCCAGCCACACTGCTCTCTTGTAATGACAGCGAGAGACATTAATGGATTCTTTGTAACATCTGTCTATTTACAAATACACAAGCAGAGCATAGTGGAAGCAAGCAGCGTCCTAAGTCAAGCAGCACAACCGCTCAACCTGCTTCAACTCTATCTTTGCTCTTAGCACTAGCTGAAGCCTGTAATATTCCACAGGCTGGCTGGAGGGAGATTCCCAGCCATTATGGACCACTAAGCCTCTTGTCATCTGTCATCAGCTGCCAGGATTTATTTATTTATTCATTCATTCATTTATTGCATTTATACCCTGCCTTTTTTCCTCTTGCAAGGAACCCAAGGCGGCTTACATTATCTTCCTCCTCTCCATTTTATCCTCACAACAACAACCCCATGAGGTGGGTTGGGCTGAGAGTCTATGACAGGCCCAGAGTCACCCAGGGAGCTTCCATGGCCGAGTGGGGACTAGAACCCGGATCTCCCGGCTCCCAGTCCAACACTCTCACTACTATACCACACTGGCTCTGCAACATCATGGTGACGAGCCCATGCACAATACTCAGAGGGCCGTAGCTCAGTGCTAGCCTAGAGCACAAGTTCAGTGGTAGAGTGTGAGAAGAATGGTGGTTCAGTGGCAGAGCACCTGCTTGGTATGCAGAAGGGCGCAGGTTCAGTCACTAGTGTCCCCAGGTAGGGCTGAAAAAAACCCATGCCTGAAGCCCCGGAGAGCCGCTGCCAGTCAGTGTTGACAATACTGGGCTAGATGGACCAAGGGTCTGAAGGAAGATTCCTATGTTTGTAAAGCAGCCACAATTCGTACCAGGAAGGGATAGCCCTAATGGCAGCCATCCTTATGAATGATGGTGCAGGAACCTAGAGGGAGAGCTTGTATACTGCAAAGATATGCAAGGATACTGCAGTGGTGTGCTCTACACATAGATGATGCACCCACACCTGTGCTTTGCACACACAAGCACAGCCCACCCACCCCCAGTGTCAGGAGCGGAGGGCAGGTTTTGTTTCCTCTCACTATAACAACATCCTTTAGTGCTTGACTCTTCCCTGTGGAAGTGAATGACAACTGTATGGGAGAAACTAAAGGGCTGCACCCAGTCACAGGACGTGACGGGTTACGGGAGGGGTAAACTTGTTCTGTGTCGTCAGTGATCCAAAGCATTGAGAACCAAACATGCTCCTATGTGCTGAGCCCCGTCCTACATGGTTTGGGACCTGAAGGAACATCTTTCTCCCCACCAGCCTGCCTGAGCGTGGAGGTCATCAGCACTTGAGGCAAGGCAGGCGGAGAGCAGAAAGAGGGCCTCTTCGGTGGAGGTGCTCATCTCTGGAAGTCCATCCTCAGGGGAGCTTGCTGGCACTACGCTGCTATCTTTTCAGTGCTAGGTGAATAATTCTTTAAAAATTCTCCCAGGATTTTAAAGTTCAATTGTTTTAATTGCTGCAGTTGTGTTTTATTATTGTAGGATTGCTTTCATGTCTATACGTTTTTGTTTTTATGTCAACTGCCCTAAAATGTGCCTAAAGGGCAGCATATAAATGTTTAAAATAAATACATCCTAGATCAGCCTTCCCCAGCCTGGTCCTCTGCAGCTGTGCTGGACTACAGCTCCCAGCATGCCACAGCCAGTCCAACACAGCTGGAGGACACCAGGGTGGGGAAGGGTGTCCTAGATTCTGTTTCTCGATTACAATAGCCATTACTGGCTGCTCGTGGAGCAGGCCAGCAGCCTGCTCATTTTCATTTTTCACTTTGGCTGAAAATATGTCCCAAAGCCAGCCCTGGACAGCTGTTTCCCGGATGGCTCTCTGGGCGAAGAGAAAAATAACCAGGGGACATTTCAGACGGCATGAGGCCCCCCAGGTGCTTACCGTTCTGCACATCTAGTGCCTGCATCAGCAGGCTGAGCCCATCAGCATTTGTGGAATCGCTTGAGGGGTCTAGAATGGGGACAAGAGGGAGGTCAGGATAGCACATCTCAACAAGCTCCTAGCCTGGAAGGGCTATTTCACCCATTGCTATTGCACCCATTTCACCTATTTCACCCATTGCTCCTAGCCTGGAAGGGCTATTTCACCCATTGCTATTGCAGCCATTGCACCCATTGCTCCTAGCCTGGAAGGGCTATTTCACCCATTGCTATTGCATCCATTGCACCCATTGCTCCTAGCCTGGAAGGGCTATTTCACCCATTTCACCCGACTTTTTGGAAGGGCTATTTCCCCCATTGCACATCAGCAAACCCCAACGTACCAGCAGCTGTACGCTCAGGGAGGAGCTGCAGACAATTCAGCTCCCTGACGAGTAGAACGGAGTGAATCCCCATGTCTGCAAGCCTGTACTTGTTGCATCCATGCCGTAGATCAGGGGTAGTAAGCAACGTGCCACCCATGGGCCCCCGCGCATCTTTCTTGGTGCCCACCGAGGCGCCCCGCCCCTCCCAATTTTTTGTTTTTTAATGAACACGTTTTCTTACCAGCAGCTGGGATCGCTTCAAAGCAAAGCGAGGGGCTCTAGTTGCTGCCATCCCCATTTCCCACGAACGTCTCTGGGCCACACGTGGAGCTCAGAGACATACTTAGGAAACGATGACAGTGGGCGGCTGCAGAATGGCGCTTCTCTCTGCAGCGCACCTTGCCACCAAGGAAAAGGGGAGAAAAAAAATCAAGCGCTGTCACCGCTGTCAGGCAAGCCGGGCTGTGCGCGCGCATGGGTGTGCGCACGCGCATGCATGCATGCACATGCTAAAGAGATCTATGTCTTGCACTCGGTCTTTTGGGCAGGCTTCTGGTCCTTTGTGATGAGCCGCTCCTCCATTGTGGCCATTTTGTGGTGGTGCCCAGGACAGTTCCTCAAACTGCCAAATGTACCTACGGGCTGCACAAGGCTGCCTACCCCCTGCTTTGGATTTTGAGACGCACGCCTGGAAAATGAAACGTGTGAACGTGACCCTGTGTCTAGATGGTGTGGGGCTGAGCAGAAGCCGTGCTGAGGGAGGAGGTTGGGGCAGCCCCTCATCCAGCTCAGACAGAGGCAGGATCCAGACCTGAACAGCTTCTCTGCTCTGGGTTGGCATCCCAGGCTGAAGACTTGAACAGAGCCCTGATCAAAAAAGCAGGCAGAAATCCTACCCAAAGCCTCACGTTACACCAGCCGACGGGCCAGTTCGATGCTTCAGTGGCTTACCCAGGAGCTGGACTGCTCTGGTCCTTCCATAGACGTCCACGATGGCCCAGAGCGGGGATGTGACTGAGACACCGTCTAAGAGCAAGGAACCTTCCGACTCCTGGTTGATGCTGCAGAAAATGCAGCCTTGGCTGTCCACCCAGAAGCTGACAATGGTGCCTTCTGCTCCGTATTCGTCCGGTAAGACACAAGCACGACTCTTCCCTCGTATGACCAGGTTTGGGCAAGCAAATGGAGGCAGTTCACTGGGTGTCATGAGGGAAGGGTCCTCCCAGGTGAAGCCCACCCGCAAGCCACCATGCCACCTGCCTTCTTCCTTTAAGATTTTCATGGTCACCTTCTCGTAGGGCTCAACGGGCCGGCTGGAGAAGAGAATGCCGTCGTGGAACGTGGCCACTCTGCCGGCCACGCAGTGAGACTTGTCCAGAATAATCTGGGATCCTTTGACATAAGGGTGGAAGAACAGGGGCCCATAGGGCTGTTGGCGAGAGTCATCTGGGCCTGAGGGAGACACAAGACCCACCATGAATAATATAAACAGAAAAGGGCGGGGTTCAGCATGCAACCCCCTCCTCACAAAAGCCCCTCAGGAGGCTCTTCATTCATAGCAATTCAGAAAGTGTTGTTCATTCCCATAATCATAAGGGCTAGAAACTTGCTTTTTATGAAGAAGATAGAAAGCTGTGATTCTCAGGAGCCCGAATTCTATGTCTAATGCTACAAGCTGCTGCTTTTCTGTCCTGCCAAATCACTGCATGCCCACACAGTCCTCCATTGTTCTGTTGGGGAATATGTTCCATAATATGTTGCTCAGGAATCCACAAAATATGGGATCATGACTAGATGTAGCTATTAGCAGCACTCAGCATTGTGAGACTACTCATGGATATTGGTTTGGTTTCCCTTGCCTGTGTCACGCCCCAGATAACACCCCCTGAATACAAAACTGAAACTAACTAGACCACAGGAATGAGGAATGACTAAATGAAAAATGAAATTCTTGTATTTTTTTTAAACATGGATTTATCTGGATGTTTGCACTTTCCGATGGAGTTAGTCGAAACAACTAGTCGTATCATTTGCACGGGAAAAACATACTTATATATACTGCAATTTTACATATCGGGTACAAAGAACATAAATATTTCAGATTTATTACACTAGATTCAACCTTGCCAAAGTATGTCAGTTACAAAAAGCGGATTCATTAAGTGCTACAACTGGAACCTCCCAGGTTAATGTTCTGCATAATCTGAAATATTTGGGAAATTATCAGCAGGCCAAGAAACAAATACTCCCATAATTTTTGTAACCCTTCTTGTTTTGATGTAACTGTACTTTCCACGATCCAGCAAAGGTCACTCTTACAGCAATTCACAGCCCAGTCCTAGGCATATCTACTGAGAAGTAAATCCCACTCTGTTCAATGGGGCTTACTCCCAGGCAAAGAAACCTAACCAATTTAATACGAATTCATGCAATATCTCAGGGATTCCATATGGCACAACATGAAACATAGCAAAAGATCTCACGGTAATTGTATGCTTCACATTTCTGATATAACTTCAATTACCATTTCCCCTAAATTATGGCAAAGTCAGCAGAGTAGTGGCAACAGCGTTGGACTGGGAGTCGGGACATCGGGGTTCTAGTCCCCACTCGGCCATGGAAGCTCACTGGGTAACTTTGGGCCAGTCACAGACTCTCAGCCCAAGCTACCTCACAGGGTTGTTGTTGTGAGGATAAAATGGAGAGGAGGAGGATCATGTAAGCCACCTTGGGTTCCTTGCAAGAGGAAAAAAGGCGGGATATAAATGCAATAAATAAATAAATAAATAAATTGTCTACATTTGCTAATTTCGAAGGCATCTTTACATGGCTACTTCATAGCAATTTTTCATATATTCAAACTAATTGCGAATAGGAATCCCTTTTAAAACAAAATTTTAAAGAGGCCAAATGTCAGCAGGGATCTCCCACTGTAGATCTTGCTCCCATTTGTTTATAGATGATTTGCATCCCAAATAAAGATGGTGCCGGAAGGCAGACCTTCCCTTTGCAGCATGGAAGTGTCCCAGGGGGTGTCTCCACGACGATGGAAGGAGACAGAAGGAGAAGCGAATTGTGGCTTACCCGGATTTTTCAAGGAGCTGGTTTTGGTCCGCGCAGGGTTCCACAAGTGAGTGTATTGCACCAGTAAAAGTCGCTTCACAGAACATACTTCTGTGGGGGTAGGGGTGGCGTGAACGTCATCTGACTGGCAGGGGCTGCTCAACCAATAAGACAGGCTCCCCTCCCTCCAGGCTCCCCCCCTTTCTCCTTTGAAAATAAGAGAGGCTCCCCCATATTCAGGGGACAAGCCTCATTGACCACAATGGGTGTTACTTCTGAGTAGACACTAACTGGTTTGTGTTGGGAAACCCAGGGAGGACAGGACCAATCTCCTTCTCCCCCCTCCCCTTTGCTTCCTTATATAAACAATCTTTTCCAGAACACAGTGTTCTCGCTGCCCTGCTGCGATTAATCGAAGCTTCGACATCAAGGCTCTGTAAATGCGTTATTTCGATTCATGGGAATCTTGGTGCACATTTCGGGAACAAGCCTCATTGACCACAGTGGGAGTTACTTCTGAGTAGACACATATATGGTTGTGCTGCGAAGGACAGGGCGGGGAAACACAGGGCGGGGAAACCAGCCCCCTTTCAAACTCGAGGCTGCGTAGCAACAAAGGTCTGAATTTGTTACTTCCAAAAGCAATAAACCAAACAACGGAGAATCGCAGCTTGGGGAAAGCGCTTTATAGCCTTAGGGAATTATTTATTTATTTATTTATTGCATTTATACCCTGCCTTTCTCCCTCTCGCAAGGAACTCAAGGCGGCTTACATTATCCTCCTCCTCACCGTTGTATCCTCACAACAACAACCCTGTGAGGTAGGTTGGGCTGAGAGTCTGTGACTGGCCCAAAGTCACCCAGTGAGCTTCCATGGCCAAGTGGGGACTAGAACCCGGATCTCCCGGCTCCCAGTCCGTCACTCTCACCACTACACTACACTGGCTCTCTGGTGCTTTAAATTAGTGCTTTAAAATGTATTATTTCAATTGAGGGGGATCCTTGCAGTGTGCATTCAGGGGACAAGCCTCATTGACCACAACGGGACTTACTTCTGAGTAGCCACTAATGGGTTTGTGCTGGGAAACACAGGGACAGGAAACGCCCCTTGACGGGGTCACACCCTTGGGCAGGGCTAGCATACCCGAGGTCAATGCAGAGGTTGGGGCACACAGCGACTATACTGGGGAGAACCTGACTTAAGGAAAAGAGTTGGACTTTAAGCAGTCTCAGGCAATTCGGGTTTTCCCTGATAAGCACCACGGTGGCTGCGGGATGGCCACGATATCATCTGTCCCGAACAACCTCCACACGCAGCCAACTCGGAGTAAATTGCTCATGGAGACCCCCTCCCCCGTTAAAAAAACAATGAAGAAATAAAATTAAAATCTGGAGACACAGGGAGGCTGGTGAGCGCCCAAAGCTGTGTCCAACGCACTGGAGCTCCCAGCCATAGGTTCCCTCTCCACCAAGTTTCTGGAGATGGGCCTGCAATACTGCGCTAGATGGACTAATGTTGTATCTCAGCATAAGGCAGCTTCTCCCATGTCTGTCCACAGGGCTGCACGAGCAACCCAAGGGGCCACTTGAGAGATGAGCCAGTTATTTCAGGGATGCCCGTGAAGCCCTCTATGGTCATGGGAACGTCGGAAGATGCCTTATGCGGAGTCAGAGCCTTGGTCCACCTAGCCCAGTATTATCAACACTGTCTGGTAGCAGCTCTCCATAGTTTCAGGAAGGGTTTTATCCTGCCCTTCCTGGAGATGCTGGGGACTGAACCAGGGATCTTTAGCATGCAAAGCAGGGGCTCTGCCGCTGAGCCATGGTCCCTCCTGGTCCAAGATGGGGTGCTTTGGGATTGCAGAAGATGCTGTGGATCTCAGCTGGGCGCAATCCAAGGCTGTGCCCCCAGCAATCTAAGGCAATCTTAGACACTCCAAGGCAATCCAAGACAATCTTAGACAATCCCAGGCAATCCAAGGCAATCTTAGACAATCCAAGGCTGTGCCCCCAGCAATCTAAGACAATCTTAGACACTCCAAGGCAATCCAAGACAATCTTAGACAATCCAAGGCTGTGCCCCCAACAATCCAAGGCAATCTTAGACAATCCAAGGCTGTGCCCCCAGCAATCCAAGGCAATCTTAGACAATCCCAGGCAATCTAAGACAAGCTTAGACAAGTTTAGACAAGTTTAGACAATCCAAGACAATCCAAGACAATCTTAGACAATCCAAGACAATCTTAGACAATCCAAGGCTGTGCCCAGCAATCTAAGACTACCTTCAATCTAAGACATGGCAAGGAATCCTGGGCCATTTCGCACTGTCTCAAGAGCACACCACGGCTGCTGGGGGCGACCAAATGCCTTGCACCTGCGCAAGCCGGAAGCCTGGCATTGCCTCTGCAGGTGGCAAAGATTTCCTCACAATTTGGCCGGATTCCACTCAGATCTGTCGGGAGCCTCATTTCAGTTAATAATTCTAAATAGATACGGGAGAGTTAATATGTACGGGAAAAGAGGCTTGGATGGGATTGTAAATAATGAACATCAACCCAATAAACGAAATGTGGGCTGCGTGAACGCTGGAGGGAGCTCACCCAGCCGCCCCGAGGAGTGGCAGCGGCAGTCCGAGCTGCAGTCAGCGTTTGAGTCAGAGCAGGGCGCGGGTGTGGGGAGCCTCGCCTGCCGTGCCTCCACTTTCATTTCAGCTAAGTCCTTGCAGGAAAGGAGAACAGAGGCACATAACTGCTGGCTTTCCTCACTCGCTCACATTTTCCTCTTCAAGGCTGCGTCCACCAGCACCATGGGGGCTGTCCGGCACACACGAGTGCCAATCGTGTGCTACAGCTATTTCTGCAGGCCAGCGGAGGCTGGTGGCTCCGATGTCGGGGGTCGGTGAATCCGCTTCTGTGCCTTGAAGAGCTCCTTTGGCGTTCTGACTGGTCCTGACTGAAACCGGGAGCGGATTCACTGCCCCACTGACAGTGGGGCCACCAGGCTCCACTGCTTCAGGCCAAGGGTAGGGGTTGCATGCTTTAATGTTCCCCTTGCCCCCAGGGGGCAGGGGAATGCCATTGCCCTGTGCAGAAAACTAGCATGTCAGAGAGAAGTCTAGGCTAGAATCCTCGTCCCTGAGATCTTGATTTCCATGTGCAGAGAGGTGCCTGCAGTTTCCACTTGCAGTCTGAAGTTGTAGAGTCCAGGAGCAGCTTTCTCCCAGCCACACGATCAACTGTTTGTGCAGACTAAAGAAGAAGGAGCTGTGCTCGGGATTCTTGTTTTCCTCTCTCTGTATCCTCTGGCTGAGCTCACCAGCCAAGAAAACAGGAACCACCTCCAGCCCCTGAGGTCCCATTCGAGGTACTATGTGGGTGTGGATCTGGTCCAATTGTCCACAACCCCTTCAGTGCCTGATACGTCAAGATGACACATGCAACCTCCGATTGGCCTGGTCATAGGTTAACCATGGCTTGGTTAACCCATGATTAACCCAGGTCGAGTTTGCATGTCACAAGATAACCTCCGATTGGGCATATCCCAACTGGCAGTGTCCCACAACCCTGGCAAATTGAAGGTTAATTAATTAACCCATGAATTGCTGCTATGTGCAAACCATGTCTTTGTTTCTTTCTACCAGCACACCTCCCGGATGTCATTAAAGGAGTCGGCGGTTATTGTATTGTCATTCAAGGAGCTGGAAGTTATTTTATTGCGCTAGTTAATTGTGCTAGTTAACTGCATTTGGTGCGCTAGTTTATTGTGCTAATTAATTAACCCATGATTTGCTGCTGCTATGTGCAAACCGTGTCTTTGTTTCTTTCTACCAGCATGCCTCCCGGATGTCATTTAGGGAGTCAGCGGTTATTGTATTGTCATTCAAGGAGATGGCAGTTATTTTATTGCACTAGCTGTTTACTCTCAGAGCAGGCCCCAAGGAAGCCTGGCTTATCATGGACACGTGGCCAGTACGTTTTCAGCACTGCAGAAGAGAACTCAGCAGCTGCTGCAGGCCTGAGACACAGCAGGCCTGGCATTGCGAGGGGCCTGCAGTGTTAATCGAGGAGGGTCACCGCTCAGTGGCCAAGCGCCGGCTTCACATCCAGAGTAACCGTAGACCGGCTTTCCTGGAACCTGGTGGCCTCCACATGTGGTGGATTGCAAATCCCATCATTCCCAGCCATTGGCCATGCTGGCTAAGGATGATGGGAGTTGCAGACCAATAGCTTGCTGAAGGCTGCTGTAGACAATTCCGGGCTGGATGGAGAAATAGTCCAATCTGGTATACAGCAAGTTTACTGACCTGTGTCTGCAGGTGACAAGATGCATCCACCCACTGCCTTGCAGAGATCGGTATTCTAGAGCTCGATTGGGCAGAAAGCAGATCTGAATCACTGGCACATCTTTGGGTGATTTTGCAGCAAGGATTCCTGACTCCCAATTGTTGAACAATTGCAGCAACAACATTGCCCCCCCCTCCCCCGCATTGCTGAAATGAAGAAAGTTTGGGGGATAACCAGGTGTGGGTTTTTGTCTGGAAGACAGGGCCGGCCCTAGCATTAGGCAGAGGCAGCTGCCTCTGGGAGCAGATTTTGGTTATCATGGAAGGGTGGCAGATTGTTCATGATTTAATTTGTTATAATTGTGTTTTTTTCCCGCTAGGGATTTGGAGAAATACTTTAGGGATTTTCTGTTTCATGTGCCAAAATAACTTGGCTGGCTTTGAGTACATCAACTTGTGTGTGTGGGGGGGGGGGGGCACCATTTGTTGCTCTGCCTTAGGCAGCAAAATGTCTTGGGCCAGCCCTGCTGGAAGGCCTGGAAACGTCTGCCACTCCCAACAGCTCCTTGGCACAGTGACATTGTCCCAGGGGGCGGGGCGGGGCAGAGCAGGAGGTTGGCGTGAGGGAGGGGAGGGCTGGGTGGAATCTCCTCCTTCTGACAGACAGGACGGAGTGGGAAATGACAGGTAGCCTCAGAAGATCGTCTTCTTCTGAAACTGAGCTCAGTTCTTCCTCTTCCCCATGAAGGAAGGAAAGTGGACCTCAGCGGAGGCTGGTGGCTCTGATGTCAGTGGGGCGGTGAATCCACTCCGGGCTTCAATCAGAACCATTCAGAACTCTAAAAGAGCTCTCCAAGGTGTGAAGCAACAAATATTGCTTGGAGAGCTCCTTTAGAGCTCTGCCTGGTTCTGACTGAAACCCGGAGCGGATTCACCTCTCCACGGATATCGGAGCCACCAGGCTCCACTGGCTGAATATTCGGGACTCCAAAAATCTACTGCAAATCAGCCAGAGATCTACCCGGTCGACCTCCTGCCCACCAGTGCTATGCCGGACCCAAAGAACACAAAAAAATCGTAAGCTCTTATAACGGGATTCATTTAGAAAATAAATCAAGTCTTGGAGGCCATTCAAAGAGGAGAGATTGGCGGAGAAGGGAATGGGTGGTGTCCCTTGTCCACTGCTGAATGGAAAAGGCTGCATGGAAATCTTTGAATCACACAAAGCGTGGCTACAATATACCACAACCTCCTAACACACCCACACACCATCCTTGAAACACATGATAAATCAGAGGTGGGGAACACACGGCCCTGTGGTTGTTGGTGGACTGCGACTCCCATTATCCTTCACCATTGCCTTTGAGGGCTGGAGCTGATGGGAGTTGGAGTCAGTCCCAGCCCAAGGTCTCTCACCACCTCAGGTGAGAACATGCAGCCCCGCCACCTCGCACCCCTTCCTGGCTGTGGTGCTCTTGTGAGAGCTCAATTAGCCAGAGCCCCATGACTGTTTTTCCCGCTGCGGCAGCACCATCAAAGCTGAGGGGAAGGGGGGCACGATGCAAGGGAAATAGAGGGCAGGTGCCTGCTCCAGAGAGCCCTGCCAGCCGCTCTCTCGCTGCGGCAAATGCCATGGAGGGAGAGCAACTGGGACAGGCGCAATTCACCCTGTGTTATGTTAGGGCCGGCCCTGGTTGCAGTCCACCAACAACTGGAGGGCTGCACTCCTGTTCCCCACCCCTGTGCTAAAAAGTACTGACTCCTGCTAAATCAGAGCAAAGATCAACTGAGGCTAGCAGTGGCTAGACTGTTGCCAGCATCTGTTGCCAGCATCTGGTGTCCAGAAAGGCTGTTTCAGCCTTCCCCTACCTGGCATGCTCCAAATGTGTTGGGACTTCATTTCCCATTATCCCCAGCTCTTGGCCATGCTGGCTGGGGGAGTTAGTATGAACCATGCTATTCAGGTAGCACGGTTCATAGCCATGGATGGACTGTGAATCTAAGTTGTCCTTTATATGCGGGGTGGGTGGGCTTCAGATGTTGTGCTCCAATGTACTTCTGCAGCAGCAGCATGGCGAAAGGTCAAGGACGATGGGAGCTGGTGTCCCAACAACATTGGGAGCAGACCACAGATTCCTTACCCCTGCTGTAGGCAAATGTACGGATTGCCCGGTTGGGGCAGGCCAAGATCCATCAAGCCCCCATTGTGTCTCCAGGGCTGATGCCCCCGGGAAGATCAGCACACAGGCTATGAAGGTAACAGCCCTCCCCTGCTGTTTGCCCCCCAGCATCTGGAATTCAGTAGTAGTCTAGCCCCCCCTTCAGCTATCATTGGCTAGCATTCCTCAATAGACCACTTCTCTTCCTCCTCCTTTAAATTGGCCCAGTCTTTCTTTACGTCCTGTGGTGCTTAATTCCATAGGTTAATTATGCGTTGCTGTGAGAAGGCTGGCTGTAATTCGCCAGTGCTGAGGGAAAGCCACTCTGGGCATGCTCAGGGGCACACTCTTCAACATTTCACTTTAGGGCTGCACCCTGGAAATAAAAAGATATGTTCAAGGGCTCTTTCCTGGCACAAACTCAGCCCCCAGACATGGCCTTTCAGCAAAGGTCTTGGGGCCCAGCAGCCCCCCTCCAAAACAGAAGCAGCCCTTCAGCTCCACCCCTAGGAGACCAGCTCTGGGCCCGGCTGCACCTCCATGACCCGACCTTGGCTATGAAGCCCCCCACCCACACCTGCCTCGGATGCGTTTGCACTTTCAGCCAGAACCCTTCCTTGAAACTCCCAGGCTGCTTACCATCCAAGGGGCTAAGACAGGCGCCCATCGCTGGCCAGGGGTTGCTGGTTGGCTCCCGCTCTGCCCTTCCTTTCAGCTGGGCCAAAGGAGCCCGTCTCTCTCGGCCGGCTGAGCAGAGCTTCTGTTGCTATGTCAAACCCTTGCGAGCTGCACGTTAATCATCAGCCGTGTGTGTGCCGTGTGTGTGTGTGTGTGTGTGGGGCTTGCTTTTTAATTGTCACAAGACACTGCTTCTTTTATGTTAGGGGGTTTCCAATCTGTTTATATATGTACTTCGATTGTGTGTAATAAGATCCTGTGGGTGCACCTCCTGGCAGAGTGGTTGCTGGATCCTGGCTTCCTGCCCAAGTTAACAAGGCTTCCCTGGCCAAACGCCTCCTCACTGCTCTTCTCTCCCCCCCCCCGCCCCCGCCTGCCCTTGCTACAATTCACTTTCAGTTCTGTTTCAATCCGATTCCATTCTATTTCGATTCAATTCAATTTTGTTTCAAGGCTTCTCTGGCCAACTCCTCCTCACCGCTCTTGTCTCCCTCGCCCCTCTCACCCCTGCGTGCCGTTGATAACAATTCTATTTGAGTGGGCTAGATGAAACAAAGATCCGGTGGATCCACAGTTGGCTACAGAATCGGACTCAAAGAGTGCTGATCAATGGGATCTTCTCAAACTGGGGAGAGGTATTGAGTGGGGTACCGCAGGGCTCAGTCCTGGGTGTAGTGCTCTTCAACATTTGTATTAATGACTTGGAGGAGGAGGTGCAGGGAATGCTGATCAAATTTGCAGATGACACAAAATTGGGCGGGATAGCTTAGACTCTGGAAGACGGAAACAAAATTCAAAGTGATCTCGATAGACTGGAGTGCTGTGCAGAAAACAACAGAATGACATTTAATAGGGAGAAATGCCAAGTTCTGCACCTAGGAAAAAGAAACCAAATGCACAGTTACAAGATGGGGGATATGTGGCTCAACAACTCTACAAGCGAGAAGGAACTTGGAATTGTTGTAGATCACCAGCTGAATATGAGCCAACAATGTGATGTGGCTGCAAAAAAGGCAATTTTTATTTATTCATTCATTCATTCATTCATTCATTCCATTTCTATATCTCCCAATAGCTGAAGCTCTCTGCTATTTTGCTATTTTGGGCTGCACTAAAAGAAGCATCACTTCCAAATCCCGGGAAGCACTAGTTCCCCTCTACTCAGCACTGGTTAGGCCTCATCTGGTCCAGTTCTGGGCACCACACTTTAAGAAGGATGCAGACAAACTGGAGAGGGTTCAGAGGAGGGCAACAAAGATGATCAGGGGACTAGAAACAAAGCCCTGTGAAGAGAGACTGAAAGAACTGGGCATGTTTAGCCTGGAGAAGAGAAGACTGAGGGGAGATATGATAGCACTCTTCAAGTACTGAAAGGGTGTCACAGAGAAGAAGGCCAGGATCTCTTCTTGGTCATCCCAGAGTGCAGGACACGCAATAATGGGCTCAAGGTACAGGAAGCCAGATTCCAGCTGAACATCAGGAAAAATGTCCTGACTGTTAGAGCAATACGACAATGGAACCAATTACCTGGGGAGGTGGTGGGCTCTCCCACGCTGGAGGCGGTCAAGATGAGGCTGGACAGCCATTTGTCAGGGATACTCTGACTTGGATTCCTGCATTGAGCAGGGGGTTGGACTCGATGGCCTTGTAGGCCCCTTCCAACCCTACTATTCTATCATTCTGTGATTCTGTGATTTCAGATTCAAATTCAATCCAATTTCAATTCTATTCTGTTTCAAGGCTTCTCTGGCCAACTCCTCCTTGCATCTCGTCTTTCCTGGCGCCTGCCAATGCCATTGATACAATTCCATGTCGGTACAAATTTGCTGGCTTTCACTGTCAAACCGTAAGAGTGCGTAGCCTTTCTACCAGCCCTCGCCAGCTGGTGCCCTCCAGGTGCTGGCTGGGAGTTGCAGTCCAAGAAATCTGTAGGGTGCCATGTGGGGAAAGGCTGCCATAAACTACATTTCCCTGCAGTCCCAGAGCCATGAGGCCTGACGGGGGTTACTCCGTTGCGAGGGAAATGCACTCTGCATTTGCTTGGATTGGTGCCCAATGGCACACCTCCTTCCCAGTACTAACAATAATAATTTAAAAAGTAGGGCACAGTCCCCTGGGAAGTGTTCCTGGGATGGAGCCCATTTGGGGGGTTGCTGGGGGGTTGGATTGATGCTGCTCCGGAAGCTGCAGCTGGTGCAGAACGCAGCAGCTCCGCCGTTGTCGGGAGCTTCCCCTTTCCAGCATGCGACGCCTTTGCTGCCAAGGGAGCTGCACTGGCTGCCCATTCGCTACTGGGCCAGGTTTAAGGTTCTAGTACTTGTGTTCAAAGTCCTGAACAACTTGGGACCAGGATACCTGAGAGAGACCTTCTCCCTTACCAACGTGCCTGGTCACTGGATGTCAGGGTTGGATCGGAGCCCATAGAGCCCCAGAGCAGTTCTGATTCTGAGGAAGAGATAGAAACCGTGGGAGAGGAACCCGCGTGCTGTTCAGAGGCGCCGCCGGAGGGAAACCCCCTCCCTGCTCACATGCCTGAGAGTGGTAGCGACCCTGGCAGGCGGGGGAGGGACAACTAAAGCTTCAGGACGCTAGGCAGCGGTGCAGGGGCAAGCGGGAGATGGAGGGTGCAGAGAGGAGGCGCTCAGCCCACTTGGCGCGACGTCAACAGCTGTGCTCCGATGCTCGACGGGAAAGGAGTGGACTTTTGCCTCCTAGCCCTTAAGTTCAGAGGCTTCCTGCCTTTTCCCTCCAAACGGAGATCAAGGGATTCACTTAGGCTAGAACCCCCTGGTAGGCAGCTCTCTTAAGTTTCCCTCTTAGGCTCAGGCAATTAGCATCTGTAAGCATCTTTAAGTTGAATGGAAATAAAGCCTTGGAAAAGAGCCCTATCGTCTGCATGTTGATTCTGGCTACTTGTAAGGATGACAGAGAAATTCGCCACAAATCTCGGGGAGGCCGAATGCCAGCGCATTTGGCCCCCCGAAATTGGTGGCGGAACGGTCTGCCCCCCCGCCCTCCCCCCCGGGATGAGACTTACCTGGGGCGGATCTTCCTGGCAGCGGCGGCTCCGGTGGCGGTTCGGCAGCGGTTCGGCAGCAGCAGCTGCCGGTCTTCTGACCAGCTGCCGCCATTTCCAGTTAAAAAAAACACACACAAAAAAACGTGATAGGCTACGTAAAGATTTACGTAGCCTATCACGGCTAGATTTTTAAAAAACACCGTGATAGGCTACCTAAATGTTTATGTAGCCTATCACGGCTGATTTAAAAGAAAAAAAAACAAACGCGCATATGCAAATGGTGGCACCCATGGGCGCTGCCATTTGCGTTCCCTATTTTGGCACATCTTAGTCTACGTAAACATTTACATAGACTAAGAAGGCGAAAATAAGGGGAACGCAAATAGCGTAGACGCTACACTATTTGCGTTCCCCTTATTTTCGCCGTCTTAGTCTACGTAAATGTTTACGTAGACTAAGACGTGCTAAAATAAGGAACGCAAATGGTACGTGCGTTTTTTTTTCTTCTTTTAAATCAGCTGTCATAGGCTACGTAAACATTTACGTAGCCTATCACGGCTGAGTGCAGGGATGCAAACAGCGGCGGCTACGGCCACCGCCATTTGCGTCCCTGCTAGCCAGCGGCCGGATGTCCGGCCGCTGGCAGAGCCAGCCGGCGGCTCCACAGAATCCCTGCGGAGCGGAGCCGGCCGGCCAGAATTTCGGGGGGGAGGGATGGAGCGCTTCCCCCCCCGGCGAGGATTTCGGGTGGAGGGACAGAGCGCCTCCCCCCCCCACAAATGTCACTCTTCGAAAAGGTAAGTGACTTTCGTACATCCCTAGCTACTTGAGGATTTCAGAGGGCAGCAAGGGCGCTCCTGACACTGAGGTCATCAGGGGACATGCTCCTGGTGGTTCCACATCGACCCATGGCCCAACTGGAGTCCACCAGGAGAAGAGCCTTCAATGTGGCGGCCCCCTTCCTTTGGAACTCCCTGCCCCTGGAGGTCAGGCAGGCACCAACACTGGGTTGCTTCCAGCTCCTCCTGAAAACAGTACTCTTCCAGGAGGCATTCCTTAACGGACTAGCCACGGTTTTTATTAGCATTCTATTTTTAAAAAGTATTATTTTAATATGGTGTTTTAATCTTTTTATTCTTTCACTATGTTCACCGCTCCAAAATCTGTTTTAGATATGGAGCGGTATACAAATACTGTAAATCAATAAATGAATAAATAGCGGCAGGAAATCCTGGGTTCGAAGCCACACTAACCTAGGTAGCTTGAACATGCAAAAGTCTGAAGCTCCCTCCAGCAAAGATGGATGTGTTGGGGAGGTGGGGGGAAAGTGACCAGTGTCCTCTTTTACATCTGGCAGTCCCTTCCCTGAACACATCCTCTGTTCGAAGGGCTCCCCAGCCAAGTCCAGCCTAAAGATAATGCACCATCAGAAGGAAGAGCTGGGCCTGGAAACTCCCCGTCAGCCGCATCCAGCAGCAGCCTGAGCAGCCTGGCCCGAGGCCATGTGGTCAGCCTTCCACCCCAGGGGGAGATGTACCGTATTCAGCGGAGGCTGGTGGCTCCGAGGTCAGTGGGGAGATGGTGAATCCTCTCCGGGTTTCAGTCAGAACCAAGGAGAACTCTAAAGGACCTCTCCCAGGTGCACCACTGACTGTATTTCTATATGAATTATAATAATTTCTTCTGATTTGCATCTGTACATGCAAATTAGTATGCGCAAAGGTCATGCAAACCATTCTCAGCTGTTTTCCTCCTTTTTGGTGATTCCCACATGGCTGGCTCAGGCAGGGCTTGTGTGGGTGACCCCACCACCCTCTTCACAGGCTCAGTTTGAGTGGCAAGCTTGGCGTTAACAGCAAGCAGGGCGCGCGCTCTGTGTCCTAGAGAAGGGCCCGGGTCAGCAACAGCCAGTTCCGAAATTTGTTGGTTCTGTTCTAATCCGGCAGATCTCACGAGGCCTGGAAAATAAGGACACAGATGCAGGGAAATGAGTTTTCAAAACTATCTGTAAGTTTTGTAAATGCACCATTTGGCCTCATGTTTCTCCAGATGGGAACAGGGCTCCAGCCTCGGTTGGGGGTAGTACATTGGGAGGTGCCGGCCCACAGCCACAACGCCAAGGAGAGGCCAAAATTGCAGGCCGCTGTTGGGCCCTAGCAACAGACCAGTCCTAGCAGTTTCCCTCTCCACCAGGAGCAGGGCCTTTGCCAAGCTCACGGGTCTTAACTGCCCATTCCAGCCCCCAAATCCTTTGCATTACAGCAAGGACAGCTCACAACTATATATGGCTGCTGAGAAATTCCATTTTCTCCCTGAGCTCCTGTGAGGATTGCTCAGTGGGAACAGGGACTTGTGAAGGGGGTAGCGGATGACATCCGCGCCCCTGCTAAACGAAAAGTGTTGGCACCGCCTCCCTGTGAGCCCCAGGCCCACTCTACCACTATGCCCCTGGGACACCCAGCTGTGGCCAGGAGAGCCTTAGAGCAGCTTTGTCCCATTCACCAACTGTGGTCTTATCCAAAGAAGGCAGATCTCGCCTTGGTGTCATGCCTCCCTCGGACTCCTCCAAGGACGAAGGGGAAATGGCAGGCTCCAGACCCGGGGGAAAGGACTGGTGCAGAAGGAGCCCGAGCCCCCCCGGGGAGGAGCCATGCCCGGCTGCAGCCTCTCCAGAGGATTCGGAGGGTGAAGTTCCACTGACCCCAGCAGAGCGAAGGTGGCTGCACGTAAAAGAGCGATGGAGGCGAGCCTCTGTCCGTTTAAGACAGAGAGGCTCCCAGAGGCCAGAGGATGGATTGCCAGCAGCTGTTTCAGGACGCTGCCCTTAAAAGCAGAAAGCAGGCAGGGACAAAGCTGCTGGAGAACAACGCTGGATCTTGTCCGCCCCGCCCCGCCCCCGAACCTGAACCTCAGCCTTGCTCTTGAATCCCTGGGTTTAAACCTTGGACTGGAAAACAGACTGCTCTCCACCACGCGGTCTTGGACTTGTTGAACTGGTAAAGCCCCACCACCACCACCCCCGTTCTAGCCTCCTCCTTTCCTAGCGTTGGACAGGTTTACGACCCAGCTTATCAGTCGGTAAGTTATTGCTGCGGTTTGCCGGCCAGCTGCAGTCAGCTTGGTGAGACATGCACTGGTTTCATCCAGGCTGGATTCCTGTGATGTGCTCTATGGGGGGCTGCCCTTTGGGATGGCCCGGGAGCTTCAGTCGGTGCAGAGCGTGGCAGCGAGATCGCTTCTTGGGGCTAGGCGGGAGCACCTTGGGATGCACATGGGACTGCTGAACCACAGGGCTCTGGGACCTGTCAGCACAGCTGGAGTGCTCGGACCTGTGAGATATTGAGCTCCTGCCCTTCATCACTTGCCATACATGTGCTGGTCCCTTTGCCCAAGGTGCACTGTGGTTTGGAAGGGGGCTGGCGTTAGGGTGGGAAAAAATGATTTCCCAGCTTCTGAGTGTTCAGTTCAACCCCAGCTCACGAACCACCGTAGGTTTTGCCGCTGATCTTAATAACCAAGCAGGTTCATACTGAGAAAGGCAGTCCCTCAGAGAGCCCTAATATTAACGACATTGACAACCACGACAATACCAATAACAACAACAACAACAACAGGGATCAGAAAATGTGGATCATCTCTGGGAAATGGGGACAGTTGCAGCTCCAGATTTTGCGGCTAAAGGGCAGCACATTATCAATTATTTAGGTTAATGTTTTTTTTCCTCCCCCATGGGGTTTTGCCATTTGGATTTCTTGCTTCAGATGATAATTTCTGTCCTATCCATTGGCTGGATTTCCCTGCACTGGTGACTGCATTTCCAGGAACACAGGTGGTTTCTTTTGCACTGTTTACAAAGTCTGTTCAGTTAGAAAGTGAAACCTCCAGGCAAAGTCCCCAAATAAACAGTAGGTGCCCTCAGCAGATTGCCGGGAGAAAAGAACGCTTTTGCGGAAAGGCAGCCTCACTGCTCCCCTTAGTGCCGGCTGATCGCAGCTACAACAGCTGTGGTGGCCTCTGGGTAATATTTCTAATCCAGGCTACCAACATGCTACTTTCTCTGATGGGAGTAGATTCGGCACACTCTCTTGGAGCCCAGAGAAGGAGGGCTTTGCACCGCTCCTCTCAGTTTCAATGGGGCCTATGCAGAAGAATTTCCCTGGTGGATTGGGCCCCACATTGGATAACTGTAATGAGCTTCCCAGTGGTCTTCAGGGTCGGCCCCTGAAGACCGTTGGGAAGCTTCTGCTGCTAAATTTCTGACCCCGGCTCAGTTTAAGGGTCATGTTTACCCCCTTGCTAGATTAGTTACAATCACTGATGATTCATCTGAGGGCAAAGTTCAAGGTGCTGGTTGTGCAAACCAGCAAAATGTGAGCTTGTTGATGTTCTCCAAATTCCACTTTGAAGCTCATTTCAAGGCGGGTATGTAAGAAATTGCAAGTTTTTCTTTTTCCCTCACACCAAAATTCATACGTACTTCCATGCGCATTTTTCTAAAAGTACATATTTTTGCTGCGCATTTTTGAAAAGTGCACAGTTTTCTCCCATTGACAAAAAAGAATTTGTGCATATTTTTCAACCGTATGCATTTTTCAAATGTGCCTTTGTCAAGAGCGCATTTCTATCGCATCCAGTTGTTTTTGGTGCACAAATCAAATCGCAAGCTCGTAAATGTGTGTATTTCTGATCACCAATTGCATACGAGCCAAATTGACAAGCCCAACAAATTTCTTCCACACCCCAAGTTATTATCTTTAAAGCCGTAAATGGCTTGGGAGTGAAAGCATGGCCTCCTTCCAAATGAATCTTCCTGTTCTTTAATGTCATTTGATGACGCACATCTGACACAGTCTTCAGAGACACAGTTGGTGCTGATGTGCTCTGGAGTCACCTGCCTTGCCAGGGTTCAGCTGCCTGCCACTAAAAACTTCCTTTTTCTGCAAAGGCTACAATACATCCCCAGCTTATGGTTTAAGATTTGTGTGTTAGGGCCAGACTTTATGATCAGTCTCCCCTCCCACATTTAACTTGCACAGTACCAAGCAAGATTGTGATGGGGGATTTAAACTTTTCCCCACTGCTGGGATCCTAATGAACCTTCCCCTCTCTGATGCTGCAGGATGAAAGCTCCGATTGGGATTAATTCAAATAATATAAAAGCAGCATCCAGCAAGATTGTAGCTAACTGATTAACTAAGGGCGCAATCCTATGCATGTTTAGAAAGAAGAAAATCCTACAGCTCCCAGGAATCCTGGCAGTTGTAGGACTTTCTTCTGTCTAAACATGCAAAGGATTGAACCCTAACTGATTAACTGACTACATTTTGCAGCCCTAGCATATAAGCTTTTCAGCCCAAGAGCCAAATTCTAGTCTGAAGAAGCTCTCAGGGGCCACATTCCAGTGGTGGGCAGGCCCAGAGGCAAAAGGGGAGGGCCCCAAACACAAAATATCAGCATCTTTTAATTTAAAGCTCCTCCTGCCGCTAACTAAACCTTAGGAGAGGCATTTCAATAATTTAGAACGGGAGAAATTGCACAAAAGGTGGGCATCTACCTGTCAAGAATGAATCTGAGCGTGTGGAGATGCCTGGCAGCTCATATTCAGAATCAGATAGGGATGGCGGAGAAATCCGCCATGGATGCCAATGAGGCCGGATTCTTCCGCTTGGATCCCATGGCGGAACAGACTGCTCCCCAAGGGCAGGGACGCAAATGGCATAGCGGACACCATTTGCGTCCCTGCTCTTTTCGTGATTGGCTATGTAAATATTTACGTAGCCTATCATGGCCAAGGGCAGGGACGCAAATGGTGTCCACTATGCCAGACTCCATTTGTGTGGCAGCGGACGGAAGTCCGGCTGCGGACGGGCCCGGCCGGCGGCTCTGTGGACTCACTGCGGATCAGAGCCGGCCGGGGAGGATTCCGGGGGGAGGGACGGATCACCTCCCTGACCCGCAGACCCCTTCAGCGGACTGGTAAGTGGGTTTCGTACACCCCTAGAATCAGAATGGGAATAGCCCGAACAGAGGGAGGCACCCTCCCTGTGAGCCCAGATATGGCGAGACTTTCTTCCCAAAACTTTGACACACAGATGGCCCTGCCTGAATGGCTCCCCCATTCCTCCCCCATGAGAATTCAAGTTTTGGAGGAGGAGGGCGAGGGGCGTGACTTGAGGGCCGTTGGGGTCCATCAGGGGCAGGGCTCAGACACTCTGCCAGGTTGGCTACTCTTGGAAGCCAATGTAGGAGGGAGCTGCCCTAAGGGAGGGGCACCCCTGCGAAGCTAGTCTGGTGGAGAAGTTCTTGCCCAGACCACTGGCAACTCCTCTAACTTCCACTTCGTCTCCTCTACTGATATTCGCAGATGTGTGGATTAGCTGGTTCATTGCAGTCTGAGAGTTTCCTAGAATCTCCATTTGTAAAGAAGTGAGTCCTTTACTAATAAAGTAGTGTTGGCCTGAAGCTTTGTTTCCTGGAGTGTGTTGACTGCAAAGGGGGAGAACACAATGATCGCTGGTTCAGGGAAAAGGGGTGGGGACAGGGGAGGGGATGTGGCCATCTGGGGCCCCCCGTAGGGCCAGATTAGGACCCCTGGAAGTTTGGATTTGGCCCCCAGACCTGAGGTTCTGTACCCCTGATATAGGTCTTCAGCTTTCCCTTTTTGTGCTTCCAGCCAAGGCTTCATGACACAACCACCCTGCCTCATTCACAGCATTTTATGGGGCATCCAGATGTCGTCATCTTCCATTTGTAGCCATCCTGTATTTTCCTGCACTACTTCTGCTGTCTTTTTTCTTGTGATAAAACAGTTGCCAAGGAAGAAAAGACTGAAAAACTGCACAATGATTGGTATTACGGGCAGCCCTCTGTCTGGAAGTGCCCTTGGCCTCCTTGCTAAATGAATAAATAAATCATAAAGTATTTGGAGGAGGAGGTGCAGGGAATGCTGATCAAATTTGCAGATGACACAAAATTGGGTGGGATAGCTAATACTTTGGAAGACAGAAACAAAATTCAAAGTGATCTTAATAGACTGGAGCGCTGGGCAGAAAACAAAAGAATGAAATTTAATAGGGATAAATGCCAAGTTCTGCTCCTAGGAAAAAGAAACCAAATACACAGTTACAAGATGGGGGATACGTGGCTCAACAACACTACAAGCGAGAAGGATCTTGGAATTGTGGTAGATCACGAGCTAAATATGAGCTAACAATGTGATGTGGCTGCAAAAAAGGCAAATGCTCTTTTGGGCTGGATTAATAGAAACATAGCTTCCAAATCCCGGGAAGTACTAGTCCCCCTCTAATCAGCACTGGTTAGGCCTCATCTGGAGCACTGTGTCCAGTTCTGGGCACCGCACTTGAAGAGGGATGCAGACAAACTGGAGAGGGTTCAGAGGAGGGCAACAAAGTTGATCAGGGGACTGGAAACAAAGCCCTATGAGGAGAGACTGAAAGAACTGGGCATGTTTTGCCTTGAGAAGAGAAGACCGAGGGGAGATAGGATAGCGCTCTTCAAGTCCTTGAAAGGTTGTCACAGAGCGGAAGGCCAGGATCTCTTCTCGATCATCCCAGAGAGCAGGACACGGAATCATGGGCTCAAATTCCAGGGAGCCAGATTCCAGCTGAACATCAGGAGAAACTTCCTCACTGTTAGAGCAATATGACAATGGAGCCAATTCCCTAGGGAGGCGGTGGGCTCTCCCACACTGGAGGTGTTCAAGACAAGGCTGAGGCTGGACAGCCATCTGTCAGGGATGCTCTGACTTGGATTCCTGCATTGAGCAGGGGGTTGGACTCGATGGCCTTGTGGGCCCCTTCCAACCCTACTTTTCTATGATTCTATGACTCTATAAAGATTTGAAAAACCACTTCTGTAAATGGTGTGTGTTTGTGTGTGTGTGTGGGAAGAACAGTAATGTCATTGGCGCTAACCAATGTGCACCCACAATGGCTGGCTTTTCCCTGACATGCAGAAAGTTTTTTTTCATTGCTCACACTCAAAAGCTCATGTGTCTGTGCCTGCACCCTATTTTGTGCCAAGTTGCCTTCCATCGCAACCAGGTTATTGAGCTCCTTGCCACCAGAGGGGTAAAAGGTAAAGGTGTCCCCAACCAGTCGTGTCCGACTCTAGGGTGCGGTGCTCATCCCCGTTTCTAAGCCGAAGTGCCAGCGCCATCCGAAGACGCTTCCGTGGTCATGTGGCCGGCATGACTGAACACCGAGGTGCACGGAACGCTGTTATTTTGTGCCAAGTTGCCTTCCATCGCAACCAGGTTATTGAGCTCCTTGCCACCAGAGGGGAGCAGAGTCCAAAGACAAAGCAGCTGCCAGAAGTATTGTGTCCAGCTTTCCAAGAGCACGTTTGTAGGAAAATACAGTCTGCACTGGAGGAAGGAAAAGGTGTAGCCAGGACACTAAATTTCAGCGCTGAATGCACAGTTGTTGCTAAATATCCCTCTTAGTTCTAAGTCTTAGAACTTCCCCTTCATTATCTTTATAGAAACTAGGGTTAAACACTCATACACACACACACACACACACACACACGCAAACAAAAACCCAACAGAAGGTGGCTTTGCAGTTCCTCTTTCTCTCTCACTCTCTTTATAGGGATATGTATTATTAGCTTATTACTAGTGTGAGTTTCCTGCTTGTGGTCTTGGCCAGTGTAGTGCGAGACCAAAATGTGTTCTACAGTTATCATAAATACTTTCAGGTTCTTGTGACCACTTCCTCCAGGGGAAGCAGCTACAGTTATCTAAGTGCGAAGTAAAACACAATATGACAAAGGGGCACTTAAAGAAGAAGAGACCAGTCCGAGACTTTTCACTGCCTGAAAATCCAAATAGTGCATGCCCTCCCACTAATTAATGTGGGGTGCACCTGATCCACTGGGAAGCACCCCCTGCAGAAGCCACATCGAAATGGACGGGAGGGGCGCAAGAGGGCTGTGGTTTGCTTGGGATGACACAGTAGATGCGTGTCTGCTGTGAGCATGGATGCGGCCGCATGGAGGAATGGGTAGGATGGCTACTTACACATCACCAAAAATGAGGACATAGATTTGCATAACAGTTGAATATGCTAACAATATCTGTGCACATTTAGAAATCAAGACTATAATTTAAACAGAAATACAATGCATCACATCCTAATGTGGAAGTCTGTGACCAGGTGACTTGCATGCCTGCTCAGCCCGCTAGTCACTGTAAATGGGCAACCCCCTTCTGAGGGTTCCTTATTTGTCCATTGGACTCGGGCTGGACAGACCTTCAGAAAGAGGACCGTTCTCTGATACGCCTTCAGATAGAGGACTGTGCGCTGTAACGTGGCACACATAGCCACCCTAGCCGGGGGTAACTGTGAATACAAACAGGGGTGCGACTGGGGCTTGCGCATGAGCGTGAGAGGCGGGATGTGCCTGCATCCATTAGGGAAGGGCAGTGAATCCACTCTGGGTTTCAGTCAGAACCCATCAGAACTTTAAAGCTTTGCACCTTGGAGAGCTCCTTTAGAGTTCTGACTGAAACCCAGTGTGGATTCACTGCCCCACTGACATCGGAGCCACCAGCCTCCACTGCCTCAGAGGTAGAGAGTGCATGGCTGGCATGCAAAAGGTCCCTGGTTCAGCCTCTGGCTTCCCCACGTGAGGCTGGGAAAGAACCTGAAACCCTGGAGAGAGCAACCCGGCAAGTCAGCGTGGCAGCACTGAGCTGGCTGGACCAACGGGCTGGCTTGGTCAAAGGCCGCTTCCCATGTTTGTAATAGGCACACAGAAGCTTGTGTGGTGACATAACGTTTGCCTCAACCTGGCACCCTCCAGATGCATCGGGCTACAACCCCCATCATCCCCAACCCCCATGGCCACATCTGGAGGGCACCAGGTTGGGGCAGGCAGGGATATATTTTCCCACCTGTCCCTCTAAGTCATCTTTCTGCACCCTGGTGCCCTCCAGATGTGCTGGACTACAGCATGGCCATGCTGGCTGGAAATGATGGGAGTTGTAGTCCAACACATCTAGAGAGCGCCAGGTTGCAGAAGGATGCCCTAAGGGACAGCCAATGATGTGTGGCACAGGTGGGAAAATACATGGTGTCAAGGAGAAGCCCCATTACAGGAAGAGAGGTGGACATCCTGTTTTCCGCATTCCCACGTCTGCCTTAATGTGCCATTTTGTCATAAGAGTGTTAGCTTGGAAATCCCAGGTTCAGCTCTCCCCTTAGCCACAAACAAACTCAGTGGCCCCTTGGGCTGGCCATATTCTTTGCAATATGGGAACGATAACACTGCCAAAACGCAGAGAACGTTTGCACATAACAGGCTTCTAATATGAATCTTCACCGCTCATAATACTCCTTTTTATTATGAGTCAAGTAGCATTATTCCACTCATAATTAATAATAAAACATATTCTGAGCTGATGTCTTGCTTTTGTGCCTGTCGAGTTGAGTTGGCAATCATCAGAGCAGGCCAGCAAGTTCAGGGATGGGAACCTCTTTCAGCCCAAGAGCCAAATTCAGTCTTAGAGAAGCTCTCGGGGGCCACATTCCAGTGAGGACCGTGGCCAAAGGAAAAAGGGGGGGGTGGCCAAACCACACAAAAATACAAAAACTACCAGCATATTGGAGCTTCAAGCAATTCCTGCCAGTCACTAACCCTTAGGAGAGGCATTTCAACCTTCGAGAATGGGGAAAAACTGCAGAAGAGCTGGGAAACCACCAAGAGTCAGGGGAAAGGAGGTGGGGCAAGGGGAAGGGTGTGTGGCCATCTGGGGAATGCAAGAAGACCAGACTGGGGCCCCAAGTGGGCTAGATTTGGCCCCTGGGCCTAGGGTCGCCCACCTCTGCTGTAGTCGCTGTTGCCGCACATTCAGAATGTGATCGTTTTAATCTTGTATTCAGTCTCCGTGAGAACGTACCCATGCTTCCTGAGAACGACACATGGGTCTCCTCGTAATTTCCCTACTGCTGGGGCAAGGGCAGTTTGCTGATCCTAATTTTGAACTGCTAATTTTGAATTTATTTTATTTTTTTAAAATTTTAAAATTTTGAAGTTTTAAATTAATTTTGAAATTGCTAATTTTGAATGGCTAATTTTGAATTGCTGCTGCCCACCACGGCAATTCCCACCTCCTGGGAAGCGATGCAGCTCAGTGGCTGAGCACATCTTTTGCAGGCAGGAGGTCCCAGGTTCAATCCCCGGCATCTCCAGGTAGCTCTCCAAAAGACTCTTGTCTGAAACCACCAGGCAGCGTAGACAGTACAGAACTAGACAGACCAAGCGTGTGACTCAGTATAAGGCAATGGCCTACATTCCATGTCATGGCTTCAAACCGTGCTTCCACATAGGGATGTGCACATCAGCAAAACTTGATTTCGCTGAAGTTCTCCAATTTCCATCTCAAAGCTTGTTCCAACTCAAGACCATATCAGATTGCAAGCTTTGTCTTTTTATCTTTTCGCATGAAAATCTGTGCCTAATTTCATGCATATCAGTTGTGCGTATCTTTGAAATGTATGCATTTTTCTTTCGATTAATGTGTACTTGTGCACATTTTCCAAAAGTACACCTTTTTTCCACGCACATTTTTTAAATGCACACAGGCTGTCAAACACATTTTGGGGGGTCCGCAAATCCCATGGCAAGCTTGGAGATGTATGGACATCAACCAAGGATTGCATCTGAGTCTGTGTTTGGTCCGGAAGATGCGAACAGGGTACATCCTGCTCAAAAACAAATGGAAACTAATTTCTCAGACATCCCTACTTCCACGTGGGACGTTATGGAGGGTGTGTGCCGCTGGAACAGGGCCTGTTCTGTGGTGGCAGCCAGCCGCCATTGGACAGGCGAGACTGCTGCCGCTGCCGGGGAAGCCAAACCCTCCTCCCACTTCACATTCCAGCAGCCACTCGTGCTGCCACCACCTCGCTCTCAGCCTCAGGTCCCCAAGCGGGAGTGTGGGAATGCACATGCGCCCAAAGCATCACCAGCCAGTTGAGCCCTCTCCAGAGAAAAATGGATCCCTCCCCGTCATTTGTGAAGGGTGCTCAGAATTTGTGGCTCGAACACGATTCAAGGGGAGAGGTGGTTTCCATGCATCACTGTGCCCCACAGCAGCCCTCCCCAACCTGGCAATGGCCATGCTGTCTGGGAAGGAAGGGAATTGCAGTCTGACACATCTGGCAGGCACCCACTGGGGGAAGTCTGCCTTTCAGGATTGGGAGAATGTTTGCGACACCCTTTGAACCCTTGAACGGTGCTCTGTTGTGATCGAGAAAAGCCAGACACCTTGTTCTTGGCTTACAACTAAGTCACAACTTTATTTGATTATGTGAATAATAATTGGACTGAGGGGTGGGGGAACGCGAGGGCACTAAAGTGACTGCTGTAGCTCATCGGGGTCCAGTCTGGCTGTCTATGCTGCGTTTTCACCCCTGGACGTTCAGCTCACACCTGAGCTTCTTACCCTCGCTGAGGCTTCGGTAGGTCAGCAAGATTATTTCCTCACAGTCGCCTGAAATCTGCTGACCCTCAGTGCCCCTAATTATGAGTTCTAACTTCCTTCCCAATGGGCCTTGATCCTTGCCTCCCCCTGTCTTGAGAGGACCGTATGCAATGACACAGTAGCTCGTGATGCGCGTCCTTACGGTGATACCCCGGGGAAGGCGGAAAACATGCCAACCCCCCAGCCAACCTGGCTAGCATGACAAAATGTACTCCCAGCTCTCCTCAGGTGACCAGCCAGTTCCTGGAGCATCCCTGACTACTGAGGGAGGCGGTGCCGGCTCCAGGTTTGGGAGGGCCGTTGGGCAAGACGCCCTCAGTGGGCCCTCCCTCAGAGAGTTGCCTTCTCGCTGCCATGTCACCAGCCGCTCGTGCTCCTCCTCCTCTCCCTCCTCATTGCGACCACTTGCTTGCTGGCCAGGCAGAGAGCCCATGAGGCCACGGCATCTCCTCCTCCTCCTGCTCACCACCACCGTTGTCTGGGCCAGAGCGAGAGGCAGGTGACCACGCAGGCTGCCACGGTGAAGGGGAGGAGCACGTCCAGGGGGCTCTTGCCAGGGGCCCCCCTGCGGGAGTGTGGGCCCTCGGCAGGTGCCCAACCAGGCCTCCCTTTGACGCCAGCCCTGAAGGGAGGGTAGGGAGGGTCGCGTTGCCTGCCCAGCCGGAATGAAGCCAGGCCAGGTGGGAATGAAGCCAGGACTGCCCAAATCCTGTCTCATGAGATGGGCTTTTCTATGCCTTGCAAGATGTCCCAGTGCAAATCTCACAATTGCTGATATTCCCTGCCATCGGTATTTCCGACATTTGTGGGTTGCAGATGGGCCTGGTGCAAGGAGGGCTTGTGCAGCCGCCTCCCTCGCTGCAACCTCCCCTCTCCACAAATGGCGCAGTCGGGGAAGGTGGCGTCTTTCTTTACTACATTTACACCCCACAAGACTCAAGCCTAGGGGGATCCCATCCCGGCCTGTTATACAAATGTGAAATGCTCTGCTTCCTGTCGATGTATTTGAGAGGTGTTCTCTATCCTCTGTTCCCTGTACCATTTCAGGCTGCCCACGTTCGGTGGTTTTGTTTGTTCGAATCCCACACTGCCCGCCCCCCGAAACCTCCCCCTGCATCAAAGAATAGCAAGTGAGGGAGAATGATAAGCTAACCTTTCTCCCAGAGATGCTTCTTTGGTCTGCAGAGGAACTTTTACCAGTTGCTCTGCTGAATGAATGTATAAAAGGGCACTGAAAGACTTTGGTTCCATCCTTGGCTCCTGGTGGCCATCCGGGAAAGATGTTTTCCTGGCTTGCATTTAAGCCTCGGGGCAAGGTGTCCCCACAGGGCTTGTTGTAACAGCTTGCTCTCTGCCAAATGGCCCAAGCACGCAATGTTTGCCCTGAGGTCAGGACTGATCTGGCAGCCGTGGGACGCCTCGCCTGGTCAAGATGGATGAGGCTGTCTCCACACCGGCACGGAGTGCAGAAATAGCTCCCTGTCCCCCGACACACGCACACAGCACAAGCCAAGCTCAGGCTGCGAGGGAGACCAACCTATTTAAGCAGGAAAGTGGGGAACCCTGTATGGTTCCAACGCCTTGGTGCTGGTTCAGAATAATCGCCCATCTGGCTCAGCGTTTGCCATTCTAGGAAAGTTCCTAACCTAGCCTATGTGAACAACATTCCATCGGTCATTTTTTGCCCACTCCATCTGGCGAGCAGACAGGGATGCAGAGCAATACAGGACAGCATGGGGCTAGGGGTGAGGGTTGCCAACTGACCCAAAAAGTATGTTCTGGCCTGCTCTTCTGCCTTTAACAACAGCTTGAGCAGTGGAAATCAGCTGGTGAAAGATTGGCCCACATGGAGCAGATCCACCTGCTGCTAATGGTGCAACTGCAGGGCACGCTTCAAAAACTGGCAAGCTCAGCTGGGAGCCAGGAAGTCCTGGGGTCATATTTAAGTTCTGCCCTGAGCTTGCTTGTCTTAGGGAAGAACCTTTCTTCTCAGCATCAGCTCTTCCATCTGTGATATGGGGAAAATGGTAATAATACTTCACTTTCAGCATTTTATTTAATTGAAAAGTTGATTCATAAGGTTCACAGATGAGTAAGATATGCAAATAAAACATACACGCACTTAATGCACGTATCTTAATTGTTTTTTGAAAGTAGTAAATTAAAGCACTTTTCAAATTTATGAAATTGGCCTTGTCATGAGGAGGGGGCTTTTATGTCAGGGGAGGGGGCAGGTTGCTAACTAACCAGCACCACCTGGGCTCTTATGCCTTTAACAGTAGCTTGATTTGTAGACATTATGCAGAAAAACCTTTCACTGCATGGAGATAATGACTTGCTATGGTCTGTGGATCAAACCACCATTCAAGGCACAGGAACTGTTTGGACACTGGGCGATCCTACAAGCCACTGATAGACATTGTGCGTGCGTATGTGTATGCGTGTGAGAAAAATCATAACTTTAGCTGTTAACTTTTTTCAGGCACTGCACTTCTTGTGCCTTTAACAGCTGCCTCACAGAAATTTATCAGTTGAATTTATTCCTATCATGGCTACATGACTATGCCAGAAAAGAAAGCTTCACTGGCTTAATTTCTACCCACTGCGCAATTCTTAAAAGCACTGGATCCCCACCAGAAAAAGTTGGCAACCTCAACAGCCACTCAACAGCCACAGCAACCGTTTTGTAAATATTTTGTCTTCCTCGAATTTTGAGCCGGGTTTGAACTCTGTGGTTATTTGCAAATGAAATTTTTCTTTCACTCTGACTGGACACTGATTTGAATCAAAAGCCCTGGTATGCAGAAAGCACACTTTTTTTGTATCAAAGGGGGCAAGTTTCTCACCGAAACTCTTCATGAGTCATATGGATGCTTCCATTTCAGTTACAGGCCAAGGGGCCCAGAGCAAGACCAAGAGAACTGAAGGGATGGTGCATATTTGCCCTGCTTAGTTTAAAACCTGCTCATTTGGGGTTGCGAACTGTTTTTGTTTTTTTTAGTGGCCCTGCTCCTGTGCCTTTAACAGTAAGTTGGCACACAGAAATTTAGCAGGTGAAGCTTTACTATGCACAGTGATACAAATAAAAGGGAAAGTTTCATTTGCAAAATTTCTGGGTGGTAGGCAGATCTAAAAAGCAGAGGAGCACAAGACTAATAAAAAAGGCAGCAATCTCAGGGGCCAAGGTTTTTTATGCCAACATTTTTTTAACCTGTTCCTCTAACAGTATTTAAGCTGCAGAAACTCAGCAGGTGATAACTTCTTATATCTGTACTGGGAAACAGGCTTCACCTATTGATTTCTGTATATCAAGCTGCTGCTAAAGGCACGGGCTCAGCTCAGGCCATTTGTGTGTGTCAGTTGGCAACCCATCCTGAGACTTTAATAATAATAATAACAACAACAGCAACAACAACAGCAACAACGAAGAGCAGCATAGGGCTCATGTGCATTTTAATTGGGCTTGTGCAGGACAACTTCCTGGTGGATTGTTTGTGCCCATTTTCTATAGAAACCTAAAGTTTGCCTTTTTACAGGTTGCTAAAGGGTGAGCTTTGCCCATTCGCTTCTGTTCGCTGGTTGGGATTGCTGTGGGTGTTTTGGGTGGCCGTATCTGGCCCTGCTCCTAACCCTTTAACTACAGACAGAGATGCCAAAATTAAGCTGCTGTGGCTTTTCCTCTTCACTCAATCTCTGTACTAGGAAAAGTGTGTCCACCTGTTTAATTTCTGCACATCAGCCTGCTCTGTGGCACCTCCAGGTTCAGGCACAGTATACCTGTGCATACTAGATGCTGGGGACAAGCAGCAGGGTTGGGCTGTTGCCTTACTTTCCCACTCTCCTGCTTCCGCAAGGCATCTTGCTGGGTTGCCTACTGGAGGATGCTGGAATAGATGGACTTTTGTCTGAGCCAGGGGAACTCTTATGCCAAGGGGGTCAAGTGCAGAAGAAGACAGGGCTCCTGCACTTTTCTCCGTTGTGAAGGAGAGGGAGGTTCAGCCAGGGTTTGTTGTCGTACAGGAGCCCTTGCCCCTTTACCTCTGGCCAGCTTGTCTTACGCTGTTGCAGCTGCAGGAGCTGGGCCTGTTACAAAGAAAAGAAAAGTGGCAGTCTAATGCTGGGCTTTTCCTAAGAACAGAAGAAGACCCCTGCTGGATCAGACCAAGGTCCATTGAGTCCAGCAGTCTCTTAACACAGTGGCCGACCAGCTGCCCACGGGAAACCCACGAGCAGGACACGAGTGCAACAGCGCCATCCTGCCCAGTAACTGGTGTCCTGAATCCATATCTTCTCTATAAAGCATATTAAGGTTGCCAACTTCTTTATTGGCTCCTGAGCCTTTAACGCTCGCTTAAACTGCAGGCATTAGCAAGTGTGATTGTGCTAATTTCCATGCTGGGGGGAAACTCCACCTGGCGATTTCTGCAGGTCAAGCAGCCATAAAAGGCACAGGCAGGTTTCACGAGGGGCAATCTACATTACAACTTTAAACGGGTTTCAAACTGGCTACCAACTACAGGAATTCTCTAGGAAGAGAGGCCGCTTGAGCAGGGGACAGGGGTCTCTAGCAAAGAATTCTCAGTACCCTCATGAAACTGCAGGATCCCTTTAGATAAACTGATTTGAAACCAGTTTAAAGTTGTAATGTAGATTGGCTCCTCGGTCTGCTCAGTGGGCAAATCTGAGACTTGCCCTGCAGAGATTCTTATTTAAATGCTAAATAAGCACTGGGTGCTAAATTCTCCAGTGCGTGGGAGCTAGGAGAAACACAGAATGGAGCACTGATGTAACAATACTGGTTCTACCCTGGTTTGCTTCTATTACGAGAGCTTAATCTAGTGCTTTTGTTCACTCATTTCTTACCCGTTTATGCTGCCTTTCATAGATTTTTTTTTTAATATAGCTTGTTTGATGTTTCAACTGGCTTTGAGTCACAAAGGGGGATTTTTTTCAACCGTTTCAAAAACTTTGACAGAAAATCAAGGGGATTCTTGGGTATAAAAAGAATAGTGTTTCCTCCATATAATGGCATAGCTCTCATCAGACCTGCTACGTGGATCTAATAGGGTTTCAGGCCCCACAAATTAACTGATGGGAGGGAAGCCAATTTTAATCAACTAACACTTCGGTTGCTTAATTTATAGATCCAAACTCTCTGTCTCTCATACTCATATCCTGTAAAACACAAAGCAAACCCTATCGGTCCATAAGAAAAATGGCAAAATCCACAGTGGGGCAACATCGTTATCAGGAGCAACTCAGTTGTCACAGAATAGCGAGCAAGCTTTCAAATTCTCTAGAACTCATACTCAGGTGGGATGTTAAGCAAAGCAAGACGTAGCAGTGTGAGAGAAAAAAGCCATAAAGTCTGCATTTAGTCACAGTCTTAAGAGGGAATGTAGGAGGAGATTGCAGACTTTTGGATTAGGCCCTGCTAGGTGCTGCTTTCAGATTGCATCTGGGATTGCTAGGACAAAGTTAAACACACAATGCTTAATGTCCCATTTTTCAAAATATAAAATCCAGCTGTTACTTGAATCGGCTCTTTGTTTAGAAAACTGAGCCACTTGCATGGGACTCCCAGTGGTCTCAGATTCTTCAGGCACGAGTCAGGTACGCTGTGGTGGTAATTAATTTCGTCTTGGAACCGGAGGGCTGTGAGTTCAAGTCCCTCTGTGCCCCAAAGCAGAGGCCAGCAGTTGCTCTAACACCTGGATCATTTGGGTTGCCCTTTTCTGCGCCTTTTCCAGCTTTACAGCAACCTCGCTTTGCCTTTTAGGGATATTTGGAGATGCCTCCTTAAAATGTTCTTTGTGTGCACACAGGAGTTGTCATCTCTGGAGTTTTGTTTTTTTCCCAGCCTCCTTCCTCAAGTCTCTGAGCACTGGGAACAGATGCATCTTGTTGCTTGTGTGCACTTATGGAGGTGAAGGTACCACACATCACAGCTGGCACGGCTCCCTTTGAACTCTGGGTAACATATTAGAGGGAGATGGGACTTTATTTTGGGGCGGGGGGTGCGTGGAGAGAGATGTGCCCTCCAACCACTAAGTAATGCTACCTGGCTTGGCTTCTATTGAATTCTACTTTGTGACCACCTAAAATTAATGCCCAGCTTTGCTAATATAGCTGCTACCATGTTTCTCTTTACTTCTGTTCTCTGCCTGCCAAAGGACCCGGGCGTGTTCCGATTAGAGCTCTAGGCAGCGCCAAGTAATTGTTAAATGTTACACTTTCAAAAATGGGGGTCCACCATTTTTCTTCTTTGCCCCCACAGCCCTTGGTGCTGATCATTAGCTCTGGTCTTATGATATCCGCACGCCAACTCCTGCAAACCATTTTGAGACTAGGGTATAGCTTGCAGATATCATGCGAGTCACACTTGCGGAAATGCCCTCTACCACACAGCTATTAATGGTGCAGTAACCCTGTTGTCTTTTTGCATCTGGCACTCTGACTCTTTGAGTCTGCAGATCTTGTGGCTTTAACATCATCCCAGCATTTTCTCGCTCTCTCAACCTCTGACCTCCCCTACCACAGTCTTCAGCCTGCTGAAGAATTCTGGAGAACCTGAAAGCTTGCTCACCATTATTTTGTACACTTTGGCTGGTCCTGATAAAAGTATTGCCCTACTTTTTTTCTCAATAAATTTTATTTTATTTCAAAATAAAGTTAACAAAATAAAGGCAACAAAAAGAAGAAGAACGTACATAATAATCAAAATCACTGAAGAAACAAAGGAATTCACTAATTATAAATCTTAGTCCATAACAGATATGCTCATGGAACGTCTATGATAAAACGACTTAAGTAGGAGCTCAATATCTAAGGAAAGTAAAAAATACAACTTATAAAAGGAGTGTGCGTAAGTGTGTCTCATTTTGTGTGTTTGTGCATGTTAATCAGAACAAATACAGACAACTGTACTTTGTTGGAACTTTATCAGACTTTTGAAGTGCCTCAACATAGGAAATCAATGGAACTCATGGTGCCGTAATATTCTTCAAGCTGGGATTCCTTGCTTTCTGCACTTGCTGAGTAAGTTTATACATATTCATAGTCTCCCAAATTTTTATTAAACCACTGCTTTGGGGACTTCCAGTTACATCCTATACATAACTTTGCCACATTGCCCTACTGTGGATTTTGGATATTATAGGACAGCATACCTTTAATCAAAAGAACAAGCATTCTCCTGGCTTTTAAGTCAAAGAAGGGCACAGCTTGTTGCAGGAAAGGAAATGCAGCCTACACTAGGAAGAGACAAGCTTCTGCAGTGTGGAAGAGGCATGGCACTGCTGGTGGTGATGAGGATACTCAGTTAGGGATCCTTGGGGTGAGAAATGAATGGTGAGTCTGTGTTTCAAACGCCCAAGAATGTCCTGATTTTTCTCTGTGAGATGTTGGAGGCTGTCAGACAACCGCTGTTTACTCCACACTCCCTGATGCTTCTGCCTGTTGGTGAAAATTGATCTATTGTGATGTTCTCTTGCACAGCCATCACTGTATGAAATGGGAAAAGAAGATTTTCCAAACACTTTTCTACATGCTAGGGAAAGTTTTTGCCGGATAAATTTCTACAAGTCATTGGCCAAGAGCAAAGCCAGGGGGAAAAATGTTAAGGGTGCAATCCTATGCATGTTTAGATAGAAAAAAGCCCTACAACTCCCAGCATTCCCCAGCCAGCCATGCTGGCAGTTGTGAGGCTTTTTTCTGTCTAAGCATGCATAGGAATGTGCCCTCATAGTCCTAATCCTATCTGGCCTAGGGATCATGGTTTGCTTTTGTATTCAAATATACAGAGTGGTGTATTTACTTCTGCTAGGGTTGCCAGCTTTTTTGATAGCCCTGCTCCTGTGCCTTTCACTTCAGCCCTATGTGCAGAAATTTAAGCTTTGCCAGGAATTGAGATAAAATGAAGGAGGAGGCATTGACTGCTTAATTTCTGCACACCAGGCTGCTGTTCTAGGAGCCGAAGCAGCAAGTCTAGGTGTTCCAAGTACACTTGCGTAAATAGCTTTTCACTGCTTCTTCTAACCTGTGCTGACTGCTGAGGCATTCTCATGCAAGAACCCTAATATTACTGCGAGCCAGTTCTGCCACTTGCAAAACTGGAGCTTTCATTTTGATATTGGAAAGTACCGTGCACTCATTTGGTCAGATACCACAAAACCACAATTAAAATAGCTCCGGAAAGCCCAGGGTCTTTTGGAAATGAACAAGTAAAAAATGAATCATATCCTGACCCCTTTGACCTGGGGTAGAAAATACAGCCAAACCATAGGCTGAATTTTTAAAGTCTTAGCAGTTAAGGTGAGCCAACCCCGCTGAATATCCCACGATGGTCTGAGCAGCTTTCATTTGTGCTGATTACAACCTTTTAACCTGACACTTTTTTGTACGGTTACCAACTTTTTAAAAAAGTTGCTCCTCTTGCACTTTTAACAGGAGCTCAACATGTAGCAGACATGAGCGGATGAGAGTGCTCATCTCCATGCTGGGAAATGCTTCTGCTGCTGATGTCTGCAGACTGGCTGCTGTTGAGGACACAGGAGCAGTCTGGAGCAATTTTTCTGGTCAGTTAGCAACCCTGCCTTTTAACCTGGCAGATTATAGACAAAACAGTCCAGCCATTTGCTACATCTGTAGGGCAAAACAAGCAGGATTTAAGAGGCCTATTGTGGTCACAGTTAAGGTTGTCAGGTTACAACCTAGTGATTCTCTGGTTAACTTTAAATCCCCCAGTGAAGTGGGAGATGTATCCTGCACAACTTCTCCCAGTCCTGCTCAGTTTCCTGCCCTGGATATTTCATCCACCCTCCTTCTTCACCTGCTCTAGCGAGGAGGACCACAGAGGTGTTGCACAGCTGGCCAGGGAAGCCAGGCAAAAGGGCCATGGGCATTGCTAGCCCCTAACCAAGCTGCATTAAATTTGCACACGTTGATTTATATCTATATATGCAAAAGCAGAAATAATTACTTAGATTTATTTAAATTTCACAGTGGGCAAAGCAAGCTGATTAATTTCTCATCCAAATGATCTCAGATTTAAAAAAATGCTCAGTTAATTTCCACCTGCCTCAGATCATCCCAAACCAATGGCAAAGCTGCTTGGATAGCTCCTTTAGAGTTCTGCCTGAAACCCGGAGTGGATTCACCGCCCCACTGGCATCAGAGCCACCAGCCTCCGCTGCATTCTCCATACGCGGTGTGGCATAGTCAGAGCTCTAGAACGAAGAGCGGCCTGGGCATGGGATGTCTTTAGCACCCCTCCATTGATTCAACTTGTCAATACCTTATTTCTGATTGCACTTGCAGCTCATTTCACAACTTTGAAGCACAATTTGCATGCAAGACTTACCCCGTCTTATAAAGTAATATATTTACATGCTTGGATTTGATTGCAATCACTCACGGGCACACCACTTGTTGAGTGCGTGCTGAGGTTGTAATTTTTTCCATGAATTAAAAGCGAGAGAGAGAACATTAACTCAAAGCTGGCTATGTAGTTCAGTGCTGCTGGCTTCATGGTGGGAGAATAGCTGTTTGGACTCTTTGTTCGGCTGCTGAACGGAGAGTCGAAAATACAGCCTATGTCAGGAACCTCAGGCCTGGAGCCCCCTCCCCAAACCCTAAGTGGCCGTCTGGATCACCTGGCAGGCAACCAGTCCTACCAGGCCTGGCGTTAGCCCCCGGCATAGTTGGGTAAATGCCAGGGCCCATGATATAAAAGAGAGCAGGGCACCTGCACTTTTCAGCAGATGTAGCTTGTCCTCTCATGCGGTGGGGGGAACAGCATTATCCCATCCGCCAGGGTGCCTCCCCCACTGCCACCTCGCTCCAGCCAGGTGGCACTACAGGCAGCGGATGGGGCTGCTGGACTGCTCCCGCTGTGGAATTTGCTGCAGTGGGAAAACGAGGCCAACGGGGCTCTCCAGAGCTGCTGCCCACCCAGAACATCCACTGTAGTGCCGTCGGGCGGGCACCAGCTCCAGAGAGCCCCGCCAGCCGTGCTTTCCCACTACGGCGAATGCTGCAGGAGGGGCTCTCCAGAGCAGCCACCAGCCCTCTGGCTCGCTGTGGAAATCACAGAGCGAGCCAGAGGGCAGGTGGGCTCTCCATAGAGACGTGTCAGCCAGAGAAAGTGGCTGGCGCAGCTCTTTGGAGTGCCAGCCAGGCCCCAAGTCCTGGCTCTGAGGGGGTCCTTCCCCAGAGCCAGGCATTGTGGGAAGGGTGTCCTAGGAGATCGCCTGTACCACTGGGAATGCTGGGAGGTGCGGTCCAACACATCTGGAGGGGATCAGGTTAGGTGAAGGCTGCTCTAGTGACCCAGGGGAGGGTGCTGAAACCAGTGCACACTCACACATCTGCAAAGGCACCTTCCTGCAAATCTCCCCCTAAGGCAGAAGAGAAACTGTGGCTTGCCAGGGGAGGGAATAGAAATCTGGGGCTGTCCCTGGTTAATGGGGCCAACTGGATTTCATGTGAGTGCCCATGTTAATTAGCGGAAGGGCGCCTCACTGGAACAGCTGGCTCAGCCACACACCTGGAGGCGTGCGCTCGCACATGAGCGAGACAGAGCCCATCCTGGTGCATGTCTAACAGATGGTTTTGTGGCTGAAATAGCAACTTGCCCCATTACAATAATACAGACAGAAATGAAATATCTGAATGACTGGGGCTCGGTGCCAAGCCTAACTGATATTCAGAAGAAACCTTTTTAGTGCCAGGGGCCGACCAAAGATGCTGGGTTATGGGCATTGAAACCTCCAGCGGAATGGAGTTTCAGAACTGGGGCACAGTCAGAAAAAATGACTCTTTATGCCCTATCTTGGCAGCACTCTAGACTTGCCAACTGTTTGCATAATTAGCTATGTCCCGGTGCCTGACATGCAGAAATTCAGCAGGTGAAGCTTTGCCTGCCATGGAATTAATATTGAAGGGGAGGGGAGCTTCACTTGCTAAATAACTCTCTGCTAAAGGAGTGGGCTTGAACCAATTTCAGCCCAAGAACTGAATTCCACTTGCGTCCCAGTGGTGGGTGGGGCAGAATTCCGCTTAAAGCCCTGACTGGCATGGAACTCAGCCTTGGGACAAGGGGCACTTCAGCCTTTGCGAATGGGGGAAAAAACCACACAAAAACCATCAAACGATCAGTGGTCAGGGGAAAGAGGTGTGGGCTGGATTGGGACCCTGGGTCTGGATATGGCCCACATATCTGAGGTTCAACACACCTGTGTTAAAGGCACAGCAGCAGAGCCAAAAACAAACATGGCAACCTTCAGATATCTCATACATGGAAACCTTTATTTGGAGACGGCTGATGGATGACCGAGGTAGAGTAGTCCTTCCCAAACCACGTCCCATGAGAGAAGTGCTCATGGGTGGTGAGAAGTAAATTAAGTGGTTGGAGCATTGTGCCAGGACTAGGTAGATCCCAGTGGAGGCTGGAGGCTCTGATGTCAGTGGGGGCAGTGAATCCACCCTGGGTTTCAGGCAGAACTAGCCAGAACTCTAAAGGAGCTGTCCAAGGTGCGAGTTCTGACTGGTTCTGGTTGAAACCAGGAGCGGATCCACCGCCCCACTAGCACTGAAGCTACCAGCCTCCATTGCCTATTACATGTGTTCCTGTACCCTATTCGGGCATAATGCTTCCATTGGGCTATAATTTGTGGAGACACCCACAGCTGAAGTCGACAGTGAAGACTGAAGAGGCCAGACCCCGAGCATTTAGTTCCTCTGCCATTCTGTAAGAGTCACACACTGAAGTCTTTCAATACAGTGTTGCTTCCTTTCGAATTACATTTTGTTTAGTAGAATAGTAGACTGCCTTAACCCCCCACCCCCAAATGCAAATTTCCAGGGTCCCAGCCTTCTCTCTCTTTCTTTGTGAGGGCTAGAATGATTGAAAGCAGGCCTGGCATCAACACACAACATCACTGGGCATTTGCAGTGGCCCCTCGGACTGGCTGCAGTCTGCTCTTGCTGAAAGGATTGATTGAGTTGTAATTCAGCTGGCAGCCGCCATGTTGCTTTCCCCACAATTCATGAGATCCACGCAGCATCTGTTGCATTGTGGGAAAGATAAAATGGCGGCCACCAGCAGCTGTCTCTCAGGATGTTTGATGTCCCCCTTATGGTGAAAAAAAAGTAGAAAAGTCTGCCGCTCTGCCATGCTGTAAGGCAGGGGGGCAGAACCGAAGGCCTAGGAGTTCCCTAGAAAACCAGCCCCCTTCCCCTCCACCACTGATTGCTTGGTGGTTTTCCAGCTATTGTGCATTTCCCCCCATTCTAAAAGGCTGAAATTCCTCCCGTAGGACTTACTTACTAGCAGTAAGCACTTTAAGCTAAAATATGCTGGCATTTTTGGCCCCACCCTTTTGCCTTTGGCCACACCCACCACTGGAATGCTGCGAAGAACTTCTCTGAAACTGAACTGGCCCTCAGGCTGAAAGAGGTTGTGCACCCCTGCTATAAGGTAAGCTGCAAAGGGGGCTCACCTGCAGATGAAGGGGTCCACCAAGGTCCACTTTGCAGAATGCCTCCCCACAAACCTGGAGCTAGCTCCGAGTAAGCGGCTGACACCAATACAAGTATAATCATAATAATTTTATACATTGTCCAGGTAAGGGAAAGAGAGAAAGAATCTTGTCCCGGACAGGCTGGAGATCTCTGTTTAAAAAAAACAACTGATGCTAATGCTGATGCCACAATAGCTGCTGCTCTCTGGGTGATGATTTCTCTGCCCCCAGCCCCTGCGGGCTTCAGCCCTGAGGTCCCGGCCTAGCGGCGCCACTGGGCCATACCAGGAATTTCCCTTGTCCTATGAAGTTTCACCCCTAAAAGTAAACATTTTTAGGCATGACGCGAGCCTCTAGTTATTACAATCCAGAACTTTAAAAATGGTTCCTTGGGTGCCTGAAGTTCGGGAAATTCTGCCCTAGAGATGTTACTGGGACAGTGATTAAAACATGCAGTGGCATTTTCCAGCTTAAAACATGCAACAGTGTTTTCCAGCTCAGTGTTGGAATCTCGTCCTTGCTCTCTCTGTCCTCTCTGTTTCTAATTTCTCAGCGAGATCTCTTGATAGCATTTTTATGGCCAGCTATTATTGCTTGGAAAGGGCTCAAACCCCATCCTCTGTGTCCTGGACAGTCTGTTCGTTTGCCCTCCAGATCTTACTCATGCTTGCAATCCAGGCGTAATGCCTGCACAAATCTCATCCAGCCTGTGAGCTGCATTTGGTGATGTAAGATGATATTTTAATTCTCTTACAAGGAATGGTGTTTAGAGGAATGACTTAAGTGGATTACTCATCTTCTGTAATAACTTGGCAGCGCTCCCGTTTCTATTCCTAGACATGACGCTCGAGGCTTTGATTCTTCTCCCGCGCCTCCCCCCGCCCTTTGGTGGCTGTTTTTTTTTTTTAAATCCAAGAAATTTACACTCATGTGTTTTTCAACACCTAAGCCTGCCCCACGTTGTGGCACTGCATTCTGGGAAATGTAGTATGTTTACATTTAAGGCAGAGGTGCCAGAGGCAGAGAAACCACAGGGCGCCCTCCGTGGTGGTCAAAGGTATGCATGAAATGGTACCAAATATTTGGGCTCGCCCTGATCAAAGGAGATAAGTGTTTCTAAGAAATAAACTTCCCATTTATTTACTGAAATGCTGACTAAACCGTGGGCACTTTTTCTGACGAAAGGTGATTCATAAGTGTTATCGGAAAGGAAGAAGGTAACCCAATACAGAGAACGTTGCTCAGGGGTAGAACAGATATTTTGCACGTAGGTGCACCTTTGGTTTAAAATTGGGCTGAGCAGACCTCCCGCTTGCAGGGACTACTTCATTGTTTTACTAGAATCCCATACACATACTTAGAATTAAAGAATTCCAAGCCCAATAATTTATTCTGAGTACCTGAACTGAACAGAGCTCATCGTCTCTCTACAAAAAAATCCATTCCCGGTTACCCCAAGTTTTCTTCATTTCAGCAGTATAAGCTAGGACAGGTGTGTGTGTGTGTGTCATTTTGTGATTGTCATTGTAAAACAATTGGGGAGGCTGGTCTATGCTGGCTGTCCAGGGTCTCTTTCCCGGACTGACCTGGAGGTGCCATGGATAGGCTTTCTTCATACAAAGCTTTACCACTGAGCTACAGCCCAGGGCTGGCCCACCCATGAAGCAGGGTGAGGCATCAGGCCATGGGGTGGGAGGAGCAGTGAATTGTGCCAGGTGCTCAGGAGAGCCCTGCCAGCCGCTCTCCCATCATGGCATTTACCACAGCAAGAGAGTGGCTAGTGAGGCTCTCTGGAGCAACCACCTGCCCTCTCCTTCTTTTGCCACACATGGTCAGAAGACACGGCTGTGAAGCTCTCGCAAGCCATGTGCAAACACCTATGGGAGTCCCGTGGGAGCCCCACAGCCGCTTCTTCCAGCCGTGCAGCCCTGTGTGGAGCCAACGTGGCTGTGGCAAATGTAAAGGGGGCCCAGGATGGAAGGAGGCACAGTGGCAGTGCATCTTCTCTCTTGCCTCAGGTGGCAAGAGAGCCCTCCTTGCCTCAGGTGGCAAGAGAGCTTGCTACAGCCCTCCCACAAGCTCCATCCTGTAATACGCCAATAATCTCTGTGTATACCAAATGTGTGAACAAACTCAGGAGAGAGAGAGACAGAGAGAGACAGAGAGAAAGAGAGACAGAGAGAGGCAGAGCGCGTTGGTGGAAATATGGAAGTTCTATCTGAGGTGTTGAGTCCAAGTTTAGGGTAGTGGCTAAGAGTGGGAGCCAGGAAGTCCTGCGTTTGCGTTTTGCCTCGCCACGAATGTAAGCAAGCCTCTTTGGGTTCAATCCTATGTATGCGTAGGCAGAAAAATGTCCTACAACTCTCAGCATGCCCCAGCCAGCCATGCTAGCTGAAGACTGCTGGAAGTTGTAGGATATTTTTTTGTCTAAACATGCGGAGGGTTGTGCCCTAAATCTCTCTTCTTCAGAACCCCCCAACTAACCTGAAAGCATGGATATCTGATTGTCAGACCCATCCATTCCTCTGTAAATGTAATTTGATGACCAAGGACATTGGTTCTGTCACTAGTGAAAGAAATCATCATAAGAACATAAGAAGAGCCATGCTGCATCAGACCAAGGTTCCACCTAGTCCAGCATTCTGTTCACACAGTGGCCAACCAGCTGTCAGCTAGGAACCCACAAGCAGGGCATGAGTGCAACAGCACCCTCCCACCCATGTTCCCCAGCCACTGGTGTACAGAGGCTCACTGCCTCTGGTACGGGAGGTAGCACATAGTCATCACGACTAGTGCCCTAAATCTCTCTTCTTCAGAACCCCCCAACTAACCTGAAAGCATGGATATCTGATTGTCAGACCCATCCATTCCTCTGTAAATATAATTTGATGACCAAGGACATTGGTTCTGTCACTAATGAAAGAAAACATCATAAGAACATAAGAAGAGCCATGCTGCATCAGACCAAAGTACCACCTAGTCCAGCATTCTGTTCACACAGTGGCCAACCAGCTGTCGACTAGGAACCCACAAGCAGGGCATGAGTGCAACAGCACCCTCCCACCCATGTTCCCCAGCCACTGGTGTACAGAGGCTCACTGCCTCTGATATGGGAGGTAGCACATAGTCATCACGACTAGTAGCCACTGAAAGCCTTCTCCTCTAGGAATTGGCCCAACCCCCTTTTAAAGCCATCCACATGGGTGGCCATCACTATGGCTTGTGGTAGCAAATTCCATAGTTTGACTGTGTGCTGTGTGGAGACATCCTTCTTGTATCTGTCCTGAATCTCCCACCATTCATGACAGTGGTGGGGAACAGTCTGGATGTTGTTGGACCGCAAGTCGCGTCAGCCCTATCCAGCATAGCCAATGGGAGTTGCTGCCCAGCAACGTCTGAAGGGCCATCCCTTCCCCATCCTTGATTTATGATCTACCTTCCAGGGCTGCTGTGCAGATTACCAAGGTAATATTTTTGAAGCTGTTTGAAATGAGCGATATGAGGTTATTATTGCTATTCTTGTTTGATCTCGGGTGGCTCATTCACACATTCAAGCCACCCCTCAAGCATCAAGCAATGAACCTGCACATCTGAATTGGCCCTGAGCTTCTTGAAACGATGGCATGCAAATGTCAGAAAGGATCAGCACTTAAAACGCAGGCAGAGCAATCTTATAGTCCCGTTGTGCCGGGACCAGAAATACGCTGCTACTGTGCCACCGGAACAGCCACTGTATCCAGTGTGTGTTCAGCTGAGGAGGGAAGAGGAAAAATTCACAACTAGGGAATATGGAAAAGGCATAAAAACGACAAATGCCCACAGCATGCCTGGAAGCACCATTAGTGGCAAGCCATCAGGGGTGTGCTGGCAAAAATGCCCTCGTGCCGCCCACACACAAAGGCAGCCAATGAACTCATCGTTGTGGAGATATGCACCTAGCGAGAAGTCACACGGCACAGAACCCACATGTCTTCCTGGCCAGGATGGCTGCGGAGCGCACACATGCAGCCTGCTCGAGACAAGGGTTTAAGACCTGCCCTGGGAGGAAGAAGACTCTGTACTGAAGCAGCCAAAGGGGAGGACGTGCAACAGGGCAGCTACAGACACATCCTGACGGCAGCCACTTTGATTGCCTCACGGCACAGGGCTCGGGGCTGGGACCCAGGTCATTTGCACTCCACCAGGGGGACGGACGGACGTGGCCTGCTCTCACTTTTTACATGTTTGGCTCAAACCCACCCTGCAAACTCTACAGATCAGATACCACTCAGTCACAGCAGGAGACAGGAGTTGCAGATGTCATGGGGCATTTGTCTTTCTCCCAGCTGTAACACCCATCCATACATCCCAGGACCACATCAGCAGTAGGAGGAGCCCTGGTCAGGTGCAAAGGCTCACATTTTACATGCAGGGGTATGTGTGTCCCAGGTTCCAATCCCTTCATGGGATTCATATCCTGGTGGCAGTGCGTTGTGACTGGGCACTGAGTTATACCATATCCGATGTTCAGTCGTGTGATGTGGGCGGGGTGGTTTTTGATACAAGGGAGAGCTATTTTTTTTAGTCCCCCTCCCATTGAAGTCAACGTGTGTGCCACGCCTGGGGTGGGTATAAAAAGTCCTGTTGGCGGGACTGTGGCAATGGACTGGAGGATTACAGGGTACAGGATGAGTTTGTTCTTTCCCTGTGCAACTGTGTTCACCCCAAGGCTTTGCCCTGTTCCAGCTGTCCCATAGGTGTCCTCTGCCAATGTACCCAGTAGCTGTGTATTTGGTGTTCTGCCAGTGTAGTGGGGCTTCCCCAGACCCTATAGCCCCTCAGCAGGTGAATCTCCAGTGTAGGACTGAGCCTTAAAGAGCCTTGTAGCACTCTGTTGGCTTTGCTGCTGACATGGCCCAGGGTGGCCTTGTGTCGTGTTTTACCCAGGACAGGCCTCTATTTTGCATGTGTTCTCTATTTCAAAGGCTGCCCAGTCCAGTTTAAAGGCAAAGAACCATCAGAAGGGAGAGCAGAGCAGGGGCCTTGAAGTTGCCCCTTAAATGTTAGCACCTGCACAGCAAAGTGAGCAGGTATGGTGAGATGTATAGTATTTTTGTTTAAATTCTAGTAAGTATTTCTATATTTTCAGCTATACATATAAATCAGCATATGCACATTTTATGCAAATCTGCATCCTCTTTGCCAACGCGTCAGTGGCTGGGCCACCCCTGTCGACATTATTGAAATCACTGTAATAGGCTCTTTTAATTTTTCATTTGATTAATTTAATTTATGCTTTTACTTTAAATGTTCTGTAATATTTCTCTATGCATGAAAAATAATAAGAGTATAGTAATTATTGGTTTCTTTTTTGTAGGTAACTATATCTGCAGCTGTTCTCTGTTAGAACCACACTTCCCAGAAGCCACTAGGATAGAGTAGGCGGAGATTTCTCGTTTGAGTGATGGCCGCTTTCGCTAATTGTTCGAGCCCAGCGCCTGGATTTGCCCTATCAGCGCGCGGAACGAGGCGCCGGGCGAGAGTTTAGTGGGGCGAGGGAGCTGCTCCCTTAGTTGCGCGGTGGACTTAGTATCACATGGGAGTTTCTGGTGCTGAGCCGGGCAGGATCTGCGCTCCGGGCGATGGGTGAGCGAGCGCTGCTGTTTTGCGTTCTGTGCGCATTTGGGCACCGGGAGTTGGGAATTGGAAGTCAAGGCGTGCTGAGGACTAGGAACTTGTTTGGAGACGTATTCTTTTCGCTGGCACAACTTCGTAAAGAAGGGATCACGGTGGAAGTGAGGAAAGGGGACAACAGGGGAAAGAGGGGGAGTCTGGGAGGTCGTCGTTGGCTTTTTTTTGTTCTCCCCCCTAAACTATCTCTAAACTCTTATTGGCGTTAAGGTGCCCAAACTTGGTTGGAACGAAGATTTCTGTTCAGTGTGATCTTAAAAAAGAAAAGGAAAAAAAGGGGGGGGGGGAGGGAACGGAGAGATGCTTCTGCACATTTATGGGGGCATAACCTCCCCCCCCCTTTGATGTGTATTCATAGTTCTTTATTCAGTCGGTTTGAGCCCTCGTAGCCGGATGACTCAAAGCAGGTTGCAACCTTCTAGAAACCCAATAAAGTTCCGGCTTTCCATGAGTCGCCCTTGGAGGTCTTAAGTCATGGGAAACTACTCCGAATTCAAGTGCGTCCGTGTAGATCTGCTTTTTATCCCCGGCACCTTCCTTAGGGAGGGAAGAGGAAGCGGGTGTTTTATTTTCTATTTCCAGGCGAGGGTTATTTTCAGCGGTTGTACTCTTGAGAAGAGGATGGATGTGGGTGCGTGTGTTTTCAAACGTTGTGATTTCTTTAAACTTTTTTTTGCAGTGGAAATAATCTGGCCGGCCTCTATGCAAATCTCTTTCCCGTTCTGTGTGGCTCAGCATATAATTATTGGCAAGGATGATCTGCGATTAAGTTGTAAAAGTCACCGAGTTTGCATTTCAGAGCAGGTCGAGGAAAGAACAGAAGGCGGCAGAGGGAGTGTGCTCTGTCAGCTAGCCAATTTTTTTTGGAAACTGTCTTGGTGTTAACACAAAACAAGCCCCCCCCTCCCCTCCAACAAACACACACTTGGTATTCGGAACATCGTGTATGTCAACTCCATTCACGTGACCAGACCTTTATTTAACAGTGCCAGAAGTAACTCAAACTTTCTCTGAAGTTTTCTCGCGTTTTTTCCCAGTACTTAAAAGCCCCCCCCCCATCTTTTCTTGGCTAGCAGGGGCTTCCTGGTAATTTAGATCTTATTTCTCCTTCCCTTCTCCCCCCCTTTCCAATTGAGTAAATTTCAGCACTCTGATTTTGTCATCCATCTTCCTGTTGTGGTTTTTAATCTCTCGCTGCTCTCAGCTAATTTATTGTGTCAGCTATTAGCAAAAGCCACTCTTCTCTTCCCCCTTCGCCCCCCCAGTTCCCAGAAGACTCACTGGTTGCCTCTTCCCACACTTGCCCAGCCTCTGAAGAGTTAAAAAATATGATATTGAATGAAGTGTGTACACACAGTTCTGGTTCCATTGTACTCTGTCATTTCCTGTAAGTGGCTTGATCTACATTCTTTGAAGATCCTAAAGGCTTTGCTGCTTCCGCATAAGCCAAGAAATATTTCTGTAGGTTGTTGACCTTCTCTCTCTTCCCCCACGCCTCCCCGCCGCTGAATTTTTTTTTAATGAATAGTGTATCTGCCTGGAGGAATTGAGCAAATATTCCCACTCTTACTTTCCTCTGCTCCTATCAGCATACCCTGGAAGCCTGAGTGAGAGAAACGTTTGATGCTTGTGTGAGAACGAAAGAGAGATACAAATCGCAGTGAAACACAACCACATACTGTCATTGTTGGCAGAGTCAGAGTTGACCAGAAGCCAGGGAATTCTGAAAAGCCAGCAGGGCCCGTCTGTTCCAGTTTAGAATGGCATTGCGGGGTGGGGGGTGGGGGGGTTGTTTAATGAAATTGCCCGGGTTCACACGTACACATGCTCTGCCTTTCTTTCTTAGGCGCTCATTTTTTGTGTTCTCTGGGTGCTGCCCTGGAACTGTCTGACTCCCCATGGATACTTAGGCTGTGTTATCAGGGAGGTGTGTGCTCTCTCTCTGTTCTTCCTTTCTAAATTTTGTGACCAGGTATTTCAGATTTAGGACAGGAAGGCCTGGCGTGCTATGGTCCATGGGGTCACGAAGAGTCGGACACGACTGAACAACAACAACATTTCAGATTTGGCCCTGAGGATAACTGCGTTTTGCAGCCTGTATAAATTATACATCTGGAGAGTTTGTGGAACTTCTCTCTTACTCTGCATAACTTAATTGTGGTGTTTTTGCTCTATTCTGCCATTTTAAGAACATAAAAATAGCCCTGCTGGATCAGACCAAGGGTCCACCTAGTCCAGCGTTCTGTTCACACAGTGGCCAACCAGCTGCCGACTGGGAACCCACAAGCAGGGCATGAGCGCAACAGCACCCTCCTGCCCATGTTCCCCAGCCACTGGTGTACATAGGCTCACTGCCTCTGGTACTGGAGGTAGCACATAGTGATCAAAGCTAGTAGCCATTGATAGCCTTTTTCTCTAGGAATTGGTCCAACCCCCTTTTAGAGCCATCCAAATTTTGGCGTCATCTCTTCTGCATGGGAAGGGCAAGGGCGCTGAAGCCACACACCAATTACTGGAAGTATTTTTAGCCACTCTCCTGAGATTACAGAAGAACCCACAGTCCACATGCTTTCGAGGATATTGTTGCAGCTTTAAGGACTAGAAACTTGCTTTTCTTTCTTAAAAAGATAACCCTCCCCCCCATCTGCCCCCCCCCCGAGATTTCTCATGCAACTGCCAAACACTGTGCGCTTTCAATTCTTGTGCTCCTATGGAATCACTGTATTCACCCATTTCTGTATAGTAAAGTTGGCATCCCCTAGCAGTAAGAGCTGCACAGGTATGGGCATTCAGGGGTAAACTGTGCTTCCTAAATTTACCATGTGCTCTTGAACGGGATGAGGTCAATCGCACAGGGGCGTGTGTGTGCGCTGAGGAATGAGTGTGCTTCCTGGAAAGTTCTGTGGAGAGGCAAATTGGCATGATGGTCTTCTAACTTTCCAGGCGGCATTGCAACACCCATTTCTGTGGAATATCACGGTCTCATTGTTTCACTTCCTTATAAGTGGAACTGTGTTTAATACTTCTAACTGCACCTTGATTAAAAATGGGTTGGAAGCCAAATAAAGCTGTTGTGAGTGGGCCATAGATCTCCCTTCTCTAAAGAATGGCTTGGGCAGAGAGGGGTCCCCCCCCCAACTTTGGGAACAGATACAATGAGCTCATCGCCTCCGTGGCGCATCTGATTCCTATGATTCACCCTGAAGTTTTGAAACTGATCTGTGGCACTTCTCCTTAATTGTGTGTGGTTATTACAACTCTTTTTGTGTAACTTACTGGCACTGACAACTTCATTTCCCCATCTCATCCCCTGATGTTTTGGTATGTTTCTTGGGGCTTTCTTTGTTCTCAAAGTGGCTTTTTGTGGAAGAACAGTGTGCTTTTGTTTTTAACAGACCGCAGACTGCAGTTCTGTGATCTTTCCTCGGACTGCTTGCTCCATAAAAATTGCCTTTGTGGATCTGACCAAAGATCCTTCTAGCCCAGTATACTGTTTCTGTCAGCAGCCAGCCAGAAGCAGGGCATGAGTCCCTGTGTAGTTTGTTCCTGGCATCTGCTATTCAGAGCGAGATGATCCCTGAACATGGAGGTTCCATTTATCTTTGTGGCAATGAACCATAGAGATACCTGGTCCCCATGAATTTGTCTAATCCACTTTATAAAGCCATCTAAGCAGATTTCCTTACCTTGTGGCAATGAGTTCCATAAGTTAATTGGGCATTGTATGAAGAAGTTTTTCTTCCTTGGCTGTTCTGGATCCGCTGCTGCTCAGCTTCACTGGGCGACCTCTGAGTTTTAGGGGCGACAAAAGTTCCTTCTTTCCACATTATTGTTTTATTCCCATGATCTGAGACTTGGTTTCCCCATCTCTGAAATGGGCTTGATAGTAGTGCTGCTAGCCCTTGGGGAAGGGCTCGTAGCCCCAAAGATTTAAAGAGAGCCAGCGTGGTGTAGTGGTGAGAGTGTTGGACTGGGAGCTGGGAGATCCGGGTTCTAGTCCCCACTTGGCCATGGAAGCTCACTGGGTGACTTTGGGGCAGTCACTGCGTCTCAGCCCAGCCTACCTCACAGGGGTGTTGTTGTGAGGATAACATGGAGAGGAGGAGGATAATGTAAACTGCCTTGGGTTCCTTGCAAGAGGAGAAACGGCAGGATATAAATGCAATAAATTAATAAATAATAAATAAATTATCCCAGAGGGAAGGACAAATAATTGGGTTGAGGTCAGCACATTCCACTCTCTTTGCTGGGGTTGCAGAGGGAGGAACAGGCGAATACCCTGTCCATGTGTCAATTCCACAACTGTGCATGGAAAACAATTGTTTCTATTGAAGCCACCAAACTGCCACAGAGTCCCATGAGCAGCCATTTTACAAAAGGGGCTTGGGTCTGGGGGAGGGGGAAGCTGTGCTTTAAAAAAACAAACAAACTTTGTAAGAACAGGTGCTTTTGAGACTCTGACAGAGATTTGGGGCATCTCCACACCAGCCTAAAATCCTGCATTTAAAACGGGGCTTTCTGTTTCCGTTTTAAATGTAGGATCACAACCACTCCCTTTATATGCGCTTCCTCCCCCCCCTTCTCCCCGTATCTGAGTCTTCCATTCATTATCTTCCATTGATCTTGCTCCTCTTCTTGCCACTTTTCCTCTTTTCAGGGAGGGAACTCAAGCGGGACACAACAGGGGCAATTTGATAGCTCATTATCTGCAATCTATTTAAAAACGGAACAAAGGGCATTTGGTGCAGGAGTCTAAAGAGCCCACAAACTCCCACGAGGGAGCCCTCTCAGTCGCAGGATAAAAGCTCTGAGTGAAGAAAGCCCTGAAGTATCCCAACTGCATGAAATACAGAGCTGTGGTTTCTGATTTAAATCTTTACATAGGAGAGGTAGGGAGGCAAAGGGAAGGTCAGTTCTCTCTCCCTCCTCCCCTTGGCACCCCACTAATTCACCCGGGTCACTAAATGCACTCCATAAACCATGCAAAGCAAAGGGACAGATTCCTGCAGGCACACTTTGCTGTGGTGTTTTCATGTTTTCCCTTTGCACGCATGTTGTTCTCCTGGATTTGTAAGAGCTAGGAAGATACAGCCATAAAAAGCAGCCCAGTATGGACAGGGGTGGCACAGTATAATTTTCCCCACCCTGGCACCCTCCAGATCTGTTGGGCTAAAACTCCCACTGGCCCCATGCTGGCCAGGGCTGATGGGGGTTGTAGTCCAACACATCTGGAGGGCACTAGGTTGGGGAAAGCCACTGTATTATTTTGTGGAGTCCAGCTGTTAGATTTGAAATTTTGACAAACTTATCATAAGGCTGTGGCATTAAGACAGGTCTGAAAAGAGAGGCATGTGCCCTCCCCCATTTCCCCAGCTTTTTCTAAAAGTGTGGCACTGGCGCCATGCTGAGAAGGGAAGCACTCTGTATATGCTTGGAGGCTTATTATATCTTTCTGATATCCCAGCTGTTCCTTTGAGGAAGGGGCTTGGTATGATGATCTTGAGAATATGAATCGTGTGTGAAGTTGTAGCAGAGACAGTAAAATATGGAGGGGGGAGGAGAAGAGGGGGAGCTAAATGGGTGTGGCTAAGGGACATGGGGTGTGGCTAAAAGGACAAGAGCACCTGTAAGCAATTATGCCACCCACTTTTCTTATAGCAATGGGAGCATGTAATTTGGGGCCAGTTTCTACTCTGTTGGCCAGAACGCACCTTCCAAACCCTCTAAGGTTGTCCAGGGCTTGAACACTATTCATAAATCAAATTTTGGGGGTTGGGGAATGGTGAGCAACAGATGCTCTCTGCTGTCTTTTACTAATATTTGTTGGGAATCATTAGAAAGGCAAGTCCAGCCCCAGGCAGACAGACAGAATCAACTGCTGAAGATCCACTGCGTGTCTTCCTTCCTGAGCATTTCCCCAGCTCTGTTTCTAATCTAACTTGTTTGGGTTTTATGGGTGTCTTTTCTGCCTCCACTCCCCAAATCTGTTCACATCTCTTGTTGTTTTTCCTTCCGATGTGCCCCCTGGCATCGAGAGGAGTGGGTTGCCAGTGCCCCCTCCCCTCCTGCCTTCTGAATTTCTGTTGTGAGCCTTGCGAAAGAGGCCAAGCAGATTCCCCCCCCCCCGCTTTTGTTTCCTGAAGTTGTCATCATGTCCAGTAATCCTCTCAGAAGCTGGACTTGTTTTGGCTGCCGTGTGCCATGATCTCATACTCAGAGAACACTAAACTGGGAAGATTTTTCCCTCCTTCTTTTTAAAAAATCCCCCCCCCCCACTGCCTCTTTGTACAGTATGTGAGTGTTTTGTATGAGCTCACTGACCCCACAGGGAGGGAGAATGACATACAAACCGATTTAGCAAACATGAGCTGGAAGTGGATGTTGGGGGCAGAGATGGCTAGAAACAATCCAATGCTTGGCCTTTTTTCTTTTTCTGGAGAGAGACTGATTCTTCCTCTACTCATGGACCAAAGTGGTCCTCTCAGATTCTCAGTTCTTGCTCACCTCGCACTCTCTTTTAAAGGGCTCTGGGCATGTCAGGTGCTGGGACCCTGCTGTTTAAGCTGAGAATGTAGCTGTGATTGTGGGTGTCTTTTATTGAGAGAGCCAGTGTGGTGTAGTGGCAAGAGTGTTGGACTAGGAGCTGGGAGATCTGGGTTCCAGTCCCCACTCGGCCATGGAAGCTCACTGGGTGACTTTGGGCCAGTCACAGACTCTCAGCCCAACCCACCTCACAGGGTTGTTGTTGTGAGGATAAAACGGAGAGGAGGAGGATAATGTAAGCCGCCTTGGGTTCCTTGCAAGAGGAAAAAAGGCGGGGTATAAATGCAATAAATAAATAAACAAACAAATAAATAAATTATTGGTTTCCTTTCCTTGTTGTGTGAACAGGGCAATTATCTATATGAAGCAATATGGAATTAATCCCACGAATGCAGAAGGGGTTGGTGACACTGGGGCCAGCCCAAGCAACTCTTAAGTTGGGCTGATGACTGATTTAAGAAGTCTTGGATGACTGTTCTGTCTTCTGGTCGATTGGTTACATTTAGAATTGCATATTGCCAAACTCCCCAGTATAGACTGCCTTATCGAGGTACTGAAGGAAGTGTGAGAGCTTATAGTTCAGTGAACAAAAGCTGTTCCTTGTTGGTAAAAAAGGAAAGGCCTTCTTTAACATGTTCTGGTCCAATCCTTTTGCCAGGTCTTTTGAGGCTCAGAACCTGGGAAGTAAAGAGCTGTGCCTGGCAAATCAGAGAGTGGAGTCTGATGGAATGGGGTGGAGCTTAGTCTTGGCAGCAACAGCAGGTGAAATAGGGGTGGAGTCTAGGGGTACCTGTTAGGGGCAGAGGATGGCACGTGGCCAATTGAAGTTGAGCCTGATGAACGTGGGAGGTAGAGCAAATAGCAAAAGCATCAGCAGTGTAATGGCCGCTCACAGGGATGCAGCCCTGGCATTTTTTTTTAATTAGCAGGGACTCTGATGTCATCTGCCACCTCCCCTCAGAATTTCCTGTTCCCTCTCAGCTTAGCTGCAAACAAGGCAGTAGCTAGGGGGAAATGAATTTCCCTAGGAACAATATATTGTTCCTTGTTGTCATGCGAAGTATTTGGGTCTAGCTTGCTCCTGAATGAGCAATTAAGACCCATGAGTGTTACAAAAAACTTGCTCCTGGTGGAGACCTAACTGCTAGAAGTGGTTTGTTGATATAGATCAACACCTCTGCCTGCATTTTTGGATTCTTTGGTGGGGGGGGGGGCTGTAGAGACTGTCATGATGAGTGCCTGCCCGCCAGAATATACCACTGTGCCACTGAAAAGCACTCCAAGCAAAAGAACTCCATATCTTATCAAAGGCTAGCGTTACTAGAACTCCTGAGGCTCAGATCCTGAAATACAGGGGGTGGAGCTTGGAAGATAGGAGGTGGTGCCAGGCAGATCCTGGAGCAGAATTTGGTGGGATAAGGGCGGAGCTTATTGGGGCCTGGAATGGGCAGAGAAGGACACCTGGTCAGGAGAAGAACCTGGCTGTGAATGGTGTCCTACTGATGTATCCTGGTTAAAGTGTGTGTGTGTGACTAATAGCAGAGCTCTTGTGCCAAGCAGAAAATAGCCCCCTGCCTCCTTGATAGTTCTCGCCCCACACCCTGAGATGTTCTCTTTCCCACCAGAGACCTTGAGAAGGAGGCTGAAGCTTTGAGTCAAACTCTAAGTAGCCCTTCAGGTGTTTTGACCTGAAACTTGCATCAGCCCTAGCCAGCATAGCCCAGGGTGAGGGATGATGGGTGTTGTAGATTAAAACATTTTGAGGGCTACAAGGTGCCCACTCATGCCCTGAGTAGGCCAGAACAGCTTCAAGATAAGCAAGTGTGCAACACTGATTTGCAGCCCTGTCTCATTAAGATTTATCTCTGCAATTGGCTGGTTCCCACCAATGGATCAACTAAGGATTTCTGTGTTGCATTTCAGAACTAAAAGGTTCTCCCAAAGCAGCTTACAAACTGCAAGATTACAAATATAATACCAAAGAACAGCACATTAAAGCCATGCTACTGTTCCATAAAATGGAATAAGCAAAAGAGCAGCAGTTGAACATCGGAAGAGCCCTGCTGGATCAGACCGAGCGTCCATCTAGTCCAGCGTTCTGTTCACACAGTAGCCAACCAGCTGCCCACAGGAAACCCACAAGCAGGACACCAACGCAGCAACATCCCCAACAGCACTTCTGTCCCGATTCATCTGCTGCCCCACCCATAGCACTTGCCTGGATTAACCTTCAGCTTGTTTCCCCTCATCCATCCCAGAACAGCCTCCAGACCCCTGTTCAGAAGTTTCACAGCCTCCCTGGGATCAGTAGATGGAACTGAGAGGTAGAACTGTGTGTGTCATCCACACATTGATGACAGTTTAGCCTAGGGGTGGGGAATGTGTGGCCCTCCAGATGTTGTTGGACTACAGCTCCTATGATCCATCACCATTGGCCAGGGACTGATGGGAGTTGCAGTCCAGCAACAACTGGAGGGTGACATGTCCCCTGTTGCTACATTAGGTCAAACCTCTGGATGACTTTTCCCAGCAGCTTCATGTAGGTGTTAATCAGCATGGGGGACAGGATGGAACCCTGTGATACTCAAAGGCTGATGGGCATGAAGTAGAAGTCCCCCCACACCACCAAATGGGTATGTCCCACCACAAAGGTAACACTGTGCTTCTCAGCTCCAGTCCAACCAGGCAGCCCAGAAGGATCCCATGGTCAATGGTGCTGAAAGATGCCTAGAGGTCCAGGAGAACTAACATGATCACACTCCCTGAATCACTTCCCCGGTACAACTCGTCAACCAGGGTGACCAGAGCTGTCTTCCCCTGTAACTAGGCCAGAAGCCACATAATCAGTAACCCCCCAGACTGCCTGGCTTTGAGATGCCACTACCCTCTCCATAACCTTGCTTAGGAATGGAACATTCCACACTGGGTGATACTTGTCCAGAACCATAGGATCCAAGCTTGATTTTTGCTCTGCAGCACAAGTCTTGGCAGCACCCCTTTAAGAGTGGTCGGCATGAGCCCTTGCCCTTAATGAAGCTTTCTTTACTTCACAGGCCTGGGCAGTAACCCTGGCAGTCTTTAGGAGCCAGGAAGGGCAAGGGTCTAGATCGCAGGTGATAGGTCTCAAACTTCCAAGCGGCTTGTCCACATTCTCAAGTTGCACAAGCTGAAAGATATCCAAAACAACTTGGCCAGATAGCGTCCTGGCTGTATCCCTATCTGATACCATCGAAACGACAGTGTTTTAAGTCGGTACAGATATGTACCATATTAATCAGTAGGATAGTTGATTCAGGGTGCAATCCTATGCATGTTTAGGCAGAAAAAAGGCGTACAACTCCCAGCATTTCCTCACCAGCATGGTTGGCTGGGGGATGCTGGGAGTTATAGGACTTTTTTCTGTCTAAACCTGCATAGGAGTGCACTCTAACCTGCTAATTTTTGAAAGCTAGATTAAATAGGACAATATTTTCATGAGCAGCAGTGAAATATGCATGTGATCAGATTGGTGTACCCCAAACTGAAAACAATAAATCTGGAATTGCTTACTGTTTCTTTTGATCGGGGGAGATCTATGCTGCATGTGTCCGATTGGTCCATCTTCCCCTCTTAATGGTGCCTCGAATCCACTGTTGTGCATTCCTTCACGGCTGGCTAAAGTGAGGCCATGAATTGCTTCCTTCATCCCCACCCCTTCCGCAGCTACTATCTGTGAAAGTTCCTCCCCGGTGTTTTGTTTCGTTAGGATGTGAAATTCTGTATTTAACAGTGCTGGTGGATGGCACAGTTGGAACTTTGTCCTACGGTCTGGCCTGACCTGCTGGTAACCCCCTAATCCTGATCTCTCTGCGGGCTGCTTATATGGAGGAGAAAAGAATTTTGTTGCCACCATGACTCATGCGGTCCTCAGCTTCTCTGAAGTGCAGTCAGGAAAAGGATGGGGCTGGGGGAGAAGGCTAAGGCAGCCCCCGCCATGCAGTGGATTCTGTGGTGGAGATGTGAAGAATCAGCTGCTGGTCCCCCCCTCCCCTGCTCCTTGCTTGGGTTCCCGGTTACCGCTGACCCATGCAAGGTTCAGGCTGGTGACCTGGACAGATGAAGGCCTCCTGTGCCCCATTACTAATCTCCCCTCACTGTTGGCATGTAATTCCTTAAGCTGTGGTAGGATGTTTTGTGACTGGCTCAAGTAAGGGACTGACGTTTCACGAAAAGGACATGGGTGGCTAGAAATATGGGGGAAGACGAAGGGGAAACAGTGAGATGAGTACATTGGGCACTTCTACCCTCTTCCTTCCACCCCCCCCCGCAACACCCCCCCCATCACCCCCCCCCATCACCTCCTCTCTGTCATATGTTGTCAGACACAGCCTTATTTTCCTATTGGGAGGAAAGTTCATCAGAATTTAGATTGCAAACTCATTGGGGTAGCAACATGAGTCACCAGTTTATGTAACTCGGCTGAGTAACTATGTAGAGTGATGACCATATAGAAGTTGGGGCCGGCACCAGACTTTGGTGGGCCCTCAGGCACGGCACTGTCGACGTGTCCTCCCGCTGTCAAACTTTTGCCCGCACTGGCCATATCGTTCGCCGACCGAGCAGGGCCTCATCCAATGGTATTTTCCGGGGCAAGCGGTGACAATGTTTGATGGGAGCATAGCTGACTGCCAGCTCTGCTCCCATTCGGACGCACAGCCTCCCGGCGTAGAAACATGTTGTGTGAGGGCTGGTGAGGTGAGTGGCTGGCTGCTTTGGCTTCTGCATTGGCCAGCTGCCATCTTAGTTTACCTCAAATGCCAACATAATCTTAGATGGCAGCCCAGCATGGAGTTGAGCGGCTTGACTCCCCCAAAGGTGCTGCTGCCCACTAGGGAAACATGTCTGTGCCACGGGATCAGCATAGTCAGGGAGCAGGTGGGCCCTTGGCAGCTGCCCAATCATGCTGACCCCTGATGCTCGTCCTGATACAAATAATATTTTTGTAGCCCCCTCTAAATAACAGCGTCTCTTAATTTATCTTCTTTCTTCAGTGGCTATGCCCGCTCTCCTCCTTTCCACCCTCTCCCCTGTAAACAAGATACCTGCATGTAGCGCTATCAATGCAGAAAGTGAATTGACTTTGGGAATCAATCTGAAGTTGCTTATTCTTGAGAAGGTTCAAGGTCCGTATAATGGCTTCCAGGCTTTCCGCTTTCTGAGAACAGCTGAATTTGGCTTTCTTGGAGAAGATGCAAATGGAGTTAAGAAAAGGCTGGTGAAGGGTGCAGAAGGCACCTTATAATATCGCCCAGTGCTGTTTTGTTTTGGATGGTGATCATGAGCATTTTGAATATACAAAGCTCTCCACAAATATTACCTCAGTGATCCTCTCAACAATCCTGTACGGTATGTCAGTATTGCTGTCCTCATATTGCAGATGAGAAACTGAGGAAGGTAGAGTGTGGGTCACCTCAGGGGTACAATGAGATTGTGGCCGAGGTAAGATTAAAATCCAGGAATTCTCCTCTGCAAATCTTGGTGTTTGAATATTCCCCCAGATACTCTGTGAGTACTTAATATTCATCAAATACTTGATGCCTGTATTTGACATGTGGTGATGTTTGAGTTCAGTAATTGCCATTTGGCAGCATTTGATAACTGACACGAAATGGCGTTTTTGACTGTTGGCGTGCGATGGTATTGGACTGCTGATATTCAGTGGAATTCAGTACTTGACAGTTGACAGCTGTGACTTTCATATTTCACACTTGCCAAAAACAAGACAAGATGTCCCCATGTTTGAAGTGCTGAGGTAAAAGTGTGCGCTTACTCTTGAGTTTAATTTTTGACATTTCTCCTTGTTTCAGTGGTCCTCCTTCTAAAATCAGTATGGAATGAAAGGCCAGATTAACATAAGATGGTGAGAACACACAGCCACGGACACCAGGGTCACGCAATCCAATGAACTGACAGGGATTTTATTGTTGGAGGTGATGTGGACGGGGCCTGTACCCCGTAGTGCAGTCCTCCCCAACCTGGTGCCCTCCAGATATGTTGGACTACAACTCTCATAATCCCTGACCATTGGCCATGCTGACTGGGGTTTATGGGAGTTGCAGTCCTCTGCAGTCACCTCTGATATATTCATTTTTGTAAGTGGCCTCAGACATTTTTGGGAGAGATGGGATGGCTATGTAATAGATTTCTGTCTGCTGGGGGATTCAGCCTGTGTACTACCAACCACCCAGCTCTGGCAAATTGTCTCGGGCCACCTCTGGCTGGGTGGAACCTCTAAGGAGACCAGGCTGTTAAGGAAACTCCTTGCACCTATAGGCCTGAGTCGGTCTGGTGATATTCCTTGTCTTCTATAAAAGCTTCGAGTCAAGCTTTCTCACTGGCCCGAGTAGCAAGGAGACCTGTTCTTGCCAGGGCCAGCTCTGCTATTAGGCAGAATGAGGCCATCGCCTCCCGCAGCAGATGTTGTGGGGCGGCAGCCACCTGAACTCCCCAGCTAATCTCCTGTTTGAGGATGGAGTTGTGTATGCCATACAGCTTGTCCCAGGCCCCCAAAATTAGCTTCAGCTGTGGTGGTAGACATTACCCCATTGGCAGTGTTGAAGTAAGATTCAACTTCCAGTCCAGCTGGCTTCTGTATATGGAAAGGAGAGGGGGCGCCATCTTTCCCATTGCCTCAGGAAGCGAATGGTCTTGGGCCAGTCCTGGCTGTTGCCCCCCGCACGCCACATCTTTGTCTTTGCTTCACTGTGCTCCAGTGGAGGCTGTTGGCGCCACACCTTGGGTAGCTCCTCTGAAACCTGAAGCGTATTCACTACCCCACTGATGTCAGAGCCACCAGCCCCCACTGCTCTGCCCTCCATTGCACATGGGAGTCAACTCTGGTGAATGCGTGTCCCGGACTTAGGCCTGACCATACTTGGAACAGGCGCCAGAGGCTACATGCGTTCCCAAATACAAGAGAAGAGAATTTTGTGTTGGGAGTGGGGCCTCGGAGGGCTTGATCGCGGCAGTTGGTCGAGCAGCGTCTAGGAGGGAAGGATGTGGTTGCTGGGGGTGCGGTTCACACTATTCAGGAAACCACCTCGAAAGTGAAAGCGGAAGCTCGGCAGTCCTGCCCGTCTGCCAGAATACGCTCTTGTCTGCGTGGAGATGCATCTCCAAACAGGAAACTGGTGAGCTACATACGTCAAAGCAGGCATCTCTTCTAGGAAAGCCACTCCTGTTGCCGGGGTGCCTACGTCTTCGCCGGAGGGCCCTTCTTGGAGCCAAACACTACCTCCTCTCACAGGCCTGGCTGGGATTTCTTGTTGCGAACAGTGTCACACTTACCACCAGGTGTGGTCCGTAGCAGCCAGAGTTAGAGAGTTTGGGTTCCACTGAGGCCAAAGGAGTGGGAGATGAACGGAGCTGATTCGTGGGGTGCAAAAAGCCTCGAGGACAGGGCTTTGAGTTGTCACCTTGGTTCCTGAAGAGGCAACCAGCAGCTGAAAGCAGGAGTGTGCTGGGATGAGCCGGGGGCTGTGCAATGGGGGGAAATGGTATTTGAGAAGCCTGGTAGCAGGGACTGAGGTCTGTAGCATCTGGAACAGCAGAAACGTTGCTTCAGCAGCCGCTAGATCTCAGACGAGCCCTTCCATGTCTTGAGCAGGAGTTGCAAGAGATTGAAAAGGGGCAGAATTCAATCTTTGAGATGGGTGCTATGAATTTGCTGGGAGGCCTCAGGGAGGCTTTTGCTGGCCTCAGCCAGACGCCTCTAGGGGAGCATAAGAAGCTGCTTTACGCTAGGCCAGGCTCTTTGTCCATCAGTGCTGAGGGATTGAACCTGGAACCTTCTGTGTGCAAAGCATCACTCTGCCACTTCAGCTGGTGCCCTTCCCCAAGGGAGCAGAGAGCTGTAGGTGATGGGCTAAGCAGTGCAGAAAGATCAGCATCTGGCAACCTACCCTTTGCCTCGCAGAGGGCTTCAGGGGGTTTCTCCTCCTCAGTCTCCCTCAGATGGATTTGGACCCTGCAGGAATTTGGGTTTGGGTCCCTCTGGCTCAAGATCTCCAGACCTGAGGGGCTGGGTCCATGACACCCCTCGTCTGAGTCTTTGGCTCACAACAGCTTTCTGTTCTTCTCCCTTGATGCAGCACCCAGCCTTAAAGGCAAGCGGAAAAAGAAGAGCATCCCCATGGCAGAGAGCGAATCTGAGAACACCTGGGGACTGTACCCAGCAGAAGAACCTGCAGGGGGAAGTCCTGGTGAGGAGGAGCATCAAGGCGCTCCGGAGAAGCCGGACCAAGCGGTGAGTGAAAATAATGATAAAGTCACGATGAAAGCAAAGGGTTGAATCTTAACAGATGATGTGTTCCTTCCACGTTTTAGATCTTGGCCTCTGCATCTCATATCTAGGTTTTAGGCCAATCTCTAGGTGATTTGGGTACATCTTATTGTTAGACTGCAGCTCCTATCATTCCGATGGTCAGGCTGGATGGAAATGATGGGGGAGTTGCAGTCCTAAACATCTGGAGGTCCCAAGTTGGGGACGGCTGACTTAGTGCCATGAATGACCATGGCAATTTACAAGCTAACATAAGGTGTGTGTGGGGTGGGGTGGGGACAAAAATAGATCTCAGCTTTGAGCACTATAAAATCTAAATTTCAACAACAGTGGGGACAACAGAGAAAGTGGCGTGATAGGAAGAATGTGTACTGATGCAGTTAGTTAGTTACACTTCAATCCCACCTTTCCGCCAAGTATCATGGGGGCAGAGAATGCAATGGTCCTGCCCCTCTACTCATAACTTTACAACAACCCTGTGTGGAAGGTTAGTGACAGGCCCAAGCTCACCCAGTGGGCGTCATGGTTGGGTGCAGATTTGAAGCTGGGTCTTTGGGTCTAAATCTGGCACACTAAGGCTGCATATGCATATAATGCTATACCAAAGCAGACAACTTCTGGCCCTCCTGATGTACTGGACTACAACTACCATCAGCTCTAGTCACCATAGCCAATGGAGTTGTAGGCCAAAACATCTGGAAGGCCCACTGCTGTGCTAAACCATGCTATAGCACAGCCTTTCCCAACCTGGCACCTTCCAGTTGAACTACATCTCCTAATATTCCTGACCCACTGGTCATGCTGGCCTGGCCTGATGGGAGTTGTGGCCTTGCATTTGTTTTGGACTTCAAGTTGCCCACCCCTGGTCCAAAACATTCCCCCTAATACATGGGTTTAGTATGGAAGTTCACCTAAGATACTCATTTCTTTGCTAAGATAATGCATTTTATTGTAATTTTCACAAATATATGCATTTTTGCATGCATGATTTCTGAATATACACATTTTCTATGCATTTTCAGATTGGAGAATTCCATTGCAGCATTTGGAGAACTGCAAATTTTTAAGGATATCTGAGTTCGTTTGCATATTGGGTTGAAAGAGAGAAATGTGAACTGAACAAATTTCTCCCCAATCGCTAGTTTAGGGATAATGTGAAACCGTAGGGTAACTGTAGTTTGAGCTTCCTGCCATAGAGCAGGCAATCCATCACTTAGAGCTGCTTCTTTGCTTCCCCCCCACCCATCTTTTCAGCCCTCAACTTTATATGTTCATCCCCATCTCCATGGTGCAGTAGCCCTTGAGATGGAGTGATGGCTCTAACTGTGGTTTATCAAGGCTCAGTGAATTCATGTTATGTCTGAACCCAACCAGCATTTCCCCCCCTTTTAATGGAATGGGTTGTATGTCTGGTTGTGACTGAATTTCAGTGGCAACAAAATTGGAGTTGGAGGAAAACATGGAATTTCAGAAATTCCAAATTTAAATTTACATCTCTTCACATTTATATCTAGTACCAGATTTTGAATTTTGCCTATATTTTGTTTCAGCCTAGGAAAAACTAGCAACATGCTCCCTCCTTGAGACTCATGTTAAAGATGGGTAAACTTTGGCACAGCAAGTGTGAAATTAAAGGTCCTAGAATCCTGTAGAAGGGCTGGCATTAGGACCCAGGAGTTCTGACACAAATCTGCACCATAAGACAATCCTTCCAAGCACGATTGGAATCTAGATTCCTGGAGTGCCAGTTGCTGATTTGCGCATGATGTATTTTGTATTCCTACAAACACGAACGGGAGCTTCCTCTCCCCTTTGCATTCTGTTTCTTCGATGGCAATAACTAGCAGGTGATGGTGAGTGATATAAAAAGGAAAGGAAGGAATGGTTGCTCCATTGAGGTGATCTGCCTGAAGTTGCGCTGTGACCCATCAGCTGAAGACAACTGGTGTAGAATCCTGGTGACATGAAATGGCAAAAAGTTACATTTGGCCCAGTAATGCTGGCTTCCTTCAAACGGCATTTTGCAAATTGGGAGCTAGTTGGGGGATGCATTCTCCCCTCCCCTTCCTCTTCTCCCTTTTCTTTCCTTGTCTACATTAACCATGGTTCAGCATTAGATCAGCACTAATGCAATCTGTGGTTCATGCTAACCAGAGTGCCCATCTTAACTGGAGTTTACAAATCTCTGTTAAGATGGGAATCCTGGTTAGCACTGACCATGATTAATTAACGTTGGTGCAGATGTGTTGCTAAATCATGGTTAAGACTAACAAGGGAAGTGGGGGGAGGATGAAGCCTGTGTTGTTGAAGCTGGCTCCCAGAGCAAATGGATGGTAGGAAGCCAACCTTAACATCTGCACTAGAAATGTATATGTATTTGCTCCTTGCTCCTTCATTTTGGGCCTGCTTCCATGATCACTTATCCTGGGATAACAGTTCTGGAACTTCATCTTCTAAATTGTTGACTTATTGTAGGTGTGATTTTGAAGTTGAAGCAAGTTGATGAGCAAACCAGTTCAAACATATCTTAACAAGCTGAGAAGCTAAGGTTGTTAGCTTTGGAACAAGCCAGGATCATAAACCAACCATGGCTTAAGATCCTGGCTTGTTCTGAAGCTGGTAACCATAGATTCCTGTTTCACCCAATCTGTGAAACTATGGTTAATTAGAGACTTCCTGGTTTAATTGTGGCTCATGTGAAGGGAGGAGCAGAGGGGTTGCATGCATGGATCGTTCAAAGCAGCTCTAAGTTCCCTGGTACAATTAGGGGTTTGTGACACCACTCCTATTGTTGTGGCATTTAGAAATGTCTGTGTTGGCAGTGAGTGTTTTTGTGTTTTTTGCCCAGGGCTGCAGGTGGGTTTAAGTAAGAAATGGAGGAAAACTGTCAAAATTTCCAAGCCAGAGGTGTTAACATGAAACTGAAAATGCAAGTGTTTTGTATGTTGGGGAGAAAAAACCTTTGTGCACTTCAGAAATGAGTTCTCTGTTGCCAAGAAATAACACTCTCTCCTGAGAAATAGGTTATTGGGGAAAATCCTCTCTTCTTTGTCTCACCGTGACCCCCTGGGCAAAGAGAATCTGCACCAAATGAATTGTGCAGAATTTGGATTGCTTTGGTGAGGAGCAGGGCATACTCTTCCACAGCTATTGTGGCTGACATTTCTAGCTGTTGATGCCTAATCTTCTCCTTGATCGCTCTCCCTTCCTCAATTCAAGAAAATAAAAATAAAATCTAAATGGTTTGACAACCTGAATAATAAATGTGGAGTCAAATTTCATTTGGAACACAGGCATGGGGCATGGAGAAGGCATAGAAAACGGGACAGAGGCTGGTGGTGGTGGTCCCATCTAAGCACCTGGGAATCTCCCATAATTGCTTCTGTGTCTTCTGCCCAGCAGTCTTGACATATCCACCCTGCCAAGCAAAACTGGCTTGAGGTCCAGCTCAAACAGAACCCACCAAATTGCCACTTAGGGTGCAATCCTGTGCGATTGCAGCCAGTAAGACGGAAGGCTCCGAGGCTTCTGAAGAAGGCATGCCCTGCCGGGCTGATGCTGGCAGGATGGGAGGAAGATGGAGGTGATTTCACCTCTTGCTCTTCCATAAATAAAATCAAACTCTAGATGGGCTCCTGAGCCTATCTAGCTTGCTTACTTGTGGTGAGCAGGGGCGTGTGACAGAGAGGTGCCACGGTACTTCAGATCCCGGCCTCTCCTCGCCCACCAGAATGCCCTTTTTTCTTTCTTCCCGAAGCCAAGTTTGCAGCTTTGGGAAGTAGCCACTCGAGTAGCCATTCTTTCAGCAACAGCTGCAAGGGGACAGGGGGAGGGCTCAGAACCCAGAATCCCCCTCCCGAGGTCATTCTCTCAGGTCCATAAGATTCCTGTCTTAGCGTCCATTTATAACGATCCAGGCCTAGGAAGGTACTGCAGAATTCATCTCTCACCTCGCAGTTGTATAGTACCTTTTGTTCAAGCAGTTGAGGGTGGCATCACCCCCCTCCCCACCTGTTTTATCCTCACAATAATCCTGTGAGGTAGGTTAAGCTGGGAGACAGTGACTGGAACCAAGCGCACACAAAAAAGAAGAGAGAAGTGATTCTGAAAGTGCCTGAAATATTTATTCTGCTCAACATGTTTCAGAAATACAATTCCTTCTTCAGGGGAACTCCTCCTTGAATTAGTTTCAACAAAGGAAGGAACAGAAGGGCTCATTCCTGCCTATTTGTGGGAGGGTGAGTGAAAGCCCCTGAAGAAGGAATTGCATTTCCGAAATGTGTTGGGCAGAATAATAAGTATTTTGGGCACTTTGAGAAATGCTTCTCTCTTGTTTTTGTGCAGCATCCAGTGCTTTTCTGTTCTGCTGATTGCAGAACCAAGGTCACCCAGTGAGCTTCATGCCTGAGCAGGAGTTGGACCCTGGAATACTGTGACCCAGTCGTCCCCTGGGCCACACTGAGTGTCATTGTTAGATCAGCGTGGTTCATAGCAGACAGTGATTTTAGAAGAGTTGAAAGTAGTGTGATGCAGGAATATTTGCCTTTAGTGTACACATGAATGTATGTTTCTTTTGAGCTGCCAGAAGCGCTGGTCAAGCAGGTTTTGGAAACAATAGAAACACCTGCAAGAGCTGTTTGACCAGAGCTGATGGTGGGAATGAAGCCTGTATCATATTACCTCTGATAGACTGGGGTGGAAAGGGACTGTTTTCTCTCTCCAGCAACGCTTCCTAATTCTCATAATCTATGCCGAGTTGCAGACTCCAGATTTCCTAAGGGCAGAATCTGGATACACCCATCCCATCGGTGGGAAATATACCATGGAAGAGCACTTCAAATGCTGTCAGCTTGGCAGTCTTGCTGGTTCAGAATTAGCTTCGTTTGAAAAGAAAACCAGTCCCATAAATAGCGCCACAGCTAAAATAACACGTCTATCGTGAGCGGGGAAAATAATAGAAAGGAGCAGAAGTTCTGGGAGCTGAGCAGCTGCCTTGACCAAAAATAGCAACAAGTTTTATAACTCTGGAAAATTTAGAACAAACAAACGCAAAACGTTTTTTTAGCCGAGGGAGTGTGAGAGCGAGAATTTGTGCTGCTCTGTTTTCCTGGAAACAGCCTCTCATGTTCTCACACATCTCCAGCGCTCTGACCAAGTTGGAGGCCTGCCCAGCAACCCAACATAATACACTCAGCATCTCTCTTTAAGCTGAACAAGCTGGTTACTCTTCGTAGCTAATAAATTGCCTCCGACCACAAAACAGCTCTTGACGGGATTGAGCAGCCGCAGTCTTTTTGTATGGAGGGGGAAAGGAGACCGATCCAAGCTGTGGAGGCATTTCTTCGGCAAGTGCCATACCTTGGGGGAGAGAGCGTGTCTTGCATGCAGAATGTACGTTTAGGCACACGTCTGTCCCCCCCCACACTCCCCGTTCCTGATTAAAAACAATTGATGCTGCCACGATAAAACAAGTGGCAAAGAACCTAAAAATGAAAACCAAATTGAAAGTACGGGTTCAGTAATTTCCTTTAAGCAGACCTTGAACTATTTTGTTTTGCTCTGCATTTTAATGACTTTCTGTGCACGTTGGCGTGTTAGCTGCTGTTGTTTGTAGTTGTGACTGGGTCTAATTGTAGTCTAAATATTGTGTGCTTTATTGTTTCCTAAATTTTGTGAGTTGCCTCAGGAGATTTTTTACCATGGAAGGTGGGGTATAAATATATTAACTGTTACTTCGGCTCAAAATTGAGAGTTACTGGGGGGGTTGTTTGTTGTTGTTCCACCCCCACCCCCAGCTTAATTTATTTCACCGCCACCGCTGCAGCGTTACCACAGTCCAGTTCTGAATTCTCTGGCCCCTTCCAGGCCTGCTACCTGATCTGCTTTCAGCTGGAGACATTGGGACTGAACCTGGGGCCGTCTCCATGCAAAACAGGTGCTTTACTGCCAAGCTGTTGTCCTTCCCCATGAAATAGTCCAAATGCACTTGAGGTTGTTGGAAAAGAAGACGGTTGCGGGCTGCGTTAAACTTCTGTTGCAGCCCTCACTGTGCTGTCTGGAGAAACATGCTCCTTGTTATTCCCTTCCCCTGCTAATTGACTCAGGGGTTGCAGGTCACGAGTTCCAGTGCTCTGGCTTATGCAGCTGTTCAAAATGAAAACAGGATTCCATCTGTTTTCTGTTTCTACCAGAGCTGATGATTTTGGTCCCATAAGAAGCAGATTTCTTAAAATTAGAAACTGACTTAAAAACTGGCCCTTCTGAAGCTGTTTTACAGATACGGGGTGATCGGGTGGACCAGGAATGGGAGTGGGCAGACATTGAGTTTACACTTCTAGCCCTGATCTGGGGGGTTAAGGTATATGCTGTCTAATGGTTAACAGCAGGGCCATTTCTGATGGAGTGAGACAGCTGGCTCCGGAGGCAAAACTCTGGCACTGTGAAATGGCAACAAGTAGCTTTTTGGCTTTTCTTTGTTCGCTTTGCCCATTGGTTGCATTTGTGCATACTTGTATGTACCCTAACTCTCAGCTCTGCATGTTGCAGTGTGTTTGGGTTTTAAAACTGCTTTTTTGGCACTTTACAATGTTTGAAGAGGGGATGCAGGGGAAGGGCTGTAGTGTAGTGGTAGAGCACCTGCTTTGTATGCAGAAGATCAAGCCCTCCTCCAGGTGCCTCCTCCAAAGGAGGCTTGGAGGGCGGCAGCAAGGAGAAGGAGGGCCTTCTTGGTGATGGCCCCCCAATTATGGAATGACCATAGAATGACTGCCTGGCACCGGTATTGTTATCTTTTTGGCACTAGGTTAAGACCTTCTTTTCTCGGGCATTTGGCAGCATATGATGAGGTTTTAATCAGGTCCATGATTTTTTCTTATTGTTGATTAAAATTGTTTTAGGTGTGTGTGTGTGTGTGTGTGTGTGTGCATGCGCGCGTGCTGTCTGCTTATATGTTTGTATGTAAATTGTTTTTATAATGTATTTTTAAGGTTTTGCTCTTTGGAAACTGCCCAGAGAGCTTCAGCTATTGGGTGGTATAGAAATGTAATGAATGAATGAAATGAATGAAGTTGCCAGGTTCAGTTCCAGGCATCTTCAGACAGGGCTGGAAAAGAAGATCCCTGTTTGAAGCCCTGGAGAGCCACTGCCAGTCAGTGTAGACCGGTTGGGTAGAAGGTAGAGCTCCAGATTTTTTGGACATCAACTCCCAGAAGTCCCTGCCAGCATGGCCAATGGGATGCTGGGAATTGAAGTCCCAAACCTCTGGAGACCTACTGTCTGCCCAAACCTGGTGTGTACACCACCTTTCCAAAACCTGGTGCCTACAGATGTATCGGATATGACCTACATCCAGCCTGGGCATGCTGGATGTGGGTGATGAGAGTTGTAGTCCAACACATCTGGAGGGCCCCAGCTTGGGGAAGGCTGGTACTGTGTCAGTACTGTGCCAGATGTATCAATGGTCTGACTTGCTGTAAAGCAGCATCCCAGGTTCTGTGGCGGCTTGAATAGCTCACCTCATCCCAGCAACGTATGCATTTAGGTGCTCCTCTTCCAGGTTTGGGAGAAGGCCAGCTAAATTTTCTGCCTCAGGTACCCACACGTTTGAGGTTGGTTAGAAGAGGATTACAGGCCAAGCATTTAGAATGCCACGTATTCTTCACTTAAGACTTGAGACACATTTCTACTTCAAAGATGCATCAGTTTTGTACTCTAAGTGTCATGGCTTCTCCCAAAGACTCCTGGGAGTTGTAGTTTGGTGAAGGTGAAGGGAAGTTGTCCACTGGAGATTTCTTAGGAGCCAGACCATCAATCCATCTACCCAGTAGGGATGTTGGAGAAACCTGCCACAGAATCAGATGAGTTCGAATTTCTGTGTATCCAACCCACAGATTCCTTAGTGGACCAGCTTTTCCTGAGCTGCGTGGGTTCCACAGCCTTGTGGACTGTTTTTGTTTTACTTTCCAGAATTTTATACAAATTTAGCCATAGAAAAAAATACATAAAATGAAAAAAACCTGGTCAAAAATGTGCATTTTCCCCATAGCCTAATGCATGAAAATGCACATTTGCTTGGGGGGGGGGGGATTGGTGTATTTTGGGAGGGATTTGCAAATTTGCGCAAGTGTGAATTTGTGTAAGTTCAGGAAATTGGGGAAAAATCCAGTTCCATCAGCAAGCAGATGATGGAATGAAAGGCACCGAGCAATCCGGGAAACGCAGATGGAACGGGTTTTACAAAATCTGCACATCCCTGCTACCCGGTAGTGTCTGCTCTGAGTGGCGATGGATCTTCCAGAATCCAGGCAGAGAAGGTTCTTTCCCATCCTCGGTGCTCGAGATCCTTTTGAGAGGAGATGTGGGGCATTGAACCTGAGGCCTTCTGGATGCGAGGCGGGTGCTCTTCGCCTGAGCCACCCCCAGACTCTCGCTCAGATGACGTAAACCTGTGTCTGTCTGTAGCATAGACAAGCCCTTGTACTTTGCTTGTGTGGGCGAGCTCTTGCTGGAGTCCTCCGAAGTTTGGACTGCTGCCAGGGTGTGTCTTCAGCTCAGCGGCTGGGGCTTCTGCAGCACCTAGCTGCACCTTCTGGGCTTCTCTTCTGCAGTTGGGGATTGCCTGACAGTGTGCCGTTTTCCCCTCAGGAATCTCCAGCCACGAAGCCGGAGAGCCCTTCCGAAATTGAGCAGAAGAGCCCTGCAGAGGAGTCAGGAGATGAGCAGACGCCGAGCAGCGAGAAGGAAGAGGAGCAGTCTTTCCTGGTCAGCCTCTACAAGTTCATGAAGGAACGTCACACGCCCATCGAGAGGGTGCCTCACCTCGGCTTCAAGCAGAGTATGTCCTGTGCCGCCTTCTCTGGGGTGGGGGCCTGCATTCTCAGATGCCCTCCTCTTTCTCCAGGCTGTGTGTGTGTGAGGGCCAGCCCTATCATTAGTCAGAATGAGGTAATTGCTTCAGGCGATGGATGCCGGGAGGCGGCGGCAACACAGTGGAGGAGAGAGCTCTGGACCATGCGGCCTCCGTGTACCCCCTGAACTAGCCTGGTGCGTTCAGGTGCAGTGGAGGAGGCTGCCCCATATTCTGTGTTGGTCAGAGTCTTCTGCTGTTCCAGTTGGCTTTTGTACATGGAATGGGAGGGGGTGCCATCTTATTTTTGCTTCAGGTAGCGAAATGCCTTGGGCCAGCTCTGGTGTGTGTGAGAGAGAGGGTGAGAGAGAGGATGGAAGTGAAACTAATATCAAGGGCAACCATGAGGCACGCTGACAGTGCCATTTTGAATGGCTGGCCAATTTGTAATTCTTCTGTTGCCAAACCTCTTCCCCCCTGCCTGTTTTGGAGTTTGTGCACACACTTTCTCAAATGCCCTTTTCATGCTGAGAAAGCAGCCCCCCCTCCTCAAAAAGACAGGCTAGCCTGCTGTCCCCTGAGCCAGTTATCCTGGCCCCTTCCATTCTTTGAGGGTAGGGATGTGGGTGATGCTACCACAGGGGAGGAAGAGAGGCTGTTCACCTGGAAAATGGAACACCTTCCCTTCAGATCACCTTCTTCCCTTGTGATCTCTTAGGACAGGTCCATGTGCATATTAGCATTGCTTGATTGCTTGTAGTGACCTCCTTGGAAAACAGAAGAACTTTTTCTCTCTCCCTTTCTCCCCCATTGCACACTTTCAAGCATATCTTTGCAGCCATAAGGACTAGCAGCTTGCTTAAATCAAACAATGGATTCTTGAGAAGCCTGGCTCTGTGCCCAGCCCTATATTCTTTTGCTTTTCTGTGCTTCTGTGGAAAGGCAGTGTTTTTACAGCCAAAGGCAGCGCTATTATAGTTCTTAGGCCAAAGGCCTGTTTTGTGTCTTGCTACTCTAATTCCTTCTTGTGCTGCTTCTTTTTTTTTTAGTTAACCTGTTTAAGATCTACAAAGTTGTGGAAAAGCTTGGAGCCTATGAACTGGTAAGGAAAAAGAAATTCTAGCTTATTGCAAGTGGGGTTGACACTTGTTGAAGACCTCTCCTAAAAATGTTTCGTAACTTCAGTTTCCCTTCTGGAAAATGGAAAGAATAATGTATTTATTTTAATTTTATTTACAATATTTATATACTGCTCCACATAGAAGATTTTGGAGCAGTGAACAACAAAGATAAAAGAATTAAACACCATGTTAAAACAATTAAAATGAAACACATTCTGAATTTAATAAGCTGCAGCTGAATAATGTATTAAGGCTGTTATGCCAATATAAGTGGCACTTTATAGGATAAAAAAAGCCACCCCCCCCCCATTTGTAAGCCCCAAGGAGCTTACAATCTAACTATCATGAGAGCAAAATCAGTGAAAGACTGTAAGGCAGTTTGCAAATGGGCAGTGCAAGGGCTGCCACTCTGATATCTGGCCCAGTCCCGGCATGTTCTGGCTAGGGTGCAGGGAGGTGCCTCCGTCCCTCATCCCAGGAATGTCCTGAGAATCAGGGATAATAATAATCTGATGCAGAACTGCTCAATGTATGATCCGTCATGCTGAATGGCGAACGCCGCATACCAGCCCTGTGTGTGATGGTCCCTTAGGGGCTATTATCCACCCCTCTTTTTGCTGCTTGCCTACATCTGAGGAAATGAGGTGTTATCGAGTTTGTGGCAGGCCATGATGCATGTCTGCGTTTCACTCGGTGGGTCATGGAGGCCAGAGATCATATCTTTATCTTGGAAAGCTTTACATCACTCTAGGAAGATAGGATAATATTATCCTTGCCCTGCCCCATATTGCAGATGAGGTTGGGGGGTGTTGCCTGAAGCCCCTGAGCAAGTTCAGGGCTGAGGTAAGATTTGAACTGGGGATGTCCTGACTGACCCTTTTCGCTGCTGTGCTATACCCATGCGTTAACATCATCAGAAGAGGCCCTTCTCAAACTCCTTCTATAAGACAAGTACATTTAACATCTACAAAAGAAAGGGCCTTCTCTGTGGTGGCCTCCTGACTGTCTGGTGCCAATGCTGCACTCTTTTCAGTGCCAGGTGAAAACCGTTTTAAAATACATTTTTAGATTCAGGTTTGTGCCTTTTTAGCTGGTTGAAATAGTTTCATGCTTCTTGATAGTAGTTTTTGATGTGTAGATTTTAGATCATTCTTCTTGAACTAAATTTATTGTATTTGGTTTTAGGTCTTTTTATGTACACTGCCTGGAAATCCTTTTTGGGATGAAGGCGCTGTTTATAAAATGTCCAAATACAGAAATAAATGTTGATCTGGAGTCACCTACTCCAGCTTTAGCTGACCTGGTGCCCTCCAGATTTGTTGAACTTAGGGATGTCAGGGAAATCCATTTGGGGGGTGAAGTTTGACGAGTTTTCCTAGGCTCAGCTCCCTGGACTTCATTTTGGTTCCCACTGCAGAGCCCAGCTCTTTGCAGTGAGTCAGGCCAGTTCATGGATATTTTGGGAATTTCGCACATTTTTTTTTTGCAGTTTGTGCAGGTTATGGCTGAAATTGCGCAATTTCAGCCGCATGTTGCGCAATGCACAGCTGAAATTGCACTAAGTGCAGAAACTTAAAAAATGTGCAAAAGAATTTCCAGAGTTTAGGGAACAGCCCGCAGCTGGGCTCACAGACACAAAGTGAGTTGAACACGTCATGAAATTCCGTCGAGCCAAAAAACTGGATTTCCCAGTGATGGACATCCCTAGTTGAACTACAGTTCCCAGCAGTCCCCCAGCCACTGTGCCTGGCTGGGGGATGTTGGGAGTTGTAGCCCAACACATCTGGAAGGCACCAGGTTGGAGAAGGTCGACCTACAGTCTCTGCAGCTGCACTTTGCTTGCCGCCAAAAAGCTGCAGCCCCGTCCTGCACTGGAGACGGGGGCTCTGCGTGAACAGAGCTGGCACCTTATGGAGGAGGCTGAACCTTCTTGAGTGGAGGCAGGACACCCCCCATCTTCTTCTTGCCCTTGGCAGATTCGTGAGACGGTGGGGTGGCCCGCTCCCCCTTCCATCGGTTGCCTACCAAGAGAGGGACAAGGAAGTGACTGAGGCTACATCCGTGCGGCACGCGGGGTGTGCGGGGGGGGGGGGCTGGCTGTGCTGGGCAAAAGCGTGTGTGCCTCCCTGTGTGCTTGTGTGCACGGGGAGGGCTCCCTCTTAGGCTCAGAATGGGAGTGGGAGGCCGCAGCACATCTGAGTGCAAACACTTTTATTGTTTTTTGACCAACAGCACGACAACCCCAGACAAAGAAAAACGTGTGTTTTCTGGCTGTCTTGAGGTGAGCTTGCTAGAGCCAATTTCCTCAGGTCAGCTCCCCTCAAGCAGGCGCAGCGTTGCAGCCTCTTCTTCAAACGGTTCCTGGGAGAGGTGTGGATCCCTCAGGCGGAAGTCGGTCGAACTCAGGCCAGTTGTGAGAACTGAGTCTTGGGGGCCTAAATCTACTTCCATCACTAACTGGGTAGCAGGGGAGAATGTGGGCCGCCTTCTCTCCTTCTCCGCAGGCCTGTGCTCCTCGGCAGCCTTGAGGGGGGGTGTGGGGGGTGTCAGTGCCAGACCACATGCAAGCTGGGAGATCTGTGATCAGGCCTCCCAGGGTCTTTATTCGTTCATTCGTTTAAAAGTAGCCATTGGGGGAGGAGAGGGTCTTGCGCAGCGAGCAGATCTGTACGCCATCAAGGATGAGCTTGATTGTAAGATGCGTAGAGTTCTACATCCTGTCGCTTCTCCCTGATGAAGTGTATAACAGTGGAGGCTGATGGCTCCGATGTCAGTGGGGAGTGAATCTGCTCCGGGTTTCCATCAGAACCAGTCTGAACTCTAAAGGAGCTATCCAAGCACATCGGATAGCTCCTTTAAAGTTCTGATGGAAACCCGGAGCGGATTCACCGCCCCACTGACATCGGAGCCACCAGCCTCCACTGGTGTATAAGTAACCAGCATTGGGGTAATTTCTTCTCTGTGACTGATTTCTTTATGCCAGGGGTGTTGAACCTCAAGCCCATGGGCCAAATCCAGCCCTCCTGGGGTTCCCCAAGGGCCACCCCCCTTTCCCTCCTCCAACCACCGATACTTTCCTGGGTTTTGTAGCTTCCCCCCTCCCTTCTAAAAGGTCGAAATGCCTCTTCGGAGACTTAGTTACTGGCAGTACGAGCTTTACACTAAAACAGGCCTTCAGCCCCACCCGCCACTGGAATGCAGGCCTCAAGAGCTGCTCTGAAATTGAATTTGGCCCCCGGGCTGAAAGAGGTTTGACACCCCTGGTTTATGCCCTTCTTCGGGGATAGATGGACAGGACTGAAGTCTCCACGTGCTGGACGGTCAAGATGAGCACAATTGGTAGACAGACCCCTGCTGTTTGCAATGATTCTCATCCTGTAGTGGAGTCAGTTAATCCCAGAGGTGGTTTTGTGCTTGTTGCAAAAGGTGGCGTGTTTGGATCCCCCAAGATGTTGTCCCGGTTGAGAAGATGCAGCTAAGGAAGGGAAAGGAGGGGCCTGGACCTGGTGGTGGAAAGGCTCAGAGTCAGTCCTAGAATCTCCAGTTAAAATGAGCCCACGTAGCAGGTGCCAGTTGGAGCTGGCAACACCAGGCTGGATGGGCCAAGAGGCCAACGCAGAATAATGCCACTCCATTTGTTCTATCAGAGTAACTCCTTAATTACAAATGACATTTTGAATCTCAAACCTTGGATATTTTCTCTCCTCGCCTCCTTCCTCCGACCAAGAGTTTCAGAGCTACTTCTTACTTCTAAATTGTGAATGTGTGTGAATTCTTATGGGCGATTCTACCGCACCCCAAGTCTGCGTCTCGGGGGTTCACCCGCTGTTCCTCGTTACAGGTCACAGGAAGACGTCTTTGGAAGAACGTGTACGACATGTTGGGGGGCAGCCCTGGGAGCACCAGTGCTGCTACCTGCACCCGGAGACATTACGAGAGGTGCCGGGCTTCTTCCTCGCTTTACGCCAGTCCTGCCAGCAAAGGGAGCGCCATGGGTGCCACGGGCTTTTATTTGGGGTGGGCGGGGTGGGCAAGATGATGGATCCAAATGTGGCCCTGAGAAGGCTTCCTCTCAAATTTTGTACTTAAATGAATTACGCAACTAAATAAAGCCTCTGATCTGCTGATTAAAAGGTATTTGATTAATCAAGTAATGCTTTAGAGAGCAATCCTATGGTTCCTGGGCGAGCGTCCCAGGGACCATAGGACAGTTCGGAAAACTCTTCCGATGTCACAGACAGCGTGCTGACCTCGGAAGGGGGAGGCGGAGATCCAACCCCCCGACAGCGGAGACAGCATGCTGACCTCGGAAGGGGGAGGCGGAGATCCAACCCCCCGACAGCGGAGACAGCGTGCTGACCTCGGAAGGGGGAGGTGGAGATCCAACCCCCCGACAGCGGAGACAGCGTGCTGACCTCAGAAGGGGGAGGCGGAGATCCGTCACTCCGACATCGGAGACAGTGTGCCGACCTCAGAAGGGGGAGTTGGAGATCCAACCCCTCTGACGTCAGAGACAGTGTGCTGACCTCGGAAGGGGGAGTCGGAGATCCAATCCCCCGACATCGGAGACAGTGTGCTGACCTCGGAAAGGGGAGTCGGAGATCCAACCCCCCGACAGCGGAGACAGTGTGCTGACCTCGGAAGGGGGAGCCGGAGATCTAGCCCCTTGTAGCCGGTGTAGAGAGAACCGTGCCAGCTGCCTCTCTGAGGTTGGAAAATCAACCTCGGAGAGGGGGAAAAGGGGGCGTTCCGGAGGGTGGAGAGGGGAGGAGACCATAGAGGCTGTGATACAATTTTTTTTTCAGACACTTCCAGCCTCCTTCCCTCTCCCTCCAATGTGCCCTCACTAGATGGGCTGAAAAGCCCACCTAGCAAAAATTAGATTGGAGGATGGAGAGGCAAATATTGTCTCTGCTGTTCCTCCCGCCTTCAGCCCAGCAGGACATAGGAATCTTGGAAGCCTCCAACTTAGTTGATTAAGTGGTTGTGAGCATGTTAATGAATGAATGAAGACAGATCTTTATTGTTGGGGTTGTGAGTTAAGGATGCATTTTGTGCTCATCGTCAGGTGGTTTTGCTTCTGGTGTTGTGTTTGAAAAGGAGCCTACTGCAGAGGCCTGCTTTCTCCTAAAATCAATTATGAGATTGCAAGCTATCTTGCATTTCCTTCAGTATCTTCTGGCAACCTGCTGATTTTTATTTAAATGTAATTAACTGCTCTGTTAAAGTAGCTGACTGCTCTGTGATAAAGCATATGCAGAAATATATCACTTTGGCTTATTCAGTTTTTAGCATGGTTCATCTTGGTTTCAATATTGGGAGGTCTTTGGTTTTATTTTTGGCAAGGAGTAGCCTAGTGGAGAGAATAATGCAGCAAGGTGGGTGAGAGAAAGGGTGGGTTGGTCATGCCAAAAACAGAGTTTTCACTGGTCGCTTTGGACTGAGACAGTGGAGGCTGGTGGCTCTGATGGCAGTGGGGCGGTGAATCCGCTCTGGGCTTCAGTCAGAACCTGGAGTGGATTCACTGCGCCAGTGACATCAGAGCCACCAGCCTCCACTAGATTGAGATGTAGCTTGCATGTGTCAAACACATTTTCACAACCCACAGGACGAGGCACTGGCTTTAAAATGCCATCTGAGATTCTCAGGAGTCCAGATGCTGCCACCGTGTGAAATTTCTCAAGTGTAGATTTGCAGAAAACAAGCCTGCTTTGTTGTGGTGTTGAGGCGTCTCACGGGTTTGGCATTTGCTTTGCAGGCTGGTCCTTCCGTATGTGCGGCACCTGAAAGGTGAAGATGACAAGCCCCTGCCCCCCGTCAAGCCCCGGAAGCAGTATAAGGTCCCCAGGGAGCCAAAAGGGGACCAAGGGGGTGGCGGTGCAGAGAAAAAGAGAGCCAAGAAGGAGAAAGTGAGGGACCAGGTAAGGCGGTGCTCACCCAGATTGGGGGGCGGGGCGGTTCAGGTGCACAAAACTTTGTTTGCGGGGAAAAGTCCCCCCGCCAATGATTTTGCTTTATTATTAAAAGCCACCAAACAAGAACATTTAACACTTTGGGGGCTTGACTGCCCTCTGGTGGCTGACCAAGAATAACCAGTTGATGGTTTTGCCCAATATTCCTTAGTTCCTTCTCTCTCCTCTTTACTGTATAACAACAACAGCTGCTGCTGTTCCTCTCAGCAATGCTCAGTTTTATCAAAAGCAAAAAACAAACGTATTTGCAAGCTCTGTCGCTTTACAGCCAAAGCGGTTAAAAGTGATGATGATGTTAAGCACAGGAGTGGGGGGTTGAAAGAGATGGGCTTGAGTTGACGCCCCTCTCCCAAGCATGTCCCAGCAGCTCTTGGTGCCGCTCACACTGTGCACCAGGCAATCGTCAAATAACCTTTCCGTGCTTTGGGGTGAGAATCCAAGCCAAGGGTTTAGATCAGAGGTGGCCAGACGCTTGGTTTGTGGGATTTCTATTTTTTTTCCAGGGGCTTGAGGTTCACCAGCCAGAGATAGTTGCAAAATGGAGGCTTGTGAGGGGTGGAGCCCGACACAAAACTTGCAGATGCTGAGTTATGTGTGTATATATGCAGATATAAAAATAATTACTAGCCTAGGTAAACCTATTTAAGATGCCCAGCCCTGTGTTTATTTGTAATGGGGAGATCGTGCAGGGAGATTCTTTGTATCCGAAGTGGGGTGAAACCTTCTGGGATGAAAAGAAGAGTCCCATTTTCCTTCCCTTTGCAGATAAGTGGAAGCAGCTGCTTTATCCCACAGCTCCTCCCCCTTTTTTCGACCATGCCTCTTCCCAGTCTCCATCTGTATGGTGAACGTCTCTTTGGTTGCAGGTTCTGTTGGAGACACTGAAGCCTGATACGGTCAAGCCCAGCAATGGCATTGAGCAGAATCAACCCCAAGAACAAGCCGAGGGCTGCCTTCCCCTTCCGAACGGCAGGGAGGTGTCCGAGAGCCAGCCCCCTGATGGCTGCCAGGGCAACTGCAGGGCCCACGGCTGCTCCGAGGCCTACAAGCGGCTCTTCTCCAGCTTCTACTTCAAGGGGAACCACGGGATCATGTCGCCCTTGGCGAAGAAGAAGCTGCTGGCCCAGGTGAGCAAGGACGAGTCCTTACACTGTCACGACAAGCACCTCAGCCACTGCCCGGAATACAGGAAGGTCCGAATCCGAGACGGTCCTGGCTTAGACCCAGAGGCCAGACCCAAGGATCCATTGGTCAGTCACCATCACCAGGAAACGCAGAACGCAAGGCCAGAGGTCTCCAGAGGCCCAGCGGGGTCCTCTCAGGTCTCGAAAGCCAATGAAGGAATGCCTAAGGTGTATCCGAGCCTCAAGGAGAGCCAAGTGCCCCAGAAAGTGGACGATGGAAGCTCTGGGGGTCATCCGTCACCTGGTCCACTTATCTTCAGGGGCTACTTCCATACGTCCAGAAGCAACGTCATGAACCCCCAAAGCTGCCACTCTCTCTGTGGGCCGGTAGAATACTATCCTGGTTTCAAGGACTTCCCAGAATCCTCCTCTGCCTATCAGCAGCCTGGGAAGGATGCGCTGTTGGGCAGCCTACTGCAGAAAAGGCAGGAGGCCTCGGAAGACCAGCCCGAAGATCTCCGCCGGAAGCCGAGTCAGCCTCTGCCCTGCTGGAGAGGGGACACCCCGCCACCCTCGGCCTTCCAGATAAGTAGTCCCGGCGGGAAGAGAGGCTCCTCCCCCTTTCCACATGCCAAGGCCTCTTGGGTGCCCCCAGTGGCCAACCTGGCGAAGGTCAGCCCACAGGTCCCGAAGAATGGCGGTCAGTCCGCTCCTGAAGGCCAGGCTGGTGGTTCGGTTCAGAAGAAACGAGCCCTGGAAGAGGACTTCTTCCTGCACGGCAAGAAGCTAAAGGCCGTTTCCCCTTTTGTCAAGGAAGTGGAATCCAACAGTGGGCTGGAGCAGGGGACTTCCCCGGGCGGCCAGGCAAAACCCAAGGCAGCAGTGCCAACTTCAGGCTTCCCGGTTGCTCCTGTGCCTCAGGTTCAGGACATGTACAAAGGGACGATGCTGAGGCTGCCCGAGAACTTTGGCACCCCAGGGGAGCATTTAAAGGGACAGCCGCCCTCGCTGATCCCATCTTTGTCCATCAGCCCGTTTATTATCCCCGCCTTTCCAACCCCGTTACTGACTGCATCTGTTCAGCCCTCTGACCTCTGCCAGCCCCTGGGTACAACCCTAGTCCACTACCCCACGTCTTACGACAGCGCGCTACGCCATCGGCTATATCCAGTCTCGACATGGCACAGCCAGCCAGCCTACGCCTCTTCCCACGTGCCTGCCTTCCACCGGAACACCAAGCTGTAGCCACCCTCCGTGGCTTTCAGAGACATGTAACGTTTTGGACAAGGCACAAAACAATGTTTGAACTGCAGCCGTGCTGCACTTCAGTGTTTTGACTGTCCACTTTCAGGCATGCGCTCCCCCCCCCCCCCCCCGGGAAAAGCAGCAGGATGCTACAACCAGGAACATATAATCTTTTTTAAGAAACTCTTGAGCTTTGAACTGTCTTTGTATTTGGTGTGGTATGCAAATGACTTATGCTTAAAAAAAAATAACCTCAGTAGGGAACAAAGTTCACATAAACAGAGATTTGTATCTGGTCGTTCTGGACCTGGTTCCATTCCAACTCATCCATACTTTCTAGGCACAACAAAAGTTGTTGGAATGTGCGAGGGCAGGGTGGGGGGCTCCATTTGTGCAAAGGGGTGCCATAAGCCTTGGCAAGTAAATGCTGGCTTAGTGGCAAGCAAGGAGTGCTCTGAACATAATCTCCTCTCCAGCTGGCCTGCAGATGCACAAAGATAATAAGCCCAGCCCGTATATCATCAGTGAGATCAGGGAGTGATTTTAGCTTACGCTTAGGGCTGATTCACTGCACAGCCAGGGCTGGTGAGGAACAGACAGAAGAGTCCATAGTTTCCTCCTCTCCGGCAGGGGAACTTCAAGGTTTGCTGAGGATCTCCAGGTTGCACTTCGTACTGTAAAACATCTCTGCCATTCCAGGATCCCTTTCCTCATCTGAATCTCATTTAGTTTTGTCTGCTTGCTCAATCCAGTGCTACAGTGTTCAGCAAGGAGGAGGAACGCTCCATCTCCAATCAGTGGGGCGCTACCCACCCTGCCAATTCCATAGGCAGAAATAGTGAAGGAGTCCTGCTGTGATAGGGCTTGCGTTGGGGCCAATGCACCATTTCCTGAACATCTGATCGCCGGAGTATATCCTCCTCCTCCCCAATCCCCCAAATTAAGTTGGAAGCACGTCGCACCTTTCAACCCCAAATGGTTTACTCTTTAAGGGAGTCAGGGCAAAGAATCATTTAATTAATACAGCCCCTCCCCCCTGTATTAATTGCAGATCTTTGCATGGCTCTCGATTGGAGTCAGGCAAGCCCTCCAGCAAATGACTCCCATGTAGAAGCGGGGCGGCCGGGGTCCCACTTTGGGTCCTTCTGTCACACCTGTGCATTGGGAGCAAGTGACTGAACGATTCAGTCGCACCCAGTACAGGGCAATGGTTGGCAGCGGAGCCTGATTGCCAGCCCAGACCGGGGCTTGGGAACCCTACGGGCCGGACGCGGGTCCTGGGACTTCCCTGTCTGGCTGGCAAGTTTCTTTTGCTGTGGTCTTTGATCCAAGATAAGGCCGACTTTAACGGCATTTAAACTTTAAATACCTGCACAGAATTGAGCTCTGCCTCAGAGGCATGGGAGCTGTTGCACTGGGGCTTACTCCTGAGTAGACAGTACAGCGCCTGCAGCCACTTAGTAGCGCTGCTGCTCTAACCATTTTCAGAGGGGCAGCTGTGTTAGGCTGTTGCAGTAAAAACGACAAGGAGTCTTGTGTCACCTTAAAGACAGATCCAGTTTATTCTGGCATGAGCTTTTGTGAACACTGCCCACTTCATCTGATGCACCAAGGGTTAACCTCAAATTGGTGGATTTATATACACACAGGGGTGGTGGTGGGGTGGGAACGTAGGCTGTGTTGTCAGAGGGAATTGAAATGCAAAGAGTATAAATGATTATTTCAGTTCCTTCTGACAATGCAGCTTGTGTCTGTTTCCTCACCCCCACCCCTGGATGTGTAGATTTGTTGCGTCGGATGAAGTGGACAGCGCCCACAAAAGCTGTCAGAATGAATTTGTTAGTCTTGCAGATTCCATAAGGCTCTTTCCTAATCATCAGGAGCAGAAACAACCAAGTCTTAGTTCCAATTGATGGGCAGATCTACACAGGCATCTGTATTGTCTGTTATGATACAGTTTGAACATGACTGGGTGAAGTTAGCTTGCATTGACTCAAAGCCTTGGCCCATCTAACCCAGTGTTGTCTGCACTAACTGGCAGCAGTTTCCCCAAAGCCTTTCCCAGTTCTGCTTCTGGTGAGCCTTTAAGGGTGCAATTCTGTACATGTTTAGACAGAAAAAAGTCCTACAATTCCCAGCTTTCCCCACCTGGGAGTTGTAGGATTTTTTTTTTTTCAGTCTAAACATGCCTAAAATGGCGCCCTAAGCTGGACAGGGTGAGGACTGAATGTGGCAAAACGTGTGCTCCTCCACTCAGCTATGGCTGCTCATAATGAAACATCCTATTTGCACATCAGTTGAATAAGTTGTGCCATATTTAGAAATAAATGTTCAGATAATAGGCGTATACATCCAGGGCTATGTGTTTTGTAATTCTATGCACATAACTACCACGCTATTGCTGACTGGTATTGGGTACAGAATTCATCATCCCAAGAATCTCAGTTTTCGTTTAAAAATAAAACCCGGTTTCTAGCCCATAGGGTTGTAAAGGCCTGAAAGTGTGTGAGCTGTGTCTTGTGCGGTTCAGAGACTCACATGCTACTCGCTAACCTTCTGATAGGGATGTATGAATCCCTTACCTGGTTCTGGTCGGGGCATCCGCTTGGGGGGGGGAGGTGATCCATCCCCCCCCCTGGAATCCTCCCAGGGCTGGCTGCAGCCAGACTTCTGGCCACTGCTGCTGCGCTGCGGACTCAAATGGTGGCCGCTATGCCGGCCGCCATTTGCGTCCCTGCCTTAGGCCGTGATAGGCTACGTAATTATTTACGTAGCCTATCACGGCAAAGAGCAGGGACGCAAATGGTGTAAGGGCGCCATTTGCATCCCTGCTCTTTGCTGTGATAGGCTACATAAATATTTACTTAGCCAATCATGGCCATGGGCAGGAACGCAAATGGCGGCCACTACGACGGCTGCCATTTCGTTCCGCAGGCTGGTTGCGGAAGGAGGATGACCCGACCCAGAGCATCTGCTGCCAGGTAGGGTCCGTCCCGGGGGGATTTTGGGGTGGTGGTGGTGGGGGGGGGTAGTCTCTTCCGCCACGGACTCCGGGGGGCCAGAGTCCAAAGAATCTGGCCTCACTGGAATCCGTGGCGGATTTCTCCAACATCCCTAACCTTCTGCCTTGAGCACGTTTGGGGCTTGACTGCCCTTCGGTGGTTGATGACTTGGAACAACGGTTCCTGATTACAGAGTGATGTCACAAAGCCAGTCCAAGCGAGGGCAACACCTCCCGCCCTCACTCTGTAACTCCCCCCTCAATTTTGCTCAAAATAGTTTGAGAAATTTCTGCTTGACCCTCAATCCAAAATAGCATTTAAAAATAAGTAATTTCAGGAAAGAAGTGGGGGGTTAGAGTAACGGTGGCTGAGTGCTGTCGCTATAAGGCAGCGGCGCCGAACCTCTCTCAGTCCGGGGGCCAAATCCAGTTTTGAGGAGGGTCTTGGGCATGGTGTTCCACTGATGGGCGGGGCAGAAGCAAACGGGGCCACAAAGACCAACGTCTTTTAGCGTAAAGCTTTTCCTGCCAGTACGGAAGCCTTAGGAGAGGCAGTTCAGCCTCTGAAAGGTGAGTGAAATTTCTTAAGTGAAAGGAGGAGAAAAAAACGTGGCAAAATCAGGAAACCATAAGCCAGTGGCAGAAAGGGGCGGGGCCAGGGGAAAGGGGCGGGGCCAGGGTTCTCCAAATACCCCTGCCTAGAAGGTCGGATTCAGCCCACAGGCCTGAGATTCGGTATCTGTGCTGTAAGGAAAGCCTGAAATGTTTGAGAGCGGTCTAGTTTAGCAAAAAGGTAGCAGTGCTATAATCGCCACTATAAAGGGGTGAGAAGTAAAGCAGTGGATAATCTGCTTTGGTTGGTTCTCCTGGCTTTATTTGGGGGGCGGGTTCTTCCTGTGGGTCCCAACAGGAGGGTAAATAACTGTGTGGCCCACATGAGGGAACAAAGGGCTCTTGGATCCAGCAACCCCGTGGCCACCTTTGCCCCACCTCACCCCCGGTCTGTCCCATTTGGGGATCCATGACAGGTGGGAGTAATGGCGCTGGCAGAGGTCTGCCTGAGGAGCTTTCTGTGGGCATAATGCCCCCCCCCAACTCTACTTTGAGTAGAGCCATGGAAATGAATCGGACTTAAGCTAGGACCAGATCCAGCCCCCAAAGAATAAATGGATCCCTTACAGGCTGCCTCGCTCTGCTTCTGGAGAGCGCCAGGCCTGCCCCCAGCCAGCGGCCACTGCCATTTTAGTGTCCCACAAGTCCCTTGAGAATGATTCTACATCGTGGCTTGTAGGAAGTAAAAGTAGCATCTGCCAGCTGCCCGGAGGAGCTGTGCTCTCGCCCCTGGCAAAGCCCTCCCTGTGCCCCCAAGGGTCATCAGGACGCCCCCTCCATCTTCCCGCCTGTGAATTGGGAAGTGAAGGAGGGGGGTAATTTCAGCTCTGCTTGAGGCTGTGGTGGGACTAGATCTGTGGATTTTTCACCTAACTTGTCAAGGATGTGTGAAACAGCGCACGGAACGAGGAAAAAGACCATTCTGTTACGATGTAGGCGTGATTAGACGTAGACCCAGAGCAGGGGGTGCTGGACTTCAAGCACAGGGGCCAGACCTGCCCCTCTGGGATTCCCTAGATGGCCACACCCCTTTTCTTTGGCCCCACCCCTTCCCCCAATCACTGATTAGGGGTTTTCCAGCTTTTGTGCAGTTCCCCTCCCCATTCTAAGAGGTTAAAATGCCACTCCAAAGGCTCAGTTACCGACAGAATCATAGAACAGTAGGGTTGGAAGGGGCCTACAAGACCGTCGAGTCCGACCCCCTGCTCAGTGCAGGAATCCAAGTCAGAGCATCCCCGGCAGATGGCTGCCCAGCCTCATCTTGGATGCCTCCAGTGTGGGAGAGTGCTTGAAGCTAAAATAGGCCAGTATTTTTGTATGTTTGTATTTTAATTTTAATCTTATTTAATTTTTATTTTGTTATTACATTTACATCCCACCTTTTTTCCTCCTCAAGGAACCCTTGTACACCGTCCCCCTCCTCTCCATTTTATCCTCACAACAACACCCTGTGAGGTGGGTTGGGCTGAGAGTCTGTGACTGGCCCAAAGCGGCACCCAGTGAGCTTCCATGGCCGAGTGGGGACTGGAACTCCAATCCAACACTCTAACCACTACACCACACTGGTATTTTAGTCCCACCCCTTTTGCCTTCAAGCCCCACCCACCACAAATGTGGCCCCTGAGAGCGTCTCCGAAATGGAGTTCATTTGGACTGAAAGAAGTTGTCGTCATCTTCATCTTCTTCTTCATCATCATTAATTACATTTCTATACCGCCCCATAGCCAAAGCTTTGGGCAGTTTACAAAAATTAAAAACATTAAAAATATAGCATACAGAGATTAAAATCCATATCCATAAAAAAGCACACGAACAGACAATACACACAAGAGAACAGATATCTAAAACACTTCAAACAAGCAAACAATCATAAGATAACAGATCCATTAAAACTGGTCATGTGCTGCCAAATGCCTGGGAGAAGAGAAAGGTCTTGACCTGGTGCCGAAAAGATAGCAATGTTGGCGCCAGGCGGGCCTCGTTGGGGAGATCATTCCAAAATTGGGGGGTCACCACCGAGAAGGCCCTCTCCCTTGTTGCTGCCTTCCGAGCTTCCCTTGGAGTAGACAGTAGGAGGAGAGTTTTAGATGTTGAGCATAGTGTCAACCCCCAGGTATGGAGTTAAGCAGCTTCCAGATGTTTTGCACTACAGTTCTCATCAGCCAAAGCCAGCATGGTCACTGCTGAGGGATTATGGGAGTTGTAGTCCAAAACATCGGGGGGGGGTGTGCCTGCTTGCTTATCCCTGGTGTCGTTTACTCTTGTAAGAGCTTGGAGGGAGATGGGCAGATCTAAAACCATCCACCTCCTTTTCAGCAGATACAATTTGAAACGAAACCATCCCACTTCCTTTGTCTTTTTTTTTAAATACTTTTTATTCTATTTTTTAACTTTATAAATGAAATAAACAATACCAACAACCTAATCAATAACTACAATTTTCCAACAATACAGTATTCTTAAGAGGACGCAGCAATAACGGAAAAGAAAGAGAAAACAGGAAGGAGAAGGAAGAAAAAAAAAAAAGGAAAAATATATAAAGAATTATTTAAAGAAATTAAATTTAAACCCCATTACACAGAAACTTCAAATCCCATTCTGCTTAAAAGTTATACCTATAACATTGCCAATATTACAATTCAGTACAGCGTAGATAATGAACCTTACATTTCAATATCATATCATCAGCCTTGTAACAAGGCAGCAGGCCTACAATTCATTTCCAGTAACCATATATTGCCCTTCAGCTAACATGTAGTAATAAAGCTTAACAATTTAACCAGCCTAAAATCTTACTAACCAGTAATAAGGGCAATAATAATTTAAAAAGATTTAAAAGGATATATAATAACAAATCACTAATAAATTTTATAATGTTATATAATAAAGCTTAAAATCAACCTCACAACAATCAGTAATATATTTTGTACCAGTTATATGAATGAGTGTATGCATTGTACAGTATATCATATCCATTTTAAAAAAGAAAGGATTAAAAGAAAAGAGAAAAAGAGAAAAAATAAGAGAGGGAAAAGAAAAAAAAATCTGACTTCACCTGTATCTTCTAGACTAAACATAGTCAGTTAGCAAAACATGTTTGTAGATTTCAGTTCAAGGTGCTGGAACAGAAATCTCATCTGATTTTCCATTTAGCCACACTTCTGCAATTTCATGGTTTAGAAACTTCTTCATCTGACCTTCAGAAAAAATGCAAAATGTAGCAGGATATTTTAAGTGATATTGTAAGTTCATTTGCTTTGCCATATTTTTCGCCTTGGTAAATTGCCTTCTTTTATCAACACTTTCTTTGATGTAATATGGAAATAGCATAAATTTATCTTGTTTCCAGCCTCTCTTGCCAAATGCAGGATATAATTTTTTGTGGAGATTCTTGCAAATTGAATTATAATCGTATAACCAGTCCCTTTGGCATTTGACACACGGAATACCTGCTCAATATCAAATGAATAATCAGATGGTACAGGGAGTATCTCATGCAGGAACTTATCTACAAAAGTGGACAGATTTACATCAGTAGGTAAATATTTAATACCAGTAATACGTACATTTGCCCTGCGAGCTAACGCCTCCTGTTGAGAAATTGTGTCAGAAAAATTATTGAAAAAAGCTTGTAACGTAGTTTCATTCCCTGCCAGCCGATCTTGCAACTCGTTAACCTTCGCCTCCATTTTTTGCCAAAAAGTGTTAATTAAATCCACAGCCCCTTGCAGGGCAGTGATGGAATTTTGGATGGTATCCAGCCTCTTAGCCTGTTCCGCAAATTGCAAGGACAAAGTTTTTATCAGAGCAAGTAACTCCTCTGTATCTCCACTTATCGAAGCCTTTGCCAAGGGAGGTGTGTGTGGGGGTGGGTGGGCAGATATCCTTTTCTTTGCCTTAGTGTAGTCATCCTTCTCTTCAAACAAGTCTTGCAGGTCTTCAAATATTGTTGATATTTCTTAATCCATTCCTCAGATGTTGTTGGCGTTTCTTAATCCAAAAACCACAATGGAGCACGTCAGCCCGAGTTTCTCCTAATTAATTAGGAGGTTCAAACAGCTTTGAGCAATGATTAAGCTCTGGCAGACTAGCCCGGGAGTACAGCCCCCCTGCTACCACACCGAGAGAGCTGTTCTTCCAAAACTTCATCCAGAGGAGCTCCCGCCTCCCCCTTTGATTCCAAGGGGAGAGATAAAAAGGTTTTTCAACCTTTAAAAAAGCTGTTTGAGATAGCGTCCCACGGAGACCCCGCGGGATGCTGCAAGGGCGACATTGGCTCTGACTGGAAGTCCTGACCTGAACTATAATATTTGAAAATATTCCAAATATACCAAACACACTTGAAAACAATCAAGTATAACCAGATAATTAACACCATCAGTACTCCATAAGTTCATACAAGAAAGTCTTGCTGCGGCACCTTAAAGAACCAACATGCTGATTCCTGCCTGAACATTTGTGGACTAGAGTCCACTTCATCAGATGCATGAAGCGTTGTTGGCATGTACGTTGTATAGTTGGCAGGTATACATCAACACACAGGTTCAGAAAACAAAAATATAACCTGAGGTGAGATGGAAATGAATTGCAAAAAAGACCATCTGTGACATTTAAAGTTTAACTGTATGTACAATAAGCACAGTCACCCAAAGTGCCTATGTATAGTAATCCTACAGTCCGAAAGAGCAATTGTTTCTGATCCAATATCACACCCCTCACATCTGGGGGTGTTGGAGAAATCCATAAGGGATTCAAAGACATTTGGATTTTTATGCATCTGACTTGTGCATTCTTCAGTGGACCGTTTTTTTCTGAGTCAGGCTGATTCCGCAGGCTGTTCTTTCACCTGGGGCATTTGTGCTAATTCTCATGAGCATGAACTACTGTGGATTAGTGCGTTTTCACAAGTGAGCATTAGCGCTAATGCGAAATAGTGGAAGTGCAACACATTTTGTATTTAAAAAATCTGATTCCATCAATGAACAGATGATGGAACAAAAGACACTGGACAATCCATGAAACACAGATGGAACAGATTTAACAAAATCCACACATCCCAACTTGCATCCCACACTTCCCCTTCACTTTACAACAGAGTGGTCCATTCAGCTGTTTTGGAACCATGTATCAGGGCAGGAGTCAATATATGTGATGAACTCCCTTGGGGACTGTGACATCTGCTGCTCCTTTACTCAGGCTTTCCCCTATTATCCCTTCACACCTTGGATAATACGCCCCCCCAAAGCGGGGCGTCACTGCCGTGTCAACTGCACCTGCTGACTTGGCTGCTCTTCTACCCAGCCACAGTCAATGCCAACGTATGTTGATTCTATCGCTGTTACTGTGACTGCTAATTCGGGACGTGAGTGCTGGCATTCAAGACAAGGCTGGGCAGCCACCTGTCAGGGATGCTCTGACTTGGATTCCTGCACTGAGCAGGGGGTTGGACTCGATGGCCTTGTAGGCCCCTTCCAACCCTACTATTCTAGGATTCTATGAATAAGGTAGTGTAAACGTCGACCAAGCTGGCACATGGATTTAACTCAGGAAAATAAAATAAAATAAAAGCTTATTATTTACGAGGTGTTATTCCAGTGTTATAGCTGTTGTTATTTATCTTACATAGATATTGCTAATTACCCTAACCCTACCTCATTACCCCTCTAAATTCTCCTCTCCAAAACCAGCTCCCTCAACACTGAAAACATGCCTCAGACATCACTCAGTCCCCGCTCCCCTCGGGAAGAACCGAAACCGCCAGTCATGCACACGCCCTGCCCTGCTCACAGTTAGCCTCCTCTTCCCTGCACAAGCTAATCACATCAGTATTAGTACAACAAAACAGAAGGACATAACAAGCAGGTGATTTTGTCACAGAGACGCTTCATGCATATTCAAAATCAGTGTCTCATCAGTTTCCCACATCTGGCCATTTCCTCCCACAATCCAAAAGGCCTCCCGAATCATTCTCCCTGCTCCCCTTGACACATTGGCTCCTTGCGCTCTTTGTAGCTGTAGAGGAGTCCATGTTTTCTGCGGGATGGGCATGTTGCGGGGTCTGTTTGTTTTCATCCGTTGCATCCTTGATTTTGGTTTTGGATTTTCCAAAGATGGATACCTTCCTTTCCATTTTATGGTCACAAGAACCCTGCAACGTAGGTCAGGCTAAGACTGGCCCAAGATCATCCAGTGAGCTGCACGGCTGAGCAAAGTCTTGATAGGATCAGAGTTGGAAGGGGCCTTGGACGTCATCTAGCCCCAAACCCTGCTCAGTCTAGGGTCTATGATGGAGGATGCAACTGCAGAGTCTCTGACAGATGGCTCTCCGGCTTCTACTTAATGATCTCCAGCAAGGGAGAGTCCGTTGCCTCCTGAGGCAGGAGCAGCTCTCACCACTAGGAAGTTTCTTGTAATGTTTAGCCGAAATCTGCTTCCTTGCAATCTCCATCCACTGGTTTGAGCCCTGCCCTCGGAGAACACGCCTGCTCCATCTTCCGAATGCCATCCCTTCCGATATCGGAAGGTTGCTCTCTTGTTGCCCCGATCTGTCACTGTAACCACAACACCACAGAGGATTCGGCTTTTGGGGTGCCCTCGCATGCGCTGACTGGTGTGAAGTGAGCTGATTTCTCAAGTCCCCTTGCTTAGTGCCATCCTCACCACAAGATGGCGGTGTTTGCACTTGTTTGAGAGACTGGAGAACTCTCAGCAGCTTTTCTCAGGGTCAGTTTTCAGAATGTTCCTGTAACTGAGCCAGGAAAGAAAGAGAAAGAAAGAGAACAGGGTGGCAGTGGGGGCATGAGTGAGCCCCGATCTTTGTTTATTTATTGCATTTATATCCCGCCTTTTTTCCTCTTGCAAGGAACCCAAGGCGGCTTACATTCTCGTCCTCCTCCTCCTCTCCATTTTATCCTCACAACAACAACCCTGTGAGGTAGGTTGGGCTGAGAGTCTGTGACTGGCCCAAAGTCACCCAGTGAGCTTCCACGGCCGAGTGGGGACTAGAACCTGGATCTCCTGGCTCCCAGTCCAGCAGTCTCACCACCACACCACGCCAGCTCTCATCTTCGCTACCCTTTCTCACCCACGGGCAGCACTCATCTGCAAGTCTCCGTGAAAGGAAACAGAGCGTAAAAGAGCACGCCCATCCCAGGGCTCGCAGGCATTCCCGCAAGCATTCTAAAAATGACATGAAAAGAACACTTTTATAGAAAGTCTAGAGATGTAAAATGTCTGGAAATAATGAAGCCATGGGGGAAGACATTTTTTAATCCTCTCTGTAAGATTCCCAGCATAGTTAGTTCTTTCATTCTTTATTGCAATTATTGATCTGAAATATATTTTACTGATAGACATTTATGCTCAGCATGTGAGTAGAGTCACCGTTGTGCATTCTTGACAGTAAAGGTGCATTCTTGACAGTTTGGGTTTTGTTCTATGGAGTCCTGGGTTTCTGATGCTGTAGCAGTCATTGCATGTAGTTCTAATCTATTCAGACAAGAATTACAAATTTGCTGAGTTTGTTTTTAAAACGTTTAAAATATAATGATAATTTTATGAGCAAACTAAGTCATACATGAAATAACTTTAGGCACAGAAAGGCTGCTTTGTGTTCCTAAGGCAGCCCTCCCCAACCTGGCGACCTCCAGATGTTTTGAACTACAGTGCCCAGCATTCTTGAAGTTTGGCCATGCTGCCTGAGGCTGATGGGAGCTGAAGTCCAGAATATCTGGAGGGCACCAGATTAGGGAAGGCTGTCTTGAAGCAACAAAGTGACTTGAAATCTGCAAAGAGTGCTAAAAAAATAGGTATTGCTTATTTTTCAATTTCCCCAAAATTTCTATTTTTTCCTGAAAAACACACAATGACCACGTTTTTCCCCACATGGTCTCAAAATTTCCAGAAAGTTTACGGGGCATTTGAATTTGGATGGCTCTCTGAAGAGCTATGCTGGCCACTTTCTCCTGCCAGCAGGGCTCTCAAGAGTACAGGTGGCGGCGGTGGTGGTGAGTGGAGGGTCTGAGGGGTCAGCGGGGATGCTGTGCTTGGCTGTCCCCTGAAGCTGGGCCTGCCAATGGGGTTTTGTGTGAGAAGAATGTGCCCCATTGTGGGGCCATAGCTCAGAAGTGGAGCACATGCTTTTCTTGCAGAAGGCCCCAGATTCATCCCATCAGGCTGCAGCAGGGGGACATTGACTGCAGGAGCATTCCATCAGCTCTGCTGGAAAACCAGCATCATTGGGTTCCTCTTCTCCTCGAACTGTTTCCATAATTTCCAGCTGGTCATTCCAAGAGCTGTTATTGAACTTGAAAAATTGGTGCCTGAGTTTGTTCAGGCATACAGTCTAAAAGACACAACACAAAAGGGAAAAGAGATGGGGGGAGAAGAGGAAAACAAACACAGGCAGTAATTCTTGAAGTTACACAGTTTTGACCTTTAAAGCCTTAAATTGTTTGGGACCAAGTTACTTGAAGGACCGCCTTCACCCATATCATCCTGCCCGCACTTTAAGATCAGAAAGAGAGGCCCTTCTCATTTGCCCGCCCTTGAAAGCAGTCAGGTGGGTGACCACTTGTGAGAGGGCCTTCTCTGCAGTGGCCCCACGCCTTTGGAACAAGCTGCCATTGGAGGTCAGCCATACTCCATCATCGCAGACTTTTAAGAAGGCCTTGGGAACATATTATTTTACCTTGGCCTTCTCCTGAAATGACTGCTATTGTTGCTGTTACTGCTGTTAACATTGTTGCTGGTTTTGATGTTGTTTTTATTGTGTTTATGTTTTTATCGCTTTTAATATTTTAATAGTTTTTATGTATTTTATTGCTGTAAGCCAGCTTGGGAGGGCTTCTGCCCTGAAAGGTGGACAAGAAATGTTTTGAATAAATAAATAAGAATATGCAACCCCGAACTGGGTGTGCTGTGGCTTGTCATGTCATGTGAACTCAGCCAGTGGGGGTGATTTGAGGGTTAAACAACCCTCGCATAACCCACTGTAAGTTTTAGGGTTGGCGTTACATATTCATGATGGCAGCCAGCACATGCCACTGCTCCTCATGGCTAAATTAACCCATGATAGGCTGTCGTGTCATGCAAACCAGTCCAGTGTCTATTCCGTGGGAAAGTCTCTCTCACGTGGATAGGTGGTTCAGAAGCCACACAGCCACATGGGGTTTGCTCATGGGTAAGTAGTTCCCATATGGCTGGGAGGATGCTGAAAAGGCACCTTTGTTACTGTGGTGATGATAAAAATGTTGCAAGTAGGGGATTAGAGTACTGTTTGGGGGAAAGAAAAGAAACTGCTTAGAGCTGGTGGTCTTCAAAGCAAATATCTCTGTGCTTTTCATGCTGATGTGTCGAACAAGAAAATGGGGGATGAAAAAATGCAAAGCTGCTTTACACAAGAAGCACACAACTAAACACAGCCCATCAGCTGTGTATTGTATCCTGTCAGGTGCTTATCACCCCCTTCTTTTAAATAAATACATTTAAGTTGCAATCCTATGCATGTTTTGCCAGAAAAAGTCACACAATTCCCAGCATTTTCCCACTGGCTGGGAAATGCTGGGAGTTGTAGGACTTTTTTCTGTCTAAATATGCATAGGATTGTGCCCGTATTTATTTGTTTGTATCCCATCTTCTGATCAAAAGATCCCTAAGGCAGCTTACAATAGATTGCAATAATATGCACACAGGCACAACACAGAACCCATACAACCCAGGAGCCCGTAGTCCCCTGGCTGATGGAGGGGGCAGAAATTTATTTATTTATTTATTTGGCAGAACTTTATTTTATTTATTGATTTCATTTCTATACCACCCAATAGCCAAAGCTGTCTGGGTTCACAGACATTAAAACCACAAAGCCCAGCATAAAACAATATAAAACATGAAAGCTTAAAACCACAATATAACTTGTTGTTGTTGTTGTTGAGCCGTTCAGTCGTGTCTGACTCTTCGTGACCCCATGGACCACAGCATGCCAGGCCTTCCTGTCCTGCGCTCTCTCCCGGAGTGTGCTCAAGTCCATATTCATTGCATCGGTGATGCTATCTAGCCATCTCATCCTCTGCCGTCCCCTTCTCCTTTTGCCTTCAGTCTTTCCCAGCATCAGGGTCTTTTCCAGAGAGTTTTCTCTTCACATTAAGTGGCCAAAATATTTCAGCTTCAGCTTCAGTATCTGTCCTTCCAATGAGCACTCAGGGTTGATTTCCTTTAGGATTGACTGATTGGACCTCCTTGCAGTCCAGGGGACTCGTAAGAGTCTTCTCCAGCACCACAGTTCGAAAGCATCAATTCTTCGGCGCTCAGCCTTCCTTATAGTCCAGCTCTCACAGCCATACATTACTACTGGGAAAACCATAGCTTTGATTAGATGGACCTTTGTCGGCAAGGTGATGTCTCTGCTTCTTACTATGCTGTCTAGGTTTGCCATAGCTTTCCTCCCAAGGAGCAAGTGTCTTTAAATGTCATGGCTACAGTCACCGTCTGCGGTGATCTTGGAGCCCAAGAAAGTAAAATCTGTCACTGCTTCCATTTCTTCCCTTTCTATATGCCAGGAAGTGATGGGGCCAGATGCCATGATCTTCGTTTTTTTAATGCTGAGTTTCAAACCAGCTTTTGCACTCTCCTCTTTCACCTTCAACAAGAGGCTCTTTAGATCCTCTTCGCTTTCTGCCATTAGGGTGGTATCGTCTGCATATCGGAGGTTGTTGATAATTCTCTCCGCAATCTTAATTCCGAGCTGTGATTCATCCAACCCGGCGTTTCTCATGATGTACTCTGCATATAAGTTAAATAAGCAGGGTGACAATATGCAGCCTTGTCATACTCCTTTCCCGATTTTGAACCACTTGGTTGTTCCATGTCTGGTTCTTACTGTTGCTTCTTGACCCTCGTACAGGTTTCTCAGGAGACAGGTAAGGTGGTCTGGTACTCCCATCACTTTAAGAATTTGCCACAGTTTGTTGTGTTCTACACAATCAAAGGCGTTAGCGTAGTCAATGAAGCAGAAATAGACATTTTTCTGGAATTCTCTTGCTTTCTCCATGATCCAGCGAATGTTGTCGATTTGATCTCTAGTTCCTCTGCCTCTTCAAAACCCAGCTTGTACTTCCGGTAGTTCTCGGTTTGCATGCTGCTGAAGCCTAGCTTGTAGGATTTTGAGCATCACCTTGCTGGCATGTGAAATGAGCGCAATTGTGCGGTAGTTTGAACACTCTTTGGCGTTGCCCTTCTTTGGAAGTGGAATGTAAACTGACCTTTTCCAGTCTTCCGGCCATTGTTGAGTATTCCAAATTTGTTGGCATATTGAATGCAGCACTTTAACAGCATAATCTTTTAGGATCTTAAATAGCTCAGCTGGAAGACTGGCATCTCCGCTAGCTTTGTTGTTACTAATGCTTCCTAAGGCCCACTTGACTTCACTCTCGAGGATGTCCAGCTCAAGTTCAGTGACCGCACTATCATGGCTATCAGGGAGATTAAGATCTTTCCTGTATAGTTCTTCTGTGTATTCTTTCCACCTCTTCTTAATCTCATCTGCTTCTGTTAGGTCCCTGCCTTCTTTGTCCTTTATCATGCCCGTCTTTGCACAAAACAAAGACTTGTTTTGAGATCTTCCCTTGGGATCTCTGATTTTTTTGAAGAGATCTCTAGTCTTTCCGATTCTGTTGTTTTCCTCGATTTCTTTGCATTGTTCATTTAAGAAGGCCTTCTTGTCTCCCCTTGCTATTCTCAGGAACTCTGCATTCAGTTGGATATATCTTCCCCTTTCTCCCTTGCTTTTCGCTTCCATTCTTTCGTCAGCTACTTGTAAAGCCACCTCAGACAGCCACTTGGCTTTCTTGCATTTCTTTTTCTTTGGGATGGATTTCGTTGCTGCCTCCTGAACAATGTTACGGACCTCCGTCCATAGTTCCTCAGGCACTCTGTCTATCAGGTCTAATCCTTGAAATCTATTCCTCACCTCCACTGTATATTCATAAGGGATATGATTTAGGGCATACCCGAATGGTTTAATGGTTTTCCCTACGTTCTTCAATTTAAGCCGAAATTTTGCAACAAGAAGCTCATGATCTGAGCCGCAGTCAGCTCCAGGTCTTGTTTTTACTGACTGTATAGAGCTTCTCCATCTTTGGCTGCAAAGGACATAATCAATCTGATTTTGATATTGACCATCTGGTGATGTCCATGTGTAGAGTCGTCTCTTGTGCTGTTGGAAAAGAGTGTTTGCTATGATCAGCGTTTTCTCTTGGCAAAACTCTATTAGCTTTTGTCCTGCTTCATTTTGTACACCAAGGCCATGCCTGCCTGTTATCCCGGTGATTTCTTGACTTCCTACTTTAGCATTCCAATCCCCTCTGATGAAGAGGACATCTTTTTTTGGTGTTAGTTCTAGAAGGTGTTGTAGGTCTTCATAGAACTGATCAACCTCAGCTTCTGTGGCCTCAGTGGTTGGAGCATACACTTGAATTACTGTGATGTTGAATGGTTTGCCTTGGATTCGTACTGAGATCATTCTGTCATTTTTGAGATTGTACCCCAGTACTGCTTTTCCCACCCTTTTATTGACTATGAGTGCTACTCCATTTCTTCTCAGGGATTCTTGCCCACAGCAGTAGATATAATGGTCACCTGAATTAAATTTGCCCATGCTTGTCCATTTTAGTTCACTGATTCCCAAGATGTTGATGTTCAATCTTGCCATCTCATGTTTGACCACCTCCAGCTTACCTTGATTCATTGACCTTACATTTCAGGTTCCTAAACAATATTGTTCTTTACAGCATCGGACTTTCTTTTCAGCACCAGACACATCCACAGCTGAGTGTCCTTTCGGCTTTGGCCCAGCCGCTTCACTCTTTCTGGCACTACTTGGAAATTCCCTCTGCTCTTCCCCAGTAGTATATTGGACACCTTCCGACCTGAGGGGCTCATCTTCCGGCGTCATCTCTTTTAGCCTTGTGGTACGTTCCATGGGGTTTTCTTGGCAAGAATACTGGAGTGGGTCGCCGTTTCCTTCTCCAGTGGACCACATTTTGTCAGAACTCTCTGCCATGACCTGTCCGTCCTGGGTGGCCCTGCACAGCATAGCTTATGGCTTCACTGAGTTACGCAAGCCCCTTCGCCACAACAAGGCAGTGATCATTGAAGGGGAATATAACAGTACAACCAGAATAAAACCTAGCAGCAATCCAGAGATTTAAGAAACAAATTTAAAACACCAGAGCTAAAAGGCTAGGAAGCTAGAATGCCAAAATACTGGAATAATAAAATGGTCTTCACCTGGTACTGGAAGGGGTACAACGTAGGTGCCAGGTGAACCTCTCTAGGGAGCTCATTCCACAGCTGGGGTGCCACAGCAGAAAAGGCCCTCTTCCTGTTAGCCACCTGCCTCACTTCCTTTGGCAGGGGCTCCCAGAGAAGGACCCCTGAAGATGATCTTAGGGTTCAGGCAGGTACATATGGGAGGAGGTGATCCTTCAGATAACCTGACCCCAAGCCATTAAGAGTTTTGGATGTTAATACCAGCACTTTGAACTGGGCCTGGAAATGGACTGGCAGCCAGTGCAGCTGGAAAAGTATTGGCATAATGTGATCTCGTTGGCCATTCCCTGTTAACAATCTTGCTGCCCTATTTTGAACTACCTGAAGTTTCTGGACCGTTTTTAAAGGCAGCCCCACATATAATGCATTGCAGTAATCCAGACGAGAGAGACAATGGATAACTGTAGCTAGGCTATCTCTGTCCAGATAAGGGAATAATTGGTCTATCAGCCTAAACTGATAACGGGTGCTCTGTGCCACTGAGTTCACTTGTGCCTCAAGTGACAATTCTGGGTCCCAGAGGACCCCCAAATTACAAACCTGATCCTTTAGGGGGAGTGCAACCCCCTCCAGAACAGGTTGAACATCACCTAGCCCAGCAGACAAACTACCCCATTCACAATATTTCCGTCTTGTCTAGATTGAGTTCCAGTTTATTGGCCCTCATCCAGTCCATTACCATGCCCAGGCACTGATTCAGAACAATCCCTGGATCACTTACAGTTGGAACCAAATGTTCTTTCTAGAGGGGAGGGGGGAAGCAAGCTCCTTGCAGCTTCTCCCTCTCTGGCCTCCCCCTTGCCACAATCTTCTTCCTGGAAGGCAGTGGTTCTTAGTCTCCTGGCTGGTGGCAGGGGCCAGAGCATGCCTCCCTTCAGCTTTACGTCTCCCAGGGCAACATTTTGTAATCCTAGGGAAGCAGCGGCTTACTGAAGTCGTTGCAGGCTTGGGTTCACCACACAAGGCTGGATGGTCGGCCACACACTGGGCTTGGTGTGTAACCAGACTCTGAACTAGGGTTCAGGTTCCACTGCAGTCCTAGATGCATAATTTCAGTCACCCAGGGTAGACAAGCCTAGTAATTAATTAATGTGTATGTTGTTCTGGTGAGAAGAGAAAGAGGTTTATAATGAAGCGCAGAACTCCTTATCATTGCTAACATTCAGCAAGGAAATTAATTACACATGCCACCTCCGAGTGCCATGATTTGTGTAACTATGTTTATATTCCTTCCTGTGGAGTTGGGAAAATGACAACAGCGGAATTCACAAAATGTAGCTAATGCTTGATTGTTTCAATAATTAGGTTCTGCTGTGTTGGTGTGCTGGGCTATTGTTCTAACAGACAATTACAGGGAAAGTATCAGCTTTCAAGGATGATCAAAGAATTATTAAAATAAACGGTGCAGGCAGAAAATAGTCCACCCCCTAAGACTTGAATGAAGTTTGAAAGAGGGAATGTTGCTTGTGGAGTATATGCACATCCCAGTTTCCTCTCTGTTAAACAGGTTTGGCAGGTTGCTGTATTGTTTAAAAAGCCTACCAGAGGACTACTGTAATGCGCTCTACGTGGGATTATCCTTGACGACAGTTCGGAAGCTGCAGCTGGTGCAGAACGCGGCGGCTCGCCTGATTAAAGGCAGCTGCCGGCGAGATCACATCACTCCGGGGCTGAAGGAGTTGCACTGGCTACCAGTTGTTTTACGGGCCAAATTCGAGGTGTTGGTTTTGACCTTTAAAACCCTATATGGTTCCAGCTCAGCCTATCTCAAGGAGCGCCTCCAGCAACACCAGACAGGCTGCTCAACAAGATCAGCCTCGGATGGCATTCTCCCTGCCCCATCAGCTAGGACAGCTAGGCTGGTGAGGACAAGGGAGAGGGCCTTCTCTGTGGTGGCCCCCACCCTGTGGAACTCCCTCCCTAGGGAACCCCGCCATGCCCCCTCTTTAATGAGCTTCCACCACGCATTGAAAATGTGTTTGTTCAGGCAGGCATTTGGGGTGGGCTAGGGTAATTTTAGAAATATGTTTTAATGTGTAATTTTACTGAAGGTAATGGCAAACCACCCTGCTGTAGTCTGCCACAAAAACGCCAGCGCAAGCAGCGTCCCTCTAGGGGTCAGTAATGACCCGGTGCTTGCACAGGAGGAACCTTTTTTTCCCTTCATGGATCACTGCCTTGTTGTGGCGAAGGGGCTTGCGTAACTCAGTGAAGCCATAAGCTATGCCCTGCAGGGCCACCCAAGACGGACAGGTCATGGCAGAGAGTTCTGACAAAATGTGGTCCACTGGAGAAGGAAACGGCAACCCACTCCAGTATTCTTGCCAAGAAAACCCCATGGAACGTATCACAAGGCTAAAAGAGATGACGCCGGAAGATGAGCCCCTCAGGTCGGAAGGTGTCCAATATACTACTGGGGAAGAGCAGAGGGAATTTCCAAGTAGTGCCAGAAAGAGTGAAGCGGCTGGGCCAAAGCCGAAAGGACACTCAGCTGTGGATGTGTCTGGTGCTGAAAAGAAAGTCCGATGCTGTAAAGAACAATATTGTTTAGGAACCTGGAATGTAAGGTCAATGAATCAAGGTAAGCTGGAGGTGGTCAAACATGAGATGGCAAGATTGAACATCAACATCTTGGGAATCAGTGAACTAAAATGGACAAGCATGGGCAAATTTAATTCAGGTGACCATTATATCTACTGCTGTGGGCAAGAATCCCTGAGAAGAAATGGAGTAGCACTCATAGTCAATAAAAGGGTGGGAAAAGCAGTACTGGGGTACAATCTCAAAAATGACAGAATGATCTCAGTACGAATCCAAGGCAAACCATTCAACATCACAGTAATTCAAGTGTATGCTCCAACCACTGAGGCCACAGAAGCTGAGGTTGATCGGTTCTATGAAGACCTACAACACCTTCTAGAACTAACACCAAAAAAGATGTCCTTTTCATTAGAGGGGATTGGAATGCTAAAGTAGGAAGTCAAGAAATCACCAGGATAACAGGCAGGCATGGCTTTGGTGTACAAAATGAAGCAGGACAAAGGCTAATAGAGTTTTGCCAAGAGAACATGCTGATCATAGCAAACACACTTTTCCAACAGCACAAGAGGCGACTCTACACATGGACATCACCAGATGGTCAATATCGAAATCAGATTGATTATGTCCTTTGCAGCCAAAGATGGAGAAGCTCTATACAGTCAGTAAAAACAAGACCTGGAGCTGACTGTGGCTCAGATCATGAGCTGCTTCTTGCAAAATTCCGGCTTAAATTGAAGGGAAACCCACTAAACCATTCAGGTAGGACCTAAATCATATCCCTTATGAATATAGAGTGGAGGTGAGGAATAGATTTCAGGGATTAGACCTGATAGACAGAGCGCCTGAGGAACTATGGACGGAGGTCTGTAACATTGTTCAAGAGGCAGCAACTCAATCCATCCCAAAGAAAAAGAAATGCAAGAAAGCCAAGTGGCTGTCTGATGAGGCTTTACAAGTAGCTGAGGAAAGAAGGGAAGCAAAAAGCAAGGGAGAAAGGGGAAGATATACCCAACTGAATGCAGAGTTCCAGAGAATAGCAAGGAAAGACAAGATGAATGAACAATGCAAAGAAACCGAAGAAAACAATAGAATGGGAAAGACTAGAGATCTTTTCAAGAAAATCGGAGATATCAAGGGAACATTTTGTGCAAAGACGGGCATGATAACGGACAAAGAAGGCAGGGACCTAACAGAAGCAGATGAGATTAAGAAGAGGTGGGAAGAATACACAGAAGAACTATACAGGAAAGATCTTAATCTCCCTGATAGCCATGATAGTGCGGTCACTGAACTTGAGCCAGACATCCTCGAGAGTGAAGTCAAGTGGGCCTTAGAAAGCATTACTAACGACAAAGCTAGCGGAGATGCCAGTCTTCCAGCTGAGCTATTTAAGATCCTAAAAGATGATGCTGTTAAAGTGCTGCACTCAATATGCCAACAAATTTGGAACACTCAACAGTGGCCACAAGACTGGAAAAGGTCAGTTTACATTCCAATTCCAAAGAAGGGCAACGCCAAAGAGTGTTCAAACTACCGCACAATTGCGCTCATTTCACATGCCAGCAAGGTGATGCTCAAAATCCTACAAGCTAGGCTTCAGCAGCATGCGAACTGAGAACTACCGGAAGTACAAGCTGGGTTCCGAAGAGGCAGAGGAACTCGAGATCAAATCGCCAACATTCGTTGGATCATGGAGAAAGCAAGAGAATTCCAGAAAAATGTCTATTTCTGCTTCATTGACTACGCTAAAGCCTTTGATTGTGTGGATCACAACAAACTGTGGCAAATTCTTAAAAAGATGGGAGAACCAGACCACCTTGCCTGTCTCCTGAGAAACCTGTACGAGGGTCAAGAAGCAACAGTAAGAACTGGACATGGAACAACCGAGTGGTTCAAAATTGGGAAAGGAGTACGACAAGGCTGTATATTGTTGCCCTGCTTATTTAACTGATATGCAGAGTATATCATGAGAAACGCCGGGTTGGATGAATCACAGCTCGGAATTAAGATTGCCAGGAGAATTATCAACAACCTCAGATACGTAGACGATACCACCCTAATGGCAGAAAGCAAAGAGGATCTAAAGAGCCTCTTGTTGAAGGTGAAAGTGGAGAATGCAAAAGCTGGTTTGAAACTCAACATTAACAAAACTAAGATCATGGCATCTGGCCCCATCACTTCCTGGCATATAGAAGGGGAAGAAATGGAAGCAGTGACAGATTTTATTTTCTTGGGCTCCAAGATCACCGCAGACGGTGACTGTAGCTATGAAATTAAAGGACGCTTGCTCCTTGGGAGGAAAGCTATGGCCAACCTAGACAGCATAGTAAGAAGCAGAGACATCACCTTGCCGACAAAGGTCCGTCTAATCAAAGCTATGGTTTCCCCAATAGTGACGTATGGCTGTGAGAGCTGGACTATAAGGAAGGCTGAGCGCCGAATAATTGATGCTTTCAAACTGTGGTGCTGGAGAAGACTCTTATGAGTCCCCTGGACTGCAAGGAGGTCAAATCAGTCAATCCTAAAGGAAATCGACCCTGACTGCTCATTGGAAGGACAGATACTGAAGCTGAAGCTCAAATATTTTGGCCACCAAATCAATGCAAAGAGAAAAGTCACTGGAAAAATCACTGATGCTGGGAAAGATTGAAGGCAAAAGGAGAAGGGGACAGCAGAGGATGAGATGGCTAGATAGCATCACCGATGCAATGAATATGAACTTGAGCACACTCCGGGAGGGAGCGGAGGACAGGAAGGCCTGGTGTGCTATGGTCCATGGGGTCACGAAGAGTCGGACACGACTGAATGACTGAACAACAACATTGCCCAGAGTGGCCGGGTGACTGGCTAGATGGGTGATTAAGAAATTGAATAAACAAACAAACAAACAAACAAAACTGGAGTGCTGTTGGTTCCAAAATAGGTATATTCCCACCAGTGGAACCTGGTGGCTCTGATTTCGGTGGAGTGGATCCATTCTGCGTTTCAGTCAGAACTTTAAAGGAGCTATCCAGAGTGCTGGACCCTATCCCCAAAATGGGTTCAGAACCTTGGATTGCTCCTTTAGAGTTCTATCTGGTTCTGACTAAAACCAAGAATGGATTCACAGCCCCCCTGAAATTGGAGCCAGCAGCCTCCACGGATTCCCACCTATCACCGTCATGCTTTTTCCCTCCTCCCTCCCAATGCCTTTCCTTGGGTCTTGTATCTTGTTAGATTGAACCCCGAGGGAAGGGAGTGTCTGTTGGTTCTTGTACACTGCTCTGAAGGCCTTTTGACTGAAGAGCGGGATGAAAATGCTTTGAGTGAAACGCATGCATACATGGCCTCTGAGGTGAAGCCAGCGACGTCTGCTTCTGCACTTCGCATGCCAAGTAGCTGGTGTATGAGGGGTGGCTTTTCCCTTTTTGTATCCAGATCTGCTGGACTGCCTTCCCGTTACTGCCTCTGCCGAGAATGATCCTCTTTCACTCTGGCGTTCTGATCCCCCACAGCACGTAACGGGGACCACAGCCAGGTGTCTCAACTGAGCGGCCTGCTTTGACAGCATGCTGGACCTACTCAAGCTGCAGTGGTGTCGGAAAGGGGTTTGCTGACAAATGGAGAAAGCAAAGCCCAAGAGTGCTGCTTTGTTTTAAATAAATCCAGCTCTGCTAACAAAAATGAAAGATGGCGCATCAATGGCATGCAGGAAAACAGAATGCTTCTCATAGGTGGAGAAAAGGTTTGGCTTTTAGTCATTACTATAACAGGGGGGCTTGTGACACCTTAAAGATTCAACACAGCCTCCCCCACCCTGATTTAGGGCGCAAATCCTGTTGAGACAGATGGTCGCCTCCGACTCCCTCTGAAGTTGGAGGCGACCATTTATCCAGTGCAGGGCAGCTGAAGCGTGGAGGACAGGATTCCTTCTGTGCTCTGGCTGCCCTGCAGTTGGCCTTAGATGCCCAATTTTGGGCGTCTAAGAGCGACTTCGGGGAGGGACCGGGGCTGAAGACTGCATAGGAAGCTGTCTAGAGCAGCTTCTGTCTCATCCCCTCCCTGGCCCCAGGAACGCCCCCTTTTTGCCCTATCCGCACTCCACATTACAAGCATGGGCAGGCATGGAGGGGCAGCTGCCATGGTTCTCTCTGCCCTGGCTACAAGGGGGAGAGGGCAGGGAGCACGGTTTCCCGGCTACGAGCTTGGAGCTGGGAAACCAAAAAATCCTATCTCCCCCAGGCGCTGTCTAGGGGACACAGGGCTGGTCTCTGAACAGATGAACTGTGGCATCACTTTTCGTGGGCTGGGTGTTTCATGGGCCAGAAGAAGTGGTTCTGTCAGATGTTGTCATCCAATCCACAAAAGGTTGTGCCAGCATAACGTGGCTTCCTAAACTCAAGGCTGGCGTCGGGGCTGCAGCGAACTTCCAGTTCCTAGAAATGTAATTACATCTAAACAACTGGGCAAGATGAACACGAATTTATAAAACAGAGGAAAGGATAAGTATGCAATTCAGATAATAAAGGAAGTGAAGTCAGCACGCGTAATAAGGATGCCAGAAGAAACAAGTGCTTCCAGCATTTAAATGCAGTTTCAGCAAGCGGTGATATTTATACCACAGCGAGCCTGTTGCACTTCTGTCTGTCCATCGCCCAAGCTGTGGGGGTGTCCCTTCAGGAAACACAACCCCCCAAGAAGTCGCCCCTTCTGCTTCAGCCAAGCCTGACACAAAGCACAGATCTTTGGTTCCAACAGGAACAAATGCTTCTTCTGTTAACACGAACTGCTTCTCTCTGTGTCAGATTTTTAACATTTTTTACGCTCAGTCTTCTGCTGTCTCAGGTCCTGATTCTCGACTTCTTTTACTGCTTTCTTCTTCGTCTCATGAAGTCTTCCCTTAGCTTCCCTCTCTGTCAGCTATGATTCCCTCACTCCAGCTCTTCACTGTCTCCCGCTCCTTCCACACCACATCTACCGCCAGCCTTCTTCCTCCATGCCTTGAGCAGCCTGTTCCCTTCCCTCGCCCCCTTGCTCCCTCAATCTGCTCATTTCAGAGCCTTCTAAGCAGGGCTGGGTGCACCGTGGAGCAGGCAAATAAAGCCTCTTTTGTTGAATGCTGGCGCGAGGAGTGGGCATGGTGGACAAACTAAGGTTAGATGTCAGCTTGCAGCAAAATCATGTCCTAACAAGATTCAAAGGCACACCTGCTGAAGAGAGTGGGGAGCCCCGCTTGATTTCTGGGGGTAACCTTCGTACCAGTGGATTGACATAACTGTTGAAAGACGACAAGATCCCAAACTCTGAGCCGTGGAGGCTGGTGGCTCTGGTGTCAGTGGGGCTGTCAGATTTTAGATCAGATTTTAACTCCGTGTAGCACATAAACCCCTGAGTCAAACTGCCTGAAATTTGGCAGCTGGCCTCCTCTCCAGGGGGGGTGGAGAGGTCCCCAGATTTCATGCCTGTATCATAAAAACTGGAAATGTTATGACCGTTTGTGTTTTCCCTTGCAAGTCAATGGGAAAACACCAAAATCACACAATCTGGATATCTGAATCTCACTTCAGATACGGGTCCAAGTCAGAACGGATGGGGTCTGAATCGGTCTGAAGTGGATCGGGGTTGCTTCGGACAATCCGAAGCGGCATCTGAAGCGGATTGGGCGGTCCATGCACAGCCCTACTTCTAAGTATGTTGCCTGGAGCCTTTGGACATTTTTGCATGAGGCATTTATCATGCACTCATCCTTCTCTACTTGTGGTTGTTTATGGGTTCTTTAGGCAACGTTGTAATCCTCCAGTTTGGCTTCTGTGTCTAACCAGCACTTTTGGCAAGATTTTTTAGAGTAGGGAAAATGCGGCATTTAAAAGAGCAAACGAAAGCGTGATTTCCTCTTGTGTATTTGCACTATTCCAGTGTAACACACTACCACCTAGAAGTGACATAGCAGAAAAGCAGGAAAGCAAATGCTCCTTGTGTACTGCTCGGATCTCAGTTCTGTGACAAAACCGAAAGCAGATACAGTGGACTAAGAGCTGATTCACAGCCTCTGCCCTGCCCTTGACATTCATGACTGAATCTTAATTGTGCTGCAGACAGCACTGGTAAAACCTCATTGTTTATCCACTGGGCAAAGCTTTGTTACATGTTTAATGTTGTCCCCGTGTTATTTGAGAAGAAAGAACTAATAAAAATATTATAATTTCCACCCACCCTGCAACCCCCCAAGCCGTATCTTTACATCCCTCTGTGGAACAAGGAATTTGCTACATGCAGGAATGCTACAATATGAACTATTTCTTTTCACAAAAGACAAGAAGCTCTTCTCAAGCTATTTGGTGCAGAACGCATTTATTTTGCAGAAGGAAATGATTTTAATAGGCCCTTACTTTGTGTTTTGCCCACATGACAATCTGCCATCTTGTTTATCATTGGCTTGTGTTTTGACATAAAGGCTTGACACAAGTTTTGCTTTTAATGAATTTTTTTTTCAAGCTTCATGGGAAATAAAATCTGCAAGAACTTAAAACCAAACAAAAACAAAACACTGCAATGCATTTTCTATAATCTCCTCGAGGGTGTGTCTGTCCAGGTTTCCATTAATTGGCTTTTATAAATGGGTTCTTGATGAGTTCTTCTGCTGTCAGTTTTGCTTCAGGAATTTTGAGCACCTCTAGCCCTGTGCAGATGTTCTCTACGCATGCGCGTGTGTTGTGTATCAGCAGGGTGAATGGATGCTGATCTTTTGGCTGGCCCACCCACCCCAAGTGCCCAGCCTCCGCTCGATGTTCAGAGTATATGCACATAGGGAATGCCACACTTTGTATCTTCTTCTCTACTGGCCCCTTGCCTTAGCCCAGCTCTCAGTTTTGTCAGCAGCATGTCTGCGTTCTGTCTCGCACATCCCAAAACTGAAGGAGCCAAGGCTGCTGTGTGTCTGTATCCCCCCCGCCATTACACCCCTCTTCATTGCTCTGCTTTCTCCCAGACAGCTAGTGCTTCCTGATCTGAAAAAGCCTATGGGAGAATTGCATCATGACGTCTTCCCCTGGGTTTTAACTGAAGTGTGGGAAGCCAAGGAGGCTACAGGCTGCTGGAGAAATGGTTGCACACAGAGAGACTGGACACTCGCACATACTCTTCAGCCACCTCATGAGTAAGGTAAGCACGAGAATCCCAAACCCAATCCATGAGAATTTCCCCAACATTTCCTTCTCTTCTGATTTTCCCCCCTGAAAGCAGTTTCTTTTCTATCAGTTTGAATGAGAGGGCTAAAAAGTGGGAGAGATTTTCAGCACAGCATGAGAACAGCCTGCCTTGGGAGGTAATGGGCTCGTCTTTGCTGGGGCTATTTAAACAGATGCTGGAGAGCCATCTTTCAGTGATGCTGTAGCTGCACCCTGCATTGCAGAGCTTGCTATGAGGAGGGGGTTGGACTGGATGGCCTCTGAGGTCCCTTCCAACTCCACAATTCTATTCTCTGGTGGGTCTTGTTCTGGTGATCAAGGTCAGGTGCCCAGTTAATGTTGCATTCCTTGCACCTCCCGGGGGTGCCAGGGTACAGAGAGGACTCCCTGAAAGATCCCAAGGTACATCTTGTCCCTTATCAACATCAACCTGTGGAGGCAATAAAGCCAGTACTTCACTTATGTCTGTACAAAGCAAATACTGATTCATTTTGGAGAACATTATTTCTTCACATCAAAGCACAGAAAGTTTACCCCCCCCCCCCACACCTGTATATGTTTGGGAAGCAGATTCCCCACGGATACCAGCATCTAACAGCCATTCCTCGTTACAGGAATTGGGTAAGTTTGTATAAAATTTCAGACCAAATAAATTTCTCCATCTCGGTCTGCATGGCTCCACCTCCAAAACTCTTGATGGCTTCTCATGTGGATTTTAAGCAGGAGGGGGACAAGGTGGAATCCCGTAACACAAAGACCATGGGAAAGAAGAGAGGCGCACAGTCTGTTCAGCCCTGAGGGCTACATCGGGCGGCTGCTGGTGTGGCAGGGCTACACATACACACACACATGCACACAGACTCATTCACATACAACTCACACACACACAAAAACACACATACACACCACTCATTCACACTGTGCTTGTCTTGTATATTAAAAAAACCTTCCTTTTAAGATGGGGGGGCAACATGTGCTGCATTCTCTTGGGAGTAATCTGTGAGGGGCTGGGGCACCCCATGCCCCCACTCTCACATAAACTACCCCCCCTCGCATACAGATCCACTCATGTCTCCCCCCACTCACTCACACATACATACACTTCCTCACTCTAGACAACCCAGACAGTCCAATCCTCCTGCTGCAGTTTGCTCTCCGCCCCTCTGCTGCCGTGCTGTGGGGGGTCAGAGTAGCCTCTTCTTATAACCCTCCCGTACAGTTGTACTGTAGGGTTGCTCTGTCAGCTAGGCCATTCTCTCTCTGCCAGGGCCTCAGGACCAGGCTAAGAGCCACAGGGCAGGAGCCCTTTAGCTCCTGCCCTTTGACTCCCAACAAAGGCTCACAGCTCTGACCCCGCCCAGGTCCAGCTATATAACAACATGGGGCTGGCGAAAGATGACTGAGCAGACTCTGCCACCCCCATCAGAGTTCTCCCCATCAGGAACAGACAGCTCTTCCTCAGGCAATATTTCTAACTGAATGCATTTTTGAACATTGTTTTCCTGAATATATGCATTTATATGTGCACTTCTGCCTAATATATGCTTTCTGTATGATTTTTTGTTATTGGGGAACTATTGCAAAATTCAGAGAAGTGTGAATTTCAAAGGATAACTTGGTTTCAGTTCATATATTGGTTTGAAAGTGCACAGTTAGGTAAGTTCACATTCAAATGTGAACCAAACTAATTTCTCCCCCATCTCTACCAGGAGCATAGGAAGAGAGACTGCTGATGCCAGACACAAATCTTGCTGCAAAAAGGGGGACATCTCAGCACATAAGAGAAGCTTCCTGCCTATGTCAGCAGTTCAGACAAGTTCAGAAGTTAGAACAACTGCTTCTTGTTTCTTTACACTGACTTCAATACCAAGTTCAGTGTGATTTCTTAATGAACAATATTGTTTGGTTAAGATGCAGTTGGTGTGGTTTCACCCAAAGGAGATTCTGAAGAACCGACCCTCTCTCACCCTGCATCCTGCCTTGGACGTTTTAGCCAAGCTGCTGTAGATTCCTACTGCTATGAATCCAGTAGGTGGTGACAATTTAGCCCTGGGCAACCAAGACGGTGAGATGACTGGAAACCATGTCCTATGAGGAATGACTCAAAGAGCTGGGCAGTATGTGTAGCCTACAGAAGAGTAGATTAAGGGGAGACATCATGATAGAGGTCTTCAAATATCTCAAAGGCTGTCATGCACAGGATGGAGTAGATTTGTTATCTGTTGCTCCAGGGGGAAGGACTAGAACCATTGGGTGGAAATTGCAAGGAAGCAGAATTCGGTTAAATATTATCACTGTGAGGTGGCCAAGGGTACTGTGTGTGTATTTTTTCTTTCTTTCTGTTACACATTTCTTGATTTCTCTGCAGCCTCACAGGCTGCCGGTTCTTCCTTATCTGAAAAAGCCTCGTGGTGTCTTCCCTGGGCATTAATTGAAATGTGGGCAGTCAAGGAGGGTGCAGGCTGCTGGACAGATGATGGTACAGTGAAAGCCAGGACACTTGGGCACACTCCTCAGCCACCTCATAAGTAAGGTAAGCACAAGAAACACAACCCCAACCCATGAGCATTTCTAAGAAAATTTCTTGTCCTCTGAATTTTTTTCCTGAAAGCAATTTCTTTTCTATCAAATTGCATGTGAATGGCCAAAAATATGTGGGATAAATTTTCAGCGCAGCACTAGAACAGACTGCTTTGGGAGTTAGTGGTTTTACCTTTACTGGAGTTCTTTAAGCAGATGCTGGACAGCCATATTGCAGTGATGCTGTAGCTGCATCCTGCATTGCAGAGCTTGCTCTGAGCAGGGGGCCAACCCCCTGGATGATCTCCTCAGTCCCTTCCAACTGTATGATACTATTCTCTGCTGAGTTTTATTCTGGTGATCAAGGTTAGGTGCCCAGTTAATTGGGCTCTCCTTGTAACTCCAGGTTACAGAGAGGACTCTCTGAAGGACCCCAGGGTACGTCACAGCCCTTATTGCCTGACCTGGAGGTGATAAGACTCTGCCAGGACTCCACTTATCTCTGTACACAATCAGTGTTTAGACCCTCCTCCTCTTCATTTGTATAAACTTGGGAAGTAGATTCCCCACAGATACTAGCATCCAACACCATTTACCAGAGCTGTTTCTCACCAAGATGAGTTTGCCGGCTGCAGATGAAAGGCCAGGATAGTAAGCAGAAATCAGTCTCTCAAACTAGAGATTGAGGTGGGCTGGATAATAATGCCAGGAAAGCTGCAGTCTTGACTTAAGACAGTTTGGTGCTGTGTAGATATTGTTGGGTGCAACATTAGGAGAATAACGGTACTATCAATGCACACAGCTCTGTCCGCCTCCTGGTGTATCATTGCCACATCTGTCTTTCCCTCCTGATCCATCAGGCATTCCAGAATTTGCAGAATCTGCTGGAGACCCAGATTTAGGTAACTGGCAAAATTTTGTCTGAGTGTAGAATTCACGCTTGCTTTTTGCAAAAATAGAAAGTTTTGTTAAGTGAAACCTGAAAGCATGGATTATGACTCTTACCTAGAAACAATTCTATAGTAGTTTTATAAAACATTTATTTCTCTCTCGCATCTGCGTTGTTAGGAGATAGCCCACCTGGGCACGGGCCCTGGATCTTCTGTGCAGCCCCAATTACCATCGTCTGCTTTAATATAAGTCTGCTTCTTCCTTCTGAGCTCATTAGCCTTGCAGTTACTAAGGAGGCCTTAGGATTCGCTCCCTTAGAAGTAGGGATGGGCAGATTCCCTCTCTGCTGGTCTGGGTGGGAATCCGCCCTTGGGGGGAGGTGATCCGTCCCTCCCCTCGGAATCCATCCAGGCTGGCTCCTCTGTGCAGTGATCCTGCAGAGCTGGCCGCCAGGTCCGTATCGCTGGCAATACGGTCGGCCGCCATTGCTGTGCTGTATCGCTGGGCTAATTTCAGACGCAAATGGCTTCCACTATGCCATTTGCGGCCATTTACGGCTGCATTTAGGTTAACCTAACAGCTTTATGGCTACAAATGGTGTAGTGGATGCCATTTGCGTCCGGAGTTAGCCCAGCAATATGACTGATCTATCAGTGGGTCTGATTTATTAGCATAAATAGAGGTTGCAGGGCTCCCTAAACCAAATCAGCACCATGGGATGGGGTAGGGGGCTTTAACCCTTTGCCCCCCCAGGACCCAAATCTGAATTCCTTCCCCCGCTATTCACAGTGGGAGGAGAGTTCTCATTGGTGCTAAGGGGAGCATTCCTCTCATTGCAAATAGCACCAGGCCATTCAGATTGGGATCCTGGTGGGGCAAAGAGTTAAAGCCCCCTCCTCATTGCCCAGTCGCAGTCCATCTTGGTGCACCACTGGGTATTTATTGAAGAAATCTCAGCCATGCACGTCATGTCTAGTTTGCCCCTAAGAAACTAAAGGTGCAATCCTAGGCATGTTCAGGAAGAAAGAAGTCCTGCAGCTCCCAGGATTCCCCAGCCAGTCAGGCATAGGACTGCACTTTATATAGCTATTTGGACACCACTCCTCAAATGCTACCTGCCCCCATCCATTTTGCCCCCCCCCCTTGCCTGTCATTCCAGGAGTGAGAAAAGGTGTTTGTGTGTGTGGGGTGGGGGTGGGGGTATGAAAACTAAATATAGGCAGCTGGTTGGAGTGCTTTTTTCTGAATAAACAACTCAGAATTTCCTGGGCCCTGTTTCCATGACAACGGAAGGAGAAGGGAGGAGTACCTCACCCACATTTTTGTAGGAGCTGCTTTTGGTCCGGGCAGGGCTCCACGAGGGTGTACATCGCACCAGTCTAAGTGGCTTCACATAACTTACTTCTGGATGGGGGGTTTGGAGTGAACATCATCTGAGCGGCAGGGGCTGCTCAACCAATGGGGGAGGCTCCCCCCACCCCAGGCTCCATAAGGAAGGTGTGTTGTTCTTGCCTGAGAACAACATGGCCCACACCTGCAACAAGTGCAAGTTGTTCACGCTGCTGGAAGAAAAAGTAAGTGGACTGGAGCGGCGACTGTCGACTCTCCGGGGAATAAGAGAACACGAAGAGTTCTTGGACAGAATGGGGGAACTACAGCAGCAAAGGGAAGACCAGAAGCTTGAAGAGCAACAGCAAGATGAGGCAGTGGGAAATGCTGAGGTGAAGAAAAATGGAGTGGAGGATACTCCTTGGTAAAGGGTGACAGGAGAAGAAGAACTAGATGCCACTCTGCACCAGTGGAAGCAGTGGAGCTGTGGAACCGATTCCAGGGACTTGCGGATGAGACTGGAGGACAGCCTGCAGAGGAAGACTCACAGGGGAACCTGCATGAGAGTGAGCAAGAGGCTGAAGGTCAGTCAAACAGAGGCGATGAAACCCAGGCCTACAACAAGAAGAAGAGAAGAGTGGTAGTAGTGGGAGACTCCTTGCTGCGTGGGATCGAGACCCAAGTATGTCGCAAAGACCCGTGGACTCGCCAGGTATGTTGTCTCCCAGGAGGACAGATTAGAGATGTGACTGAAAGGTTGCCTGCACTCATAAAGCCCACGGACAGGTATCCCTTTCTTCTCATCCATGTGGGAACAAATGATACCGCCAAGCGGAGCTACGAAGAGATCACATCAGACTTTGAAGCTTTGGGAAGGAAACTCAAGAACTTTGGGGCCCAGATAGTTTTCTCATCCATCCTTCCAGTAGTTAGAAGAGGGATGGAAAGGGAACGAAAAATACTCCGGGTGAATGACTGGCTATGAAGGTGGTGCCAACGAGAGAGATTTGTATTCTGGGACCACGGGCTATACTTCCTGGAAGATGGGCTGTTGGCTAGGGACGGGTTGCACTTCAGAAAGGATGGGAAGAATGTGTTTGGCCACAGCATGAAGAACTTCATCAGGAGGGCTTTAAACTGAATCCTACGGGGAAGGGAGATGTAATGTTGGGGGTAACAATGGACGTAGGTGCATGCACTGCAATGGAGAGAACAGCTCTGATAGTGCCCAATAATAGTCTTCAGACACATGTAGGAAGAAAGCCAGACTATGAAGCACATGGTCTTCAATGTCTATATACTAATGCCCAGAGTATGGGAAACAAACAGAACGAACTTGAACTCTTAATACAAGAGGGAAATTATGACCTGATAGGTATAACTGAGACTTGGTGGGATGACTCTCATGACTGGAATACAGCAATTGAAGGATATAACTTGTTCAAAAAGAACAGGAGGAACAGAAAGGGAGGTGGGGTTGCACTGTATGTGAAAAGTACATATCTCTGCACAGAAATACAGGAGGAGGAGCTTGGTAGCCCCATCGAGAGCATCTGGGTTGGAATAAATGGAGCAAAGAATAAAAGGAACCTGGTGGTCGGAGTCTACTATCAGCCACCCGATCAAGGAGAAGACAAGGATGAAACTTTTGAAAAGCAAATAGCCAATGTTTTAAGGAAGCATGATGTAGTAGTAATGGGGGACTTCAATTTCCCCGATATTTGTTGGGAGACAAATTCTGCAAAACATGGTCCCTCCAGGAAATTCCTGACTTGTGTAGCGGATAACTTCCTCCTACAGAAAGTAGAGGAAGGAACTAGAGGATCGGCTATCCTTGACTTGATCCTAACCAACAGAGATGACTTAGTGGATAAAGTAGCAGTTACGGGAACTCTGGGGGAAAGCGACCATGTTGTACTTGAGTTCTTGGTTCTAAGGGAAGCAAAAGCTGAGTGTAGTCAAACGCATACCCTGGATTTTAGGAAAGCTGATTTTAATAAACTCAGAACAATGATCAGTAAGGTCCCATGGCAAGCAACGCTAACAAGAAAAGGAGTCCAAGATGTGTGGGAGCTTTTAAAAAAGGAAATTCTCAAGGCACAATCACAAACAATTCCAACAAGAAGAAAAGGTGGAAGACAACACAAGAAGCCAATGTGGCTTCACAAAAAGCTTAGGGATGACCTGAAAACAAAAAAGGACACATATAGGAAGTGGAAAGAAGGCCAAGTAACAAAGGAAGAGTACAGGCAGATAGCACAGAATTGCAGGGATGGCGTCAGGAAGGCTAAAGCTGAGAATGAGCTGAGGTTAGCAAGGGATGCTAAAAACAGCAAAAAGGCTTTCTTCAGCTACGTGCATAGTAAAAGGCAGAGGAAAGAAATGGTGGTTCAGCTATTAAATAAGGATGGCAAAACGATAACAGATGAGAAAGAAAAGGCAGAGGTGCTCAATTCCTACTTTGGCTCAGTCTTCTCCCAAAAGAGGGTCTATGACCCCCCTGGCAAAGGCGAAGTACAGGCTGAAGGGGCAGGATTGCAGCTTGAGATCGATAGGCATATGGTCAAGGAACACCTCATTACTTTGAATGAGTTCAAATCTCCAGGGCCAGATGAACTGCATCCTAGAGTCATAAAGGAACTGGCAGAAGAACTCTCAGAACCACTGTCTATTCTCTTTGAGAAATCATGGAGGATGGGGGAAGTGCCAGATGACTGGAGGAGGGCTAACGTTGTCCCTATCTTCAAAAAGGGTAAAAAGGAGGAACCTGGGAACTACAGACCAGTCAGTCTGACATCAATCCCTGGGAAAATTCTGACACCAATGCCGTGATTACTCGAAGCCAACATGGATTTGTCAAAAACAAGTCCTGCCAGACAAACCTGATCTCATTTTTTGATTAAGTAACCTCCCTTGTAGACCATGGGAATGCTGTAGACATCATATACCTCAACTTCAGCAAAGCTTTCGACAAAGTGCCCCATGATATCCTGATGAGCAAACTAGTTCAAAGTGAGCTAGATGAAACAATGATCCAGTGGATCCACAGTTGGCTACAGAATCGGACTCAGAGAGTGCTGATCAATGGGACCTCCTCAAACTGGGGAGAGGTAACGAGTGGGGTACCGCAGGGCTCAGTCCTGGGCCCAGTGCTCTTCAACATTTTTATTAATGACTTGGAGGAGGAGGTGCAGGGAACGCTGATCAAATTTGCAGATGACACAAAATTGGGCAGGATAGCTAATACTTTGGAAGACAGAAACAAAATTTAAAGTGATCTGGATAGACTGGAGCACTGGGCAGAAAACAACAGAATGACATTTAATAGGGATAAATGCCAAGTTCTGCACCTAGGAAAAAGAAACCAAATGCACAGTTACAAGATGGGGGATACGTGGCTCAACCACACTACAAGCGAGAAGGATCTTGGAATTGTTGTCGATCACAAGCTGAATATCAGCCAACAATGTGATGTGGCTGCAAAAAAGGCCAATGCTCTTTTGGGCTGCATTAATAGAAGCATAGCTTCTAAATCCAGGGAAGTACTAGTTCCCCTCTACTCAGCACTGGTTAGGCCTCATCTGGAGTACTGTGTCCAGTTCTGGGCACCACACTTTAAGAAGGATGCAGACAAACTGGAGAGGGTTCAGAGGAGGGCAGCAAAGATGATCAGGGGACTGGAAACAAAGCCCTATGAAGAGAGACTGAAAGAACTGGGCATGTTTAGCCTTGTCCAGGATCTCTTCTTGATCATCCCAGAGTGCAGGAGACGGAATAATGGGCTCAAGTGACAGGAAGCCAGATTCCGGCTGAACATCAGGAAAAACTTCCTGACTGTAAGAGCAATACGACAATGGAACCAATTACCTGGGGAGGTGGTGGGCCCTCCCACACTGGAGGCCTTCAAGACGAGGCTGGACAGCCATTTGTCAGGGATGGTCTGACTTGGATTCCTGCATTGAGCAGGGGGTTGGACTCGGTGGCCTTGTAGGCCCCTTCCAACCCTACTATTCTATGATTCTATGATTCCACTGCCAGCACCACAATACACAAACCCTTTGCGCTATCCTTGCCAGTGTCAGCAAGGAAAAGCCAAGGGATCTGTGCACAGCGGCAGTGGCGGGCAGCAGGAGTTCCTGCCACTGCCACCTGCTGCCCCCCCGCCAGTGGCACCACCACTGCTGTGTGTAAACCCTTTGCACTCGCCATGCTGACGCTGGCAATGAGAGCATAAGGAGTTTGCGCATGGCAGCAGCGGTAGGGGAAACTTGCCCCCATTTGTGGAAGTGCTTTTTTACACAAAATTATAGCTGTAATTTGTTCAAATTATGGTGTAATTTATGCAAATTAGGCAAATTACAGCTGTAACTTGCCTAATTTGTGCAAATTACTCCTGTAATTTGTGCAAATCACAGCCTTAATTTTGCATAATAATGCACTTAAATAGGGGAAGTTCTTAGATTTTGGGAACTGTCCCCTGGCTCAACTCTCAAAGGCAGGCCAAGGCATGGGAGTCAGTCGGGCCCTTAAAGACCCAGATTTTGCAGCGGTGGACATCCCTAGTTAAGACCACAGAATGATACAATCTTAGAATAATAGAATAGTAGGGTTGGAAGGGGCCTATAAGACCATTGAACCCACCACCTCCCTTGGTAATGTATCTACTAACTAATTCAGTATTGTGATATTAATTTATTTTCTGTGTTTTTATTTTCTGTTTGGCTATATGTTGATAGTATAGACTAAGGGGGGATCAATGTAATATATGTTTATGTTGTTGCCATCTAGTGGTACAAAGGCAAAAGTGTTTCTTTTTGAAAAGTTGGAACTGAGCATGCTCCAAGCCTGTGCTTTGGGGTATGGTTCCAAGATGGATGCCAAACAGAATGGTATGAAGAAATAAACCATCTTACTGATGTGGGCTACCTATGTTACAGAGGACAGCACCCCGACCTTGGAAGGGGGAGTCGGAGATTGGACCCCTGACCCCGTCCCCTCATAGCTGCCATGCAAAGAACATTGTGGGCTCCCCTTTGAGGTTGGAAAATAGACCTCAGAGAGGGGGAAAGGCAGGCATTCCAGCTGGTGAGGAGGGCAAGGGATGAGAGGCCAGGATACAAGCTATCCCAAGGCTTCTTCAACTTCTTCCCTGCCCCTTCTGAAGCGCTGTTGTTAGATGGGCTCCAACATGGCAGAAGGAAGCTTCTGATGTTCCTAAGGGTTAGGAAAGGGCCGTAGCTCAGTGGATGAGCGCAACCTTTGCATGCTGTATTGGCCCCAGGAGCGTAACCAAGTCACCTGCAGTGTTAGAGGGGCCTAGAGGTCCATAATGCCTTGCTTAAGTTCATTATTGGTGCAATTCCCTTGCCAGTAAGCCTCTGAGCATGCGAAGATGAGTCAAAGGCTGATACATTCCACGCTAATGAGCCAGAAGGCCTTATCAAGGTGTGCCTGAGAAGCAAAGTTTGTTTATGCTGAGCTGCAGGAGGCTGTGCTGAGAACTAAGCCCTGCTAGTCCTGAGATCCTCCTAGCTCAAACCCTCCATTCAAGTGGGGTGGCTGTCCACGCTTCTTGGCTCTCACCATCACCCCTTAGGAACTGAGAGGGAACCCTAGAAGACCCCCAACACTGCCTGTGATTGCCTGTTGCCGGGGATGGTAGGAGAGGACACGCCGTCTTCCAGAGGTGCTCACCAGCCATTACTGATCTTCTCATAAGGAATCCCAGGGTCTTTAACACAAATGCAGCCCTGTGCTAACTGGCCATGATCCATAAGGGAGGAGGGGGAGTGCAGGGGCTCCTCTGCAGGAAAAAACTTCAGCTCAGGGGGATTGCAGAGGGAGGAGGGGGCACAATGCAGCTGTCCGGGCAGGTTTTTGCCTTTGTCCAAGTCCATGGTGCGGCTGTTGAAAATCGAACAGGAAGAAGCAAGATCATTTCTGGCCCCATTTTGGCCCCTAACAAGGGCTGCACCTGGTGCCCTCCCAATGTTGTGGACTACATCTCCCATCAGCTCCAGCCAGCATGGCCAATGGTCAGAAACTATGGAAGTTTTAGTCTAAAACATGCCTTCCCTTCATAAGGGTTGTTATCGCAAAGTTGTGTTATATCGTCATTGTGCTGTGCTGAGTGGCAGGTTTGTCAGATTAAGCTTTAGATTAACGATCTAGTGCAGGCACCACTGACTGTGGTGTTCACCCTCGCTGTGCTGGGGGCTCCGGATTATTGCACAGATCCTTCTGATGGAAGCCAGCATCCGATCGGGTCTCTCTGGGATTCAGCGGATTGCTTGCGATGCTTCTGTGGGAGGAGAGGAATGAGCTGCTGTACCAGGTAGGCAACATGCTGGAAAAGGGGCTGGATTTCTCATCCCTTTGAAAGTATCTTGTTAAAAGTAGCACTTTTCCTCTCCATTGAAGGTAGATTTACACTTTGTTTTGACCCCGGCTGCACAGACTTCGTTGCTTCATCCCCATCGCTGACTCTCTTGGGTTGGCAAAGAGCTCCAGGTTCTCTAGAGCTCACCTCTAGAAGATATGATGTGCTAGTAAAGTACAGAGTGGCAGTGAGCATGTGCAGAGTGCTTTGCTTTCACCACAGGGTAATCCCAGCAAGCCGTCAGTCCCAAGTTAAACACTATCGTTGCATTGAAATGCACATGCTTTTGCATGTGTTAAGAGATAGTTACTGTGTTCTGGTGAGACATTCAGGGAGAGTTCGGATGTAATGGGAAACCAAAGTTTCCAGCTGGGAGGATGTGTTGGTGAGAACCTCAGGCTTGCACAATCCCCCGATCTTCCAGCCTCCTTTGCATGTGAATTTAAAACTTTGTTTGAACAAGCTGTTAGATCTGAATACAAGAAACTGTGGTTTGAACAACCCCAGATCAAACTGGTTTCTAACTCTGGTTTGTAGACTAATTGGGAATTGACTACACCACAGTCTGTTCCCCAAACAAATTTCTGGCAAGTAAGTTATCCTGTCCCAAAGTCTGACTTTGCAACAACAACAAAAACTCCTCTGCCATGTCATTTTACGTTTTTAATTTGTGCTACACACAAAGAAATTCAGTTATGAGGCAGAAAAAAATGTGGTAACTAAACCAAAATGGAAGGCAGCACCCTGGGTTCCTAATGGCTAGGAAAGGGCCATCGCTCGGTGGTTGCACACATCCTTTGCATGCATGAAGTCCTAGACACCAAACCCAACATCTCTGAGTGAAGGAACCCCTCGTACAGAAACCCTGGGGCTTTAAAAATACAACTCCATGCTGTTACAATTGAATACAGGAGAGTTTGCTCAAACTTATTTCTAAACTTGGTTTGTTAGCTAATTATTGTTTGACTACACTACAGTTTCCCATATTCCCCAAACAATATATTGTTGGCAAGTAAAGTGTCCAGTCCAAAAGTCTGAATTTGCAAGAAAACTCCTCTGCGGTGTCATTTTCAGAATCTTTTGGCAGAACCTGAATTTCCCCTCCGAGCTTTGCAAGTTAAGTTGAATCTTGCTAAACTCCACATGGCTTAAGCCACTGTGGGCTGCAGCCGGCCATTCTGAATATTCAAGCTGCAGCTAAAGCTTGTTATGTCGTCTGAACCCAGAGGGGGTGGGCTGTGCGTGGCCTAAACAACCCAAGCCTAATCCTAAAACAGACCATAGGTTAGGCAAGGGTTGTTTAACCACTGCACAACCAACCCCGCTGGGTTTGGATGACACAACAAGCCATGGCGTGAATATTCAAACCTCAGCCGGGAGGTGCTATGGCTCCCCGTGGGTTATTTAACCCAGGATGAGCTAAAGTGTGTTGTCTGAACCTGCTTTCTAAGACAAACTTGGCTAAAGCTGTTGCTAGATCAAAGTACAGCTCCTTACAAGACTTTTGTAAGTTATGATCAGTGTTGAACAAAACCTGCCTCCAATTTTTATTTTTTAGCTACGGTGGTAGATCCTGGGAATTTTGCAGGATGCAAAGGAATGGTAGATCCAGAAACCTGTGAATTCAGGTTCTACAGGACTGATGACCCCACCAAGCCATGTGTCATCTAAGATTTGTTTAAAAAACCCTATCCCCTTCCTTTCATGTATGGGAGGCTGAATGAATGACCCATTTCCACATCTCTGTGTGTCTCTTGCTTTTTTCTTCTGTGAGCCGTGAAAGTGTGAGCAATAAAAGGGTGTCTCTGTTTTGATCATACAAAATGAAGTCATGCTCCTTTTTGTACTCATTTAGACAAGACTTCCAGGTTTTAAAGGAAGACTTCTTGCCTCTTATAACTTCCTTGCCTCTGCTCATTAACCACGCTGGCATCCTCTTGACTTGTTGGAACCTTTCCCTGGAGCAGTTGGTACCTTTCCCTCTTCCTCAGAATGCCGACATCCTTATTCCCAATGACAAAAGACACGTGGTTGGCCTGGGAGCAGAACAAGCTGACCACACCCTGATGGTCTCCTCTGCATAACTCTCTGCCTCCCTCAGCTTCTCCAGGTCTGCCACTGTGGCCTCAGGAACTCACTTATTCCAAGGAATGAAAAGTTAAGAGCACTGAGCAGCACAAACCCACAAATTCTGCCCAGCAGGCTTGTTAACCACTCTGAACAACCATACGACAAACCGTAGGTTCTCAAGGTGGCTTGTTTGAGGGAAATGAGCCACACTACATGGTTAATATGCTACCCAGCAGAAAATGCACTGCATTCAGACAATACAATAACACATGGTTCAAGAACAACCTACAGTCAACCACTTAGTGTGGGTTAGCATGTTGTGTGAACCCAGTCTTTGTCATTCCCAAGCCAGAGTCAGAGAAGCCAGGAAACCACCAAATGTTCAATGGCCAGGGGAAAGGGGGTGGGGCTAGGGGAAAGGGCATGTCCATCTGGGGAAACTTGGAGGGCCGAATTTGGCCCATGGGCCCACAGTTCTGCAGGACTAGTGCAGGAATTGGGGTGCTCAAGTGGGACATAAGCAATACTCGTGAAACTGGGCTCTCCAAGATGGAGAAGTTGATCACTGAAAAAAGCAGGCACCTAGGGGCAGCATTCAAATAGGCTCAACAGCGATTTAAATAACTCCATAGGGATGGAGAGAATGGCTAAGGTAAACAGGGGACAAGAGGCTAGACAGACATGTGAGGGTTCTTATTGGGAAGGTGGCAGGGATCTGAATGCAGATAACTTGATTCATGGAGCCATGGGGAAATCTTCCTGGGGAAAGAAGGAAAGATTAAAGAGGGCGATGTCAGTATGACCTACTAGTGAACGGACTCAGCTTCACACGGGTGAGAATAGGCTGTACGTCAGGGCTGGGCAACATGTGGCCCCCATGGCCTTGAGCTGCCCGCCTCCTGCACTGCTGAACTTTGACAGTGTAGCACTCTCCCGCCCTCCCCCCCCGTGGGCTGGGCTGCCATTGACATTTGATGGCAGATCGCTCCAGTGACTCAGAAGTGCCAAAATTAGCCCTTTTGACTCTCTGTAGTAGTTTTCCGCCACAGTTTGGTGGCAACCTGCCATTTTGTTGTTGTTGCTGCAGGTAGTGTAGCAAGAGGAGCGCAGCATTGTGGGTGGGGTAGGGATCTTGGAGAAATCCACAACGGAACCAGATGAGTCCAGATTTTCATGAATCCGACTTGCAGATTCCGCAGCAGACTGACTTTTCCTCTGTTGGGCGGATTCTGCAGACTTGTGGACCGATTTTCTAAGTTTCCTGAATTTTGCGCAAATTTTGTTGTAGAAAAATATGCACAATAAAAGCCACAATTAAAAATACACAAAAATGCATATTTGCCTCATAGGTTAAAGCATGAATATCCATACTTCAGGGGAATTTGCACATTTTCACATGTGCAGAACTGCACAAATGCAAATTTGTGCAATTTCGGGGGGGGGAATCCAATTCCGGTGATGGGCGGACGATGGAATGAAAGGCACCTGACCATCCATGAAACACAAGTGGAACAGATTTTATAGAATCTGTACATCCCTAATGGGGGGGGGGGTGCTTGGAGGCTGGAAATTGGCTTCCAGATTGCACAAAATTTGCACTGATAACAGCAGAAGCTGCCATTTCCTGGAGGAGAAGGCTATCAGTGGCGACTAGTCCTGATGGCTATGTATTACATCCAGGAGCAGAGGCAGGATGCCTATGTATGCCAGTTGCTGGGGAACATGAGCAAGAGGGTGCTGTTGCTCTCATGCCCTACTGTAGGTTCCTGGTCGACAGCTGGGTGGCCGCTGTGTGAACAGAATGCTGCACTAGATGGACCCTTGGTCTGATCCAGCAGGGCTCTCCCGATGTTCTTAAACAACTGTTCACAGCTGTCAGGGAGCTGGACACATTGTGCCTGCCCCATCTGAATAAAGCCATGCCCTTGGCACCCGTAGACATGGCCCATGCCAGTTGCACACCTATAACCCCCAAAGACTGGGGTCTGTCCTCTCAATTTCCTTGAGGGCGGGCTGCCCCTTAACAGGGGGCAGTGGACAGGCACACACGTCTGTCCCTCAGCCTACTTGTTTGTTCGTTTCATTTCTGTGTCACCCCATACTTGTCTCCCCTGGCTGCAAACTGTAAGGACTGCAAAGCTATGTTCTGGTTGGGGCAGTCTGCCTCTAGTGGCTGAAGATATATTGCATGCTTTAAACACATGGACACATTATATTCATTAAAATTCATTAAAATTAATTAATGCATTTTAAAAACAGAATAATCCCAAGGTGCACACCCCTAGGGTCCACTTCTCAACTGGATCGAATTAAAAGGAAAAAACTTGAGAAGGTAAAAAGTTGTTCACCTGGCACTGAAAAGGCAACAACATAGGTGCCAGGCAAGTTTCTCTGGAGAAGCCATTCTACAGTTGGGGTGCCACCACTGAGAAAACCCTGCTTAAACTGTTTCAGGTAGGGGCGGGCAGGAATGGGTTAATCACTTCATCGGTTACCATCCAATCAGTGCTGTGCACAACCACTTTCAGCAGTGAACAGGGACAATGGGTTTCCACAGTACTCCATTTGGGGAGATGTGTGTGTACAGTCCCCTAACTTATTGGTGTTGGGGGACTTCAATGTACATTCAGAGGCCATCCTCACGGGTGCACCTCGGGACTTCATGGAGACCATGGCTTCCTGGGAGCTGCACCATATTCCAACTGGGCCCACCCATTTAGTCGGTCATGCGTTAGACCTTGTGTTTGTTTCTGGAGAAGCGGGGAGTGATCTGGAAGTTGGGGGTGTATCCACCACCCCCTTGTCATGGTCAGATCACTATCTGGTGCCGTTGGACTTCTCGGTTCCACAACCCCTCCGCAGGGGGGGAGGACCCAATAAAATGGGCCGCCCCAGGCGTCTTATGGATCCGAATGGATTCCTGAACGCGCTTGGGGATTCTCTGGAGCACGCCAACGGCCACTCGGTCGGTACCCCAGTGGGTGGCTGGAACGCCGCAGTCACTGGGGCATTAGATCAGATGGCTCCGAAACGCCCTCTCCCCCTGAACAGGGCTCGGACTGCACCATGGTTCAATCCGCAGTTACGAGCTCTGAAACAGGAGGTGAGACGGCTAGAGCGCCGGTGGCGGACGTCTCGCTCCAAAGGCGATCGGACACGGGCTACAGCTGTTTCTTCAGCCTATCACGTGGCAGTGAAGGCAGCAAAAAAGGAATATTATGCTGCCTCTACCGCGTCTGCAGAGTGCTGCCCAGGAGGCTGTTCCAAGTGGTCCGGAGCCTGGTCAGTCCAGTTGCTCCGGAAGCGCTGGAACATTCTAAGGCCTCCTGTGAGGCCTCAGCAAGGCACTCTGTGGATAAAATTGATTAGATCAGGACTGTTATTCCATGTGCCGTGGATACAGTTAGCGAGTGAGAGGTGGCCTGTGGCAAACCGGTTTTGTGGGATCGGTTCCAGCTTCTTCCTTCTGAGGAAGTGGACAAGGTGCTTTCATCTGTAAGGCCGACCACCTGCTTCTTTGCTCCTTGCCCATCTTGGCTCATTATAGGCTGCAGAGAGAGGCTGGGTGAGGGGATCAGGGCGGTGGTGAACGCCTCCCTTGAGTAGAGAGTGATGCCATCAGCCCTCAAGGAAGCAGCGATAAGACCGCTCTTGAAAAAGCCCTCCTTGGATCCCCAAGTTCTGAACTGCTTTCGCCCAGTCTCAAATCTGCCATTTTGGGGCAAGGTGATTGAGCGGGTGGTGGCGATGCAGTTGAAGGCACACTTGGAAGAAGCCGATTATTTAGATCCATTTCCATCAGGCTTCAGGCCTGGGCATGGGACAGAAACGGCCTTGGTCGCCTTGGTGGATGATATGAGGAGGGCTCTGGATAGGGGTGAATGCTCCTTCCTTGTTCTCCTCAACCTCTCAGCGGCTTTTGATACCATTGACCACGGTATCCTCTTGGACTGCTGGAGGGGCTGGGCATTGGAGACACCGTATTACGGTGCTTCCGGTCCTTCCTCTCCGGCAGGTACCAGAGGGTAGCACTGGGAGAGGAGGTTTCGGACCTGTGGCCACTCACTTGTGGGGTGCCTCAGGGTTCCATCCTCTCCCCAGTGCTATTTAACATCTATGTGAAGCCGCTAGGGGCTATCATCAGGAGGTTTGGGGTGCGGTGTCATCAGTATGTGGATGACACGCAGCTCTACCTCTCGTTTAAATCTTCACCAAGGTTGGCCGTAGAATCCCTGTCCAAATGTCTGGAGACTGTGAGTGGCTGGATGGGGAGGAATAAGCTGAACCCTGACAAGACCGAGGTACTTTTGGTGGGAGACAAGAGGAGATTGGGGGATGTTGACCTGGTGTTGAATGGGGTACGGCTACCCTTAAAAGACCAGGTCTGCAGCCTGGGGGTCATTTTCGACTCCCAGCTGTCCATGGAGGCTCAGGGGTCAGCTGTGAGCCGGACAGCGCTGTACCAACTCCATCTGATATGACAGCTGCACCCCTACCTTCCTGACCATCTGCTCCCATCAGTAGTACATGCCCTGGTCTCCTCTCATCTAGATACTGTAATGCGCTCTAGGTGGGGTTACCCTTGAAGATGGTTCGGAAGCTGCAGCTGGTACAGAATGCGGTGGCTCGCTTGATTAAAGGCAGCCGCTGGCGTGATCACATCACTCCAGTGCTGAAGGAGTTGCACTGGTTACCAGTTGTTTTCCAGGCCAAAGTCAAGGTGTTGGTTTTGACCTTTAAAACCCTATATGGTTCCGGCCCAGCCTATCTTAAGGAGCACCTCCAGCAACACCAGACAGGCCATGCAACAAGATCAGCCTCGGATGGCCTTCTGTCTGTCCCATCAGCCAGGACAGCTAGGCTGGTTAGGATGAGGGAGATGGCCTTCTCTGTGGTGGCCCCCACTCTCTGGAACTCCCTCCCTAGGGAACTCTGCCATGCCCCCTCTTTAATGAGCTTCTGCCACGCATTAAAAATGTGATTGTTCAGGCAGGCATTCGGGGTGGGTTAGGGTATTTTTAGAAATATGATGTTTTAAAATAGAATTTTATTGTTTTAAAACTGTTTGTATTGCTGTATATTGCCCAGAGTAGCTGGGTGACCAGCCAGATGGGTAATCAAGAAATTCAATACATACATACATAAAGTTGGAGGCCCAGTTCAGATATAACAGAACCTTTCATGAGCCTCAGGTTTGTTTGCATGCTCTCCCATTGCTCACAAGAGGAGGAGGTCAAAGCTTCCTTTTGTCATTTGGAACAAACAGTAAGTTCCTGCTTCCTCCAGATAATCATAGAATCATAGAATTGTAGGGCTGGAAGGGGCCTACAAGGCCATCGAGTCCAACCCCAACTGGCAACTGTGATTTGTTTATGCCACAATTAGTTAACAAACCAGGAACAGAAACTACGGTTCCAATCTGGTTTGTCCAAACCACAATTTCTTGTATTCATATATAACAGGAAATTGTGGTTTCTTCAGAATTGCAATGGAAGCTTTAAACGTCCCCCCCTCACCCACAAAGGAGGAGGGAAGGGGGGGTGTAAGCCTGAGGTTCACCAGTGCCCATTCTCAGAACTGGAAATGGAGGTTCCCCCCTACGTCCGAATTTGGCCTGAATGTCTGACCAATGCACAGTGGGTTCAATCCAGACATAGTCGTACCCAGAGTAATCTCACTGAAAACAATGGGACCTAAATTAGTCAAGTCCCATTGACTTCAGTGGGTCTGGCTCCAACCAGTAAGAAAACTTCCACACCAACTGATGAAAATAGACACATTTTAATGCACGCATAGTCTTTAATTTGGAAGCACTGCTTCCAATCAGCTGCTCGGCATGGTCAGGGGAAAACACTCTGCACATGCTCACTGCCACTCTTCATATTCCTATCACTTCATATCTCCTAGACCTGAAGCTCTGAGTCTATGGCACAACACACTTGGAATACAGTGTACAGTTCTGGTCACTGCACCTTAAAAAAGGACATTGCATAGTTAGGAATGTATGAGAATTTCGGTTTTGCTCACAAAACATGTGAGCAAACCCTGTTCAAAGCCCTAAACACGATCGCGAGGGTGAGCACATGTCCGCCAAAAAAAGTTAGCAAATTGCCAGACATGTGCTTGTGTCCAATTTGCGCCAGTATGATATTGGCAGTTTTATTTCAGTTCCACTGCCAGCTTGCACCCCAAACCGGTGAGCACCAAACGAGGCTGATTTTTATTAAAGAAATAACTGGTGTGGCCCAACTTGAATTGGGAAGGAGGAGGCTTTAATCCTTTGTCCCTGTCATCCAGAGTGGTCTGGGGCACCCTATTTGTAAAAGGAGGACTAGTAGGCATGGAGGCCCCGTTTTGGGATGGGACCACATCAAGGTCAAAGGGATAAGTCCCTCTCCACACACCCCCATGAGCCTTGATCTGGCTCAGCCCCCACCCGCACTGCCTATTACAGCCATGTGAGGGCTAAAAATGTGAATTATGTCTCATCTAGATTGGCTCTTATTTGTGATGGGGACTAGAAGATAGGGATATAGGATTTTAGGATTGAGAACTGAGAGGGAGGGAGGGAGGGAGGGAGCGGGAGGGAAGGCCAGCAGAAGGGAGGTCTGTGGTGATTTGTGAAGTGATTGAGGGTGTGATCTCGAGTATTGTGTATGCGAGAACATACCTTAATAGAACCGTTCAGAGTTACTTCTTTACTATTCAGGAAATCATTTGCTGTAGATCATAAAGTTTATTTGTTTAACCAAATCCTATGCCTTCTCGTCTTGGCAACATAAAGGGAAGGTAATAAAGCAAACAATATAGGTGATATTATAAACACGCGTGTCCTCGCATATAGAGGACTGAGTGTGGGTTGGACCTGAGCCTTAAAGGCCTTGGTGGCGGTGTTATTGTGTGTGGGGAAGGTGTTTCCTGCTTGGGTGAGAAAGGCCTTAGAGAAGGGGAAGTCTCACAGGGAAGGGGCAGGAACACCACATCTATGTGCGTGAGACTGAATGGGAAGTTGTTGGAAACTGGGGTAGAGAAAACCCACCTGTGCAGATCAGATTGGTTTTCTACTGAACAGACATATTTCTGATCGAGTTGGAAGGGTTTTTAGCTTGATGGGTTATTGTAAGCAAAACAAACTGCCTTTGGCTCTGGTGGCACTGGAGTTATATAAAGCTTTTGACAGCATTAATTGGTAATTTTTAAAAAATGCATTAAAATTTTATAAATTTGGTCCCAAATTTTCCAGTGCCAATGGTGCCATATATTCCCCATCATGGGCCTGTATAAAAATGAATAACTCAGAATACTTTGAAATAGGAAGTGGAACTAAACAAGGTTGCCCCCTTTTCCCAACTTTATTTCCTCTCCTTATAGAATTTTTAGCTAACTATTTAAGAAATAATGATAATATAAAAGGAATCACAATAGGAAAAACAGAACACCTAATCGATCTTTATGCAGATGATATGCTATTAACCCTATAAGATACAATAAAAGCTGCCCCATTCTTACTTAGATAACCTTAAAAAAATTTCTTTTACAGACTTGGCCACCTCACTGTTCACTCCTATTCCAGATCATTAGGAGCATGTTAAAAAGCACTGGTCCCATTACAGATCCCTGTGGGATCCCACTATTTACTTTCCTCCATTGGGAGAATTTACTATTTTATTCTCACCCTCTGCCTTCTGTTCTTTAACCAGTTACTGATCCAGAAGATGACCTCTTCTCTTGTTCCATGCCTGTTAAGTTTGCTGAGGAGTCTTTGGTGAAGCCATCCCCTGACCCACTGGGTCCCAAGAGTGCAAATTCAGACTCAGGTTAGACCTCCAAATCAATACCCTGATCAGGGTCCATCATGAGGACTCATGAGCTCCTGCAAGGCAACACACAGCTCATATGCCCGAGACTGCATCGCCCTGCCTTGTGGACTACATGCACACAAGCAGGACTTCAGTTTGAGGGAGCTTGGTCAAAGGGAGCATTTTGCATAAACAACGAGCAGGCCTGGAAGTCCCAAGACTTTGATCACCCCCTGCCCGAAAGCAGGTCCAAGGGTAGGCACGGCTGGGCACCTGTCGAGGGCCCACACCCCGCCAGGGGCCAACTGACCAGAGCCCCCTGGAGTTCCTCCTCTTCTTCACCATTGTGAGCTGCTTGTCTACCTGCCTCTTGCTCTGACCCAGACAATGGTGGTGGTGAGAAGGAGAAGTAGCAGATGCCACGGCCTACTTGCTCCCTGGCTCTCTGCCTGTCAAGCAAGGCACCGATAGTAAAGAGGAGGTGGAGCAAAGCAGCCGGTGACAATGGTGGGGAAAAGGTAGACTCGTGAGGGATTGGGCCCAGTGACTGTCTCCAGTGAAAGTCCCTGACATTCCTCACACCCACACACCTTTCAGCCAAACCAACGGCCACAAAAAGGGGTGGAGGGCAGCTATTCAGCCTGGCTTTAACCAGGGAGGAGTAGCCGTTAGTGCCAGACCAGGAGCAGGAAGATCTAGCTTTAAATCCCTGCTCAGCCATGAAACCTACGGGGTGATCTTGGGCCGCTTACTCTGTCACCGGGATCTCCACTGTGGTGCCTGTAGGCAATGATATGCCCTCTTGGCACCCACCAGGCTCCTTGCCCCTCCTTTTTTTATTTAAGATTTTAAAAACATTATTTTGTGTAATTGGGAGGCTGGCCTGCTGCTGTTATTGATTTGGGTTCTAAAGAGGGCTTTTGTGTTTTGGAGTAAGAGCTGGATTTAATATTTTCAATCCCGTTTGTTTCTTCTTCCCAGCAGCAACCCTTGGGAGGGTCCCAGGTCCAACCTGAAAACCTCCCTGCTCCTGACAGACCCTAACTGGGATGTCTGCAGCCTCCTCCTCCTTTCCATCCTGAGATTGTAACCAAATGCAGGCTCCATGGCATGAATGTCAGCCCCCCCCCCCCCCCCGGCCAGTTCTGTGTTTACTATCTTGACTGATGAAAAGTTCTGGAGAACAGTTGATTTGGGAAATTTTGTATGTTTCTTTTGGCCAACACGGCTACCTTCACTTTTTGTGTGCCCTAAAACTGCACTAAGATGGAGAATTAGCAATAAGATCAGAACCAGATATTAGAATAATCAGATATACTTTATTACAAATGTAGAAAGAGTATAGAATAGGTGGGGAACTTATGGCCGTTCAGAAATTTGGGGCCAAAACTCCTGTCTGTCCTAGCCAGATCATTCGGTGGTGAGGGATGCTGGGAGTTATAGGCCCCAACGTCTGGAGGGCCCCAAGTTGCCCACTCCTAGCTACAGAATAATCTTAAAAGCCCCAAAGACAGCAAAACTAGCCATGAAGTTAGGAAGCCAGCAGGGGGTTGAGAACTCTCCAGTGTACCGAACTGAATCAGTGACCTGGGGGGTGTCTCCATGAGTGATTTACTGCGGGTTTGCTGCATTTGGAGGTCATTTGGGGCACATGATGTCATGGCCATCCAGCAACCACCCTGAAGTTTTGTGCCGAAAAAACGGTTGTTCTGACACTACTTTTCATCTAATTGTTTTCCTTTAATTCGTCTTGTCTGCGCCTCTGTTGTGGTGTGCATCAACCCTCCGCATTTACTCTGGCATGATAGCCCTGCCCAGGGGTGTGTCTTTCACCTGGCCATGGCCTCACTCACCCTGGTCAAGGGGTGTTTCCCCAATGTTTTTCCCACCTGTGTTTCTGTCAGTTCACGCACTGAACAGGAGTAGCTATACCCCTATAGCACTATTCTGAAATAGCACATTTGAACAGGAGTAGCGAACCCCCCTATAGCACTATATAGCACTGTCGCTAAATAATGCATTTGAACAGGAGTAGCTATACCTGCTATTGCGGTACTGTGGTTTTAGAGGGACAGTAATAAAAACAAGAACTTGGGGGGAATTGGGCATAGGTTGAGGAGGCAGGCGGTAATACATACTGGCAAGAGAAAGCAGAAAGGCCAGAACAAGGCGAGAGGGGGAGGAAGTAGGTGGGAGGGAACAGGCTGTCTAGGCCAGTGATCTCCAAACTTTTTTGAGTTTGAGTTTGCACACCCCATCAGTAAATTTTTTTTGAGCATGCACCCCCAATATAGGTATATTTGTTTATATATTTATTTATAAATTATATACATGTACTACTGTACTAATATATGATGTACATTTTAAAACATACACAAAAATAGAAATAAATAGAAAGTAAAAAGGATAAATATGAAATAAAAATATTTTAAAAATATTTTTTTATTAATGGTACAAAAACCCCTTTTGCGCTCACTAAACATGTTATTATTAATAATAATATTTTTTAGTGAGTGCAGTGCGATTGAATATGTGTCATTATTTTTGAAAATCTTGGTTTAACACTTCGTGATACAGCCATTTGAAGGTCTTGTTCTAAGTTCAGTTTATTTCGATCCTGTCAGGATTGATTCTGAGTGCAGGGAGATATTTAGCAGCTCAGATTCAGAAGAGGAACAGCTAGAACCGGGGGATGCATTTTCCCAAGCCAGTTCAGATATGGGTAGGCGTGCTTCTCAGGTTACTAACTCCCAGATGGCTGGGCCTGAAGCCCCCCCCCCCTTTCCCCCTTCTGTGAGAAGCCGGGAGGAGGAGGAGGAAGAGGAGGAGAAGGAGGAGGAGGAGGAGGAGAGTGTGGGCTGTGACCTAAGAGATGCTAGACTGCGGCGCAGAGCTAAGAGGGAAACGTCACAGGCGCAGCTCACACGGTCGACCCAGTTAGCGATGCGTGAGAGGCGACGTAGGGAAGCATCAGTGGAAGGGCGGGACATCCCTCCCTAAGTGAGTCTAGCCAGCAAGCCTCGCTTCAAACTGCAAGCAATGTCGGTGTTCCCATTTGAATCCGCTGGAGGCTTTCCTTTGTAGCCTGAGAGTCTTTGAGGATTTGCATCTGTAATGAACCTGTTGATAGTGAATTAAAGGCGTGAGACTGAAGCCTCTCCTTTTGTGTGTGTGAGTGCTTCAGGAAAGAGGGCCCCCAAGAGAAACGTGACAGATACTTGGTTTGACTGGCTGACATAGCAGTCACAGCCCACCCTTTCTTCTCGGCTTCATTCTGCCCAAGGAGAGTGGGCAGGGTTAATCTCCTTCCTGCTCTCCCTTGGCAGGATGGCAGCTGCTCTGGTGCTGTGGCTTCCTCTGCTGCGCCTGGCAGAGACTGGTGCAGCTGCTCTCAGTGGCTGCAGCAGAGGCAGGACAGGCCTGGAGCTGAGAGAGAAATGCCGTGGAACTTCCCTCTGGGCTCCCATCCCATCCTGCTGCCGCCGCCTCCACCCCATCCCTGCACTCAGCGGCAGCTCGTCAGGGCAGCGGGAGGCTGCTCAGTTATCAGGCACCTGCGCATCCCGGTGGATCGTCTTGTGCACCCCGCTTTGGAGACCACAGTTCTAGGTGATGACGTGGATGAGACTCCACCCGGCAGCCACCCAAACAATTTGTGGTAAGCTGCTGTGTGACCTGCTGAGAGCAGATTCCAGGCTTTCAATCCGGGGTTTCAAGCCCCGTCTGTCCCCAGATGGAGTAGATTCGACTCCAGTAAAAAGTGCAGCAAAGTTGAGAGTGAACGAACCCTCTTGCTGTGGGGCTCCCCCCGCTGGTTTGCATGACACAGCAACCCATGGTGGGTTGCAAGCCTTGTTTGTGTGAAGACGTTTCCTTTGAGAGCTGGCAAAATGCAAAACCCACCCAGAAGACTCAGCGGACCAACAGTAGAAAGGGTGCTGTTGTAGAGAAGACAAGGACATGAGGTACGGTGCTGCAAAGGTCCCCGAGAGACATGCAGGACTATGAGGGAAACAAACCATGGCAAGGTGCAGAGCACCTGATCATCTCATGGGGGTAACGTGGGCTAGAGATTGAACAACCAATCCACCGTGACTTATTTTCAGCAAGGGTTATTTTCAGCATGGCTTATTGTGACATGTGAACTGGCCCAGCATCTCGTGTTTGACTATCTTCCTGCTGGGCAGAATTTGTGGGTTTGTGCTACTCCATGCTTATTTCCCTCGAACAAGCCACCTTGAAAACCCATGGTTTGTTTTTGAGTTGGTCAGGGTGGTTAACAAGCCTGCTGGGCAGAATTTGTGGGTTTGTGCTGCTCAGTGCTCTTAACTTCTCGTTCCTGGGAATAAGTGAGTTCCTGAGGCCACAGTGGCAGACCTGGAGAAGCTGAGGGAGGAAGAGAGTTATGCAAAGGAAACCATCAGGGGTGGTCTGCCTTGTTCAGCTCCCAGGCCAGCCACGTGTCTTTTGTCATTGGGAATAAGGATGTTGGCATTCTGAGGAAGAGGGAAAGGTACCAACAGCTCCAGGGAAAGGTTCCAACAAGTCAAGAGGATGCCAGCGTGGTTAATGAGCAGAGGCAGGAAGCCTTCCTTTAAAACCTGTAAGCTTTAAAACCTGTAAGTCTTGCCTAAATGAGAACAAAAAGGAGCATGACTTCATTTTGTACGATCAAAACAGAGAGCACCTTGCTCACACTTTCATGGCTCACAGAAGAAAAAAGCAAGAGACACACAGAGATGTGGAAATGGGTCATTCATTCAGCCTCCCATACATGAAAGGAAGGGGACAGGGTTTTTTAAACCAGTCTTAGATGACGCATGGCTTGGTGGGGTCATCAGTCCTGTAGAACTTGTATTGACAGGTTTCTGGATCTATCACTCCTGTGCATCCTGGAACGTGTGCAATACCGCCGAACCTAAAAAAATAAATGGCAGGTTTAAAACAACATTTACCATAACTTGAAAAAGTATTTTAAGGAGCTGTACTTCGATCTAGCAAAAGCTTCAGCCAAGTTTGCCTGGCTCGGATGACACACCATGGCTCATTGTGAGTCGAATAACCCACCAGAAGCCTCAGCACCTGCCAGCCGGGTTTTGAATATTCAAGCTGTGGCTTGTTGTGTCATCTGAACCCAGCAGAGTTGGTTGTGGTTGGTTGATTGGCTGGTTAAACAACCCTTGCCTAACCCATGGGCTATTTTAGGGTTAGGTGAGGGTTGTTTAACCCTCGCACAACCCACACCCTCCGAGTTCAGATGACACAACAAGCTGCAGTTGCAGCTTGAATATTCAAAGCCGAAGCAGCCCACCATGGCTTAAATAAGCCACAGTGGACAGTTCAATCATGCAAACTGGTCCGCTGTCTTACAAATTCATGCCAGGTTTAGCAAGGTTCAATTTAACTTGCAAATGTCCTAGTAGAAATTCAAATTTTGCCAAAGATTTTGCCAAAGATTCTCAAAATGACGTGGCACAGGAGTTTTCAAATAAAGTTTTAAATTCAAATGCAAAGGAGGATGGAAAGCAGGGGGATTGTGGAAGCCTGAGATTCTTACCAACACATCCTCAGAACTGGAAACTTTGATTTCCCATTACATCTGAATTCTGCATGAATAAATCACCAAAACTAGGGAAGTACGAATCCTTTACCTGGTTCTGGTCGGGGCATCCGCTGGGTGGCAGGGAGGCGATCCATTCCTCCCCCTGGAATCCTCGATGAGGGGAGAGGTGATCTGGTCCTCCCCCCCGGAATCCTGCCCGCCCAGCTCCACTCCGTGGCCAGTCCATGGAGCCGCCGGCCGGGCCAACCCGCAGCGGGGCCTGCATCCGCTGCCGGGCTGGTGTGAACACAAATGGCGTCCTAAGTAGGGGATGCCATTTGCGTCCCTATGGTAGCCTGTGATAGACTACGTTAATATTTACGTAGCCTATCATGGCAAGCCCCCCCCCCCCAAACAGCGTAAGCAAATGGCGGTGGCTATGGCGGCCATTTGCGTTCCCTTTTTTTCGCCATTTTAGCCTACGTAAATATTTACATAGGCTAAAACGGCGAAAAATAGGGAACACAAATGGCGGCCGCCGTAGCCGCCACCATTTGCATACGCTGTTTTTTTTTTTTGGCTTGCCATGATAGGCTATGTAAATATTTACGTAGCTTATCACGGCTATGATGAAGAAGTGAATGGTGGCCGCAGGGCGGCCGTCATTCACAAGTCAGCGCAGATGGCAGCAGGTAAGTGCTCCATTTCACGCGCCTTTCGTGGGGAGGGCTTCGTTCCGCCATGGATTTCGGGGGGCCAAATGCATTGGCATTCGGCCTCACCGAGATCCATGGCGGAATTCTCGGACATCCCTAACCAAAACACAGTAAATACCTTTTTTCACATGCAAAAGCAAGTACATTTCGATGCAGCTATAGTGTTTAACTTGGGAGCCGGGGAGCCCCCCTTCCACCGACTGAGTGCTTGCTGGGATTACCCGGTGGTGAAGGCAAAGCACTCTGTGTGTGCTCACTGCCACTCCTTATATTACTACCACGTCATATCTTCTAGAGGTGAGGTCTAGAGAATCTGGAGTTCTTTGCCAACCCGAGAGCCAGTTGCCAGGGTGGAGTCAGCAATGGGGACAGGGCAACTAGGTCTGCGCATTTGGGGTCCAAACAAGGTGCAAATCTACCTTCCATGGAGAGGAAAACTATTTATTTTTTAACACATGCAAAAGCATGTGCATTTCAATGCAACGATAATGTTTAACTTGGGACTGATGGCTTGCTGGGATTACCCTGTGGTGAAAGCAAAGCACTCTGCACATGCTCACTGCCACTCTGTACTTTACTACCACATCGTATCTTCTAGAGGTGAGCTCTAGAGAACCTGGAGCTCTTTGCCAACCCAAGAGAGTCAGCGATGGGGATGAAGCAACGAAGTCTGTGCAGCCGGGGTCAAAACAAAGTGTAAATCTACCTTCAATGGAGAGGAAAAGTGCTACTTTTAACAAGATACTTTCAAAGGGATGAGAAATCCAGCCCCCTTTCCAGCATGTTGCCTACCTGGTACAGCAGCTCATTCCTCTACTCCCACAGGAGCATCGCAAGCAACCAGCTGAATCCCAGAGAGACCCGATCGGATGCTGGCTTCCATCAGAAGGATCTTCACAATGATCCGGAACTACCACCTCATCTAGGGAACATATCCCAGTCAGTTGTGCCTAGAGGATAATTTGGAGCTTAATCTGGCAAACCTGCCACTCAGCACAATGTAAAGACGATATAACATAACTTTGAGATAACAACCCTCGTTATGGGATGACATTTTTGGACAAAAACTCCCATAGCCTCTAGGGATGGGCGGAAGACTTACTTGCCATTCTAGGGTGTGTGTGTCTGCAGGCGGGGGGGGGGAAATCCGTTCCTCCCCCCAGAATCCTCTTCGTCTGGCTCTGCTCTGCGGCAATTCCGTGGAGCTGCTGGCCGGCTCTGAAGTGCCAGCGATACGGCCGCCATGCTGTACTGCTGGCTGAAGGGGACTACTGACTGTTGACGCAGATGGTGTCCGGGATGCCACTTGTGTCTGCAGTCAATCCGCCCAGCCAGCAATACAGCATGGCAGCCGTATTGCTGGCGCTCCGGAGCCGGCCTGCGGGGAGGATCCGGCCGGTGAGGATTCCTCCTGGAGGCAGAGGTAAGTCTTCTGATCCTCCATGGATTCCGGGGGGCCAGATTCTTTTGAATCTGGCCTCGCTGTGGTCCGTGGAGGATTTCTCTCCCATCCCTAATAACTTCTCACCATTGGCCATGCTGGCTGGGCCTGATGGGAGATGTAGTCTACAACTGGGAGGGCATCAGGTGCAGCCCTTGTTATGGGCCAAAATGGGGCTAGTGATGATCTTGCCTCTTCCTCCTCAATTTTCAAACAGCCACGCAAGGGACTTGGGCAAAGGCAAGAACCTTCCAGGACAGCTGTGTTGTGCCCTCTCTGCCCTCTGTGATCCTCTTCAGCTGGAGATGTGGAAGGATTCCATCCGGGGTGTGTGTGTGTGAAATCCACCGAGCTTTCCACAGCTTGGCCCCCATACTCCAACTCACCAGGCAGTGGGCTGGACCCACTCGATCCACGTGAGCCAGAGCAGCTGGCAGTCATCCGCTCCAGCCACTGCGCACCCCCCAGCAGGGATTGCGGCAAAGTTGTGCACAGTTATGGTGATAGTGGCAGCGGCAGGGAGGGTGGGGAGCCTTGGCGCCGCCTTCCCTTCCTGCTGCTTCTACCATGCACAACTCTCCAGCTGTCCCTGGCAGTGCCCAGCAGGGAGAGTGGGAGAATTGTACACCACAGCAGTGGCGTCTGGGAGGGAGAGGAGCCGTGCCCAGCAGAACTGCACACCCCAGTGGTGATAGTGGTGGCAGCGAGGAGGGAGGGAAGCCACGGTGTTGCCCTCTGTTCCTACCATTGCCGTCAGATGCAACTCTCCTGCCCTTTCTGCTGGTGTCAACACTGGCAGAGAGAGCAGGAAGGTTGTGTGCCGTGCCAGTGGCAGGGAGAGCAGGAGATCTGCGTGTGGCAGCAGCGGGAACTTGTTTTTGTTTTTCCTGTAACCCTGAATGTGCACAAATTATGAGTGTAATTTGCGTCTATTCGGCATTATGGGGGGAAAAACCCTAGACCAAGTTCTGGGATTTTGGGGGCAGACCCCTAGCTCGGCTCAGCAAGACAGCCAGGGGCGACGCAGGAATTCTGACGGGTGTACAAATTTAAAACATGAAATGTAAAGGAACAATAAAGCAATAATAAAAGAAATTAGATTTTTAAAAGTGTGAAAACAGCTGCAGTCCAAGATAAAGCAAAGAATAATTCCAGCAACAGCTATGAAACAGTGCAGAGATCTAAACACACTCAAGACAATCCAAAAAATCCCCGGGAAAATTAAAAGATCTTCACCGGCTGCCGAAAAGACTACAGGGTAGACACCAGGCAAGCCTCTCTATGGAAGGTGTCCCATGCCATGATGGCATGCCACCACTGAAAAGGCCTTCTCTCTTGTAGCCACCTACCCACCTCACCTCATTTGGGGCACCTGGAGAAGGCTAATCTTAGGATTCAGGTAGGTGAGCATGGGAGGAGATGCTCCTTCGGCTAACCTGGCCCTCAGCTCCCTAGGGCCTTAAAGGTTAAAACCAGCACTTTGCTGCGCAAACCGGGAGCAGCTCCACCAGGTCTCGGCGGGTTGGGTTCTTTCCAGCCCTAGCTGGAGGTGCCAGAGACTGCGCCTGGGACGTTCTGCATGCAAAGCGTGCGTGCTGCAGTCGCGTGAACTATGGGCTTTCTCATACTGGAGTTGTGGTGCAAGCAAGCTCAGCACACATGGCTGCCTGACAGCTCTGCCATGGCACCGCAGCAGGGCTGCCACTCTTCACGCAGTGGTGGAATCGACGTTACAGCCCTCGAACTGGCTTAAGGGTCATCCTCTCATCCCTCCAGGAAGCCCTGGGAAACAGGTCCATTTTTATGCGAAGGCGAACAAGGTGGCAGCCTAGGGTTGCGAGAGAGAGCTGCCAGCGTTGTAAGAAGGCACCCTGCTGCTTCCCACGGACAACATTCCTTATCTCTTTATCTCCTCCCAAGGACCGTAGGGTATTTTGGATTCACAGCCCGAGGCCGTATACATTCCTATGGGCTCAGAAGGGGGAATCCGAGATCGGATCCTGCTGCCTCCCCCCTACCCCTAGTAGCTGCTCTTCGACATTGGAACAGTGACCCTGGACAACCCTACAGGGGTTGGAAATGGGGCGTTCCAGAGGGTGGGCAGCGGAGAGGAGAGACTGGGAACTGCAGCATCCTGCAGCCTTTCCACTACCTGTCCCCACCCACCATCATTTGTTTGTTTGAGGAAGAACCAGAGGCAAATTCATCTTCGTCCTCCTCCTGCCAGCAGGGCCTAGGATAGGCAGAGGGAGTGCTCCGTCTATCGACAGAACCATCTGTTGGGTTGCTCTCTAAAATAGGTAGACCAAGTGCAGGATGGCGGCTCCGACGTCAGTGGGGCAGTGGATTTGCTCTGGGTTTCAGCCAGAACCAGTCAGAACTCTAAAGGAGCTCTCCAAGGTGCTAGCCAGTGTAGTGTAGTGGTGAGAGTGACGGACTGGGAGCTGGGAGATCCGGGTTCTAGTCCCCACTTGGCCATGGAAGCTCACTGGGTGACTTTGGGCCAGTCACAGACTCTCAGCCCAACCTACCTCACAAGGTTGTTGTTGTGAGGATAAAATGGAGAGGAGGAGGAGGATAATGTAAGCCGCCTTGAGTTCCTCACAAGAGGAAAAAAGGCGGGATTTAAATGCAATAATAATAAATAACTCCTTTAGAGTTCTGACTAGTTCTACACCTTGGATAGCTCCTTTAAAGTTCTGACCAGTTCAAACTGAAACCTGGAGCAGATTCACTGCCCCAGTGACATCAGAGCCACCAGCATCCACTGAGTAGACCCTTTTAAAAATACTTTCCACACAGTGCTTCCTCTTAAGGTTCAGTTTAATCCCAGAAATGGTACAGCCATCATTTGGAGACTGAAAGAGAGATAGGATGGCAATTCTAAAATTGGACAACGTTGACAGAAGGTCAATTCTCATTAAAATCGGACTACCCTAGGTGGTGGGCACAGTCCTATTGATTGTGCCTCAGTGATCAAAAGCCCCCAGACTTGGTGTCAATCTTTGCCTCCCCATCTTCCCGCCCTGCATTTTTCTCTACATGGGATTTTTAGCAAGCCCGTTTAGCAAGGGAACTTCAGAGCAGGAGCGAAGGAAGCTGGAGGAGGCTCAGGGTAACTCGGATTCTGGCCTCTCCGGTCTCCTCCCCCTCTGCCCACTGGAACGCCCCCTTTCCTTTGACATCACTGCTTCCAACCTCGGAAGGGGGGATCCAAACAACCCTATGGTCCCTAGGACGCTCGCCCATGAGCAAAGGATTGCTCTCCCTGGACTGAATAGATTGAGCGTAGTCAGAACTGCCACGGGTACAAAAATTCCATGCTTCTGCTGTTCAAGGACTGAAGGGTTGTGCTGATTGCCATGCATCTTCATTGGCACCTGGATGCAACAGCGTCACCCAATGAGTTTATCTGGAGAGAAAAGTGTGCAATGGTATGTTTAAATACAGTATTTTAGGAATTCTTCCTTCCTCATCCATTCCGGTGCATTTATCTCTGCATGGAGACTTGGGTGCAGATGTTCAAGAACTTTTAACATTTCATTTGCTTCAGACAACATTTGCCTAATCTGTCCATAAATATGGGTGGCATGATGGATGCACTGATAAATGTTGTAATGTTTATTTATTTATTTACAATATTTATATACCGCTCCACATCAAAGATTTCGGAGAGGTGAACAGCAAGATAAGAAAATAAAGCCCCATAATTAAAACATTTTAAAAGAACAGATTCTGAACATAATAAACCATGGCTGGTTACTCAGGGAAAGCCTCTTGAAATAACGTCTTCAGGAGGTGCTGAAAGCAACACAATTTTGGCACCTGCCTGATCTCCAAAGGCAGGGAATTCCACAGGAAGGGGGCCACCACACTGAAGGCTCTCTTCCTGGTGGACTCCAACTGGGCCATAGGTCCATGTGGAACCACCAGGAGTAACGTTAAAGAAATTAAAAATAGAAGAAATCAATATTTCAGGAAAATCATAGTTTTCCTCATATGAACCCATTTTACCTTGTCCAAGAATTAACAGCAGTGGCGGAGGGAAAGCCATCAACTTGCTACAAAAACTAATGGAAGTTGGGAGTCTGGACATACAGTGACAGCTATGTGACACTTGCAACCTTCTTCTGCTAGAACCACTTCTACTACTGTTTTCCACGCACAAAATAAAATCTTTACACAAATGTATAGGTTGTTTGATAACATTACCATCTACAATCTGTACTGAGGGTTTCTGCCAGAAGCAGACTCCATGACACAAACCGAGGGTGATGCAGAAGGCAGTCAGGCTGAGGTGGACTTTCTGAAAATGATAGAAAAGGGGTGAGGGGTGAGACATCAGCTATGATGGGTTTTACATTCTCTTAAAATCATTTTAATATTGAATTAGTTATTTCAGAAATATCAATATATTTATTAAAGGGGGACATGGCTTTCATAATATACCTGATGAGGTCTACCATTGTTCAAAATTTCATTCCAATGAGATATAAATTTCCACAGGTACAACAAGATGAAAAGTGTTGAGAATTGACACATTAGTCCCTTTTACTCCAAGCTGTGGTTTGGCATATCATAGATTCCTTCCAGATTTTGGTGAAAACTACTTATGTGTGTTATTCAGACTTCATAGAATCACAGAATCATAGAACAGTAGGGCTGGAAGGGGCCTACAAGGCCATCGAGTCCAACCCCCTGCTCAATGCAGGAAACCAAGTCAGAGCATCGCTGACAGATGGCTGTCCACCCTCGTCTTGAACGCCTCCAGTGTGGGAGAGCCCACCACCTCCCCAGGTAATTGGTTCCATTGTCGTATTGCTCTAACAGTCAGGACGTTTTTCCTGATGTTCAGCCGGAATCTGGCTTCCTGTCACTTGAGCCCATTATTCCGTGTCCTGCACTCTGGGATGATCAAGAAGAGATCCTGGCCTTCCTCTCTGTGACAACCTTTCAAGGACTTGAAGAGCGCTCTCACATCTCCCCTCAGTCTTCTCAAGGCTAAACATGCCCAGTTCTTTCAGTCTGTCTTCATAGGGCTTTGTTTCCAGTCCCCTGATCATCTTTGTTGCCCTCCTCTGAACCCTCTCCAGTTTGTCTGCATCCTTCTTAAAGTGTGGTGCCCAGAACTGGACACAGTACTCCAGATGAGGCCTAACCAGTGCTGAGTGGAGGGGAACTAGTACTTCCCTGGATTTGGAAGCTATGCTTCTATTAATGCAGCCCAAAAGAGCAGTGGCCTTTTTTGTAGCCACATCACATTGTTGGCTCATATTCAGCTGGTGATCGACAACAATTCCAAGATCTTTCTCGCTTGTAGTGTTGTTGAGCCACGTATCCCCCATCTTGTAACTGTGCATTTGGTTTCTTTTTCTCAGGTGCAGAACTTGGCATTTATCCCTATTAAATGTCATTCTGTTGTTTTCTGCCCAGCGCTCCAGTCTATCCAGATCACTTTGAATTTTGTTTCTGTCTTCCAAAGTATTAGCTATCCCGCCCAATTTTGTGTCATCTGCAAATTTGATCAGCATTCCCTGCACCTCCTCCTCCAGGTCATTAATAAAAATGTTGAAGAGCACTGGGCCCAGGACTGAGCCCTGCGGTACCCCACTCTTTACTTCTCCCCAGGTTGAGGAGATCCCATTGATCAGCACTCTTTGAGTCCAATCCTGTAGGCAACTGTGGATCCACTGGATCGTTGTTTCATCTAGCCCACTTTGCGCTTGTTTGCTTATCAGGATATCATGGGGCACTTTGTCGAAAGCTTTGCTGAAGTCGAGGCATATGATGTCTACAGCATTCCCATGGTCTACAAGGGAGGTGACTTGATCAAAAAAATGAGATCAGATTTGTCTGGCAGGACTTGTTTTTGACAAATCCATGTTGGCTTTGAGTAATCACGGCATTGTTGTCAAGGTGCTTCCAGATGGATTGCTTTATGATCTGCTCCAGAATTTTCCCAGGGATTGATGTCAGACTGACTGGTCTGTAGTTCCCAGGTTCTTGCTTTTTACCCTTTTTGAAGATAGGGACAACATTAGCCCTCCTCCAGTCATCTGGCACTTCCCCCGTCCTCCATGATTTCTCAAAGAGAATAGACAGCGGTTCTGAGAGTTCTTCTGCCAGTTCCTTTATTACTCTAGGATGCAGTTCATCTGGCCCTGGAGATTTGAACTCATTCAAAGTAATGAGGTGTTCCTTGACCATATGCCTATCGATCTCAAGCTGCAATCCTGCCCCTTCAGCCTGTACTTTGCCTTTGCCAGGGGGGTCATGGACCCTCTTTTGGGAGAAGACTGAGCCAAAGTAGGAATTGAGGAGATGTACCTTTCATTGGTTTAGTGGGGTTCTAAGCAGCAGTTCAAAATGTACTAAGGTTTTTCTGCCTCACCCTCCATGCACCCACACTTTTCCTTGGTCAGCAAAGATGCTTCACATTGTCCTGGTCCTGTGCTGCCTTATGAAGCATCTAGCCTTAGAACAGCCTACAGTTCACAACCCAGCAATAAACTATGGGTTCCCTTCATGGGTTCTTCCTGGTTAACAAACCATGCTTTGTAGTGTGGGTGGTTCACACAACACAGCAGCCTACAATTCAACAGCAACACATTGTTCAACAGCAATCCACACTCAACCCATACTCAGCCTTGTGTGAAGCCTAATCCTGTGTTGCCTTATGGAGCATCTCACTTGACAGCTAGAGGAGGGCTCCCTCTCACTATTATCCCATCCTGCCAGCTTCTGATGAAAGCAACAAACTGCTGTGGGTCAATTCACAGGAGGATTCCTCTACCAAAATAGTAAAGCTCAGTTGCTTCATAAGGGAATACAGAACCAGGACAACATGGGGATTCTTTGCTGGCACCGGGCACTCCATTCTTCCCATCCTAATTTGGGCCTGAAAGTCCAAGGAGGCTGCATAGAGGGTAAGCTGTCAGCAAGCACAATTTGTGACATTGCACAACTTCATCACTGGTCACAAGGCACAGCAGTTACGCCATTAGCATGCATAAGGGCGTTTGTAGAACGAAGCTCTGCCAACCCGTCCCAATCTGGAAAGAAGCGCTACCACTGGTTTCTGAGGTTATTCTTCGGAGCACAAAAGACCCATTGTGCAAGCAGAACCAGTGGAGGCGGAGATTGCCCATCAGGGGAAGGGAATAATTGAAGACTGGTATCTGAATGGGGTGTGTTAAGACTTTTGTTGTTGTTCGGTCGTTCAGTCGTGTCCGACTCTTCCTGACCCCATGGACCATAGCACGCCAGGCCTTCCTGTCCTCCACTATCTCCCGCAGCGTGCTCAAGTCCATATTCATTGCATCAGTGATGCTATCCATGGGGTTTTCTTGGCAAGAATACTGGAGTGGGTTGCCATTTCCTTCCCCAGCAAACCACATTTTGTCAGAACTCTCCGCCATGACCTGTCCGTCTTGGGTGGCCCTGCACGGCATAGCTTATGGCTTTACTGAGTTACGCAAGCCCCTTTGCCACAACAAGGCAGTGATCCATGAAGGGGGTGTTAAGACTACAGATGTAAAATTTCTGGAAATTTTGAGGTCGGGGGGGACATGTTTTGGAAAAATTGAAAAATAAGCAATACTTATTTTTTTAAGCACTCTTTACAGAACTAAAGTCATTTTATTAGTTTAAGTCAGCTTTTCCCAACCTGATGCCCTCCAGATATTTTGGTCTTCAGCTCCCATCAGCCTCAGGCAGCATGGCCAATGATTAGGAATGCTGGGCACTGTAGTCCAAAACATCTGGAGGGCACCAGGTTGGGGAGGGCTCCTTTAGCCTCTCTGTCCCTAAAGTTATTTTATGTATGACTTAGTTTGCTCATAAAATTATCATTATATTTTTAATCTTTTAAAAGTAAACTCAGTACATTTGTAATTCTTGTCTGAATAGATTAGAACTACATTAAATGACTGCTATAGCATGAGAAACACAGGACTCCATAGAACAAAACCCAAGCTGTCAAGAATGCACATTTGCTGTCAAAAATGCACAGCGGTGACTCTACTCACATGGTGGGAAACTGAGCATACATGTCTATTGGTAAAATATATTTTAGGTCAATAATTCTAATAAGGAGTGAAAGAACTAACTATGCTGGGGATCTTACAGAGAGGATTAAAAAATGTTTTCCCCCATGGCTTCATTATTTCCAGACGTTTTACATCTCTAGTCTTTCTATAAAAGTGTTCTTATTACATAGTTTTTAGAAATCATTTTGCGGGGAGTAAATTCTATATTTCATAATCCAAAACTGTTCAATTTTTCCAATTTTTCAGAAAAAAACAAAAACAGTCCTTGGAACAAAACATAAAAAAAAAGATATTCTGAATTTTTCTGGGTTTTTTCCCGGGCCTTCACATCTCTACTTAAGACAATAAGAGCTGAAGAAGAGCCCTGCTGAACCAGACTCAGGGCTGATCTAGTCCTGCATTCTGTTCCCACAGTGGCCAACCAGATGCCCACAGGAAGTGCAGCAGTGGGACAACAGCCATTGGTAGCTTTCTCCTCCAGGAATGTCTCCAACCCCCTTTTAAAGCCATCCAAGTTGGTGGCCATCACTACATCTTGTGGAAGTGAATCCCGTAGTCTAACTCTGCACTGTATGAAGAAGTCCTTCCTTTGATCTGTCCTGAATCTCCCACCATTCAGCTTCAAGGGATGACCCCACTGGGTTCTAGTATTATGAGACAGGGAGAAAAATGCCTCCCTGCCCACTTTCTCCACACCATGCATAATTTTGTAGACCTCTATCATGTCTCCCCTCACTCGCCTCTTTTCTAAGCTAAACAGTCCCAGGTGTTGCAGTCTTTCCTCGTAGGGGAGTTGCTCCAGCCCCTTGATCATTTTGGTTGCCCTCTTCTGCATGCTTGCCAACTCTACGATATCCTCATATAGGTGTGGTGACTAGAACTGTACACAGTATTCCAAGTGTGGTGGCACCATAGATTACTGTAAGAGTGGTATGATAATGGCAATTTTATTTTTGATTCCTCTCCTAATTACGCCTAACATGGAATTTGCCATTTTTGTAGAAGCCACGCACTGGGTCAACATTTTCATTGAGCTGTGCATCATCGAGACCCCAAGATCTCTTCTTGTTCAGTCACTGCCAGCTTGCACCACAAATGTGTTAGCACCAAAGGAGGTTGATTTCTATTAAATAAATAAATGGTGGGGCCCAACTTGAATTAGGAAGGGGGGATTAATCCTTTGCCCCTATCATAGCCCCAATCCAGAGGTGTCTGGGGCTATTTATAATAGGAGGAATAGTAGGCGTTGGGCCCTCAGTTTTGGAATGTGACCATATCAAGGGCAAAGGGCTAAAGTCTCTCACCCCTGATGCCATAGTCCTGATCCGGCTAGGTCCCCACCTGCACAGCCTATTGCAGCCATGCAAGGGCGAAAGATGTGAATCATGTCATGTCCAGTTTGGCCTTTACTTGTGTACATATGAGAGAGGGGGCTGCGAAAGAGTCATGTGAATAGATGTCTCTCTGTGTCTGAGACTGAGTGGGAAATGGAACACAGAGAAGTTCTTGGGACCTGCGGTAGGGGAAAACCACCTGTGCATTTTTGCAAGTCCTCCACACAGAGTAGAATGCGAGAGCCAAATAAATGTTTCATAAAATGGCCAAAAAAGTATTTCTAGGTAAGACTCATAGTCTGTGATTTGAAATTCTGCTTTAAAAAAACAAAACAAAACAAAACGAAACAAAACCCTTCCTATTTTTGCGACAAGCAAGTATGAATTCTACACTCAGACAAAATTTTGCCAGTTAATTAAATCTGGGTTTCCAGTGGATTCTGCATTGTTGCAAATTCTGGAATGCCTGATGGATCCATCATAGATGGATACGGAGCCATATACATTCACAGTACTGTTATTCTCCTGATGTTGCATCTGATGGCAGATACACAGCACCAAACTGCCTTAAGTTAAGACTGCAGTTCTCCCAGCATTATTATCCAGCCCATGTCAATCTCTAGCAGAAGACAAAAGAATTCTGCTTACCATCCTGGCCTTTCTATCTGCAGCTGGCAAACTCCTCTTGGTGAGAAACAGCTCTGGTAAATGGTGTTCGTCACTGGTATCTGTGCAGAATCTAATTCCCAAATTTATACAAGTGAGGAGGAGGAGGGACTAAACCTGGGGGAACACTTGTTTGTACAGAGATAAGTAGAGTACTGGCAGAGTCTTATCGCCTCCAGTTCAGATGAGAAGGACAGTGATGTTCCTGGGGTCCTTCAGAGAGTCCTTACCTGCTCTGTCCTCCGGCACCCCCTGGGAATTGCAAGGAAAGCCAAACTGGACACATAACCTTGATCACCAGAATAAAACTCACCAGAGAATACAGTTGGAAGGGACCATGGAGATCATTCAGTTCAACCCCGTGCTCAGAGGAAGCTCTGCAATGCAGGATGCACCTACAGCACCCTTGCAAGATGGCTGTCCAGCGTCTGCTTAAATAACTCCAGTAAAGATGAACCGAGAACCCCCCAAGGCAGTCTGTTCTTGTGCTGTGCCAAAAAATTATCCCACATTTTTTCCACCATTCTCATTCACTTTGGTAGGAAAGAAATTACATTTGAAAATAAATTTAGAGGAGATGATGTCTGGGTCCATCCGCTGCCATCCGCTGCCCTGGTCTGTGGACACAAATGGCGTCTGGCGTAGCAGATGCCATTTGCGTCCCTGCTTTAGCCGTGATAGGCTACGTAAATATTTAGGTATTTAGATAGGCAGCAGGTAGGGTCTGTCCAGGGAGAATTTTGCAGGGGGTGGGGGGGAGTAGTCCATTCCTCCAAGGACTTCGGGGGGGCCAGATTCTAAAGAATCCAGCCTCATTGGAGTCCGAGGTGGATTTCTCTGCCATCCCTAGGTTAAGGTACAGTTGGTGTGGTTTCATCCAAGGGAGATTCTGAAGAACTCACCCTCTCTCACCCCACATCCCTGCCTTGGACCTCTTAGTCAAGCTGCTGTAGTTTCCTACTGCTCTGAATCTAGTAGGTGGTGACAACTAGCCCTGGGCAACCAAGATGGTGAGATGACTGGAAACCACATCCTATGAGGAATGGTTCATAAAGAGCTGGGTAGTATGCCTAACCTAGAGAAAGAAGGTTAATGGGAGACATCCCCTCCCCCAGTGGACGCCCCGAACCGGACGGGTGAGTGGGTTTCGTACACCGCTACCTTAACCAATCAATTTTGGTTCATTATCAAGTTACACAGAACCTGGTATTGCAGTCAGTTTAAACAAACAAGAAACATTTGTTCTAACTGCTGACGTAAGTAGGTAGCTTCTCTTATGTGCTCAGCTGACCCCCTTTTGGCAGCAATAGTTGAGTTTGGCATCAGCACTCTCTCTTTCTACCCTCCTGATAGAGATGGAGGAGAAATGATTTGGTTTGCATTTTATTTTATTTTTTTATTTGCAAATACAACAACATCAGCAACAAAAAAGAAAACAAAGGGGGGAGAAAAAAAAGATGGGGAAGTAAGGATTTGACACTTCCATTTCAGACATATACATCAGTATTAGCAGAGCGTATATCTAAATTATTCTCCATATGAAATTGATGGCTGTAGGACATACATTCAAATGTAGCAAAAGCAGTAAGTTCTTCAGTCCACTGAATGATAGGCAGTGGGTGTTATCCTTCCAAGCTAACTTATGTAATTGTGTACTTTCAAACTAATATGTAGACTATAACCAAGTATCCTTTGAAATTCACACTTTGCTGAATTTTGCAATAGTTCCCCAATCAAAAATGTGTACAAAAATGCATATCTTAGTGAAAATAACATTCAAAAATGCATAATGTCAGGAAATTGCCTGATGAAGAGCTGTGTACTGGTGGGGGAGAACTCTGATGGGGGTGGCAGAGGCTGCTGAGTTATCTTTTGCCATCCCCTTGCAGTGATGTAGATGGAGTTGGGCAGGGCCAGAGGTGTGAGCCTTTGCTTTGAGCCAAAGGGCAAGAGCTAAAGGGCTCCTGCCTGTGGCTCTTAGCCTGGGGCCAGGTCAGAGAGAGGATGGCCTAGCGGACAGAGCAACGTACATCGCTATGGGAGGATCATAAGAAAAGGTTGCTCTGACCGCAGCAGCATGGCAGCAGATGGGCGGACAGAGAACTGGAGCAGGAGAACTGGATTGTCTGGAGTGCCTGGGCTGCCTAGAGTGAGTAGGTCTGTGTATGTGTGTGTGAGTGCGGGGAGGCATGAGTGGATATGGATGTGAGTGGGGGTAGTTTGTGTGAGAGCGGGGCCATAGGTGGACCCCTGCCCCTAACAGATTGCTCTGTCAGCATGGCTGGCTGAGAAATTCTGGGAGTTGTAGGACCATTTTCTGTCTAGAGCCCTGCTGAAGCTGCTCCCGCGTCATCACTTTTAGAAGGGGCAAAATATCTCAGTCAGCCTAGCCAGCAACCTGAGAAACCTCACGGAAGGGAGAAGGCCCGTGGCCTGGCGTTTATTTACTGAGACCTGTCCCTAATTTTACAGATTACAGACCCAAACTGCTGTACCAGCAAGAGGATCCCTCTTCAGCATCTCTGTGGGAGAAGGGCCTTATACTGGGCTGAGGACTCTCCTAAAGCATTTTGTGGGGTTTTACTTTGTTGCCGTGGTAGATTTCAATCATACTATTTTTGGGTGAGTACAGGCTATTCTCTTGGAGGGCTGCTGAAGAAACTGGAATTGTACTGCTGTTTAGTAGGTGTTGCAAGTGTTTTTGTTTTAGAAATTCTAATAGAATACATCTTTCAATATTTGATCTATCTGATTTTTTCCCCTTGAGGCAACATTATGATTCCAGAGCCACAAGGGGTAAAATATCTGAACGAGTCTGTGACTTGCTGGTGTGGTTAGCCAGTTGGCAGGCTAACAAGCACATAAACAAGCACAGGATTGTGCCTTTAAGGAATCTTTACAGTTCTTAAGGCCAGGAAGCACAACAAACTCAGATAATGGTGATGGATGCCCCGGTCACAGTAACTATGAATGGAACTTTTAATGTATTAATCACCTGCTCTCCTGACTGGCCTTCCTCATTCTACACCTGTAGTGGAAATGCAGAAGACTTGCATATCAAGGAGCTTGTGGCAAATCACAGTTGTTCTCTTCCATGCCCCAAAGGCACACGACTGCCTAGCTTACACCTGTGCCTGGATTTCTTGTCCAGGCCTTGTGGGCCTTCTGCATTATGCCGCATCAAATGCACACAGTTCCCCAGCTGCTAGCTTTAGAAGTTGCTGTGGAAAATATCTAGTGCTTGTCTGTAATGCAGAAGATCCAAGGTAGGCTACTGTTTGTTATCATCATCAGCCTGGGTTGCCTGCCAGTGTTTTGAGGTTGTTTCTTTCTCTCAACTTGAAGATGCAGGTGGTGTGTGTGTGTGTGTGTGTGTGTGACAGCAGCCAGATGCTACGGCTGACCATTTTCCTTTGAGATGGGGTTTGAGAAAGGGACGGGGGGAAGAAAAAGCCCACTAGGTGCATGCTTTACTATATACAGCTCTGAGGGAGGTTGAGAGGGAGAGTCTCGACGCAGACTAATCATGAAAGTGTTGTGTACCAAACAGGCTGATTCTTGGGGCTCGCCTGCTGCTGGAAGGGACTCCCACGAGCTGGAAGGGTATAAGCATATTAATCTTTTCTTGTAATTTCTATTTGCTGCCAGTATTCTATATGGTTTGACTTTCCTGGTTTATTAGCCCACTTAAGGGAAATAAACTTTACAGAATCAAAATTCAAAGTGATCTTGATAGGCTGGAACGCTGGGCTGAAAACAAAAGAATGAAATTTAATAGGGATAAATGCCAAGTTCTGCATCTAGGAAAAAGAAACCAAATGCACAATTAGAAGGAGTGGGACGCTTGGCTCAACAATACTACAAGCGAGACAGATCTTGGAATTGTGGTAGATCACAAGCTGAATATGAGCCAACAATGTGATATGGCTGCAAAAAAGGCAAATGCTATTTGGGGCTGCATTAATAGAAGTATAGCTTCCAAGTCACATGAAGTACTAGTTCCCCTCTATTCAGCACTGGTTAGGCCTCATCTGGAATACTGTGTCCAATTCTGGGCACTGCACTATAAGAAGGATGCAGACAAACTGGAGAGGGTTCAGAGGAGGGCAACAAAGATGATCAGGGAATTGGAAACAAAGCCCTATAAAGAGAGACTGAAAGAACTGGGCATGTTTAGCCTTGAGAAGAGAAGACTGAGGGGAGATAGGATAGCGCTCTTGAAGTCCTTGAAAGGTTGCCACAGAGCGGAAGGCCAGGATATCTTCTCGATCATCCCAGAGTGCAGGACACGGAAGAATGGGCTCAAGGTACAGGAAGCCAGATTCCGGCTGAACATCAGGAAAAACGTCCTGACTTTCAGAGCAATACGACAGTGGAACCAATTACCTAGGGAGGCAGTGGGCTCTCCCATGCTGGAGGCATTCATGATGAGGCTGGACAGCCACCTGTCAGGGATGCTCTGACTTGGATTCCTGCCCTGAGCAGGGGGTTGGACTCGAAGGTCTTGTAGGCCCCTTCCAACCCTACTGTTCTATGATTCTATGATTCTTTCCTTCACCCATTGGTGTGTTCATTGCCTCTGAATGTCCAAAAAGAACCATTGCCTATTGATCTTGTTGTTGTTGTTGTTCAGTCGTTCAGTCGTGTCCGACTCTTCGTGACCCCATGGACCATAGCACGCCAGGCCTTCCTGTCCTGCGCTCTCTCCCGGAGCGTGCTCAAGTTCATATTCATTGCATCCGTGATGCTATCTAGCCATCTCATCCTCTGCCGTCCCCTTCTCCTTTTGCCTTCAGTCTTTCCCGGCATCAGGGTCTTTTCCAGGGAGTTTTCTCTTCGCATTAGGTGGCTTCGCATTGGAGCTTCAGCTTCATTATCTGTCCTTCCAATGAGCACTCAGGGTTGATTTCCTTTAGGATGGACTGATTTGACCTCCTTGCAGTCCAGGGGACTCGTAAGAGTCTTCTCCAGCACCACAGTTCGAAAGCATCAATTCTTCGGCGCTCAGCCTTCCTTATAGCCCAGCTCTCACAGCCATACGTTGCTACTGGGAAAACCATAGCTTTGATTAGACGAATCTTTGTCAGCGAAGTGATATCTCTGCTTCTTACTATGCTGTCTAGGTTTGCCATAGCTTTCCTCCCAAGGAGCAAGCGTCTTTTAATTTCATGGCTACAGTCACCGTCTGCGGTGATCTTGGAGCCCAAGAAAGTAAAATCTGTCACTGCTTCCATTTCTTCCCCTTCTATATGCCAGGAAGTGATAGGGCCAGATGACATGATCTTAGTTTTTTTAATGTTGAGTTTCAAACCAGCTTTTGCACTCTCCTCTTTCACCCTCAACAAGAGGCTCTTGAGATCCTCTTCGCTTTCTGCCATTAGGGTGGTATCGTCTGCATATCGGAGGTTGTTGATAATTCTCCCGGCAATCTTAATTCCGACCTCTGATTCATCCAACCCGGCATTTCTCATGATGTACTCTGCATATAAGTTAAATAAACAGGGTGACAATATGCAGCCTTGTCGTACTCCTTTCCCAATTTTGAACCAATCGGTTGTTCCATGTCTGGTTCTTACTGTTGCTTCTTGACCCTCGTACAGGTTTCTCAGGAGACAGGTAAGGTGGTCTGGTACTCCCATCACTTTAAGAATTTGCCACAGTTTGTTGTGATCCACACAATCAAAGGCTTTAGCGTAGTCAATGAAGCAGAAATAGACTTTTTCTGGAATTCTCTTGCTTTCTCCATGATGCAGCGAATGTTGGCGATTTGATCTCTAGTTCCTCTGCCTCTTCGAAACCCAGCTTGTACTTCCGGTAGTTTTCGGTTCGCATACTGCTGAAGCCTAGCTTGTAGGATTTTGAGCATCACCTTGCTGGCATGTGAAATGAGCGCAATTGTGCGGTAGTTTGAACACTCTTTGGTGTTGCCCTTCTTTGGAATTGGAATGTAAACTGACCTTTTCCAGTCTTGTGGCCACTGTTGAGTGTTCCAGATTTGTTGGCATATTGAATGCAGCACTTTAACAGCATCATCTTTTAGGATTTTAAATAGCTCGGCTGGAATACTGTCATCTCCGCTAGCTTTGTTGTTACTAATGCTTCCTAAGGCCCACTTGACTTCACTCTCTAGGATGTCCGGCTCAAGTTCAGTGACCGCACTATCATGGCTATCAGGGACATTCAGATCTTTCCTGTATAGTTCTTCTGTGTATTCTTGCCATCTCTTCTTAATCTCATCTGCTTCTGTTAGGTCCCTGCCTTCTTTGTCCTTTATCATGCCCGTCTTTGCACAAAACGTTCCCTTGAGATCTCCAATTTTCTTGAAGAGATCTCTAGTCTTTCCCATTCTGTTGTTTTCCTCGATTTCTTTGCATTGTTCATTTAAGAAGGCCTTCTTGTCTCTCCTTGCTATTCTCTGGAACTCTGCATTCAGTTGGGTATATCTTCCCCTTTCTCCTTTGCTTTTCGCTTCCCTTCTTTCGTGAGCTATTTGTAAAGCCTCATCAGACAGCCACTTTGCTTTCTTGCATTTCTTTTTCTTTGGGACGGATTTCGTTGCTGCCTCCTGAACAATGTTACGGACCTCCGTCCATAGTTCCTCAGGCACTCTGTCTATCAGGTCTAATCCCTGAAATCTATTCCTCACCTCCACTGTATATTCATCAGGGATATGATTTAGGTCCTACCTGAAAGGTTTAGTGGTTTTCCCGACGTTCTTCAATTTAAGCCGAAATTTTGCAAGAAGCAGCTCATGATCTGAGCCACAGTCAGCTCCAGGTCTTGTTTTTACTGACTGTATGGAGCTTCTCCATCTTTGGCTGCAAAGGACATAATCAATCTGATTTCGATATTGACCATCTGGTGATGTCCATGTGTAGAGTCGCCTCTTGTGCTGTTGGAAAAGAGTGTTTGCTATGATCAGCATGTTCTCTTGGCAAAACTCTATTAGCTTTTGTCCTGCTTCATTTTGTACACCAAGGCCATGCCTGCCTGTTATCCCGGTGATTTCTTGACTTCCTACTTTAGCATTCCAATCCCCTATGATGAAGAGGACATCTTTTTTTGGTGTTAGTTCTAGAAGGTGTTGTAGGTCTTCATAGAACCGATCAACCTCAGCTTCTTCGGCCTCAGTGGTTGGGGCATAGACTTGAATTACTGTGATGTTGAATGGTTTGCCTTGGATTCGTACTGAGATCATTCTATCATTTTTAAGATTGTACCCCAGTACTGCTTTTCCCACCCTTTTGTTGACTATGAGTGCTACTCCATTTCTTCTAAGGGATTCTTGGCCACAATAGTAGATATGATGGTCACCTGAATTAAATTCGCCCATGCCTGTCCATTTTAGTTCGCTGATTCCCAAGATGTCGATGTTCAATCTTGCCATCTCCTGTTTGACCACCTCCAGCTTACCTTGATTCATTGATCTGACATTCCAGGTTCCTAAACAATATTGTTCTTTACAGCATCGGATTTTCTTTTCACCGCCAGACACATCCACAGCTGAGTGTCCTTTCGGGTTTGGCCCAGCCGCTTCACTCTTTCTGGCGCTACTTGGAAATACCCTCCGCTCTTCCCCAGTAGCATATTGGACACCTTCCGACCTGAGGGGCTCATCTTCCGGCGTCATATCTTTTAGCCTTGTGATACGTTCCATGGGGTTTTCTTGGCAAGAATACTGGAGTGGGTTGCCGTTTCCTTCTCCAGTGGACCACATTTTGTCAGAACTCTCTGCCATGACCTGTCCGTCTTGGGTGGCCCTGCAGGGCATAGCTTATGGCTTCACTGAGTTACGCAAGCCCCTTCGCCACAACAAGGCAGTGATCCATGAAGGGGCTATTGATCTTACAATTGGCAAAACAACACCCAACAGTTTCTAAGCTCCCAGGAGGCCTTTTTGGAAACTATTTTTTGGGGAGGGGGGATTCTTGGTGAAGGCAGAGAATGCAGGTTTAGCAATTACCGTTAAAAGTAAAAATGATCCTTAGACTTTCCTTTGGCAGTAGCCCTGTGCAACCTCCACAAGGCTCAATACACAAAGCAAACAAATAAAACTTGACCTCTTCGGCTGAACACTGGTGCAAGGAGTGGGCACTGTGAACATACCAAGGTTAGATCTAAACATGCAGCAAAATTGCTGTCCTTGCAAAACAGTCACCCACTGAAGACAATGGAGAGGCCCAGATGACTGACACCACTTTACCACCCCTTGTTGCCAAACAGGGCACATCACCTGGAATATACAGTATAGGCCCCAGAAAGGAAATACAGTTTATATAGCTGGAACTGCCTCTTGCTGCCTAGAGAACTAGACACATACAAGTGAGACTTTGGTTGTGGGAAACTTGGTGAAAGGGAGCACTTTGCACAAGCAGAACCCTGAAGTCCTGAGAATTCAATCACCGCATCCCTGAAAGCCGTAACGAATGGCTATGGTTGTAGTGGTGGTGGTGTGTGAGTGTGTCTGGGGATAATATTAGTATTTGGCTGGACTTTCCCAGTGTAGAGTGATGGTTACAGTGCCAGACAGAATCCAGGGAGACCCATGTTCAAAGCTCACTGGGTGATTCTGGGCCAGTGACTCTATCTCAGAGATCACCAACCTTCTTGGACCTGTGGGAATATTTGGAAATCTGAGAAACTGCCAAGGAGGGATTACTTCATCACAAAATGGCTGCTGTGGGGGTCTGCCTAGTCACAAAAGATAAGTTAACTTGCTCCAAGAAATGGAGTACAGGGCAATGATTGGGACTGAGCTCAAATGCAAAACTGCATATTTGACTCTCACAATCACACACAAAAAACACATGTAGTGTATTAGGGATATTGGAGAATTCTGCCACGGACTCCAGTGAGGCCGGATTCTAAAGAATCCAGCCCCCCAGAGTCTGTGGCGGAATGGGGCAATCCCCCCGTTCGCCTCCCCCCCACACTGCGGATGGCCCCAGCGGAACAAGGTAAGTGTTTCGTACACTCCTATAATATATAGAAATAGTCAAGGTTGCGTTCTCTCAGGCTATCAGAGAGCACAGTAGCGTTCACTCTATACTAGTATAAAGAAATCACTGGAAGACTAAGGCTGGATCTACACTTGCTGCCTTTTTTAGCTTCCAATGAGGTTTCACCGCCCGCCTTTCACACTATGCAGTAGCCACCTCGAATTGGAACCGGGATTTCCCACTTCCGTGCTCCCGCTTTCAATACCCTAATATCCCAGTATTTCCCCTTAATATGCTCTGATTTTCTGCCTTCGCTACCATATCCAGTCGTAGTCCCCTCCCCCGCCTGTCCATATGTGGCGGTGTTTGTATTTCCTTCCTGTCCAATCACAGCTCTCGACGGCCCCATGTCTTCCGGCTACCGATCACATAGCTTCCTCAGCAGCCCGTTTCCTTAGCAACAAGCAAAGGGCTGGATGTGCACGCGCTTGTCTGATCTAGGGATGGACGGAACATTTACCTTCCATTCCGTTCTGTTTCCGCTGGGGGGGGGGAGGCGATCCGGTCCTCCCCCCCCGGAATCCTGCCTGGCCGGCTCCGCTCCATGGCCAAGCTGCGGAGCCGCCGGCCGGCTCCAGCCGGCTCCGGCTGCCCGCCACCGGACATCCGGTCGCTGGGCAGCCCTGCAGGGACACAAATGGCGGCTGTCATAGCCGCCGCCATTTGTGTCCCTGTATTTAGCCGTGATAGGCTACGTAAATATTTATGTAGTCTATCACGGCAGGGGGAAAAAAACCCAGCGTACGCAAATGGCGGTAGCTGCCGCCATTTGTGTACGCTGGTTTTCCCCCCCCTGCCGTGATAGGCTACGTAAATACTTACCTAGCCTATCACGGCCTCCGCAGGGATGCAAGTGGCATCCCTGCGTTAGCCATGATAGGTTACGTAAGTATTTACGTAGCCTATCATGGCTATGAAGAGGAAGCAAATGGCGGCCGCAGGACGGCCTCCATTCTCAAAGCAGCATGGACAGGAGCAGGTAAGTGCTCCATTTCGTGTGCCTTTTGTGGGTTGGGGGTGGCGGGGACTTCGTCCCGCATGCCTTTCGTGGGTTGGGGGGGCGGGGGCTTCGTTCCACGATGGATTTCGGGGGGCTGAATGCACTGGCATTTGGCCTCACCGAGATCCGTCGTGGAATTCTCTGACATCCCTAGTCTGATCTCGGAAGCTAAGCAGGGTTGGTCCCCGTCAGTGCTTGGATGGGAGACCGCTTGGGAAGTAGGCTTCCTGCACTGAGCAGGAGGTTGTTGTATTCCTTCAAAGGAGATTAAGTTTTACCCCCTCCTATCCCCCGCTCTGGATGTTTTTTTAAAAAAATTCAGGCGTTATCCTCGCAGAATCGGGGCTCCTTTGCGGTGTTTTTTTTTCTAATTCAGGCATGATCTTTGAAGCTTAGAAGTTGTGAAGCTTCACAACTTCGAAGCTTCGAAGATCATGCCTCAATTGGAAAAAAAACATTGTGGAGAAGCCCCAATTCTGCGAGGATAACACCTTAATTAAAAACAAACAAACATCCAGAGCAGGGGATAGGAGGGGGTAAAACTTAGTCTCTTTTGAGGGGATACAACAACCCCCTGCTTAATGCAGGAAGCCTGATTCCCAGGCGGTCTCCCATCCAATCACTGACAGGGACCGACCCTGCTTAGCTTCCGAGATCAGACTAGGGATGTCAGAGAATTCCGCGACGGATCTCGGTGAGGCTGAATGCCAGTGCATTCAGCCCCCCAAAATCCATCGCAGAATGAAGCCTCCGCCCCCCCAACCCACGAAAGGCATGCGGGACGAAGTAATAATTATTTTTTAATAATTATTAAATAAAAAGAAAAAATAATTATTTTTTAACTTACATTTTGAGTAGCAGCAATCTGAACCAATCAGGTTCTGCTTTTGGGGGGGGGGAGCAATGAGGGTGGAGGAGCAGAAAAAGACCATGCCTTCACCCTTCCTGTGGCTGTGTCCTCATTGGCTGCCCCATTCTCTTTGGTTCAGATGCCTGCTTCTCAAAATGTAAGGCTAAACAATTGTTTATTTTGAAGTGGAGTGGCTCTGTCATACTTCCTTTTGCCAGTGAGGCTGGCTGGGCAAGGAGGAGGACTGGAAGAGGAAGGGGAGGAGGAGGTATTGCCACCACCACCAGATTTAAAAAAATAAAAGAGGGAAGGATGGAAAGCTGGCTGGCAGTGGCAGCGGTAGCTGGGTGGTGTGTAAGTGGAGGGCCTATCAGCAGCACTGTGCCAAGGGCCTAGGGATGTCGTGGGAGCCCAAGAGGGGGGTGGAGTCCCCACAGGCCCTGCTCCCCGAGCTGCCTGCACTTACGAGACTGCTCACCGGGCGCTTGAGTGGTCCGCGAATGCCCAGAGGCCACCCATCCCCTTAGTGAGCTGCCATTTTGTGTAAAAATGGCAGCTCAGTTCCTCTGTAAATGTAGTGTTGTGTAAATGGCAGCCATAAAGGGGCCGTTTATGCAACATTACAGGCATAGTAAATGGCACAGGAGCAGGGAAAGGAGCGAGCTGCAACCTCTTGTTTTAAATCTCCGCTTTGAGGGAGAGTGAAGGAATGGAAAGAGTTAACCGTTGGCTTCTCCCTGCACACCAGCTATCAGGGGTTTGGAAGCAAGTCCAGGGGACTTTTGTCTAGGGATGGTGCGGGTGCCCAATTCCATTCGGGAATCCGGTGCAACCACCTCTGCCCTCACCCCTGAGCCCCTCTAGCTGAGCCCACGCTCGGCGAATGGCTGCATTCACCCCATTGGCCTCATTGAGCTTCATGGTTGCCATTTTTTTAGAAATAAAATGGCGATAGCAAAAATGCGCATATTTTTGTGTGTGCGAAAATGCGCATTTCTGCGGATGCACATATTTGCGTATGTGCGCATATGTGCATTTGGCGATTGCCATTTCATTTTTCAAAAAATGGCGACCGCAGAGCTCAACGAGGCCACTGGGGTGAGTGCAGGCTGCTCACTGAGCGTGGGAGGGGCTCGAACACAGTCCGGGAGCAGGGGCTGGGTGGGCACCTGGAGAAATCAGAGAGGGGTGGGTTTGCACATCCCTACTTTTGTCAGTGGGCCCCTGCAGGGTTGTGAGACTTCAGCAGGTGCCTGACCATGCCCACCCTTGACTCCAACCCTGAAATCTGGCCGCCACACTCCACTTTCCAAAATTTGTTGTTTTCTTACAGCTAAACCAGACATTGTATTATTCACGCTTTTTTTAAAGGGAGCTTACGCTGGCCACTTCCATTTTGAAAGCATTGGCCACACCACTGTATAAGAAGGAAGAAGTGATCGCAATTAAGAATGAAATGAGAAAACAACACCCTGATCAGCTTTGATCATCTAATGTGCCATTTTAATGCTGCTTAGCATTCAATATGACACAGGGCAGGGAACGAGGGGCAGTATTTTAATATCCTGAATGCTGCAAAGTACCAGATGATGATTCTGTCCCTGCCCTTGGCTTGCATGGTTGTCTCCCTGTCAGCTGACTTCAGCACCCTTTCAAAATTTGAGCAGATCAGAGATTAAAGTGAGCTCAGGGCTGGTTATCTCAAAGAAAGGATCTTGCCAACAAATTCCCACAGTCAGGAAAGGCCTCTCCCTGTTTCACACAATGAAATAAAGAGATGCTTGCATTAGTCACTGAATGAGAAAATCAGAAACACAGAGATGTACAACATAGAGATGTGTGATTTATTCAGGTTCTCAGTTATGGAAATGGAAATACAGAATGTGTTTTTAAGCCTTTGTACATGGCTTTGAGGGGTCACCAGCTTTATGCAACTTGTAGGTACATGTTTTTTTGTCGACAAATGCTGTGCATCCAGGAACGTGTAAAATGCCACCGTATCTAAAAAAAACAGCAGCACACAAACCATGTGTAAAACAAGGCTAATCTTAACTTGCAAAGGACATTTAAGGAACTCTAATTTTACCTCCGATTTAGCAAAGCTTTTTTATTTTATTTTTCGTGTTGCTATTAAATTCCCCCCTCCAAATCACATTATTAAATGGAAAGATAATAAAAAGTCTTGCTCTTGCAGCACCTTAAAAGCTAACACATTTATTACGACATTCCTTACATTTCACCTGTTAAGGCCAAAATTTAATGCACTTCACTATCTATAATCATAATTTATCTTTCACAACAAACTATTGCAAGTTCTCATCTATCCATCCAAAGGTTCTACTTTGGTTCTTTCTGCTCGGTAATCAAAACAATTACCACTCACTAGCAACAATTTTTTAAACGTTTACATATTTTCTCTTCATCTATAGTATAGGTATAGAATATATGTTCGTTTTTAAGTAATGATCATTGCCCAAACTTTACTCCTATTCATGCATTACTCCCATGATGAACAAGGTTAAACATGTTGAAAGGGGCTGAGAGCCGTTGTGCCCGTCCTTTGAAGTCATGTCGGCCTCTGTGGAACTACAGTGTTCAGCATAACTTGTGCAGAGTTGTGATTTAGAACCCTGATTATGCATCACAACACAGGTGGGAGCTTTTAACTGCCTGTAATTTCTATTGCCTCTCCTTCTAATTCTTTATTGCCCTGCCAGGTGTGCAAGGAGATAGCTGTTGCTACTGCAGCTTTTGGAAGTACACATTCAAAGATATTAATATCACCAATGGCATTTGTGGTCTCTTTTCCTTACCTGGTACAGCATGACATCTCACGTTTATTGCACTCACACCTCATACAATGAGCTGTATTCCAGGTAGAACCAAAATGATGCTTACTTCCATCATATGTATCAGTACACGCAACATCTGTACGTTTTATTTTACCTAGGGAGAAATATCCTTGTCAGTTTTTTCTGTTGTGCCAAAATCTCCACATGTCAGTGGGGGGCAAACTGCCACGGCACAATGTAATGACCACATGGTATAATTACTGTGAGCTTTTCTACATGAAGCTTTTATTGTGTGCTCATGATTGCTCACTCACCGTAGTTTGTGGGTCCTTTACACAACATTGTCATCCACCAGGGCCTCTCCCATGCTTTGCAACCATTATCGTGTTTTTTCCCTTAAAGGGGGAAGTGTGGTATTTTTTTCTGAATGGCCTCTATAATGTCATAGAAATCTTGTGTAATTGTGCAATTCCGCTAGACCACAGCACCACCTAATGGTTGTATAATGGAACATATATCAAGGCAGAGAAAGAAAAACCCTGGGAAATTTTTTTGTAAAGGAGCCAAGCTTAATCCCACAAAGAATCTGGAAGCAGAAGTCTCTGCAAAGGTGCAGATTAAAAGCTTCATGTAGAAAGGCCCTATAGGTCTGTGTTAGGGATTTTTTTTTCTGGCATTGCTCCTGAGCCTTTAACTGCAATCTGATAGACTCCAGTGCCTTTCACTGTAGTGTGACATGAAGAATTTTAGCAGGTGGAGAGAACAGCTAGACAGCAACTAGACAGCCATAGGATATGCCGTTTTTGGGGAACTGGCTTTCCCCCAATTTTGTGCTGCCTTGGAGGCAGCGCAGAACAGCCCCGTCCTCCATGCTCGCAAGACGAGTGCAGAGCGTCCGGAAAGGGGCGTGGCTGGGGGCATTCCGGGCCGCGGGAGGCCATAGCTTGCATGTAAGACACATCCAATGTGTCATACAGTGGCCTCCTTCCCTGCTCCGTGCTCCTGCGGCTAGACAACGACAATTGGCTGTCTAGCCAAAAAAAGCAGGGCAGAAGAAGCACAGAGGGAATGATCCCCTGCGTACATCTCCTGCCCTGCTTAGGATAGGCGGTTGCTTCCGAGTTCGGAGGTGGCCGCCTGTCTCAACAGGATTGCGCCCTAAGTTGTTCTTATCCTAGAGATGTGAAGTATTGACATAAGGACATGTAAATCTGATCACTTTCACAAGTGCAATAATTTTAAAAACAAAAGTTGGTTTACTTAGGGCAGAATGCAAGGGGTAGGGATGTACGGATCCCCTTACCTGGGGTCCGGGGGGGGGTCTGCAGGCAAGGGGAGGCGATCCGGTCCTCCCCCCGGAATCCTCCTCAGCCAGCTTCGCTCCGTGGGGAGTCCGCAGAGCTGCTGGCTGGCTCCAGCTACTGCCAGACTTCCGGCTGCGGCTGGTCTGCGGACGCAAATGGCGTCTGCTACGCCATTTGCATCCCTGCTCTTTGCTGTGATAGGCTACGTAAATATTTACATAGCCAATCACGGCCAACGGCAAGGATGCAAATGGCGACCACTAAGCTGGACGCCATTTTGTTCCACAGCCCCGCAGTGGATGAAGATGGCAACCTAGACCAGCCACCGCCAGGTAGGTTCTGTCCTGGGGGGGGGGGATTTTGGGGGGTGGCGTGGGGGTTAGTCCGTTCCACCACGGACTCCGGGGGCCTGGATTCCAAAGAATCTGGCCTCATTGGAGTCCGTGGCGGATTTCTCCGCCATCCCTAGCAAGGAGGTGCTTACACCCCCACACTGCAGATTCCCTTCTGTAAGCAGTGGGCCCCGCTAATTCTATTGCACAAGGAAGACCGACTGCTTCTGCAAGGGAGATTTAGTACTTCCTAGGGGAAGCCCCCAAATGAACAGAAAAGCTAGTTTCTGGAAGGGCACAGGTCAGCAGAGCTCCTTTATGCAAACTTTGCCGACCTGCCTTCTCCCTGAAAAGAGCATTTCTGTTCATTTTAGGTTGCCCCCAGAAGCCCTTACCTTTTACGAAAGTTGATTCGCGGTGGGGGGAGGCGCTCCATCCCTCCCCCCGAAATTTTGGCCGGGGGGGAGGTGTCCCATCCCTCCCCCCCGAAATTCTGGCCAGGGGGGAGGTGCCCCGTCCCTCCCGCCGCGAATCTTGTCCTGCTGGGACTGCAAATGGTGGCGGCTGTAGCCGCCGCCGTTTGTGTCCCTGCAATCAGCCGTGATAGGCTACGTAAATGTTTACGTAGCCTATCATGGCTGAGTTAAAAAACAACAACAACCACCGCGCGTATGCAAATGGCGGCGCCCATGGGCGCTGCCATTTGCGTTCCTTATTTTGGCATGTCTAGTCTACGTAAACATTTATGTAGACTACGGAGAAAATAAGGGGAACGCAAAGAGCATAGCATCTACGCTATTTGCGTTCCCCTTATTTTCGCCGTTGTCTACATAAATGTTTACGTAGACTAGACATGCCAAAATAAGGAACGCAAATGGCAGCACCCATGGGCGCCGCCATTTGCGTACGTGCGGTTGTTTTTTTTTTCTTCCACTCAGCCGTGATAGGCTAGGTCAACATTTATGTAGCCTATCACAGTATTTTTTTTAAATCTAGCCATGATAGGCTACGTAAATCTTTACGTAGCCTATCACGTTTTTTTGTTTTTGTTTTTTTGACTTGGAAATGGCGGCGGTGGCAGTCGGTCGGAAGACCGGCTGCCGCAGCCGCCACTGCCGAACCGCCGCCAAACCGCCGCTGGAGCCGCCACCACGAGGGACATTCGCACACGGTAAGTCCCGTCCCAGGGGGGGCAGGGGGGGTAGAATGTTTCGCCACCGATTTCGGGGGGCCGAATGCGCTGGCATTCGCCTTCCCCGAGATTCGTGGCGAAATTCTCTGACATCTCTATAAATCGCCATCGTGCAAGTCTTGGGGGTGCTTGCACAATGCAGTTGGCGGGGCAGAAGAGAACTGGTGCAGGTGTACGTGCCCTGTCGGATTCTGCCTGAAGATGCAAATGCAGGAATAACAACAATAAAAAGAACAGGGAAACTGTGAGATTAATAAGCTTGCTGCTCTCAAACCATCCCTTAAGTTTCACTGGACCTTTGTCATCGAGTGAAGGTGGGTAAACGATTTCTGTGAACTTTCTGGGGTTCCTGTGAAGGTCTCAAGATCTTTGTGGCAGGGAGGGATGGGCACTTACTTTTGATGAAATGGCCAAGCTGTTTGTCTTTCTTTTCTCCCTTTAAAGAAGAGCAAGCTGCTGCGTTCAGCAATGAGTTTCCAGACCATTCGATGTCTCTTCAAGGACGGCACTGGGAATGTCACCATGTGCTGATATGTTGTAGCCTCATTCGCAGTAACTTTGTACAGTCAAAAGGTTGGCTGTCTCCAGGGGCTCATGGGGGCAGCCATCTATTTTCCATACAGTGTTGTTGGGAACCACATCACATCATTGATTCTGCAGTGACATTTGCAGCACCATTATGGGGAGAGCAATCCTATGGCCACTAGACACTGTCTAGATGGCCATAGGATTTTTTGGTTTCTGGAAACCAAGGTTGTCTGACCTCAGTTCCCAGAAACTGCACTCCCCACCCCCTTGTACTCAGCATGGTTCTCTCTGCACTGCTACCATCTCTGAACTTGTAAACCGAGTGCGGAGAGGGTGAAAAGGGGGTGGTCCCGGGGGAGGGGAGGAGACCGCAGAAGCCAGTTTAGACAGCTTCATATGGGCCCCTTCTTTCCCCCTCCCTGAAGCCATGGCTAGACATGGGAAAACATGTGTCTAGCCACAAATGCAGGGCAGCTAGAGCTCGGAGGAGAGGATCCCCTCCATGCTCTGTCTACCCGGCATAGGATAGGAGTCAGCCTCTGAGTTCGGAAGCTGACGTCTATCTCAGTAGGATTGTGCCCTAAAGAGATTTTCAATGTACCGGCAGCTAGCAATGTCTCAGCAACACTAGAGGGCTCTAGTCTGGGAAGGACCCTTGTTGTGGGAAGAAATTAGATTTGGCAATTCAGGTACAGTGATGATCAAGAGAGACCAGGATGCCTGCATGCAGTTTTCCCCATCACCGCATTACAGTCACAGGAGATGGAAAAACAACTTGTCCTCCACTACCACTCCCCTCCTGCAGATAGCAGCTGCTGGGAATGTTCTAGGGTGCCTCATCCACTGATACCCTAGAGGTATGGCCACACCTTGAAGTGAATGGAATATGCATGCAAAAGTACGCCCCAGAACCCTCTGCAAAGTGCAAGCCTAGAAAGGGTTTCCCAAGGTGGAATTTTTGGCAGACGGCAGCCCAGAGGATCGGGCCTTGAGTCCATAACCTTCAAGTGGAAAGAATAGTCGGCCATGGACACCAGCTGCAATTCCTCCTCTCTCCCTTCCTGCAACAGTGTTCTGACTGTGGCTGGCTCAAGCACATTGCTGAGGTGACTTTCTGAAGTGGAGTTGTAGCACAAGCATAAACAGTGCTGATTTTTCCTGAAAGATTTCCTATTCTTCCTGTTCTGATGGAAACCTGCCCATTTCACAGAACGATTCTGCCACACACATAGCAGTGAATAAATGGGTGGGAACTGGGAGGAAGTGGTTATGAGTATTTTCAGTGGAGGCTGGTGGCTCTGATGTCAGTGGGGCAATGAATCCACGCCGGATTTCAGTCAGAACTCTTAAGATCTGCACCTTGGATAACTCCTTCAGAGTTCTGACTGGTTCTGACTGAAACCCGGATCGGATTTATCGCCCCACTGACATCGGAGTCACCAGCCTCCGCTGACTATTTTTCTTTCTTTTTCTTTCTCTCTCTCTGTCTCTAAGATAGACTTCCGAGCACCTTACCAAATTACTACTCCCAGCATTCTTTGGTGGAACCCGTGACAGTTAAACTAATATAATAATGAGATAAATATACCCTCAACCTTAGCGTGCCACACTATTTTCTAGCAAGAAACAATTAACAGGCTTTGACATTACTAGCAAAGCAAGCTCCATCGCACAAGGCCAGGAAGACACAGAGGACCGTCAGGGTGATGAGGACTTTCTGAAAAGGAAGCAGAAGGGGGAAAGTCAGCCAGCGTCTATATAACGCTCAACTATTTAAAAAAATGAAAACTTAATGGAACTCCCCCCCCATGCACTTAATGAGTTATGTCAGAAACATTCATTTATTTGCATATTTATTTGTTAAACCAAATCAATGTTGCACAATTGCCTAGGGGAAGAACGCAACTGCACAAAGAAAAATGACAGTGGCAATTCCCTCCCCTCAGTTCGGATAAGCTCTGAGGTAGATGCAGGAATTCCTCTCCAACGTGGTGCACCTGTAGCACACGTGAATCCACTGAAATTAATGGGCAAGCACACCTCACTAAAACAGACGTGACAGGGCTTCGTTGAACACTCACAGCAAATGGCTATAGATAATTTTTCAGAGTTTTCGCTTGTTGATTGAAATGAGCAGTTTTCACCCATTAGCTCAGCTGCTGACACATTACAGAAGGTTTACGAACGTTCCGACTGCTAAGAAGATTACAAAATTTGTCAGCTCACAAGGCCGAGGGACACTTAAGGCTGCCAGGTGGCAACCATTAGCCATACCGAGGCAGTTAATTTTTGTTTTATATTTGCTCTAGAATTATTCCTGTGAAGCAGCTATAATCCATGTTTTGTGTCCCCCCAAAACCATTTCTGCTCCAAGAAGGGTGAATTCTGCCCTGAGCAAAATTAGACCAATTCACTGTGTTTGGATAAATCAGCATTTCCAAGGGGTTCTGCATCATTGGTAAGAATCAGCCTTGGCAATGAGAAAGGAGGTAGAAACAGCCATGAATTAGATGGCTGGGAGTCAGCATTTGAAGTCATTTTTCCTCATAATTTCGAATGCTATCACACTTTCCATGGCAGCTTTTCCAAAATTTTCACCTAATAAACAAACATATTTATTAATTATTATTTATTATTTATTTTAAAAGCTAACATACTGCCTAACTCCGTGGAAGGAAAATCAAGGTAACAAACAAAGGAAACAATATTTAAACCCTCAAATAAACAGTAAGAATAATACATTCATAAAAAAAGGCTAAAACACACTCAAGTGCTATTATACCAATAACAGTTGAGTCTAGTGGAGTGTCAAACTTGTATTTTGCTTACCATCTTGCTTTTTCAATCCGTGCCTGGAAAACGTTTCTTGGTGGGAAATGGCTCAGAAAGCAAGAGAGCGTTCTGTTCTTCACTTCACTCTGTGAGGGATCCACTACCCTCTTTTATACTACTGAGAAGGAAGAGAGGCAAAACTGAGAATGCCCCCCACCCCCGGATGTTGTAAATGAAGTAATGCGGCCAGACTCCAGGAAACGTTTGTCAAGAAGAAAGTATTTGCTTCTGATTAAATCAGTGCTTTTGCATAGAAAATAGGATACTATTTGGTAGAGTCTTATCACCTACAGCGATATCTTTGATAAGTACACACTGAAACTAGAACAGGAATAGCTTGTAAAACATCATTGGAACAGGATGGCGTGCAGCCCTGCATGAGGCATGGTTCCAGATATTCCAAGTGAAAACCTGGCTGGGGAAACACCCTGCTTTCTGAGGCGAATGGCTGGAAATGGAACACCAGTTGTGGGGAGAAGTAAATGGGGTTGAGAGCTAGGCTTGCTGAATTGTTATCCCCCCCCCCTCCAAATAGGCACTGCTTGAAGTGGGTTGGAGTGAGATGCTGTCCCACTTTATTTCAGGCCTATAACATGCCTCAAAATGGTACTGAAAAAAATATGAGTTTTATAAAATCACAAAATGCCCTCCTAAGATACCCAACATATTTTGATAAAGACCTTCTTATGGAGCCAAAGAAGACAGTTTTCCTAGCAAGACAATGTCTATAGCAGGGCTCCTCAACCTTTTTGGACCCATGGGCACATTTGAGAATCTGAGAACATGCTGTTGACACCAACACAAAATGCCTGATCAGTGGATTGCCACTTTGGCATCTACCTGTTGCATCTTGGATCTTAGGGCTTCTCCACACAGGGCTTTTATCCTGCGATCAAGACTGGTTACTCATGGAAGTTTGCGGGTCCTTTACATGACATCATTAAGCTCCAGGACCTCTCCTGTGCTTTCAGACCTTTACCCTGTTTTTTAAAAGACTGTGGATAATGCGCTATTTAAATGTAGCAAGTTGAATTTCTCTGTGAAAAGTGGAAGTGGGACTATAACTAAGCACTATCTAATGGCTGTATAATGAAACATATAGAGCTTGCAGATAAAGGAACTCCCCCTGGGGTGGGGGAGCAGAAGTGTGTGAAAAGGGGCAATCTTAATCCTTCAAAGAATATGGAAGTAGAAGCCTCGGTAATGGTTCAGGATAAAAAACCTCTGTGTAGGGAAGCCCTTAAGCTGCATCTTATTCAGCAAAACCTTTTGTTTCTTGTCTGTTGGATACCGCAATGTCTCTTTAATAAAGGATTGTCTAATTAGGCTAATTGCTGGTGGTGCAATGCAGCTAATGCTTCTTTTAAACATGTGCTTTGGCAATGTCCAGTAGTTTGCTTCTTTTGGGGAGGAGGTTATTACACAGATACGTTTTGTACTGGAACAGTCTTTAATATTGATTGAAGTACATGCTCTTTTAAATTATTTACCTCTTTATGGTAATTAATAGATGGTCAGTGCAAATTGATTCTCTGCACCATTTTGACAGCTAAAAGACGGATATTACAGCATTGGAAGGATAAGCACTCACCTCCTGTAATGCAGTGGACTGAGGACCTTACAGCGCTTTCAGTATTTGAATGGGTGGCATATAGATGCCACCTTCAAAATGGATACTTTTGTTGAAGCCCATGTATAATTGCTAGGAAGTTGTATGCATTTCATACAAATCCATGTATGTTTATTTAAAAATGGAAAAAATTAAAAAAGAAAAGAGAAAAAGATTTTTTTTAAAACAAAAAAACACGGGTGCCTGAGGGGAACCATGTTGGGGACCCATTTGTGGGCACCATTGGGGACCCTTGATCTACAGTGTAGTAGGGGAACCCCCAAGTACTTCACTCCAGGAACCAAGGAGACTTTTTCCCTTTTATCCTTATTCAGGCGTCATGCCTGTGTATGGGAGATGCATGTGACTAATAGGGACAGAACGATCCATGCTGCTCCCAGTATTCCTGACCTCCCCATTTTGAGTGGGGAAATCTGTATGGGGCTTCTAGTTACCTTTGCTTGGATGCGGGTACAAGCCTCTACACAACTGGGAATCCTGCTTGATCAGGGTTCCCAGTCATGCAAAGTATTCTGCTCATGTTCAAGCGAGCATAGGCATAGCCAGCTGCAGATCTCCCTGTTCAAAACAAGGAGGTTGTGGCCGAGGGGCTGAGGTACGAGCACAAGGATGCTGGGGCAGGGGCAAGCACATAGAGCCCCATCCCTCCTATTCATGTACATAAACCCTACTCAGGTTTAAAGTCTGAATAAAGAGCCCCCAAAATCTAGCATACAGATCACCCCCCGCCCCCAAGCCAGTATAGACATCGACTTGGCTCGCATGACATGACAACCCGCCATATGAGACAAACAGATAAAAGCTCTCTTCCCCAAATTTAATGTCGTTATGTCTCACAACAGAGAAGTGGAAAAAGGTTTGATTGATTAGGATGATCTCCCCGGATCTGGGGTTGAGCTGGAGGGTGCAGTCCTATCGGGACAGGCAGCTGCCTCCAAACTCGGAGGCGACCGCCTATCCGATGCAGGGCAGGAGCAGTGCAGAGGGGGACTCCCCCTCCGTGCTTCAGCCACCCTGCATTTGCGGCTAGGCAGCCGATTTCGGCTGTCTAGTTGCAGGAAGTTGGAGCAGGGGTGTGTGTGTGTGCACGCTGCATGATGCAGAGGAAGCATCATAACAGCACTTCTCCCCTCCCCACCCCGGCACACCCCCAGGAATGCCTTGTTTTCACAGCTCTGCACTCCTCTTCAGAGTGCGGGGCTGCTCCGTGCTGCCTATAAGGCAGCATGGGAGGGGGTGGAGGTCAGTTCTCAGGGAACCGACGTCGGAATACGGGCTCCAAGGTCAGTTCCCGGGAACCAACCTATCCTATGGCCATCTAGCTACTGACTAGTGGCCATAGGATTGCTCCCTAAGCTTAGTAATATGGGAAGCCAACAAAATATAAGGGACCATCTCTCTGAAAGACTATCTTATCAGACTGGAGTTGAAGACAAATCAGCTTCTTTTTAAAATTCTGATGAAAAAACATTAACTGGGTCTTACTCCGAACTTCCCCATGAAGAGCAGAACTGTATTGTTCAAGGCTGTCTGGTTTAATGGAAAGACCTCAAGAACTTTCTGCAAAACTTAAATCTCCACCTCAGTCTGAAGTTGATTCTCCACTTGAGTCATATCAAGGCCTTTTTACTGCTTTAGTCTCTAGTTGTAAAATAAATGAATCTAAATCAAGTAGTAATGTTATTCTCATTGATGTCTCAAAACAACTTGATGTAACATATAATTTTAATTTCATTACATCCAGCGTACATTCATCAGTTTCCAGAAATAATTTTACGAATCAGTTTCTCAGTTCCTTATTATTAATGTATATTTCCACCTCAAAGGAGCAAAGAAATATCGCTTCAATGGGAAAAGTTAACCCTATATGTGATAAAATTAGAATTTCCGTAGCCACCTATCCTAAAAAAAAATCAGATTTCTTAACTCAGGCCACTTCTATGCTGTATGTCACTTTCCAAATAATTGCCCACAAAAATGAGTAGGGAGATAAGTGCATCCTTTTTTTGAAAACACCCAAACTGTAAAGAAGGACAGATACTGAAGCTGAAGCTCAAATATTTTGGCCACCTAATGCGAAGAGAAAACTCTCTGGAAAAGACCCTAATACTGGGAAAGACTGAAGGCAAAAGGAGAAGGGGACGGCAGAGGATGAGATGGCTAGATAGCATCACTGATGCAATGAATATGGACTTGAGCATGCTCCGGGAGAGAGCGCAGGACAGGAAGGCCTGGCGTGCTATGGTCCATGGGGTCACGAAGAGTCGGACACGACTGAACGACTTAACAACAACAACAACAAAACTGTAAAGGCTGCTTTGGACAAAGCTCCTTGACCTATTCAACTGAACCTTGGCAGCCCTGATCCCCTAAGAAGGGGTGACTATCCCTGCAAATTTTGTCCAATTCTGCCAGGAAATAAAAAAAAAATATTTACCCCTCCAGGAAATTCCTGACTTGTGTGGTGGATAACTTTCTCCTACAGAAAGCAGAGGAAGGAACTAGAGGATCGGCTATCCTTGACTTGATCATTTTATTTATTTTTATTTATTTATTTATTTATTTATTTCTATACCGCCCAATAGCCGAAGCTCTCTGGGCGGTTCACAAAAATTAAAACCAAACAACACACAATAAAACAATTTAAAATATATAGAACATTAAAACCACAATATAACAATACAACCACAATAAAACCTAGCAGCAGTGCAGGAGTTTAAAATACAGATTTAAAACAGCAAAGCTAAAAGTCTAGAAAGCTAAAATGCTAAAATGCCTGGGAAAATAAAAAGGTCTTCACCTGGCGCTGAAAGGAATACAATGTAGGCGCCAGGCGAACCTCACTAGGGAGCTCATTCCAGAGCCGGGGTGCCACAGCAGAAAAAGCCCTCCTCCTAGTAGCCACCCGCCTCACTTCCTTTGGCAGAGGCTCACGGAGAAGGGCCGCTGATGGTGATCTTAAGGTCCGGGCAGGCACATATGGGAGGAGGTGATCCTTCAGGTAACCTGGCCCCAAGCCATTAAGGGCTTTAAATGTTAACACCAGCACTTTGAATCGGGCCCGGAAATGGACTGGCAGCCAGCGCAGCTGGAAACGTACTGGCGTAATATGAGCTCGCAGGCCAGTCCCTGTTAACAATCTTGCTGCCCTATTTTGGACCAGCTGAAGTTTCCAGACCGTTTTCAAAGGCAGCCCCACGTATAACGCATTGCAGTAATCCAGACGAGAAGTTATCAGAGCATGGATAACTCTAGCTAGGCTATCTCTGTCCAGATAAGGGCGTAGTTGGTATACCAGCCTAAGCTGATAAAAAGTGCTCTGTGCCACTGAGTTCACTTGTGCCTCAAGTGACAGTTCTGGATCCAAGAGCACCCCCAAACTACGAACCTGATCCTTTAGGGGGAGTGCAACCCCCTCCAGAACAGGTTGAATATCACCTAGCCGGGCAGACGAACCACCCACTGACAGTACCTCCATCTTGTCTGGATTGAGTTTCAGTTTATTGGCCCTCATCCAGTCCATTACCGTGCCCAGGCACTGATTCAGAACAGCCACTGCCTCACCTGGTTTTGATGAGAAAGAGAGGTAGAGCTGGGTGTCATCCGCATATTGATGGCACCTCAGCCCACACCTCCGGATAACCTCCCCCAGCGGTTTCATGTAGATGTTAAACAGCATGGGGGATAAAATAGAGCCCTGTGGAACCCCATGGCACAATTGCCATGGCACAGAGCAATAATCCCCCAGCACCACCTTCTGGAATCGGCCATCCAAGTAGGAGCGGAACCACTGTAGTGCAGTGCCTCCAACTCCTAACCCAGACAACCTATCCAGAAGGATACCATGGTCGATGGTATCGAAAGCTGCTGAGAGGTCCAGGAGAATCAACAGGGTCGCACTCCCCCTGTCCCTCTCCCGGCAGAGGTCATTCCACAGGGCGACCAAGGCAGTTTCCGTTCCAAAACCAGGCCTGAAGCCCGATTGAAATGGATCTAGATAATCCGTTTCATTCAACAGTGCCTGGAGCTGTCCTACAACCACCCGCTCAAGCACCTTGCCCAGGAAGGGGATGTTGGCCACTGGCCTATAATTGTTAACATCCTCTGGGTCCAGGTTAGGCTTTTTCAGGAGTGGTCTAATTACTGCCTCTTTTAAAGCGGCAGGCAGCACTCCCTCTCTCAAGGAGGAATTTACAACCTCCTGGACCCAGCCAGACAACCCCTCCTTGTTTGATTTAATAAGCCATGAAGGGCAAGGGTCAAGCACACAAGTGGTCGATCGGACTTGGCCAAGCACCTTGTCCGCATCCTCAGGCCTCAGTAACTGAAACTCATCCAATAAAACTGGACCAGACGGTGTTCTGAACGCCTCTACCAATGGAACTGCATTAATGGTGGTGTCCAGTTCATGACGAATCTGAGCGACTTCATCCTCAAAGTGCTGCGCAAACTTGTCACAGCGTGCTACCGAGGGTTCCACCGTCTCTCTCCCTGGCCCAGAATGTAACAGGCTGCAAACCACTCGGAAAAGCTCCGCTGGACGACACTGAGAAGATGCAATGCTGGTGGAAAAGAACTGCCTCTTTGCCACCCTCACCGCCACAGAGTAGGCTCGATAGTGGGCTCTTACCTGTGTTCGGTCAGACTCAGCACAAGTTTTCCTCCACCTGCGTTCTGCGTCTCCCCTCTTGCTTCATTGCCCTCAGCACAGGTGTATACCAAGGAGCTGGCCGGGCTCTGCTCAGAGGGAGAGGGCGCTTGGGTGCGATCGTGTCAACCGCCCGAGTCATCTCTGCATTCCACAGAGCGACCTGGGCTTCGACAGGAGCACCAGCCATACCAGCAGGAAAATCCCCCAGAGCCCTCTGGAATCCATCGGAATCCATTAATCTCCGGGGGCGGACCATTTTAATAGGTCCCCCACCCTTGCAGAGGGGAAAGGCCGCCAGAAGTCTAAACCTCAGCAGGAAGTGATCTGACCATGACAAAGGGACAGATGTTAATTCCTCCACTTTCAGATCACCATCCACCTGCCCAGTCGAGAAAACCAGATCAAACATGTGTCCTTTTATATGCGTTGGGCCGATGACATGTTGGGACAGCCCCATGGTTAGGGGCGGACGAAAGTCACTTACCTGTCCTCGAAGCTTGTTCGCGGTGGGGGGGAGGTGCTTCGCTGCTCCCCCCGCAAAGTTCAGGCCAGGGGGGGAGGCTTCCCGCCTCGCCCGGCCGAAATTCAGGCTGGGGGGGAGGCTTCCCGCCTTGCCCGGCCGAAATTCAGGCCGGGGAGGAGGTGCCTCGCCTCGCCCGGCTGCGAACTCAAAAGTTAAAAAAAAAAAAAAGCCCCCGTGATAGGCTACGTGACGATTAACGTAGCCTATCACGGCTAGATCTGCAAAGTCAGCCGTGATAGGCTACATTAATCGTCACGTAGCCTATCACGGGTGACTTAAAAAAAAAAAAAAGCGTTGCCCTTATTTTCGCTGTAGTCTACGTAAATCTTTACGTAGACTACAGCGACCAAATAAGGAACGCGAATGGCGGCTTCCTATGGGGGCCGCCATTTGCGTACGCGCTTTTTTTTTTTTTTAAAGTCACCCGTGATAGGCTACGTGACGATTTACGTAGCCTATCACGGCTGACTTTGCAGATCTAGCCATGATAGGCTACGTTAATCGTCACGTAGCCTATCACGGGGGCGGTTTTTTTTTCCTTTTATTGGAATGGCGGGGGCGGCAGCCAGTTGAAAGACCGGGTGCCGCTTCCGCCCCGGACTAACACCCGCCGAACCGCTGGCCAGACCCGCCGCTGGGAGGGACATTCGGCAAAGGTAAGTCCCGTCCCGGGGGGTGTGAGGGGTGCGGGGGGGGTGCGGAGAATTTCTCCCCGAAACTTGTTCGGGGGGCTGAACACGTTGGCCCTCGGCCCCCCGAAGTTTCGGGGAGAAATTCTCCGCCATCTCTACCCATGGTTGTCACGGCGGCCATGAAGTCCTGAGCCGCCCCGGATACAGCGGCCTCGGCATGGAAGTTGAGATCCCCCAGGACCATCATCCTGGGGGTCCTCAACACCAAGTCCGAGACCACCTCCATCAGCTCAGGCAGGGAGTCTGATGGGCAGCGGGGTGGGCGGTACACCAACAGAATCCCTAATCTGTCCCGGGTACCCAACACAAGGTACAAACACTCAAGATCTGCACTCGAATGAGCAGGAAGCCTGGAGAGGGAGATTGAATTCCTATAGACCACGGTAACCCCCCCTCCCCGACCCTCAAGTCGGTGTTGGTGCTGCACCAAGTACCCAGGGGGGCACAGCTGGGAGAGAGTGACCCCTCCCAGTTCCCCCACCCAGGTCTCAGTAATACATGCCAGGTCAGCCCCCTCATCCACAATCAAATCATGGACGAGGGAGGTCTTATTTTGGGCCGACCTGGCATTCAGCAGCAGCACCACCAGACCTGAGGGCAGACTGGTGAGGCTGCCAGGAACCATCAGGTTGGGGGAAGAACCAGAAGAGGGGACAGCTGTAAGGTGTCTAGCCCCTCTTCTCCTCAGCTGGCCTGTTAATCCCCCAACGCCATACCCCCCCCTGCCCGTGACCACAGTTATGGTGGCACCTCTCCCACCCCCTGAGTTGCCCAATAGTCCTCCCAGGCACATATTAAAATGTTAGGATATAAAATGCACAACAATTTAAAAGAATATAAAAGAGATAAAAGAGAACAGCAGCTAAGAAGGAGCAGATAGTCCACATTTGCCCCTTCCCCTTGTCTTTAAAGCTGCTGCCCTCTGCTGCTGCTATTTGCTGCTGGTATTGTGGCTGCTGGTGTCTCTGGAGAGGCAGGTGGGTAGATCTTCAGATCCTACGCGACTCCAAGTGCGACGCCGAGGCGCTGCCTCTGGCAGCCCCGCCTTAAGTACCTGTGGGCGGGGGCAGAAGCAGGCTCAGGATCACCCGGTGCAGCTGCTGGCTGGTCCTCCTTCCCCAGGCTCCTTCCCGAGAAGCCTCTGGCAGCCCCGCCTTAAGTACCTGTGGGCAGGGGCAGAAGCAGGCTCAGGATCACCCGGTGCAGCTCCTGGCTGGTCCTCCTTCCCCAGGCTCCTTCCCCTGATAATTGATCATAACCAAGAGAGATGACTTAGTGGATAAAGTAGCAGTTACAGGAACTCTGGGGGAAAGCGACCATGTTGTACTCGAGTTCTTGGTTCTAAGGGAAGCAAAAGCCGAGTGTAGCCAAACGCGTACCCTGGATTTTAGGAAAGCTGATTTTAATAAACGCAGAACAATGATCAGTAAGGTCCCATGGCAAGCGACTCTAACGAGAAAAGGAGTCCAAGATGGGTGGGAGTTTTTAAAAAAGGAAATTCTCAAGGCACAATTACAAACAATTCCAACAAGACAAAAAGGTGGAAGACAACGGAAGAAGTCAATGTGGCTTCACAAAAAGCTTAGAGATGACCAGAAAAAAAAAGGACACATATAGGACGTGGAAGGAAGGCCAAGCAACAAAGGAAGAGTACAGGCAGGTAGCACAGAATTGCAGGGATGGCGTCAGGAAGGCTAAAGCTGAGAATGAGCTGAGGTTAGCGAGGGACGCTAAAAGCAACAAAGAGGTTTGCTTCAGGTACGTGCATAGTAGAAGACAGAGGAAAGAAATGTTGGTTCAGCTATTAAATAAGGATGGCAAAATGATAACAGATGACAAAGAAAAGGCAGAGGTGCTCAATTCCTACTTTGGCTCAGTCTTCTCCCAAAAGAGGGTCTATGAGCCCCCTGGCAAAGGCGAAGTACAGGCTGAAGGGGCAGGACTGCAGCTTGAGATCGATAGGCATATGGTCAAGGAACACCTCATTACTTTGAATGAGTTCAAATCTCCAGGGCCAGATGAACTGTACCCTACAGTAATAAAGGAACTGGCAGAAGAACTCTCAGAACCACGTCTACTCTCTTTGAGAAATCATGGCAGATGGGTGAAGTGCTAGACGATTGGAGGAGGGCTAATGTTGTCCCTATCTTCAAAAAGGGTAAAAAGCAGGAACCTGGGAACTATAGACCAGTCAGTCTGACATCAATCCCTGGGAAAATTCTGGAGCAGATGATAAAGCAATCCATCTGGAAGCACCTTGACAACAATGCCGTGATGACTCGAAGCCAACATGGATTTGTCAAAAACAAGTCCTGCCAGACAAATCTGATCTCATTTTTTGATCAAGTCACCTCCCTCGTGGACTGTGGGAATTCTGTGGACATCATATACCTCGACTTCAGCAAAGCTTTCGACAAAGTGCCCCATGATATCCTGATGAGCAAACTAGCTCAAAGTGGGCTAGATGAAACAACGATCCGGTGGATCCACAGTTGGCTACAGAATTGGACTCAGAGTACTGATCAATGGGATCTTCTCAACCTGGGGAGAGGTAATGAGCGGGGTACCACAGGGCTCAGTCCTGGGCCCAGTGCTCTTCCACATTTTTGTTAATGACTTGGAGGAGGAGGAGGTGCAGGGAATGCTGATCAGATCTGCAGATGACACAAAATTGGGCAGGATAGCTAAAAACTTGGAAGACAGAAACAGAATTCAAAGTGATCTTGATAGACTGGAGCACGAGGCAGAAAATGACAGAATGAAATTTAATAGGGATAAATGCCAAGTTCTGCACCTGGGAAAAAGAAACCAAATGCACAGTTACAAGATGGGGGATATGTGGCTCAACAACACTACAAGCGAGAAGGATCTTGGAATTGTTGTAGATCACAAGCTGAATATGAGCCAACAATGTGATGTGGCTGCAAAAAAGGCCAATGCTCTTTTGGGCTGCACTAATAGAAGCATAGCTTCCAAATCCCGGGAAGTACCAGTTTCCCTCCACTCAACACTGGTTAGACCTCATCTGGAGTACTGTGTCCAGTTCTGGGCACCACACTTTAAGAAGGATGCAAACAAAATGGAGGGGGTTCAGAGGAGGGCAACAAAGATGATCATGGGAGACGGGACTGGAAACAAAGCCCTACAAAGAGAGACTGAAAGAACTGGGCATGTTTTGCCTTAAGAAGAGAAGACTGAGGGGAGATATGATAGCGCTGTTCAAGGACTTGAACGGTTGTCACAGAGAGGAAGGCCAGGATCTCTTCTTGATCATCCCAGAGTGCAGGACACGGAATCATGGGCTCAAGTGACAGGAAGCCAGATTCTGGCTGAACATCAGGAAAAACATCCTGACTGTTAGAGCAATATGACAATGGAACCAATGTCCTCAGGAGGTAGTGGGCTCTCCCATGCTGGAGGCATTCAAGATGAGGCTGGACAGCCACCTGTCAGGGATGCTCTCACTTAGATTCCTGCACTGAGCAGGGGGTTGGACTCGATGGCCTTGTAGGCCCCTTCCAACCCTACTATTCTATGATTCTATGATTCTATCTAAATTTAAAGGAACATAGCACAACACTCCCTGAACCTGTTTGTCTGAACTTTGGTATGTTTGAGCACCTCACAAGCATCTGCTAGGTCTATGAATTTCATTCAGTTCTGTCAAATGGCAAACATGTTAGATTCATTTGTTGATTTCCAAAGAATCTCTCTTTAGCAACAGGTATCCTACCTCTAGTTAGGATCTTTCTTGGTGAATTTTTGGTGATGACCAAGAAAACAGGTTGAACAATTCTATTTACTCGGAAAAGTGACCACAGGACCTTATTTTTGCCACAATCCTTGTGTAATCTTCCTGAGGCAATATAGAAAAACCACACAAGAAATACTTGACCTCTTCTGTAGAATGTTGATGGGTGGGCATTCTAGGGTGGCAGGAGATATCTAGGGACGATAGTACTCCTGCAGCTATAGTTGTATGAACTAGAGGAGATTCTTAGCCATGAAGTCCTTTTTCAAACTGTACATGGAATGTCTTGTGGAAATCACTTCTGTAGTATATGGATTTGTGTTTAATATTAGCCTGTCATATTGCAAAATAAAGTTGATCTGTTGCCAACATGAGCATAGTTTGAAATAATCAGAAGCTCACTTTAGGCCACTGAAAATCCACCGTCTGATAGGAATATAGGGGTTTGGAGTTGGACTGGTTCTGCAGGTGGCTTTACAAGGCTGCCACAGGTAAACTTGTGATGAAGCAAGGCATGTAATTTGAAATCATGATTTTGTGATTTCTTGTTAAGAAATAGCTGAATAATGTTATCCTCCGAATAAACTAGCTTACTGAGCTTTGTTTATAGCACGTAATACCTCCGTCAGGGCAGAGCTGTAAGCAGCTGTCTAAGGTGAATCAGGAACCAAGAACCAAAGCTGGGAAGCTGCAGTTGAGAAATGAGCCAAGCAGCTGAACTGAAGACAAGTCAAAACTGAAAGGCACAGGCAAAAGTCAGGTCAAAAGAACAAGCCAGATGTCAGCCAAAAACAAACAAACCAGGAGGCAGAACCAGAGAGCCAAATTACATCATATAGGAATGCACCAGAGCAGCCTCTCCCAACTTGGTGCCCTCCAGATGTTTTGTAATCCCATCAGCTCCCACCAGGATGGTCAATGGCTGGGAATGCTGGGTGTTGTAGTCCATAACATCTGGAAGGTGCTAGGTTAGGGACAGCTGGACCAGAGCATAGGAAGCTCTTTTACAGCCCTCCCTGTCCAGCAGGGTCCAATGATCAGCTTTGGGTGGAGCCAGAACATTTGGCTGACCACTGCTGGGAACAGAAAGCTGGGTACGATGGACCTTTGGTCTGATCCAGCAAAGCAATTCCACTGTTCTTAAAATGGCTAAGATATATTCATAGTCTATCTGCATCTGTTAAGTGTAATATGTACAACTGGAGGGTCCAGGGACAGAGGTCGTATAGCTCTGAGTATCAGATGCTGAGCTCAAACAAGAGGGAAGGCCATCATCTGCGTGACACCTTGTCCTTGTTCAATATTTCCCGTAGCTTTATATACCGAAGATGTATTCTTCCTTTTACCTTTAAGGTCAATCTGAGTTTTAACTGCCATCAAGAGAAGGCTGATATGGCAGAGGAGGCTGCTCCTCCACACCTTGGAGAGCTCCTTCAGAGTTTGGACTGGTTCTGACTGAAACCCAGAGCAGATTCACTGCCCCACTGACATCGGAGCCACCAGCCTCCACTGCGACAAGGTCAAGTCTAACAACAGGGATTCTCCTCCACATCCAGGGCTGGATCGACACTGGCGCTTTTTATCGGTCTTGAAGTGCACTGATAACCAGCGATGGGGCACGTTCCGCATTCCGCATACCACTTCTCTCGCATCATTTCCAGCTTTTTATTCCATATTTCCCAAATACCGCAACAGATGTCGTTGTGTGCACTACGAGGTATAAATGGGCAAGAAGGATATAGCAGCACCATGATGGGATGGTATCGATATGACACGAGGTGTGGATCTGGTCCAGGAGTCCTGGCAGAAGTGCCTTGGCCTCAAAATCTAGGAGACACCGTGTCATGTCTTTGTCTTATATTTCTGTTCCAGAGCCTTTGTAGCTTTGGACATGCCCACCAGTAGTGAAAAGGCAATCCCGTCTTAGGGCACCTCTTCCAGCAACGATAGGAGTCCTGATTGCTCATGGGAGACAATTTATACTACAGGGCACATTCCTGTCACCAGTGCTTTTTAATATCTGTATGAAAATATTGGGGATGGTCACTGAGGATTTGGTGAGAGGTGTAATCAGTTTTAAAAGCTGTAAAGACTACAAAACTAGCCATGAAACTGGCATGTCAGCAGGACTTGGAGTACGACCTAGTGTATTGAACAGAGTGCCTCGTGTGTGACTGCCTGCCTACAGGAGAGAATTTGTGGGTTTGTGCTGCTTGGTGCTCTCAGCTCTTGGATCTTGGGAACAAGCGAGTTTCCTGAGGCCACAGTGGCAGACTTGGAGAAGCTGAGGGAGGCAGAGAGTCATGCAGAGGAGACCATCAGGGATATGGTCGATTTGTTTGTCTGTTTGTTTTGTCATTGGGAATAAGGACGTTGGCATTCTGAGGAAGACGGGAAGGTACCAACAACGCCAGGGAAAGGTTCCGACAAGTCAAGAGATGCCAGCGTGGTTAATGAGCAGAGTCAAGGAAGCTATAAAGGTAAGAAGCCTTCCTTTAAAAACTGGAAGTCTTGCCTAAATGAGAACAAAAAAGAGCACGAACTCATTTTGTATGATCAAAACCGAGACACCCTTTTATTGCTCACACTTTCATGGCTCACAGAAGAAAAAAGCAAGAGACACACAGAGATGTGGAAATGGGTCATTTATTCAGGCTCCCATACGAGAAAGGGATAGGTGTTGTGTGTTTTTAAAGCTTAGGTATAACATGGCTTGGTGGGGTCATCAATCCTGTAGAATTTGTATTCACAGGTTTCTCGATCTACCTCTGAGGTGCATCCCGAAATACTTACAGTACCACCATACCTAAACAAACAAGATAAGTAAATCAACTTTTAAGGAGCTGTACTTTGATCTACCAAAAGGTTTTGCAAAGTTTGTCTTACAAAGCGGCTATGATCTTACAAATTCATCACTGGCTTAATTAAGATTCAGCTTAATTTGCAGCATTCCAAGGAGGTCATGTTTTACCAAGTATTGTGAAAATGACCTGGTAGAGGAGCGCTTTTGTAATGTCAAACTTTTGGACAGGATACCTCACTTCCCAACAGAATCTTGTTTGGGGATGAATTTCTCAGGTTGAATTTGCCCAGGGGGCTGCTTTTTGGTCCCGTGGCTTGTTGCTGGAAAAACGCTCCTTTGCACATGCAGAGAAGGTCCCAGGTTTGATCCCCAGCATTTCCAGGTAGGGCTGTCTGAGAGCCTGAACAGCTGCTGTCAATCAGTGGGGGCAATACTGACAGATCAATGGTCTGTGTCGGCAGAAGGCAGCTTCCTAGGTGTCTGTATGTGTGGTGTGCAAGGCAGAGGCTGGCATGTGAAATGCAGGGCAGTAAGCATTTCTTGCATGGGGAGCAGGGAGGTCTAAAGAGTCTGCCAATCCAAAGGCATTGTGCAGCTATTCAGTCTTTCCCTCCTGAATCAGTTTTCTGTGGTTAAAAAAAAAAAAAAAGTAGAAGCGGTGGGAAAACATGGGGCTGGGAGGGGGCTGGACAAGGGTGTCCCATATCCAGACTTTTATTTGCAAAAGTATGAAACTTTGGGCTGAGAATATTAGAAGAGATCAGAACATTGGGGGGAGTGGGACTTAACCTTGTTCTCGTCAAATTTTATTGTTTATAGCCAATGGCCATTACAATATAAACACAAGAAAACCTATTTATAAAACACTGAACAATCGATCCAATAAAACACAAATAGGGCCTTGGAAATGCAAATGAAAGGTTTTAAGCATATGGTTGACAAATGAAACTCCCCTTAGTTTTTGTCACTGATGTGATTCAGAAAGGCCACTCTTGACTTTGTTGCAGCTAGCGGGAACAGAGATAGTTTGTAACCGACAAATTTGTCTATGTCCCCAGCAGCCATCTGATCATCAGATAGGCCTTCTAGAAAGGTCTGAAAAGGGAGATTGAACTTGACCCTAGGTGAATTATATAGAGGACAGTATAATCAGTGTGACTTAAATATTAGCTAATATAGAGATAATGTTATGTTTACAGTTTTTTTAAAAAAACATTTTTAGGCCACCACCACTGAGAAGGCCCTGTGTCTTGTACTCACCACCTAACCAACCTTGATGGTAGGCAAGTGAGAAGTACCTCTGCTGCTGATCTCACAGTGTGTGTGGGCTGGTACAGGAAAAGGCAGTCTTTCAAGTAATTTGGGCCAAAAGCCTTTAAGCCTTTAAAGGTTAAAACCAGCATTTTAAATCAAGATGTGTGTTCAAGACGGGGATAAAGAAGAAATAGTTCAACAATACAAATTAAAATGGTCAAGTAAGTCTATACATTATCTAGGAATTTCTTTAACAGCCTAATTAACACACTTGATTGATTAAATTTTATTATTTAAGGGGAGACTATTAAAAAAGACATAATAAGATGGTCTCATTTGAATCTGTCTTGGTTTGGTTGGGCTACAGTTATAAAAATGACAGTTCTACAAAACGTTTGTATATATTAGATGTCCCAGTCAATATATCTATAAAAGATCTTATATCCTGGCAGATTTATTTGTGTATTCGATTTGTACCCTGCCTTTCTTCCAAGAAAACGGCACTCAAGCTGGCTTACAATCATAGATAAATAAAAATATGACTAAAATGATACATTAAAAGCACAGTTAAAAATACAACAATATCAGAATAAAAACAGCACCCAACCCAACGGACCCACTTACACGCCAAAAGCCTGCTTGAATAAGAATGTATTTGCCTTCCATGGAAGGACAGCAGAGAGGGAGCCAACCTAGCATCCCTCAGCAGGGAGTTCCACAGCATAGGAGCAGCCACCAAGCAGGCTCTCTCTCATGTTGCCACAAAACGTGCTTTTGAAGGGCCCCTCCCAAAGAAGGCGGTCTTTCAGGTAGCCTGGTCCCAAGCTGCGTAGGGCTTTATAGGTAAGAACCAGCACTCTGAATTGTGCCACTGGTACTGGTAGCCACTGGTACTGGTAACAGACCGGTAGCCACTGATGCTGTTGCAACAAGAGAATCGCATGCCCCCTGTAACCAGCCCTGGTCAACCGTCTGGCCAGAGCATTCAGCACCAGGTGAAGTTTCCAGGCAGTTCGCAAATGCAACATGTAAAAAGTGTTACAGCCGTCTAAATGGGATGTAACTAAGGCATACGTGACTGTGTCCAGATCAGGCCTCTCTAGAAACAGGCGCAGTTGGCGCACTAGCTTCAGCTGTGCAAATGCACTCCTGGCCACTGCTGAAACCTGGGCATCCGGGGTCAAGGCCACATCCAGCAGTACACCCAAACGGCGAACCTGGGTCTTCAGGGGGAGCGTAACCCCGTCCAGCACAGGTGGAATCCCTATTCCCCGATCTGCCTTTTGACTAAAGAGGAGCACCTCTGTCTTGTCTGGATTAAGCTTCAGTCTGTTTGCCCTCACCCAATCCATTACTGACATCAGGCACTGATTTAGAACCAGAACAGCTTCCTTGGATTGGGATAGGCCAGTGGCCAACATCCCCTTCCTGGGCAAGGTGCTTGAGCAGGTGGTTGTAGGATAGCTCCAGGCACTGTTGAATGAAACGGATTATCTAGATCCATTTCAATTGGGCTTCAGGCCTGGTTTTGGAACGGAAACTGCCTTGGTCGCCCTGTAGGATGACCTCTGCCGGGAGAGGGACAGTGGGAGTGCGACCCTGTTGATTCTCCTGGACCTCTCAGCGGCTTTCGATACCATCGACCATGGTATCCTTCTGGATAGGTTGTCTGGGCTAGGAGTTGGAGGCACTGCACTACAGTGGTTCCGCTCCTACTTGGATGGCCGATTCCAGAAGGTGGTGCTGGGGGATTATTGCTCTGTGCCATGGCAATTGTGCCATGGGGTTCCACAGGGCTCTATTTTATCCCCCATGCTGTTTAACATCTACATGAAACCGCTGGGGGAGGTTATCCGGAGGTGTGGGCTGAGGTGCCATCAATATGCAGATGACACCCAGCTCTACCTCTCTTTCTCATCAAAACCAGGTGAGGCAGTGGCTGTTCTGAATCAGTGCCTGGGCACGGTAATGGACTGGATGAGGGCCAATAAACTGAAACTCAATCCAGACAAGACGGAGGTACTGTTAGTGGGTGGTTCATCTGCCCAGCTAGGTGATATTCAACCTGTTCTGGAGGGGGTTGCACTCCCCCTAAAGGATCAGGTTCGTAGTTTGGGGGTGCTCTTGGATCCAGAACTGTCACTTGAGGCACAGGTGAACTCAGTGGCACGGAGCACTTTTTATCAGCTTAGGCTGGTATACCAACTACGCCCTTATCTGGACAGAGATAGCCTTGCTACAGTTATCCATGCTCTGATAACTTCTCGTCTGGATTACTGCAATGCATTATACATGGGGTTGCCTTTGAAAACGGTCCGGAAACTTCAGCTGGTCCAAAATAGGGCAGCAAGATTGTTAACAGGGACTGGCCTGCGAGCTCATATTACGCCAGTACGTTTCCAGCTGCGCTGGCTGCCAGTCCATTTCCGGGCCCGATTCAAAGTGCTGGTGTTAACATTCAAAGCCCTTAACGGCTTGGGGTCAGGTTACCTGAAGGATCGCCTCCTCCCATATGTGCCTGCCCGGACCTTAAGATCATCATCAGCGGCCCTTCTCCGTGAGCCTCTGCCAAAGGAAGTGAGGCGGGTGGCTACTAGGAGGAGGGCTTTTTCTGCTGTGGCACCCCGGCTCTGGAATGAGCTCCCTAGTGAGGTTCGCCTGGCGCCTACATTGTATTCCTTTCAGCGCCAGGTGAAGACCTTTTTATTTTCCCAGGCATTTTAGCATTTTAGCTTTCTAGACTTTTAGCTTTGCTGTTTTAAATCTGTATTTTAAACTCCTGCACTGCTGCTAGGTTTTATTGTGGTTGTATTGTTATATTGTGGTTTCAATGTTCTATATATTTTAAATTGTTTTATTGTGTGTTGTTTGGTTTTAATTTTTGTGAACCGCCCAGAGAGCTTCGGCTATTGGGCGGTATAGAAATTAAATAAATAAATAAATAAAAGAGAGATAGAGTTGGGTGTCTTTAGCATACTGGTGGCACCAAACCCCCAAACTCTGGGTAATATCTCCCAGTGGTTTCATGTATCTGTTAAATTGCATGAGGGATAACAGGCCAATAGCCGTTCCCTCAACCTTCTGAAATCGCCCATCCAAGAAGGACCAGAACTACTGTATAACAGTGCCTCCCAGTCCCATCTCACACAGACATCTCAGAAGTATCTCATGGTCGATGATATCAAAACCTGCTGAGAGGTCCAGCAGAACCAACAGAGACACAGTCCCCCTGTCCAGTTTCTGGCATAGATCATCCATCAAGGCAACCAAAAGATACTAACTCGTTTGATATGGTCTAATTAAAAAACAACAAGGTAGTGTTAACAATATTGCCAAAACCATAGTCCTAAGGAGGTGTCTTTGTCAAAATATAATAGAATATTATTATGCACTGAACTTGAAGGAGATAGTAAGGTGGACTGGAACTGAAAATTCTAACTAATGGTATGTGTTAGAATAAAATAGTTATAAATTGCTGCTTTCTAAATTACCCTGGGCATATAGAGAAACATTCAGTAAAATAAGAAATAAATTAATGAATTACAAGAATCCAATCATTCTGGCAGTTATACATTCATGGGATAAATTGGGAGGAAAATCTTAAAACTTGTGATACAAAGGTAGTATCTCTTTCGTTGGAGAAAGCTGCTCTGGGTAAAGAATTTCAACTAAAATATAGACAAAGTACCCACTGGGATGACTTAATAAATTAGAATAGAACCAGAACAACCTCAGTGGTTGCAATACAGGCGGTTTACAAATTATATAGGATCTGGAAGTAGGAGGGGTTCTTTTAGAATATATCAAGTTTAAAGAAATGATCTTAGAAACAAAAAGCTTTAAGTGGTTGGTATCAAATTCAAAACTGTATCATTCCCTGTTATTTATTTCTTTTATTACATTTCTATACTGCCCAAAAGCTGAAAGCTCTCTGGGCGGTTCACAAAAATTAAAAGCATAAAATAAAATATAAAATATAAATGCTTAAAACTACAGTATAGAAGTACAACTAGAATAAAACCTAGCAGCAATGCAGAGATTTAAAATGCAAAAGCAGATTTAAAATAACAGAGCTAAAAGACTAGAATGCTAAAATGCCTGGGAAAATAAAAAAGACTTCACATGGCTCTGGAAAGAGCACAACGTGGGTACCAGGTTTTAAGTCATTTGTTTTGATGATTTTGTACATGAAATATTTGTGTAAAACTTTAATGTGTTTATGCTGCAGTATTTCTTATTTATTTATCAAATTTGTTTTTACTGATGAATTCACATATGAAGTTCTAGTGTAAATTAATATGTATTTATTCATCTCTATTAATCCACTATTTCTTAACTAATCAGTTTGCTTCAATTACATTTTGTGTAACAGTGTAAAATTTGTTATCTGTTATCTATTTCTAGATATTTAGATGGTATATATTATTGTATTTATATATTGATATAATTAATACAATTTTGAAAGAAGAAGAAAAAGAAAGTCCAGTTGAAGGAACTGGGACTTACGCCTTATTTTGAGGATTTTAAATTAAGGAACAATCTGGATCAATACACGGAGTATCTAATGTCCTGGATTTTTGCTTTATTGGACTTGCTGGGAACACTGCTGAAAAAATGCCAATCCACCACTCTTAAACAATATAAGATGGCTTATTATGAAATGCAAATATCAAATGTTTAATAAATAAGAATGTGAAAAAGTAAATAAGTAAAAAGTAGTAATTGTGCTAAAGGGAAGATACAGGTTCACAAGCAGTTTCACAATGAATTCTGGGTAACTGGTGTAAAAAATAATGGTCAAGTTGACCTGGATGGTATCAAAGAGAAAACGCTGAGTTAAAGCCCTGTCACCTGGGCCAAATAATTATTTGAGTAATGAACAGGTGTGAGTCTGTATTATTCCAGGTCAAAAATGTACTTACAATTTTCGCTTATCAATTAACATGCAAAAAATATTGTATATGGTATACACATCAAAAAGCTTGATATACAGATGTCTAGAAAAATGTATAGACTTAGGTCAGACATTGAGTAAGGAGTTATCTTCTCAAAGGTATGATTCAAAACTGATCTTACCGAGCCTAAAAAATGTACATGTACACCTGTTTTGTATGTTATGATTTTTAGGTATATTTAATAACAATGAGATAATTAAGATTGTGAGCCCTAATTTACGGGACAGTAGATAAAATTAGTTATGAGGTAATTTCTACACAAAAAGGTATAAATATGTGCTGGTTTTAGAAAGCGGGAGCTTCTTATTAGAAGCTCACTAGGCCTGTGTACCTGTTCGCTGAATGGCCTATTCAGTACTGAATGGGGAACTTGATACTTAGAATGAGATCTCTCTTTTTTAAGCTATTAGGACTAGAAGTCTAAGAACAAAAGATGTTTTTATGTCATTTTATGCAAGTTATACTTTGATGTGATGCTACAAGTATATTCCTAATAAAAATGAAAAATGGATCAAAAATATTTTTCCTTTACTAATTCTTGTTAGCACAAAACCAAAATCGAACTCACCTAACACAATGTTGGTGTACACTTTGTTTGAAGTGCATTGATCAACTATGGGTAGCTAACTGGCAGCCAGAGTCTTCCTCAATACTGGAACTATGGTTCGAAAACGCTCAGCAGAGGCCCAAACCCGCAAAAATAAAACAATATACTACAAATAGAATTTCACCCTTAGAGGTGACCAGCTCTCCCTCCCACTCTCCGCTACCCTGCCCTCCATGCATGGAGAGAGCTGCCCTCACTGCTTTTAGCGCGATACTTTCAAAGGGATAATTCATAATTTTGTCTAATAAATAATTTTAATAAATAATAATAATAAAAAATAATAAATAGTTTTGCCTACCTGGTACAGCAGCGCATTTCTCTCCTCCCACAAGAGCACTGGAAGCAATGTGCTGAATTCCACAGAGACCCAACTGAATGCCTGACTCCATCATAATGATCGATGCACCCATCTGGAACCACCAGCACACCTAGGGAGGCAATCCCAGTCAGCTTTTGGTAGTACCAAAACACGATCCTGGAACCCGCAGTCACTTACTTGTTTTTTTAAAAGCATTTTTCCCCCACCCTTCAGCCAGAAAGGCCCCTGGAGCGTCTTAGAGAGCTAAGACGTAATAAAACGCTCCCTCCCCACAGGCATACAATCTAAAGCCATGACAGAAAACAAAGGCGATTTGGGAGGGAGAAGGGAAGAAGCAAATTCAGGCACTGGATTCTGAGCTGCAAAGTTCAGCAGGTTCTGGATTTCAAACTAAACACAGTGGACGGTCTGCTGCTTCCTCTTCCTCTGAACAGGAAACAACAGAATGAAATTTAATAGGGATAAATGCCAAGTTCTGCACCTAGGAAAAAGAAACCAAATGCACAGTTACAAGGTGGGGGGATACATAGGGATGTACGAATCCCTTACCTGGCTCCGTTCCAGGGCATCCGCGGTGGGGGGGAGGCACTCTGACCCTCCCCCCGGAATCCGCTGCCGCCAAGTACGATTCCGCGGGGTGGCGGGGGGGATTGCTCCATTCTGCCACAGGCTCCGGGGTGATTCTAAAGAATCTGACCTCACTGGAGTCCGTGGCGGAATTCTCCAACATCCCTAGGGATACATGGCTCAACAACACTAAAGTGAGAAGGATCTTGGAATTGTTGTTGATCACCAGCTGAATATGAGCCAACAATGTGATGTGGCTGCAAAAAAGGCAAATGCTCTTTTGGGCTGCATTAATAGAAGTATAGCTTCCAAATCCCGGGAAGTACTAGTTCCCCTCCACTCAGCACTGGTTAGGCCTCATCCAGAGTACTGTGTCCAGTTCTGGGAACCACAGTTTAAGAAGGATGCAGACAAGCTGGAGAGGGTTCAGAGGAGGGCAACAAAGATGATCAGGGGACTGGAAACAAAGCCCTATGAAGAGAGACTGAAAGAACTGGACTTTTTTTGTCTTGAGAAGAGAAGACTGAGGAGAGATATGAGGGCGCTCTTCGAGTACTTGAAAGGTTGTCACAGAGAGGAAGGCCCGGATCTAGGGATGTATGAAAGTCACTTACCTTTCTGACGTGGTGATTCGCGGTGGGGGGGGAAGGTGCTCTGCACCTCCCCCCGAAATCCTAATCCAGCCGGCTCCGCTCTGCGGAGATTCCAAGGAGCTGCCGGCCGCTGGGCAACCTTCCAGGAAAAAAAACCCCGCGTACACAAATGGCGGCGGCTACGGCAGCCGCCATTTGCGTTCCCTTTTTTTCACTGTTTTAGCTATTATTTAAGCTATTATATATTATTTAAGCTTTTACAGCGAAAAAAAGGGGAACACAAATAGCATAGTGGACGCTATTTGCGTTCCTCCCCCCCCCGCCAATTTAGCCTATGTAAATATTTACGTAGGCTAAAACAGCAGAAAAAAGGGAATGCAAATGGCAGCCGCCATAGCCGCCGCCATTTGCGTACGCGGTTTTTCTTTTTTAGTTTGCCTTGATAGGCTATGTAAGTATTTACGTAGCCTATCACGGCAAAGGCAGCTACGCAAATGGTGTGGTGGCCGCCATTTGTGTGGCTGCCTTTGCCGTGATAGGCTACGTAAATACTTATGTAGCCTATCACGGCAGCCTGGGCGGCTGCCATTTGAGTCCGCAGCAGCCATCCAACAGACCAGCTGCTGCCGCTGCCGCTGGAGCCACCACTGGAGCCGCCGCCGGCAGAACATCTGCCCCAGGTAAGCTTCATCCCGGGGGGGATTCCGCGTGGGGAGGCGGGGGCAGGGAGGCCATTCCGCCACAGATTTCAGGGGGCCGAATGCCAGTGCATTCAGCCTCACTGAAATCCGTGGCGGAATTCTCCACCATCCCTACCAGGATCTCTTCTCCATCATCCCAGAGTGCAGGACACGGAATCATGGGCTCAAGTTACAGGAAGCCAGATTCCGGCCGAGCATAAGGAAAAACTTCCTGACTGTTAGAGCAATATGACAATGGAACCAATTGCCTGTAGGGATGTCAGAGAATTCTGCCACGGACTCCAGTGAGGCTGGACTCTTTAGAATCCGGCACCCGAGAATCCATGGCGGAACGGCCTCCCGCCCCCCACCCCCCTGCGGAATGCCCCTGGGATGGAGCTTACCTGGGGCGGATGCGGCAGTGGCTCCGGCTGGTCACCCGGCCTGCCACTGCCAGGCTGCTGCGGCCGCAAATGGCAGCCATAGTAGTGGCCGCCATTTGCGTCCTTGCAGGCAGCTGTGATAGGCTATGTATTTATGTAGCCTATCACGGCAAAGAGCAAGGACACAAATGGCGGCCGCTATGCCATTTGCACCCCTGCTCTTTGCTGTGATAGGCTACGGAAATACTTACAAAGCCTATCATGGCTGCCTGCAAGGACGCAAATGGCGGCCACTATGACGGCCGCCATTTGTGGCCACAGCAGCCCGGCCGTGGCCGGAACTCTGGCTGCGGCCGGCCCGAGCCGGCGGATCTGCGGAGCTGCCGCAGAGTGGAGCCAGCTGGGCAGGATTCCGGGGGAAGGGACGGAGCACCTCCCCCCCACCGCGGATGCCCTGGCGCTGAGCCAGGTAAGTGTTTTGTACATCTCTAATTATCTGGGCAGGTGGTGGGCTTTCCCACACGGGAGGCATTCAAGATGAGGCTGGACAGCCATCTGTCAGGGATGCTGTGACTTGGATTCCTGCACTGAGCAGGGGGTTGGACTCGATGGCGTTGTAGGCCCCTTCCAACCTTACTATTATATGATTTTATGATTCTATGACTCTATGAAGAACTCCTCAATGGCAGTTGGTAGCAGGAAGTTCAGCACCCCTGGGTTCAGCACCTTGGAGAGCTCCTTGGGAGTTCTGACTGGTTCTGACTGAAACATCAGAGTGGATTCACTGCCCCACCGACATCAGAACCACCAGCCTCCACAGGCTATACCCTTCCCCCTTGGCTCTGGCCATTTGCATAAACTAGGGCTGTGCATAGACCCCCCCCCCCGCTTCGCTTCAGACCAATTTGGACACAATCTGCTTTGCTTTGGATTCAGATCTGAAGCGAGATTCGGATATCTGAATTATTCAGATGTGACATTTTCCCATTGACTTGCACTGGAAAACAGAAATGGCCATAACTTTTTCGGTTTTCATGATAAATACATGTAATTTGAAAGCCTGCCAGCACCCATGGAGATGATTCCACCTACCAAATTTCAGACAGTTTGGCCCAGTAGTTTGTGTTCTAGGCGCTGGTAAAATTTGATTATTATTTTTTTTTAACAAAAACTCTCAAAGCAAAGAGCTATAACTTTTCACTGGTTGCACAGAAGTGCATGGAATCTGGACACCTGGCAGCCCCAATGTGGGCCATTCAGGCTGCCAAATATTTGTGCTAGGCACTAGGGATGTCAGAGAATCCTGCCACGGATTGAAATGGGATCGAGTTCCCTTCAGTCCGTGCCATGGAATCCTCTGCGGAGCAGCGCCGCGAGGTCCTGCGGAGCCAGCAGTCATGCGGCTTTTTTTTCGTCGTCCGCAAAGAGTCGTGAAATTTTAGTAAATAAGAATGCAGTGTAGTATATTCCGATAATAAATACGTGAGTTTTTTAAAAAATGAATTGTGCTCACCACCTTGTTTGTGGGTGTTCCAGGACCGGCATGGTCATTTTAAAGGGTTTTTTCTTTCTTTAAAACAGCGTTGCTTTAAACAAAGAGTTTATCACTCAGGCACACCTAAGACAGCCTTCTTTTGGGAAGCCCAGAGGAACAGGAAGTGTTTTGGCTGAAAGTAAATGGAGACGGAGGATTTCAATTAAAAAAAAAAAGTAAATATTTATGAAAAATAGCGATTCTTACGGAATTTATGCAGACTCACAAAGACGGCCGGGCACCGGAATTATAGTTGTCAGTACGGATTTATCTTCGTAATTTTCGGAGTGGAAAAAAAAGAGGAGAATGCCAGGGGCTTGTGAACAGCAGAACGGAGCACTGGCCGCAAACTGCAGAAGTCAAGTGGCGCAGGAGGTACACAATTCATACACCCCTACTAGGCACAGGTTTCTGCTGTTCTCAGAAACTCAAACCAAAGGTCATAAAGAGATAATCAGAGAAATTAGGTGTTTAAGCTGTGATTAGGAGGAGGTCATGATCCCTAATCTCTGGTGTAGGTTTCTTTGAAGTGCAAATAACCCCTGTCCCCTAGTACTACTTTCATAGAATCATAGAATCATAGAATAGTAGGGTTGGAAGGGGCCTACAAGGCCATCAAGTCCAACCCCCTGCTCAATGCAGGAATCCAAGTCAGAGCATCCCTGACAAATGGCTGTCCAGCCTCCTCTTGAATGCCTCCAGTGTGGGAGAGCCCACCACCTCCCCAGGTAATTGGTTCCATTGTCGTATTGCTCTGAAAGTCAGGAAGCTTTTCCTGATGTTCAGCCGGAATCTGGCTTCCTGTCACTTGAGACCATGATTCCGTGTCCTGCATTCTGGGATGATCGAGAAGAGATCCTGGCCTTCTTCTCTGTGACAGCCTTTCAAGGACTTGAAGAGCGCTATCATATCTCCCCTCAGTCTTCTCTTCTCAAGGCTAAACATGCCCAGTTCTTTTAGTCTCTCTTCATAGGGCTTTGTTTCCAGTCCCCTGATCATCTTTGTTGCCCTTCTCTGAACCCTGTCCAGTTTGTCTGCATCCTTCTTAAAGTGTAGTGCCCAGAACTGGACACAGTACTCCAGATGAGTCCTAACCAGTGCTGAGTAGAGGGGAACTAGTACTTCCCTGGATTTAGAAGCTATGCTTCTATTAATGCAGCCCAAAAGAGCATTTGCCTTTTTTGCAGCCACATCACATTGTTGGCTCATATTCAGCTTGTGATGGACAACAATTCCAAGATCCTTCTCGCTTGTAGTGTGGTTGAGCCACACTTTCCTATTCAGCTTCCCAGTGGATGACCTCAGGCTCTCTTTGACTGAATGGAATACATGTTACCTGGGAAAACAAGCTGGTAGGCAGGCTGGCAGAGTAGTTTTTGTGCTAGGTGCAGGTAATGTGCTTTTTTTCAACACCGACTCTCAAAGTGAAGAGCTATAACCTTTCACTGGTTGCACAGAAGTGCATGAAATCTGGACACCTGGCAGCCCCAATGAAGGTGACTGAACCTGCCAGACTTCAGACAGTTTGTCCCAGTAGTTTTCCGGCTTGCTTTGCCACACAGTATAGCATTAAGTTTAAATAATATATGTTAATGTGTGTAGTGCTTTGCCCACTATTTTTTGAAATACGAACTTGTGGGTAGCGCTTTGCCACACACTGTTTGCTTGACCACACACAAGCACACACACCCAGACACACACAGGACACACAAGAGCAAAAGAAAAGCAAAAAAAGAACTACCTACAAACAAAAGTGTGTGTGTGTGGGAGTACAGTACACTGTAATCCTAACAGAAGAGGAATGGGAAAGGAAGGAATACTGCAATTGAGAAGGGGGGGGGGAGCCAAGGGGGGAAAGGACTTATTTATTGATGTATGTGTGTGTGTGTGTGTGCATACATGCATACATACATACATGTAGTTTTAAAAAAATAAAGAATCTAGAAAGAAAGAAAGAAAGAAAGAAAGAAAGAAAGAAAGCAAGCAAGCAAGCAAGCAAGCTAACAAGAATGATTGAATTGAGAAGGGGGGAGAGGGGGATCCAAAGAACCAGGCAAGGCAAGGAAACGAAAGAACTTAAATGGGTTTTGGGGTGTGTGTTTTTAAATAAAGAATCTAGAAAAGAAAGGGAACAGTTGAATTGAGATGAGCTAGGTGGGAAGAAAAAAGAACCACAAAGCTGCAGCTCAACACACATACACCACACAGATCTAGCCAACTCTCTCTCTAACTACCTCTAACCAGATCTCTCTCACAAATGAAATGAAGCAGGCTGATCTCTAATATATACAGTATTTCCACCCTACCTCTCCTCCGCCATTGTCAGTGACTGGAGACGGCTGGGTTAAGTTCAGCCCTAATTTGGCAACTACAGTTGCCATTCATCAAGGCCCACTATTTCCCCCCTCTCTACTCCTCCTCCTCCCTGCCTTGATCTTTTACAAGTTGATACATTTTAGAGACAGGCTGTCGGGGCTTCAGATAGATTCAGAATAGCTCCGAATCTCTGAGGCGGACCAAGGCGCTTCGGCAGCGATCCGCTTCACTTCGGATTGCCTCGGTGCTGTTCTGATCCACTTCAGATCCCAAAGAGGCACCCCGAGGCAGCCCGATTTGCTTTGGTATTCGGATTGGGCTCCGAAGCGGTGCACAGCCCCAGCACAAATGCAACATTATGACTTCTCTTCTCTTCTCTTCTCTTCTCTTCTCTTCTCTTCTCTTTTCTTTTTGAAAGCTGCAATGGAAGCAAGCATGGTACACATTGCTACCTGTGGGGCAGCCATTCAAAGAAACAGAGCTGGCAGAATGCCATAGAGATATACATACAGAGCAGCTCCCTCATTCTTCATAATATTCCTTCCCCACAAATGGAAGCGTCCAAGTGAGGACTAGAAGTGAGGGCTGTGTATGATTAGCGTCTTTTTCTATCTCGCTTTCTCTAACAGAATTGTCAGCACATTCTCTTCCCAGGACTCTTTCGGGAAAAGCCATGTCTGTTAACCTGCTCAAAAGCTGATGGAAGTTGGGAATAAGGATATACCTGCAAACTTACTCTACTAGAACTCATATTTACTACCATTTCCCAAGCACAATATAATCCTTTACCCAAATTAATAGGCTGTTTGATAACATTACCATTGACTAATTTTGTTTCCCTTCGCTCCAGGAAGCAGGATCCATGACACAAAACAAGGGTGATGCACAAGACAGTCAGGCCAAAAAGGGCTTTCTGAAAAAGATGGAAAAGGCAGGTGGTGGAAGCTATAATGGGTTTCAAATTTTATTTTTATTTCATTTGCGATCCTTTTATGCCAGTAATCAATAAAGTCCTCTGGGCACTTTACAAAAATGGGAATCAGTAAAATATAAACATATAATCAAAAGAACAACAAAACATATTTTAAAAACAGTATCAATATAAACCAATGTAAGGGAGAATAATTAGTGCAACAGATCTAGAAACACACTAAAAAATGTGAGCAAAATGCCTGGGAATATAAGAAGGCACCTTGTGCCGAAAATACCACAACACAGATGCCAGCTGAACCTTGCTGTGTAGACGATTCCATAACAAGGTGCCACCATTAAAAAGGCCCTTTCCTTAGCAGCCACTCACCTAATCTAATTTGGTGGGGGATGACAGCAGGAAGGGGGTGGGCTGAGCCTCTGAGTGTTTGGCTTCTTCACCTTCCCACACAGGTATTTGAACCTGCAGTTTGCTAAAGGTGTAAGCCAAAGGGTGAGAGCTAAAGGGACCTTGGCCTGAGGCTCTCTGTCATGGGCAGCAAGCCTCTAAACAGGAGCTATTGAATGGGAGAGAAGAGTGGGCACCCACTGAATTGGCACTACTCTAAAAGGGGAAAGGAATTTGACAGTGATTGGACACCATTAAGATGAGGACATTTAAAGACACAGGAGTTTAGATAAAGATGAGAATGTTGTCTTATTGAAACAATACAGTGTTATAGTTCATTCATTTCCTTATAAGGGGCTGCTTTCCAACTAGGTTTCTCTCTTCTGGGTAAAATGTTAGCTGATACTATTGCTGGGCATTTCTCGAAAACCACTTATATGAGGTTCTTAGGCAATGGACAATTTTGAACATCCTTTTCAGAACCAAAAGGATTCCATCCCTAAACAATAATGAAAGGTCAATCAATTCACAAAAGGTAGCTCCTTGTTGGCATTTTGAAGACACAATAGTATGTTCTTTGTTTCTAGCTAGAGAGAAGAATACAGAAGGGAAAATATTTCTCTTTAGAACTACAACCTGTTCAAGTGGAAGTGAAGATCTCATCAGTCAAACTACTTCTGGAGAAACAGTGGCCTCCCAGAAAAATAAGTTGGCTACACCATCACTGTCAAATTTAAATAAGTTAGTCTGTAAGAGCTGAGCTCTGGATTGGTTAGAGCCAGAGGAAGAAGAACTGATATTCTCATTCATTAGTCTTCCTAATAGGGAATAATAAGCCAAAATGGAGAAAAACTTGGGCCAAACAGTATTGACATCATGAAGTATGGTGAACAGTTGTTAACCAATAATAAAAAACTAAGATACCCAAATACATAGTAAAAGAGAGAAATAGACAGCAAGAGAGAATGCAGTGCTAGAACATTTACGCTTATCAATGCGTAGACGCAAACTTGACTTCCTTTGGAGTATGGTTCAGTAAAAGGTTATCAGTCCTTCCTCAATGTTGCCCTCTGTAGATGTGTTGAACTACAACTCCCATAATCCCCATGGGCATTGACCATGCTGGCTGAGAATAATGGGAGTGGTAGTACAACACATCTGCAGGGTGTCAGACTGGGTTATGTAAGGGGACCTCAAGTACTTGGTGGAATTATCAGGTTCTAACCCCATTGGAATTAGGCAGTCCTCCTTCTGAGAGATTGAAAATGGTGCCAATGAATGTAAGGCCTCAGGCCTGAACCAAGCTATTAGTAGTTTTAGAGGAGTTTAGATGAGGAGGAGTTTAGGAGTTTAGACGCTCTCTGACTTTGGTTCAGTTGGCAGGCTGTTTTCCCTAACAGGCCTCTTGATTTACCAGGATGAGTTAAAGGTCAATAGTGCGGCCTCAGCGCTTTGTTTGTTTGTTTATTTATTTATTGCATTTGTACCCAGCCTTTTTTCCTCTTGAAAGGAACCCAAGGCGGCTTACACTATCTTCTTCCTCTCCATTTTATCCTCACAACAACAACCCTGTGAGGTGGGTTGGGCTGAGAATGTGTGACTGGCCCAAAGTCACCCAGTGAGCTTCCATGGCTGAGTGGGGACTAGAACCTGGATCTCCCAGCTCCTAGTCCAACACTCTTGCCACTACACCACACTGGCTCTCCAAGAGCTAGAGGGTCTTATCAGGATGCGCCTGGGAAGTGAAGCTCGTTTGCCTTAAAGCTACAGGTGTCTGTGGTGGGAAAGTTTCCTTCTGAACAAGCACTGTTAGTCTATGCTGGGAATGAACGCTAATTAACGCTTGCTGTTGTCATGCTGCTTCACTGCTGACATGTATGGTATAAAACCCATTTTAACCCATGGCTCTGTGTTCAGAGAAGCTGTCTGATCCAACCATTGGGTATGCCTGTGTGCTACAAGTTACTCAATAAAGTACTCCTGGTAAGTAAACCTGGATTTGATTTATTACTATCTTAGCACCTCTAAATTAAGAGTTTGAAGCCTACTGCAGGGGCAATGCAATGACTTATGTAGGGTTTCTCCTGTTAAAAAGAATGCAAGTGTGTTCTTTTAAAAACAAGCCTGGGGTTTTGAGCAAAGTGGAATTGATGGATGTAGGTTTTCAAGTGACCCAGGGCTAAAATATCTATCTTTCAACACAGCAGGTTGGTCTTCCAAGCGGATGAGGAACAAATTACTGGTTTTTTCAAAGATGTTTTGATATTGTACATTTACAAGAGACTTGGCAAGTCAAGCCTGTAGTGATCAATGATGAGACAGGGAAGGTATTGGAGATTTTTACAATCCACATCTGTTATCTGAAATCTCTTAATAAATATTTTTTTAAAAGCTACGTCTATGCATGTCATATTGAGAATAGTGAGAGACAGACAAATGTTCTACGAAGCTCCCATAAGATTACTCTAAGGGAAGAGTCATAATCTGTGTTTTGTGTTCTTTAAGGAAAAAAAATCTTATCCAGATTTTTTGGAAGCAAGTCTGAACTCTACACTGAGACACAGTTATACCCATTAATTAAATCTGGGTTTCCAAAAGATTTTGCATTGTTGCAAATGCTGGACTGTCAGGAGGTAGACAGGTGTGGAATGGGAATCAGACAGGATAGGGAGCACAGACAGTAGCTTTATCCTCCCAATTCTGAACTTGATAGCAGCTGCCCAATGCACAGCACCAAACTGCCTTAACGTAAGACTGCACCCTTTCTGCTATTATTATATGCCCACTTCAAAGAGACAAGCAGACCAAAGAGTTCTGCTTACCATCTTGGCCTTTCTGTCTGCAGCCAGCAAACTTCTCTTGGTGAGGAATGGCTCTGGTGGAGAGAGAGTGTTGGTTTCTAGTATCTGGAAACTGTATCTGCCAGTCTCTGTTTCCCAGATTTATACATGTGAGGAGGATGTGTTTAACCAAGGGGAGCACTTTCCTTGCCCTGCTGTTCTGGGTGAACTACTGTGCCAGAAAAATGCTTGATGTGGAGAAATCCCTTTCTGCAGAATTTGTTGATGTTTGTATTGTACTGTGATAAGTGGAGTACTGGCAGAGACGTATCACCTTCAGAGTTTGATGATGATAAAGACTGCGACGTACCCTGGGGTCTTTCAAAGGGTCACCCCACATCTCTGCCCTGGACCTCAGAGACAAGCTGTTGTCGAGTCCTACCCTGACTGAGGGTGCTCAGAAAGATGTGACCTACCACTTGCTTATTTTCCCCCTTGCCTATCCTCTCATAACACCGAGCCAAAATGGTGCATACCAGTTGGGTCTGGGAGGTGGGAAATGCCTCCTTGAGAGACAATAGGATCCCAGAGGCCGAGAAAGAGACTTTCCTAGAGAAACCTGTAAAACCGGAAAAAAAAAATTCAAAGTATTAGCTGGTGGCAAATCTCTCTTTTGGGGGCAAAGTGTTCAAATCTGTCATTGCAGCTGAGCTGCGGACATTCCTGGGTGATACTGATCTTCTGGACTGATCGCTGGAATCACTTCAATCTGGCACTGAGCCCAATTTTAAGACTGAAAGTGCTTTGCTTTCCTTGGTGGATGACCTATGTTAGGTGAGTGACAAGGGGAGGGCATCTCTGTGGATCCTCCTGGACCTGTGGTTAGAATTCTACACCATCAACCATAGTATCCTTCTAGGACACTTGAAGCCTTGAAGGCATCATGCTCTGGTGGTTCTGCTCTCACCTGGTGGCAGATTCCTGGAGATAGTGCTGTGGGACTGTTGTTCAGCTCCATGGTATTTGTGGAATGGAGTTCCAATTTGTCCTCCATCCTGCTTAACATCTACATGAGAAGTCATTGACCTGGTTTGCACAATCACAGCAGCATACTATGGCTTATTTAAACCATGGTAGGTTGTAGTGCCCATTGGTGCCAGGCTGCCACACCACGTCATCTGAACGCAGTGAGGCTGGCTTGTTGGGCTGATTAACAAACCACTCCACAACCTTACAACAGGCCATGGGTCCTGAGTGGTTTGTTAACCACTCTAACAAGCCATCTTCACCAGGCTCAGAGATCCAACGACCTGCACCTGGCAAGGATAATCAGCAAAATGAGCCGGCATAGGTGGGGGTGGTTAAGAAGCCACCACGGCTTATTAATCATTCTTGTGTTGTGCGAACTGGGCCATTGAGTGTTTTGGAGTTGCAGGGGTAGTTGTGACTCTGAACAGGTGCTTAGGGTTAATAATGGGTTTTGAGAGGGCTAAGAAACTGAAACTCAGCCCAGACGAGATGGAAGTACTGTTGGTCAATGGTTTATCAAACCAAGAAAGTGCTGCATCCAATGGAGAATTAAACTGAATCACTTCAAATATAAAGTAATGATACACAAGGTTGTCACAGTAGAATTACCAGTAAGTAGGGATGTGCAAACCCACCCCTGTCCAGGTTCTCCGGGCACCCAGCCACCCACCCAGCCCCTGTCCCCACTCACCAGTCCCTGGACCATGTTCAAGCCCCTCCCGCACTCGGCAAGCAGCCCACACTCACACTGGTGGCACCGTCAAACTCTGCGGCCGCCATTTTTTGAAAAATAAAATGGCAATCACAAAAATGGCATATTTGCTTATGTGCGAAAAAAGCACATTTTCACAAATATGCACATTTTTGCATGCACAAATATGCTCCTAGCAAATATGTGCATTTTTGCAATTGCCGTTTTATTTTTCAAGAAATGGTGGCCACAGAGCTTGATGAGGCTGCTGGGGCAAGTGCGGGCTGCTTGCCGAACTCAGGCAGAGAGTGAGTGGGGGCAGGGACTCGGCAAGTGGGGCTCGGGGGTGCGGGCAGGGAGGGTTCCACCAAATTCCTGGATGGAATCGGAAGCCCGCACCATCCCTACCACTAAGATTATCTTTAAGTGAACAAGTAGTTCAGTATATTGCAAGGTAGTTTGCTATATTTGAATCTTAAAGAATCTTTTCAATTCTTAAAGCCAGGAACCAGAACAAACTGAGGTGGCGGTGGTGATGCCCAAGTTGCAATATCTATGAACAAAAGTTAACTTTTTTGGCTTGATCACATTAATTCTTGGGAAAGACAGGGAATGCAGGTTTAGCATTCCCAGTTAAGAGTAAAAGTGATCTCTGGACTTTGTTTTTGCGAGTAGCCTTGTGCAACTTCCCTGAGGCTGTGCACACACAGCAAGCAAATAAAACGTGACCTCCTTTGTTGAACGCTGGTGCAAGCGGTAGTCTCATGACTCCAGGGTGCAGCTTGCCGGGTTTTGGGAGGTGAGACCTCAGTGGACTTGGAGGATATTTCAGAGTGGAAACCTATGGAGAGCCCGAGGCGACAGACCCCACTCCCTGTTTGCAACATACACTTCTGCAGCTGGTCACATATAAGCTTATATAGACCAGGACTGTATAAGCCCCAGTAAGGGAACACAGTTCATATACCTGAGACTGCATCTCGTGCCTGTTCCAGTTGGGGGGAAACTGTGTATATTGTATATATCAGAACAGCAACATTCACCAGACTTTTTCCCAAACTATTTAATATTACAGTTTAGTAGGAAAATCCAGAGCAGAAAAACTTGGATTGGAGTGCAGCTGAGCTGAGGATTAAAGAGCACAAGAAGAGCTGTGCTGGATCAGACCAAAGGCCTATGTAGTCCAGCATTCTGTTCCCATGGTGGTGAGCCTGATACCCCCAGGTGATTTCTCTTTAAGGCAGGGGGTGGGGGTGGGGGTGAACTGCCAGCATTCTCTCCCTTCCTCTAGAGCAGTGATCTTCACTATTTTTCAAGCAGGAGCTAATGTGGCTCCAGGCACCACTACCTTGGCTAGGGATGGACGGGCGCCCCCCCATCCGGGTTCTCTGGCCACCTTCCCAGCCCCTGCCCCCTCTCACACATCCCCAGACCAGCGCTCGAGCTCCCCACTACTTGGTGAGCCACCTGCACTCACCCAGGCCCCATTCTCAAGCTCCACAGTTGCCATTTTGGGGGGAAGGGAAATGGCGATCACAAAAATGCACACATTTAGATATACGCAAAATGGGGCTGTGAATAGCCCACATACGCACGATTGCAGGCGTTTTATGTTGCGTAGATGGCCTGTAATCTTGTGTATATGGGCTATTCATGGCCCCATTTATATATATCGAACAGAATTTTGCACATATCTAACTTCACCATGAAACAGAGTTGCTACTAGGGATGCTGGAGAAATTTGAGATGGACTAAAATGAGCTCAGTTTTCTAAGAATCCAACCTGAGGAATCAGCTGTGGAGTGACCCCTTCAGGCTGCAAGGTGCCCATGGACTTTCGGATGATTTTTTTACTTTCCTGAAATTTACGCATATAAATTCGTAGGAAAATATCTAAGTTTCTGCTGAGGAAACGTTGAATGGAATGGGGGACAATACACTAAATGTTACGTACTAAGGTAAATTATGTAAATACTTATGTAATTATTTGCATATTTTTCTGCATGATGAAAAAAAATATTCGCTTCCGTCTGTGGGCGAACGACAGAACAAAAGGCACCTGACAATCCGTGAAACACAGACAGAGCGGGTTTTACACAGCCCGTACATCCCTAGTTGCTACTAAACTGCTGCTGGCTACTGTGGACTCCTCTTCTCAGACCGAATGGCCTACCAAGTCCGCCCTCCAGGTGGGTCTTCCCGCAGGGCAACTTCTCTTGCTGCAAGTCTCTTGGAGCGCCTCGTGCATTGCCCCTCCTTTTTACCTGGCATCCAACCCGTGGGTCTCTCATGCCCATCCCATCCTCCTCTTCGTTAGGCGCCTGCGTTCCCACAGGTTCAGAGGGCCCGGCCTGGCACTGCTGTGATCCAAATGATCAGGCGGCAGCTGGGCTTTGTTCTCTCCGCCACTGTTATCCTTGCCAGCCCCCCACTCCCACACCTTGACGCCTCAACAACGCCTCCCCCCTCCCTGTCTGGCTCAGGATCAGCTCTCATGTCTTCCTGGAGCCCGTCTGCAGAGGGGCTGGGCCCAATCCCCGCACCCCCTCGACCACTTTACAGCTGACGAGTGGCGGGTCTCCTGACTCCCCAGCCTAGAAGCATCCTCCAGCAGCCCAGATCACAGCAGCTGGGCCATTGCTAAAGCAAACAACAAGGCAAAACTAGGGAGCCCTTGCTGAGAGTGGGCAGCTACTGCAAAAATGAGAGAGAGAGAGAGAGAGAGAGGCGGGTAGCAGCACTTGAGGGGAGAGGGAGCTGTCAGTGACCCTCAGGCCTTGCAGTGAGGAACACTGCCGTGGAGAGAGCAACCCCTTCGCTTTCCGTGTGCAGCCAGATCCGCCTCTTCCCACCCTCCTTTACTGCTGCCATTAGGGACTGGGGCGGGGTGGAGCAGGGCTTCTGAGCATGCCTGCTCCTTTCCTTCTTCATCTAAGGCGTTCTCAATCACTAATGAAGGAAGAGGTGGAAGGCAGGCAGAGCGGTCCTCTTGGACGCTCTGCTGGATTTCCAAATATGGTATCGGCATGATCAGCTCCCCCAAAACAGATCAGGATGCAGGGATTTGTTTGTTAACAGGGGAGCTCTTCAGAACACTTGCCCCCACCCCACCGACCTTCCCATGCCTGCTGGGCCCACAAGGGAGGCTAGAAGGAAGGAAGGAGCAGCTGCTGCCTAGCGGTGGGTACTTACTTTTCTTTGTGAGTTTAGAGGGCGGGATGGGGGGTGAGAGAGTGAGAGGAGGGAAGGGGAGAAAGGAGAGGGAGAGATGGAGAGAGAAAACACCCAGCAAGAGGGAGAATCTCTCTCTCTCTCTCTCTCTCTCTCTCTGTATGTAGACTGTATGTGTGAAGAGGTCTGACTATGCCTGAGATCCTCCAACCCCATGTTACTAGTTTCAGTTTTCATTTTCACGTTTAAAATTATTTTTTCTTTAACCTAGCCTCAGGTTGCCTTTTTCTCAGGTTTGTGTTGGAGCAGAAAACGGTGGGTTCAAAGCAGTGGCTTCGTGTGTTGCGGTGTTGAGACCCCACCTCACCCCTGTCATCTGAATCTTCGTCAAGTTAGTTCCCCTTTTGGCCTCAATTTGCCTTTTTATGGAATGCGTTTGTGGTGGTGCAGAATATGTGGGTTCAGAGGAGTGTTTTCATGTGCAGCGGTCTTCACACTCCATCTCTCCCTTATAATCAGGACCTTGGCATATTGTCCCTGGTTCGACCTATTATCCCTGCCCTGATATCCTGTTATTTGCCCTGCCTTCCACCTAGGGGCATAAGGATTGTGTAAAATCCATTCCGTCTGTGTTTCATGGATTGTCAGAAGCCTTTTGTTCTGTCATCTGCCCATCAACAGAATTGGATTTTTTTAGTTTCCAAATGTGCGCAAATTCACATGTGCCAAATTTCCCCCCAAATGCGCAAATCCCCCAAAATGCGCATTTCCACACTTTAGCCTGTGAGGGAATGCCCATTTTCAGCCAGGATGTTTTAAAATTTTTGAGTATTTTTCTATGGCAAAATTTGCGCAAAATTTCCAAAGGTTAGAAAAACAATCCGCAAGTCCATGGAATCTGCCCGACAGGGGGGAAGCTGGTCTGCTGTGGAATTCATGGGCCAGATTCTTAAAAATCTAAACTCATTTGGTTCCATTGCAGATTACTCCAATATTCCTATTTCTGCCCCTCTAGCAACAATTCACATCAGCCGCTATGGCATCCTTGTATCAGGCAGGGTCAGATGGGCAATATTTTAATATCCTCAGGGCAGCAAACTACTTATGGTGCAGGAGCCCTGCCGTCTGTTGCATCTCTGGCCACCCTACTCCACTTCCTAACATTTGTTGTTCTCTTACAGCCAAACCATGCATTTTATTATTCATTTTTTTCTTTTTCCTTTTTTAAAAGAGCTTACGCCAGCCACTTCCATTTGGAATGGCATTAGCCACACCACTGTAGAAGAGAGAAGTGATCACAATTAAGAACGAAATGAGAAAACAACACCCTGATCATCTTTGATAAATAATCTAATGTGCTATTTTAATGCTGCTCAGCATTCAATACGACACAGAGCAGGAGATGAGGGGTAGCATTTTAATATCCTTAATGCCACAAAGTACCAGATGATGATTCTGTCCCTGCCCTTGGCTTGCACTAGGGATGTACGAAAGGCACTTACCTTTCGCGAATTATGTTTATGGTTGGGGGGGAGGCGTTCCATCCCTCCCCCCGGAATCCTGGCCGGCCGGCTGTGCTCCTCAGTGATTCTGCGGAGCCGCTGGCCAGCTCCGCCAGCAGCTGGACATCCGGCCGCTGGCTAGCAGGGACGCAAATGGCGGCGGCTGTAGCTGCCGCCGTTTGCGTCCCTGCAGTCAGCCGTGATAGGCTACGTAAATGTTTACATGGCCTATCACGGCTGACTTAAAAACAAAAACAAAAACACGCGTACGCAAATGGCGGCGGCCATGGCCGCCGCCATTTGCGTTCCTTATTTTGGCACGTCTTAGTCTACGTAAACATTTACATAGACTAAGACGGTGAAAATAAGGGGAACACAAATAGCGTAGCGTCTATATATAAAATAAGGTACGCTGCCATTTGCGTACACGCATTTTTTTGTTTTTTTTTTAAAGTCAGCCGTGATAGGCTACGTAAACATTCACGTAGCCTATCACGTTTTTTTTTTAAAACCTAGCTGTGATAGGCTATGTAAATCTTTATGTAGCCTATCAGGTTTTTTTTTTTTTTTAAACTGGGAATGGCGGCGGCGGCAGCCGGTTGGAAGACCGGCCACCACAGCTGCCGCCACCGCACCGCCGCCGGAGCTGCCGCCGGAGCCGCCGCCACCAGGAAGATCTGCCCAAGGTAAGTCTCGTCCCGGGGGGGTGGGGGGGCAGGCTGTTCTGCAACAGATTTCAGGGGGGGCCGAATGCGCTGGCATTCGGCCTCCCTGAGATCCGTGGCGGAATGTTCGTACATCCCTAGCTTTCACAGTTGTCTTCCTGTCAGCTCACTTCAGTACCCTTTCAACATTTGAGTAGATCAGAGATTAAAGTGAGCTCAGGGCTGGTTATCCCAAAGAAAGGATCTTGCCAACGAGTTCCCGCAGTCAGGAAAGGCCCCTCTCTGTTTCACACATGAAAATAAAGAGATGGTTGCATTGGTCACTGAATGAGGTAGTCAGAAACACAGAGATGTACAACTGTGTGATTTATTCAAGTGTCTCATACAATGGCTCACATGGCTGTGTGGGGACATCAATTTGAGGCACTATGAAGGAGCACGTTCCTTCATCAAGACATGCTGAGCATCCAGGAAAACGTGGAAATTCCGGATACCTAAAAACACACAGCAAACAAACTATGTATACAGCAAGGTTTATGTTACCTTGCACAGATATTTTAAGGAGCTCTAGTTTGACCTAGGAGCTGAGATTTCCCAAAGCATATCTTATTTTTATGTGGTTATAAATTACCCCCATCACATTATCAATACAAACATTCATTAAAAACAACAAAAAATCTTAGATTATTGCAATGTCAGCTCTTGACCCCAAAGATTCTATTCTATTCTTTCTTCCGAGTAATTTTTTTTAAAAAATGCCAGGCTACTTGCAAGATCTCATTAAACTTTATTTTCTCCTCATCTATAATGTAGGTATGCCATATATGTTATTTTTAAATGGTTGATCTCTACACAGACCTTGCTTTCCCATTATCTAACCATCAGAATATTCTTTTTCCAAAACGGTGGAATTAAATTTCCAAAGGAGCAATCCTATGGCTGCTAGTCAGCAGCTAGACAGTCATAGGATATGTCGGTTCCCGGAGAATCAACCTTCCCCCGCTCCCGTGCTGCCTTGCAGGCAGATCTGAACGGCCCCCGCTCCACGCTTGGAAGAGGAGCGTGGAGTGGCCAAAACAGGGCATTCCAGGGGTGTTCCGGGGTGGGGAAGGCGGAAATGCTGGTACAACACATCCTATGTGTCATCTGGCAGCTGCTTCCCCCACTCTGCCTTCCCACGGCTAGACAGCTGAAATCAGCTTCCCTGTCTTGGAGATGTGGTTGCCTCCGAGTTTGGAGGCGGCCGCCTATCCCCATAGGATTGCGCCCTTCCTGTTGTAATACATAAAGTCATATATGGATCCGATTTCTTTCACATACACTTATACTACCAATCACTAGATCCATAGCATCGGCACAGTTAATGAATTGTACAATAAATTGTTATACAGGAAATAGATATTGATAAATTCTGTTTTAGTGCCATTTATTTTACATCCTGACATTTGTTCCATATTCTGTAGAATTTAATGGACTTATCCCTTGTACTCAAGCTGTTTCAGCTGCCTATATCCTGAATTAAATGTTTTGCTGTGTTGTAAATTCTATTGAAGTTGCTTTATGAGGGCTTACTCAAAAAGGTAGGGATAGAAACAGAACAAATGTGTTTTGATGTCTCAATGAGACATCACAACACCAGTGGAAACCTCCAGGTGCCTGCAGAGGCTACTAGCTCTCCTCCCCATTATTTCTGCCCTGTCCTGCCCTGCACGCTGAAAGACAGCTGCTACTGCCACTTTTGGAAATACACGGTTTGAATCAAGATACGAAGTATCATCAGAGTTGTCCACATGGTAGCCTCTCAATGCAGGGTTCCTATGATGGCAGAAATGCCTGCCTATAGAGGCTTGCGGTTCTCTTTCCAGCTCTTTGTTGCCCTGCCCTACACCCAAGGGGGAAGACACAGCTGTTGCTTTTGATAAGATATTTTCAAAAAGACGAATAAGTGCAATGCCAGTTGGTTGCTTTTGCCTACCGGATACAGCATGCCATGTATTCTGTGTTATGTTTGCATTCCATGCACTCAGCTGTATTCCACGCAGATCCAAATGCATACTTCCTCCCATCGTACGGATCATTACACCACCTGGAGCCATCAGCTGAACTCGAGGGGAAAATCCTATCAATTTCCCTGGCAGTAATGACCAAATAGTTAAATGTCTGTGAAATCCATTTTATGAAAACAGAGGTAAATTGGGGAAATACTGCTCAGCACAATAGACAGAATATGCAATATAATTGGGTTGCCAACTTTTCCTGGCCTGGTTACTATACCTTTGACAGTAGACAGTAGATTTATTAACCTTTCAAAAAGATTAAAAAATGCAATGTCAATTGGGTGTTTTTGCCTACCTGATTCAGCGTTCTATGTGTTCTTCATTCCAGACATTGAGCAGGTGAAGCTTTTCCTAGCATGGCAATGAGTGAAGGGAAAACACCTTGCCTGCTTCATTGCCTTGCCAGGCCTAACTGCTATGTTTCTTACCTGGTGGCCCTTGATATAGTTCTAATTCAGACATTTGGCAGCCCATACTCAACCTCCTGCTTGATTCTGCTGGTCCATTGCTGCAGATGAGCGGAACTGGAAACTTGGTGGGGTTATTCGTGGGGCAAAATATATACTTGGAGTACCTTGGAGCAACATGGGAGTAGAGTAGCCAGTTGTGAATCACCAAAAAAGAGGACATGCATCACTCAAAAAGGAGACAAAATGGGACACTTAGGGTGCAATCCTATGCATGTTTAGATAGAGAAAAGGCCCACAACTCCCAGCATTCCCCAGCCAGCTGGCTGGGGAATGCTGGGAGTTGTAGACCTTTTCTCTGTCTAAACATGCATAGGATTGCAGCCTTATTTGTCTAAAATTTACATCTGCTAATTTATATGTATAGATGCAAATTGAGAATTTTTTAATCATTGAAACAAAAATAAAAAGAGATTGTAATGACCTCCAAAAGGATCTCTCCAAACTGGGGGAATGGGTATCAAAATGGCAAATGCAGTTCAATATAAGCCAGTGTAAAGTGATGCATGCTGGGGCAAAAAAATCCCAGGTTCTGGTATAGATGGGATCTGAGCTAGCGGTGATCAACCAGGAAAGAGATCATGGGGTTGCAGTAGACAGCTTGATGAAAATGTCGGCCTAGTGTGCGGCTGCTGTGAGAAAGGTAAATTCCATGTTAGGTATAATTAGGAAATGAGGTTAAAATAACATAGTCAGTATCATACTACCCTTATACAAATCTATGGTGCGACTGCACTTGGAATACTGAGCACGGTTCTGGTCACCACATCTAAAAAAGGATGTTGTCGAGTTGGAAGAACTGCAGAAAAGGGCCACTAAAATGATCAAGGGGCTGGAACAATTCCCCTATGAGGAAAGGTTACAACATCTGGGATTATTTAACTTAGAAAACAGGCAAGTAAGGTGAGACATGACAGAGGTGTATAAAATTATGCCTGGTGTGGAGAGAATGGATAGGGAGATTTTTCTCCCTCTCTCATAATACTAGAACTGAAAGGGGGTCATCCCATGAAGCTGATTGGTGGGAGATCCAGTACAGATAAAAGGAAGTCCTTCTTCACACAGCATATAGTTAAACTATGGAATTCACTACTACAAGATGTAGTGACGGCCACACATTTGGATGGCTTTAAAGGAGGGTTAGACACATTCCTAGAGGAAAAGGCTATCAATGGCTACCAGTCCTGATGGCTGTGTGCTTCCTCCAGGATCAGAAGCAGGATTCCTATGTACACCAGTTCCTGGGGAACATGGGTGGGAAGGTGCTGTTGCACTCATGTCCTGCTTGTGGGTTTCCTGGGAGCAGCCGGTTGGACACTGTGTGGGCAGAATGCTGGACTCGATGGACCCTTGCTCTGATCCAGCAGGGCTCTTCTGATGTTCTTATGAAGAAAGCTTTCAGGAAATTGGAAGACAAATTTTGGCAAAGCAGGACTAGGCATTACACAACAAAACCCATATTTTGGTCTTCACCTTAAGGCAGCTGGGCAGAAGCCCTGCATCTTATGTTCTTATATAGGCCATCTCACCATTGTGTGGAAGATTGTGACCAGGTGTCCTGTGTGTCTCGCTCAGTCTGCTGTCCAGGTGCTGTTGATGGACAGCTTCAAGCCTAGCTCTCACTTTCGGTGGTTCTTTATCTTTATACCAGACAGCCCTTCAAATAGAAAACACCTTCAAAATAGAAGACAGTCCTCTGGCAGCCCCTCCAATAGAGGACTGCCCTCTAAAGTAGGAGATGTGGCCACCCTAATGCCGTCTATCCTGTAGATTTACACAACCTATATGATTCATAGGCTAATTAACATATGATTAGTAAACAAGATATACTTGTATATAAGGTTATGTGTACCTCTGTTTTCCTTCACCCTGCACTCGACATAATGGGCGGACATCCCTGTCTTTGAGGCTTCCAGGGTCAGCTTTGCAGCCCACAGATGAAGCTGCCAAGGCAGAGTTTGGGGTTTCGCTCAGCCATTGTGGGGATAAATGTGTGGAAGAGTACCGAAAAGTGGGGCCTAGAAATGGGGCTACCCTGATCCGCATGCACACACAGCACATGTGGGGAACCCCATGCAGCCCTCAGCCATTCTCCACATGGCCCACAGAGCCCCAGGGAGCTCCAGCCACTGCTCACTGCTGCCCAGCCATCAGCGTAATGGCGAGGAACAGGGTGTTGTTTCTCTGCTGCTAGCAGTGGTGAAATAGCAACCTTGCCTGCAATAGGACTGTGGCAGCGGCGGCGGGGGGGGGGGCATTGGAACGAGGTGAAAATCTCTTTCCCCCACCCCACCCCACCCCCAGCTATCCTGATAAAGACTGCTGTTTCCCCACTGACGGTCATGTTCTGCTCTTACTACACAAACACACACAGTTAATCGCAGTGGAGGAGTCAGTTAAGCCAGACTGAAGCAGAGTTTTTATGGGCAAGCAAGGATTTTCCAGGGATAAGTCAGGGGCAGAGGCAATGCCAAGGGCATGGGACAGCAGGCAAATATCATCAGAATCCACAGGCAGAGTGTCAGGCAGACGGCAAGGCTGATACTATACACAGTGGAGCTGTGATCCATTCTGGGTTTCAGTCGGAACCAGCCAGAACTCTAAAGAAGCTCTCCCAGGTGCTGAACCCATTTGGGGGAGAGGGCTCAGCACCTTGGGTAGCTCTTTTAGAGCTCTGGCTGGTTCTGACTGAAACCCAGAATGGATGCACAACCCCACGAAACTCAAGAGCCACCAGCCTCCACTGAATATGGAAGTCCAGACATGAGTTAAGGTCAGGATTAGGGCTGTGCACCTCTCCGGCCCGAAGCCTGAGTTCAGAATCAAAGCAGGGCACTTTGTGCCGCCTCCAAGGTGAGGCAGACGGGGCACAAAGTGGCATGAAGTGGGTCGGGTCACTCCGAAGCCCCTTGGCACACTTCGGTGTGATCCAAAAGCCCATTCCAGCCATGCCGCACTACTGCCACTGCCCCCCCCCCCAGCTCCTTACCTGGGCCTTCTGGACATACATTAGCAGCTGTCTTGTTGTTCTGGGTTGGGGGAGGCATTTTTAAAATGGCGACTCCCTGTATTTCCCACAATATATCCTGCAGGATCCCCTGGCGGCAGCAGCTCCCCCTCCCCCCAGAACAACAATACAGCTGGCAGTGTCAGGAAGGATTCTGAGCATGTGAAGACAGCTAGTAGCTCAGACTCAGAATGGGAACAGCCAGAACCAGGGGAGGCTTCCTCCCTGGTGAGCTCAGATATGGCAAGGCCTTCTTCTCCGAACCTTGGCACACAGATGGCTCAACCTGAAGGCCCCCCACTTCTTCCTCCATGAGATCTCAGGTCTCGGAGGAGGAGAGTGTGGGGTGTGACCTGAAGGATGCTAGAGTCCGGCGCAGAGCGAAGCGGGAAAGTTAGAGGTGGAGCTCAGATCTTCCACTCGGTTGGCTATGCGTGATCGCCTATGTAGGAGGGCACATCTGTAAGGGAGGGGCATCCCCACTAAGTTATTCTGGCTGGCAAGTTCTTGTTTCAATCTGCCAGCAACGTCTCTGATTCCCACTTGGCTCCTCTTTTGATATTCGTAATTATGTGGAGTAGCTGTTTTCCTTTGTAGCCCGAGAGACTCTGAGGATTTGCATTTGTAAGGAACTTGGTCGTTAACTAATAAAGTAGTGAGCCTGAAGCCTGGTATCCTGGGGTGTGTGACTGCAAAGGGAGAGGACCAAGGGACCTGACAGGTGGCACACATCCAGAGGGTCCAGGTAAGGAGCTGGGGGCTGGGCGGTGCATCGGAGGGGGGCTGTAGTGGGGTTTGGATGTCTGAATCCCGCTTTGGCTCTGGAGGCCGAAGTGGTCAGCCCTACCCTGAATCAGCCCGAAGTGAATCAGGCCTGCTTTGAAAGTCCCAAAGCAACCCCCAAGGTGGATCAGGGGGTCCATGCACAGCCCTAGTCAGGATAGAAGAAGCTGGAGCTGAGAACCAGTGCTGTTTGCAGCTAAGTCCAGACCGAAAATGCAGGCTTATATTCCTGGGGCCTCCTGAGCCCCACCCACAGCTCAGCTACTATATGTTGCAATCCTCACTCTTGAGGAGTTCTTCCTTGGAGTGGGGTACTTCCTCTTAAAGAAGCCCTACCGATCTACCTCTTCAGGCGACGGCGCTCTCTGAGACTGGGTGGACGCTCAGGCTCTGCCTCTGAAGAGAACTCCCCTCTTCTGGCAGGGACAGACCTGTGGTCTTCTCCCTGTGGGCCCAGGCTCCTCCATGTCTCCTGACAGAGGCGGCTCCATGGCTTTGAACCCCCAAAAGAAGCTGCCTTATACGGAGTCAGAGTATAACAATACTGGGTCTATCTAGCCCAGTATTGTTGACACTGGCTGCCAGCAGCTCTTCTTCTGTCCCAGGGAGTTCTAGCTCCTCAGAGGAGGAGGGGGGTGCCTCCAGCAGGGGCATATGGCCCTGACCACCATAGAGGGTCTTTCTCAAATGCTTGTGCCTGTGTAAATTGCACCTCCGGCCCCCGAGCCAGCCCTTAGCTCCATACATTGCCACAGGTGATCGTCTGGGGTTCACTCAGCAACTGAACTAGGCCATAGACAAAGCAACGTCTGACCGAGGTAGCAGGCGCCAATACTTTTAAGAAATGCAGAGAAAGGAAAATGCCATCTATGGCCTCTCCCTCCTGTGCAACACTTGGAAGTTTAGGAGCCCCCTCAGCCTAAGGAACTGAGAACCCTAATAGCGGGCAAGGAAAAGATGAAGTCACGCCTTGGGTTAGAAGAAATGAGAGCTGGGTCCAAAGACAATCCAGAGAGAAGAGAAGGCCTCCGTGCATCTCCGCCCTCGCAGCACTGCACGGATAGGAGGCAGCGAGGCAACCTGCTCTGCGTCACCAGTGCTCCCCTGCACATTGTAGCCCCGGAGAATGTTGCTGGGAGTCCCATCAATTCATATGGGGTGACAGTAATATGCAGAGATCTGGACACTGCCCCGAGTGAGTGAGGAGTGTACCCTGCAAGGCTTGATCATGGCCCATAACTCTCGGCAGTGCACAAATGTTCCACAGCGGGTCTATTCATACGTAAGCGGCAGGGATGGAGGAACCTGCCTATTTTGGCTGCTACATAAAGATCTAATTCTATTCCTTATAGCAGCAGCAAGGCTGGAAGCTGCCAGACTTTGGATATTCCCAGCTGCCTGGATCACGACATTCACAGCTGGCTATCTAGAATATGGCAAGTGGCATTGGCAGAGAAATTAATCCACCAAGACAGGTGAGTTGTCAAAGCAACAGCTACTTAGAAGCTTGGTTTCCGTTCATATTTTATGTAAACAAAGACCCCTCTCTGTGGAGACTTTTCATTTAGGAGAGATTAGAAGCTGAACAATTTACACGTTATGCAACATACTGTAGAATACAGACTGTTTTAAAAAAAATAGCATTATTTGTTATTCTTTGCTGTTTTGTTGTTGCTTTGTATTGTCTCGTCAGAAATAAATGGTTTTGAAATATGGGGTTCTCTCAGTTTCTCATTTTCCCACCTTGTTTTATTCTGTCTACACAACAGTTTGTGACTTTAAAAAAAGTATGCATGAAGATGTGTATGCATTTTTGTGTACATCTTTTCCAAATATGCACATTTTAGTATGTGTTTGCCTAACATATGTGTGTTTTGCAAGCAGTACTCCTTAATATAATGCTTTTTGTATGCTTTGTTTCATGAATATGCTCAGAGCCAGTGTGGTATAGTGGTGACAGTGTTGGACTGAGAGCTGGGAGATCCGAGTTCTAGCCCCCACTCAGCCATGGAAGCTCACTGGGTGACTTTGGGCCCGTCACAGACTCGCAGCCCAACCCACCTCACAGGGTTGTTGTTGTGAGGATAAAATGGAGAGGAGGAGGAGGATAATGTAAGCCACCCTAGTTTCCTTGCAGGAGGAAAAAAAGTGGAATATAAATGCAATAAATAAATAAATAAATAAATCTGCGTTGCACACTTTCCCCTATAGACATTTTTCCCATGCATTGTTTTGTTCGAAAAACTGCATCACAAAATTCTGAAAAGTGTGAATAGATAATGACGTTCTGGTGCATTCTGATCAAAATACAAACCAAAGAAATTCTCACCTATCCCTGGCAAAGAGTTTTCCTGAAGCCACAATGTTTGAAAGGCGGTGGCTCAGATGACGGGCGTTCTGGGAGCGTCAGTTTCCAACGGTAAGCACAGCTGGCCGTGTGCATCGCACAACCTGCCTCCTCTGCACTGCGCCAGGGTTCTGCTTGCGGCTCCGTCCACGTGCACAGACTGAAGCATGCCGCTGGGCTGCCTTTCCGAACTGGAGCCACAGCACAAGCGAAGCGAGTGCGTGTTGCTTCCTGGAAGGTTTCCCATGACGCTCTAGCCCTGTTCTGCAGGTGGGCGCTCAGGATCCCTGGTGACGAGATCGGCGACTCAGTAACGCTACAGTGATACTTCCAGCTTCCAAAGGAATGTGGCTGTGTGAGGAATGCCCAGGACAAAGGAATATGGACTGGGTGGATCAGGGGAGGCCGGTGTCTCCTATGTCAGTGGGGCGATGAATGTGCTCTGAGTTTCAGTCAGAACTGGTCAGAACTCTAAAGGAGCTGTCTTGATTATCTCCTTTGGAGTTCTGAGTGGTTCTGACTGAAACCTGGAGTGGATGCACTGCCCCACTGACATCAGAGCCACCAGCCTCCCCTGGAGCAGATCCTCGTTCTGCAGAATGACCCTGGCTTAGGCTACGCAAGAGCCCTCATGTTCGTCTTGATCTTTTCTGTGTTCTCCATGGGCGCCCACGCAAAGGGCTTGCCGGCACTCACGGTGCCTGCTGCCACCTCTGCTGCCCTCTCCCACTGCCCACCCAGGGCCTGCATGGGTGGAGGTGGCGGGTACACAGTGTCCTTTTTGTCCATCCAGCACTACTGGCAGGCAGAATTGGATGCAAAGAGCATCACTTTCCTACTTGGAAAGCATGTTGTCCCCTGGGCAGCTAGGGACAGAGCCTCCACCATTGCTGTCCTCCACTTCTCCTGCCCCAGGTAATGTTTTGTCACATTCCTTCGTCCTCCCCCTTCACAGTCAACACACTCCAGGAACCAAGGCTTCAGGCCAATGCTCCTTTATTGGTAAACAACTAGCTTCTTTACAAATGTAGATTCTAGGAAACTCTCAGACAGCAATGAACCAGCTAATCCACACATCTACGAATATCAATAGAGGAGATGAAGTAGAAGTTAGGGGAGTTGCCAGCAGTCTGGGCAAGAACTTCTCTGTCAGACTAGCTTCACAGGGATGCCCCTCCCGTAGGGCAGCTCCCTCCTACATTGGCTTTCACGAGTGGCCAACCGGGCAGAGCGTCTGAGCCCTGCCCCTGACTTTTCCCACTTTGCTCTGCGATGGACCCTTGTGTCCCTCCAGTCATGCCCCTTGCCCAACTCCTCTGAAACCTGGATTCTTGTGGTGGAGGAAAGGGGGGCCTGTTCAGGCTGTGCCATCTGTGTGTCAAGGCCTTGGGAAGAAAGTCTCGCCATATCTGAGCTCACTAGGGAGGGAGCCTCCCCTGTTCTGGCTGTTCCCCTTCTGAATCTGAGCTGCCCAACATCTCTATGCCCTCAGATTAATTTCTGACAGGTTTGTGGGTACAGGGCTAGACAGGGAACAGAGCTTGGGTGCAGGAACCTTGGATGCAAAGTTAGCCGGCCCTGCTCAAAGCCTGCATGTGGCAAGCAGGTATAGGCTCACCCTGACCCCACTGATAAGGAATCAAACAAGGGAGTTTGCTTTTGCAACTATCCCTATTCTATTGCTTGCAACATCTCTAGCCCTGCCCCACACATGTCAATGACCAAATAGGTTTGAGCTGGAAGGCAGAGCTGCGTGTAACGCTTCTCTTTTTCTGTCCCTGCCTCAGTCACAGAGAGAGACTTCTCAGATCCCTCGCAAAATACAGTTCCCGGGATTCTCTAGTGGAAGCCAGGACATATAAATAGATGTAATATTGCATTTGCTCCTTGGGAGGAAAGCTATGGCAAACCTAGACAGCATAGTAAGAAGCAGAGACATCACCTTGCCGACAAAGGTCCGCATAATCAAAGCTATGGTTTTCCCAGTAGTAATGTATGGCTGTGAGAGCTGGACTATAAGGAAGGCTGAGCACTGAAGAATTGATGCTTTCGAACTGTGGGGCTGGAGAAGACTCTTACGAGTCCCCTGGACTGCAAGGAGGTCAAATCAGTCCATCCTAAAGGAAATCAACCCTGAGTGCTCATTGGAAGGACAGATACTGAAGCTGAAGCTGAAATATTTTGGCCACCTAATGCGAAGAGAAAACTCTCTGGAAAAGATCCTGATGCTGGGAAAGACTGAAGGCAAAAGGAGAAGGGGACGGCAGAGGATGAGATGGCTGGATAGCATCACCGATGCAATGAAGATGAACTTGAGCACACTCCGGGAGAGAGCTCAGGACAGGAAGGCCTGGTGTGCTATGGACCATGGGGTCACGAAGAATCGGACACGACTGAACGACTGAACAACAAATATTGCATACATTGGTAGGATGGATACAACCTCCTCCTGCCAGAACCAATTTGATGGCCATTTCCCAAGCATCAGATAACCCTTTGTCCAAATAAATAGGCTGTTTGAGAACATTACCTTCATGGTGCAATATTTCTAAGGTGAAAATCTTGCAGTACCCTTGGCACAAAGCCAGGGAGACACACGGGATGGTCAGGCTGAAGAGGGCATTCCAAAAGAGAAGCAAAGGGGGGGGGGAGGAACTCTCAAAGAAGTCTCTGTATTAAATTTGGCTTCATTAAGACCTTGTGATCATTTAAAAAAAAAATAAATAGAAAATTAAGAGAAGGCCCTGCATTGAATAACTTGCGTCAGACACATCAGGTTATCTCTATATCTGTTTTTGAAACCAAAGTGAATTTTGCATAATTTATTAGGGGAAGAAGACTGTGGTCATAGAAGACAAGCAACAGTGCTGATGCCCTCCTCCTGGATCAGCTAAACACTGAAATAAATGCAGACATTCCAAACCTAGGCAGCATTCGTGCACTGGGCAGGGCAAAACCATTGTTGGGTCGGAGCTCTCCAAGGTCGACATGCCCTGACATTTCCAAAGCCCTGCTCAGCTCCTGTCACCAGGGTGGGAGTGGGGAAGGAGTAGCATTTCCTGCTCTTCCTGTGGGTATTTTGGTGGTTTTTTAAAAAAAAAATTCCTGTCACCGCTTGCAATAAGAAGGAAGTTAAACCAACTCTCGGGCTGGTCTAAATGTTCCCCCACACTGGGGGCGTGGTTGAGGCCTGGGGGCCTTGGCTCCAAAGTCTCCCCTGCTCTGCCCACACCTTACACCCAGTCCTGGCCCCTTCCCCTTTCCCCAGAGTCAGAGTGGTGAGGAGTATGGATTTTTCTGAAAGGGAACGAGGGGGATCTGAGATCAGCTCTCCTCCTCTGAGGTCAGAGCTCTGTCTCCAAACTCAGAGGGAGAGTTCTGATTGATCCTATGGCCCCCTGGGATGCTGTCAACTTCAAGTTGACTCACATCAGAGGATAAACACGGGCTGGTGTCGGGGTAGGCATGGTTGGGCACCTGCTGAGGGCCCACGCTCCAGCAGGGGCCCGCTGGCAAGAGCCTCATGGGAGTTGCTCCTCCTCTTCATCACTGCTTGTTTGGCCGCCTGCCTCTCACTCTGGTCCAGACAGTGGAGGTGGTGAGGAAGAGGAGGGTCAGATGCCACTAACTGGCTCTCTGCCTGCCGGGCAAGCGAGGGGTAACAATGAAGAGGAAGCTAATGAGGAGCAATAGCAGTTGGTGAGAACAGTGGTGAGAAGGAGGGGCCCACTGAGGGCCTTCAAAAACCTGGAGCACCAGATAAGCATACTTCACTTAGCTGCTGTTCTGTGCACACTTACCTGGGGGTCTAGCCCCATTGGACATAATCAGTGGAGGCTGGTGGCTCCTACTTCAGTGGGACACTGAATCCACTCTGGGTTTTGGTCAGAACCACTCAGAACTCTGAAGGCACTTTCCAAAGTGCTGGACCCAAATGGTTTCAGCAGCTTGGACAACTCCTTAAGAGCTCTGTCTGAAACCCAGAGCGGATTTACTGGCCCACTGGCATCACAGCCACTAGCCTTCACTGAACATAATAACACTTACTTCTGAGCAAACATGCATGTGGCTTACAGACAGGGTCTTTTCTGTGGTGGACCCATCTTTGTGGAGTGCTGCACTACTGGATATGGGTGTGGCTCCCTCCCTGAGCATTTTGAAATGGGCCTTAAAGATCTAAATTTTCCAGTCTGCTTTTAAATGAATGGTTGCCCATGTTTATTTTATAAATTTTACACTAGCTATTTTAAACGTGTTGCTGTTTTAGTATTTTATATTTTGTTTTCAAATTTTATCTTGCAAATCACCTCGAAGAGGCTTTGCCTCAAAAGGCAGTATAAAAATGCCTTTAAAAAAAATAAAAATGTATTTTTGAATGAATGAATGGGCTATACAGACCTGTCATAGCCAATAGTTGTAATATTTTCAGAGTTCCAACTTCAATTTCTTAAAATTAGATGTTGTAGAAGATTTATGAACATTCCCACTGCTGGAAAGTTTTTAAAAAGTCTGCCAGGGTGAGGGACAGATAAGGCTGGTGGTTAGTAATCATTAGGCTGAGTTAAGTGAACAGGTATTTTTGCATGTGAGAGAAAAGGTTGTCTGTTAGTAAATTAGCAGTATACATGCATGCGTGCATATGAGAGCATGGTATACAAATGACTTGTGTAAGTCGTATGCGAGAGACTGAATGGTGATCAGGACACAGAGGAGGTGTCAGAAAACCCAGAACTGAGAATTTTTGCAGGTTCCTTGAAATAGAATTATTCCTGTGAAATAGCTCTCTGCAGAACATGAGCTATAACCCTGCTTTGTATCCCCCCACTAAATAATAAAAATCAATTTCTGCAGCATGGAAGGCTGAATTCTACACTGAGAATAATTCTTTGGATTCACTGTATTTAGATAGAACTAGAATTTCCAAAGGATTTTTCAGTATCATTAGTAAGACCCACCATTGGTGAGACCCATCGTCATTAGTAAGACAGTGAGAGAAGAGGTAGAAACAGGCATGAGTTGGATGGACCTGGAGTCGGAGTGGGCATCAACATTTGTAGTACTTTCCCCTCATAATTCCGGATGCTGTTGCATCCCCTCCCCTACCAGCAATCTACCTCATGGCAGCATTTCCAGCATTTTCATCTAACTTGAATTAGATAAACAGTTGGGTTGTTGTTGTTGTTCAGTCATTCAGTCGTGTCCGACTCTTCGTGACCCCATGGACCATAGCACGCCAGCTATCCTCCACTCTCTCCCGGAGCGTGCTCAAGTCCATATTCATTGCATCGGTGATACTATCTAGCCATCTCATCCTCTGCCGTCCCCTTCTCCTTTTGCCTTCCATATTTCCCAGCATCAGGGTCTTTTCCAGGGAGTTTCCAGTGACTTTTCCAGTAACAGTTGGGTTACTGGACTGCAAAACTCACATTCTGCTTACCATCTTGAAGTTTTTCCCCCTAGTGTGCCGCTAGCAAGTTCTTCTGGGAAGAAAATGGCTCCAAAGGCAAGAGAGTGTTCCTCGCTTCGGTCTGTGGGGAATCCACTACCCACATTTATATACACAAGAAGGAGGAGAGGCAAAACCAAAGAGAACGCTCCCTCCACCCTAGAAACACTCCCTCCACCCTAGAAACACACAAGTCACACACACACACACACATGCACACACATTCTGGATGAATTAATGTGTTCAGGAAATATATCTGTAAGGGATACAATATTTGCTTGTGGTTAAACTGGTACTTCTTTTGCATAGACTTCAGAACTGAATACCTGGCAGAGTCTTATCAGCTTTGGGGATGCTGGTTGAAAAGTACACACTAAAACCAGAACAGAAACACCTTGTAAACCATGATTGAAACAGGGTGGTTTGAAGCCCGGCATAACTTATGGCCCCAGATATCTGAAGTGAAAAGCTGACAGTGGGAACAATTTGCCCACAGAGGAAATGGGATGCCATTTGTGGGGAGAAGCCCTGGCAAGGAGAACAGGGGAATGCTGACGGACAGGATGAAGGCTAGCGAATGCGTGGTGCGGCGGGAGCTGGAGTCGGAGTGTTTCAGATGAATAGGGCTGTGCTGAAAATGTCTTCTGCATATCCACACGTGGGCCCCGAGGAAATTCTGAGAAATGTTGGGCGGCTGCATGGTGATGGTTTCCTCTGCAGTGCATCTAGCCACCAAGAAAAAGGTGAGGGGAGGGAAGGAAAGGGAAGAGAAAGCTGGGGTGGGGGCATAAGGGAGATTGGGGGGCTGGGGGGCTGGTAAGGGGAGCAATAAACCAGCAGGAACCCGGGGAAGAAGAGCTGTTGGCACACCCAGAGATATAGGGCGTGGGGCCAGTGCGCACGGCCTCACCCCCTACCTACTTTGAGCCCTCAAGCATTCAGGAAAGTGCCTGACCAGGGGCCCATGTGTGTGAGAAAGAGAAGGAGAGAGAAAGGGCTTGGGCAGAGGGTGGTGGGGATCCTGGAAAAAAGTGTGTGGTTTTTCATGTGCTTGCAGTGAGGAGGAAATGTGTGGGATGTATGTTTATGGGTGGTGATCCAGAATGTGAGAGAAAAAGAGATAGAGGGAATGGGTTGGCTGGCAGAGAAGAGGTGGGAGAAAAAGAGTTTGCCTTCTGGGAAATAGGTTTCTGTCAGTGGAGAAAACTGTGGGTTCAAAAGAGTTCTTAAGCATGTTGGGGTGCAGACCTCACTTCTGCCTTCTACTCAGTCTTTTGGGCAGGTGACTTGTCCTTTGTGACCAGCCACACCGCCCGTGGCAGCCATTTTGTGGTGGTGCCCAAGACAGTTTCTCAAATGGCCAAATATGCCCCTGAGCCCAAAAAGGTTGCCTACCCCTGTAATGGTCCATTATGGGCCAAGGGACAATGAAATTGAAGAACGTCAAGTGTAAATTAATAACACGGAAAGTTGTAACAACAGAATTATAAGTGGAATTATACAAGTTGTTTTAAAGAAACTATACACATTCTTTAAGAATCTTGAAAATCCTTTGAACAAGAAACCAGAACTAACTCAGACAGTGGCGGGAAAGAATGCTATAGGCCACAGCCCAGCGTGCTGTATCTCATGAGCGTGGCTTAACTTTTCATGACTGGCTTGTAATCTTGCCAGGAGGTCCCTTCCTCCTTCTGCAGTGAACCCAGCACTCTGCAGCCTCTCATGTGACAAGTGTGAACCAGGCATTTTGACTGACTCCCAGATTCTTCTCCAGCTTGTATTGTATTTCGTCTGAGCCAGGGAAGGATTCTCTTCCTACCCCCTCCTACCCACCTCGCCTCAAACCTGCCCTTTCCCACGAACTGTACAACCCCCCTACCCTAGGGTGTACAAGGGAGAGGAAGGGGAGACCTTCCCCCTTCCCTCTCTGGGGCTCCGATGGTGAGCTACAGCAGGAAAGGGAGCGAGTCCACGGTCGAGCGACGTTGCCTCTCCCTCCCTCCCTGCCGCAGGCTGTTGCCAGGGGCTTCCCTGCCCTCTGGGAGGCGAGGGGTAAGGACTCCCCGCTCCGGTCAGTCTCACTGGAAATGCACCAGGCCCAGCCCTCCGGCGAGGCAGACAGAGACTGTGGTCTCAGGAGGGGGTGATGGATTGGATCCTTGGCCCCACCTGACCACTGCAGGAGCCAAACCACTGCATCCCACGGCCAAGACATGGGCAGGGGCAGCTGGGCTCCCACCTAGCTGAAGTGCGAGGAGAACTAATACTCCCTGGCAGGGGATTAATTTGGAGGGGGGCACTGGGGGGGTGCTCCACTCATTTATGTGGATTAAGTGCCCCCTTTAACAACCAGCGAATGAACATGCTATACAATGGGGGTGCTGGTGAAAGGTGGGCTTGTCTGCTTTGTTTTCCTCCAAGTCACTGATTGTGGAGATTCCTTAATTCCTGTTAGGAATTGCCAGCCTGGAAGGAACCCTTTGGCGTGGGCTTCTCTTACCTGAGGGGCGCGTGGCTCCCTTCTCATGATTATATCACCGCTACAACTGCTGGTGCTTAACTTGTTGCCAGCAGGTCTCCTCCAGTTTGATCAAAACCGTAGAAATATTTCCTCGTGAGAGAATGCACAGAGCCGATACGGTCTTTGTCGAACTAATAAGAAAACAGTTAAAGCACCTTTGCGTCCCTTTGTCCCTGGATCAGTGCCAGCTCCAGGTGCAGAGGGCCCTTGGGCAAGGCCCCCTCAGTGGGGGCCCTCCCTCGGAGAGTCCGCCTTCTCACTGCCATTGCCAGCAGCCGCTTTGCTCCTCCTCCTCCTCTCTCTCCTCCTTGCTACCACTTGCTTGCTTGACTGGCAGGGAACCAGTGAGCAAGGAGGCTGTGACATCTCCTCTTCCTCCTCCTGCTCCTTCTGCTCCTCTTCCTTCTCTTTCTCCTCCTTGTCCTCCTCCTATTGCTCCTCCTCTTTCTCCTCCTCCTCCTGCTCCTCCTCTTTCTTCTCCTCTTTCTCCTCCTCCTCCTCCCTCTCTTCCTCTTCCTCTTCCTCCTCCTCCTCTTTCTGCTCCTCCTCTTTCAGCTCCTCTTTCTCCTCCTCCTCATCCTCCTCCTCTTTCTGCTCCTCTTTCTCCTCCTCCTCCTCCTCCTCTTTCTGCTCCTCCTGCTCCTACTCTTTCTCCTCCTCTTCCTCCTCCTCCTCTTTCTGCTCCTCTTTCTCCTCCTCCTCTTCCTCCTCCTCTTTCTGCTCCTCTTTCTCCTCCTCCTCCTCCTCCTCTTTCTGCTCCTCCTGCTCCTACTCTTTCTCCTCCTCTTCCTCCTCCTCCTCTTTCTGCTCCTCTTTCTCCTCCTCCTCTTCCTCCTCCTCCTCTTTCTGCTCCTCTTTCTGCTCCTCCTCCTCCTCTTTCTGCGCCTCCTGCTCCTACTCTTTCTCCTCCTCTTCCTCCTCCTCCTCTTTCTGCTCCTCTTTCTCCTCCTCCTCCTCCTCTTTCTGCTCCTCCTGCTCCTACTCTTTCTCCTCTTCCTCCTCCTCCTCTTTCTGCTCCTCCTGCTCCTACTCTTTCTTCTCCTCTTCCTCCTCCTCCTCTTTCTGCTCCTCTTTCTCCTCCTCCTCATCCTCCTCCTCTTTCTCCTCCTCCTCCTCCTCTTTCTGCTCCTCCTGCTCCTCCTCTTTCTGCTCCTCTTTCTCCTCCTCCTCCTCTTTCTGCTCCTCCTGCTCCTACTCTTTCTCCTCCTCCTCATCCTCCTCCTCTTTCTGCTCCTCCTGCTCCTACTCTTTCTGCTCCTCTTTCTCCTCCTCCTCCTCCTCTTTCTGCTCCTCCTGCTCCTCCTCTTTCTCTTTCTCCTCCTCATCCTCCTCCTCTTTCTGCTCCTCCTGCTCCTACTCTTTCTTCTCCTCTTCCTCCTCCTCCTCTTTCTGCTCCTCTTTCTCCTCCTCCTCATCCTCCTCCTCTTTCTCCTCCTCCTCATCCTCCTCCTCTTTCTGCTCCTCTTTCTCCTCCTCCTCCTCCCTCTCTTCCTCCTCCTTGTCCTCCTTCATACAATCATAGACTCATAGAATAGTAGGGTTGGAAGGTGCCTACAAGACCATCGAGTCCAACCCCCTGCTCAGGGCAGGAATCCAAGTCAGAGCATCCCTGACAGATGGCTGTCCAGCTTCCTCTTGAATGCCTCCAGGGTGGGAGAGCCCACCGCCTCCCTAGGTGATGGGTTCCATTGTTGTCTTTCTCTAACAGTCAGGAAGTTTTTCAGCTGGAATCTGGCTTCCTGTACCTTGAGCCCATTATTCCGTGTCCTGCATTCTGGGATGATGGAGAAGAGATCCTGGCCTTCCTCTCTGTGACAACCTTTCAAGGACTTGAAGAGCACTAACCTATCTCCCCTCAGTCTTCTCTTCTCAAGGCTAAACATGCCCAGTTCTTTCAGTCTGTCTTCGTAGGGCTTTGTTTCCAGTCCCCTGATCATCTTTGTTGCCCTTCTCTGAACCCACTCCAGCTGGTCTGCATCCTTCTTAAAGTGTGGTGCCCAGAACTGGACACAGTACTCCAGATGAGTCCTAACCAGTGCTGAGTGGAGGGGAACTAGTACTTCCTGGGATTTGGAAGCTAAGCTTCTAAGAATGCAGCCCAAAAGAGCATTGGCCTTTTTTGCAGCCATATCACATTGTTGGCTCATTTTCAGCTTGTGATCTACCACAATTCCAAGATCCTTCTTGCTTGTAGTATTGCTGAGCTAAGCATCCCCCTGCTTCTACCTGTGCATTTGGTTTCTTTTTCTTAGGTGCAGAACTTGGCATTTATCCCTGTTAAATGTCATTCTGTTGTTTTCTGCCCAGCGCTCCAGTCTATCCAGATCACTTTGAATTTTGTTTCTGTCTTCAAAGGTATTAGCTATCCTGCCCAATTTTGTGTCATCTGCAAATTTGATCAGCATTCCCTGCACCTCCTCCTCCAAGTCATTAATAAAAATGTTGAACAGCACTGCGCCCAGGACTGAGCCCTGCGGTACCCCACTCATTACCTCTCCCTAGGTTGAGAAGATCCCATTGATCAGCACTCTTTGAGTCCGATCCTGTAGCCAACTGTGGATCTACGTGATCGTTGTTTCATCTAGCCTGCTTTGACCTAGTTTGTTCATCAGGATATCATGGGGCACTTTGTCGAAAGCTTTGCTGAAGTCGAGGTAAATGATGTCCACAGAATTCCCACAGTCCACGAGGGAGGTGACTTGATCAAAAAATGAGATCAGATTCGTCTGGCAGCATTTGTTCTTGACAAATCCATGTTGGCTTCGAGTAATCACGGCATTGTTTTCAAGGTGCTTCCAGATGGATTGCTTTATCATCTGCTCCAGAATTTTCCCAGGGATTGATGCCAGAGTGACTGATCTGTAGTTCCCAGGTTCCTGCTTTTTACCCTTTTTGAAGACAGGGACAACATTAGCCCTCCTCCAATCATCTGGCACTTCACCCGTCCTCTGTGATTTCTCAAAGAGAATAGACAGTGGTTCTGAGAGTTCTTCTGCCAGTTCCTTTATTACTCTACAGTGCAGTTCATCTGGCCCTGGAGATTTGAACTCATTCAAAGTAATGAGGTGTTCCTTGACCATATGCCTATCGATCTCAAGCTGCAATCCTGCCCCTTCAGCCTGTACTTCGCCTTTGCCAGGGGGGTCATAGACCCTCTTTTGGGAGAAGACTGAGCCAAAGTAGGAATTGAGCACCTCTGCCTTTTACTTTGCACGTACCTGAAGCAAGCCTCTTTGTTGCTTTTAGCGTCCCTCGCTAACCTCAGCTCGTTCTCAGCTTTAGCCTTCCTGACGCCATCCCTGCAGTTCTGTGCTACCTGCCTGCACTCTTCCTTTGTTGCTTGGCCTTCCTTCTCCTCCAACTCTTCCTTTTCCTCCTGCTCCTCCTCTTTCTCCTCCTCCTCCCTTTCCTCACGCTCCTCTTTATCCTCCTCCTGCTCCTCCTCCCTCTCTTCCTCCTCCTCCTTGTCCTCTTCTTCCTCCTGCTCCTCCTCCTCCTCTTGCTCCTCCTCTTTCTCCTCCTCCTGCTCCTGTTCTTCCTCCTCCCCTTTCTGCTCCTTCCCACTACCATTATTGGGGCCAGTGCAAGAGGCATCTGCTACTGAAGAGCAACTCCGGGGGGTTCTTGTCAGTGGGCCCCTGCTGGGGCGTGGCCCCTCAGCAGGTGCTCACCCATGCCCACCCTTGCTGCCAGCCCTGCCTGGGTCATGAAGCTCTGTTGACCTATCTTCTTTTTTTATTTCATTGCCTCCATATTCTACCTTTCCTCCAGAATCAACAATCCTGTGGGATAGGTCAGACTGAGCGGTAGTGACTGGCCACGGTCAACCCAGTCAGCTTCATGGGCGAGTGTGGATTTCAACATGAGTCTCCTCCATCCCAATCTGATACTAATCACACTGGCAACACTGCAAACCCCAGATCAACTGTCCTACAGCAAGCAGAGCAGAGCCTTCAGTAATAGGATGTGCACGGTGGGAGCTCAGGTAGGGATTCTTGGTACTGTAATTGCAGCTAGGGATGTATGGATTGTGTAAAATCTGTTCCATCCGAGTTTTGCGGATTGTCAGGCCCACCAACAGAATTGGATTGTTTAATTTTCTGAATTTCTGCAAATTTGCACATGGAAATCCTTCAAAATGTGCAAACCCCCCCCCCCATGTACATTTTCATGCTTTAGCCTATGTGGAAGTGTGAATTTTGGGCTGTGTGTTTTTTTTTTTAAATTGTATTTTTCGACAATGAAATTTGCGCCAAATTGGGGAAGTTAGGAAAATGGTCCACAGGTTGACAGAATCCGCATGATGCGGAGAGGCTGGTCTGCTGTGGAATCCACCGGTTGGATTAATCCAAATCCGAAATCATTTGGTTCTATTGCGGATTTCTCTGACATCCTTATTACCAGGATGCCCCTGCCATCCTCTGTGAAACCTTGCAAGGCATGGTTTAGCAATCCAAACAAAGGCAGGAGACTCACTAGCATTGCTACTTTTGCATCGTGGATACAAGAGTCTTGCAGCATTGTAATTTCTAAAACACTTTTCGTTTTCAGTTGGAAAGTATCTAATGGCCTGGAGTCCCCTCATTTAACCTCAGGCAACAACGGACTGTTCAGGGGTTTTATGCACCTTGGCTGGGTGGGCCAGGGGAGGCATTTACTGCTCTGACTCAGCAAAAGGCCTTGGCCAGCCCTAAAAAGACTATGAGCTATATGCGGTGGAATAATTAATCCATGTGATGTCCATATCACAATTTAATTGATATAAAGCCTGAAATATCCTATGTGCCCATCTCTGATCAATATAAAAAGGACTTCAAGATCAGGTTTATGGAAGCAGAGAGGCAGCTCCTCCCCTCATGGGGCAGGGGGAGGTTGGGTCAGAGTAGAGCCATGAGGAGTGTTGACTGACAGGATGACGACTAGCAAATGTGCATAGATTAGAACTTGCAACCAGGCAGTTTCAAAGGACAAATGATTAATATGTTGTCATTTATAGTATCACATTAAAATACTTTGGGTTGGATCCAGATTTAGGGTGGCTGGCTGGAGGATGCTGGGAATTGTAGGACTTTTTCTGTCTAAACGTGCATAAGGTTGCGCCCTAAGTCATATTTACAGCAGACCCCTTGATTTAACTTGGGTTAGGGGCCATTGATTTCAATGAGCTCTTGTGTCTGTTTAATGTAGAATGATATCCCAAATTCTAAAAGAATATAAACTCTCAAATGACCTGTTTATGGTACATCTTGCGTGTAATGGTTTCTGGGTGGTACCTGTCTCTATAGTCTCATCAGGCCTAAGGTGAGGAGTGCCTCCAGAGAGTCCATCTTGCCTCTGAGAAATACCCTCTTGTCCTTCTTCCAGTTGAAGCTTCAGGTTGAATAACAACTGTGGCCTATGGTGTTGACATGACTATCCGAAACCTTTGCCTCTGGCTTCCGTACTTCATTGTGGGGAGAAAGGTTGTATAGGCCACCGTAGGCCAATGGAGAATGCAATCGAATGACTCTAAATTTAAATCAATAACACAGGAGGTCATAAGAACAGGATTTTAATAATGGGTTATACAGGGCTTTTAAAAAAACATAATTTGTCTTTAAGGATCTTAAACACCCTTGAAGCAAGAAACCAGAATAAACTCACAGTGGGGGGACATAATGGTTTCAGAGAAAGACCAGTTTCCTGTATCTCATGGAGGTGGCTTAACTTTTAATGGCCTGATTGTAATCTTGCCCCCGGGGCCTTCCTCTTCCTGCACCCAGCAATTTGTAATGTCTTCACAGACCTGTTGGAGTTGGTGATTTTGCCAAGACTCATGTTTCCTGGCTTCTATATAAACGCCTCACGGGCTGGGAATACAAATTTCAGATATGGAGTGGGCTTTTTTTTCCCCAGCTTTAATTTTAATCTGAGTCAGAGAAGAATTCTTTTCCTTGCCCTTTCTCATCCACCTGGCCTCCAAACCTCCTCCCTCATATTATGTCAAAGCGCCTGCCCCCTTCCCTGTCATGTAACCAGACGGGCACACCTTTGCCCTGGAAGATCTCTTTCCCCCTCTCTTCTCAAGCAGTACTGGTACTCAGGTGGCAAGTTACAGCAGGTAAGGGAGGGAGGTGTTTCCTCGGGATGTACAAGAATTTGTTTCAGCTCATAAATCCCTTGAAAATAACCAATTTGCAACCCGAAACATGAACAAGAGTGCAGTGTTCTCCGAAAATGTTCACAAATCCCCGAACTTGCATTCACATTTGCAAAATGTGCACTTTTTAAAAAGTGCAACTTTAAAAATGTACAGTTTTAAAAGTACAGTGCATTTTTAAGTTGTACATTTTAAAGGTGTGCACACACTTTCACAGAAATGGTATTTTCATGCTTTAGCCAATGGAGGAAAAGTCCATCCTTTTGAAACATGCCCACTTTCCCCATTCGAATGTACTGGAAAAACAGGTTCCAAACGAAAATGGGAGCAAGCTGAACTGAGCTTTCAAATAAAGTTTGGAGAATTTCAGTGAGTTTGAGCATTCCTGGAGCTCCCATCCCAAACTTTTCCATGTGTCCTTATCTACAAGTGTACACCTGAATGACCCATTTGCTGGGAACCATCTCTGTTCTGCACAGATGTTCCCCTATTGGAGAAGACGTGTGGACAATAAAGTTGCTTTGCCTGCCTTGTGCCTTCTCCTATAAAGGAGAGGACTCGGGGCAAAGGAGCCAGAATCTAGGGATGTCATGGAGATTGGGGGGTGGAGTCTGGCAGACACCCACCTGCTTGGCCCCCTGGACACCAGTTCACAGACCCCTGAGCTTGCCTGACTCGGGGCACATTGAGTTGGGCAAGCTCATGGGGTCCCGCCACCCCACGAGCCACCATTTTGCAGAAAATCCCTGGTAAACTGTCTATGTAAATCACGATTTTGTGCATAATGGCAGCCATGAACTGGCAGTAAATAATGGTGGCCATAAATTAGACTATTTACGCCTGCAATCTTGCATAAATGGTGCTGTTTACGGCCGCCGCTATGTGTGAAATTGCCATTTACATGTATAGCTTACCTGTGATTTTCCGCAAAATGGCAGCTCGCAGGGCAGCAGGACACCGCACGCTGCTCACCAGGCAACTGTGGACCATCTGGTGGCTTGCCCTGTGTGCCCAACTGGGGTGGCCAGCCAGTGGGGGTCCGGCAAGCAGGTCTCGAGGTGGCAGCGGGTGAGTTCGGACTTCCCTACCACAATCTGATCACAGATTGGAGATAACTATGGGGATTCCTCTGGGGAGTGGGACTTCCTCCTGCCATCTGGAGGAATCCAGGAAGGATGAAGGGCTGGATAGGCAACTTCTGCTAGCCAGAACGGGCCCCTATCCAAAGCTAGCCCACACTGGCCAGAGCAGAAGGTGGGGGGTATTACTTCCCCTTTTCCTTCCCCCTCCTTTGCCTTCAATAGGAGGGAATTACTATGCCAGCTCTTGGGCTGGCATAGTTCAGAGCTCTGTGTGGAGGCCTGTCTGGGGGTCCTCAGCCACCCCTGATATGTCCCCAAACCACCCTGTGTTTTCAGACCGTTCCATTGCCATCCAAGTAGGACCTCCACAGGTAGATCTCCCTCTCAGCATGCAGAGGGAGTTACAGTCTCCTATGGCCCCTAGGATTAGGGATGGGGGAGAATTTCTCCCCGAAACTTCGGGGGGCAGAGTGCCAATGTATTCAGCCCCCCGAAGTAGTTTCGGGGAGAAATTCTCCCCCCCGCCCCCCGTCCCCCCCGGGATGGGACTTACCTTTCCCGAATGTCCCTCCCGGCGGCAGGTCCCAGCGGCGGTTCGGCAGGTCTTCGTCAGGGGCGGAGGCGGCAGCCGGTCTTTTGACCGGCTGCCGCCGCCGCCATTCCAAGAAAAGTAAAAAAAAAAAAACGCCCCCGTGATAGGCTACGTGACGATTAACGTAGCCTATCACGGCTAGATTTGCAAAGTCAGCCGTGATAGGCTACGTAAATGGTCACGTAGCCTATCACGGGTGACTTAAAAGAAAAAAGAAAAAAGCGCGTACGGCTAATGGCGGCCCCCATAGGGAGCCGCCATTCGCGTTCCTTATTTGGTCGCTGTAGTCTACGTAAAGATTTACGTAGACTACAGCGACCAAATAAGGAACGCGAATGGCGGCTCCCTATGGGGGCCGCCATTTGCGTACGCGCTTTTTTTTTTTAAAGTCACCCGTGATAGGCTACGTGACGATTAATGTAGCCTATCATGGCTGACTTTGCAGATCTAGCCGTGATAGGCTACGTTAATCGTCACGTAGCCTATCACGGGGGCGTTGTGTTTTTTTAAAAGTTTTTATTTCGCGGCCGGGCGAGGCGAGGCGCCTCCCCCCCAGCCTGAACTTCGGGGGGGAGCAGCGAAGTGCCTCCCCCCCACCGCGAAGCAAGCGGCGAGACCAGGTAAGTGACTTTCGTGCACCCCTACATAGGATGCCCTCCCAGGGACCACAGGATTGTGCCCTTCTTGAGTTTTATTGCATATGTTTTATTATTTTAAAGCGTACAACACCCCGGGAGTTGTGAATGGACTGGGGGAGAACTAAAAAAACAGTCTGAAGCAAGAAGGAAGGGAACCCTCAACGAGAACCACCAAACGAATCAGTGGACCCACAACAGTAGCAAAAAGCGGATGAAACTCAGGATAAGAATATGTTTTATATACTAAAAATGTAGGGAGATTAGTGGAGGCTGGTGGCTTTGGTGTCAGTGGGGTGGTGAATCTGCTCTGGGTTTCAGTCAGAACTCTAAAGGAGCTCTCCAAGGTGCTTCCTGACTGAGACCTGGAGTGGATTCACCACCCCACTGACTTTGGAGCCACCAGCCTCCATGATACACCAAACAAAACATGCTGTGGCAAGTGAAAGCACGAGGTCTTGAGTTGATGTAGGACCATTTGTGTCTTGAAAGTTCAGCCGGGTGTGGTAACATCCAATACAATTAAATGCAAGAAACGCTATGTAACACGAATAGGTAGAGCAGCGCTGCAAACGCCCAGCCTCAAATGATAATATGCAATTAGCTGTCTTCTGGAGTGCAAAATGGTGCGACGTGTACCGAGCCCACATGAGTGCAGGTCAAGAATGCATCACTTTAACGAATAGTATAATGACAGTAAACATAAGTGATCTACGACTGCCATGCAAGTATAATTGCAATTCAAAAATATCTGTTGATGATCATGGTTAACAATAGTAAATATGCTCATCCAAGAATGGATTCAGTTCATAAATATCACTTTTGAACAAATGATAATAACAGTGAGCAATAGTAAGTTATCTGATGACAACTCCAGAATTTAATGCCGTTGCTGTGCTTCATCGGAAGAATGAAACTGTTGTTTATGTGTAATCAATATGTAGCCAGACTGAATACCTCTTAAACACCACACCTAATTCTGAAGAAATCAGGTAGGAGGCAAAGATATCTCTCACGGGAGTTTAAAGCAGAAAGTATTACTAAATAAAAAATTTACTTATACCTTAGATTGTTTCCTGAGAACTTGGAAAGGAATTTTTTAGGGATGGATGAAAGTCCCTTACCTGTTCTCGAAGCTTGCTTCGCGGTGGGGGGGAGGTGCTTCGGTTCTCCCCCTGAAGTTCAGGCAAGGGGGGGTGGCGCCCCGCCTCGCCCGGCCGAAATTCAGGCCGGGGGGGAGGCGCCCCATCCCTCGCCGGCGAAATTCAGGCCGGGTAGAAGCGCCCCGTCTACCCGGCTGCGAAAAAAAAAGTAAAACACACACACACACACACACCCGTGATAGGCTATGTAACGATTTACGTAGCCTATCACGGCTAGATTTCCAAAGTCAGCCATGATAGGCTATGTAAATCGTCACGTAGCCTAACACGGGTGACTTTGGAAAAAAAAAAGCGTGTACGCAAATGGCGGCTCCCATGGGGACTGCCATTTGCGTTCCTTATTTTGACACGTCTAGTCTACGTAAAGATTTACGTAGACTACGGCAAAAATAAGGGCAACGCAAATAGCGTTCCCTTATTTTCGCCGTAGTCTACGTAAATCTTTACGTAGACTAGACGTGCCAAAATAAGGAACGCAAATGGCGGCACCTATGGGCCCCCGCCCCCGCTGAACCGCCGCCGAACTGCTGCCGGGACCCGCCGCCGAGAGGGACAGTTGGCCACGGTAAGTCCCATCCCGGGGGGGCGGGGGGCCGGCGGAGAATTTCCCCACCAATTTCGGGGGGGCGAATGCGTTGGCATTCGGCCTCCCAAAGATTCGGGGAGAAATTCTCCGCCATCCCTAGAATTTTTGAGACAATGGAGCGGAGTGCTTCAATGACCGTTTGTCAGAAGCTGTTTCCTGCAGTGAGAACTCTTTCTTTCAGATATCCTACCCTTATCTTCTCTGTTGTTTTACCTGCTGAGTCATTCTCTGTCATGTAGAATAGTGAATCCATCCTTCCTTACCCCAGTTAGGAAGAAGAAATGATCTATTTGAATTCTATTCCTGTTTTTTTCTAATGTGTACATGTGTGTTGTTTTAATCATCATATTATAGTAGTATTATTCCCCTATTTATGTCTTGCTTTGCTTTCTCTTGTGAGGCAGACAGTTCATCATGCCTTAGGGTTTTTTCCCTCTTATGAATTTGGAAAAAAAAAATCAATTCCCAACTTATTTTGGTTCCATTCCCCTGTTCCTCATTTCATTCTGTATATTTTCCATTATTATATCAGATTATTATTATTATTATTATTATTATTATTATTATTTCTCAGCTTTCCTCCTGAAATCCCTTCCTTTCTAATTGTAATTTAATAAATTTCAATTTTTTATTCCCTGAACAACAGTAATCTAACCTTCATTCCTTGTGTCATGTTTTGTTTGAGCACAACACACACACACACACACACACACACACACAAGTCTGCCTCGCTTTCTTTTCTACTTACGGGAGGCAAGCAATTCCCCTTAGGAAAACTGATTGTTTGAAATCTAGTTATTGTTCCTTCCTGTCTTTCTTTCTGTGGGCCTTTCTACACCAGCCTAAAATCCTGCATTTAGAACAGGGCTTTCTGCTTCCGTTTTAAATGCAGGATCACAACTGACTGCCTTTACATGTGCTTCCTTCCCCCTCCTCCCCTTATCTGAGTCTTCAATTATCTTCCACTGATCTTGCTCCTCTTCTTGCCACTTTAACTCTTTTCACGGAGGAAACTGAAGCGGAACATAGTGGGGTAATTTGATAGCTCATTCTCTGCGATCTATTTAAAAACGGAACGAAGGCTATTTAGTGCAGGAGGATCCACAGCAGGGTCACGGCATCATGTAAGAAGCCCGCAAACCTCCGTGAAGGAGCAATCTCAATTGCAGAATAAAAGCTCTGTGTGAAGGAGCTGTGTGTTTCACATTTGTCTTCTTATAATGAATTATGTTCCATGATTATATATGCAACAATGATACGTCGGTGTTCTGTCTCTTTGAGTGGTGTGGGTAGTTCCTGCCTCTTCTCCTGGGCCTCCTTTGCCATCTCTCCTCCCCCCCGCCAACAGGGTCTCCACTTCTTAGTGGTGCTGGGGCTGCCAAAAGTTCCCTCTGCCCTCAGGTTGCACATGGTGGGTAATATATTGTACACCCTTTCCTGGCACCACAACTCTTATCTGAACCATTATGCCAGTGCTCAGTTACTGCTGAATTGTGGCAGGCACCTCTAGTTTGAAGTACTGGCCTGATCTTGCCAGAAAGTGCCTATCAGTTCATCCTAGATACTTGACAGGGGAATCACCTGACCTGACTGAGGAGGGAACTGGAGCAGAGTATTTTGATGGCTTCCAGAAAGGCCTTCAGGACCATCAGCAGTTGAGATGTGGCATACCAGCGAGGCCTGGACAGAGGCCCTGCCACACTGAAGTCCCCCAACCTTGCAAATTCCTGTACCACCACTCTCTCTTGTTCTGCCATGCGCCTCCAACATACTGCATGTGGTGGTGTGCCTTGTCCCCACATCCTGGCACATACAGTGCACAGCTGAAGGAGGCCCAACTTTGCCTGTTTCTCCTGCAGCAGGCAACTGCCATTGCTCGGGGTGTCAGAAAATTCCGCCACAGGCTCCAGCGATTCTTAAGAATCCGGCCCCCCGGAATCCATGGCGGAACGGCCTCCCCGCCGCCACCCTGCGGAATCCCTTCGGGGCGAGCGTACCTGGCGGCGGATGCGGCAGCTCCGGTAGCTCCAGTAGCGGCAGATGCGGCGATGGTGGCTCCGGCTGGTCTCCCAGCCGCTGCCAGGCTGCTGCGGCCACTACTGGCGGCCGTTGTAGCAGCCGCCATTTGCGTGGCTGCCTTTCTTCGTGATAGGCTACGTGATAGGCTACGAGAGCCAGTGTGGTGTAGTGGCAAGAGTGTTGGACTGGGAGCCGGGAGATCCGGGTTCTAGTCCCCACTCGGCCATGGAAGCTCACTGGGTGACTTTGGGCCAGTCACACACTCTCAGCCCAACCTACCTCACAGGGTTGTTGTTGTGAGGATAAAATGGAGAGGAGGAGGAGGATAATGTAAGCCGCCTTGAGTTCCTCGCAAGAGGAAAAAAGGCGGGATTTAAATGCAATAATAAAATAATAAATAAAATAAATAAAATAAATACTTACGTAGCCTATCACGGCAAAGAGCAGGGGTGCAAATGGCGGCCGCTATGCCATCTGTACCCCTGCCTTTTGTCGTGATAGGCTGCGTAAATACTTACGTAGCTTATCACGGCTTGGCAGCCATGTAAATGGCGGCCGGCATACCGGCCGCAGCAGCCTGGCCATGGCCGGAATTCCAACTGCGGCTGGCCCTGGCCAGCGGCTCTGCTGAGTCGCCATGGAGCGGAGCTGGCTGGGGAGGATTCCGGGGGGAGGGACGGAGCGCCTCCCCCCCACCATGGATGCCCCGGAACGGAGCCAGGCAAGTGTTTCATGCGTCCCTAGCCATTGCTGCTGCGTGGAAGTCATTCTAACATATGCCAACATGGCTGTGGGTGGTGGCACATGGGGGTGCAATGTCCTTCCTCCCCCCAAACCCAGAGCATCTCTCATGATGAGGTGGCACTTGTGTTGTGAGTGATGCAGTCAATGCTCACAAGCTCAGTCTCCTGCATATTTTCCTCACCTTGATTTTATGGCCACCGCATGGGACTAGTCCCTGCCCTTGGTCTGAAGGAAGACCTGCTCGCACCCTGCCTTACAGTCCTAATAGTGCTGTCTCCTGATCTTGTCCTGACATAGGCTCCTGCCAGCGCACTGAGAGGGGCAGGCAGGCACATGGTGGTGCACGAAAGCGCCTTGTCAGATGGGTCCACGAGCTCCGTTATGAGGCTGAGCTGGACAGGCTCCCCCAGGCAGACAGAATAGCTGCTCATGCAGTGCTCATCCAGGGCCAGCATCCTGCCCAGTGGAGCTGGTGAGCCGTGGTGGTGCCAGAAATGGCTATCTTGTGGTCCCTCACAAGATTCACATTTGCTCCATCCCATCCCATGTGAATCTGTGAACTGTGTTTAGTGATGTACAGATCTTATCTATATATAATTCAAAATTGGCAGTTAGTTTGGTCATCCCTTTTTGACTGCCTTCCTGTTGACCGATTCTCACGAAACACACTTCATGGGAAAGTTCTTTTTTTCTTCCTCTTTTAAAATGGATATGATAGACCATATTTAAATCTTCTGTGTGAGGGTGTACAGAAATGTGCACACTCATTTATATATTTAGAAATGATACTATTTAAAATATAGACAGTATAAATATATTAGTGATTGTTCTATCTTTTTGTTATTTTTTTATCCTTTATAATCTCTTTTCTTTTTAATTACTATTATCAGTATTATGATACTAGGATTAGTAAATATTTCTGGCTGGTTGTTCTTAAGCTTTATCATTATATAGTAGCTAAAAGGCATGATATGGCCAATGGAAATGAATTGTAAGCTTGCTTCTTTGTTATAAGCCTGAAGATACAATATTGAAATTGATTACTTATGCTGTATTGACCTGTAAGATTGGTATAATTTTTAAGTAGAGTGATATTTGAAATTTATGTGTAATGTAGTTTAAATTTAAGTATGTTATGTAAACTTCTGTTTATATCTTGCTTTGTTTTCCTCGGTTTTTGTGTTTCTTCTTTTTTTCTGTTTCCTTCCCCTTTGCCCTCCTCTCTCCTTTTTATATTATCTCCTTTCTTTCTCTCTTTTTTTCTCTATTTCATTATTGATGGGTCCTCTTAAGAATACTGTCACGTTGGAAACTGTAGAAGATGATTATGTTGTTGGTGTTCTTTGGTTCATTTATAAAGATAAAAGTAGAATAAAAAGTATTGGGGGGGGAAAGAAAGTTCTTGACACGCAGATTCCATGAATGACAACAGTTTTCATTATAATTCCAAGTCGGGAGTTTCTTTAAGTCCATAAAGCTTTTTTTTTTTTATTAGGCTATCTTCTATAACAATGCACTGTAAAGTTTTATTTTTAATATAGAAAAAGTCAAGTATAATTAAACAAACATAATTAATTGCAAATTGGAGCGCAATGAAATATGAACACACAAAAAGTCTCTGTACACTCTTATAAACGCTGGTACAGGCCAAAGTACATGATATGCCAGTAACATATGGCCTGTAAACAAATCATGAAGGGATTAAGAGACACCCCCAGTTAAAAGTAACCCAGTCAAAGTGTAGTTATTGCTCAGAAAGGAAGTCTCCAGCTGTTAAATTTAACAAAATAACATTTAAAACTCTCTGTACACCTTTAGTTGTTAAACCTTTTGTTAGATTTTGTTTTTCCCCTCGAACTGTGTTTGTGGGGAACCAATGTGTTTTGTAAAATCCATTCCATCTGCGTTTCATGGATTGTCAGGTGCCTTTCATTCCATTGTCCAGTCACTGATGGAATTGGATGTTTTCCAGCTTCCCAAATCTGCACTAGCAAAAATGTGCAAATCTCCCCCCAAATGTGCAAATCCCCAAATCCCCCCACCCAAAATGTGAATTTTCATGCTTTAACCTATGAGGGAAACATGCATTTTCAGTCAGTGTTTTTATTTTATTTTATGTATTTTTCTATGACTAAATTTGTATAAAATTTGGGAAAGTAAAAAAAACTGGTCTGCAAGTCCATGGAATCTGCGCAACCTGGGAAAAGCTGGCCCACTGTGGAATCAGTGGGTCAGATTCATAGAAATCCAAACTCATCTGATTCCATGGCAGATGTCTCCAACATCCTTAACTGTGATGGTGTCGAAAATTGGTAGTTTGTGCCCCTATATTTGCTGCATCCTCCATGGAGCTGTGTATTGCCTCTGCACTTCTTAGGTGGGGGAAGCTGGAGGGCTGAGAGCTCCCGCTGCTGCCTCCTCCACAGCCCGCTCTTTGCAGGGCATTGGGCACTGGCAGGCTGCAGCCTCAGAGCTGCGGTGAGGTGAAGCTGCTGGGTCTGATCCACAGTTCTGCCACTACTCCAGCTGCTGGCTACTTCTTCCACCCGCTGCCTCGTTGCTCAGCAGGTCTTCCAACCACCACTGCCTGCCTGCTGCCACCTCCTCTCTTGGCACAGCCAGTCTAGCCTGAGGCTGAGCTGGTAGCTCACCTCTTGTCACCCAAGTGGCATCATTACTGCTCATTTCATTTATTGTATTTCTATACCACCCCATTGATGAAGCTCTCTGAGCGGTTCACGAAAATTAAAAGCCATTAAAATACATTATATTTAAAGTACAAAAACCAATTATGTAAAAACATATAGACAGACAACACACACACAGACAACGTATATCTAAAAACAATTCCCAAACCATCAGCCAAAGACAACCTAGGCCCTGATTAAGTCCTCATTATATGCTGCCAAATGCCTGAAAGAAGAGGGCAGTTTTAACTTGGCACCAAAAGCTAACAATGTTGGCGGCAGGGCCACTTCATTGGAGAAATCATTCCATAATTGGGGGGCCACCACCAAGCAGGCCCTTTTGCCACCTTCAGAGCCTCCCTCAGAGGAGATGCCCGGAGGAGGGCCTTGGATGCTGAACATAGTGTATGGGTGGGTTCATGCTGGAAGAGGCGCTCCATCAGGTATTGTGCTCCCAAGCCTTGTTCCCATTAGTGCTGCCTGCTACCACTGCTGTCCACCACCACCACACCTCCTTGAAATAAGCGCATACAACTTTAGGGTGTTCCAATAGTCCTGTATTGTAATTTTATGTCACCTCCTCATCCCCTAGTAAACCATCAAAGTACATGCAAAGCCTTTGTGGTTCAAACAGTGGAAGCATGTCCTCTTGGCTCAAGCATTAAAAGTACACCTTCATGGCTCCTGTCGCCCAGTGGTCAAACCATCGAAGTACATAGCCTCAGTGGCTGCAATGTTCTTCCAGAATCAATCCTTATGCATTGCTTCTTAATTTTTTTTATGTGGCGTGTCTGTGTGGTGTGTCTTCTTCATGATGTGCGGAGTCTGGGTATGTGCGCATAGGCTGTGTCACTCACTTCCACTGTGAATGGGCCTGTCTTTGTAGAGGGCGAAGGAAGCAGCATTTCCTTGTGTGGCTCCAGGTAGTTAAACTTTCAAAGAAAAATAGGTTGTCCTGGCGTAGCTCCAGTAGGGGTGCACGAAAGCCACTTATCTGGTCTCGCAGCTTGCTTCGCGCTGGGGGGGAGGCGCTTCGCTGCTCCCCCCGAAGTTCAGGCCGGGGGGGGGGAGGCTTCCCGCCTCGCCCGGCCGAAATTCAGGCCGGGGAGGAGGCGCCTCGCCTCGCCCGGCCGCGAAATAAAAAGTTAAAAAAAACACCACGCCCCCGTGATAGGCTACGTGACGATTAACATAGCCTATCACGGCTAGATTTGCAAAGTCAGCCGTGAGAGGCTACGTAAATCGTCATGTAGCCTATCACGGGTGATTAAAAAAAAATAATAAAAACCGCGTACGCAAATGGCGACCCCCATAGGGAGCCGCCATTCGCGTTCCTTATTTGGTCGCTGTAGTCTACGTAAATCTTTACGTAGACTACGGCGAAAATAAGGGCAACGCAAATAGCGTTGCCCTTATTTTCGCCGTAGTCTACGTAATCTTTACGTAGACTACAGCGACCAAATAAGGAACGCGAATGGCGGCTCCCTATGGGGGCCGCCATTAGCCATATGTGTTTTTTTTTTTTTTTCCCAAAGTCACCCGTGATAGGCTACGTGATGATTTACGTAGCCTATCACGGCTGATTTTGCAAATCTAGCCATGATAGGCTACGTTAATCGTCACGTAGCCTATCACGGGGGCGTTTTTTTTTTTTAACTTTTATTGGAATGGCGGCAGCCGGTCGAAAGACTGGCTGCTGCCTCTGCCCCTGTCGAAGACCTGCCGAACCGCCGCCGGGACCCGCCACCGGGAGGGACATTCGGGAAAGGTAAGTCCCATCCCGGGGGGGGTGGGGGGCGGGGGGGCAGAGAATTTCTCCCCGAAACTACTTCGAGGGGCCGAATACATTGGCACTCGGCCCCCCGAAGTTTCGGGGAGAAATTCTCCCCCATCCCTAAGCTCCAGGCTAATGTACATCTGGGAGATCGATTCATCCTTCAAAAGAAGAGCCTAGGCTCGTGAGCATGAACAGCATCGCTCACGCCCACTGCAAAGAGAGCTTGTTTTTGTCGAAGGCAACGTTGCCTGTCCCTACAGGTGATCCCGGCCTGTTCCAGTCAGAGAAGCGTTGGCCGTGCTCCGCACGCTACCACTTCAGTGACAACCTTGACTTCCGTGCTTCTTTACACCAGTGGGGTTCTCCCCACATTCCTTGCTTAGAGGTGTACAGATTCCCCACCGTCCGTTTTGGTGGGGAATCCGTGGGGGCGGGGAGGCGATCTGTTCCTCCCCCCTCGGGATCCTCCGGAGTGGCTCCACTCCATGAGGATTCCAGGGGGGAAGGAACCAGCTTGGGGGCCTCTTACCTTCCCTCATGCCAGCCAGAGCCGTTCACCTCCTCCCTGTCCCTGCCAATCGCCATGTCTTTTCTTGTCTTTTCTTTAAAAAAAAGGCGATCAGCAGGATGTGCCCATAGACTTATACGCAAAATAGAGCTGTGAATCTTGCGTATAAGCCTATGGACACATAGACGCAAGATTCATTACTATTTGCGTCGAAGTCTATGGGCACATCCTGCTGATCGCCTTTTTTTTTTTTTAAGAAAAGACATGGCAATTGGCAGGGACAGGGAGGAGGCGAATGGCTCTGGCTGGCAAGAAGCAGCCGAGTGCCGTTCTGCCTCCAGTCCTCCTGGAGCGGAGGCAAGTGGTCCTGATCTACTGCGGATTCCTGAATTTGAATCTGCAGTGGATTTTTCTGACATCCCTATCCTTGCTGTGCCTTCATCAAGCCAACAAAACTGAAGTGAGTTACGCCGGCTGTCTTGCCTACAGCTATGCTGCAGCTTGACCTGAACATCGGCCCTGACTCAGTGCTGCTCAGAAGTGCCGCTCCTTCAGGCAAAACCAGGCACTGTGCTCCATGGTGCATGTGCCCCCTGCAATTGCAGGTCTGCCTTCCGCCTTCCATTGCAGATGACAACACTGATGAGACCTGCGGGGTGAATGTGCGGTCGGAGTCTGGTGAAGAGGGGAGTGAGCAGGCCCCTTTGGTGTGGATCAGGGGAGAGGGGGAAAGGGACATGCATGTGCCAGACAAGCAGGGATGACCCTTCTGTCTCTCGGTGTGGCCAGGGAGAAAGGACGTTCCCTTGCCTGCATGATGATTGCAACGTGGACATGCAGGCATGCAACATCCACAACAACTTCTCCCCCCACCCTTCTTTTTTTCTCAGCCTCTCTTCCTTTCCAGCTTTTGATTCTGGACTCTAGCTGCATGTCGGGAAACTATGCAGCTACATAGGCTGTGATTAAAGAGACAGTGGCGGGTGGAAGGCTATGGTTTCGCGTACTGATTACAGATTTCGCCTCTCATCCAGGGAGCTCAAGGTGGTGTACGTGGTGTCATTCCCCACCCCACCCATTATTTTATCCTTACAACAGCCCCGTGAGGTAGGTCAGGCAATGAGAATGAGACTGCCGGGTCACCCAGTAAGCATCATGGCTTGGTGGGGATTGGAACCTGGGTCTCTTCGATCCTAGAGCACTCACCATTAAATCATGCTGCCGCTTAGCAGCGATAACAGCTCTCGATGTATCCAGGCCTCCTTTCCTGCGGCTTGTCATCACAATGTATGGCACTCGATTGGCCCACTGGCAGAGGAACTTCCTGACCAGGGCCTGCCTCTGCCCTTGTTACCAGTCAGGGAAATGGAGGTTGCAGGGGAGTGCTGCCTCCAAAGCTTCCCCGGAACTTGATGAGAGAATAACGACAGCCAGTTCTAACTTGATGACACAAACTCTTTCCTGCCCATGTTCAAATACGGCCTGATGTCTTGTGCTTGCTGAATCGTTCCCCTGTTCTTCAGTGCTGGTTCCCTTTGTCTGACTGTTGCCATGCTCCCAGCAAGAATATTAGGTTGTTGGAAGTGTTGCCATATGTCCTTGGAAGGCCCACTAAACAAGAGCCATCTTGCTCCAACAGGAAGGGGATGAAGAGGTCTACGGTGAAGTGCGGGATGAGGCGTCTGCCAATGACATGGGAGGAGATGAGGAGGTTGTTCGCCGCGCCCTTTCAGCCCATGTGAGTCATCCAGAGGAAACAATGGAGCTTTTCCCATTGTGTAAGAGGGGGACTGACAACAGTAGCTTTTGGGATGGGGAGCGGTCAGCATAACTTGGGAACCCCCTGCCACTCTGTATACTAGGAATATTTTCTAACCCCCGAGAGGGGAATATAGAATCACAGAATCATAGAACAGTACGGTTGGAAGGGGCCTATAAGACCATCGAGTCCAACCCCCTGCTCAGTGCAGGAATCCAAGTCAGAGCATCCCTGACAGATGGCTGTCCAGCTTCATCTTGAATGCCTCCAATGGGGGAAGGCCCCCCACCTCCCCAGGTAATTGGTTCCATTGTCGTATTGCTCGAACAGTCAGGACGTTTTTCCTGATGTCCAGCCAGAATCTGGCTTCCTGTAACTTGAGCCCGTTATTACTTGTCCTGCAGTCTGGGATGGTCGAGATGAGATCCTGGCCTTCCTCTCTGTGACAACCTGAAGAGTGCTATCCTACCTCCTCTCAGGGTGTTTCTACATTAAGCACCCCCCCCTGCAAAAATCCGCATAATTTCCGGAGCTTCCCGCTTTCGGTTTCTTTGTGGGATTTGGAAGGGCTCCTTTCCACATGTCACGATTCCCTTGGCCCCCTCTCTCCTTAAGCACTCACAAACACACAAAAGGAGAGGCTTCAGTCTCATGCCTCGAATTCATTATTTACAGGTTCATTACAGATGCAAATCCTCAAAGACTCTCTGGCTATGAAGGAATGCCTCCAGGGGGTTCAAATGGGATCACTGAAAGTTGCCCACAATTTGAAAGGGCGGCTTTCTGGCTAGGCTCACTTCGGGAGGGAGGTCCTGCCCCTCGCATGCTGCTTCCCTGCGCAGTTTCTCACGCATCGCTAACCGGTTCGACCATCTACACTCCGCCCCGATGCTTCCCTCTTAGCTCTGCACCGCAGCCTCGCGTCTCTTAGGTCACAGGCCTCAAACCCCTCCTCCTCCTGCACACTGCTTCTCACGGGGGGTGGGGGGACTTCATGCCCAGCCATCTGGGAGTTGGTAACCTGAGAAGCACACCTACCCATATCCGAACAGGCTTGTGAAAAAGCCTCCCCCAGTTCTGGCAGCTCCTGTTCTGAATCTGAGCTGCTAACTATCTCCTTGCGCCCTGAGTCAATCCTGACAACACAGCAGACATGTGGTTTGAACTGAGGGAGTGCCTTCCTCCCTCCCTGGCAAAGGAGGGTGTGTGTGTCTTGTTTCCGTAACTTAACTTCTCCTGTACTCTTTTCTCACAGCCCCCGGGAAACCTCAGACTTACTTCTGAGTAGACATTTACGTGGGAATAAATGCCATTTAACTCAAAGGAACGTACTTCTGAGTAGACATAAGTTCGCCCTGTAAGTCTGCAACCCTCGGCACACTTACTTGGGAGTAAGCCCATTGAACTTAAAGAGGTGCTCTGAGTCAACAGAGGACGTTGCTTCTGAGCTTGGTGGGGGATCAGATGTGTCTCCCTTTGCTGCAGGGAGGCATTTTACCCTCTTCTCCCTCCAACTGAGAAATGTGCTCAAGCATTTACATGACAGACACCTGGGAAGGTGCAACGTTGCCCTTATTTTCGCCGTAGTCTACGTAAATCTTTATGTAGACTAGACATGCCAAATAAGGAACGCTAATGGCGGCACCCATGGGCCACTGCCATTTGCGTACGCGCTTTTTTTTTTTTTCGAAGTCACCCGTGATAGGCTAAGTGACGATTTACGAAGCCTATCACGGCTGACTTTGCAAATCTATCACGGGGGCGTTTTTGTTTTTTTTTCTTTTATTGCAATGGCGGCGGTGGCAGCCGGTTGAAAGATCGGTTGCCGCCCCCGCCCCTGACGAAGACCCGCCGAACCGCCAGCCGGACCTGCCGCCGGGAGGGACATTCGGCAAAGGTAAGTCCCGTCCCGGGGGGGTGGTGCGGGGGGCGGGGGGGCCGGAGAATTTCTCCCCGAAACTTGTTTGGGGGGCCGAACACATTGGCGCTCGGCCCCCCGAAGTTTCGGGGAGAAATTCTCCGCCATCCCTAAATTTCAAGGGGGTGGGTTGAGTGCTTTAAATTCTGAAGTGCGCATTCAGGGGGCAAGCCTACTTGACCACAATGGGAGTTACTTCTGAGTAGACACAAATGGGTTTGTGTTGGGAAACACAGGGACAGGAAACACCCTTTGACCAGGGTCATGATGAAAATGTCACCCCTGGGCAGGGCTTGCATACCCGAGGTCAATCTGGGGGCTGGGACACACAACAGCTATACTATGGAGACCCCGACTTAAGGAAAAGAATTGGACTTCAAGCAGTCTTAGGAAATCCGCTTTTTCTGGGATAAGCTCCGGGGTGGCTGCTGGATGGCCACAACGTCATGTATCCCTAATGACCTCCAAACGCAGGCAGCTTGGAGAAAATCGCTCATGGAGACCCCCATGCATGCATCGGCAGCTGTTTCTAAAAGCCACGAGAGGGAGAGGGAGAGAGAGGGAGGCAGGTGGCCACACAGGCACAGAGATGCTGCCCCTTTGTGCACTGACGTCTTTGGCCAGGGCTGGCTTAGTTAAAAATGAGCCTTCACAGCTGCAAGTCCTGGACGCTTCTTCGAAGAAAGGTACCGAGGATTTGGAGGAATCCAGACTCTCCACTCCGCTCCACTCCGCTCCACTCTGCCAACTCCCATCTTAACATGTGATGCTCAGAACGGAACACAGTACTCCAGATGTGGCCTGGCCAGTGCAGAATGGAGCAGAACTATGACTCCTCACGATCTGGAGACTATGCGTCCATTCAATTTGTTCCCCCTACTCCTTTCTTCAAATCCCCCTCTTCCACAGAACCTCTGGCCTTCCCCCTTAGTCCTCAGCAGAAACAGTGTCCAGCTGTGTGAAACGGAACATGTGCTCATCACAGTTCCTTGTTTCCAAAGCTCCCATCTGCGGATCACTCTTGTATCAAATTCCAGATTGTGAGCTCCTTGGGGCAGGGACTGGTGTTGTTTGTCACTCTGTAAAGTTTACGCACATGTTGATTATACGATATAAATACTCAAGATCTTGAACTTACTATGATTATGGTGATCTACTATTCTTGTTTAAACACAGCCTCTGCATAACTTCTCTATCCAGTCGACAGCTGGTTTTGTACTGCCAGCTCATAAGACCATGGGAAGAGCTGTGCTAGATCAGGCCAGAGGCCTCTCTGGTCCAGCATGCCGTTCCTGCAGGAGCCAGCCAGATCCCCTAAGAAACCCACAAGCAGGACATGGCACAGCAGCTCCCTCATTGTTCCTCAGCACCGGTATTCAGGGGCAGCTGGCTCTGATGCGGAAGGCAGTACAGGGTCATCATGACTAACCGTCATGGATAGCCTCACCCCCTACTAGGCACGATGAACCTCGGACTGCCCCTAGAATGTGGAAATGGATCTGGAAAATTAACTTCCCAGAGGCTTACCAAGGGATATCTAGGGAGTCTATGGCAACGGTGAAATGTGAACTCAGGACTTTCCCATTCCTGGCACATAGACCATACAACACTTTTTCCTTATTAGCCCCCTGCCCCCAATTTACGGCAACACAGGAATCAAAAAGATACCAGGAATAAAGGTAATAGGCATGCCAGCAACTGGACCCAGCCATACCTGGTGCCTGCTATTCACATTCACTGACGTGGCACTCCGGAAAACTGAAGGCAGAACTAGGGTTGGCGGAGAATTTCTCCCCGAAACTTCGGGGGGCCGAGCGCCAACATGTTCGGCCCCCCGAACAAGTTTCAGGGAGAAATTCTCCGCCCCCCCACCCCCCGCACCACCCCCGGGACGGGACTTACCTTTGCCGAATGTCCCTCCCAGCGGCGGGTCCCGGCGGCGGTTCGTCGGGTCTTCGTCAGGGGCGGCAGCCGATCTTTCGACCGGCTGCCACCGCTGCCATTCCAATAAAACTAAAAAAAAACCACGCCCCCGTGATAGGCTACGTGACGATTAACGTAGCCTATCACGGCTAGATTTGCAAAGTCAGCCGTGATAGGCTACGTAAATCGTCACGTAGCCTATCACGGGTGACTTAAAAAAAAAAAAAGCGCGTACGGATAATGGCGGCCCCCATAGGGAGCCGCCATTCCCTTGCTTATTTGGTCGCTGTAGTCTATGTAAAGATTATGTAGACTACGGCGAAAATAAGGGCAACGCTATTTGCGTTGCCCTTATTTTCGCCGTAGTCTATGTAAAGATTTTTTTTTTTTAAAGTCACCCGTGATAGGCTACGTGACGATTTACATAGCCTATCATGGCTGACTTTGCAGATCTAGCTGTGATAGGCTACGTTAATTGTCACGTAGCCTATCACGGGGGCGTTTTTTTTTTTTAACTTTTAATTTCACAGCCGGGCGAGGCGAGGCGCCTCCTCCCCGGCCTGAATTTCGGCCGGGCGAGGCGGGAAGCCTCCCCCCCCCAGGACTGAACTTCGGGGGGAGAGCAGCGAAGCGCCTCCCTACCACCGCGAACAAGCTGCGAGACCAGGTAAGTGGGTTTCGTGCACCCCTAGGCAGAACGTGTTAGTCCGCCAGTCCAGCGAAAGCCAAAAGGGACTTCACGTGACTATGTTTGAAGCATCTCGGCATCTCAGACCAGGCCTTCCGCTCTGGAGGTCAAGGTGAAGGTCACTCATTGCTGGACAGACAGACGAAGGGCGCCTGGGAAGATGGGTTTTCTACCAGGTAGCGTGAGTCACTGAGCACCTCTACACCAGCCCCAAATCCCGCATTCAAAACGGGGCGTTCTGCTTCCATTCCAAAGGCAGGATCCCAGCAGACTCCCTTTACACGCGCTTCCCTTTCCCCCTCCCCTCCTGCTCCCCCGATCTGAGTCTTCCCTGTGTTTCATGATCTCGCTCCTCTTCCAGCGGCTTTTCCTTTTTCACGGAGGGAACTCAAGCGGAGCACAAGCGGGTGATGTGAGAGCTCGTTATCTCCGATCTATTTCGAAGTGGAATATGGGCCATTGCGTGCAGGAGAGGCCCCGGAGGATAACGCCGTCACCTGCCGGGGCCGCAAACGTCCGTGAGTGAGCAATCTCAGGAGCGGGAGAAAAGCTCCGTGCGAAGACCCACGCCCTCTCCTCCCTGCCCAGCTCCGTTCTGGGCGGCAGCCCTGGGTCTGCTCTTCCGCCACACCTTCCGCCGTGATGTCACCTTTCATCATTGCGTTCCGCTCTGGATATGCTCCTTCTGCCCCCCCCCCCACAATCCCTCGGTTGCCATAGGGACGGCAAGGAACCATTTTGCATCATCGCGATTCTCTTGCCTATTCCCTACCGGACGTTCGATCGGTTAGGAGTGTCGGAGTTCGTCTCTCCGTCGATTAGCCAAGGAGTTTCTCTAGTCGCCTTATCTGGACATTTTCTGGCATCATGGCAGGTAGGATATTCGGCCATCTGGGTGTTCAGAAGGAGCCTTCCTTTTCCATGGGGCTGATGGAGACAACAGCTGTGAGGTGATGGGACCACAGTTGGGGAAGGGATAAAGTCTTTGGGCGGGATAGAGCAGGTAAAATGCAGGGATGAGGAAACGGAGATAAGGTGAGGCAAGAAGGAGCAAGGAGCCTGCAAGTCCACAGCCACAGTGCAGGGCACAATCCAGCAAAATCAGTCACAACTCCGTCCCGGCCGTGCCAGCGAGGCTTTGGTTAGCCACGCTTCAGGATAGCCCATCGCTTTCAGTGGGAATTAGTCCTGACTCACCGTTGCTGGATGTGCCCACAATGACTTTGTTACCGTCTGAAGCGGTGGCTTCTTTATGTCTGCACTACCACAAATGTACACAGCGCTTTACAGAGTAGGGTCAGCAAAGCAGACGGGTCTCTGTCCCGAGGAGCTTACAATCTAAATGTTGCCAGTACGGGCAACAGCACAGGAAGGTGGGGGAAGGGTCACAGGGAGGACACGCGCACAACTGTGGTCAGGCCCCAGGGCAGGCGGAGGCTTCGTGTCGGGCGAGGAGGAGGCGCCCCTTCAAGCGGACAGGAGTGGTGCCCATTGTGTAGAAAGGAGCCCCACAGTCCGCCCTCCCCTCAGGCCTCCCAACCAGCATGAAGGGAGAATCCCCCCCAAACCCCCATCTCCTCAGCACCCAGATCACACTTCAGGGGCTGTGGAAAGGGGCAGCAGACTGTGAGGCAGCTCGGAGCAGTGGAGTCAGAAGCGGGTGTGTGAATAAAGTCCGCCCTGAACGGACTCCCATTTTCCTGCCATAACCCTGAGAAGGTGCGAAAGACAAACGCTCTGCTGTGGTTTCCCAAGACTGCGCCTGCAGAACACATGGCAGCTTCCAAGAGACGGTCCAAGGGCGCGGGGAACTACTCCACATTAATTGACCCAGAGGAAAAAGTTCTGGAGGGACAAAGACTGTGGGGAGAAGAGTGCAATCCTTACACAGAGAAGAATCATTAATGAAATGAACAGGGGAATGGAAAAGGTGCACGTTGTCCAGCTGCTGCCTGTGACTGCACCAGGGATTCGGGTTAATCCGTTCACATTTGGGAGACGCCTTCGGCCTACGCAAAGCTTAGGCGCGGGAGGGGCCTGCTTTGAAGCGTACCGCAGCCGGGAACTCCCTCACGGGCCGTAGGGGAAGCACTCTTCCTCGACCCTTCATCCTCCTGCCAGCTGCAGAATACTCATATCGGCCTCCTTTATGTCTGCGTGTCAGGGACACCGGGACCACGTATGTGAGCACTCAGGACCGCCGAAGTCTGTTCACTGGGCCTGAAGGGCTGACGGGTGCTGAGGCGGACCAGGCGGTGCAGTGGTTAATGCCCCGCCCCCTTGCTTTGTGTTGCAGATCGGGCCGCGAACCCACGGCCACGGGGAGGCTCGAGCCGCCAGCCCTGGAGCACCTCAAAGGGGACAGCCAGCTCTCCACCCTGCACCCCCGGAGCCTCCGCACCAGGCCTGAGTGCCGCTGGCCTGCAGCCTCCCGCCCCGGCTCTGCCTCCCCAGCCGGACCCAGGGAGTGCCAGCACCCACAGCTGCCCATCCCCGGAAACAGTTCAGCTGCAGGGAGGTCGGGGGAGCCAGGATCACGCGCAGACGCCCAGCTCAGCAGCGCTTTCTCCTCCCCTCCATGGGTGGGCTGCAGCTGGCCAGTTCCCCGGGCCTCTCCGTGGGCCACTGGCATCCCAGTTCAGAAGCCTTCCCACTGCCAGCCCCATGGAGCAGCTGTATGCCCACTCCCACCTCCAGCCGGTGGCCAGCCTGCAGCGGGTGCAGGGGCCACCTGCCAGGCAAGGACAGGTCCGGCAAACCCCTTTCCGGGATGGGGCTGGCCTCTGCCTGTACCGCCGTGCCACCTTGGTGCCCATGCCGCAGAGGATTCTGCAATACAAAGGAGCTTTCAGTCACTTCCTTGGTTTGGAGTATCTGGTCAGAGTAATTCAGAATTATTAAAAGGTCCATTTGCAAAGAAAACGCACACACAAAGTAATGTCCAGCACCTTGCTAGAAAGTATTATTTGGTTAGTCCCTTTTAATTCAAGGAACATGTAATAATACTAATACTAAAAATGACGCAATCATCGCATATTAATGATGAATGATTATCATTATGAAGAGCCACTGCAAGCAGGTGTGAAGCAATGCCCCGTGAAAAGAAATGGAACGTCGTCCGCGGTGACCCACAACTCCTTTAAGGCTGCAATCCTGTACACACTTATCTGGGAGTAAATCCCATTGAACACAATGGTACTTACTTCCAAATGGACAAGTAGGATAGCCCTGCAGTCCCACTACAGGCCACTCCTTCTTTTCCCACGACAATATCCCGGGGTGGGCTGGTGGAGGGGCGGCCTTCGGCCCAAGACCTCTCCAGGCTGTTCCTGGAGGGATCGTGAATAGTGTTCCAGTTCGGTGGATATGTTCCATTTCATGCCTGCCTCATGCCCCGTTTTTTCTCTTGGTCATCACCTTTGCTGCTATCTACGTTTCTCATGGAAGGTACAGGGTTTTCTGACTGTGCCCTTCGCTGTAGTCTCTGTCTCCTGATGTGGGCTGTTCCCTCGATGGTGAGCAGGGAGCAGGACATGGGGCTCTGCTTTGGGTTGCTCTTTCATCTCCTGTTGGAGTGGGTTCCTTCCAGACTTGCAAGTCCCTGGACTGGGCTTGAAAATTGTGAACACTCTGCCCATCAACAGGGAGCCTGCGGCTAAGCCATACCTCTTGGAGTTCCTCCGGGAGAAGTCAGGGGAAAACAGCTCACGGTAAGTGTAACAGCTGTGTTTTTACTGGAGACATAACCAACTCACGTCTCAAGGTAAGCCGGCTGAGGTCAGCCCCATGGTCAGCACCGCTTGCAGGAGGAAGGAGGAAGAAGAAGGGAAGGGAGAGGGAGAAGACCAGGAGAAGGCAGGAGGACCTCTCAGGGAACCCCTCCCACCTTGCTCAGGTACATATTAGCCCTTCGAGTTCAGGTTCAGTGACTCATGGCCCTAGTCCCTCCAACATAAACTCCACTGAACACATTAGGACTTCCTTCTGAGTAAACACAGCTAGGATCCTACTGTCCACCAGAGGGGTTGGGTCCAACCCCAGACCCCCTCCTGAGCCTTGAAGGACAAACTGGATGTGCAAACAAACAGCAGGTGAAAACATTTCACCGCATGATCCCCTCCTACCGCCTGCACATCGAGCCCACTAGAATCCCTCTCCCACACACAGCAAACCGCACGCGTCAGCACGAGCGACAGACCAAGGCGGCATCGGCCCCCCGCCCGCTGCTGCCACTGCCGTGGCCAGCCCGCCGGGGACGCAGGCAGGCAAGGAGCGGGGACAGGCAGCAGTGTGGGAACACGGGGAGGAAGCTGAGGGGCTGGCTGGCTGGGGACAGTCGAGTGGCGAGGCGTGGCGTGGCGGCTGCTCTGGGGCTGGAAGGCGGAGGAGCCGAGGGCTGAGGAGGAGACTAGGGGCGCTGAGGAGAGGGAAGGGGGCTTAGTCCCGCCACAGTGCTGACTTCCAGACAGAAGGGTCCCTAGTGGAGATCCCCTCCTGGGACCAGGCGTTGCTCCTGAAACCACCCCCAGGAAGATGGCGTGCACATCCCCAATGAGATGAAGGGACGTGTTGCGTGAGCCTAATAAGAGCGTGGGGTCCATGAATACTGGGAGGTTGCTCCATTACTGACCCATGTGGAATGCTTACGTCATACAAGGTACTCCTTTCTTAAAAACACAAAACATTTAAATGCAATGCACGCCATTTCAGGCAACAAATAAAACCCTTTCACCTTATTAGGTATCAGCTGCAACCCATGAATCTCAACCAGAAAACCGCCAATGCAACAGCAGTAAATTCAGACTCCAGCAAAGGAGAAGCAGGAATGCAGCAAGTCTTCTCCTCCTTTCTAATGACTTTCTGTGAGGCCCTAGGCTGGTGGGCCTCCCTGGGAAGCGAACGAGGCGTTCGCCTGCCTTCGTTTGCGCAGAGGAAAGGAAGAACGGAAGATCTCCTTTGGTTGCAGATCACTGATTCCTCTTCATTTCATTCCAAAGGAGGCGAGGAAGTGGCGTCGGACACCCGCCAACGGGCAGATGTCCCAACATCTCTGGAGCTCCATGCCCCAGAGGAATTAAATCAGGTCCCGGCTAAGAACGCTGCGCTGAATAGTGAGTGCCAAAGATTCAGAAGGCGACTCCACACACCTGCCAAGCGGGGCTTGCTTGCGGAATGCCTGTTGGTGCACAGTCTCCCCGAGCTTTTCCCGTCGCTGTCGCAAAGGGCACTACCCCCCTGTGACACATTCCTTTGAATGGGCTTTGAGGAATGCAGCTCACCGAGGCCCTCTATTTTGGAAGAGTATTTTTTAAATCTGCAAGTGATGACCACAGATCCAGATCCATAGTCCCAAATCTCCCCTGGAATCAATCCGTTAGACGCTGTGGGTTCACGGGTCTCGTGCTGCTTTGCTGTCTTGCCCAGTCTGGAGTGTGTTTCCCTCATTTCATGTCAGGTATGAAAATTGCCCCCCTCTCCAGAAATGAGGACACCCAAGGCGTACATGGGATCAACAGGCAACAGCTTTAGTGACCTATCAGAATCGGCAACAGGAGGAAACAGCTTAGCCACCAGCTCACAGCCTTCCAGTACAGGCCCCTGCACCGCAGCGGAGAGCTGGGAGAACAACACTCCTGCTCTCAACCTGGCCTGGGCAATTCCCCACCTTGCAGCCTCAGGCCCACTCCCTCCCTGCCCACGCCAGACCCGCCAGCAGCACCAATGGGAAGAGAGCCCATCAGCTGCCTTAAATACAGCAACCCCCCCCCCCCCGCAGCATGAAGGAGGTGAAAAGGAGCTCCCTGGATGCCAATTGCAAGCCCCCCCCCCCGCCCAACGCCCTGCTTAGCCCTGGAACCAGCGACTCCCCCCCATGCCACACCACCCACGGGGGGTTGGGCGAGTTGCCATGCGGAGGAATGCTCTGAGCTGGTGGGAGGCAGATCCTCCCGTGTTTCTTCCTGGTCTCGGCGGCGGGGGAAACTCCTCCCATGCTGCACGAGGGGCAGGTGGAGCCCCCTCCGAATTGTGGGAATCGGAGAATTGCTCTCACGTTCTGCCCGCAAAGTAGCAAAGGTTCCTTGTCCTGTAATCATGGGCTCCACTTTCTCTCTCTCTTTCAGGGGTGGACACAGTGAATAGGCACTTAGCGGCACAGTGCCTGAAGGCCGGGGCAGCCCCGGTGGATTTGTTTCCCCGGGAGCAAAGATCAGGCCTTAGCCAGAAAAGAAAATGCCCCGATCCTCAGTCCAAAGACGTGGGCAAACTCCCCAGGATCCCTCCAGAGCCCGGACCTCGCAGGAGCCACCCCCCTTCGAAAGCACCACCAGAGCCTCCCATGAATGGGAAAAGAAAATCAAAGTCAGCCGAAGGAGGACCTTCCCCAAAAAGGCTCCCCACAAGTCTGGACCCAGATCAGCCCCCAAGACATCCGGGAACGGGAAGCACTTTGGTACCTGGGGAAAGTCAGGAAGGGCACAAACATGAGGGGACAAGATCTGAGCCTGTGCCATCTGGGGCGACGGGGGGAGAAACAGTCCCCCACAAGACCGAGGAGCCTGGGGAGAGTGCCCCCGTGAAGACTGCCGGGGTGGCCGAGGATGTTTCTCGGCCCCAGCGCACCCCGAGGGATCGGGGCTCTGAAGAACATCAGTGTAAATATCAAGGCAAAAGACCAGGCAAGGGTGAAGGCCAGTCTCCCTGGGGCGAGGGGGAAAAAGAGAGGCGCCAAGCCGGAGCCGGAGGAAGCCTGGAAGCACGTCTCCAGGCGCAACCTGGCTTTGCCCGTGGCAGAGCCTGTGCAGGGCTTCTCCCCACTGGGGCAGAGCAGAGCTCCATCCCTGCCTCTGCAGAAGCTTCTTCCAGTTCCTTCTCCCCGCGCCGTTCCCCAGACGCTGCTGGCCGTGCCCGAAAGAGCTGTGCCTGCGCCTCTGCCAAGGCCACCATCGTGCTCACTGCCAAAGCCATGTCCAGCCTCACAGCCGCCACCGAGCTCTTTGCCACGGCCGCCACCGAGCTCCCTGCTGAGGCCCCTGCCAAGCTCTTTGCCGAGGCGAGTGCAGGCTTGTGTGCCCAGGCCAGCGCCGACCGCTTTGCCACAGCCAGGGCAGACAACGTTGCCAAGAGTGGTGGAGATCTGCTTTCCGAAGCCAGTGCCGACCTCTGGGCCGAAGCCAGTGCCAGCCCCTTGGCCCAAGCCGCTGCCGAGCATAGTTTCCAAGCAGCTGCCCAGGTCATTGGCGAAGCCACCGCCTTGCTCAGTGACTGGGCAACAAGCAAACTCGTTGCCTCAACCGCTGCCACAATCTGTGTGCAAGCCGGTGCTGAGAACTATGCTTCACCCGGCAGTGGCGCACCCCTCTCAGCCAAAGCCACCGTCGGCTCAGTTTCCCCACGCCGGCGGGTGGAGAGGGCAGGCCAGGGTGGCGGGCAGAACACCCGGTCTCCCCACCAGGCCAGCCGGTCCCGCAGAAAAAATCCGGAAGCCAAGCAGCACGGGCACACCCACTCTGGCGAAAAGCCAGCCTCCGGGGGACGACCCTCCTGCCTCTCCACCGCACAAGGAGGACACGTCCAACCCGTAGAGGACCCCCCTGGTGGCCTGGAGGCCTCGGAGCCTGTAAGAGAAGAGCAACGGCCCATCTGAGAGATGGTGAGCGGAAAGCCCAGAGGGGCGGGAGCGGGCAGCCGCTGGACGTCGGCGGGGTGAGGGCAGCTTTCCATGGGGCGGGAGGGAGAAGTGGATATATCCATTTGGCACGGCTGCCCTCAGCATCACCCAGAGGGCAGTTAAATATATATAGGTGTATATATGTGTGTGTTTGTAACTGGTTAGATTAGAAGGCTGGAGCAGTTCCTGAGTTGCCTTGAAGATCACATTTGATTGCAGTATGTTATATACCACTATAAAATATTTCTAGCTGATTTAATGGTTTATACTTGTCATATTATTTTATTTGGTTGCTTATTTACTATATCACAGGCATAAAATAATTTGCTATTTTTTAATTTTAATACTGTCCCAATTAAATCTATACTTTCTCGTTGTGCTCCTTTTTATATCCATGTGTGTATTAGGCTTATAAATTGTTCCTGTCCATTAATAGTTACATATGCATTTCTGCAATGTCATATTTATCTTAGCTCTTGTATATCTCCCTCATCAGTAGCTAGTGTTCATTTGTATATTGGGTTCCTGCTAATGGTCTTTTAATTTCACTGCTAGCATACCCGGGGTCAATGCGGGGCTCGGGGCACCCTTTATTCGTCTTCCTTCTTCTTTATGGGCTTGTCTTTATTCGTCTCTCATCATCCTAGAACTTGGGTTCATCCAGTGAAAGTGATTGAAAAGAGAGTGGGGACAGAGAAAAGGATGCATAGGAAGCATCCTTCACACAACACAGGGTTTTTTTTTAAGGAACACGCTGCCACAACACGTGGTAGAGAGTACTAGCTGAAACAGCTTTAAAACAGGGGTGTTTCCCCTTGCGTCTAAGGGATGCCAAAAGCTGTGGCTTTTGTTTGTACCCTGATTCAGATCGTTTGCATGAATGTGGCAGACACTGGGCTGTGGCTGGCGCACATCTCCCACATCATCCCTGGTTGAGTTTCCAGCCAGTTGAGATGACCCAAACACCGGGGAATGGTGAGCCTGAAATGGTAAAACCAGGACTCCGCTCCATCAAAGAATGCGGACTTAGGAACCATGGGATCTGAAGAAGGCCCTGATTCTGTAGGCACACAACCCCTCAGGCCCGTCTTATCTCTACAGCGATAAGGGTTAGGGGTTCACGGCCATTCTCCTCCCTGCACTGGGCTCAAGACATGTGCTTCTCCCACGAATCAGGGACAGGCAAACAGGCAGCTTGGGTGGCATTGCAGGGGGAAAGTGGTTGAGCGTGGAAAGGGTGAACTGCTCTCAGCCATGGCTTCTCTCCTGCAAGCTGGATGAAAACAGAACTAATTTCTTCCCATCCCTGCAAGGAAATCCACCTTCTCTTTGCCCCATGGTAGCTCCCCGAACAGCTCTAGGAACACAGGGAGCTGCCATGGGCATCCACAGAATTGTTTGCAGAGGGGGCAAAGCTGGTGTGTGATTGTAATTGACACACATGGCAGTCGCTGCGGCGACACAGCTGTGCGTTCCCCTTGTGTGTCCGCACACGCTTTGTTGCGTAGAGTCATATCCCATGACGTTTAGACGGCTGCACAGAGTGGCAGAACATCCTGGCGACTGGTCAGCCCTCATGCAGAGGAGTGTTCCAGTTCCCCTGCACACAGGAGTGATACATCCGTCAGCGTGAGGGTCACAAGAGTCATACATCAGCGTGGGAGTCGGAGTGCCTGGTTCGAAAGGGGAGCCGAGATGCAGCGGGCAGAACGGAGACCTGATGGAACGGAGGGGGCCAGTGGGAACCGGTCAAGTCTGGACAGACGCTCCAGAGGAAAGACGGGCGGACGTCCTGGGTCGCTCTGTAAAGTAGAGTGTCCAGCAGACTGAAAGAGGCAGACATGTCCTCAGAAGCGCTGTGGGTGGCAAGACCAGGCTCCAAAAGTAATTTAGCACTGGGGACATGCCATCGTTCCTGGAGCAGAATACTCAAGGTGCTGCTGAAATGGAAAATGAAATCAGCGAGGCCTCCAAAGGAGGAAGTGTTGTAATGCTGGGGGGCTTCAGTGACTCCCACATGGACTGGATACATGCATGTTCCAGTCACAGAACCCTAGAACCATAGAGTCATAGAACAGTAGGGTTGGAAGGGGCTTAGAAGACCATCGAGTCCAACCCCCTGCTCAGTGCAGGAATCCAAGTCAGAGCTTCCCTGACAGGTGGCTGTCCAGCCTCGTCACGAATGCCTCCAGTGTGGGAGCCGCCCGCCTCCCCAGGTCATTGGTTCCCTTGTCGTATTGATCTAACAGTCAGGACGCTCATCTTCGTCTTCGCAGGGATGGTAACACGTTGAGCTTTACATCACCCTCACAGGGTGGGAAGATATGGTGATTCAGTCATCTTTATGGACTCTGGACATCCCCTCCGCCTCCACGTTGGCTCTTCCCTTGATATGGGTCACCCAGAAAGCGTAGTCTGGCAGCGCCAAACTCCACCGCAACAGCGCTACATCAACCCACTGGGGGAGGTGATCCAGAGGTACAGACTGCAGGGTCGCCAATATGCGGGTGTCACCCAGGTCCTGTCTCCTGTTCATCCAGTCCAGGTGAGGCAGGGGATGCGCTGAACCTGTGCCTGGCTGCAGAAATAGACGGGATGAGTGCCAATCAACGGAGACTCAATCCAGATACGACGGAGGTTCTGTTAGCGGGTGGTTCTTCTGCCCAGTTGAGTGATATTCACCTGTGCTGGGGGGGCTGCGCTCCTCTTAACCGATCAGGTCTGTAGTTTGAGGGTGCCCTTCAATCCAGCACTGTCATCGGAGGCACAGGTGGCCAGGGGAGTGACGGGCGCCACACCTCGGGGCGGGTTGTCTGAGCAGGGGTGCACCTTCCCCCTCTCAGATGAGAACAGGCAACAGGCCAATCTGCTCAGGACTTCATAGAGCCTTTACCAAGGCCTTTCTCTCTTGGCAGCAAAGTACGTTTCTCGCAGTACAGAAAGAAGCATCCCTTGTCAAGTAGGAGGTACGCAGTGTGAAGAGCAACCACTGTGCATTGCTCCAGCTTCTGTCAGTAGCAAGATTTGTGGCCTTCACTGTTTGTGAATACAGCTATGAGAACCAACCCTGAAAGTGTGACAATTGCCAACTCTCTAGCAAATCGGTGTACTTGTGCTGTTAATTCCTGCATTCAGTCCTGCATATCTCTGGGGAAATTCACACCTGCCTGCCCGCCATGCTTCTGAAACCAAATCCAAAACACTTCACCCCTTGCATTTTCATAGATTCCAAATGCCCTTGTCCATTTAACAACGAAACAAATCATTGCTGTTGCCTCCATATACTGCTGTCTATTAAGCAATCAAACCAGATACAGTATTGCGTTTGCATGACAGATGCAGAGCAAAAAGACACAGCGAGAAGATAACAGTAACCGATAGAACAGTGGGATAGAGCATTATGCATAGGATTTCAGATCCAGTGGTACTCCAGTGTACAAATATATCCCGCCAGTGACTTCCAGTAAACGTTTACACTTGCTTAGACCACGTTAAAAATCTCATTCCCATCTCGACAGCATCATTTCAGCACATGCAGCATCCCTCCGCAAACATTCGGTTTAGACTGCCCTTTCTTGTCTCGTGAAGTACCCCTTGCCGATACAGAAAGAAGGTGGGGCCCAAGCCGCGGTGCATTTTCAAGCACGTGGCAACACAGGCAGTCCCCAGCCCACACCTCTCCCCCTTCTCAGTGACTTGGCCAGGCATCGCATCGTGATCTTTGCACGGGAGAAGCGGCTGCTGTTGCAGCGGTCAGGGGGACGCAGAGGACCATGCATGCCCTCAGCTGACCCTGAGGGAAGGCATTCGATGACGCAGAGGAGAAAGAAGGTTCGCACCCCCAAAAGGCAGGAGCCGTAGGCACAAAGGCAGATATAAATGCACTTCACTAAAGCAAAACAGAAGCAAAGTTACGGAGTACATTCAGCACAGTCATGTACTTAATGTGGGGGGTTGGACTCAATGGTCTTGTCGGCCCCTTCCAACCCTGCTCTTCTATGATTCTGTGGCTATCCACATGTCTGCAACTCGCCTAATTCTAGGGGTGTACGAATGGTGGACCTTCAGTGCTGCTTGACATCCGCACTTTGCGGTCAGTGCGCCATTCCGCCATTCACAAGCCCCCGGATTTCTCCTCTTTTTTTTCCGCTCCAAAAATTACAAAGATAAATCCGTACCGAGAACCGTAATTCCGGTGCCCAGCCCTCTCCGTGAGTCTGCTTAACTTCCGTAAGAATCGCTATTTTTCGTAAATATTTACGTGGTTTTTTTTTTATTGAAATCCTCCGTCTCCGGTTACTTTCAGCCAAAACACTTCCTCTTGCTAGGGGCTTCCCAAATGAAGGTTGTGTGAAGTGTTCCTGAGCAATAAACTCCTTGTTTAAAGCAACAGTGTTTTAAAGAAAGAAAGAAAGAAACTTTTAAAATGACCATGACTGTCCAGGACCAGCATGGTCATTTTAAAAGGTTTTTTCTTTCTTTAAAACAGTTTTTATTTACGAAAATTCCTCGACCCTGTGCGGACGATGAAAAAAAAGCCGCATGACTGCTGGCTCCGCAGGACCTCGCGGCACCGTTCCGCAGAGGATTCCGTGGCAAGGACTGAAGGGAACTCGATCCCATTTCAGTCCGTGGCGGGATTCTCTGGCAGCCCTACCTAATTCAAACCATCGTGGCAGCTCCACCCCCAGGGAATAGCTCAACAGGTTCTACCCTCCCCCTACGCTACCACCTCCCCCACCTTTGGGGGGCTACCTTGGGCAAAAGACCTACGCTTTCTGCCCCACACACAGTGTTAGCGCCTCTCGAGATCTTGGGGCCTCCAATTACAAATTTGGGGGAGGGGCAAGGTCCATGTGCACTCACAGGGTATCTGTCCCCCCACAAGGACCTTTGTTACATTTAAGATCCATTTAGCAAGCACTGTGGGCAACCCCCTTCAGGCCACGGGCAGATGTTCCCAGTGTGATGTGATGTTGAGCTTGTCCATTGTCTTCCTCCGCACGTTCACAGGCCTGAGTTAAGTCAAATCTCCACACGGCCACAACTTGCCATCGCACCTTTGTCCTGGCTTCCACAGGACGCATTATCTGACACAGGGCCATGCGGTGCAGAAGGCAGGCTTACGTCACCCCAGCCAGCGTTCTTCCTTCCCCTCACCCAGGTGGCCGGATGTCACTCCTACCCTGGTTAGATGTCTTCCACCCTGACAGGTCAGGGTACCGCTTGGGAGGCTGCAAGCTCGGGGAGGTCTCGGTCCCCTGAACCCTCACCGGTTGGCGCTTTTTACACAAGGTGGTCAGAGGGGCCGCTGTGGAAGTGAAATTAGGAGGAAAGCGCCGGTGATTTCCAGCCAGCGCCAGGGGGGACAGAACCTGCTCTTCATAGTTGGCAGGGGCCATTGCTGGACGGCCTCTACTTTGGCCTCCACAGGCTTCGAATTTCCACTCCTGGCCTGATGCCTCAAAGAGGTGACCTCCCCCCATCCCAACTGACCCTTGGTGGCTTTGATAGTCAGCCCACTTCTTGCAGGCGCTTCGCCTCTTGTCTCACCAGACCCACGTGGCCTCCCAGGTCGGACTACAAATGGCAACGTCGCCTAGGTAGGCGCGGGCCCAGCCCCTCGGTCCATTCACCAGCCCATCAATGACCTTGCGAACGGTCTCTCACGCTCCCGGCACGCCGGACGGAAGCCCTGTGCAGGAACTCGTGGGTAATAACCAGCACAGCTGGGAAGCCCAGGGGCTCTGGCTCTCTTCAGTAGCCCCCAAGCCAGCATTTCTTGCAATCCCCTGGCCACCGATTTAGCATGCTGTCCAGTAGCCCAGTAGCGGGGAGACTGAATAGGCCGATGGTCTCCGGCCAGAAAGACAACTCAAACAGAAAGACACACGGGAAATCAAACACAGCTTCTGCTTCCACCCTCATATGCTGTAGGAAAAGCCTCACCTGTTGAAGTTCTGCCTGTCATGCGCCTGGCGCAGGAGTCCTGGGCCCTCTGCCCCTGCGAGGCACTCAGCGGCGCCTTCCCTTTGTGAGGCCCTCGGCTGGAGGCCGGCTGGAGCCGAATGGCGCCCGAGGCCTCGCAGTGCTGAGGCAAGAGGCAGCCGGGCGGAGGCGAGGAGGCGGAGGCGAGGAGGCGGAGGCCGCTCTCGGAGGACTGCCCAGCAGCCGAGGCCTGTGTGGGGAGCAGGTCGGCCCGCCTCAGAGGCACGAGCGGGCCTTCCACGGGCGATGACGGCCCTCTGTTCCCCAGACCTGTCTCCTCCCCTCGGGGTGGGGGACATTTACCCGGCACGGGCGGAAGCCCTTCTCGGCTCCTTCCAGGGTCAGAGGCAGAAAGGGCGGGGGGCACGGAGCAGCCTTGGTGTGTCCCCCTCCCTCCTCCACGCAGCCACTCCTTCTGTTAAGAGTCGGGGAGACGAATAAAGTCCAAAGGTTTCCCCCTAAACTGGCACGCCAGCCAGCCCCTGCTTTGCTCGTGAACGGGGCAGGAGCAGGAAGGAGAAAGACGGCCGCTCTCCCTCCTCCGCCTTAGAATCTCGCACGGAGGGCATCAGCCACACGTGAGGGGAGAGTGCCTGTGGGCATGCGCAGAGTACTATCTCCCGCCACGGAACCACTTTGGCCAGCTCCCAAAGGCAAAGGGCGCCGCTCTCGGGCAAGCTTGAGTTCCTCGCTCGTCTACGGTTACAAGTTCAGTGCTTGGGACTGAGTGTGTAAAATAGGACACCCGGGGCGGCGAGGTGGCCCCCCAGTTCTGAAGTCTCAGGAGAAGATGCAGACTTAGCACCTCTCTTGAGACCAGCCTGAAGCATCCCTCTCTGCCCTTCCCTCCACTTTGCATTTCAGTGAAGAAATTTATTTATTTATGTTTATTTATTAAATTTCTTAAGCACCCATCTGGCTGGTCACCCAGCCACTCTGGGCAATGTACAACATTAAAACAGTTCAAAACAATAAAATTCAACGTTAAAAACATCACATTTCTAAAATTACCCTAAACCACCCTAAACGCCTGCCTGAACAACTACGCTTTTAATGCATGGCGGAAGCTCATTAAGGGGGGCCATGGTGGAGTTCCCTAGGGAGGGAGTTCCACAGAGTGGGGGCCACCACAGAGAAGGCCCTCTCCCTTGTCCTCACCAGCCTTGTCCTCACCTCATCAGTCCTGGCTGATGGGACAGAGAGAAGGCCATCCGAGGCTGATCTTGTTGAGCGGCCTGCCTGGTGTTGCTGGAGGTGCTCCTTGAGATAGGCTGGGCCGGAACCGTATAGGGTTTTCAAAGTCAAAACCAACACCTTGAATGTGGCCCGGAAAACAACTGGTAACCACTGCAGCTCCTTCAGCACTGTGATCTCGCCAGCGGCTGCCTTTAATCAGGCGAGCCGCTGCATTCTGTATCAGCTGCAGCTTCCGAACCTTCTTCAAGGGTAACCCCACCTAGACCGCATTGCAGTAGTCTAAACGAGAGGAGACCAGGGCATGTACTACCGATGGGAGCAGATGGTCGGGAAAGAAGGGGCGCAGCCACCGTATCAGATGGAGTTTGTACAGCGCTGTCCAGCTCACAGCTGACCCCTGAGCCTCCATGGACAGCTGGGAGTCAAAAATGACCCCCAGGCTGCGGACCTGGTCTTTCAAGGGTAGCCGTAGCCCATTCGACACCAGGTCAACATCCCCCAGCCTCCTCTTGTCTCCCACCAAAAGTACCTCGGTCTTGTCAGGGTTCAGCTTATTCCTCCCCATCCAGCCACTCACCGTCTGCAGACATTTGGACGGGGATTCTACGGCCAACTTGGTGAAGATTTGAACGGGGGGCAGAGCTGTGTGTCATCTGCATACTAAGGGCACTGCACCCCAAACCTCCTGATGATAGCCCCCAGCGGCGTCATATAAATGTGAAACAGCATCGGGGAGAGGATGGAACTCTGTGGCACCCCACAAGTCAGTGGCCATGGATCCGAAACCTCCTCCCCCAGTGCTACCCTGTGGTACCTGCCGGAGAGGAAGGACCAGAACCACCATAATACGGTGTCTCCAATGCCCTGCCCCTCCAGGCGGTCCAGGAGGATACCGTGGTCAACGGTATCAAAAGCCGCTGCGAAGTCGAGGAGAACAAGGAAGGAGCATTCGCCCTTATCCAGAGCCCTCCTCACATCATCCAGCAAGGCGACCAAGGCCTTTTCTGTCCCATGCCCAGGCCTGAATCCCGGCTGAAATGCATCCAGATAATCGGCCTTTTCCAAGTGTGCCTTCAACTGCAGCGCCATCACCCGCTCAATCACCTTGCCCCAAACTGGCAGATTCGAGACTGGGCAAAAGTTGTTCAGAACTTGGGGATCCAAGGAGGGCTTCTTTAAGAGCGGTCTTATCACTGCGTCCTTGAGGGCTGATGGCATCACTGCCTCCTCAAGGGAGGCGTTCACCACCGCCCTGATCCCCTCACCCAGCCTCTCTCCGCAGCTCATAATGAGCCAAGATGGGCAAGGAGCAAGGATACAGGTGGTCGGCCTTACAGATAAAAGCACCTTGTCCACTTCCTCAGAAGGAAGAAGCTGGAACCGATCCCACAAAACCGGTTTGCCGCAGACCGCCTCTCGCTCACTAACTGTATGCACAGCGCACCGAGTAACACTCCTAATCCGATCACTTTCATCCACAAAGCGCCTTGCCAAGGCCTCACAGCAGGAGGCCTCAGAATGCTCCAGCAGTTCTGGAGCAACTGGACCGACCAGGCTCCGGACCACTTGGAACAGCCTCCTGGGACAGCACTCTGCAGACGCGATAGAGGCAGCATAACATTCCGTCTTTGCTGCCTTCACCGCCACGTGATAGGCTGAAGATACAGCTGTAGCCCGTGTCCGATCGCCTTTGGAGCGAGACGTCCGCCACCGGCGCTCTGGCCGTCTCACCTCCTCTTTCAGCTCGTAACTGCGGATTGAGGCATGGTGCAGCCCGAGCCCTGTGTGTTTGTTTCTTTATGAAAAGTATTCATTCACATTCCATTTTTTAAAAAATGCTCAAGGTCTTCAAGTTTTGTAAAACAACAACAACAACACACACACCTTTCCTCAATATTAAGATTATGACTTTGTGAACAGACCACTGTTAAAGAAGCCCTCCTTGGGTCCCCGAGATGTGAACAACTCTCGCTCGGTCTCGAATCTGCTCTTTGGGGGCAAGGGGATTAAGCCGATGGTGGCGTTGCAGTTGCAGGCACACTTGGAAGAAGCTGATTATCTGGATCCATTTCAATCGGGCTTCAGGCCTGGGCATGGGACAGGAACGGTCTTGGTCGCCTTGGCGGATGATATGGGGAGAGCTCTGGATAGGGGAGAATGCTCCTTCCTTGTTCTCCTCCATCTCTCAGTGGCTTTTGGTACTGTTGAACATGGTATCCCCCTGGACGGGTAGGGCATAGGGGACACCATATTACAATGGTTTCGTTCCTTCGTCTCTGGCAGGTACCAGAAGGTAGCACTGGGAGAGGAGGTTTCGGACCCTTGGTGTCAAGGGCTCCTTGGAGGCCTCTCTCAGTCTAATCCAGTAGCCAAGTCCAGACACAGACAAAGGGATTCCTTTCAAAGCTTTATTCTTCTTTTACAACTTAACAACTCTACAGGTAGCAACTAGATCTGAGCAGCAGAGTACCTATGCCCTAAGTTGAAACAGTTGGTCCCCGTTTGAAAGGGAATTACTGGCAGACCCCTGAACTTAAGGACTGGGGAGAGTCCCTCCCCTTTTCCCTTGGATCCTCTGGGCGCAGCCCTTGTTTGCGCGCCAACCGGGCACTGCGCCTCCTTTCCGCGCCCTCCATCTGGCGCCGCTCTCTGCGTCTGCGTCGCGCATCCACCAAGTCTGCTATCTGTGCTCGGTCACTCCCTGGACTGCTTTCTAATCTAGGAATGCCGGTGGGAGGAATCTCCGTCAGCTGTGGGCCCTGGGAAAGAGGAGCGCGCTCCTCTCCCAGGAGCGACTGCTCTTCCTCAGAATCAGAACTACTCTGGGATTCTATGGGCTCAGTGTCCACCCTGACATTTGGCTGCTCGCTTGCAGGCTGCCACAGGGTTCTATTCTCTCCCCAATGTCATTTAACATCTAGGTGAAGCTGCTGGGGGCTATCATCAGGAGGTTTGGGGTGCAATGTCAGCAATATGCAGATGATACGCAACTCTGCCTCTCATTTAAATCCTTGCCAAGGTTGGCTGTAGAAACCCTGTCCAAGTGTCTGGAGTCAATGAGTGGCTGGATGGAAAGGACCAAGCTGAAACTGAACCCCGACAAAACCGAAGTACTTTTTGTGGGAGACAAGGGGACATTGGGGGAGGTTGACCTGGTGTTCAATGGGGTGTGACTGCCCCTGAAAGACCAGATCCACAGTCTGGGGGTTATTTTAGACTCCCAGTTGTCCATGGAGGCTCAGGTGTCAGCCCTGAGCTGGACAGCGCTGTACCAACACCATCTGATATGGCGGCTGCACCCCTATCTCCCTAACCATCTGCTCCCATCAGTAGTTCATGCCCTGGTCTCCTCTCACCTAGACTACTGTAATGCACTGTATGTGGGGTTGCCCTTGAAGACAGTTCGGAAGTTGCAGCTGGTGCAGAATGTGGCGGCCCAGCTAATTAACATCGGGAAGATCACATCACTCCAGTGCTGAAGGAGTTGCACTGGTTACCAGTTGTTTTCTGGGCCCGATTCAAGGTGTTGGCATTGACCTTTAAAACCCTATATGGGTCTGGCCCAATCTATCTTACGGAGCACCTCCAACAACACCAGAGATGCCACTCAATGAGATCTGCCTCGGTAGGCCTTCCGTCTGTCCCACCAGCCAGGACAGCTAGGCTGGTGAGGACTAGGGATAGGGCCTTTTCTGTGGTGGCCCCCACTCTGTGGAATTCCCTCCCTCGTGACCTCCGCCATGCACCCTCTTTGATGAGCTTCCTCCAGGCTTCGAAAACCTGGCTGTTCAGGTGCGCATTTGGGGTTGGTTAGGGGGTTGGGGTTTTTTTTAGAGCAATGTTGTTTTGTTCAGTTGATGATGTAAATTTGTTGTATTTTGTGTTGTTATTTGTATTGTACGCTGCCTAGAGTGGCCGGGTAGCTGGCCAGATGGGCGGCTAATAAATAAAATAAATACATAAAATATGAAGACCATTTTAAAGACTACTTTTATAATATCGCTGGCTATTCCCTTTTCCCCACGAAAGAAAAAATGAAGCACATCTATCATTCTGTTTCATCCAAAATCACACCTGCACCAGAAGCCCTCTGGGTGGCCCTGCAAAGCTGACCAGGGGGTTGGGGCAACAAAGGCACTCCTTGCCCAGGGCGCTATTTATCCTGGGCCGGCCCTGGATCTGCACATCATTTACTTGACTTTACTTCTGGCTTTCTGAGGAACGCTGGCAAACCCTGAAGTGGCTGATGAGACTGGAAGGAAAGACGGCATATGGGCGTGGCGAAGACAAAGCAGGAGTTCAGTAGGGGTTGCTGACTTTTGAAGTGCCTTTTCCTCCTGCTGACAGCTGCACCACTGCTGCCTTTCCAGCATTTTTATTCAATCCAGAGTAAACAAACACTTGGCCAAAGTGGAGAGCAAAAGCCTGAGTCGGCTTGCCATCTTGGCTTCTGGGTGCCCAGGCAGCAAACTCTGTAGCCCCTCCAGGAAGGGGCAGGTGGAAACAGTCAGCACAGCTGGCTCAGGACCTGGGGGCCCGGTCCTGCAGGGACTGGGGGTCCGCCAGGCAGCAGGCCACAGGGAAGGACTGGTGGTGGTGGCGGCGGCGGCGGCAGCGGCAGGCCCAGCAGCAGCAGATTAAATTAAGCACAAGATGGAAAACATCCCAGACCTGCTGGTGCTTCGTTTCCAAGGACGTTTGGGGGAGAGGATTGCTGCACTAGCAGCCCCATCACGACTGCAGGACCACGTCCGTGTGGCTGAAGATTGTCCGGTTCCTGGACTCAGCGAATTCCAGGTCTGAGGGTGAGCAGCCTCCCCCGCCCCCCTTCTCCTCAGGTCGCCTGTCGGTCTCCCGTTTTGCGAAGGAGGGGAAACCTTCCCTGCTGCGAGGGGTCTTGCCACAGCGTTGGCAGCAGGTGATGCGCGAGAAGGAGCGACACTGGTGCTGCGGCTGCTGGGCAGGCGGGGAGGCGGCGTGGGCAAGGGGCTGCTCCCCCGGTGTGCTGCGGGGCCACCGGGGTGTCTGCTGGGGTAGCAAGGAGGTCCGGGGCCAGCCTGCCTTCCCGTTGCCACAGGAGGACCTGCCCATGCGGTCACTCCCTGGACAGAACTTTCTCCGCAAACACCGCGCTCTCCAAGGGAGCTGGTTCCCGCATTTTGGGAGGGGAGGGGGCCGTGGCTCCGTGGCAGAGCACCTGGTTTGCATGCGGAAGGGGCCAGGTTCAGTCCCTGGCCTCTCCAGGGAGGGCCGGAATCCCCTGCCTGGAACCCTGGAGAGCCACTGCTGCCAGTCAGCCTCGACAGCACCGGGCTAGGTGGCCCCAGGGTTTGACCCGGGATAAGGCAGCGTCCTATGTCCCATTTCAGGCACCCGTCTTCAAAGGGGGGCTCATCTAATTCTCTGCAGGGCTGAAAGCGGGGGGGGGGCCTCTCGGGGATCGGGTGAGGGGAGGGCAGGCATTGTGAGGGCACTTGTGTTCCAGGGGCACGGGCTAAGCAGAGGCTGAAACCCCGTGTTCGCCCCCCGCGAAATGGGCACGGAACGGAGCACCTACCTGCTGCCGTCCACGCTGCATTGCGAATGGCGGCCGCAGACGTCTTCCATATAGACGTGATAGGCTACGTAAATAATTACGTAGCCTATCACGGCTAACGCAGGGAAGCCATTTGCGTCCCTGTGGAAGCCGTGATAGGCTGTGTAAGTATTTATGTAGCCTATGACGGAAAAAAAAGGGAACGCAAATGGCGGCGGCTACGGCGGCCACCATTTGCGTTCCCTTTTTTTTTGCCATGATACCCTACGTAAATATTTACATAGGCTATTACAGAAAAAAAAAAAGTACGCAAATGGCGTAGTGGCCACCATTTGCGTTCCTTTTTTTTTTTTTACCGTAATAGGTTACGTAAATATTTACGTAGCCTATTACTGTAAAAAAAAAAAAGGAACGCCAATGGTGGCCACTACGCCATTTGCGTTCTTTTCTTTTCTGTAATAGCCTATGTAAATATCACGGCAAAAAAAAAAAGGGAACGCAAGTGGCAGCTGCTGTAGCCGCTGCCATTTGCGTTCAGTATTTTTTTTCTTTTGCTGTGGTAGGCTACGTAAATATTTACGTAGCCTATCACGGCTATATGGAAGAAGTCCCAACATATAGGGACACAAATGGCGATGGCTACGGCAGCTGCCATTTGCGTCCCTGCAGGCTATCCACCGGCCGGATGTCCGGCTGCAGGCAGCCCCGGAGGACAGCTCTGCGGAATCTCCGTGGAGTGGAGCCGGCTGGAGAGAATTTTGGGGGGAGGGATGGAGCGCCTCCCCCCCACCGCGAATGTCACCCTTCGAAAAGGTAAGTGACTTTCGTACATCCCTACCTCTCTCATAGGGGAGATGCTCCAGCCCCTTCATCATGTTAGTTGCCCTTTTCTGCACTTCTTCCAGCTCTGCAATATCTTTTTTTTAGCCGTGGTGACTAGGGATGTACGAAAGTAAATATTGGGGGGGGGGGATTACACCACATACCCCATGTTGAGCTCCCTGCATGAGAGGCGAAATATGTAATCAGTAAGCAAAACACTACCATCCCCAACAAATATTTAGAAAAGTAAATATTTATGTAGGCTAGAACGGTGAAAAATAAAGGAACGCAAATAGAGCCCACTACGCTATTTGCGTTCCCCTTTTTTTCGCCGTTTTATCTTACGTAAATATTTACGTAAGATAAATCGGCGAAAAATAGGGAACGCAAATGGCGGCTGCAGTAGCCGCCGCCATTTGCGCACACTGTGGGTTTTTTGTAAATTCTTACGTAGCCTATCACAGCTGCAAGGATGGCAATGGTGGTGGCAGAAGCCCAGCCGCAGCTGGCCAGGAGACCATCCGCTGCTGGAGCCGCCGCTGGGAAGCCCAGGGGCTCTGGCTCTCTTCAGTAGCCCCCAAGCCAGCATTTCTTGCAATCCCCTGGCCACCGATTCAGCATGCTGTCCGGTAGCCCAGTAGCGGGGAGACTGAATAGGCCGATGGTCTCCGGCCAGAAAGACAACTCAAACAGAAAGACACACGGGAAATCAAACACAGCTTCTGCTTCCACCCTCATATGCTGTAGGAAAAGCCGCACCTGTCGAAATTCTGCCTGTCATGCGCCTGGTACAGGAGTCCTGGGCCCTCCTCGGCTGGAGGCCGGCCGGAGCCGAATGGCGCCCGAGGCCTCGCAGTGCTGAGGCAAGAGGCAGCCGGGCGGAGGCGAGGAGGCGGAGGCCGCTCCCGGAGGACTGCCCAGCAGCCGAGGCCTGTGTGGGGAGCAGGCCGGCCCGCCGCAGAGGCACCAGTGGGCCTTCCACGGGGGGTGGCGGCCCTGTCTTCCCCAGACCTGTCCCCTTCCCTGGGGGTGGGGTGGGCGACGTTTCCCGGCCCGGGCGGAAGCCCTTCCCGGGCCAGAGGCAGAAAGGGCGGGGGGCACGGAGCGGCCGTGGTGCTTCCCCCTCCCTTCTCCTCAGAGCCACCAGCGCCTGCGAGAAGCGGGGTGACTATCCAAGCCACCAAGGGTCAGTTGGGCTGGGGGGAGGTCACCCCTTTGAGGCATCAGGCCAGGAGTGGAAATGCGAAGCCTGCGGAGGCCGAAGCAGAAGCCGTCCAGCAATGGCCCCTGCCCACTGCGAAGAAGCCGGCCTTGTCGTTCGACCCCGGCGTGGCCCAAGGGGACTCCTATGCTCGCCAGATCTTTGCACGGGAGAAGCGGCTGCTGTTGCAGCGGTCAGGGGGACGCAGAGGACCGTGCTTGCACCCCGCTGACCCCGAGGGAAGGCATTCGATGACGCAGAGGAGAAAGGAGGTTCGCACCCCCAAAAGGCAGGAGCCGTAGGCACAAACGCAGGTATAAACGCACTTCTCTAACGCAAAACAGGAGCAAAGTCACGGAGTACCTTCCGTAAGAATCGCTATTTTTCGTAAATATTTACTTTTTTAAAAAAATTGAAATCCTCCGTCTCCGTTTCCATTCAGCCCAAACACTTCCTGTTCCTCGGGGCTTCCCAAAAGAAGGCTGTCTTAGGTGTGCTGAGCGATACACTCTTTGTTTAAAGCAACGCTGTTTTAAAGAAAGAAAAAAAACCCTTTAAAATGACCATGCCGGTCCTGGAACACCCACAAACAAGGTGGTGAGTGCAATTCCTTTTGTAAAAAGACTCGCGTATTTATTATTGGAATATACTACACTGCATTCTTATTTAGTGAAATTTTGCGACTCATTTTAAAGGGAAAGAAACCCTTTAAAATGACAGAAAGCCGCACAAAACATCACATATGAATTTTAGAACAGATTTCTTTTGAATGGCCAGCTTGGGAAATAGGAGGGAACCAGCCGGACTAGCCCAGCCAGCCTCCCCCTGAGGATTTTGACCAGTCTGGGATGGATAGAGTGACCCGCCCCTAATCTGGCGCAAAATGTCCTGCATATTACGAGAGCGAGAGCAACCACGCTAGCCTTCATGTTGCGGGGGAAATCGTGGAAAGCTGTGAACACGCTGGAGAGGGCTCGGTAATCCTAGCTATTTCTATAGTTGAAACTTGGCTTTCTTCCACCATCCCTGGAGCTCTGTGACAGGCAGAAACTCAGTAGGTGGCCTTCCCCCAGCATTTAGAGGTGGGAACTGCACCTGTTGAAGTTCTGGCTGTCATGCCACTGAAGTACAGTCAGGATATCCACAGCTTCTGCTTCCCCCCTCATGTGCTGTAGGAAAAGCTGCACCTGTTGAAGTTCTGCCTGTCATGCGCCTGGCACAGGAGTCCTGGGCCCTCTGCCCCTGCGAGGCACTCGGCGGCGCCTTCCCTTTGTGAGGCCCTCGGCTGGAGGCCGGCTGGAGCCGAATGGCGCCCGAGGCCTCGCAGTGCTGAGGCAAGAGGCAGCCGGGCGGAGGAGGGGAGGCAGAGGAGAGGAGGCGGAGGCCGCTCTCGGAGGACTGCCCAGGAGCCTCTCTTCTCCAGACATGTCCCCTTCCCTTGGGGTGGGGTGGGGGGCACAGAGCAGCCATGGTGTGTCCCCTCCCTTCTCCACGCAGCCACTCCTTTTAAAAAGTGGGGAGATGAACGCAGTCTAAAGGTTTCCCCCTATGCTGTCACGCCAGCCAGCCCCTGCTTTGCTCGTGAACGGGGCAGGAGCAGGAAGGAGAAAGACGGCCACTCTCCTTCCTCTGCCTTAGAATCTCCCACGGAGGGCATCAGCTACACATGAGGGGAGAGTGCCTGTGAGCATGCGCAGAGTACTACCCCTCGCCCGGGAGCCCCTTAGGCCAGCTGCCAGACCTGGAGGTGGTGTGGCGCTTCCAAGGCAAAGGGCGCTGCTTTTGGGCAAGCTCGAGTCCCTCGCTCATCTACGGTTACAAGTTCAGTGCTTGGGATTGAGTGTGTAAAATAGGACAACTGGGGGGGGGGTGCCCACCCCCAATTTTGAAGCCTCAGGAGGAGGTGCAGATTTAGCACCTCCCTTGGAACCAGCCTGAAGCATCCGTTCCTGCCCTTTCCTCCACTTCGCATTTTGATGAAGAAATTTATTTATTTATTTATGTTTATTTATTAAATTTAGTAAGCGCCCATCTGGCTGGTCACCCAGCCACTCTGGGCAATGTACAACATTAAAACAGTTCAGAACAATAAAATTCAACATTAAAAACATCACATTTCTAAAATTACCCTAACCTACCCCAAATGCCTGCCTGAACAACCACGTTTTCAATGCGTGGCGGAAGATCATTAAAGAGGGGGCACGGTGGAGTTCCCTAGGGAGGGAGTTCCAGAGAGTGGGGGCCACCACAGAGAAGGCCCTCTCCCTCGTCCTCACCAGCCTAGCAGTCCTGGCTGATGGGACAGAGAGAAGGCCATCCGAGGCTGATCTTGTTGAGTGGCCTATCTGGTGTTGCTGGAGGCGCTCCTTGAGATAGGCTGGGCCAGAACTCTATAGCGTTTTCAAGGTCAAAACCAACACCTTGAATGTGTCCCGGAAAACAACTGGTAACCAGTGCAGCTCCTTTAGCACTGTGATCTCACAGGCGGCTGCCTTCAATCAGGCGAGCCGCCGCGTTCGGTACCAGCTGCAGCTTCCGAACCGTCTTCAAGGGTAACCCCACCTAGAGTGCATTACAGTAGTCTAAACAAGAGGAGACCAGGGCATGTACTACCGATGGGAGCAGATGCTTGGGAAGGTAGGGGCGCAGCCGCCGTATCAGATGGAGTTGGTACAGCGCTGTCCAGCTCACAGCTGACACCTGAGCCTCCGTGGACAGCTGGGAGTTGAAAATGACCCCCAGGCTGCGGACCTGGTCTTTCAAGGGTAGCCATACCCCATTCAACACCAGGTCAACATCCCCCAGCCTCCTCTTGTCTCCCACCAAAAGTACCTCAGTCTTGTCAGGGTTCAGCTTCAGCTTGTTCCTCCCCATCCAGCCACTCACCATCTGCAGACATTTGGACGGGGATTCTACAGCCAACTTGGTGAAGATTTGAACGGGAGGTAGAGCTGCGTGTCATCCGCATACTAAGGACACTGCACCCCAAACCTCCTGATGATAGCCCCCAGTGGCTTCATATAGATGTTAAATAGCAGCAGGGAGAGGATGGAACCCTGTGGCACCCCACAAGTGAGCGGCCACGGGTCTGAAACATCCTCTCCCAGTGCTACCCTGTGGTACCTGCTGGAGAGGAAGGACCACGGTGTCTCCAATGCCCAGCCCCTCCAGGCGGTCCAGGAGGATACCGTGGTCAATGGTATCAAAAGCTGCTGAGAGGTTGAGGAGAACAACGAAGGAGCATTCGCCCCTATCCAGAGCCCTCCTCACATCATCCACCAAGGCGACCAAGGCCATTTCTGTCCCATGCCCAGGCCTGAAGCCCGACTGAAATGCATCCAGATAATCGGCCTTTTCCAAGTGTGCCTTCAACTGCATCTCCATCACCCGCTCAATCACCTTGCCCCAAACTGGCAGATTTGAGACTGGGCGAAAGTTGTTCAGAACTTGGGGATCCAAGGAGGGCTTCTTTAAAGGCGGTCTTATCGCCGCCTCCTTGATGGCTGATGGCATCACTTCCTCCTCAAGGGTGGCATTCACCACCGCCCTGATCCCTTCACCCAGCCTCTCTCTGCAGCCCATAATGAGCCAAGATGGGCAAGGAGCAAGGACGCAGGTGGTCGGCCTTACAGATGAAAGCACCTTGTCCACTTCATCAGGAGGAAGAAGCTGGAACCGATCCCACAAGACCGGTTTGCCACAGACCACCTCTCGCTCACTAACTGTATGCACAGCGCACGGAGTAACACTCCTAATCCGATCACTTTTACCCGCGAAGCGCCTTGCCAAAGCCTCACAGCAGGAGGCCTCGAATGCTCCAGCAGTTCTGGAGCAACTGGACTGACCAGGCTCCAGACCACTTGGAACAGCCTCCTGGGACAGCACTCTGCAGACGCGATGGAGGCAGCATAACATTCCGTCTTTGCTGCCTTCACCGCCACGTGATAGGCTGAAGATACAGCTGTAGCCCGTGTCCGATCGCCTTTGGAGCGAGACGTCCGCCACCGGCGCTCTGGCCGTCTCACCTCCTCTTTCAGAGCTCGTAACTGCGGATTGAGCCATGGTGCAGCCCGAGCCCTGCTCAGGGGGAGAGGGCGTTTCGGAGCCACCCGATCTAATGCCCCAGTGACTGCGGCGTTCCAGCCACCCACCAGGGTCCCGACCGAGTGGCCGCTGGCGTGCTCCAGAGAATCCCCAAGCGCGTTCAGGAATCCATTTGGATCCATAATACGTCTGGGGCGGCCCATTTTAATGGGTCCTCCCCCCCGCGGAGGGGTTGTGGAACCGAGAAGTCCAACGTCACCAGTTTGTCCAACTTGGACAAATTGGAGTTTGTCCAACCCCTTTTGAGCCGTCCAAACTGGTGGCCATGGTAGCGACTTCCACAGTTTAACTCTGCGATGTGTGAAGAAGTGCTTCCTTTGGCCTGTCCTGAATCTCCCACCAATCATCTCCATGGGATGAGCCTGGTTTCTGATCCTTTGAGAGAGGGAGAATAATGTCTCCCCATCTGCAATCTCCACACCATGCATAATTTTGTAGACCGCTGTCATGTCTCCCCTCACCCTCCTTTTTTCCAAAATAAGCAATCCCAGCTGTTGGAACCCTCTCTCATAGGGGAGATGCTCCAGCCCTTTCATCATTTTAGTTGCCCTTTTCTGCACTTTTTCCAGCTCTACAATATCTTTTTTTTTAGGTGTGGTGACCAGAACTGGACACAGTATTCCAAGTGTGGCTGCACCATAGATTTGTATAGGAGCAGTCTGATATTGGCTGTTTTATTCTCCATTCCTTTTTTAATTATGCCTAGCATGGCGTTCCCCCCCCCCTTTATTTTACAGCGGCTGCATGCTGGGTAGACATCTTCACTGAGCTGTCCACCACAACACCAAGATCTCTTTCCTGGTCGGTCACTGCCAGCTCGGATCCCATCAGGTTATACTTGAAGTTGGGAATTTTTGACTCCCCTCCACTGCAAATGTCACCCTTCGAAAAGGTAAGTGACTTTCATACATCCCTAATTTGGCCTCCCTGGGATCCGTGGCGGAATTCTCTAACATCCCTAACACAAACTCTTTCCTGCCCGTGCTCAAATATGGCCTGGCATCTTTTGCTTGCTGAATCGTTCCCCTGTTTTTCGGTGCTGGTTCCCTTTGTCTGACAGTTGCCATGCTCCCAGTGGGAATATTAGGGTGTTGGAAGTGTTGCCATATATCCTTGGAAGGCCCGCTAAACAAGAGCCATCTTGCTCCAACAGGAAGGGGATGAAGAGGTCTACGGTGAAGTACGGCATGAGGCGTCTGCCGATCACATGGAAGGAGATGAGGCGGTTCTTCGCTGCGCCCTTTCAGTCCATGTGAGTCATCCAGAGGGAAACAGGGAGCTTTTGCCATTTTGTGGGAGGAGGACTGACAACTGTAGCTTTCGAGATAGGGAGCGGTCAGCATAAATTGGGCATCTTGAACGCCTCCAGTGGGAGAGCCCCCCCCAGGTCTCGAGGTCATTGGTTCCATTGTCGTAATGCTCTAACGGTCAGGACGTTTTTCCTGATGTCCAGACGGAATCTGGCTTCCGGAATCTGGAGGTGGGAACTGCACCTGTTGACGTTCTGGCTGTCATGCCACCGAAGTACAGCCAGGATATCCACAGCTTCTGCTTCCCCCCTCATGTGCTGTAGGAAAAGCCGCACCTGTTGAAGTTCTGCCTGTCATGCGCCTGGCGCAGGAGTCCTGGGCCCTCTGCCCCTGCGAGGCACTCAGCGGCGCCTTGCCTTTGTGAGGCCCTCGGCTGGAGGCCGGCTGGAGCCGAATGGCGCCCGAGGCCTCGCAGTGCTGAGGCAAGAGGCAGCCGGGCGGAGGCGAAGAGGCGGAGGCGAGGAGGCGGAGGCCGTCTCGGAGGACTGCCCAGCAGCCGAGGCCTGTGTGGGGAGCAGGTCGGCCCTCCTCAGAGGCACGAGCGGGCCTTCCACGGGCGATGGCGGCCCTCTGTTCCCCAGACCTGTCTCCTCCCCTCGGGGTGGGGGACATTTACCCGGCACGGGCGGAAGCCCTTCTCGGCTCCTTCCAGGGCCAGAGGCAGAAAGGGCGGGGGGCACGGAGCGGCCATGGTGTGTCCCCCTCCCTCCTCCACGCAGCCACTCCTTCTGTTAAGAGTCGGGGAGACGAATAAAGTCCAAAGGTTTCCCCCTAAACTGGCACGCCAGCCAGCCCCTGCTTTGCTCGTGAACGGGGCAGGAGCAGGAAGGAGAAAGACGGCCGCTCTCCCTCCTCCGCCTTAGAATCTCGCACGGAGGGCATCAGCCACACGTGAGGGGAGAGTGCCTGTGGGCATGCGCAGAGTACTATCCCCCGCCACGGAACCACTTTGGCCGGCTCACAAAGGCAAAGGGCGCCGCTCTCAGGCAAGCTTGAGTTCCTCGCTCCTCTACGGTTACAAGTTCAGTGCTTGGGATTGAGTGTGTAAAATAGGACAACGGGGGGGAGAGGTGGCCCCCCAGTTCTGAAGCCTCAGGAGAAGAAGCAGACTTAGCACCTCTCTTGAGACCAGCCTGAAGCACCCCTCTCTGCCCTTCCCTCCACTTTGCATTTCAATGAAGAAATTTATTTATTTATGTATGTATGTTTATTTATTAAATTTCTTAAGCGCCCATCTGGCTGGTCACCAAGCCACTCTGGGCGATGTACAACATTAAAACAGTTCAAAACAATAAAATTCCACATTAAAAACATCACATTTCTAAAATTACCCTAACCCACCCCAAACGCCTGCCTGAACAACTATGCTTTTAATGCATGGTGGAAGCCCATTAAGAGGGTCCATGGCAGAGTTCCCTAGGGAGGGAGTTCCACAGAGTGGGGGCTACCACAGAGAAGGCCCTCTCCCCCGTCCTCACCAGCCTAGCTGTCCTGGCTGATGGGACAGAGAGAAGGCCATCCGAGGCTGATCTTGTTGTGCGGCCTATCTGGTGTTGCTGGAGGCGCTCCTTGAGATAGGCTGGGCCGGAACGGTATAGGGTTTTCAAGGTCAAAACCAACCCCTTGAATTTGGCCCGGAAAACAACTGGTAACCAGTGCAGCTCCTTCAGCACTGTGATCTCGCAGGCGGCTGCCTTCCATTAGGCGAGCTGCCGCGTTCTGTACCAGCTGCAGCTTCCGAACCGTCTTCAAGGGTAACCCCACCTAGAGCGCATTACAGGAGTCTAAACGAGAGGAGCCCAGGGCATGTACTACCGATGGGAGCAGATGGTCGGGAAGGAAGGGGCGCAGCCGCCGTATCAGATGGAGTTGGTACAGCGCTGTCCGGCCTCCATGGACAGCTGGGAGTCGAAAATGACCCCTAGGCTGCGGACCTGGTCTTTCAAGGGTAGCCGTAGCCCATTCGACACCAGGTCAACATCCCCCAGCCTCCTCATGTCTCCCACCAAAAGTACCTCGGTCTTGTCAGGGTTCAGCTTATTCCTCCCCATCCAGCCAGTCACCGTCCGCAGACATTTGGACAGGGATTCTGCGGCCAACTTGGTGAAGATTTGAACGAGAGGTAGAGCTGCGTGTCATCCGCATAGTAATGACACTGCACCCCAAACCTCCTGATGATAGCCCCCAGCAGCTTTAAGGAGATGTTAAATGGCATCGGGGAGAGGATGGAACCCTGTGGCACCCCACAAGTGAGCGGCCATGGATCCGAAAAATCCTCTCCCAGTGCTACCCTCTGGTACCTGCCGGAGAGGAGGGACCGGAACCACCGTAATACGGTGTCTCCAATGCCCAGCCCCTCCAGGCGGTCCAGGAGGATACCGTGGTCAACGCTATCAAAAGCTGCTGAGAGGTCGAGGAGAACAAGGAAGGACAATTCGCCCCTATCCAGAGCCCTCATAGAGCCCCAAATACAGGCCTGACATCATGGCCATCCTTTCCTGTGATCAGCTCCGCGGTGGCTGCTGGATGGCCATGACGTCCTGTATCCCTAATGACCTCCAAACACAGCCAGCTTGGAGAACATCGCTCATGGAGAACCCCCCCCCCGAGACATGAAGTGGGGCAGGGGCTGGTTGCATGCATCGGCAGCTGTTTCTAGAAGCCACGAAAGAGAGAGGGAGAGGGAGGGAGAGAGAGAGAGGGAGAGAGAGGCAGGTGGCCACACAGGACACAGAGATGCTGCCCCTTTGTGCACTGACGTCTTTGGCCAGGGCTGGCTTAGTTAAAAATGAGCCTTCACAGCTGCCAGTCCTGGACACTTCTTCGAAGAAAGGTACCGAGGATTTGGAGGAATCCAGACTCTCCACTCCGCTCCACTCCGCTCCACTCTGCCAACTCCCGTCTTAACATGTGATTAGGGATGTCAGAGCATTCCGCCACGGACTGGAATGAGATCGAGTTCCCTTCAGTCTGTGCCACGGAATCCTCTGCGGAGCGGCGCCACAAGGTCCTGCGGAGCCAGCAGTCATGCGGCTCTTTTTTTTTGTCAGCTGCACAGAGTCGCAAAGTTTCCGTAAATAAAAACGCAAGGTAGGATATTTCGAAAAGAAATACGTAAGTTTAAAAACAGAAGAAGAATTGTGCTTACCGTCTTGTTTGTGGGTGTTCTTTTTCACTTGAAATCCTCCGTCTCCGTTTACTTTCAGCCAAAACACCTCCTCCTCCCCGGAGGACAGAGTTGCACAGAGTTGGTTCTCCTCTCCATTTTAGCCTCACAACGTCACCAACAAGCTGGATGTGGAAATAGAAAGCCTAGTAGGGGGAATAATACTCGTGCAGGTCTCCAGACCGGCACGGTCATTTTAAAAGGTTTTTTCTGTCTTTCTGTCAAACAGCGTTGCTTTAAGCAAAGAGTGCATCGCTCAGGCACACCTAGGGCAGCTTTGATTTGGGAAGCCCCGAGGAGGAGGAAGTCTTTGGGCTGAAAGTAATTACTGCACGTCTCAGGGCAGGGGAAAATATACCTAAATATCTATGAGAAATAGCCTTTCTTACGGAAGTTATGCAGAATTACGGCTGTCGGTACGGATTTATCTTTGTAATTTTCGGAGCGAAAAAAAGGGTATTCCGGGGGTTTGAGAATGACGGTACAGATAGGGGTGTACGAAGCCCCACTTACCTGGCTCCACCGGGTTCCGCTGGGGGGTGAGGCGCTCCGTCCCTCCCCCCGGAATCCTGGCCGGCCAGCTCCGCTCCACGGGGATTCCGCGGAGTCGCTGGCCGGCTCCACCAGCAGCCGGACATCCGGCCGCTGGCTAGCAGGGATGCAAATGGCGGCGGCCGTAGCCGCCGCCGTTTGTGTCCCTGTTGTGAGCCACGATAGGCTATGTAAAGACTTACGTAGCCTATCACGTCTGGGTTAAAAAAAAAAATGTGTACGCAAATGGCAGTGGCTACGGCCGCAGCCATTTGCGTTTCTTATTGTAGGCCGTCTTAGTCTACGTAAATATTTACGTACACTAAGATGGCGAAAATAAGGGGGAACGCAGATAGCGTCTTTACATAGCCTATCACGAATGGGGAAAAGCAAAAAAACAAAACAGACTGCAAATGGCGGCGGTGGCGGCTGGTTGGAAGTCCAGCCGCCGCCGCCGAAACCACCGCTGGAGCCACCGCCGTCCGGAACATCCGCCCCAGGTAAGTCTCGTCCCGGGGGGGATCTGCGGCAGGCGGGGGGGTGGCAGGCCATTCCGCCATGGAGTTCGGGGGCCCGAATACACTGGCATTCGGCCTCACCGAGATCCGTGGCGGAATTCTCTGACATCCCTAGGTACGGATCACTGGCTGCATATTGCGGAAGTCAAGCAGCACAGAAGGTACACAATTCGTACATCCCTACTACTCAAAACGGAACACAGTCCTCCAAATGGGGCCTGGCCAGTGCAGAATGGAGCAGAACTATGACTTCCCACGATCTGGAGACTATGCGTCCGTTCCGTTTGTCCCCCCTACTCCTTTCTCCCAATCCCCCTCTTCTACAGAACCTCTGGCCTTCCCCCTTAGTCCTCAGCAGAAACAGAGTCCAGCTGTGTGAAACGGCACTTGCTCATCCTAATTCCTTGTTTCCAAAGCCCCATCTGCGGATCTCTCTTGGATCACATTCTAGAGTGTGAGCTCCTTGCGGCAGGGACTGGTCTTGTTTGTCACTCTGTTGAGTTTACGCGCATGTAGATTGTACTATAGAAATAATCAAGATCTTGAACTTACTATGATTATAGTGATCTACTATTCTTGTTTAAACACAGTCTGTATATGACTTCTCTATCCAGTCGACAGCTGGTTTTCTCCTGCCAGCTCATAGGACCATGAGAAGAGCTGTGTTAGATCAGGCCAGGGGCCTCTCTGGTCCAGCATGCCGTTCCTGCAGGAGCCAGCCAGATCCCCTGAGAAACCCACAAGCAGGACATGTCACAACTGCTCCCTCATTGTTCCTCAGCGCGATGAACCTAGGACTGCCCCTCGAATGTGGAAATGGATCTGGAAAATTAACTTCCCAGAGGCTTACCGAGGGATATCTAGGGCGTCTATGGCAACGGTGAAATGTGAACTCGGGACTTTCTCATTCCTGGCACATAGACCACACAATGCTATTTCATTACTAGCCCCACCCCCCCACCCCCCAATTTACCACAACACAGGAATCAAGAAGATACCAAGAATAAAGGTAATAGGCATGACAGCAACTGGACCCGGCCATAGCTGGTGCCTGCTATTCACATTCACTAACTTGGACTCCGGAAAACTGAGGCAGAACGTGTTAGTCCGCCAGTCCAGCGAAAGCCAAAAGGGACTTCATGTGACTATGTTTGAAGCATCTCGGCATCTCAGACCAGGCCTTCCTCTCTGGAGGTCAAGGTGAAGGTCACTCATTGCTGGACAGACAGACGAAGGGCGCCTGGGAAGATGGGTTTTCTACCACGTAGCGTGAGTCACTGAGCACCTCTACACCAGCCCCAAATCCCGCATTCAAAACGGGACTTTCTGCTTCCATTCCAAAGGCAGGATCCCAGCAGACTCCCTTTACACGCGTTTCCCTTTCCCCCTCCCCTCCCGCTCCCCCGATCTGAGTCTTCCCTCTGTTTCACGATCTCGCTCCTCTTCCTGCAGCTTTTCCTTTTTCACAGGGGGAACTCAAGTGGAACACAAGCGGGCGATGCGATAGCTCATTACCTCCCATCTATTTCGAAGTGGAATATGGGCCATTGCGTGCAGGAGAGGCCCCGGAGGATAACGCCGTCACCTGCCGGGGCCGCAAACGTGCGTGAGTGAGCAATCTCAGGAGCGGGAGAAAAGCTCCGTGTGAAGACCCACGCCCTCTCCTCCCTGCCCAGCTCCGTTCTGGGCGGCAGCCCTGGGACTGCTCTTCCGCCACACCTTCCGCCGTGACGTCACCTTTCATCATCGTGTTCCGCTCTGGATATGCTCCTTCCGCCCCCACAATCCCTCGGTTGCCATAGGGACAGCAAGGAACCATTTTGCATCATCGCGATTCTCTTGCCTATTCCCTACCGGACGTTCGATCGGTTAGGAGTGTCGGAGTTCGTCTCTCCGTCGATTAGCCAAGGAGTTTCTCCAGTCGCCTTATCTGGACATTTTCTGGCATCATGGCAGGTAGGATATTCGGCCATCTGGGTGTTCAGAAGGAGCCTTCCTTTTCCATGGGGCTGATGGAGACAACAGCTGTGAGGTGATGGGACCACAGTTGGGGAAGGAATAGTCTTTGGGCGGGATAGAGCAGGTAAAATGCAGGGATGAGGAAACGGAGATAAGGTAAGGCAAGAAGGAGCAAGGAGCCTGCAAGTCCACAGCCACAATGCAGGGCACAATCCAGCAAAACAACTCCGTCCCGGCCGTGCCAGCGAGGCTTTGGTTAGCCACGCTTCAGGATAGCCCCCCGCCAGTCTCCCCCCAGCCCCTTCCACTCAGGCCAACCGCCAGTCCCTTTGGACTCCCGCTTGCACCATAACATTCTCTGGCCTGGTAGAATCCTGGGGTCGCCATGGGGACAGCCGCCAACCAGTCCGGCAGCCCTCGTGAGCATGCGGCACCAGCAGGAGGAACGTCGTGCCGAAGGTGCTGCAGAGGTCTGCAGGCCAGAACAGGAGCGTCCCAGCGAGACAAGTGGGGCGCGGGAGGGGCCTGCTTTGAAGCGTACCGCAGCCGGGAACTCCCTCACGGGCCGTAGGGGAAGCACCCTTCCTCGACCCTTCGTCCTCCTGCCAGCTGCAGAATCCTCATATCGGCCTCCTTTATGTCTGCGTGTCAGGGACACCGGGACCACGTATGTGAGCACTCAGGACCGCCGAAGTCTGTTCACTGGGCCTGAAGGGCTGACGGGTGCTGAGGCGGACCAGGCGGTGCAGTGGTTAATGCCCCGCCCCCTTGCTTTGTGTTGCAGATCGGGCCCCGAACCCACGGCCACGGGGAGGCTCGAGCCGCCAGCCCCGGAGCACCCCAGAGGGGACTGCCAGCTCTCCGCCCTGCGCCCCCGGAGCCTCCGCACCAGGCCTGAGTGCCGCTGGGCCGCAGCCTCCCGCCCCGGCTCTGCCTCCCCAGCCGGACCCAGGGAGTGCCAGCACCCACAGCTGCCCGTCCCTGGAAACAGTTCAGCTGCAGGGAGGTTGGGGGAGCCAGGATCACGCGCAGACGCCCAGCTCAGCAGCGCTTTCTCCTCCCCTCCATGGGTGGGCTGCAGCTGGCCAGTTCCCCGGGCCTCTCCGTGGGCCACTGGCATCCCAGTTCAGAAGCCTTCCCACTGCCAGCCCCATGGAGCAGCTGTATGCCCACTCCCACCTCCAGCCGGTGGCCAGCCTGCAGCGGGTGCAGGGGCCGCCTGCCAGGCAAGGACAGGTCCGGCAAACCCCTTTCCGGGATGGGGCTGGCCTCTCCCTGTACCGCCGTGCCACCTTGGCGCCCATGCCGCAGGGAGGCAGGAATCCCCCTGCACAGACAGGCAGCGATGTCCCTGGGCCACCAGAGCCGAGCGACAACGTGGTCCTCCAAGAGGTGGAGCCACAAACCACCGTGACGCCAGCTCCAGCCAGCGGGTCTTCCACGGCACCATCGAGACCCGGCATTCTCAAAGCCTCCAAAGCAGGCTCCAAAGGTATGTGCTGATCTTTGCAGAAAGGGGTGGTTCGCGTTTGGTGATTTATTATGACGTTTCTTATCTGCCCAATGACCACTGTTCTCTGGGCAGGTTGCAGAAATTTACAAGACCAAAATACCACAACCATGTAGCATACAATACAGATGCTTCAAGGGGTAGAATACAATGCGATGCAGAACAACAAACACAGGAATCGATCAAAGAGCCATGAAATCCAGGACTAGGTCCTAAAACGCCTGGAAGAAAAGGGAGGTCTTTGCCTGGCACCGAAAAGATACCAACGTGGTGCCAGGCGAGCCTCTTTGGGGAGCTCCTGCCACCACGGAGAAGGCCCTCTCTCTTGTCACCACCCGTCTAGCTTCGTCTGTCGGGGCACCCACAGAGCCTCCAAAGATGATCTGGGGTCTGAGCAGGCACATAGGGGTGAAGACACAGAATCATAGAATAGTAGGGTTGGAAGGGGTCTACACGGCCATCGAGTCCAACCCCCCGGTCAATGCAGGAATCCAAGTCAGAGCGTCCCCAGCAGGTGGCTGTCCAGCCTCATCTTGAATGCCGCCAGTCTGGGAGAGCCCACTACCTGCCCAGCTCATTGGTTCCATTGTCGTATTGCTCCTGATGTTCAGCCGGAATCTGGCTTCCAGTAACTTGAGCCCATTATTCCGTGTCCTGCCTTCTGGGATACTTCTAGATACTCTGGTGCCAAGCTGTCGAGGGCTTCACAGGTCAACACCAACACTTGGCCAGGCCATCTCTGTCCAGATCGGGTCACAGTTGGTATATCAGCTCCATGCCCCCCTTGCCACGTGGCAAGTCGTCCGTATCTCACTCTCAGTGTTTCTCCATTCCTATCTTTCCCTGGCAGGCACCACCCTTGGGGAAAAGCATGTCTCCTGGGCTTACAACCTCCAGGGAGCTCCTGCTCAGCCTAGAACCACGGAGAACCCCAATAGCAGCCAGCATCTCCCTGGCATGTTTCAGGCATCTTTTGCCCCTGCCTCGTCCAACGAATGCTCTGAAGGCTCCGCTTCTTCTGGGAGTGTCCCAACCAGCCACAGAGGATTCCGACGTGAGTATTGCACAGCCTGCACCTGAGCCACGGGTTTCCTTTATCATAGGGCAAGGCTGGTCTGGAGGTCCAAGCCTGAACAGCCCCCCATGGCCAATCATCCCTTTTGCTCTGTTCCTATTTTTCAGCGGCAAGCACCTCTGTTGGGAAAGAGCATGAGTCCCGCGGTCACCACCTCCAGGGAGTTCCTCCTCAAAGCCAAACTGGGGAGAATCCAGCCAGCGGCTGCCAGATCTCGGTCACGTTTGGGATGCCTCTGGTCCCTGCTTCACCCACCGAATGCGCTGCAGGACCGGCTTCTTCCAGGAACGTCCCAACCACCGACCCCGGACTGCAAGGTGATTGTTGAGCAAACTAGGGGCTGAGCTCCATGAACGTGTTTTCCTGGCCTTGTAATGCCTGGCTCACCGGCATGTCACACGAGGTACACCCCAAACCTTCCTCCTCCTCATGCGATTTCTCCGTCGACAGTGTTGTTTTCCAAACTCCCATGACAACGTTTTTTCTGGTGCTTGAGATTTTCATGTGCTACATGTGTGTTCCAGCTAGGGATGTATGGAGTTTGTAAAATCTGCGTCGTCTGTATTTCACAAGTTGTGAGGTGCCTTCCGTTCTGTCGGCCGCTCGCGGCCAGAATTGGATTTGTTCCCCATTTCCCAAGTTTGCACAAATGCATACTTGTGCAAATGCACAAATCCCTCCAAAATGTGTAAATTCCCCCCAAATGCACATTTTCATGCTTTCCCCTGTGGGGGAAATGGGCATTTTCAGCCAGTGTTTTTTCTTTTACGGATTTCTCCGGCATCCCTCGTTCCAGCCAAGCTGTAGCGGAACTCTTGCCAGCAGGAGCAGCCGGTAGTGCAGCAGCAAATTCAGAAGTGCAGGGTCCCTTCAGAATGGCCACAGCCACGCCCCTCACAGCCACGCCCACTCCTGGGATGATGCCACCTTGGAGGATTCTGCAATACAAAGGAGCTTTCAGTCACTTCCTTGGTTTGGAGTATCTGGTCAGAGTAATTCAGAATTATTAAAAGGTCCATTTGCAAAGAAAACGCACACACAAAGTAATGTCCAGCACCTTGCGAGAAAGTATTATTTGGTTAGTCCCTTTTAATTCAAGGAACATGTAATAATACTAATACTAAAAATGACGCAATCATCGCATATTAATGATGAATGATTATCATTAGGAAGAGCCACTGCAAGCAGGTGTGAAGCAAATCCCCGTGAAAAGAAATGGAACGTCGTCCGCGGTGACCCACAACTCCTTTAAGGCTGCAATCCTGTACACACTTATCTGGAAGTAAATCCCATTGAACACAATGTTACTTACTTCCAAATGGACAAGTAGGATAGCCCTGCAGTCCCACTACAGACCACTCCTTCTTTTCCCACGACAGTATCCCGGGGTGGGCTGGTGGAGAGGCGGCCTTCGGCCCAAGACCTCTCCAGGCAGTTCCTGGAGGGATCGTGAATACTGTTCCAATTCGGTGGATATGTTCCATTTCATGCCTGCCTCATGCCCCGTTTTTTCTCTTGGTCATCACCTTTGCTGCTATCTACGTTTCTCATGGAAGGTTCAGGGTTTTCTGACTGTGCCCTTCACTGTAGTCTCTGTCTCCTGATGTGGGCTGTTCCCTCGATGGTGAGCAGGGAGCAGGACATGGGGCTCTGCTTTGGGTTGCTCTTTCATCTCCTGTCGGAGTGGGTTCCTTCCAGACCTGCAAGTCCCTGGACTGGGCTTGAAAATTGTGAACACTCTGCCCATCAACAGGGAGCCTGCGGCTAAGCCATACCTCTTGGAGTTCCTCCGGGAGAAGTCAGGGGAAAACAGCTCACGGTAAGTGTAACAGCTGTGTTTTTACTGGAGATATAACCAACTCACGTCTCAAGGTAAGCCGGCTGAGGTCAGCCCCATGGTCAGCACCGCTTGCAGGAGAAAGGAGGAAGAAGATGGGAAGGGAGAGGGAGAAGACCAGGAGAAGGCAGGAGGACCTCCCAGGGAACCCCTCCCACCTTGCTCAGGTACATATTAGCCCTTCGAGTTCAGGTTCAGTGACTCATGGCCCTAGTCCCTCCAACATAAACTCCACTGAACACATTAGGACTTCCTTCTGAGTAAACACACCTAGGATCCTACTGTAAACCAGAGGGGTTGGGTCCAAACCCAGACCCCCTCCTGAGCCTTGAAGGACAAACTGGATGTGCAAACAAACAGCAGGTGAAAACATTTCACCGCATGATCCCCTCCTACCGCCTGCACATCGAGCCCACTAGAATCCCTCTCCCACACACAGCAAACCGCACGCGTCAGCACGAGCGACAGACCAAGGCGGCATCGGCCCCCCGCCCGCTGCTGCCACTGCCGTGGCCAGCCCGCCGGGGACGCAGGCAGGCAAGGAGCGGGGACAGGCAGCAGTGTGGGAACACGGGGAGGAAGCTGAGGGGCTGGCTGGCTGGAGACAGTCGAGTGGCGAGGCGTGGCGTGGCGGCTGCTCTGGGGCTGGAAGGCGGAGGAGCCGAGGGCTGAGGAGGAGACTAGGGGCGCTGAGGAGAGGGAAGGGGGTTTAGGTCCCGCCACAGTGCTGACTTCCACACAGAAGGGTCCCTAGTGGAGATCCCCTCCTGGGACCAGGCGTTGCTCCTGAAACCACCCCCAGGAAGATGGCATGCACATCCCCAATGAGATGAAGGGACGTGTTGCGTGAGCCTAATAAGAGCGTGGGGTCCATGAATACTGGGAGGTTGCTCCATTACTGACCCATGTGGAATGCTTACGTCATACAAGGTACTCCTTTCTTAAAAACACAAAACATTTAAATGCAATGCACGCCATTTCAGGCAACAAATAAAACCCTTTCACCGTAATAGGTATCAGCTGCAACCCATGAATCTCAACCAGAAAACCGCCAATGCAACAGCAGTAAATTCAGACTCCAGCAAAGGAGAAGCAGGAATGCAGCAAGTCTTCTCCTCCTTTCTAATGACTTTCTGTGAGGCCCTAGGCTGGTGGGCCTCCCCGGGAAGCGAACGAGGCGTTCGCCTGCCTTCGTTTGCGCAGAGGAAAGGAAGAACGGAAGATCTCCTTTGGTTGCAGATCACTGATTCCTCTTCATTTCATTCCAAAGGAGGCGAGGGAGTGGCGTCAGACACCCGCCAACGGGCAGATGTCCCAACATCTCTGGAGCTCCAAGACCCAGAAGAATTAAATCAGGTCCCGGCTGAGAACGCTGCGCTGAATGGTGAGTGCCAAAGATTCAGAGGGCGACTCCACACACCTGCCAAGCGGGGCTTGCTTGCGGAATGCCTGTTGGTGCACAGTCTCCCCGAGCTTTTCCCGTCGCTGTCGCAAAGGGCACTACCCCCCTGTGACACATTCCTTGGGCTTTGAGGAATGCAGCTCACCGAGGCCCTTTATTTTGGAAGAGTATTTTTTAAATCTGCAAGTGATGACCACAGATCCAGATCCATAGTCCCAAATCTCCCCTGGAATCAATCCGTTGGACCCTGTGGGTTCACGGGTCTCGTGCTGCTTTGCTCTCTTGCCCAGTCTGGAGGATGTTTCCCTCATTTCATGTCAGGTATGAAAATTGCCCCCCTCTCCAGAAATGAGGACACCCAAGGCGTACATGGGATCAACAGGCAACAGCTTTATTGACCTATCAGAATCGGCAACAGGAGAAAACAGCTTAGCCACCAGCTCACAGCCTTCCAGTACAGGCCCCTGCACCGCAGCGGAGAGCTGGGAGAACAACCCTCCTGCTCTCAACCTGGCCTGGGCGATTCCCCACCTTGCAGCCTCAGGCCCACTCCCTCCCTGCCCACGCAAGACCCGCCAGCAGCACCAATGGGAAGAGAGCCCATCAGCTGCCTTAAATACAGCAACCCCCCCCCCCGCATCATGAAGGAGGTGAAAAGGAGCTCCCTGGATGCCAATTGCAAGGGGCCCCCCCCCCGCCCAACGCCCTGCTTAGCCCTGGAACCAGCGACTCCCCCCATGCCACACCACCCACGGAGGGTTGGGCGAGTTGCCATGCGGAGGAATGCTCTGAGCTGGTGGGAGGCAGATCCTCCCGTGTTTCTTCCTGGTCTAGGCGGCGGGGGAAACTCCTCCCACGCTGCACGAGGGGCAGGTGGAGCCCCCTCCGAATTGTGGGAATCGGAGAATTGCTCTCACGTTCTGCCCGCAAAGTAGCAAAGGTTCCTTGTCCTGTAATCATGGGCTCCACTTTCTCTCTCTCTTTCAGGGATGGACACAGTGAATAGGCACTTAGCGACACAGTGCCTGAAGGCCGGGGCAGCCCCGGTGGATTTGTTTCCCCGGGAGCAAAGATCAGGCCTTAGCCAGAAAAGAAAATGCCCCGATCCTCAGTCCAAAGACGTGGGCAAACTCCCCAGGATCCCTCCAGAGCCCGGACCTCGCAGGAGCCACCCCCCTTCGAAAGCACCACCAGAGCCTCCCATGAATGGGAAAAGAAAATCAAAGTCAGCCGAAGGAGGACCTTCCCCAAAAAGGCTCCCCACAAGTCTGGACCCAGATCACTCCAGGCCCCCAAGACATCCGGGAACGGGAAGCACTTTGGTACCTGGGGAAAGTCAGGAAGGGCACAAACATGAGGGGACAAGATCTGAGCCTGTGCCATCTGGGGCGACGGGGGAAGAAACAGTCCCCCACAAGACCGAGGAGCTTGGGGAGAGTGCCCCTGTGAAGACTGCCGGGGTGGCCGAGGATGTTTCTCGGCCCCAGCACACCCCGAGGGATCGGGGCTCTGAAGAACATCAGTGTAAATATCAAGGCAAAGACCAGGCAAGGGTGAAGGCCAGTCTCCCTGGGGCGAGGGGGAAAAAGAGAGGCGCCAAGCCGGAGCCGGAGGAAGCCTGGAAGCACGTCCCCAGGCGCAACCTGGCTTTGCCCGTGGCAGAGCCTGTGCAGGGCTTCTCCCCACTGGGGCAGAGCAGAGCTCCATCCCTGCCTCTGCAGAAGCTTCCTCCAGTTCCTTCTCCCCGCGCCGTTCCCCAGACGCTGCTGGCCGCGCCCGAAAGAGCTGTGCCTGCGCCTCCGCCAAGGCCACCATCGTGCTCACTGCCAAAGCCATGTCCAGCCTCACAGCCGCCACCGAGCTCTTTGCCACGGCCGCCACCGAGCTCCCTGCTGAGGCCCCTGCCAAGCTCTTTGCCGAGGCGAGTGCAGGCTTGCGTACCCAGGCCAGTGCCAACCGCTTTGCCACAGCCAGGGCAGACAACCTTGCCAAGAGTGGTGGAGATCTGCTTTCCGAAGCCAGTGCCGACCTCTGGGCCGAAGCCAGTGCCAGCCCCTTGGCCCAAGCCGCTGCCGAGCATAGTTTCCAAGCAGCTGCCCAGGTCATTGGCGAAGCCACCGCCTTGCTCAGTGACTGGGCAACAAGCAACCTCGTTGCCTCAACTGCTGCCACAAGCCGGTGCTGAGAACTATGCTTCACCCGGCAGTGGCGCACCCCTCTCAGCCAAAGCCACCGTCGGCTCAGTTTCCCCATGCCGGCGGGTGGAGAGGGCAGGCCAGGGTGGCGGGCAGAACACCCGGTCTCCCCACCAGGCCAGCCGGTCCCACAGAAAACATCCGGAAGCCAAGCAGCACGAGCACATCCACTCTGGCGACAAGCCAGCCTCCGGGGGACGACCCTCCTGCCTCTCCACCGCACAAGGAGGACACGTCCAACCCGTAGAGGACCCCCCTGGTGGCCTGGAGGCCTCGGAGCCTGTAAGAGAAGAGCAACGGCCCATCCGAGAGATGGTGAGCGGGAAGCCCAGAGGGGCAGGAGCGGGCAGCCGCTGGACGTCGGTGGGGCGAGGGCAGCTTTCCGTGGGGCAGGAGGGAGAAGTGGACATATCCATTCGGCACGGCTGCCCTCAGCATCACCCAGAGGGCAGTTAAATGTATATAGGTGTATATATGTGTGTGTTTGTAACTGGTTAGATTAGAAGGTTGGCGCAGTTCCTGAGTTGTCTTGAAGATCACACTTGATTGCAGTATGTTATATACCACTATAAAATATTTCTAGCTGATTTAATGGTTTATACTTGTCATATTATTTTATTTGGTTGCTTATTTACTATATCACAGGCATAAAATAATTTGCTATTTTTTAATTTTAATACTGTCCCAATTAAATCTATACTTTCTCGTTGTGCTCCTTTTTATATCCATGTGTGTATTAGGCTTATAAATTGTTCCTATACATTAATAGTTACATATGCATTTCTGCAATGTCATATTTATCTTAGCTCTTGTATATCTCCCTCATCAGTAGCTCGTGTTCATTTGTATATTGGGTTCCTGCTAATGGTCTTTTAATTTCACTGCTAGCATACCCGGGGTCAATGCGGGGCTCGGGGCACCCTTTATTCGTCTTTCTTCTTCTTTATGGGCTTGTCTTTATTCGTCTCTCATCATCCTAGAACTTGGGTTCATCCAGTGAAAGTGATTGAAAAGAGAGTGGGGACAGAGAAAAGGATGCATAGGAAGCATCCTTCACACAACACAGGGTTTTTTTTAAGGAACACGCTGCCACAACACGTGGTAGAGAGCACTAGCTGAAACAGCTTTAAAACAGGGGTGTTTCCCCGTGCGTCTAAGGGATGCCAAACGCTGTGGCTTTTGTTTGTACCCTGATTCAGATCGTTTGCATGAATGTGGCAGACACTGGGCTGCGGCTGGCGCACATCTCCCACATCATCCCTGGTTGAGTTTCCAGCCAGTTGAGATGACCCAAACACCGGGGAATGGTGGGCCTGAAATGGTAAAACCAGGACTCCGCTCCATCAAAGAAATCGGACTTAGGAACCATGGGATCTGAAGAAGGCCGTGATTCTGTAGGCACACAACCCCTCAGGCCCGTCTTATCTCTACAGCGATAAGGGTTAGGGGTTCATGGCCATTCTCCTCCCTGCACTGGGCTCAAGACACGTGCTTCTATCACAAATCAGGGACAAGCAAACAGGCAGCTTGGGTGGCATTGCAGGGGGAAAGTGGTTGGGTGTGGAAAGGGTGAACTACTCTCAGCCATGGCTTCTCTCCTGCAAGCTGGATGAAAACAGAACTAATTTCTTCCCATCCCTGCAAGAGAATCCACCTTCTCTTTGCCCCATGGTAGCTCCCCAAACAGCTTTAGGAACACAGGGAGCTGCCATGGGCATCCACAGAATTGTTTGCAGGGGGGGCAAAGCTGGTGTTTGATTGTAATTGACACACATGGCAGTCGCTGCGGGACACAGCTGTGCGTTCCCCTTGCGTGTCCGCACACGCTTTGTTGCGTAGTCATATCCCATGACGTTTAGAAGGCTGCACAGAGTGGCAGAACATCCTGGCGACTGGTCAGCCCTCATGCAGAGGAGTGTTCCAGTTCCCCTGCACACAGGAGTGATACATCCGTCAGCGTGAGGGTCACAAGAGTCATACATCAGCGTGGGAGTCGGAGTGCCTGGTTCGAAAGGGGAGCCGAGATGCAGCGGGCAGAACGGAGACCGGATGGAGCGGAGGGGGCCAGTGGGAACCGGTCAAGTCTGGACAGACGCTCCAGAGGAAAGACGGGCGGACGTCCTGGCCGCGGGGTTGCTCTGTAAAGTAGAGTGTCCAGCAGACTGAAAGAGGCAGACATATCCTCAGAAGCGCTGTGGGTGGCAAGACCAGGCTCCAAAAGTAATTTAGCACTGGGGACACGCCATCGTTCCTGGAGCAGAATACTCAAGGTGCTGCTGAAATGGAAAATGAAATCAGCGAGGCCTCCAAAGGAGGAAGTGTTGTAATGCTGCGGGGTTTTCAGTGACTCCCACATGGAGGGAAACATGCATGTTCCAGTCACAGAACCCTAGAACCATAGAGTCATAGAACAGTAGGGTTGGAAGGCGCTTAGAAGACCATCGAGTCCAACCCCCTGCTCAGTGCAGGAATCCAAGTCAGAGCTTCCCTGACAGGTGGCTGTCCAGCCTCGTCACGAATGCCTCCAGTGTGGGAGAGCCGCCCGCCTCCCCAGGTCATTGGTCCCCTTGTCGTATTGATCTAACAGTCAGGACGCTCATCTTCATCTTCGCAGGGATGGTAACACGTTGAGCTTTACATCACCCTCACAGGGTGGGAAGATATGGTGATTCAGTCATCTTTATGGACTCTGGACATCCTCTCCGCCTCCACGTTGGCTCTTCCCTTGATATGGGTCACCCAGAAAGCGTAGTCTGGCAGCACCAAACTCCACCGCAACAGCGCTACATCAACCCACTGGGGGAGGTGATCCAGAGGTACAGACTGCAGGGTCGCCAATATGCGGGTGTCACCCAGGTCCTCTCTCCTGTTCATCCAGTCCAGGTGAGGCAGGGGATGTGCTGAACCTGTGCCTGGCTGCAGAAATAGACGGGATGAGTGCCAATCAACGGAGACTCAATCCAGATACGACAGAGGTTCTGTTAGCGGGTGGTTCTTCTGCCCAGTTGAGTGATATTCACCTGTGCTGGGGGGGCTGCGCTCCTCTTAACCGATCAGGTCTGTAGTTTGAGGGTGCCCTTCGATCCAGCACTGTCATCGGAGGCACAGGTGGCCAGGGGAGTGACGGGCGCCACACCTCGGGGCGGGTTGTCTGAGCAGGGGTGCACCTTCCCCCTCTCAGACGAGAACAGGCAACAGGCCAATCTGCTGAGGACTTCATAGAGCCTTTACCAAGGCCTTTCTCTCTTGCCAGCAAAGTACGTTTCTCACAGTACAGAAAGAAGCATCCCTTGTCAAGTAGGAGGCACGCAGTGTGAAAAGCAACCACTGTGCATTACTCCAGCTTCTGTCAATAGCAAGATTTGTGGCCTTCACTGTTTGTGAATACAGCTGTGAGAACCAACCCTGAAAGTGTGACAATTGCCAACTCTCTAGCAAATCGGTGTTCTTGTGCTGTTAATTCCTGCATTCAGTCCTGCATATCTCTGGGGTTTAGACTGCCCTTTCATGTCTCATGAAGTACCCCTTGCTGATACAGACGGAATGTGGGGCCCAAGCCGCGGTGCATTTTCAAGCACGTGGCAACACAGGCAGTCCCCAGCCCACACCTCTCCCCCTTCTCAGTGACTTGGCCAGGCATCGCATCGTGATCTTTGCACGGGAGAAGCGGCTGCTGTTGCAGCGGTCAGGGGGACGCAGAGGACCATGCATGCCCTCAGCTGACCCTGAGGGAAGGCATTCGATGACGCAGAGGAGAAAGAAGGTTCGCACCCCCAAAAGGCAGGAGCCGTAGGCACAAAGGCAGATATAAACGCACTTCACTAAAGCAAAACAGAAGCAAAGTTACGGAGTACATTCAGCACAGTCATGTACTTAATGTGGGGGGTTGGACTCGATGGTCTTGTCGGCCCCTTCCAACCCTGCTCTTCTATGATTCTGTGGCTATCCACATGTCTGCAACTCGCCTAATTCTAGGGGTGTACGAATGGTGGACCTTCAGTGCCGCTTGACATCCGCACTTTGCGGTCAGTGCGCCATTCCGCCATTCACAAGCCCCCGGATTTCTCCTCTTTTTTTTCCGCTCCAAAAATTACAAAGATAAATCCGTACCGAGTACCGTAATTCCGGTGCCCAGCCCTCTCCCTGAGTCTGCATAACTTCCGTAAGAATCGCTATTTTTCGTAAATATTTACGTGGGGTTTTTTTTATTGAAATCCTCCGTCTCCGTTTACTTTCAGCCCAAACACTTCCTCTTGCTAGGGGCTTCCCAAATGAAGGCTGTGTGAAGTGTGCCTGAGCAATAAACTCCTTGTTTAAAGCAACAGTGTTTTAAAGAAAGAAAGAAACTTTTAAAATGACCATGACGGTCCAGGACCAGCATGGTCATTTTAAAAGGTTTTTTCTTTCTTTAAAACAGTTTTTATTTACGAAAATTCCTCAACCCTGTGCGGACGATGAAAAAAAAGCCGCATGACTGCTGGCTCCGCAGGACCTCGTGGCGCTGTTCCGCAGAGGATTCCGTGGCACGGACTGAAGGGAACTCGATCCCATTTCAGTCCGTGGCGGGATTCTCTGGCAGCCCTACCTAATTCAAACCATCGTGGCAGCTCCACCCCCAGGGAATAGCTCAACAGGTTCTACCCTCCCCCTACGCTACCACCTCCCCCACCTTTGGGGGGCTACCTTGGGCAAAAGACCTACGCTTTCTGCCCCACACACAGTGTTAGCGCCTCTCGAGATCTTGGGGCCTCCAATTAAAAATTCGGGGGAGGGGCAAGGTACATGTTCACTCAAAGGGTATCTGTCCCCCCACAAGGACCTTTGTTACATTTAAGATCCATTTAGCAAGCACTGTGGGCAACCCCCTTCAGGCCACGGGCAGATGTTCCCAGTGTGATGTGATGTTGAGCTTGTCCATTGTCTTCCTCCGCACATTCACAGGCCTGAGTCAAGTCAAATCTCCACACGGCCACAACTTGCCATCGCACCTTTGTCCTGGCTTCCACAGGACGCATTATCTGACACAGGGCCATGCGGTGCAGAAGGCAGGCTTACGTCACCCCAGCCAGCGTTCTTCCTTCCCCTCACCCAGGTGGCCGGATGTCACTCCTACCCTGGTTAGATGTCTTCCACCCTGACAGGTCAGGGTACCGCTTGGGAGGCTGCAAGCTCGGGGAGGTCTCGGTCCCCTGAACCCTCACCGGTTGGCGCTTTTTACACAAGGTGGTCAGAGGGGCCGCTGTGGAAGTGAAATTAGGAGGAAAGCGCCGGTGATTTCCAGCCAGCGCCAGGGGGGACAGAACCTGCTCTTCATAGTTGGCAGGGGCCATTGCTGGACGGCCTCTACTTTGGCCTCCACAGGCTTCGAATTTCCACTCCTGGCCTGATGCCTCAAAGAGGTGACCTCCCCCCATCCCAACTGACCCTTGGTGGCTTTGATAGTCAGCCCACTTCTTGCAGGCGCTTCGCCTCTTGTCTCACCAGACCCACGTGGCCTCCCAGGTCGGACTACAAATGGCAACGTCGCCTAGGTAGGCGCGGGCCCAGCCCCTCGGTCCATTCACCAGCCCATCAATGACCTTGCGAACGGTCTCTCACGCTCCCGGCACGCCGGACGGAAGCCCTGTGCAGGAACTCGTGGGTAATAACCAGCACAGCTGGGAAGCCCAGGGGCTCTGGCTCTCTTCAGTAGCCCCCAAGCCAGCATTTCTTGCAATCCCCTGGCCACCGATTCAGCATGCTGTCCGGTAGCCCAGTAGCGGGGAGACTGAATAGGCCGATGGTCTCCGGCCAGAAAGACAACTCAAACAGAAAGACACACGGGAAATCAAACACAGCTTCTGCTTCCACCCTCATATGCTGTAGGAAAAGCCTCACCTGTTGAAGTTCTGCCTGTCATGCGCCTGGCGCAGGAGTCCTGGGCCCTCTGCCCCTGCGAGGCACTCAGCGGCGCCTTGCCTTTGTGAGGCCCTCGGCTGGAGGCCGGCTGGAGCCGAATGGCGCCCGAGGCCTCGCAGTGCTGAGGCAAGAGGCAGCCGGGCGGAGGCGAGGAGGCGGAGGCGAGGAGGCGGAGGCCGCTCTCGGAGGACTGCCCAGCAGCCGAGGCCTGTGTGGGGAGCAGGTCGGCCCGCCTCAGAGGCACGAGCGGGCCTTCCACGGGCGATGATGGCCCTCTGTTCCCCAGACCTGTCTCCTCCCCTCGGGGTGGGGGACATTTACCCGGCACGGGCGGAAGCCCTTCTCGGCTCCTTCCAGGGTCAGAGGCAGAAAGGGCGGGGGGCACGGAGCAGCCTTGGTGTGTCCCCCTCCCTCCTCCACGCAGCCACTCCTTCTGTTAAGAGTCGGGGAGACGAATAAAGTCCAAAGGTTTCCCCCTAAACTGGCACGCCAGCCAGCCCCTGCTTTGCTCGTGAACGGGGCAGGAGCAGGAAGGAGAAAGACGGCCGCTCTCCTTCCTCCGCCTTAGAATCTCGCACGGAGGGCATCAGCCACACGTGAGGGGAGAGTGCCTGTGGGCATGCGCAGAGTACTATCCCCCGCCACGGAACCACTTTGGCCAGCTCCCAAAGGCAAAGGGCGCCGCTCTCGGGCAAGCTTGAGTTCCTCGCTCGTCTACGGTTACAAGTTCAGTGCTTGGGACTGAGTGTGTAAAATAGGACACCCGGGGCGGCGAGGTGGCCCCCCAGTTCTGAAGTGCCAGGAGAAGATGCAGACTTAGCACCTCTCTTGAGACCAGCCTGAAGCACCCCTCTCTGCCCTTCCCTCCACTTTGCATTTCAATGAAGAAATTTATTTATTTATGTTTATTTATTAAATTTCTTAAGCACCCATCTGGCTGGTCACCCAGCCACTCTGGGCAATGTACAACATTAAAACAGTTCAAAACAATTAAATTCAACATTAAAAACATCACTTTTCTAAAATTACCCTAAACCACCCCAAACGCCTGCCTGAACAACTACGCTTTTAATGCATGGCGGAAGCTCATTAAGGGGGGCCATGGTGGAGTTCCCTAGGGAGGGAGTTCCACAGAGTGGGGGCCACCACAGAGAAGGCCCTCTCCCTTGTCCTCACCAGCCTTGTCCTCACCTCATCAGTCCTGGCTGATGGGACAGAGAGAAGGCCATCCGAGGCTGATCCTGTTGAGCGGCCTGTCTGGTGTTGCTGGAGGTGCTCCTTGAGATAGGCTGGGCCGGAACCGTATAGGGTTTTCAAGGTCAAAACCAACACCTTGAATGTGGCCCGGAAAACAACTGGTAACCACTGCAGCTCCTTCAGCACTGTGATCTCGCCAGCGGCTGCCTTTAATCAGGCGAGCCGCTGCATTCTGTATCAGCTGCAGCTTCCGAACCTTCTTCAAGGGTAACCCCACCTAGACCGCATTGCAGTAGTCTAAACGAGAGGAGACCAGGGCATGTACTACCGATGGGAGCAGATGGTCGGGAAAGAAGGGGCGCAGCCGCCGTATCAGATGGAGTTTGTACAGCGCTGTCCAGCTCACAGCTGACCCCTGAGCCTCCATGGACAGCTGGGAGTCAAAAATGACCCCCAGGCTGCGGACCTGGTCTTTCAAGGGTAGCCGTAGCCCATTCGACACCAGGTCAACATCCCCCAGCCTCCTCTTGTCTCCCACCAAAAGTACCTCGGTCTTGTCAGGGTTCAGCTTATTCCTCCCCATCCAGCCACTCACCGTCTGCAGACATTTGGACGGGGATTCTACGGCCAACTTGGTGAAGATTTGAACGGGGGGCAGAGCTGTGTGTCATCTGCATACTAAGGGCACTGCACCCCAAACCTCCTGATGATAGCCCCCAGCAGCGTCATACAGATGTGAAACAGCATCGGGGAGAGGATGGAACTCTGTGGCACCCCACAAGTCAGTGGCCATGGATCCGAAACCTCCTCCCCCAGTGCTACCCTGTGGTACCTGCCGGAGAGGAAGGACCAGAACCACCATAATACGGTGTCTCCAATGCCCTGCCCCTCCAGGCGGTCCAGGAGGATACCGTGGTCAACGGTATCAAAAGCCGCTGCGAAGTCGAGGAGAACAAGGAAGGAGCATTCGCCCTTATCCAGAGCCCTCCTCACATCATCCAGCAAGGCGACCAAGGCCTTTTCTGTCCCATGCCCAGGCCTGAATCCCGGCTGAAATGCATCCAGATAATCGGCCTTTTCCAAGTGTGCCTTCAACTGCAGCGCCATCACCCGCTCAATCACCTTGCCCCAAACTGGCAGATTCGAGACTGGGCAAAAGTTGTTCAGAACTTGGGGATCCAAGGAGGGCTTCTTTAAGAGCGGTCTTATCACTGCGTCCTTGAGGGCTGATGGCATCACTGCCTCCTCAAGGGAGGCGTTCATCACCGCCCTGATCCCCTCACCCAGCCTCTCTCCGCAGCTCATAATGAGCCAAGATGGGCAAGGAGCAAGGATACAGGTGGTCGGCCTTACAGATGAAAGCACCTTGTCCACTTCCTCAGAAGGAAGAAGCTGGAACCGATCCCACAAAACCGGTTTGCCACAGACCGCCTCTCGCTCACTAACTGTATGCACAGCGCACGGAGTAACACTCCTAATCCGATCACTTTCATCCACAAAGCGCCTTGCCAAGGCCTCACAGCAGGAGGCCTCAGAATGCTCCAGCAGTTCTGGAGCAACTGGACCGACCAGGCTCCGGACCACTTGGAACAGCCTCCTGGGACAGCACTCTGCAGACGCGATAGAGGCAGCATAACATTCCGTCTTTGCTGCCTTCACCGCCACGTGATAGGCTGAAGATACAGCTGTAGCCCGTGTCCGATCGCCTTTGGAGCGAGACGTCCGCCACCGGCGCTCTGGCCGTCTCACCTCCTCTTTCAGCTCGTAACTGCGGATTGAGGCATGGTGCAGCCCGAGCCCTGTGTGTTTGTTTCTTTATGAAAAGTATTCATTCACATTCCATTTTTTAAAAAATGCTCAAGGTCTTCAAGTTTTGTAAAACAACAACAACAACAACACACGCACCTTTCCTCAATATTAAGATTACGACTTTGTGAACAGACCACTGTTAAAGAAGCCCTCCTTGGGTCCCCGAGATGTGAACAACTCTCGCTCGGTCTCGAATCTGCTGTTTGGGGGCAAGGGGATTAAGCCGATGGTGGCGTTGCAGTTGCAGGCACACTTGGAAGAAGCTGATTATCTGGATCCATTTCAATCGGGCTTCAGGCCTGGGCATGGGACAGGAACGGTCTTGGTCGCCTTGGCGGATGATATGGGGAGAGCTCTGGATAGGGGAGAATGCTCCTTCCTTGTTCTCCTCCATCTCTCAGTGGCTTTTGGTACTGTTGAACATGGTATCCCCCTGGACGGGTAGGGCATAGGGGACACCATATTACAATGGTTTCGTTCCTTCGTCTCTGGCAGGTACCAGAAGGTAGCACTGGGAGAGGAGGTTTCGGACCCTTGGTGTCAAGGGCTCCTTGGAGGCCTCTCTCAGTCTAATCCAGTAGCCAAGTCCAGACACAGACAAAGGGATTCCTTTCAAAGCTTTATTCTTCTTTTACAACTTAACAACTCTACAGGTAGCAACTAGATCTGAGCAGCAGAGTACCTATGCCCTAAGTTGAAACAGTTGGTCCCCGTTTGAAAGGGAATTACTGGCAGACCCCTGAACTTAAGGACTGGGGAGAGTCCCTCCCCTTTTCCCTTGGATCCTCTGGGCGCAGCCCTTGTTTGCGCGCCAACCGGGCACTGCGCCTCCTTTCCGCGCCCTCCATCTGGCGCCGCTCTCTGCGTCTGCGTCGCGCATCCACCAAGTCTGCTATCTGTGCTCGGTCACTCCCTGGACTGCTTTCTAATCTAGGAATGCCGGTGGGAGGAATCTCCGTCAGCTGTGGGCCCTGGGAAAGAGGAGCGCGCTCCTCTCCCAGGAGCGACTGCTCTTCCTCAGAATCAGAACTACTCTGGGATTCTATGGGCTCAGTGTCCACCCTGACATTTGGCTGCTCGCTTGCAGGCTGCCACAGGGTTCTATTCTCTCCCCAATGTCATTTAACATCTATGTGAAGCTGCTGGGGGCTATCATCAGGAGGTTTGGGGTGCAATGTCAGCAATATGCAGATGATACGCAACTCTGCCTCTCATTTAAATCCTTGCCAAGGTTGGCTGTAGAAACCCTGTCCAAGTGTCTGGAGTCAATGAGTGGCTGGATGGAAAGGACCAAGCTGAAACTGAACCCCGACAAAACCGAAGTACTTTTTGTGGGAGACAAGGGGACATTGGGGGAGGTTGACCTGGTGTTCAATGGGGTGTGACTGCCCCTGAAAGACCAGATCCACAGTCTGGGGGTTATTTTAGACTCCCAGTTGTCCATGGAGGCTCAGGTGTCAGCCCTGAGCTGGACAGCGCTGTACCAACACCATCTGATATGGCGGCTGCACCCCTATCTCCCTAACCATCTGCTCCCATCAGTAGTTCATGCCCTGGTCTCCTCTCACCTAGACTACTGTAATGCACTGTATGTGGGGTTGCCCTTGAAGACAGTTCGGAAGTTGCAGCTGGTGCAGAATGTGGCGGCCCAGCTAATTAACATCGGGAAGATCACATCACTCCAGTGCTGAAGGAGTTGCACTGGTTACCAGTTGTTTTCTGGGCCCGATTCAAGGTGTTGGCATTGACCTTTAAAACCCTATATGGGTCTGGCCCAATCTATCTTACGGAGCACCTCCAACAACACCAGAGATGCCACTCAATGAGATCTGCCTCGGTAGGCCTTCCATCTGTCCCACCAGCCAGGACAGCTAGGCTGGTGAGGACTAGGGATAGGGCCTTTTCTGTGGTGGCCCCCACTCTGTGGAATTCCCTCCCTCGTGACCTCCGCCATGCACCCTCTTTGATGAGCTTCCTCCAGGCTTCGAAAACCTGGCTGTTCAGGTGCGCATTTGGGGTTGGTTAGGGGGTTGGGGTTTTTTTTAGAGCAATGTTGTTTTGTTCAGTTGATGATGTAAATTTGTTGTATTTTGTGTTGTTATTTGTATTGTACGCTGCCTAGAGTGGCCGGGTAGCTGGCCAGATGGGCGGCTAATAAATAAAATAAATACATAAAATATGAAGACCATTTTAAAGACTACTTTTATAATATCGCTGGCTATTCCCTTTTCCCCACGAAAGAAAAAATGAAGCACATCTATCATTCTGTTTCATCCAAAATCACACCTGCACCAGAAGCCCTCTGGGTGGCCCTGCAAAGCTGACCAGGGGGTTGGGGCAACAAAGGCACTCCTTGCCCAGGGCGCTATTTATCCTGGGCCGGCCCTGGATCTGCACATCATTTACTTGACTTTACTTCTGGCTTTCTGAGGAACGCTGGCAAACCCTGAAGTGGCTGATGAGACTGGAAGGAAAGACGGCATATGGGCGTGGCGAAGACAAAGCAGGAGTTCAGTAGGGGTTGCTGACTTTTGAAGTGCCTTTTCCTCCTGCTGACAGCTGCACCACTGCTGCCTTTCCAGCATTTTTATTCAATCCAGAGTAAACAAACACTTGGCCAAAGTGGAGAGCAAAAGCCTGAGTCGGCTTGCCATCTTGGCTTCTGGGTGCCCAGGCAGCAAACTCTGTAGCCCCTCCAGGAAGGGGCAGGTGGAAACAGTCAGCACAGCTGGCTCAGGACCTGGGGGCCCGGTCCTGCAGGGACTGGGGGTCCGCCAGGCAGCAGGCCACAGGGAAGGACTGGTGGTGGTGGCGGCGGCGGCGGCAGCGGCAGGCCCAGCAGCAGCAGATTAAATTAAGCACAAGATGGAAAACATCCCAGACCTGCTGGTGCTTCGTTTCCAAGGACGTTTGGGGGAGAGGATTGCTGCACTAGCAGCCCCATCACGACTGCAGGACCACGTCCGTGTGGCTGAAGATTGTCCGGTTCCTGGACTCAGCGAATTCCAGGTCTGAGGGTGAGCAGCCTCCCCCGCCCCCCTTCTCCTCAGGTCGCCTGTCGGTCTCCCGTTTTGCGAAGGAGGGGAAACCTTCCCTGCTGCGAGGGGTCTTGCCACAGCGTTGGCAGCAGGTGATGCGCGAGAAGGAGCGACACTGGTGCTGCGGCTGCTGGGCAGGCGGGGAGGCGGCGTGGGCAAGGGGCTGCTCCCCCGGTGTGCTGCGGGGCCACCGGGGTGTCTGCTGGGGTAGCAAGGAGGTCCGGGGCCAGCCTGCCTTCCCGTTGCCACAGGAGTACCTGCCCATGCGGTCACTCCCTGGACAGAACTTTCTCCGCAAACACCGCGCTCTCCAAGGGAGCTGGTTCCCGCATTTTGGGAGGGGAGGGGGCCGTGGCTCCGTGGCGGAGCACCTGGTTTGCATGCGGAAGGGGCCAGGTTCAGTCCCTGGCCTCTCCAGGGAGGGCCGGAATCCCCTGCCTGGAACCCTGGAGGGCCACTGCTGCCAGTCAGCCTCGACAGCACCGGGCTAGGTGGCCCCAGGGTTTGACCCGGGATAAGGCAGCGTCCTATGTCCCATTTCAGGCACCCGTCTTCAAAGGGGGGCTCATCTAATTCTCTGCAGGGCTGAAAGCGGGGGGGGGGGGCCTCTCGGGGATCGGGTGAGGGGAGGGCAGGCATTGTGAGGGCACTTGTGTTCCAGGGGCACAGGCTAAGCAGAGGCTGAAACCCCGTGTTCGCCCCCCGCGAAATGGGCACGGAACGGAGCACCTACCTGCTGCCGTCCACGCTGCATTGCGAATGGCGGCCGCAGACGTCTTCCATATAGACGTGATAGGCTACGTAAATAATTACGTAGCCTATCACGGCTAACGCAGGGAAGCCATTTGCGTCCCTGTGGAAGCCGTGATAGGCTGTGTAAGTATTTATGTAGCCTATGATGGAAAAAAAAGGGAACGCAAATGGCGGCGGCTACGGCGGCCACCATTTGCGTTCCCTTTTTTTTTGCCGTGATACCCTACGTAAATATTTACATAGGCTATTACAGAAAAAAAAAAGAACGCAAATGGCGTAGTGGCCACCATTTGCGTTCCTTTTTTTTTTTTACCGTAATAGGTTACGTAAATATTTACGTAGCCTATTACTGTAAAAAAAAAAAAGGAACGCCAATGGTGGCCACTACGCCATTTGCGTTCTTTTCTTTTCTGTAATAGCCTATGTAAATATCACGGCAAAAAAAAAAAGGGAACGCAAGTGGCAGCTGCTGTAGCCGCTGCCATTTGCGTTCAGTATTTTTTTTTTTTTGCTGTGGTAGGCTACGTAAATATTTACATAGCCTATCACGGCTATATGGAAGAAGTCCCAACATATAGGGACACAAATGGCGATGGCTACGGCAGCTGCCATTTGCGTCCCTGCAGGCTATCCACCGGCCGGATGTCCGGCTGCAGGCAGCCCCGGAGGACAGCTCTGCGGAATCTCCATGGAGTGGAGCCGGCTGGAGAGAATTTTGGGGGGAGGGATGGAGCGCCTCCCCCCCACCGCGAATGTCACCCTTCGAAAAGGTAAGTGACTTTCGTACATCCCTACCTCTCTCATAGGGGAGATGCTCCAGCCCCTTCATCATGTTAGTTGCCCTTTTCTGCACTTCTTCCAGCTCTGCAATATCTTTTTTTTAGCCGTGGTGACTAGGGATGTACGAAAGTAAATATTGGGGGGGGGGGATTACACCACATACCCCATGTTGAGCTCCCTGCATGAGAGGCGAAATATGTAATCAGTAAGCAAAACACTACCATCCCCAACAAATATTTAGAAAAGTAAATATTTATGTAGGCTAGAATGGTGAAAAATAAAGGAACGCAAATAGAGCCCACTACGCTATTTGCGTTCCCCTTTTTTCGCCGTTTTATCTTACGTAAATATTTACGTAAGATAAATCGGCGAAAAATAGGGAACGCAAATGGCGGCTGCAGTAGCCGCCGCCATTTGCGCACACTGTGGGTTTTTTGTAAATTCTTACGTAGCCTATCACAGCTGCAAGGATGGCAATGGTGGTGGCAGAAGCCCAGCCGCAGCCGGCCAGGAGACCATCCGCCGCTGGAGCCGCCGCTGGAACCGCTGCCGCTGCCAAATCTGCCGCAGCCGCCCCAGGTAGGTGCCATCCCGGGGGGATTCCGCTGGGGGGCGGGGGGCAGGAGGCTGTTCCGCCACGGATTTCGGGGGGCTGAATGCACTGGCACTCACTCACTGAAATTCGCGGCGAAATTCTCCGCCATCCCTACTTGTTACCAGACAGGGAAATGGAGGTTGCAGGGGAGCGCTGCCTCCAAAGCTTCCCCCGATCTAAATAAGAGAATAATGGCAGCCAGTTCTAACTGGGATTCTACTTGGTGACACAAACTCTTTCCTACCCGTGCTCAAATATGGCCTGGTATCTTGTGCTTGCTGAATCGTTCCCCTGTTTTTCGGTGCTGGCTCCCTTTGTCTGACGGTTGCCATGCTCCCAGTGGGAATATTAGGGTGTTGGAAGTGTTGCCATATGTCCTTGGAAGGCCCGCTAAACAAGAGCCATCTTGCTCCAACAGGGAGGGGATGAAGATGTCTACGGTGAAGCACGGCATGAGGCGTCTGCCGATGACATGGAAGGAGATGAGGCGGTTCTTCGCTGCACCCTTTCAGCCCATGTGAGTCATCCAGAGGGAAACAGGGAGCTTTTGCCATTTTGTAGGAGGGGGGCTGACAACAGTAGCTGTCAGGATAGGGAGCGGTCAGCATAACTTGGGCATCTTGAACGCCTCCAGTGGGAGAGCCCCCCAGGTCCCCAGGTCATTGGTTCCATTGTCGTATTGCTCGAACAGTCAGGACGTTTTTCCTGATGTCCAGCCGGAATCTGGCTTGCTGTCACTTGACCCCGTTATTCCTTGCCCTGCACTCTGGCATGGTCAAGATGAGATCCTGGCCTTCCCCTCTGTGGCAACCTTTCAAGTACTTGAAGAGCGTCATCCTATCTCCTCTCAGGGTGTTTCTACATTAAGCAAAGGACCTGCAAAAGTCCACATACTTTCCGGAGCTTCCTGCTTCCGCTTTCTTTGCAGGATTCGGAAGGGCTCCTTTACGGCAATGGCGGCCGTATCGCTGGCGCTCCAGAGCTGGCGGTGGGCAAGATCTGGCCAGCAAGGACTTCGATGGGAGGCGGACATAAGGACTTCGCCCAGAAAATGCGGAGTTCCAGGGTCCCCCCATCCCTTCGCAGCTGCGCAGTTACAGAGGCACAGAGGGGCATTTTCATCTATTTATCACACTTCCGCACAGTTTTGCAGCTTTGTGTCTTTGCAACGGTTGTGGACTCAGCACCCAAGGGCGGGGGGGGCGTCTTGGGGAAGGACCAACATCGTTCCAGCAACCATTTCGGAGCGATGGCTAGGCACGTAGTGCTCACGCTTGTGCGTGCGAACCATCACGAGGGTCTCGGGCTGGCGACCTTACAAACGGATGGTGCGGAAATGAAGGAGCACAGAACACCCACTTTTTAGCTGAAAGGGACGGAAAGACACAGCAGAGCCCCTCAGACACAAAACAGCCACTGAAGTGCCGCTCCCCCACACTCACGGGACTGCAGAGCTGCGCGTTTCAGTATAATGGCAAAAACGGGGGCACGGCGAGGCTGTGCAGTACATCACGAGTGTACCGCAGGGCCTGCTGACTCAAAGCCACATCGCTGCGCTGTTGCGACGGGGCTGGGGGTCAAAGCGGTGCCATATAGATGGGGCCCGGAAGGAGAAGCGGATGGAGGATTGCCCGGATTCTTTGAAGGGATCGGCTTTGGTGTGCTTTGGTCTGCGCGGGGCTCCATGAGTGAGTGCGACGCAGGAGTATAAGTTGCTTCACAGAACATATTTCCAGGTGGGGGGCGTTGGAGTGAACGTGACCTGACTGGCAGGGGCTGCTCAACCAATAAGAGAGGCTTCCCCCACCATCCAGACTCCCCCCCCCGCTTCTCCTTTGATAAAATCACTCTCCTTCTGTCTCCCCCACACACATTACTTACTCTCTGGTCCAGTGCTCTGTTCCTGCAGGAGCCAGCCAGATGCCTCTGAGAAACCCACAAGCAGGACATGGCACAATAGCTCCCTCATTGTTCCTCAGCTCGGGTATTCAGGGGCAACTGGCTCTGATCCTGGAGGCATATAGGGTCATCATGACTAACCACCATGGATAGCCTCACCCTCTACTAGGCACGATGAACCTAGCACTGCCCCTAGAATGTGGAAATGGATCTGGAAAATTAACTTCCCAGAGGCTTACCGAGGGATATCTAGGGAGTCTATGGCAACGGTGACATGTGTACTTGGGACTTTCCCATATGCTACATAGTGCTATTTCTTTGTTAGCCCCCCCCCTCCAATTTAATGCAATGCAGGAATCAAAAAGATACCAGCAATAAAGGTAATAGGCATGCCAGCAACTGGACCCGGCCATACCTGGTGCCTGCTATTCACATTCACTAACTTGGACTCCGGAAAACTGAGGGCAGAACGTGTTAGTCCGCCAGTCCAGCGAGAGCCAAAAGGGACTTCACGTGACTATGTTTGAAGCATCTCGGCATCTCAGACCAGGCCTTCCGCTCTGGAGGTCAAGGTGAAGGTCACTCATTGCTGGACAGACAGACGAAGGGCGCCTGGGAAGATGGGTTTTCTACCAGGCAGAGTGAGTCACTGAGCACCTCTACACCAGCCCCAAATCCTGCATTCAAAACGGGGCGTTCTGCTTCCATTCCAAAGGCAGGATCCCAGCAGACTCCCTTTACACGCGCTTCCCTTTCCCCCTCCCCTCCCGCTCCCCCGATCTGAGTCTTCCCTGTGTTTCATGATCTCGCTCCTCTTCCAGCGGCTTTTCCTTTTTCACGGAGGAAACTCAAGCGGAGCACAAGCGGGTGATGTGAGAGCTCATTATCTCCGATCTATTTCGAAGTGGAATATCGGCCATTGGGTGCAGGAGAGGCCGTGAGTGAGCAATCTCAGGAGCGGGAGAAAAGCTCCGTGTGAAGACCCACGCCCTCTCTTCCCTGCCCAGCTCCGTTCTGGGCGGCAGCCCTGGGTCTGCTCTTCCGCCACACCTTCCGCCGTGACATCACCTTTCATCATCGTGTTCCGCTCTGGATATGCTCCTCCCCCCACCATCCCTTGGTTGCCATAGGGACGGCAAGGAACTATTTTGCATCATCGCGATTCTCTTGCCTATTCCCTACCGGACGTTCGATCGGTTAGGAGTGTCGGAATTCGTCTCTCCATCCATTAGCCAAGGAGTTTCTCCAGTCGCCTTATCTGGGTATTTTCTGGCATCATGGCAGGTAGGATATTCGTCCGTCTGGGTGTTCAGAAGGATCCTTGCTTTTCCATGGGGCTGATGGAGACAACAGCTGTGAGGTGATGGGACCACAGTTGGGGAAGGGATAAAGTCTTTGGGCGGGATAGAGCAGGTAAAATGCAGGGATGAGGAAACGGAGATAAGGTAAGGCAAGAAGGAGCAAGGAGCCTGCAAGTCCACAGCCACAATGCAGGGCACAATCCAGCAAAATCAGTCACAACTCCGTCCCGGCCGTGCCAGCGAGGCTTTGGTTAGCCACGCTTCAGGATAGCCCCCCGCCAGTCTCCCCCCGAGCCCCTTCCGCTCAGGCCAACCGCCAGTCCCTTTGGACTCCCGCTTGCACCATAACATTCTCTGGCCTGGTAGAATCCTGGGGTCGCCATGGGGACAGCCGCCAACCAGTCCGGCAGCCCTCGTGAGCATGCGGCACCAGCAGGAGGAACGTCGTGCCGAAGGTGCTGCAGAGGTCTGCAGGCCAGAACAGGAGCGTCCCAGCGAGACAAGTGGGGCGCAGGAGGGGCCTGCTTTGAAGCGTACCGCAGCCGGGAACTCCCTCACGGGCCGTAGGGGAAGCACCCTTCCTCGACCCTTCATCCTCCTGCCAGCTGCAGAATACTCATATCGGCCTCCTTTATGTCTGCGTGTCAGGGACACTGGGACCACGTATGTGAGCACTCAGGACCGCCGAAGTCTGTTCACTGGGCCTGAAGGGCTGACGGGTGCTGAGGCGGCCCAGGCGGTGCAGTGGTTAATGCCCCGCCCCCTTGCTTTGTGTTGCAGATCGGGCCCCGAACCCACGGCCACGGGGAGGCTCGAGCCACCAGCCCCGGAGCACCCCAGAGGGGACTGCCAGCTCTCCGCCCTGCGCCCCCGGAGCCTCCGCACCAGGCCTGAGTGCCGCTGGGCCGCAGCCTCCCGCCCCGGCTCTGCCTCCCCAGCCGGACCCAGGGAGTGCCAGCACCCACAGCTGCCCGTCCCCGGAAACAGTCCAGCTGCAGGGAGGTCGGGGGAGCCAGGATCACGCGCAGACGCCCAGCTCAGCAGCGCTTTCTCCTCCCCTCCATGGGTGGGCTGCAGCTGGCCAGTTCCCCGGGCCTCTCCGTGGGCCACTGGCATCCCAGTTCAGAAGCCTTCCCACTGCCAGCCCCATGGAGCAGCTGTATGCCCACTCCCACCTCCAGCCGGTGGCCAGCCTGCAGCGGGTGCAGGGGCCGCCTGCCAGGCAAGGACAGGTCCGGCAAACCCCTTTCCGGGATGGGGCTGGCCTCTGCCTGTACCGCCGTGCCACCTTGGCGCCCATGCCGCAGGGAGGCAGGAATCCCCCTGCACAGACAGGCAGCGATGTCCCTGGGCCACCAGAGCCGAGCGACAACGTGGTCCTCCAAGAGGTGGAGCCACAAACCACCGTGACGCCGGCTCCAGCCAGCGGGTCTTCCACGGCACCATCGAGACCCGGCATTCTCAAAGCCTCCAAAGCAGGCTCCAAAGGTATGTGCTGATCTTTGCAGAAAGGGGTGGTTCGCGTTTGGTGATTTATTATGACGTTTCTTATCTGCCCAATGACCACTGTTCTCTGGGCAGGTTGCAGACATTTACAAGACCAAAATACCACAACCATGTAGCATACAATACAGATGCTTCAAGGGATAGAATACAATGCGATGCAGAACAACAAACACAGGAATCGATCAAAGAGCCATGAAATCCAGGACTAGGTCCTAAAACGCCTGGAAGAAAAGGGAGGTCTTTGCCTGGCACCGAAAAGATACCAACGCGGTGCCAGGCGAGCCTCTTTGGGGAGCTCCTGCCACCACGGAGAAGGCCCTCTCTCTTGTCACCACCCGTCTAGCTTCGTCTGTCGGGGCACCCACAGAGCCTCCAAAGATGACCTGGGGTCTGAGCAGGCACATAGGGGTGAAGACATAGAATCGTAGAATAGTAGGGTTGGAAGGGGTCTACACGGCCATCGAGTCCAACCCCCCGGTCAATGCAGGAATCCAAGTCAGAGCATCCCCAGCAGGTGGCTGTCCAGCCTCATCTTGAATGCCGCCAGTGTGGGAGAGCCCACTACCTGCCCAGCTCATTGGTTCCATTGTCGTATTGCTCCTGATGTTCAGCCGGAATCTGGCTTCCTGTAACTTGAGCCCATTATTCCGTGTCCTGCCTTCTGGGATACTTCTAGATACTCTGGTGCCAAGCTGTCGAGGGCTTCACAGGTCAACACCAACACTTGGCCAGGCCATCTCTGTCCAGATCGGGTCACAGTTAGTATATCAGCTCCATGCCCCCCTTGCCACGTGGCAAGTCGTCCGTATCTCACTCTCAGTGTTTCTCCATTCCTATCTTTCCCTGGCAGGCACCACCCTTGGGGAAAAGCATGTCTCCTGGGCTTACAACCTCCAGGGAGCTCCTGCTCAGCCTAGAACCACGGACAACCCCAATAGCAGCCAGCATCTCCCTGGCATGTTTCAGGCATCTTTTGCCCCTGCCTCGTCCAACGAATGCTCTGAAGGCTCCGCTTTTTCTGGGAGTGTCCCAACCAGCCACAGAGGATTCCGACGTGAGTATTGCACAGCCTGCACCTGGGCCACGGGCTTCCTTTATCATAGGGCATGGCTGGTCTGGAGGTCCAAGCCTGAACAGCCCCCCATGGCCAATCATCCCTTTTGCTCTGTTCCTATTTTTCAGCGGCAAGCACCTCTGTTGGGAAAGAGCATGAGTCCCGCGGTCACCACGTCCAGGGAGTTCCTCCTCAAAGCCAAACTGGGGAGAATCCAGCCAGCAGCTGCCAGATCTCGGTCACGTTTGGGATGCCTCTGGTCCCTGCTTCACCCACCGAATGCGCTGCAGGACCGGCTTCTTCCAGGAACGTCCCAACCACCGACCCCGGACTGCAAGGTGATTGTTGAGCAAACTAGGGGCTGAGCTCCATGAACGTGTTTTCCTGGCCTTGTAATGCCTGGCTCACCGGCATGTCACACGAGGTACACCCCAAACCTTCCTCCTCCTCATGCGATTTCTCCGTCGACAGTGTTGTTTTCCAAACTCCCATGACGACGTTTTTTCTGGTGCTTGAGATTTTCATGTGCTACATGTGTGTTCCAGCTAGGGATGTATGGAGTTTGTAAAATCTGCGTCGTCTGCATTTCACAAGTTGTGAGGTGCCTTCCGTTCTGTCGGCCGCTCGCGGCCAGAATTGGATTTGTTCCCCATTTCCCAAGTTTGCACAAATGCATACTTGTGCAAATGCACAAATCCCTCCAAAATGTGTAAATTCCCCCCAAATGCACATTTTCATGCTTTCCCCTGTGGGGGAAATGGGCATTTTCAGCCAGTGTTTTTTCTTTTACGGATTTCTCCGGCATCCCTCGTTCCAGCCAAGCTGTAGCGGAACTCTTGCCAGCAGGAGCAGCCGGTAGTGCAGCAGCAAATTCAGAAGTGCAGGGTCCCTTCAGCATGGCCACAGCCACGCCCCTCACAGCCACGCCCACTCCTGGGATGATGCCACCTTGGAGGATTCTGCAATACAAAGGAGCTTTCAGTCACTTCCTTGGTTTGGAGTATATGGTCAGAGTAATTCAGAATTATTAAAAGGTCCATTTGCAAAGAAAACGCACACACAAAGTAATGTCCAGCACCTTGCGAGAAAGTATTATTTGGTTAGTCCCTTTTAATTCAAGGAACATGTAATAATACTAATACTAAAAATGACGCAATCATCGCATATTAATGATGAATGATTATCATTAGGAAGAGCCACTGCAAGCAGGTGTGAAGCAATGCCCCGTGAAAAGAAATGGAACGTCGTCCGCGGTGACCGACAACTCCTTTAAGGCTGCAATCCTGTACACACTTATCTGGAAGTAAATCCCATTGAACACAATGGTACTTACTTCCAAGTGGACAAGTAGGATAGCCCTGCAGTCCCACTACAGACCACTCCTTCTTTTCCCACGACAGTATCCCGGGGTGGGCTGGTGGAGAGGCGGCCTTCGGCCCAAGACCTCTCCAGGCTATTCCTGGAGGGATCATGAATACTGTTCCAATTCGGTGGATATGTTCCATTTCATGCCTGCCTCATGCCCCGTTTTTTCTCTTGGTCATCACCTTTGCTGCTATCTACGTTTCTCATGGAAGGTTCAGGGTTTTCTGACTGTGCCCTTCGCTGTAGTCTCTGTCTCCTGATGTGGGCTGTTCCCTCGATGGTGAGCAGGGAGCAGGACATGGGGCTCTGCTTTGGGTTGCTCTTTCATCTCCTGTCGGAGTGGGTTCCTTCCAGACCTGCAAGTCCCTGGACTGGGCTTGAAAATTGTGAACGCTCTGCCCATCAACAGGGAGCCTGCGGCTAAGCCATACCTCTTGGAGTTCCTCCGGGAGGGGAAAACAGCTCACGGTAAGTGTAACAGCTGTGTTTTTACTGGAGACATAACCAACTCACATCTCAAGGTAAGCCAGCTGAGGTCAGCCCCATGGTCAGCACCGCTTGCAGGAGGAAGGAAGAAGAAGATGGGAAGGGAGAGGGAGAAGACCAGGAGAAGGCAGGAGGACCTCTCAGGGAACCCCTCCCACCTTGCTCAGGTACATATTAGCCCTTCGAGTTCAGGTTCAGTGACTCATGGCCCTAGTCCCTCCAACATAAACTCCACTGAACACATTAGGACTTCCTTCTGAGTAAACACACCTAGGATCCTACTGTCCACCAGAGGGGTTGGGTCCAAACCCAGACCCCCTCCTGAGCCTTGAAGGACAAACTGGATGTGCAAACAAACAGCAGGTGAAAACATTTCACCGCATGATCCCCTCCTACCGCCTGCACATCGAGCCCACTAGAATCCCTCTCCCACACACAGCAAACCGCACGCGTCAGCACGAGCGACAGACCAAGGCGGCATCGGCCCCCCGCCTGCTGCTGCCGCTGCCGTGGCCAGCCCGCCGGGGATGCAGGCAGGCAAGGAGCGGGGACAGGCAGCAGCGTGGGAACACGGGGAGGAAGCTGAGGGGCTGGCTGGCTGGGGACAGTCGAGTGGCGAGGCGTGGCGTGGCGGCTGCTCTGGGGGTGGAAGGCGGAGGAGCCGAGGGCTGAGGAGGAGACTAGGGGCGCTGAGGAGAGGGAAGGGGGCTTAGGTCCCGCCACAGTGCTGACTTCCACACAGAAGGGTCCCTAGTGGAGATCCCCTCCTGGGACCAGGCGTTGCTCCTGAAACCACCCCCAGGAAGATGCCGTGCACATCCCCAATGAGATGAAGGGACGTGTTGCGTGAGCCTAATAAGAGCGTGGGGTCCATGAATACTGGGAGGTTCTCCATTACTGACCCATGTGGAATGCTTACGTCATACAAGGTACTCCTTTCTTAAAAACACAAAACATTTAAATGCAATGCACGCCATTTCAGGCAACAAATAAAACCCTTTCACCTTAATAGGTATCAGCTGCAACCCATGAATCTCAACCAGAAAACTGCCAATGCAACAGCAGTAAATTCAGACTCCAGCAAAGGAGAAGCAGGAATGCAGCAAGTCTTCTCCTCCTTTCTAATGACTTTCTGTGAGGCCCTAGGCTGGTGGGCCTCCCCGGGAAGCGAACGAGGCGTTCGCCTGCCTTCGTTTGCGCAGAGGAAAGGAAGAACGGAAGATCTCCTTTGGTTGCAGATCACTGATTCCTCTTCATTTCATTCCAAAGGAGGCGAGGGAGTGGCGTCAGACACCCGCCAACGGGCAGATGTCCCAACATCTCTGGAGCTCCACGACCCAGAAGAATTAAATCAGGTCCCGGCTGAGAACGCTGCGCTGAATGGTGAGTGCCAAAGATTCAGAGGGCGACTCCACACACCTGCCAAGCGGGGCTTGCTTGCGGAATGCCTGTTGGTGCACAGTCTCCCCGAGCTTTTCCCGTCGCTGTCGCAAAGGGCACTACCCTCCTGTGACACATTCCTTTGAATGGGCTTTGAGGAATGCAGCTCACCGAGGCCCTCTATTTTGGAAGAGTATTTTTTCAATCCGCAAGTGATGACCACAGATCCAGATCCATAGTCCCAAATCTCCCCTGGAATCAATCCGTTGGACCCTGTGGGTTCACGGGTCTCGTGCTGCTTTGCTCTCTTGCCCAGTCTGGAGGATGTTTCCCTCATTTCATGTCAGGTATGAAAATTGCCCCCCTCTCCAGAAATGAGGACACCGAAGGCGTACATGGGATCAACAGGCAACAGCTTTATTGACCTATCAGAATCGGCAACAGGAGAAAACAGCTTAGCCACCAGCTCACAGCCTTCCAGTACAGGCCCCTGCACCGCAGCGGAGAGCTGGGAGAACAACCCTCCTGCTCTCAACCTGGCCTGGGCGATTCCCCACCTTGCAGCCTCAGGCCCACTCCCTCCCTGCCCACGCAAGACCCGCCAGCAGCACCAATGGGAAGAGAGCCTATCAGCTGCCTTAAATACAGCATGCCCCCCCCCCCGCAGCATGAAGGAGGTGAAAAGGAGCTCCCTGGATGCCAATTGCAAGCCCCCCCCCCCGCCCAACGCCCTGCTTAGCCCTGGAACCAGCGACTCCCCCCATGCCACACCACCCACGGAGGGTTGGGCGAGTTGCCATGCGGAGGAATGCTCTGAGCTGGTGGGAGGCAGATCCTCCCGTGTTTCTTCCTGGTCTAGGCGGCAGGGGAAACTCCTCCCACGCTGCACGAGGGGCAGGTGGAGCCCCCTCCGAATTGTGGGAATCGGAGAATTGCTCTCACGTTCTGCCCGCAAAGTAGCAAAGGTTCCTTGTCCTGTAATCATGGGCTCCACTTTCTCTCTCTCTTTCAGGGATGGACACAGTGAATAGGCACTTAGCGGCACAGTGCCTGAAGGCCGGGGCAGCCCCGGTGGATTTGTTTCCCCGGGAGCAAAGATCAGGCCTTAGCCAGAAAAGAAAATGCCCCGATCCTCAGTCCAAAGAGGTGGGCAAACTCCCCAGGATCCCTCCAGAGCCCGGACCTCGCAGGAGCCACCCCCCTTCGAAAGCACCTCCAGAGCCTCCCATGAATGGGAAAAGAAAATCAAAGTCAGCCGAAGGAGGACCTTCCCCAAAAAGGCTCCCCACAAGTCTGGACCCAGATCACTCCAGGCCCCCAAGACATCCGGGAACGGGAAGCACTTTGGTACCTGGGGAAAGTCAGGAAGGGCACAAACATGAGGGGACAAGATCTGAGCCTGTGCCATCTGGGGCGACGGGGGAAGAAACAGTCCCCCACAAGACCAAGGAGCTTGGGGAGAGTGCCCCCGTGAAGACTGCCGGGGTGGCCGAGGATGTTTCTCGGCCCCAGCACACCCCGAGGGATTGGGGCTCTGAAGAACATCAGTGTAAATATCAAGGCAAAGACCAGGCAAGGGTGAAGGCCAGTCTCCCTGGGGCGAGGGGGAAAAAGAGAGGCGCCAAGCCGGAGCCGGAGGAAGCCTGGAAGCACGTCCCCAGGCGCAACCTGGCTTTGCCCGTGGCAGAGCCTGTGCAGGGCTTCTCCCCACTGGGGCAGAGCAGAGCTCCATCCCTGCCTCTGCAGAAGCTTCCTCCAGTTCCTTCTCCCCGCGCCGTTCCCCAGACGCTGCTGGCCGCGCCCGAAAGAGCTGTGCCTGCGCCTCTGCCAAGGCCACCATCGTGCTCACTGCCAAAGCCATGTCCAGCCTCACAGCCGCCACCGAGCTCTTTGCCACGGCCGCCACCGAGCTCCCTGCTGAGGCCCCTGCCAAGCTCTTTGCCGAGGCGAGTGCAGGCTTGCGTACCCAGGCCAGTGCCGACCGCTTTGCCACAGCCAGGGCAGACAACCTTGCCAAGAGTGGTGGAGATCTGCTTTCCGAAGCCAGTGCCGACCTCTGGGCCGAAGCCAGTGCCAGCCCCTTGGCCCAAGCCGCTGCCGAGCATAGTTTCCAAGCAGCTGCCCAGGTCATTGGCGAAGCCACCGCCTTGCTCAGTGACTGGGCAACAAGCAACCTCGTTGCCTCAACCGCTGCCACAATCTGTGCACAAGCCGGTGCTGAGAACTATGCTTCACCCGGCAGTGGCGCACCCCTCTCAGCCAAAGCCACCGTCGGCTCAGTTTCCCCACGCCGGCAGGTGGAGAGGGCAGGCCAGGGTGGCGGGCAGAACACCCGGTCTCCCCACCAGGCCAGCCGGTCCCACAGAAAACATCCGGAAGCCAAGCAGCACGGGCACATCCACTCTGGCGACAAGCCAGCCTCCGGGGGACGACCCTCCTGCCTCTCCACCGCACAAAGAGGACACGTCCAACCCGTAGAGGACCCCCCTGGTGGCCTGGAGGCCTCGGAGCATGTAAGAGAAGAGCAACGGCCCATCCGAGAGATGGTGAGCGGCAAGCCCAGAGGGGCAGGAGCGGGCAGCCGCTGGACGTCGGTGGGGCGAGGGCAGCTTTCCGTGGGGCAGGAGGGAGAAGTGGACATATCCATTCGGCACGGCTGCCCTCAGCATCACCCAGAGGGCAGTTAAATGTATATAGGTGTATATATGTGTGTGTTTGTAACTGGTTAGATTAGAAGGTTGGAGCAGTTCCTGAGTTGTCTTGAAGATCACACTTGATTGCAGTATGTTATATACCACTATAAAATATTTCTAGCTGATTTAATGGTTTATACTTGTCATATTATTTTATTTGGTTGCTTATTTACTATATCACAGGCATAAAATAATTTGCTATGTTTTAATTTTAATACTGTCCCAATTAAATCTATACTTTCTCGTTGTGCTCCGAATTATATCCATGTGTGTATTAGGCTTATAAATTGTTCCTATACATTAATAGTTACATATGCATTTCTGCAATGTCATATTTATCTCAGCTCTTGTATATCTCCCTCATCAGTAGCTCGTGTTCATTTGTATATTGGGTTCCTGCTAATGGTCTTTTAATTTCACTGCTAGCATACCCGGGGTCAATGCGGGGCTCGGGGCACCCTTTATTCGTCTTTCTTCTTCTTTATGGGCTTGTCTTTATTCGTCTCTCATCATCCTAGAACTTGGGTTCATCCAGTGAAAGTGATTGAAAAGAGAGTGGGGACAGAGAAAAGGATGCATAGGAAGCATCCTTCACACAACACAGGGTTTTTTTTAAGGAACACGCTGCCACAACACATGGTAGAGAGCACTAGCTGAAACAGCTTTAAAACAGGGGTGTTTCCCCGTGCGTCGAAGGGATGCCAAACGCTGTGGCTTTTGTTTGTACTCTGATTCAGATCGTTTGCATGAATGTGGCAGACACTGGGCTGCGGCTGGCGCACATCTCCCACATCATCCCTGGTTGAGTTTCCAGCCAGTTGAGATGACCCAAACACCGGGGAATGGTGGGCCTGAAATGGTAAAACCAGGACTCCGCTCCATCAAAGAAATCGGACTTAGGAACCATGGGATCTGAAGAAGGCCGTGATTCTGTAGGCACACAACCCCTCATGCCCGTCTTATCTCTACAGCGATAAGGGTTAGGGGTTCACGGCCATTCTCCTCCCTGCACTGGGCTCAAGACACGTGCTTCTCCCACGAATCAGGGACAAGCAAACAGGCAGCTTGGGTGGCATTGCAGGGGGAAAGTGGTTGAGCGTGGAAAGGGTGAACTACTCTCAGCCATGGCTTCTCTCCTGCAAGCTGGATGAAAACAGAACTAATTTCTTCCCATCCCTGCAAGGAAATCCACCTTCTCTTTGCCCCATGGTAGCTCCCCAAACAGCTCTAGGAACACAGGGAGCTGCCATGGGCATCCACAGAATTGTTTGCAGAGGGGGCAAAGCTGGTGTTTGATTGTAATTGACACACATGGCAGTCGCTGCGGCGACACAGCTGTGCGTTCCCCTTGTGTGTCCGCACACGCTTTGTTGCGTAGAGTCATATCCCATGACGTTTAGAAGGCTGCACAGAGTGGCAGAACATCCTGGCGACTGGTCAGCCCTCATGCAGAGGAGTGTTCCAGTTCCCCTGCACACAGGAGTGATACATCCGTCAGCGTGAGGGTCACAAGAGTCATACATCAGCGTGGGAGTCGGAGTGCCTGGTTCGAAAGGGGAGCCGAGATGCAGCGGGCAGAATGGAGACCTGATGGAACGGAGGGAGCCAGTGGGATCCGGTCAAGTCTGGACAGACGCTCCAGAGGAAAGACGGGCGGACATCCTGGCCGCGGGGTCGCTCTGTAAAGTAGAGTGTCCAGCAGACTAAAACAGGCAGACTTGTCCTCAGAAGCGCTGCGGGTGACCAGACCAGGCTCCAAAAGTAATTTAGCACTGCGGACACGCCATCGTTCCTGGAGCAGAATACTCAAGGTGCTGCTGAAATGGAAAATGAAATCAGCGAGGCCTCCAAAGGAGGAAGTGTTGTAATGCTGCGGGGGCTTCAGTGACTCCCACATGGACTGGATACATGCAGGTTCCAGTCACAGAACCCTAGAACCATAGAGTCATAGAACAGTAGGGTTGGAAGGGGCTTAGAAGACCATCGAGTCCAACCCCCTGCTCAGTGCAGGAATCCAAGTCAGAGCTTCCCTGACAGGTGGCTGTCCAGCCTCGTCACGAATGCCTCCAGTGTGGGAGCCGCCCGCCTCCCCAGGTCATTGGTTCCCTTGTCGTATTGATCTAACAGTCAGGACGCTCATCTTCATCTTCGCAGGGATGGTAACACGTTGAGCTTTACATCACCCTCACAGGGTGGGAAGATATGGTGATTCAGTCATCTTTATGGACTCTGGACATCCCCTCCGCCTCCACGTTGGCTCTTCCCTTGATATGGGTCACCCAGAAAGCGTAGTCTGGCAGCGCCAAACTCCACCGCAACAGCGCTACATCAACCCACTGGGGGAGGTGATCCAGAGGTACAGACTGCAGGGTCGCCAATATGCGGGTGTCACCCAGGTCCTGTCTCCTGTTCATCCAGTCCAGGTGAGGCAGGGGATGTGCTGAACCTGTGCCTGGCTGCAGAAAGAGACGGGATGAGTGCCAATCAACAGAGACTCAATCCAGATACGACGGAGGTTCTGTTAGCGGGTGGTTCTTCTGCCCAGTTGAGTGATATTCACCTGTGCTGGGGGGGCAGCGCTCCTCTTAACCGATCAGGTCTGTAGTTTGAGGGTGCCCTTCGATCCAGCACTGTCATCGGAGGCACAGGTGGCCAGGGGAGTGACGGACGCCACACCTCGGGGCGGGTTGTCTGAGCAGGGGTGCACCTTCCCCCTCTCAGACGAGAACAGGCAACAGGCCAATCTGCTCAGGACTTCATAGAGCCTTTACCAAGGCCTTTCTCTCTTGGCAGCAAAGTACGTTTCTCGCAGTACAGAAAGAAGCATCCCTTGTCAAGTAGGAGGTACGCAGTGTGAAAAGCAACCACTGTGCATTGCTCCAGCTTCTGTCAGTAGCAAGATTTGTGGCCTTCACTGTTTGTGAATACAGCTGTGAGAACCAACCCTGAAAGTGTGACAATTGCCAACTCTCTAGCAAATCGGTGTACTTGTGCTGTTAATTCCTGCATTCAGTCCTGCATATCTCTGGGGTTTAGACTGCCCTTTCTTGTCTCATGAAGTACCCCTTGCTGATACAGACGGAATGTGGGGCCCAAGCCGCGGTGCATTTTCAAGCACGTGGCAACACAGGCAGTCCCCAGCCCACACCTCTCCCCCTTCTCAGTGACTTGGCCAGGCATCGCATCGTGATCTTTGCACGGGAGAAGCGGCTGCTGTTGCAGCGGTCAGGGGGACGCAGAGGACCATGCATGCCCTCAGCTGACCCTGAGGGAAGGCATTCGATGACGCAGAGGAGAAAGAAGGTTCGCACCCCCAAAAGGCAGGAGCCGTAGGCACAAAGGCAGATATAAACGCACTTCACTAAAGCAAAACAGAAGCAAAGTTACGGAGTACATTCAGCACAGTCATGTACTTAATGTGGGGGGTTGGACTCGATGGTCTTGTTGGCCCCTTCCAACCCTGCTCTTCTATGATTCTGTGGCTATCCACATGTCTGCAACTCGCCTAATTCTAGGGGTGTACGAATGGTGGACCTTCAGTGCCGCTTGACTTCCGCACTTTGCGGCCAGTGCTCCATTCCGCCATTCACAAGCCCCCGGAATTCTCCTCTTTTTTTTCCGCTCCAAAAATTACAAAGATAAATCCGTACCGAGAACCGTAATTCCGGTGCCCAGCCCTCTCCCTGAGTCTGCATAACTTCCATAAGAATCGATATTTTTCGTAAATATTTACGTGGGGTTTTTTTAATTGAAATCCTCCGTCTCCGTTTACTTTCAGCCCAAACACTTCCTCTTGCTAGGGGCTTCCCAAATGAAGGCTGTGTGAAGTGTGCCTGAGCAATAAACTCCTTGTTTAAAGCAACAGCGTTTTAAAGGAAGAAAGAAACTTTTAAAATGACCATGACGGTCCAGGACCAGCATGGTCATTTTAAAAGGTTTTTTCTTTCTTTAAAACAGTTTTTATTTACGAAAATTTCTCGACCCTGTGCGGACGATGAAAAAAAAGCCACATGACTGCTGGCTCCGCAGGACCTCGTGGCGCCGTTCCGCAGAGGATTCCGTGGCACGGACTGAAGGGATCTCGATCCCATTTCAGTCCATGGTGGAATTCTCTGACATCCCTACCTAATTCAAACCATTGTGGCAGCTCCACCCTCAGGGAATAGCTCAACAGGTTCTACCCTCCCCCTATGCTACCACCTCCCCCAACTTTGGGGGGCTGACTTGGGCAAAAGACCTACACTTTCTGCCCCACACACAGTGTTAGCGCCTCTCGAGATCTTGGGGCCTCCAATTAAAAATTCGGGGGAGGGGCAAGGTACATGTTCACTCAAAGGGTATCTGTCCCCCCACAAGGACCTTTGTTACATTTAAGCTCTATTTAGCAAAGCGCTATGGACAACCCCCTTCAGGCCATGGGCAGATGTTCCCAGTGTGATGTGATGTTGAGCTTGTCCATTGTCTTCCTCCACAAGTTCACAGCCTTGAGTCAAGTCAAAACTCCACATGGCCACAACTTGCCATCACAACTTTGTCATGGCTTCCAAAGGATGCATATCTGGTACAGGGCCATGCAGTTCAAAAGGCAGACTTACGTCATCCCAGCCAGGCTTTGATAGTCAGCCCACTTCTCGCAGGCATTTCACCTCTTGTCTCGCAAGACCCACGTGGGCCTCCCAGGTCGGACTACAAATGGCAGCGTCATCTAGGTAGGCGCGGGCTCAGCCCCTGGGTCCATTCACCAGCCTATTAATGACCTTGCGAAGGGTCACTCATGCTCCCGGCATGCCAGATGGAAGCCCTGTGCAGGAACTCGTGGGTCATTAACCAGCACAGCTGGGAAGCCCAGGGGCTCTGGCTCTCTTCACGAGCCCCCAAGCCAGCATCTCTTGCAATCCCTTGGCCACTGATTCAGCATGCTGTCCGGTAGCCCAGCAGCAGGGAGACTGAATAGGCCGATGGTCTCCGGCCAGAACAGAGAGACAAGCCAACACATCGTGCCCCAGGAGGGTCGAAAAGCGTTCCTGACATTCCGCCAGCTGTCCCATCAATTGGCTTTCATGTTCCGAGCTCCGGTTCTCCGGCAAGGGCTCCTCTCTCACGCCTCCTCCCTGGCGGCATTCTTCCAGCAGGTCAACCCCTCGGCCCGCCTCCACAGGCTCCCCCCACGGAAAGCACAGCCCGCTTTCCCTCCCCAAGGCCTCTCAGCACATTCACAGGACGGACCTTCAGCCGCCGGGCAGAGTTGGGGAACGTTAAGAGATGATGCACCTCACCAAGCTGCTGTTCCACTGCCAGGGCCCCTCTTACGGCACCAGGCGTTTGTCGGACTCAGTGGGCTTTAAGACCAGCGCTTTATCCCAGGCTGAAACGCTCCCATTCCGGCCTCGGTGTCACACCAGCTTTCTTGCTGGCCTTGGGCGGCTGGCAGGTTAGCTCGGGCCCCTTTCCCTGCTGTACGCAGGGTGTTCTGCAGGGCCTGCACAGAGGCTACCGCCGAAGTCGAGGCTGAGTCCAGCCTCCCCTCCCCTCCCACGCTTCCTTTGGCACGTTTGGCGGCCCCCGACGTTCTCGGCTGAACGTCAGCTCGTTTGGGGACTGTCCAAGCTGTCCTGGGAGAGTCACGACAGGCGACAACAGAAAAGGTAGGGCTTGATCCCAGCCGGCGGCATGAGTCACTGCATCGGCCTTGAACGTTTCCCCCAGTGCCTGGTCACCCTCTCCGCCAACCGTTCCCTTTGTGAGGGGCCGCCGTGGCGGTGCAGTGCTGCATTCCAGCTGCCTCCCATAATGCCTCCAGAAGGTGGGACGGAATAAGCCTCAATCCCTCGCCAGGCTCCGAGGCAGTCCGAATTGCTTCTGCTCCACCAAAGCTGCGCAGGAGACAGAGACCTCCTGGCAGTGCCATCCTTCACCGCCTCACCTTAACGGCATTTTGCTCAAATGTATTTCAACATCTTGACAGAAAATAAGCCCTCCTCTCAACATTCTTTACTGTAATTTCAGTTGCATCCGCAGTACATACCCTGAGCTTGGGGAGTCCCTGACAAAAAGTAGGTTTTCCAGGGAATGTTCAGCTTCCAGCTTGCTAAAAGCCATTGACACATTCATTCATTATTACAGTAGTCGCTTTATGAGCTGCCTGCATCTGGGTATACTTTGGTTTGTCACATCCAATCACCCAGTTCCTAAAGGCGGGTGTATGTATTGCAGCATGCTGCTCCAATGATATGCCACGCTGCGCCAATACAGTTTGGATGCAGGGAAAAATGATGCGTGGTCTTTTGCTGCGGGTGGCATGAAATCAGGAGGAGATGACAGAAAGGCGCACAAAAAATCAACTCGTGAATGTGTACGTTGCAAATCCCCATATGGATTTTAGAACAGATTTCTTTGTTGCATGAAATCAGGAGGAGACGACAGAAAGGCGCACAACAAATCACATATGAATTTTAGAACAGATTTCTTTTGAAAAATGCCCAGCTTGGGCGGAAATAGGAGGGAACCAGCTGGACTAACCCAGCCAGCCTCCCCCTGAGGATTTTGACCACTCTGGGATGGATAGAGCGACCCGCCCCTAATCTGGCGCAAAATGACCTTTACATTACGAGAGCGAGAGCAACCGCGCTAGCCTTCATGTTGCTGGGAAATCGTGGAAAGCTGTGAACACGCTGGAGAGGGCTCGGTAATCCTAGCTATTTTTATAGTTGGAACTTGGCTTTCTTCCACCATCCCTGCAGCTCTGGGACAGACAGAAACTCAGTAGGTGGCGTTCCCCCAGCATTTAGAGGTGGGAACTGCACCTGTTGACGTTCTGGCTGTCATGCCACCGAAGTACAGCCAGGATATCCACAGCTTCTGCTTCCCCCCTCATGTGCTGTAGGAAAAGCCGCACCTGTTGAAGTTCTGCCTGTCATGCGCCTGGCGCAGGAGTCCTGGGCCCTCTGCCCCTGCGAGGCACTCAGCGGCGCCTTGCCTTTGTGAGGCCCTCGGCTGGAGGCCGGCTGGAGCCGAATGGCGCCCGAGGCCTCGCAGTGCTGAGGCAAGAGGCAGCCGGGCGGAGGCGAAGAGGCGGAGGCGAGGAGGCGGAGGCCGTCTCGGAGGACTGCCCAGCAGCCAAGGCCTGTGTGGGGAGCAGGTCGGCCCTCCTCAGAGGCACGAGCGGGCCTTCCACGGGCGATGGCGGCCCTCTGTTCCCCAGACCTGTCTCCTCCCCTCGGGGTGGGGGACATTTACCCGGCACGGGCGGAAGCCCTTCTCGGCTCCTTCCAGGGCCAGAGGCAGAAAGGGCGGGGGGCACGGAGCGGCCATGGTGTGTCCCCCTCCCTCCTCCACGCAGCCACTCCTTCTGTTAAGAGTCGGGGAGACGAATAAAGTCCAAAGGTTTCCCCCTAAACTGGCACGCCAGCCAGCCCCTGCTTTGCTCGTGAACGGGGCAGGAGCAGGAAGGAGAAAGACGGCCGCTCTCCCTCCTCCGCCTTAGAATCTCGCACGGAGGGCATCAGCCACACGTGAGGGGAGAGTGCCTGTGGGCATGCGCAGAGTACTATCCCCCGCCACGGAACCACTTTGGCCGGCTCACAAAGGCAAAGGGCGCCGCTCTCAGGCAAGCTTGAGTTCCTCGCTCCTCTACGGTTACAAGTTCAGTGCTTGGGATTGAGTGTGTAAAATAGGACAACGGGGGGGAGAGGTGGCCCCCCAGTTCTGAAGCCTCAGGAGAAGAAGCAGACTTAGCACCTCTTTTGAGACCAGCCTGAAGCACCCCTCTCTGCCCTTCCCTCCACTTTGCATTTCAATGAAGAAATTTATTTATTTATGTATGTATGTTTATTTATTAAATTTCTTAAGCGCCCATCTGGCTGGTCACCCAGCCACTCTGGGCGATGTACAACATTAAAACAGTTCAAAACAATAAAATTCCACATTAAAAACATCACATTTCTAAAATTACCCTAACCCACCCCAAACGCCTGCCTGAACAACTATGCTTTTAATGCATGGTGGAAGCCCATTAAGAGGGTCCATGGCAGAGTTCCCTAGGGAGGGAGTTCCACAGAGTGGGGGCTACCACAGAGAAGGCCCTCTCCCCCGTCCTCACCAGGCTAGCTGTCCTGGCTGATGGGACAGAGAGAAGGCCATCCGAGGCTGATCTTGTTGTGCGGCCTATCTGGTGTTGCTGGAGGCGCTCCTTGAGATAGGCTGGGCCGGAACTGTATAGGGTTTTCAAGGTCAAAACCAACCCCTTGAATTTGGCCCGGAAAACAACTGGTAACCAGTGCAGCTCCTTCAGCACTGTGATCTCGCAGGCGGCTGCCTTCCATTAGGCGAGCTGCCGCGTTCTGTACCAGCTGCAGCTTCCGAACCGTCTTCAAGGGTAACCCCACCTAGAGCGCATTACAGGAGTCTAAACGAGAGGAGCCCAGGGCATGTACTACCGATGGGAGCAGATGGTCGGGAAGGAAGGGGCGCAGCCGCCGTATCAGATGGAGTTGGTACAGCGCTGTCCGGCCTCCATGGACAGCTGGGAGTCGAAAATGACCCCCAGGCTGCGGACCTGTTCTTTCAAGGGTAGCCGTAGCCCATTCGACACCAGGTCAACATCCCCCAGCCTCCTCATGTCTCCCACCAAAAGTACCTCGGTCTTGTCAGGGTTCAGCTTATTCCTCCCCATCCAGCCAGTCACCGTCCGCAGACATTTGGACAGGGATTCTGCGGCCAACTTGGTGAAGATTTGAACGAGAGGTAGAGCTGCGTGTCATCCGCATAGTAATGACACTGCACCCCAAACCTCCTGATGATAGCCCCCAGCAGCTTTAAGGAGATGTTAAATGGCATCGGAGAGAGGATGGAACCCTGTGGCACCCCACAAGTGAGCGGCCATGGATCCGAAAAATCCTCTCCCAGTGCTACCCTCTGGTACCTGCCGGAGAGGAGGGACCAGAACCACCGTAATACGGTGTCTCCAATGCCCAGCCCCTCCAGGCGGTCCAGGAGGATACCGTGGTCAACGCTATCAAAAGCTGCTGAGAGGTCGAGGAGAACAAGGAAGGACAATTCGCCCCTATCCAGAGCCCTCCTCATATCATCCACCAAAGCGACCAAGACCGTTTCTGTCCCATGCTCAGGCCTGAAGCCATTTTGTGGGAGGGGGATTGACAACAGTAGCTTTCGGAATAGGGAGCAGTTGGCATAACTTGGGCATCTTGAACGCCTCCAGTGGGAGAGCCCCCCCCCAGGTCGCGAGGTCATTGGTTCCATTGTCGTAATGCTCTAACGGTCAGGACGTTTTTCCTGATGTCCAGACGGAATCTGGCTTCCTGTCACTTGTCCCCGTTATTCCTTGCCCTGCACTCTGGCATGGTTGAGATGAGATCCTGGCCTTCCCCTCTGCGGCAACCTTTCACGTACTTGAAGAACGCCATCCTACCTTCTCTCAGGGTGTTTCTGCATTAGGAAACCGCCCCACAAAAATCCACATTCTTTCCGGAGTTTCTTGCGTTTGCTTCCTTTGAAGGATTCGGTAGGGCTCCTTCACACGGCAGACACGTGGTTTGAACTGAGGGAGTGCCTTCCTCCCTCCCTGGCATGTGTGCAAAGGAGGGGGGGTCTTCTTTCTGTAGCTTAACTTCTGCTGGGGCTTTCTCACAGCCCCCAGGAAACCTCTGACTTACTTCTGAGTAGACTGAAAATGTAAGATTGTGCCCTACGTCTGCAACCCTTGGCACATTTCTGTGGGAGTAAACCCCATTGAACTCAATGGGACGCACTTCTGAGGAGACATACTGTAAGTTCGCCCTGTAATTCTGCAACCGTCATCACACTTACTTGGGCGTAAGCCACATTGAACTCAATGGGGTGCTCTGAGTCAACAGAGGATGTTGCTCCTGAGCTGGGTGGGGTGGGGGATCAGATGCGTCTCCCTTCGCTGCAGGGAGGCATCTCACCCTCTTCTCCCTCCAGCTGAGAAACGTGCTCAAGCATTTGCATGGCAGACACCTGGGAAGCGGGGAAAGTCCTTCCTCAGCAAGGCTGGAGCGGAGGCAGGAGGTGCAACCAGCAGGCGATCCTTGCCCTCACGCCTGGCGAATCTGCTCCTGCATGCCCCGCTCCCATCCTCAAGGCCTTTGTCATCCTGACCGTGTGCCCCCAGCACCTGAAAACAGATGCCCACAGCAGGCAGGCAGAGCAGTTTCTCCCGCTCCTGGGGAACTTCACGGGGAGGTTATGCCGCTCCTGTTCCATGAGCTGGGAAAAATCCCACGTTGGTTGCGTTTGGGGAAAAGACAGGATAGGCTGGGGGAATTGCGGGAGACACCTTGGAGGGTAACGGCATCATCTACCGGGCCCGCAAACTTCTGTGATGGAGCCATCTCAACAGCAGGATAAAAGCTCAGTGTGATGAACACGCCAGGCCTGCAAGGCCAAATACAGGCCTGACATCATGGCCATCCTTTCCTGTGATCAGCTCCGCGGTGGCTGCTGGATGGCCATGACGTCCTGTATCCCTAATGACCTCCAAACACAGCCAGCTTGGAGAACATCGCTCATGGAGACCCCCCCCCCCGAGACATGAAGTGGGGCAGGGGCTGGTTGCATGCATCGGCAGCTGTTTCTAGAAGCCACGAAAGAGAGAGGGAGGGAGAGAGAGAGAGGGAGAGAGAGGCAGGTGGCCACACAGGACACAGAGATGCTGCCCCTTTGTGCACTGACGTCTTTGGCCAGGGCTGGCTTAGTTAAAAATGAGCCTTCACAGCTGCCAGTCCTGGACACTTCTTCGAAGAAAGGTACCGAGGATTTGGAGGAATCCAGACTCTCCACTCCGCTCCACTCCGCTCCACTCTGCCAACTCCCGTCTTAACATGTGATTAGGGATGTCAGAGCATTCCGCCACGGACTGGAATGAGATCGAGTTCCCTTCAGTCTGTGCCACGGAATCCTCTGCGGAGCGGCTCCACAAGGTCCTGCGGAGCCAGCAGTCATGCGGCTCTTTTTTTTGTCAGCTGCACAGAGTCGCAAAGTTTCCGTAAATAAAAACGCAAGGTAGGATATTTCGAAAAGAAATACGTAAGTTTAAAAACAGAAGAAGAATTGTGCTTACCGTCTTGTTTGTGGGTGTTCTTTTTCACTTGAAATCCTCCGTCTCCGTTTACTTTCAGCCAAAACACCTCCTCCTCCCCGGAGGACAGAGTTGCACAGAGTTGGTTCTCCTCTCCATTTTAGCCTCACAACATCACCAACAAGCTGGATGTGGAAATAGAAAGCCTAGCAGGGGGAATAATACTCGTGCAGGTCTCCAGACCGGCACGGTCATTTTAAAAGGTTTTTTCTGTCTTTCTGTCAAACAGCGTTGCTTTAAGCAAAGAGTGCATCGCTCAGGCACACCTAGGGCAGCCTTGTTTTGGGAAGCCCCGAGGAGGAGGAAGTCTTTGGGCTGAAAGTAATTACTGCACGTCTCAGGGCAGGGGAAAATATACCTAAATATCTATGAGAAATAGCCTTTCTTACGGAAGTTATGCAGAATTACGGCTGTCGGTACGGATTTATCTTTGTAATTTTCGGAGCGAAAAAAAGGGTATTCCGGGGGTTTGAGAATGACGGTACAGATAGGGGTGTACGAAGCCCCACTTACCTGGCACCACTGGGTTCCGCTGGGGGGTGAGGCGCAAAAAAAACAGACTGCAAATGGCGGCGGTGGCGGCTGGTTGGAAGTCCAGCCGCCGCCGCCGAAACCACCGCTGGAGCCACCGCCGTCCGGAACATCCGCCCCAGGTAAGTCTCGTCCCGGGGGGGATCTGCGGCAGGCGGGGGGGTGGCAGGCCGTTCCGCCATGGAGTTCGGGGGCCCGAATACACTGGCATTCGGCCTCACCGAGATCCGTGGCGGAATTCTCTGACATCCCTAGGTACGGATCACTGGCTGCATATTGCGGAAGTCAAGCAGCACAGAAGGTACACAATTCGTACATCCCTACTACTCAAAACGGAACACAGTCCTCCAAATGGGGCCTGGCCAGTGCAGAATGGAGCAGAACTATGACTTCCCACGATCTGGAGACTATGCGTCCGTTCCGTTTGTCCCCCCTACTCCTTTCTCCCAATCCCCCTCTTCTACAGAACCTCTGGCCTTCCCCCTTAGTCCTCAGCAGAAACAGAGTCCAGCTGTGTGAAACGGCACTTGCTCATCCTAATTCCTTGTTTCCAAAGCCCCATCTGCGGATCTCTCTTGGATCACATTCTAGAGTGTGAGCTCCTTGCGGCAGGGACTGGTCTTGTTTGTCACTCTGTTGAGTTTACGCGCATGTAGATTGTACTATAGAAATAATCAAGATCTTGAACTTACTATGATTATAGTGATCTACTATTCTTGTTTAAACGCAGTCTCTATATGACTTCTCTATCCAGTCGACAGCTGGTTTTCTCCTGCCAGCTCATAGGACCATGAGAAGAGCTGTGTTAGATCAGGCCAGGGGCCTCTCTGGTCCAGCATGCCGTTCCTGCAGGAGCCAGCCAGATCCCCTGAGAAACCCACAAGCAGGACATGGCACAACTGCTCCCTCATTGTTCCTCAGCGCGATGAACCTAGGACTGCCCCTCGAATGTGGAAATGGATCTGGAAAATTAACTTCCCAGAGGCTTACCGAGGGATATCTAGGGCGTCTATGGCAACGGTGAAATGTGAACTCGGGACTTTCTCATTCCTGGCACATAGACCACACAATGCTATTTCATTACTAGCCCCACCCCCCCACCCCCCCACCCCCCAATTTACCACAACACGGGAATCAAGAAGATACCAAGAATAAAGGTAATAGGCATGACAGCAACTGGACCCGGCCATAGCTGGTGCCTGCTATTCACATTCACTAACTTGGACTCTGGAAAACTGAGGCAGAACGTGTTAGTCCGCCAGTCCAGCGAAAGCCAAAAGGGACTTCATGTGACTATGTTTGAAGCATCTCGGCATCTCAGACCAGGCCTTCCTCTCTGGAGGTCAAGGTGAAGGTCACTCATTGCTGGACAGACAGACGAAGGGCGCCTGGGAAGATGGGTTTTCTACCACGTAGCGTGAGTCACTGAGCACCTCTACACCAGCCCCAAATCCCGCATTCAAAACGGGACTTTCTGCTTCCATTCCAAAGGCAGGATCCCAGCAGACTCCCTTTACACGCGTTTCCCTTTCCCCCTCCCCTCCCGCTCCCCCGATCTGAGTCTTCCCTCTGTTTCACGATCTCGCTCCTCTTCCTGCAGCTTTTCCTTTTTCACAGGGGGAACTCAAGTGGAACACAAGCGGGCGATGCGATAGCTCATTACCTCCCATCTATTTCGAAGTGGAATATGGGCCATTGCGTGCAGGAGAGGCCCCGGAGGATAACGCCGTCACCTGCCGGGGCCGCAAACGTGCGTGAGTGAGCAATCTCAGGAGCGGGAGAAAAGCTCCGTGTGAAGACCCACGCCCTCTCCTCCCTGCCCAGCTCCGTTCTGGGCGGCAGCCCTGGGACTGCTCTTCCGCCACACCTTCCGCCGTGACGTCACCTTTCATCATCGTGTTCCGCTCTGGATATGCTCCTTCCGCCCCCACAATCCCTCGGTTGCCATAGGGACAGCAAGGAACCATTTTGCATCATCGCGATTCTCTTGCCTATTCCCTACCGGACGTTCGATCGGTTAGGAGTGTCGGAGTTCGTCTCTCCGTCGATTAGCCAAGGAGTTTCTCCAGTCGCCTTATCTGGACATTTTCTGGCATCATGGCAGGTAGGATATTCGGCCATCTGGGTGTTCAGAAGGAGCCTTCCTTTTCCATGGGGCTGATGGAGACAACAGCTGTGAGGTGATGGGACCACAGTTGGGGAAGGGATAAAGTCTTTGGGCGGGATAGAGCAGGTAAATGCAGGGATGAGGAAACGGAGATAAGGTAAGGCAAGAAGGAGCAAGGAGCCTGCAAGTCCACAGCCACAATGCAGGGCACAATCCAGCAAAATCAGTCACAACTCCGTCCCGGCCGTGCCAGCGAGGCTTTGGTTAGCCACGCTTCAGGATAGCCCCCCGCCAGTCTCCCCCCAGCCCCTTCCGCTCAGGCCAACCGCCAGTCCCTTTGGACTCCCGCTTGCATCATAACATTCTCTGGCCTGGTAGAATCCTGGGGTCGCCATGGGGACAGCCGCCAACCAGTCCGGCAGCCCTCGTGAGCATGCGGCACCAGCAGGAGGAACGTCGTGCCGAAGGTGCTGCAGAGGTCTGCAGGCCAGAACAGGAGCGTCCCAGCGAGACAAGTGGGGCGCAGGAGGGGCCTGCTTTGAAGCGTACCGCAGCCGGGAACTCCCTCACGGGCCGTAGGGGAAGCACCCATCCTCGACCCTTCGTCCTCCTGCCAGCTGCAGAATCCTCATATCGGCCTGCTTTATGGCTGCGTGTCAGGGACACCGGGACCACGTATGTGAGCACTCAGGACCGCCGAAGTCTGTTCACTGGGCCTGAAGGGCTGACGGGTGCTGAGGCGGACCAGGCGGTGCAGTGGTTAATGCCCCGCCCCCTTGCTTTGTGTTGCAGATCGGGCCCCGAACCCACGGCCACGGGGAGGCTCGAGCCGCCAGCCCCGGAGCACCCCAGAGGGGACTGCCAGCTCTCCGCCCTGCGCCCCCGGAGCCTCCGCACCAGGCCTGAGTGCCGCTGGGCCGCAGCCTCCCGCCCCGGCTCTGCCTCCCCAGCCGGACCCAGGGAGTGCCAGCACCCACAGCTGCCCGTCCCCGGAAACAGTTCAGCTGCAGGGAGGTCGGGGGAGCCAGGATCACGCGCAGACGCCCAGCTCAGCAGCGCTTTCTCCTCCCCTCCATGGGTGGGCTGCAGCTGGCCAGTTCCCCGGGCCTCTCCGTGGGCCACTGGCATCCCAGTTCAGAAGCCTTCCCACTGCCAGCCCCATGGAGCAGCTGTATGCCCACTCCCACCTCCAGCCGGTGGCCAGCCTGCAGCGGGTGCAGGGGCCGCCTGCCAGGCAAGGACAGGTCCGGCAAACCCCTTTCCGGGATGGGGCTGGCCTCTGCCTGTACCGCCGTGCCACCTTGGCGCCCATGCCGCAGGGAGGCAGGAATCCCCCTGCACAGACAGGCAGCGATGTCCCTGGGCCACCAGAGCCGAGCGACAACGTGGTCCTCCGAGAGGTGGAGCCACAAACCACCGTGACGCCAGCTCCAGCCAGCGGGTCTTCCACGGCACCATCGAAACCCGGCATTCTCAAAGCCTCCAAAGCAGGCTCCAAAGGTATGTGCTGATCTTTGCAGAAAGGGGTGGTTCGCGTTTGGTGATTTATTATGACGTTTCTTATCTGCCCAATGACCACTGTTTTCTGGGCAGGTTGCAGACATTTACAAGACCAAAATACCACAACCATGTAGCATACAATACAGATGCTTCAAGGGGTAGAATACAATGCGATGCAGAACAACAAACACAGGAATCGATCAAAGAGCCATGAAATCCAGGACTAGGTCCTAAAACGCCTGGAAGAAAAGGGAGGTCTTTGCCTGGCACCGAAAAGATACCAACGTGGTGCCAGGCGAGCCTCTTTGGGGAGCTCCTGCCACCACGGAGAAGGCCCTCTCTCTTGTCACCACCCGTCTAGCTTCGTCTGTCGGGGCACCCACAGAGCCTCCAAAGATGACCTGGGGTCTGAGCAGGCACATAGGGGTGAAGACACAGAATCATAGAATAGTAGGGTTGGAAGGGGTCTACACGGCCATCGAGTCCAACCCCCCGTTCAATGCAGGAATCCAAGTCAGAGCATCCCCAGCATGTGGCTGTCCAGCCTCATCTTGAATGCCGCCAGTGTGGGAGAGCCCACTACCTGCCCAGCTCATTGGTTCCATTGTCGTATTGCTCCTGATGTTCAGCTGGAATCTGGCTTCCTGTAACTTGAGCCCATTATTCCGTGTCCTGCCTTCTGGGATACTTCTAGATACTCTGGTGCCAAGCTGTCGAGGGCTTCACAGGTCAACACCAACACTTGGCCAGGCCATCTCTGTCCAGATCGGGTCACAGTTGGTATATCAGCTCCATGCCCCCCTTGCCACGTGGCAAGTCGTCCGTATCTCACTCTCAGTGTTTCTCCATTCCTATCTTTCCCTGGCAGGCACCACCCTTGGGGAAAAGCATGTCTCCTGGGCTTACAACCTCCAGGGAGCTCCTGCTCAGCCTAGAACCACGGAGAACCCCAATAGCAGCCAGCATCTCCCTGGCATGTTTCAGGCATCTTTTGCCCCTGCCTCGTCCAACGAATGCTCTGAAGGCTCCGCTTCTTCTGGGAGTGTCCCAACCAGCCACAGAGGATTCCGACGTGAGTATTGCACAGCCTGCACCTGGGCCACGGGTTTCCTTTATCATAGGGCAAGGCTGGTCTGGAGGTCCAAGCCTGAACAGCCCCCCATGGCCAATCATCCCTTTTGCTCTGTTCCTATTTTTCAGCGGCAAGCACCTCTGTTGGGAAAGAGCATGAGTCCCGCGGTCACCACCTCCAGGGAGTTCCTCCTCAAAGCCAAACTGGGGAGAATCCAGCCAGCAGCTGCCAGATCTCGGTCACGTTTGGGATGCCTCTGGTCCCTGCTTCACCCACCGAATGCGCTGCAGGACCGGCTTCTTCCAGGAACGTCCCAACCACCGACCCCGGACTGCAAGGTGATTGTTGAGCAAACTAGGGGCTGAGCTCCATGAACGTGTTTTCCTGGCCTTGTAATGCCTGGCTCACCGGCATGTCACACGAGGTACACCCCAAACCTTCCTCCTCCTCATGCGATTTCTCCGTCGACAGTGTTGTTTTCCAAACTCCCATGACGACGTTTTTTCTGGTGCTTGAGATTTTCATGTGCTACATGTGTGTTCCAGCTAGGGATGTATGGAGTTTGTAAAATCTGCGTCGTCTGTATTTCACAAGTTGTGAGGTGCCTTCCGTTCTGTCGGCCGCTCGCGGCAAGAATTGGATTTGTTCCCCATTTCCCAAGTTTGCACAAATGCATACTTGTGCAAATGCACAAATCCCTCCAAAATATGTAAATTCCCCCCAAATGCACATTTTCATGCTTTCCCCTGTGGGGGAAATGGGCATTTTCAGCCAGTGTTTTTTCTTTTACGGATTTCTCCGGCATCCCTCGTTCCAGCCAAGCTGTAGCGGAACTCTTGCCAGCAGGAGCAGCCGGTAGTGCAGCAGCAAATTCAGAAGTGCAGGGTCCCTTCAGCATAGCCACAGCCACGCCCCTCACAGCCACGCCCCCTCCTGGGATGATGCCACCTTGGAGGATTCTGCAATACAAAGGAGCTTTCAGTCACTTCCTTGGTTTGGAGTATCGGGTCAGAGTAATTCAGAATTATTAAAAGGTCCATTTGCAAAGAAAACGCACACACAAAGTAATGTCCAGCACCTTGCTAGAAAGTATTATTTGGTTAGTCCCTTTTAATTCAAGGAACATGTAATAATACTAATACTAAAAATGACGCAATCATCGCATATTAATGATGAATGATTATCATTAGGAAGAGCCACTGCAAGCAGGTGTGAAGCAAATCCCCGTGAAAAGAAATGGAACGTCGTCCGCGGTGACCCACAACTCCTTTAAGGCTGCAATCCTGTACACACTTATCTGGAAGTAAATCCCATTGAACACAATGTTACTTACTTCCAAATGGACAAGTAGGATAGCCCTGCAGTCCCACTACAGACCACTCCTTCTTTTCCCACGACAGTATCCCGGGGTGGGCTGGTGGAGAGGCGGCCTTCGGCCCAAGACCTCTCCAGGCTGTTCCTGGAGGGATCGTGAATACTGTTCCAATTCGGTGGATATGTTCCATTTCATGCCTGCCTCATGCCCCGTTTTTTCTCTTGGTCATCACCTTTGCTGCTATCTACGTTTCTCATGGAAGGTTCAGGGTTTTCTGACTGTGCCCTTCGCTGTAGTCTCTGTCTCCTGATGTGGGCTGTTCCCTCGATGGTGAGCAGGGAGCAGGACATGGGGCTCTGCTTTGGGTTGCTCTTTCATCTCCTGTCGGAGTGGGTTCCTTCCAGACCTGCAAGTCCCTGGACTGGGCTTGAAAATTGTGAACGCTCTGCCCATCAACAGGGAGCCTGCGGCTAAGCCATACCTCTTGGAGTTCCTCTGGGAGAAGTCAGGGGAAAACAGCTCACGGTAAGTGTAACAGCTGTGTTTTTACTGGAGATATAACCAACTCACATCTCAAGGTAAGCCGGCTGAGGTCAGCCCCATGGTCAGCACCGCTTGCAGGAGGAAGGAGGAAGAAGATGGGAAGGGAGAGGGAGAAGACCAGGAGAAGGCAGGAGGACCTCCCAGGGAACCCCTCCCACCTTGCTCAGATACATATTAGCCCTTCGAGTTCAGGTTCAGTGACTCATGGCCCTAGTCCCTCCAACATAAACTCCACTGAACACATTAGGACTTCCTTCTGAGTAAACACACCTAGGATCCTACTGTAAACCAGAGGGGTTGGGTCCAAACCCAGACCCCCTCCTGAGCCTTGAAGGACAAACTGGATGTGCAAACAAACAGCAGGTGAAAACATTTCACCGCATGATCCCCTCCTACCGCCTGCACATCGAGCCCACTAGAATCCCTCTCCCACACACAGCAAACCGCACGCATCAGCACGAGCGACAGACCAAGGCGGCATCGGCCCCCCGCCCGCTGCTGCCGCTGCCGTGGCCAGCCCGCCGGGGACGCAGGCAGGCAAGGAGCGGGGACAGACAGCAGTGTGGGAACACGGGGAGGAAGCTGAGGGGCTGGCTGGCTGGGGACAGTCGAGTGGCGAGGCGTGGCGTGGCGGCTGCTCTGGGGCTGGAAGGCGGAGGAGCCGAGGGCTGAGGAGGAGACTAGGGGCGCTGAGGAGAGGGAAGGGGGCTTAGGTCCCGCCACAGTGCTGACTTCCACACAGAAGGGTCCCTAGTGGAGATCCCCTCCTGGGACCAGGCGTTGCTCCTGAAACCACCCCCAGGAAGATGGCGTGCACATCCCCAATGAGATGAAGGGACGTGTTGCGTGAGCCTAATAAGAGCGTGGGGTCCATGAATACTGGGAGGTTGCTCCATTACTGACCCATGTGGAATGCTTACGTCATACAAGGTACTCCTTTCTTAAAAACACAAAACATTTAAATGCAATGCACGCCATTTCAGGCAACAAATAAAACCCTTTCACCGTAATAGGTATCAGCTGCAACCCATGAATCTCAACCAGAAAACCGCCAATGCAACAGCAGTAAATTCAGACTCCAGCAAAGGAGAAGCAGGAATGCAGCAAGTCTTCTCCTCCTTTCTAATGACTTTCTGTGAGGCCCTAGGCTGGTGGGCCTCCCCGGGAAGCGAACGAGGCTTTCGCCTGCCTTCGTTTGCGCAGAGGAAAGGAAGAACGGAAGATCTCCTTTGGTTGCAGATCACTGATTCCTCTTCATTTCATTCCAAAGGAGGCGAGGGAGTGGCGTCAGACACCCGCCAACGGGCAGATGTCCCAACATCTCTGGAGCTCCAAGACCCAGAAGAATTAAATCAGGTCCCGGCTGAGAACGCTGCGCTGAATGGTGAGTGCCAAAGATTCAGAGGGCGACTCCACACACCTGCCAAGCGGGGCTTGCTTGCGGAATGCCTGTTGGTGCACAGTCTCCCCGAGCTTTTCCCGTCGCTGTCGCAAAGGGCACTACCCCCCTGTGACACATTCCTTGGGCTTTGAGGAATGCAGCTCACCGAGGCCCTTTATTTTGGAAGAGTATTTTTTAAATCTGCAAGTGATGACCACAGATCCAGATCCATAGTCCCAAATCTCCCCTGGAATCAATCCGTTGGACCCTGTGGGTTCACGGGTCTCGTGCTGCTTTGCTCTCTTGCCCAGTCTGGAGGATGTTTCCCTCATTTCATGTCAGGTATGAAAATTGCCCCCCTCTCCAGAAATGAGGACACCCAAGGCGTACATGGGATCAACAGGCAACAGCTTTATTGACCTATCAGAATCGGCAACAGGAGAAAACAGCTTAGCCACCAGCTCACAGCCTTCCAGTACAGGCCCCTGCACCGCAGCGGAGAGCTGGGAGAACAACCCTCCTGCTCTCAACCTGGCCTGGGCGATTCCCCACCTTGCAGCCTCAGGCCCACTCCCTCCCTGCCCACGCAAGACCCGCCAGCAGCACCAATGGGAAGAGAGCCCATCAGCTGCCTTAAATACAGCAACCCCCCCCCCCCCGCAGCATGAAGGAGGTGAAAAGGAGCTCCCTGGATGCCAATTGCAAGGCCCCCCCCCCCGCCCAACGCCCTGCTTAGCCCTGGAACCAGCGACTCCCCCCATGCCACACCACCCACGGAGGGTTGGGCGAGTTGCCATGCGGAGGAATGCTCTGAGCTGGTGGGAGGCAGATCCTCCCGTGTTTCTTCCTGGTCTAGGCGGCGGGGGAAACTCCTCCCACGCTGCACGAGGGGCAGGTGGAGCCCCCTCCGAATTGTGGGAATCGGAGAATTGCTCTCACGTTCTGCCCGCAAAGTAGCAAAGGTTCCTTGTCCTGTAATCATGGGCTCCACTTTCTCTCTCTCTTTCAGGGATGGACACAGTGAATAGGCACTTAGCGGCACAGTGCCTGAAGGCCGGGGCAGCCCCGGTGGATTTGTTTCCCCGGGAGCAAAGATCAGGCCTTAGCCAGAAAAGAAAATGCCCCGATCCTCAGTCCAAAGACGTGGGCAAACTCCCCAGGATCCCTCCAGAGCCCGGACCTCGCAGGAGCCACCCCCCTTCGAAAGCACCACCAGAGCCTCCCATGAATGGGAAAAGAAAATCAAAGTCAGCCGAAGGAGGACCTTCCCCAAAAAGGCTCCCCACAAGTCTGGACCCAGATCACTCCAGGCCCCCAAGACATCCGGGAACGGGAAGCACTTTGGTACCTGGGGAAAGTCAGGAAGGGCACAAACATGAGGGGACAAGATCTGAGCCTGTGCCATCTGGGGCGACGGGGGGAGAAACAGTCCCCCACAAGACCGAGGAGCCTGGGGAGAGTGCCCCCGTGAAGACTGCCGGGGTGGCCAAGGATGTTTCTCGGCCCCAGCGCACCCCGAGGGATCGGGGCTCTGAAGAACATCAGTGTAAATATCAAGGCAAAGACCAGGCAAGGGTGAAGGCCAGTCTCCCTGGGGCGAGGGGGAAAAAGAGAGGCGCCAAGCCGGAGCCAGAGGAAGCCTGGAAGCACGTCCCCAGGCGCAACCTGGCTTTGCCCGTGGCAGAGCCTGTGCAGGGCTTCTCGCCACTGGGGGAGAGCAGAGCTCCATCCCTGCCTCTGCAGAAGCTTCCTCCAGTTCCTTCTCCCTGCGCCGTTCCCCAGACGCTGCTGGCCGCGCCCGAAAGAGCTGTGCCTGCGCCTCCACCAAGGCCACCATCGTGCTCACTGCCAAAGCCATGTCCAGCCTCACAGCAGCCACTGAGCTCTTTGCCACGGCCGCCACCGAGCTCCCTGCTGAGGCCCCTGCCAAGCTCTTTGCCGAGGCGAGTGCAGGCTTGCGTGCCCAGGCCAGCGCCGACCGCTTTGCCACAGCCAGGGCAGACAACGTTGCCAAGAGTGGTGGAGATCTGCTTTCCGAAGCCAGTGCCGACCTCTGGGCCAAAGCCAGTGCCAGCCCCTTGGCCCAAGCCGCTGCCGAGCATAGTTTCCAAGCAGCTGCCCAGTTCATTGGCGAAGCCACCGCCTTGCTCAGTGACTGGGCAACAAGCAACCTCGTTGCCTCAACCGCTGCCACAATCTGTGCACAAGCCGGTGCTGAGAACTATGCTTCACCCGGCAGTGGCGCACCCCTCTCAGCCAAAGCCACCGTCGGCTCAGTTTCCCCACGCCGGCGGGTGGAGAGGGCAGGCCAGGGTGGCGGGCAGAACACCCGGTCTCCCCACCAGGCCAGCCGGTCCCACAGAAAACATCCGGAAGCCAAGCAGCACGGGCACATCCACTCTGGCGACAAGCCAGCCTCCGGGGGACGACCCTCCTGCCTCTTCACCGCACAAAGAGGACACGTCCAACCCGTAGAGGACCCCCCTGGTGGCCTGGAGGCCTCGGAGCCTGTAAGAGAAGAGCAACGGCCCATCCGAGAGATGGTGAGCGGCAAGCCCAGAGGGGCGGGAGCGGGCAGCCGCTGGACGTCGGCGGGGCGAGGGCAGCTTTCCGTGGGGCAGGAGGGAGAAGTGGACATATCCATTCGGCACGGCTGCCCTCAGCATCACCCAGAGGGCAGTTAAATGTATATAGGTGTATATATGTGTGTGTTTGTAACTGGTTAGATTAGAAGGCTGGAGGAGTTCCTGAGTTATCTTGAAGATCACATTTGATTGCAGTATGTTATATATCACTATAAAATATTTCTAGCTTCATTAATGTTTTATAGTTGTTATATTATTTGGTTGCTTATTTACTATATCACAGGCATAAAAGAATTTTCTATTTTTTAATTTTAATACTGTCCCAATTAAATCTATACTTTCTCGTTGTGCTCCTTTTTATATCCATGTGTGTATTAGGCTTATAAATTGTTCCTATACATTAATAGTTACATATGCCTTTCTGCAATGTCATATTTATCTTAGCTCTTTGTATATTTCTCTCATCAGTAGCTAGTGTTCATTTGTATATTAGGCTCCTGCTAATGGTCTTTTAATTTCACTGCTTAGATCTCAAGGATGAAAGACATTCCTACTTGATTGGAATAGATGTTATCTTACTATACAATATTAATGCTATCTGCTTTACTATTTCACAGCTATTATATTAATTTATTCTGGTGTGTATTTACTATATTACAGACAGGAAATCTTTTTGTGTTTGTTGATCATATTTTAGAAGTTTTATCTTCCAACCTGTTTACAGATTTCTTATATCTTTTAAAACTGGTAATCTTAATATGACTTTTCTTTATTTGATAGCACTGTTTTATATTACAGTTACTGGCATTAAAGAGTCGTTGGTTAATTATTAGTTATTCATTCATTAATTATTTGTTACTTCCAATATCAAGATGTTTATATTAGGTTAATCACAGAGTTGTTTCTATACTGACATAATAAAAGTATGTTATATTTATTATTTTCTGTCTTTCTGGTCATTCTATGGTTACAAAAGAGCATGGTCTGAGAGTCTGAGAATCATAGCACTGTGGCGTCTTCACAAGGATTCTGTGAGGCTGATCCCAGTTTGCAGGTGGGAGACTGTTACTACTTGCCTTCTGCAGGTTCACTTCATCAGTGGGCATAACGATAAGCTTCCTTCTGGCTTAGACTAAGCAGCAAGTAAACATGTCAGGGGTGTCCCCGATTAAAACAGTCTGAGTTGATCGATGTCATCAGTTTCAATAAATTTGAGTGCAATCCTATGCATGTTTAGACAGAAAGAAGTCCTACAATTCCCAGCATTCCCCACCAACATGGCTGGCTGGGAACGCTGGGAGTGGTAGGACTTCCCCCCCCCATCTTAACATGCGTGGGATTGCGCCCTCAATCAAGGCTGTGATCTGCATAAAGTTACATGTGACCAACAATAGTTTTGAATTGAAAATGCGTAGTTTGTCTTTGGTGATTGATGTACTCCTGATGCAACAAAATGAGGTGACCAGGAGATGGAAAGTACTGCCGTGCAACGAAAAACAGGAATACTTTCCAGTGTAGGTGGAAAAAATAAAATTAGGCATTGGCTTTGGTCCACACAGGGCTCCACGAATGGGTGCACCGTACCAGTACAAGTCGCTTCACAGAACCTACTTCCAGGTGTGTGTGTGGGGGGGGGCATTGGAGTGAATGTCATCTGACTGGCAAGGCCTGCTCAACCAATAAGAGAGCCCCCCCCCCAATCCAGGCTCTCCCCGCCCCCCATTCTCCTTTGATAGAATCCTGGAGGTTTCCTCCCGTGTCTCTACAAAAATCATTCACCTTCTCCCCCCCTCACATTAATTACTTCCTTAGAGCAACAGCCATTAAAGGAACACAGTATTCTCCCTCCCCTGAAGCTGCTGATGGGAAAAGGATGCATAGGAAGCATCCTTCAGACAATGTAGGGTTTTTTTAAGGAACACGCTGCCACAACACATGTATCTGGGTGGACACTGAGCCCATAGAATCCCAGAGTAGTTCTGATTCTGAGGAAGAGCAGTCGCTCCTGGGAGAGGAGCGTGCTCCTCTTTCCCAGGGCCCACAGCTGACGGAGATTCCTCCCACCAGCATTCCTAGATTAGAAAGCAGTCCAGGGAGTGACCGAGCACAGATAGCAGACGTGGTGGATGCGCGACGGAGACGCAGAGAGCGGCGTCAGATGGAGGGCGTGGAAAGGAGGCGTAGTGCCCAGTTGGCGACAGTCCTATGTCGCCTCCTGCCCAACCTGCCAGTGGGCGAAGGCCCCCTCAGGCAAGCCCACAGGCTTGCTTCACCCCCTGCCTACCCCCTCAGGACCTTGGAGACTGCTCTCCCTTGACTTCATCACTGACTTGCCTCGCTCACAAGGTAAGACCGCCATTCTGGTGGTGGTGGATTTGTTTTCCAAGATGGCCCATTTCATCCCCTGCTCTGGGTTGCCCACAGCCAGGGTGACGGCAGAGCTGCTCGTGGCGCATGTTTTCCGCCTCCACGGATGGCCCGAGGGTCTCATTTCCGATAGGGGGGCCCAATTCACTGCCCATTGCTGGAGGGAGCTACTGGCGTTGCTCCATGTGACGCTCCGTCTTTCCTCCGCCCACCATCCACAGACGGACGGTCAGACCGAGCGCACCAATGCGACTCTGGAGCAATATCTGCGCTGTTATGTCAATTACCAGCAAGATGACTGGTTTTCCTTGCTGCCTCTCGCAGAATTTGCTTATAACAATGCCTGCCATGCTTCCACCCGCCACACTCCATTTTTTGCCAATTTTGGTTACCACCCCAAGGCCTTTCCGTCCACCCTAGCTCCCTCTTCAGTGCCTGCGGCCCAGGACTTTTTAGCGGAGTTGCGAGCGGTACACCACCTCTTACAGGACTCCCTCGAGTAAGCCAAGACAGCCTACAAGGCCTCTGCAGACTGGCGGCGCCAGCCGGGTCCGTCTCTGCAACCGGGGGACTGGGTTTGGTTGTCCACCCAATACGTCCCCTCTCACTCACCCGCAAGGAAGCTCACGCCTCGCCGCACAGGGCCTTTCCAGGCTACGGCCCAGATTAACCCTGTTGCTTTTCGCCTGGCTCTCCCGCCCTCCATGAAGATCCATCCTGTTTTTCATCGGTCCTTGCTGTCCCCCCTGGTTTCTGGCGACCCTCATCGCTCAGTCGGCTCCCCCCCACCACCAGTGCTGGTGGAGGGGGAGGAGGAGTTTGAGATCGCAGAGATTCTGGACTCCCGCCTTTCTCGTGGCCGCTTGCCATATCTGGTGGACTGGAAGGGGTACGGGCCTGATGAGCGATCCTGGGAACCCGCAGAAAATGTGCATGCTCCGTTGCTGCTGAGGCGCTTCCACCAGCTGTACTCCCACAAGCCCGGGGCCCCAGGGGAGGAGCAGGAGGGGGGGCCTCATGGGAGCGGGGATGATGTCAGGGTGGACACTGAGCCCATAGAATCCCAGAGTAGTTCTGATTCTGAGGAAGAGCAGTCGCTCCTGGGAGAGGAGCGCGCTCCTCTTTCCCAGGGCCCACAGCTGACGGAGATTCCTCCCACCGGCATTCCTAGATTAGAAAGCAGTCCAGGGAGTGACCGAGCACAGATAGCAGACTTGGTGGATGCGCGACGCAGATGCAGAGAGCGGCGCCAGATGGAGGGCGCGGAAAGGAGGCGCAGTGCCCGGTTGGCACGCAAACAAGGGCTGCGCCCAGAGGATCCAAGGGAAAAGGGGAGGGACTCTCCCTAGTCCTTAAGTTCAGGGGTCTGCCAGTAATTCCCTTTCAAACGGGGACCAACTGTTTCAACTTAGGGCATAGGTACTCTGCTGCTCAGATCTAGTTGCTACCTGTAGAGTTGTTAAGTTGTAAAAGAAGAATAAAGCTTTGAAAGGAATCCCTTTGTCTGTGTCTGGACTTGGCTACTGGATTAGACTGAGAGAGGCCTCCAAGGAGCCCTTGACAACATGGTGGTGAGCACTAGATGAGACAGCTTTAAAACAGGGGTGTTTTCCCTTGAGTCGAAGAGATGCCCAAAGCTGTGAGTTCTGTTTGTAACCTGATTCAGATCGTTTGCATGAATGTGGCAGACACTGGGCCGCGGCTGGCGCACATCTCCCACATCATCCCCGGTTGAGTTTCCAGCCAGTTGAGATGACCCAAACACCGGGGAATGGTGGGCCTGAAATGGTAAAACCAGGACTCCACTCCATCAAAGAATGCGGGCTTAGGGACCATGGGATCTGAAGAAGGCCGTGATTCTGTAGGCACACAACCCCTCAGGCCCGTCTTATCTCTACAGCGATAAGGGTTAGGGGTTCATGGCCATTCTCCTCCCTGCACTGGGCTCAAGACACGTGCTTCTATCACAAATCAGGGACAAGCAAACAGGCAGCTTGGGTGGCATTGCAGGGGGAAAGTGGTTGGGTGTGGAAAGGGTGAACTACTCTCAGCCATGGCTTCTCTCCTGCAAGCTGGATGAAAACAGAACTAATTTCTTCCCATCTCTGCAAGGAAATCCACCTTCTCTTTGCCCATGGTAGCTCCCCAAACAGCTCTAGGAACGTAGGGAGCTACCTTGGGCTTCCACGGAATTGTTTGCAGGGGGGACAAAGCTGGTGTGTGATTGTAATTGACACACATGGCAGTCGCTGCTGCAACATAGCTGTGCGTTCCTTGTGTGTCTGCACACGCTTTGTTGCGTGGAGTCATATCCCATGACGTTTAGAAGGCTGCACAGAGTGGCAGAACATCCTGGCGACTGGTCAGCCCTCATGCAGAGGAGTGTTCCAGTTCCCCTGCACATGGAGTGATACATCCGTCAGCGTGAGGGTCACAAGAGTCATACATCAGCGTGGGAGTCGGAGTGCCTGGTTCGAAAGGGGAGCCGAGATGCAGCGGGCAGAACGGAGACCGGAGGGAGCGGAGGGAGCCAGTGGGATCCTGCCAAGTCTGGACAGACGCTCCAGAGGAAAGACAGGGAAGGGCGTCCTGTCCGCGGGGTCGCTCTGCACGGTAGAGAGTGTCCAGCAGACTAAAACAGGCAGACATGTCCTCAGAAGCGCTGTGGGTGGCAAGACCAGGCTCCAAAAGTAATTTAGCACTGGGGACACGCCATCGTTCCTGGAGCAGAATACTCAAGGTGCTGCTGAAATGGAAAATGAAATCAGCGAGGCCTCCAAAGGAGGAAGTGTTGTAATGCTAGGGGACTTCAGTGACTCCCACATGGGCTGGATACATGCATGTTCCAGTCACAGAACCCTAGAATCATAGAGTCATAGAACAGTAGGGTTGGAAGGGGCTTAGAAGACCATCGCGTCCGACCCCCTGCTCAGTGCAGGAATCCAAGTCAGAGCATCCCTGACAGGTGGCTGTCCAGCCTCGTCTTGAATGCCTCCAGTGTGGGGGAGCCCAGCACCTCCCCAGGTCATTGGTCACTGGACTTAATAGAGCCCTTACCAAGGCCTTTCTCTCTTGGCAGCAAAATACGTTTCTCACAGCACAGAAAGAAGCATCTCTTGGCAGGTAGGAGGTACACAGTGTGAAGAACGACGACTGTGCATTGCTCTAGCTTCTGTCAGTAGCAAGATCTGTGGCCTTCACTGTTTGTGACTACAACTGTGAGAACCAGCGCTCAAACTGTGGAAATTGCCAACTCTCTAGCAAATCAGTGTACTTGTGCTGTTAATTCCTGCATTCAGTCCTGCATATCTATTCTTCTGAATCTAAATCCAAAACACTTCACCCCTTGCACTTTCATAGATTCCGTATGCCCCTGTGCATTTAACAATGAAACAAATCATATATGTCGCCTCCATATACTGCTGTCTATTAAGCAATTAAACCAGATACAGTATTGCATTTGCATGGCACATAAGGAGCAAAAAGACAAAGCGAGAAGAGAACAGTAACCAATACAACAGTGGGATAGAGCATAACGCATAGGATTTCAGATCCAGTGGCACTCCAGTGTACAAATATATCCCACCAGTGACATTTACACTTGCTTAGACCATCTTAAAAATCTCATTCCCATCTCAAGAGCATCATTTCAGCACATGCAGCATCCTTCCACAAACATTCGGTTTAGACTGCCCTTTCTGGTCTCGTGAAGTACCCCTTGCTGATACAGACGGAAGGTGGGGCCCAAGCCGCGGTGCATTTTCAAGCACGTGGCAACACAGGCAGTCCCCAGCCCACACCTCTCCCCCTTCTCAGTGACTTGGCCAGGCATCGCATCGTGATCTTTGCACGGGAGAAGCGGCTGCTGCTGCAGCGGTCAGGGGGACGCAGAGGACTATGCATGCCCTCAGCTGACCCTGAGGGAAGGCATTCGATGACGCAGAGGAGAAAGAAGGTTCGCACCCCCAAAAGGCAGGAGCCGTAGGCACAAAGGCAGATATAAACGCACTTCACTAAAGCAAACCAGAAGCAAAGTTACGGAGCACATTCAGCGCAGTCATGTACTTAATGTGGGGGGTTGGACTCAATGGTCTTGTCGGCCCCTTCCAACCCTGCTCTTCTATGATTCTGTGGCTATTCACATGTCTGCAACTCGCCTAATTCTAGGGGTGTACGAATGGTGGACCTTCAGTGCCGCTTGACTTCCGCACTTTGCGGCCAGTGCTCCATTCCGCCATTCACAAGCCCCCGGAATTCTCCTCTTTTTTTTCCGCTCCAAAAATTACGAAGATAAATCCGTATCGAAAACCGTCGTTCCGGTGCTCAGCCGTCTCCATGAGGCTGCATAACTTCTGTAAGAATCGCTATTTTTCGTAAATATTTACTTTTTTTTTTAAATTGAAATCCTCCGTCTCCGTTTCCATTCAGCCAAAACACTTCCTCTTCCTCGGGGCTTCCCAAAAGAAGGCTGTCTTAGGTGTGCTGAGCGATACACTCTTTGTTTAAAGCAACGCTGTTTTAAAGAAAGAAAAAAAACCCTTTAAAATGACCATGCCGGTCCTGGAACACCCACAAACAAGGTGGTGAGTGCAATTCCTTTTGTAAAAAGACTCGCGTATTTATTATTGGAATATACTACACTGCATTCTTATTTAGTGAAATTTTGCAACTCTTTGTGAATGACGAGAAAAAAGCCGCATGACTGCTGGATCCGCAGGACCTCGCAGCGCCGTTTCGCAGAGGATTCCGTGGCACGGACTGAAGGGAACTCGATCCCATTTCAGTCCGTGATGGGATTTTCGGACAGCCCTACCTAATTCAAACCATCGTGGCTCCACCCCCAGGGAATAGCTCAACAGGTTCTACCCTCCCCCTACGCTACCACCTCCCCCACCTTTGGGGGGCTACCTTGGGCAAAAGACCTATGCTTTCTGCCCCACACACAGTGTTAGCGCCTCTCGAGATCTTGGGGCCTCCAATTACAAATCAGGGTTAGGGGCAAGGTCCATGTGCACTCACAGGGTATCTGTCCCCCCACAAGGACCTTTGTTACATTTAAGATCCATTTAGCAAGCACTGTGGGCAACCCCCTTCAGGCCACGGGCAGATGTTCCCAGTGTGATGTGATGTTGAGCTTGTCCATTGTCTTCCTCCGCACGTTCACAGGCCTGAGTCAAGACAAATCTCCACACGGCCACAACTTGCCATCGCACCTTTGTCCTGGCTTCCACAGGACGCATTATCTGACACAGGGCCATGCGGTGCAGAAGGCAGGCTTACGTCACCCCAGCCAGCGTTCTTCCTTCCCCTCACCCAGGTGGCCGGATGTCACTCCTACCCTGGTTAGATGTCTTCCACCCTGACAGGTCAGGGTACCGCTTGGGAGGCTGCAAGCTCGGGGAGGTCTCGGTCCCCTGAACCCTCACCGGTTGGCGCTTTTTACAAGGTGGTCAGAGGGGCCGCTGTGGAAGTGAAATTAGGAGGAAAGCGCCGGTGATTTCCAGCCAGCGCCAGGGGGGACAGAACCTGCTCTTCATAGTTGGCAGGGGCCATTGCTGGACGGCCTCTACTTTGGCCTCCACAGGCTTCGAATTTCCACTCCTGGCCTGATGCCTCAAAGAGGTGACCTCCCCCCATCCCAACTGACCCTTGGTGGCTTTGATAGTCAGCCCACTTCTTGCAGGCGCTTCGCCTCTTGTCTCACCAGACCCACGTGGCCTCCCAGGTCGGACTACAAATGGCAACGTCGCCTAGGTAGGCGCGGGCCCAGCCCCTCGGTCCATTCACCAGCCCATCAATGACCTTGCGAACGGTCTCTCACGCTCCCGGCACGCCGGACGGAAGCCCTGTGCAGGAACTCGTGGGTAATAACCAGCACAGCTGGGAAGCCCAGGGGCTCTGGCTCTCTTCAGTAGCCCCCAAGCCAGCATTTCTTGCAATCCCCTGGCCACCGATTCAGCATGCTGTCCGGTAGCCCAGTAGCGGGGAGACTGAATAGGCCGATGGTCTCCGGCCAGAAAGACAACTCAAACAGAAAGACACACGGGAAATCAAACACAGCTTCTGCTTCCACCCTCATATGCTGTAGGAAAAGCCGCACCTGTTGAAGTTCTGCCTGTCATGCGCCTGGTACAGGAGTCCTGGGCCCTCCTCGGCTGGAGGCCGGCCGGAGCCGAATGGCGCCCGAGGCCTCGCAGTGCTGAGGCAAGAGGCAGCCGGGCGGAGGCGAGGAGGCGGAGGCCGCTCCCGGAGGACTGCCCAGCAGCCGAGGCCTGTGTGGGGAGCAGGCCGGCCCGCCGCAGAGGCACCAGTGGGCCTTCCACGGGGGGTGGCGGCCCTGTCTTCCCCAGACCTGTCCCCTTCCCTGGGGGTGGGGTGGGCGACGTTTCCCAGCCCGGGCGGAAGCCCTTCCCGGGCCAGAGGCAGAAAGGGCGGGGGGCACGGAGCGGCCGTGGTGCTTCCCCCTCCCTTCTCCTCAGAGCCACCAGCGCCTGCGAGAAGCGGGGTGACTATCCAAGCCACCAAGGGTCAGTTGGGCTGGGGGGAGGTCACCCCTTTGAGGCATCAGGCCAGGAGTGGAAATGCGAAGCCTGCGGAGGCCGAAGCAGAAGCCGTCCAGCAATGGCCCCTGCCCACTGCGAAGAAGCCGGCCTTGTCGTTCGACCCCGGCGTGGCCCAAGGGGACTCCTATGCTCGCCAGATCTTTGCACGGGAGAAGCGGCTGCTGTTGCAGCGGTCAGGGGGACGCAGAGGACCGTGCTTGCACCCCGCTGACCCCGAGGGAAGGCATTCGATGACGCAGAGGAGAAAGGAGGTTCGCACCCCCAAAAGGCAGGAGCCGTAGGCACAAACGCAGGTATAAACGCACTTCTCTAACGCAAAACAGGAGCAAAGTCACGGAGTACCTTCCGTAAGAATCGCTATTTTTCGTAAATATTTACTTTTTTTTTAAAATTGAAATCCTCCGTCTCCGTTTCCATTCAGCCAAAACACTTCCTGTTCCTCGGGGCTTCCCAAAAGAAGGCTGTCTTAGGTGTGCTGAGCGATACACTCTTTGTTTAAAGCAACGCTGTTTTAAAGAAAGAAAAAAAAACCCTTTAAAATGACCATGCCGGTCCTGGAACACCCACAAACAAGGTGGTGGGTGCAATTCCTTTTGTAAAAAGACTCGCGTATTTATTATTGGAATATACTACACTGCATTCTTATTTAGTGAAATTTTGCGACTCATTTTAAAGGGAAAGAAACCCTTTAAAATGACAGAAAGCCGCACAAAACATCACATATGAATTTTAGAACAGATTTCTTTTGAATGGCCAGCTTGGGAAATAGGAGGGAACCAGCCGGACTAGCCCAGCCAGCCTCCCCCTGAGGATTTTGACCAGTCTGGGATGGATAGAGTGACCCGCCCCTAATCTGGCGCAAAATGTCCTGCATATTACGAGAGCGAGAGCAACCACGCTAGCCTTCATGTTGCGGGGGAAATCGTGGAAAGCTGTGAACACGCTGGAGAGGGCTCGGTAATCCTAGCTATTTCTATAGTTGAAACTTGGCTTTCTTCCACCATCCCTGGAGCTCTGTGACAGGCAGAAACTCAGTAGGTGGCCTTCCCCCAGCATTTAGAGGTGGGAACTGCACCTGTTGAAGTTCTGGCTGTCATGCCACTGAAGTACAGTCAGGATATCCACAGCTTCTGCTTCCCCCCTCATGTGCTGTAGGAAAAGCTGCACCTGTTGAAGTTCTGCCTGTCATGCGCCTGGCACAGGAGTCCTGGGCCCTCTGCCCCTGCGAGGCACTCGGCGGCGCCTTCCCTTTGTGAGGCCCTCGGCTGGAGGCCGGCTGGAGCCGAATGGCGCCCGAGGCCTCGCAGTGCTGAGGCAAGAGGCAGCCGGGTGGAGGAGAGGAGGCAGAGGAGAGGAGTCGGAGGCCGCTCTCGGAGGACTGCCCAGGAGCCTCTCTTCTCCAGACATGTCCCCTTCCCTTGGGGTGGGGTGGGGGGCACAGAGCAGCCATGGTGTGTCCCCTCCCTTCTCCACGCAGCCACTCCTTTTAAAAAGTGGGGAGATGAACGCAGTCTAAAGGTTTCCCCCTATGCTGTCACGCCAGCCAGCCCCTGCTTTGCTCGTGAACGGGGCAGGAGCAGGAAGGAGAAAGACGGCCACTCTCCTTCCTCTGCCTTAGAATCTCCCACGGAGGGCATCAGCTACACATGAGGGGAGAGTGCCTGTGAGCATGCGCAGAGTACTACCCCTCGCCCGGGAGCCCCTTAGGCCAGCTGCCAGACCTGGAGGTGGTGTGCCGCTTCCAAGGCAAAGGGCGCTGCTTTCGGGCAAGCTCGAGTCCCTCGCTCATCTACGGTTACAAGTTCAGTGCTTGGGATTGAGTGTGTAAAATAGGACAACTGGGGGGGGGGGTGCCCACCCCCAATTTTGAAGCCTCAGGAGGAGGTGCAGATTTAGCACCTCCCTTGGAACCAGCCTGAAGCACCCGTTCCTGCCCTTTCCTCCACTTCGCATTTTGATGAAGAAATTTATTTATTTATTTATGTTTATTTATTAAATTTAGTAAGCGCCCATCTGGCTGGTCACCCAGCCACTCTGGGCAATGTACAACATTAAAACAGTTCAGAACAATAAAATTCAACATTAAAAACATCACATTTCTAAAATTACCCTAACCTACCCCAAATGCCTGCCTGAACAACCACGTTTTCAATGCGTGGCGGAAGATCATTAAAGAGGGGGCACGGTGGAGTTCCCTAGGGAGGGAGTTCCAGAGAGTGGGGGCCACCACAGAGAAGGCCCTCTCCCTCGTCCTCACCAGCCTAGCAGTCCTGGCTGATGGGACAGAGAGAAGGCCATCCGAGGCTGATCTTGTTGAGTGGCCTATCTGGTGTTGCTGGAGGCGCTCCTTGAGATAGGCTGGGCCAGAACTCTATAGCGTTTTCAAGGTCAAAACCAACACCTTGAATGTGTCCCGGAAAACAACTGGTAACCAGTGCAGCTCCTTTAGCACTGTGATCTCACAGGCGGCTGCCTTCAATCAGGCGAGCTGCCGCGTTCGGTACCAGCTGCAGCTTCCGAACCGTCTTCAAGGGTAACCCCACCTAGAGTGCATTACAGTAGTCTAAACAAGAGGAGACCAGGGCATGTACTACCGATGGGAGCAGATGCTTGGGAAGGTAGGGGCGCAGCCGCCGTATCAGATGGAGTTGGTACAGCGCTGTCCAGCTCACAGCTGACACCTGAGCCTCCGTGGACAGCTGGGAGTTGAAAATGACCCCCAGGCTGCGGACCTGGTCTTTCAAGGGTAGCCATACCCCATTCAACACCAGGTCAACATCCCCCAGCCTCCTCTTGTCTCCCACCAAAAGTACCTCAGTCTTGTCAGGGTTCAGCTTCAGCTTGTTCCTCCCCATCCAGCCACTCACCATCTGCAGACATTTGGATGGGGATTCTACGGCCAACCTTGGTGAAGATTTGAACGGGAGGTAGAGCTGCGTGTCATCCGCATACTAAGGACACTGCACCCCAAACCTCCTGATGATAGCCCCCAGTGGCTTCATATAGATGTTAAATAGCAGCAGGGAGAGGATGGAACCCTGTGGCACCCCACAAGTGAGCGGCCACGGGTCTGAAACATCCTCTCCCAGTGCTACCCTGTGGTACCTGCTGGAGAGGAAGGACCACGGTGTCTCCAATGCCCAGCCCCTCCAGGCGGTCCAGGATGATACCGTGGTCAACGCTATCAAAAGCTGCTGAGAGGTCGAGGAGAACAAGGAAGGACAATTCGCCCCTATCCAGAGCCCTCCTCATATCATCCACCAAAGCGACCAAGGCCGTTTCTGTCCCATGCTCAGGCCTGAAGCCATTTTGTGGGAGGGGGACTGACAACAGTAGCTTTCGGAATAGGGAGCAGTTGGCATAACTTGGTCATCTTGAACGCCTCCAGTGGGAGAGCCCCCCCCCCCAGGTCTCGAGGTCATTGGTTCCATTGTCGTAATGCTCTAACGGTCAGGACGTTTTTCCTGATGTCCAGACGGAATCTGGCTTCCTGTCACTTGTCCCCGTTATTCCTTGCCCTGCACTCTGGCATGGTTGAGATGAGATCCTGGCCTTCCCCTCTGCGGCAACCTTTCACGTACTTGAAGAACGCCATCCTACCTTCTCTCAGGGTGTTTCTGCATTAGGAAACCCCCCCACAAAAATCCACATTCTTTCCAGAGTTTCTTGCGTTTGCTTCCTTTGCAGGATTCGGAAGGGCTCCTTCACACGGCAGACACGTGGTTTGAACTGAGGGAGTGCCTTCCTCCCTCCCTGGCATGTGCGCAAAGGAGGGGGGGTCTTCTTTCTGTAGCTTAACTTCTGCTGGGGCTTTCTCACAGCCCCCAGGAAACCTCTGACTTACTTCTGAGTAGACTGAAAATGTAAGATTGTGCCCTACGTCTGCAACCCTTGGCACATTTCTGTGGGAGTAAACCCCATTGAACTCAATGGGACGCACTTCTGAGGAGACATACTGTAAGTTCGCCCTGTAATTCTGCAACCGTCATCACACTTACTTGGGCGTAAGCCACATTGAACTCAATGGGGTGCTCTGAGTCAACAGAGGATGTTGCTCCTGAGCTGGGTGGGGTGGGGGATCAGATGCGTCTCCCTTCGCTGCAGGGAGGCATCTCACCCTCTTCTCCCTCCAGCTGAGAAACGTGCTCAAGCATTTGCATGGCAGACACCTGGGAAGCGGGGAAAGTCCTTCCTCAGCAAGGCTGGAGCGGAGGCAGGAGGTGCAACCAGCAGGCGATCCTTGCCCTCACGCCTGGCGAATCTGCTCCTGCATGCCCCGCTCCCATCCTCAAGGCCTTCGTCATCCTGACCGTGTGCCCCCAGCACCTGAAAACAGATGCCCACAGCAGGCAGGCAGAGCAGTTTCTCCCGCTCCTGGGGAACTTCACGGGGAGGTTATGCCGCTCCTGTTCCATGAGCTGGGAAAAATCCCACGTTGGTTGCGTTTGGGGAAAAGACAGGATAGGCTGGGGGAATTGCGGGAGACACCCTGGAGGGTAACGGCATCATCTACGGGGCCCGCAAACTTCTGTGATGGAGCCATCTCAACAGCAGGATAAAAGCTCAGTGTGATGAACACGCCAGGCCTGCAAGGCCAAATACAGGCCTGACATCATGGCCATCCTTTCCTGTGATCAGCTCCGCGGTGGCTGCTGGATGGCCATGACGTCCTGTATCCCTAATGACCTCCAAACACAGCCAGCTTGGAGAACATCGCTCATGGAGACCCCCCCCCCGAGACATGAAGTGGGGCAGGGGCTGGTTGCATGCATCGGCAGCTGTTTCTAGAAGCCACGAAAGAGAGAGGGAGAGGGAGGGAGAGAGAGAGAGGGAGAGAGAGGCAGGTGGCCACACAGGACACAGAGATGCTGCCCTTTTGTGCACTGACGTCTTTGGCCAGGGCTGGCTTAGTTAAAAATGAGCCTTCACAGCTGCCAGTCCTGGACACTTCTTCGAAGAAAGGTACCGAGGATTTGGAGGAATCCAGACTCTCCACTCCGCTCCACTCCGCTCCACTCTGCCAACTCCCGTCTTAACATGTGATTAGGGATGTCAGAGCATTCCGCCACGGACTGGAATGAGATCGAGTTCCCTTCAGTCTGTGCCACGGAATCCTCTGCGGAGCGGCTCCACAAGGTCCTGCGGAGCCAGCAGTCATGCGGCTCTTTTTTTTGTCAGCTGCACAGAGTCGCAAAGTTTCCGTAAATAAAAACGCAAGGTAGGATATTTCGAAAAGAAATACGTAAGTTTAAAAACAGAAGAAGAATTGTGCTTACCGTCTTGTTTGTGGGTGTTCTTTTTCACTTGAAATCCTCCGTCTCCGTTTACTTTCAGCCAAAACACCTCCTCCTCCCCGGAGGACAGAGTTGCACAGAGTTGGTTCTCCTCTCCATTTTAGCCTCACAACATCACCAACAAGCTGGATGTAGAAATAGAAAGCCTAGCAGGGGGAATAATACTCGTGCAGGTCTCCAGACCGGCACGGTCATTTTAAAAGGTTTTTTCTGTCTTTCTGTCAAACAGCGTTGCTTTAAGCAAAGAGTGCATCGCTCAGGCACACCTAGGGCAGCCTTGTTTTGGGAAGCCCCGAGGAGGAGGAAGTCTTTGGGCTGAAAGTAATTACTGCACGTCTCAGGGCAGGGGAAAATATACCTAAATATCTATGAGAAATAGCCTTTCTTACGGAAGTTATGCAGAATTACGGCTGTCGGTACGGATTTATCTTTGTAATTTTCGGAGCGAAAAAAAGGGTATTCCGGGGGTTTGAGAATGACGGTACAGATAGGGGTGTACGAAGCCCCACTTACCTGGCTCCACCGGGTTCCGCTGGGGGGTGAGGCGCTCCGTCCCTCCCCCCGGAATCCTGGCCGGCCAGCTCCGCTCCACGGGGATTCCGCGGAGTCGCTGGCCGGCTCCACCAGCAGCCGGACATCCGGCCGCTGGCTAGCAGGGATGCAAATGGCGGCGGCCGTAGCCGCCGCCGTTTGTGTCCCTGTAGTGAGCCACGATAGGCTATGTAAAGACTTACGTAGCCTATCACGTCTGGGTTAAAAAAAAAAATGTGTACGCAAATGGCAGTGGCTACGGCCGCAGCCATTTGCGTTTCTTATTGTAGGCCGTCTTAGTCTACGTAAATATTTACGTACACTAAGATGGCAAAAATAAGGGGGAACGCAGATAGCGTCTTTACATAGCCTATCACGAATGGGGAAAAGCAAAAAAAAAAAACAGACTGCAAATGGTGGCGGTGGCGGCTGGTTGGAAGTCCAGCCGCCGCCGCCGAAACCACCTCTGGAGCCACCGCCGTCTGGAACATCCGCCCCAGGTAAGTCTCGTCCCGGGGGGGATCTGCGGCAGGCGGGGGGGTGGCAGGCTGTTCCGCCATGGAGTTCGGGGGCCCGAATACACTGGCATTCGGCCTCACCGAGATCCGTGGCGGAATTCTCTGACATCCCTAGGTACGGATCACTGGCTGCATATTGCGGAAGTCAAGCAGCACAGAAGGTACACAATTCGTACATCCCTACTACTCAAAACGGAACACAGTCCTCCAAATGGGGCCTGGCCAGTGCAGAATGGAGCACAACTATGACTTCCCACGATCTGGAGACTATGCGTCCGTTCCGTTTGTCCCCCCTACTCCTTTCTCCAAATCCCCCTCTTCTACAGAACCTCTGGCCTTCCCCCTTAGTCCTCAGCAGAAACAGAGTCCAGCTGTGTGAAACGGCACTTGCTCATCCTAATTCCTTGTTTCCAAAGCCCCATCTGCGGATCTCTCTTGGATCACATTCTAGAGTGTGAGCTCCTTGCGGCAGGGACTGGTCTTGTTTGTCACTCTGTTGAGTTTACGCGCATGTAGATTGTACTATAGAAATAATCAAGATCTTGAACTTACTATGATTATAGTGATCTACTATTCTTGTTTAAACACAGTCTCTATATGACTTCTCTATCCAGTCGACAGCTGGTTTTCTCCTGCCAGCTCATAGGACCATGAGAAGAGCTGTGTTAGATCAGGCCAGGGGCCTCTCTGGTACAGCATGCCGTTCCTGCAGGAGCCAGCCAAATCCCCTGAGAAACCCACAAGCAGGACATGTCACAACTGCTCCCTCATTGTTCCTCAGCGCGATGAACCTAGGACTGCCCCTCGAATGTGGAAATGGATCTGGAAAATTAACTTCCCAGAGGCTTACCGAGGGATATCTAGGGAGTCTATGGCAACGGTGAAATGTGAACTCGGGACTTTCTCATTCCTGGCACATAGACCACACAATGCTATTTCATTACTAGCCCCACCCCCCCACCCCCCAATTTACCACAACACGGGAATCAAGAAGATACCAAGAATAAAGGTAATAGGCATGACAGCAACTGGACCCGGCCATAGCTGGTGCCTGCTATTCACATTCACTAACTTGGACTCCGGAAAACTGAGGCAGAACGTGTTAGTCCGCCAGTCCAGCGAAAGCCAAAAGGGACTTCATGTGACTATGTTTGAAGCATCTCGGCATCTCAGACCAGGCCTTCCTCTCTGGAGGTCAAGGTGAAGGTCACTCATTGCTGGACAGACAGACGAAGGGCGCCTGGGAAGATGGGTTTTCTACCACGTAGCGTGAGTCACTGAGCACCTCTACACCAGCCCCAAATCCCGCATTCAAAACGGGACTTTCTGCTTCCATTCCAAAGGCAGGATCCCAGCAGACTCCCTTTACACGCGTTTCCCTTTCCCCCTCCCCTCCCGCTCCCCCGATCTGAGTCTTCCCTCTGTTTCACGATCTCGCTCCTCTTAATGCAGCTTTTCCTTTTTCACAGGGGGAACTCAAGTGGAACACAAGCGGGCGATGCGATAGCTCATTACCTCCCATCTATTTCGAAGTGGAATATGGGCCATTGCGTGCAGGAGAGGCCCCGGAGGATAACGCCGTCACCTGCCGGGGCCGCAAACGTGCGTGAGTGAGCAATCTCAGGAGCGGGAGAAAAGCTCCGTGTGAAGACCCACGCCCTCTCCTCCCTGCCCAGCTCTGTTCTGGGCGGCAGCCCTGGGACTGCTCTTCCGCCACACCTTCCGCCGTGACGTCACCTTTCATCATTGTGTTCCGCTCTGGATATGCTCCTTCCGCCCCCACAATCCCTCGGTTGCCATAGGGACGGCAAGGAACCATTTTGCATCATCGCGATTCTCTTGCCTATTCCCTACCGGACGTTCGATCGGTTAGGAGTGTCGGAGTTCGTCTCTCCGTCGATTAGCCAAGGAGTTTCTCCAGTCGCCTTATCTGGACATTTTCTGGCATCATGGCAGGTAGGATATTCGGCCATCTGGGTGTTCAGAAGGAGCCTTCCTTTTCCATGGGGCTGATGGAGACAACAGCTGTGAGGTGATGGGACCACAGTTGGGGAAGGGATAAAGTCTTTGGGCGGGATAGAGCAGGTAAAATGCAGGGATGAGGAAACGGAGATAAGGTAAGGCAAGAAGGAGCAAGGAGCCTGCAAGTCCACAGCCACAATGCAGGGCACAATCCAGCAAAATCAGTCACAACTCCGTCCCGGCCGTGCCAGCGAGGCTTTGGTTAGCCACGCTTCAGGATAGCCCCCCGCCAGTCTCCCCCCAGCCCCTTCCGCTCAGGCCAACCGCCAGTCCCTTTGGACTCCCGCTTGCATCATAACATTCTCTGGCCTGGTAGAATCCTGGGGTCGCCATGGGGACAGCCGCCAACCAGTCCGGCAGCCCTCGTGAGCATGCGGCACCAGCAGGAGGAACGTCGTGCCGAAGGTGCTGCAGAGGTCTGCAGGCCAGAACAGGAGCGTCCCAGCGAGACAAGTGGGGCGCAGGAGGGGCCTGCTTTGAAGCGTACCGCAGCCGGGAACTCCCTCACGGGCCGTAGGGGAAGCACCCTTCCTCGACCCTTCGTCCTCCTGCCAGCTGCAGAATCCTCATATCGGCCTCCTTTATGTCTGCGTGTCAGGGACACCGGGACCACGTATGTGAGCACTCAGGACCGCCGAAGTCTGTTCACTGGGCCTGAAGGGCTGACGGGTGCTGAGGCGGACCAGGCGGTGCAGTGGTTAATGCCCCGCCCCCTTGCTTTGTGTTGCAGATCGGGCCCCGAACCCACGGCCACGGGGAGGCTCGAGCCGCCAGCCCCGGAGCACCCCAGAGGGGACTGCCAGCTCTCCGCCCTGCGCCCCCGGAGCCTCCGCACCAGGCCTGAGTGCCGCTGGGCCGCAGCCTCCCGCCCCGGCTCTGCCTCCCCAGCCAGACCCAGGGAGTGCCAGCACCCACAGCTGCCCGTCCCCGGAAACAGTTCAGCTGCAGGGAGGTCGGGGGAGCCAGGATCACGCGCAGACGCCCAGCTCAGCAGCGCTTTCTCCTCCCCTCCATGGGTGGGCTGCAGCTGGCCAGTTCCCCGGGCCTCTCCGTGGGCCACTGGCATCCCAGTTCAGAAGCCTTCCCACTGCCAGCCCCATGGAGCAGCTGTATGCCCACTCCCACCTCCAGCCGGTGGCCAGCCTGCAGCGGGTGCAGGGGCCGCCTGCCAGGCAAGGACAGGTCCGGCAAACCCCTTTCCGGGATGGGGCTGGCCTCTGCCTGTACCGCCGTGCCACCTTGGCGCCCATGCCGCAGGGAGGCAGGAATCCCCCTGCACAGACAGGCAGCGATGTCCCTGGGCCACCAGAGCCGAGCGACAACGTGGTCCTCCAAGAGGTGGAGCCACAAACCACCGTGACGCCAGCTCCAGCCAGCGGGTCTTCCACGGCACCATCGAGACCCGGCATTCTCAAAGCCTCCAAAGCAGGCTCCAAAGGTATGTGCTGATCTTTGCAGAAAGGGGTGGTTCGCGTTTGGTGATTTATTATGACGTTTCTTATCTGCCCAATGACCACTGTTCTCTGGGCAGGTTGCAGACATTTACAAGACCAAAATACCACAACCATGTAGCATACAATACAGATGCTTCAAGGGGTAGAATACAATGCGATGCAGAACAACAAACACAGGAATCGATCAAAGAGCCATGAAATCCAGGACTAGGTCCTAAAACGCCTGGAAGAAAAGGGAGGTCTTTGCCTGGCACCGAAAAGATACCAACACGGTGCCAGGCGAGCCTCTTTGGGGAGCTCCTGCCACCACGGAGAAGGCCCTCTCTCTTGTCACCACCCGTCTAGCTTCGTCTGTCGGGGCACCCACAGAGCCTCCAAAGATGATCTGGGGTCTGAGCAGGCACATAGGGGTGAAGACACAGAATCATAGAATAGTAGGGTTGGAAGGGGTCTACACGGCCATCGAGTCCAACCCCCCGGTCAATGCAGGAATCCAAGTCAGAGCGTCCCCAGCAGGTGGCTGTCCAGCCTCATCTTGAATGCCGCCAGTCTGGGAGAGCCCACTACCTGCCCAGCTCATTGGTTCCATTGTCGTATTGCTCCTGATGTTCAGCCGGAATCTGGCTTCCAGTAACTTGAGCCCATTATTCCGTGTCCTGCCTTCTGGGATACTTCTAGATACTCTGGTGCCAAGCTGTCGAGGGCTTCACAGGTCAACACCAACACTTGGCCAGGCCATCTCTGTCCAGATCGGGTCACAGTTGGTATATCAGCTCCATGCCCCCCTTGCCACGTGGCAAGTCGTCCGTATCTCACTCTCAGTATTTCTCCATTCCTATCTTTCCCTGGCAGGCACCACCCTTGGGGAAAAGCATGTCTCCTGGGCTTACAACCTCCAGGGAGCTCCTGCTCAGCCTAGAACCACGGAGAACCCCAATAGCAGCCAGCATCTCCCTGGCATGTTTCAGGCATCTTTTGCCCCTGCCTCGTCCAACGAATGCTCTGAAGGCTCCGCTTCTTCTGGGAGTGTCCCAACCAGCCACAGAGGATTCCGACGTGAGTATTGCACAGCCTGCACCTGGGCCACGGGTTTCCTTTATCATAGGGCAAGGCTGGTCTGGAGGTCCAAGCCTGAACAGCCCCCCATGGCCAATCATCCCTTTTGCTCTGTTCCTATTTTTCAGCGGCAAGCACCCCAAACCTCCTGATGATAGCCCCCAGCAGCGTCATACAGATGTGAAACAGCATCGGGGAGAGGATGGAACTCTGTGGCACCCCACAAGTCAGTGGCCATGGATCCGAAACCTCCTCCCCCAGTGCTACCCTGTGGTACCTGCCGGAGAGGAAGGACCAGAACCACCATAATACGGTGTCTCCAATGCCCTGCCCCTCCAGGCGGTCCAGGAGGATACCGTGGTCAACGGTATCAAAAGCCGCTGCGAAGTCGAGGAGAACAAGGAAGGAGCATTCGCCCTTATCCAGAGCCCTCCTCACATCATCCAGCAAGGCGACCAAGGCCTTTTCTGTCCCATGCCCAGGCCTGAATCCCGGCTGAAATGCATCCAGATAATCGGCCTTTTCCAAGTGTGCCTTCAACTGCAGCGCCATCACCCGCTCAATCACCTTGCCCCAAACTGGCAGATTCGAGACTGGGCAAAAGTTGTTCAGAACTTGGGGATCCAAGGAGGGCTTCTTTAAGAGCGGTCTTATCACTGCGTCCTTGAGGGCTGATGGCATCACTGCCTCCTCAAGGGAGGCGTTCATCACCGCCCTGATCCCCTCACCCAGCCTCTCTCCGCAGCTCATAATGAGCCAAGATGGGCAAGGAGCAAGGATACAGGTGGTCGGCCTTACAGATGAAAGCACCTTGTCCACTTCCTCAGAAGGAAGAAGCTGGAACCGATCCCACAAAACCGGTTTGCCACAGACCGCCTCTCGCTCACTAACTGTATGCACAGCGCACGGAGTAACACTCCTAATCCGATCACTTTCATCCACAAAGCGCCTTGCCAAGGCCTCACAGCAGGAGGCCTCAGAATGCTCCAGCAGTTCTGGAGCAACTGGACCGACCAGGCTCCGGACCACTTGGAACAGCCTCCTGGGACAGCACTCTGCAGACGCGATAGAGGCAGCATAACATTCCGTCTTTGCTGCCTTCACCGCCACGTGATAGGCTGAAGATACAGCTGTAGCCCGTGTCCGATCGCCTTTGGAGCGAGACGTCCGCCACCGGCGCTCTGGCCGTCTCACCTCCTCTTTCAGCTCGTAACTGCGGATTGAGGCATGGTGCAGCCCGAGCCCTGTGTGTTTGTTTCTTTATGAAAAGTATTCATTCACATTCCATTTTTTAAAAAATGCTCAAGGTCTTCAAGTTTTGTAAAACAACAACAACAACAACACACACACCTTTCCTCAATATTAAGATTACGACTTTGTGAACAGACCACTGTTAAAGAAGCCCTCCTTGGGTCCCCGAGATGTGAACAACTCTCGCTCGGTCTCGAATCTGCTGTTTGGGGGCAAGGGGATTAAGCCGATGGTGGCGTTGCAGTTGCAGGCACACTTGGAAGAAGCTGATTATCTGGATCCATTTCAATCGGGCTTCAGGCCTGGGCATGGGACAGGAACGGTCTTGGTCGCCTTGGCGGATGATATGGGGAGAGCTCTGGATAGGGGAGAATGCTCCTTCCTTGTTCTCCTCCATCTCTCAGTGGCTTTTGGTACTGTTGAACATGGTATCCCCCTGGACGGGTAGGGCATAGGGGACACCATATTACAATGGTTTCGTTCCTTCGTCTCTGGCAGGTACCAGAAGGTAGCACTGGGAGAGGAGGTTTCGGACCCTTGGTGTCAAGGGCTCCTTGGAGGCCTCTCTCAGTCTAATCCAGTAGCCAAGTCCAGACACAGACAAAGGGATTCCTTTCAAAGCTTTATTCTTCTTTTACAACTTAACAACTCTACAGGTAGCAACTAGATCTGAGCAGCAGAGTACCTATGCCCTAAGTTGAAACAGTTGGTCCCCGTTTGAAAGGGAATTACTGGCAGACCCCTGAACTTAAGGACTGGGGAGAGTCCCTCCCCTTTTCCCTTGGATCCTCTGGGCGCAGCCCTTGTTTGCGCGCCAACCGGGCACTGCGCCTCCTTTCCGCGCCCTCCATCTGGCGCCGCTCTCTGCGTCTGCGTCGCGCATCCACCAAGTCTGCTATCTGTGCTCGGTCACTCCCTGGACTGCTTTCTAATCTAGGAATGCCGGTGGGAGGAATCTCCGTCAGCTGTGGGCCCTGGGAAAGAGGAGCGCGCTCCTCTCCCAGGAGCGACTGCTCTTCCTCAGAATCAGAACTACTCTGGGATTCTATGGGCTCAGTGTCCACCCTGACATTTGGCTGCTCGCTTGCAGGCTGCCACAGGGTTCTATTCTCTCCCCAATGTCATTTAACATCTAGGTGAAGCTGCTGGGGGCTATCATCAGGAGGTTTGGGGTGCAATGTCAGCAATATGCAGATGATACGCAACTCTGCCTCTCATTTAAATCCTTGCCAAGGTTGGCTGTAGAAACCCTGTCCAAGTGTCTGGAGTCAATGAGTGGCTGGATGGAAAGGACCAAGCTGAAACTGAACCCCGACAAAACCGAAGTACTTTTTGTGGGAGACAAGGGGACATTGGGGGAGGTTGACCTGGTGTTCAATGGGGTGTGACTGCCCCTGAAAGACCAGATCCACAGTCTGGGGGTTATTTTAGACTCCCAGTTGTCCATGGAGGCTCAGGTGTCAGCCCTGAGCTGGACAGCGCTGTACCAACACCATCTGATATGGCGGCTGCACCCCTATCTCCCTAACCATCTGCTCCCATCAGTAGTTCATGCCCTGGTCTCCTCTCACCTAGACTACTGTAATGCACTGTATGTGGGGTTGCCCTTGAAGACAGTTCGGAAGTTGCAGCTGGTGCAGAATGCGGCGGCCCAGCTAATTAACATCGGGAAGATCACATCACTCCAGTGCTGAAGGAGTTGCACTGGTTACCAGTTGTTTTCTGGGCCCGATTCAAGGTGTTGGCATTGATCTTTAAAACCCTATATGGGTCTGGCCCAATCTATCTTACGGAGCACCTCCAACAACACCAGAGATGCCACTCAATGAGATCTGCCTCGGTAGGCCTTCCGTCTGTCCCACCAGCCAGGACAGCTAGGCTGGTGAGGACTAGGGATAGGGCCTTTTCTGTGGTGGCCCACACTCTGTGGAATTCCCTCCCTCGTGACCTCCGCCATGCACCCTCTTTGATGAGCTTCCTCCAGGCTTCGAAAACCTGGCTGTTCAGGTGCGCATTTGGGGTTGGTTAGGGGGTTGGGGTTTTTTTTAGAGCAATGTTGTTTTGTTCAGTTGATGATGTAAATTTGTTGTATTTTGTGTTGTTATTTGTATTGTACGCTGCCTAGAGTGGCCGGGTAGCTGGCCAGATGGGCGGCTAATAAATAAAATAAATACATAAAATATGAAGACCATTTTAAAGACTACTTTTATAATATCGCTGGCTATTCCCTTTTCCCCACGAAAGAAAAAATGAAGCATATCTATCATTCTGTTTCTTCCAAAATCACACCTGCACCAGAAGCCCTCTGGGTGGCCCTGCAAAGCTGACCAGGGGGTTGGGGCAACAAAGGCACTCCTTGCCCACGGCGCTATTTATCCTGGGCCGGCCCTGGATCTGCACATCATTTACTTGACTTTACTTCTGGCTTTCTGAGGAACGCTGGCAAACCCTGAAGTGGCTGATGAGACTGGAAGGAAAGACGGCATATGGGCGTGGCGAAGACAAAGCAGGAGTTCAGGAGGGGTTGCTGACTTTTGAAGTGCCTTTTCCTCCTGCTGACAGCTGCACCACTGCTGCCTTTCCAGCATTTTTATTCAATCCAGAGTAAACAAACACTTGGCCAAAGTGGAGAGCAAAAGCCTGAGTCGGCTTGCCATCTTGGCTTCTGGGTGCCCAGGCAGCAAACTCTGTAGCCCCTCCAGGAAGGGGCAGGTGGAAACAGTCAGCACAGCTGGCTCAGGACCTGGGGGCCCGGTCCTGCAGGGACTGGGGGTCCGCCAGGCAGCAGGCCACAGGGAAGGACTGGTGGTGGTGGCGGCGGCGGCAGGCCCAGCAGCAGCAGATTAAATTAAGCACAAGATGGAAAACATCCCAGACCTGCTGGTGCTTCGTTTCCAAGGATGTTTGGGGGAGAGGATTGCTGCACTAGCAGCCCCATCACGACTGCAGGACCACGTCCGTGTGGCTGAAGATTGTCCGGTTCCTGGACTCAGCGAATTCCAGGTCTGAGGGTGAGCAGCCTCCCCCGCCCCCCTTCTCCTCAGGTCGCCTGTCGGTCTCCCGTTTTGCAAAGGAGGGGAAACCTTCCCTGCTGCGAGGGGTCTTGCCACAGCATTGGCAGCAGGTGATGCACGAGAAGGAGCGACACTGGTGCTGCGGCTGCTGGGCAGGCGGGGAGGCGGCGTGGGCAAGGGGCTGCTCCCCCGGTGTGCTGCGGGGCCACCGGGGTGTCTGCTGGGGTAGCAAGGAGGTCCGGGGCCAGCCTGCCTTCCCGTTGCCACAGGAGGACCTGCCCATGCGGTCACTCCCTGGACAGAACTTTCTCCGCAAACACCGCGCTCTCCAAGGGAGCTGGTTCCCGCATTTTGGGAGGGGAGGGGGCCGTGGCTCCGTGGCGGAGCACCTGGTTTGCATGCGGAAGGGGCCAGGTTCAGTCCCCAGCCTCTCCAGGGAGGGCCGGAATCCCCTGCCTGGAACCCTGGAGAGCCACTGCTGCCAGTCAGCCTCGACAGCACCGGGCTAGGTGGCCCCAGGGTTTGACCCGGGATAAGACAGCGTCCTATGTCCCATTTCAGGCACCCGTCTTCAAAGGGGGGCTCATCTAATTCTCTGCAGGGCTGAAAGCGGGGGGGGGCTCTCGGGGATCGGGTGAGGGGAGGGCAGGCATTGTGAGGGCACTTGTGTTCCAGGGGCACGGGCTAAGCAGAGGCTGAAACCCCGTGTTCGCCCCCCGCGAAATGGGCACGGAACGGAGCACCTACCTGCTGCCGTCCACGCTGCATTGCGAATGGCGGCCGCAGACGTCTTCCATATAGACGTGATAGGCTACGTAAATAATTACGTAGCCTATCACGGCTAACGCAGGGAAGCCATTTGCATCCCTGTGGAAGCCGTGATAGGCTGTGTAAGTATTTATGTAGCCTATGACGGAAAAAAAAGGGAACGCAAATGGCGGCGGCTACGGCGGCCACCATTTGCGTTCCCTTTTTTTTTGCCGTGATACCCTACGTAAATATTTACATAGGCTATTACAGAAAAAAAAAAAAGAACGCAAATGGCGTAGTGGCCACCATTTGCGTTCCTTTTTTTTTTTTTTTTTTTACCGTAATAGGTTACGTAAATATTTACGTAGCCTATTACTGTAAAAAAAGAAAAGGAACGCCAATGGTGGCCACTACGCCATTTGCGTTCTTTTCTTTTCTGTAATAGCCTATGTAAATATCACGGCAAAAAAAAAAAGGGAACGCAAGTGGCAGCTGCTGTAGCCGCTGCCATTTGCGTTCAGTATTTTTTTTTTTTTGCTGTGGTAGGCTACGTAAATATTTACATAGCCTATCACGGCTATATGGAAGAAGTCCCAACATATAGGGACACAAATGGCGATGGCTACGGCAGCTGCCATTTGCGTCCCTGCAGGCTATCCACCGGCCGGATGTCCGGCTGCAGGCAGCCCCGGAGGACAGCTCTGCGGAATCTCCGTGGAGTGGAGCCGGCTGGAGAGAATTTTGGGGGGAGGGATGGAGCGCCTCCCCCCCACCGCGAATGTCACCCTTCGAAAAGATAAGTGACTTTCGTACATCCCTACCTCTCTCATAGGGGAGATGCTCCAGCCCCTTCATCATGTTAGTTGCCCTTTTCTGCACTTCTTCCAGCTCTGCAATATCTTTTTTTTAGCCGTGGTGACTAGGGATGTACGAAAGTAAATATTGGGGGGGGGGGGATTACACCACATACCCCATGTTGAGCTCCCTGCATGAGAGGCGAAATATGTAATCAGTAAGCAAAACACTACCATCCCCAACAAATATTTAGCAAAGTAAATATTTATGTAGGCTAGAACGGTGAAAAATAAAGGAACGCAAATAGAGCCCACTACGCTATTTGCGTTCCCCTTTTTTCGCCGTTTTATCTTACATAAATATTTACGTAAGATAAATCGGCGAAAAATAGGGAACGCAAATGGCGGCTGCAGTAGCCGCCGCCATTTGCGCACACTGTGGGTTTTTTGTAAATTCTTACGTAGCCTATCACAGCTGCAAGGATGGCAATGGTGGTGGCAGAAGCCCAGCCGCAGCCGGCCAGGAGACCATCCGCCGCTGGAGCCGCCGCTGGAACCGCTGCCGCTGCCAAATCTGCCGCAGCCGCCCCAGGTAGGTGCCATCCCGGGGGGATTCCGCTGGGGGGCGGGGGGCAGGAGGCTGTTCCGCCACGGATTTCGGGGGGCTGAATGCACTGGCACTCACTCACTGAAATTCGCGGCGAAATTCTCCGCCATCCCTACTTGTTACCAGACAGGGAAATGGAGGTTGCAGGGGAGCGCTGCCTCCAAAGCTTCCCCCGATCTAAATAAGAGAATAATGGCAGCCAGTTCTAACTGGGATTCTACTTGGTGACACAAACTCTTTCCTACCCGTGCTCAAATATGGCCTGGTATCTTGTGCTTGCTGAATCGTTCCCCTGTTTTTCGGTGCTGGCTCCCTTTGTCTGATGGTTGCCATGCTCCCAGTGGGAATATTAGGGTGTTGGAAGTGTTGCCATATGTCCTTGGAAGGCCCGCTAAACAAGAGCCATCTTGCTCCAACAGGGAGGGGATGAAGATGTCTACGGTGAAGTACGGCATGAGGCGTCTGCCGATGACATGGAAGGAGATGAGGCGGTTCTTCGCTGCACCCTTTCAGCCCATGTGAGTCATCCAGAGGGAAACAGGGAGCTTTTGCCATTTTGTAGGAGGGGGGCTGACAACAGTAGCTGTCAGGATAGGGAGCGGTCAGCATAACTTGGGCATCTTGAACGCCTCCAGTGGGAGAGCCCCCCAGGTCCCCAGGTCATTGGTTCCATTGTCGTATTGCTCGAACAGTCAGGACGTTTTTCCTGATGTCCAGCCGGAATCTGGCTTGCTGTCACTTGACCCCGTTATTCCTTGCCCTGCACTCTGGCATGGTCAAGATGAGATCCTGGCCTTCCCCTCTGTGGCAACCTTTCAAGTACTTGAAGAGCGTCATCCTATCTCCTCTCAGGGTGTTTCTACATTAAGCAAAGGTACCTGCAAAAGTCCACATACTTTCCGGAGCTTCCTGCTTCCGCTTTCTTTGCAGGATTCGGAAGGGCTCCTTTACGGCAATGGCGGCCGTATCGCTGGCGCTCCAGACCTGGCGGTGGGCAAGATCTGGCCAGCAAGGACTTCGATGGGAGGCGGACATAAGGACTTCGCCCAGAAAATGCGGAGTTCCAGGGTCCCCCCATCCCTTCGCAGCTGCGCAGTTACAGAGGCACAGAGGGGCATTTTCATCTATTTATCACACTTCCGCACAGTTTTGCAGCTTTGTGTCTTTGCAACGGTTGTGGACTCAGCACCCAAGGGCGGGGGGGGCGTCTTGGGGAAGGACCAACATCGTTCCAGCAACCATTTCGGAGCGATGGCTAGGCACGTAGTGCTCACGCTTGTGCGTGCGAACCATCACGAGGGTCTCGGGCTGGCGACCTTACAAACGGATGGTGCGGAAATGAAGGAGCACAGAACACCCACTTTTTAGCTGAAAGGGACGGAAAGACACAGCAGAGCCCCTCAGACACAAAACAGCCACTGAAGTGCCGCTCCCCCACACTCACGGGACTGCAGAGCTGCGCGTTTCAGTATAATGGCAAAAACGGGGGCACGGCGAGGCTGTGCAGTACATCACGAGTGTACCGCAGGGCCTGCTGACTCAAAGCCACATCGCTGCGCTGTTGCGACGGGGCTGGGGGTCAAAGCGGTGCCATATAGATGGGGCCCGGAAGGAGAAGCGGATGGAGGATTGCCCGGATTCTTTGAAGGGATCGGCTTTGGTGTGCTTTGGTCTGCGCGGGGCTCCATGAGTGAGTGCGACGCAGGAGTATAAGTTGCTTCACAGAACATATTTCCAGGTGGGGGGCGTTGGAGTGAACGTGACCTGACTGGCAGGGGCTGCTCAACCAATAAGAGAGGCTTCCCCCACCATCCAGACTCCCCCCCCCCCGCTTCTCCTTTGATAAAATCACTCTCCTTCTGTCTCCCCCACACACATTACTTACTCTCTGGTCCAGTGCTCTGTTCCTGCAGGAGCCAGCCAGATGCCTCTGAGAAACCCACAAGCAGGACATGGCACAATAGCTCCCTCATTGTTCCTCAGCTCGGGTATTCAGGGGCAACTGGCTCTGATCCTGGAGGCATATAGGGTCATCATGACTAACCACCATGGATAGCCTCACCCTCTACTAGGCACGATGAACCTAGCACTGCCCCTCGAATGTGGAAATGGATCTGGAAAATTAACTTCCCAGAGGCTTACCGAGGGATATCTAGGGAGTCTATGGCAACGGTGACATGTGTACTTGGGACTTTCCCATATGCTACATGGTGCTATTTCTTTGTTAGCCCCCCCCCCCCTCCAATTTAATGCAATGCAGGAATCAAAAAGATACCAGCAATAAAGGTAATAGGCATGCCAGCAACTGGACCCGGCCATACCTGGTGCCTGCTATTCACATTCACTAACTTGGACTCCGGAAAACTGAGGGCAGAACGTGTTAGTCCGCCAGTCCAGCGAGAGCCAAAAGGGACTTCACGTGACTATGTTTGAAGCATCTCGGCATCTCAGACCAGGCCTTCCGCTCTGGAGGTCAAGGTGAAGGTCACTCATTGCTGGACAGACAGACGAAGGGCGCCTGGGAAGATGGGTTTTCTACCAGGCAGAGTGAGTCACTGAGCACCTCTACACCAGCCCCAAATCCTGCATTCAAAACGGGGCGTTCTGCTTCCATTCCAAAGGCAGGATCCCAGCAGACTCCCTTTACACGCGCTTCCCTTTCCCCCTCCCCTCCCGCTCCCCCGATCTGAGTCTTCCCTGTGTTTCATGATCTCGCTCCTCTTCCAGCGGCTTTTCCTTTTTCACGGAGGAAACTCAAGCGGAGCACAAGCGGGTGATGTGAGAGCTCATTATCTCCGATCTATTTCGAAGTGGAATATCGGCCATTGGGTGCAGGAGAGGCCGTGAGTGAGCAATCTCAGGAGCGGGAGAAAAGCTCCGTGTGAAGACCCACGCCCTCTCTTCCCTGCCCAGCTCTGTTCTGGGCGGCAGCCCTGGGTCTGCTCTTCCGCCACACCTTCCGCCGTGACATCACCTTTCATCATCGTGTTCCGCTCTGGATATGCTCCTCCCCCCACCATCCCTTGGTTGCCATAGGGACGGCAAGGAACTATTTTGCATCATCGCGATTCTCTTGCCTATTCCCTACCGGACGTTCGATCGGTTAGGAGTGTCGGAATTCGTCTCTCCATCCATTAGCCAAGGAGTTTCTCCAGTCGCCTTATCTGGGTATTTTCTGGCATCATGGCAGGTAGGATATTCGTCCGTCTGGGTGTTCAGAAGGATCCTTGCTTTTCCATGGGGCTGATGGAGACAACAGCTGTGAGGTGATGGGACCACAGTTGGGGAAGGGATAAAGTCTTTGGGCGGGATAGAGCAGGTAAAATGCAGGGATGAGGAAACGGAGATAAGGTAAGGCAAGAAGGAGCAAGGAGCCTGCAAGTCCACAGCCACAATGCAGGGCACAATCCAGCAAAATCAGTCACAACTCCGTCCCGGCCGTGCCAGCGAGGCTTTGGTTAGCCACGCTTCAGGATAGCCCCCCGCCAGTCTCCCCCCGAGCCCCTTCCGCTCAGGCCAACCGCCAGTCCCTTTGGACTCCCGCTTGCACCATAACATTCTCTGGCCTGGTAGAATCCTGGGGTCGCCATGGGGACAGCCGCCAACCAGTCCGGCAGCCCTCGTGAGCATGCGGCACCAGCAGGAGGAACGTCGTGCCGAAGGTGCTGCAGAGGTCTGCAGGCCAGAACAGGAGCGTCCCAGCGAGACAAGTGGGGCGCAGGAGGGGCCTGCTTTGAAGCGTACCGCAGCCGGGAACTCCCTCACGGGCCGTAGGGGAAGCACCCTTCCTCGACCCTTCATCTTCCTGCCAGCTGCAGAATACTCATATCGGCCTCCTTTATGTCTGCGTGTCAGGGACACCGGGACCACGTATGTGAGCACTCAGGACCGCCGAAGTCTGTTCACTGGGCCTGAAGGGCTGACGGGTGCTGAGGCGGACCAGGCGGTGCAGTGGTTAATGCCCCGCCCCCTTGCTTTGTGTTGCAGATCGGGCCCCGAACCCACGGCCACGGGGAGGCTCGAGCCGCCAGCCCCGGAGCACCCCAGAGGGGACTGCCAGCTCTCCGCCCTGCGCCCCCGGAGCCTCCGCACCAGGCCTGAGTGCCGCTGGGCCGCAGCCTCCCGCCCCGGCTCTGCCTCCCCAGCCGGACCCAGGGAGTGCCAGCACCCACAGCTGCCCGTCCCCGGAAACAGTCCAGCTGCAGGGAGGTCGGGGGAGCCAGGATCACGCGCAGACGCCCAGCTCAGCAGCGCTTTCTCCTCCCCTCCATGGGTGGGCTGCAGCTGGCCAGTTCCCCGGGCCTCTCCGTGGGCCACTGGCATCCCAGTTCAGAAGCCTTCCCACTGCCAGCCCCATGGAGCAGCTGTATGCCCACTCCCACCTCCAGCCGGTGGCCAGCCTGCAGCGGGTGCAGGGGCCGCCTGCCAGGCAAGGACAGGTCCGGCAAACCCCTTTCCGGGATGGGGCTGGCCTCTGCCTGTACCGCCGTGCCACCTTGGCGCCCATGCCGCAGGGAGGCAGGAATCCCCCTGCACAGACAGGCAGCGATGTCCCTGGGCCACCAGAGCCGAGCGACAACGTGGTCCTCCAAGAGGTGGAGCCACAAACCACCGTGACGCCGGCTCCAGCCAGCGGGTCTTCCACGGCACCATCGAGACCCGGCATTCTCAAAGCCTCCAAAGCAGGCTCCAAAGGTATGTGCTGATCTTTGCAGAAAGGGGTGGTTCGCGTTTGGTGATTTATTATGACGTTTCTTATCTGCCCAATGACCACTGTTCTCTGGGCAGGTTGCAGACATTTACAAGACCAAAATACCACAACCATGTAGCATACAATACAGATGCTTCAAGGGATAGAATACAATGCGATGCAGAACAACAAACACAGGAATCGATCAAAGAGCCATGAAATCCAGGACTAGGTCCTAAAACGCCTGGAAGAAAAGGGAGGTCTTTGCCTGGCACCGAAAAGATACCAACGCGGTGCCAGGCGAGCCTCTTTGGGGAGCTCCTGCCACCACGGAGAAGGCCCTCTCTCTTGTCACCACCCGTCTAGCTTCGTCTGTCGGGGCACCCACAGAGCCTCCAAAGATGACCTGGGGTCTGAGCAGGCACATAGGGGTGAAGACACAGAATCGTAGAATAGTAGGGTTGGAAGGGGTCTACACGGCCATCGAGTCCAACCCCCCGGTCAATGCAGGAATCCAAGTCAGAGCATCCCCAGCAGGTGGCTGTCCAGCCTCATCTTGAATGCCGCCAGTCTGGGAGAGCCCACTACCTGCCCAGCTCATTGGTTCCATTGTCGTATTGCTCCTGATGTTCAGCCGGAATCTGGCTTCCTGTAACTTGAGCCCATTATTCCGTGTCCTGCCTTCTGGGATACTTCTAGATACTCTAGTGCCAAGCTGTCGAGGGCTTCACAGGTCAACACCAACACTTGGCCAGGCCATCTCTGTCCAGATCGGGTCACAGTTAGTATATCAGCTCCATGCCCCCCTTGCCACGTGGCAAGTCGTCCGTATCTCACTCTCAGTGTTTCTCCATTCCTATCTTTCCCTGGCAGGCACCACCCTTGGGGAAAAGCATGTCTCCTGGGCTTACAACCTCCAGGGAGCTCCTGCTCAGCCTAGAACCACGGACAACCCCAATAGCAGCCAGCATCTCCCTGGCATGTTTCAGGCATCTTTTGCCCCTGCCTCGTCCAACGAATGCTCTGAAGGCTCCGCTTTTTCTGGGAGTGTCCCAACCAGCCACAGAGGATTCCGACGTGAGTATTGCACAGCCTGCACCTGGGCCACGGGCTTCCTTTATCATAGGGCATGGCTGGTCTGGAGGTCCAAGCCTGAACAGCCCCCCATGGCCAATCATCCCTTTTGCTCTGTTCCTATTTTTCAGCGGCAAGCACCTCTGTTGGGAAAGAGCATGAGTCCCGCAGTCACCACGTCCAGGGAGTTCCTCCTCAAAGCCAAACTGGGGAGAATCCAGCCAGCAGCTGCCAGATCTCGGTCACGTTTGGGATGCCTCTGGTCCCTGCTTCACCCACCGAATGCGCTGCAGGACCGGCTTCTTCCAGGAACGTCCCAACCACCGACACCGGACTGCAAGGTGATTGTTGAGCAAACTAGGGGCTGAGCTCCATGAACGTGTTTTCCTGGCCTTGTAATGCCTGGCTCACCGGCATGTCACACGAGGTACACCCCAAACCTTCCTCCTCCTCATGCGATTTCTCCGTCGACAGTGTTGTTTTCCAAACTCCCATGACGACGTTTTTTCTGGTGCTTGAGATTTTCATGTGCTACATGTGTGTTCCAGCTAGGGATGTATGGAGTTTGTAAAATCTGCGTCGTCTGCATTTCACAAGTTGTGAGGTGCCTTCCGTTCTGTCGGCCGCTTGCGGCCAGAATTGGATTTGTTCCCCATTTCCCAAGTTTGCACAAATGCATACTTGTGCAAATGCACAAATCCCTCCAAAATGTGTAAATTCCCCCCAAATGCACATTTTCATGCTTTCCCCTGTGGGGGAAATGGGCATTTTCAGCCAGTGTTTTTTCTTTTACGGATTTCTCCGGCATCCCTCGTTCCAGCCAAGCTGTAGCGGAACTCTTGCCAGCAGGAGCAGCCGGTAGTGCAGCAGCAAATTCAGAAGTGCAGGGTCCCTTCAGCATGGCCACAGCCACGCCCCTCACAGCCACGCCCACTCCTGGGATGATGCCACCTTGGAGGATTCTGCAATACAAAGGAGCTTTCAGTCACTTCCTTGGTTTGGAGTATATGGTCAGAGTAATTCAGAATTATTAAAAGGTCCATTTGCAAAGAAAACGCACACACAAAGTAATGTCCAGCACCTTGTGAGAAAGTATTATTTGGTTAGTCCCTTTTAATTCAAGGAACATGTAATAATACTAATACTAAAAATGACGCAATCATCGCATATTAATGATGAATGATTATCATTAGGAAGAGCCACTGCAAGCAGGTGTGAAGCAATGCCCCGTGAAAAGAAATGGAACGTCGTCCGCGGTGACCCACAACTCCTTTAAGGCTGCAATCCTGTACACACTTATCTGGAAGTAAATCCCATTGAACACAATGTTACTTACTTCCAAATGGACAAGTAGGGTAGCCCTGCAGTCCCACTACAGACCACTCCTTCTTTTCCCACGACAGTATCCCGGGGTGGGCTGGTGGAGAGGCGGCCTTCGGCCCAAGACCTCTCCAGGCTGTTCCTGGAGGGATCGTGAATACTGTTCCAATTCGGTGGATATGTTCCATTTCATGCCTGCCTCATGCCCCGTTTTTTCTCTTGGTCATCACCTTTGCTGCTATCTACGTTTCTCATGGAAGGTTCAGGGTTTTCTGACTGTGCCCTTCGCTGTAGTCTCTGTCTCCTGATGTGGGCTGTTCCCTCGATGGTGAGCAGGGAGCAGGACATGGGGCTCTGCTTTGGGTTGCTCTTTCATCTCCTGTCGGAGTGGGTTCCTTCCAGACCTGCAAGTCCCTGGACTGGGCTTGAAAACTGTGAACGCTCTGCCCATCAACAGGGAGCCTGCGGCTAAGCCATACCTCTTGGAGTTCCTCCGGGAGAAGTCAGGGGAAAACAGCTCACGGTAAGTGTAACAGCTGTGTTTTTACTGGAGATATAACCAACTCACGTCTCAAGGTAAGCCGGCTGAGGTCAGCCCCATGGTCAGCACCGCTTGCAGGAGGAAGGAGGAAGAAGATGGGAAGGGAGAGGGAGAAGACCAGGAGAAGGCAGGAGGACCTCCCAGGGAACCCCTCCCACCTTGCTCAGGTACATATTAGCCCTTCGAGTTCAGGTTCAGTGACTCATGGCCCTAGTCCCTCCAACATAAACTCCACTGAACACATTAGGACTTCCTTCTGAGTAAACACACCTAGGATCCTACTGTCCACCAGAGGGGTTGGGTCCAAACCCAGACCCCCTCCTGAGCCTTGAAGGACAAACTGGATGTGCAAACAAACAGCAGGTGAAAACATTTCACCGCATGATCTCCTCCTACCGCCTGCACATCGAGCCCACTAGAATCCCTCTCCCACACACAGCAAACCGCACGCGTCAGCACGAGCGACAGACCAAGGCGGCATCGGCCCCCCGCCTGCTGCTGCCGCTGCCGTGGCCAGCCCGCCGGGGATGCAGGCAGGCAAGGAGCGGGGACAGGCAGCAGCGTGGGAACACGGGGAGGAAGCTGAGGGGCTGGCTGGCTGGGGACAGTCGAGTGGCGAGGCGTGGCGTGGCGGCTGCTCTGGGGCTGGAAGGCGGAGGAGCCGAGGGCTGAGGAGGAGACTAGGGGCGCTGAGGAGAGGGAAGGGGGCTTAGGTCCCGCCACAGTGCTGACTTCCACACAGAAGGGTCCCTAGTGGAGATCCCCTCCTGGGACCAGGCGTTGCTCCTGAAACCACCCCCAGGAAGATGCCGTGCACATCCCCAATGAGATGAAGGGACGTGTTGCGTGAGCCTAATAAGAGCGTGGGGTCCATGAATACTGGGAGGTTGCTCCATTACTGACCCATGTGGAATGCTTACGTCATACAAGGTACTCCTTTCTTAAAAACACAAAACATTTAAATGCAATGCACGCCATTTCAGGCAACAAATAAAACCCTTTCACCGTAATAGGTATCAGCTGCAACCCATGAATCTCAACCAGAAAACCGCCAATGCAACAGCAGTAAATTCAGACTCCAGCAAAGGAGAAGCAGGAATGCAGCAAGTCTTCTCCTCCTTTCTAATGACTTTCTGTGAGGCCCTAGGCTGGTGGGCCTCCCCGGGAAGCGAACGAGGCGTTCGCCTGCCTTCGTTTGCGCAGAGGAAAGGAAGAACGGAAGATCTCCTTTGGTTGCAGATCACTGATTCCTCTTCATTTCATTCCAAAGGAGGCGAGGGAGTGGCGTCAGACACCCGCCAACGGGCAGATGTCCCAACATCTCTGGAGCTCCAAGACCCAGAAGAATTAAATCAGGTCCCGGCTGAGAACGCTGCGCTGAATGGTGAGTGCCAAAGATTCAGAGGGCGACTCCACACACCTGCCAAGCGGGGCTTGCTTGCGGAATGCCTGTTGGTGCACAGTCTCCCCGAGCTTTTCCCGTCGCTGTCGCAAAGGGCACTACCCCCCTGTGACACATTCCTTGGGCTTTGAGGAATGCAGCTCACCGAGGCCCTTTATTTTGGAAGAGTATTTTTTAAATCTGCAAGTGATGACCACAGATCCAGATCCATAGTCCCAAATCTCCCCTGGAATCAATCCGTTGGACCCTGTGGGTTCACGGGTCTCGTGCTGCTTTGCTCTCTTGCCCAGTCTGGAGGATGTTTCCCTCATTTCATGTCAGGTATGAAAATTGCCCCCCTCTCCAGAAATGAGGACACCCAAGGCGTACATGGGATCAACAGGCAACAGCTTTATTGACCTATCAGAATCGGCAACAGGAGAAAACAGCTTAGCCACCAGCTCACAGCCTTCCAGTACAGGCCCCTGCACCGCAGCGGAGAGCTGGGAGAACAACCCTCCTGCTCTCAACCTGGCCTGGGCGATTCCCCATCTTGCAGCCTCAGGCCCACTCCCTCCCTGCCCACGCAAGACCCGCCAGCAGCACCAATGGGAAGAGAGCCCATCAGCTGCCTTAAATACAGCAACCCCCCCCCCCCGCAGCATGAAGGAGGTGAAAAGGAGCTCCCTGGATGCCAATTGCAAGGCCCCCCCCCCCCGCCCAATGCCCTGCTTAGCCCTGGAACCAGCGACTCCCCTCATGCCACACCACCCACGGAGGGTTGGGCGAGTTGCCATGCGGAGGAATGCTCTGAGCTGGTGGGAGGCAGATCCTCCCGTGTTTCTTCCTGGTCTAGGCGGCGTGGGAAACTCCTCCCACGCTGCACGAGGGGCAGGTGGAGCCCCCTCCGAATTGTGGGAATCGGAGAATTGCTCTCACGTTCTGCCCGCAAAGTAGCAAAGGTTCCTTGTCCTGTAATCATGGGCTCCACTTTCTCTCTCTCTTTCAGGGATGGACACAGTGAATAGGCACTTAGCGACACAGTGCCTGAAGGCCGGGGCAGCCCCGGTGGATTTGTTTCCCCGGGAGCAAAGATCAGGCCTTAGCCAGAAAAGAAAATGCCCCGATCCTCAGTACAAAGAGGTGGGCAAACTCCCCAGGATCCCTCCAGAGCCCGGACCTCGCAGGAGCCACCCCCCTTCGAAAGCACCACCAGAGCCTCCCATGAATGGGAAAAGAAAATCAAAGTCAGCCGAAGGAGGACCTTCCCCAAAAAGGCTCCCCACAAGTCTGGACCCAGATCACTCCAGGCCCCCAAGACATCCGGGAACGGGAAGCACTTTGGTACCTGGGGAAAGTCAGGAAGGGCACAAACATGAGGGGACAAGATCTGAGCCTGTGCCATCTGGGGCGACGGGGGAAGAAACAGTCCCCCACAAGACCAAGGAGCTTGGGGAGAGTGCCCCCGTGAAGACTGCCGGGGTGGCCGAGGATGTTTCTCGGCCCCAGCACACCCCGAGGGATCGGGGCTCTGAAGAACATCAGTGTAAATATCAAGGCAAAGACCAGGCAAGGGTGAAGGCCAGTCTCCCTGGGGCGAGGGGGAAAAAGAGAGGCGCCAAGCCGGAGCCGGAGGAAGCCTGGAAGCACGTCCCCAGGCGCAACCTGGCTTTGCCCGTGGCAGAGCCTGTGCAGGGCTTCTCCCCACTGGGGCAGAGCAGAGCTCCATCCCTGCCTCTGCAGAAGCTTCCTCCAGTTCCTTCTCCCCGCGCCGTTCCCCAGACGCTGCTGGCCGCGCCCGAAAGAGCTGTGCCTGCGCCTCCGCCAAGGCCACCATCGTGCTCACTGCCAAAGCCATGTCCAGCCTCACAGCCGCCACCGAGCTCTTTGCCACGGCCGCCACCGAGCTCCCTGCTGAGGCCCCTGCCAAGCTCTTTGCCGAGGCGAGTGCAGGCTTGCGTACCCAGGCCAGTGCCAACCGCTTTGCCACAGCCAGGGCAGACAACCTTGCCAAGAGTGGTGGAGATCTGCTTTCCGAAGCCAGTGCCGACCTCTGGGCCGAAGCCAGTGCCAGCCCCTTGGCCCAAGCCACTGCCGAGCGTAGTTTCCAAGCAGCTGCCCAGGTCATTGGCGAAGCCACCGCCTTGCTCAGTGACTGGGCAGCAAGCAACCTCGTTGCCTCAACCGCTGCCACAATCTGTGCGCAAGCCGGTGCTGAGAACTATGCTTCACCCGGCAGTGGCGCACCCCTCTCAGCCAAAGCCACCGTCGGCTCAGTTTCCCCATGCCGGCGGGTGGAGAGGGCAGGCCAGGGTGGCGGGCAGAACACCCGGTCTCCCCACCAGGCCAGCTGGTCCCACAGAAAACATCCGGAAGCCAAGCAGCACGAGCACATCCACTCTGGCGACAAGCCAGCCTCCGGGGGACGACCCTCCTGCCTCTCCACCGCACAAGGAGGACACGTCCAACCCGTAGAGGACCCCCCTGGTGGCCTGGAGGCCTCAGAGCCTGTAAGAGAAGAGCAACGGCCCATCCGAGAGATGGTGAGCGGCAAGCCCAGAGGGGCAGGAGCGGGCAGCCGCTGGACGTCGGTGGGGCGAGGGCAGCTTTCCGTGGGGCAGGAAGGAGAAGTGGACATATCCATTCGGCACGGCTGCCCTCAGCATCACCCAGAGGGCAGTTAAATGTATATAGGTGTATATATGTCTGTGTTTCTAACTGGTTAGATTAGAAGGTTGGAGCAGTTCCTGAGTTGTCTTGAAGATCACACTTGATTGCAGTATGTTATATACCACTATAAAATATTTCTAGCTGATTTAATGGTTTATACTTGTCATATTATTTTATTTGGTTGCTTATTTACTATATCACAGGCATAAAATAATTTGCTATTTTTTAATTTTAATACTGTCCCAATTAAATCTATACTTTCTCGTTGTGCTCCTTTTTATATCCATGTGTGTATTAGGCTTATAAATTGTTCCTATACATTAATAGTTACATATGCATTTCTGCAATGTCATATTTATCTTAGCTCTTGTATATCTCCCTCATCAGTAGCTCGTGTTCATTTGTATATTGGGTTCCTGCTAATGGTCTTTTAATTTCACTGCTAGCATACCCGGGGTCAATGCGGGGCTCGGGGCACCCTTTATTCGTCTTCCTTCTTCTTTATGGGCTTGTCTTTATTCGTCTCTCATCATCCTAGAACTTGGGTTCATCCAGTGAATGTGATTGAAAAGAGAGTGGGGACAGAGAAAAGGATGCATAGGAAGCATCTTTCACACAACACAGGGTTTTTTTTAAGGAACACGCTGCCACAACACGTGGTAGAGAGCACTAGCTGAAACAGCTTTAAAACAGGGGTGTTTCCCCTTGCGTCGAAGGGATGCCAAACGCTGTGGCTTTTGTTTGTACCCTGATTCAGATCATTTGCATGAATGTGGCAGACACTGGGCTGCGGCTGGCGCACATCTCCCACATCATCCCTGGTTGAGTTTCCAGCCAGTTGAGATGACCCAAACACCGGGGAATGGTGGGCCTGAAATGGTAAAACCAGGACTCCGCTCCATCAAAGAATGCGGACTTAGGAACCATGGGATCTGAAGAAGGCCGTGATTCTGTAGGCACACAACCCCTCAGGCCCATCTTATCTCTACAGCGATAAGGGTTAGGGGTTCACGGCCATTCTCCTCCCTGCACTGGGCTCAAGACACGTGCTTCTCCCACGAATCAGGGACAAGCAAACAGGCAGCTTGGGTGGCATTGCAGGGGGAAAGTGGTTGAGCGTGGAAAGGGTGAACTACTCTCAGCCATGGCTTCTCTCCTGCAAGCTGGATGAAAACAGAACTAATTTCTTCCCATCCCTGCAAGGAAATCCACCTTCTCTTTGCCCCATGGTAGCTCCCCAAACAGCTCTAGGAACACAGGGAGCTGCCATGGGCATCCACAGAATTGTTTGCAGAGGGGGCAAAGCTGGTGTGTGATTGTAATTGACACACATGGCAGTCGCTGCGGCGACACAGCTGTGCGTTCCCCTTGTGTGTCCACACACGCTTTGTTGCGTAGTCATATCCCATGACGTTTAGAAGGCTGCACAGAGTGGCAGAACATCCTGGCGACTGGTCAGCCCTCATGCAGAGGAGTGTTCCAGTTCCCCTACACACAGGAGTGATACATCCGTCAGCGTGAGGGTCACAAGAGTCATACATCAGCGTGGGAGTCGGAGTGCCTGGTTCGAAAGGGGAGCCGAGATGCAGCGGGCAGAACGGAGACCGGATGGAGCGGAGGGGGCCAGTGGGAACCGGTCAAGTCTGGACAGACGCTCCAGAGGAAAGACGGGCGGACGTCCTGGCCGCGGGGTCGCTCTGTAAAGTAGAGTGTCCAGCAGACTGAAAGAGGCAGACATATCCTCAGAAGCGCTGTGGGTGGCAAGACCAGGCTCCAAAAGTAATTTAGCACTGGGGACACGCCATCGTTCCTGGAGCAGAATACTCAAGGTGCTGCTGAAATGGAAAATGAAATCAGCGAGGCCTCCAAAGGAGGAAGTGTTGTAATGCTGCGGGGCTTCAGTGACTCCCACATGGACTGGATACATGCATGTTCCAGTCACAGAACCCTAGAACCATAGAGTCATAGAACAGTAGGGTTGGAAGGGGCTTAGAAGACCATCGAGTCCAACCCCCTGCTCAGTGCAGGAATCCAAGTCAGAGCTTCCCTGACAGGTGGCTGTCCAGCCTCGTCACGAATGCCTCCAGTGTGGGAGAGCCGCCCGCCTCCCCAGGTCATTGGTCCCCTTGTCGTATTGATCTAACAGTCAGGACGCTCATCTTCATCTTCGCAGGGATGGTAACACGTTGAGCTTTACATCACCCTCACAGGGTGGGAAGATATGGTGATTCAGTCATCTTTATGGACTCTGGACATCCCCTCCGCCTCCACGTTGGCTCTTCCCTTGATATGGGTCACCCAGAAAGCGTAGTCTGGCAGTGCCAAACTCCACCGCAACAGCGCTACATCAACCCACTGGGGGAGGTGATCCAGAGGTACAGACTGCAGGGTCGCCAATATGCGGGTGTCACCCAGGTCCTCTCTCCTGTTCATCCAGTCCAGGTGAGGCAGGGGATGTGCTGAACCTGTGCCTGGCTGCAGAAATAGACGGGATGAGTGCCAATCAACGGAGACTCAATCCAGATACGACAGAGGTTCTGTTAGCGGGTGGTTCTTCTGCCCAGTTGAGTGATATTCACCTGTGCTGGGGGGGCTGCGCTCCTCTTAACCGATCAGGTCTGTAGTTTGAGGGTGCCCTTCGATCCAGCACTGTCATCGGAGGCACAGGTGGCCAGGGGAGTGACGGGCGCCACACCTCGGGGCGGGTTGTCTGAGCAGGGGTGCACCTTCCCCCTCTCAGACGAGAACAGGCCAATCTGCTCAGGACTTCATAGAGCCTTTACCAAGGCCTTTCTCTCTTGGCAGCAAAGTACGTTTCTCGCAGTACAGAAAGAAGCATCCCTTGTCAAGTAGGATTTACACAGTGTGAAAAGCAACCACTGTGCATTGCTCCAGCTTCTGTCAGTAGCAAGATTTGTGGCCTTCACTGTTTGTGAATACAGCTGTGAGAACCAACCCTGAAAGTGTGACAATTGCCAACTCTCTAGCAAATCGGTGTACTTGTGCTGTTAATTCCTGCATTCAGTCCTGCATATCTCTGGGGTTTAGACTGCCCTTTCTTGTCTCATGAAGTACCCCTTGCTGATACAGATGGAATGTGGGGCCCAAGCCGCGGTGCATTTTCAAGCACGTGGCAACACAGGCAGTCCCCAGCCCACACCTCTCCCCCTTCTCAGTGACTTGGCCAGGCATCGCATCGTGATCTTTGCACGGGAGAAGCGGCTGCTGTTGCAGCGGTCAGGGGGACGCAGAGGACCATGCATGCCCTCAGCTGACCCTGAGGGAAGGCATTCGATGACGCAGAGGAGAAAGAAGGTTCGCACCCCCAAAAGGCAGGAGCCGTAGGCACAAAGGCAGATATAAACGCACTTCACTAAAGCAAAACAGAAGCAAAGTTACAGAGTACATTCAGCACAGTCATGTACTTAATGTGGGGGGTTGGACTCGATGGTCTTGTCGGCCCCTTCCAACCCTGCTCTTCTATGATTCTGTGGCTATCCACATGTCTGCAACTCGCCTAATTCTAGGGGTGTACGAATGGTGGACCTTCAGTGCCGCTTGACTTCCGCACTTTGCGGCCAGTGCTCCATTCCGCCATTCACAAGCCCCCGGAATTCTCCTCTTTTTTTTCCGCTCCAAAAATTACAAAGATAAATCCGTACCGAGTACCGTAATTCCGGTGCCCAGCCCTCTCCGTGAGTCTGCATAACTTCCATAAGAATCGCTATTTTTCGTAAATATTTACGTGGGGTTTTTTTAATTGAAATCCTCCGTCTCCGTTTACTTTCAGCCCAAACACTTCCTCTTGCTAGGGGCTTCCCAAATGAAGGCTGTGTGAAGTGTGCCTGAGCAATAAACTCCTTGTTTAAAGCAACAGCGTTTTAAAGAAAGAAAGAAACTTTTAAAATGACCATGACGGTCCAGGACCAGCATGGTCATTTTAAAAGGTTTTTTCTTTCTTTAAAACAGTTTTTATTTACGAAAATTTCTCGACCCTGTGCGGACGATGAAAAAAAAGCCGCATGACTGCTGGCTCCACAGGACCTCGTGGCGCCGTTCCGCAGAGGATTCCGTGGCACGGACTGAAGGGATCTCGATCCCATTTCAGTCCATGGTGGAATTCTCTGACATCCCTACCTAATACAAACCATTGTGGCAGCTCCACCCTCAGGGAATAGCTCAACAGGTTCTACCCTCCCCCTATGCTACCACCTCCCCCAACTTTGGGGGGCTGACTTGGGCAAAAGACCTACACTTTCTGCCCCACACACAGTGTTAGCGCCTCTCGAGATCTTGGGGCCTCCAATTACAAATTCGGGGGAGGGGCAAGGTACATGTTCACTCAAAGGGTATCTGTCCCCCCACAAGGACCTTTGTTACATTTAAGCTCTATTTAGCAAAGCGCTATGGACAACCCCCTTCAGGCCATGGGCAGATGTTCCCAGTGTGATGTGATGTTGAGCTTGTCCATTGTCTTCCTCCACAAGTTCACAGCCTTGAGTCAAGTCAAAACTCCACATGGCCACAACTTGCCATCACAACTTTGTCATGGCTTCCAAAGGATGCATATCTGGTACAGGGCCATGCAGTTCAAAAGGCAGACTTACGTCATCCCAGCCAGGCTTTGATAGTCAGCCCACTTGTCGCAGGCATTTCACCTCTTGTCTCGCAAGACCCACGTGGGCCTCCCAGGTCGGACTACAAATGGCAGCGTCATCTAGGTAGGCGCGGGCTCAGCCCCTGGGTCCATTCACCAGCCCATTAATGACCTTGCGAAGGGTCACTCACGCTCCCGGCACGCCAGACGGAAGCCCTGTGCAGGAACTCGTGGGTCATTAACCAGCACAGCTGGGAAGCCCAGGGGCTCTGGCTCTCTTCACGAGCCCCCAAGCCAGCATCTCTTGCAATCCCTTGGCCACTGATTCAGCATGCTGTCCGGTAGCCCAGCAGCAGGGAGACTGAATAGGCCGATGGTCTCCGGCCAGAACAGAGAGACAAGCCAACACATCGTGCCCCAGGAGGGTCGAAAAGCGTTCCTGACATTCCGCCAGCTGTCCCATCAATTGGCTTTCATGTTCCGAGCTCCGGTTCTCCGGCAAGGGCTCCTCTCTCACGCCTCCTCCCTGGCGGCATTCTTCCAGCAGGTCAACCCCTCGGCCCGCCTCCACAGGCTCCCCCCACGGAAAGCACAGCCCGCTTTCCCTCCCCAAGGCCTCTCAGCACATTCACAGGACGGACCTTCAGCCGCCGGGCAGAGTTGGGGAACGTTAAGAGATGATGCACCTCACCAAGCTGCTGTTCCACTGCCAGGGCCCCTCTTACGGCACCAGGCGTTTGTCGGACTCAGTGGGCTTTAAGACCAGCGCTTTATCCCAGGCTGAAACGCTCCCATTCCGGCCTCGGTGTCACACCAGCTTTCTTGCTGGCCTTGGGCGGCTGGCAGGTTAGCTCGGGCCCCTTTCCCTGCTGTACGCAGGGTGTTCTGCAGGGCCTGCACAGAGGCTACCGCCAAAGTCGAGGCTGAGTCCAGCCTCCCCTCCCCTCCCACGCTTCCTTTGGCACGTTTGGCGGCCCCCGACGTTCTCGGCTGAACGTCAGCTCGTTTGGGGACTGTCCAAGCTGTCCTGGGAGAGTCACGACAGGCGACAACAGAAAAGGTAGGGCTTGATCCCAGCCGGCGGCATGAGTCACTGCATCGGCCTTGAACGTTTCCCCCAGTGCCTGGTCACCCTCTCCGCCAACCGTTCCCTTTGTGAGGGGCCGCCGTGGCGGTGCAGTGCTGCATTCCAGCTGCCTCCCATAATGCCTCCAGAAGGTGGGACGGAATAAGCCTCAATCCCTCGCCAGGCTCCGAGGCAGTCCGAATTGCTTCTGCTCCACCAAAGCTGCGCAGGAGACAGAGACCTCCTGGCAGTGCCGTCCTTCACCGCCTCACCTTAACGGCATTTTGCTCAAATGTATTTCAACATCTTGACAGAAAATAAGCCCTCCTCTCAACATTCTTTACTGTAATTTCAGTTGCATCCGCAGTACATACCCTGAGCTTGGGGAGTCCCTGACAAAAAGCAGGTTTTCCAGGGAATGTTCAGCTTCCAGCTTGCTAAAAGCCATTGACACATTCATTCATTATTACAGTAGTCGCTTTATGAGCTGCCTGCATCTGGGTATACTTTGGTTTGTCACATCCAATCACCCAGTTCCTAAAGGCGGGTGTATGTATTGCAGCATGCTGCTCCAATGATATGCCACGCTGCGCCAATACAGTTTGGATGCAGGGAAAAATGATGCGTGGTCTTTTGCTGCGGGTGGCATGAAATCAGGAGGAGATGACAGAAAGGCGCACAAAAAATCAACTCGTGAATGTGTACGTTGCAAATCCCCATATGGATTTTAGAACAGATTTCTTTGTTGCATGAAATCAGGAGGAGACGACAGAAAGGCGCACAACAAATCACATATGAATTTTAGAACAGATTTCTTTTGAAAAATGCCCAGCTTGGGCGGAAATAGGAGGGAACCAGCTGGACTAACCCAGCCAGCCTCCCCCTGAGGATTTTGACCACTCTGGGATGGATAGAGCGACCCGCCCCTAATCTGGCGCAAAATGACCTTTACATTACGAGAGCGAGAGCAACCACGCTAGCCTTCATGTTGCTGGGGAAATCATGGAAAGCTGTGAACACGCTGGAGAGGGCTCGGTAATCCTAGCTATTTTTATAGTTGGAACTTGGCTTTCTTCCACCATCCCTGCAGCTCTGGGACAGACAGAAACTCAGTAGGTGGCGTTCCCCCAGCATTTAGAGGTGGGAGCTGCACCTGTTGATGTTCTGGCTGTCATGCCACCGAAGTACAGCCAGGATATCCACAGCTTCTGCTTCCCCCCTCATGTGCTGTAGGAAAAGCCGCACCTGTTGAAGTTCTGCCTGTCATGCGCCTGGCGCAGGAGTCCTGGGCCCTCTGCCCCTGCGAGGCACTCAGCGGCGCCTTGCCTTTGTGAGGCCCTCGGCTGGAGGCCGGCTGGAGCCGAATGGCGCCCGAGGCCTCGCAGTGCTGAGGCAAGAGGCAGCCGGGCGGAGGCGAGGAGGCGGAGGCGAGGAGGCGGAGGCCGTCTCGGAGGACTGCCCAGCAGCCGAGGCCTGTGTGGGGAGCAGGCCGGCCCTCCTCAGAGGCACGAGCGGGCCTTCCACGGGCGATGGCGGCCCTCTGTTCCCCAGACCTGTCTCCTCCCCTCGGGGTGGGGGACATTTACCCGGCACGGGCGGAAGCCCTTCTCGGCTCCTTCCAGGGCCAGAGGCAGAAAGGGCGGGGGGCACGGAGCGGCCATGGTGTGTCCCCCTCCCTCCTCCATGCAGCCACTCCTTCTGTTAAGAGTCGGGGAGACGAATAAAGTCCAAAGGTTTCCCCCTAAACTGGCACGCCAGCCAGCCCCTGCTTTGCTCCTGAACGGGGCAGGAGCAGGAAGGAGAAAGACGGCTGCTCTCCCTCCTCCGCCTTAGAATCTTGCATGGAAGGCATCAGCCACACGTGAGGGGAGAGTGCCTGTGGGCATGCGCAGAGTACTATCCCCCACCACGGAACCACTTTGGCCGGCTCCCAAAGGCAAAGGGCGCCGCTCTCGGGCAAGCTTGAGTTCCTTGCTTGTCTACGGTTACAAGTTCAGTGCTTGGGACTGAGTGTGTAAAATCGGACAACGGGGGGGAGAGGTGGCCCCCCAGTTCTGAAGCCTCAGGAGAAGATGCAGACTTAGCACCTCTCTTGAGACCAGCCTGAAGCACCCCTCTCTGCCCTTCCCTCCACTTTGCATTTCAATGAAGAAATTTATGTATGTATGTATGTATGTTTATTTATTAAATTTCTTAAGCGCCCATCTGGCTGGTCACCCAGCCACTCTGGGCGATGTACAACATTAAAACAGTTCAAAATAATAAAATTCCACATTAAAAACATCACATTTCTAAAATTACCCTAACCCACCCCAAACTCCTGCCTGAACAACTACGCTTTTAATGCATGGTGGAAGCCCATTAAGAGGGGCCATGGCAGAGTTCCCTAGGGAGGGAGTTCCACAGAGTGGGGGCCACCACAGAGAAGGCCCTCTCCCCCGTCCTCACCAGCCTAGCTGTCCTGGCTGATGGGACAGAGAGAAGGCCATCTGAGGCTGATCTTGTTGAGCGGCCTATCTGGTGTTGCTGGAGGCTCTCCTTGAGATACCGTGGTCAACGCTATCAAAAGCTGCTGAGAGGTCGAGGAGAACAAGGAAGGACAATTCGCCCCTATCCAGAGCCCTCCTCATATCATCCACCAAAGCGACCAAGGCCGTTTCTGTCCCATGCTCAGGCCTGAAGCCATTTTGTGGGAGGGGGACTGACAACAGTAGCTTTCAGAATAGGGAGCAGTCGGCATAACTTGGGCATCTTGAACGCCTCCAGTGGGAGAGCCCCCCCAGGTCTCGAGGTCACTGGTTCCATTGTCGTAATGCTCTAACGGTCAGGACGTTTTTCCTGATGTCCAGACGGAATCTGGCTTCCTGTCACTTGTCCCCGTTATTCCTTGCCCTGCACTCTGGCATGGTTGAGATGAGATCCTGGCCTTCCCCTCTGCGGCAACCTTTCACGTACTTGAAGAGCGCCATCCTACTTCCTCTCAGGGTGTTTCTGCATTAGGAAACCCCCCGACAAAAATCCACATTCTTTCCGGAGTTTCTTGCGTTTGCTTCCTTTGCAGGATTCGGAAGGGCTCCTTCACACGGCAGACACGTGGTTTGAACTGAGGGAGTGCCTTCCTCCCTCCCTGGCATGTGTGCAAAGGAGGGGGGGGGTGTCTTCTTTCTGTAGCTTAACTTCTGCTGGGGCTTTCTCACAGCCCCCAGGAAACCTCTGACTTACTTCTGAGTAGACTGAAAATGTAAGATTGTGCCCTACGTCTGCAACCCTTGGCACATTTCTGTGAGAGTAAACCCCATTGAACTCAATGGGACGCACTTCTGAGGAGACATACTGTAAGTTCGCCCTGTAATTCTGCAACCGTCATCACACTTACTTGGGCGTAACTCAATGGGGTGCTCTGAGTCAACAGAAGACGTTGCTCCTGAGCTGGGTGGGGTGGGGGATCAGATGCGTCTCCCTTCGCTGCAGGGAGGCATCTCACCCTCTTCTCCCTCCAGCTGAGAAACGTGCTCAAGCATTTGCATGGCAGACACCTGGGAAGCGGGGAAAGTCCTTCCTCAGCAAGGCTGGAGCGGAGGCAGGAGGTGCAACCAGCTGGAGCTGGAGCGGAGGCAGGAGGTGCAACCAGCAGGCGATCCTTGCCTTCACGCCTGGCGAATCTGCTCCTGCACGCCCTGCTCCCATCCTCAAGGCCTTCGTCATCCTGACCACGCGCCCCCAGCACCTGAAAACAGATGCCCACAGCAGGCAGGCAGAGCGGTTTCTCCCGCTCCTGGGGAACTTCACGGGGAGGTTATGCCGCTCCTGTTCCATGAGCTGGGAAAAATTCCACGTTCGTTGCGTTTGGGGAAAAGACAGGATAGGCTGGGGGAATTGCAGGAGACACCCTGGAGGGTAACGGCATCATCTATGGGGCCCGCAAACTTCCGTGACGGAGCCATCTCAACAGAAGGATAAAAGCTCAGTGTGATGAACACGCCAGGCCTGCAAGGCCAAATACAGGCCTGACATCATGGCCATCCTTTCCTGTGATCAGCTCCGGGGTGGCTGCTGGATGGCCACGACGTCCTGTATCCCTAATGACCTCCAAACGCAGCCAGCTTGGAGAACATCGCTCAGGGAGCCCACCCCCCCCCGAGACATGAAGTGGGGGCAGGGGCTGGTTGCATGCATCGGCAGCTGTTTCTAGAAGCCACGAGAGAGAGGGGGAGAGAGAGAGAGAGGGAGGGGGAGAGAGAGAGAGAGGGAGAGAGAGGCAGGTGGCCACACAGGACACAGAGATGCTGCCCCTTTGTGCACTGACGTCTTTGGCCAGGGCTGGCTTAGTTAAAAATGAGCCTTCACAGCTGCCAGTCCTGGACGCTTCTTCGAAGAAAGGTACCGAGGATTTGGAGGAATCCAGACTCTCCACTCCGCTCCACTCCGCTCCACTCTGCCAACTCCCGTCTTAACATGTGATTAGGGATGTCAGAGCATTCCGCCACGGACTGGAATGAGATCGAGTTCCCTTCAGTCTGTGCCACGGAATCCTCTGCGGAGCGGCGCCACAAGGTCCTGCGGAGCCAGCAGTCATGCGGCTCTTTTTTTGGTCATCTGCACAGAGTCGCAAAGTTTCCGTAAATAAGAACACAAGGTAGGATATTTTGATAAGAAATAGGTAAGTTTAAAAACAGAAGAAGAATTGTGCTCACCGCCTTGTTTGTGGGGTGTTCTTTTTCACTTGAAATCCTCCGTCTCCGTTTACTTTCAGCCAAAACACCTCCTCCTCCCCGGAGGACAGAGTTGCACAGAGTTGGTTCTCCTCTCCATTTTAGCCTCACAACATCACCAACAAGCTGGATGTGGAAATAGAAAGCCTAGCAGGGGGAATAATACTCGTGCAGGTCTCCAGACCGGCACGGTCATTTTAAAAGTTTTTCTCTGTCTTTCTGTCAAAAAGCGTTGCTTTAAGCAAAGAGTGCATCGCTCAGGCACACCTAGGGCAGCCTTGTTTTGGGAAGCCCCGAGGAGGAGGAAGTCTTTGGGCTGAAAGTAATTACTGCACGTCTCAGGGCAGGGGAAAATATACCTAAATATCTATGAGAAATAGCCTTTCTTACGGAAGTTATGCAGAATTACGGCTGTCGGTACGGATTCATCTTTGTAATTTTCGGAGCGAAAAAAAGGGTATTCCGGGGGTTTGAGAATGACGGTACGGATAGGGGTGTATGAAACCCCACTTATCTGGCTCCACTGGGTTCCGCTGGGGGGTGAGGCGCTCCATCCCTCCCCCCGGAATCCTGGCCGGCCAGCTCCGCTCCACGGGGATTCCGCGGAGTCGCCGGCCGGCTCCACCAGCAGCCGGATATCTGGCCGCTGGCTAGCAGGGATGCAAATGGCGGCGGCCGTAGCCACCGCCGTTTGTGTCCCTGTAGTGAGCCACCATAGGCTATATAAAGACTTACGTAGCCTATCACGTCTGGGTTAAAAAAAAAAATGCTTACGCAAATGGCAGTGGCTACGGCCGCCGCCATTTGTGTTCCTTATTGTAGGCCGTCTTAGTCTACGTAAATATTTACGTACACTAAGATGGCGAAAATAAGGGGGAACGCAAATAGCATCTTTACATAGCCTATTACGAATGGGGAAAAGCAAAAAAAAAAAAACAGACTGCAAATGGCAGCGGTGGCGGCTGGTTGGAAGTCCAGCCGCTGCCGCCGAAACCACCGCTGGAGCCGCCGCCATCCGGAACATCCGCCCCAGGTAAGTCTCGTCCCGGGGGGGGTTTCCGCGGCAGGCGGGGGGGTGGCAGGCCGTTTTGCCACGGAGTTCGGGGGCCCGAATACACTGGCATTCGGCCTCACCGAGATCCCTGGCGGAATTCTCTGACATCCCTAGGTACGGAGCACTGGCTGCAAACTGCGGAAGTCAAGCGGCACGGAAGGTACACAATTCGTACATCCCTACTACTCAAAATGGAACACAGTCGTCCAAATGTGGCCTGGCCAGTGCAGAATGGAGCAGAACTATGACTTCCCACGATCTGGAGACTATGCGTCCATTCCGTTTGTCCCCCCTACTCCTTTCTCCCAATCCCCCTCTTCTACAGAACCTCTGGCCTTCCCCCTTAGTCCTCAGCAGAAACAGAGTCCAGCTCTGTGAAACGGCACTTGCTCATCCTAATTCCTTGTTTCCAAAGCCCCATCTGCGGATCTCTCTTGGATCACATTCTAAATTGTGAGCTCCTTGCGGCAGGGACTGGTCTTGTTTGTCACTCTGTTGAGTTTACACACATGTTGATTGTACTATAGAAATAATCAAGATCTTGAACTTACTATGATTATGGTGATCTACTATTCTTGTTTAAACACAGTCTCTATATAACTTCTCTATCCAGTTGACAGCTGGTTTTCTCCTGCCAGCTCATAGGACCATGAGAAGAGCTGTGCTAGAGCAGGCCAGGGGCCTCTCTGGTCCAGCATGCCGTTCCTGCAGGAGCCAGCCAGATCCCCTGAGAAACCCACAAGCAGGACATGTCACAACTGCTCCCTCATTGTTCCTCAGCGCGATGAACCTAGGACTGCCCCTCGAATGTGGAAATGGATCTGGAAAATTAACTTCCCAGAGGCTTACCGAGGGATATCTAGGGTGTCTATGGCAACGGTGAAATGTGAACTCGGGACTTTCCCATTCCTGGCACATAGACCACACAATGCTATTTCATTATTACCCCCCCCCGCCCCCCAATTTACCGCAACCCGGGAATCAAGAAGATACCAAGAATAAAGGTAATAGGCATGACAGCAACTGGACCCGGCCATAGCTGGTGCCTGCTATTCACATTCACTAACTTGGACTCCGGAAAACTGAGGGCAGAACGTGTTAGTCCACCAGTCCAGCGAAAGCCAAAAGGGACTTCACGTGACCATGTGCTCTTCCGCCACACCTTCCGCCGTGACGTCACCTTTCATCATTGCGTTCCGCTCTGGATATGCTCCTTGCCCCCCCCCCCACAATCCCTCGGTTGCCATAGGGACGGCAAGGAACCATTTTGCATCATTGCGATTCTCTTGCCTATTCCCTACCGGACGTTCGATCGGTTAGGAGTGTCGGAGTTCGTCTCTCCGTCGATTAGCCAAGGAGTTTCTCCAGTCGCCTTATCTGGACATTTTCTGGCATCATGGCAGGTAGGATATTCGGCCATCTGGGTGTTCAGAAGGAGCCTTCCTTTTCCATGGGGCTGATGGAGACAACAGCTGTGAGGTGATGGGACCACAGTTGGGGAAGGGATAAAGTCTTTGGGCGGGATAGAGCAGGTAAAATGCAGGGATGAGGAAACGGAGATAAGGTGAGGCAAGAAGGAGCAAGGAGCCTGCAAGTCCACAGCCACAGTGCAGGGCACAATCCAGCAAAATCAGTCACAACTCCGTCCCGGCCGTGCCAGCGAGGCTTTGGTTAGCCACGCTTCAGGATAGCCCATCGCTTTCAGTGGGAATTAGTCCTGACTCACCGTTGCTGGATGTGCCCACAATGACTTTGTTACGGTCTGAAGCGGTGGCTTCTTTATGTCTGCACTACCACAAATGTACACAGCGCTTTACAGAGTAGGGTCAGCAAAGCAGATGGGTCTCTGTCCCGAGGAGCTTACAATCTAAATGTTGCCAGTACGGGCAACAGCACAGGAAGGTGGGGGAAGGGTCACAGGGAGGACACGCGCACAACTGTGGTCAGGCCCCAGGGCAGGCGGAGGCTTCGTGTCGGGCGAGGAGGAGGCGCTCCTTCAAGCGGACAGGAGTGGTGCCCATTGTGTAGAAAGGAGCCCCACAGTCCGCCCTCCCCTCAGGCCTCCCAACCAGCATGAAGGGAGAATCCCCCCCAAACCCCCATCTCCTCAGCACCCAGATCACACTTCAGGGGCTGTGGAAAGGGGCAGCAGACTGTGAGGCAGCTCGGAGCAGTGGAGTCAGAAGCGGGTGTGTGAATAAAGTCCGCCCTGAACGGACTCCCATTTTCCTGCCGTAACCCTGAGAAGGTGCGAAAGACAAACGCTCTGCTGTGGTTTCCCAAGATAGATAGGATAGCCCCCCGCCAGTCTCCCCCCCAGCCCCTTCCGCTCAGGCCAACCGCCAGTCCCTTTGGACTCCCGCTTGCACCATAACATTCTCTGGCCTGGTAGAATCCTGGGGTCGCCATGGGGACAGCCGCCAACCAGTCCGGCAGCCCTCGTGAGCATGCGGCACCAGCAGGAGGAACGTCGTGCCGAAGGTGCTGCAGAGGTCTGCAGGCCAGAACAGGAGCGTCCCAGCGAGACAAGTGGGGCGCGGGAGGGGCCTGCTTTGAAGCGTACCGCAGCCGGGAACTCCCTCACGGGCCGTAGGGGAAGCACCCTTCCTCGACCCTTCGTCCTCCTGCCAGCTGCAGAATCCTCGTATCGGCCTCCTTTATGTCTGCGTGTCAGGGACACCGGGACCACGTATGTGAGCACTCAGGACCGCCGAAGTCTGTTCACTGGGCCTGAAGGGCTGACGGGTGCTGAGGCGGCCCAGGCGGTGCAGTGGTTAATGCCCCGCCCCCTTGCTTTGTGTTGCAGATCGGGCCCCGAATCCACGGCCACGGGGAGGCTCGAGCCGCCAGCCCCGGAGCACCCCAGAGGGGACTGCCAGCTCTCCGCCCTGCGCCCCCGGAGCCTCCGCACCAGGCCTGAGTGCCGCTGGGCCGCAGCCTCCCGCCCCGGCTCTGCCTCCCCAGCCGGACCCAGGGAGTGCCAGCACCCACAGCTGCCCGTCCCCGGAAACAGTCCAGCTGCAGGGAGGTCGGGGGAGCCAGGATCACGCGCAGACGCCCAGCTCAGCAGCGCTTTCTCCTCCCCTCCATGGGTGGGCTGCAGCTGGCCAGTTCCCCGGGCCTCTCCGTGGGCCACTGGCATCCCAGTTCAGAAGCCTTCCCACTGCCAGCCCCATGGAGCAGCTGTATGCCCACTCCCACCTCCAGCCGGTGGCCAGCCTGCAGCGGGTGCAGGGGCTGCCTGCCAGGCAAGGACAGGTCTGGCAAACCCCTTTCCGGGATGGGGCTGGCCTCTGCCTGTACCGCCGTGCCACCTTGGCGCCCATGCCGCAGGGAAGCAGGAATCCCCCTGCACAGACAGGCAGCGATGTCCCTGGGCCACCAGAGCCGAGCGACAACATGGTCCTCCAAGAGGTGGAGCCACAAACCACCGTGACGCCGGCTCCAGCCAGCGGGTCTTCCACGGCACCATCGAGACCCGGCATTCTCAAAGCCTCCAAAGCAGGCTCCAGAGGTATGTGCTGATCTTTGCAGAAAGGGGTGGTTCGCGTTTGGTGATTTATTATGACGTTTCTTATCTGCCCAATGACCACTGTTCTCTGGGCAGGTTGCAGACATTTACAAGACCAAAATACCACAACCATGTAGCATATAATACAGATGCTTCAAGGGATAGAATACAATGCGATGCAGAACAACAAACACAGGAATCGATCAAAGAGCCATGAAATCCAGGACTAGGTCCTAAAACGCCTGGAAGAAAAGGGAGGTCTTTGCCTGGCACCGAAAAGATACCAACGCGGTGCCAGGCGAGCCTCTTTGGGGAGCTCCTGCCACCACGGAGAAGGCCCTCTCTCTTGTCACCACCCGTCTAGCTTCGTCTGTCGGGGCACCCACAGAGCCTCCAAAGATGACCTGGGGTCTGAGCAGGCACATAGGGGTGAAGACACAGAATCATAGAATAGTAGGGTTGGAAGGGGTCTACACGGCCATCGAGTCCAACCCCCCGTTCACTGCAGGAATCCAAGTCAGAGCATCCCCAGCAGGTGGCTGTCCAGCCTCATCTTGAATGCCGCCAGTCTGGGAGAGCCCACTATCTGCCCAGCTCATTGGTTCCATTGTCGTATTGCTCCTGATGTTCAGCCGGAATCTGGCTTCCTGTAACTTGAGCCCATTATTCCGTGTCCTGCCTTCTGGGATACTTCTAGATACTCTGGTGCCAAGCTGTCGAGGGCTTCACAGGTCAACACCAACACTTGGCCAGGCCATCTCTGTCCAGATCGGGTCACAGTTGGTATATCAGCTCCATGCCCCCCTTGCCACGTGGCAAGTCGTCCGTATCTCACTCTCAGTGTTTCTCCATTCCTATCTTTCCCTGGCAGGCACCACCCTTGGGGAAAAGCATGTCTCCTGGGCTTACAACCTCCAGGGAGCTCCTCCTCAGCCTAGAACCAAGGAGAACCCCAATAGCAGCCAGCATCTCCCTGGCATGTTTCAGGCATCTTTTGCCCCTGCCTCGTCCAACGAATGCTCTGAAGGCTCCGCTTCTTCTGGGAGTGTCCCAACCAGCCACAGAGGATTCCGACGTGAGTATTGCACAGCCTGCACCTGGGCCACGGGCTTCCTTTATCATAGGGCATGGCTGGTCTGGAGGTCCAAGCCTGAACAGCCCCCCATGGCCAATCATCCCTTTTGCTCTGTTCCTATTTTTCAGCGGCAAGCACCTCTGTTGGGAAAGAGCATGAGTCCCGCGGTCACCACCTCCAGGGAGTTCCTCCTCAAAGCCAAACTGGGGAGAATCCAGCCAGCAGCTGCCAGATCTCGGTCACGTTTGGGATGCCTCTGGTCCCTGCTTCACCCACCGAATGCGCTGCAGGACCGGCTTCTTCCAGGAACGTCCCAACCACCGACCCCGGACTGCAAGGTGATTGTTGAGCAAACTAGGGGCTGAGCTCCATGAACGTGTTTTCCTGGCCTTGTAATGCCTGGCTCACCGGCATGTCACACGAGGTACACCCCAAACCTTCCTCCTCCTCATGCGATTTCTCCGTCGACAGTGTTGTTTTCCAAACTCCCATGACGATGTTTTTTCTGGTGCTTGAGATTTTCATGTGCTACATGTGTGTTCCAGCTAGGGATGTATGGAGTTTGTAAAATCTGCGTCGTCTGCATTTCACAAGTTGTGAGGTGCCTTCCGTTCTGTCGGCCGCTCGCGGCCAGAATTGGATTTGTTCCCCATTTCCCAAGTTTGCACAAATGCATACTTGTGCAAATGCACAAATCCCTCCAAAATGTGTAAATTCCCCCCAAATGCACATTTTCATGCTTTCCCCTGTGGGGGAAATGGGCATTTTCAGCCAGTGTTTTTTCTTTTACGGATTTCTCCGGCATCCCTCGTTCCAGCCAAGCTGTAGCGGAACTCTTGCCAGCAGGAGCAGCCGGTAGTGCAGCAGCAAATTCAGAAGTGCAGGGTCCCTTCAGCATGGCCACAGCCCCGCCCCTCACAGCCACGCCCCCTCCTGGGATGATGCCACCTTGGAGGATTCTGCAATACAAAGGAGCTTTCAGTCACTTCCTTGGTTTGGAGTATCTGGTCAGAGTAATTCAGAATTATTAAAAGGTCCATTTGAAAAGAAAACGCACACACAAAGTAATGTCCAGCACCTTGCTAGAAAGTATTATTTGGTTAGTCCCTTTTAATTCAAGGAACATGTAATAATACTAATACTAAAAATGACGCAATCATCGCATATTAATGATGAATGATTATCATTATGAAGAGCCACTGCAAGCAGGTGTGAAGCAATGCCCCGTGAAAAGAAATGGAACGTAGTCCGCGGTGACCCACAACTCCTTTAAGGCTGCAATCCTGTACACACTTATCTGGGAGTAAATCCCATTGAACACAATGTTACTTACTTCCGAATGGACAAGTAGGATAGCCCTGCAGTCCCACTACAGACCACTCCTTTTCCCACGACAGTATCCCGGGGTGGGCTGGTGGAGAGGCGGCCTTTGGCCCAAGACCTCTCCAGGCTGTTCCTGGAGGGATCGTGAATACTGTTCCAATTCGGTGGATATGTTCCATTTCATGCCTGCCTCATGCCTCGTTTTTTCTCTTGGTCATCACCTTTGCTGCTATCTACGTTTCTCATGGAAGGTTCAGGGTTTTCTGACTGTGCCCTTCGCTGTAGTCTCTGTCTCCTGATGTGGGCTGTTCCCTCGATGGTGAGCAGGGAGCAGGACATGGGGCTCTGCTTTGGGTTGCTCTTTCATCTCCTGTTGGAGTGGGTTCCTTCCAGACTTGCAAGTCCCTGGACTAGGCTTGAAAATTGTGAACACTCTGCCCATCAACAGGGAGCCTGCGGCTAAGCCATACCTCTTGGAGTTCCTCCGGGAGAAGTCAGGGGAAAACAGCTCACGGTAAGTGTAACAGCTGTGTTTTTACTGGAGACATAACCAACTCACGTCTCAAGATAAGCCGGCTGAGGTCAGCCCCATGGTCAGCACCGCTTGCAGGAGGAAGGAGGAAGAAGATGGGAAGGGAGAGGGAGAAGACCAGGAGAAGGCAGGAGGACCTCTCAGGGAACCCCTCCCACCTTGCTCAGATACATATTAGCCCTTCGAGTTCAGGTTCAGTGACTCATGGCCCTTGTCCCTCCAACATAAACTCCACTGAACACATTAGGACTTCCTTCTGAGTAAACACACCTAGGATCCTACTGTCCACCAGAGGGGTTGGGTCCAACCCCAGACCCCTCCTGAGCCATGAAGGACAAACTGGATGTGCAAACAAACAGCAGGTGAAAACGCGTCAGCACGAGCGACAGACCAAGGCGGCATCGGCCCCCCGCCCGCTGCTGCCGTGGCCAGCCCGCCGGGGACGCAGGCAGGCAAGGAGCGGGGACAGGCAGCAGCGTGGGAACACGGGGAGGAAGCTGAGGGGCTGGCTGGCTGGGGACAGTCGAGTGGCGAGGCGTGGCGTGGCGGCTGCTCTGGGGCTGGAAGGCGGAGGAGCCGAGGGCTGAGGAGGAGACTAGGGGCGCTGAGGAGAGGGAAGGGGGCTTAGGTCCCGCCACAGTGCTGACTTCCACACAGAAGGGTCCCTAGTGGAGATCCCCTCCTGGGACCAGGCGTTGCTCCTGAAACCACCCCCAGGAAGATGGTGTGCACATCCCCAATGAGATGAAGGGACGTGTTGCTTGAGCCTAATAAGAGCGTGGGGTCCATGAATACTGGGAGGTTGCTCCATTACTGACCCATGTGGAATGCTTACGTCATACAAGGTACTCCTTTCTTAAAAACACAAAACATTTAAATGCAATGCACGCCATTTCAGGCAACAAATAAAACCCTTTCACCTTAATAGGTATCAGCTGCAACCCATGAATCTCAACCAGAAAACCGCCAATGCAACAGCAGTAAATTCAGACTCCAGCAAAGGAGAAGCAGGAATGCAGCAAGTCTTCTACTCCTTTCTAATGACTTTCTGTGAGGCCCTAGGCTGGTGGGCCTTCCCGGGAAGAGAACGAGGCGTTCGCCTGCCTTCGTTTGCGCAGAGGAAAGGAAGAACGGAAGATCTCCTTTGGTTGCAGATCACTGATTCCTCTTCATTTCATTCCAAAGGAGGCGAGGGAGTGGCGTCAGACACCCGCCAACAGGCAGATGTCCCAACATCTCTGGAGCTCCACGACCCAGAGGAATTAAATCAGGTCCCGGCTGAGAACGCTGCGCTGAATGGTGAGTGCCAAAGATTCAGAGGGCGACTCCACACACCTGCCAAGTGGGGCTTGCTTGCGGAATGCCTGTTGGTGCACAGTCTCCCCGAGCTTTTTCCGTCGCTTTCGCAAATGGCACTACCCCCCTGTGACACATTCCTTTGAATGGGCTTTGAGGAATGCAGCTCACCGAGGCCCTTTATTTTGGAAGAGTATTTTTTAAATCTGCAAGTGATGACCACAGATCCAGATCCATAGTCCCAAATCTCCCCTGGAATCAATCCGTTGGACCCTGTGGGTTCACGGGTCTCGTGCTGCTTTGCTCTCTTGCCCAGTCTGGAGGGTGTTTCCCTCATTTCATGTCAGGTATGAAAATTGCCCCCCTCTCCAGAAATGAGGACACCCAAGACGTACATGGGATCAACAGGCAACAGCTTTATTGACCTATCAGAATCGGCAACAGGAGAAAACAGCTTAGCCACCAGCTCACAGCCTTCCAGTACAGGCCCCTGCACCGCAGCGGAGAGCTGGAAGAACAACCCTCCTGCTCTCAACCTGGCCTGGGCGATTCCCCACCTTGCAGCCTCAGGCCCACTCCCTCCCTGCTCACGCCAGACCTGCCAGCAGCACCAATGGGAAGAGAGCCCATCAGCTGCCTTAAATACAGCAACCCCCCCCCCCCCGCAGCATGAAGGAGGTGAAAAGGAGCTCCCTGGATGCCAATTGCAAGGCCCCCCCGCCCAACGCCCTGCTTAGCCCTGGAACCAGCGACTCCCCCCATCCCACACCACCCACGGAGGGTTGGGCGAGTTGCCATGTGGAGGAATGCTCTGAGCTGGTGGGAGGCAGATCCTCCCGTGTTTCTTCCTGGTCTAGGCGGCGGGGGAAACTCCTCCCACGCTGCACGAGGGGCAGGTGGAGCCCCCTCCGAACTGTGGGAATCGGAGAATTGCTCTCACGTTCTGCCTGCAAAGTAGCAAAGGTTCCTTGTCCTGTAATCATGGGCTCCACTTTCTCTCTCTCTTTCAGGGGTGGACACAGTGAATAGGCACTTAGCAGCACAGTGCCTGAAGGCCGGGGCAGCCCCGGTGGATTTGTTTCCCCGGGAGCAAAGATCAGGCCTTAGCCAGAAAAGAAAATGCCCCGATCCTCAGTCCAAAGAGGTGGGCAAACTCCGCAGGATCCCTCCAGAGCCCGGACCTCGCAGGAGCCACCCCCCTTCGAAAGCACCACCAGAGCCTCCCATGAATGGGAAAAGAAAATCAAAGTCAGCCGAAGGAGGACCTTCCCCAAAAAGGCTCCCCACAAGTCTGGACCCAGATCACTCCAGGCCCCCAAGACATCCGGGAACGGGAAGCACTTTGGTACCTGGGGAAAGTCAGGAAGGGCACAAACATGAGGGGACAAGATCTGAGCCTGTGCCATCTGGGGCGACGGGGGGAGAAACAGTCCCCCACAAGACCGAGGAGCCTGGGGAGAGTGCCCCCGTGAAGACTGCCGGGGTGGCCAAGGATGTTTCTCGGCCCCAGCGCACCCCGAGGGATCGGGGCTCTGAAGAACATCAGTGTAAATATCAAGGCAAAGACCAGGCAAGGGTGAAGGCCAGTCTCCCTGGGGCGAGGGGGAAAAAGAGAGGCGCCAAGCTGGAGCCAGAGGAAGCCTGGAAGCACGTCCCCAGGCGCAACCTGGCTTTGCCCGTGGCAGAGCCTGTGCAGGGCTTCTCGCCACTGGGGGAGAGCAGAGCTCCATCCCTGCCTCTGCAGAAGCTTCCTCCAGTTCCTTCTCCCTGCGCTGTTCCCCAGACACTGCTGGCCGCGCCCGAAAGAGCTGTGCCTGCGCCTCCACCAAGGCCACCATCGTGCTCACTGCCAAAGCCATGTCCAGCCTCACAGCAGCCACCGAGCTCTTTGCCACGGCCGCCACCGAGCTCCCTGCTGAGGCCCCTGCCAAGCTCTTTGCCGAGGCGAGTGCAGGCTTGCGTGCCCAGGCCAGCGCCGACCGCTTTGCCACAGCCAGGGCAGACAACGTTGCCAAGAGTGGTGGAGATCTGCTTTCCGAAGCCAGTGCCGACCTCTGGGCCAAAGCCAGTGCCAGCCCCTTGGCCCAAGCCGCTGCCGAGCATAGTTTCCAAGCAGCTGCCCAGTTCATTGGCGAAGCCACCGCCTTGCTCAGTGACTGGGCAACAAGCAACCTCGTTGCCTCAACCGCTGCCACAATCTGTGCACAAGCCGGTGCTGAGAACTATGCTTCACCCGGCAGTGGCGCACCCCTCTCAGCCAAAGCCACCGTCGGCTCAGTTTCCCCACGCCGGCGGGTGGAGAGGGCAGGCCAGGGTGGCGGGCAGAACACCCGGTCTCCCCACCAGGCCAGCCGGTCCCACAGAAAACATCCGGAAGCCAAGCAGCACGGGCACATCCACTCTGGCGACAAGCCAGCCTCCGGGGGACGACCCTCCTGCCTCTTCACCGCACAAAGAGGACACGTCCAACCCGTAGAGGACCCCCCTGGTGGCCTGGAGGCCTCGGAGCCTGTAAGAGAAGAGCAACGGCCCATCCGAGAGATGGTGAGCGGCAAGCCCAGAGGGGCGGGAGCGGGCAGCCGCTGGACGTCGGCGGGGCGAGGGCAGCTTTCCGTGGGGCAGGAGGGAGAAGTGGACATATCCATTCGGCACGGCTGCCCTCAGCATCACCCAGAGGGCAGTTAAATGTATATAGGTGTATATATGTGTGTGTTTGTAACTGGTTAGATTAGAAGGCTGGAGGAGTTCCTGAGTTATCTTGAAGATCACATTTGATTGCAGTATGTTATATATCACTATAAAATATTTCTAGCTTCATTATTGTTTTATAGTTGTTATATTATTTGGTTGCTTATTTACTATATCACAGGCATAAAAGAATTTTCTATTTTTTAATTTTAATACTGTCCCAATTAAATCTATACTTTCTCGTTGTGCTCCTTTTTATATCCATGTGTGTATTAGGCTTATAAATTGTTCCTATACATTAATAGTTACATATGCCTTTCTGCAATGTCATATTTATCTTAGCTCTTTGTATATTTCTCTCATCAGTAGCTAGTGTTCATTTGTATATTAGGCTCCTGCTAATGGTCTTTTAATTTCACTGCTTAGATCTCAAGGATGAAAGACATTCCTACTTGATTGGAATAGATGTTATCTTACTATACAATATTAATGCTATCTGCTTTACTATTTCACAGCTATTATATTAATTTATTCTGGTGTGTATTTACTATATTACAGACAGGAAATCTTTTTGTGTTTGTTGATCATATTTTAGAAGTTTTATCTTCCAACCTGTTTACAGATTTCTTATATCTTTTAAAACTGGTAATCTTAATATGACTTTTCTTTATTTGATAGCACTGTTTTATATTACAGTTACTGGCATTAAAGAGTCGTTGGTTAATTATTAGTTATTCATTCATTAATTATTTGTTACTTCCAATATCGAGATGTTTATATTAGGTTAATCACAGAGTTGTTTCTATACTGACATAATAAAAGTATGTTATATTTATTATTTTCTGTCTTTCTGGTCATTCTATGGTTACAAAAGAGCATGGTCTGAGAGTCTGAGAATCATAGCACTGTGGCGTCTTCACAAGGATTCTGTGAGGCTGATCCCAGTTTGCAGGTGGGAGACTGTTACTACTTGCCTTCTGCAGGTTCACTTCATCAGTGGGCATAACGATAAGCTTCCTTCTGGCTTAGACTAAGCAGCAAGTAAACATGTCAGGGGTGTCCCCGATTAAAACAGTCTGAGTTGATCGATGTCATCAGTTTCAATAAATTTGAGTGCAATCCTATGCATGTTTAGACAGAAAGAAGTCCTACAATTCCCAGCATTCCCCACCAACATGGCTGGCTGGGAACGCTGGGAGTGGTAGGACTTCCCCCCCCCATCTTAACATGCGTGGGATTGCGCCCTCAATCAAGGCTGTGATCTGCATAAAGTTACATGTGACCAACAATAGTTTTGAATTGAAAATGCGTAGTTTGTCTTTGGTGATTGATGTACTCCTGATGCAACAAAATGAGGTGACCAGGAGATGGAAAGTACTGCCGTGCAACGAAAAACAGGAATACTTTCCAGTGTAGGTGGAAAAAATAAAATTAGGCATTGGCTTTGGTCCACACAGGGCTCCACGAATGGGTGCACCGTACCAGTACAAGTCGCTTCACAGAACCTACTTCCAGGTGTGTGTGTGGGGGGGGGCATTGGAGTGAATGTCATCTGACTGGCAAGGCCTGCTCAACCAATAAGAGAGCCCCCCCCCCAATCCAGGCTCTCCCCGCCCCCCATTCTCCTTTGATAGAATCCTGGAGGTTTCCTCCCGTGTCTCTACAAAAATCATTCACCTTCTCCCCCCCTCACATTAATTACTTCCTTAGAGCAACAGCCATTAAAGGAACACAGTATTCTCCCTCCCCTGAAGCTGCTGATGGGAAAAGGATGCATAGGAAGCATCCTTCAGACAATGTAGGGTTTTTTTAAGGAACACGCTGCCACAACACATGTATCTGGGTGGACACTGAGCCCATAGAATCCCAGAGTAGTTCTGATTCTGAGGAAGAGCAGTCGCTCCTGGGAGAGGAGCGTGCTCCTCTTTCCCAGGGCCCACAGCTGACGGAGATTCCTCCCACCAGCATTCCTAGATTAGAAAGCAGTCCAGGGAGTGACCGAGCACAGATAGCAGACGTGGTGGATGCGCGACGGAGACGCAGAGAGCGGCGTCAGATGGAGGGCGTGGAAAGGAGGCGTAGTGCCCAGTTGGCGACAGTCCTATGTCGCCTCCTGCCCAACCTGCCAGTGGGCGAAGGCCCCCTCAGGCAAGCCCACAGGCTTGCTTCACCCCCTGCCTACCCCCTCAGGACCTTGGAGACTGCTCTCCCTTGACTTCATCACTGACTTGCCTCGCTCACAAGGTAAGACCGCCATTCTGGTGGTGGTGGATTTGTTTTCCAAGATGGCCCATTTCATCCCCTGCTCTGGGTTGCCCACAGCCAGGGTGACGGCAGAGCTGCTCGTGGCGCATGTTTTCCGCCTCCACGGATGGCCCGAGGGTCTCATTTCCGATAGGGGGGCCCAATTCACTGCCCATTGCTGGAGGGAGCTACTGGCGTTGCTCCATGTGACGCTCCGTCTTTCCTCCGCCCACCATCCACAGACGGACGGTCAGACCGAGCGCACCAATGCGACTCTGGAGCAATATCTGCGCTGTTATGTCAATTACCAGCAAGATGACTGGTTTTCCTTGCTGCCTCTCGCAGAATTTGCTTATAACAATGCCTGCCATGCTTCCACCCGCCACACTCCATTTTTTGCCAATTTTGGTTACCACCCCAAGGCCTTTCCGTCCACCCTAGCTCCCTCTTCAGTGCCTGCGGCCCAGGACTTTTTAGCGGAGTTGCGAGCGGTACACCACCTCTTACAGGACTCCCTCGAGCAAGCCAAGACAGCCTACAAGGCCTCTGCAGACCGGCGGCGCCAGCCGGGTCCGTCTCTGCAACCGGGGGACTGGGTTTGGTTGTCCACCCAATACGTCCCCTCTCACTCACCCGCAAGGAAGCTCACGCCTCGCCACACAGGGCCTTTCCAGGCTACGGCCCAGATTAACCCTGTTGCTTTTCGCCTGGCTCTCCCGCCCTCCATGAAGATCCATCCTGTTTTTCATCGGTCCTTGCTGTCCCCCCTGGTTTCTGGCGACCCTCATCGCTCAGTCGGCTCCCCCCCACCACCAGTGCTGGTGGAGGGGGAGGAGGAGTTTGAGATCGCGGAGATTCTGGACTCCCGCCTTTCTCGTGGCCGCTTGCCATATCTGGTGGACTGGAAGGGGTACGGGCCTGATGAGCGATCCTGGGAACCCGCAGAAAATGTGCATGCTCCGTTGCTGCTGAGGCGCTTCCACCAGCTGTACTCCCACAAGCCCGGGGCCCCAGGGGAGGAGCAGGAGGGGGGGCCTCATGGGAGCGGGGATGATGTCAGGGTGGACACTGAGCCCATAGAATCCCAGAGTAGTTCTGATTCTGAGGAAGAGCAGTCGCTCCTGGGAGAGGAGCGCGCTCCTCTTTCCCAGGGCCCACAGCTGACGGAGATTCCTCCCACCGGCATTCCTAGATTAGAAAGCAGTCCAGGGAGTGACCGAGCACAGATAGCAGACTTGGTGGATGCGCGACGCAGATGCAGAGAGCGGCGCCAGATGGAGGGCGCGGAAAGGAGGCGCAGTGCCTGGTTGGCGCGCAAACAAGGGCTGCGCCCAGAGGATCCAAGGGAAAAGGGGAGGGACTCTCCCTAGTCCTTAAGTTCAGGGGTCTGCCAGTAATTCCCTTTCAAATGGGGACCAACTGTTTCAACTTAGGGCATAGGTACTCTGCTGCTCAGATCTAGTTGCTACCTGTAGAGTTGTTAAGTTGTAAAAGAAGAATAAAGCTTTGAAAGGAATCCCTTTGTCTGTGTCTGGACTTGGCTACTGGATTAGACTGAGAGAGGCCTCCAAGGAGCCCTTGACAACATGGTGGTGAGCACTAGATGAGACAGCTTTAAAACAGGGGTGTTTTCCCTTGAGTCGAAGAGATGCCCAAAGCTGTGAGTTCTGTTTGTAACCTGATTCAGATCGTTTGCATGAATGTGGCAGACACTGGGCCGCGGCTGGCGCACATCTCCCACATCATCCCCGGTTGAGTTTCCAGCCAGTTGAGATGACCCAAACACCGGGGAATGGTGGGCCTGAAATGGTAAAACCAGGACTCCACTCCATCAAAGAATGCGGGCTTAGGGACCATGGGATCTGAAGAAGGCCGTGATTCTGGAGGCACACAACCCCTCATGCCCGTCTTATCTCTACAGCGATAAGGGTTAGGGGTTCACGGCCATTCTCCTGCCTGCGCTGGGCTCTAGACACGTGCTTCTATCACAAATCAGGGACAGGCAAGCAGGCAGCTTGGGTGGCATTGCAGGGGGAAAGTGGTTGGGTGTGGAAAGGGTGAACTACTCTCAGCCATGGCTTCTCTCCTGCAAGCTGGATGAAAACAGAACTAATTTCTTCCCATCTCTGCAAGGAAATCCACCTTCTCTTTGCCCATGGTAGCTCCCCAAACAGCTCTAGGAACATAGGGAGCTACCTTGGGCTTCCACGGAATTGTTTGCAGGGGGGACAAAGCTGGTGTGTGATTGTAATTGACACACATGGCAGTCGCTGCTGCAACATAGCTGTGCGTTCCTTGTGTGTCTGCACACGCTTTGTTGCGTGGAGTCATATCCCATGACGTTTAGAAGGCTGCACAGAGTGGCAGAACATCCTGGCGACTGGTCAGCCCTCATGCAGAGGAGTGTTCCAGTTCCCCTGCACATGGAGTGATACATCCGTCAGCGTGAGGGTCACAAGAGTCATACATCAGCGTGGGAGTCGGAGTGCCTGGTTCGAAAGGGGAGCCGAGATGCAGCGGGCAGAACGGAGACCGGATGGAGCGGAGGGAGCCAGTGGGATCCTGCCAAGTCTGGACAGACGCTCCAGAGGAAAGACAGGGAAGGGCGTCCTGTCCGCGGGGTCGCTCTGCACGGTAGAGAGTGTCCAGCAGACTAAAACAGGCAGACATGTCCTCAGAAGCGCTGTGGGTGGCAAGACCAGGCTCCAAAAGTAATTTAGCACTGGGGACACGCCATCGTTCCTGGAGCAGAATACTCAAGGTGCTGCTGAAATGGAAAATGAAATCAGCGAGGCCTCCAAAGGAGGAAGTGTTGTAATGCTAGGGGACTTCAGTGACTCCCACATGGGCTGGATACATGCATGTTCCAGTCACAGAACCCTAGAATCATAGAGTCATAGAACAGTAGGGTTGGAAGGGGCTTAGAAGACCATCGCGTCCGACCCCCTGCTCAGTGCAGGAATCCAAGTCAGAGCATCCCTGACAGGTGGCTGTCCAGCCTCGTCTTGAATGCCTCCAGTGTGGGGGAGCCCAGCACCTCCCCAGGTCATTGGTCACTGGACTTAATAGAGCCCTTACCAAGGCCTTTCTCTCTTGGCAGCAAAATACGTTTCTCACAGCACAGAAAGAAGCATCTCTTGGCAGGTAGGAGGTACACAGTGTGAAGAACGACGACTGTGCATTGCTCTAGCTTCTGTCAGTAGCAAGATCTGTGGCCTTCACTGTTTGTGACTACAACTGTGAGAACCAGCGCTCAAACTGTGGAAATTGCCAACTCTCTAGCAAATCAGTGTACTTGTGCTGTTAATTCCTGCATTCAGTCCTGCATATCTATTCTTCTGAATCTAAATCCAAAACACTTCACCCCTTGCACTTTCATAGATTCCGTATGCCCCTGTGCATTTAACAATGAAACAAATCATATATGTCGCCTCCATATACTGCTGTCTATTAAGCAATTAAACCAGATACAGTATTGCATTTGCATGGCACATAAGGAGCAAAAAGACAAAGCGAGAAGAGAACAGTAACCAATACAACAGTGGGATAGAGCATAACACATAGGATTTCAGATCCAGTGGCACTCCAGTGTACAAATATATCCCACCAGTGACATTTACACTTGCTTAGACCATCTTAAAAATCTCATTCCCATCTCAAGAGCATCATTTCAGCACATGCAGCATCCTTCCGCAAACATTCGGTTTAGACTGCCCTTTCTGGTCTCGTGAAGTACCCCTTGCTGATACAGACGGAAGGTGGGGCCCAAGCCGCGGTGCATTTTCAAGCACGTGGCAACACAGGCAGTCCCCAGCCCACACCTCTCCCCCTTCTCAGTGACTTGGCCAGGCATCGCATCGTGATCTTTGCACGGGAGAAGCGGCTGCTGTTGCAGCGGTCAGGGGGACGCAGAGGACTATGCATGCCCTCAGCTGACCCTGAGGGAAGGCATTCGATGACGCAGAGGAGAAAGAAGGTTCGCACCCCCAAAAGGCAGGAGCCGTAGGCACAAAGGCAGATATAAACGCACTTCACTAAAGCAAACCAGAAGCAAAGTTACGGAGCACATTCAGCACAGTCATGTACTTAATGTGGGGGGTTGGACTCGATGGTCTTGTCGGCCCCTTCCAACCCTGCTCTTCTATGATTCTGTGGCTATTCACATGTCTGCAACTCGCCTAATTCTAGGGGTGTACGAATGGTGGACCTTCAGTGCCGCTTGACTTCCGCACTTTGCGGCCAGTGCTCCATTCCGCCATTCACAAGCCCCCGGAATTCTCCTCTTTTTTTTCCGCTCCAAAAATTACGAAGATAAATCCGTATCGAAAACCGTCGTTCCGGTGCTCAGCCGTCTCCATGAGGCTGCATAACTTCTGTAAGAATCGCTATTTTTCGTAAATATTTACTTTTTTTTTTAAATTGAAATCCTCCGTCTCCGTTTCCATTCAGCCAAAACACTTCCTCTTCCTCGGGGCTTCCCAAAAGAAGGCTGTCTTAGGTGTGCTGAGCGATACACTCTTTGTTTAAAGCAACGCTGTTTTAAAGAAAGAAAAAAAACCCTTTAAAATGACCATGCCGGTCCTGGATCACCCACAAACAAGGTGGTGAGTGCAATTCCTTTTGTAAAAAGACTCGCGTATTTATTATTGGAATATACTACACTGCATTCTTATTTAGTGAAATTTTGCAACTCTTTGTGAATGACGAGAAAAAAGCCGCATGACTGCTGGATCCGCAGGACCTCGCAGCGCCGTTTCGCAGAGGATTCCGTGGCACGGACTGAAGGGAACTCGATCCCATTTCAGTCCGTGGCGGGATTCTCTGGCAGCCCTACCTAATTCAAACCATCGTGGCAGCTCCACCCCCAGGGAATAGCTCAACAGGTTCTACCCTCCCCCTACGCTACCACCTCCCCCACCTTTGGGGGGCTACCTTGGGCAAAAGACCTACGCTTTCTGCCCCACACACAGTGTTAGCGCCTCTCGAGATCTTGGGGCCTCCAATTACAAATCAGGGTTAGGGGCAAGGTCCATGTGCACTCACAGGGTATCTGTCCCCCCACAAGGACCTTTGTTACATTTAAGATCCATTTAGCAAGCACTGTGGGCAACCCCCTTCAGGCCACGGGCAGATGTTCCCAGTGTGATGTGATGTTGAGCTTGTCCATTGTCTTCCTCCGCACGTTCACAGGCCTGAGTCAAGACAAATCTCCACACGGCCACAACTTGCCATCGCACCTTTGTCCTGGCTTCCACAGGATGCATTATCTGACACAGGGCCATGCGGTGCAGAAGGCAGGCTTACGTCACCCCAGCCAGCGTTCTTCCTTCCCCTCACCCAGGTGGCCGGATGTCACTCCTACCCTGGTTAGATGTCTTCCACCCTGACAGGTCAGGGTACCGCTTGGGAGGCTGCAAACTCGGGGAGGTCTCGGTCCCCTGAACCCTCACCGGTTGGCGCTTCTTACACAAGGTGGTCAGAGGGGCCGCTGTGGAAGTGAAATTAGGAGGAAAGCGCCGGTGATTTCCAGCCAGCGCCAGGGGGGACAGAACCTGCTCTTCATAGTTGGCAGGGGCCATTGCTGGACGGCCTCTACTTTGGCCTCCACAGGCTTCGAATTTCCACTCCTGGCCTGATGCCTCAAAGAGGTGACCTCCCCCCATCCCAACTGACCCTTGGTGGCTTTGATAGTCAGCCCACTTCTTGCAGGCGCTTCGCCTCTTGTCTCACCAGACCCACGTGGCCTCCCAGGTCGGACTACAAATGGCAACGTCGCCTAGGTAGGCGCGGGCCCAGCCCCTCGGTCCATTCACCAGCCCATCAATGACCTTGCGAACGGTCTCTCACGCTCCCGGCACGCCGGACGGAAGCCCTGTGCAGGAACTCGTGGGTAATAACCAGCACAGCTGGGAAGCCCAGGGGCTCTGGCTCTCTTCAGTAGCCCCCAAGCCAGCATTTCTTGCAATCCCCTGGCCACCGATTCAGCATGCTGTCCGGTAGCCCAGTAGCGGGGAGACTGAATAGGCCGATGGTCTCCGGCCAGAAAGACAACTCAAACAGAAAGACACACGGGAAATCAAACACAGCTTCTGCTTCCACCCTCATATGCTGTAGGAAAAGCCGCACCTGTTGAAGTTCTGCCTGTCATGCGCCTGGTACAGGAGTCCTGGGCCCTCCTCGGCTGGAGGCCGGCCGGAGCCGAATGGCGCCCGAGGCCTCGCAGTGCTGAGGCAAGAGGCAGCCGGGCGGAGGCGAGGAGGCGGAGGCCGCTCCCGGAGGACTGCCCAGCAGCCGAGGCCTGTGTGGGGAGCAGGCCGGCCCGCCGCAGAGGCACCAGTGGGCCTTCCACGGGGGGTGGCGGCCCTGTCTTCCCCAGACCTGTCCCCTTCCCTGGGGGTGGGGTGCGCGACGTTTCCCGGCCCGGGCGGAAGCCCTTCCCGGGCCAGAGGCAGAAAGGGCAAGGGGGCACGGAGCGGCCGTGGTGCTTCCCCCTCCCTTCTCCTCAGAGCCACCAGCGCCTGCGAGAAGCGGGGTGACTATCCAAGCCACCAAGGGTCAGTTGGGCTGGGGGGAGGTCACCCCTTTGAGGCATCAGGCCAGGAGTGGAAATGCGAAGCCTGCGGAGGCCGAAGCAGAAGCCGTCCAGCAATGGCCCCTGCCCACTGCGAAGAAGCCGGCCTTGTCGTTCGACCCCGGCGTGGCCCAAGGGGACTCCTATGCTCGCCAGATCTTTGCACGGGAGAAGCGGCTGCTGTTGCAGCGGTCAGGGGGACGCAGAGGACCGTGCTTGCACCCCGCTGACCCCGAGGGAAGGCATTCGATGACGCAGAGGAGAAAGGAGGTTCGCACCCCCAAAAGGCAGGAGCCGTAGGCACAAACGCAGGTATAAACGCACTTCTCTAACGCAAAACAGGAGCAAAGTCACGGAGTACCTTCCGTAAGAATCGCTATTTTTCGTAAATATTTACTTTTTTTTTAAAATTGAAATCCTCCGTCTCCGTTTCCATTCAGCCAAAACACTTCCTGTTCCTCGGGGCTTCCCAAAAGAAGGCTGTCTTAGGTGTGCTGAGCGATACACTCTTTGTTTAAAGCAACGCTGTTTTAAAGAAAGAAAAAAAAACCCTTTAAAATGACCATGCCGGTCCTGGAACACCCACAAACAAGGTGGTGAGTGCAATTCCTTTTGTAAAAAGACTCGCGTATTTATTATTGGAATATACTACACTGCATTCTTATTTAGTGAAATTTTGCGACTCATTTTAAAGGGAAAGAAACCCTTTAAAATGACAGAAAGCCGCACAAAACATCACATGAATTTTAGAACAGATTTCTTTTGAATGGCCAGCTTGGGAAATAGGAGGGAACCAGCCGGACTAGCCCAGCCAGCCTCCCCCTGAGGATTTTGACCAGTCTGGGATGGATAGAGTGACCCGCCCCTAATCTGGCGCAAAATGTCCTGCATATTACGAGAGCGAGAGCAACCACGCTAGCCTTCATGTTGCGGGGGAAATCGTGGAAAGCTGTGAACACGCTGGAGAGGGCTCGGTAATCCTAGCTATTTCTATAGTTGAAACTTGGCTTTCTTCCACCATCCCTGGAGCTCTGTGACAGGCAGAAACTCAGTAGGTGGCCTTCCCCCAGCATTTAGAGGTGGGAACTGCACCTGTTGAAGTTCTGGCTGTCATGCCACTGAAGTACAGTCAGGATATCCACAGCTTCTGCTTCCACCCTCATGTGCTGTAGGAAAAGCTGCACCTGTAGAAGTTCTGCCTGTCATGCGCCTGGCACAGGAGTCCTGGGCCCTCTGCCCCTGCGAGGCACTCGGCGGCGCCTTCCCTTTGTGAGGCCCTCGGCTGGAGGCCGGCTGGAGCCGAATGGCGCCCGAGGCCTCGCAGTGCTGAGGCAAGAGGCAGCCGGGCGGAGGAGAGGAGGCAGAGGAGAGGAGGCGGAGGCCGCTCTCGGAGGACTGCCCAGGAACCTCTCTTCTCCAGACATGTCCCCTTCCCTTGGGGTGGGGTGGGGGGCACAGAGCAGCCATGGTGCGTCCCCTCCCTTCTCCACGCAGCCACTCCTTTTAAAAAGTGGGGAGATGAACGCAGTCTAAAGGTTTCCCCCTATGCTGTCACGCCAGCCAGCCCCTGCTTTGCTCGTGAACGGGGCAGGAGCAGGAAGGAGAAAGACGGCCACTCTCCTTCCTCTGCCTTAGAATCTCCCACGGAGGGCATCAGCTACACATGAGGGGAGAGTGCCTGTGAGCGTGCGCAGAGTACTACCCCTCGCCCGGGAGCCCCTTAGGCCAGCTGCCAGACCTGGAGGTGGTGTGGCGCTTCCAAGGCAAAGGGCGCTGCTTTCGGGCAAGCTCGAGTCCCTCGCTCATCTACGGTTACAAGTTCAGTGCTTGGGATTGAGTGTGTAAAATAGGACAACTGGGGGGGGGTGTGCCCACCCCCAATTTTGAAGCCTCAGGAGGAGGTGCAGATTTAGCACCTCCCTTGGAACCAGCCTGAAGCACCCGTTCCTGCCCTTTCCTCCACTTCGCATTTTGATGAAGAAATTTATTTATTTATTTATGTTTATTTATTAAATTTAGTAAGCGCCCATCTGGCTGGTCACCCAGCCACTCTGGGCAATGTACAACATTAAAACAGTTCAGAACAATAAAATTCAACATTAAAAACATCACATTTCTAAAATTACCCTAACCTACCCCAAATGCCTGCCTGAACAACCACGTTTTCAATGCGTGGCGGAAGATCATTAAAGAGGGGGCACGGTGGAGTTCCCTAGGGAGGGAGTTCCAGAGAGTGGGGGCCACCACAGAGAAGGCCCTCTCCCTCGTCCTCACCAGCCTAGCAGTCCTGGCTGATGGGACAGAGAGAAGGCCATCCGAGGCTGATCTTGTTGAGCGGCCTATCTGGTGTTGCTGGAGGCGCTCCTTGAGACAGGCTGGGCCAGAACTCTATAGCGTTTTCAAGGTCAAAACCAACACCTTGAATGTGTCCCGGAAAACAACTGGTAACCAGTGCAGCTCCTTTAGCACTGTGATCTCACAGGCGGCTGCCTTCAATCAGGCGAGCCGCCGCGTTCGGTACCAGCTGCAGCTTCCGAACCATCTTCAAGGGTAACCCCACCTAGAGTGCATTACAGTAGTCTAAACAAGAGGAGACCAGGGCATGTACTACCGATGGGAGCAGATGCTTGGGAAGGTAGGGGCGCAGCCGCCGTATCAGATGGAGTTGGTACAGCGCTGTCCAGCTCACAGCTGACACCTGAGCCTCCGTGGACAGCTGGGAGTTGAAAATGACCCCCAGGCTGCGGACCTGGTCTTTCAAGGGTAGCCATACCCCATTCAACACCAGGTCAACATCCCCCAGCCTCCTCTTGTCTCCCACCAAAAGTACCTCAGTCTTGTCAGGGTTCAGCTTCAGCTTGTTCCTCCCCATCCAGCCACTCACCATCTGCAGACATTTGGACGGGGATTCTACGGCCAACCTTGGTGAAGATTTGAACGGGAGGTAGAGCTGCGTGTCATCCGCATACTAAGGACACTGCACCCCAAACCTCCTGATGATAGCCCCCAGTGGCTTCATATAGATGTTAAATAGCAGCAGGGAGAGGATGGAACCCTGTGGCACCCCACAAGTGAGCGGCCACGGGTCTGAAACATCCTCTCCCAGTGCTACCCTGTGGTACCTGCTGGAGAGGAAGGACCACGGTGTCTCCAATGCCCAGCCCCTCCAGGCGGTCCAGGAGGATACCGTGGTCAATGGTATCAAAAGCTGCTGAGAGGTTGAGGAGAACAACGAAGGAGCATTCGCCCCTATCCAGAGCCCTCCTCACATCATCCACCAAGGCGACCAAGGCCATTTCTGTCCCATGCCCAGGCCTGAAGCCCGGCTGAAATGCATCCAGATAATCGGCCTTTTCCAAGTGTGCCTTCAACTGCATCTCCATCACCCGCTCAATCACCTTGCCCCAAACTGGCAGATTTGAGACTGGGCGAAAGTTGTTCAGAACTTGGGGATCCAAGGAGGGCTTCTTTAAAGGCGGTCTTATCGCCGCCTCCTTGATGGCTGATGGCATCACTTCCTCCTCAAGGGTGGCGTTCACCACCGCCCTGATCCCTTCACCCAGCCTCTCTCTGCAGCCCATAATGAGCCAAGATGGGCAAGGAGCAAGGACGCAGGTGGTCGGCCTTACAGATGAAAGCACCTTGTCCACTTCATCAGGAGGAAGAAGCTGGAACCGATCCCACAAGACCGGTTTGCCACAGACCACCTCTCGCTCACTAACTGTATGCACAGCGCACGGAGTAACACTCCTAATCCGATCACTTTTACCCGCGAAGCGCCTTGCCAAAGCCTCACAGCAGGAGGCCTCGAATGCTCCAGCAGTTCTGGAGCAACTGGACCGACCAGGCTCCAGACCACTTGGAACAGCCTCCTGGGACAGCACTCTGCAGACGCGATAGAGGCAGCATAACATTCCGTCTTTGCTGCCTTCACCGCCACGTGATAGGCTGAAGATACAGCTGTAGCCCGTGTCCGATCGCCTTTGGAGCGAGACGTCCGCCACCGGCGCTCTGGCCGTCTCACCTCCTCTTTCAGAGCTCGTAACTGCGGATTGAGCCATGGTGCAGCCCGAGCCCTGCTCAGGGGGAGAGGGCGTTTCGGAGCCACCCGATCTAATGCCCCAGTGACTGCGGCGTTCCAGCCACCCACCAGGGTCCCGACCGAGTGGCCGCTGGCGTGCTCCAGAGAATCCCCAAGCGCGTTCAGGAATCCATTTGGATCCATAATACGCCTGGGGCGGCCCATTTTAATGGGTCCTCCCCCCCGCGGAGGGGTTGTGGAACCGAGAAGTCCAACGTCACCAGTTTGTCCAACTTGGACAAATTGGAGTTTGTCCAACCCCTTTTGAGCCGTCCAAACTGGTGGCCATGGTAGCGACTTCCACAGTTTAACTCTGCGATGTGTGAAGAAGTGCTTCCTTTGGCCTGTCCTGAATCTCCCACCAATCATCTCCATGGGATGAGCCTGGTTTCTGATCCTTTGAGAGAGGGAGAATAATGTCTCCCCATCTGCAATCTCCACACCATGCATAATTTTGTAGACCGCTGTCATGTCTCCCCTCACCCTCCTTTTTTCCAAAATAAGCAATCCCAGCTGTTGGAACCCTCTCTCATAGGGGAGATGCTCCAGCCCTTTCATCATTTTAGTTGCCCTTTTCTGCACTTTTTCCAGCTCTACAATATCTTTTTTTTTAGGTGTGGTGACCAGAACTGGACACAGTATTCCAAGTGTGGCTGCACCATAGATTTGTATAGGAGCAGTCTGATATTGGCTGTTTTATTCTCCATTCCTTTTTAAATTATGCCTAGCATGGCGTTCCCCCCCCCCCCTTTATTTTACAGCGGCTGCATGCTGGGTCGACATCTTCACTGAGCTGTCCACCACAACACCAAGATCTCTTTCCTGGTCGGTCACTGCCAGCTCGGATCCCATCAGGTTATACTTGAAGTTGGGAATTTTTGACTCCCCTCCACTGCAAATGTCACCCTTCGAAAAGGTAAGTGACTTTCATACATCCCTAATTTGGCCTCCCTGGGATCCGTGGCGGAATTCTCTAACATCCCTAACACAAACACTTTCCTGCCCGTGCTCAAATATGGCCTGGCATCTTTTGCTTGCTGAATCGTTCCCCTGTTTTTCGGTGCTGGTTCCCTTTGTCTGACAGTTGCCATGCTCCCAGTGGGAATATTAGGGTGTTGGAAGTGTTGCCATATATCCTTGGAAGGCCCGCTAAACAAGAGCCATCTTGCTCCAACAGGAAGGGGATGAAGAGGTCTACGGTGAAGTACGGCATGAGGCGTCTGCCGATCACATGGAAGGAGATGAGGCGGTTCTTCGCTGCGCCCTTTCAGTCCATGTGAGTCATCCAGAGGGAAACAGGGAGCTTTTGCCATTTTGTGGGAGGAGGACTGACAACTGTAGCTTTCGAGATAGGGAGCGGTCAGCATAAATTGGGCATCTTGAACGCCTCCAGTGGGAGAGCCCCCCCCAGGTCTCGAGGTCATTGGTTCCATTGTCGTTATGCTCTAACGGTCAGGACGTTTTTCCTGATGTCCAGACGGAATCTGGCTTCCGGAATCTGGAGGTGGGAACTGCACCTGTTGACGTTCTGGCTGTCATGCCACCGAAGTACAGCCAGGATATCCACAGCTTCTGCTTCCCCCCTCATGTGCTGTAGGAAAAGCCGCACCTGTTGAAGTTCTGCCTGTCATGCGCCTGGCGCAGGAGTCCTGGGCCCTCTGCCCCTGCGAGGCACTCAGCGGCGCCTTGCCTTTGTGAGGCCCTTGGCTGGAGGCCGACTGGAGCCGAATGGCGCACGAGGCCTCGCAGTGCTGAGGCAAGAGGCAGCCGGGCGGAGGCGAAGAGGCGGAGGCGAGGAGGCGGAGGCCGTCTCGGAGGACTGCCCAGCAGCCGAGGCCTGCGTGGGGAGCAGGTCGGCCCTCCTCAGAGGCACGAGCGGGCCTTCCACGGGCGATGGCAGCCCTCTGTTCCCCAGACCTGTCTCCTCCCCTCGGGGTGGGGGACATTTACCCGGCACGGGCGGAAGCCCTTCTCGGCTCCTTCCAGGGCCAGAGGCAGAAAGGGCGGGGGGCACGGAGCGGCCATGGTGTGTCCCCCTCCCTCCTCCACGCAGCCACTCCTTCTGTTAAGAGTCGGGGAGACGAATAAAGTCCAAAGGTTTCCCCCTAAACTGGCACGCCAGCCAGCCCCTGCTTTGCTCGTGAACGGGGCAGGAGCAGGAAGGAGAAAGACGGCCGCTCTCCCTCCTCCGCCTTAGAATCTCGCACGGAGGGCATCAGCCACACGTGAGGGGAGAGTGCCTGTGGGCATGCGCAGAGTACTATCCCCCGCCACGGAACCACTTTGGCCGGCTCCCAAAGGCAAAGGGCGCCGCTCTCAGGCAAGCTTGAGTTCCTCGCTCCTCTACGGTTACAAGTTCAGTGCTTGGGATTGAGTGTGTAAAATAGGACAACGGGGGGGAGAGGTGGCCCCCCAGTTCTGAAGCCTCAGGAGAAGATGCAGACTTAGCACCTCTCTTGAGACCAGCCTGAAGCACCCCTCTCTGCCCTTCCCTCCGCTTTGCATTTCAATGAAGAAATTTATTTATTTATGTATGTATGTTTATTTATTAAATTTCTTAAGCGCCCATCTGGCTGGTCACCCAGCCACTCTGGGCGATGTACAACATTAAAACAGTTCAAAACAATAAAATTCCACATTAAAAACATCACATTTCTAAAATTACCCTAACCCACCCCAAACGCCTGCCTGAACAACTATGCTTTTAATGCATGGTGGAAGCCCATTAAGAGGGTCCATGGCAGAGTTCCCTAGGGAGGGAGTTCCACAGAGTGGGGGCTACCACAGAGAAGGCCCTCTCCCCCGTCCTCACCAGGCTAGCTGTCCTGGCTGATGGGACAGAGAGAAGGCCATCCGAGGCTGATCTTGTTGTGCGGCCTATCTGGTGTTGCTGGAGGCGCTCCTTGAGATAGGCTGGGCCGGAACCGTATAGGGTTTTCAAGGTCAAAACCAACACCTTGAATTTGGCCCGGAAAACAACTGGTAACCAGTGCAGCTCCTTCAGCACTGTGATCTCGCAGGCGGCTGCCTTCCATTAGGCGAGCTGCCGCGTTCTGTACCAGCTGCAGCTTCCGAACCGTCTTCAAGGGTAACCCCACCTAGAGCGCATTACAGGAGTCTAAACGAGAGGAGCCCAGGGCATGTACTACCGATGGGAGCAGATGGTCGGGAAGGAAGGGGCGCAGCCGCCGTATCAGATGGAGTTGGTACAGCGCTGTCCGGCCTCCATGGACAGCTGGGAGTCGAAAATGACCCCCAGGCTGCGGACCTGGTCTTTCAAGGGTAGCCGTAGCCCATTCGACACCAGGTCAACATCCCCCAGCCTCCTCATGTCTCCCACCAAAAGTACCTCGGTCTTGTCAGGGTTCAGCTTATTCCTCCCCATCCAGCCAGTCACCGTCCGCAGACATTTGGACAGGGATTCTGCGGCCAACTTGGTGAAGATTTGAACGAGAGGTAGAGCTGCGTGTCATCCGCATAGTAATGACACTGCACCCCAAACCTCTTGATGATAGCCCCCAGCAGCTTTAAGGAGATGTTAAATGGCATCGGGGAGAGGATGGAACCCTGTGGCACCCCACAAGTGAGCGGCCATGGATCCGAAAAATCCTCTCCCAGTGCTACCCTCTGGTACCTGCCGGAGAGGAGGGACCGGAACCACCGTAATACGGTGTCTCCAATGCCCAGCCCCTCCAGGCGGTCCAGGAGGATACCGTGGTCAACGCTATCAAAAGCTGCTGAGAGGTCGAGGAGAACAAGGAAGGACAATTCGCCCCTATCCAGAGCCCTCCTCATATCATCCACCAAAGCGACCAAGACCGTTTCTGTCCCATGCTCAGGCCTGAAGCCATTTTGTGGGAGGGGGACTGACAACAGTAGCTTTCGGAATAGGAAGCAGTTGGCATAACTTGGGCATCTTGAACGCCTCCAGTGGGAGAGCCCCCCCCCCAGGTCTCGAGGTCATTGGTTCCATTGTCGTAATGCTCTAACGGTCAGGACGTTTTTCCTGATGTCCAGACGGAATCTGGCTTCCTGTCACTTGTCCCCGTTATTCCTTGCCCTGCACTCTGGCATGGTTGAGATGAGATCCTGGCCTTCCCCTCTGCGGCAACCTTTCACGTACTTGAAGAACGCCATCCTACCTTCTCTCAGGATGTTTCTGCATTAGGAAACCCCCCCACAAAAATCCACATTCTTTCCGGAGTTTCTTGCGTTTGCTTCCTTTGAAGGATTCGGTAGGGCTCCTTCACACGGCAGACACGTGGTTTGAACTGAGGGAGTGCCTTCCTCCCTCCCTGGCATGTGTGCAAAGGAGGGGGGGTCTTCTTTCTGTAGCTTAACTTCTGCTGGGGCTTTCTCACAGCCCCCAGGAAACCTCTGACTTACTTCTGAGTAGACTGAAAATGTAAGATTGTGCCCTACGTCTGCAACCCTTGGCACATTTCTGTGGGAGTAAACCCCATTGAACTCAATGGGACGCACTTCTGAGGAGACATACTGTAAGTTCGCCCTGTAATTCTGCAACCGTCATCACACTTACTTGGGCGTAAGCCACATTGAACTCAATGGGGTGCTCTGAGTCAACAGAGGATGTTGCTCCTGAGCTGGGTGGGGTGGGGGATCAGATGCGTCTCCCTTCGCTGCAGGGAGGCATCTCACCCTCTTCTCCCTCCAGCTGAGAAACGTGCTCAAGCATTTGCATGGCAGACACCTGGGAAGCGGGGAAAGTCCTTCCTCAGCAAGGCTGGAGCGGAGGCAGGAGGTGCAACCAGCAGGCGATCCTTGCCCTCACGCCTGGCGAATCTGCTCCTGCATGCCCCGCTCCCATCCTCAAGGCCTTCGTCATCCTGACCGTGTGCCCCCAGCACCTGAAAACAGATGCCCACAGCAGGCAGGCAGAGCAGTTTCTCCCGCTCCTGGGGAACTTCACGGGGAGGTTATGCCGCTCCTGTTCCATGAGCTGGGAAAAATCCCACGTTCGTTGCGTTTGGGGAAAAGACAGGATAGGCTGGGGGAATTGCGGGAGACACCCTGGAGGGTAACGGCATCATCTACGGGGCCCGCAAACTTCTGTGATGGAGCCATCTCAACAGCAGGATAAAAGCTCAGTGTGATGAACACGCCAGGCCTGCAAGGCCAAATACAGGCCTGACATCATGGCCATCCTTTCCTGTGATCAGCTCCGCGGTGGCTGCTGGATGGCCATGACGTCCTGTATCCCTAATGACCTCCAAACACAGCCAGCTTGGAGAACATCGCTCATGGAGACCCCCCCCCCCCGAGACATGAAGTGGGGCAGGGGCTGGTTGCATGCATCGGCAGCTGTTTCTAGAAGCCACGAAAGAGAGAGGGAGAGGGAGGGAGAGAGAGAGAGGGAGAGAGAGGCAGGTGGCCACACAGGACACAGAGATGCTGCCCCTTTGTGCACTGACGTCTTTGGCCAGGGCTGGCTTAGTTAAAAATGAGCCTTCACAGCTGCCAGTCCTGGACACTTCTTCGAAGAAAGGTACCGAGGATTTGGAGGAATCCAGACTCTCCACTCCGCTCCACTCCGCTCCACTCTGCCAACTCCCGTCTTAACATGTGATTAGGGATGTCAGAGCATTCCGCCACGGACTGGAATGAGATCGAGTTCCCTTCAGTCTGTGCCACGGAATCCTCTGCGGAGCGGCTCCACAAGGTCCTGCGGAGCCAGCAGTCATGCGGCTCTTTTTTTTGTCAGCTGCACAGAGTCGCAAAGTTTCCGTAAATAAAAACGCAAGGTAGGATATTTCGAAAAGAAATACGTAAGTTTAAAAACAGAAGAAGAATTGTGCTTACCGTCTTGTTTGTGGGTGTTCTTTTTCACTTGAAATCCTCCGTCTCTGTTTACTTTCAGCCAAAACACCTCCTCCTCCCCGGAGGACAGAGTTGTACAGAGTTGGTTCTCCTCTCCATTTTAGCCTCACAACATCACCAACAAGCTGGATGTAGAAATAGAAAGCCTAGCAGGGGGAATAATACTCGTGCAGGTCTCCAGACCGGCACGGTCATTTTAAAAGGTTTTTTCTGTCTTTCTGTCAAACAGCGTTGCTTTAAGCAAAGAGTGCATCGCTCAGGCACACCTAGGGCAGCCTTGTTTTGGGAAGCCCCGAGGAGGAGGAAGTCTTTGGGCTGAAAGTAATTACTGCACGTCTCAGGGCAGGGGAAAATATACCTAAATATCTATGAGAAATAGCCTTTCTTACGGAAGTTATGCAGAATTACGGCTGTCGGTACGGATTTATCTTTGTAATTTTCGGAGCGAAAAAAAGGGTATTCCGGGGGTTTGAGAATGACGGTACAGATAGGGGTGTACGAAGCCCCACTTACCTGGCTCCACCGGGTTCCGCTGGGGGGTGAGGCGCTCCGTCCCTCCCCCCGGAATCCTGGCCGGCCAGCTCCGCTCCACGGGGATTCCGCGGAGTCGCTGGCCGGCTCCACCAGCAGCCGGACATCCGGCCGCTGGCTAGCAGGGATGCAAATGGCGGCGGCCGTAGCTGCCGCCGTTTGTGTCCCTGTAGTGAGCCACCATAGGCTATGTAAAGACTTACGTAGCCTATCACGTCTGGGTTAAAAAAAAAAATGTGTACGCAAATGGCAGTGGCTACGGCCGCAGCCATTTGCGTTTCTTATTGTAGGCCGTCTTAGTCTACGTAAATATTTACGTACACTAAGATGGCAAAAATAAGGGGGAACGCAGATAGCGTCTTTACATAGCCTATCACGAATGGGGAAAAGCAAAAAAAAAAAACAGACTGCAAATGGCGGCGGTGGCGGCTGGTTGGAAGTCCAGACTTCCAACCAGCCGCCGCCGCCGAAACCACCGCTGGAGCCACCGCCGTCCGGAACATCCTCCCCAGGTAAGTCTCGTCCCGGGGGGGATCTGCGGCAGGCGGGGGGTGGCAGGCCGTTCCGCCATGGAGTTCGGGGGCCCGAATACACTGGCATTCGGCCTCACCGAGATCCGTGGCGGAATTCTCTAACATCCCTAGGTACGGATCACTGGCTGCATATTGCGGAAGTCAAGCAGCACAGAAGGTACACAATTCGTACATCCCTACTACTCAAAACGGAACACAGTCCTCCAAATGGGGCCTGGCCAGTGCAGAATGGAGCACAACTATGACTTCCCACGATCTGGAGACTATGCGTCCGTTCCGTTTGTCCCCCCTACTCCTTTCTCCCAATCCCCCTCTTCTACAGAACCTCTGGCCTTCCCCCTTAGTCCTCAGCAGAAACAGAGTCCAGCTCTGTGAAACGGCACTTGCTCATCCTAATTCCTTGTTTCCAAAGCCCCATCTGCGGATCTCTCTTGGATCACATTCTAAATTGTGAGCTCCTTGCGGCAGGGACTGGTCTTGTTTGTCACTCTGTTGAGTTTACACACATGTTGATTGTACTATAGAAATAATCAAGATCTTGAACTTACTATGATTATGGTGATCTACTATTCTTGTTTAAACACAGTCTCTATATGACTTCTCTATCCAGTCGACAGCTGGTTTTCTCCTGCCAGCTCATAGGACCATGAGAAGAGCTGTGTTAGATCAGGCCAGGGGCCTCTCTGGTCCAGCATGCCGTTCCTGCAGGAGCCAGCCAGATCCCCTGAGAAACCCACAAGCAGGACATGGCACAACTGCTCCCTCATTGTTCCTCAGCGCGATGAACCTAGGACTGCCCCTCGAATGTGGAAATGGATCTGGAAAATTAACTTTCCAGAGGCTTACCGAGGGATATCTAGGGCGTCTATGGCAACGGTGAAATGTGAACTCGGGACTTTCTCATTCCTGGCACATAGACCACACAATGCTATTTCATTACTAGCCCCACCCCCCCACCCCCCAATTTACCACAACACGGGAATCAAGAAGATACCAAGAATAAAGGTAATAGGCATGACAGCAACTGGACCCGGCCATACCTGGTGCCTGCTATTCACATTCACTAACTTGGACTCCGGAAAACTGAGGCAGAACGTGTTAGTCCGCCAGTCCAGCGAAAGCCAAAAGGGACTTCACGTGACCATGTTTGAAGCATCTCGGCATCTCAGACCAGGCCTTCCTCTCTGGAGGTCAAGGTGAAGGTCACTCATTGCTGGACAGACAGACGAAGGGCGCCTGGGAAGATGGGTTTTCTACCACGTAGCGTGAGTCACTGAGCACCTCTACACCAGCCCCAAATCCCGCATTCAAAACGGGACTTTCTGCTTCCATTCCAAAGGCAGGATCCCAGCAGACTCCCTTTACACGCGTTTCCCTTTCCCCCTCCCCTCCCGCTCCCCCGATCTGAGTCTTCCCTCTGTTTCACGATCTCGCTCCTCTTCCTGCAGCTTTTCCTTTTTCACAGGGGGAACTCAAGTGGAACACAAGCGGGCGATGCGATAGCTCATTACCTCCCATCTATTTCGAAGTGGAATATGGGCCATTGCGTGCAGGAGAGGCCCCGGAGGATAACGCCGTCACCTGCCGGGGCCGCAAACGTGCGTGAGTGAGCAATCTCAGGAGCGGGAGAAAAGCTCCGTGTGAAGACCCACGCCCTCTCCTCCCTGCCCAGCTCCGTTCTGGGCGGCAGCCCTGGGACTGCTCTTCCGCCACACCTTCCGCCGTGACGTCACCTTTCATCATCGTGTTCCGCTCTGGATATGCTCCTTCCGCCCCCACAATCCCTCGGTTGCCATAGGGACAGCAAGGAACCATTTTGCATCATCGCGATTCTCTTGCCTATTCCCTACCGGACGTTCGATCGGTTAGGAGTGTCGGAGTTCGTCTCTCCGTCGATTAGCCAAGGAGTTTCTCCAGTCGCCTTATCTGGACATTTTCTGGCATCATGGCAGGTAGGATATTCGGCCATCTGGGTGTTCAGAAGGAGCCTTCCTTTTCCATGGGGCTGATGGAGACAACAGCTGTGAGGTGATGGGACCACAGTTGGGGAAGGAATAAAGTCTTTGGGCGGGATAGAGCAGGTAAAATGCAGGGATGAGGAAACGGAGATAAGGTAAGGCAAGAAGGAGCAAGGAGCCTGCAAGTCCACAGCCACAATGCAGGGCACAATCCAGCAAAATCAGTCACAACTCCGTCCCGGCCGTGCCAGCGAGGCTTTGGTTAGCCACGCTTCAGGATAGCCCCCCGCCAGTCTCCCCCGAGCCCCTTCCGCTCAGGCCAACCGCCAGTCCCTTTGGACTCCCGCTTGCATCATAACATTCTCTGGCCTGGTAGAATCCTGGGGTCGCCATGGGGACAGCCGCCAACCAGTCCGGCAGCCCTCGTGAGCATGCGGCACCAGCAGGAGGAACGTCGTGCCGAAGGTGCTGCAGAGGTCTGCAGGCCAGAACAGGAGCGTCCCAGCGAGACAAGTGGGGCGCAGGAGGGGCCTGCTTTGAAGCGTACCGCAGCCGGGAACTCCCTCACGGGCCGTAGGGGAAGCACCCTTCCTCGACCCTTCGTCCTCCTGCCAGCTGCAGAATCCTCATATCGGCCTCCTTTATGTCTGCGTGTCAGGGACACCGGGACCACGTATGTGAGCACTCAGGACCGCCGAAGTCTGTTCACTGGGCCTGAAGGGCTGACGGGTGCTGAGGCGGACCAGGCGGTGCAGTGGTTAATGCCCCGCCCCCTTGCTTTGTGTTGCAGATCGGGCCCCGAACCCACGGCCACGGGGAGGCTCGAGCCGCCAGCCCCGGAGCACCCCAGAGGGGACTGCCAGCTCTCCGCCCTGCGCCCCCGGAGCCTCCGCACCAGGCCTGAGTGCCGCTGGGCCGCAGCCTCCCGCCCCGGCTCTGCCTCCCCAGCCGGACCCAGGGAGTGCCAGCACCCACAGCTGCCCGTCCCCGGAAACAGTTCAGCTGCAGGGAGGTCGGGGGAGCCAGGATCACGCGCAGACGCCCAGCTCAGCAGCGCTTTCTCCTCCCCTCCATGGGTGGGCTGCAGCTGGCCAGTTCCCCGGGCCTCTCCGTGGGCCACTGGCATCCCAGTTCAGAAGCCTTCCCACTGCCAGCCCCATGGAGCAGCTGTATGCCCACTCCCACCTCCAGCCGGTGGCCAGCCTGCAGCGGGTGCAGGGGCCGCCTGCCAGGCAAGGACAGGTCCGGCAAACCCCTTTCCGGGATGGGGCTGGCCTCTGCCTGTACCGCCGTGCCACCTTGGCGCCCATGCCGCAGGGAGGCAGGAATCCCCCTGCACAGACAGGCAGCGATGTCCCTGGGCCACCAGAGCCGAGCGACAACGTGGTCCTCCAAGAGGTGGAGCCACAAACCACCGTGACGCCAGCTCCAGCCAGCGGGTCTTCCACGGCACCATCGAGACCCGGCATTCTCAAAGCCTCCAAAGCAGGCTCCAAAGGTATGTGCTGATCTTTGCAGAAAGGGGTGGTTCGCGTTTGGTGATTTATTATGACGTTTCTTATCTGCCCAATGACCACTGTTCTCTGGGCAGGTTGCAGACATTTACAAGACCAAAATACCACAACCATGTAGCATACAATACAGATGCTTCAAGGGGTAGAATACAATGCGATGCAGAACAACAAACACAGGAATCGATCAAAGAGCCATGAAATCCAGGACTAGGTCCTAAAACGCCTGGAAGAAAAGGGAGGTCTTTGCCTGGCACCGAAAAGATACCAACGCGGTGCCAGGCGAGCCTCTTTGGGGAGCTCCTGCCACCACGGAGAAGGCCCTCTCTCTTGTCACCACCCGTCTAGCTTCGTCTGTCGGGGCACCCACAGAGCCTCCAAAGATGATCTGGGGTCTGAGCAGGCACATAGGGGTGAAGACACAGAATCATAGAATAGTAGGGTTGGAAGGGGTCTACACGGCCATCGAGTCCAACCCCCCGGTCAATGCAGGAATCCAAGTCAGAGCGTCCCCAGCAGGTGGCTGTCCAGCCTCATCTTGAATGCCGCCAGTCTGGGAGAGCCCACTACCTGCCCAGCTCATTGGTTCCATTGTCGTATTGCTCCTGATGTTCAGCCGGAATCTGGCTTCCAGTAACTTGAGCCCATTATTCCGTGTCCTGCCTTCTGGGATACTTCTAGATACTCTGGTGCCAAGCTGTCGAGGGCTTCACAGGTCAACACCAACACTTGGCCAGGCCATCTCTGTCCAGATCGGGTCACAGTTGGTATATCAGCTCCATGCCCCCCTTGCCACGTGGCAAGTCGTCCGTATCTCACTCTCAGTATTTCTCCATTCCTATCTTTCCCTGGCAGGCACCACCCTTGGGGAAAAGCATGTCTCCTGGGCTTACAACCTCCAGGGAGCTCCTGCTCAGCCTAGAACCACGGAGAACCCCAATAGCAGCCAGCATCTCCCTGGCATGTTTCAGGCATCTTTTGCCCCTGCCTCGTCCAACGAATGCTCTGAAGGCTCCGCTTCTTCTGGGAGTGTCCCAACCAGCCACAGAGGATTCCGACGTGAGTATTGCACAGCCTGCACCTGGGCCACGGGTTTCCTTTATCATAGGGCAAGGCTGGTCTGGAGGTCCAAGCCTGAACAGCCCCCCATGGCCAATCATCCCTTTTGCTCTGTTCCTATTTTTCAGCGGCAAGCACCTCTGTTGGGAAAGAGCATGAGTCCCGCGGTCACCACCTCCAGGGAGTTCCTCCTCAAAGCCAAACTGGGGAGAATCCAGCCAGCAGCTGCCAGATCTCGGTCACGTTTGGGATGCCTCTGGTCCCTGCTTCACCCACCGAATGCGCTGCAGGACCGGCTTCTTCCAGGAACGTCCCAACCACCGACCCCGGACTGCAAGGTGATTGTTGAGCAAACTAGGGGCTGAGCTCCATGAACGTGTTTTCCTGGCCTTGTAATGCCTGGCTCACCGGCATGTCACACGAGGTACACCCCAAACCTTCCTCCTCCTCATGCGATTTCTCCGTCGACAGTGTTGTTTTCCAAACTCCCATGACGACGTTTTTTCTGGTGCTTGAGATTTTCATGTGCTACATGTGTGTTCCAGCTAGGGATGTATGGAGTTTGTAAAATCTGCGTCGTCTGTATTTCACAAGTTGTGAGGTGCCTTCCGTTCTGTCGGCCGCTCGCGGCCAGAATTGGATTTGTTCCCCATTTCCCAAGTTTGCACAAATGCATACTTGTGCAAATGCACAAATCCCTCCAAAATGTGTAAATTCCCCCCAAATGCACATTTTCATGCTTTCCCCTGTGGGGGAAATGGGCATTTTCAGCCAGTGTTTTTTCTTTTACGGATTTCTCCGGCATCCCTCGTTCCAGCCAAGCTGTAGCGGAACTCTTGCCAGCAGGAGCAGCCGGTAGTGCAGCAGCAAATTCAGAAGTGCAGGGTCCCTTCAGAATGGCCACAGCCACGCCCCTCACAGCCACGCCCCCTCCTGGGATGATGCCACCTTGGAGGATTCTGCAATACAAAGGAGCTTTCAGTCACTTCCTTGGTTTGGAGTATATGGTCAGAGTAATTCAGAATTATTAAAAGGTCCATTTGCAAAGAAAACGCACACACAAAGTAATGTCCAGCACCTTGCTAGAAAGTATTATTTGGTTAGTCCCTTTTAATTCAAGGAACATGTAATAATACTAATACTAAAAATGACGCAAACATCGCATATTAATGATGAATGATTATCATTAGGAAGAGCCACTGCAAGCAGGTGTGAAGCAATGCCCCGTGAAAAGAAATGGAACGTCGTCCGCGGTGACCACAACTCCTTTAAGGCTGCAATCCTGTACACACTTATCTGGAAGTAAATCCCATTGAACACAATGTTACTTACTTCCAAATGGACAAGTAGGATAGCCCTGCAGTCCCACTACAGACCACTCCTTCTTTTCCCACGACAGTATCCCGGGGTGGGCTGGTGGAGAGGCGGCCTTCGGCCCAAGACCTCTCCAGGCTGTTCCTGGAGGGATCGTGAATACTGTTCCAATTCGGTGGATATGTTCCATTTCATGCCTGCCTCATGCCCCATTTTTTCTCTTGGTCATCACCTTTGCTGCTATCTACGTTTCTCATGGAAGGTTCAGGGTTTTCTGACTGTGCCCTTCGCTGTAGTCTCTGTCTCCTGATGTGGGCTGTTCCCTCGATGGTGAGCAGGGAGCAGGACATGGGGCTCTGCTTTGGGTTGCTCTTTCATCTCCTGTCGGAGTGGGTTCCTTCCAGACCTGCAAGTCCCTGGACTGGGCTTGAAAATTGTGAACGCTCTGCCCATCAACAGGGAGCCTGCGGCTAAGCCATACCTCTTGGAGTTCCTCCGGGAGAAGTCAGGGGAAAACAGCTCACGGTAAGTGTAACAGCTGTGTTTTTACTGGAGATATAACCAACTCACGTCTCAAGGTAAGCCGGCTGAGGTCAGCCCCATGGTCAGCACCGCTTGCAGGAGGAAGGAGGAAGAAGATGGGAAGGGAGAGGGAGAAGACCAGGAGAAGGCAGGAGGACCTCCCAGGGAACCCCTCCCACCTTGCTCAGGTACATATTAGCCCTTCGAGTTCAGGTTCAGTGACTCATGGCCCTAGTCCCTCCAACATAAACTCCACTGAACACATTAGCACTTCCTTCTGAGTAAACACACCTAGGATCCTACTGTCCACCAGAGGGGTTGGGTCCAAACCCAGACCCCCTCCTGAGCCTTGAAGGACAAACTGGATGTGCAAACAAACAGCAGGTGAAAACATTTCACCGCATGATCCCCTCCTACCGCCTGCACATCGAGCCCACTAGAATCCCTCTCCCACACACAGCAAACCGCACGCGTCAGCACGAGCGACAGACCAAGGCGGCATCGGCCCCCCGCCCGCTGCTGCCACTGCCGTGGCCAGCCCGCCGGGGACGCAGGCAGGCAAGGAGCGGGGACAGGCAGCAGTGTGGGAACACGGGGAGGAAGCTGAGGGGCTGGCTGGCTGGGGACAGTCGAGTGGCGAGGCGTGGCGTGGCGGCTGCTCTGGGGCTGGAAGGCGGAGGAGCCGAGGGCTGAGGAGGAGACTAGGGGCGCTGAGGAGAGGGAAGGGGGCTTAGGTCCCGCCACAGTGCTGACTTCCACACAGAAGGGTCCCTAGTGGAGATCCCCTCCTGGGACCAGGCGTTGCTCCTGAAACCACCCCCAGGAAGATGGCGTGCACATCCCCAATGAGATGAAGGGACGTGTTGCGTGAGCCTAATAAGAGCGTGGGGTCCATGAATACTGGGAGGTTGCTCCATTACTGACCCATGTGGAATGCTTACGTCATACAAGGTACTCCTTTCTTAAAAACACAAAACATTTAAATGCAATGCACGCCATTTCCGGCAACAAATAAAACCCTTTCACCGTAATAGGTATCAGCTGCAACCCATGAATCTCAACCAGAAAACCGCCAATGCAACAGCAGTAAATTCAGACTCCAGCAAAGGAGAAGCAGGAATGCAGCAAGTCTTCTCCTCCTTTCTAATGACTTTCTGTGAGGCCCTAGGCTGGTGGGCCTCCCCGGGAAGCGAACGAGGCGTTCGCCTGCCTTCGTTTGCGCAGAGGAAAGGAAGAACGGAAGATCTCCTTTGGTTGCAGATCACTGATTCCTCTTCATTTCATTCCAAAGGAGGCGAGGGAGTGGCGTCAGACACCCGCCAACGGGCAGATGTCCCAACATCTCTGGAGCTCCAAGACCCAGAAGAATTAAATCAGGTCCCGGCTGAGAACGCTGCGCTGAATGGTGAGTGCCAAAGATTCAGAGGGCGACTCCACACACCTGCCAAGCGGGGCTTGCTTGCGGAATGCCTGTTGGTGCACAGTCTCCCCGAGCTTTTCCCGTCGCTGTCGCAAAGGGCACTACCCCCCTGTGACACATTCCTTGGGCTTTGAGGAATGCAGCTCACCGAGGCCCTTTATTTTGGAAGAGTATTTTTTAAATCTGCAAGTGATGACCACAGATCCAGATCCATAGTCCCAAATCTCCCCTGGAATCAATCCGTTGGACCCTGTGGGTTCACGGGTCTCGTGCTGCTTTGCTCTCTTGCCCAGTCTGGAGGATGTTTCCCTCATTTCATGTCAGGTATGAAAATTGCCCCCCTCTCCAGAAATGAGGACACCCAAGGCGTACATGGGATCAACAGGCAACAGCTTTATTGACCTATCAGAATCGGCAACAGGAGAAAACAGCTTAGCCACCAGCTCACAGCCTTCCAGTACAGGCCCCTGCACCGCAGCGGAGAGCTGGGAGAACAACCCTCCTGCTCTCAACCTGGCCTGGGCCACCTTGCAGCCTCAGGCCCACTCCCTCCCTGCCCACGCAAGACCCGCCAGCAGCACCAATGGGAAGAGAGCCCATCAGCTGCCTTAAATACAGCAACCCCCCCCCCCCGCAGCATGAAGGAGGTGAAAAGGAGCTCCCTGGATGCCAATTGCAAGGCCCCCCCCCCGCCCAATGCCCTGCTTAGCCCTGGAACCAGCGACTCCCCTCATGCCACACCACCCACGGAGGGTTGGGCGAGTTGCCATGCGGAGGAATGCTCTGAGCTGGTGGGAGGCAGATCCTCCCGTGTTTCTTCCTGGTCTAGGCGGCGGGGGAAACTCCTCCCACGCTGCACGAGGGGCAGGTGGAGCCCCCTCCGAATTGTGGGAATCGGAGAATTGCTCTCACGTTCTGCCCGCAAAGTAGCAAAGGTTCCTTGTCCTGTAATCATGGGCTCCACTTTCTCTCTCTCTTTCAGGGATGGACACAGTGAATAGGCACTTAGCGGCACAGTGCCTGAAGGCCGGGGCAGCCCCGGTGGATTTGTTTCCCCGGGAGCAAAGATCAGGCCTTAGCCAGAAAAGAAAATGCCCCGATCCTCAGTCCAAAGAGGTGGGCAAACTCCCCAGGATCCCTCCAGAGCCCGGACCTCGCAGGAGCCACCCCCCTTCGAAAGCACCACCAGAGCCTCCCATGAATGGGAAAAGAAAATCAAAGTCAGCCGAAGGAGGACCTTCCCCAAAAAGGCTCCCCACAAGTCTGGACCCAGATCACTCCAGGCCCCCAAGACATCCGGGAACGGGAAGCACTTTGGTACCTGGGGAAAGTCAGGAAGGGCACAAACATGAGGGGACAAGATCTGAGCCTGTGCCATCTGGGGCGACGGGGGAAGAAACAGTCCCCCACAAGACCAAGGAGCTTGGGGAGAGTGCCCCCGTGAAGACTGCCGGGGTGGCCGAGGATGTTTCTCGGCCCCAGCACACCCCGAGGGATCGGGGCTCTGAAGAACATCAGTGTAAATATCAAGGCAAAGACCAGGCAAGGGTGAAGGCCAGTCTCCCTGGGGCGAGGGGGAAAAAGAGAGGCGCCAAGCCGGAGCCGGAGGAAGCCTGGAAGCACGTCCCCAGGCGCAACCTGGCTTTGCCCGTGGCAGAGCCTGTGCAGGGCTTCTCCCCACTGGGGCAGAGCAGAGCTCCATCCCTGCCTCTGCAGAAGCTTCCTCCAGTTCCTTCTCCCCGCGCCGTTCCCCAGACGCTGCTGGCCGCGCCCGAAAGAGCTGTGCCTGCGCCTCCGCCAAGGCCACCATCGTGCTCACTGCCAAAGCCATGTCCAGCCTCACAGCCGCCACCGAGCTCTTTGCCACGGCCGCCACCGAGCTCCCTGCTGAGGCCCCTGCCAAGCTCTTTGCCGAGGCGAGTGCAGGCTTGCGCACCCAGGCCAGTGCCAACCGCCTTGCCACAGCCAGGGCAGACAACCTTGCCAAGAGTGGTGGAGATCTGCTTTCCGAAGCCAGTGCCGACCTCTGGGCCGAAGCCAGTGCCAGCCCCTTGGCCCAAGCCACTGCCGAGCATAGTTTCCAAGCAGCTGCCCAGGTCATTGGCGAAGCCACCGCCTTGCTCAGTGACTGGGCAACAAGCAACCTCGTTGCCTCAACCGCTGCCACAATCTGTGCGCAAGCCGGTGCTGAGAACTATGCTTCACCCGGCAGTGGCGCACCCCTCTCAGCCAAAGCCACCGTCGGCTCAGTTTCCCCATGCCGGCGGGTGGAGAGGGCAGGCCAGGGTGGCGGGCAGAACACCCGGTCTCCCCACCAGGCCAGCTGGTCCCACAGAAAACATCCGGAAGCCAAGCAGCACGAGCACATCCACTCTGGCGACAAGCCAGCCTCCGGGGGACGACCCTCCTGCCTCTCCACCGCACAAGGAGGACACGTCCAACCCGTAGAGGACCCCCCTGGTGGCCTGGAGGCCTCGGAGCCTGTAAGAGAAGAGCAACGGCCCATCCGAGAGATGGTGAGCGGCAAGCCCAGAGGGGCAGGAGCGGGCAGCCGCTGGACGTCGGTGGGGCGAGGGCAGCTTTCCGTGGGGCAGGAGGGAGAAGTGGACATATCCATTCGGCACGGCTGCCCTCAGCATCACCCAGAGGGCAGTTAAATGTATATAGGTGTATATATGTGTGTGTTTCTAACTGGTTAGATTAGAAGGTTGGAGCAGTTCCTGAGTTGTCTTGAAGATCACACTTGATTGCAGTATGTTATATACCACTATAAAATATTTCTAGCTGATTTAATGGTTTATACTTGTCATATTATTTTATTTGGTTGCTTATTTACTATATCACAGGCATAAAATAATTTGCTATTTTTTAATTTTAATACTGTCCCAATTAAATCTATACTTTCTCGTTGTGCTCCTTTTTATATCCATGTGTGTATTAGGCTTATAAATTGTTCCTATACATTAATAGTTACATATGCATTTCTGCAATGTCATATTTATCTTAGCTCTTGTATATCTCCCTCATCAGTAGCTCGTGTTCATTTGTATATTGGGTTCCTGCTAATGGTCTTTTAATTTCACTGCTAGCATACCCGGGGTCAATGCGGGGCTCGGGGCACCCTTTATTCGTCTTTCTTCTTCTTTATGGGCTTGTCTTTATTCGTCTCTCATCATCCTAGAACTTGGGTTCATCCAGTGAAAGTGATTGAAAAGAGAGTGGGGACAGAGAAAAGGATGCATAGGAAGCATCCTTCAGACAACACAGGGTTTTTTTTAAGGAACACGCTGCCACAACACGTGGTAGAGAGCACTAGCTGAAACAGCTTTAAAACAGGGGTGTTTCCCCTTGCGTCGAAGGGATGCCAAACGCTGTGGCTTTTGTTTGTACCCTGATTCAGATCATTTGCATGAATGTGGCAGACACTGGGCTGCGGCTGGCGCACATCTCCCACATCATCCCTGGTTGAGTTTCCAGCCAGTTGAGATGACCCAAACACCGGGGAATGGTGGGCCTGAAATGGTAAAACCAGGACTCCGCTCCATCAAAGAATGCGGACTTAGGAACCATGGGATCTGAAGAAGGCCGTGATTCTGTAGGCACACAACCCCTCAGGCCCATCTTATCTCTACAGCGATAAGGGTTAGGGGTTCACGGCCATTCTCCTCCCTGCACTGGGCTCAAGACACGTGCTTCTCCCATGAATCAGGGACAAGCAAACAGGCAGCTTGGGTGGCATTGCAGGGGGAAAGTGGTTGAGCGTGGAAAGGGTGAACTACTCTCAGCCATGGCTTCTCTCCTGCAAGCTGGATGAAAACAGAACTAATTTCTTCCCATCCCTGCAAGGAAATCCACCTTCTCTTTGCCCCATGGTAGCTCCCCAAACAGCTCTAGGAACACAGGGAGCTGCCATGGGCATCCACAGAATTGTTTGCAGAGGGGGCAAAGCTGGTGTGTGATTGTAATTGACACACATGGCAGTCGCTGCGGGACACAGCTGTGCGTTCCCCTTGCGTGTCCGCACACGCTTTGTTGCGTAGTCATATCCCATGACGTTTAGAAGGCTGCACAGAGTGGCAGAACATCCTGGCGACTGGTCAGCCCTCATGCAGAGGAGTGTTCCAGTTCCCCTACACACAGGAGTGATACATCCGTCAGCGTGAGGGTCACAAGAGTCATACATCAGCGTGGGAGTCGGAGTGCCTGGTTCGAAAGGGGAGCCGAGATGCAGCGGGCAGAACGGAGACCGGATGGAGCGGAGGGGGCCAGTGGGAACCGGTCAAGTCTGGACAGACGCTCCAGAGGAAAGACGGGCAGACGTCCTGGCCGCGGGGTCGCTCTGTAAAGTAGAGTGTCCAGCAGACTGAAAGAGGCAGACATATCCTCAGAAGCGCTGTGGGTGGCAAGACCAGGCTCCAAAAGTAATTTAGCACTGGGGACACGCCATCGTTCCTGGAGCAGAATACTCAAGGTGCTGCTGAAATGGAAAATGAAATCAGCGAGGCCTCCAAAGGAGGAAGTGTTGTAATGCTGCGGGGCTTCAGTGACTCCCACATGGACTGGATACATGCATGTTCCAGTCACAGAACCCTAGAACCATAGAGTCATAGAACAGTAGGGTTGGAAGGGGCTTAGAAGACCATCGAGTCCAACCCCCTGCTCAGTGCAGGAATCCAAGTCAGAGCTTCCCTGACAGGTGGCTGTCCAGCCTCGTCACGAATGCCTCCAGTGTGGGAGAGCCGCCCGCCTCCCCAGGTCATTGGTCCCCTTGTCGTATTGATCTAACAGTCAGGACGCTCATCTTCATCTTCGCAGGGATGGTAACACGTTGAGCTTTACATCACCCTCACAGGGTGGGAAGATATGGTGATTCAGTCATCTTTATGGACTCTGGACATCCCCTCCGCCTCCACGTTGGCTCTTCCCTTGATATGGGTCACCCAGAAAGCGTAGTCTGGCAGCGCCAAACTCCACCGCAACAGCGCTACATCAACCCACTGGGGGAGGTGATCCAGAGGTACAGACTGCAGGGTCGCCAATATGCGGGTGTCACCCAGGTCCTCTCTCCTGTTCATCCAGTCCAGGTGAGGCAGGGGATGTGCTGAACCTGTGCCTGGCTGCAGAAATAGACGGGATGAGTGCCAATCAACGGAGACTCAATCCAGATACGACGGAGGTTCTGTTAGCGGGTGGTTCTTCTGCCCAGTTGAGTGATATTCACCTGTGCTGGGGGGGCTGCGCTCCTCTTAACCGATCAGGTCTGTAGTTTGAGGGTGCCCTTCGATCCAGCACTGTCATCGGAGGCACAGGTGGCCAGGGGAGTGACGGGCGCCACACCTCGGGGCGGGTTGTCTGAGCAGGGGTGCACCTTCCCCCTCTCAGACGAGAACAGGCCAATCTGCTCAGGACTTCATAGAGCCTTTACCAAGGCCTTTCTCTCTTGGCAGCAAAGTACGTTTCTCGCAGTACAGAAAGAAGCATCCCTTGTCAAGTAGGATTTACGCAGTGTGAAAAGCAACCACTGTGCATTGCTCCAGCTTCTGTCAGTAGCAAGATTTGTGGCCTTCACTGTTTGTGAATACAGCTGTGAGAACCAACCCTGAAAGTGTGACAATTGCCAACTCTCTAGCAAATCGGTGTACTTGTGCTGTTAATTCCTGCATTCAGTCCTGCATATCTCTGGGGTTTAGACTGCCCTTTCTTGTCTCATGAAGTACCCCTTGCTGATACAGATGGAATGTGGGGCCCAAGCCGCGGTGCATTTTCAAGCACGTGGCAACACAGGCAGTCCCCAGCCCACACCTCTCCCCCTTCTCAGTGACTTGGCCAGGCATCGCATCGTGATCTTTGCACGGGAGAAGCGGCTGCTGTTGCAGCGGTCAGGGGGACGCAGAGGACCATGCATGCCCTCAGCTGACCCTGAGGGAAGGCATTCGATGACGCAGAGGAGAAAGAAGGTTCGCACCCCCAAAAGGCAGGAGCCGTAGGCACAAAGGCAGATATAAATGCACTTCACTAAAGCAAAACAGAAGCAAAGTTACAGAGTACATTCAGCACAGTCATGTACTTAATGTGGGGGGTTGGACTCGATGGTCTTGTCGGCCCCTTCCAACCCTGCTCTTCTATGATTCTGTGGCTATCCACATGTCTGCAACTCGCCTAATTCTAGGGGTGTACGAATGGTGGACCTTCAGTGCCGCTTGACTTCCGCACTTTGCGGCCAGTGCTCCATTCCGCCATTCACAAGCCCCCGGAATTCTCCTCTTTTTTTTCCGCTCCAAAAATTACAAAGATAAATCCGTACCGAGAACCGTAATTCCGGTGCCCAGCCCTCTCCGTGAGTCTGCATAACTTCCATAAGAATCGCTATTTTTCGTAAATATTTACGTGGGGTTTTTTTAATTGAAATCCTCCGTCTCCGTTTACTTTCAGCCCAAACACTTCCTCTTGCTAGGGGCTTCCCAAATGAAGGCTGTGTGAAGTGTGCCTGAGCAATAAACTCCTTGTTTAAAGCAACAGCGTTTTAAAGAAAGAAAGAAACTTTTAAAATGACCATGACGGTCCAGGACCAGCATGGTCATTTTAAAAGGTTTTTTCTTTCTTTAAAACAGTTTTTATTTACGAAAATTTCTCGACCCTGTGCGGACGATGAAAAAAAAGCCGCATGACTGCTGGCTCCACAGGACCTCGTGGCGCCGTTCCGCAGAGGATTCCGTGGCACGGACTGAAGGGATCTCGATCCCATTTCAGTCCATGGTGGAATTCTCTGACATCCCTACCTAATACAAACCATTGTGGCAGCTCCACCCTCAGGGAATAGCTCAACAGGTTCTACCCTCCCCCTATGCTACCACCTCCCCCAACTTTGGGGGGCTGACTTGGGCAAAAGACCTACACTTTCTGCCCCACACACAGTGTTAGCGCCTCTCGAGATCTTGGGGCCTCCAATTACAAATTCGGGGGAGGGGCAAGGTACATGTTCACTCAAAGGGTATCTGTCCCCCCACAAGGACCTTTGTTACATTTAAGCTCTATTTAGCAAAGCGCTATGGACAACCCCCTTCAGGCCATGGGCAGATGTTCCCAGTGTGATGTGATGTTGAGCTTGTCCATTGTCTTCCTCCACAAGTTCACAGCCTTGAGTCAAGTCAAAACTCCACATGGCCACAACTTGCCATCACAACTTTGTCATGGCTTCCAAAGGATGCATATCTGGTACAGGGCCATGCAGTTCAAAAGGCAGACTTACGTCATCCCAGCCAGGCTTTGATAGTCAGCCCACTTGTCGCAGGCATTTCACCTCTTGTCTCGCAAGACCCACGTGGGCCTCCCAGGTCGGACTACAAATGGCAGCGTCATCTAGGTAGGCGCGGGCTCAGCCCCTGGGTCCATTCACCAGCCCATTAATGACCTTGCGAAGGGTCACTCACGCTCCCGGCACGCCAGACGGAAGCCCTGTGCAGGAACTCGTGGGTCATTAACCAGCACAGCTGGGAAGCCCAGGGGCTCTGGCTCTCTTCACGAGCCCCCAAGCCAGCATCTCTTGCAATCCCTTGGCCACTGATTCAGCATGCTGTCCGGTAGCCCAGCAGCAGGGAGACTGAATAGGCCGATGGTCTCCGGCCAGAACAGAGAGACAAGCCAACACATCGTGCCCCAGGAGGGTCGAAAAGCGTTCCTGACATTCCGCCAGCTGTCCCATCAATTGGCTTTCATGTTCCGAGCTCCGGTTCTCCGGCAAGGGCTCCTCTCTCACGCCTCCTCCCTGGCGGCATTCTTCCAGCAGGTCAACCCCTCGGCCCGCCTCCACAGGCTCCCCCCACGGAAAGCACAGCCCGCTTTCCCTCCCCAAGGCCTCTCAGCACATTCACAGGACGGACCTTCAGCCGCCGGGCAGAGTTGGGGAACGTTAAGAGATGATGCACCTCACCAAGCTGCTGTTCCACTGCCAGGGCCCCTCTTACGGCACCAGGCGTTTGTCGGACTCAGTGGGCTTTAAGACCAGCGCTTTATCCCAGGCTGAAACGCTCCCATTCCGGCCTCGGTGTCACACCAGCTTTCTTGCTGGCCTTGGGCGGCTGGCAGGTTAGCTCGGGCCCCTTTCCCTGCTGTACGCAGGGTGTTCTGCAGGGCCTGCACAGAGGCTACCGCCAAAGTCGAGGCTGAGTCCAGCCTCCCCTCCCCTCCCACGCTTCCTTTGGCACGTTTGGCGGCCCCCGACGTTCTCGGCTGAACGTCAGCTCGTTTGGGGACTGTCCAAGCTGTCCTGGGAGAGTCATGACAGGCGACAACAGAAAAGGTAGGGCTTGATCCCAGCCGGCGGCATGAGTCACTGCATCGGCCTTGAATGTTTCCCCCAGTGCCTGGTCACCCTCTCCGCCAACCGTTCCCTTTGTGAGGGGCCGCCGTGGCGGTGCAGTGCTGCATTCCAGCTGCCTCCCATAATGCCTCCAGAAGGTGGGACGGAATAAGCCTCAATCCCTCGCCAGGCTCCGAGGCAGTCCGAATTGCTTCTGCTCCACCAAAGCTGCGCAGGAGACAGAGACCTCCTGGCAGTGCCATCCTTCACCGCCTCACCTTAACGGCATTTTGCTCAAATGTATTTCAACATCTTGACAGAAAATAAGCCCTCCTCTCAACATTCTTTACTGTAATTTCAGTTGCATCCGCAGTACATACCCTGAGCTTGGGGAGTCCCTGACAAAAAGCAGGTTTTCCAGGGAATGTTCAGCTTCCAGCTTGCTAAAAGCCATTGACACATTCATTCATTATTACAGTAGTCGCTTTATGAGCTGCCTGCATCTGGGTATACTTTGGTTTGTCACATCCAATCACCCAGTTCCTAAAGGCGGGTGTATGTATTGCAGCATGCTGCTCCAATGATATGCCACGCTGCGCCAATACAGTTTGGATGCAGGGAAAAATGATGCGTGGTCTTTTGCTGCGGGTGGCATGAAATCAGGAGGAGATGACAGAAAGGCGCACAAAAAATCAACTCGTGAATGTGTACGTTGCAAATCCCCATATGGATTTTAGAACAGATTTCTTTGTTGCATGAAATCAGGAGGAGACGACAGAAAGGCGCACAACAAATCACATATGAATTTTAGAACAGATTTCTTTTGAAAAATGCCCACCTTGGGCGGAAGTAGGAGGGAACCAGCTGGACTAACCCAGCCAGCCTCCCCCTGAGGATTTTGACCACTCTGGGATGGATAGAGCGACCCGCCCCTAATCTGGCGCAAAATGACCTTTACATTACGAGAGCGAGAGCAACCACGCTAGCCTTCATGTTGCTGGGGAAATCATGGAAAGCTGTGAACACGCTGGAGAGGGCTCGGTAATCCTAGCTATTTTTATAGTTGGAACTTGGCTTTCTTCCACCATCCCTGCAGCTCTGGGACAGACAGAAACTCAGTAGGTGGCGTTCCCCCAGCATTTAGAGGTGGGAGCTGCACCTGTTGATGTTCTGGCTGTCATGCCACCGAAGTACAGCCAGGATATCCACAGCTTCTGCTTCCCCCCTCATGTGCTGTAGGAAAAGCCGCACCTGTTGAAGTTCTGCCTGTCATGCGCCTGGCGCAGGAGTCCTGGGCCCTCTGCCCCTGCGAGGCACTCAGCGGCGCCTTGCCTTTGTGAGGCCCTCGGCTGGAGGCCGGCTGGAGCCGAATGGCGCCCGAGGCCTCGCAGTGCTGAGGCAAGAGGCAGCCGGGCGGAGGCGAGGAGGCGGAGGCGAGGAGGCGGAGGCCGTCTCGGAGGACTGCCCAGCAGCCGAGGCCTGTGTGGGGAGCAGGCCGGCCCTCCTCAGAGGCACGAGCGGGCCTTCCACGGGCGATGGCGGCCCTCTGTTCCCCAGACCTGTCTCCTCCCCTCGGGGTGGGGGACATTTACCCGGCACGGGCGGAAGCCCTTCTCGGCTCCTTCCAGGGCCAGAGGCAGAAAGGGCGGGGGGCACGGAGCGGCCATGGTGTGTCCCCCTCCCTCCTCCATGCAGCCACTCCTTCTGTTAAGAGTCGGGGAGACGAATAAAGTCCAAAGGTTTCCCCCTAAACTGGCACGCCAGCCAGCCCCTGCTTTGCTCGTGAACGGGGCAGGAGCAGGAAGGAGAAAGACGGCTGCTCTCCCTCCTCCGCCTTAGAATCTTGCATGGAAGGCATCAGCCACACGTGAGGGGAGAGTGCCTGTGGGCATGCGCAGAGTACTATCCCCCACCACGGAACCACTTTGGCCGGCTCCCAAAGGCAAAGGGCGCCGCTCTCGGGCAAGCTTGAGTTCCTTGCTTGTCTACGGTTACAAGTTCAGTGCTTGGGACTGAGTGTGTAAAATCGGACAACGGGGGGGAGAGGTGGCCCCCCAGTTCTGAAGCCTCAGGAGAAGATGCAGACTTAGCACCTCTCTTGAGACCAGCCTGAAGCACCCCTCTCTGCCCTTCCCTCCACTTTGCATTTCAATGAAGAAATTTATGTATGTATGTATGTATGTATGTATGTTTATTTATTAAATTTCTTAAGCGCCCATCTGGCTGGTCACCCAGCCACTCTGGGCGATGTACAACATTAAAACAGTTCAAAATAATAAAATTCCACATTAAAAACATCACATTTCTAAAATTACCCTAACCCACCCCAAACTCCTGCCTGAACAACTACGCTTTTAATGCATGGTGGAAGCCCATTAAGAGGGGCCATGGCAGAGTTCCCTAGGGAGGGAGTTCCACAGAGTGGGGGCCACCACAGAGAAGGCCCTCTCCCCCGTCCTCACCAGCCTAGCTGTCCTGGCTGATGGGACAGAGAGAAGGCCATCTGAGGCTGATCTTGTTGAGCGGCCTATCTGGTGTTGCTGGAGGCTCTCCTTGAGATACCGTGGTCAACGCTATCAAAAGCTGCTGAGAGGTCGAGGAGAACAAGGAAGGACAATTCGCCCCTATCCAGAGCCCTCCTCATATCATCCACCAAAGCGACCAAGGCCGTTTCTGTCCCATGCTCAGGCTTGAAGCCATTTTGTGGGAGGGGGACTGACAACAGTAGCTTTCAGAATAGGGAGCAGTCGGCATAACTTGGGCATCTTGAACGCCTCCAGTGGGAGAGCCCCCCCAGGTCTCGAGGTCACTGGTTCCATTGTCGTAATGCTCTAACGGTCAGGACGTTTTTCCTGATGTCCAGACGGAATCTGGCTTCCTGTCACTTGTCCCCGTTATTCCTTGCCCTGCACTCTGGCATGGTTGAGATGAGATCCTGGCCTTCCCCTCTGCGGCAACCTTTCACGTACTTGAAGAGCGCCATCCTACTTCCTCTCAGGGTGTTTCTGCATTAGGAAACCCCCCAACAAAAATCCACATTCTTTCCGGAGTTTCTTGCGTTTGCTTCCTTTGCAGGATTCGGAAGGGCTCCTTCACACGGCAGACACGTGGTTTGAACTGAGGGAGTGCCTTCCTCCCTCCCTGGCATGTGTGCAAAGGAGGGGGGGGGGTGTCTTCTTTCTGTAGCTTAACTTCTGCTGGGGCTTTCTCACAGCCCCCAGGAAACCTCTGACTTACTTCTGAGTAGACTGAAAATGTAAGATTGTGCCCTACGTCTGCAACCCTTGGCACATTTCTGTGAGAGTAAACCCCATTGAACTCAATGGGACGCACTTCTGAGGAGACATACTGTAAGTTCGCCCTGTAATTCTGCAACCGTCATCACACTTACTTGGGCGTAACTCAATGGGGTGCTCTGAGTCAACAGAAGACGTTGCTCCTGAGCTGGGTGGGGTGGGGGATCAGATGCGTCTCCCTTCGCTGCAGGGAGGCATCTCACCCTCTTCTCCCTCCAGCTGAGAAACGTGCTCAAGCATTTGCATGGCAGACACCTGGGAAGCGGGGAAAGTCCTTCCTCAGCAAGGCTGGAGCGGAGGCAGGAGGTGCAACCAGCTGGAGCTGGAGCGGAGGCAGGAGGTGCAACCAGCAGGCGATCCTTGCCTTCACGCCTGGCGAATCTGCTCCTGCACGCCCTGCTCCCATCCTCAAGGCCTTCGTCATCCTGACCACGCGCCCCCAGCACCTGAAAACAGATGCCCACAGCAGGCAGGCAGAGCCGTTTCTCCCGCTCCTGGGGAACTTCACGGGGAGGTTATGCCGCTCCTGTTCCATGAGCTGGGAAAAATTCCACGTTCGTTGCGTTTGGGGAAAAGACAGGATAGGCTGGGGGAATTGCAGGAGACACCCTGGAGGGTAACGGCATCATCTATGGGGCCCGCAAACTTCCGTGACGGAGCCATCTCAACAGAAGGATAAAAGCTCAGTGTGATGAACACGCCAGGCCTGCAAGGCCAAATACAGGCCTGACATCATGGCCATCCTTTCCTGTGATCAGCTCCGGGGTGGCTGCTGGATGGCCACGACGTCCTGTATCCCTAATGACCTCCAAACGCAGCCAGCTTGGAGAACATCGCTCAGGGAGACCACCCCCCGAGACTTGAAGTGGGGGCAGGGGCTGGTTGCATGCATCGGCAGCTGTTTCTAGAAGCCACGAGAGAGAGGGGGAGAGAGAGAGAGAGGGAGGGGGAGAGAGAGAGAGAGGGAGAGAGAGGCAGGTGGCCACACAGGACACAGAGATGCTGCCCCTTTGTGCACTGACGTCTTTGGCCAGGGCTGGCTTAGTTAAAAATGAGCCTTCACAGCTGCCAGTCCTGGACGCTTCTTCGAAGAAAGGTACCGAGGATTTGGAGGAATCCAGACTCTCCACTCCGCTCCACTCCGCTCCACTCTGCCAACTCCCGTCTTAACATGTGATTAGGGATGTCAGAGCATTCCGCCACGGACTGGAATGAGATCGAGTTCCCTTCAGTCTGTGCCACGGAATCCTCTGCGGAGCGGCGCCACAAGGTCCTGCGGAGCCAGCAGTCATGCGGCTCTTTTTTTGGTCATCTGCACAGAGTCGCAAAGTTTCCGTAAATAAGAACACAAGGTAGGATATTTTGATAAGAAATAGGTAAGTTTAAAAACAGAAGAAGAATTGTGCTCACCGCCTTGTTTGTGGGGTGTTCTTTTTCACTTGAAATCCTCCGTCTCCGTTTACTTTCAGCCAAAACACCTCCTCCTCCCCGGAGGACAGAGTTGCACAGAGTTGGTTCTCCTCTCCATTTTAGCCTCACAACATCACCAACAAGCTGGATGTGGAAATAGAAAGCCTAGCAGGGGGAATAATACTCGTGCAGGTCTCCAGACCGGCACGGTCATTTTAAAAGTTTTTCTCTGTCTTTCTGTCAAAAAGCGTTGCTTTAAGCAAAGAGTGCATCGCTCAGGCACACCTAGGGCAGCCTTGTTTTGGGAAGCCCCGAGGAGGAGGAAGTCTTTGGGCTGAAAGTAATTACTGCACGTCTCAGGGCAGGGGAAAATATACCTAAATATCTATGAGAAATAGCCTTTCTTACGGAAGTTATGCAGAATTACGGCTGTCGGTACGGATTTATCTTTGTAATTTTCGGAGCGAAAAAAAGGGTATTCCGGGGGTTTGAGAATGACGGTACGGATAGGGGTGTATGAAACCCCACTTATCTGGCTCCACCGGGTTCCGCTGGGGGGTGAGGCGCTCTGTCCCTCCCCCCGGAATCCTGGCCGGCCAGCTCCGCTCCACGGGGATTCCGCGGAGTCGCCGGCCGGCTCCACCAGCAGCCGGATATCTGGCCGCTGGCTAGCAGGGATGCAAATGGCGGCGGCCGTAGCCACCGCCGTTTGTGTCCCTGTAGTGAGCCACCATAGGCTATATAAAGACTTACGTAGCCTATCACGTCTGGGTTAAAAAAAAAAATGCTTACGCAAATGGCAGTGGCTACGGCCGCCGCCATTTGTGTTCCTTATTGTAGGCCGTCTTAGTCTACGTAAATATTTACGTACACTAAGATGGCGAAAATAAGGGGGAACGCAAATAGCGTCTTTACATAGCCTATTACGAATGGGGAAAAGCAAAAAAAAAAAAACAGACTGCAAATGGCAGTGGTGGCGGCTGGTTGGAAGTCCAGCCGCTGCCGCCGAAACCACCGCTGGAGCCGCCGCCATCCGGAACATCCGCCCCAGGTAAGTCTTGTCCCGGGGGGGGTTTCCGCGGCAGGCGGGGGGGTGGCAGGCCGTTTTGCCACGGAGTTCGGGGGCCCGAATACACTGGCATTCGGCCTCACCGAGATCCCTGGCAGAATTCTCTGACATCCCTAGGTACGGAGCACTGGCTGCAAACTGCGGAAGTCAAGCGGCACGGAAGGTACACAATTCGTACATCCCTACTACTCAAAATGGAACACAGTCCTCCAAATGTGGCCTGGCCAGTGCAGAATGGAGCAGAACTATGACTTCCCACGATCTGGAGACTATGCGTCCATTCCGTTTGTCCCCCCTACTCCTTTCTCCCAATCCCCCTCTTCTACAGAACCTCTGGCCTTCCCCCTTAGTCCTCAGCAGAAACAGAGTCCAGCTCTGTGAAACGGCACTTGCTCATCCTAATTCCTTGTTTCCAAAGCCCCATCTGCGGATCTCTCTTGGATCACATTCTAAATTGTGAGCTCCTTGCGGCAGGGACTGGTCTTGTTTGTCACTCTGTTGAGTTTACACACATGTTGATTGTACTATAGAAATAATCAAGATCTTGAACTTACTATGATTATGGTGATCTACTATTCTTGTTTAAACACAGTCTCTATATAACTTCTCTATCCAGTTGACAGCTGGTTTTCTCCTGCCAGCTCATAGGACCATGAGAAGAGCTGTGCTAGAGCAGGCCAGGGGCCTCTCTGGTCCAGCATGCCGTTCCTGCAGGAGCCAGCCAGATCCCCTGAGAAACCCACAAGCAGGACATGTCACAACTGCTCCCTCATTGTTCCTCAGCGCGATGAACCTAGGACTGCCCCTCGAATGTGGAAATGGATCTGGAAAATTAACTTCCCAGAGGCTTACCGAGGGATATCTAGGGTGTCTATGGCAACGGTGAAATGTGAACTCGGGACTTTCCCATTCCTGGCACATAGACCACACAATGCTATTTCATTATTACCCCCCCCCCGCCCCCCAATTTACCGCAACCCGGGAATCAAGAAGATACCAAGAATAAAGGTAATAGGCATGACAGCAACTGGACCCGGCCATAGCTGGTGCCTGCTATTCACATTCACTAACTTGGACTCCGGAAAACTGAGGGCAGAACGTGTTAGTCCACCAGTCCAGCGAAAGCCAAAAGGGACTTCACGTGACCATGTGCTCTTCCGCCACACCTTCCGCCGTGACGTCACCTTTCATCATTGCGTTCCGCTCTGGATATGCTCCTTGCCCCCCCCCCCACAATCCCTCGGTTGCCATAGGGACGGCAAGGAACCATTTTGCATCATTGCGATTCTCTTGCCTATTCCCTACCGGACGTTTGATCGGTTAGGAGTGTCGGAGTTCGTCTCTCCGTCGATTAGCCAAGGAGTTTCTCCAGTCGCCTTATCTGGACATTTTCTGGCATCATGGCAGGTAGGATATTCGGCCATCTGGGTGTTCAGAAGGAGCCTTCCTTTTCCATGGGGCTGATGGAGACAACAGCTGTGAGGTGATGGGACCACAGTTGGGGAAGGGATAAAGTCTTTGGGCGGGATAGAGCAGGTAAAATGCAGGGATGAGGAAACGGAGATAAGGTGAGGCAAGAAGGAGCAAGGAGCCTGCAAGTCCACAGCCACAGTGCAGGGCACAATCCAGCAAAATCAGTCACAACTCCGTCCCGGCCGTGCCAGCGAGGCTTTGGTTAGCCACGCTTCAGGATAGCCCATCGCTTTCAGTGGGAATTAGTCCTGACTCACCGTTGCTGGATGTGCCCACAATGACTTTGTTACGGTCTGAAGCGGTGGCTTCTTTATGTCTGCACTACCACAAATGTACACAGCGCTTTACAGAGTAGGGTCAGCAAAGCAGATGGGTCTCTGTCCCGAGGAGCTTACAATCTAAATGTTGCCAGTACGGGCAACAGCACAGGAAGGTGGGGGAAGGGTCACAGGGAGGACACGCGCACAACTGTGGTCAGGCCCCAGGGCAGGCGGAGGCTTCGTGTCGGGCGAGGAGGAGGCGCTCCTTCAAGCGGACAGGAGTGGTGCCCATTGTGTAGAAAGGAGCCCCACAGTCCGCCCTCCCCTCAGGCCTCCCAACCAGCATGAAGGGAGAATCCCCCCCAAACCCCCATCTCCTCAGCACCCAGATCACACTTCAGGGGCTGTGGAAAGGGGCAGCAGACTGTGAGGCAGCTCGGAGCAGTGGAGTCAGAAGCGGGTGTGTGAATAAAGTCCGCCCTGAACGGACTCCCATTTTCCTGCCGTAACCCTGAGAAGGTGCGAAAGACAAACGCTCTGCTGTGGTTTCCCAAGATAGATAGGATAGCCCCCCGCCAGTCTCCCCCCGAGCCCCTTCCGCTCAGGCCAACCGCCAGTCCCTTTGGACTCCCGCTTGCACCATAACATTCTCTGGCCTGGTAGAATCCTGGGGTCGCCATGGGGACAGCCGCCAACCAGTCCGGCAGCCCTCGTGAGCATGCGGCACCAGCAGGAGGAACGTCGTGCCGAAGGTGCTGCAGAGGTCTGCAGGCCAGAACAGGAGCGTCCCAGCGAGACAAGTGGGGCGCGGGAGGGGCCTGCTTTGAAGCGTACCGCAGCCGGGAACTCCCTCACGGGCCGTAGGGGAAGCACCCTTCCTCGACCCTTCGTCCTCCTGCCAGCTGCAGAATCCTCGTATCGGCCTCCTTTATGTCTGCGTGTCAGGGACACCGGGACCACGTATGTGAGCACTCAGGACCGCCGAAGTCTGTTCACTGGGCCTGAAGGGCTGACGGGTGCTGAGGCGGACCAGGCGGTGCAGTGGTTAATGCCCCGCCCCCTTGCTTTGTGTTGCAGATCGGGCCCCGAACCCACGGCCACGGGGAGGCTCGAGCCGCCAGCCCCGGAGCACCCCAGAGGGGACTGCCAGCTCTCCGCCCTGCGCCCCCGGAGCCTCCGCACCAGGCCTGAGTGCCGCTGGGCCGCAGCCTCCCGCCCCGGCTCTGCCTCCCCAGCCGGACCCAGGGAGTGCCAGCACCCACAGCTGCCCGTCCCCGGAAACAGTCCAGCTGCAGGGAGGTCGGGGGAGCCAGGATCACGCGCAGACGCCCAGCTCAGCAGCGCTTTCTCCTCCCCTCCATGGGTGGGCTGCAGCTGGCCAGTTCCCCGGGCCTCTCCGTGGGCCACTGGCATCCCAGTTCAGAAGCCTTCCCACTGCCAGCCCCATGGAGCAGCTGTATGCCCACTCCCACCTCCAGCCGGTGGCCAGCCTGCAGCGGGTGCAGGGGCTGCCTGCCAGGCAAGGACAGGTCTGGCAAACCCCTTTCCGGGATGGGGCTGGCCTCTGCCTGTACCGCCGTGCCACCTTGGCGCCCATGCCGCAGGGAGGCAGGAATCCCCCTGCACAGACAGGCAGCGATGTCCCTGGGCCACCAGAGCCGAGCGACAACATGGTCCTCCAAGAGGTGGAGCCACAAACCACCGTGACGCCGGCTCCAGCCAGCGGGTCTTCCACGGCACCATCGAGACCCGGCATTCTCAAAGCCTCCAAAGCAGGCTCCAGAGGTATGTGCTGATCTTTGCAGAAAGGGGTGGTTCGCGTTTGGTGATTTATTATGACGTTTCTTATCTGCCCAATGACCACTGTTCTCTGGGCAGGTTGCAGACATTTACAAGACCAAAATACCACAACCATGTAGCATATAATACAGATGCTTCAAGGGATAGAATACAATGCGATGCAGAACAACAAACACAGGAATCGATCAAAGAGCCATGAAATCCAGGACTAGGTCCTAAAACGCCTGGAAGAAAAGGGAGGTCTTTGCCTGGCACCGAAAAGATACCAACGCGGTGCCAGGCGAGCCTCTTTGGGGAGCTCCTGCCACCACGGAGAAGGCCCTCTCTCTTGTCACCACCCGTCTAGCTTCGTCTGTCGGGGCACCCACAGAGCCTCCAAAGATGACCTGGGGTCTGAGCAGGCACATAGGGGTGAAGACACAGAATCATAGAATAGTAGGGTTGGAAGGGGTCTACACGGCCATCGAGTCCAACCCCCCGTTCACTGCAGGAATCCAAGTCAGAGCATCCCCAGCAGGTGGCTGTCCAGCCTCATCTTGAATGCCGCCAGTCTGGGAGAGCCCACTATCTGCCCAGCTCATTGGTTCCATTGTCGTATTGCTCCTGATGTTCAGCCGGAATCTGGCTTCCTGTAACTTGAGCCCATTATTCCGTGTCCTGCCTTCTGGGATACTTCTAGATACTCTGGTGCCAAGCTGTCGAGGGCTTCACAGGTCAACACCAACACTTGGCCAGGCCATCTCTGTCCAGATCGGGTCACAGTTGGTATATCAGCTCCATGCCCCCCTTGCCACGTGGCAAGTCGTCCGTATCTCACTCTCAGTGTTTCTCCATTCCTATCTTTCCCTGGCAGGCACCACCCTTGGGGAAAAGCATGTCTCCTGGGCTTACAACCTCCAGGGAGCTCCTGCTCAGCCTAGAACCAAGGAGAACCCCAATAGCAGCCAGCATCTCCCTGGCATGTTTCAGGCATCTTTTGCCCCTGCCTCGTCCAACGAATGCTCTGAAGGCTCCGCTTCTTCTGGGAGTGTCCCAACCAGCCACAGAGGATTCCGACGTGAGTATTGCACAGCCTGCACCTGGGCCACGGGCTTCCTTTATCATAGGGCATGGCTGGTCTGGAGGTCCAAGCCTGAACAGCCCCCCATGGCCAATCATCCCTTTTGCTCTGTTCCTATTTTTCAGCGGCAAGCACCTCTGTTGGGAAAGAGCATGAGTCCCGCGGTCACCACCTCCAGGGAGTTCCTCCTCAAAGCCAAACTGGGGAGAATCCAGCCAGCAGCTGCCAGATCTCGGTCACGTTTGGGATGCCTCTGGTCCCTGCTTCACCCACCGAATGCGCTGCAGGACCGGCTTCTTCCAGGAACGTCCCAACCACCGACCCCGGACTGCAAGGTGATTGTTGAGCAAACTAGGGGCTGAGCTCCATGAACGTGTTTTCCTGGCCTTGTAATGCCTGGCTCACCGGCATGTCACACGAGGTACACCCCAAACCTTCCTCCTCCTCATGCGATTTCTCCGTCGACAGTGTTGTTTTCCAAACTCCCATGACGATGTTTTTTCTGGTGCTTGAGATTTTCATGTGCTACATGTGTGTTCCAGCTAGGGATGTATGGAGTTTGTAAAATCTGCGTCGTCTGCATTTCACAAGTTGTGAGGTGCCTTCCGTTCTGTCGGCCGCTCGCGGCCAGAATTGGATTTGTTCCCCATTTCCCAAGTTTGCACAAATGCATACTTGTGCAAATGCACAAATCCCTCCAAAATGTGTAAATTCCCCCCAAATGCACATTTTCATGCTTTCCCCTGTGGGGGAAATGGGCATTTTCAGCCAGTGTTTTTTCTTTTACGGATTTCTCCGGCATCCCTCGTTCCAGCCAAGCTGTAGCGGAACTCTTGCCAGCAGGAGCAGCCGGTAGTGCAGCAGCAAATTCAGAAGTGCAGGGTCCCTTCAGCATGGCCACAGCCCCGCCCCTCACAGCCACGCCCCCTCCTGGGATGATGCCACCTTGGAGGATTCTGCAATACAAAGGAGCTTTCAGTCACTTCCTTGGTTTGGAGTATCTGGTCAGAGTAATTCAGAATTATTAAAAGGTCCATTTGAAAAGAAAACGCACACACAAAGTAATGTCCAGCACCTTGCTAGAAAGTATTATTTGGTTAGTCCCTTTTAATTCAAGGAACATGTAATAATACTAATACTAAAAATGACGCAATCATCGCATATTAATGATGAATGATTATCATTATGAAGAGCCACTGCAAGCAGGTGTGAAGCAATGCCCCGTGAAAAGAAATGGAACGTAGTCCGCGGTGACCCACAACTCCTTTAAGGCTGCAATCCTGTACACACTTATCTGGGAGTAAATCCCATTGAACACAATGTTACTTACTTCCGAATGGACAAGTAGGATAGCCCTGCAGTCCCACTACAGACCACTCCTTTTCCCACGACAGTATCCCGGGGTGGGCTGGTGGAGAGGCGGCCTTTGGCCCAAGACCTCTCCAGGCTGTTCCTGGAGGGATCGTGAATACTGTTCCAATTCGGTGGATATGTTCCATTTCATGCCTGCCTCATGCCTCGTTTTTTCTCTTGGTCATCACCTTTGCTGCTATCTACGTTTCTCATGGAAGGTTCAGGGTTTTCTGACTGTGCCCTTCGCTGTAGTCTCTGTCTCCTGATGTGGGCTGTTCCCTCGATGGTGAGCAGGGAGCAGGACATGGGGCTCTGCTTTGGGTTGCTCTTTCATCTCCTGTTGGAGTGGGTTCCTTCCAGACTTGCAAGTCCCTGGACTAGGCTTGAAAATTGTGAACACTCTGCCCATCAACAGGGAGCCTGCGGCTAAGCCATACCTCTTGGAGTTCCTCCGGGAGAAGTCAGGGGAAAACAGCTCACGGTAAGTGTAACAGCTGTGTTTTTACTGGAGACATAACCAACTCACGTCTCAAGATAAGCCGGCTGAGGTCAGCCCCATGGTCAGCACCGCTTGCAGGAGGAAGGAGGAAGAAGATGGGAAGGGAGAGGGAGAAGACCAGGAGAAGGCAGGAGGACCTCTCAGGGAACCCCTCCCACCTTGCTCAGATACATATTAGCCCTTCGAGTTCAGGTTCAGTGACTCATGGCCCTTGTCCCTCCAACATAAACTCCACTGAACACATTAGGACTTCCTTCTGAGTAAACACACCTAGGATCCTACTGTCCACCAGAGGGGTTGGGTCCAACCCCAGACCCCTCCTGAGCCATGAAGGACAAACTGGATGTGCAAACAAACAGCAGGTGAAAACGCGTCAGCACGAGCGACAGACCAAGGCGGCATCGGCCCCCCGCCCGCTGCTGCCGTGGCCAGCCCGCCGGGGACGCAGGCAGGCAAGGAGCGGGGACAGGCAGCAGCGTGGGAACACGGGGAGGAAGCTGAGGGGCTGGCTGGCTGGGGACAGTCGAGTGGCGAGGCGTGGCGTGGCGGCTGCTCTGGGGGTGGAAGGCGGAGGAGCCGAGGGCTGAGGAGGAGACTAGGGGCGCTGAGGAGAGGGAAGGGGGCTTAGGTCCCGCCACAGTGCTGACTTCCACACAGAAGGGTCCCTAGTGGAGATCCCCTCCTGGGACCAGGCGTTGCTCCTGAAACCACCCCCAGGAAGATGGTGTGCACATCCCCAATGAGATGAAGGGACGTGTTGCGTGAGCCTAATAAGAGCGTGGGGTCCATGAATACTGGGAGGTTGCTCCATTACTGACCCATGTGGAATGCTTACGTCATACAAGGTACTCCTTTCTTAAAAACACAAAACATTTAAATGCAATGCACGCCATTTCAGGCAACAAATAAAACCCTTTCACCTTAATAGGTATCAGCTGCAACCCATGAATCTCAACCAGAAAACCGCCAATGCAACAGCAGTAAATTCAGACTCCAGCAAAGGAGAAGCAGGAATGCAGCAAGTCTTCTACTCCTTTCTAATGACTTTCTGTGAGGCCCTAGGCTGGTGGGCCTTCCCGGGAAGAGAACGAGGCGTTCGCCTGCCTTCGTTTGCGCAGAGGAAAGGAAGAACGGAAGATCTCCTTTGGTTGCAGATCACTGATTCCTCTTCATTTCATTCCAAAGGAGGCGAGGGAGTGGCGTCAGACACCCGCCAACGGGCAGATGTCCCAACATCTCTGGAGCTCCACGACCCAGAGGAATTAAATCAGGTCCCGGCTGAGAACGCTGCGCTGAATGGTGAGTGCCAAAGATTCAGAGGGCGACTCCACACACCTGCCAAGTGGGGCTTGCTTGCGGAATGCCTGTTGGTGCACAGTCTCCCCGAGCTTTTTCCGTCGCTTTCGCAAACGGCACTACCCCCCTGTGACACATTCCTTTGAATGGGCTTTGAGGAATGCAGCTCACCGAGGCCCTTTATTTTGGAAGAGTATTTTTTAAATCTGCAAGTGATGACCACAGATCCAGATCCATAGTCCCAAATCTCCCCTGGAATCAATCCGTTGGACCCTGTGGGTTCACGGGTCTCGTGCTGCTTTGCTCTCTTGCCCAGTCTGGAGGGTGTTTCCCTCATTTCATGTCAGGTATGAAAATTGCCCCCCTCTCCAGAAATGAGGACACCCAAGACGTACATGGGATCAACAGGCAACAGCTTTATTGACCTATCAGAATCGGCAACAGGAGAAAACAGCTTAGCCACCAGCTCACAGCCTTCCAGTACAGGCCCCTGCACCGCAGCGGAGAGCTGGAAGAACAACCCTCCTGCTCTCAACCTGGCCTGGGCGATTCCCCACCTTGCAGCCTCAGGCCCACTCCCTCCCTGCTCACGCCAGACCTGCCAGCAGCACCAATGGGAAGAGAGCCCATCAGCTGCCTTAAATACAGCAACCCCCCCCCCCCCCCCGCAGCATGAAGGAGGTGAAAAGGAGCTCCCTGGATGCCAATTGCAAGGCCCCCCCGCCCAACGCCCTGCTTAGCCCTGGAACCAGCGACTCCCCCCATCCCACACCACCCACGGAGGGTTGGGCGAGTTGCCATGTGGAGGAATGCTCTGAGCTGGTGGGAGGCAGATCCTCCCGTGTTTCTTCCTGGTCTAGGCGGCGGGGGAAACTCCTCCCACGCTGCACGAGGGGCAGGTGGAGCCCCCTCCGAATTGTGGGAATCGGAGAATTGCTCTCACGTTCTGCCTGCAAAGTAGCAAAGGTTCCTTGTCCTGTAATCATGGGCTCCACTTTCTCTCTCTCTTTCAGGGGTGGACACAGTGAATAGGCACTTAGCAGCACAGTGCCTGAAGGCCGGGGCAGCCCCGGTGGATTTGTTTCCCCGGGAGCAAAGATCAGGCCTTAGCCAGAAAAGAAAATGCCCCGATCCTCAGTCCAAAGAGGTGGGCAAACTCCCCAGGATCCCTCCAGAGCCCGGACCTCGCAGGAGCCACCCCCCTTCGAAAGCACCACCAGAGCCTCCCATGAATGGGAAAAGAAAATCAAAGTCAGCCGAAGGAGGACCTTCCCCAAAAAGGCTCCCCACAAGTCTGGACCCAGATCACTCCAGGCCCCCAAGACATCCGGGAACGGGAAGCACTTTGGTACCTGGGGAAAGTCAGGAAGGGCACAAACATGAGGGGACAAGATCTGAGCCTGTGCCATCTGGGGCGACGGGGGGAGAAACAGTCCCCCACAAGACCGAGGAGCCTGGGGAGAGTGCCCCCGTGAAGACTGCCGGGGTGGCCAAGGATGTTTCTCGGCCCCAGCGCACCCCGAGGGATCGGGGCTCTGAAGAACATCAGTGTAAATATCAAGGCAAAGACCAGGCAAGGGTGAAGGCCAGTCTCCCTGGGGCGAGGGGGAAAAAGAGAGGCGCCAAGCTGGAGCCAGAGGAAGCCTGGAAGCACGTCCCCAGGCGCAACCTGGCTTTGCCCGTGGCAGAGCCTGTGCAGGGCTTCTCGCCACTGGGGGAGAGCAGAGCTCCATCCCTGCCTCTGCAGAAGCTTCCTCCAGTTCCTTCTCCCTGCGCTGTTCCCCAGACACTGCTGGCCGCGCCCGAAAGAGCTGTGCCTGCGCCTCCACCAAGGCCACCATCGTGCTCACTGCCAAAGCCATGTCCAGCCTCACAGCAGCCACCGAGCTCTTTGCCACGGCCGCCACCGAGCTCCCTGCTGAGGCCCCTGCCAAGCTCTTTGCCGAGGCGAGTGCAGGCTTGCGTGCCCAGGCCAGCGCCGACCGCTTTGCCACAGCCAGGGCAGACAACGTTGCCAAGAGTGGTGGAGATCTGCTTTCCGAAGCCAGTGCCGACCTCTGGGCCAAAGCCAGTGCCAGCCCCTTGGCCCAAGCCGCTGCCGAGCATAGTTTCCAAGCAGCTGCCCAGTTCATTGGCGAAGCCACCGCCTTGCTCAGTGACTGGGCAACAAGCAACCTCGTTGCCTCAACCGCTGCCACAATCTGTGCACAAGCCGGTGCTGAGAACTATGCTTCACCCGGCAGTGGCGCACCCCTCTCAGCCAAAGCCACCGTCGGCTCAGTTTCCCCACGCCGGCGGGTGGAGAGGGCAGGCCAGGGTGGCGGGCAGAACACCCGGTCTCCCCACCAGGCCAGCCGGTCCCACAGAAAACATCCGGAAGCCAAGCAGCACGGGCACATCCACTCTGGCGACAAGCCAGCCTCCGGGGGACGACCCTCCTGCCTCTTCACCGCACAAAGAGGACACGTCCAACCCGTAGAGGACCCCCCTGGTGGCCTGGAGGCCTCGGAGCCTGTAAGAGAAGAGCAACGGCCCATCCGAGAGATGGTGAGCGGCAAGCCCAGAGGGGCGGGAGCGGGCAGCCGCTGGACGTTGGCGGGGCGAGGGCAGCTTTCCGTGGGGCAGGAGGGAGAAGTGGACATATCCATTTGGCACGGCTGCCCTCAGCATCACCCAGAGGGCAGTTAAATGTATATAGGTGTATATATGTGTGTGTTTGTAACTGGTTAGATTAGAAGGCTGGAGGAGTTCCTGAGTTATCTTGAAGATCACATTTGATTGCAGTATGTTATATATCACTATAAAATATTTCTAGCTTCATTAATGTTTTATAGTTGTTATATTATTTGGTTGCTTATTTACTATATCACAGGCATAAAAGAATTTTCTATTTTTTAATTTTAATACTGTCCCAATTAAATCTATACTTTCTCGTTGTGCTCCTTTTTATATCCATGTGTGTATTAGGCTTATAAATTGTTCCTATACATTAATAGTTACATATGCCTTTCTGCAATGTCATATTTATCTTAGCTCTTTGTATATTTCTCTCATCAGTAGCTAGTGTTCATTTGTATATTAGGTTCCTGCTAATGGTCTTTTAATTTCACTGCTTAGATCTCAAGGATGAAAGACATTCCTACTTGATTGGAATAGATGTTATCTTACTATACAATATTAATGCTATCTGCTTTACTATTTCACAGCTATTATATTAATTTATTCTGGTGTGTATTTACTATATTACAGACAGGAAATCTTTTTGTGTTTGTTGATCATATTTTAGAAGTTTTATCTTCCAACCTGTTTACAGATTTCTTATATCTTTTAAAACTGGTAATCTTAATATGACTTTTCTTTATTTGATAGCACTGTTTTATATTACAGTTACTGGCATTAAAGAGTCGTTGGTTAATTATTAGTTATTCATTCATTCATTATTTGTTACTTCCAATATCGAGATGTTTATATTAGGTTAATCACAGAGTTGTTTCTATACTGACATAATAAAAGTATGTTATATTTATTATTTTCTGTCTTTCTGGTCATTCTATGATTACAAAAGAGCATGGTCTGAGAGTCTGAGAATCATAGCACTGTGGCGTCTTCACAAGGATTCTGTGAGGCTGATCCCAGTTTGCAGGTGGGAGACTGTTACTACTTGCCTTCTGCAGGTTCACTTCATCAGTGGGCATAACGATAAGCTTCCTTCTGGCTTAGACTAAGCAGCAAGTAAACATGTCAGGGGTGTCCCCGATTAAAACAGTCTGAGTTGATCGATGTCATCAGTTTCAATAAATTTGAGTGCAATCCTATGCATGTTTAGACAGAAAGAAGTCCTACAATTCCCAGCATTCCCCACCAACATGGCTGGCTGGGAACGCTGGGAGTGGTAGGACTTCCCCCCCCCATCTTAACATGCGTGGGATTGCGCCCTCAATCAAGGCTGTGATCTGCATAAAGTTACATGTGACCAACAATAGTTTTGAATTGAAAATGCGTAGTTTGTCTTTGGTGATTGATGTACTCCTGATGCAACAAAATGAGGTGACCAGGAGATGGAAAGTACTGCCGTGCAACGAAAAACAGGAATACTTTCCAGTGTAGGTGGAAAAAATAAAATTAGGCATTGGCTTTGGTCCACACAGGGCTCCACGAATGGGTGCACCGTACCAGTACAAGTCACTTCACAGAACCTACTTCCAGGTGTGTGTGTGGGGGGGGGCATTGGAGTGAATGTCATCTGACTGGCAAGGCCTGCTCAACCAATAAGAGAGCCCCCCCCCCAATCCAGGCTCTCCCCGCCCCCCATTCTCCTTTGATAGAATCCTGGAGGTTTCCTCCCGTGTCTCTACAAAAATCATTCACCTTCTCCCCCCCTCACATTAATTACTTCCTTAGAGCAACAGCCATTAAAGGAACACAGTATTCTCCCTCCCCTGAAGCTGCTGATGGGAAAAGGATGCATAGGAAGCATCCTTCAGACAATGTAGGGTTTTTTTAAGGAACACGCTGCCACAACACATGTATCTGGGTGGACACTGAGCCCATAGAATCCCAGAGTAGTTCTGATTCTGAGGAAGAGCAGTCGCTCCTGGGAGAGGAGCGTGCTCCTCTTTCCCAGGGCCCACAGCTGACGGAGATTCCTCCCACCAGCATTCCTAGATTAGAAAGCAGTCCAGGGAGTGACCGAGCACAGATAGCAGACGTGGTGGATGCGCGACGGAGACGCAGAGAGCGGCGTCAGATGGAGGGCGTGGAAAGGAGGCGTAGTGCCCAGTTGGCGACAGTCCTATGTCGCCTCCTGCCCAACCTGCCAGTGGGCAAAGGCCCCCTCAGGCAAGCCCACAGGCTTGCTTCACCCCCTGCCTACCCCCTCAGGACCTTGGAGACTGCTCTCCCTTGACTTCATCACTGACTTGCCTCGCTCACAAGGTAAGACCGCCATTCTGGTGGTGGTGGATTTGTTTTCCAAGATGGCCCATTTCATCCCCTGCTCTGGGTTGCCCACAGCCAGGGTGACGGCAGAGCTGCTCGTGGCGCATGTTTTCCGCCTCCACGGATGGCCCGAGGGTCTCATTTCCGATAGGGGGGCCCAATTCACTGCCCATTGCTGGAGGGAGCTACTGGCGTTGCTCCATGTGACGCTCCGTCTTTCCTCCGCCCACCATCCACAGACGGACGGTCAGACCGAGCGCACCAATGCGACTCTGGAGCAATATCTGCGCTGTTATGTCAATTACCAGCAAGATGACTGGTTTTCCTTGCTGCCTCTCGCAGAATTTGCTTATAACAATGCCTGCCATGCTTCCACCCGCCACACTCCATTTTTTGCCAATTTTGGTTACCACCCCAAGGCCTTTCCGTCCACCCTAGCTCCCTCTTCAGTGCCTGCGGCCCAGGACTTTTTAGCGGAGTTGCGAGCGGTACACCACCTCTTACAGGACTCCCTCGAGCAAGCCAAGACAGCCTACAAGGCCTCTGCAGACCGGCGGCACCAGCCGGGTCCGTCTCTGCAACCGGGGGACTGGGTTTGGTTGTCCACCCAATACGTCCCCTCTCACTCACCCGCAAGGAAGCTCACGCCTCGCCGCACAGGGCCTTTCCAGGCTACGGCCCAGATTAACCCTGTTGCTTTTCGCCTGGCTCTCCCGCCCTCCATGAAGATCCATCCTGTTTTTCATCGGTCCTTGCTGTCCCCCCTGGTTTCTGGCGACCCTCATCGCTCAGTCGGCTCCCCCCCACCACCAGTGCTGGTGGAGGGGGAGGAGGAGTTTGAGATCGCGGAGATTCTGGACTCCCGCCTTTCTCGTGGCCGCTTGCCATATCTGGTGGACTGGAAGGGGTACGGGCCTGATGAGCGATCCTGGGAACCCGCAGAAAATGTGCATGCTCCGTTGCTGCTGAGGCGCTTCCACCAGCTGTACTCCCAAAAGCCCGGGGCCCCAGGGGAGGAGCAGGAGGGGGGGCCTCATGGGAGCGGGGATGATGTCAGGGTGGACACTGAGCCCATAGAATCCCAGAGTAGTTCTGATTCTGAGGAAGAGCAGTCGCTCCTGGGAGAGGAGCGCGCTCCTCTTTCCCAGGGCCCACAGCTGACGGAGATTCCTCCCACCGGCATTCCTAGATTAGAAAGCAGTCCAGGGAGTGACCGAGCACAGATAGCAGACTTGGTGGATGCGCGACGCAGATGCAGAGAGCGGCGCCAGATGGAGGGCGCGGAAAGGAGGCGCAGTGCCTGGTTGGCGCGCAAACAACGGCTGCGCCCAGGGGATCCAAGGGAAAAGGGGAGGGACTCTCCCTAGTCCTTAAGTTCAGGGGTCTGCCAGTAATTCCCTTTCAAACGGGGACCAACTGTTTCAACTTAGGGCATAGGTACTCTGCTGCTCAGATCTAGTTGCTACCTGTAGAGTTGTTAAGTTGTAAAAGAAGAATAAAGCTTTGAAAGGAATCCCTTTGTCTGTGTCTGGACTTGGCTACTGGATTAGACTGAGAGAGGCCTCCAAGGAGCCCTTGACAACATGGTGGTGAGCACTAGATGAGACAGCTTTAAAACAGGGGTGTTTTCCCTTGAGTCGAAGAGATGCCCAAAGCTGTGAGTTCTGTTTGTAACCTGATTCAGATCGTTTGCATGAATGTGGCAGACACTGGGCCGCGGCTGGCGCACATCTCCCACATCATCCTCGGTTGAGTTTCCAGCCAGTTGAGATGACCCAAACACCGGGGAATGGTGGGCCTGAAATGGTAAAACCAGGACTCCACTCCATCAAAGAATGCGGGCTTAGGGACCATGGGATCTGAAGAAGGCCGTGATTCTGGAGGCACACAACCCCTCATGCCCGTCTTATCTCTACAGCGATAAGGGTTAGGGGTTCACGGCCATTCTCCTGCCTGCGCTGGGCTCTAGACACGTGCTTCTATCACAAATCAGGGACAGGCAAGCAGGCAGCTTGGGTGGCATTGCAGGGGGAAAGTGGTTGGGTGTGGAAAGGGTGAACTACTCTCAGCCATGGCTTCTCTCCTGCAAGCTGGATGAAAACAGAACTAATTTCTTCCCATCTCTGCAAGGAAATCCACCTTCTCTTTGCCCATGGTAGCTCCCCAAACAGCTCTAGGAACATAGGGAGCTACCTTGGGCTTCCACGGAATTGTTTGCAGGGGGGACAAAGCTGGTGTGTGATTGTAATTGACACACATGGCAGTCGCTGCTGCAACATAGCTGTGCGTTCCTTGTGTGTCTGCACACGCTTTGTTGCGTGGAGTCATATCCCATGACGTTTAGAAGGCTGCACAGAGTGGCAGAACATCCTGGCGACTGGTCAGCCCTCATGCAGAGGAGTGTTCCAGTTCCCCTGCACATGGAGTGATACATCCGTCAGCGTGAGGGTCACAAGAGTCATACATCAGCGTGGGAGTCGGAGTGCCTGGTTCGAAAGGGGAGCCGAGATGCAGCGGGCAGAACGGAGACCGGAGGGAGCGGAGGGAGCCAGTGGGATCCTGCCAAGTCTGGACAGACGCTCCAGAGGAAAGACAGGGAAGGGCGTCCTGTCCGCGGGGTCGCTCTGCACGGTAGAGAGTGTCCAGCAGACTAAAACAGGCAGACATGTCCTCAGAAGCGCTGTGGGTGGCAAGACCAGGCTCCAAAAGTAATTTAGCACTGGGGACACGCCATCGTTCCTGGAGCAGAATACTCAAGGTGCTGCTGAAATGGAAAATGAAATCAGCGAGGCCTCCAAAGGAGGAAGTGTTGTAATGCTAGGGGACTTCAGTGACTCCCACATGGGCTGGATACATGCATGTTCCAGTCACAGAACCCTAGAATCATAGAGTCATAGAATAGTAGGGTTGGAAGGGGCTTAGAAGACCATCGCGTCCGACCCCCTGCTCAGTGCAGGAATCCAAGTCAGAGCATCCCTGACAGGTGGCTGTCCAGCCTCGTCTTGAATGCCTCCAGTGTGGGGGAGCCCAGCACCTCCCCAGGTCATTGGTCACTGGACTTAATAGAGCCCTTACCAAGGCCTTTCTCTCTTGGCAGCAAAATACGTTTCTCACAGCACAGAAAGAAGCATCTCTTGGCAGGTAGGAGGTACACAGTGTGAAGAACGACGACTGTGCATTGCTCTAGCTTCTGTCAGTAGCAAGATCTGTGGCCTTCACTGTTTGTGACTACAACTGTGAGAACCAGCGCTCAAACTGTGGAAATTGCCAACTCTCTAGCAAATCAGTGTACTTGTGCTGTTAATTCCTGCATTCAGTCCTGCATATCTATTCTTCTGAATCTAAATCCAAAACACTTCACCCCTTGCACTTTCATAGATTCCGTATGCCCCTGTGCATTTAACAATGAAACAAATCATATATGTCGCCTCCATATACTGCTGTCTATTAAGCAATTAAACCAGATACAGTATTGCATTTGCATGGCACATAAGGAGCAAAAAGACAAAGCGAGAAGAGAACAGTAACCAATACAACAGTGGGATAGAGCATAACGCATAGGATTTCAGATCCAGTGGCACTCCAGTGTACAAATATATCCCACCAGTGACATTTACACTTGCTTAGACCATCTTAAAAATCTCATTCCCATCTCAAGAGCATCATTTCAGCACATGCAGCATCCTTCCACAAACATTCGGTTTAGACTGCCCTTTCTGGTCTCGTGAAGTACCCCTTGCTGATACAGACGGAAGGTGGGGCCCAAGCCGCGGTGCATTTTCAAGCACGTGGCAACACAGGCAGTCCCCAGCCCACACCTCTCCCCCTTCTCAGTGACTTGGCCAGGCATCGCATCGTGATCTTTGCACGGGAGAAGCGGCTGCTGTTGCAGCGGTCAGGGGGACGCAGAGGACTATGCATGCCCTCAGCTGACCCTGAGGGAAGGCATTCGATGACGCAGAGGAGAAAGAAGGTTCGCACCCCCAAAAGGCAGGAGCCGTAGGCACAAAGGCAGATATAAACGCACTTCACTAAAGCAAAACAGAAGCAAAGTTACGGAGCACATTCAGCGCAGTCATGTACTTAATGTGGGGGGTTGGACTCGATGGTCTTGTCGGCCCCTTCCAACCCTGCTCTTCTATGATTCTGTGGCTATTCACATGTCTGCAACTCGCCTAATTCTAGGGGTGTACGAATGGTGGACCTTCAGTGCCGCTTGACTTCCGCACTTTGCGGCCAGTGCTCCATTCCGCCATTCACAAGCCCCCGGAATTCTCCTCTTTTTTTTCCGCTCCAAAAATTACGAAGATAAATCCGTATCGAAAACCATCGTTCCGGTGCTCAGCCGTCTCCATGAGGCTGCATAACTTCTGTAAGAATCGCTATTTTTCGTAAATATTTACTTTTTTTTTTTAATTGAAATCCTCCGTCTCCGTTTCCATTCAGCCAAAACACTTCCTCTTCCTCGGGGCTTCCCAAAAGAAGGCTGTCTTAGGTGTGCTGAGCGATACACTCTTTGTTTAAAGCAACGCTGTTTTAAAGAAAGAAAAAAAACCCTTTAAAATTACCATGCCGGTCCTGGAACACCCACAAACAAGGTGGTGAGTGCAATTCCTTTTGTAAAAAGACTCGCGTATTTATTATTGGAATATACTACACTGCATTCTTATTTAGTGAAATTTTGCAACTCTTTGTGAAGGACGAGAAAAAAGCCGCATGACTGCTGGATCCGCAGGACCTCGCAGCGCCGTTTCGCAGAGGATTCCGTGGCACGGACTGAAGGGAACTCGATCCCATTTCAGTCCGTGGTGGGATTTTCGGACAGCCCTACCTAATTCAAACCATCGTGGCTCCACCCCCAGGGAATAGCTCAACAGGTTCTACCCTCCCCCTACGCTACCACCTCCCCCACCTTTGGGGGGCTACCTTGGGCAAAAGACCTACGCTTTCTGCCCCACACACAGTGTTAGCGCCTCTCGAGATCTTGGGGCCTCCAATTACAAATCAGGGTTAGGGGCAAGGTCCATGTGCACTCACAGGGTATCTGTCCCCCCACAAGGACCTTTGTTACATTTAAGATCCATTTAGCAAGCACTGTGGGCAACCCCCTTCAGGCCACGGGCAGATGTTCCCAGTGTGATGTGATGTTGAGCTTGTCCATTGTCTTCCTCCGCACGTTCACAGGCCTGAGTCAAGACAAATCTCCACACGGCCACAACTTGCCATCGCACCTTTGTCCTGGCTTCCACAGGATGCATTATCTGACACAGGGCCATGCGGTGCAGAAGGCAGGCTTACGTCACCCCAGCCAGCGTTCTTCCTTCCCCTCACCCAGGTGGCCGGATGTCACTCCTACCCTGGTTAGATGTCTTCCACCCTGACAGGTCAGGGTACCGCTTGGGAGGCTGCAAACTCGGGGAGGTCTCGGTCCCCTGAACCCTCACCGGTTGGCGCTTTTTACACAGGGTGGTCAGAGGGGCCGCTGTGGAAGTGAAATTAGGAGGAAAGTGCCGGTGATTTCCAGCCAGCGCCAGGGGGGACAGAACCTGCTCTTCATAGTTGGCAGGGGCCATTGCTGGACGGCCTCTACTTTGGCCTCCACAGGCTTCGAATTTCCACTCCTGGCCTGATGCCTCAAAGAGGTGACCTCCCCCCATCCCAACTGACCCTTGGTGGCTTTGATAGTCAGCCCACTTCTTGCAGGCGCTTCGCCTCTTGTCTCACCAGACCCACGTGGCCTCCCAGGTCGGACTACAAATGGCAACGTCGCCTAGGTAGGCGCGGGCCCAGCCCCTCGGTCCATTCACCAGCCCATCAATGACCTTGCGAACGGTCTCTCACGCTCCCGGCACGCCGGACGGAAGCCCTGTGCAGGAACTCGTGGGTAATAACCAGCACAGCTGGGAAGCCCAGGGGCTCTGGCTCTCTTCAGTAGCCCCCAAGCCAGCATTTCTTGCAATCCCCTGGCCACCGATTCAGCATGCTGTCCGGTAGCCCAGTAGCGGGGAGACTGAATAGGCCGATGGTCTCCGGCCAGAAAGACAACTCAAACAGAAAGACACACGGGAAATCAAACACAGCTTCTGCTTCCACCCTCATATGCTGTAGGAAAAGCCGCACCTGTTGAAGTTCTGCCTGTCATGCGCCTGGTACAGGAGTCCTGGGCCCTCCTCGGCTGGAGGCCGGCCGGAGCCGAATGGCGCCCGAGGCCTCGCAGTGCTGAGGCAAGAGGCAGCCGGGCGGAGGCGAGGAGGCGGAGGCCGCTCCCGGAGGACTGCCCAGCAGCCGAGGCCTGTGTGGGGAGCAGGCCGGCCCGCCGCAGAGGCACCAGTGGGCCTTCCACGGGGGGTGGCGGCCCTGTCTTCCCCAGACCTGTCCCCTTCCCTGGGGGTGGGGTGGGCGACGTTTCCCGGCCCGGGCGGAAGCCCTTCCCGGGCCAGAGGCAGAAAGGGCGGGGGGCACGGAGCGGCCGTGGTGCTTCCCCCTCCCTTCTCCTCAGAGCCACCAGCGCCTGCGAGAAGCGGGGTGACTATCCAAGCCACCAAGGGTCAGTTGGGCTGGGGGGAGGTCACCCCTTTGAGGCATCAGGCCAGGAGTGGAAATGCGAAGCCTGCGGAGGCCGAAGCAGAAGCCGTCCAGCAATGGCCCCTGCCCACTGCGAAGAAGCCGGCCTTGTCGTTCGACCCCGGCGTGGCCCAAGGGGACTCCTATGCTCGCCAGATCTTTGCACGGGAGAAGCGGCTGCTGTTGCAGCGGTCAGGGGGACGCAGAGGACCGTGCTTGCACCCCTCTGACCCCGAGGGAAGGCATTCGATGACGCAGAGGAGAAAGGAGGTTCGCACCCCCAAAAGGCAGGAGCCGTAGGCACAAACGCAGGTATAAACGCACTTCTCTAACGCAAAACAGGAGCAAAGTCACGGAGTACCTTCCGTAAGAATCGCTATTTTTCGTAAATATTTACTTTTTTTTAAAAATTGAAATCCTCCGTCTCCGTTTCCATTCAGCCAAAACACTTCCTGTTCCTCGGGGCTTCCCAAAAGAAGGCTGTCTTAGGTGTGCTGAGCGATACACTCTTTGTTTAAAGCAACGCTGTTTTAAAGAAAGAAAAAAAAACCCTTTAAAATGACCATGCCGGTCCTGGAACACCCACAAACAAGGTGGTGAGTGCAATTCCTTTTGTAAAAAGACTCGCGTATTTATTATTGGAATATACTACACTGCATTCTTATTTAGTGAAATTTTGCGACTCATTTTAAAGGGAAAGAAACCCTTTAAAATGACAGAAAGCCGCACAAAACATCACATGAATTTTAGAACAGATTTCTTTTGAATGGCCAGCTTGGGAAATAGGAGGGAACCAGCCGGACTAGCCCAGCCAGCCTCCCCCTGAGGATTTTGACCAGTCTGGGATGGATAGAGTGACCCGCCCCTAATCTGGCGCAAAATGTCCTGCATATTACGAGAGCGAGAGCAACCACGCTAGCCTTCATGTTGCGGGGGAAATCGTGGAAAGCTGTGAACACGCTGGAGAGGGCTCGGTAATCCTAGCTATTTCTATAGTTGAAACTTGGCTTTCTTCCACCATCCCTGGAGCTCTGTGACAGGCAGAAACTCAGTAGGTGGCCTTCCCCCAGCATTTAGAGGTGGGAACTGCACCTGTTGAAGTTCTGGCTGTCATGCCACTGAAGTACAGTCAGGATATCCACAGCTTCTGCTTCCACCCTCATGTGCTGTAGGAAAAGCTGCACCTGTTGAAGTTCTGCCTGTCATGCGCCTGGCACAGGAGTCCTGGGCCCTCTGCCCCTGCGAGGCACTCGGCGGCGCCTTCCCTTTGTGAGGCCCTCGGCTGGAGGCCGGCTGGAGCCGAATGGCGCCCGAGGCCTCGCAGTGCTGAGGCAAGAGGCAGCCGGGCGGAGGAGAGGAGGCAGAGGAGAGGAGGCGGAGGCCGCTCTCGGAGGACTGCCCAGGAGCCTCTCTTCTCCAGACATGTCCCCTTCCCTTGGGGTGGGGTGGGGGGCACAGAGCAGCCATGGTGTGTCCCCTCCCTTCTCCACGCAGCCACTCCTTTTAAAAAGTGGGGAGATGAACGCAGTCTAAAGGTTTCCCCCTATGCTGTCACGCCAGCCAGCCCCTGCTTTGCTCGTGAACGGGGCAGGAGCAGGAAGGAGAAAGACGGCCACTCTCCTTCCTCTGCCTTAGAATCTCCCACGGAGGGCATCAGCTACACATGAGGGGAGAGTGCCTGTGAGCATGCGCAGAGTACTACCCCTCGCCCGGGAGCCCCTTAGGCCAGCTGCCAGACCTGGAGGTGGTGTGGCGCTTCCAAGGCAAAGGGCGCTGCTTTCGGGCAAGCTCGAGTCCCTCGCTCATCTACGGTTACAAGTTCAGTGCTTGGGATTGAGTGTGTAAAATAGGACAACTGGGGGGGGGGGTGCCCACCCCCAATTTTGAAGCCTCAGGAGGAGGTGCAGATTTAGCACCTCCCTTGGAACCAGCCTGAAGCACCCGTTCCTGCCCTTTCCTCCACTTCGCATTTTGATGAAGAAATTTATTTATTTATTTATGTTTATTTATTAAATTTAGTAAGCGCCCATCTGGCTGGTCACCCAGCCACTCTGGGCAATGTACAACATTAAAACAGTTCAGAACAATAAAATTCAACATTAAAAACATCACATTTCTAAAATTACCCTAACCTACCCCAAATGCCTGCCTGAACAACCACGTTTTCAATGCGTGGCGGAAGATCATTAAAGAGGGGGCACGGTGGAGTTCCCTAGGGAGGGAGTTCCAGAGAGTGGGGGCCACCACAGAGAAGGCCCTCTCCCTCGTCCTCACCAGCCTAGCAGTCCTGGCTGATGGGACAGAGAGAAGGCCATCCGAGGCTGATCTTGTTGAGTGGCCTATCTGGTGTTGCTGGAGGCGCTCCTTGAGATAGGCTGGGCCAGAACTCTATAGCGTTTTCAAGGTCAAAACCAACACCTTGAATGTGTCCCGGAAAACAACTGGTAACCAGTGCAGCTCCTTTAGCACTGTGATCTCACAGGCGGCTGCCTTCAATCAGGCGAGCCGCCGCGTTCGGTACCAGCTGCAGCTTCCGAACCGTCTTCAAGGGTAACCCCACCTAGAGTGCATTACAGTAGTCTAAACAAGAGGAGACCAGGGCATGTACTACCGATGGGAGCAGATGCTTGGGAAGGTAGGGGCGCAGCCGCCGTATCAGATGGAGTTGGTACAGCGCTGTCCAGCTCACAGCTGACACCTGAGCCTCCGTGGACAGCTGGGAGTTGAAAATGACCCCCAGGCTGCGGACCTGGTCTTTCAAGGGTAGCCATACCCCATTCAACACCAGGTCAACATCCCCCAGCCTCCTCTTGTCTCCCACCAAAAGTACCTCAGTCTTGTCAGGGTTCAGCTTCAGCTTGTTCCTCCCCATCCAGCCACTCACCATCTGCAGACATTTGGACGGGGATTCTACGGCCAACCTTGGTGAAGATTTGAACGGGAGGTAGAGCTGCGTGTCATCCGCATACTAAGGACACTGCACCCCAAACCTCCTGATGATAGCCCCCAGTGGCTTCATATAGATGTTAAATAGCAGCAGGGAGAGGATGGAACCCTGTGGCACCCCACAAGTGAGCGGCCACGGGTCTGAAACATCCTCTCCCAGTGCTACCCTGTGGTACCTGCTGGAGAGGAAGGACCACGGTGTCTCCAATGCCCAGCCCCTCCAGGCGGTCCAGGAGGATACCGTGGTCAACGCTATCAAAAGCTGCTGAGAGGTCGAGGAGAACAAGGAAGGACAATTCGCCCCTATCCAGAGCCCTCCTCATATCATCCACCAAAGCGACCAAGACCGTTTCTGTCCCATGCTCAGGCCTGAAGCCATTTTGTGGGAGGGGGACTGACAACAGTAGCTTTCGGAATAGGGAGCAGTTGGCATAACTTGGTCATCTTGAACGCCTCCAGTGGGAGAGCCCCCCCCCCCCAGGTCTCGAGGTCATTGGTTCCATTGTCGTAATGCTCTAACGGTCAGGACGTTTTTCCTGATGTCCAGACGGAATCTGGCTTCCTGTCACTTGTCCCCGTTATTCCTTGCCCTGCACTCTGGCATGGTTGAGATGAGATCCTGGCCTTCCCCTCTGCGGCAACCTTTCACGTACTTGAAGAACGCCATCCTACCTTCTCTCAGGGTGTTTCTGCATTAGGAAACCCCCCCACAAAAATCCACATTCTTTCCAGAGTTTCTTGCGTTTGCTTCCTTTGCAGGATTCGGAAGGGCTCCTTCACACGGCAGACACGTGGTTTGAACTGAGGGAGTGCCTTCCTCCCTCCCTGGCATGTGTGCAAAGGAGGGGGGGGGTGTCTTCTTTCTGTAGCTTAACTTCTGCTGGGGCTTTCTCACAGCCCCCAGGAAACCTCTGACTTACTTCTGAGTAGACTGAAAATGTAAGATTGTGCCCTACGTCTGCAACCCTTGGCACATTTCTGTGGGAGTAAACCCCATTGAACTCAATGGGACGCACTTCTGAGGAGACATACTGTAAGTTCGCCCTGTAATTCTGCAACCGTCATCACACTTACTTGGGCATAAGCCACATTGAACTCAATGGGGTGCTCTGAGTCAACAGAGGATGTTGCTCCTGAGCTGGGTGGGGTGGGGGATCAGATGCGTCTCCCTTCGCTGCAGGGAGGCATCTCACCCTCTTCTCCCTCCAGCTGAGAAACGTGCTCAAGCATTTGCATGGCAGACACCTGGGAAGCGGGGAAAGTCCTTCCTCAGCAAGGCTGGAGCGGAGGCAGGAGGTGCAACCAGCAGGCGATCCTTGCCCTCACGCCTGGCGAATCTGCTCCTGCATGCCCCGCTCCCATCCTCAAGGCCTTCGTCATCCTGACCATGTGCCCCCAGCACCTGAAAACAGATGCCCACAGCAGGCAGGCAGAGCAGTTTCTCCCGCTCCTGGGGAACTTCACGGGGAGGTTATGCCGCTCCTGTTCCATGAGCTGGGAAAAATCCCACGTTGGTTGCGTTTGGGGAAAAGACAGGATAGGATGGGGGAATTGCGGGAGACACCCTGGAGGGTAACGGCATCATCTACGGGGCCCGCAAACTTCTGTGATGGAGCCATCTCAACAGCAGGATAAAAGCTCAGTGTGATGAACACGCCAGGCCTGCAAGGCCAAATACAGGCCTGACATCATGGCCATCCTTTCCTGTGATCAGCTCCGCGGTGGCTGCTGGATGGCCATGACGTCCTGTATCCCTAATGACCTCCAAACACAGCCAGCTTGGAGAACATCGCTCATGGAGACCCCCCCCCCCGAGACATGAAGTGGGGCAGGGGCTGGTTGCATGCATTGGCAGCTGTTTCTAGAAGCCACGAAAGAGAGAGGGAGAGGGAGGGAGAGAGAGAGAGGGAGAGAGAGGCAGGTGGCCACACAGGACACAGAGATGCTGCCCCTTTGTGCACTGACGTCTTTGGCCAGGGCTGGCTTAGTTAAAAATGAGCCTTCACAGCTGCCAGTCCTGGACACTTCTTCGAAGAAAGGTACTGAGGATTTGGAGGAATCCAGACTCTCCACTCCGCTCCACTCCGCTCCACTCTGCCAACTCCCGTCTTAACATGTGATTAGGGATGTCAGAGCATTCCGCCACGGACTGGAATGAGATCAAGTTCCCTTCAGTCTGTGCCACGGAATCCTCTGCGGAGCGGCTCCACAAGGTCCTGCGGAGCCAGCAGTCATGCGGCTCTTTTTTTTGTCAGCTGCACAGAGTCGCAAAGTTTCCGTAAATAAAAACGCAAGGTAGGATATTTCGAAAAGAAATACGTAAGTTTAAAAACAGAAGAAGAATTGTGCTTACCGTCTTGTTTGTGGGTGTTCTTTTTCACTTGAAATCCTCCGTCTCCGTTTACTTTCAGCCAAAACACCTCCTCCTCCCCGGAGGACAGAGTTGCACAGAGTTGGTTCTCCTCTCCATTTTAGCCTCACAACATCACCAACAAGCTGGATGTGGAAATAGAAAGCCTAGCAGGGGGAATAATACTCGTGCAGGTCTCCAGACCGGCACGGTCATTTTAAAAGGTTTTTTCTGTCTTTCTGTCAAACAGCGTTGCTTTAAGCAAAGAGTGCATCGCTCAGGCACACCTAGGGCAGCCTTGTTTTGGGAAGCCCCGAGGAGGAGGAAGTCTTTGGGCTGAAAGTAATTACTGCACGTCTCAGGGCAGGGGAAAATATACCTAAATATCTATGAGAAATAGCCTTTCTTACGGAAGTTATGCAGAATTACGGCTGTCGGTACGGATTTATCTTTGTAATTTTCGGAGCGAAAAAAAGGGTATTCCGGGGGTTTGAGAATGACGGTACAGATAGGGGTGTACGAAGCCCCACTTACCTGGCTCCACCGGGTTCCGCTGGGGGGTGAGGCGCTCCGTCCCTCCCCCCGGAATCCTGGCCGGCCAGCTCCGCTCCACGGGGATTCCGCGGAGTCGCTGGCCGGCTCCACCAGCAGCCGGACATCCGGCCGCTGGCTAGCAGGGATGCAAATGGCGGCGGCCGTAGCCGCCGCCGTTTGTGTCCCTGTAGTGAGCCACGATAGGCTATGTAAAGACTTACGTAGCCTATCACGTCTGGGTTAAAAAAAAAAATGTGTACGCAAATGGCAGTGGCTACGGCCGCAGCCATTTGCGTTTCTTATTGTAGGCCGTCTTAGTCTACGTAAATATTTACGTACACTAAGATGGCAAAAATAAGGGGGAACGGAAATAGCGTCTTTACATAGCCTATCCCGAATGGGGAAAAGCAAAAAAAAAAAAACAGACTGCAAATGGCGGCGGTGGCGGCTGGTTGGAAGTCCAGCCGCCGCCGCCGAAACCACCGCTGGAGCCACCGCCGTCTGGAACATCCGCCCCAGGTAAGTCTCGTCCCGGGGGGGATCTGCGGCAGGCGGGGGGGTGGCAGGCTGTTCCGCCATGGAGTTCGGGGCCCCGAATACACTGGCATTCGGCCTCACCGAGATCCGTGGCGGAATTCTCTGACATCCCTAGGTACGGAGCACTGGCTGCATATTGCGGAAGTCAAGCAGCACAGAAGGTACACAATTCGTACATCCCTACTACTCAAAACGGAACACAGTCCTCCAAATGGGGCCTGGCCAGTGCAGAATGGAGCAGAACTATGACTTCCCACGATCTGGAGACTATGCGTCCGTTCCGTTTGTCCCCCCTACTCCTTTCTCCAAATCCCCCTCTTCTACAGAACCTCTGGCCTTCCCCCTTAGTCCTCAGCAGAAACAGAGTCCAGCTGTGTGAAACGGCACTTGCTCATCCTAATTCCTTGTTTCCAAAGCCCCATCTGCGGATCTCTCTTGGATCACATTCTAGAGTGTGAGCTCCTTGCGGCAGGGACTGGTCTTGTTTGTCACTCTGTTGAGTTTACGCGCATGTAGATTGTACTATAGAAATAATCAAGATCTTGAACTTACTATGATTATAGTGATCTACTATTCTTGTTTAAACACAGTCTCTATATGACTTCTCTATCCAGTCGACAGCTGGTTTTCTCCTGCCAGCTCATAGGACCATGAGAAGAGCTGTGTTAGATCAGGCCAGGGGCCTCTCTGGTACAGCATGCCGTTCCTGCAGGAGCCAGCCAAATCCCCTGAGAAACCCACAAGCAGGACATGGCACAACTGCTCCCTCATTGTTCCTCAGCGCGATGAACCTAGGACTGCCCCTCGAATGTGGAAATGGATCTGGAAAATTAACTTCCCAGAGGCTTACCGAGGGATATCTAGGGAGTCTATGGCAACGGTGAAATGTGAACTCGGGACTTTCTCATTCCTGGCACATAGACCACACAATGCTATTTCATTACTAGCCCCACCCCCCCACCCCCCAATTTACCACAACACGGGAATCAAGAAGATACCAAGAATAAAGGTAATAGGCATGACAGCAACTGGACCCGGCCATAGCTGGTGCCTGCTATTCACATTCACTAACTTGGACTCCGGAAAACTGAGGCAAAACTGAGCCAGTCCAGCGAAAGCCAAAAGGGACTTCATGTGACTATGTTTGAAGCATCTCGGCATCTCAGACCAGGCCTTCCTCTCTGGAGGTCAAGGTGAAGGTCACTCATTGCTGGACAGACAGACGAAGGGCGCCTGGGAAGATGGGTTTTCTACCACGTAGCGTGAGTCACTGAGCACCTCTACACCAGCCCCAAATCCCGCATTCAAAACGGGACTTTCTGCTTCCATTCCAAAGGCAGGATCCCAGCAGACTCCCTTTACACGCGTTTCCCTTTCCCCCTCCCCTCCCGCTCCCCCGATCTGAGTCTTCCCTCTGTTTCACGATCTTGCTCCTCTTAATGCAGCTTTTCCTTTTTCACAGGGGGAACTCAAGTGGAACACAAGCGGGCGATGCGATAGCTCATTACCTCCCATCTATTTCGAAGTGGAATATGGGCCATTGCGTGCAGGAGAGGCCCCGGAGGATAACGCCGTCACCTGCCGGGGCCGCAAACGTGCGTGAGTGAGCAATCTCAGGAGCGGGAGAAAAGCTCCGTGTGAAGACCCACGCCCTCTCCTCCCTGCCCAGCTCCGTTCTGGGCGGCAGCCCTGGGACTGCTCTTCCGCCACACCTTCCGCCGTGACGTCACCTTTCATCATCGTGTTCCGCTCTGGATATGCTCCTTCCGCCCCCACAATCCCTCGGTTGCCATAGGGACGGCAAGGAACCATTTTGCATCATCGCGATTCTCTTGCCTATTCCCTACCGGACGTTTGATCGGTTAGGAGTGTCGGAGTTCGTCTCTCCGTCGATTAGCCAAGGAGTTTCTCCAGTCGCCTTATCTGGACATTTTCTGGCATCATGGCAGGTAGGATATTCGGCCATCTGGGTGTTCAGAAGGAGCCTTCCTTTTCCATGGGGCTGATGGAGACAACAGCTGTGAGGTGATGGGACCACAGTTGGGGAAGGGATAAAGTCTTTGGGCGGGATAGAGCAGGTAAATGCAGGGATGAGGAAACGGAGATAAGGTAAGGCAAGAAGGAGCAAGGAGCCTGCAAGTCCACAGCCACAATGCAGGGCACAATCCAGCAAAATCAGTCACAACTCCGTCCCGGCCGTGCCAGCGAGGCTTTGGTTAGCCACGCTTCAGGATAGCCCCCCGCCAGTCTCCCCCCAGCCCCTTCCGCTCAGGCCAACCGCCAGTCCCTTTGGACTCCCGCTTGCATCATAACATTCTCTGGCCTGGTAGAATCCTGGGGTCGCCATGGGGACAGCCGCCAACCAGTCCGGCAGCCCTCGTGAGCATGCGGCACCAGCAGGAGGAACGTCGTGCCGAAGGTGCTGCAGAGGTCTGCAGGCCAGAACAGGAGCGTCCCAGCGAGACAAGTGGGGCGCAGGAGGGGCCTGCTTTGAAGCGTACCGCAGCCGGGAACTCCCTCACGGGCCGTAGGGGAAGCACCCTTCCTCGACCCTTCGTCCTCCTGCCAGCTGCAGAATCCTCATATCGGCCTCCTTTATGTCTGCGTGTCAGGGACACCGGGACCACGTATGTGAGCACTCAGGACCGCCGAAGTCTGTTCACTGGGCCTGAAGGGCTGACGGGTGCTGAGGCGGACCAGGCGGTGCAGTGGTTAATGCCCCGCCCCCTTGCTTTGTGTTGCAGATCGGGCCCCGAACCCACGGCCACGGGGAGGCTCGAGCTGCCAGCCCCGGAGCACCCCAGAGGGGACTGCCAGCTCTCCGCCCTGCGCCCCCGGAGCCTCCGCACCAGGCCTGAGTGCCGCTGGGCCGCAGCCTCCCGCCCCGGCTCTGCCTCCCCAGCCAGACCCAGGGAGTGCCAGCACCCACAGCTGCCCGTCCCCGGAAACAGTCCAGCTGCAGGGAGGTCGGGGGAGCCAGGATCACGCGCAGACGCCCAGCTCAGCAGCGCTTTCTCCTCCCCTCCATGGGTGGGCTGCAGCTGGCCAGTTCCCCGGGCCTCTCCGTGGGCCACTGGCATCCCAGTTCAGAAGCCTTCCCACTGCCAGCCCCATGGAGCAGCTGTATGCCCACTCCCACCTCCAGCCGGTGGCCAGCCTGCAGCGGGTGCAGGGGCCGCCTGCCAGGCAAGGACAGGTCCGGCAAACCCCTTTCCGGGATGGGGCTGGCCTCTGCCTGTACCGCCGTGCCACCTTGGCGCCCATGCCGCAGGGAGGCAGGAATCCCCCTGCACAGACAGGCAGCGATGTCCCTGGGCCACCAGAGCCGAGCGACAACGTGGTCCTCCAAGAGGTGGAGCCACAAACCACCGTGACGCCAGCTCCAGCCAGCGGGTCTTCCACGGCACCATCGAGACCCGGCATTCTCAAAGCCTCCAAAGCAGGCTCCAAAGGTATGTGCTGATCTTTGCAGAAAGGGGTGGTTCGCGTTTGGTGATTTATTATGACGTTTCTTATCTGCCCAATGACCACTGTTCTCTGGGCAGGTTGCAGACATTTACAAGACCAAAATACCACAACCATGTAGCATACAATACAGATGCTTCAAGGGATAGAATACAATGCGATGCAGAACAACAAACACAGGAATCGATCAAAGAGCCATGAAATCCAGGACTAGGTCCTAAAACGCCTGGAAGAAAAGGGAGGTCTTTGCCTGGCACCGAAAAGATACCAACGCGGTGCCAGGCGAGCCTCTTTGGGGAGCTCCTGCCACCACGGAGAAGGCCCTCTCTCTTGTCACCACCCGTCTAGCTTCGTCTGTCGGGGCACCCACAGAGCCTCCAAAGATGACCTGGGGTCTGAGCAGGCACATAGGGGTGAAGACACAGAATCATAGAATAGTAGGGTTGGAAGGGGTCTACACGGCCATCGAGTCCAACCCCCCGGTCAATGCAGGAATCCAAGTCAGAGCGTCCCCAGCAGGTGGCTGTCCAGCCTCATCTTGAATGCCGCCAGTCTGGGAGAGCCCACTACCTGCCCAGCTCATTGGTTCCATTGTCGTATTGCTCCTGATGTTCAGCCGGAATCTGGCTTCCAGTAACTTGAGCCCATTATTCCGTGTCCTGCCTTCTGGGATACTTCTAGATACTCTGGTGCCAAGCTGTCGAGGGCTTCACAGGTCAACACCAACACTTGGCCAGGCCATCTCTGTCCAGATCGGGTCACAGTTGGTATATCAGCTCCATGCCCCCCTTGCCACGTGGCAAGTCGTCCGTATCTCACTCTCAGTATTTCTCCATTCCTATCTTTCCCTGGCAGGCACCACCCTTGGGGAAAAGCATGTCTCCTGGGCTTACAACCTCCAGGGAGCTCCTGCTCAGCCTAGAACCACGGAGAACCCCAATAGCAGCCAGCATCTCCCTGGCATGTTTCAGGCATCATTTGCCCCTGCCTCGTCCAACGAATGCTCTGAAGGCTCCGCTTCTTCTGGGAGTGTCCCAACCAGCCACAGAGGATTCCAACGTGAGTATTGCACAGCCTGCACCTGGGCCACGGGTTTCCTTTATCATAGGGCAAGGCTGGTCTGGAGGTCCAAGCCTGAACAGCCCCCCATGGCCAATCATCCCTTTTGCTCTGTTCCTATTTTTCAGCGGCAAGCACCTCTGTTGGGAAAGAGCATGAGTCCCGCGGTCACCACCTCCAGGGAGTTCCTCCTCAAAGCCAAACTGGGGAGAATCCAGCCAGCAGCTGCCAGATCTCGGTCACGTTTGGGATGCCTCTGGTCCCTGCTTCACCCACCGAATGCGCTGCAGGACCGGCTTCTTCCAGGAACGTCCCAACCACCGACCCCAGACTGCAAGGTGATTGTTGAGCAAACTAGGGGCTGAGCTCCATGAACGTGTTTTCCTGGCCTTGTAATGCCTGGCTCACCGGCATGTCACACGAGGTACACCCCAAACCTTCCTCCTCCTCATGCGATTTCTCCGTCGACAGTGTTGTTTTCCAAACTCCCATGACGACGTTTTTTCTGGTGCTTGAGATTTTCATGTGCTACATGTGTGTTCCAGCTAGGGATGTATGGAGTTTGTAAAATCTGCGTCGTCTGTATTTCACAAGTTGTGAGGTGCCTTCCGTTCTGTCGGCCGCTCGCGGCCAGAATTGGATTTGTTCCCCATTTCCCAAGTTTGCACAAATGCATACTTGTGCAAATGCACAAATCCCTCCAAAATGTGTAAATTCCCCCCAAATGCACATTTTCATGCTTTCCCCTGTGGGGGAAATGGGCATTTTCAGCCAGTGTTTTTTCTTTTACGGATTTCTCCGGCATCCCTCGTTCCAGCCAAGCTGTAGCGGAACTCTTGCCAGCAGGAGCAGCCGGTAGTGCAGCAGCAAATTCAGAAGTGCAGGGTCCCTTCAGAATGGCCACAGCCACGCCCCTCACAGCCACGCCCCCTCCTGGGATGATGCCACCTTGGAGGATTCTGCAATACAAAGGAGCTTTCAGTCACTTCCTTGGTTTGGAGTATCTGGTCAGAGTAATTCAGAATTATTAAAAGGTCCATTTGCAAAGAAAACGCACACACAAAGTAATGTCCAGCACCTTGCGAGAAAGTATTATTTGGTTAGTCCCTTTTAATTCAAGGAACATGTAATAATACTAATACTAAAAATGTCGCAATCATCGCATATTAATGATGAATGATTATCATTAGGAAGAGCCACTGCAAGCAGGTGTGAAGCAATGCCCCGTGAAAAGAAATGGAACGTCGTCCGCGGTGACCCACAACTCCTTTAAGGCTGCAATCCTGTACACACTTATCTGGAAGTAAATCCCATTGAACACAATGTTACTTACTTCCAAATGGACAAGTAGGATAGCCCTGCAGTCCCACTACAGACCACTCCTTCTTTTCCCACGACAGTATCCCGGGGTGGGCTGGTGGAGAGGCGGCCTTCGGCCCAAGACCTCTCCAGGCTGTTCCTGGAGGGATCGTGAATACTGTTCCAATTCGGTGGATATGTTCCATTTCATGCCTGCCTCATGCCCCGTTTTTTCTCTTGGTCATCACCTTTGCTGCTATCTACGTTTCTCATGGAAGGTTCAGGGTTTTCTGACTGTGCCCTTCGCTGTAGTCTCTGTCTCCTGATGTGGGCTGTTCCCTCGATGGTGAGCAGGGAGCAGGACATGGGGCTCTGCTTTGGGTTGCTCTTTCATCTCCTGTCGGAGTGGGTTCCTTCCAGACCTGCAAGTCCCTGGACTGGGCTTGAAAATTGTGAACGCTCTGCCCATCAACAGGGAGCCTGCGGCTAAGCCATACCTCTTGGAGTTCCTCCGGGAGAAGTCAGGGGAAAACAGCTCACGGTAAGTGTAACAGCTGTGTTTTTACTGGAGATATAACCAACTCACGTCTCAAGGTAAGCCGGCTGAGGTCAGCCCCATGGTCAGCACCGCTTGCAGGAGGAAGGAGGAAGAAGATGGGAAGGGAGAGGGAGAAGACCAGGAGAAGGCAGGAGGACCTCCCAGGGAACCCCTCCCACCTTGCTCAGGTACATATTAGCCCTTCGAGTTCAGGTTCAGTGACTCATGGCCCTAGTCCCTCCAACATAAACTCCACTGAACACATTAGCACTTCCTTCTGAGTAAACACACCTAGGATCCTACTGTCCACCAGAGGGGTTGGGTCCAAACCCAGACCCCCTCCTGAGCCTTGAAGGACAAACTGGATGTGCAAACAAACAGCAGGTGAAAACATTTCACCGCATGATCCCCTCCTACCGCCTGCACATCGAGCCCACTAGAATCCCTCTCCCACACACAGCAAACCGCACGCGTCAGCAAGAGCGACAGACCAAGGCGGCATCGGCCCCCCGCCCGCTGCTGCCACTGCCGTGGCCAGCCCGCCGGGGACGCAGGCAGGCAAGGAGCGGGGACAGGCAGCAGTGTGGGAACACGGGGAGGAAGCTGAGGGGCTGGCTGGCTGGGGACAGTCGAGTGGCGAGGCGTGGCGTGGCGGCTGCTCTGGGGCTGGAAGGCGGAGGAGCCGAGGGCTGAGGAGGAGACTAGGGGCGCTGAGGAGAGGGAAGGGGGCTTAGGTCCCGCCACAGTGCTGACTTCCACACAGAAGGGTCCCTAGTGGAGATCCCCTCCTGGGACCAGGCGTTGCTCCTGAAACCACCCCCAGGAAGATGGCGTGCACATCCCCAATGAGATGAAGGGACGTGTTGCGTGAGCCTAATAAGAGCGTGGGGTCCATGAATACTGGGAGGTTGCTCCATTACTGACCCATGTGGAATGCTTACGTCATACAAGGTACTCCTTTCTTAAAAACACAAAACATTTAAATGCAATGCACGCCATTTCAGGCAACAAATAAAACCCTTTCACCGTAATAGGTATCAGCTGCAACCCATGAATCTCAACCAGAAAACCGCCAATGCAACAGCAGTAAATTCAGACTCCAGCAAAGGAGAAGCAGGAATGCAGCAAGTCTTCTCCTCCTTTCTAATGACTTTCTGTGAGGCCCTAGGCTGGTGGGCCTCCCCGGGAAGCGAACGAGGCGTTCGCCTGCCTTCGTTTGCGCAGAGGAAAGGAAGAACGGAAGATCTCCTTTGGTTGCAGATCACTGATTCCTCTTCATTTCATTCCAAAGGAGGCGAGGGAGTGGCGTCAGACACCCGCCAACGGGCAGATGTCCCAACATCTCTGGAGCTCCAAGACCCAGAAGAATTAAATCAGGTCCCGGCTGAGAACGCTGCGCTGAATGGTGAGTGCCAAAGATTCAGAGGGCGACTCCACACACCTGCCAAGCGGGGCTTGCTTGCGGAATGCCTGTTGGTGCACAGTCTCCCCGAGCTTTTCCCGTCGCTGTCGCAAAGGGCACTACCCCCCTGTGACACATTCCTTGGGCTTTGAGGAATGCAGCTCACCGAGGCCCTTTATTTTGGAAGAGTATTTTTTAAATCTGCAAGTGATGACCACAGATCCAGATCCATAGTCCCAAATCTCCCCTGGAATCAATCCGTTGGACCCTGTGGGTTCACGGGTCTCGTGCTGCTTTGCTCTCTTGCCCAGTCTGGAGGATGTTTCCCTCATTTCATGTCAGGTATGAAAATTGCCCCCCTCTCCAGAAATGAGGACACCCAAGGCGTACATGGGATCAACAGGCAACAGCTTTATTGACCTATCAGAATCGGCAACAGGAGAAAACAGCTTAGCCACCAGCTCACAGCCTTCCAGTACAGGCCCCTGCACCGCAGCGGAGAGCTGGGAGAACAACCCTCCTGCTCTCAACCTGGCCTGGGTGATTCCCCACCTTGCAGCCTCAGGCCCACTCCCTCCCTGCCCACGCAAGACCCGCCAGCAGCACCAATGGGAAGAGAGCCCATCAGCTGCCTTAAATACAGCAACCCCCCCCCCCCGCAGCATGAAGGAGGTGAAAAGGAGCTCCCTGGATGCCAATTGCAAGGCCCCCCCCCGCCCAACGCCCTGCTTAGCCCTGGAACCAGCGACTCCCCCCATGCCACACCACCCACGGAGGGTTGGGCGAGTTGCCATGCGGAGGAATGCTCTGAGCTGGTGGGAGGCAGATCCTCCCGTGTTTCTTCCTGGTCTAGGCGGCAGGGGAAACTCCTCCCACGCTGCACGAGGGGCAGGTGGAGCCCCCTCCGAATTGTGGGAATCGGAGAATTGCTCTCACGTTCTGCCCGCAAAGTAGCAAAGGTTCCTTGTCCTGTAATCATGGGCTCCACTTTCTCTCTCTCTTTCAGGGATGGACACGGTGAATAGGCACTTAGCGGCACAGTGCCTGAAGGCCGGGGCAGCCCCGGTGGATTTGTTTCCCCGGGAGCAAAGATCAGGCCTTAGCCAGAAAAGAAAATGCCCCGATCCTCAGTCCAAAGAGGTGGGCAAACTCCCCAGGATCCCTCCAGAGCCCGGACCTCGCAGGAGCCACCCCCCTTCGAAAGCACCACCAGAGCCTCCCATGAATGGGAAAAGAAAATCAAAGTCAGCCGAAGGAGGACCTTCCCCAAAAAGGCTCCCCACAAGTCTGGACCCAGATCACTCCAGGCCCCCAAGACATCCGGGAACGGGAAGCACTTTGGTACCTGGGGAAAGTCAGGAAGGGCACAAACATGAGGGGACAAGATCTGAGCCTGTGCCATCTGGGGCGACGGGGGAAGAAACAGTCCCCCACAAGACCAAGGAGCTTGGGGAGAGTGCCCCCGTGAAGACTGCCGGGGTGGCCGAGGATGTTTCTCGGCCCCAGCACACCCCGAGGGATCGGGGCTCTGAAGAACATCAGTGTAAATATCAAGGCAAAGACCAGGCAAGGGTGAAGGCCAGTCTCCCTGGGGCGAGGGGGAAAAAGAGAGGCGCCAAGCCGGAGCCGGAGGAAGCCTGGAAGCACGTCCCCAGGCGCAACCTGGCTTTGCCCGTGGCAGAGCCTGTGCAGGGCTTCTCCCCACTGGGGCAGAGCAGAGCTCCATCCCTGCCTCTGCAGAAGCTTCCTCCAGTTCCTTCTCCCCGCGCCGTTCCCCAGACGCTGCTGGCCGCGCCCGAAAGAGCTGTGCCTGCGCTTCCGCCAAGGCCACCATCGTGCTCACTGCCAAAGCCATGTCCAGCCTCACAGCCGCCACCGAGCTCTTTGCCACGGCCGCCACCGAGCTCCCTGCTGAGGCCCCTGCCAAGCTCTTTGCCGAGGCGAGTGCAGGCTTGCGTACCCAGGCCAGTGCCAACCGCTTTGCCACAGCCAGGGCAGACAACCTTGCCAAGAGTGGTGGAGATCTGCTTTCCGAAGCCAGTGCCGACCTCTGGGCCGAAGCCAGTGCCAGCCCCTTGGCCCAAGCCGCTGCCGAGCATAGTTTCCAAGCAGCTGCCCAGGTCATTGGCGAAGCCACCGCCTTGCTCAGTGACTGGGCAACAAGCAACCTCGTTGCCTCAACCGCTGCCACAATCTGTGCACAAGCCGGTGCTGAGAACTATGCTTCACCCGGCAGTGGCGCACCCCTCTCAGCCAAAGCCACCGTCGGCTCAGTTTCCCCATGCCGGCGGGTGGAGAGGGCAGGCCAGGGTGGCGGGCAGAACACCCGGTCTCCCCACCAGGCCAGCTGGTCCCACAGAAAACATCCGGAAGCCAAGCAGCACGAGCACATCCACTCTGGCGACAAGCCAGCCTCCGGGGGACGACCCTCCTGCCTCTCCACCGCACAAGGAGGACACGTCCAACCCGTAGAGGACCCCCCTGGTGGCCTGGAGGCCTCGGAGCCTGTAAGAGAAGAGCAACGGCCCATCCGAGAGATGGTGAGCGGCAAGCCCAGAGGGGCAGGAGCGGGCAGCCGCTGGACGTCGGTGGGGCGAGGGCAGCTTTCCGTGGGGCAGGAGGGAGAAGTGGACATATCCATTCGGCACGGCTGCCCTCAGCATCACCCAGAGGGCAGTTAAATGTATATAGGTGTATATATGTGTGTGTTTGTAACTGGTTAGATTAGAAGGTTGGAGCAGTTCCTGAGTTGTCTTGAAGATCACACTTGATTGCAGTATGTTATATACCACTATAAAATATTTCTAGCTGATTTAATGGTTTATACTTGTCATATTATTTTATTTGGTTGCTTATTTACTATATCACAGGCATAAAATAATTTGCTATTTTTTAATTTTAATACTGTCCCAATTAAATCTATACTTTCTCATTGTGCTCCTTTTTATATCCATGTGTGTATTAGGCTTATAATTTGTTCCTATACATTAATAGTTACATATGCATTTCTGCAATGTCATATTTATCTTAGCTCTTGTATATCTCCCTCATCAGTAGCTCGTGTTCATTTGTATATTGGGTTCCTGCTAATGGTCTTTTAATTTCACTGCTAGCATACCCGGGGTCAATGCGGGGCTCGGGGCACCCTTTATTCGTCTTTCTTCTTCTTTATGGGCTTGTCTTTATTCGTCTCTCATCATCCTAGAACTTGGGTTCATCCAGTGAAAGTGATTGAAAAGAGAGTGGGGACAGAGAAAAGGATGCATAGGAAGCATCCTTCAGACAACACAGGGTTTTTTTTAAGGAACACGCTGCCACAACACGTGGTAGAGAGCACTAGCTGAAACAGCTTTAAAACAGGGGTGTTTCCCCGTGCGTCTAAGGGATGCCAAACGCTGTGGCTTTTGTTTGTACCCTGATTCAGATCGTTTGCATGAATGTGGCAGACACTGGGCTGCGGCTGGCGCACATCTCCCACATCATCCCTGGTTGAGTTTCCAGCCAGTTGAGATGACCCAAACACCGGGGAATGGTGGGCCTGAAATGGTAAAACCAGGACTCCGCTCCATCAAAGAAATCGGACTTAGGAACCATGGGATCTGAAGAAGGCCGTGATTCTGTAGGCACACAACCCCTCAGGCCCGTCTTATCTCTACAGCGATAAGGGTTAGGGGTTCATGGCCATTCTCCTCTCTGCACTGGGCTCAAGACACGTGCTTCTATCACAAATCAGGGACAAGCAAACAGGCAGCTTGGGTGGCATTGCAGGGGGAAAGTGGTTGGGTGTGGAAAGGGTGAACTACTCTCAGCCATGGCTTCTCTCCTGCAAGCTGGATGAAAACAGAACTAATTTCTTCCCATCCCTGCAAGAGAATCCACCTTCTCTTTGCCCCATGGTAGCTCCCCAAACAGCTTTAGGAACACAGGGAGCTGCCATGGGCATCCACAGAATTGTTTGCAGGGGGGGCAAAGCTGGTGTTTGATTGTAATTGACACACATGGCAGTCGCTGCGGGACACAGCTGTGCGTTCCCCTTGCGTGTCCGCACACGCTTTGTTGCGTAGTCATATCCCATGACGTTTAGAAGGCTGCACAGAGTGGCAGAACATCCTGGCGACTGGTCAGCCCTCATGCAGAGGAGTGTTCCAGTTCCCCTGCACACAGGAGTGATACATCCGTCAGCGTGAGGGTCACAAGAGTCATACATCAGCGTGGGAGTCGGAGTGCCTGGTTCGAAAGGGGAGCCGAGATGCAGCGGGCAGAACGGAGACCGGATGGAGCGGAGGGGGCCAGTGGGAACCGGTCAAGTCTGGACAGACGCTCCAGAGGAAAGACGGGCGGACGTCCTGGCCGCGGGGTCGCTCTGTAAAGTAGAGTGTCCAGCAGACTGAAAGAGGCAGACATATCCTCAGAAGCGCTGTGGGTGGCAAGACCAGGCTCCAAAAGTAATTTAGCACTGGGGACACGCCATCGTTCCTGGAGCAGAATACTCAAGGTGCTGCTGAAATGGAAAATGAAATCAGCGAGGCCTCCAAAGGAGGAAGTGTTGTAATGCTGCGGGGTTTTCAGTGACTCCCACATGGAGGGAAACATGCATGTTCCAGTCACAGAACCCTAGAACCATAGAGTCATAGAACAGTAGGGTTGGAAGGGGCTTAGAAGACCATCGAGTCCAACCCCCTGCTCAGTGCAGGAATCCAAGTCAGAGCTTCCCTGACAGGTGGCTGTCCAGCCTCGTCACGAATGCCTCCAGTGTGGGAGAGCCGCCCGCCTCCCCAGGTCATTGGTCCCCTTGTCGTATTGATCTAACAGTCAGGACGCTCATCTTCATCTTCGCAGGGATGGTAACACGTTGAGCTTTACATCACCCTCACAGGGTGGGAAGATATGGTGATTCAGTCATCTTTATGGACTCTGGACATCCCCTCCGCCTCCACGTTGGCTCTTCCCTTGATATGGGTCACCCAGAAAGCGTAGTCTGGCAGCGCCAAACTCCACCGCAACAGCGCTACATCAACCCACTGGGGGAGGTGATCCAGAGGTACAGACTGCAGGGTCGCCAATATGCGGGTGTCACCCAGGTCCTCTCTCCTGTTCATCCAGTCCAGGTGAGGCAGGGGATGTGCTGAACCTGTGCCTGGCTGCAGAAATAGACGGGATGAGTGCCAATCAACGGAGACTCAATCCAGATACGACAGAGGTTCTGTTAGCGGGTGGTTCTTCTGCCCAGTTGAGTGATATTCACCTGTGCTGGGGGGGCTGCGCTCCTCTTAACCGATCAGGTCTGTAGTTTGAGGGTGCCCTTCGATCCAGCACTGTCATCGGAGGCACAGGTGGCCAGGGGAGTGACGGGCGCCACACCTCGGGGCGGGTTGTCTGAGCAGGGGTGCACCTTCCCCCTCTCAGACGAGAACAGGCAACAGGCCAATCTGCTGAGGACTTCATAGAGCCTTTACCAAGGCCTTTCTCTCTTGCCAGCAAAGTACGTTTCTCACAGTACAGAAAGAAGCATCCCTTGTCAAGTAGGAGGCACGCAGTGTGAAGAGCAACCACTGTGCATTACTCCAGCTTCTGTCAATAGCAAGATTTGTGGCCTTCACTGTTTGTGAATACAGCTGTGAGAACCAACCCTGAAAGTGTGACAATTGCCAACTCTCTAGCAAATCGGTGTACTTGTGCTGTTAATTCCTGCATTCAGTCCTGCATATCTCTGGGGTTTAGACTGCCCTTTCTTGTCTCATGAAGTACCCCTTGCTGATACAGACGGAATGTGGGGCCCAAGCCGCGGTGCATTTTCAAGCACGTGGCAACACAGGCAGTCCCCAGCCCACACCTCTCCCCCTTCTCAGTGACTTGGCCAGGCATCGCATCGTGATCTTTGCACGGGAGAAGCGGCTGCTGTTGCAGCGGTCAGGGGGACGCAGAGGACCATGCATGCCCTCAGCTGACCCTGAGGGAAGGCATTCGATGACGCAGAGGAGAAAGAAGGTTCGCACCCCCAAAAGGCAGGAGCCGTAGGCACAAAGGCAGATATAAACGCACTTCACTAAAGCAAAACAGAAGCAAAGTTACGGAGTACATTCAGCACAGTCATGTACTTAATGTGGGGGGTTGGACTCGATGGTCTTGTCGGCCCCTTCCAACCCTGCTCTTCTATGATTCTGTGGCTATCCACATGTCTGCAACTCGCCTAATTCTAGGGGTGTACGAATGGTGGACCTTCAGTGCCGCTTGACATCCGCACTTTGCGGTCAGTGCGCCATTCCGCCATTCACAAGCCCCCGGATTTCTCCTCTTTTTTTTCCGCTCCAAAAATTACAAAGATAAATCCGTACCGAGTACCGTAATTCCGGTGCCCAGCCCTCTCCCTGAGTCTGCATAACTTCCGTAAGAATCGCTATTTTTCGTAAATATTTACGTGGGGTTTTTTTTATTGAAATCCTCCGTCTCCGTTTACTTTCAGCCCAAACACTTCCTCTTGCTAGGGGCTTCCCAAATGAAGGCTGTGTGAAGTGTGCCTGAGCAATAAACTCCTTGTTTAAAGCAACAGTGTTTTAAAGAAAGAAAGAAACTTTTAAAATGACCATGACGGTCCAGGACCAGCATGGTCATTTTAAAAGGTTTTTTCTTTCTTTAAAACAGTTTTTATTTACGAAAATTCCTCAACCCTGTGCGGACGATGAAAAAAAAGCCGCATGACTGCTGGCTCCGCAGGACCTCGTGGCGCTGTTCCGCAGAGGATTCCGTGGCACGGACTGAAGGGAACTCGATCCCATTTCAGTCCGTGGCGGGATTCTCTGGCAGCCCTACCTAATTCAAACCATCGTGGCAGCTCCACCCCCAGGGAATAGCTCAACAGGTTCTACCCTCCCCCTACGCTACCACCTCCCCCACCTTTGGGGGGCTACCTTGGGCAAAAGACCTACGCTTTCTGCCCCACACACAGTGTTAGCGCCTCTCGAGATCTTGGGGCCTCCAATTAAAAATTCGGGGGAGGGGCAAGGTACATGTTCACTCAAAGGGTATCTGTCCCCCCACAAGGACCTTTGTTACATTTAAGATCCATTTAGCAAGCACTGTGGGCAACCCCCTTCAGGCCACGGGCAGATGTTCCCAGTGTGATGTGATGTTGAGCTTGTCCATTGTCTTCCTCCGCACATTCACAGGCCTGAGTCAAGTCAAATCTCCACACGGCCACAACTTGCCATCGCACCTTTGTCCTGGCTTCCACAGGACGCATTATCTGACACAGGGCCATGCGGTGCAGAAGGCAGGCTTACGTCACCCCAGCCAGCGTTCTTCCTTCCCCTCACCCAGGTGGCCGGATGTCACTCCTACCCTGGTTAGATGTCTTCCACCCTGACAGGTCAGGGTACCGCTTGGGAGGCTGCAAACTCGGGGAGGTCTCGGTCCCCTGAACCCTCACCGGTTGGCGCTTTTTACACAAGGTGGTCAGAGGGGCCGCTGTGGAAGTGAAATTAGGAGGAAAGCGCCGGTGATTTCCAGCCAGCGCCAGGGGGGACAGAACCTGCTCTTCATAGTTGGCAGGGGCCATTGCTGGACGGCCTCTACTTTGGCCTCCACAGGCTTCGAATTTCCACTCCTGGCCTGATGCCTCAAAGAGGTGACCTCCCCCCATCCCAACTGACCCTTGGTGGCTTTGATAGTCAGCCCACTTCTTGCAGGCGCTTCGCCTCTTGTCTCACCAGACCCACGTGGCCTCCCAGGTCGGACTACAAATGGCAACGTCGCCTAGGTAGGCGTGGGCCCAGCCCCTCGGTCCATTCACCAGCCCATCAATGACCTTGCGAACGGTCTCTCACGCTCCCGGCACGCCGGACGGAAGCCCTGTGCAGGAACTCGTGGGTAATAACCAGCACAGCTGGGAAGCCCAGGGGCTCTGGCTCTCTTCAGTAGCCCCCAAGCCAGCATTTCTTGCAATCCCCTGGCCACCGATTCAGCATGCTGTCCGGTAGCCCAGTAGCGGGGAGACTGAATAGGCCGATGGTCTCCGGCCAGAAAGACAACTCAAACAGAAAGACACACGGGAAATCAAACACAGCTTCTGCTTCCACCCTCATATGCTGTAGGAAAAGCCGCACCTGTTGAAGTTCTGCCTGTCATGCGCCTGGCGCAGGAGTCCTGGGCCCTCTGCCCCTGCGAGGCACTCAGCGGCGCCTTGCCTTTGTGAGGCCCTCGGCTGGAGGCCGGCTGGAGCCGAATGGCGCCCGAGGCCTCGCAGTGCTGAGGCAAGAGGCAGCCGGGCGGAGGCGAGGAGGCGGAGGCGAGGAGGCGGAGGCCGCTCTCGGAGGACTGCCCAGCAGCCGAGGCCTGTGTGGGGAGCAGGTCGGCCTGCCTCAGAGGCACGAGCGGGCCTTCCACGGGCGATGATGGCCCTCTGTTCCCCAGACCTGTCTCCTCCCCTCGGGGTGGGGGACATTTACCCGGCACGGGCGGAAGCCCTTCTCGGCTCCTTCCAGGGTCAGAGGCAGAAAGGGCGGGGGGCACGGAGCAGCCTTGGTGTGTCCCCCTCCCTCCTCCACGCAGCCACTCCTTCTGTTAAGAGTCGGGGAGACGAATAAAGTCCAAAGGTTTCCCCCTAAACTGGCACGCCAGCCAGCCCCTGCTTTGCTCGTGAACGGGGCAGGAGCAGGAAGGAGAAAGACGGCCGCTCTCCTTCCTCCGCCTTAGAATCTCGCACGGAGGGCATCAGCCACACGTGAGGGGAGAGTGCCTGTGGGCATGCGCAGAGTACTATCCCCCGCCACGGAACCACTTTGGCCAGCTCCCAAAGGCAAAGGGCGCCGCTCTCGGGCAAGCTTGAGTTCCTCGCTCGTCTACGGTTACAAGTTCAGTGCTTGGGACTGAGTGTGTAAAATAGGACACCCGGGGCGGCGAGGTGGCCCCCCAGTTCTGAAGTGCCAGGAGAAGATGCAGACTTAGCACCTCTCTTGAGACCAGCCTGAAGCACCCCTCTCTGCCCTTCCCTCCACTTTGCATTTCAATGAAGAAATTTATTTATTTATGTTTATTTATTAAATTTCTTAAGCACCCATCTGGCTGGTCACCCAGCCACTCTGGGCAATGTACAACATTAAAACAGTTCAAAACAATTAAATTCAACATTAAAAACATCACTTTTCTAAAATTACCCTAAACCACCCCAAACGCCTGCCTGAACAACTACGCTTTTAATGCATGGCGGAAGCTCATTAAGGGGGGCCATGGTGGAGTTCCCTAGGGAGGGAGTTCCACAGAGTGGGGGCCACCACAGAGAAGGCCCTCTCCCTTGTCCTCACCAGCCTTGTCCTCACCTCATCAGTCCTGGCTGATGGGACAGAGAGAAGGCCATCCGAGGCTGATCCTGTTGAGCGGCCTGTCTGGTGTTGCTGGAGGTGCTCCTTGAGATAGGCTGGGCCGGAACCGTATAGGGTTTTCAAGGTCAAAACCAACACCTTGAATGTGGCCCGGAAAACAACTGGTAACCACTGCAGCTCCTTCAGCACTGTGATCTCGCCAGCGGCTGCCTTTAATCAGGCGAGCCGCTGCATTCTGTATCAGCTGCAGCTTCCGAACCTTCTTCAAGGGTAACCCCACCTAGACCGCATTGCAGTAGTCTAAACGAGAGGAGACCAGGGCATGTACTACCGATGGGAGCAGATGGTCGGGAAAGAAGGGGCGCAGCCGCCGTATCAGATGGAGTTTGTACAGCGCTGTCCAGCTCACAGCTGACCCCTGAGCCTCCATGGACAGCTGGGAGTCAAAAATGACCCCCAGGCTGCGGACCTGGTCTTTCAAGGGTAGCCGTAGCCCATTCGACACCAGGTCAACATCCCCCAGCCTCCTCTTGTCTCCCACCAAAAGTACCTCGGTCTTGTCAGGGTTCAGCTTATTCCTCCCCATCCAGCCACTCACCGTCTGCAGACATTTGGACGGGGATTCTACGGCCAACTTGGTGAAGATTTGAACGGGGGGCAGAGCTGTGTGTCATCTGCATACTAAGGGCACTGCACCCCAAACCTCCTGATGATAGCCCCCAGCAGCGTCATACAGATGTGAAACAGCATCGGGGAGAGGATGGAACTCTGTGGCACCCCACAAGTCAGTGGCCATGGATCCGAAACCTCCTCCCCCAGTGCTACCCTGTGGTACCTGCCGGAGAGGAAGGACCAGAACCACCATAATACGGTGTCTCCAATGCCCTGCCCCTCCAGGCGGTCCAGGAGGATACCGTGGTCAACGGTATCAAAAGCCGCTGCGAAGTCGAGGAGAACAAGGAAGGAGCATTCGCCCTTATCCAGAGCCCTCCTCACATCATCCAGCAAGGCGACCAAGGCCTTTTCTGTCCCATGCCCAGGCCTGAATCCCGGCTGAAATGCATCCAGATAATCGGCCTTTTCCAAGTGTGCCTTCAACTGCAGCGCCATCACCCGCTCAATCACCTTGCCCCAAACTGGCAGATTCGAGACTGGGCAAAAGTTGTTCAGAACTTGGGGATCCAAGGAGGGCTTCTTTAAGAGCGGTCTTATCACTGCGTCCTTGAGGGCTGATGGCATCACTGCCTCCTCAAGGGAGGCGTTCATCACCGCCCTGATCCCCTCACCCAGCCTCTCTCCGCAGCTCATAATGAGCCAAGATGGGCAAGGAGCAAGGATACAGGTGGTCGGCCTTACAGATGAAAGCACCTTGTCCACTTCCTCAGAAGGAAGAAGCTGGAACCGATCCCACAAAACCGGTTTGCCACAGACCGCCTCTCGCTCACTAACTGTATGCACAGCGCACGGAGTAACACTCCTAATCCGATCACTTTCATCCACAAAGCGCCTTGCCAAGGCCTCACAGCAGGAGGCCTCAGAATGCTCCAGCAGTTCTGGAGCAACTGGACCGACCAGGCTCCGGACCACTTGGAACAGCCTCCTGGGACAGCACTCTGCAGACGCGATAGAGGCAGCATAACATTCCGTCTTTGCTGCCTTCACCGCCACGTGATAGGCTGAAGATACAGCTGTAGCCCGTGTCCGATCGCCTTTGGAGCGAGACGTCCGCCACCGGCGCTCTGGCCGTCTCACCTCCTCTTTCAGCTCGTAACTGCGGATTGAGGCATGGTGCAGCCCGAGCCCTGTGTGTTTGTTTCTTTATGAAAAGTATTCATTCACATTCCATTTTTTAAAAAATGCTCAAGGTCTTCAAGTTTTGTAAAACAACAACAACAACAACACACGCACCTTTCCTCAATATTAAGATTACGACTTTGTGAACAGACCACTGTTAAAGAAGCCCTCCTTGGGTCCCCGAGATGTGAACAACTCTCGCTCGGTCTCGAATCTGCTGTTTGGGGGCAAGGGGATTAAGCCGATGGTGGCGTTGCAGTTGCAGGCACACTTGGAAGAAGCTGATTATCTGGATCCATTTCAATCGGGCTTCAGGCCTGGGCATGGGACAGGAACGGTCTTGGTCGCCTTGGCGGATGATATGGGGAGAGCTCTGGATAGGGGAGAATGCTCCTTCCTTGTTCTCCTCCATCTCTCAGTGGCTTTTGGTACTGTTGAACATGGTATCCCCCTGGACGGGTAGGGCATAGGGGACACCATATTACAATGGTTTCGTTCCTTCGTCTCTGGCAGGTACCAGAAGGTAGCACTGGGAGAGGAGGTTTCGGACCCTTGGTGTCAAGGGCTCCTTGGAGGCCTCTCTCAGTCTAATCCAGTAGCCAAGTCCAGACACAGACAAAGGGATTCCTTTCAAAGCTTTATTCTTCTTTTACAACTTAACAACTCTACAGGTAGCAACTAGATCTGAGCAGCAGAGTACCTATGCCCTAAGTTGAAACAGTTGGTCCCCGTTTGAAAGGGAATTACTGGCAGACCCCTGAAATTAAGGACTGGGGAGAGTCCCTCCCCTTTTCCCTTGGATCCTCTGGGCGCAGCCCTTGTTTGCGCGCCAACCGGGCACTGCGCCTCCTTTCCGCGCCCTCCATCTGGCGCCGCTCTCTGCGTCTGCGTCGCGCATCCACCAAGTCTGCTATCTGTGCTCGGTCACTCCCTGGACTGCTTTCTAATCTAGGAATGCCGGTGGGAGGAATCTCCGTCAGCTGTGGGCCCTGGGAAAGAGGAGCGTGCTCCTCTCCCAGGAGCGACTGCTCTTCCTCCGAATCAGAACTACTCTGGGATTCTATGGGCTCAGTGTCCACCCTGACATTTGGCTGCTCGCTTGCAGGCTGCCACAGGGTTCTATTCTCTCCCCAATGTCATTTAACATCTATGTGAAGCTGCTGGGGGCTATCATCAGGAGGTTTGGGGTGCAATGTCAGCAATATGCAGATGATACGCAACTCTGCCTCTCATTTAAATCCTTGCCAAGGTTGGCTGTAGAAACCCTGTCCAAGTGTCTGGAGTCAATGAGTGGCTGGATGGAAAGGACCAAGCTGAAACTGAACCCCGACAAAACCGAAGTACTTTTTGTGGGAGACAAGGGGACATTGGGGGAGGTTGACCTGGTGTTCAATGGGGTGTGACTGCCCCTGAAAGACCAGATCCATAGTCTGGGGGTTATTTTAGACTCCCAGTTGTCCATGGAGGCTCAGGTGTCAGCCCTGAGCTGGACAGCGCTGTACCAACACCATCTGATATGGCGGCTGCACCCCTATCTCCCTAACCATCTGCTCCCATCAGTAGTTCATGCCCTGGTCTCCTCTCACCTAGACTACTGTAATGCACTGTATGTGGGGTTGCCCTTGAAGACAGTTCGGAAGTTGCAGCTGGTGCAGAATGTGGCGGCCCAGCTAATTAACATCGGGAAGATCACATCACTCCAGTGCTGAAGGAGTTGCACTGGTTACCAGTTGTTTTCTGGGCCCGATTCAAGGTGTTGGCATTGACCTTTAAAACCCTATATGGGTCTGGCCCAATCTATCTTACGGAGCACCTCCAACAACACCAGAGATGCCACTCAATGAGATCTGCCTCGGTAGGCCTTCCGTCTGTCCCACCAGCCAGGACAGCTAGGCTGGTGAGGACTAGGGATAGGGCCTTTTCTGTGGTGGCCCCCACTCTGTGGAATTCCCTCCCTCGTGACCTCCGCCATGCACCCTCTTTGATGAGCTTCCTCCAGGCTTCGAAAACCTGGCTGTTCAGGTGCGCATTTGGGGTTGGTTAGGGGGTTGGGGTTTTTTTTAGAGCAATGTTGTTTTGTTCAGTTGATGATGTAAATTTGTTGTATTTTGTGTTGTTATTTGTATTGTACGCTGCCTAGAGTGGCCGGGTAGCTGGCCAGATGGGCGGCTAATAAATAAAATAAATACATAAAATATGAAGACCATTTTAAAGACTACTTTTATAATATCGCTGGCTATTCCCTTTTCCCCACGAAAGAAAAAATGAAGCATATCTATCATTCTGTTTCTTCCAAAATCACACCTGCACCAGAAGCCCTCTGGGTGGCCCTGCAAAGCTGACCAGGGGGTTGGGGCAACAAAGGCACTCCTTGCCCAGGGCGCTATTTATCCTGGGCCGGCCCTGGATCTGCACATCATTTACTTGACTTTACTTCTGGCTTTCTGAGGAACGCTGGCAAACCCTGAAGTGGCTGATGAGACTGGAAGGAAAGACGGCATATGGGCGTGGCGAAGACAAAGCAGGAGTTCAGTAGGGGTTGCTGACTTTTGAAGTGCCTTTTCCTCCTGCTGACAGCTGCACCACTGCTGCCTTTCCAGCATTTTTATTCAATCCAGAGTAAACAAACACTTGGCCAAAGTGGAGAGCAAAAGCCTGAGTCGGCTTGCCATCTTGGCTTCTGGGTGCCCAGGCAGCAAACTCTGTAGCCCCTCCAGGAAGGGGCAGGTGGAAACAGTCAGCACAGCTGGCTCAGGACCTGGGGGCCCGGTCCTGCAGGGACTGGGGGTCCGCCAGGCAGCAGGCCACAGGGAAGGACTGGTGGTGGTGGCGGCGGCGGCGGCGGCGGCGGCGGCAGGCCCAGCTGCAGTACATTAAATTAAGCACAAGATGGAAAACATCCCAGACCTGCTGGTGCTTCGTTTCCAAGGATGTTTGGGGGAGAGGATTGCTGCACTAGCAGCCCCATCACGACTGCAGGACCACGTCCGTGTGGCTGAAGATTGTCCGGTTCCTGGACTCAGCGAATTCCAGGTCTGAGGGTGAGCAGCCTCCCCCGCCCCCCTTCTCCTCAGGTCGCCTGTCGGTCTCCCGTTTTGCAAAGGAGGGGAAACCTTCCCTGCTGCGAGGGGTCTTGCCACAGCATTGGCAGCAGGTGATGCACGAGAAGGAGCGACACTGGTGCTGCGGCTGCTGGGCAGGCGGGGAGGCGGCGTGGGCAAGGGGCTGCTCCCCCGGTGTGCTGCGGGGCCACCGGGGTGTCTGCTGGGGTAGCAAGGAGGTCCGGGGCCAGCCTGCCTTCCCGTTGCCACAGGAGGACCTGCCCATGCGGTCACTCCCTGGACAGAACTTTCTCCGCAAACACCGCGCTCTCCAAGGGAGCTGGTTCCCGCATTTTGGGAGGGGAGGGGGCCGTGGCTCCGTGGCGGAGCACCTGGTTTGCATGCGGAAGGGGCCAGGTTCAGTCCCCGGCCTCTCCAGGGAGGGCCGGAATCCCCTGCCTGGAACCCTGGAGAGCCACTGCTGCCAGTCAGCCTCGACAGCACCGGGCTAGGTGGCCCCAGGGTTTGACCCGGGATAAGACAGCGTCCTATGTCCCATTTCAGGCACCCGTCTTCAAAGGGGGGCTCATCTAATTCTCTGCAGGGCTGAAAGCGGGGGGGGGCTCTCGGGGATCGGGTGAGGGGAGGGCAGGCATTGTGAGGGCACTTGTGTTCCAGGGGCACGGGCTAAGCAGAGGCTGAAACCCCGTGTTCGCCCCCCGCGAAATGGGCACGGAACGGAGCACCTACCTGCTGCCGTCCACGCTGCATTGCGAATGGCGGCCGCAGACGTCTTCCATATAGACGTGATAGGCTACGTAAATAATTACGTAGCCTATCACGGCTAACGCAGGGAAGCCATTTGCGTCCCTGTGGAAGCCGTGATAGGCTGTGTAAGTATTTATGTAGCCTATGACGGAAAAAAAAGGGAACGCAAATGGCGGCGGCTATGGCGGCCACCATTTGCGTTCCCTTTTTTTTTGCCGTGATACCCTACGTAAATATTTACATAGGCTATTACAGAAAAAAAAAAAAGAACGCAAATGGCGTAGTGGCCACCATTTGCGTTCCTTTTTTTTTTTTTTACCGTAATAGGTTACGTAAATATTTACGTAGCCTATTACTGTAAAAAAAAAAAAGGAACGCCAATGGTGGCCACTACGCCATTTGCGTTCTTTTCTTTTCTGTAATAGCCTATGTAAATATCACGGCAAAAAAAAAAAGGGAACGCAAGTGGCAGCTGCTGTAGCCGCTGCCATTTGCGTTCAGTATTTTTTTTTTTTTGCTGTGGTAGGCTACGTAAATATTTACGTAGCCTATCACGGCTATATGGAAGAAGTCCCAACATATAGGGACACAAATGGCGGTGGCTACGGCAGCTGCCATTTGCGTCCCTGCAGGCTATCCACCGGCCGGATGTCCGGCTGCAGGCAGCCCCGGAGGACAGCTCTGCGGAATCTCCGTGGAGTGGAGCCGGCTGGAGAGAATTTTGGGGGGAGGGATGGAGCGCCTCCCCCCCACCGCGAATGCCACCCTTCGAAAAGGTAAGTGACTTTCGTACATCCCTACCTCTCTCATAGGGGAGATGCTCCAGCCCCTTCATCATGTTAGTTGCCCTTTTCTGCATGTCTTCCAGCTCTGCAATATCTTTTTTTTAGCCGTGGTGACTAGGGATGTACGAAAGTAAATATTGGGGGGGGGGGATTACACCACATACCCCATGTTGAGCTCCCTGCATGAGAGGCGAAATATGTAATCAGTAAGCAAAACACTACCATCCCCAACAAATATTTAGAAAAGTAAATATTTATGTAGGCTAGAACGGTGAAAAATAAAGGAACGCAAATAGAGCCCACTACGCTATTTGCGTTCCCCTTTTTTTCGCCGTTTTATCTTACGTAAATATTTACGTAAGATAAATCGGCGAAAAATAGGGAACGCAAATGGCGGCTGCAGTAGCCGCCGCCATTTGCGCACACTGTGGGTTTTTTGTAAATTCTTACGTAGCCTATCACAGCTGCAAGGATGGCAATGGTGGTGGCAGAAGCCCAGCCGCAGCCGGCCAGGAGACCATCCGCCGCTGGAGCCGCCGCTGGAACCGCTGCCGCTGCCAAATCTGCCGCAGCCGCCCCAGGTAGGTGCCATCCCGGGGGGATTCCGCTGGGGGGCGGGGGGCAGGAGGCTGTTCCGCCACGGATTTCGGGGGGCTGAATGCACTGGCACTCACTCACTGAAATTCGCGGCGAAATTCTCCGCCATCCCTACTTGTTACCAGACAGGGAAATGGAGGTTGCAGGGGAGCGCTGCCTCCAAAGCTTCCCCCGATCTAAATAAGAGAATAATGGCAGCCAGTTCTAACTGGGATTCTACTTGGTGACACAAACTCTTTCCTACCCGTGCTCAAATATGGCCTGGTATCTTGTGCTTGCTGAATCGTTCCCCTGTTTTTCGGTGCTGGCTCCCTTTGTCTGACGGTTGCCATGCTCCCAGTGGGAATATTAGGGTGTTGGAAGTGTTGCCATATGTCCTTGGAAGGCCCGCTAAACAAGAGCCATCTTGCTCCAACAGGGAGGGGATGAAGATGTCTACGGTGAAGTACGGCATGAGGCGTCTGCCGATGACATGGAAGGAGATGAGGCGGTTCTTCGCTGCACCCTTTCAGCCCATGTGAGTCATCCAGAGGGAAACAGGGAGCTTTTGCCATTTTGTAGGAGGGGGGCTGACAACAGTAGCTGTCAGGATAGGGAGCGGTCAGCATAACTTGGGCATCTTGAACGCCTCCAGTGGGAGAGCCCCCCAGGTCCCCAGGTCATTGGTTCCATTGTCGTATTGCTCGAACAGTCAGGACGTTTTTCCTGATGTCCAGCCGGAATCTGGCTTGCTGTCACTTGACCCCGTTATTCCTTGCCCTGCACTCTGGCATGGTCAAGATGAGATCCTGGCCTTCCCCTCTGTGGCAACCTTTCAAGTACTTGAAGAGCGTCATCCTATCTCCTCTCAGGGTGTTTCTACATTAAGCAAAGGACCTGCAAAAGTCCACATACTTTCCGGAGCTTCCTGCTTCCGCTTTCTTTGCAGGATTCGGAAGGGCTCCTTTACGGCAATGGCGGCCGTATCGCTGGCGCTCCAGACCTGGCGGTGGGCAAGATCTGGCCAGCAAGGACTTCGATGGGAGGCGGACATAAGGACTTCGCCCAGAAAATGCGGAGTTCCAGGGTCCCCCCATCCCTTCGCAGCTGCGCAGTTACAGAGGCACAGAGGGGCATTTTCATCTATTTATCACACTTCCGCACAGTTTTGCAGCTTTGTGTCTTTGCAACGGTTGTGGACTCAGCACCCAAGGGCGGGGGGGGCGTCTTGGGGAAGGACCAACATCGTTCCAGCAACCATTTCGGAGCGATGGCTAGGCACGTAGTGCTCACGCTTGTGCGTGCGAACCATCACGAGGGTCTCGGGCTGGCGACCTTACAAACGGATGGTGCGGAAATGAAGGAGCACAGAACACCCACTTTTTAGCTGAAAGGGACGGAAAGACACAGCAGAGCCCCTCAGACACAAAACAGCCACTGAAGTGCCGCTCCCCCACACTCACGGGACTGCAGAGCTGCGCGTTTCAGTATAATGGCAAAAACGGGGGCACGGCGAGGCTGTGCAGTACATCACGAGTGTACCGCAGGGCCTGCTGACTCAAAGCCACATCGCTGCGCTGTTGCGACGGGGCTGGGGGTCAAAGCGGTGCCATATAGATGGGGCCCGGAAGGAGAAGCGGATGGAGGATTGCCCGGATTCTTTGAAGGGATCGGCTTTGGTGTGCTTTGGTCTGCGCGGGGCTCCATGAGTGAGTGCGACGCAGGAGTATAAGTTGCTTCACAGAACATATTTCCAGGTGGGGGGCGTTGGAGTGAACGTGACCTGACTGGCAGGGGCTGCTCAACCAATAAGAGAGGCTTCCCCCACCATCCAGACTCCCCCCCCCGCTTCTCCTTTGATAAAATCACTCTCCTTCTGTCTCCCCCACACACATTACTTACTCTCTGGTCCAGTGCTCTGTTCCTGCAGGAGCCAGCCAGATGCCTCTGAGAAACCCACAAGCAGGACATGGCACAATAGCTCCCTCATTGTTCCTCAGCTCGGGTATTCAGGGGCAACTGGCTCTGATCCTGGAGGCATATAGGGTCATCATGACTAACCACCATGGATAGCCTCACCCTCTACTAGGCACGATGAACCTAGCACTGCCCCTAGAATGTGGAAATGGATCTGGAAAATTAACTTCCCAGAGGCTTACCGAGGGATATCTAGGGAGTCTATGGCAACGGTGACATGTGTACTTGGGACTTTCCCATATGCTACATGGTGCTATTTCTTTGTTAGCCCCCCCCCCCTCCAATTTAATGCAATGCAGGAATCAAAAAGATACCAGCAATAAAGGTAATAGGCATGCCAGCAACTGGACCCGGCCATACCTGGTGCCTGCTATTCACATTCACTAACTTGGACTCCGGAAAACTGAGGGCAGAACGTGTTAGTCCGCCAGTCCAGCGAGAGCCAAAAGGGACTTCACGTGACTATGTTTGAAGCATCTCGGCATCTCAGACCAGGCCTTCCGCTCTGGAGGTCAAGGTGAAGGTCACTCATTGCTGGACAGACAGACGAAGGGCGCCTGGGAAGATGGGTTTTCTACCAGGCAGAGTGAGTCACTGAGCACCTCTACACCAGCCCCAAATCCTGCATTCAAAACGGGGCGTTCTGCTTCCATTCCAAAGGCAGGATCCCAGCAGACTCCCTTTACACGCGCTTCCCTTTCCCCCTCCCCTCCCGCTCCCCCGATCTGAGTCTTCCCTGTGTTTCATGATCTCGCTCCTCTTCCAGCGGCTTTTCCTTTTTCACGGAGGAAACTCAAGCGGAGCACAAGCGGGTGATGTGAGAGCTCATTATCTCCGATCTATTTCGAAGTGGAATATCGGCCATTGGGTGCAGGAGAGGCCGTGAGTGAGCAATCTCAGGAGCGGGAGAAAAGCTCCGTGTGAAGACCCACGCCCTCTCTTCCCTGCCCAGCTCTGTTCTGGGCGGCAGCCCTGGGTCTGCTCTTCCGCCACACCTTCCGCCGTGACATCACCTTTCATCATCGTGTTCCGCTCTGGATATGCTCCTCCCCCCACCATCCCTTGGTTGCCATAGGGACGGCAAGGAACTATTTTGCATCATCGCGATTCTCTTGCCTATTCCCTACCGGACGTTCGATCGGTTAGGAGTGTCGGAATTCGTCTCTCCATCCATTAGCCAAGGAGTTTCTCCAGTCGCCTTATCTGGGTATTTTCTGGCATCATGGCAGGTAGGATATTCGTCCGTCTGGGTGTTCAGAAGGATCCTTGCTTTTCCATGGGGCTGATGGAGACAACAGCTGTGAGGTGATGGGACCACAGTTGGGGAAGGGATAAAGTCTTTGGGCGGGATAGAGCAGGTAAAATGCAGGGATGAGGAAACGGAGATAAGGTAAGGCAAGAAGGAGCAAGGAGCCTGCAAGTCCACAGCCACAATGCAGGGCACAATCCAGCAAAATCAGTCACAACTCCGTCCCGGCCGTGCCAGCGAGGCTTTGGTTAGCCACGCTTCAGGATAGCCCCCCGCCAGTCTCCCCCCCAGCCCCTTCCGCTCAGGCCAACCGCCAGTCCCTTTGGACTCCCGCTTGCATCATAACATTCTCTGGCCTGGTAGAATCCTGGGGTCGCCATGGGGACAGCCGCCAACCAGTCCGGCAGCCCTCGTGAGCATGCGGCACCAGCAGGAGGAACGTCGTGCCGAAGGTGCTGCAGAGGTCTGCAGGCCAGAACAGGAGCGTCCCAGCGAGACAAGTGGGGCGTGGGAGGGGCCTGCTTTGAAGCGTACCGCAGCCGGGAACTCCCTCACGGGCCGTAGGGGAAGCACCCTTCCTCGACCCTTCATCCTCCTGCCAGCTGCAGAATCCTCATATCGGCCTGCTTTATGGCTGCGTGTCAGGGACACCGGGACCACGTATGTGAGCACTCAGGACCGCCGAAGTCTGTTCACTGGGCCTGAAGGGCTGACGGGTGCTGAGGCGGCCCAGGCGGTGCAGTGGTTAATGCCCCGCCCCCTTGCTTTGTGTTGCAGATCGGGCCCCGAATCCACGGCCACGGGGAGGCTCGAGCCGCCAGCCCCGGAGCACCCCAGAGGGGACTGCCAGCTCTCCGCCCTGCGCCCCCGGAGCCTCCGCACCAGGCCTGAGTGCCGCTGGGCCGCAGCCTCCCGCCCCGGCTCTGCCTCCCCAGCCGGACCCAGGGAGTGCCAGCACCCACAGCTGCCCGTCCCCGGAAACAGTTCAGCTGCAGGGAGGTCGGGGGAGCCAGGATCACGCGCAGACGCCCAGCTCAGCAGCGCTTTCTCCTCCCCTCCATGGGTGGGCTGCAGCTGGCCAGTTCCCCGGGCCTCTCCGTGGGCCACTGGCATCCCAGTTCAGAAGCCTTCCCACTGCCAGCCCCATGGAGCAGCTGTATGCCCACTCCCACCTCCAGCCGGTGGCCAGCCTGCAGCGGGTGCAGGGGCCACCTGCCAGGCAAGGACAGGTCCGGCAAACCCCTTTCCGGGATGGGGCTGGCCTCTGCCTGTACCGCCGTGCCACATTGGCGCCCATGCCGCAGGGAGGCAGGAATCCCCCTGCACAGACAGGCAGCGATGTCCCTGGGCCACCAGAGCCGAGCGACAACGTGGTCCTCCAAGAGGTGGAGCCACAAACCACCGTGACACCAGCTCCAGCCAGCGGGTCTTCCACGGCACCATCGAGACCCGGCATTCTCAAAGCCTCCAAAGCAGGCTCCAAAGGTATGTGCTGATCTTTGCAGAAAGGGGTGGTTCGCGTTTGGTGATTTATTATGACGTTTCTTATCTGCCCAATGACCACTGTTCTCTGGGCAGGTTGCAGACATTTACAAGACCAAAATACCACAACCATGTAGCATACAATACAGATGCTTCAAGGGATAGAATACAATGCGATGCAGAACAACAAACACAGGAATCGATCAAAGAGCCATGAAATCCAGGACTAGGTCCTAAAACGCCTGGAAGAAAAGGGAGGTCTTTGCCTGGCACCGAAAAGATACCAACGCGGTGCCAGGCGAGCCTCTTTGGGGAGCTCCTGCCACCACGGAGAAGGCCCTCTCTCTTGTCACCACCCGTCTAGCTTCGTCTGTCGGGGCACCCACAGAGCCTCCAAAGATGACCTGGGGTCTGAGCAGGCACATAGGGGTGAAGACACAGAATCATAGAATAGTAGGGTTGGAAGGGGTCTACACGGCCATCGAGTCCAACCCCCCGTTCAATGCAGGAATCCAAGTCAGAGCATCCCCAGCAGGTGGCTGTCCAGCCTCATCTTGAATGCCGCCAGTGTGGGAGAGCCCACTACCTGCCCAGCTCATTGGTTCCATTGTCGTATTGCTCCTGATGTTCAGCCGGAATCTGGCTTCCTGTAACTTGAGCCCATTATTCCGTGTCCTGCCTTCTGGGATACTTCTAGATACTCAGCCAAGCTGTCGAGGGCTTCACAGGTCAACACCAACACTTGGCCAGGCCATCTCTGTCCAGATCGGGTCACAGTTGGTATATCAGCTCCATGCCCCCCTTGCCACGTGGCAAGTCGTCCGTATCTTACTCTCAGTGTTTCTCCATTCCTATCTTTCCCTGGCAGGCACCACCCTTGGGGAAAAGCATGTCTCCTGGGCTTACAACCTCCAGGGAGCTCCTGCTCAGCCTAGAACCACGGAGAACCCCAATAGCAGCCAGCATCTCCCTGGCATGTTTCAGGCATCTTTTGCCCCTGCCTCGTCCAACGAATGCTCTGAAGGCTCCGCTTCTTCTGGGAGTGTCCCAACCAGCCACAGAGGATTCCGACGTGAGTATTGCACAGCCTGCACCTGGGCCACGGGCTTCCTTTATCATAGGGCATGGCTGGTCTGGAGGTCCAAGCCTGAACAGCCCGCCATGGCCAATCATCCCTTTTGCTCTGTTCCTATTTTTCAGCGGCAAGCACCTCTGTTGGGAAAGAGCATGAGTCCCGCGGTCACCACCTCCAGGGAGTTCCTCCTCAAAGCCAAACTGGGGAGAATCCAGCCAGCAGCTGCCAGATCTCGGTCACGTTTGGGATGCCTCTGGTCCCTGCTTCACCCACCGAATGCGCTGCAGGACCGGCTTCTTCCAGGAACGTCCCAACCACCGACCCCGGACTGCAAGGTGATTGTTGAGCAAACTAGGGGCTGAGCTCCATGAACGTGTTTTCCTGGCCTTGTAATGCCTGGCTCACCGGCATGTCACACGAGGTACACCCCAAACCTTCCTCCTCCTCATGCGATTTCTCCGTCGACAGTGTTGTTTTCCAAACTCCCATGACGACGTTTTTTCTGGTGCTTGAGATTTTCATGTGCTACATGTGTGTTCCAGCTAGGGATGTATGGAGTTTGTAAAATCTGCGTCGTCTGTATTTCACAAGTTGTGAGGTGCCTTCCGTTCTGTCGGCCGCTCGCGGCCAGAATTGGATTTGTTCCCCATTTCCCAAGTTTGCACAAATGCATACTTGTGCAAATGCACAAATCCCTCCAAAATGTGTAAATTCCCCCCAAATGCACATTTTCATGCTTTCCCCTGTGGGGGAAATGGGCATTTTCAGCCAGTGTTTTTTCTTTTACGGATTTCTCCGGCATCCCTCGTTCCAGCCAAGCTGTAGCGGAACTCTTGCCAGCAGGAGCAGCCGGTAGTGCAGCAGCAAATTCAGAAGTGCAGGGTCCCTTCAGCATGGCCACAGCCACGCCCCTCACAGCCACGCCCCCTCCTGGGATGATGCCACCTTGGAGGATTCTGCAATACAAAGGAGCTTTCAGTCACTTCCTTGGTTTGGAGTATCTGGTCAGAGTAATTCAGAATTATTAAAAGGTCCATTTGCAAAGAAAACGCACACACAAAGTAATGTCCAGCACCTTGCGAGAAAGTATTATTTGGTTAGTCCCTTTTAATTCAAGGAACATGTAATAATACTAATACTAAAAATGACGCAATCATCGCATATTAATGATGAATGATTATCATTAGGAAGAGCCACTGCAAGCAGGTGTGAAGCAAATCCCCGTGAAAAGAAATGGAACGTCGTCCGCGGTGACCCACAACTCCTTTAAGGCTGCAATCCTGTACACACTTATCTGGAAGTAAATCCCATTGAACACAATGTTACTTACTTCCAAATGGACAAGTAGGATAGCCCTGCAGTCCCACTACAGACCACTCCTTCTTTTCCCACGACAGTATCCCGGGGTGGGCTGGTGGAGAGGCGGCCTTCGGCCCAAGACCTCTCCAGGCTGTTCCTGGAGGGATCGTGAATACTGTTCCAATTCGGTGGATATGTTCCATTTCATGCCTGCCTCATGCCCCGTTTTTTCTCTTGGTCATCACCTTTGCTGCTATCTACGTTTCTCATGGAAGGTTCAGGGTTTTCTGACTGTGCCCTTCGCTGTAGTCTCTGTCTCCTGATGTGGGCTGTTCCCTCGATGGTGAGCAGGGAGCAGGACATGGGGCTCTGCTTTGGGTTGCTCTTTCATCTCCTGTCGGAGTGGGTTCCTTCCAGACCTGCAAGTCCCTGGACTGGGCTTGAAAATTGTGAACGCTCTGCCCATCAACAGGGAGCCTGCGGCTAAGCCATACCTCTTGGAGTTCCTCTGGGAGAAGTCAGGGGAAAACAGCTCACGGTAAGTGTAACAGCTGTGTTTTTACTGGAGATATAACCAACTCACATCTCAAGGTAAGCCGGCTGAGGTCAGCCCCATGGTCAGCACCGCTTGCAGGAGGAAGGAGGAAGAAGATGGGAAGGGAGAGGGAGAAGACCAGGAGAAGGCCGGAGGACCTCCCAGGGAACCCCTCCCACCTTGCTCAGGTACATATTAGCCCTTCGAGTTCAGGTTCAGTGACTCATGGCCCTAGTCCCTCCAACATAAACTCCACTGAACACATTAGCACTTCCTTCTGAGTAAACACACCTAGGATCCTACTGTCCACCAGAGGGGTTGGGTCCAAACCCAGACCCCCTCCTGAGCCTTGAAGGACAAACTGGATGTGCAAACAAACAGCAGGTGAAAACATTTCACCGCATGATCCCCTCCTACCGCCTGCACATCGAGCCCACTAGAATCCCTCTCCCACACACAGCAAACCGCACGCGTCAGCACGAGCGACAGACCAAGGCGGCATCGGCCCCCCGCCCGCTGCTGCCGCTGCCGTGGCCAGCCCGCCGGGGACGCAGGCAGGCAAGGAGCGGGGACAGGCAGCAGTGTGGGAACACGGGGAGGAAGCTGAGGGGCTGGCTGGCTGGGGACAGTCGAGTGGCGAGGCGTGGCGTGGCGGCTGCTCTGGGGCTGGAAGGCGGAGGAGCCGAGGGCTGAGGAGGAGACTAGGGGCGCTGAGGAGAGGGAAGGGGGCTTAGGTCCCGCCACAGTGCTGACTTCCACACAGAAGGGTCCCTAGTGGAGATCCCCTCCTGGGACCAGGCGTTGCTCCTGAAACCACCCCCAGGAAGATGCCGTGCACATCCCCAATGAGATGAAGGGACGTGTTGCGTGAGCCTAATAAGAGCGTGGGGTCCATGAATACTGGGAGGTTGCTCCATTACTGACCCATGTGGAATGCTTACGTCATACAAGGTACTCCTTTCTTAAAAACACAAAACATTTAAATGCAATGCACGCCATTTCAGGCAACAAATAAAACCCTTTCACCGTAATAGGTATCAGCTGCAACCCATGAATCTCAACCAGAAAACCGCCAATGCAACAGCAGTAAATTCAGACTCCAGCAAAGGAGAAGCAGGAATGCAGCAAGTCTTCTCCTCCTTTCTAATGACTTTCTGTGAGGCCCTAGGCTGGTGGGCCTCCCCGGGAAGCGAACGAGGCTTTCGCCTGCCTTCGTTTGCGCAGAGGAAAGGAAGAACGGAAGATCTCCTTTGGTTGCAGATCACTGATTCCTCTTCATTTCATTCCGAAGGAGGCGAGGGAGTGGCGTCAGACACCCGCCAACGGGCAGATGTCCCAACATCTCTGGAGCTCCAAGACCCAGAAGAATTAAATCAGGTCCCGGCTGAGAACGCTGCGCTGAATGGTGAGTGCCAAAGATTCAGAGGGCGACTCCACACACCTGCCAAGCGGGGCTTGCTTGCGGAATGCCTGTTGGTGCACAGTCTCCCCGAGCTTTTCCCGTCGCTGTCGCAAAGGGCACTACCCCCCTGTGACACATTCCTTGGGCTTTGAGGAATGCAGCTCACCGAGGCCCTTTATTTTGGAAGAGTATTTTTTAAATCTGCAAGTGATGACCACAGATCCAGATCCATAGTCCCAAATCTCCCCTGGAATCAATCCGTTGGACCCTGTGGGTTCACGGGTCTCGTGCTGCTTTGCTCTCTTGCCCAGTCTGGAGGATGTTTCCCTCATTTCATGTCAGGTATGAAAATTGCCCCCCTCTCCAGAAATGAGGACACCCAAGGCGTACATGGGATCAACAGGCAACAGCTTTATTGACCTATCAGAATCGGCAACAGGAGAAAACAGCTTAGCCACCAGCTCACAGCCTTCCAGTACAGGCCCCTGCACCGCAGCGGAGAGCTGGGAGAACAACCCTCCTGCTCTCAACCTGGCCTGGGCGATTCCCCATCTTGCAGCCTCAGGCCCACTCCCTCCCTGCCCACACAAGACCCGCCAGCAGCACCAATGGGAAGAGAGCCCATCAGCTGCCTTAAATACAGCAACCCCCCCCCCCCCGCAGCATGAAGGAGGTGAAAAGGAGCTCCCTGGATGCCAATTGCAAGGCCCCCCCGCCCAACGCCCTGCTTAGCCCTGGAACCAGCGACTCCCCCCATGCCACACCACCCACGGAGGGTTGGGCGAGTTGCCATGCGGAGGAATGCTCTGAGCTGGTGGGAGGCAGATCCTCCCGTGTTTCTTCCTGGTCTAGGCAGCGGGGGAAACTCCTCCCACGCTGCACGAGGGGCAGGTGGAGCCCCCTCCGAATTGTGGGAATCGGAGAATTGCTCTCACGTTCTGCCCGCAAAGTAGCAAAGGTTCCTTGTCCTGTAATCATGGGCTCCACTTTCTCTCTCTCTTTCAGGGATGGACACAGTGAATAGGCACTTAGCGGCACAGTGCCTGAAGGCCGGGGCAGCCCCGGTGGATTTGTTTCCCCGGGAGCAAAGATCAGGCCTTAGCCAGAAAAGAAAATGCCCCGATCCTCAGTCCAAAGAGGTGGGCAAACTCCCCAGGATCCCTCCAGAGCCCGGACCTCGCAGGAGCCACCCCCCTTCGAAAGCACCACCAGAGCCTCCCATGAATGGGAAAAGAAAATCAAAGTCAGCCGAAGGAGGACCTTCCCCAAAAAGGCTCCCCACAAGTCTGGACCCAGATCACTCCAGGCCCCCAAGACATCCGGGAACGGGAAGCACTTTGGTACCTGGGGAAAGTCAGGAAGGGCACAAACATGAGGGGACAAGATCTGAGCCTGTGCCATCTGGGGCGACGGGGGAAGAAACAGTCCCCCACAAGACCAAGGAGCTTGGGGAGAGTGCCCCCGTGAAGACTGCCGGGGTGGCCGAGGATGTTTCTCGGCCCCAGCACACCCCGAGGGATCGGGGCTCTGAAGAACATCAGTGTAAATATCAAGGCAAAGACCAGGCAAGGGTGAAGGCCAGTCTCCCTGGGGCGAGGGGGAAAAAGAGAGGCGCCAAGCCGGAGCCGGAGGAAGCCTGGAAGCACGTCCCCAGGCGCAACCTGGCTTTGCCCGTGGCAGAGCCTGTGCAGGGCTTCTCCCCACTGGGGCAGAGCAGAGCTCCATCCCTGCCTCTGCAGAAGCTTCCTCCAGTTCCTTCTCCCCGCGCCGTTCCCCAGACGCTGCTGGCCGCGCCCGAAAGAGCTGTGCCTGCGCCTCCGCCAAGGCCACCATCGTGCTCACTGCCAAAGCCATGTCCAGCCTCACAGCCGCCACCGAGCTCTTTGCCACGGCCGCCACCGAGCTCCCTGCTGAGGCCCCTGCCAAGCTCTTTGCCGAGGCAAGTGCAGGCTTGCGCACCCAGGCCAGTGCCAACCGCCTTGCCACAGCCAGGGCAGACAACCTTGCCAAGAGTGGTGGAGATCTGCTTTCCGAAGCCAGTGCCGACCTCTGGGCCGAAGCCAGTGCCAGCCCCTTGGCCCAAGCCACTGCCGAGCATAGTTTCCAAGCAGCTGCCCAGGTCATTGGCGAAGCCACCGCCTTGCTCAGTGACTGGGCAACAAGCAACCTCGTTGCCTCAACCGCTGCCACAATCTGTGCGCAAGCCGGTGCTGAGAACTATGCTTCACCCGGCAGTGGCGCACCCCTCTCAGCCAAAGCCACCGTCGGCTCAGTTTCCCCATGCCGGCGGGTGGAGAGGGCAGGCCAGGGTGGCGGGCAGAACACCCGGTCTCCCCACCAGGCCAGCCGGTCCCACAGAAAACATCCGGAAGCCAAGCAGCACGAGCACATCCACTCTGGCGACAAGCCAGCCTCCGGGGGACGACCCTCCTGCCTCTCCACCGCACAAGGAGGACACGTCCAACCCGTAGAGGACCCCCCTGGTGGCCTGGAGGCCTCGGAGCCTGTAAGAGAAGAGCAACGGCCCATCCGAGAGATGGTGAGCGGCAAGCCCAGAGGGGCAGGAGCGGGCAGCCGCTGGACGTCGGTGGGGCGAGGGCAGCTTTCCGTGGGGCAGGAGGGAGAAGTGGACATATCCATTCGGCACGGCTGCCCTCAGCATCACCCAGAGGGCAGTTAAATGTATATAGGTGTATATATGTGTGTGTTTCTAACTGGTTAGATTAGAAGGTTGGAGCAGTTCCTGAGTTGTCTTGAAGATCACACTTGATTGCAGTATGTTATATACCACTATAAAATATTTCTAGCTGATTTAATGGTTTATACTTGTCATATTATTTTATTTGGTTGCTTATTTACTATATCACAGGCATAAAATAATTTGCTATTTTTTAATTTTAATACTGTCCCAATTAAATCTATACTTTCTCGTTGTGCTCCTTTTTATATCCATGTGTGTATTAGGCTTATAAATTGTTCCTATACATTAATAGTTACATATGCATTTCTGCAATGTCATATTTATCTTAGCTCTTGTATATCTCCCTCATCAGTAGCTCGTGTTCATTTGTATATTGGGTTCCTGCTAATGGTCTTTTAATTTCACTGCTAGCATACCCGGGGTCAATGCGGGGCTCGGGGCACCCTTTATTCGTCTTTCTTCTTCTTTATGGGCTTGTCTTTATTCGTCTCTCATCATCCTAGAACTTGGGTTCATCCAGTGAAAGTGATTGAAAAGAGAGTGGGGACAGAGAAAAGGATGCATAGGAAGCATCCTTCACACAACACAGGGTTTTTTTTAAGGAACACGCTGCCACAACACGTGGTAGAGAGCACTAGCTGAAACAGCTTTAAAACAGGGGTGTTTCCCCTTGCGTCGAAGGGATGCCAAACGCTGTGGCTTTTGTTTGTACCCTGATTCAGATCATTTGCATGAAAGTGGCAGACACTGGGCTGCGGCTGGCGCACATCTCCCACATCATCCCTGGTTGAGTTTCCAGCCAGTTGAGATGACCCAAACACCGGGGAATGGTGGGCCTGAAATGGTAAAACCAGGACTCCGCTCCATCAAAGAATGCGGACTTAGGAACCATGGGATCTGAAGAAGGCCGTGATTCTGTAGGCACACAACCCCTCAGGCCCATCTTATCTCTACAGCGATAAGGGTTAGGGGTTCACGGCCATTCTCCTCCCTGCACTGGGCTCAAGACACGTGCTTCTCCCACGAATCAGGGACAAGCAAACAGGCAGCTTGGGTGGCATTGCAGGGGGAAAGTGGTTGAGCGTGGAAAGGGTGAACTACTCTCAGCCATGGCTTCTCTCCTGCAAGCTGGATGAAAACAGAACTAATTTCTTCCCATCCCTGCAAGGAAATCCACCTTCTCTTTGCCCCATGGTAGCTCCCCAAACAGCTCTAGGAACACAGGGAGCTGCCATGGGCATCCACAGAATTGTTTGCAGAGGGGGCAAAGCTGGTGTTTGATTGTAATTGACACACATGGCAGTCACTGCGGGACACAGCTGTGCGTTCCCCTTGCGTGTCCGCACACGCTTTGTTGCGTAGTCATATCCCATGACGTTTAGAAGGCTGCACAGAGTGGCAGAACATCCTGGCGACTGGTCAGCCCTCATGCAGAGGAGTGTTCCAGTTCCCCTACACACAGGAGTGATACATCCGTCAGCGTGAGGGTCACAAGAGTCATACATCAGCGTGGGAGTCGGAGTGCCTGGTTCGAAAGGGGAGCCGAGATGCAGCGGGCAGAACGGAGACCGGATGGAGCGGAGGGGGCCAGTGGGAACCGGTCAAGTCTGGACAGACGCTCCAGAGGAAAGACGGGCGGACGTCCTGGCCGCGGGGTCGCTCTGTAAAGTAGAGTGTCCAGCAGACTGAAAGAGGCAGACATATCCTCAGAAGCGCTGTGGGTGGCACGACCAGGCTCCAAAAGTAATTTAGCACTGGGGACACGCCATCGTTCCTGGAGCAGAATACTCAAGGTGCTGCTGAAATGGAAAATGAAATCAGCGAGGCCTCCAAAGGAGGAAGTGTTGTAATGCTGCGGGGCTTCAGTGACTGCCACATGGACTGGATACATGCATGTTCCAGTCACAGAACCCTAGAACCATAGAGTCATAGAACAGTAGGGTTGGAAGGGGCTTAGAAGACCATCGAGTCCAACCCCCTGCTCAGTGCAGGAATCCAAGTCAGAGCTTCCCTGACAGGTGGCTGTCCAGCCTCGTCACGAATGCCTCCAGTGTGGGAGAGCCGCCCGCCTCCCCAGGTCATTGGTCCCCTTGTCGTATTGATCTAACAGTCAGGACGCTCATCTTCATCTTCGCAGGGATGGTAACACGTTGAGCTTTACATCACCCTCACAGGGTGGGAAGATATGGTGATTCAGTCATCTTTATGGACTCTGGACATCCCCTCCGCCTCCACGTTGGCTCTTCCCTTGATATGGGTCACCCAGAAAGCGTAGACTGGCAGCGCCAAACTCCACCGCAACAGCGCTACATCAACCCACTGGGGGAGGTGATCCAGAGGTACAGACTGCAGGGTCGCCAATATGCGGGTGTCACCCAGGTCCTCTCTCCTGTTCATCCAGTCCAGGTGAGGCAGGGGATGTGCTGAACCTGTGCCTGGCTGCAGAAATAGACGGGATGAGTGCCAATCAACGGAGACTCAATCCAGATACGACGGAGGTTCTGTTAGCGGGTGGTTCTTCTGCCCAGTTGAGTGATATTCACCTGTGCTGGGGGGGCTGCGCTCCTCTTAACCGATCAGGTCTGTAGTTTGAGGGTGCCCTTCGATCCAGCACTGTCATCGGAGGCACAGGTGGCCAGGGGAGTGACGGGCGCCACACCTCGGGGCGGGTTGTCTGAGCAGGGGTGCACCTTCCCCCTCTCAGACGAGAACAGGCCAATCTGCTCAGGACTTCATAGAGCCTTTACCAAGGCCTTTCTCTCTTGCCAGCAAAGTACGTTTCTCGCAGTACAGAAAGAAGCATCCCTTGTCAAGTAGGAGGTACGCAGTGTGAAAAGCAACCACTGTGCATTGCTCCAGCTTCTGTCAGTAGCAAGATTTGTGGCCTTCACTGTTTGTGAATACAGCTGTGAGAACCAACCCTGAAAGTGTGACAATTGCCAACTCTCTAGCAAATCGGTGTACTTGTGCTGTTAATTCCTGCATTCAGTCCTGCATATCTCTGGGGTTTAGACTGCCCTTTCTTGTCTCATGAAGTACCCCTTGCTGATACAGATGGAATGTGGGGCCCAAGCCGCGGTGCATTTTCAAGCACGTGGCAACACAGGCAGTCCCCAGCCCACACCTCTCCCCCTTCTCAGTGACTTGGCCAGGCATCGCATCGTGATCTTTGCACGGGAGAAGCGGCTGCTGTTGCAGCGGTCAGGGGGACGCAGAGGACCATGCATGCCCTCAGCTGACCCTGAGGGAAGGCATTCGATGACGCAGAGGAGAAAGAAGGTTCGCACCCCCAAAAGGCAGGAGCCGTAGGCACAAAGGCAGATATAAACGCACTTCACTAAAGCAAAACAGAAGCAAAGTTACAGAGTACATTCAGCACAGTCATGTACTTAATGTGGGGGGTTGGACTCGATGGTCTTGTCGGCCCCTTCCAACCCTGCTCTTCTATGATTCTGTGGCTATCCACATGTCTGCAACTCGCCTAATTCTAGGGGTGTACGAATGGTGGACCTTCAGTGCCGCTTGACTTCCGCACTTTGCGGCCAGTGCTCCATTCCGCCATTCACAAGCCCCCGGAATTCTCCTCTTTTTTTTCCGCTCCAAAAATTACAAAGATAAATCCGTACCGAGAACCGTAATTCCGGTGCCCAGCCCTCTCCGTGAGTCTGCATAACTTCCATAAGAATCGCTATTTTTCGTAAATATTTACGTGGGGTTTTTTTAATTGAAATCCTCCGTCTCCGTTTACTTTCAGCCCAAACACTTCCTCTTGCTAGGGGCTTCCCAAATGAAGGCTGTGTGAAGTGTGCCTGAGCAATAAACTCCTTGTTTAAAGCAACAGCGTTTTAAAGAAAGAAAGAAACTTTTAAAATGACCATGACGGTCCAGGACCAGCATGGTCATTTTAAAAGGTTTTTTCTTTCTTTAAAACAGTTTTTATTTACGAAAATTTCTCGACCCTGTGCGGACGATGAAAAAAAAGCCGCATGACTGCTGGCTCCGCAGGACCTCGTGGCGCCGTTCCGCAGAGGATTCCGTGGCACGGACTGAAGGGATCTCGATCCCATTTCAGTCCATGGTGGAATTCTCTGACATCCCTACCTAATACAAACCATTGTGGCAGCTCCACCCTCAGGGAATAGCTCAACAGGTTCTACCCTCCCCCTATGCTACCACCTCCCCCAACTTTGGGGGGCTGACTTGGGCAAAAGACCTACACTTTCTGCCCCACACACAGTGTTAGCGCCTCTCGAGATCTTGGGGCCTCCAATTACAAATTCGGGGGAGGGGCAAGGTACATGTTCACTCAAAGGGTATCTGTCCCCCCACAAGGACCTTTGTTACATTTAAGCTCTATTTAGCAAAGCGCTATGGACAACCCCCTTCAGGCCATGGGCAGATGTTCCCAGTGTGATGTGATGTTGAGCTTGTCCATTGTCTTCCTCCACAAGTTCACAGCCTTGAGTCAAGTCAAAACTCCACATGGCCACAACTTGCCATCACAACTTTGTCATGGCTTCCAAAGGATGCATATCTGGTACAGGGCCATGCAGTTCAAAAGGCAGACTTACGTCATCCCAGCCAGGCTTTGATAGTCAGCCCACTTGTCGCAGGCATTTCACCTCTTGTCTCGCAAGACCCACGTGGGCCTCCCAGGTCGGACTACAAATGGCAGCGTCATCTAGGTAGGCGCGGGCTCAGCCCCTGGGTCCATTCACCAGCCCATTAATGACCTTGCGAAGGGTCACTCACGCTCCCGGCACGCCAGACGGAAGCCCTGTGCAGGAACTCGTGGGTCATTAACCAGCACAGCTGGGAAGCCCAGGGGCTCTGGCTCTCTTCACGAGCCCCCAAGCCAGCATCTCTTGCAATCCCTTGGCCACTGATTCAGCATGCTGTCCGGTAGCCCAGCAGCAGGGAGACTGAATAGGCCGATGGTCTCCGGCCAGAACAGAGAGACAAGCCAACACATCGTGCCCCAGGAGGGTCGAAAAGCGTTCCTGACATTCCGCCAGCTGTCCCATCAATTGGCTTTCATGTTCCGAGCTCCGGTTCTCCGGCAAGGGCTCCTCTCTCACGCCTCCTCCCTGGCGGCATTCTTCCAGCAGGTCAACCCCTCGGCCCGCCTCCACAGGCTCCCCCCACGGAAAGCACAGCCCGCTTTCCCTCCCCAAGGCCTCTCAGCACATTCACAGGACGGACCTTCAGCCGCCGGGCAGAGTTGGGGAACGTTAAGAGATGATGCACCTCACCAAGCTGCTGTTCCACTGCCAGGGCCCCTCTTACGGCACCAGGCGTTTGTCGGACTCAGTGGGCTTTAAGACCAGCGCTTTATCCCAGGCTGAAACGTTCCCATTCCGGCCTCGGTGTCACACCAGCTTTCTTGCTGGCCTTGGGCGGCTGGCAGGTTAGCTCGGGCCCCTTTCCCTGCTGTACGCAGGGTGTTCTGCAGGGCCTGCACAGAGGCTACCGCCAAAGTCGAGGCTGAGTCCAGCCTCCCCTCCCCTCCCACGCTTCCTTTGGCACGTTTGGCGGCCCCCGACGTTCTCGGCTGAACGTCAGCTCGTTTGGGGACTGTCCAAGCTGTCCTGGGAGAGTCACGACAGGCGACAACAGAAAAGGTAGGGCTTGATCCCAGCCGGCGGCATGAGTCACTGCATCGGCCTTGAACGTTTCCCCCAGTGCCTGGTCACCCTCTCCGCCAACCGTTCCCTTTGTGAGGGGCCGCCGTGGCGGTGCAGTGCTGCATTCCAGCTGCCTCCCATAATGCCTCCAGAAGGTGGGACGGAATAAGCCTCAATCCCTCGCCAGGCTCCGAGGCAGTCCGAATTGCTTCTGCTCCACCAAAGCTGCGCAGGAGACAGAGACCTCCTGGCAGTGCCGTCCTTCACCGCCTCACCTTAACGGCATTTTGCTCAAATGTATTTCAACATCTTGACAGAAAATAAGCCCTCCTCTCAACATTCTTTACTGTAATTTCAGTTGCATCCGCAGTACATACCCTGAGCTTGGGGAGTCCCTGACAAAAAGCAGGTTTTCCAGGGAATGTTCAGCTTCCAGCTTGCTAAAAGCCATTGACACATTCATTCATTATTACAGTAGTCGCTTTATGAGCTGCCTGCATCTGGGTATACTTTGGTTTGTCACATCCAATCACCCAGTTCCTAAAGGCGGGTGTATGTATTGCAGCATGCTGCTCCAATGATATGCCACGCTGCGCCAATACAGTTTGGATGCAGGGAAAAATGATGCGTGGTCTTTTGCTGCGGGTGGCATGAAATCAGGAGGAGATGACAGAAAGGCGCACAAAAAATCAACTCGTGAATGTGTACGTTGCAAATCCCCATATGGATTTTAGAACAGATTTCTTTGTTGCATGAAATCAGGAGGAGACGACAGAAAGGCGCACAACAAATCACATATGAATTTTAGAACAGATTTCTTTTGAAAAATGCCCAGCTTGGGCGGAAATAGGAGGGAACCAGCTGGACTAACCCAGCCAGCCTCCCCCTGAGGATTTTGACCACTCTGGGATGGATAGAGCGACCCGCCCCTAATCTGGCGCAAAATGACCTTTACATTACGAGAGCGAGAGCAACCACGCTAGCCTTCATGTTGCTGGGGAAATCATGGAAAGCTGTGAACACGCTGGAGAGGGCTCGGTAATCCTAGCTATTTTTATAGTTGGAACTTGGCTTTCTTCCACCATCCCTGCAGCTCTGGGACAGACAGAAACTCAGTAGGTGGCGTTCCCCCAGCATTTAGAGGTGGGAGCTGCACCTGTTGATGTTCTGGCTGTCATGCCACCGAAGTACAGCCAGGATATCCACAGCTTCTGCTTCCCCCCTCATGTGCTGTAGGAAAAGCCGCACCTGTTGAAGTTCTGCCTGTCATGCGCCTGGCGCAGGAGTCCTGGGCCCTCTGCCCCTGCGAGGCACTCAGCGGCGCCTTGCCTTTGTGAGGCCCTCGGCTGGAGGCCGGCTGGAGCCGAATGGCGCCCGAGGCCTCGCAGTGCTGAGGCAAGAGGCAGCCGGGCGGAGGCGAGGAGGCGGAGGCGAGGAGGCGGAGGCCGTCTCGGAGGACTGCCCAGCAGCCGAGGCCTGTGTGGGGAGCAGGCCGGCCCTCCTCAGAGGCACGAGCGGGCCTTCCACGGGCGATGGCGGCCCTCTGTTCCCCAGACCTGTCTCCTCCCCTCGGGGTGGGGGACATTTACCCGGCACGGGCGGAAGCCCTTCTCGGCTCCTTCCAGGGCCAGAGGCAGAAAGGGCGGGGGGCACGGAGCGGCCATGGTGTGTCCCCCTCCCTCCTCCATGCAGCCACTCCTTCTGTTAAGAGTCGGGGAGACGAATAAAGTCCAAAGGTTTCCCCCTAAACTGGCACGCCAGCCAGCCCCTGCTTTGCTCCTGAACGGGGCAGGAGCAGGAAGGAGAAAGACGGCTGCTCTCCCTCCTCCGCCTTAGAATCTTGCATGGAAGGCATCAGCCACACGTGAGGGGAGAGTGCCTGTGGGCATGCGCAGAGTACTATCCCCCACCACGGAACCACTTTGGCCGGCTCCCAAAGGCAAAGGGCGCCGCTCTCGGGCAAGCTTGAGTTCCTTGCTTGTCTACGGTTACAAGTTCAGTGCTTGGGACTGAGTGTGTAAAATCGGACAACGGGGGGGAGAGGTGGCCCCCCAGTTCTGAAGCCTCAGGAGAAGATGCAGACTTAGCACCTCTCTTGAGACCAGCCTGAAGCACCCCTCTCTGCCCTTCCCTCCACTTTGCATTTCAATGAAGAAATTTATGTATGTATGTATGTATGTTTATTTATTAAATTTCTTAAGCGCCCATCTGGATGGTCACCCAGCCACTCTGGGCGATGTACAACATTAAAACAGTTCAAAATAATAAAATTCCACATTAAAAACATCACATTTCTAAAATTACCCTAACCCACCCCAAACTCCTGCCTGAACAACTACGCTTTTAATGCATGGTGGAAGCCCATTAAGAGGGGCCATGGCAGAGTTCCCTAGGGAGGGAGTTCCACAGAGTGGGGGCCACCACAGAGAAGGCCCTCTCCCCCGTCCTCACCAGCCTAGCTGTCCTGGCTGATGGGACAGAGAGAAGGCCATCTGAGGCTGATCTTGTTGAGCGGCCTATCTGGTGTTGCTGGAGGCTCTCCTTGAGATACCGTGGTCAACGCTATCAAAAGCTGCTGAGAGGTCGAGGAGAACAAGGAAGGACAATTCGCCCCTATCCAGAGCCCTCCTCATATCATCCACCAAAGCGACCAAGGCCGTTTCTGTCCCATGCTCAGGCCTGAAGCCATTTTGTGGGAGGGGGACTGACAACAGTAGCTTTCAGAATAGGGAGCAGTCGGCATAACTTGGGCATCTTGAACGCCTCCAGTGGGAGAGCCCCCCCAGGTCTCGAGGTCACTGGTTCCATTGTCGTAATGCTCTAACGGTCAGGACGTTTTTCCTGATGTCCAGACGGAATCTGGCTTCCTGTCACTTGTCCCCGTTATTCCTTGCCCTGCACTCTGGCATGGTTGAGATGAGATCCTGGCCTTCCCCTCTGCGGCAACCTTTCACGTACTTGAAGAGCGCCATCCTACTTCCTCTCAGGGTGTTTCTGCATTAGGAAACCCCCCGACAAAAATCCACATTCTTTCCGGAGTTTCTTGCGTTTGCTTCCTTTGCAGGATTCGGAAGGGCTCCTTCACACGGCAGACACGTGGTTTGAACTGAGGGAGTGCCTTCCTCCCTCCCTGGCATGTGTGCAAAGGAGGGGGGGGGTGTCTTCTTTCTGTAGCTTAACTTCTGCTGGGGCTTTCTCACAGCCCCCAGGAAACCTCTGACTTACTTCTGAGTAGACTGAAAATGTAAGATTGTGCCCTACGTCTGCAACCCTTGGCACATTTCTGTGGGAGTAAACCCCATTGAACTCAATGGGACGCACTTCTGAGGAGACATACTGTAAGTTCGCCCTGTAATTCTGCAACCGTCATCACACTTACTTGGGCGTAACTCAATGGGGTGCTCTGAGTCAACAGAAGACGTTGCTCCTGAGCTGGGTGGGGTGGGGGATCAGATGCGTCTCCCTTCGCTGCAGGGAGGCATCTCACCCTCTTCTCCCTCCAGCTGAGAAACGTGCTCAAGCATTTGCATGGCAGACACCTGGGAAGCGGGGAAAGTCCTTCCTCAGCAAGGCTGGAGCGGAGGCAGGAGGTGCAACCAGCTGGAGCTGGAGCGGAGGCAGGAGGTGCAACCAGCAGGCGATCCTTGCCTTCACGCCTGGCGAATCTGCTCCTGCACGCCCTGCTCCCATCCTCAAGGCCTTCGTCATCCTGACCACGCGCCCCCAGCACCTGAAAACAGATGCCCACAGCAGGCAGGCAGAGCGGTTTCTCCCGCTCCTGGGGAACTTCACGGGGAGGTTATGCCGCTCCTGTTCCATGAGCTGGGAAAAATTCCACGTTCGTTGCGTTTGGGGAAAAGACAGGATAGGCTGGGGGAATTGCAGGAGACACCCTGGAGGGTAACGGCATCATCTATGGGGCCCGCAAACTTCCGTGACGGAGCCATCTCAACAGAAGGATAAAAGCTCAGTGTGATGAACACGCCAGGCCTGCAAGGCCAAATACAGGCCTGACATCATGGCCATCCTTTCCTGTGATCAGCTCCGGGGTGGCTGCTGGATGGCCACGACGTCCTGTATCCCTAATGACCTCCAAACGCAGCCAGCTTGGAGAACATCGCTCAGGGAGACCACCCCCCCCCGAGACATGAAGTGGGGGCAGGGGCTGGTTGCATGCATCGGCAGCTGTTTCTAGAAGCCACGAGAGAGAGGGGGAGAGAGAGAGAGAGGGAGGGGGAGAGAGAGAGAGAGGGAGAGAGAGGCAGGTGGCCACACAGGACACAGAGATGCTGCCCCTTTGTGCACTGACGTCTTTGGCCAGGGCTGGCTTAGTTAAAAATGAGCCTTCACAGCTGCCAGTCCTGGACGCTTCTTCGAAGAAAGGTACCGAGGATTTGGAGGAATCCAGACTCTCCACTCCGCTCCACTCCGCTCCACTCTGCCAACTCCCGTCTTAACATGTGATTAGGGATGTCAGAGCATTCCGCCACGGACTGGAATGAGATCGAGTTCCCTTCAGTCTGTGCCACGGAATCCTCTGCGGAGCGGCGCCACAAGGTCCTGCGGAGCCAGCAGTCATGCGGCTCTTTTTTTGGTCATCTGCACAGAGTCGCAAAGTTTCCGTAAATAAGAACACAAGGTAGGATATTTTGATAAGAAATAGGTAAGTTTAAAAACAGAAGAAGAATTGTGCTCACCGCCTTGTTTGTGGGGTGTTCTTTTTCACTTGAAATCCTCCGTCTCCGTTTACTTTCAGCCAAAACACCTCCTCCTCCCCGGAGGACAGAGTTGCACAGAGTTGGTTCTCCTCTCCATTTTAGCCTCACAACATCACCAACAAGCTGGATGTGGAAATAGAAAGCCTAGCAGGGGGAATAATACTCGTGCAGGTCTCCAGACCGGCACGGTCATTTTAAAAGTTTTTCTCTGTCTTTCTGTCAAAAAGCGTTGCTTTAAGCAAAGAGTGCATCGCTCAGGCACACCTAGGGCAGCCTTGTTTTGGGAAGCCCCGAGGAGGAGGAAGTCTTTGGGCTGAAAGTAATTACTGCACGTCTCAGGGCAGGGGAAAATATACCTAAATATCTATGAGAAATAGCCTTTCTTACGGAAGTTATGCAGAATTACGGCTGTCGGTACGGATTCATCTTTGTAATTTTCGGAGCGAAAAAAAGGGTATTCCGGGGGTTTGAGAATGACGGTACGGATAGGGGTGTATGAAACCCCACTTATCTGGCTCCACCGGGTTCCGCTGGGGGGTGAGGCGCTCCATCCCTCCCCCCGGAATCCTGGCCGGCCAGCTCCGCTCCACGGGGATTCCGCGGAGTCGCCGGCCGGCTCCACCAGCAGCCGGATATCTGGCCGCTGGCTAGCAGGGATGCAAATGGCGGCGGCCGTAGCCACCGCCGTTTGTGTCCCTGTAGTGAGCCACCATAGGCTATATAAAGACTTACGTAGCCTATCACGTCTGGGTTAAAAAAAAAAATGCTTACGCAAATGGCAGTGGCTACGGCCGCCGCCATTTGTGTTCCTTATTGTAGGCCGTCTTAGTCTACGTAAATATTTACGTACACTAAGATGGCGAAAATAAGGGGGAACGCAAATAGCATCTTTACATAGCCTATTACGAATGGGGAAAAGCAAAAAAAAAAAAACAGACTGCAAATGGCAGCGGTGGCGGCTGGTTGGAAGTCCAGCCGCTGCCGCCGAAACCACCGCTGGAGCCGCCGCCATCCGGAACATCCGCCCCAGGTAAGTCTCGTCCCGGGGGGGGTTTCCGCGGCAGGCGGGGGGGTGGCAGGCCGTTTTGCCACGGAGTTCGGGGGCCCGAATACACTGGCATTCGGCCTCACCGAGATCCCTGGCGGAATTCTCTGACATCCCTAGGTACGGAGCACTGGCTGCAAACTGCGGAAGTCAAGCGGCACGGAAGGTACACAATTCGTACATCCCTACTACTCAAAATGGAACACAGTCGTCCAAATGTGGCCTGGCCAGTGCAGAATGGAGCAGAACTATGACTTCCCACGATCTGGAGACTATGCGTCCATTCCGTTTGTCCCCCCTACTCCTTTCTCCCAATCCCCCTCTTCTACAGAACCTCTGGCCTTCCCCCTTAGTCCTCAGCAGAAACAGAGTCCAGCTCTGTGAAACGGCACTTGCTCATCCTAATTCCTTGTTTCCAAAGCCCCATCTGCGGATCTCTCTTGGATCACATTCTAAATTGTGAGCTCCTTGCGGCAGGGACTGGTCTTGTTTGTCACTCTGTTGAGTTTACACACATGTTGATTGTACTATAGAAATAATCAAGATCTTGAACTTACTATGATTATGGTGATCTACTATTCTTGTTTAAACACAGTCTCTATATAACTTCTCTATCCAGTTGACAGCTGGTTTTCTCCTGCCAGCTCATAGGACCATGAGAAGAGCTGTGCTAGAGCAGGCCAGGGGCCTCTCTGGTCCAGCATGCCGTTCCTGCAGGAGCCAGCCAGATCCCCTGAGAAACCCACAAGCAGGACATGTCACAACTGCTCCCTCATTGTTCCTCAGCGCGATGAACCTAGGACTGCCCCTCGAATGTGGAAATGGATCTGGAAAATTAACTTCCCAGAGGCTTACCGAGGGATATCTAGGGAGTCTATGGCAACGGTGAAATGTGAACTCGGGACTTTCTCATTCCTGGCACATAGACCACACAATGCTATTTCATTACTAGCCCCACCCCCCCACCCCCCAATTTACCACAACACGGGAATCAAGAAGATACCAAGAATAAAGGTAATAGGCATGACAGCAACTGGACCCGGCCATAGCTGGTGCCTGCTATTCACATTCACTAACTTGGACTCCGGAAAACTGAGGGCAGAACGTGTTAGTCCACCAGTCCAGCGAAAGCCAAAAGGGACTTCACGTGACCATGTGCTCTTCCGCCACACCTTCCGCCGTGACGTCACCTTTCATCATTGCGTTCCGCTCTGGATATGCTCCTTGCCCCCCCCCCCCACAATCCCTCGGTTGCCATAGGGACGGCAAGGAACCATTTTGCATCATTGCGATTCTCTTGCCTATTCCCTACCGGACGTTCGATCGGTTAGGAGTGTCGGAGTTCGTCTCTCCGTCGATTAGCCAAGGAGTTTCTCCAGTCGCCTTATCTGGACATTTTCTGGCATCATGGCAGGTAGGATATTCGGCCATCTGGGTGTTCAGAAGGAGCCTTCCTTTTCCATGGGGCTGATGGAGACAACAGCTGTGAGGTGATGGGACCACAGTTGGGGAAGGGATAAAGTCTTTGGGCGGGATAGAGCAGGTAAAATGCAGGGATGAGGAAACGGAGATAAGGTGAGGCAAGAAGGAGCAAGGAGCCTGCAAGTCCACAGCCACAGTGCAGGGCACAATCCAGCAAAATCAGTCACAACTCCGTCCCGGCCGTGCCAGCGAGGCTTTGGTTAGCCACGCTTCAGGATAGCCCATCGCTTTCAGTGGGAATTAGTCCTGACTCACCGTTGCTGGATGTGCCCACAATGACTTTGTTACGGTCTGAAGCGGTGGCTTCTTTATGTCTGCACTACCACAAATGTACACAGCGCTTTACAGAGTAGGGTCAGCAAAGCAGATGGGTCTCTGTCCCGAGGAGCTTACAATCTAAATGTTGCCAGTACGGGCAACAGCACAGGAAGGTGGGGGAAGGGTCACAGGGAGGACACGCGCACAACTGTGGTCAGGCCCCAGGGCAGGCGGAGGCTTCGTGTCGGGCGAGGAGGAGGCGCTCCTTCAAGCGGACAGGAGTGGTGCCCATTGTGTAGAAAGGAGCCCCACAGTCCGCCCTCCCCTCAGGCCTCCCAACCAGCATGAAGGGAGAATCCCCCCCAAACCCCCATCTCCTCAGCACCCAGATCACACTTCAGGGGCTGTGGAAAGGGGCAGCAGACTGTGAGGCAGCTCGGAGCAGTGGAGTCAGAAGCGGGTGTGTGAATAAAGTCCGCCCTGAACGGACTCCCATTTTCCTGCCGTAACCCTGAGAAGGTGCGAAAGACAAACGCTCTGCTGTGGTTTCCCAAGATAGATAGGATAGCCCCCCGCCAGTCTCCCCCCGAGCCCCTTCCGCTCAGGCCAACCGCCAGTCCCTTTGGACTCCCGCTTGCACCATAACATTCTCTGGCCTGGTAGAATCCTGGGGTCGCCATGGGGACAGCCGCCAACCAGTCCGGCAGCCCTCGTGAGCATGCGGCACCAGCAGGAGGAACGTCGTGCCGAAGGTGCTGCAGAGGTCTGCAGGCCAGAACAGGAGCGTCCCAGCGAGACAAGTGGGGCGCGGGAGGGGCCTGCTTTGAAGCGTACCGCAGCCGGGAACTCCCTCACGGGCCGTAGGGGAAGCACCCTTCCTCGACCCTTCGTCCTCCTGCCAGCTGCAGAATCCTCGTATCGGCCTCCTTTATGTCTGCGTGTCAGGGACACCGGGACCACGTATGTGAGCACTCAGGACCGCCGAAGTCTGTTCACTGGGCCTGAAGGGCTGACGGGTGCTGAGGCGGCCCAGGCGGTGCAGTGGTTAATGCCCCGCCCCCTTGCTTTGTGTTGCAGATCGGGCCCCGAATCCACGGCCACGGGGAGGCTCGAGCCGCCAGCCCCGGAGCACCCCAGAGGGGACTGCCAGCTCTCCGCCCTGCGCCCCCGGAGCCTCCGCACCAGGCCTGAGTGCCGCTGGGCCGCAGCCTCCCGCCCCGGCTCTGCCTCCCCAGCCGGACCCAGGGAGTGCCAGCACCCACAGCTGCCCGTCCCCGGAAACAGTTCAGCTGCAGGGAGGTCGGGGGAGCCAGGATCACGCGCAGACGCCCAGCTCAGCAGCGCTTTCTCCTCCCCTCCATGGGTGGGCTGCAGCTGGCCAGTTCCCCGGGCCTCTCCGTGGGCCACTGGCATCCCAGTTCAGAAGCCTTCCCACTGCCAGCCCCATGGAGCAGCTGTATGCCCACTCCCACCTCCAGCCGGTGGCCAGCCTGCAGCGGGTGCAGGGGCTGCCTGCCAGGCAAGGACAGGTCTGGCAAACCCCTTTCCGGGATGGGGCTGGCCTCTGCCTGTACCGCCGTGCCACCTTGGCGCCCATGCCGCAGGGAGGCAGGAATCCCCCTGCACAGACAGGCAGCGATGTCCCTGGGCCACCAGAGCCGAGCGACAACATGGTCCTCCAAGAGGTGGAGCCACAAACCACCGTGACGCCGGCTCCAGCCAGCGGGTCTTCCACGGCACCATCGAGACCCGGCATTCTCAAAGCCTCCAAAGCAGGCTCCAGAGGTATGTGCTGATCTTTGCAGAAAGGGGTGGTTCGCGTTTGGTGATTTATTATGACGTTTCTTATCTGCCCAATGACCACTGTTCTCTGGGCAGGTTGCAGACATTTACAAGACCAAAATACCACAACCATGTAGCATATAATACAGATGCTTCAAGGGATAGAATACAATGCGATGCAGAACAACAAACACAGGAATCGATCAAAGAGCCATGAAATCCAGGACTAGGTCCTAAAACGCCTGGAAGAAAAGGGAGGTCTTTGCCTGGCACCGAAAAGATACCAACGCGGTGCCAGGCGAGCCTTTTTGGGGAGCTCCTGCCACCACGGAGAAGGCCCTCTCTCTTGTCACCACCCGTCTAGCTTCGTCTGTCGGGGCACCCACAGAGCCTCCAAAGATGACCTGGGGTCTGAGCAGGCACATAGGGGTGAAGACACAGAATCATAGAATAGTAGGGTTGGAAGGGGTCTACACGGCCATCGAGTCCAACCCCCCGTTCACTGCAGGAATCCAAGTCAGAGCATCCCCAGCAGGTGGCTGTCCAGCCTCATCTTGAATGCCGCCAGTCTGGGAGAGCCCACTATCTGCCCAGCTCATTGGTTCCATTGTCGTATTGCTCCTGATGTTCAGCCGGAATCTGGCTTCCTGTAACTTGAGCCCATTATTCCGTGTCCTGCCTTCTGGGATACTTCTAGATACTCTGGTGCCAAGCTGTCGAGGGCTTCACAGGTCAACACCAACACTTGGCCAGGCCATCTCTGTCCAGATCGGGTCACAGTTGGTATATCAGCTCCATGCCCCCCTTGCCACGTGGCAAGTCGTCCGTATCTCACTCTCAGTGTTTCTCCATTCCTATCTTTCCCTGGCAGGCACCACCCTTGGGGAAAAGCATGTCTCCTGGGCTTACAACCTCCAGGGAGCTCCTCCTCAGCCTAGAACCAAGGAGAACCCCAATAGCAGCCAGCATCTCCCTGGCATGTTTCAGGCATCTTTTGCCCCTGCCTCGTCCAACGAATGCTCTGAAGGCTCCGCTTCTTCTGGGAGTGTCCCAACCAGCCACAGAGGATTCCGACGTGAGTATTGCACAGCCTGCACCTGGGCCACGGGCTTCCTTTATCATAGGGCATGGCTGGTCTGGAGGTCCAAGCCTGAACAGCCCCCCATGGCCAATCATCCCTTTTGCTCTGTTCCTATTTTTCAGCGGCAAGCACCTCTGTTGGGAAAGAGCATGAGTCCCGCGGTCACCACCTCCAGGGAGTTCCTCCTCAAAGCCAAACTGGGGAGAATCCAGCCAGCAGCTGCCAGATCTCGGTCACGTTTGGGATGCCTCTGGTCCCTGCTTCACCCACCGAATGCGCTGCAGGACCGGCTTCTTCCAGGAACGTCCCAACCACCGACCCCGGACTGCAAGGTGATTGTTGAGCAAACTAGGGGCTGAGCTCCATGAACGTGTTTTCCTGGCCTTGTAATGCCTGGCTCACCGGCATGTCACACGAGGTACACCCCAAACCTTCCTCCTCCTCATGCGATTTCTCCGTCGACAGTGTTGTTTTCCAAACTCCCATGACGATGTTTTTTCTGGTGCTTGAGATTTTCATGTGCTACATGTGTGTTCCAGCTAGGGATGTATGGAGTTTGTAAAATCTGCGTCGTCTGCATTTCACAAGTTGTGAGGTGCCTTCCGTTCTGTCGGCCGCTCGCGGCCAGAATTGGATTTGTTCCCCATTTCCCAAGTTTGCACAAATGCATACTTGTGCAAATGCACAAATCCCTCCAAAATGTGTAAATTCCCCCCAAATGCACATTTTCATGCTTTCCCCTGTGGGGGAAATGGGCATTTTCAGCCAGTGTTTTTTCTTTTACGGATTTCTCCGGCATCCCTCGTTCCAGCCAAGCTGTAGCGGAACTCTTGCCAGCAGGAGCAGCCGGTAGTGCAGCAGCAAATTCAGAAGTGCAGGGTCCCTTCAGCATGGCCACAGCCACGCCCCTCACAGCCACGCCCCCTCCTGGGATGATGCCACCTTGGAGGATTCTGCAATACAAAGGAGCTTTCAGTCACTTCCTTGGTTTGGAGTATCTGGTCAGAGTAATTCAGAATTATTAAAAGGTCCATTTGAAAAGAAAACGCACACACAAAGTAATGTCCAGCACCTTGCTAGAAAGTATTATTTGGTTAGTCCCTTTTAATTCAAGGAACATGTAATAATACTAATACTAAAAATGACGCAATCATCGCATATTAATGATGAATGATTATCATTATGAAGAGCCACTGCAAGCAGGTGTGAAGCAATGCCCCGTGAAAAGAAATGGAACGTCGTCCGCAGTGACCCACAACTCCTTTAAGGCTGCAATCCTGTACACACTTATCTGGGAGTAAATCCCATTGAACACAATGTTACTTACTTCCAAATGGACAAGTAGGATAGCCCTGCAGTCCCACTACAGACCACTCCTTTTCCCACGACAGTATCCCGGGGTGGGCTGGTGGAGAGGCGGCCTTTGGCCCAAGACCTCTCCAGGCTGTTCCTGGAGGGATCGTGAATACTGTTCCAATTCGGTGGATATGTTCCATTTCATGCCTGCCTCATGCCTCGTTTTTTCTCTTGGTCATCACCTTTGCTGCTATCTACGTTTCTCATGGAAGGTTCAGGGTTTTCTGACTGTGCCCTTCGCTGTAGTCTCTGTCTCCTGATGTGGGCTGTTCCCTCGATGGTGAGCAGGGAGCAGGACATGGGGCTCTGCTTTGGGTTGCTCTTTCATCTCCTGTTGGAGTGGGTTCCTTCCAGACTTGCAAGTCCCTGGACTAGGCTTGAAAATTGTGAACACTCTGCCCATCAACAGGGAGCCTGCGGCTAAGCCATACCTCTTGGAGTTCCTCCGGGAGAAGTCAGGGGAAAACAGCTCACGGTAAGTGTAACAGCTGTGTTTTTACTGGAGACATAACCAACTCACGTCTCAAGATAAGCCGGCTGAGGTCAGCCCCATGGTCAGCACCGCTTGCAGGAGGAAGGAGGAAGAAGATGGGAAGGGAGAGGGAGAAGACCAGGAGAAGGCAGGAGGACCTCTCAGGGAACCCCTCCCACCTTGCTCAGATACATATTAGCCCTTCGAGTTCAGGTTCAGTGACTCATGGCCCTTGTCCCTCCAACATAAACTCCACTGAACACATTAGGACTTCCTTCTGAGTAAACACACCTAGGATCCTACTGTCCACCAGAGGGGTTGGGTCCAACCCCAGACCCCTCCTGAGCCATGAAGGACAAACTGGATGTGCAAACAAACAGCAGGTGAAAACGCGTCAGCACGAGCGACAGACCAAGGCGGCATCGGCCCCCCGCCCGCTGCTGCCGTGGCCAGCCCGCCGGGGACGCAGGCAGGCAAGGAGCGGGGACAGGCAGCAGCGTGGGAACACGGGGAGGAAGCTGAGGGGCTGGCTGGCTGGGGACAGTCGAGTGGCAAGGCGTGGCGTGGCGGCTGCTCTGGGGCTGGAAGGCGGAGGAGCCGAGGGCTGAGGAGGAGACTAGGGGCGCTGAGGAGAGGGAAGGGGGCTTAGGTCCCGCCACAGTGCTGACTTCCACACAGAAGGGTCCCTAGTGGAGATCCCCTCCTGGGACCAGGCGTTGCTCCTGAAACCACCCCCAGGAAGATGGTGTGCACATCCCCAATGAGATGAAGGGACGTGTTGCGTGAGCCTAATAAGAGCGTGGGGTCCATGAATACTGGGAGGTTGCTCCATTACTGACCCATGTGGAATGCTTACGTCATACAAGGTACTCCTTTCTTAAAAACACAAAACATTTAAATGCAATGCACGCCATTTCAGGCAACAAATAAAACCCTTTCACCTTAATAGGTATCAGCTGCAACCCATGAATCTCAACCAGAAAACCGCCAATGCAACAGCAGTAAATTCAGACTCCAGCAAAGGAGAAGCAGGAATGCAGCAAGTCTTCTACTCCTTTCTAATGACTTTCTGTGAGGCCCTAGGCTGGTGGGCCTTCCCGGGAAGAGAACGAGGCGTTCGCCTGCCTTCGTTTGCGCAGAGGAAAGGAAGAACGGAAGATCTCCTTTGGTTGCAGATCACTGATTCCTCTTCATTTCATTCCAAAGGAGGCGAGGGAGTGGCGTCAGACACCCGCCAACAGGCAGATGTCCCAACATCTCTGGAGCTCCACGACCCAGAGGAATTAAATCAGGTCCCGGCTGAGAACGCTGCGCTGAATGGTGAGTGCCAAAGATTCAGAGGGCGACTCCACACACCTGCCAAGTGGGGCTTGCTTGCGGAATGCCTGTTGGTGCACAGTCTCCCCGAGCTTTTTCCGTCGCTTTCGCAAATGGCACTACCCCCCTGTGACACATTCCTTTGAATGGGCTTTGAGGAATGCAGCTCACCGAGGCCCTTTATTTTGGAAGAGTATTTTTTAAATCTGCAAGTGATGACCACAGATCCAGATCCATAGTCCCAAATCTCCCCTGGAATCAATCCGTTGGACCCTGTGGGTTCACGGGTCTCGTGCTGCTTTGCTCTCTTGCCCAGTCTGGAGGGTGTTTCCCTCATTTCATGTCAGGTATGAAAATTGCCCCCCTCTCCAGAAATGAGGACACCCAAGACGTACATGGGATCAACAGGCAACAGCTTTATTGACCTATCAGAATCGGCAACAGGAGAAAACAGCTTAGCCACCAGCTCACAGCCTTCCAGTACAGGCCCCTGCACCGCAGCGGAGAGCTGGAAGAACAACCCTCCTGCTCTCAACCTGGCCTGGGCGATTCCCCACCTTGCAGCCTCAGGCCCACTCCCTCCCTGCTCACGCCAGACCTGCCAGCAGCACCAATGGGAAGAGAGCCCATCAGCTGCCTTAAATACAGCAACCCCCCCCCCCCCGCAGCATGAAGGAGGTGAAAAGGAGCTCCCTGGATGCCAATTGCAAGGCCCCCCCGCCCAACGCCCTGCTTAGCCCTGGAACCAGCGACTCCCCCCATCCCACACCACCCACGGAGGGTTGGGCGAGTTGCCATGTGGAGGAATGCTCTGAGCTGGTGGGAGGCAGATCCTCCCGTGTTTCTTCCTGGTCTAGGCGGCGGGGGAAACTCCTCCCACGCTGCACGAGGGGCAGGTGGAGCCCCCTCCGAACTGTGGGAATCGGAGAATTGCTCTCACGTTCTGCCTGCAAAGTAGCAAAGGTTCCTTGTCCTGTAATCATGGGCTCCACTTTCTCTCTCTCTTTCAGGGGTGGACACAGTGAATAGGCACTTAGCAGCACAGTGCCTGAAGGCCGGGGCAGCCCCGGTGGATTTGTTTCCCCGGGAGCAAAGATCAGGCCTTAGCCAGAAAAGAAAATGCCCCGATCCTCAGTCCAAAGAGGTGGGCAAACTCCGCAGGATCCCTCCAGAGCCCGGACCTCGCAGGAGCCACCCCCCTTCGAAAGCACCACCAGAGCCTCCCATGAATGGGAAAAGAAAATCAAAGTCAGCCGAAGGAGGACCTTCCCCAAAAAGGCTCCCCACAAGTCTGGACCCAGATCACTCCAGGCCCCCAAGACATCTGGGAACGGGAAGCACTTTGGTACCTCGGGAAAGTCAGGAAGGGCACAAACATGAGGGGACAAGATCTGAGCCTGTGCCATCTGGGGCGACGGGGGGAGAAACAGTCCCCCACAAGACCGAGGAGCCTGGGGAGAGTGCCCCCGTGAAGACTGCCGGGGTGGCCAAGGATGTTTCTCGGCCCCAGCGCACCCCGAGGGATCGGGGCTCTGAAGAACATCAGTGTAAATATCAAGGCAAAGACCAGGCAAGGGTGAAGGCCAGTCTCCCTGGGGCGAGGGGGAAAAAGAGAGGCGCCAAGCTGGAGCCAGAGGAAGCCTGGAAGCACGTCCCCAGGCGCAACCTGGCTTTGCCCGTGGCAGAGCCTGTGCAGGGCTTCTCGCCACTGGGGGAGAGCAGAGCTCCATCCCTGCCTCTGCAGAAGCTTCCTCCAGTTCCTTCTCCCTGCGCTGTTCCCCAGACACTGCTGGCCGCGCCTGAAAGAGCTGTGCCTGCGCCTCCACCAAGGCCACCATCGTGCTCACTGCCAAAGCCATGTCCAGCCTCACAGCAGCCACCGAGCTCTTTGCCACGGCCGCCACCGAGCTCCCTGCTGAGGCCCCTGCCAAGCTCTTTGCCGAGGCGAGTGCAGGCTTGCGTGCCCAGGCCAGCGCCGACCGCTTTGCCACAGCCAGGGCAGACAACGTTGCCAAGAGTGGTGGAGATCTGCTTTCCGAAGCCAGTGCCGACCTCTGGGCCAAAGCCAGTGCCAGCCCCTTGGCCCAAGCCGCTGCCGAGCATAGTTTCCAAGCAGCTGCCCAGTTCATTGGCGAAGCCACCGCCTTGCTCAGTGACTGGGCAACAAGCAACCTCGTTGCCTCAACCGCTGCCACAATCTGTGCACAAGCCGGTGCTGAGAACTATGCTTCACCCGGCAGTGGCGCACCCCTCTCAGCCAAAGCCACCGTCGGCTCAGTTTCCCCACGCCGGCGGGTGGAGAGGGCAGGCCAGGGTGGCGGGCAGAACACCCGGTCTCCCCACCAGGCCAGCCGGTCCCACAGAAAACATCCGGAAGCCAAGCAGCACGGGCACATCCACTCTGGCGACAAGCCAGCCTCCGGGGGACGACCCTCCTGCCTCTTCACCGCACAAAGAGGACACGTCCAACCCGTAGAGGACCCCCCTGGTGGCCTGGAGGCCTCGGAGCCTGTAAGAGAAGAGCAACGGCCCATCCGAGAGATGGTGAGCGGCAAGCCCAGAGGGGCGGGAGCGGGCAGCCGCTGGACGTCGGCGGGGCGAGGGCAGCTTTCCGTGGGGCAGGAGGGAGAAGTGGACATATCCATTCGGCACGGCTGCCCTCAGCATCACCCAGAGGGCAGTTAAATGTATATAGGTGTATATATGTGTGTGTTTGTAACTGGTTAGATTAGAAGGCTGGAGGAGTTCCTGAGTTATCTTGAAGATCACATTTGATTGCAGTATGTTATATATCACTATAAAATATTTCTAGCTTCATTAATGTTTTATAGTTGTTATATTATTTGGTTGCTTATTTACTATATCACAGGCATAAAAGAATTTTCTATTTTTTAATTTTAATACTGTCCCAATTAAATCTATACTTTCTCGTTGTGCTCCTTTTTATATCCATGTGTGTATTAGGCTTATAAATTGTTCCTATACATTAATAGTTACATATGCCTTTCTGCAATGTCATATTTATCTTAGCTCTTTGTATATTTCTCTCATCAGTAGCTAGTGTTCATTTGTATATTAGGCTCCTGCTAATGGTCTTTTAATTTCACTGCTTAGATCTCAAGGATGAAAGACATTCCTACTTGATTGGAATAGATGTTATCTTACTATACAATATTAATGCTATCTGCTTTACTATTTCACAGCTATTATATTAATTTATTCTGGTGTGTATTTACTATATTACAGACAGGAAATCTTTTTGTGTTTGTTGATCATATTTTAGAAGTTTTATCTTCCAACCTGTTTACAGATTTCTTATATCTTTTAAAACTGGTAATCTTAATATGACTTTTCTTTATTTGATAGCACTGTTTTATATTACAGTTACTGGCATTAAAGAGTCGTTGGTTAATTATTAGTTATTCATTCATTAATTATTTGTTACTTCCAATATCGAGATGTTTATATTAGGTTAATCACAGAGTTGTTTCTATACTGACATAATAAAAGTATGTTATATTTATTATTTTCTGTCTTTCTGGTCATTCTATGGTTACAAAAGAGCATGGTCTGAGAGTCTGAGAATCATAGCACTGTGGCGTCTTCACAAGGATTCTGTGAGGCTGATCCCAGTTTGCAGGTGGGAGACTGTTACTACTTGCCTTCTGCAGGTTCACTTCATCAGTGGGCATAACGATAAGCTTCCTTCTGGCTTAGACTAAGCAGCAAGTAAACATGTCAGGGGTGTCCCCGATTAAAACAGTCTGAGTTGATCGATGTCATCAGTTTCAATAAATTTGAGTGCAATCCTATGCATGTTTAGACAGAAAGAAGTCCTACAATTCCCAGCATTCCCCACCAACATGGCTGGCTGGGAACGCTGGGAGTGGTAGGACTTCCCCCCCCCATCTTAACATGCGTGGGATTGCGCCCTCAATCAAGGCTGTGATCTGCATAAAGTTACATGTGACCAACAATAGTTTTGAATTGAAAATGCGTAGTTTGTCTTTGGTGATTGATGTACTCCTGATGCAACAAAATGAGGTGACCAGGAGATGGAAAGTACTGCCGTGCAACGAAAAACAGGAATACTTTCCAGTGTAGGTGGAAAAAATAAAATTAGGCATTGGCTTTGGTCCACACAGGGCTCCACGAATGGGTGCACCGTACCAGTACAAGTCGCTTCACAGAACCTACTTCCAGGTGTGTGTGTGTGGGGGGGCATTGGAGTGAATGTCATCTGACTGGCAAGGCCTGCTCAACCAATAAGAGAGCCCCCCCCCCCAATCCAGGCTCTCCCCGCCCCCCATTCTCCTTTGATAGAATCCTGGAGGTTTCCTCCCGTGTCTCTACAAAAATCATTCACCTTCTCCCCCCCTCACATTAATTACTTCCTTAGAGCAACAGCCATTAAAGGAACACAGTATTCTCCCTCCCCTGAAGCTGCTGATGGGAAAAGGATGCATAGGAAGCATCCTTCAGACAATGTAGGGTTTTTTTAAGGAACACGCTGCCACAACACATGTATCTGGGTGGACACTGAGCCCATAGAATCCCAGAGTAGTTCTGATTCTGAGGAAGAGCAGTCGCTCCTGGGAGAGGAGCGTGCTCCTCTTTCCCAGGGCCCACAGCTGACAGAGATTCCTCCCACCAGCATTCCTAGATTAGAAAGCAGTCCAGGGAGTGACCGAGCACAGATAGCAGACGTGGTGGATGCGCGACGGAGACGCAGAGAGCGGCGTCAGATGGAGGGCGTGGAAAGGAGGCGTAGTGCCCAGTTGGCGACAGTCCTATGTCGCCTCCTGCCCAACCTGCCAGTGGGCGAAGGCCCCCTCAGGCAAGCCCACAGGCTTGCTTCACCCCCTGCCTACCCCCTCAGGACCTTGGAGACTGCTCTCCCTTGACTTCATCACTGACTTGCCTCGCTCACAAGGTAAGACCGCCATTCTGGTGGTGGTGGATTTGTTTTCCAAGATGGCCCATTTCATCCCCTGCTCTGGGTTGCCCACAGCCAGGGTGACGGCAGAGCTGCTCGTGGCGCATGTTTTCCGCCTCCACGGATGGCCCGAGGGTCTCATTTCCGATAGGGGGGCCCAATTCACTGCCCATTGCTGGAGGGAGCTACTGGCGTTGCTCCATGTGACGCTCCGTCTTTCCTCCGCCCACCATCCACAGACGGACGGTCAGACCGAGCGCACCAATGCGACTCTGGAGCAATATCTGCGCTGTTATGTCAATTACCAGCAAGATGACTGGTTTTCCTTGCTGCCTCTCGCAGAATTTGCTTATAACAATGCCTGCCATGCTTCCACCCGCCACACTCCATTTTTTGCCAATTTTGGTTACCACCCCAAGGCCTTTCCGTCCACCCTAGCTCCCTCTTCAGTGCCTGCGGCCCAGGACTTTTTAGCGGAGTTGCGAGCGGTACACCACCTCTTACAGGACTCCCTCGAGCAAGCCAAGACAGCCTACAAGGCCTCTGCAGACCGGCGGCGCCAGCCGGGTCCGTCTCTGCAACCGGGGGACTGGGTTTGGTTGTCCACCCAATACGTCCCCTCTCACTCACCCGCAAGGAAGCTCACGCCTCGCCGCACAGGGCCTTTCCAGGCTACGGCCCAGATTAACCCTGTTGCTTTTCGCCTGGCTCTCCCGCCCTCCATGAAGATCCATCCTGTTTTTCATCGGTCCTTGCTGTCCCCCCTGGTTTCTGGCGACCCTCATCGCTCAGTCGGCTCCCCCCCACCACCAGTGCTGGTGGAGGGAGAGGAGGAGTTTGAGATCGCGGAGATTCTGGACTCCCGCCTTTCTCGTGGCCGCTTGCCATATCTGGTGGACTGGAAGGGGTACGGGCCTGATGAGCGATCCTGGGAACCCGCAGAAAATGTGCATGCTCCGTTGCTGCTGAGGCGCTTCCACCAGCTGTACTCCCACAAGCCCGGGGCCCCAGGGGAGGAGCAGGAGGGGGGGCCTCATGGGAGCGGGGATGATGTCAGGGTGGACACTGAGCCCATAGAATCCCAGAGTAGTTCTGATTCTGAGGAAGAGCAGTCGCTCCTGGGAGAGGAGCGCGCTCCTCTTTCCCAGGGCCCACAGCTGACGGAGATTCCTCCCACCGGCATTCCTAGATTAGAAAGCAGTCCAGGGAGTGACCGAGCACAGATAGCAGACTTGGTGGATGCGCGACGCAGATGCAGAGAGCGGCGCCAGATGGAGGGCGCGGAAAGGAGGCGCAGTGCCTGGTTGGCGCGCAAACAAGGGCTGCGCCCAGAGGATCCAAGGGAAAAGGGGAGGGACTCTCCCTAGTCCTTAAGTTCAGGGGTCTGCCAGTAATTCCCTTTCAAACGGGGACCAACTGTTTCAACTTAGGGCATAGGTACTCTGCTGCTCAGATCTAGTTGCTACCTGTAGAGTTGTTAAGTTGTAAAAGAAGAATAAAGCTTTGAAAGGAATCCCTTTGTCTGTGTCTGGACTTGGCTACTGGATTAGACTGAGAGAGGCCTCCAAGGAGCCCTTGACAACATGGTGGTGAGCACTAGATGAGACAGCTTTAAAACAGGGGTGTTTTCCCTTGAGTCGAAGAGATGCCCAAAGCTGTGAGTTCTGTTTGTAACCTGATTCAGATCGTTTGCATGAATGTGGCAGACACTGGGCCGCGGCTGGCGCACATCTCCCACATCATCCCCGGTTGAGTTTCCAGCCAGTTGAGATGACCCAAACACCGGGGAATGGTGGGCCTGAAATGGTAAAACCAGGACTCCACTCCATCAAAGAATGCGGGCTTAGGGACCATGGGATCTGAAGAAGGCCGTGATTCTGGAGGCACACAACCCCTCATGCCCGTCTTATCTCTACAGCGATAAGGGTTAGGGGTTCACGGCCATTCTCCTGCCTGCGCTGGGCTCTAGACACGTGCTTCTATCACAAATCAGGGACAGGCAAGCAGGCAGCTTGGGTGGCATTGCAGGGGGAAAGTGGTTGGGTGTGGAAAGGGTGAACTACTCTCAGCCATGGCTTCTCTCCTGCAAGCTGGATGAAAACAGAACTAATTTCTTCCCATCTCTGCAAGGAAATCCACCTTCTCTTTGCCCATGGTAGCTCCCCAAACAGCTCTAGGAACATAGGGAGCTACCTTGGGCTTCCACGGAATTGTTTGCAGGGGGGACAAAGCTGGTGTGTGATTGTAATTGACACACATGGCAGTCGCTGCTGCAACATAGCTGTGCGTTCCTTGTGTGTCTGCACACGCTTTGTTGCGTGGAGTCATATCCCATGACGTTTAGAAGGCTGCACAGAGTGGCAGAACATCCTGGCGACTGGTCAGCCCTCATGCAGAGGAGTGTTCCAGTTCCCCTGCACATGGAGTGATACATCCGTCAGCGTGAGGGTCACAAGAGTCATACATCAGCGTGGGAGTCGGAGTGCCTGGTTCGAAAGGGGAGCCGAGATGCAGCGGGCAGAACGGAGACCGGATGGAGCGGAGGGAGCCAGTGGGATCCTGCCAAGTCTGGACAGACGCTCCAGAGGAAAGACAGGGAAGGGCGTCCTGTCCGCGGGGTCGCTCTGCACGGTAGAGAGTGTCCAGCAGACTAAAACAGGCAGACATGTCCTCAGAAGCGCTGTGGGTGGCAAGACCAGGCTCCAAAAGTAATTTAGCACTGGGGACACGCCATCGTTCCTGGAGCAGAATACTCAAGGTGCTGCTGAAATGGAAAATGAAATCAGCGAGGCCTCCAAAGGAGGAAGTGTTGTAATGCTAGGGGACTTCAGTGACTCCCACATGGGCTGGATACATGCATGTTCCAGTCACAGAACCCTAGAATCATAGAGTCATAGAACAGTAGGGTTGGAAGGGGCTTAGAAGACCATCGCGTCCGACCCCCTGCTCAGTGCAGGAATCCAAGTCAGAGCATCCCTGACAGGTGGCTGTCCAGCCTCGTCTTGAATGCCTCCAGTGTGGGGGAGCCCAGCACCTCCCCAGGTCATTGGTCACTGGACTTAATAGAGCCCTTACCAAGGCCTTTCTCTCTTGGCAGCAAAATACGTTTCTCACAGCACAGAAAGAAGCATCTCTTGGCAGGTAGGAGGTACACAGTGTGAAGAACGACGACTGTGCATTGCTCTAGCTTCTGTCAGTAGCAAGATCTGTGGCCTTCACTGTTTGTGACTACAACTGTGAGAACCAGCGCTCAAACTGTGGAAATTGCCAACTCTCTAGCAAATCAGTGTACTTGTGCTGTTAATTCCTGCATTCAGTCCTGCATATCTATTCTTCTGAATCTAAATCCAAAACACTTCACCCCTTGCACTTTCATAGATTCCGTATGCCCCTGTGCATTTAACAATGAAACAAATCATATATGTCGCCTCCATATACTGCTGTCTATTAAGCAATTAAACCAGATACAGTATTGCATTTGCATGGCACATAAGGAGCAAAAAGACAAAGCGAGAAGAGAACAGTAACCAATACAACAGTGGGATAGAGCATAACGCATAGGATTTCAGATCCAGTGGCACTCCAGTGTACAAATATATCCCACCAGTGACATTTACACTTGCTTAGACCATCTTAAAAATCTCATTCCCATCTCAAGAGCATCATTTCAGCACATGCAGCATCCTTCCGCAAACATTCGGTTTAGACTGCCCTTTCTGGTCTCGTGAAGTACCCCTTGCTGATACAGACGGAAGGTGGGGCCCAAGCCGCGGTGCATTTTCAAGCACGTGGCAACACAGGCAGTCCCCAGCCCACACCTCTCCCCCTTCTCAGTGACTTGGCCAGGCATCGCATCGTGATCTTTGCACGGGAGAAGCGGCTGCTGTTGCAGCGGTCAGGGGGACGCAGAGGACTATGCATGCCCTCAGCTGACCCTGAGGGAAGGCATTCGATGACGCAGAGGAGAAAGAAGGTTCGCACCCCCAAAAGGCAGGAGCCGTAGGCACAAAGGCAGATATAAACGCACTTCACTAAAGCAAACCAGAAGCAAAGTTACGGAGCACATTCAGCACAGTCATGTACTTAATGTGGGGGGTTGGACTCGATGGTCTTGTCGGCCCCTTCCAACCCTGCTCTTCTATGATTCTGTGGCTATTCACATGTCTGCAACTCGCCTAATTCTAGGGGTGTACGAATGGTGGACCTTCAGTGCCGCTTGACTTCCGCACTTTGCGGCCAGTGCTCCATTCCGCCATTCACAAGCCCCCGGAATTCTCCTCTTTTTTTTCCGCTCCAAAAATTACGAAGATAAATCCGTATCGAAAACCGTCGTTCCGGTGCTCAGCCGTCTCCATGAGGCTGCATAACTTCTGTAAGAATCGCTATTTTTCGTAAATATTTACTTTTTTTTTTAAATTGAAATCCTCCGTCTCCGTTTCCATTCAGCCAAAACACTTCCTCTTCCTCGGGGCTTCCCAAAAGAAGGCTGTCTTAGGTGTGCTGAGCGATACACTCTTTGTTTAAAGCAACGCTGTTTTAAAGAAAGAAAAAAAACCCTTTAAAATGACCATGCCGGTCCTGGATCACCCACAAACAAGGTGGTGAGTGCAATTCCTTTTGTAAAAAGACTCGCGTATTTATTATTGGAATATACTACACTGCATTCTTATTTAGTGAAATTTTGCAACTCTTTGTGAATGACGAGAAAAAAGCCGCATGACTGCTGGATCCGCAGGACCTCGCAGCGCCGTTTCGCAGAGGATTCCGTGGCACGGACTGAAGGGAACTCGATCCCATTTCAGTCCGTGGCGGGATTCTCTGGCAGCCCTACCTAATTCAAACCATCGTGGCAGCTCCACCCCCAGGGAATAGCTCAACAGGTTCTACCCTCCCCCTACGCTACCACCTCCCCCACCTTTGGGGGGCTACCTTGGGCAAAAGACCTATGCTTTCTGCCCCACACACAGTGTTAGCGCCTCTCGAGATCTTGGGGCCTCCAATTACAAATCAGGGTTAGGGGCAAGGTCCATGTGCACTCACAGGGTATCTGTCCCCCCACAAGGACCTTTGTTACATTTAAGATCCATTTAGCAAGCACTGTGGGCAACCCCCTTCAGGCCACGGGCAGATGTTCCCAGTGTGATGTGATGTTGAGCTTGTCCATTGTCTTCCTCCGCACGTTCACAGGCCTGAGTCAAGACAAATCTCCACACGACCACAACTTGCCATCGCACCTTTGTCCTGGCTTCCACAGGATGCATTATCTGACACAGGGCCATGCGGTGCAGAAGGCAGGCTTACGTCACCCCAGCCAGCGTTCTTCCTTCCCCTCACCCAGGTGGCCGGATGTCACTCCTACCCTGGTTAGATGTCTTCCACCCTGACAGGTCAGGGTACCGCTTGGGAGGCTGCAAACTCGGGGAGGTCTCGGTCCCCTGAACCCTCACCGGTTGGCGCTTCTTACACAAGGTGGTCAGAGGGGCCGCTGTGGAAGTGAAATTAGGAGGAAAGCGCCGGTGATTTCCAGCCAGCGCCAGGGGGGACAGAACCTGCTCTTCATAGTTGGCAGGGGCCATTGCTGGACGGCCTCTACTTTGGCCTCCACAGGCTTCGAATTTCCACTCCTGGCCTGATGCCTCAAAGAGGTGACCTCCCCCCATCCCAACTGACCCTTGGTGGCTTTGATAGTCAGCCCACTTCTTGCAGGCGCTTCGCCTCTTGTCTCACCAGACCCACGTGGCCTCCCAGGTCGGACTACAAATGGCAACGTCGCCTAGGTAGGCGCGGGCCCAGCCCCTCGGTCCATTCACCAGCCCATCAATGACCTTGCGAACGGTCTCTCACGCTCCCGGCATGCCGGACGGAAGCCCTGTGCAGGAACTCGTGGGTAATAACCAGCACAGCTGGGAAGCCCAGGGGCTCTGGCTCTCTTCAGTAGCCCCCAAGCCAGCATTTCTTGCAATCCCCTGGCCACCGATTCAGCATGCTGTCCGGTAGCCCAGTAGCGGGGAGACTGAATAGGCCGATGGTCTCCGGCCAGAAAGACAACTCAAACAGAAAGACACACGGGAAATCAAACACAGCTTCTGCTTCCACCCTCATATGCTGTAGGAAAAGCCGCACCTGTTGAAGTTCTGCCTGTCATGCGCCTGGTACAGGAGTCCTGGGCCCTCCTCGGCTGGAGGCCGGCCGGAGCCGAATGGCGCCCGAGGCCTCGCAGTGCTGAGGCAAGAGGCAGCCGGGCGGAGGCGAGGAGGCGGAGGCCGCTCCCGGAGGACTGCCCAGCAGCCGAGGCCTGTGTGGGGAGCAGGCCGGCCCGCCGCAGAGGCACCAGTGGGCCTTCCACGGGGGGTGGCGGCCCTGTCTTCCCCAGACCTGTCCCCTTCCCTGGGGGTGGGGTGCGCGACGTTTCCCGGCCCGGGCGGAAGCCCTTCCCGGGCCAGAGGCAGAAAGGGCGGGGGGCACGGAGCGGCCGTGGTGCTTCCCCCTCCCTTCTCCTCAGAGCCACCAGCGCCTGCGAGAAGCGGGGTGACTATCCAAGCCACCAAGGGTCAGTTGGGCTGGGGGGAGGTCACCCCTTTGAGGCATCAGGCCAGGAGTGGAAATGCGAAGCCTGCGGAGGCCGAAGCAGAAGCCGTCCAGCAATGGCCCCTGCCCACTGCGAAGAAGCCGGCCTTGTCGTTCGACCCCGGCGTGGCCCAAGGGGACTCCTATGCTCGCCAGATCTTTGCACGGGAGAAGCGGCTGCTGTTGCAGCGGTCAGGGGGACGCAGAGGACCGTGCTTGCACCCCGCTGACCCCGAGGGAAGGCATTCGATGACGCAGAGGAGAAAGGAGGTTCGCACCCCCAAAAGGCAGGAGCCGTAGGCACAAACGCAGGTATAAACGCACTTCTCTAACGCAAAACAGGAGCAAAGTCACGGAGTACCTTCCGTAAGAATCGCTATTTTTCGTAAATATTTACTTTTTTTTTAAAATTGAAATCCTCCGTCTCCGTTTCCATTCAGCCAAAACACTTCCTGTTCCTCGGGGCTTCCCAAAAGAAGGCTGTCTTAGGTGTGCTGAGCGATACACTCTTTGTTTAAAGCAACGCTGTTTTAAAGAAAGAAAAAAAAACCCTTTAAAATGACCATGCCGGTCCTGGAACACCCACAAACAAGGTGGTGAGTGCAATTCCTTTTGTAAAAAGACTCGCGTATTTATTATTGGAATATACTACACTGCATTCTTATTTAGTGAAATTTTGCGACTCATTTTAAAGGGAAAGAAACCCTTTAAAATGACAGAAAGCCGCACAAAACATCACATATGAATTTTAGAACAGATTTCTTTTGAATGGCCAGCTTGGGAAATAGGAGGGAACCAGCCGGACTAGCCCAGCCAGCCTCCCCCTGAGGATTTTGACCAGTCTGGGATGGATAGAGTGACCCGCCCCTAATCTGGCGCAAAATGTCCTGCATATTACGAGAGCGAGAGCAACCACGCTAGCCTTCATGTTGCGGGGGAAATCGTGGAAAGCTGTGAACACGCTGGAGAGGGCTCGGTAATCCTAGCTATTTCTATAGTTGAAACTTGGCTTTCTTCCACCATCCCTGGAGCTCTGTGACAGGCAGAAACTCAGTAGGTGGCCTTCCCCCAGCATTTAGAGGTGGGAACTGCACCTGTTGAAGTTCTGGCTGTCATGCCACTGAAGTACAGTCAGGATATCCACAGCTTCTGCTTCCACCCTCATGTGCTGTAGGAAAAGCTGCACCTGTAGAAGTTCTGCCTGTCATGCGCCTGGCACAGGAGTCCTGGGCCCTCTGCCCCTGCGAGGCACTCGGCGGCGCCTTCCCTTTGTGAGGCCCTCGGCTGGAGGCCGGCTGGAGCCGAATGGCGCCCGAGGCCTCGCAGTGCTGAGGCAAGAGGCAGCCGGGCGGAGGAGAGGAGGCAGAGGAGAGGAGGCGGAGGCCGCTCTCGGAGGACTGCCCAGGAGCCTCTCTTCTCCAGACATGTCCCCTTCCCTTGGGGTGGGGTGGGGGGCACAGAGCAGCCATGGTGCGTCCCCTCCCTTCTCCACGCAGCCACTCCTTTTAAAAAGTGGGGAGATGAACGCAGTCTAAAGGTTTCCCCCTATGCTGTCACGCCAGCCAGCCCCTGCTTTGCTCGTGAACGGGGCAGGAGCAGGAAGGAGAAAGACGGCCACTCTCCTTCCTCTGCCTTAGAATCTCCCACGGAGGGCATCAGCTACACATGAGGGGAGAGTGCCTGTGAGCGTGCGCAGAGTACTACCCCTCGCCCGGGAGCCCCTTAGGCCAGCTGCCAGACCTGGAGGTGGTGTGGCGCTTCCAAGGCAAAGGGCGCTGCTTTCGGGCAAGCTCGAGTCCCTCGCTCATCTACGGTTACAAGTTCAGTGCTTGGGATTGAGTGTGTAAAATAGGACAACTGGGGGGGGGTGTGCCCACCCCCAATTTTGAAGCCTCAGGAGGAGGTGCAGATTTAGCACCTCCCTTGGAACCAGCCTGAAGCACCCGTTCCTGCCCTTTCCTCCACTTCGCATTTTGATGAAGAAATTTATTTATTTATTTATGTTTATTTATTAAATTTAGTAAGCGCCCATCTGGCTGGTCACCCAGCCACTCTGGGCAATGTACAACATTAAAACAGTTCAGAACAATAAAATTCAACATTAAAAACATCACATTTCTAAAATTACCCTAACCTACCCCAAATGCCTGCCTGAACAACCACGTTTTCAATGCGTGGCGGAAGATCATTAAAGAGGGGGCACGGTGGAGTTCCCTAGGGAGGGAGTTCCAGAGAGTGGGGGCCACCACAGAGAAGGCCCTCTCCCTCGTCCTCACCAGCCTAGCAGTCCTGGCTGATGGGACAGAGAGAAGGCCATCCGAGGCTGATCTTGTTGAGCGGCCTATCTGGTGTTGCTGGAGGCGCTCCTTGAGACAGGCTGGGCCAGAACTCTATAGCGTTTTCAAGGTCAAAACCAACACCTTGAATGTGTCCCGGAAAACAACTGGTAACCAGTGCAGCTCCTTTAGCACTGTGATCTCACAGGCGGCTGCCTTCAATCAGGCGAGCCGCCGCGTTCGGTACCAGCTGCAGCTTCCGAACCATCTTCAAGGGTAACCCCACCTAGAGTGCATTACAGTAGTCTAAACAAGAGGAGACCAGGGCATGTACTACCGATGGGAGCAGATGCTTGGGAAGGTAGGGGCGCAGCCGCCGTATCAGATGGAGTTGGTACAGCGCTGTCCAGCTCACAGCTGACACCTGAGCCTCCGTGGACAGCTGGGAGTTGAAAATGACCCCCAGGCTGCGGACCTGGTCTTTCAAGGGTAGCCATACCCCATTCAACACCAGGTCAACATCCCCCAGCCTCCTCTTGTCTCCCACCAAAAGTACCTCAGTCTTGTCAGGGTTCAGCTTCAGCTTGTTCCTCCCCATCCAGCCACTCACCATCTGCAGACATTTGGACGGGGATTCTACGGCCAACCTTGGTGAAGATTTGAACGGGAGGTAGAGCTGCGTGTCATCCGCATACTAAGGACACTGCACCCCAAACCTCCTGATGATAGCCCCCAGTGGCTTCATATAGATGTTAAATAGCAGCAGGGAGAGGATGGAACCCTGTGGCACCCCACAAGTGAGCGGCCACGGGTCTGAAACATCCTCTCCCAGTGCTACCCTGTGGTACCTGCTGGAGAGGAAGGACCACGGTGTCTCCAATGCCCAGCCCCTCCAGGCGGTCCAGGAGGATACCGTGGTCAATGGTATCAAAAGCTGCTGAGAGGTTGAGGAGAACAACGAAGGAGCATTCGCCCCTATCCAGAGCCCTCCTCACATCATCCACCAAGGCGACCAAGGCCATTTCTGTCCCATGCCCAGGCCTGAAGCCCGACTGAAATGCATCCAGATAATCGGCCTTTTCCAAGTGTGCCTTCAACTGCATCTCCATCACCCGCTCAATCACCTTGCCCCAAACTGGCAGATTTGAGACTGGGCGAAAGTTGTTCAGAACTTGGGGATCCAAGGAGGGCTTCTTTAAAGGCGGTCTTATCGCCGCCTCCTTGATGGCTGATGGCATCACTTCCTCCTCAAGGGTGGCGTTCACCACCGCCCTGATCCCTTCACCCAGCCTCTCTCTGCAGCCCATAATGAGCCAAGATGGGCAAGGAGCAAGGACGCAGGTGGTCGGCCTTACAGATGAAAGCACCTTGTCCACTTCATCAGGAGGAAGAAGCTGGAACCGATCCCACAAGACCGGTTTGCCACAGACCACCTCTCGCTCACTAACTGTATGCACAGCGCACGGAGTAACACTCCTAATCCGATCACTTTTACCCGCGAAGCGCCTTGCCAAAGCCTCACAGCAGGAGGCCTCGAATGCTCCAGCAGTTCTGGAGCAACTGGACCGACCAGGCTCCAGACCACTTGGAACAGCCTCCTGGGACAGCACTCTGCAGACGCGATAGAGGCAGCATAACATTCCGTCTTTGCTGCCTTCACCGCCACGTGATAGGCTGAAGATACAGCTGTAGCCCGTGTCCGATCGCCTTTGGAGCGAGACGTCCGCCACCGGCGCTCTGGCCGTCTCACCTCCTCTTTCAGAGCTCGTAACTGCGGATTGAGCCATGGTGCAGCCCGAGCCCTGCTCAGGGGGAGAGGGCGTTTCGGAGCCACCCGATCTAATGCCCCAGTGACTGCGGCGTTCCAGCCACCCACCAGGGTCCCGACCGAGTGGCCGCTGGCGTGCTCCAGAGAATCCCCAAGCGCGTTCAGGAATCCATTTGGATCCATAATACGCCTGGGGCGGCCCATTTTAATGGGTCCTCCCCCCCGCGGAGGGGTTGTGGAACCGAGAAGTCCAACGTCACCAGTTTGTCCAACTTGGACAAATTGGAGTTTGTCCAACCCCTTTTGAGCCGTCCAAACTGGTGGCCATGGTAGCGACTTCCACAGTTTAACTCTGCGATGTGTGAAGAAGTGCTTCCTTTGGCCTGTCCTGAATCTCCCACCAATCATCTCCATGGGATGAGCCTGGTTTCTGATCCTTTGAGAGAGGGAGAATAATGTCTCCCCATCTGCAATCTCCACACCATGCATAATTTTGTAGACCGCTGTCATGTCTCCCCTCACCCTCCTTTTTTCCAAAATAAGCAATCCCAGCTGTTGGAACCCTCTCTCATAGGGGAGATGCTCCAGCCCTTTCATCATTTTAGTTGCCCTTTTCTGCACTTTTTCCAGCTCTACAATATCTTTTTTTTTAGGTGTGGTGACCAGAACTGGACACAGTATTCCAAGTGTGGCTGCACCATAGATTTGTATAGGAGCAGTCTGATATTGGCTGTTTTATTCTCCATTCCTTTTTAAATTATGCCTAGCATGGCGTTCCCCCCCCCCCTTTATTTTACAGCGGCTGCATGCTGGGTCGACATCTTCACTGAGCTGTCCACCACAACACCAAGATCTCTTTCCTGGTCGGTCACTGCCAGCTCGGATCCCATCAGGTTATACTTGAAGTTGGGAATTTTTGACTCCCCTCCACTGCAAATGTCACCCTTCGAAAAGGTAAGTGACTTTCATACATCCCTAATTTGGCCTCCCTGGGATCCGTGGCGGAATTCTCTAACATCCCTAACACAAACACTTTCCTGCCCGTGCTCAAATATGGCCTGGCATCTTTTGCTTGCTGAATCGTTCCCCTGTTTTTCGGTGCTGGTTCCCTTTGTCTGACAGTTGCCATGCTCCCAGTGGGAATATTAGGGTGTTGGAAGTGTTGCCATATATCCTTGGAAGGCCCGCTAAACAAGAGCCATCTTGCTCCAACAGGAAGGGGATGAAGAGGTCTACGGTGAAGTACGGCATGAGGCGTCTGCCGATCACATGGAAGGAGATGAGGCGGTTCTTCGCTGCGCCCTTTCAGTCCATGTGAGTCATCCAGAGGGAAACAGGGAGCTTTTGCCATTTTGTGGGAGGAGGACTGACAACTGTAGCTTTCGAGATAGGGAGCGGTCAGCATAAATTGGGCATCTTGAACGCCTCCAGTGGGAGAGCCCCCCCCAGGTCTCGAGGTCATTGGTTCCATTGTCGTTATGCTCTAACGGTCAGGACGTTTTTCCTGATGTCCAGACGGAATCTGGCTTCCGGAATCTGGAGGTGGGAACTGCACCTGTTGACGTTCTGGCTGTCATGCCACCGAAGTACAGCCAGGATATCCACAGCTTCTGCTTCCCCCCTCATGTGCTGTAGGAAAAGCCGCACCTGTTGAAGTTCTGCCTGTCATGCGCCTGGCGCAGGAGTCCTGGGCCCTCTGCCCCTGCGAGGCACTCAGCGGCGCCTTGCCTTTGTGAGGCCCTTGGCTGGAGGCCGGCTGGAGCCGAATGGCGCCCGAGGCCTCGCAGTGCTGAGGCAAGAGGCAGCCGGGCGGAGGCGAAGAGGCGGAGGCGAGGAGGCGGAGGCCGTCTCGGAGGACTGCCCAGCAGCCGAGGCCTGCGTGGGGAGCAGGTCGGCCCTCCTCAGAGGCACGAGCGGGCCTTCCACGGGCGATGGCAGCCCTCTGTTCCCCAGACCTGTCTCCTCCCCTCGGGGTGGGGGACATTTACCCGGCACGGGCGGAAGCCCTTCTCGGCTCCTTCCAGGGCCAGAGGCAGAAAGGGCGGGGGGCACGGAGCGGCCATGGTGTGTCCCCCTCCCTCCTCCACGCAGCCACTCCTTCTGTTAAGAGTCGGGGAGACGAATAAAGTCCAAAGGTTTCCCCCTAAACTGGCACGCCAGCCAGCCCCTGCTTTGCTCCTGAACGGGGCAGGAGCAGGAAGGAGAAAGACGGCCGCTCTCCCTCCTCCGCCTTAGAATCTCGCACGGAGGGCATCAGCCACACGTGAGGGGAGAGTGCCTGTGGGCATGCGCAGAGTACTATCCCCCGCCACGGAACCACTTTGGCCGGCTCCCAAAGGCAAAGGGCGCCGCTCTCAGGCAAGCTTGAGTTCCTCGCTCCTCTACGGTTACAAGTTCAGTGCTTGGGATTGAGTGTGTAAAATAGGACAACGGGGGGGAGAGGTGGCCCCCCAGTTCTGAAGCCTCAGGAGAAGATGCAGACTTAGCACCTCTCTTGAGCCCAGCCTGAAGCACCCCTCTCTGCCCTTCCCTCCGCTTTGCATTTCAATGAAGAAATTTATTTATTTATGTATGTATGTTTATTTATTAAATTTCTTAAGCGCCCATCTGGCTGGTCACCCAGCCACTCTGGGCGATGTACAACATTAAAACAGTTCAAAACAATAAAATTCCACATTAAAAACATCACATTTCTAAAATTACCCTAACCCACCCCAAACGCCTGCCTGAACAACTATGCTTTTAATGCATGGTGGAAGCCCATTAAGAGGGTCCATGGCAGAGTTCCCTAGGGAGGGAGTTCCACAGAGTGGGGGCTACCACAGAGAAGGCCCTCTCCCCCGTCCTCACCAGGCTAGCTGTCCTGGCTGATGGGACAGAGAGAAGGCCATCCGAGGCTGATCTTGTTGTGCGGCCTATCTGGTGTTGCTGGAGGCGCTCCTTGAGATAGGCTGGGCCGGAACCGTATAGGGTTTTCAAGGTCAAAACCAACACCTTGAATTTGGCCCGGAAAACAACTGGTAACCAGTGCAGCTCCTTCAGCACTGTGATCTCGCAGGCGGCTGCCTTCCATTAGGCGAGCTGCCGCGTTCTGTACCAGCTGCAGCTTCCGAACCGTCTTCAAGGGTAACCCCACCTAGAGCGCATTACAGGAGTCTAAACGAGAGGAGCCCAGGGCATGTACTACCGATGGGAGCATATGGTCGGGAAGGAAGGGGCGCAGCCGCCGTATCAGATGGAGTTGGTACAGCGCTGTCCGGCCTCCATGGACAGCTGGGAGTCGAAAATGACCCCCAGGCTGCGGACCTGGTCTTTCAAGGGTAGCCGTAGCCCATTCGACACCAGGTCAACATCCCCCAGCCTCCTCATGTCTCCCACCAAAAGTACCTCGGTCTTGTCAGGGTTCAGCTTATTCCTCCCCATCCAGCCAGTCACCGTCCGCAGACATTTGGACAGGGATTCTGCGGCCAACTTGGTGAAGATTTGAACGAGAGGTAGAGCTGCGTGTCATCCGCATAGTAATGACACTGCACCCCAAACCTCTTGATGATAGCCCCCAGCAGCTTTAAGGAGATGTTAAATGGCATCGGGGAGAGGATGGAACCCTGTGGCACCCCACAAGTGAGCGGCCATGGATCCGAAAAATCCTCTCCCAGTGCTACCCTCTGGTACCTGCCGGAGAGGAGGGACCGGAACCACCGTAATACGGTGTCTCCAATGCCCAGCCCCTCCAGGCGGTCCAGGAGGATACCGTGGTCAACGCTATCAAAAGCTGCTGAGAGGTCGAGGAGAACAAGGAAGGACAATTCGCCCCTATCCAGAGCCCTCCTCATATCATCCACCAAAGCGACCAAGACCGTTTCTGTCCCATGCTCAGGCCTGAAGCCATTTTGTGGGAGGGGGACTGACAACAGTAGCTTTCGGAATAGGAAGCAGTTGGCATAACTTGGGCATCTTGAACGCCTCCAGTGGGAGAGCCCCCCCCCCAGGTCTCGAGGTCATTGGTTCCATTGTCGTAATGCTCTAACGGTCAGGACGTTTTTCCTGATGTCCAGACGGAATCTGGCTTCCTGTCACTTGTCCCCGTTATTCCTTGCCCTGCACTCTGGCATGGTTGAGATGAGATCCTGGCCTTCCCCTCTGCGGCAACCTTTCACGTACTTGAAGAACGCCATCCTACCTTCTCTCAGGATGTTTCTGCATTAGGAAACCCCCCCACAAAAATCCACATTCTTTCCGGAGTTTCTTGCGTTTGCTTCCTTTGAAGGATTCGGTAGGGCTCCTTCACACGGCAGACACGTGGTTTGAACTGAGGGAGTGCCTTCCTCCCTCCCTGGCATGTGTGCAAAGGAGGGGGGGTCTTCTTTCTGTAGCTTAACTTCTGCTGGGGCTTTCTCACAGCCCCCAGGAAACCTCTGACTTACTTCTGAGTAGACTGAAAATGTAAGATTGTGCCCTACGTCTGCAACCCTTGGCACATTTCTGTGGGAGTAAACCCCATTGAACTCAATGGGACGCACTTCTGAGGAGACATACTGTAAGTTCGCCCTGTAATTCTGCAACCGTCATCACACTTACTTAGGCGTAAGCCACATTGAACTCAATGGGGTGCTCTGAGTCAACAGAGGATGTTGCTCCTGAGCTGGGTGGGGTGGGGGATCAGATGCGTCTCCCTTCGCTGCAGGGAGGCATCTCACCCTCTTCTCCCTCCAGCTGAGAAACGTGCTCAAGCATTTGCATGGCAGACACCTGGGAAGCGGGGAAAGTCCTTCCTCAGCAAGGCTGGAGCGGAGGCAGGAGGTGCAACCAGCAGGCGATCCTTGCCCTCACGCCTGGCGAATCTGCTCCTGCATGCCCCGCTCCCATCCTCAAGGCCTTCGTCATCCTGACCGTGTGCCCCCAGCACCTGAAAACAGATGCCCACAGCAGGCAGGCAGAGCAGTTTCTCCCGCTCCTGGGGAACTTCACGGGGAGGTTATGCCGCTCCTGTTCCATGAGCTGGGAAAAATCCCACGTTCGTTGCGTTTGGGGAAAAGACAGGATAGGCTGGGGGAATTGCGGGAGACACCCTGGAGGGTAACGGCATCATCTACGGGGCCCGCAAACTTCTGTGATGGAGCCATCTCAACAGCAGGATAAAAGCTCAGTGTGATGAACACGCCAGGCCTGCAAGGCCAAATACAGGCCTGACATCATGGCCATCCTTTCCTGTGATCAGCTCCGCGGTGGCTGCTGGATGGCCATGACGTCCTGTATCCCTAATGACCTCCAAACACAGCCAGCTTGGAGAACATCGCTCATGGAGACCCCCCCCCCGAGACATGAAGTGGGGCAGGGGCTGGTTGCATGCATCGGCAGCTGTTTCTAGAAGCCACGAAAGAGAGAGGGAGAGGGAGGGAGAGAGAGAGAGGGAGAGAGAGGCAGGTGGCCACACAGGACACAGAGATGCTGCCCCTTTGTGCACTGACGTCTTTGGCCAGGGCTGGCTTAGTTAAAAATGAGCCTTCACAGCTGCCAGTCCTGGACACTTCTTCGAAGAAAGGTACCGAGGATTTGGAGGAATCCAGACTCTCCACTCCGCTCCACTCCGCTCCACTCTGCCAACTCCCGTCTTAACATGTGATTAGGGATGTCAGAGCATTCCGCCACGGACTGGAATGAGATCGAGTTCCCTTCAGTCTGTGCCACGGAATCCTCTGCGGAGCGGCTCCACAAGGTCCTGCGGAGCCAGCAGTCATGCGGCTCTTTTTTTTGTCAGCTGCACAGAGTCGCAAAGTTTCCGTAAATAAAAACGCAAGGTAGGATATTTCGAAAAGAAATACGTAAGTTTAAAAACAGAAGAAGAATTGTGCTTACCGTCTTGTTTGTGGGTGTTCTTTTTCACTTGAAATCCTCCGTCTCTGTTTACTTTCAGCCAAAACACCTCCTCCTCCCCGGAGGACAGAGTTGTACAGAGTTGGTTCTCCTCTCCATTTTAGCCTCACAACATCACCAACAAGCTGGATGTAGAAATAGAAAGCCTAGCAGGGGGAATAATACTCGTGCAGGTCTCCAGACCGGCACGGTCATTTTAAAAGGTTTTTTCTGTCTTTCTGTCAAACAGCGTTGCTTTAAGCAAAGAGTGCATCGCTCAGGCACACCTAGGGCAGCCTTGTTTTGGGAAGCCCCGAGGAGGAGGAAGTCTTTGGGCTGAAAGTAATTACTGCACGTCTCAGGGCAGGGGAAAATATACCTAAATATCTATGAGAAATAGCCTTTCTTACGGAAGTTATGCAGAATTACGGCTGTCGGTACGGATTTATCTTTGTAATTTTCGGAGCGAAAAAAAGGGTATTCCGGGGGTTTGAGAATGACGGTACAGATAGGGGTGTACGAAGCCCCACTTACCTGGCTCCACCGGGTTCCGCTGGGGGGTGAGGCGCTCCGTCCCTCCCCCCGGAATCCTGGCCGGCCAGCTCCGCTCCACGGGGATTCCGCGGAGTCGCTGGCCGGCTCCACCAGCAGCCGGACATCCGGCCGCTGGCTAGCAGGGATGCAAATGGCGGCGGCCGTAGCTGCCGCCGTTTGTGTCCCTGTAGTGAGCCACCATAGGCTATGTAAAGACTTACGTAGCCTATCACGTCTGGGTTAAAAAAAAAAATGTGTACGCAAATGGCAGTGGCTACGGCCGCAGCCATTTGCGTTTCTTATTGTAGGCCGTCTTAGTCTACGTAAATATTTACGTACACTAAGATGGCAAAAATAAGGGGGAACGCAGATAGCGTCTTTACATAGCCTATCACGAATGGGGAAAAGCAAAAAAAAAAAACAGACTGCAAATGGCGGCGGTGGCGGCTGGTTGGAAGTCCAGACTTCCAACCAGCCGCCGCCGCCGAAACCACCGCTGGAGCCACCGCCGTCCGGAACATCCTCCCCAGGTAAGTCTCGTCCCGGGGGGGATCTGCGGCAGGCGGGGGGTGGCAGGCCGTTCCGCCATGGAGTTCGGGGGCCCGAATACACTGGCATTCGGCCTCACCGAGATCCGTGGCGGAATTCTCTAACATCCCTAGGTACGGATCACTGGCTGCATATTGCGGAAGTCAAGCAGCACAGAAGGTACACAATTCGTACATCCCTACTACTCAAAACGGAACACAGTCCTCCAAATGGGGCCTGGCCAGTGCAGAATGGAGCACAACTATGACTTCCCACGATCTGGAGACTATGCGTCCGTTCCGTTTGTCCCCCCTACTCCTTTCTCCCAATCCCCCTCTTCTACAGAACCTCTGGCCTTCCCCCTTAGTCCTCAGCAGAAACAGAGTCCAGCTCTGTGAAACGGCACTTGCTCATCCTAATTCCTTGTTTCCAAAGCCCCATCTGCGGATCTCTCTTGGATCACATTCTAAATTGTGAGCTCCTTGCGGCAGGGACTGGTCTTGTTTGTCACTCTGTTGAGTTTACACACATGTTGATTGTACTATAGAAATAATCAAGATCTTGAACTTACTATGATTATGGTGATCTACTATTCTTGTTTAAACACAGTCTCTATATGACTTCTCTATCCAGTCGACAGCTGGTTTTCTCCTGCCAGCTCATAGGACCATGAGAAGAGCTGTGTTAGATCAGGCCAGGGGCCTCTCTGGTCCAGCATGCCGTTCCTGCAGGAGCCAGCCAGATCCCCTGAGAAACCCACAAGCAGGACATGGCACAACTGCTCCCTCATTGTTCCTCAGCGCGATGAACCTAGGACTGCCCCTCGAATGTGGAAATGGATCTGGAAAATTAACTTTCCAGAGGCTTACCGAGGGATATCTAGGGCGTCTATGGCAACGGTGAAATGTGAACTCGGGACTTTCTCATTCCTGGCACATAGACCACACAATGCTATTTCATTACTAGCCCCACCCCCCCACCCCCCAATTTACCACAACACGGGAATCAAGAAGATACCAAGAATAAAGGTAATAGGCATGACAGCAACTGGACCCGGCCATACCTGGTGCCTGCTATTCACATTCACTAACTTGGACTCCGGAAAACTGAGGCAGAACGTGTTAGTCCGCCAGTCCAGCGAAAGCCAAAAGGGACTTCACGTGACCATGTTTGAAGCATCTCGGCATCTCAGACCAGGCCTTCCTCTCTGGAGGTCAAGGTGAAGGTCACTCATTGCTGGACAGACAGACGAAGGGCGCCTGGGAAGATGGGTTTTCTACCACGTAGCGTGAGTCACTGAGCACCTCTACACCAGCCCCAAATCCCGCATTCAAAACGGGACTTTCTGCTTCCATTCCAAAGGCAGGATCCCAGCAGACTCCCTTTACACGCGTTTCCCTTTCCCCCTCCCCTCCCGCTCCCCCGATCTGAGTCTTCCCTCTGTTTCACGATCTCGCTCCTCTTCCTGCAGCTTTTCCTTTTTCACAGGGGGAACTCAAGTGGAACACAAGCGGGCGATGCGATAGCTCATTACCTCCCATCTATTTCGAAGTGGAATATGGGCCATTGCGTGCAGGAGAGGCCCCGGAGGATAACGCCGTCACCTGCCGGGGCCGCAAACGTGCGTGAGTGAGCAATCTCAGGAGCGGGAGAAAAGCTCCGTGTGAAGACCCACGCCCTCTCCTCCCTGCCCAGCTCCGTTCTGGGCGGCAGCCCTGGGACTGCTCTTCCGCCACACCTTCCGCCGTGACGTCACCTTTCATCATCGTGTTCCGCTCTGGATATGCTCCTTCCGCCCCCACAATCCCTCGGTTGCCATAGGGACAGCAAGGAACCATTTTGCATCATCGCGATTCTCTTGCCTATTCCCTACCGGACGTTCGATCGGTTAGGAGTGTCGGAGTTCGTCTCTCCGTCGATTAGCCAAGGAGTTTCTCCAGTCGCCTTATCTGGACATTTTCTGGCATCATGGCAGGTAGGATATTCGGCCATCTGGGTGTTCAGAAGGAGCCTTCCTTTTCCATGGGGCTGATGGAGACAACAGCTGTGAGGTGATGGGACCACAGTTGGGGAAGGAATAAAGTCTTTGGGCGGGATAGAGCAGGTAAAATGCAGGGATGAGGAAACGGAGATAAGGTAAGGCAAGAAGGAGCAAGGAGCCTGCAAGTCCACAGCCACAATGCAGGGCACAATCCAGCAAAATCAGTCACAACTCCGTCCCGGCCGTGCCAGCGAGGCTTTGGTTAGCCACGCTTCAGGATAGCCCCCCGCCAGTCTCCCCCGAGCCCCTTCCGCTCAGGCCAACCGCCAGTCCCTTTGGACTCCCGCTTGCATCATAACATTCTCTGGCCTGGTAGAATCCTGGGGTCGCCATGGGGACAGCCGCCAACCAGTCCGGCAGCCCTCGTGAGCATGCGGCACCAGCAGGAGGAACGTCGTGCCGAAGGTGCTGCAGAGGTCTGCAGGCCAGAACAGGAGCGTCCCAGCGAGACAAGTGGGGCGCAGGAGGGGCCTGCTTTGAAGCGTACCGCAGCCGGGAACTCCCTCACGGGCCGTAGGGGAAGCACCCTTCCTCGACCCTTCGTCCTCCTGCCAGCTGCAGAATCCTCATATCGGCCTCCTTTATGTCTGCGTGTCAGGGACACCGGGACCACGTATGTGAGCACTCAGGACCGCCGAAGTCTGTTCACTGGGCCTGAAGGGCTGACGGGTGCTGAGGCGGACCAGGCGGTGCAGTGGTTAATGCCCCGCCCCCTTGCTTTGTGTTGCAGATCGGGCCCCGAACCCACGGCCACGGGGAGGCTCGAGCCGCCAGCCCCGGAGCACCCCAGAGGGGACTGCCAGCTCTCCGCCCTGCGCCCCCGGAGCCTCCGCACCAGGCCTGAGTGCCGCTGGGCCGCAGCCTCCCGCCCCGGCTCTGCCTCCCCAGCCGGACCCAGGGAGTGCCAGCACCCACAGCTGCCCGTCCCCGGAAACAGTTCAGCTGCAGGGAGGTCGGGGGAGCCAGGATCACGCGCAGACGCCCAGCTCAGCAGCGCTTTCTCCTCCCCTCCATGGGTGGGCTGCAGCTGGCCAGTTCCCCGGGCCTCTCCGTGGGCCACTGGCATCCCAGTTCAGAAGCCTTCCCACTGCCAGCCCCATGGAGCAGCTGTATGCCCACTCCCACCTCCAGCCGGTGGCCAGCCTGCAGCGGGTGCAGGGGCCGCCTGCCAGGCAAGGACAGGTCCGGCAAACCCCTTTCCGGGATGGGGCTGGCCTCTGCCTGTACCGCCGTGCCACCTTGGCGCCCATGCCGCAGGGAGGCAGGAATCCCCCTGCACAGACAGGCAGCGATGTCCCTGGGCCACCAGAGCCGAGCGACAACGTGGTCCTCCAAGAGGTGGAGCCACAAACCACCGTGACGCCAGCTCCAGCCAGCGGGTCTTCCACGGCACCATCGAGACCCGGCATTCTCAAAGCCTCCAAAGCAGGCTCCAAAGGTATGTGCTGATCTTTGCAGAAAGGGGTGGTTCGCGTTTGGTGATTTATTATGACGTTTCTTATCTGCCCAATGACCACTGTTCTCTGGGCAGGTTGCAGACATTTACAAGACCAAAATACCACAACCATGTAGCATACAATACAGATGCTTCAAGGGGTAGAATACAATGCGATGCAGAACAACAAACACAGGAATCGATCAAAGAGCCATGAAATCCAGGACTAGGTCCTAAAACGCCTGGAAGAAAAGGGAGGTCTTTGCCTGGCACCGAAAAGATACCAACGCGGTGCCAGGCGAGCCTCTTTGGGGAGCTCCTGCCACCACGGAGAAGGCCCTCTCTCTTGTCACCACCCGTCTAGCTTCGTCTGTCGGGGCACCCACAGAGCCTCCAAAGATGATCTGGGGTCTGAGCAGGCACATAGGGGTGAAGACACAGAATCATAGAATAGTAGGGTTGGAAGGGGTCTACACGGCCATCGAGTCCAACCCCCCGGTCAATGCAGGAATCCAAGTCAGAGCGTCCCCAGCAGGTGGCTGTCCAGCCTCATCTTGAATGCCGCCAGTCTGGGAGAGCCCACTACCTGCCCAGCTCATTGGTTCCATTGTCGTATTGCTCCTGATGTTCAGCCGGAATCTGGCTTCCAGTAACTTGAGCCCATTATTCCGTGTCCTGCCTTCTGGGATACTTCTAGATACTCTGGTGCCAAGCTGTCGAGGGCTTCACAGGTCAACACCAACACTTGGCCAGGCCATCTCTGTCCAGATCGGGTCACAGTTGGTATATCAGCTCCATGCCCCCCTTGCCACGTGGCAAGTCGTCCGTATCTCACTCTCAGTATTTCTCCATTCCTATCTTTCCCTGGCAGGCACCACCCTTGGGGAAAAGCATGTCTCCTGGGCTTACAACCTCCAGGGAGCTCCTGCTCAGCCTAGAACCACGGAGAACCCCAATAGCAGCCAGCATCTCCCTGGCATGTTTCAGGCATCTTTTGCCCCTGCCTCGTCCAACGAATGCTCTGAAGGCTCCGCTTCTTCTGGGAGTGTCCCAACCAGCCACAGAGGATTCCGACGTGAGTATTGCACAGCCTGCACCTGGGCCACGGGTTTCCTTTATCATAGGGCAAGGCTGGTCTGGAGGTCCAAGCCTGAACAGCCCCCCATGGCCAATCATCCCTTTTGCTCTGTTCCTATTTTTCAGCGGCAAGCACCTCTGTTGGGAAAGAGCATGAGTCCCGCGGTCACCACCTCCAGGGAGTTCCTCCTCAAAGCCAAACTGGGGAGAATCCAGCCAGCAGCTGCCAGATCTCGGTCACGTTTGGGATGCCTCTGGTCCCTGCTTCACCCACCGAATGCGCTGCAGGACCGGCTTCTTCCAGGAACGTCCCAACCACCGACCCCGGACTGCAAGGTGATTGTTGAGCAAACTAGGGGCTGAGCTCCATGAACGTGTTTTCCTGGCCTTGTAATGCCTGGCTCACCGGCATGTCACACGAGGTACACCCCAAACCTTCCTCCTCCTCATGCGATTTCTCCGTCGACAGTGTTGTTTTCCAAACTCCCATGACGACGTTTTTTCTGGTGCTTGAGATTTTCATGTGCTACATGTGTGTTCCAGCTAGGGATGTATGGAGTTTGTAAAATCTGCGTCGTCTGTATTTCACAAGTTGTGAGGTGCCTTCCGTTCTGTCGGCCGCTCGCGGCCAGAATTGGATTTGTTCCCCATTTCCCAAGTTTGCACAAATGCATACTTGTGCAAATGCACAAATCCCTCCAAAATGTGTAAATTCCCCCCAAATGCACATTTTCATGCTTTCCCCTGTGGGGGAAATGGGCATTTTCAGCCAGTGTTTTTTCTTTTACGGATTTCTCCGGCATCCCTCGTTCCAGCCAAGCTGTAGCGGAACTCTTGCCAGCAGGAGCAGCCGGTAGTGCAGCAGCAAATTCAGAAGTGCAGGGTCCCTTCAGAATGGCCACAGCCACGCCCCTCACAGCCACGCCCCCTCCTGGGATGATGCCACCTTGGAGGATTCTGCAATACAAAGGAGCTTTCAGTCACTTCCTTGGTTTGGAGTATATGGTCAGAGTAATTCAGAATTATTAAAAGGTCCATTTGCAAAGAAAACGCACACACAAAGTAATGTCCAGCACCTTGCTAGAAAGTATTATTTGGTTAGTCCCTTTTAATTCAAGGAACATGTAATAATACTAATACTAAAAATGACGCAAACATCGCATATTAATGATGAATGATTATCATTAGGAAGAGCCACTGCAAGCAGGTGTGAAGCAATGCCCCGTGAAAAGAAATGGAACGTCGTCCGCGGTGACCACAACTCCTTTAAGGCTGCAATCCTGTACACACTTATCTGGAAGTAAATCCCATTGAACACAATGTTACTTACTTCCAAATGGACAAGTAGGATAGCCCTGCAGTCCCACTACAGACCACTCCTTCTTTTCCCACGACAGTATCCCGGGGTGGGCTGGTGGAGAGGCGGCCTTCGGCCCAAGACCTCTCCAGGCTGTTCCTGGAGGGATCGTGAATACTGTTCCAATTCGGTGGATATGTTCCATTTCATGCCTGCCTCATGCCCCCTTTTTTTCTCTTGGTCATCACCTTTGCTGCTATCTACGTTTCTCATGGAAGGTTCAGGGTTTTCTGACTGTGCCCTTCGCTGTAGTCTCTGTCTCCTGATGTGGGCTGTTCCCTCGATGGTGAGCAGGGAGCAGGACATGGGGCTCTGCTTTGGGTTGCTCTTTCATCTCCTGTCGGAGTGGGTTCCTTCCAGACCTGCAAGTCCCTGGACTGGGCTTGAAAATTGTGAACGCTCTGCCCATCAACAGGGAGCCTGCGGCTAAGCCATACCTCTTGGAGTTCCTCCGGGAGAAGTCAGGGGAAAACAGCTCACGGTAAGTGTAACAGCTGTGTTTTTACTGGAGATATAACCAACTCACGTCTCAAGGTAAGCCGGCTGAGGTCAGCCCCATGGTCAGCACCGCTTGCAGGAGGAAGGAGGAAGAAGATGGGAAGGGAGAGGGAGAAGACCAGGAGAAGGCAGGAGGACCTCCCAGGGAACCCCTCCCACCTTGCTCAGGTACATATTAGCCCTTCGAGTTCAGGTTCAGTGACTCATGGCCCTAGTCCCTCCAACATAAACTCCACTGAACACATTAGCACTTCCTTCTGAGTAAACACACCTAGGATCCTACTGTCCACCAGAGGGGTTGGGTCCAAACCCAGACCCCCTCCTGAGCCTTGAAGGACAAACTGGATGTGCAAACAAACAGCAGGTGAAAACATTTCACCGCATGATCCCCTCCTACCGCCTGCACATCGAGCCCACTAGAATCCCTCTCCCACACACAGCAAACCGCACGCGTCAGCACGAGCGACAGACCAAGGCGGCATCGGCCCCCCGCCCGCTGCTGCCACTGCCGTGGCCAGCCCGCCGGGGACGCAGGCAGGCAAGGAGCGGGGACAGGCAGCAGTGTGGGAACACGGGGAGGAAGCTGAGGGGCTGGCTGGCTGGGGACAGTCGAGTGGCGAGGCGTGGCGTGGCGGCTGCTCTGGGGCTGGAAGGCGGAGGAGCCGAGGGCTGAGGAGGAGACTAGGGGCGCTGAGGAGAGGGAAGGGGGCTTAGGTCCCGCCACAGTGCTGACTTCCACACAGAAGGGTCCCTAGTGGAGATCCCCTCCTGGGACCAGGCGTTGCTCCTGAAACCACCCCCAGGAAGATGGCGTGCACATCCCCAATGAGATGAAGGGACGTGTTGCGTGAGCCTAATAAGAGCGTGGGGTCCATGAATACTGGGAGGTTGCTCCATTACTGACCCATGTGGAATGCTTACGTCATACAAGGTACTCCTTTCTTAAAAACACAAAACATTTAAATGCAATGCACGCCATTTCCGGCAACAAATAAAACCCTTTCACCGTAATAGGTATCAGCTGCAACCCATGAATCTCAACCAGAAAACCGCCAATGCAACAGCAGTAAATTCAGACTCCAGCAAAGGAGAAGCAGGAATGCAGCAAGTCTTCTCCTCCTTTCTAATGACTTTCTGTGAGGCCCTAGGCTGGTGGGCCTCCCCGGGAAGCGAACGAGGCGTTCGCCTGCCTTCGTTTGCGCAGAGGAAAGGAAGAACGGAAGATCTCCTTTGGTTGCAGATCACTGATTCCTCTTCATTTCATTCCAAAGGAGGCGAGGGAGTGGCGTCAGACACCCGCCAACGGGCAGATGTCCCAACATCTCTGGAGCTCCAAGACCCAGAAGAATTAAATCAGGTCCCGGCTGAGAACGCTGCGCTGAATGGTGAGTGCCAAAGATTCAGAGGGCGACTCCACACACCTGCCAAGCGGGGCTTGCTTGCGGAATGCCTGTTGGTGCACAGTCTCCCCGAGCTTTTCCCGTCGCTGTCGCAAAGGGCACTACCCCCCTGTGACACATTCCTTGGGCTTTGAGGAATGCAGCTCACCGAGGCCCTTTATTTTGGAAGAGTATTTTTTAAATCTGCAAGTGATGACCACAGATCCAGATCCATAGTCCCAAATCTCCCCTGGAATCAATCCGTTGGACCCTGTGGGTTCACGGGTCTCGTGCTGCTTTGCTCTCTTGCCCAGTCTGGAGGATGTTTCCCTCATTTCATGTCAGGTATGAAAATTGCCCCCCTCTCCAGAAATGAGGACACCCAAGGCGTACATGGGATCAACAGGCAACAGCTTTATTGACCTATCAGAATCGGCAACAGGAGAAAACAGCTTAGCCACCAGCTCACAGCCTTCCAGTACAGGCCCCTGCACCGCAGCGGAGAGCTGGGAGAACAACCCTCCTGCTCTCAACCTGGCCTGGGCCACCTTGCAGCCTCAGGCCCACTCCCTCCCTGCCCACGCAAGACCCGCCAGCAGCACCAATGGGAAGAGAGCCCATCAGCTGCCTTAAATACAGCAACCCCCCCCCCCCGCAGCATGAAGGAGGTGAAAAGGAGCTCCCTGGATGCCAATTGCAAGGCCCCCCCCCCGCCCAATGCCCTGCTTAGCCCTGGAACCAGCGACTCCCCTCATGCCACACCACCCACGGAGGGTTGGGCGAGTTGCCATGCGGAGGAATGCTCTGAGCTGGTGGGAGGCAGATCCTCCCGTGTTTCTTCCTGGTCTAGGCGGCGGGGGAAACTCCTCCCACGCTGCACGAGGGGCAGGTGGAGCCCCCTCCGAATTGTGGGAATCGGAGAATTGCTCTCACGTTCTGCCCGCAAAGTAGCAAAGGTTCCTTGTCCTGTAATCATGGGCTCCACTTTCTCTCTCTCTTTCAGGGATGGACACAGTGAATAGGCACTTAGCGGCACAGTGCCTGAAGGCCGGGGCAGCCCCGGTGGATTTGTTTCCCCGGGAGCAAAGATCAGGCCTTAGCCAGAAAAGAAAATGCCCCGATCCTCAGTCCAAAGAGGTGGGCAAACTCCCCAGGATCCCTCCAGAGCCCGGACCTCGCAGGAGCCACCCCCCTTCGAAAGCACCACCAGAGCCTCCCATGAATGGGAAAAGAAAATCAAAGTCAGCCGAAGGAGGACCTTCCCCAAAAAGGCTCCCCACAAGTCTGGACCCAGATCACTCCAGGCCCCCAAGACATCCGGGAACGGGAAGCACTTTGGTACCTGGGGAAAGTCAGGAAGGGCACAAACATGAGGGGACAAGATCTGAGCCTGTGCCATCTGGGGCGACGGGGGAAGAAACAGTCCCCCACAAGACCAAGGAGCTTGGGGAGAGTGCCCCCGTGAAGACTGCCGGGGTGGCCGAGGATGTTTCTCGGCCCCAGCACACCCCGAGGGATCGGGGCTCTGAAGAACATCAGTGTAAATATCAAGGCAAAGACCAGGCAAGGGTGAAGGCCAGTCTCCCTGGGGCGAGGGGGAAAAAGAGAGGCGCCAAGCCGGAGCCGGAGGAAGCCTGGAAGCACGTCCCCAGGCGCAACCTGGCTTTGCCCGTGGCAGAGCCTGTGCAGGGCTTCTCCCCACTGGGGCAGAGCAGAGCTCCATCCCTGCCTCTGCAGAAGCTTCCTCCAGTTCCTTCTCCCCGCGCCGTTCCCCAGACGCTGCTGGCCGCGCCCGAAAGAGCTGTGCCTGCGCCTCCGCCAAGGCCACCATCGTGCTCACTGCCAAAGCCATGTCCAGCCTCACAGCCGCCACCGAGCTCTTTGCCACGGCCGCCACCGAGCTCCCTGCTGAGGCCCCTGCCAAGCTCTTTGCCGAGGCGAGTGCAGGCTTGCGCACCCAGGCCAGTGCCAACCGCCTTGCCACAGCCAGGGCAGACAACCTTGCCAAGAGTGGTGGAGATCTGCTTTCCGAAGCCAGTGCCGACCTCTGGGCCGAAGCCAGTGCCAGCCCCTTGGCCCAAGCCACTGCCGAGCATAGTTTCCAAGCAGCTGCCCAGGTCATTGGCGAAGCCACCGCCTTGCTCAGTGACTGGGCAACAAGCAACCTCGTTGCCTCAACCGCTGCCACAATCTGTGCGCAAGCCGGTGCTGAGAACTATGCTTCACCCGGCAGTGGCGCACCCCTCTCAGCCAAAGCCACCGTCGGCTCAGTTTCCCCATGCCGGCGGGTGGAGAGGGCAGGCCAGGGTGGCGGGCAGAACACCCGGTCTCCCCACCAGGCCAGCTGGTCCCACAGAAAACATCCGGAAGCCAAGCAGCACGAGCACATCCACTCTGGCGACAAGCCAGCCTCCGGGGGACGACCCTCCTGCCTCTCCACCGCACAAGGAGGACACGTCCAACCCGTAGAGGACCCCCCTGGTGGCCTGGAGGCCTCGGAGCCTGTAAGAGAAGAGCAACGGCCCATCCGAGAGATGGTGAGCGGCAAGCCCAGAGGGGCAGGAGCGGGCAGCCGCTGGACGTCGGTGGGGCGAGGGCAGCTTTCCGTGGGGCAGGAGGGAGAAGTGGACATATCCATTCGGCACGGCTGCCCTCAGCATCACCCAGAGGGCAGTTAAATGTATATAGGTGTATATATGTGTGTGTTTCTAACTGGTTAGATTAGAAGGTTGGAGCAGTTCCTGAGTTGTCTTGAAGATCACACTTGATTGCAGTATGTTATATACCACTATAAAATATTTCTAGCTGATTTAATGGTTTATACTTGTCATATTATTTTATTTGGTTGCTTATTTACTATATCACAGGCATAAAATAATTTGCTATTTTTTAATTTTAATACTGTCCCAATTAAATCTATACTTTCTCGTTGTGCTCCTTTTTATATCCATGTGTGTATTAGGCTTATAAATTGTTCCTATACATTAATAGTTACATATGCATTTCTGCAATGTCATATTTATCTTAGCTCTTGTATATCTCCCTCATCAGTAGCTCGTGTTCATTTGTATATTGGGTTCCTGCTAATGGTCTTTTAATTTCACTGCTAGCATACCCGGGGTCAATGCGGGGCTCGGGGCACCCTTTATTCGTCTTTCTTCTTCTTTATGGGCTTGTCTTTATTCGTCTCTCATCATCCTAGAACTTGGGTTCATCCAGTGAAAGTGATTGAAAAGAGAGTGGGGACAGAGAAAAGGATGCATAGGAAGCATCCTTCACACAACACAGGGTTTTTTTTAAGGAACACGCTGCCACAACACGTGGTAGAGAGCACTAGCTGAAACAGCTTTAAAACAGGGGTGTTTCCCCTTGCGTCGAAGGGATGCCAAACGCTGTGGCTTTTGTTTGTACCCTGATTCAGATCATTTGCATGAATGTGGCAGACACTGGGCTGCGGCTGGCGCACATCTCCCACATCATCCCTGGTTGAGTTTCCAGCCAGTTGAGATGACCCAAACACCGGGGAATGGTGGGCCTGAAATGGTAAAACCAGGACTCCGCTCCATCAAAGAATGCGGACTTAGGAACCATGGGATCTGAAGAAGGCCGTGATTCTGTAGGCACACAACCCCTCAGGCCCATCTTATCTCTACAGCGATAAGGGTTAGGGGTTCACGGCCATTCTCCTCCCTGCACTGGGCTCAAGACACGTGCTTCTCCCATGAATCAGGGACAAGCAAACAGGCAGCTTGGGTGGCATTGCAGGGGGAAAGTGGTTGAGCGTGGAAAGGGTGAACTACTCTCAGCCATGGCTTCTCTCCTGCAAGCTGGATGAAAACAGAACTAATTTCTTCCCATCCCTGCAAGGAAATCCACCTTCTCTTTGCCCCATGGTAGCTCCCCAAACAGCTCTAGGAACACAGGGAGCTGCCATGGGCATCCACAGAATTGTTTGCAGAGGGGGCAAAGCTGGTGTGTGATTGTAATTGACACACATGGCAGTCGCTGCGGGACACAGCTGTGCGTTCCCCTTGCGTGTCCGCACACGCTTTGTTGCGTAGTCATATCCCATGACGTTTAGAAGGCTGCACAGAGTGGCAGAACATCCTGGCGACTGGTCAGCCCTCATGCAGAGGAGTGTTCCAGTTCCCCTACACACAGGAGTGATACATCCGTCAGCGTGAGGGTCACAAGAGTCATACATCAGCGTGGGAGTCGGAGTGCCTGGTTCGAAAGGGGAGCCGAGATGCAGCGGGCAGAACGGAGACCGGATGGAGCGGAGGGGGCCAGTGGGAACCGGTCAAGTCTGGACAGACGCTCCAGAGGAAAGACGGGCAGACGTCCTGGCCGCGGGGTCGCTCTGTAAAGTAGAGTGTCCAGCAGACTGAAAGAGGCAGACATATCCTCAGAAGCGCTGTGGGTGGCAAGACCAGGCTCCAAAAGTAATTTAGCACTGGGGACACGCCATCGTTCCTGGAGCAGAATACTCAAGGTGCTGCTGAAATGGAAAATGAAATCAGCGAGGCCTCCAAAGGAGGAAGTGTTGTAATGCTGCGGGGCTTCAGTGACTCCCACATGGACTGGATACATGCATGTTCCAGTCACAGAACCCTAGAACCATAGAGTCATAGAACAGTAGGGTTGGAAGGGGCTTAGAAGACCATCGAGTCCAACCCCCTGCTCAGTGCAGGAATCCAAGTCAGAGCTTCCCTGACAGGTGGCTGTCCAGCCTCGTCACGAATGCCTCCAGTGTGGGAGAGCCGCCCGCCTCCCCAGGTCATTGGTCCCCTTGTCGTATTGATCTAACAGTCAGGACGCTCATCTTCATCTTCGCAGGGATGGTAACACGTTGAGCTTTACATCACCCTCACAGGGTGGGAAGATATGGTGATTCAGTCATCTTTATGGACTCTGGACATCCCCTCCGCCTCCACGTTGGCTCTTCCCTTGATATGGGTCACCCAGAAAGCGTAGTCTGGCAGCGCCAAACTCCACCGCAACAGCGCTACATCAACCCACTGGGGGAGGTGATCCAGAGGTACAGACTGCAGGGTCGCCAATATGCGGGTGTCACCCAGGTCCTCTCTCCTGTTCATCCAGTCCAGGTGAGGCAGGGGATGTGCTGAACCTGTGCCTGGCTGCAGAAATAGACGGGATGAGTGCCAATCAACGGAGACTCAATCCAGATACGACGGAGGTTCTGTTAGCGGGTGGTTCTTCTGCCCAGTTGAGTGATATTCACCTGTGCTGGGGGGGCTGCGCTCCTCTTAACCGATCAGGTCTGTAGTTTGAGGGTGCCCTTCGATCCAGCACTGTCATCGGAGGCACAGGTGGCCAGGGGAGTGACGGGCGCCACACCTCGGGGCGGGTTGTCTGAGCAGGGGTGCACCTTCCCCCTCTCAGACGAGAACAGGCCAATCTGCTCAGGACTTCATAGAGCCTTTACCAAGGCCTTTCTCTCTTGGCAGCAAAGTACGTTTCTCGCAGTACAGAAAGAAGCATCCCTTGTCAAGTAGGATTTACGCAGTGTGAAAAGCAACCACTGTGCATTGCTCCAGCTTCTGTCAGTAGCAAGATTTGTGGCCTTCACTGTTTGTGAATACAGCTGTGAGAACCAACCCTGAAAGTGTGACAATTGCCAACTCTCTAGCAAATCGGTGTACTTGTGCTGTTAATTCCTGCATTCAGTCCTGCATATCTCTGGGGTTTAGACTGCCCTTTCTTGTCTCATGAAGTACCCCTTGCTGATACAGATGGAATGTGGGGCCCAAGCCGCGGTGCATTTTCAAGCACGTGGCAACACAGGCAGTCCCCAGCCCACACCTCTCCCCCTTCTCAGTGACTTGGCCAGGCATCGCATCGTGATCTTTGCACGGGAGAAGCGGCTGCTGTTGCAGCGGTCAGGGGGACGCAGAGGACCATGCATGCCCTCAGCTGACCCTGAGGGAAGGCATTCGATGACGCAGAGGAGAAAGAAGGTTCGCACCCCCAAAAGGCAGGAGCCGTAGGCACAAAGGCAGATATAAATGCACTTCACTAAAGCAAAACAGAAGCAAAGTTACAGAGTACATTCAGCACAGTCATGTACTTAATGTGGGGGGTTGGACTCGATGGTCTTGTCGGCCCCTTCCAACCCTGCTCTTCTATGATTCTGTGGCTATCCACATGTCTGCAACTCGCCTAATTCTAGGGGTGTACGAATGGTGGACCTTCAGTGCCGCTTGACTTCCGCACTTTGCGGCCAGTGCTCCATTCCGCCATTCACAAGCCCCCGGAATTCTCCTCTTTTTTTTCCGCTCCAAAAATTACAAAGATAAATCCGTACCGAGAACCGTAATTCCGGTGCCCAGCCCTCTCCGTGAGTCTGCATAACTTCCATAAGAATCGCTATTTTTCGTAAATATTTACGTGGGGTTTTTTTAATTGAAATCCTCCGTCTCCGTTTACTTTCAGCCCAAACACTTCCTCTTGCTAGGGGCTTCCCAAATGAAGGCTGTGTGAAGTGTGCCTGAGCAATAAACTCCTTGTTTAAAGCAACAGCGTTTTAAAGAAAGAAAGAAACTTTTAAAATGACCATGACGGTCCAGGACCAGCATGGTCATTTTAAAAGGTTTTTTCTTTCTTTAAAACAGTTTTTATTTACGAAAATTTCTCGACCCTGTGCGGACGATGAAAAAAAAGCCGCATGACTGCTGGCTCCACAGGACCTCGTGGCGCCGTTCCGCAGAGGATTCCGTGGCACGGACTGAAGGGATCTCGATCCCATTTCAGTCCATGGTGGAATTCTCTGACATCCCTACCTAATACAAACCATTGTGGCAGCTCCACCCTCAGGGAATAGCTCAACAGGTTCTACCCTCCCCCTATGCTACCACCTCCCCCAACTTTGGGGGGCTGACTTGGGCAAAAGACCTACACTTTCTGCCCCACACACAGTGTTAGCGCCTCTCGAGATCTTGGGGCCTCCAATTACAAATTCGGGGGAGGGGCAAGGTACATGTTCACTCAAAGGGTATCTGTCCCCCCACAAGGACCTTTGTTACATTTAAGCTCTATTTAGCAAAGCGCTATGGACAACCCCCTTCAGGCCATGGGCAGATGTTCCCAGTGTGATGTGATGTTGAGCTTGTCCATTGTCTTCCTCCACAAGTTCACAGCCTTGAGTCAAGTCAAAACTCCACATGGCCACAACTTGCCATCACAACTTTGTCATGGCTTCCAAAGGATGCATATCTGGTACAGGGCCATGCAGTTCAAAAGGCAGACTTACGTCATCCCAGCCAGGCTTTGATAGTCAGCCCACTTGTCGCAGGCATTTCACCTCTTGTCTCGCAAGACCCACGTGGGCCTCCCAGGTCGGACTACAAATGGCAGCGTCATCTAGGTAGGCGCGGGCTCAGCCCCTGGGTCCATTCACCAGCCCATTAATGACCTTGCGAAGGGTCACTCACGCTCCCGGCACGCCAGACGGAAGCCCTGTGCAGGAACTCGTGGGTCATTAACCAGCACAGCTGGGAAGCCCAGGGGCTCTGGCTCTCTTCACGAGCCCCCAAGCCAGCATCTCTTGCAATCCCTTGGCCACTGATTCAGCATGCTGTCCGGTAGCCCAGCAGCAGGGAGACTGAATAGGCCGATGGTCTCCGGCCAGAACAGAGAGACAAGCCAACACATCGTGCCCCAGGAGGGTCGAAAAGCGTTCCTGACATTCCGCCAGCTGTCCCATCAATTGGCTTTCATGTTCCGAGCTCCGGTTCTCCGGCAAGGGCTCCTCTCTCACGCCTCCTCCCTGGCGGCATTCTTCCAGCAGGTCAACCCCTCGGCCCGCCTCCACAGGCTCCCCCCACGGAAAGCACAGCCCGCTTTCCCTCCCCAAGGCCTCTCAGCACATTCACAGGACGGACCTTCAGCCGCCGGGCAGAGTTGGGGAACGTTAAGAGATGATGCACCTCACCAAGCTGCTGTTCCACTGCCAGGGCCCCTCTTACGGCACCAGGCGTTTGTCGGACTCAGTGGGCTTTAAGACCAGCGCTTTATCCCAGGCTGAAACGCTCCCATTCCGGCCTCGGTGTCACACCAGCTTTCTTGCTGGCCTTGGGCGGCTGGCAGGTTAGCTCGGGCCCCTTTCCCTGCTGTACGCAGGGTGTTCTGCAGGGCCTGCACAGAGGCTACCGCCAAAGTCGAGGCTGAGTCCAGCCTCCCCTCCCCTCCCACGCTTCCTTTGGCACGTTTGGCGGCCCCCGACGTTCTCGGCTGAACGTCAGCTCGTTTGGGGACTGTCCAAGCTGTCCTGGGAGAGTCATGACAGGCGACAACAGAAAAGGTAGGGCTTGATCCCAGCCGGCGGCATGAGTCACTGCATCGGCCTTGAATGTTTCCCCCAGTGCCTGGTCACCCTCTCCGCCAACCGTTCCCTTTGTGAGGGGCCGCCGTGGCGGTGCAGTGCTGCATTCCAGCTGCCTCCCATAATGCCTCCAGAAGGTGGGACGGAATAAGCCTCAATCCCTCGCCAGGCTCCGAGGCAGTCCGAATTGCTTCTGCTCCACCAAAGCTGCGCAGGAGACAGAGACCTCCTGGCAGTGCCATCCTTCACCGCCTCACCTTAACGGCATTTTGCTCAAATGTATTTCAACATCTTGACAGAAAATAAGCCCTCCTCTCAACATTCTTTACTGTAATTTCAGTTGCATCCGCAGTACATACCCTGAGCTTGGGGAGTCCCTGACAAAAAGCAGGTTTTCCAGGGAATGTTCAGCTTCCAGCTTGCTAAAAGCCATTGACACATTCATTCATTATTACAGTAGTCGCTTTATGAGCTGCCTGCATCTGGGTATACTTTGGTTTGTCACATCCAATCACCCAGTTCCTAAAGGCGGGTGTATGTATTGCAGCATGCTGCTCCAATGATATGCCACGCTGCGCCAATACAGTTTGGATGCAGGGAAAAATGATGCGTGGTCTTTTGCTGCGGGTGGCATGAAATCAGGAGGAGATGACAGAAAGGCGCACAAAAAATCAACTCGTGAATGTGTACGTTGCAAATCCCCATATGGATTTTAGAACAGATTTCTTTGTTGCATGAAATCAGGAGGAGACGACAGAAAGGCGCACAACAAATCACATATGAATTTTAGAACAGATTTCTTTTGAAAAATGCCCACCTTGGGCGGAAGTAGGAGGGAACCAGCTGGACTAACCCAGCCAGCCTCCCCCTGAGGATTTTGACCACTCTGGGATGGATAGAGCGACCCGCCCCTAATCTGGCGCAAAATGACCTTTACATTACGAGAGCGAGAGCAACCACGCTAGCCTTCATGTTGCTGGGGAAATCATGGAAAGCTGTGAACACGCTGGAGAGGGCTCGGTAATCCTAGCTATTTTTATAGTTGGAACTTGGCTTTCTTCCACCATCCCTGCAGCTCTGGGACAGACAGAAACTCAGTAGGTGGCGTTCCCCCAGCATTTAGAGGTGGGAGCTGCACCTGTTGATGTTCTGGCTGTCATGCCACCGAAGTACAGCCAGGATATCCACAGCTTCTGCTTCCCCCCTCATGTGCTGTAGGAAAAGCCGCACCTGTTGAAGTTCTGCCTGTCATGCGCCTGGCGCAGGAGTCCTGGGCCCTCTGCCCCTGCGAGGCACTCAGCGGCGCCTTGCCTTTGTGAGGCCCTCGGCTGGAGGCCGGCTGGAGCCGAATGGCGCCCGAGGCCTCGCAGTGCTGAGGCAAGAGGCAGCCGGGCGGAGGCGAGGAGGCGGAGGCGAGGAGGCGGAGGCCGTCTCGGAGGACTGCCCAGCAGCCGAGGCCTGTGTGGGGAGCAGGCCGGCCCTCCTCAGAGGCACGAGCGGGCCTTCCACGGGCGATGGCGGCCCTCTGTTCCCCAGACCTGTCTCCTCCCCTCGGGGTGGGGGACATTTACCCGGCACGGGCGGAAGCCCTTCTCGGCTCCTTCCAGGGCCAGAGGCAGAAAGGGCGGGGGGCACGGAGCGGCCATGGTGTGTCCCCCTCCCTCCTCCATGCAGCCACTCCTTCTGTTAAGAGTCGGGGAGACGAATAAAGTCCAAAGGTTTCCCCCTAAACTGGCACGCCAGCCAGCCCCTGCTTTGCTCCTGAACGGGGCAGGAGCAGGAAGGAGAAAGACGGCTGCTCTCCCTCCTCCGCCTTAGAATCTTGCATGGAAGGCATCAGCCACACGTGAGGGGAGAGTGCCTGTGGGCATGCGCAGAGTACTATCCCCCACCACGGAACCACTTTGGCCGGCTCCCAAAGGCAAAGGGCGCCGCTCTCGGGCAAGCTTGAGTTCCTTGCTTGTCTACGGTTACAAGTTCAGTGCTTGGGACTGAGTGTGTAAAATCGGACAACGGGGGGGAGAGGTGGCCCCCCAGTTCTGAAGCCTCAGGAGAAGATGCAGACTTAGCACCTCTCTTGAGACCAGCCTGAAGCACCCCTCTCTGCCCTTCCCTCCACTTTGCATTTCAATGAAGAAATTTATGTATGTATGTATGTATGTTTATTTATTAAATTTCTTAAGCGCCCATCTGGATGGTCACCCAGCCACTCTGGGCGATGTACAACATTAAAACAGTTCAAAATAATAAAATTCCACATTAAAAACATCACATTTCTAAAATTACCCTAACCCACCCCAAACTCCTGCCTGAACAACTACGCTTTTAATGCATGGTGGAAGCCCATTAAGAGGGGCCATGGCAGAGTTCCCTAGGGAGGGAGTTCCACAGAGTGGGGGCCACCACAGAGAAGGCCCTCTCCCCCGTCCTCACCAGCCTAGCTGTCCTGGCTGATGGGACAGAGAGAAGGCCATCTGAGGCTGATCTTGTTGAGCGGCCTATCTGGTGTTGCTGGAGGCTCTCCTTGAGATACCGTGGTCAACGCTATCAAAAGCTGCTGAGAGGTCGAGGAGAACAAGGAAGGACAATTCGCCCCTATCCAGAGCCCTCCTCATATCATCCACCAAAGCGACCAAGGCCGTTTCTGTCCCATGCTCAGGCCTGAAGCCATTTTGTGGGAGGGGGACTGACAACAGTAGCTTTCAGAATAGGGAGCAGTCGGCATAACTTGGGCATCTTGAACGCCTCCAGTGGGAGAGCCCCCCCAGGTCTCGAGGTCACTGGTTCCATTGTCGTAATGCTCTAACGGTCAGGACGTTTTTCCTGATGTCCAGACGGAATCTGGCTTCCTGTCACTTGTCCCCGTTATTCCTTGCCCTGCACTCTGGCATGGTTGAGATGAGATCCTGGCCTTCCCCTCTGCGGCAACCTTTCACGTACTTGAAGAGCGCCATCCTACTTCCTCTCAGGGTGTTTCTGCATTAGGAAACCCCCCAACAAAAATCCACATTCTTTCCGGAGTTTCTTGCGTTTGCTTCCTTTGCAGGATTCGGAAGGGCTCCTTCACACGGCAGACACGTGGTTTGAACTGAGGGAGTGCCTTCCTCCCTCCCTGGCATGTGTGCAAAGGAGGGGGGGGGTGTCTTCTTTCTGTAGCTTAACTTCTGCTGGGGCTTTCTCACAGCCCCCAGGAAACCTCTGACTTACTTCTGAGTAGACTGAAAATGTAAGATTGTGCCCTACGTCTGCAACCCTTGGCACATTTCTGTGAGAGTAAACCCCATTGAACTCAATGGGACGCACTTCTGAGGAGACATACTGTAAGTTCGCCCTGTAATTCTGCAACCGTCATCACACTTACTTGGGCGTAACTCAATGGGGTGCTCTGAGTCAACAGAAGACGTTGCTCCTGAGCTGGGTGGGGTGGGGGATCAGATGCGTCTCCCTTCGCTGCAGGGAGGCATCTCACCCTCTTCTCCCTCCAGCTGAGAAACGTGCTCAAGCATTTGCATGGCAGACACCTGGGAAGCGGGGAAAGTCCTTCCTCAGCAAGGCTGGAGCGGAGGCAGGAGGTGCAACCAGCTGGAGCTGGAGCGGAGGCAGGAGGTGCAACCAGCAGGCGATCCTTGCCTTCACGCCTGGCGAATCTGCTCCTGCACGCCCTGCTCCCATCCTCAAGGCCTTCGTCATCCTGACCACGCGCCCCCAGCACCTGAAAACAGATGCCCACAGCAGGCAGGCAGAGCGGTTTCTCCCGCTCCTGGGGAACTTCACGGGGAGGTTATGCCGCTCCTGTTCCATGAGCTGGGAAAAATTCCACGTTCGTTGCGTTTGGGGAAAAGACAGGATAGGCTGGGGGAATTGCAGGAGACACCCTGGAGGGTAACGGCATCATCTATGGGGCCCGCAAACTTCCGTGACGGAGCCATCTCAACAGAAGGATAAAAGCTCAGTGTGATGAACACGCCAGGCCTGCAAGGCCAAATACAGGCCTGACATCATGGCCATCCTTTCCTGTGATCAGCTCCGGGGTGGCTGCTGGATGGCCACGACGTCCTGTATCCCTAATGACCTCCAAACGCAGCCAGCTTGGAGAACATCGCTCAGGGAGACCACCCCCCCCCGAGACATGAAGTGGGGGCAGGGGCTGGTTGCATGCATCGGCAGCTGTTTCTAGAAGCCACGAGAGAGAGGGGGAGAGAGAGAGAGAGGGAGGGGGAGAGAGAGAGAGAGGGAGAGAGAGGCAGGTGGCCACACAGGACACAGAGATGCTGCCCCTTTGTGCACTGACGTCTTTGGCCAGGGCTGGCTTAGTTAAAAATGAGCCTTCACAGCTGCCAGTCCTGGACGCTTCTTCGAAGAAAGGTACCGAGGATTTGGAGGAATCCAGACTCTCCACTCCGCTCCACTCCGCTCCACTCTGCCAACTCCCGTCTTAACATGTGATTAGGGATGTCAGAGCATTCCGCCACGGACTGGAATGAGATCGAGTTCCCTTCAGTCTGTGCCACGGAATCCTCTGCGGAGCGGCGCCACAAGGTCCTGCGGAGCCAGCAGTCATGCGGCTCTTTTTTTGGTCATCTGCACAGAGTCGCAAAGTTTCCGTAAATAAGAACACAAGGTAGGATATTTTGATAAGAAATACGTAAGTTTAAAAACAGAAGAAGAATTGTGCTCACCGCCTTGTTTGTGGGGTGTTCTTTTTCACTTGAAATCCTCCGTCTCCGTTTACTTTCAGCCAAAACACCTCCTCCTCCCCGGAGGACAGAGTTGCACAGAGTTGGTTCTCCTCTCCATTTTAGCCTCACAACATCACCAACAAGCTGGATGTGGAAATAGAAAGCCTAGCAGGGGGAATAATACTCGTGCAGGTCTCCAGACCGGCACGGTCATTTTAAAAGTTTTTCTCTGTCTTTCTGTCAAAAAGCGTTGCTTTAAGCAAAGAGTGCATCGCTCAGGCACACCTAGGGCAGCCTTGTTTTGGGAAGCCCCGAGGAGGAGGAAGTCTTTGGGCTGAAAGTAATTACTGCACGTCTCAGGGCAGGGGAAAATATACCTAAATATCTATGAGAAATAGCCTTTCTTACGGAAGTTATGCAGAATTACGGCTGTCGGTATGGATTTATCTTTGTAATTTTCGGAGCGAAAAAAAAGGGTATTCCGGGGGTTTGAGAATGACGGTACGGATAGGGGTGTATGAAACCCCACTTATCTGGCTCCACCGGGTTCCGCTGGGGGGTGAGGCGCTCTGTCCCTCCCCCCGGAATCCTGGCCGGCCAGCTCCGCTCCACGGGGATTCCGCGGAGTCGCCGGCCGGCTCCACCAGCAGCCGGATATCTGGCCGCTGGCTAGCAGGGATGCAAATGGCGGCGGCCGTAGCCACCGCCGTTTGTGTCCCTGTAGTGAGCCACCATAGGCTATATAAAGACTTACGTAGCCTATCACGTCTGGGTTAAAAAAAAAAATGCTTACGCAAATGGCAGTGGCTACGGCCGCCGCCATTTGTGTTCCTTATTGTAGGCCGTCTTAGTCTACGTAAATATTTACGTACACTAAGATGGCGAAAATAAGGGGGAACGCAAATAGCGTCTTTACATAGCCTATTACGAATGGGGAAAAGCAAAAAAAAAAAAACAGACTGCAAATGGCAGTGGTGGCGGCTGGTTGGAAGTCCAGCCGCTGCCGCCGAAACCACCGCTGGAGCCGCCGCCATCCGGAACATCCGCCCCAGGTAAGTCTTGTCCCGGGGGGGGTTTCCGCGGCAGGCGGGGGGGTGGCAGGCCGTTTTGCCACGGAGTTCGGGGGCCCGAATACACTGGCATTCGGCCTCACCGAGATCCCTGGCGGAATTCTCTGACATCCCTAGGTACGGAGCACTGGCTGCAAACTGCGGAAGTCAAGCGGCACGGAAGGTACACAATTCGTACATCCCTACTACTCAAAATGGAACACAGTCCTCCAAATGTGGCCTGGCCAGTGCAGAATGGAGCAGAACTATGACTTCCCACGATCTGGAGACTATGCGTCCATTCCGTTTGTCCCCCCTACTCCTTTCTCCCAATCCCCCTCTTCTACAGAACCTCTGGCCTTCCCCCTTAGTCCTCAGCAGAAACAGAGTCCAGCTCTGTGAAACGGCACTTGCTCATCCTAATTCCTTGTTTCCAAAGCCCCATCTGCGGATCTCTCTTGGATCACATTCTAAATTGTGAGCTCCTTGCGGCAGGGACTGGTCTTGTTTGTCACTCTGTTGAGTTTACACACATGTTGATTGTACTATAGAAATAATCAAGATCTTGAACTTACTATGATTATGGTGATCTACTATTCTTGTTTAAACACAGTCTCTATATAACTTCTCTATCCAGTTGACAGCTGGTTTTCTCCTGCCAGCTCATAGGACCATGAGAAGAGCTGTGCTAGAGCAGGCCAGGGGCCTCTCTGGTCCAGCATGCCGTTCCTGCAGGAGCCAGCCAGATCCCCTGAGAAACCCACAAGCAGGACATGTCACAACTGCTCCCTCATTGTTCCTCAGCGCGATGAACCTAGGACTGCCCCTCGAATGTGGAAATGGATCTGGAAAATTAACTTCCCAGAGGCTTACCGAGGGATATCTAGGGTGTCTATGGCAACGGTGAAATGTGAACTCGGGACTTTCCCATTCCTGGCACATAGACCACACAATGCTATTTCATTATTACCCCCCCCCGCCCCCCAATTTACCGCAACCCGGGAATCAAGAATAGAATCATAGAATCATAGAATCATAGAATAGAAGATACCAAGAATAAAGGTAATAGGCATGACAGCAACTGGACCCGGCCATAGCTGGTGCCTGCTATTCACATTCACTAACTTGGACTCTGGAAAACTGAGGGCAGAACGTGTTAGTCCACCAGTCCAGCGAAAGCCAAAAGGGACTTCACGTGACCATGTGCTCTTCCGCCACACCTTCCGCCGTGACGTCACCTTTCATCATTGCATTCCGCTCTGGATATGCTCCTTGCCCCCCCCCCACAATCCCTCGGTTGCCATAGGGACGGCAAGGAACCATTTTGCATCATTGCGATTCTCTTGCCTATTCCCTACCGGACGTTCGATCGGTTAGGAGTGTCGGAGTTCGTCTCTCCGTCGATTAGCCAAGGAGTTTCTCCAGTCGCCTTATCTGGACATTTTCTGGCATCATGGCAGGTAGGATATTCGGCCATCTGGGTGTTCAGAAGGAGCCTTCCTTTTCCATGGGGCTGATGGAGACAACAGCTGTGAGGTGATGGGACCACAGTTGGGGAAGGGATAAAGTCTTTGGGCGGGATAGAGCAGGTAAAATGCAGGGATGAGGAAACGGAGATAAGGTGAGGCAAGAAGGAGCAAGGAGCCTGCAAGTCCACAGCCACAGTGCAGGGCACAATCCAGCAAAATCAGTCACAACTCCGTCCCGGCCGTGCCAGCGAGGCTTTGGTTAGCCACGCTTCAGGATAGCCCATCGCTTTCAGTGGGAATTAGTCCTGACTCACCGTTGCTGGATGTGCCCACAATGACTTTGTTACGGTCTGAAGCGGTGGCTTCTTTATGTCTGCACTACCACAAATGTACACAGCGCTTTACAGAGTAGGGTCAGCAAAGCAGATGGGTCTCTGTCCCGAGGAGCTTACAATCTAAATGTTGCCAGTACGGGCAACAGCACAGGAAGGTGGGGGAAGGGTCACAGGGAGGACACGCGCACAACTGTGGTCAGGCCCCAGGGCAGGCGGAGGCTTCGTGTCGGGCGAGGAGGAGGCGCTCCTTCAAGCGGACAGGAGTGGTGCCCATTGTGTAGAAAGGAGCCCCACAGTCCGCCCTCCCCTCAGGCCTCCCAACCAGCATGAAGGGAGAATCCCCCCCAAACCCCCATCTCCTCAGCACCCAGATCACACTTCAGGGGCTGTGGAAAGGGGCAGCAGACTGTGAGGCAGCTCGGAGCAGTGGAGTCAGAAGCGGGTGTGTGAATAAAGTCCGCCCTGAACGGACTCCCATTTTCCTGCCGTAACCCTGAGAAGGTGCGAAAGACAAACGCTCTGCTGTGGTTTCCCAAGATAGATAGGATAGCCCCCCGCCAGTCTCCCCCCGAGCCCCTTCCGCTCAGGCCAACCGCCAGTCCCTTTGGACTCCCGCTTGCACCATAACATTCTCTGGCCTGGTAGAATCCTGGGGTCGCCATGGGGACAGCCGCCAACCAGTCCGGCAGCCCTCGTGAGCATGCGGCACCAGCAGGAGGAACGTCGTGCCGAAGGTGCTGCAGAGGTCTGCAGGCCAGAACAGGAGCGTCCCAGCGAGACAAGTGGGGCGCGGGAGGGGCCTGCTTTGAAGCGTACCGCAGCCGGGAACTCCCTCACGGGCCGTAGGGGAAGCACCCTTCCTCGACCCTTCGTCCTCCTGCCAGCTGCAGAATCCTCGTATCGGCCTCCTTTATGTCTGCGTGTCAGGGACACCGGGACCACGTATGTGAGCACTCAGGACCGCCGAAGTCTGTTCACTGGGCCTGAAGGGCTGACGGGTGCTGAGGCGGCCCAGGCGGTGCAGTGGTTAATGCCCCGCCCCCTTGCTTTGTGTTGCAGATCGGGCCCCGAATCCACGGCCACGGGGAGGCTCGAGCCGCCAGCCCCGGAGCACCCCAGAGGGGACTGCCAGCTCTCCGCCCTGCGCCCCCGGAGCCTCCGCACCAGGCCTGAGTGCCGCTGGGCCGCAGCCTCCCGCCCCGGCTCTGCCTCCCCAGCCGGACCCAGGGAGTGCCAGCACCCACAGCTGCCCGTCCCCGGAAACAGTCCAGCTGCAGGGAGGTCGGGGGAGCCAGGATCACGCGCAGACGCCCAGCTCAGCAGCGCTTTCTCCTCCCCTCCATGGGTGGGCTGCAGCTGGCCAGTTCCCCGGGCCTCTCCGTGGGCCACTGGCATCCCAGTTCAGAAGCCTTCCCACTGCCAGCCCCATGGAGCAGCTGTATGCCCACTCCCACCTCCAGCCGGTGGCCAGCCTGCAGCGGGTGCAGGGGCTGCCTGCCAGGCAAGGACAGGTCTGGCAAACCCCTTTCCGGGATGGGGCTGGCCTCTGCCTGTACCGCCATGCCACCTTGGCGCCCATGCCGCAGGGAGGCAGGAATCCCCCTGCACAGACAGGCAGCGATGTCCCTGGGCCACCAGAGCCGAGCGACAACATGGTCCTCCAAGAGGTGGAGCCACAAACCACCGTGACGCCGGCTCCAGCCAGCGGGTCTTCCACGGCACCATCGAGACCCGGCATTCTCAAAGCCTCCAAAGCAGGCTCCAGAGGTATGTGCTGATCTTTGCAGAAAGGGGTGGTTCGCGTTTGGTGATTTATTATGACGTTTCTTATCTGCCCAATGACCACTGTTCTCTGGGCAGGTTGCAGACATTTACAAGACCAAAATACCACAACCATGTAGCATACAATACAGATGCTTCAAGGGATAGAATACAATGCGATGCAGAACAACAAACACAGGAATCGATCAAAGAGCCATGAAATCCAGGACTAGGTCCTAAAACGCCTGGAAGAAAAGGGAGGTCTTTGCCTGGCACCGAAAAGATACCAACGCGGTGCCAGGCGAGCCTCTTTGGGGAGCTCCTGCCACCACGGAGAAGGCCCTCTCTCTTGTCACCACCCGTCTAGCTTCGTCTGTCGGGGCACCCACAGAGCCTCCAAAGATGACCTGGGGTCTGAGCAGGCACATAGGGGTGAAGACACAGAATCATAGAATAGTAGGGTTGGAAGGGGTCTACACGGCCATCGAGTCCAACCCCCCGTTCACTGCAGGAATCCAAGTCAGAGCATCCCCAGCAGGTGGCTGTCCAGCCTCATCTTGAATGCCGCCAGTCTGGGAGAGCCCACTATCTGCCCAGCTCATTGGTTCCATTGTCGTATTGCTCCTGATGTTCAGCCGGAATCTGGCTTCCTGTAACTTGAGCCCATTATTCCGTGTCCTGCCTTCTGGGATACTTCTAGATACTCTGGTGCCAAGCTGTCGAGGGCTTCACAGGTCAACACCAACACTTGGCCAGGCCATCTCTGTCCAGATCGGGTCACAGTTGGTATATCAGCTCCATGCCCCCCTTGCCACGTGGCAAGTCGTCCGTATCTCACTCTCAGTGTTTCTCCATTCCTATCTTTCCCTGGCAGGCACCACCCTTGGGGAAAAGCATGTCTCCTGGGCTTACAACCTCCAGGGAGCTCCTGCTCAGCCTAGAACCAAGGAGAACCCCAATAGCAGCCAGCATCTCCCTGGCATGTTTCAGGCATCTTTTGCCCCTGCCTCGTCCAACGAATGCTCTGAAGGCTCCGCTTCTTCTGGGAGTGTCCCAACCAGCCACAGAGGATTCCGACGTGAGTATTGCACAGCCTGCACCTGGGCCACGGGCTTCCTTTATCATAGGGCATGGCTGGTCTGGAGGTCCAAGCCTGAACAGCCCCCCATGGCCAATCATCCCTTTTGCTCTGTTCCTATTTTTCAGCGGCAAGCACCTCTGTTGGGAAAGAGCATGAGTCCCGCGGTCACCACCTCCAGGGAGTTCCTCCTCAAAGCCAAACTGGGGAGAATCCAGCCAGCAGCTGCCAGATCTCGGTCACGTTTGGGATGCCTCTGGTCCCTGCTTCACCCACCGAATGCGCTGCAGGACCGGCTTCTTCCAGGAACGTCCCAACCACCGACCCCGGACTGCAAGGTGATTGTTGAGCAAACTAGGGGCTGAGCTCCATGAACGTGTTTTCCTGGCCTTGTAATGCCTGGCTCACCGGCATGTCACACGAGGTACACCCCAAACCTTCCTCCTCCTCATGCGATTTCTCCGTCGACAGTGTTGTTTTCCAAACTCCCATGACGATGTTTTTTCTGGTGCTTGAGATTTTCATGTGCTACATGTGTGTTCCAGCTAGGGATGTATGGAGTTTGTAAAATCTGCGTCGTCTGCATTTCACAAGTTGTGAGGTGCCTTCCGTTCTGTCGGCCGCTCGCGGCCAGAATTGGATTTGTTCCCCATTTCCCAAGTTTGCACAAATGCATACTTGTGCAAATGCACAAATCCCTCCAAAATGTGTAAATTCCCCCCAAATGCACATTTTCATGCTTTCCCCTGTGGGGGAAATGGGCATTTTCAGCCAGTGTTTTTTCTTTTACGGATTTCTCCGGCATCCCTCGTTCCAGCCAAGCTGTAGCGGAACTCTTGCCAGCAGGAGCAGCCGGTAGTGCAGCAGCAAATTCAGAAGTGCAGGGTCCCTTCAGCATGGCCACAGCCACGCCCCTCACAGCCACGCCCCCTCCTGGGATGATGCCACCTTGGAGGATTCTGCAATACAAAGGAGCTTTCAGTCACTTCCTTGGTTTGGAGTATCTGGTCAGAGTAATTCAGAATTATTAAAAGGTCCATTTGAAAAGAAAACGCACACACAAAGTAATGTCCAGCACCTTGCTAGAAAGTATTATTTGGTTAGTCCCTTTTAATTCAAGGAACATGTAATAATACTAATACTAAAAATGACGCAATCATCGCATATTAATGATGAATGATTATCATTATGAAGAGCCACTGCAAGCAGGTGTGAAGCAATGCCCCGTGAAAAGAAATGGAACGTAGTCCGCGGTGACCCACAACTCCTTTAAGGCTGCAATCCTGTACACACTTATCTGGGAGTAAATCCCATTGAACACAATGTTACTTACTTCCGAATGGACAAGTAGGATAGCCCTGCAGTCCCACTACAGACCACTCCTTTTCCCACGACAGTATCCCGGGGTGGGCTGGTGGAGAGGCGGCCTTTGGCCCAAGACCTCTCCAGGCTGTTCCTGGAGGGATCGTGAATACTGTTCCAATTCGGTGGATATGTTCCATTTCATGCCTGCCTCATGCCTCGTTTTTTCTCTTGGTCATCACCTTTGCTGCTATCTACGTTTCTCATGGAAGGTTCAGGGTTTTCTGACTGTGCCCTTCGCTGTAGTCTCTGTCTCCTGATGTGGGCTGTTCCCTCGATGGTGAGCAGGGAGCAGGACATGGGGCTCTGCTTTGGGTTGCTCTTTCATCTCCTGTTGGAGTGGGTTCCTTCCAGACTTGCAAGTCCCTGGACTAGGCTTGAAAATTGTGAACACTCTGCCCATCAACAGGGAGCCTGCGGCTAAGCCATACCTCTTGGAGTTCCTCCGGGAGAAGTCAGGGGAAAACAGCTCACGGTAAGTGTAACAGCTGTGTTTTTACTGGAGACATAACCAACTCACGTCTCAAGATAAGCCGGCTGAGGTCAGCCCCATGGTCAGCACCGCTTGCAGGAGGAAGGAGGAAGAAGATGGGAAGGGAGAGGGAGAAGACCAGGAGAAGGCAGGAGGACCTCTCAGGGAACCCCTCCCACCTTGCTCAGATACATATTAGCCCTTCGAGTTCAGGTTCAGTGACTCATGGCCCTTGTCCCTCCAACATAAACTCCACTGAACACATTAGGACTTCCTTCTGAGTAAACACACCTAGGATCCTACTGTCCACCAGAGGGGTTGGGTCCAACCCCAGACCCCTCCTGAGCCATGAAGGACAAACTGGATGTGCAAACAAACAGCAGGTGAAAACGCGTCAGCACGAGCGACAGACCAAGGCGGCATCGGCCCCCCGCCCGCTGCTGCCGTGGCCAGCCCGCCGGGGACGCAGGCAGGCAAGGAGCGGGGACAGGCAGCAGCGTGGGAACACGGGGAGGAAGCTGAGGGGCTGGCTGGCTGGGGACAGTCGAGTGGCGAGGCGTGGCGTGGCGGCTGCTCTGGGGGTGGAAGGCGGAGGAGCCGAGGGCTGAGGAGGAGACTAGGGGCGCTGAGGAGAGGGAAGGGGGCTTAGGTCCCGCCACAGTGCTGACTTCCACACAGAAGGGTCCCTAGTGGAGATCCCCTCCTGGGACCAGGCGTTGCTCCTGAAACCACCCCCAGGAAGATGGTGTGCACATCCCCAATGAGATGAAGGGACGTGTTGCGTGAGCCTAATAAGAGCGTGGGGTCCATGAATACTGGGAGGTTGCTCCATTACTGACCCATGTGGAATGCTTACGTCATACAAGGTACTCCTTTCTTAAAAACACAAAACATTTAAATGCAATGCACGCCATTTCAGGCAACAAATAAAACCCTTTCACCTTAATAGGTATCAGCTGCAACCCATGAATCTCAACCAGAAAACCGCCAATGCAACAGCAGTAAATTCAGACTCCAGCAAAGGAGAAGCAGGAATGCAGCAAGTCTTCTACTCCTTTCTAATGACTTTCTGTGAGGCCCTAGGCTGGTGGGCCTTCCCGGGAAGAGAACGAGGCGTTCGCCTGCCTTCGTTTGCGCAGAGGAAAGGAAGAACGGAAGATCTCCTTTGGTTGCAGATCACTGATTCCTCTTCATTTCATTCCAAAGGAGGCGAGGGAGTGGCGTCAGACACCCGCCAACAGGCAGATGTCCCAACATCTCTGGAGCTCCACGACCCAGAGGAATTAAATCAGGTCCCGGCTGAGAACGCTGCGCTGAATGGTGAGTGCCAAAGATTCAGAGGGCGACTCCACACACCTGCCAAGTGGGGCTTGCTTGCGGAATGCCTGTTGGTGCACAGTCTCCCCGAGCTTTTTCCGTCGCTTTCGCAAATGGCACTACCCCCCTGTGACACATTCCTTTGAATGGGCTTTGAGGAATGCAGCTCACCGAGGCCCTTTATTTTGGAAGAGTATTTTTTAAATCTGCAAGTGATGACCACAGATCCAGATCCATAGTCCCAAATCTCCCCTGGAATCAATCCGTTGGACCCTGTGGGTTCACGGGTCTCGTGCTGCTTTGCTCTCTTGCCCAGTCTGGAGGGTGTTTCCCTCATTTCATGTCAGGTATGAAAATTGCCCCCCTCTCCAGAAATGAGGACACCCAAGACGTACATGGGATCAACAGGCAACAGCTTTATTGACCTATCAGAATCGGCAACAGGAGAAAACAGCTTAGCCACCAGCTCACAGCCTTCCAGTACAGGCCCCTGCACCGCAGCGGAGAGCTGGAAGAACAACCCTCCTGCTCTCAACCTGGCCTGGGCGATTCCCCACCTTGCAGCCTCAGGCCCACTCCCTCCCTGCTCACGCCAGACCTGCCAGCAGCACCAATGGGAAGAGAGCCCATCAGCTGCCTTAAATACAGCAACCCCCCCCCCCCGCAGCATGAAGGAGGTGAAAAGGAGCTCCCTGGATGCCAATTGCAAGGCCCCCCCGCCCAACGCCCTGCTTAGCCCTGGAACCAGCGACTCCCCCCATCCCACACCACCCACGGAGGGTTGGGCGAGTTGCCATGTGGAGGAATGCTCTGAGCTGGTGGGAGGCAGATCCTCCCGTGTTTCTTCCTGGTCTAGGCGGCGGGGGAAACTCCTCCCACGCTGCACGAGGGGCAGGTGGAGCCCCCTCCGAACTGTGGGAATCGGAGAATTGCTCTCACGTTCTGCCTGCAAAGTAGCAAAGGTTCCTTGTCCTGTAATCATGGGCTCCACTTTCTCTCTCTCTTTCAGGGGTGGACACAGTGAATAGGCACTTAGCAGCACAGTGCCTGAAGGCCGGGGCAGCCCCGGTGGATTTGTTTCCCCGGGAGCAAAGATCAGGCCTTAGCCAGAAAAGAAAATGCCCCGATCCTCAGTCCAAAGAGGTGGGCAAACTCCGCAGGATCCCTCCAGAGCCCGGACCTCGCAGGAGCCACCCCCCTTCGAAAGCACCACCAGAGCCTCCCATGAATGGGAAAAGAAAATCAAAGTCAGCCGAAGGAGGACCTTCCCCAAAAAGGCTCCCCACAAGTCTGGACCCAGATCACTCCAGGCCCCCAAGACATCCGGGAACGGGAAGCACTTTGGTACCTGGGGAAAGTCAGGAAGGGCACAAACATGAGGGGACAAGATCTGAGCCTGTGCCATCTGGGGCGACGGGGGGAGAAACAGTCCCCCACAAGACCGAGGAGCCTGGGGAGAGTGCCCCCGTGAAGACTGCCGGGGTGGCCAAGGATGTTTCTCGGCCCCAGCGCACCCCGAGGGATCGGGGCTCTGAAGAACATCAGTGTAAATATCAAGGCAAAGACCAGGCAAGGGTGAAGGCCAGTCTCCCTGGGGCGAGGGGGAAAAAGAGAGGCGCCAAGCTGGAGCCAGAGGAAGCCTGGAAGCACGTCCCCAGGCGCAACCTGGCTTTGCCCGTGGCAGAGCCTGTGCAGGGCTTCTCGCCACTGGGGGAGAGCAGAGCTCCATCCCTGCCTCTGCAGAAGCTTCCTCCAGTTCCTTCTCCCTGCGCTGTTCCCCAGACACTGCTGGCCGCGCCCGAAAGAGCTGTGCCTGCGCCTCCACCAAGGCCACCATCGTGCTCACTGCCAAAGCCATGTCCAGCCTCACAGCAGCCACCGAGCTCTTTGCCACGGCCGCCACCGAGCTCCCTGCTGAGGCCCCTGCCAAGCTCTTTGCCGAGGCGAGTGCAGGCTTGCGTGCCCAGGCCAGCGCCGACCGCTTTGCCACAGCCAGGGCAGACAACGTTGCCAAGAGTGGTGGAGATCTGCTTTCCGAAGCCAGTGCCGACCTCTGGGCCAAAGCCAGTGCCAGCCCCTTGGCCCAAGCCGCTGCCGAGCATAGTTTCCAAGCAGCTGCCCAGTTCATTGGCGAAGCCACCGCCTTGCTCAGTGACTGGGCAACAAGCAACCTCGTTGCCTCAACCGCTGCCACAATCTGTGCACAAGCCGGTGCTGAGAACTATGCTTCACCCGGCAGTGGCGCACCCCTCTCAGCCAAAGCCACCGTCGGCTCAGTTTCCCCACGCCGGCGGGTGGAGAGGGCAGGCCAGGGTGGCGGGCAGAACACCCGGTCTCCCCACCAGGCCAGCCGGTCCCACAGAAAACATCCGGAAGCCAAGCAGCACGGGCACATCCACTCTGGCGACAAGCCAGCCTCCGGGGGACGACCCTCCTGCCTCTTCACCGCACAAAGAGGACACGTCCAACCCGTAGAGGACCCCCCTGGTGGCCTGGAGGCCTCGGAGCCTGTAAGAGAAGAGCAACGGCCCATCCGAGAGATGGTGAGCGGCAAGCCCAGAGGGGCGGGAGCGGGCAGCCGCTGGACGTTGGCGGGGCGAGGGCAGCTTTCCGTGGGGCAGGAGGGAGAAGTGGACATATCCATTCGGCACGGCTGCCCTCAGCATCACCCAGAGGGCAGTTAAATGTATATAGGTGTATATATGTGTGTGTTTGTAACTGGTTAGATTAGAAGGCTGGAGGAGTTCCTGAGTTATCTTGAAGATCACATTTGATTGCAGTATGTTATATATCACTATAAAATATTTCTAGCTTCATTAATGTTTTATAGTTGTTATATTATTTGGTTGCTTATTTACTATATCATAGGCATAAAAGAATTTTCTATTTTTTAATTTTAATACTGTCCCAATTAAATCTATACTTTCTCGTTGTGCTCCTTTTTATATCCATGTGTGTATTAGGCTTATAAATTGTTCCTATACATTAATAGTTACATATGCCTTTCTGCAATGTCATATTTATCTTAGCTCTTTGTATATTTCTCTCATCAGTAGCTAGTGTTCATTTGTATATTAGGTTCCTGCTAATGGTCTTTTAATTTCACTGCTTAGATCTCAAGGATGAAAGACATTCCTACTTGATTGGAATAGATGTTATCTTACTATACAATATTAATGCTATCTGCTTTACTATTTCACAGCTATTATATTAATTTATTCTGGTGTGTATTTACTATATTACAGACAGGAAATCTTTTTGTGTTTGTTGATCATATTTTAGAAGTTTTATCTTCCAACCTGTTTACAGATTTCTTATATCTTTTAAAACTGGTAATCTTAATATGACTTTTCTTTATTTGATAGCACTGTTTTATATTACAGTTACTGGCATTAAAGAGTCGTTGGTTAATTATTAGTTATTCATTCATTCATTATTTGTTACTTCCAATATCGAGATGTTTATATTAGGTTAATCACAGAGTTGTTTCTATACTGACATAATAAAAGTATGTTATATTTATTATTTTCTGTCTTTCTGGTCATTCTATGATTACAAAAGAGCATGGTCTGAGAGTCTGAGAATCATAGCACTGTGGCGTCTTCACAAGGATTCTGTGAGGCTGATCCCAGTTTGCAGGTGGGAGACTGTTACTACTTGCCTTCTGCAGGTTCACTTCATCAGTGGGCATAACGATAAGCTTCCTTCTGGCTTAGACTAAGCAGCAAGTAAACATGTCAGGGGTGTCCCCGATTAAAACAGTCTGAGTTGATCGATGTCATCAGTTTCAATAAATTTGAGTGCAATCCTATGCATGTTTAGACAGAAAGAAGTCCTACAATTCCCAGCATTCCCCACCAACATGGCTGGCTGGGAACGCTGGGAGTGGTAGGACTTCCCCCCCCCCATCTTAACATGCGTGGGATTGCGCCCTCAATCAAGGCTGTGATCTGCATAAAGTTACATGTGACCAACAATAGTTTTGAATTGAAAATGCGTAGTTTGTCTTTGGTGATTGATGTACTCCTGATGCAACAAAATGAGGTGACCAGGAGATGGAAAGTACTGCCGTGCAACGAAAAACAGGAATACTTTCCAGTGTAGGTGGAAAAAATAAAATTAGGCATTGGCTTTGGTCCACACAGGGCTCCACGAATGGGTGCACCGTACCAGTACAAGTCACTTCACAGAACCTACTTCCAGGTGTGTGTGTGGGGGGGGGCATTGGAGTGAATGTCATCTGACTGGCAAGGCCTGCTCAACCAATAAGAGAGCCCCCCCCCCAATCCAGGCTCTCCCCGCCCCCCATTCTCCTTTGATAGAATCCTGGAGGTTTCCTCCCGTGTCTCTACAAAAATCATTCACCTTCTCCCCCCCTCACATTAATTACTTCCTTAGAGCAACAGCCATTAAAGGAACACAGTATTCTCCCTCCCCTGAAGCTGCTGATGGGAAAAGGATGCATAGGAAGCATCCTTCAGACAATGTAGGGTTTTTTTAAGGAACACGCTGCCACAACACATGTATCTGGGTGGACACTGAGCCCATAGAATCCCAGAGTAGTTCTGATTCTGAGGAAGAGCAGTCGCTCCTGGGAGAGGAGCGTGCTCCTCTTTCCCAGGGCCCACAGCTGACGGAGATTCCTCCCACCAGCATTCCTAGATTAGAAAGCAGTCCAGGGAGTGACCGAGCACAGATAGCAGACGTGGTGGATGCGCGACGGAGACGCAGAGAGCGGCGTCAGATGGAGGGCGTGGAAAGGAGGCGTAGTGCCCAGTTGGCGACAGTCCTATGTCGCCTCCTGCCCAACCTGCCAGTGGGCAAAGGCCCCCTCAGGCAAGCCCACAGGCTTGCTTCACCCCCTGCCTACCCCCTCAGGACCTTGGAGACTGCTCTCCCTTGACTTCATCACTGACTTGCCTCGCTCACAAGGTAAGACCGCCATTCTGGTGGTGGTGGATTTGTTTTCCAAGATGGCCCATTTCATCCCCTGCTCTGGGTTGCCCACAGCCAGGGTGACGGCAGAGCTGCTCGTGGCGCATGTTTTCCGCCTCCACGGATGGCCCGAGGGTCTCATTTCCGATAGGGGGGCCCAATTCACTGCCCATTGCTGGAGGGAGCTACTGGCGTTGCTCCATGTGACGCTCCGTCTTTCCTCCGCCCACCATCCACAGACGGACGGTCAGACCGAGCGCACCAATGCGACTCTGGAGCAATATCTGCGCTGTTATGTCAATTACCAGCAAGATGACTGGTTTTCCTTGCTGCCTCTCGCAGAATTTGCTTATAACAATGCCTGCCATGCTTCCACCCGCCACACTCCATTTTTTGCCAATTTTGGTTACCACCCCAAGGCCTTTCCGTCCACCCTAGCTCCCTCTTCAGTGCCTGCGGCCCAGGACTTTTTAGCGGAGTTGCGAGCGGTACACCACCTCTTACAGGACTCCCTCGAGCAAGCCAAGACAGCCTACAAGGCCTCTGCAGACCGGCGGCACCAGCCGGGTCCGTCTCTGCAACCGGGGGACTGGGTTTGGTTGTCCACCCAATACGTCCCCTCTCACTCACCCGCAAGGAAGCTCACGCCTCGCCGCACAGGGCCTTTCCAGGCTACGGCCCAGATTAACCCTGTTGCTTTTCGCCTGGCTCTCCCGCCCTCCATGAAGATCCATCCTGTTTTTCATCGGTCCTTGCTGTCCCCCCTGGTTTCTGGCGACCCTCATTGCTCAGTCGGCTCCCCCCCACCACCAGTGCTGGTGGAGGGGGAGGAGGAGTTTGAGATCGCGGAGATTCTGGACTCCCGCCTTTCTCGTGGCCGCTTGCCATATCTGGTGGACTGGAAGGGGTACGGGCCTGATGAGCGATCCTGGGAACCCGCAGAAAATGTGCATGCTCCGTTGCTGCTGAGGCGCTTCCACCAGCTGTACTCCCAAAAGCCCGGGGCCCCAGGGGAGGAGCAGGAGGGGGGGCCTCATGGGAGCGGGGATGATGTCAGGGTGGACACTGAGCCCATAGAATCCCAGAGTAGTTCTGATTCTGAGGAAGAGCAGTCGCTCCTGGGAGAGGAGCGCGCTCCTCTTTCCCAGGGCCCACAGCTGACGGAGATTCCTCCCACCGGCATTCCTAGATTAGAAAGCAGTCCAGGGAGTGACCGAGCACAGATAGCAGACTTGGTGGATGCGCGACGCAGATGCAGAGAGCGGCGCCAGATGGAGGGCGCGGAAAGGAGGCGCAGTGCCTGGTTGGCGCGCAAACAACGGCTGCGCCCAGGGGATCCAAGGGAAAAGGGGAGGGACTCTCCCTAGTCCTTAAGTTCAGGGGTCTGCCAGTAATTCCCTTTCAAACGGGGACCAACTGTTTCAACTTAGGGCATAGGTACTCTGCTGCTCAGATCTAGTTGCTACCTGTAGAGTTGTTAAGTTGTAAAAGAAGAATAAAGCTTTGAAAGGAATCCCTTTGTCTGTGTCTGGACTTGGCTACTGGATTAGACTGAGAGAGGCCTCCAAGGAGCCCTTGACAACATGGTGGTGAGCACTAGATGAGACAGCTTTAAAACAGGGGTGTTTTCCCTTGAGTCGAAGAGATGCCCAAAGCTGTGAGTTCTGTTTGTAACCTGATTCAGATCGTTTGCATGAATGTGGCAGACACTGGGCCGCGGCTGGCGCACATCTCCCACATCATCCCCGGTTGAGTTTCCAGCCAGTTGAGATGACCCAAACACCGGGGAATGGTGGGCCTGAAATGGTAAAACCAGGACTCCACTCCATCAAAGAATGCGGGCTTAGGGACCATGGGATCTGAAGAAGGCCGTGATTCTGGAGGCACACAACCCCTCATGCCCGTCTTATCTCTACAGCGATAAGGGTTAGGGGTTCACGGCCATTCTCCTGCCTGCGCTGGGCTCTAGACACGTGCTTCTATCACAAATCAGGGACAGGCAAGCAGGCAGCTTGGGTGGCATTGCAGGGGGAAAGTGGTTGGGTGTGGAAAGGGTGAACTACTCTCAGCCATGGCTTCTCTCCTGCAAGCTGGATGAAAACAGAACTAATTTCTTCCCATCTCTGCAAGGAAATCCACCTTCTCTTTGCCCATGGTAGCTCCCCAAACAGCTCTAGGAACATAGGGAGCTACCTTGGGCTTCCACGGAATTGTTTGCAGGGGGGACAAAGCTGGTGTGTGATTGTAATTGACACACATGGCAGTCGCTGCTGCAACATAGCTGTGCGTTCCTTGTGTGTCTGCACACGCTTTGTTGCGTGGAGTCATATCCCATGACGTTTAGAAGGCTGCACAGAGTGGCAGAACATCCTGGCGACTGGTCAGCCCTCATGCAGAGGAGTGTTCCAGTTCCCCTGCACATGGAGTGATACATCCGTCAGCGTGAGGGTCACAAGAGTCATACATCAGCGTGGGAGTCGGAGTGCCTGGTTCGAAAGGGGAGCCGAGATGCAGCGGGCAGAACGGAGACCGGAGGGAGCGGAGGGAGCCAGTGGGATCCTGCCAAGTCTGGACAGACGCTCCAGAGGAAAGACAGGGAAGGGCGTCCTGTCCGCGGGGTCGCTCTGCACGGTAGAGAGTGTCCAGCAGACTAAAACAGGCAGACATGTCCTCAGAAGCGCTGTGGGTGGCAAGACCAGGCTCCAAAAGTAATTTAGCACTGGGGACACGCCATCGTTCCTGGAGCAGAATACTCAAGGTGCTGCTGAAATGGAAAATGAAATCAGCGAGGCCTCCAAAGGAGGAAGTGTTGTAATGCTAGGGGACTTCAGTGACTCCCACATGGGCTGGATACATGCATGTTCCAGTCACAGAACCCTAGAATCATAGAGTCATAGAATAGTAGGGTTGGAAGGGGCTTAGAAGACCATCGCGTCCGACCCCCTGCTCAGTGCAGGAATCCAAGTCAGAGCATCCCTGACAGGTGGCTGTCCAGCCTCGTCTTGAATGCCTCCAGTGTGGGGGAGCCCAGCACCTCCCCAGGTCATTGGTCACTGGACTTAATAGAGCCCTTACCAAGGCCTTTCTCTCTTGGCAGCAAAATACGTTTCTCACAGCACAGAAAGAAGCATCTCTTGGCAGGTAGGAGGTACACAGTGTGAAGAACGACGACTGTGCATTGCTCTAGCTTCTGTCAGTAGCAAGATCTGTGGCCTTCACTGTTTGTGACTACAACTGTGAGAACCAGCGCTCAAACTGTGGAAATTGCCAACTCTCTAGCAAATCAGTGTACTTGTGCTGTTAATTCCTGCATTCAGTCCTGCATATCTATTCTTCTGAATCTAAATCCAAAACACTTCACCCCTTGCACTTTCATAGATTCCGTATGCCCCTGTGCATTTAACAATGAAACAAATCATATATGTCGCCTCCATATACTGCTGTCTATTAAGCAATTAAACCAGATACAGTATTGCATTTGCATGGCACATAAGGAGCAAAAAGACAAAGCGAGAAGAGAACAGTAACCAATACAACAGTGGGATAGAGCATAACGCATAGGATTTCAGATCCAGTGGCACTCCAGTGTACAAATATATCCCACCAGTGACATTTACACTTGCTTAGACCATCTTAAAAATCTCATTCCCATCTCAAGAGCATCATTTCAGCACATGCAGCATCCTTCCACAAACATTCGGTTTAGACTGCCCTTTCTGGTCTCGTGAAGTACCCCTTGCTGATACAGACGGAAGGTGGGGCCCAAGCCGCGGTGCATTTTCAAGCACGTGGCAACACAGGCAGTCCCCAGCCCACACCTCTCCCCCTTCTCAGTGACTTGGCCAGGCATCGCATCGTGATCTTTGCACGGGAGAAGCGGCTGCTGTTGCAGCGGTCAGGGGGACGCAGAGGACTATGCATGCCCTCAGCTGACCCTGAGGGAAGGCATTCGATGACGCAGAGGAGAAAGAAGGTTCGCACCCCCAAAAGGCAGGAGCCGTAGGCACAAAGGCAGATATAAACGCACTTCACTAAAGCAAAACAGAAGCAAAGTTACGGAGCACATTCAGCGCAGTCATGTACTTAATGTGGGGGGTTGGACTCGATGGTCTTGTCGGCCCCTTCCAACCCTGCTCTTCTATGATTCTGTGGCTATTCACATGTCTGCAACTCGCCTAATTCTAGGGGTGTACGAATGGTGGACCTTCAGTGCCGCTTGACTTCCGCACTTTGCGGCCAGTGCTCCATTCCGCCATTCACAAGCCCCCGGAATTCTCCTCTTTTTTTTCCGCTCCAAAAATTACGAAGATAAATCCGTATCGAAAACCGTCGTTCCGGTGCTCAGCCGTCTCCATGAGGCTGCATAACTTCTGTAAGAATCGCTATTTTTCGTAAATATTTACTTTTTTTTTTTAATTGAAATCCTCCGTCTCCGTTTCCATTCAGCCAAAACACTTCCTCTTCCTCGGGGCTTCCCAAAAGAAGGCTGTCTTAGGTGTGCTGAGCGATACACTCTTTGTTTAAAGCAACGCTGTTTTAAAGAAAGAAAAAAAACCCTTTAAAATTACCATGCCGGTCCTGGAACACCCACAAACAAGGTGGTGAGTGCAATTCCTTTTGTAAAAAGACTCGCGTATTTATTATTGGAATATACTACACTGCATTCTTATTTAGTGAAATTTTGCAACTCTTTGTGAAGGACGAGAAAAAAGCCGCATGACTGCTGGATCCGCAGGACCTTGCAGCGCCGTTTCGCAGAGGATTCCGTGGCACGGACTGAAGGGAACTCGATCCCATTTCAGTCCGTGGTGGGATTTTCGGACAGCCCTACCTAATTCAAACCATCGTGGCTCCACCCCCAGGGAATAGCTCAACAGGTTCTACCCTCCCCCTACGCTACCACCTCCCCCACCTTTGGGGGGCTACCTTGGGCAAAAGACCTACGCTTTCTGCCCCACACACAGTGTTAGCGCCTCTCGAGATCTTGGGGCCTCCAATTACAAATCAGGGTTAGGGGCAAGGTCCATGTGCACTCACAGGGTATCTGTCCCCCCACAAGGACCTTTGTTACATTTAAGATCCATTTAGCAAGCACTGTGGGCAACCCCCTTCAGGCCACGGGCAGATGTTCCCAGTGTGATGTGATGTTGAGCTTGTCCATTGTCTTCCTCCGCACGTTCACAGGCCTGAGTCAAGACAAATCTCCACACGGCCACAACTTGCCATCGCACCTTTGTCCTGGCTTCCACAGGATGCATTATCTGACACAGGGCCATGCGGTGCAGAAGGCAGGCTTACGTCACCCCAGCCAGCGTTCTTCCTTCCCCTCACCCAGGTGGCCGGATGTCACTCCTACCCTGGTTAGATGTCTTCCACCCTGACAGGTCAGGGTACCGCTTGGGAGGCTGCAAACTCGGGGAGGTCTCGGTCCCCTGAACCCTCACCGGTTGGCGCTTTTTACACAGGGTGGTCAGAGGGGCCGCTGTGGAAGTGAAATTAGGAGGAAAGTGCCGGTGATTTCCAGCCAGCGCCAGGGGGGACAGAACCTGCTCTTCATAGTTGGCAGGGGCCATTGCTGGACGGCCTCTACTTTGGCCTCCACAGGCTTCGAATTTCCACTCCTGGCCTGATGCCTCAAAGAGGTGACCTCCCCCCATCCCAACTGACCCTTGGTGGCTTTGATAGTCAGCCCACTTCTTGCAGGCGCTTCGCCTCTTGTCTCACCAGACCCACGTGGCCTCCCAGGTCGGACTACAAATGGCAACGTCGCCTAGGTAGGCGCGGGCCCAGCCCCTCGGTCCATTCACCAGCCCATCAATGACCTTGCGAACGGTCTCTCACGCTCCCGGCACGCCGGACGGAAGCCCTGTGCAGGAACTCGTGGGTAATAACCAGCACAGCTGGGAAGCCCAGGGGCTCTGGCTCTCTTCAGTAGCCCCCAAGCCAGCATTTCTTGCAATCCCCTGGCCACCGATTCAGCATGCTGTCCGGTAGCCCAGTAGCGGGGAGACTGAATAGGCCGATGGTCTCCGGCCAGAAAGACAACTCAAACAGAAAGACACACGGGAAATCAAACACAGCTTCTGCTTCCACCCTCATATGCTGTAGGAAAAGCCGCACCTGTTGAAGTTCTGCCTGTCATGCGCCTGGTACAGGAGTCCTGGGCCCTCCTCGGCTGGAGGCCGGCCGGAGCCGAATGGCGCCCGAGGCCTCGCAGTGCTGAGGCAAGAGGCAGCCGGGCGGAGGCGAGGAGGCGGAGGCCGCTCCCGGAGGACTGCCCAGCAGCCGAGGCCTGTGTGGGGAGCAGGCCGGCCCGCCGCAGAGGCACCAGTGGGCCTTCCACGGGGGGTGGCGGCCCTGTCTTCCCCAGACCTGTCCCCTTCCCTGGGGGTGGGGTGGGCGACGTTTCCCGGCCCGGGCGGAAGCCCTTCCCGGGCCAGAGGCAGAAAGGGCGGGGGGCACGGAGCGGCCGTGGTGCTTCCCCCTCCCTTCTCCTCAGAGCCACCAGCGCCTGCGAGAAGCGGGGTGACTATCCAAGCCACCAAGGGTCAGTTGGGCTGGGGGGAGGTCACCCCTTTGAGGCATCAGGCCAGGAGTGGAAATGCGAAGCCTGCGGAGGCCGAAGCAGAAGCCGTCCAGCAATGGCCCCTGCCCACTGCGAAGAAGCCGGCCTTGTCGTTCGACCCCGGCGTGGCCCAAGGGGACTCCTATGCTCGCCAGATCTTTGCACGGGAGAAGCGGCTGCTGTTGCAGCGGTCAGGGGGACGCAGAGGACCGTGCTTGCACCCCGCTGACCCCGAGGGAAGGCATTCGATGACGCAGAGGAGAAAGGAGGTTCGCACCCCCAAAAGGCAGGAGCCGTAGGCACAAACGCAGGTATAAACGCACTTCTCTAACGCAAAACAGGAGCAAAGTCACGGAGTACCTTCCGTAAGAATCGCTATTTTTCGTAAATATTTACTTTTTTTTAAAAATTGAAATCCTCCGTCTCCGTTTCCATTCAGCCAAAACACTTCCTGTTCCTCGGGGCTTCCCAAAAGAAGGCTGTCTTAGGTGTGCTGAGCGATACACTCTTTGTTTAAAGCAACGCTGTTTTAAAGAAAGAAAAAAAAACCCTTTAAAATGACCATGCCGGTCCTGGAACACCCACAAACAAGGTGGTGGGTGCAATTCCTTTTGTAAAAAGACTCGCGTATTTATTATTGGAATATACTACACTGCATTCTTATTTAGTGAAATTTTGCGACTCATTTTAAAGGGAAAGAAACCCTTTAAAATGACAGAAAGCCGCACAAAACATCACATATGAATTTTAGAACAGATTTCTTTTGAATGGCCAGCTTGGGAAATAGGAGGGAACCAGCCGGACTAGCCCAGCCAGCCTCCCCCTGAGGATTTTGACCAGTCTGGGATGGATAGAGTGACCCGCCCCTAATCTGGCGCAAAATGTCCTGCATATTACGAGAGCGAGAGCAACCACGCTAGCCTTCATGTTGCGGGGGAAATCGTGGAAAGCTGTGAACACGCTGGAGAGGGCTCGGTAATCCTAGCTATTTCTATAGTTGAAACTTGGCTTTCTTCCACCATCCCTGGAGCTCTGTGACAGGCAGAAACTCAGTAGGTGGCCTTCCCCCAGCATTTAGAGGTGGGAACTGCACCTGTTGAAGTTCTGGCTGTCATGCCACTGAAGTACAGTCAGGATATCCACAGCTTCTGCTTCCACCCTCATGTGCTGTAGGAAAAGCTGCACCTGTTGAAGTTCTGCCTGTCATGCGCCTGGCACAGGAGTCCTGGGCCCTCTGCCCCTGCGAGGCACTCGGCGGCGCCTTCCCTTTGTGAGGCCCTCGGCTGGAGGCCGGCTGGAGCCGAATGGCGCCCGAGGCCTCGCAGTGCTGAGGCAAGAGGCAGCCGGGCGGAGGAGAGGAGGCAGAGGAGAGGAGGCGGAGGCCGCTCTCGGAGGACTGCCCAGGAGCCTCTCTTCTCCAGACATGTCCCCTTCCCTTGGGGTGGGGTGGGGGGCACAGAGCAGCCATGGTGTGTCCCCTCCCTTCTCCACGCAGCCACTCCTTTTAAAAAGTGGGGAGATGAACGCAGTCTAAAGGTTTCCCCCTATGCTGTCACGCCAGCCAGCCCCTGCTTTGCTCGTGAACGGGGCAGGAGCAGGAAGGAGAAAGACGGCCACTCTCCTTCCTCTGCCTTAGAATCTCCCACGGAGGGCATCAGCTACACATGAGGGGAGAGTGCCTGTGAGCATGCGCAGAGTACTACCCCTCGCCCGGGAGCCCCTTAGGCCAGCTGCCAGACCTGGAGGTGGTGTGGCGCTTCCAAGGCAAAGGGCGCTGCTTTCGGGCAAGCTCGAGTCCCTCGCTCATCTACGGTTACAAGTTCAGTGCTTGGGATTGAGTGTGTAAAATAGGACAACTGGGGGGGGGGGTGCCCACCCCCAATTTTGAAGCCTCAGGAGGAGGTGCAGATTTAGCACCTCCCTTGGAACCAGCCTGAAGCACCCGTTCCTGCCCTTTCCTCCACTTCGCATTTTGATGAAGAAATTTATTTATTTATTTATTTATGTTTATTTATTAAATTTAGTAAGCGCCCATCTGGCTGGTCACCCAGCCACTCTGGGCAATGTACAACATTAAAACAGTTCAGAACAATAAAATTCAACATTAAAAACATCACATTTCTAAAATTACCCTAACCTACCCCAAATGCCTGCCTGAACAACCACGTTTTCAATGCGTGGCGGAAGATCATTAAAGAGGGGGCACGGTGGAGTTCCCTAGGGAGGGAGTTCCAGAGAGTGGGGGCCACCACAGAGAAGGCCCTCTCCCTCGTCCTCACCAGCCTAGCAGTCCTGGCTGATGGGACAGAGAGAAGGCCATCCGAGGCTGATCTTGTTGAGTGGCCTATCTGGTGTTGCTGGAGGCGCTCCTTGAGATAGGCTGGGCCAGAACTCTATAGCGTTTTCAAGGTCAAAACCAACACCTTGAATGTGTCCCGGAAAACAACTGGTAACCAGTGCAGCTCCTTTAGCACTGTGATCTCACAGGCGGCTGCCTTCAATCAGGCGAGCCGCCGCGTTCGGTACCAGCTGCAGCTTCCGAACCGTCTTCAAGGGTAACCCCACCTAGAGTGCATTACAGTAGTCTAAACAAGAGGAGACCAGGGCATGTACTACCGATGGGAGCAGATGCTTGGGAAGGTAGGGGCGCAGCCACCGTATCAGATGGAGTTGGTACAGCGCTGTCCAGCTCACAGCTGACACCTGAGCCTCCGTGGACAGCTGGGAGTTGAAAATGACCCCCAGGTTGCGGACCTGGTCTTTCAAGGGTAGCCATACCCCATTCAACACCAGGTCAACATCCCCCAGCCTCCTCTTGTCTCCCACCAAAAGTACCTCAGTCTTGTCAGGGTTCAGCTTCAGCTTGTTCCTCCCCATCCAGCCACTCACCATCTGCAGACATTTGGACGGGGATTCTACGGCCAACCTTGGTGAAGATTTGAACGGGAGGTAGAGCTGCGTGTCATCCGCATACTAAGGACACTGCACCCCAAACCTCCTGATGATAGCCCCCAGTGGCTTCATATAGATGTTAAATAGCAGCAGGGAGAGGATGGAACCCTGTGGCACCCCACAAGTGAGCGGCCACGGGTCTGAAACATCCTCTCCCAGTGCTACCCTGTGGTACCTGCTGGAGAGGAAGGACCACGGTGTCTCCAATGCCCAGCCCCTCCAGGCGGTCCAGGAGGATACCGTGGTCAACGCTATCAAAAGCTGCTGAGAGGTCGAGGAGAACAAGGAAGGACAATTCGCCCCTATCCAGAGCCCTCCTCATATCATCCACCAAAGCGACCAAGACCGTTTCTGTCCCATGCTCAGGCCTGAAGCCATTTTGTGGGAGGGGGACTGACAACAGTAGCTTTCGGAATAGGGAGCAGTTGGCATAACTTGGTCATCTTGAACGCCTCCAGTGGGAGAGCCCCCCCCCCCCAGGTCTCGAGGTCATTGGTTCCATTGTCGTAATGCTCTAACGGTCAGGACGTTTTTCCTGATGTCCAGACGGAATCTGGCTTCCTGTCACTTGTCCCCGTTATTCCTTGCCCTGCACTCTGGCATGGTTGAGATGAGATCCTGGCCTTCCCCTCTGCGGCAACCTTTCACGTACTTGAAGAACGCCATCCTACCTTCTCTCAGGGTGTTTCTGCATTAGGAAACCCCCCCACAAAAATCCACATTCTTTCCAGAGTTTCTTGCGTTTGCTTCCTTTGCAGGATTCGGAAGGGCTCCTTCACACGGCAGACACGTGGTTTGAACTGAGGGAGTGCCTTCCTCCCTCCCTGGCATGTGTGCAAAGGAGGGGGGGGGGTGTCTTCTTTCTGTAGCTTAACTTCTGCTGGGGCTTTCTCACAGCCCCCAGGAAACCTCTGACTTACTTCTGAGTAGACTGAAAATGTAAGATTGTGCCCTACGTCTGCAACCCTTGGCACATTTCTGTGGGAGTAAACCCCATTGAACTCAATGGGACGCACTTCTGAGGAGACATACTGTAAGTTCGCCCTGTAATTCTGCAACCGTCATCACACTTACTTGGGCATAAGCCACATTGAACTCAATGGGGTGCTCTGAGTCAACAGAGGATGTTGCTCCTGAGCTGGGTGGGGTGGGGGATCAGATGCGTCTCCCTTCGCTGCAGGGAGGCATCTCACCCTCTTCTCCCTCCAGCTGAGAAACGTGCTCAAGCATTTGCATGGCAGACACCTGGGAAGCGGGGAAAGTCCTTCCTCAGCAAGGCTGGAGCGGAGGCAGGAGGTGCAACCAGCAGGCGATCCTTGCCCTCACGCCTGGCGAATCTGCTCCTGCATGCCCCGCTCCCATCCTCAAGGCCTTCGTCATCCTGACCATGTGCCCCCAGCACCTGAAAACAGATGCCCACAGCAGGCAGGCAGAGCAGTTTCTCCCGCTCCTGGGGAACTTCACGGGGAGGTTATGCCGCTCCTGTTCCATGAGCTGGGAAAAATCCCACGTTGGTTGCGTTTGGGGAAAAGACAGGATAGGATGGGGGAATTGCGGGAGACACCCTGGAGGGTAACGGCATCATCTACGGGGCCCGCAAACTTCTGTGATGGAGCCATCTCAACAGCAGGATAAAAGCTCAGTGTGATGAACACGCCAGGCCTGCAAGGCCAAATACAGGCCTGACATCATGGCCATCCTTTCCTGTGATCAGCTCCGCGGTGGCTGCTGGATGGCCATGACGTCCTGTATCCCTAATGACCTCCAAACACAGCCAGCTTGGAGAACATCGCTCATGGAGACCCCCCCCCCCCCGAGACATGAAGTGGGGCAGGGGCTGGTTGCATGCATTGGCAGCTGTTTCTAGAAGCCACGAAAGAGAGAGGGAGAGGGAGGGAGAGAGAGAGAGGGAGAGAGAGGCAGGTGGCCACACAGGACACAGAGATGCTGCCCCTTTGTGCACTGACGTCTTTGGCCAGGGCTGGCTTAGTTAAAAATGAGCCTTCACAGCTGCCAGTCCTGGACACTTCTTCGAAGAAAGGTACTGAGGATTTGGAGGAATCCAGACTCTCCACTCCGCTCCACTCCGCTCCACTCTGCCAACTCCCGTCTTAACATGTGATTAGGGATGTCAGAGCATTCCGCCACGGACTGGAATGAGATCAAGTTCCCTTCAGTCTGTGCCACGGAATCCTCTGCGGAGCGGCTCCACAAGGTCCTGCGGAGCCAGCAGTCATGCGGCTCTTTTTTTTGTCAGCTGCACAGAGTCGCAAAGTTTCCGTAAATAAAAACGCAAGGTAGGATATTTCGAAAAGAAATACGTAAGTTTAAAAACAGAAGAAGAATTGTGCTTACCGTCTTGTTTGTGGGTGTTCTTTTTCACTTGAAATCCTCCGTCTCCGTTTACTTTCAGCCAAAACACCTCCTCCTCCCCGGAGGACAGAGTTGCACAGAGTTGGTTCTCCTCTCCATTTTAGCCTCACAACATCACCAACAAGCTGGATGTGGAAATAGAAAGCCTAGCAGGGGGAATAATACTCGTGCAGGTCTCCAGACCGGCACGGTCATTTTAAAAGGTTTTTTCTGTCTTTCTGTCAAACAGCGTTGCTTTAAGCAAAGAGTGCATCGCTCAGGCACACCTAGGGCAGCCTTGTTTTGGGAAGCCCCGAGGAGGAGGAAGTCTTTGGGCTGAAAGTAATTACTGCACGTCTCAGGGCAGGGGAAAATATACCTAAATATCTATGAGAAATAGCCTTTCTTACGGAAGTTATGCAGAATTACGGCTGTCGGTACGGATTTATCTTTGTAATTTTCGGAGCGAAAAAAAGGGTATTCCGGGGGTTTGAGAATGACGGTACAGATAGGGGTGTACGAAGCCCCACTTACCTGGCTCCACCGGGTTCCGCTGGGGGGTGAGGCGCTCCGTCCCTCCCCCCGGAATCCTGGCCGGCCAGCTCCGCTCCACGGGGATTCCGCGGAGTCGCTGGCCGGCTCCACCAGCAGCCGGACATCCGGCCGCTGGCTAGCAGGGATGCAAATGGCGGCGGCCGTAGCCACCGCCGTTTGTGTCCCTGTAGTGAGCCACGATAGGCTATGTAAAGACTTACGTAGCCTATCACGTCTGGGTTAAAAAAAAAAATGTGTACGCAAATGGCAGTGGCTACGGCCGCAGCCATTTGCGTTTCTTATTGTAGGCCGTCTTAGTCTACGTAAATATTTACGTACACTAAGATGGCAAAAATAAGGGGGAACGGAAATAGCGTCTTTACATAGCCTATCCCGAATGGGGAAAAGCAAAAAAAAAAAAACAGACTGCAAATGGCGGCGGTGGCGGCTGGTTGGAAGTCCAGCCGCCGCCGCCGAAACCACCGCTGGAGCCACCGCCGTCTGGAACATCCGCCCCAGGTAAGTCTCGTCCCGGGGGGGATCTGCGGCAGGCGGGGGGGTGGCAGGCTGTTCCGCCATGGAGTTCGGGGGCCCGAATACACTGGCATTCGGCCTCACCGAGATCCGTGGCGGAATTCTCTGACATCCCTAGGTACGGAGCACTGGCTGCATATTGCGGAAGTCAAGCAGCACAGAAGGTACACAATTCGTACATCCCTACTACTCAAAACGGAACACAGTCCTCCAAATGGGGCCTGGCCAGTGCAGAATGGAGCACAACTATGACTTCCCACGATCTGGAGACTATGCGTCCGTTCCGTTTGTCCCCCCTACTCCTTTCTCCAAATCCCCCTCTTCTACAGAACCTCTGGCCTTCCCCCTTAGTCCTCAGCAGAAACAGAGTCCAGCTGTGTGAAACGGCACTTGCTCATCCTAATTCCTTGTTTCCAAAGCCCCATCTGCGGATCTCTCTTGGATCACATTCTAGAGTGTGAGCTCCTTGCGGCAGGGACTGGTCTTGTTTGTCACTCTGTTGAGTTTACGCGCATGTAGATTGTACTATAGAAATAATCAAGATCTTGAACTTACTATGATTATAGTGATCTACTATTCTTGTTTAAACACAGTCTCTATATGACTTCTCTATCCAGTCGACAGCTGGTTTTCTCCTGCCAGCTCATAGGACCATGAGAAGAGCTGTGTTAGATCAGGCCAGGGGCCTCTCTGGTACAGCATGCCGTTCCTGCAGGAGCCAGCCAAATCCCCTGAGAAACCCACAAGCAGGACATGGCACAACTGCTCCCTCATTGTTCCTCAGCGCGATGAACCTAGGACTGCCCCTCGAATGTGGAAATGGATCTGGAAAATTAACTTCCCAGAGGCTTACCGAGGGATATCTAGGGAGTCTATGGCAACGGTGAAATGTGAACTCGGGACTTTCTCATTCCTGGCACATAGACCACACAATGCTATTTCATTACTAGCCCCACCCCCCCACCCCCCAATTTACCACAACACGGGAATCAAGAAGATACCAAGAATAAAGGTAATAGGCATGACAGCAACTGGACCCGGCCATAGCTGGTGCCTGCTATTCACATTCACTAACTTGGACTCCGGAAAACTGAGGCAAAACTGAGCCAGTCCAGCGAAAGCCAAAAGGGACTTCATGTGACTATGTTTGAAGCATCTCGGCATCTCAGACCAGGCCTTCCTCTCTGGAGGTCAAGGTGAAGGTCACTCATTGCTGGACAGACAGACGAAGGGCGCCTGGGAAGATGGGTTTTCTACCACGTAGCGTGAGTCACTGAGCACCTCTACACCAGCCCCAAATCCCGCATTCAAAACGGGACTTTCTGCTTCCATTCCAAAGGCAGGATCCCAGCAGACTCCCTTTACACGCGTTTCCCTTTCCCCCTCCCCTCCCGCTCCCCCGATCTGAGTCTTCCCTCTGTTTCACGATCTTGCTCCTCTTAATGCAGCTTTTCCTTTTTCACAGGGGGAACTCAAGTGGAACACAAGCGGGCGATGCGATAGCTCATTACCTCCCATCTATTTCGAAGTGGAATATGGGCCATTGCGTGCAGGAGAGGCCCCGGAGGATAACGCCGTCACCTGCCGGGGCCGCAAACGTGCGTGAGTGAGCAATCTCAGGAGCGGGAGAAAAGCTCCGTGTGAAGACCCACGCCCTCTCCTCCCTGCCCAGCTCCGTTCTGGGCGGCAGCCCTGGGACTGCTCTTCCGCCACACCTTCCGCCGTGACGTCACCTTTCATCATCGTGTTCCGCTCTGGATATGCTCCTTCCGCCCCCACAATCCCTCGGTTGCCATAGGGACGGCAAGGAACCATTTTGCATCATCGCGATTCTCTTGCCTATTCCCTACCGGACGTTTGATCGGTTAGGAGTGTCGGAGTTCGTCTCTCCGTCGATTAGCCAAGGAGTTTCTCCAGTCGCCTTATCTGGACATTTTCTGGCATCATGGCAGGTAGGATATTCGGCCATCTGGGTGTTCAGAAGGAGCCTTCCTTTTCCATGGGGCTGATGGAGACAACAGCTGTGAGGTGATGGGACCACAGTTGGGGAAGGGATAAAGTCTTTGGGCGGGATAGAGCAGGTAAATGCAGGGATGAGGAAACGGAGATAAGGTAAGGCAAGAAGGAGCAAGGAGCCTGCAAGTCCACAGCCACAATGCAGGGCACAATCCAGCAAAATCAGTCACAACTCCGTCCCGGCCGTGCCAGCGAGGCTTTGGTTAGCCACGCTTCAGGATAGCCCCCCGCCAGTCTCCCCCGAGCCCCTTCCGCTCAGGCCAACCGCCAGTCCCTTTGGACTCCCGCTTGCATCATAACATTCTCTGGCCTGGTAGAATCCTGGGGTCGCCATGGGGACAGCCGCCAACCAGTCCGGCAGCCCTCGTGAGCATGCGGCACCAGCAGGAGGAACGTCGTGCCGAAGGTGCTGCAGAGGTCTGCAGGCCAGAACAGGAGCGTCCCAGCGAGACAAGTGGGGCGCAGGAGGGGCCTGCTTTGAAGCGTACCGCAGCCGGGAACTCCCTCACGGGCCGTAGGGGAAGCACCCTTCCTCGACCCTTCGTCCTCCTGCCAGCTGCAGAATCCTCATATCGGCCTCCTTTATGTCTGCGTGTCAGGGACACCGGGACCACGTATGTGAGCACTCAGGACCGCCGAAGTCTGTTCACTGGGCCTGAAGGGCTGACGGGTGCTGAGGCGGACCAGGCGGTGCAGTGGTTAATGCCCCGCCCCCTTGCTTTGTGTTGCAGATCGGGCCCCGAACCCACGGCCACGGGGAGGCTCGAGCTGCCAGCCCCGGAGCACCCCAGAGGGGACTGCCAGCTCTCCGCCCTGCGCCCCCGGAGCCTCCGCACCAGGCCTGAGTGCCGCTGGGCCGCAGCCTCCCGCCCCGGCTCTGCCTCCCCAGCCAGACCCAGGGAGTGCCAGCACCCACAGCTGCCCGTCCCCGGAAACAGTTCAGCTGCAGGGAGGTCGGGGGAGCCAGGATCACGCGCAGACGCCCAGCTCAGCAGCGCTTTCTCCTCCCCTCCATGGGTGGGCTGCAGCTGGCCAGTTCCCCGGGCCTCTCCATGGGCCACTGGCATCCCAGTTCAGAAGCCTTCCCACTGCCAGCCCCATGGAGCAGCTGTATGCCCACTCCCACCTCCAGCCGGTGGCCAGCCTGCAGCGGGTGCAGGGGCCGCCTGCCAGGCAAGGACAGGTCCGGCAAACCCCTTTCCGGGATGGGGCTGGCCTCTGCCTGTACCGCCGTGCCACCTTGGCGCCCATGCCGCAGGGAGGCAGGAATCCCCCTGCACAGACAGGCAGCGATGTCCCTGGGCCACCAGAGCCGAGCGACAACGTGGTCCTCCAAGAGGTGGAGCCACAAACCACCGTGACGCCAGCTCCAGCCAGCGGGTCTTCCACGGCACCATCGAGACCCGGCATTCTCAAAGCCTCCAAAGCAGGCTCCAAAGGTATGTGCTGATCTTTGCAGAAAGGGGTGGTTCGCGTTTGGTGATTTATTATGACGTTTCTTATCTGCCCAATGACCACTGTTCTCTGGGCAGGTTGCAGACATTTACAAGACCAAAATACCACAACCATGTAGCATACAATACAGATGCTTCAAGGGATAGAATACAATGCGATGCAGAACAACAAACACAGGAATCGATCAAAGAGCCATGAAATCCAGGACTAGGTCCTAAAACGCCTGGAAGAAAAGGGAGGTCTTTGCCTGGCACCGAAAAGATACCAACGCGGTGCCAGGCGAGCCTCTTTGGGGAGCTCCTGCCACCACGGAGAAGGCCCTCTCTCTTGTCACCACCCGTCTAGCTTCGTCTGTCGGGGCACCCACAGAGCCTCCAAAGATGACCTGGGGTCTGAGCAGGCACATAGGGGTGAAGACACAGAATCATAGAATAGTAGGGTTGGAAGGGGTCTACACGGCCATCGAGTCCAACCCCCCGGTCAATGCAGGAATCCAAGTCAGAGCGTCCCCAGCAGGTGGCTGTCCAGCCTCATCTTGAATGCCGCCAGTCTGGGAGAGCCCACTACCTGCCCAGCTCATTGGTTCCATTGTCGTATTGCTCCTGATGTTCAGCCGGAATCTGGCTTCCAGTAACTTGAGCCCATTATTCCGTGTCCTGCCTTCTGGGATACTTCTAGATACTCTGGTGCCAAGCTGTCGAGGGCTTCACAGGTCAACACCAACACTTGGCCAGGCCATCTCTGTCCAGATCGGGTCACAGTTGGTATATCAGCTCCATGCCCCCCTTGCCACGTGGCAAGTCGTCCGTATCTCACTCTCAGTATTTCTCCATTCCTATCTTTCCCTGGCAGGCACCACCCTTGGGGAAAAGCATGTCTCCTGGGCTTACAACCTCCAGGGAGCTCCTGCTCAGCCTAGAACCACGGAGAACCCCAATAGCAGCCAGCATCTCCCTGGCATGTTTCAGGCATCATTTGCCCCTGCCTCGTCCAACGAATGCTCTGAAGGCTCCGCTTCTTCTGGGAGTGTCCCAACCAGCCACAGAGGATTCCAACGTGAGTATTGCACAGCCTGCACCTGGGCCACGGGTTTCCTTTATCATAGGGCAAGGCTGGTCTGGAGGTCCAAGCCTGAACAGCCCCCCATGGCCAATCATCCCTTTTGCTCTGTTCCTATTTTTCAGCGGCAAGCACCTCTGTTGGGAAAGAGCATGAGTCCCGCGGTCACCACCTCCAGGGAGTTCCTCCTCAAAGCCAAACTGGGGAGAATCCAGCCAGCAGCTGCCAGATCTCGGTCACGTTTGGGATGCCTCTGGTCCCTGCTTCACCCACCGAATGCGCTGCAGGACCGGCTTCTTCCAGGAACGTCCCAACCACCGACCCCAGACTGCAAGGTGATTGTTGAGCAAACTAGGGGCTGAGCTCCATGAACGTGTTTTCCTGGCCTTGTAATGCCTGGCTCACCGGCATGTCACACGAGGTACACCCCAAACCTTCCTCCTCCTCATGCGATTTCTCCGTCGACAGTGTTGTTTTCCAAACTCCCATGACGACGTTTTTTCTGGTGCTTGAGATTTTCATGTGCTACATGTGTGTTCCAGCTAGGGATGTATGGAGTTTGTAAAATCTGCGTCGTCTGTATTTCACAAGTTGTGAGGTGCCTTCCGTTCTGTCGGCCGCTCGCGGCCAGAATTGGATTTGTTCCCCATTTCCCAAGTTTGCACAAATGCATACTTGTGCAAATGCACAAATCCCTCCAAAATGTGTAAATTCCCCCCAAATGCACATTTTCATGCTTTCCCCTGTGGGGGAAATGGGCATTTTCAGCCAGTGTTTTTTCTTTTACGGATTTCTCCGGCATCCCTCGTTCCAGCCAAGCTGTAGCAGAACTCTTGCCAGCAGGAGCAGCCGGTAGTGCAGCAGCAAATTCAGAAGTGCAGGGTCCCTTCAGAATGGCCACAGCCACGCCCCTCACAGCCACGCCCCCTCCTGGGATGATGCCACCTTGGAGGATTCTGCAATACAAAGGAGCTTTCAGTCACTTCCTTGGTTTGGAGTATCTGGTCAGAGTAATTCAGAATTATTAAAAGGTCCATTTGCAAAGAAAACGCACACACAAAGTAATGTCCAGCACCTTGCGAGAAAGTATTATTTGGTTAGTCCCTTTTAATTCAAGGAACATGTAATAATACTAATACTAAAAATGTCGCAATCATCGCATATTAATGATGAATGATTATCATTAGGAAGAGCCACTGCAAGCAGGTGTGAAGCAATGCCCCGTGAAAAGAAATGGAACGTCGTCCGCGGTGACCCACAACTCCTTTAAGGCTGCAATCCTGTACACACTTATCTGGAAGTAAATCCCATTGAACACAATGTTACTTACTTCCAAATGGACAAGTAGGATAGCCCTGCAGTCCCACTACAGACCACTCCTTCTTTTCCCACGACAGTATCCCGGGGTGGGCTGGTGGAGAGGCGGCCTTCGGCCCAAGACCTCTCCAGGCTGTTCCTGGAGGGATCGTGAATACTGTTCCAATTCGGTGGATATGTTCCATTTCATGCCTGCCTCATGCCCCGTTTTTTCTCTTGGTCATCACCTTTGCTGCTATCTACGTTTCTCATGGAAGGTTCAGGGTTTTCTGACTGTGCCCTTCGCTGTAGTCTCTGTCTCCTGATGTGGGCTGTTCCCTCGATGGTGAGCAGGGAGCAGGACATGGGGCTCTGCTTTGGGTTGCTCTTTCATCTCCTGTCGGAGTGGGTTCCTTCCAGACCTGCAAGTCCCTGGACTGGGCTTGAAAATTGTGAACGCTCTGCCCATCAACAGGGAGCCTGCGGCTAAGCCATACCTCTTGGAGTTCCTCCGGGAGAAGTCAGGGGAAAACAGCTCACGGTAAGTGTAACAGCTGTGTTTTTACTGGAGATATAACCAACTCACGTCTCAAGGTAAGCCGGCTGAGGTCAGCCCCATGGTCAGCACCGCTTGCAGGAGGAAGGAGGAAGAAGATGGGAAGGGAGAGGGAGAAGACCAGGAGAAGGCAGGAGGACCTCCCAGGGAACCCCTCCCACCTTGCTCAGGTACATATTAGCCCTTCGAGTTCAGGTTCAGTGACTCATGGCCCTAGTCCCTCCAACATAAACTCCACTGAACACATTAGCACTTCCTTCTGAGTAAACACACCTAGGATCCTACTGTCCACCAGAGGGGTTGGGTCCAAACCCAGACCCCCTCCTGAGCCTTGAAGGACAAACTGGATGTGCAAACAAACAGCAGGTGAAAACATTTCACCGCATGATCCCCTCCTACCGCCTGCACACCGAGCCCACTAGAATCCCTCTCCCACACACAGCAAACCGCACGCGTCAGCACGAGCGACAGACCAAGGCGGCATCGGCCCCCCGCCCGCTGCTGCCACTGCCGTGGCCAGCCCGCCGGGGACGCAGGCAGGCAAGGAGCGGGGACAGGCAGCAGTGTGGGAACACGGGGAGGAAGCTGAGGGGCTGGCTGGCTGGGGACAGTCGAGTGGCGAGGCGTGGCGTGGCGGCTGCTCTGGGGCTGGAAGGCGGAGGAGCCGAGGGCTGAGGAGGAGACTAGGGGCGCTGAGGAGAGGGAAGGGGGCTTAGGTCCCGCCACAGTGCTGACTTCCACACAGAAGGGTCCCTAGTGGAGATCCCCTCCTGGGACCAGGCGTTGCTCCTGAAACCACCCCCAGGAAGATGGCGTGCACATCCCCAATGAGATGAAGGGACGTGTTGCGTGAGCCTAATAAGAGCGTGGGGTCCATGAATACTGGGAGGTTGCTCCAATACTGACCCATGTGGAATGCTTACGTCATACAAGGTACTCCTTTCTTAAAAACACAAAACATTTAAATGCAATGCACGCCATTTCAGGCAACAAATAAAACCCTTTCACCGTAATAGGTATCAGCTGCAACCCATGAATCTCAACCAGAAAACCGCCAATGCAACAGCAGTAAATTCAGACTCCAGCAAAGGAGAAGCAGGAATGCAGCAAGTCTTCTCCTCCTTTCTAATGACTTTCTGTGAGGCCCTAGGCTGGTGGGCCTCCCCGGGAAGCGAACGAGGCGTTCGCCTGCCTTCGTTTGCGCAGAGGAAAGGAAGAACGGAAGATCTCCTTTGGTTGCAGATCACTGATTCCTCTTCATTTCATTCCAAAGGAGGCGAGGGAGTGGCGTCAGACACCCGCCAACGGGCAGATGTCCCAACATCTCTGGAGCTCCAAGACCCAGAAGAATTAAATCAGGTCCCGGCTGAGAACGCTGCGCTGAATGGTGAGTGCCAAAGATTCAGAGGGCGACTCCACACACCTGCCAAGCGGGGCTTGCTTGCGGAATGCCTGTTGGTGCACAGTCTCCCCGAGCTTTTCCCGTCGCTGTTGCAAAGGGCACTACCCCCCTGTGACACATTCCTTGGGCTTTGAGGAATGCAGCTCACCGAGGCCCTTTATTTTGGAAGAGTATTTTTTAAATCTGCAAGTGATGACCACAGATCCAGATCCATAGTCCCAAATCTCCCCTGGAATCAATCCGTTGGACCCTGTGGGTTCACGGGTCTCGTGCTGCTTTGCTCTCTTGCCCAGTCTGGAGGATGTTTCCCTCATTTCATGTCAGGTATGAAAATTGCCCCCCTCTCCAGAAATGAGGACACCCAAGGCGTACATGGGATCAACAGGCAACAGCTTTATTGACCTATCAGAATCGGCAACAGGAGAAAACAGCTTAGCCACCAGCTCACAGCCTTCCAGTACAGGCCCCTGCACCGCAGCGGAGAGCTGGGAGAACAACCCTCCTGCTCTCAACCTGGCCTGGGTGATTCCCCACCTTGCAGCCTCAGGCCCACTCCCTCCCTGCCCACGCAAGACCCGCCAGCAGCACCAATGGGAAGAGAGCCCATCAGCTGCCTTAAATACAGCAACCCCCCCCCCCCCGCAGCATGAAGGAGGTGAAAAGGAGCTCCCTGGATGCCAATTGCAAGGCCCCCCCCCGCCCAACGCCCTGCTTAGCCCTGGAACCAGCGACTCCCCCCATGCCACACCACCCACGGAGGGTTGGGCGAGTTGCCATGCGGAGGAATGCTCTGAGCTGGTGGGAGGCAGATCCTCCCGTGTTTCTTCCTGGTCTAGGCGGCAGGGGAAACTCCTCCCACGCTGCACGAGGGGCAGGTGGAGCCCCCTCCGAATTGTGGGAATCGGAGAATTGCTCTCACGTTCTGCCCGCAAAGTAGCAAAGGTTCCTTGTCCTGTAATCATGGGCTCCACTTTCTCTCTCTCTTTCAGGGATGGACACGGTGAATAGGCACTTAGCGGCACAGTGCCTGAAGGCCGGGGCAGCCCCGGTGGATTTGTTTCCCCGGGAGCAAAGATCAGGCCTTAGCCAGAAAAGAAAATGCCCCGATCCTCAGTCCAAAGAGGTGGGCAAACTCCCCAGGATCCCTCCAGAGCCCGGACCTCGCAGGAGCCACCCCCCTTCGAAAGCACCACCAGAGCCTCCCATGAATGGGAAAAGAAAATCAAAGTCAGCCGAAGGAGGACCTTCCCCAAAAAGGCTCCCCACAAGTCTGGACCCAGATCACTCCAGGCCCCCAAGACATCCGGGAACGGGAAGCACTTTGGTACCTGGGGAAAGTCAGGAAGGGCACAAACATGAGGGGACAAGATCTGAGCCTGTGCCATCTGGGGCGACGGGGGAAGAAACAGTCCCCCACAAGACCAAGGAGCTTGGGGAGAGTGCCCCCGTGAAGACTGCCGGGGTGGCCGAGGATGTTTCTCGGCCCCAGCACACCCCGAGGGATCGGGGCTCTGAAGAACATCAGTGTAAATATCAAGGCAAAGACCAGGCAAGGGTGAAGGCCAGTCTCCCTGGGGCGAGGGGGAAAAAGAGAGGCGCCAAGCCGGAGCCGGAGGAAGCCTGGAAGCACGTCCCCAGGCGCAACCTGGCTTTGCCCGTGGCAGAGCCTGTGCAGGGCTTCTCCCCACTGGGGCAGAGCAGAGCTCCATCCCTGCCTCTGCAGAAGCTTCCTCCAGTTCCTTCTCCCCGCGCCGTTCCCCAGACGCTGCTGGCCGCACCCGAAAGAGCTGTGCCTGCGCCTCCGCCAAGGCCACCATCGTGCTCACTGCCAAAGCCATGTCCAGCCTCACAGCCGCCACCGAGCTCTTTGCCACGGCCGCCACCGAGCTCCCTGCTGAGGCCCCTGCCAAGCTCTTTGCCGAGGCGAGTGCAGGCTTGCGTACCCAGGCCAGTGCCAACCGCTTTGCCACAGCCAGGGCAGACAACCTTGCCAAGAGTGGTGGAGATCTGCTTTCCGAAGCCAGTGCCGACCTCTGGGCCGAAGCCAGTGCCAGCCCCTTGGCCCAAGCCGCTGCCGAGCATAGTTTCCAAGCAGCTGCCCAGGTCATTGGCGAAGCCACCGCCTTGCTCAGTGACTGGGCAACAAGCAACCTCGTTGCCTCAACCGCTGCCACAATCTGTGCGCAAGCCGGTGCTGAGAACTATGCTTCACCCGGCAGTGGCGCACCCCTCTCAGCCAAAGCCACCGTCGGCTCAGTTTCCCCATGCCGGCGGGTGGAGAGGGCAGGCCAGGGTGGCGGGCAGAACACCCGGTCTCCCCACCAGGCCAGCTGGTCCCACAGAAAACATCCGGAAGCCAAGCAGCACGAGCACATCCACTCTGGCGACAAGCCAGCCTCCGGGGGACGACCCTCCTGCCTCTCCACCGCACAAGGAGGACACGTCCAACCCGTAGAGGACCCCCCTGGTGGCCTGGAGGCCTCGGAGCCTGTAAGAGAAGAGCAACGGCCCATCCGAGAGATGGTGAGCGGCAAGCCCAGAGGGGCAGGAGCGGGCAGCCGCTGGACGTCGGTGGGGCGAGGGCAGCTTTCCGTGGGGCAGGAGGGAGAAGTGGACATATCCATTCGGCACGGCTGCCCTCAGCATCACCCAGAGGGCAGTTAAATGTATATAGGTGTATATATGTGTGTGTTTGTAACTGGTTAGATTAGAAGGTTGGAGCAGTTCCTGAGTTGTCTTGAAGATCACACTTGATTGCAGTATGTTATATACCACTATAAAATATTTCTAGCTGATTTAATGGTTTATACTTGTCATATTATTTTATTTGGTTGCTTATTTACTATATCACAGGCATAAAATAATTTGCTATTTTTTAATTTTAATACTGTCCCAATTAAATCTATACTTTCTCATTGTGCTCCTTTTTATATCCATGTGTGTATTAGGCTTATAATTTGTTCCTATACATTAATAGTTACATATGCATTTCTGCAATGTCATATTTATCTTAGCTCTTGTATATCTCCCTCATCAGTAGCTCGTGTTCATTTGTATATTGGGTTCCTGCTAATGGTCTTTTAATTTCACTGCTAGCATACCCGGGGTCAATGCGGGGCTCGGGGCACCCTTTATTCGTCTTTCTTCTTCTTTATGGGCTTGTCTTTATTCGTCTCTCATCATCCTAGAACTTGGGTTCATCCAGTGAAAGTGATTGAAAAGAGAGTGGGGACAGAGAAAAGGATGCATAGGAAGCATCCTTCACACAACACAGGGTTTTTTTTAAGGAACACGCTGCCACAACACGTGGTAGAGAGCACTAGCTGAAACAGCTTTAAAACAGGGGTGTTTCCCCGTGCGTCTAAGGGATGCCAAACGCTGTGGCTTTTGTTTGTACCCTGATTCAGATCGTTTGCATGAATGTGGCAGACACTGGGCTGCGGCTGGCGCACATCTCCCACATCATCCCTGGTTGAGTTTCCAGCCAGTTGAGATGACCCAAACACCGGGGAATGGTGGGCCTGAAATGGTAAAACCAGGACTCCGCTCCATCAAAGAATGCGGACTTAGGAACCATGGGATCTGAAGAAGGCCGTGATTCTGTAGGCACACAACCCCTCAGGCCCGTCTTATCTCTACAGCGATAAGGGTTAGGGGTTCATGGCCATTCTCCTCCCTGCACTGGGCTCAAGACACGTGCTTCTATCACAAATCAGGGACAAGCAAACAGGCAGCTTGGGTGGCATTGCAGGGGGAAAGTGGTTGGGTGTGGAAAGGGTGAACTACTCTCAGCCATGGCTTCTCTCCTGCAAGCTGGATGAAAACAGAACTAATTTCTTCCCATCCCTGCAAGAGAATCCACCTTCTCTTTGCCCCATGGTAGCTCCCCAAACAGCTTTAGGAACACAGGGAGCTGCCATGGGCATCCACAGAATTGTTTGCAGGGGGGGCAAAGCTGGTGTTTGATTGTAATTGACACACATGGCAGTCGCTGCGGGACACAGCTGTGCGTTCCCCTTGCGTGTCCGCACACGCTTTGTTGCGTAGTCATATCCCATGACGTTTAGAAGGCTGCACAGAGTGGCAGAACATCCTGGCGACTGGTCAGCCCTCATGCAGAGGAGTGTTCCAGTTCCCCTGCACACAGGAGTGATACATCCGTCAGCGTGAGGGTCACAAGAGTCATACATCAGCGTGGGATTCGGAGTGCCTGGTTCGAAAGGGGAGCCGAGATGCAGCGGGCAGAACGGAGACCGGATGGAGCGGAGGGGGCCAGTGGGAACCGGTCAAGTCTGGACAGACGCTCCAGAGGAAAGACGGGCGGACGTCCTGGCCGCGGGGTCGCTCTGTAAAGTAGAGTGTCCAGCAGACTGAAAGAGGCAGACATATCCTCAGAAGCGCTGTGGGTGGCAAGACCAGGCTCCAAAAGTAATTTAGCACTGGGGACACGCCATCGTTCCTGGAGCAGAATACTCAAGGTGCTGCTGAAATGGAAAATGAAATCAGCGAGGCCTCCAAAGGAGGAAGTGTTGTAATGCTGCGGGGTTTTCAGTGACTCCCACATGGAGGGAAACATGCATGTTCCAGTCACAGAACCCTAGAACCATAGAGTCATAGAACAGTAGGGTTGGAAGGGGCTTAGAAGACCATCGAGTCCAACCCCCTGCTCAGTGCAGGAATCCAAGTCAGAGCTTCCCTGACAGGTGGCTGTCCAGCCTCGTCACGAATGCCTCCAGTGTGGGAGAGCCGCCCGCCTCCCCAGGTCATTGGTCCCCTTGTCGTATTGATCTAACAGTCAGGACGCTCATCTTCATCTTCGCAGGGATGGTAACACGTTGAGCTTTACATCACCCTCACAGGGTGGGAAGATATGGTGATTCAGTCATCTTTATGGACTCTGGACATCCCCTCCGCCTCCACGTTGGCTCTTCCCTTGATATGGGTCACCCAGAAAGCGTAGTCTGGCAGCGCCAAACTCCACCGCAACAGCGCTACATCAACCCACTGGGGGAGGTGATCCAGAGGTACAGACTGCAGGGTCGCCAATATGCGGGTGTCACCCAGGTCCTCTCTCCTGTTCATCCAGTCCAGGTGAGGCAGGGGATGTGCTGAACCTGTGCCTGGCTGCAGAAATAGACGGGATGAGTGCCAATCAACGGAGACTCAATCCAGATACGACAGAGGTTCTGTTAGCGGGTGGTTCTTCTGCCCAGTTGAGTGATATTCACCTGTGCTGGGGGGGCTGCGCTCCTCTTAACCGATCAGGTCTGTAGTTTGAGGGTGCCCTTCGATCCAGCACTGTCATCGGAGGCACAGGTGGCCAGGGGAGTGACGGGCGCCACACCTCGGGGCGGGTTGTCTGAGCAGGGGTGCACCTTCCCCCTCTCAGACGAGAACAGGCAACAGGCCAATCTGCTGAGGACTTCATAGAGCCTTTACCAAGGCCTTTCTCTCTTGCCAGCAAAGTACGTTTCTCACAGTACAGAAAGAAGCATCCCTTGTCAAGTAGGAGGCACGCAGTGTGAAGAGCAACCACTGTGCATTACTCCAGCTTCTGTCAATAGCAAGATTTGTGGCCTTCACTGTTTGTGAATACAGCTGTGAGAACCAACCCTGAAAGTGTGACAATTGCCAACTCTCTAGCAAATCGGTGTACTTGTGCTGTTAATTCCTGCATTCAGTCCTGCATATCTCTGGGGTTTAGACTGCCCTTTCTTGTCTCATGAAGTACCCCTTGCTGATACAGACGGAATGTGGGGCCCAAGCCGCGGTGCATTTTCAAGCACGTGGCAACACAGGCAGTCCCCAGCCCACACCTCTCCCCCTTCTCAGTGACTTGGCCAGGCATCGCATCGTGATCTTTGCACGGGAGAAGCGGCTGCTGTTGCAGCGGTCAGGGGGACGCAGAGGACCATGCATGCCCTCAGCTGACCCTGAGGGAAGGCATTCGATGACGCAGAGGAGAAAGAAGGTTCGCACCCCCAAAAGGCAGGAGCCGTAGGCACAAAGGCAGATATAAACGCACTTCACTAAAGCAAAACAGAAGCAAAGTTACGGAGTACATTCAGCACAGTCATGTACTTAATGTGGGGGGTTGGACTCGATGGTCTTGTCGGCCCCTTCCAACCCTGCTCTTCTATGATTCTGTGGCTATCCACATGTCTGCAACTCGCCTAATTCTAGGGGTGTACGAATGGTGGACCTTCAGTGCCGCTTGACATCCGCACTTTGCGGTCAGTGCGCCATTCCGCCATTCACAAGCCCCCGGATTTCTCCTCTTTTTTTTCCGCTCCAAAAATTACAAAGATAAATCCGTACCGAGTACCGTAATTCCGGTGCCCAGCCCTCTCCCTGAGTCTGCATAACTTCCGTAAGAATCGCTATTTTTCGTAAATATTTACGTGGGGTTTTTTTTATTGAAATCCTCCGTCTCCGTTTACTTTCAGCCCAAACACTTCCTCTTGCTAGGGGCTTCCCAAATGAAGGCTGTGTGAAGTGTGCCTGAGCAATAAACTCCTTGTTTAAAGCAACAGTGTTTTAAAGAAAGAAAGAAACTTTTAAAATGACCATGACGGTCCAGGACCAGCATGGTCATTTTAAAAGGTTTTTTCTTTCTTTAAAACAGTTTTTATTTACGAAAATTCCTCAACCCTGTGCGGACGATGAAAAAAAAGCCGCATGACTGCTGGCTCCGCAGGACCTCGTGGCGCTGTTCCGCAGAGGATTCCGTGGCACGGACTGAAGGGAACTCGATCCCATTTCAGTCCGTGGCGGGATTCTCTGGCAGCCCTACCTAATTCAAACCATCGTGGCAGCTCCACCCCCAGGGAATAGCTCAACAGGTTCTACCCTCCCCCTACGCTACCACCTCCCCCACCTTTGGGGGGCTACCTTGGGCAAAAGACCTACGCTTTCTGCCCCACACACAGTGTTAGCGCCTCTCGAGATCTTGGGGCCTCCAATTAAAAATTCGGGGGAGGGGCAAGGTACATGTTCACTCAAAGGGTATCTGTCCCCCCACAAGGACCTTTGTTACATTTAAGATCCATTTAGCAAGCACTGTGGGCAACCCCCTTCAGGCCACGGGCAGATGTTCCCAGTGTGATGTGATGTTGAGCTTGTCCATTGTCTTCCTCCGCACATTCACAGGCCTGAGTCAAGTCAAATCTCCACACGGCCACAACTTGCCATCGCACCTTTGTCCTGGCTTCCACAGGACGCATTATCTGACACAGGGCCATGCGGTGCAGAAGGCAGGCTTACGTCACCCCAGCCAGCGTTCTTCCTTCCCCTCACCCAGGTGGCCGGATGTCACTCCTACCCTGGTTAGATGTCTTCCACCCTGACAGGTCAGGGTACCGCTTGGGAGGCTGCAAGCTCGGGGAGGTCTCGGTCCCCTGAACCCTCACCGGTTGGCGCTTTTTACACAAGGTGGTCAGAGGGGCCGCTGTGGAAGTGAAATTAGGAGGAAAGCGCCGGTGATTTCCAGCCAGCGCCAGGGGGGACAGAACCTGCTCTTCATAGTTGGCAGGGGCCATTGCTGGACGGCCTCTACTTTGGCCTCCACAGGCTTCGAATTTCCACTCCTGGCCTGATGCCTCAAAGAGGTGACCTCCCCCCATCCCAACTGACCCTTGGTGGCTTTGATAGTCAGCCCACTTCTTGCAGGCGCTTCGCCTCTTGTCTCACCAGACCCACGTGGCCTCCCAGGTCGGACTACAAATGGCAACGTCGCCTAGGTAGGCGCGGGCCCAGCCCCTCGGTCCATTCACCAGCCCATCAATGACCTTGCGAACGGTCTCTCACGCTCCCGGCACGCCGGACGGAAGCCCTGTGCAGGAACTCGTGGGTAATAACCAGCACAGCTGGGAAGCCCAGGGGCTCTGGCTCTCTTCAGTAGCCCCCAAGCCAGCATTTCTTGCAATCCCCTGGCCACCAATTCAGCATGCTGTCCGGTAGCCCAGTAGCGGGGAGACTGAATAGGCCGATGGTCTCCGGCCAGAAAGACAACTCAAACAGAAAGACACACGGGAAATCAAACACAGCTTCTGCTTCCACCCTCATATGCTGTAGGAAAAGCCTCACCTGTTGAAGTTCTGCCTGTCATGCGCCTGGCGCAGGAGTCCTGGGCCCTCTGCCCCTGCGAGGCACTCAGCGGCGCCTTGCCTTTGTGAGGCCCTCGGCTGGAGGCCGGCTGGAGCCGAATGGCGCCCGAGGCCTCGCAGTGCTGAGGCAAGAGGCAGCCGGGCGGAGGCGAGGAGGCGGAGGCGAGGAGGCGGAGGCCGCTCTCGGAGGACTGCCCAGCAGCCGAGGCCTGTGTGGGGAGCAGGTCGGCCCGCCTCAGAGGCACGAGCGGGCCTTCCACGGGCGATGATGGCCCTCTGTTCCCCAGACCTGTCTCCTCCCCTCGGGGTGGGGACATTTACCCGGCACGGGCGGAAGCCCTTCTCGGCTCCTTCCAGGGTCAGAGGCAGAAAGGGCGGGGGGCACGGAGCAGCCTTGGTGTGTCCCCCTCCCTCCTCCACGCAGCCACTCCTTCTGTTAAGAGTCGGGGAGACGAATAAAGTCCAAAGGTTTCCCCCTAAACTGGCACGCCAGCCAGCCCCTGCTTTGCTCGTGAACGGGGCAGGAGCAGGAAGGAGAAAGACGGCCGCTCTCCTTCCTCCGCCTTAGAATCTCGCACGGAGGGCATCAGCCACACGTGAGGGGAGAGTGCCTGTGGGCATGCGCAGAGTACTATCCCCCGCCACGGAACCACTTTGGCCAGCTCCCAAAGGCAAAGGGCGCCGCTCTCGGGCAAGCTTGAGTTCCTCGCTCGTCTACGGTTACAAGTTCAGTGCTTGGGACTGAGTGTGTAAAATAGGACACCCGGGGCGGCGAGGTGGCCCCCCAGTTCTGAAGTGCCAGGAGAAGATGCAGACTTAGCACCTCTCTTGAGACCAGCCTGAAGCACCCCTCTCTGCCCTTCCCTCCACTTTGCATTTCAATGAAGAAATTTATTTATTTATGTTTATTTATTAAATTTCTTAAGCACCCATCTGGCTGGTCACCCAGCCACTCTGGGCAATGTACAACATTAAAACAGTTCAAAACAATTAAATTCAACATTAAAAACATCACTTTTCTAAAATTACCCTAAACCACCCCAAACGCCTGCCTGAACAACTACGCTTTTAATGCATGGCGGAAGCTCATTAAGGGGGGCCATGGTGGAGTTCCCTAGGGAGGGAGTTCCACAGAGTGGGGGCCACCACAGAGAAGGCCCTCTCCCTTGTCCTCACCAGCCTTGTCCTCACCTCATCAGTCCTGGCTGATGGGACAGAGAGAAGGCCATCCGAGGCTGATCCTGTTGAGCGGCCTGTCTGGTGTTGCTGGAGGTGCTCCTTGAGATAGGCTGGGCCGGAACCGTATAGGGTTTTCAAGGTCAAAACCAACACCTTGAATGTGGCCCGGAAAACAACTGGTAACCACTGCAGCTCCTTCAGCACTGTGATCTCGCCAGCGGCTGCCTTTAATCAGGCGAGCCGCTGCATTCTGTATCAGCTGCAGCTTCCGAACCTTCTTCAAGGGTAACCCCACCTAGACCGCATTGCAGTAGTCTAAACGAGAGGAGACCAGGGCATGTACTACCGATGGGAGCAGATGGTCGGGAAAGAAGGGGCGCAGCCGCCGTATCAGATGGAGTTTGTACAGCGCTGTCCAGCTCACAGCTGACCCCTGAGCCTCCATGGACAGCTGGGAGTCAAAAATGACCCCCAGGCTGCGGACCTGGTCTTTCAAGGGTAGCCGTAGCCCATTCGACACCAGGTCAACATCCCCCAGCCTCCTCTTGTCTCCCACCAAAAGTACCTCGGTCTTGTCAGGGTTCAGCTTATTCCTCCCCATCCAGCCACTCACCGTCTGCAGACATTTGGACGGGGATTCTACGGCCAACTTGGTGAAGATTTGAACGGGGGGCAGAGCTGTGTGTCATCTGCATACTAAGGGCACTGCACCCCAAACCTCCTGATGATAGCCCCCAGCAGCGTCATACAGATGTGAAACAGCATCGGGGAGAGGATGGAACTCTGTGGCACCCCACAAGTCAGTGGCCATGGATCCGAAACCTCCTCCCCCAGTGCTACCCTGTGGTACCTGCCGGAGAGGAAGGACCAGAACCACCATAATACGGTGTCTCCAATGCCCTGCCCCTCCAGGCGGTCCAGGAGGATACCGTGGTCAACGGTATCAAAAGCCGCTGCGAAGTCGAGGAGAACAAGGAAGGAGCATTCGCCCTTATCCAGAGCCCTCCTCACATCATCCAGCAAGGCGACCAAGGCCTTTTCTGTCCCATGCCCAGGCCTGAATCCCGGCTGAAATGCATCCAGATAATCGGCCTTTTCCAAGTGTGCCTTCAACTGCAGCGCCATCACCCGCTCAATCACCTTGCCCCAAACTGGCAGATTCGAGACTGGGCAAAAGTTGTTCAGAACTTGGGGATCCAAGGAGGGCTTCTTTAAGAGCGGTCTTATCACTGCGTCCTTGAGGGCTGATGGCATCACTGCCTCCTCAAGGGAGGCGTTCATCACCGCCCTGATCCCCTCACCCAGCCTCTCTCCGCAGCTCATAATGAGCCAAGATGGGCAAGGAGCAAGGATACAGGTGGTCGGCCTTACAGATGAAAGCACCTTGTCCACTTCCTCAGAAGGAAGAAGCTGGAACCGATCCCACAAAACCGGTTTGCCACAGACCGCCTCTCGCTCACTAACTGTATGCACAGCGCACGGAGTAACACTCCTAATCCGATCACTTTCATCCACAAAGCGCCTTGCCAAGGCCTCACAGCAGGAGGCCTCAGAATGCTCCAGCAGTTCTGGAGCAACTGGACCGACCAGGCTCCAGACCACTTGGAACAGCCTCCTGGGACAGCACTCTGCAGACGCGATAGAGGCAGCATAACATTCCGTCTTTGCTGCCTTCACCGCCACGTGATAGGCTGAAGATACAGCTGTAGCCCGTGTCCGATCGCCTTTGGAGCGAGACGTCCGCCACCGGCGCTCTGGCCGTCTCACCTCCTCTTTCAGCTCGTAACTGCGGATTGAGGCATGGTGCAGCCCGAGCCCTGTGTGTTTGTTTCTTTATGAAAAGTATTCATTCACATTCCATTTTTTAAAAAATGCTCAAGGTCTTCAAGTTTTGTAAAACAACAACAACAACAACACACACACCTTTCCTCAATATTAAGATTACGACTTTGTGAACAGACCACTGTTAAAGAAGCCCTCCTTGGGTCCCCGAGATGTGAACAACTCTCGCTCGGTCTCGAATCTGCTGTTTGGGGGCAAGGGGATTAAGCCGATGGTGGCGTTGCAGTTGCAGGCACACTTGGAAGAAGCTGATTATCTGGATCCATTTCAATCGGGCTTCAGGCCTGGGCATGGGACAGGAACGGTCTTGGTCGCCTTGGCGGATGATATGGGGAGAGCTCTGGATAGGGGAGAATGCTCCTTCCTTGTTCTCCTCCATCTCTCAGTGGCTTTTGGTACTGTTGAACATGGTATCCCCCTGGACGGGTAGGGCATAGGGGACACCATATTACAATGGTTTCGTTCCTTCGTCTCTGGCAGGTACCAGAAGGTAGCACTGGGAGAGGAGGTTTCGGACCCTTGGTGTCAAGGGCTCCTTGGAGGCCTCTCTCAGTCTAATCCAGTAGCCAAGTCCAGACACAGACAAAGGGATTCCTTTCAAAGCTTTATTCTTCTTTTACAACTTAACAACTCTACAGGTAGCAACTAGATCTGAGCAGCAGAGTACCTATGCCCTAAGTTGAAACAGTTGGTCCCCGTTTGAAAGGGAATTACTGGCAGACCCCTGAACTTAAGGACTGGGGAGAGTCCCTCCCCTTTTCCCTTGGATCCTCTGGGCGCAGCCCTTGTTTGCGCGCCAACCGGGCACTGCGCCTCCTTTCCGCGCCCTCCATCTGGCGCCGCTCTCTGCGTCTGCGTCGCGCATCCACCAAGTCTGCTATCTGTGCTCGGTCACTCCCTGGACTGCTTTCTAATCTAGGAATGCCGGTGGGAGGAATCTCCGTCAGCTGTGGGCCCTGGGAAAGAGGAGCGCGCTCCTCTCCCAGGAGCGACTGCTCTTCCTCCGAATCAGAACTACTCTGGGATTCTATGGGCTCAGTGTCCACCCTGACATTTGGCTGCTCGCTTGCAGGCTGCCACAGGGTTCTATTCTCTCCCCAATGTCATTTAACATCTATGTGAAGCTGCTGGGGGCTATCATCAGGAGGTTTGGGGTGCAATGTCAGCAATATGCAGATGATACGCAACTCTGCCTCTCATTTAAATCCTTGCCAAGGTTGGCTGTAGAAACCCTGTCCAAGTGTCTGGAGTCAATGAGTGGCTGGATGGAAAGGACCAAGCTGAAACTGAACCCCGACAAAACCGAAGTACTTTTTGTGGGAGACAAGGGGACATTGGGGGAGGTTGACCTGGTGTTCAATGGGGTGTGACTGCCCCTGAAAGACCAGATCCATAGTCTGGGGGTTATTTTAGACTCCCAGTTGTCCATGGAGGCTCAGGTGTCAGCCCTGAGCTGGACAGCGCTGTACCAACACCATCTGATATGGCGGCTGCACCCCTATCTCCCTAACCATCTGCTCCCATCAGTAGTTCATGCCCTGGTCTCCTCTCACCTAGACTACTGTAATGCACTGTATGTGGGGTTGCCCTTGAAGACAGTTCGGAAGTTGCAGCTGGTGCAGAATGTGGCGGCCCAGCTAATTAACATCGGGAAGATCACATCACTCCAGTGCTGAAGGAGTTGCACTGGTTACCAGTTGTTTTCTGGGCCCGATTCAAGGTGTTGGCATTGACCTTTAAAACCCTATATGGGTCTGGCCCAATCTATCTTACGGAGCACCTCCAACAACACCAGAGATGCCACTCAATGAGATCTGCCTCGGTAGGCCTTCCGTCTGTCCCACCAGCCAGGACAGCTAGGCTGGTGAGGACTAGGGATAGGGCCTTTTCTGTGGTGGCCCCCACTCTGTGGAATTCCCTCCCTCGTGACCTCCGCCATGCACCCTCTTTGATGAGCTTCCTCCAGGCTTCGAAAACCTGGCTGTTCAGGTGCGCATTTGGGGTTGGTTAGGGGGTTGGGGTTTTTTTTAGAGCAATGTTGTTTTGTTCAGTTGATGATGTAAATTTGTTGTATTTTGTGTTGTTATTTGTATTGTACGCTGCCTAGAGTGGCCGGGTAGCTGGCCAGATGGGCGGCTAATAAATAAAATAAATACATAAAATATGAAGACCATTTTAAAGACTACTTTTATAATATTGCTGGCTATTCCCTTTTCCCCACGAAAGAAAAAATGAAGCATATCTATCATTCTGTTTCTTCCAAAATCACACCTGCACCAGAAGCCCTCTGGGTGGCCCTGCAAAGCTGACCAGGGGGTTGGGGCAACAAAGGCACTCCTTGCCCAGGGCGCTATTTATCCTGGGCCGGCCCTGGATCTGCACATCATTTACTTGACTTTACTTCTGGCTTTCTGAGGAACGCTGGCAAACCCTGAAGTGGCTGATGAGACTGGAAGGAAAGACGGCATATGGGCGTGGCGAAGACAAAGCAGGAGTTCAGTAGGGGTTGCTGACTTTTGAAGTGCCTTTTCCTCCTGCTGACAGCTGCACCACTGCTGCCTTTCCAGCATTTTTATTCAATCCAGAGTAAACAAACACTGGGCCAAAGTGGAGAGCAAAAGCCTGAGTCGGCTTGCCATCTTGGCTTCTGGGTGCCCAGGCAGCAAACTCTGTAGCCCCTCCAGGAAGGGGCAGGTGGAAACAGTCAGCACAGCTGGCTCAGGACCTGGGGGCCCGGTCCTGCAGGGACTGGGGGTCCGCCAGGCAGCAGGCCACAGGGAAGGACTGGTGGTGGTGGCGGCGGCGGCAGGCCCAGCAGCAACACATTAAATTAAGCACAAGATGGAAAACATCCCAGACCTGCTGGTGCTTCGTTTCCAAGGATGTTTGGGGGAGAGGATTGCTGCACTAGCAGCCCCATCACGACTGCAGGACCACGTCCGTGTGGCTGAAGATTGTCCGGTTCCTGGACTCAGCGAATTCCAGGTCTGAGGGTGAGCAGCCTCCCCCGCCCCCCTTCTCCTCAGGTCGCCTGTCGGTCTCCCGTTTTGCAAAGGAGGGGAAACCTTCCCTGCTGCGAGGGGTCTTGCCACAGCATTGGCAGCAGGTGATGCACGAGAAGGAGCGACACTGGTGCTGCGGCTGCTGGGCAGGCGGGGAGGCGGCGTGGGCAAGGGGCTGCTCCCCCGGTGTGCTGCGGGGCCACCGGGGTGTCTGCTGGGGTAGCAAGGAGGTCCGGGGCCAGCCTGCCTTCCCGTTGCCACAGGAGGACCTGCCCATGCGGTCACTCCCTGGACAGAACTTTCTCCGCAAACACCGCGCTCTCCAAGGGAGCTGGTTCCCGCATTTTGGGAGGGGAGGGGGCCGTGGCTCCGTGGCGGAGCACCTGGTTTGCATGCGGAAGGGGCCAGGTTCAGTCCCCGGCCTCTCCAGGGAGGGCCGGAATCCCCTGCCTGGAACCCTGGAGAGCCACTGCTGCCAGTCAGCCTCGACAGCACCGGGCTAGGTGGCCCCAGGGTTTGACCCGGGATAAGACAGCGTCCTATGTCCCATTTCAGGCACCCGTCTTCAAAGGGGGGCTCATCTAATTCTCTGCAGGGCTGAAAGCGGGGGGGGGCTCTCGGGGATCGGGTGAGGGGAGGGCAGGCATTGTGAGGGCACTTGTGTTCCAGGGGCACGGGCTAAGCAGAGGCTGAAACCCCGTGTTCGCCCCCCGCGAAATGGGCACGGAACGGAGCACCTACCTGCTGCCGTCCACGCTGCATTGCGAATGGCGGCCGCAGACGTCTTCCATATAGACGTGATAGGCTACGTAAATAATTACGTAGCCTATCACGGCTAACGCAGGGAAGCCATTTGCGTCCCTGTGGAAGCCGTGATAGGCTGTGTAAGTATTTATGTAGCCTATGACGGAAAAAAAAGGGAACGCAAATGGCGGCGGCTATGGCGGCCACCATTTGCGTTCCCTTTTTTTTTGCCGTGATACCCTACGTAAATATTTACATAGGCTATTACAGAAAAAAAAAAAAGAACGCAAATGGCGTAGTGGCCACCATTTGCGTTCCTTTTTTTTTTTTTTACCGTAATAGGTTACGTAAATATTTACGTAGCCTATTACTGTAAAAAAAAAAAAGGAACGCCAATGGTGGCCACTACGCCATTTGCGTTCTTTTCTTTTCTGTAATAGCCTATGTAAATATCACGGCAAAAAAAAAAAGGGAACGCAAGTGGCAGCTGCTGTAGCCGCTGCCATTTGCGTTCAGTATTTTTTTTTTTTTGCTGTGGTAGGCTACGTAAATATTTACGTAGCCTATCACGGCTATATGGAAGAAGTCCCAACATATAGGGACACAAATGGCGGTGGCTACGGCAGCTGCCATTTGCGTCCCTGCAGGCTATCCACCGGCCGGATGTCCGGCTGCAGGCAGCCCCGGAGGACAGCTCTGCGGAATCTCCGTGGAGTGGAGCCGGCTGGAGAGAATTTTGGGGGGAGGGATGGAGCGCCTCCCCCCCACCGCGAATGCCACCCTTCGAAAAGGTAAGTGACTTTCGTACATCCCTACCTCTCTCATAGGGGAGATGCTCCAGCCCCTTCATCATGTTAGTTGCCCTTTTCTGCATGTCTTCCAGCTCTGCAATATCTTTTTTTTAGCCGTGGTGACTAGGGATGTACGAAAGTAAATATTGGGGGGGGGGGATTACACCACATACCCCATGTTGAGCTCCCTGCATGAGAGGCGAAATATGTAATCAGTAAGCAAAACACTACCATCCCCAACAAATATTTAGAAAAGTAAATATTTATGTAGGCTAGAACGGTGAAAAATAAAGGAACGCAAATAGAGCCCACTACGCTATTTGCGTTCCCCTTTTTTCGCCGTTTTATCTTACGTAAATATTTACGTAAGATAAATCGGCGAAAAATAGGGAACGCAAATGGCGGCTGCAGTAGCCGCCGCCATTTGCGCACACTGTGGGTTTTTTGTAAATTCTTACGTAGCCTATCACAGCTGCAAGGATGGCAATGGTGGTGGCAGAAGCCCAGCCGCAGCCGGCCAGGAGACCATCCGCCGCTGGAGCCGCCGCTGGAACCGCTGCCGCTGCCGCTGCCAAATCTGCCGCAGCCGCCCCAGGTAGGTGCCATCCCGGGGGGATTCCGCTGGGGGGCGGGGGGCAGGAGGCTGTTCCGCCACGGATTTCGGGGGGCTGAATGCACTGGCACTCACTCACTGAAATTCGCGGCGAAATTCTCCGCCATCCCTACTTGTTACCAGACAGGGAAATGGAGGTTGCAGGGGAGCGCTGCCTCCAAAGCTTCCCCCGATCTAAATAAGAGAATAATGGCAGCCAGTTCTAACTGGGATTCTACTTGGTGACACAAACTCTTTCCTACCCGTGCTCAAATATGGCCTGGTATCTTGTGCTTGCTGAATCGTTCCCCTGTTTTTCGGTGCTGGCTCCCTTTGTCTGACGGTTGCCATGCTCCCAGTGGGAATATTAGGGTGTTGGAAGTGTTGCCATATGTCCTTGGAAGGCCCGCTAAACAAGAGCCATCTTGCTCCAACAGGGAGGGGATGAAGATGTCTACGGTGAAGTACGGCATGAGGCGTCTGCCGATGACATGGAAGGAGATGAGGCGGTTCTTCGCTGCACCCTTTCAGCCCATGTGAGTCATCCAGAGGGAAACAGGGAGCTTTTGCCATTTTGTAGGAGGGGGGCTGACAACAGTAGCTGTCAGGATAGGGAGCGGTCAGCATAACTTGGGCATCTTGAACGCCTCCAGTGGGAGAGCCCCCCAGGTCCCCAGGTCATTGGTTCCATTGTCGTATTGCTCGAACAGTCAGGACGTTTTTCCTGATGTCCAGCCGGAATCTGGCTTGCTGTCACTTGACCCCGTTATTCCTTGCCCTGCACTCTGGCATGGTCAAGATGAGATCCTGGCCTTCCCCTCTGTGGCAACCTTTCAAGTACTTGAAGAGCGTCATCCTATCTCCTCTCAGGGTGTTTCTACATTAAGCAAAGGACCTGCAAAAGTCCACATACTTTCCGGAGCTTCCTGCTTCCGCTTTCTTTGCAGGATTCGGAAGGGCTCCTTTACGGCAATGGCGGCCGTATCGCTGGCGCTCCAGAGCTGGCGGTGGGCAAGATCTGGCCAGCAAGGACTTCGATGGGAGGCGGACATAAGGACTTCGCCCAGAAAATGCGGAGTTCCAGGGTCCCCCCATCCCTTCGCAGCTGCGCAGTTACAGAGGCACAGAGGGGCATTTTCATCTATTTATCACACTTCCGCACAGTTTTGCAGCTTTGTGTCTTTGCAACGGTTGTGGACTCAGCACCCAAGGGCGGGGGGGGCGTCTTGGGGAAGGACCAACATCGTTCCAGCAACCATTTCGGAGCGATGGCTAGGCACGTAGTGCTCACGCTTGTGCGTGCGAACCATCACGAGGGTCTCGGGCTGGCGACCTTACAAACGGATGGTGCGGAAATGAAGGAGCACAGAACACCCACTTTTTAGCTGAAAGGGACGGAAAGACACAGCAGAGCCCCTCAGACACAAAACAGCCACTGAAGTGCCGCTCCCCCACACTCACGGGACTGCAGAGCTGCGCGTTTCAGTATAATGGCAAAAACGGGGGCACGGCGAGGCTGTGCAGTACATCACGAGTGTACCGCAGGGCCTGCTGACTCAAAGCCACATCGCTGCGCTGTTGCGACGGGGCTGGGGGTCAAAGCGGTGCCATATAGATGGGGCCCGGAAGGAGAAGCGGATGGAGGATTGCCCGGATTCTTTGAAGGGATCGGCTTTGGTGTGCTTTGGTCTGCGCGGGGCTCCATGAGTGAGTGCGACGCAGGAGTATAAGTTGCTTCACAGAACATATTTCCAGGTGGGGGGCGTTGGAGTGAACGTGACCTGACTGGCAGGGGCTGCTCAACCAATAAGAGAGGCTTCCCCCACCATCCAGACTCCCCCCCCCCGCTTCTCCTTTGATAAAATCACTCTCCTTCTGTCTCCCCCACACACATTACTTACTCTCTGGTCCAGTGCTCTGTTCCTGCAGGAGCCAGCCAGATGCCTCTGAGAAACCCACAAGCAGGACATGGCACAATAGCTCCCTCATTGTTCCTCAGCTCGGGTATTCAGGGGCAACTGGCTCTGATCCTGGAGGCATATAGGGTCATCATGACTAACCACCATGGATAGCCTCACCCTCTACTAGGCACGATGAACCTAGCACTACCCCTAGAATGTGGAAATGGATCTGGAAAATTAACTTCCCAGAGGCTTACCGAGGGATATCTAGGGAGTCTATGGCAACGGTGACATGTGTACTTGGGACTTTCCCATATGCTACATGGTGCTATTTCTTTGTTAGCCCCCCCCCTCCAATTTAATGCAATGCAGGAATCAAAAAGATACCAGCAATAAAGGTAATAGGCATGCCAGCAACTGGACCCGGCCATACCTGGTGCCTGCTATTCACATTCACTAACTTGGACTCCGGAAAACTGAGGGCAGAACGTGTTAGTCCGCCAGTCCAGCGAGAGCCAAAAGGGACTTCACGTGACTATGTTTGAAGCATCTCGGCATCTCAGACCAGGCCTTCCGCTCTGGAGGTCAAGGTGAAGGTCACTCATTGCTGGACAGACAGACGAAGGGCGCCTGGGAAGATGGGTTTTCTACCAGGCAGAGTGAGTCACTGAGCACCTCTACACCAGCCCCAAATCCTGCATTCAAAACGGGGCGTTCTGCTTCCATTCCAAAGGCAGGATCCCAGCAGACTCCCTTTACACGCGCTTCCCTTTCCCCCTCCCCTCCCGCTCCCCCGATCTGAGTCTTCCCTGTGTTTCATGATCTCGCTCCTCTTCCAGCGGCTTTTCCTTTTTCACGGAGGAAACTCAAGCGGAGCACAAGCGGGTGATGTGAGAGCTCATTATCTCCGATCTATTTCGAAGTGGAATATCGGCCATTGGGTGCAGGAGAGGCCGTGAGTGAGCAATCTCAGGAGCGGGAGAAAAGCTCCGTGTGAAGACCCACGCCCTCTCTTCCCTGCCCAGCTCTGTTCTGGGCGGCAGCCCTGGGTCTGCTCTTCCGCCACACCTTCCGCCGTGACATCACCTTTCATCATCGTGTTCCGCTCTGGATATGCTCCTCCCCCCACCATCCCTTGGTTGCCATAGGGACGGCAAGGAACTATTTTGCATCATCGCGATTCTCTTGCCTATTCCCTACCGGACGTTCGATCGGTTAGGAGTGTCGGAATTCGTCTCTCCATCCATTAGCCAAGGAGTTTCTCCAGTCGCCTTATCTGGGTATTTTCTGGCATCATGGCAGGTAGGATATTCGTCCGTCTGGGTGTTCAGAAGGATCCTTGCTTTTCCATGGGGCTGATGGAGACAACAGCTGTGAGGTGATGGGACCACAGTTGGGGAAGGGATAAAGTCTTTGGGCGGGATAGAGCAGGTAAAATGCAAGGATGAGGAAACGGAGATAAGGTAAGGCAAGAAGGAGCAAGGAGCCTGCAAGTCCACAGCCACAATGCAGGGCACAATCCAGCAAAATCAGTCACAACTCCGTCCCGGCCGTGCCAGCGAGGCTTTGGTTAGCCACGCTTCAGGATAGCCCCCCGCCAGTCTCCCCCCGAGCCCCTTCCGCTCAGGCCAACCGCCAGTCCCTTTGGACTCCCGCTTGCACCATAACATTCTCTGGCCTGGTAGAATCCTGGGGTCGCCATGGGGACAGCCGCCAACCAGTCCGGCAGCCCTCGTGAGCATGCGGCACCAGCAGGAGGAACGTCGTGCCGAAGGTGCTGCAGAGGTCTGCAGGCCAGAACAGGAGCGTCCCAGCGAGACAAGTGGGGCGCAGGAGGGGCCTGCTTTGAAGCGTACCGCAGCCGGGAACTCCCTCACGGGCCGTAGGGGAAGCACCCTTCCTCGACCCTTCATCCTCCTGCCAGCTGCAGAATACTCATATCGGCCTCCTTTATGTCTGCGTGTCAGGGACACCGGGACCACGTATGTGAGCACTCAGGACCGCCGAAGTCTGTTCACTGGGCCTGAAGGGCTGACGGGTGCTGAGGCGGACCAGGCGGTGCAGTGGTTAATGCCCCGCCCCCTTGCTTTGTGTTGCAGATCGGGCCCCGAACCCACGGCCACGGGGAGGCTCGAGCCGCCAGCCCCGGAGCACCCCAGAGGGGACTGCCAGCTCTCCGCCCTGCGCCCCCGGAGCCTCCGCACCAGGCCTGAGTGCCGCTGGGCCGCAGCCTCCCGCCCCGGCTCTGACTCCCCAGCTGGACCCAGGGAGTGCCAGCACCCACAGCTGCCCGTCCCCGGAAACAGTTCAGCTGCAGGGAGGTCGGGGGAGCCAGGATCACGCGCAGACGCCCAGCTCAGCAGCGCTTTCTCCTCCCCTCCATGGGTGGGCTGCAGCTGGCCAGTTCCCCGGGCCTCTCCGTGGGCCACTGGCATCCCAGTTCAGAAGCCTTCCCACTGCCAGCCCCATGGAGCAGCTGTATGCCCACTCCCACCTCCAGCCGGTGGCCAGCCTGCAGCGGGTGCAGGGGCCGCCTGCCAGGCAAGGACAGGTCCGGCAAACCCCTTTCCGGGATGGGGCTGGCCTCTGCCTGTACCGCCGTGCCACCTTGGCGCCCATGCCGCAGGGAGGCAGGAATCCCCCTGCACAGACAGGCAGCGATGTCCCTGGGCCACCAGAGCCGAGCGACAACGTGGTCCTCCAAGAGGTGGAGCCACAAACCACCGTGACGCCGGCTCCAGCCAGCGGGTCTTCCACGGCACCATCGAGACCCGGCATTCTCAAAGCCTCCAAAGCAGGCTCCAAAGGTATGTGCTGATCTTTGCAGAAAGGGGTGGTTCGCGTTTGGTGATTTATTATGACGTTTCTTATCTGCCCAATGACCACTGTTCTCTGGGCAGGTTGCAGACATTTACAAGACCAAAATACCACAACCATGTAGCATACAATACAGATGCTTCAAGGGATAGAATACAATGCGATGCAGAACAACAAACACAGGAATCGATCAAAGAGCCATGAAATCCAGGACTAGGTCCTAAAACGCCTGGAAGAAAAGGGAGGTCTTTGCCTGGCACCGAAAAGATACCAACGCGGTGCCAGGCGAGCCTCTTTGGGGAGCTCCTGCCACCACGGAGAAGGCCCTCTCTCTTGTCACCACCCGTCTAGCTTCGTCTGTCGGGGCACCCACAGAGCCTCCAAAGATGACCTGGGGTCTGAGCAGGCACATAGGGGTGAAGACACAGAATCGTAGAATAGTAGGGTTGGAAGGGGTCTACACGGCCATCGAGTCCAACCCCCCGGTCAATGCAGGAATCCAAGTCAGAGCATCCCCAGCAGGTGGCTGTCCAGCCTCATCTTGAATGCCGCCAGTCTGGGAGAGCCCACTACCTGCCCAGCTCATTGGTTCCATTGTCGTATTGCTCCTGATGTTCAGCCGGAATCTGGCTTCCTGTAACTTGAGCCCATTATTCCGTGTCCTGCCTTCTGGGATACTTCTAGATACTCTAGTGCCAAGCTGTCGAGGGCTTCACAGGTCAACACCAACACTTGGCCAGGCCATCTCTGTCCAGATCGGGTCACAGTTAGTATATCAGCTCCATGCCCCCCTTGCCACGTGGCAAGTCGTCCGTATCTCACTCTCAGTGTTTCTCCATTCCTATCTTTCCCTGGCAGGCACCACCCTTGGGGAAAAGCATGTCTCCTGGGCTTACAACCTCCAGGGAGCTCCTGCTCAGCCTAGAACCACGGACAACCCCAATAGCAGCCAGCATCTCCCTGGCATGTTTCAGGCATCTTTTGCCCCTGCCTCGTCCAACGAATGCTCTGAAGGCTCCGCTTTTTCTGGGAGTGTCCCAACCAGCCACAGAGGATTCCGACGTGAGTATTGCACAGCCTGCACCTGGGCCACGGGCTTCCTTTATCATAGGGCATGGCTGGTCTGGAGGTCCAAGCCTGAACAGCCCCCCATGGCCAATCATCCCTTTTGCTCTGTTCCTATTTTTCAGCGGCAAGCACCTCTGTTGGGAAAGAGCATGAGTCCCGCAGTCACCACGTCCAGGGAGTTCCTCCTCAAAGCCAAACTGGGGAGAATCCAGCCAGCAGCTGCCAGATCTCGGTCACGTTTGGGATGCCTCTGGTCCCTGCTTCACCCACCGAATGCGCTGCAGGACCGGCTTCTTCCAGGAACGTCCCAACCACCGACACCGGACTGCAAGGTGATTGTTGAGCAAACTAGGGGCTGAGCTCCATGAACGTGTTTTCCTGGCCTTGTAATGCCTGGCTCACCGGCATGTCACACGAGGTACACCCCAAACCTTCCTCCTCCTCATGCGATTTCTCCGTCGACAGTGTTGTTTTCCAAACTCCCATGACGACGTTTTTTCTGGTGCTTGAGATTTTCATGTGCTACATGTGTGTTCCAGCTAGGGATGTATGGAGTTTGTAAAATCTGCGTCGTCTGCATTTCACAAGTTGTGAGGTGCCTTCCGTTCTGTCGGCCGCTCGCGGCCAGAATTGGATTTGTTCCCCATTTCCCAAGTTTGCACAAATGCATACTTGTGCAAATGCACAAATCCCTCCAAAATGTGTAAATTCCCCCCAAATGCACATTTTCATGCTTTCCCCTGTGGGGGAAATGGGCATTTTCAGCCAGTGTTTTTTCTTTTACGGATTTCTCTGGCATCCCTCGTTCCAGCCAAGCTGTAGCGGAACTCTTGCCAGCAGGAGCAGCCGGTAGTGCAGCAGCAAATTCAGAAGTGCAGGGTCCCTTCAGCATGGCCACAGCCACGCCCCTCACAGCCACGCCCACTCCTGGGATGATGCCACCTTGGAGGATTCTGCAATACAAAGGAGCTTTCAGTCACTTCCTTGGTTTGGAGTATATGGTCAGAGTAATTCAGAATTATTAAAAGGTCCATTTGCAAAGAAAACGCACACACAAAGTAATGTCCAGCACCTTGCGAGAAAGTATTATTTGGTTAGTCCCTTTTAATTCAAGGAACATGTAATAATACTAATACTAAAAATGACGCAATCATCGCATATTAATGATGAATGATTATCATTAGGAAGAGCCACTGCAAGCAGGTGTGAAGCAATGCCCCGTGAAAAGAAATGGAACGTCGTCCGCGGTGACCCACAACTCCTTTAAGGCTGCAATCCTGTACACACTTATCTGGAAGTAAATCCCATTGAACACAATGTTACTTACTTCCAAATGGACAAGTAGGATAGCCCTGCAGTCCCACTACAGACCACTCCTTCTTTTCCCACGACAGTATCCCGGGGTGGGCTGGTGGAGAGGCGGCCTTCGGCCCAAGACCTCTCCAGGCTGTTCCTGGAGGGATCGTGAATACTGTTCCAATTCGGTGGATATGTTCCATTTCATGCCTGCCTCATGCCCCGTTTTTTCTCTTGGTCATCACCTTTGCTGCTATCTACGTTTCTCATGGAAGGTTCAGGGTTTTCTGACTGTGCCCTTCGCTGTAGTCTCTGTCTCCTGATGTGGGCTGTTCCCTCGATGGTGAGCAGGGAGCAGGACATGGGGCTCTGCTTTGGGTTGCTCTTTCATCTCCTGTCGGAGTGGGTTCCTTCCAGACCTGCAAGTCCCTGGACTGGGCTTGAAAACTGTGAACGCTCTGCCCATCAACAGGGAGCCTGCGGCTAAGCCATACCTCTTGGAGTTCCTCCGGGAGAAGTCAGGGGAAAACAGCTCACGGTAAGTGTAACAGCTGTGTTTTTACTGGAGATATAACCAACTCACGTCTCAAGGTAAGCCGGCTGAGGTCAGCCCCATGGTCAGCACCGCTTGCAGGAGGAAGGAGGAAGAAGATGGGAAGGGAGAGGGAGAAGACCAGGAGAAGGCAGGAGGACCTCCCAGGGAACCCCTCCCACCTTGCTCAGGTACATATTAGCCCTTCGAGTTCAGGTTCAGTGACTCATGGCCCTAATCCCTCCAACATAAACTCCACTGAACACATTAGCACTTCCTTCTGAGTAAACACACCTAGGATCCTACTGTCCACCAGAGGGGTTGGGTCCAAACCCAGACCCCCTCCTGAGCCTTGAAGGACAAACTGGATGTGCAAACAAACAGCAGGTGAAAACATTTCACCGCATGATCCCCTCCTACCGCCTGCACATCGAGCCCACTAGAATCCCTCTCCCACACACAGCAAACCGCACGCGTCAGCACGAGCGACAGACCAAGGCGGCATCGGCCCCCCGCCCGCTGCTGCCACTGCCGTGGCCAGCCCGCCGGGGATGCAGGCAGGCAAGGAGCGGGGACAGGCAGCAGTGTGGGAACACGGGGAGGAAGCTGAGGGGCTGGCTGGCTGGGGACAGTCGAGTGGCGAGGCGTGGCGTGGCGGCTGCTCTGGGGCTGGAAGGCGGAGGAGCCGAGGGCTGAGGAGGAGACTAGGGGCGCTGAGGAGAGGGAAGGGGGCTTAGGTCCCGCCACAGTGCTGACTTCCACACAGAAGGGTCCCTAGTGGAGATCCCCTCCTGGGACCAGGCGTTGCTCCTGAAACCACCCCCAGGAAGATGGCGTGCACATCCCCAATGAGATGAAGGGACGTGTTGCGTGAGCCTAATAAGAGTGTGGGGTCCATGAATACTGGGAGGTTGCTCCATTACTGACCCATGTGGAATGCTTACGTCATACAAGGTACTCCTTTCTTAAAAACACAAAACATTTAAATGCAATGCACGCCATTTCAGGCAACAAATAAAACCCTTTCACCGTAATAGGTACCAGCTGCAACCCATGAATCTCAACCAGAAAACCGCCAATGCAACAGCAGTAAATTCAGACTCCAGCAAAGGAGAAGCAGGAATGCAGCAAGTCTTCTCCTCCTTTCTAATGACTTTCTGTGAGGCCCTAGGCTGGTGGGCCTCCCCGGGAAGCGAACGAGGCGTTCGCCTGCCTTCGTTTGCGCAGAGGAAAGGAAGAACGGAAGATCTCCTTTGGTTGCAGATCACTGATTCCTCTTCATTTCATTCCAAAGGAGGCGAGGGAGTGGCGTCAGACACCCGCCAACGGGCAGATGTCCCAACATCTCTGGAGCTCCAAGACCCAGAAGAATTAAATCAGGTCCCAGCTGAGAACGCTGCGCTGAATGGTGAGTGCCAAAGATTCAGAGGGCGACTCCACACACCTGCCAAGCGGGGCTTGCTTGCGGAATGCCTGTTGGTGCACAGTCTCCCCGAGCTTTTCCCGTCGCTGTCGCAAAGGGCACTACCCCCCTGTGACACATTCCTTGGGCTTTGAGGAATGCAGCTCACCGAGGCCCTTTATTTTGGAAGAGTATTTTTTAAATCTGCAAGTGATGACCACAGATCCAGATCCATAGTCCCAAATCTCCCCTGGAATCAATCCGTTGGACCCTGTGGGTTCACGGGTCTCGTGCTGCTTTGCTCTCTTGCCCAGTCTGGAGGATGTTTCCCTCATTTCATGTCAGGTATGAAAATTGCCCCCCTCTCCAGAAATGAGGACACCCAAGGCGTACACGGGATCAACAGGCAACAGCTTTATTGACCTATCAGAATCGGCAACAGGAGAAAACAGCTTAGCCACCAGCTCACAGCCTTCCAGTACAGGCCCCTGCACCGCAGCGGAGAGCTGGGAGAACAACCCTCCTGCTCTCAACCTGGCCTGGGTGATTCCCCACCTTGCAGCCTCAGGCCCACTCCCTCCCTGCCCACGCAAGACCCGCCAGCAGCACCAATGGGAAGAGAGCCCATCAGCTGCCTTAAATACAGCAAACCCCCCCCCCCGCAGCATGAAGGAGGTGAAAAGGAGCTCCCTGGATGCCAATTGCAAGCCCCCCCCCCGCCCAACGCCCTGCTTAGCCCTGGAACCAGCGACTCCCCCCATGCCACACCACCCACGGAGGGTTGGGCGAGTTGCCATGCGGAGGAATGCTCTGAGCTGGTGGGAGGCAGATCCTCCCGTGTTTCTTCCTGGTCTAGGCGGCAGGGGAAACTCCTCCCACGCTGCACGAGGGGCAGGTGGAGCCCCCTCCGAATTGTGGGAATCGGAGAATTGCTCTCACGTTCTGCCCGCAAAGTAGCAAAGGTTCCTTGTCCTGTAATCATGGGCTCCACTTTCTCTCTCTCTTTCAGGGATGGACACGGTGAATAGGCACTTAGCGGCACAGTGCCTGAAGGCCGGGGCAGCCCCGGTGGATTTGTTTCCCCGGGAGCAAAGATCAGGCCTTAGCCAGAAAAGAAAATGCCCCGATCCTCAGTCCAAAGAGGTGGGCAAACTCCCCAGGATCCCTCCAGAGCCCGGACCTCGCAGGAGCCACCCCCCTTCGAAAGCACCACCAGAGCCTCCCATGAATGGGAAAAGAAAATCAAAGTCAGCCGAAGGAGGACCTTCCCCAAAAAGGCTCCCCACAAGTCTGGACCCAGATCACTCCAGGCCCCCAAGACATCCGGGAACGGGAAGCACTTTGGTACCTGGGGAAAGTCAGGAAGGGCACAAACATGAGGGGACAAGATCTGAGCCTGTGCCATCTGGGGCGACGGGGGAAGAAACAGTCCCCCACAAGACCAAGGAGCTTGGGGAGAGTGCCCCCGTGAAGACTGCCGGGGTGGCCGAGGATGTTTCTCGGCCCCAGCACACCCCGAGGGATCGGGGCTCTGAAGAACATCAGTGTAAATATCAAGGCAAAGACCAGGCAAGGGTGAAGGCCAGTCTCCCTGGGGCGAGGGGGAAAAAGAGAGGCGCCAAGCCGGAGCCGGAGGAAGCCTGGAAGCACGTCCCCAGGCGCAACCTGGCTTTGCCCGTGGCAGAGCCTGTGCAGGGCTTCTCCCCACTGGGGCAGAGCAGAGCTCCATCCCTGCCTCTGCAGAAGCTTCCTCCAGTTCCTTCTCCCCACGCCGTTCCCCAGACGCTGCTGGCCGCGCCCGAAAGAGCTGTGCCTGCGCCTCCGCCAAGGCCACCATCGTGCTCACTGCCAAAGCCATGTCCAGCCTCACAGCCGCCACCGAGCTCTTTGCCACGGCCGCCACCGAGCTCCCTGCTGAGGCCCCTGCCAAGCTCTTTGCCGAGGCGAGTGCAGGCTTGCGTACCCAGGCCAGTGCCAACCGCTTTGCCACAGCCAGGGCAGACAACCTTGCCAAGAGTGGTGGAGATCTGCTTTCCGAAGCCAGTGCCGACCTCTGGGCCGAAGCCAGTGCCAGCCCCTTGGCCCAAGCCGCTGCCGAGCATAGTTTCCAAGCAGCTGCCCAGGTCATTGGCGAAGCCACCGCCTTGCTCAGTGACTGGGCAACAAGCAACCTCGTTGCCTCAACCGCTGCCACAATCTGTGCGCAAGCCGGTGCTGAGAACTATGCTTCACCCGGCAGTGGCGCACCCCTCTCAGCCAAAGCCACCGTCGGCTCAGTTTCCCCATGCCGACGGGTGGAGAGGGCAGGCCAGGGTGGCGGGCAGAACACCCGGTCTCCCCACCAGGCCAGCTGGTCCCACAGAAAACATCCGGAAGCCAAGCAGCACGAGCACATCCACTCTGGCGACAAGCCAGCCTCCGGGGGACGACCCTCCTGCCTCTCCACCGCACAAGGAGGACACGTCCAACCCGTAGAGGACCCCCCTGGTGGCCTGGAGGCCTCGGAGCCTGTAAGAGAAGAGCAACGGCCCATCCGAGAGATGGTGAGCGGCAAGCCCAGAGGGGCAGGAGCGGGCAGCCGCTGGACGTCGGTGGGGCGAGGGCAGCTTTCCGTGGGGCAGGAGGGAGAAGTGGACATATCCATTCGGCACGGCTGCCCTCAGCATCACCCAGAGGGCAGTTAAATGTATATAGGTGTATATATGTGTGTGTTTGTAACTGGTTAGATTAGAAGGTTGGAGCAGTTCCTGAGTTGTCTTGAAGATCACACTTGATTGCAGTATGTTATATACCACTATAAAATATTTCTAGCTGATTTAATGGTTTATACTTGTCATATTATTTTATTTGGTTGCTTATTTACTATATCACAGGCATAAAATAATTTGCTATTTTTTAATTTTAATACTGTCCCAATTAAATCTATACTTTCTCGTTGTGCTCCTTTTTATATCCATGTGTGTATTAGGCTTATAATTTGTTCCTATACATTAATAGTTACATATGCATTTCTGCAATGTCATATTTATCTTAGCTCTTGTATATCTCCCTCATCAGTAGCTCGTGTTCATTTGTATATTGGGTTCCTGCTAATGGTCTTTTAATTTCACTGCTAGCATACCCGGGGTCAATGCGGGGCTCGGGGCACCCTTTATTCGTCTTTCTTCTTCTTTATGGGCTTGTCTTTATTCGTCTCTCATCATCCTAGAACTTGGGTTCATCCAGTGAAAGTGATTGAAAAGAGAGTGGGGACAGAGAAAAGGATGCATAGGAAGCATCCTTCACACAACACAGGGTTTTTTTTAAGGAACACGCTGCCACAACACGTGGTAGAGAGCACTAGCTGAAACAGCTTTAAAACAGGGGTGTTTCCCCGTGCGTCTAAGGGATGCCAAACGCTGTGGCTTTTGTTTGTACCCTGATTCAGATCGTTTGCATGAATGTGGCAGACACTGGGCTGCGGCTGGCGCACATCTCCCACATCATCCCTGGTTGAGTTTCCAGCCAGTTGAGATGACCCAAACACCGGGGAATGGTGGGCCTGAAATGGTAAAACCAGGACTCCGCTCCATCAAAGAAATCGGACTTAGGAACCATGGGATCTGAAGAAGGCCGTGATTCTGTAGGCACACAACCCCTCAGGCCCGTCTTATCTCTACAGCGATAAGGGTTAGGGGTTCATGGCCATTCTCCTCCCTGCACTGGGCTCAAGACACGTGCTTCTATCACAAATCAGGGACAAGCAAACAGGCAGCTTGGGTGGCATTGCAGGGGGAAAGTGGTTGGGTGTGGAAAGGGTGAACTACTCTCAGCCATGGCTTCTCTCCTGCAAGCTGGATGAAAACAGAACTAATTTCTTCCCATCCCTGCAAGAGAATCCACCTTCTCTTTGCCCCATGGTAGCTCCCCAAACAGCTTTAGGAACACAGGGAGCTGCCATGGGCATCCACAGAATTGTTTGCAGGGGGGGCAAAGCTGGTGTTTGATTGTAATTGACACACATGGCAGTCGCTGCGGGACACAGCTGTGCGTTCCCCTTGCGTGTCCGCACACGCTTTGTTGCGTAGTCATATCCCATGACGTTTAGAAGGCTGCACAGAGTGGCAGAACATCCTGGCGACTGGTCAGCCCTCATGCAGAGGAGTGTTCCAGTTCCCCTGCACACAGGAGTGATACATCCGTCAGCGTGAGGGTCACAAGAGTCATACATCAGCGTGGGAGTCGGAGTGCCTGGTTCGAAAGGGGAGCCGAGATGCAGCGGGCAGAACGGAGACCGGATGGAGCGGAGGGGGCCAGTGGGAACCGGTCAAGTCTGGACAGACGCTCCAGAGGAAAGACGGGCGGACGTCCTGGCCGCGGGGTTGCTCTGTAAAGTAGAGTGTCCAGCAGACTGAAAGAGGCAGACATATCCTCAGAAGCGCTGTGGGTGGCAAGACCAGGCTCCAAAAGTAATTTAGCACTGGGGACACGCCATCGTTCCTGGAGCAGAATACTCAAGGTGCTGCTGAAATGGAAAATGAAATCAGCGAGGCCTCCAAAGGAGGAAGTGTTGTAATGCTGCGGGGTTTTCAGTGACTCCCACATGGAGGGAAACATGCATGTTCCAGTCACAGAACCCTAGAACCATAGAGTCATAGAACAGTAGGGTTGGAAGGCGCTTAGAAGACCATCGAGTCCAACCCCCTGCTCAGTGCAGGAATCCAAGTCAGAGCTTCCCTGACAGGTGGCTGTCCAGCCTCGTCACGAATGCCTCCAGTGTGGGAGAGCCGCCCGCCTCCCCAGGTCATTGGTCCCCTTGTCGTATTGATCTAACAGTCAGGACGCTCATCTTCATCTTCGCAGGGATGGTAACACGTTGAGCTTTACATCACCCTCACAGGGTGGGAAGATATGGTGATTCAGTCATCTTTATGGACTCTGGACATCCCCTCCGCCTCCACGTTGGCTCTTCCCTTGATATGGGTCACCCAGAAAGCGTAGTCTGGCAGCGCCAAACTCCACCGCAACAGCGCTACATCAACCCACTGGGGGAGGTGATCCAGAGGTACAGACTGCAGGGTCGCCAATATGCGGGTGTCACCCAGGTCCTCTCTCCTGTTCATCCAGTCCAGGTGAGGCAGGGGATGTGCTGAACCTGTGCCTGGCTGCAGAAATAGACGGGATGAGTGCCAATCAACGGAGACTCAATCCAGATACGACAGAGGTTCTGTTAGCGGGTGGTTCTTCTGCCCAGTTGAGTGATATTCACCTGTGCTGGGGGGGCTGCGCTCCTCTTAACCGATCAGGTCTGTAGTTTGAGGGTGCCCTTCGATCCAGCACTGTCATCGGAGGCACAGGTGGCCAGGGGAGTGACGGGCGCCACACCTCGGGGCGGGTTGTCTGAGCAGGGGTGCACCTTCCCCCTCTCAGACGAGAACAGGCAACAGGCCAATCTGCTGAGGACTTCATAGAGCCTTTACCAAGGCCTTTCTCTCTTGCCAGCAAAGTACGTTTCTCACAGTACAGAAAGAAGCATCCCTTGTCAAGTAGGAGGCACGCAGTGTGAAAAGCAACCACTGTGCATTACTCCAGCTTCTGTCAATAGCAAGATTTGTGGCCTTCACTGTTTGTGAATACAGCTGTGAGAACCAACCCTGAAAGTGTGACAATTGCCAACTCTCTAGCAAATCGGTGTTCTTGTGCTGTTAATTCCTGCATTCAGTCCTGCATATCTCTGGGGTTTAGACTGCCCTTTCATGTCTCATGAAGTACCCCTTGCTGATACAGACGGAATGTGGGGCCCAAGCCGCGGTGCATTTTCAAGCACGTGGCAACACAGGCAGTCCCCAGCCCACACCTCTCCCCCTTCTCAGTGACTTGGCCAGGCATCGCATCGTGATCTTTGCACGGGAGAAGCGGCTGCTGTTGCAGCGGTCAGGGGGACGCAGAGGACCATGCATGCCCTCAGCTGACCCTGAGGGAAGGCATTCGATGACGCAGAGGAGAAAGAAGGTTCGCACCCCCAAAAGGCAGGAGCCGTAGGCACAAAGGCAGATATAAACGCACTTCACTAAAGCAAAACAGAAGCAAAGTTACGGAGTACATTCAGCACAGTCATGTACTTAATGTGGGGGGTTGGACTCGATGGTCTTGTCGGCCCCTTCCAACCCTGCTCTTCTATGATTCTGTGGCTATCCACATGTCTGCAACTCGCCTAATTCTAGGGGTGTACGAATGGTGGACCTTCAGTGCCGCTTGACATCCGCACTTTGCGGTCAGTGCGCCATTCCGCCATTCACAAGCCCCCGGATTTCTCCTCTTTTTTTTCCGCTCCAAAAATTACAAAGATAAATCCGTACCGAGTACCGTAATTCCGGTGCCCAGCCCTCTCCCTGAGTCTGCATAACTTCCGTAAGAATCGCTATTTTTCGTAAATATTTACGTGGGGTTTTTTTTATTGAAATCCTCCGTCTCCGTTTACTTTCAGCCCAAACACTTCCTCTTGCTAGGGGCTTCCCAAATGAAGGCTGTGTGAAGTGTGCCTGAGCAATAAACTCCTTGTTTAAAGCAACAGTGTTTTAAAGAAAGAAAGAAACTTTTAAAATGACCATGACGGTCCAGGACCAGCATGGTCATTTTAAAAGGTTTTTTCTTTCTTTAAAACAGTTTTTATTTACGAAAATTCCTCAACCCTGTGCGGACGATGAAAAAAAAGCCGCATGACTGCTGGCTCCGCAGGACCTCGTGGCGCTGTTCCGCAGAGGATTCCGTGGCACGGACTGAAGGGAACTCGATCCCATTTCAGTCCGTGGCGGGATTCTCTGGCAGCCCTACCTAATTCAAACCATCGTGGCAGCTCCACCCCCAGGGAATAGCTCAACAGGTTCTACCCTCCCCCTACGCTACCACCTCCCCCACCTTTGGGGGGCTACCTTGGGCAAAAGACCTACGCTTTCTGCCCCACACACAGTGTTAGCGCCTCTCGAGATCTTGGGGCCTCCAATTAAAAATTCGGGGGAGGGGCAAGGTACATGTTCACTCAAAGGGTATCTGTCCCCCCACAAGGACCTTTGTTACATTTAAGATCCATTTAGCAAGCACTGTGGGCAACCCCCTTCAGGCCACGGGCAGATGTTCCCAGTGTGATGTGATGTTGAGCTTGTCCATTGTCTTCCTCCGCACATTCACAGGCCTGAGCCAAGTCAAATCTCCACACGGCCACAACTTGCCATCGCACCTTTGTCCTGGCTTCCACAGGACGCATTATCTGACACAGGGCCATGCGGTGCAGAAGGCAGGCTTACGTCACCCCAGCCAGCGTTCTTCCTTCCCCTCACCCAGGTGGCCGGATGTCACTCCTACCCTGGTTAGATGTCTTCCACCCTGACAGGTCAGGGTACCGCTTGGGAGGCTGCAAGCTCGGGGAGGTCTCGGTCCCCTGAACCCTCACCGGTTGGCGCTTTTTACACAAGGTGGTCAGAGGGGCCGCTGTGGAAGTGAAATTAGGAGGAAAGCGCCGGTGATTTCCAGCCAGCGCCAGGGGGGACAGAACCTGCTCTTCATAGTTGGCAGGGGCCATTGCTGGACGGCCTCTACTTTGGCCTCCACAGGCTTCGAATTTCCACTCCTGGCCTGATGCCTCAAAGAGGTGACCTCCCCCCATCCCAACTGACCCTTGGTGGCTTTGATAGTCAGCCCACTTCTTGCAGGCGCTTCGCCTCTTGTCTCACCAGACCCACGTGGCCTCCCAGGTCGGACTACAAATGGCAACGTCGCCTAGGTAGGCGCGGGCCCAGCCCCTCGGTCCATTCACCAGCCCATCAATGACCTTGCGAACGGTCTCTCACGCTCCCGGCACGCCGGACGGAAGCCCTGTGCAGGAACTCGTGGGTAATAACCAGCACAGCTGGGAAGCCCAGGGGCTCTGGCTCTCTTCAGTAGCCCCCAAGCCAGCATTTCTTGCAATCCCCTGGCCACCGATTCAGCATGCTGTCCGGTAGCCCAGTAGCGGGGAGACTGAATAGGCCGATGGTCTCCGGCCAGAAAGACAACTCAAACAGAAAGACACACGGGAAATCAAACACAGCTTCTGCTTCCACCCTCATATGCTGTAGGAAAAGCCTCACCTGTTGAAGTTCTGCCTGTCATGCGCCTGGCGCAGGAGTCCTGGGCCCTCTGCCCCTGCGAGGCACTCAGCGGCGCCTTGCCTTTGTGAGGCCCTCGGCTGGAGGCCGGCTGGAGCCGAATGGCGCCCGAGGCCTCGCAGTGCTGAGGCAAGAGGCAGCCGGGCGGAGGCGAGGAGGCGGAGGCGAGGAGGCGGAGGCCGCTCTCGGAGGACTGCCCAGCAGCCGAGGCCTGTGTGGGGAGCAGGTCGGCCCGCCTCAGAGGCACGAGCGGGCCTTCCACGGGCGATGATGGCCCTCTGTTCCCCAGACCTGTCTCCTCCCCTCGGGGTGGGGGACATTTACCCGGCACGGGCGGAAGCCCTTCTCGGCTCCTTCCAGGGTCAGAGGCAGAAAGGGCGGGGGGCACGGAGCAGCCTTGGTGTGTCCCCCTCCCTCCTCCACGCAGCCACTCCTTCTGTTAAGAGTCGGGGAGACGAATAAAGTCCAAAGGTTTCCCCCTAAACTGGCACGCCAGCCAGCCCCTGCTTTGCTCGTGAACGGGGCAGGAGCAGGAAGGAGAAAGACGGCCGCTCTCCTTCCTCCGCCTTAGAATCTCGCACGGAGGGCATCAGCCACACGTGAGGGGAGAGTGCCTGTGGGCATGCGCAGAGTACTATCCCCCGCCACGGAACCACTTTGGCCAGCTCCCAAAGGCAAAGGGCGCCGCTCTCGGGCAAGCTTGAGTTCCTCGCTCGTCTACGGTTACAAGTTCAGTGCTTGGGACTGAGTGTGTAAAATAGGACACCCGGGGCGGCGAGGTGGCCCCCCAGTTCTGAAGTGCCAGGAGAAGATGCAGACTTAGCACCTCTCTTGAGACCAGCCTGAAGCACCCCTCTCTGCCCTTCCCTCCACTTTGCATTTCAATGAAGAAATTTATTTATTTATGTTTATTTATTAAATTTCTTAAGCACCCATCTGGCTGGTCACCCAGCCACTCTGGGCAATGTACAACATTAAAACAGTTCAAAACAATTAAATTCAACATTAAAAACATCACTTTTCTAAAATTACCCTAAACCACCCCAAACGCCTGCCTGAACAACTACGCTTTTAATGCATGGCGGAAGCTCATTAAGGGGGGCCATGGTGGAGTTCCCTAGGGAGGGAGTTCCACAGAGTGGGGGCCACCACAGAGAAGGCCCTCTCCCTTGTCCTCACCAGCCTTGTCCTCACCTCATCAGTCCTGGCTGATGGGACAGAGAGAAGGCCATCCGAGGCTGATCCTGTTGAGCGGCCTGTCTGGTGTTGCTGGAGGTGCTCCTTGAGATAGGCTGGGCCGGAACCGTATAGGGTTTTCAAGGTCAAAACCAACACCTTGAATGTGGCCCGGAAAACAACTGGTAACCACTGCAGCTCCTTCAGCACTGTGATCTCGCCAGCGGCTGCCTTTAATCAGGCGAGCCGCTGCATTCTGTATCAGCTGCAGCTTCCGAACCTTCTTCAAGGGTAACCCCACCTAGACCGCATTGCAGTAGTCTAAACGAGAGGAGACCAGGGCATGTACTACCGATGGGAGCAGATGGTCGGGAAAGAAGGGGCGCAGCCGCCGTATCAGATGGAGTTTGTACAGCGCTGTCCAGCTCACAGCTGACCCCTGAGCCTCCATGGACAGCTGGGAGTCAAAAATGACCCCCAGGCTGCGGACCTGGTCTTTCAAGGGTAGCCGTAGCCCATTCGACACCAGGTCAACATCCCCCAGCCTCCTCTTGTCTCCCACCAAAAGTACCTCGGTCTTGTCAGGGTTCAGCTTATTCCTCCCCATCCAGCCACTCACCGTCTGCAGACATTTGGACGGGGATTCTACGGCCAACTTGGTGAAGATTTGAACGGGGGGCAGAGCTGTGTGTCATCTGCATACTAAGGGCACTGCACCCCAAACCTCCTGATGATAGCCCCCAGCAGCGTCATACAGATGTGAAACAGCATCGGGGAGAGGATGGAACTCTGTGGCACCCCACAAGTCAGTGGCCATGGATCCGAAACCTCCTCCCCCAGTGCTACCCTGTGGTACCTGCCGGAGAGGAAGGACCAGAACCACCATAATACGGTGTCTCCAATGCCCTGCCCCTCCAGGCGGTCCAGGAGGATACCGTGGTCAACGGTATCAAAAGCCGCTGCGAAGTCGAGGAGAACAAGGAAGGAGCATTCGCCCTTATCCAGAGCCCTCCTCACATCATCCAGCAAGGCGACCAAGGCCTTTTCTGTCCCATGCCCAGGCCTGAATCCCGGCTGAAATGCATCCAGATAATCGGCCTTTTCCAAGTGTGCCTTCAACTGCAGCGCCATCACCCGCTCAATCACCTTGCCCCAAACTGGCAGATTCGAGACTGGGCAAAAGTTGTTCAGAACTTGGGGATCCAAGGAGGGCTTCTTTAAGAGCGGTCTTATCACTGCGTCCTTGAGGGCTGATGGCATCACTGCCTCCTCAAGGGAGGCGTTCATCACCGCCCTGATCCCCTCACCCAGCCTCTCTCCGCAGCTCATAATGAGCCAAGATGGGCAAGGAGCAAGGATACAGGTGGTCGGCCTTACAGATGAAAGCACCTTGTCCACTTCCTCAGAAGGAAGAAGCTGGAACCGATCCCACAAAACCGGTTTGCCACAGACCGCCTCTCGCTCACTAACTGTATGCACAGCGCACGGAGTAACACTCCTAATCCGATCACTTTCATCCACAAAGCGCCTTGCCAAGGCCTCACAGCAGGAGGCCTCAGAATGCTCCAGCAGTTCTGGAGCAACTGGACCGACCAGGCTCCGGACCACTTGGAACAGCCTCCTGGGACAGCACTCTGCAGACGCGATAGAGGCAGCATAACATTCCGTCTTTGCTGCCTTCACCGCCACGTGATAGGCTGAAGATACAGCTGTAGCCCGTGTCCGATCGCCTTTGGAGCGAGACGTCCGCCACCGGCGCTCTGGCCGTCTCACCTCCTCTTTCAGCTCGTAACTGCGGATTGAGGCATGGTGCAGCCCGAGCCCTGTGTGTTTGTTTCTTTATGAAAAGTATTCATTCACATTCCATTTTTTAAAAAATGCTCAAGGTCTTCAAGTTTTGTAAAACAACAACAACAACAACACACGCACCTTTCCTCAATATTAAGATTACGACTTTGTGAACAGACCACTGTTAAAGAAGCCCTCCTTGGGTCCCCGAGATGTGAACAACTCTCGCTCGGTCTCGAATCTGCTGTTTGGGGGCAAGGGGATTAAGCCGATGGTGGCGTTGCAGTTGCAGGCACACTTGGAAGAAGCTGATTATCTGGATCCATTTCAATCGGGCTTCAGGCCTGGGCATGGGACAGGAACGGTCTTGGTCGCCTTGGCGGATGATATGGGGAGAGCTCTGGATAGGGGAGAATGCTCCTTCCTTGTTCTCCTCCATCTCTCAGTGGCTTTTGGTACTGTTGAACATGGTATCCCCCTGGACGGGTAGGGCATAGGGGACACCATATTACAATGGTTTCGTTCCTTCGTCTCTGGCAGGTACCAGAAGGTAGCACTGGGAGAGGAGGTTTCGGACCCTTGGTGTCAAGGGCTCCTTGGAGGCCTCTCTCAGTCTAATCCAGTAGCCAAGTCCAGACACAGACAAAGGGATTCCTTTCAAAGCTTTATTCTTCTTTTACAACTTAACAACTCTACAGGTAGCAACTAGATCTGAGCAGCAGAGTACCTATGCCCTAAGTTGAAACAGTTGGTCCCCGTTTGAAAGGGAATTACTGGCAGACCCCTGAAATTAAGGACTGGGGAGAGTCCCTCCCCTTTTCCCTTGGATCCTCTGGGCGCAGCCCTTGTTTGCGCGCCAACCGGGCACTGCGCCTCCTTTCCGCGCCCTCCATCTGGCGCCGCTCTCTGCGTCTGCGTCGCGCATCCACCAAGTCTGCTATCTGTGCTCGGTCACTCCCTGGACTGCTTTCTAATCTAGGAATGCCGGTGGGAGGAATCTCCGTCAGCTGTGGGCCCTGGGAAAGAGGAGCGTGCTCCTCTCCCAGGAGCGACTGCTCTTCCTCCGAATCAGAACTACTCTGGGATTCTATGGGCTCAGTGTCCACCCTGACATTTGGCTGCTCGCTTGCAGGCTGCCACAGGGTTCTATTCTCTCCCCAATGTCATTTAACATCTATGTGAAGCTGCTGGGGGCTATCATCAGGAGGTTTGGGGTGCAATGTCAGCAATATGCAGATGATACGCAACTCTGCCTCTCATTTAAATCCTTGCCAAGGTTGGCTGTAGAAACCCTGTCCAAGTGTCTGGAGTCAATGAGTGGCTGGATGGAAAGGACCAAGCTGAAACTGAACCCCGACAAAACCGAAGTACTTTTTGTGGGAGACAAGGGGACATTGGGGGAGGTTGACCTGGTGTTCAATGGGGTGTGACTGCCCCTGAAAGACCAGATCCATAGTCTGGGGGTTATTTTAGACTCCCAGTTGTCCATGGAGGCTCAGGTGTCAGCCCTGAGCTGGACAGCGCTGTACCAACACCATCTGATATGGCGGCTGCACCCCTATCTCCCTAACCATCTGCTCCCATCAGTAGTTCATGCCCTGGTCTCCTCTCACCTAGACTACTGTAATGCACTGTATGTGGGGTTGCCCTTGAAGACAGTTCGGAAGTTGCAGCTGGTGCAGAATGTGGCGGCCCAGCTAATTAACATCGGGAAGATCACATCACTCCAGTGCTGAAGGAGTTGCACTGGTTACCAGTTGTTTTCTGGGCCCGATTCAAGGTGTTGGCATTGACCTTTAAAACCCTATATGGGTCTGGCCCAATCTATCTTACGGAGCACCTCCAACAACACCAGAGATGCCACTCAATGAGATCTGCCTCGGTAGGCCTTCCGTCTGTCCCACCAGCCAGGACAGCTAGGCTGGTGAGGACTAGGGATAGGGCCTTTTCTGTGGTGGCCCCCACTCTGTGGAATTCCCTCCCTCGTGACCTCCGCCATGCACCCTCTTTGATGAGCTTCCTCCAGGCTTCGAAAACCTGGCTGTTCAGGTGCGCATTTGGGGTTGGTTAGGGGGTTGGGGTTTTTTTTAGAGCAATGTTGTTTTGTTCAGTTGATGATGTAAATTTGTTGTATTTTGTGTTGTTATTTGTATTGTACGCTGCCTAGAGTGGCCGGGTAGCTGGCCAGATGGGCGGCTAATAAATAAAATAAATACATAAAATATGAAGACCATTTTAAAGACTACTTTTATAATATCGCTGGCTATTCCCTTTTCCCCACGAAAGAAAAAATGAAGCATATCTATCATTCTGTTTCTTCCAAAATCACACCTGCACCAGAAGCCCTCTGGGTGGCCCTGCAAAGCTGACCAGGGGGTTGGGGCAACAAAGGCACTCCTTGCCCAGGGCGCTATTTATCCTGGGCCGGCCCTGGATCTGCACATCATTTACTTGACTTTACTTCTGGCTTTCTGAGGAACGCTGGCAAACCCTGAAGTGGCTGATGAGACTGGAAGGAAAGACGGCATATGGGCGTGGCGAAGACAAAGCAGGAGTTCAGTAGGGGTTGCTGACTTTTGAAGTGCCTTTTCCTCCTGCTGACAGCTGCACCACTGCTGCCTTTCCAGCATTTTTATTCAATCCAGAGTAAACAAACACTGGGCCAAAGTGGAGAGCAAAAGCCTGAGTCGGCTTGCCATCTTGGCTTCTGGGTGCCCAGGCAGCAAACTCTGTAGCCCCTCCAGGAAGGGGCAGGTGGAAACAGTCAGCACAGCTGGCTCAGGACCTGGGGGCCCGGTCCTGCAGGGACTGGGGGTCCGCCAGGCAGCAGGCCACAGGGAAGGACTGGTGGTGGTGGCGGCGGCGGCGGCGGCGGCGGCGGCAGGCCCAGCTGCAGTACATTAAATTAAGCACAAGATGGAAAACATCCCAGACCTGCTGGTGCTTCGTTTCCAAGGATGTTTGGGGGAGAGGATTGCTGCACTAGCAGCCCCATCACGACTGCAGGACCACGTCCGTGTGGCTGAAGATTGTCCGGTTCCTGGACTCAGCGAATTCCAGGTCTGAGGGTGAGCAGCCTCCCCCGCCCCCCTTCTCCTCAGGTCGCCTGTCGGTCTCCCGTTTTGCAAAGGAGGGGAAACCTTCCCTGCTGCGAGGGGTCTTGCCACAGCATTGGCAGCAGGTGATGCACGAGAAGGAGCGACACTGGTGCTGCGGCTGCTGGGCAGGCGGGGAGGCGGCGTGGGCAAGGGGCTGCTCCCCCGGTGTGCTGCGGGGCCACCGGGGTGTCTGCTGGGGTAGCAAGGAGGTCCGGGGCCAGCCTGCCTTCCCGTTGCCACAGGAGGACCTGCCCATGCGGTCACTCCCTGGACAGAACTTTCTCCGCAAACACCGCGCTCTCCAAGGGAGCTGGTTCCCGCATTTTGGGAGGGGAGGGGGCCGTGGCTCCGTGGCGGAGCACCTGGTTTGCATGCGGAAGGGGCCAGGTTCAGTCCCCGGCCTCTCCAGGGAGGGCCGGAATCCCCTGCCTGGAACCCTGGAGAGCCACTGCTGCCAGTCAGCCTCGACAGCACCGGGCTAGGTGGCCCCAGGGTTTGACCCGGGATAAGACAGCGTCCTATGTCCCATTTCAGGCACCCGTCTTCAAAGGGGGGCTCATCTAATTCTCTGCAGGGCTGAAAGCGGGGGGGGGCTCTCGGGGATCGGGTGAGGGGAGGGCAGGCATTGTGAGGGCACTTGTGTTCCAGGGGCACGGGCTAAGCAGAGGCTGAAACCCCGTGTTCGCCCCCCGCGAAATGGGCACGGAACGGAGCACCTACCTGCTGCCGTCCACGCTGCATTGCGAATGGCGGCCGCAGACGTCTTCCATATAGACGTGATAGGCTACGTAAATAATTACGTAGCCTATCACGGCTAACGCAGGGAAGCCATTTGCGTCCCTGTGGAAGCCGTGATAGGCTGTGTAAGTATTTATGTAGCCTATGACGGAAAAAAAAGGGAACGCAAATGGCGGCGGCTATGGCGGCCACCATTTGCGTTCCCTTTTTTTTTGCCGTGATACCCTACGTAAATATTTACATAGGCTATTACAGAAAAAAAAAAAGAACGCAAATGGCGTAGTGGCCACCATTTGCGTTCCTTTTTTTTTTTTTTACCGTAATAGGTTACGTAAATATTTACGTAGCCTATTACTGTAAAAAAAAAAAAGGAACGCCAATGGTGGCCACTACGCCATTTGCGTTCTTTTCTTTTCTGTAATAGCCTATGTAAATATCACGGCAAAAAAAAAAAGGGAACGCAAGTGGCAGCTGCTGTAGCCGCTGCCATTTGCGTTCAGTATTTTTTTTTTTTTGCTGTGGTAGGCTACGTAAATATTTACGTAGCCTATCACGGCTATATGGAAGAAGTCCCAACATATAGGGACACAAATGGCGGTGGCTACGGCAGCTGCCATTTGCGTCCCTGCAGGCTATCCACCGGCCGGATGTCCGGCTGCAGGCAGCCCCGGAGGACAGCTCTGCGGAATCTCCGTGGAGTGGAGCCGGCTGGAGAGAATTTTGGGGGGAGGGATGGAGCGCCTCCCCCCCACCGCGAATGCCACCCTTCGAAAAGGTAAGTGACTTTCGTACATCCCTACCTCTCTCATAGGGGAGATGCTCCAGCCCCTTCATCATGTTAGTTGCCCTTTTCTGCATGTCTTCCAGCTCTGCAATATCTTTTTTTTAGCCGTGGTGACTAGGGATGTACGAAAGTAAATATTGGGGGGGGGGGATTACACCACATACCCCATGTTGAGCTCCCTGCATGAGAGGCGAAATATGTAATCAGTAAGCAAAACACTACCATCCCCAACAAATATTTAGAAAAGTAAATATTTATGTAGGCTAGAACGGTGAAAAATAAAGGAACGCAAATAGAGCCCACTACGCTATTTGCGTTCCCCTTTTTTCGCCGTTTTATCTTACGTAAATATTTACGTAAGATAAATCGGCGAAAAATAGGGAACGCAAATGGCGGCTGCAGTAGCCGCCGCCATTTGCGCACACTGTGGGTTTTTTGTAAATTCTTACGTAGCCTATCACAGCTGCAAGGATGGCAATGGTGGTGGCAGAAGCCCAGCCGCAGCCGGCCAGGAGACCATCCGCCGCTGGAGCCGCCGCTGGAACCGCTGCCGCTGCCGCTGCCAAATCTGCCGCAGCCGCCCCAGGTAGGTGCCATCCCGGGGGGATTCCGCTGGGGGGCGGGGGGCAGGAGGCTGTTCCGCCACGGATTTCGGGGGGCTGAATGCACTGGCACTCACTCACTGAAATTCGCGGCGAAATTCTCCGCCATCCCTACTTGTTACCAGACAGGGAAATGGAGGTTGCAGGGGAGCGCTGCCTCCAAAGCTTCCCCCGATCTAAATAAGAGAATAATGGCAGCCAGTTCTAACTGGGATTCTACTTGGTGACACAAACTCTTTCCTACCCGTGCTCAAATATGGCCTGGTATCTTGTGCTTGCTGAATCGTTCCCCTGTTTTTCGGTGCTGGCTCCCTTTGTCTGACGGTTGCCATGCTCCCAGTGGGAATATTAGGGTGTTGGAAGTGTTGCCATATGTCCTTGGAAGGCCCGCTAAACAAGAGCCATCTTGCTCCAACAGGGAGGGGATGAAGATGTCTACGGTGAAGTACGGCATGAGGCGTCTGCCGATGACATGGAAGGAGATGAGGCGGTTCTTCGCTGCACCCTTTCAGCCCATGTGAGTCATCCAGAGGGAAACAGGGAGCTTTTGCCATTTTGTAGGAGGGGGGCTGACAACAGTAGCTGTCAGGATAGGGAGCGGTCAGCATAACTTGGGCATCTTGAACGCCTCCAGTGGGAGAGCCCCCCAGGTCCCCAGGTCATTGGTTCCATTGTCGTATTGCTCGAACAGTCAGGACGTTTTTCCTGATGTCCAGCCGGAATCTGGCTTGCTGTCACTTGACCCCGTTATTCCTTGCCCTGCACTCTGGCATGGTCAAGATGAGATCCTGGCCTTCCCCTCTGTGGCAACCTTTCAAGTACTTGAAGAGCGTCATCCTATCTCCTCTCAGGGTGTTTCTACATTAAGCAAAGGACCTGCAAAAGTCCACATACTTTCCGGAGCTTCCTGCTTCCGCTTTCTTTGCAGGATTCGGAAGGGCTCCTTTACGGCAATGGCGGCCGTATCGCTGGCGCTCCAGAGCTGGCGGTGGGCAAGATCTGGCCAGCAAGGACTTCGATGGGAGGCGGACATAAGGACTTCGCCCAGAAAATGCGGAGTTCCAGGGTCCCCCCATCCCTTCGCAGCTGCGCAGTTACAGAGGCACAGAGGGGCATTTTCATCTATTTATCACACTTCCGCACAGTTTTGCAGCTTTGTGTCTTTGCAACGGTTGTGGACTCAGCACCCAAGGGCGGGGGGGGCGTCTTGGGGAAGGACCAACATCGTTCCAGCAACCATTTCGGAGCGATGGCTAGGCACGTAGTGCTCACGCTTGTGCGTGCGAACCATCACGAGGGTCTCGGGCTGGCGACCTTACAAACGGATGGTGCGGAAATGAAGGAGCACAGAACACCCACTTTTTAGCTGAAAGGGACGGAAAGACACAGCAGAGCCCCTCAGACACAAAACAGCCACTGAAGTGCCGCTCCCCCACACTCACGGGACTGCAGAGCTGCGCGTTTCAGTATAATGGCAAAAACGGGGGCACGGCGAGGCTGTGCAGTACATCACGAGTGTACCGCAGGGCCTGCTGACTCAAAGCCACATCGCTGCGCTGTTGCGACGGGGCTGGGGGTCAAAGCGGTGCCATATAGATGGGGCCCGGAAGGAGAAGCGGATGGAGGATTGCCCGGATTCTTTGAAGGGATCGGCTTTGGTGTGCTTTGGTCTGCGCGGGGCTCCATGAGTGAGTGCGACGCAGGAGTATAAGTTGCTTCACAGAACATATTTCCAGGTGGGGGGCGTTGGAGTGAACGTGACCTGACTGGCAGGGGCTGCTCAACCAATAAGAGAGGCTTCCCCCACCATCCAGACTCCCCCCCCCCCCGCTTCTCCTTTGATAAAATCACTCTCCTTCTGTCTCCCCCACACACATTACTTACTCTCTGGTCCAGTGCTCTGTTCCTGCAGGAGCCAGCCAGATGCCTCTGAGAAACCCACAAGCAGGACATGGCACAATAGCTCCCTCATTGTTCCTCAGCTCGGGTATTCAGGGGCAACTGGCTCTGATCCTGGAGGCATATAGGGTCATCATGACTAACCACCATGGATAGCCTCACCCTCTACTAGGCACGATGAACCTAGCACTGCCCCTAGAATGTGGAAATGGATCTGGAAAATTAACTTCCCAGAGGCTTACCGAGGGATATCTAGGGAGTCTATGGCAACGGTGACATGTGTACTTGGGACTTTCCCATATGCTACATGGTGCTATTTCTTTGTTAGCCCCCCCCCCCTCCAATTTAATGCAATGCAGGAATCAAAAAGATACCAGCAATAAAGGTAATAGGCATGCCAGCAACTGGACCCGGCCATACCTGGTGCCTGCTATTCACATTCACTAACTTGGACTCCGGAAAACTGAGGGCAGAACGTGTTAGTCCGCCAGTCCAGCGAGAGCCAAAAGGGACTTCACGTGACTATGTTTGAAGCATCTCGGCATCTCAGACCAGGCCTTCCGCTCTGGAGGTCAAGGTGAAGGTCACTCATTGCTGGACAGACAGACGAAGGGCGCCTGGGAAGATGGGTTTTCTACCAGGCAGAGTGAGTCACTGAGCACCTCTACACCAGCCCCAAATCCTGCATTCAAAACGGGGCGTTCTGCTTCCATTCCAAAGGCAGGATCCCAGCAGACTCCCTTTACACGCGCTTCCCTTTCCCCCTCCCCTCCCGCTCCCCCGATCTGAGTCTTCCCTGTGTTTCATGATCTCGCTCCTCTTCCAGCGGCTTTTCCTTTTTCACGGAGGAAACTCAAGCGGAGCACAAGCGGGTGATGTGAGAGCTCATTATCTCCGATCTATTTCGAAGTGGAATATCGGCCATTGGGTGCAGGAGAGGCCGTGAGTGAGCAATCTCAGGAGCGGGAGAAAAGCTCCGTGTGAAGACCCACGCCCTCTCTTCCCTGCCCAGCTCTGTTCTGGGCGGCAGCCCTGGGTCTGCTCTTCCGCCACACCTTCCGCCGTGACATCACCTTTCATCATCGTGTTCCGCTCTGGATATGCTCCTCCCCCCACCATCCCTTGGTTGCCATAGGGACGGCAAGGAACTATTTTGCATCATCGCGATTCTCTTGCCTATTCCCTACCGGACGTTCGATCGGTTAGGAGTGTCGGAATTCGTCTCTCCATCCATTAGCCAAGGAGTTTCTCCAGTCGCCTTATCTGGGTATTTTCTGGCATCATGGCAGGTAGGATATTCGTCCGTCTGGGTGTTCAGAAGGATCCTTGCTTTTCCATGGGGCTGATGGAGACAACAGCTGTGAGGTGATGGGACCACAGTTGGGGAAGGGATAAAGTCTTTGGGCGGGATAGAGCAGGTAAAATGCAGGGATGAGGAAACGGAGATAAGGTAAGGCAAGAAGGAGCAAGGAGCCTGCAAGTCCACAGCCACAATGCAGGGCACAATCCAGCAAAATCAGTCACAACTCCGTCCCGGCCGTGCCAGCGAGGCTTTGGTTAGCCACGCTTCAGGATAGCCCCCCGCCAGTCTCCCCCCCAGCCCCTTCCGCTCAGGCCAACCGCCAGTCCCTTTGGACTCCCGCTTGCATCATAACATTCTCTGGCCTGGTAGAATCCTGGGGTCGCCATGGGGACAGCCGCCAACCAGTCCGGCAGCCCTCGTGAGCATGCGGCACCAGCAGGAGGAACGTCGTGCCGAAGGTGCTGCAGAGGTCTGCAGGCCAGAACAGGAGCGTCCCAGCGAGACAAGTGGGGCGCGGGAGGGGCCTGCTTTGAAGCGTACCGCAGCCGGGAACTCCCTCACGGGCCGTAGGGGAAGCACCCTTCCTCGACCCTTCATCCTCCTGCCAGCTGCAGAATCCTCATATCGGCCTGCTTTATGGCTGCGTGTCAGGGACACCGGGACCACGTATGTGAGCACTCAGGACCGCCGAAGTCTGTTCACTGGGCCTGAAGGGCTGACGGGTGCTGAGGCGGCCCAGGCGGTGCAGTGGTTAATGCCCCGCCCCCTTGCTTTGTGTTGCAGATCGGGCCCCGAATCCACGGCCACGGGGAGGCTCGAGCCGCCAGCCCCGGAGCACCCCAGAGGGGACTGCCAGCTCTCCGCCCTGCGCCCCCGGAGCCTCCGCACCAGGCCTGAGTGCCGCTGGGCCGCAGCCTCCCGCCCCGGCTCTGCCTCCCCAGCCGGACCCAGGGAGTGCCAGCACCCACAGCTGCCCGTCCCCGGAAACAGTTCAGCTGCAGGGAGGTCGGGGGAGCCAGGATCACGCGCAGACGCCCAGCTCAGCAGCGCTTTCTCCTCCCCTCCATGGGTGGGCTGCAGCTGGCCAGTTCCCCGGGCCTCTCCGTGGGCCACTGGCATCCCAGTTCAGAAGCCTTCCCACTGCCAGCCCCATGGAGCAGCTGTATGCCCACTCCCACCTCCAGCCGGTGGCCAGCCTGCAGCGGGTGCAGGGGCCACCTGCCAGGCAAGGACAGGTCCGGCAAACCCCTTTCCGGGATGGGGCTGGCCTCTGCCTGTACCGCCGTGCCACATTGGCGCCCATGCCGCAGGGAGGCAGGAATCCCCCTGCACAGACAGGCAGCGATGTCCCTGGGCCACCAGAGCCGAGCGACAACGTGGTCCTCCAAGAGGTGGAGCCACAAACCACCGTGACACCAGCTCCAGCCAGCGGGTCTTCCACGGCACCATCGAGACCCGGCATTCTCAAAGCCTCCAAAGCAGGCTCCAAAGGTATGTGCTGATCTTTGCAGAAAGGGGTGGTTCGCGTTTGGTGATTTATTATGACGTTTCTTATCTGCCCAATGACCACTGTTCTCTGGGCAGGTTGCAGACATTTACAAGACCAAAATACCACAACCATGTAGCATACAATACAGATGCTTCAAGGGATAGAATACAATGCGATGCAGAACAACAAACACAGGAATCGATCAAAGAGCCATGAAATCCAGGACTAGGTCCTAAAACGCCTGGAAGAAAAGGGAGGTCTTTGCCTGGCACCGAAAAGATACCAACGCGGTGCCAGGCGAGCCTCTTTGGGGAGCTCCTGCCACCACGGAGAAGGCCCTCTCTCTTGTCACCACCCGTCTAGCTTCGTCTGTCGGGGCACCCACAGAGCCTCCAAAGATGACCTGGGGTCTGAGCAGGCACATAGGGGTGAAGACACAGAATCATAGAATAGTAGGGTTGGAAGGGGTCTACACGGCCATCGAGTCCAACCCCCCGTTCAATGCAGGAATCCAAGTCAGAGCATCCCCAGCAGGTGGCTGTCCAGCCTCATCTTGAATGCCGCCAGTGTGGGAGAGCCCACTACCTGCCCAGCTCATTGGTTCCATTGTCGTATTGCTCCTGATGTTCAGCCGGAATCTGGCTTCCTGTAACTTGAGCCCATTATTCCGTGTCCTGCCTTCTGGGATACTTCTAGATACTCAGCCAAGCTGTCGAGGGCTTCACAGGTCAACACCAACACTTGGCCAGGCCATCTCTGTCCAGATCGGGTCACAGTTGGTATATCAGCTCCATGCCCCCCTTGCCACGTGGCAAGTCGTCCGTATCTTACTCTCAGTGTTTCTCCATTCCTATCTTTCCCTGGCAGGCACCACCCTTGGGGAAAAGCATGTCTCCTGGGCTTACAACCTCCAGGGAGCTCCTGCTCAGCCTAGAACCACGGAGAACCCCAATAGCAGCCAGCATCTCCCTGGCATGTTTCAGGCATCTTTTGCCCCTGCCTCGTCCAACGAATGCTCTGAAGGCTCCGCTTCTTCTGGGAGTGTCCCAACCAGCCACAGAGGATTCCGACGTGAGTATTGCACAGCCTGCACCTGGGCCACGGGCTTCCTTTATCATAGGGCATGGCTGGTCTGGAGGTCCAAGCCTGAACAGCCCGCCATGGCCAATCATCCCTTTTGCTCTGTTCCTATTTTTCAGCGGCAAGCACCTCTGTTGGGAAAGAGCATGAGTCCCGCGGTCACCACCTCCAGGGAGTTCCTCCTCAAAGCCAAACTGGGGAGAATCCAGCCAGCAGCTGCCAGATCTCGGTCACGTTTGGGATGCCTCTGGTCCCTGCTTCACCCACCGAATGCGCTGCAGGACCGGCTTCTTCCAGGAACGTCCCAACCACCGACCCCGGACTGCAAGGTGATTGTTGAGCAAACTAGGGGCTGAGCTCCATGAACGTGTTTTCCTGGCCTTGTAATGCCTGGCTCACCGGCATGTCACACGAGGTACACCCCAAACCTTCCTCCTCCTCATGCGATTTCTCCGTCGACAGTGTTGTTTTCCAAACTCCCATGACGACGTTTTTTCTGGTGCTTGAGATTTTCATGTGCTACATGTGTGTTCCAGCTAGGGATGTATGGAGTTTGTAAAATCTGCGTCGTCTGTATTTCACAAGTTGTGAGGTGCCTTCCGTTCTGTCGGCCGCTCGCGGCCAGAATTGGATTTGTTCCCCATTTCCCAAGTTTGCACAAATGCATACTTGTGCAAATGCACAAATCCCTCCAAAATGTGTAAATTCCCCCCAAATGCACATTTTCATGCTTTCCCCTGTGGGGGAAATGGGCATTTTCAGCCAGTGTTTTTTCTTTTACGGATTTCTCCGGCATCCCTCGTTCCAGCCAAGCTGTAGCGGAACTCTTGCCAGCAGGAGCAGCCGGTAGTGCAGCAGCAAATTCAGAAGTGCAGGGTCCCTTCAGAATGGCCACAGCCACGCCCCTCACAGCCACGCCCCCTCCTGGGATGATGCCACCTTGGAGGATTCTGCAATACAAAGGAGCTTTCAGTCACTTCCTTGGTTTGGAGTATCTGGTCAGAGTAATTCAGAATTATTAAAAGGTCCATTTGCAAAGAAAACGCACACACAAAGTAATGTCCAGCACCTTGCGAGAAAGTATTATTTGGTTAGTCCCTTTTAATTCAAGGAACATGTAATAATACTAATACTAAAAATGACGCAATCATCGCATATTAATGATGAATGATTATCATTAGGAAGAGCCACTGCAAGCAGGTGTGAAGCAAATCCCCGTGAAAAGAAATGGAACGTCGTCCGCGGTGACCCACAACTCCTTTAAGGCTGCAATCCTGTACACACTTATCTGGAAGTAAATCCCATTGAACACAATGTTACTTACTTCCAAATGGACAAGTAGGATAGCCCTGCAGTCCCACTACAGACCACTCCTTCTTTTCCCACGACAGTATCCCGGGGTGGGCTGGTGGAGAGGCGGCCTTCGGCCCAAGACCTCTCCAGGCTGTTCCTGGAGGGATCGTGAATACTGTTCCAATTCGGTGGATATGTTCCATTTCATGCCTGCCTCATGCCCCGTTTTTTCTCTTGGTCATCACCTTTGCTGCTATCTACGTTTCTCATGGAAGGTTCAGGGTTTTCTGACTGTGCCCTTCGCTGTAGTCTCTGTCTCCTGATGTGGGCTGTTCCCTCGATGGTGAGCAGGGAGCAGGACATGGGGCTCTGCTTTGGGTTGCTCTTTCATCTCCTGTCGGAGTGGGTTCCTTCCAGACCTGCAAGTCCCTGGACTGGGCTTGAAAATTGTGAACGCTCTGCCCATCAACAGGGAGCCTGCGGCTAAGCCATACCTCTTGGAGTTCCTCTGGGAGAAGTCAGGGGAAAACAGCTCACGGTAAGTGTAACAGCTGTGTTTTTACTGGAGATATAACCAACTCACATCTCAAGGTAAGCCGGCTGAGGTCAGCCCCATGGTCAGCACCGCTTGCAGGAGGAAGGAGGAAGAAGATGGGAAGGGAGAGGGAGAAGACCAGGAGAAGGCCGGAGGACCTCCCAGGGAACCCCTCCCACCTTGCTCAGGTACATATTAGCCCTTCGAGTTCAGGTTCAGTGACTCATGGCCCTAGTCCCTCCAACATAAACTCCACTGAACACATTAGCACTTCCTTCTGAGTAAACACACCTAGGATCCTACTGTCCACCAGAGGGGTTGGGTCCAAACCCAGACCCCCTCCTGAGCCTTGAAGGACAAACTGGATGTGCAAACAAACAGCAGGTGAAAACATTTCACCGCATGATCCCCTCCTACCGCCTGCACATCGAGCCCACTAGAATCCCTCTCCCACACACAGCAAACCGCACGCGTCAGCACGAGCGACAGACCAAGGCGGCATCGGCCCCCCGCCCGCTGCTGCCGCTGCCGTGGCCAGCCCGCCGGGGACGCAGGCAGGCAAGGAGCGGGGACAGGCAGCAGTGTGGGAACACGGGGAGGAAGCTGAGGGGCTGGCTGGCTGGGGACAGTCGAGTGGCGAGGCGTGGCGTGGCGGCTGCTCTGGGGCTGGAAGGCGGAGGAGCCGAGGGCTGAGGAGGAGACTAGGGGCGCTGAGGAGAGGGAAGGGGGCTTAGGTCCCGCCACAGTGCTGACTTCCACACAGAAGGGTCCCTAGTGGAGATCCCCTCCTGGGACCAGGCGTTGCTCCTGAAACCACCCCCAGGAAGATGCCGTGCACATCCCCAATGAGATGAAGGGACGTGTTGCGTGAGCCTAATAAGAGCGTGGGGTCCATGAATACTGGGAGGTTGCTCCATTACTGACCCATGTGGAATGCTTACGTCATACAAGGTACTCCTTTCTTAAAAACACAAAACATTTAAATGCAATGCACGCCATTTCAGGCAACAAATAAAACCCTTTCACCGTAATAGGTATCAGCTGCAACCCATGAATCTCAACCAGAAAACCGCCAATGCAACAGCAGTAAATTCAGACTCCAGCAAAGGAGAAGCAGGAATGCAGCAAGTCTTCTCCTCCTTTCTAATGACTTTCTGTGAGGCCCTAGGCTGGTGGGCCTCCCCGGGAAGCGAACGAGGCGTTCGCCTGCCTTCGTTTGCGCAGAGGAAAGGAAGAACGGAAGATCTCCTTTGGTTGCAGATCACTGATTCCTCTTCATTTCATTCCAAAGGAGGCGAGGGAGTGGCGTCAGACACCCGCCAACGGGCAGATGTCCCAACATCTCTGGAGCTCCAAGACCCAGAAGAATTAAATCAGGTCCCGGCTGAGAACGCTGCGCTGAATGGTGAGTGCCAAAGATTCAGAGGGCGACTCCACACACCTGCCAAGCGGGGCTTGCTTGCGGAATGCCTGTTGGTGCACAGTCTCCCCGAGCTTTTCCCGTCGCTGTCGCAAAGGGCACTACCCCCCTGTGACACATTCCTTGGGCTTTGAGGAATGCAGCTCACCGAGGCCCTTTATTTTGGAAGAGTATTTTTTAAATCTGCAAGTGATGACCACAGATCCAGATCCATAGTCCCAAATCTCCCCTGGAATCAATCCGTTGGACCCTGTGGGTTCACGGGTCTCGTGCTGCTTTGCTCTCTTGCCCAGTCTGGAGGATGTTTCCCTCATTTCATGTCAGGTATGAAAATTGCCCCCCTCTCCAGAAATGAGGACACCCAAGGCGTACACGGGATCAACAGGCAACAGCTTTATTGACCTATCAGAATCGGCAACAGGAGAAAACAGCTTAGCCACCAGCTCACAGCCTTCCAGTACAGGCCCCTGCACCGCAGCGGAGAGCTGGGAGAACAACCCTCCTGCTCTCAACCTGGCCTGGGTGATTCCCCACCTTGCAGCCTCAGGCCCACTCCCTCCCTGCCCACGCAAGACCCGCCAGCAGCACCAATGGGAAGAGAGCCCATCAGCTGCCTTAAATACAGCAACCCCCCCCCCCCCGCAGCATGAAGGAGGTGAAAAGGAGCTCCCTGGATGCCAATTGCAAGCCCCCCCCCCCCGCCCAACGCCCTGCTTAGCCCTGGAACCAGCGACTCCCCCCATGCCACACCACCCACGGAGGGTTGGGCGAGTTGCCATGCGGAGGAATGCTCTGAGCTGGTGGGAGGCAGATCCTCCCGTGTTTCTTCCTGGTCTAGGCGGCAGGGGAAACTCCTCCCACGCTGCACGAGGGGCAGGTGGAGCCCCCTCCGAATTGTGGGAATCGGAGAATTGCTCTCACGTTCTGCCCGCAAAGTAGCAAAGGTTCCTTGTCCTGTAATCATGGGCTCCACTTTCTCTCTCTCTTTCAGGGATGGACACGGTGAATAGGCACTTAGCGGCACAGTGCCTGAAGGCCGGGGCAGCCCCGGTGGATTTGTTTCCCCGGGAGCAAAGATCAGGCCTTAGCCAGAAAAGAAAATGCCCCGATCCTCAGTCCAAAGAGGTGGGCAAACTCCCCAGGATCCCTCCAGAGCCCGGACCTCGCAGGAGCCACCCCCCTTCGAAAGCACCACCAGAGCCTCCCATGAATGGGAAAAGAAAATCAAAGTCAGCCGAAGGAGGACCTTCCCCAAAAAGGCTCCCCACAAGTCTGGACCCAGATCACTCCAGGCCCCCAAGACATCCGGGAACGGGAAGCACTTTGGTACCTGGGGAAAGTCAGGAAGGGCACAAACATGAGGGGACAAGATCTGAGCCTGTGCCATCTGGGGCGACGGGGGAAGAAACAGTCCCCCACAAGACCAAGGAGCTTGGGGAGAGTGCCCCCGTGAAGACTGCCGGGGTGGCCGAGGATGTTTCTCGGCCCCAGCACACCCCGAGGGATCGGGGCTCTGAAGAACATCAGTGTAAATATCAAGGCAAAGACCAGGCAAGGGTGAAGGCCAGTCTCCCTGGGGCGAGGGGGAAAAAGAGAGGCGCCAAGCCGGAGCCGGAGGAAGCCTGGAAGCACGTCCCCAGGCGCAACCTGGCTTTGCCCGTGGCAGAGCCTGTGCAGGGCTTCTCCCCACTGGGGCAGAGCAGAGCTCCATCCCTGCCTCTGCAGAAGCTTCCTCCAGTTCCTTCTCCCCACGCCGTTCCCCAGACGCTGCTGGCCGCGCCCGAAAGAGCTGTGCCTGCGCCTCCGCCAAGGCCACCATCGTGCTCACTGCCAAAGCCATGTCCAGCCTCACAGCCGCCACCGAGCTCTTTGCCACGGCCGCCACCGAGCTCCCTGCTGAGGCCCCTGCCAAGCTCTTTGCCGAGGCGAGTGCAGGCTTGCGTACCCAGGCCAGTGCCAACCGCTTTGCCACAGCCAGGGCAGACAACCTTGCCAAGAGTGGTGGAGATCTGCTTTCCGAAGCCAGTGCCGACCTCTGGGCCGAAGCCAGTGCCAGCCCCTTGGCCCAAGCCGCTGCCGAGCATAGTTTCCAAGCAGCTGCCCAGGTCATTGGCGAAGCCACCGCCTTGCTCAGTGACTGGGCAACAAGCAACCTCGTTGCCTCAACCGCTGCCACAATCTGTGCGCAAGCCGGTGCTGAGAACTATGCTTCACCCGGCAGTGGCGCACCCCTCTCAGCCAAAGCCACCGTCGGCTCAGTTTCCCCATGCCGACGGGTGGAGAGGGCAGGCCAGGGTGGCGGGCAGAACACCCGGTCTCCCCACCAGGCCAGCTGGTCCCACAGAAAACATCCGGAAGCCAAGCAGCACGAGCACATCCACTCTGGCGACAAGCCAGCCTCCGGGGGACGACCCTCCTGCCTCTCCACCGCACAAGGAGGACACGTCCAACCCGTAGAGGACCCCCCTGGTGGCCTGGAGGCCTCGGAGCCTGTAAGAGAAGAGCAACGGCCCATCCGAGAGATGGTGAGCGGCAAGCCCAGAGGGGCAGGAGCGGGCAGCCGCTGGACGTCGGTGGGGCGAGGGCAGCTTTCCGTGGGGCAGGAGGGAGAAGTGGACATATCCATTCGGCACGGCTGCCCTCAGCATCACCCAGAGGGCAGTTAAATGTATATAGGTGTATATATGTGTGTGTTTGTAACTGGTTAGATTAGAAGGTTGGAGCAGTTCCTGAGTTGTCTTGAAGATCACACTTGATTGCAGTATGTTATATACCACTATAAAATATTTCTAGCTGATTTAATGGTTTATACTTGTCATATTATTTTATTTGGTTGCTTATTTACTATATCACAGGCATAAAATAATTTGCTATTTTTTAATTTTAATACTGTCCCAATTAAATCTATACTTTCTCGTTGTGCTCCTTTTTATATCCATGTGTGTATTAGGCTTATAATTTGTTCCTATACATTAATAGTTACATATGCATTTCTGCAATGTCATATTTATCTTAGCTCTTGTATATCTCCCTCATCAGTAGCTCGTGTTCATTTGTATATTGGGTTCCTGCTAATGGTCTTTTAATTTCACTGCTAGCATACCCGGGGTCAATGCGGGGCTCGGGGCACCCTTTATTCGTCTTTCTTCTTCTTTATGGGCTTGTCTTTATTCGTCTCTCATCATCCTAGAACTTGGGTTCATCCAGTGAAAGTGATTGAAAAGAGAGTGGGGACAGAGAAAAGGATGCATAGGAAGCATCCTTCACACAACACAGGGTTTTTTTTAAGGAACACGCTGCCACAACACGTGGTAGAGAGCACTAGCTGAAACAGCTTTAAAACAGGGGTGTTTCCCCGTGCGTCTAAGGGATGCCAAACGCTGTGGCTTTTGTTTGTACCCTGATTCAGATCGTTTGCATGAATGTGGCAGACACTGGGCTGCGGCTGGCGCACATCTCCCACATCATCCCTGGTTGAGTTTCCAGCCAGTTGAGATGACCCAAACACCGGGGAATGGTGGGCCTGAAATGGTAAAACCAGGACTCCGCTCCATCAAAGAAATCGGACTTAGGAACCATGGGATCTGAAGAAGGCCGTGATTCTGTAGGCACACAACCCCTCAGGCCCGTCTTATCTCTACAGCGATAAGGGTTAGGGGTTCATGGCCATTCTCCTCCCTGCACTGGGCTCAAGACACGTGCTTCTATCACAAATCAGGGACAAGCAAACAGGCAGCTTGGGTGGCATTGCAGGGGGAAAGTGGTTGGGTGTGGAAAGGGTGAACTACTCTCAGCCATGGCTTCTCTCCTGCAAGCTGGATGAAAACAGAACTAATTTCTTCCCATCCCTGCAAGAGAATCCACCTTCTCTTTGCCCCATGGTAGCTCCCCAAACAGCTTTAGGAACACAGGGAGCTGCCATGGGCATCCACAGAATTGTTTGCAGGGGGGGCAAAGCTGGTGTTTGATTGTAATTGACACACATGGCAGTCGCTGCGGGACACAGCTGTGCGTTCCCCTTGCGTGTCCGCACACGCTTTGTTGCGTAGTCATATCCCATGACGTTTAGAAGGCTGCACAGAGTGGCAGAACATCCTGGCGACTGGTCAGCCCTCATGCAGAGGAGTGTTCCAGTTCCCCTGCACACAGGAGTGATACATCCGTCAGCGTGAGGGTCACAAGAGTCATACATCAGCGTGGGAGTCGGAGTGCCTGGTTCGAAAGGGGAGCCGAGATGCAGCGGGCAGAACGGAGACCGGATGGAGCGGAGGGGGCCAGTGGGAACCGGTCAAGTCTGGACAGACGCTCCAGAGGAAAGACGGGCGGACGTCCTGGCCGCGGGGTTGCTCTGTAAAGTAGAGTGTCCAGCAGACTGAAAGAGGCAGACATATCCTCAGAAGCGCTGTGGGTGGCAAGACCAGGCTCCAAAAGTAATTTAGCACTGGGGACACGCCATCGTTCCTGGAGCAGAATACTCAAGGTGCTGCTGAAATGGAAAATGAAATCAGCGAGGCCTCCAAAGGAGGAAGTGTTGTAATGCTGCGGGGTTTTCAGTGACTCCCACATGGAGGGAAACATGCATGTTCCAGTCACAGAACCCTAGAACCATAGAGTCATAGAACAGTAGGGTTGGAAGGCGCTTAGAAGACCATCGAGTCCAACCCCCTGCTCAGTGCAGGAATCCAAGTCAGAGCTTCCCTGACAGGTGGCTGTCCAGCCTCGTCACGAATGCCTCCAGTGTGGGAGAGCCGCCCGCCTCCCCAGGTCATTGGTCCCCTTGTCGTATTGATCTAACAGTCAGGACGCTCATCTTCATCTTCGCAGGGATGGTAACACGTTGAGCTTTACATCACCCTCACAGGGTGGGAAGATATGGTGATTCAGTCATCTTTATGGACTCTGGACATCCCCTCCGCCTCCACGTTGGCTCTTCCCTTGATATGGGTCACCCAGAAAGCGTAGTCTGGCAGCGCCAAACTCCACCGCAACAGCGCTACATCAACCCACTGGGGGAGGTGATCCAGAGGTACAGACTGCAGGGTCGCCAATATGCGGGTGTCACCCAGGTCCTCTCTCCTGTTCATCCAGTCCAGGTGAGGCAGGGGATGTGCTGAACCTGTGCCTGGCTGCAGAAATAGACGGGATGAGTGCCAATCAACGGAGACTCAATCCAGATACGACAGAGGTTCTGTTAGCGGGTGGTTCTTCTGCCCAGTTGAGTGATATTCACCTGTGCTGGGGGGGCTGCGCTCCTCTTAACCGATCAGGTCTGTAGTTTGAGGGTGCCCTTCGATCCAGCACTGTCATCGGAGGCACAGGTGGCCAGGGGAGTGACGGGCGCCACACCTCGGGGCGGGTTGTCTGAGCAGGGGTGCACCTTCCCCCTCTCAGACGAGAACAGGCAACAGGCCAATCTGCTGAGGACTTCATAGAGCCTTTACCAAGGCCTTTCTCTCTTGCCAGCAAAGTACGTTTCTCACAGTACAGAAAGAAGCATCCCTTGTCAAGTAGGAGGCACGCAGTGTGAAAAGCAACCACTGTGCATTACTCCAGCTTCTGTCAATAGCAAGATTTGTGGCCTTCACTGTTTGTGAATACAGCTGTGAGAACCAACCCTGAAAGTGTGACAATTGCCAACTCTCTAGCAAATCGGTGTTCTTGTGCTGTTAATTCCTGCATTCAGTCCTGCATATCTCTGGGGTTTAGACTGCCCTTTCATGTCTCATGAAGTACCCCTTGCTGATACAGACGGAATGTGGGGCCCAAGCCGCGGTGCATTTTCAAGCACGTGGCAACACAGGCAGTCCCCAGCCCACACCTCTCCCCCTTCTCAGTGACTTGGCCAGGCATCGCATCGTGATCTTTGCACGGGAGAAGCGGCTGCTGTTGCAGCGGTCAGGGGGACGCAGAGGACCATGCATGCCCTCAGCTGACCCTGAGGGAAGGCATTCGATGACGCAGAGGAGAAAGAAGGTTCGCACCCCCAAAAGGCAGGAGCCGTAGGCACAAAGGCAGATATAAACGCACTTCACTAAAGCAAAACAGAAGCAAAGTTACGGAGTACATTCAGCACAGTCATGTACTTAATGTGGGGGGTTGGACTCGATGGTCTTGTCGGCCCCTTCCAACCCTGCTCTTCTATGATTCTGTGGCTATCCACATGTCTGCAACTCGCCTAATTCTAGGGGTGTACGAATGGTGGACCTTCAGTGCCGCTTGACATCCGCACTTTGCGGTCAGTGCGCCATTCCGCCATTCACAAGCCCCCGGATTTCTCCTCTTTTTTTTCCGCTCCAAAAATTACAAAGATAAATCCGTACCGAGTACCGTAATTCCGGTGCCCAGCCCTCTCCCTGAGTCTGCATAACTTCCGTAAGAATCGCTATTTTTCGTAAATATTTACGTGGGGTTTTTTTTATTGAAATCCTCCGTCTCCGTTTACTTTCAGCCCAAACACTTCCTCTTGCTAGGGGCTTCCCAAATGAAGGCTGTGTGAAGTGTGCCTGAGCAATAAACTCCTTGTTTAAAGCAACAGTGTTTTAAAGAAAGAAAGAAACTTTTAAAATGACCATGACGGTCCAGGACCAGCATGGTCATTTTAAAAGGTTTTTTCTTTCTTTAAAACAGTTTTTATTTACGAAAATTCCTCAACCCTGTGCGGACGATGAAAAAAAAGCCGCATGACTGCTGGCTCCGCAGGACCTCGTGGCGCTGTTCCGCAGAGGATTCCGTGGCACGGACTGAAGGGAACTCGATCCCATTTCAGTCCGTGGCGGGATTCTCTGGCAGCCCTACCTAATTCAAACCATCGTGGCAGCTCCACCCCCAGGGAATAGCTCAACAGGTTCTACCCTCCCCCTACGCTACCACCTCCCCCACCTTTGGGGGGCTACCTTGGGCAAAAGACCTACGCTTTCTGCCCCACACACAGTGTTAGCGCCTCTCGAGATCTTGGGGCCTCCAATTAAAAATTCGGGGGAGGGGCAAGGTACATGTTCACTCAAAGGGTATCTGTCCCCCCACAAGGACCTTTGTTACATTTAAGATCCATTTAGCAAGCACTGTGGGCAACCCCCTTCAGGCCACGGGCAGATGTTCCCAGTGTGATGTGATGTTGAGCTTGTCCATTGTCTTCCTCCGCACATTCACAGGCCTGAGTCAAGTCAAATCTCCACACGGCCACAACTTGCCATCGCACCTTTGTCCTGGCTTCCACAGGACGCATTATCTGACACAGGGCCATGCGGTGCAGAAGGCAGGCTTACGTCACCCCAGCCAGCGTTCTTCCTTCCCCTCACCCAGGTGGCCGGATGTCACTCCTACCCTGGTTAGATGTCTTCCACCCTGACAGGTCAGGGTACCGCTTGGGAGGCTGCAAGCTCGGGGAGGTCTCGGTCCCCTGAACCCTCACCGGTTGGCGCTTTTTACACAAGGTGGTCAGAGGGGCCGCTGTGGAAGTGAAATTAGGAGGAAAGCGCCGGTGATTTCCAGCCAGCGCCAGGGGGGACAGAACCTGCTCTTCATAGTTGGCAGGGGCCATTGCTGGACGGCCTCTACTTTGGCCTCCACAGGCTTCGAATTTCCACTCCTGGCCTGATGCCTCAAAGAGGTGACCTCCCCCCATCCCAACTGACCCTTGGTGGCTTTGATAGTCAGCCCACTTCTTGCAGGCGCTTCGCCTCTTGTCTCACCAGACCCACGTGGCCTCCCAGGTCGGACTACAAATGGCAACGTCGCCTAGGTAGGCGCGGGCCCAGCCCCTCGGTCCATTCACCAGCCCATCAATGACCTTGCGAACGGTCTCTCACGCTCCCGGCACGCCGGACGGAAGCCCTGTGCAGGAACTCGTGGGTAATAACCAGCACAGCTGGGAAGCCCAGGGGCTCTGGCTCTCTTCAGTAGCCCCCAAGCCAGCATTTCTTGCAATCCCCTGGCCACCGATTCAGCATGCTGTCCGGTAGCCCAGTAGCGGGGAGACTGAATAGGCCGATGGTCTCCGGCCAGAAAGACAACTCAAACAGAAAGACACACGGGAAATCAAACACAGCTTCTGCTTCCACCCTCATATGCTGTAGGAAAAGCCTCACCTGTTGAAGTTCTGCCTGTCATGCGCCTGGCGCAGGAGTCCTGGGCCCTCTGCCCCTGCGAGGCACTCAGCGGCGCCTTGCCTTTGTGAGGCCCTCGGCTGGAGGCCGGCTGGAGCCGAATGGCGCCCGAGGCCTCGCAGTGCTGAGGCAAGAGGCAGCCGGGCGGAGGCGAGGAGGCGGAGGCGAGGAGGCGGAGGCCGCTCTCGGAGGACTGCCCAGCAGCCGAGGCCTGTGTGGGGAGCAGGTCGGCCCGCCTCAGAGGCACGAGCGGGCCTTCCACGGGCGATGATGGCCCTCTGTTCCCCAGACCTGTCTCCTCCCCTCGGGGTGGGGGACATTTACCCGGCACGGGCGGAAGCCCTTCTCGGCTCCTTCCAGGGTCAGAGGCAGAAAGGGCGGGGGGCACGGAGCAGCCTTGGTGTGTCCCCCTCCCTCCTCCACGCAGCCACTCCTTCTGTTAAGAGTCGGGGAGACGAATAAAGTCCAAAGGTTTCCCCCTAAACTGGCACGCCAGCCAGCCCCTGCTTTGCTCGTGAACGGGGCAGGAGCAGGAAGGAGAAAGACGGCCGCTCTCCTTCCTCCGCCTTAGAATCTCGCACGGAGGGCATCAGCCACACGTGAGGGGAGAGTGCCTGTGGGCATGCGCAGAGTACTATCCCCCGCCACGGAACCACTTTGGCCAGCTCCCAAAGGCAAAGGGCGCCGCTCTCGGGCAAGCTTGAGTTCCTCGCTCGTCTACGGTTACAAGTTCAGTGCTTGGGACTGAGTGTGTAAAATAGGACACCCGGGGCGGCGAGGTGGCCCCCCAGTTCTGAAGTGCCAGGAGAAGATGCAGACTTAGCACCTCTCTTGAGACCAGCCTGAAGCACCCCTCTCTGCCCTTCCCTCCACTTTGCATTTCAATGAAGAAATTTATTTATTTATGTTTATTTATTAAATTTCTTAAGCACCCATCTGGCTGGTCACCCAGCCACTCTGGGCAATGTACAACATTAAAACAGTTCAAAACAATTAAATTCAACATTAAAAACATCACTTTTCTAAAATTACCCTAAACCACCCCAAACGCCTGCCTGAACAACTACGCTTTTAATGCATGGCGGAAGCTCATTAAGGGGGGCCATGGTGGAGTTCCCTAGGGAGGGAGTTCCACAGAGTGGGGGCCACCACAGAGAAGGCCCTCTCCCTTGTCCTCACCAGCCTTGTCCTCACCTCATCAGTCCTGGCTGATGGGACAGAGAGAAGGCCATCCGAGGCTGATCCTGTTGAGCGGCCTGTCTGGTGTTGCTGGAGGTGCTCCTTGAGATAGGCTGGGCCGGAACCGTATAGGGTTTTCAAGGTCAAAACCAACACCTTGAATGTGGCCCGGAAAACAACTGGTAACCACTGCAGCTCCTTCAGCACTGTGATCTCGCCAGCGGCTGCCTTTAATCAGGCGAGCCGCTGCATTCTGTATCAGCTGCAGCTTCCGAACCTTCTTCAAGGGTAACCCCACCTAGACCGCATTGCAGTAGTCTAAACGAGAGGAGACCAGGGCATGTACTACCGATGGGAGCAGATGGTCGGGAAAGAAGGGGCGCAGCCGCCGTATCAGATGGAGTTTGTACAGCGCTGTCCAGCTCACAGCTGACCCCTGAGCCTCCATGGACAGCTGGGAGTCAAAAATGACCCCCAGGCTGCGGACCTGGTCTTTCAAGGGTAGCCGTAGCCCATTCGACACCAGGTCAACATCCCCCAGCCTCCTCTTGTCTCCCACCAAAAGTACCTCGGTCTTGTCAGGGTTCAGCTTATTCCTCCCCATCCAGCCACTCACCGTCTGCAGACATTTGGACGGGGATTCTACGGCCAACTTGGTGAAGATTTGAACGGGGGGCAGAGCTGTGTGTCATCTGCATACTAAGGGCACTGCACCCCAAACCTCCTGATGATAGCCCCCAGCAGCGTCATACAGATGTGAAACAGCATCGGGGAGAGGATGGAACTCTGTGGCACCCCACAAGTCAGTGGCCATGGATCCGAAACCTCCTCCCCCAGTGCTACCCTGTGGTACCTGCCGGAGAGGAAGGACCAGAACCACCATAATACGGTGTCTCCAATGCCCTGCCCCTCCAGGCGGTCCAGGAGGATACCGTGGTCAACGGTATCAAAAGCCGCTGCGAAGTCGAGGAGAACAAGGAAGGAGCATTCGCCCTTATCCAGAGCCCTCCTCACATCATCCAGCAAGGCGACCAAGGCCTTTTCTGTCCCATGCCCAGGCCTGAATCCCGGCTGAAATGCATCCAGATAATCGGCCTTTTCCAAGTGTGCCTTCAACTGCAGCGCCATCACCCGCTCAATCACCTTGCCCCAAACTGGCAGATTCGAGACTGGGCAAAAGTTGTTCAGAACTTGGGGATCCAAGGAGGGCTTCTTTAAGAGCGGTCTTATCACTGCGTCCTTGAGGGCTGATGGCATCACTGCCTCCTCAAGGGAGGCGTTCATCACCGCCCTGATCCCCTCACCCAGCCTCTCTCCGCAGCTCATAATGAGCCAAGATGGGCAAGGAGCAAGGATACAGGTGGTCGGCCTTACAGATGAAAGCACCTTGTCCACTTCCTCAGAAGGAAGAAGCTGGAACCGATCCCACAAAACCGGTTTGCCACAGACCGCCTCTCGCTCACTAACTGTATGCACAGCGCACGGAGTAACACTCCTAATCCGATCACTTTCATCCACAAAGCGCCTTGCCAAGGCCTCACAGCAGGAGGCCTCAGAATGCTCCAGCAGTTCTGGAGCAACTGGACCGACCAGGCTCCGGACCACTTGGAACAGCCTCCTGGGACAGCACTCTGCAGACGCGATAGAGGCAGCATAACATTCCGTCTTTGCTGCCTTCACCGCCACGTGATAGGCTGAAGATACAGCTGTAGCCCGTGTCCGATCGCCTTTGGAGCGAGACGTCCGCCACCGGCGCTCTGGCCGTCTCACCTCCTCTTTCAGCTCGTAACTGCGGATTGAGGCATGGTGCAGCCCGAGCCCTGTGTGTTTGTTTCTTTATGAAAAGTATTCATTCACATTCCATTTTTTAAAAAATGCTCAAGGTCTTCAAGTTTTGTAAAACAACAACAACAACAACACACGCACCTTTCCTCAATATTAAGATTACGACTTTGTGAACAGACCACTGTTAAAGAAGCCCTCCTTGGGTCCCCGAGATGTGAACAACTCTCGCTCGGTCTCGAATCTGCTGTTTGGGGGCAAGGGGATTAAGCCGATGGTGGCGTTGCAGTTGCAGGCACACTTGGAAGAAGCTGATTATCTGGATCCATTTCAATCGGGCTTCAGGCCTGGGCATGGGACAGGAACGGTCTTGGTCGCCTTGGCGGATGATATGGGGAGAGCTCTGGATAGGGGAGAATGCTCCTTCCTTGTTCTCCTCCATCTCTCAGTGGCTTTTGGTACTGTTGAACATGGTATCCCCCTGGACGGGTAGGGCATAGGGGACACCATATTACAATGGTTTCGTTCCTTCGTCTCTGGCAGGTACCAGAAGGTAGCACTGGGAGAGGAGGTTTCGGACCCTTGGTGTCAAGGGCTCCTTGGAGGCCTCTCTCAGTCTAATCCAGTAGCCAAGTCCAGACACAGACAAAGGGATTCCTTTCAAAGCTTTATTCTTCTTTTACAACTTAACAACTCTACAGGTAGCAACTAGATCTGAGCAGCAGAGTACCTATGCCCTAAGTTGAAACAGTTGGTCCCCGTTTGAAAGGGAATTACTGGCAGACCCCTGAAATTAAGGACTGGGGAGAGTCCCTCCCCTTTTCCCTTGGATCCTCTGGGCGCAGCCCTTGTTTGCGCGCCAACCGGGCACTGCGCCTCCTTTCCGCGCCCTCCATCTGGCGCCGCTCTCTGCGTCTGCGTCGCGCATCCACCAAGTCTGCTATCTGTGCTCGGTCACTCCCTGGACTGCTTTCTAATCTAGGAATGCCGGTGGGAGGAATCTCCGTCAGCTGTGGGCCCTGGGAAAGAGGAGCGTGCTCCTCTCCCAGGAGCGACTGCTCTTCCTCCGAATCAGAACTACTCTGGGATTCTATGGGCTCAGTGTCCACCCTGACATTTGGCTGCTCGCTTGCAGGCTGCCACAGGGTTCTATTCTCTCCCCAATGTCATTTAACATCTATGTGAAGCTGCTGGGGGCTATCATCAGGAGGTTTGGGGTGCAATGTCAGCAATATGCAGATGATACGCAACTCTGCCTCTCATTTAAATCCTTGCCAAGGTTGGCTGTAGAAACCCTGTCCAAGTGTCTGGAGTCAATGAGTGGCTGGATGGAAAGGACCAAGCTGAAACTGAACCCCGACAAAACCGAAGTACTTTTTGTGGGAGACAAGGGGACATTGGGGGAGGTTGACCTGGTGTTCAATGGGGTGTGACTGCCCCTGAAAGACCAGATCCATAGTCTGGGGGTTATTTTAGACTCCCAGTTGTCCATGGAGGCTCAGGTGTCAGCCCTGAGCTGGACAGCGCTGTACCAACACCATCTGATATGGCGGCTGCACCCCTATCTCCCTAACCATCTGCTCCCATCAGTAGTTCATGCCCTGGTCTCCTCTCACCTAGACTACTGTAATGCACTGTATGTGGGGTTGCCCTTGAAGACAGTTCGGAAGTTGCAGCTGGTGCAGAATGTGGCGGCCCAGCTAATTAACATCGGGAAGATCACATCACTCCAGTGCTGAAGGAGTTGCACTGGTTACCAGTTGTTTTCTGGGCCCGATTCAAGGTGTTGGCATTGACCTTTAAAACCCTATATGGGTCTGGCCCAATCTATCTTACGGAGCACCTCCAACAACACCAGAGATGCCACTCAATGAGATCTGCCTCGGTAGGCCTTCCGTCTGTCCCACCAGCCAGGACAGCTAGGCTGGTGAGGACTAGGGATAGGGCCTTTTCTGTGGTGGCCCCCACTCTGTGGAATTCCCTCCCTCGTGACCTCCGCCATGCACCCTCTTTGATGAGCTTCCTCCAGGCTTCGAAAACCTGGCTGTTCAGGTGCGCATTTGGGGTTGGTTAGGGGGTTGGGGTTTTTTTTAGAGCAATGTTGTTTTGTTCAGTTGATGATGTAAATTTGTTGTATTTTGTGTTGTTATTTGTATTGTACGCTGCCTAGAGTGGCCGGGTAGCTGGCCAGATGGGCGGCTAATAAATAAAATAAATACATAAAATATGAAGACCATTTTAAAGACTACTTTTATAATATCGCTGGCTATTCCCTTTTCCCCACGAAAGAAAAAATGAAGCATATCTATCATTCTGTTTCTTCCAAAATCACACCTGCACCAGAAGCCCTCTGGGTGGCCCTGCAAAGCTGACCAGGGGGTTGGGGCAACAAAGGCACTCCTTGCCCAGGGCGCTATTTATCCTGGGCCGGCCCTGGATCTGCACATCATTTACTTGACTTTACTTCTGGCTTTCTGAGGAACGCTGGCAAACCCTGAAGTGGCTGATGAGACTGGAAGGAAAGACGGCATATGGGCGTGGCGAAGACAAAGCAGGAGTTCAGTAGGGGTTGCTGACTTTTGAAGTGCCTTTTCCTCCTGCTGACAGCTGCACCACTGCTGCCTTTCCAGCATTTTTATTCAATCCAGAGTAAACAAACACTGGGCCAAAGTGGAGAGCAAAAGCCTGAGTCGGCTTGCCATCTTGGCTTCTGGGTGCCCAGGCAGCAAACTCTGTAGCCCCTCCAGGAAGGGGCAGGTGGAAACAGTCAGCACAGCTGGCTCAGGACCTGGGGGCCCGGTCCTGCAGGGACTGGGGGTCCGCCAGGCAGCAGGCCACAGGGAAGGACTGGTGGTGGTGGCGGCGGCGGCGGCGGCGGCGGCGGCAGGCCCAGCTGCAGTACATTAAATTAAGCACAAGATGGAAAACATCCCAGACCTGCTGGTGCTTCGTTTCCAAGGATGTTTGGGGGAGAGGATTGCTGCACTAGCAGCCCCATCACGACTGCAGGACCACGTCCGTGTGGCTGAAGATTGTCCGGTTCCTGGACTCAGCGAATTCCAGGTCTGAGGGTGAGCAGCCTCCCCCGCCCCCCTTCTCCTCAGGTCGCCTGTCGGTCTCCCGTTTTGCAAAGGAGGGGAAACCTTCCCTGCTGCGAGGGGTCTTGCCACAGCATTGGCAGCAGGTGATGCACGAGAAGGAGCGACACTGGTGCTGCGGCTGCTGGGCAGGCGGGGAGGCGGCGTGGGCAAGGGGCTGCTCCCCCGGTGTGCTGCGGGGCCACCGGGGTGTCTGCTGGGGTAGCAAGGAGGTCCGGGGCCAGCCTGCCTTCCCGTTGCCACAGGAGGACCTGCCCATGCGGTCACTCCCTGGACAGAACTTTCTCCGCAAACACCGCGCTCTCCAAGGGAGCTGGTTCCCGCATTTTGGGAGGGGAGGGGGCCGTGGCTCCGTGGCGGAGCACCTGGTTTGCATGCGGAAGGGGCCAGGTTCAGTCCCCGGCCTCTCCAGGGAGGGCCGGAATCCCCTGCCTGGAACCCTGGAGAGCCACTGCTGCCAGTCAGCCTCGACAGCACCGGGCTAGGTGGCCCCAGGGTTTGACCCGGGATAAGACAGCGTCCTATGTCCCATTTCAGGCACCCGTCTTCAAAGGGGGGCTCATCTAATTCTCTGCAGGGCTGAAAGCGGGGGGGGGCTCTCGGGGATCGGGTGAGGGGAGGGCAGGCATTGTGAGGGCACTTGTGTTCCAGGGGCACGGGCTAAGCAGAGGCTGAAACCCCGTGTTCGCCCCCCGCGAAATGGGCACGGAACGGAGCACCTACCTGCTGCCGTCCACGCTGCATTGCGAATGGCGGCCGCAGACGTCTTCCATATAGACGTGATAGGCTACGTAAATAATTACGTAGCCTATCACGGCTAACGCAGGGAAGCCATTTGCGTCCCTGTGGAAGCCGTGATAGGCTGTGTAAGTATTTATGTAGCCTATGACGGAAAAAAAAGGGAACGCAAATGGCGGCGGCTATGGCGGCCACCATTTGCGTTCCCTTTTTTTTTGCCGTGATACCCTACGTAAATATTTACATAGGCTATTACAGAAAAAAAAAAAGAACGCAAATGGCGTAGTGGCCACCATTTGCGTTCCTTTTTTTTTTTTTTACCGTAATAGGTTACGTAAATATTTACGTAGCCTATTACTGTAAAAAAAAAAAAGGAACGCCAATGGTGGCCACTACGCCATTTGCGTTCTTTTCTTTTCTGTAATAGCCTATGTAAATATCACGGCAAAAAAAAAAAGGGAACGCAAGTGGCAGCTGCTGTAGCCGCTGCCATTTGCGTTCAGTATTTTTTTTTTTTTGCTGTGGTAGGCTACGTAAATATTTACGTAGCCTATCACGGCTATATGGAAGAAGTCCCAACATATAGGGACACAAATGGCGGTGGCTACGGCAGCTGCCATTTGCGTCCCTGCAGGCTATCCACCGGCCGGATGTCCGGCTGCAGGCAGCCCCGGAGGACAGCTCTGCGGAATCTCCGTGGAGTGGAGCCGGCTGGAGAGAATTTTGGGGGGAGGGATGGAGCGCCTCCCCCCCACCGCGAATGCCACCCTTCGAAAAGGTAAGTGACTTTCGTACATCCCTACCTCTCTCATAGGGGAGATGCTCCAGCCCCTTCATCATGTTAGTTGCCCTTTTCTGCATGTCTTCCAGCTCTGCAATATCTTTTTTTTAGCCGTGGTGACTAGGGATGTACGAAAGTAAATATTGGGGGGGGGGGATTACACCACATACCCCATGTTGAGCTCCCTGCATGAGAGGCGAAATATGTAATCAGTAAGCAAAACACTACCATCCCCAACAAATATTTAGAAAAGTAAATATTTATGTAGGCTAGAACGGTGAAAAATAAAGGAACGCAAATAGAGCCCACTACGCTATTTGCGTTCCCCTTTTTTCGCCGTTTTATCTTACGTAAATATTTACGTAAGATAAATCGGCGAAAAATAGGGAACGCAAATGGCGGCTGCAGTAGCCGCCGCCATTTGCGCACACTGTGGGTTTTTTGTAAATTCTTACGTAGCCTATCACAGCTGCAAGGATGGCAATGGTGGTGGCAGAAGCCCAGCCGCAGCCGGCCAGGAGACCATCCGCCGCTGGAGCCGCCGCTGGAACCGCTGCCGCTGCCGCTGCCAAATCTGCCGCAGCCGCCCCAGGTAGGTGCCATCCCGGGGGGATTCCGCTGGGGGGCGGGGGGCAGGAGGCTGTTCCGCCACGGATTTCGGGGGGCTGAATGCACTGGCACTCACTCACTGAAATTCGCGGCGAAATTCTCCGCCATCCCTACTTGTTACCAGACAGGGAAATGGAGGTTGCAGGGGAGCGCTGCCTCCAAAGCTTCCCCCGATCTAAATAAGAGAATAATGGCAGCCAGTTCTAACTGGGATTCTACTTGGTGACACAAACTCTTTCCTACCCGTGCTCAAATATGGCCTGGTATCTTGTGCTTGCTGAATCGTTCCCCTGTTTTTCGGTGCTGGCTCCCTTTGTCTGACGGTTGCCATGCTCCCAGTGGGAATATTAGGGTGTTGGAAGTGTTGCCATATGTCCTTGGAAGGCCCGCTAAACAAGAGCCATCTTGCTCCAACAGGGAGGGGATGAAGATGTCTACGGTGAAGTACGGCATGAGGCGTCTGCCGATGACATGGAAGGAGATGAGGCGGTTCTTCGCTGCACCCTTTCAGCCCATGTGAGTCATCCAGAGGGAAACAGGGAGCTTTTGCCATTTTGTAGGAGGGGGGCTGACAACAGTAGCTGTCAGGATAGGGAGCGGTCAGCATAACTTGGGCATCTTGAACGCCTCCAGTGGGAGAGCCCCCCAGGTCCCCAGGTCATTGGTTCCATTGTCGTATTGCTCGAACAGTCAGGACGTTTTTCCTGATGTCCAGCCGGAATCTGGCTTGCTGTCACTTGACCCCGTTATTCCTTGCCCTGCACTCTGGCATGGTCAAGATGAGATCCTGGCCTTCCCCTCTGTGGCAACCTTTCAAGTACTTGAAGAGCGTCATCCTATCTCCTCTCAGGGTGTTTCTACATTAAGCAAAGGACCTGCAAAAGTCCACATACTTTCCGGAGCTTCCTGCTTCCGCTTTCTTTGCAGGATTCGGAAGGGCTCCTTTACGGCAATGGCGGCCGTATCGCTGGCGCTCCAGAGCTGGCGGTGGGCAAGATCTGGCCAGCAAGGACTTCGATGGGAGGCGGACATAAGGACTTCGCCCAGAAAATGCGGAGTTCCAGGGTCCCCCCATCCCTTCGCAGCTGCGCAGTTACAGAGGCACAGAGGGGCATTTTCATCTATTTATCACACTTCCGCACAGTTTTGCAGCTTTGTGTCTTTGCAACGGTTGTGGACTCAGCACCCAAGGGCGGGGGGGGCGTCTTGGGGAAGGACCAACATCGTTCCAGCAACCATTTCGGAGCGATGGCTAGGCACGTAGTGCTCACGCTTGTGCGTGCGAACCATCACGAGGGTCTCGGGCTGGCGACCTTACAAACGGATGGTGCGGAAATGAAGGAGCACAGAACACCCACTTTTTAGCTGAAAGGGACGGAAAGACACAGCAGAGCCCCTCAGACACAAAACAGCCACTGAAGTGCCGCTCCCCCACACTCACGGGACTGCAGAGCTGCGCGTTTCAGTATAATGGCAAAAACGGGGGCACGGCGAGGCTGTGCAGTACATCACGAGTGTACCGCAGGGCCTGCTGACTCAAAGCCACATCGCTGCGCTGTTGCGACGGGGCTGGGGGTCAAAGCGGTGCCATATAGATGGGGCCCGGAAGGAGAAGCGGATGGAGGATTGCCCGGATTCTTTGAAGGGATCGGCTTTGGTGTGCTTTGGTCTGCGCGGGGCTCCATGAGTGAGTGCGACGCAGGAGTATAAGTTGCTTCACAGAACATATTTCCAGGTGGGGGGCGTTGGAGTGAACGTGACCTGACTGGCAGGGGCTGCTCAACCAATAAGAGAGGCTTCCCCCACCATCCAGACTCCCCCCCCCCCCCGCTTCTCCTTTGATAAAATCACTCTCCTTCTGTCTCCCCCACACACATTACTTACTCTCTGGTCCAGTGCTCTGTTCCTGCAGGAGCCAGCCAGATGCCTCTGAGAAACCCACAAGCAGGACATGGCACAATAGCTCCCTCATTGTTCCTCAGCTCGGGTATTCAGGGGCAACTGGCTCTGATCCTGGAGGCATATAGGGTCATCATGACTAACCACCATGGATAGCCTCACCCTCTACTAGGCACGATGAACCTAGCACTGCCCCTAGAATGTGGAAATGGATCTGGAAAATTAACTTCCCAGAGGCTTACCGAGGGATATCTAGGGAGTCTATGGCAACGGTGACATGTGTACTTGGGACTTTCCCATATGCTACATGGTGCTATTTCTTTGTTAGCCCCCCCCCCCTCCAATTTAATGCAATGCAGGAATCAAAAAGATACCAGCAATAAAGGTAATAGGCATGCCAGCAACTGGACCCGGCCATACCTGGTGCCTGCTATTCACATTCACTAACTTGGACTCCGGAAAACTGAGGGCAGAACGTGTTAGTCCGCCAGTCCAGCGAGAGCCAAAAGGGACTTCATGTGACTATGTTTGAAGCATCTCGGCATCTCAGACCAGGCCTTCCGCTCTGGAGGTCAAGGTGAAGGTCACTCATTGCTGGACAGACAGACGAAGGGCGCCTGGGAAGATGGGTTTTCTACCAGGCAGAGTGAGTCACTGAGCACCTCTACACCAGCCCCAAATCCTGCATTCAAAACGGGGCGTTCTGCTTCCATTCCAAAGGCAGGATCCCAGCAGACTCCCTTTACACGCGCTTCCCTTTCCCCCTCCCCTCCCGCTCCCCCGATCTGAGTCTTCCCTGTGTTTCATGATCTCGCTCCTCTTCCAGCGGCTTTTCCTTTTTCACGGAGGAAACTCAAGCGGAGCACAAGCGGGTGATGTGAGAGCTCATTATCTCCGATCTATTTCGAAGTGGAATATCGGCCATTGGGTGCAGGAGAGGCCGTGAGTGAGCAATCTCAGGAGCGGGAGAAAAGCTCCGTGTGAAGACCCACGCCCTCTCTTCCCTGCCCAGCTCTGTTCTGGGCGGCAGCCCTGGGTCTGCTCTTCCGCCACACCTTCCGCCGTGACATCACCTTTCATCATCGTGTTCCGCTCTGGATATGCTCCTCCCCCCACCATCCCTTGGTTGCCATAGGGACGGCAAGGAACTATTTTGCATCATCGCGATTCTCTTGCCTATTCCCTACCGGACGTTCGATCGGTTAGGAGTGTCGGAATTCGTCTCTCCATCCATTAGCCAAGGAGTTTCTCCAGTCGCCTTATCTGGGTATTTTCTGGCATCATGGCAGGTAGGATATTCGTCCGTCTGGGTGTTCAGAAGGATCCTTGCTTTTCCATGGGGCTGATGGAGACAACAGCTGTGAGGTGATGGGACCACAGTTGGGGAAGGGATAAAGTCTTTGGGCGGGATAGAGCAGGTAAAATGCAGGGATGAGGAAACGGAGATAAGGTAAGGCAAGAAGGAGCAAGGAGCCTGCAAGTCCACAGCCACAATGCAGGGCACAATCCAGCAAAATCAGTCACAACTCCGTCCCGGCCGTGCCAGCGAGGCTTTGGTTAGCCACGCTTCAGGATAGCCCCCCGCCAGTCTCCCCCCCAGCCCCTTCCGCTCAGGCCAACCGCCAGTCCCTTTGGACTCCCGCTTGCATCATAACATTCTCTGGCCTGGTAGAATCCTGGGGTCGCCATGGGGACAGCCGCCAACCAGTCCGGCAGCCCTCGTGAGCATGCGGCACCAGCAGGAGGAACGTCGTGCCGAAGGTGCTGCAGAGGTCTGCAGGCCAGAACAGGAGCGTCCCAGCGAGACAAGTGGGGCGCGGGAGGGGCCTGCTTTGAAGCGTACCGCAGCCGGGAACTCCCTCACGGGCCGTAGGGGAAGCACCCTTCCTCGACCCTTCATCCTCCTGCCAGCTGCAGAATCCTCATATCGGCCTGCTTTATGGCTGCGTGTCAGGGACACCGGGACCACGTATGTGAGCACTCAGGACCGCCGAAGTCTGTTCACTGGGCCTGAAGGGCTGACGGGTGCTGAGGCGGCCCAGGCGGTGCAGTGGTTAATGCCCCGCCCCCTTGCTTTGTGTTGCAGATCGGGCCCCGAATCCACGGCCACGGGGAGGCTCGAGCCGCCAGCCCCGGAGCACCCCAGAGGGGACTGCCAGCTCTCCGCCCTGCGCCCCCGGAGCCTCCGCACCAGGCCTGAGTGCCGCTGGGCCGCAGCCTCCCGCCCCGGCTCTGCCTCCCCAGCCGGACCCAGGGAGTGCCAGCACCCACAGCTGCCCGTCCCCGGAAACAGTTCAGCTGCAGGGAGGTCGGGGGAGCCAGGATCACGCGCAGACGCCCAGCTCAGCAGCGCTTTCTCCTCCCCTCCATGGGTGGGCTGCAGCTGGCCAGTTCCCCGGGCCTCTCCGTGGGCCACTGGCATCCCAGTTCAGAAGCCTTCCCACTGCCAGCCCCATGGAGCAGCTGTATGCCCACTCCCACCTCCAGCCGGTGGCCAGCCTGCAGCGGGTGCAGGGGCCACCTGCCAGGCAAGGACAGGTCCGGCAAACCCCTTTCCGGGATGGGGCTGGCCTCTGCCTGTACCGCCGTGCCACATTGGCGCCCATGCCGCAGGGAGGCAGGAATCCCCCTGCACAGACAGGCAGCGATGTCCCTGGGCCACCAGAGCCGAGCGACAACGTGGTCCTCCAAGAGGTGGAGCCACAAACCACCGTGACACCAGCTCCAGCCAGCGGGTCTTCCACGGCACCATCGAGACCCGGCATTCTCAAAGCCTCCAAAGCAGGCTCCAAAGGTATGTGCTGATCTTTGCAGAAAGGGGTGGTTCGCGTTTGGTGATTTATTATGACGTTTCTTATCTGCCCAATGACCACTGTTCTCTGGGCAGGTTGCAGACATTTACAAGACCAAAATACCACAACCATGTAGCATACAATACAGATGCTTCAAGGGATAGAATACAATGCGATGCAGAACAACAAACACAGGAATCGATCAAAGAGCCATGAAATCCAGGACTAGGTCCTAAAACGCCTGGAAGAAAAGGGAGGTCTTTGCCTGGCACCGAAAAGATACCAACGCGGTGCCAGGCGAGCCTCTTTGGGGAGCTCCTGCCACCACGGAGAAGGCCCTCTCTCTTGTCACCACCCGTCTAGCTTCGTCTGTCGGGGCACCCACAGAGCCTCCAAAGATGACCTGGGGTCTGAGCAGGCACATAGGGGTGAAGACACAGAATCATAGAATAGTAGGGTTGGAAGGGGTCTACACGGCCATCGAGTCCAACCCCCCGTTCAATGCAGGAATCCAAGTCAGAGCATCCCCAGCAGGTGGCTGTCCAGCCTCATCTTGAATGCCGCCAGTGTGGGAGAGCCCACTACCTGCCCAGCTCATTGGTTCCATTGTCGTATTGCTCCTGATGTTCAGCCGGAATCTGGCTTCCTGTAACTTGAGCCCATTATTCCGTGTCCTGCCTTCTGGGATACTTCTAGATACTCAGCCAAGCTGTCGAGGGCTTCACAGGTCAACACCAACACTTGGCCAGGCCATCTCTGTCCAGATCGGGTCACAGTTGGTATATCAGCTCCATGCCCCCCTTGCCACGTGGCAAGTCGTCCGTATCTTACTCTCAGTGTTTCTCCATTCCTATCTTTCCCTGGCAGGCACCACCCTTGGGGAAAAGCATGTCTCCTGGGCTTACAACCTCCAGGGAGCTCCTGCTCAGCCTAGAACCACGGAGAACCCCAATAGCAGCCAGCATCTCCCTGGCATGTTTCAGGCATCTTTTGCCCCTGCCTCGTCCAACGAATGCTCTGAAGGCTCCGCTTCTTCTGGGAGTGTCCCAACCAGCCACAGAGGATTCCGACGTGAGTATTGCACAGCCTGCACCTGGGCCACGGGCTTCCTTTATCATAGGGCATGGCTGGTCTGGAGGTCCAAGCCTGAACAGCCCGCCATGGCCAATCATCCCTTTTGCTCTGTTCCTATTTTTCAGCGGCAAGCACCTCTGTTGGGAAAGAGCATGAGTCCCGCGGTCACCACCTCCAGGGAGTTCCTCCTCAAAGCCAAACTGGGGAGAATCCAGCCAGCAGCTGCCAGATCTCGGTCACGTTTGGGATGCCTCTGGTCCCTGCTTCACCCACCGAATGCGCTGCAGGACCGGCTTCTTCCAGGAACGTCCCAACCACCGACCCCGGACTGCAAGGTGATTGTTGAGCAAACTAGGGGCTGAGCTCCATGAACGTGTTTTCCTGGCCTTGTAATGCCTGGCTCACCGGCATGTCACACGAGGTACACCCCAAACCTTCCTCCTCCTCATGCGATTTCTCCGTCGACAGTGTTGTTTTCCAAACTCCCATGACGACGTTTTTTCTGGTGCTTGAGATTTTCATGTGCTACATGTGTGTTCCAGCTAGGGATGTATGGAGTTTGTAAAATCTGCGTCGTCTGTATTTCACAAGTTGTGAGGTGCCTTCCGTTCTGTCGGCCGCTCGCGGCCAGAATTGGATTTGTTCCCCATTTCCCAAGTTTGCACAAATGCATACTTGTGCAAATGCACAAATCCCTCCAAAATGTGTAAATTCCCCCCAAATGCACATTTTCATGCTTTCCCCTGTGGGGGAAATGGGCATTTTCAGCCAGTGTTTTTTCTTTTACGGATTTCTCCGGCATCCCTCGTTCCAGCCAAGCTGTAGCGGAACTCTTGCCAGCAGGAGCAGCCGGTAGTGCAGCAGCAAATTCAGAAGTGCAGGGTCCCTTCAGAATGGCCACAGCCACGCCCCTCACAGCCACGCCCCCTCCTGGGATGATGCCACCTTGGAGGATTCTGCAATACAAAGGAGCTTTCAGTCACTTCCTTGGTTTGGAGTATCTGGTCAGAGTAATTCAGAATTATTAAAAGGTCCATTTGCAAAGAAAACGCACACACAAAGTAATGTCCAGCACCTTGCGAGAAAGTATTATTTGGTTAGTCCCTTTTAATTCAAGGAACATGTAATAATACTAATACTAAAAATGACGCAATCATCGCATATTAATGATGAATGATTATCATTAGGAAGAGCCACTGCAAGCAGGTGTGAAGCAAATCCCCGTGAAAAGAAATGGAACGTCGTCCGCGGTGACCCACAACTCCTTTAAGGCTGCAATCCTGTACACACTTATCTGGAAGTAAATCCCATTGAACACAATGTTACTTACTTCCAAATGGACAAGTAGGATAGCCCTGCAGTCCCACTACAGACCACTCCTTCTTTTCCCACGACAGTATCCCGGGGTGGGCTGGTGGAGAGGCGGCCTTCGGCCCAAGACCTCTCCAGGCTGTTCCTGGAGGGATCGTGAATACTGTTCCAATTCGGTGGATATGTTCCATTTCATGCCTGCCTCATGCCCCGTTTTTTCTCTTGGTCATCACCTTTGCTGCTATCTACGTTTCTCATGGAAGGTTCAGGGTTTTCTGACTGTGCCCTTCGCTGTAGTCTCTGTCTCCTGATGTGGGCTGTTCCCTCGATGGTGAGCAGGGAGCAGGACATGGGGCTCTGCTTTGGGTTGCTCTTTCATCTCCTGTCGGAGTGGGTTCCTTCCAGACCTGCAAGTCCCTGGACTGGGCTTGAAAATTGTGAACGCTCTGCCCATCAACAGGGAGCCTGCGGCTAAGCCATACCTCTTGGAGTTCCTCTGGGAGAAGTCAGGGGAAAACAGCTCACGGTAAGTGTAACAGCTGTGTTTTTACTGGAGATATAACCAACTCACATCTCAAGGTAAGCCGGCTGAGGTCAGCCCCATGGTCAGCACCGCTTGCAGGAGGAAGGAGGAAGAAGATGGGAAGGGAGAGGGAGAAGACCAGGAGAAGGCCGGAGGACCTCCCAGGGAACCCCTCCCACCTTGCTCAGGTACATATTAGCCCTTCGAGTTCAGGTTCAGTGACTCATGGCCCTAGTCCCTCCAACATAAACTCCACTGAACACATTAGCACTTCCTTCTGAGTAAACACACCTAGGATCCTACTGTCCACCAGAGGGGTTGGGTCCAAACCCAGACCCCCTCCTGAGCCTTGAAGGACAAACTGGATGTGCAAACAAACAGCAGGTGAAAACATTTCACCGCATGATCCCCTCCTACCGCCTGCACATCGAGCCCACTAGAATCCCTCTCCCACACACAGCAAACCGCACGCGTCAGCACGAGCGACAGACCAAGGCGGCATCGGCCCCCCGCCCGCTGCTGCCGCTGCCGTGGCCAGCCCGCCGGGGACGCAGGCAGGCAAGGAGCGGGGACAGGCAGCAGTGTGGGAACACGGGGAGGAAGCTGAGGGGCTGGCTGGCTGGGGACAGTCGAGTGGCGAGGCGTGGCGTGGCGGCTGCTCTGGGGCTGGAAGGCGGAGGAGCCGAGGGCTGAGGAGGAGACTAGGGGCGCTGAGGAGAGGGAAGGGGGCTTAGGTCCCGCCACAGTGCTGACTTCCACACAGAAGGGTCCCTAGTGGAGATCCCCTCCTGGGACCAGGCGTTGCTCCTGAAACCACCCCCAGGAAGATGGCGTGCACATCCCCAATGAGATGAAGGGACGTGTTGCGTGAGCCTAATAAGAGCGTGGGGTCCATGAATACTGGGAGGTTGCTCCATTACTGACCCATGTGGAATGCTTACGTCATACAAGGTACTCCTTTCTTAAAAACACAAAACATTTAAATGCAATGCACGCCATTTCAGGCAACAAATAAAACCCTTTCACCATAATAGGTATCAGCTGCAACCCATGAATCTCAACCAGAAAACCGCCAATGCAACAGCAGTAAATTCAGACTCCAGCAAAGGAGAAGCAGGAATGCAGCAAGTCTTCTCCTCCTTTCTAATGACTTTCTGTGAGGCCCTAGGCTGGTGGGCCTCCCCGGGAAGCGAACGAGGCTTTCGCCTGCCTTCGTTTGCGCAGAGGAAAGGAAGAACGGAAGATCTCCTTTGGTTGCAGATCACTGATTCCTCTTCATTTCATTCCAAAGGAGGCGAGGGAGTGGCGTCAGACACCCGCCAACGGGCAGATGTCCCAACATCTCTGGAGCTCCAAGACCCAGAAGAATTAAATCAGGTCCCGGCTGAGAACGCTGCGCTGAATGGTGAGTGCCAAAGATTCAGAGGGCGACTCCACACACCTGCCAAGCGGGGCTTGCTTGCGGAATGCCTGTTGGTGCACAGTCTCCCCGAGCTTTTCCCGTCGCTGTCGCAAAGGGCACTACCCCCCTGTGACACATTCCTTGGGCTTTGAGGAATGCAGCTCACCGAGGCCCTTTATTTTGGAAGAGTATTTTTTAAATCTGCAAGTGATGACCACAGATCCAGATCCATAGTCCCAAATCTCCCCTGGAATCAATCCGTTGGACCCTGTGGGTTCACGGGTCTCGTGCTGCTTTGCTCTCTTGCCCAGTCTGGAGGATGTTTCCCTCATTTCATGTCAGGTATGAAAATTGCCCCCCTCTCCAGAAATGAGGACACCCAAGGCGTACACGGGATCAACAGGCAACAGCTTTATTGACCTATCAGAATCGGCAACAGGAGAAAACAGCTTAGCCACCAGCTCACAGCCTTCCAGTACAGGCCCCTGCACCGCAGCGGAGAGCTGGGAGAACAACCCTCCTGCTCTCAACCTGGCCTGGGTGATTCCCCACCTTGCAGCCTCAGGCCCACTCCCTCCCTGCCCACGCAAGACCCGCCAGCAGCACCAATGGGAAGAGAGCCCATCAGCTGCCTTAAATACAGCAACCCCCCCCCCCCCGCAGCATGAAGGAGGTGAAAAGGAGCTCCCTGGATGCCAATTGCAAGCCCCCCCCCCCCGCCCAACGCCCTGCTTAGCCCTGGAACCAGCGACTCCCCCCATGCCACACCACCCACGGAGGGTTGGGCGAGTTGCCATGCGGAGGAATGCTCTGAGCTGGTGGGAGGCAGATCCTCCCGTGTTTCTTCCTGGTCTAGGCGGCAGGGGAAACTCCTCCCACGCTGCACGAGGGGCAGGTGGAGCCCCCTCCGAATTGTGGGAATCGGAGAATTGCTCTCACGTTCTGCCCGCAAAGTAGCAAAGGTTCCTTGTCCTGTAATCATGGGCTCCACTTTCTCTCTCTCTTTCAGGGATGGACACGGTGAATAGGCACTTAGCGGCACAGTGCCTGAAGGCCGGGGCAGCCCCGGTGGATTTGTTTCCCCGGGAGCAAAGATCAGGCCTTAGCCAGAAAAGAAAATGCCCCGATCCTCAGTCCAAAGAGGTGGGCAAACTCCCCAGGATCCCTCCAGAGCCCGGACCTCGCAGGAGCCACCCCCCTTCGAAAGCACCACCAGAGCCTCCCATGAATGGGAAAAGAAAATCAAAGTCAGCCGAAGGAGGACCTTCCCCAAAAAGGCTCCCCACAAGTCTGGACCCAGATCACTCCAGGCCCCCAAGACATCCGGGAACGGGAAGCACTTTGGTACCTGGGGAAAGTCAGGAAGGGCACAAACATGAGGGGACAAGATCTGAGCCTGTGCCATCTGGGGCGACGGGGGAAGAAACAGTCCCCCACAAGACCAAGGAGCTTGGGGAGAGTGCCCCCGTGAAGACTGCCGGGGTGGCCGAGGATGTTTCTCGGCCCCAGCACACCCCGAGGGATCGGGGCTCTGAAGAACATCAGTGTAAATATCAAGGCAAAGACCAGGCAAGGGTGAAGGCCAGTCTCCCTGGGGCGAGGGGGAAAAAGAGAGGCGCCAAGCCGGAGCCGGAGGAAGCCTGGAAGCACGTCCCCAGGCGCAACCTGGCTTTGCCCGTGGCAGAGCCTGTGCAGGGCTTCTCCCCACTGGGGCAGAGCAGAGCTCCATCCCTGCCTCTGCAGAAGCTTCCTCCAGTTCCTTCTCCCCACGCCGTTCCCCAGACGCTGCTGGCCGCGCCCGAAAGAGCTGTGCCTGCGCCTCCGCCAAGGCCACCATCGTGCTCACTGCCAAAGCCATGTCCAGCCTCACAGCCGCCACCGAGCTCTTTGCCACGGCCGCCACCGAGCTCCCTGCTGAGGCCCCTGCCAAGCTCTTTGCCGAGGCGAGTGCAGGCTTGCGTACCCAGGCCAGTGCCAACCGCTTTGCCACAGCCAGGGCAGACAACCTTGCCAAGAGTGGTGGAGATCTGCTTTCCGAAGCCAGTGCCGACCTCTGGGCCGAAGCCAGTGCCAGCCCCTTGGCCCAAGCCGCTGCCGAGCATAGTTTCCAAGCAGCTGCCCAGGTCATTGGCGAAGCCACCGCCTTGCTCAGTGACTGGGCAACAAGCAACCTCGTTGCCTCAACCGCTGCCACAATCTGTGCGCAAGCCGGTGCTGAGAACTATGCTTCACCCGGCAGTGGCGCACCCCTCTCAGCCAAAGCCACCGTCGGCTCAGTTTCCCCATGCCGACGGGTGGAGAGGGCAGGCCAGGGTGGCGGGCAGAACACCCGGTCTCCCCACCAGGCCAGCTGGTCCCACAGAAAACATCCGGAAGCCAAGCAGCACGAGCACATCCACTCTGGCGACAAGCCAGCCTCCGGGGGACGACCCTCCTGCCTCTCCACCGCACAAGGAGGACACGTCCAACCCGTAGAGGACCCCCCTGGTGGCCTGGAGGCCTCGGAGCCTGTAAGAGAAGAGCAACGGCCCATCCGAGAGATGGTGAGCGGCAAGCCCAGAGGGGCAGGAGCGGGCAGCCGCTGGACGTCGGTGGGGCGAGGGCAGCTTTCCGTGGGGCAGGAGGGAGAAGTGGACATATCCATTCGGCACGGCTGCCCTCAGCATCACCCAGAGGGCAGTTAAATGTATATAGGTGTATATATGTGTGTGTTTGTAACTGGTTAGATTAGAAGGTTGGAGCAGTTCCTGAGTTGTCTTGAAGATCACACTTGATTGCAGTATGTTATATACCACTATAAAATATTTCTAGCTGATTTAATGGTTTATACTTGTCATATTATTTTATTTGGTTGCTTATTTACTATATCACAGGCATAAAATAATTTGCTATTTTTTAATTTTAATACTGTCCCAATTAAATCTATACTTTCTCGTTGTGCTCCTTTTTATATCCATGTGTGTATTAGGCTTATAATTTGTTCCTATACATTAATAGTTACATATGCATTTCTGCAATGTCATATTTATCTTAGCTCTTGTATATCTCCCTCATCAGTAGCTCGTGTTCATTTGTATATTGGGTTCCTGCTAATGGTCTTTTAATTTCACTGCTAGCATACCCGGGGTCAATGCGGGGCTCGGGGCACCCTTTATTCGTCTTTCTTCTTCTTTATGGGCTTGTCTTTATTCGTCTCTCATCATCCTAGAACTTGGGTTCATCCAGTGAAAGTGATTGAAAAGAGAGTGGGGACAGAGAAAAGGATGCATAGGAAGCATCCTTCACACAACACAGGGTTTTTTTTAAGGAACACGCTGCCACAACACGTGGTAGAGAGCACTAGCTGAAACAGCTTTAAAACAGGGGTGTTTCCCCGTGCGTCTAAGGGATGCCAAACGCTGTGGCTTTTGTTTGTACCCTGATTCAGATCGTTTGCATGAATGTGGCAGACACTGGGCTGCGGCTGGCGCACATCTCCCACATCATCCCTGGTTGAGTTTCCAGCCAGTTGAGATGACCCAAACACCGGGGAATGGTGGGCCTGAAATGGTAAAACCAGGACTCCGCTCCATCAAAGAAATCGGACTTAGGAACCATGGGATCTGAAGAAGGCCGTGATTCTGTAGGCACACAACCCCTCAGGCCCGTCTTATCTCTACAGCGATAAGGGTTAGGGGTTCATGGCCATTCTCCTCCCTGCACTGGGCTCAAGACACGTGCTTCTATCACAAATCAGGGACAAGCAAACAGGCAGCTTGGGTGGCATTGCAGGGGGAAAGTGGTTGGGTGTGGAAAGGGTGAACTACTCTCAGCCATGGCTTCTCTCCTGCAAGCTGGATGAAAACAGAACTAATTTCTTCCCATCCCTGCAAGAGAATCCACCTTCTCTTTGCCCCATGGTAGCTCCCCAAACAGCTTTAGGAACACAGGGAGCTGCCATGGGCATCCACAGAATTGTTTGCAGGGGGGGCAAAGCTGGTGTGTGATTGTAATTGACACACATGGCAGTCGCTGCGGGACACAGCTGTGCGTTCCCCTTGCGTGTCCGCACACGCTTTGTTGCGTAGTCATATCCCATGACGTTTAGAAGGCTGCACAGAGTGGCAGAACATCCTGGCGACTGGTCAGCCCTCATGCAGAGGAGTGTTCCAGTTCCCCTGCACACAGGAGTGATACATCCGTCAGCGTGAGGGTCACAAGAGTCATACATCAGCGTGGGAGTCGGAGTGCCTGGTTCGAAAGGGGAGCCGAGATGCAGCGGGCAGAACGGAGACCGGATGGAGCGGAGGGGGCCAGTGGGAACCGGTCAAGTCTGGACAGACGCTCCAGAGGAAAGACGGGCGGACGTCCTGGCCGCGGGGTTGCTCTGTAAAGTAGAGTGTCCAGCAGACTGAAAGAGGCAGACATATCCTCAGAAGCGCTGTGGGTGGCAAGACCAGGCTCCAAAAGTAATTTAGCACTGGGGACACGCCATCGTTCCTGGAGCAGAATACTCAAGGTGCTGCTGAAATGGAAAATGAAATCAGCGAGGCCTCCAAAGGAGGAAGTGTTGTAATGCTGCGGGGTTTTCAGTGACTCCCACATGGAGGGAAACATGCATGTTCCAGTCACAGAACCCTAGAACCATAGAGTCATAGAACAGTAGGGTTGGAAGGCGCTTAGAAGACCATCGAGTCCAACCCCCTGCTCAGTGCAGGAATCCAAGTCAGAGCTTCCCTGACAGGTGGCTGTCCAGCCTCGTCACGAATGCCTCCAGTGTGGGAGAGCCGCCCGCCTCCCCAGGTCATTGGTCCCCTTGTCGTATTGATCTAACAGTCAGGACGCTCATCTTCATCTTCGCAGGGATGGTAACACGTTGAGCTTTACATCACCCTCACAGGGTGGGAAGATATGGTGATTCAGTCATCTTTATGGACTCTGGACATCCCCTCCGCCTCCACGTTGGCTCTTCCCTTGATATGGGTCACCCAGAAAGCGTAGTCTGGCAGCGCCAAACTCCACCGCAACAGCGCTACATCAACCCACTGGGGGAGGTGATCCAGAGGTACAGACTGCAGGGTCGCCAATATGCGGGTGTCACCCAGGTCCTCTCTCCTGTTCATCCAGTCCAGGTGAGGCAGGGGATGTGCTGAACCTGTGCCTGGCTGCAGAAATAGACGGGATGAGTGCCAATCAACGGAGACTCAATCCAGATACGACAGAGGTTCTGTTAGCGGGTGGTTCTTCTGCCCAGTTGAGTGATATTCACCTGTGCTGGGGGGGCTGCGCTCCTCTTAACCGATCAGGTCTGTAGTTTGAGGGTGCCCTTCGATCCAGCACTGTCATCGGAGGCACAGGTGGCCAGGGGAGTGACGGGCGCCACACCTCGGGGCGGGTTGTCTGAGCAGGGGTGCACCTTCCCCCTCTCAGACGAGAACAGGCAACAGGCCAATCTGCTGAGGACTTCATAGAGCCTTTACCAAGGCCTTTCTCTCTTGCCAGCAAAGTACGTTTCTCACAGTACAGAAAGAAGCATCCCTTGTCAAGTAGGAGGCACGCAGTGTGAAAAGCAACCACTGTGCATTACTCCAGCTTCTGTCAATAGCAAGATTTGTGGCCTTCACTGTTTGTGAATACAGCTGTGAGAACCAACCCTGAAAGTGTGACAATTGCCAACTCTCTAGCAAATCGGTGTTCTTGTGCTGTTAATTCCTGCATTCAGTCCTGCATATCTCTGGGGTTTAGACTGCCCTTTCATGTCTCATGAAGTACCCCTTGCTGATACAGACGGAATGTGGGGCCCAAGCCGCGGTGCATTTTCAAGCACGTGGCAACACAGGCAGTCCCCAGCCCACACCTCTCCCCCTTCTCAGTGACTTGGCCAGGCATCGCATCGTGATCTTTGCACGGGAGAAGCGGCTGCTGTTGCAGCGGTCAGGGGGACGCAGAGGACCATGCATGCCCTCAGCTGACCCTGAGGGAAGGCATTCGATGACGCAGAGGAGAAAGAAGGTTCGCACCCCCAAAAGGCAGGAGCCGTAGGCACAAAGGCAGATATAAACGCACTTCACTAAAGCAAAACAGAAGCAAAGTTACGGAGTACATTCAGCACAGTCATGTACTTAATGTGGGGGGTTGGACTCGATGGTCTTGTCGGCCCCTTCCAACCCTGCTCTTCTATGATTCTGTGGCTATCCACATGTCTGCAACTCGCCTAATTCTAGGGGTGTACGAATGGTGGACCTTCAGTGCCGCTTGACATCCGCACTTTGCGGTCAGTGCGCCATTCCGCCATTCACAAGCCCCCGGATTTCTCCTCTTTTTTTTCCGCTCCAAAAATTACAAAGATAAATCCGTACCGAGTACCGTAATTCCGGTGCCCAGCCCTCTCCCTGAGTCTGCATAACTTCCGTAAGAATCGCTATTTTTCGTAAATATTTACGTGGGGTTTTTTTTATTGAAATCCTCCGTCTCCGTTTACTTTCAGCCCAAACACTTCCTCTTGCTAGGGGCTTCCCAAATGAAGGCTGTGTGAAGTGTGCCTGAGCAATAAACTCCTTGTTTAAAGCAACAGTGTTTTAAAGAAAGAAAGAAACTTTTAAAATGACCATGACGGTCCAGGACCAGCATGGTCATTTTAAAAGGTTTTTTCTTTCTTTAAAACAGTTTTTATTTACGAAAATTCCTCAACCCTGTGCGGACGATGAAAAAAAAGCCGCATGACTGCTGGCTCCGCAGGACCTCGTGGCGCTGTTCCGCAGAGGATTCCGTGGCACGGACTGAAGGGAACTCGATCCCATTTCAGTCCGTGGCGGGATTCTCTGGCAGCCCTACCTAATTCAAACCATCGTGGCAGCTCCACCCCCAGGGAATAGCTCAACAGGTTCTACCCTCCCCCTACGCTACCACCTCCCCCACCTTTGGGGGGCTACCTTGGGCAAAAGACCTACGCTTTCTGCCCCACACACAGTGTTAGCGCCTCTCGAGATCTTGGGGCCTCCAATTAAAAATTCGGGGGAGGGGCAAGGTACATGTTCACTCAAAGGGTATCTGTCCCCCCACAAGGACCTTTGTTACATTTAAGATCCATTTAGCAAGCACTGTGGGCAACCCCCTTCAGGCCACGGGCAGATGTTCCCAGTGTGATGTGATGTTGAGCTTGTCCATTGTCTTCCTCCGCACATTCACAGGCCTGAGTCAAGTCAAATCTCCACACGGCCACAACTTGCCATCGCACCTTTGTCCTGGCTTCCACAGGACGCATTATCTGACACAGGGCCATGCGGTGCAGAAGGCAGGCTTACGTCACCCCAGCCAGCGTTCTTCCTTCCCCTCACCCAGGTGGCCGGATGTCACTCCTACCCTGGTTAGATGTCTTCCACCCTGACAGGTCAGGGTACCGCTTGGGAGGCTGCAAGCTCGGGGAGGTCTCGGTCCCCTGAACCCTCACCGGTTGGCGCTTTTTACACAAGGTGGTCAGAGGGGCCGCTGTGGAAGTGAAATTAGGAGGAAAGCGCCGGTGATTTCCAGCCAGCGCCAGGGGGGACAGAACCTGCTCTTCATAGTTGGCAGGGGCCATTGCTGGACGGCCTCTACTTTGGCCTCCACAGGCTTCGAATTTCCACTCCTGGCCTGATGCCTCAAAGAGGTGACCTCCCCCCATCCCAACTGACCCTTGGTGGCTTTGATAGTCAGCCCACTTCTTGCAGGCGCTTCGCCTCTTGTCTCACCAGACCCACGTGGCCTCCCAGGTCGGACTACAAATGGCAACGTCGCCTAGGTAGGCGCGGGCCCAGCCCCTCGGTCCATTCACCAGCCCATCAATGACCTTGCGAACGGTCTCTCACGCTCCCGGCACGCCGGACGGAAGCCCTGTGCAGGAACTCGTGGGTAATAACCAGCACAGCTGGGAAGCCCAGGGGCTCTGGCTCTCTTCAGTAGCCCCCAAGCCAGCATTTCTTGCAATCCCCTGGCCACCGATTCAGCATGCTGTCCGGTAGCCCAGTAGCGGGGAGACTGAATAGGCCGATGGTCTCCGGCCAGAAAGACAACTCAAACAGAAAGACACACGGGAAATCAAACACAGCTTCTGCTTCCACCCTCATATGCTGTAGGAAAAGCCTCACCTGTTGAAGTTCTGCCTGTCATGCGCCTGGCGCAGGAGTCCTGGGCCCTCTGCCCCTGCGAGGCACTCAGCGGCGCCTTGCCTTTGTGAGGCCCTCGGCTGGAGGCCGGCTGGAGCCGAATGGCGCCCGAGGCCTCGCAGTGCTGAGGCAAGAGGCAGCCGGGCGGAGGCGAGGAGGCGGAGGCGAGGAGGCGGAGGCCGCTCTCGGAGGACTGCCCAGCAGCCGAGGCCTGTGTGGGGAGCAGGTCGGCCCGCCTCAGAGGCACGAGCGGGCCTTCCACGGGCGATGATGGCCCTCTGTTCCCCAGACCTGTCTCCTCCCCTCGGGGTGGGGGACATTTACCCGGCACGGGCGGAAGCCCTTCTCGGCTCCTTCCAGGGTCAGAGGCAGAAAGGGCGGGGGGCACGGAGCAGCCTTGGTGTGTCCCCCTCCCTCCTCCACGCAGCCACTCCTTCTGTTAAGAGTCGGGGAGACGAATAAAGTCCAAAGGTTTCCCCCTAAACTGGCACGCCAGCCAGCCCCTGCTTTGCTCGTGAACGGGGCAGGAGCAGGAAGGAGAAAGACGGCCGCTCTCCTTCCTCCGCCTTAGAATCTCGCACGGAGGGCATCAGCCACACGTGAGGGGAGAGTGCCTGTGGGCATGCGCAGAGTACTATCCCCCGCCACGGAACCACTTTGGCCAGCTCCCAAAGGCAAAGGGCGCCGCTCTCGGGCAAGCTTGAGTTCCTCGCTCGTCTACGGTTACAAGTTCAGTGCTTGGGACTGAGTGTGTAAAATAGGACACCCGGGGCGGCGAGGTGGCCCCCCAGTTCTGAAGTGCCAGGAGAAGATGCAGACTTAGCACCTCTCTTGAGACCAGCCTGAAGCACCCCTCTCTGCCCTTCCCTCCACTTTGCATTTCAATGAAGAAATTTATTTATTTATGTTTATTTATTAAATTTCTTAAGCACCCATCTGGCTGGTCACCCAGCCACTCTGGGCAATGTACAACATTAAAACAGTTCAAAACAATTAAATTCAACATTAAAAACATCACTTTTCTAAAATTACCCTAAACCACCCCAAACGCCTGCCTGAACAACTACGCTTTTAATGCATGGCGGAAGCTCATTAAGGGGGGCCATGGTGGAGTTCCCTAGGGAGGGAGTTCCACAGAGTGGGGGCCACCACAGAGAAGGCCCTCTCCCTTGTCCTCACCAGCCTTGTCCTCACCTCATCAGTCCTGGCTGATGGGACAGAGAGAAGGCCATCCGAGGCTGATCCTGTTGAGCGGCCTGTCTGGTGTTGCTGGAGGTGCTCCTTGAGATAGGCTGGGCCGGAACCGTATAGGGTTTTCAAGGTCAAAACCAACACCTTGAATGTGGCCCGGAAAACAACTGGTAACCACTGCAGCTCCTTCAGCACTGTGATCTCGCCAGCGGCTGCCTTTAATCAGGCGAGCCGCTGCATTCTGTATCAGCTGCAGCTTCCGAACCTTCTTCAAGGGTAACCCCACCTAGACCGCATTGCAGTAGTCTAAACGAGAGGAGACCAGGGCATGTACTACCGATGGGAGCAGATGGTCGGGAAAGAAGGGGCGCAGCCGCCGTATCAGATGGAGTTTGTACAGCGCTGTCCAGCTCACAGCTGACCCCTGAGCCTCCATGGACAGCTGGGAGTCAAAAATGACCCCCAGGCTGCGGACCTGGTCTTTCAAGGGTAGCCGTAGCCCATTCGACACCAGGTCAACATCCCCCAGCCTCCTCTTGTCTCCCACCAAAAGTACCTCGGTCTTGTCAGGGTTCAGCTTATTCCTCCCCATCCAGCCACTCACCGTCTGCAGACATTTGGACGGGGATTCTACGGCCAACTTGGTGAAGATTTGAACGGGGGGCAGAGCTGTGTGTCATCTGCATACTAAGGGCACTGCACCCCAAACCTCCTGATGATAGCCCCCAGCAGCGTCATACAGATGTGAAACAGCATCGGGGAGAGGATGGAACTCTGTGGCACCCCACAAGTCAGTGGCCATGGATCCGAAACCTCCTCCCCCAGTGCTACCCTGTGGTACCTGCCGGAGAGGAAGGACCAGAACCACCATAATACGGTGTCTCCAATGCCCTGCCCCTCCAGGCGGTCCAGGAGGATACCGTGGTCAACGGTATCAAAAGCCGCTGCGAAGTCGAGGAGAACAAGGAAGGAGCATTCGCCCTTATCCAGAGCCCTCCTCACATCATCCAGCAAGGCGACCAAGGCCTTTTCTGTCCCATGCCCAGGCCTGAATCCCGGCTGAAATGCATCCAGATAATCGGCCTTTTCCAAGTGTGCCTTCAACTGCAGCGCCATCACCCGCTCAATCACCTTGCCCCAAACTGGCAGATTCGAGACTGGGCAAAAGTTGTTCAGAACTTGGGGATCCAAGGAGGGCTTCTTTAAGAGCGGTCTTATCACTGCGTCCTTGAGGGCTGATGGCATCACTGCCTCCTCAAGGGAGGCGTTCATCACCGCCCTGATCCCCTCACCCAGCCTCTCTCCGCAGCTCATAATGAGCCAAGATGGGCAAGGAGCAAGGATACAGGTGGTCGGCCTTACAGATGAAAGCACCTTGTCCACTTCCTCAGAAGGAAGAAGCTGGAACCGATCCCACAAAACCGGTTTGCCACAGACCGCCTCTCGCTCACTAACTGTATGCACAGCGCACGGAGTAACACTCCTAATCCGATCACTTTCATCCACAAAGCGCCTTGCCAAGGCCTCACAGCAGGAGGCCTCAGAATGCTCCAGCAGTTCTGGAGCAACTGGACCGACCAGGCTCCGGACCACTTGGAACAGCCTCCTGGGACAGCACTCTGCAGACGCGATAGAGGCAGCATAACATTCCGTCTTTGCTGCCTTCACCGCCACGTGATAGGCTGAAGATACAGCTGTAGCCCGTGTCCGATCGCCTTTGGAGCGAGACGTCCGCCACCGGCGCTCTGGCCGTCTCACCTCCTCTTTCAGCTCGTAACTGCGGATTGAGGCATGGTGCAGCCCGAGCCCTGTGTGTTTGTTTCTTTATGAAAAGTATTCATTCACATTCCATTTTTTAAAAAATGCTCAAGGTCTTCAAGTTTTGTAAAACAACAACAACAACAACACACACACCTTTCCTCAATATTAAGATTACGACTTTGTGAACAGACCACTGTTAAAGAAGCCCTCCTTGGGTCCCCGAGATGTGAACAACTCTCGCTCGGTCTCGAATCTGCTGTTTGGGGGCAAGGGGATTAAGCCGATGGTGGCGTTGCAGTTGCAGGCACACTTGGAAGAAGCTGATTATCTGGATCCATTTCAATCGGGCTTCAGGCCTGGGCATGGGACAGGAACGGTCTTGGTCGCCTTGGCGGATGATATGGGGAGAGCTCTGGATAGGGGAGAATGCTCCTTCCTTGTTCTCCTCCATCTCTCAGTGGCTTTTGGTACTGTTGAACATGGTATCCCCCTGGACGGGTAGGGCATAGGGGACACCATATTACAATGGTTTCGTTCCTTCGTCTCTGGCAGGTACCAGAAGGTAGCACTGGGAGAGGAGGTTTCGGACCCTTGGTGTCAAGGGCTCCTTGGAGGCCTCTCTCAGTCTAATCCAGTAGCCAAGTCCAGACACAGACAAAGGGATTCCTTTCAAAGCTTTATTCTTCTTTTACAACTTAACAACTCTACAGGTAGCAACTAGATCTGAGCAGCAGAGTACCTATGCCCTAAGTTGAAACAGTTGGTCCCCGTTTGAAAGGGAATTACTGGCAGACCCCTGAACTTAAGGACTGGGGAGAGTCCCTCCCCTTTTCCCTTGGATCCTCTGGGCGCAGCCCTTGTTTGCGCGCCAACCGGGCACTGCGCCTCCTTTCCGCGCCCTCCATCTGGCGCCGCTCTCTGCGTCTGCGTCGCGCATCCACCAAGTCTGCTATCTGTGCTCGGTCACTCCCTGGACTGCTTTCTAATCTAGGAATGCCGGTGGGAGGAATCTCCGTCAGCTGTGGGCCCTGGGAAAGAGGAGCGCGCTCCTCTCCCAGGAGCGACTGCTCTTCCTCCGAATCAGAACTACTCTGGGATTCTATGGGCTCAGTGTCCACCCTGACATTTGGCTGCTCGCTTGCAGGCTGCCACAGGGTTCTATTCTCTCCCCAATGTCATTTAACATCTATGTGAAGCTGCTGGGGGCTATCATCAGGAGGTTTGGGGTGCAATGTCAGCAATATGCAGATGATACGCAACTCTGCCTCTCATTTAAATCCTTGCCAAGGTTGGCTGTAGAAACCCTGTCCAAGTGTCTGGAGTCAATGAGTGGCTGGATGGAAAGGACCAAGCTGAAACTGAACCCCGACAAAACCGAAGTACTTTTTGTGGGAGACAAGGGGACATTGGGGGAGGTTGACCTGGTGTTCAATCGGGTGTGACTGCCCCTGAAAGACCAGATCCATAGTCTGGGGGTTATTTTAGACTCCCAGTTGTCCATGGAGGCTCAGGTGTCAGCCCTGAGCTGGACAGCGCTGTACCAACACCATCTGATATGGCGGCTGCACCCCTATCTCCCTAACCATCTGCTCCCATCAGTAGTTCATGCCCTGGTCTCCTCTCACCTAGACTACTGTAATGCACTGTATGTGGGGTTGCCCTTGAAGACAGTTCGGAAGTTGCAGCTGGTGCAGAATGTGGCGGCCCAGCTAATTAACATCGGGAAGATCACATCACTCCAGTGCTGAAGGAGTTGCACTGGTTACCAGTTGTTTTCTGGGCCCGATTCAAGGTGTTGGCATTGACCTTTAAAACCCTATATGGGTCTGGCCCAATCTATCTTACGGAGCACCTCCAACAACACCAGAGATGCCACTCAATGAGATCTGCCTCGGTAGGCCTTCCGTCTGTCCCACCAGCCAGGACAGCTAGGCTGGTGAGGACTAGGGATAGGGCCTTTTCTGTGGTGGCCCCCACTCTGTGGAATTCCCTCCCTCGTGACCTCCGCCATGCACCCTCTTTGATGAGCTTCCTCCAGGCTTCGAAAACCTGGCTGTTCAGGTGCGCATTTGGGGTTGGTTAGGGGGTTGGGGTTTTTTTTAGAGCAATGTTGTTTTGTTCAGTTGATGATGTAAATTTGTTGTATTTTGTGTTGTTATTTGTATTGTACGCTGCCTAGAGTGGCCGGGTAGCTGGCCAGATGGGCGGCTAATAAATAAAATAAATACATAAAATATGAAGACCATTTTAAAGACTACTTTTATAATATCGCTGGCTATTCCCTTTTCCCCGCGAAAGAAAAAATGAAGCATATCTATCATTCTGTTTCTTCCAAAATCACACCTGCACCAGAAGCCCTCTGGGTGGCCCTGCAAAGCTGACCAGGGGGTTGGGGCAACAAAGGCACTCCTTGCCCAGGGCGCTATTTATCCTGGGCCGGCCCTGGATCTGCACATCATTTACTTGACTTTACTTCTGGCTTTCTGAGGAACGCTGGCAAACCCTGAAGTGGCTGATGAGACTGGAAGGAAAGACGGCATATGGGCGTGGCGAAGACAAAGCAGGAGTTCAGTAGGGGTTGCTGACTTTTGAAGTGCCTTTTCCTCCTGCTGACAGCTGCACCACTGCTGCCTTTCCAGCATTTTTATTCAATCCAGAGTAAACAAACACTGGGCCAAAGTGGAGAGCAAAAGCCTGAGTCGGCTTGCCATCTTGGCTTCTGGGTGCCCAGGCAGCAAACTCTGTAGCCCCTCCAGGAAGGGGCAGGTGGAAACAGTCAGCACAGCTGGCTCAGGACCTGGGGGCCCGGTCCTGCAGGGACTGGGGGTCCGCCAGGCAGCAGGCCACAGGGAAGGACTGGTGGTGGTGGCGGCGGCGGCGGCGGCGGCGGCGGCAGGCCCAGCAGCAGCACATTAAATTAAGCACAAGATGGAAAACATCCCAGACCTGCTGGTGCTTCGTTTCCAAGGACGTTTGGGGGAGAGGATTGCTGCACTAGCAGCCCCATCACGACTGCAGGACCACATCCGTGTGGCTGAAGATTGTCCGGTTCCTGGACTCAGCGAATTCCAGGTCTGAGGGTGAGCAGCCTCCCCCGCCCCCCTTCTCCTCAGGTCGCCTGTCGGTCTCCCGTTTTGCGAAGGAGGGGAAACCTTCCCTGCTGCGAGGGGTCTTGCCACAGCGTTGGCAGCAGGTGATGCGCGAGAAGGAGCGACACTGGTGCTGCGGCTGCTGGGCAGGCGGGGAGGCGGCGTGGGCAAGGGGCTGCTCCCCCGGTGTGCTGCGGGGCCACCGGGGTGTCTGCTGGGGTAGCAAGGAGGTCCGGGGCCAGCCTGCCTTCCCGTTGCCACAGGAGGACCTGCCCATGCGGTCACTCCCTGGACAGAACTTTCTCCGCAAACACCGCGCTCTCCAAGGGAGCTGGTTCCCGCATTTTGGGAGGGGAGGGGGCCGTGGCTCCGTGGCGGAGCACCTGGTTTGCATGCGGAAGGGGCCAGGTTCAGTCCCCGGCCTCTCCAGGGAGGGCCGGAATCCCCTGCCTGGAACCCTGGAGAGCCACTGCTGCCAGTCAGCCTCGACAGCACCGGGCTAGGTGGCCCCAGGGTTTGACCCGGGATAAGGCAGCGTCCTATGTCCCATTTCAGGCACCCGTCTTCAAAGGGGGGCTCATCTAATTCTCTGCAGGTCTGAAAGCGGGGGGGGGGGCATCTCGGGGATCGGGTGAGGGGAGGGCAGGCATTGTGAGGGCACTTGTGTTCCAGGGGCACGGGCTAAGCAGAGGCTGAAACCCCGTGTTCGCCCCCCGCGAAATGGGCACGGAACGGAGCACCTACCTGCTGCCGTCCACGCTGCATTGCGAATGGCGGCCGCAGACGTCTTCCATATAGACGTGATAGGCTACGTAAATAATTACGTAGCCTATCACGGCTAACGCAGGGAAGCCATTTGCGCCCCTGTGGAAGCCGTGATAGGCTGTGTAAGTATTTATGTAGCCTATGACGGAAAAAAAAGGGAACGCAAATGGCGGCGGCTACGGCGGCCACCATTTGCGTTCCCTTTTTTTTTGCCGTGATACCCTACGTAAATATTTACATAGGCTATTACAGAAAAAAAAAAAGAACGCAAATGGCGTAGTGGCCACCATTTGCGTTCCTTTTTTTTTTTTACCGTAATAGGTTACGTAAATATTTACGTAGCCTATTACTGTAAAAAAAAAAAAGGAACGCCAATGGTGGCCACTACGCCATTTGCGTTCTTTTCTTTTCTGTAATAGCCTATGTAAATATCACGGCAAAAAAAAAAAGGGAACGCAAGTGGCAGCTGCTGTAGCCGCTGCCATTTGCGTTCAGTATTTTTTTTTTTTTGCTGTGGTAGGCTACGTAAATATTTACGTAGCCTATCACGGCTATATGGAAGAAGTCCCAACATATAGGGACACAAATGGCGGTGGCTACGGCAGCTGCCATTTGCGTCCCTGCAGGCTATCCACTGGCCGGATGTCCGGCTGCAGGCAGCCCCGGAGGACAGCTCTGCGGAATCTCCGTGGAGTGGAGCCGGCTGGAGAGAATTTTGGGGGGAGGGATGGAGCGCCTCCCCCCCACCGCGAATGCCACCCTTCGAAAAGGTAAGTGACTTTCGTACATCCCTACCTCTCTCATAGGGGAGATGCTCCAGCCCCTTCATCATGTTAGTTGCCCTTTTCTGCATGTCTTCCAGCTCTGCAATATCTTTTTTTTAGCCGTGGTGACTAGGGATGTACGAAAGTAAATATTGGGGGGGGGGATTACACCACATACCCCATGTTGAGCTCCCTGCATGAGAGGCGAAATATGTAATCAGTAAGCAAAACACTACCATCCCCAACAAATATTTAGAAAAGTAAATATTTATGTAGGCTAGAACGGTGAAAAATAAAGGAACGCAAATAGAGCCCACTATGCTATTTGCGTTCCCCTTTTTTCGCCGTTTTATCTTACGTAAATATTTACGTAAGATAAATCGGCGAAAAATAGGGAACGCAAATGGCGGCTGCAGTAGCCGCCGCCATTTGCGCACACTGTGGGTTTTTTGTAAATTCTTACGTAGCCTATCACAGCTGCAAGGATGGCAATGGTGGTGGCAGAAGCCCAGCCGCAGCCGGCCAGGAGACCATCCGCCGCTGGAGCCGCCGCTGGAACCGCTGCCGCTGCCAAATCTGCCGCAGCCGCCCCAGGTAGGTGCCATCCCGGGGGGATTCCGCTGGGGGGCGGGGGGCAGGAGGCTGTTCCACCACGGATTTCGGGGGGCTGAATGCACTGGCACTCACTCACTGAAATTCGCGGCGAAATTCTCCGCCATCCCTACTTGTTACCAGACAGGGAAATGGAGGTTGCAGGGGAGCGCTGCCTCCAAAGCTTCCCCCGATCTAAATAAGAGAATAATGGCAGCCAGTTCTAACTGGGATTCTACTTGGTGACACAAACTCTTTCCTACCCGTGCTCAAATATGGCCTGGTATCTTGTGCTTGCTGAATCGTTCCCCTGTTTTTCGGTGCTGGCTCCCTTTGTCTGACGGTTGCCATGCTCCCAGTGGGAATATTAGGGTGTTGGAAGTGTTGCCATATGTCCTTGGAAGGCCCGCTAAACAAGAGCCATCTTGCTCCAACAGGGAGGGGATGAAGATGTCTACGGTGAAGTACGGCATGAGGCGTCTGCCGATGACATGGAAGGAGATGAGGCGGTTCTTCGCTGCACCCTTTCAGCCCATGTGAGTCATCCAGAGGGAAACAGGGAGCTTTTGCCATTTTGTAGGAGGGGGGCTGACAACAGTAGCTGTCAGGATAGGGAGCGGTCAGCATAACTTGGGCATCTTGAACGCCTCCAGTGGGAGAGCCCCCCAGGTCCCCAGGTCATTGGTTCCATTGTCGTATTGCTCGAACAGTCAGGACGTTTTTCCTGATGTCCAGCCGGAATCTGGCTTGCTGTCACTTGACCCCGTTATTCCTTGCCCTGCACTCTGGCATGGTCAAGATGAGATCCTGGCCTTCCCCTCTGTGGCAACCTTTCAAGTACTTGAAGAGCGTCATCCTATCTCCTCTCAGGGTGTTTCTACATTAAGCAAAGGACCTGCAAAAGTCCACATACTTTCCGGAGCTTCCTGCTTCCGCTTTCTTTGCAGGATTCGGAAGGGCTCCTTTACGGCAATGGCGGCCGTATCGCTGGCGCTCCAGAGCTGGCGGTGGGCAAGATCTGGCCAGCAAGGACTTCGATGGGAGGCGGACATAAGGACTTCGCCCAGAAAATGCGGAGTTCCAGGGTCCCCCCATCCCTTCGCAGCTGCGCAGTTACAGAGGCACAGAGGGGCATTTTCATCTATTTATCACACTTCCGCACAGTTTTGCAGCTTTGTGTCTTTGCAACGGTTGTGGACTCAGCACCCAAGGGCGGGGGGGGCATCTTGGGGAAGGACCAACATCGTTCCAGCAACCATTTCGGAGCGATGGCTAGGCACGTAGTGCTCACGCTTGTGCGTGCGAACCATCACGAGGGTCTCGGGCTGGCGACCTTACAAACGGATGGTGCGGAAATGAAGGAGCACAGAACACCCACTTTTTAGCTGAAAGGGACGGAAAGACACAGCAGAGCCCCTCAGACACAAAACAGCCACTGAAGTGCCGCTCCCCCACACTCACGGGACTGCAGAGCTGCGCGTTTCAGTATAATGGCAAAAACGGGGGCACGGCGAGGCTGTGCAGTACATCACGAGTGTACCGCAGGGCCTGCTGACTCAAAGCCACATCGCTGCGCTGTTGCGACGGGGCTGGGGGTCAAAGCGGTGCCATATAGATGGGGCCCGGAAGGAGAAGCGGATGGAGGATTGCCCGGATTCTTTGAAGGGATCGGCTTTGGTGTGCTTTGGTCTGCGCGGGGCTCCATGAGTGAGTGCGACGCAGGAGTATAAGTTGCTTCACAGAACATATTTCCAGGTGGGGGGCGTTGGAGTGAACGTGACCTGACTGGCAGGGGCTGCTCAACCAATAAGAGAGGCTTCCCCCACCATCCAGACTCCCCCCCCCCGCTTCTCCTTTGATAAAATCACTCTCCTTCTGTCTCCCCCACACACATTACTTACTCTCTGGTCCAGTGCTCTGTTCCTGCAGGAGCCAGCCAGATGCCTCTGAGAAACCCACAAGCAGGACATGGCACAATAGCTCCCTCATTGTTCCTCAGCTCGGGTATTCAGGGGCAACTGGCTCTGATCCTGGAGGCATATAGGGTCATCATGACTAACCACCATGGATAGCCTCACCCTCTACTAGGCACGATGAACCTAGCACTGCCCCTAGAATGTGGAAATGGATCTGGAAAATTAACTTCCCAGAGGCTTACCGAGGGATATCTAGGGAGTCTATGGCAACGGTGACATGTGTACTTGGGACTTTCCCATATGCTACATGGTGCTATTTCTTTGTTAGCCCCCCCCCCTCCAATTTAATGCAATGCAGGAATCAAAAAGATACCAGCAATAAAGGTAATAGGCATGCCAGCAACTGGACCCGGCCATACCTGGTGCCTGCTATTCACATTCACTAACTTGGACTCCGGAAAACTGAGGGCAGAACGTGTTAGTCCGCCAGTCCAGCGAGAGCCAAAAGGGACTTCATGTGACTATGTTTGAAGCATCTCGGCATCTCAGACCAGGCCTTCCGCTCTGGAGGTCAAGGTGAAGGTCACTCATTGCTGGACAGACAGACGAAGGGCGCCTGGGAAGATGGGTTTTCTACCAGGCAGAGTGAGTCACTGAGCACCTCTACACCAGCCCCAAATCCTGCATTCAAAACGGGGCGTTCTGCTTCCATTCCAAAGGCAGGATCCCAGCAGACTCCCTTTACACGCGCTTCCCTTTCCCCCTCCCCTCCCGCTCCCCCGATCTGAGTCTTCCCTGTGTTTCATGATCTCGCTCCTCTTCCAGCGGCTTTTCCTTTTTCACGGAGGAAACTCAAGCGGAGCACAAGCGGGTGATGTGAGAGCTCATTATCTCCGATCTATTTCGAAGTGGAATATCGGCCATTGGGTGCAGGAGAGGCCGTGAGTGAGCAATCTCAGGAGCGGGAGAAAAGCTCCGTGTGAAGACCCACGCCCTCTCTTCCCTGCCCAGCTCTGTTCTGGGCGGCAGCCCTGGGTCTGCTCTTCCGCCACACCTTCCGCCGTGACATCACCTTTCATCATCGTGTTCCGCTCTGGATATGCTCCTCCCCCCACCATCCCTTGGTTGCCATAGGGACGGCAAGGAACTATTTTGCATCATCGCGATTCTCTTGCCTATTCCCTACCGGACGTTCGATCGGTTAGGAGTGTCGGAATTCGTCTCTCCATCCATTAGCCAAGGAGTTTCTCCAGTCGCCTTATCTGGGTATTTTCTGGCATCATGGCAGGTAGGATATTCGTCCGTCTGGGTGTTCAGAAGGATCCTTGCTTTTCCATGGGGCTGATGGAGACAACAGCTGTGAGGTGATGGGACCACAGTTGGGGAAGGGATAAAGTCTTTGGGCGGGATAGAGCAGGTAAAATGCAGGGATGAGGAAACGGAGATAAGGTAAGGCAAGAAGGAGCAAGGAGCCTGCAAGTCCACAGCCACAATGCAGGGCACAATCCAGCAAAATCAGTCACAACTCCGTCCCGGCCGTGCCAGCGAGGCTTTGGTTAGCCACGCTTCAGGATAGCCCCCCGCCAGTCTCCCCCCGAGCCCCTTCTGCTCAGGCCAACCGCCAGTCCCTTTGGACTCCCGCTTGCACCATAACATTCTCTGGCCTGGTAGAATCCTGGGGTCGCCATGGGGACAGCCGCCAACCAGTCCGGCAGCCCTCGTGAGCATGCGGCACCAGCAGGAGGAACGTCGTGCCGAAGGTGCTGCAGAGGTCTGCAGGCCAGAACAGGAGCGTCCCAGCGAGACAAGTGGGGCGCGGGAGGGGCCTGCTTTGAAGCGTACCGCAGCCGGGAACTCCCTCACGGGCCGTAGGGGAAGCACCCTTCCTCGACCCTTCATCCTCCTGCCAGCTGCAGAATACTCATATCGGCCTCCTTTATGTCTGCGTGTCAGGGACACTGGGACCACGTATGTGAGCACTCAGGACCGCCGAAGTCTGTTCACTGAGCCTGAAGGGCTGACGGGTGCTGAGGCGGACCAGGCGGTGCAGTGGTTAATGCCCCGCCCCCTTGCTTTGTGTTGCAGATCGGGCCCCGAACCCACGGCCACGGGGAGGCTCGAGCCGCCAGCCCCGGAGCACCCCAGAGGGGACTGCCAGCTCTCCGCCCTGCGCCCCCGGAGCCTCCGCACCAGGCCTGAGTGCCGCTGGGCCGCAGCCTCCCGCCCCGGCTCTGCCTCCCCAGCCGGACCCAGGGAGTGCCAGCACCCACAGCTGCCCGTCCCCGGAAACAGTTCAGCTGCAGGGAGGTCGGGGGAGCCAGGATCACGCGCAGACGCCCAGCTCAGCAGCGCTTTCTCCTCCCCTCCATGGGTGGGCTGCAGCTGGCCAGTTCCCCGGGCCTCTCCGTGGGCCACTGGCATCCCAGTTCAGAAGCCTTCCCACTGCCAGCCCCATGGAGCAGCTGTATGCCCACTCCCACCTCCAGCCGGTGGCCAGCCTGCAGCGGGTGCAGGGGCCGCCTGCCAGGCAAGGACAGGTCCGGCAAACCCCTTTCCGGGATGGGGCTGGCCTCTGCCTGTACCGCCGTGCCACCTTGGCGCCCATGCCGCAGGGAGGCAGGAATCCCCCTGCACAGACAGGCAGCGATGTCCCTGGGCCACCAGAGCCGAGCGACAACGTGGTCCTCCAAGAGGTGGAGCCACAAACCACCGTGACGCCGGCTCCAGCCAGCGGGTCTTCCACGGCACCATCGAGACCCGGCATTCTCAAAGCCTCCAAAGCAGGCTCCAAAGGTATGTGCTGATCTTTGCAGAAAGGGGTGGTTCGCGTTTGGTGATTTATTATGACGTTTCTTATCTGCCCAATGACCACTGTTCTCTGGGCAGGTTGCAGACATTTACAAGACCAAAATACCACAACCATGTAGCATACAATACAGATGCTTCAAGGGATAGAATACAATGCGATGCAGAACAACAAACACAGGAATCGATCAAAGAGCCATGAAATCCAGGACTAGGTCCTAAAACGCCTGGAAGAAAAGGGAGGTCTTTGCCTGGCACCGAAAAGATACCAACGCGGTGCCAGGCGAGCCTCTTTGGGGAGCTCCTGCCACCACGGAGAAGGCCCTCTCTCTTGTCACCACCCGTCTAGCTTCGTCTGTCGGGGCACCCACAGAGCCTCCAAAGATGACCTGGGGTCTGAGCAGGCACATAGGGGTGAAGACACAGAATCGTAGAATAGTAGGGTTGGAAGGGGTCTACACGGCCATCGAGTCCAACCCCCCGGTCAATGCAGGAATCCAAGTCAGAGCATCCCCAGCAGGTGGCTGTCCAGCCTCATCTTGAATGCCGCCAGTCTGGGAGAGCCCACTACCTGCCCAGCTCATTGGTTCCGTTGTCGTATTGCTCCTGATGTTCAGCCGGAATCTGGCTTCCTGTAACTTGAGCCCATTATTCCGTGTCCTGCCTTCTGGGATACTTCTAGATACTCTAGTGCCAAGCTGTCGAGGGCTTCACAGGTCAACACCAACACTTGGCCAGGCCATCTCTGTCCAGATCGGGTCACAGTTAGTATATCAGCTCCATGCCCCCCTTGCCACGTGGCAAGTCGTCCGTATCTCACTCTCAGTGTTTCTCCATTCCTATCTTTCCCTGGCAGGCACCACCCTTGGGGAAAAGCATGTCTCCTGGGCTTACAACCTCCAGGGAGCTCCTGCTCAGCCTAGAACCACGGACAACCCCAATAGCAGCCAGCATCTCCCTGGCATGTTTCAGGCATCTTTTGCCCCTGCCTCGTCCAACGAATGCTCTGAAGGCTCCGCTTCTTCTGGGAGTGTCCCAACCAGCCACAGAGGATTCCGACGTGAGTATTGCACAGCCTGCACCTGGGCCACGGGCTTCCTTTATTATAGGGCATGGCTGGTCTGGAGGTCCAAGCCTGAACAGCCCCGCATGGCCAATCATCCCTTTTGCTCTGTTCCTATTTTTCAGCGGCAAGCACCTCTGTTGGGAAAGAGCATGAGTCCCGCAGTCACCACGTCCAGGGAGTTCCTCCTCAAAGCCAAACTGGGGAGAATCCAGCCAGCAGCTGCCAGATCTCGGTCACGTTTGGGATGCCTCTGGTCCCTGCTTCACCCACCGAATGCGCTGCAGGACCGGCTTCTTCCAGGAACGTCCCAACCACCGACACCGGACTGCAAGGTGATTGTTGAGCAAACTAGGGGCTGAGCTCCATGAACGTGTTTTCCTGGCCTTGTAATGCCTGGCTCACCGGCATGTCACACGAGGTACACCCCAAACCTTCCTCCTCCTCATGCGATTTCTCCGTCGACAGTGTTGTTTTCCAAACTCCCATGACGACGTTTTTTCTGGTGCTTGAGATTTTCATGTGCTACATGTGTGTTCCAGCTAGGGATGTATGGAGTTTGTAAAATCTGCGTCGTCTGCATTTCACAAGTTGTGAGGTGCCTTCCGTTCTGTCGGCCGCTCGCGGCCAGAATTGGATTTGTTCCCCATTTCCCAAGTTTGCACAAATGCATACTTGTGCAAATGCACAAATCCCTCCAAAATGTGTAAATTCCCCCCAAATGCACATTTTCATGCTTTCCCCTGTGGGGGAAATGGGCATTTTCAGCCAGTGTTTTTTCTTTTACGGATTTCTCCGGCATCCCTCGTTCCAGCCAAGCTGTAGCGGAACTCTTGCCAGCAGGAGCAGCCGGTAGTGCAGCAGCAAATTCAGAAGTGCAGGGTCCCTTCAGCATGGCCACAGCCACGCCCCTCACAGCCACGCCCACTCCTGGGATGATGCCACCTTGGAGGATTCTGCAATACAAAGGAGCTTCCAGTCACTTCCTTGGTTTGGAGTATATGGTCAGAGTAATTCAGAATTATTAAAAGGTCCATTTGAAAAGAAAACGCACACACAAAGTAATGTCCAGCACCTTGCGAGAAAGTATTATTTGGTTAGTCCCTTTTAATTCAAGGAACATGTAATAATACTAATACTAAAAATGACGCAATCATCGCATATTAATGATGAATGATTATCATTAGGAAGAGCCACTGCAAGCAGGTGTGAAGCAATGCCCCGTGAAAAGAAATGGAACGTCGTCCGCGGTGACCCACAACTCCTTTAAGGCTGCAATCCTGTACACACTTATCTGGAAGTAAATCCCATTGAACACAATGTTACTTACTTCCAAATGGACAAGTAGGATAGCCCTGCAGTCCCACTACAGACCACTCCTTCTTTTCCCACGACAGTATCCCGGGGTGGGCTGGTGGAGAGGCGGCCTTCGGCCCAAGACCTCTCCAGGCTGTTCCTGGAGGGATCGTGAATACTGTTCCAATTCGGTGGATATGTTCCATTTCATGCCTGCCTCATGCCCCGTTTTTTCTCTTGGTTATCACCTTTGCTGCTATCTACGTTTCTCATGGAAGGTTCAGGGTTTTCTGACTGTGCCCTTCGCTGTAGTCTCTGTCTCCTGATGTGGGCTGTTCCCTCGATGGTGAGCAGGGAGCAGGACATGGGGCTCTGCTTTGGGTTGATCTTTCATCTCCTGTCGGAGTGGGTTCCTTCCAGACCTGCAAGTCCCTGGACTGGGCTTGAAAATTGTGAACGCTCTGCCCATCAACAGGGAGCCTGCGGCTAAGCCATACCTCTTGGAGTTCCTCTGGGAGAAGTCAGGGGAAAACAGCTCACGGTAAGTGTAACAGCTGTGTTTTTACTGGAGATATAACCAACTCACGTCTCAAGGTAAGCCGGCTGAGGTCAGCCCCATGGTCAGCACCGCTTGCAGGAGGAAGGAGGAAGAAGATGGGAAGGGAGAGGGAGAAGACCAGGAGAAGGCAGGAGGACCTCCCAGGGAACCCCTCCCACCTTGCTCAGGTACATATTAGCCCTTCGAGTTCAGGTTCAGTGACTCATGGCCCTAGTCCCTCCAACATAAACTCCACTGAACACATTAGGACTTCCTTCTGAGTAAACACACCTAGGATCCTACTGTCCACCAGAGGGGTTGGGTCCAACCCCAGACCCCTCCTGAGCCATGAAGGACAAACTGGATGTGCAAACAAACAGCAGGTGAAAACATTTCACCGCATGATCCCCTCCTACCGCCTGCACATCGAGCCCACTAGAATCCCTCTCCCACACACAGCAAATCGCACGCGTCAGCACGAGCGACAGACCAAGGCGGCATCGGCCCCCCGCCCGCTGCTGCCACTGCCGTGGCCAGCCCGCCGGGGACGCAGGCAGGCAAGGAGCGGGGACAGGCAGCAGTGTGGGAACACGGGGAGGAAGCTGAGGGGCTGGCTGGCTGGGGACAGTCGAGTGGCGAGGCGTGGCGTAGCGGCTGCTCTGGGGCTGGAAGGCGGAGGAGCCGAGGGCTGAGGAGGAGACTAGGGGCGCTGAGGAGAGGGAAGGGGGCTTAGGTCCCGCCACAGTGCTGACTTCCACACAGAAGGGTCCCTAGTGGAGATCCCCTCCTGGGACCAGGCGTTGCTCCTGAAACCACCCCCAGGAAGATGCCGTGCACATCCCCAATGAGATGAAGGGACGTGTTGCGTGAGCCTAATAAGAGCGTGGGGTCCATGAATACTGGGAGGTTGCTCCATTACTGACCCATGTGGAATGCTTACGTCATACAAGGTACTCCTTTCTTAAAAACACAAAACATTTAAATGCAATGCACGCCATTTCAGGCAACAAATAAAACCCTTTCACCGTAATAGGTATCAGCTGCAACCCATGAATCTCAACCAGAAAACCGCCAATGCAACAGCAGTAAATTCAGACTCCAGCAAAGGAGAAGCAGGAATGCAGCAAGTCTTCTCCTCCTTTCTAATGACTTTCTGTGAGGCCCTAGGCTGGTGGGCCTCCCCGGGAAGCGAACGAGGCGTTCGCCTGCCTTCGTTTGCGCAGAGGAAAGGAAGAACGGAAGATCTCCTTTGGTTGCAGATCACTGATTCCTCTTCATTTCATTCCAAAGGAGGCGAGGGAGTGGCGTCAGACACCCGCCAACGGGCAGATGTCCCAACATCTCTGGAGCTCCAAGACCCAGAAGAATTAAATCAGGTCCCGGCTGAGAACGCTGCGCTGAATGGTGAGTGCCAAAGATTCAGAGGGCGACTCCACACACCTGCCAAGCGGGGCTTGCTTGCGGAATGCCTGTTGGTGCACAGTCTCCCCGAGCTTTTCCCGTCGCTGTCGCAAAGGGCACTACCCCCCTGTGACACATTCCTTGGGCTTTGAGGAATGCAGCTCACCGAGGCCCTTTATTTTGGAAGAGTATTTTTTAAATCTGCAAGTGATGACCACAGATCCAGATCCATAGTCCCAAATCTCCCCTGGAATCAATCCGTTGGACCCTGTGGGTTCACGGGTCTCGTGCTGCTTTGCTCTCTTGCCCAGTCTGGAGGATGTTTCCCTCATTTCATGTCAGGTATGAAAATTGCCCCCCTCTCCAGAAATGAGGACACCCAAGGCGTACATGGGATCAACAGGCAACAGCTTTATTGACCTATCAGAATCGGCAACAGGAGAAAACAGCTTAGCCACCAGCTCACAGCCTTCCAGTACAGGCCCCTGCACCGCAGCGGAGAGCTGGGAGAACAACCCTCCTGCTCTCAACCTGGCCTGGGTGATTCCCCACCTTGCAGCCTCAGGCCCACTCCCTCCCTGCCCACGCAAGACCCGCCAGCAGCACCAATGGGAAGAGAGCCCATCAGCTGCCTTAAATACAGCAACCCCCCCCCCCCGCAGCATGAAGGAGGTGAAAAGGTGCTCCCTGGATGCCAATTGCAAGCACCCCCCCCCCGCCCAACGCCCTGCTTAGCCCTGGAACCAGCGACTCCCCCCATGCCACACCACCCACGGAGGGTTGGGCGAGTTGCCATGCGGAGGAATGCTCTGAGCTGGTGGGAGGCAGATCCTCCCGTGTTTCTTCCTGGTCTAGGCGGCAGGGGAAACTCCTCCCACGCTGCACGAGGGGCAGGTGGAGCCCCCTCCGAATTGTGGGAATCGGAGAATTGCTCTCACGTTCTGCCCGCAAAGTAGCAAAGGTTCCTTGTCCTGTAATCATGGGCTCCACTTTCTCTCTCTCTTTCAGGGATGGACACGGTGAATAGGCACTTAGCGGCACAGTGCCTGAAGGCCGGGGCAGCCCCGGTGGATTTGTTTCCCCGGGAGCAAAGATCAGGCCTTAGCCAGAAAAGAAAATGCCCCGATCCTCAGTCCAAAGAGGTGGGCAAACTCCCCAGGATCCCTCCAGAGCCCGGACCTCGCAGGAGCCACCCCCCTTCGAAAGCACCACCAGAGCCTCCCATGAATGGGAAAAGAAAATCAAAGTCAGCCGAAGGAGGACCTTCCCCAAAAAGGCTCCCCACAAGTCTGGACCCAGATCACTCCAGGCCCCCAAGACATCCGGGAACGGGAAGCACTTTGGTACCTGGGGAAAGTCAGGAAGGGCACAAACATGAGGGGACAAGATCTGAGCCTGTGCCATCTGGGGCGACGGGGGAAGAAACAGTCCCCCACAAGACCAAGGAGCTTGGGGAGAGTGCCCCCGTGAAGACTGCCGGGGTGGCCGAGGATGTTTCTCGGCCCCAGCACACCCCGAGGGATCGGGGCTCTGAAGAACATCAGTGTAAATATCAAGGCAAAGACCAGGCAAGGGTGAAGGCCAGTCTCCCTGGGGCGAGGGGGAAAAAGAGAGGCGCCAAGCCGGAGCCGGAGGAAGCCTGGAAGCACGTCCCCAGGCGCAACCTGGCTTTGCCCGTGGCAGAGCCTGTGCAGGGCTTCTCCCCACTGGGGCAGAGCAGAGCTCCATCCCTGCCTCTGCAGAAGCTTCCTCCAGTTCCTTCTCCCCGCGCCGTTCCCCAGACGCTGCTGGCCGCGCCCGAAAGAGCTGTGCCTGCGCCTCCACCAAGGCCACCATCGTGCTCACTGCCAAAGCCATGTCCAGCCTCACAGCCGCCACCGAGCTCTTTGCCACGGCCGCCACCGAGCTCCCTGCTGAGGCCCCTGCCAAGCTCTTTGCCGAGGCGAGTGCAGGCTTGCGTACCCAGGCCAGTGCCAACCGCTTTGCCACAGCCAGGGCAGACAACCTTGCCAAGAGTGGTGGAGATCTGCTTTCCAAAGCCAGTGCCGACCTCTGGGCCGAAGCCAGTGCCAGCCCCTTGGCCCAAGCCGCTGCCGAGCATAGTTTCCAAGCAGCTGCCCAGGTCATTGGCGAAGCCACCGCCTTGCTCAGTGACTGGGCAACAAGCAACCTCGTTGCCTCAACCGCTGCCACAATCTGTGCGCAAGCCGGTGCTGAGAACTATGCTTCACCCGGCAGTGGCACACCCCTCTCAGCCAAAGCCACCGTCGGCTCAGTTTCCCCATGCCGGCGGGTGGAGAGGGCAGGCCAGGGTGGCGGGCAGAACACCCGGTCTCCCCACCAGGCCAGCTGGTCCCACAGAAAACATCCGGAAGCCAAGCAGCACAGGCACATCCACTCTGGCGACAAGCCAGCCTCCGGGGGACGACCCTCCTGCCTCTCCACCGCACAAGGAGGACACGTCCAACCCGTAGAGGACCCCCCTGGTGGCCTGGAGGCCTCGGAGCCTGTAAGAGAAGAGCAACGGCCCATCCGAGAGATGGTGAGCGGCAAGCCCAGAGGGGCAGGAGCGGGCAGCCGCTGGACGTCGGTGGGGCGAGGGCAGCTTTCCGTGGGGCAGGAGGGAGAAGTGGACATATCCATTCGGCACGGCTGCCCTCAGCATCACCCAGAGGGCAGTTAAATGTATATAGGTGTATATATGTGTGTGTTTGTAACTGGTTAGATTAGAAGGTTGGAGCAGTTCCTGAGTTGTCTTGAAGATCACACTTGATTGCAGTATGTTATATACCACTATAAAATATTTCTAGCTGATTTAATGGTTTATACTTGTCATATTATTTTATTTGGTTGCTTATTTACTATATCACAGGCATAAAATAATTTGCTATTTTTTAATTTTAATACTGTCCCAATTAAATCTATACTTTCTCGTTGTGCTCCTTTTTATATCCATGTGTGTATTAGGCTTATAATTTGTTCCTATACATTAATAGTTACATATGCATTTCTGCAATGTCATATTTATCTTAGCTCTTGTATATCTCCCTCATCAGTAGCTCGTGTTCATTTGTATATTGGGTTCCTGCTAATGGTCTTTTAATTTCACTGCTAGCATACCCGGGGTCAATGCGGGGCTCGGGGCACCCTTTATTCGTCTTTCTTCTTCTTTATGGGCTTGTCTTTATTCGTCTCTCATCATCCTAGAACTTGGGTTCATCCAGTGAAAGTGATTGAAAAGAGAGTGGGGACAGAGAAAAGGATGCATAGGAAGCATCCTTCACACAACACAGGGTTTTTTTTAAGGAACACGCTGCTACAACACGTGGTAGAGAGCACTAGCTGAAACAGCTTTAAAACAGGGGTGTTTCCCCGTGCGTCTAAGGGATGCCAAACGCTGTGGCTTTTGTTTGTACCCTGATTCAGATCGTTTGCATGAATGTGGCAGACACTGGGCTGCGGCTGGCGCACATCTCCCACATCATCCCTGGTTGAGTTTCCAGCCAGTTGAGATGACCCAAACACCGGGGAATGGTGGGCCTGAAATGGTAAAACCAGGACTCCGCTCCATCAAAGAAATCGGACTTAGGAACCATGGGATCTGAAGAAGGCCGTGATTCTGTAGGCACACAACCCCTCAGGCCCGTCTTATCTCTACAGCGATAAGGGTTAGGGGTTCATGGCCATTCTCCTCCCTGCACTGGGCTCAAGACACGTGCTTCTATCACAAATCAGGGACAAGCAAACAGGCAGCTTGGGTGGCATTGCAGGGGGAAAGTGGTTGGGTGTGGAAAGGGTGAACTACTCTCAGCCATGGCTTCTCTCCTGCAAGCTGGATGAAAACAGAACTAATTTCTTCCCATCCCTGCAAGAGAATCCACCTTCTCTTTGCCCCATGGTAGCTCCCCAAACAGCTTTAGGAACACAGGGAGCTGCCATGGGCATCCACAGAATTGTTTGCAGGGTGGGCAAAGCTGGTGTTTGATTGCAATTGACACACATGGCAGTCGCTGCGGGACACAGCTGTGCGTTCCCCTTGCGTGTCCGCACACGCTTTGTTGCGTAGTCATATCCCATGACGTTTAGAAGGCTGCACAGAGTGGCAGAACATCCTGGCGACTGGTCAGCCCTCATGCAGAGGAGTGTTCCAGTTCCCCTGCACACAGGAGTGATACATCCGTCAGCGTGAGGGTCACAAGAGTCATACATCAGCGTGGGAGTCGGAGTGCCTGGTTCGAAAGGGGAGCCGAGATGCAGCGGGCAGAACGGAGACCGGATGGAGCGGAGGGGGCCAGTGGGAACCGGTCAAGTCTGGACAGACGCTCCAGAGGAAAGACGGGCGGACGTCCTGGCCGCGGGGTCGCTCTGTAAAGTAGAGTGTCCAGCAGACTGAAAGAGGCAGACATATCCTCAGAAGCGCTGTGGGTGGCAAGACCAGGCTCCAAAAGTAATTTAGCACTGGGGACACGCCATCGTTCCTGGAGCAGAATACTCAAGGTGCTGCTGAAATGGAAAATGAAATCAGCGAGGCCTCCAAAGGAGGAAGTGTTGTAATGCTGCGGGGTTTTCAGTGACTCCCACATGGAGGGAAACATGCATGTTCCAGTCACAGAACCCTAGAACCATAGAGTCATAGAACAGTAGGGTTGGAAGGCGCTTAGAAGACCATCGAGTCCAACCCCCTGCTCAGTGCAGGAATCCAAGTCAGAGCTTCCCTGACAGGTGGCTGTCCAGCCTCGTCACGAACGCCTCCAGTGTGGGAGAGCCGCCCGCCTCCCCAGGTCATTGGTCCCCTTGTCGTATTGATCTAACAGTCAGGACGCTCATCTTCATCTTCGCAGGGATGGTAACACGTTGAGCTTTACATCACCCTCACAGGGTGGGAAGATATGGTGATTCAGTCATCTTTATGGACTCTGGACATCCCCTCCGCCTCCACGTTGGCTCTTCCCTTGATATGGGTCACCCAGAAAGCGTAGTCTGGCAGCGCCAAACTCCACCGCAACAGCGCTACATCAACCCACTGGGGGAGGTGATCCAGAGGTACAGACTGCAGGGTCGCCAATATGCGGGTGTCACCCAGGTCCTCTCTCCTGTTCATCCAGTCCAGGTGAGGCAGGGGATGTGCTGAACCTGTGCCTGGCTGCAGAAATAGACGGGATGAGTGCCAATCAACGGAGACTCAATCCAGATACGACAGAGGTTCTGTTAGCGGGTGGTTCTTCTGCCCAGTTGAGTGATATTCACCTGTGCTGGGGGGGCTGCGCTCCTCTTAACCGATCAGGTCTGTAGTTTGAGGGTGCCCTTCGATCCAGCACTGTCATCGGAGGCACAGGTGGCCAGGGGAGTGACGGGCGCCACACCTCGGGGCGGGTTGTCTGAGCAGGGGTGCACCTTCCCCCTCTCAGACGAGAACAGGCAACAGGCCAATCTGCTGAGGACTTCATAGAGCCTTTACCAAGGCCTTTCTCTCTTGCCAGCAAAGTACGTTTCTCACAGTACAGAAAGAAGCATCCCTTGTCAAGTAGGAGGCACGCAGTGTGAAGAGCAACCACTGTGCATTACTCCAGCTTCTGTCAATAGCAAGATTTGTGGCCTTCACTGTTTGTGAATACAGCTGTGAGAACCAACCCTGAAAGTGTGACAATTGCCAACTCTCTAGCAAATCGGTGTACTTGTGCTGTTAATTCCTGCATTCAGTCCTGCATATCTCTGGGGTTTAGACTGCCCTTTCTTGTCTCATGAAGTACCCCTTGCTGATACAGACGGAATGTGGGGCCCAAGCCGCGGTGCATTTTCAAGCACGTGGCAACACAGGCAGTCCCCAGCCCACACCTCTCCCCCTTCTCAGTGACTTGGCCAGGCATCGCATCGTGATCTTTGCACGGGAGAAGCGGCTGCTGTTGCAGCGGTCAGGGGGACGCAGAGGACCATGCATGCCCTCAGCTGACCCTGAGGGAAGGCATTCGATGACGCAGAGGAGAAAGAAGGTTCGCACCCCCAAAAGGCAGGAGCCGTAGGCACAAAGGCAGATATAAACGCACTTCACTAAAGCAAAACAGAAGCAAAGTTACGGAGTACATTCAGCACAGTCATGTACTTAATGTGGGGGGTTGGACTCGATGGTCTTGTCGGCCCCTTCCAACCCTGCTCTTCTATGATTCTGTGGCTATCCACATGTCTGCAACTCGCCTAATTCTAGGGGTGTACGAATGGTGGACCTTCAGTGCCGCTTGACATCCGCACTTTGCGGTCAGTGCGCCATTCCGCCATTCACAAGCCCCCGGATTTCTCCTCTTTTTTTTCCGCTCCAAAAATTACAAAGATAAATCCGTACCGAGTACCGTAATTCCGGTGCCCAGCCCTCTCCCTGAGTCTGCATAACTTCCGTAAGAATCGCTATTTTTCGTAAATATTTACGTGGGGTTTTTTTTATTGAAATCCTCCGTCTCCGTTTACTTTCAGCCCAAACACTTCCTCTTGCTAGGGGCTTCCCAAATGAAGGCTGTGTGAAGTGTGCCTGAGCAATAAACTCCTTGTTTAAAGCAACAGTGTTTTAAAGAAAGAAAGAAACTTTTAAAATGACCATGACGGTCCAGGACCAGCATGGTCATTTTAAAAGGTTTTTTCTTTCTTTAAAACAGTTTTTATTTACGAAAATTCCTCAACCCTGTGCGGACGATGAAAAAAAAGCCGCATGACTGCTGGCTCCGCAGGACCTCGTGGCGCTGTTCCGCAGAGGATTCCGTGGCACGGACTGAAGGGAACTCGATCCCATTTCAGTCCGTGGCGGGATTCTCTGGCAGCCCTACCTAATTCAAACCATCGTGGCAGCTCCACCCCCAGGGAATAGCTCAACAGGTTCTACCCTCCCCCTACGCTACCACCTCCCCCACCTTTGGGGGGCTACCTTGGGCAAAAGACCTACGCTTTCTGCCCCACACACAGTGTTAGCGCCTCTCGAGATCTTGGGGCCTCCAATTAAAAATTCGGGGGAGGGGCAAGGTACATGTTCACTCAAAGGGTATCTGTCCCCCCACAAGGACCTTTGTTACATTTAAGATCCATTTAGCAAGCACTGTGGGCAACCCCCTTCAGGCCACGGGCAGATGTTCCCAGTGTGATGTGATGTTGAGCTTGTCCATTGTCTTCCTCCGCACATTCACAGGCCTGAGTCAAGTCAAATCTCCACACGGCCACAACTTGCCATCGCACCTTTGTCCTGGCTTCCACAGGACGCATTATCTGACACAGGGCCATGCGGTGCAGAAGGCAGGCTTACGTCACCCCAGCCAGCGTTCTTCCTTCCCCTCACCCAGGTGGCCGGATGTCACTCCTACCCTGGTTAGATGTCTTCCACCCTGACAGGTCAGGGTACCGCTTGGGAGGCTGCAAGCTCGGGGAGGTCTCGGTCCCCTGAACCCTCACCGGTTGGCGCTTTTTACACAAGGTGGTCAGAGGGGCCGCTGTGGAAGTGAAATTAGGAGGAAAGCGCCGGTGCTTTCCAGCCAGCGCCAGGGGGGACAGAACCTGCTCTTCATAGTTGGCAGGGGCCATTGCTGGACGGCCTCTACTTTGGCCTCCACAGGCTTCGAATTTCCACTCCTGGCCTGATGCCTCAAAGAGGTGACCTCCCCCCATCCCAACTGACCCTTGGTGGCTTTGATAGTCAGCCCACTTCTTGCAGGCGCTTCGCCTCTTGTCTCACCAGACCCACGTGGCCTCCCAGGTCGGACTACAAATGGCAACGTCGCCTAGGTAGGCGCGGGCCCAGCCCCTCGGTCCATTCACCAGCCCATCAATGACCTTGCGAACGGTCTCTCACGCTCCCGGCACGCCGGACGGAAGCCCTGTGCAGGAACTCGTGGGTAATAACCAGCACAGCTGGGAAGCCCAGGGGCTCTGGCTCTCTTCAGTAGCCCCCAAGCCAGCATTTCTTGCAATCCCCTGGCCACCGATTCAGCATGCTGTCCGGTAGCCCAGTAGCGGGGAGACTGAATAGGCCGATGGTCTCCGGCCAGAAAGACAACTCAAACAGAAAGACACACGGGAAATCAAACACAGCTTCTGCTTCCACCCTCATATGCTGTAGGAAAAGCCTCACCTGTTGAAGTTCTGCCTGTCATGCGCCTGGCGCAGGAGTCCTGGGCCCTCTGCCCCTGCGAGGCACTCAGCGGCGCCTTGCCTTTGTGAGGCCCTCGGCTGGAGGCCGGCTGGAGCCGAATGGCGCCCGAGGCCTCGCAGTGCTGAGGCAAGAGGCAGCCGGGCGGAGGCGAGGAGGCGGAGGCGAGGAGGCGGAGGCCGCTCTCGGAGGACTGCCCAGCAGCCGAGGCCTGTGTGGGGAGCAGGTCGGCCCGCCTCAGAGGCACGAGCGGGCCTTCCACGGGCGATGATGGCCCTCTGTTCCCCAGACCTGTCTCCTCCCCTCGGGGTGGGGGACATTTACCCGGCACGGGCGGAAGCCCTTCTCGGCTCCTTCCAGGGTCAGAGGCAGAAAGGGCGGGGGGCACGGAGCAGCCTTGGTGTGTCCCCCTCCCTCCTCCACGCAGCCACTCCTTCTGTTAAGAGTCGGGGAGACGAATAAAGTCCAAAGGTTTCCCCCTAAACTGGCACGCCAGCCAGCCCCTGCTTTGCTCGTGAACGGGGCAGGAGCAGGAAGGAGAAAGACGGCCGCTCTCCTTCCTCCGCCTTAGAATCTCGCACGGAGGGCATCAGCCACACGTGAGGGGAGAGTGCCTGTGGGCATGCGCAGAGTACTATCCCCCGCCACGGAACCACTTTGGCCAGCTCCCAAAGGCAAAGGGCGCCGCTCTCGGGCAAGCTTGAGTTCCTCGCTCGTCTACGGTTACAAGTTCAGTGCTTGGGACTGAGTGTGTAAAATAGGACACCCGGGGCGGCGAGGTGGCCCCCCAGTTCTGAAGTGCCAGGAGAAGATGCAGACTTAGCACCTCTCTTGAGACCAGCCTGAAGCACCCCTCTCTGCCCTTCCCTCCACTTTGCATTTCAATGAAGAAATTTATTTATTTATGTTTATTTATTAAATTTCTTAAGCACCCATCTGGCTGGTCACCCAGCCACTCTGGGCAATGTACAACATTAAAACAGTTCAAAACAATTAAATTCAACATTAAAAACATCACTTTTCTAAAATTACCCTAAACCACCCCAAACGCCTGCCTGAACAACTACGCTTTTAATGCATGGCGGAAGCTCATTAAGGGGGGCCATGGTGGAGTTCCCTAGGGAGGGAGTTCCACAGAGTGGGGGCCACCACAGAGAAGGCCCTCTCCCTTGTCCTCACCAGCCTTGTCCTCACCTCATCAGTCCTGGCTGATGGGACAGAGAGAAGGCCATCCGAGGCTGATCCTGTTGAGCGGCCTGTCTGGTGTTGCTGGAGGTGCTCCTTGAGATAGGCTGGGCCGGAACCGTATAGGGTTTTCAAGGTCAAAACCAACACCTTGAATGTGGCCCGGAAAACAACTGGTAACCACTGCAGCTCCTTCAGCACTGTGATCTCGCCAGCGGCTGCCTTTAATCAGGCGAGCCGCTGCATTCTGTATCAGCTGCAGCTTCCGAACCTTCTTCAAGGGTAACCCCACCTAGACCGCATTGCAGTAGTCTAAACGAGAGGAGACCAGGGCATGTACTACCGATGGGAGCAGATGGTCGGGAAAGAAGGGGCGCAGCCGCCGTATCAGATGGAGTTTGTACAGCGCTGTCCAGCTCACAGCTGACCCCTGAGCCTCCATGGACAGCTGGGAGTCAAAAATGACCCCCAGGCTGCGGACCTGGTCTTTCAAGGGTAGCCGTAGCCCATTCGACACCAGGTCAACATCCCCCAGCCTCCTCTTGTCTCCCACCAAAAGTACCTCGGTCTTGTCAGGGTTCAGCTTATTCCTCCCCATCCAGCCACTCACCGTCTGCAGACATTTGGACGGGGATTCTACGGCCAACTTGGTGAAGATTTGAACGGGGGGCAGAGCTGTGTGTCATCTGCATACTAAGGGCACTGCACCCCAAACCTCCTGATGATAGCCCCCAGCAGCGTCATACAGATGTGAAACAGCATCGGGGAGAGGATGGAACTCTGTGGCACCCCACAAGTCAGTGGCCATGGATCCGAAACCTCCTCCCCCAGTGCTACCCTGTGGTACCTGCCGGAGAGGAAGGACCAGAACCACCATAATACGGTGTCTCCAATGCCCTGCCCCTCCAGGCGGTCCAGGAGGATACCGTGGTCAACGGTATCAAAAGCCGCTGCGAAGTCGAGGAGAACAAGGAAGGAGCATTCGCCCTTATCCAGAGCCCTCCTCACATCATCCAGCAAGGCGACCAAGGCCTTTTCTGTCCCATGCCCAGGCCTGAATCCCGGCTGAAATGCATCCAGATAATCGGCCTTTTCCAAGTGTGCCTTCAACTGCAGCGCCATCACCCGCTCAATCACCTTGCCCCAAACTGGCAGATTCGAGACTGGGCAAAAGTTGTTCAGAACTTGGGGATCCAAGGAGGGCTTCTTTAAGAGCGGTCTTATCACTGCGTCCTTGAGGGCTGATGGCATCACTGCCTCCTCAAGGGAGGCGTTCATCACCGCCCTGATCCCCTCACCCAGCCTCTCTCCGCAGCTCATAATGAGCCAAGATGGGCAAGGAGCAAGGATACAGGTGGTCGGCCTTACAGATGAAAGCACCTTGTCCACTTCCTCAGAAGGAAGAAGCTGGAACCGATCCCACAAAACCGGTTTGCCACAGACCGCCTCTCGCTCACTAACTGTATGCACAGCGCACGGAGTAACACTCCTAATCCGATCACTTTCATCCACAAAGCGCCTTGCCAAGGCCTCACAGCAGGAGGCCTCAGAATGCTCCAGCAGTTCTGGAGCAACTGGACCGACCAGGCTCCGGACCACTTGGAACAGCCTCCTGGGACAGCACTCTGCAGACGCGATAGAGGCAGCATAACATTCCGTCTTTGCTGCCTTCACCGCCACGTGATAGGCTGAAGATACAGCTGTAGCCCGTGTCCGATCGCCTTTGGAGCGAGACGTCCGCCACCGGCGCTCTGGCCGTCTCACCTCCTCTTTCAGCTCGTAACTGCGGATTGAGGCATGGTGCAGCCCGAGCCCTGTGTGTTTGTTTCTTTATGAAAAGTATTCATTCACATTCCATTTTTTAAAAAATGCTCAAGGTCTTCAAGTTTTGTAAAACAACAACAACAACAACACACGCACCTTTCCTCAATATTAAGATTACGACTTTGTGAACAGACCACTGTTAAAGAAGCCCTCCTTGGGTCCCCGAGATGTGAACAACTCTCGCTCGGTCTCGAATCTGCTGTTTGGGGGCAAGGGGATTAAGCCGATGGTGGCGTTGCAGTTGCAGGCACACTTGGAAGAAGCTGATTATCTGGATCCATTTCAATCGGGCTTCAGGCCTGGGCATGGGACAGGAACGGTCTTGGTCGCCTTGGCGGATGATATGGGGAGAGCTCTGGATAGGGGAGAATGCTCCTTCCTTGTTCTCCTCCATCTCTCAGTGGCTTTTGGTACTGTTGAACATGGTATCCCCCTGGACGGGTAGGGCATAGGGGACACCATATTACAATGGTTTCGTTCCTTCGTCTCTGGCAGGTACCAGAAGGTAGCACTGGGAGAGGAGGTTTCGGACCCTTGGTGTCAAGGGCTCCTTGGAGGCCTCTCTCAGTCTAATCCAGTAGCCAAGTCCAGACACAGACAAAGGGATTCCTTTCAAAGCTTTATTCTTCTTTTACAACTTAACAACTCTACAGGTAGCAACTAGATCTGAGCAGCAGAGTACCTATGCCCTAAGTTGAAACAGTTGGTCCCCGTTTGAAAGGGAATTACTGGCAGACCCCTGAACTTAAGGACTGGGGAGAGTCCCTCCCCTTTTCCCTTGGATCCTCTGGGCGCAGCCCTTGTTTGCGCGCCAACCGGGCACTGCGCCTCCTTTCTGCGCCCTCCATCTGGCGCCGCTCTCTGCGTCTGCGTCGCGCATCCACCAAGTCTGCTATCTGTGCTCGGTCACTCCCTGGACTGCTTTCTAATCTAGGAATGCCGGTGGGAGGAATCTCCGTCAGCTGTGGGCCCTGGGAAAGAGGAGCGTGCTCCTCTCCCAGGAGCGACTGCTCTTCCTCCGAATCAGAACTACTCTGGGATTCTATGGGCTCAGTGTCCACCCTGACATTTGGCTGCTCGCTTGCAGGCTGCCACAGGGTTCTATTCTCTCCCCAATGTCATTTAACATCTATGTGAAGCTGCTGGGGGCTATCATCAGGAGGTTTGGGGTGCAATGTCAGCAATATGCAGATGATACGCAACTCTGCCTCTCATTTAAATCCTTGCCAAGGTTGGCTGTAGAAACCCTGTCCAAGTGTCTGGAGTCAATGAGTGGCTGGATGGAAAGGACCAAGCTGAAACTGAACCCCGACAAAACCGAAGTACTTTTTGTGGGAGACAAGGGGACATTGGGGGAGGTTGACCTGGTGTTCAATCGGGTGTGACTGCCCCTGAAAGACCAGATCCATAGTCTGGGGGTTATTTTAGACTCCCAGTTGTCCATGGAGGCTCAGGTGTCAGCCCTGAGCTGGACAGCGCTGTACCAACACCATCTGATATGGCGGCTGCACCCCTATCTCCCTAACCATCTGCTCCCATCAGTAGTTCATGCCCTGGTCTCCTCTCACCTAGACTACTGTAATGCACTGTATGTGGGGTTGCCCTTGAAGACAGTTCGGAAGTTGCAGCTGGTGCAGAATGTGGCGGCCCAGCTAATTAACATCGGGAAGATCACATCACTCCAGTGCTGAAGGAGTTGCACTGGTTACCAGTTGTTTTCTGGGCCCGATTCAAGGTGTTGGCATTGACCTTTAAAACCCTATATGGGTCTGGCCCAATCTATCTTACGGAGCACCTCCAACAACACCAGAGATGCCACTCAATGAGATCTGCCTCGGTAGGCCTTCCGTCTGTCCCACCAGCCAGGACAGCTAGGCTGGTGAGGACTAGGGATAGGGCCTTTTCTGTGGTGGCCCCCACTCTGTGGAATTCCCTCCCTCGTGACCTCCGCCATGCACCCTCTTTGATGAGCTTCCTCCAGGCTTCGAAAACCTGGCTGTTCAGGTGCGCATTTGGGGTTGGTTAGGGGGTTGGGGTTTTTTTTAGAGCAATGTTGTTTTGTTCAGTTGATGATGTAAATTTGTTGTATTTTGTGTTGTTATTTGTATTGTACGCTGCCTAGAGTGGCCGGGTAGCTGGCCAGATGGGCGGCTAATAAATAAAATAAATACATAAAATATGAAGACCATTTTAAAGACTACTTTTATAATATCGCTGGCTATTCCCTTTTCCCCACGAAAGAAAAAATGAAGCATATCTATCATTCTGTTTCTTCCAAAATCACACCTGCACCAGAAGCCCTCTGGGTGGCCCTGCAAAGCTGACCAGGGGGTTGGGGCAACAAAGGCACTCCTTGCCCAGGGCGCTATTTATCCTGGGCCGGCCCTGGATCTGCACATCATTTACTTGACTTTACTTCTGGCTTTCTGAGGAACGCTGGCAAACCCTGAAGTGGCTGATGAGACTGGAAGGAAAGACGGCATATGGGCGTGGCGAAGACAAAGCAGGAGTTCAGTAGGGGTTGCTGACTTTTGAAGTGCCTTTTCCTCCTGCTGACAGCTGCACCACTGCTGCCTTTCCAGCATTTTTATTCAATCCAGAGTAAACAAACACTGGGCCAAAGTGGAGAGCAAAAGCCTGAGTCGGCTTGCCATCTTGGCTTCTGGGTGCCCAGGCAGCAAACTCTGTAGCCCCTCCAGGAAGGGGCAGGTGGAAACAGTCAGCACAGCTGGCTCAGGACCTGGGGGCCCGGTCCTGCAGGGACTGGGGGTCCGCCAGGCAGCAGGCCACAGGGAAGGACTGGTGGTGGTGGCGGCGGCGGCGGCGGCGGCGGCGGCAGGCCCAGCAGCAGCACATTAAATTAAGCACAAGATGGAAAACATCCCAGACCTGCTGGTGCTTCGTTTCCAAGGACGTTTGGGGGAGAGGATTGCTGCACTAGCAGCCCCATCACGACTGCAGGACCACATCCGTGTGGCTGAAGATTGTCCGGTTCCTGGACTCAGCGAATTCCAGGTCTGAGGGTGAGCAGCCTCCCCCGCCCCCCTTCTCCTCAGGTCGCCTGTCGGTCTCCCGTTTTGCGAAGGAGGGGAAACCTTCCCTGCTGCGAGGGGTCTTGCCACAGCGTTGGCAGCAGGTGATGCGCGAGAAGGAGCGACACTGGTGCTGCGGCTGCTGGGCAGGCGGGGAGGCGGCGTGGGCAAGGGGCTGCTCCCCCGGTGTGCTGCGGGGCCACCGGGGTGTCTGCTGGGGTAGCAAGGAGGTCCGGGGCCAGCCTGCCTTCCCGTTGCCACAGGAGGACCTGCCCATGCGGTCACTCCCTGGACAGAACTTTCTCCGCAAACACCGCGCTCTCCAAGGGAGCTGGTTCCCGCATTTTGGGAGGGGAGGGGGCCGTGGCTCCGTGGCGGAGCACCTGGTTTGCATGCGGAAGGGGCCAGGTTCAGTCCCCGGCCTCTCCAGGGAGGGCCGGAATCCCCTGCCTGGAACCCTGGAGAGCCACTGCTGCCAGTCAGCCTCGACAGCACCGGGCTAGGTGGCCCCAGGGTTTGACCCGGGATAAGGCAGCGTCCTATGTCCCATTTCAGGCACCCGTCTTCAAAGGGGGGCTCATCTAATTCTCTGCAGGTCTGAAAGCGGGGGGGGGGCATCTCGGGGATCGGGTGAGGGGAGGGCAGGCATTGTGAGGGCACTTGTGTTCCAGGGGCACGGGCTAAGCAGAGGCTGAAACCCCGTGTTCGCCCCCCGCGAAATGGGCACGGAACGGAGCACCTACCTGCTGCCGTCCACGCTGCATTGCGAATGGCGGCCGCAGACGTCTTCCATATAGACGTGATAGGCTACGTAAATAATTACGTAGCCTATCACGGCTAACGCAGGGAAGCCATTTGCGCCCCTGTGGAAGCCGTGATAGGCTGTGTAAGTATTTATGTAGCCTATGACGGAAAAAAAAGGGAACGCAAATGGCGGCGGCTACGGCGGCCACCATTTGCGTTCCCTTTTTTTTTGCCGTGATACCCTACGTAAATATTTACATAGGCTATTACAGAAAAAAAAAAAGAACGCAAATGGCGTAGTGGCCACCATTTGCGTTCCTTTTTTTTTTTTACCGTAATAGGTTACGTAAATATTTACGTAGCCTATTACTGTAAAAAAAAAAAAGGAACGCCAATGGTGGCCACTACGCCATTTGCGTTCTTTTCTTTTCTGTAATAGCCTATGTAAATATCACGGCAAAAAAAAAAAGGGAACGCAAGTGGCAGCTGCTGTAGCCGCTGCCATTTGCGTTCAGTATTTTTTTTTTTTTGCTGTGGTAGGCTACGTAAATATTTACGTAGCCTATCACGGCTATATGGAAGAAGTCCCAACATATAGGGACACAAATGGCGGTGGCTACGGCAGCTGCCATTTGCGTCCCTGCAGGCTATCCACTGGCCGGATGTCCGGCTGCAGGCAGCCCCGGAGGACAGCTCTGCGGAATCTCCGTGGAGTGGAGCCGGCTGGAGAGAATTTTGGGGGGAGGGATGGAGCGCCTCCCCCCCACCGCGAATGCCACCCTTCGAAAAGGTAAGTGACTTTCGTACATCCCTACCTCTCTCATAGGGGAGATGCTCCAGCCCCTTCATCATGTTAGTTGCCCTTTTCTGCATGTCTTCCAGCTCTGCAATATCTTTTTTTTAGCCGTGGTGACTAGGGATGTACGAAAGTAAATACTGGGGGGGGGGATTACACCACATACCCCATGTTGAGCTCCCTGCATGAGAGGCGAAATATGTAATCAGTAAGCAAAACACTACCATCCCCAACAAATATTTAGAAAAGTAAATATTTATGTAGGCTAGAACGGTGAAAAATAAAGGAACGCAAATAGAGCCCACTACGCTATTTGCGTTCCCCTTTTTTCGCCGTTTTATCTTACGTAAATATTTACGTAAGATAAATCGGCGAAAAATAGGGAACGCAAATGGCGGCTGCAGTAGCCGCCGCCATTTGCGCACACTGTGGGTTTTTTGTAAATTCTTACGTAGCCTATCACAGCTGCAAGGATGGCAATGGTGGTGGCAGAAGCCCAGCCGCAGCCGGCCAGGAGACCATCCGCCGCTGGAGCCGCCGCTGGAACCGCTGCCGCTGCCAAATCTGCCGCAGCCGCCCCAGGTAGGTGCCATCCCGGGGGGATTCCGCTGGGGGGCGGGGGGCAGGAGGCTGTTCCGCCACGGATTTCGGGGGGCTGAATGCACTGGCACTCACTCACTGAAATTCGCGGCGAAATTCTCCGCCATCCCTACTTGTTACCAGACAGGGAAATGGAGGTTGCAGGGGAGCGCTGCCTCCAAAGCTTCCCCCGATCTAAATAAGAGAATAATGGCAGCCAGTTCTAACTGGGATTCTACTTGGTGACACAAACTCTTTCCTACCCGTGCTCAAATATGGCCTGGTATCTTGTGCTTGCTGAATCGTTCCCCTGTTTTTCGGTGCTGGCTCCCTTTGTCTGACGGTTGCCATGCTCCCAGTGGGAATATTAGGGTGTTGGAAGTGTTGCCATATGTCCTTGGAAGGCCCGCTAAACAAGAGCCATCTTGCTCCAACAGGGAGGGGATGAAGATGTCTACGGTGAAGTACGGCATGAGGCGTCTGCCGATGACATGGAAGGAGATGAGGCGGTTCTTCGCTGCACCCTTTCAGCCCATGTGAGTCATCCAGAGGGAAACAGGGAGCTTTTGCCATTTTGTAGGAGGGGGGCTGACAACAGTAGCTGTCAGGATAGGGAGCGGTCAGCATAACTTGGGCATCTTGAACGCCTCCAGTGGGAGAGCCCCCCAGGTCCCCAGGTCATTGGTTCCATTGTCGTATTGCTCGAACAGTCAGGACGTTTTTCCTGATGTCCAGCCGGAATCTGGCTTGCTGTCACTTGACCCCGTTATTCCTTGCCCTGCACTCTGGCATGGTCAAGATGAGATCCTGGCCTTCCCCTCTGTGGCAACCTTTCAAGTACTTGAAGAGCGTCATCCTATCTCCTCTCAGGGTGTTTCTACATTAAGCAAAGGACCTGCAAAAGTCCACATACTTTCCGGAGCTTCCTGCTTCCGCTTTCTTTGCAGGATTCGGAAGGGCTCCTTTACGGCAATGGCGGCCGTATCGCTGGCGCTCCAGAGCTGGCGGTGGGCAAGATCTGGCCAGCAAGGACTTCGATGGGAGGCGGACATAAGGACTTCGCCCAGAAAATGTGGAGTTCCAGGGTCCCCCCATCCCTTCGCAGCTGCGCAGTTACAGAGGCACAGAGGGGCATTTTCATCTATTTATCACACTTCCGCACAGTTTTGCAGCTTTGTGTCTTTGCAACGGTTGTGGACTCAGCACCCAAGGGCGGGGGGGGCATCTTGGGGAAGGACCAACATCGTTCCAGCAACCATTTCGGAGCGATGGCTAGGCACGTAGTGCTCACGCTTGTGCGTGCGAACCATCACGAGGGTCTCGGGCTGGCGACCTTACAAACGGATGGTGCGGAAATGAAGGAGCACAGAACACCCACTTTTTAGCTGAAAGGGACGGAAAGACACAGCAGAGCCCCTCAGACACAAAACAGCCACTGAAGTGCCGCTCCCCCACACTCACGGGACTGCAGAGCTGCGCGTTTCAGTATAATGGCAAAAACGGGGGCACGGCGAGGCTGTGCAGTACATCACGAGTGTACCGCAGGGCCTGCTGACTCAAAGCCACATCGCTGCGCTGTTGCGACGGGGCTGGGGGTCAAAGCGGTGCCATATAGATGGGGCCCGGAAGGAGAAGCGGATGGAGGATTGCCCGGATTCTTTGAAGGGATCGGCTTTGGTGTGCTTTGGTCTGCGCGGGGCTCCATGAGTGAGTGCGACGCAGGAGTATAAGTTGCTTCACAGAACATATTTCCAGGTGGGGGGCGTTGGAGTGAACGTGACCTGACTGGCAGGGGCTGCTCAACCAATAAGAGAGGCTTCCCCCACCATCCAGACTCCCCCCCCCCGCTTCTCCTTTGATAAAATCACTCTCCTTCTGTCTCCCCCACACACATTACTTACTCTCTGGTCCAGTGCTCTGTTCCTGCAGGAGCCAGCCAGATGCCTCTGAGAAACCCACAAGCAGGACATGGCACAATAGCTCCCTCATTGTTCCTCAGCTCGGGTATTCAGGGGCAACTGGCTCTGATCCTGGAGGCATATAGGGTCATCATGACTAACCACCATGGATAGCCTCACCCTCTACTAGGCACGATGAACCTAGCACTGCCCCTCGAATGTGGAAATGGATCTGGAAAATTAACTTCCCAGAGGCTTACCGAGGGATATCTAGGGAGTCTATGGCAACGGTGACATGTGTACTTGGGACTTTCCCATATGCTACATGGTGCTATTTCTTTGTTAGCCCCCCCCCTCCAATTTAATGCAATGCAGGAATCAAAAAGATACCAGCAATAAAGGTAATAGGCATGCCAGCAACTGGACCCGGCCATACCTGGTGCCTGCTATTCACATTCACTAACTTGGACTCCGGAAAACTGAGGGCAGAACGTGTTAGTCCGCCAGTCCAGCGAGAGCCAAAAGGGACTTCACGTGACTATGTTTGAAGCATCTCGGCATCTCAGACCAGGCCTTCCGCTCTGGAGGTCAAGGTGAAGGTCACTCATTGCTGGACAGACAGACGAAGGGCGCCTGGGAAGATGGGTTTTCTACCAGGCAGAGTGAGTCACTGAGCACCTCTACACCAGCCCCAAATCCTGCATTCAAAACGGGGCGTTCTGCTTCCATTCCAAAGGCAGGATCCCAGCAGACTCCCTTTACACGCGCTTCCCTTTCCCCCTCCCCTCCCGCTCCCCCGATCTGAGTCTTCCCTGTGTTTCATGATCTCGCTCCTCTTCCAGCGGCTTTTCCTTTTTCACGGAGGAAACTCAAGCGGAGCACAAGCGGGTGATGTGAGAGCTCATTATCTCCGATCTATTTCGAAGTGGAATATCGGCCATTGGGTGCAGGAGAGGCCGTGAGTGAGCAATCTCAGGAGCGGGAGAAAAGCTCCGTGTGAAGACCCACGCCCTCTCTTCCCTGCCCAGCTCTGTTCTGGGCGGCAGCCCTGGGTCTGCTCTTCCGCCACACCTTCCGCCGTGACATCACCTTTCATCATCGTGTTCCGCTCTGGATATGCTCCTCCCCCCACCATCCCTTGGTTGCCATAGGGACGGCAAGGAACTATTTTGCATCATCGCGATTCTCTTGCCTATTCCCTACCGGACGTTCGATCGGTTAGGAGTGTCGGAATTCGTCTCTCCATCCATTAGCCAAGGAGTTTCTCCAGTCGCCTTATCTGGGTATTTTCTGGCATCATGGCAGGTAGGATATTCGTCCGTCTGGGTGTTCAGAAGGATCCTTGCTTTTCCATGGGGCTGATGGAGACAACAGCTGTGAGGTGATGGGACCACAGTTGGGGAAGGGATAAAGTCTTTGGGCGGGATAGAGCAGGTAAAATGCAGGGATGAGGAAACGGAGATAAGGTAAGGCAAGAAGGAGCAAGGAGCCTGCAAGTCCACAGCCACAATGCAGGGCACAATCCAGCAAAATCAGTCACAACTCCGTCCCGGCCGTGCCAGCGAGGCTTTGGTTAGCCACGCTTCAGGATAGCCCCCCGCCAGTCTCCCCCCCAGCCCCTTCCGCTCAGGCCAACCGCCAGTCCCTTTGGACTCCCGCTTGCATCATAACATTCTCTGGCCTGGTAGAATCCTGGGGTCGCCATGGGGACAGCCGCCAACCAGTCCGGCAGCCCTCGTGAGCATGCGGCACCAGCAGGAGGAACGTCGTGCCGAAGGTGCTGCAGAGGTCTGCAGGCCAGAACAGGAGCGTCCCAGCGAGACAAGTGGGGCGTGGGAGGGGCCTGCTTTGAAGCGTACCGCAGCCGGGAACTCCCTCACGGGCCGTAGGGGAAGCACCCATCCTCGACCCTTCGTCCTCCTGCCAGCTGCAGAATCCTCATATCGGCCTGCTTTATGGCTGCGTGTCAGGGACACCGGGACCACGTATGTGAGCACTCAGGACCGCCGAAGTCTGTTCACTGGGCCTGAAGGGCTGACGGGTGCTGAGGCGGCCCAGGCGGTGCAGTGGTTAATGCCCCGCCCCCTTGCTTTGTGTTGCAGATCGGGCCCCGAATCCACGGCCACGGGGAGGCTCGAGCCGCCAGCCCCGGAGCACCCCAGAGGGGACTGCCAGCTCTCCGCCCTGCGCCCCCGGAGCCTCCGCACCAGGCCTGAGTGCCGCTGGGCCGCAGCCTCCCGCCCCGGCTCTGCCTCCCCAGCCGGACCCAGGGAGTGCCAGCACCCACAGCTGCCCGTCCCCGGAAACAGTTCAGCTGCAGGGAGGTCGGGGGAGCCAGGATCACGCGCAGACGCCCAGCTCAGCAGCGCTTTCTCCTCCCCTCCATGGGTGGGCTGCAGCTGGCCAGTTCCCCGGGTCTCTCCGTGGGCCACTGGCATCCCAGTTCAGAAGCCTTCCCACTGCCAGCCCCATGGAGCAGCTGTATGCCCACTCCCACCTCCAGCCGGTGGCCAGCCTGCAGCGGGTGCAGGGGCCACCTGCCAGGCAAGGACAGGTCCGGCAAACCCCTTTCCGGGATGGGGCTGGCCTCTGCCTGTACCGCCGTGCCACCTTGGCGCCCATGCCGCAGGGAGGCAGGAATCCCCCTGCACAGACAGGCAGCGATGTCCCTGGGCCACCAGAGCCGAGCGACAACGTGGTCCTCCAAGAGGTGGAGCCACAAACCACCGTGACACCAGCTCCAGCCAGCGGGTCTTCCACGGCACCATCGAGACCCGGCATTCTCAAAGCCTCCAAAGCAGGCTCCAAAGGTATGTGCTGATCTTTGCAGAAAGGGGTGGTTCGCGTTTGGTGATTTATTATGACGTTTCTTATCTGCCCAATGACCACTGTTCTCTGGGCAGGTTGCAGACATTTACAAGACCAAAATACCACAACCATGTAGCATACAATACAGATGCTTCAAGGGATAGAATACAATGCGATGCAGAACAACAAACACAGGAATCGATCAAAGAGCCATGAAATCCAGGACTAGGTCCTAAAATGCCTGGAAGAAAAGGGAGGTCTTTGCCTGGCACCGAAAAGATACCAACGCGGTGCCAGGCGAGCCTCTTTGGGGAGCTCCTGCCACCACGGAGAAGGCCCTCTCTCTTGTCACCACCCGTCTAGCTTCGTCTGTCGGGGCACCCACAGAGCCTCCAAAGATGACCTGGGGTCTGAGCAGGCACATAGGGGTGAAGACACAGAATCATAGAATAGTAGGGTTGGAAGGGGTCTACACGGCCATCGAGTCCAACCCCCCGTTCAATGCAGGAATCCAAGTCAGAGCATCCCCAGCAGGTGGCTGTCCAGCCTCATCTTGAATGCCGCCAGTGTGGGAGAGCCCACTACCTGCCCAGCTCATTGGTTCCATTGTCGTATTGCTCCTGATGTTCAGCCGGAATCTGGCTTCCTGTAACTTGAGCCCATTATTCCGTGTCCTGCCTTCTGGGATACTTCTAGATACTCAGCCAAGCTGTCGAGGGCTTCACAGGTCAACACCAACACTTGGCCAGGCCATCTCTGTCCAGATCGGGTCACAGTTGGTATATCAGCTCCATGCCCCCCTTGCCACGTGGCAAGTCGTCCGTATCTTACTCTCAGTGTTTCTCCATTCCTATCTTTCCCTGGCAGGCACCACCCTTGGGGAAAAGCATGTCTCCTGGGCTTACAACCTCCAGGGAGCTCCTGCTCAGCCTAGAACCATGGAGAACCCCAATAGCAGCCAGCATCTCCCTGGCATGTTTCAGGCATCTTTTGCCCCTGCCTCGTCCAACGAATGCTCTGAAGGCTCCGCTTCTTCTGGGAGTGTCCCAACCAGCCACAGAGGATTCCGACGTGAGTATTGCACAGCCTGCACCTGGGCCACGGGCTTCCTTTATCATAGGGCATGGCTGGTCTGGAGGTCCAAGCCTGAACAGCCCGCCATGGCCAATCATCCCTTTTGCTCTGTTCCTATTTTTCAGCGGCAAGCACCTCTGTTGGGAAAGAGCATGAGTCCCGCTGTCACCACCTCCAGGGAGTTCCTCCTCAAAGCCAAACTGGGGAGAATCCAGCCAGCAGCTGCCAGATCTCGGTCACGTTTGGGATGCCTCTGGTCCCTGCTTCACCCACCGAATGCGCTGCAGGACCGGCTTCTTCCAGGAACGTCCCAACCACCGACCCCGGACTGCAAGGTGATTGTTGAGCAAACTAGGGGCTGAGCTCCATGAACGTGTTTTCCTGGCCTTGTAATGCCTGGCTCACCGGCATGTCACACGAGGTACACCCCAAACCTTCCTCCTCCTCATGCGATTTCTCCGTCGACAGTGTTGTTTTCCAAACTCCCATGACGACGTTTTTTCTGGTGCTTGAGATTTTCATGTGCTACATGTGTGTTCCAGCTAGGGATGTATGGAGTTTGTAAAATCTGCGTCGTCTGTATTTCACAAGTTGTGAGGTGCCTTCCGTTCTGTCGGCCGCTCGCGGCCAGAATTGGATTTGTTCCCCATTTCCCAAGTTTGCACAAATGCATACTTGTGCAAATGCACAAATCCCTCCAAAATGTGTAAATTCCCCCCAAATGCACATTTTCATGCTTTCCCCTGTGGGGGAAATGGGCATTTTCAGCCAGTGTTTTTTCTTTTACGGATTTCTCCGGCATCCCTCGTTCCAGCCAAGCTGTAGCGGAACTCTTGCCAGCAGGAGCAGCCGGTAGTGCAGCAGCAAATTCAGAAGTGCAGGGTCCCTTCAGAATGGCCACAGCCACGCCCCTCACAGCCACGCCCCCTCCTGGGATGATGCCACCTTGGAGGATTCTGCAATACAAAGGAGCTTTCAGTCACTTCCTTGGTTTGGAGTATCTGGTCAGAGTAATTCAGAATTATTAAAAGGTCCATTTGCAAAGAAAACGCACACACAAAGTAATGTCCAGCACCTTGCTAGAAAGTATTATTTGGTTAGTCCCTTTTAATTCAAGGAACATGTAATAATACTAATACTAAAAATGACGCAATCATCGCATATTAATGATGAATGATTATCATTAGGAAGAGCCACTGCAAGCAGGTGTGAAGCAAATCCCCGTGAAAAGAAATGGAACGTCGTCCGCGGTGACCCACAACTCCTTTAAGGCTGCAATCCTGTACACACTTATCTGGAAGTAAATCCCATTGAACACAATGTTACTTACTTCCAAATGGACAAGTAGGATAGCCCTGCAGTCCCACTACAGACCACTCCTTCTTTTCCCACGACAGTATCCCGGGGTGGGCTGGTGGAGAGGCGGCCTTCGGCCCAAGACCTCTCCAGGCTGTTCCTGGAGGGATCGTGAATACTGTTCCAATTCGGTGGATATGTTCCATTTCATGCCTGCCTCATGCCCCGTTTTTTCTCTTGGTCATCACCTTTGCTGCTATCTACGTTTCTCATGGAAGGTTCAGGGTTTTCTGACTGTGCCCTTCGCTGTAGTCTCTGTCTCCTGATGTGGGCTGTTCCCTCGATGGTGAGCAGGGAGCAGGACATGGGGCTCTGCTTTGGGTTGCTCTTTCATCTCCTGTCGGAGTGGGTTCCTTCCAGACCTGCAAGTCCCTGGACTGGGCTTGAAAATTGTGAACGCTCTGCCCATCAACAGGGAGCCTGCGGCTAAGCCATACCTCTTGGAGTTCCTCTGGGAGAAGTCAGGGGAAAACAGCTCACGGTAAGTGTAACAGCTGTGTTTTTACTGGAGATATAACCAACTCACATCTCAAGGTAAGCCGGCTGAGGTCAGCCCCATGGTCAGCACCGCTTGCAGGAGGAAGGAGGAAGAAGATGGGAAGGGAGAGGGAGAAGACCAGGAGAAGGCCGGAGGACCTCCCAGGGAACCCCTCCCACCTTGCTCAGGTACATATTAGCCCTTCGAGTTCAGGTTCAGTGACTCATGGCCCTAGTCCCTCCAACATAAACTCCACTGAACACATTAGCACTTCCTTCTGAGTAAACACACCTAGGATCCTACTGTCCACCAGAGGGGTTGGGTCCAAACCCAGACCCCCTCCTGAGCCTTGAAGGACAAACTGGATGTGCAAACAAACAGCAGGTGAAAACATTTCACCGCATGATCCCCTCCTACCGCCTGCACATCGAGCCCACTAGAATCCCTCTCCCACACACAGCAAACCGCACGCGTCAGCACGAGCGACAGACCAAGGCGGCATCGGCCCCCCGCCCGCTGCTGCCGCTGCCGTGGCCAGCCCGCCGGGGACGCAGGCAGGCAAGGAGCGGGGACAGGCAGCAGTGTGGGAACACGGGGAGGAAGCTGAGGGGCTGGCTGGCTGGGGACAGTCGAGTGGCGAGGCGTGGCGTGGCGGCTGCTCTGGGGCTGGAAGGCGGAGGAGCCGAGGGCTGAGGAGGAGACTAGGGGCGCTGAGGAGAGGGAAGGGGGCTTAGGTCCTGCCACAGTGCTAACTTCCAGACAGAAGGGTCCCTAGTGGAGATCCCCTCCTGGGACCAGGCGTTGCTCCTGAAACCACCCCCAGGAAGATGGCGTGCACATCCCCAATGAGATGAAGGGACGTGTTGCGTGAGCCTAATAAGAGCGTGGGGTCCATGAATACTGGGAGGTTGCTCCATTACTGACCCATGTGGAATGCTTACGTCATACAAGGTACTCCTTTCTTAAAAACACAAAACATTTAAATGCAATGCACGCCATTTCAGGCAACAAATAAAACCCTTTCACCGTAATAGGTATCAGCTGCAACCCATGAATCTCAACCAGAAAACCGCCAATGCAACAGCAGTAAATTCAGACTCCAGCAAAGGAGAAGCAGGAATGCAGCAAGTCTTCTCCTCCTTTCTAATGACTTTCTGTGAGGCCCTAGGCTGGTGGGCCTCCCCGGGAAGCGAACGAGGCTTTCGCCTGCCTTCGTTTGCGCAGAGGAAAGGAAGAACGGAAGATCTCCTTTGGTTGCAGATCACTGATTCCTCTTCATTTCATTCCAAAGGAGGCGAGGGAGTGGCGTCAGACACCCGCCAACGGGCAGATGTCCCAACATCTCTGGAGCTCCAAGACCCAGAAGAATTAAATCAGGTCCCGGCTGAGAACGCTGCGCTGAATGGTGAGTGCCAAAGATTAAGAGGGCGACTCCACACACCTGCCAAGCGGGGCTTGCTTGCGGAATGCCTGTTGGTGCACAGTCTCCCCGAGCTTTTCCCGTCGCTGTCGCAAAGGGCACTACCCCCCTGTGACACATTCCTTGGGCTTTGAGGAATGCAGCTCACCGAGGCCCTTTATTTTGGAAGAGTATTTTTCAAATCTGCAAGTGATGACCACAGATCCAGATCCATAGTCCCAAATCTCCCCTGGAATCAATCCGTTGGACCCTGTGGGTTCACGGGTCTCGTGCTGCTTTGCTCTCTTGCCCAGTCTGGAGGATGTTTCCCTCATTTCATGTCAGGTATGAAAATTGCCCCCCTCTCCAGAAATGAGGACACCCAAGGCGTACATGGGATCAACAGGCAACAGCTTTATTGACCTATCAGAATCGGCAACAGGAGAAAACAGCTTAGCCACCAGCTCACAGCCTTCCAGTACAGGCCCCTGCACCGCAGCGGAGAGCTGGGAGAACAACCCTCCTGCTCTCAACCTGGCCTGGGCGATTCCCCATCTTGCAGCCTCAGGCCCACTCCCTCCCTGCCCACGCAAGACCCGCCAGCAGCACCAATGGGAAGAGAGCCCATCAGCTGCCTTAAATACAGCAACCCCCCCCCCCGCAGCATGAAGGAGGTGAAAAGGAGCTCCCTGGATGCCAATTGCAAGCCCCCCCCCCCGCCCAACGCCCTGCTTAGCCCTGGAACCAGCGACTCCCCCCATGCCACACCACCCACGGAGGGTTGGGCGAGTTGCCATGCGGAGGAATGCTCTGAGCTGGTGGGAGGCAGATCCTCCCGTGTTTCTTCCTGGTCTAGGCGGCAGGGGAAACTCCTCCCACGCTGCACGAGGGGCAGGTGGAGCCCCCTCCGAATTGTGGGAATCGGAGAATTGCTCTCACGTTCTGCCCGCAAAGTAGCAAAGGTTCCTTGTCCTGTAATCATGGGCTCCACTTTCTCTCTCTCTTTCAGGGATGGACACGGTGAATAGGCACTTAGCGGCACAGTGCCTGAAGGCCGGGGCAGCCCCGGTGGATTTGTTTCCCCGGGAGCAAAGATCAGGCCTTAGCCAGAAAAGAAAATGCCCCGATCCTCAGTCCAAAGAGGTGGGCAAACTCCCCAGGATCCCTCCAGAGCCCGGACCTCGCAGGAGCCACCCCCCTTCGAAAGCACCACCAGAGCCTCCCATGAATGGGAAAAGAAAATCAAAGTCAGCCGAAGGAGGACCTTCCCCAAAAAGGCTCCCCACAAGTCTGGACCCAGATCACTCCAGGCCCCCAAGACATCCGGGAACGGGAAGCACTTTGGTACCTGGGGAAAGTCAGGAAGGGCACAAACATGAGGGGACAAGATCTGAGCCTGTGCCATCTGGGGCGACGGGGGAAGAAACAGTCCCCCACAAGACCAAGGAGCTTGGGGAGAGTGCCCCCGTGAAGACTGCCGGGGTGGCCGAGGATGTTTCTCGGCCCCAGCACACCCCGAGGGATCGGGGCTCTGAAGAACATCAGTGTAAATATCAAGGCAAAGACCAGGCAAGGGTGAAGGCCAGTCTCCCTGGGGCGAGGGGGAAAAAGAGAGGCGCCAAGCCGGAGCCGGAGGAAGCCTGGAAGCACGTCCCCAGGCGCAACCTGGCTTTGCCCGTGGCAGAGCCTGTGCAGGGCTTCTCCCCACTGGGGCAGAGCAGAGCTCCATCCCTGCCTCTGCAGAAGCTTCCTCCAGTTCCTTCTCCCCGCGCCGTTCCCCAGACGCTGCTGGCCGCGCCCGAAAGAGCTGTGCCTGCGCCTCCGCCAAGGCCACCATCGTGCTCACTGCCAAAGCCATGTCCAGCCTCACAGCCGCCACCGAGCTCTTTGCCACGGCCGCCACCGAGCTCCCTGCTGAGGCCCCTGCCAAGCTCTTTGCCGAGGCGAGTGCAGGCTTGCGTACCCAGGCCAGTGCCAACCGCCTTGCCACAGCCAGGGCAGACAACCTTGCCAAGAGTGGTGGAGATCTGCTTTCCGAAGCCAGTGCCGACCTCTGGGCCGAAGCCAGTGCCAGCCCCTTGGCCCAAGCCACTGCCGAGCATAGTTTCCAAGCAGCTGCCCAGGTCATTGGCGAAGCCACCGCCTTGCTCAGTGACTGGGCAACAAGCAACCTCGTTGCCTCAACCGCTGCCACAATCTGTGCGCAAGCCGGTGCTGAGAACTATGCTTCACCCGGCAGTGGCGCACCCCTCTCAGCCAAAGCCACCGTCGGCTCAGTTTCCCCATGCCGGCGGGTGGAGAGGGCAGGCCAGGGTGGCGGGCAGAACACCCGGTCTCCCCACCAGGCCAGCCGGTCCCACAGAAAACATCCGGAAGCCAAGCAGCACGAGCACATCCACTCTGGCGACAAGCCAGCCTCCGGGGGACGACCCTCCTGCCTCTCCACCGCACAAGGAGGACACGTCCAACCCGTAGAGGACCCCCCTGGTGGCCTGGAGGCCTCGGAGCCTGTAAGAGAAGAGCAACGGCCCATCCGAGAGATGGTGAGCGGCAAGCCCAGAGGGGCAGGAGCGGGCAGCCGCTGGACGTCGGTGGGGCGAGGGCAGCTTTCCGTGGGGCAGGAGGGAGAAGTGGACATATCCATTCGGCACGGCTGCCCTCAGCATCACCCAGAGGGCAGTTAAATGTATATAGGTGTATATATGTCTGTGTTTCTAACTGGTTAGATTAGAAGGTTGGAGCAGTTCCTGAGTTGTCTTGAAGATCACACTTGATTGCAGTATGTTATATACCACTATAAAATATTTCTAGCTGATTTAATGGTTTATACTTGTCATATTATTTTATTTGGTTGCTTATTTACTATATCACAGGCATAAAATAATTTGCTATTTTTTAATTTTAATACTGTCCCAATTAAATCTATACTTTCTCGTTGTGCTCCTTTTTATATCCATGTGTGTATTAGGCTTATAAATTGTTCCTATACATTAATAGTTACATATGCATTTCTGCAATGTCATATTTATCTTAGCTCTTGTATATCTCCCTCATCAGTAGCTCGTGTTCATTTGTATATTGGGTTCCTGCTAATGGTCTTTTAATTTCACTGCTAGCATACCCGGGGTCAATGCGGGGCTCGGGGCACCCTTTATTCGTCTTTCTTCTTCTTTATGGGCTTGTCTTTATTCGTCTCTCATCATCCTAGAACTTGGGTTCATCCAGTGAAAGTGATTGAAAAGAGAGTGGGGACAGAGAAAAGGATGCATAGGAAGCATCCTTCACACAACACAGGGTTTTTTTTAAGGAACACGCTGCCACAACACGTGGTAGAGAGCACTAGCTGAAACAGCTTTAAAACAGGGGTGTTTCCCCTTGCGTCGAAGGGATGCCAAACGCTGTGGCTTTTGTTTGTACCCTGATTCAGATCATTTGCATGAATGTGGCAGACACTGGGCTGCGGCTGGCGCACATCTCCCACATCATCCCTGGTTGAGTTTCCAGCCAGTTGAGATGACCCAAACACCGGGGAATGGTGGGCCTGAAATGGTAAAACCAGGACTCCGCTCCATCAAAGAATGCGGACTTAGGAACCATGGGATCTGAAGAAGGCCGTGATTCTGTAGGCACACAACCCCTCAGGCCCATCTTATCTCTACAGCGATAAGGGTTAGGGGTTCACGGCCATTCTCCTCCCTGCACTGGGCTCAAGACACGTGCTTCTCCCACGAATCAGGGACAAGCAAACAGGCAGCTTGGGTGGCATTGCAGGGGGAAAGTGGTTGAGCGTGGAAAGGGTGAACTACTCTCAGCCATGGCTTCTCTCCTGCAAGCTGGATGAAAACAGAACTAATTTCTTCCCATCCCTGCAAGAGAATCCACCTTCTCTTTGCCCCATGGTAGCTCCCCAAACAGCTTTAGGAACACAGGGAGCTGCCATGGGCATCCACAGAATTGTTTGCAGGGGGGGCAAAGCTGGTGTTTGATTGCAATTGACACACATGGCAGTCGCTGCGGGACACAGCTGTGCGTTCCCCTTGCGTGTCCGCACACGCTTTGTTGCGTAGTCATATCCCATGACGTTTAGAAGGCTGCACAGAGTGGCAGAACATCCTGGCGACTGGTCAGCCCTCATGCAGAGGAGTGTTCCAGTTCCCCTGCACACAGGAGTGATACATCCGTCAGCGTGAGGGTCACAAGAGTCATACATCAGCGTGGGAGTCGGAGTGCCTGGTTCGAAAGGGGAGCCGAGATGCAGCGGGCAGAACGGAGACCGGATGGAGCGGAGGGGGCCAGTGGGAACCGGTCAAGTCTGGACAGACGCTCCAGAGGAAAGACGGGCGGACGTCCTGGCCGCGGGGTCGCTCTGTAAAGTAGAGTGTCCAGCAGACTGAAAGAGGCAGACATATCCTCAGAAGCGCTGTGGGTGGCAAGACCAGGCTCCAAAAGTAATTTAGCACTGGGGACACGCCATCGTTCCTGGAGCAGAATACTCAAGGTGCTGCTGAAATGGAAAATGAAATCAGCGAGGCCTCCAAAGGAGGAAGTGTTGTAATGCTGCGGGGCTTCAGTGACTCCCACATGGACTGGATACATGCATGTTCCAGTCACAGAACCCTAGAACCATAGAGTCATAGAACAGTAGGGTTGGAAGGGGCTTAGAAGACCATCGAGTCCAACCCCCTGCTCAGTGCAGGAATCCAAGTCAGAGCTTCCCTGACAGGTGGCTGTCCAGCCTCGTCACGAATGCCTCCAGTGTGGGAGAGCCGCCCGCCTCCCCAGGTCATTGGTCCCCTTGTCGTATTGATCTAACAGTCAGGACGCTCATCTTCATCTTCGCAGGGATGGTAACACGTTGAGCTTTACATCACCCTCACAGGGTGGGAAGATATGGTGATTCAGTCATCTTTATGGACTCTGGACATCCCCTCCGCCTCCACGTTGGCTCTTCCCTTGATATGGGTCACCCAGAAAGCGTAGTCTGGCAGCGCCAAACTCCACCGCAACAGCGCTACATCAACCCACTGGGGGAGGTGATCCAGAGGTACAGACTGCAGGGTCGCCAATATGCGGGTGTCACCCAGGTCCTCTCTCCTGTTCATCCAGTCCAGGTGAGGCAGGGGATGTGCTGAACCTGTGCCTGGCTGCAGAAATAGACGGGATGAGTGCCAATCAACGGAGACTCAATCCAGATACGACGGAGGTTCTGTTAGCGGGTGGTTCTTCTGCCCAGTTGAGTGATATTCACCTGTGCTGGGGGGGCTGCGCTCCTCTTAACCGATCAGGTCTGTAGTTTGAGGGTACCCTTCGATCCAGCACTGTCATCGGAGGCACAGGTGGCCAGGGGAGTGACGGGCGCCACACCTCGGGGCGGGTTGTCTGAGCAGGGGTGCACCTTCCCCCTCTCAGACGAGAACAGGCCAATCTGCTCAGGACTTCATAGAGCCTTTACCAAGGCCTTTCTCTCTTGCCAGCAAAGTACGTTTCTCGCAGTACAGAAAGAAGCATCCCTTGTCAAGTAGGAGGTACGCAGTGTGAAAAGCAACCACTGTGCATTGCTCCAGCTTCTGTCAGTAGCAAGATTTGTGGCCTTCACTGTTTGTGAATACAGCTGTGAGAACCAACCCTGAAAGTGTGACAATTGCCAACTCTCTAGCAAATCGGTGTACTTGTGCTGTTAATTCCTGCATTCAGTCCTGCATATCTCTGGGGTTTAGACTGCCCTTTCTTGTCTCATGAAGTACCCCTTGCTGATACAGATGGAATGTGGGGCCCAAGCCGCGGTGCATTTTCAAGCACGTGGCAACACAGGCAGTCCCCAGCCCACACCTCTCCCCCTTCTCAGTGACTTGGCCAGGCATCGCATCGTGATCTTTGCACGGGAGAAGCGGCTGCTGTTGCAGCGGTCAGGGGGACGCAGAGGACCATGCATGCCCTCAGCTGACCCTGAGGGAAGGCATTCGATGACGCAGAGGAGAAAGAAGGTTCGCACCCCCAAAAGGCAGGAGCCGTAGGCACAAAGGCAGATATAAACGCACTTCACTAAAGCAAAACAGAAGCAAAGTTACAGAGTACATTCAGCACAGTCATGTACTTAATGTGGGGGGTTGGACTCGATGGTCTTGTCGGCCCCTTCCAACCCTGCTCTTCTATGATTCTGTGGCTATCCACATGTCTGCAACTCGCCTAATTCTAGGGGTGTACGAATGGTGGACCTTCAGTGCCGCTTGACTTCCGCACTTTGCGGCCAGTGCTCCATTCCGCCATTCACAAGCCCCCGGAATTCTCCTCTTTTTTTTCCGCTCCAAAAATTACAAAGATAAATCCGTACCGAGAACCGTAATTCCGGTGCCCAGCCCTCTCCGTGAGTCTGCATAACTTCCATAAGAATCGCTATTTTTCGTAAATATTTACGTGGGGTTTTTTTAATTGAAATCCTCCGTCTCCGTTTACTTTCAGCCCAAACACTTCCTCTTGCTAGGGGCTTCCCAAATGAAGGCTGTGTGAAGTGTGCCTGAGCAATAAACTCCTTGTTTAAAGCAACAGCGTTTTAAAGAAAGAAAGAAACTTTTAAAATGACCATGACGGTCCAGGACCAGCATGGTCATTTTAAAAGGTTTTTTCTTTCTTTAAAACAGTTTTTATTTACGAAAATTTCTCGACCCTGTGCGGACGATGAAAAAAAAGCCGCATGACTGCTGGCTCCGCAGGACCTCGTGGCGCCGTTCCGCAGAGGATTCCGTGGCACGGACTGAAGGGATCTCGATCCCATTTCAGTCCATGGTGGAATTCTCTGACATCCCTACCTAATACAAACCATTGTGGCAGCTCCACCCTCAGGGAATAGCTCAACAGGTTCTACCCTCCCCCTATGCTACCACCTCCCCCAACTTTGGGGGGCTGACTTGGGCAAAAGACCTACACTTTCTGCCCCACACACAGTGTTAGCGCCTCTCGAGATCTTGGGGCCTCCAATTACAAATTCGGGGGAGGGGCAAGGTACATGTTCACTCAAAGGGTATCTGTCCCCCCACAAGGACCTTTGTTACATTTAAGCTCTATTTAGCAAAGCGCTATGGACAACCCCCTTCAGGCCATGGGCAGAGATGTTCCCAGTGTGATGTGATGTTGAGCTTGTCCATTGTCTTCCTCCACAAGTTCACAGCCTTGAGTCAAGTCAAAACTCCACATGGCCACAACTTGCCATCACAACTTTGTCATGGCTTCCAAAGGATGCATATCTGGTACAGGGCCATGCAGTTCAAAAGGCAGACTTACGTCATCCCAGCCAGGCTTTGATAGTCAGCCCACTTGTCGCAGGCATTTCACCTCTTGTCTCGCAAGACCCACGTGGGCCTCCCAGGTCGGACTACAAATGGCAGCGTCATCTAGGTAGGCGCGGGCTCAGCCCCTGGGTCCATTCACCAGCCCATTAATGACCTTGCGAAGGGTCACTCACGCTCCCGGCACGCCAGACGGAAGCCCTGTGCAGGAACTCGTGGGTCATTAACCAGCACAGCTGGGAAGCCCAGGGGCTCTGGCTCTCTTCACGAGCCCCCAAGCCAGCATCTCTTGCAATCCCTTGGCCACTGATTCAGCATGCTGTCCGGTAGCCCAGCAGCAGGGAGACTGAATAGGCCGATGGTCTCCGGCCAGAACAGAGAGACAAGCCAACACATCGTGCCCCAGGAGGGTCGAAAAGCGTTCCTGACATTCCGCCAGCTGTCCCATCAATTGGCTTTCATGTTCCGAGCTCCGGTTCTCCGGCAAGGGCTCCTCTCTCACGCCTCCTCCCTGGCGGCATTCTTCCAGCAGGTCAACCCCTTGGCCCGCCTCCACAGGCTCCCCCCACGGAAAGCACAGCCCGCTTTCCCTCCCCAAGGCCTCTCAGCACATTCACAGGACGGACCTTCAGCCGCCGGGCAGAGTTGGGGAACGTTAAGAGATGATGCACCTCACCAAGCTGCTGTTCCACTGCCAGGGCCCCTCTTACGGCACCAGGCGTTTGTCGGACTCAGTGGGCTTTAAGACCAGCGCTTTATCCCAGGCTGAAACGCTCCCATTCCGGCCTCGGTGTCACACCAGCTTTCTTGCTGGCCTTGGGCGGCTGGCAGGTTAGCTCGGGCCCCTTTCCCTGCTGTACGCAGGGTGTTCTGCAGGGCCTGCACAGAGGCTACCGCCAAAGTCGAGGCTGAGTCCAGCCTCCCCTCCCCTCCCACGCTTCCTTTGGCACGTTTGGCGGCCCCCGACGTTCTCGGCTGAACGTCAGCTCGTTTGGGGACTGTCCAAGCTGTCCTGGGAGAGTCACGACAGGCGACAACAGAAAAGGTAGGGCTTGATCCCAGCCGGCGGCATGAGTCACTGCATCGGCCTTGAACGTTTCCCCCAGTGCCTGGTCACCCTCTCCGCCAACCGTTCCCTTTGTGAGGGGCCGCCGTGGCGGTGCAGTGCTGCATTCCAGCTGCCTCCCATAATGCCTCCAGAAGGTGGGACGGAATAAGCCTCAATCCCTCGCCAGGCTCCGAGGCAGTCCGAATTGCTTCTGCTCCACCAAAGCTGCGCAGGAGACAGAGACCTCCTGGCAGTGCCATCCTTCACCGCCTCACCTTAACGGCATTTTGCTCAAATGTATTTCAACATCTTGACAGAAAATAAGCCCTCCTCTCAACATTCTTTACTGTAATTTCAGTTGCATCCGCAGTACATACCCTGAGCTTGGGGAGTCCCTGACAAAAAGCAGGTTTTCCAGGGAATGTTCAGCTTCCAGCTTGCTAAAAGCCATTGACACATTCATTCATTATTACAGTAGTCGCTTTATGAGCTGCCTGCATCTGGGTATACTTTGGTTTGTCACATCCAATCACCCAGTTCCTAAAGGCGGGTGTATGTATTGCAGCATGCTGCTCCAATGATATGCCACGCTGCGCCAATACAGTTTGGATGCAGGGAAAAATGATGCGTGGTCTTTTGCTGCGGGTGGCATGAAATCAGGAGGAGATGACAGAAAGGCGCACAAAAAATCAACTCGTGAATGTGTACGTTGCAAATCCCCATATGGATTTTAGAACAGATTTCTTTGTTGCATGAAATCAGGAGGAGACGACAGAAAGGCGCACAACAAATCACATATGAATTTTAGAACAGATTTCTTTTGAAAAATGCCCATCTTGGGCGGAAATAGGAGGGAACCAGCTGGACTAACCCAGCCAGCCTCCCCCTGAGGATTTTGACCACTCTGGGATGGATAGAGCGACCCGCCCCTAATCTGGCGCAAAATGACCTTTACATTACGAGAGCGAGAGCAACCACGCTAGCCTTCATGTTGCTGGGGAAATCATGGAAAGCTGTGAACACGCTGGAGAGGGCTCGGTAATCCTAGCTATTTTTATAGTTGGAACTTGGCTTTCTTCCACCATCCCTGCAGCTCTGGGACAGACAGAAACTCAGTAGGTGGCGTTCCCCCAGCATTTAGAGGTGGGAACTGCACCTGTTGATGTTCTGGCTGTCATGCCACCGAAGTACAGCCAGGATATCCACAGCTTCTGCTTCCCCCCTCATGTGCTGTAGGAAAAGCCGCACCTGTTGAAGTTCTGCCTGTCATGCGCCTGGCGCAGGAGTCCTGGGCCCTCTGCCCCTGCGAGGCACTCAGCGGCGCCTTGCCTTTGTGAGGCCCTCGGCTGGAGGCCGGCTGGAGCCGAATGGCGCCCGAGGCCTCGCAGTGCTGAGGCAAGAGGCAGCCGGGCGGAGGCGAGGAGGCGGAGGCGAGGAGGCGGAGGCCGTCTCGGAGGACTGCCCAGCAGCCGAGGCCTGTGTGGGGAGCAGGCCGGCCCTCCTCAGAGGCACGAGCGGGCCTTCCACGGGCGATGGCGGCCCTCTGTTCCCCAGACCTGTCTCCTCCCCTCGGGGTGGGGGACATTTACCCGGCACGGGCGGAAGCCCTTCTCGGCTCCTTCCAGGGCCAGAGGCAGAAAGGGCGGGGGGCACGGAGCGGCCATGGTGTGTCTCCCTCCCTCCTCCATGCAGCCACTCCTTCTGTTAAGAGTCGGGGAGACGAATAAAGTCCAAAGGTTTCCCCCTAAACTGGCACGCCAGCCAGCCCCTGCTTTGCTCGTGAACGGGGCAGGAGCAGGAAGGAGAAAGACGGCTGCTCTCCCTCCTCCGCCTTAGAATCTTGCATGGAAGGCATCAGCCACACGTGAGGGGAGAGTGCCTGTGGGCATGCGCAGAGTACTATCCCCCACCACGGAACAACTTTGGCCGGCTCCCAAAGGCAAAGGGCGCCGCTCTCGGGCAAGCTTGAGTTCCTTGCTTGTCTACGGTTACAAGTTCAGTGCTTGGGACTGAGTGTGTAAAATCGGACAATGGGGGGGAGAGGTGGCCCCCCAGTTCTGAAGCCTCAGGAGAAGATGCAGACTTAGCACCTCTCTTGAGACCAGCCTGAAGCACCCCTCTCTGCCCTTCCCTCCACTTTGCATTTCAATGAAGAAATTTATGTATGTATGTATGTATGTATGTATGTATGTTTATTTATTAAATTTCTTAAGCGCCCATCTGGCTGGTCACCCAGCCACTCTGGGCGATGTACAACATTAAAACAGTTCAAAATAATAAAATTCCACATTAAAAACATCACATTTCTAAAATTACCCTAACCCACCCCAAACTCCTGCCTGAACAACTACGCTTTTAATGCATGGTGGAAGCCCATTAAGAGGGGCCATGGCAGAGTTCCCTAGGGAGGGAGTTCCACAGAGTGGGGGCCACCACAGAGAAGGCCCTCTCCCCCGTCCTCACCAGCCTAGCTGTCCTGGCTGATGGGACAGAGAGAAGGCCATCTGAGGCTGATCTTGTTGAGCGGCCTATCTGGTGTTGCTGGAGGCTCTCCTTGAGATACCGTGGTCAACGCTATCAAAAGCTGCTGAGAGGTCGAGGAGAACAAGGAAGGACAATTCGCCCCTATCCAGAGCCCTCCTCATATCATCCACCAAAGCGACCAAGGCCGTTTCTGTCCCATGCTCAGGCCTGAAGCCATTTTGTGGGAGGGGGACTGACAACAGTAGCTTTCAGAATAGGGAGCAGTCGGCATAACTTGGGCATCTTGAACGCCTCCAGTGGGAGAGCCCCCCCAGGTCTCGAGGTCACTGGTTCCATTGTCGTAATGCTCTAACGGTCAGGACGTTTTTCCTGATGTCCAGACGGAATCTGGCTTCCTGTCACTTGTCCCCGTTATTCCTTGCCCTGCACTCTGGCATGGTTGAGATGAGATCCTGGCCTTCCCCTCTGCGGCAACCTTTCACGTACTTGAAGAGCGCCATCCTACTTCCTCTCAGGGTGTTTCTGCATTAGGAAACCCCCCGACAAAAATCCACATTCTTTCCGGAGTTTCTTGCGTTTGCTTCCTTTGCAGGATTCGGAAGGGCTCCTTCACATGGCAGACACGTGGTTTGAACTGAGGGAGTGCCTTCCTCCCTCCCTGGCATGTGTGCAAAGGAGGGGGGGGGGTGTCTTCTTTCTGTAGCTTAACTTCTGCTGGGGCTTTCTCACAGCCCCCAGGAAACCTCTGACTTACTTCTGAGTAGACTGAAAATGTAAGATTGTGCCCTACGTCTGCAACCCTTGGCACATTTCTGTGGGAGTAAACCCCATTGAACTCAATGGGACGCACTTCTGAGGAGACATACTGTAAGTTCGCCCTGTAATTCTGCAACCGTCATCACACTTACTTGGGCGTAACTCAATGGGGTGCTCTGAGTCAACAGAAGACGTTGCTCCTGAGCTGGGTGGGGTGGGGGATCAGATGCGTCTCCCTTCGCTGCAGGGAGGCATCTCACCCTCTTCTCCCTCCAGCTGAGAAACGTGCTCAAGCATTTGCATGGCAGACACCTGGGAAGCGGGGAAAGTCCTTCCTCAGCAAGGCTGGAGCGGAGGCAGGAGGTGCAACCAGCTGGAGCTGGAGCGGAGGCAGGAGGTGCAACCAGCAGGCGATCCTTGCCTTCACGCCTGGCGAATCTGCTCCTGCACGCCCTGCTCCCATCCTCAAGGCCTTCGTCATCCTGACCACGCGCCCCCAGCACCTGAAAACAGATGCCCACAGCAGGCAGGCAGAGCGGTTTCTCCCGCTCCTGGGGAACTTCACGGGGAGGTTATGCCGCTCCTGTTCCATGAGCTGGGAAAAATTCCACGTTCGTTGCGTTTGGGGAAAAGACAGGATAGGCTGGGGGAATTGCAGGAGACACCCTGGAGGGTAACGGCATCATCTATGGGGCCCGCAAACTTCCGTGACGGAGCCATCTCAACAGAAGGATAAAAGCTCAGTGTGATGAACACGCCAGGCCTGCAAGGCCAAATACAGGCCTGACATCATGGCCATCCTTTCCTGTGATCAGCTCCGGGGTGGCTGCTGGATGGCCACGACGTCCTGTATCCCTAATGACCTCCAAACGCAGCCAGCTTGGAGAACATCGCTCAGGGAGACCACCCCCCGAGACTTGAAGTGGGGGCAGGGGCTGGTTGCATGCATCGGCAGCTGTTTCTAGAAGCCACGAGAGAGAGGGGGAGAGAGAGAGAGAGGGAGGGGGAGAGAGAGAGAGAGGGAGAGAGAGGCAGGTGGCCACACAGGACACAGAGATGCTGCCCCTTTGTGCACTGATGTCTTTGGCCAGGGCTGGCTTAGTTAAAAATGAGCCTTCACAGCTGCCAGTCCTGGACGCTTCTTCGAAGAAAGGTACCGAGGATTTGGAGGAATCCAGACTCTCCACTCCGCTCCACTCTGCCAACTCCCGTCTTAACATGTGATTAGGGATGTCAGAGCATTCCGCCACGGACTGGAATGAGATCGAGTTCCCTTCAGTCTGTGCCACGGAATCCTCTGCGGAGCGGCGCCACAAGGTCCTGCGGAGCCAGCAGTCATGCGGCTCTTTTTTTGGTCATCTGCACAGAGTCGCAAAGTTTCCGTAAATAAGAACACAAGGTAGGATATTTTGATAAGAAATAGGTAAGTTTAAAAACAGAAGAAGAATTGTGCTCACCGCCTTGTTTGTGGGGTGTTCTTTTTCACTTGAAATCCTCCGTCTCCGTTTACTTTCAGCCAAAACACCTCCTCCTCCCCGGAGGACAGAGTTGCACAGAGTTGGTTCTCCTCTCCATTTTAGCCTCACAACATCACCAACAAGCTGGATGTGGAAATAGAAAGCCTAGCAGGGGGAATAATACTCGTGCAGGTCTCCAGACCGGCACGGTCATTTTAAAAGTTTTTCTCTGTCTTTCTGTCAAAAAGCGTTGCTTTAAGCAAAGAGTGCATCGCTCAGGCACACCTAGGGCAGCCTTGTTTTGGGAAGCCCCGAGGAGGAGGAAGTCTTTGGGCTGAAAGTAATTACTGCACGTCTCAGGGCAGGGGAAAATATACCTAAATATCTATGAGAAATAGCCTTTCTTACGGAAGTTATGCAGAATTACGGCTGTCGGTACGGATTTATCTTTGTAATTTTCGGAGCGAAAAAAAGGGTATTCCGGGGGTTTGAGAATGACGGTACGGATAGGGGTGTATGAAACCCCACTTATCTGGCTCCACCGGGTTCCGCTGGGGGGTGAGGCGCTCTGTCCCTCCCCCCGGAATCCTGGCCGGCCAGCTCCGCTCCACGGGGATTCCGCGGAGTCGCCGGCCGGCTCCACCAGCAGCCGGATATCTGGCCGCTGGCTAGCAGGGATGCAAATGGCGGCGGCCGTAGCCACCGCCGTTTGTGTCCCTGTAGTGAGCCACCATAGGCTATATAAAGACTTACGTAGCCTATCACGTCTGGGTTAAAAAAAAAAATGCTTACGCAAATGGCAGTGGCTACGGCCGCCGCCATTTGTGTTCCTTATTGTAGGCCGTCTTAGTCTACGTAAATATTTACGTACACTAAGATGGCGAAAATAAGGGGGAACGCAAATAGCGTCTTTACATAGCCTATTACGAATGGGGAAAAGCAAAAAAAAAAAAACAGACTGCAAATGGCAGCGGTGGCGGCTGGTTGGAAGTCCAGCCGCTGCCGCCGAAACCACCGCTGGAGCCGCCGCCATCCGGAACATCCGCCCCAGGTAAGTCTCGTCCCGGGGGGGGTTTCCGCGGCAGGCGGGGGGGTGGCAGGCCGTTTTGCCACGGAGTTCGGGGGCCCGAATACACTGGCATTCGGCCTCACCGAGATCCCTGGCGGAATTCTCTGACATCCCTAGGTACGGAGCACTGGCTGCAAACTGCGGAAGTCAAGCGGCACGGAAGGTACACAATTCGTACATCCCTACTACTCAGAATGGAACACAGTCCTCCAAATGTGGCCTGGCCAGTGCAGAATGGAGCAGAACTATGACTTCCCACGATCTGGAGACTATGCGTCCATTCCGTTTGTCCCCCCTACTCCTTTCTCCCAATCCCCCTCTTCTACAGAACCTCTGGCCTTCCCCCTTAGTCCTCAGCAGAAACAAAGTCCAGCTCTGTGAAACGGCACTTGCTCATCCTAATTCCTTGTTTCCAAAGCCCCATCTGCGGATCTCTCTTGGATCACATTCTAAATTGTGAGCTCCTTGCGGCAGGGACTGGTCTTGTTTGTCACTCTGTTGAGTTTACACACATGTTGATTGTACTATAGAAATAATCAAGATCTTGAACTTACTATGATTATGGTGATCTACTATTCTTGTTTAAACACAGTCTCTATATAACTTCTCTATCCAGTTGACAGCTGGTTTTCTCCTGCCAGCTCATAGGACCATGAGAAGAGCTGTGCTAGAGCAGGCCAGGGGCCTCTCTGGTCCAGCATGCCGTTCCTGCAGGAGCCAGCCAGATCCCCTGAGAAACCCACAAGCAGGACATGTCACAACTGCTCCCTCATTGTTCCTCAGCGCGATGAACCTAGGACTGCCCCTCGAATGTGGAAATGGATCTGGAAAATTAACTTCCCAGAGGCTTACCGAGGGATATCTAGGGTGTCTATGGCAACGGTGAAATGTGAACTCGGGACTTTCCCATTCCTGGCACATAGACCACACAATGCTATTTCATTATTACCCCCCCCCCCGCCCCCCAATTTACCGCAACCCGGGAATCAAGAAGATACCAAGAATAAAGGTAATAGGCATGACAGCAACTGGACCCGGCCATAGCTGGTGCCTGCTATTCACATTCACTAACTTGGACTCCGGAAAACTGAGGGCAGAACGTGTTAGTCCACCAGTCCAGCGAAAGCCAAAAGGGACTTCACGTGACCATGTGCTCTTCCGCCACACCTTCCGCCGTGACGTCACCTTTCATCATTGCATTCCGCTCTGGATATGCTCCTTGCCCCCCCCCCCACAATCCCTCGGTTGCCATAGGGACGGCAAGGAACCATTTTGCATCATTGCGATTCTCTTGCCTATTCCCTACCGGACGTTCGATCGGTTAGGAGTGTCGGAGTTCGTCTCTCCGTCGATTAGCCAAGGAGTTTCTCCAGTCGCCTTATCTGGACATTTTCTGGCATCATGGCAGGTAGGATATTCGGCCATCTGGGTGTTCAGAAGGAGCCTTCCTTTTCCATGGGGCTGATGGAGACAACAGCTGTGAGGTGATGGGACCACAGTTGGGGAAGGGATAAAGTCTTTGGGCGGGATAGAGCAGGTAAAATGCAGGGATGAGGAAACGGAGATAAGGTGAGGCAAGAAGGAGCAAGGAGCCTGCAAGTCCACAGCCACAGTGCAGGGCACAATCCAGCAAAATCAGTCACAACTCCGTCCCGGCCGTGCCAGCGAGGCTTTGGTTAGCCACGCTTCAGGATAGCCCATCGCTTTCAGTGGGAATTAGTCCTGACTCACCGTTGCTGGATGTGCCCACAATGACTTTGTTACGGTCTGAAGCGGTGGCTTCTTTATGTCTGCACTACCACAAATGTACACAGCGCTTTACAGAGTAGGGTCAGCAAAGCAGATGGGTCTCTGTCCCGAGGAGCTTACAATCTAAATGTTGCCAGTACGGGCAACAGCACAGGAAGGTGGGGGAAGGGTCACAGGGAGGACACGCGCACAACTGTGGTCAGGCCCCAGGGCAGGCGGAGGCTTCGTGTCGGGCGAGGAGGAGGCGCTCCTTCAAGCGGACAGGAGTGGTGCCCATTGTGTAGAAAGGAGCCCCACAGTCCGCCCTCCCCTCAGGCCTCCCAACCAGCATGAAGGGAGAATCCCCCCCAAACCCCCATCTCCTCAGCACCCAGATCACACTTCAGGGGCTGTGGAAAGGGGCAGCAGACTGTGAGGCAGCTCGGAGCAGTGGAGTCAGAAGCGGGTGTGTGAATAAAGTCCGCCCTGAACGGACTCCCATTTTCCTGCCGTAACCCTGAGAAGGTGCGAAAGACAAACGCTCTGCTGTGGTTTCCCAAGATAGATAGGATAGCCCCCCGCCAGTCTCCCCCCCAGCCCCTTCCGCTCAGGCCAACCGCCAGTCCCTTTGGACTCCCGCTTGCACCATAACATTCTCTGGCCTGGTAGAATCCTGGGGTCGCCATGGGGACAGCCGCCAACCAGTCCGGCAGCCCTCGTGAGCATGCGGCACCAGCAGGAGGAACGTCGTGCCGAAGGTGCTGCAGAGGTCTGCAGGCCAGAACAGGAGCGTCCCAGCGAGACAAGTGGGGCGCGGGAGGGGCCTGCTTTGAAGCGTACCGCAGCCGGGAACTCCCTCACGGGCCGTAGGGGAAGCACCCTTCCTCGACCCTTCGTCCTCCTGCCAGCTGCAGAATCCTCGTATCGGCCTCCTTTATGTCTGCGTGTCAGGGACACCGGGACCACGTATGTGAGCACTCAGGACCGCCGAAGTCTGTTCACTGGGCCTGAAGGGCTGACGGGTGCTGAGGCGGCCCAGGCGGTGCAGTGGTTAATGCCCCGCCCCCTTGCTTTGTGTTGCAGATCGGGCCCCGAATCCACGGCCACGGGGAAGCTCGAGCCGCCAGCCCCGGAGCACCCCAGAGGGGACTGCCAGCTCTCCGCCCTGCGCCCCCGGAGCCTCCGCACCAGGCCTGAGTGCCGCTGGGCCGCAGCCTCCCGCCCCGGCTCTGCCTCCCCAGCCGGACCCAGGGAGTGCCAGCACCCACAGCTGCCCGTCCCCGGAAACAGTCCAGCTGCAGGGAGGTCGGGGGAGCCAGGATCACGCGCAGACGCCCAGCTCAGCAGCGCTTTCTCCTCCCCTCCATGGGTGGGCTGCAGCTGGCCAGTTCCCCGGGCCTCTCCGTGGGCCACTGGCATCCCAGTTCAGAAGCCTTCCCACTGCCAGCCCCATGGAGCAGCTGTATGCCCACTCCCACCTCCAGCCGGTGGCCAGCCTGCAGCGGGTGCAGGGGCTGCCTGCCAGGCAAGGACAGGTCTGGCAAACCCCTTTCCGGGATGGGGCTGGCCTCTGCCTGTACCGCCGTGCCACCTTGGCGCCCATGCCGCAGGGAGGCAGGAATCCCCCTGCACAGACAGGCAGCGATGTCCCTGGGCCACCAGAGCCGAGCAACAACATGGTCCTCCAAGAGGTGGAGCCACAAACCACCGTGACGCCGGCTCCAGCCAGCGGGTCTTCCACGGCACCATCGAGACCCGGCATTCTCAAAGCCTCCAAAGCAGGCTCCAGAGGTATGTGCTGATCTTTGCAGAAAGGGGTGGTTCGCGTTTGGTGATTTATTATGACGTTTCTTATCTGCCCAATGACCACTGTTCTCTGGGCAGGTTGCAGACATTTACAAGACCAAAATACCACAACCATGTAGCATATAATACAGATGCTTCAAGGGATAGAATACAATGCGATGCAGAACAACAAACACAGGAATCGATCAAAGAGCCATGAAATCCAGGACTAGGTCCTAAAACGCCTGGAAGAAAAGGGAGGTCTTTGCCTGGCACCGAAAAGATACCAACGCGGTGCCAGGCGAGCCTCTTTGGGGAGCTCCTGCCACCACGGAGAAGGCCCTCTCTCTTGTCACCACCCGTCTAGCTTCGTCTGTCGGGGCACCCACAGAGCCTCCAAAGATGACCTGGGGTCTGAGCAGGCACATAGGGGTGAAGACACAGAATCATAGAATAGTAGGGTTGGAAGGGGTCTACACGGCCATCGAGTCCAACCCCCCGTTCACTGCAGGAATCCAAGTCAGAGCATCCCCAGCAGGTGGCTGTCCAGCCTCATCTTGAATGCCGCCAGTCTGGGAGAGCCCACTATCTGCCCAGCTCATTGGTTCCATTGTCGTATTGCTCCTGATGTTCAGCCGGAATCTGGCTTCCTGTAACTTGAGCCCATTATTCCGTGTCCTGCCTTCTGGGATACTTCTAGATACTCTGGTGCCAAGCTGTCGAGGGCTTCACAGGTCAACACCAACACTTGGCCAGGCCATCTCTGTCCAGATCGGGTCACAGTTGGTATATCAGCTCCATGCCCCCCTTGCCACGTGGCAAGTCGTCCGTATCTCACTCTCAGTGTTTCTCCATTCCTATCTTTCCCTGGCAGGCACCACCCTTGGGGAAAAGCATGTCTCCTGGGCTTACAACCTCCAGGGAGCTCCTGCTCAGCCTAGAACCAAGGAGAACCCCAATAGCAGCCAGCATCTCCCTGGCATGTTTCAGGCATCTTTTGCCCCTGCCTCGTCCAACGAATGCTCTGAAGGCTCCGCTTCTTCTGGGAGTGTCCCAACCAGCCACAGAGGATTCCGACGTGAGTATTGCACAGCCTGCACCTGGGCCACGGGCTTCCTTTATCATAGGGCATGGCTGGTCTGGAGGTCCAAGCCTGAACAGCCCCCCATGGCCAATCATCCCTTTTGCTCTGTTCCTATTTTTCAGCGGCAAGCACCTCTGTTGGGAAAGAGCATGAGTCCCGCGGTCACCACCTCCAGGGAGTTCCTCCTCAAAGCCAAACTGGGGAGAATCCAGCCAGCAGCTGCCAGATCTCGGTCACGTTTGGGATGCCTCTGGTCCCTGCTTCACCCACCGAATGCGCTGCAGGACCGGCTTCTTCCAGGAACGTCCCAACCACCGACCCCGGACTGCAAGGTGATTGTTGAGCAAACTAGGGGCTGAGCTCCATGAACGTGTTTTCCTGGCCTTGTAATGCCTGGCTCACCGGCATGTCACACGAGGTACACCCCAAACCTTCCTCCTCCTCATGCGATTTCTCCGTCGACAGTGTTGTTTTCCAAACTCCCATGACGATGTTTTTTCTGGTGCTTGAGATTTTCATGTGCTACATGTGTGTTCCAGCTAGGGATGTATGGAGTTTGTAAAATCTGCGTCGTCTGCATTTCACAAGTTGTGAGGTGCCTTCCGTTCTGTCGGCCGCTCGCGGCCAGAATTGGATTTGTTCCCCATTTCCCAAGTTTGCACAAATGCATACTTGTGCAAATGCACAAATCCCTCCAAAATGTGTAAATTCCCCCCAAATGCACATTTTCATGCTTTCCCCTGAGGGGGAAATGGGCATTTTCAGCCAGTGTTTTTTCTTTTACGGATTTCTCCGGCATCCCTCGTTCCAGCCAAGCTGTAGCAGAACTCTTGCCAGCAGGAGCAGCCGGTAGTGCAGCAGCAAATTCAGAAGTGCAGGGTCCCTTCAGCATGGCCACAGCCACGCCCCTCACAGCCACGCCCCCTCCTGGGATGATGCCACCTTGGAGGATTCTGCAATACAAAGGAGCTTTCAGTCACTTCCTTGGTTTGGAGTATCTGGTCAGAGTAATTCAGAATTATTAAAAGGTCCATTTGCAAAGAAAACGCACACACAAAGTAATGTCCAGCACCTTGCTAGAAAGTATTATTTGGTTAGTCCCTTTTAATTCAAGGAACATGTAATAATACTAATACTAAAAATGACGCAATCATCGCATATTAATGATGAATGATTATCATTATGAAGAGCCACTGCAAGCAGGTGTGAAGCAATGCCCCGTGAAAAGAAATGGAACGTAGTCCGCGGTGACCCACAACTCCTTTAAGGCTGTAATCCTGTACACACTTATCTGGGAGTAAATCCCATTGAACACAATGTTACTTACTTCCGAATGGACAAGTAGGATAGCCCTGCAGTCCCACTACAGACCACTCCTTTTCCCACGACAGTATCCCGGGGTGGGCTGGTGGAGAGGCGGCCTTTGGCCCAAGACCTCTCCAGGCTGTTCCTGGAGGGATCGTGAATACTGTTCCAATTCGGTGGATATGTTCCATTTCATGCCTGCCTCATGCCTCGTTTTTTCTCTTGGTCACCACCTTTGCTGCTATCTACGTTTCTCATGGAAGGTTCAGGGTTCTCTGACTGTGCCCTTCGCTGTAGTCTCTGTCTCCTGATGTGGGCTGTTCCCTCGATGGTGAGCAGGGAGCAGGACATGGGGCTCTGCTTTGGGTTGCTCTTTCATCTCCTGTTGGAGTGGGTTCCTTCCAGACTTGCAAGTCCCTGGACTAGGCTTGAAAATTGTGAACACTCTGCCCATCAACAGGGAGCCTGCGGCTAAGCCATACCTCTTGGAGTTCCTCCGGGAGAAGTCAGGGGAAAACAGCTCACGGTAAGTGTAACAGCTGTGTTTTTACTGGAGACATAACCAACTCACGTCTCAAGATAAGCCGGCTGAGGTCAGCCCCATGGTCAGCACCGCTTGCAGGAGGAAGGAGGAAGAAGATGGGAAGGGAGAGGGAGAAGACCAGGAGAAGGCAGGAGGACCTCTCAGGGAACCCCTCCCACCTTGCTCAGATACATATTAGCCCTTCGAGTTCAGGTTCAGTGACTCATGGCCCTTGTCCCTCCAACATAAACTCCACTGAACACATTAGGACTTCCTTCTGAGTAAACACACCTAGGATCCTACTGTCCACCAGAGGGGCTGGGTCCAACCACAGACCCCTCCTGAGCCATGAAGGACAAACTGGATGTGCAAACAAACAGCAGGTGAAAACGCGTCAGCACGAGCGACAGACCAAGGCGGCATCGGCCCCCCGCCCGCTGCTGCCGTGGCCAGCCCGCCGGGGACGCAGGCAGGCAAGGAGCGGGGACAGGCAGCAGCGTGGGAACACGGGGAGGAAGCTGAGGGGCTGGCTGGCTGGGGACAGTCGAGTGGCGAGGCGTGGCGTGGCGGCTGCTCTGGGGGTGGAAGGCGGAGGAGCCGAGGGCTGAGGAGGAGACTAGGGGCGCTGAGGAGAGGGAAGGGGGCTTAGGTCCCGCCACAGTGCTGACTTCCACACAGAAGGGTCCCTAGTGGAGATCCCCTCCTGGGACCAGGCGTTGCTCCTGAAACCACCCCCAGGAAGATGGTGTGCACATCCCCTGCCTTCGTTTGCGCAGAGGAAAGGAAGAACGGAAGATCTCCTTTGGTTGCAGATCACTGATTCCTCTTCATTTCATTCCAAAGGAGGCGAGGGAGTGGCGTCAGACACCCGCCAACGGGCAGATGTCCCAACATCTCTGGAGCTCCACGACCCAGAGGAATTAAATCAGGTCCCGGCTGAGAACGCTGCGCTGAATGGTGAGTGCCAAAGATTCAGAGGGCGACTCCACGCACCTGCCAAGTGGGGCTTGCTTGCGGAATGCCTGTTGGTGCACAGTCTCCCCGAGCTTTTTCCGTCGCTTTCGCAAACGGCACTACCCCCCTGTGACACATTCCTTTGAATGGGCTTTGAGGAATGCAGCTCACCGAGGCCCTTTATTTTGGAAGAGTATTTTTTAAATCTGCAAGTGATGACCACAGATCCAGATCCATAGTCCCAAATCTCCCCTGGAATCAATCCGTTGGACCCCGTGGGTTCACGGGTCTCGTGCTGCTTTGCTCTCTTGCCCAGTCTGGTGGGTGTTTCCCTCATTTCATGTCAGGTATGAAAATTGCCCCCCTCTCCAGAAATGAGGACACCCAAGACGTACATGGGATCAACAGGCAACAGCTTTATTGACCTATCAGAATCGGCAACAGGAGAAAACAGCTTAGCCACCAGCTCACAGCCTTCCAGTACAGGCCCCTGCACCGCAGCGGAGAGCTGGAAGAACAACCCTCCTGCTCTCAACCTGGCCTGGGCGATTCCCCACCTTGCAGCCTCAGGCCCACTCCCTCCCTGCTCACGCCAGACCTGCCAGCAGCACCAATGGGAAGAGAGCCCATCAGCTGCCTTAAATACAGCAACCCCCCCCCCCGCAGCATGAAGGAGGTGAAAAGGAGCTCCCTGGATGCCAATTGCAAGGCCCCCCCGCCCAACGCCCTGCTTAGCCCTGGAACCAGCGACTCCCCCCATCCCACACCACCCACGGAGGGTTGGGCGAGTTGCCATGTGGAGGAATGCTCTGAGCTGGTGGGAGGCAGATCCTCCCGTGTTTCTTCCTGGTCTAGGCAGCGGGGGAAACTCCTCCCACGCTGCACGAGGGGCAGGTGGAGCCCCCTCCGAATTGTGGGAATCGGAGAATTGCTCTCACGTTCTGCCCGCAAAGTAGCAAAGGTTCCTTGTCCTGTAATCATGGGCTCCACTTTCTCTCTCTCTTTCAGGGGTGGACACAGTGAATAGGCACTTAGCAGCACAGTGCCTGAAGGCCGGGGCAGCCCCGGTGGATTTGTTTCCCCGGGAGCAAAGATCAGGCCTTAGCCAGAAAAGAAAATGCCCCGATCCTCAGTCCAAAGAGGTGGCAAACTCCCCAGGATCCCTCCAGAGCCCGGACCTCGCAGGAGCCACCCCCCTTCGAAAGCACCACCAGAGCCTCCCATGAATGGGAAAAGAAAATCAAAGTCAGCCGAAGGAGGACCTTCCCCAAAAAGGCTCCCCACAAGTCTGGACCCAGATCACTCCAGGCCCCCAAGACATCCGGGAACGGGAAGCACTTTGGTACCTGGGGAAAGTCAGGAAGGGCACAAACATGAGGGGACAAGATCTGAGCCTGTGCCATCTGGGGCGACGGGGGGAGAAACAGTCCCCCACAAGACCGAGGAGCCTGGGGAGAGTGCCCCCGTGAAGACTGCCGGGGTGGCCAAGGATGTTTCTCGGCCCCAGCGCACCCCGAGGGATCGGGGCTCTGAAGAACATCAGTGTAAATATCAAGGCAAAGACCAGGCAAGGGTGAAGGCCAGTCTCCCTGGGGCGAGGGGGAAAAAGAGAGGCGCCAAGCTGGAGCCAGAGGAAGCCTGGAAGCACGTCCCCAGGCGCAACCTGGCTTTGCCCGTGGCAGAGCCTGTGCAGGGCTTCTCGCCACTGGGGGAGAGCAGAGCTCCATCCCTGCCTCTGCAGAAGCTTCCTCCAGTTCCTTCTCCCTGCGCCGTTCCCCAGACACTGCTGGCCGCGCCCGAAAGAGCTGTGCCTGCGCCTCCACCAAGGCCACCATCGTGCTCACTGCCAAAGCCATGTCCAGCCTCACAGCAGCCACCGAGCTCTTTGCCACGGCCGCCACCGAGCTCCCTGCTGAGGCCCCTGCCAAGCTCTTTGCCGAGGCGAGTGCAGGCTTGCGTGCCCAGGCCAGCGCCGACCGCTTTGCCACAGCCAGGGCAGACAACGTTGCCAAGAGTGGTGGAGATCTGCTTTCCGAAGCCAGTGCCGACCTCTGGGCCAAAGCCAGTGCCAGCCCCTTGGCCCAAGCCGCTGCCGAGCATAGTTTCCAAGCAGCTGCCCAGTTCATTGGCGAAGCCACCGCCTTGCTCAGTGACTGGGCAACAAGCAACCTCGTTGCCTCAACCGCTGCCACAATCTGTGCACAAGCCGGTGCTGAGAACTATGCTTCACCCGGCAGTGGCGCACCCCTCTCAGCCAAAGCCACCGTCGGCTCAGTTTCCCCACGCCGGCGGGTGGAGAGGGCAGGCCAGGGTGGCGGGCAGAACACCCGGTCTCCCCACCAGGCCAGCCGGTCCCACAGAAAACATCCGGAAGCCAAGCAGCACGGGCACATCCACTCTGGCGACAAGCCAGCCTCCGGGGGACGACCCTCCTGCCTCTTCACCGCACAAAGAGGACACGTCCAACCCGTAGAGGACCCCCCTGGTGGCCTGGAGGCCTCGGAGCCTGTAAGAGAAGAGCAACGGCCCATCCGAGAGATGGTGAGCGGCAAGCCCAGAGGGGCGGGAGCGGGCAGCCGCTGGACGTTGGCGGGGCGAGGGCAGCTTTCCGTGGGGCAGGAGGGAGAAGTGGACATATCCATTCGGCACGGCTGCCCTCAGCATCACCCAGAGGGCAGTTAAATGTATATAGGTGTATATATGTGTGTGTTTGTAACTGGTTAGATTAGAAGGCTGGAGGAGTTCCTGAGTTATCTTGAAGATCACATTTGATTGCAGTATGTTATATATCACTATAAAATATTTCTAGCTTCATTAATGTTTTATAGTTGTTATATTATTTGGTTGCTTATTTACTATATCACAGGCATAAAAGAATTTTCTATTTTTTAATTTTAATACTGTCCCAATTAAATCTATACTTTCTCGTTGTGCTCCTTTTTATATCCATGTGTGTATTAGGCTTATAAATTGTTCCTATACATTAATAGTTACATATGCCTTTCTGCAATGTCATATTTATCTTAGCTCTTTGTATATTTCTCTCATCAGTAGCTAGTGTTCATTTGTATATTAGGTTCCTGCTAATGGTCTTTTAATTTCACTGCTTAGATCTCAAGGATGAAAGACATTCCTACTTGATTGGAATAGATGTTATCTTACTATACAATATTAATGCTATCTGCTTTACTATTTCACAGCTATTATATTAATTTATTCTGGTGTGTATTTACTATATTACAGACAGGAAATCTTTTTGTGTTTGTTGATCATATTTTAGAAGTTTTATCTTCCAACCTGTTTACAGATTTCTTATATCTTTTAAAACTGGTAATCTTAATATGACTTTTCTTTATTTGATAGCACTGTTTTATATTACAGTTACTGGCATTAAAGAGTCGTTGGTTAATTATTAGTTATTCATTCATTAATTATTTGTTACTTCCAATATCGAGATGTTTATATTAGGTTAATCACAGAGTTGTTTCTATACTGACATAATAAAAGTATGTTATATTTATTATTTTCTGTCTTTCTGGTCATTCTATGGTTACAAAAGAGCATGGTCTGAGAGTCTGAGAATCATAGCACTGTGGCGTCTTCACAAGGATTCTGTGAGGCTGATCCCAGTTTGCAGGTGGGAGACTGTTACTACTTGCCTTCTGCAGGTTCACTTCATCAGTGGGCATAACGATAAGCTTCCTTCTGGCTTAGACTAAGCAGCAAGTAAACATGTCAGGGGTGTCCCCGATTAAAACAGTCTGAGTTGATCGATGTCATCAGTTTCAATAAATTTGAGTGCAATCCTATGCATGTTTAGACAGAAAGAAGTCCTACAATTCCCAGCATTCCCCACCAACATGGCTGGCTGGGAACGCTGGGAGTGGTAGGACTTCCCCCCCCCCATCTTAACATGCGTGGGATTGCGCCCTCAATCAAGGCTGTGATCTGCATAAAGTTACATGTGACCAACAATAGTTTTGAATTGAAAATGCGTAGTTTGTCTTTGGTGATTGATGTACTCCTGATGCAACAAAATGAGGTGACCAGGAGATGGAAAGTACTGCCGTGCAACGAAAAACAGGAATACTTTCCAGTGTAGGTGGAAAAAATAAAATTAGGCATTGGCTTTGGTCCACACAGGGCTCCACGAATGGGTGCACCGTACCAGTACAAGTCACTTCACAGAACCTACTTCCAGGTGTGTGTGTGTGGGGGGGCATTGGAGTGAATGTCATCTGACTGGCAAGGCCTGCTCAACCAATAAGAGAGCCCCCCCCCCAATCCAGGCTCTCCCCGCCCCCCATTCTCCTTTGATAGAATCCTGGAGGTTTCCTCCCGTGTCTCTACAAAAATCATTCACCTTCTCCCCCCCTCACATTAATTACTTCCTTAGAGCAACAGCCATTAAAGGAACACAGTATTCTCCCTCCCCTGAAGCTGCTGATGGGAAAAGGATGCATAGGAAGCATCCTTCAGACAATGTAGGGTTTTTTTAAGGAACACGCTGCCACAACACATGTATCTGGGTGGACACTGAGCCCATAGAATCCCAGAGTAGTTCTGATTCTGAGGAAGAGCAGTCGCTCCTGGGAGAGGAGCGTGCTCCTCTTTCCCAGGGCCCACAGCTGACGGAGATTCCTCCCACCAGCATTCCTAGATTAGAAAGCAGTCCAGGGAGTGACCGAGCACAGATAGCAGACGTGGTGGATGCGCGACGGAGACGCAGAGAGCGGCGTCAGATGGAGGGCGTGGAAAGGAGGCGTAGTGCCCAGTTGGCGACAGTCCTATGTCGCCTCCTGCCCAACCTGCCAGTGGGCGAAGGCCCCCTCAGGCAAGCCCACAGGCTTGCTTCACCCCCTGCCTACCCCCTCAGGACCTTGGAGACTGCTCTCCCTTGACTTCATCACTGACTTGCCTCGCTCACAAGGTAAGACCGCCATTCTGGTGGTGGTGGATTTGTTTTCCAAGATGGCCCATTTCATCCCCTGCTCTGGGTTGCCCACAGCCAGGGTGACGGCAGAGCTGCTCGTGGCGCATGTTTTCCGCCTCCACGGATGGCCCGAGGGTCTCATTTCCGATAGGGGGGCCCAATTCACTGCCCATTGCTGGAGGGAGCTACTGGCGTTGCTCCATGTGACGCTCCGTCTTTCCTCCGCCCACCATCCACAGACGGACGGTCAGACCGAGCGCACCAATGCGACTCTGGAGCAATATCTGCGCTGTTATGTCAATTACCAGCAAGATGACTGGTTTTCCTTGCTGCCTCTCGCAGAATTTGCTTATAACAATGCCTGCCATGCTTCCACCCGCCACACTCCATTTTTTGCCAATTTTGGTTACCACCCCAAGGCCTTTCCGTCCACCCTAGCTCCCTCTTCAGTGCCTGCGGCCCAGGACTTTTTAGCGGAGTTGCGAGCGGTACACCACCTCTTACAGGACTCCCTCGAGCAAGCCAAGACAGCCTACAAGGCCTCTGCAGACCGGCGGCGCCAGCCGGGTCCGTCTCTGCAACCGGGGGACTGGGTTTGGTTGTCCACCCAATACGTCCCCTCTCACTCACCCGCAAGGAAGCTCACGCCTCGCCGCACAGGGCCTTTCCAGGCTACGGCCCAGATTAACCCTGTTGCTTTTCGCCTGGCTCTCCCGCCCTCCATGAAGATCCATCCTGTTTTTCATCGGTCCTTGCTGTCCCCCCTGGTTTCTGGCGACCCTCATCGCTCAGTCGGCTCCCCCCCACCACCAGTGCTGGTGGAGGGGGAGGAGGAGTTTGAGATCGCGGAGATTCTGGACTCCCGCCTTTCTCGTGGCCGCTTGCCATATCTGGTGGACTGGAAGGGGTACGGGCCTGATGAGCGTTCCTGGGAACCCGCAGAAAATGTGCATGCTCCGTTGCTGCTGAGGCGCTTCCACCAGCTGTACTCCCACAAGCCCGGGGCCCCAGGGGAGGAGCAGGAGGGGGGGCCTCATGGGAGCGGGGATGATGTCAGGGTGGACACTGAGCCCATAGAATCCCAGAGTAGTTCTGATTCTGAGGAAGAGCAGTCGCTCCTGGGAGAGGAGCGCGCTCCTCTTTCCCAGGGCCCACAGCTGACGGAGATTCCTCCCACCGGCATTCCTAGATTAGAAAGCAGTCCAGGGAGTGACCGAGCACAGATAGCAGACTTGGTGGATGCGCGACGCAGATGCAGAGAGCGGCGCCAGATGGAGGGCGCGGAAAGGAGGCGCAGTGCCTGGTTGGCGCGCAAACAAGGGCTGCGCCCAGAGGATCCAAGGGAAAAGGGGAGGGACTCTCCCTAGTCCTTAAGTTCAGGGGTCTGCCAGTAATTCCCTTTCAAACGGGGACCAACTGTTTCAACTTAGGGCATAGGTACTCTGCTGCTCAGATCTAGTTGCTACCTGTAGAGTTGTTAAGTTGTAAAAGAAGAATAAAGCTTTGAAAGGAATCCCTTTGTCTGTGTCTGGACTTGGCTACTGGATTAGACTGAGAGAGGCCTCCAAGGAGCCCTTGACAACATGGTGGTGAGCACTAGATGAGACAGCTTTAAAACAGGGGTGTTTTCCCTTGAGTCGAAGAGATGCCCAAAGCTGTGAGTTCTGTTTGTAACCTGATTCAGATCGTTTGCATGAATGTGGCAGACACTGGGCCGCGGCTGGCGCACATCTCCCACATCATCCCTGGTTGAGTTTCCAGCCAGTTGAGATGACCCAAACACCGGGGAATGGTGGGCCTGAAATGGTAAAACCAGGACTCCACTCCATCAAAGAATGCGGGCTTAGGGACCATGGGATCTGAAGAAGGCCGTGATTCTGGAGGCACACAACCCCTCATGCCCGTCTTATCTCTACAGCGATAAGGGTTAGGGGTTCACGGCCATTCTCCTGCCTGCGCTGGGCTCTAGACACGTGCTTCTATCACAAATCAGGGACAGGCAAGCAGGCAGCTTGGGTGGCATTGCAGGGGGAAAGTGGTTCGGTGTGGAAAGGGTGAACTACTCTCAGCCATGGCTTCTCTCCTGCAAGCTGGATGAAAACAGAACTAATTTCTTCCCATCTCTGCAAGGAAATCCACCTTCTCTTTGCCCATGGTAGCTCCCCAAACAGCTCTAGGAACATAGGGAGCTACCTTGGGCTTCCACGGAATTGTTTGCAGGGGGGACAAAGCTGGTGTGTGATTGTAATTGACACACATGGCAGTCGCTGCTGCAACATAGCTGTGCGTTCCTTGTGTGTCTGCACACGCTTTGTTGCGTGGAGTCATATCCCATGACGTTTAGAAGGCTGCACAGAGTGGCAGAACATCCTGGCGACTGGTCAGCCCTCATGCAGAGGAGTGTTCCAGTTCCCCTGCACATGGAGTGATACATCTGTCAGCGTGAGGGTCACAAGAGTCATACATCAGCGTGGGAGTCGGAGTGCCTGGTTCGAAAGGGGAGCCGAGATGCAGCGGGCAGAACGGAGACCGGAGGGAGCGGAGGGAGCCAGTGGGATCCTGCCAAGTCTGGACAGACGCTCCAGAGGAAAGACAGGGAAGGGCGTCCTGTCCGCGGGGTCGCTCTGCACGGTAGAGAGTGTCCAGCAGACTAAAACAGGCAGACATGTCCTCAGAAGCGCTGTGGGTGGCAAGACCAGGCTCCAAAAGTAATTTAGCACTGGGGACACGCCATCGTTCCTGGAGCAGAATACTCAAGGTGCTGCTGAAATGGAAAATGAAATCAGCGAGGCCTCCAAAGGAGGAAGTGTTGTAATGCTAGGGGACTTCAGTGACTCCCACATGGGCTGGATACATGCATGTTCCAGTCACAGAACCCTAGAATCATAGAGTCATAGAACAGTAGGGTTGGAAGGGGCTTAGAAGACCATCGCATCCGACCCCCTGCTCAGTGCAGGAATCCAAGTCAGAGCATCCCTGACAGGTGGCTGTCCAGCCTCGTCTTGAATGCCTCCAGTGTGGGGGAGCCCAGCACCTCCCCAGGTCATTGGTCACTGGACTTAATAGAGCCCTTACCAAGCCCTTTCTCTCTTGGCAGCAAAATACGTTTCTCACAGCACAGAAAGAAGCATCTCTTGGCAGGTAGGAGGTACACAGTGTGAAGAGCGACGACTGTGCATTGCTCTAGCTTCTGTCAGTAGCAAGATCTGTGGCCTTCACTGTTTGTGACTACAACTGTGAGAACCAGCGCTCAAACTGTGGAAATTGCCAACTCTCTAGCAAATCAGTGTACTTGTGCTGTTAATTCCTGCATTCAGTCCTGCATATCTATTCTTCTGAATCTAAATCCAAAACACTTCACCCCTTGCACTTTCATAGATTCCGTATGCCCCTGTGCATTTAACAATGAAACAAATCATATATGTCGCCTCCATATACTGCTGTCTATTAAGCAATTAAACCAGATACAGTATTGCATTTGCATGGCACATAAGGAGCAAAAAGACAAAGCGAGAAGAGAACAGTAACCAATACAACAGTGGGATAGAGCATAACGCATAGGATTTCAGATCCAGTGGCACTCCAGTGTACAAATATATCCCACCAGTGACATTTACACTTGCTTAGACCATCTTAAAAATCTCATTCCCATCTCAAGAGCATCATTTCAGCACATGCAGCATCCTTCCGCAAACATTCGGTTTAGACTGCCCTTTCTGGTCTCGTGAAGTACCCCTTGCTGATACAGACGGAAGGTGGGGCCCAAGCCGCGGTGCATTTTCAAGCACGTGGCAACACAGGCAGTCCCCAGCCCACACCTCTCCCCCTTCTCAGTGACTTGGCCAGGCATCGCATCGTGATCTTTGCACGGGAGAAGCGGCTGCTGTTGCAGCGGTCAGGGGGACGCAGAGGACTATGCATGCCCTCAGCTGACCCTGAGGGAAGGCATTCGATGACGCAGAGGAGAAAGAAGGTTCGCACCCCCAAAAGGCAGGAGCCGTAGGCACAAAGGCAGATATAAACGCACTTCACTAAAGCAAACCAGAAGCAAAGTTACGGAGCACATTCAGCACAGTCATGTACTTAATGTGGGGGGTTGGACTCGATGGTCTTGTCGGCCCCTTCCAACCCTGCTCTTCTATGATTCTGTGGCTATTCACATGTCTGCAACTCGCCTAATTCTAGGGGTGTACGAATGGTGGACCTTCAGTGCCGCTTGACTTCCGCACTTTGCGGCCAGTGCTCCATTCCGCCATTCACAAGCCCCCGGAATTCTCCTCTTTTTTTTCCGCTCCAAAAATTACGAAGATAAATCCGTATCGAAAACCGTCGTTCCGGTGCTCAGTCGTCTCCATGAGGCTGCATAACTTCTGTAAGAATCGCTATTTTTCGTAAATATTTACTTTTTTTTTTTAATTGAAATCCTCCGTCTCCGTTTCCATTCAGCCAAAACACTTCCTCTTCCTCGGGGCTTCCCAAAAGAAGGCTGTCTTAGGTGTGCTGAGCGATACACTCTTTGTTTAAAGCAACGCTGTTTTAAAGAAAGAAAAAAAACCCTTTAAAATGACCATGCCGGTCCTGGAACACCCACAAACAAGGTGGTGAGTGCAATTCCTTTTGTAAAAAGACTCGCGTATTTATTATTGGAATATACTACACTGCATTCTTATTTAGTGAAATTTTGCAACTCTTTGTGAATGACGAGAAAAAAGCCGCATGACTGCTGGATCCGCAGGACCTCGCAGCGCCGTTTCGCAGAGGATTCCGTGGCACGGACTGAAGGGAACTCGATCCCATTTCAGTCCGTGGTGGGATTTTCGGACAGCCCTACCTAATTCAAACCATCGTGGCTCCACCCCCAGGGAATAGCTCAACAGGTTCTACCCTCCCCCTACGCTACCACCTCCCCCACCTTTGGGGGGCTACCTTGGGCAAAAGACCTACGCTTTCTGCCCCACACACAGTGTTAGCGCCTCTCGAGATCTTGGGGCCTCCAATTACAAATCAGGGTTAGGGGCAAGGTCCATGTGCACTCACAGGGTATCTGTCCCCCCACAAGGACCTTTGTTACATTTAAGATCCATTTAGCAAGCACTGTGGGCAACCCCCTTCAGGCCACGGGCAGATGTTCCCAGTGTGATGTGATGTTGAGCTTGTCCATTGTCTTCCTCCGCACGTTCACAGGCCTGAGTCAAGACAAATCTCCACACGGCCACAACTTGCCATCGCACCTTTGTCCTGGCTTCCACAGGATGCATTATCTGACACAGGGCCATGCGGTGCAGAAGGCAGGCTTACGTCACCCCAGCCAGCGTTCTTCCTTCCCCTCACCCAGGTGGCCGGATGTCACTCCTACCCTGGTTAGATGTCTTCCACCCTGACAGGTCAGGGTACCGCTTGGGAGGCTGCAAGCTCGGGGAGGTCTCGGTCCCCTGAACCCTCACCGGTTGGCGCTTTTTACACAAGGTGGTCAGAGGGGCCGCTGTGGAAGTGAAATTAGGAGGAAAGCGCCGGTGATTTCCAGCCAGCGCCAGGGGGGACAGAACCTGCTCTTCATAGTTGGCAGGGGCCATTGCTGGACGGCCTCTACTTTGGCCTCCACAGGCTTCGAATTTCCACTCCTGGCCTGATGCCTCAAAGAGGTGACCTCCCCCCATCCCAACTGACCCTTGGTGGCTTTGATAGTCAGCCCACTTCTTGCAGGCGCTTCGCCTCTTGTCTCACCAGACCCACGTGGCCTCCCAGGTCGGACTACAAATGGCAACGTCGCCTAGGTAGGCGCGGGCCCAGCCCCTCGGTCCATTCACCAGCCCATCAATGACCTTGCGAACGGTCTCTCACGCTCCCGGCACGCCGGACGGAAGCCCTGTGCAGGAACTCGTGGGTAATAACCAGCACAGCTGGGAAGCCCAGGGGCTCTGGCTCTCTTCAGTAGCCCCCAAGCCAGCATTTCTTGCAATCCCCTGGCCACCGATTCAGCATGCTGTCCGGTAGCCCAGTAGCGGGGAGACTGAATAGGCCGATGGTCTCCGGCCAGAAAGACAACTCAAACAGAAAGACACACGGGAAATCAAACACAGCTTCTGCTTCCACCCTCATATGCTGTAGGAAAAGCCGCACCTGTTGAAGTTCTGCCTGTCATGCGCCTGGTACAGGAGTCCTGGGCCCTCCTCGGCTGGAGGCCGGCCGGAGCCGAATGGCGCCCGAGGCCTCGCAGTGCTGAGGCAAGAGGCAGCCGGGCGGAGGCGAGGAGGCGGAGGCCGCTCCCGGAGGACTGCCCAGCAGCCGAGGCCTGTGTGGGGAGCAGGCCGGCCCGCCACAGAGGCACCAGTGGGCCTTCCAGGGGGGGGGGTGGCCCTGTCTTCCCCAGACCTGTCCCCTTCCCTGGGGGTGGGGTGGGCGACGTTTCCCGGCCCGGGCGGAAGCCCTTCCCGGGCCAGAGGCAGAAAGGGCGGGGGGCACGGAGCGGCCGTGGTGCTTCCCCCTCCCTTCTCCTCAGAGCCACCAGCGCCTGCGAGAAGCGGGGTGACTATCCAAGCCACCAAGGGTCAGTTGGGCTGGGGGGAGGTCACCCCTTTGAGGCATCAGGCCAGGAGTGGAAATGCGAAGCCTGCGGAGGCCGAAGCAGAAGCCGTCCAGCAATGGCCCCTGCCCACTGCGAAGAAGCCGGCCTTGTCGTTCGACCCCGGCGTGGCCCAAGGGGACTCCTATGCTCGCCAGATCTTTGCACGGGAGAAGCGGCTGCTGTTGCAGCGGTCAGGGGTGTTACAAAAATTGTGTTCTTTTCCCTGGTAGACTTTCCAATTCATTTACCAAGAACGAGAGGAGGCAGAGATCTGGTCCAACACGATTTTATTCTGCAGAATAAGGCAACCCTTGGGGCTAACGCTCCATCAAAGGTTACAATCAAGTGATGTGATTCAAAAGTTTATATAGGCAAGACCTTTGGGGCTGTCTTACGCTTGCGCTGTACTAATCTCTTTGTCTAGCTGAGAGGGAAACAGAAGACAGGCAGCACCTTTGACATATCTAGGCATGCGCAGAGAGGTAGCCTTGTACTCTAGTAAATACATTCTTAGCATTCCTGAGTCTCTGATAAGGCGCTGTGTCTTTGTTTAGCATGGCAGTCTCACACTGAGGTAAAACAGACATAGCCTAGCTTATAAAATCATGGGATAACAGACATACTACAACTGAAATTTCTATAACAGGGGGACGCAGAGGACCGTGCTTGCACCCCGCTGACCCCGAGGGAAGGCATTCGATGACGCAGAGGAGAAAGGAGGTTCGCACCCCCAAAAGGCAGGAGCCGTAGGCACAAACGCAGGTATAAACGCACTTCTCTAACGCAAAACAGGAGCAAAGTCACGGAGTACCTTCCGTAAGAATCGCTATTTTTCGTAAATATTTACTTTTTTAAAAAAATTGAAATCCTCCGTCTCCGTTTCCATTCAGCCAAAACACTTCCTGTTCCTCGGGGCTTCCCAAAAGAAGGCTGTCTTAGGTGTGCTGAGCGATACACTCTTTGTTTAAAGCAACGCTGTTTTAAAGAAAGAAAAAAAAACCCTTTAAAATGACCATGCCGGTCCTGGAACACCCACAAACAAGGTGGTGAGTGCAATTCCTTTTGTAAAAAGACTCGCGTATTTATTATTGGAATATACTACACTGCATTCTTATTTAGTGAAATTTTGCGACTCATTTTAAAGGGAAAGAAACCCTTTAAAATGACAGAAAGCCGCACAAAACATCACATATGAATTTTAGAACAGATTTCTTTTGAATGGCCAGCTTGGGAAATAGGAGGGAACCAGCCGGACTAGCCCAGCCAGCCTCCCCCTGAGGATTTTGACCAGTCTGGGATGGATAGAGTGACCCGCCCCTAATCTGGCGCAAAATGTCCTGCATATTACGAGAGCGAGAGCAACCACGCTAGCCTTCATGTTGCGGGGTAAATCGTGGAAAGCTGTGAACACGCTGGAGAGGGCTCAGTAATCCTAGCTATTTCTATAGTTGAAACTTGGCTTTCTTCCACCATCCCTGGAGCTCTGTGACAGGCAGAAACTCAGTAGGTGGCCTTCCCCCAGCATTTAGAGGTGGGAACTGCACCTGTTGAAGTTCTGGCTGTCATGCCACTGAAGTACAGTCAGGATATCCACAGCTTCTGCTTCCACCCTCATGTGCTGTAGGAAAAGCTGCACCTGTTGAAGTTCTGCCTGTCATGCGCCTGGCACAGGAGTCCTGGGCCCTCTGCCCCTGCGAGGCACTCGGCGGCGCCTTCCCTTTGTGAGGCCCTCGGCTGGAGGCCGGCTGGAGCCGAATGGCGCCCGAGGCCTCGCAGTGCTGAGGCAAGAGGCAGCCGGGCGGAGGAGAGGAGGCAGAGGAGAGGAGGCGGAGGCCGCTCTCGGAGGACTGCCCAGGAGCCTCTCTTCTCCAGACATGTCCCCTTCCCTTGGGGTGGGGTGGGGGGCACAGAGCAGCCATGGTGTGTCCCCTCCCTTCTCCACGCAGCCACTCCTTTTAAAAAGTGGGGAGATGAACGCAGTCTAAAGGTTTCCCCCTATGCTGTCACGCCAGCCAGCCCCTGCTTTGCTCGTGAACGGGGCAGGAGCAGGAAGGAGAAAGACGGCCACTCTCCTTCCTCTGCCTTAGAATCTCCCATGGAGGTCATCAGCTACACATGAGGGGAGAGTGCCTGTGAGCATGCGCAGAGTACTACCCCTCTCCTGGGAGCCCCTTAGGCCAGCTGCCAGACCTGGAGGTGGTGTGGCGCTTCCAAGGCAAAGGGCGCTGCTTTCGGGCAAGCTCGAGTCCCTCGCTCATCTACGGTTACAAGTTCAGTGCTTGGGATTGAGTGTGTAAAATAGGACAACTGGGGGGGGGTGCCCACCCCCAATTTTGAAGCCTCAGGAGGAGGTGCAGATTTAGCACCTCCCTTGGAACCAGCCTGAAGCACCCGTTCCTGCCCTTTCCTCCACTTCGCATTTTGATGAAGAAATTTATTTATTTATTTATGTTTATTTATTAAATTTAGTAAGCGCCCATCTGGCTGGTCACCCAGCCACTCTGGGCAATGTACAACATTAAAACAGTTCAGAACAATAAAATTCAACATTAAAAACATCACATTTCTAAAATTACCCTAACCTACCCCAAATGCCTGCCTGAACAACCACGTTTTCAATGCGTGGCAGAAGATCATTAAAGAGGGGGCACGGTGGAGTTCCCTAGGGAGGGAGTTCCAGAGAGTGGGGGCCACCACAGAGAAGGCCCTCTCCCTCGTCCTCACCAGCCTAGCAGTCCTGGCTGATGGGACAGAGAGAAGGCCATCCGAGGCTGATCTTGTTGAGCGGCCTATCTGGTGTTGCTGGAGGCGCTCCTTGAGATAGGCTGGGCCAGAACTCTATAGCGTTTTCAAGGTCAAAACCAACACCTTGAATGTGTCCCGGAAAACAACTGGTAACCAGTGCAGCTCCTTTAGCACTGTGATCTCACAGGCGGCTGCCTTCAATCAGGCGAGCCGCCGCGTTCGGTACCAGCTGCAGCTTCCGAACCGTCTTCAAGGGTAACCCCACCTAGAGTGCATTACAGTAGTCTAAACAAGAGGAGACCAGGGCATGTACTACCGATGGGAGCAGATGCTTGGGAAGGTAGGGGCGCAGCCGCCGTATCAGATGGAGTTGGTACAGCGCTGTCCAGCTCACAGCTGACACCTGAGCCTCCGTGGACAGCTGGGAGTTGAAAATGACCCCCAGGCTGCGGACCTGGTCTTTCAAGGGTAGCCATACCCCATTCAACACCAGGTCAACATCCCCCAGCCTCCTCTTGTCTCCCACCAAAAGTACCTCAGTCTTGTCAGGGTTCAGCTTCAGCTTGTTCCTCCCCATCCAGCCACTCACCATCTGCAGACATTTGGACGGGGATTCTACGGCCAACCTTGGTGAAGATTTGAACGGGAGGTAGAGCTGCGTGTCATCCGCATACTAAGGACACTGCACCCCAAACCTCCTGATGATAGCCCCCAGTGGCTTCATATAGATGTTAAATAGCAGCAGGGAGAGGATGGAACCCTGTGGCACCCCACAAGTGAGCGGCCACGGGTCTGAAACATCCTCTCCCAGTGCTACCCTGTGGTACCTGCTGGAGAGGAAGGACCACGGTGTCTCCAATGCCCAGCCCCTCCAGGCGGTCCAGGAGGATACCGTGGTCAATGGTATCAAAAGCTGCTGAGAGGTTGAGGAGAACAACGAAGGAGCATTCGCCCCTATCCAGAGCCCTCCTCACATCATCCACCAAGGCGACCAAGGCCATTTCTGTCCCATGCCCAGGCCTGAAGCCCGACTGAAATGCATCCAGATAATCGGCCTTTTCCAAGTGTGCCTTCAACTGCATCTCCATCACCCGCTCAATCACCTTGCCCCAAACTGGCAGATTTGAGACTGGGCGAAAGTTGTTCAGAACTTGGGGATCCAAGGAGGGCTTCTTTAAAGGCGGTCTTATCGCCGCCTCCTTGATGGCTGATGGCATCACTTCCTCCTCACGGGTGGCGTTCACCACCGCCCTGATCCCTTCACCCAGCCTCTCTCTGCAGCCCATAATGAGCCAAGATGGGCAAGGAGCAAGGACGCAGGTGGTCAGCCTTACAGATGAAAGCACCTTGTCCACTTCATCAGGAGGAAGAAGCTGGAACCGATCCCACAAGACCGGTTTGCCACAGACCACCTCTCGCTCACTAACTGTATGCACAGCGCACGGAGTAACACTCCTAATCCGATCACTTTTACCCGCAAAGCGCCTTGCCAAAGCCTCACAGCAGGAGGCCTCGAATGCTCCAGCAGTTCTGGAGCAACTGGACCGACCAGGCTCCGGACCACTTGGAACAGCCTCCTGGGACAGCACTCTGCAGACGCGATAGAGGCAGCATAACATTCCGTCTTTGCTGCCTTCACCGCCACGTGATAGGCTGAAGATACAGCTGTAGCCCGTGTCCGATCGCCTTTGGAGCGAGACGTCCGCCACCGGCGCTCTGGCCGTCTCACCTCCTCTTTCAGAGCTCGTAACTGCGGATTGAGCCATGGTGCAGCCCGAGCCCTGAGAGGGCGTTTCGGAGCCACCCGATCTAATGCCCCAGTGACTGCGGCGTTCCAGCCACCCACCAGGGTCCCGACCGAGTGGCCGCTGGCGTGCTCCAGAGAATCCCCAAGCGCGTTCAGGAATCCATTTGGATCCATAATACGCCTGGGGCGGCCCATTTTAATGGGTCCTCCCCCCCGCGGAGGGGTTGTGGAACCGAGAAGTCCAACGTCACCAGTTTGTCCAACTTGGACAAATTGGAGTTTGTCCAACCCCTTTTGAGCCGTCCAAACTGGTGGCCATGGTAGCGACTTCCACAGTTTAACTCTGCGATGTGTGAAGAAGTGCTTCCTTTGGCCTGTCCTGAATCTCCCACCAATCATCTCCATGGGATGAGCCTGGTTTCTGATCCTTTGAGAGAGGGAGAATAATGTCTCCCCATCTGCAATCTCCACACCATGCATAATTTTGTAGACCGCTGTCATGTCTCCCCTCACCCTCCTTTTTTCCAAAATAAGCAATCCCAGCTGTTGGAACCCTCTCTCATAGGGGAGATGCTCCAGCCCTTTCATCATTTTAGTTGCCCTTTTCTGCACTTTTTCCAGCTCTACAATATCTTTTTTTTTAGGTGTGGTGACCAGAACTGGACACAGTATTCCAAGTGTGGCTGCACCATAGATTTGTATAGGAGCAGTCTGATATTGGCTGTTTTATTCTCCATTCCTTTTTTAATTATGCCTAGCATGGCGTTCCCCCCCCCCCTTTATTTTACAGCGGCTGCATGCTGGGTCGACATCTTCACTGAGCTGTCCACCACAACACCAAGATCTCTTTCCTGGTCGGTCACTGCCAGCTCGGATCCCATCAGGTTATACTTGAAGTTGGGAATTTTTGACTCCCCTCCACTGCAAATGTCACCCTTCGAAAAGGTAAGTGACTTTCATACCTCCCTAATTTGGCCTCCCTGGGATCCGTGGCGGAATTCTCTAACATCCCTAACACAAACTCTTTCCTGCCCGTGCTCAAATATGGCCTGGCATCTTTTGCTTGCTGAATCGTTCCCCTGTTTTTCGGTGCTGGTTCCCTTTGTCTGACAGTTGCCATGCTCCCAGTGGGAATGTTAGGGTGTTGGAAGTGTTGCCATATATCCTTGGAAGGCCTGCTAAACAAGAGCCATCTTGCTCCAACAGGAAGGGGATGAAGAGGTCTACGGTGAAGTACGGCATGAGGCGTCTGCCGATCACATGGAAGGAGATGAGGCGGTTCTTCGCTGCGCCCTTTCAGTCCATGTGAGTCATCCAGAGGGAAACAGGGAGCTTTTGCCATTTTGTGGGAGGAGGACTGACAACTGTAGCTTTCGAGATAGGGAGCGGTCAGCATAAATTGGGCATCTTGAACGCCTCCAGTGGGAGAGCCCCCCCCAGGTCTCGAGGTCATTGGTTCCATTGTCGTTATGCTCGAACAGTCAGGACGTTTTTCCTGATGTCCAGCCGGAATCTGGCTTGCTGTCACTTGACCCCGTTCTTCCTTTCCCTGCACTCTGGCATGGTTGAGATGAGATCCTGGCCTTCCGCTCTGCGGCAACCTTTCACGTACTTGAAGAGCGCCATCCTACCTCCTCTCAGGGTGTTTCTGCATTAAGAACCCCCACACACAAAAAATCCACATACATTCCAGAGCTTCTTGCTTTTGCTTCCTTTGCAGGATTCAGAAGGGCTCCTTCACACGGCAGACACGTGGTTTGAACTGAGGGAGTGCCTTCCTCCCTCCCTGGCATGTGTGCAAAGGAGGGGGGGTCTTCTTTCTGTAGCTTAACTTCTGCTGGGGCTTTCTCACAGCCCCCAGGAAACCTCTGACTTACTTCTGAGTAGACTGAAAATGTAAGATTGTGCCCTAAGTCTGCAACCCTTGGCACATTTCTGTGGGAGTAAACCCCATTGAACTTAATGGGATGCACTTCTGAGGAGACATACTGTAAATTCGCCCTGTAATTCTGCAAGCTTCAGGACACTTACTTGGGCGCAAGCCCCACTGAACTTTGTGGGGTGCTCTGAGTCAACAGAGGACGTTCCTCCTGAGCTGGGTGGGGTGGGGGATCAGATGCGTCTCCCTTCGCTGCAGGGAGGCATCTCACCCTCTTCTCCCTCCAACTGAGAAACGTGCTCAAGCATTTTCATGACAGACACCTGGGAAGCGGGGAAAGTCCTTCCTCAGCAAGGCTGGAGCGGAGGCAGGAGGTGCAACCAGCAGGCGATCCTTGCCCTCACGCCTGGTGAATCTGCTCCTGCACGCCCCGCTCCCATCCTCAAGGCCTTCGTCATCCTGACCGCACGCGCCCAAACCACCTGAAAACAAATGGCCGCAGCAGGCAGGCAGAGCAGTTTCTCCCGCTACTGGATAGGCTGGGGGAATTGCGGGAGACACCCTGGAGGGTAACGGCATCATCTACGGAGCCCGCAAACTTCCGTGACGGAGCCATCTCAACAGCAGGATAAAAGCTCAGTGTAATGAACACGCCAGGCCTGCAAGGCCAAATACAGGCCTGACATCATGGCCATCCTTTCCTGTGATCAGCTCCGCGGTGGCTGCTGGATGGCCACGACATCCTGTATCCCTAATGACCTCCAAACACAGCCTGCTTGGAGAACATCGCTCATGGAGACCCCCACCCCCCCCCGAGACATGAAGTGGGGGCAGGGGCTGGTTGCATGCATCGGCAGCTGTTTCTAGAAGCCACGAGAGAGAGAGGGAGAGGGAGGGGGAGAGAGAGAGGGAGGGAGAGAGAGAGAGGGAGAGAGAGGCAGGTGGCCACACACGACACAGAGATGCTGCCCCTTTGTGCACTGACGTCTTTGGCCAGGGCTGGCTTAGTTAAAAACGAGCCTTCACAGCTGCCAGTCCTGGACGCTTCTTCGAAGAAAGGTACCGAGGATTTGGAGGAATCCAGACTCTCCACTCCGCTCCACTCCGCTCCACTCTGCCAACTCCCATCTTAACATGTGATTAGGGATGTCAGACCATTCCGCCACGGACTGGAATGAGATCGAGTTCCCCTCAGTTTGTGCCACGGAATCCTCTGCGGAGCAGCGCCACAAGGTCCTGTGGAGCCAGCAGTCATGCAGCTCTTTTTTTTGTCAGCTGCACAGAGTTGCAAAATAGGTAAGTTTAAAAACAGAATAAGAATTGTGCTCACCGCCTTGTTTGTGGGTGTTCTTTTTCACTTGAAATCCTCCGTCTCCGTTTACTTTCAGCCAAAACACCTCCTCCCCGGAGGACAGAGTTGCACAGAGTTGGTTCTCCTCTCCATTTTAGCCTCACAACGTCACCAACAAGCTGGATGTGGAAATAGAAAGCCTAGCAAGGGGAATAATACTCGTGCAGGTCTCCAGACCGGCACGGTCATTTTAAAAGTTTTTTTCTGTCTTTCTGTCAAACAGCGTTGCTTTAAGCAAAGAGTGCATCGCTCAGGCACACCTAGGGCAGCCTTGTTTTGGGAAACCCTGAGGAGGAGGAAGTGTTTGGGCTGAAAGTAATTACCGCACGTCTCAGTGCAGGGGACAAAATACCTAAATATCTATGAGAAATAGCCTTTCTTACGGAAGTTATGCAGAATTACAGCTGTCGGTATGGATTTATCTTTGTAATTTTAGGAGCGAGAAAAAAAGGGTATTCCGAGGGCTTGTGAACGACGGTACGGATAGGGGTGTACGAAACCCCACTTACCTGGCACCACTGGGTTCCGCTGGGGGGTGAGGCGCTCCGTCCCTCCCCCCGGAATCCTGGCCGGCCAGCTCCGCTCCATGGGGATTCTGCGGAGCCGCCGGCCGGCTCCGCCAGCAGCTGGACATCCGGCCGCTGGATAGCAGGGATGCAAATTGTAGGCCGTCTTAGTCTACGTAAATATTTACGTACACTAAGATGGCGAAAATAAGGGGGAACGCAAATAGCGTCTTTCCATAGCCTATCACGAATGGGGAAAAGAAAAGAAAAAAAGAACAGACTGCAAATGGCGGCGGCGGCTGGTTGGAAGTCCAGCCGCCGCCATCCGGGACATCCACGCCAGGTAAGTCTCGTCCTGGGGGGGATCCGCGGCGGGCGGGGGGGGTGGCAGGCCGTTCCTCCACGGAGTTCGGGGGGCTGAATACACTGGCATTCGGCCTCACCGAGATCCCTGGCGGAATTCTCTGACATCCCTAGGTACGGATCACTGGCTGCATATTGCGGAAGTCAAGCAGCACAGAAGGTACACAATTCGTACATCCCTACTACTCAAAACGGAACACAGTCCTCCAAATGGGGCCTGGCCAGTGCAGAATGGAGCAGAACTATGACTTCCCACGATCTGGAGACTATGCGTCCGTTCCGTTTGTCCCCCCTACTCCTTTCTCCCAATCCCCCTCTTCTACAGAACCTCTGGCCTTCCCCCTTAGTCCTCAGCAGAAACAGAGTCCAGCTCTGTGAAACGGCACTTGCTCATCCTAATTCCTTGTTTCCAAAGCCCCATCTGCGGATCTCTTTTGGATCACATTCTAGAGTGTGAGCTCCTTGCGGCAGGGACTGGTCTTGTTTGTCACTCTGTTGAGTTTACGCACATCTTGATTGTACTATAGAAATAATCAAGATCTTGAACTTACTATGATTATGGTGATCTACTATTCTTGTTTAAACACAATCTCTATATAACTTCTCTATCCAGTCGACAGCTGGTTTTCTCCTGCCAGCTCATAGGACCATGAGAAGAGCTGTGCTAGATCAGGCCAGGGGCCTCTCTGGTCCAGCATGCCGTTCCTGCAGGAGCCAGCCAGATCCCCTGAGAAACCCACAAGCAGGACATGGCACAACTGCTCCCTCATTGTTCCTCAGCGCGATGAACCTAGGACTGCCCCTCGAATGTGGAAATGGATCTGGAAAATTAACTTCCCAGAGGCTTACCGAGGGATATCTAGGGCGTCTATGGCAACGGTGAAATGTGAACTCAGGACTTTCCCATTCCTGGCACATAGACCACACAATGCTATTTCATTACTAGCTCCCCCCCCCCGCCCCCCAATTTACCGCAACCCGGGAATCAAAAAGATACCAAGAATAAAGGTAATAGGCATGACAGCAACTGGACCCGGCCATAGCTGGTGCCTGCTATTCACATTCACTAACTTGGACTCCAGAAAACTGAGGGCAGAACGTGTTAGCGAAAGTCCAGCGAAAGTCCAGTCCAGCGAAAGCCAAAAGGGACTTCACGTGACCATGTGCTCTTCCGCCACACCTTCCGCCGTGACGTCACCTTTCATCATTGCGTTCCGCTCTGGATATGCTCCTTGCCCCCCCCCCCACAATCCCTCGGTTGCCATAGGGACGGCAAGGAACCATTTTGCATCATCGCGATTCTCTTGCCTATTCCCTACCGGACGTTCGATCGGTTAGGAGTGTCGGAGTTCGTCTCTCCATCTCTCCAGTCGCCTTATCTGGACATTTTCTGGCATCATGGGAGGTAGGATATTCGGCCATCTGGGTGTTCAGAAGGAGCCTTCCTTTTCCATGGGGCTGATGGAGACAACAGCTGTGAGGTGATGGGACCACAGTTGGGGAAGGGATAAAGTCTTTGGGCGGGATAGAGCAGGTAAAATGCAGGGATGAGGAAACGGAGGTAAGGTAAGGCAAGAAGGAGCAAGGAGCCTGCAAGTCCACAGCCACAGTGCAGGGCACAATCCAGCAAAATCAGTCACAACTCCGTCCCGGCCGTGCCAGCGAGGCTTTGGTTAGCCACGCTTCAGGATAGCCCATCGCTTTCAGTGGGAATTAGTCCTGACTCACCGTTGCTGGATGTGCCCACAATGACTTTGTTACGGTCTGAAGCGGTGGCTTCTTTATGTCTGCACTACCACAAATGTACACAGCGCTTTACAGAGTAGGGTCAGCAAAGCAGACGGGTCTCTGTCCCGAGGAGCTTACAATCTAAATGTTGCCAGTACGGGCAACAGCACAGGAAGGTGGGGGAAGGGTCACAGGGAGGACATGCGCACAACTGTGGTCAGGCCCCAGGGCAGGCGGAGGCTTCGTGTCGGGCGAGGAGGAGGCGCCCCTTCAAGCAGACAGGAGTGGTGCCCATTGTGTAGAAAGGAGCCCCACAGTCCGCCCTCCCCTCAGGCCTCCCAACCAGCATGAAGGGAGAATCCCCCCTAAACCCCCATCTCCTCAGCACCCAGATCACACTTCAGGGGCTGTGGAAAGGGGCAGCAGACTGTGAGGCAGCTCGGAGCAGTGGAGTCAGAAGCGGGTGTGTGAATAAAGTCCGCCCTGAACGGACTCCCATTTTCCTGCCGTAACCCTGAGAAGGTGTGAAAGACAAACGCTCTGCTGTGGTTTCCCAAGACTGCGCCTGCAGAACACATGGCAGCTTCCGAGAGAGGGTCCAAGGGCGCGGGGAACTACTCCACATTAATTGACCCAGAGGAAAAAGTTCTGGAGGGACAAAGACTGTGGGGAGAAGAGTGCAATCCTTACACAGAGAAGAATCATTAATGAAATGAACAGGGGAATGGAAAAGGTGCACGTTGTCCAGCTGCTGCCTGTGACTGCACCAGGGATTCGGGTTAATCCGTTCACATTTGGGAGACGCCTTCGGCCTACGCAAAGCTTTGCCTTACGTTGGGCCCCCCGCCAGTCTCCCCCCCAGCCCCTTCCGCTCAGGCCAACCGCCAGTCCCTTTGGACTCCCGCTTGCATCATAACATTCTCTGGCCTGGTAGAATCCTGGGGTCGCCATGGGGACAGCCGCCAACCAGTCCGGCAGCCCTCGTGAGCATGCGGCACCAGCAGGAGGAACGTCGTGCCGAAGGTGCTGCAGAGGTCTGCAGGCCAGAACAGGAGCGTCCCAGCGAGACAAGTGGGGCGCGGGAGGGGCCTGCTTTGAACCGTACCGCAGCCGGGAACTCCCTCACGGGCCGTAGGGGAAGCACCCTTCCTCGACCCTTCATCCTCCTGCCAGCTGCAGAATACTCATATCGGCCTCCTTTATGGCTGCGTGTCAGGGACACCGGGACCACGTATGTGAGCACTCAGGACCGCCGAAGTCTGTTCACTGGGCCTGAAGGGCTGACGGGTGCTGAGGCGGCCCAGGCGGTGCAGTGGTTAATGCCCCGCCCCCTTGCTTTGTGTTGCAGATCGGGCCCCGAACCCACGGCCACGGGGAGGCTCGAGCCGCCAGCCCCGGAGCACCCCAGAGGGGACTGCCAGCTCTCCGCCCTGCGCCCCCGGAGCCTCCGCACCAGGCCTGAGTGCCGCTGGGCCGCAGCCTCCCGCCCCGGCTCTGCCTCCCCAGCCGGACCCAGGGAGTGCCAGCACCCACAGCTGCCCGTCCCCGGAAACAGTTCAGCTGCAGGGAGGTCGGGGGAGCCAGGATCACGCGCAGACGCCCAGCTCAGCAGCGCTTTCTCCTCCCCTCCATGGGTGGGCTGCAGCTGGCCAGTTCCCCGGGCCTCTCCGTGGGCCACTGGCATCCCAGTTCAGAAGCCTTCCCACTGCCAGCCCCATGGAGCAGCTGTATGCCCACTCCCACCTCCAGCCGGTGGCCAGCCTGCAGCGGGTGCAGGGGCCGCCTGCCAGGCAAGGACAGGTCCGGCAAACCCCTTTCCGGGATGGGGCTGGCCTCTGCCTGTACCGCCGTGCCACCTTGGCGCCCATGCCGCAGGGAGGCAGGAATCCCCCTGCACAGACAGGCAGCGATGTCCCTGGGCCACCAGAGCCGAGCGACAACGTGGTCCTCCAAGAGGTGGAGCCACAAACCACCGTGACACCGGCTCCAGCCAGCGGGTCTTCCACGGCACCATCGAGACCCGGTATTCTCAAAGCCTCCAAAGCAGGCTCCAAAGGTATGTGCTGATCTTTGCAGAAAGGGGTGGTTCGCGTTTGGTGATTTATTATGACATTTCTTATCTGCCCAATGACCACTGTTCTCTGGGCAGGTTGCAGACATTTACAAGACCAAAATACCACAACCATGTAGCATACAATACAGATGCTTCAAGGGATAGAATACAATGCGATGCAGAACAACAAACACAGGAATCGATCAAAGAGCCATGAAATCCAGGACTAGGTCCTAAAACGCCTGGAAGAAAAGGGAGGTCTTTGCCTGGCACCGAAAAGATACCAACGCGGTGCCAGGCGAGCCTCTTTGGGGAGCTCCTGCCACCACGGAGGAGGCCCTCTCTCTTGTCGCCACCCGTCTAGCTTCGTCTGTCGGGGCACCCACAGAGCCTCCAAAGATGACCTGGGGTCTGAGCAGGCATATAGGGGTGAAGACACAGAATCATAGAATAGTAGGGTTGGAAGGGGTCTACACAGCCATCGAGTCCAACCCCCCGTTCAATGCAGGAATCCAAGTCAGAGCATCCCCAGCAGGTGGCTGTCCAGCCTCATCTTGAATGCCGCCAGTCTGGGAGAGCCCACTACCTGCCCAGCTCATTGGTTCCATTGTCGTATTGCTCCTGATGTTCAGCCGGAATCTGGCTTCCTGTAACTTGAGCCCATTATTCCGTGTCCTGCCTTCTGGGATACTTCTAGATACTCTGGTGCCAAGCTGTCGAGGGCTTCACAGGTCAACACCAACACTTGGCCAGGCCATCTCTGTCCAGATCGTGTCACAGTTGGTATATCAGCTCCATGCCCCCCTTGCCACGTGGCAAGTCGTCCGTATCTCACTCTCAGTGTTTCTCCATTCCTATCTTTCCCTGGCAGGCACCACCCTTGGGGAAAAGCATGTCTCCTGGGCTTACAACCTCCAGGGAGCTCCTGCTCAGCCTAGAACCACGGAGAACCCCAATAGCAGCCAGCATCTCCCTGGCATATTTCAGGCATCTTTTGCCTCTGCCTCGTCCAACGAATGCTCTGAAGGCTCCGCTTCTTCTGGGAGTGTCCCAACCAGCCACAGAGGATTCCGACGTGAGTATTGCACAGCCTGCACCTGGGCCACGGGCTTCCTTTATCATAGGGCAAGGCTGGTCTGGAGGTCCAAGCCTGAACAGCCCGCCATGGCCAATCATCCCTTTTGCTCTGTTCCTATTTTTCAGCGGCAAGCACCTCTGTTGGGAAAGAGCATGAGTCCCGCGGTCACCACCTCCAGGGAGTTCCTCCTCAAAGCCAAACTGGGAAGAATCCAGCCAGCAGCTGCCAGATCTCGGTCACGTTTGGGATGCCTCTGGTCCCTGCTTCACCCACCGAATGCGCTGCAGGACCGGCTTCTTCCAGGAACTCCCAACCACCGACACCGGACTGCAAGGTGATTGTTGAGCAAACTAGGGGCTGAGCTCCATGAACGTGTTTTCCTGGCCTTGTAATGCCTGGCTCACCGGCATGTCACACGAGGCACACCCCAAACCTTCCTCCTCCTCATGCGATTTCTCCGTCGACAGTGTTGTTTTCCAAACTCCCATGACGACGTTTTTTCTGGTGCTTGAGATTTTCATGTGCTACATGTGTGTTCCAGCTAGGGATGTATGGAGTTTGTAAAATCTGCTTCGTCTGCATTTCACAAGTTGTGAGGTGCCTTCCGTTCTGTCGGCCTCTCGCGGCCAGAATTGGATTTGTTCCCCATTTCCCAAGTTTGCACAAATGCGTACTTGTGCAAATGCACAAATCCCTCCAAAATGTGTAAATTCCCCCCAAATGCACATTTTCATGCTTTCCCCTATGGGGGAAATGGGCATTTTCAGCCAGTGTTTTTTCTTTTACGGATTTCTCCGGCATCCCTCGTTCCAGCCAAGCTGTAGCGGAACTCTTGCCAGCAGGAGCAGCCGGTAGTGCAGCAGCAAATTCAGAAGTGCAGGGTCCCTTCAGGATGGCCACAGCCATGCCTCTCACAGCCACGCCCCCTCCTGGGATGATGCCACCTTGGAGGATTCTGCAATACAAAGGAGCTTTCAGTCACTTCCTTGGTTTGGAGTATCTGGTCAGAGTAATTCAGAATTATTAAAAGGTCCATTTGCAAAGAAAACGCACACACAAAGTAATGTCCAGCACCTTGCTAGAAAGTATTATTTGGTTAGTCCCTTTTAATTCAAGGAACATGTAATAATACTAATACTAAAAATGACGCAATCATCGCATATTAATGATGAATGATTATCATTATGAAGAGCCATTGCAAGCACGTGTGAAGCAATGCCCCGTGAAAAGAAATGGAACGTCGTCCGCGGTGACCCACAACTCCTTTAAGGCTGCAATCCTGTACACATTTAGCTGGGAGTAAATCCCATTGAACACAATGGTACTTACTTCCGAATGGACAAGTAGGATAGCCCTGCAGTCCCACTACAGACCACTCCTTCATTCCCCACGACAGTATCCCGGGGTGGGCTGGTGGAGAGGCAGCCTTCGGCCCAAGACCTCTCCAGGCTGTTCCTGGAGGGATCGTGAATAGTGTTCCAGTTCGGTGGATATGTTCCATTTCATGCCTGCCTCATGCCCCATTTTTTCTCTTGGTCATCACCTTTGCTGCTATCTACGTTTCTCATGGAAGGTTCAGGGTTTTCTGACTGTGCCCTTCGCTGTAGTCTCTGTCTCCTGATGTGGTCTGGTTCCCTCGATGGTGAGCAGGGAGCAGGACATGGGGCTCTGCTTTGGGTTGCTCTTTCATCTCCTGTTGGAGTGGGTTCCTTCCAGACTTGCAAGTCCCTGGACTGGGCTTGAAAATTGTGAACGCTCTGCCCATCAACAGGGAGCCTGCGGCTAAGCCATACCTCTTGGAGTTCCTCCAGGAGAAGTGAGGGGAAAACAGCTCACGGTAAGTGTAACAGCTGTGTTTTTACTGGAGACATAACCAACTCACATCTCAAGGTAAGCCAGCTGAGGTCAGCCCCATGGTCGGCACCACTTGCAGGAGGAAGGAGGAAGGAGTTGGGAAGGTAGAGGGAGAAGACGAGAAGGCAGGAGGACCTCCCAGGGAACCCCTCCCACCTTGCTCAGGTACATATTAGCCCTTCGAGTTCAGGTTCAGTGACTCATGGCCCTAGTCCCTCCAGCATAACCTCCACTGAACACATTAGGACTTCCTTCTGAGTAAAGACGCCTAGGATCCTATTGTCCACCAGAGGGGTTGGGTCCAACCCCAGACCCCCTCCTGAGCCTTGTGGGACAAACTGGATGTGCAAACAAACAGCAGGTGAAAACATTTCACCGCATGATCCCCTCCTACCACCTGCACATCGAGCCCACTAGAATCCCTCTCCCACACACAGCAAACCGCACGCGTCAGCACGAGCGACAGACCAAGGCGGCATCGGCCCCCCGCCTGCTGCTGCCGCTGCCATAGCCAGCCCGCCGGGGACGCAGGCAAGGAGCAGGGACAGGCAGCAGCGTGGGAACACGGGGAGGAAGCTGAGGGGCTGGCTGGCTGGGGACAGTCGAGTGGCGAGGTGTGGCGTGGCGGCTGCTCTGGGGGTGGAAGGCGGAGGAGCCAAGGGCTGAGGAGGAGACTAGGGGCGCTGAGGAGAGGGAAGGGGGCTTAGGTCCCGCCACAGTGCTGACTTCCACACAGAAGGGTCCCTAGTGGAGATCCCCTCCTGGTATCAGGCGTTGCTCCTGAAACCACCCCCAGGAAGATGGTGTGCACATCCCCAATGAGATGAAGGGACGTGTTGCGTGAGCCTAATAAGAGCGTGGGGTCCATGAATACTGGGAGGTTGCTCCATTACTGACCCATGTGGAATGCTTACGTCATACAAGGTACTCCTTTTTTAAAAACACAAAACATTTAAATGCAATGCACGCCATTTCAGGCAACAAATAAAACCCTTTCACCTTAATAGGTATCAGCTGCAACCCATGAATCTCAACCAGAAAACCGCCAATGCAACAGCAGTAAATTCAGACTCCAGCAAAGGAGAAGCAGGAATGCAGCAAGTCTTCTCCTCCTTTCTATTTACTTTCTGTGAGGCCCTAGACTGGTGGTCCTCCCAGGGAAGAGAATGAGGCTTTCACCTACCTTCGTTTGCGCAGAGGAAAGGAAGAACGGAAGATCTCCTTTGGTTGCAGATCACTGATTCCTCTTCATTTCATTCCAAAGGAGGCGAGGGAGTGGCGTCAGACACCCGCCAACGGGCAGATGTCCCAACATCTCTGGAGCTCCACGACCCAGAAGAATTAAATCAGGTCCCGGCTGAGAACGCTGCGCTGAATGGTGAGTGCCAAAGATTCAGAGGGCGACTCCACACACCTGCCAAGAGGGGCTTGCTTGCGGAATGCCTGTTGGTGCACAGTCTCCCCGAGCTTTTCCCGTCGCTGTCGCAAAGGGCACTACCCCCCTGTGACACATTCCTTTGAATGGGCTTTGAGGAATGCAGCTCACCGAGGCCCTCTATTTTGGAAGAGTATTTTTTAAATCTGCAAGTGATGACCACAGATCCAGATCCATAGTCCCAAATCTCCCCTGGAATCAATCCGTTGGACCCTGTGGGTTCACGGGTCTCGTGCTGCTTTGCTCTCTTGCCCAGTCTGGAGGGTGTTTCCCTCATTTCATGTCAGGTATGAAAATTGCCCCCCTCTCCAGAAATGAGGACACCCAAGGCGTACATGGGATCAATAGGCAACAGCTTTATTGACCTATCAGAATCGGCAACAGGAGGAAACAGCTTAGCCACCAGCTCACAGCCTTCCAGTACAGGCCCTGCACCGCAGCGGAGAGCTGGGAGAACAACCCTCCTGCTCTCAACCTGGCCGGGCCATTCCCCACCTTGCAGCCTCAGGCCCACTCCCTCCCTGCCCACGCCAGACCCGCCAGCAGCACCAATGGGAAGAGAGCCCATCAGCTGCCTTAAATACAGCAAGCCCCCCCCCCCGCAGCATGAAGGAGGTGAAAAGGAGCTCCCTGGATGCCAATTGCAAGGCCCCCCCGCCCAACGCCCTGCTTAGCCCTGGAACCAGCGACTCCCCCCATCCCACACCACCCACGGAGGGTTGGGCGAGTTGCCATGTGGAGGAATGCTCTGAGCTGGTGGGAGGCAGATCCTCCCGTGTTTCTTCCTGGTCTAGGCGGCGGGGGAAACTCCTCCCACGCTGCATGAGGGGCAGGTGGAGCCCCCTCCGAATTGTGGGAATCGGAGAATTGCTCTCACGTTCTGCCTGCAAAGTAGCAAAGGTTCCTTGTCCTGTAATCATGGGCTCCACTTTCTCTCTTTCAGGGGTGGACACAATGAATAGGCACTTAGCGGCACAGTGCCTGAAGGCTGGGGCAGCCCCGGTGGATTTGTTTCCCCGGGGGAAAAGATCAGGCCATAGCCAGAAAAGAAAATGCCCCTATCCTCAGTCCAAAGATGTGGGCAAACTCCCCAGGATTCCTCCAGAGCCCAGACCTCGCAGGAGCCACCCCCCTTCGAAAGCACCACCAGAGCTGAATGGGAAAAGAAAATCAAAGTCAGCCGAAGGAGGACCTTCCCGAAAAAGGGTCCCCACAAGTCTGGACCCAGATCACTCCAGGCCCCCAAGACATCCGGGAACAGGAAGCACTTTGGTACCTGGGGAAAGTCAGGAAGGGCACAAACATGAGGGGACAAGATCTGAGCCTGTGCCATCTGGGGCGACGGGGGGAGAAACAGTCCCCCACAAGACCGAGGAGCCTGGGGAGAGTGCCCCCGTGAAGACTGCCGGGGTGGCCGAGGATGCTTCTCGGCCCCAGCGCACCCCGAGTGATCGGGGCTCTGAAGAACGTCACTGTAAATATCAAGGCAAAGACCAGGCAAGGGTGAAGGCCAGTCTCCCTGGGGCGAGGGGGAAAAAGAGAGGCGCCAAGCCGGAGCCGGAGGAAGCCTGGAAGCACGTCCCCAGGCGCAACCTGGCTTTGCCCGTGGCAGAGCCTGTGCAGGGCTTCTCCCCACTGGGGCAGAGCAGAGCTCCATCCCTGCCTCTGCAGAAGCTTCCTCCAGTTCCTTCTCCCCACGCCCAGACGCTGCTGGCCGCGCCCGAAAGAGCTGTGCCTGCGCCTCCGCCAAGGCCACCATCGTGCTCACTGCCAAAGCCATGTCCAGCCTCACTGCCACAGCCGCCACCGAGCTCTTTGCCACGGCCGCCACTGAGCTCCCTGCTGAGGCCCCTGCCAAGCTCTTTGCCGAGGCGAGTGCAGGCTTGCGTGCCCAGGCCATCGCCGACCACTTTGCCACAGCCAGGGCAGACAACCTTGCCAAGAGTGGTGGAGATCTGCTTTCTGAAGCCAGTGCCGACCTCTGGGCCAAAGCCAGTTCCGACCCGTTGGCCCAAGCCACTGCCGAGCATAGTTTCCAAGCAGCTGCCCAGTTCATTGGCGAAGCCACCGCCTTGCTCAGTGACTGGGCAACAAGCAACCTCGTTGCCTCAACCGCTGCCACCATCTGTGCCCAAGCCAGTGCTGAGAACTATGCTTCACCCGGCAGTGGCGCACCCCTCTCAGCCAAAGCCACCGTCAGCTCAGTTCCCCCACGCCAGCGGGTGGAGAGGGCAGGCCAGGGTGGCGGGCAGAACACCCGGTCTCCCCACCAGGCCAGCCGGTCCCGCAGAAAACATCCGGAAGCCAAGCAGCACAGGCACATCCACTCTGGCGACAAGCCAGCCTCCGGGGGACGACCCTCCTGCCTCTCCACCGCACAAGGAGGACACGTCCAACCCGTAGAGGACCCCCCTGGTGGCCTGGAGGCCTTGGAGCCTGTAAGAGAAGAGCAACGGCCCATCCGAGAGATGGTGAGCGGCAAGCCCAGTGTGGCGGGAGGGGGCAGCCGCTGGACGTCGGCAGGGCGAGGGCAGCTTTTCATGGGGCAGGAGGGAGAAGTGGACATATCCATTCGGTACGGCTGCCCTCAGCATTACCCAGCGGGCAGTTAAATGTATATAGGTGTATATATGTGTGTGTTTGTAACTGGTTAGATTAGAAGGCTGGAGCAGTTCCTGAGTTGTCTTGAATATCCCATTTGATTGCAGTATGTTATATGCCACTATAAAATATTTCTAGCTGATTTAATGTTTTATACTTGTTATATTATTTTATTTGGTTGCTTACTTATTATATCAGAGTCATAAAAGAATTTGCTATTTTTTAATTTTAATACTGTCCCAATTAAATCTATACTTTCTCGTTGTGCTCCTTTTTATATCCATGTGTGTATTAGGCTTATAAATTGTTCCTACACATTAATAATAATCTTTATATGACTTTTCTTCATTCAATATCACTGTTTTATATTACAATTACAGGCATTAAAGAGTCGTTGGTTAATTATTAGTTATTTATTCATTCATTATTTGTGACTTGCAATATAGAGATGTTTATATTCGGCTAATCACAGAGTTGTTTCTATAGTGACATAATAAAAGTATGTTATATTTATTATTTTCTGTCTTTCTGGTCGTGCTATGGTTACAATAGAGCCTGGTCTGAGAGTCTGAGAATCATAGTACTGTGGCGTGTTGACTAGGATTCCGTGAGGCTGATCCCAGTTTGCGGGTGGGAGACAGTTACTACTTGCCTTCAGCAGGTTCACTTCATCAGTGGGCATAACGATAAGCTTCCTTCTGGCTTAGACGAAGCACTAAGTAAACATGTTAGGGGTGTCACCGATTAAAGCAGTCTGAGTTGATTGATGTCATCAGTTTCAATAAATTTGAGTGCAATCCTATGCATGTTTAGACAGAAAGAAGTCCTACAATTCCCAGCATTCCCCAGCCAACATTGGTGGCTGGGAACGCTGGGAGTTGTAGGACTTTCCCACCCTTATCTTAACATGCGTGGGATTGCGCCCTCAATCAAGTATATGTTCCGCATAAAGTTACATATGACCAACAATATTTTTGAAGAGAAAATGCATAGTTTGTCTTTGGTGATTGATGTACTCCTGATGCAACAAAATGAGGTGACCAGGAGATGGAAAGTACTGCCGTGCAACGAAAAACAGGAATACTTTGCAGTGTATGTGGAAAAAATAAAATTAGGCATTGGCTTTGGTCCACACAGGGCTCCACGATTGGGTGCAACGTACCCGTACAAGTCGCTTCACAGAACCTACTTCCAGGTGGGGTGGGGGCATTGGAGTGAATGTCATCTGACTGGCAAGGGCTGCTCAACCAATAAGAGAGGGCCCCCCCCCCCAATCCAGGCTCTCACCGCCCCCCATTCTCCTTTCATAAAATCCTGGAGGTTTCCTCCCGTATCTCGACAAAAATCGCTCACCTTCTCTCCTCCCACACATTAATTACTTCCTTAGAGCAACAACCATTAAAGGAACACAGTATTCTCCCTCCCCTGAAGCTGCTGATGAGAAAAGGACACATAGGAAACATCCTTAGGACGACATAGGAACACGCTGCTAAAACATGTGGTAGTGAGCACTAGATGAGACAGCTTTAAAACAGGGGTGTTTCCCCTTGCGTCGAAGGGATGCCAAAAGCTGTGGGTTTTGTTTGTAACCTGATTCAGATCGTTTGCATGAATGTGGCAGACACTGGGCTGCGGCTGGCGCACATCTCCCACATCATCCCTGGTTGAGTTTTCAGCCAGTTGAGATGACCCAAACACCGGGGAATGGTGAGCCTGAAATGGTAAAACCAGGACTCCACTCCATCAAAGAATGTGGACTTAGGGACCATGGGATCTGAAGAAGGCCGTGATTCTGTAGGCACACAACCCCTCATGCCCGTCTTATATCTACAGCGATAAGGGTTAGGGGTTCACGGCCATTCTCCTCCCTGCACTGGGCTCAAGACACATGCTTCTATCATGAATCAGGGACACACAAACAGGCAGCTTGGGTGGCATTGCAGGGGGAAAGTGGTTGAGCGTGGAAAGGGTGAACTACTCCCAGCCATGGCTTCTCTCCTGCGAGCTGGATGAAAACAGAACTAATTTCTTCCCATCCCTACAAGGAAATCCACCTTTTCTTTGCCCCATGGTAGCTCCCCGAACAGCTCTAGGAACACAGGGAGCTGCCATGGGCATCCACAGAATTGTTTGCAGGGGGGGCAAAGCTGGTGTGTGATTGTAATTGACACACATGGCAGTCGCTGCGGCGACACAGCTGTGCGTTCCCCTTGTGTGTCCGCGCACGCTTTGTTGCGTAGAGTCATATCCCATGACGTTTAGAAGGCTGCACAGAGTGGCAGAACATCCTGGCGACTGGTCAGCCCTCATGCAGAGGAGTGTTCCAGTTCCCCTGCACACAGGAGTGATACATCCGTCAGCGTGAGGGTCACAAGAGTCATACATCAGCATGAGAGTCGGAGTGCCTGGTTCGAAAGGGGAGCCGAGATGCAGCGGGCAGAACGGAGACCTGATGGAACGGAGGGGGCCAGTGGGAACCGGTCAAGTCTGGACAGACGCTCCAGAGGAAAGACAGGGAAGGGCGTCCTGTCTGCGGGGTCGCTCTGCACGGTAGAGAGTGTCCAGCAGTCTAAAACAGGCAGACTTGTCCTCAGAAGCACTGCGGGTGACCAGACCAGGCTCCAAAAGTAATTTAGCACTGGGGACACGCCATCGTTCCTGGAGCAGAATACTCAAGGTGCTGCTGAAATGGAAAATGAAATCAGCGAGGCCTCCAAAGGAGGAAGTGTTGTAATGCTGGGGGGCTTCAGTGACTCCCACATGGACTGGATACATGCATGTTCCAGTCACAGAATCATAGAATCATAGAGTTATAGAACAGTAGGGTTGGAAGGGGCTTAGAAGACCATCGAGTCCAACCCCCTGCTCAGTGCAGGAATCCAAGTCAGAGCATCCCTGACAGGTGGCTGTCCAGCCTCGTCACGAATGCCTCCAGTGTGGGAGAGCCGCCCACCTCCCCAGGTCATTGGTTCCCTTGTCGTATTGATCTAACAGTCAGGACGTTTTTCCTGAAGTTCAGCCGGAATCTGGCTTCCTGTCACTTGAACCCATTATTCCATGTCCTCCACTCTGGGATGGTCGAGAAGAGATCCTGGCCTTCCTCTCTGTCACAACCATTCAAGTCCGTGAAGAGCGCTGTCCTATCTCCCCTCAGTCTTCTCTTAGGGCTAAACATGCCCAGTTCTTCCAGGCTCTCCTCAGAGGGGTTTGTTTCCAGTCCCCTGACCATCTCTGCTGCCCTCCTCTGAACCCTTTCCAGTTTGTCTGCCTCCTTCTTAAAGGGTGGTGCCCAGAACTGGACACAGTACTCCATATGAGGCCTAACCAGTCATAAAACAATGAAAGTCTAATTAAAACAAAATGCCTTTTTCTAGCAACCCTTCACTCCTGCTCAGAGCAAGGGAGGAATAGAGCAGTCTACCTTACAATCATCCCTTCTTTACAACTCCCCACAGAAGAGAAAATTTATGGGGTTCACTTCTACATTTCGTTCATCTTCATCTTCGCAGGGACGGTAACACGTTGAGCTTTACATCAACCTCACAGGGTGGGAAGATATGGTGATTCAGTCATCTTTATGGACTCTCGACATCCCCTCCGCCTCCACGTTGGCTCTTCCCTTGATATGGGCCACCCAGAAAGCGTAGTCTGGCAGCGCCAAACTCCACCACAACAGTGCTACATGAACCCACTGCGGGAGGTGATCCGGAGGTATAGACTGCGGGGTCGCCAATATGTGGGTGTCACCCAGGTCCTCTCTTAGGGATGTACGAAAGTCACTTAACTTTTGACGAAATGTGATTCGAGGTGGGGGGAAGGCGCCCCGTCCCTCCCCCCGAAATTCTGGCCGGGGGGGAGGCGCCCTGTCCCTCCCCCCCGAAATTCTGGCCAGGGGGGAGGCGCCCCGTCCCTCCCGCCACGAATCCTGGCCGGCTGGTTCTGCAAATGGTGGCGGTGGCGTCCCTGCAGTCAGCCGTGATAGGCTACGTAAATGTTTACGTAGCCTATCACGGCTGAGTAAAAAATATTACTTTCTCGTTGCGCTCCTTTTTATATCCATGTGTGTATTAGGCTTATAAATTGTTCCTATAAATTAATAGTTACATATGCATTTCTGCAATTTCATATTTATCTTAGCTCTTTGTATATTTCTCTCATCAGTAGCTAGTGTTCATTTGTATATTAGGTTCCTGCTAATGGTCTTTTAATTTCACTGCCTAGATCTGAAGGATGAAAGACATTCCTACTTGATTGGAATAGATGTTATCTGACTATATAATATTAATGCTATCTGCTTTACTATTTCACAGCTATTATATTAATTTATTCTGGTGTGTATTTACTATATTACAGACATGACATCTTTTTGTGTTTGTTGATTATATTTTAGAAGTTTTATCTTCCAACCTGTGTACAGATGGCTTATATCTTTTAAAACTGGTAATCTTTATATGACTTTTCTTCATTTGATAGCACTGTTTTATATTACAGTTACAGGCATTAAAGAGTCCTTGGTTAATTACTAGTTATTTATTCATTCATTATTTGTGACTTGCAATATAGAGATGTTTATCTTAGGCTAATCACAGAGTTGTTTCTATAGTGATGTTGCACAAAATGCTAGTTTCGCCCCCTGGAGGCTAGTCCAATTTGCCCCACAGAGGAGAGTCAACTTCAGGCTGGGTCCAACTCGATTTTATTGTTTGCAAACAGTTCGACAAAGGAGCTCACGCTCAAAAGCAGAGTCGACCCTGGGCAACCTCCGCGCTACAGTTTTATCACTTAGCTTGCATTCCTCAGCCAGCGTGTTACTTTTGATTGGTTGCCAGCGGTTTGCTTAGCAACCTTATCTTAGGGTTACTGTCTGCTCATTCCAGGCATGCGCAGCTCTTACAGTACTATGTGCTGCTTAAGACACATACAATGGCTTTTAGGTTACATTTTTACTACAATTCCCCCCTCAAAAGGCTTTTCTCAAATTTATACTCTCTTTGGTCCCGCGGTGGACTATGCACTTAAAGGCGCAAACTATTATTGCTGTGGCATTGATGGTTTTCTCTAAACAGCAAGTGAGGCCTAGGACGCCTTTGTTCTAGCTACTAGAATGTTGACAACAAAAACACTTTTTTTTTTTACTTTTGGAACTCAGTTTTGTTCCGTTCATCAGGAACCCTTGAAACGAGAGCGCCCTCTTTCTGTAGAGCTACTTGAGTCCTTTCAGGGGTTCATTATTCCAACGGTGATCTTCAGGTGGGTCAGCTTCTGGTGTGACCCTCTCTGGTGCAGGTGATGCCTTTATTCAGTGTGATGAATCCACTTCTTTTCTTTGGCGACTTTCATAGCAATGGGAGTGGTAAGTAGGATCTGAAACAGACCCTTCTGCTTCTTGGTAGGTGGTTCATCTTTCTAGGACTGGATTAGCACCCAATCGCTGGGATTGAGATTATGCACTGGAGCATCTAAAGGCCAGGATTGGTGCGGTGTTGCAAACCTGTGAAAACAAAACAGACTGCAAGGCAGTAACACAATCTTGAATCTTAAAACTTACTTCTAAATTCACATTTAAGCTATCAGCCATAGGTAATATCTGAGGTGGGCACTTATGGAACGTTTAAAGGGTGTCAATTTAATACTTCCCTTGGGGGTGCACCGTACTCGAGTCAAGGTGATTGGCAAGGCCTGTGGCCTTTCAACTTAATCTTTAAACAAATTCTAATGAGCATTGTCTTTAAGGTGCGGTTCATCTTCTTAACTTGACTTGTAGATTGAGGTTTCCAAGGGGGGTGTAGCTTCTAGTTAGTTTGTTATGCCTGGGCCACTACTTGCGTCACTTGTCCAACAAAATGGGGCCCCTGATTTGATTCACTCTCTTTAGGTAACAAGAGCTTAGGGATTACTTTTTAACAGGATCTTGGCTACTGTCTGTGCAGTCAATTGCTTTTATCATTACTAGCAGGTACCGATAGCCATGAGTCTGGGGCAACTCTGAAAAGTCAATTTGAAATCTCTGAAAAGGATAGTAAGCGCATGGGCGACTTCTCATTTGAGCTGGGGGCTCAAACATCTTTGAATCATTTTTGAGGCACAAAGGGCAGTCAGCCACTGTTCTCAGGTCTTGGTCTAACCTGAAGGAGGTGCTATCTGCCTCGGGTGCACCCAAAATCAGGGTGTTAAAGGGGGATGATCCCTTTATTAGCTAACCATAATTTTTGAACTTCTCAATGAGCGGCTTCAAGCCTGCACAGGTGGCTTTCTTCAGAGGATACTGCCTCACGCACACAGGGCTTTCCCTTTTTAAAGAAGATTTTAACTGGTGTTATGCATTTGGTCTGGCAGGGGTTCTGTCTGCCCACACACATGGATTAACATTCTCTAAAATCTCAGTCCCTTTGGCCTCTGACACAATCTCGATTGCTTGAAGGGCCATCTGATAATTTGAGCCCTGCATTGCTGGCAGCTGTACTACAATCTGATTATCACGGAAGAAGATTTTAGCTTGCAGTTTTGTTAACAAGTCCTGCTCCAAGAGGGCAACCAGGTATGCAGATGAAACTACAAATGCATGTTCCAGTATGTTATTTCCAGTTTTCATGAGGAGGGGCTTACACACAGGCAATTTAGTTTTTTTTTTCTCTTTAATTCCTTTTACAGTTACATGCTTTCCACTTTCTCTCGCCGGGGGGGCTTCACAGGGATCATAGAAAATGTGGCTCCAGTATCTACTAGGGCTTTACAGTCCTTGCCACCAACCCTTACTTTTACCTTGGGATTCTCCCGAGCATTTGTTCGTAGGGTGGTGGCCCTTCAGCTAGACTCCCCCCCACTGGAGGACCCTGCCAGCATTTGGCAGCCTTCAGGGTGAGTCTCTTTTCTCTTTTCTTTCAGCTCTGGACAATCTTTCTTCCAATGTCTCTTCTCTCGGCAATACGCACATTTATTGAGCCCCGGTCGGCCCTTTCCTTTTCTGCCCCCCCCCCCCGGTCGCTTCTGTGCCCTCAAGCTGCTGTTTATATCTCCGCCCATGGTGGCTGCCAGCATTGCCTTTTCCTTTTTCCAGGAATGGCACTTTTTTATGTGCTCTCATGTGCACCATAGCTCTAAAAACTTCATGATCTGGGGTCTGATAAGGCTAAAGCAGGTGGTGATATTAAGGCTTGCTTCAATTTAAGAAAAGCCTTTTTTATTTTAATTGTCCACTTCTAGTGGGTAATATTTTTGTTAAAGCTTCATACGGGGGCTTCACCCCCTTTTATGGCTACTATAGCCTCCCTCTTGTAACAGGCACACTTATCTTTTGGCTTGCCTGTTCTGCAGATCATGTTTTAAATTTTCTGTGCCATGCACCAGTTTTAACTTTTTGTCTTCTCTGCAAGTTAGGCTGTTTGCCATTGCTTCGACAGAGACTTGCTTGCTTAGATCTTCTTACTAATTTCAACAACACACATTTGGGATAAGCTTTCTTTCTTTTTAAGCCTTTTTGTCTGCTACTTTCTTCTGCCTTCTTTTATACCTTTTTCATATCATTAAAATCTAACACCATGACTGGAAAACATTTGTTTTGTATAGTAGGGCATGGTGGAGCAGATCTAACCATTATACTGCTCCTCTGACTGCATGGTCAGGGCCCATCAAAATCAAGGGAAGGGCGTTCTCATACATGCAAAGAGTTCCAAGCCACCATTTTTGCATCGGCAACTCCACACTGCATGAGTTTTGGCAGAGTGTCAGGTTTGCCTCTGAGCAAATGGAACGTCAGAACAGTTCAGATTTTGAGAAAGAGCTGGAACACATGGGGCAGGAACTTTCTTAGGCTTCAGAAACACAGCTGGGCTTAGAAGTATCACGGGAGAGTGGGGGACTCTCTCTCTCTCACCTCTTAAGTTAAGAGAATTTGCGGCCCCCCTTTTTAAAGGGAAACTAACTTTCGTAGTTTCTCTTTGAACTTTTTGAAGGCTGTTTCCTTTGTAGTCTATGAATCTCTAGAAATTTGTATCTGTATGCTTCATTAGGGTAAATGAAATCAAAGCCTTGGAAATCATAGAATCATAGAATAGTAGGGTTGGAAGGGGCTTACAAGGCCATCGAGTCCAACCCCTTGCCCAGTGCAGGAATCCAAATCAGAGCATCCCTGACAGATGGCTGTCCAGCCTCGTCTTGAATGCCTCCAGTGTGGGAGAGCCCACCACCTCCCCAGGTAATTGGTTCCATTGTCGTATTGCTCTAACAGTTAGGACGTTTCTCCTGATGTTCAGCTGGAATCCAGCTTCCTGTCACTTGAGCCCATTATTCCGTGTCCTGCACTCTGGGATGATCGAGAAGAGATCCTGGCCTTCCTCTCTGGGACAACCTTTTAAGTACTTGAAGAGTGCTATCAGATCTCCTCTCAGTCTTCTCTTCTCAAGGCTAAATATACCCAGTTCTTTCAGTCAAATGCAGCTTTTTATCTGAGTGTTGAAATCACAAATCAAACTGTACACTGAGCTGATCACAAACAAACACACAATCTACAACAACGGGAGTTTAAGGCTATAACAAGCCTCACAGTACTTTTTATGGCAAGTCTTTAACTGTCTAAAGTTCCAGTCCATGTGCAGAGTGCCTCTAACAAAGAAGGCTTTGGGCCATAAAGAAGGGATGTTTTTTAACAAAAGCTCTGTGTCTCTTCATCAGTTCGAATGGGGAAGGTGTAACCTTACACCTCTTCTAGATTCCTCCACAGATAAGAACAGAGCAGTGCTGCTCAGTTTTCCAGCTGTGATGCTTTTCTTGTTTTTTTTTTTTGCAAATCTCACTCTTTTGTCAGGTCCTCACAGACACCTTCCAGCCTCTCTGCTTGCTAAGGCTAAACCAGCCACGGTGAAGGGGGGTTAGGCAAGTCCCCCTTGGCTCTGCTCTGAGCAGGCTGACAGAGATAAGCTCACACAGACCCTGATATTTTAAGAACTTGCTCTGTCTTTGTTTCTTGATTTTGCCACAGTCTTTAAGTCGTCAAACAAATCTCTTTCTTCAGAAGTTGCAACTTTTTTAACTGCTTTTGCTTCTTCTAACCAACTTGGATACGGTGGCAGACAAACTGTCTCTGGAGGGCCCCCTCCCTCCCCCAACAACCTCTCCTCCCAACCTAACAGACCGAATCAGACCGGGGGGAGCTCAGGGCCCCTTGGGCAGGGTCTCCCAGTCTTCAAGCTCCTTCCGTGGGGCTTGAATCGGGGAGAACAGGGGCTTTGGGCTTCACCTCGGAGCATACCATCATGACTTTACAATACTGAACTTTATATTCAACCTTTTCTCGCCTTCAGTGGATTTTGGTTGGCACTCATCCAAATGCTGATAACCTCACCTTCCCTGAGGCAAATTTATCTCTTACTACTTGATTCAGACACCACCCGGGGTCTCTTGCACCTGTGGTCCTTTGCCAGTAACACATTTACACTTCTGTAACTAAGGGGGATTCTTTCCGCACCAATTCAACCAACCATCAGTCTAGGCGAATTGATCCCATTGCCCATTATTCACCACATTTTTATATACAGCATTTACAAGATTTACACCAAAGGATCCTATGTTTGGCCAACTAATTCCAAATGCTGGCCATTCCAATTGACAGAGTGTAACCAGCTTGCCTTTCGACATCTTAGTACACGGAGTCTGACAAACCTCAGACGCTTGACTTTGCTAAAGTTCTTTAGCATGCATCCCAAGGGAGTGGCAGAGCTTTCTAAACGGGAGCTACCCACCCCCATTGTGCCTACCTCTATTTGAAACCATACACGGAGCCTGACAAACCTCCGACACTTACACGGAGTCTGACAAACCTCAGACGTTTACACAGAGTCTGACAAACCTCAGACGCTCCGAAGGCAACTCAAACAGAAAGACAGAAGGGAAATCAAGTACTTACTCTGCCCAACACCCTAGTGCCGGCTCTTCAGACCCATTCAGCCTGGTTGACTCAATCAATGGAGTCCACGCCTTTAACCTCCTGGGTGTCCCGACCCCCGTTCTCTGGTGCCGTGGCAGACCTCAAAGGCGGTCCGGCACGCCCCACAGGCACCTTTGCCGGTTCTGTCGTTTGACCCCAGGGTGGTCCAAGGGACTCCTGACTGGCTCGCCAGTTTGTTGCACAAAATGCTAGTTTCGCCCCCTGGAGGCTAGTCCAATTTGCCCCACAGAGGAGAGTCAACTTCAGGCTGGGTCCAACTCGATTTTATTGTTTGCAAACAGTTCAACAAAGGAGCTCACGCTCAAAAGCAGAGTCGACCCTGGGCAACCTCCGCGCTACAGTTTTATCACTTAGCTTGCATTCCTCAGCCAGCGTGTTACTTTTGATTGGTTGCCAGCGGTTTGCTTAGCAACCTTATCTTAGGGTTACTGTCTGCTCATTCCAGGCATGCGCAGCTCTTACAGTACTATGTGCTGCTTAAGACACATACAATGGCTTTTAGGTTACATTTTTACTACAGTGACACAATAAAAGTATGTTATATTTATTATTTTCTGTCTTTCTGGTCATTCTATGGTTACAATAGAGCCTGGTCTGAGAGTCTGAGAATCATAGTATTGTGGCGTGTTGACTAGGATTCCGTGAGGCTGATCCCAGTTTGCGGGTTGGTACTGGTACTACTTGCCTTCAGCAGGTTAACCTCATCAGTGGGCATAACGATAAGCTTCCTTCTGGCATAGACTAAGCAGCAAGTAAACATGTTAGGGGTGTCACCGATTAAAGCAGTCTGAGTTGATTGATGTCATCAGTTTCAATAAATATGAGTGCAATCCTATGCATGTTTAGACAGAAAAAAGTAATTTGCTGTCATAGGCTACATAAATACTTACAAGGCCTATCATGGACTCCCCAGCCCCAGGGAGGACAGAACCTGCTCTTCATAGCCCCCTCTTCCCCAGACCTGTCTCCTCCCCTCGGGGGTGGGGGACATTTACCCGGCACGGGCGTAAGCACGTCTCGGCTCCTTCCAGGGCCAGAGGCAGAAAGGGCGGGGGGCACGGAGCGGCCATGGTGTGTCCCCCTCCCTCCTCCACGCAGCCACTCCTTATGTTAAGAGTCGGGGAGTAGGGTTGGTGGAGAATTTCTCCCCGAAACTTCGGGGGGCCGAGCGCCAACGTGTTCGGCCCCCCGAACAAGTTTCGGGGAGAAATCCTCCGAACCCCTCCCGCCCCCCGCACCCCCCCCCCGGGACGGGACTTACCTTCGCCGAATTTCCCCCCGGCGGCGGGTCTGGCTGGCGGTTCGGCGGGTGTTTGAGCGGGGCGGGAGCGGCAGCCGGTCTTTCGACCGGCTGCCGCCGCCGCCATTGCAATAAAAGAAAAAAAAAACGCCCCCTGATAGGCTACGTAACGATTAACGTAGCCTATCACGGCTAGATTTGCAAAGTCAGCCGTGATAGGCTACGTCAATCGTCACGTAGCCTATCATGGGTGACTTAAAAAAAAAAAAAAAAAGTGTGTACGGATAATGGCGGCCCCCATAGGGAGCTGCCATTCCCGTTCCTTATTTGGTCGCTGTAGTCTACGTAAACATTTACGTAGACTACAGCGACTAAATAAGGAACGTGAATGGCGGCTCCCTATGGGGGCCGCCATTAGCGTACGCACTTTTTTTTTTTTAAGTCACCCGTGATAGGCTACGTGACGATTGATGTAGCCTATCACGGCTGACTTTGCAGATCTAGCCATGATAGGCTACGTGAATCATCACGTAGCCTATCAGAGGGCGTTTTTTTTTTTTTTTAACTTTCGCGTTCGCGGCCGGGCGAGGCGGGAAGCCTCCCCCCCGGCCTGAATTTCGGCCGGGACAAGGCGGGAAGCCTCCCCCCCCGGCTGGAACTTCGCAGGGGGAGCAGCGAAGCGCCTCCCCCCCACCGCGAACGTCCTTCGAGGACAGGTAAGGGACTTTCGTCCACCCCTATCGGGGAGACGAATAAAGTCCAAAAGTTTCCCCCTAAACTGGCACGCCAGCCAGCCCCTGCTTTGCTCGTGAACGGGGCAGGAGCAGGAAGGAGAAAGACGGCCGCTCTCCCTCCTCCGCCTTAGAATCTCGCACGGAGGGCATCAGCCACACGTGAGGGGAGAGTGCCTGTGGGCATGCGCAGAGTACTATCCCCCGCCACGGAACCACTTTGGCCGGCTCCCAAAGGCAAAGGGCGCCGCTCTCGGGCAAGCTTGAGTTCCTCGCTCATCTACGGTTACAAGTTCAGTGCTTGGGACTGAGTGTGAAAAATAGGACAACGGGGGGGAGAGGTGGCCCCCCAGTTCTGAAGCCTCAGGAGGAGATGCAGATTCAGCACCTCTCTTGAGACCAGCCTGAAGCACCCCTCTCTGCCCTTCCCTCCGCTCCGCATTTCAATGAAGAAATTAAGCCCGAGGTTTGAAACTCATCCCAGAGCTGCTGGCGTTTCGTTTGGGGGAGGGGCTGCTGGGCTAGCAGCCCCACCATGACTGCAGGACCACGTCCGTGTGGCTGAAGATTGTCCGGTTCCTGGACTCGGCGAATTCCGGGTCTGAGGGTGAGCAGCCTCCCCCGCCCCCCTTCTCCTCAGGTCGTCTGTCGGTCTCCCATTCTGCGAAGGAGGGGAGACATTCCCTGCTGCGAGGGGTCTTGCCACAGCGTTGGCAGCAGGTGATGCGCGAGAAGGAGCGACACTGGTGCTGTGGCTGCTGGGCAGGCGGGGAGGCAGCGTGGGCAAGGGGCTGCTCCCCCGGTGTGCTGCGGGGCCACCGGGGCGTCTGCTGGGGTAGCAAGGAGGTCCGGGGCCAGTTGGCACAGGAGGACCGACCCATACGGTCACTCCCTGGACAGAACTTTCTCCGCAAACGCCGCGCTCTCCAAGGGAGCCGGTTCCTGCATTTCGGGAGGGGAGGGGGCCGTGGCTCTGTGGCGGAGCACCTGGTTTGCACGCGGAAGGGCCCAGGTTCAGTCCCCGGCCTCTCCAGGGAGGGCCAGAAACCCCCCTGCCTGGAACCCTGGAGAGCCACTGCTGTCAGTCAGTGTCCGTCTTCAAAGGGGGGTTCAGCCCCCTGTCTTCAAAGGGACTTCATCTAATTTTCTGCATGAGCTGAAAGCGGGGGGGGGGGCAATGCTGGCTAGGACTGCCCTCTTACTGAGGACATGTGTGCCAGCCCTGCCCACCCCCACCCCGACTGTGTGTTCGACAGCTGTGAGAAGGGCCCTGGGCACATTTCCATGTGCACACTTAGGGCTCCTCTAGGGGGAGGGAATCCTGGACCCTACAAGTGGACTTGGGTTGTTCACAAGTAACTCCCTCCTTCTTGGGCAGGCAGACGTGCGCAGGGCATCGCCTCAGCCCTTTGCCTATCCGGGTCCCAAACCCTGTAGGGCTCTGGAGGTAATAGCCAGCTCTTTGAATTTCACTCAGAAACACCCAGTGCAGATTCAAGAAAACTGGCACGCTGCAATCACACGAGCTCCCTCGCAGGAGCTGGTACCCGAGGACATCACTGCTCTGCTGCCTGTCTGCACGCGAAGTCAACGCGAGCCCAGTCTGTAGCGTCACTAGGGAGGTTATTTTGTAATCTGTGATGTATTTTGCCAATTGCAAGGAGACAGTTCTGGAAGGCTTTATTAAATATAAGGCTGACGATGAATACAATAAATTAATGAATTAGCGAGTTCCTGCGTAGGCAGCTATCCATCTCACCCCCCATGTGAAAAGTGGAAACCATGAGAGAGGCTGGGTGCAACCGCCCTCCAAACTGCAGAGAGGGGAGAAATAACAGTGGACTCCATTTCAAGGCTGTTGTGCTTCAGTCTTTCCCTGCACTCAATACACTCTCCCTCCAGCTGCAGGATGGGAGACATGCTATTAGGCGGTTTGTTCCTCCCTTGCTAGCTCAGGAAGAAATTACAGAACATTTTTCAAAAACTGAAAATATCCACATTTCTGCAGACAACAGGACTTGAGCTTGAATGGGTACCTACTTGTGTTCTGGGGGTAGGGGGGGGCAGTGTGTTGCCCAGTTATAACTCTGCTCATTCCTGGATGCCTCCATCGCCTTCTATGAGCGGCTGGGACTTTCTCTCTCTGGAAGGGGTGGGGCGGGGGGGGGGGAGATATGGCATCAAAAATTACCTGGAAGTCGGGTCAGAGGGCAAAAGATCTGCCAGGCTACAGCTGCTTCCACAGGAGGCATTGACTGTGCGCTCGAGATTGGCCACCCACAGATGGAGGCAGAGGAAAGGTGAGCAGGACAGACATGACATCCGCAGGATGAAAGGTTACGCTCTGCTTCGTGAGGGCATTGGTGAGATGTGGGAATTGCTGACGAAGCCCAAAGTAAGGAGACTCGGGAAACCTGTGACGTTGCTCAGCTCCATTCAGGCGGCCCTCGGGGATCGGGGGAGGAATGGGCAGGTGTTGTGAGGGCATTTGTGTTCCAGGGGCACGGGCTAAGCAGAGGCCAAAACCCCACGTTTGGTTTTCTGTGCAGGTAAGAACATTGGAAGAGCCCTGCTGGATCAGACCAAGGTCCAGCATTCTCTTCACACTGTGGCCAATCAGCTGTCAACCAGGAACCCACAAGCAGGGCATGAGCACAGCAGCACTCTCCCACCCATGTTCCCCAGCCACTGCTGCACATAGGCTCACTGCCTCTGGTACTGGAGGGAGCACATAGCCATCAAGACCAACAGCCATGGATAGCCTTTTCCTCCAGGAATTTGTCCAACCCCCTTTTGAGCCATCCAAACTGGTGGCCATCCCTCCATCCCGTGGTAGCGACTTCCACAGTGTAACTCTGCGCTGTGTGAAGAAGTGCTTCCTTTGATCTGTCCTGAATCTCCCACCAGTCAGCTTCACAGGATGACCCTGGTTTCTAGTACTTTGAGAGAAGGAGAAAAATGTCTCCCTATCCACGTTCTCCACACCATGCATAATTTTGTAGACCGCTATCGTGTCTCCCCCCTTCATGGATCACTGCCTTGTTGTGGCGAAGGGGCTTGCGTAACTCAGTGAAGCCATAAGCTATGCCGTGCAGGGCCACCCAAGACGGACAGGTCATGGCAGAGAGTTCTGACAAAATGTGGTCCACTGGAGAAGGAAATGGCAACCCACTCCAGTATTCCTTTGTCTGTATGTCCTTTGCAGCCAAAGATGGAGAAGCTCCATACAGTCAGTAAAAACAAGACCTGGAGCTGACTGTGGCTCAGATCATGAGCTGCTTCTTGCAAAATTTCGGCTTAAATTGAAGAACGTAGGGAAAACCACTAAACCTTTCAGGTATGACCTAAATCATATCCCTGATGAATATACAGTGGAGGTGAGGAATAGATTTCAGGGATTAGACCTGATAGACAGAGTGCCTGAGGAACTATGGACGGAGGTCTGTAACATTGTTCAGGAGGCAGCAACGAAATCCATCCCAAAGAAAAAGAAATGCAAGAAAGCCAAGTGGCTGTCTGATGAGGCTTTACAAGTAGCTGACGAAAGAAGGGAAGCGAAAAGCAAAGGAGAAAGGGGAAGATATATCCAACTGAATGCAGAGTTTCAGAGAATAGCAAGGAGAGACAAGAAGGCCTTCTTAAATGAACAATGCAAAGAAATCGAGGAAAACAACAGAATGGGAAAGACTAGAGATCTCTTCAAGAAAATTGGAGATCTCAAGGGAACGTTTTGTGCAAAGACGGGCATGATAAAGGACAAAGAAGGCAGGGACCTAACAGAAGCAGATGAGATTAAGAAGAGGTGGCAAGAATACACAGAAGAACTATACAGGAAAGATCTGAATGTCCCTGATAGCCATGATAGTGCGGTCACTGAACTTGAGCCAGACATCCTAGAGAGTGAAGTCAAGTGGGCCTTAGGAAGCATTACTAACAACAAAGCTAGCGGAGATGACAGTATTCCAGCCGAGCTATTTAAAATCCTAAAAGATGATGCTGTTAAAGTGCTGCATTCAATATGCCAACAAATCTGGAACACTAAACAGTGGCCACAAGACTGGAAAAGGTCAGTTTACATTCCAATTCCAAAGAAGGGCAATGCCAAAGAGTGTTCAAACTACCGCACAATTGCGCTCATTTCACATGCCAGCAAGGTGATGCTCAAAATCCTACAAGCTAGGCTTCAGCAGTATGCGAACCGAGAACTACCGGAAGTACAAGCTGGGTTTCGAAGAGGCAGAGGAACTAGAGATCAAATCGCCAACATTCGCTGCATCATGGAGAAAGCAAGAGAATTCCAGAAAAATGTCTATTTCTGCTTCATTGACTACACTAAAGCCTTTGATTGTGTGGATCACAACAAACTGTGGCAAATTCTTAAAGTGATGGGAGTACCAGACCACCTTACCTGTCTCCTGAGAAACCTGTACGAGGGTCAAGAAGCAACAGTAAGAACCAGACATGGAACAACCGATTGGTTCAAAATTGGGAAAGGAGTACGACAAGGCTGCATATTGTCACCCTGCTTATTTAACTTATATGCAGAGTACATCATGAGAAATGCCGGGTTGGATGAATCAGTGGTCGGAATTAAGATTGCCGGGAGAATTATCAACAACCTCCGATATGCAGACGATACCACCCTAATGGCAGAAAGCGAAGAGGATCTCAAGAGCCTCTTGTTGAGGGTGAAAGAGGAGAGTGCAAAAGCTGGTTTGAAACTCAACATTAAAAAAACGAAGATCATGTCATCTGGCCCTATCACTTCCTGGCATATAGAAGGGGAAAAAATGGAAGCAGTGACAGATTTTACTTTCTTGGGCTCCAAGATCACCGCAGACGGTGACTGTAGCCATGAAATTAAAAGACGCTTGCTCCTTGGGAGGAAAGCTATGGCCAACCTAGACAGCATAGTAAGAAGCAGAGACATCACCTTGCCGACAAAGGTCCGTCTAATCAAAGCTATGGTTTTCCCAGTAGTAATGTATGGCTGTGAGAGCTGGACTGTAAGGAAGGCTGAGCGCCGAAGAATTGATGCTTTCGAACTGTGGTGCTGGAGAAGACTCTTACGAGTCCCCTGGACTGCAAGGAGGTCAAATCAGTCCATCCTAAAGGAAATCAACCCTGAGTGCTCATTGGAAGGACAGATAATGAAGCTGAAGCTCCAATATTTTGGCCACCTAATGCGAAGAGAAAACTCCCTGGAAAAGACCCTGATGCTGGGAAAGACTGAAGGCAAAAGGAGAAGGGGACGGCAGAGGATGAGATGGCTAGATAGCATCACGGATGCAATGAATATGAACTTGAGCACGCTCCGGGAGAGAGTGCAGGACAGGAAGGCCTGGCGTGCTATGGTCCATGGGGTCACGAAGAGTCGGACACGACTGAACGACTGAACAACAACAATCGTGTCTCCCCTTACCCTCCTTTTTTCCAAACTAAACAATCCCAGCTGTTGTAACCTTCTCGCACAGGGGAGATGCTCCAGCCCCTTCATCATTTTAGTTGCCCTTTTCTGCACTTTTGCAGCTCTACAATATCTTTTTTAGGTGTGGTGACCAGAACTGTACACAGTATTCCAAGTGTGGCTGCACCATAGATTTGTATGGGGGCAGTATGATATTGGCCGTTTTATTCCTAATTCCTTTTCTAATTATGCCTAGCATGGAGTTAGCCTTTTTTACAGCGGAAGATCTCTTTCCTGGTTGGTCACCACTAGCTCGGATCCCATGAGGTTATACTTGAAGTTAGGATTTTTTTGCCTCAGCGTGCATCACTTTCCACTTGCTTACTTTGACCTAGGGATGTACAAAATTGGCCTTACCTGGCTCCGCCGGGTTCCGCAGGGGGGGGAGGCACTCCGTCCCTCCCCCCGGAATCCTGGCCGGCCGGCTCTGCTCCGTGGGGATTCCGCGGAGCCGCCGGCCAGCTCCGCCAGCAGCCAGACATCCGGCCGCTGGCTAGCAGGGACACATATGGCAGCAGCTGTAGCCGCCGCCGTTTGCATCCCTGTAGTCAGCCATGATAGGCTACGTAAATCCTTACATAGCCTATCACGTCTGACTTAAAAAAAAAAAAACCACACGCGTACGCAAATGGTGGCAGCTACGGCCGCCGCCATTTGTGTTCCTTATTTTGGCCCATCTTAGTCTGTGTAAATATTTACGTAGACTAAGACGGCCAAAATAAGGGGAACGCAAATAGCGTAGCGGACGCTATTTGCGTTCCCCCTTATTTTCGCTGTCTTAGTCTACCTAAATATTTACGTAGACTACGACAGGCCAAAATAACGAATGCAAATGGCGGCGGCTGTAGCCACCGCCATTTGCGTACGCGCGTTTGTTTTTTTAAGTCAGACGTGATAGGCTACGTAAAGATTTACGTAGCCTATCACATCGTTTTTTGTTTTTTAACCTAGCCATGATAGGTTATGTAAATCTTTACGTAGCCTATCACATCTTTTTTTTTTTTAACACTGGAAGACCGGCCGCCGCAGCTGCTGCCGCAGCTGCCGCCGCCGCAGCCACCGCCACCGCCGCCGCCGCCCAGAAGATCTGTCCCCGGTAAGTCTCGTCCCGGGGGGGATCCGCGGGGGGGCGGGGGGTGGCAGGCCGTTCTGCCACGGAGTTCAGGGGGCCGAATGCACTGGCATTCGGCCTCTCTGAGATCCATGGCGGAATTCTCTGCCATCCCTACTTTGACCCGCATTTGCCATTTAGATGCCCGCTGTCTCAGTTTGGAGAGATCCTTTTGGAGCTCTTCACAATCCCTTTTTGTTTTACCCACCCTAAATAATTTGGTGTCATCCGCAAACTTGGCCACTTTGCTGCTCACTCCTAATTCCAGATCATTTATGAACAGGCTGAAAAGCATTGGTCCTAATACAGATCCCTGCGGGACCCCACCATTTACTTCCCTCCATTGGGGGGATTTAGCATTTCTTCCTCCTCTCTGCTTTCTGTTCTTTAACCAGTTCCTGTTCCAGAAGAGGACCTCTCCTCTGACTGCAGGACTGCCAGGTTTGCTGAGGAGTCCTTGGTGGGGGACTTTGGGCTTCTTCCCACGGAGCTTTTATCCTGCTGTTGAGATGGTTCTCTCTCAGACGTTTGTGGGCTCTTTAGATGACACCGTGACCCTCCAGGGTGTCTCCTGCCATTTCCCCCAGCCTGTCCCGTGTTTTCTCCAAAATGCAAAAAATGTGGTATTTTTTCCAGCCTACAGAGCAGGAGCAACCATGACCTCCCCGTGAAATTCTCCAATAGCGGGAGAAATCAGCTTGTTTTCCGTTGTTGGGGGTGCGGTCAGGCTGATGAAGGCATTGAGAGTGGGCTGCGGGGCTGCGGGCAGGTTTGACAGGCGCGAGGACTTGTGCTCTCCCCCTTCCTTGCAAGGAGGGGAGGGCGCACGGTTTGAAGGTAACTCCTGCCTCCACTGAAGTCTTGCTGAGGAAGGAAAGACCTGCGCCCAACCCTCCCCCCTTGGTTGATTCAGAGCACCCCATTAAGTTCAGTAGGACTTACTCCCGAGTAATTGTGCTGAGGGTTGCAGACTTACAGTGTGTCAGTCCCTATCCACCAGTAACTTGCAAGGGGAGGGAAATCAACAGAAATCAAAAATCCGTTTTTGATTTTCCAACTGACACGCAACATTCTGTGGCTACAGGGCTTGCGTCATCTTCACGGGGCTCTTTTTTGGCCCCTTGGCTGTGTTTCAGAAATGTATCTGTTGTACTCGCACAAAGCTTGCGGTTTCCCTGAGCACGCTGATGCCTCCTCCTTTTTCCTCCGCGGCCCCACTCTGGAGCACCTCCTGCTGGCCCTCGTCACCTGCGCCCGCTATTACAGGGCGTGATGAAGACAACTCTTGCTTCTTGCAGCCCAGAGACACTCTCCATGGAGCTGCAGACAAAGTCCTGGGTGGATCTCCAGGACCACGGACTGAGAGGTGCGCTGGAGCATGCCCCGGATGCTCATGGGATCGGCCTTGGTCTGTCAAGGACACACGAAGCAAGATAAGCCGAGTGTGGAGCACCTTTACAATCTGGTGTTCAGGGGCCACAGAGCACTCGAAAGGGACACACTTCCAGGGGCGGGGGGAGTACAACTGACTGTCGTCGGACTGCTCGACCCATGAGAGAGGCTTGTTTCCCGCCCCTGTCCAGGCTCCCCCCTGCTACTCCAATGTGATGAATGGAGAGCAACTCACTTTCCCCATGTGTGCAGATTTCCCCGACGAGGCCCAAATCCCCCATTCAGAAGTGCAGCCTCTGAGGGCTCCTGGGAGCTCCCCCACCCCACCCCCATTTCGCTGCTTTCCAGCACTCTGCTGCGCAGTTATTGCTCCCGCCCCTTTTTCCCCATGTGCGCACTTTTGCCGACTGCTTCCAGCCGCCCCCTTCCCACTTCCTCCCTCTCCGTGCTCGCAACGGGAGGCTCCACATAAACCCTCACTGCCAGGAAGGGACTTTATATAACACTCCAACGGATTCGCTGCAGCACATCCAGGAGCACTTCAGGGCGACTTGCTCAAGTTAGCCTTCAGCCCTTTCGCTGCAGGGGAGCAAGATTTATGTCTTACTTCTGAGTAAACATGCACGGGGGGGGGGATTTGTGAACGATGAAAAGCAGGCTAGCGAAGGTGAACGCGTCCCCCCGCTACTGCAGCAACATGAGGGGTCGTTGCTGTGCTCCTGGGGAGTTTCTCGATGGGGAAACGGCTTCCCTTGGGGAAACGAGGGGATGGGGCATCCCCCCCTCGATCGCATCACAGCCAGGCCCCAGAGTCACTCCCAGGATTTAACACACGGGGGACCTGGCACACCATGGTGAAACCGCCAGGGAGCCGCCTTCAGTGAGAAAGTCGGAGGCAAAGGAGGTTCAGAAAATGCGGCTTTTCAAGAGGGAAGCGACTGGTTGGCAGCAGGTGGGTGACGCCGCTGTCTGTCGCGGAGGAACTCGGACTGCTCGAACTTTGCACTAAATCGCTCATGAAGACGGCCCCCTGGAAAGCTTCCTGGTTTTACTGGAACTGTGAATCTGTTTGGACTGATTCTGTGCACTGAACCCAGGGCTGATTGGGTCTTTTGTTGTGATGAAAAAATGATTCTGGTCAAGGAACTAGGCTGTTATCTGTTATCTGGTGAACTTTATTGGGCCTGTAAGGGCTTACAGCTAATTACTGTTGTTGTTGTTGTTGTTCAGTCGTTAAGTCGTGCCCGACTCTTCGTGACCCCATGGACACAGTTATGGCAATAAAAGGTTTTTCTGAGACTTGTGCCTCTGCATCAGGAAGTCAGGTTCTGACACTCACCCCTACATGAAAAGCCTGGGGAAATGTCCTCTTCTACACAACTGTTAAAGACGAGGAGCACTTCTGATCACCTCGGCATCCTAGAGAGAGGAGGAGAAGGGTGGACGTATGCAGAAAATAATTTACATTGGGTCTCCTGTTGCAGGTTGGGATCAAAGATGGGTTGAAGACAACGGACTAACACTTAATGATACGCTCATGACTATACCAGATGGATATCAGGGTTGAAAGTAGGGATGTACGAAAGTCACTTACCTTTTCGAAGGGTGACATTCGCGGTGGGGGGGAGGCGCTCCATCCCTCCCCCCAAAATTCTGTCTGGCCAGCTCCACTCAGCAAAGATTCCGCGGAGCCGCTGGCTGGGGCCGCCCACAGCCGGACATCAGGCCTCTGGGCAGCCTGCAGGGACACAAATGGCAGCAGCCATAGCCGCCATTTGCATCCCTGTATTTTGCCGTGATAGGCTACGTAAATATTTACGTAGCCTATCACGGCAAAAAAACCAAACCAGCGGACGCAAATGACATTTGCGTTCCCTTTTTTGCCGTTTTAGCCTACATAAATATTTACGTAAGCTATTATGGCAAAAAAAAAGGCAATGCAAATGGCGTAGTGGCCGCCATTTGCATTCCCCACCTTTTTTTTTTTTTGCCGTAATAGCCTACGTAAATATTTATGTAGGCTAAAATGGCAAAAAAAAAGGGAACGCAAATGGCGGCCGCTGTAGCCACTGCCATTTGCGTTCCCTTAGTTAAGCCGTGATAGGCTACGTAAATACATACGTAGCCTATCACAGCTTCCGCAGGGACGCAAATGGCGTCCCTGTGTTAGCCATGATAGGCTACGTAAGTATTTACATAGCCTATCACGGCTATATGGAAGAAGCAAATGGCGTCCCTGTGTTAGCCATGATAGGCTACGTAAGTATTTACGTAGCCTATCACGGCTATATGGAAGAAGCAAATGGCGGCCGCATATGCGGCCGCCATTCGCAAGTCAGTGTGGACGGCAGCAGGTAGGTGCTCCGTTCCGGGCCCATTTCACAGGGTGGGGGGCAGGGGGGCTTTGTTCCACCACGGATTTCAGGGGGCCGAATCCACTGGCATTCGGCCTCACTGAGATCCGTGGCGGAATTCTCTGACATCCTTAGTTGAAAGGAGAAATGTTTTTTCTAGCAATACACAGGATTTGTAAGAGATGGAGGGAGCAATCCTATGGCCGCTAGGCAGTGTCTAGACAACCATAGAGTTTTTGGTTTCTGGGAACTGAGCTCGGAGCCTTCTCCTTGGCTCCGAACTCAGTTCCCAGAAACCTCAATCCCCTCCCCCACCCCCTTGTAGTCAGTGCAGTTTGTCCCTGGCTCTGCGCTTGTAAGAGCAGCACGGAGAGGGTGTAAAGGGGGCGTTCCTGGGGACGGGGAGGGGAGGAGCCTGCTGAAGCACCATTATGATGCTTCCTATGTGCCATCCAGCCTCCCCCTCACCGCCCGCTCTGACGTGCCTTGGCCAGACAGCCCAAATTGGCTGTCTAGACATAAATGCAGGGCTGCTGGAGTGCAAAGGAGAGGATCCCCTCCGTGCTCTGCCTGCCCTGCATTGGATAGGGCGGCCAACTATCCCCATAGGATTGCGCCCTTAGTAATTAGTCTTCAGATGAAGGGTTTATTTGGAAGAGCTGTATTTTCCATGTGCAATCCAAAAAAAAATCAAGTACAGCATTATGTAGTCACAATGACAAAAGATCAAGGCACCTGTCAGAGAGCTTTCACCACAGGTAAAGATGAAGAAGGGATGGATGCATCTCTCCATATCATTTCCACTCACATTCAAATATTATGAATCTCTGCTTTTTTCCATCCTGTTTATGAAGAAATTCATGAATTTTGGCAAGATCAAACAATGGACTAAACAAACATCTCACCCAACTGCACCGGACAAATTCAAGAGGTGCATCTATTCCTAGCATGGGGAGGACAATTGTACCTGCCTCCTGCCATGCAACTATTAAAGGTGAAGAGACTGTCAGGAAAAAAAGGTGACAACCTTAATTTAGCGTCACAAATACAGTTGAATACACAGGGATTCAAACCCTAGATGGATGAAACTCTCAGTTTTGGTTTCTCCCACGTTCAGTTTTTTTTAAAAAAAATCTCAAATTAATTCCATCAAAATTGTGAAAAACGATGTGAATGTTGGTCACATTTAATTTAAAAACATGAACTGAATGAAATAATATGCACACATCCCTAAACATAAGTGATGAAAGTGTGCACAGAGCACACTGATTTCAGTTCTCAGGGAACTGTTATTACCCATCCCGAGAGGGGCTGTTAACGAAGGCAGAAATGTCTTTCTTTCCTCACATCAGCTGCTTCTTTCAGTATTTGATTTCTGGATATGGGAAGGGTTGAAGCATTTAGCATCTCACAATCTATCCGGATTTGCCCACGCAATAGGCAGGTGTTGTGTGACACACAACAGGAAGAGGTGACTGTAACTTCAGGGAAATTGCCTTCTTGTCTATCGCATAAGACAGGGAGAACCAGTTCTTCAGAATACCAAATATGGCTCAATTTCATCAGTGTCTGGAGTTAATGGGGGAAAGAACATTACTGGGGAACAAAAGACAATCTAAGATGCCAAGCAGCGCAAGGAGGAAAAACAGCCGTATCAAATACAGAATTCAAATATCTACAACAGGGATAGGAAACTTTAGACAGTCTGGGGGTCATTTTTCAACCCCCTGGACCCCACCATTTTTGTGCTAAAAAAAATGCTTAAGAAGTGTTTAGTGCTACTTAAAAGAATGATTAAACAAACAAATAAACCTCTTTCCCATAACTGCCATTTTAACAACGTGGTTAATGGGAGTGACCAAAACCGTCTTATTTTAATTATTGCTAATTAGTATTATAGCATTATAGGGATATACCACTATACCCCTATAACATTACTTTAAAGAAAAGTTATTATAACATTCTTGCTAAAATGGTGGTGATTGAAAAACATTTTTCCCACCTTAAAAAAAAATGCACTATAGGGGTGTAGTGTAGTAACACTTTCATTTAATGGTGTTTTGCTATATTATTATTAACATTATTAATGCTGGAAAAGTGTTCTAGCATTACTTAAATGAATGATTCACATTTTTTTAAAGCAGGTGCTACTGCAAAGCATATAATGAGTGTGTGCTGAGCTATGATAGGTTCAGCCCCCAGATAAGTCATTACCCCCTTAAAAACCACAACCCTTAAAAAAGACAGAAGAGGGTGTGGACAGAACTTAATGGGATGTCCACACAGAAAATGCACATTATCCCCGAGTAGTGTGGAAAGTCAACTGCAATTCCACTTAAAGTAGAATAGCAATGATTTATTAGTGCTAGGAGCTGTCTGTCTCGATGCACCCAGAGCCCGGTGTAGGTTGCGTTGACCAGGATAGCATAAGTAGGGCTGTTAGAGAATTCCGCCACAGATCCCAGGGGGGCTGAATTCCAGTGAATTCGGCCCCCCCCAGAATCCGTGGTGGAACAGAGCCCCCCGCCCCTCTACCCCGCGAAAGCCCCGCAAAATGGAGCCTACCTGGCTGCGGCTCCGGCTGCAGCTGCGGCTCCAGCTCCAGCGGCTGCTGCCGGTCTGGTGCGGATGCAAATGGCATCCTGAGTAGGGGACGCCATTTGCTTCCCTATGGTAGCCTGTGATAGGCTATGTAAATATTTACGCAGCCTATCACGGATAAAACGGGAATGCAAATGGCGTGGGGGACACCATTTGCGTCCCTGCTTTAGCCGTGATAGGCTACGTAAATATTTATGTAGCCTATCACGGATAAAACGGGAATGCAAATGGCGTAGGGAACGCCATTTGCATCCCTGCTTTAGCCATGATAGGCTACGTAAATATTTATGTAGCCTATCACGGGCAACCATAGGGACGAAAATGGTGTCCCCTACTCAGGACGCCGTTTGCGTCTGCACCAGCCCGGCAGCGGCTGGAGGCCCTGCTGCAGGTTGGCCTGGCCAGTGGCTCCGTGGCCTGGCTGCGGAGCGGAGCCGGCTGGGGCAGGATTCCAGGGGGGAGGAACAGATCGCCTCCCCCCTGTCGAGGATTCGGGGGGGGAGGAACGGATCGCCTCCCCCCACCTGCGGAACCCGGCAGAGCCAGGTAAGCGGGGTTTCGTACACCCCTAAGCATAAGAGAAGCCCGGGAATGGAAGTGTCAGTTTTTGAAATAGTTTATCCGCATACTTCTGAACCTTCAGTGCGGGTGCAACGCAAATAGCTGCCTTAGAGCTGCAGGCATTCCAGCATTTTACCCAATCCAGATTTGATTTGAACAACAGTTGTCTGAAGTGGAACGTAAGAGCATTCTGCTTACCTAGCTGACGTTTCATTGCGGAGCTGGCAAACTCTTCCTGGTAAGAATTGGCTCTGAAGGCAAGAGCATGTTCCCTGCCAACGTCTGCCAAGAATCGGCTGCCAATATTTATGCAACTTAGGAGGGGGTGAAGCTACATGGATCCTGACCCTGTTGTTCCAGATGAACTCAGAGCTCCAAAAAACATATTTCGATGAGAAGGAAATATGTGCTTCTGACTAAACCGGGTCTTGTTTTGTATAGAGATAACTGTAGCCACTGACAGAATCTGATCACATTCAGAGGTGTATTTTATTCATTACATAAATTTATATACCACTGTCCAGTAGGCTATCAAAGTGGTTTACAGAAATGATAAAAACATAAAACATAACAATAAAACCACAGTAAAATAATCACTGGTCTACTATCTGCATAAGGATAAACCCGAACACAAACCAGGATCTTCTTGTAAACCATCAGTTTACATCAGGATGCCCCACAAAAGCCTTATGAGTAAGTAAGTAAAACTTGGCCATGGAGATATGCTGTACACTACGGATCATGGCAATAAATGGGGCATGGTTTGTGGAGACAAAGGGGCTGGCCATACCATTATGCAGAGTGAGACGACTACCTTGGGCGGCAGATGCTTTGGGGTGGGGAGCAGAAGTGAAGTGCTGGAGGGTACAGCTGTGTGTGTGTAATCCACTGGTATATTTCTCTTGAAGAATTCTGAGGAATATCCCTGCACATGCTCAGTAAAGAAGTGAGGTAGGGAGTGGCCACCATTTTAGGCAGTTACCAGAACTGCAGAGAAGAAGAAGCTTGCTTTCTCCTCTCTGTAAGACCCTGAATCCTTAAGACAGGGTAGTAGGGAGGTTCCCTTTTGAATTTTTTTTAAGAGTTACGTTTTTTTCCCAAGTACTATGAGTTCCTTGTTTGCTTATGTTCTTTTATATTGTATCAAGAGCTGTTTAACAAAGTTCCTGTGTTGCTGGATCCTGATCCACCTTGAGAAGATTGCTGTGGAGCTGGAATGAATGGAATAGAGACTGTTTTCCTTCTTCAGCCATCAGAAAAAAATTAGGCTTCAGAGAGAAGTTTTATTTATATTTTTGTTGTGGACTCAAGCTTTAAAAAAAAGGCAGAACTTTGGGAGGGCTGTGCTCTGTTTTATTGTTTTGGTGATAAGTGTATGGTTATGCATGTAAAACTGTTACATGTGCATTATTATTGTTTTAACCAATATATTAAAATATATGCTAATTGTTCCTGTACAAAGCCTTTGCTGTGAGTCAGTTTAGAGACCCTGAAGAAAAGTGTTACATGTGCAGCACAATCTGCCCTGCACACCGCTAAGCCATCCTGCCACCTTCGGGTGTAGTCACCCGTGTTGAAGTAAGAATGAACCAACGGTACTGTAGTAAAAATGTAACCTAAAAGCCATTGTATGTGTCTTAAGCAGCACATAGTACTGTAAGAGCTGCGCATGCCTGGAATGAGCAGACAGTAACCCTAAGATAAGGTTGCTAAGCAAACCGCTGGCAACCAATCAAAAGTAACACGCTGGCTGAGGAATGCAAGCTAAGTGATAAAACTGTAGCGCGGAGGTTGCCCAGGGTCGACTCTGCTTTTGAGCGTGAGCTCCTTTGTCGAACTGTTTGCAAACAATAAAATCGAGTTGGACCCAGCCTGAAGTTGACTCTCCTCTTTAGGGCAAATTGGACTAGCCTCCAGGGGGTGACACTAGCATTTTGTGCAACAAACTGGCGAGTCAGTCAGGAGTCCCTTGGACCACCCTGGGGTCAAACGACAGAACTGGCAAAGGTGCCTGTGGGGCGTGCCGGACCGCCTTTGAGGTCTGCCACGGCACCAGAGAACGGGGGTCGGGACACCCAGGAGGTTAAAGGCGTGGACTCCATTGATTGAGTCAACCAGGCTGAATGGGTCTGAAGAGCCGGCACTAGGGTGTTGGGCAGAGTAAGTACTTGATTTCCCTTCTGTCTTTCTGTTTGAGTTGCCTTCGGAGCGTCTGAGGTTTGTCAGACTCTGTGTAAACGTCTGAGGTTTGTCAGACTCCGTGTAAGTGTCGGAGGTTTGTCAGGCTCCGTGTATGGTTTCAAATAGAGGTAGGCACAATGGGGGTGGGTAGCTCCCGTTTAGAAAGCTCTGCCACTCCCTTGGGATGCATGCTAAAGAACTTTAGCAAAGTCAAGCGTCTGAGGTTTGTCAGACTCCGTGTACTAAGATGTCGAAAGGCAAGCTGGTTACACTCTGTCAATTGGAATGGCCAGCATTTGGAATTAGTTGGCCAGACATAGGATCCTTTGGTGTAAATCTTGTAAATGCTGTATATAAAAATGTGGTGAATAATGGGCAATGGGATCAATTCGCCTAGACTGATGGTTGGTTGAATTGGTGCGGAAAGAATCCCCCTTAGTTACAGAAGTGTAAATGTGTTACTGGCAAAGGACCACAGGGGCAAGAGACCCCAGGTGGTGTCTGAATCAAGTAGTAAGAGATAAATTTGCCTCAGGGAAGGTGAGGTTATCAGCATTTGGATGAGTGCCAACCAAAATCCACTGAAGGCGGGAAAAGGTTGAATATAAAGTTCAATATTGTAGTCATGATGGTATGCTCCGAGGTGAAGCCCAAAGCCCCTGTTCTCCCTGATTCAAGCCCCACGGAAGGAGCTTGAAGACTGGGAGACCCTGCCCAAGGTGCCCTGAGCTCCCCCCGGTCTGATTCGGTCTGTTAGGTTGGGAGGAGAGGTTGTTGGGGGAGGGAGGGGGCCCTCCAGAGACAGTTTGTCTGCCACCGTATCCAAGTTGGTTAGAAGAAGCAAAAGCAGTTAAAAAAGTTGCAACTTCTGAAGAAAGAGATTTGTTTGACGACTTAAAGACTGTGGCAAAATCAAGAAACAAAGACAGAGCAAGTTCTTAAAATATCAGGGTCTGTGTGAGCTTATCTCTGTCAGCCTGCTCAGAGCAGAGCCAAGGGGGACTTGCCTAACCCCCCTTCGCCGTGGCTGGTTTAGCCTTAGCAAGCAGAGAGGCTGGAAGGTGTCTGTGAGGACCTGACAAAAGAGTGAGATTTGCAAGAAAAAAAAAAACAAGAAAAGCATCACAGCTGGAAAGCTGAGCAGCACTGCTCTGTTCTTATCTGTGGAGGAATCTAGAAGAGGTGTAAGGTTACACCTTCCCCATTCGAACTGATGAAGAGACACAGAGCTTTTGTTAAAAAACATCCCTTCTTTATGGCCCAAAGCCTTCTTTGTTAGAGGCACTCTGCACATGGACTGGAACTTTAGACAGTTAAAGACTTGCCATAAAAAGTACTGTGAGGCTTGTTATAGCCTTAAACTCCCGTTGTTGTAGATTGTGTGTTTGTTTGTGATCAGCTCAGTGTACAGTTTGATTTGTGATTTCAACACTCAGATAAAAAGCTGCATTTGACTGAAAGAACTGGGTATATTTAGCCTTGAGAAGAGAAGACTGAGAGGAGATCTGATAGCACTCTTCAAGTACTTAAAAGGTTGTCCCAGAGAGGAAGGCCAGGATCTCTTCTCGATCATCCCAGAGTGCAGGACACGGAATAATGGGCTCAAGTGACAGGAAGCTGGATTCCAGCTGAACATCAGGAGAAACGTCCTAACTGTTAGAGCAATACGACAATGGAACCAATTACCTGGGGAGGTGGTGGGCTCTCCCACACTGGAGGCATTCAAGACGAGGCTGGACAGCCATCTGTCAGGGATGCTCTGATTTGGATTCCTGCACTGGGCAAGGGGTTGGACTCGATGGCCTTGTAAGCCCCTTCCAACCCTACTATTCTATGATTCTATGATTTCCAAGGCTTTGATTTCATTTACCCTAATGAAGCATACAGATACAAATTTCTAGAGATTCATAGACTACAAAGGAAACAGCCTTCAAAAAGTTCAAAGAGAAACTACGAAAGTTAGTTTCCCTTTAAAAAGGGGGGCCGCAAATTCTCTTAACTTAAGAGGTGAGAGAGAGAGAGTCCCCCACTCTCCCGTGATACTTCTAAGCCCAGCTGTGTTTCTGAAGCCTAAGAAAGTTCCTGCCCCATGTGTTCCAGCTCTTTCTCAAAATCTGAACTGTTCTGACGTTCCATTTGCTCAGAGGCAAACCTGACACTCTGCCAAAACTCATGCAGTGTGGAGTTGCCGATGCAAAAATGGTGGCTTGGAACTCTTTGCATGTATGAGAACGCCCTTCCCTTGATTTTGATGGGCCCTGACCATGCAGTCAGAGGAGCAGTATAATGGTTAGATCTGCTCCACCATGCCCTACTATACAAAACAAATGTTTTCCAGTCATGGTGTTAGATTTTAATGATATGAAAAAGGTATAAAAGAAGGCAGAAGAAAGTAGCAGACAAAAAGGCTTAAAAAAAGAAAGAAAGCTTATCCCAAATGTGTGTCGTTGAGATTAGTAAGAAGATCTAAGCAAGCGAGTCTCTGTCGAAGCAATGGCAAACAGCCTAACTTGCAGAGAAAACAAAGAGTTAAAACTGGTGCATGGCACAGAGAATTTGAAACATGATTTGCAGAACAGGCAAGCCAAAAGATAAGTGTGCCTGTTACAAGAGGGAGGCTATAGTAGCCATAAAAAGGGGTGAAGCCCCCGTATGAAGCTTTAACAAAAATATTACCCACTAGAAGTGGACAATTAAAATAAAAAAGGCTTTTCTTAAATTGAAGCAAGCCTTAATATCCACGCCTGCTTTAGCCTTATCAGACCCCAGATCATGAAGTTTTTAGAGCTATGGTGCACATGAGAGCACATAAAAAGTGCCATTCCTGGAAAAAGGAAAAGGCAATGCTGGCAGCCACCATGGGCGGAGATATAAACAGCAGCTTGAGAGCACAGAAGCGACCAGAGGGGGGGGGGGCAGAAAAGGAAAGGGCCGACCGGGGCTCAATAAATGTGCGTATTGCCGAGAGAAGAGACATTGGAAGAAAGATTGTCCAGAGCTGAAAGAAAAGAGAAAAGAGACTCACCCTGAAGGCTGCCAAATGCTGGCAGGGTCCTCCAGTGGGGGGGAGTCTAGCTGAAGGGCCACCACCCTACGAACAAACGCTCGGGAGAATCCCAAGGTAAAAGTAAGGGTTGGTGGCAAGGACTGTAAAGCCCTAGTAGATACTGGAGCCACATTTTCTATGATCCCTGTGAAGCCCCCTGGCAAGAGAAAGTGGAAAGCATGTAACTATAAAAGAAATTAAAGGGAAAAAAAACAAACTAAAGTGCCCATGTGAAAGCCCCTCCTCACGAAGACTGGAAATAACATACTGGAACATGCCTTTGTAGTTTCATCTGCATACCTGGTTGCCCTCTTGGGGTGAGACTTGTTAACAAAACTGCAAGCTAAAATCTTCTTCATTGATAATCAGATTGTAGTACAGCTGCCAGCAATGCAGGGCTCAAATTATCGAATGGCCCTTCAAGCAATCAAGATTGTGTCAGAGGCCAAAGGGACTGAGATTTTAGAGAATGTTAATCCATGTGTGTGGGCAGACAGAACCCCTGCCCGACCAAATGCATAACACAAATTAAAATCTTCTTTAAAAAGGGAGAGCCCTGTGTGCGTGAGGCAGTATCCTCTGAAAAAGCCACCTGTGCAGGCTTGAAGCCGCTCATTGAGAAGTTCAAAAATTATGGTTAGTTAATAAAGGGATCATCCCCCTTTAACACCCCGATTTTGAGTGCGCCCGAGGCAGATAGCACCTCCTTCAGGTTAGACCAAGACCTGAGAACAGTGGCTGACTGCCCTTTGTGCCTCAAAAATGATTCAAAGATGCTTGAGCCCCCAGCTCAAATGAGAAGTCGCCCATGCGCTTACTATCCTTTCCAGAGATTTCAAATTAACTTTTCAGAGTTGCCCCAGACTCATGGCTATCGGTACCTGCTAGTAATAATAAAAGCAATTGACTGCACCGCTCAGACAGTAGCCAAGATCCTGTTAAAAAGTAATCCCTAAGCTCTTGTTACCTAAAGAGAGTGAATCAAATCAGGGGCCCCATTTTGTTGGACAAGTGACGCAAGTAGTGGCCCAGGCATAACAAACTAACTAGAAGCTACACCCCCCTTGGAAACCTCAATCTACAAGTCAAGTTGAGAAGATGAACCGCACCTTAAAGACAATGCTCATTAAAATTTGTTTAAAGATTAAGTTGAAAGGCCACAGGCCTTGCCAATCACCTTGACTCGAGTACGGTGCACCCCCAAGGGAAGTATTAAATTGACACCCTTTAAACGTTCTATAAGCGCCCACCTCGGATATTACCTATGGCTGACAGCTTAAATGTAAATTTTGAAGTAAGAGTTTTAAGATTCAAGGTTATGTTACTGCTTTGCAGTCTGTTTTGTTTTCACAGGTTTGCGACACCGCACCAATCCTGGCCTTTAGATGCTCCAGTGCATAATTTCAATCCCAGCGATTGGGTGCTAATCCAGTCCTAGAAAGATGAACCACCTACCAAGAAGCAGAAGGGTCTGTTTCAGATCCTACTTACCACTCCCATTGCTATGAAAGTCGCCAAAGAAAAGAAGTGGATTCATCACACTGAATAAAGGCATCACCTGCACCAGAGAGGGTCACACCGGAAGCTGACCCACCTGAAGGTCACCGTTGGAATAATGAACCCCTGAAAGGACTCAAGTAGCTCTACAGAAAGAGGGTGCTCTCGTTTCAAGGGTTCCTGATGAACGGAACGAAACTGAGTTCCAAAAGTAAAAAAAAAAGTGTTTTTGTTGTCAACATTCTAGTAGCTAGAACAAAGGCGTCCTAGGCCTCACTTGCTGTTTAGAGAAAACCATCAATGCCACAGCAATAATAGTTTGCGCCTTTAAGTGCATAGTCCACCACGGGACCAAAGAGAGTATAAATTTGAGAAAAGCCTTTTGAGGGGGGAATTGTAGTAAAAATGTAACCTAAAAGCCATTGTATGTGTCTTAAGCAGCACATAGTACTGTAAGAGCTGCGCATGCCTGGAATGAGCAGACAGTAACCCTAAGATAAGGTTGCTAAGCAAACCGCTGGCAACCAATCAAAAGTAACACGCTGGCTGAGGAATGCAAGCTAAGTGATAAAACTGTAGCGCGGAGGTTGCCCAGGGTCGACTCTGCTTTTGAGCGTGAGCTCCTTTGTCGAACTGTTTGCAAACAATAAAATTGAGTTGGACCCAGCCTGAAGTTGACTCTCCTCTTTGGGGCAAATTGGACTAGCCTCCAGGGGGCGAAACTAGCATTTTGTGCAACAGTACCGTTGCTATTTATTTACTATTACATTTCTATGCCACTCAATAGCCAAAACTCTCAGGGTGGTTCAGAACAATTTAACCCATAAAGGCTTGGAGGAACCTGGGCCCTTGGGCCCACTTTGTACTGTATGCACACTTCTCTTATTTATTTATGTTTATTTCCGACTTATTTGTATATTTTGAAATGATATTCCTTTTGGCTTATACAACAGCCATGAGATGATGGCATGGGGTGGGACAGGGGGCATCTTTGCCACAGGAAGCAACAGGTCTCAGGCTGGCCCTGGGAGAGGGCCGGGGCCGGGAGGAGTGTTAGAATTGCTAATGTGTGATTTTAAAAGATATCTGCTCCACAGGGGGAACAGGGTGGGGTCAAGGCAGAGCCAGGGTGGGTACTGACTGCTCAGAGGTGGGGCCTGATGAGTTTTGATGGGTCATAAGAGAGAGACATGCCTCAGGCACATGCTACATGATTAGCGTAACTTATAGTTTAGACCTTGGAAGGAAGGAGGAAAGGGAGCAGGCAGGCATGCTCAGAGGTCTCAGTGAGCATCACCCTGCCTTGCCCTGCCCCAGTCACTGCCAGCAACAGCAATGGAGGTCACGAAGAGACTGATCTGGCTACACACTAAGTGAATTGGTTGCTCTCTCTGGGGGAAGGGAGAGAACATGGGCAGTTCACGGGCTCCACCACATAAAGAGAAATCACCTCAGGCCCCAGGGCCATTTCATTTTGGGGCATTGGCAATTTCTCTCCTCAGTGCCCTGAAATGACGCAACTTCCAGCATTGAGAATATTGCAACTTAGTCTGCAAGTTACAGGAAGAGGGCAGTTTGGCAGTTAGCTAGTTGATGCATGGGAATTTAGGCATAGCTAGCCTTAGGATCTTCAGCAAAGGAGATCGTTACCTTGTCATGGTGCTGGAGCTTGAGCACCTCAATGATGTCATGAGCTAAACCGTGAAGGGACACCCAAGATGGGAAGGTCATGGCAGAGAGGTCAGACTAAATACGATCCCTGGGGAAGGAAACGGCAACCCACCCCAGTGTTCTTGCCATGAAAACTAAATGGATCATTACAACCAGAGATATGTCGGTATACCATCGGAAGATGGGACTCCCAGGTCGGAAGATGGTCAAAATGCTACTGGGGAGGAACAGAGGATAAGCTCAACTAGCCCCAGATGTGATGACGAGCTAGCTCAAAGCCAAAAGGATGGCTAGCAGCCGATGGTGCTGGTGGTGAACGACGAATCCGATGTTCTAAAGATCAACACACCATAGGAACCTGGAATGTAAGATCTATGAGCCAGGGCAAATTGGATGTGGTTATTGGGGAGATGTCAAGATTAAATATAGACATTTTGGGTGTCAGTGAACTGAAATGGACTGGAACGGGCCACTTCACATCAAATGACCACCAGATCTACTACTGTGGACAAGAGGACCACAGAAGAAATGGAGTAGCCTTCATAATTAAAAATAAAGTGGCTAAAGCAGTGCTTGGATACAATCCAAAAAATGACCGAATGATCTCAATTTGAATTCAGGGTAAGCCATTTAACATCACAGTGATCCAAATATATGCCCCAACCACAGATGCTGAAGAAGGAGAAGTAGATCAGTTCTATGTGGATCTGCAGCACCTACTGGATAGTACGCCAAAAAAAGATGTTATTTTCATTACAGGAGGCTGGAATGCTAAGGTGGGTAGTCAAACGACACCTGGAATTACAGGCAAGCATGGTCTGGAAGAACAAAATGAAGCAGGACATAGGCTGATAGAATTTTGCCAAGACAACTCACTGTGCATAACAAACACTCTCTTCCAACAACCTAAGAGACGACTTTATACATTGACTTCACCAGACGGTCGACACCGAAATCAGATTGACTACATCCTTTGTAGCCAAAGGTGGCGGACATCTATGCAGTCAGTAAAAACAAGACCTGGAGTTGATTGTAGTTCAGATCATGAACTTCTTATTGCACCATTTAGAATCAGACTAAAGAGAATAGGGAAGACCCACAGATCAGTTAGATATGAGCTCACTAATATTCCTAATGAATATGCAGTGGAGGTGAAGAATAGATTTAAGGGACTAGATTTAGTAGATAGGGTCCCGGAAGAACTATGGACAGAAGTTTGCAACATTGTTCAGGAGGCGGCAACAAAAAACATCCCAAAGAAAAAGAAAACCAAGAAGGCAAGATGGCTGTCTGCTGAGACACTGGAAGCAGCCCAAGAAAGACGGAAAGCAAAGGCAACAGTGACAAGGGGAGATATGCCCCATTAAATGCAAAATTCCAGAGGTTAGCCAGAAGAGATAAGGAATTATTTTTAAACAAGCAATGCGTGGAAGCGGAAGAAGATAATAGAATAGGAAGGACAAGAGACCTCTTCCAGAAAATTAGAAACATCGGAGGTAAATTCCAGGCAAAAATGGGTATGATGAAAAACAAAGATGGCAAGGACCTAACAGAAGCAGAAGAGATCAAGAAAAGGTAGCAAGAATATACGGAAGATCTGTATAGGAAGGATAATAATATCGGGGATAGATTTGATGGTGTGGTCAGTGAACTAGAGCCAGACATCCTGAAGAGTGAGGTTGAATGGGCCTTAAGAAGCATTGCTAATAACAAGGCAGCAGGAGATGACGGCATCCCAGCTGAAATGTTTAAAATCTTGCAAGATGTCAAGGTGATGCATGCCAAATGCCAGCAAATTTGGAAAACACAAGAATGGCCAACAGATTGGAAAAAATCCACTTATATCCCCATACCAAAAAAGGGAAGCACCAAAGAATGTTCAAACTATCGAACAGTGGCACTTATTTCACATGCCAGTAAGGTAATGCTCAAGATCTTGCAAGGTCGACTCCAGCAATTCATGGAACGAGAATTGCCAGATGTACAAGCTGGGTTTAGAAAAGGCAGAGGAACTAGAGACCAAATTGCCAATAACCGCTGGATAATGGAGAAAGCCAGGGAGTTTCAGAAAAACATCTATTTCAGTTTTATTGACTATTCTAAAGCCTTTGACTGTGTGGATCATCACAAATTGTGGCGAGTTCTTGGTGGTATGGGGATACCAAGTCATCTTGTCTGCCTCCTGAGGAATCTGTATAATGACCAAGTCGCAACGGTAAGAACAGACCACGGAACAACGGACTGGTTTAAGACTGGGAAAGGAGTACGGCAGGGTTGTATACTCTCACCCTACCTATTCAACCTGTACGCAGAACACATCATGCGACATGCTGGGCTTGATGAAGCCAAGGCTGGAGTTAAAAGCGCTGGAAGAAACATTAACAATCTCCGATATGCAGATGATACCACTTCGATGGCTGAAAGCGAGGAGGAGCTGAGGAGCCTCATGACGAAGGTGAAAGAAGAAAGTGCAAAAGCTGGCTTGCAGTTCAACCTCAAAAAAACCAAGATTATGGCAACCAGCTTGATGGATAACTGGCAAATAGAGGTAGAAAATGTGGAGGCAGTGACAGACTTTGTCTTTCTAGGTGCAAAGATTACTGCAGACACTGACTGCAGCCAGGAAATCAGAAGACGTTTACTTCTTTGGGGGAGAGCAATGACAAATCTTGATAAAATAGTGAAGAGCAGAGACATCACACTGACAACAAAGGTCTGCATAGTGAAAGCAATGGTATTCCCCGTAGTAACCTATGGCTGCGAGAGCTGGACCATAAGGAAGGCTGAGCGAAGGAAGATAGATGCTTTTGAACTGTGGTGCTGGAGGAAAATTCTGAGAGTGCCTTGGACTGCAAGAAGATCAAACCAGTCCATACTCCAGGAAATCAAGCCAGACTGCTCACTTGAGGGAAGGATATTAAAGGCAAAACTGAAGTATTTTGGCCACATAATGAGAAGACAGGATACCCTGGAGAAGATGCTGATGCTAGGGAAAGTGGAAGGCAAAAGGAAGAGGGGCCGACCAAGGGCAAGGTGGATGGATGATATTCTGGAGGTGATGGACTCGACCTTGGGGGAGCTTGGGGTGGCGACGGCTGACAGGAAACTCTGGCGTGGGCTGGTTCATGAAGTCACGAAGAGTCAGAAGTGACTGACTGAATAAACAACAACAAAAGCCTTAGGATCTCTACAGCCTACAGCGGTTTTCTTTCTCCTCCTTCCTGCTTGTCAGGGGTGCCTCTGAGCATAGGCAGTGGCAAAGCAGCTCAGATTCCAAAGAGGAACCACAAAACGTGGGGGAGGAACTTTCCCAGACTCTTCCAGACAAGGAGAGACAGACTCCTCGGGTTTCAATAGTTCAGCTGGACAGAGAGAGCCTCTCTTCACACACACCCCATGAGAGGTAGTGAACAGGGAGAGGTGGGGCTTGGACAGCCTGAATTCTTAGACGCCAGGCGCAGGCGCAGGGCCAAGAGAGAGTTGGCGGGGCGGAGCTGAGGCGGTCTGCCCAATTGGCCCAGCAGGAACAGCTATGCGTAGATACCTCACAAGACAGAGGGAGATCCCCCCCTCTTAAGTGAGGAAAGCATGCCTGCCTTTTCTCAAATGGTGGACAACTTTCAACCTTCCTGGTTTCCCTTTGAACTCCCTGAAGGCATTTCCTTTGTAGACTGTGAGTTACTGATAACTAACATCTGTATGACCCATTGAAGTAAAAGGATTAAAGAGTCATGGATAGCAGCCTGTTGTCTGTGTTTTGTTTGGCTATTGAAGTTCAGCAGGGACAAAAAGGAGACCTGGCACTGCTCCTCCCTCCCCCGCCCCTCTCTGCCTCCCTCCATTGCTGGGAAGGCACATGGCTTGCTCTCTGCTGCTGGTGGTGTTGTAGAAATGGACTGCACAAACTCTTCTTTGAAACTGTAAACTGTGCCTGCATGTTATGTGCAGGAATACTCATGAGTAAAGCTGTTTTCTTTCTTGGCTAAAAGAAGAGCATGGTCTTTATTTTTAGCTTTTATGTGTCATGGGACTGGTAAATGCTCATTCCGTTTCGCCATGCCTTTCTCTCTGATAAATTGCTTTCCAACAAGAAGCAGCAATGCCATATAAAACCCAACATTCAAGGCATAAGGGGGAAATCAAGATGGCAGCCAGAAGCCACTCAGCACCTGGTCACCAAAAGAGTAACAACTTAAAAAAAAAAAAAAGTAAAAGGGCACAGGGAAGGCTTCTGCACAGGGAGGGTGAGGGGAAGCAACGGAATGGCACATTGCCATGAGCTTCCTCAATCCTGGAGACAGTCAGCCCTGACAACAGCAAGACACACACATACAGAGTTCCACAACCAACTAGTTCATTCATATAAATCCTGACAACAGGAAGGGTATGGAATTCGATCTTAAAATAAACATGGCTTTGAAGTGTCATTTTCCTTATAGAACTTATATTTACATGTTTCGGGATCAACAACTCCTATGCATCCTTCGACCACTGCAGGTCCACCAAATCTAAAAAGAAGAAGAAAGGAGGAGGAGGAGGAGGAGGAGGAGGAGGAGATGTAAAAAACAAGTTTTATCTGAACTTGCAAAGTTCTTCTAAGGAGCTTAACTTTGGCCAAGCAGCTCAGATCTAGTGAATGTTGTCTTAAAGAACAGTATCGTCTTGCAGGATTTTCTCAGGTTCAGCTAGGTTTACCTTAACTTACTAAGAGATCATATAAAGAACTGAACTTAGATCTAGCAACTCAGGTTTCCCCAAGGATTATTTAAGCTTTTTGTTGTTCAGTCGTGTCCGACTCTTCGTGACCCCATGGACCATAGCACGCCAGGCCTCCCTGTCCTGCGCTCTCTCCCGGAGCGTGCTCAAGTCCATTTTCATTGCATCAGTGATGCTATCTAGCCATCTCATCCTCTGACGTCCCCTTCTCCTTTTGCCTTCAGTCATTATTTAAGCTACCCAGTAGATAATTAACTTGGAAAGTGTGTTGCTTGACCTAGGAAGTGAAGCTTTCAGAAAGTTTCTCCTAGTGGTCAATATCTTTGGGGAATGATACGATGGATTGCCAGAGGGATACCGTCCTCTTTGGTTGCATGTTTTGCCAGCCACTGATGCATGTTGGACCTTTTTTCAAATGTTCCTGTATGTGTGGTGTGGGGCACTACAGGTACCCAAAACCCAAGGTCTGCATGCGTTAGGCATTTCAGAGCCAAAAAATCAGGTGGCCAGGGCTGGGGAGTTTGGTGTCAGCGAACTGCTGGACAGGCAGCAGTGGGACACCATCTCCCACTTAGTCGTGGTTCTCAGGCTGTTCTTGGACGCCAGAGCCAGAGTGCTGCTGCTGCTAACACAGTCAACACAGAGCAGAAATCACTACAACAACGTCTGCTCTGGTACTCCCTCCCAAATTGCTGTGATCAGAAATAAGATCATTATTGACCTGGTAAAGTCATTCTCTGATTGGAAGCTAGAGCTGTCAGACACAAAACCACATCCCCTCTTTTGCCTCCCACCCCTGCACTCTTGGGAGAATTTGGAAGCATCTCAGTTGAAAACAGCTCTTGCATAAATTAGGCCCCAGTTTTCTCTCCTCCAGGTACTGGCCAGGCACATGGCTGCTTTGTTTCTGAGGTCAGATGATATGGCATCTTCCATCTATGTCCATTACATATCCTCCAAAATACCCCCCCACACACACACACACACACACACACCACAATGAACACAGCCCTGGCACAAATCAAGTTCTGTGTTTCCTCTGAACACAGGCCAACGCAGGTCTTATTCTCTGTTCGGAGCAGTGGAGGCTGGTGGCTCCGATGTCAGTGGGGCAGTGAATCCTCTCCAGGTTTCAGTCAGAACCAGTCAGAACTCTAAAGGAGCTCTCCAAGCTGTGAAGCACCCCCTCCCCTGCGAAGCACCTTGGAGAGCTCCTTTAGAGTTCTGACTGCTTCTGCCTGAAACCCGGAGGAGATTTACCTGACACTGGAGCCACCAGCCTTCACTGGTTCTAAGGATTTCAATTTAAGGAACTTTGACAGTTGATGCATGGAGTATTGTGAGAGCCTAGCATATGTTGGCCTCTCAATGCAACTGAAGCCTCTACCTGCCTCCTGAGGGGTACTGGCCCTTCTTCCAGCTCTCCTTTGGGCTGCCCCTCATGCAAGGACAAATGTTTTAGTTTTAGTTAAACCTCCTTGCAATAGATTAATATAATGCTGCCTTTGGGCCATTGCCTACCTGTCACAGCAGCCCATTCCTTCTTCACTGCAGCTGCAACTGACACAGTGACCTGTATTCCACTCAGACCCAATTGGATGTTTTTTCCCATCAAAGATCGATACACACATCCGGTTTTGCAGTCATCATCTTACCTAGGGAGAAGGGAGAAAAAATCGATCACTTTGAACTGCTCTAGTGGTAGGACATCCAAGTTTCAGCCAGAACCAACTCCTGAAATCACAGTTTAATCTGGAAACAGTTACCATGGCCAACAGCACAATGAAAAGACCACATTAAATATTTCAGGTTGTGACTGGAGAGGTAAAGGGAATGGGGGGAACAAGGCTTTGTCAGGATATTTAGTGCTGAGCTTCTCTGCCTGCTCCACCCTTCTCAGTTTCTTGTTCTGGGAGCCTTTTCAAGAAGGTCTGCCAGATGGGCATCACCAAATGTATAGCAACTCTTGGGACAGAATCCTTCAGGAATATGCAAAGTTGAGGCTACAGACTTTCCTCATCTGGACAGGCCACGGCCAAGTTTATGGGGAGATATGGCTAGTCTTGCAGAATGACCCTGCCTCATTGATGGCAGTGACCACTTGGCAGGAGGCCAGGGACAGGATTGTCTTTTTCTATTTCTGTACCTCCAATATAGAATTCTCTGCCCCCTCCCCAAACTACAATTCCCAGGATCCTTTGGAGGACACCATCATACATATAGCAGTTTCATATTGACAGAAGTTGGCCATATGGATAGATTAGTAATGTCAGTCTGTCAGAACAACTTTTTCTAGCCCTTTCCAAGCACAAAATCATCCAAATGAGTGGGCTGTTGGATAATATTACCATCTTTCTCCTCACCTTCAAAAGGTTCATGGAAGCAGGCTCCATTACACAACATCAACTGGAGTGGGAGTAAATCATCATGATGGTGGAGAAGCTGGCAAGAGCTGGGAAGGCCACATGAGCAGGTTTTGGCCTTGGCCATGACCTCCACACCCCCACTCAGAATGACAGGAAATGGAACCACCTGAAGAAACATGGCGGTAGAGGAAACTTGGAAGAGGTCAGTTAAATGCACGGGCCAAGAATTAGAAGGCATATGAGTCTCCACCAACCAGATGTTTATGGGAAGCCCACCATCAGGACATGAGTGCAAGAGCACCCTCCTGCTCGTGTCCCCCACTGCCTCTGATGCTGGAAGTAGCGTATAGCCATCATGACTAGTAGCCACTGATAGCCTTGTCCTTCATGAATTTGTCTAATCCTCTTTGAAAGCTGTCCAACTTGGTGGCCATCACTACTTCTTGTGGTAGTGAATGCCATAGCTTAACTATATGCTGTGTGCAGAAGTCTTTCTTTCTATTTGTCCTCCATCTCCCGCCATTCAGTTCCATGGGAAGACCCTAGGTGTAGGGCTCAGGGCCATCCTCATGTGTTGGCATGGGTGAGGCACACACTACCAAGAGTCCCCTGGTCCCACTGCTGCTGCATCTCACCCTTGCCACCTGCCCTGTCTTTAATAATGAGCAGGAGCCCATGCGGTACCCTGGATGCCTACTTTGTCAAGCAAGCAGCATCATGCTGTAGCTGCAGAATCTTGGAGAATCCCAGGGAAACCATTTGTTCCCACAAGATCTGAAGCCAGAGTGGTGTAGAGGTTAGAGTGTTGGACTGGGACTTGGGAGACCTAGGTTTTAGTCCCTGCTCAGCTAGGAAGCTCCCTGTGTGACTTTGGGCCAGTCACTGACTCTCAGCCTAACTAACCTCACAGTTATGAGGTTAGTTAGTTAGTTACAAATCACTGATTTTACTGGCAGTAAGAGCGTTAAGCTACAAGACGCTGGTATTTGGGGTATTTTTCCTTTGGCCCTGACCACCACTGGAATGCAGCTCCTGAGAGCTTCTCCAGAAGTGGAAGGTTCACCAAGCTTGGTCGAATGCGACACATTCTTGGCGATATTATAACTACAACTGGGTAGCTGCGCCAACAACGCCTAAGACACAATTCCCTGTTGAGTGCCTCCCATGTGCGATATGATCCGTTCAAAGAGAGTTGAGCTCCTTTGGTATTTTGAAATGTAATGGATTCAGGCATGATCATTTGCTGACCTATTGCACAGTTCTGCTATTAATTTTGTGATGGGGGTTTTCAGGAGCGTTTTAAATGAATGCCTCGGTCCTGCTTTGATTCACGCTTCAAGCATGCTCCTCTCTCTGTCTGTGGCATGCTATGGCCTGGACTGCAAGAAGTGGATGTTTCGTTGGCTCACATGGTGGTGGGCAAGTGGGCCAGCCATGGGTCCTACTTTAGAGAGGACAGTCCTCTATTTGAAAGGTTGTCCGGTCCAAGTCCAGTTTAAAGATAAAGGACCCTGAGGAGGGAGAAGGGGGGCCTTGAAATTTGCCCATCAACAGTTAGCACCCAGACTGCACAAAGACAAAGCTCACCTGGTCACCGTCTTCCCCTCTTTGATGAGCCAGTAATCCTTTCTAATTTTGTATGTCTGCATATCAGTTAACACATGCACGTATCAGTGCCCTCTTTTGTCCTTTTAAACTATCTGTCTTGGGTGTTGGAAGTAGAGGCTTTGAAGAAGCCATCTGGCGTGCGCTGACCTTGCTGGATTGCTGAGCTCACTCACCGGCCCTGCACTGATTGCCCCACCCTTCCTTCTGAGCCTGTTCATTTGTAGGCAGATTTTCACAAAGATACTATAAGATGCCTGTCAGAGCTGGGATTTGACTATGGGTAGGGAGGTTCTATTTGCCTCCACGCTGAAAAGTACAGCCTTGGGGTAGCGGTGGTTATCTTGAGTGGAAGTAGCACCTGTGTTGAGTCCAGGTTTTGTTAGCCCAACCCAGCAAAGAGTCAGATCTTTTATTTTTATTTTTCCCGAGGTCAAGAGGATGGTGCTGTGCTCTACCACAGCATTTCTGCTTCAGGGAGCCCTCAGGGAGCCCTCAACAGCCTCCCCAAATAAAAAATAAGTCATGGCCAAGTTGTGAGTAATTGCCAGGGATGTGCAGTGCCAGCTTGGAAATACTGCATACATTCAGGCTTACACATAGACCAATTGTATTTTTCTTTGTCTTTTAGGTGCTTCCCCATTCTGTTGCAAGGGTAAGTAAGGCATTTACTGGCCTGATCCAACCATGACAGTAACTGCCAGCGGCAGCCTTTCCTGAAGAAGGTGTACTTTCCTGAAGAAGGTGTACACTTCAGTCATCCAAGCTACAGTTACCGCCAGACTGGATTGTTTCCCAGGGTGAGGCTCATCCATTGCGCTCCGGGTGTGCTGACCCCTGCGATTTCCCCAAATGCGGGAAACTTGACTGCATAAAAATACCACTTGTGTTCAACTGGTATACTAAAAATGGAAGTGTCTGTTCAGGACAAGGGTACCAGGAACACCAGATGTTTATTAACTGGTGAAGTGACATTTCTGTTTGTTGTTTATTCGTTCAGTCGCTTCCGACTCTTCGTGACTTCATGGACCAACCCACGCCAGAGCTTCCTGTCGGCTGTCGCCACCCCCAGCTCCCCAAAGGTCGAGCCCGTCACCTCCAGAATATCATCCATCCACCTTGCCCTTGGTCGGCCCCTCTTCCTTTTGCCTTCCACTTTCCCTAGCATCAGCATCTTCTCCAGGGTATCCTGTCTTCTCATTATGTGGCCAAAGTACTTCAGTTTTGCCTTTAATATCCTTCCCTCAAGTGAGCAGTCTGGCTTGATTTCCTGGAGTATGGACTGGTTTGATCTTCTTGCAGTCCAAGGCACTCTCAGAATTTTCCTCCAGCACCACAGTTCAAAAGCATCTATCTTCCTTCGCTCAGCCTTCCTTATGGTCCAGATCTGGCAGCCATAGGTTACTATGGGGAATACCATTGCTTTCACTATGCAGACCTTTGTTGTCAGTGTGATGTCTCTGCTCTTCACTATTTTATCAAGATTTGTCATTGCTCTCCTCCCAAGAAGTAAACATCTTCTGATTTCCTGGCTGCAGTCAGTGTCTGCAATAATCTTTGCACCTAGAAAGACAAAGTCTGTCACTGCCTCCACGTTTTCTCCCTCTATTTGCCAGTTATCCATCAAGCTGGTTGCCATAATCTTGGTTTTTTTGAGGTTGAACTGCAAGCCAGCTTTTGCACTTTCTTCTTTCACCTTCGTCATGAGGTTCCTCAGCTCCTCCTCGCTTTCAGCCATCAAAGTGGTATCATCTGCATATCGGAGATTGTTAATGTTTCTTCCAGCGATTTTAACTCCAGCCTTGGCTTCATCAAGCCCAGCACGTCGCATGATGTGTTCTGCGTACAGGTTGAATCGGTAGGGTGAGAGTATACAGCCCTGCTGTACTCCTTTCCCAATCTTAAACCAGTCTGTTGTTCCGTGGTCTGTTCTTACCATTGCTACCTTGAAACTCTAGATTCTTCTCTGATGCATGACACAAAATATCATTTCACCCATCAGTGAAATTCCGTTATTTCTGGGTTGAGGCCAATTAACAAATGCATCATATCCTAATGACAGTGGGAGGAACCTGAAGCCCAGTGAGATGCCTCCATCTTCTTCTTTTTTAATCTATTTCTATTTTATTTTTATACATGAAATAAACACTAGCAACAATATAATCAGAATCTTCAGTTTCCAACATTACAATATTCTAAGAAAAAGAAAAAAGGGAGGATAGCAAAAGAAGGAAAAGAAAAAAAGAAAAAAAAGAATTATATTAAACTTCAACAAGAACAAACCAAATATCCAGTCTTATAGCACAGGAATAGAAGCAAACAGTCCATTTCCATTGGCCATAAATTACCATTCAGTTAACACGTATTAATAAACATTAAAGGTTTATCCAACAAGGAATAGTAATAATAATAATCCCATAATGATACTATTATTATTATTATTATTATTATTATTAATAATAATAATAATAATAAAAAGGGGAGAGAGAAAAAAGATTAAGAGAAGGATAAAGACAGGAACAAATAATTTGTATATTTTAAGTAATATCATATCTAAAATATTTTAATATGTGTACACACGCATACACACATAAATATGCATTTTATTACAATATAACATAAAAAAGAGAGAAAAGAAAAAAATATGCAAACATTTATTTTGGCATATTGCCTAGACATCTTATCAGCTAAAGCCCAAACAACACTTCAAAATAACAGTAAAAATGGCTAAGTTCCAGCTCCGGAGGCTGAGAGAGTTGGTTCCCTTATTTTAGTTTTAATACCAATTAAAAATGATTCTGCAGCATCAGGTCCAAAAATCTTTTCATCTGGTCTTCAAAAAGAATACGAAATGTAGCCAGATATTTAATATGATATTGCAAGTTAATTTGCTTTGCCAAACTTCTTGCCTTGGTGAATTGCCTTCTTCTGTCAGCGCTTTCTTTAGTATAATCTGAAAAGAGCATAATCTTGTCATTTGCTGGTCCCCACTGGAGCTCACCTCACTCTCTTGCCAAACGCAGAAGATAATTTTTTGTGGAGACTCGTGAAAATTATTTATTTATTTGTTTTATTAAATGTATTAATTGCCCATCTGGCTGGTCACCCAGCCACTCTGGGTGATGTACAACAATAAAAACAGTTCAAAACAATAAAATTCAACATTAAAAACATCACATTTCTAAAATTACCCTAACCCACCCCAAATGCCTGCCTGAACAACCACTTTTTAATGCACGACGGAAGCTCATTAAAGAGGGGGCATGACGGAGTTCCCTAGGGAGGGAGTTCCACAGAGTGGGGGCTACCACAGAGAAGGCCCTCTCCCTTGTCCTCACCAGTCTAGCTGTCCTGGCTGATGGGACAGAGAGAAGGCCATCCGAGGCTGATCTTGTAGAGCGTCCTATCTGGTGTTGCTGGAGGCGCTCCTTGAGATAGGCTGGGCTGGAACTGTATAGGGTTTTCAAGGTCAAAACCAACACCTTGAATTTGGCCCGGAAAACAACTGGTAGCCAGTGCAACTCCTTCGGCACTGGAGTGAGGTGATTTTGCTGGCAGCTGCCTTTAATCAGGCGAGCTGTCACATTCTGTACCAGCTGCAACTTCCGAACTGTCTTCCAGGGTAACCCCACGTAAAGCACATTACAGTAGTCTAAATGAGAGGAGACCAGGGCATGTACTACCGATGGGAGCAGAGGGCCGGGAAGGTAGGGGTGCAGCCGCCGTATCAGATGGAGTTGGTACATCTCTGTCCGGCTCACAGCTGACCCCTGAGCCTCCATGGACAGCTGGGAGTCTAAGATGACGCCCAAGTTGCGGACCTGGTCTTTCAAGGGTAGCCATACCCCATTCAACACCAGGTCAACATCCCCCAGCCTCCTCTTGTCTCCCACCAAAAGTACCTCAGTCTTGTCAGGATTCAGCTTCAGCTTATTCCTCCCCATCCAGCCACTCACCATCTCCAGACATTTGGACAGGGATTCTATGGCCAACCTTGGTGAAGATTTGAACAAGAGGTAGAGCTGCGTGTCATCCGCATACTGATGACACTGCCCCCCAAACTTCCTGATGATAGCCCCCAGCGGCTTCACGTAGATGTTAAATAGCATCAGGGAGAGGATGGAACCCTGTGGCACCCCACAAGTGAGCGGCCACGGGTCCGAAACCTTCTCTCCCAGTGCTACCCTCTGGTACCTGCCGGACAGGAAGGACTGGAACCACCGTAGTACGGTGTCTCCAATGCCCAACCCCTCCAGGCCTGGGAGGACACCATAGGGATGTCAGAGAATTCCGCCACGGATCTTGGTGAGGCCGAATGCCAGTGCATTCAGCCCCCCGAACTCTGTGGCGGAACGGCCTGCCCCCCCTGTGGATCCCCCCCCAGGACGAGACTTACCTGGGGCAGATCTTCCAGGTGGCAGCGGCTCCAGCGGTGGCTCCGGCAGCTGGTCTTCTGAACAGCTGCCGCCGCCGCCATTTCCAGTCTTGGTAAAAAAAAAAAAAAAGGCATGATAGGCTACGTAAAGATTTACGTAGCATTTCATGGCTGGGTTTAAAAAAAAAACACACACGACGTGATAGGCTACGTAAATCTTTATGTAGCCTATCATGGCTGGCTGGGTTTTAAAAAACAAACAAATCGCGTATGCAAATGGCGGTGGCTACGGCCGCCGCCATTTCCGTTCCTTATTTTTGGCCGTCTTAGTCTACGTAAATATTTATGTAGACTATGACGGTGAAAATAAAGGGGAACGCAAATAGCGTAGCGGGCGCTATTTGCATCCCCTTTTGATTCCCCGTTTTAGCCTACGTAAAGATTTACATAGGCTAAAACTGTGAATTAAAAAGGGACTCAAATAATGTCCACTACGCTATTTGCGTTCCCCTTATTTTCGCTGTCTTAGTCTACGTAAATCTTGACGTAGACTAAGACGTGCCAAAATAAGGAACGCAAATGGCGGCAGCCGTGGCCGCCGCCATTTGCATACGCGCGTTGTTTTTTTTTAAGTCAGCCGTGATAGGCTATGTAAACATTTACGTAGCCTATCATGGCTGACTGCAGGGACACAAATGGTGGAGGCTATGGCCACCACCATTTGCGTCCCTGCTAGCCAGCCGGCGGCTCCGCAGAATCCCTGCGGAGCACAGCCGGCCAGCCAGGATTCCAGGGGGGGGAGGAACGGAGCGCCTTCCCTCCTGTCCAGGATTCCGGGGGGAGGGACAGAGCGCCTCCCCCCACACCATCAACAAAATCCGCGAAAGGTAAGTGCCTTTCGTACATCCCTATTCAGAAGTGCTATTTCGAGCCGTTTGTCCTTATGCCTTCTAATTGCTTAGGAGTTTCAAACAGTGTTCAGTAGATGACACTTCAGTGTCTAATCTTAGATTTCAGCCCCTCTGTTTCTTCACAGAAGCAGCTGTTCTTCCAAGATTTCATCCGGATGGTACTGTACACTTCCCCTTTTAATTCCAGGGGAAGATAAAAAGGTTTCTCAATCTTTTCCCAGCTGTTTGAGATAAGCAGCCTGCGGATGGCTCCAACCAGATGTCTCAGATGCCTGCTTGACAGGGTGCCACAGAGCTGAGTGGACTTGCAAAAAGCATGTGCCCAAATTGGAGTGTTTGTCAGTGACTGTTTCCAAAAGCAACAAGCAGAAATGATGGCTTTGATTTGATTTGATGGCAAGATGTCTATCATGAGCAAAACACTCTCCAGAATATTTTCTGGGCTGTCTAATTTACAAAGAAATACCCTGGTTCCTGTTCCACCAGAACACCAGGTACTACTTCATAGGGATGGACGAACTCAGTTGCGCTCACCGAGCACGGGTGCTCGCAGACTCCCTGCTGCCACCCGCCCCCACAAGCTGGGCTGCATGAGCCCTGGAGGGCTTGGGAAGTGGTCCAGGAACGTCCCGCAGCTCCCGCTTCTTGATGCGAGCTGCCATTTCTATGCAAGATGGGGGTTCACATAAAGGCTGTAGCAGGGGCTGGGAGAAGCTCTCCCTTCTTCTCCCCCTACCCCTGTTGCTGCAGCAACGGTAGTGAGCGACAGGCTGGTTGTTTTACGTAAGTGTAAGAGCCCTAGGTAAAATGACCAGCCTGTCCCTCGCCGCCGCCTCCACCATCACTGTAGCGGGGGGCAGGGGGAGGATAGGTGCTTCCTTCTTCCCTCCGCCCCAGCTGCTACAGTGGCGGTGGCAAGGGGGAGGCTGTTCAGCTTACGGAAGTCTCTTAAACTTACGTAAAATGGCCAGCCTGTCCCTTGCTGCCACTGCTGTAGCAAGGACAAGGGGGGATGAAAGGAGCACCTCTTCTCCCCGCTCCCCTGCTGCTGCAGTGGTGGCGGCGAGGGACAGGCTGGCCGTTTTGAGTAAGTGTAGAAGACTTTTGTAACACAACCAGCCTGCCCCTCGCTGCTGCTGTAGCAAGGGGGTGCAGGAAGAGAGAAGTGTTCCCTTTTTCCCTCTTGGTGACAGGCAGCTCAACAAGGGACCAGGTGCCCTCACCATGTGGTGAGTCGGGCAAGAGCTGGAGCCTGCGGACTAGTGTCTGAGGGGGCCGAACCAGCCATTTCTCACTGGGCTTTGAGCCCCAGCTGGACACCCGCACCATCCCTACTACTCGTACACAAGGTAGAGATTAGAGCATCGTTCACTGCCCTTATGAGCAAAGTCCCCAGTTCTCTTTACAGGCTGCATACAGGACCATGTGTACTCGATGTTAAACATAATTAATAATTAACTTCTGCATCCAAGTAACCCCAGTTCTGCACCAAGACAAGCTGAATTCTGTGACTTGTATTAATTATTCAAATCAATTAATTTTATTTTGCATTGTTTATTCTGTGATAAGGGCTTTTTTGGAGGGTTGGGTTTTTTGTTTGTGTTTGTGTTCTTGGAACTCGTATTCAACCACTCATCTGGCTTCTGAGATTTCAGTAGGCATTTCTTGAACACATCTTCATAATCATAAGGGCCAGAAACTTGCTTTTTTAAACAAATGGTGGAAGCTGAATGGGAGTTCCTTCTAACTTTCAAAATTCAGTGTGCTCCTAATAGTTACTTAGTCAATAGGTATAGAAGATATTATAGTTATTATAAAAATGTACTTTAAAGTTATCCAAAGTCTGCAATCCTGGAGAGAGACTGAAAACTCCCCCTAGTGCCCGACAGGATGAGGACATCCAGTTTCATTCTGCTTCCCCACCCACTGCTGATTAATCTACCGCAAGGGGGGAGGACTGCTTTCAGCCTGATGGCCACATCCGGTTTTGGAGAAGCTCTCAGGGGCTGTATTCCAGTAGTGAGTGGGGCCAAAATGCCAAACATACCAGCCAATTTAGGTTCAATCTCTTAATGCTGGCAACTGAGCCTTACGAGAGGCATTTCAACCTTTTAGAATGGGGGGGAAATACATGTGCAAAAGCCAGGAAACCCCCAAATAAGTGTTGGTTGGAGAAAAGGATTTGGGGCTAGAGGAAGGGGATGTGGCTCCTGGGGAACCCCAGATGGGTGGATTGGGACCCCAGGAGAGTCCGTTTCAGCCCACAGGCCTGAGGTGCCAAACCTCTGATCTATATCTATTCCACAGGGTTTTCATTATTTGTTTTGTTTTGATATCTCTAGTGAATCTCTAGCCGGAATTACTTGGCTCGTAAGTCGAATCGGCTATGTTTGCAGTCCTCACATCTGTACCGAGTCTGGATGGCTGTCCAAGGAACTTTGTTAGTCAAATCATGTTTGATTATGAGCACCTACATGACCATGTGAGGTGTGGTCACAAAGTGCCTGCTGGGCTGAAATGCTACCGCTGAAGACAGCTGCACGACTCCAAGTGCAAGAGAAGCTTTTCTACAGCATTTACTATTTTAGAAACCCTCCTTTCGTGCTTGATGCAGCGTGATTGTCTTCCGGAGTAATCAGGAAGAGCTGAGAGGGCACTAGACAAGTTAATAAGTTGTGGAATCTCTTGATCAAGGACATCTAGTAACAAGTGGTGGCACTGCTGTGGATTCTATGTACCCACAACCAGACAGACAGACAGACAGACAGACAGACAGAGGAAGGAAGGAAGGAAGGAAGGAAGGAAGAAAGAAAGAAAGAAAGAAAGAAAGAAAGAAAGAAAGAAAGAAAGAAAGAAAAGCTGAGCCAACATTTCTCGGATTACATTTTTCAGACTTTTAAAAAAGAGGTGCCGGTGCTCAAGCTTCCCTGTAGTTGTTGTGATTATTATAAGTATTATTATTAATCACATTCCTATACTGCTCAATAGCCAAAGCTCTCTGGGTGGTTTACAAAGATGAAAAACATTAAAAACACAATATACAGAGATTAAAAACCATTTACTTTAAAAAAAAACATGAACAGACAATATACCCAAAAGAGACATATATCTAAAACAACTTCATACAATCTCAAACGCAAACAACCATCACCATAAGACATTCCAGAATCGATTAGAACTCATCACACGCTGCCGAATGCCTGGGAGAAGAGAACGGTCTTAACCTGGCGCGCTCGGGGGTCACCCAACTAGTTGGGCTGCCAGGGTCTCGTTCGTTATTGGAGTTAACCAGACAGATCGCCCCACCAGCTAAGAACGGCCAGGCCCCGCCACCCACAAAGTCGAGAAAGGGATATCAGTCTGTCAGTCCTTTCCGGGTCCAGGCCAGGCGAGGTTTCCCGTGTTCCATGGGAGGCTATATTCTTCCCGCCCTGATTTGATATTTGAGAACTGGTGCCTTTAAGGCACTCCGCATATCCTCAGAGACCCTTTGTACTTATATTGTGCCATCTGCCTGCCTCATTCATGGAGTTTTACGGTGAGTCTAGACAATGCTGTCTCTCACTTGTAACCCTTCCCACTGCTGCCTCTGTCTTTTTTCTTACTGCAGAGAATCCATTAAGGAGAAAAGGGCAGAACAGCAGTGGCACAATGCTTTGTCATTGGTAAAGCTAGAAGCCCTCTGCCTGGAAGTACTCATTCTTCTTTTTATTATTTCCCATGATCTGAGGTAGTGCCCTTGCGGTAGTGAGGGCTCAGGTGTCCTTGGCACAAAACTCTGCTTCAGCTACCTCAGCTATTTAAGCCTTTAGCCCTCGTGCTAGTTGTTTGAGAGCTGGTTGCTTAGTAGTAATATAAAGACACTCTGCATGTGCTCTGAGGTGCTCGGTTTTGATTGCTCTTTGCTTCTGGAACTTTTCAGGCCTCTAAACTTTTGAAAGCAAAGGTTCTGGGACTCAAGTGTGCCTAAACCACATGCCTTCTCCTTCTCTGGAAACTGTGACCCTTCACCAGCGCCATAATTTCTTACTTATACAATGCCTCTCATTATACTAGGCAGCACACAAAAATTAAAAGTGATAACTGCTTGTGGGAAGTAAATACTAAGGAACAGAGGAAGTTTAAGTATGCGCAGAGTGCATTTACTTCAAGCCTGAAAAACAAAATCTAGTAAGTGCAGGTGTGAGTTGTGAATGATGGGATTTTTTTTTAGAAAACATCGGTGTGCAAATTTTGCTTCACAGTTGGAGCATAGCTGATCACTCCTACTGAGGCAAGGAAAGCATTTTCATCTAGGTTACAAAAGTATGGAATGTATTTTTCCTTCCTTCCTTCCTTCCTTCCTTCCTTCCTTCCTTCCTTCCTCCCTTCCTGTGTAATATGTGACTTATTAATTTTTTAAAAAAAAATTAGTACATTTATTTCATAGGCTTCAAGGCAGCATACAAAGGGCTCCATAGCGTCCCCCATCCAGGCACCAACCAGACCCAAACTGGCTTCGCTTCAACAAAATGGCTACATAATGTGCCCTCCCTCAGACCTGACTACTTTGGACTACTGCTGTGAATTCTTTGATATATCCAGGGGCAACCTTTGCCTAAAACATTCCATCAAGAGCTGCTTTCTGCAGGGGGGTTGCGATGAAAATGAAGATGTGAAGAAAAGACAAGGGAGATACAGAGATGTGCAAGTAACTATTTTATTCAGGTTCCCTTACACAGAAGGACCGAAATGAGTTTGCATAGCTTAGAAACATGGTTTTGGGTCATCAGTCTTATAGAACTTCTATTCGCATGTCTCTGGATCCACCACTCCTTCGCACCCTTTAACCACTGCAATGCCACCATATCTAAAAAGAAGAATAAGGAGGAAATGTCAATCAGGCATTATCTTGCAAGCATCTTTTAAGGAGCACTACCATTCATCTACCAACTCAGGACTAGCCAAGGACTATTGAAACTACCTGGCAGAAGAGCTGTCTTGCAAAATGCTTGGCTTAATTCTGGACACCAAGCTCAGGAAGCCGGGCTTCAATTTGTCTGGAGGCAAGGTTTGCATGGGAAACTCCGGGTGGATGCACACAATACATTTCCTTTTGGTAGCACTAGCACAGCATGCCGATGCATGTTGCCGCATAATTACCCTTTTTCAAATGTGCCTGGATGGGTGGTTGAGGGTGGCACCCATACATAAATGTTTTTAGCATTGTGGAGTAGAGGGGCACCAATACTTTTGCAAAACTGAGCAGCCAGCCAAGAGAGAGACAGAGGAGGAGACATGAATGTGCAAAGGAAAGGAGGGATCCTGTTCTGTCTGGTGAGTTAAGGTCTCTCTCTCCCCACCACCAATTTCTAGGCACATCTTCATTTAGAAATACTGGGATTGAAGCTGACCTAGAAGTCATAGTCATTGACATGGGAGCCCTGCCTGCCCTGCACTGCAGCCTTGCCCAAACTGGCACTCTTCAGTTTGTTTGAACTACAACTCCCAACATCCCCATGGGCTATGCTGGCTAGGAATGATGGAAGCTGTAGCCCAACACACCTGGTGGGCACCAGGGTGAGCAAGGTGCTCCAGTGAGTGACTGCTGGTTGGGATTACTCCGTGGTTAGCTGAAAGGCATTCTGCACGTGCTCACAGACCATATTTATATCACTCCTACAATTTTACACCTGCTAGAGCACTGGAAAAGATTCCTCAGCTCTTCATCAACCTGAGTGCTGGTTGCCAGGTCTAATTTTAATTCAGGTCTAATTTGAAGTGCTGAGTGCTGGTTGTTGTTGTTCAGTCGTTAAGTCGTGTCCGACTCTTCGTGACCCCATGCGCCATAGCATGCCAGGCCTTCCTGTCCTCCGCTCTCTCCCGGAGTGTGCTCAAGTTCATAGTCATTGCATCGGTGATGCTATCTAGCCATCTCATCCTCTGCCGTCCCCTTCTCCTTTTGCCTTCAATCCTTCCCAGCATCAGGGTCTTTTCCAGTGACTTTTCTCTTCGCATTTCGTGGCCAAAATATTTGAGCTTCAGCTTCAGTATCTGTCCTTCCAATGAGCACTCAGGGTTGATTTCCTTTAGGATGGACTGATTTGACCTCCTTGCAGTCCAGGGGACTCGTAAGAGTCTTCTCCAGCACCACAGTTCGAAAGCATCAATTCTTCGGCGCTCAGCCTTCCTTATAGTCCAGCTCTCACAGCCATACATTACTCCTGGGAAAACCATAGCTTTGATTATGTGGACCTTTGTCAACAAGGTGATGTCTCTGCTATGCTGTCTAGGTTTGCCATAGCTTTCCTCCCAAGGAGCAAACATCTTTTAATTTCATGGCTACACCTACAGTCACTGTCTGCAGTGATCTTGGAGCCCAAGAAAATAAAATCTGTCACTGCTTCCATTTCTTCCCCTTCTATATGCCAGGAAGTGATGGGGCCAGATGCCATGATTTATTTTTTTTAATGTTGAGTTTCAAACCAGCTTTTGCACGCTCCACTTTCACCCAACAAGAGGCTCTTGAGATCCTCTTTGCTTTCTTCCATTAGGGTGGTATCGTCTGCATATCTGAGGTTGTTGATAATTCTCCTGGCAAACTTAATTCCGACCTGTGATTCATCCAACCCGGCGTTTCTCATGATGTACTCTGCATATAAATTAAATAAGCAGGGTGACTATATGCAGCCTTGTCATACTCCTTTCCCAATTTTGAACCAATCGGTTGTTCCATTTTCGGTTCTCACTGTTGCTTCTTGACCCTCGTACAGGTTTCTCAGGAGACAGGTAAGGTGGTCTGGTACTCCCATCTCTTTAAGAATTTGCCACAGTATGTTGTGATCCACACAATCAAAGGCTTTAGCATAGTCAATGAAGCAGAAATAGACATTTTTCTGGAATTCTCTTGCTTTCTCCATGATCCAGCGAATGTTGGCGATTTGATCTCTAGTTCCTCTGCCTCTTTGGAACCCAGCTTGTACTTCCGGTAGTTCTCGGTTCACATACTGCTGAAGCCTAGCTTGTAGGATTTTGAGCATCACCTTGCTGGCATGTGAAATGAGCGCAATTGCACGGTAGTTTGAACACTCTTTGGCATTGCCCTTCTTTGGAATTGGAATGTAAACTGACCTTTTCCAGTCGCCTCTTGTGCTGTTGGAAAAGCGTGTTTGCTATGATCAGCGTGTTCTCTTGGCAAAACTCTATTAGACTTTGTCCTGCTTCATTTTGTACACCAAGGCCATGCCTGCCTGTTATCCCGGTAATTTCTTGACTTCCTACTTTAGCATTCCAATCCCCTATGATGAAGAGGACATCTTTTTTTGGTGTTAGTTCTAGAAGGTGTTGTAGGTCTTCATAGAACCGATCAACCTCAGCTTCTTCGGCCTCAGTGGTTGGGGCATAGACTTGAATTACTGTGATGTTGAATGGTTTGCCTTGGATTCGTACTGAGATCATTCTGTTGTTTTTGAGATTGTACCCCAGTACTGCTTTTCCCACCCTTTAGTTGACTATGAGTGCTACTCCATTTCTTCTAAGGGATTCTTGCCCACAGTAGTAGATATGATGGTCACCTGAATTAAATTCACCCATGCTTGTCCATTTTAGTTCGCTGATTCCCAAGATGTCGATGTTGCCTGAACAGAGAGGGTGTGTGGGTGTGTTTTGTGTCTTAGATCACCCAAAGCAGCAGATCAAGACTCGTGGTCTGTTCAATTTAGCTCAATTTCTTCTCGTTGGGCAATCAATTCCGCTCAGGCAATTATTGAGAAACAGTCTCTACACCAGAGGTGGGGCGTATTTGGGGGCCCAGAATGGCATTCTCTCTCACGCACCATCCACACGACACACTCACCCTCACACCCTTCCCAGCCCTACTTCTCAGCTGATCCATGCACATCAGCTGAGGAGGGTGGGCATTTTCATTCCCATTACAGCAAACCAGCTGGGAAGTTTTGTGGGTTTGTGATTCAGCTCTTGAAAAAGTTTTCGGGGCTTACAATTGTGGTGGTGGTGGGCTTGAGGGAGTAATTCCACACTCCCTCCCTCATGCACCGCTGGCTCATGCTACCAAGGGGCTTGAGCCTTCTCTGTTCAAAGAGAGAGGGTTCCTTTATGCGGATACTCCACTAATTCTTAAAGGTCCTGTTTGGCTTTTAATATTAAAAGGTGTCACGACTACCTGAAATTGTTTGGCTTGGATCCTGATTTACCTATACTTAGAGTAAGACCCACAGAAATCAATGGGACTTAAGCATTGTTTTTAATGGGTTTACTCTGAGTAAATCTGGATCTAACATGTTATGTGGTGTCAGCACATAGAAACATTTTGAGCCTTTCACATTCTTTTTAAGGTGGCTTTGGGATCCCAGAGTCCTGACCCTGGGACCTGAGCGTGCTGCACACTCCCGAGAGGAAACCGATTAATTTACAAAATTATGTTTCTAAACAGCAGCAACTTCAAAACCACATTGCTGATTTGCAAGGTTCACATTGTTTCCACAAAGAATGAAGAGAAAAATGGGCAAGAAGAATTGTATATTTCATTTACGGTGGTGGGAAGAGATACACTGGTGTTTCCATACAGTTGCATCAGCGTCCTCCCAGTGGCTGAGGTGTGACTCACGTTCCATCAGCATAGTGAGCCTTCCGCCATATTCTGTGGCCCCCTCAGCTGGTATATAGGATTGTGCCCTAATTCAGAGGACACGAATTTGTTTTTTAAATTCTTTATTTTACAATAAATTGCAAGAAAGAAATTTCAAGGAAGTAGGATTTTTAAAAAATTAAGGACATTCAGCTGCACTTCTGTCCTTGACTTCCTCTGAACTCTGCTAACGTTAAATGTTAATTTGGATATAATGCCTCATTTTGCGCCACTAATTTCTCACACTGTTTTTTAAAATCCTGAAAGATGCTCCCAGTTGCCAAGGAATTCAATTGGGTTCTTCTGGAATGGGCATGATCTGAAAAGGTCTTGGCACTGAAAGAAATTAAGGAAATGTTTTTAATTTGTTTTTGTTTTTTTACAAGATTAGTTTGTGGAGGGGTAAGGTCTTGGAGAAATATTTTCTAAAGGAGAATTTAATCTAGTGTTTCCCTGGTAGATAAACTATACTGTTTTGTTCTCAATTAAAATCTGAAGGCCCACTCACTTTTATAGCTTTTCTTACTGTCAGTATGTCAAAGCAAGATGTACACATACACACACAAACACATGCACACACATGACACACAGCAGAACCTAGAACAATGTTTCTGATCTTGGCAGAACAGAATTCTGATTAGAAAACAAATTCATAAAGTATAAGGGAGCAATCCTATGGCCGCTAGTCAGTGGCTAGATGGCCATAGGATATCTGGTTTATCTGAGAACCGACCTTCCCCCCGTTTCGCGCTGCCTTGCAGGCAGCATGGAACAGCCCCGAGCTCTGAAGAGGAGAGCAAAACGGCCAAAATGGGGCATTCCGGGGGGTGTTCCAGGGCAGGGAAGGTGGAAAAGCCTGTACGACACATCCTATGTGTCATCCAGCAGCCTCCTCCCGCACTCTGCCTTCCCATGGCTAGACAGCTGACACGGGATGTGAATTAGTAATACAGGTGGCAGTAATGTGGTGGGATTTTTTTAAATATATGCACAGATGTCCAGATGTGTTGGACTACAGCTCCCAGCAACCCCTAGCCAGCCATGGTGCAGAGCAGAAATTTAATTCTTTTTAATATAGACTACCTGTCTATGTTACCTGTAAGGAGAATTAGGGCCTCTGAAATTCTGTCTGTATTGCCACCTGTAAGGTGAGAGACCCAGTTCTCCTTAGGAATACACCTTTATTGTGCCAAAATTGTTATGTCAAAAGGTCATCAGGTTTTCATTCTGCACAACCAGTGCAAGCAGCACTCTAATCTCTACCGTAGAGTACCTGATACTCTGGTCAAACAGCAACCAGGGCATTTCTTTGTAAACCAATGTATAACTCAGACAGCCGATAATATCTTCTGGAGATTGAGTTGCTCACGTTGAAGATCTTGCAGACAATCCAAGTCATCATTTCTTCTTGTCACTTTTGGAAAACGTTGCTGGCAACCACTCCAATTTGGATACATCCTTTTTGCAGGTCCATTCAGCTCCTGTCAAGATCATGGAGTCATCTCACCAGTTGCTCTCATTGTCATTAAGATATGATGCATTTGTTAACATTTACCTCCACCCAGAAATGATTGAGTTTCACTGATGTGTGAAATTATATTTTGTGTCTCTCACTAGTGAAGTATCTGGAGTTTTTAAGGTGACTACAGAAAGGTTAACTCCCCAGTTAATAGGTATCCGGTGTTCCTGGTACCATTCCCCAGCCCTGGTACTTCCTCCTTTATTATACAAGTTGAATGCTTAAGGGCGCAATCCTATGCATGTTTAGACAGAGAAAAGGCCTACAACTCCTAGCATTCCCCAGCCAGCTGGCTGGGGAATGCTAGGAGTTGTACGCCTTTTCTCTGTCTAAACATGCATAGGATTGTTGCACAAAATGCTAGTGTCGCCCCCTGGAGGCTAGTCCAATTTGCCCCAAAAAGGAGAGTCAACTTCAGGCTGGGTCCAACTGGATTTTATTGTTTGCAAACAGTTCGACAGAGGAGCTCACGCTCAAAAGCAGAGTCGACCCTGGGCAACCCCCGTGTTACAGTTTTATCACCTTAGCTTGCATTCCTTAGCCAGCGTGTCACTTTGATTGGTTGCTAGCAGTTTGCTTGGCAACCTTATCTTAGGGTTACTGTCTGCTCATTCCAGGCATGCGCAGCTCTTACAATACTACGTGCTGCTTAAGACACATACAATGGCTTTTAGGTTACATTTTTACTACAATTCCCCCCTCAAAAGGCTTTTCTCAAATTTATACTCTCTTTGGTCCAGCGGTGGACTACGCACTTAAAGGCGCAAACTATTATCGCTGTGGCATTGACTGTTTTCTCTTTTAACTCTGGAAAATCTTTTTAGTATCTCTTCTCTTGACAATACGCACATTTATTGAGCCCCGGTCAGCCCTTTCCTTTTCTCCCCCCCCCCCCCCGGTCGCTTCTGTGCTCTCAAGCCGCGGTTTATATCTCCGCCCATGGTGGCTGCCAGCATTGCCTTTTCCTTTTTTCAGGAATGGCACTCTTTTCATGTGCTCTCATGTGCACCATAGCTCTAAAAACCTCATGATCTGGGGTCTGATAAGGCTAAAGCAGGCGGTGATATTAAGGCTTGCTTCAATTTAAGAAAAGCCTTTTTTAATTTTAATTGTCCACTTCTAGTGGGTAATATTTTTGTTAGAGCTTCATACGGGGGCTTCACCCCTTTTTATGGCTACTATAGCCTCCCTCTTGTAACAGGCACACTTATCTTTTGGCTTGCCTGTTCTGCAGATCATGTTTCAAATTCTCTGTGCCATGCACCAGTTTTAACTCTTTGTCTTCTCTGCAAGTTAGGCTGTTTGTCATTGCTTCGACAGAGACTCACTTGCTTAGATCTTCTTACTAATCTCAACAGCACACATTTGGGATAAGCTTTCTTTCTTTTTAAGCCTTTTTGTCTGCTACTTTCTTCTGCCTTCTTTTATACCTTTTTCATATCATTAAAATCTTACACCATGACTGGAAAACATTTGTTTTGCATCGTAGGGCATGGTGGAGCAGATCTAACAATTATACTGCTCCTCTGACTGCATGGTCAGGGCCTATCAAAATTAAGGGAAGGGCGTTCTCATACATGCAAAGAGTTCCAAGCCACCATTTTTGCATCGGCAACTCCACACTGCATGAGTTTTGGCAGAGTGTCAGGTTTGCCTCTGAGCAAATGGAACGTCAGAACAGTTCAGATTTTGAGAAAGAGCTGGAACACATGGAGCAGGAACTTTCTTAGGCTTCAGAAACACAGCTGGGCTTAGAAGTATCACGGGAGAGTGGGGGACTCTTTCCCTCTCACCTCTTAAGTTAAGAGAATTTGCTGCCCCCCCCTTTAAAGGGAAACTAACTTTCGTAGTTTCTCTTTGAACTTTTTGAAGGCTGTTTCCTTTGTAGTTTGTAAATCTCTAGAAATTTGTATCTGTATGCTTCATTAGGGTAAATGAAATCAAAGCCTTGGAAATCATAGAATAGTAGGGTTGGAAGGGGCTTACAAGGCCATCAAGTCCAACCCCCTGCTCACTGCAGGAATCCAAATCACAGCATCCCTGACAGATGGCTGTTCAGCCTCGTCTCCAGTGTGGGAGAGCCCACCACCTCCCTAGGTAATGGGTTCCATTGTCATATTGCTCTAACAGTTAGGACGTTTCTCCTGATGTTCAGCTAGAATCCAGCTTCCTGTCACTTGAGCCTATTATTCCGTGTCCTGCACTCTGGGATGATCGAGAAGAGATTCTGGCCTTCCTCTGTGGGACAACCTTTTAAGTACTTGAAGAGTGCTATCAGATCTCCTCTCAGTCTTCTCTTCTCAAGGCTAAATACACCCAGTTCTTTCAGTCAAATGCAGCTTTTTATCTGAGTGTTGAAATCACAAATTAAACTGTACACTGAGCTGATCACAAACAAACACACAATTTACAACAACGGGAGTTTAAGGCTATGACAAGCCTCACAGTACTTTTTATGGCAAGTGTTTAACTGTCCAAAGTTCCAGTCCATGTGCAGAGTGCCTCTAACAAAGAAGGCTTTGGGCCATAAAGAAGGGATGCTTTTAACAAAAGCTCTGTGTCTCTTCATCAGTTGGAATGGGGAAGGTGTAACCTTACACCTCTTCTAGATTCCTCCACAGATAAGAACAGAGCAGTGCTGCTCAGCTTTCCAGCTGTGATGCTTTTCTGGTTTTTTTTTACAAATCTCACTCTTTTGTCAGGTCCTCACAGACACCTTCCAGCCTCTCTGCTTGCTAAGACTAAACCAGCCACGGCGAAGGGGGGTTAGGTAAGTCGCCCTTGGCTCTGCTCTGAGTAGGCTGACAGAGATAAGCTCACACAGACCCTGATATTTTAAGAACTTGCTCTGTCTTTGTTTCTTGATTTTGCCACAGTCTTTAAGACGTCAAACAAATCTCTTTCTTCAGAAGTTGCAACGTTTTTCAACTGCTTTTGCTTCTTCTAACCAACTTGGATACGGTGGCAGACAAACTGTCTCTGGAGGGCCCCCTCCCTCCCCCAACAACCTCTCCTCCCAACCTAACAGACCGAATCAGACCGGGGGGAGCTCAGGGCCCCTTGGGCAGGGTCTCCCAGTCTTCAAGCTCCTTCCGTGGGGCTTGAATCGGGGAGAACAGGGGCTTTGGGCTTCACCTCGGAGCATACCATCATGACTACAATATTGAACTTTATATTCAACCTTTTCTCTCCTTCAGTGGATTTTGGTTGGCACTCATCCAAATGCTGATAACCTCACTTTCCCTGAGGCAAATTTATCTCTTACTACTTGATTTAGACACCACCTGGGGTCTCTTGCACCTGTGGTCCTTTGCCAGTAACACATTTACATATTTACACTTCTGTAACTAAGGGGGATTCTTTCCGCACCAATTCAACCAACCATCAATATAGGCGAATTGATCCCATTGCCCATTATTCACCACATTTTTATATGCAGCATTTACAAGATTTACACCAAAGGATCCTATGTTTGGCCAACTAATTCCAAATGCTGGCCATTCCAATTGACAGAGTGTAACCAGCTTGCCTTTCGACATCTTAGTACACGGAGTCTGACAAACCTCAGACGCTTGACTTTGCTAAAGTTCTTTAGCATGCATCCCAAGGGAGTGGCAGAGCTTTCTAAACGGGAGCTACCCGCCCCCATTGTGCCTACCTCTATTTGAAACCATACACGGAGCCTGACAAACCTCCGACACTTACACGGAGTCTCTGACAAACCTCAGACGTTTACACAGAGTCTGACAAACCTCAGACGCTCCGAAGGCAACTCAAACAGAAAGACAGAAGGGAAATCAAGTACTTACTCTGCCCAACACCCTAGTGCTGTCTCTTCAGACCCGTTCAGCCTGGTTGGCTCAATCAATGGAGTCCACGCCTTTAACCTCCTGGGTGTCCCGACCCCCGTTCTCTGGTGCCGTGGCAGACCTCAAAGGCGGTCCGGCGCGCCCCACATGCACCTTTGCCGGTTCTGTCGTTTGACCCCAGGGTGGTCCAAGGGACTCCTGACTGGCTCGCCAGTTTGTTGCACAAAATGCTAGTTTCGCCCCCTGGAGGCTAGTCCAATTTGCCCCAAAGAGGAGAGTCAACTTCAGGCTGGGTCCAACTCGATTTTATTGTTTGCAAACAGTTCGACAAAGGAGCTCACGCTTAAAAGCAGAGTCAACCCTGGGCAACCTCCACGCTACAGTTTTATCACCTCAGCTTGCATTCCTTAGCCAGCGTGTCACTTTGATTGGTTGCTTTCAGTCTGCTTGGCAACCTTATCTTAGGGTTACTGTCTGCTCATTCCAGGCATGCGCAGCTCTTACAATACTACGTGCTGCTTAAGACACATACAATGGCTTTTAGGTTACATCTTTACTACAGGATTGTTCCCTAAATTCTTCTTCTTTTAGGCCTCATCCCGTGGCATGGGTAGGTAAGCCATCGCTGTGAGTAGTGATCTTCCTCTCATTCAAAGCCTCCGGGGGCGGAGGGAGGGGGGTCCTCAAGTTTCAGTGGGAGCTGATATGGGAATTGCCTGAATAATGTCAGAGGCCAGGGAATGTTTGTGTCAATGTTTTCACTTTCTGCCTTAAAATGCCTTGATGTTACACCTAAGCAAGAGCCTCTAAATCTACCTTGAAATTTTGCTTCAGGCCATGAAATCCATTTAGGCCTGTATAGAATAGCATTCCTGATTCCCTTGAAATCCCAGGGATGTTTTGCTTTTAATGGTATGTTTAGCCACAACACATACCCTTAAAAATACACTGTTCTTTTCTTTCTTTTTTGGCAGTTCAGTCACAAATTAACCCAAGAGTGGGCCTTTGAACCCATCATCCATATATTTCTTTTCCCCTCTTGTACAGAAGCTAAAAATGGTGCCCTTGTCCCAGACCCCACAAATGGGGCTGCTGTCAGCCACCTTTTCATCCGCCTTCCATTTCCTGCCACTCTCTTCAAGGAATCGGGGCACGTTGTGTCTCATGGCCAAGCTTTTTGCACTTGGCCTGTCAGGCCATATGCCTCCTGACAGAATCAGCCACATCACATCCCCCTGACTATTTACAATCCTTGTGTGTTCTTTACAAGCATTTGTGAAGGTAATAAGAGCCGCCCATTTACCACAGGTAACTCTGTGCCAAACAAATACCAACTCTTTCAGAAACAAATATTTTCTTCCCAGCAGTGGGTTTGTGTGCGTGTGTATGTGTGGGGAAAATTCCTTCCCCCAGAACAGCAATGCAAAGAGGGCGTTCTCATTTTTTATTTCTCTTTAATTTGCATTTCTATAAGTTTGGGGAATCCATTCCTTATAGAAGTTGGCAAGGACACTCCGTCTTGCTGCAGGCGTCATTTCTCCCCACAAAGGGTTTGCTGCCTGCACACCGAGAAGCCAAGATGGCAAGCAGACTCAGGCTTTTGCTCTCCACTTTGGCCAAGTGTTTGTTTACTCTGGATTGAATAAAAATGCTGGAAAGGCAGCAGTGGTGCAGCTGTCAGCAGGAGGAAAAGGCACTTCAAAAGTCAGCAACCCCTACTGAACTCCTGCTTTGTCTTCGCCACGCCCATATGCCATCTTTCCTTCCAGTCTCATCAGCCACTTCAGGGTTTGCCAGCGTTCCTCAGAAAGCCAGAAGTAAAGTCAAGTAAATGATGTGCAGATCCAGGGCCGGCCCAGGATAAATAGCGCCCTGGGCAAGGAGTGCCTTTGTTGCCCCAACCCCCCGGTCAGCTTTGCAGGGCCACCCAGAGGGCTTCTGGGGCCTGGTGCAGGTGTGATTTTGGATGAAACAGAATGATAGATGTGCTTCATTTTTTCTTTTGTGGGGAAAAGGGAATAGCCAGCGATATTATAAAAGTAGTCTTTAAAATGGTCTTCATATTTTATGTATTTATTTTATTTATTAGCTTTATTAGCCGCCCATCTGGCCAGCTACCCGGCCACTCTAGGCAGCGTACAATACAAATAACAACACAAAATACAACAAATTTACATAATCAACTGAACAAAACAACATTGCTCTAAAAAAAAAACCCAACCCCCTAACCAACCCCAAATGCGCATCTGAGCAGCCAGGTTTTCAAAGCCTGGAGGAAGCTCATCAAAGAGGGGGCATGGTGGAGGTCACAAGGGAGGGAATTCCACAGAGTGGGGGCCACCACAGAAAAGGCCCTATCCCTAGTCCTCACCAGCCTAGCTGTCCTGGCTGATGGGACAGACAGAAGGCCTACTGAGGCCAATCTCTTTGAGTGGAATCCCTGGTGTTGTTGGAGGTGCTCCGTAAGATAGATTGGGCCAGACCCATATAGGGTTTTAAAGGTCAATGCCAACACCTTGAACTGGGCCCAGAAAACAACTGGTAAGTGGTAACCAGTGCAACTCCTTCAGCACTGGAGTGATGTGATCTTCCCGATGTTAATTAGCTGGGCTGTGTCAGGAGGCCCTAGCCGGCCTCTTTCAGTCTACTCCAGTAGCCAACTCCAGACACAGACAAAGGATTCTTTTCAAGGCTTTATTCCTTTTACAACTTAATAACTCTATCACCAGCGAGTAAGCTATGAACAGCAGAGTAATCTATGCCCCGGGTTAGAAACAGTTGGTCCCCGTTTGAACGAGAATCACTTGCAGTCCCTGAACTTATGGGCTAGGGAGAGTCCCTCCCCTTTTCCCTTGGGTCCTCTGGACGCGACCGTTGCTTGCGCGCCAAGTGGGCGCTACACCTCCTTTCCGCGCCCTCCATAGCTTGTCGCTCTCTGCGTCAAGCATCCAGCCAGTCCTCCACCTGCGCTTTTTCACTCCCAGGACTGCTATCTATGTCTGGAATGCCAGTAGGAGGAATCTCTGCCCGCTGCAGGGCCTGGGAGGGAAGAGCGCGCTTCTCTCCCACGGATGGCTGTTCCTCCTCAGAATCAGAACTGCTCTGAGGTTCTATGGGCTCAGTGTCCACCCTGACAGGCTGCCACATTCTGCACCAGCTGCAACTTCCAAACTGCCTTCAAGGGCAACCCCACATACAGTGCATTACAGTAGTCTAGGTGAGAGGAGACCAGGGCATGAACTACTGATGGGAGCAGATGGTTAGGGAGATAGGGGTGCAGCCGCCATATCAGATGGAGTTGATACAGCGCCGTCCAGCTCAGGGCTGACACCTGAGCCTCCATGGACAACTGGGAGTCTAAAATGACCCCCAGACTGTGGATCTGGTCTTTCAGGGGCAGCCACACCCCATTGAACACCAGGTCAACCTCCCCCAACGTCCCCTTGTCTCCCACAAAAAGTACTTCGGTTTTGTCAGGGTTCAGTTTCAGCTTAGTCCTTTCCATCCAGCCACTCATTGACTCCAGACACTTGGACAGGGTTTCTACAGCCAACCTTGGCAAGGATTTAAATGAGAGGCAGAGTTGCGTATCATCTGCATATTGGTGACATTGCTCCCCAAACCTCCTGATGATAGCCCCCAGCAGCTTCACCTAGATGTTAAATGACATTGGGGAGAGAATAGAACCCTGTGGCACCCCGCAAGCAAGCAGCCAAGGGTCCGAAACCTCCTCTCCCTGTGCTACCTTCTGGTACCTGCCAGAGACGAAGGAACGGAACCACTGTAATATGGTATCCCCTATGCCCAACCCCTCCAGGCAGTCCAGGGGGATACTGTGGTCAACAGTACCAAAAGCCACTGAGAGATGGAGGAGAACAAGGAAGGAGCATTCTCCCCTATCCAGAGCTCTCCCCATATCATCCACCATGGCGACTAAGGCCGTTTCTGCCCCATGCCCAGGCCTGAAGCCCGATTGAAATGGATCCAGATAATCGGCTTCTTCCAAGTGTGCCTGCAACTGCAACGCCACCACCCGCTCGATCCCCTTGCCCCCAAATGGCAGATTCGAGACCAGGCGAGAGTTGTTCACGTCTCGGGGACCCAAGGAGGGCTTCTTTAACAGTGGTCTGTTCACAAAGTCGTAATCTTAATATTGAGGAAGGGTGTGTGTGTGTTGTTGTTGTTGTTCTTACAAAACTTGAAGACCTTGAGCACTTTTAAAAAAATAGAATGTGAATGAATACTTTTCATGAAGAAACAAACACACAGGGCTCGGACTGCACCATAGTTCAATCCGCAGTTACGAGCTCTGAAACAGGAGGTGAGACGGCCAGAGCGCCGGTGGCGGACGTCTCGCTCCAAAGACGATCAGACACGGGCTAGAGCTGTATCTTCAGTCTATCATGTGGCGGTGAAGGCAGCAAAAAAGGAATATTATACTGCCCCTATCGCGTCTGCAGAGTGCTGTCCCAGGAGGCTGATCCAAGTGGTCCGGAGCCTGGTTGGTCCTGTGGCTCCAGAACCACTGGAGCATTCTAAGGCCTCCTGTGAGGCCTCGGCAAGGTACTTTGCAGATAAAATTGATCGGATAAGGAGTGTTACTCCGCACGCTGTGGATACAGTTAGTGAGCAAGAGGCGGTCTGTGGCAAACCGGTCTTGTGGGATCGGTTCCAGCTTCTTCCTTCTGTGGAAGTGGACAAGGTGCTTTCATCTGTAAGGCCGACCACCTGCGTCCTTGCTCCTTGCCCATCTTGGCTCATTATGGGCTGCAGAGAGAGACTGGGTGAAGGGATCAGGGCGGTGGTGAATGCCTCCCTTGAGGAGGGAGTGATGCCATAAGCCCTCAAGGAGGCAGTGATAAGACCGCTCTTAAAGAAGCCCTCCTTGGATCCCCAAGTTCTGAACAACTTTCGCCCAGTCTCAAATCTGCCAGTTTGGGGCAAAGTGATTGAGCGGGTGATGGCGATGCAGTTGAAGGCAGACTTGGAAGAAACCGATTATCTAGACCCATTTCAGTCGGGCTTCAGGCTTGGGCATGGGACAGAAAGGGCCTTGGTCGCCTTGGTGGATGATATGAGGAGGGCTCTGGATAGGGGCGAATGCTCCTTCCTTGTTCTCCTCAACCTCTCAGCAGCTTTTGATACCGTTGACCACGGTATCCTCCTGGACCGCCTGGAGGGGTTGGGCATTGGAGACACCGTATTACTGTGGTTCCGGTCCTTCCTCTCCAGCGGGTACCAGAGGGTAGCACTGGGAGAGGAGGTTTCGGACCCGTGGCCACACACTTGTGGGGTGCCACAGGGTTCCATCCACTCCCCGATGCTATTTAACATCTCTGTGAAGCCGCTGGGGCTATCATCAGGAGGTTTGGGGTGCAGTGTCCTTAGTATGGGGATGACATGCTGCTCTACCTCTCGTTTAAATCTTCACAAAGGTTGGCCATAGAATCTCTATCCAAATGTCTGGAGATGGTGAGAGGCTGGATGGGGAGGAATAAGCTGAAGCTGAACCCTGACAAGACTGAGGTACTTTTGGTGGGAGACAAGAGGAGGCTGGGGGATGTTGACCTGGTGTTCAATGGGGTACGGCTACCCTTGAAAGACCAGGTCCGCAGCCTGGGGGTCATTTTGGACTCCCAGCTGTCCATGGAGGCTCAGGTGTCAGCTGTGAGCTGGACAGCGCTGTATCAACCCCATCTGATACGGCCGCTGCGCCCCTTCCTTCCCAACCATCTGCTCCCATCGGTAGTACATGCCCTGGTCTCGTCTCGTTTAGACTACTGTAATGTGCTCTTCCATCCCAAAGAAAAAGAAATGCAAGAAAGCAAAGTGGCTGTCTGAGGAGGCTTTACAAGTAGCTGAGGAAAGAAGGGAAGCGAAAAGCAAGGGAGAAAGGGGAAGATATACCCAACTGAATGCAGAGTTCCAGAGAATAGCAAGGAGAGACAAGATTAAATGAACAATGCAAAGAAATCGAGGAAAACAACAGAATGGGAAAGACTAGAGATCTCTTCAAGAAAATCGGAGATATCAAAGGAACATTTTTTGTGCAAAGACGGGCATGATAAAGGACAAAGAAGGCAGGGACCTAACAGAAGCAGATGAGATTAAGAAGAGATGGAAAGAATACACAGAAGAACTATCCAGGAAAGATCTTAATGTCCCTGATAGCCATGATAGTGCGGTCACTGAACTTGAGCCAGACATCCTAGAGAGTGAAGTCAAGTGGGCCTCAGGAAGCATTACTAACAACAAAGCTAGCGGAGATGACAGTATTCCAGCTGAGCTATTTAAAATCCTAAAAGATCATGCTGTTAAAGTGCTGCACTCAATATGCCAACAAATTTGGAACACTCAACAGTGGCCACAAGGCTGGAAAAGGTCAGTTTACATTCCAATTCCAAAGAAGGGCAACGCCAAAGAGTGTTCAAACTATCGTACAACTGTGCTCATTTCACATGCCAGCAAGGTGATGCTCAAAATCCTACAAGCTAGGCTTCAGCCGTATGTGAACGGAGAACTACCGGAAGTACAAGCTGGGTTTCGAAGAGGCAGAGGAACTAGAGATCAAATCGCCAACATTCACTGGATTATGGAGAAAGCAAGAGAATTCCAGAAAAACGTCCATTTCTGCTTCATTGACTACGCTAAAGCCTTTGATTGTGTGGATCACAACAAACTCTGGCAAATTCTTAAAGAGATGGGAGTACCAGACCACCTTACCTGTCTCCTGAGAAACCTGTACAAGTGTCAAGAAGCAACAGTGAGGACCGGAAATGGAACAACCGATTGGTTCAAAATTGGGAAAGGAGTACGACAAGGCTGCATATTGTTGCCCTGCTTATTTAACTGATATGCAGAGTACATCATGAGAAACGCCGGGTTGGATGACTCACAGGTCGGAATTAAGATTGCCGGGAGAATTATCAACAACCTCAGATACGCAGACAATACCACCCTAATGCCAGAAAGCGAAGAGGATCTAAAGAGCCTCTTGTTGAGGGTGAAAGTGGAGAGTGCAAAAGCTGGTTTGAAACTCAACATTAAAAAAAATAAATCATGGCATCTGGCCCCATCACTTCCTGGCATATAGAAGGGGAAGAAATGGAAGCAGTGACAGATTTTATTTTCTTGGGCTCCAAGATCACTGCAGATGGTGACTGTAGCCATGAAATTAAAAGACGCTTGCTCCTTGGGAGGAAAGCTATGGCAAACCTAGACAGCATAGTAAGAAGCAGAGACATCACCTTGCCGACAAAGGTCCATATAATCAAAGCTATGGTTTTCCCAGTAGCAACGTATGGCTGTGAGAGCTGGACTATAATGAAGGCTGAGCGCCGAAGAATTGTTGCTTTAAAACTGTGGTGTTGGAGAAGACTCTTATGAGCCCACTGGACTGCAAGGAGGTCAAATCAGTCCATCCTAAAGGAAATCAACCCTGAGTGCTCATTGGAAGGACAGATACTGAAGCTGAAGCTCCAATATTTTGGCCACCTAATGCGAAGAGAAAAGTCACTGGAAAAGACCCTGATGCTGGGAAAGACTGAAGGCAAAAGGAGAAGGGGACGGCAGAGAATGAGATGGCTAGATACCATCACTGATGCAATGAATATGGACTTGAGCACGCTCCGGGAGAGAGCGCAGGACAGGAAGGCCTGGCGTGCTATGGTCCATGGGGTAGGGATGGCGGAGAATTTCTCCCCGAAACTTCGGGGGGCCGAGCGCCAACGTGTTCGGCCCCCCGAACAAGTTTCGGGGAGAAATCCTCCGCACACACCCCGCCCCCGCCCCCCCCCGGGACGGGACTTACCTTCGCCGAATGTCCCTCCCGGTGGCTGGTCCGGCCGGCGGTTCGGCGGGTGTTCGAGCGAGGTGGGAGCAGCAGCCGGTCTTTCGACCGGCTGCCACCGCCGCCATTGCAATGAAAGAAAAAAAAAAAACGCCCCCTGATAGGCTACGTGACGATTCACGTAGCCTATCACGGCTAGATTTGCAAAGTCAGCCGTGATAGGCTACGTCAATCGTCACATAGCCTATCACGGGTGACTTAAAAAAAAAAAAAAGAGTGTACGGATAATGGCGGCCCCCATAGGGAGCCGCCATTCCCGTTCCTTATTTGGTCGCTGTAGTCTACGTAAATGTTTACGTAGGCTACGGCGAAAATAAAGGCAACGCTATTTTCGTTGCCCTTATTTTTGCCGTAGTTTACGTAAACATTTACGTAGACTACAGCGACTAAATAAGGAACGCGAATGGCGGCTCCCTATGGGGGCCGCCATTCGCGTACGCGCTTTTTTTTTTAAAAAAAGTCACCCGTGATAGGCTACGTGATGATTGACGTAGCCTATCACGGCTGACTTTGCAGATCTAGCCGTGATAGGCTACGTGAATCGTCACGTAGCCTATCAGGGGGCGGGTTTTTTTTACTTTCGCGTTCGCGGCCGGGCGAGGCGGGAAGCCTCCTCCCCGGCCAGAATTTCGGCCGGGCGAGGCGGGAAGCCTCCCCCCAGGCCTGAATTTCGGCCGGGCCGAGGCGGGAAGCCTCCCCCCCCGGCCTGAACTTCGCGGGGGGACCAGTGAAGTGCCTCCCCCCCACCGCGAACAGCCTTCGACGACAGGTAAGTGACTTTCGTCCACCCCTACCATGGGGTCACGAAGAGTCGGACACAACTTAACAACTGAGCAACAACAATGCGCTCTACGTGGGGTTACCCTTGAAGATGGTTCGGAAGCTGCAGCTCTTACAGAACGTGGCGGCTCGCCTGATTAAAGGCAGCTGCCTGCAAGATCACATCACTCCAGTGCTGATGGAGTTGCACTGGTTACCAGTTGTTTTCTGGGCCAAATTCAAGGTGTTGGTTTTGACCTTTAAAACCTATATGATTCTGGCCCAGCCTATCTCAAGGAGTGCCTCCAGCAACACCAGACAGGCCGCGCAACAAGATCAGCCTCGGATGGCCTTCTCTCTGTCCCATCAGCCAGGACAGCTAGACTGGTAGGGACGAGGGAGAGGGCCTTTTCTGTGGTGGCCCCCACTCTCTGGAACTCCCTCCCTAAGGAACTCCATCATGCCCCCTCTTTAATGAGCTTCCATCGTGCATTAAAAAGTGGTTGTTCAGGCAGGCATTTGGGGTGGGTTAGGGTATTTTAGAAAATGTTTTTATTGTAGAATTTTATTGTTTTAAACTGTTTTATTATATGTTGTACATCGCCCAGAATGGCTGGGTGACCAGCCAGATGGACGATTAATAAATTTAATAAATAAATAATAATAAATAATAATAAGGCCTCTCTGGCTGATTTTTATGTCTTGTGCTTCTTTTTCAGAGAGTTCTCTTCTGCCTGTCCTCTGTTTCACACTGGCCTTTTGCCCTGGAAACTGCACCTATGCGTTACTCAACGCAGAGCTGAAAGATGGTAATGTTGTCAAGCTGCCTATTCATCTTGGTAAATGATTACTTAGTGCTTGGAAAATACTAGGAAAAGTGATTGTGGCACACTGACTTTCTGAATGTATCCATGCTGCCCCTTCCCTTGTTATCCTGTTGGCTAAGTGCAGCTAGGGTGCTTCTAATCTGGACAAAGCCTGTATCATGCCATCACCCTGCATCGAGGAGAAAAAGATGGAACAGCTACCAAGGCCTTCTTATTGGTAGCACTTGGAGCCTCGTGTCTGGATCTGGGAGCCCTCCTCACTGAATGAAATTATTTGAGAGGCATTTCTTCCCCGCACAATAAGCCTGTGTAGACATGCCACATCACATGTATTAGAATATACAGGGTGTGACATTGTTTAGGGCATGATACATGATATACTAGCCACAAAACCTCAAATCTGGCCGGGTACCAAATAGGCAGCCAGTGCAGTTCTTTCAGCACAGGTCACTTCACTCAACAACCTAGCCAAGGCATTCTGCAGCTTCCAGACCAGACTTAAGGGCAGCCCCACATAGAGTGCACTGTGATCATCCAACTTAGAGGTTACCAGTGCCTGGACCACTGTGACTGAACTATCCTGGTCCAAGAACTGCCACAGCTGGCGTACCAGATGAAGCTTTGAGTCACTGAGGCCACCTCTAGTGACAAAGATGGATCCAGAAGTACTCCCAGATCCTTCAGAGGGAGTGCAGCCCCATCCAGAAGAGGTCACCTCCCTGTTTCAGTCACCCACAAGGCCTCCATCTTGCCAAAATTCAAGTGCAATAATGATTATGTGCCTGGTTTTCATTTGCACTCACAGTAGCCAGGTTACTGAGCGTGCTGAGTTACCCCTAGAACAAGGGGGTTCTTTTATAAGCATTTTCAACTCCCCATAATCACCCAGATCCTTTTTGATTCATTTATAAGAGTTGTTCTAGCAGCCTGAGAATCACTAGATGGTGGTCGCTGATGGTAAATGCCTTATATGTAGTTCTGAGTGTCCCTGCACTGTAGCAATGATAAGAGAAGGAGAAGCAAGAACGGCTGGTGACAATGGTGGTGAGAAAGTGGACTCACTTCAGGAGGGGGCCATTGAGGGTGCCTTCCCTCAGGGTCCTCAGAAACTTGGAGCTGGCACTGCCTGTTCTCATAACAATGCCAGAACCCAGGATTATCCACTTGTAAGGCCCCAGGCCTGTAAGCAAGCTAACATTAGTTGAGAGAGGCTTAGACATCCATAATGCTCTCTGCTTTGGTCCATCATTAGTGCAGTTTTCTTGCAAGGTGGGCCTCTTGGCTTGTAAGATGAGTCAAAGGTTGATGTGGCCACCTCAGCACATTCCATGCTAACGAGCTCTGGGACCGTTTATCTTATCAGAGTCTCGGATGTGCCTGGGAAGTGAAGCTCTGTTTGTCTTAAAGCTACAGGTGTCTGTGCTGGGAACGAAGCACTGTTAGGCGATGCTGGGAAAGTTGCAGGTGAACGCTAATTAACGCTTGCTGCTGTCATGCTGCCTCACTGCTGGCATGTATGGTATAAAACCCATCTTGCACCACAGCTCTTTGTTCAGAGAAGCAGTCTGATCCAATCACTGGGTATGCCTGTGTGCTGTAAGTACTCAATAAAGTCTCCTCGTAAGCAAACCTGGATCTGGCTTATCGCTTTCTTTCACTTTCTGGATCTGGCTTATCACTGAGCTTTCTCGGCACCTCCAAACCTTAGCAGCCCATGGCCGGGGCATGCACCAATGAAACTGGCCGGAAGCAGATTCAAGACGGCAAAAGAAAGTACCTCATACATTGCATAGCTAATGTGTGGCATTTGCCACCTCAGGATGTGGTGATAGCCATTAACTTAATTGATTTTAAAAGGGAATTAGATGATTTTAAAAGGCTACTATTACCCTCATGTGCTGCTGGTGGGCTTCCCAGAAGCATGTGGTTGGCCAGTGTGGCTAACAGGGAGCTGGCCTAGATAGACCCTTCCTCTTCTAACACTCTTCATCTGTGCAGACCCTTCATTTTCCTTTAAGCATTAAAGACACAAACCACTGGATGTGAAGATACGACATCTGAACTCATTTAAGGGTAAGGTTTTCCCCTGCACGCCTCTGCCTGAAGAATGCTTGCAAAAGACTAGAGTTTGGCAAACGACATGTCATTCCCCACCCTGTTCCCTCTCTGCCTCTCAAGGAGACAGTGGTGTCATCTGAGCAGAACTTTGGGGCTGATGCCCAGGGCCTCACTCAGCAGAACCATCCGGAGAGCCCTCAAGCACAGCAGGGCTGGCTTCCCACTATTTGTAGTAAGTGGATACATTACCATCTAAAGGGGGGGGATCCTTCTAAAACCACTAAGTCCAGAGTCTAAAATTACCTTACTGCACTACTGCCAGGAGATGGAACCACAAAGGCGGCTGCCGGCTTCAGCACTGCCACCTGATGCGATCCCCAAGACCGTTTCTAATTTGCCCTTTCTCATCCAGTGTGACCAGATGCGAGAAGGAAGGTAATATGTTTTTCTCTGGCATGGGATTAGCAGTCCATGAATCATAAATTGGCACATCACTCAGCATCCTATACAATCTTAGCTTTTTGTTTGGTTTGTTATGGGTCCTTCAGGGTTGTTTATTTAATGTAGGCCTTGGTACAAGCTTTGTAGATCCAGGTGATGATGACGGAAGCTGTTTTGTTACCCATTTGATCTGTTTAGTCCATGACTAATGAAGTTTGTTTCCTTGGGGGGTATTTCCTTTGCTTGGACAAGGAATAAATGCATGTTAGCCAAACTTCTAATAGCCGAGACACATTATTTAAAAAAAAAAAGTTTATTCAGAGTAAGAACTGTTAGATAAAAGTTCTTGCTTCTGGTTGAAAGAAAGGATGCCAGGCAGGCAGCAGTGGATCCAACACTATTTTATTAGTCGTTTTGCAAAACGGGTGCAGAGCAGTCTGGACCCCGAGCTAAGCATGCACAAGTCTTTTATAACCCCCCCTCTTTACAATTTTCTGTTAGCCACAAGACATGCCAACTGAGCCGTTAGCTGACTCATTAGAGCATGACTGTGTCAACATGTTTATTTCTGATTATGCGTACGCGACTGTCTCGCCAGCCACTTATGGCTTCCCCTTTTCTAACAATTCCCTCCTTTAAGTCTTTACTCAAGTCTTAAAGTGGAGTTTCTTTGTCTGCGCGGTAAAGCAAAAGCATTTGTTTTGACAGGGTGGTCTCAATTAACCACTGGGATTTATAAACAAGAGGCGATTGTAGCTCCTGGGTGGTTTCTTCACCTGTGTCCCTGGCAGCTTCCAGGGGGGTGCCAGGGAGCAGAGGGCTGTTGCCCGTGTCCTCCTGTTCTTTCCAGGTGACAGGAGGAGACAGGGGCCATCTAAATGGCTTCAACCGACTGCAATGTGTCCATTTGCTAGAACCTACAAGCTTCACACATGAATGGCTGGTTGGTCCCACCAGGTGGGGCCCTTCCCACCCTTCTTTTAGAGCTTCTTTATTCCACTTTTTCAACAACACTTCATCTCCCGGCTGGAAGAGATGGATGGGTGCATCTAGCGGCAACCTCTGGAACGGGACGGAGTAAGCTCGTAGCTGTGAAAGAATGGACTGTAGAGAAGTCAACTGGCCCCTCAACATCTGATCCCCCATTTCCCACTTGACCTCTTCCCTCCTTCTGCAGTGTACCTGGGGCGGGAATCTAAACATTAGCTCAAAGGGGGACAACTTTATGTCTTTTCTTGGCATCCTTTGAAGCTTTGTTAGAGCTATTGGCAAAGCCTTAACCCAAGTAAGCTTTACCCCTTGCTGGAGCTTGGTTAGGGTCTCCTTGAGACTCCGATTAGTTCTTTCAACCTGTCCACTCGCCTGGGGTCTCCAGGGGCAATGTAAGTGCCACTCTACCCCCAGAGCTCGTTCCAGTCCCTGCGTAACAGCTGAGGTGAAATGTGAGCCCTGGTCGGACTCTACAACCTCAGGCAGGGAGAACAGGGGCACCACCTCCTGTAACAACTTAGCAACTACAGTTTTTGCTTGACAGTTTCTGCATGGGAATGCTTCTACCCACCCCGTCATTTGACACACTATTACAAGCAAGTATCTGTAACCCCTACACGGTGGCATTTCAGCAAAATCAATCTGCACCCTCTGGAAGAGATAATACGCCCATGGTCGCTCTCCCCTTGGTGGAGGGGGTGCCCTGGGGGAATTAATTTCCTGGCAAACCTCACATGTTGCTGCTAATGGATGGGCACGTACAGTTAGGCCAGGAGAGATGAACAGCCTCTTGCAATAGTCAGTCATAGCTGATGTCCCAGGATGTCTAAGAGAGTGATGCACTTGTTCTAAGATAGCTCCCTGCAGGGTCTGCGGTAGGAGCAGTCTCCCATCTGTCAGCTGGATCCATCTGTCGCCACGGGGACTTACTCTGTGTTCTTGCACCATCTGTAACTTGGAAGGGGAGTATGTGGGGGGGCTCGTCTCTTCTGGGTAAGATGAGAAATGTCCCTTGGATTCTTTCCTTGGCTGCCCTCTTTGCGGCTTCATCTGCCCTTAAGCAACTCGGCCAGCCTCTTGCCACGACATCAAGGACCTTGGAGTAATATCCCACCAGCCTCCAGGAGGGGCCCTTTCGCTGGCAAAGTACTCTCGAGGCTACGCCTTTATTCTCATGCACATAGAGTCTAAATGGTCAACTGGGATTTGGTATGGCTAGGGCAGGTGGCGACACAAGGGCAGCTTTGAGACTGAGGAAAGACTTATTCATCTCTTTAGTCCATTTCCATTTATCTAATTTATCTTTTTGCAGCACCTCATACAGCGGCCGCGCCGTCTCCCTATAGTTTGCTATCCATAACTGGAAGAATCTAGTCAACCCCAGATAGGCCCTTAATTTGCGGGGGGACACAGGGACAGGGGTGTCAGGATGACTTTGACTCTTTCCCGCCCCAGGCTCCGGGTCCCCTTAGTTAGGTGATAGCCCAGGAATTTTACAGTTGGTTGGGCCAGCTGCACCTTTTCCCTTGACACTTTATAGCCCCCCCCCCCTCGCTAAATGGTTAAGGAGAGAGACTATTCCGTTTAGGCACTTGCTTTTGGTCTTGCCTGAAATTAGGAGGTCGTCACAGTACTGGAGGAGATGCACCTCAGGGTGTTGGTGGACCCAAGGCTCCAGGTCCTTTTGGAGTTGCTGACCAAAAACGACTGGTGAAAGGTTGAGCCCCTGAGGGATTACTGTCCATGTTAATTGAACCTTTGATTCACCCTCCGGGCTCTCCCACTCGAAGGCGAACAAGGGCCTTGAATCGGGGTGGAGTGGGATGCTGAAGAAGGCGTCTTTTAGGTCTATGACAGTGAACCATGCATGGTCTTCTGGAATTCTTACAAGAAGGGTGTGTTGTAGGGGGACATTGTCTCGGTGAGTCGGCCCTCCTCTCGGAGCTTTATTATTACTGGTTGTAGGCCCAGCTTCCCTTGGCGGGAGAGGGGATACTTGCTTTACATGAACTGGTTTGGCTCCCTTGCAATCCTATGCCCATTTACCTCGGAATAAGTCCCATTGAATTCAGTGGAACTTAATTCTGAGTAAACAAAACAAAAAATATACTGGTCATGATTTTTCACAGTTTTATTTGGTAATTTTCTCCACTGCCTTTAAATGTCTATTACCTTTAAATGTTTATATGCTGATGTGATTCAGAACCAGTGTCCTGTTCTCATGCAAACAATCTTAATTTGAATGGTTTATCAGTGCATTTCTCCTACATATTTTTCTCAAGAATGTGATTTTCTCCTTTTTTTTCTTCACAGGTTGAAATGTTTCTCCTTGGGTATTCTCTTGAAGTAAAGATAATAGTTTACAGATTGTGTAAGTTTAATACAGGAGATTTTCAAGAAAGCTGTGTGGAGAAGGGCTGGAGGGACTGGCATGAAGTCTCCCTTCTTACTGAAGATGACCGTCACTATCACATCCCTGTTATCAGAAGATAAAAACTAATTTCTGGTGATGCTGGCAGAACTATCTGACATCAGTTCCCCTACTGAAGAGCAGTGCAATATTCAAACAGTGAATACAGTGCTGGGCTTAAAACTTGGGAAATGCAGCTCAACTATAAATCCTCACTCAGCTTTAAAGCCCATTAGGTGGCCATGAGCCACACCATCTCATAGCTTAATCTCCCTCACAGTTTCATTGTGAGGGTAAAATAAAGCAATTCAACCCCCATGTATGCCACCCTCAAGCTCTCACCTGCAGTGTGCTTAAGGATAAACATGTTTGGTAGTGGTACAAACTGGGTATTAGTGCCAATTCACACAATAAAGTTTTTGTATACTTCTAAGATCTCCTCATGAACTTGAGCACGCTCCGGGAGAGAGCGCAGGACAGGAAGGCCTGGCGTGCTATGGTCCATGGGGTCACGAAGAGTCGGACACGACTGAACGACTGAACAAAGATCTCCTCACGTTAGGTATATCAGCACCACAGACTTGTAAACTAATAGTCATTCCCTTTCTCTAAAGAGCTGTAGTTCTGTGAGAGAGGTGGCCTAGGAATCTCTTAACAGAATTCTCAGCAGCACCATCACCAAATGACAATTTTGCAGAATTCTTTGGGAGAAGCCATGATGTGGAATTTTTATATAACTGCTATAAGTTGGATGTGTAGATATGTACACCCTTTGAGATGGTAGTCAAATGTCTATGGATGCCTCACTTTTGTTTATATACTCTCCAGTGCAGCCTGTTAACCTCTGTTGAATAACCAGAGGCTATGATGCCCTAACCTCAAGAATAAAAACTGAGGCCTTGTATGCATGACTGTAGCAGGCAAAGGTTTCCTTGTATATCAGGTCCTTGAGGAACCTCAAAGTGTTCTTTGATATCACTGATTTGTTTTGCAAAAGAGACCCTTTTTGCAATAGAGACCATACATCACATGGGGGAAAATCAGGGTTTGTCAATGAATGTAAAGCCAGTCACGTGTCCCTGGTCAATATGTTTGATATGTGGCCTATGAGCACGTATTTCATCACATTCACATTGTACACTCTGGGTTGGATCCCACCCTCAGGCAAATGGAAGTCTGCTTGTTCAGTGGGACTTCCCTGTCCTCTCCCGCCTCCTGCAGCCCCTTCCACCCCTAAATCTGCTCCAGAGGGTCCCACAACCATCCAAGGCAGATTTAGGGGGGCTGCAGGGGGATAGGGGAAATCTATTCCACCAATGGTTCCCTTCTACTGGTGGAATGACACCATTGGATGCAACCCTCTGTTGTGAAATGGTCTGAAGATTACAATTACTTTGGTCCAACTCTGCTTAAAAAAAATGACAGATGCTGGGTTGCCATCCCACAGGGAAGAGGCTGTGAAGAGCCATTTGTATGGCCCACCCTAAGCACATAATTACATAAATACCTGTTGCCTGCAGCTGACCCAGAATATCATCTGATCAGCTACATTCTTATTACAAGGATTGTCATGCGGCTGCAGTTCTGAAGAGGAGATTTCAGTAAATTCGCTGTAGTAATCAGAACTGAAAGCATTGCTGTTGGCTGACCATAACCAGGGCTGTGTATAGGCTCCAAAATCTGAACCAAGAAAAGTAGAACCCTGCGGCCTGCAAATGTGTAATTCCACAGTTTATACTGTTTTGGATATGTTTGAGTTTTTTGGTTTTGCCTGTCCCTGGAAGAGCAAAAATTGCCATTTTGACTTTTGAGATTTCAACAGGCATTGCATACACCCTTTCAGGCATATGGTCATAGCCATAAGCACTGGAAACCTGCTCTTTATTTAAAAGCAAAAAAGCTGAGATTCCTACAATACTGAGTTTTGTGAGCAGAGCCATGTTCTACACTGTATGCACTCAGGTGGAATCATAGCATATGCACAGCCCTATCTTCTTTTTAGAAAGAGTAATTGTGGCTGTTTTAAAGTAATGAATATATTTCTCTTTCAATGTGTTAAAAACCAACATTCTGTAACTTGCCCTTTTTGTGAACATTTTTATCGTCTGGTTTTATAATATTTAGCAGATTCCAAACTGATTCATTTCTTCTCTTGCATTTTTGAAGAGCACTTGTAAATCACTCAAGATCTTTGTAATAATGTTGTCTAATCTTCCTAAGAATGGATCATATTAAGCACTGTGTGCTTTTGAAGACAGAGACTGAACACATTTCTGTTGTAAAATATTTTTGTCTTTCTTCAAGTTCCTGTGTGTGTGTGTGTGTGTGTGCGCGCGCGTGCGTGCGCTGAAGACCAAAATGAGTCATAAAGTGCTATAATCAGGTTCTGAAAGTTGTGTTGATTTTGATTTCTTTTGTAACTGACAGACTTCCCCCATTTGCTTTTTACCACTCTCTATTTGCTTAAATACATGTATTTAAACATGAAGGGAGGAATTCCTGAGAGGAATTTTGTACAGTGCTGCCGACTTGGCACGAGAGGCCCCTCCGACCCCGGCCCAAACTAGAGGATTGACTCTGTTTTCTATTAAGCACCAGTCTTCATTTCCCTCTGGGGTGGGCTCCTCTGCGACCTTTAAAAGGGCCATTTGATAGTTACTGCTCTGTTGCTTGGGGAGCCGTACTTCCATCCTTCCATCAGAAGTGAAAGCAATCTCAATTTGGAGCTTAGTCAATAAGTCCCTTCTTAACAATGCCACAGGAGGGGGTACAGACAAACGCATGTTCTAGGTGTGTTTTCCCAACCTTGGTGAGCAAGGGACGAGAAAGGGGCACTCGGGTTGCCCTTTCCTCAACCCCCATTATGGTGGTGGATCCCCCACTTCCCGTTGGTGGTTGGCTAAGGGGGAGGATGGACAGGGCGGCCCCTGTATCTACAAGGGCATTGTAGGAGCGGCCCCCAACTTTAATTTTGACCATGGGGTCCCGTCTTGCCTCAGAGATGGTTAAGAGGGGGCCGGGCCCCAGTCTGTCCTAGTCTCTTTCTTGTTCATGCAAAATCCTTTCTGCCCCCCCCCCCTGCACCCTCCTCTCTCTTTTTGCTTCAAGGCTTCACAGTCACGCTTCCAGTGCCCAATTTTCTTACAGAAGGCACAGTGGTCTCTTCTTAGGGAGGACCCCTTCCTCCCTCCTTTTCCTCTCTTCTTAGCTCCTCCTTTGTCAGGTCTGAGAACTGCAGCGAGGAGCTTTGCTTGCCTCTTGTCTTTCATAAACTTTCTGAGCTACCTCTACTAAAACACCTAGGTCAGCCACCAATCCTCCCTCAACCTTCTGCAACTTCTTTCTGATGTCTTGGCAACTATTTCCCATGAACTGAGTTGTGAGAATCCTTAAATTATTTGGGTCATTCAAGTCAATATCAGTGTGCGAAAGTGTGATTAAATAGATGAAAATGCCCCTCTGTGCCTCTGTAACTGCGTAGCTGCGAAGGGATGGGGAGAGCAAAGGGGTGTCACAGAGTGGCGCAGGCACTACACACGCCTACAGCATGCCCACTGCAAAATGCGAAGTCGGTTCGGGGAAGGAACAGGCGGCCTGCAGCAAGCCAAAAAATGAAAATCGCAGTAAAACGACTCCTCGGAACTCCGCATTTTCCAGGTGAAAACCACGGATGGCTGCAAAGTCGCTACTGCATCATCTACCATGTGGGACCATGGCTTGAGCCTGCCCTGGAGTAGGGGTGGACGAAAGTCACTTACCTTTCCTCGAAGGACGTTCGCGGTGGGGGGGAGGCTCTTCGCTGATCCCCCCGCGAAGTTCCGTCTGGGGGGGGAGGCTTCCCGCCTTGGCTCGGCCGAAATTCAGGCCGGGGGGAAGGCTTCCCGCCTCGGCCCGGCCAAAATTCAGGCCAGGGAGGAGGCTTCCCGCCTCGCCCGGCCGCGAACGCGAAAGTTAAAAAAAAAAAAAAACGCCCCCTGATAGGCTACGTGACGATTCACGTAGCCTATCACGGCTAGATCTGCAAAGTCAGCCGTGATAGGCTACGTCAATTGTCACGTAGCCTATCACGGGTGACTTAAAAAAAAAAAAAAAACGCGTACGCTAATGGCGGCCCCCATAGGGAGCCGCCATTCGCGTTCCTTATTTAGTCGCTGTAGTCTATGTAAATGTTTACGTAGACTATGGCGAAAATAAGGGCAACGCAAATAGCGTTGCCCTTATTTTCGCCGTAGTCTACGTAAATCTTTACGTAGACTACAGCGACCAAATAAGGAACGGGAATGACGGCTCCCTATGGGGGCCGCCATTAGCGTACGCGCTTTTTTTTTTTTTTAAGTCACCCGTGATAGGCTACGTGACGATTGACGTAGCCTATCACGGCTGACTTTGCAAATCTAGCTGTGATAGGCTACGTGAATCGTCATGTAGCCTATCAGGGGGCGTTTTTTTTTTTTTCTTTCATTGCAATGGCGGCGGCGGCAGCCGGTCGAAAGACCGGCTGCTGCTCCCACCTCGCTCGAACACCCGCCGAACCGCCGGCCGGACCAGCCACCGGGAGGGACATTCGGTGAAGGTAAGTCCCGTCCCGGGGGGGTGTGCGGGGGGCGGGGGGGTTCGGAGGATTTCTCCCCGAAACTTGTTCGGGGGGCCGAACACGTTGGCGCTCGGCCCCCCGAAGTTTCGGGGAGAAATTCTCCGCCAACCCTACCCTGGAGTAAAGGCCGGGTGTAAATGGGGCCCTGCACATTTTATATCCTCTACTGTGGCGATGTTCCTCTTTTTTGGCGACGCGTAAGTGGCCACCCTGGCACTGCTGGATGGGAAGGTCAATTTAGCTCAGCATCCTGTAGTCAGCAGATGCTTCTAGGAACCCCACAATCAGGGCAAGAAGGAAACAGCAACCCCCTCCCCTTGTTTATGTGCCCACAAGATTGTGATACTCAGCAGTACACTACCTCTGAAGGGGGAGGTTCCATTTGGCTTCCTCCTCCTCCACAAATGGATCAGATCCCTTTAAAAGTAGGGGTGTGCGAAACACCCTGTTCTGGCCAGCAGTCCGCGGGGGGGGGGAGGTGATCCGTCCCTCCCCCCCAGAATCCTCTGCTATGCCAGCCACCATTTGCGTCCCTGCCAAGCCGTGATAGGCTACGTAAGTATCTACGTAGACTATCACGGCAAAAGGCAGGGATGCAAATCCCAAGCCATCTCCAGAAGACGACCCGGAGCTGCCAGAGCCACCGCCGCCAGATAGGTCCATTCTGGGGGGGATTTCGGGGGTGGCGGGGGGTGTAGTCCGTTCCGCCACAGACTCACTGGAGTCCGTGGCCGAATTCTCCAACATCCCTATTTAAAAGCTATCTAAGCCAGTCGCCATCACATCTTGTGGCAGCAAATCCCACAGTCCCTTTGGAGGCCAGGCATTTCTGCTACAACTCTGCACTGGCACTCATCAGTGCAGAGATATGGCAGGATGAACTGCCTACAGCAAGCAAGACCTAGAGCTGTACATCATGGGGACAGACCGGGTGTCACCAGCTAGTATCTTTGGGTACCTGACAGGGGCCACTGCTGATGCCTACAGGGGCCCACACCAAAGAGATGCTGGCCAGAACCTCCATGCCAAACCCCCAACAGCAGCCATCTCGTTTTCCCCAGAAATGCCCTGCCCCAGAAGACCAGCCTCTAATAGCAGCAAAGGGCCAAAACCCAGCTTGTGATAAACTCCCTTGCTGATGATCCCTCACAGAAGGTACGTTAACATCTCTGCATTCCTAAAGAGATCCAAATGCTTCCCAACCTTGGGAGAGCTGGACCCTCACAGAGCTTGCCGCTGTTATTATATACACACCTCCAGCTCTATTAATCCACCTCTTAGTGTGGTTGTCCTCAGCAGTCTTTGAAGAAACAACACTTGCCTGGCCATTCTCACCCACAGGACTTCTTGCCTTTTCTCCACCCCCTGTCCACCCCGCTTATCTCACTCATGCCATTTCTATCTCAGTCACTGTAGCTCAGGCCCACTGGCCATACGAGGCATCCTCCTGGAACAGTCTTCAGGGAGATCAAGAAGCCCAGCTGTCCCACTCTAAACTAGGGATGTACGAAACCCTTACTTGGCTCCACACCGGGGCATCTGCGGTGGGGGGGAGGCGCTCCGTCCCTCCCCCTGGAATCCACCCTGGCTGGCTCCGCTCTGCGGCAGCTCTGCAGAGCCACCGGCCGGGGCTGGCCGCAGCTGGAGTTTAGGGATGTACAAAAGTGACTTACCTGCTTGCGGATTCTGTTCGCAGTGGGGGTGAGCGCTCCGTCCCTCCCCCCAGAATCCTCGACGGGGGGGGGAGGCGATCCGGTCCTCTCCCCCGGAATCCTGCTTGGCCGGCTCTGCTCCGCAGTGGCTCCGCAGAGCAGCCGGCCAGGGCCGTCCACAGCCGGATTTCCGGCCATGGACTGGCTGGTGCGGATGCAAATGGTGGCCGCCGTAGCAGCCGCCATTTGCATCCAGCCAGGCAGCCATGATAGGCTACGCAAGTCTACATAGCCTATCACGGCTGGGCAAAAAAACAAACAAAAAAAACCCGGTGTACGCAAATGGTGGCGGCTACGGCGGCCGCCATTTGCATTCCCTATTTTTCGCCGTTTTAGGCTACGTAAATATTTACGTAGGCAAATACGGCAAAAAACCGAGAACTGCAAATAGCGTAGTGGGTGCGCCGTAAAAGCCTATGTAAATATTTACGCAGGATAAAACAACGGGGGGGAAAAGAACACAAATAGCACCCACTACGCTATTTGCGGTTCCCTTTTTTTCGCCGTAATTGCCTATGTAAATATTTATGTAGGCTACAACAGCAAAAGATAGCGAACGCAAATGGCAGCCGCCGTAGCCGCCACCATTTGCGTACGCTGGTTTTTTTGGGGGGTTAACTGTGATAGGCTACGTAAATTCTTACGTAGCCTATCACAGCTCAAAGGATGGCGATGGCAGCCGCAGCAGCCCGGCCGCAGCCGGCCAGGAGACCAGCTGCCGCCACCGCTGAATCCGCCGATGTCAGGGTGGACACTGAGCCCATAGAATCCCAGAGTAGTTCTGATTCTGAGGAAGAGCAGACGCTCCTGGGAGAGGAACGCGCTCATCCTTCCCAGGGCCAACAGGTGACAGAGATTCCTCTCACCGGCATTCCTAGCATAGATAGCAGTCCTGGGAGTGAGAGAGCATGGGAAGCAGACTTGCTGGATGCGCGACGCCGACGCAGGGAGCGGCGCCAAATGGAGGGCGTGGAAAGGAGGCATAGTGCCCGGTTGGCACGCAAACAACGGTTGCGCCCAGAGGATCCAAGGGAAAGGGGGAGGGACTCTCCCTAGCCCATAAGTTCAGGGTCTGCCAGTGATTCTCCTTCAAACGGGGACCAACTGTTCCCACTTAAGGCATAGGTACTCTGCTGCTCATATCTAGTTGCTCACAGTAGAGTTGCTAAGTTGTAAAAGAGGAATAAAGCTTTGAAAAGAATCCCTTTGTCTGTGTCTGGACTTGGCTATGGGATTAGACTGAGAGAGGCCTCCAAGGAGCCCTTGACAACTGCATCCGCCCCAGGTAAGTTCCATCCTGGGAGATTCCACAGGGGGGGTGGGGGGGCAGGAGGCCATTCTGCCACAGATTCGGGGGGGGGGCGGATTCTAAAGAATCCGGCCTCACTGGAATCCATGATGGAATTCTCTGCCATCCCTACTGGAGTTTCGGCTGCGGCCGCAAATGGTGGCCGTCGTAGCAGCCGCCATTTGCGTCCTTGCAAGCAGCCGTGATAGGCTATGTAAGTATTTACGTAGCCTATCGTGGCAAAGAGCAGGGGCGCAAATGGCATAGCGGCTGCCATTTGCTTCCCTGCTCTTTGCCGTGATAGGCTACATAAATATTCACGTAGCCTATCACAGCTGCAAGAATGCAAATGGTGGCCGCAGCAGCCCAGCTGCAGCTGGCCGGGAGACAAGCCGGAGCCGCCACCGCATCTGCCCCAGGTAAGTTCTGTCCTGGGGGGATTCCGCGGGGGGGGGGGGCAGGAGGCCATTCTGCCATGGATTCCAGGGGGGCGGATTCTAAAGAATTCTTTAGGGATTCTTTTCAAAGCTTTCTAAAGAATCTGGCCTCACTAGAATCCATGGCGGAATTCTCTGACATCCCGACTCTAAACTGAGGCTTGCTAAGCTAATGCAAGGATGTAAACAAGAGAGTGGTCCATTAAGCAGGCAAACAGGCAAGCGGTCAGTTACAGGGGGTCAGGCTAATGCAGGAGAGGTCAAAAGAGCAGGCAAGGGCCAAAACACAGTGATGCAGTCAAATGCATTACGTAGTCCAGAAGCAGAGACAAGAGGGTGTCCAAGAGTCAGCATCATGGAGCATCAACCACAGGGCAAGGCCTGGGAAGCAAGGTACACAGCACTAGAGCTGCTGGAATGGTGTCATTTCCACCACTGGCTAGGCAGACACTGAAGGCTTTTAACAGCAGAGCCTGCTGAGCCCCACCCAGGGCTCAGCTACAGTACGTTAGAGCTCTCTGGTCAGAGCCCTCCTCATGCAGAGCCCCCTTCCTCCCGAGTAGACCTCTGCTGCAGCCTGGCACTTCATGGAAGTTCCCTGGGCTGGGCCTGCCTTCTCTGGTACTGTCAGTCCCTGGGACTTGCGGGGGGGGGGGGCTCAGACCCTTCCCCTGAGGTGGATTCCCCCTGTTCCCGAGAGGCTCAGCAGGCTCCTCCAAGGACTCAGGCACTCGCTTGTTATGGTGCAGGCCCTGGCAGGAACTGGCATCATCCTCTGTTGGGGCCTCTAACTCTTCCTCAGAGGCGGAGGGGTCCAACGGGGCATGACGCCAGCAGCATTTCCAGGCCCAGTCTCTCACACAGGTGTCAGGTTTCTTTTCCCTGTCAGGGTCTTTTGTTTCTTCTGCCATGACCCCCACCCTGAACAGGATGTCAGACCCTGACTCTGGTCCAGAGGAGGAAAGGCCAGCCAGGTCAATTGGACCAGCAGTGCTTGAGGGAGAGATACCAAGCATCACACCTGAGACTTTCATTCAAGGACCCCCAAACCTATCTACCCCAAAGCCTGTCTGTCAGCATCAGCAATGGACCTGGACAATCTAAGAGAGAGCGGGGGGCGTATACTCGGCCTCTGGTGCAGTGGAGGCTGGTGGCACCGATATCAGTGGGGTGGTGAATCTGCTCCGGGTTTCAGTCAGGACTCTAAAGGGGCTCTCCAGGGGGCTTCTGGCAGAAACCCAGAGCGGATTCACTGCCCCACTGACATCCGTGCCACCAGCTTCCACTGATACAATTCCCCCACACTGCCACACAAACATTCCTCCCATCATTTGGGGAATAAATTAAAGCCGTGGCCTTCAACTCTCTCTGCCAGCATGGCTCAAGGGCCGTTTGCTCCTACATCATTCTGCCCAGGCACTGCAGTCCTCTTCAGAAGCCTTTCTTGAGTCCCCCCACTTTCTCAGGTGAGGTGTACAGTGACCCAAGAGACGCCCTTTTCCTTCATGGCACCCTGTCTTTGGAATGTCTTCCCCAGGCAGGCTTGCCTGGCCCCAATTTTGATGTCTTTTTGGCACCAGGAGGAGGACTTTTTAAATATTAACCCAGACCTTTGAGCTGTCTGCAGCCTGGTAGATGTTTCTGTCTTGCTGGCTCAGGTTTTATGTGGTTGTCAACATCAGGTTGTGGTAGTTGTGCTGTTTTAATTTGTTGTTTATACTTATTTTTAATTTGTTAGCCACTTTGCTTTTAGGGTGGGGAACTACAAACAAATTCAAATAAATACATACACACATAAAGGTCATCTACTGAGAACATGGCTACATTGAGATTTAAACCAGGATCTTTCAGGCTCCTGTGCATCATACAGTAAATTACATACAAGTTGTTGTTTCCTGCTCATTTGGGCAATCATTAATTAGTCTCTTGTGAACTTCTGCCCACTCTGGGAGGTTTTCCCTAGTAGTATTTTGGCACTTTATTGCCCACATATCTCTGAACTCATCTTTGCAGTCAACCTTCTTCTATGATGCTGCAGACACCCAACACATAAGCAACACAAAAGTTGAAGTGAGGAGGTCAAAGTCTACATAATGCCGCATGCAGATCAATATAGGAACATGAGAAAAGCCCTGCTAGAGCAGATGCGGTGGACAACCAAGCAGGACATGAACACATCAGCGCTCTTCCATTTGTTTCCCCCAGCAATCGGTATGGAGCAGTGGAGGCTGATGGCTCTGATATTGGTGGGGCTGCAAATCCATTCTGGGTTGCAATCAGAACTGTAAAGGAGCTATCCAAAGTGCTGAACCCTATCCCCAAAACAGGTTCAGGACTTTAGATAGCTCCTTTAGAGTTCGGACTGAAACCTGGAGCTGATTCACTGCCCCACTGACATCAGAGCCACCAGCCTCCAGTGGGAACAAGGAGGAATTATGCAGAACAATGAAGCCCCCCCCCCAGCTATTAGAGACCTTTGGGGGTGTATGAAACCCCACTTACCTCGCTCCACTGGGTTCCGTGGGGGGCAGGGGAGGCGATCTGGTCCTCCATCCGCTGCCGGGCTGCTGCAGACGCAAATGGCGTCCTGAGTAGGGGACACCATTTGCGTCCCTACGCTAGGCCGTGATAGGCTACGTATATATTTACGTAGCCTATCACGGCTAAAGCGAGGACGCAAATGGCATCCCCTAAGCCATTTGCATCCCCGCTGTAGCCATGATAGGCTACGTAAATATATACGTAGCCTATCACGGCCTAGCATAGGGATGCAAATTTTGCGGCCATTTGCAGCCACAGCAGCCCAGCAGCGGACGCACCGGACAGCCAACACAAGATAGGTCCGTTCCGGGGGGATTTCGGGGGTGGTGGTGGTGGTGGGGTAGTCTGTTCCACCATGGACTCCGGATGGATTTCTCTGCCATCCCTAGGGACCTTATTAAAAGTGCAATGCTATACACATATGCATTCAGAAGTAAGCCCCACTATCAATAGGGCTTATTTGCAGAGTTTTCCTTAGGATTGTAACCTCAACCACCACACCAGCTTCTGAGATTTAAGCGGGCATATGCTCAGACGCACGGCCCATTGCATCCTTGCAGCCATAAGGGCGAGGTTGTATTTTGTTTGTTTGTTTTTAAATTAAAGCAAGTTTCTCAAGAATCTGGTTGCTGCTCTCCAAGCCCCATGATGTGGCTTTTCTGTGATTTGTGGAAATCCCAGCATACACACATAGCCCTGCTTGTAATTTACTGGAGAACTGGAGTCATGCAGATGGGACTCTTATTAAGTCACCAGGGAATCCAGAGGTGGATCCAGGCCTCCAGGAAGAAAACTGATATCCTTTTTAACTGGAGATGCCAGGGATCAAACCTGGGACCTTTTGCATGCAAATCATGTGCTCTACCATTAAGCTATGGTCCCTGTCTGTCCCTTCCTATTCACACAATAGTGATGAGTTCATATCTTTCATTTTACACGATACAACAAAGATTGGTTTTGATTCTGAAAAAGAGAGAGGTGGTAGCATTGCATGGAAAATGGTATTTCACCAACACATCCCTCCCGCCCACACACACACACACACACACACACACTTTAGCCATTTTATGTTTCTGTCTTCTCCCAAGCCTGGCTAACTCCATGATAAGTCATGATCTTATCAATGTCCTCTAAGCCAAGGCCGGGACACTTGAGTTGGGTGCTTCTCGAGAACAGCGGGGCAGTGTTCTGTGTGTGCTGTGAGGACGTCGAATTAGAAGAGGTTGCCTGTGCAAAGACTTTATTGCACATCCCAAAGCTGATGGCACCCTGCGACTGCTCAGAATAAGTCTCCTGGTGTTTCAACTCCTGGGAACAAAGCTGGAATTTAAAAGCTGCCTGGAAGCCCCTCCTGAAGTTCTCATTGTAGTAGCCATAGATGACTGGGTTGATGCTGCTGTTGGAGAAAGCCAGCCAATGGGCAAAAGGGAAGAAATAGCCAGTCAGCAAGTCCAGATGTTCATCAGCCAAATTGGTATAATCCACCAGCAGCATCAGAGTCCACAAGGGCAACCAGGAGATCATGAAGAGGAGAGTGACCAAGATGAGCATCTTGATAACCTTGATTCTCTTTTTCGAGGTGCAGTTGGCTCTGACAGCACCAGGTGGGTTTTCAGGGGCAGGCATTGTGGAACTGCAGAGTTTCACGCAGACCCTTCCGTACATGAAGACAATGAGTGATAAGGGCACCAGGTAAATGTGGATGAAAAGGATGGTGGTGTAGAGCTTCCTCATGCTGTTGTCTGACCAGGCTTCGTAGCACGTATAGAGTGGGTAAGTGGTGCTCTTGCTGTCACTGAGCACCATGTAGTGGCCTTCCATGCGGCCCACTGTAAGCATGATGGCAGAAGGGCACATGATAGCTATGGCTAGGAGCCACACCACGATAATGATCATTGTGGCCTTTGGAAGGCTGAGCCTCTCTCGGAAAGGCAGGACGATGCAGTGAAACCTGGGGGAGCGGGAGGGAACAGAAAGGATTAGCAAAAGCAAACACCCTACAGTGTTTGGGCATCTTGTAGCCCTCTAGATTTTGGCTGACAACTAACATCAGCCCTAGGCAGCCTAGTCAATGGTGAGGGATGATAAAAGTTGTAGGCCAAAACATCTGGAGGGCCACAACACACACACACCCAGCCTATAGCCTATATCAGGTTTGGGCAGAAAGTAGTTCTCCAGGTGTTTTGGACTTCAGCTCCCAGAATTCCTAACCATTAGCCATGCTGGCAAAGGCTTCTGGGAGATGAAGTCACCTGGAGATCTACCTTCTGCCCTATAGCAGCCTTCCAAAATGTGATTCCCTCCACATGTCTCAGACTACAACTTCCATACTGGCTGGGGACAATGGGAGTTGTAGACCAATACATCTAGAAGGACACAGGCTAGGGAAGGTTGGCCTACATGATCTCCTTGCATATATGTGGTGGAGAGTGTGTGAAAGAGTTGTGCAAATTACTCTTGGTCTCTTTGAGGAAACGTGGGGTGTAAATGTTTTAAATAACTAAAACAATTAAATAATTAAAACAATCAAATTGCACTGCCACAAGGAATGCCTGCCTCACACATCAATGTGAAGCTCATATGGCAGGAAGAGCCTTTTGGTTACGATGGCAGATTCTTCTGGTGAAGATGGCAGCCGAGTCAGTTGTGCTCTGGCTTGGTCCTGCCTGCATCCTCTGCCTCATTATCCTGGTAACTGCCTAATTTTCTAACTCACTCGTGAGAAATTATTTTCTCCTGCTTTGCCAATGACATGTTGTTGTTCTGTTTTCTTTGTTTTCCCCGATAGTGACAAGGAAACTACAAAGGGGAAATTAGTGCCAAGTCCCCTGCCCCCTTCTACCGTGGGGGCAGCAAAGGTTCTTCCTGAAGAAGATCTCAAAAGGAGTTATTGTGACATTAGAGTTACAGCCAGAGACTTAATTAAAGATGACTAAAGCCTCTGCCCCGTTCATGGATCACTGCCTTGCTGTGGCGAAGGGGCTTGCGTAGCTCAGTGAAGCCATAAGCTAAGCCGTGCAGGGCCACCCAAGACGGACAGGTCATAGCAGAGAGTTCTGACAAAATGTGGTCCGCTGGAGAAGGAAATGGCAACCCACTCCAGTATTCCTGCCAAGAAAACCCCATGGAACATATCACAAGGCTAAAAGAGATGACGCCAGAAGATGAGCCCCTCAGGTCGGAAGGTGTCCAATATACTACTGGGGAAGAGCAGAGGGAATTTCCAAGTAGCGCCAGAAAGAGTGAAGCGGCTGGGCCAAAGCCAAAAGGACACTCAGCTGTGGATGTGTCTGGTGGTGAAAAGAAAGTCCGATGCTGTAAAGAATAATATTGTTTAGGAACCTGGAATGTAAGATCAATGAATCAAGGCAAGCTGGAGGTAGTCAAACATGAGATGGCAAGACTGAACATCGACATCTTGGGAATCAGTGAATTAAAATGGACAAGCATGGGCGAATTTAATTCAGGTGATCATTATATCTACTACTGTGGGCAAGAATCCCTGAGAAGAAATGGAGTAGCACTCATAGTCAACAAAAGGGTGGGAAAAGCAGTACTGGGGTACAATCTCAAAAACAATAGAATGATCTCAGGACGAATCCAAGGCAAACCATTCAACATCACAGTAATTCAAGTCTGTGCCCCAACCACTGAGGCCGAAGAAGCTGAGGTTGATCGGTTCTACGAAGACCTACAACACCTTCTAGAATGAACACCAAAAAAAGATTTCCTCTTCATCATAGGGGATTGGAATGATAAAGTAGGAAGTCAAGAAATCACCAGGATAACAGGCAAGCATGGCCTTGGTGTACAAAATGAAGCAGGACAAAGGCTAATCGAGTTTTGCCAAGAGAACACGCTGATCATAGCAAACACTCTTTTCCAACAGCACAAGAGGCGACTCTACACATGGACATCACCAGATGGTCAATATCGAAATCAGATTGATTATGTCCTTTGCAGCCAAAGATGGAGAAGCTCTATACAGTCAGTAAAAAAAAGACCTGGAGCTAACTGTGGCTCAGATCATGAGCTTCTTGTCGCAAAATTTTGGCTTAAATTGAAGAACGTAGGGAAAACCATTGAACCATTCGGGTATGCCCTAAATCATATCCCTGATGAATATACAGTGGAGGTGATGAATAGATTTCAGGGATTAGACCTGATAGACAGAGTGCCTGAGGAACTATGGATGGAGGTCCGTAACATTGTTCAGGAGGCAGCAACTCAATCCATCCCAAAGAAAAAGAAATACAAGAAAGCAAAGTCCTCAGTAGCTGAGGAAAGAAGGGAAGCGAAAAGCAAGGGAGAAAGGGGAAGATATATCCAACTGAATGCAGATTTCCAGAGAATAGCAAGGAGAGACAAGAAGGCCTTCTTAAATGAACAATACAAAGAAATCGAGGAAAACAATAGAATGGGAAAGACTAGAGATCTCTTCAAGAAAATCGGAGATCTCAAGGGAATGTTTTGTGCAATGATGGCATGATAAAGACAAAGAAGGCAGGGACCTAACAGAAGTGGATGAGATTAAGAAGAGGTGGAAAGAATACACAGAAGAATTATACAGGAAAGATCTTAATGTCCCTGATAGCCATGATAGTGCAGTCAGTGAACTTGAGCCGGATATCCTAGAGAGTGAAGTCAAATGGGCTTTAGGAAGCATTACTAACGACAAAGGTAGCGGAGATGACAGTATTCCAGCTGAGCTATTTAAAATACTAAAAGATGATGTTGTTAAAGTGCTGCACTCAATATGCCAACAAATTTGGAACACTCAACAGTGGCCACAAGACTGGAAAAGGTCAGATCTAAAGAGCCTCTTGTTGAGGGTGAAAGTGGAGAGTGCAAAAGCTGGTATGAAATTCAACATGAAAAAAAACGAAGATCATGGCATCTGGCCCCATCACTTCCTGGCATATGGAAGGGGAAGAAATGGAAGCAGTGTCAGATTTTATTTTCTTGAGCTCCAAGATCACTGCAGACGGTGACTGTAGCCATGAAATTAAAAGATGCTTGCTCCTTGGGAGGAAAGCTATGGCAAACCTAGACAGCATAGTAAGAAGCAGAGACATCAACTTGCCGACAAAGGTCCATCTAATCAAAGCTATGGTTTTCCCAGTAGTAACGTATGGCTGTGAGAGCTGGACTGTAAGGAAGGCTGAGCGCCGAAGAATCGATGCTTTCGAACTGTGGTGCTGGAGAAGACTCTTACGAGTGCCCTGGACTGCAAGGAGGTCAAATCAGTCCATCCTAAAGGAAATCAACCCTGAGTGCTCCTTGGAAGGACAAATACTGAAGCTGAAGCTCAAATATTTTGGCCACCTAATGCAAAGAGACACTGGAAAAGACCCTGATGCTGGGAAATATGGAAGGCAAAAGGAGAAGGGGACGGCAGAGGATGAGATGGCTAGATAGCATCTCCAATGCAATGAACATGAATTTGAGCACACCCAGGGAGACAGCGGAGGACAGGAAGGCCTGGCATGCTATGGTCCATGGGGTCACGAAGAGTCGGACATGACTGAACGACTGAACAACAAAGCCTCTGCAGTAATGTTACAGGAATTTACTGATGGAATAACAGGGAGGCTGGATCTTTGGAAGCTAGAGTTTCACAGCCTGAAGATAAATCTGGCACTTATAAAACTGCACTGTGTGCTTTGCAGAAATCTGATCTTATTTTGAAGTCTAAGGTAAATAAGCTGGAAAGTCAATTTTACTGTTGTAATTTACGAATTATTGGGCTAGGTGAAGCACTGAGCCAGGTCTACCAACTGCTTTTATGGAGTCTTTCTTGCATGAGTTACTGAATCTGCCCAAGAACTATCCATTAGATATCAAGCCAGCACATCCAATCCCCGTCCCCCTCTCCTCCGCTGAAGACAGGCCTCGTCCATTCATCATGAAGTTTTCAAGATTTCCTAACAAGGAGTTTATTTTACAAGCTGTGAGATACACGGGAGAAAAGCTGATATGGGGGGACTGATAAGAGGCAGAAAGTGATATTCCCAGATTATACAAAAGAGATACCAGAAAACAGCGTTGCTTCCCCCCAATCTCGAGCACTGACCCATGTTAGTTAACTGTTTTATTTGTTGTCCCGCTGTCTCCTGGTTTAAGAGTGGAACCTGGTCTGAAAATGTTCAACACACCAGCAACACCAGAAGATTATCTCCGTGGCCTGCGTCCACCTGCTAGGGCGGAAGCTGCCCAAGGCTTTAAAACGTCAAGGTCTTTTTTCTGCCTGTGTTTGTCAACATGGAATCCCCACCCCTCTCTTTCTACTACCGAGCTTGAGTCTGAGACATTTACATTTCAGAACTGGAATGGCATGTATGTGTGTGTATGCATATGTAGGCATGCATATATTTACAGATTGGGCTGTAGGGATATAATACCGTGGTTTGCTTGATCTACAGCTGTTGGTAGGGGGACCGGCGCAGGGGCAATTTGGGCAGGATATGCTGCTATCTGGCCTGGAGACACAGGGGTTTCGTCCTGGTCCCACTATGGACCCAGAAGACATCCTTTGTGTTGTGTGTCAAGGGTAGGCATGGTTGGGCACCTGTTGAGGGCCCAAACCCCAGCAGGGGCCCACTGACAAGAGCCCCCTGGACCTGCCCCTCCTCTTCACCACTGCAATCTGCTTGTTCGCTTGCCTCTCACCCTGGCCCAGACAACGGTGGTGGTGAGAAAGAGGAGTATCAGATGCCATGGCCTACTTGCTCACTGACTCTCTGCCTGTCAAGCAAGCAAGTGGTGTCAACAATGAGAAAGACGATGAGGAGCAAGAGCAGCTGGTGACCATGGCAGCGAGAAGGGAGATGCATTGAGCATCTACCTTGAGGGTGTCTTGCCCAGCCAATGGCCCTCAAAAGCCTGGAGTCGGCACTGAAGACGGGCTTACCTCTCCATAGTGATAGCCACGAGGGTGAAGACAGAAGCAGAGACGGACATCCCTTGGACAAGGCCACTCATGGTACAAATAACCTGGTTGAAGGGCCAGCCTATGGTGGAAAGGCACAGCGAGTGAGCCAATGTACTCTTCGTCATCAATGTTGCATTTTTTAATTTGCAAAGAGCTTGGCCATCCTTGCCACATTCATTATTGCGTGGGCTCAGTCACATTAAGTCATTCGTATGCCCATTTCACAGCTTACAAAGGCAGGTTGTCCAGAGAGACTCTTATGCTCGTCCTGGCACCGATGGCGGAGATCAACAGCTGGCCGTTTCGCATGAAAATGCCCTGTCCAGGAGAAGTTACAGGTTTGTAACGGCCTTTTAAACATCCATCAGTCAACCCTCGGAGGGAGCCCAATGAGGGGAGCAGTTTATTAAATGACGCCTACTCACAAACGCCTCCAATGGAGGTGTTTGTGAGTAGGCGCCATTTAATAAACTGCTCCCCTCATTGGGCTCCCTCCGAGGGTTGACTGATGGATGTTTAAAAGGCCGTTACAAACCTGTAACTTCTCCTGAATGTGGTCCTTGAATCAATAGTACAGGACATGAATTGATCGCTCCTTGGAAGGCCCCCGCTCTTCACTTCAGGCCACTTTGCAGTGGCAGCCGGGTGGCTTTGCCAAACATATTCCAAGTGCCTTTTGGATAAAGCCAAAGCTAGTGCTGAGAACAGGTGTGCCCATGGACTGGGGCCAGACCCAGTGCCTCCTAAAGTTTATTCTTTTCTCAGAGATTGGTGAGTTAGAATTAAACCTGTTGGTGAGTTTTATCACCGGTGGCTTGAATCAGGATAAAGGTTTTTTTTCACACTACATGTGTCAATTGGCTTACCTGGTGCCTGGGTGTTTGTGTTATCAGGAACAGCTGCATTGTGAATAAAGTCTGCTAATGAAATTATTGTCACTTTCTGCATTTAATTTCCTTCTGAGCTCACTGTTTATAATGCTTCACCATTGCCACCACCATATGTAGTGTATATAAGCCAGACACTCTCCACACTACTCCATGCATCTGATGAAGTGGACTATGGCCCATGAAAGCTTATCCCAGAATAAATGTGGTAGTCTTTAACGTGCCACAACACTCTTGGTTGTTTTTGCTGCAAGAGGCTAAGAGCTTTTCTACACGAAGCTCTTAATCGGCTGTTAATCCTCTGTATCTACTTTGGGTTTTGTCACAGAATTGAGATCCGAGAACTGCACGAAGAGCATTTCCCTTCCTGCTTCTCCACCACATAACCTCTACGTGGCACAGTGGTATAGTGGAATAGTGCAAATACACAAGTGGAAATAGCATTTTCTTTCGCTTTTACTATTAAATACTGCCTTTTCCCTACTCTAGAAAAACTTGCCAAAAGTGCTCTTTAGAGACAGAAGTGAAACTGGAGGGTCATGCCATCATCTAAGGAACCTGAAAACAGCCATAAGCGATGACCACACTAAATGCCTCATGCAGAAAAGCCCTTATGCAGCTAGCCCTCTGGGAATGTATGTCTAGGGGATAGGGCTCAGCACCTAGGATATCTCCTTTACAGTGCTGGCTAGTTCTGACTGAAACCCAGAATGGATGCACTGCCCCACTGAAATCAGAGCCATGAGCCTCCATGGGGTTTCATCCTACCCACCACCACCCCAGTGCACCAATTAACCTTGGGCAGGAAGCCTCTGCCTCTTTCAAATGGCCCTTCAACATCTGAGACACACCTTTTTTGCCATGAACATGCAGAACTGCCACAGACTGGGTCAGACCACAGGCCCATCCAGCGCAGTGTGGATTATGCTGTGTGGCAACCAGTGGAGGCTCTTAGCTCCAATTTTGGTGGGGCTGTAAATCCACTCAGGGCTTCAGTCAGAACCAACCAGAACTCCAAAGGAGCTATCCATGGAGCTGAACCCTATCCCCAAAATTGGGGGGGGGGATTAGCTCACTATTGGTCTTTTGCCTGAGAGCCTGCAAAATCCAAGAGCTGGTCTTTGCTTACGCTCATCTGTCTGGCCATATTTGGTCAGAGACTGTCAAGGGCTCCTTAGAGGCCTCTCAGTCTAATCCAGTAGCCAAGTCCAGACACAGACAAAGGGATTCTTTTCAAAGCTTTATTCCTCTTTTGCAACTTAACAACTCTACTGTGAGCAACTAGATATGAGCAGCAGAGTACCTATGCCCTAAGTGGGAACAGTTGGTCCCCGTTTGAAGGAGAATCACTGGCAGGCCCTGAACTTAAAGGCTAGGGAGAGTCCCTCCCCTTTTCCCTTGGATCCTCTGGGCGCAACCGTTGTTTGCACGCCAACCGGGCACTATGCCTCCTTTCTGCGCCCTCCATTTGGCGCCGCTCCCTGCGTCGGCATGGCGCATCCAGCAAGTCTGCTTCCCGCGCTCTGTCACTCCCGGGACTGCTATCTAAGCCAGGAATGCCGGTGGGAGGAATCTCTGCCAGCTGTTGGCCCTGGGAAGGATGAGCGTGCTCCTCTCCCAGGAGTGACCCCTCTTCCTCAGAATCAGAACTACTCTGGGATGCTATGGGCTCAGTGTCCACCCTGACAGAGACCTTTCACCATACCTTTGAAACAACGTCTTGCTTGGGTCTGCTTTTTATGTAGTGTGTGTTTTACAGCCAGAGCAACCTGGGACACATTCACATTTCTAACACCAACGTGGAGCTTTTGAAAGTCCAGCTCTCCTGCTTCTGCCATAGAAAGGCTCTCACCTGTGATCAGGTTGTCCATCAGAGTGGTTGGCACACAGAAGATACCCACCAGCAGGTCACTGATGGCCAGGTTGAGGATGAAGAGGTTGGTGACAGTGTGCATGTGCTGGTTCTTCACCACCAGCGTGCAAACCAGGGAGTTTCCGGCCATGCACGAGAGGAAGACAATTAGGTACGCAATGATGAAGACGGCAGCAACAGCCGAAGTGTGCTGGTAGTATGGGAGGAAGGTGCTGTTGACATCACTTCCTCTTGTCCACATCTCAGTCTCATTGGCCAAAATTTCCTTCTGGACAACTTCCTTCATGTCCATGCCGTCAGCTGCCTCCCCTACAGAGCGACCAAAACAGCGGCGGGTGTGTTTTTGTTTGCTAATTACCACTGAAACTATGTTTTTGCTTGGGAAAACATCTCACGCAATGCCTCAGTTTCAAGACTGCACATCTTAATGTCAACGTGAATATTAGGGGTGTAGCAGATTTTCTGGACTGGATTTCAGCTTGTGGCGACTCTGCCTTAGTGGCCAAATCTGAACTTCTGAACAAGCTTCAGCCACCAAAAGGTGCTTTATAAAACTGACGTCTTCCTCTTTTGTGGTACGGACAAGAGGATTCCCCCCTATTTTCTTCCTTTGCGATTCTTCTGGCTCACCTTGCCCTGTAACCCACTCCTCTTGCATTCTGGGAATTTCTGAGATTAACATTGGTGCTTATACACTTTGCCACAGGCAGCTCTTGGTTCCTTCAGTGGAGGCTGGTGGATCCAATGTCAGTGGGTCGTTGCATCCACTCCAGGTTTCAGTCAAAACTGTAAAGGAGCTGCTCACACCTTGGATAGCTCCTTTAGAGTTCTGACTGGCTCTGACTGAAACCCGGAATGGATTTACCACCCCACTGACATTGTAGCCACCAGCCTTCACTGGGTTCCTTCTGTTACTTGTATCTTCTTTTCCTTTAATGGAGCCTTCCCCAACCTAGCACCCTCTGGAAGGTTTGGATTACAACTCCCATTGGCCATGATGGCTTGGGATGATAGGATTTGTAGTCCAACAAATGGAAAATGCCAGGTTGGAAAAGACTGTTCTAGAGAAGCACCTTATTAGAGGTAAAAAAAAAGAAGCTGAAACAGATGCTGGGGAAAGATATGAAGGTAGGTGGAACAGGCTCAGCAGCTCCCGATAGCTTTGATTAATCTTACTTGAACACAGCCGTATGCAAGGCAAGAAATTTAGCCTTAGCAAGCCAGCCAGATTTATAATCTTTGTAACTGCTTTACAATCTTCATAATCTACAGAGAACCACCAACAGAACTGAGCTCAGAATCTGTGAAGCGTTCATTTCTGTTGACATCTTAAGATCATTCCTCCTCTCTTTTACACTGAAATGCTATAGACCAAAAACAACATTTTCAGGATCATACTGGTTTTAGGAAGGCAGAACTCGATGCAACAAAGAAGATGAGGAAGCAATCCAAAATGACACCCTCATGTTGAGTAGCCCGCATTTTCCTGTAATGTATGGGATATGGTGAATGGAGGATGCTGTGAATTATAGTCCAGAACATCTGGAAGGCACCAGGTTGGGGAAGGATGGCTTGTGAAATGGCCTGTACCCTAAATCCATCCAGCCCAGCGTGGTCAATTCTCACTGGCAGTGGTTCTCCAAGGTTTCAGACAGAGAGCCTTGGATTCATTTTAGCTGGAGATACTGTGTATTGAACCCAGGGCCAAAGTGAGCTTCCCTCCTGATGGGAAGGGGAACAGGATGGACACCTCTCTGCCACTCGCAGTCCTGAGCCTGACTGGGGCCCTCTGTGGCTGCTAGGTGCACTTCTAAAAAAGATACACACAACTTGAAAATGTGTGTTTACTGTCACAGATTGTTTGTCCCTAGTAAGCATTATTAGCAGCCGGTTTCCCCCGCCCCCAAGCATGCCCCTGAAAATGGCCCTATGCCATGAGGCTGCATCTAGGGCTGGGAGAACCAGCCATTTTCAAGCTCTCCTAAATTCTCCATACATTACTTCGAAACTCATTTTGGCTTGCTCCTGTTTTTATTTCCAACCTGTTTTTCAGTTCGTTCAAATGGGAATAGTGCACAGTTCGAACAGGGAAAGTGCACATTTTTGCGCATATTCTTCAAAAATGTGCACTTTCCTCCATTGACTAAAGTGTCAAAATGTGTACTTTTGGAAAGTGAAAATTTAAAAGTGTACTTCTTCTTTTTAAAGAAGAGCTTCTATATTCATTTTTTTTTAAGCCCCTGCTTCCATTTGCGTTTGGGATTGTGAATGGGACACGTTTGCATGATTTGCAAATGGACATTGTCATATATCCCTTGTAGCATTATGCCTCTGGGGAATCCTGGCCCACATTTTCAAAGGGAACGGCAACCAAGCTGCTAAGCACAACCAAAGCACCCCTTGGAGCAGTAGCTTAGCTTTATTCTATTTTTATTAAAATAGAGAGAGATAGAGAGGGAGGGAGGGAGGGAGGGAGGGAGAGAACCTTGGCTACCACATTGAAATGTAAGTCCACACACACAAACTCACTCAAAAGTGCTGTGAATTTCACCTGCCTATCCCCCAAAGGTTGCAGATATTCCCTGCACGCGCACTCGCGCACACACCTTCATGAGGAAAGAATGGTCCTGTGAAAGTGACAGGGAGGAATTATGCCTAGTCCTAGTTGGGATGAACAGGAGGGACTCTGGCGATGATCTCAACTGGCAGGCAGATTCATGCAGGAGGAGGCAGTCCTTCAGATATCCTGATCCCAAACCCCAAAGAGTTTTAATGGTCATCCCCAATGGGATGGAAACAAATGGGAAGCCTGTGTAGCTATTCCTCAGGATGGTGGAGAAATTCGTTCAGTTCTCATTTTAATGCAAACATACCTAATTTTACACTTTTGAACCACCATGCAAACTGAAATACAATTCTCCTTCAAAATATGCACTTGTTTGAATTTGCGATGTAGTTCTCCAATTAAAAAAAAATGCATACATTAGGGGAAATAATGTAGGGATGTCAGAGAATTTCTCCACGAATCTCAGGGAGGCCGAATGCCAGCGCATTCGGCCCCCCCAAATTGGTGGAGAAACGGTCTGCCCCCCGCCCCCCCCGGAATGGGAATTACCTTGTTCGAAATGTCCCTGGCGGCTCCGGACGCAGTTCGGCGGTGGCAGCTGCGGCGGCCGGTCTTCCAACCGGCTGCCGCCGCCGCCATTTCCAAGGAAAACAAACAAACAAACAAACAAACAAACAAACAAACGTGGTAGGCTACGTAAAGATTTACGTAGCCTATCACGGCTAGATTTTAAAAAAACACCGTGATAGGCTACGTAAATGTTTACGTAGCCTATCATGGCTGACTTTGAAAAAAATAAAAGCGCGTACACAAATGGCAGCGCCCATGGGCGCTGCCATTTGCTTTCCTTATTTTGGCACGTGTAGTCTACGTAAACCTTTATGTAGACTACGGCGAAAATAAGGGGAACGCAAATAGCGTTCCCCTTATTTTCGCCATAGTCTACGTAAAGGTTTACATAGACGACACGTGCCAAAATAAGGAATGCAAATGGCGGCACCCATGGGCGCCGCCATTTGCGTACGTGCTTTTTTTTTTTAAAGTCAGCCGTGATAGGTTACGTAAACATTTACGTAGCCTATCACGGCTGACTGCAGGGATGCAAACGGAGCGTCCCAGCAGGAGAGGAGGTTTCGCAGCCAGAGGGATGGGGCGCCTCCCCCCCAGCCAGAATTTCGGCGGGGAGGGACGGGGCACCTCCCCCCCGGTCAGAATTTCGGGGGGAGGGACGGAGCGCCTCCCCCCCACCATGAAGCAAGCTTCGGGATCAGGTAAGGGACTTTTGTCCATCCCTAAAATAATGTTCAAAAATCTATTAGGAAAATGACTTGCCAAAAAATGTGGATATTAGGTAAAAGCGCATGTATTAGGAGCAATGTGCACAAAAATGCTTATGAATTTTCAGGCAAACATTTTCAAAAATAATCTCAACATCCAAGATGAGCTGAATTTAAGATTGGAAAAACAAGAAAGTGGGAGAAACTGAAATTGCCAGGACTGCCCCTCCGTGGCTGTTCCACATGCTCCCTGTGTTGATGCTGTGGATCGCCTGGGCCCTGCATTCTGGACTAATGGTCATCTCCAAGCACCCTTCGAAGCCCTGCATGGCACCCACTGCAGCAATCGAGAGAGAATATAAGTGAGGCAGGTGCCACCCTTGAAGATCTGAAGTCTCCAGGAACAGGAACAGTTAGTTGGCGCACCACCTACAGCTGGAGACAAGGCACTCCCACTAACTTCATCTAGCCCTACTGAAGAGAGCACTGAACCCTGAAGAAAGACCATATGCGAGTCTTACAAACAAGGCATCCCCCACAAGTAAAAACGGGGACAAAGGAGAGATGGGGAATGACCAGTGACATGGACCAGACAAAGAGCATCTGTCCCTGCTAGAGTGGAACATTCAGAGGAGACTTCCCCAACCTGGTATCCTCCAGGTGTGTTGTACTACCCCTCCCATCATCCCCAGTCAGCATGGCCAATGGCTATGCTGGCTGGGAATGATGGGGGGTATAGTGCAACACATCTGGAGGATGCCAGGCCGGGGAAGGTTGATTTAGAGCATATGCCCTTTTTTCTCATCAAGATTGGATTTAGGAACTTGCAAGATAACATCTAGTTCTGCTCCAAGAGGACCTGACTGAGCCATCTGTGTGTGGGGTGGGGGGGTGGGGGGGCATTAGGTTTTCAGTCAATTCCTCCAAATACTCACACACCCACATGCACAAATGTGCACCTGCAATCTATCTTCTGTTTCCACACTTCCAAGGTTTAGAATCGGTGACCCCCATATCTTTGTGTCAGAAAGAAATGGAGTAGCAGTGCAGTGACTTCCCAGGGGGCGGGGGGCATTGTAATTGATTCAGGCACTGAGAATTCCTGAAGTATTTCTGTGAGGGGGAGGGGGTTCTACCTGCAAAATTTCAGCTGAAGGCAAATGACGTGCAGTCGCAAAGGACTTGTTGCTTTAGAAATCCAGATGTGCCCCACTGACATATAATAAAGCCCAGGGGAGCCAGGGTCCAATCTATAGAGCTTTTCGCCCAGCCAAATTCACTTCTAGAATCAGAGCTTCTCTGAGGCAAAAAGTACTGGTGGGAAGCAGACTGCAGGGAGGGGAGCCCTGGGAAAAGGGAGGGTTTAGTATGCCATCCACAGACTCCTTTTATTACCATACCATCCCCTGCCCTCACCCCACTCGCCCCCACTCCATTTAGACATGATGGGAACAGACAGGGTTTCAATAGAAATGTGGTTTGATTGAGCCTCAGACACTGCAGGGTGCACTCAAGCAAAGACAGACATTGGGACAGTGTCTGAAAGAACTTTTTAACAACCTGTCATTGCAGGGTTGAGCTAACTAAGTGCCACCTCGTGCAGCCTGGTCCTGCACACATTTAGACTTGGCAGTCAATCCCGCTAAGTTCAATGGGGCTTGCTTCCAAGTAAGTGCACACAGGAGTGCAGCCTTCACAGTGTCAGAAATGGTCTAGAAATGCATTTATTTCTCACCTTGGAGAGTATTTTGCTTTGGGAGGCTTGGAGAAGAGTTAAAATCACATCCTGACCAGATCCCTACCCCTGCTGTATTCAGAGGACTATTTAGGCTACAATCCATCCAATACAATACTTACTTGAGAGTAAGCTCCAGTGAACTCAGTGGGCCTTTCTTCTAAATGGACATGCCTAGGAGGACTGAACTTTAAGAGTTCTTCTCTTGCATTAGCATTAGACCTGAAAGTACAGATGGAAGTCATAGAACAGGAAAGACCCTGGCATCACAGGGAAAAGGGAGCAGGAACAACACATTATCCATCATCACAGCTAAGTGTCCAGTTGCAGCTGGGCTTTTAAGAACAACATCTCTCTAATGAATTATATTTATGTTAAAGCTGGATCTTTGATGTGCAGTTTCCGTTAAAGCATCTTGTATAGATAGCAATTGATTTCAAATTGGATTTATGCATCAAACTATTACTCTCCGGAGGTCATTAAAAATTAACTTTTCCTCCATCTGCAACAGCATTTGCCCAGGGGTTCGTTCGTTCGTTCATTCATTCGTTCATTTCATTATTGGCACAATCACACTCAAGGTTTGTTTAACATATGGTGTCGGATTCCAGAGGCATCTTTCCTCAAAACACAACTCAAGGAAATCCGGCATGCTAAGAAAATTGCAAAACATATTTACTCAGTTTGTTCAGCAAACGTACGCCTTGCTTCTCTTTCTTACCTGTTAAACTTAGGCCATCCCATACATAATTTCTTCCCCTTAAGGTTTGTCTGGAGGTCCTTCAGCTGAGTTGGCAGTCCTGTCTGACAGGCAAAAGAACAATCACATTGTTTCCACAGATACAGGAAGATTCCATCCCTGGCTCAACTCAAATCTCTCTTGTGAAAGGCATTTGCTCTTCCTGCAGGTTTTCTCAGCTGTGTGTCCTTCACTTTATAAATCTGGAAGAAGGTAACATATGATGTCATTCCCATCCACAAAAATACACCCCCATCCGCAGTCTGTCAGGATTTGCATCATATATCTCAGTCTACTCCTGGGTCTCTCTCACACACACAACCCAAGTTTGCATCATATGCAGATCTTGAGATACTTGCACACAGAACATCTTTTTCCATGCAGAAAAGAATCTACATTAACACATTCATCTGCTGACCCTCCCCTTGAATTGGGTGGTACCCGCATACAAGAGCCAGGAGGTTAAAAACAAACAAAATACTCATCACAGAACCCTGAAAGATGACAGGCAAGCAAAGCTACTTTGGAAAAACATATTGAATAAAGTGCAATGTTATTTACCCTCTGTAGAGAAAATGGAGGGAAAATCATATAAAAAAATACGAGAGAGGATGGAGGGAGTAAGACACCGATGGAAGAGTTTAAGCTAAATAATGCCATCCCTCAAATCGTTCATCTGCACTTTACGCTGTCCGTGGTCCTGGTTCAACCTCATGCAACCTTCCCCATAAAGGTCTCTTCCAGATGTGTTGAACTGCAACTCCCATCATTCCCAGCCAGCATGGCCACTGGGCATTGCAGTTCAACACATCTGGAGGGCACCAGAATAGGCTGGGCTAAAATATGGAGAACAGCACATCCAGATTAAGAAGAATGGAAATGAATTTGCATTCAAAAATTCCCATCTTACTATTTGGCCTTCAGTGTTCGCCATCTAAAGCTTTTGCAAAACAATCAGTATCATTATGATTTATTTTACTGTTGATGATTCACATGTGCTTGGCACCCCAAATTGCCTTCTGTACAACGGAGGAGGAAGAGAAGAGAGTTTGGAGTTGCTCAGCGTAGTCCTACCTCTGCTTACTTTTATTGAGGGCTCCTCTAGTTTGGCAGATACAGAGTCAAAAAGCCCTGGCAGGCTAGTCTTCTGGGGGAGGGGTCCAAAAAAGGAGAACAACCTAACAGGAACAAGAGAGCAACTGCCCCAAATAGAGCTACATTACACTGCACGCTTTAAGAAATGTAAAAAAGGTAAAGGTAAAGGTGTCCCCAGCCAGTCGTGTCCGACTCTAGGGTGTGGTGCTCATCTCCATTTCTAGGCCGAAGAGCCAGCGCTGTCCGAAGACGCTTCCGTGGTCATGTGGCCGGTGTGACTGAACACCCAGGTGCACGGAACACTGCTACTTTTGTCGCCGAAGCGTCACCTATTTATCTACTTGCAATTTCTTGCTTTCGAACTGCTAGGTTGGCAGGAGCTGGGGCTGAAGGAGGGAGCTCACTCCGTCACGCAGCACTCGGGTCTTGAACTGCTGTCCTGCCGACCTTCCGGTCTGCAGTTCAGCGTCTTAACCACTAAGCCACCGCGGCCCCTTTAAGAAATGTACCCAGAGGCAATTTCTTGGTCAGTAGGCCAGTTTGCTTCTCCTCCAACCCCATGCCCTCAGTGAGCTCTTGGTCTTCCTCTCCTCTCTCCTGCAAAGAGGAAGGAAATTCAAGCCAGATAGACTGGATGTTTCCCGAGCTGATTCTGCCCATCTGGTGGGTCTTCTTTGCCTTTGCTGTTGGCCGCACCCTGTGGCTCATGCCCAGGCCTATGTCAACTGAAAGGGAGACCAGGGTGGCGCCACTGCAGGGTGGCGCCACGAAGCACAGCAGCCGTTCCTTCCCCAAGGAGATAAGCATCAGAGGTCATCTGGGGCTGGCCAAGTTGGAGGAGTAGAGATCACATTAGGGATATACGGATTTTGTGAAATCCATTGCATCTGCATTTCACGGATTGTCAGCTGCCTTTCGTTCCATCATCTGCTCATTGACGGAGTTGGACTTTTCCCAATTTCCCGAATTTGCACAAATTCGCACTTGGGCAAATTCACATTTGTGCACATCCACACTTGCAAAAATGTGCAAATTCAACTTGCAAGAATGCACAAATCCCCCCATGTGCATTTTCATGCTTTAGCCTTTGGAGGAAATGTGCATATTCGGCTGGTGGTTTTTTTATTATTATTTAATGTATTTTTCTATGACGACAGTTGTGTAAAATACTGGAAAGTTTAAAAAACACACACACACACCAGTCTGCAAGCCCACAGAATCTGTGTGACTCATGAAAAGCTGATCCACTGAGGAATCCATGGGTCAGATTCACAGAAATCCAAACTGCTCTGATGTTGTTGTGGATTTCTCCAACATCCCTAGATCATAAGCAGGGATAGAACAAGAAACAAAGGCTGATAGACAGGGCAGGAAAAGGCTGTGAAGAGCTTGAAAAGTAAGGACACAGAGTGTGTGCTCAGTACAGAAGGGGGTAGGAACCCTGAGGAGGGTGTCACATTCCCAGTGACAGGAAAGGTGAACAACTTTGGCAGCTGAATTTTCGATAGAGGTGAAAGAAGAGAGGACTGAGGAGGGAGAAAGAAGAGGGCCAGAAAGGAGAAGGTGCAGTTGCATTGGGAGACGATAAGGGCATGATCAGAATATTAGTCAAAGAGGATGGATGTATTTTTGCCATGTTGTATGAGGGGGGGCAACCTATGCCCCAAGGCCACATGTAGCCCTCAGCCCACTTTCAAAAGCCCTCTGCATGCAAACAGTTCAGACCTCTGGTAAAAGTCATCTGTCCTTCCTGGGCAGGACAGAAAAGACAAGGAGAGAAAGGGGATGGTAGAAAGAAAAAGGGGAATAAGTGACCCACCCACTTTGGGCTTTGGCTCCACCCACCAGCAACATGCAGCCCCCAACAGATTACCTACAAGGGAACACAGCCCTCAACCAAAAAAAAAAGGTTGCCTGACCTTGTCGTACAGGGAGAAGGCGCGTGACTTGGCAATTAGCTGAACTTGGGGAGCAAAGAATCAAAGATGAAAGCAAGGCTGCCTGGCTTGTAGGCCAGCTGGTCCAGCTTCAGGGCTCTTCTTACATTCTTATCAGACGTCTTATCGGATGCAAGTTTGGGCAGAGGTTGAGAGGTACAGCTGGATGTCACAGCATAGAGGTGGTTCTGAAAGCCAAGGGATTTGGTGAGGCCACCCTTGGAGAGAGTAGGGTGGCCGCATGGCCTATTTTATCGAGGACAGTCATTTGTTTGAAGGTGTCCTCTCTTTGAAGGGCTGTCCAGTTTAAAGATAAAGAACCCCACGAAAGAGAACAAGGGCCTTGGAATTGCCCATCAGTAGTTAGGACCAAGGAAGCAGGCTGAGCAGCCAGCACACAGCTCACCTGGTCACAGTCTTCCCTGCTATGGTGAGATGGGCTCTATTTCTATTTAAATTATAGCATTTCCTTCTAAACAGTGGTGCAGGTAGGACTGGACCGTGGGGGCAAAATCCAGGGCCCCTGCAGCACAGGGGGCCCCAAACAACCAGCCAAAGAGTGGCAGGTGCAGACGCAGATGCCGTTTTAATTCATGTAGTCATGCTGGTGCTATGATTTATGCATGTTTAGGATAGGATAATCCTATGCATGTTTAGACAGAAACAAGGCCTACAACTCCCAGCATGCCCCAGCCAGCATGGCTGGCAGGCTTGCGCTGGGAGTTGTTGGTCTTTTCTCTGTCTAAACATGCATAGGATTATGTCCATAAGTGAGTTAAAAATGCAAAACTGCACAGTACGCAGAGTCAGGGTTGGCAACCAGTTTTGTTGTTGTTGTTGTTCTAACATATCAGGAATATAGAGGAAGTTTTAAAGCATGGAATGGGAGTTGTGTGGGGAAGAGGGACATGAGTTATGTGCTTCACAGCTGAAGTCATACACCGATGGCCATCTAAACAGGGCCCCCATAAGACTATTAGGTCCAGGGTCTAAAACTACCTAGCTTCACCAGTTTCTAAATTTGAATCTTCCGCTATAAATTAGCACATGCACATTTTATTGAAATCCTGTCCTCTTTTTTGGTGATGCAGAAGTGGCCACTGAGAGAGAGGGAGAGAGAGAAGCAACAGTGAGCCCAGAAAAAACACACCAAAGTACCCCAACAGAGAGAAGAGAGGAAGAGGAAGAGCTTTCCCCAGGGAAGCACTGATGAAGCCATCGGACAACCAGCTGAGAACAGAGTCCCGGAAGGAGTGAAGCAGGAAGGATTGGTCAGTTTTCTCAAAGGCAGCAGAGAGGTCAAGGAGAACAGACTGGAAAACATTAGATTTGGCAGTGAGAAGATCCTTTGTGATCTTAGCAAGGGCAGAGTCCAGAGGACTGAAGGGAGTAGGGTTGGAAGCCCAGTCGAGACAACACGAATGAACATCTTGCTTCAGGAGTTCGGATGCAAAGGGAAGAAGAAACACCAGACAATCCTTACAGGGTAAGGAAGGCTCAAGGGAGAGGTTTTGGAGAACGTGGGAGATGGCAGTGTGTTTGAATGCTGGAAGGAAGTAGGAATGGATGAACCTGTCCTTCTCGGTTTCTCTCAGTATCACATTTTTCCAGTCTTAAGCTGAGTTCATCCTGACCTTTGAGAATGCTTTTTTAAAGGTTTGCAAGAGAAATAGTACATTTTCTTTGTGTATTTGAAATATATGCATTTTAAAAGCAATTCCAAGAGGAAAAAGCTATCAATGGCTACTAGTCTTGATGGCTATGTGCTACCTCCAGTACCAGAGGCACTGAGGCTATGTACACCAGTTGCTGGGGAACATGGGTGGGAGGGTGCTGTTGCACTCACACCCTGCTTGTGGGTTCCCAGTCGACAGCTGGTTGGCCAGTGTGTGAACAGAATGCTGGACCAGATGCACCGTTGTTCTGATCCAGCAGGGCCCTTCTTATGTTCTTATGTTCTTATAATGCAATTTTGCCTAATATACACATTTTTTCAGCTAATTTGCCTAATATAATGCATTTTAAAGCATTGTTTTCACTAACATTTGTGTGGATTTTCCCCTAAGATACTCATTTTTGTATGTATTTTTCCACTGGTGAACTCCATTGCAAAATGTGTTGGATGTTGAATTTCGAAAGACAATTAAGTTGCAGTTGGCAATATTGGTTCAAGTGTGCAAAAGTAACCTTACGTTAAAAAGCGAATCAAACAAATGTGTCCCCCATCCCAAGAGAGAAGGAGCCCAGCAAGAGGAACGGGCTGACATCTGGTGGAGGGAGGAGATAATGGTGAGGAAGGGTCCATACGGAACAGGTTCAAGGGAGATGCAGACGGGACCACTGTGCAGCAGTCAGAATTTGACAATATTTGACAGCAAACATTCAGCAGCAGTCAGTATTTCTCAGCTGACCTGCAATAGAATGTACTTGATTGTATTGTAACATCATTAATTTATCCAGAAAGGTGCATTTCAATTTTTTTTTTAATGTCAAATTTCAGTCATGAAATCCAAATGTCAGAATTTGAACTCAGAAATTTGCCATGGGGACTCCACATTTGGACATCTGAAAATGTGCAGGGTGTTGATATTTTTCCAAATTTCACTTCAGCTCGAGAAGAGGTAAAACAGCCTTCCGCAACCTGGTGCCCAATGGTCATGCTGGGTGGGGATTATGGGAATTGTAGTCTGTACATCTGGAGGGGGCCAGGTTAGGTAAAGTGGAGATAAAGGCTATTATGCCCTCACCTTGCCCTTTCCCTCATGCGGGTGCCCAGCTCACGATCTTCCACATCTGGAAATGGTCACATCTGTGATGTGGAACCCACGCGTGGAAATGGAGAACATAAGACAGGGGTGTTGAACCTCTTTCAACCTGAGGGCCGGATTGCATTTCAGAGACGTTCTCGGGGGCTGCATTCCAGTCGCGAGGGGGGCCAAAGGCAAAGAGGGTGGGGTCAAGATGCTAAAAATGCCAGCATATTTTAGCTTAAAGCTGTTCTTGCCAGTAACTCAGCCTTTGGAGAGGCACTTCAACCATGTAGAATGGGGGGGGACTGCAGGGGGGGGACTGCACAACAGCAGGGGAGCCTCCAAACGTTTGGTGGTTGGGGAAAGGGGGTGTGGCCATATGGGGAACCCTGGAGAGGGCCAGATTGGGAAACCCAACTGGTGGCTCCGAGGCTGGGCTCTGCACCCCTGCTGAAAGAACGGGTTCAAGCCAAAAAAACCTTCAGTTCGAGCAGCACAATCCCCCTGGGTGTGGACTGCTAACATGGATCCCTGTGTTCCAGCAGGAAGTGTCTTTGTTCACTGTTCTACTCCTCAAGTTTAAAACAAAGCCTAGAAATGGTACATGCTTGATGAAGGCCTGGAGACTAAGTGTTGCAAGCAGCAAAGCAGAACGCCAGCGAACTGAAAAGGACACCTGTCGTTGTAAACAAGCGCTGCTTTGGCATTAGGAACAACGCAATCCCTCTTTTATCATTAGGATTCAATTAGGGAAGCTTTCGGGAACACCGCTTGAATGCCAGCCGCTTAATTCTACAAAGCCAGAGGTGGCTTTTACAGAGAGACAGAGAAAGGAAATAAAGAAAGAGGCAGCATCTACATTTTAATTGCCACTGTTAAAAATTCATCAGGGCTTGTCAAAGGAAAATTATTTATCGGCAGTGGGAGAACGCAAAGCCCTTGAGAGCAATAAGGCGGTGACTTGGGGATGAGGGCCCTTGGGGAAAATGTGAAAGATGAGCAATGCACAATGAGCCTGTGAGGACACCAGTCATCGCCAAACTGTGTTCTGGGGCACACTGGTGCCCCCAGATTGTACTAGCAGTATACTTCATGAAATAGATAGAGCGAGGCCCCTGGGAGCACAAAGGTTCGCACACAGAGAGGAGGTTCACAATGACATCACTGTCCTCCTGCTCTGGCCTCCTTCCTATCAGTCTTCGCTGGAGGGTGGCAATCCTGCCAGCATCTTCTCTGCATCAGGTGTGATTCATTGCCCTAGTGATACCCAGCACATAAGAGTGTTGGACACAGAATAGAGGCTGCCTGTTGCATCTCTGCACGAGTCACCAATCTAGGGGCTTGGCCACATCCAGTCAGGAGTAGGGATGTACGAAAATCACTTACCTTTTCGCGGATTGCGTTCACGGTGGGGGGGAGGCGCTCCATCCCTCCCCCCGGAATCCTCGATGGGGGGGGAGGCGATCCGGTCCTCCCCCCCGGAACCCTGCCCGGCTGGCTCTGCTCCACGGCGGCTCCACGGAGCAGCCGACTAGGCCCATCCACAGCCGGATTTCCGGCCACGGACTGGCTGGTGCGGATGCAAATGGCGGCCGCCGTAGTGACCGCCATTTACATCCAGCCAGGCAGCCGTGATAGGCTACCTAAGTCTTTACGTAGCCTATCACGGCTGGGGAGGAAAAAACACCGGCATACGCACATAGCGGCGGCTATGGCGGCCGCCATTTGCGTTGCCTATTTTTTGCCGTTTTAGCCTACATAAATATTTACGTAAGCTATTGCGGCGAAAAAAAAGGAACGCCAATAGCGCCCACTACGCTATTTGCATTCCCCTTTTTTTCGCCTAATAGCCTTTTTTTCACTATAATAAATATTTACGTAGCCTATCATGGCAAAGTAAAAAAAAAAACGCATACGCAAATGGCGGCGGCTACGGCGGCCGCCATTTGCATTCGCTATTTTTCGCCATTCTAGCCTACGTAAATATTTACGTAGCCTAAATATTTATGTAGGCTAGAACGGCTAAAAATAGTGAATGCAAACGGCAGCTGCCATAGCCGCCACCATTTGCGTACGCTGCACCCAGCCGCGGCCGGCCAGGAGACCAGCCGCCCACGCCCACGCCGCACCTGCCGCCCACGCCGCCCCCATTGCCGCCGCACCTTCCACCACCACCGCACCTTCCGCCGCCCCCGCCACCACCGCACCTTCCACCGTCGCTGCTGCGCCGCCGCACCCGCACCCACCTCCAAAGCCGCCGCCGCATCCGCCGCATCCGCCCCAGGTAAGTGCCGTCCTGGGGGGTTCAGTGGGGCGGGCAGGGGGGCAGGAGGCCGTTCTGCCACAGATTCTGCGGGGCCGAATGCCAGTGCATTCGGCCTCACTGGAATCCGTGGCGGAATTCTCTGCCATCCCTTGAGCTGGCCCAACTCAAAATGTATCGAGCTGGGGCAGCTTGTGGATTTTCGGGTGCCCCCCCTCAAAATGGGCATTTATGCAAGTTGCGGCTGCAATTTGCGCAAGCTCTGCCAATTTCAGTCATAATTTGAGTAATTTGCGCAAATAACAGCCTTAAATGTGCTTAACTTGCACAAATCACGCAATTTACAGCTGAAATTTGCATGGTGTGCAAATTGCAGCCTCAACTTGCAGAAGTGACTATTTTAAGAGAAAAAAACCTGCGCAGTTTCCCGGACTTGGGGGAAAGCCCCCAGCTGAACTCACAAATGCAAGTCGAGCCAGGGGCTCCAGGGAAAACCAGCGAGCCCACAAAGGGCTAGATTTCCCCACAACAGAGTTCCCTATACTCAAGTGAACACCTCTAATGAATTGAGAGGGGGACCGGGATCACACCTATCAGCCCCGCCACTGACATGCCCCCTAGCCACAAATTCAGGCAAGCAGGAGAAAGGGCCCTATATGGATACCAAGGTACAGGCATAGAGTTCCTTCATGCTAGGGCTGGGGGGATCCTGATTGACTCAGGATTATTTTATTTATGTAATTGTTATTGCATTGGGCACATTTATATATATTTTCCAGACCCATGGGCACATTTGTTATTTTGGTGTGTGGGCATTTACTTTCAGGATTCCCATTTTTCTTGCCCCACCTTACCTGGATTCCCACCTTTCTTGCCCCACCTCACCTGGATTCCCACTTTTCTTGCCCCCAGCAAACCATGATTACCGTCTCCGGCACTGCCTACTTTACCTAGGCACCGCTGAAGCCCTAAGGGGGAAGCAGGAAGTCGGCAGGTCGAGACTGCTGACTTCCTGCTTCCTCCTTAGGGCTTTGGCATTGCAGAGGTGAGATAGGCAGTGGGGGGATCATGGTTTGAGGCTGGGGAAGGTGTGTGCGGGAGTACAAGGGGGTCTTGGAGGGCACCTTGTGGGGCTTGGCAGGCACCAGTGCACCCGTGGGCACCGTGTTGCCGAACCCCTGTGATAAACCATAACATAAAATTTTAAAACAGAGTAAACAGATTAGTGCTGTGCTGAAATTCTCTTTTGCATTATTTTATTATATTTGCTATTCTCATTTAATTTGATAGAAATGTAATTGCTTTCATAAGTAATTTAAAGGAGAAGGAAGGACATGTTAATGAATTCTCATTGGTGGGGTTCTTGCACTTTCCTGAGTTAGGAGGTGGCTGAAGCATTGTGTGCGTGTCCCGTCTCTCACTGTACAGTCATCTCTCTGGTGACCTGCAGCCTCTCCAGATCATTTCAATTAAAACCCAGGGAGAGATGTCATGAGATCACTTCTCCTATGGCTTTCTTTCAGATCTGGAAGCGCGGGCAGCCCAGGAGGCCGCAGAGTGAGAGAAAGATGTGTATTAGAAAGAAAACACACCCACAGCACTGTTGGGCACCTCACAACGATAACATAAGCTCATAAAGACCACCAAGAATGGTTCAAAAGGAATTCTGAAGCACCCTGAGGCAGAAAAATGGGCACCTCTTTTGCAGGGGAGGAAAATGTTTGGGAAACTGGGGGACAGATTTCAGGACAGAACTACCCAGGATCCCCCCTGGCATGGAGGAGTTCTGTGTGTGTACGTTTGTATGCATGCAGGGCCCTTTTTTACACTCTCCCAATGCGCAGGTGGAGGCAAGGAGCATGACTAGCAGGCGCATAAACTGTGGGGCAGGACCAACGGGTGCCACCCCTGCACAACATGTGAGGGGGGTCGGCCCGGGAGACTCACACGGAAACAGACTAGGAAGTGGTGCATTCTGACCTTTAAACACCTAAAGTCAACTTTTGCAGGTGTGAGGGTGAGCTGGGCCTGCAGTTTTGATGTGTTGAAGAAAGAACGTGTCAGCTGGCAGACACTTGAGAAGTAGTGGAATATGCAAACTGCTTTTGCAAAAGGCTGCGGTTTTCACTCACAGGAGCTGCTCATTTCAGGAGACATCACAATGTGTGATACTCAGCCGCACCACCTGCCAGTTCTTATTGTTTGATTTATTACAGTATATATATATTGGAGCAAATATAGATGAGCAAAGGGCTGGATGTACCTGATCTCATCTGATCTCGGAAGCTAAGCAGGGTCAGCCCTGGTTAGTATTGGATGGGAGACTGCCTGGGAATCAGGCTTCCTGCACGGAGCAGGGGGTTGGGCTCGATGGTCTTGTAGGCCCCTTCCAACCCTGTGATTCTACGTATATATATTTGTGTATACATACACACACACACACACACACACAGAGTATCCCCTCCCCAAAGAAATGTCTGAAAGGGAGGAGCAGTCAGTCCTTACCAGACTGATGGAGGGATCTCACCTCTCCTTATGAAGCACCCAAGTGGAAGCATGTGGAGTTTTGCATAACCCATGCTAACAAAATTCCTAGTTCCCCATGACTCAAAAAAGCTGAATTCTGTGGCTTATATGAATTATAGAAATCAAGCAAGTTTGTATAAATTTACTTACTTACAGGACTTATATACTGCTCTGTATCTAACAAGATTCCCAGGTGGTGAACACTAAAAGAAAGAAAGAATCAAAATACTGGATTAAAATATTAAAATCAAATTATACTAAAAGAACTGTGGCCTGTTAGTCACAGAAGGCTAGTTTAAATAACAATGTATTTAGCAGGCACCAAAACAAAACATGGATGCCTACCTGACATCAAGAGGCAGGGAGTTCCACAGAGAGGAAGCCAGTACACTGGAGGCTCTACTCCAAGTGAACTCCAAACGGACCACAGGTCCATGTGGAGCCACCAGGAGTGCTCCATTTGATGACCTCAGTGACCAGGCAATATGGTAAGGGAATGTTCTCCCAAATATCCTGATCACAATTTGTTTATTTTTTATTTAAAACATTTCTATCCCGCCCTATATCATTAAGATCTCAGGGCGGCGTACAGCTAAAATCAATTTAAAAAGTATAAAACAATAAATAATTTAAACACCTAAAAACATATTAAACTATTAAACAAACTAATACCAGTTAAAATCTAAAACAATAAAACAGTTAAAACAATGCACTAGGAAATGCATTTAGCCCTCAAAGGCTTTGGTAAAAAGCCACGTTTTTACTTGGTGCCGAAACAAGACCAACGTCTGCGCCAATCGGGCCTCCAAGGGGAGGGCCTTCCACACCCGGAGTGCCACAGCAGAAAAGCTTTATGCGCTAGTAACAGACCCTTCAGCCAGGCCCGGTAGCTGCTATGCAGTTCCCTCATCAAGGGCGCTACATGCTGAAAACTGGCAGCTCCCGATAGATAGCTGCAACTTCTGGACCAACCTTGAGGGCAGCCCCACGTAAGAGCACCTTGCAGTAATCCAGTCTTGGATTTGCTAGCAGCTGTACCAGTGCAGCCAAGCTACCCGTGTCCGGGAGAGGGTACCAGCTGGTGTACCAGCTGAATCTGGTAGAAAACACTCCGAGCTGCCATGGCCACTTGGGCCTCCAGCAACAGAGGTGGATCCAAGTCCCTCCTGACTATGAACTTGATTTTTCAGAGGCAATAAGCCTGCCTCCTGAAATTGGGAACCACTCATCCACAGGGCCTCGGTCCTGGCAGGACGCAGCTTCCATTGTTGGCCTTCATCCAGCCCATCACTGAGTCTAGGCACTGATCCAGGTCTTTCACAGCCTCACCTGATTCAGATGTCACAGGGAGATACTACAGCGTGTCATCAGCCTGCTGCTGGCACGTGGCTCCAAACCCCCTAAGGACTGCTCCCAGCTTCATCTAGATGTTAAGCAATATTGGAGAGAACTGTGAAATCCCATAGCTCAACTGCCAAGGAGCTGAGAAATAGTCATCCAGTGTTCATTACTATCTGAAATCAACCCCACAGGTAGGTCCAGAATTGTTGCAGCACAGTGCCTCCCATGCCCAGCCCACGGAGCTGATCCAGGAGGGCAGTATGGCTGATGGCATCAAAAGCTGATGGGAGATTGAGCAGAATTAACAATGGCATTAACAATCAATGGCTGCTGGTCTTGATGGCTCTGTGCTACCTCCAGTACCAGAGGCAGTGAGCCTATGTACACCAGTGGCTGGGGAACATGGGTGGGAGGGTGCTGTTGCGCTCATGCCCTGTTTGTGGGTTCCTGGTCGGCAGCTGGTTGGTTGCTGTGGGAACAGAATGCTGGACTAGACGGACCCTTGGTCATAACAGGATCGCACTCCCCCAGTGCCTCTCCCGATAAAAGTCATCCATCATGGCGACCAAGGATGATTTGGTCCCATGACCAGGCCAAAACCCAGATTGAAATGGCTCTAGATAATCAGTCACCTCCAAGAATGCCTGCCATTGCCCTACCATGACTAGAATTGTGTAAGAATTAATTTTTGCTTCTAAACATGCCTGCCTGGCTTGTTTGAAGCCTGGGTGATGATCGCAAGGGCGAGTACACATCCGCCGAAAATGTTCACAAATTGCCAGATGTGTGTTCGTGTCCAACTTGCACAAATTTCCAAATCTGCACAAATTTGCCCTGTAGACTGAATCAGCCTTTAGTCTATGGAGGAAAGTTGTGCAAATATGGGGAAATTTGCACAAATTTCCCAGTCCAATCGCTGCTCAATTTGGGCAATTTTCTCCTTCGTACATAGGGAGCAGCAGTCGCAAACCCAAACAGGAATCAGGCATAAGATGAATTTTGAGATGATGTTGGGAGAATCCTAGCTCAATCCTAGAATCACTCTTTCACCCATTCCTAACCATGACCCTCTCCAATACCTCCCAGAAGAAAGGGGTATTTGCAGCTGGGTAGTAGTTGTCAAATTCCACCGGGTCCAGAGAGGGTTTCTTCAGGGGCGGTTGCAGGAACCACCTCTTCACATAAAAATGCATTTACCTCTCCTGAACCTACCTAGTCATATCCACCTACCGCCGGGAAGGGCAAGGATCAAGAGGGCACGTGGTTGGCTGCGTTGCTGCAAGCAGTGGGGGCTGGGGGCTCCAATTCTGGTGGGGCTGTCATTCCATTCTGGGTTTTAGTCATAAACAGCCCAGTGAAGGCTGGTGGCTCCAATGTCAGTGGTGTAGCGAATCCACTCCAAAGTCGCTCCTTTAGAGTTCTGGCTGGTTCTGGCTGAAACCCAGAATGGCATCACAGCCCCACCAAAATCGGAGCCACCAGCCTCCACTGGCTGCAAGCCCCTTGTCTCCACTTTACTCTGATGCTAGTGAGTTAGCAGTGCTAGCAGTTGGGCCAGCTGGTCCTTAGGGGCCTGTAACCTGGCCTCTGGCCTTCTCGGGAGCTCCATACAAAGTGAGAATGGTCGAGACGCTGGAGCCGAACCGGGCCTGTTACCAGCACGGAGAAATGCTCGCATTCCACACCCTCTTCGGTCAGCCCTCCAAGCCAGACACATCAAGCATCGTTCGCGAGCCTGTAACCATGGCAGCTTCATCACACACCTCAGGGCCGCGGACAGTTTGCACAGTTCCCTCTTTATTTCTCTGGTCGATTTTTCTGTTGCTTGCAGGGAATCGATGCAGCTCATCACAGCGTTTTTGTTCACGGGGGGGACGCCTACGATGGCAGGACAGCACATGGTGGGTGATCTGATTTCAGTCCTGTCAGGCAATGCCTAAACCAGGCAGGCAGAAAATGCCACACGTTGTGGATCACTTTCCCAAAACTGCGAAAAAGAAACAAGCAGACCCCAGGATCTCTGGCCAATTTCTGACATTGCATCTTGTCTGCATCAGTTCTGAAATGCTGGAGAAGGACGTTTGTATATGTGGCTGAGGAAGCAGTCTCCAGACAGGGGGCTGAGATTTTCTGGGTTCCACAGCTATATTTCTGTTAGGAATTAGCAAATTAGTCTCCAACTGGGTCAGGGTCACTTTTGCAGGTAAAAACCTGCAAAACCCATAACTCTGTTCCATCCCATTTCTGGATGAAGCTGCATTTGTTTTAAAACAGACACATACCCTTGCATTTAAATAGGCATTTCAAAATGTATTGCTCACAAAATATGCACTTCTAAGCATATTTCCCCACAGAACATGCACTTCTAAATGTATTTTCTCTCAAAATTCACATTTTGATACATTTTTTTGAGCCAGGAACTCTGCCAGAACATATGGGATGTGCAAGTACCAGTGGGTCACTGGAGAGGCAGGGTGATGCAGTGGTGAGAGTGTTGGGCTAGGACTGGGGAGACCCAGGTGCAACTCCCCACTCAGCCTTGAAGCTCACTGGGTGACTTTGGACCAGTCACCAACTCTCAGCCTAGCCTACCTCACAGGGCTGTTGTGAGGATAAAATGGACTGGAGGAGGATCATGTATGCTGCCTTGGGCTTCTTGGAAGAAAAGGCAGGATATAAATGTAAGAAAACGCAGGATATAAAAGTAAGAAATGAATATACACATTCATTTCTGATGTACACATTAGTCCAGGAGGTGCAGATCTTTCTGTACTATGAAGTAGGGATTACATATTGTGTAAAATCTGTTCCATCTGTGTTTCTCAGGTTGTGTCAGGGTTGGATCGGAACCCATAGAGCCCCCAAAGAGTTCTTATTCTGAGGAAGAGATAGAAACCGTGGGAGAGGAACCCGCGCGCTGTTCAGAGGCGCCGCCGGAGGGAAACCCCCTCCCTGCTCACATGCCTGAGAGTGGTAGCGACCCTGGCAGGCAGAGGGAGGGACAACTGGAGCTTCAGGACGCTAGGCGCCAGCACAGGGACAATGGGAGATGGAGGGTGCCGAGAGGAGGCGCTCAGCCCGCTTGGCGCAACGTCAACAGCTGCGCCCCGATGCCCCACTGGAAAGGGGTGGACTTTCACCTCCTAGCCCTTAAGTTCAGAGGTTTCCCGCCTTTACCCTCCAAACGGAGATCAACTGATTCACTAAGGCTGGAAACCCCTAGCAGGCAGCTCTCTTAAGTTTCCCTCATTAGGCTCATGCAATTAGCATCTGTAAGCATCATTAGGTTGAATGGAAATAAAGCCTTGGAAAAGAGCCCTATCGTTTGCGTGTTGATTCTGGCTAGGGATGTACGAAACACCTACCTGGCTCTGCGCCGAGCAATCCGCGATGGGGGGGAGGCGCTCCATCCCTCCCCCCGGAATCCTCGACGGGGGGGAGGCAATCCGGTCCTCCCCCCTGGAATCCTGCCGGGCCGGCTCCGCTCCGCAGCCAAGCTGCAGAGCCGCCGGCCGGCTCCAGCCACCCACAGCCGGACATCCGGCCGCTGGGCAGCCCTGCAGGGATACAAATGGCAGCTGTCGTAGCCGCCACCATTTGCGTCCCTGTATTGAGCCGAGATAGGCTACGTAAATAATTAGGTAGCCTATCACGGCAGGGGGGAAAAAACCCAGCGTACGCAAATGGCGGTAGCCGCCGCCATTTGTGTATGCTGGGTCCCCCCCCCCCGCTGTGATAGGCTACGTAAATACTTACATAGCCTATCACGGCAGGGGGGAAAACCCAGCGTACGCAAATGGCGGTAGCCGCCGCCATTTGCGTATGCTGGGTTTCCCCCCCCTGCCGTGATTTCCCCACTGAAATGGCGTCCCTGCATTAGCCGTGATAGTCTACGTAAGCATTTACGTAGCCTATCATGGCTATGAAGAGGAGGAAGCGAATGGCGGCCGCAGGACGGCCGCCATTTGCAAAACAGCGCGGATGGGAGCAGGTAAGTGCTCCATTTCGTGCGTCTTTTGTGGGTTGGAGACGGTGGGGACTTTGTCCCGCGCGCCTTTTGCGGGTTGGGGGGGCGGGGGCTTCGTTCTGCGACGGATTTCAGGGGGCCGAATGCACTGGCATTCAGCCTCACCGAGATCCGTCGCAGAATTCTCTGACATCCCTAATTCTGGCTACTTGAGGATTTCAGAAGGCAGCAAGGGTGCTCCTGACAGGTTGTCAGGCACCTATTGTTCTGTCGGACACCCATCGACAGAATTTGACTTTTTTAAAATTTCTGAATTTTAGTAAATTAACATGTGCAAAAATGCACAGATTCCCACAAAATGTGCAAATCCCCCCAAAATACACATTTGCACACTTAAGCCTATGGGGGAAATGGGCATTTTCGGCCAGTTTTTTTTTTTTTTACTTGCATATTTTTCTACGACAAAATTTGTGCAAAATTTCCGAAGGTTAGAAAAATGGTCCATCACATAATCCACCCGACAGGGGAAAAGCCAGTCCACTGTGGAATCGGTGGTTGGATTCATAAACATCCAAACTCATTTGGTTCCATTACGGATTTCTCCAATATCCCTACTAGGAAGGAGTGGTTGTTGCACCATAGGGGCCCTCCAAATTGTGACTGCCCCAGAGGCGGCCAGCCCTACATTGAGGCAGAGTGAGGCAGTTGCTGTGGGGTAGGTGGCAGCAGAGCTGCGTGTGCCAACAAGCAGTCGCCCTGCCGCAAGGGATGTACGAAAATCACTTACATGTTCGCGGATTATGTTTATGGTGGGGGGGAGGCGTTCCATCCCTCCCCCCAGAATCCTGGACGGGGGAGAGGCGCTCCGTTCCTCCCCACCGGAACCCTCCGCGGCCGGCTGTGCTCCGCGGCAGCTCCGCGGAGCAGCCGGCCAGGCCCAGCCAGGCCAGAGCCGTCCGCAGCCGGATTTCCGGCCACGGAGGGCTCTGGGTAAAAAAAAAAAAACGCGTATGCAAATAGCGGCGGCTACGGCCGCCGCCATTTGCGTTCCTTATTTTTGACGTCTTAATCTACGTAAATAATTACGTAGACTAAGACGGCAAAAATAAGGGAAACACAAATAGCGTAGTGGACGCTATTTGCATTCCCCTTATTTTCGCCGTCTTAGTGTACGTAATTATTTACGTAGACTAAGACGGCCCAAAATAAGGAACGCAAATGGCGGTGGCCATAGCCGCCGCCATTTGCGTATGCCTTTTTTTTTTACCAAGACGTTTTAGGCTACGTAAAACTTATCCTATCACGTAGCCTATGACGTGTGTGTAAAAAAAAACCCTGCAAATGGTGGTGGTGGCAGCCGGTCGGAAGACCAGCTGCCTCTGCCACCGCCGCCGCCCAGAAGATCCGCCCCAGGTAAGTCTTGTCCCGGGGGGATCCACGGGGGTGGCGGGGGGGTGGCAGGCCTTTCCGGCACAGACTTCGGGGGGCCGAATGCACTGGCATTTGGCCTCCCCGAGATCCGTGGCGGAATTCTCTGCCATCCCTACCTGCCGCCCTCAGGGCAGATGCTGTCCCACCAACAGTGCTGAAATAAGGTTCAACTGCCAGTCTGGTTGGCTTCTGGACATGGCATAGGGGGCATCATCTTGTCCTTGGCCTCAAGCAGCAACCTGTCTTTGGCCATCCCTGGCTCCAGAATACAGAACAGAAATCTGTGTTCCAAAGCAATATCCCTGAATATACTGAACCCTGGATGCTGGGAGATATCAACAGGGGAAAGGACAGTTTCATCTTCTCCTTCGCGCACATGCATATAAATGCACAAAGATGGACACCAAATGCCAGTTTGCTGCATCCATGTAGTGAATGTTACATTACTGAACATGCATTAGTTGCAGCCTTTAAAGGAGAACAAGCACAACAGCTCCATTCTGGGATTAAACCCTCTTTTCACCTGTGAAACGTGGGAAGATATGAAAGCTGTTGCCCTCATAACCACTGAACTAACCAGAACAGCTTGCAGGCAACTTCAGTCAGTCAATCATGCCACGTCGCCACCACCAGGTCCTTTCTATTTTGCATGACTACATCCATCACTTGGAATTGCACACCAATTGTCTGTTCATCGCTTTGGCAGAGAATAATGCCAAGGAAAGCTTGGAGCATTTTGAAATGGCACTCATGCAATCTTGTTGTCCCATAATTTCAGCGTTGGTGGCAGCAAACATATTGATCCCCACCTTCTGTGCCTGCTGTGAACATTTTCCTGTTGCAGAGATGTTTTCAGGCAGAATGGGCCTCATCCTTCTGCTTTCTGTATTTCTGGTGTAAAGTGGGAAAGGGAACCCGTGCATTACACTCCCTTCAGCCAGATGCTCTGCAAGCCCTGTGGAACTCCTGCATCTTGATTCATCCCACACATGGGTAGCAGGCAAGATCCTTCCTAGTCTATTGTGACACCCGAAAAAGGCTTGGCTAGCCACCCTCTCTCTTACGCTTCGGGTTTTATTTTACTTAGCTTTTTAAATGTGGGTTAAAGTTTCATCTCCCTGCTACTATGCTGGGATTGTGCTAGGCTGCTCTCAGTTTTATAATTGTATGAAATTGATTTCAGTAATCTGAACTGGGCTTTGTACCGTGCTTTATGAGGGTGCTTTTGTTGTTGCTGTTGTTGTTTGGCTAGGCTGCTTGGAGTTTACTTTAGACAGAAAGTCAGGATATAAATGATGTCTAAATAATTAACTTACACCAGAAGTGCAAAAAAACAGCAGCATGACCCACAAGGCATGCAGCCACTTTTTGCCATTTCTCACAAGGTGAAAAAGCAACTCCCCACAATGCTGAGCCCAGGCTGGTTGCACATAGGGATGCTGGAGAAATTCGAGACAGACTAAAATGAGCTCAGATTTCCAAGAATCTGACCTATGAAATCCGCTGCAGAGCAAACCCCCACCCACCTCCCAACCCAGTCCAGGCAGAGCCCATAGACTTTTGGATTTAATTTTTTTACTTTCCCAAAATTTACACATATTTATTTGTAAGAAAATACTCAGGTTCCTGCTGAGGAAAAGTTGGATGGAATGGGGGACAATACACGAAATGTTATGCACTAAGGCAAATTATGTAAATCATTACGAAACCTCTTACGTAGTTATTTGTGCATTTTACCACATGACAAAAAAGATTTTTTTCACATCCGCCTGTAAGCAGACGACGGAACAGAATCCGCAAAATACAGACAGGAGCAGATTTTGCACAGTCCATTAAGGATGGACGAAAGTCCCTTACCTGGTCCCGCAGCTTGCTTCGCAGTGGGGGGGAGGCGCTTCGGTTCTCCCCCCGAAGTTCAGGCCGGGGGGGGAGGCGCCCCGCCCCGCCGCGAAATAAAGAAGTAATTTTTTTAAAAAAACACACACACACGTGATAGGCTACGTAACGATTTACGTAGCCTATCACGGCTAGATTTCCAAAGTCAGCCGTGATATGCTACATAAATCGTTATGTAGCCTATCATGTGTTTTTGGGTTTTTTTTAAATGTACTTTGTAATGGCGGCGGCGGCAGCCGGTCAGAAGACCGGCTGCCGCCCCCGCCGAAACGCCGCCGGGACCCGCCGCCGAGAGGGACATTCGAAGGAGGTAAGTCCCATCCCGGGGGGCGGGGGGGCGGAGAATTTCACCACCAATTTCGGGGGGCCGAATGCATTGGCATTCGGCCTCCTGGAGATTCGTGGAGAAATTCTCCGCCATCCCTACAGTCCATACATCCCTAGTTGCACGGTGGTATGGTGCCGCTCCATTGGCCTGCTGCAATGTGACAGTGATGTACCACACGCTGACAGCCTGACCTCTCGGGGGAAGACTCTTGGTTCTTACTGGCTTTCCTCTGCAGTTCAGGCTTTTTTGCTTGGCCTTCCAGATCTCCATGGTGACTAATATCCCTGGGCTGGAGTCAACTTGTCATTATATAGCTGAGCAACAATTCAGATCAAGTCTCCTAGGCCTTCTACCCATAACACTGAGAAAAACCTAGGGCATGAGACTCTGCTCGTGGTAGTGAGCAGTTTGCAATGGCCGCAGCCAATATGGATTTTTCCAGGTCAATCCAGAAGGCAACAGGATATCAGGTTAATCTAGACGGCAAGAGTGCTGCAAGAATGCAACCAACGTAGCATCAAGTGGCGTACTTCTTAGAGGACAAGCTTGCCCAATCTCGTACCATGGACAAAGTGCCCTGCTTTAGAGAGAACAATATTCTGCAGAGCTGGCAGAGGACTTTCCTCTGTTTGAAGGCGTCCTCTATTTAATGGCCTGTTGTAGGGATGTACGAAAATTCCGCCATGGATCTCGGGGAGGCCGAATGCCAGCGCATTCGGCCCCCTGAAATCAGTGGTGGAACGGCCTGCCACCCCCCCCCCCGCCACACGAGACATACCTTGGGCGAATCTTCCTGGCGGCAGCGGCTCCAGCGGCGGCTCCAGCGGCCGGTCTTCCGACCGGCTGCCGCCACCGCCATTTCCAGTTTTAAAAACAAACAAACCATGATAGGCTACGTAAAGATTTACGTAGCCTATCACGGCTAGGTTTTTTAAAAAAACCGTGATAGGCTACATAAATGTTTATGTAGCCTATCACGGCTGACTTAAAAACAAAAAACGCGCGTATGCAAATGGCGGTGGCCATGGCCGCCGCCATTTGCGTTCCTTATTTTGGCACGTCTTAGTCTACGTCAAGATTTACGTAGACTAAGACGGCGAAAATAAGGGCAACGCAAATAGCGTAGCGTCTACGCTATTTGCGTTCCCCTTATTTTCGCCGTCTTAGTCTACGTAAATCTTGACGTAGACTAAGACGTGCCAAAATAAGGAACGCAAATGGCGGCGGCCATGGCCGCCGCCATTTGCGTATGCGCGTTGTTGTTGTTGTTTTAAGTCAGCCGTGATAGGCTACGTAAACATTTACGTAGCCTATCACGGCTGACTGCAGGGACGCAAACGGCGGTGGCTATGGCCACCGCCATTTGCATCCCTGCTAGCCAGCGGCCAGATGTCCGGCTGCTGGCGGAGCCAGCCGGTGGCTCCACAGAATCCCTGCGGAGCACAGCTGGCTGGCCAGGATTCTGGGGGGGGGAAGAACGGAGCGCCTCCCCTCCCCGGCGAGGATTCCGGGGGGAGGGACGGAACGCCTCCCCCCAACCATAAACATAATCCGCGAAAGGTAAGTGCCTTTCGTACATCCCTACTGTCCAGTTCACATCTGATTTAAAGTAGGGCTGGACTGAAAGTCAGGCAACTCAGCTTGTTTGTTGCTCCAACAACTAGCAGACTCAGGCTGAGCCTTAAATGCTTGGCCTTCCTAGAGGCTGCTAACTTCTCCCACACACTGCATGAGGCCTTCTCCCATAAAGGGGCCACAGTTGCTGTAGGTTGTAGGCACCCAGGCCTGTAAGCAAGCTAGCAGTGGTTTTAGAGATGCCTAGAGATCCATAATGCTCTCTGCTTTGGTTCATTATTAGTTGCAATCCCTTGCAGTTGGATTCCTCAGCTCATAAAATGCGTCAAAGGCCGGTATAGTGCCCCCTCAGCACATTCCAGAGCTAATGAGCTTTGGCACCATTTATCTTATCAGAGCCTAGGATGCGCCAGAGAGTGAAGCTATGTTTATCTTAAAGCTACAGTTGTCTATGCTGAGAAAATTATGATAGTCTTGCTTTTGCTGAATATGCTTTTAAGCTCAGCTGGGCTATGCTGAGAAAGTTGTAGATAAGCTCTAACACACATGATTAATGTTTGCGCCTGTCATATTACCTCACTGCTATGCCTAAATAACATGCATGATATAAAAGTCATCTTGCAGCACAGCTCTTTGTTCACAGCGTTGTCTGATCCAACCATTGGGTACACCTGTGCACTGTAAGCACTCCTTGTAAGCAAACCTGGACCTGACTTATCACTTTCTCAGCACCCCTAAATCTTGGAAGCCCATGGCCGGGGCATACAAAGGTATGGAGGCAACTGGGGTGTGGCAGTGACTCTGGAACCCGAGTCCTCAGAATCTGAGGGTAGCAATGCACACCCCCCCCCAAACAGGGGGCAGGGATGGTCACAGGGTCTCTTCTGGGGCTGAGGGCCCTAAGGAGAGGGGGACGTTGAGGAGTGGTTCCGCGACCACATCCTCTTCTGGGTATGAGAGTTCTATGTGAGAGGCTTCTCCTCTTGAGGAGGGGGAATCAGAACCCTGGCTTATGACAAATGGACACTCTAGCCACGCATTTCTGCATTGACAGATGATGGCTATATTCCTAGTAATTAGCTCATTGCTATGTTTTTCCATTATAGTTCATTTATCTTCCCATCACTTTCCACACCTTCACTCCATGGGTTGGATCTGAATGTAGTCATAGTTTGAGTAGACCCACTGAAATCAATGAGATGCGAGTTTGTCATGACTACCTTACGTCCATTTGATTTCAGTGGGTCTACTCTTAAGAATGGCTAAATCTGGATCCAATCCCATGATGAAAATTTCCCCTGACCCCCAGGAAAAAGCAAACAACAGAATAGACACTCCAGCCATGAATTTCTGCTCCTTCGGGTGTCTCAGCAAATCAGAACCTTTTATTCAGTGGGTCATAAGTTGCCCAGAGCCATAGGACAAGGCCTCTAAAGGCCCAGCTCACGCTCTTGGGAACAGTCCGCATACCGGGAGGTTCGGACAGTAGAGCTGTCAAGAAAATCAAGATTTCCTGAAGCCAAGACCAACCCAGCACATCCAGCCTGGCTGAGCACCAAGTGTTTGGTGGGAACGGCCAGAGACGGTATCCAGTCATTTTTTTAGGAGGCTGTTGTATCCGCTGAGGGCACATCATATTGCAGGCCTGCAACTTCAGAACAGAAGAGTCCTGAGGCTGGATCAGACCAAAGGCCTCTCGAGTCCAGCGTTCTGTTCCCACAGTGGCTGGCCAGATCTCTGCTGAAAGCCCACAAGCAGGGCATGAGCGCAACGGCACCCTCCCACTCACGTTCCCAGCACCTGGCATATAGAGGCTCACTGCCTCTGATCCTGGAGACAATCAGGGACGGACGGACACACCCCTGTCCGTTTTGGCGGGTGTCTGCTGAAGCACTCCCGTTACTCGAGCTCCCCCGATGCGCGCTTGAGCCCCACAACCTTGCCGAGCCACCCGCACTCACCTCAGTTCCTGTCTGCAAGTGCTTGCCATTTTCCCGAGCTTGTTGTGATGAAAAAAAAGGGAGGTCTTTAAAACTGTGCATACTTAAATATGTGCAAATTTGGGCTGGGAAAGGTTATCTATCTATCTATCTATCTATCTATCTATTTATTTTATTTATTTATTTTAAAACTTTTAAAACCAGCAACAACGATAACGGCAGTAACAGCAACAATAGCAGTCGTATCAAGAGAAGGGCACAGTAAAATAATATGTTTTTAAGGCCTTCTTAAAAGCTTGCAGTGATGGAGCACGGCTGACCTCCAATGGCAACTTGTTCCAAAGGTGTGGGGTCACTGCAGGGAAGGCCCTCTCACATGTGATCACCCACCTGACTGCTCTCACGGATGGGCAAATGAGAAGCGCCTTTCTTTCTGATAAGGTGTGGTCCATTTGTGCCTCTAATATTGCCTAGGTTAGCCTTTCTCAGCCCTAATTTGTGCATATTTAAATATGCGCACTATAAAGACCTCCTTTTTTATAAATACAAGCTCAGGAAAATGGCAGGCACTCATGGACGGGTCCAGGTAAGTGTGGGGAACGTCCAGGAGGGCATGAGTGGGTTGCAAGCGAGGCTAGAGGCTCTGCATGCGCTGTCCAGGGGCACGGGGGGGGGGGGAGCCCAACACATTCCCAGACCCAGTCAGGCGCTCATGCCACCCTAGAGATAATATATAGCGATTGATAGCCTTGTGATATACCAAACAGTAGGGTCCCATTCTTTTAGACATCCAGGGCAGAAATACATGGCTAGAGCATCTGTTCCTTCCTTTTCCCAAAGGTTCATGGAAGAGCTTCCTGGCATGGAGTGCAGTTTGGGGGGCAGGGGGTGGGGGTGGAACAGATGGAGAAAACCAAAACCGAGGATCATAGCAGTGATTGGGCAAGCCCTGGGCAAGAATATTCGAAGCAGACCTCTCAAGCCATGCTGATCAAGGGCCAAAACAGGCATGACTTTAAATGCATATCTAACCACTGCATCTTTTTTTTTCTTTTTTACTCTAGAAAAAGGGTGCAGAACCTCTTGCAACCTGAGGGCTGAATTCCATTTCGGAGAAGCTCTTGGAGGCCACATTCCAGTGGTGGGTGGTGCCAAAAGCAAAGGGGGCGGGGCCAAAACAGGAAAAAAATACATTTTAGCTTAAACCTTTCCTGCCAGTAACAAAGCCTTAGGACAGGCATCTCAACCTTTTAGGGTGGGGATTGTTGTTGTTCAGTCGTTAAGTTGTGTCCGACTCTTCGTGACCCCATGGCACAAAAGCAGAAAACCACCAAATGAGTGGGATGTGGGGGCCTTCTGGGGAATCCTGCAAGGCTGGCTTGGGACCCCCCCAGAAGGCCAGTTGAATCCCTGGCCTTGAGTTTCTGCACCCCTGGTTTAGAGCAAGCACAGGGACCTCAATCCAGATGAGGACCCTAACACACAGGCTTTTAAGATTCAGATTGGATGCCCTGCACCTACTCTAGAGTAAAAAACAAAAAGAGATGCAGCTGCTTGTCTTAAACTTGGAGCCTGATCCATCCAGGACCCACACTAAACAGATTCAAAGGTACCAGTATGACTCAAGTCCACTTGTGTGAAAATATGATCTAGTTTATCGACAGAAAATGGATGCAGATAATAAAAGCAAAGAAAAGCTCACACACGCCCCTCAACTGCTAGATCGCAGTCCCCTCAACTGACGCTGCTTTGGGTCCCTGGATGCAACAGGCGCTGTCCCCGGGGAATCCGAGCAGGTGGCGCCCCTTCCCCCTCCCAGATGAGGTAACAAGCCAATCTGCTGAGGATTTCATGGGGCTCACCTAGTTAATGACTGTCACAAGACACACACACCTCCCTCCCTTCACCACGGAGGGGGGGGGGGGCTTTCTTTCTTGGTGGGATAGGCAGTTTCTCACAGCCAAGAAAGGAGCATCCTGATCAAGTACACGCTCTGCAACAGAGCTACTCTACATTATCTAGCTGTTAGTAGCGAAAAGCACGGCTGGACAGCTATGAAAACCAACTCTAACTTCATAATAGCTGCCAACTGTTCTACCAAATAAGTACACATATGCTACTAGGCACTATATAGGGCTCTGCACAAGTTCACACCTGACTCCTTGCCATTCTTCCAAAACCAAATCCAATACACTGCTGAACATGGATTTCAAGTAATGTCTGAATCCCTGCAGCCCGGGGACTTGGGCAACCTGCCTTTGTCTGACGGCACAGTTGCCAGTTCCTTTGGTTCTTAGTCCAGCCACAGGGAGTGTGCTTGACTATTAATCCTTACCCAGGAGAGAGAACAAGCAGGGACTCTCTTGAACCTGAGTGTTTTTGCATCCGCACCATGGTCTACTCTGGGCCTTACATCAATGCAGAGTGTTTGATGGGCTACAAAGGAAGGAGTGCAGTTCATTAGCAGATGCCAAGGTCCTTGTGCTTTCAGCAAGTGCCCATTATTCCTCAAGGCTTTACATGAGAATTTGAGCAAATCCGGAAACGAAAAAATCCAGTTCTGTTGCTGGGTGGATGATGGAACGAAAGGTGCCTGGCAATACGCAAAAGACAGACAGAACGGATTTTACGCAAACCGCACACCCCTACTGACGAGTGGCACACACAGAAGCTGCGTATCAGTGGCGGTGGCAGAGACAAACGCAAGGGGCTGCGGGGGGACTGCCCCCTCAGGAATATTCCAGGTCCCTTCCCTGAATTTTCAGGCTCCATTTTTTTAAAGTAAGCCTCTCACCCTTAATTTAATAAAATTAAACAAACTTTAAGCATATTTGGCAACCTGGATTTGCCTTCTGGCGGTTCTGCAAGGCGCCTCCGTCTCTGCTAGGCCCCCGCTCTACATTTCTGGCATGGGCCTGTGAACGGGAAGGGCTGAAGCTTTCATGGCTTGCTTTGGGGGCTTCCTGTGAGCACCTGGTCGACCACAGTTGAGGGGGACAGGCTGGTGGTCTGGATGGGCCTTTAGTGCGATCCAGCAGGCCTCCTAGTAAGCTCATGGAAGGCTCAGGTTTAGTCAGACCCAACTTAGCCGGGCGATGGACTCTGCTTTCTGATCTAGAGCTTTAAAATTAAAGCAAAAGAGCCAAAGGAACATTAAAGTAGCAGCAAGACTCCTCCACAACGGGGTAGAATGAAAATAAAGTGGCATCTGAGCACTGCATGACCTTGCGGCACAAGGGACAAAATATTCCGACATAGCTTTGCTTTGATCATTGTTTGTGTAGCACCAGCACTTTGAAACTTCTCGCTCTCTCGCTCAATTTTTTCATATATATATACACACAAAAAAACCCTTAAGTGGCTTAATGCTGGTAACTTGGAGCACAGCACACTGTGTCCAGCTCCGCAGTACAAGCACAATGCTTTTAAGGCACAAAGACTCCTTCCCTTGCGCTTTGAAAACTGATCTCTGCTGGTCTCCTGATTCATGCCGCTGCACTTTCGCTCGCAAGGAAGGCCAGCTTTCTAAGAAGCGAGCATCCCAGACAAAAACACAGGGCTTTGCGAGACACGTTTGCTAAGCACTTAGAGGACAGTCGCTTGAGGACCGTGGAGACCTGGGGGACGAATCCCAGTTATTCTTCCCGCTGTGATGGCTTTTAGCACTGCCTTCTCCTATTGCTGATTGTTTTGCTGTGATTTTGAAAACTTCCCTGGGAATTTTGAATTGAAGGATAGTATAGAAATGTTATGAATGAGGGGTGGGCAACTAGCAGCCCTCTAGATGTTGTTGGACAGCAGCTCCCATCATGCCTCGCCACTGGTTATGTTGGCTAGGGCTGATGAGAGTTGCAGTCCAACAACATCTGGGGGCTACCAGTTGCTGTTATAAAAAAATACACTTCGGATCATTAAAAGAACATTGCTAAAGTAATCTCCTGAATAGGTCAAAGAGCTACAGTTCTGCAAGCAGGCCTTTTTTGATCTTCGTTTTAAGGTATCTTGCAGCTAGGAAAAAGAAACCAAATGCACAGTTACAAGATGCGGGGGGATACATGACTCAACAACACTACAAGCAAGAAGGATCTTGGAGTTCTTGTAGATCACAAGCTGAATATGAGCCAACAGTGTGATGTGACTGCAAAAAAGGCAAATGCTATTTTGGGCTGCATTTATAGAAGTATAGCTTCCAAATCCCGGGAAGTACTAGTTCCCCTCTACTCAGCACTGGTTAGGCCTCATCTGGGGTACTGTGCCCAGTTCTGGGCACCACACTTTAAGAAGGATGCCAACAAACTGTAAAAAGTTCAGAGGAGGGCAATGAAGATGATCAGGGGACTGGAAACAAAGCCCTAGGAGGACAGACTAAAAGAACTGGGCATGTTTAGCCTTGAGAAGAGAAGACCGAGGGGAGATAGGATAGCGCTCTTCAAGTCCTTGAAAGGCTGTCTCAGAGAGGAAGGCCAGGATCTCTTCTCAGTCATCCCACAGTGCAGGACACGGAATCATGAGCTCAGGTTACAGGAAGTCAGATTCCAGCTGAACATCAGGAAAAACTTCCTGACTATTCGAGCAATATGACAATGGAACCAATCACCAGGGGCGGTGGGGGGCTCTCCCACGCTGGAGGCATTCGAGACGAGGCTGGACACCCACCTGTCAGGGATGCTCTGACTTGGACTCCTGCATTGAGCAGGGGGTTGGACTCGATGGTCTTATAGGCCCCTTCCAACCCCACTATTCTATGATTCTAGGTTTAAAAATATTTCAGGGGTGCAGGGATCCCGAATAAGGCACTGACTCCCCCCCCCCAATCACCTCAGCCTTGTCCTGATCAGAATCTTCTGCTGCACACTGGAGGGTCTGAGGGCTGGGGGCCATGTTAATGGAACAACGAGCACATAGAACACATGTCCAGAGCGCTGGGAATATTGCAACTTTATCTGCAAGTTACTGGAAGAGGGCAGTGTTGCAGTTAGTTACTTCATGGGAGCTTTGACCGCAGCTAGCCTGAGGACCTCTATAGCCTACAGTGTGGTTTCCTGTGATTTCTTCCTTTTGCTCCTCCCCCTCCTCCCCCCGCCCCCGACTTTCACCATTTCTGGGAGCACATGCATTTGCGGTCTCACTCCTGCCAGTGTAATGGAATGCAAAATGGACTGAACAAACTCCTTGAAGAGCTCTACACTGCACCTGCATTGTATATGCAAGAATACTGGTGAGTAAAACTGTTTTCTTTCCTTCACTGAAGAAGGGTGCAGTCTCCTTGATTGTTCTAAGTTAGCCTGTGTGCATGTGGGACTGGTAAACACTCATACTGTCTTGCCTTTTTGCTTTTTCTCTGCTAATTGCCTTTCTAATAGGAGGCATCATTACTAATAATCCCATCACAGAGCACATCTGAGCCCTCTGGAACAGTCCTGTGATTCTGAATGTGACCCACAAAACTGCTTTATTCTCCCCCCCCCCTCATTGCACCAACTGTGGGTAAGAAGTCAAAGATAAGTTTCTGCAAAGAAGATTGCACCTAAGTAAAAAGGGACATTTCCACAGGATCACCAAAAGCAATAATTATCTGATTTACTTGCCAGTATATCTTTTTAGGCTTCATTTTCCAGCCACTTGGTATTACGGCATAAAGGGACATGTGAGCTTTACCCTGTACTGTGAATGTAATTCAGCCACTCCGAAACAACAGTAAGTAACAGAGAGATTCCATCATCTAATATAATGCCAAGAAGAAATGGCAGATTCTGACATCAAAAGCACACAGCAAAAACCTTGTGCAATTATGTGTGTCTGTCACTTCACCTGAGAAAGGTGGCTGTGAAATATAAGCAATAATTACAATTATTTTGTCATGGTTTTTAAGCCTTGTGTCTCCAAAAAGGCTGGGGGAGGACAAAATCCCTAAGGGATGGCAAAGATGAGAATTTCAATCCTACAGATATCCAGGTGACATTATTATTAATACCTTAAGATACCATCCTAAGCAGCCTTAGCCATCATATATATGATAATTTTCTGACTGTACGTCTGACACCATCGTCATGCCACCAGCATCATAAACTCCTAGCGGGCTTATTCACACAATCCATCGGTCATCAGCAACGTTTATATAAGCAGCGGTGCATGGGAGAGTGTTATACTGGGCACTTTCACATGATCACGGGGGGAGGGTGGGGAGGGGAGCTACGCTGTGGGGAGGGGTAGGAAAACCATGATGCACGTGCCTGCCACACGATCACGGAATCATGTGGCGTACCGTGGTTTACTTACCCCTCCCTACAGCATAGTTCCCACATCGTCCTCCTGCCAACGCGGCTGCAGATCCCGGCAGCTGCCATGGCAGGAATCAGGTTGCGCCAACCACTCCAGCCATCATTATGCAAGAGCGACTATAGAGTGCAGCTGCACTGGCTAGAGCATCTATGCTCTATGCCCACCCAGATTTATCAATGGAGTGGCCGGATTTTAAGCCACCCAGAGGCCCTGTCCCCACTCTGCAGAGGATGAGTCATGAGGGAGGGTAACTTAACAATCGTGGTCAGCCAAAACATGCTGCTAGCCCATCTGTCATGGCGCCCCTGAAGAGTCTTCTTCCAATGAAGAACTTGCCTTGCCAGAGCTTGAGCGCTCTCCTTTCCCCAGGGGTGTTCCAGAGGCAGCTTTGCGGGAGGATGGTGGTCCTGCAGCTGAGGAAGAGGCACGCCCGTCTGGAGTGCCTGATGGGGGCCTCCCTCCTCTGATTCTTCTGTCCCAGAATGACTCTGATTCAGAGCTGGACATGGTGGGACCACCCAGCCCTCAGGAGCGATGAGGAGTGAAGCGTGGGCAGTAGGCCCGGCCTCTCCAGAGCAGCGGCAGCTTACAAGCAAGGAATTCAGCTCTCTAAAGGACTCCCTTTTATAGGCAGCTTTGCCAGAAAGCTCGCTAATGAGTTACAGCCGGGAGCTGGGCTAATTTGCTTCTTTGTCTGGTGCACTCTGCAGCTACAGTGAATATCCTCAAATATTTTTATGAATGTTAACCTTGACCTCAAAAAGTTGAAATTCAAGTGTTTTACACTTGTTGTTTCGTTTTGGTTTTGGCAGGAATAAAATATGAACTCTCATCAGCTAAAAAGAACTATCAGATACTACAATGCCTTGCATGTCATCCTTCAGGTAGTCAAATACTACATGCTAGTGCATGTCAGTTGTCAGGTGCTATCAACTAGCTAAAAGAAAAAACAGTCTAATATCAAGTGCTGAAATCAAATATTAGATATGGATACCAAATATCCCAGGAGTATTAGACTTTTTTTTTTGCAGGAGAATGAGAATATTTGGAAGTACATCTCTTTCATCGCTTGTCACCAACAAGTTCAAGTATCCAGACTTCATTCCCATTCCCAGTATTAAGTCCAATTCACATGTTATGTTTTAAAGCAGACACTGATGTTTAAAAACATAATCTGTGAATGAGAGACAAACTAATGTTTGGAAACACACGTCACACAGCTACACTCAGAAGGCCAGGAATGGCTGCAGAGGTTTGCTGCCATAATGTGTGAAAGCCCTGCCCACAATCCTTCTACATCAGCTATCCCCAAACTGGTGGGGGACAACAATTCCCATCACCCTCAGCCATCATGGCCAAAACATATACGGGAGCCAGTGTGGTATAGTGGCTAGAGTGTCGGCCTGGGAGTTGGGAGATCCGGGTTCTAGTCCCCACTCGGCCGTGGAAGCTCACTGGGTGACTTTGGGCCAGTCACAGACTCTCAGCCCAACTGACCTCACAGGGTTGTTATTGTGAGGATAACATGGAGAGGAGGAGAATTTGCACACAATAGAGCACCTTTGCACATACAGAGCACAGTTTGCATCAAATTTGCATGTACAGAGCATCAGGCTGATATACCAACTGTGTTTTTATCTGGGCAGAGATAGCCTAGCTACAGTTATCCATCCTCTGATAACCCCTTGTCTGGATTACTGCATTATATGTGGGGCTGCCTTCGAAAATGGCCCAGAAACTTCAGGGGGTCCAAAACAGGGCAGCCAGACTGTTAACTGGGATGGGCCAACGAGATCATATTATGCCAGTACTTTTCCATCTGCACTGGCCACCAGTCAAAGGGCTGATATTAAGACTCAACCAACTTGGGGCCAGGTTACCTGAGGGATCATCTTCCCCCATTTATTTTATTTTATTTTACTTACTTAGTTACTTACTTACAATATTTGTATACCACTCCATATCTAAAACAGATTTCAGAGTGGTGAACACAAAAGATAAAACAGTAAGAGAATAAAAGATTAAAACACGACATTAAAATTACGCTGTTTCAAAAACAGAATGCCAATAGAAACTGTGACTGGTCAGTTAAGGAATGCCTCCTGAAACAGTGCTGTTTTCAGGTGGTGCCAGAAACAACCCAGTGTTGGTGCCTGCCCAGCCCCTAAGATCAGCTTCAGCTGTCCTTCTCCAGGAGCCTCTGCCAAAAAGTGAGGCGGGTGGCTACCAGGAACAGGGCCTTTTCTGCTCTGGCACCCAACTGTGGAATGAGCGTCTCAGAGAGGCTTGCCTGGGGCCTACATTGTGCTCTTTTTGGTACCAGGTGAAGACCTTTTTATTTTCCCAGGCATTTTGGTCTTTTAGCTCTGTTGTTTTAAATCTCTTATTGTATTTTAAGCTCTGCACTGCTGCTAGGTTTTATTTGGGGTTGTACTTTTATACTGTAGTTTTAAACTTTTACATTTTATATTGTATTTTATAATGTATTTTGTGGTTTTAATTGTTGTGAACTTCCCAGAAAGCTTCAGCTATTGGGCAGTATAGAAATGTATTAATTAAATTTAGAAATAATTTAAAGAGAAATACAGTCCACCTCACTATAGTGCAGAAGACTGTGACCAAGTGACCTGTGCGGCTGCCTGTTCAGGTGCTGCTTACTGTTGATGGGCAACAGTTGTTATGGTTCTTTGCCTTTAAACCAGAATTGGACAGGGCAGCCCTTCAAAGAGAGGACAGTCTTCTGTAAATGGGGGCACATGGCCACCCTAATCAGGCCTCTCTATTACCATCCACTTGATAACTGTGACACATTGAGGAAAGAGGGGCCTGCACCAGCTCAGGTAGCCAGGAAACGCACAGAAAGAACACTGGCGCTTTTAGACCCCTGCCTTAGCCAACGTATAAACCAGGAGCAGAACAACTTAAACCCATAAGCCTCCCTGGGTTGTGAAGGCACCTGTAATTTCCTTTGTAAAAGACATGGTAATAGAAGCACATGAGAGACAGGTAAACAGTTAGAGGTGCACAGGAGCCTGGCGGTGAGGTCCCTTAGGCAGGAGAGCGCTGATGAAAAGGAGACTATGGGGAAGAATTGCATCCTCAGATCTGAGACTCAAAAGCCATTTGATCCTCCCTTGGAGAAGGATTGCCATCATCACAGACAGACTGCACTTACTGGTACAATGGCAGGGGTGCTGGAAAGTCTGGGGTGACTTACAGCAGAGTTGCTTTTTACATAGAGAAAGCGTGGCAACACAGCTTTTAGCATATGAGGCAATAAATGCAGGCTAGAGCCAGTTTAAAAGAAAGTTCAGATCAACTCACTGTATTAGTTCTTTTACACACATTGTCAAAGAAGAACATAGTCCACGTGGTCATTGCAAAGGCAAGAGGGAGAAGGACGAGGAAGCTAAAGGACAACAACAGGATGAGCTGGACAAGCCACTGTTGGCTTGCAACACATTCCCTATCGCCCCCTGGTGTCTGGAAGCAAGCAGAGTTTTTCCTATTATCCAACAACGGGTTGCAAGAACACAAACCGAGCAGCAAGGTGTAATATCTCATTTAGCACAGAAAATATCAAGCGGTCTTTGGGGATGAAAGGAAGATCTGCTTGCGAATGCAGCCTCAAAATTAGGTCTGGCAGCGATCTTGCCAGGCAAAAACTCCCATGTCTTGGCTCGCAAGAGAACAGTTACCAACTGCTGTAGCCAAGAACGGGGCCTTTGTCAAGCAGATGTAACATTTGGACAGGTGCCGTAATCGGCATTTATAGAATCATAGAATTATAGAATAGTAGGGTTGGAAGGGGCCTACAAGGCCATCGAGTCCAACCCCCTGCTCAATGCAGGAATCCAAGTCAAAGTATCCCTGACAGATGGCTGTCCAGCCTTGTCTTGGATGTCTCCAGTGTGGGGGAGCCCACCACCTCCCCAGGCAATTGGTTCCATTGCCATATTGCTCTAACAGTCAGGAAGTTTCTCCTGATGTTCAGCTGGAATCTGGCTTCCTGTCACTTGAGCCCATTATTCCATGTCGTGCTCTCTGGGATGATCAAGAAGAGATCCTGGCCTTCCTCTCTGTGACAACCTTTCAAGGACTTGAAGAGCGCTATCATATCTCCCCTCAGTCTTCTCAAGGCTAAACATGCCCAGTTTTTTCAGTCTCTCTTCATAGGGCTTTGTTTCCAGTCCCCTGATCATCTTTGTTGCCCTCCTCTGAACCCTCTCCAGTTTGTCGGCATCCTTCTTAAAGTGTGGTGCACAGAACTGGACACAGTACTGCAGATGAGGCCTAACCAGTGCTGAGTAGAGGGGGACTAGTACTTCACATGATTTGGAAGCTATACTTCTATAAATGCAGCCCAAAATAGCATTTGCCTTTTTTGCAGTCACATCACATTGTTGGCTCATATTCAGCTTGTGATCTACAACAGCTCCAAGATCCTTCTTGCTTGTAGTATTGTTGAGTCATGTACCCCCCCACACACATCTTGTAACTGTGCATTTGGTTTCTTTTTCCTAGCTGCAAGATACCTTAAAACGAAGATCGAAAAAGTCCTGCTTGCAGAACTGTAACTCTTTGTCCTATTCAGGAGATTACTTTAGCAATGTTCTTTTAATGATCTGAAGTGTATGAGCCACGTATCCCCCATCTTGTAACTGTGCATTTGGGTGGATGGGGCCAGAGATAGCTGTGGCTTGTGTCCCAGGCCTGGCTCCTGGACCTGCATCAGCAGCCTGGCATGAAGAAACTTAGCCGGCGAGGAACATTTCTAAGTACGAAGTTGCTGTTAAAAGTGCAGAAGCAGGAACAATTTGACAAAGAAGAAGTGGTAACCCCTACTGCAGAGCTAGAAAACCTGTCGCCCTCCAGATGTTGTTGGAATATGGCTCTCGTCATCCCTGACCATTGGCTGATGGGAGATGAAGTCCAACAGAACAGGAGAGCAGGGCCAGCCCCACTGTTAGGCAGAGTGGGGCAGCTGCTTCAGGCAGCAGATGTTGGGAGGGCTCAACAGCAGCAAGCCCTGGCTATACCGCCTGAGCCCTTGCAGCCATTCCATCTGCTGGGGGGTGGAACCCCATGGCCTGATCTGTGCCACTAAGCTAGCCTGCTGCCCTTGGGGGGATGCTGCCCCATTGCCAGTGTTAAAATGAGAGTCAACTGCCAGTCCAGTTGGCTAAGCTTCATGGAATGGGAGGGGTGCCATCTTTTCTTCACCTCAGGCAGCAAAATGCTTCAGACTGGCCCTGCAGAGGGGGCATGTGGCAAAGATTCATCACCCCCTGCCCTACTGGCTGCTTAGAGAGAGGGAGCAGCAGAAGCAGCTAGATAGAGAGAACTGTTTCCCCAGTTGCAATTGACCACTATGTGCACGAAAGCACTTGGTAACTTGTCAGCCTCTATGGTCCTGCTCTAGAGCCAAAGATTTTTGCAAGTCGCTGAAATGTTCAGATTCACTGCTTGGATTTTGAATTCAGCTTTGCATTTTGAGTGCGAAAGCTAACCTCGAAATTACCCTGGGCTCGGTGGAGCCTGGTGGCTCTGATGTCAGTGAGGCGGTGAATCCGCGCCGGGTTTCAGTCAGAACCAGTCAGAACTCGAAAGGAGCTCTCCAAGGTGTGAAGCAGATTTGCCACCCCACTGGCATCAAAGCCATCAGCCTCCTCTGCCTGGACATCTCAATTGTTTTGGCAAAGATCAAGTACACAATCGCATCCACTGAGGAATATCATATACTACATACCACTGTATGTAGCTATCAAATGCCATCAAAGGAAGCTCTTAAAAAAAGAAAAGAAAAACTATCCAGTGTTCAATGAACATTCTGCAAACCCTCAAACTTTGGCATCAGATTTCCCAGAGAGGAATTTTAAGGAGCAAATTCTTTTCAGCTCTGTCATGGCCGCTTGGCCTTCAGGAGAAGATCAAAAGCACGTCTGTCTGCTTGGGTTATCACCACAAACTGTCTGGGCACTGAGGGATGCTGCAGACGCCCCTTCACAGGACACCCAGCGCACTTGGCTATGCCGCTCGACTCAACAGAAAGGCGATACTTAACAGTGGAGGTTGGTGGCTCCAGAGTCAGTGGGGCGGCGAATCCGCTCCACACCTTGGGTAGCTCCTTTCAAGGCCTGACCAGTTCTGACTGAAACCCGGAGCAGATTCACTGCCCCACTGAGCTTGGAGCCACCGGCCTCCACTGATACTTATCGTGAAGTCTCCTGGCTGTCGGGTCCAGGGCAACCCTTCAAGTAGAGGACTGGCTTCTACAGAGGACACGTGGCCACCCTAATCAGGCCATGTTCTGGAGGGCCCTTGGGCAAGACGCCTTGCATGGGCCCCCTCCCTCAGTGAGTCTCCCTTCTCACTGCCATTGTCACCAGCTCCTCTTGCTCCTCTTCCTCTTCCTCATCATTGCTACCGCTGGCTTGCTTGGAAGGCAGAGATCCAGGGGGCGAATAGGCAACCTGCTCCTTCTCACCACCATCATTGGTGGGGCCAGAGCAAGAGGCAGGTTACCTCAGGAGGTGGGGGGCTCTCCCGCCCTGGAGGCATTCAAGATGAAGCTGGACAGCCGCTTGTCAGGGATGCTCTGACTTAGATTCCGGCACGGAGGAGGGGGTTGGACTCGATGGTCTTGTAGGCCCCTTCCAACCCTACTATTCCATGACTCTATGATTCTGTGACAAGCAGGTTGCCATGGTGAAGAGGAGCAACTCCCGGGGGCTCTTGTCAGTGGGCCCCTGCTGGGCTGTGGGCCCTTGGCAGGTGTCCAGCCGTGCCTACTCTTGCCACTGGCCTGGCGCCAGTCGATGGCATAGCAATGTGAGCTAATGGACAGGGAATAGCCGGTGATCACTTTTGTGTTTTGAATGGAAGAGCCTCTCAGAGCACCCCTTTAACACATGCCAACGAAGGAAAGGGGACTGAAGCATGATGTGTGTCTGAAAGAACAAAGGAAGCCATTTTGAAACTAAACGAGAGACAGAAGCGGAGAGAGAAAGTATGCACCATGTGCTCTGGAGGCTGAAAGGGTCTTGGGATGCATGGCACCTCTCTGTGGGGCAGGCCCAGCCCAAGACATTTTGCTGCCTGGGGCATAAGACAAGATGGCTCCCTGTTCCATTCCATGTACAAAAGCTGACTGGACTGGTGGTTGAATCTTTCTTCGGCACTGGCAATGGGACAGCATGCTTCACCACACCTGATGCCAGCAGGCTAGGTTGCGGGGCCCAGAGCAGGCCGTGTGACCCACACCTCTCTCCTGCAAGTCCCTGCTGCCACCTCCCAGCATCTGCTGCCTGAAGCGACTGCTTCACTCTGCCTAATGGTCGGGCCAGTCTAGCTGTGGGGATCTGATATGAGGTAGCAGATCTGCTGCCTGGTCGGAGTGCGCTTGCTGCTGGCTCTGCTTCAGGGGTGTTGTTGAACCTCTTTCAGCCTGAGGGCCAAATTCATTTTTGAAGATGCCCTCAGGTGCCGCGTTCTAGTGGTGGGTGAGCCAATGGCAAAAGGGAAGGGGCAAAATGCGAAGCTACCAACATTTGTTGTTGTTCAGTCGTTCAGTCGTGTCCGACTCTTCGTGACCCCATGGACCATAGCACGCCAGGCCTTCCTGTCCTGCGCTCTCTCCCGGAGCGTGCTCAAGTTCATATTCATTGCATCCGTGATGCTATCTAGCCATCTCATCCTCTGCCGTCCCCTTCTCCTTTTGCCTTCAGTCTTTCCCAGCATCAGGGTCTTTTCCAGGGAGTTTTCTCTTCGCATTAGGTGGCCAAAATATTGGAGCTTCAGCTTCATTATCTGTCCTTCCAATGAGCAGTCAGGGTTGATTTCCTTTAGGATGGACTGATTTGACCTCCTTGCAGTCCAGGGGACTCGTAAGAGTCTTCTCCAGCACCACAGTTCGAAAGCATCAATTCTTCGGCGCTCAGCCTTCCTTATAGTCCAGCTCTCACAGCCATACATTACTACTGGGAAAACCATAGCTTTGATTAGACGGACCTTTGTCGGCAAGGTGATGTCTCTGCTTCTTACTATGCTGTCTAGGTTTGCCATAGCTTTCCTCCCAAGGAGCAAGCGTCTTTTAATTTCATGGCCACAGTCACCATCTGCGGTGATCTTGGAGCCCAAGAAAGTAAAATCTGTCACTGCTTCCATTTCTTCCCCTTCTATATGCCAGGAAGTGATAGGGCCAGATGACATGATCTTAGTTTTTTTAATGTTGAGTTTCAAACCAGCTTTGGCACTCTCCTCTTTCACCCTCAACAAGAGGCTCTTTAGATCCTCTTCGCTTTCTGCCATTAGGGTGGTATCGTGTGCATATCGGAGGTTGTTGATAATTCTCCAGGCAATCTTAATTCCGACCTCTGATTCATCCAATCCGGCGTTTCTCATGATGTACTCTGCATATAAGTTAAATAAGCAGGGTGACAATATGCAGCCTTGTCGTACTCCTTTCCCAATTTTGAACCAATCGGTTGTTCCATGTCTGGTTCTTACTGTTGCTTCTTGACCCTCATACAGGTTTCTCAGGAGACAGGTAAGGTGGTCTGGTACTCCCATCACTTTAAGATTGAGTTTAAATCTCTTGCCGCCAGTACCGAAGCCTCAGGAAAGGCACGTCAACCTTTGACAACGGGGGGAAAAGCATGCAAATGCTGAAAAAACACCAAATGATTGGCAGTTGGGGGACAGGAGGTGTAGCCAGGGAAAGGACATGACCATCTAGGAGAACTCTGGAGGGCTGAATTGAGACCCCAGGCAGGCCGGATTTGCAACACCCCTGCTGTAAAGTGTTGGAAGGCTTCAGCGTTGGTTCCTCCAAAGAAAGCCAAGCCTTGGTATCCCCTTGCATAATGCTATATGGCCACCACACGTGAAAGCAATGGGCTGTGAGTTCGCAGCAGCGTGGATCTATAGCGGTCTGACACAGGCAGCCACTGCTCGGAGCAGACAAGTTAATGGATCCTACAACACTCCAAATAACAGAGCTCTCGATCAATTAAGGGCCGTGAGAGAGATCGCTTCCCTTTCTGGGAAGGCTTCCTTCCACACCTCTGTCCCAAACTCAGCTGAGGACGGAGACCCCGCTGCTGCTGTTCCTGCAAGACAGGAGATTCTCAGCTCATGCTCCCATGGACAGGAGAGGGCCATTTCCTAACACCGTCATTCTGGGGAAGGAATAATTAGAGTTTCCTGCCAGGTGCCAGCTGCTCCTGCCAGCATACAGAAAAGCCAATATTTGAATTTTAATTGTTTTAACCAGCCACCCTGTCAGGAAAAACATGATGTTCCATGAATATTAAGTCTGCTCAAAGCAGGACACACTGAGGCCCCCAGTAACTGCTAAAGGACAGTATGTTTAGTGCAATTGCAATGTCAGGAATCTCTGAGGGATGCTCGAGCCAACCAAGGTTTTTTGGCTGCTTGTCTAGCTCAGGGCCAAACTAGATGGGACATTTATTTTATTTATTTATTTTATTTATTACATTTATTAATCGCCCATCTGACTGGTCACCCAGCCACTCTGGGCGATGTACAACCCACCATAAACAATTTAAAACAATAAAATTTTACCATAAAATTTTTTTAAAAAAAATACCCTAACCCACCCCAAATGCCTGCCTGAACAACCACGTTTTTAATGCACGACGGAAGCTCATTAAAGAGGGGGCATGACGGAGTTCCCTAGGGAGGGAGTTCCACAGAGTGGGGGCCACCACAGAGAAGGCCCTCTCCCTCGTCCCCACCAGTCTAGCTGTCCTGGCTGATGGGACAGAGAGAAGGCCATCCGAGGCTGATCTTGTTAAGCGGCCTGTCTGGTGTTGCTGGAGGCGCTCCTTAAGATAGGCTGGGCCGGAACCATATAGGGTTTTAAAGGTCAAAACCAACACCTTGAATTTGGCCCGGAAAACAACTGGTAACCAGTGCAACTCCTTCAGCACTGGAGTGATGTGATCTCGCCGGCGGCTGCCTTTAATCAGGCGAGCCGCCGCGTTCTGTACTAGCTGCAGTTTCCGAACCGTCTTCAAGGGTAGCCCCACCTAGAGCGCATTACAGTAGTCTAAACGAGAGGAGACCAGGGCATGTACTACCAATGGGAGCAGATGGTCGGGAAGGTAGGGGCGCAGCCGCCGTATCAGATGGAGTTGGTACAGCGCTGTCCGGCTCACAGCTGACACCTGAGCCTCCATGGACAGCTGGGAGTCCAAAATGACCCCCAGGCTGCGGACCTGGTCTTTCAAGGGTAGCTGTACCCCATTCAACACCAGGTCAACATCCCCCAGCCTCCTCTTGTCTCCCACCAAAAGTACCTCGGTCTTGTCAAGGTTGAGCTTCATTTGTCACTTGGTGAGCCCTGGCATGCAAAGTTTTTAAAGAAAATGAATAGTTGGTGCTAGGACTGGGGGAGAAATGTGTTCAGTTCACATGTGTTCAGTTTAGGGATGTGAGAATTCCCCACTGCTCATCTCTCCTCCTGTTCGTCGAAGCACTCAAGCGATCGACAGTCACTGTCAATCCCCCCACGAACCAATCGCACTTTCGCCAATTTGTTTTTTCATTCGGTGATTAATATGAGCAAAAAAGGGGATGTTTGCACACAGCTCCTCCAATTTGCGCACTTTTAAATCTCTGAAATGCGCACTTTCAGCTACGTCTGCGCAACAGTTGTATACAGTATTGCTCAATCATCCGTTCGCCATTGCAGTGATTTTGGGGAGGAGAGAACATGAGGAGTGTTGAGCTGTTGCTGCGATGTGCTAATTTTTTCCCCCAATCGGACGGATGATGCGAGGCAGGTCCCCGTGTTTCCTAATTGATCAATGATCTTTCTGTGTAGTGAATGACTCTGACCATTTTTCATTCTGCAAGCCATTAGCACGATGAGTCATCTCTATGACTCACTCGTTGATTCTGCCACCTCTCCTCTCCTTTGTTTTGCTAATGCATTGACATTTGACAATGCACAATTATATGCTGCGGGGGGAAGGGGCAGGGGTCAGTTCAGTTCAGTGCTATCGCAGATTAGCAGACACGGTGATTTTTGGAATGAAGCTCACTGGGTGACTTAGGGCCAGTCACAGACTCTCAGCCCAACCAACCTCACAGGGTTGTTGTTGTGAGGATAAAATGGAGAGGAGGAGGTTCATTAGGCAGAACGTGGGAAGACCCACTAACTCAGAAACCAGCAATACTGTTCATCTGCTAACTGAGGGTAATAAGCAAAATCACCTCTCCCTTGTTTTAAGAATGCATTTCCATGATAAAGGGTGGGCCGTGGCAGGTGACTGAGTACCTCATTCAATCTTTTTAGCTGACTGCCTGGGGATATAACTGAATGTCTATCGACTACGGTCAGTCAGATATTCATATTCATTCCCATGCATGGCTCTGGAAAGGGCAGCGGGAAGGAGGACTGATTTAGGTGCATGCTGGCGCTGCTGTGTCTGAAAAGGGAATACTTCTGGTCCAGAAGATGTGTGGGTTGCAATGCGCACTAGCTCCTGTCTGTAAGAGGGCGTCAGCCAAGAAAATATATTGCTTCTGTTTGTTGGGAGGAGGCTCTTCCAAATTGTTGCTTCCTCTCCACCCACCCCTGCTTTTCCTTCTCTCTCTGTGTGTGTGTGTGTGTGTAGGCTTCAGGCGACAGAACTTGGCTTTTTATCCCTATTAAATTTTATTCTGTTGTTTTCTGTCTTCCAAAGTATTAGCTATCCTGCTCAATTTTGTGTCATCTGCAAATTTGATCAGCATTCCCCCGTCCTCCAGGATTGCTCAAAGAGAATAGACAGTGGTTCTGAGAGTTCTTCTGCCAGTCCCTTTATTACTCTAGAGTGCAGTTCATCTGGCCCTTGAACTCATTTAAAGTCATTAGGTGTTCCTTGACCATATGCCTATCGATCTCAAGTTGCAGTCCTGCCCCTTCAGCCTGTACTTCGCCTTTGCCGGGGGGGGGGGGTCATAGACCCTCTTTTGGGAGAAGACTGAGCCAAAGTAGGAATTGGGCACTTCTGCCTTTTCTTTGTCATCTGTTATCATTTTGCCATCCTTATTTAATAGCTGAACCACCATTTCTTTCCTCTGTCTTTTACGATGCACGTAGCTGAAGAAAGCTTTTTTGTTGCTTTTAGCATCCCTCGCTAACCTCAGCTCGTTCTCAGCTTTAGCTTTCCTGATGCCATCCCTGCAATTCTGAACTAACAGTTTGACCACTTCTCTCAATCAGTACAGTTTTTTTGGTTCGTTTAGTAGAACATGGGAAGACCCACTCACTCAGAAATCAGCAATACTGTTCATCTGCTAACTGAGGGCAATAAGCAAAACCACCTCTCTCCCTTGTTTTAAGAATGCATTTCCATGATAAAGGGCGGGCCGGGGCAGGTGACTGAGTACCTCATTCATTCTCTTTTGCTGATTGCCTGGGGATAACTGAATCTCTATGACTACGGTCAGTCACACTCACATCCAGATATTCAGTCATGCCTGGCTGTGGGGGCAGGGGACTGATTCTTCCTACTCATGAAGGTCTTCCAGCTGTTTCCTATGAGACATCTGGACCCTTGTTTGGGGGGGTGGGGTTCTGATGGCTTTCACAGTATGACAGACACACAGAAATGCAAAAAGCAGAAATACGGAAAATGAGGTTTGTGCGCATTTCACCACAACTGACAGAAAAGCAGAAAGCATAATTGCGGAAAATGAGGTTTGTGCGCATTTCTAGTCTGCATGACTGGGAAGGAGGCACTAGAGGAAAAAATTACATAGGTATATCGGTCTGCTCCTGGCATATTTCTTGGGCTGTCCTTTTGGATCTCTCACAGCCCAGTGGTCACCCCAGCCAAGCCAAAACACAAACACACAAAATGCCACCACAAGCAAGAGACCAAGACCACACTGCCCTTTTTATTATTTATTTATTTAGCTATTTCATTTCTATTCCGCCCGATAGCTGAAGCTCTCTGGGCCACCATTCACAAAAACTAAAACCTCAGCTCGTTCTCAGCTTTAGCCTTCCTGACGCCATCCTTGCAATTCTGTGCTACCTGCCTGTACTCTTCCTTTGTTGCTTGGCCTTCCTTCCACTTCCTTTATGTGTACTTTTTTTGTTTTCAGGTCATCTCTAAGCTTTTTGTGAAGCCACATTGGCTTCTGCTAGGAGGAGGCTTGCTGAAATTAAAAGCTGATCTCTGGGAGAAATGATGTTGATGATGCAGAGAGAGATATGACCCTGCTAAGGGGAGGAGGTCTCCTGGCCTGTAATAACTCTATAGGCTCATTTTGTCCCTTTTCAAACTCAGGGTGCAGTTGGCCTCGATCATCTCTCAGGTTGCCTGGGACAGCAGCAGCACCAAGCCATGATCCATCTGGGTTCGCCTGGCACAGCCTCCTCCACCATGTCCATGCTCCTCTCAATCTCTTGGAGAGCCAGTGTGGTATAGTGGCTAGAGTGTTGGACTAGGAGTCAGGAGACCCAGGTTCTAGAACTTCTAGTCCCCACTTGGCCATGGAAGCATCTCTCATCAAACAGGGTCATGCACGAGGTGGGGCAGGAGCCCATGAGCAAAAAGGAACAACCTGAAATGATCGAGCAGGGAGGCAGAGACAAAAGAAGCGAAGTGGAGACCAGGTTGACACAGCAAGGCGAAAAGAAGCAAGGGGACCAGGTATCCAAGCAGCTGGTATTGTGGTCACCACCAAGAACAACATCAGCAATTGTCATGCCCCCGCTGGAGGACTCCTCCTCAGAGGAACAGCTGGAGCTCCCAGAAACTGAGGGCACCCCACAGCAGTCATTGTTACCATCCCCTTGGGGGGATGGCTGCGAGCCCATCACTGTCGGGGGGGGGGACTCTGCCTCTGAGGCAGAGGCTGAGCAACCCCCTGGCCCCCAGGAGTGTCGTCGCCTTGAGCAACAGGCCAGTAGGGCTCCAGTGAGGAAAGCTTGCTTGCAAAGAAGGACTCCTCAGGAGAAGTGACTCCTCATGAGGAGGGCTCTGACCAGAGAGCTTGAATGTACTGCAGCTGGGCTCTGGGTGGGGCTCAGCAGGCTCTGGTGGTAAAAGCCTTCAGTGTCTGCCTAGCCAGTGCTGGAAACAGCATCTTACCAACTCCTGCTGTATTGCACCCTATTTTCCTGACCTTGCCTTGTGATTGAACCTCTGTGCTCCTGACCTTGGACTCTTGCTTGACTTGGCTCCTTAGACTGTATATTGTATCTGACTGTTTGTCTGTGTTTTGGCCTTGGCTGCTCTTCAGAGCTTTCTTCTTGGATTGCTTCCTCTTGCCTGATGAAACTGTGCCTTGGACAGTTGCCTGCTGATTGACTTGCTTTGGGGTTGCCTCTTAGTTTACCCTGAGCCTGATCCAGCCATAGCAGGACAGCAATGTTGCTTCAAGGGAAGCACAATGGCATCGATAAGCCCTTGTCTGCCTGAGTAGGACTGAGGCTTCAGGAACTTCTTGTTGTATTTGGCTACACGCAGTCTACCACTATGGGATGGCTCCAAGTCATGCCTCTTCAATCATGGGCCTCTAGGGGAGAGGACAGCCTGAGGTGGCTTCTGGACTGTAGCAGAGTTCTTTGCCAGAAAAGGTTAGCATCAGCTCCAGGGTCAGCAGCCAACAACCTCTTGTCCACCACGGACAGATCCTCTCCCAATATCCTCAGGTGGTTTTGAGAACTGTGCATTTTGCTAATAATGAATATGCTCTTATTGTGTTGCACAAAGCCTGGGCATCGTGGTATCTTTTCTTTGCCATATGAATCTCTCCTGATTGAAATATGTTCCTCTTTTGTGTTGCCGTTATTGTTTTTCCGTCGCAAATGAACTGAAAAGTCTTAGAAGAATAACCTGACATTACTTCAAGAATGGGGAAAAAGCACTCAGATGAACTTCCTACCTTCATTGTCTATTCTATCAATATCTGAGTGGGCAAAGGCAGATGTTTGCAGATCCCTAATTTATGAGATGTAAGGGATAAAGAGAATGGTCCACAAGAGACTGGCTCCTGAAAGAGGCAGATTCTTCCTGCAAACTTTAATAACAAAGCAGGAAAAGAAGAGGTCGAAGAGGTTGCATCCATTTGAAATTCCCCGAATAACTGTCAATGAAAAGAGAGTTAGGCGAGACATACCAGTATCTCAGGAAACACAAATGGGCTTTGAATTTCTGAACAAAATGCTCCATTGAATATCCAAACCACTAGAAGCACACAAAAGGACTGTGATTCCACAGCAGAATTTTTTTTAAAAAAACTGTAAAATTATTGCTACTCCTTTCCTAGTGGTTTGGCATTTGTTTCATGTTGTCTCTTAGGTATTGTCAGTAAAGGTCCTTTCTTTGAGTTTCCCGAAGTGTGCACCTGTTTTCCCTAAAATGAAATGCTTGTTGTTTGCAGGGATGGACAAATCTATGTCCACATCCCTTTCACAGGTTTTTCCCCATAATTCTGTTTCATATCCACATTAATCTTCCATTTAAAGAAAACCCTCTCTAAATATTATTTAAATATGGATTTTACCGCAAAATGCATATTTAAATTCGTATTTTGACATGTTTAAGCTGCAGAGAACTACATTGCAATGTCTGGAGAGTAGCCATATCTTTTGGATACACACATCATTCTGAGAGGTACCAATCAGGTAGTTTACTCTCGGAATTTGCAAAGATCGAATTCCTCAACCTTCCCCAGTTGTTTGGCCATGCCCGTTGGGAAAAGAATCCTCTTCCAAAACGTGAAAAGGAAAGGTGAATAGGAACTAAAGAGAGAAACTGTTGTGTTCACGTTACATGAAAATCAAATAAGGAAGTAAACAGAAGGGGGGGAGAGACTAGGAATGTACAAGAATTTCATTTGTTTGCAATCATGTGAACATGTCCTGTTCACAATCCTGAAGGTGGATGCAAGCAGTAGCACTCTTTTTGGAGAAATGTTCACAAATTCCCGAATTTCCAATTATATCAAAAACGGCATATGTTTTGAAAATGCACACTTTGAATTGTGCATTTTTTTAAAAATACATATTTTTACACTTTGGTCAATGGGAGAAAAGTGCACCCTTGTCTTGTTGAAATGAGCTGAAAAAAAGGTTGAAAACAAAAATAGGAGCAGGCCAAAATGAGTTTCAAAGTGAATTTTGGAGAATTTTAGTGAGCTCAACAATTGCTGGTTCTCCCATCTCTAGAAAAGTCAGCTTATGTAAAAAAAACAAAAAAACAAAAACCCACACCCACCCTAAAACTAGAGCCGTTCGTCTTCGAGTACGTCTATGCTACTAATTTAATCCAGTTTGTATATCATAGCATCTTGCAAGGAATCACAGGAACAATACTTTTGTGGGAGTACTGAGCCGACTTCATTTGATGTCTCCCGCCCTTCCTTAGTTAGACCTACATAGGGATGGGGGAGAATTTCTCCCCGAAACTTCGGGGGGCCGAGTGCCAACGTATTCGGCCCCCCGAAGTAGTTTCGTGGAGAAATTCTCCGCACCCCCCCCGCACCCCCCCCCCGGGATGGGACTTACCTTTCCCGAATGTCCCTCCCGGCGGCAGGTCCCAGCGGCGGTTCAGCAGGTCTTCGACAGGGGCAGAGGCGGCAGCCGGTCTTTCGACCGGCTGCTGCCGCCGCCTTTCCAAGAAAAGTAAAAAAAAAAAAACACGCCCCCGTGATAGGCTACGTGATGATTAACGTAGCCTCTCACGGCTGACTTTGCAGATCTAGCCGTGATAGGCTACGTTAATCATCATGTAGCCTATCACGGGGGCATTTTTTTTTAACTTTTTATTTCGCGGCTGGGCGAGGTGAGGCGCCTTCTCCCCGGCCTGAATTTCGGCCGGGCGAGGAGGGAAGCCTCCCCCCCTGCCTGAACTTCGGGGGGAGCAGCGAAGCGCCTCCCCCCCACCGCGAAGCAAGCTGCAAGACCAGGTAAGTGGCTTTCGTGCACCCCTAGACCTACAGTTCCTTGGTAGAATTTCATGTCGGTGAAACATGTTTTAAATCGGTTTACATTTGTAGTGTAGACAAGATCTAGAAATGAGAAACATGTTCTTTCTGGCACTGAGATCCAAGACTCAGTCACTTCCAGGCCAGCTGGCTGCAAGCATCCTGTGATGCCGGTTAGGTGCCCTAGACAGTTGCGTGGATGTACCCTGCTGAGGCATAGTTCCTTTAAACAGGAGGCAGAAAATTTGTTTCTGGACTGTACCACTTCAGATCACACATGGGAAATAACATGGCCAAGTACTTCCTTGTTATAAATAAATAAATAAATAAATCCCTACACATAGAAGAGCTGGAAGTGCAGGAAAGGGTGATGAAAGGTGTAATCCTATGCTTGTTTAGACATACATAAGTCCTACAACTCCCAGCATGCCCCAGCCATGCTGGGAGTTGTAGGACTTACTTATGTCTAAACATGCATAGGAGTGTGCCCTAAAATGATCAAGCAGCTGGATCAACTCCCCTGTGAGGGAAGGTTACAACAATGGCTGGGATTGTTTAGTTTGGAAAAAAATGAAGGGAGACATGATAGAGGTGTACAAAATTACGGGTGGTGTGAAGAAGGTGGATAGAAAGACATTTTTCTCCCTAGAACCCAATGGGGTCATCCTATGAAGCTGATTGGGGTGAGATTCAGGACAGATAAAAGGAAGTTCTTCACAAAGCACACAGTTAAACAGTGGAATTCGCTACCACAGGATGTGGTAAGAGCCACCAGTTTGGATGGCTTTAAAAGGGGGTCAGACAAATTCCTGGAGGTGGAGGCTATCAATAGCTACCAGTCCTGAAGGTAGGGATGGCAGAGAATTCCACCACGGATCTCGGTGAGGCCGAATGCCAGTGCATTCGGCCGCCCGAACTCCGTGGCGGAATGGCCTGCCACCCCACAGATCCCCCCCGGGACAAGACTTACCTGGGGCAGATGTTCCGGACAGCGGCGGCTCCAGCGGCGGCGGCTGATCTTCTGACCAGCCGCCGCCACTACCACCATTTGCAGTCTGTTCCCCCCCCCATTCGGCGGCTACGGCCGGCGCCATTTGCGTTCCTTATTTTCGCCGTCTTAGTCTACATAAATATTTACGTAGAGTAAGATGGTGAAAATAAAGGGGAAAGCAAATAGCATCCGCTACACTATTTGCGTTCCCCTTTCTTGTCTTCGTCTTAGTCTATGTAAATATTTACGTACACTAAGATGACCAAAAATAAGGAACGCAAATGGCGGCGGCCGTAGCCACTGCCATTTGCGTACACGTTTTTTTTAACCCAGACGTGATAGGCTACGTAAGTCTTTACGTAGCCTATCACAGCTGAATTCAGGGATGCAAATGGCAGTGGCTATGGCCGCCGCCATTTATGTCCCTGCTAGCCAGCGGCTGGATGTCCAGCTGCTGGCGGAGCCGGCCAGCAGCTCTGTGGAATCCCCGCGGAGCGGAGCCGGCCAGTGGGCGAGGATTCCGGGGGGAGGGACGGAGCACCTCCCCCCCCCAGCGGAACCCGGCAGAGCCAGGTAAGCGGGGTTTCGTAAACCCCTATCTGAAGGCCATGTGTTACATCCAGATTCAGAGGCAGTATGCCTATGTACACCAGTTGCTGGGGAACATGGGTGGGAGGGTGCTGTTGCACCCATATCCTGCTTGTGGGTTTCCTGAGGGCAGCTGGTCTGCTGCTGTGTGAACAAAATGCTGGACTAGATGGACCCTTGCTCTGGTCCCCTCTACACCAGGGTTTTACTCCAGGGCAGGTGTGAGTCAAGGTCCCTCATGATAGATGACGCAGTTGCAACTTTGCAGCCATCCGTGGTTTTCACCTGGAAAAAGAGGAATTTCAAGGAGTCGTTTTACTACGATTTGGGGGGGGATTGCTGCGGGTTCCCCCCTCGGTTGTGGGCCGTTTGTTCTTTCCCTGAACTGACTTCACATTTTACAGTGGGCGCGTTGTAGGTGTGTGTACTGCCTGCATCACTCTGTGACGCCCCTTTACTCCTCCATCCCTTTGCAGCTGCGCAGTTACAGAGGCACAGAGGGGCGTTTTCATCTATTTAATCACACTTTCGCACAGTTTTGCAGCTTCTTGTCTTCTAGGGATGTTGGAGAAATCCGCCACGGAATCCAGCCCCCCCGGAGTCCGTGGTGGAAAGGCCTCCATGCCCCCCCCCGAAACCCACCCCCGGGACAGACCTACCTGGCGGCGGATGCAGTGGCTCCAGCTTGTCTTCCAGCTGCTGCCAGGCTGCTGCGGCCACAAATGGCGACCGTAGTAGCGGCCACCATTTGCATCCCTGCCTTTTGCCGTGATAGGCTACGTAAAGACTTACATAGCCTATCACGGCCTAATGCAAGAATCCAAATGGTGGCCACTACGACGGCCGCCATTTGCGGCTGCAGCAGCCCAGAAGTGGCCAGAACTCTGGCTGCGGCCAGCCCTGGCCGGCAGCTTTGCGTCCTTGCTGCGGAGCGGAGCCGGTTGGGGAGGATTTTGGGGGGAGGGATGGATCGCGTCCCCCCACCAGCGGACCCATGCAGCGGACTGGTAAGTGGGATTCATACATCCCTAATGTCTTTGCAACAGTTGCTTTTGGACTCAGTGCCCAAGGGCTGGGGAGGGTTTTGGGGGAGGAACAACTTTGCTCTGGGCACCATTTCGGAGCGATGGCTCAGCACATAGCGCTCACGCTTCTGAGTGCGATCCATCGCAAGAGTCTCATGCAGGGGAACTGACAAACTGATGGTGAGGAAATGAAGGAGCACAAAACACCCAATTTTTACCTAAAACAGGGTCAGAGACAGCAGAGCCCCTCAAATACAAAACAGCCACTGAAGTGTCACTCCCCCACACTCATGGGACTGACTGCACAGCTGCACATTTCAGTATAATGGCAAAAGGAAGGGCACAGCAAGGCTCTTAGGGAAGCACACAGTACATTGTGAGCATATTGCAGGGCATGCTGACTCAAGACCGCATTGCTGCGCAGCTGCGACGGGGGGGGGGTCAAAGCAGTGCCATATAGATGGGGTTCTGATTCAGCAGGGCTTGTCTTATGTTCATATGTTCTTAAGATTAGCATATCAGGGAGAAAGCTAGGCCACAACCCTCCTCTTGTATGTCTACTTTTCATCTGCATTTGAAAGTGGTACAGTCCCAGCCTCAGTTTCTCAAGTAAATTTAGGATCCGAGGCTCTGCTGCTTCTGTCTCTTGTGAGAAGCTGCAGCTCTTCAGAGCATATTGTGCCAGGACAGGATGGATTATGATGGTTTTCTTGGAATATTGGCTAAGGATGCTGTGCTCTTAAGTACTCCAGACTGGTGGAATGAAATAATGAGGTAGAGTGTCTCCTCCCCACCTCAAGGCATTCTCTGCCTATTTCACAATATAATTAACTGCTTATAATGTGTCCAGCCAAGAAAGCAGCGGTCTAGTTTTTTTTTTTGGGGGGGGGGGTCAGTGACACAGAGGTAGCGTCATCACAGCTGTAGTCTGTCAAGCTGTTTCTACTGGGCAATGGAGCATGAACAAATAAGCATTCTCTGGGGTTACCATTGATTAACATTTGGCACACTTGATGTGAATTGAAAATACCAAATGTTGGAGCCTGTGGTTTCAGTTCGTGGGGATTGTTTTGATTACTTCAGATTAGTTAGGGTGTTAACTCAGGTTGTAAATTCAGTGGGGAAAATTTACTGAAAGCATGGAAAGGATGGATGGTGCAAAGAGAGAGAAATGTTGTCATGATCTTTTTCCAAATTTAAGCTGGGGAAATGGTTAATAGTGCAATCCTAGAGTAACTACTCAGAAGGAAGTCCCATTTAGTTTAGTGGGGCTTAATCCCAAGTAAGTACATATTGGATAGCAGCCTAAATAGCCGCCTTAGAATTCTACCATTGGTTGAAAATCACCACACTTGATATATCTTTTACCAGTGAATTGCACAATCTAAACATGAACAAGGATTTGTGAAGCGTTGTGCCCCCGAAAGCCAACATTTGTGGAAAGAAGTATTCCTTTGGCAGATTTGAAGCATGCAGCTCAATACTAACAGTGCAATGTTATGGATCTTTACTCAGAAGTAAGTCTGTATCGAATGAGGCTTACTTCCAAGTAAGCGTGTATAGGGTTACAACCATAGTAACTTAGGTTTTGTATTCAGAACTACATTTATTTATTTATTTATTTCATTTCTATACCGCCCAGTAGCTGAAGCTCTCTGGGCGGTTCACAAAAATTAAATCCAAACAACACACAATAAAACAATTTAAAATATACAGAACATTAAAACCACAATATAACAATACAACCACAATAAAACCTAGCAGCAGTTCAGGAGTTTAAAATACAGATTTAAAACAGCAAAGATAAAAATTTAGAAAGCTAAAATGCTAAAATGCCTGGGAAAATAAAAAGGTCTTCACCTGGCGCTGAAAGGAATACAATGTATGCGCCAGGCGAACCTCACTAGGGAGCTCATTCCAGAGCCAGGGTGCCACAACAGAAAAAGCCCTCCTCCTAGTAGCCACCCGCATCACTTCCTTTGGCAGGGGCTCACGGAGAAGGGCCGCTGATGATGATCTTAAGGTCCGGGCAGGCACATATGGGAGGAGGCGATCCTTCAGGTAACCTGGCCCCAAGCCGTTAAGGGCTTTGAATGTTAACACCAGCACTTTGAATCGGGCCCGGAAATGGACTGGCAGCCAGTGCAGCTGGAAAAGTACTGGCGTAATATGAGCTCACAGGCCAGTCCCTGTTAACAATCTTGCTGCCCTATTTTGGACCAGCTGAAGTTTCCGGACCGTTTTCAAAGGCAGCCCCACGTATAACGCATTGCAGTAATCCAGACGAGAAGTTATCAGAGCATGGATAACTGTAGCAAGGCTATCTCTGTCCAGATAAGGGTGTAGTTGGTATACCAGCCTAAGCTGATAAAAAGTGCTCCGTGCCACTGAGTTCACCTGTGCCTCAAGTGACAGTTCTGGATCCAAGAGCACCCCCAAACTACGAACCTGATCCTTTAGGGGAAGTGCAACCCCCTCCAGAAGAGGTTGAATATCACCTAGCCGGGCAGACGAACCACCCACTAACAGTACCTCCGTCTTGTCTGGATTGAGTTTCAGTTTATTGGCCCTCATCCAGTCCATTACCGTGCCCAGGCACTGATTCAGAACAGCCACTGCCTCACCTGGTTTTGATGAGAAAGAGAGGTAGAGCTGGGTGTCATCTGCATATTGATGGCACCTCAGCCCACACCTCCGGATAACCTCCCCCAGCGGTTTCATGTAGATGTTAAACAGCATGGGGGATAAAATAGAGCCCTGTGGAACCCCATGGCACAATTGCCATGGCACAGAGCAGTAATCCCCCAGCACCACCTTCTGGAATCGGCCATCCAAGTAGGAGCGGAACCACTGTAGTGCAGTGCCTCCTACTCCCAACCCAGACAACCTATCCAGAAGGATACCATGGTCGATGGTATCGAAAGCCGCTGAGAGGTCCAGGAGAATCAACAGGGTCGCACTCCCCCTGTCCCTCTCCTGGCAGAGGTCATCCCACGGGGCGACCAAGGCAGTTTCCATTCCAAAACCACCCTTTTCTTCATGCCTCTAACTGAGCGGGTTCTATTCCATGGAAACTTATGCCACAATTAGTCTTCAAGGCAAGGGTCCCCAAACTTTTGGGTCAGTGGATACATTTCGAATTTTGATAGAGTGCTGTGGGTGCTCTCACAAAATGGCTGCCATGGGGGCATCTTGTCTATTCATAAAATGGCTGCCATGGTGGGCATGGCTGACCACAGAACATTCATTTCCCAGAAGGCAAACTGGTGAGACAAAAAGTAACGTGCCCAATAACCTCACTACAAGGCAGGGGTGCGCTCCAAAACACAAACCCACTCTTTTGAACCCAAATAAAGATGGCGGCAGAGGGCAGCCCTTCACTTCACAACAATCCAGCCTTCCACTTAAAAAAAAAAAGGTTTTAATTACAAAATTTGTAAGAAATGAAATACAAATTAGGAGGGGTGGGGAGCCTGGCGGACACCACATTGGAGACCCCAGCTTTAAGGTGTCACAACAAAGATCCTTTGTAACATCATTACTACTCTGGAATATTTCTTTCCCTGCTACAAATGATCACAGATCTTGCCGAGTCGCTACTGCCACCCACCCCCACTCACCAGGCCGTGCAGGCCTTGGAGGGCTCAGCAAGTAGTCCAAGAGCACCCTACAGCTGCCGGCTCCTCACTGCAAGCCGCCATTTTTACACAAGATGGGGGCTCTGTAATTTCCATATGTTTAATGTTGTGCACAATGGCGGCTGTTCAGGACCATTCCTGCAACATGAAAGGTGTAAGATGGCCCTGTGCAGCCACTATTGTGCACAACGTTAAACATACGAAAATCACGGAGCCCCCGTCTTGCATAAAAATGTTGGTTTGCAGCGAGGAGCAGGCGGCCGTGGGGTGCTCCTGGACCATGCGGCACTCGATGAGTGTGCATGCAAGCCCCGCACAGCTCGGCGAGCAGGGGCCAGGGGGCCAGGCACGGGGGAGTCCACTCGACTCCTGAACCCAGTCAAACACTCGCGACATCCCTAACGAGGAGCAATAGCAGCTTTCTGTGCAACAACTTTGGGTGGAGTAGGGCAATGTAGGCTCAAAGGGGCGCTTTTGTAGTTTTCTTAGGTTTAAAGCCCCCTCTGCCACCAACCTATTGCTTTGCATGCCTAATCTGCCAGGATTTGGCTGTCTTTATGGACTTCAGAGGTAGTAAATGCTGCATTAAGGGACGATGTAATTCCAGCCATTCTGAAGGAGACAGTAGTAAATCCATTATTTATATCAGTCAAATTTAGATCTGTTGGCTCTGGAAAGTTATCACCCAGTTTTGAGCATGAGCATAGAGGAAAGAGTATTTTGCCAGCTTTGGAGGACCCTCGTTATTTAGATCCTTTCCAATCTGGTCTCCAGTCTGAGTTCAAGACAGGAACCATTTGGTGGCTGATTTATGGTGGGGGATGCACAGGGGGAGTGCCATCCTGTTGGTTCTCCTGGCCGTCTCAGTGCTTTTGGTAGCATCAACCATGGTATTCTTCTGGATCATTTCTCCAGGATGGGACTTGGAGCTATGGTGTTAACGTGCCCCTGGTCCTTTCTGCAAGGACAGGCCCAGAAGGTAGTGCTGGGGACGTCTATCCCTCGGCCACTGGCCTTTGGAGTGCCTCAAGGTTCTATCTTGTCCCCCCACGTTGCTGTAGGAAGACATCTTAAGGTCTGGGCTGCAGTGCCCCCAACATGACAGACGGCTCTGCCTCTTGCTTCCATTGTCTGATCCCAGGGACACTGCAAACAGGGGTGTGGAGGCACTTCTGGGATGGATGAGGGCAAACAAGCTCAAGCTAAATCATGACAAGACAGAGGTCCTGTGGGCTGGGGAACCTGCTGACCTAGATGGAGATGGGCAGTTTGCATTGGATGGGGTTACATTCCCCCTGAAAAGGCAGGTGTGCAGATTGGGGGTGCTCCTGGACTTGGTGCCCTCACCAGGTGGCCAGGGGTGCCTTTTATCAGCTTTGGCCAATTCACCAACTGTCTGCAGCCTTCTCTGGAGAAAGCAGACCTTGCCTCAGTGACTGTTGCTGTGGTTACATCCAAGCTGGATTACAATAACGCACTCTGTTTAAAGATGGTTCAGAAGCTCCCATCGGTACAGATTACAGAATGCAGTGGCAAGATTTCTTGTGGGAGGCATGCAAGTAGAAGATATTACACTAATTCTGTACCAGTTACATTGGTTGCCTCTTTGTTTCTGGGGCCAATTCAAAGCATTTTAGCCTTTTAAAGCTGTAAAGTGTTTGAGACCCAGCTATACAGTGGATTGCCTGCCCCCCAACTGACAGCCAGTGTGGTATAGTTGTGAGAGTGCTGGACTGGGAGTCAGGAGATCCAGGTTCTAGTCCCCACTAGGCCATGGAAGCTCACTGGGAGACTTCCTTTGGCACATCATTATTCTTTTAAAAGAACTGTAAGGACTTATTTATTTCAAGCTGTGTTTAATTGTTGGCCCTGAGATGGATTTAGGTAAAAGGTAAAGGTGTCCCCAACCAGTCGTGTCCGACTCTAGGGTGTGGTGCTCATCTCCATTTCTAAGCCGAAGAGCCAGCGCTGTCCGAAGACGCTTCCGTGGTCATGTGGCCAGCATGACTGAACACCGAGGTGCACGGAACGCTGTTACCTTTCCCGCCGAAGCGGCACCTATTTATCTACTTGCAATTTCTTGCTTTCGAACTGCTAGGTTGGCAGGAGCTGGGACTGAAGGCGGGAGCTCACTCCGTCACGCGGCACTCGGGTCTTGAACTGCTGTCCTGCCGACCTTCCGGTCTGCAATTCAGCGTCTTAACCACTATGTTGTTGTTGTGTTTAAGTTTAGTGATTTATATTTTATTATATTTTATTTGAGAATGGTGTACTGTCTTGTGAGGGCTTCTCTGTCCTGAAAGAGAGTTTAGAAATCTTGTAATAAATGAACTAATGAAGGAACCAACTTGGAACTTTCTGCATGCAAAGCATCTGCTGTGCCCCTAAGCTACAGCCCTTCCTGCCCATAAAGAGTTATCTCCCCTGCTCTTGCAAGCTTCGTAGAGTAACATCTGCTGAGCACCACTGTAATCATAATACGTAGCCTCCATATAGCACTTTAGGCTGTGCACATAGTGTGCATCAGGAGTGAATAGCTCCAATCACTTTAAGGGCTACTTCTACATTTTCTGAAATTCCAGAGGGCTGCATCACCATGTTAGCCACAACTTCAAGTGTTTTCTTTTCAACCCATTAACAACTTCTACAGATTCAAGTGTTTTTCTTTTCAACCCATTAACAGTGCAATCCTATGGATATCTATTCAGAAGTGAATCCCGCTGAGTTCACAGGAGCTTACTCTTGGTTAAGTGAATGCAGTAGGACTTACTTCTGACTAGACAGCTGCATTTTACAGAGGACAGTCCTCTATTTTGAAGGTGTCCTGTATTTGAAGGGTTGCCCACCAGTCCAAGTCCAGTTTAAAGATAAAGAACCCCTGGAAGGGAGAGCAGCCAGGGCCTTGAAGTTGCCCATCAATATTTAGCGCCCAGGCAGCAGACTGAGTGGGCACACAGCTCACCTGGTCACCATCTTCCCCACTATGATGAGATAGTAATTATTTCTACATTTGCATCTATACATATAAATTAACCTATGCAAATTCTATGCAAATCAGCATTCTATTTTGTCCTATTTTGGTGATGCACGGTACCCACCCTCCTCCCCCCCTTTCTTTCTCTCTCTCTCTGCTTGAGCCCACACCCCATCTCTTCCCCCCATCTCTCATTAACTGAGCCTATAATAATTGCCATCATTTCGAAGGTCTGGACAACATCCATTTTAAAAGGTTCTCCAGTGGCATTCTCAAACATACGTCTCCAAAGGAGCCTACTTTTTTCATATTTAACTACATTTTTGATTTAACCCCTCTGAGCTTAAATGCTCTGTTTGTGTTGCCCATTATTCTCAAGCAGATTTTAGGGGCGGGGGGAGATTTACCAGAGAAACTGAGGCATCCACAAAGAGGCATTGGAGCTGATAACTGCTATCAGTTGGCTGCTAGTGCCCAGTGGAACTAATAGCAACTCATGATGCATATGGGGAGATTTTCATCAGGACCATTGCAGGGGAGGATAGAGTTAGCTCCCTCCCCTGTCCCACACCTGTTATTTAGAGTTTTTTTAAAAAAGAGGCCCACAGCTTTAAGTGATGTGTTTAGCATCACATGTAGTGTGGCCCTCACTTTAGGGGTGTAGGATATAGAATCAAAGTCCTCCCGCCCCTCAGCTCTGGTTCTACCCAGATAAAACTGACAGAATCATAGAACAATATGAATCTCAAATCTCTACCAATATAGCTTTTCTTAAAATAACCTCCTTCTGTCAAGTCTGGCATGACATCTAAAATAAAAGCTCCATTATACAGGAACACATCGTCTAAAGCTCTGATTGTGAAGTCACTGGTGTGGAAACAATGCGCCAACATTACCTCCACTTTAAAAAGCGAAATGAAGTTATCCCACCGTGGAGCCCAACAAGCTCATTCAGAGGTTCATGGTAAAGACTAGGCATAACATATGAAGTGTGGCAAAGAGTGCTGGATAGCACTGTTGCTGTTCCTCTGTGCCTCCAAAATTCAGGCCAAGCTCTGGAAAATAAGAAAGTGGTTGTGCAGGCTTTCGCCATGGTTTAGGTTGAAACAAGAAAAAGCGTAATCCTCCACTGAAAGGAAAACAAACTGTTCTATGGCTGAGGTGACCACTTATTGGCTCATGTCCATGACACCACCATCTCAATCCCAGAGCAGTTCTGCAACAGTTTTTGAATATTTTTTAAAAAATTCTCCACTATGTATATATGATTTTTTCCTCCACTATGCATACATGCTGCTTTTAATAAAATGTTTCAAGAATGACTCGAAGTCAACTTGCTTGCTGCCACAGCGCTGACCCATAATTAAACATTTGCAGTAGCGATGGAAAGAAATCAATACTGTTTTTCTGATTCGGAAATTCATGGTACAATGCCTAAGCACATTGTTAGGTGGAAGCGCATGCCATTGATTTCAGTCCTACTTACTGCTAAATAAGGGCCAAGCTAGACGCAACACTATTCCCACAACTACCAATTGTGAGAATTCTTTTAAAAGTATCAATAGCAGGCATGGAAGTCCCTATCTGTATTTGAACCATGGGGTGGGGAGATGGGTTAAATCCCCCCTCACACCAACACACACATGCTCCCAGAATCGTGATTCAGCTTGGGGGCATCTGCTGTTTACACTTGAAAAAACACTGCAGCAATTGCTAATTGCATGAATGGTATCATGTCAGAATGATTCAGGGTAAATTCCCTAGACAACCCACCTTCCATTCCTTTAATCTGGGGTGGGAATGGGGCTTGGATACTGAACTTAGTTTAAACTGTGTTTTGTTTTGTTTTTAAGGATTAGATACTAGTGCTGTGCTGAAAAATTCAATTCTTCCTTTTTTGACGTTTTGTGGGGGGCAAAATGAAAACTCTGGTGAAAGAGACTGGGAAAGGTGAGAATTTCGGAGCGTTTTCTCCTTGGGGAGGGGAACAGGGTTTCCACATACCTTTTTAAGTGTACATTTTCTAAAATACCCTAACCCACCCCCCAAATGCCTGCCTGAACAACCACGTTTTCAATGTGTGGCAGAAGCTCATTAAAGAGGGGGCATGGCGGAGTTCCCTAGGGAGGGAGTTCCACAGAGTGGGGGCCACCACAGAAAAGGCCCTCTCCCTCGTCCCCACCAGTCTAACTGTCCTGGCTGATGGGACAGAGAGAAGGCCATCCAAGGCTGATCTTGTTAAGCGGCCTGTCTGATGTTGCTGGAGGCGCTCCTTGAGATAGGCTGGGCCGGAACCATATAGGGTTTTAAAGGTCAAAACCAACACCTTCAATTTGGCCCAGAAAACAACTGGTAACCAGTGCAACTCCATCAGCACTGGAGTGATGTTATCTTGCCAGCGGCTGCCTTTAATCAGGCGAGCTGCTGCGTTCTGTACCAGCTGCAGCTTCCGAACCGTCTTCAAGGGTAACTCCACGTAGAGCGCATTACAGTAGTGTAAACGAGAGGAGACCAGGGCATGTACTACTGATGGGAGCAGATGGTCGGGAAGGAAGGGGCGCAGCCGCCATATCAGATGGAGTTGGTACAGCGCTGTCCGGCTCACAGCTGACACCTGAGCCTCCATGGACAGCTGGGAGTCCAAAATGACCCTCAGGCTGCAGACCAGGTCTTTCAAGGGTAGCCATAGCCCATTCGACACCAGGTCAACATCCCCCAGCCTCCTCTTGTCTCCCACCAAAAGTACCTTGGTCTTGTCAGGGTTCAGCTTCAGCTTATTCTTCCCCATCCAGCCACTCACTGTCTCCAGACATTTGGACAGGGATTCTACGGCCAACCTTGGTGAAGATTTGAACGAGAGGTAGAGCTGCGTGTCATCCACATATTGATGACACCGCACCCCAAACCTCCTGATGATAGCCCTTAGCGGCTTCACATAGATGTTAAATAGCATCGGGGAGAGGATGGAACCCTGTGGCACCCCACAAGTGAGTGGCCACGGGTCCGAAACCTCCTCTCCCACTGCTACCCTCTGGTACCTGCCGGAGAGGAAGGACCGGAACCACCGTAATACGGTGTCTCCAATGCCAAGCCCCTCCAGGCGGTCCAGGAAGATACCATGGTCAACGGTATCAAAAGCTGCTGAGAGGCCGAGGAGAACAAGGCAGGCGCATTCGCCCCTATCCAGAGCCCTCCTCATATCATCCTCCAAGGCGACCAAGGCCGTTTCTGTCCTATGCCCAGGCCTGAAGCCCGACTGAAATGCATCCAGATAATCGGCCTTTTCCAAGTGTGCCTTCAACTGCATCGCCATCACCCGCTCAATCACCTTGCCCCAAACTGGCAAATTCGAGACTGGGCGAAAATTGTTCAGAATCCAAGGAGGGCTTCTTTAAGAGCGGTCTTATCGCCGCCTCCTTGAGGGCTGATGGCATCACTCCCTCCTCAAGGGAGGCGTTCACCACCGCCCTGATCCCCTCACCCAACCTCTCTCCGCAGCTCATAATGAGCCAAGATGGGCAAGGAGCAAGGAAGCAGGTGGTCGGCCTTACAGATAAAAGCACCTTGTCCACTTCCACAGAAGGAAGAAGCTGGAACTGATCCCACAAAACAGGTTTGCCACAGACTGCCTCTCGCTCACTAACTGTATCCACAGCGCACAGAGTAACACTCCTAATTCAATCAATTTTATCTGCAAAGTGCCTTGCCAAGGCCTCACAGGAGGCCTCAGAATGCTCCAGCAGTTCTGGAGCAACTGGACCAACCACCACTTGGAACAGCCTCCTGGGACAGCACTCTGCAGATGCGATAGAGGAAACATAATATTCCTTTTTTGCTGCCTTCACCGCCACATGATAGGCTGAAGATACAGCTCTAGCCCGTGTCTGATCATCTTTGGAGCGAGACGTCCGCCACCGGCGCTCTGGCCGTCTCACCTCCTGTTTCAGAGCTCATAACTGCAGATTGAGCCATGGTGCAGCCCGAGCCCTGTTCAGGGGGAGAGGGCGTTTCGGAGTCACTTGATCTAATGCCCCAGTGACTGCAGCATTCCAGCCACCCGCCAAGATCCTGACCGAGTGGCTGTTGGTGTGCTCCAGAGAATCCCCAAGTGCGTTCAGGAATCCATTTGGATCCATAAGACGCCTGGGGCGGACCATTTTAATGGGTCCTCCACCCCTGCGGAGGGGTTGTGGAACCGAGAAGTCCAACGTCACCAGATAGTGATCTCACCATGACAAGGGGGTGGTGGATATACCCCCGACTTCCAGATCACTCCCCGCTTCTCCAGAAACAAACACAAGGTCTACCAGCTACATGGGTGGGCCCAGTTGGAATATGGTGCAGCTCCCAGGAAGCCATGGTCTCCATGAAGTCCCGAGGTGCTCCTGTGAGGATGGCCTCTGAATGTACATTGAAGTCCCCCAACACCAATAAGTTAGGGGACTGCACCCGCCCATCAGAGGCCACCTCAAGCACCTCAGCCACGGAGTCAGTCGTGCAGCGGGGTGGACGGTACACGAGCAGAATCCCCAGACTGCCCTTCGGGCCCAACCTCCAGTACATGCACTCAGCAAACTTGGTCTCCCAGAGAGGAGGTCTGGTGAAGATCAAGGACTCTTGGTAGATAACAGCCACTCCCCCTCCCCGATCCCCAGCCCTCGGCTGTTGTGCGTACGAAAACCCGGCTGGGCACACGGCCATCAGAGCTGGAGCAGCGGCCTCGGCCAGCCAGGTCTCCGTAATACACACCAGGTCTGCACGCCCATCCGAGATCATGTCGTGGATGAGGGAGGTTTTCTGGGTAACAGACCTGGCATTGCAGGACGGCAAACGAAGGCCAGAAGATGGAGTCACGCCTCCCCCAGCCATCCTTTGGCTCTGGACAGGCCTGGAGCAGGGGACAGATACTACACATCTCTCCCTTGTTCCCCTTACCTGGCAGGGCCTGCCCCTCGCGCTCCGCCAGCGCCTGCCACCCAGCCTCGGTGTGTTCTGGCCCCCAACACTCCTCCCACTGCCTCCAGATGTGTTCATTTCTATTTCAGTTATAGTAACTATTTCTAGATTTGCATCTATATATGTAAATTAGCACATGCAAATGCTATGCAAATCAGTGTCCTCTTTTCTGGTGATGCATTCCTTCTTTTTGGAGTGATAGATCAGTGGTCACCCTAGGGACTGCCATGACCCTTACAGCGCTGCCGTGGACCATCCAAGAGCTTTAGGGGCATCATGGACAAGCCATCAATGTGTGTGCCCTCTGCCTTTTCCAGCTTAAGTGGGAGTAGTTGAGACCAAACTGGAGAGGCGCAACAGATGCATGAATGCATCTCCATCTCTCTGCAAACAGCAGCTGCCAGGGGCAAGGTAGCAGTCTGGTTTGGAACTATGGCATGGGGAGGGTTCTGTCCTTCGACCCCATGCCATTTTCCAGTTAACTCTTCTCCCCACCATATCCTGTGAAACTGCTTTGTCTTTAGAAAAAAAATGCAGGTATGTGTGTTTTTTCCCTACTGGAACAAATAGCAGCTTCAGGGGATGGGACATTTTCACTGGGAAAACAGTGCAGGCGTAAAGGGTTTTTAACACCCCCCCCCCCATGCTCGGATGTGAATCCCTCTCACCACCATCAGTGATTTTTGCAAATATATCTATATATTAGACAGAGATGCATTCATGCATTTAAAAATGTGCATCCTGCGTTATAATTCTGCACTACAATTAGCATTTAGTCCATTTAGGGAGAAATCCTGGTATCAAAATATGATAAGCTTACTTCAGAAATTTGGCTATTCAGAGGGGGGGGGGTTCTTCAAAGAGAACATTTAGATATGAAGGAGTTCAAATTACTCACTAATTATATGTTTTTTGCAGGAAGATTTTACATCAAGTCTTTAAAAATATCTGCAAGGTATAATCTACCAGAATATATTCCTGGTCCCGAGCTCTATTTATACAAAACTGAAAAGTTCTGCTTGAGGAAGGAACTAATTCTTGCCAGGTTTCAGTAAATGCTGAGGTATCCTATCATTTCCACCTTTGTCACTGTGGATCAGATGAGGTCAAGGACTTAAGAACATAAGAAGAGCCCTGCTGGATCAGACCAAGGGTCCATCTAGTCCAGCATTCTGTTCACACAGCTGTCGACCGGGAACCCACCAGCAGGGCATGAGTGCAACAGCACCCTCCCGCCCATGTTCCCCAGCCACTGGTGTACAGAGGCTCACTGCCTCTGGTACCGGAGGTAGCACATAGTCATCATGACTAGTAACCACTGAAAGCCTTCTCCTCCAGGAATTGGTCCAACCCCCTTTTAAAGCCATCCACATGGGTGGCCATCACTATGGCTTGTGGTAGCAAATTCCACAGTATAACTATGGGCTGTGTGAAGAAGCCCTTCCTTTCCCCACTATCTGTTTAATTGCCCTCTGACACAAGGTATTAGAGAAAAATACCTTGTTGGTTGATGTCACCTACTGAAGGGGCCTGGTGGGGGCCGGGCCAGCCCTACCATTAGGCAGAGTGAGGCAGCTGTCCTCATGAACTCTCTGGCATTCCCCTCTGTTGGAGGACAGGATGGTGTATGAGAGACAGTCTTGGACCCCATAAGTGTAGCCTGTGGTGGAGGTTGCTACCCCACTGCCAGTGCTAAAGTAAGATTCAACTGCCAATTCCATCAGCTTCTGTATGTGAACTGGGGAAAGGGCACCACCTTTCCCCAGTCCATATACCGAAGCTGACGGAATTGCCTTGGGAGGTAAAATGTCTTGTACTGGCCCTGGAAGGGGCTACAACAACAGGGAATCTACCCCTTGTGGTTCAAGGCCAACGGAGGCTGGTGACAGATCCCGGCAGTTATGGGAAGCATGGTCGCCATGCACAGAGAACCCAGAAACAGCCAATGACAAACAAAAACAGCAGCCAAAGACAATAAAACCATTACATAACAGTGGTGTCACCACCAGTTAAAAAGCTTCTCTCCTCTCCATCTCTAGGGCAAACTTCCAATTAAAAGCCTATTAAAATCTGTACACAACCACAGGCCCAGGCAGCAGTGGTCTAATTTACACCCACAATTTTGCTCAAATTGTGCTATTTACAGCTGCAATTGTGCGCAAATCACAATTTGCACATATTTTTAAAAACGACCCAAAATCCCCGAGCTGGCCCGACTTGTCATGAGCCAAGTTGGGCCAGCTCACGGATGAGTGAGCCGGAGTCTGTGGGGGCCGAGCCAGCAAAATCTCACCAAGCTCCACCCTCCAAATGGATTTCTCCAACATTCCTAGTTGTGTTACCAGACCTCTGAAGAAGATGACGTTATGGTCAAACTGTTAAATGTAAATATTTTCATAGTTATGCACTTAAGAGATGTATTAAGTTGTGTTTTTATAATTTCTAAAGTCATGAAAGGTTTACTGATATTTACAAAGCATACGCTGAATTTATTGATTTTTTAAAATGTGATTTTATTTATCCCAGCTTGCTCAGAGGGACACGGTTTGCTCTTGCTTTGTTTGTTTTTAATTTTTATTTAGTTTGTTTTTAATTTCCAGCCACACTTCAATCAGTCCCCTTGAGTGCACAGAGAATTTGGTCCCCTTGAGTGCATCAGGGAGTTTGGATAACACAGGGTCCCTTGCTTTTCTGAAGGGAATTGCTTCTGTCATCAGGCTAAGTGACACACAGAACAGAACGAAGTGGTACAACTTAACATACCTCAATACAGGCAGAAGGGTGGGGGAATCAGTGTTCTTAGAATAACAGGATATCAGGAAGAAAGCTAGACTGTCAGGGCAAATGGCCTGGAGGAAAATAGGCAGAGAAGTGGGTACAGAGTTCCACAAGCAGCAAGGGATGTCACAGGAGTCCAAGAGGGGGTGGAGTCTGAAGGACCCCCCCCACACACACACACACACATGCACTCAGCCTCCTGGACTCCAGAGGACTGGAAGAAGACCAATGTAACATCAATTTTCAAAAAGGGATCCAGGGGGGATCCGGGAAATTACAGGCCAGTTAGCTTAACGTCTGTTCCGGGTAAATTGGTTGAAGGCATTATTAAAGATAAAATTAGTAAGCATATAGAAGGACAAGCCCTGCTGAAAAAGGATCAACATGGCTTCTGCAAAGGTAAGTCCTGTCTCACTAACCTTTTAGAGTTCTTTGAGAGTGTCAATAAAAATGTCTACTGGGTGATCCAGTAGACACTGTTTACTTGGACTTCCAAAAGGCTTTTGACAAAGTCTGTCATCAAAGACTCCTGAGCAAACTTAGCAGTCATGGAATCAGAGGACAGGTCCTCTTATGGATCAGAAACTGTTTGAAGAACAGAAAGCAGAGAGTAGGAAAAAAATGGTAAATTCTCCTGTGGGGTCCCACAAGGAACTGTATTAGGGTTGCCAGATGGCCATGCCCCTGGCCCCACCCCCTTCCCTGGCCACAGAACATTGGTGGCTTCCCGGCTTTTCTGCAGTGTTCTCTTTGTTCTAGAAGGTTGACATGCCTCTCTTCAGGCTTTGCTACTGGCAGTCAGAGCTGGTCTTTTCATCCCTCCCCTTTTGCCCACCAGTGGAATGTGGCCCCTGAGAATGTCTCCAAACCGGAATTCGGCCCTCAGGCTGAGCAAGGTTGGGCACTCCTGGTTCTTCTCTGGCCGGCATCAGTTCTCCAGAGTCTCAGGTGAAGAAGACCTTGCCTAGCTGTCCTGAACCTGGTGCCCTCCAGATGTGTTGGACTGCAATGCCCTTCATTTCCTGCCAGCATGCTCATTAGCCATCTGGAGGGCACCAGGTTCAGGAAGGCGGGGGCATGTCCATGACCTGCTCCATGAACCTTTTGTGACTGGAGACACCAGGGTTGGGTTGGGTTGGGTTCAGCACCTTGGAGAGGTCCTTTAGAGTTCTGGCTGGTTCTGACTGAAACCCAGGGCGGATTCACGGCCCCACCAAAATTCAGCCTCTGCTGCTGAAGTTCTGCTGCGATGAGATTAACGGGTGCTCGCACAAGTATTTGTGCAGGGAGCCTTCTTGCTAAAGAGTGAGCCAGCCCTGCGTCTTCACACAACCTTTTTGCCCCTACCCAGGCTCATGAGTGGATGACCAAAGCTCTCCTGATTTGCTAGAAAAGCTGCAGTTCTGTGCAGCACTTGCCTGTATTTCTTCCCTAATGTTATTTTAATTAAATCCATTCAATGCCTTGTTGACAGCATACCGAACCATCGGGAACAGTTCCAATTAGATTTGACATCCTCCATTAAAGGCATGGGAGGCATAACCTGCCACTGCCTTTATCTTTCCATTCCATCAGACTTCTGCCCACAGCATTGCCACTTCTCCTAGGAAGTGCTGGCCTGATGTGCCACAGCTGCTGCCTCAAGCTGCAGCATCAACAAAATCAAAAACAGACCAGCTGCTGGTTTCACTCTAGACATGGATTAACCATTGCGCATTGTGCTGTGGGTCAGCTGATGTGAGGATCAGCGGAGACATGAACAGAGAATCTCATACTCTGCTATACCGCTGCCCCTTTTGGAGAGGGTCTATAACAGAGATGGGGAACCAGTGGCCCTTCAGATGTTGCCAGACTACAACTTCCATCATCCCTGACAATTGGGAGTTGGAGTCCAGCAGCATCTTTGACCCTGGAGGACTGCTGCCAGTCAGAATAGACAACAGTTGGCTAGATTAGGGTGGCCATGTGTCTTCTTTAACAGAGGGCAGTCCTCTCTTCGAAGAGCTGTCCCATCCAAGTCCAGATGAAAGGTAAAGAACCCTAAGGAAGGAGAACCTTGCAGCAGGGGCCTTGAAGTTGCCCATCAAGAGTTAGCAGCACTTTCACAAGCAAGCTGGGCAGGCACACAGGTCCCCTGGTTGCAATCTTCCCCACTATGTAATTGTAGTTCTAATTAAATTTTAATTGTTTCTAAATTGACATTTATACACGTAAATTAGCATATGCAAATGTTAAGCATCTGCTATGTCCTCTTTTTGGGTGATGTGTTTCCTCTTTTATGGCAATGCATAAATGTGCTTGATGGACCAATGGCCTGGCTCGGTATAATTCAGCTTCATATGTTCAGAGATCCTGGGGTGGGGATGAAAAGGGTGGTCCTATTCTCTTCAGGTTCAACATTGGTCCACCCCCTGACAGCCCATTGGCTCGCCCTGCCCTGCCCTGGCTATAAATACTTCCACTTCCAGATCAGCCAGGCATGATGGACAATAGTTTCATTTGTAACATTCCTACTGGGCATTCTACTTTCCTGCATCTCTTTGATCTGATGCCCTGACTTTGATTCCAGCTAGTAGGGTTGTCAACTGGCTAGAAAAGCCAAACCAAACCAAACCAGATTGGCCTCCTCTTATGCCTTTAATAGAGGCAGTGTGGTGTGCAGAAATCAATAGGCAAAGCTTATCACAGCATAGAGATAAACATGATTACTTGCTGCAGAATAAACAACCACGGAAGGCACAGCTAAAAGGACCAATTGAAATGTTGGCAGCCCAGCCTCATACCCAGCCGGGGCCCTCCATGCTCCCCTTCTCCCCAGGACAACTGTAGGAATCAGATCAACAAGTCTTCTTTCGGCACCTTAAAGCAAGGGTGGGCAATTTTTGGCCCTCTAGATGTTGTTGGGCTGTAACTCCCATCAGCCCTAGCCAGCATACCCAATGCTGAGGGATGATGGGAGATGCAGTCCAACAATATTGGGAGGGCCATAGGTTGCCTGTCCCTGCCTTAAAGACCAATGGATGTATTGTGGCAGAAGGTATTTGGAGTAGATCCCACATTGTCAGACACATCAAGTGTTATCCTCCTCTATAGATATAGAGATAGATGATAGATAGATAGATAGATAGATAGATAGATAGATAGATAGATAGATAGATAATGAAAAAATGTGTGAGTCCAAATGGCCACAAAATGCAAGGGATCCAATAGGTGTGGATGACATTTCTATGCCAAATCCTCTCTCTCTCTCTCTCTCCCCCCCGTGTGTGTGTGTGCACACGCGCGTGTGTATGTATTGCTAAGAGCCATTCATAATAATAACAAGATAGCACAATCTTCCTGCCTTATCTTGCACATATTTGACTACCGAGCTGGAACCCTTGCTATTCCCCACCCCACAACTGTTATTAGGCCCTAAAACCTCTTCGAAACCATGGTTTGATTCAGACTGTAAGCTACAAATGAAAAAACTAAACAAAGCTCATAATATGCTTAAACGAAGGGCAACTACCCCCCTTCCAATTTGGTATCTTAAGCAATGCCGACTGTTTAAAACTCTAATTAAAAGACAAAAGGGAGTATTTCCTTTCCCAGTGGGTAAAGCTGGGGTCAGCCCTAAAATCTAAGGATAGAACAACTTTCTGGAGGCTCATAAATCAACATCACAAGCCAAGTCCTCAGCAAAGTTTATCCCCCATCAGTGCATCTAGATGGGATGATCACTTTTGTAGTATTTTGTATTTTATGTAGTAGGGACAGAGACAGATGTGGGTCCAGGGGACCGGGTAAACATGCCCCCCCCCGTAACCCCGGAAACCATTATTAACTTAATTACAGGCTTAAAGAAAGCCCCAGGCTTAAATGGTATAACTGCTGACTTTTTGAAAGATTGAATTAATTGGTGGGCCCCATTGCTTGCATCCTTGTTTACAACTATTGATGTCTCAGGAGTATTCCCAAAGGAGTGGGCTATGGCAATTGTCATCCCAATCCATCAGAGTGGTTCTAGATCTGACCTGAGAAATTATAGACCAATTAGTCTCGAGGATGTGATTGGCAAGCTCTATAGTAAATACCTTGTACAGAAATTAGAGCCCTGGTTAGAAGAGTCTGGAATCCTGGCTGAGGAACAAGTGGGCTTTCGGAAGGAACACTCTACTATAGATAATTGTTTGCACCTACACCATCTGATTGGGAAATATACTTCTCCACCATACAAAGCGCTATTTGCAACATTTGTGGATCTGAAAGCCACATTCAATTCAATCTCAAGAGTGCGACTATGGCAGAAACTCAGAGATCTTCACATTGACCCCCGGTTGGGAGCAAGAATCCAGGGACTATATACAAATTCCATCATGCGAGTCAGATTGGACACCAGAGGAACATTATCCAAAGTTATCCCCGTCACTAAGGGGGTAAGACAGGGATGCCTGCTGGCCCCAACGTTATTTAATATATATCTGAATGACATGGTAAATGCCCTGTCTGGTCCATAGTTCTTTCCACCATCTCTGGGGCACCGTCCGGTTTCTGTATTATTATATGCAGATGATGCTGTCATCCTGTCTTACACCTCGATAGGGATGAGACGGTTGCTGGTGGCTCTTTCCAAGTTTTGCCAGCAAGAAATGTTGACTATGAACCTTAAGAAAACAAAGGTTATGGAATTTGGTAGAGCTAGAAAGATCCATCGCTGGTCACTGGATGGCCATAACCTAGAGTCAGTAACTAAATACAAATATCTGGGAATCATTTTTTCAAAAGCTGGCAAATGGGATAAACATATTTGGAGATAAACAAACAAATGGGATAAACAAATTTACAGAAGACACAAAATTGGGCGGGAGAGCTAATACTTTGGAAGACAGAAACAAAATTCAAAGTTATCTGGATAGACTGGAGCGCTGGGCAGAAAACAACAGAATGACATTTAATAGGGATAAATGCCAAGTTCTGCACCTAGGAAAAAGAAACCAAATGCACAGTTACAAGATGGGAGATACGCGGCTCAACAACACTACAAGCGAGAAGGATCTTGGAATTGTTGTCTATCACAAGCTGAATATGAGCCAACAATGTGATGTGGCTGCAAAAAAGGTAAATGCTCTTTTGGGCTGCATTAATAGAAGTATAGCTTGCAAATCCCAGGAAGTACTAGTTCCCCTCTACTCAGCACTGGTTAGGCCTCATCTGGGGTACTGTGTCCAGTTCTGGGCACCACACTTTAAGAAGGATGCAGGCAAACTGGAGAGGAGAGCAACAAAGATGATCAGGGGACTGGAAACAAAGCCCTATGAGGAGAGATTGAAAGAACTGGGCATGTTTAGCCTTGAGAAGAGAAGACTGAGGGGAGACAGGATAGCGCTCTTCAAGTCCTTGAAAGGTTGTCACAGAGAGGAAGGCCAGGATCTCTTCTCGATCATCCCAGAGTGCAGGACATGGAATCATGGGTTCAAGTAACAGGAAGCCAGATTCCGGCTGAACATCAGGAAAAACGTCCTGACTGTTAGAGCAATACAATAATGGAACCAATTATCTAGGGAGGTGATGGGCTGTCCCGCAGTGGAGGCGTTCAAAATGAGGCTGGACAGCCACCTGTCAGGGATGCTCTGACTTGGATTCCTGCATTGAGCAGGGGGTTGGACTCGATGGCCTTGTAGGCCCCTTCCAACCCTACTATTCTATGATTCTATATAAAAGGGACAACAGAGAAAACTAAGATTACAAGCAGGACAATCCTACGGTTTTCAGCTGGGAGGGGAGGGCACTTAATTTCCCCACTTTTGGAACTTTATCGTTGTAAACTATTGCCACAAATGCTTTATGGGGCTGCGCTGTGGGCAAATTCAAACCTGGCTGAGCTGGAATCAGTTCAACATGAGTTTTTAACAAGAGCTCTAAATGTAGCAAGAAGCACCCAAGGGCCATAATAAGAAATGAAATGGGGGTCTTACCCATCTCAGGCCTGGTAATGAATGCAGCGGCTCATCTCTGGCTCAGATTGATTTTCCAGCTAACCTCACCATTGCTTCAGTCTGCTTTTAAAGAGATGAACCATGTGGCCAGGTCACAGTCAGGTACAATGAGAGAGCATATGACCCAGATTGGTTTCTCATATGAATTCCTTTTATCAAAGGATTATGATGTGGCCAAGTCGCTCATAAAGCAGAGGATAACAGATACATCGTGGCAAATGGGCACAGCCAAGGGGGCTAATTGTAGGTCAGATGAATTATATGCTGGGTTGCCAGCTACAACCAGGCGGCACAATATCTGCCACACCCAAGTCCCTATTCATTACGGGTTCTTATGACAAAATGCCGACTGAATAGTATTCCCTTGAAGGAGGTAGAGGGAAGATTTCGTAATGTACCCAGGCCATGTCGGCTATGTCCGTTCGGTTGCAAGACAATAGAGGATCGAATTCACTTTCTGCTGGAGTGTGCTAAATACGATAACATGAGATTCAAATATATTTTTCCACTCCTAAAGAAAAAGAGGTCGAAAACATCAAGGGATAAGGTGCTTATGTTATTAAATGGATCGGACTATTATGTTGCCTTTAGAATGGCAACATATTTTAATTCTGCTCTGAAAGTGAGGCAAGGGGCTTTGAATTCAAACCCCCAAATTTTGCTTAGTTCAAGGTAAGACAAGCCAAAATGGTTTAGTCATATGTTTTAAATATTAAATTTTAAGGGTTGTTGAATTTCTGGAGGTAACCTGTGGCTGTATTTTAATGAAATATGTTTTAGCTGTATGGCCTGGTTCATTATTTTGCAAATGACTGGTTGTCAGTGCAATAAAATTGGATTGGATTGAATTGTATATATTTAAGCTTCACAGACCTGCTGGATCTCTTGTATGACATCGTCTTTTGGACTGACTGTTGTACCTTTTCTTCTCTATATATACCTTGTGTGTGTGCCAATTATGTATCAAGGCATCGGATTAGGGCAGATTTTCAGCATTGAATACAGCCCCTCTGACCACACTGCCAAATGTAGCTTAGTAAATACCTCAGCAAAGATCTCTCCAGACCCATGTTTGCCTCCCTCCTTTACATAACAGATTTGTGAAACTTTTGCAGACATTTAAGTCATATGATTTCCGTGACTTCAATGACTGCAGCAAAGGACCTTGGCAAGTTGGCATTACCAGCTTTCATGGTAGTTTTATTCTTTGTTTGCTCTTCCTGCCTGGTGACATTGCTGTGACACCAAGACCTGTGTACTTGGTTGCTATTCATATTTATATTTCGGCTGAGCCAAGGCATCACCTGTTGAAGATGTTACCACTTATAACTGGAGTATTTAACTTTGTAATAAACATGGTATTTAAAAGAACATGGGCACTGAAATATGCATTGATTTAAATACAATCGTTTATAATGCAGTTAAAGAAATCTTATTGTTCAGCAATAATTTATACTTATCAAGTGAGGTTCTGGGAGGAGACTGGTTGCACTGTAGATGTCACTGAACATTCTAATTTAGTTAACAACCTGATCCTATGTCCCAGCTAAAGCTGCAGCACTATGTATACTCAGGGCCAGCCCAACAGATTTTGCTGCTGGAGGCAAAGAAAAAGGTGGTGCCCACTCCCATTCCATGTACACAATCCAGCTGGACTGCTTCTTCAGACCTGGTGACAGAACAGCATCCACTGCTGCTGCACCTGAAGGCAGCAGGCTAGCTTAGAGGGCACAGTGCTGGCTGCTCTCTCCTTCAACATTTTGCTGCAACGTTTTCAACACAGCTCTCTCCTTCAACATTTTGCTGGCAACTCCCAGGATCTGCTGCCTGAGGCAACCACTTCACTCTGCCTAAGGGTAGGGCTGGTCCTATGTGTGCTAAGGATGTTGGAGAAATCTTGGGGGGGTGGGGGTGGAGCTTGATGAGCTTTCATTGTCACAGCCCCCTGGACTTCTGTCTGTTTTCCACTACCTGGCCCAACTCGATCTGCAGCAAGTCAGGCCAGTTAGCGGATTTTCCCTGTTTTTCAATTTGTGTACATTACAACTGCAATTTGCACAAATTTGTGCAAAGTACAGCCACAATTCGGGCAAATTACGCAAATTTCAGTTCCATTGTTTGCAAATTATGCAAATTTGTACAAATTTTGGGCACAATTTGTGCAAATCTGTGTACAAATTGCAGTCCGACAAAAAAAATCCGCAAAATTTGCTGGAGTTCGGGGAAAACCTGTGGTCAGCTCACAAATGCAAGCCAAGTCCGGCAGGCAGCAAAACTCCATCAAGCCCCAAAAGAGCCAGATTTCTAAGTGACAGACATTTCTAATGTGTATTTACTTGAGAATAAGCCCATTTTACGTGGTGCCACTTGCTTCTAGGTAATTCTGCATGGGATCAGTTGCAGTCCAACACATCTTGAGCGCACCAGGTTGGGGAAGGCTGCCCTAAGCCCAACTCCTCTGATAACAAATAACAATTCAAACTATTAGAACCTCACTGTAGGAATGTCTCTGAAGGGATGGACAGTTCTCTCAATCTCAGGCTCACTGAGATTATCATTTTTTTTTTTGCAGTCAAGCTCATTCCATCCCATTTGTGCACGAGCCTGCCATTTTTTAAAAACACACATAAATTCATACACATTTTTCATAAGGAACACATTAATATATACATGTTCGTGTGCATTTTTGGAGGCATGCAGCCATTGACTAAAGTGTGTGTATGCATATTTCACATTTTTCTTCGCAGATTTCTGAAATGTGTACGTGTTGCTCAACATTCTTTTCTCCCCCACCCTTTTTCTTTTTTTGCATGTAGGCCCATGTTTGGAACTGGGAAGTATGAATTGAGTTAAAAACTTGATAGAGTGGATTTCTCACACATCCCTATTATGTAAATATCTAAATAATAGGATTAGGGCACAATCTACCAGGAAGATCTCCTACATAATGTCCATGGTAATGAACTACTCTTCTCTTGCACACTATTGTTAATTTCAGTGGAGGTTGTATAAGATAACATTGGTAGATTGTGTTCTTACTGAATGACAACAGAACTACATTACAGAACTGATGTGTGGAGAAGACATAATTATAAAAATGCTTCATCATACATGCTGTTCAGACAAAATGAAGACTAGTTTGGCTAGAATAAGCAAGGGAGAAATTGCAGAGAAACTTAAGATGAATCAATCTTTCACTATTGGGAAACTGAGTAATATTTCAATTACAAATTGTAGGATGAGTTCCTTGGATAATTCTCACCCTTACATCAAGCACCAAAGAATCAGAAAGAAGACTATGGGACAGTAGCCTGAGATTAAATAGTATCAGCTCCATCCTATAATGTCTACTCTGAGGTAAGTCCCAATGAGTTCAATGGGGTGTACTCCCAGGTAAGTGGGTATAGGAATGTAGCCTGGGGAAAAGTTTTGCCCTGCTCTGCAAGTGCAGAAAATACGCCGTTCTCTTCTGACATTGACCAACTTTGAGGGGGAAATGTGCCAGATGGATCCTGGGATTCCTGGCCTGGAAAAGATGACAGACAGGAATATGGTACTGTGTGACTGTGACACCGCCCTAACAAAAATTATCACAAGGGTACGTCTGCACTACAGACCTGTATCAGTTTTCTACTGGTTTAATGCTCCTAGCTTCAAAAATTCTTTTTGGAATTTTAAAATATGGGGAGTTCATTTTTGGAGATCCTTAATGCCTCTATTCACAGAATTATAATTCCCATGGTTCCTGGGTAAGAAAACACAACTAGTTTTGAGCATGGAAATTTCTCCAAAGTCTCTAGTTTGGTTGCTGTAGGGATGGCGGAGAAATCCGCCACGGACTCCAGTGAGGCCGGATTCTTTAGAATCTCCACCCAGAAGCACTGGGTGTTAGTTGTAACTACTTCCTGGTTCCTCCCAAGGAGCACAGCCCTTTTAGGCTGTATACAGTGCCTCTTCCACAGTGTTACAGTTAAAAGCATCAGAGTTAAATCCCTGAATACATTCATGGTAGGGTGGCCAGATGCAAATGAGGGCAGCCCTTCAGTGCCTCCAAGAGTTGTGTGGAAGAGGAAAGTTCAGCAGGTGTGGTTTGCACAACATACTATACCTGCTGAAATTCTCTCTTGCGCACAATTATTACGATGCAGAGGGCCTCATTTACATCTGGCCACCCAAATTCATCGACTGGCCATAAACACACGTTTCTTGCCTTGCTGTTGTGACATCAGTTCTTAGAGGTTTTGCGTCATCTTTTCTACTTTATGATGTCAGCTTACCTTAGTTCTACTTACTGGATCCCGAAGAAGTCACATTCCATTTGAATTGGGTATTCTGAAAGAAAGACTCAAAGGGGATTTAGGAATTTACGGCTTAGGAGAAAGGAAGAGAGAGGGGCGGACTTAAGGCAATATAAGGAATTGAAGAGACCCCTGGCAGAAGAGCGGGGTCATAATCAGTTCATTCAGAAATATACTTTGGAGAGAAAAGCAGCAAAGGGGAACCAAAGATGTTGCGTGTTGTTATTCTGTCAGCTCATATCCCCCCCGAAAAAGCAGATAAGCCCGACACTTATGTGATTGGCTCCTTCAGAGGTAAAGCAATATCTGCTTTTGAATAATAAAACAGATTCATATCAGGGCTGCAAATATGCCATAATTCCACAGAATGTGGCATTAGAGGAAGAATTCACCTTGCTTAAAATCTCAGTTTGTTTTCAGCAACATTTCTAGCCCTTATGACTGCAGTGATAAACTGGACAGTGTGGGGACAATGCAGGGTGAAATTTCAGAGAACCCAGAGGTGTGGCTGGATGAGATTTTAGGTGGTAAACATTTCAGGCTTCAGGGTCCTCAGTAGCGCCTTCCCCACTCTTTCTGGCCCTCCACTCCCTCTGCATTCAGGAAGGGAGTCAAGACACATCTTTTTATGGCACAATCCTATCTGCGGAGGTTGGTGGCTCCAATGTCAGGGGGGTGTTGAATCCGCTCCAGGTTTCAGTCAGAATCAGTCAGAACTGTAAAGGAGCTCTCCAAGGTGCTGAACCTTGGATATTTGGGGAATAGGGTTCAGCTCTCTGGATAGCTCCTTTAGAATTCTGGCTGGTTCTGACTGAAACCCAGAATGGATTCACAGCCCCACTGAAATCAGAGCCACCAGCCTCCACTGGAGAGTGTCACGCTTCAGCTATAGAAATGTAATATAGAAATGTAATAAATAAATAAATGTCCAAGGGCCCTCAAAAACCTGGAGTCAGCACTGGTCAAGTGCACTAATCCAGTGAAACGGAAGGAAGGAACCCTATGCTGGCGTTCATTCACAGGGTGTTTTATTTCTCTCAGATATTGAAAGGAGCACAAGAGTTGTGCAGAAGGAGCAGGATCCCGTCTGGAATGAGGTAAACTCCTTAACCCTGGTGATGGTCTTAGTCATGTATTCTAGGAACTCAGATTAAAAAAATGTTAACAAGGCGCCTCCGAGAGGCAAAACTAGGGATAAAATAGGGCTATTGCTGCTCAGGGACAGGTTCCACAAAACAGGAACCATTGGAGTATATTGCTGAATCCACCTTGTATTGACTGCTGTCCTTTTTTACTCTGCAGACCCTGGTGTGGTACTTGGATACCGAGCTTCTGGACAGCAGTTCTTTTGCAACAGTCCAGCTCCAAGACTGGAGCACTAAAGCTGATGATAGGTGACTCGCCAAGAGAAAGGCCAAATGGAGTATCCCGCGCCTTCTTTCCCTTTAGCTGGGGCGCATTTTTCATGCTCTTAATTTTATATGGTTTTAAAACATTTGGGGGTACATTGTAGATCTTGTTTTTAAGATGTCTTTTTTCTGAGCCATGTTACTTATTTATCACAGTAGGTCCAGTATTGTAGGTCCTGTTTATACATTTGGCAGAACCAGGTGGTAAAACTTGTCCTTGAATGTGACCAGTGAAGGCTGGTGACTCTGATGCCAGTGGGGCAGTAAATCCGCTCCAGGTTTCAGCCAGAACCAGTCAGAACTCTAAAGGAGCTCTCCAAGGTGCTTCGCAGTACCACAACAATGTAGGCCCCGCACCTTGGATAGCTCCTTTAGAGTTCTGACTGGTTCTGACTGAAAGCCAGAGCAGCCTCCACTGAACGTGACCCTAAGCCAACCTTCCCCAACCTGGTGCCCTTCAGATATGTTGGACTACAACTCCCAGTCCAGAATTGAAGTCCATCACATCTGGAAGACGCCAGACTGGGGGAGGCTGCACTAAACTGGGGAGAGGGTGAGCCAGGTTCAACGCCTCCCCCTTTGAAAAAAGTCTCCCCGCATCTAGAAAATGTGAGGAAGTGCTGGATCTTGCATGCAGCTCCCCGTGTGGCGAATCACTGAACTGCAGGTGGTAGCTTCTCGGTGAAGTACTTATAGGCCCATCCTGACTGGCCATTCCTGAAGAGGAAGGATTGAAGGAGGGCTTCCTGTTCCACTTGAGCCTTCCTCGAACAACCAAGTCTTCCTGAGATCTGGTGTGTTCGTGTAACTCTGGTTACTCTGCTCTTTGGTCCAGACTTCTGCCTTGCTCCTTGGCTGTGCCACCTGGTTTGCCATCTTCGGCCCTGAATACTGGCTGATTTCATGGGCTCCTGGCTCATCTCAGTCTGCCCCCCGCAGCCCAGCCCTGACAGAAGGCTAGTCTGAAGCCTTCCCTTGACATGCTAGCTTTCTGTGTCCAGGGAGCCTTTTATATGGGGGAGCGAGCATTCAAATGTGGGATATTCCCCACACCTGCAGACTGCAGTAGTACAGTCTAGAGCAGAGGTTCAGGTTATCTGGGGGTCAATTTCCCACTGGGCCACACCCCGGGCCCCACTGCCGCACTGCCAGATTTGTTGCTGAAATTCAGTGGCGCAGCAGCCACGGCAGTGTGTTGCTTTCACACCGCTGCACCACCAAATTTTGGTCGCAAACTGCGGCTTCTGTTCCCTTCACACAAGGGAAAATCAGCCATTCGGGGCAGCTGGGCCTCTGCATTTCTGCAGCAAATTTGGTGGTGGCAACATGAGTAGTGGGGGGACAAAAAAGGCCACAGGGTGCATGCAGTCCACAGGCTGCATGTCGCCAACCCCAGGTCTAGAGGGAAAAGGTTACCACTTGATTCTGTTGATTCTATGAACTGGACCGTGGAGCCATACTCATTCAGGGCAAATGCAATATGACGTGTGCCATAAGTGTCATTTTAAACAAGTGCTGCCATGGGGGTGGGGAATTGGGTAGAGGGGTTAATTCTTCCCTCCCCTGCTGAAGTCCTGGCAAAAATCAGCCCAGCCCCGCAGCTGCAATTTATCTCAGGAGGGAAACTCCTATTGGCAGCTTTCCCTGCCCTCCCCCATGCAAATAGGGGGGTTGGTGTCCCTGTGCGGCAGCTTTTCAAGTTTTTAAAAAGATGCACACATTTAAACCACATGTTTGATGTTTCGTGTACTGTGGACCTCAACACAACACAACACAACACCACCTTCAGCTTTTGAGGGGAGGCTATAATCTGCCATCAGACACTGGATAGCTGACTCCAGTATCTTTTTCCTGATGTGCAATTAGGATGAATTTTTTTTAACTGGTGTGGCCATTCACACATCACAAAACATCTACATCTCTATGCTGGGCCATGGATTGTGCTGTGGGAATCCTGATTCCCACATGTGTCCCTCTAGCACTGTGCTGTCCTCTGCAACAGCTGCCAATGGCATCCATCCCTTTGGAGCACTGTGTTGATGTCTCCATTTCTCCCCTCCTCCAGGATTTACGGCTTTGCCAACATAGCCCTAGCAGGTGCTGCTGAGAAACCAAGGGTCATGCTCACCATGAAGGACCAGATTCTGCGCGATGACGATATGAAGCCAACAGGCGTAAGCGAGGGAGGGGGAGCCTTTCTATGAACTGTGGTGGCATCTGGGTGTCCATTAGAGATGTGCATGGAAAGCGTGCATAGCTAGTGGAGTCTGGGGCTCCTATGTCAGTGGGGCAGTGTGTTTCAGTCAAAACCAGTCAGAACTCTAAAGGAGCTCTCCAAGGTGTGGAGACCTTGGAGAGCTCCTTTAGAGTTCTGACTGATTCTGACTGAAACCCGGAATGGATTCGCTGCCCCACTGACATCGGAGCCCCCAGCCTCCATAATGGAAGAGCACATGCTTTGCATGAAGAAGGTTCCGGGTTCAATTCCCGGCTTCTCCAGGTAGGTCAGGAAAAGCTCCTGCCCAAAACCCTAGAGAGCTTCTGCCAGTTGGTGTCAGACAGACCAATCGTCTGACTCAGTAGAAGGCAGCTTCCTCTGTTCCTGTGCACATGTCAGTTCCAGAGAAAAGAGCAAGTGTGCCTGGAAGCAGCCAGAGACCAGGGCGTTGTTATGGAAGCACCCCACCCCCAGTGCTTTGTCCATCATTGGCCAGAATAATGCCAGGGTGGGAAGGAGGTTACTTTTTCCTGAGCAATGAGGTATAACGCAGCCTTGCGGATAGATCCACAAAACCTACTAGTCCACTATGTAATTATACTAGCTACCAGCCCACCCCTCCGACACACACACGCACACACAATATACAAGACAATTGAGGCACATCAACAGTTTGAAAAAATTAAGAACCAACCCACATTCCACATACAGAAAATGCTCGCCTGGTCGCCTGGAGATCCTTCTTACTTGCCATAGATGAGTAGCTATTTAGAAGCCTGAGTAAAGAAGCTATTTTATTTTATTTTTATTTATTTATTTAGAAAGGCTGAGAATTGAGAGATGGGACCTGAAATATTTCTGACGGGGCCTGGTGTCTGCAACACACACATGTACACACATCAGTGGCTGTAGCTCCTCTAGGATCACCAACTCTTTTCTCAGCCCCTTCTCCTGTGCTTTTAATATTGGCTTGATCAGCAAATAGTAATAGGTGATTATTCTTATTTCCACACTGTCAAAAGCTGTGCCTGTGGATTTCTGCAGGTCAAACTAGGGATGGCAGAGAATTCCGCCACGGACTCCATTGAGCACTCCGGAGTCCGTGGTGGAACAGGTCCACCTCCCTCCGCCTTCTGCCGGACCTGTGCGGAGCTGGATCCTCCTCGCCAGCTGGCTCTGTACAGCAAGCAACACGGCCGCCATTGTCGTGCCGTATCGCTGAGCACTCGCTGCAGGAAGGGATCCGGACGCAAATGGTGTCTGCTACACCATTTATGTCACTGTTTTTTCGCGCGATAGGCTACACATTGTATTTACGTAGATATTTGCATAGCCTATCACGTGAAAAAACAGGGACGCAAATGGCATAGCAGACACCATTTGCATCCGGATCCCTTCCTGCAGTGAGTGTGCAGCGATACGGCACGGCAATGGTGGCCATATCGCTTGCTGTACAGAGCTGGACGGCGAGGATTCCAGGGGGAGGAACGGATCACCTCCCCCCCGTGCCCCCCCTGGACTGGCAGGTAGGGGATTCGTACATCCCTAGGTCAAACTGCTGTTCAAGGCACGTGAGCAGGCCAAGCTGGGTTTTCATCTTTTTGGTCAGTTGGCAACCCTATTTAGGACTAAGACAGCCTTCCCCAAACTGATGCCCTCCTGATGTGTTGGACTAAAACTCCCATCAGCCCCAACCACTATGGATAATGCCCATGGATGATGGAAGCTGTAGTCCAACACAGTCGGAGGGCACCAAGTTGGGGAAAACTGGATTAGAATTATCTTTGCTTTTAACCTACCTGTTGTTTTTACTTTACTTGCATGCAAATTGATAAAAGTTCACGTGACTCTTCCATTTCAGTGCACCATGACTGTGAAGATTTCCTTCTCACCTCCGGAACCTGAACCAATTCCGCATGCAAGAAAGTATGATTTTAAGAAATTGAGTAAGTGTTGTATACTGCTTAGGACTGATGCCCCCTTATGGGTTTCCAGTCCAGAAGAGGTAATACTCAAGGAGCTGGGCACACAGGTATTACGAACAATTGAGCAGGGACTGCTGCCTACCTGAATGCTTCCAGGCAGAATGAGGTGAGCATGTCTGCGCTCCCTTCAATTCCCTGTGGTGCGTCTGCCTCTATTGCCTCCCCCTTCCTTGAAGCCAAGGCTCCAGAAAACTTTTCTGGGGGAAAGGGAGGTGGTGGGTGTTGTAGGTCCCTGGTGGAGCACTTTTTAATGCTTGGGATGGGACCGATGCTATCAGGGCTTTACCACATGAGGCTAAAATCCTGCATCCTTACCGGGGCTTCTGCTTCTGGAGTCTTTCCAGGATTAAGATCGGCTCCTTTACACAGGCTGACACATGCTGCTTTTATTTCACAGCAAGTTCTATATGTTTCATTTGACAGCCACTAGATGGCGCTGCTGTTATAGTGCCATTACTGAAGTACACAGCAAGTAAAGTGCTTCATGGCACTTCCTAGAGAAAAATAACTTTCCCCGCATTTTACAAAGGTGGGATAAAGGTCATAAGGCGCAGGAAGGGGCCCTGGAGGTTGACAACATTGTGTAATGGACCTGCAGACTTCCATGAGTAACCAATTTTGATGGCACAATACAATCCTCATGTGGAGAAGCCCTCGGTCTCAGCATCCCTGGAGGGAAAATGATGTCATTTACACCAGTCATTTCTGCAGAGAAGCACCCCAGCCCTTGCACATTTACCCTCATCTCTTCCCTGAGATCATAACAAATTGTGGCAAGTTCTTGGTGGTATGGGGATACCAAGTCATCTTGTCTGCCTCCTGAGGAATCTGTAAACGACCAAGTAGCAACGGTAAGAACAGACCATGGAACAACGGACTGGTTTAAGATTGGGAAAGGAGTACAGCAGGGGTGTATACTCTCACCCTGCCTATTCAACCTGTACGCAGAACACATCATGTGACGTGCTGGGCTTGATGAAGCCAAGGCTGGAGTTAAAATCGCTGGAAGAAACATTACCAATCTCCGATATGCAGATGATACCACTTTGATGGCTGAAAGCGAGGAGGAGCTGAGGAGCCTCATGACGAAGGTGAAAGAAGAAAGTGCAAAAGCTGGGTTGCAGTTCAACCTCAAAAAAAACAAGATTATGGCAACCAGCTTGATTGATCACTGGCAAATAGAGGGAGAAAACATGGAGGCAGTGACAGACTTTGTCTTCCTAGGCACAAAGATTACTGCAGACGCTGACTGCAGCCAGGAAATCAGAAGACGTTTACTTCTTGGGAGGAGAGCAATGAATGACAAATCTTGATAAAATAGTGAAGAGCAGAGACATCACACTGACAATAAAGGTCTGCATAGTTCAAGCAATGGTATTCCCCGTAGTAACCTATGGCTGCGAGAGCTGGACCGTAAGGAAGGCTGAGCGAAGGAAGATAGATGCTTTTGAACTGTGGTGCTGGAGGAAAATTCTGAGAGTGCCTTGGACTGCAAGAAGATCAGACCAGTCCATACTCCAGGAAATAAAGCCAGACTGCTCACTTGAGGGAAGGATATTAAAGGCAAAACTGAGGTATTTTGGCCACATCATGAGAAGACAGGATACCCTGGAGAAGATGCTGATGCTAGGGAAAGTGGAAGGCAAAAGAAAGAGGGGCCGACCAAGGGCAAGATGGATGGATGATATTCTGGAGGTGACGGACTCGACCTTGGGGGAGCTGGGGGTGGCGACGGCCGACAGGAAGCTCTGGCGTGGGCTGGTCCATGAAGTCACGAAGAGTCAGAAGCAACTGACCGAATAAACAACAACTTCCCTGAGATGGACTGAGGACAGCCTGCTTCAGGTCTCTTCATTCAGAGAAATATAATATGGGGTGCTCAGGAGAGGGGCTTCCACAGCCTGGACAGAAAGATCCCTCAGGCAGGTGGCCTATGTAGTTCAGTGGAGGCTGGTGGCTCCAATGTCAGTGGGGCAATGAATCCGCTCTGAGTGTCAGTCAGAACCAGTCAGAACTCAGGTGCTTCCGCACCTTGGATAGCTCCTTTGGAGTTTTGGCTGGTTCAGACTGAAACTAGGAGAGGATTTACCACCCCACTGACATCGGAGCCACCAGCCTCCACTGATGTAGCTTTCACCAGGGGAACACACCCTTTTTTATTTTCCCAAGCTTTTGGTGGCTGTGTTTTAACTTCCAGTGTGCTGACTGGGTGTCTTGGTTTTATACTCTTGGTTTTATACACTTTAGGCTTTTTCATGGGTTTGTTTGATGCTTTTATGGTTTGTAAGCCACTTTTAGCCACCTCCCCCTTTTTTTAGAAATAGTAGTAGTAATCATTATGTCATATAAAGGGAAAAAATGTTGCTGGGGGGCTGGAAGGCCTGAAGAACATCTGGAAGAACAATGTGCCCATGTGCAGCCTTGCCAAAAGACACCCTGCAAAACGGCACCCGCCGCCACCTCCATGATCCCCTGCTAGGGTTGTCAACTTTTTCACTGACTTCTGCCCCTTTGCCTTTAGCTGCAGCACATGCTGCAGAGATGAGTGAGTGATGCTTCTCCCCATGCTATGGAAAGATGTCCCCTGCTGACTTCTTCAGATCAGACTATCAGATGTCACAGGCCTTGAACTGGGAGCTCTGCAGATAAGACATCCTTCCTTCCTGAGTCACTGGGGCTTATGGCCCACAGTGGAAACTGTAGGCATTTTGAGCTGGGACACTCATCCACCTGCCCAGAAACTACTTGGTCTGGGCCATCAGGTGATACGAGGCCCGATCTGGTATCACTGAACTGGCTACCTTATCTTGGTAAGGCATCTTATTGTTGAGGGAGGCCGCCTTCTCTCTCTGCCAGTCAAATTTACTTTCACGTTCTTGACAAGCTGCTGTTAAAAGCACAGGAGCAAGCCAAACATTTTTTTCTGGTCAGTTGGCAAACCTGAGACCTTCACAGAGCAGCATGGTGTGCATGTCTGCACACTGCACAGCACACGTGTTTGTGTGGACAGCACTGCAAAAGCACCTACATTGCCCTCACCCTGGGCATTTCAAGGTGTTGGGCAGTATCAAACAGTGTCATTCCGCACACTCAAACAACGCTAGGGGAGCTCTGCTGAATGTTTCTGTTGCACAAGCAGTTGCCCATTACGCTTACGCAAGCGGTTGTGCAAGCAGTTGCACAACCAGTTACACAACAGGTTGCACAAGCAGAATGTGTGATGGGTTGCACAGGAGTTCTATGCGACAGGTTGCAGGAGCATAATGCACAACCACTTGCACAACCACGCTTGTGCAAATGTAATTTAGTTGGATTCTCCTCTTGCGCATAGTTCAGAACCTAGTTTCTGCTGACAGAATGACACAGTTGGATACTGCCCCATATTTCTACTGAAAGATTCCCAGGAGGAAAGATTCCTGTGTGCTTTTGATGGACATTTCCATCAGTTTGGAGACACCAGACATTACAGCGCTTTGAGCATTTAGGAAACGTGCTATAGAATTACTAAGTATTACAGCACTGGTATTCTGTGATCTTTGCCAGTTTGTTGCCCCATGTTTGCAAAGGAGTCTGCCCCAGACTTGACTCCGAAGGAAAAGGATGTTGTTGAAGTGCCAACACCAACAGCCAAGAAAGAGCTTGCAAACAAGAAGCAACCTTTCCAGGTAATGCAGCCCAACGCCTGAGATTACAACATACGAGAGCAATTGTTGTTTTAAGACCTTCCCCAGCCTGGTGTCCCTAGTGTGTTGGACCGCTACTCCCATAATACCTGAGCCAGCATGCTGGTGCTTACCTTTAAAGCCCTAAGCTGCTTGGGATCCAGCATCTGAAGGAGCACCTTGTATCAGCCTGCCCATGTTGTAAGCTTCAGGAGAGGCTCTTCTCCAAGTTCCCATGGTATATTATGGGACAACCAGGGGGAGAGGCTTCTTGGTTGTGGCACACTGATGGTAGGACACTCTCCACTCTCCCCAGGCAGCTGTGATTGGTGCTGACATTATATTCTTTTCATTGTCAGGTCAGAATCTGTTTGTTTGCCCAGGCATTTTAAATTGGTTTATGAAACTGAGAGATGTAGCTGCCTGCTTTGTGGATTTTCTGCCTCTTTTGTTGTTTGTTGTGCTTTTATTAGGACTCTTTAAAAAAATACGTTTTGCAAACCACCCTGGTACTATAAGATGAAGAGCAATATGTAAATATCTTAAATGTATGTTATTTATTTTGTTTCTATACTGCCCATTAGTCCAAGATCTCTGGGCAGTTCACAAAATAGAATAGTAATGGTAGTCCAGCATCTGGAGAGTACTAGGTTGGAGAAGGCTGTTTTCACATGACAAAAAATAGCCTTTCAGAAGGTGCTATTTGCAGTTCAAGTGAATCTCCCGCTGGCATCAGTGGAGGCTTCCCTTGGGATTCAAATAGAAGCTTCTAAGAGGTGAATGTTGCAGGGATTATGGCATGGAGAGAAAGAATTAAATTTCTCTTCCCCACCCACCATCCTGAGCAGTAGTGCAGAACCCCAGGGTTCCCTAGAGGGCCATGCCCCCTTCCTTTGGCTCCACCCCTTTCTCCCAACTGCCAGTCAGGGCCGGCCCAAGACATTTTGCTGCCTGAGGCAAAGAACAAGATGGCGCCCTCTCCCAGTTAATGTACAAAATCTGACTAGACTATTTTTCCCACTGGTGATGGGACAGCATCCTCTACTGAACCTGAAGGCAGTAGGCCAGCTTAGGGGGCATAGGGCAGGCTGTGAGACACACAGCTATCTCCTCCAACACCTTGCTGCCACCTCCCAGCTTCTGCCACCTGAGGCGACTGCTTCACCTTTGAACCCATCGGAATGCAGGATCCTAACGAGGAGGACGGGCTGGGAGTAAGGGACTCAAGGGAGGGATGTCGGAAGAGAAAAGAGGAGCAACACAGAGTCATGAGGCACTCTTAAGAGGCTTGCGGCTAGGGAGACGACTCCCTGGAAAGACCCACCTTGAGGGCAGGACTTGATAGCCCACTCAGGTTGCAAAGGGATGCTCAGAAGCAGCTCACAGCAGTCCCATCACAACTCTCTCTCATACAGCTGTACCCTGGGATAGCTTCCTCTAGTTTATGTAGTGCTGTATTATGCAAAGTGGGTTAGTGAAGTCTGTTCCTAGCTGCTGTGAGTGGGTTATATCTGTAGCCTGAGGCAATGCTCATCTGTCTATATTTTGCATAATAAAGGTGTCTGACTGGAAATACAACTAGGCCGCTTGACTACAAAGGAAGCCAGGAGCTGGGCACTTGACAGCCCCCAGGCTTCCCCATTTGGCCTGTAGAGCCTCTGGGGGGGGGAGCTTAGCCTCTAAGCCCCACCCCATGGAGGAATCCCCCCTGAAGGGCATCCCCACTGCTACCACTGATCTGAGATTGGCACTGGGCACTGCACAAAGCCAGGGAGTTGGCCAGCTCCAGGAGGAGTCTCTGCTTCTCCCAGCCCAGGCCAAGTCCTTTACTCCATGCAGGAGAACGTCGTGCCTCTCCCAGCACAGAGAAAAAAAAAGAAGGTGGAGCACTGATGTCAATGGACGATGCAATACCCCACTGAGGTGGGCCTGGTGGGGGCAATCCAGCCCCCTACCTCAAAACAGTTCTGCACCCCTGCTGTAGCCTGACCACAAACCCTTGGACAACTCACCTCCTGAGCCGCTCTGTGAAAATCAGTGTCTTTGGTTGTAATAATGGTGCATCACCCAAGATAATTGCAGGTAAGGATGTATGAGAATGTCGTTTCAGTTTGCAAATCACTTCAAAGTGCCCTGTTCACAACCCCGAATGAGAACAAGAGCACGTGTTCTCTGCAAATGTTCGCACATTCCCAAATTTGCATTTGTGTTCACAACATGCAAAACTTTCTCAAAATGCACAACTTTTGGAAAACGTGTAACTTTTCCCATTTGAACGAACTGAAAAACAAGTTGCAAACAAGAACAGGAGCAAGCTGAGCCAAGCTTTGAAGTGAAGTCCAGAGAATTTCCGTGAGTTCAAGCATCCCTGGTTCTCCCATCCTGACTTGCAGGATGTGACAGACATGCTGTCCCTCCCCTTGCAGGTGCGAGTTGGAATCATAGAATGCCGGCAGCTGCAAGAAAACAACATCAAGCCAGTGGTGAAAGTGTGTGTTGGCGATCACATGTTCAGAACAAGAATCAAACTGGGGAACAGCCCTTACTACAATGAGGTTGGCATCCTGTGGACTTCAGCTTTCATGAGGCCCCCAAAAACAGTGTACTTGGTTGAAAAGGGCTTCCTGTGTGAGGGACAAATGGCAAATTAAGGGCACAGTCCTATGTGATCCGCCCTGGGTACCTGTAAGCCTCCAAACTTGGAGACTTGCGAGTATCCAATGCAGAGCAGGAGGCAGCTAGACGGGTGTTTTCGCCCATCTAGCGGAGGCTTCGGGGAGTGGGGGGGAAGGAGGCTGCAGCGGCCATAGGGTATGTCGTATGGCTGCTGCCCCAGTCTCCTCCCCAGGGAACACCCCCTTTCCCCATCTAAGCGCTCTGTTTTCTGAGTGTGAGGAGGTAGCCGACACGGTTCTGTCCATGCTGGAAATAAGGGGAAGGGGCGGGGAGCAGTTTCCTGGCTCCAAGGTCGGAGCCCTGTCTCCAACCTCGGAGCCTGTAAACCGAAATGTCCTAGGTTCCCCAGATGCTGTCTAGGGGACATAGGATTCCTCCCTAACTGAATGATATCAAGATTATTTTATAAGATCTGAAGATGCTGATTTGCTAAAAGAAAGAGATATTTGTGGGGACATGTAGCTGACCCCCATGAATCACATTCTTTGCTAGAGCAAACAGATTCCTAAACTCTGAGGTGGTCATTTCTGTGTAGTGAGAAACAGAAACAGATTTCCTCCTCCTATGTGCTATCCAAAAATGGTGGCCTGATAACTACAAATGTAGTACTGGAAATGGTGGTGGGCCGTCCTGAAGCAGGGGGTCACCTTCCAAGTCCCATAAAAGTAAATGGTTTAATGAACTAGAACACCTTGCAAGCCCTTTCTGGTCTAGTCAGTTGCAATCTGAAAAGAGAAAACTGAAAACCTATAGCTCCATTGGTAAGACAACATAGGAAGCTGCCCTCTACCAACTCAGACTCTTGGTCTGTCTAGCTCAGTGTTGTCTACACTGACCAGCCATAGCTCTCCAGGGTTTCAGACAGAGGCCTTTCTCAATCCTACCTGGAGATGCCCACCTGGATTGAACCTGAGAACATTTGCAAGCAAAACATGCGTGCTACCACTGAACAGCAGAGCCCTTTTTTTTTCGTAACTTCAGCTAAGCAACGTGAGCCAGTTTAAATTGGTGCAAACATTCCTGCATTGAGCAGGGGGTTGGATTTGATGGCCTTGTAGGCTCCTTCCAACCCTACTATTCTATGATTCTATATTTTAACTGTGGGAATGAGAGTTTAATGCTCACTTCTTTGATGAGGGGGTCTGTTTTGGTTCTGGTGTGCTAATGTAAAAAGGAATGAAAAAAGAGAAAATCTTAGATGGCCTCTCCGTCTAACAACGTGTGTTAACTTGCAACTCAATGAACAAAGGTTATCGATCCCCCTTCAGTAGCTAAAAAGGACATCGTTATATGGAAAGTTTCAGTAATATGCAAAGACTGATGATTCCTCAAGTAAACATTCTTCAGTTAGTTGGTAGCCTCAGTAATGAGAGTTTTACAATATTGTCTCTACTGTAAAATGGTCATCTAACTGCACCCTAAACACCTCTGATCCAGCATGGCTCTTCTTGTGTTCTTATGTCCTCTTACTGCCGCCACCACTGCTGCCACCGCCAACACTGCCACCACCACCCAACCCTCGGAACAAGACACTGTATGTGCAGTCCCCAGGACTACCTCACAGTGTCGCACTTGGAGGAAGGACCCTTCACAGCATGGCATTCGGGCCTGAGCAGGTCTCTGGAGAGGCCACCTGCCTGATCTCTCGCTTTGAGGACTCCCCCAAAGAGAGAGATTGGGCAGGTGGCCCTTCCGGAGAGCCTGCCCGCCTGTCCTTTCGCTTTGGGAGAGGGCTCAGAGTGAGAGATGGGGGGGCTGTTCCTCCCCCAAAGACCAGTGCTCGCCACTCTCCCGCTATGCAGGGCCAGTGCGGCAGCAGTACCCATAGGGGCCCTCCTGGTGGCAGGGGGGACATGATCCGCTACTCCTCTTGATTCAACCTGCCTTACGGGAGGCCCAGCTCTGCTCACTTTATTTTCTCTTTAGACATTTGTCCAGAATTTCAACGAGACACCTCTTAGGCTCTTTGACCAGTATATTACCATACAGGTAAGCGAGCAATGCCTGCTCCTTCCCCCTTCCTGTGCATCAGGATCCCCTAGTGTAGCCTTGTGATTGTCTCTTTCCACATAACAAAGCAGGTGCTGGCAATGGGTGGTAATGCTGGGCTGAGGGCAACGGAGACAGCTGGCGGGATGGGGAAGTGGGAAGCGGGAAGCACAAATCCCTGGTGTAGGGATGGGAGAGGCTGTCAGTTCCATTTTCTCCCGCATTTGAATTTTTAAAATCTCACCTTCATTCTCTCCTGAATATAAACTTTGTGAATTTGGGTAATTTTTTTAGATAAAAAATGAACTGAAACCAAATTCTAACCCAACCAAATTCAGTAGGTGCAGATATTCCCAGCCTGGACAGTACCACGATGGACCAAGGGATGTCGGAGAAATCCACAATCGAATCAAATGAGTTTGGATTTCTAAGAATCCAACCCGCGGATTCCGCAGCAGACTGGCTTTACCCAAGTTGCATGGATTCCGTGGACTTGTGGACCAATTTTTTTACTTTCTGGAATTGTATGCAAATTTAATAATAGAAAAAATATGTAAAATAAAAAACACTGGCCAAAAATGCGCATTTCCCCTACAGGCTAAAGCATGAAAATGTGCATTTGGGGGGATTTGCTCATGGGGGGAGGGATTTGTGCATTTTTGCAAATGCTTCGGGAAATTGGAAAAAATCCAATCCTACCAAAAAATCCAATCCCACCAAAATGCAAGGATCCAATTCCACCAAAAATGTGAGGATCCAATTCCACCAAAATCCAATTCCACTAAAATGCGCATTTGGGGGGGATTTGCTCATTTGGTGGGGGATTTGTGCATTTTCGCAAGTGCTTCAGGAAACTGGAAAAAATCCAATTCCACCAATGAGTGGGCAGTGGAATGAAAGGCACCTGACAACCTGCAAAACACAGGCAGAACTGATTTTACAAACTCAGTATGTCCTAGATGAACCTGCCTGCCATAGAGCTTGTAAAGTTGAGGAAGATATCAGAAAAAAAGAGGTGGCAATCCTAATTCAGCACTATGAAAGTTGAATACACTGGGATTCAAACCCAGACATTTAAGAGCAAAGCACTCAAAGTCATGGGCCTCAATGGACGAAATTATCAGTTTCTCCTACATTCATTTTTTTTTTTTTAATCTCAGGTTCTTTCTGTCCCAAATATGAACAATATTTGTGAATACAAAATGAGATTCTCATCCATCCCTACCTGGGACTGAGGCCTGTGGAGAATCCAGCAGGCAGGGGAATGAGACCCAGGGCTAGCAGCCACACGGGCTTCTGTCAATGCTGTTTTTCGTTTTGAAGCCATCAAGAACAGCACACACAGCCTGTGGGTTGTTATTGGGTGTTTTTCCTATTTGTTCTGCATTTTGGAAATCTTTATTCCTTTTTCTCAAGGAGATACAAAAGAACTCAACCACCTAAAGATAAATCAGAGTACAACGTTCAAATAATCCAAGAGAGAGAGAACATGGCTGTAGAGAGCGATCACAATTTTATGGGAGGGGAATCTGTGTATGACAATTGTTGTTTTTATAGGTGCTGAACTCTAGAGCAATACGAGCGGATTCCATCATTGGAGTCTTCAAGGTGAGGAGAACCAGAATTAGAAAACTGGTAGGCATCTCCCAGCCAATTATGCTTTGGCTACTGCTATCTACCACTGTGGGCCAGAACCTACCATTGGGTCCTGGGCCACTCTGTGCAGGTCCTTGAGTTGAGGAAAACAATATTTTTGAAGTTTTAATCTGATAACCAAGCATTTGTCATTCATTTATTTCTTTCCACCAGTAGTAGTCAACATCTGACAGTATTAGAGTGGCCATGTGACCTAGTTTACAGAGGGCAGACCTCTATTTGAAGGGCTTCCAGGGGACAGTCCTCTCTTTGAAGGTGTCCTCTATTTAAAGAGCTGACCAGTCCAAGTCCAGTTTAAAGATAAGTGCCCTTAAATAGGCAAAGCAGGGGCCTTGAAGGTGCCCAACCACAGCTAGCGCCTGAACAGCAGCCCACTTGGTCACAGTCTTTCCTACTGTGGTGGGATAGATTATATTCCTATCTAAATTATAGCAGCCCTTTACATTTGCATTGCTCTATGTAAATTAGCACATGCACATTTTATGCAAATTTTCCTTTTTTGTCCTTTTTGGGGGGATGTGTAAGTGACAGCAGCATCCAACATTTCAACAGGAAGCATTTACTGCTGCCTGACAACTAACTTGCACCAGAACAACATTTACTAAATACTGACTCAATTCACCCTGCCAGTCAGAAAACATCCCTTGAGTGGACAGGAGGAGGGGAATGCAGAAGTTGGATTCTGATTTTTGGTTTCGGTTTTTGAAACCAAAACATCCACATTTCAAAATCTGAAAATGCATCCTGCTTTTGAATTCTCCTGAAATGTTGTTGTGGCTACAGTTCCTCCTCCTTGCCTTGACAATTAACGTGACTCCACTTGTTACTCTCTTTGCAGATTGAAATTGGGATTGTGTATGAATCTCCAGGTAAATTCACCCAGAGCTGGCTGCAGGTCTTTGTGTGTCCTCGGATGCAGTCCTCAGACTACTGTTAGGTCTCTTAATATAAAATGCTGAATGAATTGGTTAATGTTGATATTATTAGTATTAGAGATCGTTAATTGACCTGTTGCTATGTTTTGTGTGCATTTGAACTTTTGATATGATTTTAAATCAGCCTTTCCTAATGTAATGCCTTCCAGATGTGTTGGACAACAACTCCTGTTCCCAACTTTTTCTTCCTGCCTGGATTACTCATATGGTTTTTCTTCCTGTCTGGATTAGTCATATGGGCAATCCCAGCCAATCAGGGAGCATGTAGCTGTCAGGACAGTGTCACTGTGCTCTGTAGCCAATCAGATTTGGCTACATGAAGATGTCACTGATGGTAATTGAAGGCAATTTAGGGAGCAATCCTATGGGGACAGGCAGCCGCCTCCGAGCACAGAGGCAACTGCCTATCCAACGCAAAGCAGGTGGAGCGCGGAGGGGATCTTCTCCTCCACGTTCCAGCCACCCTGCATTAGTGGCTAGACAGCTGATTTCAGCTGTCAAGCTGCAGTGCTTCAGAGCAGGGGGCGGGGGGGGGGTCCAGCCAGCACACCGGAAGCGTCATAACAATGCTTTCGCCATCTCCGCCCCTCCCCGCCCCCAGGAACACACACACCCTTTTCTCCTGCTCCATGCTGCTCTTACAAATGCAGAGCCTGGGAGGAACCATGCCTCTTTCAAGGCAGCAGGGGCGGGGAGGTGATTTCCTGGTAACCAACCTTGGAGCGCAGGCTCCGAGCTCATTTCCTGAAAACTGAAAAATCCTATGGCCATCTAGCCACTGTCTAGCGGCCATAGGATTATGCCCTTAATGTGAGAGCAAATGTGGGCAATTAACTTTTTCAGCAAGACCTCCAAAAATAATGGAGAAGGGGAGAGATTTTCTACTGCCCAAAATAATAAAAATTTAGTTCAACCTTAGGATCTAACAGTTTATAAAGTTTCATATTTGATGCCACTTCTCTTTATGAATACTATTGGAGTTAGTTGGGAAGGCTACACTGCCTTATACTGAAATGTGATTGTAAGGAAACATCCTTGTGATAATGGTACCCAACAACAACGTTGGTCCATAGAAAAAAACAACTAGATAGCAACTCCGAATGGCATGAATGCTGGCAGCTGTTATTTCCTTTCCCTAGGTCATGCTCTAATTGCCAAATGGCTGAGCCTCTATGACCCGGTTAATCTCAACACTGGACTAAGGGGCTATGTGAAAGTCAACCTCTGTGTCCTAGGAGCTGGGGATCATGCACCGGTAAAGATCTCAAAGTTGCAACTCCTTCAGCATCTCAACAGGGGCACAAAATGGGCAGCCTGTACCATGTAATGCAATTGACAGCTATTAAAATGATGGTATGCTTTATTGTAAGTATGGAATAATAAGGCATATTTTCCAGGTGGAAAACCAATTTGCTCAGAGGATTGGCAAGGCCAGAAGGCAGGCCAAGTAGGCACATAGTTCTCTTGGCCCTATACCTGCAGCCTAACGCAGTAAAGCTCATTCAGTTTTTCATAATTTGGGACTGGAGGGGGAGAAAATTAAAAGCACGTAACACTGAACAGCAGCAGGGGTATCACAAAAGCTGAGCAGGAGCAGTCTGTGCAGAGAGAATTTGGGATTTGAGCAGCAGTAACCTTTTGAAAATATTTATTTATTGTACAGTACTTGCATTCCACTTCTATGTGGGTTACTATGGGGGTTGCCAGCATACTTTCCCACCTTGAAACCAGCTGTCAGTAAAGCCAAATGTAAACACATTTGAAGGAAAGAAAACAGTTCTACTCATAGATCTCCTTGCATATACAATGCAGGTACAGCACAGAGTTTCTAAAGACTTTCTTCTGTCCATTTTGTGTTCCATTACACCAGCAGGAGTGAGGAAGCAAACACAAGTGCTTTCAGCAATGGAGGATGTCAGAGAGAGAGAGGGTGGCGGGTGAGAAGCAAAAGGAAGAAATCACAGGAAACCACATTATAGGCTATAGGGATCCTAGGGCTAGCTTTGTTCAAGCTTCCCATGAACTAACTGACTGCAATGCTGCCCTCTTGCAGTAACTTGCAGTCGAGGTTGCAATATTCCCAACAGTTGTGAGGATAAAAGGAGGGATGAACTCTGTATGCTGCCCTGAGCCTCCAGGAATAAACTACCCTGCAGCATAATCTCCTCCCATGTGGCCCAGGGCATCTAGGATTTCCCTGGTGGCATAGGAAGAAGCTGAATGGCAGCGGTGTAAGGAACATAGGAAGCTGCCTCAGGCTGAGTCGGACCCTTGCTCTGTCTAGCCCAGTACTGGTGACACAAACTGGCAGCACTGGCTCTCCGGGGTTTCAGGCAGAGATGCTGGGGATTGAACCTGGGGGCTTCTGTAGGCACTCTACCAGCTGAGCTGTGGTCCCTCTGGCTGATGCGGCTGAACCCAGACTGCCAGTGCAATGTAAGAAGCAGCCCTCAAGAGTTCTCCGCCTCTCGCTCACAGAAGTACTGTTGCCTGGGGAGAGGGAATGACTGTTAAACTCCCCGGGGAATTTAGTTACTGGGTGGCATATATACATATTGTAAATTAGGGCTGCATTCAATTTTGGAGAAGGTGTCGGGGCCGTATTTCAATTGTGGTGAGGCCGAAGGCAAAAAGGGGCAGGACCAAAGTACGAAAAATATCAAGGCATTTTTGTTTAAAGCTCGTACTGCCAATAACTAAGCCCTGGGAGGGGCATTTTGACCTTTTAGAATGGGAAAACCCTGTGCAAAAGCTGGGAAACCACCAATGATAGGGGGAAGGGGTGGGGAACTTGGATGAACAGATTAGGATCGGAGGGGGGGGGGAATTTGGCCTGCTGGCCTGAGGTTCAACACTGCTGTTGTCAATAAGCAATTACATGAAGCCGTTTGGGTTTCTAGCGTAAATACACCCGCCTGGCATTCCCTGCAAAACCAAAGCCTGGTTCTCTGCCATAACATTTGCTTCACTTACACTTGGTGTTTGTTTTGTTAATGAATGGCCCAGGAATGCGCACAGATTAATGTATTGCCAGAATGGCACAATCCCCATGCATTCTGTAGGGATGACCTGTGGTGAGAAGTGGAGCTTCTAGCATTCCGCTGACAGGTGTATTTATTGTTGCACCTTTCTCCTCTGCATAGGATACAGACCAGTTGTTGGAGAGCAGTGATTTGGAGTCCACCGTTTTGCAGCCAGCAGCAATGCCAGGAGCACGCATGGCCACCCTCCAGCTCTACATATACAGAGCTGAGGATATGCCTCAAGGTAAGTCCCCCAGTTCAATCAATGGCCTTTGCATCATATTTGCGGGATACATGGGGCTGCCTTTGAAAACGGTCCGGAAACTTCAGCTGGTCCAAACCAGGGCAGTGAGATTGTTAACAGGGACTGGCCAATGAGATCTCATTATGCCAGTACTTTTCCAGCTGCGCTGGCTGCCAGTGTGTTAACATTCAAAACCCTAAAAGGCTTGGGGCTAAGTTCTCTGAAGGATTGCCTCTTCCCATATGTACCTGCCCGGACCCTAAGATCACCTTCAGGGGCCCTTCTCCAGGAACCCCTGCCAAAGGAAGTGAGGCGGGTGGCTACTAGGAAGAGGGCCTTTTCTGCTGTGGCACCCCAGTTGTGGAATGAACTCCCTAGAGAAGTTCGCCTGGCACCTGCGTTGTACTCCTTTCAGTGCCAGGTGAAGAACTTTGTGTTTTCCCAGCATTTTAGCATTCTAGTCTTTTAGCTCTGCTGTTTTAAATCTGTATTTTAAATCTCTGCATTGCTGCTAGGTTTTATTCTGGTTGTAACTTTTTATATTGTAGTTTTAAGCTTTTATATTTTATATTGTTTTATGCTGTACCTTGTGGTTTTAATTTTTGTGAACAGCCCAGAGAGCTTCAGCTGTTGGATGGTTTAGAAAATACATACACACACACACACACACACACACACACACATACAGTGTAGCAGACAAAGAGAGAGGCCCCAATTAAATTGGTTCCTTCCTGTGATCTATGTGGAACCAGCCAGACAATACTTTTCCACAGAGCTGAAAGTGGTATGAAAGAGGTTTAGGATCCTGTGATGTACACATTTATTTCTTATGTCTCACAGTCACCCCTGGTCAAACAGGGTTTTTTGGGTGGGGGGGGGGCTGCCAAACCTTTTTAGTAGGGGGGAAAATGAGATGAACGGACCCAATGGGCAGGGGTTTCCTTTTTCAGTCTGTGTTCAACTCTCTGAGAAATGATAGTCTACCTCCACCTTGCTTGCTTGAAAATAAGAGCACACTCAGTGGCCCATAGGGTCATCCTCAGAGGCAGGGTCAGGAATGGGACCCCAATGCCATTTTATGGAAACCCTCAAACTGGGGTGGGGGGGGGACTATAGAAAAGGAGATATAAGAATCACAGAACAACCCACACCCACTTAATTATAGGAGGATGTATGAAGTGGTGAGCTGTATGTATTTTTTAATATTGGATATGTTTAGCCTGGAGAAAGATGTTTAGGAGGTGATATGAGAGCCATTTTCAAGTATGTGAAGGCTGTCACATAGATTTTATTTATATTTTTATTTATTATTACATTTATATCCCACCTTTTTTCCTCTTGCAAGGAACCCAAGGTTACATTATCCTCTTCCTCCTCTCCATTTTATCTCACCACAACCCTGTGAGGTAGGTTAGGCTGAGAGTCAGCGATGGGCCCAAAGTCAGTCACCCCCTGGGCAGCAATTAGGCTTTTTAAAAGACTCCATAGGCACTAATGGAGTTTTTTTTTTAAGTCTAATTGCAACACAAGAAAGCAGGGCGAGAGGGGGGCTGCGGGCCAGAGGTTCCCCTTGCCCGGTCTGCACAGTTCAAGAATGTGCTGTAAGTGGATGTGCTGCTGTTAATCTTTACTCAAAACATTCCAGCTTTACTAAACAAAAAAATTAAAATTAATTTCTGACAACTGCCTGGGCTTTTACACAGAAAATTCAAAAAATGGCTAGACAAGCCTTCTTTTTTTTCCTGGTTGATTGGCAACTGTATGAGAAAAAGACTCAGATCTTTCCCCCTAAATCATACACTGCATCAGACACGGGCTCGTATGTTCAGATCCATGTGCCTCCAGGGGTCCCCTATTTCATCATGCATTCGCCCTGCCTCATTCATGGAATATTATGGGTGGTCCAGACATCACCATCATTCACTTGTAACTCTCCCATGTTTTTTCACTGCTTCTTTCATCTTTATTCTTAATACAACAACAAAAATATGTCAAGGGGGGTGAGAGAGACAGAATAGCTTCACAGTGCCTTTTGATTGACAGCACCAGGGTCCCTCTGCCTAGAAGTGCCCTCCAGGTTACCTTATGTGGCTGACGCTTAGTGGTCCCTCAGAAAAATGGTACTATTAAAAACAATCTGAATGGTTTATGCTTGCTTTCTCTGCAGTGCAGGACGGCACTGTGAATTATTTCAAAACCATGTCCAAGGATCCCACTGGCACTTCTGTTGACCCTTCTCTGGAAGCTACTTTTGCAGGGAGAGTGGTGGGTAAAATGTATCCCTGATTATTCTGTTTTTCTTAAAGGAAGGGAGTGGCATTTGAGAAACAAACATCTCCTATTAATGAAAGGTGCAATAAGTAAAAGTTTATTCAATAAACAAAACATATTGTGTTAATCGCTTTCCATGTTCACTCAAGCTCAAAAATGCCAGGAAATTACATTATTTAAGCAATATGTATATGATATGGAATCCTATGCTGTGGTTAGTTCCAACTTCTCCACTACCTTAGAGCTTGATGGCTGTCAGTGGCAGAGTGGTGGACCTAAGTCCCAGATTTGTCTGTTCACTGGAATAGACACATGGAGTGTATGCAACTGAAGCTACTAATCCACATTTCAAGTACCCAGCTGGCAACCAATACCTTCCACATAGAATGATAGAACGGAACATAAGAACATAACATAAGAACCCTGGTGGATCAGGCCATGGGTCTATCTTGTCCAGGATTCTGTTCACACAGTAGCCAACCAGCTGTCAAGCAAGAACCCACAAGCAGGACATGAGTGCAACAGCACCCTCTTGCCCATGTTCCCCAGCAACGAGTGTACATAAGCACACTGCTTCTGGTACTGGAGGTAGCATATCAACATCAGGACTAGTAGCCAGCCACTGACAGCCTTCTCCTCCAGGGATTTGTCCAATCCCCTTTTAAAGCCATCCAAATTGGTGACCATCACTATGTCTTGTGGAAGTGAATTCCACCGTCTAACTCTGCGCTGTGTAAAGAAGTCCTTCCTTTTATCTGTCCAGAATCTCCCACCAATCAGCTTCATGGGAGGACCCCCTTTCATTTCTTGCATTTTGAAAGAGGGAGAAAAATGTCTCCCTGTCCACATTCTCCACATCATGCATAATTTTGTACTCCTCACGACTTAACGACTGAACAACAAAAAAAATCATGTTTCCCCTTACTCGCCCCCTTTCTAAGCTAAACAATCCCAGATGTTGTAACTTTCCCTCATAGGGGAGATGTTCCAGCCCCTTGATCATTTTAGTTGCCCGTTTCTGCACCTTTTCCAGCTCTACAATATCTTTTTTTTGGTCCTTTGAAGGGACCTTGAAAGTCACCTATCCCAACCTCCTTCCACAGGTGAAGCATTTTAAGGCATCTTTTAGCCAACTGGGGTAAAAGATGCCCGCCCCTTATCCAGGAGTAAGCCACATCAAACTGAATGGATCTTACTTCTGAGTAGGCAACCAAAATAACCAAGGGGCTGGAGCAATTCCCCTATGAGGAAAGGTTACAACATTTGGGATTATTTAGCAGTAGTGTAGTGGCAAATTCAGAAGTGCACGGTCCTTTTATGATAGTCACAGCCCCACCCTGTCACAGCCACTCCCCCTTCTAAAATTATACAACCTTGTAAGATTATCCAATACAAATGAGCTTTCAGTCGCTTACTTTGTTTGGAGTATCTGGTCACCCTAATTCAGAATTATTAAAAGGTCCATTTGAACAGAAAACACACAAAGAAGTCATGTCCAGCAACTTGCTAGATAATATTATTTGGTTAGTCCTTTTTAATTCAAGAAACATGTAATAATAAAAATAATAATAATATAATCCTGGTATATTTATTATTAATTACTATTATGAAGAGCCATTGCAACCAGATGTAAAGCAATGCCCCGTTAAAATAAATGGAACTTAGCCCGCAGTGTACCACAACTCCTTTAAGTCTGCAATCCTATACATACTTATTTGGGAGTAAAACTCATTGAACATAACAGTACTTACTTCTGAATAGAAGATTTCAGGATTAGGATTTCTCTACAAGGCTACAAGTGTAACTACACTCACTAGAGGAGTAAACTCGATTGAACACATTGGGACTTACTTCCAAGTAAACAAGCCTAGGATCCTACTGTCAGCCAGAGGGGTTGGATCCAACCCTAGGCCCCCTACTGCGCCTTGAAGGATAAGCTTGATGTGCAAACAAACAGCAGGTGAAAACTTCTCACAGCATGGTGCTGAAACATGATCCCCTGCTACCGTCTGCACAGCAAGCCCACTAGAATCCCTCTCCCACACACAGCAACACCCCGCACACACACACCCCCGCATAAGCACGGGCGACAGACAGTGGCAGCAGCAGCAGACCTGAACTGGTGGCTGGTGCTGCAACAAGGGCAGCGGAGGAGAAGGGAATGGTGGCAAACCTCACGCAGCCTGTGCCCATCAGGCACGCACACACGGAGCGGGGATGGGCAGCAGGGTGGGAAAAGGGGCAGGAAGCTGAGTGGCTGGCTGGGGACGGTCGAGTGGCAAGGCATGGCAGTTGAGTGGAAGACGGAGAAGCTGAGGGCTGAGGAGAACAGGGGGCGCCAAGGAGAGGGAAGGGGGCTTTGGTCCCACGTGCCTCTTTCCTCCCTCCTCCCTTGCTGAGGAGGGGAGCAGGTGACCTTGGGGCTGCAGAGCTCCCTCAGGCTCCCTCTCTCGCCCCCTTTGTCTGGCCGGCTCTGCGCTGTAGGCGAGAGGCAGCTGCCAGTCGCCTGCACTCCCTTCCTCTGCTCCCTCCTCCCTCCACGTCTGCCCCCACGGCAGCAGCAGAAGGCTGGGACCTGGATGGGGGCTGGCTCCAGCAAAAGTACAGGAGTGAAGACCCGGTGTGACCCGCCAGCACTACATAGCTTTTCTTTCACTTAGAAAAAAAGGCAAGTAAGGATGGACATGACAGAAGTGTCTGAAATTACGCCTGGTGTGGAGAGAATGGATGGAGACATTTCCCCCACCCCCATAATACTAGAACTCGGGGTCATCCAATGAAACTGAATGGACAGGCAAAAGAAAGTACTTCCTCACTCATCACGTAGTTAAACTATGGATTTCACTACCACAAGATGTGGTGAGTGGTGACAGCCACCAACTTGGATGGCTTTGAAAGGGGATTTGACAAATTCATGGAAGGTAATGCTATCAGTGGGTATCAGTCATGATGCCTACATATATTACTTCCAGATCCAGAGGCAGTGTGCCTCTGGATATCAGTTGATGGGGAACACGAGCGGGAGGGTGCTGTTGTACTCACGTTCTGCTTCTGGACTTCCAGTGGGCAGCTGCTCGGCTACTGTAGAATGCTGGACTAGATAGGCTGTGGGTCTGATCCAACATGAGACTTCTTTTGCACTTAAGTATCAAAATCTAATGATGCATTCCCATTAATAACAAATGAAATTTCACACTGGAGAACACATACTGAACTAAAATGTCTTAATTTACAACCTTGCATCAGCCTTGCAAATAAGTCCATAAAAGTTACCAGACCTCAAGAAGTTTGATTAGCCACTTGCCCCCCTGCCCCCCCACACACACATTTTGAGCTGGCTTGCACAATCATGTTCATGGCATGGTTAACAAGCCACGGTGGCTTATTTCCCCTGTTGTGCATGCCAGTCACATGCCAGTCAAATTTCCCTTATTACCCTCGCTGGTGTGACTTGCAGTGTCATCTGACCTGGGCGACATGTCTTGTTTGAGGGGCAGCAACCCTCAAATAACCCATGGGCTATTGTTGGGTTATTTTTATGCTTAGGATTGCACCCTTAGTCTTTTAATTAGAAGTAAAGAGTAGATTCTGTTTGACTGTCATTTAGCACTGTTGTGCCCTAAAAGCTAATCTCTGTATAGAATGTACCTCTTTATTGATCTGCTTCCTTTTTCACCTTGCTTAGCTCCAGACAAAAGTTGTGTTTGGAGACGCCAATCCTGTGTGGAACCAGGTGATGTCCTTTCCCATGCAGGTGAGCGGCATCATTTAGAACTTGGAGGAATGGGAGGGGGGACAACATACAGGGGTGAACATGGGGCATGATCCAAATATCTTCCTTACTGCTGATGACCCCATGTTTGAGGGGGCAGTTATTATTTAATCCCCTTGTTGACTGTATCCAGATAGCAGTTGGTTTACTCTGTCCTATCATAACTTAATGGTAGCCACTGAGAATCAAGTCTGCTACCACTTGCATTATAGATGGCGAAACTCCACCTTGGCTCAATTTGTAATTGGGCTCAGCAAACTGAGCAATTTTCTGCCCTAATCAGAAAACACCTCAGCTTCTTTCTTCTTTTCCTGAGCCAGTTCTGAAATTCAGAACCCTGTTAATCCCATAATATAATCAGAAGTATAAGAAGGTCCAAATCTTTTTCCTCCCCCTGTGAGTTCCACAAATCCCCCATCAATGAGCCCCTGAGTCTTGCTCAGGATGCAGGATTACTTGGGATGCAGAGAGTTTTCCTAACTGGCATGTTTTTCCACCACAGATGCCTTCCATGTATGATCTAATCAGACTTACCGTTATTGATGGGTGAGTGCTGAAACTTTGGTTCATATCTCAAATAGGTCTTGTCCCCCTGAAAAGGTGAATACCTAACAAATGACACATTTCCCTAAGAAGGAGGAGCAGGGGCCCTGATGCTGCCCTTCAACAGTTAGCACCTGGCCAGCAGATTGAACAGGTCACCTGCTCACAGCCTTCTCCATTACAGGGAGATGTATTGTGTTTAAGAACGTCAGAAGAGCCCTGCTGGATCAGAGCAAGGGTCCATCTAGTCCTGCGTTCTGTTCACACAGTGGCCAACCACCTGCCCACAGGAAACCCAGAAGCAGGACATGAGTGCAACAGCATTTCTATTTAAATTATAGTAATAATTTCTAAATTTCCATCTATACATCTAAATTAGCATCTGCAAGTTTTATGCAAACGTGTTCCCTTTCATGTGTCTCTTTTGGGGATGCTTTTCCTCTTTTTTGGTGATGCATAAGCAGCAGCAGTAATTCTGTTGGCAACCTGGCCACTATTTAGCATTCCTTACCATGCCCAAAGTTAGCATTATTCCAGGGCATGGGGGGACAGGGCAATGGTAACCACTACTCCCCAGAAAGTGAGGAATATTCCCCCTTTCTCAGGAAAGGGGCAAGAAAGAACATTCTCAAACATTTTCTCAGAGAGATAACTTCTGAAGATTCAGAAGTTGAACTGACAGAAGGAAGGGCTTTTTCACACAGCACATGGTTAAAACTGTGGCATTCGCTACCACAAGACATAGCAATGGCCATCAATTTGGATGGCTTTAAAAGGGAATTAAGCAAATTCATGGAGGGGAAGGCTCTCAATGGTTCCTAGTCATGCTGGCTATATATGTCGGGTTCTCCGCTCAATAAGGAATGAGGCTGGAGGTCAAGGCTGAGTTCACAGAAATTCATGCATGAAGGTTGGCCCCCAACAATGGGGAAACAACAACCCTCCTTCCAGAACAATACATCCATGTACCTGAGGGGAAAAAACAGCCCGATCACAGTATATCACCATATATGGCATCTAATATCTGCTATTCACAGCAGTTTCTTAATCATTGATTATTGTAAATTAGGACTGCTTTATTGCAAAGCTTTTACAGACTCAACAATGAGCAAAGTTAGAAAGCAATAGTTGGCAAAGTGAGCGAATATGTTCTAGCAAACATCTGACACATTATGGAAGCATTCCAAGTTTCTTTTCTTAGGTTCCCCTTTTCTTAAGGCCTGTTGCTAGGGTGCATCTGACCCTTGCTCTTAGTTATAACAGACAAGCTAAAAATGATCTTTAGCAAAATAAAAATGATTCTTATCATATACTACCTCCAGGATCAGTGGTAGCATGCCTCTGCATACTAGTTACTAAGGAACAAGGAAGGTGCTATTGTGCTCATGTCCCATTTATGGGCTTCCCATGGGCATCTTGTTGGCCACTGTGGGAACAGAATGCAGGACTAGATAGGCCTTTAGTCTGATCCAGCAGGGCTCTTCTTATGTTCCTAAAGTAGATCCCACAAGCCTGAAGTCTGCTCACGGCCTCACGCCTAATGTAGATCAAACATGGCCATATCTACAGTCAGGGCCAGAAATACTGGAACAAGGATAACTGTTTTGGCAGTTGGCCTCTGTACACCACCACATTGAAGTTGAAAGGAAACACACCCAGATGGGAACACACCTCCAGCTGTAATTCAAGGGGTTCGACAAAAGTGGGGCACTTAATTGTATTCTTAATTTACTAAAAAGTATTATTGCTGAGCATTTACATTTTCTGTTTCAAATGTAACTACCCAGAGAGCTTCGGCTATGGGGCTGTATAGAAATATAATAAATGAAATTAAATGATTATCCAACCTTTATTTTATTTTAATTTTTTTGGTAGTTCCCTGCTTCTATTTTCATGTTTGGGAAATAGAAGATTTTAAAAAATAATTTCTCAGTTCTGAGGGACTTTATTCTAAACCACCCTTTATTCAACACACACCTACGCACACTGTTCCCCAGAATAAAATTAAATACTTTCCAGAGGGATTTAAAAAAAAGAAATACCCTTGGATTTCTCCACCAGACCCCCAAAGTTACCTCATGCACACTTTTTTTTTTCTAGGCAGCAACATGGTGATGGCAGTATTCTGGGGACCACTTTTATCAGCCTTTCCCAGATCTCTTCCACAGGGGCTGAAACTGAGAGTAAGAAAGCTGTGACTCTTCCCCCACTTCTGCAAACGGACACATCAGAGACAGCTGAAGACATTTTACTGCCTGAGGTGGAAAATCCAAATGGCAAACCCCTTCCACTAGTTAACATTGGGCACAATCCACCAGAAAGTCCTCCTGTGGAAGGAGGGATGGCGCCAAGTTTCAGGGGACCCTGGTCAAAGTGTCCTCCGTGAGCCCTCGGAGGGGTAGGCCTCTCCCCTCAGCAGCAGCAAGTTTACCCAACGACAGGGGGCAAACTATTGACAGTACTGACACAAACACTAGGCTGAACTTGCCAGTGCAGCCACCATTTTAATGTCCCCACAATACAAGGCCCATGCTATGGCAGGCAATGCACTGTGGGAAATTAGAATGGCAGGAACCTTGAAAAGCAGCACTGCAGGTCCCTGTCAGGTCCAAAGCCAAGTAAAGCCAAGTTCCCAGGCCTGAAGAGACAGCAAGTACCTGGAAGAGAGCATTTGGTTTGGAGGGATTGCCTGTTGGCCTGGTTGCCCAGACTGAGGAAGCCTCACAGATCTTAAAAGCTATATAGTGGGCAGTGGTAGGGGTTTAGCTCTCTAAGAAGACTTGATATCCAGGTTCAAGCTGTGGGAGAAATGGCCTTTTTTGCAGGCCTGAACCAAAGTCCCCAAGATGGAAAAGTATTAAGAATGTTGTAGGAGAGTTACTAGGACAGGAAGGCCTGGCGTGCCTGGCATGCTATGGTCCGTGGGGTCACGAAGAGTCGGACACGACTTAACGACTGAACAACAAGGGGAGTTACTGTGAAAAATAGGACACAAACAACTGGGTGAGCGGGTGGAATAAACATTCCTAAGCACAGATAAAGACTCTGACTGACTCTAGCTCCTATCTCATGAAGACAATGGCTCTCACTCTGCTTATTAATGAGATGAGGAACTGCCTTGCAAGAAGTTGCAAGTATTTGAGCTCAAGCTGTGCTTAGGAGTGTATTCATGGTTCTCATAGAAAGAAGCATCCTGTACATGTGTAAGGCCTCGGGCCTGTACCCTGAGTAACCAGTAGTCTTAGAGAGACTTAGAGGTCCATAACGCTCTTTGCTTTGGCTCGTGTCATATGAGCAGAACAGCCTCTGTTCGTTGTCTAGCTGGACAATGGATCACACTAGACACGGGTAAAACTCTGGATCTGAAGATTTATTATGAAACTTGCAGGTACTCTGTCAGCAAAGGGGCAGAGAGCCCTGAATGTTCAGTGGGGCAGGCATTTATACAGGGAATTATGTCACCTATATAGGGGAGATCTCTTAGCATGTTCTACTAGGTGCAATTTCCTTGCTAGTGGGCCTCTGAGCTTGTGAGATGAGTCAAAGGTCGATATCGCCACCTCAGCACATTCCATGCTAACAAGCTCTGAATCTTATCAGGACCTAGGATGCACCTGAGAAGTGAGGCTATGTTTAGGCTAAGCTACAGTTGTCTGTGCTGGGAAAGTTCTGATTGTTTTCCTTCTGAACAAGCACTGTTAGTCTATGCTGGGAAAGTTGCAGATGAACGCTAATTAACGCTTGCTGCTGTCATGCTGCCTCACTGCTGACTTGTATGGTATAAAGCCCATTTTATCCCTTGGCTCTGGGTTCAGAGAAGCTGTCTGATCCAACCATTGGGTACGCCTGTGTGCCGTAAGTACTCAACAAAGTCTCCTTGTAAGCAAACCTGGATCTGGCTCATTATCTCGCACCTCTAAATTCTGGAAGCCCACTGCAGGGGCATACAGCATGTGATAAATGCCTGATGCATGTGTGATCAGCTTAAACCCTATGTGATTGGATATACATAGCCTATGCTAACTTTTGATAGGCTAAGACCTTTGCTTAGTATTTTCTATGTATGTATTTTGTTTTCTTTATAAAGCATGTAACCTGTTCCCCCAGTTTGTAGTTCCTTGGCAAATTACCTGTGCATACATGTTTTGAATAAAGTGTAATTTCAGATACGTGACCACCAGCCTCATCCTTCGGGCGGGGATGGTTCTCACTCTGTTTCCCCGACAAAGCCCTCTCATGTCTCTGTGTAAGGCCCTGTTCATTTCAGCAGGGCTTAACACAGGAGAACCTGCTGATGGACTGCGCCCTGTGGTAGTACCGGCTCCAGGTTTGGGAGGGCCCTTGGGCAAGACACCCCCCATGGGCCCCCTCCCTCAGTGAGTCTACCTTCTCACCACCATTATCAGCAGCTGCTCTTGCGCCTCCTCCTCTTTCTCCCCATTGCCACCACTTGCTTGCTGGACAGGCAGAGAGCCAGTGAGCAAGTAGGCCATGGCACCTCCTGCTCCTCCTTCTCACCACCACCATCGTCTGGGCCGGATCAAGAGGCAGGTGAACAAGCAGGTTGCAATGGGGAAGAGGAGGAGCAACTCCCGGGGTCTCTTGTCAGTGGGCCCCTGCTGGGGTGATGGCCCTCGGCAGGCGCCCGACGATGCCTACCTGCCCTGTGAGTCAGATATGTCTGTCTACTGTGTAGCCTTTCATAGCACCCCAAACCGGCCACTTTCCCTTGTCTGATGATCAGGCTGGTGGACAAGCTCTTCCTCCCCTCAGGGTCTTTTTGGTTTCAGAGGGCGATTCAGGCTTCCTGCCATGCTTTGGGCCGACCTTCCTCACCCTCTATGGGAGCCCAAAAGAGTTTATGAGCCAAGTGGACCCTCTCCAGAAACTCAACACTGGGACTGTAAGTCTATCTCCTGGCTGTCTACTCATCACAGTCAGGGGAGGTGTGTGTGTGTGTGTGTGTTTCTTTTTTGAGACAAATTGAAGCAGACAGATCCCTGAAGAACTGACATAACTATCTTTAGATAAGCCATTCCCGTGTTGTTCCTTGTTAGCAGCAGATGGCCAAAGTGCTTAAAGCAGTAGAGTCCTGCAAATGAGTCACTGTCCTTGCATTAAAATCACCTGCAAAGATTGGGAGAGTCCAGTTTTTAAGGCACTCTGGCAGGAGGACCATTGTTCAGAGAGGCATTGGCAGTGCAAATCTAAACTGGTTTTGAGGACCATGGAATGGCTGGGGAATGCTGTCACCAGAAAGGCTCACCTGGGGTCGACATTGTGGTCTTTTCAGCACCTTTTTATTTTCCCAGCCTTTTTAGTCTTTTAGTTTAGAGTGTGTGTAAGTTCCTTGCAGTGTTGTTGGCTGTTTCTTTGGTTTTATTACTCTAGTTTTATTATGTTTTAAACTGTTAATGTTTTTATATTATGTTTTATTTTATTACGATATTGTATTTCATGGTTTTAAGTTTTGTTTTGTGAACTGCCCAGAGAACTACAGCTATTGGGAGGTATAGAGATGTAATATGTAGATAATAAAAAATGACAAAGTAGGAAAATGTCCATCCTTCTTCCTTTTTTCCTTTTATATCATATTTATTAGATTGTAAGATGACATTGTAGCGTCCCATCTATTCTACTCTTTGTACATTGCTTAGGAATATTCTAAGTGTTAAATAGATATTGATGATGATAATGAGAATACTTCTGAAGGATGCAATCCTAAGCAGACTTTCTAGGAAGAAAGTCCCATTGAGCTTAGGCTGCAATCCTGTGCACATTTACCTGGGAGTAAACCCTTTGAACCTAATGCATTTTGCTTCTGACTAAACATGCATAAGATTGCGCTATCAGTGAGATTTACTTCTGCGTAGACAAGTTGAATGAGCGTGCAGCATGTCTCGCCAAAACTTCCTTCATGCTTCAAGGTTTTCTCATTAATCATGAGGACTAGACTCTTGCTTCATCTTTCAATTGAAGGATCCTATCCTCAGGATTGTATTGCACCCCCCACGTTGCAGTTCACACATGCAGCATTCTTCATTTTATGATTCTTAGGTTCCCTGCTTTTATTGAATCAACACATCTTGGAGAGAACATGCAAGCCTTCCTGTTTCATAGGTCTCCTTGTCAAGACTGAAAATTTGCACATGGTCACCAGTGTGTACAATTTTAGACCAAGCTAAAGAGGCTGGGAAAAGCTTCCCTGTGCTCTTCCATTCTTTTCTACTCCTCATTCTTTTGCCTCCAGGTCTGCTGTTCTGATCTTTCTTTCATGGACCCTTTTGCTCCATGTATTTTCTAGGAAGAAGGGATAGCTTACCGTGGAAGAGTTCTTGTGGAGCTGAAGATCAGCATGGAGGCAATCCCCACTCAGAGAATAGATGACATTCCTGTAGAAAAGATTAAAAGGATCGAGGTAACCATGAAATGAAATGCACCCAGTATTGACCTGTAATGTGCAAAGGAGCATGGAGAACACTTCATTTGGTAAGAGTGGAAAGATCCGAGCATTGCAGAATGAGGTTCTTAGGGTGCAGCCAAAGTGGCTGGAGGGAGAAAGAAAAGAGAACAAGGAGGTAAAGGAGGGGTTCAGTAAAGGGTCACGATCTCCGTACCAACAATTCACATGTTTTCTCTGGGACACATTCGCATTGGAGAGAAAGAAAAAGAGAGTTCACCACCCCATATGGTGTCAGTCCCTTCCCACACATTGGGCCATCATAGATTCATTCTATTCCGGATCTGGGGGGGGGGGTGCCACTGCTTATGTAGGCAAATCAGCACCGCAAGAGGGCAGCCTCTCTGCATGTGGGGAGGAATCCTGACATATGCACAAGCACAAAAAAACGTTGTTTATAAAACCAAAGAAGGTTTAAAAGTAGGCTCCTCTCCCCTTCCGCCCTATTAAAATCTACTTTTGACAGACAAGTGGGTGGACAGGACCTCCCCACAAGTGGCACAGGGAGAAAGAGGAGGAGACGTGGATAGAGGAGGAAGTGGAAATGCAGGAGGGACAGGGGCAAGGCGATGGCACAGACCCTCTGCCGTTGCCCAATGGGGCTGCCGGATGCCACTGGACCTGCATAATATTCTGAGGCTGATTTATTCATTTGTTTATCACATTTCTATACTACCCAATAGCCAAAGTGCTCCGGGTGGTTCCCAATTAAACCATAAAATACAACCTAAGATACAATATAAAAATTTAAAACTACAGTATAAAATAAAAGTAAAAACCAACATAAAACCTAGCAGCAGTGCAAAGTTTTAAAATACAGTAACAGATTTAAAACATCAGAAACTAAAAGCCTAAAATGCCTGGGAAAATGAAAACTTGGTGCCAGAAAGAGCACAACGTAGGTGCCGGGCAAGCCTCTCTGGAAATGGTTTGTGGAGGTCTCCTGAGCCCACCTGCTGGAGCAGGGTGGGGTGCGTGCCTCACTTGCATGCAAGCTGGGTGAGCAAGGTGGCAAGCCTTCCGAGGCTGAATGCTGGAGTCAGTTGACAGACCAACCCACTGCCACCTGAAATATGGTGAATGGGAATGCAAGACAGGGCTTTTTTTTACCGTGGTGCCTACAGATATCCTCTCTAGAGAGACCCAGCTGCCTGACTCATTCCTTGTATTTAACTGAGCTGTTACAACTTTGCTTTTCAACAACATTTTGAGCTGGGTTCATCCTTCCCTACTCAAGGTTATTTACGGGTTCTTTAAACGACATCATGACTCTCCACTTTTGCCTCTGTGTCTAACCACCACTTGCAGTGAGGTTTTTTTTAGAGCAGGGAAAATGCAGCATTTAATTGTAAAAGTAAAAGAAAGCATGATTTTCTCTAGTGCATTTGTGCTCTTCCACTATACCACAATGCCACCGAGAGGTTATGTAGTGGAAAAGCAGGAAAGGAAATGCTCTCCGTGTAGTGGTCGGATCTGTTCTGTGACAAAACCAAAAGCAGATACAGCAGATTAACAGCCAAATAACAGCCTCATGTAGAAAAGCTCATGGATTAGAGTGGGGGTGGGGAATATTTTGGGGCTTGCAACCATGTTGGCAGGCACATGCCAGCAGTGGACAGATCCACTCCTTTCTCTCTCTCTCTCTCTCTCTCTCTCTCTCTCTCTCTCTCTCTCACTCTCACACACACACACACACACACACCACCCTTCTCCACTGCAAAACAGGCTTTTTAAAAGCCTCATTGTAGTGGAGGAGGAGCATTTTTAAGAGGGGGGGTTACAGCATTGGGGAGAAGAGAGTTATTTTTTCCCTTCCCAGGAGTGACACCCCCCTCCTGAAAATTGCTGCCATGCTGAAATAAGGCTTTAAAAGAACCCACTGGCACCAATAAAGGCTTTTGAAAAACCTCATTGCAGCACAGAAGAGAGGAGTGGGGATCCCTTATCTCTGATCACTGATCAGAGATAAGGCAGCAGAGAAGCTTGTGGGCCAGATGGGGAGCTCCTGTGAGCAGGATCAGGCCCAAGAGTCAGAACTTCCCCCTCCCTGGATTAGAGTCTATTTCACCAGATGCATTATGCCAGAAAGCTTATGCCTTAATAACTGTCTTAGTCCTTAAGGTGCTACATTATTTTATGGAGGATAAGGCTGTCAATGGCTGCTAGTCTTGATGGCTCTGTGCTACCTCCAGTACCAGAGGCAGTGAGCCTCAGTTGCTGGGGAACATGGGCGGGAGGGTGCTGTTGCACTCATGCCCTGCTTGTGGGTTCCTGGTCAACAGCTGGTTGGCCACTGTGTGAACAGAATGCTGGACCAGATGCACCGTTGTTCTGATCCAGCAGGGCCCTTCTTATGTTCTTATGTGGGGGGGGGTCTAAAATATGTGGGAGATACTGGTCAACCAACACCCCCCTCTCATAACTCATGCTGGTTCTTTGTTTCAACAGTACTTTTTGCCCCAGAACCGGTACGGCCTGTGCGCCGTCTTTTATTCAGCCACCATGTTGGACGATGACAACGAGCGGGTCCAGTTTGAGGTCAGCATTGGGAACTACGGTAACAAATTTGATGGGACTTGCAAACCTTTGGCCTCGACCACTCAGTACAGCCATGCCGTGTATGATGGTAAGGAATGAGAGGCAGGAAGCCTGCTGGGCTGGAAAGAAGGGATTTTGAGGGAGAGGAAGTCCCGAGAAGGGGCGTGCTGTTTGGAGATGGAGGTGGGGCATGGCTCAGTAGTGGAGGACATACTTGGCTTAAAGCACATACTTTATACTGTTGTTTTAAGCTTTTATATTTGCTACTGTTTTTATTCTGTACTTTGTGGTTTAAATTTTCGTGACCCACCCAGAGAGCGTTGGCTATTATAGAAATGTAAATGTAATAAATAAATAAATACTTTGCATGTAGAAGGCCCTGTGTCTCCAATTATCTATCCTATCCCTGGATCTCCATCTTTATCCCACCCTACCTTCAAAGAGCTCATGGTCTCTCCCCACCATCTCCACCTCTGTGAGATAACCCTGTGAGATAAGTCAGAGGCTGAGAGTGGCTGGCCCAAGTTCACCCAAGACGTTGTTTCAGTGAGCAGGAATTTGAACCCCAGTTTAAATTCTTTTAACCACTACTCCGCACTGGTTCTCAGGTAGCCAGGGTGGAAAAGCCTCTGCTGCATCCTCAGAGACTGGCCTAGATGGAACAATGGTCCAAAGCAGTTTTATATGTTCATTGAGAGACAAGGCCCCATAATGGACCCCATGAAAAAACAGGCTATTCCGTTCCAGGCAACTACTACTACTACCTGCCATGGTATGACACAAAGCCCATGGTTGCCATCACTTCTTTCTGGGAGAGAGTTGGCCACCGAATTGCTTCTCTGAACATCATGCAGTTGATGCACATCAGGCTGGTAAGTCCCGGAGCTGGCTGTGAAAAGGAACAAGCATGTTCGGGACTAACCACCTAAAGAAGATGCGATGGAGTGTTGACAGTCTGATAGGGATGGATATCCCATGCTGTCTTCTTATCCACTCTGTCTCCAACAGTGGCCTGTTAGATCATATGCCTGTTGTAAGTTTGCAAGTGGGGCGTGATGAAATTACCCATCCCCAGCATCAGGGCCAGCTCTTTGATGAGCCACATGGTTCAGGTGGAAGATTGGGAGGGGTGGCAGATTGTGTCCCCCATCCACCACCCACAGGGCTGCCTGTCACTGCTGCCGTCATGGTCCCACCCCAGTTGTAGCCACAGCTGCTGCTGCTACTGGTCCCTTTTGTAACACTGGATGCACCCTCGTTTGGGGTGGGGCATGGCCAGGTCAGAGGTCACATGGGCTGCTTGTGACCTAGCAAAACCCTATGCAATGAGACCATGCTCCTGAGCACCCTGGGCATCTCACTTTTTGCCCCTCACCAGCCATGCCCCCTTCTTGCAACTGCAAGAAATAACTTGGCCAGCAACGACTGTAGACCGCTGCTGGTTTGGCTTATCGTATCCAGCCATAGACATGTACTTCCTTCCCTAACAGAAGAAGAATCTGGATACCCTTAAAGCCATCAGCATTCCCAGTGACCCATTTGTGGGCACTGTTTGGAAGAAGCTTCAGAAAGAACTGGTAGAAGACTGCAGGTGAGCAGTGGGGAGGATGCCTGTGGGGAGGTTACACCCAGGCAGAAGTGGATTTGTTCTCTCCCTTTAAGGAGCAGTCTTTTACAAGGTTGGTTTTCCCCAGAGAGACAGGGATCGTTTTTAAAGCAGCATCAATACCTCCGTACCCCCAAAAGCAAACAGCATGCCCTTGGAGCTTCCCCAGCTTGTTGACCTTGTTGACAAATTGAAAATTAAGAAATCATCAGGTCCAGAAAGAATCTTTCCAAAAATTCTTAAAGAAATTGAGTTCTTAAAGAAACTCAAATGTGAAATTGCTGATCTTCCAACAAAAATATGTAACATGTTCCTAAGATCAGCCTCTGTACCAGCAGACTGGAAAGTGGCAAATGTAACACAAATTTTAAAGAAAGATTCAGGGGTTGGGGGGTCTGGATAATTGCAGATGGGTTAGATTGGTTTGGGGTAAATTGGTGGAAAGTATTATTAAATATACAATTATCAAGCATATAGAAGGAAAGGTCCTGCTGAAAAAGAATCAACATGGATTCCGCAAAGGTATGTCCTTTTAGAATTCTTTGAGAGCATCCATAATCATATGGACAGGGGTGATCCAGTAGGCATTGTTTACTTAGACTTCCAAAAGGCCTTTGACAAGAGTTCCTCATCAAAGACTCCTGAGCAAACTTAGCAGTCATGGAAGAGGAGAGGTCCTCTTATGGGTCAGTAACTGCTTAAAGCAGAGTGCAGGAATAAAATGGTCAGTACTCACAATGGAGGGATGTGAACAGTGGTGTCCCACAAAAATCTAACTTGTTCGTAAATGATCTGAAATTAGGAGTGAGCAGTGAGGTGGCCAAGTTTGCTGATGACACCAAATTGTTTAGGCTGATTAGAACAAAAAGGGATTGCAAATAACTACTCCAAAAGGATCTCTCTAAACTGGCAGAATGGCCATTAAAATGGTAACTGGAGTTCAGTATAAGCAACTGTGTAGTGATACATGCTGAAGCAAAAGATCCCAATTTCACATATATACAGATAGTATCCAAGTTGGTGGCAACTAAGAAATAGATCTTTGCTTCTAGTGAAAACCCAGTGTATGGCTGCTGTAAAAAAGAAAAAGGCAAATTCCATGTTTGACATAATTACAAAAGAAATTGAAAATAAAACTGCCGATTTCATACTGCCCTTGTACAAATCCGTCGTGCAGCCGCTTAGAATACTGTGCACAGCGCTGTCACCCCACCTCAAAAAGGATATGGTGGAGTTGGAAAAGGTGCAGAAAAGGGCACCCAAAATAATAAAGGTGCTGGAGCAATTCCTCTATGAGGAAAGGCGACAGTGTCTGGGACAGTTTAGCTTAGGGAAAAGGTGAGTATAGAGAGAGATGATAGTGGTGTACAAAATTATTCATGGTATGGAGAAAGTGGATAGTGAGAGGGAGAGGGTTTTCTCCCTCATAATACTAGAATCCGGAGTCATCCCATGAACAGTGCGAGATTCCAGACAGATAAACGGAAGCACTTCATGCAGCGCATAGTTAAATGATGGATTTGCTACCACAAGATATCATAAGGGCCCCCACGTGGAAGGCTTTAAAATGGGATTAGACAAATTCATGGAGGATTTCAGTGGCCACTAGTGATGATGGCTATGTATTAGCTCAAATATCAGCACCTGACAGGGCCTATTCCTCAACAGGAGGTCGCTGCCAGCCCCTGGATGCCCAAGACCCTGCTGGCCCTCCTGTTCCTTTGCTATCTCTGAGGCTGCCTTTACCCCAAAGAAACCCCCCGCAGTCTTCCCTTTCTGGAGCCTTTCCATGTTTATTGCAGGCTTTCAGGTGACTGCTGAGAGAGGAAACTTTTAATTTTCAAGGTTCCATAGAACTCAATGAACCAGCGCCATCTAGTGGCTGTTTTAATCACGTAACATTCCGAGTTAAAAAGATAGTTCATTAGTTCCGGATCTTTTGGGGATGGAATAACCAGGAAATACCTCTGGATGTGCCCTGGAGGTTAACGACATCATGAAAAGGACCCGCAAATTTTTGGATGGAGCAATCTCAATAGCAGGATAAAAGCTCCATGTGAAGGAGCTCTGAATCAGTGAGCAGAGACAGAAGTGAAGAGAAGGAGCAGCAGCCTCTGCCTGCGTCTCCCTCTTGCACTGGGCCCCCAGTGCAGATTGGGCCCAGAGAAAGAGGTCATGTGAGTGAATAGTGAGGAGGGGGCCCACTCAAGGAGGAGACCCCACCAAAAGCATCTTGTTCCAGGATCCCTGAAACCTGGAGCTGGCACTGACTGACTGTGCTCAAGGCTGTGTCTGTTCTATATCCCCGCCCCACCCCAATTCAGTTCTGCACTGAATGTTTTCTGCATGCTCCATACTCAGGAGGCCTCTTCCTAGCTTGGAAGTCCAGATGCCTGCCACCCTTCTGGATCACCAGCTGAGGAAACAGCGCACCCGGCTCCTCCAGCAAATCAGCAAGGCTGCAGAGAAGACGAGTTGGAAGACCCCCCTGCAGAAGATGATTGCAAAAGCTGAGAACTGGCTGAGCAGGATTGCCTTAGTCACTCAGGAGGTACCCCCCGCAATCCTCACCCCAACATCCTTAAAAAGGGTGGTCCATGTATCGCCCCAAAGAGGAGATATTCGCATATACTAATCTAGTTCTATAGATGCACATTTAAAAATAATTTATAATTCAAATAAAAATAAAATACATGTCACCATAGCGGGGAAGACTAGGAGACCAGCTGCTCAGTAGGGTAGCCACTTGTGCATCCCGCTCCCAAAAGAGGACCATGCTTTGCATAAAATTTGCTTATGCTAATTTATATGTAATTAGAAGTAATTACTACCTCATCACAGTGGGGAAGACAGTGACCAGGTGACCGCCTGTGCCTGCTCAGTCTGTTGTCCTCATGCTAACTGCTGGTGGGCAAATTTCAAGGCCTCTATTCTCCCTTCTTACGGTTCTATAGCTGAACTGGACAACCCTTCAAATAAAGGACACCTTCAAATAGAAGACTGCCCTGTGGCAGTCTTTCAAAAAGAGGATTATCTTCTGTAAACAGGACACATGGCCACCCTACATCTAGTCTCCTAATGTTGAGCCTTTCTACACGAGGCTTTTATTGTGCGCTCATGATTGCTCACTCATAGTAGTTTGCATCCTTTACATGATGTCATCCTCCCCCAGGGCCTCTCCTGTGTTTTCCAACCATTATTGCAGGTTTTTTCCTAATGAGGAAAGTCTGCTATTATTTGGAAATGGCAGAATGAAAGTCTCATGTAATTATGCAATTCCACTATACCACAGCACCATCTAGTGGTTGTATAATGAAACATATAGAAAAGCAGAGAAAGAACCTCCCAAAAAGACCATGCGTAAGGGAGCCAATCTTAATCCTGCAAAGAACTTGGAAGCAGAAGCCTCAGTAAAGGTGCAGGATAAAAGCCTCATGTAGAAATGCCCTTTAACTTTGGATGGACAACTTCAAAGCCCCTGCTGTTCTCCCTTCATATGCTTCTTTATTTTTAAACCAGACTTGGACTGGACAGCCCTTCAAATAAAGGACTGTCTTCTGTAAAAGAGGGTACATGGCCACCCTACTACTTTAACAGAATCTCCAGCGGCTCAAGGGCTGCTTCCTTGGATGCACCTATGTGCTATCTCCAGTACCAGAGGCAGCGTTCACCAGTTCCTGGGGAGCATGAAGGAGAATGTGCTGTTGCGCTCATGCCCTGCTTGTGGGTTCCCAGTCGACAGCTGCTTGGCCACTGTGTGAACAGAGTGCTGGACTAGATGGACCCTTGGCCTGATCCAGCAGGGCTGTTCTGATGTTCTTATGTAATCCCACATATTTCCTAGGCAAGGGTGCTCTAAACAACCCATTGAAGGAGAAAGGAGGCTTCACAAGGAGTCAGATTTCAGGTCCATGGAGAGGACTGATCCGGTTGCCTGCCTGAGGGCTTGGGGGCATGCACTGTAGTCCAGGGCAGATGAAGCTCCTCAGGGCCAAAGCAGCCAGTATGTTAAATGTGTGCTTGCAATGTTCTGGTTTTTCCTTTAAAATTAGCAGCTGATGTGGGGAGAAGGCAAACGGGATTGGGAGCATTTGGCAGCTTTCATCCTGGGTCAAATACCATTTGCCAGTTGGGAGAGGGGTGGTTTTTCATGGGACTCGTGACACAGGAGGAATAAGTTAACTCTTTGGAGATACTATTTTTAAAGGAAAAATCCCAGACATGTTAAATGCAATCATCACATATGTAATATTTTTGGTTTGATCCAAATTTAAACTTAGAGTAGACCCATAGAAATCAATGGGACAAGTTAGAAATCAAATTATTCATGACTTTGAGCCTACTCTAAATATGACAAAAATTGGATCCAACCCAAAGTCTATTCAATGATCAAAAATCCTGCCGGTTCAAGATGGGAGTTAAGGCTATCACATGTTGGCTCAAGATCCATAAAGCCAGGAAATCGGAAGCTAAGGCTGATGCCTTAACAGAGGTGCCCTGTGATCAGTCATGATGTTGTGTATGTCGCAAATTGTGCTTGCTTACAGCTTACCCTCCATGCACCCACACCATTCCTTGGTCTTTCGGGCCCAAATCCAGATGGGGAAGATGGTGTGCCTGGGACCAGGAAAGAGACCCCACCTGGTCCTGTCTTGCCTTATGAAGCATCTGAACCTTACTGTATTGCTAGAGGAACCCTCCTGTGAGTTGACCCATGCCCATTTGTTGCTTGTAAGCAAGCACAATTTGTGACATTGCACAACATCATTAATGATCATGGAGCATGTCTGTTGAGGCATCTTCCTTAGCTTCCCATTTCCTGGCTTTGTGGATCTTGAGCCAACATGTGATAGCCTTAACTCTCATCTTGAACCAGCAGTAGGTAGGGACATGTGACAGAGAGGTCACAGGATAATTTTGTTCCCAGCCTCTCCTCTCCCTGCCTACTGTCCCACCCTCTTTCTGGGCAGCTGTGAGGGGGCAGGGGGAGGTAGTGAATCTCAGAGGCCCTCTCCTGAGGTCATAGGAGTGTCTACAGCCTTGGGAAGGGGACTCCAACATATCCTATGGTCCCTGGGATGCTCTCCCAGGACGATAGGATTGCTCTCTTAGCAGCGGTATTCTATTATTTTCAGCTGCTGTTCTAGTGGTTTATTCTAAGAGTTGTTTTAAATTGCTACTTTATGGGTTTATCCTTGTTTATTAAATGTACTAAACACCTCATAACATAAATTTCTCTAGGTGTTTTACAATAACAACAGAAGCAACAACAACAACATTACAATAAAATCAACAATATAAAACTAATAAACATGTCAACAGAGCATAAAATACAATATCAGGTATAACATGTTTAATTAAACACAAAATACTAAAATGTTTAAACATACTTTAAGGGTGCAATCCTATGCACCCTAAAAGATTTTAAAGGCCTGAGAGAACAAGGAAGTTTTAGCCTGGTGCCAAAAAGATAGCAGTATGGGCACCAGGTGACCTTCCCTTGGGAGAGCATCCAGAGCTGGGAGTCACCACCAAAAAAGCCCTCTCCCTTGTTGCTACCCTCTGAGCCTCAGAATGAGGGGGTTCTTGAAGAAGGGCTTCTTGTTAAGACACTTTAAACTATCTGGAGGAAAGATGGTGTGTGAATGTTTTAAAAGTATCAATAAATGCAAACATAACACCAGTAAGTGAGTGCTGGTGCTCTGTCTTTCTGCTTCCCTTAGACTCAGATAAGCATACCGGATGTGATGATCTGGATGCTGTGCGATGAACGGCGGGTGGCCTACGCACGGGTGAAGTCTCATATGATCATGTTCTCCAGAGCTGGCCCCCATGCCACAGGCAGACATTGTGGCAAAACCCAGACCATTTTCCTGCAGGTAAAAAGATGCATCCAGATTCACTGATTGGCTTTGCACATTCCTGCAGCAAGAGCCCCAGGAATTAAAGCCGTGGGGAGCACTCAGTCCTCAACAGGCATCCCACCCCCTCATGCCTCTGGTCTCCTCAAGGAAATTGCTAGTGCTCCTCCAGTTCTCCCAGTCATGCTTCCTCCTCCTGATACTGAACTTGTATCACAGGAACCAGGATGGAGCAGTGGTTATGTGGGTCAGCTCAGGTGACATCCTCAGGGCAGCATGGCTGGCTGCAGGGCTGCCCCACACAGCAGCTCTACTTGAACGGACTAGATATTTGAGTTCCATCATTGTATTTTTTATTGATCTGTTTTGAAAACTGATTGCAACCCACAATGGTGTTCCCCTGCTCACTGAAATGAATGGGAAGCATGCAAGAGCACAGCCATGATCTTACTACACTTCTTAACCCAATGTTAGTTGGGTGTGTAGGACAACTCCCCAGTTGGTTGTACCTTCCTCTTCTAAGGTTCGGGTTTTCGAAGTAATTTAAGTCTGGGGGCAGGTGAAGATGAAGGATGGGGTTACAATGCATATGGAAGGAGAGATGCCAAAAGTGAGAGGAGGAGGAGGCCAATACTGGCGGGAGGAAGAGGTGATCCTATCTTGCTAGGGAGTCAGTGAACTGCCAGATATCAATTCTGGATTCATGCTTTCCAGTTCTGAGCCTTTAGCACACTACCTGAGTATTTCTAATCTATCAGCACTAACAGGGACTAGAAACATCCTGGTCTTTTTAAAAACAACAGAAGCCAGTGCCTCTCCTTTGCATAGTCTCCAGCTAAAGCTGTTCGCAGCTCATCTGCAATGGAAAGAATGGATATGCATAACTCTCTTGCCGCTTCTCCCACAGGGTGCACAAATCAAAGGGACATACAACCCTATCCCTGCCCTGCTCCGGGTCCGGTTGTGGCTCGGAATGTTGGCTGACAGCGCAGAGTTCATGAAATGTTGCGAAGGGAGGATCCTCATCGTCGCTGAGACGGTGAGGCAAGCCAGACAGCTAAGCTTCACGGGAAGGGTCCAGGTTGAATTGGATTGAGCAAGAGACCTGAGTTCAAATCCCCACTCAGCCATGAAGTTCACTGAGTGGGCTTGGACCAGTCACTATCTCTCAGCTTAACCTACCTCGCAGGGTTGTGGTGGGGATAAAATGGCAGGGGGAGATGCACCTCATCTACCACTCTGAGTTCCTTGGTGGGAGAATGGGATGAAAATGCAATAAATTAAACAATCCTCACCTAGTGATGGTTTCCATTCTGATGCTTTCAGTATGAGAACCAAAAGAAGACTCATGGGATTTGGGGGATCAGGGACCTGATGCCACACCCCAACTTTTCAGATGTGACAGGGCAGATCAGCCTTCCCAAAGACAAGTTCCAGCTGCCTGTGGGTTGGAAATGGGGCAGTGAGTGGGCTGTGGAGCCACAAAGAAGGTGAGAGAGAGATTGTGGGTGTGTTTACTTGGCTTTAAAAAAAATATCCTACATTCCTTGCAAGAATTCCAAAGTGGTTCGCAATAAAATCTAAAATGCACATAACAATATGATACAAAGAAAAACTCAATAACTAACAACCCATCAAAGGGGGCAGGGGAGGCAAAATGCTAAAACATTCAGCAGGATAATGAGAGAGAGAGAGAGAGAGAGAGAGAGAGAGAGAGAGAGGGAGAGAGAGAGAATTTATCCCCATTCAAAGCAGACAGAAGGACAAGGAGAAACAGAAGCACAGCAGCCACCAGCCCCTCCAGAGAGCTATGTTTTTATGAGGCAACAAAGAGAAAAGAAAGATGGGGCCAGGTAGGCTTTCATGGAGAAGTCACCCCACAAGATTGGTGCCATGATGGACAAGGCCCTGCCCCTTGTACTTTCCCACCACAACTTAATCAGTAGGGGTACCTGGAAAATGACCTCAGTCATTGAACAGAAGGGAAGGCAGGCCTTAAGTTGGGGAGGGGGGGAGTACGGATGCATGAATTTCCAGTCCACATCATTTTTCATGTGTTCATAAGTCCTTGCCATCCCATTTCCATGTTAATCTACAAGTTTGTTTAAATCCACACAAAGTTTGCATCTAAATACACTTTTAAATATGTATTTTTGAACATATCGCCTCATAAAATACACATTTCTAAACGTATCATAGCCAGCGCAGAGAGAACTGTGCTGGCTGCCTCTCCACCCTCAGAAAATGGAGTGCGGAGACGGGAAAAGGGGGCGTTCCTGGGGGCAGGGAGGGGAGGAGACCAGGGCAGCAGCCATATGAGAAATCCTATGGCCACACCAGCCTCCTTCCCTCCCCCTCCCCAAAGCCTCTGCTAGATGGGCAAAAATGCCTGTCTAGCTTAAATGCAGAAGCACGTTGGACAGCTCCTTTAGAGTTCTGCCTGGTCCTGACTAAAACCTGGAGCAGGTTCCCCGCCCCACTGACATCACAGCCACCAGCCTCCACTGGCCAGACCTTATTAGAGGGAGGGACTGTCGCTCAGCGATAGAGCCCTTGCTTTGCGTGCAGAAGGCCCCAGCTTCAATCCCCGGCACCTCCCATTTAAGAAGGAGCAGGTAGGAAGTAGGTGGTGGGAAAGACTGAGAACCTATGGAGCTGCTGCCAACCAGTGGCCAACGTTAGATTGACAAATCTCAGTCCTCATGCTCCTAAATAAATATTACACAAATCCCAGTTGTCCCCAGGCCTCTGTCATCCAAAGGAAACAATCCAGTTATTCTGCCCCCCGAGCTTCGACATGGAAGCCGGGTTGTGCACAGCAGTGTCATTCTGGTTCTGTGGTTAGCCGCAAGCACCAAATCTTGCCCTTTATGCTTCTGACCAGGCTTTTGCTGGACAGAGAGACAAACCGCACCGAAGTGCTGGAGGAAGTGTATGAGAACCAGAACCGGCAACCTGGGCGCCGCTGGAGACCGGCCTTTGTCCCCTATAGCAATGCGGTGAGTGAGGGGAGACCGCGGGTCTAAGGGAATGTCGTTTCCCTTTGCAAAGCACCCAAATTTGCCCTGAACATGCACATATGTGAGGGTTCATCTTTCTGGCAAAGTTCCCATATTCCCCAGCATTGCAATCCTATTTTTAAAGTAGGCATTTTCATACTTTAGTCAATGGGGGGAAAGTACACAATTTGGTGCACACTTAAAAAATGGTGCGCGCCTGAATACACACTCTTCCTGTTCTAAAAGAAGAGAAGAAAAAGGGCTGCGTTTGGGAACAGGAACAACCAAACCAAAGTTTGAGGTGGAAATTAAACCTCGCTGGCAGTAGAGGCTGGTGGCTCCCATGTCAGTGGGACAATGAATCCACTCCGGGTTTTAGCCAGAACTCTGAAGGAGCTATCCAAGGTGCACCTTGGATAGCTCCTTTAGAGTTCTGAGTCTGACTGAAGCCCGGAGCGGATTCACCGCCCCACTGACATGGGAGCCACCAGCCTCCACTGCTTACTGGCTCTCCCATCAAAGGCTGTGAGTGGCTTGGCCTGGGGCTGGGACAGGACTGTGGCAGGGGAAACCCTTCCTCCTTGGGCGATGCTAGTGATTTTCAAGCTTCCTACCTCTTAGGAACTGTCTCCACATGTATTGCCCAGACAAAGCCTCCCCCTGCCCCTGCCTATGTGCCAACCTTTGTCGGGACCTGGCAGCTCCCAAATTCCAAGTTGGGTGGGATCTCCTAGGAAGTGGAGACTTCCTCAGACTCCAGTATGTGCTGGGATCAGGAGAATGTGGCTTCAGTCCGGAACAGTATTACATTATTAAATATTAATTTAAATATTTATTAATATTAATATTAAATTATCTAGGGAGGGGGTGGGCTCACCCACACTGGAGGCATTCACGATAAAGCTGGACAGTCATCTGTTGGGGATGCTCTGACTTGGATTCCTACATTGCGCAGGGGGTTGGACTTGATGGCCTTGTAGGCCCCTTCCAACCCTACTATTCTATGATTCTATGAAATTCCCCTAAATCTAGGGAATCTGATAGTTGCCCCATGCCTGTGCTCCCTCTGTGCCACAATCACCCCTAAGCTTAACGTCAATATTTTCCCCTAAGCCTGGAGACCAATAATACTTTGTACACAATGATTCTGAAATATTGGTACTTACTCAGAACCCTTCCCACATTCCAGTTACCACATTTTGCAATGCCCTTGCCCTTGGAAACTTCCAGAAAATTACACTTTCTCTATTGCCAGCCCTTCATTGCACATCCATTTTGTCCCATGCTCCCTCTCCATTCTAGAGTGGTGCTCCTACCCCGCCAAAGGAAGAGATTGTGTGTCCCCCAGGCTGGCTCTTTGTGGAAGACTGGAAAGTGGAGGTGAACCGGGCCGTGGATGATGCTGGCAAGTCTCCGTTTCTGTTCAGTTAGAGCCCGGAGTGGTCTCAGAAAGAAATGACTGTCTTCCAAGATCTTATCATGGGGCCTCACAAGAGCACATTTCCTCACTTAGGCTGGGAATACGGTGTTGCTATTGCACCTGCCGACTTCCCCCGCTCCTGGAATGCCGCTGAGAAGACGTACCACACTCACCGACGTCGGCGCTGGCTCAGGAAACGCTCCCGGAACCTGGCTAGGGAGAACCGAGAACGCCAAATGGCCACCTTCCTTCAGCTGGTAATTGGCGCTGACGCCCAGGGTTGCGACAAGGGGCTCGTTCACACCGACAAACGATGTAAGAGATAAAACGACAGCAGTAAATGAAGAGCAAGGGCCGAGGCTAGGGCTTGTTCATAGGGCCTGGTAGGCGGGGATCAGCCGGCAGGATCAGCTGATGGAACGCTTAGGCAGGCTGGCACTGTAGCCTAGACAGCGACCTTGAAGCACAGAATTCAGATCTCCCAGGCTCTCCATGGAGATGGAGAGCTAGTGATGCGTGAGGTGAGGTGCCTCCCGAGAGTCCCAGTTCAAGGCGCGCGCACACCCCAGCACCTTACAGGAGTTGGCAAAAGTAAGCACGGCTGTGCCAGTCAGCACTAGTGGAGTGTCTGGTTGCACCAGTGGAGGCTGGTGGCTCCGATGTCAGCAGGGCAGTGAATCCACTCCAGCTGTCAGTCAGAACTCTAATTGCAGAGCACCTAGGATAGCTTCTTTAAGGTTCTGACAAACCCAGTGCAGATTCACCCCACACTGACATCAGAGCCACCAGCCTCCACTGGGTTGCAGTTATCTATGGCTGTGATGGCGAACCTATAACACACGTGTCAGCACTGACACGCGTAGCCATTTTCGATGACACGCAGCCGCATGCGGTCACATACAGAGAAGTATGGGGCCGCATGCCGAGAAGGACGTTTCATCCTCGGCTACTGCACGGCCAGGTGCAGTAGCCGAGGATGAAACATTTGCTGTAGTGTTGTGTAGACACTCTGTGCCGGAGGTCTGTAGGCCAAAACAACAGAACTCCGGCACAGAGCGTCTAGTTCTGGGACTTCCGGTTAGGCCGTTAGGGGATCTTTGACCTCACTTCCGGCCGGCGGAGCAGGGAGCAGCGGAATGCTGCGGGGGACGCATCTCTGGGGGCCCTGTGATTGCCATTACCAGCAACCACATAACCACAGCAACCATCATCCAATCTACTGTTCTGGGGTGTCGTGGATTTCTAATTGACCATCATTACTGAGATAAGTGAGGGGGAGGCTGGGAGAGGCGAGGGCCTGTGCTATGGGTGCCGTTTCCCGCCATTAGAAATAGTGGCAGCCATCTTAATTTATATAAGGAACGCCATTTTGCAGCATAGTGCAGACTCCATTTCACCAGTATTACTGTTGTGCATCCTTATTAACCCCTATTTCTGCTTATTAACCCTGCCCTTTCCTAAAAGACAGTTACATGTGCCATCTTGTGGTCAGATAGGCTAGTTAACCCCTAATTGCCTGCAGGGCTAACAGGCTATCTATAATTCTATCTTCTGTCACTGCCCCCCTGATGGAGAACCCAAAAAATAAAAAAACAAGGTTAAGTAAAGGAAGTGGTAGTAGCAGTAGCCGACCCTTTCAAGAGACATGGACCGAGATGTATGGCATTATAGAAAAAAATGGCAGATCATTTTGCGTTCTATGTACTGAAACGGTAGTAAGCAGAACGTGGAATATAGACATTTTGAAACTAATCATTCCCAGCTCTTGAAAAAAAGTGAGGATGAAAGGAAGGAATACATTTCCATGCAGCTACACCTTTATAAGAGCCAATCTAATTCCATCCTTAAAATTATAAAAGGCTCTACAAATTTAACATCTGCAAGTTTGAGCATTGCTCACTCGATAGCTCAGCATGGAAAAGCACTCAGTGAGGGAGAATTTATTAAAGAAACTCTCCTAAGATATGCACCAGTTCTATTTCACGATATGCAGAATAAAGATGCAATTATTAAGAGAATATCTGAGTTACCACTCAGTAGAAATATCATAAAAGACCGAATAATGAGACTGAACACAAACGTACAACATCAATTAAAGAGAGACGTAATTGTAAATATTTTTCGATCTCTCTTGATGAAACTGATGTCACATCACATGCTCAGTTGGCCATTATTGGTCGATATTCTGATGGTCTCACAATGAGAGAAGAGTTGATAAAGTTAGTATCAATGCCAACAAGTACATCAGGAAGCCAAATATGTAAGGTTGTTATACAAACATTCCGTGACCTAAGCATTGATATCTCTAAAGTTGTGTCAGTGACGACAGATGGGGCACCAAACATGGTGGGGAAAAAAGTCGGATTTGTCAAATTGTTTACGGAAGCTATTGGACATCCGATTGTGCCTTTTCATTGTATTATCCATCAGGAGGTTTTATGTGCCAAGGCAGGATTCACCGACTTAAACGACTTAATGTCAGTTGTTACAAAAATAGTTAATTTAATAGCTGCTCGCCCCCTTCACAAGCGAGAATTTTCTGCACTTTTACTGGAGGTTGATTCCACCTACAGTGGACTGCTGATGTACAATAATGTAAGATGGCTGAGCCGAGGCAAAGTTCTTGAGCGCTTTGTGGAGTGCTTTGAAGAAATTAAGGTATTTCTTGAGGATAAGGATCTGGGAAACTTTTCTCAGCTCAATGATGATAAGTGGGTCAACACCCTGATATTTTTTACAGATCTCTCTGTTCATATTAATGAACTGAACTTAAAGTTACAAGGTTTTGGCAAAAGTATTGACGTTATGTTTGGATACATAAAAGCTTTTGAAAGTAAACTTAAAGTTTCAAGCGAGATGTAGAAACTAAAACTTATAAGTATTTTCCTCGAGTAACAAAGTATTTTGAGAAGGCCAGTGCAGCTGTACAAAATGAAATAGAACCCTTGCATATAAAGTACCAGCATGTTTTAGACTCGTTACTTGACCAGTTCAGTGATAGATTTAATCAATTTAGAAGCCTAGAACAGACCATAAAAATAATTAAGTATCCTGATGTAGGAGTCTACAGTAGTTTGGAATTAAATGGTTTCCAATGGATGCAAATTGATGATTTGGAGATGCAACTTGCAGAATTTCAAGACAGCATCTGGGCTCAGGTGTTTGTCGACTTGAGGTCAAAGCTTGAGAATCTGGAAAGGTGCCGCTTGGAGAATCAAGAGGAGTGCCACTACGAACAGGAAATTTGGAGTGCCTGGAACCGATTACCAGACACTTTTAGCACCCTGAAAAATATAGCAATGGCTTTACTCACAATTTTTCCCTCCATGTACTTTTGTGAGACCTTATTCTCAGCGTTAAATAATATCAAAACCAACAAAAGAAACAGATTGACAGATGAAGTTAGTAGCGCTTGCTTGGGCTTGAAGTGTACAAAATACCAACCTTCAATTGAAGGTTTAGCCAATGAAATTCAGCAACAAAAAAGTCACTAATAGGCAGGTTAGTTAAAGAATTCCCCCTCCCCCTCACTTATCTTAGTTCACGGCACCCCACACAAGTTAAATAATATCAAGACCAACAAAAGAAACCGACTGACAGATGAACAAAGAAGTCACTAAGCAGGTAAGTTAAATAATTAGTTTTTGGTTTATTAAATACAGTTATGTATTACAATTATACATTTTTGTTATTTAAACTATAAATATCGCAAAATTATGGTTTTTTTCTCGAAGTGACACACCACCCGAGTTATGCTCGGTTTTTTGGCACATTTTGACACACCAAGCTCAAAAGGTTACCCATCACTGATCTATGGTTTCCTGCTATTCATAGACCTCTGGAAAGCTCACAGTGGAGCTGGAAACTCCAAGGTTCTGTTGAACATTCTAGGCTCAGGGCACCAATCTTGATCCTAAGCTTTTTCCAATCTGATGCCCTCCAGATATATTAGCCTACAATTCCCATCATCCCCAGCTGTCCTGCTTTGGCTGTAGCAAACTCTAAATGTAGTGGAGTCAGTAAACAATGGGGTTCAGGCTGCAGCAGAGGTGGTCTAAATCCAGGCAGAAGTCAGAACGCAGGCAGGCAACAAGGCAAGGACCAGGCAAAAGCAGGAGTAGTCAAGGTAACAAGAGGTCAAACACAGTCAATAAGTCAGGTACTTTACAGAGTCCAGAAGCATGATCAATACACTTTCCAAAAGGTCAGGAACCAGAGCATTAATCACAGAGCTCCATTCAGAAGGCAAGGTTCACAACACAGAAGCTGGATAGACAATGTTGTTCCAACACTGGCCGGGTTTCTAGTGAAGGCTTTTAAGCCCAAAGCCTGCTGGACCCCACCCAGAGTTCAGTTGCAGTAATCAGAGCTCCCTTTCCAGAGCCATACTCCTGAGGCATCACTTTCTCCCGAGGAGACCTTTTCTGGAGGCGAGCATTCCTTCACACAGGAGCCTTACTAGCCTGTCGCTTGAGGCAATGATGCTCCCGGGGGCTAGGGGGTTGCTCAGCCTCTGCCTCAGAAGCAGAGTCCCCTTTTTCCTGGCAGGGATGGCCCTGCAACCATCTCCCCCAAGGGCTCAGGCTCCTGTGGCTCTGGTGGCAGTCCCTGGTCTGGGATGTCCTGAGCTTCTGGGGCCTCTATCTCTTCCTTTGAGGAGGAATCCTCCAGTGAGGGCATGACACCAGCCAGCATTGCTGCACTGGTGGGGGACAGGGAAGGCCATCCTGTATCATAGCTCAACCCCTGTCTTTTCCCTGGTTCTTTTCAACCTGGCCCCCTCATCCGTTTCCTGCAGCACTCAGACATAAAGCTGAAGGAAGAATCGTGGGAATACGCCCCCCTCTATGGCTGGAGATTCCACCTGCAGCGGCGGTCCAATGATGTGTTTCGCCGGCGCTGCTGGCGCAGGAAGCTCGTCCCCGTGGCTTCCAGCCGCATGGCGCCCATTTTCTTCTTGGAGGGCTCGCTGGTAAGAAAAGGCAGGTGCCACAGGCACCCTCTCCCTCTGCTGTGGCCAAGGAATAAGAGGCTGCCAATGAATAAGAGGACACACGGTCAGCCTGTTGCCTTCTAGATAGAACTTGATGCAGCACGCCTCTGGCCGGACAGATATAGAAAGGGTTTAATGCCCCCACCAGTGGGCTGTGGTTTAGTACAAGGATTCCCCAACTTGCTTGGCTCAGTGGGCACATTTGGACTTTTGAGAGAGAGAGTTGTGGATACTCTCACAAAATGGCTGTCTTGGTAGGGATTGCTCATTCATAAAATAGATGCCATAGTGGGCATGGCCAGTCACAAAACAATTTCCTAGAAGGAAAACTAGTGAGGCTACAAGAAAAGTAACATAAGTACAAGGCAGAGGGTGGGGTCTGAACTCTACAGTCCTGTCGATAGATCCTATTGATCTTCGCCTACGCGCTTCTCCTGCTCTGCATTTTGGCTAGATGTCTTTTTTCCCATCTAGCTGGGTCTCTGCAGAGCGGGAGGGAAGGAGGCTGGGGAAACCTGGGGGATACAGCATAAACTGACCTCCCCAGTCCCCTCCCCACCCACAGGTACACCCCCTTTCCCTCCTCTCTGAGCTCACTTCTGCGACCTTGGAGAGGCAGCCCATGTGGTTCTCTCCGCACTGGCTGCGAGGGTGGGGGAGCTCGGATTCCTGGCTCTGAGGTCAGAGCGCTGTCTCCGACCTTGGATCCATGAATCCGAACTATCCTATGGCCCCCCCAGACTCTTCTAGGGACCATAGAGTTGCTCCCAAAAACACCGTTTTAAGCCCAAATAGAAATGGTGCTGGAAGGCAGCCCTTCACTTGGAATCATGGCAGTGTCCCATTAAAAAAAAAAGTTTTTAAAAGACATAAAATAAGAATCAACCCATAAGTACTGTGTGAGAGACCCCATGCTTAGTGACCGAGCACACCCTTTTCATGCATAAGGTCCCAATTTCAATCCCTAAAACCCCCAGCTAAAGTATCTCAAGTAATAGACTCAGGAAGGGGCCTTGGCCGAGACCTTGAAGAGCTGCTGCCAGGCAGGGTAGGCACCTCTGAGCAAAACAGACTTAGTGTAAGTTTGCTGCATACCTGAGGTGGAACTGGGCGACTTGCTCTTACACCCACTTGCAGAGGGCTGCACACCTGGAAGCCTGTCTAGACTGGCCCCTGGTGTTCGCTGGCCCTAGCTTAGTGATAGCACACCTGCTTTGGGGGCAGAAGGACCCAGTTTCAGTTCCTGGCATCTCCAGTTCAAAGGAACTTGAGTAGCAGGGCTGGAAAAGCCCTCCTTCCGCCTGAGACCCTGAAGAGGCAGCTTTGTATGTTCAGAAACCTCAACAGGATTGTGCTCCATGCCTCAGATCTTCCTGTCTCCAATGCTGTCAGTGTGTCTTGCCTTATGGCAGGGATGTCTCTGAACATAATCAGGGCAGTATGTATACCAGGGGACACAGAAATCTGCAGAATCTGGTGTGAGGCACAAAATTGGGCTGGCTGAGAATCTCAGCTTGTTTCTTAGAGAGCAAGTTTCTAGCCCTTATGGTTCCAAATTCCATAATACTTTGAAAGTGCATGGGTAATGCTTCTGGAAATCTCAGGAGCCAGAGGGGGAACTGAACAAGACAGGCAGCTTTCAGTATCCCTGCCCCTCCCATGATTAGAATAAAGTACATAAAATAACAAAAAAGCAGAACAAATGATCCAAAATAGGAAAAACGGGATAAATTATGCAAAATAAAATAAATTATGCAAAAGCATTTAATTTGCATAATTTCTCTGGGTAGCAGGATTACGCTTTTCTTGGTATGGAATTTGTGGAATTTCTATTTACTTATTAGGCTCACACTGCCTGAGTGTGATATGCATGGCTTATAGCTTTCTCCTTTTCAGGGTGTGGAAGTAGAGGGCCAAGGGAAAAAGAAAAAAATAGAGGTGGGGACAAAAGGAGAAAAGAAAGAGGAGAAAGAACCAGAGAGACTCCCCCCTCAAAGCCTTCTGAATATGAATACACCCCTCCTCTTCTGCATCTTCAAGAGTGAGTAGTCTATTCAAACAAGAGCATCTGCAAGAAGGAGATATCTGTATTCTGCACTTCGGGGAAAATCCCCAGATTCCATAGTTCATGCAAATAGAATAAGAGAGCAATCCTGTGACCCCTAGACAAGGTCTGGGGAACCATAGGATAGTTTGGATTCCTGGATCCAAGGCCAGAGACATCATCCCAGAGTGCAGGACATGGAATAATGGGCTCAAGTTACAGGAAGCCAGATTCAGGCTGAACATCAGGAAAAACGTCCTGACTGTTAGAGCAATACGACCATGGGACCAATTCCCTAGGGAGGTGGTGGGCTCTCCCATACTGGAGGCATTCAAGATGAGGCTGGACAGCCATCTGTCAGGGATGCTTTGACTTGGATTCCTGCATTGAGCAGGGGGTTGGACTCGATGGTCTTGTAGGCCCCTTCCAACCCTACTATTCTATGATTCTACACTCTGACCTCCGACCCAGGAGTCTGAGCACCCCTCCCCCTTGCAGCCGGCTTGGAGAGAACAGAGCCAGCTGCCTCTCCAAAGTCGCAAAGGTGACCTCAGAGGGAAGGGAAAAGGGGTGTGCCAGTAGGCTTGGGGGGAGGGCTTACATCGTATCCCCAGGCCTCCCCAGCCTCCTTCCCTCCCCCTCCCCAATGCCTCAGCTAGACAGGCAAAAACGCCCATCGAGCTGAAATACAGAGCGGGAGGACTGCAGAGGCGATGAATAGGATGCCCGACAGCCTCCAAGTTCAGAAGCTTACAGCTGTCCGGACAGGATTGTACCCTAAGTTATGTTACTGTTTGAGTGGCAAAATTCTTTATAGTTGCTTTCTTTTACCCTGAGCAAAATCTAGAGAAGGATAGCTGCAGATTTATAGATTATTGGGGTGAGGTGGGAGAACCAATAGCAGGTAATGGGGTACTCTGGATATCCTGAAAAATTCTATCCTTGGGGAGCTCTACATTCTGCTCCCCAAATATGTACTCAAATGGTTTAAAATCTCCATATATCTGCACAGGGTTTTTTTTCTTCTTATAAAATGTCAAAGAATGAAGCAATTTTATGTATTTGGAGTTAGGGTTTAGATGGCAGAAAGGAAGGAGTAAGAGCAGTTGAATAAGAGACAGGCAAAAATATGGGTGTTATGCATCCAGTAGACGAAGTGGGCAGAAACAGTTGTCAAGAGGAAAGAGAATGGGCTTAAAAGAACCATTGGTAGCCCTGATTGGCCCCATATTGGTTCCTAAGCTTTTCCAGGCATGGCCCAAATAGATCCAGACTTGATCTATAACAATATGGACCCATGAAAGCTCAGATTGTCCACATAACAATTCTGTGGCAAATAGCAGCTTCAAAGCTTACATGGTGCCACGGTGAATCTAAAGAATAAACACTGTGTTTGCTATGAACGTAGGAACTGTTCGATTATGAGCCAGTTTAAGACATCTGCAGCGTCCCAGACAAGGTACCATCTGCCCATATAACCCCTTCCCAGAGTTCTTCCCTTTCTCCAGGACTTGACAAAACCGTTGGGCCAGCTCTAGCTATGGCACTTGGCTGGTCTGTGTCTGCCAATAGCAAATGTTTTATTTGCTCCACAAGCAGATCAGTCATGTGGACGGTTGGGCGGTTCACATAATCGTTTTAATACATTTTAGGTCAGTGTGCATTGACCTTTTTCCAGTGGATTGATATGAACTGAAACTGATCTTGTGAATCAACACAAAAGTCCTTGTTGAGCCACTTTTTGAATATATGTTCTAACATCCTGTGACATAGTGATAAAAACAGGAGATCCTCTGAGCATATGCAGAGTGTTTTCATTTTGCCATTGAGTCATCACCTCCAAGTGTCTAGAATTAGAGGAAAGGACATGCTCAGGCACAAGCGCCCAGGATTCCTTTCCAGGGCCTGTACAAACAAATGTTGCTTTATTTAAAGCTTTGGTAAGACTTCAACGAGATGCTTGTACCCAGGTCTTCCAGCAGTCAGAGAATGAATGAACCTCTGGACTGTCTTGGATAAATTGTTGCTGCAGGAATCAGGGATTTTGTGCAGAAACCTCTCTGGAAAATTCTGTTGCTTTTATCAAAATGTGTGTAGGGCTTTTAAACCACTCCAAATACTTAGGCGTCATCCACGAATTTCACTCACCCCTAACTCCATATCATTCCTAAACAAGCATAATGGGGCAACAAGTGAGAAAAGGCAGAATCTTTTCAGGGAGCAAGAGACCTTTGGGCAGCAGAGGGTGGTGAAACTGGAGTGAAGATCATGTGCTGCGATGTATCGGGATACAAGACAGAGAGATAACAGGCAGGGGGCAAGGCCACACAGGAGCTTGCTGTTTCTATTGTGCACTGTTAGCTGCCTCAGATTTTTAAAGAAAGGCAGTATTTTAAATTTTAAAATAATAATGAACAAATAAGACTTGCAAAAAACGTTCCATTGTCTCCTCCATCCTAAAAGGAGTGTTTCTGTTTAGGGTTCCAGCCAGCATGTCCTCCAAACAGAACATTCTCCACTTCGCCTACCCTGATCCGTTTTTCTTTTTGAACTGTCATTATGCATTCCATGGCTACTGAGCATGTTCAGACCTCACTGGGCTGTTTGGGGGCAGAGCTGTTGCCTTATGCACACGCACGATCACTTTCAAACCGCTGGTCAGAATTTCACCAAACCAATGGAAGACACACACACACCCTGCCTCAACAAGCCTGAATAAAGGACATCAGTAGTTTCCCCCAGAATGTGAAAGAAATATATGATATGTTGAACTGCTGTTTGAGTAAAAAGTAAAAATGTGTCAATTTTCAGCACTTTTTAACTTTCTGTATCTGTGGCAATTTGTACCGGATCCGTTTGAAATTTTTCACAATTATAGACTTCATCACGTAGATCGTGGATTCTCGGTTTCAAGTTATTAGCTCTACAAGTGTCATTTTTATAAGCAGTAGAATTTTGAGGCTTATAATGGCGGAACCTTTTTTTTTTTGCAATTCACCTTAACAAAAGGGCCGCTTTAATATATATTGTACTTGCAAAAACTCAGGGCTTCCGCAGAGCATACCAATACTTCCCTTTTCTTTCTCAGTGCCTTCTCTGACTGAGAGTTTGGATGGTACATTGTGGGGAAATTACTTTAAGGAAAGTAACATTCATGTAAACCCTTCGTTCTTTCAGGTCCTGTCTATTTCCAGTTGCGCTGCTACATCTACCAGGCAAAGGATCTAGTAGGAATCAGCGCCAAGGGCTCTGCAGGTGCGGGAGATGATAAAGAAGGCACACACACACACCTACTATGCCCTCTATAGTCTGTTCCTCCCTCTTTCCATGCAAGGGCCCATTTACTCAGTGGCACTCAAATGCACACCTTGCTCTTCTTTGGGGTTGGGAGCGGTACCATTACCATTTAGCTATCCCCTCATATTCCAGACCATACGTGATCCTTTTCAGGGGCACCTGTGTACCGGTGCTGCATATTCAAGGCCATAAAAGAGAGACCCATGATGTGAGAGACCCGTGACCTCCCAGTTTGTTTTCTTTTCTTCAAAAGCAGGCCCAAATGGGATCAGGGCTGCAGTGCTGGGTGGAGGATTAACCCTTCCTCCACCCCCATGTAGATATACTGATCTGTCTCTCCTCCCCCGATGCTGCTATTAGCCCTGCTTAGGAAAAAATACAGCTACCTGTATCATGCCTGTCTTTTTTTTTTTCTCTAGTGGGCCTAACAGCAGCTTTTGTGTGTGTGCAGGGTGGGGTGTGGGTGTAATTAAGATAAGGGAAACGGCATTGAGGAAAAGATGAACCCTCCCCAGGACCAGTGGCCCAGTTCAGTTTGGGGGGTTAGGGCACAGCTGCTAAGAATTCTCTTCTGGAGATCCCTAGATCCCCTCATAAAACTAGAGTTCCTGCAGTTCCCTGGAGATAGAGGGAATGTCTGCTAATGAAAATGTAACAGGAGCCATGCTGGATCAGACCAGAGGCCTGCCTAGTCTAGCATTCTGTTCGTGCAGGGGCCAACCAGCTGCCTGTGGGAAACCTACAAGTGGGACATGAGTGCAATAGCACCCTCCTGGTCATTCATTCATTCATTCATTCATTTCATTTATATTCCGCCTTTTTTCCTCTTGCAAGGAACCCAAGGCGGCTTACATTATCCTCCTCTCCATTTTATCCTCACAGCAACAACCCTGTGAGGTAGGCTGGGCTGAGAGTCTGTGACTGGCCCAAAGTCACCCAGTGAGCTTCTATAGCTGAGTGGGAACTAGAAGCCGGATCTCCCAGCTCCCAGTCCAACGCTCTCACTGTTGTACATAAGCATACATCTGATACTGGAGGTAGCATATGGCCATCATGATTAGTAGCCATTGATGGCCTTATCCTCCACATTGGTGGGCATCCCTACATTTTGTGGTAGTGAATTCCATAGTTTAGCTATACGCTGTGTGAATAAGGACTTCCTTTTTTTGTCCTGAATCTCCTACCATTCAGCTTCATCTGGTGACCTTGAGTTCTAGTATAAGACAGGGAAAGGAATTTCCCCCTTTCCACTTCCTACACACTGGCCCAGGACATCTTGCTGCCTGAGGCAAAGAACAAGATGATGCCCCTCCCATTCCACCTACAAAAGCTGGCTGGACTGGCAGATTAATCTGTCTGCAGCACTGATGGTGGGACAGCATTTTCCAGTGCATCTGAAAAAGCAGACTAAGTTGGGAGCACAGAACAGGCTGCTTGGCACACAGGTCTCTTCCAACACCTTGCTGCTGCCTCCCAACATCTGCCTCCTGAGGCGACTGCCTTGCTCTGTCCAATGGTACCACCAGCCCTGCACTATGCATAATATTGTACACCTCTATCTTATGTCCCCCAGCCTTTTTCCTAAGCTAAAAATTCCCAAACGTGGAAACCCTTTCCTCATAGGGGGACTTCAAGTCTGTGTTGTAGATGTGTGGGTGATGTCTGAGCCTGTGGTGGTAACTTGCCCATCTCACGGTGTTTTGTTACTTGGCTAGATCCCGTGGCCCAGGTTTCCTTCCTTCACATCAGCCAGCCCACTGAGGCCATCTTTGGCACACTGCACCCCTGCTGGGACCAGACACTTCTTTTCGAAAATGTCTTGATCTATGGAGACCCTCGAGCAACTGAACAGGATCCACCTATCGTGGCAGTAGAGATCTTTGACTATGATGCAAGCGTATGTATAAGCAGCGATGGACAAATCTGTCCATTTTTGTTTCTCTCCTTATCTCATTTTCCTACTCTTTAGTTCATTTCATCCCAATCGTTGAGAATTTTTTAAAAGTTTGCATGAAAATTCATAAGCATTTTTGTGCATGTTACTCCTAATACATGCATTTTTGCCTAATATACAGTGCAACTCATTTTCAGGTTTTAATGCATTTTTAACATTATTTCCCCTAATATACACATTTTTACACATTTTTTGATTGGAAAACTCCATTGCACAGTTCAGAGAGGTGCAAATTTTGAAGGATAACTGAGTTTTGGTTCACATAGTGGATTTAAAGTGTGAAATTGGGTAAGCTGACATTTATAATGTGAACTGAACAAATGTCTCCTCCATCCCTGCATATGAGGTTCTTTCCGCAGCCGTGTGAAGAGAGCAGAAAAAGATGGAAAGCAAAAAGTCAAGGCTTCCTGGTGCAATTGAGAATCAGGCATTACTATTTTGGCATTGTTAACTTGTGAGAACAGCCTTCTGGACAGTCCAGAAGGCAATCCTGTGTGTTTCACCTGTAGCCCCTTAGCTTAACTAAGGACATAAGAATAGTCCTGCTAGATGAAACTAAAGATACATTTATGGCAACATGGTGAATTAGATGCCTTTAGGATGCCCATAAGCAAAGCATGAAGGTAACACACCTTACCTCCTCCCCACACCCCATCCCAGATGATGTCCCCAGTAGCTGGTAGACAGAGACAGACTGCCTCTGCACACAAAGGTTCCATTAGCTATTATGGCCAATAGTGACTGATAGACTCATCCTCTATAGATTTTTCTGATCCCATTTCAAAGCCACTTTAGCCCATGACCAACAACACCATGACTTGAAGGGCTTTAGCTCAGTGGTAGAGCACCTGCTTTGCATGGAGAAGGTCCCAGATTCGATCCCCAGCATCTCCAAGGAGGGCTGGGGGGAAAAAACCCTGGCTGGAACCCTGGAGAGCTGGTGCCAGTCAGTGTTGACAGAACTGGCCTAGACAGTCCAATGGTCTGACTCCCTATAAGGGAGCATTCAAGGTCTCTATGCAACACCACCTCTTAACGCAATGATCCATGCAAATGATGTGAAGAAGTACTTTCTTTAGCCCTTCATTAACCTTTATTTATTTATTTGATTGATATCCCACCTGTCCTCCCCCAATGGTGGACATGGCAGCTAACAACATAATAAGACCAAGATTAAGACCAAAAACAATTTAATTAAAACTGTCATTAAAACAAATACTTTCAAAACACAATTAAAAACACAATAGAAGAAATAAACTGCACCCACCCAATAGAACCCTCCCCACTTCAGCGACATTATCAGATGTATATGGATAAAATACATAAGAGTGGAATTTCCTGGGATAAAAGCAACATTGGTACCTGGAAAAAAGTTCCCAGCTCTTTTCTATTGGCTATGAATGAATAATATACTGCTGGTCAAACTAACCAGCTGCCTAAGATCACTAACTTCTCCCTCCACACAATTCATAATTTTATCCACCTCAGTCTTATTCTACTCCACCCCCTTGTTTTTGCTGTTGAAAAGCCCCAAATGCTCTAACTTTTCCACAGTGGGCAGGTGCTCCAGCCTCTTGGAGCATCTCTACACCAGCCTAAAATCCTGCATTTAAAATAGGGCATTCTGCTTCCGTTTTAAATGCAGGTTCACAACGACACCCTTTTTCACCCACTTCCTTTCCCACTCCTTCTCCCTGTATCTGAGTCTTCCATTATCTTTCATTGATCTCACTCCTCTTCTTGCCTCTTTAACTCTTTCCATGGAGGGACCTCAAGCAGAACACAACAGGGTGATTTGATAGCTCGTTATCTGTGATCTATTTAAAAATGGAACAAAGGGCATTTCATAGAATCATAGAATAGTAGGGTTGGAAGGGGCCTATAAGATCATTGCGTCCAACCCCCAATTTAGTGCAGGAGACGCCTTGGAGGGTCACAGCATCATGTAAAGAGCTAGCAGACTTCCATGAAGGAGCAATCTCAAATCGCAGGATAAACGCTCCGTGTGAAGAAAGCCTTGATCTGTTTTGGTTGCCCTTTTCTGTCCCTTTCCTCGGTTCTATGATAGCCTTTTTTTGATGAGGCCAGAACTGTGCACTGCACAAGTGACAGTATTTCTCTAATGCACAAGACTTGCTGTGATAGAGAATACAAGAGGATAGTGATGGGGAAGGTTACGCAAGCCTGGCACAAGACGTTTGATGCCTGGGGCAGAAAATTCAAATGGGCCATGTGCCCATGTTCTTCCACAGCTCAAGTCCATTTCAGTGAGGTTGGCACAGAATATGTTCTGGTGGATTGAGCAAGTGCCCCACGGGGCAAATCTATCTGTCTGTCTCCCATTCTCCACCCAAAATCCACCTTGGAGGAAGCCGTTTAGCCTTATCTCATGTTGGAGGTGACTCTGGATATACCATCAAGCATAGGTCATTAATCTTGAGCATGTCCAAAATATCTTCTCCATCTGCTTTTTGAAAGTTATGTCACCTATGCCAGCCTATCGCACTCTGGTGTGTTGCAGATGTGTTGGACTACAACATCCGCCATCCCCAGCCATTGGGCATGCTGGCTGGGAATTATGGAAGTTGTAGTCCAACATGTCTGGAGAGCACCAGGTGTGGGAAGGCTAACCTATCCTATTGCCCACAGACATCTAGCACAGTGATTGGTTTTTGACCACTGCGTTCCCATACCTGGGCAATGTAGTTCTCCTATTACCTCTTCCTTTTAGGGTCGCTCTGACTATTTCATGGGACGGAGCTTGTGTACTCCAAGCGTGTACCTGGATCTTGATTCACGAAGACTGCCCCGTCTCCGCAGGCATTCGATCACCAGGGAACAGAAGGATGCTGGTCAACTCCTGGCTGCTTTTGAGCTTCTCTTGGACAAGAAGGTAAAAAAATAAAATAAAAAGCAGGCTTTATTCCAGGGTTCTGAGGGCCCCAGATGACCTCAGACACCTCAGCAGCACACAGCAAAGGCACCTCTAGCACTGAGCCGGTTTAACTATCTACCCTTCTTCCCAAGGAATCCTGGGAATTGTATTTCTGTGCAGGGGGGAAGGTCCTAGAAAGTTCTACCAGGGAATTCTCAGCGACCTTGCCAAACTACAATTCCCAGGATTCTTTGGGATGCCAATACATTTGTACCTCAGAATCAAATAGGGCCTCAAAATTTCTTCATGGCATCAGCTGTGGAATACTAGCAGAAAAGTGACAAAAGGGGTTGTAGACCAGCCAGTATTTTCCTGAAACTAACCAAGAGCCCCTGTCTGAAAAGCCAGTAAGCTCAAGCTTCGCCATATGCAGGCTCCACCCCTAACCCACAAAGTTCCAGACTAGTGCCACCCAGCCCTTGTGTCAGCAGCTGGCATGGGGGGCAAAGGCCGGGCCCCAGGCCCAGTGCTATGAAGAGAAGCAGCACTGGGGCAGGCAGCTGCAGCCTCCACCATCGGCACTAGCCCCAGTGCCTCTCGGCTCTGCCCCGCAGGTATGCGGCAGTGGGGCCAAGAGGCGTTCTGGGAAGTCAAGATGGCGGTGCCTGCCGCTGCCAGTGGGGCTGGTGGCTCCCATGTCAGTGGGGCAGTGAATCCGCTCTGGATTTCAGTCGGAACCAGTCCGAACTCTAAAGGAGCTCTCCAAAGTGCTGAACCCTATCCCCAAAAATGGGTTCAGCACCTTGAGTAGCTCCTTTAGAGTTCTGACTGAAACCCAGGGCAGGCTTACTGCCCTGCTGACCTAGAAGGCACCAACCTCCCCTGGTTGCCACAGCTGCTTCATCCAGCCCTTCCCTTCTCCGCCCTGGGCTGAGTGCTGGCACCAGGGGAGGCTGGTGGCTCTGATTTCGGTGAGGCTGTGAATCCATTCTGGATTTTGTTCAGAACCAGCCAGAACTCTAAAGGAGCTATCCCAGGCGCTGGAACCCATCACTGCTGCTGCCCATCCCTGTCCAAAGAGATCTGTGGTCTGATTCAGTATAAGGCTGCTTCCTGTGTTCGTATTGGTTCAGGAGAGGCTGTAGCTCAGTGCTGAAGCACCTGCTTTGTAGGCAGAAAGTCTCAGGTTCAGTCCCTGGCATCTCCAGACCAGGCTGGGAAAGAAGACCCCCCTGTCTAGTCAGTACTGAGCTAGATAGATGGATGGCATGACTCAGGCTAGGCATCTTCCTATCTTCTAAATGTGCAGCTACTATCGCCTTTGGGCATAATCCATCGGTGTAAAGTTACCTACTACTGCTACCATGCTCTCCCTTTGAGCTGTGGGTCCTCCTGGGCTCTCACACAGGTCCCATTCATTTCAGTGGGGCTCGTACAGGAGAATCTCCCAGTGTATTGTGTCCTGAGTGACTTTACCGTCTTTGTTTCCTAACAAACACAACATTTTCAAAACCTGGAGACAGATGATACTTTTGTGATGTTGTTTTCAGAGAGGAGACAATCATTTGAAAGAGGGATCACTGTTCATCTACTCATCCTACTTGTATCTCTGGCCAAACAGGTTTTGCAGGGTTTTGTGTGGTTTCCAAAACCTACACAGTCTGTTTGATCAGAGATGTGGAAAGTTTTACACACCATGGAAAGCAAAACCTCTTTCAACTTCAAGCCACTTTCAAATCTTTTAAAACAGGGCGGGGAACCTCAGTGCCTTGGGCCCAAAATTGGTCTTCAGGAGGTCTCAGCCCGGCCCCCTGGACAGCCACATACCCTTTCCCTGTGTCCACCCCCTTTCCCCCAACTGCCAAGAGTTTGGTGGTGTCCTGGCTTTTGCACAGTTTTTCCCCATTCTAAAAGGTTAAAATGCCTCTCCTGTACTGCTGCTGGCAGTAAGAGCATTAAGCTACAATATGCTGGAGTATTTTTTGGAGTATTTTTGGAGTATTTGGAGTATTTGGAGTATTTTTTGTTTTGGCCCCACCCTGTCTGTGTTTGGCACCGTCTTTTACTTTTGATCCCGCTTGCCACTGGAATGTAACTCCGGAGCTTCTCTGAAGCTGAATTTGTCCCCTCGGGCTACGAGAGTTTCCCCACCCTTGTTTTAAAAGCAATTGTCCCTCTCCAGCGTGAAGGCCCAGAGCAAAACCGCACTCATGAATGCCTGCAAAAAAAGGGGCCTCATTTCAGCAGCATTCTCCCCCTACTCCCTACAGGATGGATCTTTGGGGAAACATCCACCACCTGCTTGGATTAATGGGATTTACACGATCCCTAAGGGAATCCGGCCCATCTTGAAGCTAATGGCCGTTGAGGTGAGCACAAAAGCCTATGAACACTTGGTTAAAACAAAACAGGACAGCAGAGAGCTACAAAAGGATCTCTCCAAATGGATGGAATGGGCATTAAAATGGCAAATGCAAGCAACCTGGATGGCTTTAAAAGGGGGTGAGCCAAATTCAGGGAGGAGAAGGCTGTCCATGGCTACTAGTCCTGATGGCTATGTGCTTCCTCCAGGATCAGAGGCAGTGAGCCTCTCAATACCAGTTTCTGGGGAACTTGAGCAAAAGGGTGTTATTGCCGTCATGTTCTGCTTGTGGCCTTCCCACAGGCAGGGTGGCATCAAGGGTGAAAGCACAAGGTCTCAAGTTAAACATAGGACCATTTGTGTCTTGAAAGTTCAGCCGGGTGTGGTGACATCCGATCCAATACAATTATATGCAAGAAACTCAATGTAACAAGAATAGACACAGCAGCGCTGCAAACGCCGAGCCTCAAATGATAATATGCAATTAGCTGCTTTCTGGAATGCGAAATGGTGTGACGTGTACCAAGCCCAAATGAGTGCAGGTCAAGAATGCATCACTTTAACAAATAATATAATGACAGTAAACATAAGTGATCTATGACTGCCATGCAAGTATAATTACAATTCAAAAATGTCTCTTGATGATCATGGTTAATATGCTCATACAAGAATGGATTCAGTTCATAAATATCATTTCTCAGTCAGTGATAACAATATTGAGCAATAGTAAGTTATCTGATGACAACTCCAGAAATTAATGCTGTTTCTGTGCTTCATCAGAAGAATGAAACTGTTGTTTATGTGTAATCAGTAAGTAGCCAGACTGTATTCTCCTCAAACTACACACCCAGTTCCGAAGAAACAAGATAGGGAGTGGGCATGCTCGGGCGCCAGCCAAGGGCCCTCTCCCCAGCAGGGGCCCACTGACCAGGGCCCCCTGGAGTTGCTCTTCCTCTTCACCATTGCAACCTCCTTTTGCTCTGGCCCAGACAACGGTGCTTGTGCGAAGGAAAGAGGAGCAGTAGATGTCATGGCCTAGTTGCTCCCTGGCTCTCTGTCAAGCCAGCAAGTGGTAGCAATGATGAGAAAGAGGACGAGGAGCAAGAGCAGCTGGTGATGATGGTGGGGAGAAGGGAGAGTCCCTGGGGGGGGAGGGGGAGGGAGGGGGGCCCCACTGAGGATATCTTGCCCAAGGGGTCTACAACACCTGGAGCCGGCACTGCCATGGGCATCTGATTGGCAACTGTGCAAACAGAGCGGTGGACCAGATTGCTCTGATCCAGCACGGTACTTGGTATGATCATTCCCCCAGGAGCCAACACACAAGCAAAGGGATCTTTAATCCACTCTTCTGCATTGTGAACAGCAAGAGGGGCTTTGATAGGGAGCGTCTCAGCTTCTATGCGGAAGTCACCAGCTAAGATTCACGACCAGACACCTTTGCCAAAGCCTCCGGAACTGCTTATGTTGAGGGGAGTGGATGCTGAAAGCGCCCTTCACCCAGGATGGGGAGGAGGGGCAGACGGTTAAAAAAAACCCTCTATAGCCACCTGTTGCCTGATCCAATGGACTGCAGTACACCTCTTAGCCGTCACTAGGGCGGTGCTCCCTCCCCTTGTGAGCTGCCCTGGTGGTGCAGAGAGCTAGGGCCAACCTAGGGCCAACCTAGATGTGACTTTACTTGCAATTAAGGTGCATGTTCTTTTGTATGAAATGCAATTGGTGTGCATGTTTTTGTTGCGTAAGTGGCAGCTGTAGGGGAGCCTGAGCACCTTGGGATGGTGGTGGAGAGGAGACATTTAACTCTTTCTCTCCCTGCCATGGTCCAACAAAAGTTGCCTCTCAGTACCTATTTACACATCAAAGGGAATCCTCCATTGAAATGCAGCTTCAGAGAGGTGATTTTAGTGGCAGAGAGAGAATTAAACTCATACACCCATGCACAGAGTCCTGAGACTGTTCAGGCTTGCTGAAAGCTCCTATTTCCGTAACACCAAAAATCACAGGCACGTTAATGGCATTCATGCAATTTAAAGTTGCCTCTAGGGATGGACAGACCCATCTCTGTTTGGGGCACCTCAACGAGCTGCCCCCCCCCCCGTTCATGTGGCCTGGACCTGCTTGGTGAGCGTCCCTGCTCGCCCCGCCACCCAAGCCACCCCTCTTCTCTGCACCATGGACTCCAGCAGTCAAGCCCTTGTGCTTAACTGCCAGAGTCCTCAGCACGGCGCACCCCTCAAGTGCTCTAGCCCTGTCCTCCTCCCAAGGAGGCCAGGGCTAGAGCACTGGGGTGCCGCCGAGGCCCCTCCTGCTCACACCGGTTGTCAAGGGCTTCCTTCACAGCCTGCGGAGGCTGGACACTCGCCAAGCTCTGGGGCACTTGGCGTCCAGGTCTGTCAGCGCCCCATGGCTTGGCAAGCGGGGTCCAGGAAGCCAGACAGGGGGGATTCAATTGGACTGCACCCCCTCCTCAGACTTCTGCTCCATCCCTATACAGCCGCCATTTATGCAATATTACTTTTACAGAGAAACCTGAGCTGCCATTTTTACACAACATGGCAGCTCGCTAAGGGGATGGGTGGCCCCTCGCCAGGCACTCACCGAGCTGTCCAGGGGCTCACATGGTCAGCAGGTGGCAATGGCAGCTTGGCGAGCACCCGGGAACCATGGATGAAGGTGGGTCCATCCGTCCCTAATGGGGCTTTAAAATGCCATTCAGAAAAAATGCCATACTTTCTTCTTTAGGAGAAAACCCGGTGATAATGGTTACAAATCATGGGAGAGGCCCTGGAGGATAACTACATCGTGTAAAGGACTCACAAACTAGGAGTGAGCAATCATGAGCGCACAATAAAAGCCTTGCATAGAAATACTCCTAGTCCAGCATTCTGCTCCTACAGTGCCTTGCCCCAGTGAGAAGCCCACAAGGAGGATAGGAGTGCAATAGTACACTTCGGCACTGCTGCCGTAATCCCTGTTCAAGCCTGCAGGAGCCTTGCCTCAAGAGGCGCTTAGTACACATCGGTATGGAAAGTGGGGAAGGGGTGAGTGCTAGGTCAACACAGAACTAAAGGAAGGACATGAGCAACGTCTGCCAAATAAAAGTGTACATTTCAGCTCTCCCCCCGCACCCTTCTCTCCACACCCTGGGCTGGCTTTTCTTAATATTCATTACGACCTCCCCACAGATACTGGCTTGGGGCCTCCGGGACATGAAGAACTACAACCTGCTGGTCATTAACAATCCCAGTCTCATTATAGAGTGCGGAGGGGAATCTATTCAAACGCCAACCATCAAGAACTTCCAGGAGAACCCCAATTTTCCAATTAGCATCTACCTCATGAAAGTGGTAAGCAGTCCTCTTGGAGCAGAGACAATGCACACAGCATGGGTCTTGAGATCGGAGCTGAAATGAAACTCCACCCAGCCGCAAAGGAAATTCTCCAACATTTCAGTTTTCGCTAATCAAATGTTTCTTTGTGTTTGTGATTGTTTAGTCATTTTGTATTATACTAATTTAAATAACCAGAGTTCCCCATTACATCTAAATGCAGGGAACGCTGGTTACTTTAAACTTTGGTTAGTGAACAAGCCAGGATCATAAGCAATGGTTTGATGCCTATTTGTACAAACCATCACTGAAAGTAACCATATCAGCAATGTAGAAGCAGTTGTAAAAATGGAATGGTAGGGAGGCGGGGTGGGGTGGGGAATGTTAGTTGTTTGCGTCACAACTGAAGTTACACATGGCTCTCTAAAGGGGACCCTGCAAGGCCATTAAGTCCCGGGTTTAGCTGCACCACTGTCCCCAGTCATTTGCTTCCTGGAAAGGTTCATACAAGCCATCTTGATCTCCCTTAGTACCTACCAGTGGATGAAGATTATGCACCTCCCATTGAACTTAAGGTGATAGATCACAGAGAGTTTGGATACAAACCAGTGGTGGGCCATGCAACCGTGAGATCCATGAAGCAGTACTACTGTGACCCATGGGAAGAAAGGAAGGCCCATAATCTACCTGCCAGAGGTACCTGCCACTACCTTAATAAATCTCTGTCTGGCTCAGGGTGGAGGATTTCATCAATAAAAGAGCGCTATTAGGGCTGAACTAGATGCCTGGCTCCTGACATGGGCTTCACCTTTTTCTCACCAGCCATTTTCCCCCTGCAAACCTCTTCCCCCTCCTCCTACCACCTGCTTTTCCTTGTGACACAGAAAACATGGGTCAGGAAACTAGCCTGCCCACTCCCAATCTCTCTCTCTCTCTCTTGGTTGTTGCAAGGAGGACAGAATGAGGATAGCCTCATGCAGCAGAGGCTGGAGGCTCCGATGTCAGTGGGACAATGAATCCACTCCTGGTTGCAGTCAGAACTCTAAAGGAAGCACCTTGGATAGCTCCTTTGGAGTTCTGAATGAAACCCGGAGCAGATTCACCATCACACTGACATTGGAGCCACCTGCCTCCACTGGTCTCATGTGGGCCCTCAGTGTTGGAAGGGGCCTCAACGGCCACCTGCTCCAACCTCCTGCTGATGCAGGAACACCACTACTACAGCATCCCCGATCGATGGCCATCCAGTCTCTGCTGAAAAACCTGCCACACCGTTGAAAAACTTTCCACTGTCTAACAGCTGGATTCTCAGGACGTTCTCCCTAACATTTAGTTGAAATCCTTTTTCTTGCAATTTGAACTCATTGATTTAGCTCCTACAGTCTGGAGCAGGGTTTCCCAACTTTTCTGGGTTGGTAGGCACATCTGGAATTTTGAGAGAGTGTCATGGGCACTCTTGTAAAATGGCTGCCATGGTGTGAGAAACACGAGAAACACACTCATTTCTCAGAAGGCAACTTGGTGCGACTAAAAGAGAAGGCCAAGAACTTTAATTACAAAGCAAAGGTGGGGTCTGAGCTGCAGAACAACCCAAATAAAGTTGGTACTGGAGGGCACCATTTTGCTTTGCAGTATGCAACTATCCCAGTTAAATTTTAAAACTAATTTTAAAATATCTTAAGAAATCAAACAAAAATCGATCAGAGGGAGCAAAGAGCTTGGCGAGCACTGAAAGAGGTGTCTGTGCGCACATTGGTCCCAACGGGCACCATGTTGGAGAGCCCGACTCTGGAGCAACAGGAAAAATGTTTGGAGATGTCCATCACATCGCCCCTTTGGGGCGCAATCCTATGCACATTTAGACAGGAAAGAGTCCTACAACTCCCAGCATGCCTGAGCCAGCATGGCTGGCTGGGGCATGCTGGGAGTTGCAGGACTCTTTTCTGCCCAAACGTGCATAGGATTGCGCCCTTGATCATCTCTTCGCCAGGCTGAGCATGGCCAGTTCCTTCAACCTCTCCGCATAGATGTTGGTGTCCAGGCCAAGTTCCTGGGCAGAAGGGCAGGATCCAAAGTCGCCTTTTGGGTTACTTGTGCATCTGGGCTGTGGATTCCTCAAGCATGCTGTGATATCGGATCTTGCATGCCCAACTAAATGGCCCGGGAGCACCTGTTGCTCTCATAGCAGAAGTGAGGGGAAGTGTGAATCTGTTTGGTACATAGGCGGGAGACTTGCAGAAGTCCTTTTCTGAGCTTTCCAAAGGACGAGCCGGAGATAATTAACTAAATGTTCTCTATCTGCTAAAAAATATTCATCAGAAGCAATGTGGAGGATATTGTTCCTGCTGTTTTCTAACATCAGCCCTTTTGAGGTTTGCGATTAATTCTGTTTGAGGCTTGCTATTAATTTTTTCGATGTTTCGCTTCCTCAAACAGCCATTTCCAAGGTGAAGGTAAAAGGGGTAAGTATTGCTACAGCTTGGAGTCGTCTCCCCTTGTCTTAACAATATTTTATCTTCCTTCCTTCCTTCCTTCCTTCCTTCCTTCTGAAAGTAGGGTAGCCATGTGTCCTATTTTACAGAGGACAGATCTCCATTAGTGTAGGGCTGTCCGATAACAATCCTCTACATTGGACGTGTCCTCTGTTTGCAGCATTGCCCATCTAAGTCCGGTTTAAAGACAAGGACCCCAAGAAGGGAGAGCAACAGGGGCCTTGTAGTTGCACATCAATATTTAGCACCTGGACCGCAGACTGATCACAGCCTCCCCTACATGGTGAAATGGGTTATATTACTGTTTAAATCAGGGATGTTAAACCAGTTTCTGCCTGAGGGCTGAATTTCATTTCAGAGAAGCTCTCAGGGGCCACGTTCCAGTGGTGGGCCAAAGGCAAAGGGGGTGGGGCCAAAAGAGCAGCATATTTTAGCATGGGGGGGCAAACTACACAAAAGCCAGGAAACCACCAATGATCGGTGGTCAGGGTGAAGGAATGTGGCTGTCTGGAGAACCCAGAGGGTTGGATTGGGACCCCTGGCAGGCAGGCAAGCAGGCTTTGGCTCCCGTGCCGGAGTTTCTGCATCCCTGATTTCAATTTTACCAATTTTTTCTAAATGTGCATCTCTCTATATAAATTAGCACATACAAATTGTATGCAAAACTGTGTCCTCTTTTGTCTTTTTTGGTGCTGCGTATGTGGCATCCTATGTGGAAGTGGCCATAGCTAAAAGCATCTCGGCTAGCAGGGCTGGGGAAAGACCTCTGCCTAAGGCTTGGAGTCTTCCCAGAATAGACAAGAGTATCCTAAATGGACTCATGATCTGGTGAATCCTGTGGTCCTCAAACATTGTTTTGTGTAACAAATATGTACATGGTTGTCATAGCCTATGTCATATAAGCAGAGGCAGGGATCTTGAAGCAAAGACTGTAGAGAACTTCCTACACAGGGCATGCAAGAGATCCTCCTTATGGGATCCCAGTGTTTGGCCATACACAGCACAGTGCCCCATGGAGAGAATGAGCCCTTATGACCCCAACATACTTCTAGGCCAGTGGTTTTCCAACTTCCTGCCTTCTGTATCAATATGTCTTCCATATCTCCAAAATTCTGAAAATGTTATTGGCCTCAAAAATCTTGCAAGGGTGTTCTTAACCACAGTTCATAGAGCTGTTGGCTTAACCATAACCCTGTGTAAAGTAAGAGTTTGAGCCCCTTGAAAGCACCTCAAACTCCCCTACCATGGATTGGCAGCAGTAGTCAAGCTGAACTCCAGGGAAGCATGTTTACTGAGTGCCATGTCCATGTCTCGTGGATCCTGCACCATCCTGCTCAGTTCTCATTCTGCCACCACAACAGCTGCATTGAGGAGAACTTTCTCTCGGTCTTTCGTCCAAGCAAGCCAGGCCTCACATTGCCAGACACTCCTGTTTTTATTCTTCCTTACCTCTGTTTCCTTTTCTTTCTTGCTGACTTCTGTCATTTGGTTTTGCATGCTGTGGCACAGGGGCCATCTTGTAAGAAGTGCAGTGGATAGATAGCAGAAGGCAAGCAGTCTTCCAGGGAAGCTGGGTTTCCCATACCAATTGAGGAACCACATAAGCTTCTGAGAAACCCCAGGGTTGCCAGAAGGGCCAAAATAATTTGTTGGCTATTGGATTTGTAGAATTTCCTGGTTGAAATTCATTCTGCTGCTTCTTGTAGGGATTGAGAAAAGCTATCTACAAGCCATGGCTGTGGAAGAAGCGAAAAGAAGAGAAGGTAGGTCATGATGTCAGGGTTAATGCTGCTATATGCTTATGGATCAGGAAGATCCCAAGCCTTTGCAGTGCCCCCAAGATTTGCAATCTGATCTCCCCCCCAAAAAAACTAAAGCAACAAGGAGCCTTGAGGCATCTTTACAGACTAACAAACACATTGTAGCATATATATTCTGTCATTTGGTGCAATCCTAAATTATGACAGGTGCCTGCCAATTTCAAGGTACCATGGGGCTCTCGGTCATTTTTGTTGCAGTGCCCACCTGTTCCCTTAAAAAAAAAAAAGAGAGACTTATGAGGTTTCTTGTGCATGAATCCACTGGATACTGTTATGTGTGTGTGTTTTCTTTTGAAATTAAGGATAGATTAGATGGATGGATGGATGGATGGATGATAGATAGATAGATAGATAGATAGATAGATAGATAGATAGATAGATAGATAGATAGATACTAGGGCATAGTCTGAAGACAGTTTAAGCAGCCACCTTGCAATAACATACATAGAGGTGCTGATGACTGATTATTTATAAAACACCTACAATTGCTAGGTGCTGTACAAAACTTAGGTTTTTTTAAAGCTTTAAAAAATTGCAACTATAAAAGAAAAACAACAACAAAAGAGAAATGTCCATTCACAACAACATTAGTAAAAAATCAAAACTCATATCTTAAATCTATACATTAAAGTAGACATACAAGACCGCATAGGGTTCCTCCCACAGTTTCTACAGTTAGAAATGTGTGGCGTATAATGTTATATCAATTACACTGTGATCATTTTCTCATGCTAAATTGACTTTATGGGGCAATCCAGATCTAAAAATTGGTAAGAAAATATTTTTGTGTCATGCATGGACAGATAAGGAGGTTTTTACTTTGGATCAACTGGTGGGTGTTGATGGTGAGTTCTTGTTGTTTTCTATTCTGTGTGCCAAATATGACTTGTCAGCTATGGCTGCATGGCTGTACTTGCAAATGAAGCATTTGTTAGTATCTACATTTGACCAGCCACTTTTGCAGCATCAGAGCCTCCATCATTATTGGAAGCACTTATTGAGGCTAGTCTGCAAAGCGACCCACAGTCCATGTCCATAAATACTTCTTATTGATGAATAAATAGGATAGACAGGGTTTTAAGCAGGAATGGAATAGGGAATTGGATTGTCCCATTCTGCCTAATCAGTGGATTACCATTTTGGCATCTATACTTGTTGCATCTATGGATCTTAGGCTGCATCTTATTCAGCAAAACCTTTTGTTTCGTATGTGTTGGACACCGCAACATCTCTTTAATAAGGGATTGTCTAGTTCAGCTAATTGCTGGCAGTGCTATGCAGCGAATGCTTCTTTAAACATATGTTTTGACAATATCTAGTAGTTGCTTCTTTTTGAGAGGAGGTTATTATATGGATACATTTTGCACTGGAAAAGTCTTTCATGTTCAGTGATATACACACTCTTTTAAATGAGTTACTTGATTCATGAAAATTAATGAATGGTCAGCATAAATGGATTCTCTGTACCCTTTTGACAGCTAAAAGACTGATATTAGAATATTGGAAGGATAAACGCTCACCTCCTATAATGCAACAGCTTGAGGACATTACAACGCTATCAACATTTGAACAAGTGGCGTATAGACACCACCTTCAAGTGGATATTTACTTTGGATATCTGGGCTGCTTTTGTTGAAACATGTGTATAATCAGTAGCGTAGTGGCAAATTCAGAAGTGCAGGGTCCCTTCATGACAGTCACAGCAACGCCCCCTTCTAAGATTATACAACCTTGTAAGATATACAGCCTTCAACTGGGATCCAAAAACAGTGCAGCTGAGAGTAAGGCTGGGGTATTTCAATTGGATGTCTGAGAAAAAATGCAGGGGTGTTAAAATCTTTTTCACTGGCTCACTCACGAACATTTTAGGTTTTCAAAATATGATGCTCTATGGAAGCTTCACCCTCTCAGCTCAGCCCTCCTGGAGAGATCCCTTCTCATTTAAACAGCCCCCTTGCATACTCCCTTAGCGCCCCAACATTACCCATTAGCCTTCTCTAAGCTCCATTATCTTTTCCCTCCCCCAACAGAAACATCCACACATCCAGCTGGATTGAACTACACACACACACACACACACACACACACCTTTCTCTTCTCCCCCCAACTTATTTTTTTCTGTTTCCCTTCCTTCCACTGGGGTTTGTTTGCATTTGGCAATTCCGCTTAGTGTAGAAAGTATTGTTCAAGAATTAACAATGCAATCTAATGTGTGTTTATTTTGAATTAAATTTACAGAGATCTTGGGAAGGCAGCTAAGGCTGCAGTCCTAGGCACACTTACCTGGGAGCCCAATTGGCAATTGAACATAGTGGGACTGACTTCTGAGTAAACATGCATAGGATTGTGTGATAAATCCTAAAAACTGCTACAAACCAACTATGAATATTAATAATTCAGTAGCTAAAAAAGACATCATCTTGCTTCTCATTTGCACCATCCATCTGCCTCCATCTTTTTAATGATCATCAAGATGTGAAATAAACTTTTCCATAACATTTCTCCACCCCCACCCCCCACTGTAAAGCACAAAACGGCACCAATCCTAAACACACTTACTGAGGGAGCTCTGTTCTCCTTTCCTGCCCTGGGATTGTGGAAGTGGGATAGGATGCTGCTCTAGCTGGCTCTGGTGCTGGTACTAGGGTATAGTTTGGAGAACTGCCAAGAACAAATTTAAGCATCAGGAGTTTTAAGGGTGATGCAGTAATGACCCCACCACCAGCACCACCACCACCATAAACAAAACTCAGTTAAGGGTATGTAAATCAGCTTTATATGTGTTTTTAAATAAAAGGTACAAAACAATGGGAGCATATTTTCAAGAGGGGGACAAGGGTCTAGGCCATTCACATCTCCACACCCTTACTTCCTAAAGGCACATTATGTCTAAATGGTGGGAGGAAAAAAGAGAACATAATGATGATGGTGATGGTGATGGTGATTATAATAGCTTGTATAATCAAAAATTAAGTTTCAAACAGCTATGTAACTTTAGATTACAAATTAACTTTAACTTTAAATTTAGATTGTAAGCTCCTAGGGCAGAGAGACCTGACGTTTTTGCTTATGATTCTCTGAAAAGTACCACATATGTTGTAAAAACCAATGTCTGTGCATCTTCTGGAAGCAGCCGAAGACATGTTTTATTCAAACTGTCTTTTGGTGACCAGCAACAGGGAAAGATAAAGTAGATTGATTAGCATATTGTTACCAGCCCTGAGCCTTTGGGATAAAGTAGACTATACATCCAATCAATTAATTAAATAAATAATACATCAGATATGGACAACAATGTTGATGTATTTTTTTTTCTAACTCAGATAAAATAGTAACCCTATCATATGGATAGAATAAAACCTCATGGCCATGGGGCTTACTCTCCAGTATGGGGGCTTACTCTCAAGCAAGCCCAAAGCAAATATATGGAGGAAATGACTGTGTGTGTGTGTGTGTGTGTGTGTGTAGAGGGAGAACAAGAGAAAAGCTGCTTTTATTAACAAATTTATTTAAAGACCATCAGGATTGCTGGTAAAGTGCACTTTAGGACCTCACCCTCTGCTGGAACAGCCAAGAAGAAACACAGAAGACTGCAGCCTTCCCCAACCTGATGCCCTCTAGATTTGCTGGACAACAACTCCCATCAGCTCCAGGCAGCATCTTGGCTATGCTGGCTGGGAGGGAGGATGTTAGGATTTGCAGTCCAACACATCTGGAGGGTTGGGAAAGGCTGGGTGAGAGATGCGATGGAGAAATTCTGCAGCCCCTGCCCAGAGCTGTGTGGAGGCAGGCAAGGCAGGCGCTGCATCGGGGCTCCCAATATCCACATGCATGTCTCCTCAGAAGTAAGCATACAAATTTCAATGGGGTTTATTCCCAGGTATTTCTTATCATTTTAATTTAATTTTTAAAATTTCTTTTTATTTATTTTTCACTCACATAGACTTCCTCTTTCTTCCCTCTGCCCTCCCCACACCCCGACCCCACACCCCGCTGCCTTTTTTGGCTGCCACTGCCACCACTCAACAGACTGACTGGGCTGACCTATCTGAGTCTGATGTTGGCCAGCGTGTTCTCAGGCGCAGGGCTGCTGGGCTGTCATGGCCCCGCGACTGGCTGGGCTTGTTGGGGGCACGGAATTGACGATCAGGATCAGTGTCTCCAGCAAGCAACTTAGCCTGGCCTTGTTGTTGTTGTTCAGTCATTCAGTCATGTCCGACTCTTCGTGACCCCATGGACCATAGCACGCCAGGCCTTCCTGTCCTGCGCTGTCTCCCAGAGCGTGCTCAAGTTCATATTCATTGCATCGGTGATGCTATCTAGCCATCTCATCCTCTGCCGTCCCCTTCTCCTTTTGCCTTCAGTCTTTCCCAGCATCAGGGTCTTTTCCAGAGAGTTTTCTCTTCGCATTAGGTGGCCAAAATACTGGAGCTTCAGCTTCAGTATCTGTCCTTCCAATGAGCACTCAGGGTTGATTTCCTTTAGGATTGACTGATTGGACCTCCTTGCAGACCAGGGGACTTGTAAGAGTCTTCTCCAGCACCACAGTTCGAAAGCATCAATTCTTCGGCGCTCAGCCTTCCTTATAGTCCAGCTCTCACAGCCATACATTACTACTGGGAAAACCATAGCTTTGATTAGACGGACCTTTGTCGGCAAGGTGATGTCTCTGCTTCTTACTATGCTGTCTAGGTTTGCCATAGCTTTCCTCCCAAGGAGCAAGCGTCTTTTAATTTCATGGCTACAGTCACCGTCTGTGGTGATCTTGGAGCCCAAGAAAGTAAAATCGGTCACTGCTTCTATTTCTTCCCCTTCTATATGCCAGGAAGTGATGGGGCCAGATGCCATGATCTTCGTTTTTTTAATGTTGAGTTTCAAACCAGCTTTTGCACTCTCCTCTTTCACCCTCAACAAGAGGCTCTTGAGATCCTCTTCGCTTTCTGCCATTAGGGTGGTATCGTCTGCATATCAGAGGTTGTTGATAATTCTCCCAGCAATCTTAATTCCGACCTCTGGTTCATCCAACCCAGCATTTCTCATGATGTACTCTGCATATAAGTTAAATAAGCAGGGTGACAATATGCAGCCTTGTCGTACTCCTTTCCCAATTTTGAACCACTCAGTTGTTCCATGTCTGGTTCTTACTGTTGCTTCTTGACCCTCGTACAGGTTTCTCAGGAGACAGGTAAGGTGGTCTGGTACTCCCATCACTTTAAGAATTTGCCACAGTTTGTTGTGATCCACACAATCAAAGGCTTTAGTGTAGTCAATGAAGCAGAAATAGACGTTTTTCTGGAATTCTCTTGCTTTCTCCATGATGCAGCAAATGTTGGCGATTTGATCTCTAGTTCCTCTGCCTCTTCGAAACCCCGCTTGTACTTCCAGTAGTTCTCGGTTTGCATACTGCTGAAGCCTAGCTTGTAGGATTTTGAGCATCACCTTGCTGGCATGTGAAATGAGCACAATTGTGCGGTAATTTGAACACTAATTGGCGTTGCCCTTCTTTGGAATTGGAATGTAAACTGACCTTTCCAGTCTTGCGGCCATTGTTGAGCGTTCCAAATTTGTTGGCATATTGAATGCAGCACTTTAACAGCATCATCTTTTAGGATTTTAAATAGCTCGGCTGGAATACTGTCATCTCCGCTAGCTTTGTTGTTACTAATGCTTCCTAAGGCCCACTTGACTTCACTCTCGAGGATGTCCGGCTCAAGTTCAGTGACTGCACTATCATGGCTATCAGGGACATTAAGATCTTTCCTGTATAGTTCTTCTGTGTATTCTTTCCACCTCTTCTTAATCTCATCTGCTTCTGTTAGGTCCCTGCCTTCTTTGTCCTTTATCATGTCTGTCTTTGCACAAAACGTTCCCTTGAGATCTCCCATTTTCTTGAAGAGATCTCTAGTCTTTCCCATTCTGTTGTTTTCCTCGATTTCTTTGCATTGTTCATTTAAGAAGGCCTTCTTGTCTCTCCTTGCTATTCTCTGGAACTCTGCATTCAGTTGGATATATCTTCCCCTTTCTCCCTTGCTTTTCGCTTCCCTTCTTTCCTCAGCTACTTGTAAAGCCTCATCAGACAGCCACTTGGCTTTCTTGCATTTCTTTTTCTTTGGGATGGATTTCGTTGCTGCCTCCTGAACAATGTTACGGACCTCCATCCATAGTTCCTCAGGCACCCTGTCTATCAGGTCTAATCCCTGAAATCTATTCCTCACCTCCACTGTATATTCATAAGGGATATGATTTAGGTCATACCTGAATGGTTTAGTGGTTTTCCTTACATTCTTCAATTTAAGCCGAAATTTTGCAAGAAGCAGCTCATGATCTCAGCCACAGTCAGCTCCAGGTCTTGTTTTGACTGACTGTATAGAGCTTCTCCATCTTGGCTGCAAAGGACATAATCAATCTGATTTCGATATTGACCATCTGGTGATGTCCATGTGTAGAGTCGTCTCTTGTGCTGTTGGAAAAGAGCGTTTGCTATGATCAGCGTGTTCTCTTGGCAAAACTCTATTAGCCTTTGTCCTGCTTCATTTTGTACTCCAAGGCCATGCCTGCCTGTTATCCCGGTGATTTCTTGACTTCCTACTTTAGCATTCCAATCCCCTATGATGAAGAGGACATCTTTTTTTGGTGTTAGTTCTAGAAGGTGTTGTAGGTTTTCATAGAACCGATCAACCTCAGCTTCTTCGGCATCAGTGGTTGGGGCATAGACTTGAATTACTGTGATGTTGAATGGTTTGCCTTGGATTCGTACTGAGATCATTCTATCATTTTTAAGATTGTACCCCAGTACTGCTTTTCCCACTCTTTTGTTGACTATGAGTGCTACTCCATTTCTTCTAAGGGATTCTTGCCCACAATAGTAGATATGATGGTCACCTGAATTAAATTCACCCATGCCTGTCCATTTTAGTTCGCTGATTCCCAAGATGTCGATGTTCAATCTTGCCATCTCATGTTTGACCACCTCCAGCTTACCTTGATTCATTGATCTGACATTCCAGGTTCCTACATAATATTGTTCTTTACAGCATCGGACTTTCTTTTCACCACCAGACACATCCACAGCTGAGTGTCCTTTTGGCTTTGGCCCAGCTGCTTCACTCTTTCTGGCGCTACTTGGAAATTCCCTCTGCTCTTCCCCAGTAGTATATTGGACACCTTCTGACCTGAGGGGCTCATCTTCCGGCGTCATCTCTTTTAGCCTTGTGATATGTTCCATGGGGTTTTCTTGGCAAGAATACTGAAGTGGGTTGCCATTTCCTTCTCCAGTGGACCACATTTTGTCAGAACTCTCCGCCATGACCTGTCTGTCTTGGGTGGCCCTGCACAGCATAGCTTATGGCTTCACTGAGTTACGCAAGCCCCTTCGCCACAACAAGGCAGTGATCCATGAAGGGGTAGCCTGGCCTACGTGCTCCCATCCTCCCCCAAAACTGGATGGCGACGGCACAAGCGCGGCGGGCGGGCGGCTCCTCCATCTCTCCCTGTCAGAGTGAGAGGAGGCGGGCTGCAAGAGAAGGTAAATTAACCCTTTGCCAGGTGAGGCTGCCTTGCCCAGGTAGGCTCTCTGGACAGGGGAGGGAGGAATTTGCTGCTCTTCCTGTCCCATGCTTGGCCCTTCAGGAAGAGTAGCTACTGCAATAGCAGCAACCGCTCTAGGGCTCTTCCAGCTGCCTGCCCTGCTCCACAAGCAAACCAGGGCTGCAGCGCCCCCCCCCCCGCTCCTGCTGCTGCAGCCCTGAATGGGTGGGAAAATCCTGGTGTTGCAGGATGACGAGGGCAGCCCCAGGCACACAGGCACGGAGCAGGGATGGGCAGCAGGGTGGGAAAAGTGTGGCGGCTGCTCAGGGGGTGGAAGGCAGAGAAGCTGAGGGCTGAGGAGGAGGAGGGGGGCACCGAGAGGAGGCTGCAGAGCTCCCCCAGGCTCCCCCTCTCGCCCCCTTTGTCTGGCCAGCTCTGTGAGGTAAATGAGAGGCAGCCGCCAGGTGCCCGCACTCCCTTCCTCTGCTCCCTCCTCCTCCCACAGCGGACTGCGACCCCGCTGGGAGCTGGCTGCAATAAAAGTGCAGGAGCGAAGCCCCGGCGTGACCTGCCAGCACTACACCACTGTGTATAATTGCTAGAGAGTTGTATTTTCATATATATGCATTTCATACGTATTCAATGCATTGGTCATATACAAATTCATGTATGTATATTTTTAATGAATTTAAAAATGTGGACTTGGCCCAAATTTCCTTTTCTCTTTTTAGAAGGTGGAGGATGAGGAAGAGGAGGAAGTCGACTGGTGGAGCAAGTACTATGTGACGATGGGGGACCTGGCAAAGAGCGGAAATTACCTGGAGAGGGGCTTCGATAGTGTGAAGGTGCGTGTATTAGAAGGATGGGAGAACCCAAGCCAGAATGCAGGGTTGGAGCTGCTTGTTTTCTCAGCAAATGCCCATTCCCAGAATCGCAGGGGCGAGGGAGGTATTGCCCTAGAGAAGCAGTGGGAAGGCGATCTGCTTATGCCCTCCTGTTCCCACAGATTTCTTCCCTGCAAATGACTCCCCTTCCCAAGGCTTACTTCTGGTGTTCGAGCCCAGCTGAGAGGAAATGTTATTAAAACCTGCCTCTGGGAGTTGGGGGAAATGTATCTGAAGAGAAGAATTGGTGGGTGGGGGATAGGTCAAGCACACCCTTTCCACCCACCAGTTTCTCCACTGTAGGTGCCCTCTACACCTCCTCTGTGCCTCTTCTGTAACGTGGAGTTGCTTCCTCAGGTGTGGGCCTGAGGCTGGCTGCTGAGATGGCCAGTGATGTCCACAAGGCCATGGTTCCTAGGGAGCAGTGGCTACAGCGCTGAGCATGCGTTTAAGCTGTGGGGAGCACAGCCAGTGTGCTAAGCTAAAGTCTCTGCTGCCTGCTCCTAGGTCTATAACTGTGAGCTGGAGGAAGTGCCGGAATTTCATGGCTTCCAGGATTTCTGCCAGACCTTTCGGCTGTACCGAGGACGAGTGAAAGATGACGACCCCGTGGTGGGGGGTGAATTCAAGGTGAGAGTTGGCTGAAGTGTCTTTGTTTTCTCTTCAGCTACAAAACACCATACTGGAGACTACTTCAGAAACCTACTTCAGCCACTGGTGCAGTTAGGACTGGGCCTTGGGGCCAATGTCCTGGGCCCCCAAGCCCCAGGGCCCCCAAGTGACCACCCAGAGAGCCGCAGGTGATGAGGGCAGCAGAAGCAAACCCCGCTTTGTTTGGTGTGCTATGATTTAAGTGAGTTTAAAATGTAAAACTGCACATGCACAGATATTTTTTTTCAATCTCAGTTGGAAAAGAGTTTTGTTGTTCTAAAATATCTGGAATGTAGAAGCAGTTGGAAAACATGGAATGGGGGTGGCGGGAGGGGGCTTGGAAAGAGCAATCTTAATTGCATGCTTCACAACTGAAATGAGAAACATGGCCATCTAAAGAGGAGGACTTAAAAGACCATTATGTCCAGAGCCTATAATGACGCGACTGCACCACTGACTTCAGCTCTTCTTCAGAAGTGTATTCAATAATTCTGTGGAAATCTGGGTTTCCATCCATTACTTCATTCACTTGACTTGCAAAGGTTTCTTATTTCTTGCAAGGCTTCTATGTCTTCAACATCTTCATAAGAAGCAGGAATTCAGCAGGGGCAGATCACGGCATCTTCAAGCCAGGAGAAAGTGTCACCTGCTGGTTTTTCTGCTCATCATGTGCAGTTGTGTAAAAGCACAGGAGCCTTCCCAGAAAAAAAGTTGGCAACTCTCACAGGGCGCCTAAATAAAACTGCCTTGCTTTGCAGGGCCTTTTCCGGATCTATCCACTGCCAGAAGACCCCAACGTCCCACCCCCTCCACGCCAATTCCAGGAGCTTCCTGAAAATGTCTCGCAGGCATGTCTGGTCCGGGTTTACATCATTCGGGCCTTTAACCTCCAGCCAAAGGACAGAAATGGCCTGGTAACAGCAATAGCATTCCTTTACTTGCCTGTGATTATAGTTTTGTTCTCCGCATCTCCCTGCAGGATAGGAAGTTCCTTTACAGATTAGGGATGTTGGAGAAATCCCATTGGGGGATGGAGTTTGATGAATTTTCCTAGACTTGGCCACCTGGACTTCATTTCAGTTCCCAGTGTGGCACCTGACTCGATCTGTAGTGAGTTCGGTCAGTTCATAGATTTTCCAGGAATTTGCACTTGGGTGGGGGGGAGGTTCTTCAGTTTGCTCAAATTTCTGAGCAATTTGCACAAATTACAGTCAAATTCATGCAAATCACACAAACTATGGCTGAATTTGGGTAATTTGTGCAAATTTGACCTCTATTTGTGCAAATTGCTGAGAAATTTGTGCAAATTGCAGAACCTTCCCCCAAAATGCACAAAACGTTTCCAGCATCCGGGGAACATCCTGCAGCTTGGCTCACAGACACAAAGCGAGTTGTGCATGCCTTGGAACTCTGTCGAGCCAAAAAAGAACCAGATTTACTAGCATCAGACATCCATTTTATAGAGTCAGCTCTTTGACTGGAAGATTTAGACTAAAGAAGACAAATGTCATGCTTGTGTAGCTGCAAAGCATCCTCGCTGTTTTCTGGACAAATGTACCTTTCATTTTGTTGTATATATTGATTGATTGATGAAGAATCCAATAGAAAGACAATCAAATTCATTACACACAAACACACATACAAATTGGCATCCTTTTCTAATTATGTCAAAACCAACATTTTATCCAATCTAATATAACCACAATTATTCCAACACAGCAGAAGTGCAGAACCTCAGGCCTGGGGGTCAAATCCATCCCTCCAGAGTTCTCAGAAAGCCACGCCCCCTTCTCCTGGCCCTACCCCCCCCCCACACACAGATCTTTTGGTGGTGTCCTGGCTTTTGCACAGTTTCCCCCCATTCTTAAAGGTTGAAATGCCTCTCCTAAGCCTTAGTGACTGGCAGTAAGAGCTTTAAGCTAAAATTGGGGGGGGGGGGTGACTCCACACCTGTTGCACTTAGCCCTTCCCACCATTGGAATGTGGCCCCCAAGAGCTTCAGAACGGAACTCGGCCCTTGGGCTGAACATGGTTCTGTAGCCCCCTGTAATTCAGGATAAAAGTATCCCATTTATCTGCAGTATTAATTGTATGCCAATTTCCCACTCTTCTTGAATTCAGTCAGCTTATCCATTTCCGCTATGTCCAAACACTTAATCAGGCCTCTGCATATTGAAGGAGACCCAGCAATCATGAAATATCTAGCCTATAGAATTTAAGCACCAATTAACACATTCATAATCGACCATCCCTATATATAAAGCAGGGGTGCCCAGTGCAGTGCCCACAGGGCCAGGCTGCGCCCACAATGCCAGGCTGGGGTGCCTGCCAAGCTATTTTCACTCCCTATTCCTCGTAGGCTTGGATAGGGAACTAAAAAGCTGCCCTGCCAAAAAACGGCTGGAAGGGGTTGAAGTCCACCCCCCACCAAGGACCCTGGGGGCAACAGTATCCTTGGTTCAGGTGGGCCTCCCCACTACCCTAGTCAATATTTGGCAGGGGAGCTTTTTTGCTCCCTATGCAAGCCTAAGGAGCAATTCCAGAGAGAGAGAAGCCAGAATGAGTAGCGTGCGCACGCGCGTGCACACACACGAGGGGGCACTCCTAACATTTTTGTGATTGTCGCCCCCACCCCATCCCTATACAGTACACAATTTGTGGTGGTAGTGAGGGCACTTTTTCAAAATGGCAAATGTGCTCAGAGGCCCAAAATGGTCGGGGACCCCTGATATAGGCAATGTCAAAATCGATAACATGAAACGATACTAATAGAGGGGATAAGCTTTAATTCCTACCCACAACCTGAGAGATAATACCCAAGATTTGTTGCCAATAATTTTGTGGAAACTGACAGTTCTACCACATATGACAGAGATTTCCAGCCGTCTAAACCTATTTACTGAATATATCCGATTTAATTGCGCTGGTACCATCGAAAAAGCCACTTATACTGTATTTCTCTGAGAGTGAGACGAAAGGAGGTTAATTTATAGACTGAATTATGCTTGAGCATTTGCTTTCTGTGAGTACCACCCCCAAGTCTCTCTCCCACAATGGCTTCAAGTTACGCTTCTGCATAAGCAGGCAAAAAAAAGAACTGCATAAATGCACCTTTTTTCACTCCCAGGTAGAGCTCTGAAAAAAAAAAGCTATTCCAAGTTTGAAACAGGGTTCGCTTTGAACCAAAAAACAGTCAGCTATGGAACATGCTGACAGCACTCAAAATGTCATTGGCACACCTTTCTCATCCTCACCCCTGTTATTGAAGCACTTACAACTATATATCCAATTTTGTTAATAAGGTGAAAGATGAATGTATAAATGTACATTTGCTACTCATTGGAGGCTGGCGGCTCCGATGTCAGCGGGGCAGTGAATCCATTCCAGGTTTTAGTCAGAACCAGTCAGAAAGGAGCTATCCAAGGTGCACCTTACATAGCTCCTTTAGAGTTCTGACTGAAACCTGGAGCGGATTCACTGCCCCACTGACATCGGAGCCACCAGCCTCCACTGTTGCTACTTTAAAAATGATTTTAAGACTCAGGGGTAGAGATCAAACATTTAGCTGAACCAGCATCTGACCTGCCGCTCTGTCATGAGTGAAGCACCCACCATGCTTGCTCTTTCAATGCTAGGCTTCCTGTCATCCTTATAACACTTTTTAAAAATAAGTCTTGTTTCATCATAAAGATTAACAGATTTATTGAGCATTAAAAATGCAGCATTTAATTTGTTAGAATTAAAGTGGCAAAATATTCACTTATGGTTTGAGTTGCAACAGGCTAGCGTGGCTCCCGCTCTGGACTTCATAATGTCCGTCTCTTTACAAATATGTTTGCAAAGATGGAGGAGAGGGACCTGAAGGTCTGTACAGCCCTTTTTTACAGGCCTCTCCATCACCATCCTGCCCGTTCCCCTGCCTGCAGTGCATGTGGACCGAGCCTTATAGGGGTGGGGGCAAGTAGCAATGTTCTGCTAATGTCCTGCACTGGACTGTATCCCATTGCAGTGTGACCCCTACATCAGGATCAAGCTAGGGAAGAAAAAGGCTGGGGAGAGAGACGACTATATTCCCAACACCCTGGAACCTGTCTATGGGAGGTAGGTCCGGCACGTTGGTCTCCAGGATCCTCTACCTGTCAGGCCTGATCTCTTCACCTACATCCTGATAAACACTCTGGCTGCTCCACACCCTCCACCAGACAGCACAGAGCAGTACAGGAACCTTTACCAGTACTTTTCCAGCTGCACTGGCTGCCAGTCCATTTCCGGGCCCAATTCAAAGTGCTGGTATTAACATTCAAAGCCCTTAATGGCTTGGGGCCAGGTTATCTGAAGGATCGCCTCCCCCCATATGTGCCTGCCCAGACCTTAAGATCATCCTCAGTGGCCCTTCTCCGGGAGCCCCCGCCAAAGGATGTGAGGCGGGTGGCTACCCAGAAGATGGCCTTTTCTGCTGTGGCACCCTGGCTGTGGAATGAGCTTCCTAGTGAGGTTCGCCTGGCACCTACATTGTATTCTTTCCGGTGCCAGGTGAAGACCTTTTTATTTTCCCAGGCATTTTAGCATTTTAGCTTTCTAGATGTTTAGCTTTGGTGTTTTAAATCTGTATTTTAAATTACTGCACAGCTGCTAGGTCTTATTCTGGTTTTACTCTGATTGTATTGTTATACTGTGGTTTTAATGTTTTATATATTTTATATTGTTTTATTGTGTGCTCCTTCGTTTTAATTTTTGTGAACTGCCCAAAGAGCTTCGGCTATTGGGCGGTATAGAAATGAAATAAATAAATAAATAAAATAAAACCTACTGGGAGGTGGATGAATATCGGTTCCCTTTTTTTGACTCAGAAAAAAATATAAATTGACAGCTGCTGTGGTTGTTAAGGCTAGCCTTCCACAATCTGGTGCCCTCCAAATGTTTCAGACTACAACTCCCAGGATTCCTGACCATTGGTCATGTTGACTGGGGATGATGGGAGTGTAAGGAATTTAAAATGCCAACACAAAGGTTTTTTTAAGGCAAGAATCATATTAAGCATTCCAAGGAGGCCTAACTTAAAAGACTGCTTTCTGAACAAAAGTTGCTCTTGGCCTATTATTGGCAGCTTTTGAGTTTTGCTTGACCTGGGGAAAAGAGACTGTAACAAGAAAAATTCTTGCTCGGGTTCATAAGGCCTCAAACAAGGCAAAACCACAGGGACAAAGTTTGGAAATTTCTACCAAACTGTAGAAGTAAACAAGGCATCAGCAGATATGAATAAATATGAAGAGGTGGGATTAAAAGACTACAGTAGCCAATGAGAGTACAGTAAGCAATCCCATCACATATCATGTTCAAGTATAAAAGTAAAGGGAAGATACGGGATGGGGTTGCTCTGGGCAGGGGGTAACCTCTGCTAGCAGAAAGCTGTGTTAGTAATGCATGCATATGCTTTGTCTTGTTTTCTTTTCCTGTTCTAAACTTTGTCAATAAGTACCACAGTATTATTTTCTTTCTGTAATTGTCTTAAATATATTTGTTTTCGTTAGGAAATGTTTTAAAATATAATCTATGAGCATCTATTTATAAAGTAACTGTGTTGTCTATATGACTCAGTACTTCTAAAGCACTAAAAACTAGCCACATCTCGCTGAACCCAAGCCAGATATAGACAGGAAGTAAGGGCCTGTCACTCATAAGCACAACATCTGATTAATTAGATTTATTATCCTTACATTTTCCCCTTACAGGAGTTGAGGCCCACATCATCTGGAGGGCACCAGGCTGGGGAAAGCTGGTGTAAGGGTTGGACTTCAACCTGGGTTCAAATTCCCACTCAGCCATGGAGGTCACCGATTAACCTTGGCCCAATTATTCTCTCTGAGACTAACCTACCAAGCAAGGTGGTGGTGGTTGTGCAGGTGAACTACGGCAACTCACATCTGCGTATGCCACCCTGAGTTTAATGGAAGAAGAGTGGGATGCAAGTGTATTATTCATGATAATATGAAATGATGAAGAGCTAGTGTAAATGCAGCCTAATCTAGGGGAAGGGAAATCCACATCTACCAAAAACCATGTTTTACTGTGTCCTTTGCTGTCCCACTTTGGTGGCCAGCTGGTATTCATGACAGCATCCTTGGCTGAGCAAAGAGGGCGGATGTAAGAACAGCTGGCTCCAGGAATGCCCCCCCCCCTTGAGGTTAAAGGAGCCCTGGATGGCTTTACCTCCCAGCTCCAGACAAGGACTTGTGAGCTTCTGGGACTTACAGAACGTTGAGGGTGTTGGTTGGAAAGAGGGAAAGGGGAAATGGAGGGGGGTGGGAATTCGCCCGCTCACGCCACTAACAGCTTATAGTAAATATTCTGGGGACTCAAGGTTGGAGGGAGGCACACCGTGACGCTAAATACTTCTCCTCCTTGCACTACACAAGCAGGGGAAAAGACTTGGCTTTCTCGGTCTCCAGAAACATCCCCCCTCAATAAAGCCTGGAACTTTCGGTGCTTTATAGGGAAGGTTTCAGATGGGTGAGAAAGAAAAACGGTTTCCCCCCACCCACTCCCCAAAGAACACGACGAAGCTCCTGTCAGGCTGAGGGGGCACTGCAACAGTTTACCACATTTATTCACAAAGTACCTATGAGTGCACTAGGCGCTACGCGAATTATTTAAAAACCCGACAACACGCACACAAGTATCTGCCCACGGCTACCATCTGAACAAGCAAGACACAGAAGGTATAGGCAGTGGGAGGGGAAAAGAGTAATTTCCTCCCCCTTTCTGCAATTTCCACAGGATGTACGAACTTATGTGCTCCATCCCCATAGAAAAGGACTTGAAGATCACATTCTATGACTTCGATATTTTCCCCCCTGATGACATCATCGGTGACACCAACATTGACCTGGAGAACCGGCTCCTGTCCCGCTACGGAGCCAACTGTGGGCTGCCACAGTCTTACTGCGTGTAAGTAAGAAGGAGTTGATCGGGGGCATGACTTTTGGGCCTGCACAGGCAGCTGCCTTGGATAGTTCATGGTCAGTTTTGCTGCAGCTGCTGACAGTTCAAACCAGGGATCATGGATACCCTCACAAAATGGTTGCCATGGGAAGTGGGGCTTGCCCATTCATAAAATGGCTCCTGTAGCAGGCATGGCCAGTCACAAAACACTCATTTTCCGGAAGGCAAACTGGTGAGACATTGAGCCTTTCTACACAAGGCTTTTATTGTGTACTCGTGATTGCTCACTCATGGTAGTTTGTGGGTCCTTTACATGACACTATCATCCTCCAGGACCTCTTCCGTGCTTTGTGACCATTATCGTGGTTTTTTTCCTTAACGAGGAAAGTGTGGTATTTTTTCTCAATGGCCTCTATAACGCCATAGAAATCTTGTGCAATTGTACAATTCCAGTATAACACAGCACCACCTAGTGGGTGTATAAAGGAACATATAGAAAGGCAGAGAAAATAAAACCCCGGGAAAAAGCACGTGTGATCTTAATCCCGCAAAGAATCCGGAAGCAGAAGCCTCAGTAAAGTGGTGGGTTAAAAGCGTCATGTAGAAAAGCCCTAAAAGAAAAGTAACCTGCCCAAGAAACTAAGTACAAGCAGAGATAGGGTCTGAGCTCTGAAACACAAAATGACTCTTTATAAAGATGGCACTGGAGGGCAGCACTTCACTTTGCAGCAAGCCAGCCTCCTGTCAGGGTTGGATCTGAGCCCATGGAGTCCCAGAGCAGCTCTGACTCTGAGGAAGAGTTACAGTCTGTAGGAGAGGAACCTGCTCGTCTTTCATAAGCGCAGCTGGAGGGGGAGCGCCCCCCTGCTCACATTCCTGGGAGCGACAGTGACCCTGGCATGGAGAGGGAGGGACAACTTGAGCTTCTAGATGTGAGGCGCAGGAGCAGAGACAAGCGGGAGGTTGCGGGTGCCAAGAGGAGGCGCTTAGCCCACTTGGCACGACGACAACAGCTGTGCCCCGATGCCCGACAGGAAAGTGGGGGAGTCTCCCTTCCTACTCCTTAAGTTCAGAGACTTGCCGTGCTTTTCTGCAAACGGAGGCCAACTGACTTTCTGAAGCTTAGGCTCCCCTGGCAGGCTGCTCTTTTGAGTTTTCCACTTAGCCACAGGCAATTAGCATCTGTAAGAGTCATTAGGTTAAATAGAAATAAAGGCTTGGAAAAGAGCCGTTTTGTCTGTGTGTTGATTCTGGCTACTTGAGGATTTCAGAAGGCGGCAAGGGTGCTCCTGACACCTCCCAGCTAAAAAATAATTAATTGGAAGTATCTCAAGAAACAAAGATCAGGAGGGGGCAAAGTGCCTAGGCTCAAGGGCACCAGGAGAGGTATCCATGGGCACATTAGTGCCCACAGGTACCACGTAGGAGACCCCAGGTTTAACGCTGTTTTTACCGCCACAAAGCAGATGCATCTACTGTGAGATCTCAAAGTATGTTTTCCGCAGGGCTGCCGACCATGAGGGTGTCTCCATCAGCGATTTACTCCAAGACAGCTGGAGGTTGTTAGGGATAGATGACATCATGGCCATCCAGCAGCCACCTTGGAGCTTATCAAAGATAAATCAAATTTCCTGAGACTGCTTAAAATCCAATTCTTTTCCGCAAGTCGGACGCTCCCTGGTATAGTTGCTGTGTGCCCCAACCCCCGCATTGACCTTGGGTATGCTAGCCTTGCCCAGGGGTGTGCCTTTCACCGGGATCCTGGTCAAGGGGGGTTCCCTCCCATTGTGTTGAATGAGGCTTGCCCTCTGAATAACCAGAGAACCCCCTCAACTGACATGGCACAACGCGATCTCAAGGCTCCGATTCTCCTTTGTTTGGTTTATTGCCTTAGGAAGAAACTACTTCAACCCTTCCTTATAGAGATCCTGTGGGTTTTCGTCTTTGTGTTTACTGCTCTCTTTCCCAGCACAAGCATATGTGTCTCCTCGGAAGTAACTCCCATTGTGTTCAGTGAGGCTTGCTCCTGAAATGCAGGTGCATCTACACTTTCAGGAGAAAGGGGGGGGAGGGGGAAGCTTCTCTTACTGGTTGAGCAGCCCCTGCCAGGCAGATGACGTTCACTCCAACCCCAACCCCCACCAGGAAGTATGTTCTGTGAAGCAATTTTTACTGTTGCGGAGAACCTGCTCGTGGAGCCCTGCACGGTCCACATCGCAGCAAAGCTGATTCTTTTTTTTTTTAATCCGGTATTCCTCCATTAGCTTCTCCTTCCATTGCCATGCAAACAGATCCCAGGTCTCATCTGTATGAGGCTTTTTGTTCTTGGAATAAATGCCTTTATCTTGGAAAGAAATTACTTTGGGGGCCATAATCCTTGCATCTGCCAATTTATTGTGCAAAAGTGTGTGCTTCTGGCACAAAATTCAGGACCCTGCAAAATTCAGCTTTCATTAAAATGTAATAAGTTTCTTGACCTTATGGCTGTGGTGAGGTCAGGGCCTAGTGATATCTCATACACCAGAGGGGCCTGAGCAGAGGGAGAAGAAGCAGAACAAGTTACGCAAAGCAAGTTAATAAATCTGCACAAAATTAACATGTTTTGTTCCGAGTGCAGAATCTGGGGCCTGCAGGGGAATTTGAAATATTTCTAGGCAACAGGGCATAAATATTCTTGCCCTACAGAATTTGTGAGGCTTATACAAAATCAAATAACAAAGCTTTTCCTGGACTGTTCCACTTTGGGGGCTGTAGGTGGGAGTTCTTGATTGCAGGTTTCGGTGCTTCCCCACAGATCACCCTGCACTAGAAAACTAGCACATCACGCAGAGGGGCTCTAGCCTAGCTTTCTCCTGGTTTTCCACATTCAGGTTGCTTTCAGACATGCAAGACTGTGCTGCCTGCAACCCACCGTGGTATGGTCCAGGAGAAACAATCCCACTCTGATGGTGCTCCTTGTAAACTCCACTTGACCCTGTGATCCCTTCTCCCTCACACAGTTCTGGTCCCAGTCAGTGGCGAGATCAGCTTCTTCCCAGTGAGCTCCTGGAGAATTATGCTCGAACCAAAAACTTGACTCAGCCTGAGATTCATGAAGACGGAAGCAGAGCCCTTTTCAGGGGCAGGACTTACCAGCTGTCTGACTTTGGTGAGTTGGGAAAATATTCCCATGGAGTGGGGGCAGAGCGAGGCGGCCGCCTCAGGCAACAGATGCTGGGGGGCAGCAAGCCACAGCAAAGAGCTGCAGGACAGAGCTGTGTGTGCCACGCAGCACCCCCTAAGCTGGCCTGCGGCCCTCAGTGGAGGAAGGTGATCCCTCCATCCCTTAACCGATGTCGAAGTACAATTTAAGTGTCAGTCTGGATGTCTTCTGTATGTGGAGTGGTGAAGGGAGCCACCTTGCCCCTCACCTCAGGAAGCAAAATGTCCTGTGCTGGCCCTGAGTAGGTGGGGAAAAGAAACGTGGCCTCCCCTGAACGTGCACCTTGTAGTATTTGCAAGATTATAAAATGAACCACAGAGCGTGACTTAGAAGGAACAAACTTTATTTAGCAGTGTGCTGCTACCCAACTATGTACAAATCTGAAAGTCGTCAGATACTCCTTAGCTTCCTTTCCCTGCCGGTCTCACCCAGAACTAATTCCCCCCATACAGCCATTTTTAAATCACTTTAGTTCCTACTCACATTACACGCCTGTCCCTCAATGGGGTACAGAGTTGGCACCACAATCAGTCACCTGATGAGGCTCGCACTCTTGACGGGGGGCCCACAACTGACCCCTGGAACCTCCTGGCTCTGCTGGTCCTCCTCCTTGGTTGCCCACAGGCCAACCTGGTGCCTTGCAGATGTTTTGGACTCCAACTCCTATCAGACCCAGTCAGCATGGCCCATGGTCAGGAATGCTGGGAGTTTTAGTTCAAAGCATCTGGAGGGCACGAGGTTGGGGGATTCTGGAGTAGGTAGCTATGGCAACAGGGTGGGCTAGCAGTCCACTAGCAGACTAACCACCTCCTCGGATTGGCCCTCCAGTCAAACAAGTTGCTGACCAGGGCTAGAGAGAGTTGCTGACCAGGGGTAGAGAGAGTTGCTGACCAGGGGTAGAAAGAGTGAGCCCTTTCTCTGTGTGGTGTCCTCCCCACCCACACCAGATCTGGAGGCAACATGAAACCTCAGGTGGCAAATGCTGGGTGCCGTTAAGGGCAGCAAAGTGGGAGACTGACCAGATCTTGCCCATGGGGCACAATCTACCAGGACGTTCTCCAGCACAAACCCTTTGAAATCTATGGAGCTCTTCAAGAACATTGTAGTAAGAAAAAATGCAAAGAAAATGATGCCTAATCAAAGTCATTCTGCAAACTTCACTATTTTACAGGTTGCAGAATTCAGATTGCCTTGCTGCAGAATGGTTGGTTTAGATTTTTTTTTTTTAATGCCAGAGGATACTCTGCCTTGCTTGCAAGTCTCAAACTCCTGGGATCCCTTTGGCAGGCTTCCATATAACTCGATTCTGCTGGCTTTGGCTTCCCCCTTTCAGAGACCAAAGGGGCTTTGCATGGCTACCTGGGGCCTGCAAAAGAGCGTTTGGCCCTCCACCTCCTCCGCACCTGTGAGTTGGTGCCCGAACACATCGAGACGCGCACCCTGTACAACGCTGTCCATCCTGGGATTGAGCAGGTAACTCTCTCACCAGAACCTCGTGTTTTCAGTAAACACTCAACGGTTGCTGGATGAGAAGCCTCAACTTTTAGAGGCACGTGATTAGGAGAGAAATCCCATCAGTTGCCCCTTTAGTTTGGCCTCCCCTTATTTATTTATCCTATATACTAATAGCAAATTCATTCTCTGAGTGTGGACTCTTATGTTGCCAAAGTGGCAATCTCTGCACAGAAAAGGGGATGGAGCAGCAGGCTTTGGGGAATCCTGATGTTTGCAGACGTGCAAAACATCTTCAGGGGGAAAAAAACAATGGTGAGGGGGGCAGGGGCCACACACATTACAGTTATTTTATTTGCTTGGCTTTTTTTGTTACATTTATATCTGCCTTTTCCTCAGTGGAGCCCAAGGCGGCATACATGATCCTCCTCTTCTCCATTTTATCCTCACAACAACCCTGTGAGGTAGGTTAGACTGAGAGTCAGTGGCTGGGCTTACACAGTCTGGATTGTTTCCCCCACCCCCACTGCGTTTCCTTAATTGCACCTGGCGTTTCCTGCTCATGCACCTGGTGTCGCAGGTTGCCGTGTTGTCCGAACCTGGCGGCAGGGTGGGTTCTAACCCACCCCAACTCCTACTACAAGCCATGGGTTGTGGAGTGGGTTAGAAACAACCCCGGCCATACCACATGCGGGGTTTGGGCAACACAGCAACCCGCAACGTGGGTAATTGAGCAAATGGCAGGCATGAACAGGGGTGGGGGAAACAACCCATACTGCGTAGTTTCCCCTGCTGATCATGCAAACCTGGCCAGTGATGGGCCCAAAGCGAGCTTTATGGCCAAGTGGGGACTAGAACCCAGATCTCCCAGTCCTAGTCCAACATTCTAACCACGACACCGCACTGGTTCTGCTGTTCTCATGGTTGTTGCCATGGGCTGCCGGTATATTGGGCGTTAGCATCATATTATGACAGTTGCTGCTGCTTGAAATCTGCACTTTATTGCTCTACCACTTTACTGTTACCTTGTTTCAGCATTTATTGCCTTAGTATTTTATTTTATTGTAGCTTTAGTTTCATTGCCTCTACATTTTAGGGTCCTATCCAATTGCACTTTGGGTTACTTCTTGTGAGGAGGAGCATCTGAAGGTCTAGCTGATCTCTATATTTAGTCTTCTGTGTTTCATTCTGGTCTTCTGTGTTCACTTTATTCAACTGGCAGTATACGTGCCTTGGCAGTGAGGCCTTTGGGAGGGGAGGACAGGGCGCACCTTTTCCTGCAGTCATGGGCGGGGGGGGGGGTATGGTGCTGGGCAGTGGAGGTTGGCGGCTCCGATGTCATGGGACGGTGAATCCACTCCGGGTTTCAGTCAGAACTCTAAAGGAGCTGTCCGGGGTGCTTGTTCAGCACCTTGGATAGCTCCTTTGGAGTTCTGACTGAAAACCAGAGTGGATGCACCACCCCACTGACATCAGAGCCACCAGCCTCCACTGGTGCTGGGGGTTGGCTATCCTGGATGGAGGATGCTCAACCTGTGCTGGCTGGGGTTGCCCTCCCCGTGAAGGAGCAGGTTTGTAGCTTGCGGTGTCCTCCTGGAGCCATCATTGTCATTTGAGGCTCAGGTGGCCTCAAGGGCACAAAGTGCCTTTTGCCAGCTTAGGTGGGTGGCCCACCTACACCCCTATCTGGAGAGGGATAACCTGGTTTCAGTAGTCTATGCGCTGACCTCCAAATTAGATTACTGCAATGTGCTCCACATGGGGCTGCATTTGAAGACTGTTTGGAAGCTGCAGTTTGCACAAAATGAAGCGCCGGATTGATAACAGGGACCTGATGGTCGGAGGATATAACATCAGTTTGTGGCCCACTTGCACTGTACATTTGCCTGTATATTTCTGAACCCAATTCAACATGAATAGTTTTGACCCATAAAGCCTTACACAGCTTGGGTCCACAGTACCTAACCGAGGGCCTCTCTCATTGTGAACCTACCCATACACTACAATCAACATCTGAGGCCCTCCCCTGAGTGCCTCCTTCCCACTGGTGGCCCCCATTTGTGGAACGCTCTTCACTCCAAGGTCTGCCTGACACCAAGGTTGTCAACTTTTCTGTGCCAGTTTAGGACTTTCCTCTACTGCCAGGCACTTGATGGAGCCTTTAATGTCAGTAGTTTCATCAGGTCCCAGTATTTATTGTAACTGTTTGATTGCTGTTTTAAATTCTTTTCAAATGTTGTATGTTGAAGATTTTATATTATGTTTTTATTATGTTGTATTTTGGGTTGCAATTAGGGATGAACAGACTGCCCATTAGGGATGGACGGACGCCGCACAGTTTGGGTCTTCTGGGTACCCAGCGAGCCACTGACACAGCTCATGCACCCTGGACCCATGCTTGAGCTCTCCCCTGCTCGCCAAGCTGCTTGCACTCACGCTGGACCCATCCGCGAGTGCTGTGCTTGCCATTTTGCAAAAGAAAATGGCGATCGTGAATATGCACACATCGAGTCTTACACAAAATGGTGCCATGAGTGGCCGATATACACAAGAATACAGGCATAAATGGCCGGTTTAGCAAGCATGGGGTGGACTCAAGCAAGGGCTTGGTGGGCACGACTTGGGGGCATGGGCGGGGGGGAGTCCACTGGACTCCCGGACCCAATCAGATGCCCACGGAAAGAGCAGTGACACATCCAAGACCTGTGCCTATGCTAGTCCTTCCCTCAACCAGAGGATTTGGGGTTGCCCTGTCAGCTTGCCCTCTGGTCCTGTGGTGCTGCTTTTGAATGCCAGGTCAGTCCATAATAAACAATCTGTTATCTATAAAGATGGTGGATGGATTGGGAGGAATGGATCTTTCCCAGTGTTGCCCACCCAGGTATGCAGTGCAGCACCAATGTCAGCAAGAGGGCTGAGAAGGTGTTATCATCTATAACTGGGATGGGGAATCTCAGGCCCATAGGCCACATACGTTCCTCCAGGTTACCCAGGAGGCCACGCCCCTTCCCCTGGCACCACCCCCTTTTCCCAAACCACCAATTATTTGTGCAGCATTTACCTCATTCTGAAAAGTTGAAGTGCCTCTCCTAAAACTTAGTTACTGGCAGGAAGAGCTTTATGCTAAAATATGCTGGTATTTTTTGTATTTTGGCCCCCACCCTCTTTGGCTTTGGCCCCACCTAGTACTGTAATGTGGTCCCCCGAGAGCTTCTCCAAAATTAAATTCAACCCTTGGGCTAAAAGACTTTCAACCAGCCTGATCTTTAAGGATTCTGTCTCCCTCATCAGGAGACCAGCTCAGTTGAGCACTTGGTTGAGCACTGGTTATCTGGGACTAAGTTGTGCCAGATAAGCTAGGCTGTTGGGGGAGAGAAACAGAATGCACTCCTTCCCTTGGGTTTGGCCTGAAATTAGTTCCCAAACTCCAAAATAAAGAACAACGTTTATTACAAACAAGACAAGATGAGAAGGGAGACAAAGCAGGCACAAAAACAAAATGCAAAGCTGACTAACCCAAGCAACTGGAGTTCCTTTGGAGAGACGGCATAAGTTCCCACCATCCCCTTTACAAAAACTGTACTTCTTCATTTATATCCCCTGGACAAAGGAGGAGCAGGGAGACTACCCAGTTAGCTCTTCCAACAGGTGCAAAGCACAAATGACGCCAATTACCCCTGCTGGGGATAAGACAAGATAAGATAAGACTGGAAAGAGGCTGCTTAAAAGAGAATGACCGTGACAGACTCAGCCAGACAAAATATCACTAAGAGCTTCTCCACATGGAGCTTATATCGTGCAATCAAGGTTGGTTGCTCACAGAAGTTTGCAGGTCCTTTACATGATGTTGTCAACCTCCAGGGCCCCTCCTGCAATTTATGACCTTTATCCCGCTTTTTAAAAGATTGGAGATAACATGATAAGGGACATTAATCTGATCTATCAGCTGCATGTAATGATGGTGTTGTGCTATAATCACAGCACCATCTAGTGGCTATAAAATGAAACATACAGAAACATATAGAACTTGCCAAAAAAATGAAGTCCTCAATTCAAAGCACATGTCCACCTGTGTAAAGGAGCTGATCTTAATCCCACAATGAATCCAGAAGCAGAAAGCCCCCGTAAGGATGTGGGATTTCAGCTTTGTGTGATGAATCCCTAAGAGCTTTACATCCTTCCAGATCCTCATCCGAAGCAGTTGCCCCAGCCAAAGAATGCCCCCAATTAGGGGGAAATAGATGCTGAGAGATAGCTCAGCATTACAATGCTTGTCTTTGTGATGCCAGGACAGTCTTTGCAGCCAGTTGTTGAATGTCCTTAGTTTATGCTGGTGGAGATGGGGTAAAATGGGAGCTGCCTTAATTGGAAGCAGGGCAGAATCGGAGGAAAAGGCCAACTCAGCCGCCTGACCTGCAGGTCTGCCGTGGTGTAAATTGCTTTATAAATCTTGTGCCTCTCTCCTGTTCAGGGTAAAGTGCAGATGTGGGTCGACATCTTCCCAGAAAGCTTAGGTGAGCCGGGACCCCCTTTTGACATCACCCCAAGGAATCCCAAGAGGTAGGTGCAACACACACACATTTTTTGACAACACATTTTCTGTAAGGTTGAGTGAAAATGCTGGGGATGCTGTATGAGCCACCCCATCCCCTGCCCCACCCAGAGAGAGAAAGAACATGGCAAACTGCTGCACACCAGGTTAAACTAGTTGTCCATCTTATCCTAGGATTGTCTGCTCCGACTGGTAGCTGTTCTCTGGGGTCTTGGCACAAAAGGGTCTTTCCCATCCAAAGAGGGAGGAGTGATTCTTTTAACTGGAGATACCAGTTAAATTGAGCCTGGGGCCTTCTGAATACAAAGCACATACTGGGATACAGTCCCTCCCCATGTATGCCCATAGGATGCCCTGTACACTGTGATCTCAACAACAAAGAGTCTTGCTGCACCTTAAAAACACATTTATTGTGACTTGGGCTTTCATGGACTGCAAGCCACTTTGTCAGATGCACAAATTTGTTATCCTGAGTTACAAGCACACACAGGGGTGGCCAGGGGGTGGAAGTCTAAACAGTGAGCTCAGGGGGAAATGAAATGCAGTGTTCGTGCCACAAAAACGCGTTATTCTTTAATAAGCGTGCATTATTCTTTAACGTGCCACAAGACTCTTGCTTGTTTTGTTGCAGTAGACTAACACGGCTACTCCTCTGGAAATGGTGTTATCAACGTTTCGTTCACAACACAATCAAGGGGAATATACTTCTTTGCACAGGCGCATGGCGTGTAGGCTGTACTTCACCCTCTGAGATATTGGAATCCTCTTCCTCTGCCCCACAAGCATGCATAGAACAGCATGTGTCAGCTGAGGTGTGCATGCGTAAGCAAGCCCCCTGCCACAAAAAAGGTAGATGGGTTGCACGAGATGCAATATATGTGCACACATGAGCTCACACAGAGCATTCTATGTGCGGTGCTGGGTAGAGCTCAGTGGCAAAGCAGCAGCTTAAGGTGGTTCAATCCCAGTTAAAGAATTTCAAGTAATAGGGCTGGGAAGCACCATTGGCTAAGACCAGTGGAGGCTGGTGACTCCAACGTCAGTGGGGTGGTAAATCCGTTCCAGGTTTCATTCAGAGCCAGAAAGAACTGTAAAGGAGCTCTCCATGGCGTGAAGTTCCTTTAGAGTTCTGACTGAAACCTAGAGCAGATGCTCTGCCCCACTGACATCGGAGCCACCAGCCTCCACTGGCTAAAACCTTGAAGAGCTTGATATACTGTAAGGGAACATCGTCATATCCCAGGCGGAGCCTGAGGACTTATGGCTACACCCACAGTACACACCAGGGATCTTACGTTAATTGGTCCTTTTTGCTCAAGGGAGAAGTACAGAAAGTTTCCATGTGCTACAAAATACCTTGCAGGCCTGCTCTCTGCTTAAATACAGCAAGGTAGGTATCTCCTAAAAGGGTAGGCAGAAGGTGGATCTCCAGATGCTTTGGACTTCAACTCCCATAAGCCCCTGCTAGTATGGCTATAGTCAGATATGGTGGGAGTTGAAGTCCAAAACATCTGGAGATCCACCTTCTGCCCACCCCTGTCTTAAAGTATCCACTGGCCACTAGACCCTCCTGTTCCTCTTTTCACTAGATACGAACTTCGCTGCATCATCTGGAACACCAAAGACGTGGATCTGGAGGACACCAACATTTTTGGAGACAGGATGAGTGACATCTATGTGAAAGGGTACGTGGCAAATGAGAGAGGGGGTGAATCACAGCCCTCTGCTAAGATGGGGCTATGGTGGCAAGTTACTGACGACTGAGCATTATCCTCACTGGGCAGTCATATATGCACATGGGTGTAAAGCAAAACAATCATAAGCAGTGGGCTGCAATGAAATGCAAAAAGTACAGTCTGTGACAATTCTATTCAATTTATGTATTAAATTTATAAATCACACTTTCTGCATACCAGGCACCTGGGACAATGTACAATAACAGTAACATAAAAACATAACATCATAAAAACAAGAAATACAGGAGCAAAAGCCATTCCGTACGATAAAATTTGAGAGTGGCATTAACTGAAGAGCAACATAAAACATTACACAATGGAACAGAACAGTCTTTACTGCCTTTCTAAAGCAAATGGGCCAATCCCATCTTTCTCAGGAGACAGTTCCACAATCAGGGTGCTGCTACCAAAAAGGCCCTATGTTGTATAGCCTCAGTGCTCAGCCTAGCTTCTCTATGTGGTGGAACATATAACCGGGCTTCCAATTATGCTTGCAAATTATGGGTAGGTTCATATAGAAAGAGGCAGTCCTTCAGATCTCCTGAGCACTTTAGATGTAGGGAGTTGTAAGCCCTCTAAATGTTTTGGCCTACAGCTCCCATGATCCCTCACCATTGGCCAGGCAGGGCTGGCTAGGGCTGATGTGAGTTTTAGGCCAAAATATCTGGAGGCCGCAAGTTGCCCACCCCTGATTTAGAACTTGGTAGCTCAAAGCCAGCACCTTAAATCGTGCCCAGAAACAAAATGGAAGCCAATGAAGTTGATCCAAGACTAATATAACGTGCTTAACAAAACACACTTCTGACAAAAGTCTGGCTGCTGTATTTTGTACTAGGTGTAGTTTCCCAACACTTTTCAGTGGCAGCCCCACCTAGTGCATGTTACAGTAATCTAAACAAAGGTGATTAAGGCAGGAACTGCTGTGGCCAGGTCTCCCTTCTCCCCAAATTAAATGAGAATTAAGAGACTATTCACTTAATGGTCACAGTAATTGGCGATAACACTATCATCTGATTACCGTTTATAATAGGTTTTTTATTTTATGTTATATTGTAGTTCATTCCTATACCATCTTTGGGCCAAAACACTAGAACAGCCCACAGGAGTATAAGGAGAAATATGTTTATCATGCCTTCCCCAAAGAAATCTTATTGGGGTACACATTTCAAACTGTCTTAGTTTTACACGGTTTTTGCTCTCTGCAACTTGTGTTTTTATGCTGCCTTTTATTGTTTTTATTGTCACTGAATTTTAATGTGTTTCTTGTCGTGTGCAGTATTGATAGGACAGCCTATAAATACTGTTACTGAATAATAAATAGACCTGCACATCGCCCAGCATTCAAGTGGCAGCACCAAGGTCCCAGAGGGACATCGAGGGCCTGCCCTGGGGGTAGATTATATACCTCAGCATTGAGGGCAAGGAGAGGTGGTTGCTTCATTCCATCTTGCATGAGAGTAGTGGAGGAACATGGTCATCTATCTCAAACCTCGCAGCAGAGCTGCATAAGGAGGCCTTCCCCAACCTAGTGCCCTCCTCATCTGTTGAACTACAACTCCCAGTATCCCCCAGTCAGCACCAAGGGGTGAAAAAGCTGGCATAATGCAACATTCAAAGCTGATGTATCCAAGTTGCCCCCAGAATCTGGGTTGGGGCGAAAAAGTATCTCTGAGCAATTCCAGCATCTCCTTTGCACTGGTCCCAGGTGGCTGGACGGCCTGGAAGAGGACAAGCAGAAGACAGACATCCATTACAGGTCTCTGGCAGGTGAAGGCAACTTCAACTGGCGCTTTGTGTTTAACATGGAGTACCTGCCCATGGAGCAGGTCTGCGTCCACACCAAGAAGGTGGGTGGAACTGACGCTGCTAACGTTGGTCACCAGTTCCCAGTTCCTTTTTCATTCTTTTTATTATATATTCGTTTTATTTGATATGAGGATCAAAACATACAGAAGTTAAAACAAACACTCCATATGAGAAATATATTTCTGTAAAATACAATGCATGTATGCCAGGCAAAATAGTAACCTTTCATCTGGGGCTTAACCATTCAAATGGATGATGACAAAAGCGTGCTTTTGCATACACAGCTACCGGCTCCATATTTCGTTAATTAATGTGGTCAAATGCATTTGGAGACTTACAGCACACCATCCATTTTACCAATAAAAGAGTATCCCACCATTTTTCCAGCTGTTTTCATTTCAAAGATATTTCCTTATGTTTCCATTGGTGAGCATAAACCAGTCCAGCAACCACAAGTACACTGAATACTATCTCATTTTTTGTTCTATGAACTAAATCTGGTATAAAGGATCCATAGATAGATTAATGTTAGAAAAAGTCAATATTGCTTGTGCAATCATTTCCTAAAATACTTGAGCTTTGTAACACACCCACCACAGGTAGAACAAGTTTGCTCTCTTTTTGGCACAGTACCAGCAGTTAAAATTCCCCATTTCATAGATCTTACTTAAGTGGCAAGTTATTAAATGCCGCTGTGTTGCCATTTGTATTATAAAGTTGTCTCTTAATGTTGAACTCTCAGTAAAATGAGTTCCAGGTCCAAATTTCTGGAGAAATCCGTTTTGTAAATCCTTTCCCCAATTTTCTTGATAATATTTTACCTGTGCAGTATTAATGTATAATAATATATTTTTAAAACTCTTTGAGACTGGATACAGAGTCCATTTTTCATAATTGGGTGGATTCTTTGTAAACTGCCAGATAGCTCTGGCTATTGGGCAGTACAGAAATGTAATTAATTAAATGAATGAGTGAATGATTTCTGAGAAATGTAGACATACCATTTCCTGTCAAGATGAATTTAAATAGGGGCAACTGCAGTTATGAGAGGTGTTGGCTTTGTTTTTTTTCAGAGATGTGTAGATATCAGTATATTTTATATTTTTCCCATAAAATAAAAATTTCCAGCTTGTCTATAGTAGGGATGTCAAAGAAATCCACAATGGATTCAAATGAGTTCGGATTTCTATGAATCCAATTCCACAGTGGACAGACTTTTCCCAAGTAGCACAGACTCCATGGACTTGCAAACGGTTTTTTGTGTGTGTTTTTTTACGGGGGGGGGGGATTTGTGCAAGCCTGCACTTGCACTAATGTGCACTAGCATTTGCAAATGCAAGCAAAATTCTTGTACATTCCTAAAAAAAATTAAAAAGACCAGCCTCAGTTTTATTGGCATTCTGTTTTTTAAAGAATAATTTTAATATCATCTTTCATTCTTTTATCTTTTGTTTATTTTATCTCTTCTTGTTCACTGCTCTGGAATCTGTTTAGATGTGGAGCGGCAGACCAATGTTGAAAATAAATAAATAAGGGAGCAACCCTACCGGGATAGGCGGCCGCCTCCAAACTCAGAGGCAACCGCCTATCCAATGCAGGGCAGGAGAAGCACGGAGAGGATCGCCCCCTCTGCACTTCAGCTGCCCTGCATTTGCGGCTAGACAGCTGATTTCAGCTGTTTAGCTGCAAGAAGGCGGAGCGGGGGAGGAGGCTGCTGGACAACACATAGGATGTGTCGTGCCAGCATTTCTGACTTCCCCACCCCGGAACGCCCCCAGGAACGCCCCGTTTCCACTGCTCTGCACTCCTCTTCCGAGCGCAGAGCTCCCACGCTGCCTACAAGGCAGTGTGTGTGTTAGGGGGGAGGTTGGTTCTCAGGGAATTGACCTTGGAGCACGGGCTCCGAGGTTGATTCCTGGGAACCAATGTATCCTATGGCCATCTAACTGCTGACTAGCAGCCATAGGATTGTGCCCTAAATAAGTAAAAATCTGATTCCATCAGTGAGTGGACGATGGAACAAAAGATGCCCAACAATCTACAAAACACCGATGGAATGGATTTCTAAAAATCTGTCCATCCCTCGTGTATAGTGATTTAAATCTGGATCTTTAAGAACTGAAAAAAAATGGGGAGATCGAATGTGAAATCTTGCTGTGGTAATTGTCCCATGTGGGCAATAACATATTAATAATTAAATGTTGAAACATTTAAAAGGACTCCCTTCTTTGTTATCCAGATGATGGAGCGCAAAGGGATTTGACAGAAGGCTTGTTCAATTTTTTTAATTACTGGGTCACCTTAATCTTTTAGCCAATCCATTATCCAGACAAGTTTAGCACCATGATAATGAAGAAGTAAATTGATAATCCCACATGTTCCATTAGACCATGGGTCTTTTGTCATTGTTAAGCTTAGTCTAGATTTTTTAGCAGCCCATATAAAACCATTAAGTTTTTGTTGCCACTCTTTCAACAATTTCTCAGATAGTAAATATAAACTTTGATAGGCTTTTCAAGCTTATAAGTTAACATAATACTTCAAAAACACAGCTTAAACTTGATGCATGTACATTTTACTTGAGCATACCAGTTGACCTTCAGCACTTAACCTGTGGCAGCACCATCGTCCTTAGTTAATCTTGCACAATGAGAATAGGTTATTTCCTTTGCTTTGACCTGGAATTGCTCCCTACCTGTTTCAGCAGTAGGCTTCCCCCCAGCCCCAAAGTACATTTCATTGCACATTTCAAAAAACCACAGAAGGCATTTTCATTTCCTTTCTCCATGCCAGCCATCATTTTTATAAATCTGTCATATCTTTCCAGGATAGCATATCCCTGCCATTGTTTTTATGCCAAACTAAATAAAATGGATATTGACCCATTCTGCACAAGGAATACAATTCATTCCCATGAGCACTGTAATTGCTCTTTATCTGTTCACCCTCCACCTGTGTTAGACTACAACTCCCATTGTCCCCAGCCAGTGTGATAGGAGTTGTAGTCCAACACATCTGGAGAGCCCCAAGTTGGGGAAGGCTGCCATGGGATATTTGTCCAATTTCTCTCCCAACTTCTGTGGAAAGGAGGTTTTCAGGGTGCTGCTGCCACCTAGTGTCTGTTGAATACCTTACAGCACGCTCCTCTCTGAAAAAGAGCACAGCTGCTATTACACGCTGTGCTGGGATTGGGAATCCCTAAGGACCTTGGCCAGCAACTAGTCCTGAGCAGGTGCATAGACTGAACTGAGCAAAGGCTGAAGGACCGACAGCATTGGTGCATTTCCACAAGAAGCATCACAGATCAAGGGTTGTCACCAGTGGAGGCGATAGCTCTTTAGAGTTCTGACTGGTTCTGACTGAAACTTGGAGCAGGTTCACCACCCCACTGACATAAGAGCCATGAGCCTCCACTGGTTGTCACCTCGTTCCCAATGTGAATATCAACTCAGGCACTGGTAGAACTCTTCCCTTATCACACCACCACTCCCAGACATGGGCAGAGGGCACCTGGAAAGCAGTGGCGGTGCATCCTTAAGGGAGGTGGCTTGAGACTGGGGGTTATGTTGAAGGCCAGATTTAAGCCCCCTTGCTCCCCACACCTCCCTGGGGCACTGCTGCCTCTCTGTACCCCTAAAAGCATCTCTCTCTCTCTCTCTCACACACACACACACACACACACACACACAAAGCGTTAGAGTTAGGGATGTTGGAGAAATCTGCAACAGAACCAAATGAGTTTGGATTTTCATGAATCCGACCTGCAGATTCCGCAGTGGACCGGCTTTTCCCCTGTTGAGTGGATTCCGCCAACTTGCATACTGATCTTCTAACTTTCCCAAATTTTGTCATAGAAAAATACACAAAATTAAAACAAAAACAAAAGGCGTGCATTTCCCCACATAGGCTAAAGTGGGAAAATGCACATTTGGGGAAATTTGTGCACTGTCACACATGCGCATTTGTGCACATTCAGAAACAAAACAAAAATCCGATTCTGTTAATGGGCAGGCGACAGAATGAAAGGTGCCTGACAGTCCGCAAAACACAGACGGAATGGATCTAACACAATCCATACATCCCTAGTTAGAGGAGTAGTTGGTGCAACTATAACACATGCACACTTGGGAAGCCTTTGGGGCACCTCTCCCCCAGATGCTTTCAGGCAGAGAGGGGACGTCCGTTTCATTCTTTGCTTCAGAGCTTTATATTAAGCAGAAGGAGGGGAAGCAGAAGAGGTGCCAAGACTGGTTCTCTCCCTGCCCCCAGCTACGCTCACTGCCTGGTGCTGCCCCCACCCCATTATAAGCAGCCAGCAGGCACCATCTTTAGCTGCAGGAGTAGGTCCGAAGCACCACAGTCCAGGAGGTGCCCCCTGAAGGTGGCGCAGTGGCGGCGATGTTCTGGCTCCTCCTCCTAGCCTGATACTGGCAAAAGGACGTGCAGCACCAGCTGGCTGAGGAAAGCTGCAGCCCCGCAGCACGCCCTTTTGCATTAACTTTTTTCTTTCTTAACTTTGGAGTAACAGCGATCTGAACCAACCAGATGCTCCTTAGGTGGGCTAATACAGATCTTGACGGGCTAGTATATTTTGCGGGCTTCTTTGCAAGGTTGGTCTGACCAACATTTCTGCAGTGATAGAATTGGAAAGGGAAGGCCCTTCATGCCTCTTCTTCATTCTTTAATTCACAGCATTTTTACCCAGCCCTTCACCCAAAAATGGTGGCTTACAAAGGTGGCTTACAAAGAAATAACACACACCCTGCCCACAGACTAACACTCTAAAAGACATGACACAAATGACATAAAAGGAAAGGGAATGCGGAGGGAGGAGGAAAAAAGCAAACTCAGGCACTAGATTCTTAGCTGAAAAGCTGCAGCACTCCCATTTCAGCTGTCTTTTTTCCATCATCTTTGCAGCAACATTTCTGGAGCCTGGATGAGACCATGCAGAAAGTGCCCCCCAAGCTCATCATCCAGATCTGGGATAACGACAAGTTCTCAGCTGACGATTTTCTAGGTAAGAAGAGTCCTGAAGGGATGTTTGCCTTGAGGTGGTACAAAATGACGGGGGCTTTTTCTGGTTCCTCTGCACAAGATTTTTCTTTCTCCCCTGCCCCCTGCTTTTTTTTTTTTTTTTGTCCTGTGTGGAAAACAATAACTTCCACTTTATGCACCACGCAAATTTGTCTCCACCATTTGGTTTTGACACTTCCTTTCAAACATTTCCATAAATATTTCCAAAGGCATATTTCCATGTCCACGTTGATCTGCAGATGACACCACTCATGCAACTGTAGTACACATGCATCCAAGACAGCAGGCACATGAAGAGCCCACTCGAACATGTTTGATGCCCATGGGTTGGGTTTAAGGCAGTGGTTTGCAACTTACACTAGAATTGGGCGGGGGGGGGGCTTGGAAATGAATGCCCCCCAGGGTGTCCCCTTGAGCCAGAAGAGGCAGCACGTGCAAACCAAGAATCTTCTCACCTTGGCTCTGATCTTCTTGGGCATGGTGTGCGATGGCTGGAGCCATGCTGGGCCCTTTGCTGTTCTTGTGGTCACATCAAATGCCCGACCTCACCATCCCCTGGAACGGCGCCTGCTTCCTACCTTACAGGAGCCCTCTGGCCTGCATGGTGTAGGATTCTCATACACACCCGCAGTTCAACCAGGCTGCCAGGCAGGCTTATTTGGGGCTCACCGTAACCCCTTGTGAACTCAGCACATGTTCTAGAACAGCCTTTCCCAACCTTCCCCAGCCCTCCAGATGTGCTTGACTACAACTCCCAGCATGCCCCAGTCAGCATGGCTGGCTGGGATGATGGGAGTTGTAGTACAACACGTACAGAGGGCACCGGGTTGGGGAAGGCTGCCCCAGAACATGATGTCTGTCCCTCCCCCCCCCCGCCCCCTGAAGCAGCTGTGCACAGCGGAAGGAGGCTGAGGATCTCAATCCACTTGCAGGCAATCTGGAAATGAACTTGCTCAAGATTCCACGACCTGCCAAACGGCCCCGCGACTGCACTGTCAAGATGCTGCTGGAGGACAGTGCTGCCGCCGCCGCCTCTCCTTTTCACCGCCACGAAGAGAAGCACATCTCCCTGTTTGTGCAAAAGAATATGAGGGGCTGGTGGCCCTGCATCGTCTTCGAGAAAGACAAGCCGCGGGTGTCGGTAGGTAAAGAGAAGGCTCGGGCTGAGCAGGCCGGGCCTACCCCGTCTGGCTGGTGCGATGCATTTGGGGGCTTTGGACTAGGGGGCAGAGTGAGGAGCTAGAGGGGCAGGGAACTCATCTCACTTTGTGACCATCCAAGCTCTGTCTTTATTGTTATAGTTTCCCCCACTCCTCTCTTTTCTTAACATCTCCTTTCTTAACATTTTATTGCAAAATTTTCCAGATATGCCAGGGGTGTGGAGCAGGGATGTTGGAGAAATCCACAACGGAACCAAATGAGTTCGGATTTTCATGAATCCGACCCGTGGATTCCGCAGCAAAGTGGCTCTCCCCCTGTCAGGTGGATTCTGCGAACTTGCGGATTGATTTTCTAATGTTAGGGAATTTTGCACAAATTTCATCATAGAAAAATACACAAAATAAACCCAGTGAAAAATGCGCATTTCCCCCATAGGCCAAAACATGAAAACATGCATTTTGGGGAATTTGCGCATTTTCGCACGTGAAAAATAGTGCAGTTGCGAATATGCGCAAATTCAGAAACAGAAAACTCCAATTTCATGGGTGGGCAGATGACAGAACAAGAGGTGCCTGACAATCCATGAAACACAGACGGAATGGATTTACACCATCGGCACATCCCTAATGTGGAGCCAACAGCCCAGGGGCATCATCTGGCCTGCCAGGATCCCCAGTCCAGCCTGCAGATCCATGGGTTCCCCCAGGGGGTGAGGCCCGACTGGGTCTGAGAGCGGTGATGTCTGTGGGGATGCAGGTGGCAGGGGACTCAGCTGATGCTGGGAAGAGTGGCCACTCAGGGGGCCCCCAGATGGCCACCTTGAGAATGACCGGTGATGGGGCAGCAGCAGACACGGCCAGCCTTGGCACCTGGGGCCACTGGGTCTGACACTGCTCACCGAAGGATTGTTTCTTACTTATTTTTAAAAACTTTTTATAGTCAGGGCAGCTGGATGGCCACATACAGGATTTCTGATGCTCAACAAAATGATGCTTAGTCCCAGTTAAATATGGTAGCATCAGGGCAGCAGAAGGTAAACTCCATTTTATTCCTGTAGTCAGGATGGTGCTTTGATTTGAGTTTAAAATGGGAAACTGTACGTTCTCAGAGTAGGGATGTCTGTTGCAGGGAAATCCAGCCCTTTTGGGGCCCAGCAGATTCTCATGGAGCCCGTGACTTGGCTTGCATTTGCAAGGCCAGCTGGGGGTGTGTTCCCAAAATCCAGGAACTTGGGGGGGGGGGCTGGCATTAAAAGCAATTTGCATAAATTGCAGCCACAGTTTGAGCAAATTATGTACATTTCAGCCTCAATTTGTGCAAATTACTTTTTATACAATTTTTTTAAAACCCCGAAATCTGCAAGGTGGCCCAACGCGATGCAGATCAAGCTGGGCCAGCTCACGGGAAAGCGAGAGAGAGTCTGGAGGACCGATCCTACTAAAGCTCAGCGAGCTTCACTCCCTGGACAGATTCCTCTGACATCTCTAGCCCAGAGTATTTCTTTTTCTCTTTTATATCAGGGTTGGCAAACAGATTTTCTTTTTTGCTCCAACATACATAAGGAATATAGAAGCAGCTGTAACACAAGGCATCGCTGTAGAGAGGGGGGCAAGAGAAGAGAAATGTTAGTCGTGTGCTTCAGAACCGAAGTGACGCACGTGGCTTTCTAAAGGGGATCCCCTGTAAGACCATGACATCCAGCTACACTGCTGCAACCCCCAGCACCAGCACTCTTGTGTCTCCGGCTCTCTAGGGTAAGGTCGAGATGACGCTAGAGCTGCTGACCGAGGCAGAAGCGGAAGAGCGGCCAGCCGGGAAAGGAAGAGAGGAGCCAAACATGAACCCATTTCTGAAGCCGCCAGAGTGAGACTGCAGCGTCTGGGTGCCCCCCAGTACAGAAGCTGCTGGGGGGGGCACGGGGAGAGGGCCGTCCGCCCCTTGCCAGGAGAGAGCGTGCTCCCAAAGATGCAGGGGCGTGGCTGCTTCTGAGGCAGGGCAGTGCAAATTACTCACCTCCAAGCAGCCTAGCCGCCATAGGGTGGCTTGAGAGGGCCCTAGGGGGTCCTCTCCTCTGGCAGTGGGCCCTGTCAGTGGACTTACTGGGTTGTGGCGCTAGCACTCCGAGCAGGCCTGGGCAGTGGAGGATAGTGACTCTGATGTCCGTGGGGCAGTGAATCCACTCCGGGCTTCAATCAGAACCAGTCAGAACTCTGAAGGAGCTTTCCAAGGTACTTTGCGAGATTTGTTGCTTCACACCTGGGAGAGCTCCTTTAGAGTTCCGACTGGTTCTGACTGAAGCCCGGAGCGGATGCACCGCCCCACTGGCATCAGAGCCACCAGCCTCTCTTGGGGTTCGGGGGCTGCATCGAGCCATCCTTTTAGCTGCCCACAATCCCTTGGAGCCGCCTTCCCCAACCTGGCGCCGCCTGTCGTCCAACGCTTCTGGAGGGGGCCAGGTTGGGGAAGGCTGCCCTAGAGCAGCACTGTGCCAGGACCACTGTGGGATATTAAAAGGGCGGGAAGAAGATGGAAACAGTTGCCACAGATGACACCAGTTTTTTTCCCCCGGTCCTTCTCTCCCCATGACTAGGAGGCCAGAGACCTCTTTCCTGTGGTTCACAGCCCCACTGAAGAGCCTCCACTTCATTGTATGGCAGAAGAGCAAATGGAAGATCATCATTTTCCTTTGCATTGCGCTAGTGCTCTTCCTGCTTGCAACCTTCATCTACTCATCCCCGGTGAGTCTGCTGGGGACAGGATGGGAAGCTAGACTCACAAAGAGGGCCAGACACTTTGAGCTGCAGGGGCTTGTAGCACTCGGCTAAATATCTGCTACTCGTTCCAGAGAGAGAGAGACTGAGAGAGAGAGAGAATGAACACAGAGAACACATTTCTGCTATCCTTGATTGCCACCACATTCTAGCTATCTCCCTTTCATTTCTCAGGGCTACCTGGCCATGAAGTTGATCAATCCAATGAAAGGTATGAGGGCCTTATCCTTAAAACTGCCTTCAAGGAAGAACATGAAGACAGCTCCCGAATTGCCACTACCAACTCCCCAAGAAACGCCACCACCAGCTCCCCAAGAAACGCCACCACCAGCTCCCCAAGAAACTCCACCAGTGCCCAAGAGAACGCGCCCAATGCCCAAGAGAACGCTCCCAATGCCCAAGAGAACGCGCCCAACGCCCAAGGGAACGCGACCAACGCCCAAGAGAACGCGACCAACGCCCAAGAGAACGCGCCCAACGCCCAAGAGAACGCGCCCAACGCCCAAGAGAACGCGCCCAACGCCCAAGAGAACGCGACCAACTCCCAAGAGAACGCGACCAACGCCCAAGAGAATGCACCCAACTCCCAAGAGAACACCGCAAACTCCCAAGAAGTTGCTGCTGACTCCAAAGAAGCCACTGTCAACTTCCCAGAGGAAATCACCAATAACCAAGAAAAGCCACATCTAGTAATAAATTGTAGCAGAAGCTACTCAGTTATGCTGCTGTTTGTGATGTTTTGCACCAAAGGAAAAATCTCCCTTCATGCCCTGTGTTGCCTCCAAATAGTGTGCAGCCAGAATTGAGCCCCACTACTTCTAAATTGTGCATCCATTCCATGGAAGTCTCCCAATTCCCTCACCTTCCTGCCATTATAGAGGCCCTCTGATTTCAACCAAAATTTTACAGCATCAAGACTAGACAAGGCTGGCTTGTGGGGAGGCAAGAAAAGAAAGCTATCTGTGGTGAAGTGAAATGGTACTACAGGGAACTTCCTGAGTTCTGTTCCATTCCTTTCAATTAAAATAAATAAAATGAATGGCAAAACGGAGTGTAAGTCTTGTACGTTCTAGAAGTAGAGCTGCAAACATTTACAGCAAAATCCTATGTATTTATTTTTATTGATTGATTTGATTTGTACCTAGCCTTTCTACCAAAAATGGTACTCGAGGGGACTTACAGTCACTAATAAAACTGGGTAAAAACAATGAGCAAATACATTAAAACACAAGTAAAAACAACAACAACAACAACAGTATCCAGCTCGACAGACTCACTTACACATCAAAGGCCTGTTTGAATAAAGCGCTCTTTGCCTGCTGGCGGAAGAACAGCAGAGAGGGAGTGAACTCCCTTGGGAGAGGGTTGCACAGCATGGGAGCAGCTACCAAACAAGCCCTCTCTTGGGTTGCCACCAAATGCACCTCTGAAGGCAAATGGTCTCGAAAGAAGGGCCTCTCGTGAACATCTTACGAACCCAGCAGGTTCGTATGGGAGAAAGCATCTCTCGGGTAGCCTGGTCCCAAGCCAAATAGGGCTTTATTTATTTATTTATTGCTTTTTTTTCACTGCCAAACAGCCAAACCTTGCTGGGTGGTTCACAACAATTAAAACCATAAAATACAAGACAATAAAATACAGATGATAAAATACAATATAGATGTTTAAAAGTTTTTAAACTACAATATAAAAATAAAAATAACCAAACAGAAGCTAGCAGCAATGCAAACAGTTTAAAATACAATACCAGATAAAAACAAACTGGAAAACTAAAATGCCTGGGAGAATAAAATGGTCTTCCCCGCTGTCTAAATGAGCGCAATGTGGACACCAGGTGAACCTCATTCCACAACCGGGGTGCCGCAGCAGAAAAGGCCCTCTTCTTAGTAGCCAACCACCTCCATTCCTTTGGCAGGGGCTCCCGGAGAAGGGCTGCTGAAGCTGATCTTTATAGGTCATAACCAGCACTTTGAATTCTGCCTGGAAACAGACCAGTAGCCGGTGAAGCTGTTGTAACACGGGAGTCACATGCTGCCTGTAACCAGCCCCGGTCAATGGTAGGGCTGCAGCATCCTGGGCCAGCTTAACTTTCTGAACAGTTTTCGAAGGCAGCCCCACATAGAGCATGTTAATAGTAGTCCAAACAGGATGTAACTCAGGCATGCGTGACTGTGGACAGATCAGACGTCTCTAGGAACGGGCGCAGTTGGCGCGCTTGCCTCAGCGGTGCAAATGTACTCCTGGCCACTGCTGAAACCTCGGCATCCAGGCTGAAGGCCAAGCCCAGGGGTACACCCAAACTGCGAGCATGAGTCTTCAGGGGAAATGTAACCCCATCCAGCACAGGTGGAATCTCTGTTCCCTGATCTGCCTTTCGACTAACCTCTATCTTGTCTGGATTAAGCTTCAGTCTGTTTGCCCTCATCCAGTCCATTACTGACATCAGGCACTGATTTAGAGCCAGAACAGCTTCCTTGGATTTAGATGGAAAGGAGAGATAGAGTTGGGTGTCATCAGCATGCTGGTGGCACCGAACCCCAAAACTCTGGACAATCTCTCCCAGTGGTTTCATGTATATGTTAGATAGCATGGAGGATAAGATGGGAATCCTGAGGGACACCACCGGCCAACAGCCACAGCATCGAACAAGAATCCGTGCACATACTTTCTGAAATCGTCCCTCCAAAAAGGACCAGAGCCACCATATAACAGTGGCTCCCAGCCCCATCTCAGACAGATGCCTCAGAAGGATACCAAGGTCGAAAGCTGCTAAGCAATCCAGCAAAACCAACAGGGACACAATCCCCCTGTCCCATTCCCAGCATAGATAGTCCACCAAGGTGACCAAAGCGGTCCCTGTCCCATAAGCAGGCCTGAAGCCAGATTTAAATGGATTTAAATAATTATAGAATCATAGAATAGTAGGGTTGGAAGGGGCAACCATCAGATAAGACCATCAGGTCCAACCCTCTGCTCAATGCAGGAATCCAAGTCAAAGCATCCCTGACAGACGGCTGTCCAGCCTCATCTTGAATGCCTCCAGTGTGGGAGAGCCCACCACCTCCTCAGGTAATGGGTTCCATTGTCATCTTGCTCTAACAGTCAGGAAGTTTTTTCAGATGTTCAGCCGGAATCTGGCTTCCTGTCACTTGAGCCCATTATTCCGTGTCCTGCACTCTGGGATGACTGAGAAGAGATCCTGGCCTTCCTCTCTGGGACATCCTTTCAAGTACTTGAAGTGTGCTATCCTATCTCCCCTCAGTCTTCTCAAGGCTAAACATGCCCAGTTCTTTCAGTCTGTCCTCCTAGGGCTTTGTTTCCAGTCCCCTGATCATCTTCGTTGCCCTCCTCTGAACCCTCTCCAGTTTGTCTGCATCCTTCTTAAAGTGCAGTGCCCAGAACTGGACACAGTACTCCAGATGAGGCCTAACCAGTGCTGAGTAGAGGGGAACTAGTACTTCCCAGGATTTGGAAGCTATGCTTCTGTTAATGCAACCCAAAATAACATTTGCCTTGTTTGCAGCCACATCACATTTTTGTCTCATATTCAGCTTGCAATCGACAACAATTCCAAGATCCTGCTCGCTTGTAGTACTGCTGAGCCAAGCATCCCCCTTCTTCTAACTGTGCATTTGGTTTCTTTTTCCTAGGTGCAGAACTTGGCATTTATCCCTATTAAATTTCATTCTGTTGTTTTCTGCCCAGTGCTCCAGTCTATCAAGATCACTTTGAATTTTGTTTCTGTCTTTCATGGTATTAGCTATCCCACCCAATTTTGTGTCATCTGCAAAAAAAATTTTTTTTAATCTATATTTATTTCATTTTTTTATAAGTGAAATAAACAATACCAACAACATGGTCAAAATCTACAGTTTCCAACATTACAGTATTCTAGGGAAGAAGAAAAAATAAGGAGGAAAGCAAAAGAGAGAGAGAGAGAGAGAGAAAGAAAGAAAGAAAGAAAGAAAGAAAGAAAGAAAGAAAGAAAAGATTATATCTAAGCTTCAATGAAAGCAAACCAAATATCCAAATATAAGTCCAATTGCAAATTATATGTATACAGCACTCTTCCAGATATTGCAGGTATTATTAAATCTTCCATCCGCTGCTCCATAAACTGTGAGCCTTGTCTTTCAATGTTATAACCTCAGTCTTATAGCAAATAAACAGGAGCAAACCATCCATTTCCATTAACCATATATTACCATTCCATTGTCACATATTAGTAAACATTAAAACTTTAACCAACAAGAAATAATCATAATCCCATAATGATATTAATACTAATATTAATGATAATTTAAAAGGAGAAGAAATTTTTAAAAGGATAAAAAATAAAAACAAACCATTTATTTATTTTAAGCAATATCATATCTAAAATGTATTTATATATGTACCCCACATACACACATACAATATAACACACAAAGGAAAAAGAAAACAAAACTATGCAAACATTTAATCTGGCAAAATTCCCAGACATCCTATCAGCTAAACCCCAAACAAGACTTCAGAGGAACAGTGAAAATGGCAAAATTCCAACTCAGGAGGCTGAGAAAGTTGGCTCCCTTGTTTTAATGTTAACACCAATGAGAAATAATTCGGCTGCGTCAGGATTTAAAAACTTTTTCATCTGGCCTTCAAAAAGAATGCAAAATGCAGCAGGATATTTCATATGATATTGCAGGTTATTTTGCTGTGCCAAACTTCTCGCTTTGGTGAATTGCCTTCTGTCAGCAAGTTCTTTAGTATAGTCATGAAGGAGCATAATCTTGTCATTTGCTGGTCCCCACTGTAGCTCACCTCATTCTCTTACCAGATGCAGAAGATAATTTTTTGTAGAAACTCGTGAAAACTGAACAACAACAACAGTCCCAGAAGTCCCTATTATGCTAAGTATTGAGCCAGGAACATGATATGCATGCTCAATATCCAGTAGAAAATCAGATGGCAAAACCAATAACTCATGCAAAAGTTTATCCATAAATTCAGCCAAACATACATCAGCAGCCAATACTTTAATACCAAGGATACGGAGGTTCGCTCTGCATGTAAAAGCGTCCAATTGGGAAATTCGAGCAAAATATTGTGAGACACTTGCATAGCAGTTTCCTGAGCAATAACTCAATCTTCGCGTGCATTAACCTTTGTTTCCATTTTTTGAAGAGAGATATTAATTAAATCCACAGCCCCTTGGAGGGCAGTGATTGAGTCCTGGATTGTTTCAAGCTTCTTTGACTGCACTGATAGCTGAAAAGACATAGTTTTTATCAAAGCAAGCAACTCCTCTTCACCTCCGGCATTTCTAGAAACCTTTGCTGGGGAGCAGTTGGGGGGGGCGTTCCCAGACCTTTTGTTTTTCCCTTTGATACTGCCATCCTCCACTTCCAGAAGCACAACAAGCAAGTATAATTGCAGAAACAGAAAAAAATGTTTAGTTAGATTTAAGTGCTAGTCCCCAGATATTGCTGGTAGTTTAAATTCACAAATATTTTTTGGAACTCGTCAGTCTTGTAGTCTCCTAATTGCTAGGAGTTTCAAACAGCGTTCAGTAGATGATACTCCGGCCACTGACCTTAGATTGCAGCCCTTCCGCTGCAGCGCAAAAGCAGCTGTTCTTCCAAGATTTCAACCGAATGGTACTGTAAGATTCCTCTTTTAATTCCAGGGGAATTTTAAAAGGTTTCTTGACCTTTTCCTAGCTGTTTGAAGTAAGCAACCTGAGGAGCTCTGCAGGTCACTACCAAGACGACATGTAGGGATGGCAGAGAATTCCGCCACGGATCTCAGTGAAGCTGAATGCCAGTGCATTCGGCCCCCCGAAATCTGTGGCGGAACGGCCTGCCACCCCCCCGCGGATCCCGCCTGGGACGAGACTTACCTGAGGCGGATCTTCCGGGCGGCGGCGGCTCCGGTGGCGGCTTCAGTAGCGGCAGCTGCGGCAGCTGGTCTTCCGACCGGCTGCCATCGCTGCCATTTGCAGTCTTGTTGGGTTGTTTTTTTGTTTTTTTTACAAGACGTGATAGGCTATGTAAAGACTTACATAGCCTATCACATCTGGCTTAAAAAACAAAAAAAGCATACGCAAATGGCGGCAGCTACGGCCGCCGCCATTTGCATTCCTTATTTTGGCACGTCTTAGTCTATGTAAATATTTACGTAGACTAAGACGGCGAAAATAAGGGGAATGCAAATAGCGTAGCAGACACTATTTGTGTTCCCCCTTATTTTTGCCATCTTAGTCTACGTAAATATTTACGTAGACTAAGACAGCCAAAAATAAGGAACGCAAATGGTGGCGGCCATAGCCGCCGCCATTTGTGTACGCGTGTTTTTTTGTTTTTGTTTTTTAAGCCAGACGTGATAGGCTACATAAGTCTTTACGTAGCCTATCACGGCTGACTACAGGGATGCAAACGGCGGCAGCTATGGCCACCGCCATTTGTGTCCCTGCTAGCCAGCGGCTGGATGTCTGGCTGCTGGCGGAGCTGGCCGGTGGCTCTGCGGAATCCCCATGGAGCGGAGCCGGCCGGCCAGGATTCTGGGGGGAGGGACGGAGCGTCTCCCCCCCCAGCAGAACCCGGCGGAGCCAGGTAAGGGGAGTTTCGTACATCCCTAATGACATGGCTCCGACTGGAAGTGTCATGTCATCTGCAAATTTGATCAGCATTCCCTGCACCTCGTTTTCCAAGTCATTAATAAAAATGTGGAAGAGCACTGGGCCCAGGACCGAGTCCTGCGGTACCCCGCTCGTCACCTCTCCCCAGTTGGAGAAGGTCCCATTGATCTCTTTGAGTCTGATTCTGTAGCCAATTGTGGATCCACTGGATCATTATTTCATCTAGCCCACTTTGAGCTAGTTTGCTCATCAGGATGTCATGGGGCACTTTGTCAAAAGCTTTGCTGAAGTCGAGGCATATTATGTCCACAGCATTCCCACAGTGCACAAGGGAGGTTACCTGATCAAAAAACGAGATCAGATTCGTCTGGCAGGACTTGTTTTTGACAAATCCATGTTGGCTTCGAGTAATCACTGCATGGTTTTCAAGGTGCTTCCAGATGGATTGCTTTATCATCTGCTCCAGAATTTCCCCAGGGATTGATGTCAGACTGACTGGTCTGTAGTTCCCAGATTCCTCCTTTTTGCCCTTTTTGAAGGTAGGGACAACATGAGCCCTCCTCCAATCATCTGGCACATCACCCATCCTCCACGATTTCTCAAAGATAATATTTATTTATGTATTACATTTATATCTCGCATTTTTTTCCTTTGTAAGGAACCCAAGGCGGTGTACATAATCCTCCTCCTCTCCATTTTAGCCTCACAACAACCTTGTGAGGTGGGTTGGGCTGAGAGTCTGTGGCTGGCCCCAAGTCACCCAGTGAGTTTCCATGGCCGAGTGGGGACTAGAACCTGGATCTCCCGGCTCCCAGTCCAACACTTTCACCCCTACACTGGCTCTAATAGACGGTGGTTCTGAGAGTTCTTCTGCCAGTTCCTTTACTACTGTAGGATGCAGTTCATCTGGCCCTGGAGATATGAACTCATTCAAAGTAATGAGGTGTTCCTTGACCGTATGCCTATCGATCTCAAGCTGCAATCCTGCCCCTTCAGCCTGTACTTGGCCTTTGCCAGGGGGGTCATAGACCCTCTTTTGGGAGAAGACTGAGCCAAAGTAGGAATTGAGCACCTCTGCCTTTTCTTTGTCATCTGTTACCGTTTTGCCATCCTTATTTAATAGTTGAACCACCATTTCTTTCCTCTGTCTTCTACTATGCATGTATCCGAAGAAGGCCTTTTTGTTGGTTTTAGCATCCCTCGCCAACCTCAGCTCGTTCTCAGCTTTAGCCTTCCTGACGCCATCCCTGCAATTCTGTGCTATCTGCCTGTACTCTTCCTTTGTTGCTGGAAAGAATCCACATCATCCAGAATTCCTTGGGACTGAGAAGCCACCACATGCTCCAGCCCCTTCCCAATCCTGTGTGTGCTTTAACCAGTTATTCAGAGGTAAGTCCCACTGCTCCTTCATACAGTCTCCACCAACAGGGTGCCCCCCAGATGTGCTGGACTGCTGGCTGGGGCAATAGCCACTCTCTACCCCCAGAATCTGCCATCTGAGGTGACTGCCTCACTCTCTAGTGGTAGGGCCAGTCCTGAGACTTAGTTGACCTTAGTTCCCATTGAAATCAATGTGGCAGTCATGACTACCTTGTCATCTAACTCAGTCTATATCCAGGCCAATGTTTTTAGGACTAGATGTCTTTGGCAAGGCCAGCCCTACCATTAGGTATGGTGAGGTGGCTGCCCCAGGCAGCGAATTCTGGATGTCATGAAAGGGCAGTAAATATTTGTTTGTTTGTTTGTTTGTTTGGATTTGACTTTGGATCGAAGATAAAACCCTATCATGAATGTTATCCTTCCTTTTGAATCAACCTGCTGTTATGAGGCAAATCCTTTCATCTTCTAACCAAGATTTCCCCAACCTGGTGTCCTCCCCAGCAAGCATAGTGGTCATGCTGGCTGGGGATAATGGCAATCATAGTCATCACATTTGGATGGCATCGATTTGGGAAAGGGTTCTAACCGCCTTTGTACAGAGGAGGTCTCTTTTCAGAAATACTTGCTTCTTTAGCGTCTCCACTTCTTCTCCCAATCAAGAATGCTGTCATATCATCAAAAGCGATATACCAAATTCTTGTTAACCACCCCAGGTAGCAGGGTGTGTTTTCTGCATGCCCATGCCCGTTAGTAATTTGTTAGCTTGATTTCATTTTCCTTGGCATCTTAGTGTGCCTCAGTACTCATAAACAAACTTGCATGCTGCAGGTATGGCTATATGTTCCTGGCTGCCACAGGAAGTGCTCCCTCCCCCAAATCCAGGCCCAAAGAGGCAATGGGACTCCCCCAGCCCAGCACCCATGTCCCACACGTGGCCTCAGTTTGTCTTGGAAGGCTGGCCTCCATGATGTGGTAAACGTCATAAACCATCTTTTGACTGCTGCGTACAAAAATACCCCATCTTCAGACATTTCTAGTAATTAGTGTATCTTGGTCTATGTATGTCAGGGATGAGCAATGTGGCCCTCCAGATGTTCTGGCCTACAACTCCCATGAGCAGTAGCCGGCATAGCCCATGGTGATGGATGATGGGAGGTGTAGGCCAAAACATCTGGAGGGCCACTGGTTAGGCCTCATCTTGAGTACTGTGTCCAGTTTTGGGCACCGCACTTTAAGAAGGAGGCAGACAAACTGGGGAAGGTTCAGCGGAGGGCAACAGAGATGATCAGGGGACTGGAAACAAAGCCCTATGAAGAGAGACTGAAAGAACTGGGCATGTTTAGCCCTAAGAGAAGACTGAGGGGAGATGGGATAGCACTCTTCAAGTCCTTGAAAGGTTGTCCCAGAGGGGAAGGCCAGGATCTCTTCTCGATCATCCCAGAGTGCAGGACACGGAATAATGGGCCTAAGTTACAAGAAGCCAGATTCTGGCTGAACATCAGGAAAAACGTCCTGACTGTTAGAGCAACACAACAATGGAACCAATGACCTGGGGAGGCGGTAGGCTCTCCCACACTGGAGGTGTTCAAGACAAGGCTGGACAGCCATCTGTCGGGGATGCTCTGACTTGGATTCCTGCATTGAGCAGGGGGTTGGACTCGATGGCCTTGTAGACCCCTTCCAACCCTACTGTTCTATGATTCTATGTTCTCCATTTCAGCTGATCTGGAAGTGCCTCATTCATTCGAGGGTACATTTTCAATCCCTCATTTTGTGGGAGACAAGTACAAGAGCCCCTTCTCAGATTTCTCTAAAAAGTGGAGGTGCACTGGGCTCCATTAAACATGTCCTGCATGTCGGGACTCCAGTTCAGCAGAAAATACCTGTACAATGTCAACGCCGCCATGAGTCACTGAGGCCAGAACATGTGTGTGCGCATCTCTACACCAGCCTGAAATCCTGCATTTAAAATGGGGCCTTCTGCGTCTGTTTTAAATGCAGGGTCACAATGGACTCCCTTTGCATGTGCTTCCTTCTCCCCCTCCCCTTTCCCCTCCTTCTCCCCCTGATCGGAGTCTTCCCTGTGTGTCACGATCTCGCTCCTCTTCTTGCAGCTTTTCCTTTTTCACGGAGGGAACTCATGCAGAACACCAGCGGGGTAATTTGATAGCTCATTATCTCTGATTTTTTAAAAAATGGAATAAAGGTAATTTAGTGCAGGGGATGCCCTGGAGGTTCACAACTGTCAGGGTGGACACTGAGCCCATAGAATCCCAGAGTTGTTCTGATTCTGAGGAAGAGCAGCCACTCCTGGGAGAGGAGCGCGCTCATCCTTCCCAGGGCCAACAGCTGGCAGAGATTCCTCCCACCGGCATTCCTGGCTTAGATAGTGGTCCCAGGAGTGAGAGAGCGCGGGAAGCAGACTTGCTGGACGCACGACGCCGACGCAGGGAGCGGCGCCAAATGGAGGGCGCGGAAAGGAGGCGTAGTGCCCGGTTGGCGCGCAAACAACGGTTGCGCCCAGAGGATCCAAGGGAAAAGGGGAGGGACTCTCCCTAGCCCATAAGTTCGAGGTCTGCCAGTGATTCTCCTTCAAACGGGGACCAACTGTTCCAACTTAGGGCATGGGTACTCTGCTGCTCATATCTAGTTGCTAACAGTAGAGTTGTGAAGTTGTAAAAGAGGAATAAAGCTTTGAAAAGAATCCCTTTGTCTGTGTCTGGACTTGGCTACTGGATTAGACTGAGAGAGGCCTCCAAGGAGCCCTTGACAGCAACATCATCTAAAGGGCCTGCAAACATCTGTGAGTGAGCAATCTCAAGAGCAGGAGAAAAGCTCCGTGTGAAGTTACAGAAGGGTAAAGTTTGGTTATTAGCGCAAGCTTCTGAAAGGCCAGAGCAGTCAGCAATGTAATTCACTGCTTCGGAGGAGGGCTGCCCCTCACTGGAGGCTGGAAAGCCATCTGTTGCAGATGCTCTAGCTCTGGATTTTTGTATTGGGTAGGGGCTGGAGGGGGGTTGTTTGATGACATACCAGTAACAGTGGGAGATTTTCACAGTCCCCATCACAGATTGCAAAGTGGGAGGACATTCTTTGTCAAAATCCTCGGGGCCCAGGCAAAAAAGTTAAGGTATTCAAAGGTAGGAGGTTTTTACCAGTAAAATCAAGGCGGCAGCATTTTTCTTAGCCCTTAAAAAAAGGTACACACATTTCCCCCAGCTGCTTTGACTGGCCAGGAGTTGGAGCACCAGCAGTCAGCAGTGAACCTGGTGGCCATTCTTCCTTGATGAGTCAATGGAGCCAAGCTACTTCATGATGTAGCGTCATTCCAGATGTATTGTTGGAAAAAATGTTTCTTCCCCCCTCCTCTTTTACTGGCAAGCCACCCCCTTTGGCCCTCGAAAAATATCACCATGGCCCTGAGAAATGTGGGGGGTTCCTCACTTTTTCCCTCCCCCTCCGCCCCCCCCCCCCAAGTAGAGGCTGAATGCTTCATCTCAGCTCTACCTTCAAAGCCCTCTCCGGCTACGATAGAGATCACCAAATTGCCTGAGTCCAGTGGGACACCTCCTTCCCTCCCCTTCCCCCACTTTCCTGGTGGCAACTCAAAGATGCCTTGGGTATTGTGGCAAGGCTGATACACCAACACCCGTAACATCAACTCCTCAGTACTACCAACATCTTGATAGATTTCTGCCATTTCACTGTTTTGTATCTTCTTCTTTTTTAATATCTTAAACTGGAAAAGCAGCTTGAGGAAGCATGAGGCGGTCACATCAGGCAGCAGATGCTAGGAGGTGGCAGCGCGATCCAGTCTGCTCCCTAAGCTAGTCTCCTGCCTTCAGGTTCAGTGGAGGATGCTGTTCTAGTGCCATTGTTGAAGAAAGATCCAACCAGCATTTGTACATGGAAGGCACCATTTTGTTCTCGCCTCAGGGAATAAAATGTCTTGGGTTGCACCCTGCCTTGCAGAAAAGCTGTTTATAAAGGAGGCAAAATTAGCAAGCCAGACCCACTCACAAAAAGACTTCGTTCACACATCGCACTAAGCCATGGTGGGTTGTCACCATGAGTGGTTGCAGGGTGGCTTAGCATGATGTCCAAACCCAGCACAGCTCTTCCGCCGTGGGTTGTTTTTCACAAACAAGCCACCCCAAGAACCCATGGCTTGCAGAATGGTTGTTTAGGTTGGGCTTGTTCTCAGGGTGGCGTGACATGACATCTGAACCCGGCAGTGTTGCGTCAGTGTGAGTGGTTTAAAATCGCAAGAGCAACGAGAAACCCTGCCAGCAACTCTCATGTACTCGCTGATGATATCCCGTCTCTATTATATCTTGAAATGACACTAGTCAATTTACTCCCTATTGTCATGGCTATGCTGGGCTCAATAGTGGACAGGTGGTCTTACAGTCCTGCATGCATGTACAAGTCCCCTAAAAAAAAATTAAGTTCAAGAATGTGTTCCCATGTTCATAAGGGCTCAGAAACTTAAATCCCTTTAGTGATCTGATGCAGGAGAGAGTGGGGAGGAGTTCCCCCCATGAGCTGACAACCCCACTGGATCAATCGCAGAAAGGGTGCTGATGAAAGAAACAAGGATTTCTGCTACAAAGGCCCCTGAGAAACATGCTGGCAGCAGCTGGGAGGACTGAAATAAGCCATGGCAAGCAGCCAAGCAGGTGATCATCTGTTGGGAGTAACCGACAAGCCACCCACCCACCTTAGTGTGACATGCCAGCCCGCCCAAAGACTAAGTTAAGCCATCCATCCATTGATCAGTAAAGAGGCTTCAGCACCTAATATTTGTGTATGTTTATTTCAAGACACAAAACATGTACAGAGTAAAACGGGCAGATGCATACATGAGTTTTTCCATTGTTCAAGCAAAAAAAATAACATTTCTTTGAAAGAGAATACAATATTCTCTACAATATTGCCTTGTCATCATGTAGGAAGTCTCTTACATCCCCAGAAGGAGAACTAGTCCTACTGAAGCAATTAACCCAGTAACCTCAGTACTAGACACTGTCCCCTTCCAGAGCACTGCATTCAGATGCCACGGCAGCTGGGGCTCATACATTCACAGCTGGAGATTTCAGTGGTTTGCATAGCACGGAAGGTGCTGGGTGCTGTCAGGAGTGCCCTTGCTGCCTTCTGAAATCCTCAAGTAGCCCAGAATCAACACGCAGACAAAAGGGCTCTTTTCCAAGGCTTTATTTCCATTCAACCTAATGACACTTACAGATGCTAATTGCCTTAGCCTAAGAGGAAAACATAAGAGGGAGCAGCCTACCAGGGGTTTCTAGCCTTAGGGAGTCAGTTGGTCTCTGTTTGGAGGGAAAGGGCGGGAAGCTTCTGAACTTAAGGTCTAGGAGGAGATTCCCGTGGGGCATCGGGGCGCAGCTGTTGTCATCGCGCCAAGCAGGCTGAGCGCCTCCCTTCAGCACCCACAACCTCTCGCTTGTCCCTGTGCCGGCACCTCACATCCAGAAACTCCAGTTGTACCTCCCTCTCCCTGCCAGGGTCACTGTCACTCTCAGGAATGTGAGCAGGGAGGGCCTCTCCCTCCAGCTGCACCTCTGAAGAGCGTGCAGGTTCCTCTCCCACCGTTTCTTTCTCTTCCTCAGAATCAGAACTGCTTTGGGGCTCTATGGGCTCCAATCCAACTCTGTAAGGAGGCTCCTCCTGATGCTCCAGACCAACAGTTCTCCTAAATGCAAAGCAGACCTCTAGTGTCCAGGACCAAAACTCAAAGAGGTGCTTGGCATCGCTGGGGCACCCTCCTTGAACAAAGAGGTCAATTCTAAAAGGGAAGGTGGTAGTTGCATACAAACCAGGTCTTTGAGTATATATGAATGAAGCTGCCTTATATCATGTCTGATCACTGGTCCATCTAGCCCTGTTCTGCCTACTCCCGACTGGAAGTGGCTCTCCAAGGCCTTAAGCAGTTGTGGGTGCTTTTTTTATTTTCTAGTCCCACTGTCAGATTTATTTTAAATGAGAAGTATCAGGAATTAAACATGGGACCTTGTGCATGCAAAGCATGTGCTCCGTGGCTTATAGAGCTTGCAGCCTTCTTAAATAAGTAACTGCAGGACTGGCTTGCAGTCAGTACTTCCAAATCACAAAGGGGAAGCATGCTATTTTCCTCTCCTCCCTTCCTCTCCTCTCCTCCTCCAGCTGCCATGTGTCCCTAGGGGACACATGGCAGCTGGCCCAGAGGGAGATAATATTAGCAAGCCACAGGAAGAAGGAAATGGGTTACCTGGCCAGCTTCTGTTCCAATAGGTCTGGTGATAGCTGCTCCAATTGTGTGATCACTAGCACTGGCCACTTCAAGCAATAGGGAAGCCTGACTACTTTACCGGCAGTACAACTGCTCATTGACCTTGGCCCTAAATTGCATATCTTCTGGGTGACCCAATACTGCAAAATGCAGCCACCAAGACAACATGGAAGGCTGTTGCCTCAAGCTACCCACACCAAAGGCCTCCCTAAGTAGTCTGAGGAACATCCCTGGGGAGCAGAAACACAAGTCCCATGAAGGTCCCTCAAGTTGAGTTTCTTCTGCACATCTTTAATTGATCATTTATTAAGAGATGCTCTCAGTAAAGGAATATGTACACATTTCATATCCCAGTTCCAAAGACTACTTCATAGCCTAAAATTTATTATTTCTTTAAAGTAAAGACATTAAGGTTTTTTGAAAGGACAGCTTCCAGAATGATCCTTCTAACTCAGCAGTGGGCAACGTGTGGCCCCACATTTTGGCCTACAACTCCCACCACCCCAGCCAGCATGCGAGGTGTAGTGCAACACATCAGGAGGGCACCAGGTTGGGGAGGGGTGGCCTAGACCCCTCCCACATTGTTTCATCTCCCCACAAAGGATCTATTTTAACATGGGTCAAGCTCCCTGCTCTGCAGACTTCACATACATAACCTGTTTCCTCCTCAAAGGCTTTCCAGAGAGGTAGCCACGGAAGTCTGTTGCTGCAACAAGTGAAGAGTCTTGCAGCACCTTGAAGACCATCATGCTTATTATAGCAGGAGAGTTTGTGGTATAGAGCCCACTTCTCAGACCCAGGAAATATCATCCTGAGTTGGCAGACACAGGAGGAAGAAAAAAGTGCAAGGAACACAGTGATGATGACATTAAACCTTAGATATATGTAAAATAATTACAGTGATCACACACAATGTAGTGTTGATAAAGCATCCTGGTACTGACAAGTTAATTAACAACTTTAATGTAATGAAAACCCAGAATCTTCAGTCAAGCCATAGGTGATAAGCTTAGGTTATCAAGAAGTTCCAATCCAGCGGTTTCATGCTGGAGCCTCCCTTTGAAGTTCCATTGTACAACAACGGCAACAAGGTGTCCTGGGAGGATGAAATGTTCTCCTACTGGCTTCTGAATATTGACCACAAAAGCGTACGCCAAAATAAATGTGATAGTCTTCTCAGGTGCCACAAGAGTGTTTTTCCTCAAAGCTCATGCACAAGAAGTGACTCACAAGCCTGCTGGTCATGCAAACACAGGAGCAGCCCGACAAGAAATCAGGTCGAAGGGCCATCAAGGCCAGCATCACTGTGGCCAATAAGAGCCAGCCAGGTATGTCTGGGACACTGACAAGCAGGGTGCGGATGTGAAGGCCCTCCCCTCTGAAGGTATTCAGAAGTATACTGCGTCGAAGGCAACACACAGAATTTTGGGGCGAGGCAGTACAAAATGGGAGCTCAGCCCTGGATCTACAAGGCCCTCTTGACGACATGGGGACCCCACCCTTCTCCTGCTTCCTCTTTAAACCAGGGGAAGTTTGGAAATATCTCATTTATGGCAATAATGCAAGATGATGGATGCAATATAAAGAGACAACCCCACATTTATGGCTCAAGTAGAAAAGGCCTCCTAAACTTGATGCAATTTGTGAACTAAGGAGATGGGGCAACATACAAACAGACAGCCCACTTGGGCTATCTCAAAATGAGTCTGAGCTTTTATTTCAGAGAGTTTTTTGTTTGAATCCATCTTCAGGATCCTTCAACAGCCGGCCAGGTTGCAAGTTTCCATGTTTTGTTTCAACTTGCTTTTCCAAAAAGGGAGATAGGAAATTGTGATCTGGATGAGTGTCAAAGCACTCATCAGCTTCTTTCAAACTAGGGCTCAGACAGAAGAGGGGAGACGGGATTTTTTGTGAATATTTTGGCAGCATTGAAAAGCAACCCCTGCCTTCTTCAGCCATTTTTTTCAGTGAACAAGTTGAATGGGAGGCTACAGCCTATGTGGAGGGAAAGCATTTTGACTGGCTAGGATCACCCATGTGACCAGTTGAAGAAGCACAGCCCTCCCTCTCAAATGGCTTTGCTCGCTCTCATTAACATTGTCACATAGCCAAATTTAACTGGTAATATAGAAACAGGGCATTACCATGTTCGCTACATGATTGTTGATTTGCTGGGATTACTCAAGGAAGGAGATCAAAGCTTAACTTTATTTTTTTTTTTTTTTGCCAAACCTGGGGAGAAGAGGGAGAAAATGACTGTGTCCCCTCCTCTCTCCATGATCATTAAGGGGTTTGGAAAAAATATTCTTCCCAGCTCACAAAGCTGCATTGCCAGCCCATCTGGAATGGAACTTTTAGTACAGCCCTAGTTAAAAAGACACCAAAATCAACAAACATGTATTTTCTAAAAAAAACTTTGACACAGGAAAAAGGGGTGGGCAAAATGCCAAGGTAACGTCTGAATAGAGCTTTACAGTGATCAAATGGGCACTGCTCTCCCATTGCACAGGGCAGCTAAAGGTTATTTCAGTATAGAATTGCTGCTCAATATTTGTGGAAGCAGAGTGAATCTTTCTCACACCAACTTAAGCCAGTTCCGTATCGATGGGCTGGAGGTAGGTCAGGCAGTGGTATCCCCAGCAAAGGGGAAAGCATTCAAGGGTCACTTCTTAATTCTCAAGTTCAAAAGGCCCAGTGACAACTGGCACTTCTACCACCCAAGGTGAAATCCTTGGCAAAGACAAAAACTAAAATAAAAACTTTACCTGTAAGTAAAGGACAGCCCCTTTACTGGGGAGGGAGAGAGGGCCCTTGGTTGTAGGGAGATGGTAGATCAGGGCAGCAGCGGAGAGCAGCTAAGGCAGCTTTCCCCAACCTGGTACTATCCAGAGGTTTTGGACTATAACTCCCAACATGCCTGCCCATTGGCCATGCTGGCTGGGAATGATAGGAGTTGCAGTCCAACACTTCTGGAGGGCACCAGGTCAGGTCCCTCTGGGGAAAGTGGAAGAGTTTGCTTTAAAAAAGGTAACAGCAGCAAAGGCAGTTAGCAGCATTTCAGCTTAGAACAGTAGTTTACCAAAAACCTTTTGACCGTTGGGGAAATTTCCACATCAGCTTTGGGGCACATTTCAGAGCACATGCTCCACGCACATAGATGCACTGGCCTAGCCCAGTGGCTGCACCATTGCCCTCCATGAACCGAGTGTGTGCTCTAGAACAGGGTGGACACAAGGTAGATTGCCAGATGTTTTGGACCTCAACTCCCAGAAGCCACTGCCAGCATGGCCAGCGGTCAGAAACACTGGGAGTTGAAGCCCAAAACAGCTGGAAACCTATTTCCTGCCCACCCCTGCTCCAGAACATTCCAGGGATGATCAGTTGCGGTGGGCACAGCTGTTTTTGAGGGAAGCGAGACTATCGCAAGTGGTCATCACATTGAAATATCCCTTGCAACCCCCTGACAAACTTCTGTGGAACTCCTGGGTTTCCCCAGCACACAACTGACTGAGAAGAAAATGCATCCTCCTGCTATCCTTCCCACAATCCTCTGCCAAGGCTCAGAGCACTGCTCATAAGGGAGGCCTCTGAGTTCCTGCTGATGCAGCAGATGGGATTTCCCCACGCTATCCATGACCAAAGGCAGGTCTGCCAGGGCCATCCCTACACTTATAAAAACAAGGGGACCCATGGAGGCTACATTTCAGCCCTTTTGCTGGAGCTGACTCCTGGGTCACACCTGATAAAACTTACAGCAGCTTAGCCAATTAGGACAGCCAAAAATCTCAAAAGAGAGAGAAGTGGGGAAGACTATTAGAAAAGAAGCTGCTTTTTTCTTTTTCAGAGGAGGGAGGGAGTTCACATTTCTTTATTCAGCAGGGTAGTGGTATTTACTGTGATCCTCCCATTGTTCTACAAACAGTATAAGGAATATTTGGGATGTGGGTTATAACGTAGTAGTTCTGCTTTCTTACAGTGGCAAGTCATCAGTTTTCCTTGCCAAGGCAGAGATTTCCTCCTAGATGCTACTTAAGGCATCCCAGTCAAACATTCAGACCAGGCAGCCATGACTGACAGATCATGATTTCCCCCACACTGCAGCACGGACTGCCGTCATGACACTTGCAAAAGCAAAGCTCCTGGCTTCCAACCAGCCTCCAAAGAGGACAGTAGAGGCTGCCGACTCTAGGCGATCGGCTAAATGTCTCCCTGAACTACCTGCAGAGATGTGGAAGTCCATTTTGCACTACGTGATTGAGGATATGTCTATGTCCCATCAAGTTCTGCTGAAATGCCGGTGTCAAAAGCTCAGCTCAGAGAAGGCAAAGTACAGAGGAGAGGCATGGCTGCCTTGCCCATAAGGGGCTCAACAAGGAGGCCACCAATCCAAGTGTCGATCCATTCAAAGTTTTAAGATCCGGATGGGAGGCCCAGCAGCAGGGTCCTTGAGACTGGCTGCCGCCTGCAAATGCAACCAACCGTGCTCACGAGGCCAACGGCTGTCCAGAAGGCAAAAAGAAAGTATGGAAGAGGGCTGGGCACCTGCCGATCAGTAGAAGTGTTTCCGGCTCTGTTCCTGCCATTTGTTGTAGACGATAATGCCAATGACGATGGCGAACACAATGGCAACCAGCGAGAAGAAGACTATCAAGAAGAGAGCGAGGCCGCTCATGGGATCCATCGGACTCTCCACTGCAGAGGACGGAAGCACAGATCAGGCTCAGATACAGAAGTTACACACTGGCCACTTTGTGTCTCGGTGGCTGGATTCACTTCCACCTTCCACATCAAGAAAGATTAGCAGAGCCAGAGGACAGCCACTCACGGCATGGCGGAAAGGTCTACCATGGTTGCCTATTAGCCGTGAGAGCCCAGTGGTTAGCAGGGATGTCCGTCACTGGCAAATCCAGCCCTTTTGGGGCTCACCAGACCTCCGCAGTGCGCCCAACTCGGCTTGCTTCTGCGAGCTGAGCCACGCAGTTTCCCCAAGTTCCAGGGACTTTTAATGTATTTTTTTGTCTCGGCCATAATTTGCACAAATAGAGACTGGCACAAATTACAGATACAAATTGTGCAAATTTGCACAATTTACAATCATGATTTGCTCAACTTATGCAAATTTGCACAATTTACAGCTGCAATTTGCACAAAAAAAATATGGAAAATTTATTTTATGGAAATTCCACCAGCCTGCCCAGCCCATTGGGCCAGCTGGCAGAAGATGAAACAGAGTCCAGGGGGGCAAGCCAAAAAAGCTCCTTTAGCTTCATGTCCCCGCAACTGGATTCCTCCAAGATCCCTAGTGGCTAGACTGTTGGACTAGGGCAGCGGTGGGTAACATGTGGCCCTTGAGATGTTTTGGCCTACAACTCCCCTCACCCCTTTCCATTAGCTATAGTTGCTAAGGTGGATGAGAGTTGGCCAGAACATCTGGAGGACTGCCAAAACATCTGGAGGGCTACAAGCTGCCCACCCCTGGACCAGGGCCAGGGAGGTTCAGATCCCCACTCAACCAGGAAACTCACTGGTGACCCTGGGCCAATCACCACCTCTCAGCTCAACACACCTCACAGGGCTGTTGTGAGGACAAAACTGGCAAAGGAGAACCATGCATGCCACCATGAGTTCTTTGGATGGAAGTCAGAAGACAGATGAAATCAAATAAAAATAAGCGATAGCTAAATGGAATCTCCATAATCAGAGGCGGCGTATCTCTGGGTACCAAATACTGGCCAGGACAGCAGGGGAAACCTCCGCTTCCAGGCCCAGCTGGTAGCCTCCCAAGAAACATCTGGCTGGCCCCGATCCAGCAAGGCAATCCTGAATGCTCCAAGGTCTTGATGCGAAGGGCCCTGGACGTCACAGAAGGACAGAAGCGACTTCATGGGTGGAAGCTCTTCTCCAACCTGGTGCCCTCCAGGTGTGCTAGATGACAAAGATGGGAGTTACAGTCCCACACATCTGTGGGGCACCAGCTTGGGGAAGCCTGAGCTACCACCAGGCTTAGAGAGAGAACAGCTGGGGGGATGCTAGCTGGGGAGTGCTGGGATTGTTAGTCTAACACATCTGGAGAGCACCAGGTTGGGGAAGACTGGTTGATGCAGCTAAACAGTCTTGACAGAAGTGGCTTCTCATTGCAAATATAACAGCTTCTGCATCTATCACAAAATGTCAGCATGAAGCTAACACATCGGTCCTTCATTTGATCATGTCCCTCCAAGCCAGGTGAGGGTCATATACATGGACAGCTGCTTTATCCCGAGTCAGCCATTAGTCAGTACTGCCTACACTGACTGGCAGCAGCTCTCCAGGGTCTTGGAGAGGAGTCTTTCCCAGCCCTACCTGGAGAGGCCAGGTTTTGGATCTGGGACCTGCAGCACGCAAAGCAGGGGCTCAACCCCTGAGTGGTGGCCTTTCCCCTGCGGTTGCATCTCCCCCACACTCCAAGGTGGTATAAGAAAGCAGCTTCCACTTTGCCACAGATGCAGAGCGCCCCAGTTTCCAGCCTTCAAGGGCCTGCCCTGTGACCAACGAAAGCAACCTCCCCATCTCAGTCCTACAGGAGAGTCCCAAGAATCTACTGCGCAACGCCAGCGCTTCTAAATCAGGACATCACCCTCTTGCAAGCAGCCACGGAAGCCGCTCCCAACTGCTCCAGCCCTAAAGCTTCATCACTCCACGCCCACTTACATCCAGGCAGCTTCATATTGTCCACAACAGGAAGGAAGACCTCTTTGTCCCGCTTGTCTTCCTCCAGTGTCCGTTCAACCGTCAGCTGGTACAGCTTCAAGGAAACTATGTCGTGATTGTCTGGGGCAAAGAGGGGCAGGGACAGTGAGGGGTTTGGGCACAGGGAAGACAAACATTCCTCCCCATGCCTGCTGAAACTCACATGGAAGGATGTGCAACCCATCCCTAGTTAACCAGGTAGCTTCCCCACTTAGCTGGCGCAGCCATCGCAGGAGTCGTTTATGGCCACCGGCCAAGAGCCATGTTTTTGTTAATTCTCTCTGTCAGTGAGTTCAGACTGACAGCTTTTCCCTGACTTCCTGCAGATTGTACTGGCTTCCCCATTCACTGAGTGCAGGGAATCCTGTGGAATTAGGCTGCCTGAAGGGACCCAACCTGAGGGGCTTTGCAAAGACCATGGTCCCTGATAAGCTAGATTTCTGCGGCATGCTCATGGAGACCGTGATCCCAACAGCACATCAGGTGCCTGGCGAGTCAGTTCCAGTGGCTACTCACTATTCTGCAATGCCAGGTGGTGCTGGGAAAGGAGAGGCTTGTCTGCATCCACCCTGGGTTTCTCCCCTCCCATGTCGCTGCCTCTCCTATCCCCACAACCTATCCTGTGGAGGTGGCAGCAGCAGCAGCCAGCTCTGACTTATGGCCCTCTGTGTCTTCAGAGGCGAAGCCGTGCTGCCTTCACTCCTCTGTGACACAGAGACAGAGAGGGCCCCACTATGCACAGCTTATCACAGAGAGTGTCTCAGGACAGAAGTAAGGCTATCAGTGGCTACTTGTCTTGATGGCTATGTGCTACCTCCAGTACAAGAGGCAGGATGCCTGTATACACCAGTTGCTGGAGAACATGGGTGGGAGGGTGCTGTTGCATTCCTGTCCTGCTTGTGGGTTTCCTGTGGGCAGCTGGTTGGCCACTGTGTGAACAGAAAGCTGGACTAGATGGACCCCTGGTCTGATCCAGCAGGGCTCTTCTGATGTTCTTAAGTAAAGAAGCAGGAGCGCGACGAAGGGCTGTTAGGAGAACAGGGCGAGAAGCCACAATACTGGAAAAGGTACCTATGCAAGATATTCAAGGTGCTACCCATTTGAAAACTGGAGCTCGATGTAAACATGGCTAGCATGTTTTCAAGGAGGTAATCACTACAAGGACTAGATATGTTTTTTTATACGTGTATGAGATCTTTAGGCATCTGCATCAGATTCTGCACACAATTCTTCACACACAGAATTGCAGCAGAACAAAAGAGTTGGCAGAATCATTTATGGGTTCGCTTCTATTCCCTAAACTTCTCAAGCTCCACAGGCCTCTTCTCCAGGCTAGGAGGATCAGAACAAAAGGACACAGCTCTGTACTCTAGGAACAGAATAGGAGAAGGTAATGCGTATGTTTCAGCTGGCCGTCAAGAGCCGTACCTGACAGGTCCCCAGTGACAGAGGAGACTCCAAAGTAGTACCCTCGTGGCAGGTGAACTCCTGGGATGTCTATGCAGTCTCTCCATTCATGCTTCCCATCAATGTCAAGCAAGACCTGAAAGAGAGGAGACTCAATCCAAGCTGCACCTGGGGAAGACGGGTTAAGGGAGAGAAGACGCGTGCACGCACACCAGGCCAGAAGCACAGAAACAGACACTCACGGTAAGCCTCCTCTTCACATAGCGGATCACCAGGAAAGTGTCGTGGTTAAGGTTGCGCACCACTGCCGTGCACCCGCCTAGTTCAGTGGGTCTCCCATCCCTGTCGTGATCATAGGCGAGGGAGCCGTTGCTCACCATGGCGGAGACGTACGGGAAAACGCGCTGGAGGAGAAGACAGGATCACAGGTCAGCTGGCTACTTTCATGTTGCCCAAGGGGCCTGGTCACATCAACTGGGCAACGGAGGGAGAAGATGCATGCAGGGGGACAAGCAGGACAGAGATGAGCACAAGCATCAGCAGGGCGACAACATACCCTGGAGAAGCATGCACCCCAGCCAGGGAGTGGCACCACCTAGCCACATGTTTGAGAGGAAGGCTAAAAACCAGAACATGCTCATGAGTTATGTGGGATGGGGGTGGGGAAGAGAAGAAGGGATGCCCCGTGCAACTCTGCTAGCCTGCTCCCACAGGATGACAGCCTCCATAGCCAAGTGGAAGCCACTGCCACTCTTCAGCAGAGGCATTTCACAGGTACGGCGCACATCCAGACAACTACATGCGTTTCCTTGAAATGCAAAAATCCTCCTTTTTTAAAAAAGCTTGTTTGTTCCTTACCAGCAAAACTGGCTGAATTTTTTACTGCAGTATGATTCAGGGTTCAGCAGGATTTTCAGAGAGTAAAAAATCTCTTTGGGAGCTGGATATGTTCCACAGGTTGCCAGCTGACCACCCCTGCTCCAAATTATGACACTATACACACACACACGCGCACACCTTATAGCATCAAGTGGCAAAGTGGATGACAAAGAGCCACACATCAAATTCTGGTAGTAAAGGGTGTGCTTTGATCCACTCAAAGCTATTTCATCTAGCCTTTGGCCTCATGTCAAATTTGTGCCAAGCCAGGTAATACAGGGGAGCGCGGGGAGGGAAGGAGTGCCACCGGCAACTTATCAGCACCAGCACGAGCTGGGATAATAGACTGATGCATTCAGCTAATGCAGTAACATAGGCAGAGGGCTGGGTTCAGCTCCTCCTCTCCAGCCCCACTGCCTCCCAAGCAGAAGCAAGGCGCCCTGCAAGGAAAGCGGGAGCAGCAACTGCTCCTGCATTCTCCAGTGGCTGAAATGCTGCCTGTGCTGCCTTGCCATGTTCCTGTTTGAAGAACCCAACAGGTCAGGCTTGTGCCAATGAAATTATTTTAAAGATCCCTTGCCTTCTTGTAATGTGTTTCTGCCCAGGTTGCAGGAACTTGGAATGTTTTATTATTTGGGTTGAATGCTCTGCATACACCACAATTCTCCACAAGCACAGAAACACATTCATTCATTCATCCTATTGATTTATTTGAAGTATTTTTATGCCGGTCCTCAGCCAAAGAAAGCTCCCAGGGTGGTTTACATATGATCAGCTAAACAAGACAGTCTCCGCCCATACGCTTGCAAACTAAAACAACGTAACATACAAGGAAAAAGGAACGGGGAGGGAAGAGGGGAAAAATGCAGTCCTGGCACAGAATGCCATTTTCCCCGAGAATGCCAGCTTTCATTCCTAAAAAGTAAAAAAGTTTCTAACCCATGTTTTGGTGAAAATATGCTTGAAAGCATATGGAAACAGCCTTCCCTGTCTGTCCACTAGCATCTGCTAAGTCAGAAGTACAGTGTCTCGAAAACATAGATTCTACGTAGCTGTTGTGGCGAATAGGCAGTCTGCTGCTAGGCCTCTTCTCCTCCACAAATCTGGCTAAGCTCTTCGCAAAGCTACCAAAGCCAGCAGCCACCTTGGCCTGACCCAACATGCCTCCTTTTATGTATTTACAAAGTGCTTTAAGAAAGCAAGAGCCCTGCTGGATAAGACCAAGGCCGACCCAGTCCAACGTTCTGTTCCCACAGTGACCAAACAGATGCGCTATGGGAAGTCCGCAACTAGGGCATGAGCACCACAGCACCCTCCCGCTCATGTCCCCAAAGAACTGGTGTACAGAGAGTCACTGCCTGATACTGGAGGCAATATTTGGCCATCATGACTAGTATCCATGCAGCCTTATCCTCCATGAATTTGTCTTATCCCCTTTTAAAGCTGTTCAAGTTGGTGGCCATTACTACATCTTACAGTAGCAAATCCCACAGATTAACTATGCACTATGTGATTAAGTGCTTCCTGTTGTCTGTCCTGAATCTCCCGCTATTCAGCTTCGTGGGATGACTCCAATGGGTTCTTTCTAGTATTGTGAAAAGGAGCGAGGGGGAGAACCTTCGCTACCCACTTTCTCCCCACTTTGCATAATTTATAGCCCTCTCTCCTGTCCCCCCACCCCTTATGTGTCTTTTTCTAAGCTAAGAAGCCCCACATTTCCCAACCTTTCCTCAAAGGGGAATTGCTTCAGCCTCTCAGTTATTTTGGTTGCCCCTTTCTGCACCTTTTTCAGCTCTACGATATCTTTCTCGAGGTGGGGTGATGGAACTGTACACAGTATCCCAAGTGCAGCGGCATGACAGGTTTGTACAAAGGCATTATACCAGCAGTTTAATTTTCAATTTTCCCCCCTAACAATCCAACAAGAAATGTGCCTTATTCGCAGCAGCCATACATTGGGTCAGCGTTTTCATCCACCGCAACCCCAAGAACCCTTTCCTGGCCAGTCACCACCAGCTCAGACCCCACCAGCGTGTGTGAAATATGGAATTTTTGCCCCAGTGTGTGTCAGTTTATACTTGCTTACAGCAAACTGCATTTGCCATTTCAGTGCCCAGTTCCTCCCTTTTGGAGCTTGTTGCTGTCCCTTTCTGTTTAACCACCCTAAATATGATGATGCCATCAGCAGACTTGACTGCACACCCTTAACTCCAGTATCTGCCTGTCCTGAAACGAACGCCAGTAGAGGCTGGTGGCTCCAGTGTCAGCGGGGCAATGAATCCACTCCAGGCTTCAGTCAGAACAGTTCTAAAGCTTCACACTACAGATAACTCCTTTAGGGTACTGACCAATTCTGACTGAAACCTGGAGCGGATTCAGCGCTCCACTGACATCGGAGGCCACCAGCCTCCAATGTCGAATGCCCATCAGTTTCATTCTTGCCCCGGCCCAGTTCTTGTGCTATAATGAAGAGAAAAACCTCTGGATCCTGGACGGTTTGAGCTGCCTTCATGAAAAAATTATTTCCCCCTCAGAATACATACAGCCCTGTCTGTACTGGATCCTATGTATGGTGATTGTACTCCTGCAGAACAGCATTACTGGCTCTTGGAAGAAAGCAGTATGCCAATGGAATTCTTCCGTTTTAATTAGTCTGGGTTCACCTCAGACCATTCCATCCTTTTTGCAGATGAGAAACCGCGCTCTAGAGTTTGCGATTTGCTCAAGGCCACCCGAGGAATCTCAGTGAGGTGGGGGAATGAATCCAGACGTCCCTAGGCTCCAGAGCCAATGCACTAAAGAGAGCCCCACCAGCAGCAGGCAGAAGAGAGATGTCCCAATCACTTCCCACATGATACAGCCAATGGGGGCGGGGGGGGGGGAAGGGGAGGACTGGTGAACAACAGGGCAACAAAGAGCGGTCTAGCAAAGCAGGCTACCGTTCAACTGCATTTCCCTCTGGCTCCAAGCACGGCCATTCCCTTGCAGGCATATTTAAAAGAGGGAGAGAAGGGGATGGGGGAAGAGGATGCAACAAGCTTGGAATGAGGCTGGGAAAGCGTCATCAAGTACCTGGTTTCCTGAAGAATACCTCTTCTTCTGCGCCTGAGAATCCAGAATGGTTATGGCAATGCAAGGGAGAGAGGGAGGGACAGAAGCAAGAAACCATCACACACCAGGCACTTTAGTACTGACCTAGGAACTGGGAAGGGAAACCCACACTCCCTCCCTCCCCCCCCCCCAGCCCAGCTTTCTCTCTTGCCCTTGGGAGGGCTTGACGAAGGATAATATTGGGGAAAGGGCTGGCAGCTATTCAAAGTCTTGGAACACATGGCTGGGGGAGAGTACAAATCTAGAACAGCACAGATTAAGAGGAAAGATGGCCATGCACTGGAGCAGAATTATGAAGTGCCGTACACCACCACACCGGAATCCAGTTACTACACACACCAAAATGCACTGTAAAGGAGAGCCTGTATTTTTATGAGTCTGCAAAAGCTGGCCAGTATACTTTATGACCCCCAACCCTAAATGCAGCCTACCAGTCGTGTCGTCTTGCCTGCTGAGTGCTTTAACGCCACCCCCTTGGTAGGCTGCAAGAACAGGAGGATTATCAAGCGCTTAATGCAATAACTCTCAGATGGTGTGCAGACAGAAATACATTGAACCAGTGGGTAAAGGGTGCCTGCAAGCCTAGAAATTCAACCACAGAGACAGCTCCCTGCAGTATCTCTGTGTGTGATGTACTCTGGCTTGGCCTCCCTCCACCCAACCTCTTACTGGTGACAGGTTGTTCCCCTGCACCTGGTACAACTGGATCATTCTAGTTATTTCGAAACACAGAGATGCAGCAAAATCACCCATCCTTAGGAGGAGACTTCTCATTGCATCTCTGCAGGAGTCACTGCTCTTGGTTCCGATCAGGAGGCAGGCTCAGATCAGTTACTCACACAGAGGCACAGCGAATGAGGCTCCTCTTGAGGCAAGTCAACTCAGAATTCAAAAGCAAACCTCCTTGGGGTGGGGAACCAGATAGGAACCCAATTCCTATCAGCTCAAGCAGCATGGCCAATGGTCAGAGATTATGGGAATTGTTGGCCAGCAACACTGGAAGATATAAGAGTTAAGTGCAACTTCAGGAAGAGGTGGGGAAGCTCAACTATCCAATGCCTGGGAAACTCTTAGAGGTATAAAATTACATGGGGCTTTGTAGATCACTGGCTGTGGAGGCCACCTGTAGAGGGAAAGTGTATCCCAAACCAATGGCCACATTTCAATTGGTTCTCAACTTTCTCTTCCACCCAGCCTAGTTCCTATGCCACACCAACCCGGCAGCACATCACCTGCTACATTCCTAGGCCATTATTTACATTTATACATAATAAAAATGCCAGGATTGAGCTCCCATTTATAAGAGGGAGCCTGCAAGGTTATCATCAGATTCCCAAAAAGGGGGGTTGCTACTGTTTACTGAAAACTAAACAGCGTTTCATGGATTCTAATAAAAACCCTTCATTGACCAGCTACCTTTTAGAAGGGAGTACAAGAAGCTCCATTTGTAATTCACATCAGGTAGGCAAACAAAAGCAAAGTGCAAGTAGTATTAGCAATTCACAGCAAATATAAGCTAGTGACAGCAAGCCACTTGATGCCCCCACAGCAAGCTTGTTGCTGTTTTGTTAAAAATAAAGAAATAAAGGACATGGATCTACAGAGCCTGGCTTGTAGATTTTACTTCTTTTTGTAAGCTGGCATGGGTTGCTATTTGAAGATGAGGGGTGGGGGGAGATGTTAACTGTCTGCAATGGAGCGACTCCATTTTGCCAAAAGGGATGCTCCCACAGCAATTTCATTGAAAGCCAACGTGAAAGGATAGTTTCCCAAAAAGGATTCTGATTCACACCTAGACATAAAAAAGGCCTGCAACTCCCAGCATGCCCCAGCCAGCGGTGCTGGCTGGGGCATGTTGGGAGTTGTAGGACTTTTTTTCTGTCTAAACATGCATAGGATTGTGCCTTTAGTAATGCAGTGGCAGATATGGTGGGGATAAAAGCGTTATATGCTTACAGACCTTAAACGGCTGTCTAAAAAATAAAATGGCTCCTAAGAAGTGAGAACACAGAATCTAGGAGACCACCCCCATCATAACCTTTAACAATCAACAGCAAATTCTCTGTTCAGGGCATCATTTGCGCATGTAGTCAACGAAACATGGGCATCATTGCTGACTGCCGAACAACTTGGGAATTCTCGTCCCTTGCCAAAGCATCTCTGGAAGCCATGTTAAGATGTTTTTAATTCAAACTGGCCGTTGGCGGCCAGGGACTGAGGGGGACACACTTGGGAGGAAGATACTATTACCCCCCACCCAAGAACTTGGAATGGGGCAAGGTATTTGTTCAATTATTTTATTATTTAAATCAAACACCCTTGTTCTGGAACAATGGACGGCGAGCTGAACACCCCACATCACAGCTGTAGAGAACTTCTGGTGAACCTGTGTTACCCAGGTGGTGGAATTAAACAGTAAAGATTCCCTGGACTACATAACTCTTAGAATGCAGACGGGGATCAAATGCACAAGAAAACTCCCTGCTAATACAAAAGACAGCATCTCTGGGAGAACACTAGGCTGAACTTGTTACCTTTACAGGCTCATTGTCTACGTGCAGGGAGATTTTCCACAGAGATGTTGGGGGCTAGATTTCAACCCACCATATTGGAAGCAAAGCTATTTAGGTAGGGGTGTCTGTGTTTTAGTTCCAAGCTGGTAACCAGGCACCTGGGATTCTTCCAGCAGTTTTTGGTCGAAACCACATATTTGATCCCCTTCACATATGAAGCCTGTGACATTATTTCATTTTTGTACTGTGCAATCCCACGCTGCTGGTGAGTGCATGTGAACAGCATACGCAACCATGTCAGCAGGGCCAACTGTATGGGTTTTTCCCATCTAAGTAGGACTTCGCATGGATTTTTCTGATTCACGCCACCTGTGGTTATATACCAGTGCCGAACCAGCTGGGTGTGCACATGTGAAAAGAGCAAGAATTGCACTGTTACACATCCACATAAGCAGAGCCAGAAGCTGATGGCATTCGCCTGGAATAGCTAGCCAGACAGTGCGAGAGTTACAGGTTAGATATTGCAACATCTCACCAAAACCAAAAAAATCCAACCCAGTGACAGCATCAAAGCTGGGGATTAAGCTTCAGAAACGTTATTCATGGTTGTGAAAACTTAAGTGGCAGAGATGCCATTTGAAGCATCAGGCAGGAGTTCACCAAGTCTGACTCAGCAACAACCACAAAAACCAGACATGACAGTCACATACAAGACAATGTTCTTTCAAATTTCAAATCAGCAATCTGTGCTCTAGTGTTGACAATTCATTTTATACTGCACTGTGCACACACGTCCATCTGTCAATACAGGCTGCTAACATTTGCACCACTTCCACAGATGAGAAGAGAAGGCCAATTGTGGTCTTGCAATTTAACACACATTTTAAGTAGCTTGTTTTTAAAAGGAAAACGAAAAGGTTTCTGAAAGGTGAGCTAGTGTGCCAGCCATATTTTCAGGAAATGAGCTTCCTCAGAAGCAATTTTGTTTAAAGGGTGGGGGGAAGCAAGGTTCAAAAGTGCATAAGCATTGCCTAACAAGAACTCAGAAGCTTGGCTACAGTTTCCAGCACTTTGGGGTGTGGCTTCAATGCCCTGCATAGATCATCACCCCTCCTGATGATCAGTACAACTAGAATAACTTATAAAAAAATGAACTGCAGATTCACTGGCAAAATTGGTGGAGGTTGCAGAATTCAGGACAAAATTTAGATTGTGCTAACAAGTTAAGAGTTCTGCATTTGGACAGAGTACATACATCATTCATTATCTGTGGCTAATGTTATTTCATTCATGCCCAATAAGCGATTCAGGACTTAGTGGCAACACAGCTGGTCCCTAAAAGGTCTCCTTTATGGGGTTCCAGCAGGCAGGCAAGGACATTAAGAAGGCACGACCCCACCTCCCAAACAACTCTCCCGCTGCTTGCACAGCTACTCCGAGGCCGCCTTACCTCCTGTTGCTTCTCCTCATTTGGGTAGGTGTCTACAAACACTCCCAGCCCTAGAAAGTTATCCTTGCTCCCGAAGACAGGCCCTAGAACAGATTTCACTGTGTTCACAATGGGCTACCACTGGTGGCTGGTTTTCTAACGTTTTATCCCACACTTGTGGAAAAGCAGAGCTTTGCACTTATCTATGGCATGGGCAGGTTTATCCCACCCCCACAACCAAGCTACAAAAACCTGGCTTCCCACTTACACAAAGTTTTCAGAAAGGTTATACTTGGGTACATCTCACCTTTAGAGCTTTATTTGAAGTGTGCTGGCTGCCAAGAGAGTATTTCTACATAGACACTAGTATGACCTAAGTGTATTAGCAGAGAAGTGCACGAGTCTCACATCTCTATTTAACAGCCACCATAAACATGTTTAAGTCAGTGATGGCTAATCCAAGAATCAGCCCCTGGGGCCATCCAACACAGCAGACCTACCAAATTTTAGTCAGGGTATGGGAAAGAAGTTTGCCCATATTTTCACTCTAAGGGAAGCTGTTTTCAAATTGTAAGAGAATTCAGACTCCACCTGCCAATTATGAAAATAATAGGCATATCTTTTTGTATGGAATGCTACAGCCAAGGGCATGTGTGCCATCACTGTGGAACATTCTCTGCTAGTTGGCAACAACATAACCACTCGGGGGGGGGGGGGATCATTGTGCAGCAACACACACTGGGACCCCCGACCGCTGCCTTAAGGGGTAGGCAGCCTGGTGTCCTCCAGAAGCTTTGGACTATAAGTCCCATAATCCCCAACCATTGGCCACACTGCCTGGGGCTCATGGTAGCTGTAGTCCAAAATATCTTGGATAGCACCAGGTGGCTTACCCTGTCCTAGAGAGTAGAGTGACCCTCAAAAATACAGGTCAGCCTCTCCTGTTAAAATTCTCCCTAAATCAGACTTTAAATTAAAACATAAACAAAGGCATTCTCTAGGTGTCAGACTGCTGGTTCCTTGAAGGCCGTCTACATCCCTGTATTGGCCCCAGGAGCGTAGCCAAGTCATTTGAAGTGTTAGAGGGGCCTAGAGATCCATAATGCTTGCTTAAGTTCATTACTGGTGCAATTCCTGTGCTAGTAAGCCTCTGAGCATGTGCAGATGAGTCAAAAGGCCTGTAACAGCCTTCTTGGTGCATTCCTGGCTAATGAGGAGCATCTTGATCTCCAATGTGCCTGAGAAGCAGAGTTTGTTCACTTTAAAGCTACAGGTGGCTGTGCTTGAGAACCAAACACTTCTAGCCAATGCTGAGAATGAATGCTAGGGGCACGCGCTGCTGAAATGCTGCTTATTGCTAACCTATAGAGTATAAGACCCATTGTGCCCAATGGCTCAGGGTTCAGAGAAGCTGTCTGATCCCACCATTGGGAACGCCTGTGTGCTGTAAGTTACTCAATAAAGCCTCCTTATACGCAAACCTTTGAGTCTCATGTATCACTATCTTGGCACTTCTAACCTAAGAGTTCAACGCCCATAGCCGGGGCAACACAATCCCCCATTAGGGAGATTGCATGAGCACACCTAGATACTGGGAAGAGGAGAGAGGGGATCGGGATGCCATTCAGGGCCAAAACAACTTCATCTGTGGCCTTACGCAGAGCAAAGGATCTCAAGGATTGCTCCCCCTCACCTTTTAAGAATCACGGGCTTAGAACTAGGTTCTCAAACACTGGTGTGGGGACCGCCAGCAATCCACCAGTGCGCATTCAGACACATTCCCTAACACCACAGTGAAAACATAACTAAACAGCTGGAAGTTCCTTTGACATTTCCACTACATGCTCAAGAGACAACTCACTTTTCTATTTAAGTCCCACCATTTAAATCAAACCGGCTTGCCTCCTCAGCAGTGCAAGCAGCAGAAAACATCAGAACAACCTCTCAGCTGGTTGCACTGTTCCCCACACATGGGGCCTTAGACTGCACTCACAGGAGGGGGGCGGTTAATTCAGAAATGTTTAAGTGTCTTCTCCCACACTGGCTATAAAGGTAAGAAAACCTAGCGGTCTGCAAAGAAAAAGCAAAGCAGAATAGGGATCCTCCATTCAACAACATTATAAGAACCTCTATCTGAAGCAATTCTTGGCTTGCTCTTCATTGGCCATTTCACAGGACTCTTGCTGCCTTACAAATTCAGGAGAAGCAGCAGCAGGCCATATAGAATATATTCTAATCCACAGCAAGCTGATCTAACTATCTGAGTCCAAGGATGGGTAGAGAGCAGGTGGGCTCACTGCAATGCATCTGCATGCACTGGCTTGGGGTTTGGCAAAGCACATGGGAGCCTTTTACCTGGCTGCATTCGGTCCTTTGTGTACCAGATGGCAAAGCCATCTCCATTCAGGTTCTTCTTTCCTTGCCCGTGGATTTTGAAGTGCACTTGCATCTCCCAGTCTCTCAAGTAACAAGGCTGTTGAAAGTGAAAAAGGGGAGCAGGGGAAGAGAGAATATTTGAGACATGTCCATTCCAACACCTTCCATAAAAGAACAAAACACGAAGGCTCAGGGTTCATGTACACGACAAATGTAAAGCGGTTTTAAAGCAAGATTGTAATAGACATGGTTTCCCACAAGGTACTGGAGCCTTCCAGTGATGCCAAGAACTCTGTTCGCATCACACACACCCCACCACCACCAGTGTGCATGGAACTTGACAGTAGAAGAGGACAGATGCCTGCCCTTAAGGACTTACAATATAAAGTTCAACACAAAAGAAATGGAGGAAGGGGATGTCAGACTAAACGGGGGAACAACGAGCAATTATTTCAGTTAAGCGTACTTGGGCTTCCTTACAGTAGAGCAGGAGTGTATAAAACGTGCACCCCTGTCCATTTTTGTGGCCTCCATGGCCCCCAGATCTCTACCTGAGATGAGAGCCAGTGTAGTGTAGTGGTGAGAGTGACGGACTGGGAGCCGGGAGATCCGGGTTCTAGTCCCCACTTGGCCATGGAAGCTCACTGGGTGACTTTGGGCCAGTCACAGACTCTCAGCCCAACCTACCTCACAGGGTTGTTGTTGTGAGGATACAACGGTGAGGAGGAGGATAATGTAAGCCGCCTTGAGTTCCTTGCGAGAGGGAGAAAGGCGGGGTATAAATGCAATAAATAAATAAATAAATACCTTGTTTAAAGGAAAATTGCCTCTTTCTTGCTGCTATGCTGCTGAATTTCAGCAGCAAATCTGGTGATGTGGAGGCAGAGGTATGGCCCGCAGTGGGGTCTGTGGTGGGCCATGCAGCCACCAGATTACTCTAAGTTGCTCACCTTTCCTGTAGAGTATGGGAACTAGGGGGTTGTGCCAAAGGCTTCAAAGTTAGGTTTGGAAGGAAGGAAGGAAGGAAGGAGGCATTTCACAGGCTCTGAGAAGCAGTTCCAAGCGTACAGAGCAGCAAGGGAGAAAGGTTCCCCTGCACAAATCCAACTACCCCAAGCTGCCTGTGGTGAGCCATGACAGCTCAAAGGAGTTTTAAGGCCACAATACACACACTTCCAAGAAAGCTCCAGTGGGGCTTACGTCCAAATCAACACCATGTATGTGACTGGGCTGGGAGGTGGTAACATATTGTTGTTATTGCTAAAAATGCAACATAAAGCATAATTTAAATACCACAGACACTGCCAATGAGGAATAGTGCAAAAGAATAGTGTACGCTATCATCTAGAGCAGGGTTAGGCAATCCAGTGCCCTCCAGATGTTTTGGACTACAACTTCTATGATCGCCTATCACGGACTATGGCTGGCTGGGGATGATGGACAGTGTAGTCCAAAACACCTGTATGACACCACATTGCCTTGCCCTGATCCAGAGATTCAACACTCAGAGTTCTCTTCCTTCTGCTGTTTGCCACCCTATTTTTGAGGAGAGAAAAAGACTTGGGTCTTAAATGGTTTTCTCATGCTTTTCTTCCCTAAATATTTCTCAGCTGAATTCCCCTACAAAGAAACAAGTAAGTAAAGACTGCGAGGCACAGAGGGTTTTCTACTTTCCTCCAAGTTGTCAATGCACCACAAATGACTACCGAGAGACCCATGTTTGTAGGCTGGTAACGTCGTTCCACTTACTTGGGCACACTAACTACTACCCAATGTTAATCCTACTTAGAGTAGACCTATTGAAAGGAATGGGACCTAGGCTAGTCATGATTAACCTAAGTCCCATTCATTTCAGTGGGTCTACTCTAAGTAGGACCAACATGGGATACTACCCATTATCTTGATACTCTTCTAACTCTGTGTCTGGCCAACACAGAGATCAGAAGCCTCCAGGCACGGGGCCTGTCCAATTCTGCACAACACTTGGCTTATTTTAAGCACTTGCAAATATTAAAAGCAATGCTTAAGCAGCCTTCCCCAACCTTGTGCCCTCCAGATGTGTTGGATTGCAACTCCCATCATTTCCAGCCAGCATGGCCATTTTGGGGGAAGCCTGCACTATAGTACAACTACAATTGCCTCCACTGTGTCTCCTGAAAGGCATGGTGCAACCTATGAATAGGCTGCAGCTATGCTCATTATCTATTGTAGCATAAGCCTGATCTCGTCTGATCTCAGAAGCTAAGCAGGGTCAGCCCTGGGTAGTACTTGGATGGGAGACCGCCTGGGAATCAGGCTTTCTGCACTGAGCAAGGGGTTGGACTCGATGGTCTTGTAGGCCCCTTCCAACCCTATGATTCATTGCATGAAAGCAGCAGAAAGCGCCAGCATTCCCAAAACCCAGCAGCAAAGGGCAGCACTTTTCTGATTCCTCTTGCCAATAATCTATACATTCCCCTGCCAACTAAGCTATATTTAGGACCCGAGGTAATGAATCCCAGTTGGCATTATTAAGCTATGGAGAGCTGTACACAGATATCAAAACAAAACAGTTGGCATTCATTTAAGGGGGTGGGGAGCGTATCTCTACCATGATGAATGAGCTTACCCCCATGTAAAGACTCTAGAATCAGACTAGCGTATTACCTGGATATTAACCCCACTAACAAAGCCTACAATCTTCCACTCAAATGACAAGCCTCCTTCCTTCAACTGATATATTAAAACACCTAGGCAGGAAATGCCAGGTCAAACCAGACATTTTTACAGTGCGCCTGACCAGTGTTGAGGTTTTGCAAATGGGGGGGTGGGGGGGAGAAAGGAAGGTGCTAGCCATTCAGACACTGCATGCACACGATATAACTGATTATTCATTCAGATGGTCTGTATAGTTGTGATGGGACTCAAGGAAAAACTGTTTGAAATACACAGGGCTGGCTGGGGCATGCTGGGAGTTGTAGACCTTCTTTCTCTCTAAACATGCACAGGATTGCACCCTTAAAGACTTAATGGGCTCCTATCGCCTCAACCATTTGGTCTAGACTCTTACTACAAATGATCCAATTTATCACAAGTCAAGCTCATCACAAGTTTATTATGGCAGATGCGTTTGTGGCCAGAACCCACTTCATTCGACGCAAGGAATGGGTGAAGGGAGAAGAGTCAGCAGTGAGGTCAAAGGGGAATGAAGTGCAAGAAATACAGACAGTGATAGCTATATTAAAGCTCAGATGTTTGTAAAGTAATTAGTGGCCATTCACAATGTAGTGTTGATAATTAACTTGTCAATCCCTGGATGTTGAACACTTGTAGTGTGATTAAAAGCCCATAATCTTGATTAAAGCTATAGGAGACAGAACCGAACTCCTTTAGCAGTGTTATCTCAGCACTTTCATGCTAAGCCCTCCCTTTGAAGTTCCTTTGTCCGAGAACAGCCACCTCTTCCTAACTCTGAGAGAAGAACAACCTTCTCTCTCTACCTTTCATTTCAGCTGTAAGGCAATTTCCTTTGAGCCAATGTTTTCTAAGAAAAACACTCCCTGTAATCACATCTGATTTGTTTCCCATACACTCACTCATATGCACACCTTAACAAAAGGCAAAACAAAGCACTGAGATCACCATATTAAAATTATGTCCTGCCCAAAATCTTGTACACGTAGACCTTCCCTTAGGAAATAGATGCATGCACGCGCACGCACAGGCCACCACAACCCAGTGTTGCTTAATGCATCTGTCGGGAAGGGCTTGGATTCTATAGCCATTCAGGCCAGCCAGATTGAAATTTTCAAGAGAAACATGATTTAAAGAGCGACCCCATTTTGTGACCTATTGCAATACACAATTGTGTATTGCAATACACAATACACATGGCTATTGCATGACACAATAGCCAGCAACTTCAGATCCGAAGTCCAGAAAACTTTAGTTTTGAATTGTTAACTTGTCAAGGCCAGAAGGCCATCAGTCAACATTAAGAATTTCAGTTGGGGGAAATTGTGTTAACCCTGCAAGTTTCTTTCCTGGTGCATACAATAGAGACACATGTGGGGTGGTTTTAAACTCCAGCTGGCGCAATTCTTCAAATATGTAAACCATGAAATGCAAAACTACATCATCCCTTGCAAGCAATGTCACAAGCCATCTTACGCCACACATGAATTCAGTCTTGGCAAATGATGAAGTATCATAAGAACCCAAGTTCCCATGTCTAGGCATAAATTAAGAAGCAAAATAATGAGACTCACACAACCCTCCAACAGCAACAAAACTAGAAGCAAGTCAGGGAATAGCTGAAGAGTTCATTACAAAAGAGTATTGCCTTTTAAAAACAGATATTCAAGATGATGTACAGAAATTAAAAGAACATACAAAGAGATACAAACTAATGAATGATCGGGAAAGAATTAAAAACCAACAGAACAGCAGTGCAAACCTAACTGCAGAAAGGAACCAGCCTAAAACATCTAAAAATAGTCAACAGTTTAAGCAGCAAGGGGAGGCAGGGGAGAGAATACGGCCTTCCATGAGAAAACTTTTTAACAAAGTTAGGGAACCAGACAAAACTCTGAAGGGAAGGTATTTGAAAGTAAGCACCACTTCTTTAAGCTTTCTCTCAAGTTGGCGGTCTGGTTTCTGATCTCATTTCTTTCTGCCAGCACATTAAAGCTTCTCCTCACCACCACCCCACCCTTTCGGAAGGTGTTTTTTTTCTCTTTTGCTGCTGTCAACAAATTCTAATGGCAGGCTGATAGAACCAAATTGTGTCAACAAGGGAACATAGAGCGAGATCACAGCTACAGACGGTATGGTGTGGGGAGAGCACGGGTGAAGGTGATCCCTAAAATACCCAGCAGCTACTGCCAGACCATTTAAGGCTTTAAAATGCGAATAAGCAGTACCATGAATTGGGCCTGGAAACTAATAGGGATTTAGCAAAAGTGAACAGAAATCGGGGTAAAGTGTTCCCTGGAACTTGACCAGGTCAGGGGTTGAACTGCAGACCCCTGCACTACCTAAAGCTTCTAAAGGTGTAATCCTACGCATGTTTAGACAGAAAAAAGTCCCATAACCCACAGCATCCTTTCAACCAGCCACACTTATCAATGGGATCTTCTCAAACTGGGTGGAGGTAACGAGATTCCACACCAGGAATGAGAAGAGAAAATAGTACTGCATGTCATCCAAGTAAGAAGCATTCAAACTATGCAGCATTTAAAGCATTTGTGGTTAACTGGTGGGTCAAGACCCACTTCTGCAACACAGCCTGATCTAGTGGGTTGCAACTAATATTTTATTTTGGCAAAAGATGAGCCCTGGGTGTGAAACGGTTGAGAATTACTTATTTAAACATATGCAAAGTCCCCCTCACCAGGAATTACAAATTGCCACCAGAAAACCCAAATTTATACACTCCAGAACCCTGAGGGGATTGCAGACGGTTTGTTTCAGTTCACTAAGGTAACCATCCTATTTTCCTGCACATGAGACACTCTATGCAAGCCTTAATTCTCATAGGAATTTTGCTACCATGTTATAAATTGCCTCACCCTTCACCACATTAGTTTGAGATAGGGTAACATCAAAAGTTGCAAGCCAATTATTTCTGATATAATGAAGCCCCAGAGCCCACCCACAGGCAATTAGAGGGAAGCATTAGTCTTACCACCCTGTTCCAGACAGCACCCTGCTTGCTCTGAATATCTGGAGTGAGGCGGACAAACTGGGTCATCACCATAGCGTTGCCCATAAGTTCCCACAAAGAGGAGCTGGCTGATCCTACACCTGAAAAGTAAGAAGAACATTAAATGCAGATTCCTTCTATAGGTAAAGCCAGTTCCCAACATATCACCACATTCTAACACAGAGTTCCCCAGCATGTCACCCTCCAGATATGTTGGATTACTACTTCCATAATCCCCCAGCCATTTTATGAGAGTTGTAGTCCAACATATCTGGAGGGTGCTAGGTTGGGGAACGCTGTGCTAGCACAACCAAGAAACAGAACCCAGAATGGACCTACACAACTGTGCAAGAAGGGCTACATAGATAGCAACCAGATTGTTTTCTCAGTGAGTGATAGACACTCACTTCTACAGGCTTCGCTTGCGGACAACTGAGGCAGCAAGAGCAAAGCGGGTCCTGCATCCCTAATCTGGGTAGCCCAGGCTTCGCCAAACAGGTACAATGAGTCTGTGTGCAGACATGCGCTACAACCCTTCACTTACCCAGGCCCGGATACAAACCCTACCTCCGCGCACACACACATATCCTCACAATGAAAGGCATTTTGCTAGGTGCTTTAACTGTCAGGCAGATTCACTCATGCCACAATTGTCCAGACCTTTTCTGCCCCAGCCACTAACTCCTCTAGACATCTTCTGCACCCAGAACTCCTTTAACTACAACATCCTCCTTTCTATCATGTTTAAGCCTATGCACGTGCTCACGCACAAACACCCAGACCCAGTTACAGCCCCTCACCCCCACAGCTCTTCTTGCTTTGAACAGCCACACAGGTAGCGACGCAACAGCTTTTCCTTTTCACGACATACACTCGCAAGGCGGGGCGTCACTTGCCGGATTCCTTCCTGGCATGCCGCTGTTCAGGGCACAGGAGATACCCCGCTCCTCAAGCGGGGTCCCTGTATTTTTAACATCCGCACACCAGGCAGGCATTTCACAGGTGAAGCACACCCAGCATAACGGTGCAACACCGAAGGGAAACGACCCTGCAGCGCCACCCGCTTTTTCACAGCCAGGGACCCAGCAGGTGGAACCCGTCCTCCCCACCGCTATGCAACAGGGGCAACTTACACTGTCTGCACCGTGACTGGCAGAGCCCGACAGGAAAAGCTCTTCCTAGCAGCAACACCAGCACTATGCTGGGAGCAGCTTGACCTGCTGGATTTCTGCCTGCCGTGCAACCCTTTCAAAGGACGGAGCCCCGGGAGGCAAAAGAGACCCGCCGCCTCCCGCTCACCCTGGTAGGGCTTGGTGAGCGAGTGCTCCCGCTTCAGGTGCTCCTCCATCTGCTCGGCCCGGGCCCCGCACAGGAGGAGCGGCAGCGACAAGCACAGCCCCAGCGGCCCGGCTCCGCTCCGGCAGCCCCGCCTGGAGGCCGCCTGCGCCGCCATGTTGCCGCCGCCGCCAGCCCCGACTGAGCCCTCCAATGCCCCTGACGCCTCTTGAAGAGCGGAGCGGGCGCCCCTTCCATTGGCTCGTCCTTTAGGCACCGCCCATTTCCGCCTCCCGCGCGCGCTTTGATTGGCGGAAGGCCACGACCGCCCACTAAGGCGGGCGGGAGCGACGCGAAATTTCGACGCGAACCGAAGGCTTTCCCCATGAAGGGTTCTGGGAAATGTAGTTCGTGGCTATGTCCCCACCTTAAAGGAACATGCGTCCGTTTTCACGCCAGAGGCGCCGGAGATGCTCAGCGTAGCGTGGTTGGGATTCTGTCGTCCCAGTCAGTTTCCCCGTCCCACGGCGAGAATACGCGAGGCGGGGTGGGCACATAGAACTGAAATGCCGCCATGGGATTCCAGTTATTTACAGCCGGCCCAATCTTATGCATCTTTATTTGGGAATAAGACCCACTCTATTAAATGGGGCTTTACTCCCAAGTATTTATTTTTTATTTATTTATTACATTTATATCCCGCCATTTTTCCTCTTTAAGGAACCCAAGGCAGCATACATAATCCTCCTCCTCCTCTCCATTTTATCCTCACAACAACAACCCTGTGAGGTAGGTTGGGCTGAGAGTGTGACCGGCCCAAAGGCACCCAGTGAGCTTCCATGGCCGAGTGGGGACTGGAACCCAGATCTCCCGGCTCCCAGTCCAACACCACACTGGCACTACGAATGTAAAGATTGCAGCCTCAACTTCTTCAATGATTTTATCTGAACTATTTTAATATTTATCAATATTAAAGTGCTTGCCAGTCGAAGTCAGTCCAGTGCATTTGTACTCAATTGGCCAGAATGCGGAAGGGCAGAAGCAGCCTGACAATTTAGGCGGCTGCAGCCCCATGCACACATACTTGCAAATAACAGTGCAATCCTATACATATCTACGCAGAAATAAGTTCCTCTGAATACACTGATACTTCCTTACACCCTGCAAATGCGTATAGGAGTGCAGCCACAATTGCACTGAATTCTGACTTACTTCTGAACCATAGCATTGGAACTGAAAGTTTTGTCATCTGTTCCAAGAAAACGCCATCCGTATCTTCCGGATGGCTGGGCAGTCTTCAGTAAACTACAACAACAATTTTGTTTTTCACTCCTGTCCTTACCAGATGCTTTCAGCAGGGCTTCTAATTTCAGAATCATGGCTTTCCATGCAGGTGTATACATTCTTTACATATTTTTGATTACTAGGAACAATGGCGTCACCTGCCACCCCCCACCCCCAGACTTCCCTGTTTCCGTTAAGCTAAGCTACAATCTTCACAGTAACTAGGGAGATACGGATTTTCCCAGCAACATATATATATATATATACAGACACACACAGAAAGATACAGAGAGAGATACATATGGATCAACACAGCTGCCTGCATTTTTGGACTCTCCATGGGGCATAGCTATGGGAGCTGTCATGAGGAGCACCTACAGTTCAAAATGTACCACTGTGCCACTTCCATCTTACCTAGAACGGGCCAGAGAGGTTGGCATTTTCTCCATGAAGAGGTCTGACAGTGTAAATGTTTAGGAACATGGTTGTCTCTAACAATATGTGGTCATAGGCTAATGACAGCATTATCATTACAATCGCTCATGACTGTGTTGTCCCAATATGTTGACTATGGTATCATGGTTACATTGGCAACACCAAAGATCACCAAAGAAGCCATTGGCTCTTAATCATATTTTTGTTGCAGAATCCAAATCATTTTGGTGCCTAGGGTAGAGAATCTAAGGGCACAATCCTATGCATGTTTAGATGGAAAAACTCCTACAACTCTCAGCATTCTGGAAATGCTGGGAGTTGAGGAATTTTTTCCATCTAATCATGCATAGGATTGCGCCCCAAAAGGCACAGACACCCATACTGCCCTGCAATTAACATAGGGCCCAATCCATGGGGACATTCTGTACAAGCCCAGTTGAGCAGAACAGGAACTGTGCAAAAGGAGCTCTTGTGAGTGTACCAATAATTTCAGTAAGGTTCCCATGGATCAGATCTCTGCTTCCCATAATGGCATCCCAAACCATCACTGAGGCATTGGCTGGGATCCTGAATTTACTCCCACTGGCAGTAGCATCCCCTGAACAGAGTTCAAGTCACAGAACGCTTCTACCAGTGAAGGGGAGGAGATGACTTTCAGTTATTCCCCCTTCACCTTAGAATATACTGCAAAGAACTGGGGAAGGAACCCTTCCTTTTGTGGAAGTCTAGCTATGATCCAAACTATATTTTAAAAGAGAACAATTATAGTCTCGCTATTTTGTTTAAAAGTCAGGCTTCATCCAACATGTCAGTGTCATTCTCCTGGCCTTCATTCCTATTTCTCTTTGTTTATTTATTTATTTATTGCATTTATACCCCGCCTTTCTCCCTCTCGCAAGGAACTCAAGGCGGCTTACATTATCCTCCTCCTCACTGTTGTATCCTCACAACAACAACCCTGTGAGGTAGGTTGGGCTGAGAGTCTGTGACTGGCCCAAAGTCACCCAGTGAGCTTCCATGGCCAAGTGGGGACTAGAACCCGGATCTCCCGGCTCCCAGTCCGTCACTCTCACCACTACACTACACTGGCTCTCCATTTTCTCTTCATTTTCATTCTTCATTTTTCTCTTCTCTTCATTCTCTTCATTTTCTTAGGACAAGTAATCTTTCTCTGAACATCTATTGCGACTCCAACAATGTTCAATATGATCCCATTGTAGTAAAGTGGTTCCACTGAAATTGTTACATTACTGCAGCAAAAAAACCCATAAAACTATTTTTCAATGGCCATTTAATGCTGGCAGGAAATAAAGTCCAAGTTTATTTCTGCAATTACTGAGCTCAAAGGGGGTTCACAATAGATACAAAAACATAACAGTTACATTCCTTACAAAGAGGAATAAATCATTTATTACAAAGAGGAATAAATCAACAAGACTAAAAATCTCAGAGCAGACAATTTCAATCATCAGTGCAATGTTCCATTAATGTATTACACTGATGATAGCATTAAATAGAAAGTCACAGTTCATTTATCTAATGTAGCAAAAACCACCACCAGAATGCAGCAGCAACAAAAATACAAACAGGTGTAACAGGTGCAATAACTATGATAAAATGCAATTTAAAAGATAATGAGCAATGCAACACCCCTCAGCTTGGTCCACACCCAGCAACTTTGGTTTGGGTTAAATTATGTTTTTCAACTCATATAAAGCCCTTGAGCTAGCAGGTGAATTTTTTTTACATGTTTTCTTTGAACAGCTGAGCCACTGAGGCACACTGCCCTCCCCGCTCTTTCACACACACCCCATGTCACATCACAAACTGCTTTGGTCTTTCACCTCAGTTTTGAAAATACTTTTTTACACAGCAAGGCAGGACTGCAAAGTAAGATAATCTCGGTTAAACTCACAGAACTCAGTTCCTGGTTCTTTGGTTCCTGGCCTGTGCTTGTAACTAAATGCCATGTTCAGCTTGCATTTATACAGTTTTATGTGTGCCTGTGTTAAGTGAGCTTATCTTTACACTGCCATTTAACTGGAAAGACAGCGTCTGCGCTAATAATAATAATAATAATAATAATAATAATAATAATAATAATACATAAGCAATCCAGGGGAAGCAGTCACTAAATGGGCACCAGAAATCAATCAAGTGGGGGTCTGTTCTTGAAATTCTGACTTTCTGGGGCAGTTGTGTATTATACTGCTATCCCTTCTGTGAAGAAGTTAACAAATCAGGGAAAGTATTTGCCCCAAGGCAGATGCAATAGCAGCATTCCTTTGAGGGGGGGCAGCATTTCTCCTGTCCAGAGCAGCATTCCCTCTGTGAGTGGTAATCTGGGAGGGGCATCTGGGATAGTGGGCGGCCCCATGGGTCAAAGTGGTCAGGGCTGCCTCCTTCCCCGCTCCCTCACTCACCTGCAAGGGGGCGGGCAGATCACTCTTTCCAGCGGTCTGAACCGATCTCTTGCAGAGGGCTTTTGAAATTAGGCTGAGGTCTTAGTTGCAGCAAGCTGCCCACCTCTACCTTCAGGTACCACAGACTGCTTCGCAGTTCTCTCAGAACAAAAACCTAGGCTTGGAAACTTGAAAGCCAGTCCAACCTACCTTACAGGGTTGCTGTGAGGATGCAACATGACAACCCAGAGCATCGATTGAATTGTGGGCTGTTGTGTTGTGCAAACCCAGCCATGCTAATAAACCATGGTTTGTTAACCACAAACAATTGAGAGTGCACAACCCAACAACAAACCATAGGTTATCTTCGTGAGTTGTTTGTGGTTAACAAACCATGGTTTGTTACCGTGGCTGGGTTCACACAACAAACAACCCATGATTCAACAACAGCCCATGCTCTGGGCTGTTGTGTTGTGTGAACCCAGCCCATGTCAGCTTCCCTGAGCGCCTTGGAGGAAGGGCAGGATATAGATATAAGCATAATATCTTAGGCTAGCCTTCCCCAACCTGGTGCCCGTCAGATGTGTTGGACTGCAACTCCCATCATTGTTGACTGGAAAACCAAACCCATCGGAAAGGCACCAGGTTGGGGAAAGCTGTCAGGTCTTTGCTTTGTTCCCTCTTTCCTTCCACAACGTTGAGATCTCCACTATGGCTTCAAGAGAAAATGGGTAAATGCAGAAGAGAGCCAAAAAAGGTTCAGGGGGAGGAAAATAGCTGGTCTTTGAGAGGCTCTTGTTAAAATCAGTCTATGGGAAGCTAGACCAGCCTTCTTAAACCTGGAGCCTATTTTACACTTTTGCACTTATTTCTAATGTTCTCGCTGAAAGTTGGTATCTGTTGAACAATTTCGGATTTCAGTCTCACCTCCCCCCCACCCCACCGCATTGGAAGAACATTTCATTTCTAGCTCGTAACTTGAATTTCTGTGTAGGTTTCATACCAATATTCCAAGCTGCCTGAATTCCACAGTTCCAGACAAATAAAGAAAAGTTGCAGAATTTGTAATTACCTGCAGAATTTAGCATCATGAGAATCTCAGCTTTGTTTATGAAAAACACATTTGTTTTAGTGGCTGTAAAGACAGGCTTCAAAACTGAGGGCGGTGCTGGGTGAAATTTCCAAAGCCAGATTGGGGCTCGTAAGGTTTTCCTTCAGTCTTTGCCTCTCTCTAAGACTACCAGAAGCAGAATAAATTATGCCAACTGGGAAATGTATTCAAATCTAGTTAGGTTTGCCTGGGAGAACCAATAGCACTGGAACAGAGCACCTGGGCTGCATGCAGACAGTGTCTGGCTAAGTCTTGAGCGTCTCCAGTGTTAAAGAATCTCAGGTAAGGCCCAAGGCCTGGAAGAATGGCTTAGTCAGAGCAGGCAATACTATGCTAAGCTCCATCAGTGATAACAGTGCAAATCCTCTGACATCATTTTAACTGGGAGAGCACATCGCTCAGACCCTTTGCATGCATAAAGTCCCAGGTTAAATCTCCACTTAAATGTAAGTCTTGAAAGATCTTGCAGAAGTGCTGGTGCTAAGTGGAGTAGACAAGACTAGGCTAGGGGGGCCTAGGTAGGTCTGAGAATATGGGCCCTTCTGGCCTAGTCTTGTCTACTCTGACTAGCAGCCATTCTCCAAGGTCTTCCCAACCACACTGACCAAGATCCTTCAACTGGAGATGCCAAAGGTGGGGGATTATGGGAGCTGTAGTCCAACACATCTGGGAGGGCACCAGGTTGGGGAAGGCTGTTCTACACCAAGGCCTATTCATCTAAAAATGTTAAGTTATACAGGTTGCAAATTCAGCTACAGAATCTGGATTACCTTAAACACAGCCCTACCTCTCTCCCACTTGACTAATGTGAAAGGCAGTTTCAGCTGCAGTGCCACAGCCCACATGAATTCTGTTTGTCCTGCAGCAGTTGACATAGCCTCCTCAGACTGGTCTGCCCAACTGCTTTTTAAATAGTTTCTTGTGTCCTTTTGAGCTGCTAAAAGAACCACGATGTTCTCCCAAGAAATTGGCTGCATTTCAGGCATGGAACAGCAAACTCCTCCTACCATTAGTGCATTCTGTGTAACAATCTGTAAAGCTTTTTTTTTTTTTTTTAAGTCTTGGGCAGGGGATGAAAGGCACTATATCAATGCAAGTTATTTATAGCCTCCCTAGCATTATTCCCCAGGCAAGAGACCAGATGGACACTGCTTTGTTGCCACAATACCAAGCCAACAAACAGTGCTTTCCAGAGGATGGTCGCATCATCTTTTTTGCTTTGTGAGTTCCAGACCCTAAGAGAATGCCTGAAAAGGAAGATATGGAGATCAAGACTGTGAATATCAAATCACCAGTCTGCTTTGAACACCCTGAGGCTTCAGACTCGACCCTGGTTTTAACAGACATTCCTTTCCCCCTGGGAAGCCTGGCAGTGGAAAACATAGTTTTGTGACAGAGCGTAGGTATCTGTAAAGATAATTCTCAGCAAACGTATGATTCTCAGCATTCTTTGGAGGAAGCCATGACAGTTAAGCTAGTATAAAACCAGTATACATCTGTAGTACAGATCAGGAGTGGGCAGATCTCAAGCTAGCAGGAGCTATGTTGCAGTTTTTTATTAGAATCTCAAAGTCCACCGGCTGGAGGCAGGACCAAAATAGAAACCCAGGGTGCTATCGGTACAGCCAGATGCAAAATGGTAGCACAAGAGGGTCTCCGCTGCACCCCATGAGCCAGACTGGGATAACCTGAATGTACAAGTACAGATCTACATCTGAGTTACGACGGATCAGGAATTCTAACAAGTAACCCTAAAACTGTCCAGCAGAGCTGCACAAAGCCCTGGTCAAAAACAAGCAATCGATACCCATATTTTACAGGAAAATACAAAAACTAAAATAGACGTGTTTATGTTTTTTTTCTAACCTGCATTTTTACTTGCTATTTTTAAACTATCGGCAGTCAGAAACCCTTGCCAATCCATTGTAAATCACCCAGAGGTCTCCTAGCAGATCCTGATCTACCTTCTGCCTGTCCCTGGTATAGATTCAACCACTGGCCATGTTCAAACGTAATGATAAGCCAGAATTGCTGAGAACTCCGGCTTCTCATTCATAACCAGCATTGTCATGTATGCTGCCTGACTGAGAAACTAAGGAGGCAGCAAGTCAGACCCTGGCTAGTTGCTCCCCTAAGAACCGATGAATGGGACACTAACTTCAAACCCTGGCTTCAGACACTGGTTTGTTAGGGGAACAACAAATCAGCAGTCCAAGTTCAGACATAATGAGAAATTTTGGCTTTCTCGTACTTTCTGGTTAGTTTAGCCATTCCCACCGGTGACAGGAGCCAAATGGAAGAGACTGGCCAGCATGCAGCAACATGCTGGTTACAAAGAGCAAGTCCGAATTCTCTGCAATTCTGGCTTATCATTACATCCAAACATGGCCGAAGGGCGCAATCCTATGCATGTTTAGATAGAAAAAAAGTTTTACAACTCCCACCATGCCCCAGCCAGGGTAGCTGGCTGGGGAATGCTGGGAGTTGTAGGACTTTCTTCTTTCTAAACCTGCATATGTGCCTTAGTTTCTTAAATCAGACACACTTGGGGTTGCCACATTTATTTTTTACTGGCCTGGCTCCTGTGTTCTCCACAGCAGATTGACACACAGAGGTTAAGGAAATTAAATTTTCCCCATAGCTTTATTTCCATGCAAAGAAAAGCTTCCACTGCTTAATTTCTGTGTATCTGGCTGGGACAAAAGGTGGCAATTCCAAGCACAGTTTTGGCCATGAACTTTACACTTGGAAACTCCATCCTGTGGCTGCATCCGTTAAAAAACAAACAAACCAGAGATAATAAGGTAATTATCTTTTAAGAGGTCATATCCTTTGGGGGAAGGCATATGCAAGCTTCTGAGTTACACAGAACTCTATATCAATGACAGAATGAAGAGATAGTCAATGACTGGCTACAAAGACAGCAAAGATTGGTTAAAAATGCAAACATTCTGGGTCATAATAATTCATTTCTGGATTTAAATTGTGTAGAACCCTCATGCCAGACACATAGTTTGGCAGTTAGGGTGACCATCTGCAAAAGATGGCAGGACTCTAGTACTGTTAACAGTTGTGTATTTTAGGAGGTGAAGCTTGTCATGCAGGGGGGAGAAAACATGAAGAGGGAATTTCAGCAGGTTCACAACTAGAGGAACATCTTTCTCTCCTTTGCATTTGCTGCCACTAGCATTTGTTGCTACATTCCACCCCACCACCTGTATGTATTGCTCACCTTGTACATTCATAAATGAACAGATTGTTACAAATATACCATAAGGCTCTACTGATCTCTTCCACAAAGTATACATGCTTTCAAATGGCTGTGTTGAATTGCTGACCATTCAGGGAAAGAGGAAACGTGAAATCATATATATATATATATATATATATATATACACACACACACGCGCGCGCGCGCGGACTTAAAGAACACCTCCAACAATGCCGATATCCTAGTCACATCACTGACCACAACATCAATCTAGCATCAGTAATATCCAGGGATATCCTTCTTTGTGATGCAAAGGCTAACTCTTTGAAAGAAAATCGCATTCCATTTGTTGTGAACTACCATCCTGCTGCCCCTAATTACCACAAGATAGTTAAAGATGGTTACCTTATTATATCCTATTGTGCTCATTTAACGGAAGCCATGGAGGTAGCAATCCTATGGCTGCTAGACAGCGGCTAGACGGCGATAGGATATGTTGTTTTCCGGGAACCGACCTCCCCCCAATTCCACACTACCTCCGAGGAAGCATGGAACACCCCCGTCCTCCACGCTTGAAAGAGGAGTGAGGAGCAGCTGGAAAGGGGCGTGGCTGGGAGCATTCCAGGGCGGGGAGAGCATAACTGCCTGTACAATACATCCTATATGTCATATAGCAGCCTCCTTCCCCGCTCTGTGCTCCCACAGCTAAACAGCCGCAATCAGCTGTCTAGCTGAAAAAGCAGGGCAGGAGAAGCACACAGGGAACGATCCCCTCCATGCTTCTCCTGCCCTGCTTTGGATGGGCGGCCGCCTACCTAGATAGGATTGCTCCCTAATTCTCCATCATGCATTGCATTCAAAAAGCCACCCAATCTGCGTAAATTGTTAGTTCAAGCTGCGCTTAAACAAGATACATGCAACCCAGGATCATACCACCGTAAATCAATGTATTGCATTACCTGCAGTTACCTCGAAGAAACCACTTTTTTCAGGAGCACAGTTACTAACAAAACTTATTGCATTGTGCAATCGATAACATGCACTTCTACTAATGTGGTTTATTTAACTGAATGCAAAAAAACCCTGGATGTCATATGCAATATGGAGGGAAAACTGCAACCGACCTAAGAACAAGATTTGGTAACTACAAATCTGCAATTCTTACCAAAAAAAACTGGAGCAGGCTGTTGCAAGACATTTCAACTCACCTTCACATAATGGTCTCTCAGATTTACAGTTGCTTTCAATAGAACAAACAAAAGACAATCACATGCTTGATAAAAGGAAAAATGACTGGATCTATAGACTCAGAACTGGTAGCCCAAATAGCCTTAAACTGGAGGACAATTTGTAGGCATTATACCACTCATAACTCTGTTTTTTTTCTCCAGAGGAACTTTCATCTCCAGGAGTTTCAAACTGCCACTTCTGATATTCATTTAACAGTGCAGCTACTGGTGAGGGCGGAAGCCGAAACATTTAGCCTGAATATATTTTGTGAATATTCTGTTGTTAGTCTTTCCATCTTTCTTATGTATTTTACCTTAAGACTGACTGCATCCACAGTAGATCCAGAGCCTCCTTGTTGTTCTGCTGTTGTGCCACTTTACACCAACCTCTCCCTCTCTCTACACACACACACACACATATAAAAGGACTGGCAGACACCTGTATGCAAGACGCGCACACACAGCACTAATCTTAACTGCTGAGAGGGGAGTTCGATGAAATGGAATGCAGGTGCTGTGAACAAAGTTCAAACTTAGCTTGGCTAGGGGGAAACCTTCGCAGGGCCTAGGGAACAGAAAGGATGTCAGCAGTAGGGTAGCTGGTGGGGTGGGGCTTTAGTGGCAAGAGGGGTGAACATAAGCCTAGGAGAGAAGGGGCAGGGGGAAAGCTTCATATAGGAAAATGGGTCACCACTTTGACTTGCGCGGGGCACCTTACACTGTACCCAGAGACAGAAGGATCTATGTGCTGCTGGTAAACAAATCTGAGGAGGGCAGAATTTCACCTATCGATTCAAATGTAGTCAGTCACATATTTGACTAAAACATCTCTAGCATTATTTTTATTTACTTATTTAAGGGAACGATCCTATGGTCCCTAGACAGCATCTGAGGGGCTATAGGATAGTTCAGATTCCCAGATCCGAGGGCTGAGACAGTGCTCTGACTTTGGACCTGGGAATCAGAACTCACCCCGCCCCCCCAGCAGCCACCGTGAAAAGAACCATGGCGACTGCCTCTCCAGGTCTTGGAACACAACCTCGGAAAGAGGAAAAAGAGAAAGGGAGGTGAGGAGACTGGAGAGGCCAGGATATGAGTTATCCTGAGGTGTCTCCAGCCTCCTTTCCTCCCCCTCCGAGACATCCCATCTAGATGGGCAAAAAAGCCAAGGGTCTTGAGGAGTAAAAATATTTTTTTTTAAATCAGACCAAAATACAGTTCAAAGAGATAAAATCTGTATTTTTATGAACCCTGTTTAAGTACTGAAAACCACATTGAACTAGGGCTTGTGATGAGCATTGCATGTGTGATAGACAGTGTTCCTTTTTGAGAGTTCTATTTTCCCTCAGACACCAAAGTTTCTACCTTGGCTTCTGTAGACAAAGCATTAACGTTGATTGAAAGCAGCATGAGATCTGCACTGAACCCCTTATATTTATGCTTCTTCCTGCCATTACTGGCTTTTACTTCTTCTTTTTTTTCTTCTTTTTTTAAGGACAAATAGCCTACAACTCCTGAATAATGAAAGCAAAGCTAAAACAGAAGGGGAAACAATACCACACCAGGGCCCCCTTGGAGCAGGGTTGCAAAGCCTCAAACCCAGGGAGCAAATCTGACCGTGCTGAAGCCCAAACCCAAATGGCTACATCCCCTTTCCCCGAAATACCAATCATTTGGTGTCTTTCCCTTTGTTGCACATTTCCCCCATTCTAAAAGGTTGAACTGCCTCTCTTAAGGCTGGCAGGAAGACTTTCAACCGGCGTTTTGGCCATGCCCCTTTTACCTTTGGCCCCTCCTGTTTGACATTAGCCCCACCCACCACTGGAATGCAGCTGGGATTTGAAATGGGATTCAGCCCTTGGGCTGAAAGAGTTTCAATACCCCTCCCTGCCTTGGAGCTATATGCCCAAGGAGAGCTCACTAGCTTCCAACTAAAAAGGGTGGCCCCGCATAGGAGAGAGGCTGCCCCCCAAGTTGGGTAGGGGACGCCCAGCTGGACAGTAAGACTAGGGAGACGGGAATGATTTGGGAGACTAAGGGCACAATCTGATGCATGTATAGACAGAAAAAAAGTCCTACAACTCCCAGCATGCCCCAGCCAGCCATGCTGGCTGGGGCATGCTGGGAGTTGTAGGATTTTTTTCTGTCTATACATGCATCAGATTGCACCCTAAATAGGTTTTTGGCCTTCCCACCGCTCCATGAACACGGCAGCATGGACTATACCAGCCTTTCCTAATGTGGTACCCTCCAGATGTTTTGGATTAAAACTCCCTTCACCCCAAACCATTGGCCTTACTGGCTAGGGCTGTTAGGAATTGTAGTCCAAACTTCTTGAGAGCACCATGCTGGGGAAGGCTGAAGTATACTCCTGGTGCTTTGAGCAGCTGCAGGCCTGGCAGAAATCCACCAGAGTGGAGCTGGCCCCCCAGTATTGCATCCGCAAGCTGGTAAGAAAATGTCACCTGTTGAATTTCACCTGCTTGCCCCATAGTTGTTTTAAAGACATGAGCCTTGGAGAAAAGAGCGCTGGCAACCCAACAACCATAGTTCCGGGTGATACCAAACTGTACCTATGCACCCTGACTTTATCAGAAGTAATTACTCCATCACCATAGTGGGGAAGAAGGATGACCAGGTGACCTCTGTGCCCACTCGGCTGTTGTCCACATGCAAACTGCAGATGGGCAAATTTCAAGAGCCCTCTTTCCCCCCTCGGATGGTTCTTGATTTTAAAACTGGACAACCCTTCAAATAAAGGGCACCTCCAAACAGAGGGCTGTCCTCTGCTACGTAGGACACATGGCCACCCTGCAAGGTAGAACATAACAAACAATAACATAAACTTCTTAAAAACACCACATGTAAACGATACATATGTATTTATTTGCAACACATATATACCACTCCACATCTAGACAGACTCCAGAGCGGTGAACAATAAAAGATGCAAAGATAAGATAAAAAAAACACAACTCGATGTTAGAAATCATTATTAATTTCACATGCTACATTTTAGCAGATATTTATTTATTAATTAAATTTATTGATCGCCCATCTGGCTGGTCACCCAGCCACTCTGGGCGATGTACAACAACAAAACAGTTAAAACAATAAAATTCTACATTAAAAACATCATAAAAAATACCCTAGCCCACCCCGAATGCCTGCCTGAACAACCACGTTTTTAATGCTCGGCGGAAGCGCATGCTAAAGATAGCATGTACGTCCTTCTTTGTTCGTAGCGCCACGGTTTCAGCCCGGGGTCATCACTCAAAATAAGAACAGAAAACACCTCTGAGCATGTGCAAAGTGCATTTCTTTCCGGAGCCCGCCCATCCCGCAACCCCGCGAGGAATTTAGAAGAGAAGGGCCATCACGCGCGCTTCCGTGCAGGCGCGAGTCTCGGCGCACCCGCGCCCAGGCCCTGGGAGCAGCGCCGCGCTCCCCGGGCGCCTCCTTAACAAGGCGGCCCGGCCTCGCCCCCCCGGGGGCGGGGCGTACGCAAATGACCGGGCCGTGACGCGCGCTCCGTCCTCCCCCAGCCTCCAGCCGCCCGCGAGCAAAAGGTCCCGAGCGGAGCAGCTGCCCAGGCGAGTCTAACATGGCGCTGCGCCGGAGCGGGCGCCTCCACGGAGCAGGAGGAGAAGGCGGGCGCGCGGCGGGAGGATCGCCGCCGAGGCTGGGGCTGCCGCGGGGCGCCGCAGGGCCGCTCCGGCTCCTGCTGCTGCTGGGGCTGTGCCCCTCGCTCGCCCGCGGCGCGCACGAGCATCCCGCGCGCAGCGGCCCCTTGATCCTAGGCATGAAGCTGGAGCGCAGCGACCGGCCCGTCCCGGAGCTGCAGGACTTCGGCGTGATCCAGGTGCTGGAGGGCAGCGAGATCCAGCTGCGGCTCTTCGGGCTGGGCATGCACGGCCGCGCCTACGACATGGTCTCCTTCTCCGAAGTGGGCCCGCCGCGCGGCAACGCCAGCCGCCGGGCGAACGCCACCTGCCCCGAGAAGACGCAGGACTTGGTGGTGCAGGCGGAGCCGGGCGAGAGCGGGGACGCCTCCGCCGTGGTCTCCGTGAAGGTGCAGTTCCTGCGCAAGGCGGAGCAGTCCAAGCTCTACGTCCTGTGCACGCGCAGCCGTGCCGGGCAGCCCTGGCTGCGCCTGGAGGGCAAGGATGCCTTCCTGCGCGTGGTGGAGGAGAAGAAGCTCCTGCTGCCCCTCTGGTTCCAGGTCATCCTCATCCTCTGCCTCCTGGTTCTCTCGGGCATGTTCAGCGGTCTCAACCTGGGCCTCATGGCCCTCGACCCCATGGAGCTGCGCATCGTGCAGAACTGCGGCACCGAGAAGGAGAAGCGCTACGCCCGCAAGATCGAGCCCATCCGCCGCAAGGGCAACTACCTGCTTTGCTCCCTCCTCCTGGGCAACGTCTTGGTCAACACCACCCTCACCATCCTGCTGGATGACCTTATCGGCTCTGGGCTGGGGGCCGTCGTGGCCTCCACCACCGGCATCGTGATCTTCGGGGAGATCGTCCCGCAGGCCCTGTGCTCCCGCCACGGGTTGGCCGTGGGCGCCAACACCATCGCCGTCACCAAGTTCTTCATGCTGCTGACCTTTCCCCTTTCCTTCCCGATCAGCAAACTTCTGGACTGTGTGCTGGGCCAAGAAATTGGCACAGTGTACAACCGGGAGAAGTTGGTGGAGATGCTGAAGATTACGGAGCCTTACAATGACCTGGTGAAGGAGGAGTTGAACATGATCCAGGGCGCACTGGAACTCAGGACTAAGACAGTAGAGGATGTCATGACCCCACTCCATGACTGTTTCATGATCAACAGTGACGCCATCTTGGATTTCAACACCATGTCAGAGATCATGGAGAGCGGCTACACCCGTATTCCTGTTTTTGAGGAGGAGCGGTCCAACATTGTGGATATACTTTATGTCAAGGATCTGGCCTTTGTAGACCCTGACGACTGCACTACTCTCAAGACAATCACAAAGTTCTACAACCACCCTGTCCATTTTGTCTTCCATGATACTAAACTGGATGCCATGCTGGAGGAATTCAAAAAGGGTAAGGAAAGGTGAAAGGATGCTTGTCTGTGCTTGAGGGCAAGTTTGCATGCTCTTAAGGCCTTTACACGCATTACATGGTAGAACACTTGGGTTTGCTATCAAGTGTAGCCCCCAAAAAGAGCTGCAGCCAGTCCTGATGTATGCATTCCCATGATGTCTGTGTTTGTCTCATTTCCACTTTGCATTAACAACATAATGTGTGAAGACACCCTTAGAATGAATAGGCTTGTTTGTTTTCGTAAGTGATTTATGCTGCCCTGCCCACTCATGTTTACTCAGAAGTAGCTTCTGTTACTTAGCCTTCTTGACAGAGAAGTGGAATTGGTCTCTGATTCTCAACAGTTTTCAACTTTTTTGTCAACAGACTTTGAAGTACCGACAACCCTATTCACTTCATTAGCCACTATGTGCTGATACAAACCAGGCTGACCACACCAACCCACTGCCAAAAGGCAGTTCTGTTTGAAATAAGTTTTTAAAATAACGTTTGGGGGTCTACTTAAGATTCCCCCACCCCACCCCTTGTTGGAAAACAAGCTAACTGGGATCAAATAGGATGAAAAAGAGAAATGAAATCCTTCCGGAATGAGATCCTTCCGGTCTTGGACCAGATTAGCTGGGTGATGGGCCAGGAGACTACAGCTGATTTCTCTAGCCTTAGACCAGAATAACTAAGAGCCTGGGCCTTGGGGAACTGCTTTGCAAAGGAGAAGTATTTTTAAAAGTTGTTGCTTTGGGAGTTTATAAGGAGGGGGAAATGCAACACTGCCATATAGAATGCCTTGAGAAATTCTGCACAAGGGGAGTGTGTGAGCATAGCTAACCTAGTGTGATTTTCCCCTTCAGTTCTAAGAGCTGTTGATGCAGGTTCATTGCCAAAGGGATGTTTCCAACCATTTCTGGGGGGAGTACCAGGAAGCCTGGATATTGTGATGAAATAAACACTGTGAAATGCTGAAAGCTCTTAAAGTCACACTGCTCCTGTATCAACTGTGTATTGCTCTGTAGACGCCCCCAGGTTTCCCCTTCTGGAAACTACAGGGGTACCTTGCTTTCTTTTATGTCAAGGCCAGTATGTAAGGAGTCGGCTAGGGGCACAATTCACCACGAAGTTCTCCTGCACAAGCCCCATTGCTTCTGTTCCTTCTGACGCATTGTGCCTTGGTTTTGCAGCTGTTCAGTGGATAGTGCCTGGGTTTCGCCGCTGTTTGCAACAGCGACGTTAAGTGGAAACATGTTACAAGTATAAATAAGGGAGAAAAAGAGGAGGCTATTTTATCCTTATGTCAGCATGGAACTTCTTCCTGTATTTGCAGTCCAAACATGGCATCATGGGATTATCGTTGGAATCTTGGCACTGATTTAGGAACAAAAGTGAAACTGCAGAGTCTGTGTGTGTTTTGCTGTTGTTCTTCTCAAGGAATCAGCAATGAGCTTGTGGGTGAAAAGCAAGCTAGCTAGGGCTGCAGAAGTTCTGTGGAGTTCTGGTGTAATGAAAGTCTGTTGGTGCCGTAATGTTTTTAACTTGGCTATGACATTAAACTTCCTCCTTTGTGTACACGGAGAGCTTAATTTAGTAATCCCCAAACTGTGCGCCCTGAGAGAGCTGCTAGGGGTGCCACAAGAAATAACTTAATAATGGATCGTTAAATACATTAATATTACATTAATTTAAACAATTAAAGGCTTTGGTGAGCTCAGAGTGCTTGAGCCCTGAGGGGAGGATGTGTGCTTCCCTCCTGCGAACAGAGGTGGGTAGTTGTGTACTGTGCCTGGTGTGATCTGATCTTTCATTCACTCGTGGTGCAAAGATTGCTAGCAGAATTATACATCCTAAGAAGAGGCTGCCTGTTGCATCTGTATGAGTCACTGCTCCGGTCAGGAGTCCCTAACACGGCAGGGACCTCCAATGGCGTCCACAAAGCTCTCCATTTCCTGCCCTCTTCAAAAAAAAAAAAAAATGTTTAATTTAAAAACTTAGATATTAGGGTGCTAGCTTTTCCTTCCTGATTCTGAACCTGCTGCTGATCAGCTGTTGGGTGGACAAGAAAGAAGGAAAGAGTTGCTTCCTGGCCCTGCTCAATTTTCTTCCTCCAGCACAGAGCTTTCCTCTTTGTGCTCTGTCTCCACCCTGCCTCTAGCCTCGCTGTTTTTCTCCCCACCTCTTTAACTTGCTGTTTCTCCCCACCCCCGCAGCCTCTAGCCTTGCATTTTCTCTTGCTATTTCCCCCACCTTTCCAGTCCCTAGTCGGGCTCTTTCTCTCCTTCTCAAACCTTTATCTTACTATTTCTTCCTCCTCCCAGCCCCTAACCTTGCTCTTTTGCTCTCCCTTCCCAGCCCCTTCTCTTGTTCTTCACACACACACGCACGCACGCACACAGCACCTTCCTGGGTGAGTGCTCTGATGGAAGAGGAGGAGGTAGGAGCAGTAGGTGGGGAACAGAATGGTTGAGTCTAGAGTCAAGGTAGGGAAAACTTTCCCTTTCCTTTGGGGCTGGGGAAAGGTGTGTGTGTGTGTGTGTGTGTATGGAGAGGATGAACAGAGCAATCCTCTGCAGATCTACTCAGAAGTAATTCCCACTGAGTTCCAAGTAAGCACGCATAGGAATGTAATGTTTCCCCCCCCCCAATACTTTTTATTCTACTTTTTATCTTTATAAATGAAATAAAGAATACCAACAACATAATCACCATCTACAGTTTCCAACATTACAGTATTCTTTGGAGGACACAGCAACAACCAAAAAAACAAAAAAGGAAATATAAAAAAGAAAGAGAAGGAAAACAGAGAAAGAACAGGAAAACAAAGGGAACAAGAAAAAGTATTTTTTAAAAAAGCTACATAAAAGGGTTACATTTAAACTCCCTTACACATAAACTTCAAGTATCACTCTACTTAAAAGATTATACCATTGCCAATATTACAATTCAGTACAGCCTAGGTAATCCATCTTATTTCAGTAACATATCCTCAGATTTATAGCAAGGAAACAGGCATACAGTTCTTTCCCCCTAGCCATAAAATGCTTCTCAACTAACATATAATGGTAAAGCTAAAATCAACCAACCAAGAATATTACTAATCATAGTCTCAAAATAATAATAATTAAAAGAAAAAGAAGGAAATTATTAAGGATAAAAGAAAAAAAAGCAACAACAATCACTAGTATATTTTATACTATCTATATTTTAGATAGCATCATTTCTAAATATATATATGAGTGTGTACATTTCTGTACACCCACGAACCGGAATTTTATATACAGTATATCATGTCTATTATTAAAAAAAAGGAGGTAATTGTAGGATTTTAATGTTAAGAGTGCAATCCTATGCGTGTTCAGACAGAAAAAAGTCCTACAACTCCCAGGATGCCCCAGCCAGTAGCATAAGAGGAAAAAAGACAAGGCTTTGTCCCCAGGGTATATGCAGTCTAAAATTTAGATAACAGAGGAGACAACATTCTCCTTCCTGAGAAGCCCAGTTTGCATATTGGCATCTGATAAAGACTTTTCTGTTTCACCAAGATTTGGGATTGTCTTAGTGGTCTGTTGGTTTGTTCGCCCCTGCTATGGAATTGTGATTGTGTTGACTGTTATGTTTTTAACTGATGGTGTGAGCTGTCTTGGGGATCCCTTGTGGGGCCAAAAGGCAGATAAACATTCTTTTATTCTTGAAATAAATAAACTCTGAGGTGGGGAGGGGAGCCTTGTTAAGAAGGGATGAATGTGAATTCACTGAGTTTAACAACAGAGGCTTGGCTTCAATTGTGGACGAGGACTTGGGGGTTAAGCCAAAGGCTTCAAAGAAAGGTGTGTTGTGAGAAAGGAACTGAAGGGAGAGAGAGAGAGAGGTGGCAGACTGAGGATGGTAGGGTTGGAGGAGAGAGGGTCATGGGCAGGCATTTAATAGGAAATAAGGCAGAAAAATGGCAGGGGACAAGCCCATGGAAAACTTTGGCGGCAGGCACAAGGTGCTTGTACTAGAAATGGGAGGGAGGCGGCTTTCCAGTTTATTTTCCTTACGAGTGAAGCTGTGCAGGCAAAAGTGACTGGTTGTTGTTGCTTTACCTCAACATGATTAACTTTCAGTAGGGCCACCAGAAGCCAAAGCCAGATAAAATTGCTTGGGGCAGAGGGCATTTGGCCAGTGAACTGCCAGCCGGCCACACGTGGTCTCTATTTTATGCTAATGTGGAAATATATCAGCCATGATACTAGGGCAACTTGTGGGGTGGTGAGTGAATCTGGCCTAAATTGCCTGTGCAAACTCACCTGAGGTAAAAAGGAAATAATGTGGACCAATATAATGGTGCCAACAAATTGTCCCGAAAAAGGACACACACGCACACACAGCTGAAAATGTTCACAAGAAATCCTGTAGTATTTTTGCAGCCCTAGAGAGCAATTGCTCTGTCATCTGCTCTCTGCCAGCTAAGCTTTGTTGATGTTCAGTCGTTCAGTCATGTCCGACTCTTCGTGACCCCATGGACCATAGCACACCAGGCCTTCCTGTCCTGCGCTCTCTCCTGGAGCGTGCTCAAGTCCATATTCATTGCATCAGTGATGCTATCCAGCCATCTCATCCTCTGCCGTCCCCTTCTCCTTTTGCCTTCAGTCTTTCCCAGAATCAGGGTCTTTTCCAGTGACTTTTCTCTTCGCATTAGGTGGCCAAAATATTTGAGCTTCAGCTTCAGGATCTGGCCTTCCAATGAGCACTCAGGGTTGATTTCCTTTAGAATGGACTGATTTGACCTCCTTGCAGTCCAGGGGACTCGTAAGAGTCTTCTCCCGCACCACAGTTCGAAAGCATCGATTCTTCGGCGCTCAGCCTTCCTTATAGTCCAGCTCTCACAGCCATATGTTGCTACTGGGAAAACCATAGCTTTGATTATACGAATCCTTGTCGGCAAGGTGATGTCTCTGCTTCTTACTATGCTGTCTACGTTTGCCATAGCTTTCCTCCCAAAGAGCAAGCGTCTTTTAATTTCATGGCTACAGTCTGCGGTGATCTTGGAGCCCAAGAAAGTAAAATCTGTCACTGCTTCCATTTCTTCGCCTTCTATATGCCAGGAAGTGATGGGGCCAGATGCCATGATCTTAGTTTTTTTAAGGTTGAGTTTCAGACCAGCTTTTGCACTCTCCTCTTTCACCCTCAACAAGAGGCTCTTGAGATCCTCTTTGCTTTCTGCCATTAGGGTGGTATCATCTGCGTATGTCATGTCACAGGCAGGTTTGCCCCTCTGTATGGTAGCATAGCCTCATGAACCATTTTCATATTAGGAGCATATTATATTTCTTGTTGATTTTTAAGCACCTGAAGAGTGTCTATTCTCCTAAATATATAAAAGATGTGGAAGACTCTTCCTCCTTTCAAGGGGTCCAAAAGACATTGGAGGGGCTACATAGGCCTTGATGGCCTATATTTTGTATTGCACTTTGTGGTGAACTGACGCTCCTGACACTGATTGGCTGAGCTGGTCTGGAATGTTTCAGTGCCCAGGGAACTAGATAGTTTGCAGTCCAACTTCTGTGAGGGAAGGGAAAATTGCCAGTTTTCCTGGGATGGAAAATCTCACATAGGGGCAAATGGAGGGACTTGGAAGAGATCCTGGTATGTAGGGGGGCTAAGGGACCAGGGGGCCGAAGGAAGGGTGCAAAGTCAGCTGTAAACTGAGAAAGAGGAACCTGAAGGAAGAGTAGAGGGAGATGAGACTTGAGACAAAAGGTAGAGGAGCTGGGGTATTGGGGCTAATTAGCGAGGGTATGTGTGAAGAAATTTCAGAGTGCTTAAGGTCAGGAGGTATGTTTGCTAGGGGAGTAGAAAGGAGTGTTTTGAAGGCTGGTCAAGAGACATTAGCCCTATTCACAACTTGTGTAAATAGGGTAAATGTGTTGTGTGGCCCCGCAGCCCCTTTCATTTATCTGGTGGGCACCAGTTTGGAGCAGGATGCTTTAGATGATACAAGAATAATATAATTTGGGGCAGTTAAACATCTCTTGGTGAGTGGGACCCAGTCATTCTGATACTACCCCAACCCCAGTAGCATGTTGTATCTTCTGAAAGATTCAGATGAAGGGACAGTGAGCCAGCTATAGATCAGTGTGAGGGAACATGTGATTTCTCACCCAGCCCAGAGGGCACATCGACAACAGACAAGGGAAAACAAGAATAGACAATAGCTGTGGAAATCCGGAGCTTATTTTGAACTGAAGTTCAAATAGGTCTTAGCCTTAGCCCTTAGCTTTCAATGCAAGCATGCAACCCTGAGGTATGTGAAAGTAATACCACAAGACAATAATACCACAAGAGCATGTGCAGAGTTTACTTTCCTCACCAGTGAGGTACCACAACCAGGTACCACTCCTCTCCCAGCGTGTGGTTTTCAGGCAATTCCAGCCCCTCTTGCTCTAGAAATTAAGCCCTGCTTTTGGGATATATTTCTATCTCCAGCAGCTGCCTTTCCTGTATGGCAGGATGTAAGAAAGGGAGAGTCTAGAGCAGAGGTGCAGAATCTCTGGCACAGCACACCTGGGGTTCCCCAGAAGGTCGCGCCCTCTTTCCCCTGGCACCCGATTGTTTTCTGGTTCCCCAGCTTAGGAGAGAAATGCTTCTCCTAAGGCTTAGTTAGCGGCAGTAAGAGCTTTAAGCTTATACATATTGGCCCTATCACTTTTGCCACACCTACCACTCGAATGCAACCTGCAAGAGCTTCTCCGAAATGAAATCTGGCCCTTGGGCTCAAAGAGCTTTAGAGTATTTTTAAATCTCTGAAAGTTGGAACGGTGTGACTTGGAAGACCTCTGTGCCAAAGCTGTTCCAGATCCTGCGCACATCCAGCCCACATGATTGTATCAGCCAGAGGTGGCCCTATCATGCTGCAAGGTGTGATTGACAGGTTTTTGATTGCTGGATTGGACTTTCATCCATCAGAGAAGTGTGTGGATAGTGTCATTTATATGGTTTTGTCACTAGGTGGCACTGGACTTAGTTATATCTGGCTGGAGTCAGAAGTTTCCTGTGTCTGGTTTGTTGTTGTGGGAGGGAGACAATAAAGTTCTTCTCCAGCTTCCTGTTTGGGGTGTCCTCTAAGTGTCTTCTATGACAGTCAGGTTCAAATGCTTGCTCACCCATAAAGCTTAATGGGTGATTTGGGACCAATCAATATTTCTCAACCTACCCTCCCTCAAAGGGTTGTTGTGAGGACAAAAAGATGCCCTGAGCTCTTTGGAAGAAGTGCAGGATAAAAATAAATGAAGAAGAAGAAGAATAAAAGACTGGGTGATGGATTGATTTTGCCCATGGAGCACAATCATCTGGGGAGTTCCCCTGTACCCATGAGGTCATGGTTGAGGTAATGTTTGAATAGGGGCCTTCCTAGCTCACAGTCTCCGCCACTTACACCACGCCTGTAGAATTCATCATTTCTTGGTGCAGTACTTAAAATTATATATTTTGATTCAGTCAAGAACCCCAATGCAATTCAAAGTCATCCATACATAAGATGCTATATAAGAGTATTTTGAACAGGGATGTTCATCCTCTGCTCTCATATTTCCTTTGTCTGTTCTTACCTGCATCCTCGTTTCACTTTCTCTAAAGTATAGAATCCTACAAAGTTTTCCCAGATCTCTGTGTTGTCATTTCTCCGAGATGTCTGGACGGGTGCATGTCTGACTGTGTCAATAAAGAAGACATTGAATACACCCCTTCTCCCTATTCAGTGCTAGAAGTGCCTGCTTTAGGGAAGTTTGAACTCCATGACCTTTCGGGCTTTTTGGCCCTTCATTTTGTCCTGTGGAGAGACTTGTGCAGACTGAGCAGAGGGTTGGACTAGATCATCCTTCCCCAACCTGGTGCCCTCCAGGTGTTTTGAACTTCAACTCCCATCAGCTCTGGCATGCATGGGTAATGATCAGGAATTCTGAGAGCTGTAGTCCAAAACATTTGGAGGCAGTGGAGGCTGGTGGCTCCAGTGTCAGTGGGGCGGTGAATCCACTCCAGGTTTCATTCAGAACCAGTCAGAACTCTAAAGGAGCTATCCAAGGTGTTTCACACTTTGGATAGCTCCTTTAGAGGCCTTGGAGAGCTCCTTTAGAATTCTGACTGAAACCTGGGGCAGATCCACCACCCCACTGACATTGGTGCCACCAGCCTCCACTGTCTGGAGAGCACCAGTTTGGGAGAGGTTGGACTAGAAGATCGCCAAGGTTTCTTTGAACTCATATGATTCTATTATTTTCCAGCTTTTTTGACCCGGGCAGTTAATAGGCATGCAAGGGCAAGGCCTTCTACAGTTGTGTTTTTGGTCTGCGGCTTCATAATGTTCCATTGATCTCCATGTTTTTTTGGGAGTGGCAGCGGGTGGTGGTGGGAGAACCGTAACCCATTCTTCAGGACTTGTTTGCTTAGGGCTGGGTCTGATGTGAGTTGTAGGCCTGCGCACACGACTGTCTGAGAAGGGCTGCCTGTCGCTGTTCCCGACCCACAGCTAGCCTGGCTGGCAGGGAAGCAGCCACAGGGTGCTGGAAAGTTGAACTACCTCGCATGCTCACACACAGGCAGAAAAAGCTGCATGCCCAGTGACGGTTTGGCACAGGGGCAGGCAATCTGGTGCCCACCAGATGCTGTGGACTATAATGCCCATAATCACTGCCCATTGGCCATGCTGGCTGGGGCTGATAGGAGTTGTAGCCCAAAAACATTTGAAGGGCGCCAGGGTGCCTATACACTGGTTTAGTACTTTCACCCCATCGCTGTGAAGTGTGGAAGAAGACAGGGGTTTCCTTGGGAGCTCTACCGGAAGAAAGTGTATTGTTAATAATAAACAAGTCTGGCAAACTACTTGCTTAGAAACAATAATTAAGAGTGGCTAGAATGTTGACATTAGACAGGGGAAATCTGAGTTCAAATCCTTGTTCAACCATGAAGCTCAGAGGATGACTTGGAGGCTGAGAGTAGCCTTTTGGAGAACTGAGGGAAATTTCATGTCTTCTGATGTATGTACACATTTTCTTTTTTCCGTTGCTGCCTTTGGTCAAACAGGTTTTGTAGGCTTTGGAAACAGAAAAACCTACCACAAGCAGTGACCTCTCTTTCAAACGGCTGTCAATTCTGAAAAAAACTTATCACCGGCCACCACATAGTTGTTGTAAGGATAAAATGGGAAACCTCTCTGTGGTCTGGAGGCATTCGAGATGAAGCTGGACAGCCATCTGTCAGGGATGCTTTGACTTGGATTCCTGCAATGAGCAGGGGGTTGAACTTGATTGTCTTATAGGCCCCTTCCAACCCTACTATTCTATGATACTATCTCCTTAGAGGAAGAGTTGGATGCAAAACCTGAAAGCAAATGTTAGCCAAATAAGATGTAATAGGAGTATCCTGAAATGTAGACATATTAGTCTGTCTCTTTCTCTCTTCCACTGATTGGTGGATTCAACCAAAACCTTCATTTAATTTCTGAGACTTGAAATGCTACATGTAAATTTCCCTGGGGCTGGCTGGAAGACTTGGGAACAGGGATCTGCCTACATTGTTGATTCTTCTACTTGTCTGTCCCCACCTTCTTCTTTAAAAAAAAAATAGCCCAGCGTTTAGCAAAGGAATTAGTGGATAAACTGCAGATTTACTCAATCCAGTCTTGAGTAAAGATAATCGGCCATAGCTATTTAAAGCAAAAGATGTTACATGCAAAGCACATGTAAAACAGAAGGCACAAGATGCATCTTGCTGCTGATTTTATTATTTATAAAATTTAATGACTCACTTCATCCAGTTTCATATAGGAGCTCTATAATGATGAGGATAATAATGATATGATGAGGATGGAAATAATGATGATTCACATTTATATCTCATATGTAGTTCTCTCCACCCATTTTATCCTCACGACAGCCCTGTGATATAGATTAGGCTGAGAGATCGTGAATGGCCTAAAGTTATCCAGTGGGCTTCATGGCTAAGCAGAGATTTAAACCCAAGATTCCTCAAATCAAAGTCCATCCCTCTAGCCACCATACCATAGCAGCGCTCAAAGAAACATGCAATACTTACTTAAACCTGCAAGCCCCTCTGTCTGATTGCCTATACTGAGTGAAAATTGCTTTGAGAAGACTAGATGGGGAAGCTTTATGAAAGTTGCCTCCTTTCTCCCCCACCCTTAAGCCATAAATGACCAACCTAGGTGGATATATAGCTCATAAAATGTTTGCGGGCGATTTATTTTTGGAGACTTATTTATAAGGCTCTGGGAGCTGATGTTTCCTTTCAGTTAGAGTAGCGTTGCCCAACTGGTGCCCTCCAGATGTTTTGGACTACAACTCCCAGCATTCCTGACCATTGCCCATGCTAGCTGAGGCTGATGGGAGTTGAAGTCCAAAACATATGGAGGGTACCAGGTTGGGTAAGGCTGCAGTACCATTACACTTTGAACTGAATGCACCTGGAGAACAGAGTCTTCATTTTCATCTGAACATACATTCTTTCAAGGTCATGATCGTATATATCTGCATAGAAAACAGGCATCTTAGCTCTTACATTTATCTCTTGGTCTGAGGAGCCAGAGAAAAACCGGTTGGGTCTGGGGTGGAGTGTAGGTAGGATCTGGGGGGAGGGTCTCAGAATCTGAATTTTACTGGCTTTTCCAAATCTGAAACTATTTTGACTTGCTCAGTAAAGTACCACCCAGTTAGCAATTATGGGTGTTTTCTTTCTTTCCCATTGATCTATCTAGCACAGGACAACAGTATGAACTCTGCCTACCAAGTAAGAACATAAGAAAAGGCCTCCTTGATTAGATCAAAAGCCCATGTATTATAGTTTTCCTCAACCTGGGGCCCACCAGATGTGTCAGACTACAACTCCCATCACCCCAGCCAGCAGGGCAGGTTGGGGTGATGGGAGTTGCCACCCAATCAAGGAGAAAACAAGGATGAAACTTTTGAAAAGCAAATAGCCAATGTTTCAAGGAAGCATGATGTAGTAGTAATGAGGGACTTCAATTTCCCCGATATTTGTTGGGAGACAAATTCTGCAAAACATGGCCCCTCCAGAAAATTCTTGACTTGTGTGGCGGATAACTTCCTCCTACAGAAAGTAGAGGTAGGAACTAGAGGATCAGCTATCCTTGACTTGATCCTAACCAACAGAGATGACTTAGTGGATAAAGTAGCAGTTACAGGAACTCTGGGGGAAAGCGACCATGTTATACTTGAGTTCATGTTTCTAAAGGAAGCAAAAGCCGAGTGTAGCCAAACGCATACCCTGGATTTTAGGAAAGCTGATTTTAATAAACTCAGAACAATGATCAGTAAGGTCCCATGGCAAGCGACTCTAACGAGAAAAGGAGTCCAAGATGGGTGGGAGTTTTTAAAAAAAAATTCTCAAGGCACAATTACAAACAATTCCAACAAGAAAAAAATGTGGAAGACAACAGAAGAAGCCAGTGTGGCTTCACAAAAAGCTAAGAGATGACCTGAAAACAAAACAGCACACATATAGGAAGTGGAAGAAAGGCCAGGCAACAAAGGAAGAGTACAGGCAGGTAGCACAGAATTGCAGGGATGGCGTCAGGAAGGCAAAAGCTGAGAATGAGCTGAGGTTAGCGAGGGATGCTAAAAGCAACAAAAAAGCTTTCTTCAGCTACATGCATCGTAAAAGACAGAGGAAGGAAATGGTGGTTCAGCTATTAAATAAGGATGGCAAAATGATAACAGATGACAAAGAAAAGGCAGAGGTGCTCAATTCCTACTTTGGCTCAGTCTTCTCCCAAAAGAGGGTCTATGACCCCCCTGGCAAAGTTCAAGCTGAAGGGGCAGGATTGCAGCTTGAGATCAATAGGCATATGGTCAAGGAACACCTAATTACTTGGAATGAGTTCAAATCTCCAGGGCCAGATGAACTGCATCCTAGAGTAATAAAGAAACTGGCAGAAGAACTCTCAGAACCACTGTCTATTCTCCTTGAGAAATCATGGAGGATGGGTGAAGTGCCAGATGACTGGAGGAGGGCTAATGTTGTCCCTATCTTCAAAAAGGGCAAAAAAGAGGAACCTAGGAACTACAGACCAGTCAGTCTGACATCCATCCCTGGGGAAATTCTGGAGCAGATTATAAAGCAGTCCATCTGTAAACACCTTGAAAACAATGCAGTGATTACTCGAAGCCAACATGGATTTGTCAAGAACAAATGCTGCCAGATGAATCTGATCTCATTTTTTGATCAGGTCACCTCCTTTGTGGACTGCAGGAATGCTGTGGACATAATATACTTCGATTTCAGCAAAGCTTTCAACAAAGTGCCCCATTATATCCTGATGAGCAAACGAGCTCAAAGTGGGCTAGATGAAACAATGATACGGTGGATCCACAGTTGGCTACAGAATCGGACTCAGAGAGTGCTTATCAATGGGATCTTAAACTGGGGAGAGGTAAGGAGTAGGGTGGCGCAGGGCTCAGTCCTGGGCCCAGTGCTCTTCAACATTTGTATTAATGACTTGGAGGAGGAGGTGCAGGGAATGCTGATCAAATTTGCAGATGACAAAATTGGGCGGGATAGCTAATACCCTGGAAGACAGAAACAAAATTCAAAATGATCTTGATAGACTGGAGCGCTGGGCAGAAAACAACAGAATTACATTTAATAGGGAGAAATGCCAAGTTCTGCACCTAGGAAAAAGAAACCAAATGCACAGTTAGAAGAAGGGGGATACGTGGCTCAACAACACCACAAGCGAGAAGGATCTTGGAATTGTGGTAGATCACAAGCTGAATATGAGACAACAATGTGATGTGGCTGCAAAAAAGGCAAATGCTATTTTGGACTGCATTAATAGAAGCATAGCTTCCAAATCCCATGAAGTGCTAGTTCCCCTCTACTCAGCACTGGTTAGCCTCATCTGGAGTTCTGGGCACCGCACTTTAAGATGGATGTAGATAAGCTGGAGAGGGTTCAGAGGAGGGCAACAAAGATGATCAGGGGACTAGAAACAAAGCCCTATGAAGAGAGACTGAAAGAACTGGGCATGTTTAGCCTTGAGAAGACTGAGGGGAATCATAGAATCATAGAATAGTAGGGTTGGAAGGGGCCTACAAGGCCATCGAGTCCAACCCCCTGCTCAATGCAGGAATCCAAGTCAGAGCATCCCTGACAGATGGCTGTCCAGCCTCATCTTAAATGCCTCCAGTGTGGGAGAGCCCACCACCTCCCTAGGCAATTGGTTCCATTGTCGTATTGCTCTAACAGTCAGGAAGTTTTTCCTGATGTTCAGCCGGAATCTGGCTTCCTGTCACTTGAGCCCATTATTCCGTGTCCTGCACTCTGGGATGATCAAGAAGAGATCCTGGCCTTCTTCCCTGTGACAACCTTTCAAGTACTTGAAGAGTGCTCTCATATCTCCCCCCAGTCTTCTCTTCTCAAGGCTAAACATGCCCAATTCTTTCAGTCTCTCTTCATAGGGCTTTGTTTCTAGTCACAAACAATATGAGATATGATAGCGCTCTTCAAGTACTTGCAAGGTTGTCACAGAGAGGAAGGCCAGGATCTCTTCTCAGTCATCCCAGAGTGCAGGACACAGAATCACGGGCTCAAGTTAAAGGAAGCCAGATTCCGGCTGCACATCAGGAAAAACGTCCTGACTGTTAGAGCAATACGACCATGGGACCAATTCCCTAGGGAGGTGGTGGGCTCTCCCATACTGGAGGCATTCAAGATGAGGCTGGACAGCCATCTGTCAGGGATGCTCTGACTTGGATTCCTGCATTGAGCAGGGGGTTGGACTCGATGGTCTTGTAGGCCCCTTCCAACCCTACTATTCTATGATTCTATGGTGGGCCCCAGGTTGGGGAAGACTGCCACAAATAATAATAATAAATAATAATTTTAAAATGCCATGTTGTGTGAAGGAGCATTTTGTGGATGCTTCAACATTGGTCCTTTTCTCTGGAATTGCCATCCTTTGTTTACACACCTTTTATGGAATTAGTGCTATTTCACCATTTTTTTTAGAAAAGGGAGAGAGAGAAAGAAAATAATGGGAGGATATCAGTAATTAAAGCATCCCCCCCACCACACGCACATGCACAATCCAGCCCCTGGTGCAGGAAGAGAATCTGATATTGGGGCAATTTTAGAGAGACTGTTCAAGGTTCAAATCAGAGGTTGTTTGTCACTGATCCCCCAGCCTGGACCAACAGGAAGCAGTAGAACAGGCTGCAAACATTAGAAAGGACCTTTGCTGAGTGGAACTTACTTGTGAGTAATGTTTGTAGAAGGATCTTGGCCTTTTGGAGTGTCAGGGTGGAAACTGAGCCGACAGAACCCTAGAGCAGTTCTGATTCTGAGGAGGATCAGCAATCCATGGGAGAGGAGCCAGCTCATCCCTCACAGGCACAGCAGCTGGCAGAGATTCCTCCTGCCGGCATTCTTGAGATAGATAGTGACCCTGGCAGTGAGAAAGTGTGGGAGCGGGGCTTGCTAGATGCTCGATGCAGACGCAGGGAGCGACGAGCGATGGAGGGCGCAGAAAGGAGGCGTAGCACCCGTTTGGTGCGCAAGCAACAGCCGCATCCCGTGGACCCAAGAGAAAGAGGGAGGATCTCTCCCTAGCCCATAAGTTCAGGGTCTTCTTGTGATTCTCCTTCAAATGGGGACCAGCAGCCTAACCTGGAGCATAGGTTACTCTGCTGTTCATTGCTTAGTCGCTGGTGATTAGCATCTGAAAGAGTCATTAAGTTGTAAAAGGATTAAAGCCTTGAAAAGAATCCTTTTGTCTGTGTCTTGAGTTGCCTATTGGAGTGGACTGAAAGAGGCCGTTTACAGGCAGGAGTTTTTCTAGCTCTGCCTGGAGATGCCAGGGATCTCTGGAAGCAAAGTATGTGCCCTACCACTGAGCCACAGCTCCTTCAAGCATTGGTAGTTAATGTAGTGGTATATTAGGTGCTATGTGGGACCTCCATTTTAATTCCACTTCTAGCTACTTTCAGGAAAGGAAAGAGTCATAGCTAAGTGGTAGAACACATGTTCTGTATGCAGAAGACCTCAGTTTCAATCCTTAGCATCGACAGTTAAAAGGATATCTCGTAGTGGGGGGGGGGACTGGCCTGATTGCCTGGAGAGTCACTGCTGGTCGGAATAGACCAGTCTTCCCCAACCTGGTACCCTCCAGATAAGTTGGACTAAAAGTCCCATCATTCCCAGCCAACTGGGCCATTGGCTGTGCTGGGGGAGATGATAGGGGTTGTAGTCTAACACAACTGAAGTGAACCAGACTGGGGAAAGCTGGAGCAGACTGTACTGTGTTAACTGGACTAATAGTCTAACCTGGTATTAGTCTTCCTATATTCCAAAAAGGCTTTATAGAATGTACTCGAATGGAAGTCTCAGTGTATTCAGTGGAGCTTATTTCCAAGTAATTGTGCACAGGATTACTGCCTTGGGGCAAAATCTAACATAAATCCTAGTTAGAGTAAACCCATTGAAATGAATGGGACATAAGCTCCATTTACTTCAGTGGATATACTCTAAGTAGGATTTATGTTGGATGTTGTCCTTGGTATGAAAGCAGCTTCCCTGTCCTGATTCTACACCCAATCAGTTTCAGCATTATGAGAGTTGAAGAGGAATATATTTCTGGGCAGTTTCTGCATCCCTTGCATGTTCCCTTTGTCATGTTTCATTTACATTTGGGAAGGCTTAGCTTCATTTGTTGTTTGATTTGAGAAACTTTTCCTTTCCTCCCTGGAAACTGGCGGCTTTTGCTGTTTCTGATTGCCCCAAGAAAAGGACCTCAGGTGTCATGGTCTAGTTCGGTGGTTGTTGCTAACCCTTTCATCAAAAGCATGCTTTGAAAGGCACAGGATTAATTTTGTTCTTGCCAAGGCAGGTGCCTATTACAAATGAGCTTAGCTCCTGCTTTCCTGCTGGGAAGGAAATGTGATACTTTGGAATAAGATCCCCAGAAGGAGTCTAAGATCCTAAAAATGTAGAGGAGGGTATATGTGTTTTTATTGCCTTTGGCCTCGTTCATACAAGCAGCCAGCATGGAAAAAAAAATATTCCCAGGGCTGCGTGTAATAAAAAAAGACAATTTAAAAAAAAAGATGGCACAAAACAATATTAAGATAGCAGAGCAGCAGTGAAACTAAAAAACCATCAGCAGCATGAAAATTGGAGCTCAGCAAGCAGGACCGGCAACAAAAATATTGCTGTGTCTAGTACTTCTGTTCAGTGTGCCAGCCCTATCCCTTTCTAAGATACTCTATTTTTTCTCCCTGTCCCCTCCCCGCACCCTTTTAATTTAGTCAACAGACATGTAGCCATGGAGCATGCTCAGTCTCCCCCCCCCCCAGATGTTTTTGGTAATTCTGCAAGCCTTGTGGTTTCTATGAGCATGCTGTTATTTGTCTCTTGTTTCACGAGCAAGGAAAAGAAGCCACGGGGGCTTCTTTTCTCCGCCCTGCACGTGTTGGTGGTGTGCCTGCCATTTCCCTAATTATCCTCACTGGGGCGTGGGTTGCTGTGTCATCTGAACCCAGCAAGGTGTGCAGTGGGCTTCCAAACTACCCTGAAACCCATGGCTTGCTCTGGGGTTTTGGGGTGGTTTGGAAGCTGCCGCCGCTGCACACCCTAGCTGGGTACAGACCTGGCAACCCACACCCCAGCGAGGATTATTAGGGAAATGGTGGGTGTGCCACTGGCATGCCACAGGGCAGGGAAAAGAAGCCAGCATGGCTTCTTTACCTCCCCTGATCGTGCTAACCCTGTCAATGGCTCTGTTTTGCTTACTACCTCACTGGCACTCAACAGCTCAGTTTGTTATTAGACAGGGCACTGGTTTGAAACTTTAAAAAAAGTTGAATGAAGAAGAAGGTTTTCACCCAGTTCCAAAAAAAGTAAGGTCTGGCACCAGCTGAATCTTCTTGGGGGAAGCATTCCAAAAATGGGGTGCTACCAATGAAAAGGCCTCACTTCCAAACACAGGACTAAGAAGGACCGTAGAAGATGAGAGGTTCATGTGGGAGGAGGTGCCTCAGACACCTGGGGCCAAGCCATATTATTCATTTATTTATTTCATTCCTGTACTGCCGAATAGCCAAAGCTATCTGCACGGTTCAGAGAAATTAAAACCACAAGGTACAGCATAAAACAAAATCATAGCATCCTAGAGTAGTAGGGTTGGAAGGGGCCTATAAGACAATCGAGTTCAACCCCCTGCTCAATGCAGGAATCTAAGTCAAAGTATCCCTGGCAGGTGGCTGTCTAGCTTCATCCCGAATGCCTCCAGACCACAGAGAGTTTTCCCATTTTATCCTTAGAACAGCTATGTGGCACCTGGTGATAAGATTTTTTCCAAATTGACAGCAGTTTGAAAGAGAGGTCACTGCTTGTGGTAGGTTTTTCTGTTTCCAAAGCCTACAAAACCTGTTTGACCAAAGGCAGCAACAGAAAAAAGAAATGTGTACATACATCAGAAGACATGAAATTTCCCTCAGTTCTCCAAAAGGCTACTCTCAGCCTCCAAGTCATCCTCTGAGCTTCATGGTTGAACAAGGATTTGAACTCAGATTTCCCCTGTCTAATGTCAACATTCTAGCCACTCTTAATTATTGTTTCTAAGCAAGTAGTTTGCCAGACTTGTTTATTATAACAGTAACAGTCCATATCCACTTTCTTCCTGTAGAGCTCCCAAGGAAACCCCTGTCTTCTTCCACACTTCACAGCGATGGGGTGAAAGTACTAAACCAGTGCATAGGCACCCTGGCGCCCTTCAAATGTTTTTGGCTACAACTCCTATCAGCCCCAGCTAGCATGGCCAATGGGCAGTGATTATGGGCATTATAGTCCACAGCATCTGGCAGGCACCAGATTGCCTGCCCCTGTGCCAAACCATTGCTGGGCATGCAGTTTTTTCTGCCTGTGTGTGAGCATGCGAGGTAGTTCAACTTTCCAGCACCCTGTGGCTGCTTCCCTGCCAGCCAGGCTAGCTGTGGGTCAGGAACAGCGACAGGCAGCCCTTCTCAGACAGTCGTGTGCGCAGGCCTACAACTCACATCAGATGAAAGCTTAAAATGACAATATAAACGCACAACTAGAATAAAACCTAATAGCGATGCAGAGATTTAAAATATAGATTTAAAACAGCAGAGCTAAAAGACTAGAATGCTAAAATGCTGGGAAAACAAAAAGGTCTTCACCTGACGCGCGAATCTCTCTAGGGAGGTCATTCCACAGCTGGGGTGCCACAGCAGATAAGACCCTCTTCCTGGTAGCCACCCATCTCACTTCTTTTGGTTAGGAACATCCTGAAGGTTCATATGTTCCCTCCACTAATCCTTTTCCTGGTTGTCCTGAAGAGCACATGAGCATTATATCAGCATTGCCGTAAGTTAATACAAACTGAGTTCCCTCTTAACTCGGGCTTGCTGATCCTGGTTAAGAATGAACCAAGTTAACTGCAACTGACTTCTGTGCTGAAGCAATGCTTACAAAGCTAAATCTGGCCAGGGGAATTTGTGCCAGAGAGAACTGTGGCTGGGGGAACTGTTAACTGAGGCTAAAGTGCCAACATCCAGTCTTAACATCTGTACCTGCCCTAACTGGGGGTAATCCTGTAGAACTAGCCTAGCCTTCCCCAACTTGGCGCCCTCGTGTTGTATTGGACTACATCTCCCATTATCCCCAGCTGCCATGACCAATGGCTGTGCTGGCTTGGGGATGATAGGAGTTGTGCTCCAACACATCATGGGGCTATGCACCAAGTTGAGGAAGGCTGAGCTATACTGTGTGAGCCAGGATAGCAGCAGACCCATGGTGACGTTCGCTTCAGTTACCACCTCTCCATACAGGTCACTTTGTCTTAGGGCAAACCCATTTCGTTTCATTCTTCTCAGTTGTGCCAAATGTTCAGCCCCAGTTTGCTCTGCAGTAAATCAGAAGCAACAGCAGCCTGATAAAATGAAATGAGCCAGCACTTTTCCGGCTTTTGTAACTTTGCAAAATTACTGCCCACCTTCCAGACCACTTGTGCTGAGTCGAGCAAAGAAGCAGGAACTTGCAGTGTTTCTGCAAATATTAGCTGCAAGAGAGAGAGGCTGATCATCATGTTGGCTGGAGTAGGAGCAGAAAGGGATGGGAGAGCTTGTGCATTACAGGGAATGGGGGTGGGGGAGTGGTACTGCAGTTCTGTGTACAGGACTCATTGCAACCCATGTGGGGTTCCTGTTGGGGGAAGCTTGGCTGCTCATGACATTGTTCCCATAACATAGCGTTGGAAGGGGCCTCCAAAGACATCTCGTCCAGGGATGGGGAACCTATGGCTCTCCAGATGGTGTTCGACTACAGCTCCCATTATCCCTGACCATTGGCCATGCCATGCTGGCTGGGGCTGATGGGAGTTGGGGTGTGACGACATCCAGAGGGCCACAGGTCCCGCACTCCTGATCTGGCCCAACCCCCTGCTGAAGCAGAAGGTAAATGGGTGCGCTGCACAGGGATGTGGGGCTAGGACTTTTTGCCTATGGCCCCAGCCACCTCCTCTTGCCTCGCGGTGGGGCTGCGTCTAACCACACAGGAAGATGCTCTTCCTCAAACAACGGCCACAATGATCTGGCAAGACGAGAAATGGGGCGGGACTCCTATCACGCAGGAATTCCCTGGCCTGAATTGGACATACAGTGCAGCTGCAGCTAAAGCTCATGTGCGGAGGGTACTTGTTTCTTCTTTCACACATGCTCAGCCTGCTTGAATTGCCAGGAGCATAACAAGGGCAACGCAGCTCCTGTCCATGGAGTTAATTGCAGGATTGGTGGCAAACTTCTCAGTTCCCAGGAGCAGAGGTGGCCCATTGGGGCTCAGAGCTCTCCATCCCCCATCTCTGGCTTCCTTAAATGGTGCCTAAAATCTGAGGAGGCCCCGCAGAAACAACACTACCTGTTTTGGTGCTTGACTGAGACAGAAAACTAAAAAGGTGCCCTTTCTGGGGTGGTAAAAATATAATAAACGAGAGCTGTGAGTGTGCGTTACCTTTTTTTAATGGCATTCCAGAATCTGTCTCAGGAGAAGGGCCACTTCACCTTTTCCAGTGGTAGGGCCGGCTCTGCTTAGGTAAAGCTGGTAACCCATGGCTGAGAGCTGATCAACCTATGTTACTTATTTGACATTTTTATCCTACCCTTCCTTTCAGGAGCTCAGGATGGCATGCCTGGCTCTCTGTCCTCCTCCCCATGTTATTGTCACAACAACCCTGTGAGGTAGATTAGGTAAAGGGATTGTGACTAGCCTAAGGTTGTCCGGTGAGCTTTATGGCTGAGGGTGGATTTGAACCTGGATCTCTGACACTCTGAGCAGTACATTGTTCAGTACTGTGGATGAGTTGTTGTTTTTTGCAAGAGGGAGGGGAAAGAGATTTCAGTGAGGCGGGTTCACAATCCACGCCCAAGGTTCAAAGGCTAACTCTGGTGTATATATAAGGTGTATTTTAACAGCACTTGTGGTTACTTTTTAATATCTTGTTAAAAGTGATAGCAAGATCATGAAAACAGATTAGATGAACGTATGTAGATTTGTGCCTTTGGCATGCATTTCTAGTACATAGGCCCATGTCATAGTTGCAGCCGAAGCCGGTCAGTCTTTGGGTCTGGCTAGAGTGAGAGAGGTGCCCTTCAGGAGTCATCACATGTGATGTGAACCATGGGACCACGCTTGAGTGCATCTTTACATGTCAGTGGCTCTGGAGAATTAGAGCCATCGAGGTGCCTGTCATATATGGCTAGAAAGTTGTAAAATGTCAAACAAATGAGAATTTGTCTTGTAAGGATTTTGGAAGCTTGCCTAAAACATTTTGGATTGCAAATCCACAGTGTGAGTTGGGCCCTGGTGCTTTCCCCAACTTAGTGCCCTCCAAATGCATTGGACTACAGCTTCTGTAATTCCCCTGTGCCTTGCCTCAGTCTGGTCCAGACTTCCCCAACATGGTGCCCTCTAGATGCATTGGACTATTAACTCCCATAATCCCCCTGTGCCTTGCCTCAGTCTGGCCCAGACTTCCCCAACATGGTGCCCTCTAGATGCGTTGGACTACAACTCCCATAATCCCCATGTGCCTTACCTCAGTCTGGCCCAGACTTCCCTAACATGGTGCCCTCAAGATGTGTATGGGATTATGGGAGCTTAGTCCAACGCATCTGGAGGGCAACAGGTTGGAGAAGGTTGATATGGTTCAAGGCCTACTTGTGCGTAGCCTCTGGCTAACCCATGTACATTGGCTGGCTCCCCGCCTATGGGCAGCCAATCGTGTGGGTCTGCCACCACGCATAGGATTCACATCAATGTGGGCTGGGAAGCAGCCCATGCTGAATATTCAGTAGCTTATATATATAATATTTCTTGGCCGCCTTTGGAAGCAGGAGCCCTTCCAAGATGGCGTACAACAACCAAACACATAATAATGCTCCCGATGTTTATGTGGACGTCTTGAATCTTCCAGTCCATCCAGGAGAATCTGGAGCTTCTTGATATCACCGGTCCCGAATGTTTGTGAATGTGCATTGGAACTACGAAATGATGGGATGGGCTTAGGAATCCCGAGTTTTGCAAGCAGTGTCATCATCGTCTTGGGTGCCATGTTGCTAAGCTCTTACGCTGCTGCTGCTGCAGGTTCAGAATTTGTAGCACACCTGTGACCTTATTAGAACCCCAGAACATGTGGAAAGGAGGCCAACTCAGTGGAGACCAATAAGTCGTCCGGGCGACAGTTCTGTGCTACACAGACCCTGGGAAGCTCACGTAGATGCAATAGAGGCCTGGAGGAGTCACGAGCGCTGAGGCAACAGCAAGTCAATCAGGAGGGTGGGTCCGCTTGTGTAAATGGATAGACAAACTCTGCCTGTGCTCATCTGCCTGTGCTCAGGATGAAGCAACACACCCAGCCCTCAGGGCGAGTAACACAGTTCTCTTGGGATGTGATTTATGCTTTTCCCCCCTTCACCTGACAGTGACCAACCATTCTGCTCTTACCGGCTTTTCAAGTTCAGACCCTTTGCGATCATCATGCTGTTGTTTAGTTATGTGGCGGGGGGGCAGGGAGAGGAATGGGGAAAACACAGAGCGCATGGGGAGAAAAGGGGGGAACGGCAGAAAGAACTGGTTCCTTTACAAAACAAAACCCCCGGAAGGTTTACAATTCTCTGGATCTGACTGCAAGTCCATATGCCCTTTTTTTATTGTGATGGTACTGATCCAGGTTGTCTTAGGTTCCTTGGAGCGGGGGCATTTGTGTGTGGTTCTACATGAGGAGTCTCCTGTTTTAATGATTAAATTTTCTGTTGATAGCTCAAATATATATTGAAAACAGACTTGTCTCAAAGGACTGGGTGTGTAAAACTGCTGGCTTAGCACAGCGCTGCTGTGTGGCTCCCGTATGCAGTTCAACGAAGTTTGCGCAGGAGAATGCCTGGTGGATTGTGCCCATGGGTCCATGTTAGGTATCTCCCATTCTGCTGCTCTTAACAGCATCCGAAATCCACTTGCTGAGTCAGCTGCCTCGCCCTGCCCCGCGGCTCCGAACAGAAAAGAGCAAGTCACCTGAGAGCTCTCTGCTCCCATCGAGCGAGGCACCATTAGCCGCCTGCGACCACAGTGTGGCTTTTTTCAAACCTATGGTGAGTAGAGGAGCCACTGGGTGGAATCAGCCTGCGGGGTCGGTCAGATAATTATACTTTTGCAGAGATGTTTCTCTTGCTTCAGAGGATCCTAGAACTGGGAAGGACCCAAAGGCTGTCAGCACCTTCCTTACCTTGTGTATCCATCCTGGCAGAGTAAATTCACACAAACCTAGACCAGCAAAGGGAAGTTAGGACCTGCACAACCACGGGTTATTCGAGCAATGCGCAACCGTGCAAAAGTGAATTGTGGCTGGGAGCAAGTTTGCGACTCACCCAGGGGGTGGTGGGAGGGTGCTTGAGGCAGGGGCTTTATTACTCCATGCACCACTTTCAGGGCTGTGGTGGGGTCTGTTGTATCCTTGGGGCAGAGAGCCAGTGTGACATAGTGGTTAGAGTGTTGGAGCAGGACTTGGGAGACCTGGATTCAAGTCCCCACTCGGCCATGAAGCTCACTGGGTGACTTTGGGCCAGTCACTGACTCTCAGCCTAACCTACCTCACAGGGTTGTTGTGAGGATGAAATGGAGAGGAGGACTATCATGGAAGCTCCTTGGAAGAGGAAAAAGGTGGGATATAAATGTAATTATAAGAATGGTGATGATGAAGAACCAACTTGATAGCCATGTGCAGCCTGGGGTCAGCACGTGGCATCCTCAGGCAGCTGCCGATGTTGTAGTGGTCAGGGGGGCGAGAGGGGCATTGCCTGCTGATACCTGTCCAGGGCCCAACTCCAAGTGATTTTTTTTTTCTCCTGATCCTAGGCATCTGAGCCACAAGCCAATATTTTAATTTCCAACACAGCATTTTTCCGCTGTAGCAAGGGCAGTGTGCAAAATTAAAATGGCGGCTCCCACGCCCATGCTGGGGACCATCCAATGGCGAACAGAGAGCTGCTACTGCAGCCCACTGCTGGTCCTGGTAAGCCTGCTGAGGGGACATACTGATGTGGGAGGGGGCCCATCAGAGGGCATTCTGCTGAGGGACCCCTCAAACCTGGAAATGGCCCTTGCCACTAGATGCGGCAGTGGCTGTTACCTTGGATGGCTTTTTAAAAGGACGGGGAAACTTCTTGCAGGACGGATGCCCCCAGTAGCTGTTAGCCACAGCAGTAAAATGGAGGCTCTTCTATACGGGTTTCAGAAGAGTAACTGGGGGCTGTTGTAGGGGTAGATTTCAGTCCCCCACGACACACAGTAGCAGGCCTTAAAGCAGCAGAGGACAACTTTGGGAAGGCCGGGGGCCACCCCTGTAGGCCACACTTCTGCTGTTGCTGTGCCACTGAATTTTGGCAGTGTGGCAACAGGACTTAGGTGGCAAACCACAATGGAGGCTTAAAACAGGCAAATTTGGCTGGAAAACAAAAGGTCAAGAGGTGCAAGAGATAGCTCTAAGTGTGCGACACGCACTACTGTGCGTCAGACCACAAATTAATGCAGAATCCAATCAATATGGGTGTGACCTACTCCCAACTAGTTGCCACCAGCGTTGACAAATGGGGCACCACAAGATTTGTAATGTAAACAAGCAGGGCAATTCCTCTCTGGAGTGAGTGAGCCCCTCCCAGGGTTTCTTCAGTCCAAATGGCAGGGTGTCAAGCGTGCTAATGAATCCCACAAATTTGCTTCTGAATTCCATGTCTCAGGTTCATGCTGGAGTTCCCCCTTTGAAAAATGTTTTTCGTGGAGTATGGAGACTTTAAGGCAGGGGTGGGCGACACGTGGCCCACCGTTTAACGGCATGGCAGTGGGGGGGGAAACAGCTACTGAGGGACAAATTTATCTTGAAAACAAGCAAACTTTATTTTGAAGTTAAATGTGTCCCTTTTAAGCTTCCGTAGCTGTTTTTTTGCTACTGTCATGCCGTGGAATGGTAGCGGGCGACACCCTGCAGCCTGCATGTGAGCTGTGTGTCACCCGTCCTTGCCTTAGAGTCTCCGTACTCCACGAAAAACATTTTTCAAAGGGGAAACTCCAGCATGAACCTGAGACACGGAATTCAGGAGCAAATCTGTGGGATTCATTAGCAGGCTTGACACCCTGCCATTTGGACTGAAGAAATCCTGGGAGGGACTCACTCACTCCAGAGAGGAATTGCACTGCTTATTCATATTACAAATCTTGTGGTACCCATTTGCCACTATCAGTGTCACCTTGTTGGGAGTAGGTCACACCCATATTGATTGGATTCCATAGTAATTTGTGGGCTGCTGCATAGTTCTGTGTGTGACACACCTAGAGCTATCTCTTGCACTTCTTGACCTTTTCTCTTCGATTTGTAATACACACACATGTGCATCACTCACACGCGTACATAAAAGTAATTATCACCCTCTCTGTAGTCAGGATTATTGTATTGACTCACCTGGGGCCAAAGTAGGTGAGAACTCATTCATGCAATTAATAATTGTGTAAATGGCTTTTTAAAAAAGATTTTGATTTTAATTAGGTTTAAGGAAAAGGAAAGGTTACTCCTGTGCAAGCACCGAGTCATTGCTGACTCCTAGAGGGACGCCGCTCTCGCTGGCATTTTCATGGCAGACTTTGCCATTGCCTTCCCCAGTCGTGACTACCTTTCCCCCAGCAAGCTAGGTACTCATTTTACTGACCTTGGAAGGATGGAAGGCTGAGTTGATCTAAGCTGGCTACCTGGGACCCAGCCTCTGCTGGGATCGAACTCAGGTTGTGGGGAGAGTTGCAATACTGCCGCCTACCATTAAAACTGGGAGCTCAAAGCGGCTAACAACAAAAACCATAAATCTAACCGTGAACAACAGCCTTACAATTTAAAAGAAAAGCCACTAAGGGAATAATCCTATGTCCACTAAACAGCATCTGGGAGACGTAGGATAATGTGGTTCCTGGGATCCAAGGTCGGAACCGGGGCTCTGACCTCGCAGCCCAGAAACTCTGCTCCCCGCCTGCGCTTGGAAACAGAGCGCCAAGACCGTGGAAAGGGGGCAGGGAGGCGAGGAGACCACAGAAGCTGCATTACGCAGCTTCCTATTCACTGTCCGCTTTCCCTTCTCCCCCTCTGAAGTTCCCCGGCTAGACAGGCGAAATCACCTGTCTAGCCAAAAATGCAGGGTGTCTGGAGCTGCCCTGCAATGGATAGTCGTCAGCCTCCACGTTTGGAGGCTGACTGGCTATCTCCATAGAACTGTATGCTAAACCAGCTTGCCCCAACCTAAGGTAAAGGTGTCCCCAACCAGTCGTGTCCGACTCTAGGGTGTGGTGCTCATCCCCCTTTCTAAGCCGAAGAGCCAGCGCTGTCCGAAGACGCTTCCGTGGTCACGTGGCTGGCATGACTGAACACCGAGGTGCACGGAACGCTGTTACCTTTCCCGCCGAGGCGGTACCTATTTATCTACTTGCAATTTCTTGCTTTCGAACTGCTAGGTTGGCAGAAGCTGGGACTGAAGACGGGAGCTCACTCTGTCACGCAGCACTCGGGTCTTGAACTGCTGACCTGCCGACCTTCCAGTCTGCAGTTCAGCGTCTTAACCACTAAGACGCTGAACCTACCTAGTGCCCTCCAAATGTGTTGGACTACAAATCTCATTACCTCCAAGGGCATGAGGTAGGGAATGCTGCACTAAACATGAAAACAGCAGCACATTATAAAACTAGAACAGCAGTCAAAATCCTTAAAATATATGTTTAAAAAAACATACAGATGAAAATAGCAGACTAAAAATTACATATTACATGCTTTTCTACAAATGCCAGGTAATTTGCATTGGAAGAAAAGTTCCATTCACACCAATTGCAGACATGGGGTATCTACCTCGAATTGGAACCACAGTGGAGGCCAAAGGTTAAAGCCATCTTCTCTACCTCCCCCCCCCCTAGGGGGGGCACCAGGCTTTCTGGATCCATCTGTATGCTGGCTATTTTGCTTCTTAAAAGCCATTCAAGCAATTACTGTTGTGTAAATGGCATCTTGGGTGATCATTTTTTACATCTGACAAAGGTTGGCTCTTGGGAGATTGACAAAGTGGGCTCTGGCCATAAAACCTTAAGCCACAGCAAACATATTAGTCGTTAGAGTGCTGTGGGCAGTGATGTCAGGTGAAGAATTTTCCACGGAAAATTTTCCAAAACAGTAACTTTTCTGGAATTTTTTCCAGTGCTTTATTTTCCTCAGTAAATTTTCCATTTCATGAGTTCATTAGTAATAATGAACTGATGGCAGTTGCAAATACAGTATTAGGAAAACTTGGCAGATCCAGAGTTGTAAATGAGTGGTTAAAAATGTACTAGTGTATGAAGAGTTTCAGTACCTCTGTTGTTTTCTTAAATTTAAACAATGAAAAGAAAGGCCATAGAAGGAATGTTACCACCATCTCCTTTTTGTGAGCCTTACTGGAGGTATCTGGCTGGCTGCTGTTGGGGTTCAAACGAGAATGCTGGACTAGATGGATCTTTGGTGTGATCCACCAAGACAACTCTTATAATCTTATTTAATTGTGGCAGCTAAATAGAGCCCCCATTGTCAGAAGCGGCATACCTCTGAATGTCAGGTGCTTGGGACAGTCCAAGTTGTTAACTTTCACACCCAGTTTGCGAGAGCTTGCAGCCACCTTCCCCAACCTGATGCCCTCCAGATGGGTTGGACTACAACTCCCATCAACCCCAGCCACTGTGGGGAAGGCTGGCTTAGTGGCATCTGGTCGATTACTGTTGGAAGTGGAACAGTGGACTAGATGGACATTTGGCCAGATCCAGCTGGACTTAAAGTTGGGTGACTTTTTTTTTCTGTCGAGGGCTGCATTCCCTCATGGGTAATCTGTTGTGGGAGGGGCTGCATATCAGCAGTGGGTGTAGCTGAAGCCATTAGAGAATAGGGCCAGAGCCAAAAATGGATGGGATACCCCTTCTCTCTCATTCTCTCTCTCTCTCTCTCTGCCACACCCTTCTTTTTCTCTCTGCCGCACCCTTCTCTCTCTCTCTCTCTCTGCTGCCCCACCTTCTCTCTCTCTCTCTCTCTCTCTCTCTCTGCCACCCTACCTTCTCTCACTGCTGGGGAAAGAGATCACTCTTGCCAGAGGTCTGACCTGATCACATGAAGGAGGCTTTGAAATTAGGCCGAGAGCCACAGGCTGCCCACCCTTGATTTAGGATCACCAAGGTAGTACTGGGTAATCTAGGTCTATTCCTCTCCAACCAGGCTGTGAGATTGTGTGAATCCATTCCAAGTTGAGCTACATTTCTTTCTGTACACTTATATCTTCTGCTGCCCTGTTTTTATTGGGTTCTTTCTTCTTTTAAAGAATCAGTTAAATAATGATGGCAGGTGGGGATTTAGTCTGACTGTGCCCCAAAGGAGGGAATAGTAGGGAGAACAGTCAAAGAGAACTCCTTACATGCACCAATAGGCCCACAGAAATAAAAAGAAGCAGAGGGATGCATCTCATTGTCTGGATAAGGAGTTTCCAGTTCTATATTGGAGAAGTCATGTTGAAATGCCCACCAGGGCACAAGCGAGAACTGCCCATAGAAGCCAATGGAGAAATCCAGGATTTATCATAGCATAGTAAGTCAGCCCTGCTCTGTTTGTGGGGTTGTCCAACACTTCCTTTTGAGTGGGCCCCTGGATGTCTGCTCTAATATGCTCGTCCCCTGACAGCACCAGTGGATCAGACCTAGATCTGATGGGACCACAGTTGGGCTGCTCAGTCTTGGGGTTGGATCTGAAGTTTCAGGATTTTAGCCTCCTCCTTCTCCTCCTCAGGGTTTCCACGAGAGCAGGGAATTCAGGACATAGGAAGCTGCCTTCTGCTGAGTCAGATCATTGGTCCAGCTAAGCCTAGTGTTGTTGACACTGACTGGCAGTGTCTCTGCAGGGTTTCAGGCAGGGTTTTTTTCCAGCCCTACCAGGAAACACTGGAGATTGAACCTGGAACCTTCTTCATACAAAGCAGGTGTTCTGTCAATGAGCTACCACTGAGTTGAATCTCGGGACGAGATGTCAAGGGTGACAGGGAGGCTTTTCCACCCTGGGCCCGTTCCCAGACGCCTCTCCCCATTTCAAAAGCTTAAAACTGCCACCATTTTCCCTGCATTATCTTCCAGATTTCAGCATCTTTCCCTTGCTGTGGAAGAGAATGAGTGATAGGCGGACATCGATAAGGTATAAAACCAGGGTGGGGAGCAGTTTCGACCCCTGGGGCCGGATTGATTCTTGGGACATCCCCGCACCCTGGGCCAGATTATACCAGGGGTGGGCCTCTTCCTCCTGAAACTCCTCTCAAAAAGCCACCCCCCCTGACATCCTCAGTTTCCCAACTCCCCACTACAGAAAAGCAGCACTTTCTTTAGTGCTGAGCTGAGAAAATCTACAGCCCCCCCCCGCCCCCACTTAGTGCTACAGAAATACTTCCTTCTGTAGCATTGAGCTAGGGCAGCTCCAGCAGGGCTGAGTCTTTGCAGGGATGGAGTCGGGCAGTGGAGGCTGGTGGCTCCGATGTTGGTGGGATGGTGAATCCGCTCCAGGTTTCACTCAGAACCAGTCAGAACTCTAAAGGAGCTATCTAAGGTGTGTAAGCACCTGACTGGTTCTGAGTGAAACCTGGAGCAGATTCACTATCCCACCGACATCAGAGCCACCAGCCTCCACTGCGGACAGAGCCTGGGAGTAAAGCTGGCAGGCTGGATAGGGAACCGAGTTGTCCCAGAAGAAGGCTGTGCGCACAGCTCTCCGGGTGTGAGTCTGAATCCATGCAGTCCCTCATACTCTCTGCTCCTCCTCCTGCGGAATACCCACAGGGGCTAATAGCCAGACTTGCATACCTTGGTCCATTGAAATTCCTGACCCGTAGCAAATGAGGATGGCAATCAGGTAGGAGGGAATGGTGTTCAGAACAGAGGGGTAGGCTGGCTGGCTGGCTGGCGGCTGGCTACCCCCTCAAGCCTTGTTTGCAAGGCTGCAGTAGACCCAAACTTGACATGGCTTCCGTGCCATTTGACTTATTTATTATTTATTTATTATTAAATTTATTAATCGCCCATCTGGCTGGTCACCCAGCCACTCTGGGCGATGTACAACATACAATAAAAACATTTTCTAAAATACCCTAACCCACCCCAAATGCCTGCTTGAACAGCCACGTTTTTAATGCATGACGGAAGCTCATTAAAGAGGGGGCATGACGGAGTTCCCTAGGGAGGGAGTTCCACAGAGTGGGGGCCACCACAGAAAAGGCCCTCTCCCTCGTCCCCACCAGTCTAGCTGTCCTGGCTGATGGGACAGAGAGAAGGCCATCCGAGGCTGATCTTGTTAAGCGGCCTGTCTGGTGCTGCTGGAGGCGCTCCTTAAGATAGGCTGGGCCGGAACCATATAGGGTTTTAAAGGTCAAAACCAACACCTTGAATTTGGCCCGGAAAACAACTGGTAACCAGTGCAACTCCTTCAGCACTGGAGTGATGTGATCTCGCTGGCGGCTGCCTTTAATCAGGCGAGCCGCCGCGTTCTGTACCAGCTGCAGTTTCCGAACCGTCTTCAAGGGTAACCCCATGTAGAGCGCATTACAGTAGTCTAAACGAGAGGAGACCAGGGCATGTACTACCGATGGGAGCAGATGGTCGGGAAGGAAGGGGCGCAGCCGCCGTATCAGATGGAGTTGATACAGCGCTGTCCAGCTCACAGCTGACACCTGAGACTCCATGGACAGCTGGGAGTCCAAAATGACCCCCAGGCTGCAGACCTGGTCTTTCAAGGGTAGCCGTAACCCATTCAACACCATACAGCTTGTAGACTTCCACTACAAGCACACTGCTCCCCGGTCTCTCAAAATTTTCGGTGAGCCCAAACGTACTTCCCTTTGGCTCCTGATCTGAAGAAAAAGATGAAATTTGAATGTTGAACTTCTGCGTGGGGGAGGGGAACCAAAGAAACCTCTGCATCGGAGGTGGGGAATGTGTGGCTCTCCAGATGTTGCTGGACTACAGCTCTCATCGTTCTTCACCGTTGGCCATGTGGGCTGGGGCAGCTGGAGGCTCATGCGCTCCCCACCCCTGCTCTAAATGCTACAAAGAGTAAACTTAAGTGAGCATGTCTCTGTTCTATCTGTGATGTATTCCTATTGCAGCCTGGGGGCTTCCTGGTTGGAGTCTGGCACCTCTTGGAAGCAAAATTCGACACTCTTCCTTAGCAGTTGGGTTTTTCGACATCCTTCTGCCCTTTGTCTGCTTCTGAGTGCCCTGTTTTTGTTGCGCCTGTTGCGCTAACCCAGAAACTGGATCGGGTGAACTTCAGGTCTCTCCCAGTTTCTGCAGTTCTGTGTTGGTGCCAACCTGTCTGCAGTCTCTGGGGTGGAAAGCGAGCCCTTGGCCTCTTCCCACGTTATTTTATCAGGGGATGCTGACTGTAGCAAGCATTGTGTGGACAGGGCAGCTGGAGTCGCTGCTGGCCATAGGAGCCTTCTCACCGGCTGAGGACATCAGTGCCTATTTTTAGACCTGGAGTTTGTGTGACTTAATCCTCTTCAATTATAGCCGTCTGGGAACCCAGCAACAGGGGTGGAGGGGAGCAAAGCACACATGGCAGGCTGACACATGGAGAGACTGAAACCTATCAGCAAGGGACTTTTACATGTTGCAAAACTAGGAAAATCATCTGGCCATTGGTTGACCTAGCCCATTATAGCCTGATCTGGCTGACACTAGCTCATCCCGAATTTCATGCAGAGAACTTTTTCGTCACCTACTACCTGATTCTTTTAATTGAAGCGGGCAGGGATTGAACGTGAGACCTTCTACATGCAAACCATGTACTATACCACTGAGGCCCGGTCCCTCCTAAATAGGAGCCATTGTCCTGCAACAGTAGCCTGTTGTTTTTCGGCACAAACTCCAGGGCATCCTTCACATTCTTGAGAACCATCATCTCCTTTTTTCTTCTAGCCCGGATGGCTAGAGTATCATACTCCCCTTATACAAATCTACGGTGCGGCCACACGTGGAATACTGTGTACAGTTCTGGTCACCTAATCTAAAAAAAGATAATGTAGACCTGGAAAAAGTGCAGAAAAGGGCAACTGAAATGATCAAGGGGCTGGATAAGCTCCCTATGAGAGAAGGTTACAACAGCTGGGATTGTTTAGCTTGGAAAGAAGGAGGGTAAAAGGAGACACGATAGAGGTGTACAAAAGTATGCTGGTGTGGAGAATGTGGATAGGGAGACATTTTTCTCCCTCTCTCAAAATACTAGAATCCATTGGGGTCATCCCATGAAGCTGATTGGGGGAGATTCAGGACAGATAAGAGGAAGGACCTCTTCACCCAGCACAGAATCAGACTATGGAACTCACTATCGCAAGTTGTGTTGGCCACCAGTTTGGATGGCTTTAAAAGGGGATTGGACAAATTCATGGAGAGTAAGGGTATCAGTGGCTACTAGTCCTGATGGCTAAGTGCTACCTCCAGTATCAGAGGCAGTGTGCCTATGTACACCAGTTTCTGGGGAACATGGGCAGGAGGATGCTGATGCACTCATGTCCTGCTTGTGGGCTTCCTGTGGGCATCTGGTTGGCCACTGTGTGAACAGAATGCTGGATTAGATGGACCCTTGGTGTGAAAGTCCATCTAGTCCAGCAGGGCTGTTCTTATATTCTTATATTCTTCCATGTTTTTGAAAGGTGAAGACAATGCCTGCTTAAAAGGGTTAAAACCTCAAGGTCCTGTCTAGCTAGGGCTTTGCACATTCTGCACTTAAAATATCCCAAGTAACCCAAGAAAGCCAAATGTAGCTATCTCACTGCAATCTTATGCACCTTTCCTAGGGAGTAGGTCCCACTGAACTCAGTTGTAGTTACTTCAGAGTGAACATGCTCAGCATTGTGCTGCACAGTTCTCTTGTTTTCTCAGACAACATATAACTAAGATGGATTTCATTTCCACAAGATGTAGTGATGGCTGTAGGCACTCAGAGATGCACTGCCTTTGAACATGGAAGTTGCATTTAGGCCAGGGGTCGGAAAACTTTTCTGTTATTGTTGTTGTCATTGTTGTTGTTGAGAGATGCATTCCCAGGTGGTAATCTGTCAAGGGCTGCTTGCTGGCGGTGCTCTCTGTCCCTTGGGTGGGGGGAACAGATCACTCTTGCCAGGGGTCTGACCTGATTGCTTGATTTAAGCCTGGGATCTCCAACATGGTGCGCATGGATGCCAGTGTGCCTGTAGACATCTCTCTTGGCACCCACCAGGCTCCCTGCCCCTCCTGTTATTTATTTATCTCTTTGTTTATTTATTTATAATGGAGAAGCTGGCTCGCTGCAAAGTGAAATGCTGCTCTCCCGCACCACCTTAATTTGGGTTCAAAAGGGTGGCTTTTGTGTTTTGGTGCTCAGACTCCACCTATACTATGTACTTCATTTCTAGGGCAAGTTACTTTTCTTTTAGATTCTCCAGTTTGCCTTCTGGGAAATGAGTGTTCTGTGACCAGCCATGCCCACCATGGCAGCCATTTTATGAATGGCCAAGTCACCTCCCTATGGCAGCCATTTTGTGAGAACACCCATGATGCTCTCAGACTTCAATTTTTAAAAAAAATATCCACACAAATTTGTATATATCCATATCAATGAATACATATGTTATGCATATGAAAATCCAACTTACTAGTAATTATCAATAGACTTCAACAAAAGCGGACCAGATATCCAAACAAGTATCCATTTGAAGGTGGCATTTATATGCCACCTGTTCAAATGCTGAAAGCATTATAAGGTCCTCAATCCATTGCATTATAGGAGGTGAGCGTTTATCCTTCCAATGTTGTAATATCAGTCTTTTAACAGTCAGCAGGGCACAGAGAATCATTTGTTAGCTCCACATGTGCCCACTAACCCTAAAAGATTGGGGACCCCCGATTTAGGCTGTCATGGCGAGAGCTTCAAGCAGTCAGCTACATAAGAACTTTGCACCCATGTTGTACAAAGAAGCACTTTCTTGCCTCTATCCTGACCATATATTGCAAATCACCTGCACTCATGCTGTGTTTTACTGTTATGAGACCGGGAGAAAAACGTATCTCTTTCCATACCGCTTATAATTTTATAGGTGTTGTCTGTGTGTGAACTTTTATGTTTTCACAGTCAGAGAAAACGTCATTTGGATTGCGTGCTTCCGGCACCAACACATCTTGGAGACTGTACTAGTTGAAAAAAGGGTTCCTCCTCACTGGGTCTACCACCTTAACCTTATCTGCTTCTGGAACTATAGGTCAAACCAAGTTACTGGCCGTAGCTCAGTGCACGTGCTTTGCATGCAAAAGGTCCCAGGCTCAGTTCCTGGTATCTGCCAGTCAGTAGACAACAGTAACGAATCCTGGGAGAGATGGACCAGTAGACTTTCTTATGTTTGTAATGGTTGGGGGAGGACCAATGCTCAGGGGTAGATGAGTTGTACCTTACTTTAGATCAGCCTTCCTCAACCTAGTGCCCTCTGGATTATTTGGACTATAACTCCCAGTATTCTTGACCATTGGCCATGCTGGCTGGAGCTGATGGAAGCTGAAGTCCAGGACATCTGCAGGGCACTAGATTGGGGAAGCCTTGCTTTAGATAATGAAGCCCCAGGTTTGATTCTCAGCATCTCCAGGCAGGGCTGGGACAGACCCTTGTCTGAAAACCTGGGGAGCTGCTGCCAGGCAGTATACGCAGTGGTTGGAGGGCAGCCTCCTCTCTTCCCATAGCCCTTTTTTCAGGGCCAACGAGAAGACGGCTGCTGTGATCTCTGCTGTGATCCCCAGTCTTGCCTAAGCTGTTGGGGGGGGGGGGGGCAGCATCCCGCTGTCTTTCCAGATGCCTCACGGAGTTTACCACCCACCAAGTGTTTACTTGTGGATTTCCTAGCCTCATAAACCCCTAATCCTGGGTTTACCAGGCAGAGGGGAGAGGTTGAAAATGATCGGCTCTGGAAGAGTGCAATGGCTTCTTAATGACTTCTGCCTCTGTGGCATCCCAGGTCGCCCAGCTTGCCTCGCATCCTAGGCTGCCACAGGGCAGATTTCAGGCTTGGTGCTTGAGATGTGGTTTTCGATGCCTGTCCTACTTTGCTCTGGAACGCTGCAGTCTTCCATGTGGGCAGGTTCTCTGTAAAATGCCTCTGTAACTGTTCCACTTCTCCCTCCCTTGCCTTCATCTTCACGGAAACCTCAGATGCCTCCTATGCATCCAGCATAGGTGTGCAGTGGACTGGCAGCAGCAGCGGCACAGATCGTGCTCAGTCCCTTCTCCACCGACAGCATGCCATGTTTTTACACTACATGCACAGGAGGCTGGATGCTGAGGACGCAAAGCCCCGTCCTGCTTCCAGGATCACTCCATCCCTCTGCCACCAGCCTGCTTTACGTCCAGCAGAGAAGCCCTGTGGGCTGGCAGCAGAGGCAGGGATCGCTCTGTCCCCTGCTACCAGCCTGTGGTGTTCCTATATTGCACACACAGGAGTTTTGCCTGTTGCAAGTCTGACACAGAAATGCAGCCAGCTGGCAGTGGGGAAAAGGCGCACTCCTTCTCTTCACCACCAGCCGTCTTGGTTTCTGTGCTGGATACGTAGGCGAGAGCTTCCTGAGCTTCCAGTGTGGAAGAGCAGCGGTCCACCAGAGGAGGGGGTGAAGCCTGCTTGGGAGCCTTCCTGCCCAGCTTAGAGGCGCAGTAGACTACCAGCAGGGAGGGTGAGTATTCCATCCCTTACCCCAGCGGCCCACTTGGTTTCAACGCTGGTGAGGAAGGAGGTAAAGCGTCCCTCCCTCTCCACACCCAGCATAGAAACGTGTTAGGTTGTCAGTGGAGCCACTGAGGACTAGCAACCCTGGGTGAAATTCCTACCCAGGTTACCCATTTCTGTGTTGCTCAGCATTTTAAATCCGTTGCATATGAATCGAGTTTAATCATTGTGTATTATTTTCAGTTCTCACTGAAAGAATCCAGATGCTCAGAAATGCATTGGGCATTCTGGGAAATTGTAATGCAGTTTTTTCAATAAATTGTGTTCTTACATCCATTTTCTGCTTGCCCTTTTGTGGCTTTTCTGCTATGTGGTGCAACGCTTTTGCTGGTTGCGATGCACAGGTTGATGTGCCTCTTGACTTGTGTGACGTGCACAGTAGTGTACTGTCTCCCTGGCTGCCTGCACAGTTGAGTTGACATGGTATTATTGTGCAATAAATCATATGCAGTTACAGAGAGGCACGTTTCCAACCCATTGTATTGGGCAGAGATTTTAAAGTCACATTTCTAATCCTGATGTCTGTGACGACATGCTGGAAAGTGTGTAAGGATCACCTGGGAAATTTTTAGAAGCCAGAGGGTGGTGCTGAATAGGATTTCCAGGGGCCAAGGGCAGGAGGGGGCTTCAGCATAGCTTCTTATCCCTTGCAACAAGAAGTAAAGAGAGAGAGAGAGAGAGAGATCGTGCAATTTCACTCAAAAATGAACTTCCACAACCAGGCAATCCAAATTCCATACCAAGAAAAGCAGAGTTCTGCCATCTATATAGAGTCTGCAAATTAACTCACTTTGCACAATTGATATAGATTGCAGAACAGTTTTTCTTGGTATGGAATTTGAATTGCCTGGTTGAGGAAAGCTGGATTGCACACAACCCCAGACCAGGCACACTTCTGTTGGCCAAGTGTCTGGTCTTTAATGTGTGTTGATGTCATTCTCTAATGGGCAAAAGAACATTGTGCTTTTCCCAGAGGGCTCGTTTCAGCTATCAACTCCGCTGCTTTCCCCACCTCCACCACCTCTTTGCTGTGGTTTTAGTAAACTACTTTGTGCAATACAGGGTGGGGGCTGTGGTTCTGTTATTGAACGAAAGTCTGCATGCATGGATCAGATCCTTTTCTGCAATAAGGGAAGCTGGGAAGATGAGCCGGGAAGGATGCAAAATGTAATGAATGCCAGGGCACCCAAAGGGCTTGTGTGCATAACGGGTACATATTTGATGGGTCAGCGGCAGTGGAGGCTGGTGGCTCCGATGTCAGTGAGGCGGTGAATTTGCTCCAGGTTTCAATCAGAACCAGTCAGAATTCTAAAGGAGCTGTCCAAGGCGTGACGCCTGCATTGCTGTGGTGTTGTGAAGCTCCTTGGATAGGTCCTTTAGAATTCTAACTGGTTCTGACTGAAACCTGGAGTGGATGCACCGCCCCACTGACATTGGAGACACCAGCCTCCACCGCTCAGCAGTGCATTGGAGTTGATTTAGCCAGCCGCCACGGACGTGGAACACCTCATGTAGAGGATATTGAGGCATATGTGCCTATATTTGCAAGGATTGTATTTGAATGATTCAGACTGTATGGCTTTGAAAACAGAAAGATCCTGTTCTTGCTGCTAACAGTTAATAGGAGACAAAAGGTAGAGAGGCTGCACTTGGCACTTGGTAAGGAGATACAGTCTCCTTACAGTATATTTTGCCTCTTCTCTCTCCCTAGCTTAAAAAGGTATGAGGGCACGTGGGCTAGCATTCAAACTAAACGTAGAGCTGTGTGGCCTGAATCTGTGTACCAAATTTCATTCCAGTATCTTCAAATAATTATGTCATAAACAAGTGGGACTTAGGCACAAAATGTTGCAGCGTAATGTTGCAGCATGGAGTGCTCCCCTTCAGTGTTCCAGCCAGCCATGCCGTCCTGCACGATACTCTGTTCCGTTCCATTTCCCCTCCCCGCGTTTCCATTTTCCCCACAATAGAAACTTAGCATTCTGTGGCCTCTGAGCATGCGCCCAAAACGCCTGGAGGGTCCACAAGTTGCCCACCCCTGCTCTAGAGCATCAGAACATTTCCTGATACATCCTGAAAATTCTCCTGTGCAAATGGCCTTATGCAAATGAATCCCATTTGCATTGGAAGATTTTCCAGAAAACCCACATCACTGCTCGCAGCAGCTGCTGCTGCTTTGGCTGATGCACAGGGCCTGACTAGTTTCCCCCTTGCCGGGGTGTTCCTCTGCGGAGGCAGTGGCTGTAGCATAGCCTACCAGCAGCCCTCGGTCCCCTGGCTGATGAATGGGGCCACAGTCAAATGAGTATAGTTTTTTACAGCCCACGCACCCTCCCTCTATTCTGGCTGATTTCACCATGATTTTTGTATAATTCTCTGGGGACTTTAAAAAAACCTTTCTGACCTTTTGCTTTAGAGTGAAATAAATCTTCTTCATTATCATCATCATCATCATATTATTATTATTAGGCAGGGAATAGATGGAACCTCTTCTATGGGGATGGTAGACAAACACAAATTCTTCCAGAGGAGTGGGAGAGTAAACCAATTCTTCATGTTCCTCTTGCGGCACGGAGTATAAATTTGCTGCTGTCTAGCACCGAGTCCTGCTGTGTGTGTGTTTGCAACTGGTGTCCAAAGGTGAATGGTCGAGCTCTACTCTGCTGCAAAGAAGGATTTGGTTTTAATCTCTCGCCCATGGATTCCACTGCCGCTACTATTCTAAAGAAGAAAACGATGGCATTGCTCCGTCATGGCTATGCATTGGAGTACTACAGGAACTCCCAAACTGTTTGCCAGGGTACATGAATGTTCTGTGCTTGCTTGCCATGGGATTAAATTAAAGGTTTCTCCTGTGAGCCCAAAACAGAGGTAGGCAAGCTCATCTCAACTCCCAGAAGATTTGCTTGGAAATAAGCCAAGCTGTTTACTTCCAAATCAGTGTATAAGATGTAACACATTCCCAGTCCAACACATCTGGAGGCTGTGAGGTTGGGGAAGGCTGCCTTAATATTTGCACAGTTCAGAGTTTGGCAACTTGTGGCCCTCCAAACATTTTGGCATACAATTCCCATCTTCCCTCACCTGGATAGGGCTGATGGGAGTTGTAGGCCAAAACATCTCGAGGGCCACCAGTCTACTCCTGGTATATCCGGTTCAAATGTTCAAAGCACTTTGTGCATGCATTATCTAGTTGCAATCCTTACAGCCACCCTGTAAGGAAAGTCAGGATTATTATTGCCCCATATTGCTGATCAGAGGAGGTGGGGTGGGACTGAGGCTGAGAGAGAGTGGTTTACCTAAGGCCAGCTTGTGAGAGGTGAGATTCAAACTGCAAATTTCCTGATTCACAGTCTGTTAGCCGCTATACGACAACTCAGTTCAAGGCAGCCCCTGACAAAACAGTGGAGACATTTCTGTATTTCTTTGCTAGGGAACTGCACTGAAGATTCCTGCCCCTAGGAAAACGAGGACTGGGGGGTGGGCAAAATCCCATGCCCAAGGGAGATCCTCCTTCACCATGGCTCCCACTCAAAGGGTGGGCTTTTGCCCCAAAGCCCTAGTTTTCCCAAGGCCAGCTCTTTACCCAGGACATCTTCTCCAATTTGAAGCTGAAGAAAAATGTAGGGGCTTCTGATGCTTGCCTCTACTTTGAGGCACGCATTACTGAGCCCTTGAGCCTTGTTTCTGGGCCTGAGCCCAGACAAGTTCACTGGCATCTTGAGCCCAAGAGGCCCATGCAAAGAGGAGGGTCCCTGCTGCATGTTTGCATGATTCATTAATGTATAAGACCTCGCCTCTTGTCAGTTTAGCCTTTACTGGAGAGAGGTAATTCCGACCAATTTCTGCATCTGATTTGATGGGGGCATTCCATCATGCCTGGCACAGAGTGTCACATGGGAGAATTTACCTGCCCTTTGAAGAGGGTGCCCGTTGTCTCTCTCTCTTAGTCTCTGCTCTAGAGTTGCCACCTTCCTTTGAAAGTAGACAGTTCTTAAATTTCCACACATCTGGTAAACATTTTCAGGTATAATAGTCAAAATGTTCCTCTAATTTTTTTAAAAATTATTTAGTGTATGAAATGTGCCTCTGATTTTAATTCGGAACAGGAAGTGTGATTTGGCTATCAGAAATTTGCGGGAACACTGGAGTACCCGAACAGGGCAAATGCTTGGAGGGCCCCTCTCTTTTTCTACCTCGCTGTCTTCAGTGATGGATAGATGAAGGCTGGCTGGTCCTGCAGAGAGCACCTTCAGAGAATGTTGCTCAGCTTAACTGTTCCAAAGAGCAGGAAAGCTCCCGGCTTTAGTGTCACCCCAGAGCCAGGCTCATCTGGGCATCCTTGCTATAAGCCATGGGGCACTACAGCTAATTTCCTCTGTCCAAGGGTCAGCACGTGGCCTGTCCATTTTCAGGTAAGCTGTGGAAGGTACAACTCATTGAAAGGCATTTTGTTCCAAGAGCCCTGTTTATCAGAGACCAAGGTGGCTTGATTTAAATCAGCAAGAAAAAAGTTGATTTAAATCACTGATTTAAGTGAAGTTTCCCTTTGAAACTTTTACATATGTTTCCTGAACAATGGTGCAGACCTGACCACTAAACCATGTTAATTTACAAGTAGGGGCACAATCCTATGCATATTTAGACAAATGTCTATGCTGGCTGGGGAATGCTAGGAGTTGTAGGACCTTTTTCTGTCTAAATATGCATAGGATTGCACCCTAAATAGAGTATTACTTACACTTTCATTCTTACCAGCAGGTTTTGCATCTCTTTGTCTCGCAGTATATATATTGCATGCTTTCCTTTTCTTTACCTATAGAGGGGATGTCTTTAAAGTATTCCCATACAGGGTCTTTCTTATGACCAGCGCCCATGACCGTTTGAGGTTTAACGATGCAATCAATCCTACACATGTTTATTCAGAAATAATTACTCCTAGGCCAGCAGTTATAGAATTGCAGCAAAGATGCACACTGGGCAATTCCATTAGCTTTCTCATTCTAGCTGGTGATTTCTGGACGACAGACAAAGTAGCTATCAGCTATTTATCCTCCTCCTCTCAAATGTATTATAAAATAATGGCATACCCTGCAAACAGAAATCATTAAATCTGGGTTAGTTTATAATAGTTGATAAATCTTGCTAATATATGGGACATGATTCAACCAAAATTGAATGCTTTTAGGTCCCATTGATTTGAGTGGGAAAGTTAAGGAGGCTCTTACTCTCTCCCAGTGAAGTCAGTAGAGCTTACAAGTGCCACACTGTGGCAGGACTGTGTCTTTTGTGACTGATAAAACAGTTGTTAATAGTTACTGATTTAATTAATTTAAACAGTGGCCTTGTTCAGACATAGTGCTATGGTTTAGAGTTATGTGTTTACCGAACAAGGCCATAACATGGTTTAGGACAAGGCTTCTTTTAATTCCAGCGTGAAAATTTGGCCATTTACTGTAAACCTAGCCCCCCCCAATATTGGACTACAGTCACCATTACCCCCTGCTGGCTATGGATGATGGGAGTTGTAGTCCAACACATCTGGGGGGCGCCAGGTTGGGGAAAGGTGCTCTAGACAGTTAGTTCTTCTTCCCACCACATCTGCCCTGTATAGCAAGTCATCTTCGTGACATGGCTTTTATTTTTAGCCATTCTCCTATATATGGCTTCTTAATATTGCAGTGACCATTTTAGCTGCAACTAACAAATCTCCCCACCAGTACTTCACATTACATAATGACACATTCCCTGATTTTTTTTTACAGAATGACCAGAGGTTCATATGATGATTTATTTCTTGATATATCCCAGGAAATATAACATCCCTCCTTCCAATATTTCTTTATAATTTAGTAGTGCCACCAAATACGCAAGCAATGATATGCATTTCCCCCATCTACATCACTGACATTCCCTGTGTATTATCATGCATTTTTTTAATCCTTCCAGATGCATAATGTTGCTGGGAAAGGATTTATTAAAGGATTAGAGCTAGTGTAGCATCTAGACCTCCCTCTTTTCAAAACAGGTGTGTGTAGGTGTGTCAAGCTGCTATCTGAACTTGAAATGTAGAATGATGCTCTGAACCAAGTAACAACATAAGAAGAGCCCTGCTGGATCAGACCAAGGGTCCATCTAGTCCAGCATTCTGTTCACACAGTGGCCAACCAACTGTCGACCAGGAACCCACAAAAAGGACATGAGAACAATAGCACCTTCCCACCCATGTTCTCCAGCAACTGGTATACGTAGGCTCACTGCCTCTGGTACTGGAGGTAGCACATAGTCATCAGGACTAGTAGCCATTGATAGCCTTCTCCTCCAGGAATTTGTCCAACCCCCTTTTAAAGCCATGCAAATTGGTGGCCAACACAACAACTTGCGATAGTGAGTTCCATAGTTTAACTATGCACTGTGTGCAGAAGTAATTCCTTTTATCTGTCCCGAATCTCCCCCAATCAGCTTCATAGGGTGACCCCACTGGGTTCTAGTATTTTAAGAGTGGGAGAAAAATGTCTCCCTATCCACATTCTCCACACCATGCATAATCCACACCTCTGTCAAGTCTCCCCTTACCCTCCTTTTTTCCAAGTCAAATAATCCCAGCTCTTGTAGCCTTCCCTCTTAGGGGAGTTGATCATTTTAGTTGCCATTTTCTGCATCCTGCTCGATGTTCAACGAAGTTATTGCATTGCAAACAAACGTACAAGCGGAAGGCCGAAAGGGCTCGTAGTTAAGCTGAAGTAATAAGTTTTTGAGCAAAACAAGCTTTATGTTTTGGTAAAAAAAAAAAAATCAGAAACGGCGTGTGCAGTGGCTAAGAATGTGAAGTCAGAAGCCATTGGTTGTCTCGCTTCAGTCAGCCTCTGTTCTCTCAGTCTCAGTTTCCCCTGTCTGCAGTATGGGGGTGATGGTGATGATAGTAATAATAACAGTCCAGCTTTACAGGGCTGTTGTAAGAACTGCTGAGGTAATTTATATGAAGTGCTTTGAACATTTTAAAGAAGAGGCCTTCCAGGGAATGCTGGGATTGCTTGGAAGCATATCAGGGGTTCCTCAGTAAGAAGAAGAGCAGTAATGGTAGACAAACGTCCCTGAAAGAAGCAGGCTCACCACTACGGAACATCCTCTGGGGAGAGGGAGGGCTGAGTATTTCGATGGTGCGCTCTCAGTTTAACAGGCCGCAGGGAGCCCCGATATTTATTATTTGTTTGTTTGTTTATTTGGTAGATTTATATCCCACTTTTCAACTGGAGTCCTCAAAGTGACTTGCGGTGTTCATAAAACACAACAGATCCAAAAAGCACCGCATGCTCAAAAAACAAAATTGAACAATACAATCCCACTCCACTTGAGCAGGAGCCAGGATATTCCTTCCCAAGGGGCAGTTGGTGTCAGTCAGCCCCAGCACACATTCTCTTGCTGCCTGAGGCGGGAGGTAACACACTCCGCTGCTGCTGCGTCGCACCCCCTTCCCGCCGCTGCATCAGCCCCCTCCCTTCCCCTGCCGCATGCCCCCTTCCCCTTATCTTGCCACCGTGGCATTGGCTCTGTGGAGAGCCCCCACTGGAGGCAGTGGGGCAGAAGCAGTGGGCCCTCTGGGTGGGGGGCAGCACAAGCTGCCGCTCCCCCCCTCCGCCGCCGGATGTGGGTGCCTCACCCTGCTGCATCGGGGGGCTGGCCCTGATGTCAGTTGATGTCATTTGGCCCTGTGGGGAAGGGCAATCCAGCTGGAGAACTTCAGCGAGGCCTTTGGTGAGCCATGCCAAGTAAACCGTGTCCAGAATGCTTTGCGACGTGGAGGAGGTCCTCAGCAGTGAACATTTTATTATTTAAATTTTATTTATTTAAAACATTTCTTGGCCGCCTTTCAGGGCAGGAGCCCTCCCAAGGCGGCGTACAGCAATATAATACATAAAGACAGTTACAATATTAAAACCGATATAAACAAGAAGAACAGCAATAGAAGTCAACAAGAAAACCAGCAACAACAACAACAGCTGTAACAGCGAGGACAGCAGTCATATCAAGAGAAGGGTAATGCAAAGTAATGTTTTCAAGGCCTTCTTAAAAGCCAGCAATGACAGAGTGTGGCGGACCTCTGATGGCAAGTTGTTCTAGAGGTGTGGGGCCACTGCAGAGAAGGCCCTGTCATGTGTGATCACCCACCCGACTGCTCTCATGGGTGGGCAAATGAGAAGGCCTCTCTTTCTGATCTTAAAGTGCAGGCAGGGTGATATGGGTGAAGGCGGTCCTTCAGGTAACTTGGTCCCAAACCATTTAAGGCTTTAAAGGTCAAAACCAGCACTTTGAATGGCTCCTCTAAGGAAAAATGCTTGAAAAGCACTGCTTGAAAGCATGTGAGGATAGCAGCGTTCATATAAGCACTCCTCGTGTATTTTGGGGAGGAATGGGGTTGTGGTTTCTCCTCATATGGAGGCACTGTACATATGTAGGGTTGCTTCACACACTGGCCAAGCAGCCAGTGAGGTGGGCATAACCCTGCTCCCCCTGTCAATGGATGAGGAATGTGTGTGAACACCCCTAGTGTATGAGCTGGGGGGGATATTTTAATGGGTTGGTGCTGTTATTTCTCATATTGCTGTGTTTCTCAATTGCTTTGAATTTATTTGTAATGTTTTCATTAAGGTTTTGTTTTTAATCTAGATTTTATTGTTAAGCCATCTTGAGCGGTATGTTTTGGCACGATATATTTTTTTTTAAATTAAAAGGAGATGTGCTTATCTTAAATATATAAAATTCAACGTTGGGAGTTAGTTGGTCATCCCTTTTTGATTGCTTTCCTGTTGACCAATTCTCATGAAACATACTTCATTGGAAAGCTCTTGACTACACAGATTCCACAAATAACAGGTGGTTTTCCCTATAATTCAAAGTTGAAAGTTTATTTATGTCCATCAAGCTTTTTTTTTTTTTTTTTTAAGAATTAGGCTATCTTCTATAACAACGTATTATAGTTTTATTTTTAATATAAAAAATGTCAAGTATAATTAAACAAACATAATTAATCGCAAATTGGAGCACAATGAAATATGAACACACAAAAAGTCTCTGTACACTTTTATAAACACTGGTACAGGCCAAAGTACATGATATGCCGGTAACATATGGCCTGTAAACAAATCATGAAGGGATTACGAGACACCCCCAGTTAAAAGTAACCCAGTCAAAGTGTAGTTTTTGCTCAGAAAGGAAGTCTCCAGCTGTTAAATTTAACACACACACACAAAAATTAGAAGGCTCTGTGCGCCGTTAGTTGTTAAACCTTTCGTTAGATTTGATTTTTCTCCACGAATTGTGTTTGCGGGGAACCAACTTGTTATCATTAATAATAGTTGGTTGTTGTGCTCTTTTTCCATGAGAAGTTTGAGTTTGTGGCAATCTTGCAACAGGCTTAGAGGCTGTGGCTTTAACGTTTCAATGTATTTATTCCTTGAGTATCCTGCCTTTCATCCAAAGTGTTCAAACAACATACCTAGTTCTCCCTCCCCTTATTTTTATCTTCTCAACAACCCTGTGAGGTAGGTTAGGCTGAGAGAGGGTGACCAGCCCAAGCTTCATGGCCGACTGGGGATTTGAACATGGTTTGCCTGGTCATAGTTTGCCACTCTGACCAATGCAGCATACTGACATTGCTTTATGGAACATTTTTGTTGTACTGGAAACTAAGAGTTGGCACAGATGTTATTGGATCCAGCGTACACATCCAAATAACCACCTACGCAAGCAGTCTACTTGTGTGAGCAATGAAGGAGATGACTTGCAGGAAATTGCAGCTCCTCTTCTGTGATTAGAAAAAAGACGTCATCAAGCAGCAGTCGCTAAGTGTGTTTCTTGCCAAGCATGGGAGGTCTTCTCCCACCCACGACGAGGAAGGGGAGAGTGGGCTTTCTCCCTCCCTAATTGCAATGGGCCAGGATGTCTAATTGTCTTTTTCTCTAATGCTGTAATAGCATTCAGAATTATGCCAACTGATCTTCCATTGTGTTGCATGAATGCTCTGAAAGAGGGTGCATTGTGCAATGGGCATGTGATTTTTTTAGGCTGTATTTGTGTGGGAAAATTCTCCCATACCCCTATCCCAAAACTTCTCACATCCCTCTTCTTGGTAGTCTGCTGGGACTGCCAGGTATTCAGTGGGAAAACTGAATTGGGTATTCACTGCAAAAGCCTGGAATTCCATGCAAAAATTGAATCTGACTTTCCCTTGTCACTTTGGTGCTCTCGCCTCCATCTGTGATTCCATTGCCAAAATCATTCACCTCATTGTTCAGAGCATGCAGCGCCCGTCCTTAAATTCCTACACTTTCCATGCCTGTATCTTTAAAGCTCTCCATGGTCTTGAGTCTCCAGGCATCACGCTCTGTTCTCATATCCCCACATACTTTTGTCTGCGACCTTCATTTGTCCAGTGCTGCTATGCTGATATACACCTATCTGGGAGTAAGTCCCAGTGAACACAATGGGACTTACTTTTGAGTAGACATCAGTAGACACTTTGGACATCTCCTCCTCCTCCTTGCTGTCCCCTTGTGCCTGGAACCCCATTCCAGTGTCACCCCTTCTCCCCGTTCAAGCCTCAGCTCACAGCTCACAGCTGTAAAGCCTTTGCCCTTCTCTAATTTGATTTATTTACTTAAAATATTTATATAATACCCTTCAATTTTCATAAAACAACACATTTTTGTGTGCCAGTGTGGTGTACTGGCTAGAGTGTTGGACTGGGAGCCAGGAGATCCAGGTTGTAGTCCCCACTTGGCCATGGAAGCTCACTGGGTGACTTTGGGCCAGTCACAAACTCTCAGCCCAACCTACATCACAGGGTTGTTGTTGTGAGGATAAAACGGAGGAGGAGGATTATGTATGCCACATTGGGTTCCTTAAGGAGCAAAAAACATTTAAATGTAATAAATAAAATAAAATAAAACAACAAATTAATATGGCAGATAAAACAGCAGCGCGGTAATCAAAAGCTAGCGGGATTTAAAATGCCAGGCGAGCTTCCTTGGGGAGGACATTCCATAAATGGGGTGCTACAGGTTCATCCCCAGCAGAAAAAACATGGTTGGTATTTGAATGCTGATGGCGACATATCATTTGATGCTTGCAGAGTGAATGTTGAAATGCTACATTGGCTCTCCAGAGCAGGGTTTGTCAGCAGGACCTGGCAGGATTTTAGGTTCTTGCTCCTGGCTAACCAGTTTTGGCACAATGGTTCCAGATGCACACTACATGCACTCATAAGACCTCTTTGAAATAATGGACCCCTGAGGTAGCTTAGCTCCATAGAATATTCAGTCCAGCCAATTGCGATTCAGTCCAGCCAATTGCAAGGGGTCTGAGCTGAGTAATTTACCCAAAATGGGGGCTGGAGCGAAGATGCGGGCAGAAGAACAGGAGGGTAATGCAGGAAGAGGAGCGGGGAGCTGGGAGATAAAAGAGGAACAGGTAGGCTGTCAAGCAGAAATACCTGGAGCAAAACTAGCCTTCCCCAACTGGTGCCCTCCAGACATTTTGAATGACAACTCCCAGCATTCCTGATCATTGGCCATGCTGGATGGGGATTATGGGAGTTGTAGTCCAACAGATCTGGAGGGCATCAGGTTGGGAAAGGCCACTTTAAGTCTTTATAGCCAGGCCACATCCAGAGCGACCAACAGGTTGCCATGGGCAGGGGAGCGGGATGGAACAGGGAACACAATACTGCCCCTTTTCCTTCCACCTGCACCCTCATGTGGCCCACAGCGTGGGTCACCACAGCACAAACCAGTTGGTTGCTGGTTTGATTTCCTGACATCTGACATCCGACATCCTGATGCAGCCCATTCATGAACAGCTGTCTCTCTGCTGAGAAGCCAACACAGGTCGATGTTTTCCTGGGGCCAGCGTATGCTGAAGTGACCGTGGCCATAGGATATTGTTTTCTCAGAGCCCTGCAGCAGCTGCACAGTCCCCACCATGCGGATTTCTGGAACTCGTGCAGCTTGTCAGAGTAGTGTAATAACCAAGGTGTGTCTCTCCCTTAGGTAAATCGCATCTGGCCATTGTTCAGAAGGTGAACAATGAAGGTGAGGGTGATCCCTTCTACGAGGTGCTGGGCCTGGTGACACTGGAAGATGTCATTGAGGAGATCATCAAGTCGGAAATCCTGGATGAGTCGGATATGTACAGTTAGGTCCATTCCAAATCTCAGCTGTTTTGGGATGGTGGGGGGGAAGATAAGGGAATACTCGGAATGTCGTTCCGTGGGTCCTCTTCCGCACATTGCCTGATGATTTGTGTGATTGAGGGTCTCTGGATGATCAGGTTTTATTCATGCAGTATCCCAGCTGCATGCACATGCACGCACGCACACATGCGCGCACATCCCTAAATGAAAATCCCTACATGCAAAAAAGAGCAACCAGAATTATCAAGGAGCTGGAGCAACTCCCCAATGTTTGGGGCATTTTAGCTTAGAACAGTGGTGAGTAAGGAGAGTATGGTGGCAGGGGGGATATGAAAGAGGTGTATAAAGCTATGCATGGTGTAGAGAAAATGGATAGGGAGAGGTTTTTCTCCCTCTCTCATAATACTTGAACCCGGGGTCATCCATTGAAGCCAAATAGTGGGAGATTCAGGACAGATAAAAGGAAGGATGTTCTCACATGCTGCCTAGTTTAACTGCGAAATTCACTGCTACAAGATCTAGTGATGTCCACCAGCTTGGGTGTCTTTAAATGGGGAAATTCATGGAGGAGAAGGCTGTCAATGGCTACTAGTCATGATGACTAGATATTACCTCCAGTAATGGAGGCAGAATCCCTTTTTATACCAGTTGCTGGGGAACATGAGCAGGTGGGTGCAGTCTCACTCTTGTCCTGCATGTGGGCTTCCCATAAAACATCTGGTTGGCCACTGTAGGAACAGAACACTGCACTAGATATGCCTTTGGTCTGATCCAGCATGGCTCTTCTTATGCTCTTATCTCTTCAGTATCCACTCACATGTTATATACACTTGCCAGGGCTATAATCGTAAGAAGCAAGGCTGGGTTGGGCTGCAGTGTGTGACCACAGTTCAGTGGTAGAACACATGCTTTGAGCCCCAGGTTCAGTCCCTGGCATCTTCAGGTAGGGCTGGGAAAAACCTTGGTCTGAAACCCTGAAGCGCTGCTGCCATCCATGTAGACCAGGGGTGGGGAACATGTGGTCCTCCAGATGTTCTTGGACTGCAACTTCCTTCATCCCTCAGCATTGGCTATACTAGCTAGGGCTGATGGGAGTTGCAGTCCAACAACATCTGGAGGGTCACGCATTCCCCACTCCTGGTGTAGACACTGTCTTGGTATAAGGCAGCTTGCTATGATGTCCTCGCTCCCTCGGGAATATCCATGGCCTCTCCCCTAAATATTCACCTTTTTCTCATCTCTCTCTTTTTTAATTACAGAGATTTTGCTCCATTACCGCAGGGTTTTCAAGTTCAGTGCTTTGCTTTTCCCTGTGACGGACAATGGCAATCATTGAGTTTTATAGGAGAAATTAAGGAGTGCATTCAGGGACACTATTGGGGCATCTACCAAACCTGCTCCAGTGTTTGAAGTGAGGGGATTTGCCCCTTCCCAACTGTGTTCATATTGCAACTATTTGCTTTGTCCCATAGAACTTAATGGGAGCCATGGAGAGCCATGCCATTGTGACCAGAACCCTAGGACTGTTGATATATTGAGATGTGTCAAAGAAGGGTGGGTCTGAGAGCAGAATAGCAGCTTCAGAATGGACAGGGGAAACTGTGCAGGGAATAGAAGCCTGACCTGATCGTGGGCATGAGCTGGTTTTGGAGCCATTAGTAGTCAATGGCATCGTTTCCTCCCAAGTATTATTCTGTAACCTTGCAGATTGGGAACAGGTCTATTACGAAAAGCTGAGAGCTTCCAGGAATGCAGGTTGTGTGCTCTTGCGGTGGACACATGGAATAAAAAGGACCGGTTTGTAATAATACATTAAATGGCAAACTTGTTCTCTCTGGGGCACCCTTCCTTTTAACATATCCCCTTCCTTCTGTGTAGCTGACAACCGCTCCAGGAAGCGAGTGAATAACCAGAAGAACAAAAGGGACTTCTCTGCCTTCAAAGATAATGACACAGAGTCCAAGGTGAAGATTTCCCCACAGCTGCTCCTGGCTGCTCACCGCTTTCTCTCCACAGGTAGGAGATCCCTCGGGGAAATGCTCCCCACTCCTAGACATCTGATGATAGAGAGACACCCCAGAACACTTGCTGCCTCTGCTGGAAAGGGGTCTGCTTGCTCAGCACTCTAGGGTTGCCTTCTGCCAGTGTTTGCTGTGGCTTGCCAGGATGCTTTCAACCTGATGTAATGTAGTGACCAAGGCCCTTTCTACACTACAGTGGCATATTGGCTTTTGTATGCCACTGTGACGAATGCAACTTCCTGATGGCATGGGAGGCTCTCCAGTACTACTAATAACCAATTATGCCTTAATGATGAGTGATTATTTATACCCTAATGATTAGTTATGAATTATACCTTAATCATTAGTTATTAATTATATCCTAATTATTAGGTAGGAGTAATTAAATAAGTGCTCACGTAGTACCACTGCCACCACATCCTGCTTGCCGTATTTCCCTGGCTGAGCTGAGCGCACCCTTGTTCTTTACCAACTGGACACAGTAAACAAGATCAAGGATAAAGTGTTGTGGGAGATATCTGTGAGGAAGGAATCTCTAAAATGATGTCACAGGATCCCTGCAATATTCAAAATGGAGCTTATTTATTCACAGGCAAACAGGCAGGGTTTAAAGATGGAAAACAAGGATTAACATAGAATACTCAAGAGAAACTAAAGAAACAAACTGGCCACAATCCCTACCTACTCTAACCCTGGGGTAATTCAGAGCAGGGATGGGCAGAAAACAGATATCCAGATGTTTTGTATTTCAAGTCCCAACATTCCTGACCATTGGCCATGCAGGCAGGGGCTTCTGGAAGTCCAAAACATCTGGAATCTATTTTCTCCCTACCTCTGATTTAAAGTAGCCTTCCTTCCGCAATTTGGTGCCCTCCCAGATGTGTTGGACTATAACTCCCAGCATTCCCCAGTGAGATCTCAGCATTCTAAATAGCTGGGTGGGGGATGCTGGGAGTTGTAGTCAAACACATCTGGGAGGGTGCCAGGTTGGGGAAGGCTGATTCAGAAGGTACTAAAATTATTTGTGTGTGTGACAAAGAGAGGGATAGATTGAATCCACCTTCTCTCTCTCAGGTTAGCTGCCTACTCCTAACTGACAGGTCCCAACTGTTGGTCCCAACTGCCAGTGAGGCTGTGTCCCCCTCTCCACCCCCTGGTTTGATCAGAGAGGAAGGGTCTTCCTCTTGACAGACAGCTGCCAGTCCTGCCAGATCACTTTGCTATAGCCATGTTAAGGGTTATGGCTTCCTTCCACAAATTCTTAGAATTGTAGTTTCCTGAGGCTGCAGATAATTCTACATCAGAGAACTACATTTCCCTGGGGTAAGCTGGGGATGATTGTTAAACCAATTTAACTCTGTAGTGTGGATACTCCCAGTTCAGATTTCTGTGAACCACACTGGAAATGTTCTCTGAGCCTCTGCCTGCCATCCACAATACATGGGTAATAATAATGTCCTACCTTATAGGTGTGTTGTAAAGATGACCGAGGCAACGTATGCGAACACTCAGAGGGAGATAAATACATTCCATCAATGATATTAATTTTTTAAAGATATTTTTATTTGATTTAAAGACCAATACAATCCAAAAGTTTATCATCAACAATACAACACTTAACATTTTAAAAGAAGTCTTTTTGGGTTGCCCCTACAAATTAATAATTATTAATAAATAATGGGAACAGATCAGAGAGTCTGACTTGTAAAACATTTTGTTTGTCATTACAATCCTATTGTGTTGTTCCATTTAGCCTTATCAAAATTTCCATAAATGATTAAGTATATTATTCAAAAACTCCAAAAAATAAGGAAGGCAAACTTATGCTGAGTAGGATACAAGTAGAGCTATGGTGCAAAGCAGAGGCACACCATTCCAATCAATGTTTTTGTCCATGGAAAAGTACTCTTGTTACAGTTTTGACTTAATGGCTGCTCTACACATAACAGCAAACCATGGTTTTACTTTACAGAAACAAGCCCTGTACTTGCATGTTCCTTTGTTCCCTTGCATGCCCTGCTTAGTTAGTTACTTCCTGGTTTGTGTCAAGCCATGGTTTGTTTCAGACTGTGGTTTTACTCTACAGAAACAAGCCCTGTACTTGCATGTTCCTTTGTGTCACGGTGGAAACTGAGCCAATAGAGCCCCAGAGCAGTTCTGATTCTGAGGAGGAACAGCAATCCATGGAGAGGAGCTCACTCATCTCTCACAAGCACAACAGCTGGCAGAGATTCCTCCTGCCAGCATTCCTGGGATAGATAGTGACCCTGGCAGTGAGAGAGCTCTGGAGGGGGGCTTGCTGGACGCTCGACGCAGACGCAGGAAGCGACGACAGATGGAGGGCGCAGACAGGAGGCGTACTGCTCGTTTGGCACTTAAACAATGGTCGCGTCCCGAGGACCCAAGGAAAAGAGGGAGGATCTCTCCCTACCCCATAAGTTCAGGGTCTTCCCATGGTTCTCCTTCAAACAGGGACCAACTGCCTTACCTGGAGTTTAGGCTACTCTGCTATCTTTCCCCAGTGCTGTTCCTTGCTTTGTCACTAGTGATTAATATCTGAAAGTGTCATAAAGGAATAAAGTCTCGGAAATAATTCCTCGTCGTCTGTGTCCTGAGTTGGCTATTGGTGGGGACTGCAAGAGGCAGCTAAGGGCGCTCCTGACACCTTGCAAGCCCTGCTTAGTTAGTTACTTCCTGGTTTGTGTCAAACCGTGGTTTTACTCTACAGAAACAAGCCCTGTACTTGCATGTTCCTTTGTTCCCTTGCATGCCCTGCTTCGTTAGTTACTTCCTGGTTTGTGTCAAGCCATGGTTTGTGTCAAACCGTGGTTTTACTCTACAGAAACAAGCCCTGTACTTGCATGTTCCTTTGTTCCCTTGCATGCCCTGCTTAGTTAGTTACTTCCTGGTTTGTGTCAAGCCATGGTTTGTGTCAAACCGTGGTTTTACTCTACAGAAACAAGCCCTGTACTTGCATGTTCCTTTGTTCCCTTGCATGCCCTGCTTAGTTAGTTACTTCCTGGTTTGTGTCAAGCCATGGTTTTGCCATTACATCCAAACTGGAAAACACCTAGTTGCACTTGCACTCACACAGAATGCACCAAGATTGGGAGTGGAGGGGGAGGGAACCTTGGGGGCAGCATTCACAGCCCCCTACACACTGCTTAACAACCCCCATCCCTCTTATTCAAGCTGAATGCCTGGATAGGGCTTGGCTTAATATCATTTGCAGCTCACGCACACACACATCGGCAGGTGCAAGTACAGCCTCCTTTTCCACCCAAACATGTGGCGTCCTGCTGTCAGTTCCCTTCACTATCTTGTCTCGAGGTCCATCAAGCCTGCCATCCACAATCCAGCCAAATCAGATCTCAAAGGTTAATATGAAATCCATAGAGAAAGGTCATTCCCACTGTCTCATTCAGAAATTACAGGGGATTTGCCTTCTCAGTAAGACAGCCTTCCATTATCCTGTCTGCTGCGGCTTTATGCTTGAATGGAAGTTTGCTTTTTGGTTTGCTTGTTCTCTCTCTCTCTCTCTTCCCCCCTGCCCCCCCTTCTATATCTGTTTCTCACAGCAAAGCCAACAAACCAAGTTTCTGGGGAGGGTGATCGCCCGAGGTGGTGCTCCAGCTAGGAGAGGGCACTGTGCACTTGGCAAGGGGTTGCAAGAGTGGAAGAGTCCTGATTTTCCCTCTTCACTTCCTTCCGACCAAAGCTGAAACTGCAATGCCTGCTTAGAAGGAAAGTGCTAATTGTGGGAGGCGCACTGCTTCTTGAGAGAGGGGGGAATATATAAAACATGATTGGAAAATTCTAGTATGGGGAGTGCAGGTACACTGCTCCAAGCCCTGGTCTGCAATTAGTTTTCCGGAAGAACCATTTCAAGCATTAGATGAGAGACGTTGGGCCAAAGTCAGCAAGTTTCCTTTCGAAAGCCAGCCACTTTCTCTGCATCTCTTTTGCCTTGATTGATTGATTGCCCAGCTGGCTGGTCACCCAGCCACTCTGGGCGATGTATAATAATAGAAACAGTTTAAAACAGTAAAATTCTACATTAAAAACATCACGTTTCTAAAAATACCCTAGCCCACCCCAAATGTCTCCCGAACAACCACGTTTTTAACGCGTGGCGGAAGCTCATTAAAGAGGGGGCATGGCGGAGTTCCCTAGGAAGGGAGTTCCACAGAGCGGGGTCCACCACAGAGTAGGCCCTCTCCCTCGTCCTCACCAGTCTAGCTGTCTTGGCTGATGGGACAGAGAGAAGGTCATCCGAGGCTGATCTTGTTAAACGGCCTGTCTGGTCGCTTTAACTTGGGAGGCCTCGCCAGTGGTCAGATTTGGCCTGGTACCTTCCAGTTGCCATCCAGAACATCCTTCTTGGTTCTGAGGTTGTGTTTGATCAGCTTGAGAAGAGTGGAAAGAAAGGAACAGCTGCCAACAGAGAGAAAGAGAGCATCTTTTGACATTTTAAACTACTGAGCGAGAGAATATCAGAGTGATCCATAGCCTAAATTTCCAGCTTCAACAAACCTTCCCCTACACTTTCTCCCCATTGGGGCAGAGCTGCTCATAGAAATCAGTGGAGAAGTCCAGGATTTGATTATAGCTGTAGTTGGTCAGCGAGTGTCTCGCACTGCCCATGCACGCACGCACCCACCCACCCAAGGGGTACCAGCAAAGAGAGATGTTCCTGCTCTCCCAAGTGCAAGTCTTAGTTTTAGTTTTCAAACGTGTACAAGTGCAATGCGCCTCCGTGCAAGTCCGTGGGGCAGGAGGGTTCTGCAGCAATTGAGTACTGGATTTTCTCTGTGAGGAAGCGTGGAGGGGGCAGTGTGAGCAGACTAACATTTGGCTCAACCTGAGGAGTATCTTGTGTGGGGAATTTGGGGCTCGAAATCCGAACCAGCCTCAATCCCACCTCTGACCTGCAGTATTAACGGTGGATTACATTGCAGGGTTATTGTATATGACTTCCTGAGCCTCAACCTGCAATTTGGAGATAATATCACTGGACTACATTGCAGGGTTGTTGTAAATCACTCTCCGCACATCAGCTCCTGCAGCCCCACTCCATCCCCCCGCCACACACACACACACACACACACACACAGCAATATGGAGATAATAGACTGCATTTACATTAGAATTTGCATTGACAGGGCTATTTTTAACATATTTTTAAAAAAATTCATACACAATAAGACCTGAGTGAAAAGTGCATGGACTCCTTTCTTTGCCACTATCTTTTGTTTGGGAGTAGACACAGTGTCAAGTACATCTATGGTAAAATACTGGATTTCTTAATTGCTTTCTATGGGTAGCTCTCTTCTGCCCCAGGGGAAGATTTGGAAATGGCTTCTCCAACTTAAAGCTGGAAATTCCCTGTCCAGGTGATGCATCAGTCACACCCTTTTCTTACCTCTCTGTTCTCAACTGTTGATCTTCAACCAGCCTAGTGGGTTGGGACCCATTTCTGGGTTACAAACTGACCTACGGTGGGTTGCAACAGCAGCACTACCGCCCTACAAATATATAGTAAAAAAAAGAAGTGGGTTCCCGAATGTGTGTTTGGGCTAAAGGTGGATCCTGGATCTGAAGAGGTTGGAGACTGCTGCCTAAACAGGTACAGGAGGGGAAGCGTGTGTGTGTGGTGCTTCCTGTCCTCCCACTTGTTTGGAATGCTTGGGGCTGTTCCAAGACCTGGGTTCCCCTCATATTTTCCCTTTGGGGTCTGACTTTTGTGCCCCAACCACTGCTTTTTTCAGAGGTGACACAGTTTACCCCATCCCTTATTTCGGAGAAGATCCTGCTCCGCCTACTCAAGCACCGCGACGTCATCCAAGAGCTGAAGTTTGATGAAGAGAACAAGAAGTCACCTCAGCACTTCATCTTCAGCAGGAACAAGCCGGCCGACTTCTTCATCCTCATCCTTCAGGTAACCCGGCCGATCCCTTCTGCAAAGGAAACAGGCTAAGCTTGTAAGGAGGGAGAGCAACATCCCCAGCAGCAACAACTGCATGACTCCATTTTGCAATTGGGCTTCAACATGGGAGGAGGAGGGGGATTTGGGTTCAAATCCAGTCCCAATCTTACATTTCATTGGGAAGGCTTGTGCTTTCTTAGTCACACCTCTTCAACTGGGAAATGGGCACAGCAGTGCCCTCCCTTGCAGGGTTGTTGTTGTGAGGCAAATAAGTTAAAGAGTGTAAAACACTCCTTAAGGTCTGGATCACATCTAGTTGTCACACACACATACACACACACACATGCTTGTCTGCCCTCACTGCTCTTATCGCTAAAGGATCCCTGATAAACTTCCAGGGGAAGGAGTTTGAAAACGATTCACCTCGTGGATCCTGCATGCAAATGATGCTGACTCAAGCTGTGCCATAGAGGTGCCTGGGCTGTGAGAGTTTCACGTTGTTCTCTCTCTCTCTTACAGGGTAAAGTGGAGGTGGAGGCTGGCAAGGAGAACATGAAATTTGAGACTGGGCCTTTCTCCTATTATGGGGTGATGGCCTTGAGTCCAACCGTCGCAACAAGTAAGCTACCCACCATTTTCACCGGGCTGTAGAGGGACCCATATGGAAGATGGGCAGGGGGAGGGTGTGGCAGTACGCAGCCTTCTGAGCAAAGCTCTCGTCCCTTTGTCTATGAGCTGCAATTCCTGAGTCAAAGAAAGACCATTGTCATAAGAACATCAGGAGAGCCCTGCTGGATCAGACCAAGTGTCCGTCTAGTCCAGCATTCTGTTCACGCAGTGGCCAACCAGCTGCCCATGGGAAACTCACAAGCAGGAGATGAGGTCAACAACACCCTCCCGCCCATGTTCCCCAGCAACTGGTGTACGTAGGCTCACAGCCTCTGGTACTGGAGGTAGCACATAGCCATCAAGACTAGTAGCCATTGATAGCCTTTTTCCTCTTGGGCAGGGTGGTCAACTGGAAGCCCATGGCCAAATCTGTTCCCCAAAGCATTTTTATTAGGACTCCCCAGTAGCCCTAGGCCTGTCCTGCAGCATGATAATTTCCTGGGGAAATGGTGAAGCCATATGCAGTTGTTTCAGTTGCATGTGCTTAGGCTTAGGAACAGCCAACTTGTGTCCCTCCAGATGTTTCGGCTTACAGCTCCCATGATCCCTCACCATTGGCTATGCTGGCTAGGGCTGATGGGAGTTGTAGCCTAAAACATCTGGAGGGCCACAAGTTGCCCATGCCTGAGCTGAATCGCTTTAGGCCCTGAGTAGGCCATTGGTATTAGGGGATTGTGCCAAATGGTTCACAGAAAAGGTGGGTTTTGAGGAGCGATATAAAGGAAATAAAAGAGGTGGCATTGCACAGGTGTTCTGAGAGACAGTCCCAAGCATGCGGGGCAGCAAGGGAGAAAGAGCGGAGTCTTTGAGGGTGGAGCTAAAGGAGCAAATCTTACAGGCACAAGTGTATTGGGAGACAAGAGTAGAGAGAGAACGTGGGGCAAGGCAGTGGGGGACTTTGAAGATAAGGACCAGAAGCTTGTGCTAGATCTGGGGCATCACAAGATTTTGGCTGTAGAGTTTGGATAGAGGAGAGGGAACCAAGATGAGACAATGGAAGACCAAAGGAGAGAAGATTTTAGTAGTCTAGGTGAGAGCTGACTGGTCATGGACCAGTTTTTGCTGAGGAGACGAAGAAGAAGGGATGTTGCAGTGTTGTAAGAGGACATGTGATACGACTTGGCTATGGACTGAGAATGGGCAACAAAAGCGGGGGGGAAGCAAAGTTAAAGGCAAGGCTACATACCTGTTCCAGGTATGGTACAGGTGAATGGTAATGTTGTCAATGGATAAAGAATGTATACAGGGATAGGAAGGTTTGGGAGGAAAGATGAGAAGTTCTGTCTTAGATGCAGTTGGAGATGTGGGATTTGAGGTGGGGGACAGTGCAGGGGTGTTGAGAGAGAGATGGGTGTCATCTGTGTACAGGTGATACTGAAGGCCATGGGATTTGATGCAGTCACCTGGGAACAGAGAGAAGAGCATAGCACCAAGCACAGATCCCCAAGGGACCCCAACCAAGGGAGGGAAAGCAAAGGAAGGGTTTCCACCTATGGAAACATTGGAATAAAGATTGGGCAGGTAGGAAGAGAGCCAGCTGAAGACAAAATCACAGGGACCTAGGGCACAGAGGAAATCAAGTAGGACAGTGTGATCAATGGTAGCAAAGGAAGCAGAAAGGTCAAAAAGAATGAGGACTGAATAGAGGCCTTTAGATTTGGCAGTGAAAAGGTCGTCAGTGATGGTGGATGATGGATGGATGAAGTCAGCCAACTCTTGTTCTCCTCCAGAGGCATTCAGCTGCAGGAGAACATGAGTGAAGATGACAGATGGAGGCAGTGAGCCAAGGCTGGGGATGGGAGGGGTGCATAGTGTGTTGGGAGAGTGGGACAAATACATCAAGAGTCAGTGAGATGGATACATTGAAGGTGGTAACTGCAAAGTGAACAGAACAGACAGAAGCAGCAGAGGAGAGGAGAGAGAGGGGAGGGGAGGGGAGGGGAGGGGAGAGGAGAGGAGAGGAGAGGAGAGGAGAGGAGAGGAGAGGAGAGGAGAGGAGAGGAGAGGAGAGGAGAGAATGCTTCAGAGGGAAACAGTGGGTCAGTGGACTGGAGCACCCGGAAGGAACAGGGGAAAGAACATGGAGAAGGTGGACTGTGTGTGGTGTTGACAATACGGTGATGATCAGGCAGAGCAGTTCATCATGAAAACAAGATCAGCGTGTGGGAAAGTCAGTCCAGAGGCAAAGGCTGAAGGAGGAGTCAAGAATCATATATGTTGAAATCACCAAGGAGGAGAATGGGGACATTGTTGGAGGAGGAGGAGAACAAGGTTAGCCAGGCATCAAGATCTGAGATGAAAGCTGAGAGGGAGCCAGGAGGGCAATATAGAACAGCAATACAGAGCTGCAAAGATGAATAGAGCCTTACAGAATGAACTTCAAAGCTAGAAAAGCTGTGGGAAGGGAGGGGGGGAAGCGGCTGGAATTGGCAGGGTCTGGAGAAAAGGAGGCCGCTGCAACCAACACCGGGACAGTTGGGTGTGAGGAATGTGGGAGAAGCGGTGACCTCCCGCGGAGAAGGCAACAACAATGTCAATGTCAGAGTGGGGATGCCAGATTTCAGTGATGGTGAGTGACTGGAAGGATCAAGAAAGGAATAGATCTGGGGTAGGTAACCTGCTGGGGGGGGGCCCCCCCCCAGTGTTTTGGACTACAAATCCCATAAGCCACAGCCAACAAGGGATTATGGGAGTTGTAGTCCCTAACATCAGGAGGGTGCTGGGTTGCCTACCCTTGGAACAGATCATGGAGAGGGTGATTGCTTTCTGGGTGGGGGAGCAGCAGATCACGAGGGAAGGCAGGAAGGGAAGTGAGGAGTGTGGCAGGCAACCCACAGGGACGAGGTTTGAAGAGAGCGGGCGCATGGATGCCATGATGCTGGAAGCAAGTACCAGAAAGCTGAGGAAGAGGACAGGGCTGCGTGGACTCCTGGAAGGGGGGGAAGGCGTTTGGTAGAGACACGGGTGAACGAAGGCACACTTCATTACCCAAAGGAGGGGCTGGGTCACAAATGGGCCCCCTGAAGCCCTCTTGCACTGCCCTTCGGCCGCCACTTTGGCCAGCTAAGCAGGGGTGAAAATGGAGGCCCGGCCCGAGCTGGTCCCCTCTTGCTCATGCTAGGTTTCTCAGTGCAGCCAGGAGACTTGCATGAGAGCAACAGTACCTTTGGGGGCCAGATAAAATTCTTGCAGAGGCTGGATCTTGCCCACAGGCTGCCAGTTTTGCAATATTAGATGCTGGACTTGTGCCATCTAGTGGTTGGCCTTGGCTGTTCAGCCTGCAGCTCCTTTATCAGCCTTTGCCAACCTGGGGCCTGCCAGATGTTGCATTGCAACTCCCCGCATCCCCCTGCCAGCACTTTTACCCAAACATCTATATGTGTTTTGTGTATTCGTGGGCTTTCCTTTGCATTGGTGAAATTGAGGAAGTCAGTGTGGTGAAACAGATCCAAGGACATAGAATGAATCAGCAGCAGAGCAAAGGTTTTAGTGTTAAATTACTGAGAATTTGTTCCCACATTTACAGTTTAAGTTTATGGGAACATTCCTGCAAGTCACTCCCCAAAGCAAACATCATAATATACAGAACACTGTATAACTGTGTCTGCTTCTTGTCATTTGTATCACATTTTACCAACATTCCCTGCAGCCATCACTTGACAATCTCAGTATAGGAAGCTTTCCTTTCAGAGGGCAGGTTCAAGTGGACTCTTCTGTCAGTGGATTTAGGGTGCTGTTAACGGTGGCAGAGTAGGAGACAGAGATATGACCCCTGGACCACCAGGAAATTCTCTCACACATGGCCCATTCAAAACAACCAGAGCAGCACAAGAGCATTGTACTTGTGCAAGAGAATTTCCCCATGGATTGTGCCCCATGATAATCATTGTGTGTGTGCAGCCAGGGGGCGGAGGGTGGGGGGATGTGGGAGGGAATGCCATTTCCATTTTCCACCTTGGGCACCAGAAGGAGCCAGCAATAAACCAGTCTGCCTGCTGTGAGTTTTGTTTTGTTTTTACTCCCTTTGAAATCCACTATACTGGTAATTCGTTGATGCATGGCAAATGTTTCTTTTGACTTTCTCCTCCTTTTGCACCTGTCTGTTGTCCTGTCTTTCTGTCTGTGCAACTTTGCGTCTAGCTCCACCAGTCATACCCCATCGCCAGTCTCTTATACAACGAGGGTCTTTGTATGCCAGGGTGTCAGGTAAACAGCATTTGTGCATGGAGTGAGAGGGGCAAATTAACCCTTTGCCTGGATTTTATAGGACACAGATGCACTGCTTTAATTAAGCCCTGCGGGATAGGCTGCCTTCCACTGGGGATACAAAATGGAGGGAGGAGAAAGGAGAGCGATACCACCTTTCACTCCCTCATGCTTTGAAAATATGCATGGTGTTGTTGGAATGGGGACAGGTGGGTTCAGATCACCACTTAAGCACGAAGTGGCTCGGTCCAGCCTCTCTCACTCTCACCTTAGGCTACCTTACAAGCTCATTGTAAAGATAGAATAAGTAAGTCTCTGAATAATAATAACAACAACAACAATAGCAGCAGCAGCTTCCTATACTCCATTTTTTTTTAGTACTCTCATTTCTAGCAAGACCCTTGAAAGCCTCTGCCCAGTTCAGCTATTGGTCCTAAATGTGGGTTAATTAGTAGTTAGAAGGATGCCACTATGAAGTAAAATGTGGGGCTCTGCTCAAGTTGAAAAGCATCTTGAAAGTTGAGGGCTGGGGAGGGAAGACTTGCCACTGTCTGTATTCATCTGCCACATTAATACAAGTGGAATCCATGGGGGCCGGGGAGTGGGAGAGTGTTGTCCTTTGTGTGTTTCCATTGTGTATTACCCATAAAACAGGTTCTATATTGCTCTGCATCTTTGAAATTTCCAGCCTTTTGCAATGCTTCAGATGCTGGATTCCAGTAAAAATTTTTTCCCCAAGTTCCTAGAGCAGAGCTGAGCAATTGATTGCTCAACGACTGGAAATCTTTTCTACTGGGCTGAATGAATGAAACATTCTATTATCCAGAAAAATGATCTCCTGGATTGACTGATTAAGGGTGCAATCCTATGCATGTTTAGACAGAAAAAAGGCCTATACCTCCCACCATTCCCCAGCCAGTGATGCTGGTTGGGGAATGCTGGGAGGTGTAGGCCTTTTTTTTCTGTCTAAACATGCATAGGATTGTGTGCAAATAATGTGAAGACAGACCCAAGCTGACAGATAACAAGGGGTACACAAGTTTTGCAAATGAGGAGAGTGAACACTTTACCCCTTCCTCTTCCTCTCTCCAGAGTAATTTCCTCCTTTCCAGTGTTAACGATGACATGGGCGCAAATCATGATTAACAAATATTTCATTGAAAAAAATGTCTATTTTTGTGATGTTTTGGAATAATGAGGGGGAGGGAAAGCTGCAACCCTGTGATTTATTGGGGATGTTGTAAGGAGGAAAGAAAAACTATGTAAAATTATAATATAAGGCAATACAAATAATTATCAATCAATTGGAATAATATGACTGATTGTACAATGGAAATATGTATAAAATCTGAGGTGAGATTATATTATTTATAATGAAAATATTAATAGAAAAAATCAGGATTAATGCAAGTTATGTTTCCCTCATAAACCAGAGGTTCAGATCATGGGTTGAAGTGGGCTTGCAAACCATGTTTGTGAGGGAACCTGGGGCTGATCAGGACAAGAGGTTTTTTCCGTCACTGTAATGCCTGGATCACTGGTGTGGCACTTGATGCGCTCCCTAATCCAAGGCTCCCCAACCTTTTTGGGCCCATGGGCACATTTGGGAATTAGAGAAACTGCTGTGAGCACCACCACAAAATGTCTCCCATGAAGGATAATGGCTGCTGTGGGGGCCTGGCTAGTCAAAAGAGGTGTGGGGGGAGAAATAGCGAGGCTAGAAGAATGGTGGAAATAGCAAGGTAGAGAGGAGAAAAAGAGCAAGGCTAGGGGCTAGGAAGGGAAAGACAGAAGACGGATGGGGCTGGGGAAGGGAGAGAACTAGCGGTGTTGTGTGGAGAGAAACTGCAAGGCTAGAGGCTGGGAGTGGAGAGACAGAGAGCGAAGGGAAAAGGTCTGGGTAGACAGAAGATTGAGCAGGTCCAGAAAGCAACTCTTTCCTTCTATTCCTGCCCGCTGAACAGTTGATCAGCAGCAGGTTCAGGAAAAGGAAAGAGAACCAGGCGCCCTAAAGTTTTTCAAATTTTTTATTAAAAATAAATCTTTGAAGGAGGCATGGAGTGGAGACCTTTGCAGGTGCCATTGGGAAACCCTGCCCCAATCCATGGTCTTCCTCCTCTCCCTTTTATCCTCACAATAACCCTGTGAGGTGGTTAGGCTGAGAGTCTGTGACTGGCCCAAAGTCACCTAGTGAGCTTCATGGCCTAGTGGGGACTAGAACTGGATTTCCTAAGTCCCGGTCCAACACCCTAACCACTACACCACACTGGCTCTCTATAAGGGCATAGTAATGATTCATTCCCCTTTCGGGGAGGTGACTCAGTTGCCATACTTAGAGACACTGTGGTGAGGGCAAAACCTCTTCATCACCCTGCCACTGGCTTCAGTGCGTATCTATGCAGAGAACTCTGAGGGATGGACGCCGAGGAATCCTGGCAGCATCGAAGGCCCTACTCCACACACACACACACACACACACACACACACACACCACCTGTCATGGTAATGGCTGTGTTTTACTAGTAGTAATAGTAAAATGCAGCACTCTGTGTGTTCTGTTTTTACTTGGTGGGAGAGCCGGATACACATTTAACAAATCAATAAATAAAACAATTGTGCTGGCCAGTGAGGAAAAGTGTTCAGCATGAGTTCTCTTGTAGTTCAGGTGCCCACCGGGTCCAGGCTGGTGTGGGCAACTGGCAGCCTTGGGCAGCTGCCAGGCCTAAAAGCCTTGGAAGAGCCCACCAAGACAGATAGCAATGCCTGTTTGGCCTTCGCTCCTGCCTGCCGGTTCCCCCAGCCATGAGTTTACCTGGCTGTCAGCTACTGGGTCTGAGAAGCCACCTGCTGCACTAAAGTTCCCAGAATGCCCCAGAGCACCTGACCTAGGTCCGAGGGGCACTGCCTTTCCATGCATGCAAACCTGCATTTCTGGATTGTAACCACAGCAGACAATTCACACAAAATTAAGCCTCAAAGTGTTAAATCAGGAATCTGTGTACACTGACATTTCTCTTAAGATCTTCTGTCTCCTATTGTTCTAAAGAGGTTGCAATCCTACACACATTTAGTTTGGACCTACTGGATCTCTGGCTTTGGGACCAACAGGATCAACTAATTCTTTTTTTTTAAAGTGCACTGCACACTCCAGGCCTATGCACGTTTACTTGGGACCAAATAAATGTGCATGGGGTTAGATGGTGCAGTGCACTTTAAAAACATCGCTTGGCCTAGTTAAAAAAAAAATCAAAAAATCAGTTGATCCAGTTTTAAAAGGTCATTTCTGCTTCTGTGTCCCACATCCCTTACTCCATGAAGTCAGTTGCCCTATAGCTTAAGCCCTTTTTGGATGGCATTCTTTTCTGTGTGGGAGAACAGAAAGATCTGAGCCCCAGATGGTCGGGTGGGGTAAGGGTGAAGGTTGATGGAGGAAGGAAGGAAAGCAGGCGCTGTTCCTGGCTCATCCTTCTCTGTGTCTAGTTTCAGAGGTGCGTTCTCCATCTCACATGAGTAATCTGAATCGCTCAGCGTCCCTCTGCTACCACGAGCGCGCCGATTCCATCTCCTCCAACTTCAGCGGGAGCAACAACCAGCTCAACGCCAACGCCACCTCCCAGTACATCTCGGACTTCAGCGTTCGCGCCATCACGGACCTGCAGTATATCAAGGTGAGACTTGGCTTGGTTCTCGCCAGTGGTCAACTGAATAAGTGTCTGGGCTGCAGCCCTTCAGACTGCAGGCTCACAGGACTGGATCGCCCTCCATACTACTTTAGTTTTTTTAAAAACACATCCACATAGAAAGCTAGTTTGTTGGGGAGAAGACTTCTAGCCTAGATGTCTTGCTCATATGCTGCTTTTCTCTGTGGAGGGAATTGTTTTGCATGGAGGAGTATTCCATCATTTAGCCTGCCTCTCCCCCTCCCCAGTCTGAAGTGGATGTGCCCTTCAGGAATTGTTTGTTTGCTTATTTAAAAAATTTATTGGCCACCTTTCAGGGCAGGAGCCCTCCCAAGCTGGCTTATGGCAATAAAATACATAAAAACCGTTAAAATATTAAAAGCGATAAAAACGTAAACACAATAAAATAGCAATAGAATCAACAATAAAAGCCAGCAACAAGAACAACTCTAATAAGAGCAGCAACAGCAGACATATCAGGAGAAGGCCACAGTAAAATAATATGTTTTCAAGGCCTTCTTAAAAGCCTGCAATGACAGAGGATGGCGGACCTCTGATGGCAGCTTGTTCCAAAGGTGTGGGGCCACTGCAGAAAAGGCCCTCTCACTTGTGATCACCCACCTGACTGCTCTCACAGGTGGGCAAATGAGAAGGGCCTCTCTTTCTGATCTTGACGTCTGGGCAGGCTGATACGGGTGAAGGCGGTCCTTCAAGTAACTTTGTCCCAAACCGTTTAAGGCTTTAAAGGTGAAAAACGGCACTTTAAATTAGGCTCAGAAACACACCAGTAACCAGTGCAGCTGGTGCAGTATAGGCATTATGTGATCAAATTGCCTCGCCCCCACCAGTACGCAGGTGGCCGCATTCTGCACCAGCTGAAGTTTCTGTACTGTCTTCAAAGGCACATCATTAACCTAGGCTGCTTGTGTTGTGTGCATGCACAGACTTTCACCCTGAATGCAGAATCCAGCTTCCTGAGAGCCTCAGCAATTTTGATAACCCATGTTTCTAGTCCTTATGGTTGAAAACATGTGGACAACGTCTGGAGAAAGCTCAAAAGCCAGAGGGAGTGGAGTAGGATTTCTAGTGGTCAAAGGGTAGGGCGTTACTACCCCATGATCAACAGAACAGAATGTATGCATAATAGGTGTGTGTTTGTGTTTACCAAGATACTCATGTCAATCTCTTTTTTGTATAATGTATACACTTTGTGGAATTTTACTTTTCATGGTGCAGAATTTTGATTGATACTTTTTTTTAATTGTACACCAGCCTTCCCCAACCTGGGGCCCTCCAGATGTGTTGGGCTGCATTTCCCATCATTCCCAGCCAGCATGATGGGAGCTGTACTCCAACACATCTGGAACGCCCCAGGTTGAAGAAGACTTTTTTACGCATGCTGAACACTACAATGAGGGCTGAGCACCTCCCATTCTCCTCCACCCTGCAGATCACACGCCTCCAGTACCAAAACGGTCTCATGGCCTCCCGTCTTGAGAGCTGCCCCCAATCTCCAGAGGGCGGCCCCCCCAAAGTAGACACCTCCTTGTCGGAAAAGGGGGACTCCGTCCCCAAAGTAGACACCTCCTTGTCGGAAAAGGGGGACTCCTTGGGGACCAACGAAACAACCACCCTCATGAACGAGAGGAACTGCCAGCATCACAAGACTAACCACAGCTCCCCAGACGACGTCGTCTGACCCTGGCCTTTGGGCGGCCTGGTCTGGCCCGGCTCGCCTCCACCCTTCCCTTCCAAAGACACGCCAGTGCCCACGAGAGGATTTTGGTCGTGCACCTACAAACCTCAGGTAGCGGTTGCAGCCAGGGAGAACGAGAGAACTTCCTTCCACATCCCGATAACCTTTTTCTCTAAGCCCCCCTCCACACACCTCTGTTTCCCACGCAGGGCGGTTTGGAGGCAGCCCAACCTTGAAAGCAGCTGCTCGGCCGCCACTCACGAGGACACGGGTTCTGGATGCTAAAGGGAATCCTCCTTATGGAAGGCCAGGGCCTTAATCGCCTGCTGGGATCTGGATCCACCTTGGTTTGCATTCCAGCCGGGGGGGTGGAGACGGTTAGCCCACAGGATATCTAAAGGGAGCTCTCTTGCTGCTGCTTTTCTACGCTGGCTTTTTTACTTAAAGAGACGGAAATGGAGATGACGCAATAACACAGCCAGGCGTCCTTAGAAGGGAAGCATCTGTTCCAAGGTTTGCTTGATTCTGGTTCTCTCTCCCTCATCTGAGGGCTGTTGGAGATACCTCCCTCCATTCCAGTGGCACATAGGTACAGAGACTGCACAGAACTTGCCAGAAGGAGATGAGAACGATGGCGGTGGCCTGTCAAGACACAAGCAGCTGTCTGTTGATAAGACAGGAATCCTTTTCCCATCTCAGGGAGTTCTGAATCTTGTATGTTGTCTGGGGATATGTTCTGTTATTATGATTATTATTTTTATATTTTATCAAGCTGGTTGGGCATTTGATAGGAGAGAAATATCTGACAAGCACTGGGGAACTAGGCAGGTTGAAAAGTTGGTGAAATCTCTTCCCTCACATTCCCTCAGAGGGAACTCTGCTTTGGGGGTGGAGGGGTTGCTCTTTCCCCATTCAAGCTCTGTTTTCATTTGGTTCCATCCTAGTGCTCCATGCTCAAGGAGCCATAACAAGGCCAAGCAATATAACAAAAGATAGTATCCCAGGAGTGCCTGGATGAATTGTACCTCTTCATATTGCAGGTGAAAGCTTCCCTATGTAAAAGGGAAAAAAAAAAGCTCCCTGCAAATAGAAAACATAGCACAGCAGGGAAAACGGCTGGGCTATAACTTTTTCCCCTGATGTGTTCTTTCCTTCTTGCAGGGAGGTATGTTCTTAGTTGTTGCGGTTGTTGTTATTTTTTACATAGAGGAACATTCCAAAATGTTCGTCCCAAGTCTCAAACGGTACCGTCCATTCTTCCTACTCATTCTACCATGTTTGTAGGTCAGGCTGAGAAAATGAATCCCCAGACTTTTAATTTCAAGGTAACATATGCCCCCGCTTGACAGATCCGATGGCAGTCACAAAATCAGTTGTAGGATATGGTTTGTAGTGACAGTTGGACCCGTACAGTTGGGAGCAGCATTGGAAACTTGCACATAGGAGGCATCCTGCAGCTCTGTACCCTTTTGTGGATTGCAGAAGTTTTAAACACCTTTTGGAGATGGCTCAAACATGTGGCTGTAATTGTAATAATAAATTGTATTTTGTTTCATTCCTGTTAAGCCTGATTTGGATCTAATTTGATCTTGGTTTACTTGTTGAGCCTAATGGAGGCTCACTGGCACGTGTGAAAATAGAGTGAATTCATACAATCGGCTTTTACGGGGCAAATGGCACTGGAAAGAGACCTCGTCCCTTCCATTTCTCTGTAGTGACGTGATTCCACTGGGTGAAATGAGGACACAGCCGCAGGAGATGCAGGTGGTTAATTTTCAGTGGTCAGCGCCATTTGGTTAGGCCTCAGTATAAAATGAATTCCGCCATAATCTGTCTGGGTGTTGCTAGTTAAGGGGAGGGGTTGGGCAGTATCTGATCACAGCTGTTCATAAACAAGGCAGCGGGTTTGGTCTCTGGGTGGAGATGGGTGGGCAAACAATCCTATTTCATTCATCACAATCAGCCCTCAGCCATCTGGTGCCCTGCCAGAGTGCTGGAATACAACTTCCTTAAATTGTAGGGCATTTTAGTTGGACATTGTAGTTGCAAGCATAGCTGTGCCCAGCCCATCTGGAGGGCACCAGGGTGTGGAAGGCTGATCCAGACAGATGTCACATTTTAAGAAGAATCACAGCAGGCTCTTCTCCCCTGGTGTGAACCCAGCCTTGCAACGAATGTTACAAACGTGCAAGCCAGCATGTCAAATGCTGGACTGGCGGGTTGCTCTCCTTGTGCATCAGGTGGTTTGCTCACGGGCTTGCTCAAAGGCAAGTGTGTGTGTGGATGTGTGTTCATCCTCATCCTCCAGCTTACCAAACAAAATTCAGAAACATTTAGAAACACTTACAAAAGTGTTCTGAAGACTGGGAGGGACTGCAGTGGAAGCTGGTGGCTCTGAGGTCAGTGGGGCGGTGAATCCGTTTTGGATTTCAGTCAGAACACTAAAGGAGCTATCCAAGGTGCTTCTTTAGATAGCTTGGAGAGCTCCTTTAGAGTGCTGACTGGTTCTGATTGAAACCCAAAGCACATTCACCACCCCACTGACCTCAGAGCCACCAGTCCCCACTGAGAGGGAGGCACATTCGTGAGTTAGAATCATAGAATAGTAGGGTTGGAAGGGGCCTATAAGACCATTGAGTCCAATCCCCTGCTCAATGCAGGAATCCAAGTCAAAGCATCCCTGGCAGATGGCTGTCCAGCTTCATCTTGAATGCCTCCAGTGTGGGAGAGCCCAGCACCTCCCTAGGTAATTGGTTCCAATTCTGCTCTTATAGCCCGAGACATCCATACCTGTGATTGTTGCTGTACCACCCTCAGCCATCCAACAGTCTCCAGCAGCAAGGGAGAAAAGGTGAAGTTGGAGCCATCTACCTCTCCTCCCTTGCTGCTGCTGCTGCTGCTGCTGCTGCTGCTGGGAACTGCCTCCCAGAACACCTGCCTGGTGCCACCTCTCTTGTCGCAAATCCCTCTTTTAAAACACCTTTCCCATGATGCCTTTAGTCCCCATAACTTACAGCAAGAATGGACAACTTTGGATGGTCTGGAGACCAATTTCCAACCCCCAGTGCCCCTCCCCACCCCCCAGGAGGCACACTTATGCTGCTGCGCTGCTGAAATTTGATGGTTGCAAAAAAATTCAGCGGTTTACCACTGAAATTCAACAGCAGATCACTACAGAGACTGAAAAGGGCCATATTTAGCCTGAATTTTGGTGGCAGTGGGGGCCACACTCAAGGCCATGGGGGCTGTATGCGGCCAATATGGCATATGTTGCCCACCCTTGCCCTACAGTAACTATGGCCAAGTCTATGTAATTGAAGTTACATATTCACCTCTTTACCACACCTCCATTTTGCTCTCCTTCCTCTGTTATCTCCTTTATGTTGAATTCAAGATTGTAAGCCCCTTTGGGCAGGCACCTGTCCTCCTGTAAAGAACCATGCACATTGATGGTGCTATATTGATGATGATGATGATGATGTTACAGGCACTAGCCAATAGGAGCCCACCACAGTCGTTTTTTCCCCCAGGTTTAAACCGAACTACTCGGATAACCTGCAGGAGTATAACCATTTCCAGAGGGTAGCCGTTTTAGTCTGTTGCCGCACAGACAACACAAAACGTCCTGTGGCATCTTCTTTAAGGTGCCACAAGACACTTTGGAGTCTTCGTTGCAAAAGTGTGTGTTGTGGTTATGTTTTGTTTTTCCCCCCAGAGCTTGCCCCAGGACCAAAATAATGTTTGTGCATGGGTTGGGGGTGCTATCAAATTTCCTGCACACTCTTAAAATATTATGTCAGTCTTCATATACAGATTGACTACTCCAAATTCTCTTCATTTGGTCTCTGTTTAAATCCATGAGCAAGCCATCAGACTGTACAAACAGATTTCAGTAGCAGATGTAACACACAAGCAGGAGGTGAGGAACAAAACGTATCTGAGCTCTTCCATCTGCAAGTAATGCAGTCATTTTTGCAATCTCGTCTGGGGTCTTCCTTTTGTTTTCTCTTAGCTAAGGTTGGTTCTTCCATGGAAGGACTTTTACAACGATGCACCTGACCCAGGATGGAGTACCATATCCTGGATAGGAGAAGCAAGGTAGGACTGAGGAAATCTATAGCCACAAAATGTGATTCTTGTGAGCGCACAGGCCAAAGATCTCTTTCCCCCATCCAGTCATTCTCTGGTAGGAGAGGGTAATCTCTGCATCTGGTGAAATTGGATCATTGGTCACTCCTGCTGTAGAGACTCAGAATTAAGTCCTGGGCCAAAGCATTCAGCCCAGACTTTTTCTCTGATTTTGTGGTGGGTGACGCCAGGGCAAAAATGCCCCCTGAAGATTGGATTCATCTTGGGGGCTGGTGCATTTTACGAATGTTCCTTATCTTTAAATATGTGGCGGCTGAGGGTTTCTCTTTCTTTTCTCTCCCCCTCCCTTTTTTCCTTTCCTTTTTTAAATGACAACAAACAAAAGCCTTGCTGCTGCTTTAAGCAACAGTGTGGCTGCTTTCGGCAATCTGACCTCATTCCTGGGACAGAAGGCCCCTAAGAACGGCGAGGCTACGGCAGGACATAGCATCCTTCCCAGAGGCATTCTGACTCTGAGTGGGGGAAAGATGTCAGGGGCGTCCTGTTCCAGGAACACAGTTGGACTGCTGAGAGCGGCCACTTGAAGCGATGGCAAGGAGTTTAGAGAGAGAAACTCAACTACCTCATATTTAAAGGTAAGAAATCCTTTAAAAATCCCCCCCCCCCCATATATCCTGCCTCTTCACAGGCCATGAAAGTGTGTGTGTGGATAGCTGGCCCAGCTTGACTCAGAATTACCTCTTACCCATTGCATCTCTGAATGAGCCTGGGTTCTGGGCTGGGCTTTTTTTTCCTAATCAGGACGCACCGCCAGATCTGTGATTCATGCAGAGAGACAGAGGGTAGTGCTCCTTTGAGGGGTGGGACTCATCCTTATTCCTAAATTGTTAGTCTGTGTCAGACTTTCCTTCACTTGCGGGCTTATGTTTCACAAGTCCAGGTCAAGTTATAGCTCTGTATCTACAGTGTATGCATCTGAGAATCGGTGTAGGCATGATAGGCAACCGCTGTAGTCACAGTGCAGGTAGGAGCATTCTGATGAAAGGCCATTTTACCCACTGCAATTTGCCACGAACCAAAGTTTGGAGTTACATCCCACACTCACAGCACAATCCTCTGCATGTTTACTCGGAAGTAAGTTCCGCTATGCTCAATGGGGCATACTCCTTAGTGAGTGTGTTTAGGATCGCAGACTTAATCCGCAATTTAGCCATCAACTTTGTCCCTTCAAGGGGAGGCAGAGTGTAGTCTGCTGCTTTTACCGTCGCACAAAAGATTACACTTGCATCCAGGTGTATTTATTTTCTATTAAGTTGTGTATTGAAGGTTGGGCAGGGCCAGGTTACTGTATTTCCAGAACATTCATCACAGCTGAGCTCCTTCAAACATTGCACAATTTCCAAAGGAAAACTATTTTTAAAAAACAGATTATGTAGAATATACAGTAGAGTCGCCCCAGGACATTTTCATGCCTGAAGCAGAAAATCTAAGTGGCCTGTCCCCCAAAAAGTATAATAAAAAACCAAAATAATTTGTTGCTGCCTTTATTTGCTGCCTTCAGTCATACCCCCAAAACTGGCACCTGCCAAATGTTGGGCTGGTCATGGCATGCACAGATTGTCACATGTGGGAACTTTGTCATGCTTGAATTGGCTGGGAGACTGTCTTGGCTGAGATGCTTCTCGGAGTGCAGCAGCCCTCGAATCCCTTTGCAGGGCAAAACTCCAGTGGCAAGGGCCCTCGGCTTGTGTTGAGGGCCGGGTTCGAATCCTAACTGCACCACAGTTTCTTTGGTGAATTCATGGCATGGCTATGGACGGGCCACATACCCGTCACCCCAGTGTCTCATCCATAGAACATGAAATGAATGGAAATGAAGGGTTGCCAACATTGCAACCAGTATCTGTAGCTGTGTCTTTTAACAAGCAGCTTGATCTGGGAACAATAGTGGGTGATGACGCTTAGCTCCATGCCGCAATCTGATTTCTGCAGATCAAGGTGCTATGAAAGGCACAACCATAGGGCAGGCTTGTTCACCGCCCTCCCTCCTCCAAATCTACCTGTCCCATCAGTTGGTAGCACATTTTCTGAAAGGGCTTCTGGCCCAGCAGGGGGCAGGATGGAACCCACAGGGAAGCCGACATCTAGTGCAGCCTTGAGGGCAGCCCCTGGCAAACTCTGGTTTGTATTGCCCGCCAAGGTGCATTGTGCGGTCACCACCTGTCTTGCACCCTGACAGCAGCCCAGAAATGCAGCAGGTGGCGGTGACAGAATGTCAAGGCGGTAGAGTCAGTGGTGCCAGCGCACGACGGACAACACCATTTTTGAATGCTCCCCTGTGTTAAAAACAAGGTCGCACCCAACAAGCAGAAAACTGGCACATCAAATGAAGAGCAGGGAGAGGGCTGGATTAGAGCCTTTCTCCGTGCTGTGCTAATTTTCTACTTGCAGGGTGGTGGTGGTGGTTTTTAATATACACTCAAAAATGTGACCGCCTGTGTATTCTACCACCTGATTCCCCTTCTTGTCTAGGCCAGGCCAGTAACTTCCTCCTTAATCCTTGCTTCCTGTCTTTGCCTAAGCAGAATTGACTTTGAATTGTTGGGTTTGTTTATAGCAATACTTGATTCTGGAAATCTAGGGGGAAGGCAGCTTCTTCCTTTACCCTGTGACTCTTTCAGAAAACTATGCAGAAGGCCAAGATCCGTCTACAGCCAAGGAATGGCATCCATTTCCACCTCCCCCCTTTGCAAGGATATCTTAAATGGATCTTTGTGCTTTTAAACAGCTTTAATTTGACTGTACATGTGTTTCATTTGAATGTAGCTTTTTGTCTGACTTTTAAATTTCTATTGTGTGGGGGGGATTGTTGGGGTTTATTTCCCTTTTTAAAAAATTATTATTATTCCTAAGGAAAGCACAGTGGTTTCTCAACATTTGCCCCTTTGTGGGTAACATGATGTAATTTATTGTCTTTTTTTCTGATTTTTAAAATACAAACACTAAACTTAAGATCCTAGCTCCCATGAGGGAGATATGCTTTTAAAAAAATGAAATAAATATTATCAAATCAAAATGTGGTAGAAAATGTTGGTGATTTTTATTTCAAAGCCTCATAGTTGGGTTTGCTCCTTTAGTACATGAGAGAACAAGACTGCGATCCTACAGAAATGTACTTGAGAGTAGGTTGTGTTGAAACCAGTGGGATTTAATTTCCAAGCGCACAATCCACCAAGCCAAGTGCAGCTCTTGTACCTTTACAGCGGTTTGATCTGCATTCATTAGTCCGATGCTGCTGCTTATCTACAGGCAGTGAAAAGGGTTGCTGATTTCTGTGGATACTGCTGCTGTAAAAGTCAGATGAGCAGGCCAAGCCGTTTTTTCTCGTTAGTTGGCAATCCTTCAAATCCCCAGGATGTTTTCTTGCACAGGCTCCACTTAAACTCGGAGTAGTTCTCTTGCGCTGCTTCTATTAACGCTGAGAGCCAGTGTGGTGTAGTGGCAAGAGTGTTGAACTGGGAGTCAGGAGATAGTCCCCACTCAGCCATGGAAGCTCACTGGGTGACTTTGGGCCAGTCACAGACTCTCAGCCCAACCTACCTCACAGGGGTGTTGTTGTGGTGATAAAATGGAGAGGAGGAGGATTATGTGTGCCACCCTGGGTTCCTAAAGGAGGAAAAAAGGCAGGATATAAATGTAATAAATGAAGAAATAAACTCCAGCGGGGCTCTTGCAGAAAAAAATCCCAGTGAAGCAAGCAGCTATAACCAGGTTTAGAGTTTTAACTGTATTTTATTCTTCATCTGCAGACATTACCAGGTGGTGTTTATTAGGGCTGTGCACCGCTTCGGCCCAAGGCCCGAACCCCAAGTTGAAGCGGGCCGCTTCGTGCGCCTTCCAAGGCGAAGCGAAGGGGGCACGAGGCGGCCTGGAGCAGGTTGGAGGCTCACCGAAGTGCTCAGTGTGCTTCGGAGCTTCACAGCCCCCAGCCCCCACCCCGCGCCTCCAGGTCCTTACCTAAGTTGCCTTCCCTGCTGCCGCTGCCACCTTCTCTGCTGCCGCACTGTCTTCAGCTCCATCGCCGCCGTCTCCTGAGGACTGGACATGCAGCGACTGGTCTTCTTCTGGAGTGTCACCATTTTAAAAATGGGAACCTCCTAGAAGTTCCAGGAAGTTGCCATTTTACAAATGGCGACTCCCTGGAAGAAGACCAGTCACCACATGTCCAGGCTTCAGGAGGCGGTGGCGGCAAAGAAGAAGGCGGTGGCGTGGCGACAGAGAAGGTGGCGGCGGCGACAGAAGAGGAGGAGGAGGCCCAGGTAAGGAGCTGGCGGGGGTGTGGGGGCGCCAGGGGGGACCCGAAGCAGGGTTTGCCATCCAAACCCCGCTTCAGGTTCGGGGCCAAGGCGGGTTGGGGGCCCCCTGAATCTGCCCGAGATGGATCAGGCCCACCTCGATAGCTGCAAAGCAGCTTCCTAGTCGGATCAGGGCGTCCCTGCACAACCCTAGTGTTTATCTCCTTGCAATTAGCATCTCCTAATGTAAACAGATGAAGGTGCTGTTTAAAAGCAGAGGAGTAGGCCTGGCTGAGTCTTTGATCTGATCAGTTGGCAACCTAATTTTGCACCGATTTAAATGGTACTTCAACACACTCACTCCAGTACTTGTTGTTTCCCAGTTGTTCTCTGGCAGTTGTTCTATTATCCTTCCCTGGCTAACCACCATCCTTATTCTCTCAAAATGTTAGTTTACATTGCGAGAGATAGCCTTTGTCAGGCCGCAGCACAATGAAATCAAATGAATTTGGATTTCTGTTAATCCGACCTGCAGATTCCACAGCAGACTGGCTTTTCCCAAGTCTCACGGATTCTGCAGACTTCCGGACTGGGTTTTTCTTTTACTTTCCTGAATTTTGTGCAAATTTAGTCCTAGAAAAATACATAAAATAAAAAAACACCTGCCGAAAATGTGCATTTCCCATATAGGCTGAAGCATGAAAATGTGCATTTGCGAGGGGGGGATTCGCATTTTGAAGAGGGGAGTTGTGCGTTTTGGGTGGGATTTGCACAAATGCAGGAAATTCAATTCCATCTATGAGGAGACGATGGAACGAAAGGCACCTGACAATCCTCAAAACGCAGATGGAACAGATTTTACAAACTCTGCACGCCCCCAGCTGCAGGGCCCCCCCCCCCCATGGTTCCCTATATGGTTCCGGCCCAGCCTATCTCAAGGAGCGCCTCCAGCAGCACCAGACAGGCCGCTTAACAAGATCAGCCTCGGATGGCCTTCTCTCTGTCCCATCAGCCAGGACAGCTAGACTGGTGGGGACGAGGGAGAGGGCCTTTTCTGTGGTGGCCCCCACTCTGTGGAACTCCCTCCCTAGGGAACTCTGCCATGGCCCCTCTTAATGAGCTTCCACCATGCATTAAAAACGTGGTTGTTCAGGCAGGCATTTGGGGTGGGTTAGGGTATTTTAGAAAATGTTTTTATTGTAGAATTGTATTGTTTTAAACCGTTTTATTATGTACTTTGTACATCGCCCAGAGTGACTGGGTGACCAGCCAGATGGGCGATAGATGGATGGATGGATGGATGGATGGATGGATGGATGGATAGATAGATAGATAGATAGATAGATAGATAGATAGATAGATAGATAGATAGTCTGTATAAGATGAATCTCTGACTGGGTGGAGGGCGAGGGAAGCAACTCCCTATTGCTAGTTTAACACATCCACACACATGAACACTTGTGTGGGACACAGCCTGCACTTTGACAGCCTGCAGCTGCGGAGGGTCAGGTTGAATGTGTGACATCGTGTAATATCTAAATTGGAGCAGGGTGGAATAAACAAATTCAGCAATGGTGGAACCCTCGGCTGGAGACCCATCCTTGGTGTAAGTGCAACCCTGCCAACTAGCTAACAGAGATCATACATTAGTTCAAATATCCTTACCTTTTGTGGCTCTAAAATAATAATTCTGATTTACTTCTGTAAACTGCACAGAGAGCTTCAGCTATGGGGTGGTATAGAAATGCAATAAATTAAAAAAAAATACAATAATGTTGCTTCTAGAAATAAAAAGCCAGACCAAATATCCAAATAAAAAGCCAGACCAAATATCCAAACGTATTCCCTTACAAATTTGTTGAAAGAAATAACTGACAATGTGTGTTCAGCAAACAGTAAAATTCCGATTTCTGCACTGCACACAAATGGGAGGAGCAGGAGAGAGAGAGATCCACAAGAGGAATAAAACACAAAATGATTTATTTATTTAAAGTAATTTTATCCTGCCCCTTAACCCCCCCCCCCAAAAGGCTTCTGGGGCGGCTTACAGTCAGTCAGCAAGAAGACAGTCCCTGCCCTGCAGACTTACAAACTAAAAAGACACAACACGCAAGGAAAAAGGGATGGGGAGGGAAGACCACGCCAGGGGCAAAGAACAAGGGAAGGCTTTCACCTTCATACGCTGCTTGTGAGTGCCCTGTAAAAATATCGAAAGACCCGACATTGTCCATGTGCGATTCACACACCCAGGGAGACACCGTCTCTATCCGCCGCTGTTAACTGTGACAACTGAAAGGAGCTTTATACCTCTGGGTACCAGATGCTGAGGACAAGCAATAGTGCGAGGCTGTCCCCTCCTCGGCCCGCTTCTGAGCTCCCCGGAGGCTTCGGGCTCAGACTGCTGTTAGAAATGAGACACCGGGCAAGGTGGAGGAGCCGCTTTGGTCTGATTCTGCCTGGCTACTGTATTGCCTCCTTTGGGAGAAGCAGAGGGTGACCTTGCAAACCACAGTGCAGCATTGCACTTCCTCCTCCCTCGAGCAGCCCGTTAACGCGGAAGGGAGGACTGGATGGCTCCTCCCATCTGACCTGATATCCATTCCCAGCCACCCTAGCTCTTCATTCACCCAAACATTGATGCTTCTTCAGGGGCAATGAAAAGTTTGCTGTTGCACAAAGCTCAAATTAAGCCCTGATGCACATAGTTTCTGGCATAGCTGCAGACTGGGGCTTAAAACCATGCCCTCACTCAGGGCCAAACTGTTTGTTTGTTTGTTTCATTAAAATCTTCCCCCACCCCACAGCCTATCTGCACTAGGCCCCCAAGCTGACAGGGAGCAATAGCCTGCAAGCATGCTTTTTGCTCAAGCAGCCTTCCCCAACACCCAAATTGTAGGAGCTGCAGTCCAGCACATCTCTGCACTTGCTTGCTCTCTCTCTCTCTCTCTGTGTGTGTGTGTGTATAAAAAACAGCAGCCTAAGAGGTGGGTGAGGGAGAGAGAATCCATATTGAGACTGTGGCACAGCCGGAGGGATGTTTCAAGCCTGGCCCCATCCAGTGCAATCCTGACTAAAATGTCCTCCAAAAGCTGCTAATTGTCTCAAGTGGCAAATACTTCACATGAAGTTTGGCCCTTTTGGCACATCCCTCATCCATGGAGGGAGCGATCCTATGGCCACTAGTCAGTGGCTAGACAGCCATAGGATATGTCAGTTTCCGGGAGCCGACCTTCCCCCCCTCCTGCACTGCCTTGCAGGCAGCTCGGAACAGCCCTGTGCTCCGCGCTTGGAAGAGGAGCACAGAGCAGCAAAAAGGGGGTATTCCTGCGGGTGTTCCAGGGGCAGGGAAGGCGGAAACGCCAGTACGACACATCCTACGTGTTGTCTGGCAGCCACCTCCCCCACAGCTAAACAGCTGAAATCGGCTGTCTACCTGCAAATACAGGCTGGCTGAAGCGTGGAGGGGACAATCCCCCTCCGTGCTTCTCCTGCCCTGCATTGGATAGGCGGTTGCCTCCGAGTTCAGAGTATCCTATCCCCATAGGATTGCACCCTTATTCTTTTGAAAACTCCAGCATGAATTCCAGCAAGATGCCATCGGTGCATGGATGATGTTCTGCAGCGTGACAATGGGTGCTTCCAGGCAGAGGGCTCCTAGCATCAGAAGGCATCCTGCAGCTGTTCCAACCTTTCTTCCTTAACCGAATTTCTGCATTAAGGAAAAAGTGGAAGAAGTGGTGGGAAACCAGGGAAGGAGTACAAGTGGATGGCAAGGAAGGACGTCTGGATCCCCTGTAAAATTCTGTGAAGGAGGCAGGGCAATGGTGAAATAACAGCTCTTCTGGAAATATGCAATAAGGTCCTTATGGCAGTGAGTCAGCTACATGACACAGGGGAGGTGGCCACAGAGGTAGGAGAGAAAGACCAAATGGAGGGTGAACAGGAAGAACATGCGTTCAGTTCAGTGACATGTACTGCAGCTTAGTTTCAATAGGGGGTGAGGTCTGTGCCCAAAATTTAATGGAAAAGGTGAGCTTCAAAGGGAAGGAGAGAGAGAGAGAGAGCAGCAGCATCACCCAGATAAGGCAGGCCCAGGCCTAAGGGGTAGCCAGGGAGAAAGTGCAGAGTCATTTGGGGGAGCAGGAGACCTTTTGGAAAAAGAGGTCTGTGCAATTCAAAAGCTGGCATCCTGCAATACTGGTGGGTTCAATGGAAAGGAGCTGGGAACCAGCTTCAGCCTCATGGTATTATTTGGCGAATAATGTGGCCAGTGTTTACAGCTGGGGCAGGCAACTTTTGGCCCTTCCAGATGTTTCAGCCTACAGCTTCCATCAGCGCTAGCCAGCATAGCCCAATGGTGAGGGATCATGGGAGTTGTAGGCCAAAATATCTGGAAGGCCACAAGTCATCCCCCGCCCCGGGTTTATAGGATGTGTTTAAAACATCCTATTTAAAGCGCCACTGATGTACAGTGGTCTGCCTGAGCCTGCTGTTGAACACCCCGCTTATGACTTAACTCAGAAGTACATTCCACTGAGTTCAGCGGAGGTTACCGCAAAATAAGCCACTCTGCAGAGGGCTGCAGCTTTATACTACGTCTAGGCTTTAGGCTGTCTCAGACCTAGGCACTTTTCCTTGAGAGTAAATCCCACTGAAATCAGTTGGACTTGCATCTAAGTAAGTGCGCAGAGACTCTGGCTACACGTCTACAACCCTGCATTAAAAACGTGGTTGTTCAGGCAGGCATTTGGGGTGGGTTAGGGTATTTTAGAAAAGTTTTTATTGTAGAATTTTATTGATTTAAACTGTTTTATTATATGCTGTACATCGCCCAGAGTGGCTGGGTGACCAGCCAGATGAGCGATCAATAAATTTAATAATAAAAAAATTAATAATAAAAACCCAACCTACTTTGGAGCAACCGCGGAGAAACTCGAGAGGGACTTAGCCCTGAGCAAATATGCGTAGGATCTGCCGCAATCCTATGCATACTTATTTGGGAGTATAGCCAGCGGTCTACCAGTATTCCATCGGCCTTACACCCGAGTAAAGGTGCAACTAGGCGCTGACTACATAGGAATTAGGGCGCTCTCCGACGGTTTGCATGAGGAATGGAGTGTGTGTCGGGGGGGGGGCGGGGCGCCGAGCCCCCGAATGCCCACGCACCCAGATCCTATTTGCGCGTTTACTCGGGAGTAAGTCCCACTGCGTTCTCCCAGGCTCGCCCCCGAGGAACCGCGAGCCGGACTGAAGCCGTGCAATCGACTCCTCCTTGCACGCTCCCTTGGGAGCCCGTGGGCGGCGGTCTGAACAAGTTTCTCGCCCCGCAGAGGAGCCCGGCCGAGGAAGGGACACGGCCCCTTTAAACTGTGCTCCCTCTCCCTCCTCCCTCCTCCTTGTTTATAACGCGGCGCTACCGAACTTGCGCCTCGCGCTCCCCCGCCCCTGGCCGCGCCCCCGGCCGCGCCCATTGGCTGCGCCGCGCCCGCCGCGCGCCGGCATTGGCCGAGGCGCCCGCAGGCAGGTTCGGCGGCGCCGGGGGGGGGGAGTCAGCTGACCTCCCGGGCGCAGCCCCCCCAGCAGCTGCCCGGGCCGCCGCAGCTGCAGCTCCTGCGGGCGCGAGCTATGGCGGGCGCGCGCGGCTGGCTGGGGCTGCTGTGTGGCTGGGCGGCCGCGGCCGCGCTGTGGCCGGGCTGCGCGGGGGGGCGAGGCGAGGCCCTGGCCGGCCAGGCCCCGCGGGGCCCCGGCGCCCCCCGTGCGCCCCCGGCCCCCGCGGAGTCGGGCGCCCCGCGCCCCCGGGTGCTGGGCTTCCGCCTGGAGGACGGGGCCTCGGCCGCGGGGGGGCTCGTCCGGGCCCGCCCGGGGGCCACGTTCCGCCTGCGCCTCTACGGCACCGGCCTCAGCAACCGCAGCTGGCCCTGGGCGGCCTTCGTCCCCGCGGAGGCCCCCTGCGCGGCGCCCGGCGGGGGGCCCCCCGCCACGCCCGCCCCCGCTGGGGCCCCCCAGGTCCTCGCCCACGACGCCCTGCCCATCGGGGAGCACGCGGCGCTGGTGACGGTGAAGGTGGCCCCTGGGGGCCCCCGGGGCCGGTTCCGCCTCTGCAGCCCGGCGGGTCCCGGACACCAGTGGGCCCCAGCTGCCCCCGGCGACGCTGTCTTGGTGACGGAGGATGAAGGCGGGGGCGGCGGCGGGAGGTTGGCCGCCGTGGCCTTGCTCCCTCCTTTGGCCCCCTGGCTCCTGGGCACCTTGGTGGCCTTGCTGCTGGCCCTCCTGGCTTTGCTTCGGACCCTGCAGCTCAGCACGTTGTGGCTGGATCCGGTGGAGATGTACGTGTTGCGGGACTGTGGCTCCGAGTCTGAGCGAGAGGCTTCCAAAGCCCTGGAACCAGTCAGGCAGCGTGGGACGTTTGTTCTGTGCTCGATGCTGCTGCTGAGCTCGTTGGCCCACGCTGCCTTGGCCGTGCTGTTCTACCAAGCTGTGGGGATGTTGGCACCCGCCATCCTGGGCGTGGCAGGGTTGGTCTTCCTGCTGGCCGAGGTGCTGCCCTTTGCAATCAGCTCACGATGGGGCCTCTCGCTAGCCCCACGGGGGCTCTGGCTGACCCAGCTCTTCATGCTGCTCACTTTCCCCATCTCGCTGCCGCTCAGCAAGGTGCTGGACCTGGCCTTGCACCATGACACGAGCACATGCCTCCTGCGGGAGAAGATCCTGGACATGGTGCGCAATAGTGACCCCTACAATGAGTTTGTGCGGGAGGAGTTCAGCAAGGGCGCCTTGCGCAACAAAACTGTTGAGGATGTGCTGACACCGCTGGACGAGTGTTTCATGCTCGACTCCGGTGCCGTGCTGGACTTCAACAACATGTCCATGATCATGCAGAGTGGCTACACCCGCATCCCTGTCTACGAAGACGAGCGCACCAACCTGGTGGACATGCTTTACGTCAAGGACTTGGCTATGGTGGATCCCGATGACTGCACCCCTCTCAGCACCATCATCAAGTTCTACAACCACCCGCTCCACTTTGTCTTCAATGACACCAAGCTGGACGCTGTGCTGGAGGAGTTCAAGCGAGGTAAAAGAGAGCCCCTCGGAGCTCGTGCTTTGTATGCAGAAGGTTCCAGGTTATCCAGCTTAAGAATCTGGCCTAGGAAAGACCTCTGCCTGGCGCTCTGGAGAGCCACTGCTAGTAGATTAAGCAATTGGGTTTTCAGACTGTGTCCTGTGATGCCACAGAGTTTTCTTAGAACGTTTTCCAGGGTTCCTCAACTAGATGACCAGTAATGGCAAACAAGCTTCCCTTGAAGATAGCTTGCCCATCACTGCTGATCTTCCCCTGCAACCCACGGAGGGTGCTTAGTGTTCTAGGGGGCACACTCCATTGCCACGGAGCAATAGTGAGGCTCAACAATGCCCTGCATAACCAACGCTCTGCATGGACTGAGTGTGTGCCTCAGAATCCTCTACAGCAATCTGGGGTTCCATAGCAGATACTTGGGGGTTCTTTGGCAGACACATCAATACGGAGAAGGTTTCCTGATGGTAGAAAGTTTGAAGACAATACTAGGCAACACGAATCGGTGGTCTGGCGCTGTTTGAGGCAGCTTCCCTGGCCGAATGGTGTTTGGAGGGTTGTATTGGCCTCCCTGCAGGAATACTGGCATCTCTCTGGCCCATGTTGTGGGTGACTTTCCTTTTGAGTGAGGAGCATAGCTCAGTGGGAGAGCACATGCTTTACATGCAGGAGGTCCCAGGTCCAATCCATAGCATCACCAGTTGAAAAAAGATCAGGTATCAGATGACGGGGAAAGCCACTCTATGCCGGAGACCCTGGAGAGCAGCTGCCGCCAGTCAGGGTAAGCAGTACTGGGCTAGCTGTACAAATGATCAGGCCTGTTTCAAGGCAGATTCTTAGACAAATGGATTCTGATCTTGGCACTTTGGAGAGGCCTAGTTTCTCCCTTTATGAGCCTCATCATTGTGGCTGTGTTAGTCCTGCAGAACAAGAGTTGAGTAAAATAATAACTTTTATTGGGCCAGCTAATTACCTAAGAGTGCTGCCAGCTTTTGAACCCCATAAGCTTGTCACATGTTCGTTATCACTTTGAACGTGTACATCATAAAGAGCTTATAGGGTCTCACCACTTGCAGCACCGTTCAGAGAGCTAAGCAGTGCAGCAAGAGCTGTGCTTAGTGTCTCGGGGTTGCTTCCAAAGTGGATGTTTTCCTGTGTGGAAGGCAGTTCCATGCAAGCTGTGTAAATTGGCATATGTGATCTTTGTATGTAGGGCTTTTGGACAGGCTACATATACATATTCCATATTGCCATGTTCTGGCAAGTTGCAGCCAATCACAGCTTCCCCTCAGCCTGCAGTTATCTCTGTTACCCAAGGTGTCTGTCTTGCATTCATCCCTTGCTTTCCTCCTTCTCCTCTTTTCCCTCCCACAATAGAAATTTGGATTGTAAACACCTTGGGGCGGGGACCTTCCTTCTTTGCTTATGTTACTCTAATATACCAACTACATGGATGCTTCTGTAGTGGTGGCTTTCAAACTGTCAGAGAGTCCTTTCTGCATTTCTTCTTCTGCCAAGGAGCCCCAGCACATCTGCTGTGGAAACTGAGTGTTGCCTGAAATTCCAGGACGTTTTCTAAGGCACACACAGTTCATGGCCAGGCCTGTTAGACCTCAGTGTTGCTCTATATCAGGAGTGGGCAACGTGGTGCTTCAGATGTTTTGGCTTACAAGCTCTCATAATCCCTCAGCATTGACAATGCTGGTTAGTTCTGGTGGGAATTGTAGGCCAAAACATCTGGAGGGCTGCAAGTTGCCCACACCTGCTTTATATATGAATAGAGGTTGCTGTTGGTTCCTGTTATTGTTCTTCATGGACAGTAAGAGTACCGTAGGGCAATGTTCCCCACCCTGGTGCACTCCAGATGCATTGGACTACAACTCTCATCATCCACAGCCAGCATGGCCAATGAGAATTGTGGCCCAGCAGATCTGGAGGGCACCAGGTTCTGGAAGGCCACCTCAGAGGATGCCCAGACATTCCCCCTAGCTGAACATTACCAGTTTTCCCTTAAAGCGGTGGGTAGCATGTCTTCCAGGAATTAATGTCTGCCAGTACTGATCTTTGCATTTGTTCTGAGGAATTCGGAGGTTCCCTCAAATACTATTTGATATATACATTATCCTAGCAAGTAAGTCCAGAAAAATTACTATTCCTCTCACCGTCATAGGTCTCTTTAGTTATTTGTAGCACATTTACTGCCTAAAAAAGAACCAGCTTTCTTGCAGTTAAGAAACTTTTTCCCTGTCTGGTCACCTGGAAGCAGTCATTCCTCACCACAGGTGACCAGATAAGTGGCTGTTTATAAGCCTGATATACATAATAATGCCTCCAGCAAACTCAGCCTTATGCATGCTGCAATTAAATGTGTACAAACAAACCTGCCGGCAGTACTTCCCTTTGTGTGTAAACACAGATGCTTGGTACAGAGCAGGGCAGATTCTTTTGTTTAAGAGACTTGAACTCTTAAACTGCCATTGACCTTATGTAATATCTGTAGTGTGTGTTTGCCCACACATGACTGTGTGTGGGTTCTCACTGATGTAAACTCATGCATGACTGGATCATATCAGTCTAGACTCTTGGTCAGGGATCACAGAATGGAATGCTTTTCCATACCAAAAATAAAAATCCCTTTCACGTAGATTGTAGAAAATCCGGGGGGGGGGGGGGGCAGGTTGAACCCCTTTGTCCTGATGTGCAGATTTTCCATATGAAGGCAGTGCTTCTTTGTATGGAGAAGCAATCCATCATGTGAGCCCCTGCCTGCAGTCTGAAGTGGTAGAGCCCAGACCCAGTTTCCCACCTCCGAGAGAGCAAGGCCTGTGTTGCACGGCATGGAAGCAACTTACTCCATTTCCATGGTGAGTCTACAGTGACTCTTCATCAGCCCATGTAGAATGCAGAGGAGGTGCAGAAATTCTGGACATGTAAGAACAAAAAGGGGCTGTGGCACCATTTGGTTTTTATTTTTTTCTCAGGTTAGTGCCTCTGGAAGCTCATGCTACAGTAAGGCAGCGTTCCTAGGCCCACCTTCCCATGGCTGACAGTAAGACCCATTGAACTAAGTAGGACTTACTTCTGAGTAACTACATAGGGGATTGCTCTGTTCAACAGTGAAGTACTGTGTCTCTTAGGCAGGACTCTGTTGCAATTCAGTGGGAGTCCAGGAAAGCATAGAATGTGATATTAGGTGGAGAAGCTGGCTTTGTTTTCATGCTTGAGGGGAAGTTTCCAGCCCTCTTTGTCTTTTCTTTTAGCATGTTTGTTTATTTTAAAGATTTATACCTTGCATTTCAATCAAGTGATAGCCGAGGCATTACATTTCAATAATACAAAAACTACCCAGCAGCTCTTGTTCCTCTAGCTTTTGGCAGAGGCCAAAGTGTCCTCCCTTTCCTTGCTTGAATCCCCAGTCCCAGGGCAACTGGCAGTTGGGAGCTGAGTTCTTCCTGGCAAGGATGCTGCTTGTTCCTTTGCTGATGTCTGGGGCCAGGCTGGTCTTCTCTGGGTATGAGGAAAGGCTTGAAAAATGTATGTGTGTAGAGCTTGCTGAAATCTCAGGGCTTGTGAAATGAGATGTCCAGTGCTCAGAGGCAGGTCTACAGCGCTCTGCAGAGTTCCATAACTAGCAAAAGCAGAATTCGGGCACAATCCTATACTGGCCAGGGCATGCTGGGAGTTATAGGCCTTTTTTCTGTCTAAACTTGCACAGGATTGCATCTTAAATGATGTACCAGACCAACAATGATGGAATAAATTAGGGGTGGGAAGAAGGTAGATTGGGATCTATTTGTAGATTTCTGGGTGATTTGCAGTACATCAGCAACGCAAGGATGTCAGGCTCCCAATAGTTGTAACAATAGACACTAGCATTGTAAGTTTGAAAAACCTGCCTACCATGACTGGCCTTGTGTTCGTTGCTTATCTCTTAGTCTAGCCCTCACCTGTAAAATATTGGCTATCCAATGGTTGCTTTTGACTAAGTCCTTCTGCAATTCTTCCAGCCAGTCTTGGAGTTTTGTGTTAGATTCCCTCATCTGTGGTAACTTAGATGAAGATTTGCTCTTATATATGTAAACCATCCCAATATGCGGTTTATGGGGTACACAGCATTAGGTAATTCCCTGCTCCCAGCTTGGCCATTTTGCATCTGGATCCATCCCCAGCCACTATTCTGCACCTGGCTCCAGTTGGTGCACCTAGGGGTTCTAATAAAAAACAGTAGATCTCATCAGATCTGCCTGCTGCCCACTTCTGGACTAAATCATGCAAAATAAGAGGTTAAAATTTGCCCAGTTTTCATAGTTACGGGCCTTAGAACTCTGCTTTTCTTAGCACAGTATTTAGGTTGCATAATTACATAATTGTAATAGTTGTAGCATGGAATACATACCAGCCCTGCTCGTGGGGAAGGATTGGTAGCGGAACAGGAATGCGGGGCTGGTGGTTGTGGGTACCACAGCTGGTGGTTGTGGGTACCACCCATATAGACACTGGAACCATTTGCAGATATTGCCTGCACATCTTCAGATGTACTTTTGCAGTTCATGAGGACTAGTCAATTGTATGTGTCTCTTTTTTTCCCCCTTCTAACCAAAAGCTGATACCATTAAGAAACCTAGTCTGAACCTGGAAGATGTCAACAATTATAGGCTGGTGGCTAATATTCCCTTCCTGGACAAGGTGCTCAAGAGAGATGTGGCTGGCCAACTCCAGTCACTCTTGGATGAAACTACTGAAATGCCTTGTATATGGGGCTACCTTTAAAAATGGTCTAAAATAGGGCTGCAAGATGATTAACTTGGACTGTGAAGTTCAGTCATATTATGCCACTGCTTTATTAGCTGCATTGCTTACCTGTTGGTTTCCAGGCCCAGTACACAGTCCTGGTTTTAACCTTTAAAAGCCTTAGAAGGGCTTGGGACCAAGTTATTTGAAAGATTACCTTCTTCTGTATATCCTTACCTGAATCTCAAGATCCTCTTTGAAGGCCCTGCCCCATATATCCCCACCAAACCAGGAGAGGCAGGAGGTTCTCAGTAGCGGCACTCTGACTGTGGAATCGTCTCCCCAAAGAGACTAGTCTGGTGCCGTCTTTACGGTCTATTCAGCACCAGAGGAATACCTTTTTTTTTTTTAATTCACCCAGACCTTTTAAACGACCAACATTTTAAACAAACAGAATCTGGGCTCTCGCTGTGTCAGCTGCGTGTTGTTTTGTAAATGGAGCTTTTAGTTTGTGAGCCGAGATTTTTTTAATACTGCATTTTGTTTTGGTTGTTTTTTTAAATGATTATGTATTTTACTAATTTTCTATGCCACCCAGGGAACGTATGTTTCAATCTAGTAGTAGTAATATTACCAGCATCAAGAATCCAGATTTTTGTGAAATATTCTGCCCCTGCAGAATCCCCAAAGGCCTTGCCTCTAAACTGTCCTGAGCCTGGTGAGATTTGTTTCTCTCCAACCCCTCCTGTGCTTTCAGACACTGCCCTCCCCCAAATACCCCCCATTGTATATTTGGAGACCCTTTCCTGCCTTTCCCTGTGGAAACTGGTGTGATATAATTGGGTTTTGTGTAGCTTTACGGGAACACACTCGGTGTCTTCCCAACAATAATAAAGCCAGCAGGTGCCCTGGCTGAGGAGAGGAGGGTGACACCTTTGGTTTTAGTCACAAGGGATTATGCAAAATAGTCTCAGGATGTCAAACTTTCTCCCTTCTTGCTGCTGTCGCTTTCTTCAAGGAAGCCAGCAAGCACCCAAGGAAAGCATCACTCAGGCAGCTATTTAACCCACCCAACTTCCTTGTCCTATAGACCAAGGGTGGGGAACTGTTTTCAGCCCAAGAGCAGAACTGAAAAATGGGAAAGGTCTTGAGTTGTGGAGGGACATTCCATTTGTGGGTGGGGCCAAAGGCAAAGTGGGTGGGACCAAACAGGATTATTGCACAGCTCAGAATCTTTGCAAAAGCTCGATTCTTTGTTCGTAGGGTACTGAAAACCTTTAAATACTCCCGTATCTCCAATCAGCGAGCAGAGATAACAGGAAAAGAAGCTTGCGGTGCATGGGGAAGCCTGAGGGATTTGTGTATCCAACAGGCCAAGGTTCCCCATCCCGTTTGCAGACTTTCTCCAGCTCTCTGGAGCATCTCTGGTCCACTGAGGTTGGGATAAATGCTAGCAAGGGGAAAGGGTGTGTTTTGGATTATGGTGTCTGGTCTTTGAACACGGACCTACCTGGGGCAAGTGTAGAGATGTGAAGGCCTGGGGAAAAAACGGAGAAATTCGGAAAAATAATATTTTTTTCTGTTTTTTTTTTCCTGAGGTGCATTTTTGTTTTTTTCCCAAAAAATTGGAACAGCTTTGGATTATGATATATTTTCTTTTGGAATTTAAGACAAAGTATTGATAGTGTTCCCCAGCCTTTACTCCCCCCAAAACGATTTCTAAAAGCTATGTAGTAAGAACACTTTTATAGAAAAACTAGAGATGTAAAATGTCTGGAATTAATGAAGCCATGGAGAAAAAAAAAATTAAATCCTCTCTGTGAGATTCCCAGCATAGTTATTTCTTTCATTCCGTATTAAAATTATTGGTCTAAAGTATATTTTGCTGGTAATATTTATGCTCAGTTTCCCAACATGTGAGTAGAGTCACCATTGTGCATTCCTGACAGTAAATGTGCATTCTTGACAGTTTGGGCTTTGTTTTGTGGAGTCCTGTGGAGTCCTTTGTTCCTGATGCTGTAGCAGTCATTTAGGGAGCAATCGTATAGGGATAAGCGGCCGCCTCCACCTATCCAATGCAGGGTGGGCGGAGCACAGAGGGAATCCTCTCCCCCAAGCTCCAGCTGCCCTGTGATCGTGGCTGGATGGCCAATTTCAGCTGTCTCACCGAGAGACTTCGAAGTGGGGTCGGGGGGAAGGCTGGACGACACATAGGAAGTGTTGTACCAGCACTTCCGCATTTCCTGCCCCCGGGAATGCCTCCGTTTGCCCTGCTTTGTGCTGCTTATCCAACTGTGGAGCCCAGGGACAATCCACGTCGCCTACAAGGTGGCAGGGGAAGGGGCAGGGAGGCAATTTTCTGGGAACCAAACAATTGTTTGGCTGTCTAAGCGCTCTCTAGCAGCCATAGGGTTGCACCTGTTATGTAGTTCTAATCTATTCCGACAATCACCACAAATTTATTAACTGAATCATAGAATAGTAGGGTTGGAAGGTGCCTATAGGACCACAGAGTCCAACCCCCAACTGAGTTTACTTTTAAAAGTTTTAAAATATAACAATAATTTTGTGAGCAAACTAAGTCATACATCAAATAACTTTAGGCACAGAAAGGCTGCTTTGTGTTCCTATGGCAGCCTTCCCCAACATTGTGCCCTCCAGATGTTTTGGACTACAGTGCCCAGCATTCCTGACCATTGGCCAGGTTGGGGAAGGCTGTCTAAAAGCAACAAAAGTGACTTCAGTCTGTAAAGAGCGCTAAAAAAAGAAGTATTTCTTATTTTTCGATTTCCCCCCAAATGTCCAAATTTTTTCCGAAAACAAAATGGAAAAATGTTTTTTTTCCATGCCTTCAAAATTTCCAGAGATTTTACATCTCTAGGCAAGTGCTCCAGGTGTGCATGTTGCTGTAGTTGAGCCATTGGTTCCAACTGCGGCCTAGTTGCTTTTGTAAAGTTTTGGGGAATATTCTTTAGCAACACTTAACACTGAAAAGCGTTCTCAGTTATTCTTACCTATCCAGTCTCAATTATCCTTGAAACCAAAGCACGCTCTAGGCGTCAGGGGCCCCTACCTGGCGAGTTCACTGCTATTGGCAGCAGGTGTTTGTGAGCCTCCTCAGCAAGCTTTCTTCTGCCATTTTGACAGTCCCACAGTGAGCTGACATAAGAGTCCCTCCACGACAGCCTTCCCCAATGGCCCTGCTGGCTGGGAATGGTGGGTGTTGCAGTCCAACATGTCTGGAGGGCACCAGGTTGGGGAAAGCTACTCCACGGCATTGTGAGAACAGCAAAATGATGGCTGCCCAACTACCCAGACATGGGCAGATGGGTGGGCATGAGGGCCGTGTCCTGGGCAGATGTCAGCACTACCTACCAAAGTCCTACCAAGGTATTGTTCCCCTGGCAGCTGCATGGGGGTTTTCGGTACTGCCTATTGATACTGCAGGAACTTGTGGAGCTCAATGAGCTTTCATTGGCTCCCTGCCCCCTAGACTTCATTCTGTCTTCCGCTAACTGGCCTGACTCGGCCTACAGCGAGTCGGACCAGCTAATGGATTTTTGATGTTTTTCAGTTTGCGCAAATATGGCTGCAGTGCACACAAATGCAAGCCGAGTCAGGCATGCCATGGGACTCCTCAAGCCCCCAAAGGGCCAGATTTCCCAGTGATGGACATCCCTAGTGCTGCCATCAGTCTTGCAGAAGGAGACCAGCTTTCTGCCTCTGTATATGGAAGTTCCATTTAGCTGTCATGCCTAATGTCTGTTGGTGGGCTTAACGTTCCCTCCTTCTTTGTGCTTGCCAAGGGACAGTTGCTACCCCATTGTCGCTTACCACATGCCTCCTTGCTGGAATGCACCCAGTAGTTCCTGCAAGCACTTGAACACTGGGTTAGAAGGAAGTGCCCAAACTGAAGAAGTGGATTCAGATTAGGAAGTAGATCTGCCCAGGTTTTTTATTTAAAGTATTTTTTACCCATGCACTTTTCTGCCAAAAAAGGCTGAGTAATGGAATTGGTAAAACAAGACAGGCCCTGGCTACAGGCTTACAGTCTAAAAAGACACGTCACACAAGGAAAAAGAGATGGGGAGGGAAGAGGGGGGAAATTAAGTACGCTTTCTGCAGGGCTGGTAGAATTGCCCCACTTCCCCTTAGTACAGCCTGTTGGAATGGCTGCTGGTGGTGACAGTTGAGGGAGGAAGAGCCTTTATGGGGGTGGTCTTTCAGCAGGGTTGATGGAATTGCCCCACAATTGATTGCATAATTTATTCCACATGGAATTTGCGCCCCTTCACACACAGTACCAGTGCAGATACCACTCACATACACCATTTGCATACATACACTCTCAACCATACGTATAAACACCCAAAACTTGAAAGTGCTGTCTATTACCTTCCCCACTGAATCCATTCCCATGGAAAATACTGACAAAAGCTTGAGAGGTAATAAACGTGGGTCTAAAGAGGGTGGACTTGGCTGCCTACCTGGCAGAGAAGGCCTAGAGAATATACAGCCTCCCTGGTTTTCCCTTCTCCTATCTGGAACAATTAGATAACACCTAAAATGATTAGGGGTATTTATTAATAATAGTAATTAATAATAAAATATTTGCAGGTAGTTTCGCCTGCCTTGCCGTGCCCAAAAATAAACTTCTGCTTTGGTGGAGGACCTTCCTTGTAGGCCCCTTCCAACCCTACTATTCTATGATTCCCCTCCCGCGAGGTTTCTTTCTCTCTTCTCCCCCTGCCACCTCCACCCCTCCTGAAAAACTTGGCAGGAATAGCTGGTGGCACCTGTGACCCTGCATAGTTGTGGGAATCTGGCTGCCTTGGTGAGGCGTGAAGCAACCAAGGTCACCGGCTGCTTTTGTCACCCCTGCCAGTTTCCTCCAGGGGCCTTGGGTCATTTCGCTCCGGGAGAATCATAGTCTCCGAAGAAGCTTAGTCTTTCTTTCATCCCTTGCCCCCAACTCTCCAGGTTTAATTTTCCTTGCTCGTAACTGAAGGGCTGTTCCCCGCACCCCCTTCCCCTTGCACGTGACAGGAATAAACAGTCTTGCTCCCATGAACACTAGCAGCCAAAATAGCAGAGCATTTGGGGGAAAGGCGGCTTCTCTCCTTCTGTTGCCACCTTTTGGTGCTTCTGCAGCCAGCGGAATGGGTCGTGTTTGTTTATTTGACGTATGGCCCTGCCTTTCCATCAAAAACATGACAGTCAAGGCAGCTTACAGAAACAATCTGAAATAGATTAAGGCTGTAAAACACATTAAAATGCAATAAAAAATAACAATTACACAATAAAAACAGCACCAAACCCAAAGACCCCCTTAAAGTCCAAAGGCCGTCTTGAATGACGTGGCCTTTGCCTGCTGTCAGAAGGTTAGCAGAGAGGGAGCAAACTTAGTTTCCCTTGGGAGCGAGCTCCACAGGCTGGGAGCAGCCACCAAAAAGGCCCTCTGCTGTGTTGCCGCTGAATGTGCCTCTGAAGGTGGCAGTCTTGGAAGAAGGGTCTCTCCAGAAGATCTTAAGGATCAGGCAGTCTTGTATGGGAGAAGGCAGTCTTTCAGCTAGCCTTGTCCCAAGCCATGTGGAGCTTTATAGGTCATAGCCAGCACTTTCAAGTCTCCCCAGAAACAGACCAGTAGCCAGCGATGCTGCTATAGCAAGGGAGTCATGTGCTCCCTGTCTTGTGGGTGCCAGCATAATGTTTAGTGTTAGGAAACTCTAAAACGACCTGGTGCTCTCCAGATGTTTTAGACTTCTACTTCCATTAGCTGCAGCCAGCATGATCAAAGGTCAGGAATGCTGGGAATTGTATTCTGAAACAACTGAAAGCACCAGGTTGGGGAAGGCTACAGAGTGTGCGCCTGATCTGGCCCTGGTTGTGCCCAAACAAGGCACAAGCATGCCACTTACTTTGGGAACATGTGGATGGTGATGCACCCTTGCACGCACATCATAATGTGCATCTGTTTCAAAGCAATGCCATGTGCGTAGACTGCATTCCTCAGTTGGATGCACATTCCGATGCACATGAGAATGTATGGCATAATTTATGGCTGCAGATCCCAGTCCATGAAGGCCTGCTTACACACACTGATCGTTGTAGCTGGATTGGGTGGGGCGGGGGGCTATGTCAAAACACATCCTTCATATTTAAACAGTTTTTCCTGTAATCTTAAGCCTATCTTAAGGAGCGCCTCCAGCAACACCAGACAGGCCGCTTAACAAGATCAGCCTCGGATGGCCTTCCCTCTGTCCCATCAGCCAGGACAGCTAGACTGGTGGGGACGAGGGAGAGGGCCTTTTCTGTGGTGGCCCCCACTCTGTGGAACTCCCTCCCTAGGGAACTCCATCATGCCCCCTCTTTAATGAGCTTCCATCGTGCATTAAAAACATGGTTGTTGAGGCAGGCATTTTGGGGTGGGTTAGGGTATTTTAAAAAAAAAATTATTGTAGAATTTTATTGTTTTAAATTGTTTTATGGTGTGTTGTACATCGCCCAGAGTGGCTGGGTGACCAGCCAGATGGGCGATTAATAAATTTAATAATAAATAAATAAATAATCCTATATACCAGCTTCCCCCAACCTGGTGCCCTCCAGATGTTTTAGTCTACAACTCCCAACATCCTCAGCCAGCATGGCCTTTCCCACATCTGGAGGGCACCAAGTTGGGAAAGGCTGCTATGCACACTTACCCCATAGGAAGCACCACTTAATGTAGCCAGGTTTCCTTCCAAATAAACATGCATAGGATCACGCTGTAAGGCTGCAGTCCTAAGCACACTTACTTGGGAGTAAGCCCCATTGAACTCAGTGGAACATACATTTGAGTAAACGCGCATAGGATTGCGCTGTGTAGGTGGGCCAAAGGCATGGTCTGAAGGCGCACTCTGCTGCTGTGATCCTGTTGCTTGAAGCTAAGCAGGTCTGAATCCTGCCAGTGCCTGGATGGGAAGCTGCGAGCTAGTGTGGTGTAGTGGTTAGACTGGGGCTCTGGAGACCCGAGTTCTAGTCCCCAGTTGGCCATGAGGCTCACTGCATGACTTTGGGCCAGTCATTGACTCTTAGCCTAACCTACCCACAGGGTTGTTGTGAGGATAAAAGGGAGAGGAGGGGGACCACGTAAGCTGCCTTGGGTTCCTTGCACGAGGAAAAAAACATTGGGTATAAATGTAATAAATAAACATATGCTACCTTTAAGTTCCTTGGGAGAACAGCAGGATATCAGTGTAATGAATATGTATCTTAGAAAAAGTTAATGTTCTGCACTCAGGCAATGCCCCAGAAAGCAGGAATCTGTATAAATTATCCAAACAATCTGAATTTGCATGATGTTTCTTACAGTTCATAGTTTAGTCTGCTAGTCCTAGGGAGGGTGCAGACTACAGAAGCAACCCTTATTCAAGAATCTCTCTGGTTTCTAGATGGCCTTGTAGGTCCCCTCCAACCCTACTATTCTATGATTCTAGGACCTCAGCAGCTGTTGCCCACACACTATCAAGCATCTTTTCACCACCATGAGGACTAGAAACATGGTCTTCTCTTCTCCTTTCGCATGTAAACAAGCATTGTACTAAGTCAAGAGACGGTTCCATTTACCCTGGTATTGCCTGGTCCAAGGGTGGGAAAACATGTGGATTGCAACTCCCATCACCCTTAGCCAGCATAGCCATTACTGAGGGATGATGGGAGTTGCAGTCCATCAGCATCTGGAGGTGCATGTTCCCCACGTCTGGCCTAGTCTGACTGACAGCAGCTCTCAGGCCTGAGAGATGCCAGGCAGCCTTCCCCACTTTGGTGCCTTCCAGATGTTTTGGGTGACAATTCCGGCACTCTTGACCACTGGCCATGCTGGGTGGGGCGGATGGGAGTTGAAAGCTCTGGCAGGGGTTGCCCTGGGTCTTCCTGCTTGCAAAGTGTGTATTCTGCCACTGAGCTATAGCACAGCTGGCTGGGGGATCATGGGAGTTACGGTGCAACACATCTGGAGGTTTTCAGTTCACAAGATAAAATACAGCATAAATATACAAAATTTAAAAACAATTTAAACAGCTAAACACAATTTCAGTAGAATACTAAACCTGTTCAAACAGCTGGCATAAATGCCCCATCATATACCATTAAATGCCTGGGAGCAGAGGACAGTCTGGACCTGGTGCCAAAAAGATGACAGTGTTGGTTCCAGGCGGGCCTCAGTGGGGAGATCATTCTGCAATCGGGGGCCCACCACTGAAAAGGCCCTCGCCCTTGTTGCCACCTTCCAAGCTTCCCTTAGTGGTGGCACACAGAGGAAGCCCTCAGATGTTGACCGTAGCATCCGGGTAGGTTCAGGTTGGGAGAGGCGCTCGGTCACGTATTGCGGTCCTGAGCTGTGTAACACTTTATGGGTTAAGACCAGCACCTTGAGTCAGGCTCAGAAACATACAGGCAGCCAATCCAAGTGGGCCAGAACTGGTGTTCTATGCTCAGACCTTCTGGTCCCCATTATTAATCTGGCTTCTATTGCATAGCTCCCATTCACTTCAATGGGGTCTGTGCCAGAGAACTTCCCAGGGGTTGTACCTCAGATTACTGAGTCAGAGGGGCGCCCTTCGAGTTTTCTTCGTCAGGCACCGAGGTCTCTCAGGCCGACCATGTCCGGTTAATCTTCACTGCTGCAACTGTGCTCTCTTGGGCTTGTTCCACCACCTCGCAGGGACTTCTGGAGGAAGATTGGGTTCCCTCCCTCCTTTTCCTTTGTCCCGTCCTCAAAATGAGGCCAGAGGTACATGTCGTACAACTCGCAGGTGGCGTCATGAGCCTTTACGAAGCCCAGAGTGCAAAAGAACAAAACAGCCTCCTGCTTGTGTTTGAAAGGGCTCTGGTCCTGCTGAGTGGCACTCAGCCAGGGTGAGCACATGGGGCAAATTCCAGGGAGCTGGGCGTGGTCTGAAAACCTTGAGAAATACAGAGAGTGCAAGGGGAGCTCTGAGCTGCTTGGAGCATTCACAGGAATGACCCCACAGGAGATTCTGAGAGCGGGTAAGGAACATTCTTTTCTTTGAGGCGCACGGCTGAACCCAGCTATCCTTGGGAGCCTAATCCACGTACGGACAGACAGCCCCCAGAAAGCAGCCTAGGATCTAAACCTGCCTGTAGACCGCATCGTCTCCTAATCTGTTGTCAGGGCAATTGGCTGCGGCTAGAGGATATCACCAGGTGGGATCAGGTCAATGTTGTTTTGTTTGTGTTTATTTTTAAGATGTGTACCTGCACCTTTCTGCACATTAGCCTCCAAGGCGGCTTGCCAACAAAATCATAAAAATCTTAATTGGAGAGAGGAAAAAACAATTCATGAAAGCAAAGTCATACAGCTAAGAATCCGCTAAGAATCAACCTGGAGACGAATAGCGCTGATGTGACAGCAAGACACCCAGAAGATTGGGATGACAGACTATTGAAAAGCTTAGATTAAAGACTGCTAAAAGTTTACACCTGGGGGCCTGAAAGACCATAAAAAGGGGGCAAGGAAATATATCTGCACTGGAGTACTCCCCAGTTGGGGCACCACTACAGAGAAGACCATGATGCTAGTAACTACCCAGCTGACCTCCCAAGATGGCAGCACCTGGAGCAGAGCCTCATTGACAATCTCTGTAGAGTTCTGTGCCCCATAACCAGAAACCCATAGATCCTACTATTGGAACGCTTGGCACAAATGTGCCTAAATCGACCATTTCTATGGTGAACGAAGCCCGCCTTACTGTCAGGCGCTGAGTACTAGGAGGGTCAGATATGAGACACTGGTGAAGCTGGAGGCAGAGGAGATGGGCAGGGATAGAGGCTGTTGCCTGGGCAGAAATCCAGCCTGCAGTTCTTACGGTCACAGGAAAAAATGTGGCTAGGTTGGCTTGGGAAACCTGCTAGGAGACAGGAGCAAAAAGCAGCAATGGGCTTAAGGAGAACCATGCTGGATCAGACCAAAAGTCCACCTAGATAGCCTTCCCCAGCTTAGCACCCTCCAGATGTGTTGGACTACAACTTCCAGAATCCCCCAGCCAGCTATGCTGGCTAGGGGTTTCTGGGAGTTGTAGTGCAACACATCTGGAGGCCATTAGATTTGAGAAGGCTGATCTAGTGACCAGATGGGTTGTTGTTTCCAACACCTCATTTTCAGAGATCCGTGGCCTCTCAACTTGGAGTTTCTATTTAGCTGGCAGAGCTAAGCCCCATGGCTAGGCTCTATTCTATGAATTTGTCAAAAGTGGTCATAAGCTGGCGGCCCTTGCCACATTTTGTGGTAGTAAATGCAGTAAATTAATTATGGGTTGTGTGAAAGAAGTTTAGGGAGCTGGTGGAGGTGTTGTCCAGATGAAACGGAGGGAAAAAGAGTCTTAATAGCTCCTCTGGGTGAAGTTGCCCACGTCTGATGGAGTGCTGCAGGCCTTGGAGCTTTATAGACAGTAGAGGTACAGGATTGGCTCTCTGGGATCACCTGACTCCCAGGATCAGGAGGATTCTGGTCCATCATATCTGCATCCTAGCTTGAAAAGCCTTCACTTCCCTCCTTTGGCCTCAGTTGCAGCGAGTCAATCCTTCACCCGCAAGGTTCCTAATTTAGGACCCCTGCGGCCTAATATCTACTCATTTAGATCAGTAACCCACTTTATCGATAGCTGGGATTGTTTAGTTTGGAGAAGAAGAGAGAAAGGTGGAGACATGATAGAGGTGTACAGAATTATTCATGGTGTGGAGAAAGTGGATAGGGCGACATTTTCTTCCCCCTCTCATAATAACCAGAACCCAATGGGATCATCCCATGAAGCTGACTGGTGGGAGATTCAGGACAGATCAAAGGAAGGACTCTTCGCACAACGCATAATTTAACTATGGCATTCTCTACCACAAGATGTTAGCGATGGCCACCACTTTGGGTGGCTTTAAAAGGGGGTTGGACAAATTCCTGGAGGTGAAAGCTATCAATGGCTACTAGCCCTGATGGCTCTATGCTACCTCCGCTACCAGAGGCAGTGAGCCTAGGTACACCAGTTGCTCGGGAATGTGGGCAGGAGGGTGCTGTTGCACTCGTGCCCTGCTTGTGGGTTTCCCGTGGGCAGCTGGTTGGCCACTGTGTGGACAGTATGCTGGACTAGATGGACCCTTGCTCTGATCCAGCAGGGCTCTTCTTAAGTTTTTATGTTCTTTTCTCAAGAGTCTAGAGCAGGGCCACACCTAGAGGGTAGAAACCTGGAGTATTTAATTTTATTTTACTTTAGGAAGTTGGAATTTCAGGATATACCTGGGAGCATTTGGGGGCATGTGACAAAATCTCACAAGCCAGAGGAGCTTCTGGATAAGAGTTTAGACCTCAGTGTCCTGCATAGCATCTCCCCTCCCCCCAAAAACAGTTCTGATCATGTAGACTGTGTTGGACTACACCTCCCATTAACCACACCCCCAGTCAACATGGGAATGATGGAAGTTGTAGCCCAGTGCATCTGGAGGATGCCAGGTTGGGGAAGATGATACGAAGTGTAAAATAAATACGCATGGTCTACCCAGATCTGCCGCCAAGTCCGCCAGATTGTGTGTACCTTTTCTGATGCACTTCTTCTTCTTAGGGTGCCATCTCATATCGGAGGTTAGCTGTCATTACAGCTCTTTTCGTATTTGATGCTGCTGCTCCGAATAATTGTATAGAAAGACAGCGAAACCATTCCCTCAAATTCTTTAACCATGATGTTCGTCTTCTTCCCGCTGATCTTTTTCCTCCAATTTTCCCTTGCATAATAAGTTGGCACTGGAAGCCTGTCCCAAACACGTGTTTTTCACAGCTAGAGATGGGAATATTTTGCTCAAGACTCTTAACCGCCACCTCTGCCTGCCTTTATCTCTTGGATGGGGAGACGGAGAGGTCCATTCTCTGCCTGCATTGTTCTTTACCAAGCCCTGGGCGTTCCCTTCCCTTCTTCTCAGGTAAATCCCACATGGCCATTGTTCAGAAGGTAAACAACGAAGGTGAAGGTGACCCTTTCTATGAAGTCATGGGCTTGGTGACACTGGAAGATGTAATCGAGGAGATCATAAAATCGGAAATCATGGATGAGTCGGATGACTACAGTAAGTGGTTTCCGTGCAGGTATGGCCTGTTTGGGTCTTAATTTTCTTCTGGTCCTGTTTTTCTTTTGTTTAGCCAAGATGTCCTAAAAACATCCTTTCCTCTACATGGACTGGCCTAGTAGAATTATCTTTTTATAAGTACCCAGTTAATTTACTTCACACACCATTCCCCTACCATCTTTTGTAACCTACACTTGCCGATAATTTAAAAGACAAACAATGCTTTGCAGTGGACTTCAGAGGTGTTCAATTAACTCTAAAGCACTTGGGATGAAGCCACAGAGCCCTGAGTGTATTGAGTCACCTTTTTCCATTGCATTGTTAAAGAGGATAAGCTGCTTTTCAGGTTTTCTCAGCAAAGGGATTTGGGTGCTTTGCAATCCATGCCTGGTGGATAGACCCACTTAATTGCTCGTAACAAGAGTCACATATTGACCTGGTTCACACATGACACTAACCTATGGTTTATTTAACCCTTGGGTTGTTGAATTCTTGGTTGTTGTGATGTTTGAATTCAGCCACACTAGGACACCATGGTTTGTTAACCACAAACAAACCAGAAAGAGAACCCATGATTTGTTGTTGGGTTGGGAACTCTGGGTTATTTAAACCATGGGTGGTCATTACATCTGAACCCAGAACTGTGGGTTGTTCATAGGCTATAGAGGCAGCAAGCAAGAGCAGTAAAAAATCCTAGCCGCTCTACGTGCCAGTACTACAGCGCCACATGGCTGGCTGGGGAATGCTGGGAGTTGTAGGACTTTTTTTCTATCTAAACATACATAGGATTGTGCCCTTAAAGGTTAAAACCAACACTTCGAATTGAGCCCAGAAAACGGTGGGCAACCAGTGCAGATCTTTCAATATTGGAGTGATGTATTTGATCATGATACCATGTACCAGCTGGCAGCCTTGCTGCCACATTTTGCACCAATTGGAGCTTCTGGACACTCTTCAAGGGTAGTCCCATGTAGAGCGCATTGCAATGGTCTAAGCGTGAGATAACCAAGGCATCGATAACTGTTACCAGAACTCAGGCCTGGCCTACAAGTACAGGAGAATGTGGTGGCAAAATGGATGGCATCAGGTCAGGTTGCAAGTGGGGGATTACAGCTCCCGATGCTCATCTAGATTAAAAAGAAAACATCCTTGCAGTTAGAAAGCTAGCACTAGAAAAGGTTCTATTGCAGGCCTTTTCCAGTTGTGTTTGTTTTCTATTTGAAAGGAGCTTTTATTGTAGGAGAGTGTGAAAAAGAAAAGTGATCACCCACATGCCCCCTGAAGTGGTACATTCCACCCTAGCACCTCATTTTGCTGCATGTGTAGGGTAGGCCTTGGTCCTCAGGGAAGGGGGTTCTGCAAATGGTTGGGGAAGAAAGGGGATGGAAGCCGTCCCTCGTGCCTGGGATCCGCAGCTCAGAACTTTGGACAGTGGGCAGCTGCCATTGCGAGCGTTGTACCCAGGGCTGGGGGTGGCAGTTCTCATAATAAATGCCTGTGTACCCCCTCAGGGAGACCTGCCTCACATTTTGAGAAACAGGGAGCATTTAGAACAGGGCATTCGCTGAAGTAGAAATTCCACAGAACCCTCAGGCTCTGCAGTTTCATTCCACGTGCACTGGAGTTAACTCAACACTCTCAAAGTCAACTGCAAGACATCATTTGCCTTTTTAATTATGTGCAGGTAGAATGGCAACTCTGGTAGAGGTTACTAAAAATGGCAGGCGGATGTGTGTGATAGGGCTGTTCAGCTGCCTGGTCCCCTCAGACTACATGTAAATTATTTCTTGGAACACCCCCTTTCCTCTTTCCTTTATATCCAAGGCTGTGTAAATAAGTAAATAAATAAAAATTTGGCACCAGGTTATCTCAGATTGTTCAGCCTTTATAAACTCTGCAAATCAAACAAATGTGCATATGTTAGCTCACTTTCCATTCAGTCCCTACCCTCTAACCTTCAGTAATTTTATGCAGCTGCACTTTGTTCAGTTTCTGAGATTCCGTCAGGCATTTCCTGGATGCATTCAAGCCTACTGTCATGACCATAAGGACTAGCTAAAAATGAAACTAAAATTTCCAGGAAAATGAATTCTGCTCCCATAACTATGTTATTCTGCACCTATAACTATGTTCTGTGGTTCTTCTGCACTAGCACAGAGTTGTGAAATTTTCACAACAGTCGTATTGCATGCCCTTACAAGAGAACCCATCACTTTCCCCAGAAAACTCTGCTGGTAGTGATGGATGGATTGGGCTTGACTCCTCTGTCTCCTCTTGCCTTTTTTTTTTTTTGGTTCCTCCATCCCACTTCTCCCCCCACCACCTCCAGGGGAGAACAAATTGAAGAAGAAACCACCCCCACTTGGAACCTTGATGGATCGCAGGAAAGAAGATTTTTCCTTGTTCAAAGTGTCTGACAATGAGTATAAGGTGAAAATCTCCCCACAGCTACTTCTGGCTACACAGCGCTTCTTATCCAGAGGTAAGCCCAGGACAAGAGGCCCGTATTCCAGCTGTCTTTGTTCTCTCCCCATTTCCCTACCATCTCTGCCCAAGATGGGCACACGGGGTGAAAATGGGGGAGATTTGTTGCAGGGCTTTTGTTAGAGGTGGCTGCAGACTTTGGCCAGTATCCAGTGGTACTCCTAAGTAGACCCATTGAAGTGAATGTGCCTAGTTTATGTAAGACTACCATTGGATCCTGCCCTTCGCCTTTAACTGCAGCACAGCAATGGGGGTCTTATGTTCTTATACCTGTAGATCTAGCAGTAGCTTTTAGTCACAATTGTCAATGGAGCTTTGCTCAATAGAGGCTGTCTGTCTGTTTTTATTAAAAGTATTTCTAGCCGGCTTTTCCATCAAAATAAATGCTCAAAGCTCACAGCATGATCAACATATTCAAGCCAACAATACAATACGAAATGCTCCAAAATAAAAGAGAGAAGAGGCAGCAGATAAAAGACTCCAGTTAATGTCAGCGAAATTGAAATTTAGCAGCTTGGCAAGCCAAATTCCACATCCTTTCCCTATCAGCAGCTTAGAGAGGAACTGATCCTCACACACCTTGTAAGATAGGAGCAGGCAACTTGTAGGCCAAAACATCTGGGGGGGCACAACTTTCATCAGCCCTAGCCAGCGTAGCTAATAGGCAAGTATCATGGGAGTTGTAGGCCAAAACATCTGGAGGGCCACACGTGACTCACCCCTGCAAGGGGATAGCAAAGCAAGGAATGCAGCAGATGCTCCACCCCTGTAGATACAAACGACATACTACAAGGTAGCCTTCCCCAACCTGGTACACTTCAGATGTGTTAGATAATAGATCCCATCATTCCCAGACAGCATAGCCATTGATGGGAGTTCTAGTCCGACACACCTAGAAGGCACCCGGTTGTGAGAGGCTGCTCATGCCATTTCTTTTCTTGTCCAAACCTCTGTGCAACCAAGAAAAATCCACACATCTCTTCCAGGTCAGGGTGGGCGAACGAGCTATGTTTGAGTCTGCCAGGATTCTCTGAACATTGCCTTGCCGCTCATCTTGTGCCCGATTCCCATTCACGATCTCTGCTCGCTCTGTGCGAACAGAAAACTTGCGCAAATCGAGCAGCGCAATGGGAGATTAGCACAAGTTCCCCCAAATTTGTGCAGGTTTCCTAATTTGCGCAACTTTCCTGCATAGACTAAAGCAGGGCTGATTTGGTCCATGGAGGAAATTTTTGCAAATTGAACTAGGAATTGGGAACGAGAGAGACGCAAGTTCGTGTTAGACAATTTGCGAATATTTCCGGTGGAAACATGCTTGTGCTCACATTCAGAGCTTTGAACGAGGCGTGCTCACATGTTTTGTGAGCGAAAACGAAATTCTCATTCATCCCTACTTCCAAGTCCACTGTGCAGGCCAGAAGGCTTGAGATGGCGGGCGGAGGAACGTTGGGAGAGGCTGCTGTAAGGAATACGGTAATAACGTCCATCTAACCCTGCAGGGGGCATTTGGTCTGAGGAGGCGCGAGACAAAAGGCTTTCCTCAGACTTTGCTTATTCAGAGCTGTTGGATCAGAGATGGGGAATCATGTGGCCCTCCAGATGTTGGTGGACTGCAACCCCTATCATCCTTCACCATTGGCTATGCCCAATGGGAGTTGCAGTCCAGCAACATCTGGAGGGCTGCACGCTCCCCAGCCTCGCATTAGTTACTTTTCAAGGCTGTACTGACATTTAGACATACTTCGCTAGGGACTTATGTAGCAGCATTCCAGATGTTTGGGATTGAGCCCATCTGTTCTCCACCTTCCAAACCACTTCAGCAGGTATGGGTAGGAGAGGCATTGTCAGAAAGCTGAGAGAATGAGGAAGGGCCTCCTCCTCCCATGTGAAACTCCCCAATCGTTGAGATACTCACCAGAGATCTGCTCCTGGTTCCCCTGCTAACTAAGGCAAAGCGGGTGGCAGGTGGCGATTAGGGCCTTCTTGGTGGTGGTGCCATCTCCAGAGACACCAGGCTGTTCCCTCTTCTTCTAACCCAGGGGTAGGAAACTTGGTGCCCTCTAGATTTTGGATTACAGCTCCCGTAGCCCCCAACTCTTGGCCATGCTGGCTGTGGCTAATGGGATTTGTAGTCCAACACATCTTGAGGGTACCAGGTTGCTTACCCCTGTTCTAACCTTTAAGGTGCTGGGTAAAAACTTTGTTGTTCTCTCAAGCTTTTAATTAGAGGGTGGTTTACTCTTCTGTCACAGTTTCTTTAATTGCTGCTTACTCTTTTATTGGTACCTGTGTCTGTGTGTGATGTTTCTGCTTTTACACTTTCTCCCTCTTTTTAGTGTTCTTTTGTTTGTTTGTCTGATTAATTAATACATTGGAGACATTTTTATTTAAACAATCCTTCCCTGATTGGCCAGCCATGGTTTTATGAGCATAATTTGGTTTTGAATATTTTTATTCTGCATTTTAGTGCTTTTTTCTTTTTATTGTTCACCATGCAGGAATCTTATTAGATATACTTATATAAATTCTATAAAATAAAAATAATTTTGTTCTGATGTATGAACCGGCTGATGTGTCCTTTTCTGTCTTTTCCACACCCCCAGAGGTAGACCTTTTCAGTCCAGCCCGAATCTCCGAGAAGGTCCTGTTGCACCTGCTGAAACACCCCAGTGTCAACCAGGAGGTAAAGTTTGATGACACCAACCGCCTTGCTGCTGAACACTACCTGTACCAGCGCAACCAGCCGGTCAATTACTTCATCCTCATCCTGCAGGTACCGCTTCTAACCGAACATTTGTTGAGTGCCCTGGGTTGGCCAGGTGCTGTGCAGGGGCCTAGCCTGACCGTGTGGGAGTTAAAACCTTACATGGTCTTACCGTTAAAACCTTACATGGTCTAGGTCCAAGGTACCTTAGAGTGCGCCTCCTCCCCTACGTCCCAGTCTGCCACCTGAGGTCTTCTGAGGGCTCTCTGCTGCAGCTGACTAATGTGAGATTAGCAGCTCAGTTGTGGAATGAGCTGCCGGTTGAAATGCGCCTGGTGACCTCCTTGAAGGATTTAAAGCAGAAATTAAAGGCTCTGTTATTCCAGCAGGGCTTCCCTTTTTAGAACTCTTGTTCCTTTTTGCTGACTCTTGTATACTGTTTTTAAGCGGTGTTGTTTTTATTGTTGGATTTTTTGTTAAAGTGTTTTTAACTTTGTACACCACCTAGAGTATTCATATATAGGCAGGTTATAAATTGAAATAAATAAATAACAAACAAATCTGGGAAAATAAAAAGGTGCCCAAAAGACCACAGTGTGTATCAGGTGAGCCTCTCTGGGAAGGGCATTCCACAACTGGGGTGCCACCACTGAAAAGGTCCTTCCTGAAAGGAGCCTTGGGCAGTGCACATGGTGTGTTCCTCCTCCCTCCCTCCCTCCCTCCCTCCCTCCCTCCCCCCACCCCATTTTATTTTCACAATAACCCTGTGAAGTAGGTTATAGAGACAGATACCCGGTTTGCACCATCAAAACAGACCACCGTGACTTATTTATGCTATGGTGGGCTGTGGCATGTGCGGGGCAGGATTTGAATATTGAATGCCTGGTCATGGCTTGTGTGAGGGTTAAACAACTCTCATATAGCCTATGATCTGTTGTTGGGCGATGCAAGGGTTGTTTAACTCTCGCACAACCCCCTGCCGCCCAGGGCCGTGCGACATGACAAGCTACGGTCATGAAAAAAAAGGCTGCCTGCACGTGCCACAGCCCACCATGTGCTGACTGTGTGCACTTGGCGGTTAACGGCCGAGTGGGGGTTTGAACATGAACTTCCCCAGTCTCGCAACTCTAGCTACTTTACTGCACTGACTATTTATACTAGGCCTGGCCAATCCAGAGGCCTCATACTGCCTGCCGACCACGGAGGGCGATTTTGCTGCATACCCTTGTTCCCTTCTATGTAGGCTGACCATGTGTACCATTTTAAACGGGACAGTACCGCTTTTTTCATATTTCCCAACCGTCCCATCGTTTTAATATAAATGTCAATTTTATCCCATTTTTAATTTTTTGTATTTATGTTATATATTATATTTATTGCATTTATATCCCGCCCTTTTTCCTCTTGCAAGGAACCCAAGGCGGCTTACATTATCCTCCTCCTCTCTATTTTATCCTCACAACAACAACCCTGTGAGGTAGGTTGGGCTGAGAGTCTGTGACTGGCCCAAAGTCACCCAATGAGCTTCCATGGCTGAGTGGGGGCTAGAACCCGGATCTCCTGGCTCCCAGTCCAACACTCTAGCCACTATACCACACTGGCTCTCTAATTTTTCATTAAAAAAACTGAACGCGTTTATCGTAAGGCTCTCTGCTAATCAGTGCGTGCAGTAAAACTACTAGTGTGACGAAAGAGGAAGGTCCATTTCCGTTATCCAGCCAGGGCCAGGCTGCTTGAGCTAGCGATGCTCAGACACCGCCCCCTCGCTTGTCTGCAGTGGCGGGAATTCAAGAGGCGTCGCTAAGCCCCATTCAGCATGTGGGAGCCAGGAGGGCGAGTCTTACTGTTATTTCAACCATCTTTCCGCCCATAGAGATTCTTTCTGCCCTACATTCAGTTTGATTCGGACTTTTCAGACTCGTATTTCGGTTCAACGGGCTGTTGGCTATTTTTTTATTACAGCGGAACTCTCCGGTGGGACATTAGCATATACCGGCTTGTGATAGCAGAATATTACTGTTTTCTGTAATAATAAATAAAACCCCGTCCTGTTTTTGTCATCCCAATATCCCGTTTTTGTCTCAAGGAAATATGGCCAGCCTACTTCTGTGCCTATAGGGGGCTCTGGCCAGAGGTGTGGCAGAGCTGAGTGGTGGCCTGCTAAATGGCTCAGGAATGGATTGCACCACTTCAGGTTGCCTGGGGGTGAGGGTGGGAGGGGATTGACATTTTTGAATGCTTCCCTCTGTTTTAAGCTCCGTGTAACTGGAAAACCTTCGTGGCAGCCACAGGGTTGTGTTGGGCCCTTTCTCCCTGATGTGCTAGTGTACCGTTGGCGAGTATAAACAAAAGGGAAGTGTTCAGTAGTGCTATTCCTCACCTGTAAACCAAAGTGGCGCAGCCCATTGTGCCTCCTCATGAGCTGCCTCATCGTGCTGCGTGTGGAGGCCCGGCCCAGGGCCACCCTGAGTCAAGGCCCTGACACCGCTAACACCAACTCCGACAGGCCCCTGCTTTGTGTGGGAAGAAGACAGGCAGCCTCACAAAGTGAGAGACCCTCCCGTGCGGTGGGCAGGGGGGCTTACTCCTCTGTCTTTGTGTGGATGAGGAGGGAGGCCGAGACAACAGGAAGCTGAGCAGCGTTGGAGGAAGTGGGGCCAGGGAAGATGGCAGGGCCTGACCCTCTGCCTTCACACAGGCCTCCCTTCACAAAGGGAGGGAGCAGCAGGCCTGCCTGTTGTCTCAGGGACCCAGGGCCGCCGGCTCCAGATTTGAGGGGGCCCTCGGCAAAATTCCCTCTTGATGGGCCTCCGGGGGCAGACGTACCTGGTGTTGGCGGGCGGCCTGTTCAGTTTCCCACAATGCCCCGTGCAACACTAATGGGGAATTGAAATGGCCTCCTGCCACAAATAGGGAAGCCCATCAGCTGGGGGCCCAGGTCACACAGCAGCATGGTGGGCCTTGACAGGGTGCTGGGAACGCAGTCGTCAGATGCTGACCCCGGGCTGCAGGCAGCCCACGCGTTGGGAGGGGTGTCTTATGTAGGGTGCTTCTTTCTCCTCCCCCCTTTCTGCCACAGGAAAAGGAGCTGGGGGAGGGATTGTGAGCACGCAGTGTCAGGGATTGGGGAGGTTTCTGGCCCTGGTTGTCTTCAGTACCAGCTCTCAAGGTTTTTTTCAGAGGCTTCTCCCTGCACTAAAGCACGTAGCTCAAGTGCGGCTGACCTTTTGTATTCTCTTGGACAGTATTCTAGAGCTAGAGCAATCAGCTCCCCCCCCCCCTTGCAGGAATGGTCAGGCTCTGTAATAAAGATTGGTTCACCTAGTAGTCAGAGCTGTGTCACAGGGGTGTGTGTGAGCATGTGGTGTGGGGATGGGTGTGTTTGGTACAGGCATACAGAACCTCCAGCCTACCAGGGTCTACCAAACCTCCAACCCTATCCATCCCACAGAGCCTCCAGGGGTTCCTTGGGTTCCTTCAGGGGCTAGGGCTTAGGCTCCAAGCCCTGACCCTGGAGAACCCCCTCAGGGGGCATCCCCACTGTTATCTCCAATCTCAGGTTGGAGATAACAGTGGGGATTCCCCTGTTGGTGTGTGCCAGCAGCAGAACCCATGCTGTTACCTTTGGTCTGAGATCGGAGATAACAATGGAGATACAGTGAAGGCTGGTGGCTCCGATGTCAGCGGGGCAGTGAATCTGCTCCAGGTTTTGGTCGGAACCAGTCAGTACTCTAAAGGTGCAAAGCACCCCCCTCCCCTGCGAAGCACCTTGGAGAGCTCCTTTAGAGTTCTCGCTGGTTCTGATTGAAACCCAGAAAGGATTCACTGCCCCACTGACATCGGAGCCACCAGCCCCCACTTCGAGGACGTGGGGCAACAGAAATCGTGCACCAGGGAAAGCAGCCGCTCTCCTTGCCACAGGCCAACTTCTGTCACCTCGCATCCTTCCGTCCCCACTGTTATTTCCGATCAGAGATCAGAGTGGGGCTGGGACTGCAGGGCGGCCTGACTCTGCTCCGCCTACCCCCGCTACCTACCCCCATTGCAGGAAGGAGGAGGGGCGGGCTTCTCCGGCGGATCTCCTTCACACCATCATACTAGTACGAGGTCCTCAGTGGGCGGCGAGACTGTGCTTCCTGCAGGAACCCCTTCCAGATCCGCATTGGCACTGGTCTTCTGCCTTCCAGAATGGTCAGACATAGAAACAGTAAATCCCACTGTTTACTTTCCCTTGCAAGCGAAACTGTGAGCAGTTTATTTTGTTTTTTTAACCCCAACCTGATTAAAATTTGATAGGGAATGAAGTTGTTTTGGGGGCATGATCCAGCCCATGGGAGACCAGGCTACCTTCAGCTGAGGTCAGAGATGGCTGAAAAGGCAACCGCAGAGGGCGGAGCTGCAGTTTATTTTAGTTTCTAAAAATGTATGTGCCACCTCTCTGCCATGTGGTGTCAAGGTGGAAACTGAGCCGATAGAACCCCAGAGCAGTTCTGATTCTGAGGAGGAACAGCAATCCGTGGGAGAGGAGCTCACTCATCTCTCACAAGCACAGCAGCTGGCAGAAATTCCTCCTGCCAGCATTCCTGGGATAGATAGTGACCCTGGCAGCGAGAGAGCGCTGGAGGGGGGCTTGCTGGACGCTCGGCGCAGACACAGGGAGTGGTGACAGATGGAGGGCACAGAAAGGAGGCGTAGCACTCGTTTGGCACTCAAACAACGGTCTCGTCCCAAGGACCCAAGGGAAAGAGGGAGGATCTCTCCCTAGCCCATAAGTTCAGGGTCTTCCTGTAATTCTCCTTCAAACGGGGACCAACTGCCTAACCTGGAGCATAGGCTACTCTGCTGTTCCTTGCTTAGTCTCTGGTGAATAGCATCTGAAAGAGTCATTAAGTTGTAAAAGGATTAAAGCCTTGAAAAGAATCCTTTTGTCTGTGTCTTGAGTTAGCTGTTGGAATAGAGTGAAAGAGGCTACCAGGGCGCTCCTGACATGTGGCAACTAACAAAGATATTTTGAAACCAATAATAAAATCCAATAGAACATCCAAGTAAAAATATCAGCCTTGGAGGTTCTGTTTATGGTACATAAACAGAAGTAAGTTCTAAATATTTTAATAAGTCATTTTTAAAAACCAGATATATTACTTAAAGCAGCAGTGAACGCAGCAGCACTTAAAGAAGCCAGCCGCCATAGAATCAGGAGCATAAAAATGTCTTTGATGCTTAAAAGATGTTGGAGTTGGTGCCATGTGGGTATCTCTGGGAGGGGTATTCCACAACCAGGAGGTCACCACAGGAAAGACCCCTCCCCAGTTGCCTTGGAGAAGGCAGGGGCTTTCAGAGAAGGGCCTCTGAGGAGGATCTTGAAGAACAGGCAGGCTCATGCAGGAGAAGGGGGATCCTTCCTGTCCCACTTGAGCCACCCAAATCTAGGGTCTACGTGGCACAGGGATCTAAAGAATCCACTTGGTTGTGTCTTGACTTGCTCCCCCCCCCCAAGTTGCTGCCCTCACTTTGCCGTTAATGTCCTCCCCAGGGCAGGGTCGAAGTGGAGATCGGGAAGGAGGGGCTGAAGTTCGAGAACGGGGCCTTCACGTATTACGGTGTCTCCGCGCTGACAGCTCCTTCCTCAGGTGAGTCACACAGTCTCAAGTCTTCCCACCCCCCGGTAGCACCATGTGGGATGGGGAATCGGCTTCAGAGCCCTTGTTGGTAACTCAGCTTTCACAGGGGGCTGATTTTGAACTGAGCAGAGCCTGGAAGCATTGGTGCAAATGACCGGCAGCAGTGACTCCGCCCACGGATTTGTCTTTCAGGACAGAGGCAAAAGTAGCCTTTCTGGCTCCTTCCACCAGTGTTGGACTACATCTCATCATCCCCAGTCAGCATGGGCAGGGGATGATGAGAGGTTGCGGTCCAAGACATTTGGAGGGCACCAGATCGGGAAAGGCAAAAGACCCTTTAACCGCTCCCTCCTCCTCAGTCTGATCACCTGCAGAGCATTGGCGGAGTGCTTCCCTGGCACCAGGGGTGGGCAGCTTGTGGCCCTCCGGATGTTTTGGCCTGCAACCCCTTTCCGCCCTAGCCAGCATGGCCAATGGTCAGGGAAGATGGGAGTTGTAGGCCAAAACATCTGGAGGGCCAGAACATGTCCACCCCTGCCGAGCCACTTGGTTGTCTACCCTGGGCTCTGTGTAACAGCCACGGCGGGGGGGGGGGGTGGCGTCTGGGCCATGGCACAGGGTGGAGGGGTTGGGGTCTGGTTCGTTCTCTAGTGCCATTTTCCTGCTGAAAAGAATCACACACACGCGCGCGCACACACACACACTGCTTTTTGTCTCTGGAGGTTCCATTTGTTGCAGTGGCGTCTTTGGGGGCACATGGCAGCTGGGTTGCTCTTTCAGCTGGGAAAGAGCCAGTCTTGATCTGGATTCCCCCCCCCCCCCCACACACACACACACAGGTGCTATTTCTTTCAGACAAACAAGCCTGGGATATTTGATCACAGGGCAAACAGCCTGGGAGGGAGGAGCTGAGGTGCTGCCAGGAAAGGCCTGGCCGAGGCCTCTCTCACTCTTAGCGCTAGAAGGGAGGGGGCTTTACTGACCCCTTTGCCTGTATGCCTGGGAGGAATTGTCTGAAGAGCATAACTCAGAGGTAGGGCTTGGAGCCAGATGGACTGGAATGGGGTCCCTGCTCTGCCAGCTGCTTATCCTGCATCTGAGGGGAATTTCTGCTTGTGATGGCAGCCTCTCGGATCTTTTGAGTTTGGATCTCGCTTCCTAAACCCAGGAGGGCAGAGAAACCTGTCCGAGTGGATAAGAGCAGCATCGTCAGCAAGCATTTTTTTTGTGGACCTGTTGCCAGGCCTGTGTACTTTCTGTGGTTTTAAAAGACAGATTCTGGCCCAGGTTGACATGATGCAACAAGAAAAGCTGAACTGATAATGCTTAGTGTTTATATAATGCTCTCTAATGTTCAAGCCCTTTGCATATATTATCTCAATAATCTTCCCAGTAATCCTGTAGTCAGTACTATTATCCCCATATTACTGATGGAAAGAACTAAAGCTGAAGGGAAATGGCTTGCATATGGCCCTCTTGAGAGTTCTTGGCAACAGCAAGATTCAAACTGTGAACTTCTTGGTTTATACCTCAGTGCCTTAGCCGCTACTCTAACATCAGCTCGGAATTCTCCATTTAGTGTAAATTATGCCAGTTCAGCAAATGTGCATATATTTTAATTTCCCCTGCACCCTGGGGATGAAGTGCAAAAGAACCCTACAGAACTACATTTATTAACCTTTAGCAAGTACAACTAACGTGTTCAGATTTTTTTGTGCATTCATGAGAGCTAGAAACATGTTCATTGGTTTTAAAAAGCCAGGATTTGCATGGTTCTTCGTGTCGGAAGCCGTATCCCTCTGTCTCCTGGCTCCCAGTCTCAGCACTGATGTTTTCCTTCGATAGTTCATCAGTCGCCAGTGTCCACTCTCCGGATGAATCGCCGTGATCAACAGCTGGACTGCACAGAGACCACCAACTACTCTGCATACTGTCCTGACTACACCGTCCGGGCGCTCACTGACCTACAGTTCATCAAGGTAAGCTCCAGTGGAGGCGCTGGGGTGGGCTGTGGCTGACCACCAGCCAGACACCCTCCGAATTAGTCCAGCAAATAGGGTTTGTTTGTGAAATTAGCACCGTTTCCCTGTGGTGCGTAAGTCAGGCTCGCTTGCTTGAGTAATCCGATGTTCGTAGGCTAATTTGGAGCGTAGGGACTCATCACGTGTGGTCTCGTTCACTAGCCGTGTACCTCCCTGTTTTTGCAGCCCTAGGAAGACTGTGGAAACAGAATGTGACCAGGGTTGCAGCCTTTAATCAATGAATTGGCTGGATTAATCAATTAAAACCTCCTCCTTAGCACCATCTACAACACAGTCACATGTCTACTCAGAAGTGTGCCATATTGAGTTCAATAGGGCTTACTCTCAGGTAAGTGGATATAGGGTTGTAGCCTCATTCAACTAAAAAGGCATCCCTGATTAATCAAGCAACACATTACTAAAGAAAAAATGTTAATTACCTATAATAATAAAAGAGGATGTGTGTCTGTCTGTCCGTCTGCGCCATAGCACCAAGGTCATGAAACCTTGACACTTGGCATACATAGTAACAGGACCCTAGGGGTGTGCACCTCAGGGTTATTTTGTTTTGAAAATGCATTTGTTTAAATTAATTTAAATGTGTCCATGTGGTTGAAGCCTGCAGTAACATCTTCATCCACTAGGAGCAGAGTTCCCTAAGCAGCATATAGCTTTGCAGCCCATACAGGTTGAAGCCAGAAGAGATGAGCAGGCCGAGGGACAGAGTTACACGCCTGTCCCCTGCTGTGTGGCAGCCCCCCTCAGGGGAAGGGAATGGACAGGTCCCTCAGGGGGCTATAGGGGAGCACTATGGCAGGGGCCATGCCTAGGGGGCGTCAGCGGGCATGGCTTCACTCGGGTGGGGCAGGCATGGTGTGTCCAACCCTGAAGCTCAGTGACTTGAAGGGTTCTCTGTATCAAACTAAGCACCATTGCCACCCATGTGAAGCCAGGTCCATTCGCTAGTGTTTAATACGAAAGCTGTCACTGGCAGGCACGGATAGGAGAGGCATTCTCACTTCACTCTCACACAAGAAGGGATGCCTCTTTTAAGAAGGTGCTTTCTGTGATACATTCACGCACCCCATAAAAGCAGAGAAGGTTCTGAGCAGCCCCCTCAGAATTGTTGTTTTAGTCATATGCAAGTGTATGCAGATTTAATCAATGATATAAGCCATCAGTTGGATTACAGATCCTTTGATGAAGCAAGTAAGATTTTGTTTAATCGGGTGACAAGTCCTACAAGTCAATCCACCTGTTTCTATCATCCAACATGTTTTCCCTAGTTGATGAAATCAGTAAAGAACCAGAAAAGTGGAGACGGATATTATTGCATGTTTGGGGTGGGAAAGGGGAAACCTTCCTGAATCCAGTGGGCCCAAACTTGAAGCAATGGAATAGAACTTTACAGAAACACTTCCTAAACAAACTCGATTCTGTCTTTGACCCCCTGAGATTCTTTGCCCTTAACTTAGGAGCCTCGGCTAGTTACAAACAAAGCAAGTCCTCGATTTCCAGCCTAATCGTGACTGACACGCAGAACAGCTTTGCTCAGAACAGCGGCTTCTTCTCCCCAGGTGACCCGGTTGCAGTATCTCAATGCCCTCATGGCCTCCAGGATACAGAACTCCCCTCAGTCACCCGATACCGTTGAACTGAAAATCATCCCCAGCAGCCAGACAAAGCTTCTGAACGACAAAAATGCTGCAGCAGGTACGTGCTTGTGTGGTTGTGGTCACCAGGTGGTGCTGTGGCCTCGTGCCTTGTGTCACCTGTGCCAAGATCTGCCATTCGCTCACCTATTTTGGACCATGGCTGCACACTCGGACCGAGAGGGGCAGGGTTCCCATGGATTGTCCTCATTCCTGCTTGAGCTCATAAGCAGTTGAAGTTAGCCTCCCTGCGGACCCTTTAGAGCAGGGGTGGGCAATCAGCCTAATTTCAGAAGCCTTCTATGAGCAATTAGTTCAGAGCTCTGCCAGGAGCAATCTGTCCCTCCCATGGCAGCTTGTGGGGTAGGGGGGGAGCAGGGGAGAGGTATCAGAAGGAAAGGAAAGGAAAGGAAAGAGTGTGGGAGGGAGGGTGGGAAGGCAGTATCAAGAGAGAGGGAAGGGGTGTCATAAGTAGAAGGGGAAGGGGTGTCAGAGAGCGGGAAGAAGATGTCAAAAAGAGGGAGGGAGTGAGGGAGGTGTCAGAGAAAGGGAGGGAGTGTCAATGAGAGCAGAAGATGCTGTCAGTGGTAGAGAGAGAAAGAGGGAAGGGAGTGTCAGAGAGAGGGGGAAGAAGGTGTCAGAAAGAGAATGAGAGAAGAAGGGTGTCAAAAGAGAGAAGGGGTGGCCCTGCTCATTTCTGGCTCTGGTGCCACTCACCACCAACATGTGGCCCCAACAGGTCACCTCTAACAGAAAAAGTCCCCCCACCCCTGCGTAAGAGACAACTCAGATATGGTCCACCAGCTGAGCCCCTCCGTGACATCCAGAGGGTTCCCAATTCAGCACCCACCAGGATTTCCAGAGAGGCCATAGCTCACGGGTGGAGCATACAGTTTGCTTGGAACCCTTCTATTGCCGGATGAAGGACATGGTGTAGGAGAGCAAGGAAACGCCTCTGCCCAAGACCCCAGAGCACAAGGATGCCTCAAGCTCTTTTGCTGCCCGAGGTGGAAATTCATGTTGCTCTGCCTCCTCTCCTCTGGCACGTCACCTCGTTGCATGCGGGGAGAGCAGAACAATTGTTTCCTCCTCAAGGGGACGACAAGATCCAGCTCAGCGGGGTTTGCAGAACGGTGCTCTCCCCTCTTGAGAGTTGTCCTAAATACAGCCTTGCTCCATATTTGGGGAAAGGGGGCTGCAGTCAAGAAGAGTGGTGGATGGAGGCACAGAATGGCCGTGCACATTTCAGACCCTGCCACAAGAGGTGGTAATAGCCATTAGCTTAGGTAGCTTTGAAGAGGAGGGGCTACTTGCCAGGATGGCTAGATGGAACCTCCGTGTTCAGAGGCAGTGAACCTCTCAAATAGCACTGGCTGGGGAGCAGCAAGGGAGGGTTCTTGCGTTTGTACCCTGCTTGGAGGTTTTCCCAGAGGCCTCCAGTTAGCCCCTGTGAGAAACAGGAGGCTGGATGAGGTGGACCTTGGGTCGGATCTTACGTTCTTGCACTTCCTTTTCCACGGGCTTGGGGTGGGTGGGAGGGAGATTGTGGTCTCCCTTGGAGGGTTTCCAAATCCTTCTGCCCTGACTAGCTGCCTATGGGGTTGGGCTGACCCTGCTGGAAAGCTGCTGCTGCCACCCAGTACAAACTGACCTGGCCCAGACTGTACTGGGTTCTGGAGAATCTTGGGCTTCCTTGGATGCTTATCAGTTCAGTAACAGCAGATATAAATTTCCCTGGAAGTTTCTCCCAGTTAGGAATCTGCAACGGATTCAGATGAGTCCGGATTTCTATGAATCTGACATGCGAATTCTGTGGACTTGCAGACTGATTTTTTACTTTAGCGATGCACATTAGCGCAAGTGCAAATTAGCACTAATGTACATTAGCGCAAGTGGAACAAAATTCTCATATATCTCTTTTAAAAAATTCCATTCCAGCAGTGAGCAGAGACGATGAAACAAAAGACCCCTGGCAACACAGGCAGAAGGAATTTAACAAAATCCCCACTCCCAGTCTGCCTTTGAAAGGGGCCTTAGTGAGCTGCAGTGACCTTTTCAGTTCATGCAGAGTAAGAGTGGTGCCCAGCAGGCCTGGCTTGGGCTCTGCACAAAATGAGTGTGCCCACCCACCCCCAAACGCACCCGAGAATCCTCCGCGACATACTGGCCACCCAGGGCAAGGAAATCAATCGAAAACATGAAATGCTGGTGCCCTAGTTGGAACCAGTGGTCCGCCTCGGTGTATGGCAGTTGCTTGCGGAGTCTGCGGCCATCTCAGAGGCATCTTGTTGTTGGCTGTTGCGACACTGACGCACGATATAGCACACAGGAGGACAGGGCCCTGCCCTAAGGGGCTTACAATCTGTAATTTGACACTGGGGAGACTACAGAGGAAAGGGGAGGGGAATGGCGGAGAAGTGCATTATTTCAGAGCAGTTATGTGTGCCAAGGCTTACAGTAGGACAGCCTGATGCCCTCCGGATGGGTTGGACTGCAATTCCCATCACCCCCAGAATGGGAAAGATGGGAGTTGCAGCCCAACACATCTGGAGGACACCAGGTTGGGAAAGGCTGCAGTCAGGGCATGGGAACTAGGGTGTTGTGCCAAAAGCGTCACAGAGACAGTGAGTTTGAGAAGGAAGGAAGAGAGGCAGCTTCACACTCCACGAGGCCGTGGCAAGCAGGAGGGGGAGAAAAGGAGCAGGAGACTTTCAGATGGCGAAGGCGGATGGCGTGCAAGGAAAGAGGACCGCGGGCAGGGAAATTTTTCTCCCTCTCTCGTAATACTAGAATCTGGGGTCATCCCATGAAGCTGACTGGCGGGAGATTCAGGACAGATAAGAGGAAGTCCTTCTCCACACAGTGCATAGTTATGGGATTTGCTACCACAGGGTGTAGTGATGGCCACCAATTTGGATGGCTTTAAAAGGGGGTTGGACAAATTCCGGGAGGAGAAGGCTATCAATATCTCCTAGTCCTGATGGCTGTGTGCTACCTCCAGTACAAGAGGCAGTGAGCCGACATACACCAGTTGCTGGGGAACATGGGCAGGAGGGTGCTGTTGCACTCATGTCCTGCTTGCAGGTTTCCCATGAGCAGCTGGTTGGCCACTGTGTGAACAGATGCTGGACTAGATGGACCCTGGGTCTGATCCAGCAGGGCTCTTCTTAAGTTTGTATTATTTTTTTTATTTATTTATTTAAAATATTTCTTGGCTGCCTTTCAGGGCAGAAGCCCTCCCAAGGCAGCTTACAACAATACAATACATAAAAACAGGTAAAATATTAAAAGTGATAAAAACGTAAAAACAATAATAAAAGCCAACAATAAAACCAACAATTAAAACCAACAATGATGTTAATAGCAGCAACAGCGGCAGTAATATCAGGAGAAGGCCAAGGTAAAATAATATGTTTCCAAGGCCTTAAAAGTCCGCAGTGACAGAGCATGGCAGACCTCCGATGGCAGCTTGTTCCAAAGATGTGGGGCCACTGCAGAGAAGGCCCTCTCACTGGTGTTCACCCACCTGACTGCTCTCATGGGTGGGCAAATGAGAAGGGCCTCTCTTTCTGATCTTAATATGTACTATATCAGGATATTAGAGAAGAGAGAGGTGTGGGGCGGGCAGTGGGGAAGCTGTGGAGGGTTTTGAAGGGAAGTACAATCCTGTACTTCCCATCCAGATTGTACTGGATCCAGAAGTGCAGGCTTGTGTCCCTGGAACTACTTACCTAGCAAAGCTGCACCTCTTTTACCTTTTGACTTGTTCTCTTTCTCTGCACCATCCTTGCAGGAGCTAAACACTACTCTCTCTCTCTCTTTCCTGTCCTGTTTCTTCCTTTCTCCCTCCAGCCTTCCCGCTAAATCTCTCTTTCTTTGGCACAATTGAGAACTGCATTTAATACAGGCCTCTCTGCCATAGTCTGGAGTGCCTTTTTTGAAAAAAAACCCACAAGGTAAATATATATCCAGTCCATTTTTCTCCCCTATTTCCCCTCTCCTCCTTCACAAGCACAGTCTCCCAGCCTCGTGGAAGTCGCCAGCTCCTTGGGAGAAGCACCCACACACTGTGGGTAGCAGAGCGTCCGAATAACCCACCAACAGCGAGGATCGAGTGTGTGGATGTTTCCTGTGGAATCGGCACCGCACCAAAGGGGAGGTGCCAGTTCCAAGGGGACAGCTGGGTCATTTGAACATTCTCCCAGGGGCTGCTCACAGATAATTGGCTCACATGCAATGGGGGGAGTGTCCAAACTAGAATGGACTGCACCACTTCAGGCTGCAGGTTGGGTTGGGGGGGGCACTTTGGCATGCTCCCCTTCATTAAACCCTGCATGTAGAAAAGTAGCACATCAGGGAGAAGGACTCCTGTTGTGGTGGTTTTCCGCTTCTGGGACATTTTGTTTTGTGCGTGTTTTTTTTTAATATAAGAGGGGATTGATTCCTTCTCCTGCAGCCTAAAAGGGGCACAATCAATTCACCCATCTCACTTGGCTGCACATGTAGACCAGGCTTTTGTGTCTGGTCAGTCGTATCATGAGTGTGGTTTTTTCCATCCTGCCTTTCCTATCTTAAGCTGATGCGGATCTTCTGTGGGGGAGGTGGATCCAATGTGCAAGAGGGTAGGGAGCCCCTCTGGGAGTTAAGTTTTCTCTCCCTGGTTACATGTGTGCCTGTTGTCCCCTCTCCCCTCTAGCCAGACTCAAGGGAGATAAACCATTTCATTCTCAGTCTTCCCCAACCTGGCCTCCTCCAGATGTGTTGGACAGCAAGTCCCATCATTCCCAGCCAGCATGGGAATGATGGGGCTTGCAGTTCAATACATCTGGAGGGGGCCAGGTTAGGGAAGGCAGTTTTAGATTCTGAAGTGCATTTTCACTCCTAATGTGGCAAATGCAACCTATCAAGGGGGAATTTGCCATGGTGTGCTGTGTAACTACGTGCCAAACTCGTCTGTATCATGCCCCCCCCACGCACCACCCAGTTCCATGTCTGCAAGGCTGTTTTGCCATTTGGGGGGTTTCTGCTTTCCCTCCCATGCATAGAATTCTGCAGGCGGGGGAGAAGGGGACTGCGCTCGCCGGCTCTGTTCCCCCCGCCTGTGTCCCCAGCGCTTAGCTCTGCTGCTCTGCGCACATCAGAGGGGTTTGAAATGAGCCTGCCAGACTACCTGCCAGATTTCAAGCCTTGATCATGCAGGTAGCCTGCCTATGTAGTGTAGGCTCCCACTTCAGGCTTTCCCCTTCCAACACATGGGTGGGATGGGCCAACCAAGCTGGGCTCCCCTCCCCTTCATGAGGTTCCAATTATGTGGGCGATCAACACCCACGTGGGGCTTGTGCATGCTGGAGTTCTCTGGGAATACAGAATTCAATATTGATCACAAAATTCAACAGCCCAAGAATCTCTTCTTTCCTTTTCCTTTCCTTTCCTTTCCTTTCCTTTCCTTTCCTTTCCTTTCCTTTCCTTTCCTTTCCTTTTCTTTTCGAGGCAATTTTCTAGCCCTTCCTGAGGCTGTGTAGTATCCTGGTTAGAGTGTTGGACTGTGTCTGGGGAGAGGCCCAGAATCAAATCTCACTCAGCCTAACCTCTCTCACAGCATTGTTGTGAGGCCAGAATGGAGGGGAACAGAACTATGAGTGCTGCCCTGGGCTCTTTAGAGATTGAGTATAAATGCAATAAATATGTAAGTATTGAACAGTTGGGCAATGCCTGCTAAAATCTCAGTAGCCAGAAGGCTGGTTTACAATTTCCAGTGGTTGGGATCAGTCTCTGGTGCCCTTTGTCTCTTCCCGTAACTAACAAAACCATAGTAAAATGTGCAAAACGGGAAACAATGCAGAATAAATTATGCAAACCCACTCCATTTCCATAACTTAATACAGGAGAACTCCTTTTTTTCCTTGCTTACCTGAGCACAAAATGTCATGGGTTTTTTTAGCATAGAACTTATACAGCCTTGCATGTCTGCAGTCACTGTTAGAGATTAGCATAGCTGCCTCTCTTCTGTGTGGAATGTGTGACAAAACACTCCACCCGTTATTGTTTCTTTTACCCTCCTGATATTGTAAAGCGGTGGGGAGTACTATGGAATCCTCAGCTTCTATTTTCATGTTTCTAGTCCCTATGGATGAGCTAGAAAATGGGTGAGAAGCACGTGGTGAAATTTTAGGAAGCCAAAGTGGTGGGATTAGCAGGGGCTTCCGGTGCACGAGAAGTCTGCAGAGCGATACGCGCTGCTTCCCAACAGCCAATATAAATTATGGAAAATAAACAAGTACTTATTAATGCACTCAGCATGCATATGACACTTCAGAGGATTCAAAAGTGTTCCAGGTACATTGTCTCACAACAACTCTGTAAAGTAGGCCAGCATTATTAATCCCGCATTGCCGGTGGAAGGGCTGATCCTTTGCCTAAGGCCACGTAGGGGATTTTGTGGCAGAGGGGAGATTTGAGCCAGGGGCTTGGTGCTCATAGTGCCTGCTCTTAGCCGCCAGGTTTCACCAAAACCACATTTCATGCTAGTTCTGCAGTGTACACCTTTGAACTTTTCCCGGCACAGGATCTAGATGTTTCTTTTGGGCAGTGTAGAGTTTACGCAGTCCTGCTCGTGGCTCAGTCTTCTGCTGCCAAACTCGCGAGGGCGCCTGGAGATGAGGTTTCATTGCTGTTCTCTCTCCTGCTCCAGGGAAAAGCAGAAGCAAGCTCAACCTACTGGAAGAGGAGAGCCAGAGCACGGGGGTCTGACCTCCTGCAGGCGGATGCGGCCGGGGAGGCCCTTCTCAGAGCTCCAGCACTGCTTCTGGCTCCCACCCATGATTCAGATGGACCTTTCGTTTGGTGCCTGCATCCCAGACGAGACTCCCTAAACTGCGAGGAACCTGGTCAGCTCCGGTGGCCGGCTGGGCGGATCGCCACTCCGGTTGCTTCTGGTGCTTTGACCTGGCTGTCGTGCGCAGGGCGTCCTTTTAGTGGGGCGTGACTGCAGAGGGTGGTTGAGCTCGGTGGGGTCTCCAAGATTGTGAGCAGCAGAGAACAGCTGCACTGCAAATACAGACTAGGTTGCTTTTACAGTAGCCGATGCGAGCAGGGCTGGCAGCTGCAGCGTTCCTCTCTGGTCCCTTGACAGTGTTGATCTCCTGTTCTGTGCAACAGCTCCCCTTCCTCCTCATTGCCCCACACATATATGCCCTCCCGTGCACACACGCGCACTCTCCAGTTCGTCGGGCACTATCCCAGGTTTGCACTGACAGCCCCAAGGATCAGCTCAGGAGCCCCTCGGCACCCTTTTTGGCTCTGCAGCTGCTGGCAGGGAAGCAGCATGTGCTGAACCCCAGCTCAGCATTTCTGCCTTTGACCGCCCCCTCGGGCCAGAGCCGGCGCCAGGGCACACGACCTGCTCCTCCTGCCTCCCAGGGCCCTTCATGCCTCCACCTTCCTGGTCTTCTGAGGCCTTGGATCAGCCACGGGTGCCAACCTCTGCCCAAGGTTGCCAAGCGCTGGCGCCAGGCATGGCATCGTCACATCCTTGCCCTGACCCCTGTCCAAATCGTGCCAAAGTCCATGCTCCCTGTGTCTTGGGGTTATGCTTGCCAGCTGTACCGCTCACCCTCTTTCCCCAGAATGTGGCTGCCCTGGGGGGCTGCCTGTGGCAACCCAGGCAATGTGATCTCTCTGCAAAGGAAGCCCTTCCTGTCCAAGGGGCTGCCTGTCTCCCGGCCAGTTCCTGCTTCCATGTCACTCTTCCTCCTTGCTTTGGATCTCTAGTCCCTACACTCAGCGCAGGCTTGAAAAGCTCTGTTTGCACAGGCGATGACAGCAAAGGCAAGCAGGCCCCAGGCCGTAGCCACCCTACAGTGGCCTCGTCCGAATTCTGGAGTTTAAACCACTCTCCTGACTTCTCATGTAAGCCATGCGGGGGAGGGGGATGCGGGGTTTGTCCCCCTGATCTAAGCACTGAAATTCCCATCTCTCTTGCCAACGCATGAAGGATCTGCAACATTTCATGAGCTCCCCCAAGAAGGCCTACTGGAAAAAAAAAAGTCTCAAAGGTCCTTCCTTGTGTTAGTGCTTAGAAGAGCAAGCTGCTGTCTCTTTCCCTCTGGACTGGCCTCCACCTCCGCCATCAGGTCCCGGCCCGAGCGGCTCAGAGGAGACTCGGTTTGCCCTTGTGCAAGAGTAGCCCTCCACTCCAGCATTGGCAGAGAGACTGTCTTTTTTTTTTGTCTAGTTGCTACTAACAGTATTTCCCCTCATCCCCCAAGTTCTTATTTTTTTTAAGGAAATAAAAGACAGAGGAGCAAGAGAGAAAGGAAGTCAGTTTCCCTTTCTCTTTTCCTCTCCCCTTTCACCACCAACAGCAGAACTTGGCTAAAAACAATGTATAATTTCAGGTAAATTATTTGTAACCTGTCTCTATGTTGTAGCCTTTCTGCAAGGACTGTACCTTCAAATGGAATAGTCTAACCTTATACATTTATTTATAAGTTACTGGTTTGCGAGGCGTGATGGCTCAGTCAACACTAGGAAAGGAATCTTCCTTTCATTCTGGGTAGGTGTCACATGGGCTTCAGGGAAGGAAATTTTTATAATGCCATGTCTTTCCTCTTGCGTCTAACTCTTGGGAGGAGTACCACTTTGTTTTTTAGAGAAGGCAGTGAGTTTTAACTAGATGCTACCCTGATCTGTGGTGTTGGGACTACCCCTGGGTTCCACCTCATGTTCTGCCATGTCATGCCATCTTGGCTTGGTAGGATCCAAGCCACTCCAAGAGTCCCAGACATAGTTATGCTCTAAAATCTATGGTCAGGCTCCTACATGCATGTATATTGCTGGATTCCTCTGCACTGGATTATTGGAAATTGAATGTGTGAACAGACCTCCATCAGAAAGCATTGTGTATGAGGTAGTACAACATTTTATCTGCAAGTCCTCTTTGCTTTTGCAGTCACGTGTACGTGAACCAGCCAACATCCCGCACCTCACACCTTTCCACCTATATTGCTCTGTTTGCTGTTATGTCCTCACCTCTTGGATCAGGACCACCTTACACCTTTCTGTTCTATTGTTCCTGCCCAATCCACGGAAAGGACATGGAGGAATTGGCCGTTCCACTCAGTCATACCCACGCTCCTTCCCCTCTGCTGTCTGGGTGGTGACTTGGACCTGCCTCTTCAATCTGCTCAGCTGATTTAATTGACTTTCTGGAATAGCACCTGCAGCTCCCCTTAACAGAGGCAGGCTTGGTCTACATTTGCAGCAGGGTGAGGTTGTTGTAGTGAGGACGCAGAATCCTGAAGTGGTAGAATGAGCTGTATCACTTCAGACTGCAGGTGGGGAGAAACACATTTGTGTAATGCCTCCCTATATCTTTAAAAACAAACTCTGCAAGTAGAAAGCTAGCACAACAGGGAACAAGCTGGGCTAGAACCCTTTTCTCTGATGTGCTAGCTTTCTATTAGGGAGTTTTGACAAAGGAGGACACCCAAGAAGGCATCCCCCATCTACATTTTGCAGTCTATACTCTGGGCTTCTACTGCCTTGTTTTTCTACAAATGTACACCAGACTTCCATTTAATGGGTATACCCTCCTTTTTTAACTTTGGTTAAATGGGGTTGATGCCCTAGTACTGGAGAGAAAGAGAGAGAGAGGTGTGATACCGGAGCAATACTTTGCTAAAACACAAACTATGATTGACCTGTGTACCTACATTTTCAAAGCAGGGCTTGAAATAGTTTTATTATTTACCAAAGAAGAATCACATCAGCTCAGCATTGCCAAAACAAACCTTTGAGTAACAGCAGTTTTAGCAATCCACAATCAGGCCCCATTCAGTCCCTTAAGTAGAGTGTCATTTTGAAACACCCTCAGACCACCACCTTTGGGATCAGAGGACTCGGAGTGAGGGCAGATGTGTGGCAACATAGGAGAACACATCCCAAGGCCAACCGCCTTAGAGAAAATCTTGTGCCATTTCGTTGGCTAAGAGAGTCAGCCCCCCTCCAACATGGCAAGGTGCTGTTTGCTCAGCACTGCTTGAATTTGTCAGTAATTTACAAAAAACAGAGACTTAGAACATCACTTGGGATGCTTCAAGATCGACTTGAAGAGGTAAGATGTTGCATTGCTTTGCAAACATCCATTCAAGTAATTTCCCCCAGCCCAAATTGCACGTTTACTCTGCAGAATGGGAGGGGTGCCAACTTTTTGAAAGTTCATTCTCCAGAGTCCAGTATCACCCATGGGCCAGACAGAAGGGTCGAGACAGACCAATGTCATCAGCCACTGAGGGCAACGCCCAGCCTGGCTCTGGGGCTTTGTCACTGTGTTTACCTTGAAAAATCATGAATAGGTATGTCCGGTTTACAGTACATGGAACCCGGTTCCATAAGGCAAGTAGTTCGCAGAGAGGCTCTGGGAGCTGGTCAGCATACTCCAGAAACACAAAATATTAGGTAGCAAGATAATGCAAAGGCTGACTGGCCAGCAGCACAAAACTTTGTGCAACCAGCAACATCTGGGCCTGTTCTGCATCCAAGAAATGTGTCCTTTCAGGAACGTCTGCCAGAAGGGGATCTCGGCCTGACCAGCAGTGCCAAGGTCAGCACACAAGGAATGAGAAGTTCATGCCCAGAGACACATGGCACCACAGCAGCAGCTGGGAGTGGTGAGGAGGCTGCTGCATTTGTGAGGGACAGTCTTCAAAGGGGAAGGCACAATTGTGGTGGCCAAGAAATGGCAGGTGTGCGTATCTCATGCCTCACAATGGGGGAAATTGAGGCACCCAAGAGAGGATCCTTGCTTCTGCCCTTGGGGTGGGGAGGGAGGCTCAAGAAGAGGCATGCAGTTCTTCAGCTCACACCATCCATAGCCTGAGCATCTCAGGTCTGTGTCCCCCTGCATCTGCTAGGAACATCTCCCACCAGTCCTCGACCATTTAAATGGGAGGCTGTAGCCTGAGGTTCCTGCATGTAAAGAATGGGGGGAGACCGAGCACAGAGGCCTGGGGGTGAAAGGGCAAAGCAGTGGCCTGCCACTTCCAGGGCAGTTTCTCCAACCCGGCTCCCTCCAGATGTGTTGGGACTGCAACTACTCTGGCCGAGGGATTGGGGGTGTTACAGACCAGGACAACCTGAGGGAGCCAGGTGGCCAAAGCCTGCTCCAGCGTGTAGGCTTTGCATCCTTCGCAGACTTGTAGAGGTGAAAGGTACTCCATGGGGTAAGCCATCCCAACCCCTCTGTCTTTCAGAAGGCTAGCCTAGCCCTTCCGGGACGGGGAGATGTTAGCTATCCAACCGTCATTTGTCTTCAAGGCATTTCCGACATCACCTGTTGCACCATATAATGGGACTGCTTTGGAAGTTCCAGAAACTGACTATTGAAATCCCTCCTTGTGTAAACACCCCTCTTCCTCTCCTGCCCTCCTCTCTGGCTAGAGTGGACAACTGATGCCCCTTTCCTTAACAGGCCGGCTTGCCGGGGTCCTCTCCCTCTCATGCCTTCATTTCCCCTGGTGAGGCCACTTCTGAAATGTGCCACAGGGGAAGAGCCCTGTACGATCCAGGAGATGGCACTAGGAAGAACACGGGTGCTCAGCAACGCTCTCCTGGCCCATTCCAAAGTGCAGCAAAGTCTCCCCCAGGGTCTCTGAGACCAAGAGAGTGTCCCAAGCGCTTCTGCCTCCAGTTGCAAAACTGAGCCATAGACCTTGCTGGCATCAGAGTGGCAAAGAGCAGAGTAGACCTGCCCGCAGCTCAGCGCAAGAAGGAGCCAAGGGCAAGGACAGTTGAATTGGTCACAAGCAGAGGGAGGGAGGGGGCAGGGCTAGCTCACAGAGCCAGCCCACCACCACTCAAAGCCCCCACTCTCATCAGCAGGCCCTGGTGGGGGGTTGCTGCCGGTCTGCACATGCTTGCAGCGTCTCCCGGATGCCCGTCTGCCAATCCTTCACCAGGTCCACCGGAGTCACTGCCTCCTGCCAAGACAAAGAGCAATTAGAGACAGCTCAGCCCCTCTTTTTCTCTCTCTGTCTCCCTAAGATGGGAGACTCCAAGGCAGAAGCCTTGCTACCAGGAGCGTTGTTAGGGCTGGACCCATACAGCCCAAGTCCCAAGTCTATTTCCCAGAGCCCATGGTGTCCATCAGTTTTTTCTAAGCATAATTTTGGGGAGGGGGTCAATTTTCAGGGGGACTTGCAGCTGGGGAGGGCACCGTTAATCCTAGCCTTCCCATTTGCTGCACCCCCTTGAATATACCCCCCTCCCCTGGTGTGGCAATTAAATTGATGGGGAAAACACTCCCATGGTTGTAAATGGAGGAATTTTTTCTCCCCTAAGCTTAATTGCTTTGTGGGAGGACACAGCTTGGGAGGGGAGGACTGACCCTCTCCTCTCCATGAACTGTGATCTCCCCCTGAAAATCCCCCCCCCACAACATGGGTGGGGTCAAATTAATAATTTGTTTTATTTAGGGCAATTTTAAATTCATTGGCTGGCTTAGTCTGTGAAAAAAATTTTAAAACCTAGTAGTTATTTCCAAAGGTGCATATATACATATAAATCGCCAAATGCAAATGTTATGCAGAGTTGTGTCCTATAAGCCTGAGCCCCAAATCTTTTAAGTGCCTCTCAACTCCCTTGCTTGCTACGTCCACATACTCTTCCTTTCCCTCACCATTTGTGCTTGAGATGGATTTGGGGGATGGGAGGATGACAGTGGGTTCTTCCTCCCCTTTGCTATGACATAGGTAGAAGCTGAGGGGCACAGGTAGAGAGCAACCCCTTCTTGGGCCCTGTAGCTCCTTTCACCCCTGCCAGCCATGCAGCCTGCAGTGGTCTGTCATCCTCATTCAACATCAGCCACATCCTCACTGAGGTGGTAATGTTGTGTCTGGACTGTACCCCTTCAGACTGCAGGTGGAGGCTTGTACATTCACACGCGCACACACCTCTGTATAAAAAAGTGATATGGCAGGGAGAAGAGTTCTAGCCTTCACCCTGACATGCTAACTTTCTATGTTAAAGGGTTTTATTTTTTTTAAAGGAGGAGCATTCAGCAGGAGCTATCATCTGAAGTCTGTTATGGTACTTTCCAGACACAGTTCCCCCACCAGAATGACCACTGACTGGGTCTTATAGCGATGCAGAACACACTGTATGGGTTTATGCCATATGGGAGCAGAAGCACTAGAACAGTGCAAACAGCTCCAGTCGCTCCCCCTGCCAGAGCTGTGTGTGCAGGCCCAAAGAGCATCCCTGCCACTCATCCTAGAAAGGTAGCAGAGAACTCCCCGTCTGTTCCTCACCTCGTTCTGGATGCCAAGGTTCGCCCCGTACATCAGCAGCGTCTTCACAGTCTTGAAGCGTCCCAGCCTGACCGCATCATGGATGGGCGTGTCTCCTTCCTGGGCAGTGGGGGGGAGAGTGAGTGCATACGGTCTCCTCGACCAGTGCCTCATCAATGGCCGGGTGGGATGGGGCCACAGCTCAGCAGCAGAGCACCTCCTCTGCATGCAGAAAGCCCCGGGTTCATTCCCTGGCGTCTGGGCTAGGAAAGACCTCTGTCTGTATCCTCAGAGGGCCGCTACTAGCAGGAACGAGAAAACTGTACTGGGCTTGAAGGACCAGTGGTTCGACTCCACATAAGTTGGGCTGTGGACATTCCATGCTGGAGGAAAAAAATGCTCTGCCTGGGGGCAATCCACACACTACAGCCTGCATGCATGATGCGAGTGTGCAGAATGGCTCTTCTTTTGCCTAGTGTGCTGTGCAGCCACTTGGAGAATGTCATCTTTATGGTGCCCCAAGACTCTGTGTGGCTTTTATCACAGAGCGGTGGCCGTTCCTGACAGAGCTTGCCAGTGTCCATTGCTAGGCTGCCCAAAACACCAGGCTGGGGAGGGAGCCAAAGCCGAGGCCTGGCCACAGAGCCACTGCCTGGGGGCGTGGCCAGAGGTGGCCCTGCTGCTCCTGCTCACCGTGGCCCTGAGGCAGGGGCCGGCCTGGCCAGGAGAAAGTCCCTCCCCTCCTCCTCGTACCTTGTCTTGTGCGTTGATGTTTGCCCCACAGGCAATGAGATGCTCAGCACACTCACAGTGCCCGGTCCGGACAGCCACATGCAGCGGGGTGCTCCACAGCTGCCAGGCAAAGAGAAGGCCTTAGAATAGGGGTGCAGAATGACCCCCCACCCAGCCCTCCACAGGCTGTATGATGTTTGGTGGGCATAACCAGGCCCCCTGGTGTCAACTGATGTGGACATGGCCACACCCACCTGATGTCATTTGCTCCCTGGCCGAAGCACCAGGGAAGACCCATGTGCAGCAAAGCCGTTCTTCCACCCAGGGCATCACCCACAGCAGCTTCACCGCCCTTGGCCTTCTCCAGTTGGAGAGCTGCCCCAGTCCCCTTGACCAACCTAGGTGCCAGCAGAAGATCACTCCTCTCACTGCCTCCCTGTGGAACCCTGTGTGCCACTCTCCCTCCAATTGGGAGTAGGAGTGGCGCACAGGGGGATCCCCACTCGTCTGCTCACAGATCTGAGACAGCAGTGGGGGTTCCTCTGCCAGCCTCCTCTCCAAGCCCCTGGTAGGGGTGGGGCTTGTGGAGCGGGGGGGGGGCAGGACCTGGAGCAGGAGCACAAGCGTCAACAGGCGCCACACGCTCCACAGCCCTGCCTGAGAAGAACAGCCCACAGTCCATCGCAAACCCATCCCTGGGCACAGAACACGTTTAGATGCAGAAGATGGTCTCAGCCCACACTGCTCACCTTGTCCCGCGTGGAGATCTTGGCTCCCCGATTGATCAAGTGCTTGAGGATCTCTACATGTCCCCCGCGGCAGGCCCAGAACACAGGGGTTGCATCCAGCTGTGTCAAAGCAGAGCAGATGCACTGCATAGTAGACAGTCTGAGGAGAAGCACCATGGCTGGACAGGAGCAGGGGGTGTTACTGGCCTGCCTATGGCATGGAGGCAGACCTCCACAAGCAGCCAAATTATAACTCGGTGATGGCGCTAGGACCTACGTCTTCGTCAGAGATCCATGGTTGTCCTGAAACAACTACAGTTCCAGAGTTTCTTGGGCAGACAGAAAGACTACTATTCCAGACATGTGGGCTAGATGCACCATCAGAAGCCAAGAGCTGGGGTGGCAGAGAACAACCTAGGCAGGATTTTCAGGGGCCAGAGAATTCCCTGTCCTCCATACTAAGCTCTTTAGCACTCCCAATGCCTAGCAGCCGTAGAATGGATTAGGCAAACTGTATGCAAATGTATTTAATTTGCATACCTTACATGTCTCAGGATTCTGTTCTTAACAGGCAGCAGAACAGGAGGACAGAATGGACTGTACCCCTTCAAACTACTGGTAGGAGGTGCCACTTTTAAATGTCCCCCCTACATTAATAATAGTAATATAATAATAGTAGTAGTAGTAGTAGTAGTACTCCCTGCAAATAGAAAATGAGCATATCAGGGAGAAATGTTCTAACCCTTTGCCTCCTATGCTAGCATTCTATTTTCAAGGAATGTGTTTCTTTTACATGGGGGAAATTTGTTTGGTGGTACAGGGCAGGCAGGCAGGTTGTCTGAAGTTATACAGTCTGTTCTACCACCTTGTTCTGCTACATGCATAGGTCAGTTTGGCAGCAATGGCAGCGAGACCTGATCCCACCTTCTTTTTCAGGGCAATGCTTCCCAGGATGCATGCAAACAGGAGTGGGGCCGGTGTATATTGCCTGCTCCATGGGAAGGGTCCAAGTCACATTTTCCCGCCATCTCTGCCCCTTGCAATGCTCCAAGATCTCAATGAGGCACCAAGGCCAGGGCAGTCCTCCAGGCTGGGACGCAATGGCCCTCAGAGGATGAGACTCACCATGTCTCTTGGCTCCAGAACAGCCCCAGCTTGCAGCAGCTTCTCCATGATCTCTGCATGGCCCCGCAAGCAGGCCCAGTGCAGGGCTGTACATCTGAACTGCAGCAGGGAAGCAACACATGGAGGGGAGTGGCTCGGCGGACCTGCTCCCACACCCTCCACCTCCATCCCTGGGGGACATCAGGTTGGCCCAACTTTGTAAGGGGATTGGGGGCAGGGGAATAAGGTAATATTTAACTACAATCATTTAATTTACTTATTTTGGCCACCTAATGCAAAGAGAAAACTCACTGGAAAAGACCCTGATGCTGGGAAAGACTGAAGGCAAAAGGAGAAGGGGACGGCAGAGGATGAGATGGCTAGATAGCATCACCGATGCAATGAATATGAACTTGAGCACACTCCGGGAGAGAGCGCAGGACAGGAAGGCCTGGCGTGCTATGGTCCATGGGGTCACGAAGAGTCGGACACAACTTAATGACTGAACAACAAAAATAATTGTACTTTAAGTGCAAGAATTAATAGGAAGGCATAGGAATTATAGGATGGTGATGATGTTGCTGTCTCCGGGCCACCCCCTTCAGATGTGTGGACCTGGCCAATTGCCCAGTCTGAAAAATGGCCCTCGACCTTATGGAAGTTGCCCACCACTGAGGTAGATAGATCCATTTAAAATCATTTTGATTGACTGAAAGGGTGCATCCCAATTTATCAGGCAGCGGAGTGTCTAATCAAAATACTTATAAAAGCTACAGATGGCAAACACTGTCTTAGAAGAGCAGGCTGTGTTGGGATTCTGGGCAATACTTCGAGTGGCCAGCAGTTAGAACTTGAGTCCCCTGAATGCAGAGCTGGCTCAACTCAGAGGCAAAAGAGTGGGCAGAACTGGGGGGTGTTATTTTGGGCAGCAGAGAGATCCAAACTTCAGGCCACAGTTCATTGGGAAGGGACCCGAGTGAATGATCCAGGAGCATTTGACACTCTGGTGTGGCGGAAACAGCCCTCTTTCATTTCAATGGGATGGAGGAGAACTTCCTAGTGGATTGTGCCCAACGTGTTATCAAATGGGAAGGGAGATCCTCGGGGGATTTTACACCCCAGGCATCAAACATGTCTCATTAATGTGTCAGTTTCCCCAGCTAAGATTCTCCACCTGCATACTATACTTTCATCACTTTCCCTTTCCTCAATTGATCCTCTTCTCCCTCTCCCTATTTTACCATTTTGCAAACACTCGATTAAAGGATCATTTCTTTTGGACACAGAGTCTGGCATTCCGGTACCTTGTCGTGAGCATTGGGGTCCCCTCCATCAGCCAGATACTTGTCAACCAGAAGAACCCGGTTTTCCAGCACTGCTTGAAGAAACTGCTCTGTTTCCACAGGTTCTGTCTGAAGAGAATCAGGGAGTCACCCTAACTTGCTTAAGAGGGTGCCCCGAATACCTTCGGGAGAGGGGCCCATCTATGCATCTTTGCACCCCACATAATTCTATGCATAATTCTATGCAGAATATGCATAATATTCTATGCATAATATGCATAGATGCATAATTCTATGCATCTATGCATCCCGAATACCTTCGGGAGAGGGGCCCATCTATGCCCTATGCACCCCACCTCCAGTCCCCCAGGGATGGGCTTCAAATGTATATATACTCTCCCCCCACTTTTTAACCCTGTCTCCATTTCCTTCCCTGTCTTCTGGAGCCTCCTTTTCAGTAAATATAAAGGTTGTAAGTCCCTTGGAGCAAGGATATCCTTCTTTGTAAAGCCCCATGAGTATGGATGGTGCTGTATAAAGAAGACGATGACATTATGGTTTCATTTGAAATATTTATTATCTTGCCATTTTGTATCTTGCCTTTCCACAAATACTTTTCTCAAATCCTGGCTTGCAACAAGTAACTAGAAAGAATCCAATTACAGTAAAATAAAGAAAAGAAAAAGAAAAAGCAGCAACAGCAGCTAGTGAACAATATATGTATAATACATACAGTGGAGGCTGGTGGCTCTGATGTCAGTGGGGCAATGCTCCACACCTTGGATAGCGCCTTTAGAGTTCTGACCGAAACTCAGAGCAGATTCACCACCCCACTGATATCGGAGCCACCAGCCTCCACTGAACACATATCACAGCTTGGGAAAATAAGATAATGTTTTTAACTGTCACCTAAAAGATAACAATGTTCCAAAGTCTGATGCCAACACCAAAAAGGCCCTGTTGCCAGTAACCAATCACCACATCACTGATGTTTGGACCATGGCCCCAAACTGAAGATCTCAATACAGAGGGCAGCAGGCAATCATTCAGGTATCTCACTACCAAAGTATTTAGGCAGAAACCAGCACTTTGAATTGCACCCAGAAACACACCGGGAGCTAGTGCAGATCTATAAACCCTGTTTGGCCAGGTGTGATCAAATCCATCAATGCTGGTTTATAATCTGGACACCATAATCTGGATTAGTAGATTTCCAAACACTCATCATAGGCAACCCCACTTACAATAAATTGCAGCAGTCTAATTTGGACATTGTCAAAGCATGGTTATCAGTGGCCAGATTGGGTTTTCTCAGGAAGGGACCCCCGCTGGCAAAGGCTGCTTTGAGGCATGGACACCATTCAGGCATCCATCTGCAAAGTTGCATCCAACAGCACCTCCAAGCTGCAAACCGGCTCTTTCAGGGAAAGTGCCACCCCATCGAACACAGGCTGAATGCTGCACATATTGCTGCACCCAGCCAGAGGCTGGTGAATACTCACGATCACTTCTGGTTCTGGCTCCTTGGGGTGGACCACTTTCTTCACCTTCTTCTTAGTCTTGCGAAGCTTGATGATGGCCTCCAAGTCCTGCAGGCTCTCAAGCTTCAGTCTGGAATTATTGAGCGTCTCAAGCTGGCAAGAAGATGGAGGAAATCAGAGCCGCGGACTGTCAGCTTCCCATATTGTTATCTGGGCCTTCTGTGGCCGGAATGGGCCCCAAATGCCCCCTAAATCTAACTGACATGTTGCCCTTCAAGACCCTGGAGTGTGGGGCACAATCTGGCAGGAAGTTCTGCTGTGCAGGTTTTGTAATCTCTTGCAAAGCTTCCATGCCTTTCAGTGGGGCTGGTGCAAGGTTGCTTCCCCGTGAGTTGGTTGTGCCCCATGGCTGAGATCCATCCCCTACGCTGCCTCCCTTATTCCTGCACATTATCTTCCACTTCACCATGCCTCATGGGAGGGCCACCTCAAACAATACTAAGTTTACAAGCAGTGGCTCTCAGGTAAATCTACACGATTTACCTGAGAGCCAGCCACCTCTGTCTGATGTTGTAGCAAAAACAGCAAAGAATCTTGTGGCTAACATATTTATTATGGCATATGCTTTCGTGGCATATGCTTTTATGCTTATATTTTTTATGCGTATGCTTATAATGCTTTTTCCATATGCTTTTATGCATATGCTTTTATGCTTTTGTAGCATATGCTTTCATGGTCTTAGTCTTGTGGCTAACAGATTTATTATGGCATATGCTTTCATGGTATAGAGCAGTGGTAGAGAGAAAGTAGACTGCCAGATCTACTCTGGACTTCAACTCCCAGCATTTCTGAATATTGGCTACACCGGCAGGGGTTTCTGGAAGCTGGAGTCCTAAACATCTGTAGATCTACCTTCTGCCCCTCTGAGGAAACATTTTGGAGAACTCAGAAGCTTGCACAAACCTTTGTGGCATGTAGTGTGGCCACATGTCCTATTTTATAGAGGGCAGTCCTCTATTTGAAGGTCAGCCTGAGGACAGTCCTCTATTTTGAATATGCCCTTTATTTGAAGGGCTGCTCAGTCCAAGTCCAATTTAAGGGTAAAGGACCCCAAGAAGGGTGAGCACTACACAGTGTCAGGATTGATTCTGAGTGCATGGAGATAGTTAGCAGTTCAGATTCAGAAGGGGAACAGCAAGAACTGGGGGAGGCATCTTCCCCAGCCAGTTCAGATATGGATAGATGTGCTTCTCTGGATGCCTGGGCTAGCACCCAGATGGCTGGGTCTGAAGCCCCCCCTCCCCCCCCGTGAGAATCCAGGAGGAGGAGGAGGAGGAGGAGGAGGAGAAGGAGAGCGTGGGGCATGACCTGAGGGATGCTAGACTGCAGCGCAGAGGGAAGCAGGAAAAGTTAGAGGTGGAGCTCAGACAGCCGACCCGGTTGGCGAATTGTAGCTCCCATTTGGATTCCCTGCTGTTATTCCTTTGTAGCCTGAGAGTCTTCGGGGATTTGCCTCTCTTCTTGTGTGTGTGCATGAGGAAGGTGGGGGCCACAGGAATGTGACACATGAGCCTTGAAGCTGCCCATCCACACTTAGCACCTGAAACACAGACTGAACAGGCAAGCTCACAGCTCACTGGTCACAGTCTTCTCTGCTATGGTGAGATGGATTATATTACTATTTAAATTCTAGTAATTATTTCTACATTTGCATCTCTCCATAAACATTAGCACATGCAAATTCTATGCAAATTTACATCCTCTTTTGCCCTCTTTTTTGGCAATGCAGGAGTGGCCACCCTACATTTTGGTTGGTCCAAATAAAGGTACTGCCTAACTGTGGATATTGGATTATTTCTCTGGATTATGGATTTTGTACAAGACTCCTTTTTAGCACAGATTCCTTTATGCCATCAAGAGATCCTAGGTCCACAGCCTTGCTTTGTAAATTTAAAACACACCCCTGTGGGCCATGGGAATGCTAATAATTTTTTTAAAAAGAAGCGAGTTATAGGACTCTTCTTGTCCTTTATCACCCCCATGCTGCCATCCAGAAAACATTGCAAGCACCTCCATGGAACTTCTCCTAACTCACCTTTTTCTTCTTCTCATCTTCTGCCTTCTGCCTCTCCTTGTCAATTTCTTCCCACATGCCAGCCAAGCCAGACCGCCATCTGTCAGGCTCCCAGGCCATACCTCTCGCCAGCACCTCGAAATTTCGCGATTTCCCCTCATGTCGTTCATCACTTACCTAGGGGGGAAAGGCATAAGGGCATTAAACTATTATTACGTTGTTTATAGTGCTCGTTCCAATAGCTAATTCAGCTGGTGAGCGGCAACAGGACTGTAGCCAAAACAGGGCCACTGAGAAACAAGATAACCCTCCAAAAATACAGACCAATGATGACAGCGCATGCTTAGTAGCCAGGGAGTGTAGAGTAACTGCTGGAAAGAGAGAGGAAAAAACAGAGGGGAGCAGGGGGGGGACTAGAATGCCCTGCATGGAGGAAATCACCAGCTGGAACTGTGAACAGCAGCACTCCTGATCATACTGCAACACTTCATTGCAGCTCCCACTTGTTGCTAATTCATTAATTCCACATGAATTTTAATCAGTATGTTACATTGTGATATTGTTTTGATATGAGTTTGGTATGGCTGTTGAACTATTTTCCATTTATTGTTCGAGACACTGCTGTTCTATTGAGCTGTTATTTTGATATTGCTGTATTGATTGTTGTTATATTCCCCTTTTGTTTAGCCCCTTTAGGTTTCCTTCAGGAAAGCAAATCAATATTGACACGGGTTATCAAAATGAAATGTATATTCTGCCTTTCAAATAAGAGAACCACAAAGCGGCTAGATAATTTTGTCAAATTAAAAACCAATATCACAAAAAACAACAATCCGCAGAACAGCGTGACAGCAGGAACCAGTAGAGCCTGCAGAAACCAACGCGATTGCCAGCAAAACTGTCAGTGTGCAACTTGAAAACATGAATGAACCCCAAACAGCTCTCCTAAGGTGCAACCCTATGCATGTTTAGACAGAAAAAAGTCCTACAACTCCCATGGCTAGCTGGGGAATGCTGGGAGTTGTAGGATCTTTTTCTGCCTAAACATGCATAGGGTTGTGCCCTTAAAGAGTATCACTTTCACCAGGAGCATAAGGGATGGAGCAAAATGGCCCCACCAAGGCAGAGGCCAACTTGGAGGAGTTACTGTTGCAAGTAACCACCCACTATACATCAGATGTCAGGGGCACATGGAGCAGAGCCTTGGGAAAATCTTAGCACTGAGGCAAATTGATTGGATTAAAAAGCCAATTATAGGAAAGAGGCTCGGGCACAAAATCGGGGGCTTTCCTTCCTTCCTTAGCTTCTGCTGCATCCAGTACTGAGGGGCTGAGAGATAAATACTTCATTGGTCTTCAACATGACTTATGCTGTCCTATGGCACAGCACAACAGTGGCACCGGCACTGTTTTCCTTTGTGTTGTTTAAATTTTGAATGAGAAAGAAAGGAAGGGACAGAAATGGAAGAGCTGACGGAGGAGGAGAAGGAAAGAGGGAGACAAAAAGGGTTGGTTCTCAGTGAGTTTATACCAAGGAAGGGGAACCTCCAGCCCTAATCTGGCCCATGGAGAGGCCCCAGCCAGCCATCAGGACCGGCTTTTCGCAGCGCAAGAGAAGGCATCCTTTCTATGCCTCTTGCCTCCTCCAATGGGGAGGGACAGGGAGATGCGGGCAAAGGAAGACTCAGCTGTTGCTGGGAGGAATCCATGGTAAAGATGTGACTCCATCAAAGTCATATGCTAGCAACCTCTGATCTTTGGTGGGAGGGGGTTGTAAGGTATTAAGGACTGTAAATATTTCTTGTAAATATTTGTTATTATTTAAGAACCTAAGAGCCAAGCTGGATCAGACCAAGGGTCCATTTAGTCCAGCATTCTGTTCACACAGTGGGCAACCAGTTGTAGATGGGAGACCCACAAGCAGGACATGAGTGCAACAGCACCCTCCCATCCACGTTCCCCAGAAACTGGTGCACATAGGCATCTTGCCTCTGATACTGGAGGCAGCATAGAGCCATCAGGACTAGCAGCCACTGATTGCCTTCTCCTCCAGGAATTTGTCCAATCCCATTTTAAAGCCATACAAATTGGTGGCCATCACTATGTCTTGTGGAAGTGAATTCCACCATCTAACTCTGTGCTGTGTGAAGACGTCCTTCCTTTTATCTGTTCTGAATTTCCCACCAATCAGCTTCATGGGATGACCCCATTAGGAGAGAGGGGTTTATTGTTTCTTTCTTGGAGTTTATTGTTAAAAGGAGCAAAGACGTTTCACAATAGACTCAGATCTAGTAAGGGAACAGGAAGTGCTGAGACAGGAAGTCTATGGGCAGGGCTTCTCACTTCCTGCAGCTGGCCTAAGCTGACTGGTTGAGCACACTTATAACAGAATAAAGTCCTTTCCTCTTATCTAAAGTCCGCCAGTGATTTGTGCTAATGAAACACACACACATCAAAGTCAAGGTGCATAGTAATACTTGAAGCCAGTCAAGGTATTCTAGCAGATGAAGCAGAAAATGCCACAAGCCCCTCTCCCCGTCACTAGCAGTAAAAATACAGTAACAACAAATTAAATAACTAAACATTTGCTGTCCTTTCATGACTGCAAAAATCTCTGCCTAATAGTAGGGCCGGCAGTTTAACATGGACTAAAATGAGCTTGAGTTTCTAATAATCCGACCTGCGGAACCTGCTGCAGAGTGACCACCTCAGGCTGCGCAGCGTCTGTGGACTTTTGGATGTTTTTTTTACTTTCCTGAAATTTACACATATTTATTTGAAGGACAATACGCATGTTTCTGCTGAGACTGGTAAATATTCGCAGGGAAAAGTTGAATGGAATGGGGGACAATACGCTAAGTGTTATGTACTAAAGTAAATTATGTAAATCATTGCGAACCCTCTTGCGTATTTTTCCGCACAACTGGAAAAAAATTCAGATCCATCTGTGAACAGCCGATGGAACAGAAGTCTCCTGAAAATCTGTGAAACACGGATGGAGCAGGTTTTACACAATCCGTACATCCCTAGGGCCAGCCCTGCCCTGTCCACGGCAGCTCACTGTGCCTCTGAAAGAGCCCATTTCTTTCCTGATCTGATCCGCATTTATGTTCCCTGCCCGGGATCACTCCCTGGCTGAGGCTCTGGGTTTCTGCAAGTTGCTGACCCATCCAGAGCTGCCACCTTCCTCTCCCGCCAAGGGAAAATAGTGCAGGGTCCCTGGACTCAGCTCGCAAAATTCCCCCCGTGCTGCCGGCTCCTGCTGGCCCAGATGAAGCAGCCTCTATTTATATGTTTGTGTCTGTATATCTGCAGCGGCAGCCCTGGCTGAGGAATGAACACCATGCGAAACTAATGCCATCTGTCATGCCCGTCCAGGGCAACATCAGCATTGTCAACAACGAGCCCAGCCAGAGACATTCGGGCGCCTGAGGCGGGACATCTCAATGGTGGTGGGGTGGGGGGGAAACAGCTACTACTGGGGCACGACGACCCACCAGGAAATCCCCCTGAGCAGGTCTCATCAACATTCGAGCAGCACTCCTCCATTTCAGTGGGGCTTGTGGAAGGGGATTTCCTAGTGGACTGTGGGTTGCTGCCATCTGTGTTCCCGCTCCCACACGCTGCCTCCAGAAATGGTGCTGAAAACATGCCGCCTGCGGTGCCGCCATACGGAGATAACTGAAGACATTTTGGTGCCTGAGGCAGAAAATCCAAATATATCTTCATTTCTGGTATTTCTTGCCAACCTTCCTGAAATTTCATCAGTGCCCACTGAAGACTAGGGATGAGTGAGAGTTTTCTTTCAGCTCAGTTTTTATGTGAATTTGCCAAAATTTACAAAGTGTGTTTGTTTGTTTGTTTGTTTGTTTGCTTTATACCCCCACCTTTCCACCAAGGAATGGTGGAAAGGTGGGGCAAGTGCTCCATGCTCTGGGCAAAAAGAACATGAAATTTTAGAAACTGCATGTGGGAGAAACCAGCACTGACAGATTCATCCACCCAGGCCCAAGGCTTTGAGTGCTTAGAGCTGAAAAGTCTGGGTATGAATCCCGGTGTATTCCATTTTTTAAAAATGTAAAATATTTCTAGGCAATATTCAACCATGTTCATGAGCCAGTGTGGCATAGCGGTGAGAGTGTCGGACTGGAACTTGGGAGACCCGGGATTTAGTTCCCCCTCAGCACGGAAGCTCACTGGGTGATTTGGAGCCAGTCACTAACTCTCAGCTTAATCTACCCCACAGGGTTGCTGTGAGGTTAAAATGAAGAATCATGTACTCCACCTTGGACTCCTTGGAGGACAGGCAGGATATCGGTGTAACAAATAAATAGTGGTGAATTAGGGTTCCCACCTCTTTCTTTTTTGACAGGCTCCTCATTTTTACCTCTTTTTTTACCTCATTTTTACCTTATTTATTTTAAAATTTATTTTATTTATTTTTAAATGTCCTTTTTACCTCATTTATTTTTTACCTAATTTATTTTAAAATTTATTTTATTTTTTACCTCATTTATTGTTTACCTCATTTTTAACCTCTTTTTTTTTTTTTTGACAGGCTCATTGTTACCTCATTTTTACCTCATTTTTACCTTATTTATTTTTAAATTTATTTTATTTATTTTTAAATGTACTTTTTACCTCATTTATTTTTAACCTCATTTTTACCTCATTTATTTTTAAATTTATTTTATTTATTTTTTAAATGTCCTTTTTACCTCATTTATTTTTAACCTCATTTTTACCTCATTTATTTTTAAATTTATTTTATTTATTTTTAAATTTATTGTTTACCTCATTTATTGTTTACCTAATTTTAGCCTCTTTTTTCTGACAGGCCCCTCCTCCTTTTACCTCTTTTTTTTACCTTTTACCTCATTTATTTTAAATTTTATTTTATTTATTTAAAAAAAAAAACTTACCTCATTTTAACCTATTTTTTTCTGATAGGCCCCTCCTCATGTTTACCTCATTTATTTTTTTTATTTATTACCTTATTTTTAACCACTTTTTTCTGACAGGCTCCTCCTAATTTTTTACAGTGATACGGTAGGCAGGGACATTATGGCCTTCTCCATGCTGGGAATAGCAGGACCTATTGAATTTGTCCAGGGTAGACGGGTGAGAATGTGGCTTCAGTTCAATTTTATCAGAATTTACCAAAAATTCACAAAGTTGACATTCGGGAGGAAAAGAACTTGAGATTAAAATTAAACGAAATGCAGGAAGAAAGCAAAACTGACAGATTTGACCATCCCTGCCCAAGAGACATTTCGCTGCCTGACTGAAGTTGGGCCCAAATGGCGAACCCTTCCCGCAACTAGGACCAGGACTTTATATAAAAAGTAAGAACATAAGAAGAGTCCTGCTGGATCAGACCAAGGGTCCATCGAGTCCAGCATTCTGTTCACACAGTGGCCAACCAGCTGCCTGTGGGAAACCTACAAACAGGACATGAGTGCAACAGCACCCTCCCGCCCATGCTCCCCAGCAACTGGTGTACAGAGGCATACTGCCTCTGATCCTGGAGGCAGCACACAGCCATCAGGACTAGCAGCCAATGACAGCCTTTTCCTCTAGGAATTTGTCTAACCCCCTTTTAAAGCCATCCAAATGGGTGGCCATCACTACATCTTGTGGAAATGAATTCCATTGTTTAACTCCATCGTGCTGTGTGTGTGGAGAAATCCTTTTATCTGTCCTGAATCTCCTATCAATCACCTTCATGGGACAATCCCATTGGGTTCTAGTATTCTGAGAGAGGGAGAAAAATGTCTCCCTATCCACTTTCTCCACGCCATACATAATTTTGAAGCAGTTCTGCTGCAATATTCAGACACCAGTCCCTGCCTTCATCTTCCCCTACCCCTCATATGCCCCCTGAAGCAGATTGCTTGACCAGCTGACATGGTGGGCCCAGCCCTGGATCTAATGAACAGATGACAAAACACACAACCATGGGCGTCCTAAATGTGCCACCTGAAGCAGCCCACTGCTCCCTGTTGCGCCACTTGTGAACACACCATTGGGGGAGTAATGCGATAGCCTCACGGCATGGCCACCCTCACAGGCCAAGTATGACAGGAACGGCTCTTTTTCCCCCAGGCAATTTTGGTCGCCGTGACAGGGTCAATCGACTTGCTTCCTTCCTTCTTAGGCTAACCAGTGTCTGGGGAATGAACACACTGAGGTCTTGAGTGACCTCTGTGAGGCAGCAAGCAGGGCTTTGGCCTGATGCAAGCGCCCAAATAAGACACCTGCTGCACTACACAAATCTCAGAGCTGGCAGCGGCCTTGTGTTGTCAAGAGCTCATGGTGGTTATTCCTTCCTGTCTGCACAGATAAGGAAGTGGAGAGTGTTTTTCACCCTCCTAGTTAGCTTGGATCCCTTAACCACACACCACTGGGCTTTTCTGTGGAGCTGGGAACCCCACCCAACCAGAGGGTGCAATCCTATGCATATTTAGACAGAAAAAAGTCCTACAACGCCCAGCATTCGCCCACCAGCTATGCTGGCTGGGGAATGCTGGGCGTTGTAGGACTTTTTTCTGTCTAAACATGCATAACACTGCATCCTATGGAAGCAATCCTATGGCCCCTAGATATTGACTGAGGGGCCATAGGATAGTGGAGAGTCCCCCCTCTGAGGTTGAAGACAGCACTCCGACCTCAGAAGGGGGGGGTTGGAGCTCTGTCCACCTGACCCCTCACAGCTAGCATGGAAGGAACTGTGCCGGCAGCCTCAGAGGTCGAAAAATTGACCTCGGAAAGGGGGAAAAGAGGGCATTCCGGTGGGCGGGGCGGGGAGGAGACCAAAGAGGCCAAGCACAAGCTGTCCTGAGCTTCTTCCAGCCTCCTTCCCTCCCCGTCTGAAACACTGTTGCTAGACTGGCTAAAAAGCCCATCTAGTGAAAAACCCAGCAATCAGAGGACAGGGAGGTGAATATCGCCCTACTGGCTTCAGCCCGGCAAACTTGGATACACGGAAACCTCCAAGTTTGAAGGCTTCTGTCTCATGAGTGTGCAGCCCATAAGACTGCATCCTAAGTGAGTTCAAAATGTGAAGCTGCACATCCTCAAGAGTATTCCTTTTTATTAAAAAACCAGGGTCGGCAAACACTTTGGTGGTTGTTCTGGATTTTGTTCTGACGTAACAGGCATGTAGAAGCAATGCCTGGAATTGCAGTCAGGGGCTGTGGGGGAGCAGAAATGTTAGTGGTGTGCCTTACAACTGAAGAAATGCACATGGCCCATAAGACTATTAAGTCCAGGACCTAAATATATCTAGCTGCGCTATTGGCTCCATGTGAAGCGAAAAGGGGGCGGGGGGCGTTGATGGGGTTTTGCTGATCATGTGCTCCTGAAAACAGCCAACCTCGCTTCCCCCTCCAGCTCCAGATTGCACCGGGGGCGTCAACTTTCTTTCACCTCATTCCCATTAAAAGGATCTCAAGCGACGCAGCTGGAAGAGATCTCTCTATAGCAGCCTTTCCTAGCCTCGTGCCCTCAGGAAGTTTTGGACTTTTACCACAACACATCCGGGAGGGCACACTGAGGGAGGCTGAACTCAAGCAAAACTGGAAAACATCAGAAAGCGGAGAGATCCAGAAGTTACACTCCCTGTTTTGCCTTTGCCTGCCTAGCAAGGTAAGGCAGGGCTGGTCCTACCGCTAGGCAGAGTGAGACCAATTAGAACTACGATGAGTTGGACGGGGGGCAGGGAGGAGCACAGAATGGAGAGTGGACACCTAATTAAACTTCTACAGCATCTTGGCTTTCATCTAAAAGAAGCATGTTCCTGGGTCTTATGGCTGCAAAGATGTGTTTGAGAAAATGTTGGTATTGCCTAGGGAGAACCAGAGAGGTGGTAGCTTGATAAGATGTTCAGTGGATTAGGGAGTGGGTTTTCAGTGTCCTTACTTTCCTGTGGTTAGCAGAACCAGAATTATGCAAAACAGCAAACATAGCGGAATAAGGGTGCAATCCTATGCATGTTTAGATGGAAAGAAAGTCCTACAACCCCCAGCATTTCCCAACCAGCTATTGCCCACAGACCAAAGTCCTACAATTTCTTTTGTCTCTAGCCACCAGAAATGTGTTAAGAATGTACCAAACATCCGTGGCAGTCACAAGCACCCATAAGGAGGTTTGTTAATGTGCGGGGGGAGAGAGAGATTGTGGCGGCGGGACTAGGAAATGTGGGATTGTGCCATTCCTGGGGCTGCATTTAGACACACAAGTGACTGGCTGACCAGAGCTGATAACACATTATAACAAAAGTTACCATGATGAATTTTTTAGGTAAAACTTATCAGATATTTGTTAATAATTTACTAGTTGTAGAAAATAGAAAGGTTAATTGCTGCCATTTGGGAAACTGGTAGGTTACCTTCTAAACAAAATACAGAGTAAGTTAACTAAACTTGATTGACAATAAAAAGGGTTGAAAAGAGCTCATCGCTATATACGTGGCCCATTGCTTTAGGATATCGGCTGATATATCATAAGTTAACCCAGAGGTATTTTTTGTCATCAAGATGATGCTGTTGCCATGAAAAATACTCTTAAATTACATACCCCCCATGCAATCTTACATTTACTCACGAGGAACAGACCTTTAACTTTTCCTGAGAAATCTTGCCTGTCTTTCTCCGCCCCCCCCCCGCCCCCAATCTCTTTGGCCCTGAGCCCTGCACTCTTACACCCAGTGGAGGCTGGTGGCTCCGATGTCAGTGGGGCAGCGAATCCACTCTGGGATTAGTCAGGACCAGTCAGAACTCTAAAGGAGCTCTCCAAAGTGCTTCGCAGGGGAAGGGGTGCTTTGTACATTGGGTAGCTGCTTTAGAGTTCTGCCTGGTTCTGACTGAAACCTGGAATGGATTCACCGCCCCACTGACATCGGAGCCACCAGCCTCCACTGCTCACACCACAGTACCCCTGGGGGTTTAACCCCATAATGTGGCCCAGTCCTGAATCAGAGACCTATCCACACCCAAAGAACGTTCAAAGAGCCCATCTCAGACTGGTACTCCCAGTTACCCCTAGCCACCCCATTCTAATCTCTTACCAACTGCTGAATGCTGAAAATCTCCATGGTCCCCACTTTTCCGGTGCCACAATGCTCACTCCCCGGCAGCTTTCCTGCACAGCCGTTTTTATTCCAGCCTTGGGAGGGGGGGATTGGGGCTGTAGTCCAAAGCTCCCCCCACTGGGCCTAGCAAACTGGATAATTCAGGTGCCATGTCACACCAGCTAAAATAACTTCATACTTCAAAGGTTTGTAGAGCGTGATGGTGAGGGAAGGGAGAGTGCCAGTAATGAGATTCCCAGACCCAGAGAGTGGGGGACTTGCACAGTTATTTGGACGGGAGGCCCGGCGAGTGAAAGGTTACAGATAAAACAGGGCACGGGCTCTTCCGAACCTCCCATGGTGGGCTGCAGCCCATTGGGACAGGCAGGAAGAACCATGAACCCAGCAATGCTGAGAATCTACGGGAACTGAGCCCTTCCTATCTCCGTATGCTGTCATCTAGAAGGATGCTAAAATCTGCCCTTTTTGAGTTTGATATTTTAATTGCTGACTGATGCCAGCCTACGTTTTCATCAGTGGAAGCCACCCTGTAAGCCAGTTATAGGCAGGTTAGGAATTTTAAACAAATAATGAAACATGAGCAAGCAGGCTGACCATTTTGGGAATATCATCCTTATACTATCAGCATTCACACAAAAGGTGAGAACAACCATCAAGTCTTCAAGGAAAAACTTGAAATGAGGCAGGCAACCTCTGCTAATTTGGTCAGCAGCACATCCCCATTTTCTTAAGCAGCCAGACCAAGAATAGGTCACATTTATAAAGCACTTTTAGAGTGTTTGAAGCATTTCATATGTGAGCCTTTCCCATTACGCATGATCAGAAGACACATCTTTGCTCGAGCCTTCCCTTCTCCAATATTCAATCTACAAGAGGAAGGGCCTTCTCGATGGTGGCACTCACTGTGGGGAACTATGTAATGACTGTTGGGAACATTGCAACCTCGTCTGCACGTTACTGGAAGGGGGCAGTGTTACAGTTAGTTAATTCATAGGAATTTTGACCACAGCTAGCCTGAGGATAGCCTACAAAGTGGTCTCCTCTGATGTCTTCCTTTTGCTCCTCCTCTTCCGCCCCCGCCTTCCACAATTGCTGGGAACACATGTATTTGCTCTCTCGCTCCTGCTGGTGTAACGGAACACAAAATGGACTGAACAAACGCTTTTGAAATTCTATGCTGTACTTGCATTGTATATGGAAGAATATTTGTGAGTAAAACTGTTTTCTTCCCTTTACTAAAGAAGGGTGTGGTCTCCTTTTATCATCCTAAGATAGCCTGTGTGCCTGGTAAATGCTCGTTCTGTTTTGCCTTTTTGTTTTTCCCTGCTAATTGCTTTTCTAACAGGAGGCATCATTACCAAAGAATCCTATCAATGATTAGGGTTGATCAGCGTTTTCCACCTATTGCAGATGGAGAAGCTGAGCCTGAGAGAAAGCACTGTGACCTAGGAAGTTCTCATTTCAAATCACATCACCAGATGTGTGGATTTGCAGGCACGGCTTCATTTCTGAGTCTACCAACTGAAGGAAACATAACTGATCAAATCTCAGCTTGGCTATAGGGCCACTGCACAGTCTTGCCATCATTATTTTATTCATTACATTTATATCTGCCTTTTTTCCTCCTTAAGGAACCCTAGGTGGCATACATCATTCTCCAACTCTCCATTTAATCCTCACAACAACCCTGTGAGATAGGCTGGGCTGAGACTCTGTGACTGGCCCCAATCACCCAGTGAGCTTCCACGGCTGAGTGGGGACTAGAACCCGGATCTCTCAACTCCCACTCCAACGCTCTAGCCACAGGCCCCCTCATCTGTACTTGTGGGCTAATAATACTGACCTACCTTAGAATGTTTCTGTAGGGGTTCCTAAGATAATGTACATGAAGCACTTTGAACCAAGAGACTGACCTATGAATTAGGAGGTTCAAAACCTACTTCTGCCTTGAACTTACCAGCTGGTAAGTCGGAGAAATCCGCAATAGAACCAGATGAGTTTGGGTTTTCATGAATCCGACCTGCAGTTTCCACAGTGGATCGGCTTTTCCCCTGATGGGGAGGATTTTGTGGACTTGCAGACTGATTCTCTAACTGTCCCAAATTTTGTGCAATTTTGCCCTAGCAAAATATACCACAACAACAAAACAGCAAAAAAAAATCTGCATTTCCCCCATAGTCTAGAGCGTGAAAATGTGCATTTGGGGGGAATTCGCATTTTCACACATGAGAAATTGAGCAACTGTGCATTTGCACAAATTTGCAGTCAAACAAACAGTCGGATTTTGGTGATGGGCAACAGAACGAAAGGCGCCCAACAGTCTGTGAAACACAGAGATTTTACACAGTCCCTACCAGCTAGTCTTGGGCCAGCTTCTCTCCCCCAGCCTCGGGCCCAGTCCCCACCCCACCCTTGCCACCAGGCCAGCCATACAAGGTCAGCAATACTGGCCAACCTTGCAGGACTGTGAGTGTTGCAATAATGCAGGGGTGGGGGACCTCTATCAGCTCCAGGGCCAAATTCAGAGCTCTCGGGAGCCACATTCCCGCGGTGGGCTGGGCAAAAGGGCTGAAGGCAAAAATACGAAACATACCGGCATATTGTAGCATCAAGCTCTCCCTGCCAGTCACTGCGCCTTCAAAGAGGCCTTTCAACTTGTTTGAATAAGGAAAAACTGCACAAAAGCTGGGAAACCCCCAAGTAATCAGTGCTCAGGGGAACAGGGATGTGGCCAGAAGGGGCATGGCCTTCTGAGTGACCCCCGATTGCCAGATTTGTCCCCCAGGGTTGAGGTTCCCCACGCCTGCAATAATGCATGGAAAGACCTTCAAACACTCTAAAGTGTGGCGTAAATACGAAGCATTATAAGCCCAGTGTAACCACAGTCTTCGTGGTGGAGCCACACAGGGTTTCCTCCGGCATCAGCTGACACCGGAGAGTTTGGGAGCAGTCCCCTGAAAAAAGGAGAGGAAGAAAAAGATGGAACAGGGAGATCTGTGATCCCAGAATGTCGCTCCTGGTTTCCGAGGACAGCACAGCTTCTGCTGAGCCTGTTACTGCCTGATCCTTCTGCGTTGATGGATAGGAAAGGTGTACGGAGGGGAAACGAACCCGGATGAATGCACCTCTAGCCCCATCCAGCCCCACTTCGGCTGTCAAAGGCCAGTATAACATGGTTCCAGTAGGGAAGGGACAGGGTTACAAGGTTTTGAAAGCCTGGATACTGTGTCACTAGGGCTGCTGAAAAGTTCATATTACAGGTACGGGACGAGCAGGATGGAAATAGCCCCTAGATAGGATGATATTCAATCCTGGGGTGATGCGACTCCATTTCCTACCCACCAAAGCACTCAAGGTGACAGAGAGATGGCACCATTCAGCCTCAGGAAGGGTGTGAACTGGCAGCTTTGGAAAAGAGGCAGCTGAGCCTGGGCGGGGGGGCGGAGGTGGCGGGTTCAAAACCTAGCAGCTCTTTATCCTTCAAAGGTTTGGGGGAAAAGGACAGGGGGAAAAGGACTGACGCAAGGCTCCCCTTTGCTTATCCCCACGGCCCACACTGCACTAAGATCGCTCCGCTCAATAAACAGTATACTGTTACAGGAGAGCGCAGTATCAGCTATACCAACGAGGGCCCAGTCACCTGCTGCAACGCACTAATGTGATAGATGCCGTCGCTGGCCAGTTATGCCCTCCTCCAGTTTCCAGTTTCTGTACAGCACATGGTTCATCCTCTCGGTAAGATGAATGGACACAAATTCGGAGAATAAAACTGGAAGCACGCAGAAACTAGCAAGTAAACGTGTATGCTCTCCCAGGACACTCCAATTTCCATCTTGTGATGACTCTACTCAGTACCTAGGGATGCTGTTCACGCAACCCTCTGTACCCTCCCCTGGGTGCATGTTCAATTCAATTCAGTGGGGCTTACTTCTGAGTAGACATGCAATGGGGGGAGGTGAAGGTGATGCCCAGCAGGTACGATCTACTTAATATAGGTAAAGAGTCATATTTGTTGACTCCATCCACTTGGCCTCTGCACACACACACCACTGGAATGCAGCCCCCCCCCCCCAACCCTTTCCACATCACAAGTCAACCCTTGTGCTGAAAAAGGTTCTTGACAGCCAAATTAGACTTGGCACAGGAGACAAAACACCTCACAATGGTTCTTATTTTACTTTAATGCAGCTGTGTGTGCATGTGTCCAAATTTAGAGCAGCAAGGCAGGGCGTGCTCAACCCTTTCCCCACATGCCGTTTTCCTATCAGCATCCCCCCGCCCCCAGGTGCTTTTTAACCCACAGGAGAAAGATACTGGATCCACGTATCTTTTCAGCTGGGGGAGGGGGAGCAACTGGGGAAAGAGTGATTTTCAGTGGACAAACAGCTTGCAGGGGAAAGGTGAGATCAGTGTGTGCGTGCACACGCCCTGCTGCACCAGTCCCATTCAACAGCACCTTGGATAGCTCCTTTAGAGTTCTAACTGGTTCTGACTGAAACCCGGAACGGGTTCAGTACCCCACTGACATCGGAGCCACCAGCCTACATTGCCCTTAAGGGTGCTCAAAATATGCTGCACACAGCAGCTGCCTGACATTGCCCGATTGCCCTCAAAGTAATTAGCCTGCCATTTTTTTACTAGCCTACTAAGGGTTGGCAGAGGAGGGATGGAGAGCGGCACGTCCCTCCTCTAGCAGCCTGCTTGATTTCTATGCTGGGTGCAGAGGGAGGAATGGAGCATTCTAACCCTCCTTTGCCAGCCCACTCACTTGTCTCTGTGGAATTCCATGCATTCATTTCCATAGAATTCCTTGTTGCCTATGGTGACCTGGATAGTCCTTAAATGCAAGGCTGATACAGTCCAACAGGGCAAACTTCACTGTCTGGGGTCTGGAGACTGTATAAACAAGCCCTAACTCATCTGGAAAGAATTCAAGAGGACAGAGTGTCTTCCAATGTATTTTAAAATTCAAAATGCATTATTGGAATCCATTGTTTGGATAGCAAAACATTCCTTCTATTTGTTTCGTATTACTTGCTTCACATGCATGTTAAGATTAGAGATGTCACCCATTTAAAACTTGCTTTAAGTCTTGGATTTAGTAAACTAAACAATTACATTGGCATAAGTTGCATTTGCAAAGAACACTTCTAAAGAAAATAAAAGTATATTTGTGTTTTTATGTTGGCGTGCATGTGTCACAGAAGGCATCCTCTTAGAAGAGGCATTCTGGCTTCTCCCAGACACAGGAGGGAATGCCTCTTTCCAAAGGGCCCTTGCTACCAAACGTTTTTACACATTGTTGTATTAAAAATAATTTACACTTTTAAAAATTCTGCTGCATGATTAATCCAGGGAACCTTTTTAGCCAATCAAGACGTTGTTAGCTGATTAAGTATAAATGCTGCAGCCCAAGTTATAATAGTAACAATTATTAAGGTAACGATGCTAAAGGATCACCAGGGGAAAGTCTAAAGGGGGAGAGACGGAGGAGACCATGACAGGGGCTGCAGGGTGGGCAGGGAAGCAACACAACAGAATGCTGATGGCTCCAATCAAAGGGCACCAAACACTTTAATACAGCCCTGATTCCAAGAGGGGCTATCGACTCCTTCCGAAACGGTGCCACCTCCCAGTCAGAGCCAGCCCATTTGGCCACTTTTGGGGAAGGGAATGGTCCCTTGTAACTCTACTAGGTCCTTTTGGGCAGCAACCATGATTCTAGCATGATTCCTACCCACCCAAAGACACGCCAATGCCCCTCTCCCATCCATGGCTCCTAAAACTAGGCCAGGGAGAGCACCTGAAGGATGTTCTTAGCCAATTATATCCTCTACAACACAGCTAGGGGTCAAAAGGGAATTTGGTTCAGTTGCTTCTTTGTAATACTAGAACATGCTAGGAGGGAGATGGGGGAGGACAGGGAGTCCTCTGTGGACATCGATGAACAAGTCACTCAGTCCAAAAGCTTCCTCCTCAAGCCTTCGTTCTTGTCAGGAACCAAGTCTCCGGCGCGCCTGAGGTTCTTGTCCCGCACATGCCTCAGGTCTAAGTTATGCTCCAGCAAGAGTTGGCAGAGCTCCTGGTGCCCGTTCTCTGCGGCCTGGAGGAATAGAGGGAAAGGTCCTCAGCACAGGCCCTTGGGCCCCACTCAGACTCATGGAACAGGCCTCATGGGAGGGGAGGGGCCAAAGAAGAGTGAACAAGCCAGGGAAATGGCCTCTTACGACAAGGGAAATAATGGCATCTTATTGCCACCAATAAGGAAAACCCACAACAAATTTGGAATTGTAAGGCAGACATTAAGCCTGTTTCTTTACCTCCCCTCTGCTGCTACTCCCACCCCCTCACACACACACATCGCCTTCCAGATGGTTTGGTCTACGACTCCCAGCATTCCCGAGCACTGGCCATGTGGGCTGGGGCTGATGGGAGTTGAAGGCCAAAACATCTGGAGGGCACCAGCTTGGGGAAGGCCAGTCTGCACTGACCGGCAGCAACGGCTCTCAGGGGCTTCAGACAGGAGTCTTTCCCAGCCTTCTGTGGAGATGCCGGGCCCTTAGCTTGGGACCTCCTGCACCGAAAGAGTGGTCTCCGCCACTGAGCCGGTAGCCCCAAACACCTGGAGGATTGCAAGCTGCCCACCCCGCATTAAAGAGAGGGCTCAGAGCACATACCCAGCGCTGTGGGCCTCTTTTTCATTGTCCATCTTGATCCATATTTGTTGTATGGACCCAAAATTTAGCTAAGTGTATAAATTCGGCTTGGCAAAACGCAGCCAGCTTCTAACCTAAATGCAATGCGCTCTTCCCACCAACTGCCTTATTTATTTATTTCATTCTTACACCGCCCCAAAAAACAGAAAATACAATATAAAATATAATAGATTAAAACGACAGAATAAAAAGACAGCCCTGCAGCGAGCGCCTTAGAAATGCGATCTCCCCTCCCCGCAGGCGAAGCCACGCGACCCCAAGGGCCGAGGCCACCATTCCGACAACGACCTGCTCGCATGGGAGCGGGAGAGGAGGTGGAGGAGCCGTTCCGCAAGCCAGACCTTGTGCAGGCAGGTGCTCCCGTCGTCGTCCACGGCCGCCGGGTCAGCTCCGTGAGCCAAGAGCAGCTGGGCTACATCTATGTGGCCACAGTAAGCCGCGCGGTGGAGGGGGGTGGCCCCACCATGGGTCCGGGCGTCACAGGCGGCTCCGCTCTCCAGGAGGAAACGGCAGACGTCGTAATGCCCGTGGCGGCTGGCGTAGTGCTGCACGACAGGAGACGTGATGCTTCAGACTGGAGCTGTACACCCAGCGCCTCCCCCCCGCAAGAGGCGGCAAGTGCAGGCACTTGGGTTGGTGGGACGCTGGGTTGTCTCCACACTGGTCAGATTTGGTCAAGCAGATGCTAGCGGCAAACCCCTGGAGTCCTTCTGAAAACCTTTGTTCCTGGATAAACTTACCAAAGCTGTGTATCCAAAGGGGTCCTGCTCATTGGGACTGCCGTGGTTCAGGACCTGTCTTTTGACCCGCTCAAGATCTCCGTTCAGAGCAGCACACCAAATCCCTAGACAAAACAAACCATTCTTTAATGTTTCAGTTTCTGATCAACCCCATTCCAAGGCCTCACGGTGGGGAACAGCGCCGTAAAAGAGCTACAACATTTAATCGGTGAGATTAACCTTTAATCATCTAGAAAGGTGCCCGTGATAAATGGGACAGGATTTATTTTTTTTTAAACATGATTAGTGCAAATGCAGATGGCCACTGCACCATCTTAAAACACGCATTCCTCCTTTTCTCTCTCCCTGCCCCCCACCCCAAGAATGACTCTTGCCAGATGATGCCCTGGAGGCCCCCAGTATGCAGACTGAACACTCCGTGGGTGTAGGGCAGTTTCTGTTGAGGGCTACATTCCCTCATGGGTAATTTGTCCAGGTCAGCATGTCAATGGAGGGCAAGGCTGAGTCAGCAGTAGGCAGGACCAAAGCCTTTCACCCTCTTTCCCTCTCTTTCTGCCACCCCCCTTTCTCTCTCTTTCTGCCATCCCCCTTTCTCTTTTTCTCTTGCTCTTTCAGCCATCCTTTTTCTCTTGCTCTTTCAGCCATCCTTTTTCTCTTGCTCTTTCAGCCATCCTTTTTCTCTTTCTTTCTGCCATCCTTTTTCTCTTTCTTTCTGCCACCCTTCTCTCTCTCTCTCTCTCTCATTTTCAAGGGGCCACAAGAGTGTCTGCTATGTTGATACAATGCATAAGTAACTTATGGAACTCACTGCATCAAGGTACAGTGATGACTAGTAGCTTACATGGTTGCTTTTACCTCCAGGTAGAATAAAGATATAGGGAGGAGGGGAAGAGAGGCACTAAGCTAAAGAGAGTATCCTTGTCCCCTCTACAGACTCCCAACAGAGCCAATCCCCCGTGCTTCCATACCTCTCTCAAAATCCATCTCATCCAGAGTCTGGTGAACACTTGGAACTGCCATGTGGTGGGAGCAGCAGGAGCCATCCTTGTGGTGTCCTGGTGATGAGTCCATGCTTGCCCCCTCTTGGGGGTCCTATCTTGTGAGAACCCTATAACTGTGCACAACAGCTGCGGAGGGCAGGACATGGGCCGCGGAAGCCACTCTCCTGCGTAACAGCTGCAAAAAGCATTTCAGCTCCTGGAACAAGGATGACAGTTCTTTATTATGGTCTGAAACAAACACGCACACACACGATGTGAGAAAGCAACATTTCTAAGCATATAAGGCCTAGCCAGTGACAGAGGAAGCAGAATATTAATAACTGTTCAAGTTATCTGACTGACTGGGTTCGGGCAATCATGGGGGTAAAAGAGGCCATTGTGGCTTCTTCCCCCACCCCAGCATGTGCCACGTGCACAACCTAATGACCTGCGATACTGTGCGGGTTGCTGTGTCAACCAAACTAGTGCGGCGCACACCAGGGGTGGCGTCTTACCCACAACACAACCCATGACTTGTAGCAGGGGTTCTGGCATTGGTAAGAAGCGACCCTCACTGCACACCGTGCCAGGTTCAGACAACGTGGCAACCCATGAGGCATCACGAGTAGTTATGCATGTCACAGTCGTGCGCACGCCACAATCTGGGGAGGGCAAAGAAGCCACAATGGCTTCCTTTACCCCTGTGATTTTCAAACACCCCCACAGTGTCTTACTCTGGGCAACTTCAGGGCACCTTGGCCAAGTGGAAGAGAAACTCCAGTCCTCGTCCACCTACCTGAGAATGCACAGCTCCCCCCACCTTCCAATGTGGGGTTTAGAGGGATATTAGGGTAAACCCCAGACATGGGTAGCCGTGAGCACGTTTCACCCAGATGCCTCTCATACGGCGAAACACTTTGCAGTTCTAATTTTCACAGCAGGCTCAGGGCAGTATCCGGCACTGCTGGTCCACTTACGCTATGATGTACCAGTAGCGTAAACAACCTCTAGTAGTATGCCAATAGCGTAAGCAGGCCAGCAGCGCTGGATCCTGCCCTCGGTCTCCTATACTGCCCTGGAAGCAGCAGCATTTGTCAAAGAGCCATAATCAGTGGTAGAGAACATGGTTGGCGTGCAAAAGGTACCGGATTCAATTCCTGACACCTCCAGGTAAAACTGGGGAAGACCCCTGCCTGACAGCCTGGAGAGCTGCAGTCAGTGCAGCAGATGAGACACTTGGTTCTAGAGATGCATTGCAAGTGGAACTTCATCCTGCCTTTCTCTCCGTGCCAGAAAAAAGACCACTGGCTGCTTAATTTCTGCGCCTCAAGCTGCCGATAAAGCCAGACAGTGCAACGTGCCACCCACACACCCAAATAGTCCCCCGGCCATATGAGAGTGTTTGCTAGGAGCAGGTTTCCAGGCAGACAGCAAAACAAGAGGGTGTCCAGTGCCCAGTGGGCCGCCATCCATGGCTAACAAGCAACGGATGGTGTCACACTAGGCAACCGTCTGTTAAAAGAAGGGGAGCAGAGCTGTTCAAAAAGGCGACAACTCCAGAAAAAGCTTTACCCACTGAACTGCTCCCCGCCCCACACACACCCTGGAGCTTTCTCTATTTTGCAGGGGAAATCACGGATTGCTACTCCCTGCCCCTGGCCAAACATTGTTACATTATCTTTCCTTGTCAGGGCAGATGCCGCGCGAAAACAGTGAGTGTAAATTATTCTCTCTCTGTCCAGAGCTCCTAAAAATCAAATATTTGCATGGCGGGAAGCAGAGACATCAAATCTCCGATTCAGATGCGTGTCAATGCGCAGGCATGCCATCAGGACACCATGCAGCGCCTGCCACTTTACTTCCTGCAGGAGCTGAGGTCTGTTTCAAACATTTGATACACCTTAGGGCAATCAAGGCTGAGACCAACTTCAGCTTTTACTACTACCACTACTGTGGTCCGGTGTTGAAATCAGTGGAAGAAAAGCAACTGCAGCATCAATTGATACAGCATACTGGGGAATGGGGCAGTCAGTGATCAGCAACAGGAGCTCAGTGGTAGAGCATGTGTTTTGCATGCAGAAGGCTCTAGGTCCTATCCATTGTATAGTTAAAAAGAGCCTTAGAGGGCAAGGGCAAGAAGGGGAAACTACGTCAAATATTAGGTTCAAACTGACATTTAGAAAAGGGGCCATAACTCAGTCAGGGAGCACACACTTTGCATGCAGCCCCCAGGTTCGATCTGGTTAAAAGGATCAGGTAACAGGTGATGAGAAAAGCCGAGGGTTTGGAGAGCTCCCTCAGAGTAGATCAGCTTTCCCCAACCTTCCAAGTGTATTGGATTGCAACTCCCATCATTCCTGGTCAAGATGGCCATGCTTGCTGGGCATGATGGGAGTTGTAGTCCAACACAACCAGAGTGCACCAAGTTGGGAAACAGGGGAATAGACAATACTGAATTAGATGGATAAATAATCTTGATGATATAAGACAGGAGTGGGCAGACTTCAGGCTTGGGAGGTCTTTGCCCTTTACTAGTGCTGTGCCGAAAATTTCTCCCATATTTTTTTTGGCCATTCTTGTTCAATTTGATAGAAAAGAAATTGCTTTCGAAAAGAAATTCAGCGGTGAAGAATTCTCATGGGTTGGGTTCAGGGTTCTTGTGCTTACCTTACTTAGGAGGTGGCAAGGGATGTGTGAGTGTCCTTTCTTTCATCGTACAATCATCTCTGTGGCACCCTGTGGCCTCCTCAGCTTCCCACACTTCAATTAAACCCCAGGGGAAGACATAGGGCTTTTTTCAGATCAGGAAGCACAGGCAGCCCGAGAGGCTGCAAGAGCAACTGGGAAATGTGTAATAGAAAGAAAACACACGCACACAGCACCCTTCACCACATCACAGTGACTAGGTAAGGCCAAAAACACCACCAAATTAATTATAAAATGCTCTGAGAATGATGCAGAAAAGTGGAAGCCTCAACACTTATAGTGGCAGCAGAAAAAAGCACACACCCTTAGGAACAAAACGAAGAAGCTGTGCTACAACCCCTGCCAATTATGAGTCCTATCTATGAAATCTGTTGGAGAATTTTTCCTTCCCTAGGAGAAATTGGGAGAAATTGTCCCCCCAATTTCTCTGCCCACAAATAGGCTCGAGAGTTTTGAGAGGCTATTTGCACACAACTCTACTTTTTACTAGAATCCCGAAACCCACCAGTCAGAGCCTGGTGCAAAACACGTATGTTTAGAACGAAAGGATTCCAAGCCTGGGAATTTGTCCTGATTATGAGAACAGCACAGACCTGACGGTCCTTCCACACAAAAACCCGTGCCTGATTATAACAAGTTTTCTTCATTTGAGCAGTGTCATCTAGGTGGGGGCATTTCGCTGCCACTAACAGCCCGGAGTCAGAAAGCCCTTGCTGATCTACGTAAGAATATAAGCAGGGCCCTGCTGGATCAGACCAGGTCCATCTAGTCCAGCATTCTGTTCACACAGTGGCCAACCAGCTGTCGGCCAGGAACCCACAAGCAGGGCATGAGTGCAACAGCACCCTCCCACCCATGTTCCCCAGCCACTGGTGTACAGAGGCTCACTGCCTCTGGTACTGGAGGTAGCACAGAGCCATCAGGCCTAGTGGCCATTGAAAGCCTTCTCCTATTGCAAACCATCCCAGTAGATCCAGATCCACCTTCTGCCCACCACCGCCTTGCCCAGCAGTTCCCATCAGCCCTGGCCACTGGCCATGCTGGCTGGGGCTGACAGGAGCTGTAGTCAGGTTGGGGAAGGCTGACTGAGGGGTACATCCCGCCTTCTCCAACTTGGCGCCCTCCAGATGTGTTGCACTACAAGCTATGCTGGCTGGGGATTATGGGAGTTGTAGTCCAACACATCTGGAGGGCGCCAAATTGGAGAAGGCAATAAGACAACTCTGGGAGTCCTGCTAACCTCAAACCTGCAAGGAGGGTGTTGCTGAGATGCTTCCAAGGCCCCCGCCCAGGAATCGCCTGGAAGCTCAACTGCCCCCGGGAAAAGAGCCCACCCCGACCCATGCAGCCGCCATCTTACCTGATACAGACATCCGTGTCGCCCAATCAGGGAGGAGCTGGGCGGGGGAAGAAGACTGATACGGTGGCAAAGAAAAAAAAAAGCTTCGGGGGCGGAGCTAGAGTTGTCTCGCGTGCAGTAGCGGCAAATCTCCACTAGAGGGGGCGAGGAACTCAGGAATGTTTCTCTCTCCGAGTCCGACTGCGACCTGCCTGTAGCTGCGGCTTTGCTAACTCGGTGAGATCTAGCTTCATGAATATATCAACCGCGGTTTGCGGGAGCGAAAGTTGTTCTTTTGTTGCCTCTTCAAAGGCAGAGGTTAATTTAAGCCAGGATTCACCCCTCCAACTTTTAAAAAATCTAATCCTCTTTTCTCTCTCTCTCTCAATGGCTGCAATGCAACTGAAGTGTGTCTTCCTGAGCATGTGCAGAGTTCATTTTCTTGACTGCTAAGTAATCCAGAGCCGGTGGTGACACATCCAGGGTTATTTATGTGAATCTTCCCGGCATGCTTGAGCTGTGAGACTCTCCTGCTTGTGGGTTTCCATGGTTTGCAATAGGAGAAGGCTTTCAGTGGCCACTGGTCCTGATGGCTATGTGCTACCTCCAGTACCAGAGGCAGTGAGCCTACATATACCAGTTGTTGGGGAACATGGGTGGGAGGGTGCTGTTGCACTCATGCCCTGCTTGTGGGTTCCTGGCCGACAGCTGGTTGGCCACTGTGTGAACATAATGCTGGACTAGATGGACCCTTGGTCTGATCCAGCAGGGCTCTTCTTATGTTCCTGTGCATCAGCCACAAAATGTCTATGCATTGCTGAGGAGTACTGGCCATGTTTTAGGGCAGGGGGTGGGCAGAAAGTAGACTCCAGATGTTTTGGACTTCAACTCCCAGTATTCCTGACCATTGGCCTTGCTGACGAGGGTTTGGGAACTCAAGTTTGAAACACCTGGAGATCTACCTTCTGCCCACCCCTGTTCTAGGGGACACACCGTCCGTTCGCGCTGGGTAGCAGCCAAATCAATCCGGCTGAGGAATTGCTCTACATGCAGACCGAGAATATAACCTGGGATGAGCCCAACACTTCCCTGTGGCTTTATGTTTCAGGGAGGAAATTGGTCACAGTAGCCAAGGTATATTTTGGGCAGCCTGCCTGCCAAGATGACAAAGACTCTTGTGGTAAGCACAGTTACGTGGGCGTGAGCCCCATTGAATACGACGACACTTACCGTCAAGGTAAACGTGTATAACAGGCACTGTAATTGTGGCAGGTACCTTCCAGACCTAGAACCCACTCTGTCAGATGCACAAAATCGTGATGGGCAGATTCAGCCATGGACCCAGACATGAAGCAACAAATGGTAAACAGCAGTGCTCTTTGACCGTGAAATATAAGTGGTACCACCTTCAGCTTAAGCCAGCCTTCTGCAACCTGGTGTCCTCCAGAAGTGTTGAACATCAGCTCCCATCATTCCCAGCCAGCATGGCCTGATGGGAGTTGCAGTCTGAAACATCTGGAGGGCACCAGGTTGTGGAAGGCTGGCTTACATGCAATGGAGTCTGGTGGCTCTGATGTCAGTGGGGCGGTGAATCTGCTCCAGGTTTCAGTCAGAACCAGTCAGAACTCCAAAGGAGCTGGCCAAGGTACTGGTTCTGACTGAAACCCGGAGCAGATTCACTGCCCCACTGACATCGGAGCCACCAGCCTCCACTGTTTACATGTGTCCAAAATCAGCACAACAACCATTCACAGCTGCAGTAATCTAAGTGAAAACACAATATGCTGAGCACTGCTGTGTCACTGTAATACTGCAATATTCTAAACCTTGGGTCTAGATGAAAGCCAATACCCAGCAGTTTCTGAATTTAGCCGTGCATCTGCAGGAGATCCGCCCTTGACCCCAAAGCAGCGAGCGGCACTGACCAGACGCAGCCTGGAGACCTCTAATTTCAGAGTTTCCCCCAGATTAATTAGAGCTGCTGACTCGTGGTGGAGACGTGGGACGCTCCCCTGCCAGTGTCTGGCTCCCTCCTCCATTTGCAGGTCAGGCTCCTCCTGTAGCAAAGCCAGAAACCACTGATTGCAGCTTAGGTCAGGGGTGATCCAGCGGTCAGGAAAGCGACTGCATGCAGCAGCGTCCAAAGGGAGGGAGCTGTATTTTGCTCTTCAGGTGAGGCATGAAGCTTGGCATTCATCCAGTTGCAGATCAAAGTTGTAGGGCACAGGTGCCAAAACAACTCTGGTGTTGTTTCCCAGGATGCCTTTTCCCTGGCACTAAGCCATCACCCACTCACAACCTGAATTGTCGCGCAAAGCACGGTAAGTAGTTTTTGGCCCACAGCTAGAACTTACGTCAACAAGCCAAAACTGGGCGGGCAGCAGCTTCGCGATGTTGGAGAGGATATTCTGTTCACGGTGGCCGCTCCATAACTGTGGAAACTCTCTTCCCCTAGAGAACCACTGAAGTCTGTCAGCCCAAAAATACTTTCTGGAAGAACTGTAAAACAAAACAAGACAAAACACCCTTCCTCTTTGGGCAGGCATTCAACAGCTGGGGTTAAGGAGGCATGAGGTGACTTTAGTTTAACCTCTTTGTGTTTCCTACTCTGACTTGAGCCTTTGGGAAGAGGTGAGATAAAAATGGAGCTAGCTAAGCCACTAAGGTCACAATCCTACACATGTCAGACAGAAAAAAAGTCCTACAACTCCCAGCATTCCCCAGCCAGCGATGCTGATGTCCAGATGAACAACACTAGTTTAAGAAACTAGCAGCACACCCAATTTTTTATCTACTTTGCCAGCTACATTCAAAACCCTGGAGTTTTTTTAGCCTCCACCAATGCACATGGAACATGTTCCGCTAGCTGCTAGGCACCAGGGCTGACAGGCCAACCAACTAGCAAGGACCTTCCTTCAGAACAATGAACCAAAGGTAATGGCACGGTTGTTTAACCCTCGCATAACCCCCGATGGTTGGGTTCAGGCAGCACACCTCAACCCTATCGAGGGTTGTATATTAAAAAGGTCACCCGGCATGCGCTGTGGCTCATTGTGTCGTGGGAACCAGGTCAGTGATTTGAGAGACAGTTATTTTACGCATCAAAAGATCAACGTATCAACGATTGCCAGTCTCCATTCTCTACACATTCCCACACTGACAAGGCTGCAGAATCTTACTTTGGAACTCGTCCCGAACACACCTCCTTGGAGAGGCAATTTGACAACGCTCTTCCTAATATGAATATTTCACCCTAAAGACATTTAACTGAGGCTAGAGCTGAACTAGACATGATGATAGAGGCAGCCCTGTGTGTTTACACTGAGATTTCCCATGATAATCACAAACTCCCAGGCTCTCCTTACTTAGGGGTCTTTATCTGTTAAACCAGACCTGGTCTGGACAGCCACTCATCATCATTTTCATTTCTACACCACCCAATAGCCAAAGCTCTCTGGGCAGTTATGCAGTGAGGGGTTCTGGATCTTTCACCTTCCACGGCGTACCTCCCTGTACCTTCTCTTCCCAACAGAGGACAAGACAAAAGGGTATAAAATTATGCATAGTGTGGAGAAAGTGGATAGGGAGACATTTTCCTCCCTATTCCATAATACTAGAACCTGCAGTCGACCCATGACTCTGAATGGTGGAAGATGCAGGACAGACAAAAGGACTTCCTCACACAGCGCACGGTTAAACTATGGAACTCACTACCACAAAATGTAGTGATGGTGATCAACTTGGACAGCTTTAAAAGGGAAGGAGACAAATTAATGGAGGATGGCTGTCATGACCAGCATCAAGGGTAGGCATGGTCGGGCTCCTGCCAATGGCCCACACCCCAGCAGGGGCCCACTGACAAAAGCCCCCAGGACTTGCTCTTCCTCTTCACCATTGCAACCAGCTGCATCAGGTGGACCCTGCAATGTGTTATACATGGGGCTGCCTTTGAAAACGGTCCGGAAACTTCAGCTGGTCCAAAATAGGGCAGCAAGGTTGTTAACAGGGACTGGCCTGCGAGCTCATATTACGCCAGTACTTTTCCAGCTGCAATGACTACCAGTCCATTTCCAGACCTGATTCAAAGTGCTGGTATTAACATTCAAAGCCCTTAATGGCTTGGGTCCAGGTTATCTGAACAATCGCCTCCTCCCATATGTGCCTGCCCAGACCTTAAGATCATCCTGAGCGGCCCTTTTCCATGAGCCCCTGCCAAAGGAAGTGAGGCGAGTGGCTACTAGGAGGAGGGCCTTTTCTGCTGTGGCAACCCGGCTGTGGAATGAGCTCCCTAGTGAGGTTCGCCTGGTGCCTACATTGTATTCCTTTCAGCGCCAGGTGAAGACCTTTTTATTTTCCCAGGCATTTTAGCATTTTAGCTCTTTAGACATTTAGCTTTGCTGTTTTAAATCTGCATTTTAAATCCCTGCACTGTTGCTACGTTTTATTCTGGTTTTATTCTGGTTGTATTGTTATACTGTGGTTTTAATGTTTTATATATTTTGCATTGTTTTATTGTGTGCTCTTTGGATTTAATTCTTGTGAACCGGCCAGAGAGCTTCGGCTATTGGGCAGTATAGAAATAAACAAACAAACAAATCTGCTTGTTCACTTGCCTCTCACACTGGCCCAGACAATGCTGGTGGTGAGAAGGAGGAGCAGGAGGTGCCATGGCCTACTTGCCCCCTGGCTCCCTGCCTGTCCAGCAAGCAAGTGGTGGCACTGGGGAGAAAGAGGATGAGGAACAAGGGCAGCTGGTGATAATGTTGTAGATCACAAGCTGAATATGAGCCAACAATGTGATGTGGCTGCAAAAAAGGCAAATGCTCTTTTGGGCTGCATTAATAGAAGCATAGCTTGCAAATCCCGGGAAGTAGTAGTTCCCCTCTACTCAGCACTGGTTAGGCCTCATCTGGAGTACTGTGTCCAGTTCTGGGCACCGCACTTTAAGAGGGATGCAGACAAGCTGGAGAGGGTTCAGAGGAGGGCAACGAAGATGATCAGGGGACTGGAAACAAAGCCCTATGAAGAGAGACTGAAAGAACTGGGCATGTTTAGCCTTGAGAAGAGAAGACTGAGGGGATATATGATAGCACTCTTCAAGTCCTCGAAAGGTTGTCACAGAGAGGATGGCCAGGATCTCATTTTGATCATCCCAAAGTGGATGAATGAACCACGGAATAATGGGCTCAAGTGACAGGAAGCCAGATTCCAGCTGAACATCAGGAAAAACTTCCTGACTTTTAGAGCAATATGACAATGGAACCAATTACCTGGGGAGGTGGTGGGCTCTCCCACACTGGAGGCATTCAAGGTGAGGCTGGACAGCCATCTGGCAAGGATACCTTGACTTAGATTCCTGCCCTGAGCAGGGGGTTGGACTCGATGGCCTTGTAGACCCCTTCCAACCCTCCTATTATGGTGGGGAGAAGGTAGACTCACTGAGGGAGGGGCCTGTGGAGAGTGTCTTGCCCAAGGGACCTCAAAACCTGGAGCTAGCACCGAATGGCTTCCAGTGACAATGGCCATCTATTACCTCCAGGATCAGAGGCAGTGTGCCTGTGAATACATGTTGCTGGGGAACATGAGCAGGAGGGGGCCATTGTGCTCATGTCCTGCTTGTGGGCTTCCCAGAAACATCTAGCTGGCCATTGAGACAGTGGAGGTGCTCCACACCTTGCAGAGCTCATTCAGAGTTCTGACTGGTTCTGATTGTCACCGCCCCACTGACATCGGAGCCGCCAGCCACCACTGCACTGAGGGAACAGAACGCTGGACTAGACAGGCCTTTGGACTGATTCAGCTCCTCTTATATTCATATGACTCTTTTTCCTTTGCTTTGCTCCAATACTGGAAGTAGAGCTGGAAAGGGAGAAGGGAAATAACTGGGAAAAGGGGTGCAGAGAGGACAGTAGCAGATGTGAGGGTGGGGTACTCACCAATGGGTTCCCTTTGCTGATAAAATCAGGACCCCAGTTTCTATATTTCTGTGGCACACCCAGCTTTAAACCCACAGGTTTGCCACCTTCACATCTAATTTGGCCCCTAGATTAACCTTTCTGCAAGTGAAACTCTCGATCCTTTACCACAGCCTATTAAACATTTGAAGGTGGTTATCCTCTATTCCCTTAATCTTCTTTCCTCTACACTGAGTTTACCCAATTCCTTCAAATGCTTCTCAGATGTTTCGTCAGTTTCACATCCTCTCTCATCTTTCTTCATCCTCAGAATCTGCTCTAAATTTCTTAATGTCTTTTTTAAGGCGTCCGAAATGGGGGTACCAAATGTGGTTTTAATGGGGCTGCCGCCTGGATTTTGTGTGGTGACACCTGCCCCATCCACAACTTCCTGGACGGTGCTGTCCCAACTAGTTTTTAACAGGTGTGCTGAGCAAACAGCGGGTAGGCCGTCAGATGGGCTGACTTGATCCATTGATTCACTGCCCTGCAAACAGAGACACTGGCAAAGGGCTCTTTAACTCCTTTGCTCCCTGTAAGGTGGCCTTTGCCTCCCTGTAGGATGGGCAGATGCTCCTCTGTTTTCTTTAATAATTGTGTAGAAGTCAGAATTTCAGCAGGTGTAGCTTGTCATTAGGGTGGCCGAAAAGGAGATGTGTCACCAAAAAGGAGGAAACACATCTCCAAAGAAGAGGACAAAAGAGGACCCAGATTTGCACAAAATGTTTATAAGCTAGTTTATATCTATATAGATGCAAATTTAGACACATTGCTGAAATGCAAATAGAAATGCACTACGTCTCACCATAGCCTGGAAGGCGGTGAGCCCGTGAGCTGTGTGCCTTGCTCAGTCTGTCTGCTGTCCAGGTGCTAAGTGTGGATGGATGACTCCCAGGGCCTCCTTACTTTGGGTTCTTTATCTGTTAAGCCAGACCTGGTCTGGACAGCCGCTGCAACAGGGGTTGCTTTCAAATCTTCTCCAAATGCCCTTCAAGCAGAAGACTGCACACCTGGCCGCTCTACCTGTCATGCAGGCCACACCTGCTGAAGTCCCCCCTTCAGCACATCTATTACAGTTGCAGGAGGAGGACTGTCCCTTTTTTGTATCTGGCGACTCTACTTCCATGTGAACTGCACGTGAGGCTCTATCAGAATTGTCCCCTTTCACACCTCAGCTGTAGTCTCAGGGCCAAACTGGGCATTACGTGCCATTTAAAAAAATTATTCTGAAAAGCATTCACAGGACGTGGTGGCAGGGCCCAAGCATGGATTGGGAAGGGTGAACTTTACTGAGGCCTGGAGGACCAAGGTGGCTGGCCCAGGCTCTAGTCTGTAACCCCATTACCATGAGGGGGGAAACTGAGGCTAAATGCTAGATTGTGCTTTAGGGTATTTATGGAAACCTCTTTCCCTGTGTCTTTATCTTGTGAGATTTGCTGTTGCCAGTCAGAAACACTACTAGATAAGGCTGGCCCTACCATTGGGCAGAGTGAGGTGACTGCCTTAGACAGCAGATACTTGGGAGCAGCATCCCAGTAGTTCCTCATGAACACTCTGTCTGCTTCCCTTTGTTGTCATGCAGAGCAATGGATGCCACGCAGGCAGCTGGTGGGAATGACAAGAGCCATAATAATCAGGGACATTGATCCAGGGAAATTAGGAACCAGGATTTACAAGCCAAAACTACATGTGAGCAAACTTTTACTCTCTCATACACACACCCACATACACACACCATACTACCATGTGTGGCCATACGTATAAATCAGGCAGACAGAAACATAAGGAGGTTAAAGAAATGGAACTAAAGGAAGTTAAAGAGCATCATCAGTCTTCCAGTTTTTCAAAACATACAAGGTCTTTCTGCAGCCTGGCTCAGCCGTACACTAACTAGGGGAGTAGATGAATAAAAACAAGATGAAAAGATGGTGGTGTTTCCAGATGGAGGGGCCCTAGTGGTCACGCTCAAAAATATTGTGCAACTTTTCTGTTTTTCCTTTCTTAATGGATTTTGCGCAATAAGAAAAAACAAAAAAAGACAGAAGTGGTGGGAAAACACGGGAAGGTTACAAGTGGAAGACGACGATGCCTGGACCCCCAGCAAAATTCCATGCATTAGGCAGGCGATGGCACCCTAAAAGCCTCATCTGGAAGCACACTGTATCTGAGGTAGATGATGAAGAAAAGCTATCAGATGCATCATGTGACTCCAATCTATGGCTTTGAAAAGCGAGTCAGTCAAGAGATCACCATCAGCACCACCCAAAGCCTGCCCATCCATCCATCCATCCATCCATCCATCCATTTATTACATTTCTATACTGCCCAATAGCCGAAGCCCTCTGGGTGGTTTACAGAGATTAAAAACCTTAAAAATACATTATAAAAACCATTTACATACAAACATATAGACAAACTGCACACACAGAGACACACATATATCTAAAACAATGTTAAACAATCAACAAGAACATTTTTTGAATGCTTTTTAAAGACCCATATAATCCTGATTGGTGTCTTCATCGCCCAGCCTTCCACTAGAAGAGTCACTCTGAGCAGGGAGGGAGAGGAAGCGGTGGGACAGGTTCCTCTGCCAGCCTGGCCCCGTGGGGTAAACCGCTGCTCCTGCGTCACCTCTCCAGCTGGACCCCTGCGGATGGGGCAGTTGTGTCTCATCAGAGGTGTTACTAATCTCTCTCTGATTGCACGGAACAGGCTTCATTTCTGAAACTCTGTGATCGAGGCTCAAAGTTTTGTCACTTGAAGGTGAGGGAGAAAAGGCTGGTCTCTTCAATATATGTTTGAAATGAAAAATGGATGCGCACACTTTCCCCAGGAGTTTCTAGAACATTGTAGTTAGCAGTGTAGCTGAGTGACAGACATCGTGAACAGCGCTGCCAAAGAGCTTAAGATTAGGGACTTAGAATCATAGAATAGTAGGGTTGGAAGGGGCCTACAAGGCCATCGAGTCCAACCCCCTGCTCAATGCAGGAGTCTAAGACAAAGCATCCTTGACAGGTGGCTGTCCAGCCTCGTCTTGAATGCCTCCAGTGTGGGAGAGCCACCCACCTCCCCAGGTCATTGGTTCCCTTGTCGTATTGATCTAACAGTCATGAAGTTTTTCCTGATGTTCAGCCGGAATCTGGCTTCCTGTCACTTGAGCCCATTATTCCGTGTCCTGCACTCTGGGATGATCCAGAAGAGATCCTGGCCTTCCTCTCTGTGACAACCTTTCAAGGACTTGAAGAGCGCTATCCTATCTCCCCTCGGTCTTCTCTTCTCAAGGCTAAACATGCCCAGTTCTGTCAGTCTCTCCTCATAGGGCTTTGTTTCCAGTCCCCTGATCATATTCGTTGCCTTCCTCTGAACCCTCTCCAGTTTGTCTGCATCCTTCTTAAAGTGTGGTGCCCAGAACTGGACACAGTACTCCAGATGAGGCCTAACCAGTGCTGAGTAGAGGGGAACTACTACTTCCCGGGATTTGCAAGCTATACGTCTATTAATGCAGCCCAAAAAAGCATTGGCCTTTTTTGCAGCCACATCACATTATTGGGTCATGTTCAGCTTGTGATCTACAACAATTCCAAGATCCTTCTTGCTTGTAGTATTATTGAGCCATGTATCCCCAATCTTGTAACTGTGCATTTGGTTTCTTTTTCCTAGGTGCAGAACTTGGCATTTATCCCTATTAAATGTCATTCTGTTGTTTTCTGCCCTGTCAACCTATCAAGATTACTTTGGATTCTGTTTCTGTCTTCCAGGTATTAGCTATCCCACCCAACTTTGTGTCATCAGCAAATTTGATCATCATCCCCTGCACCTCCTCCTCCAAGTCATTGATAAAAATGTTGGAAGAGCACTGGGCCCAGGACTGAGCCCTGCGATGTTGTGTCATGCAGTGGTGGTGAGTTAGTGAGCCTTCTGCAGAAACATCTGCTTATAGAAACATAGAATCATATGTTGGATTCTATGCTTCTGGTAGGGTTGGAAGGGGCCTACAAGACCATGGAGTCCAACCCCCTGCTCATTGCAGGAATCCAAGTCAGAGCATTCTTGTCAGGTGGCTGTCCAGCCTCATTTTGAACTTACACATTTGATGTTCCTAGAGGTGCTCAACTGAAAAGGAACTCAGGTGAGTTTCTGTGAATTGAGGTGGGTTGAGAGAGGAGGCAAAGGGGAGTGCAGAAACGTTTTCATGCAGATATTGTCAGTCTGAATCAGAACATGCCTACTGTCTGTGGTGTGGGGCTGCCTTTTCATGCCTGGTTTGTAAATGGGCCAAGTATCTTTTCCTTAATTAACAATTGGCTCCTTCCTCATTCCAGTCTAACAAGGAGAAGGGGGGTACTCACCTCATCTGTGTTCACATTGGAGGGGAAGGGGTTAAAAGGGCCCTGTGGGCACACATGGGGGAAAGAAGCTGGGTGCATCATAAGGTGGGAGACCATGTGTTGTATTTTACAGAGAACAGTCCTCTCTCTGAAAGGCCGTCTGAGCACAGTCCTCTGTTTTAAACAGGTCCTCTATTTGAAGGATTGTGCAGTCCACGGCTAGTTTAAAGATAAGGGACCCCAAGAAGGGAGAGCAGCTGGGGGCTTTGAAGTTGCCCATCCCCTAGACTGCGAGCTGCCTATTTTTACCACAGAAATCTGTCCTTTTTACAGATCGCAGTGACTTTTGAATACTTGCTTAGTCATGCCAATAAAGGATTTCTTAATTTAAATTAAATCTGGAAATATTAGGGTATTCCAAAATGTCACTTTCTGACTCATCCACAATTAACTGCAGGTGATATTTTGCAGCTCTCCATCTGTTTAACCAGTTGTTCCCTGTTTTACTTGGAGGCCTTTGACTTTTGGGTATCACGTTAACACTCTGCAATTTTCCTTGCCTGTCTTTTTTTTAAAACTGCCCACTTGTGTAATCTTATGGTCACTAACACTGTCAACCCACAAAAGAGTTCCTCTCTTCCCCAGTTGATTAACTGTCCCTGCATTTTACCTTTTCATCAGTCATTTGCTGATTAAAATAATACTACAGCATCTCAGCCCAAACTGAGACCACAAAGATGCTTTAACGAAGTCAGTAGCCTCTCTTCCCTAAGCAGGCAAAGAAGACACAAAAGGCACAAACTGTTCGGGAACACGCCATCCGTGCATTGTCTAAAGACGGCTGAATTAAATGACCACTTCCTATGTGAAACGACCAACCTTTCATTTCAAAAATACTGAAATCCCCAACCACCTCCTCTTCTCCAGGTGGGAAGCAGAATATGCCCAGTCAGGACAGATCTTGGTTTGTTATGGAAACAGCCTGGAAGAAGCTGGAAGGACAGAGATAGAGTCAGGGCAAAATCTGGGAGGTACAGAGTGGATGCAACCAGGTGGCTTCCAGATGTTTTGGACTACAACTCCCAGCATTTCTGAAGATTGGCTGGGACTCATGGGAGTTGAAGTTCAAAAAGAGGATAGGGAAGCTCAGTGCACGTGTACTTGCTTTGTAGGCAGAAGGTCCCAGTTCCAGCCCAGGGAATCACCAGTTAAACGGACCGGCTATCCTGCTCTAAAAGCCTGAAGAGCTTTTAGAGCTCATCAAATGAGCTCATCAAATTTTGAGCTCATCAAATGTGCGATACTGGGTTAGATGGATCCGTGTGGTCTGACTCAGTATAAGCCTGCTTCCAGTGGAGGCTGGTGGTTCTGATGTGAGCGGGGCAGCGAATCCATTCTGGGTTTCAGACAGAACCAGTCAGAACTCTAAAGGAGCTATCCAAGGTGTGGAAGCACCTTGGACAGCTCCTTTAGAGTCCTGACTGGTTCTGTCTGAAACCCAGAATGGATTCGCTGCCCCACTCACATTGATGCCACCAGCATCCACTGCCTGCTTTTGTTGTTGTTGTTGTTCAGTCGTGTCCGACTCTTCGTGACCCCATGGACCATAGCACGCCAGGCCTTCCTGTCCTCCGCTCTCTCCCAGAGTGTGCTCAAGTTTATCCACTGCCTGCTACCTATGTTCAAAACACAGGTGTGCTGATCAGTTGGCAATCCTATTTCTGCATGGAGATTTTATGGCCTGGTCAGCTCAGCAACAAGATTTCCTGGAGGGCTTCTTGCTCCATGAAGACAGCGCAACTCCTAGCTGCTCAACCCCAAAGCGGGTTGGCATTTTTAAATGTATTTCAAGGCTACGCTTGTGCCGCTGCTGTTCATTTCAATGCGGTTTGTGCCGGAGAAAGTCCCAATGTTCATGTGCGGGGAGAAGGTGCCATTGGGCATTCAAATGGCTTGTTCCTGCCCTATTGAGAGGTGTACATTTATTTATAATGATACCTTTGCCACTGAGCATTCTTTCCCTGGAGACAAATCAAGGATACAATAGATCTAGAAATGGTATGGTGAAAGGCACCAAAAACTTGAGCAATGTTTCCGTTTTAAAAGCTTAGCAGCCCAATCCTATTTATTTATTTATTTATTTATTTATTAAATTTATTAATCGCCCATCTGGCTGGTCACCCAGCCACTCTGGGCGATGTACAACCCCCATAAAACAATTTAAAACAATAAAATTTTACCATAATTTTTTTTTTTTTAAATACCCTAACCCACCCCAAATGCCTGCCTGAACAACCACGTTTTTAATGCACGACGGAAGCTCATTAAAGAGGGGGCATGACGGAGTTCCCTAGGGAGGGAGTTCCACAGAGTGGGGGCCACCACAGAGAAGGCCCTCTCCCTCGTCCCCACCAGTCTAGCTGTCCTGGCTGATGGGACAGAGAGAAGGCCATCCGAGGCTGATCTTGTTAAGCGGCCTGTCTGGTGTTGCTGGAGGCGCTCCTTAAGATAGGCTGGGCCGGAACCATATAGGGTTTTAAAGGTCAAAACCAACACCTTGAATTTGGCCCGGAAAACAACTGGTAACCAGTGCAACTCCTTCAGCACTGGAGTGATGTGATCTCGCCAGCGGCTGCCTTTAATCAGGCGAGCCGCCGCGTTCTGTACCAGCTGCAGCTTCCGAACTGTCTTCAAGGGTAACCCCACGTAGAGCGCATTACAGTAGTCTAAACGAGAGGAGACCAGGGCATGTACTACCGATGGGAGCAGATGGTCAGGAAGGAAGGGGCGCAGCCGCCGTATCAGATGGAGTTGATACAGCGCTGTCCGGCTCACAGCTGACACCTGAGCCTCCATGGACAGCTGGGAGTCCAAAATGACCCCCAGGCTGCGGACCTGGTCTTTCAAGGGTAGCCGTACCCCATTCAACACCAGGTCAACATCCCCCAGCCTCCTCTTGTCTCCCACCAAAAGTACCTCGGTCTTGTCAGGGTTGAGCTTCAGCTTATTCCTCCCCATCCAGCCACTCACCATCTCCAGACATTTGGACAGGGATTCTACAGCCAACCTTGGTGAAGATTTGAATGAGAGGTAGAGCTGCGTGTCATCCGCATATTGATGACACTGCACCCCAAACTTCCTGATGATAGCCCCCAGTGGCTTCACATAGATGTTAAATAGCATCGGGGAGAGGATGGAACCCTGTGGCACCCCACAAGTAAGTGGCCACGGGTCCGAAACCTCCTCTCCCAGTGCTACCCTCTGGTACCTGCCGGAGAGGAAGGACCGGAACCACCGCAATACAGTGTCTCCAATGCCCAACCCCTCCAGGCGGTCCAGGAGGATACCGTGGTCAACTGTATCAAAAGCCGCTGAGAGGTCGAGGAGAACAAGGAAGGAGCATTCACCCCTATCCAGAGCCCTCCTCATATCATCCACCAAGGCGACCAAGGCCATTTCTGTCCCATGCCCATGCCTGAAGCCCGACTGAAATGGGTCTAGATAATCAGTTTCTTCCAAGTGTGCCTTCAACTGCACCGCCACCACCCGCTCAATCACCTTGCCCCAAAATGGCAGATTTGAGACTGGGTGAAAGTTGTTCAGAACTTGAGGATCCAAGGAGGGCTTCTTTAAGAGCGGTCTTATCACTGCCTCCTTGAGGGCTGGTGGCATCACTCCCTCCTCAAGGGAGGCGTTCACCACCGCCCTGATCCCTTCACCTAGTCTCTTTCTGCAGCTCATAATGAGCCAAGATGGGCAAGGATCAAGTAAGCAGGTGGTCGGCCTTACAGATGAAAGCACCTTGTCCACTTCATCAGGAGGAAGAAGCTGGAACCAATCCCACAAAACCGGTTTGCCACAGGCACCTCCTGCTCACTAACTGTATCCACAGTGTGCAGAGTAACACACCTAATCTGATCAATTTTATCTGCAAAGTGCCTTGCCAAAGCCTCACAGGAGGCCTTAGAATGCTCCAGTGGTTCCGGAGCCACAGGACCGACCAGGCTCCGGACCACTTGGAACAGCCTCCTGGGGCAGCACTCTGCGGACGCGATGGAGGCAGCATAATATTCCTTTTTTGCTGCCTTCACCGCCACGTGATAGGCTGAAGATATAGCTCTAGCCCGTGTCTGATCGTCTTTGGAGTGAGACTTCCGCCACCGGCGCTCTAGCCGTCTCACCTCCTGTTTCAGAGCTTGTAACCGCAGATTGAACCATGGTGCAGTCCGAGCCCTGTTCAGGGGGAGAGGGCGTTTCGGAGCCACCCGATCTAATGCCCCGGTGATTGCGGCATTCCAGCCACCCACCAGGGTCTCGACTGAGTGGCCGTTGGCATGCCCCAGAGAATCCCCAAGCGCGTTCAGGAATCCTTTTGGATCCATAAGATGCCTGGGGCGGACCATTTTAATGGGTCCTCCACCCCTGCGGAGGGGTTGTGGAACCGAGAAGTCCAACATCACCAGATAGTGATCTGACCATGACAAGGGGGTGGTGGATATACCCCTGACTTCCAGATCACTCCCCGCTTCTCCAGAAACAAACACAAGGTCTAGTGCATGACCGGCTACATGGATGGGCCCAGTTAGAATATGGTGCAGCTCCCAGGAGGCCATGGTCTCCATGAAGTCCCGAGGTGCTCCTGTGAGGATGGCCTCCGAATGTACGTTGAAGTCCCCCAACACCAGTAAGTTAGGGGACTGTACACGCACATCAGAGACCACCTCAAGCACCTCGGCCAGGGAGTCAGTCGTGCAGCGGGGTGGACGGTACACGAGCAGAATCCCCAGACTGCCCTTCGGGCCCAACCTCCAGTACATGCACTCAGCAACCTTGGTCTCCCGGAGAGGGAGCCTGGTGAAGACCAAGGACTCTCGGTAGATAACAGCCACTCCCCCTCCCCGATCCCCAGCCCTCGGCTGCTGTGCATACGAAAATCCAGCTGGACACACGGCTGCAAGGGTTGGAGCAGCAGCCTCGGCCAGCCAGGTCTCCGTAATACATGCCAGGTCTGCACCCTCATCCAGGATCATGTCATGGATGAGGGAGGTTTTCTGGGTAACAGACCTGGCATTGCAGAGCAGCAAACGAAGGCCAGAAGATGGGGTCACGCCTCTCCCAGCCATCCTTTGGCTCTGGACAGGCCCGGAGCAGGGGACAGATACTACACATCTCTCCCTTTTTCCCCTTACCTGGCATGGCCTGCCCCTAGCGCTCCGCCAGCGCCTGCCGCCCAGCCTCGGTATGTTCTGGCCCCCAACACTCCCCCCACTGCCTCCATCAGGTGGACACATGCCCCCTCGCTCCCGCCTATCAGGCAGGCTACCCACCCCTAAAAACACAACAAAATCCCCCCCAACAAAATAAAACAAACAAACAAAACAATTAAAATTCCCTTAAAAATGCCAGGCAGGAGTCCACAGGGAAGGCCTGGTGGTGGTAGCGGCGGCAGCAGGCCCAGCAGCAGCAAGCACGCCTCTTCCCCGGTGGTGGTGGTGGTGGTGGTGGCTTCTCCTGCAGGCCCTGGCTCTCCTAGGCCACCTCAGCCAGCCAGCTTATGTAGCCCCTCCAGGGAGGGGCAGGTGGAGCAGCACAGCTGGCTCGGTACCTGGGGGCCTGGTCCTGCAGGGACCGGCGGTCTGCCAGGCAGAAGTCCACAGGGAAGGCCTGGTGGTGGTAGCAGCGGCGGCAGCAGCAGGCCCAGCGGCGGCAGCAGCAGGCCCAGCGGCGGCAAGCACGCCTCTTCCCCGGTGGTGGTGGTGGCTTCTCCTGCAGGCCCTGGCTCCCCATTGATATTTGTGTCAATTCAGAAGAACTAAGTCCTGTTGGATTCAATGGGACTAGATCCCAGACTAGACCAGCCCTAGCAGTGGTGTCATGGAGGCAGGGCTCGCAGGGATGCAGCCCCGGCACTTTTTTATTAGCAGGGACTCTGATGTCATCTGCCACCCCCTCAGAATTCCCTGTTCCCTCTGAGCTTAGCTATGATCATCACTGTAGCTGTGGGGGGACTGAATTTTCCAAGCAACAAGATATTGTTCCATGTTGGAATGCAAAGCATTTGGGATGATTTGGTCTGGAATGGGCAGTTAAGACCTATTTGCTTTACCAAAGACGTGCTCCTGGTGGAGAGGAAAACTCCTAGAACTGATTTGTTGATAAGGATCGCCACAGCTGCCTGAAATTTTGGGGCTGCCCTTGGAGACAGTCACAATGAGCTCCTGCATTTCCAGATTTATCACTACACCAGTGTGTGTGTGTGTGTGTGTGTGTGTGTGTGTAGTTCAATCCAGTGGGTGTGTGGATGTTTCTGTTGGAGGGGGAGGGGGGAGATATAATGAAGGAGCTTCGGGAAGGCTAATGGGTAATGTTGGGGCACTGAGGGAGTATGCAAGGGGGCTGTTTAAATGAGAAGGGATCTGTCCAGGAGGGCTGAGTTGAGAGGGGAAGCTTCCATAGAGAATCATATTTTGAAAATCTAAAAGGTTTGTGTTTTGAGTCAGGGAGTGAGTGGGTGGGTGAAAAAGATTGTAACACCCCTGCATTTTTTTCTCAGACATCTAATTGAAATACCCCAGCCTTCCTCTCGGCTGCACTGTTTTTGGATCCCAGTTGAAGGCTGTATATCTCACAAGGTTGTACAGTCTTAGAAGGGGCCGTGGCTGTGAGGGGGCGTGTGACTGTCACAAAGGGCCCCTGAGTTCTGAATTTGCCACTACACTACTGAGCCCTAGGATAAATAGCACCCTGGGTGAGAGTGCCTTTGGTCCCCCCAGTCTTGCAGGGCCACCCAGAGGATTTATGAGGCCTGGTGCAAGTCTGATGTCCATCGACAACGACGTTGCTCAAAACCTTGATCTCTCAGCCACTGTGCTACAGTTTGCACAAGCCGAGGTTCGAAAAGCCACATTCTGAGCAGTGACAGTGCACTATGCAACACAGCAGAACTATCACAGGTTTTACTTACAATATTTTTTTGTTTTGTAGCAGTTCCTATTATATTAGTAGTAGTAGTAGTATATTTATTTATACCCCTGAGATTATACAGATATTTATTTATACCGCCTTTCCCCCAGTACTGGGACACAAGGTGGCTTACAAACATTAAAACATACACAATTAAAATATACAAAAGTTAAAATATAATTAAACAAGAATACAATTAAAATTATATTAAAATATTAAAACAGCATTTTAAAACAGCATTTTAGCAACTTACCCCCAGGTTCCAACTATGTCCCAAAGGCCTGCTGGAATAACAATGTTTTAGCCTGCCTCTGGAAACACATCAAGGAGGGAGCCATCCTAGCCTCCCTGGGAAGGGCGTTTCACAGCCATGGGGCAGCCACTGAGAAGGCCCTTTCCCGGGTTCCCACCAAACGTGCCTGTGACATTGGTGGGACTGAGAGAAGGGCTTCCCCAGAAGATCTCAGGACGTGGGCAGGTTCATAAGGGAGGATTGTTGTTCTTCAGTCGTTCAGTCATGTCTGACTCTTCGTGACCCCATGGACCATAGCACGCCAGGCCTTCCTGTCCTCCCAGAGCATGCTCAAGTCCATTTTCATTGCATCAGTGATGCTATCTAGCCATCTCATCCTCTGCCATAAGGGAAGATATGGGAGGTTAAGGGAGATAACCTGGACTGGAGCCATATAGGATTTTATAGGTCATAGCCAGCACTTTGAATTGAGCCCGGAAACAGACTGGAAGCCAGTGAATCGGTTTTAACAAGGGAGTTGTATGCTCCCTGTAGCCAGCCCCAGTCAACAGTCTGGCAGCAGCTCTTTGGACCAGCTGCAGTTTCCGAACACTCTTCATAGGCAGCCCCACGTAGAGCGCGTTGCAGTAATCCAAACAGGATGTAACTAAGGCATGCGTCACCATGTCCAGATCAGATTCCTATCTTTTGGTAAGCATTCTTTATTTTAGAATATCCATTATTTTTATCTTTAAAAATAATAAAGAACAGTTATAAATAAAAAAAGGTATCCAGCTGACCTCTTACAGCTTATGGCTTTATTTTATTTATTATTTATATAGTGCTTACAGTGTTTATGGTATTTGAAGTGCTAAGCGCTTGGTAACGTTGCCTCAAACGTTGCCTCAAAGTAAAGCTGTGTTCTACTGATTTTTACCTAGAGCAAATGATATCAGAGTGGAGATTGAAAAAGGAAAAATACTTTCAAATTAATTGAAGATCATTTTTTGTAGTTAGTACTGAAACAACCCGTAGAAACTTGGGGGGTGGGGGGAAGGTTACGGACGCTTGCTTTTTGCAACGCTAGCTCACTGCAGACAGTACATTAAAAAACCACAGCCCCTCAGCAAAACACCCTGGGCAACTGCCCAGTTCACCACCCTTAAAGCCGGCCCGATCCCAGGTAAGGGTACTGAAATACATAAAGCCATCAAATGTTTAGAAAATCAATTTGTGTGGGCCATTATTCTTCCACCTAGTGCAACTGTTCTCAGGGTCTTAAAATCCTATTAAACTTCCCGTTTTAAACCCGCAATTTAGTGAATTAATCAATCCATCACATTGATAAATTGGCTGAGGCTTTCAGGCCTAATTAAAAAGCTCTTTTTTAATTCTAGCCTTTTTCCTTCAGAGTGTTTGCTGGCTTTGAGCCATCTGCAAATTTCATAAGTATACGCTCCATTTCTTTGTTCAATCCATGATTTAAAAGTCTGAATGCCAAGATAGGATCTTGAGGAATATCTTTTTATGAAGCCTGAACCAGATGCCCCCTGGGAAGTCAACCAACAGGATGTGAGAGTAACAGTCCCACTGTCATTCTGCAGTGACTGGTAATCCAGAGGCATTGATCCTGATCCTGGAGGTAGCATATGACCATCAGGACTTGTAGCCAACTTACTGAAACAGATGCGTGGTAATATTGTATAACAAAAGTGCCCCTGAGCATGTACAGATTACATTTCTCTTGACAATAAGCAAGTGTAGCCTGTTTTTGCACACATAGGGCCAAACTAGATGAGATGTTAGAGATGCATTATCTGATCTCCCATCTCTTTACATTTCCTTAAAAATCAGCAATGATGCATGTGTTTGCGTGTGCGTGTGTTAATTGGATCAGGACTACAGCTGTGCAGGAGAGAGTGTTTAACTCTTTCTCCCATCCCATTTTCCAGGATCAGACCAAAGGTAGACCTTTGGTTTGATCTGGCAGGGCTCTTCTTACGTTTTTATAAGACTTATGTTATGTTAAACTGGCCAATATGACCATATCATGCCAGTGGTTTGTCATCAGCACAGTCCATTTCTGGACCCAAATCAAAGTGCTGGTATTAAAGCCCTAAACGGCACAGGGACAGGTTACCTGAAGGAGCATCTCCTCCCATATATACCTATCTGGTCCTTGAGATCATCTCTGGCTGCACCACCAAATGAGGGGCAGCTATTAGGATATAAGGCCTTTTTAGTGGTGATGCCCTGTTATGGAATGACCCTCCCCAGAGAGTCTCACCAGACACCTACATTATGGTCTTTTTGGCACCGGGCAGTGGAGGCTGGTGGCTCTGATGTCAGTGGGGTGAATCCACTCCAGGTTTCAGTCAGAACCATTCAGAACTTCTAAAGGAGCTCTCCAAGGTGTGAAGCAGCCCTGGGGGAATCAAAGCCTCTCCCCCTGGAAGAACCTTCTTAGGGTTCTTTATCTTTAAACAGGACTTAAACTGGAAAACCCTTCAAATAGACAATTGTCCTCTGTAAAAGAGGACACATGGCCACCCTATGGCTGGGGATCGGTAAAGGCAACTGCTGCCGTAATGCCTGACTCAGTGGGGGCTGGGGGCTCCGATGCCAGCAGGGCAGTGAATCCGCTGCGGGTTTCGGTCAGAACCAGTCAGAACTCTAAAGGAGCTGTCCAAGCTGCGAAGTTTTAGAGTTCTGACTAGTGCTGACATCGGAGCCACCAGCCTCCACTGGTTTGTTGCCCATCCATGCTTAGCACCTGGCCAGCAAGCCAAGCATCAAGCGCACAGCTCACTTGGTCACGATCTGCCCTGCTATGGCGAGGTGTCTTTCACTCCTTTTTAAATTGCAGTCATTATTTCTTAATAAGTCAGTGTATGCAAACTGTATGCAAATCAGTGTTCTCTTTTGTCGCCTGATTTGGTGATGTGTTTCCTCTTTTTCTGGGGTAATGTATAAGGGGCCATCCTAACCACATTCCTGCCTCTGCCTGGCATTCTGTGGCTTAAAACAGGGGTCCCCAACCCCCGGGCTGAGGACCGGTACCGGTCCGTGGCCTGTTAGGGACCGGGCTGCAGCAGGGGTGTGGGAACCCCCCTCACCTTGGGTCCACGGAGGGGGAGGTGATTCCCCCCCCCCCGGAATCCTCGCTGGCCCTGGCTGGCTCCGCTCCGAGTCCGTCCGTCCGTAGCCAATTACTTGAAGAACAGGGACGCAAATGTCATCCGCGTGGATGCCATTTCCATCCCAGCGGCCGGAAGCCCGCCAGCGGCTGGAGCTGGCCGGCAGCTCCGCGGACTTGGAGTGGAGCTGGCCAGGATTCCGGGGGGGGGGCAGATCGCCTCCCCCCTCCGGCTGACCCAAGGTAAGGGGGATTCCCACACCCCTGCTGCTGCCCGGTTCCATCCCCCCCCCGGTCTGTGGAAAAATGGTTTTCCACGAGACCAGTCCCTGGTCCCAAAAAGGTTGGGGACCGCTGGCTTAAAAGACTGCAAGGGGCTTCCCTGTCACTGCTTAAAGCAGGGGTGCACAACCTTTTTAGGGTTGGAGGCTGTTTCACAGTTGGTGGACTGCACCCCACAGATTCACACTACTTCCAAACAAACTTCCAAGTTTTATTTAAGCAAAGTCCCTCTACGCAGATCTCTCAGGCTGTGGCCTCTCTCTCCTCAGGCCAGAAGCAAGGATGTAGCCCTTAACAACTTCCTGGTTCATCACGCGGGGGACGGGGACCCATTCAGGCTGAATCCAGCAGTTCTTTCATATTGTTACAGAGGCCACATTTGGTGTCTGGCAACCTGTTAGGGCCCACAAGGAAAGGGCATAGCTGGAGTCCATAACCCATCCATATTTCTGAATTAATTCCCTACATTCCTCCACAGTTCATTTTCCTCCTCCCCATTTCATTTCTTGTAGCCCTATTATTTCCACCCATGATCCTTTCAGCCTTAAAGCAAGGGAGGGCGACTTGCGGCCCTCCAGATGTTTTGGCCTACAGTTCTCATTATCTCTCACCCATCCCTATGCTGGCCGGGGCTGAAGGGAATTGCAGGCCAAAACATCTGGAGGGCTGCAAGTTGCCTACCCTTGCCTTAAAATATCACGGGTGGGAGTAATACGGTTCAGAGAGTACATATCTGACCGCCAAGCCCAATCTCCCGCTACACTCCCTCCCCCTTCACCTCCAACATACCCTGGGGAAGCTTTTGGCAGGAAGTGCTGTGATGGAGGGTCTCTTTCATTCTAGTACCCCTCTCCCCCTTCCATAAAAGACGATAGCAGGGAACTCCTGTCAGAAATTGCTTAGTGAGTGTTTAATGGGATGGAAAAACATGTGTGCTGCAGCAGGAACGAAGCAGCCGCTTCCCGGCCCATGGGTGCACCGAGGTGTGGCTCTGACTGAATGACACCACCTGAGAAATGCTGACAGCAACAAGGCGGTCTTTTTAACACCGCAGGAAAGGAGACACACTGCCGGTGGGCGGCACACAGTGCCTGGGTTCAAGCTGTGACTGGAGGCCCCACAGAGAAGGGGAACAGACAGCCTGGTGCGTTGTCTCTGGTGCCCAAAACCTTGGCAGCCAGCCCCTCCCCAAGCAACTTCTTGGAAGTCATCTGTTGTGTACAGAGAGAGAGAGAGGAGGGGAGGGAGATAGGCTTGGCTTTTCAGGGCAAGCCAACATTTGCTCATTAGAATGGCCTTCCTGGAACAGACTCGGGGTCATTGACTTCAGGCATGTGATATGATAGGCAGCCTTTTGTGCAGCCTTCCCCAACGGGGAGCCATATGGAGTTGTTAGACTACAACTCATTTTTTAACAAACTGTGAACCGCCCAGAGAGCTTCGGCTATTGGACGGTATAGAAATGTCATAACTAACTCCCATCATTTTCCAGCAGGGCTGGGTTGCAGAAGGCTGTACCTAAAGTTTGTCACAGTCATATGGTATTCTCAAGAGGTATACTGCCACTGACTGGGGAGGTTCCTTCAGCTCCTGGGGCTAAGTAGCTGTCTGTCCTCCATTTTTTTTTGCTTAATTTGCCCTCCATGTCGTGTTTTTGCTTAATCTCTTTAAAAAGTCATCAGAACTATCAGCCTTCACCACATCTTGGGGTTAAAAGGTTCATAGGTTACCTGAAGGATTGTCTCCTCCCATATGTACCTGCCTGGACCCTAAGATCATCTTCAGCAGTCCTTCTCTGGAAGCCCCTGCCAAAGGAAGTGAGGTGGGTGGCTACCAGGAAGAGGGTCTTTTCTGCTGTGGCACCCCGGTTATGGAATGAGCTTCCCAGAGAGGATTGCCTGGTGCCTACGTTGTACTCTTCCCAGCACCAGGTGAAGACCTTATTTTCCCCGGCATTTTAGTCCTTTAGTTCTGTTTTTTTAAATCAGTTATTGTATCTCTGCACTGCTGCTGGGTTTTATTTTTATACTGGAGTTTTAAACTTTTAAATTTTATATTGTATTTTATGCTGTATGCTGAACAGTGGTTCTGTTCCTTTCTCTCTGGCAGGTACCAGAAGGCAGTTCTGGGGGAGGAGACTTCAGACCCTTGGCTGCTCGCTTGCGAGGTTTCACAGGGTTCTATTCTCTCCCGATGTTATTTAATATCTATGTGAAGCTGCTGGGGGCTATCATCAGGATGCCTGGGGTGCAGTGTCACCAATATGCGGATGACACACAACTCTGCCTCTCATTTAACGCCTCGCCAAGGTTGGCTGTAGAAACCCTGTCCAAGTGTCTTTAGTCGGTGAGTGGCTGGATGGGAAGGCCTAAGTTGAAACTGAACCCTGACAAAACCGAAGTACTTTTGGTGGGAGACAAGGGGAGGTTGACCTGGTGTTCAGTGGGGTGCGGCTGCCCCTGAAGGACCAGGTCCTCAGCCTGGGCGTCATTTTAGACTCCCAGCTGTCCATGGAGGCTCAGGTGTCAGCTGTGAGCTGGATGGCACTGTACCAACCTCCATAACCATCTGCTCCCACCAGTAGTTCATGCCCTGGTCTCCTCTCATCTAGACTACTGTAATGTGCTCTATGTGGGGCCCTTGAAGACAGTTCGGAAGTTGTAGCTGGTGCAGAACGTGGCGACCTGCCTGATTAAAGGCAGCTGTCAGCGAGACCGCATCATTCCAATGCTGAAGGAGTTGCACTGCATACCAGTTGTTTTCCAGGCCCTGTTCAAGGTGTTGGCACTGATATGGTTCTGGTGCACTCTAGGAGCGTGTCCAACAACACCAAGACACCACTCAATGAGATCAGCCTCGGTAGGTCTTCTGTCTGTCCCATCAGCCAAGACAGCTAGGCTGGTGAGAACTAGGGAGAGGGCCTTTTCTGTGGTGGCCCCCACTCTGTGGAAGTCCCTCCCTAGTGACCTCCGCCATGCCCCCTCTTTAATGAGCTTCTGCTGGGCTTTAAAAACCTGGCTGTTCAGACAGGCAATTGGGGTGGGTTAGGGTTTTTTAGAGCAGTGTTGTTTTGTTCCATTGATTATGTAAATTCATTGTATTTCATGTTATTAGTATTGTACGCTACCTAGAGTGGCAGGGTAGCCAGCCAGATGGGTGGCTAATAAATCCAATAAATAGATAGATAGATAGATAGATAGATAGATAGATAGATAGATTGATTGATTTCGTGGTTTTAATTGCTGTGAACTGCCCAGAGAGCTCTGACTATTGGGCAGTATAGAAATGCAATTAATTAATTAATTAATTAATTAAATTTTATGTTTCATCCGCAGAATAACAAATGTTACTTGCTCTGTGAAGGTGTCCTTCCTTTTGTCTGTCTTGATCTGATTAATCAATTTCAGTGTGTGACTGCTGCTGGCTCAGCCACCCCCACACTTTTTTTTTTTTCTTTAAGAGAGGGAGAAAAAGTATCCTTCTCCCAGCACTATTCATTATTTTATAAACCTTTATTATCCCCAACACACATGGTTCACATTTTTAATAAATTTAAAAGCTCCACACTCTTCAGTACAGCATGCTTTGAACCCAGTGGCCCCAGCAGTTAAACCTCTGCAGCTTTCCAGGCAATTCTAGAATTGCTTAATCTGTCATGAACTCACTGCCCCAACCAATCCAGCCTGCTTTTTCTCAGGCTGGGAGCTGGAGTCATCCGCGACTGGTGGGAAAACACTTGTGGGAGGCACTGGGTGAAATCCCCTGTGATCATGGATGCTTCTTGTGTACGTATGAGGGTCTTCTCCAAATTTCAATGAGACCAGAACAGATCGGCCCATCTAGTGACCTTTGGCATTGGGGTCAGGATGCAGACAAGGGATGCTGTGCAAACACTGCACAGAGACAGGCTGTGGTTTGCCAGACACATTATGAGAGGTGCTGTGATTGTTTCCTCTTATGATGCATCTGAGTGCAAGAGGGGCGTGCTGGTACAGGCCACTTAACTCTTTTCAACCTCCAGTTGCTCTGTGCATAATGTCTTGTGGCATCTTAAAAACTAGCACATTCATTATGGCACACGTGTCCATGAACTATAGCCCACTTCATCAGATGCAGGAAATGTTATTCTCAATTGGAGGTATTTATACATCTGGTGGATTGAAAGCAGCAAGGTCAGAGAGAAATTAAATGCAAAAAGTACTGACAGTGACAATTCAGTTAGTTTGAATGGATATGCAGAAACTATGGTTTCCTCTCCTACTACCAATGTTAATTAACTCAGCATTGCTAACTTGGTTGTGTTTCAGCTATCACTGCTGGTGTGAAGGGTCACTGTGCTTCTTTTGCATCCATTCAATCTCGAATCGAATTATCACAATCTGTACTTTTTGCATTTCATTCCCGTGACCTCACTGCTTGCAAACCCTTGCTTACCAGTGTGTATGTACCCGCAACACAGGATCGATAACACTTTATGCATCTGATGAAGTGGACTGTAGTCTAGAAAAGATTATGCCATAATAATTTGCAACTTGTTCTGGCTATTTTTAAACTTTACAAATCACTTTCCCCTAGATGATTTCACACCTAATGCAGCAGGGATGGCACTGGGGCAGGCTGGCAAAGCACTGGTGCACCTGATGCCTTTCTGCATTGCTTGGACTGTATTTTCCGGCTGTGCTGACCCCACCATCATTACCCGTCTTGCCTGTCTTGCATCCAGGGAGCCCGTTTAAGAAGATGAAAAGTCCACAGAAAAGCTGTTTGAGAAATCCACTGTGCAGTAATACCTTTAGTAGGACCAACCAACATGTCCCCAAATAATGGGGAAACTTTCAACTTCTCCATTGGCCATGCTGCCTGGGCATTATAGGAGTTAATTAATTAATTAATTAATTATATTATATTATATTTCTGTATCTCCCAATAGCCAAAGCTCTTTGGGCAGTTCACAACAATTAAAACCACAAAAATACAGCATAAAATACAATATACAACTTAAACGTTTTATATTGTATTTTATGCAATAAAACCTAGCAGCAATGCAGAGAGTTAAAATACGATAACAGATTTAAAACAACAGAACTAAAAGATTAAAATGCCGGGGAAAATAAGGTCTTCACGTGGCGCTGGAAAGAGCACAATGTAGGCGTCAGGCGAGCCTCTCTGGGAAGTTCATTCCACAGCCGGGTGCCACAGCAGAAAAGGCCCTCTTCTTGGTAGCCACCCTCCTCACTTCCTTCGGCAGGGGCTCCCAGAGTTGTAGTCCTATATGTCTGGAGGGTGCCAGGTTTGGGAGGGCTGCTCTAGGGATGCTGGGACATTTTCATGACATTTTGGAGAGTATAAAATCCAGCAGTTGCTCAGACCTGTTTCTAGCCATGTTACATGTTGTACTTGAGTTCTTGGTTCTAAGGGAAGCAAAAGCCGAGTGTACTCAAACGCGTACCCTGGATTTTAGGAAAGCTGATTTTAATAAACTCAGAACAATGATCAGTAAGGTCCCATGGCAAGCAATGCTAGCGAGAAAAGGAGTCCAAGATGGGTGGGAACTTTTAAAAAAGGAAATTCTCAAGGCACAATCACAAACAATTCCAACAAGAAGAAAAGGTGGAAGACAACAGAAGAAGCCAATGTGGCTTCACAAAAAGCTTAGGGATGACCTGAAAACAAAAAAGGACACATATAGGAAGTGGAAAGAAGGCCAAGTAACAAAGGAAGAGTACAGGCAGGTAGCACAGAATTGCAGGGATGGCGTCAGGAAGGCTAAAGCGGAGAACGAGGTGAGGTTAGCGAGGGATGCTAAAAACAACAAAAAGGCTTTCTTCAGCTACGTGCATAGTAAAAGGCAGAGGAAAGAAATGGTTGTTCAGCTATTAAATAAGGATGGCAAAATGATAACAGAGGACAAAGAAAAGGCAGAGGTGCTCAATTCCTACTTTGGCTCAGTCTTCTCCCAAAAGAGGGTCTATGACCCCCCTGGCAAAGGCGAAGTACAGGCTGAAGGGGCAGGATTGCAGCTTGAGATCGACAGGCATATGGTCAAGGAACACCTCATTACTTTGAATGAGTTCAAATCTCCAGGGCCAGATGAACTGCATCCTAGAGTCATAAAGGAACTGGCAGAAGAGCTCTCAGAACCGCTGTCTATTCTCTTTGAGAAATCATGGAGGACCGGGGAAGTGCCAGATGACTGGAGGAGGGCTAACGTTGTCCCTATCTTCAAAAAGGGTAAAAAGGAGGAACCTGGGAACTACAGACCAGTCAGTCTGACATCAATCCCTGGGAAAATTCTGGAGCAGATCATAAAGCAATCCATCTGGAAGCACCTTGACAACAATGCCGTGATTACTCGAAGCCAACATGGATTTGTCAAAAACAAGTCCTGCCAGACAAATCTGATCTCATTTTTTGATCAAGTCACCTCCCTTGTAGACCGTGGGAATGCTGTAGACATCATATACCTCGACTTCAGCAAAGCTTTCGACAAAGTGCCCCATGATATCCTGATGAGCAAACTAGCTCGAAGTGGGCTAGATGAAACAACGATCATGTGGATCCACAGTTGGCTACAGAATCGGACCCAAAGAGTGCTTATCAATGGGACCTTCTCAAGCTGGGGAGAGGTAACGAGTGGGGTACCGCAGGGCTCAGTCCTGGGCCCAGTGCTCTTCAATATTTTTATTAATGACTTGGAGGAGGAGGTGCAGGGAATGCTGATCAAATTTGCAGATGACACAAAATTGGGAGGGATAGCTAATACTTTGGAAGACAGAAACAAAATTCAAAGTGATCTGGATAGACTGGAGTGCTGGGCAGAAAACAACAGAATGGCATTTAATAGGGACAAATGCCAAGTTCTGCACCTAGGAAAAAGAAACCAAATGCACAGTTACAAGATGGGGGAGACGTGGCTCAACCACACTACGAGCGAGAAGGATCTTGGAATTGTCGTCGATCACAAGCTGAATATGAGCCAACAATGTGATGTGGCTGCAAAAAAGGCAAATGCTATTTTGGGCTGCATTCATAGAAGCATCGCTTCCAAATCCCGGGAAGTACTAGTTCCCCTCTACTCAGCACTGGTTAGGCCTCATCTGGAGTACTGTGTCCAGTTCTGGGCACCACACTTTAAGAAGGATGCAGACAAGCTGGAGAGGGTTCAAAGGAGGGCAACAAAGATGATCAGGGGACTGGAAACAAAGCCCTATGAAGAGAGACTGAAAGAACTGGGCATGTTTAGCCTTGAGAAGAGAAGACTGAGGGGAGATATGATAGCGCTCTTCAAGTACTTGAAAGGTTGTCACAGAGAAGAAGGCCAGGATCTCTTCTTGATCATCCCAGAGTGCAGGACACGGAATAATGGGCTCAAGTTACAGGAAGCCAGATTCCGACTGAACATCAGGAAAAACTTCCTGAGTGTCAGAGCAATACGGCAATGGAACCAATTACCTGGGGAGGTGGTGGGCTCTCCCACACTGGAGGCCTTCAAGACGAGGCTGGACAGCCATTTGTCAGGGATGCTCTGACTTGGATTCCTGCATTGAGCAGGGGGTTGGACTCGATGGCCTTGTAGGCCCCTTCCAACCCTACTATTCTATGATTCTATGATTCTAGCCTTAAACAAAACACAAGTTGGACTATTTTCACACACACACACACACACACACACCTCTTCCTTCCCCACCAAACAGCTGAATGGTAGGATTTGAATCTCCATGATCCCAGGTTGTTTCAGTTAATTTTTTTTTTTTTTTAATGATTGCCCCCTGAGAGTAGACATTTTTTGATTTGGGGCCAATGCACATTTTTAAAAAACCTTCGTTGAAGCACTCCCACTATTACCTGGCCTGCCAGGCGGTCCCTTCCCCATGTAAACAGCTGGCGCTTGCTTGTTTTATCCATTTGCCTATTTTCATTTTTGTGTTGCGCTGAAATCTGAGTGCCTCGCTGAAGCACAGCACCACAGCCGAGCGGGCGAGGGCTCGGCCTCTGTGGCCGGCCCGCGCAGCCGCGCAGCAGCCGCTCTGGCCGCGGGAACGGGCCGTGCGCGGCTGCGAAGGGGAAGAGAAAGAGAGCGCCCGCCGCGACGGCGGGAGGGGCGCCGGGCCGGCCTGCTTCCAGCTCCCTGCGAGGAGGCGACGCCTCCGCATCCCTGAAGGGCCGCGCTGTGGATGGGGCTGGGGAGGGGCCCTTTGGGTCGAGGCTCTGCAGCCCCCGTTTCCAGCCCCCATTTCCAGAGGTCGAGGCTCTGCAGCCCCCGTTTCCAGCCCCCATTTCCAGAGGTCGAGGCTCTGCAGCCCCCGTTTCCAGCCCCCATTTCCAGAGGTCGAGGCTCTGCAGCCCCCGTTTCCAGCCCCCATTTCCAGAGGTCGAGGCTCTGCAGCCCCCGTTTCCAGCCCCCATTTCCAGAGGTCGAGGCTCTGCAGCCCCCGTTTCCAGCCCCCATTTCCAGAGGTCGAGGCTCTGCAGCCCCCGTTTCCCGCAGCCTCAGCAACAGTCTCTGGGAACAGCCTCAGCTCCTCCTGGCCCGGGCTCTGGAACTGCCGGCTTCCCAACGCCTGGCGAGCGCGCCGCGGCTGGCGAGCGCGCCGCGGCGTTCTCCCGGCGCCCCCTTCCCGCTCCCGGCCATCAAATCCAGATTAGTGCGCTGGAGACAGGCCAAGCGGCACCGCGGGGAGGCTCCGGCCGGGGAGAGCTCCCAGCCGTCGCGCCGAGCGGCATCGCCCCCCCCCCCCCGCTGCTGGTGGGAAAGGCCGGGAGCGAGGCCACGTCTGCGCGCGGGACAGCCCGTTCCCCAGCCCCTCCGGGCCGTGTGCGCGTTACGGCTCGGCCTTGCGCGGCTTCCGGCGCGAGCGCGCTGCCTCCCTCCTCGGGGCGACCAGCCGCGAGAGTCCTCGCCGGGGCCGTTCCGCGGCCCAGCCGGCGTGAGCAGCGGGGGCCGCCAGCAAAGCCGGGGCGCCCCTCGCGCTCCGACATGGAGAGAGGCGGACTTTGCGGGCGCTCGGAGCGGCTCCTCGGTAAACAGCCAGATTAGGGCGGCAAATCGGGAGGCCCTCGCGCCCAGGCAAAGATCAGCGCCTTTCCCACCGGCCCCTCTCGCCGCTGGGGCGGCCGGGCGGCGGCCCACTTTGCAGCGGACAAGCGTCGGTTCGACGGTGTCCCCTTTCCGAAAGGCAGTGGAGTCTGGTGGCTGCGATGCCAGTGGGGCGGTGAATCCGCTCCGGGTTTCAGTCAGAACCAGTCAGAACTCTAAAGGAGCAACCCAAGCTGCTGAGCCCGTTTTGGGGGATAGGGTTCAGCACTCCGGATAGCTCCTTTAGTGTTCTGACTGAAGCCCGGAGTCGATTCGCTGCCCACTGACAACGGAGCCACCAGCCTCCACTGTAAAAGGCACTGTTTAAAGAACCCTGAGAAGGGAGAGCCGGGCCGGGCCTTGAAGTTGCCCGCCAGCATTTAGGGCCTGGACAGCAGATGGAGCAGCAGGCACGGCACCCATCAGGGTGAGGCGTCTTGCATGTCTATTTAGATTATAGACATTATTTCTAAAATGTGCATCGCCCTCTATAAAGTAACATATGCAACATTTATGCAGACCTTTGCCCACTTTCGTTCTTTTTTAGGGCAATGTGTAAGTGGCTACCCTGACGGCAGCCCATGGTTCGCTCTCCATGCCGTGTTGCGCTTCTCCCCACTTTGCCAAGCTGTGGAGGCAAAGGGCTCTTAATCCCTCTGCTGCAGCAAGAGCAGAAAGAGAGGCTCTGGCAAGAGCCACCGCTGATCTTTGCCCGACAGCAAAGGTACTGTGGTTAGGGATGTCAGAGAATTTCGCCACAAATCTCGGGGAGGCCGAATGCCAGCGACTTACCTTGGGCGAATCTCCCTGGTGGCAGCGGCTCCGGTGGCGGTTCAGCGGCAGTTCGGTGGCGGCGGCCAGTCTTCCGACCGGCTGCCGCCACCGCCACTGCCATTTCCAAGTTAAAAAAAAAAGACAACACGTGATAGGCTATGTAAAGATTTACATAGCCTATCACGGCGAGATTTTTAAAAAATACCGTGATAGGCTATGTAAATGTTTATGTAGCCTATCACGGCTGAGTTTAAAAAAAAAAACCGTGCGTATGCGTCTACGCTATTTGCGTTCCCCTTGTTTTTGCCGTAGTCTACGTAAATGTTTACGTAGACTAGACGTGCCAAAATAAGGAACGCAAATGGCGGCGCCCATGGGCGCCGCCATTTGCCTACACGTGGTTTTTTTGTTTTTTGTTTAACTCAGCCGTGATAGGCTACGTAAACATTTACATAGCTTATCACGGCTGACTGCAGGGATGCAAACGGCGGTGGCTACGGCCGCTGCCATTTGCAGACCCGGCCGGCCAGGATTTGCGGGGATGGGGCGCCTCCCCCCCAGCCAGAATTTGGGGGGGAGGGACGGGGCGCCTCCCCCCCGGCCAGAATTTCGGGGGGGAGGGACGGAGCGCCTTCCCGCCACCGCGAATCAAATTTCGTAAAAGGTGACTTTCGTACATCCCTAACTGTGGTTACAAATATTTTTAGGGACAGGGTCCTGGATATACATAGGCAATTCCCTGTTTAAACCTTTACTCCCAGCACCCAACTTTGTCACTCTTACAGGCACCACCCACCTTTCACAGCCATAAAAAGAGCATGTGGAACGAAACTTTTAATAGACATCTTATAGGTAGACTATAAATCTCCCTAGGGGACACTGCACCAGCACAAAACTTTGGGGCAGGGGGGTGGGAAGCCATCTGTGCTTCGATCCCAGTGCGAGAAGCAGGGTGGGCGCTTGGGAACTAAGATACCTGCTTCTATTTCTAGCTCCAGTGAAGAGGGAACAGATGCTGCCTCAGTTTCCTCTGCTGGAATCGGGGGATAAATGCAGATCTCAATCCCATCACATCCCCTACTAGGAATGGTTGTAAACTTGAAAGAGAGCCCCTGGGCTGCTACAGCCATGTGACCCTGTAGTGTCCCTGTCCCTTTCAAACTTGCTGTCCACTTCTGCCTGCACTCCAGCAGCTGTTGTGTGTGTTTTTAAATCACATTCATTACCCAAGAGGGATAGGGCAAAAGGAACCATCAAGCCAACAGAAGGCCATGGGAAAAGGATCACTGCCAAAAGGAGGTCTTTCCCTCTTTGCAGAGGGTCAACCGAACATCACCCACTTCCCTTCTCATCCTTTGCACTCACACATATATGTATGGCTGTTGCCTCTTTTATCCATCCTGTTCCAAGAGTTCAGACCTTGTTTTTCCACATATGCAAACAAAACAAGGGGGGGGGGGAATGTTCGGCACTCAAACCACTCCATACCACTACTGCCCCTGATCAGGGTGGTGGCTTGGCTTTTCTCTGGACCCAAATACATCTGAAGATCGAAAATGCATCTATTGGCAGTGGAGGCTGGTGGCTCTGATATCAGTGGATCGGTGAATCCGCTCCGGGTTTCAGTCAGAACTCTAAAGGAGCTATCCAAGGTGTACTCCTTCAGAGTTCTGGCTAAAACCTGGAGCAGATTCACTGCCCCACTGACATCGGAGCCACCAGCCTCCACTATCTATCCTTATAATTTATATGCAACTGGGACCTGTAACAAAATGTTGCAGTGTATCCTCAGCTCTGAACAGGGCTCCAGCCAACCAGCCATAACTTCCTCCAGGATATACACAATGCTATTCCTCTCCCCCACTGTTTTTCTGGGGGTTCTTTTCCAATTGACATTCAGCATTCTGTGGCTGCTAAGCTTGCTTCTGGGTTTGCTTTTTAAATTGCCCACTTAGGTTTTGTTTTCTAAAGATTAAAAAAAAAACTTCTGCAGACTGTTCTCCTGAGTATACTGATATGCCCCCCCCCCCTTTGGGGCCACAAAGACATTGGCACTCACCACCAGAGTTGTCTATTAGAGGGAGTGAGAGGGTTTGCCAGTTCTTGGAAGTTAAAAAAAAATCGTAGTAGAATTGGCGTGGGGCTGCCTGAGTGACAGGGTGACACTCCAGAGTCCAGCTGTTTTTACTGGAGATGGGGAGAGAGCCCAGTGTAAAAGTGATCTATTCACCTGCAAAAATGATCTATTCAACTGAAAAACAACAAAACAAACCAAGCCTTATAGAGCAGGGATGCAGGCGGGGGGGAGGGGGATCCAGCCCTTCTGGGTCCCTCAGATGGCCACACCCCTTCCCCTGCCCCCCTCCATCTTTTGCTGTTTTTCTGGCTTCGGGACAGTTTTTCCCCCATTCCAAAAGGTTGAAATGCCTCCCTTTAGGCTTCTTTACTGGCAGCAAGAGCTTTAAGCTACAATATGCTGTATTTCTGGCCCTGTCCCCTTTGCCTTCAGCTGGAATGTGGCCCCCAAGACCTACTCTAAAATGGAATTTGGCCCTTGAGTGAAAGAGATTCAACACCCCTGTTATAGAGTCACATAAGTCAGAGCTAGATCTCTGCCCCAAGGAGTTTACAAACAGCCCAGTCACTGCATGTGCTCCCAGTTTAGCATACGCCTGCCCATGAATAACTTCCAACTTAGTTCTGTAGTTCAACAAACCATTGCTAAAAGTAATGATTTAGAATCCTTGCTACACTCAGATATATGCATGGAAAGGGTACAAAAGGAACTCAGCATTTTACCTTCTGATAGTGAGAATGAGGTGATTAAAGCTAGACAGTAAGGATGCTTAATGTGACATCTAGTATCAAACCAGGTTTAGCTTCCTCAAAGAATCTGTACAGCTCTGCCCTTATGGTTAATGACTACATCAGAACTGGCTTAATGCAGTGGTGAAGGGACCAAGCTGTGAAACACAAAGTCACAGAGTCAAGCCTTGTCTCTGCTATAAACTATCGTGGCCTTAGCTTCTGCCCCACATCTGCAATATGGAGATAATGCTGGCCTACCTTACAGGGCTGTTGTAAAGATAATTAAGCATTTGGCTTAACCCCTTAATCTTCATCCCCAACTGTAGCCAAGCCTAAATTTGTGAGCAAATGTCCATCACTGTTTTCAACTCCTCCCTCCCTTCTCTGAGTTGTTTTCTCCTCTGCCAAAATTTAGATTGTAAGTTCCTTGAAGCCAAGGGCCTGTCTGTTTTCACTTATGAAAGTCTGTGAACCATCACGTTCCTTGACAGTGCTGTATAAAAAAATATTATTTTTAAAGGAGTATTCTTCTCATTCTTTGTAAGGCACCATGTACATAAGTAGTGCTATGGAAATGAAGACATGAATGCATAAAGAGTTTAATATGATGCCAGGTCAGGGTAAGTGATGGGAAATCTCAGGAATCTTGCAATTCCATGTTGCACTCAAGACGTTTGCTGCAAATCCTTTAAAATAACAATTTCATTTTTTCATGGTAAGGTTATTGTTACCCGAGTGCCTGATTTGCATATCTCGCATGTGGCAGAGGAAAACAATACTATGGATTTTTCCAGGCAGGAAGCTCCAAGGGAATCAGGCAGGGAGAAAAAGATCTATTGCAAAACACATCATTACTTTCATCCTTAATATATTTATACATGCATGTTTAAGTCAACAGGAGCGGGAATACATTATACTGGCAGTTATCGCGGCAGAGAGATCAACCAGCTGCTCCCTGAGAGCTCTGGTTTTCTTCTCTCCCAATCTCTTCCACCCCGTAGCAGGAAGAACCGAGGTCCCAGGGGAGGCCTGGGGTTTTTTTGTCCCCTCCCCGCTTGGCCCTCTGGAGTGCTGGGAACAGAGAAATGCCCTTTAAAGGCCTGCTGCTCATTTTCCATGAGCTCATGGGCATCACGGGCAAAAGGAAAAAGACTGGGTGGAGCAAAGACATGTTTCCCCCGCCGCACCCCCCAGATCACAGTGGAAAGAGGCCCAGTCAAGAGGAATGCTAACGAGAGGGCTATCAGATAGCCACGGTTGGACCCGGGCGGAAAAAGAAGAGTTTGTCCTGTCCTGGGCAACTTTAATCTGAGATGCAGTGGGAATAAAGCTTTGAATAAACAGCACCTACAATTCCTTGCCAAACACTGCGAATTGTCAGTGGTTTTGTTTTCCAGGACACAGCATGAGGAAGTAAATACCCCCTCCTCACCCTTACCTTTCTGCTCTCGTATCCCGATATGTCTTTGCCTTTGTTCCCCTAGCTCGGCCACCCAAACATTTCCTGCCCCCTTGAACAACTCCGCCTTTTCTCACTTGCTGCTCTTTATGCATGGAATCCCTTCCCAGGACGCCTACACGATGCCACCTCTGCCTCAATCTTTTCCTTCAAACACCAGCTCACTTTTGTGAGAAGGCTTTTTAGCTCGACCTCTTAATCAAGGGTAGCCTCCTGCAGCCCCCAACCGGCCCTCCAGGGCTCCCCAGATAGCCACGCCCCTTTCCCCTGGTCTCGCCCCTTTCCACCAACCACCAATCATTTGGAGGGTTCACAGCTTTTGTAGTCCTCCCCCCCCATTCGCTCTCCCAAGGCCTCCTTACTGGCAGTAAGCGCCGGAAGCTAGGTTATGTTTTTGGCCACACCCCTTTTGCCTTTGGCCCTGCCCACCACATGGTCCCCAAGAGCTTCTCCAAAACTGAAATTGACCTTTGGACTGAAAGAGGTTCCCCACGCCTGCTCTTGATCCTCAGTCCTGACTTGAATGGAAGCATAATTACCTGTAACTGCATTCACCCACATCCACCCTCTTTTCACTCATTTTTCTGTTGTTTCTTCCCAACCCTCATCTAAATTTAGACTGTAATCTCCTTGGGGTATGGAGCTCTGTTGCTTTGTAAAATGCAGTGTACACCAGTGACATGGTGTTAAGTAAGACTTTCCCAACGTGGTGCCCTCCAAATGTGTTGCCCATGCTGGCTGGGAGTTATGGGAACATATGAAGAGCCCTGCTGGATCAGGCCCAGGGTCCATCGAGTCCAGCATTCTGTTCACACAGTGGCCAACCTGCTGCCCATGGGAAACCCACAAGCAGGACGTGAGTGCAACAGCACCCTTCTGCCCATGTTCCCCAGCAACTGGTGCACATAGGCATACTGCCTCTGATCCTGGAGGCAGCACATAGCCTTCAGGACTGGTACCTATTGATAGCCTTTTCCTCCAGGAATTTGTCTACCCCCCTTTTAAAGCCATCCAAGTTGGTGGCCAGACTACATCTTGTAGTAGTGAATTCCATAGTTTTAACTATGTGGTGCGTGAAGAAGTTATAGTCCAACACATCTGGAAGGGTTGCAGTTTAACTCATCTGGAAGGAGCCAGGTTGGAGAAAGCTGTTAAAAACAACAACAAATCCAGAGCTCTCTTGGCCTGAGGAATCTGCATCAGTTACCCAGAATTACCCATTGGTTGGAGAAGGGTGACTAAGACCCAATAATCATGGCACCAAAAACTTCTCGGGGTTTTTTTCCTCTTCATTTTATTAATAATATAAAAATATTCAGATATTTACATCAAATAAATATATTTCAGTAAGAAATAAATTACACAAATTGTTTGGGGACTGGGGGGGGCGGCAGCGGGGGAAGCGCAAGGCATTTTATCAAGAAGCCTCTCTCATTATTTACATAGTCTTTAAAAAACAAGATACAAGGGAAGGAGAGTGAAGTCAGCTGGTGACAGTGGTGTGAAGCATGCAGGGTAAAGAAAGGGTTTGGCTGTGCAGACAGCTTGGCTACCAGGCAGGGCTACAGCCAGGGGGATCTTAGGGGTATCTACACCGCATGCTCCCCACCCCAAAAACGGAGAGTGAAGGAAGCTCAGTTTAGTCACAGCAGTCAGTTATTTTCCAAAAGGGACACATTTCTCTCTCTCTCAATCACGCGCACACACACACACACACTCACTCAGCCCCCAGGGGCAGCGCTACCATGGGCAAGGGAAGTTGGCTTCCTCAGATGGAAAATCTGAGGGGCCATGAACAGGAGGTGAGGAACGGAGGACACAGGCCAACCTGACCTCTGGGGCACAACTTCCTGGGGAGATCTCCTGCGCAGGGCCCACTGAAATGAACGGGAGTATGCAAAGCCTTTAGTGATTTAGCAGGGAGAGTGCAATTTAACCCCAATTCTTGCTTCGCTCACTCTCCCTGGAAGCATCACCTTTCGGCCCACCTCTTTATAAACAGTGCTGTTTTCCAGGGCGAGGCTCTCTCCTGCATTCACGAATGGTCCTCTACCATGAGACAATGCACCAAGGTAATGCAGACCTTCTGCCCAGTTATTGCCAAGGGGGTCTCTCCCGCAGCCCTCCTTGGGCTGCCTTTCCCAACACACATCCTCAAGACGCCTGCCCTTAAAAGAAAGGCCCAGCCCCACACAATCAGGCTCCACTTTGCAGTGTTCCCTCAGGACCCAGGGGGGAGAATTTCTATGCCATCATCCTAGCCACCGGCATTTCATTCAGGGGAAAAAAGCAGGCTCTCAACTAACCTGGCCCAACTATTGCATATGGCTGGTAGTTACTGGTCCGGGATGGGACAGAGGGGAGAAATTGAACAGTACAGAGCCAGTGGCAACTTTGCACTAGGAACTAGGTTCCGCCTTGCCTTTTCCAATGACCTTTCAAGCACTGTCTTTAGTCATGGGCTGTTTCGACCAGAGGTAGGCCTGGATTTGGCCCACCAGTCCGTCTGTCAATGGTTATGTCTCCAGTGAGAACCGACTCACCATCCAAGACAAAAGGTGAATGAAATCACCTCCTACAAAGTCCAGGGGATATCCCCCAGGAAGCACGGCTTAAAACACTGAATGTCTGAGCAGCACGGCAAGAGGGCGTCTTGGCAGTGTATAAAAACCGAGGAGGTTGTTAGAAAAAAGTGTCCAAAGGAAGTCCTTAAATAGGATTTAGAAAAAGTAGTAGTAGTAGTCCCGGCTAGGGGCAGTGATCCTGGCCTTGTTTATGAGGTAGTTGAGTAATTTGCAGGACGAGTCCATGATGTGTCTCATACCGATGACTCTTCAGGGTTGGAGTCGGGCAGCGCTTGGCGCTGTTTGAGCTTCCGGCGCAGCTCCTCAGCAAGGTCGCTGTAGTCTGGGCGCTCCTCAGCGCCCAGGTTGAGGCGGATGTAGCCATTGGAGGAGGAGCCGCGGATGTTGCCCAGGTTGATGCGATTGGGCGAGTGCAGGGGCGGGGACTGAAGCGGCTGGCCAGGGATGCCGTTGGTGGTGGGAGAGGGGGTGGTGCCCCCGTTCTGGCACACAGCGTGGCCTGGGACAATCTTCAGGGAGCCGTCCGAGTAGTAGTAGCTGGCCGGGTCCCAGAGTTTCTCGTCAGAGTCTGAGGTGGTGCTGGGGATGAAAGTGGGACTCTTGGCCTCCTTGGGCGGTTCAATGGGGTAGACCAGGGTGCTCTCAATAGCCTTGGAGCCCTTCTCAAGTTCTTCCTTCAGCCTGCGCCTCAAGGATAACACCACCAGCAGGAGCACCAAGCACACGGCTGACAGAGCGATCACCACCATCCACACCAGGCCCATGTTCTCCAGGGGAGCCCGTGTTTCCAGCGACATGGCTGGGCCAGACACCACGGAGACCACGTAGCTTTCACTCGTCAGTTCGTTGAGCTCCTCCAGCTGGACACACTTGTACATCCCTCCATGCCTCAGACTGACGCCCAAGATGATCAGTGACTGGAGGTGCGAGTCATACAGGACTGAAGTCTGTTCTTCAGGCAAATCCTTGCCATTGAAGGTCCAGAGGGCCTTGGCGAGATTGGAGGTGAGGCGGCACGGTAGCACCAGGTCTGTGCCGACCATCACGGTGATATTCTTGGCAATTACCTTTGTTCCTAGGAAGAGGAAGGAGAGGATAAGCAAAAGATCAACAGGCAGGTCTCCCTACAGTTTACAGAACCCAGGATGTACTTGCTTTCAAAGGCTTTTCTACACAAGGCATTTAGCGTGTGCTCATCATTCCCTACTCACTGTTGTTTACAGATCCTTTAGACCAGGGGTCCCCAACCCCCGGGCCATGGACTGGTACCGGGCTGTGGCCTGTTAGGAACTGGGCAACAGTAGGGGTGTGGGAACCCCCTTTACCTTGGGTCTGCTGGGGGGGGGAGAGGTAATCCGTTCCCCCCCCCCGCCCCGGAATCCTTGCCAGCCCCGGCCGGCTCTGCTCCGCAGTGAGTCTGTGGAGCTGTTGGCTGGCTCCGACTGCTGCCGGACTTCCGGCCGCTGGGACCAGCGGCCGGAAGTCCGCCAGCGAAACCATCCCCCCCCCGGTACGTGGAAAAATTGTCTTCCACGAGACTGGTCCCTGGTGCCAAAAAGGTTGGGGACCGCTGCTTTAGACAACATCATGATCCTCCAGTTTCATTTCTGTGTCTAACCAGCACTTTCAGCGAGATTTTTTAGAGCAGGGAAAATGCGACCTTTAATTGTGAAAGTGAAAGAAACTGCATTTTCCACTTGTGTATTTGTGCTATTACACTATATCACAGTGCCACCCCATGGTTATGTGGTGAAAAAACAGGAAAGGAAGCACTCTTCGTGTAGTACTCAGATCTCAATTCTGTGACGAAGCCAAAGTAGATATAGCAGATTAACAACTGATTAACAGCCTCGTGTAAAAAAGCTCCAAGCAAACTAAAACAGACACACCCTAAAGTCCTGCAAGTAGAAATTATATAACCAAATGAAGTTCAGGGCTCTATATAGTGCAGAATGTGCACACGAGCAGAGCAGGCTGCCCACTTCAGAAGTGGAAGGTGACAGGGATGTACGGGGATGGGACACAGAGCAAGCATGCTCATTCGTGATTTCCCCTTTCCCAGATTGATTAAAGACAGAACTAGAATGCCTGAACAGGGCTTCTGTCACATCTGTATCCTGCCTTTCCCTCCACCCCAAAGAACTTCAAGAGTGGCACACATGGGGTTATCCTATTTTGTCCCCAAAATAACAGTTTTGTGTAGATTTTAACAATGACCGAATATTCTAAGACAGAGAGGAAAAATGGATTGCACCTGGATAAGGACATTGTACAGAGTTCAGTAGAGTTAAAAGGCATATAAATGCAAAACGTTTCGGTGTGACAAACTGGATTATAAACCATAACAAAGTGTATCCCGGGCTATTTAAATGTATGCCACATTGGAATAATAATAATAAAAAATGCTTTCTTTTTATGGGTACTTCTTTACATGACATTATACTCATTTAAAGAAGAAGGTATTCTACAATCCGACTTTTCTCATCCACACAAGGCTAGAAGAAGACCCCACTGTCAACTTGCCCAGTAGATCCCTGACCAAACATTATGTTCTGGATAAAAGGGCTCTTTTGTACCAACATGACCTTCATCAGATTAAATTGGATTGGTTGTTTAGGGGTTTAAGACTAAGAGACTACTGTAGAAATTCGCAAGATAAGACAACCTCCTATCTAACCCTCTTCTCTGAAATGCCCAAACACAATTGCTGAGCCAGCATCTCAAACACATCATTGCCCTGGTAATTTTGTCTTCTTGTTGCAGGACCACAACACCCAAAAAGCACAGGTCTTGCAAAACACACACACACGACCCAGGAAAAGCGAAAGACTGTGTAGCCAAAGGAGTGTTGCCTGGCAATTGCAGTGGAGAACTGACCTGGCCTAGCAGCACGCAAGGGGTTGCACATTGCTGGCTCCACTCCCAAATCTTGGAACAGCACCGAGGTCCTACAAGAACAAAGAGTCAATACATCACAAGGGGCCTGCCACATGAGGAATGGAACAAGGCTAGGGTACAGCCGTCCAGGGCAGAGGCATAAATTAATGGCCGACATGTCAGTCAAATGGTAACTGGACCATAAAACTGAGTTGCACACATTTTACATGCTCTCCTTAGGCAAGCACTGGGTTTGGCGCTCAGAGATCGCAGCTTTGCTTTTTTTTTTTTAAGCACGTTTCTAGACCTCATGGTGACTGGGGGAAAAGTGATTCATCAAAGGTTTGGAAACCACAGAATAGTTGAACGGGACTCCTGAGAGCTGATGCCTCATAGAATCATAGAACAGTAGGGTTGGAAGGGGCCTACAAGGCCATCGAGTCCAACCCCCTGCTCAATGCAGGAATCCAAGTCAGAGCATCCCTGACAGATGGCTGTCCAGCCTCATCTTGAATGCCTCCAGTGTGGGAGAGCCCACTGCCTCCCTAGGGAATTAGTTCCATTGTCATATTGCTCTAACAGGAAGTTTCTCCGGATGTTCAGCCGGAATCTGGCTTCCTGTCACTTGAGCCCATTATTCCGTGTCCTGCACTGTGGGATGATCGAGAAGAGATCCTGGCCTTCCTCTCTGTGACAACCTTTCAAGGACATGAAGAGCGCTATCATATCTCCCCTTAGTCTTCTCTTCTCAAGGCTAAACATGCCCAGCCTCATTGTGCTATCCTTGCACACATGTACATCTAGCTGCCAATTGCTCTCCACTTTTCCCTTCCTTTTCCCCAAACCCACCACACAGCCCCTTGCCAAGTTCAATCAACGCATCTCTTACCCGTCATAAGCATCAATGCGGACACAGCGACTACCATTCCAGGTCCAGGCACAGTAAGGGTCCTTGGCGAGCAGGCAGTCAGAGCAGGAGTGGTACTTGCTGCAGTCAGCCACAGGAAGCTGGATAACTTGGGAGTTGGAGCCAACAAACAGCACCCTCTAGGAATGGAAAGGAAGACTATCAATAGCAGAGTGGCATCTGGAGTCACACCACTTTGCCCCAACCTTAGGGGATTTCTGAAGGTAAAGGTAAAGGTGTCCCCAACCAGTCGTGTCCGACTCTAGGGTGTGGTGCTCATCTCCATTTCTAAGCCGAAGAGCCAGCGCTATCCGAAGACGCTTCCGTGGTCATGTGGCCGGCATGACTGAACACCGAGGTGCACGGAACGCTGTTACCTTTCCCGCCGAAGCGGTACTTATTTATCTACTTGCAATTTCTTGCTTTCGAACTGCTAGGTTGGCAGGAGCTGGGACTGAAGACAGGAGCTCACTCCGTCACACGGCACTCGGGTCTCGAACTGCTGTTCTGCCGACCTTCTGGTCTGCAGTTCAGCATCTTAACCACTAAGCCACCGCGGTCCCAGGGGGACTTCTATACCAGCCTAAAATGCTGCATTTAAAACAGGGCTTCCCGCTTCCGTTTTAAATGAAAGGTCACAACTGATTCCCTTTACATGCGCTTCCTTCTCTGTAGATGGCCATTCCCATAGTGTTATGCTTCCGTGAAGAGGCATTACACAGGCTCCAGGTTCAGCAATCCTTGCTCCTGGGTTCCTGCCCCTTCCCCTCCCCTTGCACATTACTGACACGCGGACAGCCCTCCCACCGATCTCCCCAGGCCCCACCACCCTCTCCCATGCTTTTGGCCAGTCCCTGCCCCTCTGCCGCTCCTCTGCTCTGCACCCCCCCTTGCTGATGCTCTGTTTTGAACAAGCAGGCTGAAAACGCCGTGGAGCCAAAATGGCGCAGGAGCTGAAAGGCTGAACGCCCATCAGACCTTCGTCACCACCTTTGACATCATGACCACGCCCCCAACAACCACACCCAGCGCTTCATTCACGCTAGGGGAGAAATACACGGGGAGCACATGGCACTCCATTTGCACATATCCTGGAAAAATACCCCATTTTTTCCGTTTGGGGAAAACACAGGATAGGTGGGAGGAAATAGCGGAACAATGCCTGGACAATGACGACGTCATGTAATGGACCTGCACAATTCAGTGACTGAGCAACCATGAATGCGCAATAAACTTGAGGTGTAGAGATCCCCTATATCTAAGAATGCCACTGAAAAAGCCACTGCTGCCTCATTCTCTGGACTGCTGTATCCCGCACACCTGCCCCAGGTGCACACATCTCCTGCTAAGTGTGGGGCCACATGGATCTAAGCTTCTATTTGTTTGTTAAACGCCCAAGTTTCTAGCCCTGATGATTACAGAGAAAACCTTAGAAGTAGGTAGGCAGTTTCTGATGCAATCTTAGAAGCCAAAAAGGCACAGGGGCCTCCACAATTCTGTCTTGCTCGGTATGGCTCCACTCCCTCAGCACAAATGCACCTTTCTCTTGTCTGCAGACCATTCCCATTCCACCAGTTCCTTACCCCAAAAGACTCCTTCACAAATTCCTTGATGTCTGAATCTTGAAAACAGAATTAGCTGAAGCAACCAAGTCATCTTAACTTGCATAATTTATTCTCAGTTCTATATGTGTGTGTGTAACTAACACACACACACACACACACCTCTAGCACTGTCCATCATTTGATGCTATCAGGGGTGAGCCCTCTGCCTCCAGTAGGGATTTGGGAAAGGAACATCTCATAACTGGTGCTGGCCACCTCCTGAAATTTCAACCCCCGGACGCGTGGCCTTCCAGATGTTGGACTGTGACTCCCATCATCCTCACTATTGGTTATACTGGCTAAGGCTGATGGCAGCTGCAATCCAACAACATCTGGAAAGCCACCTACGCCCCAGCTCTGCCATATAGGGACCTTCCTTACCTTTTGCAGGGATAACACCAGGCTCTTGACAGGCTGGGCTTGCTCAAATATCTGCAGTTCTTCGATGAGATGGACACCTGAGGGCAGCACCACTGCCTTGTGCAGCCACCCGTTATCTGCAGAAGATCCAAAACAGGGTATGAGGTCAAGATGAGGAACCATCACAGAAAGGAGTCCAGGGGTTATATAAGCCACCCTCCCCCAGCAACAGTCCCAGCTACCACCCAATTTTGATAGGCTTTCCATTTCCCAGTGCTCCTCCTTCTGGGAACCACCCAAGCATCTAAGCTGCAGTTATGTTGCACCCAACCCACTGAGCAATGGCATACACTTGGCATTTGACCCCCCAAATCCAGGAGTAGGTTGCAGCACTCAGCCCACCCACCCCCACTGAGAGAGCTGTCGCATCTGAACACACGAAGCTGTCGCAGGACAAGTCTGAGGGGTGGGCAACCTGGTTCTTTCTAGATGTTTTGGACAACAAGTCCTATAATCCCTGGCCACTGGGCATGCTGGTTGGGGGATGATGGGTGTTGTAGTCCAACCCATCTGGGGGGGTGCCTGGTTGGAGACAGATGACTAATAGCCTTCAATAGACTGATCCTCCAGTTATGTTCCAGTTAGACAACCTTGAAATTTGTTTAGTGTCTCATGGTTGCCCGTTGTAGCCTCAACACACCCAGAGGGCACCAGCTTGGGGAAGGCTGGTCTACTCTGACAGGCAGTGGGCCGGTTCACACGGTCGCAGGGTGGTTAATATTAGGCACGGTGGCTTGTTAACCGCCCTGCGCTTGCTGGTTGCGTGCTGCCTGGATTTGCATAATTACCCTAGCTGGCACAGCTTCTTGTGTCGTCCGAACCTGGCAAGGGTGCCTTGATGGGGTGGGTAACAAACCACCCAGAACCCACGGGCTGTTGTAAGGTTGTGGCTTATTAACCCCCCTGTGATTGTGCAAACCAAGTCATGGCCTCTCTCCAAGGTCTCCAGCAGAAATTCACTGGCACCTTTGCTACCTTTAGTTCCAGACACCGGAATTAAACTGGGACATGTGCCCTGGCAACTGAGCTCTGAGTCTTACTGTCCCGTACCTGTCCCAATGTACAGCACTTTGTAGGGCTTGCCATCCAGGCCGTGAACCCGCTCCACCACCAGCTGGGTGAAGTTGGCATCTTTCTTGACCAGCAGGGGCCGATTGCCTTGTGGCGGCACCACCCTATCCATCAATGGGTGCTTCTTTGCAAAGTTGAGGGTGTTGTCCGGCAGCTCTAGAGAACTGGTAAAACTGTTGTGCCGGTGCCAGTCGGTGATACACTGGAAGGGAAGGAGTATGTGGTCAGAGCTTGAAATGCATTGCCCTAAGGCCCGGCTCTGGAAAAATGCTTTTACATTGACAAGACACAGCCATGAAGTACCTGAAGCAGCAATTAAGAGGAGTGCTTCTGAGGGCATGCAGAGTAAACTTCCCTCACCACTGAGAACAAACAGCCTGCTACGCACGCTTGGGGAAAAGATGCAGAGACTCAAACTCAAGGAGTGCAAGTTTCAAGAAGGTCTGAAACCTGGCACCACATCCCCTTTGTTGATTGACCGCTAGGCGAGGGGATGCTGATTGCCAAGGGGAAAAGGGGGATACACTCATGGGGTATGCACAACAATCAGCCCAATCCTATTGACGCTGGAGTACAAGGATCGAGATAGAAGCAGAGATAGTCCATTTTCCGCCAAAGGACAGATGACCAGCATCTAGGCAGTGTTGGATGCAGCCCCATTAGAGAGCAGCAGGACAGGGGGCACATAAGCTTGGACATACGTACGTACAGGTTCCATGCATCCAAGCCAATTCTGTAACAGCAGGGAAATTTCCACTGGACTGCTCCATCCTGTTCAGAATTTTGTCATAGTGCTGCCAGTTGGCCTATGTCCCTTCCTCAACCTGGCACCACCCAGATGTGTTGGACTGGGAATTATGGGAGATGCAGCCCGACACATCTGGGGGGTGCCAGGTTGGGGAAAACTTGCCTATGCAATGGGGCATGATATACAAGTTTAAAAAGGTGTACACTGGGGAAAATATGGATGCGGTAAAGCAATCTCATGATCACTTCACAAATCCTGGGACTGTTCCAACCTGCATTTAGCAGCAACAGGCTAACAGGAGATAAAAGAGTAACAGGAATATTTCCCCTGTCGTGGACCAGGAGGAAGCAGCACCGAGACCTCTCAGGGTGAGAGGTACTTACAGCTCCAGGACGGGGGACAGGCTCTTGGTCTGAGTATTGCACCCACTTCTGGGCGATCTCGCTGTACTCCTTGTATGGACCTTCAAACACTTTCTGCACATCCAAAATCTGGTATTGGCAGACAGCAGAAACATCAACATCTCCCCTGCAGGAGAAAGAAGCAAATATAGGCGGAGGAAGCAGGATGAGAGACTGCACAGATTGGGAAGATTTTATTGCTGTTAGGGTAGAGTGGGCTGAGGGAACCCAGGAAGCTGCCTTAAACCGAGTCAGACCAATGGGCCATCTAGCCCAGTATTGTCAACACGGACTGGCAGCGGCTCTCCAGGGTTTCAGGCAGGCTTCTTTCCTCACCCTACCTGGAGATGCTGGGGATTGAACCTGGGACCTTCTGCATGCAGAGCAGGTGCCCTACCATGGAGCTGCAGCCACACCCTCCCCAAGGATTTCAAACCACATAGAAGGCTCCACTCTTGGCTCTCATCCCCAGACACCAGTCTACCATCTGTCCCCAGGCCCTTATGGTGCCCTCAAGCCCTGCCAGCTTTATGTCCTGCATTAATGAATGAAAATCCTGCAAGTATTTCTGTCTGCAAGCAAACCACTGGCAAAAAGAAATGGTTCTCCCACCTTCCTTCTGCTTGGCCCAGGAAGAAAGGGGAGGCCCTTTAGGAGTGAATCCAAATTCCAAGCACAGAAAAGTCCAAATCCCCAACCTGTATAAGTCATGCAAATCTGCACACAATTCTCTCATTCTGAATCACTTATTTTGCATAATCTGTTCCTGTTTTGCATAACTTTAGACCGGTTATGCTAGCACCATGGAGGAGTGGGGGGATAATAGGAGATATACAGGACACCGAAGCTGCACCTCCAGCCCTGGAAGTCTTGTTGAAACAGCGCTCTGTGTCTGAGATTTCAGCACCACCTGTTTTCGAGGATATCTTCACAGACTTAAGGGCTAGAAACTCGCTTTTCAAAAAAAAGTGAAAGGGGAGATTCTCAAGGTGCTGAATCCTGTGCCCACTCTCACATCTTGGGCTATTTTTGCACCCCTGCAGCATACCTTTAGCCCTGCCACCCACCCAGCTAGCCCTTGTAGAGCAGAGGACTGTCAGCCCCCTTGCCTTACCAGCGTGCTTGGAAGACCCCAAAAAAGCTGGTCTCGCGCCAGTGATCCCCACTCAGAGTGAAGGTCCCTTGGATCCGGTTGAAATGCAGCTGCTGCTCCGGAATGGAGCACAGCAACCGCGCCTTAAGGAACGTTGTCCAGCGCTTCTGTAAAGTACGGGCGCCACCCACGTCCCCCTGCACAGAAAGAAGAACATTTAGGAAGTGGTGCTTTTGTCCTACATTCCTAACAGCCCCTTCTAGACAACCTGCTGTTATAATATATAATAGCATCAGGACACTTGAAAGAGTAACGTTAAAAAGAGAGAGAGAAAATGAAGTCCCTGCCCCAAGGAGTTTACAAGCTAAGTTTCAACAGAGGGAAACACATCACCCTTATTTGGGCATTAAAAATCCAGCTTACCTCAATATGTGAGTGGAGCCACACCAGGTGGCCCCCGCCCGCCACGTAACCCCACCCCCAATGTCATGCATGTGACTCCTCCCCTCTTGCCAGCCCCATTTGGAGGGGAGGGTCCTACAGTTGTACACACAGAAGCCAGAGGAGGGCACATCATGTGCACAACTTTGCAGTGGGGTTGCACAGCACAACCCCACCTGCATGTTGAGGGAAGCCAGATTTTAAATACCCAAATAGGGCAATGTGACTCCCTCTGTTGAAACTTAACTTGTAAGTTCCTTGGGGCAGGGACTTCACTCTCACTCCCCCCCCCACACACACAAGCAGTTCCCAGGGAATTATGGGAGATGCAGTCCAACACGTCTGGAGGGTGCCAGGCTGGGGAATGCTTGCCTATGCCATGGAGCATGATATATAAGCTTAACCCATCCAGATAGCCGTTTAGTAAGCTGCAGCGGCAAAGTGTCCCTTCAGACCATTCTCGGGCTTGAGGTGTCCCTCGCCTGGCCTCATACCAGGGCTGCCTCTGTTTCTGGAAGCGCACTGAGCCTTCAGGACCACCGCCAGGACCAGTGGGCGTACGCCTGTGAATGCCAGTTGCTGGGGAACAGTGGCAGGAGAGGGCTGTTTACCCTCATGTCCTTTTTGTGGTTTTAGCAGGAGCATCTGGTTGGCAACTGTGGGACCCGGATACTGGAATAGACAGGACTTCGTATGTTCTTATGTGGGCTGCTCAGAATATCAGCACAGAGCTGCCTCTGTCTCCTAATATGGGAGCTGCAAGAACTCACGCCTACCTTGCAAACTCTAGCCACACGAGCCACCACCCGGTCAATGTCACACTCAAACTCCACAGCCCGCTCGCTGAAGAAGAAGTAGACCTTGTCATCATCGCCTTTGTCGCTGCCTTTACTCTCCTGGACAAATGCTGAACCCACAAAGTGGGGTTCTACAGAGAGGAAAGGGACCAGGATGAATTGCTAGGACTGGAGCCAGAACACAGCCTGCTCACTGTCCGAGTCCCCACCAAACACGTGTGCACAGACACTCCTGGCCTATAATATACACTGGAATTCATCGCCCATGGGGGCCTCCCCCTTTCTCTTGCCTTAACTATTTCATAAAATGAAGGAGCTGTGCACAACACACCCATCTTAGGCCGCCTTGAGTCCCAGTATTGGGAAAAAGGCGGGATATAAATACATATAATAAATAATAAATAATAATTCACTTCCTCCTCTTTCTTGGTGTTAGACCCATTTTCCCCACAGCTTCTCTGGAGCCAGTGTAGCAAATTGGATAAGAGTGTGGGACTTTAGCTGGGTTCAAATCCCCACTCAGAGATGAAGCATATCAACAGCCTGGCTACATGTGACATTCCCCTCTGCTATTGGAAATTCTGAAGACTCCCACAGCAAGGGGCTGAGGAAACTGGAGGGAACAGAAATTGCACCCATTGGCTGCCTTCGTCTGTCCTCTATCTCCCCTTCTCTCTCTTCTTGGTAGCTAATTTCCCCCTGCTCTTTCCTCTCCCAACTCCTAGGAAAAAGTAGCTGCCAAGAAGAGAGATAAAGGGATATAAATGACAGGCTGAGAAAGGCACTCACTGTGTGCAGTTTCTATCCTCTTATGCTTTTTCCAACTGTTGGGGGGAAGGGGAAGAAGGCTGCCAGAATTCTCAAAAGGCAGAGTCACACGGTGGGTAAAGATAACATGGTAACATCTAGCTAGGCTTTGAAAAAGGGTGAGTAAAGGGAGACATGATAAGAGGTATACACAATTATGCATGGTGTGGAGAAAGTGGATAGAGAGAAGCTTTCCCCCCCTTCTCATAATACTAGAACTGAATGGGGTCATCCCATGAAGCTGATTGGTGGGAGATTCAGGACAGATAAAAGGAAATACTTCTTCACAAAGCGCGTAGTTAAACTATAGAATTCGCTACCACAGGATGTAGTGATGGCCACCAATTTGGATGGCTTTAAAAGAGGGTTGGACACATTCCTGGAGGAGAAGGCTATCAATGGCTACTAGTCCTGATGGCTATTTTCTACCTCCAATACCAGAGGCAGTGAGCCTATGTACACTAGTTGCTGGGGAACATTGGTGCTACTGCGCTCATGTCCTGCTTGTTGGTTTCCCAGGGGCAGCTGGCTGGCTGGCCACTGTGTGAACAGAATGCTGGACGACATAGACCCTTGGTCTGATCCAGCAGGCCTCTTCTGGTGTTCTGATGATTATGGGCTTCTCACTCAGTCCCTTCCACCTTTTCAGTGTATGCTTATGGATGGGATGGGAGAACCATAGATCAGCGATAGCAGGTTCAATCTTTGGCATCTCCAGTTCAAACTGGGGTGTTGAACCTCTTTCAGCCTGATGACATTTTGGAGCAGCTCTCAGGGGCTACATTCTAGTGGAGGGTGGGCCCAAAGGCAAAAGGGAGCAGGGCTGAAACACCAAAAACACCAGCGTATTTTGGCCCAAAGTTTCTACTGCCAGTATCTAATCCTTAGCAGAAGCATTTCAATGGAGAACAGCACAAAAGCTGGGAAACTACTAAATGGTTGGTGGTTGGGGAAAGGGGGTGGGACCTAGGGAAGCTGTGTGGCCACTTGGCCTGACATTCTGCACTCCTAAGTTAAAGGGATCAGGGGGCAGCTGATGTGAAAGACCTCTGCCGGACAGTCTGGACAGCCAGTGTCCATGGGGGTGGGCCATACCTATCTAGATGGACAAATACACAGTGGAGGCTGGTGGCTCCGATGTCTGATGTCAATGGCGCGGCGGATCTGCTCTGAGTTTCAGTCAAAACTCTGAAGGAGCAATCCAAGATGCTTTGCACTGACGCTTCACACCTTGAATACCTCCTTCAGAGTTCTGACTGAAACATGGAGCGGATTCACTGACACTGGAGCCACCAACCTACTCCAAACTAAATAATTCAGTGCAAAACACATACTGCTTGTATATACTTTGTCTATGCTGCACCTGCAGTTATCATGGACCTCTCCTTGGAACCCATCACGGAAAATATGCACTCATAAGGAGCAACGATGCACTAACGAGCAGAGGAGCCCAAACTGGAGAACCCTCTCCCTGCTTCCCGTCGCAGCTCACCGTTGAGCCAAGTGTGCAGAAGCTCAGTTTTGACAGAATACTGAGGGCCCAGGTTGCGCAGGATCACAGACTCGGTGCCCAGAAAATTGCTGAGTGTTGCTGAATACAACTCTTCCTCTTAAAAGGGACAGAAGAGAAAACATTAGCCTCGCTTGTGGGAGCCCTGAGGACCAGGCTATAAATAAGGAGAACAGGCTTGCTTAACACCACTTACCTGGTCACCTGTGGTGAGTATAAAGTTGCCTACAGGCAACCAGGCAGGAAAAGCTTTGCAGCAGCTGGTTCTTTCCCTCACCCCCAGATGTTCTCCTGCACAGTTCATTTAAATGAGCCATGCATAGGAGAAATTCCTACTGGGACAACTAGCAACTGCTCTCCCACCACTTGCATCTTCCACTTCTGGCTCAAGAATGAGGCAGCCCGGATGTCACTTACCGACAATGAGGCCAGTGTATCCTTTGGCTGGGTCGTAGGGGCACTTCCCCCTTCCATCTTCAAAGGAAAGCCTGTCCAAGGAGAAGGTGGCCAGGTCCTGAAAAGCATTCCAGGAAAGAGGGGGTGATTATGGGACTGAACTAGTCGCCACCAATAATTATGCTGAGGAGATGTGCTCAAACGTATTTCATGAACAAGAAAGCTCCCTGCCATACTCACAATGTAGGCGCACTTGGGCTGGAAGGCATATGTGCCACAGGTGTACATGTGAGAGCTATTGTAGCTCTGCAGGAAACTGACGTAGTTGAAACAATCAGTCTGGGGGGAAAAGAAGTGGGTTGTTAGCAAGTTTCCAAACATGCCCAAAGTGGCTTCTATTTGCATCGGTCACACACATAATTCAGCATCCCAAGAACCTTGGCTTTCTTTAAAATCAGGTTTCTAGTCCTCAAGCCTGGTAAGATCAGCTTCCAGTAGCAAGACCTCAGAGGGAGGATAAAAGAAGATATTCAGCAATCAGAGGACAGGCCTCAGTGTCCCACGGAGCTCTTTCCCCACACCCCCAAATGACTAACAAAAACAAAAAATACAATTATGCAAAACATGCCAAGATGTATATTTTATGTAAATGCAGTATAAGTCACAGAGTTCAACTTTTCTTGGTGTAGAACACATAGGCAAAGTGGCTACAGTCACATGGAACAATATGGCAGAATTCTGGCTTACAGTGACTGTGCCGCATGCCTGTTTGCTCCCACTTTACACTTGCCCACTAGTGTGACTGCCAAACAAACCAGGGGTGTGTTTCCACGCTACCAGCTTCATCTGGCTTGCAACTTCGTTGCGCTGTTTCCCCAACTGCATCTGCTCCTTTTCCAGTTTCTACAGTGCTTAAAGTCCAGGCTCTACTCCCCTTAATGGCAATCTCGGGAACAAGCCTCATTGACCACAACGGGAGCTACTTCTGAGTAGATTTCCCAGACGTATGCCTGAGTCTGCCCACTTTTTCCCCTTTCCCTCTAATACGCATACCCTCCATGTCAGTATCTTGCTATCACTTCATCACTCTATCGCAAAATAGCACTAACACGCATTTGCACAATGGCGCTATTGCACACTAGCGCATTAGTCCAGGGGTGCCTGCTGACTCCTGCTGAGGTCAAGGAGGCTTGTTCTGGAGAATGCAGCATTGTGCAATTACGCTATCGCGCGATAGCGCAAATGCATGTTAGTGCTATTTCGTGATTGAGTGATACAGAGTCATAGGCAGATACTGACATAGAGGGTATGCGTATTGGTGGAAGACAACCTGAGATAAACCTGATTTCCTGACTGTAGTGGGAGTACTTGCTTGCCCGCGATATGAAACTTCCAGAAAGTTTCATATCGCGCAAGTAATATGAATGGCAAGTATGGCTATGAAACTTCCGGAAAACAGACAGAGGGAAAGGGTTGGGTCACTGAGGTCATGGGCAAGTGAGTGACACAGCCACAAGGCTTGGGCTACAGGCCCCACTGGCAGGACTACGATGCCGAACGCAGTGCGGTTGTGGAAACAGGTCAGTAACGGAGCCGACGTAAGCTGGAATAATCGGACTATAACCAGTCTCAGAAGAAGTGGTTTTTCTGTGATAAAATGCGGGGCTGGTGCTGAATGGCCACAACGTCATGGAAACACAGAGACCTCTCCGCGCAGCCAGGCTGGAATAAATCACTGGTGGAAACACAGCCCAGGAACAGTTTAGAGCTTGCTTGCTTGCTTGCTTGCTTGCTTGCTTTTAGATGAAGCATGTATAAGATGCAGCAAGTATAAGCTTAGAAGAGGCATTCCTGCTTCTCTCACACACAGACAAGTGGGTGATGCCTCTTCTAAGAGAGTGCTTTGCCATCAACTGGCAAAGCATGGTATGAAAAGTAATTAAAAAAAACAACAGCTGTCTGATTAATTGGGGGCAGCCTTATTGTTGATCAATACATTTTAAAATCTATTCACCAACTGAACACTGAAGCTCTAGCAAAACTTATTTAGACATTGACTGCTGAGGTAGGAAGAGTGATAGGCAGTTACCAAGTCCTCCCCACCACCCCACCCTGCAAGACAGCCGGAGAAGAGTGCATCAGTGTAGAAGAAAGGCAAAGTCCTGGAAACACTCCCCTCCCCCTGGAAACTCCAGGGCCCACATAAGTCTGCCGCTGTGCCAGCTTCCCAGACCCAGTTCAGTGAGCATTCATGTTTGTCAGCAAAGTTTGCAGGGAAGATGGAATGCAAACAGAGCAGAGGGAAACTTAAACACTGCCACTGGCCTGCTGGCTTGGCAGGAAGAGGCAAGAAACTCTAATGACTAGAACTAGAACTCAGCAGTGTTTCCATGGGCAGGAGGGGGCAATGCAATGAAAAGGGGGAGACATCAGACAGGCACAAAGCTCTTGCATGCCAGAGTTGCTCTCGCTCTCTGCCACTCTGCTGAGTGCCTGGGTGGTCAGAGGAAAAGGGACTGAAGCACCTACCATTCCTGGGCCAGAGTAGCATAAAGCCTAAGACAGTTGAGCTATGAATCAGGAAGCCCCCAGTTCAAATCTCACTTCTGTCATCAACTCACTTAGGGAAATCTCTCCCTCTCCCTCTCTCTCAATTTCCCTCAACTTGCATGTACACTATGGGACACTTTGAATGCTTCCCCAGTCAGAGTTTTATTGGGAGAAGGCAGAAGGGCTTCAAAGCAGTCCCTAAGCAAAGCAACAGAGACATTTGTTTTAAAGAGCTGCCCCCAAGAAAATGGAGGGGAGGGAAGCCCACTCCTGTGGGAGACACTTGGGATAAGAGAATCCCTCCCCTGGGGGGAGGGGGTTAGACCATCCCCACTTTTCTTGGGGGCAGCTCATCAAAACAGCAGTCTAGCAAAGCAATGAATCCCCCCCCCCCGTTGTTTTGCCTAGGGGGTTGCCCCTAATAAAACTGCTCAGATTTTCTTGGAAAATTATCTGAGTTCTTTCTGATGTTGGGGTGGGGAGGGAAACCTTGATCATTTCTGCATTAATTCAAAGTGAACAAGGTAGAGCTAACCCATCTCTACTCTGTATAGAACAGTATTCACTCACTCTTATGGGAAGAAGTACAAGGTTGCATCAGGGGGCAACCATGGCACATCTCTTGTCCCCTGCCCAAACCACAAAGAAGCAAGACTGTTACTTATCATCATAGTCTCAACCTGAGCCCTGTTTCTTGGTCACCCAGGACACTGGCTTTGAGAGAGAGATGATGACCATGACAAAGAATTTGGTAGTCTTATGACGGTAATAAACGATTACATGACAAAGAATAAAAACCATGAGTAAAAAAAACAAGTTAAAAAACACACGCGAGTAAAATCAAGAACAAAAAACACACGCTCCAGTGTCACGTGGCTTACCTGATTACTTTTGCCCTTCTGAATACACTCTGCTTTCTTCTCTGCTGGAGCTTCCCAGAGGATCTGCAAAGAACGGTTATTATTCTTAATCATCATATGATCATCACATTTTGATGTCTACTCCACCCTGTCACAAAGGCCCTGGGTGTTTTATGGTACAATAAGAAAGCCACACAGTCATGGGATAGTACACAGTACTATGAGAATGTTTAAAAATAAAATGTAGGCGCATTCAGTGCTCACAGAAACACAAGATTAAAAAGCTGAGGCAAAAAGCCACAACACACGCTGAAAACCTAGCTCATGGGTCCAAGCAGTCCCCCTTCCCCTTTCTCAAAAGAAGCCCTCACCCGCACCACCCAAGCTCATACTGCCTGTCCGTCCCCCGACCTCCATCCCACTCAGGCTCGGCTGAAGACAATTTTAGTGCCTGCATTCGAAAAATCCAAGTGGCTCCTTCCCGTCCATTTATAAATAGATGGTAGCACTCTTGCATAGCTCCTGTTCATTTCAAGAGGGCTTGAGCAAGAGAAATGACCCGCTGGATTGCGCCCCATAAGTCAGGTCTGTTTGTTTCTCGCTGTGCGACACCTTAGTTGGAGACACCAGAGCAGACACCAGAAGGCCACCAAAAAAGAGGACAAAAGAAAGACACAGATTGGCATACATTTTGCATCTTTCATAAAGAGAGATGCAAGTTTAGAAAGAATTGCTATAATTTAAATAGTAGTACAATACATCTCACTATAGTAGAAAGGTGAGATGTGTGCCTGCTCAGTGTGCTGTCCAGGTGCTAAATACTGGTAGGAACTCCAAGGCCCCTGCTGCTCTCCCTTCTTAGGGTTCTTTATCTTTAAACTGGACTTGGGACTGGATAACCCTTCAAACAGAGGACACATTCAAAATAGAAGACTGTCATCAGACAGCCCCTCAAATAGAGGTTGTTGTTGTTGTTCAATCGTTCAGTCGTGTCCAACTCTTCGTGACCCCATGGACCACAGCACACCAGGCCTTCCTGTCCTCCGCTCTCTCCCGGAGCGTGCTCAAGTCCATATTCATTGCATCAGTGATGCTATCTAGCCATCTCATCCTCTGCCGTCCCCTTCTCCTTTTGCCTTCAGTCTTTCCCAGCATCAGGGACTTTTCCAGAGAGTTTTCTCTTCGCATTAGGTGGCCAAAATATTGGAGCTTCAGCTTCAGGATCTGTCCTTCCAAGGAGCACTCAGGGTTGATTTCCTTTAGGATGGACTGATTTGACCTCCTTGCAGTCCAGGGGACTCATAAGAGTCTTCTCCAGCACCACAGTTCGAAAGCATCAATTCTTCAGCGCTCAGCCTTCCTTATAGCCCAGCTCTCACAGCCATACATTACTAATGGGAAAACCATAGCTTTGATTATGCGGACCTTTGTCGGCAAGGTGATGTCTCTGCTTCTTACGATGCTGCCTAGGTTTGCCATAGCTTTCCTCCCAAGAAGCAAGCGTCTTTTAATTTCATGGCTACAGTCACCGTCTGCGGTGATCTTGGAGCCCAAGAAAATAAAATCTGTCACTGCTTCCATTTCTTCCCCTTCTATATGCCAGGAAGTAATGGGGCCAGATGCCATGATCTTAGTTTTTTTAATGTTGAGTTTCAAACCAGCTTTTGCACTCTCCTCTTTCACCCTCAACAAGAGGCTCTTTAGATCCTCTTCGCTTTCTGCCATTACTCAAACAGAGGACTGTCCTCTAAAATAGGGCACATGGTCACCAGGTAAGGCCTTGCTGCTAGCTCCTCCTCTTAATTGGGCATTGGCCTACCAATGACTCTTAGCCACGACTGCTAAACTGAGCCTCTATGCGTATAGGTGGCAAACCTCTGAATACCAGTTACTGGAAACCAATGGCAGGAAAGACCTATTTGCCTTCATGCCCAGAACCCAACTGTGCTCAACCACCAAACCCACTCTTTAACTCACCGCTTCCTCAAGCTCCATGCTGCTGGTGCTGAGGGCAAAAATGGCTTCTCGAGCCCCCACGTAGAGCAACCCTTTGGGGTCGGCTAATGTCAGCGTTGTATAGTTGGACACTCCTGCCTTGGAGAAACGCTTTGTCACTCCTTTCAGTTCTGCAAGGGAAAGGCAGACAAAGTTAAGAGGATGGACTGGGGGAAACAAAATTTTATTCATTTAGTACATTTCTATACTGCCCAAGAGCCAAAGCTCTCTTGCCTCCCAGGCTTAGCACCATGGAATCACACAGACCAGATAATGGGTTTGATTTTGTTTGTTGCAGGAGAACCTGTAAGTGGCTACTTTCAGTCCAGGCAACAAGTGCTGCTGTTGATAGTAACTCACTGGATCCACATCAGGTGTTATTCTCTGGGTGCCCCTGCCATCAGAGATGAGGCAGATGGTGAGAAGAGATAGGACCTTTTTGGTGGTAGTGCCTTGCTCGTTAGAATACCACTCCCTTCCCAGGGAGGTCTACTTGGTGACTTCTTTGTTACGTTTTAGGGATCTGGTGGCTAAGACTTTGGGGAGCTTCTTTTATCTGCCAAAAACATTTGCATAGATAGATTTTATGTTCATTGTTAGTCACTCTGGAAATTTGTTTACAAGTTTAAAATCAGGGATATGAATCTAACTCAATCAATAATAAATATTTATTTCACTTTTGAAGCTAGCAAACTAGCTAGCAACTATCCCCCATATTTTTCCGGAGTGTCGATACATGCGTAAATACCATGGGTCCTTACCGGTTAGTGCATGGGCGACATCACTTCCAGGCACATCACTATTCACTCCGCTGCATGGCCATGCTATTCTGAGAAGCACAAACTACTACCTTGCCTTTCCTCTCTCATTTCCCCACCCCACCCCCAGAAGCTGTGCGCTCATACACATCAGCACCCGAGCATACGTCTCCAGAGGAAAAGAAAATTAAAATAATAGCAGCAGCAATCCTTGAATAGCAATTTTCCCCAGCAGCAAGAACAGTGCTGCCCACTTCCATTCTGTTGGTTTGCTGCAGAAGGCAAGTACTTATACAGTGTTCTAGCCCTCTACAGTGTTTCTACCATGAAAGGTACCACTGGTCTGGAAGTACTGCAGGACTGCCCAGGTTCTCTTTTAGTCTAATAATTCTACTGCAATTCTCCAGAGCAGGATGAAAACCAGACAGTGCTGGGGGGAAAAAAAAGGAATGTATATAGAACAAAGCTTTCTCAGGCATACAAACCCTGCTTCAGTGTCTCCGATTTCTGTTTGGGTGGAACTGCATTTATTTTGTAAATGTACATTCAAGTCAGCGGCTTCCGACTCAAGACTTGGCAACCCAGAATAAATTGTGCTCTTAAAATAATTAAACCTTGTAAGGCACTCTCCATTTCAAAATACAAAACTGGCCCAGACAGAAGGAAACGTGAATTCTCTCCATGTCATTCTTAAGGTCACAAGGAGAGACCCACAAAACTCTGTAGGGTTTCTTGTTGTCCACATGGATACATCAGAAGCATCACAAATAAACGTATCAACGACATCCCAGTTTAAAAAACACAGAAGGAATACAATAGAAATATATAAAGGAATTGGTTAGAATGAAAACAGCAGCCAGGTTTGCACAAAATACTGGTTCATGGGTTATTTAACTAATGAATTGGCGGGGTTGTGTCGGAGTGAGCGAGCACACTGCTTCCGCTTTGCGTTCATTTTCATCAATGTCTTGTTCCTGTGTTGCTTGAAGCAACGTGTAAACCTGGAACTCTGGGTGGTTGAGGAACAAACCATGGGTCCAAACTTTGGGTTGTTTGCCCCTCCGGGTTCGCATGTTGCATGAAGCAAGATGCAAAGCGGAAGTGTCAAGTGGGTGGGAGACATCTCTCTTGCTGCCATGCAGTACCAAAAACCCATAGGGTGTTATTACATGCGAACCAGGCATGAGAATACAGGAGAAGCCTGAAATGGCAGCAGTTGAGATGATGGACAGCTTTTCATTACAGCCAGGGCATGTGCAGCCTGCACTATAAACATCAATGTCATGAGAATGAAATATGGGATCCTGTGGTCTCCTCTGTAAGAAATCATCTATCTATTCCTCGAGATAATGTTGAATGGCCTACTTCTGTATAAACAATGGGTTTTTTCTTTTATTTCTAACTGCTATAAACCATATTGGCCATATTTTGTAAATGTCTATGTCTTCTCGATATATGGTTTTTGCAATTTCCCACTTTTTCAGCTTTGAAACAAAATGTTTGAAAGAAAGTGTGGTTATGCAACTAAGCCTGGGTGCTCAAATGGTTCTGGCAAACCATGATTTACAGATCGGGAGCTAATTTCAGGAAAAATATCCTTGGCTCCCCCTCCCTTCTCTTCTCACTGACCTGGATTGCATGTCACGCTAAGCCATCATGTGTTGTCACCATGGATGGTTGCAGGGTAGCTTAGTGTGATGTCTGAATCTGGCAGCTTTCCCATTGTGAATTGTTTTTCACAAACAAGCCACCCTGAGAACCTGTGGCTTTTAGTAGGGTTGTTTAGGGTGGCTTGTTTTCAGGATAGCTTTTCATGACATCTAAACCCGGGAGAATCGCTTCAGGGTGGGTTGGTTAAAACGGCGAGAGAGCCTGCCTGGCAACAGCAGCAAAAAAGCCTGCCCGCCACTCCTCATGATCTCACTAACAATATCCCCTCTCTACTTCACCTTGAAATGAAAGTCGTCAGTTTACTCCTCAACTTCATCACCTCCCTAGACAACAACACCTTTCTTTTCCACCTTTGGGAAGATTTGTGCAAATTTAATGTTATTTTTTCACCTTTGGGGAGATTTGCGTAAATTTAATCTCATTTTTTAACTTTCAGGGAGATTTGCGCAAATCTGGTAAAGCGCAGTAACTACTCCAGTTTAGCACAGTAAACTACTACAGAATACCTCTACTCTTCTAATGAGTGCAAATGCTGTAAAGGTTGTGCTGTAAAGGCCCGTAGCATACGTGCCAGGAGTGGGTGCAAGGACTAAGGGGGAAACAAGCTCTGGCAAGCCTCAGAGTACCTGATCGTCTGTTGGGAGTAATGTGGGTTAGCGAGTGAACATCCAACCCACCGTAACTTATTCTCAAGGTGGCTTATTGTGATGTGCAAACTCGCCCAATGTTAACCTAACCATGGCTCCTTTAAAATAACTGCAACTCACTTTTAGAAAACCATGGTTTCAGATTATGCTGTTCCTGTAACTCAAGCGACATGCGGGCCACTCATGTTTGCCAGATTCCAAGGAATTAAACACTTGGCACGACGTGGAAGGATTACTTAATGGGCTGGAAAGATCTCCTAACCCCTCTGGGCTTGGCTGAAAGGCACAACAGACTCTTGGGAGCAGAGGGGCTACCCGGTCAAAAAGCTTTAAAGCCATCAGAGGGGAGGAAAATCACAGCTCTGTATTAGGGGATTAAGGCCTTGGGGCAATCTTTTGTCCATATGCAGGGCATGCTGGATCTGAGCTTTAGCCCCCAGGTGACAGGAAGGCCAGAGGGTTCTGAGAAAGACAGCAGCACGATGGAGCCCCATGGCTTCCCTCTGTTTTGGAGGGCAATCCTGCCAGCCTCCGTTAACAGCATGATCCTCCAGGGATGTCTCTGTGCTACACTAGCACAGGGAAGGTCAATCCCAAACTGCTTCCCTTCCCCTGCTCAGTGATTAGCAAATCAGTCTCTCTATAAGCCATCGGAAGCTATGGAGCCAGGAGTGGGGTGGGGGGGTGGGGAACCGGCTGTTTTCATGGCAAAGCAGAATGAAGCAGCCTCTGTTAGATCACTAGATGATATCATACAGAGTTCAACACAGAGACCGATAAGCTGGAGATCCAAAAAAGAAAGGGAGGCAGGGGGTTTGGGGCAGGCCAGGAATTTATTTACAGACCTCATTTTTCCATCAAGCTTTCCCAAGCAGATGTGTTGGACTACAACTCCAGTTATCCCCAGCCTGCATGATGGGAGTTGTAGTCCAACACACCAGGAGGGTGCCAGGTTGGGGAAAGCTGGACTAGTCTATTAGCCAGGATAGCAAAGTAAAAGCTCCACGCTCAGAGGCAGTGTGCTGGAGACAACCAACTGGGGGTGGGAAGCAATTGCCTTCCTGCACTGTTTCTGGGCTCCCGGGGGCATCTGGCTGCCTACTGCTGGAAACAGAATACTGGGCTACATAGATCTAAGGTCTGATCCAGCAGGTCAGTTCTTAGGTTAAAACAGAGGAGATCAGATGGGAGGGGCATGTATTCTGCAGGGGATTCTGAACAATGATCTAGGGCAGGGGTGTTCAGAAAGCAGATCTCCAGATGTTTTGGACATCTACTCCCAGCATTCCTGATCACTGGCCATGCTGGCAAGGGCTTCTGGGAGTTGAAGTCCAAAACATTTGGAGATCTACCTTCTGCCTGCCCCTGATCTAGGGCAGGGTCAGACAGAAAGTAGATTGGGATTTACTTGTAGATTTCCAGGTGATTGGCAATAGATCAGCAAGGGTTTCCAGCTCCCAATGATTTAACAATAAAGACAACAACAAAAAGCCACACACACACACACCACCACCAAATGAGGCTGCCGAAATCAAGAACGCTCAGTGGAAAATAGGAGCAGATTTGAGTGTGCAAGCTCCAATTCCGCTACTGAAAATAAATTTGTGAGCTGGGTCTGTGCTCAGAGATCTTATGTCTGGCTTTTTCAGCTACTATTGTGCCTGGCTCTGGTTCGTGGACCTCAGGGTTCTAGCAGAAAGCAAATTAAATCCCACAAGCCTGAAGTTTGCATATACCACATGGCCTGTTCACACAGGCCTGCTGGACCTCACTATTGTCCTGTACAGCAGTTGCGGAATAAGTCAGTAAGTTTGCCAAAAGAGCTCCCAGCTTGTAGAACTGCAAAGAGGCACATTACCCGCCTCTCACTTTCTCTCTCTCTCTCTCTCTCTCTCTCTCTCTCTCACACACACACACACACACACACACACACAGCTGGACGCCATGGAAAACATCCTAGGTTGAGGCCTATGCAGCCCTGGGCCTGTCTGCCAGTCTTGATCAAGGGACCATTGTTTGGGATGCTCAGCGTGTAACCGGAGACAGAGCACCCAGCCTGTGCAACAGAGAACCTTTTTCCTGGCCGGCTCAGGCCTTGAGTGTGCAGCTTTGTTCACCAAAGAGACAGCCCTCTGTGTGGCGGAGAGCATGTCCCTCAGGGGAGTTGATAACACATCGGAAACGGTTGGACTCAAGCTGCGCTGGGGGGAGGGAGCCGCACAATCATCTCAGGCATTGCCGTTGCTTTGTGTGGGGAGGGAATCTAAGAGAACCCGGGCCAATGGCCACAAATGCCACCTGCCTTCTCCATTCTTACCATGTGTCACTGGACAGACAGTGGGGAGGAAAGAGGTAGAAACTGCTCTGGCTTCTCTGCACGCCCACTAAACTAGCCTTCCCCAGCCTGGTGCCCTCCAGATGTGTTGAACTACAATTCCCAGCATTCCATGGCCAGAATGCTGGGAATGCAATTTCCAGCATTCTGTAACCCCCAAATGGCTAGGCCTCTTCCAGAACGCAACTAAGCAAAGTTACATTCACACCAGTAATGATGAAAAGAAAAATCTAACTTGAAAAATCTAATAAAACATATTAGATAGGTGTTTTACCATTTGTCACTATTCATTTAATACAAGAAATATCAGTATCCCAAACCAGATCTCCATACATTCTGTGGCATTAAAAAAATCAGAATAGTCAAAAGCTTCAAATGCACAGAAATGGTTTTCTGGATTTTTTATGCTAACTGAACCAAAATAAAAGTGAGCAACCAAGGGAGAGGGGGCGTAATTGAAACTGTAATGATAATTATCTTTGTTATCTGTGTGTGTGGGGGTTCTAGCTGTGGTTTTCTGCATTACCTCCTCATAATAAAACAATACATTACAAAGAAGAAACAACAACTTCCAACATGCAACTCTCCTAGGAACCAGATGGTCACTGAAAAAAGTTCCAACTTGCTCTGAGGAGAAGAGCACCATTTTGGCTCAGCGTGGGTCACCCTCCCCCACTTTATGTTATTAAGGAACTTACACAAAGAAAGCTAAAATTTGGTACATGTGCAGACACACCGATTACCAGGATGAATATATATAACAGCACAGCTACTGATGAAGGCAGAAGCCAGAACATTTAGCTTAAATATATTTACACCTCTCCTTCAAAACCAAGAATTAAGAAGTGCATCCCAAAACAGTTAAGCTGGCTAGGAAGCTAAATATTTACACAAACATAGGCCCGCAAATGGCGGGGGGATTGCTCCCCCCTTATGTCCAAGATACTTCCAGCCCATCCAGAAAGCTGGAATTTGGCACATTGGTCAAGAAATATGGGTGGCAAGAGAAGGGGGCATTTTACACCTAGCTGCCAAAATGTGGGAAAACGACGTTTACCTCACAGAAGAGGCTGGCGTACCACCACAGAGCAACCCAAGCTGCCCTTGGGCCAAAATGTTGGATGGTGGATGCTCTGTAGCCTCTTGAGCTTGGATTTGGGAGAGGCACAGCTACCCATCCATCTAACCAGGTTGACTAAGAGCATACTGCAGAATGTGCATTCTCCATGGCTGGCTGCTGGATCCAATCTGGGCCCTTCCAAACCAGCCATCCCATCTCAGCACCCCTGTCTCAGCAGGAGCTGCTACTGCCTTTCTTGAATGAGCCTCCTCAGCAAACCTCCTGCACACTGGAGGCCCCGCGGCTTCCTGCAGCTTCCAAATCCAGCACCCAAAGACTACACAGGTCAGGCATCTGGGGCCGATTAGGCCCTGGAGCTGAGCAGAAGGTGCCATAAATGCACTGCCTCATCAAAAGGCACAAAAAGTCTGGCTTCAATCAGCCCCTTCTCCCTCAGCAGGAAATGGGGGTGGGGGGAGAGGCAGCCAAAGAAAAGAAGCCTCCCCAACTCTGGGAAGTGACATCCAGGGGCGCCCAGAAGGTTCTGGAAGCCCAAGATGTAAACCCCCTTGGGAAAAGATGCTCAAGGCAGCGCAAGAGAGCAGAGTTCAGCCATACGATACGGAGACACCCAGTACTACATTTCTGCACCTAAAGCAGGCTTCCAATTCTTACTTCTCTCCACCCCCACCCCCACCGTGCACACAAGAATTACCAAGTTAAACATGCAGGGTGGCCACTTACGCATGGCCAAAGCAGAGGAAATGCAACACTAAAAAGAGAACACAGGTTGGCATAAAATTTGCATGCTGGGAGATCCAGGTTCTAGTCTCCACTCGGCCATGGAAGCTCACTGGGTGACTTTAGGCCAGTCAGAACTCTCAGCCCAACCTACCTCACAGGGTTGTTGTTGTGAGGATAAAATGGAGAGGAGGAGGAAGAGGAGGAGAATGTAAGCTGCCTTGGGTTCCTTGCAAGAGGAAAAAAAGTCAGGATATAAATGCAATAAATAGATAGATAGAATTGTTGTTGTTGTTCAGTCCTTAAGTCGTGTCCGACTCTTCGTGACCCCATGGACCACAGTACGCCAGGCCTTCCTGTCCTCCGCTCTCTCCCAGAGTGTGCTCAAGTTCATATTCATTGCATCGGTGATGCTATCTAGCCATCTCCTCTTCTGCCATCCCCTTCTCCTTTTGCCCTCAGTCTTTCCCAGCATCAGGGTCTTTTCCAGTGACTTTTCTCTTCGCATTAGGTGGCCAAAATATTGGAGCTTCAGCTTCAGGATCTGTCCTTCCAATGAGCACTCAGGGTTGATTTCCTTTAGGATTGACTGATTTGACCTCCTTGCAGTCCAGGGGACTTGTAAGAGTCTTCTCCAGCACCACAGGTCGAAAGCATCGATTCTTCGGCGCTCAGCCTTCCTTATAGCCCAGCTCTCACAGCCATACGTTGCTACTGGGAAAACCATAGCTTTGATTAGACGAATCTTTGTCAGCGAAGTGATATCTCTGCTTCTTACTATGCTGTCTAGGTTTGCCATAGCTTTCCTCCCAAGGAGCAAGCGTCTTTTAATTTCATGGCTACAGTCACCGTCTGTGGTGATCTTGGAGCCCAAGAAAATAAAATCTGTCACTGCTTCCATTTCTTCCCCTTCTATATGCCAGGAAGTGATGGGGCCAGATGCCATGATCTTAGTTTTTTAATGTTGAGTTTCAAACCAGCGTTTGCACTCTCCACTTTCACCCTCAACAAGAGGCTCTTTAGATCCTCTTCGCTTTCTGCCATTAGGGTGGTATCGTCTGTGTATCTGAGGTTGTTGATAATTCTCCCGGCAATCTTAATTCCGACCTGTGATTCATCCAACCCGGCATTTCTCATGATGTACTCTGCATATAAATTAAATAAGCAGGGCGACAATATACAGCCTTGTTGTACTCCTTTCCCAATTTTGAACCAATCGGTTGTTCCATGTCCGGTTCTTACTGTTGCTTCATGTCCCTTGTACAGGTTTCTCAGGAGACAGGTAAGGAGAGATGGGAGTCTGGTACACCCATCTCTTTAAGAATTCGCCACAGTTTGTTGTGATCCACACAATCAAAGGCTTTAGCGTAGTCAATGAAGCAGAAATGGACATTATTCTGGAATTCTCTTGCTTTCTCCATGATGCAGCGAATGTTGGCGATTTGATCTCTAGTTCCTCTGCCTCTTCGAAACCCAGCTTGTACTTCCGGTAGTTCTCGGTTCGCATACTGCTGAAGCCTAGCTTGCAGGATTTTGAGCATCACCTTGCTGGCATGTGAAATGAGCGCAATTGTGCGGTAGTTTGAACACTCTTTGGCATTGCCCTTCTTTGGAATTGGAATGTAAACTGACCTTTTCCAGTCTTGTGGCCACTGTTGAGTGTTCCAAATTTGTCGGCATATTGAATGCAGCACTTTAACAGCATCATCTTTTAGGATTTTAAATAGCTCAGCTGGAATACTGTCATCTCTGCTAGCTTTGTTGTTAGTAATGCTTCCTAAGGCCCACTTGACTTCACACTCTAGGATGTCCAGCTCAAGTTCAATGACTGCACTATCATGGCTATCAGGGACATTAAGATCTTTCCTGTATAGTTCTTCTGTGTATTCTTTCCACCTCTTCTTAATCTCATCTGCTTCTGTTAGGTCCCTGCCTTCTTTGTCCTTTATCATGCCCGTCTTTGCACAAAACATTCCCTTGAGATGTCCGATTTTCTTGAAAAGATCTCTAGTCTTTCCCATTCTGTTGTTTTCCTCGATTTCTTTGCATTGTTCATTTAAGAAGGCCTTCTTGTTTCTATAGACAGAATTACTATAACTTAAATAGAGTTACAATACGTCTCAACCTACTGGGGAAGACTGTGACCAGGTGAGCTGTGTGCCTGCTCTCCAGCCGCTAACTGGATGGGCACCTTGCAAGCCCCTGCTGCTCTCCCTTCTTAGGCGTCTTTATCTTTAAACCGGACTTAAACTGGAAAATCCTTCCAACAGAGGATTGTCCTCTATAAAAGAGGGCACACGGCCACCCTGTGGTTGAGGATCTTTAAAGGCAACTCCTGCCATAATGCCTGCCTCAGCGGAGGCTGCTGGCTCCAATGTCAGTGGGGTGGTGAATCCAGGTTTCATTCAGAACCAGTCAGAACTCTAAAGGAGCTCTCCAAAGCACCTTCAATGGTTCCTTCAGAATTCTGACCAGTTCTGACTGAAATCTGGGGCGGATTCATCACCCCACTGACATTGGAAGCAGCAGCTCCGCTGGCCTGACTATACTACCACAGGCCTCCCGTTTGCTCAACGTGCTACAGCAGCGTTCCACAACTGAATGTGCTCTATGCAGGCACAGGTCCAACAAGGAGATATGATGGTGCCGCCCTGACTGGCCCACTGCCCTCAACAGCCTCAGAGCAAGGCGATATCTGGCTTTTCATCTACCACCTTTAAAGCATACTTAATTAGGCCATCCTGAAGAGAAAAACACAATGTAATTTCACATCATTTGGAGAACTGTCCAATCATTTTTATGATCTCTAACGCCTGTTTTGCACCCCAATCCTAGCTGTGCTCACGGCAGTTGTTTCTGTCGCCTTGCCCTCATTACAAGTCTGGGTAAGACGACATCAAGCGAACCCCAGGGACAGATCGACAGGGACAGAGGTCTTGTCTAAGAACAGCGAATCCATTGCCCCAAAAGGGACACTGGCAGCAGTGCTACACAAATGAGAACAGGGACTGCGTTACAGTCGCAGTCAGGCCACCCCAGAACATAATAATAAAAAGAAAGAGAGAGAGCGCGTGCGAGACAGAGTTCATAAACAGTTGCAGAATGTACTTGCCTTAGCACTAGATAACCACAAGCTCTCACACATCTAGATAATGGGCAAGACTCCCCCCCCCCCCACAAGGGGGGCATGAGCCCTGACATTTTTAATTTCTAATATGAGAAATATTACATTTTCCTCAAACTACTGGGGAGGGGAGTACAGGGAGGGACATTATCATCCTATGTACAAGGCTTAACCTTCCTGTGTTGCTTGTTGCCACCTCATCTTTTTGCCAGGCAAGTGCTCTTGGCACCTTCTGGCCACCCATGGACTGAGAACTAAGCTGTAAACACACCAGATTTATCCAGCCCAAGGGCCAAAAGAGGCAGTCTTGAGTTTGCTTGCCTGGGCCTCGCTCCAGCTACCGCTTAGCTCAGATTCAATTACAGCAAAACTTCAAAAAAAAAATTGACAAGATATACAAGTGTTGCCAAGATATACACGGACAAGATCCTCAGTGTGTGTAGGCAGAGAATGGAGTTATCATCAAGGCTAGGCAAAACACAGCCCAAATACTTGGTTGAGCAAATGGCTTAAAAAGCATGATGGAATTTGATAGCTTTTATAATAAATACTTACTATAACACCGTAATCTATATTTATAGCATAGGTTATTTAGGGGCAAGCGCCTTCCTTCTACATCGCTAACGTTAATATACCATGTCTGAGTGTTTAAAGAGCTCCACATACATTTGCCTTGCTGTAATCCTTACATCAATCTTATAAGGTCGGTCAGTATTAGTATCCTTGTAAGGCTGATGGGTGACTGAGACCAAGAGAAAAGGGATTGCCTAAAACCACCTAGGCTGGTTCTTACATTAGCTAAGTGGAATGACATTTGCTTGCCAGTGGTTCCTTCCCACACTGCTCTGGTAATGCTACAGAACACTCTGTATATGTGCAAGAGAAAAATGTTCTTCTTACACTGGATAAATTATTTGTTAATTAATCCTTTTTTTATCAGTGCCTAATAGCCACAATAACTAATCAGGACCTCCAGGTAGAGAGATAGTATACCGCACAATACCAGAGGCTGTGAACAACCACAGAGGAAAGCAGTTGCCTTCATATCCTACTGCTTGTGAGTGCCCTGGAGGCATAGGCTAGCCATCACTAGAAACAGAATACTGGGCTGGATGGTTCTTCGGCCTGATCCAGCAAGTTAGTTCTGATGTTGGAACTCAGGTCATCATGTGAGGGGGCACACTGCAAAGGATTCTGGGGGATCGTCTCCAGCTCACAGCCAGTTCACATGGATGCTGGTCACGGCCCTACTAGGCTGTACTGCTGTGAACTGAATACATCCTCACACACATCCGAGGCTCCCCTACAGCAGGGGTGGGCTGAAGGTGGGGATCTACTGGTAAGTCTCTAGGTATTTGCCTCAGATTGGCAAGGATTCCTGACTCCCAATTGTTTAACAACAGCAACAACAAAATGACTCTCCCCTGCCCTAAAATTATACTGCTGAGATGAAGAAAGCCTGAGGGAGGCTAACCAAGGATGGATTTTGGTGTGCAAGGACGGTGTACTCTGTTCAGTCTTGGTACTCAAAACAAGTTCCTGGGCTTGGAATTCTTTGATCCTAAGTGTGTGTCTTTTACATGAGGCTCCGGTTGTTGGATCTCGAGGTTCCAATAAAAACAAGAAAGAAAAACAGATCTCAGAAACCTAACATCTGCTCACCTCTGCTCTACGCTTTGCATGCCAGGGGAAGGTTGACACTGGAGAGCAAAAAGTGTCTTTCAGGGTAGATTTGGTCTGCCATTACTGAGCGGAACCCCAGATATGTTCCTGAGGAACCCCAGAATAGTTAGAAGCAGTGGAGGCTGGTGGCTCCGATGTCAGTGGGGCAATGAATCCACTCCAGGTTTCAGTCAGAACCTGTCAGAACTCTAAAGGAGATGTCCAAGGATTCACTGCCCCACTGCAGTCGCAGCCACCAGCCTCCACTGGTTTGAAGACTGTCAGCCGAGGTGTACGTCCCCCACTTTCCCCCCTGCTAGGAGAAGTATTTTCCATGATGTCCTGTGCAGCTCTCCCAGGGAGGGTGTTGCAAAGAATCAGGCCTGACTACCACTGGCCTCTATGGGAACAGCACACACCCATGATGCCCCCCACACCACCGACCCACCCGGCACAGAACTCAGCAAAGCTGTTCTGCCAACTCGGGCATTTCAAACTCTGAGCAAAAGGTCTCTGCAGCAGAGCTGGCAGGATTGGTCTCATTCAGCTAAACACCCGAGCCAGGCAATTACAGAGCCCAGCCCTATAATCAGCGGCTTTGCCGTGAATCAGCAGAATGTGCTGACATGCACCACTGGAGGGAAAGGGATTAAAGCTACGTGCACCATTCAGAGCTGGGTGGGTGCCCAGCTCCGCTTCCCAGTACCCACAAGCGAGCAGGAGTGGAAGAGGCAGCAGACGGGCCTCATCGGCTGTGCACGAGAGTGGCAGGAGAAGCTCTTGCCCGCTCTCACCCCACCTACTTCTATTATACTTTGCTCTAACCTCTCCCTCCAGGTTTTGGGGCGACTCCTGCCCTCTAAATGAGAGGGAGGGAATTCAGGGCTGCCACACCTATACTGTTCCTGCCCTGAAAGAAACCTGTGCAACTCAAAGGTTTGCTACCTTGCCAATACAGCTGACTCAGTAAAAAGGGACCGTACGTTAAGGTATAATGATTTACTGGAACTGTCACAAGGGGAATATAAGTTAAAATCAAGGGAAAGCTTATTGGAAGAAGGTCATTTATGTCAGTGGTTTTCATATTTGCAACTTAAATAAAGGTTTAAAACAGATGAGAAAAATGGTGGATCTGAACAAACAGAATCTGAGTTTGAAACAGCACTGGGTACAAATGATTAACATGTTATTGCTAAACTGTATAAATTACTGTTAAGGTATGAGACAGAGGATGAACAAGTAAAAGACTGTATGATAAAATGGGCACAAAATGTTGGTCATAATATATTAATGGAAGAGTGGGAAAGTATGTGGGGAAAAGATCTAAAATTTACTTTATGTACAAATCTTGAAGAGAATTTTTATAAGATGATGTATAGATGGTATATGGCACCGTTTATATTGTCTAAAATGTATAAAGGTGTTTGTGGAAAATGTTGGAAATGTGAAGACCAAGAGGGAACATTTTATCATTTATGGTGGACTTGTAAAAAAGCTAAAACATTTTGGAAACGAATACAGTCTTTAGCTCAAAGAATATTAAAGACTACTATAGAACTAAAGCCAGAAACTTTTTTATTGGGTCTAACAGATAAACACATAAAAGAGAAGGGGGGAACCCTCTTTCTCTACATGACAACGGCTGCAAGGTTATTGTACGCACAAAAGTGGAAGAATGAAACAGTACCAACTGTGAGCGAGTGGATCATGAAAATGAGGGAGCTGACAGAGATGGCAAAACTTACTATTATAATTAAAGACAGATCAACAACTAAATTTATGTTAGATTGGAAACCTTTTATAGAATTTGTACAAGAAATAGAGAAAAATGATATCTATGTATGTGGATTTTGAACTTAGAGATGGTTGATTCTCTTTTTTCTGTTGCTGTTAAAATTAGAACGGAGATAATGTCTGTGAACTCAATGTATGATATACAACTAAGACAAGAACTAGAGAATAATAATAATAAGCATTTGTTGTGTAAAGGGAGCCAAAGGTAGACATCTTACAATCTTAAAGAGATATTTTAATGTATATGTATTGTTGTTGTGTTTCTGTTGTTGTTGTTGTTTTGTTTTAAATAAAAAAGACATTAAAAAAGTAAAAAGGGACCATACGTGAGAAAACAGCAAGCACAGAAGCACCATCGTCAACGTATACGGTGCTTTGCAAAATAAAATAAGCTAAACAAGAAACTAGATAAGATCCCCAGTTATTGTCCATATATGATACACGTGTTTACGAAGTCTTCTCGGTTGCATTCCCACTGTATGCTTTTAATCTTAAAACGTTTTGGAAATCCTGCAGTGAGGAAAGACAAATTCTGCAAATATTGCTCAAACATTACTTGATTATCTGATTGTGGGAACACACCACATTCAGCATAACTGTTCAGCTTTTCTTCAAACTTCACCACCCATGGTTGGTTAGCTTTGCTGTCCCAATTCCAAAAAGCAAAACAGTAGAGGGAAAGAGATGTTTAAATTGAGGGGTATTAGGAGGAACAGGCAAGAGCCGGATGCAAGGTTCACTTAGAACCATAAGAGCTAGGAAGTTGTTCTTTAATTTAAATGAAATCCAGATTCTATATCGAGAAGGAAAATGCAGCAGTTCATGGCATGACTGCAGCTGCACAGAAAGTCATTTGCTGGGTAAAAAGCCACAGGCTACCTGTTACCTCTGGCCCTAAAATAGAGCAGGTTGCCACAGGGGGATAACGACTACCGCCAAGCACTGTCCCAAGCTTCTCCCCTCCTCCTCGTGGAATAGTATGACATAAGGGAATGTAGCATTACGATCAGGAAAAGGGGCGCCTTGGGGGAGCCTGTCAGAGGAAAACAAGAGGATGAGATCATGATCAGGTGTTTGCGACAACACTGGCAACCATCTCAGGAGAGCCAGACAGCTCAGGTGTGACCACATACTCTCAGGACGCCCACAGCTGCTGAGGTCAGAGCCAATCCTGGAGCGACGCAGAAGAAAAGCGATAGATGCTGGTTTGCTGCCGAACCAGCAGACAGGTCTCAGTCAAGCTGAGTTCCACAGGTCCACCTCGTAGAAGAGGGTGTTCTCGAGTTATTCCATCTAATAAAAGCAAGATTTATTTGACCGTAGAAAACTTTGGCTTGGCGGAACTGATTGGTTTATTCAAAACCCTCATGCTAGGCTAAGCACTCTGCTCCAACTGCAAAACGTTAACAGGGGAGAAAAGCTAGCAGGAGTGTGAGAGTAGGCAGGGTCCAGAGTTGTTCTCCCCCAGCCTGGTGCCCTCCAGATGTGTTGGACTACAACTCCCATGATCCCACAGCCAGAGGCTAGGAGGCAAATAAAGGCAAAGTCCCTTCCAATGACCACCAGATGCCCCACTGCCTCCATCTTTTCAAAACATCTCATCAACTGTGAGATCTATAAACTTCCTCACAACACTTCTAGGAGTCTATTGGATAGAAGCTAGATCCTTTTGTTCATGAGAAGGGCTGTGGCTTTGTACAAAACAAAACAGAACCCTGGACATTCATGGGAGCCTCTGCACTAAAATTTTGGGGACAGCACAGAGACTAATCACGCAGGCTCCACAGTGTGTGCCTCTTCAGTAACTAATAAGATGCATGCCGTCTGTTTGTTCAGAGCAATTCATATACATTAGCTCACTAAAACAGCCCTGGAAAGTACACCAGTATTATTACACCCATATTGCAGAGTGGGGACTAAGGATCAAAGACGGGGACTTGGCTAAGGCCAACTGGTGAACTAGGGGCATCCTAGTTTAAACTCTTAGGTTCAAACTACATGTTACTTTACAGACATATCCAATTCGGCACTAGCTGTGACATTGCGCTATTGTACGTGACTATTACGTTGCGCTATTGTACGTGACTGCTAGCGCAACACCAATTGCATTTGCTGGTGCAAATCTGTTGCACCAGCAAACCCCATTGGTATTGTGCTAGATGTCGCCTACACTAGGACAACGTAATTTCATTAGTGCTAGTGCTGAATTGGATACTGCCCACAGCATGTACAGGGCGGGGAGATTTTAATCCTTCTTTCCCCAGCTGTCATTTTACCAATAATTGCTCCCCCAGTACAGCTATGGTGCTCCTGCACAGAGGGGAGGGGGAAGTCACAACAAAAATCAGCCCCCCATTATAAAATAAAAATTAAGATGTAAATGCTAGCTCTGTCTTTACAGCAATGTGTAGTTAGCCACTCTGCCAGAGTAGCTCTACAAGCAGATAGTGGAAGTGTTGAGGTGTACAGAGGCAACCGGAGGGGAAAGGCATCTGTTTATCTGCAAGACAAGCGGAGATTGCTCCTCGAAGCAAGCAACATCATATTGCAGGGCCAGGGACTATGTATATATGTACTGTGGAGAGGAGAGAGGGAAGCCTTTTCAGCCCCCAATTGTGGAGACCAATTAGCCACTAAAGCAAGACCTCAGGGCTGGTTCACAAATGCACACTGATCACTTGTATGTGTGAAGAAGGGCCATTACAAACAGACATTTCAAATGCAATCCTTTTCAACAGAGGCACACTAAAAAAACTGCCAGTCACCAAATGTAGACAAATGGAGTGCAGAAAATCTAATTATATATACTTATATATGTGAAACAGTCTTCCTTCTCCCCCAATCAGGATGGGGAAAATGTTTTGCACACATCCTGGATAGTCAATTTGCCTTCCATCTTCTATCTTGCAAAGAGCATTAAAATCTTAGGAGAAATTAAGTTCCAGCCGGACACTCCTTGTACATCAGATTAACATACAAAATGCATCCTGCTGCATCAGTAGACCAGGCCATTCCCCTAAATATAATTGAGAGTGCCATCCTATGCATACTTGGGCACCCATGCTGGCTGGGGAATACTGGGAGTTGCAGGACTTTTCTTCTGTCTAAACATGCATAAGATAGCACCCTTAGTCTACAACGTTTGAACGTCTCCAAGTATCTGATCAAGGGCCACTAATCTGTCATAGAGAAGGCTCCCACACCCATCTTCCACATTTAGTTCAGATCTGTTGCATCAAGTTATCCATTATCAAAACATCCCATAGTTTATTAATCCCATCTGTCTCTTTCAACGGTTGGAGCAACTTCTGTTGTTGCACTAATAAGCATCCTTGCAGCAAGCAACATATTTTGGATTAAATTTTTATGAGAGCAAACAGCTTTATCGCCATCAATGTCGGTTACTGATTAACAAAAAGGCTGTAATTTCTACCGTTTTCTGTTGTTTGGGAGTCCAAAATTGTGGTACAATACAACAAGACCAAGTGTGCTTATAACTACCAGCAGCTTTACATGCTTTCATCTTCCTTTGGTTTGAGCCTCCAGATGTTAAATACCCCAAAGCCATCACTTTAAACAGGAAAAAAAGCAAAGGTAGTGTGCACAATTCTTTTGGAGATCTTTTGGTTAGCCTAATAAAGGTGTTACAGCAACATGGATTTTGGAAAGTTTAAAATAGCTTTCTTAAGATGAACACTTAAGGATGGTGACGGTGGGCTCTTATACATCAATATCTCATCTAGACTATGTTGTTCTAAAACTGTATTCCATTTTTCAAAATGTATCTTGGTTCTTGAATCAGACTGAGAAAGGTATTGTATATTAGGCTGCGCTTGAAAGGATCTTCTGCAGGTTCCATTGTCTTTCTTCCCTGTTCTTACTGGGGGAACAGTTGCAATGGCTCAGAAGATGGGGTAGGCCCTGTACCTGCTCAGAGGCACTTACTATATTTATGATTACATATCATAATGTATGATGATACACCACATATATAATTATACACCTCTCTTTCTTTAAAGAAGGGAAACGGCCAAAGATGGGACAGTGGTGCTAAATGGGTATGGCTAAACGAGGAAGGATTTGCACCATTGTATTGGTCAGACCCATAGTGACCTCCAGAGCACAGAAAATCTCACATTATCCATGAGTTCCCCCTTCCGTGCTGGCTCTGGGTTTTTGAGGGCCCTTGGTAAAACATCCATAACGCCCCCCCCCCTTCAGCGCGTCTACATTCTCACTGCCATTGTCCCCAGCTGCTATTGCTCCTCATCCTCTTTCTCATCATGGCTACCGCTTTCTTGCTTGACAGGCAGCGAGCCAGAGAGCAAGTAGGCTGTGGCATCTCCTCCTCCTCCTCCTCCTCCTCCCCCCCACCACTGTTGTCTGGGCCAGGGCAAGAGGCAAGTAAACAAGCAGGCTGCAATGGTGAAGAGGAGCAGCAACTCCAGGGCTCTCTCATCAGTGGGCCCCTACGGGGGTGTGGGGCCCCAGCAGGTGCCCAACCATGCCTATCCTTGATGTCAGCCTTGTCCCCCTTCAAATATTATAACAGAAACAAGAGGAAAGGAAGCATCATTCACACACACAGTTCTTCTGCGCTAACTTCTCAATAATGTACAAGCCAGAATCCTTCTTAAATATAACCAACTAGACAAGGCACATGAAGCTTTAAAGGGGTTAGTCGGGGAGGAAATAGTTTTAGGGTGGCCAAATGAAGCCGTGCACAATCCCAGAGGCACACCCTGGGAATTCCCTGAAAAACTGCTGGGGAGGGAGCACCTAGATTGTGCCTGGCTGGGCACGATCCACGCATTTAAACCTCTTCTGTGGTACTGAAATGCACTCAGGGAGCCTGATCGCACCGTCAGCTGCTTGGGCTGTCCAGGCCCAACCCTGCTTCTCCTTTAAGCCTTCTCCAATCTGTAGCCCTCCAGATATGTTGAACTACAACCCCCATCATCCAACACATCTGGAGGGTGGCAGGTTCGTGAAGACTATGCTATTTATTACTGCAGTTCCTACCAGAAACGTCACTCCGTAACATCCTGCAATTGTATTTGCCACCACTACCGCCACAGCGACCCTCTCGCATCAGAAGAGAGTCATCATGCAATTAAGACACCCCCCCCCTCTTTCCTGTGCTGTCATTTCTAGATGACGAGTCCCTAGAAGATCAAGAGCTTATTATAAGCCCACAAGTGCATCTCCTTACACGCAGCCCTATTATTTTCCACCCGGCTTCCGTTACTCCGGTCCATGAGGTCATTCCATTTCACCCTGGGGAATTTTCCAGTCTTCATCTGTGCCAATGGCTCTCTGAACTTGGTATCATCAGTGAATTTTAAAACACCATAGTTTTCCACCACCACCACCCCAGTCAGCAAGACCACGAACGAAGAAAAATGCGAACCACAAATTGTCTAAAAACTGATCCAGCAGGAATAGGCTCCTTTGCAGTTAAAGATTTAGCACTTGAAAAATACCTGGGCAGAGAGTCAGAGACTCTGTTCAGAAGTTAATTAATTAATTCACAAATTGCAGGGGCGCATACTGTGCCGGGGCCACACACGAGCGGTTTCCGGGTTTTGCTAGCAGCTGTCGAATGCTGCATTCGACAGGGTTGTTGATGTGACATCCAAACCTGGGAACTTGGAGTTGTTCCCAGGTTAAAAAGCCCCAAGTTAACCTAAGAACAAGCTGCAGGTCCTCTGCAATTGCTAGTGGACGCTGTCCTTACGTCCGAACAACTCCAGAGAGAAACTTCTGAAAGGATGATAGAAGAAAAGCAGCTGGCTGGCACTTTTCCTCTCCCTGTGCTTTAGGATCTTGTTGTACAAAAGGAGGAAGATTTATTATCTGACATTATTATTAATAATGTTTACAGAATACCAGAAGCAAAATACATAGGTCCCTGCCCCAAAGAGTTTACAACCTGAATTTTGTCGGGGGGGGGGGCAACAAAGGGAGGGAAAGAGGGAGGCCAGGGGAGCAAGGAAATGAGTATGGGCAAATGAAGTGGTGTTCCAGTTGGGGGCAAGGCCTAAGGGATTAACCCAGCCTTCCCCAACCTGGTGCCCTTCAAATTTGTTGGACTGCAGCTCCCATCAGCCCCAGCCAGCATGGCCACTGGGAATGTTGGGAGTTGGAGTCTAACCAGTCTGGAGTGCACCAGGTTGGAGAAAACTTGGTTAAGCCAAAGGCTTCCCAAAGAAATGGATTTTGTGGAGGGATTTCAAGGAAGGCAGATAAACTATGCAAGATTACAGGCTCTGTTGATGCAGGAGACACTTTTTCCCTCCCTCACCATAATAATGTATAGCAACATCAATGCACAAAGAGAAGCTGCATACAAGATAATTTGAAATGTGGTAACCAAGAACCACTTGCTTCCAGGCTCGGTGAAAATGCTGACCGACGGAACCCACAGGATGCTTCAGACACATCAGCCACTCCATGCTCCCATCTGCCAGCCATGTGCGCACACACACACACACACACACGTGCACACGCACGCACGCACACACACACAGAGATGGTGCCAATCCTTCAAGCAGGATCAGCTCAGGGGGCGCAATCTGAATAAACATATTGTAAGAATAGAGAGCTGGGATTCACAGTCAAAATGCCCATGATGCCGCAAACCTGCTGAAGCTAAGGAAGTCTGAGTTTGGTCAGTACCCGGATCGGATACGGCCCAGGAACCCTATGTACAGCGCCTTCAGTTCCACCGAAGTCAGGACCGATCCGTCATTGAATTAACTGATCGACTGATTCCCTGCAGCCCTGTGGACCACTTGGGCACTTGTTCCTTGGTGGGCCACCTCCTCGCCTTCTGCTTTAGGAGAAACAGCTGTTTAGGAGCCACAACATGGGAACCACAACAGTACGCGGCGACCCCACTTTGGTGGCATGTGCTAAATGCAGCCACCTGGGAGAGGCCCAACTGCAGAGGCCTTTGCTACACCATTAGCCCCCCTTGCTCCTGGTGGGGGAAAGACCTACACCAGCCTTCCGCACCTGGTCAGCTCCAGATGTGTTGGGCTGCAACTGCCACAGCCAATGGCCACGCTGGCTGGGAATTATGGGGCTTGCGGTCCAGCACATCTGAAAGGCACCAGGTTGGGGAAGGCTGACCGATACCCTGGGCTGTGGCCATGTGCTGGGTCATCCACCGCCCGAAGCCACTTGGCCTCACCCCGCCCAAAAGAAGGTCCCATACCACTGTGGCCATGTGCGAAGGGGCCAAAGGCACCCCTCTTGCTTCCACCTGCCCCTCTCTGGGTGGCACTGGTTATCAAGTTAGCTGGTTTCTTGAGGCTTGAGCTGTTTCTAATAACCAGCCTCCAAATGCATTTCCCAGTTCCAGCTGCTTCTGCCTTCATCCCGGCCTCACGGCTCTCTGTTTTGCATTTAATTAACTGTGCTTGCTTGCCCAAACTCCCAGCTTAATTAACATCCTCAGCCAAACCCACATCCAAAGCTCCACCAGACCACAGCACTTCTGTTTGCACTTCATTTTCCCTCGTCAGCAGTCCGATCAAGGATCAAAGGGACAGACTTCTTGAAGAAGCCTGGAGACCGCGGCAGGACAACCCAGTGCCCCTGGACTCCCAGCCCAGCCTCACCTGTCCCTGCCCTCAGTGGCTCCATCACTAATGAAGGTCAACAACAACAAGGGACTCTGGGGGAAGAGTTGTGAGTCTACAGGAAAACCAGCAGCCAAAGGAGAACCTTGCAGATCCTGTAGTCCAGGAGGGGCGGAAGAGCTGAGTACAAAGCAACGTCCACATGGCCAAGAGCCAGAGGCCCACCTCACTTCCTTCCTAAGAGCGAAGGGCAATGGCTCAGTGGCAGAGCACATCCTTTGCATGTGAGAGGTCCCAGGTTCAATCCCCAGCATCGAAAACCTGTTACTATGGACAAGTGTTCCCCAACTGGGTGCCCTCCAGAAGTGTTGTAAGACGTGCTAAAGAACATCAGGAGAGTCCTGCTGGATCAGACCAAGGTCCATCTAGTCCAGCATTCTGTTCACACAGTGGCCAACCAGCTTCCTGCAGGAAATCCAGAAGCAGGACTTGAGTGCAACAGCACCCTCCCACCCATGTTCCCCAGCAACTGGCGCACCTAGGCATCCTGCCTCTGGTACTGGAGGTATCATGGCCATGCTGGCTGGGAATGATGGGAGTTGAGGTCTCATCTGGAGGGCACCAAGTTGGGGAAGGATTTTATGGGCAACATTTATCTGTGTATTTATTTACTTATTTATTGTACTTTTAAGCTACCCAATAACAGAAGTTCTCTGGATGGTGCACGATAGATTAAAAACTGAGATAGATGGACCAAAAGTCTGACCTGTTCAGGAATGACTCAAAGATCTGCCTGCAGCTTCTTCTTCTGCCCCAGCAGGTCTGTCATCCCCCAGCTTTCCTGCACCCCTGTAGCTCACGGATCTCAAGAAGAACCTTCCTGGCTTCAGAGTTCGGCACACTGGTCCAGTCGCTGCTGATTTTTGTTTTCAAAAACCCATTCTTCCAAGCATGTGCAGAGTTCCTCTCCTCCAGCCCAAGGGGAAAGAGATTTGGTGGTGGTGTTTCTAAAGATCTAAAGACAACATGCCACTGAGCATGCACAGAGTGGCTCCTCTTTGTAAAAGGAATGTTTCCTCGCCTGCCTGGACACTGCCCAGGTATGCTGTAAAATCAGGTGCCCTTTGCCTCAACCTGCCTTACTGGGTGACAAGTGCCCCACACAAGTGCATAGGATGATGGCAGGAAGTCACTAAACGAGAGTCGGGCGGGGTGTGTGTGTCGTATCTACTCTGGGTTGGCGGATCTACTTCTCTGCAGGGCAGCTGGAAGTCCCAACACACGCACGAGCCCCTTTCAGAAAATTTTGGCATGTGTGACCGTCATTATGAATATGCAGCCTCCGGTGGGGTTGCGGCATGTTGTCCAAACCTAGCCATCAGGGGTTATGCAAGGGCTAAACAACCCTTGCATAACCCTACTACTAACCAAGGGTTACTTGAGGGTTGTTTAACCCCCACATAACTCCCGATGGCTGGGTCCAGATGACATGTTGCAAGCCCATCAGGGGCTGCATACTCATAATGGTGGCCGCATGCACCATGACTCATCATGGGTTAAATAACCCACAGCGAGCCCGCCATGTCATGCAAACCAGTCCACTGTGTTGCCTGCACAACAACCAGCAAATGCTGCCACACACCCCCACCCCACCCCATATATCACTCTGGAGCACAGGCGTGCCCCACGACAGTTAGCACACACTGACAGCAAGAACTGGTGTGGCAGGGCATTTCTTCTGGCTTTATGGTCCTCCAGTTCTGACAACAGCCCAAGAGGATAAAATTCTGGTCAGACCAGTAGAATTCTGACTGGGTGGAAACTCCAGGCACCTCCTCATCTCAACATGCTTCTCCACCTCCCCCCACCCCCAACATGCTGTAAGGGTGGGGCTGGGGCAGGCCTCCCTTATGAAAAGGCTGGGTAGTCACACAGCACTAACCAGCCAAGCAACTCATCCTTTCATCCTCCCCAAAAGAGAGGCTGCTGCTGTTCCCATTCGAGGCCCATAGAAGTCACAGCACAGGCAGGATTCGAATCCAAAGCAAGGAAGAGTCTTGTGTGGAACCTGAAAGTCTAACAAATATGACAAGCTTTTGTAGACGTTATCCACTTCACCAGACGCATGAAGGGATTCGAACCCAGCCCCAAGTCTGATGCTGTCAGCTAGCTCTCAGCTGGGAGAAACAAGGCCTGAACCGAGAGCCCTGTCTGAAGTAGAAGGACATACCTCTGTGGTCAAAGGGCAGGGAAATTAAGGTCTTCCAGCAGCCCTTAAGAACTTGTGCCTGTTAATAATAGCTCCTTGCCCCCACCTGCTCTGGAATAATATCAGCTTGCCTGAGACTGCATTAACTTCCCAGCTTTCTTTGGCTCCAGCCTCCCAGTACAAGGAAGCAAAAAGAGGCTGTTTCCTGGCTGGCTGGAGCAACAAACAGCTCCTGCTAAAAGCTGCTTGCCTGTCTGTGCCTTGTCCCTGACGCTGGTTTCCTTTGCTTAGCTCTGCCCTGCCTCTCCCCAAATCTTACCCGGTTCATCTCACCTGTTTGCTCTTCCCTTTCCTCCTGACCCATCTCTGCTGCTGCCCATGTCCCGGCTTGCCCCCGACGCTGCCAAAGTAGTTACTGAAGGCAGAGCTCAGAGGAGAATGATACATTACCACCAGCGGGCAAAATAATAGGGCGACGCCACGCAGCGCTGGCCTGGGTGCCAAGATACCAGCTCCGACTCCCCTGAAACTTGGCTCAGAGGAGGGATGAGAGAGAAAGAGAGAGGTTTAGCTCCAGGGGCCACAGGGGAAAAATAAGTTATTAGCCCATGGATGGTAACTGATTTGGATGCCATCAACATAACTAGTGCAACCTTTTATTGAAAGCAGCGCACACAGCCATACACTTATTCAGGGGTAGGGGGTGGAGTGAAGCACCAATTCTCAAAGGGTTTCAAACATGAAAAACCTTAATTGGGCTCTTTGAAAATCTAGGCCCATGTTTAGAAATCATGGGATCTAGAAAATGAAAATGCATTTAAGAGGAAAGCACTTGACTCTTTTTGCACTGTAGCTTCTATTCCAGTCACATCTGCAAACGTATCACCACCACAAGCATGAGAAATGTAGTTGTAAAAGATTGCTGTTCGAAAAACCAATCTTTAAATAATAAGAGCTAGATATATTCATTATTTATACAATACCACCAATATTTAAAATAGCACTGAATGGCAGAGGGAAAGCATAGATTGTAGGTGACGTCCAAAAGGGGTGTGGTGACCTGGAACTGGGTTGGGGAGCCTTGGGGGCTGGATTAGGACCGGGGCTTTATTTTTATTTATGTGTTACATTTATATCCCGCCTTTTCCATGGAAGGAGCCTAACGCGGCATACATGATCCTTCTCTTTTCCATTTTATCCTCACAACAACCCTGTGAGACAGGCTGAGAGACAGTGACTGGCCCAAAGTCACCCAGTGAGCTTCATGGCCAAGTGGGGACATGAACCTGGGTCTCCCCAGTCCAACACTCTAACCACTACACCACACTGGGCAGATTGGGAAGCCAGATCAGACCTGTAGACCAGGGATTCTGCACCCCAGCCTGTAACTTCACACTGCCCGACTCAGGCAGGCAGGATGGATGGATAATCTGGAGACCAGTTTACCAGTGCTAACACCAGCAGAGCTGCATACGTTCCCATTGGACACATGGAGACCTCTCTATAATCCCACTAAGAGATCACCGTAGTAGACGGCCGCTGGATGCCCTACTCTTCCACATGTCTGCCACCTAGCATGTTGTATTTCCACCCATGCCAGGACTGCTCTCAGCAACAGCATAGTTCAGCCTCTCCCAATCCGGCGCCCTTGAGATGTGTTGGACTACAACTCCCATCATTCCCAGGACAGGCTGGCTATGATGGGAGTTGTGATCCAACACATCCACCTGGTGAGTGCCAGGTTGGGGAAGTTGCTAAAAGACAGTGCTTTGCTCAATGCTGCTAGGAGCAAACATATGCCCTTGAGCATCCCAGCTGTCACTTTCCCAAGACACCTCCACCCATGCTTGCTTAGGTACCTTATGCTTATCCCAAAACGGAAGAGTAGAGGGGGAAAGCACATATGATAGTAGAAGGCAGAAGGTACAGGTAAGAGTAGAGTCGGAACTCTAAGAACTAGAAACTTAAATCTTCCTTTTAAATGTAATACACCTGCTCCCCCCAGGCTTCTTTTCTTTTTTAAAATACAAAACAGCTATCTTTGGGGCTATTATTTCCACCTCTGGTGGCCTCTCTTTGTTGGGTGAAAGAAGGAACTCCACTCACCATTGTAGGCCACTGTTTTCCTAGGCAGCAGGTTCCACCAGCTGCTGAATGAGGAGGCATCAGTGTTCAGAACCACTGAGGCCAGGAGACATATGCCGAGGGCCGGCCTGGCGGCCATGCTGACTAGGATGCGAAGCTCCCACTCCAACCAGAGAAGGGCCGGGCTGCGCGCTGGCTGCCTTAGGAGAAGGTCTGGCTGCAATCACAATCTCTTCTTCCCTCCGGCGGGGGGCCTGGCAACAATGAAAGGAAGGTGGTTAGCTGGGCTACGGTTATGGCAGCATCAATTATGAACGAAGTAAGCCAGGATGACGTGTGTGCAGAGGAAAGGATGCAGGAGGGGAAGAGGGCCCAAAGAGGAACAAAAGAAGCATTGAAAGAGTTTCCATTCAGGTAGTGGGATCAGTTCCTACTTGAGAGAAAGGACAAAGGGCACAAAGGCACCGATGGTGATTCAGCTGGTGAGCAACAGGGACGGGAAATGCAAGAGTCGTCCCCCCCCCCCCGCCCCCACACACAGATAAGACTCTCTCTCTCTCTCTCTCTCTCACACACACACACACACATCTGATTTCAAAATCCTGCTTCCTGTATATCTATATCAAGACAAAGGTTTCCTGGATATTATGGGACGCTGACCCGGAAAGGAGAGTCACTTAAATATACTCACTCCATTAAGAAAGGTAACCGCTAATGTGCCCATTAAGGTTGCAACACTGATAATGTTTTCCTACCAGGTCTTAATGCAATCTGAGGTTTGCCAAGACTCAACACTGGAAGCTGGTTTTAAGACAGAGTATTCGGACACAAGAAAAGCAGGCGATTAAATACATGTCATAGCCTGGAGGCAGACAAGAGGCCATTTTTTCGCCCCAGGAGTTGAACATGGTTTGGCCTGTGATGGCTTATTCACACAACCAGGTCACAAAGGTGTGAGGCAGCCCTCTGGGGTTCGGAAATTCAAATCAGGCAATCTGTTTTTCAAAGCGTTGGAAACAGGCCGAGAGGGGTTTCACTTCACCAGGGGTGTCGAACCTCAGGCCAGAGCTGGGTCAAGGAATTTTGCTGCCTGAGGCGAAGAACAAAATGGTACCCCTCCCATTCCATGTACAAAAGCTGACTGGACTGGCTGATGAATCTGTCTTCGCACTGATGATGGGACAGCATTCTCCAATGCATCTGAAGACAGCAAGCTAACTTAGGAGGGGGAAGAGCAGGCCGCATGGCACATAAGTCTCTCCCCCAACATCTTATTGCCGCCTCCCAAAATGTGCTGCCTGAGGCGACTGCTTCGCTCTGCCAAATGGTAGGGCTGGCCCTTTCTCAGACCCATAGCTAAATCTGTCCACTCTGGGGACCAAATCCAGCCTGGCTGGGTTTCCCAGAAGGCCATGCTCTTCCCTTGGCTCCACCCGCTTTCTCTCAACTGCCAGTCGTTAGTGTTTTCCTGGCTTTTGTGCAGATTGCCACCCCCCCATTCTTCCTCTCCTAAGGCTTAGTTACTGGCAATAAGTGCTTTAAGTTACTATATAATGGAATTTTTGGCTCGGCCCCTTTTGCCTTCAGCCATGCCCACCACTGGACCCCCCCCCCCCGCTTCTCCGAAACTGAATTTGGCCCCCAGGCTGAAAGAGATACAAAATTCCTGATACAGACAAACATTTTTTGACCCCCATCTCCTCTGCTCACACCGATTTTGAAAACAATACAAAAACCTGCAATACCTTTTTAGCAGAGGCAAAGGCGGGGTGAATAAACACACCAACAAGCCATGTTCCTGCTTTCAGCTCTCTGGGAAAACATGCTATCATGTGCCTCTAAGCCACAGGGAAGGGAACAAATGGCCAGGTAGACCAAGTCCCCATTGCAGAGAAAAAGGTGATCCTACAGGCTGGTCCTCCCTCTCCCCCAATACTGGTCCCCACAGGTAAGGGAGCCAGGGGAGAATGGCTTTATTGGGCAAACTGGTAAGATATTGGCTGGCCAACAGCTCTACAAGAAATGAAAGCTGTGCCAATCCCCACAAGAACAGAGAGAAAGCCACCCCAAGGTGCTATAAAAGGTTGGCTTAATTTTAGAAAAATTGCCCAACACATCTTGAGCTTGCTGTTCTTTTTCTTTCCAAGGGTATATTCCTTGTGCAACTCTTTTTGCAGAAGACCACGTTCTGAAAGTAAGTGATGAGAAACATGTTCTCTAAAATTAAGCCAGTCTCCTAAAGCACCTTTGGAAGTGTTTTCTCTGGTGTAGAGAAGTGTAGCGGAGCAGAGAAGTGTTGCCGAGCAAACTATTCGGCCAAGACACTCATTCACTCTGTTTCTCTTTCTCTGTCTGTGTGTCTCTCTCACACACACACACAGTGCAGAACTTCTCCAGAGTCACTAGCCAAACTGATCTGGGGAGAACTTTACCAAACATTGTTAAAACAAAAAAATAAATTATGAATTGTTACAAAAGTTAATTTTACTGTTTCAAAACAATACAATGGTTAAACAATTTGTTTTATAATTTAGCGTAAGTATCAAACGAGTGAAGTATTTTTTTGTGGTTCTGTCAAAACGCACTTTTAAAATACCTGATAAAGACCTGACCGGCCAATCAAGCACATTCTTTTTGATCAATCACATGCTCAGCCCTAGGCACGCCCCTTTCTGACCTCTGATATGGTGACTGGATTCTGAGCAAAACCTTGCAAAAGTCATCCCAAGGCCATTGTAGCAGGGGTAATGCTGTAGCAGGGAGCAACTGTGGCAGTTTCAAATGCCAAAGAGGAAGTGGAAATTTTTTTTAAAAGATCTCCCCTGGCCTATTTGCACAAGTAGCACCTGCACAAGAAAGGTTTTTCTTTCTTTTCAGACTCCTTTTCTTCCTGGAACATGCAGTAAGATCTCTTTTTCCTATAGGCCAAACCTTCCCAAGGAGAGAGAGCAGCATGCAACTTCCAGCTACATCTATGTAGCCAATTCACAGCCAACCACAGAAGAACCAGATTTGTTGCTTAATTTGCATTAATTTGCATTGGCCTGGAAGCCATTTCAGAGTCTGGCATAAGTTATGCTGTTGGTTCTTGCGCTATTGCAGATGAGGTTTCTGGAGGGGAATTTGCACGGGGGGGAAATGTGCAAGCTCCAGATGCAAACTGAATACAGAGCCCTTTCTTGCCCAAATTTGGCTGTTACAGCAAAGGTAATGCAATAACCAGAAACGCAATGCACCGTGCTTTCTGGTGGCTGTAGTACTAAGGTGTCCAAAGTTCTTCCAGGCCTCTTCCTTGCAAGATATCTTATTTCTGCACGTAGTGTTCCATTGCCATGGGCAGAGTGCCCTTCCCCCTTCACTCCTGAATCATAATTCGCACCTGTGATTCAGGGCCAAGGCTAACTCACAGGCTTGAGTCAATATATTTCTCTGGGCACAAACCAAGGAGTATGCTAACATAGCTACTTCTGGTATAGTGCCTGTGACCGTGGAGGTCCAATAGCTGCTGACTGACCAGCAGCTCCCTATCTTCCACACCGTATCCAGTTTAGATCCTTCTGGAAAGACAAGAGCTGTAAGGGCACAGAGAATTCTCTGTCTCTAGCCCCCTTTGCAGAATTATGTTTCCCAAGCTAGTAAACCGTGACAGCTTGAAAATGCTGAAATGCACAGAGCAGACAGGTCCTAACAGTGACACCCTTGTGTACCCCAGCCAGTCCAAATCAAAAGCAAAGCATCCAAAAACGCAGAGAAACAGTGAAAAGAAGAATGGGTGTCCTTTTCTCTTTTACCTTCCTCTATTATGAATAGGGGAGAGTAAACTAACGCTCCTGATCAAAAAAGGAACTGAGAGGAAAAAGCAGCCAGCAAGCCAAGGCACTGTATACTATTTCATTCCAGGACCTTGTAAATCCAGGAAGAAGTGTTCTGGACAAGACAGCTAATTTCTGTTCTCTGTAGGCTGCCAATCCCAGACCTCTTGGCAGCCCAAATTGCACCACCAACATAGAAGCGGGGTTTAATTCTCAGTGCTAGCAGTGGCAACCAGCGCTACATTTTGAACACAGATGTACCAGGTTCGAGCCTGGCTTTGCTTGATCTGCCTTCTGAGAGTTCTATGACTCCAAATCCCCATTTAACCACAGACTTGCTGAGCGGCTATGTGGAGCTCACTCCGCCGCCAATCCCCAACATGCAAACTGAGAACAGTTTCTGGGCCTGAGCCCCAGCATGTATTAAATGTTGCCTGCAACAGGGGCAGTGGTGAAAGATGAAAGGCACAAGCCTATGTGTGTTTAGACTGAAAAAAGGACCATAACTCCCAGCATGCTGCCTGGGGCATGCTGGGAGTTGTGGGCCTTTTTTCAGTCTAAACATGCATAAGATTGCACCCTAAATGAGTATCAGAGTTGCCTCACTGGAACATAATAGGTCTATTGATGGCGGTTGGACCTGATGGTCTTGTAGGCCACTTCCAACCCTACTATTCTATGATTCTATTAGTTAGTCTTTTCCAACCTGGTGCCCTGTGGGCCAGGATGTCCATCCAGTTGGAGAAGTCTGTTAGTCATGAGGAATAAACAGAATCTTCCTGAACAAATGCTTTCTAGAGCTATCTCCTGTTAGAAGCTGGAAACACTGGAACAGTTGGAACAGAACCAGTGATTTATATGTTTGTGGACTGCCACCTCCACACTCCTGTGCGTGCACACCGTGTGCAGAAGAACATTCGCTCCGACCTGCCCTGTCCCTGTAATGTGATGCATACGTTCTCTTCTCCTCTCCCTCTCCCTCTCTTAAGGGCAGGCTTTTGTATCATGTTCCCTGGCTGGCTTCCTTCCAAGAAGACTGAGTCAGGAGGTCACTTGCCCCAGCTCATTCTCAGGCCAGTTTGCTTTCGTTTAAACTGATTCTAGGCAGGGAAGCAGCAAAGCCAACTTCCCCATCTCCCGCCCGACCTGGAGGCTAACGACGTTTGCAGCAAGGCTCTGCAAAACTGCAGTGGTTGCAATGGGGTACAAAGTGCCTCAGAGAGCACACCCCACATGCCAAGGCCTCTCCCCATAACCGGGAACACAAAGGCAATTAAAATGCCACACTTTTAATATAGAAGCATTTTCATCTGCAGATATCAAGGCGCCCTGCCTTCTTTGTCTCCTCAAGGCTCCCAACATCCCCAGCACTCAGGTCGGTATTGTTATGCCCATTTTACAGATCAGAAGCCAAGGCTTACTAATGTCAATTTGCCTGTGGAGACAACCAGATCTAGATTTCACAGCACTCTACTTCTAGGGTTGATTATAAATAAAATAAATGTACCTACACATAGAGCAAGTGCAGTATTTATTATGTATGCATGTATGTATGTATTTATATTTTTATACCACCCAGTAGCCAAAGTATTTGAACCTAGAAGACCTGAGTTCAAGTCCCTGTTTGGTCACATACCTATACAAGTCACTTAGCCTCGCATATGTAATTTGGGAATCATAGTGGCTCATCACATGGGGTTGCTGTTGTTGAATGTGAAGAACCTGGCACACTAAAATGCTCTATCAGCTCTTCCCCGGATGGGTTTAGGGAAGTCCCTCGGGTCTCTCAGCCTCAGACCCATCATTTGTAAAATGGGAACACCACAGACCAAATAATACTATTTAGCATTTCCACAACTCATTTCAAGTGTTCAGAATGGCTTCACATACAGTGAGAAATTGAAGGGGGGGTGAAGAAAGGAGTGGAAAAGGCACTTGTTGGGAACGCACCCACTTGAGGGCTGCGATCCTTGGCAGGAAGTCGTGCTGAAATCAGCGGGGCTTACTCCCGAGTAAACATGGCACAAGATTCCGCCCACGTTTCAGCTAATACTCGTGGTTCTTTCCTTTTCGAAAGGAAAGACAAAAAGGACGGGGCGGACTTTGTTACAGCAGCAAATAAAAGGCGCCCCCCACCCCTTCCCCAATAACCCTAACCCCCCACCCCTTCCCCAATAACCCTAACAATCCTGTCAGGTAGCTCAGCACCATTGTCCACATACTGCAGATGACAAACTGAGGCTAAGAGTGGCCTGCCCAAGGCCTACTTAGTAAGTTTGTGGCAGAAACAAGTTTTAAACTTCCTGGTTCATAAGTCAAGCTTTTAGCCACCACTCTACACTTCCTGTGTATACCATTCCTATAGCCCACTACCGACAATGCGCTGCACATACATGATCACAGTAACCCTTACAACAGCCCTGTAAAGCAGGCTAGGCTTATCACCACGAAACTGCAGATGAGGGGTTGAGGGAGCTGAGAGAGAGTGGGGGTGAAGCAACATTTTAACCCAGCTCACGCGCTTGGAAAGAACTACGTTGGGGTTACGGAGTAAGAGGCACTTTGCACTTCAGAACGGGGAGATAACGCATGCTTAGCATATGTCAGCTTCCCAAGGGAGATGTGTTGTGTCAGGAACACCCCCCCCCCCCCTTTGCAGGAGCCAATGAACCAATTTGGCATCTCTTCCTACCCATCTCTTCCTATCTTCTGTTCTACGCCCAGCTATCTGTAAAAACGCTGTCAGTGCACACAGCACTGTTAGAGTTGCCAACTCTTGAAATCACAAGCATTGGTGCCTGGATAGAGCCTGGGGCAGGGCCCGGAGCACGTCTAGAAGTGGAGGCAGGCAGGGGCAGGGCCCAGAAGCTTTTGGCATGTGCCCAGCGTGAAATCTGCCTATTAATCTAACCTGCACAGCTAAACAAAGAAGAAGAACTTGTCCTTTACTATTTTGGCAACTGGCCTGAAAGCAAAAGAGAGACAGGTTGGGCCAGTTTTATTCTGGTCGGTTGGCATCCCTGAGCACTTTGCAGAGTAATATAAACAGAGGGCAGTCCCCTGCCCCAAGGAGCAGCCAATCTAAATGTATGTTTCCATCCCATTTTTATGCCCTACCTTCTGTGGCGGGAGGGGGAAAAAACTAAATATCCCGCACTGACTATAGAAGTTTTTTAAAAACAGCGGTGCGCTCTTAGACCCAGTCCAAGAGCCACAGCTGTTCACAGCAGCAACAGCTGTCAGAACTGAGCTGCACTATCCAGTCAACTCGACACATATTTCTCGATCCAGTGCTCCCTGGCAGATCCCAAAAGCGGCCCCCCACCCACCATCAACTCCTTTTCTTGTGGTTTTCTTTCCTCTACTTTAACCACTTCCTGCCTCCAGAATGAGTCCAGGGCTGACTCAGCTCCATGTAGGAATGGGGGGGGAGGGGAGATAATGAGACAGATGCAATACAATAATGCTTCCAAAAAAGCAGCAGTTATTTTCCTTTTCTAGCTGAGTCAGAACCGCAGCCACACCTTTCTCAACCCCTGAGAATAACTATTCCTCCCTGACCAAGAACACTTGGACAAGAACACTGACCAAGATCACGTCTTCCTCAATCCTTAACAAACTCACTCCTCACAAAACCCCCTGAAAGAAGGCAAGGAGGAAAAGACGAAGAGCAAGGCATTAGATCCTAGATCTGATCCAAATATATGGAAAATATATATTTAGTGAAAGAAAGGCACTCTGTACATGCTCATGGGTTACCACTTCACATCAGCAGAGCCTTAGATCCAGGATCTTTGGGTTTTGTTTCCAGCTCCAAGGCAGGCTGCAGTACAGTCACATTTAAAGTCAACCAGCCTGGAATCCTGTCCGAAATGAAAACTGTACAGGGTCAGCTTCCCCCACAGTCCCCAGTGCTACTCAGGGGACCCCCGTAGGGTCCGGCCCAGGTCAGACCCATCTCACTGAAAAAAGGGCACCTCTGTATTCCAGTGCAAACGTAGTCTAGAGCCTGGTTTGAGGCCTGCCCAGGATGGAAGCACTTTAAAGCCCACAAACATTCAGCCAAACTTTCCAGTTTAGCAGGGACAGCTGCTGCCAATGGCTCTCCAGTTCACACACTGCCGGGTCAACCTGGAACCTTCAGTCAAGTCAGCAAGGAGCGGCGAGCGGCTGTGGGAATGAGCAATGTCCAGAAATGCACACATATTGGGGGTGGGGGAAACATCCCACTCTCCAGCAGCCAAAAAACAACTCAGGTGCCAGGTTTGGCTACAATCCTCTTCCCTGTCATTGCCAAGTTCTAGTTCAGAAGTTTCCAGTTAACAAGAGACTACAACAGTGGTAGTGGGTCAGTAAACACCGCACCCATTGTATGTCACAATCCTCAAATAAGCACCACTATGGAACTTAAAACAAAAGAGCCATTATCCCACCCACATAGCAGAAAACCATGGGAAAAGATGCACTGACTTAAAAGAAAACAATGGTTTCTAAATAGACATGTACCTCCTTTATCATGCACTTTCCATATGTATGTTTTTCTAAGACCACAATGTTGCCACAACTTCATCAAGAACCACAGAAGTAGAGCTCTAGGGTGCTTCCAGGAGAGGCTTTTAATGAGCAATCGCTCTGCCCCATTCATGGAATTTTTACAGGGGGGGATGGGGGGACGGGACCAAACATTGTCATCATTCACTTGTAACCCTCTTGTGTTTTCCCATCACTTCTTCTGTCCTCTTTCTTACCATAGAAAATCTGTTATGGAAGAAAAGACGGAATAGCTGCATAATGCCTTCCGATCGTTAGCACTACAACCCCTCCATCTGGACACATCCATAATGTAGACCTATGGAATTACAAGGGACAGTGCTTTTGTTTGTTTGAAAAATATAAGATGCTAGTTCTCATTATTATCGGGTAGTAGCCTTTCTATGCATCCCCCACATGGGAGACTTCACTAACCCAGTCTTTCTTCTGAACGTACCACCTTGCCCTACACAGATAGAATTTCCCTGCTTTTTTACCAACTGCTAGTTTACCAAGTAAAAACAACAACATTCTTGCAGCACCATTAGGGCACAATCCTATGCATGTTTAGACAGAAAAAAGCTCTACAACTCCCACTGGCTGGAGAATGCTTGGAGTTGTAGGATTTTTTCTATTTAAACATGCACAGGATTGTGCCCTTAGGGCGTAATCCTATAGGGATAGGCAGCTGCCTCCAAACTCAGAGGCGACTGCCTATCCAATGCAGGGCAGGAGAAGCATGGACAGGATCGTTCCCTCTGCGCTTCTCCTGCCCTGCATTTGTGGCTAGACAGCTGCTTTCAGCTGTCTAGCTGCAGGAAAGCAGAGCGGGGAAAGAGGCTGCCGGACGACACATAGGATGTGTTGTACCGGCATTTCCGCCTTCCCTGTCCCAGAACGCCGCCCGGAACTCCCTGTTTTGGCTGCTCCGCGCTCCTCTTCCGAGCGCGGAGCACGGGGCAGGCAGCGTGGAGGGGGGGGGAAGGTCAGTTCCCAGAAAACCACATATCCTATCGCCGTCTAGCCACTGACTAGTGGCCATAGGATTGCTCCCTTAAAGACTTCCAAATTTATTATGGGAAACGTGTCCATGGACTCAAGTCCACTTCATCCCAAATGGTTGTGTTCTTGAACAGCTCCTGTTCATTTCAACGGGGTTTGCACAAGAGAAGTTCCCTTTGGATTGTGCTTCCATGTTAGTCATCAAGTAGAACAGATGTCATCTGGGTTTTCCACCTCAGGCACCAAAATATCTGTGTAGGTCACAGGGTCACTCCAGGTCTACAACTGTGCTATTATCACATGATCATCCATTCCAGGAGAAGAAAGCAAATCAAAAAGGCCCATGATCTTCGGGGAGGGGGGGAGCAATTCACATTTCAACTTATTTCAGCATCTGAGTTACCCCTTAAACATGAAAAAAGAACCAGAGGCCATGGCAAATTCAGGATACTACTCATTACATCATAGTAACCTGTTTTACACAAAGGGCCTTAGCTCAACACATCCTACTTCTCCTCACTTGAGAACATAAGAATAGCCATGCTGGATCAGACCAAAGGCCTAGCTAGTTCAGTATTCTCTTCCCACGGTGCATGCTGGGAAGTCCACCAGCGGGACATCAGCACCATAGCACCTTCCTGCTTGTGTTCCCCAGCAACTGGCATTCAGGAAAATACCGCCTCCAATACTGGAGGTAATATACAGCCATCATGACTAGTGGCCATCAATAGCCTTATCCTCCATGAAACTGTCTAACCCCCTTTTAAATCTGTCCAACTTGGTGGCCATCACTACATCCTGTGGTAGCAAATTCCATCGTTTAACTATGTGCTGTGTGAAGAAGTACAACCTTTTCTCTGTCCTGAATCTCCCACCATTTAGCTTCATGGGATGAGCCCATTGGGTTTGAGCATTATGAGAGAGGGAGAAGGTTTTATGACAGAGGAGCAGAGGTTCGCACATCCAACTGTCAGAAGTTTTTCTCCCTATCCTTTCTCCACATCGTGCCTAACTTTATATACCTCTATCATGACCCTCCCTAACTTGCCTTTTTCCTAAGCGAAAAAGCCCCAAATGTTGTAGCCTTTCCTCAGAGGGGAGTTGTGTCAGCCACTTGATGATTTCGGGTGCCCTTGTCCAACTCCACGATATCCTTTTTGAAGCATGGTGACCAGAACTATATCGTACACAGGAAGCGTTCCAAGCATGGTCTCACCCAAAAAATCAATATAAGGGCATTTTGATACTGGCAACCTTATTGCTGATCCCTCTGTGCTTAAGAGACGCTCTGGTTTAGATTATGCTCTTTAATTTATATGGGGTTGATGTTTGAATGGTCCTAATGGAATAGCCCAGGAGACATTGGTCTGGATGATATTCTGGTCACTGCAGACCTATAATTCGAGGGGCTGGTTTAGACATGCATATTCCATCACTCGAGGAGTGCATCATTAAGTGCGGGATCTAAATGCTACAGGCAGAAATTCACACACCCTGCTGCCAGCCAGGTGCAATCAACTATAGCGTGTACAATGTGTGAATGGGCCATCTAACACATACACCATCAGCATTCACCAGAGCACAGCTACGATACAAGGCCAGGGTGAGTTGGGAGACATTCGGAAAGCACGGAGCAAAAGAATCTCTAGAATTTAACGTGAGCAAAGACGGTGGGAGTTCCAGCTGCAATTGTTTTCCATTCAGGGAAACAGGAAGCTCACTCCCTCACTGAGTCCCCAGAGGAGGTGGAGTTCATGGCAAAAGGATGAATATAAATGGATTTCCGGAAAGGGAAAAAGCAAACAGGCCGGTGGGAGCTGCAGGGTATTTCACCAGGAAGCCCACCCCGCCAAGCAGAGCTGTAATGCTGCCAGATTTGAGCCTCATCTTGGATTGTCCCCTTCGTCATCGACAGGGGAAGACATGCTTAAAGGAGGATGGTTTGAGTCCAGCCTAGCAAGGGGCCAAGTAAAGCTCCTGGCAGAATCAGAAACCTCTATTCAGAGACTGGAGGCAGGGGGCTGTGAGGTAATAAAAGGAGTGCCCCGAACATGGGCAGAATGCATTTCTACCAAATCTGGGATCAAGCAGCAGGGCTTCCAGGGGTGTCGATCCTATTCCAGCCTGGTGGCTGAATTCCATTGCAGAGAAGCTTTCGGAGGCCACAGTCCAGTGGTGGGCGTGGTCGAAAGTCAATGGGTCCAGGCCGGCTAGCGCTCAAGGACTTCTGTTGCAGATGAATCTCTGTTTTCTCCCCCTACCCCTTCCAAACTAGGCTTGAAATTTTTCAGCAACCTCCGTCCCCCCTGAATCTGTGTGGATTTGGATGTGTTAGGTTGCTATTCATTTATGCAAATTGTTTAAAAATAGTTCATTACCTAATGTTAATGCCTGCCTGAAAATTAGACTTCCGTTATACAAAGCAAATGTGAGAACTGGAATAAATGGCAGGGACAAGGAGACAATGCATGCACCCAACAACCTTTCCTTCAGACAAGCCCAATTTGAACACTTTCTCTCTGGGCTGCCTTTTGGAACCACATAAAATTTGGGTTAATCTCTGCTCAGCTGTAAGAAAATTTAAGGGAGACTCCAGGGTGGAAATGCTGAATTACTACTTCTCATGAAGTTCCATTTGATCAGTTTGGGCATAAATACAGACAGTGGTTTCCTGTCCCACTACAGGTGCTAATTAACATAGCTGTTAATTAACATAAGAAATCTAGGATGACTGTGTTGTATCACCAATGACTGCTATTGTTAATTATCCCTGTGCTTATTTTGCATACACTGACGCTTTAACTGAATCATCACAAACTACTTTTTGCATTTCATTGCCATTTCACCCCACAATTCACTGTCCTCCCTCCCCCTCTCTGTCTTAATTCACAAAAGCTTATGTCATAAAATATTTGCTAATATTTAAGACTCTTTGTCTTTTTTGATGTGACATGTCTACCCCGCAGAAGTTATTAGATGCTCTTGGGTAAGCTGGGAGCCAGGTACTATAGAGCTCAAACCAGGAACCGATTCCCTATGACAGAATCTACAACTACAACTCCCAGAATCCCCCAGCCAGCCCAGCTGGCTGTAGTCCAACACATATGGAGGGTACCAGGTTGGGGAAGATTGCCCCTTCCTGCTGGTTGGAGGAGGGTTGAACTGGGCCAGCCAGAGTCTTGGGCTTGGCACTTCCAATTCCTACCCTGGGAGTAGGAAGGAGTGAAGAGAAACCACACTCATGTATGAAAGAGAAGTTAATCAGTAGCAGGAGAAAAACCCCGCCCTCTTGCAGTGCTGTCAAAACCAAAAGACAGATGTTAGGATCAGTGCCCAATCTCAGGAACCCACAAAAAGATGGCACAGTTAGTGGGTAGGTACCGAGCCACATTGGCGATTTCAAGAATTGGCAACTCTAACAGAACTATGTACACTGACAGTGGTTTTATCGAAAGTAACTAAAAAGCCAGGCATACAGCAGAAGAGAGGAAGACATGGGTAGAAACAGGGATGTGGCTAGGTACTGAAAAGATCTGAGGCCCAGGCCCATACGATACAAATCTGCGTGAAATGTGCATATGCTGATATATAACTACATATGCAAATTTAGAAATAATTACTAGGATTTGTTTCAATTTCACAGGAGGCAAAGCCAGCCCAATCATTTCTCATCCAAATAATCTCAAAATAAATTCTTCAGTGAATTTGTACCCTGGCCCAGATCATCCCAAACCAATGGAAAATGTTTTTTTTTCCCTAAGCTTTATTGCTATGCTGGGGAAGCTTTGGGGAAGGGGGGTGTCGTCGGAGCCTGTGTGGAGGGGAGAGTTAATCCTTCCCTCTCCAACTACAATCCCCCTTGTAAACTGCTTCCTGGAAGGTGAGAAAAAACCTTTGCCCATTGGCACCAATGGACATTCGGGTCTCTGTCAAATAGATCCAGGGCTTTGGGAAGACACGGGCTGGGGCCCCATGGGCCCAGCTCTAACAACTCCTCTGTTACCCACCTGCAGGTCAGAAATAGATCAGGATGAGTAATGAATATAGAGGAGGCTAGGACAGATACCTCCAGGTTGCCGTCTGCCTGTTCCTCGCTTCTTGGCAGATGCATTTGGGATCAGCCACATCATGCCAGATGTGAGAGAGAATGGCTCTCCTGGAGCAGGGGGCTCTCCCCAGACCAAAGGACACGTAAGGGGAGGGATCCCAGCAAGAAGCCAATCTTCAAAGCAGACATCACGCGAGAAGAGAAGGCTGGCGTTTACGCCGGTTCCAGAAACAGCAGGGGTAGCCACAGGACTTGGCAGCAGCACCGCCTTCTGCCATATTGAAACCAGCGTTGTGCATCACAGAGGCAGCCCAGACTCAGTGAGGCTCAGGACTTCAAGAGCAGCTCCCCATCCCACATGCAAAAGAGTCGGAAAGAGGAAAGGGACCAGCCGTCTCCCCACCCTGCTTCCTCCAGAGCTCGGGAGCAAAAGGAGATCATGTTGGCGGCGGCGGCGGCAAGAGAGTGGAGGCTGCAAGTGAAGACAGGCCAGGGGACTGTGCACCATACTGGGTCGAAGCAAGGGAGGCGAAAGGGATGCGGAGGAGGAGAAAAAGTAGAGGGGTGCAAATAGAGAAAGGATAAGCAGTGCCAAAAGCTACAGGGGCTTATTCCTCTCCCAGGCAGTGACAATCTTTCTAGATCAGCCTTCTCCAACCTGGTGATCTCCAGATGTGACGGACTGCAACTGGCTGGGAATGATGCGTGTTGCAGTCCAACACATCTGGAGGGCACCAGATTGGAGAAGGCTGATCAAGATGGTTCCAAGGCAAGTCTGCCCAGAGAGAGGTGCTGCAGTGTCGATCCAAGGCTGGAGACAGGGGGCATGTCCTCCTCAAGAGCCGAAAGCAGTTCAGAAGAGGGACCGTGGACCCAAGAGGTGCAAGTGCGTGCACTACGGGACAGCGTGATCTCTCTCCAGCCACTTTGAGCTGGGGGGTGGGGTGGGGAAGCATGACGATCTGATGTGGGCCTGAGACATGCAAAGGCCCGGCTCGTGCAGCATCACAGGGTGCTGTGGTTGCGTGGCTGAGCTATCGGCAGTCAAGCGGCACAGGGAGAGCTTTCGTCTGGCCTTCAACACAACAGTCTGTTTACACATCTGTCGCCCGCTGTCAAACGCTGAGAAATCAAGGAGTGAACGCATGCATGTGGGAACCAGCCCCCACTGCGTCAGGCGATACCTTTGACTGGGGCTGCGTGCATATGCTCGCAAAAGATTAAGGCAGCACTTGAATTAATGCCGAACATCAGAGACCAGAGGAGGGAGCAAATTCCTCACTTCAGACATCACCCCGGCCACTAACTAATGCAAATACATTTAGGTACATCTCAATTATATGTCAACCAGGCTTACTTCCTAATGCAAATATATTCAGCTGCTACAGTTAGATGGTGCCTTACATCTCAAAACAGTTAGTTGCCTAAGCGAAGTTGCTTAAGTGAACGGACTAAAAGAACTTGCATCAGTGCAGATTGTAACTCCAATCTCCCTCCATAGCAGATAATTTAATTTCTGCTGTGCCTGATAAAGAGTTCCATTCAGTTTGGTGGTTTCCACATTATTTCACTCCGTCTGTGTTTTGCGGATTGTCAGGTGGCTTTCGTTCCGTCATCCACCCACAGATGGATGCAGATATTTTTTTTCATCGTGCGGAAAAATACGGAAATACTTACGTAAATACTTACGTATTTACATAATTTACCCCAGTACATAACATTTAGTGTATTGTCCCCTATTCCATTCTACGTTTCTTCAGCAGTAACGTACATATTTTTCTACGGATTTATATGCGTTAATTTCGGGAAAGTAAAAAAATCATCCGAAAGCCCATGGACTCCACAGGGCCTGAGGGGGTCGCTCCACAGCAGATTCCACAGGTCAGATTCTTAGAAATTCGAACTCATTTTAATCCATCTTGAATTTCTCCAGCATCCCTAATTTCACCAACTGATACCAATGCAGCAGAAAAGAACCAGCTTTTACCCATGGATATATCAAACAGCCACCTTATAATGAAGCAGTCAAACTGTCCAGCCACCCCAGTAAGTTCAACTGGCAGCCGTGCTAATGGTTGTTGACCACAAAAGGCCTTCCCCAGCCTTGTAACCAGAGAGCCTTTCAAGTGGGGATGTCAGGGACTCAACCCTGAATTCCATGACTCTATATTGCCACTGAGTTCACGTAAACCCTCCCAAATGTATATGCTACAAAGAAAGGGAGCCATCAAAAAGACAGGAAGAGTGTTCCAACTCACTGCTGGTGGAGGTTCCAAGATGAACACAAAGAGAGATGGCAGAGCAGAAAAGGGATCAACAAAGAGTTTAATGGGTTTTAAATAAAGATGCCGCACCCTCACATTAAATGGCCATCTCAGGGAATGGATTTGGGGTGCAATTAAAGGCAGCCGCAAGAAACACAAACATATTTGACCCATGGGGGCAAGCTACTGGGAAGTTCTCATTCCTTTCAATGGGGCTTGCATAGGAGAATCTCCCAGTAGATTGTGTCCCATATTAATTAGCGGAGGGGGAGCACATTTTACTCCGGACACTCCAACATCATGGACCAGCCCTAGGCCAGAATGAAAAGGACGACTGAGTGGGGTAGGCAGGAAACTACCACAATCCAGTTAGTTCCTCTGGGTCTCATCCTCGGTGGGCAGAAAGTAAATCTCCAGATGTCTTGGACTTCAGCTCCGAGTATTCCTGACCATTGGCCATGCTGGAAGGGGGTTCTGGGGGCAGAAGTCCCAAACATCTGGAGATCTACCTTCTGGAGATCTACCCTCCTGCCTGCTTGATCCCAGACCAATCCACCAACTCCTGGAAGAGGAAACCAGGGGGGAAAGAACATATCCAGTCCTGACATCAATAACTTGTAAACCAGGGGTGGACAGAAGGTAAGTTTGGGATCTACTGGTAGATCTCTGGGCAATTTGCTGTAGATCGCAAGGGTTTCTGACTCCCAATTGTCTAATGATAGCAACAACTAAAAAAGCTCCCCACACCACCAAATTAGATTGCTAAAAAAGAATACGGGGGCGGGGGCAGGAGTGGATTTTTGTGTAAGAGGACTTGTGAGCTTAGTTCTGGTACCAATCACAAATTCCTGGGCTGAACATATGCTCAGAGACACCCTGTTCCTTAGTTCTTAGCATATGTCCAGCCATGTGGCTCCAGTTTGTGGCTCTCAGCATTCTAGTTAAAAAACAAAATAGATCCCACAAGCCTGAAGTCTGACCATCCCACCAGGAAGTCTGCCACCACCATGGAGGAGCTACGAACATTGGCTACATACATCCTTTGCTTGGAATTTCATTTATTTATGGTGCAATCAGTGGAGCCTGGTGATTCTGATGTCAGCGGAGTGGTGAATCCACTCCGGGTTTCAGTCAGAACTCTAATAGAGCTATCCAAGGTGCACACCCTGGATAACTCCTTTAGAATTCTGACTGAAACCCGGAGTGGATACTGGGTGCAGTCCTATGCATGTTTAGACTGAAAAAAATCCTACAACTCCCAGCATGCTGGGAGTTGTAGGACTTTTTTCTGTCTAAACATGCATAGGATTGAACCCTTACTGCATTTGTTAAACACCCCATAAAAATATGCTCTAGGCATTGTATAGTTCAGTTAGAATATATATAGAACATACATAACATAACAATAATACAACAAAATCAAAATAAACTGATAAAGTCTAGCACAGCTTTAAACCCAAATAAACCCAACACCACTCCAGCATGGTAAAATATAATATGGATACAAAAGCTAAAAGCCTCACCCCATAAGAATGAAAATAATCCATCTTAGATACCCCCCAAAATGATAAAATACTGAAAATGCCTGAGACAGCGGGAAAGCGTTAGCCTGGTGCTGAAAAAAATAACAGTGTGGATACCAGGCAAGGTTCTCTAGGGAGAACATTACTGAGTTGGGGGGGCCACCTGCAAAAAGGCATCCTCCAAGCCACAGAGTATGGGGGCACTTGAAGAAAGGCTTCTGCAGGGGACTATGAAAGAGGGGCAGGTACGTATAGGAGGAGACGTTTCATCCGCTCTCAAGGTGCCAAGCTATGTAGAGCTTTATAGGTAAAAAACAGCACTCTGAATAGAGCCCACAAATGCACTGGAAACCAGTGCAGGTGAGAAAGGACACGCAGACAAAACCAGTACTAGTTTACACAACGGCTAGAAGGCGGAGCTACAAACCAGGACGTCTAATCTGGTTCTAACCCCACCTCTGACACTAGGCAAGGGAAGCTACTATTAGGGAATAGTAGGGAAGCTATGTAGGGAAGCTATCTTAGGAAGCTAGGATACTTAGGGAAGCTACTATTCTCTCTTCCTCAGCCCTGCATCTGCAATACAGAGAGTATAATACTGGCCTGTCTTGCAGGGCTGTTGGAAGGGTTTTTGAGGGCACATATGAGAAGCACGTTGAACAGTCAGGAGTGGCACGACAGAAGCATTCTTTTTACTATCTAATCGGTCTCCCACCTGTCTGTAGTTCTCCCTGCTTATGCAGAATGATGCTGCTGAGAGACAATAGAACAAGTCCAGGGTGGGGGGGAATCTATCCCAGAGTGTGTGTTTTTAAGGCACAACTGAACAGGAGCATTAATCAATAACTTTACAAGTCCCGGAAAAGTCGGCCCCAGAATTTAAGGCATGATGGGGAGCCCCAACACTGATATCTCAGACTGCCCCCATCTATCATGCCAAGAAGCAGCCCTCTCGTGAGGCATGGCCACGGGACAGGTTGTCAGGCACCAGATCGGGAAAGATACGTGACTAGAGACCAAATGGACTGACTCAGCACAAGGTAGCTTCTTCTATCACAGATCAGGGCTGAGCAGGACAGAGGGAAACAAGCAGTGTCCTTCCAGTTGATTAACTGCAGCCTGACTCACTTGCTTTGAGCTATTTGCTGTGTGGGGAGCTTTCCTGCTGTACATCTGCTGTCACCTGGATTTGCACAACCACGGGGAGTTGATGAGGCCTCTCTCCGGCTAGGGGTACAGCTTGGTGGGCTTCTAGTCCCAGATCCAATCACAGCCCTCCCCAGCCAGTACTTTTTAAGAGCGGACTTGGCGCAGAGAGTGAAAACCAACGCTCGTGCGCACGTGCGTGTAAATTAGAACCTCTCCAAAAGCCACTTCAGTCATCTGGAGGCCATGCAGCCTCTCCACCCCAAACGGCAAAAGCCACAGAAGCAGAGATAAAAGGGCTTGCAGGAGATCAAGGCGAAAGAGCTGCGGCTCTCTGCCATTTGGCAACTCGCTCCCCCCTCCACAACCAAGCCCCAAATGTATCCCACTTTGGAGTTTTGCAGCTCCTCTGGTCCTGCCTAGAAAAGAGATTTGAACGAAAACAACACAGGGTCCCTCATTGGGGAAGAGTGCCAGAGAGGCGGAGGGCGCCAGGGCGCCCCCTGCCGGCAAGGAATACACAACCTTCTCGCCAGTGCCCAGATCCGTAGCAGGGAGCTCTTTGCACAGGGGCAAGCGGCAATATGGAGCAAAATGTGAATGTGGATCTGCTCGCTTCTGTGTGTCCAAGCAGACACACAGCCTCGTCAAGCTAAAGGGCGGTGGAAGGACATACTGTGGAGCCCTGCTCAGCATGCCTCCCCCCCTCGCATCTAATTTACTTTTTAGAGCAGAAGAACATTTGCCCAATTAAAGTCCCGCACCCTCCACGTTTTGCAAAGCACCCTGTAGATTTAGAACACTGCCTGAAAGCTCAGACATGTGGGTTTAGCTCTGGAGAAGTGTTGACACAGGGGACACAGAGGGAGAGGCTGTCCTTGGCTCCCGTCCCAGTGCCTCTGGACTACCAGGATCCCATGAAGATGGCCTACGCCAGCCCCCCCACACACACCTGGTACCTTCCAGATGTGAAGACTGGCTGGAGGATCCTGGGAGCTGTAGTCCAACACTTCTGGAGGGCACCAGGTTGGAGACAGGTGGCCTAAACTAATGTAATAATCTTGCAGGGAAAGCTGCCTAGGAGGAGGAGAAATGGGGGGAGAGGGTGGAATTAGGAAATCGAAAGGAGAAAGTAAGAAGAAACCAAGGACTCCAACACTGCTCCCCCGCCTCCTGCTATCCTATCTTGCATGTGCACAAGAAATCAAGCACTGATGCACCCATATTAATTCACAGGAAAGGATGACAACTCTGCAGGTCCACACTCAAAATCAATCATGGGTTTAGAAACCACCACTAGCATGGATTGAAAGGACGGGAAAATCCATTCCTTCTCCCCACCCCCCAATTCTGCCCACCCTGATTCGGAGCAAAAACAATGAACATAAGAACAGCCCTGCTGGGTCAGTCTAAGTTCCATCGGTCCAGCATTCTCTTTTGCAAGAGGAGACAAGACAGACGCATCTGGGAACTTGCAAGCAGGGCATGATGGCAAAGGCCTTTCGATGTTGCTTGCCCCCAGCCCGCTGGTATACTGCCTCTGAACACGGAGGCTCTGTATAGCTAGTGTGGCTAATTGCTGCCGACAGACCACTCCACAGATCTGTCTGGTCCTTTTCAGCAGTTCCCCAAGTTCGTGGCCATCACATCTTGTGGCAGAGAATTCCACCAGTCACTTGTGTCTCAGTGACTTCCTTGTGTCAGTCTCGACCCTACAGCCAATACATTTCAGTGACTTTGATGAAGGGGTAGGAAGGGATCCTCTACACTGCACAGGCTCAAAGCATATTTTAAGGGGTAGGTAATCCACATGAAGAGATTTCTAGTACACACCCCTAACACCGGCTCCTGCCTATGGGCTTCCTGTTGTGTGATCCTGTGTAAGGTTGCCAACATTTTGATTGCCCACTAATCCTGGGCCTCATTAAAAGCAGCTGTCAGCCACTGGCACACATGAGCAAGCGACCACATCTGTCCCCACACCCTGAGAAGCGTCACCTGCCATTTTTCGCAGATCAAGCTTTTATGAAAAGCACAAGGGCAGGCTAGCCAGGTTTCTTTCTGGTCATTTGGCAACCCTCCTTCTGTATGTCCTGGCATCTATGTCACTTGTGTGATCAGATGCCAGGACACCAGGGGAAGAAAAAAAAGAGGCCAGAGCCATTTGGCACATTTCTGACTGGAGAGTAATTTAAAATAAAAGCTCCATTGAGCGTCTAGTGCCTCTCTGCCTTTGTTCTGATGTAAACAAGCCCTGGGGATCTATTTGTGTTTTAGAATTACTTAAGAGAAAAAAGAGGGAGTAGAAAGAATAGAACATAAAAGGTGGGAGGGGGGACTACACTTGGAGGAGAAAAGAATCCCAGATGGTAGTATGTGCACGTGCACGCACACACACACACTGGGGGACCTTTATGTGTCATTCTGTTTTAAAACTAGGGAAGCCAACCCAGACAGGGTTAATCCCTTTGCTTGCCAGCTCAACCGCTTGCCAGGGAGTGCTTTCTTCAACCTGGTGCCCTGCAAATGTGTGCTGGCTGGGAATTATGGGCATCGTAGTCCAACACATCTGGAGGGCACCAGGTTGGGGAAAGCTGCACTTGTAGATTCAAACCTTTGTTGACAAGAGCCATAAGCAGAGCACATATTTCTGCTTTCTTCAAAAAGTCTGTGCAGTGAGGAGGGGAAAAGTAGATTTTTTTAAAAAAAAGATGGCGAAGGAGAGGAAAGGCTGAGCTGATGAGCTTTCACCAGCCAAATGTCTGCTAGAATCATTTTCAAGATTCTCTCACAGGCCTCTCGCTTCTGGTTGTTGGCCTGTTAAGCAGGGATCCAGAGCAGCTGGGTAAGGGGCAATCCACCCCCATCCACCTGTGCAAGGGAAAAGACAGGAAGCTGCAATCCTATGCACACTCACCTAGGAGCGAAGTCCCACTGAATCAAAGGGACTGGCTTCTGAGTAAACAGGAATGGGATCCGGCTGCAATCCTGCTGCACACTCCGCTTGGGTGTGCATGCCCCACTAAATTCAGTGAAACTGACTTCTGAGTAAACAGGCACAGGGTCGGGCTACAGGAGTTCCCGCTGCCAAGTGATGGAGAAAGCACCCCGGGCAAGAAAAGTGGGAGCAGTAATCTTGCAGCAGGCTAGAAAAGTCACTAGAAGAAACTTGATCCAGAGCAAAAACACAGACACACAAACACACCCCAGCCCGCACATGCAAAAAGGAGCAGGGGATTAAAAAGAAGCTGGGGGGAGAAGAAAAACTTTCCACAGCTGTTTCTCTCTGGCTTAAAAAGAAAGGCCTGGTAGAAGGAGTAAAGCTTTTAAAAAAACAACTTTGCTAGAAACGCTAAAAAAAAAAAATCCTACAGTGAGAAATTGAAGGGGGGGTGAAGAAAGGAGTGGAAAAGGCACTTGTTGGGAACGCACCCACTTGAGGGCTGTGATCCTTGGCAGGAAGTCGTGCTGAAATCAGCGGGGCTTACTCCCGAGTAAACATGGCACAAGATTCCGCCCACGTTTCAGCTAATACTCGTGGTTCTTTCCTTTTCGAAAGGAAAGACAAAAAGGACGGGGCGGACTTTGTTACAGCAGCAAATAAAAGGCGCCCCCCACCCCTTCCCCACACGCGTTGCAACACCCCAGCAATCTCCAAAGAGAACGGCCCTGGGCAAATACGATCCGCTGGATCCCAGGAGACAGAGACAGAGACAGTGAACGTGGTGGCGGTGATGTTGACACAATCCGAGACCCTTTCCAGAAGGGAACCCTTCTCCCCCCCCCCCCCGCCCAGCGAAATAATTGCAAATCAGAACTGCGTCTGTGCAACACTGGAGCGCTTTTAGGGAAATTAGAGATGGGGGGGAGATCTAAAAATGCATTAAACGCGGGGGGGCAATATCCGTGCGCGCGCGCCTTGCGCCCAGGCTGCTATAGGCGAAAATGGGGGTGCTATTATGTGGCGGGGGGGCCTCCCCAAGGAAACCCCCTCGAGATGGCAGGGCTGGGCGTGCCTAAGACGCCGCCTCCCCGCGGTTCTTTGCGCCCGGCGGCGGGGGTCGTTCCCCCCTTCCTCTCTCTTTCGCTTGCCGCGAGCGATCAGGAGCTGTGCGCGCAGCGGCGCCCCCGGCCCGCCCCGCGACCCTTCCCCCGCCTCGCCCCCCTCCCCTGCCCTGCGAGGTAAACATCGGGCCAGGCGGAGAGAGAAAGGGGCAGCGAGAGCCACACAATAGCGGCGGCGGCGGCGGCGGCTCCTCTTCCCTCCCCGACTCCCGCTTGCGGCGCCGCGACCGGGAAAGCCCCGCCGGGTCTGCTCCGGGTGCCCCCCCGCGCTTACCTCTCCCGGCAGCCCCCGTCCGCCTGCGGCGCTCCGCTCCCGGGCTCGCTCTTTCTCCCTTCCGCTCCACCAGCGAACGGACGCGGGGGATGGAGTTAGATCCAAAACAACAGGCTCCGGAGCGGCGTCTGGCGCGCTCCCCGCCCGCAAGCCGCGAACGACCAGGGAGAGCACGCGCCGCCGCCCCCTCGCAAAGAGGCAGGGCGGAAAAACTTCGGGCGACCCCGCGATCGCCGCCCCACAGCCCCGCGCAGACGGAGCTGCCGCTCCGCTCGCCCCCTTGGCTGCGCTCCGCGAACCCGGCGCTCGCCCTGCTCTGGCGCGGAGGCTCTGCCCGCCTCTCCCCGGCGCGCTGCGCTCCCCTCCCTCCTCCGCTCCCTCTTTCGTTCGCTCTCCTCCTTCCTTGACGTCAGGCCCCGGGGCGGGAGCCTGCTGGAGAGCCGGCGAAGGGGCGGCTTCGTGCGCCCGCGCTCCCCGCCCCCGAGAGGGACGGGGGCGACCCGGCTCCGCGCTGGCCCCGGCGCGCCCGGCCCGCCGAAGGCGCTGCCCTCGCGCTGTCTCAAGTGGCCGCCGGAAGGCTGCCCGGCGCGGCTCCCCGCTCCGCCGCGGCGGAAGCTGCGCTCTTCTCCATCCGATGCGTGTTGACTCGTGGAACGACAGGGAGGCGGAGGCAGGGCTGGGCATCACCCTGCCCGCGGCCTTGGCAGTTTATTTTGTATCATTTCGGTTGCGCGTATTCGGCTCGGTTCCGAACATTCCCTGACCCGCCCCTCGGTCACCGCGAAACAAACGCGCTGTTGCACTCCGCGTGGACGCGACACGAGGAGTCGCGCGCGCGCGCGCGTGTTAAGCGTTGCCCTCTGCTGGGCAGAGGCGGATCTTTCTGCGCCTTTCCTGGGTCCTGAACCCGCCACCGCTCAAGGAGTTTCCTTACCCATTTATTCATGCCTGGGCTCAATTCCGACCAGGGTTGAAACCCCGGAACTGTTTTCACTTACAAGATTAAAGCTATGCGAAAAAGCAAAGGCTATAAGAAAAAGTGTTGGCCATAAAATCCAAAATCCATCTTTATTAGGCCAATTCAGAGATTAGAACAAATGTGCAAGCTTTTGAGATCTCCAGATCTCTTCATCAGGCAGGTTCTCTCCCCCCACCCCGCTTTTTGTAACATCTTGCCTGATGAAGAGATCTGGAGATCTCGAAGGCTTGCACATTTTTGGTGAATTTTGAGTTGGCCTAATAAAGATTGATGCTGCTATCCTATATAGCCACCACCCAGCATAAAAAAGGTAAAGGTGTCCCCAACCAGTCGTGTCCAACTCTAGGGTGTGGTGCTCATCTCCATTTCTAAGCCAAAGAGCCAGCGCTGTCCAAAGACGCTTCCGTGGTCATGTGGCCGGCATGACCGAGGTGCACGGAACACTGTTACCTTTCCTGCCGAAGCGGCACCTATTTACTTGCAATTTCTTGCTTTCGAACTGCTAGGTTGGCAGGAGCTGGGACTGAAGGCAGGAGCTCACTCCGTCACGCGGCACTCGGGTCTCGAACTGCTGTCCTGCCGACCTTCCGGTCTGTAATTCAGCATAATGCACTTTAAATAATTCAAAACACTTCACATACATTACCGCTGTAATTCTTACAACTTTGTAAAGTGGGTGGGTATAAAGATCCGCAAACTGCAGATGAGGGAGAGCTTGACAGATTGTGGTTTGATCCGGGTCAGCATCCCAATGGGGTCCTGGCAGAGGTGAGATGTGAACCAAAGCTTCCTGACACACAGGACGAATGAGACCAGATATGGACAATTGTGGTTCTTGAAGTCGAAAGTGTTTTGCGAGGAGTTTCACGTCCCATGGTGCACATTGCTTTTGCCCCAGTGCTGTCTCTGGTGGAAAAGAGATATTAAGGTAATCCGCTGGTGCTTTCCTGTGGGGGTCCTTGCTATCAGACATGAGGTGGGCAGAGACCACGCAGGGGCATGTTTTTCACAGTGACGCCCCATCTGTGGAACTGCCTCCCCAGAGTGGCTTGGCTGCTCCAGTGGAGGCTGGTGGCTCCGATGTCAGCGGGGCTGTGTGTCTGCCCTGGGTTTCAGTTGGAACCAACCAGAACTCTAATGGAGCCATCTAAGGTGCTGAACCCTAACCCCCACATAAGTTCAGGACCTTAGATAGCTCCTTTTGAGTTCTAGCTGGTTCTGACTGAAACTGAGCATGAATGCACCGTCCCATCAAAATCAGAGCCACCAGCCTCCACTGGCATGTTCCCCTGTCCTTTAGGGGTGGAAAACCGGTGGTCTTCCAGATGTGGTGAGGCCATTGACTATACTTGCTGGGGCTGATGGGAACGGAATTCAAACGCATCTAGATCAGCCTTCCCCAACCAGGGGCCTTCCAGATGTGTTGGACGATAATTCCCATAATTCCATAATCCTGTAGTCCAACACATCTGGAGGGCCCCAGGTTGGGGAAGGCTGATCTAGAAGGCCTGCTTTAGGGGCCAGGCAAGCTTAAAAAAAAAAATCTACTACACCTTTTGGGTATTTTAGTTCTCATTCTTGTTTTAATCATCATGTTGTCTGTGTTTTTATGCTAATCATGTTTTTATCCCTTTATTGTAAACCACCCTGGGATGATTTTTGATGAAGGGCAGTATGTAAATCACCAAAATAGGTCAATAGATGCTGCTGCCAACCCCAAGAGTGTATTTTCCTACCCCAGAGCTTTCACCTCCCATGCAGTCCTGTTTTCTCAGCCTTCCTGTCATTTTTGCCACGGTGGCGGGGCTCTTGCGTAACAGACAGTGCTCACCTCGATACGTGGAATCAGTGGAGGCTGGTGGTGCTGATGGCAGTGGGGCTGTGAATCTGCTCTTGGTTTCTGTCAGAACTCTAAAGGAGCTCTCCAAAGTGCTGAACCCAACCCACCAGCTAGGTTCAGCACCTTGGATAGCTCCTTTAGAGTTCTGATTGGTTTTGGCTGAAACCCAGAGTGCATTCACAGCCCCACGGACATCAGAGCCACCAGCCCCAAATATTAGACGCTGCCTGGTTCTGGCTGAAACCCAGAGTGCATTCACAGCCCCACGTACATCAGAGCAACCAGCCCTGCACATTAGATGCTACCTTAGAGTCATACCATGTCAGATGACTTGTCCATCCAATGCAGTATTGTCTAGTCTGCGTGGCAGCAGTTGCCCAGGGTATCTCCCAGCCCTGGCACCTGGGCTTCTGTAAGCAGCAGACCCTAAAGACTGAACCAGGATCTCAGGCAGAGAGGGCTCTTCTCCATCACCTCCTACCTGACTGTGTAACCTGAGGAGAGACCAGGAGGGGCAGCTCATTTCTTTGTGCAAGTGGCCAATCTGGATTGGGCCCCCTGAACTTAAAGTAAGACAGGGAGAGAAAAAGAAAGGGGGAGATAATCCCCCTGCTTTGCACTAATGATCTTGAAGTTATGCCTCAGTGTCTCTTCCTTCTGATTTGACCAGAGGGCCAGGCATACCAGGCTCCCCTCCAACTCTCTGCTGTGACCAGAGGGCCAGGCCTACAAGACCCCTTCCAACCCTCTGATTTGACCAGAGGGCCACGCCTTCAAGACCCCCTCCAACCCTCTGATTTGACCAGAGGGCCAGGCCTACAAGTCCCCTTCCAACCCTCTGATTTGACCAAAGGGCCAGGCCTACAAGACCCCCTCCAACCCTCTGATTTGACCAGAGGGCCAGGCCTACAAGACCCCCTCCAACCCTCTGATTTGACCAGAGGGCCAGGCCTACAAGACCCCCTCCAACCCTCTGATTTGACCAGAGGGCCAGGCCTACAAGACCCCCTCCAACCCTCTGATTTGACCAGAGGGCCAGGCCTACAAGACCCCCTCCAACCCTCTGATTTGACCAGAGGGCCAGGCCTACAAGACCCCCTCCAACCCTCTGATTTGACCAGAGGGCCAGGCCTACAAGACCCCCTCCAACCCTCTGATTTGACCAGAGGGCCAGGCCTACAAGTTCTCCTCCAACTCTATGATTTAACCAGAGGGGCAGGCCTACAACGCCCCTTCCAGTTCTATGGTTAACCTGTCTCCCACTCCACTTTCATAAATGGCACCTAAAATTGGCCAGGAGAGGCACCTACCTCACTTTGGGCATATCTGCACTACAGCCCTATATTGGTGTCATAGTTGTTCCTTTTCCCCAAGGAAATCTGAGAATCGTAGTTCCGTGAAGGAGGGCTAGGGGTCTTGAATGCCATGGTCCCCAGCCATGACTTTTAAACTGATATAATAAAAGCCAAGATAAGTTTGGTGCGTAGACATGTCTGTTGCTTTATGGCAGGGACTATCTCCACTCCATCCCTGCAGATGTTTCCATTTTCCAGAGTGACTAGAATCCAAAGCAGGCAGCAATGACTGTAGACATGCCTTTTACCAGTTGCACGGTGGGCAGAAATTCAAGAATTTTCCTCTTGCTTCATCTTAGAATTGCCTTCTTTTTAAACAGAGGTTCTGTGCCATTAATAGCTAAGCCACAGGCAGAAAAACAACCAGCAAAGCCTTTGCACCACCGCATCTCTGGGCAGCACAAGCACCACCTGTTGAACATCTGCCTATCGTGTGGCACAGGAACCCTACCAGGAAGTAAAAAACAATGCCAGCCTTAATCTAGACTTGTTCTCCCATTCCTGGCCTTTATTCCTTGGGCTGCTGGGTGGCACAGAAGTCTACAGTCAGCACAGGGCAAGCCCTAGAGCAACAAGGAAAGCTTCCAGGTACTCCAGTTTCCCTTTGTCAGATTTGGCTTTCTTCTTCTCTAACTGCTGCTTTGTCTTCAGGAACTCTCCTTTGGACTCTCCTACATCACACAGTGGAGATGCTATGGTGGGAACTGGGGGCTTTCAGCCTACACTAGCCTGGCTTGCTGCAGCTGCTTTTGGAAAGGGAGAAAGCAGGATTCTCCACCGCAGACTGTTCGACGTTAGTCATTGAAGCAGTTGCAGGGGGCAAGGACATGATGAGAGAGAAATGGCAGCAGCTGGAAAAGCCAGCCACAAGGCACTGTCCATCTTCATGCGCTGACATCCGATTAAGAGCAGGCAGGCAGAAGTTTACGTCTACATCGCACCTTGCATCAGAGAAACCTGGGTGAGCGCTACATCAGTGTCACACTGAATTAGAGTCAGGAGAGCGAAATCCTGAAGAAGCAAGGGAAAGGAGGGACTGCATTATCATCCAGCGAAGGCAGGCACGCCACCAGCTCCTATAACAGCCTCCCCAAACCTGCTGCCTTCCAGACCCTGTCATATCCAGCCAGGCCACGCTGGCTGGAGAATTCTAGGAGCTGCGGTGCACCACATCTGGAGGGCATCAGCTTGGGGGACACTGCCCTATGGCCAAGGGGCAGGGCAGCTCCATAGGATGGCAAGGTTGAGTACTACCAGGGCCCACCACCACAAGGCCCATGTCACTTTGTTTGGAGCACTCGAGAAGGCCAAAGGCCTCACAAGAGGATCCGCACTTCTTCCGAATGGTGGAGCCCCGCTGGAGGTGGAGCCCTCCCCATGCCCCTGCTGCCAAATTTGGGACCAGCACTCTCTGCATGTCAGCAACTGGAGGCCTTGGGCCAAATACAGTCCCTTGAGCAGGTCCTATGTGGCCACCTAGTGGCTATCCCAACGGAAAAAGGAGGGGTATAGAGAAAGTGGTATTTATTACAGAATTTGACACCAAACACTTTAAGGAGTGGGAGGCAGGGTCTTGCTTCTCCATTCCTGACATTCTTCTGAAAGAGACCCTCCAAGAAATCTAGCTGTGCTGATCAGGGTGGCATTTGCCCTAACCCAGCCTTTCCCAACCCGATGCCTTCCAGATGTATCGGACTACAACTCCTATCAACCAGCATGGTCACCATGAACTTTGGGAATTATGAGCTTTGTAGTCCTGCACATCTGGAAGGCGCCAGGTTGGGGACGGTTGCTCTAACCACTAACCACAGCCTTAAGTCCTCCTAATGCACAGGAATGCTGGGGCTACTCCGTAACCCAGAACTTCCTACAATGAGAAGCATCAGTCAGTGCCCAAGTGACCTGCAAGTCGCATCCTTCTCTTGGTCCCAAGTATGTGCCTCTGGTTTCAGTTACCACTGGGAAGTTCTCCCACACAAGCCACACTGAGATGGGCAGGAGCTGTGAAAGAGCGCCATGCTGTTGCAGAAGGATCTGAGTTGGAAGGAGCGGCCAACTGGCCAGAAAATGAAACCCCCAGCCGATGCCTTTACCAGCATTTTGATGTGTACAGATCAGCAGCAGCGGGCAAAGCTTTCTGTGGCACAGAGAGAGCCATTACTGCTTGCTCAGGACTACACATCAAGCTGTTGCTAAAGGCACAGCTACAGAGACTGATTGAAAAGTCAGCGCAGACTGTGTAGGAGTGGGAGAAGGAGATGGCACTTAGGAACAGAAAGCATTTTGTGCAATGGAAAGCAATGCCGAATCGATGAATAATCAGCCAGATCTTGTATCTACAGGTAGCTTCTCTTCATGCAGGGCTGGGGAAACACTTTCAACTGGAGAGCCGAATTCCATCTCGGAGGAGCTCTTGGGGGCCATGTTCCCATAGTGAGCAGGGCCAAAGGCAAAGGGGGCAGGGCCCAGTCCCCTAAAAGACCAGCCTGTTTGAGCGTCAAGCTCTTCCTGACGGTCACTCAACCTTCGGAGAGGCATTTCAACCTTTCAGAATCAAGAAAACCTGTACAAAGGCCAGGAAACCATCAAATGCAGGGGGGTGGGATCTGGGGAACCCCGGAGGGCTGGATTGGGACTCCAGGCCTGGGGTTCTGCACCCCTACCTTCCGGAGCGGCAGCGTGAGGCCAGGTGAGCTGGTGGACATGGGGAGCCATGAAAGCACCATCTCCTTGAGAGCCAGTTCTGTTGGCCTTTGTGGAGCTCCTAGTTTTAAACATCAGAAGCTGCCTTCTGCCATTTCAGAGGAGTTGCCCATCTAGCCCAGTTCTGCCTGATCTGACTGGCAGGGGCTCTCCAGGGTCTGCTTTGTGGCTTCCTAGGCACCTTGGCCTAAGTCTCCCAGGTCCCATCTTTGTATCACAAACTCCATCTTGGTGTGTAAAAGCATCTGGCTCCTAAAGGCTGCCACAGATGCACCCGCCTCCTCTGTTGGCCTGAGACTCCAGACTCCAGAAGCATTCCTGGCCTTGAGCACAGCCCTTCAAGGGCTTTTATGGTGCCATCACCTGGCCTCATTCACTGAATTTTACAGGGGGTCCAGGTGTTGTAACCCTCCCATGTTTTCCCACCATTACTTCCATGTTTTTTTCTTTCCACAAAAAATTAGTTGAGTAAAAGATGGAATAGCTGCACAATGGCCTGGTTCGCATGTCATAAGAAACCATGGGTTAAACAACCCATAGTTAGTTGTGGCTGTGCTGGAGCAAGCAAGCTAGCGTGCTGGCCCCTGCGCATTCATTGCTTCCATTTGGGACACAACCCAGAATTGTTCCTGGGCTGTTGTCATGATGTGCGAACCTGGCACTCTGACTTGTTTGGGTTAAAACTCTGGGTTGTTTAACCCACAAGTTTGTTGTTGGGTTGTTTCCCAAACCAGATATAAAGCAGAAGGGCTGAGTGCACCACTCACCAGCAGAAGATGTGGATAGGGAGACATTTTTCTCCCTCTCTCATAACGCTAGAGCCAAAAGGGGGTCATCCCATGAAGCTGAACGGGGGGAGATTCAGGAGATATCAAAGGAAGGACTTCATCACACAGTACAGTGTTAAATGATGGAATTTGCTACCACAACATGTAGTGATGGCCACCAATTTGGATGGCTTTAAAAGGGGGTTAGATAAGTACCTGGAGAAGGCTGTCAATGGCTACTCGTCCTGTTGGCTATGTGCTTCCTCCAGGCTCAGAGGCAGGATGCCTACGTACACCAGGAGCAAGGGAGCAAGGGCGGGAGGGTGCTGTTGCACTCGTGTCCTGCTTGTGGGCTTCCCATGGGCAGCTGGTTGGCCACTGTGTGAACAGAATGTTGGACTAGATGGATGGTCTGATCCAGCAGGGCTCTTCTTATGAAGCAGCTCCCTCCCTCTGCACCCTGGCAATTCGTGGGTTAAGCAACTGTCGTTAGGTGTGAATGCCTTCCCATTGGCAATGCTAGGAGCTCTCTGGGCAGTATCCAATGATAGTCCTATGTAAGCTAGTCCCATTCACTTCAGAGGGTCTACTCTGTGTAGGAGTGCCATTGGATACTACCCTCTGTCTGGAAGCCTTCAGAATCAATTAGCACCAAACGATCTAAGTTGCATCCATGATCAACTGCACACAAGTCGTTGCTCTCTGTATGTCAGGGGAGTGTAACTTGCAGCTCTCCAGATATTTGGGCCTACAACTACCATCATCCTTCAACGTTGTCTACACTGGCTAGGGTTGATGGGAGTTGTAGTCCAAAAGATCTGGAGGGTCACAAGTTGCCTATCTCTGCTTTATGGCAGTATGGATTAAAGTTGTGCCTTAGTTCCTGGAAATTTGGAGCATCATTCTTCTGCAAAAGGCAGGACATTCTGCCACTCCCCTTGAACAGGATGTCAGCCTGGTCCCTGAGCAGAAATTACAGCCCAGTAAGATGTTCTCCTGTATAAGCCCCATGGAGATGCATGGATAGCTGCACCACCTTGATGGATTTTTAGCACATAAGGCTGTCTGTAATGTTGCTTTTTCATAAGAACCACATATGAAGACCCCTGGAGTCCCCTCCATCATGCAGCCCCCTTTCAAGGGCCCCAAGGAGCTTCTCCCACCCAGCACCCTCCAGATGTGTTGGACTGTATGTCCCAGCACCCCCCAGCCAGTGGAATGATGGGAGTTGAAGTCCAACATATCTGGAGGGCACCAGGTTGGGGAGAGCTGGCCAGAGTGCTGCATCAGCATTTCGGATGTCTCCGGTGCAGATGATCAGGGAGCTTTGCATGTATAAACAGAGGCTTCCTCTGTCGTCGTCTGGGTGCCTGGCAGTGTGTAATCTTGGCCTTGGCCATGGGGACTGTGGCTTGGAGTTGGCTGACGCAGATCTGGGCTATTGCAGCATCTGGAGAGTGTCTGGTTATGACAGCCCCTCTCTTTACAAAGACAGATCCTTATTCGTAGCCCCACCGTCATCACCATCCCAAGAAAATTAGGAGCAGGAGTTAAGTTCCTCGACTCAAGCATGTCCAACAGAGAGTGACACAAGATGAAGTTCTGAGGCTAACTGGCAAACTGCAAATGAACAAGTCACTGAGTCAGAGGGCATAGACCCAAGATTACTGCAAGACGTCAGATGCAAACTTGATTTGCTAACAGTGATATGCACTCTGTTGTGTCAGTAAGGATGGTAAAAACTCACACCGACCCGCTGCTCCCTAAATCCCCAAATTTGGTGAAAGGGGAACAAAACGTGTAATGAGATTCAGTGTAAAGAAGCATAAAGTGATGCATATGAATGGGGCAAAAAATCCTAACTTCACATAAACATAGGCAGGGTACGAATCAGAGGTCTTGAGGTTGTGATGGAGGAGAGCTCCGTGAAAATGTCATACTAGCAACAGTAAACCATGCTCTAATAACTTGCTGACTGGACTATTGCAATGCTCTTTACGTGGGGCTTCCCTTGAAGACAGCCCGGAAGCCGCAGCTGGTGCAGAATGCCTCTGCCCATGTGCTGTCAGGAGCAATGAGGTGTGAGCATATCATACCAGTTCTGAAATGTCTGCACTGGCTACAGCAATTCATCCAGGGTGCATGATGGACTCTCATTTTTAACCTGCATTACTGACTCCCATTTGGGATCTCTTTACTCCCAAGATGCAAAACCCATCCAGAATATGGAAAATAAACCTACCAGCACTTCCCGCCAGAAATTCGTAGGGCATTTCTCTTTTCAAGAGCTTTAGAACTTGCTTTTGAAGTAGGACATCCTGGCATCTGAGCACAGATGCCCACAGTTAATCACTGTGGAAGTGAGGTGGTAGGAGTGTGTGTGTGTGTGTGAGGTGGGCGGAGAAGGGAGTGAGGTGAGTAGTTGTGCTAGCAACAGAGATGGTAGCCTTTTCTGGCCTTGCTCCCGTGCCTTTACTGGCAGACTCCTGTGCAAAAATGTACCAGGTGAAGATTTTCCTATCACTATTGTCCCTACATCGAGCTGTGGTGCTGGAGAAGACTCTTGTGAGTCCCCTGGACTGCAAGGAGGTCAAATCAGTCCATCCTAAAGGAAATCAACCCTGACTGCTCATTGGAAGGATAGATACTGAAGCTGAAGCTCAAATATTTTGGCCACCTAATGCGAAGAGAAAACTCTCTGGAAAAGACCCTGATGCTGGGAAAGACTGAAGGCAAAAGGAGAAGGGGACGGCAGAGGATGAGATGGCTAGATAGCATCACCGATGCAGTGAATATGGACTTGAGCACGCTCCGGGAGAGAGCGCAGGACAGGAAGGCCTGGCGTGCTATGGTCCATGGGGTCACGAAGAGTTGGATATGACTGAACAACAACAACAATTGTCCCTACAGCAGGAAAAACTTCATTGCAACAAAGCTACTGTTAAGTAGCTGGTGAAGATCATCTTCTTTAAAGGAGCAAGGCCAATAAATAGTCAGCAACTCTATAAAGGTCAGTCAACCAGATCCATATTTGTTTGTTTGAGGGGGTTTTACCCTGCTCTTCAGCAAAAAAAAAAAAAAAAAGACTATCAGAGCAACTTACAAAGATCAATAATACTAACCATCCCTGCCCTGAGGCTTATGATCTAAGAGCCACAACACAAAAGGAAAAGGAATTGGGAGGGAGGAGGGGGAAAAGCAAGCTCAGACAGGAGTTCTTAAAATGACCAGGTGGGGTGGAGAACAGTTCAAGGAGAGGAGCAGCCAAAAGCTGTTGGTCTCTCAGCCACAGGGATGGTCTGGTGCTTCTTCTCGACCCTCCCTTTGCTGCAGCTTGGTGTCTGTTGAAGGAGGGAGGAGCCTGATAGAGGTGGGTTCTCAGCAGAGTTGATGGTGGCTTTAGGCAGATTGGTTCAGGTTCACTCCCTCTGCTGCAGGTTCTACACTAACTGATATGTCAGGTTAGCTTTGCGGACATGTCAATAGCAAGCAGAGTGGACAAATGAGCCTCCATTTGGGATGGGAGAGCCCAGGTTGGAAGATTAACCCCCCTCCCATACACACGCACACACCATCCACAGCTTTGTTATACCCCTTTCTGGGAGGGAAACAGCCAGCAGATGATCAACCCCACCCCACTCTGCTTCTCCAGCTCCTTGCTCCTTCCTTGTCCTCCAAAGGGAACTTAATTAATCAGGGCTACATCTGTTCCACCCCCACCCCCCATGAGCAATGCAAGTGTTCGGGATCGGGTCCCCCTTCCCATCCTGCCTACAGGGGCTGCTTCCCACCACGCAGATCACAAAACAGGAACTCATCCATCACAAGCGTAACACCTCATGGAAAACTTTGAGGCCTGCACACCCACAATTCTTCACAGCTTATCTCCATCCATCTGGTGCTGGGTGGAATGCAAATCATCTCCCACCAACACACAAAAATGTATGGTTGCCAACTTTTTAACAATCTCTGCTCCTGGGCCTTTAACTGTGGCCTGGCTAGCATACAGAAATTAAGGGTAGGAAGCTTTTCTCATCAGTGATCATCATGATGGAAGAAGAAGAAGAAGAAGAAGAAGAAGAAGAAGAAGAAGAAGAAGAAGAAGAAGAAGAATCTGGGCCTTGGTGAGCTCATTTTTAGTTTGCCAGCCAGCCACATCCTCCTCAGGAACACTCCATTTGTTCCCACACCCACTTGAGCCAGGCCCTGGGTCCATCCAGCGCAGTTTTGTTGACACTGACTGGCAGCAGCAGCTCTCCAGGGTTTCAAGCAGGATTTTTTCCAGTCCTACTTGGAGATGCCAGAGATCAAACCTGGGGCCTTCTACATGCAAAGAAGGGGTTCTACCACTGAGCTACAGCCCTTCCCTGCGGTATCAGGGTGCTGATACCTCCCTCTTGTGAATCGTTGGTGCTGTTTTGGCTACATAAAGATTGCCTGAACATCAGAAATTGAGTGAATGCTTTAAAAGTCATATTGCAGTTTATGTTTCTAAAAATCTAGGCAGTGTATATTGATAAAAATAAATAACCAACAAGTGACTAGGTTAAAAATAAACTCCAAAACTAACTTTGATTGTTTCTATAATGTTATTGTGTGACTCCCTGAGAGTTTTTATTGAAAGGTAGCATAGACATTGTCTAAGTAAATACAGCCATAAATATGCAAAAACTGTAAAATAGTGTTGTTCTTTTTCTTTTAATGCCAAATAAAAGCTAAAGAAGCAGCAGCAACACATTTGCTAAACATTAAAAGCTTGGGCAAATAAAAAGAAAAGCCCAGGGACCCCAGGGAGAGCCTTGCAGAGCTGGCTTGTTCTGGGGTGCTGGGTGGTTTGTAAACCACCCCAGCCACTCACCCACTCAGAGTTTGGGTGTCATTACAACCGGTGCCGGCGAGGGTAATTATGCTAATTAGGCAGCTCACACACAAGCAGGGAGGGAAACTAAGGGTGCAATCCTATGCATGTTTAGACTGAAAAAAGGTCCTGCAACTCCCAGCATGCCCCAGCCAGCATAGGATTGCACCCTAAACCATGGTGGCTTATTTTCCCTTTGTGATCGTGTGAGCCAGCTCAGTACATTGTTTCTATGACTGAAGGTTGACCCCCAGCAACAACTCTTACTAGGGTGGCCACTTATATATGCATTACCCAAAAAGAAGACACCAATTTGCATAACATTTGCACATGCTAATGTAGATGTATAAATGCAAATTAAGAAAGAATTGCTATCATTTCAACAGTAATACAACATATCTCACCATAGTGGGGAAAAAGGTGGCCAGGTGAGCTGTGTGCCTGCTGCTCCATCTCCTGTCCAGGTGCTAAGTGGGGAAGGGTAACCTCTAGGCCCCTGCTCTCCTTTCCCTTCTTGGGGTTCCTTGGCTTTAGATGAGGCTTGAACCGGGCAGCCCACCAACCACGGAGCACCTTCAAATAGAGGACCGTCCTCTGTAAAGGAGGACACCTGGCCACCCTGTGCCTCTTGGCATCTTTCTGCACCAAGAGTGAAACAGCCTTTGTAGCTGGAGTCCGTCATGGCTCAGCCCTCCCAGGGTGAGCCAGACAGAACCAGGGCTCGCTGTTTCCAGAGAGGGGTAGCCATGTGAAGACCCTGTCTCGGGTGGCCAGCCACCTAACCTCTGATGACTGAGGCACCCTCAGAAGGCCCTCTGATGATGGCAGGTTCATGTAAGAGCAGGAGGTCCTTCAGACACCCAGCTCCCGAGTCATATAATAGCAACTTACTAGTTAGCATTTGTAATATGGACTTGAGCACGCTCCGGGAGAGAGCGCAGGACAGGAAGGCCTGGCGTGCTGTGGTCCATGGGGTCACGACGAGTCAGACACGACTGAACGACTGAACAACAACAAAGTTAGCATTTGTACAGCACCATTCTAGTATTCAGTGTGCTTTTCACACATGATCACAGTAATCCTTACAACAGCCCTGCAAGTTAGGCCAGTATTATTATCCCCATTTTACAGAGGGGGGCAGGGCAAGGCTGAGAAACAGCCTGGCTGCTCCTATACTTTAACAGCAACGATTAGCAGGGAAGGTTTTCAAGCATGTTCGCATTATCACCCCGTAAGGTCTGCGGATCAAACCGTTGTTAAAGCCACAAGAGTAGAGGTAGGTAAAAAACTTGGCAACTCTACCAGCTGAGGATTTTCTTGGCTCACACCTTGTGCTCTTTGAAAAACGGATTTTCTCTGCATGTCAAGCTGCTGTTAAACACACAGAAGCAGGGATGAAGGATGGGGATGTGGGAATGGGTAATCCGAAAGAAAGGTGGAAAAACGTTCACCTTTCTTCTTGCAGAAATAACCACTGCTCTACTTAGAGGTCCTGGCCCACCTCTGTTCACCTGCTGGCACCGGCGGTGCGCTCAATATGGATTGCAGCGCAGGCATAAGTCGAAAACATGCTTCCCTTCTCTCTCCACAAGGCATGGGCTGGATGCCCGGGGCCACGCGGGTGAGCCACACATCACTGCTCCTTTTCCGAAAGTCATTTGCGAGCCCCTCTGGAGCCCCACTGGCCATCTTTGCTTGGCAGGAGCTGCTGACCCCAGCTTGGCTGGGGCTATAATCAGCTTCGTCTAGGAGTGGCGCAAACCTGCAATTGGAGGGCGCCCTGAGGTGGGTCACACCTGAGCCCAAACAAGGGCAAAACGTTCATTATGAGCAGGGTGAATCACTCCTGACAATGGTGTGTGGCGTGATCCTAGCTGTTTACTCTGAATTTCGTCCCACCAAGTCCATTCAGACTTACTCCTAAACAAGGCTGGAACGACATGTTACGCTGGTGTACATGGGGTTCAACTTCTCAAACCCATATTTGCTGCATTATCTGAAGGGGGGTGGGAATCTGCAGTGGAAAACAGCAGGGGGTGCTTCCGCTGCCAACCACCTTTCCCCTGCAAACCCTCCCCCAGGCAGCTTTTCTCCCAGCTGGTTCTGTTTCTGGCCTTGGTTGTGGAGGCTGAGGACTGGAGAACTGAGAAGAGGTGGCATGCCAGGCCAGGATTAAGCATCATCCTTATATTCACTGTATTTTTAGACTGCTTTTCTGCTTTCTCCTTCCACATTTTCCTTGCAAACACCCACCCTGCTGTGTTGTTTGTTGTGCCTTGACTACAGAATGTAGAATGAAAGTTGCCCACTTGTTCATTAACAGGGTTCTATGTAGCTCTCTGGCAGAGCTCTTAACACAGGCCTGCTGCAAGGTTTCTCCTAGGCAGTGGAGGCTGGTGGCTCCAATGTCAATGGGGAAGTGGATCTACTCCAGGTTTCAATCAGGACTCAGGTGCAACTTGGAGAGCTCCCTTAGAGTTTTGACTGGTTCTCACTGAAACCTGGAGCAGATTTACTACCCCACCAACGTCGGAGCCACCAGCCTCCACTGCTCCTTGGCCAATAGAAGAAAAGAGGCTGCTTCTTTATGCCAAAGGACTATATTTGAATATAACGGACTCCCACTCAGCATTCCTGTTGTCTGACAAAGTTGATAAGACCATGTGCGCTCATGGGACATACAGCCTAAACACACATAGGATTTTAAAGTGGAACTTTACAGCTATGATTCTGGGCCCAATGGGAACATGTATGCCTAGCGATACCACAAGTTTACGTTGGCTTTATCCTAGCTTAACTGTCATGGTTTCTCCAAAGAAACCTGGGAATTCTTGTTTTGCTGTGGGCATTGAGCATCTTCTGTTAAGAGAACAATCCTTAGCTCTCTTCCCAGGACTACAGTTCCCAGGTTCTCCATGGAAGAGGTGGCTGCTGTGAAGCCAGTTTCAGTCTGCAGTGTAGACATGCCCTGTGTCTGGAGAAAAAGGGGGAAGAGAAGGAGAAGGGGGGGGAAATGGTACAACATTATTTGTATAGGTCTGCTTCTTTCTTCCTTCCTTTTTTTGCAAAGCACAGGTGGCCAGGGCTGATGGGAGCTATAGTACTCAATAGGTACCAAGTTGGGCAAGGCTACCTTAAGGAGATCCAGCACCATAATGTTCGGTTGCAGGTGGCAAATTTTGGATGCAGCTAACAGCAGCAGAGTGTGAGACAAACAGTTCTGAGTCATAGGGCACAATCCCATGGGAAGTTCTCCTGCTCAAGCCCCCTTGGAAAAAAACAGGAGATGCGCAAGAGCGTTGCCATACTCACTTAAGTGGATCTTGTGTGGGAGAACTTCCCAGTGGGTCATGCCCCATGTTCATTAGTGGGAGGGGTCAGTTCCATTTGGATTTTTTGCCTAAGATACCAAAGCATCTTGGCTGTGTGGCAAAGCACTTGTGTGTGTTGACATCTGCATGGATCCACCCACTTCACAGCCTCTGCATTGCCAGTTGGTCTGTGTGAATCATACTACAGAGTACGCTGAAGTATATCTTTTTATGGCTCATCCTAGGCCAGTTTTTTCCAGATGTCTGAAAGCTGGGGCATACTAGTTTTTCCGAATTAAAAGTTGGGGGCACACTTCACTCTTACACTGGAAAAGGTTTACTTCTAGAATCATAGAACAGTAGAGTTGGAAGGGGCCTACAAGACCATCGAGTCCAACCCCCTGCTCAGGGCAGGAATCCAAGTCAGCGCATCCCTGACAGGTGGCTGTCCAGCCTTGTCTTGAATGTCTCCAGTGTGTGAGAGCCCCCCACCGCCCTAGGGAATTGGTTCCATTGTCGTATTGCTGTAACAGTCAGGAATTTTTTCCTGATGTTCAGCCGGAAGCTGGCTTCCTGTCCCTTGAGCCCATTATTCCGTGTTCTGCACTCTGGGATGATCGAAATGAGATCCTGGCCTTCCTCTCTGTGACAACCTTTCAAGTCCTTGAAGAGTGCTATCATATCTCCCCTCAGTCTTCTCTTCTCAAGGCTAAATATGCCCAGTTCTTTCAGTCTCTCTTCATAGGGTGTTGTTTCCAGTCCCCTGATCATCTTCGTTGCCCTCCTCTGAACCCTCTCATTTGTCTGCCTCCTTCTTAAAGTGTGGTGCCCAGAACTGGACATAGTACTCCAGATGAGGCTTAACCAGTGCTGAGCAGAGGGGAACTAGTACTTCAATGCATAAGAGTAAGAACAGCTTTCCCATCCCTTGTGTGTCTGCATGAGTCGCTGATCTGGGAGTGACTCCTGATTAGAATTAGGCAAGCTCAGAGCAGCAACTCTTGCAGAGATGTAATGGGCAGCTCATTCGGCTTCTTCTAGGCAGTGGGGATGATTGAATGAACCAATGGCACCTAGGGCAGAGATGTGCAGAGTTTCCTATCCCCAGTGGAGGCTATTTGAAAAAAGGCTAGGCCAGAACAATGAATCATGCAGAGGTCAGTGGGCCCCCTCTTCCCTAAGTTGGCATTTTATGCCCACAAGAACTGTATTTAAAAAAAAAAAAAAAAGAATTTATTCCCCATGGTACACAACATGAGGCAGTTTGGCCATGACAGACCTATTTGGAGACATCATTTCACCTCCGCTAAGTGATGCATGCAAGAACCTCAAACTGTAAATGTTTGGAAAGGGTGAGAAGGGTGTGTGTGGTTCTCCCCCCATGAAGGATGTCTGTGCAAGGGACAGCATTTGTGTGGCACAAAACGTCACAAACTGCAGCTGTCCCTAGAGAGGGCTGAAGCCCCACCCGTAGCGTGAGGCAGAGCACAGCTGGAGCAACAGATGGCCCCTGGCAATCATTTGGTGGCAAGCCACAGAGCGGGGTTTGTTTGCACAGAAGAGATAGCTGAGAAGAACAGAGTAGGAACAAGCTGGCTTTGAAAATCCAGGTTTATTTGTGGACAGGAATAAAAAGGGTCTGTGCTAACATATGGCTCAAGCTCCGCTGTTTCTCTGTGTCATGGAATCCCTCTGTGTAAATATCCACTGAGAAAGATCCTGCCCACTTTCCATCTGTAGCTTTTCCTTCCTTTTCCTTCTCTTGATTCAGTGCCTAAAGTTAGCTGTCAGCCAGCATTCTTCTTGGGCTTTTGCAGATGGGCTGCCGGACTTCAATAGTGGAGATGCGGAGTCAAACCCCTGCTTAGTCATGAAGCTCACATGAAACTGACCCTGGGTCCAGTCATCACCTCTTGGCCTAGCCTACTCCACAGGGTTGTTGTGAGGATTAAATCGGCTTTTATGCCACCCTTGGCTCCTTGAAGGAAGGGTGGGATAAACAAAAAGACAAAAAGCAACTGATTGGGGTTGTGAGCATCCAACCCTAAAATAAGAAAGTAGACAAGGATTTCTTGGCATCTTCACTGATATGGTACATAAAGATCATACCTCTTATTCTAGAGCAGGCTGGTAACTAATCCAGAAAAAATATCACCACAGTATAACAGTAATTTAATGTAGTTTGGAATATCATGTGGTGCACCCCCACACACACACAAATATGTACCCGAAGTGAAAGAAATAATTATAATTTGTAGAGCCCTTCAATCACCCAAATTGTACAGAAGCGTTTTGTGTGGTAACTAATCTGTGTTAAATGACCTGGAGTTACTGAAGTTGTAGCTCTGAGCTGATGGAGGGACATATTTAGACCCATTTCAGTCTGGTTTCAGGCCTAGCTATTGTACTGAAACACCCTTGCAACCTCTGGTACCCAAAACAGCCTTGGCTGATGATGGATACCAGGAGAGAAGCAGCGGGAGATCTACCCTGTTGACCCTTCTCAATATTTCAGGGGCTTTCGATACCATTGACCACAGTATCCTTCTGGAGAGGCTCAGCAAATTGGGGGGGGCACCATGTTATGGTGATTCTGATCCTATTTCCAAGGTCGCTACAAGGGGACTGCGCTGGGAGACTACTGCTCAGCCCCTTAGCACTGACGATGTGGGGTCCCATAGGGTTCTGTTCGATCTATATGAAACTGCTGGGAGTTGTCATCCAGAGTTTGGGGGCATGATGGAATCCATATGCAGTTGACACCCCCTCTCCCTCCATTCCACGGACCAGGGTCTGGAAGCAGGGCTGGATGAGGGCCAACACACTGAAGCTGAATCCTTAAAAGATCATGGGGGTTCTGTGGGTTGGTAGTTCTGAGGCCCAGGAGTTAGGGAGGCAGCTTTCTCTGAATGGGATAGCACTCCCACTGAAGGAGCAGGTGTGTAGCTTGATTCCAAGCTCCCGCTAGATGCCCAAATGACTTCCTTGCCGAGGGACACCCATGCCCAGTTTCAGCTGGTCTGCCAACTACAGTGGATCAGGATAGCCGGGCCTCAGTGACTCATGCTCTACTAGTCACATCCCAGATAGACTACTGCAATGCAGTCAGTGTGGGACCCTTGAAGATGGTCTAGAAGCCCCAGCTGGTGCAGAATGCTCCTTCCCAGCTGTTGATGGGAGCAGCAAGAAGGGACCATATCACCCCAACCCTGAAAGCACTGCACTAGCTGCCAGTGAGCTACTGAGCCCAATTCAAGGCCTTGCTTTTGGCATATAATAGCCGTAAATGACTTGGGACCCCGGTACTTGAAGGAACTCCTTTGCCCTTACCAGCTGAGCCATGCTCCACAATTAGCAGGGGATGCCTTGCTCACCGTCTCACCAATAGCAGAAGCTAGGAAGGAGGCGGCACAAGATGGGGCATTCACTGTGGTGGGACCCCATTTATCGAACTCCCTCCCAGGGCGAGTCCAGTTATTCTGCAAAGGCTGAAGACATTTTTTCTTTGTTCAGGCATTTGGACTCTGATGTAAAGCTGTTTAGGTGTGATCCTAGCTAGAGTCACTGCTGCTGTGTACTGTAATCATAGTAATTATGTACAGTGGTTTTAAGGATGCTTATACGTGTATTACTGGATGGTTGTTTGTGTTGTTTGCTGCTCTGTGTCCCAGAACTGGAAGAAGAGAGACACAAACATATCAAATGAATGTGGCAACAGAGACGATGATGATAGGGAGCATTTATAGAGTACTTTTTGAGTGCTGAAAGTGCTTCCCATCCTTTAAAGGGGGCCAGGGTTCTCTCTCCCGCTCCATCGTCAGTCTGGGTTTCAGTCAGAATACTAAAGGAGCTGTCCAGCACCTTGGAGAGCTCCTTTAGAGTTCTGACAGAAACCTGGAGCGGATTCACTGCCCCCACTGACATTGGAACCACCAGCCTCCACTGTCAACCACCCTCACATTGCAGGGAGGTGGCCAAGACAGTGGTGCCTTCAGGGTAGGACTTTGGGGCAAAGGGCCAGGGCGCTACTCAGCAGAAAATGCCGCTTGCCCCATTTTGAGTAAGGGAAGTAATACACCTGGCTATCTGAAGAGTGTCTCTGTAAGACCATTAAGTCCAGGGCCTAAAATTAGCAAACCGCACCTCTGGGTTGAGGAAGGGAGAATGGTGCCCCAGGCACAATTTTTAAAAAACGTTTCTCCTCCATGTATATGAACAAGTAAACAGGAGTTTGAGGTGCTTTCCTAAGTGAAGAAGTGCTACTAATTTGCAGAGATACCCTCTGGCAACTAACGGCTTGTGCCTCTTTGTGGCAAACAGACACAACTATTGTTAACGGCACATTCCCTGCAAAAGCAAAGTACCCCTTTTTTTTACAGAGAGAAGTCCCTACTTCTCCATTTATTCTTTGCAATAATACACAAATGAAAATGGGTCTCTTGTTCTTACATGTGTGACTATTAGCCCCACCCTGGATTTTCCCAGTTCCGTTGAAAACAGGCTGTGATGCAGCTGCCAGGTTTTGCCCTCCCCCCCCTGCCTTCCTCTAGTGTGCCGATCTCTATCCAGCTGCTGGGGTGCCAACAAGCTGTCCCCTGACACAGGCTGTGTGCAAGAAAGGCGGCAGCCACCAAGGACTGGGCAGAAGCTGGGGCTGACCTGCCTGGTAACTTGGCTACGGCTTTCTTCATCCCTTTGGCTGGCCCATAATTGTTTGGAGGCTGGGAAATCCAAATGGCACACCTCGCTTTGCCCCCATGCAATTACTTTAAGTATTTAAATAGTAAAGTATTTAAATAATAAATCCCACTGCCTGGTTCATTTTGCCGCATGGTAGGGCTGGCCCTGGGTACGGGGAGGGATTTGTTGGAACATGTGATGGTGAGAGACAGCCCCGGCACTGCGTCCCGTCCTGCAACCTTTCTCAATATCTCCCATGATCCTTGATGATCCTGGAGGAGGATTTTGATCTGGAACTGGATACTTAGGTTTCAGTTGGACAGCCAGGACAACAATGTATCTGGTCAGCTTGCCCCAACTTGGTGCCCTCCTGAAGTTGTGGACTACGACTCCCATCAGCCCCAGCCAGTATGGCCAATGGGCATGATGGGAGGTGCAGTCCAATATATTTGCAGGGCACCAGGCTGAGGAAGGCTGTAACAGGTGCTTGGACAAGACAGGTACCAAGCAGCTTGGAAAGCCCCGGCTAGCCTGAAACCCTGGCGTGCCCCTCCCCAGGGGGATGAAGATAGAGCAGCTTAGTGGCTAATCCCAGCGGCTGCCCCGGCCAGTCCCAGTAGTGGTGCCACCACACGCAGCCCTAGATCCACTGGGGAGAGCCGGCTTTCATGGTTGCAGAGAAATGCTTCTATGATCTTCCTGTCACTACCTTCTCCTGACTCACCCCCTTCTTATTTTTTCTCAACTATTGGGAAACCTGATGCAGAATAAACTAAGCAGAATAACCTTCCTCCCCCCTCCCAAGTACAGAAGAAACTGAAGTACGCTTGAACTTGGCTCATCCTCTTAGACCGGGGGTGGGGGAGCCTCAGGTCCGGGGGCCACATTCAGCCCTCCGGGGTTCTCCAGATGGCCACGCCGTCTGTCCAAGATCCTTGCACCTTCCACTCTCACGCATTTGCAGTTCTCAGCGATTCCTTGGCTGGGGATGATTGTAAAATTGCGTTGTGTTTATAGTGTAGCTACACCCACCAAAGCAAGGACCACAAGTGCTTCTGCACATCCCCTTCTTACTGAGCTTTCTCCCTGTGAAGGTTTGAGGTCTACAGAGGCAAAGGGGGAAAACGGTGGGCTTAGAGGCCTGGAGTTTTTTGTTGGGAGAGGATATCCCTGAGAGGAGTGGTTTCATTTCCCCAGTTAAGTTTCAGTTTAATTTCTCCACTTAAGTTTCATTTCTTCAGGTTTGAAACAGTACTTTCAGTTTTGAGGGAGAAGGGTATAAAAAGAGAGCAAGAGAGCTAGTAAGAGCAGAGTCAGGGAGACCAGAGGCTGAAGAGGGAGCAGGAAGAAACAGCCTGGAGAAGTCTAAGTACAGCGAGGGTAAAGGAACTTGCATTTTGCAACTTTTGTTTTCTTGTAATGCCTTTTGTATCACTCAGTTCTATTATGTAAATCCCTTTAGTTGTGATTTGCTTGCTTTAGATTTACTAGTAAACTGTTGTGGATAAACCCCAGGTGTCTGGAGTCTGTCACCCCACATCTACAGCCTAAACCTCACATTACTGGGAAGGGAAGTTTAAAAGAAGGAAGGTGGGACTCTTAAGGAGGCAAGAGATCCTTACGGAGTTGCCCAGGGGATCCAGATCATAAGGGGAACCCTGACACTCCCTCACTACAGTGGGGTCCTAGGGGGCAGGGAGGGACCTGTATTTTGTGGTTGTGGTTGCTTACATTACTCTCTAAAATGCCAGTATGGTGTAATTGTGGTTAGAGTGCCAGACTAGGGCTGGGGAGGCTGGGTTCTAATCTCCACTCAGCCCCAAAGCTCACTCAGTCCCCTTGGGACAGACAGTCACTATCCATGAAGAGGTCTAGCCTACCTCATAGGCTGCTGTCAGGATAAAACAGAAGGTAAACTGTATTCTGCCTTTAGCTCATTGGAGAAAAAGTAGGATATAAGTGTAGTACAGTTGTCCTGGCGCCCTCAAGATGTTCTGGACTACAACTCCCAGCATTCCTGACCATTGGCTCTCCAAGGACTCAGCCCTCCCAACTGAGATCCTTTTATATGCAAAGATGCCAAGATTTGAACCTGGAACCTTCTGCATGCAAAGGTCCTTTTCAGATCCAAACATGCTTAGGAACGGGTGGGGAACCTTTTTTAGCCCAAGGGCTGAATTGGCTCCAGACAAGCACATTGGGGGACCCAGGCCAACTATGGGTGGGGCCACGGTATAAAGTGGGAGGGGCAGCCCCACTGCTGGCACGTGACCCTGTCCTGCTTGCCCAGACCTCATTCACACGTGGTGGCCGTCACCCGCCTTGCCTCTCCCGACTGCGAGGGGCAGGCGAAGTTCACTGAGCCAGCACCTCCAGGAGCAACTCCCCAAGGCAGTGGCTCCATAGGGATCCGGCTTTGCTCTCCTGTCGTCTTTCCCAGCTTCCCAGAGCAGGGAGCCGCAGGTTCAAGGAGCGCTCCTCAAGGCTGTGGCTCAGCCAGGAGCTGCTCTCCCGCCCCCTCCATTCTTGGGGGGGGGCAGCCTCTGGAAGCCTTCGTGGGCCAGATGGGGAGGCCCAGTGGGCCAAATTTGGTCCGAAGACCAGAGGTTCTCCATCCATGCATCAGGAGATGCACTTCTTACTTTTGTAAAATCTGTATATGGTGGTAGCGCTGCTCTTGAGCCCTCCTTAGACGAGGCTGCAACCTGATGCCATGCGGTCCTGACCCACCAATTGAAAGCCAATGTGCCTGACTATTGAGCTGTTGCCCCTCCCAAAATAGGATGGTGACCAGAAACCTCTGGCTGTCAGCTCTGGCTGAAGGCACACAAAAGCACAAAGCTGCAAGATGAAGCCCATTCCCACATCGAGCAGCGTAGCCAAGAGGAGGAGGCAGACGGAAGCGGTCCCTCATCCTGGCAGAAAGCATCTGGGCTGCCAGATTACAGCACCTGAACAGGAACCACGGCTCTTTCACTGCTCCGTGCAAACTGCCACCTGCACAACTGATTTCTGGCGTGATAAATGGATAGTGAAACAACCCTTCTCCTAATGGGGATCCCCAATGGGCTCCTCCGGATTTCCTGCAGCTGCCCCCTAACCCTGGCAAAAACTGCCCTGGGCCAGATGAGTTTTCTGACAGTCCGGTGAACTATCTGGCTCATTAAATTCTGCTACTGCTATCATTAGCTGCCCCTGTGTGGATTCTCTTCGTGCACACATGCGGACACCGCTCGGTCAGCATGATTGTGTGGAGCTGTGTGGCATGCATTGAGGGGGGGCAGCATCTGTGGAACTGGAATGTAGAAGTCAGGATTGGAGTATTGACCAGCAGCGGGGGGGGGAGCTGTGAAATCTTTCAGAGCAGTGACCATCAGGAAGAGTTGGAGGGGCTGCATAGCAGGAATGAGGAGGTGGGGGTGGGGAATCCGGATTAAAGACTGGATTAAAACCCCCAGAAGACAAAGGAGTCCACGAATGAAACTGATTTGCAAATCAACACACCAGCTGCCTCCTTGCTCCTCTGCCACAGAGGAGATCACGCAAATACAGTCAGGACTGACGACTTTTCTTACCAGCTCCTGTGCCTTTCTAACAGCAATCTCACAGGCAGAAATTAAGCAGGCAGAGCTTTCTCCAGGGCTGTCTCTACACCAGGGAAAGGTTCACCTACAGCAGCCTTTCCCAACCTGGCACCTTCCAGATATGTGGAGCTACAACTCCCATTATCCCCATCATTGTCTTAAACAAATTAAAGGACCCTTCTCAGCCTTCCCTATAACTTGAGGAACTCACCAATGACTTTACTAAACAAAAGAAACTGTAAATATACTGGCAATAGGCTCCTGGTTGTTTAGACTTTGGAAGGGGAGACTATTTTCATTTACTGCAGGGGGCAGAAAAGGAAACTCCCCCCCCCCTTATCACAGGTGTCCCTCCTCAGGCAGGAGGTGGCCAGCTCTGTGGATAGCTTGAAAGCAAGGGGAAGGACCTAGATTCCCCACTCTTGATTACAGCTTCCTCCCTGCTGGAGGGGCTTTGTGTTACCTGAATCTTGCTAGTGAGGCCTCTTGAAGAGCACAGGTAAACAACAGGGAACCCGCCCTCATGAATCCTGCTTGTGGGCTTTCCAGAAGCATCTGGCCAGCTGCTGCAGGAAATGGACTGCTAGACTAGATGGATCTTTAGTCCGATCCAACAGGGCAAGTTGTGCATTCTTATTTATCTCTGATAGCGAAATGGAGCCTCCATGTTCACAGGCAGCATACCTTTGAACACCAGAAGCTGGGGACAAGAAACAGGGGATGCACACATGCATAGCCTCTTCAACAGTTTGCAGGGGGAAATGAGGGACAGTCTTGTAATACTCCAGTTCTCTGATCAAGGAAGACTCCCTGAGCCCAAATCCTTGTGTTATCAAAGCCTCTACTCCACCCATGTTATGCTGCGTTTGTTTATTCCACCATCGTCTTGTCTTCCACAGTTTAGAATCCCAGGGGGGTATTTGTTCTTTGGGTTAAACATAGGCTAGAAAAATCTCACTGACCTACAATCAGCAGTTCAAAATATACCCAACACATCTGGAGGGTGACGGGTGGGGGAAGGCTGGTCGTGGGACTGATCTAGCAAGACCCACCTGAGCTGTTCATTCAGTCCTGCTCTCATTGGCTTTGAGCCTCTGATTCTGAAGGACACTTTGATGGTCATCTGCAAGAAGGAGGCACAACACCAGAGCCCAGCAGGCACAAGCCTTGCAGGGCTGGCAAGGAAAGTGTGGCAGCAGCCACTGTCGGCTGCAGGTTTTCGAGGACCCTGGTCAACTCTCCTGCAGTGGAACCCCCCTCGGTGAGGCCACCTCTGCACCACTATTGCTCCTCCTCCTCCTCTTTCCCATCACTCTGGCCTCTGGCTTGCTTGACAGGCAGAGAGCCAGGGAGCAAGCATCTCCTCTGGGACACACTAAAACAGTACCTGCCCATAGGGAACATATGGATGCCCATAGGGGAACATAGGCTTTACCTGCCCAAAGGGAGATCCTGAAAGCCCATAGGGGAACATAAGCCTTACCTGCCCCTAGGGAGATCCTGGGCAGTAATTAGAGCTAATTCGGTGGCTGGCACAGCTTGGTTGCCACAGCGTATCTGCGCTGCTGCTGCTTCTCACTCACTCGCACGCCCACCTGCCTAGGTTTGGGAGCAGGCTGGGCGCTCAGGTACCAGACCCAAAGCGAGGGGCCCAGATTGGCAAAATAAGAGCCCTGTGAGCAGCAGGCTGGCCAGGGCCCTTTGGTTTGCTTTGAGGAAACGTGCCAAAAATCCAGCGGGGGACTGCTAGAAGGGCTGGACGCTCCTGCCAGAATGCATTTGTGAGGGAGCCTCAAAGTTGGAGGAACAAAGTGTGGGAATCCAGGCAGCAGCAGCATTAGCCAAGTGAGGCGGAACAGCTAAATAGTACAACATCCCTCTCAGATGCAGTCTACCTCTGAATACCAGGTGCTGCTGGGGGCAAACCACAGGGGAGGGCTACTGCTGCTGTCAGGACTGGTGTCAAAGGTAGGCATGATTGGGCACCTGCCGAGGGCCCTCACCCCAGCAGGGGCCCAGTGACCAGAGCCCCCTGGAGTTGTTCCACCTCTTCACGATTGCAGCCTGCTTGTTCACCTGCCTCTTGCTCTGGCCCAGACAGCGGTGGTGGTGAGCAGAGCCCTGCTGGAAGTTTGGCACGTTTGCATAAAGCAAGCAAAAGTATCCCAGCCAGCCTGCTGGTCGCAGGGCTCTTATCTCTCTGCCCTGGGGTGCCCACTTTGGTCTGGTGCCTGAGCACGCGGTCCGCCCCCAAACCTAGCTGGGTGGGCAGGAGAGAAGCAGCAGCGGTGCAGAGATGCTGTGGCAGCCAAGCTGCGCCAGCCATCAAATTAGTCGTAACTGCAGCCCGCTCTTTGTGATCGCCTGAAACAAAAGGCAGAACAGCAGCAGCAAATCCCCTAATGAGATCGGCGTGATGGCATGGTTGCATGGCCCAGCCAGGCAGTGAGCAGAGTTGGTGAGTGGGCATTGCTCCAGCCTGCCTTCCCTCTTTACTGGGCTGGCTTGCCCGGCCCGGCCCGGCCCGGCCCGGCCCAGCCCAGCAGTTTCCATCCCCTGTGTTAGGGCCATTTTCGCTGGCCTCCCAAAAGAAGCGGGGCTGGTTTTCAGCTGTGGCTTTAACAGCTTGATCTGCAGTGACTCGCAGGTGATGGCCCTCTTGACACTGAGGCCACAAAAAGCATCGTCACCTGCTCATTTTTGGGTATCAAACTGCTTCTAAGGGCACAAAGGTAGGCCTTGGTTTTGTGCTGTTCTTACTTTTCTGGTCAGTTGGCAACCTTGAAGGGAAGGGAATAGGTAGAGGGAGGCACCACAGGTCTAGTACTGCAGTCTTCCCCCACCTGGTGCCCTGCAGATGTGTTGGACTGCAATTCCCATCTTTCCCAACCAGCATACAGGGCACCCAGATGTGGAAGGCAGATGTAGTGTTTCAGGTGAAACAGCTCTGTCTGCAGTTCTATGCATATTTATTCAGGACTGAGCTAGCTGGAACTCGGGAGACCTGCTTTCTGGGGAAATGTGCACGGCTTCAAAGTAGCCTGGTCTCAGCTGGGGGTGGGTGGTAGGCAAGGCAGCCTTAGAGTGGGAGGCAAGGCAGAGTCCAGATTGTTGTGGGGTTCTTTGCAGATGTTTTAAGTCAGTGGTGCAGAACCTCAGACCTGGGGGCCAAATCCATTAGAACATAAGAGCCATGTCAGATCAGACCAGGGGTCCAGCATTCTGTTTACACATTAGCCAACCAGCTGCCCATGGGAGACCCACAAGCAGGGCATGAGCCCAACAGCACCCTCCCACCTATGTTTCCAGCAACTGGTGCACATAGGCTCACTGCCTCTGGTACTGGACGTAGCACATAGCCATCAGAACTAGTAGCTATTGATAGCCTTCTCCTCCAGGAATGTGTCTAAGCCCTTTTTAAAGCCATCCAAATTGGTGGCCATCACTACATCTTGAGATAGCAAATTCCATAGTTTGACTATGTGCTGTGTGAAGGACTTCCTTTTATCTGTCCTCAGTCTCCCACCAGTCAGCTTCATGGGATGACCCCCTTTTGGTTCTAGTATTTTGAGGGAGAAAAATGTCTCCCTCTCCGCCTTCTGCACACTATGCATACTTTTGTACACTCTATCATGTCTCCCCTGACCCTCCTTTTCTCCAAGCTTTCTTCCATCCCAGCTGTTGTACCCTTCCCTCACAGGGGAGATGCTCCAGCCCCTTGATTCCACCTCATGTCCCAATTCAACCCACTGGGATTCCCTAGGTGCCCATGCCCCTTGCCCGTAGTCCCACCCCATTTCCCCTCCCCCAATCATTTGGTGGTTTCCCGGCTTTTGTGCAGTCCCCCCGCCCTTCTAAAAGTTTGAAACGCCTCTCCTTAAGGCTTTGTGACAAGCAGTAAGAGCTTTAAGCTAAAATATGCTGGAGTGTTATGTATTTGGGGGCCACACCCCCTTTGCCTTCAGCCCCACCCACCCTAGAATGCAGCCCCTGACAGCTTCTCTGAAATGGAATTCTGCCCCCACGCCCAGCTGAAAGGGGTTCAACACTCCTTTTAAAAAATTTTAGCTGAACGTGATTGGCTTTCCTTGCTGCCCATTTGTTGTGGTTTATATTCATTGTCTATGAGATTTTTTATGTTTTCATGATTATTATTGTATTCTATGCACTGTAAGCTACCTGTTACCTTGAAAGGTGCCCCCAAATACAGGAATAAATAGCTAAATGTTGCGACTGGGGAGAACATATATCTCCATGCTAGCATGCACGCAGGACGCCCCAGGTTCAATCCCTGGCAGATTCAGGTAGGGCTGGGAAACAGCGCAGCCTGGACCCCTGGATGGCTGCTGCCAGTCAGTGTAGAATGCAATGAGCTGGATGGACCACTGGTTGACTTCAGATAATGATGAGGCACCATCCGCCATGAGTGGAGTATTTCCCACACCTCCTGTTCATTTCAACCAGCGGAGGCTGGTGGCTCCGATGTCAGTGGGGCTGCGAATCCACTCCGGGTTTCAGTCAGAACTCTTTAGAGTGGATTCGCCACCCCACTGACATTGGAGCCACCAGCCTCCACTGATTTCAACAGTCCTCACTCAGGTGATCTTCCCAGTGAATCTCCCATGTTAATGAGTGACTAGGAGGGGAGGGCTGCTCTTTGGATTTTCCATCTCTCAGGCCCCTTAATGTTTTAGGCCAGTGGAGTATCTTGAGTGGAAACTCGTGTGAAGGAAGCCAAGCATGTATCTGTCAGTCTGAGTTTGTAGAAGTGTCCGCCTAGCCAAATCATAGTGGCATTTGGGGTAGTAGTATGTGCTGGCTGCTAGCTGAAATGAATATAAGGTCACAGCAGGTTATCTCACAGCCTTTTTCCCGCTAAATTTTGAGTTGGCTTTCTCCAGCAGCTTCTTGTTGCTCAGCCAAGACACTCTTCAAAGCTATCGGGCAAGAAGAGGATGATCTGGTGAAAAGACGGGCCTTGCCTGAGGTCCCACCAGCTTGTTTCAGATAACAACCCGTAACCTCCTCCAGCCAGAAGCTGGGTAGGCTGATCATGCTTGGCCATTGGTCTATGCCAGGGGTGTTGAATCTCTTTTAGGGGGTTCTTTGACCAAAGATGGCCAAAGATGAGCGTGAGTTCAAAGAAGATGTACCAGGGAGAAATACATCAATCAAGATAACATGCCCAGATGGCAGACTTTGGGCCACGTTTTAGGACATTTAAAAGTAACCTGTTTGTGGTAGTGCCAGATATGTTCCCCAAACATGTGAGATTGTGGGAGATAGATGAGGCACCTTACTTCTGATTGGTGAGCAAGTGGTCTAACCACACGCACCCCATTTTGATTGGAGGATGGTTGCCTCATTATTCATTGGGGCCCCCACCTTTGACCAGAGCAAGTGTATAAAAGCAGAGGTAGTGAGAGCCCATTTCTGCTGCTGTTCTTGCTGCTGCTGCTATTTCACTTTGCTCGTTCTGCCTTGCCACCAGACCCAAGGATTTGGGTAACTATGGACCTCCTTAGAATCTTAGACTGTGGAACTTAGAATATTTTCTGAAGTTAGGACTTAGAGTATTTTCTGAAAGTAGAACTTAAAATTATTTCTGAATTTGGGTCTTAGAGTTATTTCTGAGCTTGAGACTTGGGAATTATTTCTGATGATGAGATTTGGGATTATTTCCACGTTTTGGGTTTTTCCTTTCACTCTAACTTCTACCTCCATTTTTCACATGCCTAGAAGAACTTAGTAATGCTTTAGCACAGCTTTTATATATTAAAGGAAGGTATAGGAGGAAGTAATGGGAGGGTTAACAGTTATATTTTAGTTTCGTTTAGTTTTAGTTTTAAAGCACCGCAAGTAGTAAACTGGAGAAAGTTGGAAGGAGGAGTCATAACAATGTTAGAAGCTCAAGCCATTATCCTATTAGCCAAATTCATAATACCAGCTTTGGCAATGGCAATTCTTTTAATTAATCTTCTATTTTTGTTGCATTCTCTTTCCCTGTAATTACAGAGAAAGTTTCTAATGCTCATATAACCACCATGCCACTTCCTTTATATTTTGTATCTTTCTGAAATAAAGCCTTAAATAGATTCAGTTTACCATTTTGTCTGTAGTGATGTTTGTCTGTTGGGATTAGCTTGGATACCCCCCCCCCCCCGGTGCTTCGGACCCATTTGGTGCAGGTTCCGAGGTTAAACAGGCCCAACTTTACATTAGTTAGAGGGCTGAATATCATTTTGAAGAACTTCTACAGGAGCAAATTCCAGGGGGTGGATGGGAGTGAAGGCAAGAGGGATGGGGCCAAAAATACTGGTGTATTTTACTTTAAAGCTCTCACAGCCTGTAATGACACCTTAGGAAAGGCATTTCAGCCTTTCAGAATGGGGAAAAATGATTGGTGGTTGGGGGAAAGGGGGTGTAGGCAGGTTGGGACCCCAGGAAGGCTGGATTGGACCTCAGACCTGACGTTCTGCACCCCTGGCCTTAGAACGTCTTCATAATGCCTTATAAGGCCTTATAATATCAGGCTATTGGTCCAACTCACTACCAGTTTCCAAGTGTTCCAGCTCTGCTGAGATCCTTTCAATTGGAGATGTCCGAGGCTGAACCTGGGATTTTCTGCAGGCAAAACATGGGCTCTTTCTTACCACTGACCTCCCAGCAGTAGGGCTGGGGGAGAAAGTAGTTCCGTTCCCTTTTGAATGTGAATGTACCTAATTTTGTGCTTTTGAACCAATATGTGAACCAAAACTCAGTTATCCTTTAAAATGTGCACTTCTCCAAATCTTGCAGGGGAATTCTCCCATCAAAAATGTGTATAAAAATACGTATGTTAGGGGGAAGTACACACAAAAATGCATACATTAAGTGAGAAGAATGTTCCAAAATTCATATTAGGAAAATTGCTTGCAAAAAAAGTGTCTATTGGGCAAAACTGTGTAAAAATGCAGGCATTAGGGGAATTGTGATAAAAAATGCACACGAATGTTAGTGCAATTAAAAAATAAATAAATCTCAACGTATGGGATGAACCAAAGCAAGTTGGCAAAATGAGTAACCAAGAGAAACTGAAAAGGACAGGTTTGTTCAGCCCTACCCCTGAGTGAATGAATATCTTGGGGTTCCATAGCTGGGCCTCTCTAGACCCACCAACTCTGTGAGGTTGCAGCCTCTGATTTCTTCAGATGCTTTTCTTGATTTCTCTGTGCAGCCAACAAGAATCCAGCCTGTTTTAAAGAGGCCTTTCTGCACTCTCGATCTGGGCTGTCTCCATGTAGTAGAGCACTTACTGTTACAACCTCAGGGAACAGCCAGGAAGAGAGAACTAAAATCCATTAAAAATGACATTTATTTTGGCCTCCTCTGTGCAGGGAGGGGTGGATATTCCTTCCCTGAGTGTTTGCTTTGAAAGCAAGCTTCTTAAAGGCACAAGGTTGTCTAAATAAATAGCAAACATTGTTGTCTTAGCCCTTGCAAGAACTTTGCTCCTTTAAAAAACAAAAGGCTAGAAACCCAAAGTTAAAATGATTTTGCTTATGAGGAAAGAGGATGGAAGAAAAGGGTGGGGGACTACAACTTAACAGTCCTGCCCCTCCCCCCCCCCTACTGAATTGCTTTGCTGGACTCCATTTGCTGGGCTCCTTGCTGTTGTTCCCTCTGGCAAACTCTTGGGTTCCTGGGATGTGTCCCATCAGATGTTTTCACTCTAGCCCTAAGAGGGAGGAAAGGCATAAGTACAAGTAGGAGCAGATCTCATAGGAGACAAGAGACTCTTGTGAGTGGGTGGCAGGCAGTTGGGTACGGAACAAAAGCCTCTTGCGGCCACAGGTGGATCTTGGCCTGTGTCACCCACCCTCCATCTTTAACCATGCCCACTCAGCAATGCCACTCCCAGGCATGGCTGTAGCCCTTCTTTGAATAGACACGAAGCCATATTTAATTAGAGCAAAGTCACGGATTAAAAATGTGGTTGTTCAGGCAGGCATTTGGGGTGGGTTAGGGTAATTTTAGAAATATGTTTTTAATGTAGAATTTTATTGTTTAAAACTGTTTTAATTATTGTACATCGCCCAGAGTGGCTGGTTGACCAGCCAGATGGGCGATTAATAAATTTAATAAATAAAAATAAAGTCTCCCTGAGCATGCACCAAGTGGTTTCCCCTCACTGGGGAGCAGCCTGCCTTCCCACACACTTTGAATTAAGGGGCAGAGCTTCCTTCCGGGGCAGATAGCAAAGCTAGCACACAGACGGAGTCCTGGCAGGCCCCTTTTAAACATACGGCACAGGGTGGGACGCTGACTGCATCGCTGACGGGGGCAGGCACTGGGGAAACTGCAGAGCTCAGAGGCTGGGATGCAGAGGTGCTGTGAGCATCAGCGGATGATCTTGGCTGCTTTATATAGGTGTCCGAGTTCCTTGCAGTGGGGCAAGCTGCTCAGAAGAACAGCTCTTCCCGATTTGTGTGTGAGATGCTTTTAGGGGCTGTTGTCTGTGCTAGGTTCATGGCATGCTTCCAGAGCAGGGGGCGGGAACCTCAGGGCCAGGGGCTAAGTCCAGCCCTCCTGGAGTCTTAATCTGGCCTAACGGGGCTCCCCAGATGGCCACACCCCCTTCACCCCTGGCCACTGATCGTTTGGGGGCTTTGGAGCTTTTGTGCATGCCACCCCCACCCCCCGTTTCTAAAATGTTGAAATACCTCTCCTAAGGCTTAGTCTCTGGCTGTGAGAGCTTTAAGCTGCAATATCCTGGTTGCTGTTGCTTTTTGGGGTACTGGTGGCCCTGCCTCCTTTGCCTTCAGCTCTGCCCACCACTGGAATGTGGCCACCAAGAGCTTCTGTGAAGTGGAATTCAGGATAAAAGAGGTTCCCCAGCCCTGTTCCAGACAGAGGGCTTCTAGGTGATTGGTTGATGGTTTGGTTGATTGCTCAGAGTTGTTTTTAGAATTATGTTACCTTTGTGTACACTGTCTTTTTGTGTGTTTTTATATTTTAAATTTTGCATATTGTATTTTTAATGTTTTAACCTTTGTAAACTGCCCAGAGAGCCTCGGCTATGGGGCAGTACAGAAATGATGATGATGATGATGATAATAATCCCAATCAAATCCACCTCCAACTGAATGTGAGGAGTAATCCACCACAAAGTTCTCCTGCACAGGACTCATTAAAATGAATCAGAACTGTGAAAGAACACTGTTCAAATTCAGATTTTAAGCACCCTTTTTGCTTATGAACCCCTGTAAAGTGCTATTTACATTGATGGCACTGTATTAAAATGATATATTTTTCCCATTTCCCACATGGTGTGGCTGTTCACCCTTGCTGAAAGCTGTGGAAGTGTCCAATGTGCCAGCCCCAACCTTCGCAACATCTCCCAAGTCGCTGCTACATCCAACTCTTTCTAGCCCTGGCTGATCGGATTAAAAGAGCAGAGCCACCAGATCAGGAAGCGAGAAGAACTCATTAAACCCCGGTTATTCATTAACTAGGCACTAATAGCTCTGAGCCCCTTGATTTGAGCCATACTAATAGACATCATTTCCTCTCTCCAGCCCACCCCCCCTGCACCTTTCTAGGCCTTCCTCTGACTTCAGGCCACCCTTGCAGGAATAGATCCAGTCAGCATAAGCTTCTGGGGTGAGTCAGTTCTTGAGTAATGGCGGTAGAGAGTAATGCACGTCGTGCTTCTGTTTTCCATCATGTTTGCATAAAAGGAAGTTAGCATCAGCCTGGCCTGTAAATCAAACTGTGTGTGTGTGGGGGAGAGTAATAGACATCCCCCTGTAGCTGTCTGGATGGAGCAGTGGGTTACAGAAGACTGCACTGGGGTATGTCCTGGGCTCGTCCTGGGATTTTGATGGAACTCTCTGGCTGGTAAGCCTGTTCAGAAGTTCCCTTTTTTGGCAAAGGAGCATAACCCTTTTCTGAAAAATCTTGGCCCAAAGCTAGTTTGTTAACATTTCCCTGCCCTACAGTCAGTACATTTTTGGATGCACTGGGGTTCTGTGCGTGTTCAGGTGTGCATCTGATCTGACCCCTGCAGTGAATGCATGAAAAGGTATCAGGCTCTTCCTGGATCTCCGCCCGCCTGGCTCTTTTTGTTTACTATGCTGCAGCAGAGAGCAGGCAGGTGGCAAGAGCAGGGCTACCTCAGTCATTTCCCCTGGCCTCATGGCTGGCTGGCCTTTGTTACTGCATCTCCCCACTAAGGCCCACTTCTCCGACTGACTCCCTAGCAGGCCTGACACCACGTTTAGGGAATATTTGGGGAACAGATAATTCCCTCCTCCTGCCACGTTTCAGACCACATCCGATTATTTCCTAGGAGCACCTGTACTGCTGGTAACTCACTGGTTCTACGCGTTGGGACACGATTGCTAGAATCAACAAAATGGGCCAGTGTACCAGGTGTGCCAAAGGCACAACCCCCTTTGCTTTTTTAATCATTAAAAAGTATGATTATCTGACCTGTGTTAATGGTGCCACAGTTATTGTGAATTTTTTAAAAGGAGTCCAAATAACTGCTTTGACAATAAACCAGTGATTTGGAATAGAATATATCTAACAGCAAGCTGCCTTTTACAACAGGGCCGTGCCCAATCCCACCATTTCAATCTCTTTGTCCCCTTTACTGAAATCTGAAACATTGCCCTGGACATCTCGGCAAGTCGCAGGGAGACGGCGTGTTCCTAGCCAGGTCTGCAGCTCCCAGGTAACACCCTTGGGGGACTATGCAGATGGTGCTGCCACAGCCTGGCCCTGCAGTCACTGGAAGCAGTGGGAAAGATGGGATTTTCTTGCCCTTCCCAGCACACACAAGCCCCAGATGTTTCTTTTAGTTCTATTTCCTGGCCAATTTCCAGAGCTGTCCAGGAGCAGCACAGGAACACTTAGGGCGACGGTGTGGCTACCCCTTGCCTTGGAGGACAAGGGAAGCCTTCTTGACCTACCCACAGCAAAGGCCCTGATTCAGCCTAGCCCTGGCAGGCTTGATCCATTTCTCCCTTGTCTTGCCTGCTGCTAGCTGTGGGCTTCCTGCCACAAGCAGGGCCGGGTGTGTAATGTATGATTAGCCACAGACAGCTGGAAACAGAGCCGCAGCTGCCAAGGCCTCGCTCCTTCTAGGGCTGGCTCAAAATACTGTGCTGCCTGAGGCAGAATATTCAAATGGCACCTCACACTTGCACACCCACCCTCTCATGTGTTCTACTGAACAGATGTTCAGGGAGAGCGGGGCTGCTCCTGTCCTTGGTTGCTGCCCCCACCCCCGGATGCACATTCGGTGGAAGATTTCAGAGATGTGCGTACATACAAACTGTATGTGCCCAGGCTCCATCTGGGCAATGGGGAACCTTTGCACAGATGGAGCCTGCGGAGATGCAGTTTGTGTGCACGTGGGTTCTTCCCCACCTTCCTTCCGTGAATGCACACACAGGGCTGTGATCTTGCTCTTCCCCACACACGTGTTTACTTGAACGTGTGAAAGGGGCTTGCCCCCCCCCCCCCGCCACCCTCGTCTTCCACCAATGAATTAGAGGCCAAGTGTTCTAAGCATTATTTGGAACTTTTGAAGAAATCAACTGCCCTTCATAAAGAGAAGATTCTCGAAATGTGTTGGGAACTCTAAGCATTGGCGCAGCTGTCTTTTTGGCTTTGCTTGCTCACACACTCCCATGGTTGCATCTCAGGGGCTCTCCTCACCTGGAAGATACCTGCAGGGCTGTTACCTGGAGCCAGCCCCGAGGCAGCAGCTCCTGCCATTTGATATACGTTTGGGCAGCCAAGTCCTTGAGCTGGGTCCGGTACATGAGGCAGGGGTCCTCTCGGACGCTTGCGCTGATGTGCTGCTGCAGCTGGATGCAGAGCTGGTGGAGGTGGCCCTGTGGGGAGGGGAGCAGCATGGAGTCAAGGGAATGGAAAGGCAGAAAGAAAGATGTGAGGGTGTCACTAGGTGAAGTACATTGAGTGGAGGGCTGCATCAAAGTAAATGAAATCCTGCACCCGGGGAAAGCTGAATTCTGCAACCTGCACCAGTCCTGCAAATGTACATCTGTTTGCTTCTTTTGCAGAATTCAGTCTTCTTTCTCAGAACTGTAGTGTGCAATGAGAGGGGCCTTGAAAGTGTAAGTCCCTCTCTCCTAAATACAGGGGCAGGAGAGGAGTAAAGACATCCCCTTAGGCGGTCAAGGCTGCAGCTGAAAGGTGTAACTGAATGGCAGAAGCACTAACATTGTTCAGGAAGCACAGCTCAGGCCTGACCCCTTGGGAGACAGTCTGAATGGGGCTCTCCCACAGTCCCAAGAATGGTCACTGCTCGGGGAGCTTGATGGAGAGAAAAGATCTCATCAAACAGCTTTCACATGGGGAAAGGGGAGGGCGGATTGAATCTAGTCCCACACAGCTGATCTGCAGAATCTTAACTTTTCTGAAAGGGCTCCTTGTTGGAAGTGGGACAAATGATGGTGGTGACAATGCAGCCAGGAAACGCAGGGCAAGTCGATGCGGAGGGGCTTTCCATCACCAAGAGCACCACAGACCCCTGCTCTCCCAGTGGCATCAGTGGTGCTTTTCGCCAGTGCACACGTGAAACGCTGGCGCTGCAACTGCACTGCGAGTCACCAACATTGCCAAAAGCCGAGTCTTTAAAAAGATGGGCGGACAGCAGGGAAAACATTGGAATGCAACAGTTTGGCAGCAACGTGGCCCAGATTCTCTGGCAATGCAATTCCAGGAGAGCGGCCAGCTGTCAACTCCAAGAGAATGGCTAGTACAAAAGCACAGTGTGAAGGCATCCATCAGCCACTGAGCCCAGTCCCCTCCCCTCCCCTCCCCTCCCTCTTCATTACATATACCAGCCTCCTCCGACTGTGTGCCCTCTAGACGTGTTGGACTGCGACTCTGAGCCAGCATGGCCCAACCTTGAAGGACAGAGATTTCAAAACTCCCAGAGCAGTTGATTCTACTGCTGGGCAATTTAGGAAAGTTATTTCCTTTTGGGGGCGAACCCTAAATTTACCTTCCTGCGAGGGAGACCAAGCACTTGTCCCAGCCAGTCTTCCTCCTGACCTCTTCAATATTTGAAGATTTCTATGTGCGGCAAAGGTTCTCCCTGACAAGTTAGATTTCTATGTGCAGCAAAGGTTCTTCCTGATGTTAGATTTCTATGTGCTGGAACATTTTTATTTATTTGGTTTTATTTATTATTTCAAACATGCAATCTGCACCTGACCTGTGACCTGAAATGGTACAGTACATGGCTTCATGATTTGATTCTGCTGGCTGCATAAATGTTCTGTTCTGTTTACTCTCAGCACAGGGTTCCCTCGAAAGGGAGTCTGAGCAGAAGCAGGCAGAAAGGAAGGGAGAACTAGGGGAAACTCTAAGCCAAGCTGCACGGTGCACACAAATATGTTTTAACTGGGGGAGCTGAAGACACATTTCTGTGTTGTGTGTACTTGGCCCAAAGTTTCTCCTTTCCTTTTGCTTTTGTTCAGACTCGCTTTCAAGAGGAAAAGTGTGTGTGTGTGGGGGGCACTTGTCTGCTCTCAAGTGCCCCTTCCCAAAGGGCTGTCAGGTTACCATTAAGTAGTTTGGCCCTTCGCATTCCGTTGTTAATTGCAAGGAGGAGCTCTGCAGCTCAGCTCTGCTTTGCACCGTTCCTGGCCCCACAGTTGCTCTGAGCAAGCACTTCTTGCTTCTATGTGTCCTGCGAGTGAGTTGGCTCCAGTGTAGCTGTGAAGCTGTAATTTACGCTGCCCACAAAGCTGGGCAGTCGCCAGCTTTCTCCTCCACCAGGCTAAATGTCACGCACAGCGCAATTACTCTTTTTCCTTTTCTCTTAGCTTGGCCTGAGCGCAGCCTCAAGCACAGCTGCCTGCTCTCCTACCCTCAGATCCCAACTCACCTGCTCTCTCGAGGACACAGCCTGGGTTCCCACGACCACATTGGCCAATATCAGGAGGCTGTAGCAGAGGTAGCAGGCCTGGAGGAGAGTGAGAAAGGGAGATAATTCAGGCAGGAAAGGACTCCCTGTTCTGGATGTCATGGCCCCTTTCCTTCCAGCCAGGACTCCTCGAGTGGCCCAACCCCAGGAGCACCCATCAGAGAGGGAGAGAAAATGGCAATGTCCTCCCATCAGTCTTCTGGGACTGACCACCTCTCGATCCCTCTCCTGTTAGGGCAGAATCAACTGGCAGCCAACCCAGCCAGCATTGGGTGGAAGGAGAGAGAACAATGGCCATGCCAATTCCAACTGGAGCCAACTAAGGGTGCCTCCAGATGAGGCTTGTATGATTGCACTGTTGCCTTGCCTCACTCATGGAATTTTACCAGGGTGGTGGTGGGGAGGATTTCCAGACGATGCCTTGTAACCCACCCATGTCTTCCCACCACTTCTTTCTTCCATCTTTTTTCTTCCATCAAGGAAGAAAAGACAGTAAAGCTGCACAACACCTCCTGACTGGTATGAGTAGGGGCCTCCATCTGGAAGCACCCTAACACTCGGCCGGCCCCACTTCTTCCAGGCCAGTGCCCCACCTGTGGCTAGTCCCCCGAGCAGCTTATGGAAGGAGAGGGAGAGAGCAAGACTGTACACTTCCACAGCTGCCCAATTTCAACCAGGCTTGTGCAGGAGAACTTCCTGGTAGAATGTGCTTCCTCGGTCAAATTTGTTAGTCTCCCACATTCTTTCCCTTAACAGCACTCAGATTCCACAGTCTGACACTGCCTGATCGGCACCAATGGGAACTTCTTTCTAACCCTCATAGTGGTATGTGTGGGGTTATTTGTCTCAATCGTGACTGGAGAGTGAGGCGATAAACCTACCCTACCCATGTTCTGCGGTCCCAATGACAATCACACCCCCCTCCTGAGCCTGTAATTAATTCAAGAAAAATGGCAGACATAGCTGCGTGCTACACATTCAGAGTGACATGTCGTTTGGTCTCCAGTGAGCTCTTTCCTCCCTGGGCGCTTCCAGATGGATGGATCTGAGCACGATCAATCAGAAGGCACTGTGCAGCTATTTTGTCTTCCCCTTCCTAATGGATTCTTTGTGCTAAGGAAAAAGACGGAAGAAATGGTGGGAAAACGCAAGAGGGTTACGAATGTAAGATGATGGCGTCTGCATTCCCTCCCCCCCAATTCCATGTTTGAGGCAGAGCACAATAAAAGCCTCATCTGGAAGCATCCCTGACTCTCTTTCCAAGCAGAAAGGAAACCTCTGGTGTAGTAGGGAAGGGCCACAGCTTCATGTTCTGTGCTTCACCCTCCTTTTGCAACAACACCTGCCAGTGCAATTTCTCTGGCCCTGGACATGTCCCCAGCGTGTATGTCCCTTGTGCAAGAGATCTGTTCATATCCATAGCTCTGCACATAGCAGAACCCCTCAGCTATTTTTGGTTTGAAAGACTGCAGCTAACTTAATTGCAGGGCAATGAAGAAAAGAGGATGATTCTCTAGGCTTAATAATAGACGTCCATGCATGAAAAGTATCAGCATATATATGTTTTGACAATAGAATAGTTGAACTGTAGAACTGGAAGACGCCTTGCAGGCCATCTTGTCCAAGCCCTTGCTTGATGCAGAAACTCAGAGCTAGAGCTCTTTTTTAAAAAGAGATATTTATTTAAAACAATAAAGATAACAAACAAGTAATCATCTTTCTGACACATAGATTCAAACCAGTGTAAATAAAGAATATGGATGAATACCATCCTGAAATGTATCATTTGAGAATGTGACAAACACTCCATTTCTCAATACATCTGTTTTCATACTTTTGATTCTCTTTTGCCTTTATGTCAGGGATGGGGAACGTGTGACCATCCAAATGCTGTTGGACTGCAGTTCTCATCATCCTTCACCATTGGCTCTGCAGGCAAGGGCTGATCGAAGTTGCAGTCCAACAACATCTGGAAGGCCATACATTCCCCAAATGTGCTTTATGTAATTATGGGTTAGTTTCATCATAATAGCAACATCTGAAATCCAGAAAACAATAAGATAATGGAGAGATGGCACTCTTCTTTCAAGTGAAATTTTAGCGGCGACAATAATCGTCTCCAAATCAAACATTTCTATGTAATACTTTTAAATAACTCAAAGCATCCTTAATGGGTACATTAGTGTATTATAGCATGCTATAAACTCAATATAATACAAGATCAAAGCCTAATATAATTCTTACACAATGCCAAAATATATGCATATAATCAGCAACTTGATTTCTACATCTCCAACAACTGTCATAAGCCCATTTATATATCCTCTTTATCTTATATGATGTAGGATACTGTTAGTGCATAGTTTTGAAGAAATTTTGCTTGAGATCCATTGCAATTAAGTCCTTTTCTACATTTCCATCAATCCATTGGCAGAGCTATCCTGGTAACACCATTCATAATTTCTTTTGTCTGTGTGTGTGTGAAATGTGTTGTTTGTCCATTCTGTAAAAGCTTTAATATCAAATAAATCTTGTCACTCAAAAATTTATTAGACTAAGCCAAATATCACATGTCTATTAGTAAGAGTTCCCTAAGAGGACCATAGTTGTATAAAAACACAGAGATAGCATATCTAATCTGAAAAAAACCCTAATACAGCTTCATCTTCCCATTGGTCCTTAACCGTGCTTGATCAAACATTCTACCTTTTGCCTGAAGACCTCCAGCAAGGGAGAACACTCCCCGCCCTCACTAGTTAATTCCACTGATCAGGTTCACATGATCAAAATAAGCTTATTAAAGCCATCATGGCTTACTGACATCATGACATGTGCTGGGCACAGGCCAGGCACAGTTTGAATAATCACTGCCTGGACGTGGCTTGTCATGTCATCCCAACCCAGGCGGTATGGCTTGTTGGAGGAAGCCGCAACCCTCCAGTAACTCATGGGCTGCCAGCATGGCCAATGGTCAGGAATGCAGGGAGTGGAAGGCCAAAACCCCTGGAGATCTACTTTTTGGCCACCCCTGTCTTAGATTATAAACCTGAGGGCAGGGACTATCTGATCCTTGTAAGCCGTTCTGGGAGCGCTTTGACTGAACAGCGGGATTAAAATGCTTTAAATAAATAAATAAATAAATCTAAAGTAGGTGCTGCAATCTCATTGGATGTTAAAAGTCTGGGAAAATACAAAGGGCTTTGCCTGGCGCTGAAAACACAGCAATATAGCTGCCATGTGAGCATCCCAAGAAATAGAGTTTCATAGACAAGGGTGTCACCACACCAAAGGCCCTCCCTCTTTCCCATGGTACAAGACTTCGGGGCAAGAGGTTCAGGGCCCCACTCAGCAGCAAGAGGGCCCCCAAATGCAGAAGGGCTGGCTTACCATTTTGAATCACATTTTGAAGTCCTATAAATACCCATGTAAAGGGTGGGGGGCAAATTACTTCAGCCTTATTTCACTTGTGGGGGCATCCTGAGGAGGCCCTCTGAAGCAGATCAGGCAAATTGATATTGGAGAAGATGTTCCTGCAGGTGGCTTGGTCCTATGCCATGTGAGGCTTTAAGACTAAGCACCAGTACATTAAATTGCACCCGGAAACAGGCTGGGAGCCTAGATGCTTAGAAGAGGAGCAGAACTGGGGCAGAGTTGTGTGGCATTTGAAAGAGTGGTAACTTTATAAATTAGCACATGCACATTTTATGCAAATATGTGCCCTCTATCATCCTCTTTTTTTGGCGTTTGACCACCCTAGTCAGGGGTGTGAATGGGAATCTGATGCCAAGAAAGAGTGGCTTGTTTAAGGTCCAAGTTTCATCATTGCTGAGACAAGATCTGAACTGGGAACTTCCCAGCTTGCATTGATAGCTACTGCAGTGAATATTGTGATATGAGATTCATACTTATGATGTTTAAATGCCTTTCAGTAGAAGCATTTTAATTATTGTGGGGCAAGGGGCAGCTGTGTATTGACCTGCCATGGGGACAAGGTGAGAGATATAAAATTAAAAACAAATTGTGGCTCTTTAACTAGGGTCTTCCTGGCAAATGGAAGACATGGAGGCCGCAACACAGAGGTTTAAATACAGTTTACTGAGGAGTAAGGAGGCAAATATAATACCTAATTGAGCATAAAGCGATCAAAAACTGCTTATGTGATGAAATGTAACAACACACAGCAATGTAATTGGTGATCAAAGAACATGCATGGCAGTGAAACAGGGATGAAAGCAAAACCTTCCAGGCCATGGAGAAGGAACTGTGACTTGCCTCACAGAAGATGACAAGTGGGACCTGCAACAAATGTGGCCATTATCCTCCCTGTGACCCACACATACAACAGGAGTGCCCCATTGAGGATGCCAGCCAGCCAGGTGGGCCATCTTGTAGGCGACCAAAACCTGTGAGGCAGGGACAGGGAATCTTTTTCAGTTTGATTCCCATATGGGAAGCCTTCAGGGGGTCACAGGCCAGCGCCAAAAGTGGGCAGGGCTGGTGCCACCACACACCCTTAAAAATTTATTATTACATTGATATCCCACCCTTTTTCCTCTTGCCAGGAACCCAAGGCGGCTTACATGGTCCTCTTCCTCTCCCTTTGGTCCTCACAACAACCCTGTGAGGTAGATTAACTTAAGAGTCAGTGACTGGCTCAAAGTCACCCGGTGAGCTTCATGGCATTGTGGGGACTAGAACCTGGATCTCCTGAGTCCCAGTCCAGCACTCTAGCCACTACCCAGGGGTGGCCTGTCCATGTAGGAGAACTAGGTGGCTGCTTGGGGTGCCAGGTTAAGTGGGGCACCAAATTTGAGGTGGGGGGATTAAAACAACAACAAATAAAATAACGATAATTTTAATTAACGGTTCAATGCATTTTAATTTGAAATTGGATGGAAATATTGTCTAGCTGTTGTGTACGAATCAATTCTGAAATGAAAATTTTGGGTCTCTGTTTTATCTGATCTCAGAAACATTGGCTGGACAGACGGACAGAAAACCAAATAACTATGCCTCTGTTTACATAAATATATAAGAGCCTCGTGTGGCGCAGAGTGGTAGGCGGCAGTATTGCAACTGAAACTCTCCCCATGACCTGAGTTCGATCTCAGCGGAAGCCGGATCTCAGGTAGCCGGCTCAGGTCAACTCAGCCTTCCATCCTTCCGAGGTCGGTAAAATGAGGACCCAGCTTGCTGGGGGAAAGGTAGTCACGACTGGGGAAGGCAATGGCAAACCACCCCGCTATAGTCTGCCATGAAAACGCCAGCGTAAAGCGGCATCCCTCTAGGGGTCAGCAATGACCCGGTGCTTGCACAGGAGGAACCTTTCCTTACATAAATATGCTTTAAAAACATTAGAAAGGAAATAGGGGCAAAAAGTTTCCCAGGTTACCCAAAACCTCAGCCTAGATCTGCCCTTGGGGGGTGGGGGGTGGGGCACCGATTGCATGGTTCGCCTTGGGCACTAGCTGCTATCAGCTACTCAAGGGCTGCCCTGACTATACCACACTGGCTCTCTTTCTCCCACAAACAGCCACCCACCTACACCCACCCACATCCATCCATTCAGTTATCTCTGTTCCCCCTCCCGCCATTGTCTTTCCCACATTCCCCCACCCCTTCTCCTTCTCTCTTTGTCCCAGCTCCATGGAGGCCTTTAAAAAGGGTACTTGCTGTGCATGGGGGCAGGGTTCTGGGGTGGGGGTGGGTGCATGGAGGGAAGTATTGGCCCTCCTCAGCTTCATTCCTCACCCCTCCATGGCTGTGCAGGGGGAGGGATGGGGGTGAGATGGAAGGCCACTTGGCCTGTGGGTTGGAGGATCCCCGTCCTTGCTGTAAGGGTTCAAGCAGACTTTTTGGCTTTCCTCACATGGAGCTTTTATCCTGCGATTGAGATTACTTCTTCATGGAAGTTTGCAGGCCCTTTACATGACGCCATGACCCTCCAGGGCATCTCCTGCCCTGAATTCCAGAAGGGGGTAACCATGTTAGTCTGTTGCAACAAGAACAACAAAAATATCTTGTGGCACTTTAAAGACTAGTAGATTTATTGTAGTGTACATTTCTTTGGACAAAAGCCCACTTCGTCAGATGCACGAAGTGTTAGCCTCAGTTGGCAGATATATATATGGGCACTGGGGGTGGGGAGGAGGGCATGTCACACAATGCAAGAGGTTCAGCCGGCAGACATTTCTATGCAAAGCTCAAACGTTTACAAGATAGGCACAGTGGCCATTGGCAACGGGAGTAATTAGTGACAGCATAATCTTCCTAGCTTCTGTTCTTATCTTGCACACATAGGAGCTTTGCATAGATCAGAAACGTCACAGACCTGCTGTGCCTTTTGCATTGTGTGGCCTTTTGGCTCCACTGTTTACAATTTCCATGTGCGCGTTTCTGCCCACATGCGTGTGCGCACATTGTGTGTATCTGTCAAATAAGGATGCACTTCATGCATCTGACAGTGACATTTGTCCATGAAAGCTTATGCCACAGTCACAACAGACCTGTGAATCTTTAAGGAGCTACAAAACTCTTTGCAGTTTTGTCAGTATGATTGCTGACTTTCATTAGCAACCTCAGCTGGAGCAGCTGATATCATCAAGGTCATGAGGAAACCCAGCAGGGAATTACCCAGAATACGAGTCAGAAAAGGTGAGAGTTGTGGGTAAGCAAAGGGGAGGGAGAGGGAAGAATTCCAGCATCTTAAGTGGGCTACAGATATTGCAACGCTGCCCTCCCCCAGCAGCATTACATCACTCCCCATTGCACAAACCTGGGAGTCACATCTTTCACAGAACTTCCTGATCTAGCCAGGTGATGCCTGTCCCAATTCTTGCTAAATCCCTTGAAGATTTAACCCATGCTGATGATCTTTCCATCAGCAAGTAATCCAGTAGCCAAAGGGGAAGCAGGAAGTGTTACAGACTGTCTTGCACAAGCTTAGGGGAGGAGGTCAGCAGGTAAAGGGGTTTGCAGGTAAGCCGGCTGCTCTGGGGACGCCAGCAAATTGCATTAGGAGAATGCTGGACAAACAGCTGAAGCTTAGGGTGAAAGTGGTGGGGGAGACAAGCCTCCATTTTCCTACCATCTCTGAAGTGCTGGGGGTAGGTTTGAGCCAGCCCCTTGGCCAACTGGCCCATGCTGCCGTCCAGAGCTGATGGCATGGAATAGGCTTCACTTCATTTTCTCCTTAAAAATAACCAGAGCATATATTTATTCATATCAACATCTCCCCAATCCCACCCCTGCACCGCTGAAGAAGCCAGCCAGTTTTCATTGTTAATACATCATTGACCACAGGTTAAGAACTGGCACTTGTACAGCTTTGGAGGAGGAATGCAGCGTAAGTCAATGACCTTGGCTTTCAAGTGCATGTTTGGAAAATGCTTTTACTGACTAGGAGAGCATGCGCTGCTGCTATCAACAGCTGTATTGAAGCTATGGAAATGTTGTGCTCCTCTTATTACTTGTGTGGGGCTGAAGACCCTGGAAGCTCTTTTGCAAGTGGTGGCTCAGCGTTTGAATATGAGAAGAAATAACAAAGATAAGAGTGCCTCTAAGAGTATATTTACATGCCCACTGAGTAACTGCAGTCACCCACAAACATCTGGGAATGGTGGGGCAGATGCAGAGCTATAGTCTCCATCCAGGCAGGCATGGGCCTCACCACCACTCTGTAGAAGCAGACCTGGATGCTGACACATTTTAGGGTGCCTCTTTGCAAAACATCACTAGTAAAAACAAAGCTCAGCTGCTCCCTTGCTTGTCACTTGAACATTACACAAGAAGGCCTCATGAATCAGAGCATTTGCAGAGCCAGGCTACTCCTTAAGGCTGTGGGTCTGTTGGAGCGATGCCTTCTTCCCTTTTCACACCCTCCTTCCCTGCCTCCACAGCCGGAAAGGGGAGCAGGTCGGGAGATGCCAGCCCTGAGCCGACAAGTTCAGAGATGCTGTTTTTACCTGGAGCTAGTCCAAGTAGGGGAGGTGGAGGCCATGGGAGGAGAAAGCAAATGCAGACCAGACAGCAACTCATCACAAGGGGTAGGCCCTTGACTGACTAGGCTAGACTTGAGTGTGTGTGAGAGACGTTATGAGGGAAACAGGGGCTCACCTTTCCCCATTCATGTTAAGATTGAGGGGGGTGAACTGGTAGGTGGAAGGGGGTGCTTCACTCTTCCAGTCATTTATTGTCCCCTGAAAACCTTCCCGTGGCTGTTTTCAAACAGTTTTTGTCCCTAGTTGAGCTCCAAAAGCAGAAGTGAGCCTAGCTGAGGGTAAGACAGTTCCCATGGGGCAGTTAGCATGGGGAATTTGTAGGGTGTAGGAAGAGTTAAACATTCCTCCCTCCCACTACCATGTTCCCTATTAATTGTGGGGTTAGGAACACAAGGTGCCACTGGCCCTTTGACATCCTGCTGTTTGTGAGGTGGGGGCTGAATGAAAGGGGAGGGGGCAGCTGCTAGAGAAACAAGTAGGCCTGTGAATCCCACTCATGGCACGCTTCCAGACAAGGTTTTTATCTTTGCCACTGCCCTGATTCATTCACAGAATTATGGTGGTGGTAGTATCCAGACATTGTTGTTATGCACTTACAAACCTCTGGTGTTTTCCCACTGATTCTTCCATTTTTTTCTTACTGTAGAAAATCCATTACGGAAGAAAAGAAAGAGGGACACATTTTCTAATGGTTAGCACTAGGACCCCTCCATCTGGAAACGCCACTGGCTGGCCCTTAGACTAACACTGAAGACTCAGTAACTGCTCCGAAAAAAGCTGCAATGGGGAAGTAGAGCCAATAGCTCTCATTTGTCAACTTCATCAAGACTTGGGGAAGTGTCAAGAGGGGGGAGGACACTGACAAGTGTCAGTTCAAGGCTTCATAGTGAAAGGATGATATTAAGAACATAATAAGAGCCATGCTGGATCAGACCAAGGGTCCATCTAGTCCAGCATTCTGCTCACACACTGGTCAACCAGCTGTCAACTGGGAACCCAAAAGCAGGGCATGAGTGCAACAGCACCCTCCCACCCATGTTCCCCAGCAACTGGTGTACATAGGCTCACTGCCTCTGGTACTGGAGGTAGCACATAGCCATCAGGACTAGTAGCCAGCTATCCTTTTCCTCCAGGAAGTAGTCCAACCCCCTTTTAAAGCCATCCAAATTGGTGACCATCACTACATCCACTGGTAGCGAATTCCATAGTTTAACTATGCACTGTGTAAAGTACTTCCTTTTATCTGTCCTGAATCTCCCAGCAATCAGCTTCATAGGATGACCCTGAGTTCCAGTATTTTGAGAGAGGGCGAAAAATGTCTCCCTATCCACATTCTATCCATGCATAATTTTGTAGACCTCTATCATGTCTCCCTTTACCCTCCTTTTTTTCCAAGCTGAACAATCCCAGCTGTTGTAACCTTCTCTCACAGGGGAGATGCTCCAGCCCCTTGATCATTTTAGTTGCCCTTTTCTGCTTTTCTTCCAGTTCTACAATAACTTTATTTAGGTGTGGTGACCAGAACTGTACCCAGTATTCCAAGTGTGGCCGCACCATAGATTTGCATAGGGCAGTTTTATTCTCAATTCCTGTTCTAATTATGCCTAACATGGAGTTTGCCTTTTTTACAGTGGCCGCAAACTGGGTTGACATCTTCATTGAGCTGTCCACCACAGCCCCAAGATCTCTTTCCTGGTCAGTCACTGCTAGCTGAGATCCCATCAGGCTATACTTGAAGTTGGGATTTTTTGCCCCAAAGTGCATCACTTTACACTTTCTTACACTGAACCGCATTTGCCGTTTAGATGCTCATTGGAGAGATCCGTTTGGAGCACTTCACAATCCCTTTTCGTCTTAACCACCCTAAATAATTTGGTGTCATCTGCAAACTTGGCCACTTCACTGCTCACTCCTAATTCCAGATCTTTTATGAACAGGCTGAAAAGCACTGGTCCTAATAAAGATCCCTGTGAGACCCCACTATTTCCCTCCATTGGGAAAACTTACCATTTATTCCTACTCTTCGCTTTCTCTTCTTGAACCAGTTACTGATCCATAAGGGGACCTGTCCGCTGATTCCATGACTGCTAAGTTTGCTCAGGAGTCTTTGGTGAGGGACTTTGTCAAAAGCCTTTTGGACGTCCAAGTAAACAATGTCTACTGGATCACCCCTGTCTACATGTTTATTGACATATTGCCACATGGGAGTTATTGCTTGCTCCCCTGTGGTGCTCCTTTTCGGAGCACTTATTTTGCTCGCATTTTTCCCTTTTCTTGGTGCTTCTGAATTGTGCAAATGGGTTTGTATTTTCTCTTATTATTCCCCCCCCCCCAGTCCTTCACAAGTGCATGCAGGTGAGCCAATCTTTAGACTTGCCTTGTCAATTTCCTACTACTTTCCCTGCTCCTCTTCTGTGCTTCCTTTGACAGCTGTAATATACAAGGAAATTGACAAGGCAACACTACACATAGCGGACGAGCAATTCTGTACTATTGTGCACTTGCGAAAGATCAGGATTTTTTTAAAAAAAAAACTCATTTGCTTACTTCTGAAGCATCAAAAAAAGAAAAAGCGAAGAATGAAGTAAGTGCTCTGAAATGGGGTAGTGATCAGAGCAGGCATGGGGCTGAGAAAGTTTCCCGCCATAGGGACAAGGAGACAAGATGGGTTGCCACGCAAAGGAAGTTTATTATGTATTTATTTACAATTTTTATATACTACTCATCAGAAGATTTCGGAGCGGTGAACAACATGATAAAAGAATAAAACAATGGCTAAAAGAGTTAAAATGTTTTTTTTAAAAAGACAAACCCCAGCAAAGTTGGAATATGTGCAGGGGGCAGGCTGGAGGACTGAGGGGGAAAGACACCACACCAAGCTGCCACACACCCAGTCTGTTGGGAGTAATGTGGATTGTTCAGCGAGCAACCAACCCACCAAAGCTTATTCTCCAGGGTAGCTTAGTATGATACGTGAATCGAACCATAGACAGGATGTAGCCAAGCTTGGCTCCTGCAAATTCAACAGTTAAAATACAAAGAAATAAAACAGGTCCAATAATGGAGAAGGAACGGCAGGAAGAGGAACAATGTTATGCCCACACTAAAAATGTGAACTTCCCTACCTCCATAAAACAGACTCGTTCATTCCTGCACTGAGCAGGGGGTTGGACTCGATAGTTTTATAGGCCCCTTCCAACTCTACTATTCTATGATTCTATGTCAAGAAGCCAAATTACTAAGCCCAACCAAAACAGCAACAGATCACAGGATGCAGAGCAGATGTCACTGTCTCCTTTCATAACTACCAGTAATAGATTATTAGCATTGTACAAAAAGCTGGCAGACTGTACCACACCTTTATTTTTATTTTTATTTATTTATATATATATATATATATATATATATATATATATATATACACACACACACACACACACACACACACACACTCTCCATAATATATGCTATAAAGGAAATAAAGAACCACCTTCTCTACTAAGCCAGCAGCTCCCCATATCCTTTGCACCTGCTGCACATCTTTCTTTTATACCCTGGAGAGTGTTCCCAGCCTGCTCTGGTTTTAAAGGGACCACACATGCCAAGTATTGTTTCCCTCTTCTCATGCAGTGCTCATATATCCACATACAACTTAAGAAATGCTAAGTGCAGTTATTTGAAGGATAATTAATTAGGCAGCTGAGGATAAAAGGGGGAGTTTGGGGAGGGTTATTTTTAATTGCCTGTACTGAAATATGTAATAATAGACTTTGGAATGCAGTCTGTTTTGTCCCTGGTTTTGTTGAGCAGAGAGAAAATGCTAATAAATATGTATCTCTTTTCCCTCCTCCTTTTTTCTAATCCTATACTTTTCCCAGTTGCCTTCCAGCCAAGATTCTCAGAGCAATTAAAAGAGCTCTAATTAAGCATGAAAGAAAATATAAAACCAAAGCAAATTAAAGTAATGAGTTGGATAGTTGGGTTGGGAGTGGAGAGGAGGAGGAAATTTCAGTGTTATCCTTTAAGCTCTGAGTGCAGTTATTTGAACTGCAAGATGAAGACTTCTTTGTGCGGGGAGCTGTACAGATACAAAAACGGGAGGGGGTGTTGTTTTACATGTCTCTGGGATCTAGAGTTCAGCATTCTGCAATGGAGGCTGGGGGCTCCAATGTCAGTGGGGCAGTAAATCCGCTCCGGGTTTCAGCCAGAACTCTAAAGGAGCTATTCAAGGTGCAAAGCACCTTGGATAGAGCCTTTAGAGTTCTGACTGAAACCCGGAGTGGATTTACTGCCCCACTGACATTGGAGTCACCAGCTTCCACTGGCATTCAGATAATTTCAGCTTTATTTTAAATACAAAAAAAGACAAAAGAAGAAGCAAGGAGACAGCCCAGAGATATTTATAATGAGATCCATGTGCTGAGAGGCAACAGTGTTGCCAACTTTTCAACATGCCACTGTAGCAATACCTTTAACAGCAAAATGATGTACAAGCATTAGCGGGTGATAACATTTATCTCCATGCTGTGAAAAGCTTCCTCTACTTATTTCTGCAGATTAAGCTGCTCCTGTGCACAGGAGCAGGTTTGTTGGCAACCCTAAGTGGGAGAATTTAGAAAAGCAGCCCTATGAATGATGTGGATATAAGTGCCACCTTTTAACTACTCCTGCACTTTTCGCAGCAGCCTGACATGTAGAAATTAGGCAGGTGAAGCTCTTTGCAGCATGGAGACAGGAGCCAACAAAAGCATCCCTGCCAATTTTCTGTATGCCAGACTGCTGCTGTTAAAGGCATGGGAGCAGGTCCAGTTGGCAGCCCCAAACTGAATCCTAAAGGCGATACAAGGAAAGAAGGAGGCTGTGGCTGCTGCTGTTTATAGTAAAACATATAACCTTGCTGCACATTAATATTGCCAATTTTTAAATCAGTCCCTGAACACACATGCACGCACACACCAGCTTGCTCTTGTGTCTGTAAGGGCAGCTTGATCTACAGAAACCAGCAGGTGAAACTTTTATGTATCAAGCTGTTGCTAAAGACAGAGCTACACTGGCCAGTTGAAAAGTTGGCAACTCTAGGGGCAGGGAACATTAGTCTGCACATAACTACTGACCACTCCCACTAGGGTTGCCATATGTTGCTTTTTTTTTTAACCCCTGCATTTTTAATGGCATCCTGATTAGCAGGTGATAATACTCAATTCCAAGCCATGAAAGAGTTTCACCTGCTTGTTTCTGCAGATCAAAGGCACAGGATTAGGGCAGGCCCTTTTCCAGATCAGTTGGCAACTCTAATTATTATTGGATCAACACTTCAGTGGCTCATACACTAAACAGAGGAGAGGTTGATCACCTGATTAAATGGACACAGTCAAAAAACATGGGAGTGGCCAGCCAGGTAGTCCCTAGGGCATATTTGTGCCATTTACAGAAATTTGCTTGATTCCTGGGAACCCCATCTTTCTTTTCATTTCCTTAGTAGGGGTCTAGCTCTCACCTCATGGCTGCAAAGAGATATTTGAGAACATTGGCAGCAAAAAGACTAAAGGCTCAGGAACAAGGAGCCAGGGGGAAACTGAAAGCAACTTACTTAGTGTTCCGTTTCCCCACAATCCCATCTTATTATTTTTAAGCCTTTACCCTCAAGGTCTCTTCAGGTCTGTTGGTCTCACATTTTTCAAAGTGAGGGCAACAATCCACCAAGTAAGTATACAAGAAGCCCAACAGGCTTATCAGTTAGCACATGGGTCGTTGCCTCTTTCCCAGCAAGGCTCATTCAGAGCCAAGTGGATGAAAAATGGTGACCCATAACTACACAATCCCTTTCCTGCCTCTTTCCCTGGAAGGGACAAGAGGTCAGATTCGGATCATGAGAGGAACTGTAAAAAAAGCTACACCCAGAGTCCTGGTTCCCTGCACGGAGGAGGAGGAAGAGGAGGAGGCCTGGTCCTAACTCAAGTGCTGCCTGAACTGAGAAACCCGATACCTCTGCCGTATCAGCCGTGGGAGTAAAGTAGAGGATATGGCACCAGCCGGGGCTGCCCCAGGCCTGCCTGGCAATCCACAATTGGCTCATTCTCTTACCGGCAGGATTAGGGTTGTTTCTTTATGGCGTGGTGGAGAGGTCAACACTGAGGGAAGTAGGTCAGAGGCAGGAGCTTGTGTGACTCCAGGCAGGGAAAAGGCCATGAGGCAGTCCTCAAATTGTGAATCCCTGTATGAAATCCACCAGCCCGGTTTCCTCCGAGTCTTAGCCAAATCACACCCCCTGTAGCTGTATAACAACTGTAGCTGTGGGGGCCATCACAAAAGGTAAAGCAGGAGACCTGGGGGTGACACAGCTTTCCCCCTAACTGCCTTCACATAAGGGGCTTAAAACCACCTGATGTTGCTTTAAGGCCTAACCTGCCTGGAAGCACTTTCCTGCCAAGGCCCATATTTATGAGGTCTAGTTGTGACTACTCAGTAATGAAGGAACGCAACTCTGCATGTGCTCAGGGCCCAGCTTTAGCTACTACTTCATATATGTTCTGAGGCGGAACTTTAGACTTTGTCAACAGGACTGAGCCCCAGTGAACCCATACTCAGAGGAGGCCCTGGCTATTTCCAAGCACACAGGTGGGTTCAGGCAGCAGGACTGGGTGAACATGGTCACATGTTTTTCTGGCAGGGCTCCTGTTCCTTGAGCGGCTGTGTGATGTAGAGAACTCAGCAGGTGAAGCTTTTGTCGACCTGGGGGTCATGTGAGGGGAAAGCTTTGCCTGCTATATTTCTATCAGTCATGCTGCTGTTATGGGCAAGGCTGGCTGTGTAAAAGCTCCATAGAATGTCTTGGTCTGATGGGACCGGCAGCTGGCCTAATTAGATGCTCCGCTTGCTTTTCCTCAGGAAATTCGAGAGGGAAAATCCCCCTTTGCCTGAGAGTTATAAACAAGGAAAAGAAAAAACCATCCTTTCCGCAGAAAGCGGGACTCGAGTCATTCAGATGCCCCAGCCTTCCTTGGACTTCCTCCTCCACCACTCTTGGCAGTCATATTCTGCAAGGAGGAGGAGGTGGAGAGGGGCTGGAGAGCATGCACTGCGGAACCAGATGTTCAGGCTGGCCTTGAAGTCTGGAGCCAGCGCCCAGCTGTTTTTCTTGCCTCCAGCTATTAGATTACAAACTAAACTAGGTACCATTTGAAGGTGATCCAGCCAGCCCAACAGGATAATCACATAGGCGTGGGGCGGGAGTGGGGAGCATAGGGGATTTTCTGAGGAAAGTGGCACAGACTTTTGTGTGTTTCCAGACAGACGGCTCTTAGTGCTACCAGTCCATCTTTCCCTCCTTACTGGATTTTTTTGCGGTAAGAACAAAGAAGGAAGAACTAGTGGGAAAACACTGGAGGGTTGCAAATAGAAAAAAAATCCATGAATGAGGCAGGTTGATTGCAGCATAATTGCACAGCAAAAGCCTCATCTGGAAGCACCCTAAAGCAAGAATGAGGCTGTAAATAACAATATAAGATGCAGTTGTCTAAGTCCTTTTCTGCCCTGCCTTCAGGCCCCTGGCCAAACCCTGATGCAGCCCCGAAAAGGCCAAGGTTCAAAGGGCTGGCTCAACTATAGACCCTAGTGAGTCGCTTCTTGGACAAGTTTTGTAGCTATAAAATGGGAACACATGCACCACAGGCTGTTGGGAGAATAGATGAGGCTAGAGACACACAACAGAGTTGAAAGTGGTTTTAAGAAAGGTCTGTCTGTCTGTCTGTCTCTCTCTCTCTCTCTCACACACACACACACACACACACACCCTTTTCCCTGCTTGTCATCTCTAGTTAAAGAGTTTTTGCAGGGTTTTGAAACAATACAAACACCTGCAAAGCCTGCTTGCAAGAGATGAATGTGGGATAAGTCTACCACAATAAACAGCAACCCTTTTTCCAAACTACCTATAACACTTGGGGGGGGGGGGGAATGACCCTATCACCTATCTTCTCTAGCCTTTGCTGATAGAATTAAAAATAAAATAAAATTCCTAACAAACCGTAGCAACCAATTAAAAGCCTTGGTCCGCAGAAAGGTTTTGACCTAAATGGCAGAGGACAGGATGCCAGGTGGCCTAGTAGTAGGGTGGCCACTAACCCATCATCAAAAAAGAGGAAATGCATCATCAACGAAGAGGACACAGATTTGCATAAAACCTGCATGTACTAATTTACATAGAGAAGCAAACTTAGAAAGAATTGGTATAATTTAAACAGTAAGGCAACCCATCTTACCATAGTTGGGAAGAGTGTGACCAGGTGAACTGTGCACCTGCTGCTCAGTCTGCTGTCCAGGTGCTAAAAATTGATGGGCAACTTCAGTATTTACTTCTTGGGGTCTTTTATTGTTACAGTTTAGGGCCACACTGCACATCATACCTAATTGCTTGCTTCTATCTCCTGAAAGATGCTTTTTAACTGAAAATCAGTACTGGAGACTGCAGTAGGGATGGACGAAAGTCACTTACCTGGTCCCGCAGCTTGCTTCGTGGTGGGGGGAGGCGCTCCATCCCTCCCCCCGAAATTCTGGCCGGGGGGGAGGCGCCCCATCCCTCCTCGCCGAAATTCTGGCTGGGGGGGAGCGCCCCACCTCTCCGGCCACGAAAGTTCTTCTCCTGCCGGGACGCAAATGGCGGTGGCCATAGCCACCGCCGTTTGCGTCCCTGGCTTGCAGTCAGCCGTGATAGGCTACGTAAATCTTTACGTAGCCTATCACGGCTGACTTTGGGGGGGGGGAAGCACGTACGCAAATGGCAGCGCCCATGGGCACCGCCATTTGCATTCTTTATTTTGGCCCGGGTAGTCTACGTAAATATTTACGTAGACTACCCAGGCCAAAATAAGGAACGCAAATGGCGGTGCCAATGGGCGCCGCCATTTGCGTACGCGCTTTTTTTTTTTTCCCCCAAAGTCAGCCGTGATAGGCTACGTAAATCTTTATGTAGCCTATCACGTTTGTTGTTGTTGTTGTTTTTTACTTGGAAATGGCGGCGGCGGCAGAAGACCACAGAAGGCCACAGAAGACCAGCCGCCGCCGAACCGCCACTGGGAGCCGCCGCCGCCAGGGACATTCACCGAAGGTAAGTCCCATCCTGGGGGGGTGGCGGGGGGGTGGCGGACCGTTTCTCCACCAATTTTGGGGGGCCGAATGCGTTGGCATTCGGCCTCCCAGAGATTCGTGGAGAAATTCTCCGACATCCCTAGACTACAGTCTGTTGCAGAACAGTGTTGAGAGGAAGAAGCTGCTGAACCTTTTTCATTTCCTGCCATTGGTCCACTCAAAATCCCCCTCCTTCTCCACACACCACAACTGCTGCTTCCCCATTTACAGGGGAAAAGATACAGGCCTCCATAACTTTCCCCCAGTACGTCAACATCGACAGTTTTCTTTCTGTAAACGAAAAAGCACCCGGGACATAAAACATCCCAAGAAATCTGTTGATTTTTTGCCATTGGGATGCTTTTTATTACAGCCAATGTAATGGACTGGTGTAAAAAAATTCCCATGAAGTTTTAAAAATTTAACTGATCCAGGGAAGCAGACTTAAGTTCTCTGAGGACACACAACTCCTTCATAAGCAGAGAGAGCCTGGTCCCACTGTTAACAACCGTTTACATGCTAAATTGTGACTAAGGCGGCCAAGAAAAAACTGCCTCTGATTAGTTTGCAGACACATGGCAAATGACACACTTTGCACTGCAGATTAACCTGGGAAGAGAGAGATTTTTCTGGGGAAGAAACCCATGGCTGGTTCATCAAAGGTAAGAATTTCTGAGTGTTTTGCCTCTGCACTGGGTGGGATGTCTTAGAAGTACCTGTAGATGTTTCCAGAGCTCCCTGGGCATAAGGCAACTTGTGACTCAGTACTCCAGGCTGTAGCTATATCTTAGTTGTTTTGCAGACTGGAGAGCAATGAAATGCATATATCTGAATCCAGAGGAAGCTCTTGAAGTTGAAAGTGGTGACACCGCAAAAGATGATGAAGATCATGTGCCATGTCTGGAAAGGTGCTCAGGACCAGAAGACTGCTCCTTCACAGCATTTCTTTGACTAAATGCATGGATGCAAAGCAGCCTCCAGAAATCCTCCCAGAGAGGCATGGAAGAGACGGGTCTCATGCCCGTGGCTGTCCAAGGGGCAGGAGACCTTAAGGTGGGTGGACAGCAAGTAGATGTAGATGCAAGTAGATTCAAGGAGGGGCTATAGCTCAGTGGTAGAACACACAATTTACATGCAGAAGGTTCAGTCCCCAAAGTCTCCAGGTAGGGCTGGAAAAAACCCTGCCTGAAACCCTGGAGAACCGCTGCCAGTCAGTGTGCTGGTTTGCACAATCATGACAACCCACCATGGCTTATTGTGTCATGTCAACCTGGCAACAGGGGTTGTTGGTGTGGGTAACAAACCACCCACAACCCATGGATTATTTTTGAGTTGTGAACTGTGGGTTGTTCGTGGTTAACAAACCATTTTGTTTATTGGGGCTGGGTTCAGGCAACATGATAACCCATGTTTCAACAACCAGCCTCAGTTCAAAAACAACCCACACTCAACCCTTGAATGTGGGTTATCATGTTGTCTGAACCCAGCCAATAAGCCACAGCAACTGCCTGCCATGGCTTGAATATTCCAAAGCTTGCCTGGCATGTGCTGCAAGCCACCCTAAGCCAGGGTGGTTTCTGCGATTGTGCAAATTGGCCCAGTGCTGGGCTAGATGGACCAAGGGTCCAACTCAGCTCAGCATAAGGCAGCTTCCTATGTTTCTAGATGTTCAGCTAATCCTCTCCAAGGCAAACCAGGAGAAAGTGGTGAGAATGATGTCATGAGAGGCAGGAATGGAAGGACCCGGAACAGGAGGAGGAGGCAGCCTGGAACACTGCAGGAAACTCAGCTTGGTTACCGTGTGGTGACAAAACTGGTTGAACCATGGAACCACACTGGAAGAAATGTGGTGAGAGACCATTTTTCCACAAGTATCAAACTGGCAGAAGCATAGCTGGCTAAAAACCTACCCTATATTGGCACCCTTTGAAAGAAGAAGCCATACATTCCTCTCGAAATGCAGCCACATCCATTCAGGCAACTCCTTTCATCAATCTTTGGTTTTGACAGAGAAACTACATTGGTTTCATATATCCCCCCAAAAGGGAAAACTATAGTTCTCCTTTCTACTATGCCTTATTACATGGTAGTGCATGGGGAGGACAGAAAACCGGTTATCATTGCACATTGCAATCCCAAAATAAGAATGGAGAGGGGTGTAGTGGTACAGGTTGGAGTGCAGACGCTCACCACAACAGTCCTCATAGCTACGCGTCCTCAAGGAGAGTTAAAAAATTCAGGCAGCTGTGCTGATCTATATCAATAACCCAGTTCTAGCAGTTTTCGTCTCCACCAAGAGCAGGTCTTTTGCAAAGCTAATGGGTCTTATTTGCCCATTCAAGACCAAACCATCCCCAAATACTTTTCATTACAACAGGGAACAATGTGTTGTTGTTGGGAAAATCCATTTCTCCCCAGCTACTGTGTGGACTGCAGCTAAACTCAGAGGGAGCAGCGAAGTCTGAGTGGGGCAGGGAAGGTGGCGGCGGCAGGGAACATCCGTGTCCCTGCTAATAAAAAAAAGCCTCAGTGCTCTGTCCCTGTGGGCCCTGGCTCCACTACACCACTGGGGGTGGATCATTTCAAACACCTTGCCAGGAACTACCCCTCTAAGGGGACGTTAACAGGTGGCCAGCGGTGCTGTTCTTTAATATGACAGACAAGGTGGCCATTGCCACCTGTATTTTGTGGCTCCCACAGCCATCCTGAATCAGAGCTGAAATCTCCAACAAGGCTGAGAAGGCACCAACTCCCAGTAAGTCTTGGCAAAGACCTGATGCAAAAAATGCCTAATCTGCACCAGAACCTCAGATCAGCTGCAGCTACTCTGGGTTATATGCCCCAGTTGCTGCCTCAGCCAGATGCTGCACCACAAAGTGACCGCTGTTTCTTTTGCACCAGGGTAGCAGATTGAAAAACAGATAGTGCCCAGCTGAGGGGGCTTGGTTTGCAAGGGCCACTGATATGAAGTGTTCTGGTTGTCAATAGGTTGGCACAAACACCCGGCTTTCATTGGGGAACATTTCCCTCACCAGAGACAGTATTGTTTTTGGGGTGGAAAAATATCCCTCGATACCAATGTTAGTGATTAATAATGATGGATGTTTTCCTTCACTGTTCATGTCAGTTTTCTAATATCGTGGGTTAAAAATATAGTTTTTGTTCTTTTGAAGTGAAAATAAAAATATTTGCTTTTTAAAAGAACAGTAATGCTCTTGGTTTATTTGCAAAAGCAGGGGCGAGGGGTGCATACTCAAAACAAGCATTCCATCTCATGTGAAAGCGATTATTCTGGCTATGTGTATTTAGGTGAGACAGAATTATTCTGATGTCACACACATGGGGTGTGTCTACATTAGCAAAAAACTTGTATCCTTACCAGGGTTTCTGCTTCCGGTTTCTTTGCAGGATTAGGATGGGCTCCTTTACATGGTAGACACATGGTTTGAATTGAGGGAATGCCTCCCTCCCTCCCTCCCTGGCATGTGTGCAATAGAGTAGGCGTCTTGTTTTCATCGCTTAACTTGCTCTGTACTGTTTCCTCGCAGCCCCCAGGAAAGCTACGACTTACTTCTGAGTAGATGTAAGATCGCGCTGTAAGCTTGCAGCCCTCGCACACTTACTTGGGAGTAAGCCCCATTGAACTTAATGGGGTGCTCTGAATCAACAGAGGATGTTGATTCTGAGCTTGGTGGAGTGGGGGATCAGATCTGTCTCCCATTGTTGCAGGGAGGCATTCCGCCCTCTTCTCCCTCCAATCGAGAAATGTGCTCAAGCATTTACATGGCAGACAAGTTGTTTGAATCAAAGAAAGTCCTTCCTCAGCAAGTTCATAGCACTACACTAACATTTCACTCTGCTGATATCCTGTGGTGTGTGTGTGTGTGTGTGTGTTTAAAATATTCTAGCGTATCTCTGATCTTTTTGAAAGCGGGATAAACGGGAAAAGGAGCGGGAGACATCCTGGAGGTTGACAATGTCGTCTTAAGGCCCCGCAAACTTCTGAGAGTGGCCAATCCCGAGCATGCAATAAATCACTCATGTAGGCATACCTGTGGATTTGTTTTAGGAAATGTTACTACCCCAAGATATATTGGAATTTGTCTTGAGGTAGTAAAACATCCCAAAAATTGATATAAGATTTTTTGGGGGTGGGGGGGTAGTTTGGCCCTTAGTATTGCTCTATTTCTGTGGATTTTGTTTTGGAGATAAGAACCTGGGAAGCTGCTTTATACTGAGGCAGACCTTTGGTCCTTCTAGCCCAGTACTGTTAGCACTGACTGGCAGTGGCTCTCCAGGGTTTCAGGCAGGAGTTTTTCTGACCCTACTTGGAGATGCTGAGGATTGAACTGGGACCTTCTGCAAAGCATGTGCTCTACCACTGAGCTATGGTCCCACCCTCAAGTTGTACCAGCCTTCCAACATTTATTTATTTCGCAATCTGGCCTGAATGTAGAGGGCACAAAATGGAAACGCCACTTGCAGCAGCCTGCTTGTTTGAGATCTGGGCTCCTTAGCAGAGCAGGGAACAACTCTGGCCTCTCCCAGTCCCACAAGTGCTGACCCCCGTAAAAAAAAAAGTTATTGCAGATGGAAAGTGAGTCCTCAAAATGGTTGTGTGAAGCGGTCCTCCAGGGATGCTGTAGTCCTGCCTGTATCATGCTGGAGAGTCCAGGAGACACTTTCTCAGCTGCTGCTCAAGGCCTGACAAAGACCCAGTTTGCATGTAAGGCCAACGCATGGACTCTTTAATCCGTGGATTGTCAGGGCCGTGCACAAGCTTGCTGTTGGGTTAAAACTCTGAAATGGGGTGTTCCTCAGTTGTTTGCGAAACCAGATGTAAACCGGAATGGGTGAGACATTACGTGCAAACCGGGTCAAAGAGTGTGTGCCTGAGTGTCACCTTGAGGTGTCTCTTTAATCTCAGGGCTTCGTTTGGTCTGCAAGGAGATGGCAAAAAGCCCTTCTATGGAGTACAGGAGCAAGGAATTCAGGTCAACAGGCACCTCCGTCGCGATGGCCCCTCCTTGGGGGGTTTTCTCTGAGACAGGCTCAGTTGCCAGAAACACCCAGACATTCAAGCGTGTTGCAAACTAATTGTGGCCATCAGCGTGATGTCTTTGCAAAAGAAGGTCAAATATCATTTGGAGGTTGCAGTAGGCCTACCAACTCCAGTAGACCTACCATAGGGGGTTGTGGCTCAGTAGAGCCCCTGTTTTGCATGCAGAAGGTCTCAGCCTCGATCCCTGGCATCTCCAAGTAGGGCTAAGAAATAATCCTGTCTGAAACCCTGGAAAACCACTGCCCGTCAGTGTCGGCAATACTGGCTAGATGGACCAAGGGTCTGACTCCATATAAGGCAGCTTTCCTATGTTCCAACTGGGCAGCTCCCTAGATGCCAGCAAACTGCAGAAGGGGGCACCCCTTTTACCTCTGCCATATTTCCATAGCTGACCATTTTGTTGGCTCCAATGGGAAGGCAGGAAGGAGGGACAGGCTTTGAGGTTGCCCGGATAACCGCTTTCCCCTCCGCAGGCCAGCAAGTTGTAATGCCTCAGCCACCAACCAGTCCCTTTGCATGCCATTCTTGCCTCTGGACTGGCAACTCTGAAGGGTGGGGTGGGGGAAGATTTTGCCCTGGAGCCTTCTGTTGCTGACCACTGTAGCTTAATAGAAGAACATAGGTACATTTCTAGTATTTCTCTTCTCCCCTCCCTCCAACACCATATATGTAAATTAAAACATCTTGAGGCTCTACCTTAATGAATATCAGTCACAGGGAACACACCTTCTAAACATGTGGATGCAAGATCCAAAGGGAGACATGTTTCCAACGGAATTAATGTCTTCCCAGGTCAGGGTGCCTTGGGCATGAGCTCATGAATGTGACTGGGATAATGGGGAAGCCACCCAGTTAGACAAAATGCGATAAAATAAACATGAATTCCTGGTATAAATGTTCTGAAGATACCAAGAAGAAGGATCACAGGTAAAGTTTCCCAGTGGATTCTAGCAGGCAGCCCTAAGGACTAAGTGGAGGCTGGGTCCCCCTTTTGGTGAGAGCCCCTGAGCAGAGAGATCTGAAAACTGCCCCCTCACTTACTGGAAGAACACCAGCAGTGGCAGCGGCAGCAGCAGCAACACCTCCTCCTCCTCCTCCTCTATAGCCTTTATCTTTCAACCAAGCCAGGGCATTTTGGTGCGCAAGGAGGATCTGCTTCTGAGAGGGTCCTGCTGCACAAGCCCATTGAAATGAATGGGTAGCTTGTGCCCCGCTGGCAGATCTGACCCATCTTCCACTTTCCTGAATGTACAGAAACCTCATTCTTCAAACAAACCAGAATTCACTGCCATGTGTCAGGGCAACAGCCATGAATGCAGAGGGTTTTAAAATTTAGGCACATAGGTCTTACTCAACCGCTAGCAGTCATGAACTTCCATATTCAGAGGCAGCATACCTCTGATTTTAGATTGTAAGCCCCTCGGGGCAGGGGACTGTCCTCTCATTCTTCATAAAGTATCATCTATATAGATGGTGCTGTATAAGGAGTGCAATTAAATGCATGTTTAGACAGAAAAAAAGTCCTACAACTCCCAGCATTCCCCAACTAGCACTGCTGGCTTGGGAATGCTGGGAGTTGTAGGACTTTTTTTCTGCCTAAGTATGCATAGGATTGTGCCCTAAATTCATCCTCTTCCTCTGTTGCTGGATCAGTGGCCAGTCTTGCCCCTTCCCACATCCAACGTATTTCAGGCACGTTGCCTCAAAACACCAACACATGTAGATTCTTCTGTCTATCCATTCACCCTTTGCTTTTATTTTTTTTAAGAAAACCCCAAACATTAAAACACACAAACACACCATCTGCTGCAGGGTAGGGTGAGGTAGACATATCATGTTGACACCTCAGACACTAGCCAATGGGCACCACCCACAGCTGCTTTGTGCAGCAGACTTGCAGAACTGGCATTATTCTGTTGTTGCTCTTTTTTTCTTTTTAAGAGTTTGATCATGAAGAGAAAGGGGTATGTTTGTAGGTAAGCTCTTCCCAGCCACCGCCACTGTACCAAAAATCTGTCTTCCCCCTTTGATAAGCACCACCAGCAAGCTGGGGAAAATAAATACTGCACCTGCTGCAGGAGATATTGTCAGTTGAATGTTGTCTATTGGAAGTCACCTTCATCAAGGATTTGTCATCTTAGAAGCTGGCAATCCTTAAAGAAGTCGTCAGGCCAAGAGAGTATTAATGGAATTGGGCTGACTGCGAGTTGGCAAAGGATGGACTTGTTTGCCATCCCTGCAGCTGGGGCTGTTTCCAAGCCAGGCACTTGGCCAACTCAAGGCAGGTCTACTGAGGTGGATGAGAGTAAAGTCAGCTGTGCAGCCTGATCCTACTCATGCATTTAGTGCTCCCAGGGAAGCATATACAGCATAGCTGCCTTGGATTTAGGAATCTGCACGCAACCAGTGGTGCACATCTCTGCCTACCACTCTACAGAACACAGCACTAAGCTCTTTCTCCTCCAAGCCTGAACCTAAAGCTGCCTTAGAGCCCTTTTAGGGACTGAAAGTCGGGGAAGAAAATTTCCTAAAACAAAAATAAATAAATCCAGGGCTGTGATTCTGCAGGCACATTGAATGCGATAATGGACACAGAATGCCATTTCCTGAGAATCTCAACTTTCATATTAAAAGCAATGCAAGTTTCTGCAGAAATCTCAGAAGCCAGAGGGGGAGGAGGTTAGTGTTCTTTCCCCCCCCACAGGTCAGTAAAACCAGATTAAATTGTGCCAGGCCAGACAATTATGGTAAAATGCATGATATAGTTCAGAATTAAAGATTGCCTGGGCACGAATTGAAATTGTTTTTATTGTGCATACACACAGCTTTGCCTAAAGCCCACCATGGTATTCTAGGCTGACTAGAGACTCTCTGGCCCTCTAAAAGAATTTGCCCAGCTCACTAGTTGCCAACGTATAGGTGCAGGAAAGACGAAGAAAGTGTCATCTGCATGAACCGACCTGTTCACCACCTTCAGCATCCAAGGCCCTCTTCCAGGTGTCTCCTCCAGGGGAGGCTCAGAGGGTAGCAACAAGGGAGAGGACCTTCTCAGTGGTGCTACCCCAATTCTGGAATGATCTCCTTCATGAGGCCCGCCTAGCGCCAACCTTGTTATCTTTTCGGCACCAGGTTAAAACTGCCCTCTTCTCTGAGGTATTTGGCAGCATTTCATGAGTTTTTAATCAGGTCTTGGATTATCTGTGGTGGATTGTTTAAAAATTGTTTTTAGATATATGTTGTCTGTGTGTGTGCTGTCTGTCTATGTGTAAATGGTTTTGCACTTCGTATAATGCATTTTAATGGTTTTAGTCATTGTGAATTGCTCAGAGACCTTCGGCTATGGGGCAGTATAGAAATATAACAAATAATAAATCTGTGGCAATGGCCAAGCACCCTTGCCCTTCCTCCCTTGGCAAAGGGGCCCTCCAGGAAAACTCATTGCCCAGAGGGCCTCAAGCCCTCTTTTCCAGCTCCTGGGATGCTTCTTAATGATCTTCTCCCTCCTTCCAATTTAATGTATACATGAGATCAGAGTGGATAAGTTGCAAGGCATCACAGGCCACCTTGGCGACATGGCAGAGGCGATAGCTTGTTTGCATAGTAAATCTTGTGCAATCAGCACAACTCACATACGCTTCGCAGAAGTGCATTTGTACCCTGCCAGTCTGATGGGCAGGCAGGGTGTGTGCTCTCTTGGCAGACTTGCAGCCTGATCTCAAACATGTTTCCTTCAAAGTAAATCCCACTAAGTTCAATGGGGCTTCCTGTTAAGTGTATTTTGGAATGCAGCCTTATTCTGTCATTGTTGGCAACTTAAAAAATAAGAAACAAAAGTAGCCATAGGTTTCCCTAAAATATTGGTTTGGTTCCTTGTGTAGTCAAGGCCAGCCCTTAATTCTCCTCATTTCCCAGCAATTTCTGGATTCATCACTGAGCCTAGGTGAATCTGGATGGCTACTGTAGGAACCAGGCTGCTGGACTAGATGTGCACCTTTGGTCTGATCCAGCAGGGCTCCTATCATGGTTGTGAGGTGGCTAGGCAAATATGTTGCTAGGCCTGTGCCCAGGGCCACCCCCCATATGAGGCGAGGTGAAGCCCCTGCCTCAGGTGGCAGAACAGGAGGAGTGGTGAATTGCACTGCCACCACCAGAAGGGCCCACCAGTACTGCCTCCAGTGGGTGCTCCAGAGAGCCCTGTCAGTCACTCTCCTGCTGTAGCATTTGCTATCAGTGATGACAGCAGCAGCTCCAGAGAGCTTGGCCAGTCCCACTCTCCCAGTGTAGCAAATGCTACAGCAAGAGACCAGCCAGCAGGGCTCTCCAGAGCAGCCACCTCCTTCTGTTTCTCTCTGAGGTGATCCTCAGAGCGAAGTAGAGGATGGGCAGTTGCTCTCAGTGCTAAGAATCCCACCTCCTTTCCCTTACTGCCACTGTGTTACACCCACCTACCCCCTTACTGCTGCTGCATCACCCCCACCTTACCATCACCACATTGTCGTGTTGTTGCACTGCAAGAGCCAGAGACACATCTGCCAGGGAAGCAGCCAGTGTGGCTCTTCAGAGAGCCATCCGGATTGAAATGCCCAGTTCAAAGCCAGGTATTTCCTCTGGCTTGTGCAATGTGAGAATGTGGTGGTGGTAAGGTGGGGGCGATGCGGCAGCAGTAAGGGGGTGGGTGGGTGTAACACGATGGCAGTCAGGGGAAGGGGGTAGGAGGTATGACACAGTGGCAGGAAGAGGGTGGGTGTATGATGTGTCGGTGGCACTCATGCACCAAGGCTCCTGCGCCCATGAGGTCCCAGCCCTGAAACTATTGCCCAGGACCCCAGATCTATTTCCCAGAGTCCTGAGTGTCCATTGGTGCCAATGGAAGTTCTTTTTCATAGCTAAATTGCCATGCAGAAAGTGCTTTTCAAGGGGGATTGCAGCTACAACCGCAACCACATGCTGCAACCCCCCCACTCCCAGAATAAATCTTTCCCTGAATGGCAATGAAGCTTAGAAAAACACTTTTATCATTCATTTAGGGTGATCTTGGGTTTGGTGCAAATTAATTAAAGAATCTATTTTGTTTGAGATTATTTCGATGAGAAATTAATTGGCTGGCATTGCCTCCTGTAACATTTAAATAATTCCTAGTAATTATTTCTACATTTGCATATATAGATATAAATCAACATATGCAAATTTTTCACACATATGTGTCCTGTGAGCTTGGGCCCTGAATCTTTTAAGTGCCTAGCAACATCCCTGGCTTGGAAAGCTTTCTACCAGCAGCCACTTGGTGATGAAGCTGTAGCCTTTTCTCACAGATGGAAACGTAAGCCAGCACCTATCATAACTTCAAAGCTAGACTACTGTGATGTGCTTTATATAGGGCTGCCCTTCAGAACAGTTCAAAGGCATCAGCTAGTGCAACATACAGCAGGTTGTCTTCCAAAATGGGGGTGGGTTATGTGGAGTGCATTACACCCCAGGCTCCCTGTTCCTTTCCGAACACAAGTAGCTGGTGGCAATCTACAAAGCCCTAAAAATCATGGGCCAGCATAACTAGGAGACATCTTCCACCCACCATGATAGTTAAGAATCTCCAGGAATGATCTCTTAAATATAGATCTGCAAGGGTGTACAGACAGGCATTCTCAATATCTTCACGTCAACTTCAGGGTTTCATTCATCCTGAGACACATCAAAGGCTGAATCTGTGTTTTCCAGCCATGGCAAAGTATCCTTTTATTTGAACCGGATTTGGGTGGCCAGGGACAGGGTGAAATAATTAGCATTCCCACAATCCCTTATAGTGTGGATTAGAAGCTCAATTAATCAGTAATATTCAACAATTACAGCTCCATAGGAGATGTCCAAAATCCATGTTGCCATAATATCAAAGAGATATCTCAGACAGAAATCTCAGTTCCAAGGAACCACTTTGAGGTTCCTTTTGAAAAACAATAACACCTACGTCTAAGACACGTCACTTAAAATGTAGGCAGGCGTCCCTTAGGAAAGCTTTGCATCTGTTACTGTGAAGATAAACACTAGGAAAACTCTGACAGCTTTGTAGATTATAATTTTTTAAAAACTTTAAAGACGTTATTGTTTATTCAGATGTACAGTCTTCTTAGGGCGCAATCCAATGCATGTTAGACAGAAGAAAGTCCTACAACTCCCAGCATTCCCCAGCCATTACAGCTTAACTTTCAGAGCGAGGACAGGAAGCCAGGGCAGACTACTGGCCCAGCTGTCTTTACCCCGCCCCTCTCCCTCTGGCTCCACCCCTTTTTGAATGACCCTCACTCATTCCAAGGCACTTGACTTTCACCAACTTGCAAAGGAAATGTGGGTGTTTAGAACTTGACAGTGCCTTCAGGTCATGGGCATAGGGAATATCATGCATTTTCTTTCACTTTCCGGCTTGTTAAGAGGAGCCACTAGGACAGCACACAGTTCAGCTGTTCACAAGGACTGGTGTGATATGTTCCTGTGGGAACAGAGGCAGCATCAGGCGGCCAGCCCCAAAGCACCTAATTAGTGGTCCCTGGCCAGAAGAAACAGCTAATGGCCAGCGTCAGCCTCTGTTTCTTACCTTGAGAGACACCTGCTTCACGTTTGATTTACCCCTTATTGTTAACCTCGTGGCAACCCTGCGTTATCGTAGCTCCCTGCCGGGATATGGTACTTTTTCACATCTGGGGCTCCCACGGCTGTTTTGGATGGATGCTCACAACTCAGCCTTTCTTTGCTGTGACAGTGTATATCTGCTGGAAACAGATCATTGAAGGATGAGTGACGCATTAACATGTGGGTTGTGTTGCGTGAGCTGGACATGCAGCAAAGGAAACACACAAGTTCCCCACAGGTCACGCTCCAAGTGGATCCACTCAATGTGTTTGAGGTGCCAGTTGGTGCCCCCTTCCCTAATTGGGGTCTGTCCCCTGGCCACAGACGTATCTGGCAGCAGTGGCTGGGAAGCTGCCAACCGTGTTCAATTTCCTACCGTGCCTTGGGGCAATGCTACATCAGATGTGAGAAATGTGACATGGTGGGCAGCTTCCCACATCCAGCTGTTGCTGCCATCTAAGTTTGTGGTCAGGAAATGGGTGGGCAGAAGGGACAAAGTGAACTTTCCCAGGGCATTTCAGCCCTGGCAGCTGGGCCCTGATGCTGGGCACTGACCCCTGCTCTAAGTTCCCCCTTCCTTAGACTTTGCTCAGTGGTACAGTACAGCTACGGCTGGAACTTGCAGCCAAAGTCCAGGGCCCCACAGCCCAGGCCCTTCTGCCAAACAACTACCCAGAGAGCAGCAAATGATGAGGGCATCTGAGCAGCAGAAGTACACTCGGTTTTATGCCTCTAGTCATGCTATGATTTAACAGAATTTAAAATGCAAGACTGCATATGCTCAGAGTCTGGTTTTTTTTTAAAACCAGGTTTGCAAAACAGTTGTTGTGTTGATGTTGTAACCTACCAGGAATGTAGAAGTAGTTGTAAAGCATGGGATGGCAGCGGGGGGGGGGGGGGCGGGGAGAGAAGAGAAATGTTAGCCATGTGCTTCACACCTGAAGCGATACACATGGCCATCTAAAGGGGCTGCCCATAAGATCAGTAAGTCCAGGGTCTAAAATTATCTAGCTGCACCACTGACTTTGCTTACAGAGTGTGGGTGACCCAGAATCCTGTCTGCTTTTTTCTTTTATTTCTCCAGGTGCAGTCAAGGAGTAAATCCCAGGATCAAGCAACTGGCTGAGTCAAGGTCTCTATACTCTCTGCCCATAATTGCAAGCACACAGGGGATCACAAAGTTGACATCCTCCCCCCCACCCCCCGCCTGTCCCTTCCACAGAAGTTCTGCAAGATGTGCTGAACATGATCCAAGGCACCGTCTTGGTTCTGCCTGCCTTCAAGGAAGTAAAAAGTAAACATGCAGGGGCAGGACTCCTAAAGCTCCCTGCTTGGTGAGGATTTCAGATCCCGGCTCAGGAGCCACCACCCCACAGAGAGATCATGACCCCACAAGCCTCAGCCTCTCCCCTTTGCTCGCTCCCATGTGTCGGGTCCCAGCTGGCTGCCAAACTGCCTGCATGTTCCTCTCCTTGCCGCCATGAAGTGCTGAGTGATGCATACAGAGTGCTCAGAATGGAGAAGGAGCTCCGCTAGGCTGCAGCTAAACTGCCTCACAAACATCTGGATTCATGCATGCAAGGTCCAGCTACGAGGCTGGAGCACCCTGCTGGGTTATTCCCTCATGGGTCGCCATTCGCCAAGAGGGAAGGGAAGTGGGTAGGAGGAAGGGCTAAGCTTCTTTCTGTGAGTAAAGCGCGGTGCAGATAGTTTTGTTTTAGGCGGACTCTTTGAGCATTCTTCTGTGTGGTGGCTTTTTGTATTGAATGCGATAGTTCTCAAGTGATATTTGAATTGTTGATCGTTTAAAACTGCGTTGTTTTAAAACCCATTGCATTGGGGGGCAATGGAGGTCTGCCTACCAGCACCATTAGCGGGATGCACCCACGTTGCCAGGATTTTCATTCCCATATCCAAAGTGGTCACTCCACAAAGAACTAACTCCAGAACTGCTCAAGAGGCCCTGAGGTGACCTCTTACAGCAGCTTCCCCCAAACTGGTGCCCTTCAGATGTGCTAGACTACAAGTCCCAGCATTCCTGACCACTGGCCATGCTGGGGCAGATGGGAGTTGAAGTCCAAAACATCTGCAGGGTACCAGGCAGGAAAACACTGCCTTACAGGTTCCTTGCTTCTCCACATGGCAGGAGGAGGCTGTGCAGGACATGCCAGCTGCATGACCCAGAATGTGCAATGTTGACTCTGGGTCATAGCATACCTACTTTAGGGAGGAAACGTTTCCCAAATATTTGGATTTGGGCTAAAGCACCAACGTAATCAAAATCCCCACACCCTGGCCACTGAACAGGCGTTGCTGGGTTCGTTGCCGTCCCTCCTGCCACTATCCTGCAAGCCCCTCCTCTGAACAACCCTTTGCATGAAGCCTTTTTGCTGCCTAACCCCTTAGTCCCCTCCTCCAACAGAAACAAAGGCTAAGTTTGTAAGTTTGTATTTGCTCACAATCCCCCTCTCCTTGCACTTGGCCCTCCCTCCTTGCTTGTTGCCTCTTCCCCCTCCCTGCTCCGCCTCTGTCAAAAATTAAATTGTAAGCTCCTTGGGGTAGAGACCTTTCTTTTTTTTGCTCACCTTACTCTGTAGAAGTGCCATGTGACTGACAGCATGGTACAATGAAAATGAACATAAAACCTAATTACAGTTTTATAAGGTTTTTAAATGAGGTTTTATTACAAGTAAACCTAATTATGTCTGTGTAAAGCCTCCAACACTCTGCCTTACAGGCTGCAGCCTGAGGCTTCTTCTTCATGCCTACAACAACTTTTTTCTCGCAGCAGGCTTTGGTGGGCCCTTGGCATGGTGCTGCCAATGGGCCCTCACCTGGCATTGCCACTGCCCTCCCCCCACTGGGGGCCCTGCCCAGCACGGCCGCTGCCAGTCGCTCCCCCCAGATGTCCTCATCTGAGTGGGTGGCAGTGGTGCTTTTGGGTGGGAGCTAAGCAGCTAGTCAGCTCCGATCCACGCTGGGTGACAGCTGCCATCTTAGACCCCCCCCCAATGCAATGCCTGATGTTGATGGAGGTGGCAATGCTGGGCGAGGGCCCCATGGTGGTGTGAGCTGAGCCCTGGTGAGCCCTGCCAGGGGTCCGTCAACTCTGGCAGCTGCCCAGTGTGCTGGCTGCTGATGCTGGGCCTTTCATCCTCATTAACATTTTTTGGCTTAAGGAGACTTCCGGGGAAGTCTGAAAGGTCACTTCCTTTCTTCTTTTAGGGCACAATCCTATGCATATTTAGAGAGAAAGAAGTCCTACAACTCCCAGCATGCCCCAGCCAGTGAGAATGCTGGGAGTTGTAGGACTTCTTTCTGTCTAAACATGCATAGGATTGCATCCTTATTGTTTTATTGAATTTTAATATCAGGTAATACAGACAACAAACAGAACCCCCTTCCTTCTCCAGAAAGATCAAAGAAACAATTATAATTACGATTATCCTCCCCTTCCCTGGTTGCTCACTTTTATTTTGGTTCACTTAGCATTAAAAGATCCAGAAAGCAGTATCTTTGCTCACTTCCTTCTAATGTTTTATGTGGTTGTAATAAAGGTACCACCCAACTATTACTTTGGGATTTTTCCCTAATGGACCAACACAGCAACCTGCAATTTTCATACTACTGCTAGTGTTACCGCTACTACTGCAAGACCCAGGAGAACTGTTCTCAGTCCATGCTGGTCTATACATTTCATCTGAAATGCATATGGGGGAACAGAGGGTTGCTTGGGAACATAGGAAGCTGCCAGTCAAACCACTGGTCCATACAGCTCAGTACTGTTGACAGTGGCTGGCAGCAGCTTTCTGGAGTTTCAGCACAGGGGTCTTTTTTCTCAGCTCTACTTGGAGATGCCTGGGATTGAACCTCAGAACCTTTGCATATAAGAAGGTGCTCTACCACTGAGTTATACCTCCTCCAGTTCTCTAGTATTTACATCAGAGAAACTTCAGGGGAGACTACGATGAGCTAAAAATGGATCACCAAGGCCCTAAGGAAGTATCTGAACATCCCCACCCCACCCCGAAGCCCTACCCTCAATGCATCTTGCGAGAACATATGTAGCCCTGATGCAAAGTCACACACCACACTTATTTGGGATCTAACTTGAGAAAACACCAGGCAGGAGCCAGCAAACTTGAAACGTCTGGGCTGTGAGGTTTGTTGATCTGGATGAATAAAACATGATAGGGGTTCCATTCCCCCCTCTCCTCTGTTGTTTATCTTATATGGAGTCTCTGTGCCTGCATGGAGAAAGCAACCTCTGATCCAAAACGGAAAGACAAACACGCCTGCCCCTCCCCACCTCTTCACATTTTCAATGTGGGGGGGAGGGGGAAAAACGTTTCCTCCATTTTCTGCCATTCCCCGCCAACGTGACTGGCCAGGGCTGAACCAAAATCTCCAGGTTCTTTAACTATTCCATCAATTTTGCCTGAAATAAAGATGTGCAAGTTCTGCCAGCCTCCCTGCTTCTCCCCTGCACCCCACCCCAGGTAACTAATCTTATCAAAACTAATGTGGGGGCAACTGCAGCTGAAAACAGAATTCCCTGAATCATTAAAACCAGAGTTTCTGGTAGCTGAGGGGGGTCCAACTGAAAGGCTAAACAAAACACTTCTTTACACTAAATGTATTTATTGTCCTTGGTCTTTCCCAGTGGAGGCTGGTGGCTCTGGTGTCTGTGGGACGGTGAATCTGCTCCAGGTTTCAGTCAGAACTCTAAAGGAGCTATCCAAGGTGCTTTAGAGTTCTGACTGGTTCTGACTGAAACCTGGAGCGGATTCACCACCCCACTGACACCAGAGCCACCAGCTGGTCTTTCCTCAAACCAGCCACAAGTCTTTGGAAGAGCATGAGATGGAATCTCAGATGGACAGACAGATAGCTGAGTGAGTCAGGTGCCATGGGCTCAAGCTGGCAGCCCTGCAGCTCCTGCACAAGTTTCTTGCACCCTATATACCAGGAATGCTAGGGAAAGAGGAGACCACAAGGGACCACAAACAGTTAAGCACTAGGGATGTGTGAGAAACTGATTTCAGTTTGTTCAGAATTTACCCAGATCGTTCCTCCCTGAACACAATCTACAGTCAAAGTCCATGCACTTCTGAGATTGTGGTGCAATTCGCAGAACAACAAAATCAAAGGTTCAAAAAATGTGCAAGAAAAATGCGTGCTCTTGAAAAATGTGCACAAAGGCGCTTTAATCAATGGGAGAAAATGCGAACATTGTAAAAATATGCACAACTGATTAGTATGTTTGGAAACATATGCACAAAAATATGCGCACATTTTTGTGCAAAACAACAACAACACCCCCTCGCCCCAGGCTCACAATCTGATACAATACGTGCTTCAAGGTGGAATTCGGAGAACCTCGACCCTGGTTTGTGCATCCCTATTATGAATATCAGAAAAGCCCTGCTGGATCAGACCAAGGGTCAGTCTGGCATCCTGTTCAGTGACCAGTGACCAACCAGGTGTCTCTGGGAAGTGCAGAAGCAGGGCATGGAAGAAACAGCCCTCTCCTGCTGTTGCTTCCCAGCAGGTGGTACCCAGAGGTTCGCTGTCCCATAGAGCCATCTTGACTAGTAGCCACAGATAGACATATCTGCTATGACTTCGCCTAATCCCCTTGTAAAGCCATCAAAGAAGTGGTACTGGCCATCGTCACAACTTGTGGCCACCAAGTCCACAAATATTTGGTCACTGTGTGAAGAAGGGCTTCCTTTCACAGCTTTCTTGTACAAGCTGGCACACTTGGACAAAGAGCTCAGAATCCCCTTGGCTTGGGGGGGGGGGTGAGTGTGAGTGTCAGATGACCCTGGATAGCCAATCCCATGCCACTCGCTGTCTGCTCAATAGCTCCCAGGTCTGCTGTACTTCCTCAGCCTGAGCAACATGTTGGAGAGGGAGGGTCACAAAAGGCACAGGTCCTCCCTGACTTGCCAGGGGTGTCTCAACGGGGGATTTGCTGCGAGTTGGCTGAGTTTGGAGGTCATTCGGAGCACATGATGTCATGGCCATCTTGCAGCCATTCCGGATGTTTTCGCAGAAAAACCAGTTTTTCTGAGGCTACTTTTAGTCCAATTGTTTTCCTAAATTCGGCTTGTCTGCACTTCTGTTGTGGTGTGTACCAACCCTCTGCATTTACTTTGGCATGATAGCCCTGCCCAGGGGTGTATCTTTCACCTGGCTGTGACCTCACTGACGCTGGTCAAGAGGTCTCCCCCAATGTTTCCCCTCCCTGTGTTCCCCCAATGTTTCCGCCATTTTGCAGCTGGCTGTTCAGGAGTTCTGAGCTACGACATGGTATTTTCTTCAGTCTTGTGCTTTTCTGTCTGCCCTTGGTCCTGAGCACTTGATGAGACAAATGAAAAAATAAGTCACATTCAAGTCGAGTCATCCTGCCAAATAATGTCAGTTTGTAAGAGCTTCATTGTGATGTCCAAAGGGTTGTGTGCCTTGATTCTTAGAAGGCACTGTTTACTTTTCCCTGTACAGCCATGAGGGCTAGAAACTTCTTCGGCTGCTTCACGTATCTCTGAATGTATAAGTCCTTGTTATAATATAAGTCCTATATAATATAATATAATATAAGTCCTATATAATATAAGTCCTCTATAAGTCCTTGTTATAATTCTCTCCCAGGCATGCTGTGCTTTCTGGGAGTTGGATTCACAGCATGGCTCCACAGACGCATCAAGAACAAGTATTATTATAGAGATTTTTTAGAGTGACAGATGGCAAGACCCAGTCCTCAAAGCACTGGTGCCAGGGGAAGCCTTGTTAGGCCCAATGAGGATTCATGTGTCACATGGATTGGGAATTGGCACCAAAAGCAGAACAAGCCTTGAGAGCTGAGAAAGATCAGTACTGACTGGGGAGAGGAGGGAAAAAGAAGATACAGATTACTGTGTCTTTAAACAGCATAGATGACCGAACAGCATCCCAAGGGAAACAAGGAAGAAGGCAGATTCTTTGAGTCAGTACTGGGTGGGTTTTTAAAAGATGCACACTGACTGGTTCTAGGATAGGCTGGAGGGCTGTTTGAGCAGCCAGGATGCACTGCACAGAGCTGGGTACAGGTATTACTTGGTGAAAACCAGTAAGTTGTCTTATATAAAATACTAATCATTAAATAAACAAATACACCTTTAGCATTTATGTAGCACTTTTCAAGTATTCAAAACACTTCAAAATCATCTCAGTAATTGCTGCAACAGCTCTGTAAGGTAGCCGTGCTTCATTATCCTCCTATTAGCAAAGGAAGGGCTGAGGCAGAGTGAATACTGCCTTGCAGCTGAGGTGGCGGTGAAGCTTGAACCAGGGACTTTCTGGCTCACGTCTTACACTCTGTGGATCAAAAGTAGATGCTATGGTTAGAGATCCGTGATAGGACTTCCCACGAATTCTAAATGGAGCCAGTGGAACAGGCTTCTGGTGCAATCCAGATGTGTTGGACCACAACTACCAGAAACCTCTAGGCAGCTATGCTGCCTGTGGGATTCTGGGAGTTGTAGTCCAACACCATTCCGGAAGGGGTCAGGTTGGGGAAGGCTGCATTGGAAGCTGTGATGCAGATGATGGTCACAGTGTTGAGGTAAGGTGTATGTGTTGCCTGAATGTTTTGCCCTATGGAGCAGATAGCAGCTCCGGGGTGTGTGTGCATGTGGTTCAGACTGGGAAAACAGCACAGAAGGAAAAGTTTATACCCAGTGCTCCCCCATGCTGTGGCCCTGAGCCAAATTGGGAGGCCCAGCAGCTGCAGTTAGTCTTTCAAACAAAACTTCAGGAAAACCGATCATGGCTCAGAGCATGGTTAGCGAGGGATGCTAAAAACAACAAAAAGGCTTTCTTCAGCTACGTGCATAGTAAAAGGCAGAGGAAAGAAATGGTTGTTCAGCTCTTAAATAAGGATGGCAAAACAATAACAGATGACAAAGAAAAGGCAGAGGTGCTCAATTCCTACTTTGGCTCAGTCTTCTCCCAAAAGTGGGTCTATGAGCCCCCTGGCAAAGGTGAAGTACAGGCTGAAGGGGCAGGATTGCAGCTTGAGATCGATAGGCATATGGTCAAGGAACACCTAATTACTTGGAATGAGTTCAAATCTCCAGGGCCAGATGAACTGCATCCTAGAGTAATAAAGGAACTGGCAGAAGAACTCTCAGAACCGCTGTCTATTCTCTTTGAGCAATCATGGAGGACAGGGGAAGTGCCCGATGACGGGAGGGCTAATGTGGTCCCTATCTTCAAAAAGGGTAAAAAGGAGGAACCTGGGAACTACAGACCAGTCAGTGAGTCTGACATCAATCCCTGGGAAAATTCTGGAGCAGATGATAAAGCAATCCATCTGGAAGCACAATGCCGTGATTACTTGAAGCCAACATGGATTTGTCAAAAACAAGTCCTGCCAGACGAATCTGATCTCATTTTTTTATCAAGTAACCTCCCTTGTAGACCATGGGAATGCTGTAGACATCATATACCTCGACTTCAGCAAAGCTTTCGACAAAGTGCCCCATGATTTCCTGATGAGCAAACTAGCTCAAAGTGGGCTAGATGAAACAACGATCCAGTGGATCCACAGTTGGCTACAGAATCGGACTCAAAGAGTGCTTCTCAATGGGACCTTCTCAAACTGGGGAGAGGTAACGAGTGGGGTACCGCAGGGCTCAGTCCTGGGCCCAGTGCTCTTCAACATTTTTATTAATGACTTGGAGGAGGAGGTGCAGGGAATGCTGATCAAATTTGCAGATGACACAAAATTGGGAGGGATAGCTAATACCTTGGCAGACAGAAACAAAATTCAAAGTGATCTGGATAGACTGGAGCACTGGGCAGAAAACAACAGAATGACACTTAATAGGGATAAATGCCAAGTTCTGCACCTAGGAAAAAGAAACCAAATACACAGTTACAAGATGGGGGATATGTGGCTCAGCAACACTACAAGTGAGAAGGATCTTGGAATTGTTGTCGATCACAAGCTGAATATGAGCCAACAATGTGATGTGGCTGCAAAAAAGGCAAATGCTCTTTTGGGCTGCATTAATAGAAGCATAGCTTCCAAATCCCGGGAAGTACTAGTTCCCCTCTACTCAGCACTGGTTAGGCCTCATCTGGAGTACTGTGTCCAGTTCTGGGCACCACACTTTAAGAAGGATGCAGACAAACTGGAGAGGGTTCAGAGGAGGGCAACAAAGATGATCAGGGGACTGGAAACAAAGCCCTATGAAGAGAGACTGAAAGAACTGGGCATGTTTAGCCTTGAGAAGAGAAGACTGAGGGGAGATATGATAGCGCTCTTCAAGTCCTTGAAAGGTTGTCACAGAGAGGAAGGACAGGATCTCTTCTTGATCATCCCAGAGTGCAGGACACGGAATAATGGGCTCAAGTGACAGGAAGCCAGATTCCGTCTGAACATCAGGAAAAACTTCCTGACTGTTAGAGCAATACAACAATGGAACTAATTACCTAGGGAGGTGGTGGGCTCTCCCACAGTGGAGGCATTCAGGACGAGGCTGGACAGCCGTCTGTCAGGGATGCTCTGACTTGGTTTCCTGCATTAAGCAGGGGGTTGGACTCGATGGCCTTGTAGGCCCCTTCCAACCCTACTATTCTATGATTCTATGATTCTACGGTTCTTCCTCTGACTCATCTGGTTTGGCCCTTAGCTGGCACGCTAACAGGTGAGGCAGGCAGACAAATGCTGTGACCTGACCTAGGTGCAAATGATCCAAATTAAGCAAACAAAGGGTTCCTGCAACAGCATGTCGCACTATGCAGTGCTCCTGTTCATTATTCAAGCCAGGCCTTCTTTCCATTCCCACCCCCACCCCCCGAGACACTCAGGGGTGCTTCCAGACAGAGGGCTCCTCACATTAATAATGCAAAGGCTTTGTGCAACTATTTCACCCTTTCGTCCTGAACAGGTTTCTTTTCTGGTAAGAAAAAAGGCAGAAGCAGTGGGAAGAAATCACAGGGGGCTACAAACTGAAGTTGATGATGTCTGGAAATACCCCCCCCACACACACACACAATTCCATTAATAAGGCAGTGAGATTGCACAATAAAAGACATGTTTGGAAACACCCTCACCATTCTGTGGCTACTACTTTAATGAGCTTCCGCCGTGCATTAAAAACGTAGTTGTTCAGGCAGGCATTTGGGGTGGGTTAGGGTAGTTTAGAAAACGTTTTTATTGTACAATTTTATTGTTTTAAACTGTTTTATTATATGCTGTACATCGCCCAGAGTAGCTGGGTGACCAGTCAGATGGGCAATTAATAAATTTAATAAATAAATAAATAAATAAATACTGAGCATGCTCAGTCCTCACTGGGCTGTTTTTTTTGGCAGGGGGGGAACTGCACCCTCATAAGTTTTTTCCTAAAGGTCTTCTTTGTATGCAAACCCTGAGGTTCTCCCAGGCAGGCTGAAACCTTCACATTGTTTCTTAGTAGCCCCATTTTGGCAGCATAATTGTAATAGCACCTGAGTTCTCTATTAGTATATACAAGTGGCACCTGCAACAAAATTTTGCAGTATAGAGTGCTCCTGTTCAGGGTTCCAGCCAGCCATGCCCTTTTCCAGGATATTCCATTTCCCCCTCTCCCCCAGTTTTCTATCCCCCTCCAACAGTCAGTCAACATTTTGTGGCCTCTGAGCATGCCTCAGTCCTCATTCTCCCCTCGCCTCACTTAGGTGTTGTTCCCCCGCCCCTCCTAAAGCTTTTGTGTACTTCTGCATATCTTGGAGTTCCCTTGACCTACTGATACCTCCCTCTTCCATCTGGATGGTGCTGTTTTGGCTACATAGGGATTGGATAATAGTTTATAGGATGATGATGTTTATGGTTTCGCTCACCTTGCATAATTTATTCTGCAATGTTTATTGTTTTGCAAAAGTTATTCTAATTTTGGAAGTGCTGGGGAGGAATAAGGAGCTATGTAACCACCTCTCTCACTACTGAGATTCCAGCAGCCATTGCCCACTCAATTTCAAGCATAATCTATAATGAATAACAGCTAGAAGGTTTGCTTTTTTGAAGATGAAAGCTGAGATTCTCTCAGGAAGCTGAATGTAGTAACCAATACTACTTTCTGCCCCAATACCATAGAATTGTAGCATACACCTAGCCCTGACCTTGGTGATGCCAGGGACAGCTGGGTATTGCCATGAGCTCAGCTCAGGATGGAGGTAGTTTGTAAGGATTGGAGAAACTGAATGAGTGCCACCAATTCCAGAAAATGCCCGACAGAAAAAGCCTCAGTAATTTTCTATGGCCAATATCTTCCTACAACCAAGCAATAGCAAGAAAAGGACTGTTTATTTGTTCCTCGCAATTAAAAACTTGTAACTACTTAACCACAGTCCAGCTACCACAATTAGCTATTTGGAAACACTAGAGGAAGCCTGATCTATTGATAACTTAGAATAACAAAACCAAAGCAATTTGGGAATCAATTCTTCATCCTAAACATGATTGACCCATCATGGTTGGTTTCCTCCTTTTCTGAGTTAGTCAAGATGAAATCAGGAGCACAGGCTAATGTATAGCACAGACACAAGGAGATGAAATATGAGAAGTTCTATCTGGCCTTTGGATAATCTGTACCACCACAGCAGAGTGCCAGAGGTTGGATAAAGGTGTTTGCATTCCAAACGCAGCTACTATTTGACCACGGGAAGCCATAAAAAGCTCCTGTTCTGATGCATCTAAATAAGGGGATTCTAACTTGTGCTTGAATCCAACAGCACAGATAGGGTTGCCTGTCTGTACCCCTACTATACAGAGGGTAGTCATCTATTTCGGACTGCTGGCAGAGGACGGTCCTTGATTTGAAGGTGTCCTCGATTTGAAGGGCTGTCCAGTCCAAGTCCAGTTTAAAAATAAAGACCCCTAAGAAGGGAGAGCAGCAGGGGCCTTGAAGTTCCCCATCAGCAGCTAGCATCTGGACGGCAGACTGAGCCAGTACACAGCTCACCTAGGCAGCCTCTCCACCATGGCGCGATCTCTTGTATTTCTATTGAAATAATGCTGATTATTTCTAAATTTGCACCTATGCAGATACATTTGCATATGCAGACATCATGCAGATTGGTGCCCTCTTTTTCTTATTTATTTCATTTCCATACCGCCCAATAGCCAAAGCTCTCTGGGTGGTTCACAAAAATATGTCCCCATTTTTGGTGATGCATTTCCTCTTTTTTGGCAATATTTAAGTTGCCACTCCAAGCCCAGCACAAAAACCAAACAGTGTTAGAAAACAAGCAGGGTGCCTCCTCTTTCCTCTGCCTCTGGTTTTTTGTATGCAAATGTCAGATCATTAAAAAAGGACCCATTTGAGCTGTCTGGATTTTAGAAAGTTTAATAACATCACTGGTTAATGAGATCTCTCTTCCTCGCCTTTCTAAGCTGTGCCCCTGCAGTGAATGTTAAGGAGCCCCTTATGCCATTTCCCATTACTGCTACTACTGGGGGAAGACACAAAACCGAAAGGAGGGGGTGAGAAGACGGACCACATTGGCTGTTGGTGAGTGTTACTCCTTGTCCTACTGTGACAAACAGACAGAGAAAACTCTGTGTGTACTCTTGAGCAAAAAGAATAAACATTCCATGCCAATCCATGTCTGTGAGAGATTAATTCTTCATTCTGTAATAGGTTGCATGATTTTTTTCCTTGGCATGAATTATTCTGTTTCTGCCAGTCCATGGGGAGGGACTACGAAGTGCTGAAGCTCACCTCTGACCCACGGAAATCTTATTCAGCAAGATCCTCTTGGCTTCTGAGATTTCAACAAGCCTGGCCCACATGCTTTCAGACATATCTCGAGAGGCAAGTCCCAGCTGGTTATGAAACATTTTCATTGCTTACTGTTTTCTTTATAAAATGTCAGCCCTGAAATTCAGTTCTGAAGCTGGATATTTGCAATCCAATTCTCACTGAACTTCAGATACTCGTTCAGAAGTCAAACTCTGATCTTCTCTCTTACAAACTGAGACTTGGGTCCAAGGGTGCTTCCAGATGAGGCTTTTCTTGTGCAATCGCATTGCCTCATTCATAGAATGAGGTCCAGACGTCGTTGTCTTCCATTTGTAGCCCTCCCATGTTTTCCCACCACTTCTTCCATCTTATTTCTTACTATGAAAAAAAAAAACAATTGAGGAGGAAAAGACGGAATAGCTGCACAATGCCTTGTGATTGGTAGTGCTAGGAACCCTCCATTGGGAAGCACCCCAAATCTACAATGGACTCTTGCCACCAAACTATATTCTCACCTAGGGCAGTTCTACACTATCAGGTCTAGAAACTATCGTCCTTTAGTTGTTCGGGTGTACTGAATACCTCCCTGCTCACAGAGGAATACCACACAATATCCGCTCTTCCTGATCTGCAATATATGGCATTATTCCTTGTCCTACAGTTGTCTGACTGAGAATCAGAGACACGTACCGGGTTCGGACAATCACGTAGGGAGAAGATGCCATTGTGGCTCCTCCCCTTGCCTCCTGCATGCCGTGCACGCAACCACCATTTGCATAATTCCCCGTGATGCAGCGTGGGTTGGCATGTCGTCTGAACCCAGTGTGTGGCGGTAGCTTTGTACCCACTCTACACTCCAGGATCGGACAACATGCCAACCTGTGCTGCATTGCAGGGAATTATGCAAATGGTGGTCATGTGCACAGCACACGGGGGCGGGGGGAGAAGCCACGATGCCTTCTTCTCCCTATGTTACCATCTGAACACCCCCATGGGCTCCTATTGCTTTCAGCATATGCCAGCACTGCTGCAGAGGCTGGATAAAGCGATGATCTTCCCAAAGCTCAAAAACAGTCACTGAGCCCAGGGAACGCTCTTCCTTCCCAGCTGTTGGTCTCATTAGTTCCCCTCCTCCAACCTTGCATCCAGGGCCAAGTCCCTGATCAACACAGATCCTGCACAGATGAGTGCCAAAGAGAAATACATTGGAGCTACCAAGCTGGAACTGCACAATAGTTAGGAGAATGTGTATATTATGCTATAAGTGATACGTTATATAACGTGTTATGTTATATTGTAAGCTGCCTCGAGCACTCTGATAGGAAAGGAAGGGTATAAAGCCTGTAAATAAATGCATACATAAATATGCAATCAAATAATCTCCACCCAGACAATCCAAATTCTGCAACCTGTATAAATTATCCAAATTTGCACAATTTCTCTTATATTGCATAGTTTTGCTTTTAAACCATTTTGTATAATTGAATCTGGTTTTGCTAAATCGGGGGAAGGGGAGAAAAGGGGGGGGAAATGGTGGGCATGACCAATGCATAGAATAAACAAAGAGAACCTCAGCTGGTGTCAGCAGGAAACAGGGCAATGTACATAGGATGAGATCACATTTTATCCTCACAGGAACAGCACCCTTATGAGGTAGGGTAGGCTGAGAGACAGTGACTTTCCCAGGGCCACCCAATTATCTGCATGACTGAGTGAGGATTCGAACCCAAGTCTCCCTGGTCTAAGCCAGATACTCTAGACAGGCCACCACATTGGCTCTCTTCTTGATTAGCAGACCTATTGACAGCCGTGCTCTGAATATAGGACCCTAACAGACCAGAACACATGGTGCTTCTAGGGAGAGCTGGAGTTAAGAAGCTTTTGCCACTCTGATCTTTACTGCGGTTTAGTGGTCTCGACAGGGGTGTAACGGTAAATTTGGAAGTGCAGGCACTCATCGTGATAGTCCCCACCACCATGCCTTCAGGGACAGCCCCCCAAATCTATATCAACAAATCAGGTTTCATCTCCACCAGAAGCAAGTCTTTTGTAAAGCTAATGGGTCTTCATTGCCCATTCAAAAACGAAGCCGTACTTTTCATGACAACAGGGATAGCGCGCAACAATATATTGCTGCTGGGAAAATCAATTTCCTCCCCCAGCTGCTGTGAGATTGCAGCTAAGCTCGGAGGGAGCAGGGAAGCTTGAGGGAGATGTGTGTGACAGATGACATCATTGTGCCTGCTACTCAGAAAGTCCTGGTGCTTCAACCCTGCCCTGCCTAGCTTCACTACATCACTGAGTCTTGGTTTAAGCAGACAGCTTGGAAAACATGAGGCATTCCCAGGCAGAAAAGAGGGAGCTCCCTGGGGATGCACATGGGTTTGTCGAGCTGTGCTGTAGACCCATCCCACGCAGGGCAACCGCCCTTTGTCCACCTTTGCATCTGCCACTGATCTCCCATTGAAACCAACTTGCCAGGGCACTGTCTGTCTGTTGCATACTTGACCATGGAACTGCTGACATTTCACTGTGAGGTTATGGAACAATTTACACATGAGGAATGATTTGCCGGTTGTCAGCACACTCTGGGCTCAGGGATCTTTGCACAGGCAAAAACCTCTCCAAGAAGCAGAGATTTAGAAGGATGAGAACAGCAGCCCTCAGAAGGTTCGAGAGGGGTGGAGGTGGTGGTGGTGGAGGGATTTTCAAAAGAGGCTTTCAGCATTTATGAAATGTATTTGCAAAGTTTGTAGGAAAGGTCAGAGGGAATCACACTTTAAACATTGCATTGTAATTTCTTGTTTCGGTATCGAAGTGACTGGAGCTACAGCAGAAACAAATGAGGCAGCTTTACGCTAGAGATCAATTGATGCAGTCAGACAGATTATAAATTCATGCCTAGAATGTCCCTTTTTATTTCCATTGCCCTCTGCTCTGGGGGGACTGGGTAGGAAGATGAAGGAGAGGACATCATAGCCCCTCAGCCTTCAATATGACTAGAGAGAAAAGCAAGGGAAAACAAGGATAAATCACTTCTTCAAGAACTGTAGTGAGTACAGAGGGAATGCTTAATGTGCAAGTTAGTATAGGATTAGATGCAGAACTTAGTCCTGCATGAAAAGCTAGGCGTGAATGTGGTGGAGGCTGGCTCCGATGTCAGTGGAGTGGTGAATCCGTTTCGGGTTTCAGCCAGAACCAGGTAGAATGCTAAAGGAGCTATCCAAGGTGTTAAGCACCTAACCCTCATACACACACACATGAAGCTTGGATGGCCCCTTTAGAGTTCTGAATGGTTCTGGCTGAAACCAGAAGCGGATTCACCACTCCACTGACATCGGAGCCAGCCTCCACTGCATTCACGCATAGCTTTCCATGCAGGACTAAGTTCTGAATCTAATCCCATACTAACTTGCACCAGCCTTCACTGCATGAATGCAACAAAACTCTTAGTATGTGGATGCCCCAAAACATGGAACTATCAGTGTGGCACTGCAGGACAGCCGTTTATTCCAAGCACTGGCTGCTCTCATGCCCCATCACTCCTTCTAGCTGCTCATCTCCCTGCTTTTGCTTTAGCTGAGAGCCCTGGAGCACTTCCCTCTGGTCTCTCTCCAACCCTCAGCCTGAAATTAAAAGCCATACATTACAGAGCTTCCCTTCCTCACTTCCCTCTGCAAACAAGCCCCAGTGGCTGACAATAAAGCGGCATTTTTTTGGCATTTTTTTCCTGTGACTCCTCCAAATCCCCTCCTTGCCTCCTTTGATGCCTCCTGCCAGAGTCCCCTGGCTCCGAGGCCACGTGGACCTCACTCTGAACTTCTGATGCTGGTGAGAAATAAAGAGTTCATTTGTAGTCCTGTAAAAACAAACCCCTTAACAACAAAGCGCTCACAGCTGGATAGATCTCAGCCCCCCTTCCCCGGCCCGAACACCCTGTCCCGTCTCTGTAAGCTTGGCAAGACATTTGATGCGGGAATGATGTAGCAAACCAACTGGAGGCTTTAGTTTAAAGGGTGAGCTGAAGGGGGACACATTTCATGCACCCCCTCCCCGAAACTCTCCACACACTCACATCCACTTCAGCAAATTCTCAGGGAGACCACTGAAAGGTAATTAAATATTCATCCATGAGAATGAGAGCAGGAAGCTTTGTCATCACACTGATTTGGCTTCATCTGACATCACTACCTAGTCAAATCTGATTGGGTGTATGTTGCTAGAAAGCTTATTCAGAGTGAGGAGAATGCTTGTTTGGCTGTGTGATGATGTGACACTACGGATGTGTTCCCTGTTTGGCTAGGATCACTTCAGGAAGAAGCCCGTGCTTTTAAAAAATAACAACATCAAACTGCAAGCAGCAAACAGCACACAAAAAAGATAAGTGTGTGCGTGTGTGTGTGTGTGTGCGCGCGCGCATGCAAGAAAGACAGAGAAACCTTTTGAATACCTACAAAAACCTCCTCCTCTTGCCTTCAAAATTGCTGTTGCTGAAAATTCACCATGCCCCTATTAGTTTGCACAGCACTATTATTTTATATTGAGAAGGTGAGAAACTTCTCCTTTGTATAAAATAAATGAAATATCTTGATAATTTGCTATGATTTAATCGTGATAAAAAAAAATCACCTCATTTCACCTCACGATATGGCCAGGCTCTGTGCATTCTGCATCAAGTTCAAGAAGAATGTTGGCAAATTGCAAAACATTCAGAAGATAGCTAACAATAGGACTTCTGAGAAACCTATGAGGAACACAGGAAGCTGCCTCATACCACATTAGACCATTGGTCCATCTACCCCAGTATTTTCTACTCTGATTGGCAGCATCTCTCCAGATTCTCAAAGAGGGAAATCTTCCCCATCACCTTTTAACTGGAAATGCCAGGAACTGAAATGGGACCTTCTGAATGCAAAGGATATGTTCTACCACTGAGCTATGGTCACTCCCTGAGGAACATCCAAAGGGGGTTGGGCATGTTTTGTCCAACAGCTTTCAAACAGTGTTCCAGGGATCCCGGGAAGGTAACTCAGACGTTTATCAGTAGTTTTTCAGTGGCAAGATTAGCTATGGTGGATGAGCTTCCCAGAAAGACAGCTGGCCCACCATGTTCAGATCTCGTTCTATTAAGTATTGGAAGTGTTCTGGGATCCTTTCTCAGTTCAAGTCCCTTCTCAGTTCAAGTGGAATAACACAACACTTAGGCCCATTGTGCCTGGCCAGTATCACACAGGAACCGCGTGTAAGACTCCAAAACAACTCTCCAGAATCCACTGTGATTTTGAGCAATGGTTCTGCAGCAGGTATGCTGGGGGCGGCGGGGGCGGCAGGGGGCTGTTTAGCCACAGCTCGTTCCAGGTTTTGGAGGGCCTTTGGGCAAGACGCCTTGCATGGGCCCCCTCCCTCAGTGAGTCTGCCTTCTCACCACCATTGTCACTGGCTGCTATTGCTCCTCCTCCTCTCACTCTCATAATTGCTACCACTTGCTTGCCTGACAGGCAGAGAGCCATGGAGCAAATAGGCGGTGGCATTTCCTGTCCTTCCTCCTCACCACTGTTGTCTGGGCCACAGTGAGAGGCAGGTGAACAAGCAGAGCTGAAGAGGAGGAGCCACTCCAGGGGGTCTTGTCAGTGGGCCCCTGCTGGGATGTGGGCCCTCGGCAGGTGCCCGCCCATGCCTAGCCTGACACCAGCCCTGGTTTCAGCACATATGTCCATGTGGAAATGGGTCCCTGAAGGTAACGTGTTTGGCAGCCAGTTAGTTACCTAGGCAAAAAATGTTGCCAATTGAATTTTTAAATAGAAAGAAAGAAGAGAAGCAGCAGTCACCGTGCCATGGAGGGCAGGGCAAGGGTCAACAGTTCTAAAGTGGCAGGAGATAGGTGAGGGTTAAACACAGGAAGAAAAAAACCTCCTAAGTGTAATCCAGCAACAGAGGAACCTGACAAGGAAAGGATCTGAGATCTATTCATAAGGGGTTTCAAGACCTCAAGCCGACCCTGACCCCACACTTCCTTAGAAGGGGAGCTGGATATACAGCACCCTCAGACTCCTTTCACAACCATCGCTCCTCTCCCAAGGTGGGAGAGAACTCTCTGCTCATCACTGGCTGTCTCCTCCCATCCTCCTGCTACTTGCCAGTAGCTATTCATCCCATCTTCACAAGGCTGAATGCTGGCATCTGGAGGGTGCCTTACCTACAGTTTCTCTTACCAGACGATCTGCTGATCTTGTCTAACTTGCCGATTTTACGAAGAGCAAGGAGATGAGGCCTAGTTCCACCAGCACTGGGAGCTTTGTCAGAGATCATTGCTTGGCACTGCACAGCATCCCCACGGGCTTTTCTGCCCACTGTTCCTCTGCTCTCCACCTTCCACAACCCTTCTTGGCCTGCTGCACTGACAACAGCCCTCCATTAAATGCACCCCACTGTTCTCACCTCCTGGTCCAGGTCAGATAGTGCCTCCTGCTGCTCTTTCTCAGGCTGCTCCTGAAGCCGCTGTTCCTGCTGTAGGCTTTGCTTCAGAAGGGAAGGCTTCATGAGGGGGAGGAGATGGCAGAGCTGCTGCAACTGGGGAGGAAGAGGAGCTCACAGTTAGCAGCCTCTGAGCAGAAGGGGCCTAGAACGATGGCACAGGGAACATGGACTGGCTGCCTTGTCTCAGCAACACCAAGCAGCGATTGCAGCCATCTGCTTTGCTGCAACATAATAACAGGCATCAGACCTGACCCTCCATCCTCTTCGGTTCCACACGCTGCTGCCAACAGCATTGCCAAGAGGCCCCCAACGATGCACAGGCCAGAGGCCAGTGCTGAGTTATGTCTTGCACTGGCCGAGTTCTCACAAACCACAGGTGTTTGGAAGGCACCACTGAAAAATGCAGGTGGATGGATGTTCCACCATTAAATATATATATAAGCTAACTTACAAGGTGGTGGGTTGGTGTCTTATTACAATGCAGATTAAAGGACAGTACGACCAAAAGTACAGTCAGCTCTAGCCCGAAAATCCAGTCTACAGTGTCTATAGCTTGCTAGTAGTCATCTACTACTACAGTCTTTAGTGTCTATAGCTTGCTACTTGCCCATATGTGTGATGCTCGGAGACCACAAAGAAAGACAGGTTGTTACCTGTAACAGTAGTTCTTCAAATGGTCATCTGTGTGTTCACACAACCCACCCGCTGTCCTCTCTTCAGTGTCATACTCAAGTTTGATGTTGGGTACCAAAGGTATTTCTTCTTGGTTCCGAGGCTACAATGTCGGTCTCAAGGAACTGAGGGGATAAGTGGGAACCTGCTGGGGACATGCGCACTGGGACGGTGGGGGAAGGGTTCCTGCCAAAATTCCTCAGTGATAGAAGTTTCCTGAATTGAGGCTCCATGCAGGTGCAGAGCCCATATGTGTGATGCGCAGAGACCACGAAGAAGTCTGTGTCTTTAACTTCCCCCAACCCCAAAGTTCTACAGCTTGTTTGGGTACTAACTACAAAAACGAACTTCCAGATGAAGTTCAACTCCCATCATCCCCAAACCAACATGGCCAATGGTCAGGAATGCTGGGAACTCTAGTTCAAATCTTCTGGAGGGCACCAGTTTGGGGAAGGCTGTTTTAATGTCTGCTTCTTTTTCCATTCATTCTAGATAAAAATCAGTGGAACATGGCTTTTCTTTGAGGTGAGATTACCAAGCACTACGAATACAATAAACACTATAAGCACTATAAATAATTTTTAAAAAGAAAGCTGTAAGTTGACAGAGGGGGTGGCACTGAAGGTGCTTCTTGCCCAGGGCACTATTTATCCTTGGGAGGACTAGGGGCTACAAAGGGTCCTCATGGAAACAATGAATTTAGAAGGGAGCAAAGGAGCCCCACATAGGTGTTCTGGGAGGGAGTTCTAGGTTGTGTATTTCTTCCACATGGGGTGCAGGGTTTCTGTTACTAGCAACACGGCTTCTGGATTCCTCAGTGCACCTCCAGACAGAATCTGGTGCCAAAAGGCTGGTCACAGAGGGGAAAAGCATGGAAGCAAGACAAGGATACCTTCTTCTGCATGTTAAGAACATACCGGGGAGATGTCTTGGGTTCCTCCTAGGCTGTTTGCAGAGCCTGGGGCCCTACAGCAGTGCAGCTGTGTCTGCCCGCTCAAGTAGCGGCTTGCAGGCCTGTCGCGCCTCTGCTCGCTTCCCGCTCTGTCCCTCAACCAGTCTGCTGCTCTGAGCTGGTGACTCAGGGCTGCCTGTCGAGCACCTGTCTGACAGCGAGACTAACCCGTTCTGCTGGCACACAGCAGCTCAGCATCCCACTGAAATCACGGAGGATGTCATCTTTGGACAGGAAATTCCAGGACCTCCAAAGATCAGAGCAGAAGGCTTAGGCTGCAGTCTGCCCAGTCACACAGATGTTTATTGGTTCTGCTGCTGTTGTGGCTCACTGTGCAACTGAGCCATGGCGCAATTGCTGCACTGCTCTTGAAGCATCCTGTGCAGATCAGAGCCACCCAGTTCCTTGCCTTTGGCCACCTTGCTAGGGGGAGTCAAAACAGTGCCAGGCTTACAGTGGTGACGACAATTGGCTCTTTAATCCTCAGCAAGCCAAGAAACACCATGTAGTAGTAGTTATCAGAAGCAGCAGCAAATGTATGTATGTATGTATTTATTTATAACATTTGTATACTGCCATATATCTAGACAGATTCTGGGGTGGCGAACAATAAAATACAAAATAGGCTAAAAGAATAAAACATCATGTTAAAATAATTACTTAAAAAAAAGAAAGAACAGAATTCTGATAAAACTGTGGCCAGTCAATCAAAAAAGGCTTCCTGAAATAACGATAATTTCAGGAGGCACCGGAAACAGCACCACAGCGCCTGCCTGACCTCCAAAGTTCCGTAGGAAGGGGGCCATGATACATACGATGGTACAAGAGTTCAAGGTACTTCATATACTTTATTTTAGTAATCCTTACAACATTCCCTATCAAGGAAGCTAGTATTACAGTATCCCCACTTTGCAGTTGTACAAGGGGAGTCTGAGACAACAGTGGCTGGCCTAAATCCCCCTTTGTGGCTGAGATCGAAAGAAGGCACTTCCTATCTCACAGCTCACACTCTTGGCCACTCTGCATAACAATGTTAAATTCGGCAAGCTAGTTGTAGGCTGCCCCTTTGCATGGCACTTATCTGCCAATGTGGTGGGGGCAGACGGGGTGGCGGGCACCACTGGAAGTGCTGGCAGCTGCACCAGAGTCAAGATCCTGTGAGGGCTGCTGATAGAACAGGAGATGAAGAAAGGATCAGACCGTGAGCCTGCTCAAATCCAGGGACTCTGATCCAGCTGGTTTCTGGATTGCAGCTCCTGAAAGCAATAGGTGCTCAGTAAGCTGATGAGCCCAAAGGAATTTCTGCAGCTACTCAACACAAACAAGGCTATAATTCTGGCAAGGGCCCGAGGGATAAGGAAATAACACAGGTGAAAGAAGAGAGGAAAGGTGAAGACAAAAGTTAACATGAAAACAGCTCAGAGCAAATGCTTCACCGAAGTGACAGACATGCAATACCAACGAATTGAGCCCTGGCACAGCCATCCATCTTGCCCCTCCCTCAATGCTTCAGGAATGCTCTCACTTTTAATGTGTATTTTTAAAGCACAACATTTATCCATGCATTTATCTAGTCATTTATTGCCTTATTTTTTTAAGAAGTTTTTTTTTTAGGTGCCAAACTGCTCTGCGGATGGGGGGAGATTATTTTGCTTCAAACTTGAAGAGCGGGTGGTTGTTGCTTTTCCACAGCGTGAGTGTGGAGAGGTGGACTTCAGGTAGGCCTTCTTGGTCTAGGAATGCCATGTGTGTTTTCCCCCTGGAGGCATTTCCCAATTGCCTCATTGCCTTTTGCAAAAAATGAGGAGGGTTGGATCCCTTCTTAACTGCTGCTTGCCATTCACATCATGTGCGCCCCGATACCATACACCCAGAGCTCAAACGATTCCACCCACATGTGCTGTGCAGATGTTGAATGTACAATGGCCATGTGTCCTATTTTACAGAGAACAGTCCTCTCTCTGAAAGGTTCTCCTAGTACAGTCCTCTGTTTTAAACAGATTCTCTATTTGAAGGATAGTGCAGTCCACATCTAGTTTAAAGATAAAGGACCCCACGAAGGGAGAGCAGCCGGGGTCTTGAAGTTGCCCATTGGTATTTAGCACCTGGGCAGCAGACGGAGGAGCAGACACACAGAACACCTGGTCACAGTCTTCCCCGCTATGGTGAGATGGATCGTATTTCTATTTAAATTACAGCAATCGCTCTCTATAAATTAGCACATGCCCACTTCATGCAAATCTGCGTCCTCTACTGGCCTCTTTTTTGGTGACGTGCTTCCGCTTTTTTGGTGATGCATAAGTGGCCACCCTAGTTGCATGCAAGTAACAGTGTGGTTTGTGGGGCTTGTTATCGGAGGAAGAGAGCCCATGACCGTTCCAGTGATGGACCAGCAAAAAGCACTCATCTTCCTTGCCTCAGGCAAGTCCCTGTTGAGAGGCTGTTGCTGTTCCAGCTGAAGAGCTGAGGCTTAGGGTTTTCGTTCCTTTGGTCTCTCAGCATGAATTGGGAAGTCAGCCATCTGCTCTTCACCAGGCAACATTTCCCTGTTTTCAGTCCCACCAATCTACATGCAGCAGGAGGGAACTCCGTCCCTAATCCCAGGAAGGGTAGCCTTATGGGAATTAGGGGCTGTGATATCATCTGGGACATCCCAGGTAAAACCAGTTCACCATCCAGGGACAGCACAAGGGTGGACTTACAAGAGATGCTGTCCTGCACCAATCACTTTTCTCTGTGCTTTCTTTGCAGCGGAGAGGAGAGCTCTTTGGACGAGTGAGTTCTCGCTTCTTTGTGTACACAAAAATAGTACTGTAACCCAGGGGACACCTCCTGACCCCTACAAGGGCCTGGTGGAAAGCTACAGTCCCTTCCCTTAGACTTGATCTCGCCCAGCCTGAAGTGTATTGCGAGGGCCTCCCAAGCAACATTTCTGTAACCTGTCATCGATGCTACGGTCTCTGCCTGCCTGGGTTTTCGAGCCTAAAAAGGAAATGGTACAGCGAGCAAATGGAACAAAGCCAATCCCAGCCCCCAAGAGAGCAGAAAAGGCCACTCAGAAAGACAGCCTCTGTTCCCAGCCAGGCCTGACCTTCTGTAGGAGAGGATGTGGGTTTCTGCTGAAAGGCATCAATTCACATGACATTGACCCACGGCCACAATTCCTTGACCGCTTCTTTGTCTCTCATGAAAATGGCACGAGAAAGGGGGCAGTAATGTGGGTGTCAGATCCAGATTCTAGAAAAATGCCTCTTTAGACACAATGTAGTTGCTGATGCTGGGGGGAGGGGCAAAGACCCCCACCCTGCAGGAGCCTGTGAGACTAACTCACTCCCCGCCTGGCCCCAGTGGCAAAAAACGGCTATCCAATCATGCTTTTCAGCACACCAAGCCATGTCTCATTACTGCCATGAGATTCCAAACTTTGCTTTGCCTATGCTGGACAAGCATGAATAATTTGAACAGTTAGAGATTAAGGAGCACCCAGATATTAAGCAGGTTTCTATGGCAAGCCTTTGCCCTGCTCAGCACATAATCCAGCCATGTTGATGAGTTAATTCTTTTAACAGCCCATAGAAAGTGGTGTGCCGTGTGCTGGTTTGTGCAGCACCCAAACACCTGCTGAATTGCCACACCACAAGTCAATGCAGCTCTCTGTTTCAATTGGCCTTGTATTAGCCACCCTGAACTTCTCAAGGCTCTAAGAAGGGGAATGCAAAACAATATTACATGGCTAGATCAGACTGTGCATTTATATCAGTAATTGGCAAGAAGCTGGAAAAGGCAGATATTGGAAGAAGTGGCTTGGGCAGAGCCACAAAGCAGATCAAGCTTCACAGAGATTGTGGCAATCCAAATGCTGGTTCCATAAGCTGCTGAACTGAGAAGATGCTGTATGCTGTTGAACTCAGTTTTTGCATCTTCCTGAGTAGATAGCATCGTTTTTGCTAAACCTCCAGTTTGCAGATGGGTAATCCAAGTGGGCTGATGCACGGGGCCCTTGCAGGGCTGTGCTGAGAATTTTATTTCAATTTGTTTTAGACCAGAAATTAACCAGTTTGCACCTCCTGGTCTCAAACACAGACTTGAATGCAATCTGTGGTTGAAATCCATACATTTCTGAGCTTGTGATGTGGCCCAACGAAAGATGTGCATGGAAACGTGTACATTTGAAAAATGCATACAAACATGCTTTAATCAGTGGGAGAAAAATGCACACTTTTCAGAAATGCACACAACTGATGCAGGAGGAGCTTTAAGTTAAAATATGCTGCAACGTTTGATATTTTGGGGTTTGGGGCCCTGCCCTCTTTTGCCTTCGGCCCCGCCTGCCACTGGAATGCGACCCCCATGGGGAGCTTCTCTGGAATGGAATTTGGCCCTCGGGCTGAAACAGGTTCTGCACCCCTGATCTAGGGCTTGAACTGGGAACCTGATGCTCTGAGGCTGAGAGCTGACGTAACAACCTACCCAGGACAGTGCATGCTCGAGCCACAGAGCCCTTCTCTGGAGAATGTGAATGTGATAACCAGCTCCTGCTTGGATCGGATTGGCCAGGTGTAAACCTGGGGAGGCAGGCCTTCTGCTCTTGCCTGGCCAACAGAGCAGGACCTCCTATTCGTGGCTCTTCAGGCCTTGGCCCCGACTCCAGCTCTGTTTCCATGGATTGCAGGGACCATGGCTTGGAAAATACCCACACTGGATCTGGTTCTTGGGTTGGCTGCCCCAGCCTTGACCTGGCGCGTCCTGCACAGATTGGATGGGCTGAGTCGGCACCCCTGCAAACCCTGTACAAACTTGCCCTTGTAAAAACGATTCCTCCTTGTGCCGTCGACACTCCTTTCCTTCCTCCAAAGTGTTTCCAACTCTGCATAACCCTGTTGTGGGTTTGAATGTTAACAAATCAGCAGAAATTTCATTTCAACAGAGCACTGGAGGGGAGGGGAGGGGAGGGGAGTGGGGGGTGGGGAGAGAAAGCAATCTGTCAGATCTCCTCTCTGCTCACGTCCATTCCCATTGCTCCCTATTGTGCCTACTGATTGCTTATTCTTCTTCCTTAAAAAGAAGCCACAGAGAATACTTAAACAATAGCTCAGTTGCCTGAATGAATCACTAAACATATATATAGCTAACTATACAAAAATAAGCCACCCACCTGCAGGCCTTTCTCAGTGCAAAAGCGCAGAAACCAGAAGAGTTTCTGCAATGATGGGCTTTGGAATAAGCCAAGTAAACAATTTCAAAATTACATTCAATTGCTGGAGCAGGGGAAAAAAATACAGCTCTGGTCGGCAACTAATTTTTTAACTGGGGGCTTGCTTTTGAATTGAGCAAGATCTGAACCAGCTCTGTCTGTTGACGCATTCTCTTGTAAGTCAAAACACAAGCAAAGGCCTCTTTAACTCCCTCCTCTCCACAGCAGGAGTGGGGAACCTCCAGTGCATCATCGCCTCCATACTTGACTCCAGAGTCTTTCTACACAAAGCTTTTATTGTGCATTCGTTATTGCTCACTCTCAGTAATTTGCGGGTCCTTTACAGTTGTTATCATCCTCCAGGGTCTCTCCTGTGCTTTGCTACCATTATCATAACTTTTACCTTAATGGGGAAAGTGTGGTATTTTTCTGAATGGCCTCTATGACGCCATAGCAATGTCATAATTGTGCAATTCCACTATACCACAGTGCCACCTAGTGGTTGTATAATGGAACATAAAGAAAGGCTGAGAAAGAAAACCCAGGGTTGGGGGGGGGAGTGTAAAGAAGCTGATCTTAATCCTGCAAAGAATACAAAAGCGGAAGCCTCCGTAAAGGTGTGGGTTAAAAGCTTCATGTAGAAAAGCCCTCCATCTCCTGTGCAGCAATTAGGAAAAAAAGTCCAATTTGTGTAGGTGGGACCTTTTTTCCCCTAAGCCTATTTGCTGCACAGATGGGAAGTGCTTTTGGGAAGGATAGCAGCTGGGGAGACAGCATCTGAGGAGCCAGAGTCTGACCCCCTCCCCCCACTGTTAGGTTTAGGAAAAAGAGTCCCATTTGTGCAAATGGGAAAGAAATACAAAGACAGAAGGGGAGCAAGAGATGGAGGGAGGGGGAGAAGGGGGGAGGAGAGAGAGAGATTGAGAGAGAGAGAGGGAGAGAGAGAAGGGGTGGCTGGAAGATTTGTAATCTGCTGCCAACTCTGGTTTTGCCCACTTTCAGCTCCAGCCCCCATCCCCATGGGGGAAATCCAAGAGGTTTCACTGTGGGAATGTGGCACTTGACACAGAAAAGTTTCCTCACCCCTGGTGTACAGTAACAGCAGCTTTGGTGGGTGCAAGAACATACAGCCATGTTGGTTGGGGATAATGGGCATTATACTCCAAATCATCTGGAGGGCACCAGGTTGGGGAAGGTTGCCTTAGGATAAACAGGATCCTTCCCTGTCATGTGGGACTCTGAGGCTCTGCCCCCCAGTGGGGCTCTGTTTCTCTGGTCAGAAAAGACAAAGCAGTCCAATCTGGTTTCAGGCCTGGTTTTGGGACAGAAACAGTCTTGGCCACTGGGTGGATCACTTATGCTGGAGAATGGGGGTGGGGGGAGTGCAACCTTGTTGGTTCTCTGGATCTTTCAGTGGTTTCTAATGCATTTGAGCATGGTATCCTTCTGGCCTGGCCTGGGGAGGCATGGTGTTACGGTGGTACTAGGCCTTCCTGGAGGAGCAGTCTCAGAAGGTGGTGCCGGGGGATTTCTTCTATTGGCCACACGGTCCCATCTTATCCCCCTTGCTTTTCAACATTCACATGAAACTGCTGGGGGACGTCATCTGGAAGTTTGGGCTGTAGTGTTATCAGTACACAGCTGATACTCATCTCTAACTCTTGTTTCCATCTCTTAATCCCAGGGAAGCTGTTTAGGGATGGACAAGTGAAAAGAAGCTGAGACTTAATCCAGATCAGTCAGAGGTGCTGTAGGCAGAGAAATCAACCACTTACAACTGGTCTTAGATGGGGTTGCACTCCCCCTGAAAGATCAAGTGTGCAGCTTGGAAGTTCACATGGAAAATTCTGACCCCTCAGTTATCCATGCACTAGTGACACCCAGGCTAGACCACTGTACGCTACATGGGGCTGCCTTTAAGGCCAGTTTGGAAACTTCAGCTGGTACAGAATATGGCCACCTGAGTACTGGTGAGGACTAGGCCATCAGTTCATGTGACACGTCGTATTGTACAAGAGCACTGGTTGCCAGTGTGTTTCCATACCCAGTTTAAAGTGCTGCTTTTAGCCTGCCTTGAACGGTTTGGGGCTAAATTTCTTGAAGGGATGCCTTCACCCATTCCAACCTGCCCGCATGTTAAGAACAGCAATTGAGGCCTTTCTCACTTGTCTGCCTCTGAGAGCAGTCCGTTTGGCATGTACAAGGGAGAGGGTCTTTTCTGCAGTGGCCCCACATCTGTGGAATGCTCTACCAACTAAAGTCTGTCAAGCCCCATCAGTACAGGAAAATCTGCGAGATTCATTTGTTTTCCTTGGCTTTCTCCTGAATCATGTTTTTCATGGGACTGCTGATGGTTTTCACTGCAACTGGTTTTGGTTTTAGTATTTTGGAGGTGGGATGTCTGTTTTATTACTGTCGCTGGCTTTTATTAATTTTGATATTAATTGTTGTACTGCTTTTATCTTTAAAGCTGCTTGAGTGGGGTTTGTACCTTAAAAGGTGCCTTAAAAATACTTAAAATAAAACTAGGTGTAACTACATTTGCTCACATAACTTCCCTCCTCTCTCTCTTGCTTTGTTACTCGTGCCTCTCTCTGGATCCTGCAGTAAAACTTAAGATTGAAAGGTCTTTGGAACAGAGCTATCTTTTTTGCTTCTATTACTCTGTAAAGCAGGGGTGCACAATGTCATTGGGTTGGAGGGGCATATTGCCCTCCCCAGAATCCACCGTGGAATGTACCCTCCCATCCCCATCCCTGGAAGTGGCTGCGGCACCAGATTCCCAGCGATTTTGCTGGGAAACAAGGTGCACTCTTCCCATGCACTGTTTCCAGTAGAATCGCACACCCATGGCCTGCCAAACAGCTTTTAGAATGCTGTGGGTGCACAATTCCGCTGGAAACATGCATGGGGAGAGTGCGCCTTGTTTCCCAAGAAAATTGCTGGGAATCCAGTGCTGCAGCGTGACTGGGGGAGCATAATTCTGCTGGGAAACGAGGTGTGCACAGAATCCAGTAGTGCTGTGGTGGCAGCAGAGAACCCAGTGGCAGTGACGGTAGAGAACCCAGAATTGCAGTGGCGGTAGAGAATGCAGCAGGGGATGTAAAAAAAACCATGGGGGGCTTGCATGCAACCCATGGGCCATGTGTTGCCCACCGCTGCTGTCAAGCACTGTGTATGCTAGATGTCAGCAACAGGAGGACTTGGGCCAAATCCAGCCCTTCCAAGGAGTGCCACCTAAGTCCTTGGTTGCCAACCTGGAAGCAAAAAAAGTGAGGAGAAGATGAAGTCTGGGGCAACGGGACCTCCTGGCAGTCCATCCTAGGAGGTGGGGGATTGAAGTGCCGGCCCATAACTCCCCACTGGCTTCTTCAAGTGGCCCTCTAAGGGATCTAGTTGCTTACCTGGGGCATACCCTGAAGGTTTTACAGCAGGGAGTAGGGATGTCGGAGAATTTCTCCACGAATCTCCGGGAGGCTGAATGCCAACGCATTTGGCCCCCCGAAATTGGTGGAGAAACGGTCCGCCACCATTGTGCAATGTTTACAAATCGTGCTTGCTTACAACTTGCCCTCCATACATCCACACATTTCCTTGGCCTTTCAGGTCCAAATCCAGAAGGGGAAGATGGAGTAACTGGGCCCAAAAAAGATGCCCCATTTTGTTCTGGACCTGTATTCCCTTATGAAGCATATGAGCCGTATTGCTAGAGGAATCCTCTTCTGAGTTGACCTGCACCTATTTGTTGCTTGTAAGCAAGCACGATTTGTGACATTACACAACATAATTCTTGATCGTGGGGCACCTTTGTTAAGGCATCAGCCTTTGCTTTCCATCCTGGCTTTGTGGAGCATGAGCCAACATGAGATAGCCTTAACTCTGGTCTTAAACAGGCAGGGATTTTATCACTGAGCTTCCGTGGTTTTCAAAAAGGAAATTTATTTTTACAGTGTTCTGGGGGGAAAAAACCACCCACAAACTAAAAACACACACACTAACAAGTCATTAACTGAGTTGTTGTTGTTGTTGTTCAGTCGTTCAGTCGTGTCCGACTCTTCGTGACCCCATGGACCATGGCACACCAGGCCTTCCTGTCCTGCGCTCTCTCCCGGAGCGTGCTCAAGTTCATATTCATTGCATCGGTGATGCTATCTAGCCATCTCATCCTCTGCCGTCCCCTTCTCCTTTTGCCTTCAGTCTTTCCCAGCATCAGGGTCTTTTCCAGTGACTTTTCTCTTCGCATTAGGTGGCCAAAATATTTGAGCTTCAGCTTCAGTATCTGTCCTTCCAATGAGCACTCAGGGTTGATTTCCTTTAGGATGGACTGATTTGACCTCCTTGCAGTCCAAGGGACTCGTAAGAGTCTTCTCCAGCACCACAGTTCGAAAGCATCGATTCTTCAGCGCTCAGCCTTCCTTATAGTCCAGCTCTCACAGCCATACATTACTACTGGGAAAACCATAGCTTTGATTAGACGGACCTTTGTCGGCAAGGTGATGTCTCTGCTTCTTACTATGCTGTCTAGGTTTGCCATAGCTTTCCTCCCAAGGAGCAAGCGTCTTTTAATTTCATGGCTACAGTCACCGTCTGTGGTGATCTTGGAGCCCAAGAAAGTAAAATCTGTCACTGCTTCCATTTCTTCCCATTCTATATGCCAGGAAGTGATGGGGCCAGATGCCATGATCTTCGTTTTTTTAATGTTGAGTTTCAAACCAGCTTTTGCACTCTCCTCTTTCACCCTGAACAAGAGGCTCTTGAGATCCTCTTCGCTTTCTGCCATTAGGGTGGTATCGTCTGCATATCGGAGGTTGTTGATAATTCTCCTGGCAATCTTAATTCTGACCTGTGAGTCATCCAACCCGGCATTTCTCATGATGTACTCTGCATATAAGTTAAATAAGCAGGGAAACAATATGCAGCCTTGTCGTACTCCTTTCCCAATTTTGAACCAATTGGTTGTTCCATGTCTGGTTCTTACTGTTGCTTCTTGACCCTCGTACAGGTTTCTCAGGAGACAGGTAAGGTGGTCTGGTACTCCCATCACTTTAAGAATTTGCCACAGTTTGTTGTGATCCACACAATCAAAGGCTTTAGCATAGTCAATGAAGCAGAAATAGACGTTTTTCTGGAATTCTCTTGCTTTCTCCATGATGCAGCGAATGTTGGCGATTTGATCTCTAGTTCCTCTGCCTCTTCGAAACCCAGCTTGTACTTCTGGTAGTTCTCAGTTCGCATACTGCTGAAGCCTAGCTTGTAGGATTTTGAGCATCACCTTGCTGGCATGTGAAATGAGCGCAATTGTGCGGTAGTTTGAACACTCTTTGACGTTGCCCTTCTTTGGAATTGGAATGTAAACTGACCTTTTCCAGTCTTGCGGCCACTGTTGAGTGTTCCAAATTTGTTGGCATATTGAATGCAGTACTTTAACAGCATCATCTTTTAGGATTTTAAATAGCTCAGCTGGAACACTGTCATCTCCGATAGCTTTGTTGTTACTAATGCTTCCTAAGGCCCACTTGACTTCACTGTCTAGGATGTCCAGCTCAAGTTCAGTGACCGCACTATCATGGCTATCAGGGACATTCAGATCTTTCCTGTATAGTTCTTCTGTGTATTCTTTCCACCTCTTCTTAATCTCATCTGCTTCTGTTAGGTCCCTGCCTTCTTTGTCCTTTATCATGGCCGTCTTTGCACAAAACGTTCCCTTGAGATCTCCAATTTTCTTGAAGAAATCTCTAGTCTTTCCCATTCTGTTGTTTTCCTCGATTTCTTTGCATTGTTCATTTAAGAAGGCCTTCTTGTCTCTCCTTGCTATTCTCTGGAACTCTGCATTCAGTTGGATATATCTTCCCCTTTCTCCCTTGCTTTTCACTTCCCTTCTTTCCTCAGCTACTTGTAAAGCCTCATCAGACAGCCACTTGGCTTTCTTGCATTTCTTTTTCTTTGGGATGGTTTGAGTTGCTGCCTCCTGAACAATGTTACGGACCTCCGTCCATAGTTCCTCAGGCACTCTGGTTATCAGGTCTAATCCCTGAAATCTATTCCTCACCTCCACTGTATATTCATCAGGGATATGATTTAGGTCATACCTGAATGGTTTAGTGGTTTTCCCTACGTTCTTCAATTTAAGCCGGAATTTTGCAAGAAGCAGGTCATGATCTGAGCCACAGTCAGCTCCAGGTCTTGTTTTCACTGACTGTATAGAGCTGCTCCATCTTTGGCTGCAAAGGACATAATCAATCTGATTTCGATATTGACCATCTGGTGATGTCCATGTGTAGAGTCGTCTCTTGTGCTGTTGGAAAAGAGTGTCTGCTATGATCAGCGTGTTCTCTTGGCAAAACTCTATTAGCTTTTGTCCTGCTTCATTTTGTACACCAAGGCCATGCTTGCCTGTTATCCTGGTGATTTCTTGACTTCCTGCTTTAGCATTCCAATCCCCTATGATGAAGAGGACATCTTTTTTTGGTGTTAGTTCTAGAAGGTATTGTAGGTCTTCATAGAACCGATCAACCTCAGCTTCTTCGGCTTCAGTGATTGGGGCATAGACTTGAATTACTGTGATGTTGAATGGTTTGCCTTGGATTCGTACTGAGATCATTCTATCGTTTTTGAGATTGTACCCCAGTACTGCTTTCCCACCCTTTTGTTGACTATGAGTGCTACTCCATTTCTTCTAAGGGATTCTTGCCCACAGTAGTAGATATGATGGTCACCTGAATTAAATTTGCCCATGCCTGTCCATTTTAGTTCGCTGATTCCCAAGATGTCAATGTTCAATCTTGCCATCTCCTGTTTGACCACCTCCAGCTTACCTTGATTCACTGATCTTACATTCCAGGTTCCTAAACAATATTGTTCTTTACAGCATCGGATTTTCTTTTCACCACCAGACACATCCACAGCTGAGTGTCCTTTTGGCTTTGGCCCAGCTGCTTCACTCTTTCTGGCGCTACTTGGAAATACCCTCTGCTCTTCCCCAGTAGTATATTGGACACCTTCCGACCTCAGGAGCTCATCTTCCGGCGTCATCTCTTTTAGCCTTGTGATATGTTCCATGGGGTTTTCTTGGCAATAATACTGGAGTGGGTTGCCATTTCCTTCTCCAGTAGACCACATTTTGTCAGAACTCTCTGCCATGACCTGTCCATCTTGGGTGGCCCTGCACGGCATAGCTTATGGCTTCACTGAGTTATGCAAGCCCCTTCGCCACAACAAGGCAGTGATCCATGAAGGGGCATTAACTGAGTAGATGTATACAAATCAATAGATATGTCTCTGTATGTTCAGAAAGGCTTACTTCTGAGTAAGCCTGCACAGGATTCCAACATACCCTTCCCTTCCCTATCCCCTCTTCATCAGTGATCAATTGATTCCTTCAGCCTTCAAAATTACCTCACCCTTATCCCAGCTGACAGTTTACTGCTGTCCCTCCCTCACTGTCAGAATGCCGACAGGAATGCTGAAATTTCTCTCAAAACATTGGTGTACTGGCACTGTTCTAGCTTCAGAGTGAAACTGAGCATGCCTGACATAACTTTGTCAGCAGTTGCTGCCATAGGCTTTCATAGGGCAGAAAAACATTACTAACCTTAATAAGCTGCTCAGAACATCACCAAGGCTGCATCTACACATATCAGTCATACCATTATCATAACTGTTGGTACACATGACACCAATAGGCACCAATACTTATGATGACAGTATGATAACAATATAACTGCTACGTGTAGATTCAGCCCAAACCAATGAAAGACACAGCTCTTTGACAAACCTGAATAAAGTACATCAGTAGTTTTCACCAGAATTTGAAAGGCATTTATGTTATGCTTTGAGTAAAAAGCACGTGTCAATTTTCTGCACTTTTTAACTTGTGCCTGTGGCAATTTTTCTTGGATTGCTTTGAAATTTTGCATGACTGTAGACCTCATTGGGTGGATCATCGATGCCAGCTTTCACGTTAAAGAGGTGTCATTTTTATAAGCAGTAGAATTTTGAGGCTTATAATGGCAGAATCTTTTTGTGTGACTTACCTTAACCAAAGGAACACTCTTGTGATCCTTTAATATCAGATCTGGGTCCTCTGAACTCACATATGAATGATATACGTATGTTCCTGCTTGTGTGGAGATACATAAGAATGTGTGGGATATGCTGACAGCATGTACATGCTGGCAGAAGGATGCTAAGAGCAAACTTCCTTAGCGATGGACCACCTTGAGGAAACCCTCTGTCATGTAGCTTTCCTCTGCAGGGACTCTATCAGCCCTGATCGGCCCCAGACGCAAACAGCACTATGAAGGTTCTGGCGTCATGATCAAAGTTGGAAAATCAAAGCCAGGAAGGATCTGAACTTGGTTACACATGGCACATCCCTCTTGAAAAAAAAAAAATCACTGTGTGCATCTCCTCCCTTTTCCCTCTTCGATTCCACTCCTGAGAGATGATGGAACCCAGATGGGGATGGAAAAGCGACCAGAGGGAACAATGGTTACCAAATGTCTTAGGCGCACCCTCTCGAAAGTTTCTGAAGAGGCTGGATATGTCTCTCCAAATCAAGGGTGGGCAACTTTGGTGTTTTGGGGGGCTGCATCACCCGCATGCCCCCAAGCCATTGCCTCCCCTGGTGAAAGTGGGCATGCCACCGGATTCCTAGCAGAAAAACAGGGAATCTGGTGGCGTGACAGTGATAGGAGCCCCTGCAGGGGCTGCGAAAAGCTGGCGGGGGGCACAGGCATTGCCCACATTATCCTGCTCTAATGTGTGCCCAGGTGTTTGGTCTGCAAGGCCCCTGTCTGAAGACTGAGGCAACTTGGAGGACCACAATGGCGATACATTCTCTGCCTGTGCTGGCCTCTCCTGTGCTCTGCCTGCTTTGCTCACCTTCTGGGCAGACATAGTGGCACCACGGCATAGAAGACTCACCTGTTGTAGCGCTCCAGGATAGAGGCAGACAGTAGCTTTTAGGAGAGAAGACAGTGGCACAGAGGACCTTCTAGGCTCTGTGCAAGGGTTTAAGTCTGTCCTGCATGTTTGTAAAGACAGAGATAAGGCCTGCATACACTTATCCATGGGACACACAGAAACTGGGTTATGTGTTTAACTCCTGAGATGAACAGAAATCCCAGGATTTCTTTGAAGACTATGAGGGATGCCTCAATGACAGGATCAGTAATGGTGAGCATGTTCTAGATCTCATGGGAGCCCAGTAAGCCTGGCCAGAACTCTGCACTCTAAAATGCATCCTAGAATGTTTTGCAGTGTGCAGGACTTCAGAGGCAGAAACATGGGCATTCCTTGGCAATCAAGCTGACATATGAAGGGTTTGCTGAAAGTCTGAAACCACCGGTTAAGGAAGGCTCCATAAGCACGATACAACATCCCTGCTGTCCCTGCTCACAGGGCTACACCAGAAAACCCATCTCCAATAGTGAAAGAGACCTCCTGTTATGTTGGAAGAGGCCCAGAAAAACTTCACCTGACCCAAAGGGGACCCCAACTAGTCCCTACCTCTTCCTATGTTTTCCCAGACTAACCTGGATCTCTTCTTGCCAATGATTCGTCGCCATTTGCATCTTCCCCAGCAGCTTTGTAATGAAGCACAGGCTCAGGTTTCTGCGTAGCTGTCTAGGGAAAAAAGGCGAGAGTGCATTAGCCCCTCCAACCCTGTCCTAGCAGCCTTCCATTCCTTTGGCTGCTCAGGGCCTGATCTTCCATGACAGTGGCAGATTCTTGGTACCGTTAATGGACGAGCTTAGTAATACATTGCCGTTGTTTTAATTCATTATTACTTTATACCCACACCAGCAGGGACAGGGGGTGTTGTTGGGATTTCATGCCTCAAGTGCAAAAATGTCTTGGGCCAGGTCAGTCCTAGGGCCACCCCTCTTTTGCTACCCTCCTCGAGGTGCCCCGTCACTCAGGGCAGGTCCCATTCATTTCCATAAGGCTTGTGGCAGAAGAGCTTCCTGGTGGGTTTGTCTGCCATGTTAATGAGCACGAGAGGGAAAGGGCTGTTTGGATTCCCCTTCTTGGGCATCAAAACCATCTTAGGCAGACCCTGCCTGCACCATGCCAGTGACGGCGGACAGCAGCAACCCCCGGCACAATCACTGGCCAGACTTCAATCTCTTGCCTCTCTCAGCTTCAGATTCTGCCCTCCTCTTATTATGCCAGCACCACAGATGTATCCTGTTTCTGTATGTTGCTCCCAGGGCGCCGGAAGGCCTCTGGAAGCTGCATGGGAACCAAATGCGTCTGTGCCAACAGATTGCTCTTTATCACCCCCAGCATATGTCGGGTGCCCTCAGCCCCTGCCCAATGCTCACTTAGAATCAGGGCCATAAGCTACCTTGGCTGCATCCAATCCCTGAGCAGCAGCAATTTAATTAAATCAGCTCTCTGTGCTCCAACAACACAGATTGGCAGGGTGCCCCTTTGGTGACGTCACTGACAACGGGATGGGCAATCTGGGATCCCCATACCAGTGGCTTCCAAGGAGACTCCATCTGCCTAAAGGCCAAGCAAGACAATAAGTGAAATCAGCCAGAGCCTGGGAAAGGGGCTGCAGTACCAGAGGAGCCCGCACCATCTTCCTGTGTAGATCACACAACACACACACACACACACAGGAAAATAGTAGCAGGGAAAGGGTTACTACTCCCCCACACCCAGCAGCACCATGGTGGATCCCTTCTGATTCACTCCCCCCCCCTACCCTGCAGCTGCTTTTAAAAAGAGAAATTAAAGTGGTGGGAGACCCATTCACAGATCTTCATAGAAGCTGGGCTTGAGCAGGGAGAAGGGTTTGCTGTTTGAAGGTATGCATGCCATAGGAGGACAAAAGTCCTGGGGAATCTCAATCGTTTATTCTGGAGTTAAGTACTCTGTGCATTATAAGCAGAGCTCTTCACCTCAGGCAGAATATATCTGGTCTTTCCCACCTTTGAAAGCAGCATTTCTCAAACTCTAGATGTTTGGAGCTCAGTTTTTTTCTTCATTTTCTGGATTAAAATTGGAGGTACACATCACTGTTACCCTGAGACAGATACACATGTATTTTCTCGATGAGCTCCCAGAACCATGAGCAGAAGAAGTTCTTGCAACCATGGGGCAGTCCCGTTAATAGTGTTTCTGGCAACCTGTCTTCCCCTTTGCCTCGTCAGTCCAGACCCAGGGATGGCACTGTCCTTTCTGGGCAACAGTGAAGCTCTTGAGCTCTTCCACACCCGTCAGCTGTAGCAGGGGCTGCATCAGAGAATCACAGCATGATCCTTGGGATGAAATCACTGTTCCTATATTGTCGGGGGGGGGGGGACACAGTACTGCTAGGGCCCTCCCCACTCTGATGAACATAAAGTGATGGATGGATCCAACATGATGGCTTAGGGTGAAGGAAGAAGTAGGGTACTTCCAGATGAAGCTTTTATGATGCCATTGCCCTGCCTCATTCAGGGAGTTTTATGGAGGGGGGGTGTCAAGAAATCATTGTCCTCCAGTCATAGCCCATCTATGTTTCCCACCACTGTTTCCATCTATTTATTTGTTTGTTTTATTTACAACATTTGTACACTACTCCCTATCCAAACTGATTCTGGAGTGGTGAACATAAGTACAATAGAAAAAAAAAAGATTAAAGATTAAAAAGCCACATTAGAATTATTAAACACAACATGCCAATAAAAACCGTGGCTGGTTATTTAAGGAATATGTCCTGAACAGAACTGTTTTCAGGAGGTGCTGGAAGTAGCACTGTGTTGGCACCTGCTTAACCTCCAGGGGCAGGGAGTTCCAAAGAAAGGGGGCTGCTACACAGAAGGCTGTTCTCCATGTGGACTCCAATCGGGCCATAGGTCTACGTGGAACCACCAGGAGCATGACCTCCGATGACCTCAGTGACTGGGCAGGTTGGTAAGGGAGAAGGCGCTCTCCCAGGTATCCTGGTCCCAAGTTGTTTAGGGCTTTGTACACTAGTACTAGAACCTTAAATTTGGCCCAGTAGTGAATGGGCAGCCACTGCAGTTCCCTCACAAAGGAGCTGCATGCTGGAAAGGGCAGCTCCCAACAACAGCCGTGCTGCTGCGTTTTGCACTAGCTCCAGCTTCTGGAGCAGCCTTAAGGGCAGCCCCACATAGGGCGCATTGCAGCAATCCAGTCTTCAGGTTACTAGCACCTGGACCACTGTGGCGCTAGTAAAGGTCCAGGGGAGGCCGTACCTGGAGAACCAGCCGAAGCTGGTAAAAGCTGCGATTTTTATCGCAGAAAATCCGTTAAGAAAAAAAGAAAGAAAAAGGCTGAATTGTAGCACAGTGCCTTCTGATTGTTAGCGCTAGGAGTCTTCTGTCTAGAAGCACCCGTAGTACAAAAGGCGACTTTAAGGGTGTTCTGCAGTCATGGTGTGAGTCTGGTTTCTTCCCAGCATCACAATTTGCAATGCATGGTAGAAATAGATGCCAGAAGATTGAATGGGGATTCAGCTGTCAGTCTTGCCCTTCCTCCCATGCATAAGGAGGGCTGCCTGCCTGCTTTCAAAGTGCCACAGGTATGCTGATCTGCTTATAGTCCCATCTTCCACATCTCCTTAAAAGAAAAAAAGGACACATTTTTTAAACATGCAAATCTAGTCTGGGGATTTGGGAGGGGGGATTATGGCATCACAAACACCAGACACAGCCAGCTTCTCCTTGAAACCTGTAGACCAGCCTTTCCCAGTCTCGTGGCCTCCAGATAGTTTTGGACTTCAACTCCCATCTGCTCCAACTAGCATGGCCAATGGTCAGGAATATAGGAGTTGTAGTCCAAAACATCTGGAGGCCACCAGGTTGGGGAAGGCTGCTGTAGAATTATGTTTTCCCCAGTGTTTGACCCTCGTGGTCATGAAAGAGATATGTTTGAAATGAACTGCATGAGGTCACTTTGAAACTGGCTCCAACGCTCTACAAAACTACGTCCGTCTTCACCATTAATTTTCCAAGGCACCCTTCTGCCCGTCCATTAGCATACGGCTTGGAAATCCCTGTTTAACTAAAGAAGCATTCTGTAGCAGATCTTTGAGGGAAGTGAACATGCACGACACTTAATTCCTGAACAAACCATTGAGCGTTCCTTGTGGCTTTTGTTCTTCAGTGGTGTTCTTTGCTGCTGAAGGGGTAGCCTGTCTGTTTCCTTCTGCTGAGAGTGTATTCTCACCAGCTGTCTTTTTGTGTGATGTGTAAATATTATGAAGAGCATGTGCAGTCCTGCAACTTGGCGCTGCTTCACTTACTACAGGATTCCTCCTATAGGCAGGTTTTCCCCTGTGTGTACACATGTTACAATCTACATGAAGATTTCACAATTTTAGATTTCCCCCTGATACTTTTTTTTCATACACAGAAGGCATTATTGTAATGTGTGAAGCCCTAATTGTATTTCTTTACAGCATTTGCATACTACCCTTCATAAAACTATATTCCAGTGCTATTCATAGTACAGTTTAACACATAAAAACAGGAATAATAAAGCTATTATTATTATTATTATTATTTAATTTATTGATCGCCCATCTGGCTGGTCACCCAGCCACTCTGGGCGATGTACAACATACAATAAAACAATAAAAGCTAAATACGGTAGAATGTTAAAACAAATTAGGACAGATTAAATCAGCAGACTGGAATGCTCATAAAAACTCCCTCTGTTCAAGAAAGTATAAAATCATTAAAATGCCTGAGCGTGTAAGAAAATCATAACCTGAGATATTAAGATAATTAGGGTGAGCACCAAGTGTACTTTTGGGGGAGGGTACCACTGATGAAATTCCCTCTCCTTGGTTGAAAGTAGCCTTATTTCTGACGTTGGGGGCACCTGGAGAACGGCTTCAATGAAAGGTCTTAACAATGGGGCAAGGGTGCTTCCAGACAGTCCTTTTAATATGCAATTATGACAGTTCATGACAGTAATTTCATGGGACACCCAGATGATGTTATCATTTAGTCATCAGCCCGTTTTACCTCCCTTTTGTCTGTTTTTTCTCTTAACAGGGAAAATCTGCTTAGCTGGAAAGATCCGGATCAGAAGCATGGTTCTTCAAAAGCGTGGATGTTCCCTAGCATTTTGCTCCTGTAGGTTTGGGGGTTGGGGTGGCTTTGACATTTGCAACGGTGTTTATCACCCCTCCCTCCACTCCCCCAAACACAATTATTGTTGATGTTTTGTACACCGGCATGCACATTAAAAATTATACCGGAATTCTGGAATTTCAAAGTACTCCAGTGTTTTGAAATTTGCTCCATGTCTCACCCATATGCATCTCATTATATTTTTGCCTAATCCTTTCAGAGTGGAAGGAACATTTTTCTCTGAATGTATAGAGGTGGGCGATACCTGAAAATATCATTTCTTTAAAAAACTTTTTTTTTTTTGCAGTGGAATTATGCAAGGTAGAGATATGTGACTCAAGGCATTTAGCAAAATGGAGCCTCATGTTTTGCTTCTCGTGCATTGTGGTTAGAGAATGTAATACTTTGTTTGTGAAAATAAGAAAGCAGCATCAGAGGAAGGATCTGATTTTATATGCCATGTTGAGAGACACATTTCAAGGGAAAGGCAGGCATGTCATCCTCAGGAGAGGGATTGCTCCAAGGCACGCCAGCAGTACGGCTCTACATAGGTTGAGGCAAGGGGTGGAGCAAATTCAAAATGGCAAATATCAATATTTTGCAATTCCAGAATTCCTGTGTAAATTGGGGGTCTTTTTTAAGGTGTTGGTGCAGGTGTATGAAACATCTGGTTCAAAATATGCCAGCAATATGACCCAGCAAAATTCCAGAATTCACATGCCATTTATTTTTGAAGGAAGCACGCAGGTGTACAAACACCTGTGTGCGTGCTCACAATCAGTGTGCTGGGGCACAAGACTGGTGGAAGGGAAGAGGGGTAGAACTGGGTGGAAGACGTATGTAGATGTTCGAGTGCATCCTGTCATGATCTGCTCAATAGTGTGGATGGGATACCGAGGGTTTCTTTGCAATAAAACAAATAACAGAAATGAACTGTGAGGATGCTATGTTGCAGTTCCGCAAGCAATAAAAAACAGAAAAGAAACAACATAATGTGAAAGAAGACTCATGCCTGGAAGCAGCCCAGGTTGGTGTGGGAGCAGGGGCTCCTTAAGGGATGTGCCCTGTCCTGTCCTCTGCTCTTACTTTGAGAGTTTTACCAACACCAAGGCTTTTTGATTTCAGTGGGGGAGGTGCAGCCTGATCCTATGAACAATTTGGTGTCCAGGGGTGGGTGGATGCAGGGCTGGGCAACCTGCAGCCCTAGGGTGCTCAGCCTAATTTCAAAAGCCTTCTGCAGGCAATCAGTTCAGTCCTGTAGCAAGAGTTTTCTGTCCTTCCCCTGGTAGCCTGCTGCATGGGGAAGAAGAGGGAGGGAAATGGCTTCTCCACACAGGGCTTTTATCCTGTGATTAAGATTGGTTAATGTGAAGGATTGCTGGAACCAGTTCCAACTTTCCTGCAAGGAAGGAACTAATTCCAACTCTCCTGCAAAATAGGACTGGCCAAACCCAGCCTTCCAGTCCCCCCAAATACCCAGTAGCTACCCTCCTAGGCCAAGAGGCACTGAAATAGCACTGAGGTTATGCAGAAGAAATCACACCAACTAAAGGTTAGATAAAGATTAAGATCAAAAATGAAGGGGTGCAAGGAACAGGAAGAGTGGAAGTAGCAAGTAGCACAAGGGGATACAAAGCCAAATTACTTAAACATACACAGACAGCTTTATAAATGCACGCCCAACCAAAATAATAAAGCAACCTGGCCTATCCTTGACTAAGTGTGGATCTCCCAGAACAGCAATCAGCTGTCAGCAGATCCAGAACCACCAGGACAAAGAGAGACACACCACCTCTAGCTCAGCTCTCTTTTAAAGCCCAGCCTTGGTAACTCAGGACAGATTTTCCTTTAGCCAATCACCAGCTCAGCCCCTGGGTGGCCCGCCCTTGCCTCCCAAGAGGCTTGGAACTCCCCACCAATTCCAGCTGTTAGCACTTCCCAGTTAACAGGGACTGTGCTTTGCCTTGAGCAAAGGGCCGAGGAACCTCTAGATAACATACAATTCCAGGTGGTTGCATTAGACAGGACAACACAGTCTAATCTCATGATGGAAAACAGGCCATCAGTCTTTACAAATACTCATGGAAGTTTGCCGGTCCTTTACATCAGGGGTCCCCAAACTCCAGGCTGCGGACCAGTACCGGTCCGTGGCCTGTTAGGAACCAGTCTGCGGGGGTCCGCAGGGTGTGTGATCCGTCCCTCCCCCCGGGATCCTCGCCGGCCTTGGCCGGCTCCGCTCCGTGGCGAGTCCGCAGAGCTGCCGGCCAGCTCCGGCCACAGGCAGACTTCTGGCCGTTGGGACAAAATTTGAGTCCCTGTTCTTCAAGTAATAGGCTATGTAAATCTTTACGTAGCCTATTACTGCAAAGAACAGGGACGCAAATGGCATAGCGGGCGCCATTTGTGTCCGTGTTCTTTGCAGTAATAGGCTACGTAAAGATTTATGTAGCCTATTACTTGAAGAACGGGGCCACAAATGGTGTTGGCTATTTGCGTCCGCAGAGCAGGTGCAGCTACCCCCCAAAATCCTAGACCAGCCACCGCCAGGTAGGTTCTGTCCCGGGAGGATTTCAGGGGGTGGGGGTGGGGTAGTCCATGAAACTGGTCCCTGGTGCCAAAAAGATTGGGGACCGCTGCTTTACATGACACTGTCAACTTCCAGGGTGTCTCCCGCGCTAAATGACCTTTATCCCATTTTTTAAAGGATCAGCAATAACGACCTATCAAATTACAGCGTGTTGAGTTGTCTCCTGAGAAGACGAAGTTGAGCAATAAGAGGAGCTAGACCACAGCACCATCTAGTGGCTGTATAATTAAATATATAGAACACACAAATTAGGGGGGGGAGGGAAGCACGTGTAAAGCAAGCCCATTGTAATCCTGCATTTAAAATGGAAGCAGAAAGCCCCAGTAAAGTTTTGGGATTTTAGGCTGGTACAGAAATGCTCATAGAAAGAGTGAGGGAGCAGGAGATAAAAGAGGGTGGAAGAGAGAGGGAGGGGCCCTGCCTATGTTGGATTCTGGCTCCGCCTACCATAGGCTTTGACCCCCAACAGATTACCCTTGACGAAATGCAGCCTTCAGTAAAAAAAAAAAAAAAGGTTCCCCACTCTGGGGCTAAAGCATGTATAGGATTGCAGCCTTCAGCATGTGGCTTTTCCCTTGAATATATTAGGAGAAGATACTCAGGAAACCCTTAGCATTTTTCAGGGGAAAGGGCAGTCAAATATAAAGGCACATGTATAAAATTTGGAGAAAAGCATTTATTTTATTATTATTATCACATTTATATCCCACCCTTTTTCCTCTTGCAAGGAACCCAAGGCAGCTTACATGGTCCTCCTCTCCATTTTACGTACCCATCTACAACCCGATGAAGGAGGAGCGGATGGGAAACAGCAGTCAGTATAGGCAGTGAGAGCTTCAAGGAAGAACTAGTACAACCTTGAGAATCCAGCAAGTGCAAGACACCACAAGCTCTTCCTAGCTACCTTCGGATTCTCACACTAGGTAGAGCCTCACTGTTCCCAGCTCAGGCCAAGACAAACAACTGAAACATTTGATATCCAGGAAATCCCACGTTTTTCACATGACTGGCCACAATGGAGGCTGGTGGCTCCGATGTCAGTGCAGCAGCGAATCCACCCTGGGTTTCAGTCAGAACTCAAAAGGAGCTATCCAGCCCCTTGGATAGCTCCTTTAGAGTTGTGACTGGCTCTGACCAAAACCTGGAGCGGATTCACCATTCCACTGACATCGGAGCCACCAGCCTCCACTGACTGGCCAGCCAGGTAGCTAGAAGATCCCGTCACTTCAGTGGAACAGCAGCGTAATCAACCTGGACTGCTCCCATTCATGAAGGGGGCTCCTCCTTGAATAGCTCACCGCCACAACAAAGGGCAGGGCTCCCATAGAGTTCATTATAGGCCTATCCCGCCCGCAACAGTAACATAAAGATCTGGTGCGCTTAAGGAGTGACATGAGGAAGATTTTTTTTTCTTTTCTTTTAGGCTTGCAAGAGTTCTGTGGAGCTCTTTGACTTTCGCTGAACCATAAAGAACCTTTAAGAGTTGGAAGGAAACTCAAAGAACCAGCTAGGGCAAGGGCAATCTCTTGCTCTCTAGCACAGGACTAAAGTAGCCCTGATAGATGAAAAGCTCCAAGGGAAGAGATGCTGCAACCCTCCCTAGCCAGGTTATCCCACTGCCAAATTGCTTGTTGGTTTCCAGAGTTTGTCAGTGGAGCTTCAGTGCCCTGCGCAGCCCTTTGCTCCTTCAGAAGCACATAAGAAGAGCCACGCTGAATCAGACCAAAGGCCGATGTTAAGGGTGCAGAACCTCAGACCTGGGGGGCCAAATCTGGCCTTCCTGGAGTCCTAATCTGGCCCTCTGGGTTCCCCACATGGCCACACCCCCTTCCCTTGCCCCCCCTCCTTTTCCCCATCCACCAATCATTTGGTGGTTCTTTTGTGCAGGGTTTTCCTCCCATTCTAAATGGTTGAAGTACCTCTCCTAAGGCTTAGCTACTGGCAGTAAGAGCTTTAAGATACAATATGCTGGTGTTTGGGGGTCCATCCCTTTTGCCTTTGGTTCTGCCACTTTTGCCTTCAGCCCCACCCACCATTGGAATGTGGCCCCCAAGAGTGTCTCCAAAATGGAATTTGCCCCTTGGGTTGAAAGTGGTTCTGCACTCCTGGGCCTAGCTAGTCTAGCATTTTGTTCATAGAGTGGCCAACCAGCTGCCTCTGGGCAGCCTGTAAGGATGGCATGAGTGCAACAGCACCCTTCCATTCATGTTCCCCAACAACTGGTATACGGAGGCAAAGTGCCTCTGATACTGGAGGTAACATATAGCCATCATGACTAGTACCCATTGATAACCTTACCCTCCATGAATGTCTATAGACGACAACACCAAGTTCCAAAAGTTCTTTTCACCAATTTACTTTGAACAGATATTAAGCTAATGGATCTGTAATTACCCAATCCCCCCTGGATCCCTTGGTGTTACATTGATACTCTCCAGTCCTGTGGCTGATCTTAGGGACATATTTTTGTTAGAAGATCAGCAATTTCACATTTGTGTTAAGAGTTCTAGGATGGATTCCATCTGGACTTGGTGATTTGTTAGCTTTTCATTTGTCAATAAGATCTAGAACTTCACCTTTTGTCACCACTATTTGCCTCAGTTACTTGGACTCCCTTCCTGAAAATATCATTTTAGGCATGGATATCTCCTCCACATCTTCTGCAGTGAAGAGATGAAAATAACTCATTCAGCTTCTCTGCAATCTCCTTAACCTCCTTTAGTACTCCTTTAACTTAGTTGTCATCCAACAGTCCAACTGCCTCCCTAGCCAGTGTGTGATGTATTTAAAGAATTCTTTATTGTTGGCCTTGTTGTTATTAGTGATATACTCCTCAAAATTCTTTTTTGCAGCGCTTATTTTCTGCTTCCATTTTGTTTGTGCAACTTTGTGTTCCTTTTCATTCTTCTCATTTGGGCAAGATTTCTAGTTTCAGAAGGAAGCTTTCTTTTCTCTAATAGCTTTCTTGACACTGCTCATTAACCATGCTGGTGATCCCTCGGACATGGTGCTACCTTTCCTGACCTGTAGTATACATTCTAGCTGAGCTTCCATTATTGTGGTTCTGAGTAACCTTCTAGCATTTTGGAGAGATTTAACTCTTCCCACCTGACTAAATTATGCCAAATGACTAATGCAAAGTAGTAAAAATGGCAGAATAAATTACGTAAATACTTAATTTGCATAATATATACAGATTGCAGAATCCAGTTTTTCCCCAACACAGAATTTGGATTATTTTGTCATAGTACACAAAGATACATACAGAGAGAGAGAGAGAGGAGGAGGATTGTACGCAGTGGAGCTACCGTCACTGTTTTGATGTGGTCACTGCTGTACCACCTGGCGCCTGCACTAGTCGTGCTAAGAGTGACTGGCACGTTCCCTCACCCTGCATGCTAATCTAGTCACCCTGCATGCTAATCCAGTCACCCACAAAACTATTAATCTGGAAATGTCCTAAAATCCCTGCCTAGAGAAACAGACCTAAGAACTTGCCGCCCTGGAGGGAGCTAGAGAACTGTCCTCTCCAGAGAGAGCGGTACAGGGCAAGCTCAGCTCAGCAATTTAGGCAGCTTGGATCCCTGCCAGCACTGGAGTCATTACGACTTCATTAGTTAGATTAAGAGAGAGACAGCTGCAGTCTACTGCAGCTACAGCATTATAGCTGGGGACCAGTGTCTGCTATGCAATGATGAACGCCACCCCCACCCCACCCCGATTCTACGGTCTGTCACCATGAGACTTTAAAGCTGCAATCCTATACATACAGACCTGGCAGTAAGCCTCATTGAACTCAGTGTGACTTACTTCTGAGTAGACATGCATAAATTTTGCACTGTAACCTCCTAAACCACATTAGCGTTAAACATACTGTTTAGACACATTCACAACTCAAACGCTACCCCAGAAAAAGTCTAATGTTATGCCCCTCCTAACTGAAGGAACTTCTTCTCCTGCAAGAACTTGTTTCTTCTTGAAGATCACCTTCTGGGTGTTCTGGGGACAGGGCCTTTTCTGCAGTGGCACCTTGACTTTGAAATATTCCCCCCAGAAATGTTGCTTTGGAGCCAACTCTTTTATCTTTTCAGTGCCAAGTTAAATTGTTTTATCTTTCCCAACATCTGATGGAGTATTCTTTTGTTGCTCCAATTAGTTGCATGTTGCTACTTTTTTATTTTTCTTCTCTCTCTCTCTCTCTCTCTCTTGCAATTTTGGTTTTAGTTGTGTTTTTAGAAAGTCTGTTTGGCTTTTAATGTTCATGTTTCATGTATATAAGTTGCCTTTGAGGCTTGTGAAAGGGAAAGCAGGGTATCATAGAATAGTAGGGTTGGAAGGGGCCTACACGGCCATCGAGTCCAACCCCCTGCTAAGTGCAGGAAACCAAGTCAGAGCATCCCTGACAGATGGCTGTCCAGCCTCGTCTTGAATGCCTCCAGTGTGGGAGAGCCCACCACCTCCCTAGGTCATGGGTTCCATTGTCGTATTGCTCTAACAGTCAGTAAGTTTTTCCTGATGTTCAGACGGAATCTGGCTTCCTGTAACTTGAGCCCATTATTCCATGTCCTGCAGTCTGGGACGATCAAGAAGAGATCCTGGCCTTCTTCTCTGTGACAACCTTTCAAGTACCTGAAGAGTGCTATCATACTTCCCCTCAGTCTTCTCTTCTCAAGGCTAAACATGCCCAGTTCTTTCAGTCTCTCTTCATAGGGCTTTGTTTCCAGTCCCCTGATCATCTTTGTTACCCTCCTCTGAACCCTCTCCAGTTTGTCTGCATCCTTCTTAAAGTGTGGTGCCCAGAACTGGACACAGTACTCCAGATAAAGCCTAAATGTTTTAGAAATGTTTTACATACACACATGGAATCAGAGAGTTTGGATGGCTTTGGTGAGGAATGCAGCAGATGTCATTGTGGGGAACTGCCAAAGGCAAATGGCACTGACCATATAGTGGACTGTGTATGCCCGTTGTGTGGGAGCACCAAAAAGCTGTGTATTTGGCTTTGGAATTCATCATCCTGGCAGAAGCTGTGCTTGGAGAATCCCAAATGCCAGTCTAAACCAAATGGCTTCTCTGCACTGGAATTCATGGTACCCCCACTGAGTGGTCTTTGAGGCAAAACGTGTGTAGAATTGGTTGCAGTGGTGAATGTGAGCTGGTGCAGTCAGGTATAAAATTCAGTATTGAGTTTTAAAAGCTTTTTTTTTTAAGGGCTGTGTTCACAGATGCTGTCACAGGAGGTATGCGTAGCACATAATTTCTAAAGAAAAAGGTGCTGGACCCAGATTTGTATGGGAGTTTTGCCTTGGAAGGGAGTTGTTGTTGTTGTTCAGTCGTTCAGTCGTGTCCGACTCTTCGTGACCCCATGGACCATAGCACGCCAGGCCTTCCTGTCCTGCGCTCTCTCCCGGAGCGTGCTCAAGTTCATATTCATTGCATCCGCGATGCTATCTAGCCATCTCATCCTCTGCCGTCCCCTTCTCCTTTTGCCTTCAGTCTTTCCCAGCATCAGGGTCTTTTCCAGGGAGTTTTCTCTTCGCATTAGGTGGCCAAAATATTGGAGCTTCAGCTTCATTATCTGTCCTTCCAATGAGCACTCAGGGTTGATTTCCTTTAGGATGGACTGATTTGACCTCCTTGCAGTCCAGGGGACTCCTAAGAGTCTTCTCCAGCACCACAGTTCGAAAGCATCAATTCTTCGGCGCTCAGCCTTCCTTATAGTCCAGCTCTCACAGCCATACATTACTACTGGGAAAACCATAGCTTTGATTAGATGGACCTTTGTCGGCAAGGTGATGTCTCTGCTTCTTACTATGCTGTCTAGGTTTGCCATAGCTTTCCTCCCAAGGAGCAAGCGTCTTTTAATTTCATGGCTACAGTCACCGTCTGCGGTGATCTTGGAGCCCAAGAAAGTAAAATCTGTCACTGCTTCCATTTCTTCCCCTTCTATATGCCAGGAAGTGATAGGGCCAGATGACATGATCTTCGTTTTTTTAATGTTGAGTTTCAAACCAGCTTTTGCACTCTCCTCTTTCACCCTCAACAAGAGGCTCTTGAGATCCTCTTCGCTTTCTGCCATTAGGGTGGTATCGTCTGCATATCGGAGGTTGTTGATAATTCTCCCGGCAATCTTAATTCCGACCTCTGATTCATCCAACCCGGCATTTCTCATGATGTACTCTGCATATAAGTTAAATAAACAGGGTGACAATATGCAGCCTTGTCGTACTCCTTTCCCAATTTTGAACCAATCGGTTGTTCCATGTCTGGTTCTTACTGTTGCTTCTTGACCCTCGTACAGGTTTCTCAGGAGACAGGTAAGGTGGTCTGGTACTCCCATCACTTTAAGAATTTGCCACAGTTTGTTGTGATCCACACAATCAAAGGCTTTAGCGTAGTCAATGAAGCAGAAATAGACGTTTTTCTGGAATTCTCTTGCTTTCTCCATGATGCAGCGAATGTTGGCGATTTGATCTCTAGTTCCTCTGCCTCTTCTAAACCCAGCTTGTACTTCCGGTAGTTCTCGGTTCGCATACTGCTGAAGCCTAGCTTGTAGGATTTTGAGCATCACCTTGCTGGCATGTGAAATGAGCGCAATTGTGCGGTAGTTTGAACACTCTTTGGCGTTGCCCTTCTTTGGAATTGGAATGTAAACTGACCTTTTCCAGTCTTGTGGCCACTGTTGAGTGTTCCAGATTTGTTGGCATATTGAATGCAGCACTTTAACAGCATCATCTTTTAGGATTTTAAATAGCTCGGCTGGAATACTGTCATCTCCGCTAGCTTTGTTGTTACTAATGCTTCCTAAGGCCCACTTGACTTCACTCTCGAGGATGTCCGGCTCAAGTTCAGTGACCACACTATCATGGCTATCAAGGACATTCAGATCTTTCCTGTAGAGTTCTTCTGTGTATTCTTGCCACCTCTTCTTAATCTCATCTGCTTCTGTTAGGTCCCTGCCTTCTTTGTCCTTTATCATGCCCGTCTTTGCACAAAACGTTCCCTTGAGATCTCCAATTTTCTTGAAGAGATCTCTAGTCTTTCCCATTCTGTTGTTTTCCTCGATTTCTTTGCATTGTTCATTTAAGAAGGCCTTCTTGTCTCTCCTTGCTATTCTCTGGAACTCTGCATTCAGTTGGGTATATCTTCCCCTTTCTCCTTTGCTTTTCGCTTCCCTTCTTTCCTCAGCTACTTGTAAAGCCTCATCAGACAGCCACTTGGCTTTCTTGCATTTCTTTTTCTTTGGGACGGATTTCGTTGCTGCCTCCTGAACAATGTTACGGACCTCTGTCCATAGTTCCTCAGGCACTCTGTCTATCAGGTCTAATCCCTGAAATCTATTCCTCACCTCCACTGTATATTCATCAGGGATATGATTTAGGTCATACCTGAAAGGTTTAGTGGTTTTCCCTACATTCTTCAATTTAAGCCAAAATTTTGCAAGAAGCAGCTCATGATCTGAGCCACAGTCAGCTCCAGGTCTTGTTTTTACTGACTGTATGGAGCTTCTCCATCTTTGGCTGCAAAGGACATAATCAATCTGATTTCGATATTGACCATCTGGTGACGTCCATGTGTAGAGTCGTCTCTTGTGCTGTTGGAAAAGAGTGTTTGCTATGATCAGCATGTTCTCTTGGCAAAACTCTATTAGCTTTTGTCCTGCTTCATTTTGTACACCAAGGCCATGCCTGCCTGTTATCCCGGTGATTTCTTGACTTCCTACTTTAGCATTCCAATCCCCTATGATGAAGAGGACATCTTTTTTTGGTGTTAGTTCTAGAAGGTGTTGTAGGTCTTCATAGAACTGATCAACCTCAGCTTCTTCGGCCTCAGTGGTTGGGGCATAGACTTGAATGACTGTGATGTTGAATGGTTTGCCTTGGATTCGTACTGAGATCATTCTATCATTTTTAAGATTGTACCCCAGTACTGCTTTCCCACCCTTTTGTTGACTATGAGTGCTACTCCATTTCTTCTAAGGGATTCTTGCCCACAATAGTAGATATGATGGTCACCTGAATTAAATTCGCCCATGCCTGTCCATTTTAGTTCACTGATTCCCAAGATGTCGATGTTCAATCTTGCCATCTCATGTTTGACCACCTCCAGCTTACCTTGATTCGTTGATCTGACATTCCAGGTTCCTAAACAATATTGTTCTTTACAGCATCGGATTTTCTTTTCACCGCCAGACACATCCACAGCTGAGTGTCCTTTCGGGTTTGGCCCAGCCGCTTCACTCTTTCTGGCGCTACTTGGAAATACCCTCTGCTCTTCCCCAGTAGCATATTGGACACCTTCCAACCTGAGGGGCTCATCTTCCGGCGTCATATCTTTTAGCCTTGTGATACGTTCCATGGGGTTTTCTTGGCAAGAATACTGGAGTGGGTTGCCATTTCCTTCTCCAGTGGACCACATTTTGTCAGAACTCTCTGCCATGACCTGTCCGTCTTGGGTGGCCCTGCACGGCATAGCTTATGGCTTCACTGAGTTACGCAAGCCCCTTCGCCACAACAAGGCAGTGATCCATGAAGGGGTTGGAAGGGAGACCTGATCCTTAATTCTAAGAGTCTGAGGACATGCAGCAGTTGCACAGTGGTGTAGTGGAAACACTCTGTACATGCTCAAAGGTAATTCTCTTTATAATATAAGTTCAGATCTGCTCTTTTAATAAAGAGGTATGACCAATGATGGGATGATGTAGTGCTAAATGGACATGGTTAAAGGAGGAGGGGATGAGAACAGAAGACCAATAGCACTTGCAGGACATTTTTGTTCTACTTACACTCCGCCCTGAGTGCAAGGTCCCATGCAGCAAAACAGAGGACTGCAGATTGTTATTTCAGTAATTCCCATTTTGCGGATGGAAAACAGAGGCACCATTCGCTCCTGGGAACCACCTTGTGCTTGGATAACTATTGTTGCTGTGCCAAGTTTTATCCAGTGGCTGGGCTGTTTGTAATCATATTACTATTGTTGGGTAACAACTGTGGTGCCTCAGCAGGGCGCAGACAAAAGATATGTGCTTATCCTGCTATTGTTCCTATTGTGGCTTACCCAGAACTAATGGGATTCAGATCTTTATTCCCATGGGGTTATCTTGCAGGCTGGCCATGACAACAGGTGAACTAACCATATTGGGGAGGGGAGTGCATGTATACATGTGAGTGTATAATATACATACACACACACATACACATACAAACACAGAGATATATGGTGGTCACACCTGCACTCCATCCAGTACATTTATATGGAGTTATCAAACTCCAGGTCACTTTTGTTCTGGGCCTAGGGGAAAAAGAGCTGCCATATAGGAAAACTCAATGCGCTCCATACGCACCGTCAAGCACAACAAGGAAGGACTCCTTAGATGTGGAAACTGCTGCTATGCAGGGCAATACAAAACAGCCTATCATCTCATCACTGTCACATGACAACGGCAAGCTGAATCAGTGATGCGCTGGGCTTCATCCCTGAACAGCTGCTTTCAAAGACTTTGTTGGAAAGTACTCTGTCAGCAAAATGAGGTGAATTTAATGTGAGGGGCAGCTCAGGCGGGGAGGGAAATTGGCCAGGCACGTGCTTAATAGCAGGCTTGAGAACACTGCTGTGGAGATTTATAAGGGTGTGAGGCCCAGGCAGAGGAATTATTGGAAGGGGGGGCATATGCTTGGCGAGGAGCGAGGGGCAGCTGAGGGCACGGATAAAGAAATGCTTTCCAGCAGTAAGGCAGAACTGGGCGGTTGTGTTTTCTGCCTAGCTGGGGAGACGTTTGGGAAGGTTCCCTACAGCGTGGGAGATGTGCAGTGTGGGGAAAGGTTGTGGGAGAAAACTTTGGCCAGAGAAACTGGCACTTATTAACAACAACAAAAAGGGGTGAAGGCAAGCCTCTATAGCATGGTGTGGGGGAGAGTCTCGCCAAGGGAGCAAGGTTAAAACAAGCAGAAATGGCTCCAACTGGAAGTCTGAAGCCCAAACAGCATCTAATGGGGAAATGCATCAGCACCACCAATCTGCGTGTTGCTGGTAATGTGTCATTGGGGGGAAAAACAAGCATGTAACATCAATGCATTAGTGGTTCCCTGCCTCTCTCCTGCCATAAACAACAGCCAACTAAGCAGGGAGGGACAGAAAAAGCGTATGCAGTGATGTCACATCACATATTTTTTTCCAGCTACACATTGCCTGGCAAGCTTCGGTTGGCAGCAGTCATGTCTCATGTCACTCCTGTAACGTTTGGTTTTGGCCTCACTCTTGTTAAGATCCAGGAGCTTGCAAAACTGACAGAGTTTCTAAAATGTCTGACATGGTCTTTGCTAAAGAAAATAATTATGTGGAAAATAAAGGGGATATCTCATTGACTCCACAGTAGTGTCATTTCAGAGTTCATGCCTCAGTACTGCCTGAGGTATGGGTGCCCTTAACAATTAATTATGAATTGGGTGATGTAAGAGAGAGTTTGCTGTAACCCATATGGTTCAATCCTGCACAGGAAGACTCACTGAAATGAATGGGAGCTGCTCAAAAGCACAATAATATGATAGTAGCCTGGTCCACCCCCCAACCCACCTCCCAATCTCACAGCAGCCCCAGCAGAGGGAAGCAAAAGGAGGCTGGACTGTCCATTTCAATATGCCTTAGATCAGCCCTCCCCAACTTGGTGCCCTCCAGATGTTTTGGACTTCAGTGCCCACCAGCCTCAGCCAGCATAATCAAAGATTGTCCAAAACATCTGGAGTGCACCAGGTGGGTGACTTAGATGGAGAGTTTTTTCCACTGGTAAATCTGCCTTCTCAACATCAGAGATCCTGCTGCAAGTTCCCTGCTATCTGAAGTGCCTCTGGTGAATATGAAAAGCCTTTTCTGTTGTGACATTTTCACTGCAGAATGCCCTTGACAGGGAAGCCCATCTAGACTCAACCCTGAGCTGAACATTCATCTATCAGACCTAGCATTACCTACTGTGCATAAGCAGTGTGCTTATGTACACCAGATGCTGGGGGAACATGGGTGGGAAGATGCTCTTGCACACGAGGCCTGCTTGTGGGTTCCTGGTAGACAGCTGGTTGGCCACTGTGAGAACAGAATGCTGGACTAGATGAACCATTGCTCTGATCCAGCAGGGCTCTTCTTTATGTTCTGATGTACTTGCCAGCTTTCTGGCAGAGGCCTCTCCTATCTTCTGCTACCTGAACCTTTTAACCGGAGATGCTGGGAATTGAACCTGGGGCCTTCTGCACGCAAAGCACACGCTCTCTCACTGACCTATCCTTCCCCTGCCCCTCCCCAAACCTTCCCCACTTTGTCACCAGCCATAGATGTGGCTTTTGGGAAAGGTTAAATGGGTCTGTGTGGCCTCTGCTGTTTTGTTGAGTTTTTTTCTGAGTAATTGTTTATAGATTGATGCTGGTGGTTTTATTTTGCTTTTGGGGCCGTATTTTGTATTTTGATTATCTTTTACTCTGGTATTTGCTGCTGCTGTTTTGTGTGTGTGTGTGTGTGTCATTAATACTTCAATTGTTTTTATTACTGTGCTGTCAGCTACTTTGGATTTTTTTTTGGAAGAAAAGTGGTATGTGGGGATAAAAAGTTTAAAATAAAATAAAATGTGCCTCCCCTATAATTGTCTGCACATCTCTTTCCCATTTCACTTTACAGCCTGTTCATGATCTCACGCCTCTTGCAGGATAAGGCCCAGGACATACAAAAGACCCCACCAAACCCCATGCCCAGGGCCTGGTCCTGAAGCACCATGACTCTGTGCAAGTCACTTTTGGAGCTTCCTGGCTCTGTCCCATGAACATGATGGGCATAACATTACAGAACTATTGTCAGTGTTCTAAGTCCAAGGAGGGTTGGACTCTGGCCCAGTCAAGGTACCCAAGAGACCAGAAAGGGGCAGCGGCGGGGGGGGGGGTCTTGTTCCCCTGAAAAGCAACTGTGAGGGCCTAGCTACCACCAAGGGCACCTTACGGAGGCCTGCTTCCCACTGAGAAGTTTGGCCTATACAGATTCTTTATGATGTGCTTCTGCATTACTCTTTGGCCAAGCCCCAGCAAGTAAATTGAAGAGAGCAGTCCAATATCTAATGGATCAGATGGAACTTAAGATTTATAGCCTAACGTGTCTCAGATCGCTCCACACCTCATCCATCATCATCACAAGGTGGTGGTTGCATTTATTCTAAATGGAGGCACAAAAAGAGTGACTTGCTCAAACCTACCTAACAAACACGGCTGCACAGGATTTAAACCCAAGTCTTTTTTACAGTGGCCATGCGTCCTAGAGGACAGTCTTTGATCTGAAGGGCTTCAGAGGCCAGCCCTCTCTTTGAAGACATCCTCTAGCTGAAGGGCTGTCCAGTCCAAGTTGAAACTTGAATGATAAAGAATGCCAAGGAGGGACTGCAGAGCAGGAGCCCTGAAGTTGCCCATCAAGACAGCAGCAAGCTCACCTGGTCAGTGTTCCCCAGCATGATGAAATGGACTGCATTGTTATTTAAATTATAGTAATTATTTCCAGATGTGCATATATACACATAAATTAGCATACATACTTTATTTATTTACAACATTTGTAGACTGCTCCCCATCCAAACAGATTCCGGAGTGGTGAACACAAGAAGTACAATAGTAAAAAGATAGAAGATTAAAACACCATATTAAAATTATTAAAAACAAAATGCCTATAAAAACTGTGGCTGGAATGTTTCCTGGAAAAGAATTGTTTTCAGGAGGTGCCAGAAGCAACACAGTGTTGGCACCTGTCTGACCTCCAGGGGCAGGGAGTTCCAAAGAAAGGGTGCCGCCACACTGAAGGCTCTTCTCCACATGGACTCCAATTGGCCCATAAGTCCATGTGGAACCACCAGAAGCATGCCCTCTGATGACCTCAGTGACTGCACAGGTTGGTAAGGGAGAAGGCACCCCAGGAGTGGGCCGGTGCTGGGGTGTGGGCCTTTGGCTGGCACCCAACCATACCTACCCTGGATACTACACCCCTGCTGGGGCCTTGATCCAGTTTGCGTTCTCTGCACCAGCTCTTTACTTTTAAAAAGACATTCACGCAATTGCTAATTTTGTAAATGACTCCTTGTCTAATATGGCTCTCAGTCAATTAGTAATGAGAATGAAAAAACTGCATGGGCTGCTAATTCACAGTAGAAATGCCACTTTCATGGCCAAAGCAAGCAACTGACAAGTTTGGCCAACTATCTGAGGCCTGAGGACGTCTGGATAGCCTGCTGAACTGGGCGCCGGGTTTGTGCTACCCCTAACCCACCCTCCCCTGTCCTCTTCTGGAGACTGGAAGACGTCCTGGGAGGGAGGAATAAAGAGCATAGAAACGATATGAACCGGGCATTCTCCTTGGAGAGAGGCAGGAATGGGTGAAAGGCCTCTTGGAGCTTGCAGCTTATAAACGAATAGTTTACATAAAAAGAGAGGGGGAAGATAAATCCCAAAATGTCTGGTAGAATTCTTTAGAACTCTAGGGGGATGGAGGAATGGAGGGCAAGTTCCTCCCCTGCACACTGCCCACTCCTCTGCATGATCAGCAACATGCTTGGCTTTATTTTTTCTAATCTTCCTTTCTTTTCTTTTTAAATTCTCCATTTCCTTTTTTCTTTCCCCTCATTCTTTTGTTTTCTTTCTTTAACTTTAATAATAATAATAATAATAATAATAATAATAATAATATTCCACCACCACAACAGGCAAATTAGCAGATCTGGAGGCGATAACTGAAAGAGGTTTAATAGGTAACAGAATGTAATGTATGTCAGTAACACGAAGGAAGGGGTGGAGGGAGGGAACCACTGGCAATGGAGGTTTACTGATATATGTCTTGTGCCATCAATGGTATAACTGTGAAGGAGGGAGGGGTTTTTCTTTTATTGTTAAAAAACAATCTGAAAAAAAAAACCTTCCAATAAACAATAAATAGTAACAGCAGCAACAACAAAACTGAAGCTCTCTTGCACAGGGGCCTACAACCTTCCACAGAGCAACCTCTTCCACTTTCTACTCTGCATTGACAACATTGGCCTGCTCATATAAGCAGGATAAAAGAGCCAGTATGGTGTAATGGTTAGAATGATGGGCTGGGACTTTGGAGATCTGGGTTCTAGTCTCCACTCAGCCATGAAACTCTGCAGGTGACTTTGGGCCAGTCCCTGACTTTCAGCCTAACCTACCTCACGGGGTTGTTGTGAGGGTAAAATGGAGAGAAGGAGGAGGATCATGTATGCAGCTTGGCCTCCTTTGAGGGAAAGGTGGGATATAAATGTAATAAACAAACAAACAAACGAGAGAAGCCTCATGCAGTTTAAAGGGGCTGGAAGAAAAAGGAGCAGCCTCAACTTGGTGAGCTGCTATTACCCAGCTCCCAGTGGTGGCCCCTCTGTCCCTCCCTCAATGGCCATCAGAAGGGCTTCTAAAGCACCATCTTGCCCTGATCCAACGGGAGAAGAAGCAGATTAAGCTTGAACTCCTGAAATCAGAAGGAGAAGAGAAGAAAGAGAAGAGGAGCAGGCTAGAAAAGAACATGCTGGCCCAGAAGGAGAAAAGATGCAGTGCAAACCTGAATACAATCTGATCTGGAAGAGTTAAATACCCAGTCCACCTGGGCAAGGCTATCACCCATGGCCATTATGCTTTCTTCTTCCTCCCTCCCAGTCACTTTCCTTGCCTCTAGTGTCTTTGAGGTTGTAAGCCTGAGGGCAGGGGCTGTCTAATGATTGACTTTTGGAGCCCACAGGGACCCTGTTTTGGCTGTTGAGCTGGATAACAATGCTTTTAACAACAACAACAACGACATGGCCTTCTGCTTCAAAAGCCTCAGTGTGGGTTCTCAAGGGAGGGTGGCTGTGGCCTGGCTTTGAGTATGGGCAACCTGGTGGAAGAAGGGAGTCAGAACGAGCCGCGCAAGAACCAGCCTCAAAACTCTGCAAGCCAGCTTGGCCCCACGCCAGTGGGCTGATCCCAGCTACCAAAGGGAAAAATAAAGCTCAACTCCAAGTAACCTCTCTGGCGAAAGCAGTTCTTACACAGCCAGCTGGGCCACTGTCCAACAGGATCCACAGCAGAGAGCGGAAAGAAGGAGGGAAGGGAACAACAGCAAAGCCACGTTAGACCTCGGAGGAGCGCGGAGCAGAGGGGTGGGGCGGCTCTGCCACGGGGCAAGGCGAGCCATTTGATTTTGAGGTGCCAAGACGAGGCAAGAGGAGATGCTGCTTCAGGGAACAGAACTTGGGGGTCGTCATGGGGGGCAGAGTGGGAGACCAGGTGAGACTGGACCTCCTGAGTCACACAATTCCAAGGGGAAGGCCCCCTGCACAAGCCCTGTTTGAAATGAACTCGTGAGCATTTCCTGTTCATTTCCATGGGGATTGTGCCCCATTGTTCATTCGTGTATTTGGGCTTTCTGCTTCCAAAACGTTACAGGCCAGCTTTCGAAAGAAGCAAAAATGTTTAACGGAGCTATAATTGTCTGCTATCACGTTCATTTGGCATTTAAAAAAAATGCTAATTGGACGCTTCTCTTTTCTTCCCCAGTTCCCTCCCACCGCCTTTCTATAAATACTGTCGCCTGGAGAGGCCTTGTCAATGGGGGATTGAGCACGGAAGATTCTGCAACCTTGGGAATAATCATAATACAATTTCTTTTTTTTTAAGTGTGTGTATGAAGCAAGAACTGGAATGATAATCACAGCAGCGAGATTTCAGATGGAAATAACACGCACGCTCCACAGCTTCTGGCATTGTGCAGCAAGGAAGGCGTTTTTATCAGCAACTGATTAACCCTCAAAAGCTTTGCTTCTGAAACTGTGCATTCCTGTTGAAACCTGTGTGTGCGTGCATGTGTACATGCCCATGGAGCGGGTGAGGTGGGCTTAAAGAGGTGAGAAACACAGGGGCACCATTTCAGATTTCAGGAGAGAGCAGTGAGACTTCAAGAGAGGGAGGAGGAAGTACCATGCTCAGCAAGGTTTAGAGGTCTGGTCTTGCATCTATTCATGGTTATATTGAAGCGAGTATATTTTAAGAGCATTTGTTGTGGGAACTTTGTTATAACTCATCATAACTATAGCATTGTTATCAGCATAGGTCAGTCACCACCCACCCCCCGCTCCGTGTGTGCAGAGCAAATGGATTTGTGCCTTTGGCGTGTGTTCCCAGTACACATGCCTATTTAAGTGTTCGTGAAAACATGATCAGGGCCAAACAAGATGAGACATAGTCTTCCAATGTGTGTGTGTTGTTGTTTTTTTAAATAACTGAAATGTAGCTATAGAGGGCTGCAAATTTGACTGGTGAGCAGCAGCAGTGTTGAGGAGGCAGGGACAGAGAATGGCTGCTTAAAGCTTTCACCGCAGGCTATTTTACTGATCAAACTTGCTCTCTTTCCTGCTGTTTTCTGACCCTCAAGAGGGGGAAGATATGAGGTCCTCATTGCTTTTTCTCTATAGGTAGAAAAACAACTGGGAATGGCTGATGTGGAGGGGAAATTCACCCAAGGGGAAAGGGTTAAGCATCCCTCCCCACCGTTACCACAGCTCCAGTTAAATTCACCCCCGCCTCCCAGCTGCATTTCAGTTAAAACACACCAAGCTGGGAAGAGACACAAGGAATCCTGCCCCTTAGCACAGTACCGCTGAGGAATCAGTGCACATCTTCGGAAGGCAGGTGTCAAGTCACTTTTCAGACTATTATCTCATTATGTAAGAAAGTCACTTCACCTCCTCTGTGTCTGTAAAAAGGAGATAAAATACTTTATGTCTGTTCAAAGCTGTCAGGATTATACTAAGCTAAGTGGAGTTATTATCCTGCTTTAACCTCTGGAATGGCCCTAACTTCTCATAAGAGAGAAAGGAAATTTAGGGCGCATTCCTATGCATGTTTAGACAGAAAGAAATCCTACAACCCCCAGCATTGGAAGTTGGCTGGCTGGGGAATGCTGGGAGATGTAGGACTTCTTTCTGCCTAAACCCGTGTAGGGTTGCAGCCTTAGGAGCTGTTTGGACATTAGGGCTGGCTGGGCATGCTGGGAGATAGGGATGTGCGAACTCACCCCTGTCCGGGTTTTCCGGATGCCCGCCCAGCCCGTCCCCGCTCACCAGTCCCCAGACCACGCTCGAGCCCCTCCCCCGCTCGGCGAGCAGCCTGCGCTCACCCCAGTGGCCTCATCGAGCTGCACAGTCACCATTAAAAAAAAATAGGCAATCGCAAAAACGTGCATGTTTTTGTCCGTGCAAAACTGCGCATTTTAATGAATGCACATATTCTTATGTGAAAAATGTGCATTTTTGCAAAGGCACACATTAGTGTGTGCACAAAAATGTGCATTTTTGAAAATGCTTATTTTCATGCATACGTGAATATGTGCACATGCAGAAATATGCGAATTTTTGCGATCACCATTTTATTTCTCAGAAAATGGCGACTGCGAGGCTTGATGAGGCTGCAGGGGTGAGTGCAGGCCATTCGGTGAGCGTGGGCAGGGGGCGAGCAGGGGCAGGGGCTCAGGAGTGCAGGCAGGAGCGTGTCTGCCGGATTCCCGGACTGAATCAGGCGCCTGCACCATCCCTACTGGGAGATGTAGGTCTTCTTTTTGTCCAAACATATATAGGATTGCACCCTTAGGAGGTGTTTGGACATTATTCCCACCCCTACAGTGAGATCATAGGCAGCTCTATCATCATGAGGCAAGGTGAGGAGGTCAACCCAGGCCATGGATTTTGAGTGCATTTAAGGTTGGGAAGAGAAACAGATCAGATCCTCCAGGAGCCCCAATCCACCAGTAGTTGTTTTTTAAATGCAAACAGAGCCAAAATGAACAGAAGCTGCCCCAGAGCACTCTTATACCCAATTCCATTTTGATGAAGTTTGCCCAAGAGAACTTCCCATTGTATTGTGCCCCATATTAATTCATTGTCGTGGTGGAGGCAGGGTACCAGGGGGATGTTTTGTCACAGGGACCAAAATAGGTTGGGCTGGCCCAGAGCAAGACTGCAAGGAGGCCTCAGGCTTATCCCCCCCCCCCCACTCCTAACCCAGTGAACAACCCAACCGGGATGTCTCTTCTGGAGCACTGGATTCCATATTTCAGGGAATCAGGAAGACTCCATAATTGCCTGATAATCACCTTGCCTCATAAATGCAGAAGATCCCAGTTTATGTGTTCATTTCTGATGATGATGAGAGGACCAGGGGGTGAAGGGAGGAAATATGCAAGCCCAAGACCCAAAACGTGAACTGGGAGGTGGAGGGAGTAATGTTCAAACAAGCCCTAAAAATGCACTGTGTTTCTCAGTGTAATATGAGGACGACACACTGCTTATTAGTTAGGCCTTAAATTCCATGCAAGAAAAATATCTCTGAGGTGGTGATGGTGAGAGAAGAGGAGGAGGTGTAGGTAAACCCTGTGTCATTTGTTATCTGTTGAGAAACCTTGACTACAGAATTCAGGCTCTCCTCCAAAGAGATAGTGATAACTTTAGTGGCTTAACAATGGGTTTTATACAGCTCCCTGGCAAGGGCTTTTAATGCAGCCTGCAGCAAGTTTCACCTAAGCTAGGCCAAGGTGAAAGCCAGAGAGCCAGTGTGGTGTAGTGGTTAGAGTGCTGGACTGGTACTTGGGAGATCCAGGTTCTAGTGTCCACTTTGCCTTGAAGCTCACTGGGTGACTTTGGGCCAGTCACTGGCAATGTTCAGATGCACATTGGGGAAGGATGGTTAGGCTAACCATGGTGCATGGTGGTTACTACTAACCACTGTGAGTGCTACTGCCACACGTGCAAGTAACCATGTTCCACAACGTTGGTAGACTAACCATTCTCTAACTGCCCTCCCTTCCACAGGAACCCATAGTCCTCCGGATGGGCAGCTATGCATCCCAGCGACCTTTGCACTGTCAGCCATTTTGGTGCTTGGTGCTGTTGGCCATTTTGGTGTTTGGCAGCTACTCCTTTGTCAGCTGCTCTTGCCGCAGAGCTCTATGGTAGCTGTCAATTAATCACAGAGGCTGTTCAGGCATCACGCTAAACCATGGTAGAGTCCACTAACCATCTTACAGCAAGTGGTTTGTGAATGTGGTTAGTCCATAGTTAACAAACTACCATGGTTGGGACAGGAGCCTGTTTAGATATCATGCTGAGCCATGATGATTAGGAGTTTTGAGCTAACCATGTTGGCTTAGCGTGATGTCTGAACAGGTGTCTGTCCCAACCATGGTGGTTTATTAACCATGGACTAACCACATTCACTAACCACTTGCTGCAAGATGATTAATAGACAGGGCCATAGATTCTCAGCCTACCTCACTGGGTTGTTGTGAGGATAACATGGAGAGGCGAAGGACCATGTAAGCTGCCTTGGGTTCCTTACGAGAGGAAAAATGGTGGGCTATAAATGTATAAAATAAAATAAAATAATAAGGGAAGTGGGAGTCGAGGTTGAGTTTTACTTAAGGGGATAGTGCAGTTAATCCACTGTGCCTGAATACAGCAGATCCCCAGCTTCTTGTCAGTTTGGCTGCTTCTCCTAGCCCACAGACCAATAGCTAAAATGGGAATGATTATCATCAGGGTTGTTGCAGAAATGTAGTGCTCCATATCATCTCCATCTCAGAATGAGGAGGTTCATGCACTTGGAAACTCCTCAGAAGCCCTTTCCTGAACAGCGGCAGGAACGGCAGTGCTCTGCAGAAGTCCCAGGATGCCCCGGGGCAACGGCTGTGGTTAACAACAGCCTCTTACAAGAGAATGAGCAAGGCACAACAGCTGTGCTGTGCATGGCGCGAGGCTTGGAGCAACCGGGTGGCAGGTACAGGAGCCTTAAGGTGATTCTAAGCAGAATGCTCCCGGTGCTATCAGTCAGAAGGCATTCTGCGGCTACTCCATCTTGCCCTCCTTAACAGATTTTCTGTGGTAAGGAAGGAGTGGTGGGAAAACACAGGAGGGTTACGAGTGGAAGACGATGACATGTACACCCTCTGCAAAATTCCATGAATGAGGCAGGGTGGTGGCATGATAAAAGCTTTGTCCAGAAGTACCCATAGTTAAAAGAAAGAAAGAAAGAAAGAAGGAAGGAAGGAAGGAAGGAAGGAAGGAAGGAAGGAAGGAAGGAAAGAAAGAAAGAAAGAAAGAAAGAAAGAAAGAAAGAAAGAAAGAAAGATCAGGCTGCTTGAATTAGTGCAGTTGTGTAGCAGTGTTTGTGTAGGACAGGCTGGTGTCACCTGCAGTTCCATTTTGGCTCAGGCAAAAGGGGACGTCGTTGCGATAATGAAATGGGAAACTGAGATCATCTGAATAGATTTTTGAATAGATTTTCGGCCCAGGGGTAAGTGAGGTGAAGTGGCAATCATCCGACTGAGGTGAAGGAGGAGAAACGGAGGGGAGCTAACTCTTTAACAGAAGGAATAATAGTCCACTAAAAGAATCTTCGGGCAATTGACAGCCCTAATTTAGGAGAACTGACCACTGCAATTAAGCAATGGTCTGGCAGAGGTGGGCACTACTGTTGTAATCCTATGTGTAGCAGTGGAGGCTGGTGGCTCCAATGTCAGAGGAGCGGTGAAGCCGCTCTGTCAGAACCAGTCAGAACTCTAAAGGACCTATCCAAGGTGTGCACCTTGGATAGATCCTTTAGAGTTCTGACTGGTTCTGACAGAAACCCAGAGTGTATTCATTGCCCCACTGACATTGGAGCCACCAGCCTCCACTGCTATGCATACTTCCCTGGGAGGAAGTCCCTCTGAACCTGATGTGACTTCCAAGTAAGCATGCAAAGGATTGAGCTGCAAATCACTTCCTCCTCTTGTTAACCAGCACCTCCAAGACCTTGTTCAAGCTACCTCTAAAAGTTCTAGATTTCCCCCTACTCTGAGCCTGGCCTTGATCTCCAGAGGGCCGTGAGAGCTCTCATATCAGCTTCAGTGGGAGGGAGCAGGATGAAGTGGAAGCAGTTCATGCGTGGAGGAAGACAAGGGAGTTCATCTCACCCTTGTCACCCCTCCACTTCTACTTCCCTTCACAGGGACTTGAACTTTTGGCCCCAGGAACAGATGCCCTGAATGACTTTCCTCTCCCAAGCCATGTGCAAAGGAAAAGGGAATCTTGGAAAATTTCCGCCACTCCTCCCAAAGAAGGAAACAGGCCCCCTCCAGAGCTGCATGTTTCAGAAAGGAGGTAGGGTCCCTGCATGACTACAGATGAGATATAGGGCTTCCTGTCTGGCACACTCCCCTCCTTCCACTACAGCAACTGTTCCCCTCATCATGGCTGCAGCATATGCCAGCGCCTCCCACACAAAGAGGGCATGTAAGAAAGAGGAGAGATGATGAGCTGCACCTAAATATCCAAGGGATGCCCAGAACACACCACATCCAAAGCTAACTTAGGGTGCAGTCCTACAATTCCTAGCATTTTCTAGCCAGCATGGCTGGCTGTGGAATGCTGGAAATTGTAGGCCTTCTTTCTGTATAAACATGCATAGGATTGCACCTTTAGCCACCCAAAAGCTGCAGCTATAGCTCCAGTCCTCCCTAAAGCTACAGATTGCCTGTTTAGAGCCTCCAAGCAACAACAACATCACTTTCAAAAACCGACACAGCTCCTGGAAAACTCTGTCCCCTTTTCACTTCAACCCAGTCTTAACAGATCTGCAGGACTAGGGGCCAGCCAGCCAGTGTTTTGGTTAAGAAATTCCTAGGTACACAACTAACCCCCCTTTGCTATCAAGAGCCCATGGGAGAATCTCTGTCCATCCAGCATGTGTTTCTCATACCTGTATCTCTCTTTCTCTCTCTCTCTCTTTCTGTCCAGTCTCATCCATCTCTGCTCCATTTCATACTTCTGTGGCAGTGGCTCTGGTGTAATAGCAGGGCCAGCCCAGGACATTTTGCTGCCTGAGATGCGGTGCCCCTCCCATTTCATGTAGAAAAGCTGACTAGAAATGGCATATAAATCTATCTTCAACACTGATGACAGCATCCTCCACTGCACCTGAGGCAGCACCCAACTCAACTGACCCGCTTCACGCCAAAGGCCTGCTTGAATAAAAACTTATTTGCCTGCTGGCAGAAGGACAACAAAGAGGGAGCGAACATAGCCTCCTTTGAGAGGGGGTTCCACAGCCTGAGAAGGTACAAAATAGAAAGGGTGGAGAAGGGCAACAAGCACAAGGTTGTAATAGCAGCCCATGAGTAGTCGACAGACCTTAGGCTGAATCCTCCAAATCCCATGCTCAGAACACTTTTAAAACCAGAGCGCTGCTGCCACCAGAAATTTGGATGCCTATGCCAAAACAATACGTGCACTTCACTTTCCTGGTAATCTTCCCATTCTCTCTTACTTCGCTGCTCAGATTCCTTCTTCTGACCTTCCTCCCATTTCCCCAGGCCGTTCCACCTTCCAACCTTCCTTTCCTACTCCTAGCTTCACTCCATTCCACTTCCTTTGGCCTCCTGTTTTCCTAGGCCCCTATTCCATCTTTCTTCAGCCAGAGAAACCTCTGCCTGTTCCACCCACTGAGACATTAGGGGTGCTTGCAAACAGATGGCTTCTCGCCCTACTGATCAAAACATGTTGTGTAGCTAATCCATCTTTCCCTCCTTAACAGATTTTTTGCAGTAAGAAAAAAAGATGGAAAAAGCAGTGAGAAAACATGGGAAGGATACAAATGGAAGATGCCCCCCAGTGGAAAATTCCATGGATGAGGCTGGGCAATGGCTTAATGAAAGCCTCGTCTGGAAGCACACTTGGTCAGTTATGCCAATGACCCAGTTCGCATGAGTGCCAGCACCCACCGTGGCTTATTTAAGACACGGTGGGGGCTGGCAATCATGCAAACCGGCCCACTCAGTGTCACTGGTGACAGCATCAGTACCACAGCCACCACCACCACCAGTTCCCTGAGTACAGTACAATATAGAACATGAAGAATAGAAAATGCAGTGGTTGCTTTTGTTAGTCTTTTTTGTAGCCCATCACAACAATTGTAAGTTGCATCTAGTTCTTATTCTGAACAATGTGGTCTGAAACAGAGGCCACTCAACCTACACTTTTTTTTTCTTTTTTTTAACGGAACACACATTTCTTAATATGCTGACATTCTGCTTAGACAGAGAAGGCCTTGAAAGGGCTGACATTCTATTCAGATAGGAGTAAGGTAATAGTACTCAGATAATAGTATCTAGCACTGCAACGTAACGCTTCTCATTTACTATCACATTGATAGCATCACCTTGAAATGATTAAAGATAGCATTCACTTGCATAATCAGCACCTCCCATGTCAAAAACACAAAGAAATCCAGCCACAACTGGTTCCAGGACCTCTCGGGTATTTCATCCTCTCCCCCAATAATCCAAAATGTTCTCACTCCGTGAGGGTAAACTCACCGTCCTCTGGCTGTGGTGTCAGGAAAGGATCGCATGACCGCTACCAAGTTGTGATGATGATGAGAGACATGGCAAAGGGACCTGCACAATTCCAGCAGCTGTCAAAGGAAAGACTCTCTGTTGTGAACTTGTGATGGTGTGAGATATCCAATTAAAGGCTACTTGTGGAAATAAGTTCTAGATGGGCGCTCATAGCGCTATCTAGTCATTACTCTTCTACGGTAAACTACATGAAGAATTGCAGTTGACTTTCCATAGCACCACAAGCATTGTGTTTTATGGGTGTGCATATCCCACTATGTGGGCGTGTCATAGCTGTGTGGGCATGGAAGTGACAATTCACTTGAGCACGCCATTCTCTCTCTCTCTCTGCCCCCATTTTTCTGATCAACTTTTACATAATTTTGCACTAAGGCATTTTTAAATGTCAGCACTAAAAATGAACATAGTGATAAATGGCACAGACCAGAAAAAACAGAAAGGCAACATGCTGTGATTTCCTTAAAATAATAATAATTTCTTAATTTGTGCTAAAACCCTTTTTTCATTTTAATGTCACTGTGCAATTTCTAAAAACATGTAGGCAAAAACATATATATTTAAAAATTGGTTAGGAAGCAATCCTATGGCCCCTAGACATTGTTTGGGGGCCGTAGGATACCGGGGATTCCCCCCTCTGAATCTCTGACCTCAGAAGGGGGAGTTAGAGATCTGACCCCCTCCCCTTGGAACCGATGTAGAAAGAATTACCTCGTCTGCTGTCCAAGGTTGGAAAGGAGAAAAGGAACCGTTCTGGTGGGCAGGGAGGGAAGGGGACCAGAGAGGCCAGCATATGAGCTATCTTGAGCCTCTGTCAGCCTCCTCCCCTCCCCCTCTGAAGCACTATTGCTAGATGTCCTAAAAAGCCCATCTAGCTCAATATGCAGGGCGGGAAGACAGGGAAGCGAAGATCACCTCATCCTCTCCTCCTGTCCTGCATCAGATGGCTGGAAGCCCTCGAGTTTGGGGGCTTCCAGTCATCAAGGGCACAATCGATAGGATTATGCTCTTAACAATAATATGTGGCTAAAATAACACCAACTGGAAAGGTAATAGTGAAGGTGTGCCCAGGTACAGATGCACAGTGACAGGTTTACTTGCTCAATGTGTCACTGAATGGTAGACAGAATTTGGGTTGTCCTCTGCCTGGTAGATTTAAAAAAAAACTTTTCAAAAGAAGGAAGAATAACACAAAAGAGATCTACATCTCGGAAGATGGTGCTGCTGTCCTGTTATTTAAACTCCCCCACAAAACCTGATTTTTGGCAGTCTGGGAAAGCATGGGGAAACCACAGCAGGGCAAGGATTTGATGATGACATCATATAGATGTCCCATAAAAAAGGGAGTGAATACAACATGGTTGTTCCACAGTAAATACCTAGTGTGAAAGCACCCCTTGGTAACTTTAGAGGAGAATGGCGGAATGGAACGTATGTCCCCCAGAATGGATCAGGAGAACCTAATAGTCTAATCCTATAGGCATTTATTTTCAAGTCTTGTTAAGTTCAGTGGGATTACTCCCATATAAGTCTGCATAGAAGCCCAGTCTAAGGCTCCATCATCTACAAATTCTGCTGTTGTGGGTCTGATGTGACAGGGAGAGAAAAGGTTTGTTGGTACATAGCACCTCTACAGTAGGTTATGTGCAGGGCCAGTGTCAAAGGTAGGCATGGTTGGGCATTTGCTAGAGTTCACATCCCAGCAAGGGCCCACTGATAAAAGCAACTTGGACCTGCTCCTCTTCTTCACCATTGCAACCTACTTGTTCATCTGTCTCTTGATCTGGCCCAGACAATGGTGGTGGTGAAAAGAAAGAGCAGTAGATGCCATGGCCTACTTGCTCACTGGCTCTCTGACTGTCCAGCAATCAAGCGGTGGCAAGGATGAGAGAGATGAGGAGCAACAGCAGTTGGGGAGAATGGCAGTGAGAAGGCAGACTTACTAAGGGAGGGGGTCTTGCCCAAGGGCCCTCCAAAACTCCGAGCCAGCACTGGTTATGTGTGACGTGTTAACTATCCTATATAGCTCCCACACCTGTTCTCAAATCTTCACTTTCTCCCTTTTTCTTTTCCATATCTGTCTGGTAATTAGGTGGAGTCTGTACTGTGGTTATGCCCAAAGAGGAGAACTACAGAATAATGACAGAATGGCAGCCATTCCCTATTCCCAGGGAATTATCGTTGTCTGAAGAGTATTGTTTTTATTCTCTTAGTGTTGTGTTTTAATTGTGTTTTTAATGTATTTGTTTTATGATTGTTTTAACCAATTTTTTATTTTAAAAGTTTACTTTTTATTATTAGCCACAATTATGCATTATTAGGGAAGATTTCTGGCAAAAAAACCCTCTCACATATATTAGGGGAAATTGAGTACAAAAATGTGTACATTTGGAGAAACACACACAAGAATACAGACAAATTTTTGTGCAGACTTAAAAAAAAAATCACAAATGGATGTGCAAACAGCACCAAACAAACTTAAGGTTGGGAAACTGAGAAATGAATGAAACAAACATGCACAGATCCATCCAGCCCTATGTGCAGAGATGCCCTTCGATTGACTTCTTTGACCTCCTCCCAAGTAGCTGGAGTCCATCCCTTTGCTCAGGATGCTTGGCCTGTATGGGCAATCCTCAGCCCTCCCACTGAGCTTCACACGCTGGGGAGGGAGTTGGGGGGATTGTCCGCATGGTTGTGCTGTGCTCCCGAGATGCCTGGAGAACTTCCAAAGCACAGCACAGTTGAAGGGAGCCTGCTGCCTAGCACTCCAGCACCAAGCTTGCAGGGTGGGCTAAGGCTTGTCCATGCTGGGCGGCTCTTTGGAGACACTCCAAGCATCTTGGCTGTGCAGCATGACATGAATGAGCTTCACTCCTCTTCCTGAGCTTGGAACTGGAAACGGTGCTGGGGCATCCTTGATCACGTGCTGTGCTTCACAGGTGATCCAAGCACCTTCAAAGTCCCCTAAGATGACTGAGACAAGACCCCTTCCCTCCTACACTGGAGGAGTGGAGGAGCAGGTTCTGGTGAGCACAAAGCTTGGCTGTCTACCAAGGACAGTCAAAATTTGTGGTCTCCTGACTCAGGGGTTTTTATTACAGCATTTTGTCAGTGCTATTCGCACAGTAAAAAAAGAAAGCGTTGGTTTTAAAATGTTGTAACCTTCCTGAGTGATTGGGATAAGAAAGGACAACATATTTAAATCTAGAAATTGACAAAAGTAAATGTTGGCACTATGATCTTGGCAGCAATTGCATCAGCCTGCAACAAACTGCAACAGGCAACATACAACTAACTTGTTGCGCGCACTGGAGCTCTCATGTCCTTTGTGCATTAATGCACGACCGATATCAAACCAAACAGTGAGTTTCCATCTGTGGGCCAATACGAAGAGTTGCACTGCAATATCCTCTAACCAACTGATGAATTTAAATCCTAGAAACTCTTTCCCTCTTTGGACTGCTTTCAAGGCCAGATTGGAGAGGGGATGGGGAGCTGCTCTGGAACAGTCTAAACACAGTGCCTGCCTTCACCCAGCAGGTTGCAGTGACCCCAGCCAAGGCAGATGTGCCAGCTCCAGCCAGAAGCATGCAATGCCAGCAGCTCTGCCAGGCTCTGCAGGGAATTGCAGAATCAAAGCCTGAGCCAAAGGTTCATTAAGCCTTGCAATTAATTAATCAGATACTAAATGGAAGATACTATTGGCTGAGTTGCACAGAGAGGCAGGATGCAAGCATGTGACACCAAGGCTCCAATGCAGAGTCATGGACCGGGATGGTGAGGGGGCTACAAAGCAGGTCAGCCACAATATCCCCACACAAGAGCATAATGGAGGGGAAGGAAGAGAGCTTGGTACAGATGGCACCCTCCTGCTGCAGGAGGTTTCTGAAGATGACATGGAAGTGCAAATGGAGTGCAGGAAGATTCTAAGCCTGCCTGTTGAACCTTATTCTACAGTATATACATTGAGAGGTACTATTTTTATTGTTGTTTTTATTGTTATTCCATAACCAGGGCAGGGTGTAAACCCCCAACATCAACATTCATCACCCAAATTCTGAAATCAAGATTTAAACCATGCAACTCGAGCAAATCTACGTATATTTCCTTAGTTTACATCACCTATTCAGCTTCCAGGACCCACATTTGTAAAAACAAGAAAAAACTGGGGCAGGGAGGGGGTTAAGGTCAGAACCACCCATGGTTCAATCTGCATTTACGAGCTCTGAAACAGGAGGTGAGACGGCTAGAGCACCAGTGGTGGAAGTCTCGCTCCAAAGGCGATCAGACACGCGCTAGAGTTGTATCTTCAGCCTATCACGTGGCGGTGAAGGCAGCAAAAAAGGAATATTATGCTGCGTCTATCGCGTCTGCAGAGTGGTGTCCAAGGAGGCTGTTCCAAGTGGTCCGGAGCCTGGTCGGTCCAGTTGCTCCGGAATCGCTGGAGCGTTCTAAAGCCTCCTATGAGGCCTTGGCAAGGCACTTTGTGGATAAAATTGATCAGATTAGGAGTGTTATTCTGTGCGCTGAGGATACAGTTAGTAAGTAGGAGGCGGTCTGTGGCACACCGGTTTTGTGGGATCGGTTCCAGCTTCTTCCTTCTGAGGAAGTGGACAAGGTGCTTTCATCTGTAAGGCCGACCACCTGCTTACTTGATCCTTGCCCATCTTGGCTCATTATGAGCTGCAGAGAGAGGCTGGGTGAGGGGATCAAGGCGGTGGTGAATGCCTCCCTTGAGGAGGGAGTGATGCCATCAGCCCTCAAGGAGGCAGTGATAAGACTGCTTTTAAAAAAGCCCTCCTTGGATCCCCAAGTTCTGAACAACTTTCGCCCAGTCTCGAATCTGCCTATTTTGGGCAAGGTGATTGAGCGGGTGGTGGCAATGCAATTGAAGGCACACTTGGAAGAAGCCGATTATCTAGATCCATTTCAGTCAGGCTTCAGGCTTGGGCATGGGAGAGAAACAGCCTTGGTCGCCTTGGTGGATGATATGAGGAGGGCTCTGGATAGGGGTGAATGCTCTTTCCTTGTTCTCCTCGACCTCTCAGCGGCTTTTGATACCATTGACCACGGTATCCTCCTGGACCGCCTGGAGGGGTTGGGCATTGGAGACACTGTATTACAGTGGTTCCGGTCCTTCCTCTCCGGCAGGTATCAGAGAGTAGCACTGGGAGAGGATGTTTCGGACCCATGGCCGCTCACTTGTGGGGTGCCCCAGGGTTCCATCCTCTCCCCGATGCTATCTAACATCTATGTGACGCCGCTGGGGGCTATCATCAGGAGGTTTGGGGTGCAGTGTCATCAGTATGTGGATGACACACAGCTCTACCTCTCATTCAAATCTTCACCAAGGTTGGCCGTAGAATCCCTGTCCAAATGTCTGGAGACGGTGAGTGGCTGGATGGGGAGGAATAAGCTGAAGCTGAACCTTCAGCTTCAAGACCGAGGTCCTTTTGGTGGGAGACAAGAGGAGGCTGGGGGATGTTGACTTGGTGTTGAATGGGGTACGGTTACCCTTGAAAGACCAGGTCCGCAGCTTGGGGGTCATCTTAGACTCCCAGCTGTCCATGGAGGCTCAGGTGTCAGCTGTGAGCCAGGCAGCGCTGTACCAACTTCATCTGATACGGCGGCTGCGCCCCTAACTTCCCGACCATCTGCTCCCATCGGCAGTACATGCCCTGGTCTCCTCTCGTTTAGACTACTGTAATGCGCTCTATGTGGGATTACCCTTGAAGATGGTTCGGAAGCTGCAGCTGGTACAGAACGCGGTGGCTCGCCTGATTAAAGGCAGCTGCCGGCGAGATCACATCACTCCAGTGCTGAAGGAGCTGCACTGGCTACCAGTTGTTTTCTGGGCCAAATTCAAGGTGTTGGTTTTGACCTTTAAAACCCTATACGGTTCTGGCCCAGCCTATCTTAAGGAGCGCCTCCAGCAACACCAGATAGGCTGCTCAACAAGATCAGCCTCGGATGGCCTTCTCTCTGTCCCATCAGCCAGGACACCTAGGCTGGTGAGGACGAGGGAGAGGGCCTTCTCTGTGGTGGCCCCCACTCTGTGGAACCCCTTCCCTAGGGAACTCCACCATGCCCCCTCTTTAATGAGCTTCCGCCATGCATTAAAAACATGGTTGTTCAGGCAGGTATTTGGGGTGGGCTAGGGTAATTTTATAAATGTGATGTTTTTAATGTTGAATTTTATTGTATAAACTGTTTTTATTGTTGTACACCACCCAGAGTGGCTAGGTGACCAGCCAGATAGGCAATTAATAAATTTAATAAACAAACAAACAAACAAACAAATAAATAATCGGAAGAATGGAAGGAGAGTATAGATATTGAGGATGGATCCAGCGGCAGAAGTCAGGGAAGAGAAAGTCATTGTGGATCCCCCCGCTCCCCTGATCCCTGTAAAGGCACACCTGCTCTGGTGGATCAAGTGGGTTCATTCAGCACTTTCAAGCACTGCAAGTGGCACGTGCCCAGAATTGATTTCAAGTGGATCCCACTACAGAAGAAGAGCCCAGTACTGTCAAGATGGGGAGCAGCGGTTGTGAGAGCCGAGTGTCAGCAATGGATTCCTCTGTGCCACTCTGTACACTCATTTTCAGGGGACTGCTCCAAAACCTCCAGTTGAAGGTACCCACTTAGTTCTTCTGGCTGGGCTCCTGTCCCTCTAACTGCCTTGTGAAGGCAGAACTTCAACAGGTTAAGTTTCCTCCATCACACTTCTTTCTGCAGTGAAGCTGTCAAAAGCACAGGGGTCCTGCCAGTAAACAAACAGCAACCCAATAGTTGCTTGGCATTAAAGCAGCAAATAGAGAGCATGGGAAGAGAGCCACGTGCTGACATGCTCGAAAGTGGGTTTTAATCTTCACTCAGTGAAAAGAACAATTGGAAGTGCTTGTGAGGGGGGGAGGGGGGCATCCATCTTGCTTCACACACCTGTGTGGACAAAATGACAAGTAACTTGAATTAAGCATATTTCAGCATCTCCCTGTATTGCATCTATAGGTAAGACTGACAACTGTTCTTTTACTGTTTCTCTTCCTGTGTCTTGAACAAGAGCCCAACAGGCAGAAATGTAGCAGGTGATGTTTTTCCAGGCATGGAAATGGGATGGCGAGAAAAGCTTGCCTGCTAAATTTCTGTGTTGATGGTACAGGAGCAGGGTCAGGGGGAAAGGGGGAGCACCTCTGCTACAAGTGCACTGCCTAGGTCAGGGACTACCTTTTCCTGCCAGTCTTGGATGCCTTCGAGGAGGGCCAGGAGCAGCTGCTGGAGCTCCACCTGCGGCTGCTTCCGCAGGTTCCTGTCCAGGCTGAGCCGGCACAGTAGAGCAACGAGGGCCGAGCGCTGGCGGTCAGGGTAGCAGTGCGGATGGGATGCCACACACAATGTCAGGAACTAGGAAGGAAAGGAGAAATCCAAACATTGTCAGGAGGATGTGCCAGAACTTCCCCAAAGGCTGACTCTAGCAGGGTTGGAAAGGAAAGGTGGGGTGGGAAAGAGGCTGGGGCTCTTCCCCAAACCCAACCCACTTGGAATGCCACAGAGGGGCCTTCCAGAGCTTTTCTTTGACCCTTCTAGCAAACAGCTGCAGTGGGCCTGCTGTGTCCAGGACAATGAGCCACACGGCACCAGGAGCTGCACTCAGGGACGCATCAGCTGGATAAGAAACGTGGGTTAATCTGGCAGGCAAGCAAAGACCCAGGCTCCTAGACTAACTCTGCTTCTGACTACAACTTGACAAAACACTTGAGAATCAGTGTGGTCTGGTGCACAGAGAACAGACCTGGGAGGTCTGGGTTTGAGAACCACCTCCGCTGTGAATTCACTGTGTGCCTTTACCTCTCGCTATTAGTTTCCCTCTATGAAGTGGAAATAATAGTCCCTTACACAATAGAGATGGAAAAGCCTTTTTAAAATTAAAAGTGCTCTATGAATATGAATGAAAAATAGTGCAGTGGCAATAAAGATGGCTGCTGCCATGTTGTTCTTAATGATGTGTTGTGTAAGCTGCAACCTGGGGTTCAGCACTGGCTCCCAGTGTATTTTCAGATGGTCTCCCAGAGGAAAATGATGATCATCATACCTGAGCCAGCTGGGGGGGGGGGTGTTAGGGAGGGGCACATAAAATCCACCTTGCTCCATGGGTTCCATAAAGTGAACAACCCCCAGAGCGCTTTAAACAGTTTTATTTAGATTCAGCCTAGTTACAACACCGGCTGTGAATCCCTGGAGAAGAGCGTTTCTTTCTTCTCCTAGCTCTCCTTGTAACTAAATATCCAGAAGGAAAGAATGGGACACTGTAATAAGCATTAGGGTCCTCCTTCAAGAATTCCTCCATAAGCAACCAGCTTCTTCCCCTGTAGTTCCCTTTGGTTCTTCTCATCTTGAAGAGCATCTCTTCCCGCCTGCTGTCAAAGTTCCACTTATGACCTGGACCGCCTCCTTAAGAGTCCCACCTTCCTCCTTTTACCTTCCCCTTTTCAGTAATGTGGGGTTTAGGCTGTAGATGTGGGGTGACTGACACTCTAGACACACAGTTTAACCATAACAGTTTACTGGCAGATTTAAAGCAAACAAATTTCAACTAAAGGTATTTACACTATAGAGCTGAGTGATACAAAAGGCATTAAAAGAAAGTAAAAGTTGCAAAACTCAAGTTCCTTTACCCTAGCTGTACTCAGACTCCTCTAGGCTATTCCTTCCTGCTCTGGTTTTCTGACTCTGTCCTCACTTCAGGCTCTGGTTGTCTCTGTCTTGTTCTTGCTCTGTCTGCAGCCTGGTCTTTCTGAGTCTTATTGCCTCTCTCCCTCTCTTTATATACCCTGCTCCCTCAAAACCAAAAGTACTGCTTCAGACCTGAAGAAATGAAACTTAAGTGGAGAAATGAACCTTCTCCTCTCAGGGTTACCCCCTCCCAACAGAAAACTCCAGGCCTCTAAGATTGACCATTTCCCCCTTTGCTTCTGTAGCCCTCAAACCTTCACACCTGCCGACACCTCCACATTTGGTTGTTCAGGATTGCGGGTCTGGGCCCAGGGTCTTCCCAAAAAGGCCCTGGCTCCCCTGGGTGAACAGCCTGATCCTTGAAGAGTACCATGGGGGCGGGGGGGATGTCACTGGCACTTGACCACCAAGAAGCCCACATGTCTCCTTCCCTCTCTCTCAGGGACCAATCATAAGGTTATGGTGTGTAGCTTGTGACCAGGCAAGCCACACTCTTCTTCCCTTGTGGTATCTCTCCTAGCCTTCCTCTCTGTCTTTACCCATCTCCCTGTTTTTGTCTCTCCTCCCTCCTCTTGTCTCTCTGGCTTGCTTTTCTTCCTCCTTCCTTCCATCTCTTCCCCAGCCCCTCTGCCTTCCTGCCTTTTATTCCTTTCTTCTGTGCTGGCTAGCCACAGCCCTCTCCACCCACACCCAGCTGCAGCTAATCAAGGTGGTCCAAACAGAGTGCAGAAGCACAGTGGCCACCTGCCTTATCAGATAGGGCCATTGTCATCTGTGGCCACCAATTTTCCCAGTTTGGGTGCAGTGAGAGCCCAGGAGGAGGTGGTGAGCCCAGTGGATCCCCACACTCAGACACATCTGTAGGAGTCAAGAAATACCACCTGGCTTGTTCTGGCCAATTATTCAGAGAGTCCCTTCCTGGTCTCCCTGTAGTTTCCTCTTTGGGCTAGAGATAAGTGGCGGTGCATGGACTGATCTCCACCCTGATAGCCCCCAGGTTTAGGGCCCAGTGAAGGCTTCTGCTTGAAACCAAGAAATACAAGGTCAGATATATATTACTGCACCCTCTTCTGTTGATATATTGTAGGGAATGCAAGATTTCTTAAGATTCCCACTTTTGATGCCCTGACCTCATTGGCCAAAGCAGAGATGTCAGATCTGACCAAGGTGATACATGCTTCATTCCATCTTGTTTGGACTATTCTCTACATGAGGCTGCCTTTGAAGACTGAAAACGCCAGCTGATTCAGAATGTTGCAGCCAGACTACTTACAAGGGGCATGGTAACTCTCATGTTACAATGGCTCCATTGACTACCAGTCCATTTCCAGGCACAATTCAAAGTGCTAGCTATGACTTACAAAGCCCTATGTGACTTGATCAGGAGTGCTTCCAGACCAAGCTTTTACTGCACCATCACCCTGCCTAATTCACAGAATTTTACAAGGGATCCAGATGTCGTCCTTGTCTCCCACTTGTAATTCTTCTCTGTTTTCCCACTGCTTTGTCCATCTTTTTTCTTACTATCCATAATCCGTTGAGGAAAAGACAGAATCGCTGCACAATGCCCTCTGGCTGACAGGGCTAGGAGCCAGCCATCTAGAAGTACCCTAGGGGAAGACTATATCCCCCTTAGTAGCCTGCCCAGTTTTAAGAAAGAAGGAGAGGCCCTTTTTTCAATCCTACTAACATGTGAAGCAAGTTTGGCAGGACCAAAAAGAGGTCAGGGCCTTTTTGGTGGCTGCTCTCAGGCTCTGGAATTCTGTGCCAAGAAAGGCCCATCTCTGATGACCTTTTGGAAATTTTTATTTAGACAGGCCTTTGGCCTCATAAACTATTGCAAATGTCACAATGTGTTCAGTTTGATGTTTTTAACATTGGTTTTATTGCTCATTTTATGCTCCCTGTTCTTATGTTTTGTTTTTGTATTACTTTGTTTGCCTTGAGCATGAACTTAACAAAGGAACAAATAAATAACCCCAGCAGCCCCTACAAAGGGTTGTTCTCAGAGTGACTTGGCCGCCTTGCCACAAGCTCTTTCCTTGCACCCACTGACCCATCAGCTTGCCAAATTCTGCCTCTCCTTGTCCCTCGGCAAGTTTTGCTCTGAGCCAGCTACTTGCCCTAAATTCCTCTTCCAACATCCTGTCTGCTAGTTTGCCTCCTGATTCTTTCACCTGATGTTCCTGGATCCATTCCTGCCTTGACTCTGTCCTGGACCTGACCTTGCCTTGCTTCCAGCCTGAACCTGAAATCCTGCCAGTCCACTTCTCCTGCTTGGATTGTGCAAAGACTGTGACCTGCTCCAGTGGCTTACTCAGGTTTTCCAAGGAGCCAGCTTTGGTCTGCACAGGGCTCCACGAACAAGTGGATGAATCTCGGTAACTTCTGGAGTATGCATTTCAGGAAAAACCACATTGACCACAATGGGAGTTACTTCTGAGTAGACACACATATGTTTGTGCTGGGAAACACAGAGATGGGAAACCAGCCCCCTTTCTAACCCAATGCAGCACAGGGTTGAAGATGCGAATTACTTACTCCTGAATGGCAATAAACCAAACAATGAAGAATCACAGCTTCAAGATAGCGCTTTACAGCCTTTAGGGACTTAGTGCTTTAAAATGTGCTATTTCGATTGAGGGGGATCTCTGTAAATTCTGAAGTGTGCACTCAGGGGATAAGCCTCACTGACCACAATGGGAGTTACTCCTAAATAGACACTAATTGGTTTGTGCTGGGAAACACAGGGACGGGAAACACAGGGACAGGAAACACCCCTTGACTGGGGTCACAGTGAAAGGCACACCACTGGGCAGGGCTAGCATACCCGAGGTAAATGCAGGGGTTGGGGCACACAGCAACAATAGCATGGAGAACCCAACTTAAGGGAAAGAATCAGACTTAAAGTAGTCTCAGGAAATCCAGTTTCCCACCCGAAAAGCTCCAGGGTGGCTGCGGGATGGCCACAATGTCATGTGCCCTTAACGACCTCAAAATGGAGCCAGCTCTCAGCAAATTGAATGTGGAGACACCCCACCCCCGGACTTGTTGGTGTCATTTGAGTTAGATAGTGGCCTAACTGCATGCAGGACCCTGAACAAGGAGGGATTATAGATGGCTGCAGCCAGGTTTAGCTGCTGCCTATCTAAATGGGGCTGCTTGCCATAAAAGGAGAATTAGACATGTCATACAAGGGGAACAGAACCCCTTTCTGTTTCTTTCTGGATATTTAGTTGTGAGGAGAGCTAGGAGTAGAAAGAAACTGTATTCTCCAGGGATTCACAGCCACTGCTGTAACTAGGTTGAATCTAAATAAAACAATCTTAACCCCCTGGTTAGTGGCATCGCAACTAACTGCCACAGAGATGTCGGTGGTATGTGGCAAACGGGATTAGGAAGATGGAAGGCAGCAGCAGAGATGCAAGTGGAGCTAATAAATGCACAATGCGAATGGAATTGGTTTAGCGAACATCAGAGCCAGACTGTGCCAATATCGCTCAACCAAGGCCTAATTAAAAAAGGCCCTTTTAAATTAATTGGGGTCTACCACAACCAGAATCTGGACCGGAAACCTGGCCTCCAATTGGGGAAGAAGGATCCCCAGAACCTGCCACATTCTGGCCCTTCCAGCGCATCACACATAATGTCTGTTTCCAACAACAACAACAACAACAACCGTTATTACTCCTGCATAATTCTCTTTTGTTGTAGTTTTGCTAGTTTGTTTCTGCAAATAAAGAAACATAATGTCCATTTCTATCCCCTGCTTTAGATAATCTCAGCTCTTTTTTCACCAGCCCCGTCTCAGCTAGTAGATGGTTACAGAATACAGACCCACCTGCACCAGAGAACAGGCATAGGTGAGCTTGGCTTCCCCTGCCTTTGCTCCTGAAAGGACACATGCTGTATAGCCTTGAAATCAAATGCTGATTGCCTCTTGCACTGTGCCCTTGTCCCCATGATGCAAGTGATCTACCTGCCCCTAGCCCCCGGTCTACCTTGATCCCCATCCATGTTTATCTGATGAAACACTTGTCTGGTGCTTTATTTTTAAAGAAAGGTTCAACAGTTTTTAAAAACTTGAAAAACTGCTCTGTGTGAGAGAGGGCTGGCTTTGTGGTTGACACCAGGGCCAACCATTCGGCACTATAAAAATCCAGCTCCTTTTGCAACTGGAAAAACATTGCCCTGAGCTCAATCTGGGGGAGAAGATGATACATGTGCCCACAAAGCAATGTGTGTGTGCCCACACTGGACTACTGCTAAGATTATGTATCTCTGAATGCATCAGGTGTTTGTTTGATGCCTACCTTAAATACATCTCCAAGCATTGCTGCCAAGGTGAGTTGGCAAGGGACTTCCTCGGGACCAAATCCAAGGTGCTCTGAAAACCTGCAGGCAGAGGAACACAGGTGGAAGGAGGAGGTCAGCAAAGGGAGACCAAGGCAGCCCTAGACATCGTGACACCTGGGGAAGGAAATCCAAACACTCCCCTCCCACTGATTAACATGGGACACTACCCAGCAGGTAGTTCTTCTGCCCAAATGCCATCAAAATGAACAGAAGTTCTGCAAGATTACTGTGTACTGTGTACTTCTGCAAGCACCCAATGTGGCTTGTGCAGCAGAACCTGCTGTTGGTTTTAGCTGTCTCTATTTCTGGAGGCAGACACCTGCCGTTCCTTGTGCCCAAGGAAGCCACCGGTGGAACCAGCCCCTTGCCTTGAGACAGAGCTCTACATGTGGGGTTCCCTCCCCTGTGAAGTGCCAGATGATCCCTCAATCTAGAATCCCCCAGAGGAAACAATGGGAGACGTTCTGGCTCCTGATGGCAGTTTTTAAAGTGGGTTCCTATACTAAGTTGTAGCATAACTATCCCTTGTGGGAGACAATAAGTTAAAATAGATACTGTAGGCATATTTTTAAAAGGTAGGTTAAAAATCTAACAGAATACTATTCTCATTAACAGGGTTCTTCCAGATGAGGCCTTTATTGTGCAGTTGCCCAGCCTCATTCACAGAATTTTATGAGGGTCCAGATGATGATGTCTTCCACCTGGAACCCTGCCATGTTCTCCCACTGCATCTTCAGTCTTTTTTCTTTCCATAAGAAATCTGTTAAGATGGAATAGCTACACAGTGTGTTGTGAATGATAGTGCCAGGCGCCCTCCTTCTGGAAGCACCCCTGATTTCAGAAAGTAAGCCCAAAGGTAAAAAGTACCATAATGGTTCATAAAGGTGTTCTGGGTCAGAGTTTGCTGAATTTTCTGGAGGAAGAGAGTTCCACAACCCATTTGAGAACACCCAAATGGGCAGCAGCCATAGCTCAGTGACAGAGCACTTGCTTTCCATTCAGAAGGTTCCATGCTCAATCCCTGCATTCAGATAGGGCAAGACTTCTACTTGACAGCCACTGCCAATCACAGTAGATCATGCTGGGTAGATGGGCCAATCATGCAAAGCAGCTTCATATGGTTGGTCGCACACCTCTTCTGTCTCATGGGATACAACGTTCTGACAGTGTGTGTCTATGTTATACATTTTTTAAACTGGTTGAAGAGGGGACTTTAGGACCTGCAGTTCTATGAAGGAGAAGCGGGAGCTAAGGCTCACTAATGCAAACTTTTCAGCCAAACTGCAGTATATTGTAGGGATGTGCAAATCATCAAAACTCAAGCTTGTTGAATTTCCCCAAATTCCTTCTCAAAGCTCATTCTGATGCAAGTCCCTATCGGATTTCGAGCTTTGTTTTTTTTCTTTACTCATGAAAATCCATGCATATTTTCATGCATATTTTCCCAAATGTATGCATTAATTCTGCATATTTTTTAAATGTACGCATTCTTCTCCCATTGAGTAAAGGATATTCGTGGGCATTTTTCAAAAGTATGCATTTTCTCATGCGCATTTTTCAAATGTGCTCATGCTGTCGAACACATTTGGGGTAGGTCCGCGAATCACACTGCAAGCTCAGAAACATACAGCCTTCCACCACAGATTGCGTCCAAGTCCATGTTTGTTCCGGAAGGTGCAAACTGGATAAAATCCTGACCAAAACCAAATTGAAACCAATGTCTCAAGCATCCCTAACTGTAACACAGAGATATCCTCAGTCTTGGAGATCACAACTGTATTGCAGCACCTCCTTAAAGAAGGTGCAGAAGTATTCTCTGTAGTACAAGGGTGTTGACTCTCAGGCCCACCCAGGGTCCGAATCTGGCCCTCTATAGTCTCCTTCCCTTGGCCCCATCCCTTTCCCCTAACTCTATGGTGATTTCCCAGCATTTGCACAGGTTTCCCCCCCGCCCTATCCTTAAAGGTTGAAATTCTTCTCCAAAGGCTTAGTTACCAACAGTAAGAGATTAATGTTAAAATGTGCTGTAACTTTGGCCACGCCCCTTTTACCTTTGGATCTTCCTCCTTCGCCCTCGGCCCCACCCAACACTGTAATGCAGACCCTGAAAGCTTCTCCAAAAACAAATTCAGCCCTCAGGCTGAAAAAGGTTTAGCACCCCTGCTCTAGTGAATGGATAACTTGAAAAGAGAGGAAACAGTGGATGGCCTTACTTTAAATTCCTAATTATTAAAAAGGGAGATGCTAGGTTTCAGGGGCTACCTGGGCCTCCTCTGACCAGAAAAAAAAGTACCGCTACTCCCAGGTGTATGTGGGGATGTTTGTGATGTTTTGGTGCTGAAGAAAAGGTTCGAGCACTCTGTATTTATTATGCTTCGACATGTGCCAGGACCGAGCCATGGGTACTGAAAACAACTTTCAAGGCTCAGCTCTAGCGTGGCCTGGCTTAGATTAAATAAGCCTGGCTTACCCAGGAACCAGCTGTAAGTTTGAGCCCCATAGGCCTGCAGCATTCCTTATGAGTCAAGACTAGTACCATCTCACAGCAACATTACAACCCTCTCTTTCCTTGGGGACTGAGTAAACCCAGCTGAGCAGAGTCAGGGGATAATTGTGCTTGTCTTCCCCCCACCCGGAACCGCTTGAGTCTGGCATGTTGCCGGCTGCTATTTTGAGAAATAACTTCATCCTGTCCCATGGGGGGAAACTTCCAACATGTGCTTTCATCATTGCAACATGGAGCAAAAGGCGATTTCACGCTCTGCTCCAGATTCTGCTCAGCTAATCTAACTGGGGGAGGGGGGGTCACTTCACAGCCCCCACCCGGCATTCCCATTAGAAACCTCCAATCTCAAGGCTCAATTTCTCAGCTGTCTCAAATTGCTTTCGGCTGAAACTGAACACGCAGGATCAGATGGGAGTTCTGCTCCCCCCCCCCCGGTGCTTTCTCTTTTATTTCTTCCCCCCTTCTTCATAACTAAAAGTGATTTTTTTAAGGCTTCTTTTTTTATTAAAAGGCTTTCAGCTCAAAATTCTGACCTACATTGAAGACTGTAATTTAATCAGGATGAAAGAAAAAACTCTCATTTCTTAATACCACATTTTAACTCTTACCATCCTGTCAGTGAGAGTTCTGATCAAAACGAGGACTATTTTTTTTAATATCCTCTGAGAAAACACACACACAACAGTCCCATATTTAAATTTGATTTATGCCAGAGTAGAGGCATCTTCACACAGGAAGCTTAAATCAGCATGTAATAAGAATCTAAATCATACCTTGGCTAGAGTGTGCATTCTATCTATCTATCTCTGCCAGCTCCCAACATTAGGTCTCACTGTCTCAATGCTCCATCACATTCTAGTGTGACCAAGAAACAGAAATCAGGATTGGATTATGTAGATAAAGGCTGGCTTGGTTCTCAGTACCTCCCACTGAGCACTACAGGATAAAGTATTAGGGCTGCAGTGTGGGCCCAAGTTGTGCAGGGGGGAGAACCTCTTAATTCTAGATATGCTGGGATCGCCAGAGGTAAGGAAAGGTTCGGCTGCACCAGCACAACAGTGGTGTCCTTGAGTGCACCCTCTTACTTTCTCCAGGAAGGGTGAATGGTTGGCACAAACACTATGCACAGAGATAGCGCTTCCTCCAGCCCTTGGAATATACAAGCCTTTGCGTGCGCACACTGTCCAACATAATGATGATGAGCATTTAACCAATATGTGTATGCAAGCATATGTATGTGTGAGATCTATACCCGAGTTGAAATCCCCATTTCACCACTTAATTTGAAGGATGGCAATGTCGGTTTTGGGGAGGTCCAAGTGGGGCAAATGGTGGTACAGTGCCAATGCAAAACAGGTGGTGGTTTGGGGGCACCTTTGCACCCTGGCTCCACTAATTTATGCAGGTGCACATATACCACCCTTCTTTTAAAAAAAAAATAATTGTGAGTTTCAACGAAACAAAAGAAAACAAAAACAACCTTCATTAAGATTGATTCTATGGCAGTTTAGAATAATTAAAAGTAGAAACATCCAGTATGAATGCAATAAAACCTCATTAATAAAGCAGGAAATAAGAGATAAAACAAACAGTATTTAAAACTCCTGAGCAAATATTTTCCAGAGGGGTGGCTGTGTTAGTTAGTCTGTTGCAGCAAAAACAACAAAGACTCTTGTGGCATCTTGAAGACTAACGAATTTATTCTGGCATACACTTTCGTGGGCATTTTATGAAGGAGACCATAGTCCACAACAGCTTATGCCAGAATAAGGGTGCAATCCTGTGGAGAGAGACGTCAGCCTCTGAGGTCGGAGGTTGGCGACTATCCTATGCAGGACAGCCGGAGCATGGAGGTGGTCCTCCCCTCCGTGCTCCGGCCACCCTGCATTCTTGGCTAGACGCACAATTTTGTGCGTCTAGCCAGGGACTTCGGAGCGGGAGGGGGGAGGCTGCATGGCACATAGGATGCCTCATGAAGAGGCTTCCACGGTCCCCTTCCCTCCCCTGGGACCACCTCCTTTTTGCCTTTGTGCTCTGTTTCTGAGTGTGGAGACAGGGAAGAACCACACCCTCTACAAGAGAGCAGGGAGAGCGGTTCCCAGAAACCAAAAAATGCTATGGCCCTCTAGACAGTGTCTAGGGGCCATAGGATTGCTCCCTCCATTTGCTAGTCTTTAAGGTGCCACAAGACTCTGAGCAAATAAAGCAGTTTTAGGCTAGTGTCTAAAAGATAATGGCAGCAAGCAAGCCTCCTTGAGGAGGAGGTTTGGCAGCTGGAGCGCCACAGCGAAAAAAGTCCTCTCTCTAGTTGACATCAGATGGAAGAAGCATTCAGAGAAGGACGTCGGCAGAGGAACTGCAGGCAGGTTGATATCAGGTACTTTGGTCTCAAGCCATTTAGAGCTTTATCTCATTGATTGATTGATTGATTGATTGATTGTATACAGATAGCTATAGGTACACATAGAGATACATACACTCACACACCCCGCTTTCCAGCATTCTGTCACACTCTTCTAGCATGAGATGCATTCTGTCCTCCAGGAATCCTTTCAGTTTACAAGCCTGCCCTCTGCAGATACTCTGTCCATTATAACAATGGGGTATTAAAAATAGCTCTGTCCTGCATCAACAACATTCACACATTGCACAAACAGTGTGAAAGAAGCTTAAAGGTGCTTCTAATGCATTGGGTGAAAAATTAGGGTCTGAAAGAATTTAGTGCCGCTTGCATTTTGGTGAGAAATTACCAAATTCACATATCCCAAATTGATGTGCAAACTGGAAGATAGTTATTGCTCAGTATCCACACTTCTCAGAAATTTGTGACGCAGTTCTCCAGACAAAACGTGTACAAACATGCATATATTAGAGGAAGGTGTGCACAAAAATGGGAATATCGGGGGGGGGGGAGGTACAAAATAGCATTTTATTCAGGAAAACTAAATGCAAAAGAATGTGTATACTGGGCAAAATTATGTACAACAATGTGGTCATTAAGAAAAATGTGCAAAAAAATGCATACGTTTTCATGCAGACTTTTTTTTTAAGTTGCAAACTGATGCGGAAACAGGATGAAATGAATTTAGGATTAGAAAAATGTGAAACAGAGAAACTAAAAGTGTCAGATTTGTGAAAATGGACTGAATTCTTGGCAAGTATGCTGATCTCACAGTCATGGTATCCCCTCATGGATCTGTTAATTGTTAAGGTGCCACTAGGCTTTTATTTGTTTTTGCCAGGCCAGATTATTTGTCCATTTTGCCCAGTATTGTCTCCTCTGACTGGCAGTGGCTGCTCAGAATCTCAGGAAGAGAACAGTCTTTTCCATCACCTGCTACCTAACTGTCTTGACTGGAGAAGCTGAGACTGAACCTGGGACCAAGTGCTCTACCACTGAGCTATGGGACCTTATGGTTCACCTGGATTTCCCCATAGGTTTGGAAGTTCTGCTTTGGGCAGAGCCCTGCCCAAAATAGAACTCCAGCATGCTGGGGTCTGGAGTGGTCCTGAAAGGGTAGTAAGTCACACTAGGCCTTGGCGCACATGCACAAAGACCTTTGATAGGCTGAAGGTGTCAGGAATGAATCTCAGTGTGTTGAGATGCCTGGCAGCTCAGATTCGGAATCAGAATGGGAACAGCAAGAACAGAGAGAGGCATCCTCCTTAGTGAGCCCAGATACAGTGAGACTTTTCCCCCCAAGACCTTGACAAACCAATGGCCTAGCCTGAACAGCTCCCCCATTTCTCCCCCATTAGAATTCAAGTTTTGGAGGAGGAAGAGGAGGGCGAAGGGCGTGACTTGAGGGATCCTCAGGTCACAGAGCGAAGTGGGAAAAGTTAGGGGAAGGGCTCAGATGCTCCACCAGGTTGGCCACTAGTGGAAGCCAACGTTGGAGGGAGCCACCCTAGAGGAGGAGCATCCCTGCAATGCTAGTTCATGCCCAGACTGTTGGCAAGTTCTTCTAACTTCCACTTTGTATCCTCTATTGATTTTCGTAGATGTGTGGATTAGTTGGTTCTATGTAGTCTGAGAGTTTCCTAGAATCTGCATTTGTAAAGAAGCTAGTCTTTTACTAATAAAGTAGTGTTGTCCTGAAGCTTTGTTTCCTGGAGTGTGTTGACTGTGAAGGGAGAGGACAAAGGGATGTGACAGAAGGCATCATCAACGAAGGGATGTCTGTCGCTGTGGAATCTGGCCCTTCATGGACTTGACGGACTTGTGGTGAGTACCCAACTTGGCTTGAGCAACAGGGCTTTCCCCAAAATATGGGAACTTCTTCCAGTGTTTTTTTTTTTTAAATACATAAATAGAAATGTGCACAGAACGCGGCACACAATTTGCGTGATTTACACAAATCTAACATTTTGGGACCAGTGCTTTCCAACTTGTCCATAAATGATTTGGAATTAAGAGTGAGCAGTGAAGTGGCCAAGTTTGAGGATGACACAAAATTATTTAGGGTGATTAAAACAAAAAGGGATTGTGAGGAGCTCCAAAAGGATCTCTCTAAGCTGGGAGAATGAGCATCTAAATGGCAAATGCAGTTCAATGTAAGCAAGTGTAAAGTGATGCACATCGGGGCGAAAAATCCCAACTTCAAGTATAGCCTGATGGGATCTGAGCTAGCAGTGACCAACCAGGAAAGAGATCTTGTGGTTGTTGTGGACAGCTCAATGAAGATGTCAACCCAGTGAGCGGCCGCTGAAAAAAGGCAAACTCCATGTTAGGCATGATTAGAAAAGGAATTGAGAATAAAACTGCCAATATCATACTGCCGCTATACAAATCTATGGTGTGGCCACACTTGGAATACCATGTACAGTTCTGGTTACCTCGCCTAAAAAAAGATATTGTAGAACTGGAAAAAAACTGCAGAAAAGGGCAATTAAAATGGTGAAGGGGCTGGAGCATCTCCCCTATGAGAGAAGGTTACAACAGCTGGGATTGTTTAGCTTGGCAAAAAGGAGGGTAAGGGGAGATATGATAGAGGTCTACACAATTATGCATGGTGTGGAGAATGTGGATAGGGAGACATTTTTTTCCCTCTCTCAAAATACTAGAACCCAATGGGGTCATCCCTTGAAGCTGATTGGTAGGAGATTCAGGACAGATCAAAGGAGGTTCTTCTTCACACAGTGCATAGTTAAACTATGGAATTCGCCACCACAAGACACATAGTGATGGCCACCCATTTGGATGGCTTTAAAAGGGGGTTAGACAAATTCCTGGAGGAGAAGGCTATCAATGGCTACTAGTCCTGATGGCTGTGTGCTACCTCTAGTACCACGGGCAGTGAGCCTATGTACACCAGTGGCTGGGGAAAATGGGCAGGAGGGTGCTGTTGCACTCGTGACTTGCTTGTGGGTTTCCCGTGGGCATCTGGTTGGCCACTGTGTGAACAGAATGCTGGACTAGATGGACCCTTGGTCTGATCCAGCAGGGCTCTTCCTATGTTCTTATGAGCAGGAATTCCATGCAGGCGATTGAGCAAGATGGTGGAGGAGGGTCACTCCACTCCTCCTCTTTCAGCCCTCTTGGGGTGCTTCCAGTCAGAGGGCTTCTAGTGCTACTAATCAGAAGGTATTGTGCAGCAATTCCAGTTTTTTTCCTTAACAGATTTACTGTGGTAAGAAAAAAGATGGAAGAAGTGGTGGGAAAACATGGGTGAATGTGAATGTGGCAGAATAGTGGTGCTATAAAAAACTTTTTGGGAAGCATCCTTGGTTTCCCAGCTAACTGCAGAGGAAGTTATGTTCTCCACAACCAACATGGAAACTCACTGGGCTGGCGATGGGGTGGTAGATTGTTCTTGTTCCTCTTCCTGCTAGATAGAAGGCTTTTTTTGTTTACAGGCCAGCTTCCCCTCCTTTGTGGCCAGTATGGAAATGCAGGCTATTAGCTTAGCAAGCTAGTATTTTTTCTGTAATCTTTTGTGGGCATATTTATAAGACTGGGTTCTGCCCATCCCTTGCAACCATAGCCAGCATTTTTATTTCCTTTCATTTTAATATTTATATCCTGCTTCTTTCTGAAGAAAGCCCAAAGCAGCCAAGAACAAACACAAACAAAACAATCGCATCAAATCTAGCAATAAAAGCTATTCAAGGAACATACTAAACTAAGTCATGACTGTCACAACTGTTTTCTATACAACCAGATTTTCCATTTCAGAACAATATGTTCCACTTCAATCCTCTGCTCAAATTGTTTCAAAAAAGCATATTCCCTCAGAGGAAAATGTGATGTTGCTACAGCCTTTTTGAAAGGACCTCAGATATCTCTGGTTGTGTAAATATGATGAAAAGTGAGAAAGTGAGAAGGAAACCTGACCCTGGCGTGTTCTGTTCAATCAGCCATGGGACCTCTGTTCTTAAGGAGCTCAGCTAAGGTACTTGCAGCTGCCATTAGATTCTCCACTCCCAGAGCTATCAAGAGGTAAAGGAGCAAAGGGAAGGAAAACATCGGAATACATCAGGAGTGCTTTGCTGTTATGTAAAAACAGCTCAATTCACTCTTGATCAGGTGTGCGAGCAGATGGGGGTGGACAGGAATTGGCTACTCCCAAAGGCCAAGCACAGCAGGAGGGGTGCTGGCAGCCTGCCCAGGCCCTGGCAACAATTGAGTCTTAACAAAGCAAACCTGCCTGTTAATCCTGTGGGTGGGAAATCTATTGACTGCCAAGCAATAGTAGCTACACCTGCCTCTGAATGAGAAGGATCTAATCCCTTCCAGTTCAAGAAAATGCAAAGGAGAGGCTGCCGCAGAATTTGTGGTTAAACCATACACCACTGGGGCCGAGGTCAAGAGTTTGGGAGGGATCACAGGGTGTCTAGTTCATGCGCCAGGCCAAAGGGAGGGACCATTCACCCAACCAGTTATCAAGGGCAAAAAACAAAATAGCGACAAGGATGCGGGCAATGGGGAAGCACTGTGCTAAGGACTAGGGATGAATGAGAATTTTCTTTCAGTTCCGTTTTGATAAGGATTGACCAAAATTCGCAACGTTCTCTACGTTCGGGACAAAAAGAACTTGAGATTAAAACACTATGAAGTGGGAGAAACTGAAGCCAACACAGGTGTCCATCCAGGTCCAAGAGGGTTGTGTTTTCTCTAACAGTCTGGGTTTGTGTCCCTGTGTATTCAGCCATCTTTCCCAGCTATATGGCAGGGAGGTATATCATGGTCATCCCCATGCTGGGAATAGCTGTACCTCTTGAATTTGGCTGGTGAAGATGGGTGAACATTTCATTTCAGCTCATTTTTTATAGGAATTGACCAATATTCAGGAGAGAAAAACTTGAGATTTAAGAAATTCGTATGAGGGAGGAAGCAAAACTGACAGATTCGCCCGTACCTAACGAGGGCAGAATTCCCCACCACTGAACAATGGAATCCAGATGCTCAGACGCGCATCCTCTTCCAATTGTCCTGCTACTCCTCCACTGCCTCGGGACAGTTGATATCAGCTTGATATCAAGCTGCTAACTGGGTTGATATCTAGGGATGTTGGAGAATGGTTCTGTTCATTTGGTTCTGTTCAGCAACAGAACCAAATGAGTTCAGATTTTCATGAATCCAACCGGTGGATTCTGCAGCAGACTGGCTTTCCCTGTCAGGCAGATTCCACAGACCTGTGGACCATTTTTTCTTTTCTGAATTTTGCGCAAATTTCACGATAGAAAAATACGCAAAAAAAATTAAAAACTGGCAAAAAATGCACATTTCCCCCATAGGCTAAAGTGTAAAAATGCACATTTGGGGGGGATTTGCACAGATGCAAATTTGCACAAATTCGGAAACAAAAAAAATCCTATTCCGTTGATGGGCAGAGGATGGAACGAACGGCACCTGACAATCCATGAAACACAGACAGAATGGATTTTATACAATCCACACATCCCTATTGATATCAGGTGTCCAGGCTTGCTTCACAGTAGGTGCTTAGTCTGGAATTGCCATCCTTCATTCATCTGTTTTTTATGGGGCATCCACATAATGCCATCATCTAATCATTCCTTAACATCCCGTATTTTCTCTGTGGATCTTCTGAGGACCTGAGAGAGTGCTTCCAGGCAGGTGGCTCCTAGCATTACCAATCCAAAGGCACTCTGCAGGTATTCCATTTTTCCCTCCTTAATGGTTCTCTCTTTTTTTGGTGGTAAGGAAACAATGCAAGAAGTGGTTGGAAAAGACGGGAGGGTTACGAACAGAAAACAAAGTCACTCCCTGCCCACACATGCCTTGGTAAAAAATCTGTTAATGGGACTGGGTGATCGGACAGTAAAAGCCTCATCTGGAAGCACTCAGAAAATCCAACCTTTTTTCAGAAGAAAAGAACTTCGTACAGTCTCCACAAGTGCAGATTCCCTTAGCTGTATCCTTCCAATTTGACATGGGCAGTGACATATCGGACAGGTGAACCTATCACAAGTAAGCACATATTCTTTGTAAACTTAGGCTGTGGGCACCATTTTATGACCCCGTTCATTTTTTACAACTGTTTTTGAATTAGCGCTGAAGTGCTTTTATCACTTTTATGCCATTTTTAAAAATTAAACTACTTTTCCAGTCACCACCAGTAACCATACTGCTAAAATGGAAGTGACTAGAGAGGGTTTTTTTAAATCTTTTTTTAAAATAGCATTATTGTATTATATTATTATAGCACTATACTTGTCTTTCATCCCTCCCCCCATTTAAATGTTTTAGCATTAATTAAAAGATTGAGGTTTTTTGTTTTTAAAGAAGCAGGTTCATAAAATGGCACCCAGCGTAAATGTTATAGTAAATGTGTGCTCAGCTTCAAATGGCTGCTCAGGTAAATTGGGCCTGCTCCTTCCCCACCCATAGCAGCTATGTCACACCGACTGCTGGAGACAGAACCTGGAGGGATGGATACACAGACAGGGTGGAAAGATAACTGAAATTCTGCAGTTCATAGCAGAAACTAAAAGAGCTTTAAGGGATTTTTTCTCAACTATCATGTAGGGATGGCGGAGAATTTCTCCACGAATCTTCGGGAGGCCGAGCGCTGAGGCATTCGGCCCCCCGAAAGTGTTGGGGAAATTCTCTGCCGGCCCCCCGCCCCCCCCCCCGGGATGGGACTTACTGTGGCCGAATGTCCCTCTCGGCGGCGGGTCCCAGCGGCGGTTCGGCAGCGTTTCGTCGGGGGCGGCGGCCAGTATCCCGACCGGCTGCCGCCGCCATTACAAAATAAAAAAGTAAACAAAAAACAAAGAACACACACTACGTGACGATTTACGTAGCCTATCACGGCTAGATTTCCAAAGTCAGCCGTGATAGGCTACGTAAATCGTCACGTAGCCTATCACGGGTGACTTTGGGGGGGGGAAGCGCGTACGCAAATGGCAGCGGCCCATGGACGCCGCCATTTGCGTTCCTTATTTGGCATGTCTAGTCTACGTAAAGATTTACGTAGACTACGGCGAAAATAAGGGCAACGGAAATAGCGTTCCCTTATTTTCGCCGTAGTCTACGTAAATCTTTACGTAGACTAGACGTGCCAAACTAAGGAAAGCAAATGGCGGCGCCCATGGGCCGCCGCCATTTGCGTATGCGCTTTTTTTTTTTTTTCCAAAGTCACCCATGATAGGCTACGTGACGATTAACGTAGCCTATCACGGCTGACTTTGGAAATCTAGCCGTGATAGGCTATGTTAATCGTTACGTAGCCTATCACGAGTTTTTTTTTCCCCACTTTTTCTTTCGTGGCCAGGGAGACGGGGCGCTTCTCCCCAGCCTGAATTTCGGCCGGGCGAGGCGGGGCGCCTCCCCCCCCGGCCTGAATTTCGGCCGGGCGAGGCAGGGTGCCTCCCCCCGCTCGCCTGAACTTTGGGGGGAGAAGCGAAGCGCCTCCCCCCCACCGCGAAGCAAGCTTCGAGAACAGGTAAGGGACTTTCGTCCATCCCTACTATCATGAGAGTTAGAAGCTTGCACTTCTTAAAAAGACCACTGAGCCTCACAGTGTTTGCCTAGAGCTTCTTCTTGTGTCTCAGGTATGCTTTCGTGCGCACAGTCTCCTTGCAAGCCACTGCAACCACGGTCAGTCCAAAATAGTCCTATACTCATCTGCAAGACAGATGTGAGGAATCTCATAGGCTGTGCACAAGCTGTATAGTCCAAACTGGGTAAGTCCACATGGGCAAATTACATATACACTCATTGCACCTTTTTCATTAGGCAATCATGAAGCAACATGAGGTGGCCACCTTAGGCGATGGATTTTGGTTGCTTTTAGGGTGGCAGACAAATCTCACCATTGCCCTCCCCTTCCCCCCAGAGGCACAATCCACAGGGAGGTTCTCCTGCAGAAGCCAACCAAAATGAAGGAGACCTGTGCAAGAGCACGACCATCCTCTTAAACACCTAGTCATTCATTTCAGTGGGACTTGCACAGAAGAACGTCGTGACAGATTGTACCCCATGTTAATTAGTGGGAGAGGAAAGGTGCCATTAGATTTTCTGTTTCAAGTACTCAAATGTCTTCCTATTCTCAGGTGCTATTTCATGCATTCCTGATTTTGTGCTAGAGAGCAATCCTGGGGATATGAAAAACTCCTGTTCAAACTGGTCTTGGGATTTTGCAGAAGCCAACCGGATTTATCCAAAGAAATAAAACCCTAGCACAAGAATTTGGAAAACAAGAGACACATGATAGTTGCTTTGTTTTCTTCTGAGAGTTAGAAGAGGTTTAAAAGAAGGAACACGGTTTGTGGTGCATACCCTTTCTCACTTTCTGTTAGTATTTTAAAAACCTGCAAAACCTCTTTGACCAGAGGCAAGAGAAGGATAAAAGATGCGCATGTGTTCATCCATGAGTTTCTAACTCTTTTGGAGAACTCTAAGTGTTCTCAGAAGCTTATCAAGGGATCTTCGAAGAGATCAATAATGGCAGACAAGCCTCCCTATCACAACTGATCTTCCCTGATACCATGCAACTACAGAAGACTACTGGGTGTATTTTCGGGGGGGGGGGGATGGGATGAGACACTTTCAGCTCAAGCAGAACAACGGTGAGGCCCAACATCAGGAGTGGGAAACCTGCAGCCCTCAACCTAATTTAAAGTCCTCTACAAACAATCAGCTCAGACCTCTGCAAGAGCAAACTGTTCTTCCCTAGCAGCCTACTGGGCAAAGAAGAAGGAGTGTGTGTGTGTGGGGGGGGGGGGAGATGGAGAGAGAAGGTGGGGGAGAGGGAGAGAGAAAGGGGGGGAGAGGGAGAAAGACGGTGGCCATGCCCACATTTGACTCAGGCCCCACCCGCCTCTAGCATGTGGTGTCCCGATATATTGCTCCAGTGGGAAGAGAGAATGTGGCCTTTCAGAGAAAAAAGGTTCCTCACCCCTGCCCAACACGAACTGAACGTGTACCCTAAAACAGGGCCCAGAGCCAAAATCCTCTGCGATTCACCAGTCCAGCCTTCCCCAACCCTCCAGATGTGTTGGACTGCAACTCCCATCATTCCCAGCATGATGGGAGCCACAGTCTAATACATCTAGAGGACTCTGGTTGGGGGAGGCTGCACTGGTCTTTCTTGCCAGATGTGCAGTGGGTTCCTCAGCAGACAACAGGATATGTAAATGCTTCCCTGCAGAAAGAAAGTTTGAAAATGACTGGTGGACTCCTTGGGACGTGGAAGCCCCCCCCCCCCTCTCCCTTGCGCCACTTTCAGCTCCCTTGGATTGTTTTGTCTCCAGCCTTTCTATAAAAGGGACCAGGCTCAGCGATGCTTGCGTCATCAACCACACCCCAGGTTGGGAAGGGCTTTGGCCTACAGCCAGGACTGCAATCTGGGCTGTGACCTTGCTTCTTAGTGCGGTTTCATCTGACCCACTTCACGACAGGCCTGCTCTGCGCAGCCTTCCAGCACATCCAAGCCCTGCGCTTGCCCCTCCCTGCCCTCGCTTTGTGGCTGGCTTTATGAACCTGGTTATCTTCTCCTTCCAGCCTCCTGTAATTTACTTGGTTCTTTGCTTCCCAGCCTGTTTAATTAGGGCCCAGAGGTGGGCGAACAGAACAGGGAGGGGGATTATTTAGCTGGATAACGGCTTTTGTTTTCTTTCCCCTGCTAGACTTTTGGAGCTGGAAGAGGTGAGTTAAAAGAGGAGGAAGATTTACATCATGATCCCCACCCCGAGGGCCATAGCTCCCCATCAGGATTTACAACCTGCTTTGGTTCAAACAATATTTGGGAACCCGGCAGCTCATAAAAATGAAGGATTGAAAGGTGCCAGCTGGTGGCAGATGCCAGAAAAGACCCTGCTGCCACAGCCCTGCTGATGCTCCTTCAATCGTAGCCTGCAGCCACCTGTTGACGGGAGATTTGGGCATCCCACACATGCACCCTTTCACATCCCCTCAGCTCTGAACTCCAGCTTCCTGGTGGTCATGAATTTACTGCTTGGCTGAGGCTGAAATAGGCATTAGCTTAGGGCAAAGACCCAGGGCTGGGGAATGGGTTCTCTGCTCGATATCTAAAAAGTGGCAGGGGGAAGGGTCGCTTTGAAGGGGAAAAGAGGCAGGTAGGGTGCTTAACCCTTTCCCCAGCCACTACTTCTTGCGTAAAGGACTCTGCATCTCTAGCCAATTTTCTCCAACTGGGACATGTGTTTGCTACATCTGGGGAAAAGAAGTGTAGGGACAAGCAAGGGTCAGGGAAAAAGTTAAGTGCTCATCCTCTACCTATGTCTTCTGTCCCCCCACCACTTTTTAGATGTTCTGCATAACGTATGTCATATGTCAATTTCTACTTTGTGGCTGGATCACTGATTGGAGAATTTTGTGTCTAGCACAGGATACAGCACATGCATCAGACTGAAAAAAAAGACAATGCTTTCATTTTTACTTTTTGTAAACATGTTTCTAGCCCTCATGGTTGCTAAGAAAAGTTTAAACAGGGAGAAGCCTAAAAACTGTAGGAACCAGTTCATGCAATCAAATTTCGCAGGTGGTGAAGCACCACACACACCAGGCTGAACCCAACCTGCATTTGCTGTGCTGCTGCCAACCTATTTTTGGCAGCTTTCCAGCACTGCAGTAAGCAGGGGGTTGAAAAACAAGTTGGATGTTTAATGAAGCAACAACCCTGTTGCTTTACCTAATGCCAAACCCAGCCCAAATTCACTGAACTCCTGTACATCCCACACCAATTTTTATAAAGGGTATTTCCATACATGGCACAAAGGGTAGAACAACAACTTCTGCCTCAACCTCGTCTCTTCAAAGCCCGGATCCAGCTTCTCATCTACAAAACAGGCTTGACAGGGTGCAACGGAGAAGTGGTAGACACTGAATCCTTACCCTGCCTGCTTGTTTCCTAATACAACTCCCCTCCTCAGTTGCACAGGGTCCAGATCTGTGTTTTCATTGCAAACATGGGAATGGATCCTTGGCTGGGGGAAAAGGACCAACAGGGAGGAATTGCAGGGGGAAACCAGTGGGCAGAAGGGTTAAAAGCAGCATCTTCCTGCCTACTGCACCTCCATGACAAATCATGCCCTCTTGTCCCTGATTTGCAAAAGAAAAGCCACAGTTGAGCTTTAAAAATGACTCATGGCTGTGCATTTCCCAAGTCTGTAATTAAAACATAAATCCTACCCCAGGTAGAAATGTACTTTTGATTTAAAGGTGGCTCTCTTTTGGTTTCCAAAAGCCAGGGGAGGCAGCCACAAGAGATTGCAGAGGCGGGGCACTGTTTAGGGAGGCAGAGCAGAGGAGAGAGGTGGAACCCATCCAGCAGGGGGCACAGTCCCGAGGGACCTTTTCCTGCCTAAGCCCCACTGTATTGTGCATCCATTTGGACTGTCCACCAAAAAGTTTTGAGTCCTGCCACTTTCTATGTAACACTCACGGATGAGGTACAGAGAGAGACGGAGCCTCAAGGGTGGTTTTGGGGCCTGTCTACATGTTGCAGGAGATGCATCGCTGCTGCCATCCTGCATCTCCTTGGTAATGATTTGTTAAACAGAATACCATTCGAGGTCATCATGTTCAACATTTTCCTACCCTCCTCCCTGCAAGTGGTGGACAATGAGTGCCAGCATGGTTTAATGGTTAGAGAGTCCGACTGGGACCAGGGAGACCTGGTTTCCATTCCCCCCTCAGCTATGAAGGCCACAGGGTGATCTTAGGCCTGTCACCTCACAGATAAAATGGGGGTGGTAGGAACCATCGATGCCAGGCAGGGGTAGGCAACCTGGTGCCCTTCAGTTGTTTTGGACTACAACTCCCATAAGCTCCAGCCAGCATGTCCAATGATAAGAGATTATGGGAATTGTCGCCCCAAACATCTGGAGGGTCCAAGGTTGCCTACTCCCAACCTATGCCCTGTTGCACAACTCAGAGAAAGGGCAGGCTAAAAAAGGCTGATTCTTACTGTGAATTGAATCTTCTCTATCTCCTGGAGGGAGTTCCAGAACCTCACCCTGGACAGCAGGCAGAGTCCAATCAAGATGATCCTCTCCAGGGAGAGGAGTTACCCTTCCCGCTCAAGACCAGACTGGAAGAGAAAAGGTGACCACTCTACCTGAAACCTCCATGCAGGAAGCCAAACCAAAATGACGCAATGAGCGTCCCTGATTAACTATAACAAGAGAAAGCAGAACCAGGCAATAAAAATAGATGTTGCAAGGCCAAATAACCCAGGAGTCCCTATCTGCCTCCTCCAACATGTATGGTAACAAATAAGCCTGAGGAGAGGATCGTGGTCCACTGAAAAATGAGTGGAACCAGCTCCAAGAGATGCAGAGAAGAGAAACTCATAGAAAAATCTTCCCTTTCTCCTGTGGCCCCTGGAGACCTTCAGGATGTAACAATGCAGTACCATGTCTGGACAGGCATCGAGTGGTCCAAGATCTAAGCTACATGTACGCTCTACACCACCCTTCTGCCAAAGGCAGCATCCACTGAAGAGAATAATCAATTTTATAACGTTTTTGCAAAGGTGTGCAGTGAGTAGGAATATTGTAGGCGTCCAGTTGGGGCTTGAGGCCCAGCAATTTCTCACTGGCTCAGTCCCCTGGACGCTAGTCCGCAGATCCCCATGCTTGCCTGACTTGGTATGCACTGAGCAGGTATCCCCGCTCCCTCACCAAGCTGCAAAATGGCACTTCAGCCTTTTTCATAAAGGGCCATTTTACACAAATGGTGGCCATAAAGCAGCCCATTTATGCAAAATTACAGCTGTAAATGGTCTATTCTGTGTAAAATGGAGGCTCGAGAAGAGAGCAGGAAGCTGCTCGCTGGGCGCCCGCACACCACCCAGTGGCTTGCCGCATGCGTCGAGCAGGGTTGGGCAGCCGGTGGGGGTCCAGCAAGCGGTTCACAAGGCGGGCTGGGGTGAGTCCATCCATTCCTATCAGGGATGCCCAAGTGGCAGCCCTGCAGATCTCTTCCATGGAAGTACTGCCCCAAAATGCTGCAGTGGACGCTGCCCCTTTGATGGAATATGCAGTAATATCTAATGGAGGAACCTTTCTCCAAACTGACAGGCTAAGGTGATGCTTTTTCCCAACAAGTGAGAAGGAGCCGTAGTGGTAGAGCAGAAGCTCCCAGTTTCAATCCCCGGAATCTCCAGGTAGGGCTGGAAAAATTCCTGCCTAAAACTCTGGAGAGCTGCTGCCAGTCAGTGTCAACACTACTGGGCTAGATGGACCAGTGGTCTGACTCAGTAGAAGGCAGCTTGCTATGTTCCTATGTAAATGGAGGTAGCCAATACTTTCCCCCCAACATCCTATCATGAAAGGACATAAACAAAGCCTCCAACTTCCTGTTCTGCGCACATCCAACTTGTGCAAAGTCTTCTCCTGTGGGTGCACCAGGTTTGGACAGAATGACAGCAGGGCAATCTTCTGGGACCTCTGGAAGACAGAACTGACTGTGGGCAAAAAGGGAGGATCAATCCAAAGCTCAACCCTGTCCTAGTGAAATACACATAGCTAAGGGTCAGATGACAAGGCCCCAAGTTCAGACACAAACCTGGCTAATGTGAAGGCCACAAGAAACACTGTTTTGAGAGTAACAAGCTTCAAAGAACATGTGGTTAAGGGCTCAAAGGGGGGACTATGAGAGCCTTTATAATCCAATTCAGGTTGCGTATGGGGGTTTGGTGAAAAGACAGAAGATTCAGGAGACCAGCTCCTTTCAACAACCTCTTAATGACGAGGTGACTGGCAAAGGAAACCTTCCCTTAACAACCATGTTGAGGGCCTGGCATTTAAGTGCATTGGTGCTCAGCCCCATATCAAGCCCAGCCTGATGGAATTCAATAATCACACGCACAACAATTTCCCCCATTACTCTTTTTGACTTCTGGCCCCAAGAAGGGAATGCCTTCCTAGGGACAGGGAACAAATTTGTTTTGTTTGCATTTTAATACGAAATGATCTAATTTGCACTTCCTGAACTAATATGCAACCAGGATGCAATTGTTCAGTTTTCACATCTCTCTGAATTCTGCAGTGCAGTTCTCCAATCAAAAATGTATTTTCCTTACATTAAGGAAAATTGTGCACAAAAAGGCATATAATAGTTGAAATGCAGTGGTGCAGTGGAGCCAGGGCTCACGGGGTTGAGCTGCTGGGACATTTTGATTAACAGGGACAATGCTGTCATTTGCCCTCCCTCCGCCCCCCAACCAGGCTTTCCTGTTCCCTCTGTGCTTAGCTGCAATTCTCACAGTAGCGGGGAGGGGGGGGAATGAATTTTCCCAGCAACAATATATTGTTGTGAGCTTTCTCTGTTGTAATGCAAAGTATTTTTGGGTGGCGTGGTATTGAATGGGTAATTAAGACCCATTAGCTTTACAAAAGACATGTATAATACACACACACACACACACACACGTGTACACAGAGATGGATAAACACAGCTGCCTGTAAATTTTTCCCTCTCCTTAGGTGGGTGTCTATGTGGACGGTCATGGTGAGCTTGTGCATGTCAAGATTTACCACTACCCCACTGTAGAAATGCATATGAAAATGCATACATATTTTCATGCATAAATCCACAAACTGATGCGGAAACAGGACAGAACTTGTGCTTCAAAAAATTTGAAAGCCATAAAAAGCAAAGAAGAGAGAGGTTTGTCCATCCCTACGTCTTCCAGGTAGAGTTATAGACTTTGTTAGTGGATTCTCGTCAGGACGGTAAGAGAGTGTCCAAACCCTCCTCTGAACAACCTAGTTGCCCTCGCCACTGCTCCTCAGTCTCCCAGTTGTTAGTCGAATGAGCTCCAGCTGAGGATTGAAAATAGGGCCTTGCAATAGCAGTTCCTTGTTCCCTGGCAGTCTCCAACACTCCTGGACAGAGAGCCTGATCAGGTCCAGCAATCACGGCTGCCTGAGCCAGTAAGGAGCACTTTGTACCACATCCGCCAATAGATCCCAGATCCTTTGGAGCACTCGAGGAAGCAATGGAAGGCATCCATGAGAAAGGCTGGCCACCTAGCAGATTGGGCATCTGTGTCTTCAGAGGGGTGCCTTGTTATGAATCTGTACAGCAGTTTGTTGTCCAGAAAACAAACAGATCCATCACCGGCAGCCCAAACTATGTCATCGGTTGTTGGAAGACTTGTGGAAGGAGCTAGCAATGGGAGAAGTGGGGATGCTTGAGCTTGCTGAAATTCTCCATACTCCACTTCAAATCTCAGTTCAGCTTGCTCCCGTCCTTTTTTGCAACCTGTTTTTTTCTGAATGAGGGAAGTGTGCATTTTCCTGCATTGACTAAAGTGTGAAAGTGTGAGTTTTTTAAAGTGTGCATTTTTAAAAGTGCACATTTTAAAAGTGCACATTTTGCAAATGCAAGTTTGGGAATTTGCAGACATTTTCAGAGAACATGTGCTCCTGTTTGCGATTGCGAAAGAGGGATTTTCAAGTGATTTGCAAACTGAAACAAAATTCTGGTACATCGCCAGATGGAGCCTCCATTCAGAGGCCTGTACTGACCTCCTGCTAACCCAGTCCACTACTGTGTTTCAGGCCCATGCAAGGTGCACAGCTGAGATGGACAGCAAGTGTCTCTCTGCCCACATCTACAATGTGCCAGCCTCCTCGTGGAGCCTTCCTGATCTAGTGCCCCCCTGCTTGTCTATACAGACTTTTACCAACACATTGTCTATTTTTACTACCACATGACTGTTGATGATGTGATCCTTGAATGCCAGGAGGGCCCACACAGTTCTAGGACACTGATGCTGAGCTGGGCCTCCTGACTCAGCCACACTCCCTGCATCACCATGTTTCTTAGGTGGGGTCCACTAGTAATCACAACCTACAGAAAGTCTCCCTGGTGCCAGCCACCAAACCCAAGATGCCTAGGAGGCCTTGAGAGATCTGCAACTGCACATATTACTGTTTGGCTATCTGATCCTGGAACGGGAACATGAAGGTTTGAGGCCTATAGAGGCAAAAGGATTTCTTTGGTTAAGTTTCACTTCTTCAGATTTGAAACAGTACTTTTGGTTTTGAGGGAGGAGGGTATAAAAAGAGAGCAAGAGAGACAGCGAGAGCAGAGTTGAGGAGACCAGAGCCTGAAGAGGGAGCAGGAAGAAGCAGCCTGGAAAAGTCTTAAGTGCAGCTAGGGTAAAGTAACTTGCATTTTGCAACTTTTATTTTCTTTTAAGGCCTTTTGTATCACTCAGCTCTATTGCGTAAATACATGTAGTTGTGATTGCTTGCTTTAATTTATCAGTAAACTGTTGTGGTTAAACCCTGTGTCTAGTGTCAGCCATCCCACATCTACAGCCTAAACCCCACATTATTGGGAAGGCGAAGTTTAAAAGAAGGAAGGTGGGACTCTAAAGGACACAAGGGATCCTTAAGGAGATGCTCAGGGGGTCCAGGTCATAAGGGGAACCCTGACAGGGAGGAAGGCATTCGGTGCAATCCCTGCTGTGAAAATGCAAAGATGCATTATATGAAGACAGACCATTAGTGGATCTCACCTAGCATTGTCTATTCCAACAGGCTGTGGCTCTCCTGATATCTCAGGCAGATGTCTCTCCCAGTCCTAGAACCTGTGATCCTTTCTAATGGACATGCTGGCTATTGAAGAAACCTGGGACTTCTGCATGCAAAGTGTGTATGCTCTACCAGAAGATGCTAGGGACTCCATCAGTGGTAACGCACGGGCTTTTCTCCTACCATAGAGGAGGGAAGAGACCCCCTCACAAGGGAAAAGTCCCGACCCCCCTGTGAACCCATCCCCCATCCCTACCTAGGACGTGTTGGGTGAGTGCAGTGAGCTGAATGAAAACAGCCTTCTCTCAATTTTTTCTTTTTACAGTGAGAGCTCCATGGAGTTCACCCAGAACCCTGCTGCACTGCCAGGAGGCAGGGTCAGTCTGGGATGGCAAGGCAGCCCTGCCCCATCCCACTTGAAGAGGATAATTTTGATTGCATCCTGCCAGGGAGAGGAACAGTCTAGAAGCTCTGGAAGGCCCCCCGGGAGCTACAGAAAAGTTAATCAATGCACTGAAGTGAAATGAAGTGGCACAGCAGAGAAAGTCTCCACATGATGCCATCACATCTCCAGGAGGAGATGCAGGTTGTTCCCCGTAATGTTTACTTAAGCTAGCCTTACCCAACCTGACGTCCTCCAGATGTGTTGGACTGCAGCTCCCAGCTAGCATGGCCATCATTCCCAGCCAGCATGGCCATTGGCAGTCCAACACATCTGGAGGACATCAGGTCAGAGAAGGCTGAACTGGGCTCTCAGTCTGTAGTGTGATTATCTCCTAAAGTAAATTGTCCACAAGACTGAAGTCGAGTGGTGGCATTCATTGGTCTCAGTGGGTTAGCTATTTCCTCACAGCGCCTGATGCATCTCATTCCCTACACCCCACCTCACCTCATCTTCTCTTTCCGCCTGCTATTGCTCTAGATTTTATAATTAGGCCAGAGTCCCTCACTCAGTATTGATAGCGGAGCCCTGCAGAAACCATTGAACGTGCTTGGTGTAAGTGTTCACAATCAACTAATCAAATCATCATTGCATAATGTGTGTGATTAGCATAATGTATTCTGTTCATGGCAAACTCAAGAAATGTAAATGTGGCTTTCTTGGGTTTGTGTGCACAATATATACATAAGTATTTTAACTTATAATAAACCATTGGCTAAGCATATACAAATCTAGGGCTCCAAATACAGACTGCCTGCCCCAGGCCATCTATTTTGACCACATAATAGAAGTACTGCAGATAGAAAAAATATCAATGCTTTTTTCAAATTAAAAATCAGCAACTACAGAATTTCCTGGTTTTAAATTATCCCTAAGAGATGCTTCTCCAGTCTCCATTCAAACCTTCCCAAACCTAATGCACTCCAGATGTGTTGGACTACAGCTCCCATCATCCTCACCCAGCATGGCCAACAGGTTGGGGAAGGTTATATCTACACACTCACAAGGAAACCTGTCCCTTTGTCCAGCAATTCATATAATGCAATTGCATATTTGATTCAAGGTGCCCCAACCTTTGCTCCAAATTTGTATAGAAGGACTGACCTGTCTAACACATTACACACACACACACACACACACACACACACACTCTGCAAGTATCTGAGGTAGCCAAACTTGCAGCATAGGATGTAGATTGTTTGTTCATTTGTTGGTTTTACTTTCCTATCCTACATTATATTTATATCCTTTAACCCACTGGCGTGGTCCAACTCCCATCAGCTCTAGCCAGCACAGCCAATGATGAGGGATGATGGGAGGTGAAGTTTAACAGCATCTTGAGGGCCACACATTTCCCCATCCCTGCTCCAAAAATTTACAAGCAGTCTCTGATCCTCATCCTAGCCAGGCACAGACGAGCTTTGCATCAGAGACTGAGGGTGCTTCCAGATGGACAGCTTCCAGTGCTATGGAAAATGTGATAGGAAAGTACAGGACAGTTACAAATAGAAGACAACATCTGGACACACACATACACCCCCAGTAAAATTCTAAATTTGAGCCAGGGCAATTGTACAATAAAAGCCTCACCTGGAAGCAGCCTGAATTACATCACCCAGCTTTAGACCATTCTCTAGGACCTTTATTAGTGTTGCGTTAAAGGGCACAGGGTAGTTCTGCATGTTCTACCAACTCTTAACAACCAGGTAATCACCATCTTCCTGTATATAAATGTGAGCTTCCACACTGCAACTGTAAGTTCTTAAAAAGAAAGGTAGAAGAGGATTCAGCTTAAGGATAAAACTTAACTCACTCTGAATCTTTAGGTCCAAATTCTGGCTGGACAAGCCCAGCAGGGTACAAGGCAGATGCACAGGCTCCCAAATTGTAGAAGGATTGGGTGATGTCCTTCAGCTCTGGGCACCAAAGATCTGCGCTGGCCCTGTCTGCTGACAAGAGAAAAGGGGTTTGGGATCACTAGGCTGCAGGAGGCAAGGACGAAACATTATCCCTTCCCCAGCACTAAAACAGTACTTGAACTCTTTACTGATCCAGGGTGCTCTAGGCAGGCTGGTGCGCCTAGCGTACCCAGGAGCAGATCTATTCATTCCAACTTGCCATTTCAAGTGACAATCTTGAAGGGGACAATGTTCCTTGCAATTTGTTCCTAGACATCATCGGGAACACTGCAAAGGAGTTAGCTCTACAGTACAAACATGTATACATTTTATTCTAGTTTAACAGTTGTGACATCGCTGCGGTGAATTGTCATTTGCTGAGAGTACTGAGAATTCTGGGTTAGAGGTTCCTCACCCCTCTCACTGAATTACGGTCCCCATGATTCCCCAGAGGGAAATATTTCCCCAGAAAAAAACTGGACTTGTGGCTCTAATGAAGGATTCCACACCGGAACAAGTGTAGAGTGCACGAGCCATTTTGAATCGCACTCAAGAGAAAAAAAATAGCTGGCATACATGACACACTCTCTGTGAGTGGAGACGACAGGTGGTCATTGCCATGTTGGTCCCAGAGAATAAGAGGGTTTTCAGACAGAGCAGGAATGCAGAAACTCAGGCTTTCAGGGGTCCCCAGGATACCACACCCCTTCCCCTGGCCCACCCCCTCCCTCCAGCCACCCAGCACTTGGGTGTTTCCCGGCTTTTGTGCAGCTTTTCCCCCATTCTAAAAGGTGGAAATGTTTCTCCTATGACTTAGTTACTGGCATTAAGAGCTTTAAGCTAAAATGCTGATACTGGGGTTGGGGGAGTTGGGTGACTCTGCCCCTTTTGTCTTTGGCCCTGCCCACCACTGGAATGCAGCCCCCAAGAGTTTCTCTGAAATGGAATTTGGCCCTCGGGCTGAAAGAGGTTCTGCACCACTGAGACAGAGTGCGTTTATGGTGCCAAAAGTGCTGGAGTAATGTACCCAGCACTTGCAAGCCAGTTGGGGACTGTGGCTAGCGGAATTAGCAATCAAAATGAATGGCTGTCACAACAAAGCCTTCACCGATTTCTGAATAGTCGAAGAAGATGCAAAGATGCGTCATACCAAGACAGGCCATTAGTGGATCCAGCCCAGTATCATCTATTCCGCATGTGGCGGCTCTCCCAATATCTCAGGTGGAACTCTTTCCCAGCTCTAGAACCTGTGATCCTTTCCAACGGACATGTTGTTATTCAAGAAACCTTGGACCTTCGGCATAGAGTGTGTGCTCTACCAACAAACCGTAGCTCCTGCCCATAACTGCCCGAGAGCCTCCCCGGAGCCCCAAGTACCCCTTGCCTCACTTCAATTTTCATACTGAAGCATGAAACCAGCTTTGGGGAGGTCAGGGTCAGTGCCAGACTCCAATGGCCCTTCATCATAGTGCTGCCGATAATCCCCAGCTGCCACCATGCCCCCCACCACTTAAGTCATCTGCCTGCTCACCCCCCCACCCACCTGCGCACACACACACACACACACACACATACACACACACCTGCTCACCCCCATCCACCTGCCCACCTGCCCGCACACTTACCCTCTTCCTGCCTACCCATCCAAACCGCTTGCTTGCTCACTCGCCTGCCCACCCACCACTCTGCATTTTTTTTCATGGTGGTGGTGGCAGAGGCAGCGGCTCCTCCTCCTCTTCCTCCCCTGGCCCGGCCGCCTGTGCTGACAAAAGCACCACGGCACACAGCTGGCTGAGCACAGGCTCCACTCACACGATTAATTTTTTTTTTTTTAATGCACATTTTGATTAGCAGCAATCTGAGCCAATCAGATGCTGGCTTTCAGGGGGATGGGGACTCAGCCAATGAGGGCACAGGAGTGACATAAATACTTTCCTGCACCCTCACTGGCCATGTCCCCTCACCCCCAAAGGCAAAGTCTGATTGGTTCAGAACACTGCTACTTGGCCGTGGCAATTCCAACGGGGCTGGCGAGGTGGGTGAAGAGCAAGATGGCAATAGCTGTAGCAGGTCATCAGATCGGCCCCTCTGAGTCTGTGGGCCCTTGGTTGCTGCCTGCCTGTGCCGACCGCTGACACCAGGCCTGGGAGTGGAGGTGGGGAGTACTGTCTGAAGAAGACCAGAGAAATACAAAATAAGTTAAAAGCATATCTTCATTTTCACCAACAATCCGCCAAATCTCGCCTCGATCATATATATTCCCCTCCCTTAAATGAGTGAAGCAGTTAAATGGCAAGTGGGAGTTATGATGGATCTCTATTCTCACACACCTCATCTCTGTATCATAGAGACGATGGTGGTTCTCCAGTTTGAATAACAGATGTTATTTATACATTTATAAATAAAATGTAGCAGCAGCAATAAAGTTTCCATTTCAGGCAATAAATGTCAGTATTTTCCACTGGGTAACCCTTTGTAGTCTGTAACACTGCAGGTTGGTATGTTTAGTTATGTTAGTATGTTAATATCTTACATGATTTTGAGGTGCAGAGATCTGGGGACCAGGCTGCAACCAGCCACAAGTGACAAGCAGACACTTTGCATTATAACAAGTTTACCAGCTCTCTCTGTGGCTAAGCATTTGCTCCCTTCACCACAAAAGAAGCCAGAACTCCTGGATATCTGTCTGATGGATGAAGAGGCAGGAGGGATGCGTCGTCACTTGCCCAAGGCCTTGCAAACACTCTCCGCAAAGCCAGAACTGCCCCAGTTCAAAGGACCTGTGTGCTAGCCACCAGCCCATGCTCCTCTGCTCATCACTCTGCAGTCACCTGGTTTCATTACCTCAACTAAAGACCTGACACAAGACCCCTACCCAAATGCTGAAGATCTGAGGGGCCCAGTCTGTCCAACCATCCCCTTCCCTTCTGGTGTGGAAGGAGATAAGCTGGTGGGCTGGTCAGGATGACTCAAGCCCTCATCCCACATAATCGTCTGAGGGAAACATATCTTTACCATCAGCCAAACCACTGCTTTCTTTGTTAGCCATTCGCAGCTGTGTAGGTTGTTTAAAAAGAAAAGAAAAAAAGCTTAGCAGCTTCCCTAATTACCACTTACACAAAGGGAGGAGGGAAACATCAGCTTTTAGGAGCAGGGTGGAAAATTTCCTCCCTCACTTTTCCCTCCTCACCTCACAATTACCTGACGCCTGGCTGGGCCACGTCCTGGGCAATTTAGTTGCAGGGAGGTTGGGGGAAAGAAGGTGCTTCAGCTGGAACAGGGTGTGGTATAACAGCAGCTAGAAGCCGCTGGGGATCTGGAAGGGATACGGAGGATGTGGGGTAGACCTGGCAGCAGCACATGCACAAAAGAGCCCTTGTGTGCCATGGCATGAGTGGGAGTGTTGGCAAAAGCCAGGAGGCAGAGATAAAGGAGAGACTGAACCACATATACAAGACACTGTCTTCCCAGCTGAGGTTCTGCTAGGCAGATAGCTGGCTGGTCAGGGGAGATGGGGAGGAAGCTGGCGCTGCAAGAGACAAACAATCTTGTAGGACAAACAGGCATCATGGAATCATAGAACAGTAGGGTTGGAAGGGGCCTACAAGACCATCAAGGACTTGATGGCCTCGTAGGCCCCTTCCAACTAGGGATGGACGAAAGGGACTTACCTGGTCCTGCAGCTTGCTTCGCACTGGGGGGGGGAGGCGCTTCGGTTCTCCCCCCGAAGTTCAGGCGAGGGGGGGGAGGCGCCCCATCCCTCGCCGCTGAAATTCAGGCCGGGGAGGAGCGCCCCGTCTACCCGGCCGCGAAAAAAAAAGTAAAGTAAAAAAAAACCACCCATGATAGGCTATGTAACGATTTACGTAGCCTATCACGGCTAGATTTCCAAAGTCAGCCGTGATAGGCTATGTAAATCGTCACGTAGCCTATCACGAGTGACTTTGGGGAAAAAAAAAAAAGCACGTACGTAAATGGCGGCGCCCATGGGGCACCGCTATTTGCGTTCCTTAGTTTGGCACGTCTAGTCTACGTAAAGATTTACGTAGACTATGGCGAAAATAAGGGAACGCTATTTGCGTTGCCCTTATTTTCGCCGTAGTCTACGTAAATCTTTACGTAGACTAGACGTGCCAAACTAAGGAACGCAAATAGCGGTGCCCCATGGGCGCCGCCATTTGTATACGCGCTTTTTTTCCCCAAAGTCACCCGTGATAGGCTACGTGATGATTTACGTAGCCTATCACGGCTGACTTTGGAAATCTAGCCGTGATAGGCTACGTAAATCATTACGTAGCCTATCACGGGTGTGTGTTGTTGTTTTTTTACTTTCCTTTTTTGTTTTGCAATGGCGGCGGCGTCAGCTGGTCAGAAGACCGGCCGCCACCGCCACCCCTGCCGAACCGCTGCCGAAACACCACCGGGACCCGCTGCTGAGAGGGACATTCGCACGAGGTAAGTCCCATCCCGGGGAGGGGGGAGGGGGGCCGGCGGAGAATTTCACCACCAATTTCGGGGGGCCGAATGCGTTGGCATTCGGCCTCCCGGAGATTCGTGGAGAAATTCTCCGCCATCCCTACTTCCAACCCTACTATTCTATGATTCTATGATTAAGTCCAACCCCCTGCTCAGTGCAGAAATCCAAGTCAAAGCATCCCTGACAGATGGCTGTCCAGCTTCATCTTGAATGCCTCCAGTGTGGGAGAGCCCACCACCTCCCTAGGGAATTGGTTCCATTGTCATATTGCTCTAACAGTCAGGAAGTTTCTCCTGATGTTCAACCGGAATCTGGCTTCCTGTAACTTGAGCCCATTCTTCCATGTCCTGCACTCTGAGATGATCGAGAAGAGATCCTGGCCTTCCTCTCTGTGACAACCTTTCAAGGACTTGAACAGCGCTATCCTATCTCCCCTCAGTCTTCTCTTCTCAAGGCTAAATATGCCCTGTTCTTTCAGTCTATCTTCATAGGGTTTTGTTTCCAGTCCCCTGATCAACTTTGTTGCCCTCCTCTGAACCCTCTCCAGTTTGATTGCCTCCTTCTTAAAGTGTGGTGCCCAGAACTGGACACAGTACTCCAGATGAGGCCTAACCAGTGCTGAGTAGAGGGAAACTAGTACTTCACATGATTTGGAAGCTATGCTTCTATTAATGCAGCCCAAAAGAGCATTTGCCTTTTTTGTAGCCACATCACATTGTTGGCTCTTATTCAGCTTGTGATCGACAACAATTCCAAGAACCTTCTCACTTGTAATATTGTTGAGCCAAGTATCCCTCATCTTGTAACTACATTTGTTTTCTTTTTCCTAGGTGCAGAACTTGGCATTTATCCCTATTAAATTTCATTCTATTATTTTCAGCCCTGTGCTCCAGCCTATCAAGATCACTTTGAATTTTATTTCTGTCTTCCAGAAACAAAGAATGACTAGGGCACAGAGAACTCCCCAGCCGTTCAAATGTAACCCATTTGCAGAATCTCTGAGGAACTATATCAGGGGCGGTTCGATTTCTGTCACGTGACAATAGGGTTAAGGACATATTCACAATACAAATTTGAACTGGTTTAACAGACATTCCCTCCTCCCAGAAAAAGCTGGGAAGTATAGCTATATAATAGGTAGGCAGGGCTGGGTACCTTCCAAGGGCCTACACCCCAGCAGGGGCCCACTGACAAGAGCCCTCTGGAGTTGCTCCTCCTCTTCACCATTGCAACTTGTGTGTTCACCTGCTTCTTGGTCTGGCCCAGACAGTAGTGGCCATGAGAAAGAGAAGCAGGAGATGCCACTGTCTACTTCCTCACCGACATGTCATTATGAGAAAGAGGAGGAGAAGCAATAGCAGCTGGTGACAGTGGTGGTGAGAAGGTAGACTCACTGAGGGAGGGGGCCCATAGAGGGTGTCTTGCCCAAGGGCCCTCCAAAACCTGGAGCTGTCCCTGAGGTTAGGAATCTCTAAGGGACCATTCTCAGTGCCAAATTACAATCTCACCAAATTACAATACCCAAGGTATCTTGTGGGTGGCTTTGGCAGACAAAGCGGTACAAAAGTGATATGGGTTTGCAGCACACAGAGGGCTTACATCAGGGATGAGGAACATGTGGCCCTCCAGATGCTGTTGGGCTGCAACTCCCATCATCCCTCACCACTGGCTATGCTGGCTAGGGCTGATGGGAGTTGTAGTTCACTGACCTCTGTAGGGCCATATGTTCCCCATCCCTGGCTTAAGTTATCACCTCCAAACTCAGGGTGGCCTTCCATACCTTCCAATGTTTTGTGGGTGAAAATAGGAATATGTTAATATTATCCCTATTTTTGTAAGAAAGGTCACTACCTGACCACCCCCCCACCACCTTTTATACAATTCCAAAGGCTCTAGTCTGCATCTTTTTATGCCTTATTCATCTATTCCACAGTTGCCTGTCCTTCACCAATTTAAAAGCCAAACCCTGGTTGTCCTTTTAGTAAAAACATAATAGAAAAATATAAATTATCCTGCAATACGTTATCATGGGTCAAAATATATCTCAGGATTTAAAATGGCAGGCTTCTGCACTGCATAGTGCTTTAGTGTTCCAAGCAAGCGTATTTGCCTGGATGTGTGCATCCTCTCCCCAGCCTGAGTGGTGCCCTCCAGATGTGCTGAACTACTACACCCATCATCCTCAGCCAGCATAGTCAATGGTCCATAGCCCAACACATCTAGAGGGTACCAGGTTGAGGAAGGATGATCTAAAGCAGGGGTGGGTAACGTGGACTACCAGCCCAACTGGAAAAAAGAAGTCATCCTTAACCACCAGAAAGTACCCAAAGGTTTAAATCTGGCTTGTAAATAAGCCAAATTTAACCACTGTGGTACTTTGAAGCACTACTGAGCAGTTTGGTGCTGAATTTTGGTGGCAAACCAGCAATTTTGGCCCAGGGGAGGGGCGCCTTGTTGACTGCATCTAGCGACAAAGGTCCCAGGGGTGAAAATAGCCCCCAGACCTCCAGAAATTGCCCACCCGTGTTCTAGAGGCTCTGGGAAGGGAGCTGAGGCCTGACAACTCTTGCATCTCACACTAACCACATTTTTAAAAGGCTTCCCTAAAAGACCAATGTTGTGGCTAGAATAGGGACCGTGTTTTAACCGCAGACAGGTATTAGAAAATAAGAACCATTCAGAGTAACGACTGATACTTGGAGCTTATGGCCTTCCCTCTTCCATAAGATGGAGATGCAGTCTCCCAGGAGCTATTCTTAGACAAGATGGCTGCCCTCCTACTCCAACCACTCCAGGAGCTATTCTTAGAAAAGATGGCTGCCCTCCTACTCCAACCACTGTGAGCAGCAATAAACATCTACTGCCTCATCCTGAAGGAGCCTCCCACAGCTGTAAGAGACTAGACCCAGGGAAACAAGAGCTTGGTATTGACATATGTGGGACAATACTTGTCCCAAATTTGCTGCCCCTAAATTATTTCCCAAGTTTGCCTGAGGCCTTCATGTCCACGTGCTATCCACATGGGTGGCTTTGAGCTGAAGCTGACGGGCTCTCTAATAACTTGCCCAGCTGTGTGAAGCCATTACTTTCCAAATGTTTATTGCTAGTGTTTTTCACTCTATGCAAGAGTGATAGCCCCACGGTGAAGCTTATGAAAGCCAGAAAAGTCAAGTCTGGTAAACATGCCCACTCCCCCATAGCTTTAGCTACGCTGAAAAAAGAAGCTGCTTTCCTGAAACCAAAGAACGGAAGCAGGAAGGGAAGAAAGTGCCTTCTCCCTCTGATAAAGCCATTAAATAAATCCCAGTGCATCTCAGCTACTTTCACATCTGCTGGGTGAGTCCAAGCATCTGATGCCTGCCCACACGATCTTCACCAGCGTCGGCAACCTCTTTTGCAGAGGAATGGGCGGTTGGTGCTCATTGTGTCTCTGATAATAACTCCTTCACGGCTGACATGGGAGCGCTGCTGGACACAGCACCTATGCTTTTTGATGCAGTCTGCACAGGATAATGTTTTGGGGATTTGTGGCCTCTGGATCAGTTCTGTCTAGCTTTCAGCTTTGCTACTTCTGAATGCTGCCCCAAACCTGAAGCCCACAGTAATCCTTCCACCTGCACCTCATGGAAAAGCCACTTCCGTTTGGGACACGATATGGATGCAGAGGAAATGCCAGTTTCCATTTTGAAAAACAGGTTTCCACACGTTTTTTGTTTGCACAAACAATAATAGTTGCCTCCTACCATCAACCCCCTGTAGCCCTGGTGGCTGTAAATTCCCCATTCCCCCACAATGAAAATGGTCTTGCCATAGGAGGATATCCATTTTTTAAAAACATGCTGGAGCAGGTGGGCACCAGAGAACAGGAACAAATAGCCTCCAAAGAGAGGAAAACCACAGGAAAAGCAACTTATGTGACATCACAATACAGCTTTGGATGTGACACTGATGCAGTGGGAACAGGAAGACCTGGTGCTTCATGCTTCCTATTCCCCTGCACTTCTGTCTCATTCAGAATTTTAAAATACCTGTCTCCTCCACCCAGGGGATGGCCAAGTTCCTGATTCATGGAGGGCATGCGCATCTCCTGCTCAGAGATGGGAAATCTCTGTTCTGAATGAGAATGAGATGTGGAGTAACAGGAAGCGTGAAGCCTCTCTTCTCACCCCACCCTGTAGGACCCGTACTACTCACTCCCACACCACCTGGGGATCATCTGGCCTGCACATGCTGAGGAAGGAAACGGCTGCTGCTTTCTGTTGTCCAAATTCTCTGGTCCCCGCTCTTCCCTTTCCTTCCTCTGCCCCCCGCCCGAGCTCAGCTTCTGACCTTGTCCAATCCTCTTTCAAACCCATTCATGTTCCTTGCTCCACTGCCTCCCTACTGCTGATTCACGCCAGATGTTCCCTTTCCTCTGCTGAGCAGTGTGTGGCCTCTCGGTTGCCTCCTCCTGATCTGACTCGCCTGCTCTCCTGGCTCCTGCATGTCAGAAAGTGTGCACTTCTCTGGTGGGAAAATGGGTGTCCTCTGCTCTCACACAGGGCCAGCATTACAGCTATGCACTGGAGAGTTGTAATTCCAGCTCTGCTGATGACCTGCTGAGGATGGCCTGAAGCAAGCCTCTTCCAGTAGCTCAGACGTGTGTTGGTGGAGAACTGAAAAATGGAGGGGTCCAGACAGAGCAAATGGGAGGGGGGGTGAGGGGAGGAAGAGCCAGAGGAATGAGTCTAAGGGAAGGAAAGCTGGGAGAGAACAGGGACAGGAGGGAGGTGTACCTTGCCAAGAGCTGCGGAGGCAAGGAAGGTGGAAGTTCACCTGTTGCAGGGATAAGCAAATGGAGATTCAAGGGCCAAATCTGTCAATTTCTCTGGTTCAGGAAAGGCCACGTGCAGCCGCTTGAAGGGAGCTGTTGCTTCAGCACTGATTCAGTTCCGACTGAGAGCTTATATGAGAGCTGGAGGTAGGGATTTACAGATTCTGTAAGATCTGTTCCTGTCTGTGTTTCGCAGATTGTCAGGTGCCTTTTGTTCCATCATCCACCCATTGGTGGAATCAGATTTTTTTTGTTTCCAAATTTGCACAAATTTGCATTTGTGCAATTTCACATGTGCAAAGATGTGCAAATTCCCCTGAATTGTGCATTTTCACGCTTTACTCTATCGGGGAAATGCACATGTTCAGCCATTTTTTTAAAATGTTGCTTATTTTTCTACACCAAATTTGTTCAAAATTCAGAAAAGTTAGTAAATGGGTCCGAATGTCTGTGGAATCTGCCCGACAGGGGAAAAGCTGGTCTGCTGCGGAATCCACCAGTTGGATTCATGAAAATTCGAACTAATTTGGTTCCGTTATGGATTTCTCCGACATCCCTAGCTGGAGGTTCTGCCCCTTCCTGGTTGTCAGACAGGCCCTGATCCTGGGCAGATTAGCCTTCCCCAACCTGATGTCCTCCAGATGTGTTGGATAGCAACTCCCATCATTCCCAGCCAATATGGGGCAAATGCTGACATGAGTGTCCTTTTCCTCCTGAGTAGACTCATGCGTGGCTAGCTGGGCAGCCCTAAAGCTCCTGCCTGTGGCACCGTCCCCTCTCCTCTTCCAGTGGACCTGGAGATGGCAGGAGGTGTGTGGGGGGGGGGTCTGAGAACCAGGCAACCTCTAATCCTATGGCTGAAATGTCTGGGTCCAAATGCTCTCTAGGGTTGCTAGCAGTGTGGGTGCCTGCAGGAGTCCTGCTCCCCCTGCTCATCCTCTGAGGACAGCCTGGGTTCCAGGTCTCAGCAGCAATGACAAAAATCTGTCTTCCCCCACCCCAGGTGTCAAGCCAGAGGCAAAAGGTGAAACTCCTCCTATATTAGTTGCCAATCAGGGACATGTTGATTTGAAATGATCAGCCAAATCTTTGGCCTTGGGCTTCTAGGGTTTGTTTGTTTTTAATGTCTGCAGTGGCTCTATGCTCCTTGTGTATTGCAAATGTACTAGAGCATTCCACCAAGGATAAAATGTGCAAGAGGCACACCGTGTTTGATCATATAGATGGGCCTTATTTTCCGCTCCTACTGGGCTACATCACACTGTTATGCAGTGCCATAACAGGGCGAGCAGCCATGCGTCTCTGTAGCTGGAGAAAGGCAAGAGAGAAGCAACTTTCCTAGAGCAGCGTGGGTGGATGGGAAGCACCCCTGTTGCATTTAATTAAATGTACCTTTTTCTCTCCAGGGCTGCCCCCTGGGTGGGAAAAAGAAAACCTTTTTCAGACTGGTTCAATCTGAATGGGGGAAAGGACTGCTGTGGTCAGTATCAGTTTGTTAGTGCCTGTGGTGTCACTAATGACAGCTCCAGAGCTGTTTTGCAACTACTTTTAAACCACTTGCAGGTGGCTTTATTTTTATAAGGTGAAAACTGAGTGCACCTGCCAATTAATAATAATAATTTAGATAGACAGACAGACAGACAGACAGATAGATAGATAGATATTTTTTAAAGAAGGCAGTTTGCCTGAAGTCTGATGCCGATCCAGCACTTGACTCGCTGGGAGGTGCTTGTGAAATGCAAGTTACAAAGACAGGCTGAAGAAAGGCTCTCACCACAGGCGAAGAGCCCACTGTGAACCACCATTAAACCATTTCTCTTTTCTTCACCCAAAGTGATTCAGAGGTGAGGTGCCGGCACCAGTTACATCCCACAGCAGCCAAACAGTGAGCAGGACAAAGGAGCTCTCTGCCTTGCTTCTGACATGCCAGGACAGTCTTGAAGCAGCTGCACAGAAGCCCCCGTTGCCCTCCCTGCCCCACAGAGGGGGCCACCCAAACCGAAGCCTTGCCTTCCCATGGACAGGCAGCTGCTGCCAGAGGCTGCCTGCACACAGAGACGTTATTTTACCCAGAAGGCTTTGTAGTGAGCAGGTCCACTTCTGGCTGCAGGCGCCGCTGTAGCCAGGCAGAGACGGACACCAGATCCATTCATGGGAACCTCAAAGGGGAAGGGGGAGGTAGAACCCTGGGTGAGGCAGCACAACATTCAGGTGCATGTCAGGTGGCAAGCATCAAAGGAAGTGGGAACAGACCAAGAGGAAGGTGCCTGGCCCATCCGTCCAAATTCACAGCCTCTCCCATGTTCACTTTCCAAAGAAACTTGGGGACGGAAAGTCAACATTGTATTGAGAGAGAGAGAGAAGCGTCACAGAGTGTAGGTGCATTCAGTCTTCCTCTGGTGCCCGTGCGCTTGCAGGACCCATCAATTGCGCAGCGGGGCTTCTGAGGTTCTAAAAATAGCCCCAGAAACAAGTGGAAATATTCGTTTCCAGAACGGGACAGGTCAGCGGAGTTCACAGAAGGGAGCTCTGCTAACCTGTACCAATCCGAAATCGAGCGTTTCCACTCGTTTCCAGGGTTATTTTTAGAACCTCAAAAGCCCCGCTGCACAAGTGGTGGGGCTCATAAGTGCAACTGAACCAGTGGAGGTGGAACAGCTCCATTTGATACTGCCCAGAGTAGTTGAGGTCATATACCTTCTGCTGGCGAAATCATGTGTCTACACTACAGATTTAAACCAGATTAAAAAGTGTATGTCCAATTTACAAGATAAAGTTTTCTGCATCTTTATTAAAACTACAATCCCAGGTCTGCTTGGAAGAAACCAACAAGCAATTGATAGAAAAGTGGCTTATATTTGCACTGTTGATGCTGGCTGGGAATAAAGGGAGTTGCAGTCCAACACATCTCAAGGGCACCAAGTTGGGAAAGGCAGGTCTCTTGTATACATACCCTCAAAAGGGCTTCCAAGTTACCAAGAATGTGATTCCGCCAGCGTGCTCTGGGAGATTCAATACTGAGAGACCATGCAACTGACAATATTACCCACACACACACACACACACACACACTCCCCTGTATCAATACAATTCTGCGGACTTCAGTTTTAAAAAATGAATTTAATTTACCGTGGCTCTGATTCTCCCCCTTCCAGGCTATGCACCCCTCCTCCCTACACACACACAGAGTGATCTGCTGTTATGTTTGAAATTGCAAAGAGCAACAGCTTCCCCCTCCCTCTCACACACTCCTCTGCCATTTTGCGAAACTTTACTTTTATGTTCCTTATTTCTGTGCTGGCTTTGCACTCCCTCACAGAGCAAAGACAGTGCTACCACACTCATTCATCTCCGTTTAAAAAAAAAAAAAAGAGGGAGGGGGAGTTGAAGAGAGTTGACAGATTATTCCCCACATCCAATAATCCTCCCTCCGCCATCGATTACAGTGCTACTGGTGCTAGATTGGGGCTTGCAGTAGTTCAGGGGACCATTTCCCACTCCTGAAGCAGAACAACACATTTGTGGATAACTGTCCTGAACATTCAGCAAGATCTGGGGAGGTGGGGCTGTTGCATTTAATCGTGTAAGCTGCTGTGCAACTAAGGCAATGTATAACAACAATTATTAATGTATTCAGTGGTCTGTCCTTCCGTCAGGGAAACATAGAATAGTAGGGTTGGAAGGGGACTCGATGGTATAAGACCATCAAGTCCAACCCCCATGATATCTACTTATGGGTAATCACGTGTGCTACGCACAATGATTATTTGGCTCTGTTTGGCAATAATCACACATCAGCTTGTGTCGATAAGTGTCCTGAATATGCAATGCCAGGGGTGCAAGAAGGTGGAAATATCCATGAAGAGCAAGGGACAGGCTTCTTGCTCCCCTGATCTATGGATAATAAAACCTGGCTGGGGCTGTGCAGAAACGCCTTTACTAAGAACGCTTGGGTGGTTAAACGCATCCAGGCCAAAGGCTAGCCTTTTATGGCACCACCATCCTGCCTCATTCACAGAATTTTACAGTGGGTCCAGACGACAACATCTTCAACCCATAACCCTCTTGTGGGGGTTTTCCTACCGCTTCTTCCATAATTTCTGTTCCTGCAGAAAATCCATTAAGAAAGAAAAGACGGAAAAGCTGCACAGTGCCTTTTGATCGGTAGCGCTCCATCTGGAAGTACCCCCAGTAAGAAACAGCATCTCCCTCCCCCCTTCTGTGTCTCTTATTTCCCTCCTCAGCACTGACATCTGCCTGAAAGCAGAATCTCAGGTATTTAAAGCCTCATTGGCTCATGCTGTTCCTTCCCCACCTGGAATCCTAATCTTTGTTTGTGGCACCACAGTTAATTGTCATGGAGAAGAAGCTGAGGATGTAGCAAACAGAAGATTAAGATTCCCTCATCTCTGGTGCCAACTTAGATGTCTATTTTTGTTTGAAGTCCCCCCCTCCCTCCCAGCTTGGAGGGAAGCAGAAAAGGTGTGGTGGGTGGCTGCACAGATGAGATGCTCGCTAAAGTAAGCAAATTCCCTAGAAACAGTTGAGAGAGAAACACAGAATATCTAAAGCTGTATCAGAAATCTTTCCTGTCTGCGACTGTCCACACAGGCACCGAGAGCCGACCCACAATCCCCTGCAATTTCAGCCTTCTGGTGCACATGCTCTCTTGCACAAAATGCTACTCCTTCTGGCCTCCCTTTAAACATAGAGTTGCTAATGAATTTAATCTAAAGTGAATCTTTGAGCTAAATTTGGATGGTTCCTGCTCCAGCAAAACAAGTGAGTGATTCAAGGGTAAAAACGAGTTTCATGAAGACAAGCAAAGCTTCTTATTAGGTGGGAGGGTTTCTACACATTTCTAAATTGCCTCTCATATTTATGTATTCTGTTATTTATTTAAAATATTTCTTGGCCGCCTTACAGGCCTACTAACCAGCACAGAGCCGGTTGAACGCGCACACAGTGGGGAACCTGGGTTTGCTGCTATGTGATGTGTGAAATGGCTGTTGGAAATACTGCAACCTTGTCTGCAAGTTCCAGGAAGGGGGCAGTGTTGCAGTTAGTTAGTTTATGATTGGGAATTTGGGGCATAGGATCTCTATAGCCTAGTGTGGCTTCCTGCTCCTCCCCTTCTCCCCCCCCCGCCGCCCCACCGACCTTTCTCCATTGCTGGGAGCATGTGGCTTGCTCTCTTGTTCCTGCCTATGTAGTAGAACACAAAATGGATTGAACAAACTCTCTTGAAACCCTACGCTGCACCTGCATTTGTATGTGCAACAATGCTTGTGAGTAAAGCTGTTTTCTTCAGTAAAGAAAGCTGTGGATCAGGGGCATCGTTAGCGAAAGGCCCACCTGGACACAGGCCCTGGATCTTTTTTGAGCTGTGCCCCGGATCTTTTGAGCTGTTCTAATTGCCATTTTTTTTACATGTTCCCATTGACTTGCATTGGAAAACAGAAATGGCCATAACTTTTTTATTTTGTGTGATAAATACATGAAATTTGGAGAACTGCTAGCCCCCATGGAGCTAATTGAACCTGCCCAATATCAGGCAGTTAGGTTCAGTGGCTTTTGTGCTAGTCATAGGTACAATTTGCTATTTTCAAGAAAATCTGTCAAAGCAAAGAGCTATATTTTTTGTGTGCTTCCACATAAGGGCATAGAGTTGGGGACCTGGCAGCCCCTATATAGATGATAGAATCTGCCAAATTTCAGACAGGTCTAGTGGCTTTTTTGCCAGCCACAGGTAAAAATTGCTTTTTTCAAGAAAATGTGTCAAAGCAAAGAGCTATAATTTTTTTGTTCTTCCACATAAGTGCATGGAATTTGGGGAATTGGCAGCCCCTATATAGATGACTGAATCAGGCAGTTAGGTCCAGTGGCTTTTATGCTAGTCACGGGTAAAATTTGTTATTTTCAAGAAAATCTATTAAATCAAAGAGCTATATATTTTTTTGTGCTTCCACATACATGCATGGAATTTGGTAACCTGGCAGCCCCTTTGGAGCTGACTGAACCTGCCAAATTTCAGACAGTTAGGTCCAGTGGCTTTTGTGCTAGCCATGCGTAAAATTTCCTTTTCTCAAAGACTAAAACATTAAGTAAAAACTGCCAAGTTACCCAAGGGATTAGAGATCCTAATTAGAAGGTGTTTAAGGTGACCATTAGGAGGTCACTATCCCTAATCTCTGGTGTCGGGTTTTTTTGAGGTGCAAAAAACCGCTCTCCCCCTACTTTTCTGCTCTTACATCTCCCACTGTTGGGAGCCTGCTTGCAATGAAATTTTGAAGAGGGAGAACGGAGACGGAAGGGAAGAAAGAGCTTCATGTGAAATACTGGTATTTCACACAGCACCTGTTTTTACTGCCCTAAAGTGGAAACTTTGGCTTCTGCAGAAGTTTAGTAGCTTCAGTACAGCAAAGGATCCAGTCAGCCTCCACAAACTTCTTTCTCCCCCTCCACTTTAATTTCTCCGAAATAGCTATAGGACTCAAAATTATTTCCAAAGGAGGTTTAGGACTGTGTGGCGTCATGATCGAGGAACTGCTAAAGCTTTTAAACAGGTTCTACAGTTTAAAAACAGCTAGGAAAAGCCCTCAGCCACCTCACCTCATAAAGTTAATTTAAGTACGTGCAATCCTTGCAAACCCTGCACAGCCTCCTCAATTCCTCTGAAGTACTACCTCTCTGCAAGAAGCCACTTGGTTTAGGGTATTCTCTCTACCCCCCACCCCCACACACATTTCCAATCACCATTCTTCTTTTCTTCTTCCCTCCCCCATCCTGTTCTTTCTTTCTCTTCTTTATTCCACCCAGAGCATATCTTGAGGAATTTTTAAAGAGAATTCTCTTCAGAGGGCAAGATAAGTTCTGAAATGTATTTGACTTTATACAAACAGACAAGAGGGTTGGTTTTTCTCCTTCTCACTCAAGTCTTTGAGAAAAGTGGGTTCACGTGGTTGCAGAGAAACAAATCTGGGGCTGTTTTGTTTGTCAGTTGCCATTATCCAGCAATAGGAAGGGCTGTAGCTCAGTGGTAGAGCACACGCTTGGTATTCAGAAGATCCCAGGTTCAGTCCCCAGCATCTCCAGGTAGGGCTACGAAAGAATCCTGCCTGAAACCCTGGAGATCCACTGCTGCCAGTCAGTGTCAACAACACTGCACTAGATGGACCCAGGGTCTGACTCACGATAAGGCAGCTTCATATGTTCCTATGAACAGAAAGTGTTAATAAAAATAGGAGTTTGGGGTTTGTTTTTTTAAGTGGAGGGGAGATAAATACTGCTCATTTATAGAATCCTATGTATGCCTACTCAGAAACCCCATTATGTTTAATGAGGCTTACCTTCAGGAAAGTGTGCATAGGATTCCAGCACAAGTTACTTTTGCAGGGAGGTTTGCATCTTGATGTTCTGCACATTAACTCAGAAATAAGTCCTGAGTTGTGAGCATGGTATTGCAGGCTTATTACAGTGCCTACCCAATTCCATCTAATGAATTGACTACCCTTTCAGCTCAGTCCTATGCATGTTTTGTCATTTGTGGGTTTTTTTCATTTTGCATGAACTCTAACTTCAGTGGTGAGGGAAGGGCACTTAGTACATGCTCAGAGTTTCTCCATAAATGAGCCCTAGTTTTGAAAACAGACTCATTGGCTGAAAGCTGGTGAAGTCTTGGCACAAATGAAGTTATGAGGAGGAAGATACAGTGAGAGCTTGTGCATAACAAGGAGGAGGTAGAGGAGAGTTGCACAAAACAAGAGATCTGTTTTTATGAAGAGTTTCTGGAGGATGGTAGGATGAGGAGGGATGGTTGCATAGAGGGGAATAGAATTAGTAGGGGGAGAGTGTAAGCGCTCAGTGGTGAAAGAAAAGCATTCTCCATATTCTCAGAGGCACTCTATATTTAAGAATATAAGCCATGCTGCATCAGACCAAGGTCCATCTAGTTCAGCATTCTGTTCATGCAGTGGCCAACCAGATGCCCATGGGAAACCCACAAGCAGGACATGAGTGCAATAACACCTTCCCACCCATGTTCCCCTGCTGCTTATATTGTTGAAATGTAAATAAATTCTAATCATTCTAAATTTGCATGCATGTATATCCTTCAGAAACTTTGCAGGTTTCTTGCCTGCGAGACACTTCTAATGACCTGTGCATCTGCATACAAATTTACCCAAAAAACTATCGGGGAAGGGGTGAAGGGAAAGCAAATCACTCCCTCCCCCAAATTGGAGAACTCCCCTTCCACATGCACCTATCCTTCTGAAACTTTGCTGGTTTCTTACTTAGGGACAACTCTAGGCTGTCTGTAATTTTCAGAACAATGGTCCACAAGGAGAAGAAGGAGAGAAGTATGTCCTCTTTTGGAGGCCTTGAAATGTCAAGGCCACCCTTGCACAAAAACCCTTGTGGCTATCATTCTGAAATTTGAAGACTTGCTCTCCTCTGATGGGGCAATGAATCCTGAAATGTTTATCCAATTCTTCCAAGTAATAAAAATGTTATTGGCAGTTCCCTTTAAAAGAAAATCAAAATATAAACCCTGCACCTATTTTTCTGACATTGGGCAGGTGTTATCCCCTTCTAGGGGGCTACTATACCTGAAATGATCATCCAGTTCTGACCAAGAGAAAAAGTTACAGTTGTTTTTTTAACATTTCCAATGGTAGTCAACAGGAAGCATAAAGACTCATTTTCCCAAACCTTGACTCAGGTTTGGTGCTGAGCTGAAGTGGTTCAACTACAAATCGGCCCAAGCAGAAGCAGGATGTTTTCCAAAATGCTGAATCAGGGTTTGAGTTGAAGTGGGGTGGGGGGTCAGTGCACATTTCTTATGTATGTATGTAATCTATACACACACGCAAGCACACCACATGCACACTATGCGCGCGCGCACACACACACATATATATGTATGTATTAGAGGTGCACTTAGACGCGGATATATATATGCGCAAATGTGTGTTATGGGCCTGTGCCCCAGATCTTTTAAGAACCTAGCAATGCCCCTGGTGTGGACTCTTTTTAGCCTTTGTGTGCAGGTGGGACAGGTAAACGCTCATTCTGTTCTGCCTTTTGTTTTTTTCTCTGCTAGCTGCCTTTCTAACAGGAGGCAGCAATACCACATAATCTCATCAATGGCCCCTGGATCCAGCACAGGCTGGAATGAGAAAAGGTTCCAGTTGCCTGCAGCAGTTTGGCGCCTGGTGCCCCTTTGAAAGATCCTATCTCTACCCTTTCCTGTACAAATGCTGTCTCTTCTTCTGCACTGCCCCTTCACACAACCCCAGACTAACCAGCTGAGATGATCCAATGAGTGCTGATTTCCCAGAGGGCTTGGAAGGCATCTGCCGAGACATCCAGGTTCAAAGACATCAGCTGTAAAAAAAAAACCATAGAGTGCAATCAGTTGCAGGAAGGGTTGTTGAGGAACAACCCGTTGTCAATCTCCTGGGGTTAGATGGTGGTTAAGAGCATGGACCGTGGGCCAAGAAATCCTTTGTTGAAATCTCACCTTGGCCATAAATTCACCAGGTAATATTGGGCAAAGCCACTCTCTGCCAACCTGAGCCCCACATCGGCAATAAGGGGTAATGATGTCAGCCTAGGGATGCCTGTTGCTCGGAAATCCGGTTCTTTTTTTACTCGTTGGAGTTCCGCGGCATATACAACTTGATTTGCATTTGCGAGCTAAGCTGTAGGCTTTTTCCCGAACACCAGGAACATTTTGCACTTTTCTCGCAGATTCTGCAGTTTGCACAAATTACAGCCAAATGTGCGCACATTTCTGAGCAATTTGCCCACATTTGCTCATAATTTGCGCAAATGGCGGAAACTGCACAAAAAATGTGCAAAATGCTCAGGAAATCATTGAACTGCCCTGACTCGCGGCAGACCAAGTTGGGTGCCACAGTGGGAACCAGAACAAAGTCCGGGTGGCCAAACCTAGGAAAATTAATCAAACTCTTCCCCTCAAATAGATTTCTCTGGTCTACCTTAGAAGCCTGTAGTAAGGATTTCTGAAAAAACATTCAGCACCTTTGAATACTCAAATGTGCTATGTAAGTGTTGACTAGTATTATCACTTGATAGCTGCCACCTCAAGTGATGACTTGCAAATGGGAGGAGCTATGTCAGACCAAACGCCACAGTTTTCTTACCACCAGACATCACTTCACAGCCAAGACTTCCCAGCAGAAACAGTTCACACATTCCCAGTGGAGCCAGGAAGTCACCAAGCAATGAGATACCAGGAGCCAATCTACATGCTTTGTAGAATAAGGTGGTATGGGTCTAGAACCTACAGCTCCAGACAGCAGCTGTGGGGGAATCACGTTTGTAATGTTCTCCCAAGAGAAAATATCCTTGCGTATAGAAAATTAGCACTTCCGGGCAAATGTTTTAGCACAGCCCTCTCTCCTGATGTGCTGGTGTATTACATGCAGGGAGCTTTTTACACAGGGGAACATTCAAAAACATGAACGTCCCACCCAAATTTGCCAAAATTCTTTCTCAGAGTACAGTCAGATGCACTGGCAGGACCCAGCTGGGTTGCCCATCAAAAAGAACTGGGGAAGGGGATTTATAATGTGGCTCAGGTAGGCCATTTATGCTTTCCCACCAAGAGCTGCTAGCTAGCTATATACTTACTTGATATAGTTTTATACTGCTTAATATAAAAAAATCCTGGAGGGAGCAATCCTATGCCCCCTAGACAGTGTCGGGGGGAAAACAGGATTGTTTGGTTTCCTGGCTCCAAGCTCGTAGACACGGCTTTGAGCTGGGAGCCAGGAAACTGTGCTGCCTGCCCCCTGCCCCTCATAGCCAGCAAGGAGAGAACCATGTCAGCTACCTCTCCGCGCTCGCAAAACGGAGTGCAGAGACCTGGAAAAGGGCGTGTTCCTGGGGAGGGGAGGAGATGGGGGGTGAGGCTATGAGTTATCCCCAGTCGTCCCCAGCCTCCTTCCCTTGCTGAAGCCTCCGCTAGATGGGTGAGTTTGGGGGCTTTTGAGTACCTGGGGTGGCTCCCATAGGGTTGCACCAAAAGTGGCTGTTTTTCTCCTGGCGAGGCTCACTTTCAGTCACATACCAGTCCTAGTCAAAAAATGGCACTTGAAAAAGCAGTGTGGGCAGGAGGAAGGGTTCGGAGTCCCCCCTCCTGCCTGCCCACACTGCGGTAAATCCCGCCCACCCACCATACTCCATGGCAGCTTCATCTGGCATCGACCACAGACTCAAGTCTGCCTGTGGATCTGCCACCGTCCCATCCATTTTGGCCTTCATCCTCCATCACGACGTGAATTAACATGCTCTTGCACAGCTACCATTCCTTTCCATGGGGCTTGCAGCACAGGAGAACTTCCCAGTGGATAGGGATGCGTCAGACCTGCCACCCTTGAGGGCACCCAAGATTGACTGCCTGGCCTTCCATAGGGAGACCTCCGCCTAGAAGAACGGCGCGTGCAGAGGCTGGCTGTCCCTGCTTGAGGAGGAAAGATGTCTCCAGCTCTTCCCCTGGTCCCTGATCAAATTGGCTTTGCCAGCCCTTCTTTTATCTGCCTCCTGGCTCTGCTCAGCATCTTTTTCCAACCTGTCAGTATCAAAACAACATTTAAACTTGGGCTGCCTGACCCCAGGGCTCCTTTCCATGTCCCTCGCTCTCATCCTTGTGCTTGGCTTCACACTGCCACAATGAAACACATCTGGCTGGGCTCATTAGACAGCACTTAACTGCATTTGTAGCAGGCCTGCTGCTCAGCTGCCAGCGCAGCTCTAACCCTGTAATTTAGTACCTGGGCGCCTCTTTCTGTGTGGCTTAAACAATTAGGCAGCTCCATTTTTATGCTCAGCAGAGGGGGAGCCAGAGCCACACGGTGGTTGGGGAAGGGGTGTGCAAGCTGTTGCACCCAATTACACGGAGGGTGGCTTGGAGCTGTGTCAGTGCCCTCGGTCCTCCAAACCCCCCCCCCACTTTAACACGGAGGTGGCTGAGCAGGCCGACAGCATGAATCCGGTTAGGCTGGCAGGCTGGCTTGGAAGTGAAAGACTCCCCCATGATGTGTTGTGGAAGAGAACAAGGGAGAAATGGATGGATGGGAGGACAAAAATGGTAAAGCGGGGGAGGGAAAGCAAATGAGAAAAGCACAAAGGAGAAAGTGAAAGTAAGTGATGACATGAAAGGCAGGAAAGAAGATGCAGGCAGCGACACCCCAAAATACTCCCAAATCCACATTTGGATAATACCTTTATTAGGATCAACCAACATTCCACATGCTTATGTAAGCTTTCCAGTTCTCCGGAACTCTTCATCAGGTACAAAATGCAGGAGATGGGGGAACAAACAACATCCAACAATTCAGAGCTCGAAAGCTCACACAATTTTGTGGAGTTTTGGTTGGTCCTAATAAAGTTATTGCCCAACTGCGGAATTTGGATTGGTGCATGGCTACCTTTGCTTTTTTGTATACCCCAAAATACTGTGTATGTCCCTCCTGCCCCATCCCACCAGCATTGAGATGTTTCAGGGTTGCAGCGCTTACCCTGTTTTGGTCTCCTTTGCAAAGTCACGGGAGGCTTTACTGGGATTGTGCAATATTTGTGTTTCCTTGCAAAGCTATGGCTTGAGCATAGGAGAAGGCATGGCTTTCACACACTGACAGATGTCTCAAAATCCACTGCTCCCACGTAAGATCTCCTGGGAAGCAGGCAGCCAACATCCCCAAGATGCTGTCCTCTTCCCAGAGTCCTTAAAGTCAGTGCACTCATTATGTCCTGCTTCTCCAGCTGTCAGTTTTGCAGACCAGAATCTTGCAGTCAAAGAATCATGAGCTGGAAAACACCCCGGGAAGTCATCTAGTCCAACCCCCAACCTCAATGCCCTGTAACGTGATTTACGCCACTTCAGTGGTTGATTTGTGAAAAGAAAGGTGTGGCTTGCCTGTATGCCATTGCCTCCTGCCCCCAAATCAGGATGACTCAGCAGCACAAGACAAAGACACTCTGCATGTGCTCAGCAGTCTTCTGGTCTATATTAATACTTCATGCAGTCCAAGGATGAACTCTCACATGAAAATGGATTCTGGGGCTAAACTACAGTGCACTTTGGCTTAAAAATGTAGCCATGTGGAAATGTACACCAAGCCAAGGTATGTTTTATATTTCCCTGACTCTGAGATCTGAATGGCTGACACTCATGACACGAGCCAGGCTTTCCAATACAATTCGAAATACTTTCAGTGCCTCCGTAAATAATAAATTACAATTATCACCCAAACAGCAGGCGATAGGGGTTTGGGGGAAGGCGTGCATGAAAAAGGGGGCTTCGAGAATTCGCTGATGTGGATGAAAACCTAAAATTGTTGAAGGGCTAAAAGTTTAGGGCTAAGCTACAGCCAACACTCAGTGGTCCCCATCTTTTTTCGTTTTGCTTTACAAAACGCAGCAAGGGAAGATGCAAACAAAAGCCGGAGACGGATACTCTGCGGGCTCCAGAGAGGAGGGGGCTTCTTAGAATCATAGAATAGTAGGGTTGGAAGGGGCCTACAAGGCCATCGAGTCCAACCCCCTGCTCAATGCAGGAATCCAAGTCAGAGCATCCCTGACAGATGGCTATCCAGCCTCGTCTTGAATGCCTCCAGTGTGGGAGAGCCCCCCACCTCCCTAGGTCATGGGTTCCATTGTCGTATTGCTCTAACAGTCAGTAAGTTTTTCCTGATGTTCAGCCGGAATCTGGCTTCCTGTAACTTGAGCCCATTATTCTGTGTCCTGCACTCTGGGATGATCAAGAAGAGATCCCGGCCTTCCTCTCTGTGACAACTTTTCAAGCACTTGAAGAGCGCCATCCTATCTCCCCTCAGTCTTATCTTCTCAAGGCTAAACATGCCCAGTTCTTTCAGTCTCTCTTCATAGGGCTTTGTTTCCAGTCCCCTGATTATCTTTGTTGCCCTCCTCTGAACCCTCTCCAGTTTGTCTGCATCCCCCTTAAAACGTGGTGCCCAAAACTGGACACAGTACTCCAGATGGGGCCTAACCTAGCTGAGTAGAGGGGAACTAATACTTCCCGGGATTTGCAAGCTATGCTTCTATTAATCCAGCCCAAAAGAGCATTTGCCTTTTTTGCAGCCACATCACATTGTTGGCTCATATTCAGCTTGTGATCTACAACAATTCCAAGATCCTTCTTGCTTGTAGTGTTGTTGAGCCACGTATCCCCCATCTTGTAACTGTGCATTTGGTTTCTTTTTCCTAGGTGCAGAACTTGGCATTTATCCTTATTAAATGTCATTCTGTTGTTTTCTGCCCAGCGCTCCAGTCTATCAAGATCACTTTAAATTTTGTTTCTTAACAGCTTCGTGCCATTGTCCCGCTCAAAATTGCCCTTTGAGGGCAAACAAGCAGCTTGGGAGAGGCAGCAGTTTTTAAGGAGAAAATGGCATGTAAGGAACAGGAGTTAAGAACAAGAATTAAGAATGCTGAAGGCAAACTACAAGCAACTCACATGTGGCTTGGGCCTTAGATCCCAGAAAAGGGAGTGAGTCAAGGACTTACACACCATACACTCCACGTATCACACAGCCCATCTGCCCACTTTGACCCCACAGATACAGATTGCTTCCAATATCTAGCTTCTTTTCTCCACAGCTTTATTTAAAGTGCCCTCACACAAATAATTGGAACAAGTCATTGCAAGCACTCCCGAATTCCAGATTGAGCAACCAAAACAAAGCAGGCAAATTAAACAAATCCCAATTTGAGGTAGCAGAATCTGAGTCCTTTGCACAGAGAATTTTGGATCCCATGAACTTGGAATACGCGCTGGCATGGCACAGCACAGCACATCGGGAACCCACCTCAAAAGGAAAGCCATTTTAAACATTTAAGCCTCAAGTGGTCACCAGAACCAGCTCACTCATGAAGCAGGGTGAGCTGCCCACATCAGGCAGTGGAATGGGAGGAGTGGCAAATTGCACCACGGCACTTTGCTCCACCCCTGCCCAGACAGCATGCCAAAGCAGCCTCCAGCGGGTGCTCTGGAGAGTCCTGCCAGCTGCTTTCCCACATTGGCATTTGCCGCTGAGAGAGAGTGGCCACTGGAGCTCTCTAAAGCACCTGCCCACCCTCTCCTTCCCTCATCACATGCAGCTGGAAGAAGCAGCAGCAGAGTCTCACAAGATTTGTGTGAACTCCTGTGAGAGCCTCGCGGCCACTTCTTCCAATGGGTCTCCATAGAGCCAATGCAGTGGCAGTAAAGGGAAGATGGGCACAGGCTGGGGGAAGGGGTGGGGAATTGCAGCAGCGGCAGTAAAGGGAAGATGGGCACAGGCTGGGGGAAGGGGTGGGGAATTGCAGCAGCGGCATGTCATGTCTTCTCTCTCACTTCAGGTGGCAAAAGACCTTGCCACCTGAAGTGGCAAGGTCTTGCTATACTATTCCTTTCCTGGATTGTACCAGTTCAGGCTGCAGCGTGTGTGCATTTGAATAATGCCTCTTCCACAGAAAGAACTCTCAGAACATAAGAGTACTAGAATGCCAGGCAGAAGGGTTTTCTATAGCCTTCCTCCTAATCTAGTATTCTGTGTGAGGACAGTTTTTATGTATTACCAAGCTATACACATTCCATCTCAAGGCTATGATCATGCAGACACCATGACTTCAATGTCAGCAGCTTTTATTTTCTCCTGCCCAACCCTGCTTTTTGTAACACTTTGCCTGAAGAGATCTGGAGATCTCAAATCTTGCACATTTGTTGTGATCTTTTGGTTGGTTTAATAAAGGTGTTATGCTCATATGGATTTTGGAATTTTGCTTATGGCCAACGTAGTACTTTGCTTTACGCGAGCTCTAACAGTTACATGATACAGCTTCACCGTTCAGGGGTAATGCAGCTTTTGTTATTTTTTTCCTGCAATGGTGCGAGCTCGACACTTGTGGTTCAAAATTAAAACAGACCCAAATGCTGAGTTCATCATTTTTATTATTATTTACTTTCTCGAGAATGTATCTGCGCGAGGAAGGGCAGGGGCGTGTGAAGGTGCACACATCTGAGCAGAAGGAGAATAAAGAGTCAGAATTCCAGGCCTCAGCCCTTCCTCTGAGCTAAGAACCCTGTGGAGATCCATTAATAATTTCCTACTCAGCAAAGTCTGTTTATTGTTCCTGCAAGAAGCCGGGAGATAGGAGCTTCCGTCACAGAAAGCATGATTTCCAGACAGGTCCTCCTACGGTGAGATAGGTGGCTTATTTGCTGTAAGGCTGCAAGACCAGAGCGAGGCATTTTGATGCCTGATGCAGAAATTCCAAATGGCACACCACCCACTTCCAACTAATTAACTCCTGTACAATCCAGCGGGATGTTCTCCTACATGAGCCTCATTAAAATGAATGGGAGCTACTCAAGAGGTGCTCTTACACAACCCCTGTTCATTTCACTGAGGCTTGTGCAGGTTCTAGCCCTGCCTTCTGGGGCAACAGAGAACAACATAAGCATCAGAGGAGTCCTGCTGGATCAGACCAAGGGTCCATCTAGTCTAGCATTCTGTTCACACAGTGGCCAACCAGCTGTCGACCAGGAACCCACAAGCAGGGCATGAGCGCAACAGCACCATCCCACCCATGTTCCCCAGCAGCTGGTGTTATATAGGCATACTGCCTCCAGTACTGGAGGTGGCATATAGCCATTGGGACTAGTAGTCGTTGATAGCCTTCTCCTCCAGGAATTTGTTTAACCCCCTTTTAAAGCCATCCAAGGCGGTCGTCATCACTACATTATGACTTCTCCCTCTTCTGCATGACAGCCTGCCAAATTTCTGAAGACCATGATCATGTCTCCCCTTAATCTTCTCCTGGGTAAACATATCCACCTCTTTCCACCACCCTTCGTAGTACTTGGTTTCCAAACCCATCACTGTTCTGTATGCCCTCCGCTGGCCACACTCCAGTTTGTCAATGTGCTTCTATAGTGGGGTGCCCAGAACTGGACACAGTGCCCCAAATGCAGCCTGACTAACGCACAACAGATTGGAACTATTGCTTCTCGTCATCTCGATGCTGTGCTCCTGTTTATGCAGCTTAAGCTTGCGTATTTTTAGCAGCCAGGTTGCACTGCCTGAAACTGTGAAAAGTGAGTGTGCGAGTTCTCTTGTGTACCCATTTTCGCCACTTGTAATGTGCGAAGGTGGCACCCGCTGCCTCTCGTAATCATGCCGGCACTGGCCTCGAGCCTTCCCGGCTCTTGCATCGATCTACCTGAGCAGCAAAATGCTCTCTCACGCACGCACAGTGGTTCACCTCTTGAGTCATTAAGGTTTAATAGTCTCACTGCACAGAACAGCGGGGAATTTTTCTGCCTGGAGTTGTGTAGGTGAAACAAGATCATCGTTGCAGCCCCTTCTGGATTAAGATGTATGAACCCACAAGCAGCCAACATAAATTACACCCACACTATGAACTTAAAAAGCTACTTGCCTACCAGACATATTACAGGAATTATTACTTATAACAGCAACAGCGGAAATGTACCAGAGGTGTCCCAGAGCCAGTTCAAACACTGAGGAAGGACACATGGTATAGTCCTCCTGGGCCTGTACTGTACCAGCACAGAATGCATGGGGGTTATTTGTCTGAAATCTCTCTCCTGCATCAAAATTTCTCTGCATGTGTAAAATTTAGCTTCTCCCTCTCATCTCCCTGAAGGATGAGCTTTTTCACACGCGGTGAGGTTTTTCTAGGGATGGATGGGCATCCCCCCAATCCGGGTTCTCCAGGCCCCTGCCCAGCCCCTGCTCGTGCACCCCCGGACCCGCATCCAAGTTCTCCGCTGCTTGCCGAGCTGCCCTCACCTGTCCTCCAGTGCCACAATTGCCATTTTGTGAAAAAAATGACAATTGCGAATATGTGCACATCTAGTTATATGCAAAATGGCACCATGAATCACTCCTATATGCAAGATCACAGGTGTCAATAGGACATTTACACCTGTAACCTTGCATATATGGGCTATTCATGGTGCCATTTGCATAAGACTAGATGTGCGTATATTCGCAATCACCCTTTTTTATTTAAATGAGGATTGCGACACTCGAGGACGGGTCTTGGGTGAATGCCAGTGGCTCAGCAAGCAAGCGGGGTCAAGCAGGGGCAGGGGCTCAGTGGGCACAGCTCAGGGGTGAAGGTGGGGGGTCTCCCACACTCCCGAACCCAATCGGGTACCCGCACTATCCCTAGGTTTTTCTGACATGGGAGCTTTTCAGGTATTTCAAGGGGCAACCTGGAGCTCTCCCCACCAGCGGCGTCTACTTTCTTTACCTGGACCAGGCACCTTTCACTACCCCTGAAAATTTTATTGGAAAGTAAGATTTCTTGCCAAGAAAGTAAGCAGACAAACAAGCCTATTAACCCCTCTCTGTGCATGCTGCAGTCCCAACAAAAACTCCCCCCCACCACACACACACACACACACACACACCACAGCTATTATCTTAAAAAAAACAAAACCAATGCCCCCCGTCCCAGCAACCATGAGACTTCAAGTGAGGAGTTTAGCATCATGTCTAATTTGGCTCCAACAACACGGGAACCCAACAGGGACAAGTGGTGAACTGTGAACGGCCATTCAAACACAGGACTGGATTATTAAAGCAGCTCCCGCAGAAACAAGAACAGCAACCTGGACAGCGAAAGTCCAAAGAAATGCCTGGCAGAGGCAAGCCAAAAAAGAGAACTCTGCCCTGCCTTGCCCCACCCCTGAAGGCTCTCAACAATGAGGTTTTCTTCTGCCACGGCCTCCCCATGGGCCTCGGTATCCCATGCTGATGGAAGTCAAAGAAATGCAACTCCCCCCCAGCCCCTCCCTTGGGTTCAAAGAGACAGGGTCTGCCAAAGTGCCGGGAGCAGGAAGAGCACTCTGTAAATGCACAGCAATATTATCTGGCGGGATGTGAGGCAGGAAGGAAAGGGAGGTGTAGAATGTATTTAAAGAGCAGTCCCCAGCCAGGGAGAGCTGGAAGCCAGCCAGGGCTCGGCTGACGTGCAGAAGGGCTTGGGGAGCGGACCTGGCCCAGGGAACCACCCACTGCAACTCAGCCCGTAGCCCACAAAGCAGGCACCTAGCGCTCAAAGCTGCACCCCGCTCAAGCTTGTGCTGGAGATAGGATAGATAGGAGACAGGGACACAGAACTGCTTGAGAGGTTGAAACCCCTTCCTGATATGAGGAAGGGCAGAAGTGTTTGCGTTTGGTTTTTCCATTTGGAAAAAAGGATGACTAAGTGGGCGGGGAGGGGGGGAAGATGCTACGATACAGGTTTTTGAATTTATGAATAGGGATGGGGAGAAATTTGTTCACTCTGCATTTTAATCCTGTGCTTTCAAATTGAAACTTGGTTATTCTTAGAAATTCGCACTTCTTTGAATTTCACAATGGCACGCTCCAGTTTTTAAAAATGCTTACAAAAATGCATACATTGGGGAAAAGTGCACACAAAAATGCATATATTACTGAAAATAACATTAAAAACACACTGTAGTACAAAAAAACACTTGCAAAAATTGTGCATATTGGGCAAATTTCAAAAAGGCACATACTAGGAGTAATACACAGAAAAATATGTAAACATTTTCTTGCAAGCTTAAAAGAAAAGAAAAAATCTCAAAGTCCAGGATGAGCCAAACTAAGACTAGAAAGATGAGAAAATGAGAGAAACCAAAATTGACAGATTTGTCCAGCCCTGCTTATGAATGGTACGTATGGAGATGGTAGAGAGAGATTTTTCTCCCTCTCTCATAATATATGAACTCAGGAGCTGCCCAATGGATAGATTTAGGGCAGACAAAAAGGCGAACTACTCCACAGAATGGGACTTTTGGAACTCCCCAACCCAAGAAGTGGTGATGCTTAGCCACCCACTCAGAGAGCATTAATAGAGCATTAGAAAAGCTAATGGAGCAGAAGAGCAAGAGGCCTATTCACACCTAGTAGCCATGAGAGCTGCATGGGAGCACAAGTTCAGAGGCACTCTATCTCTGCAGTGACCATGGGGCCAAAGTCCACCCCCCCACATGACCACCCAGAAAGTGGCAGGTGATGAGGGCAACATAAGCAAACTCCATTTTATTCCTGTAGTCATGACGGTGCTATGATTTATGTGAGCTTAATATGCAAACCTGCACATGCTCAGAGTATTGGTTTTTCATTTTGTTTTTTTACATCAGGGTTGGCAAACAGTTTTGTTGCTGTTCTAACATCAGGAGCGGAGAAGAAGCAGTTGTAAAGCAGAGAACAGTGGCTGGGTGTGCGGAGAAGAGAAATGTTAGTTCAGTAATACACCTGGGCTGTCCAAAGGGGCTGCCAACGAGATCATTCAGTCTGGGCTCTAAAGTCACCTAGATGCACCATTGTCCCTCTGAGCCCCAGGTGTTGGGGACACCCAGCAAGGAAAGGGCTGCCACCTTTGTGGCCTTCCTGGGGATACCTGGCCATTAGCCACTCCTGGAAAGAGAATGCCAGGAAAGACTAACCTTTTGCTCTGACAGAGCAAGGATCTCCCCATCTACTCCTGTTTCTGTGCAGGAATTAGCAGCCAGGCCCACACGACCAGAGGTGATCTGGGGCCTACCAAGGCTATGGGACTCATCGTAAAGGTGGGTGGGGTGGGGGTGACTCCAAAGTAAGCCCCAAGAATCCCATCCTGGTAAGCTTTTGGCCTCCCACAGCTTCTTGGAGAAGCTCTTGGGAAAGGGCCGTGGCTCAGTGGTAGAGCCCCTGCTTAGCACGAGAAGGTCCCAGGTTTGATTCTTGGCTGGAAAAACCCCTGTGTGAAACCCCAGAGAGCCGTTGCTGCCGGTCAGTGCTGCCAATATGGGGCTAGATGGACCCAGGGCCTGACACAGTGTAAGGCAGCTTCTGATGTTCCTACGTCCTAAGAGTTGCTTTTCCCCAGCCACACTGCAAACAGCAGGGGAAGGAGCAGCCAGCGAGGCGGGCAACCCTCATCGCCTTCTCCACCTCCTGCCGCTTCACCGAGCCGGAACTGGTCCCCTCCTTCCCTCACAGAGGCTGCAAGGACCAACTGCCCTAGGAGCAGGAGAAGAAGAAGCTGTGTGCAGCCACCATCACTTGAAATAGCCTGCCGTTGTAATGACACAATGTCGTTCTTATTGGCAGTATGTAAGTTGCTCTGGCAGCCTTGTGGCTGAAGAGCGGGATAAAAATGTTAACGAACACAATAATAACAATAATAATGCACACAATACATGGATCTCTGCTTCGGCACCGAAAGTGTTCCTCCTGGTATGGCACAAAATCTGGCATTCTGAGAACCTGAAGCTGTTTTTTTTTTAGTCAATCTTCTAGCCCTCAAGGTTGCAGACAAACAACAGCTCAAGAACATGTACAGAGAATTTAGTGAGAGCATAGAAACCAACAGAAAACTCAGGAAGCAGGGAATGGGCAAACGAGGCAGGCTTTGGCCATGAGTAGGGTGAAGGTTCATGGAGTCCACACCAGAGGAGAGGAGAGCGCCTGGCTGCAGAAAGACAATCCCAACAGTCAAAAGCTCACAAAAGAGTTACTTGGGCTAAGGAGGGTTTGAAAGCCTCCAGCCTCACACAGAACTACAATTCCCTCGGTGGCAGGGAAGTCATGGCACTATAACCGGCAGTGGGGTAGACATGCCGCAAGAAGGAAAGCTGTTTCTGGGTGAAGATAGATGTAATGTTAAAAAAAAGAGCTCCCAGGCACATCCCTCAGCCATAGGGTAAGCTCATCTTCCTTCTGTTTCACAACTGAAATGACAGACGTTCAAACCAGTGATCTGAATTCTGGCACAGATGTCAGTCCTGACCCTCCTCAAATCCTTCATGCAACCTGTCTGCTTTTTCTATTATTGTTATTGTTATTAATATTATTAAACTACCACATGAATGTGAATGCATTTGTCACCTTAATAACTAACAAAAAATGAAAAGTGCAAATAAATAAATAAATAAATAAATGTGCCAAATTGCCATGGGGAATTAGGGGAGCAGCCTCACAGCTCTGAAAAGAGTACATTTGTCTTCACCGTTTATTAAGTTCATCAAGTTTGCAAAACAGGCAATGCCACAAAACCTGTAAGAGCTGGTTTGTGATGACAGCCTGTCCTGGCACAGCCCACATGATGTTCTCTCACTATCTCCACAGAATGAGAGAGTGCAGTTGCCAGCTTTGTCCCTGCCAATTGTCTGGTGCCTTTAACAAGCTAAGCAACAAGCAGACGTTCAACAGGTGAAGCTTTGTGCCAGGCTGCAGAGGAACACCCATAAAAGACTCACTTTCCAGATTTCTGTTGGTCATGCTGCTGTTTAAAAGCACAAAAGCCCTGATGGGAAAAAAAGCTGGCAACCTCCTAGGAGACCACTAACACACTCACACTCACACACACACAGCTGTCATAGCGCTTCACTGTGTTTCTGGCTACCAGAAGGGAAGAAGAGGGAACCACAAAATCAGCCACCCTAGTGCCATGCAAATGTGTCCCTCAGTGGCAGCTGCCTGTCCTGGGGTGGTAGTTGGCAACGAGGGCAGTAAAGGGAAAGACAGAGATGTGCTAGGGAAGGGCAACAGATGCCTGGGGCGTAACTCTGCATGTCACAGGGTGTACTGCAGTGGTCATTTTTGCTCTAAAAAGTAAAGGGGGTATGCAGATTTTTCTAACTGCCAAGGGTGCTGGAATATCTTGTTACAGACAGCCCCAGGAGAAGAGTAAGAGGTAGCATGAGCATTGCCTAATTATGTACAAGTCCATTTTCTCTCCCTGTCCACTTCAAGCACCCTTTATTTGTTTGTTACATTTATATCCCGCTTTTTCCTCCAAAGAGCCCAAGGCAGCGTACACGATCCTCCTCCTCTCCCTTTTATCCTCACAAGAACCCTGCGACGTAGGTTAGACTGAGAGTCAGTGACTGGCCCAAAGTCACCCAACGAGCAGGGATCTGAACCCGGTTTTCCCTAGTTCAACAATCTAACCACTACATTACACTGCCTCTCCTTCAGCTACAACAGGAAAAATGTGCCAGCTTGTTAACATTCACGAAGCCAGCAGATGTGTCGGTTATTCAGCACAGCAGCAGTGCAAAACATCCTTTTCACAAGAGCCCGGCATGCTTGGGAGATGCAGAATTCCCACCCCACCCCTTTGTCCTTCACTCAAGCAAAGGTGCTTTCTGGAGCACAAAGGAGTCTGTTCCATAAGGCTAACGGTTTGCCCAATTAACCAAACATGCTTCTTAAAAAGCAGTGATTGAAATTTTACTTGATTAATCAGGCTAACTGACTGGTGCCCACAGCAACAGTCAGGCCTGTGTGTGCGAGGGAGGAGAGAGCTGTGCCTTGACCTGGGAGCACAAAGGGTGGTGAATGGTGCCTGCTCCATCTCACGTTTGCCTTGTGCACTGCTGCCATCTAGTGGCAAGTCCTCATGCCTGCAAACAGGCCACTTGGCTTACCTGGAAGAGCCAACGCTGGACAGGGCGTCGGGGACACCAGGACGCACCACGGTACAGGGAGGTGAGGAAGCCATCTTGGAGGAGTGCCATCTGGTGGGTGAACTGGGAGCTGAAGACACAGAGAGGAGAGGGGATTAAGTACTGAGGAGCAATAGGGCGATGACCTTCCCTCTCCCCGGTACCAGCCAAGGTTTTCATGGACATGGTGTTAGACTTTGACCTGGAAAACTGGGGTTCACTCTTAGCCCAGCCTCACTGGTGAGCTAAGACAACACCAGTCCTTAGGAAAATATTCTTGCACAGAGGTGACAGAGAGAGACAGGAAGGAAGCATGGAAATGGACAAGGAGCCCTGCAGATCTCAAAGGCTAACGATTTGCTCTGGCATAAGTTTGCATGGACTAGAATCTGTTTCATCAGCTACCTGGAGTCCTATGGAGAGTTTCAGGTTTATACACAGCACATATGGAGGCGGCAGGGGGAATGAATTGAAAACAGTGAGGTCAGAAGGAAAGGAAATGCAGAAAGTACTGAGAGTACAATCACATTATTCACAATGCTCATTCGCAGTGCAGCAGATCAGCGTTCTGCTGCTGATTTCTGAATATTGCCATTTCTGATGTCAGGTTTCTGTCCATGTATTCTTTTCCGTAGAGACTGGCCTGTTTGCCCTATGCAGAATGTGGAAGCAAGAGACAGCCGCCCCCACCCCCCAACCTAAAACAGCTACTCACTAGCAACAACAGGCCACATAACAAGGATACGAACACAGGGATCAGACCCTGCAACAAATCAAGGTGCCAGCTCTGTCCCCATGCCCACTCTGGAAGCACTAGTTACAGGACCTAATCATGTCAGCCACAACTTTAGGGGCTCATTCACGTGCTCGTGTTCCCATGTGATACATCCCATCTTCCGTCAGCAGTGCCCTTCTGCATTCTACATGGGGCAAACAGGCCAGTCTCTATGCTCAAGAATAAATGCACACAAATCTGACATCAGAAATGGCAACATTCAGAAACCAGTGGCAGAACACGTCAGCCTCCCAAGATGCTCTTCCTGACCTTAAAGTGGCCCTTGTGGAGCAAAGGAATTTCAAATGGAGATTAGAGTTTAATTCTATCACCACAGGCTTGAATGGGGATAGTGGATTTTTATCACACTACGTATGTTCATTGGCTTACATGGTGCCAGGACGTTTGTGTTTCAAGCAGGTAGTACAATGTGAATGACCACTGTTAATAACGTGATTGTCACTTTATGCATTTCCTTTCCTTCTGACCTCACTGTTTACAATTCTTCCTCCTGCCCCCCTTGCCATATGTACTGTTTATAAACCATATGTACCATATATTTGGAAACCTGTGGCAGAACATTTCAGCCTCCCAGGACACACCGTCACAGATCTTAAAGCAGCCCAGTGCGGAGCAAAGGAATTTCAAACAGAGATTAGGGTGAGAGACTGCTGAGTCAGAATTCATCAACAAGTTTAATTTTATCGCTAGAGGCGTGAATCAGGATAATGGATTTTTATCACACTACATGTATCAATTGGCTTACCTGCTGCCAGGATGTTTGTGTTAACAGCAAGAACTGCGCTGTGAATGATCACTGTTAATAATGTGATTGCCACTTTCTGCATTTAATTTCCCTCTGACTTCACTGTTTACAATTCTTCCCCCTACCATATGTCCTGTAGAGAAACTTGAAACTCTCCACAACACTCCACACATCTGATGAAGCAGGCTCTAGTCCACGAAGGCTTATATCAGAATAAATTTGTTAGTCTTTAAGGTGCCACAAGACTCTTGTCATTTTTGCTGCAACAGACTAACATGACTTGTTGTTGTTGTTGTTCAGTCGTTCAGTCGTGTCCGACTCTTCGTGACCCCATGGACCATAGCACGCCAGGCCTTCCTGTCCTGCGCTGTCTCCCGGAGCGTGCTCAAGTTCATATTCATTGCATCCGTGATGCTATCTAGCCATCTCATCCTCTGCCGTCCCCTTCTCCTTTTGCCTTCAGTCTTTCCCAGCATCAGGGTCTTTTCCAGGGAGTTTTCTCTTCGCATTAGGTGGCCAAAATATTGGAGCTTCAGCTTCATTATCTGTCCTTCCAATGAGCACTCAGGGTTGATTTCCTTTAGGGTGGACTGATTTGACCTCCTTGCAGTCCAGGGCACTCGTAAGAGTCTTCTCCAGCACCACAGTTCGAAAGCATCAATTCTTCGGTGCTCAGCCTTCCTTATAGTCCAGCTCTCACAGCCATACATTACTACTGGGAAAACCATAGCTTTGATTAGACGGACCTTTGTCGGCAAGGTGATGTCTCTGCTTCTTACTATGCTGTCTAGGTTGGCCATAGCTTTCCTCCCAAGGAGCAAGCGTCTTTTAATTTCATGGCTACAGTCACCGTCTGCGGTGATCTTGGAGCCCAAGAAAGTAAAATCTGTCACTGCTTCCATTTCTTCCCCTTCTATATGCCAGGAAGTGATAGGGCCAGATGCCATGATCTTCGTTTTTTTAATGTTGAGTTTCAAACCAGCTTTTGCACTCTCCTCTTTCACCCTCAACAAGAGGCTCTTGAGATCCTCTTCGCTTTCTGCCATTAGGGTGGTATCGTCTGCATATCGGAGGTTGTTGATAATTCTCCCGGCAATCTTAATTCCGACCTGTGATTCATCCAACCCGGCATATCTCATGATGTACTCTGCATATAAGTTAAATAAGCAGGGTGACAATATGCAGCCTTGTCGTACTCCTTTCCCAATTTTGAACCAATCGGTTGTTCCATGTCTGGTTCTTACTGTTGCTTCTTGACCCTCGTACAGGTTTCTCAGGAGACGGGTAAGGTGGTCTGGTATTCCCATCACTTTCAGAATTTGCCACAGTTTGTTGTGATCCACACAATCAAAGGCTTTAGCATAGTCAATGAAGCAGAAATAGACGTTTTTCTGGAATTCTCTTGCTTTCTCCATGATGCAGCGAATGTTGGCGATTTGATCTCTAGTTCCTCTGCCTCTTCTAAACCCAGCTTGTACTTCCGGTAGTTCTCGGTTCGCATACTGCTGAAGCCTAGCTTGTAGGATTAGCCCTCTGGAAATGAATGATCCAAGCACAGCTAAATGGAATGAGGGACAGTATCACCCAATACCAGACAATGTGAGCACTGGGGCATCTGGCTGTCTACTACCAGAAACGGAATAGTGGTGAGACTAAATGGGACTTTTGGTCAGTGAAGGCTGGTGGCTCTGAAGTCAGTGGGGCAGTGGATCCGCTCCGGATTTCAGTCAGAAGCACCCTGGGTACCTCCTTCAGAGTTCTGACTGGTTCTGACTGAAACCCGGAGCAGATTCATGACCCCACTGACATGGGAGACACCAGCTTCCACTGCCTTTGGCCTGATCCTTCAAGGCACATTTTTATCGTCTTAAGTGGAAGATAACAAGAAATTAACATGTATTTGTCAGCTAGACAGAGTATTTCATCTACAGCAAGGCACAACTGAAATGGGTTTCTGTTCCACCCCTTCTCTTCCTAAACTACAAGATAACTCTTGGGAGTCCTGCTAAGAACAGGAAGAAAGGGCCCCCCTCAACCCGCTGAAGTTCAGAGAGGCATTGAACCTTCATTGTTTTCAGATCTCAGTGAAGAAAATGGATGGATGGGAGGTGCCCATCCAGGACCCTGACAAAGCCAGTGAAATCAATCTACGGACACAATGGGAAGAGATTTGCAAGGTGAATTTCTTGCCCAGCACATGCATAGATACTGAGCTGCATGAGAAAGCCCAAGGATGAATCCCTGATTTCTTTGGATTTTGTGGAAGACAGTCAGACTTGGACTGGGGTGGCCTGGGTTTGAATCCCCTTCAACCAAGAAGCCCCTCACGGCTCTACATCGTTTTTTGCCTTAAATTGCTCCCTGAAGCCCTGCATTCACCAGCCTTTGCCAACTGGGGGCCTTCCAGATGTTTTGGACCATAACTCCCAGGATTCCTGACCATTGGCCAAGCTGCTGAAGGCTGATGGGAGCTAACATCCAACACATCTGGAGGGTGTCAAGGTTGGGGAAGGCTGGAGCACACGAATGGCACCTAGTATTGATTTTAACATGGCAGTGCAAGTTGGCTCTTCCTCATGGGCCAGGGGGATGGCAGGGATGGGCAAAAGCAGACCATGTGGAACCCAGGTCTGAACACCAAAGGCAGGTCTTCCATACAGGCTACAGATGGATTGATTTATCTCAGATATCGACCCCGGCCTTCAGACCATTTCCCAGGGTGGCTTACAAAGTATCAAAATACCATTTTTAAAAAGTCAAATAGGATTACATATACATATAAACTTTATTGTATATAGCCTACGCTATACCCACAGGGCTTTACAATGTTTAAAAATGTGAAAAAGAAAGAAACCTTTTCCAATACAAAACTTTGATTTAAATAAAAATTATTTTAAAACTCAACAAACATTAAAACATACAAATAACATTTTTTAAAACCAGCAGAAATCAAAAGAATGACATCCAACCATAGGCAAAGTTTAAGGGTGCTTCCAGATAGAGGGCTCTTAGTCCTACTAATTAGAAGGCACTGTGCCTAGGGATGGCGGAGAATTTCTCCACGAATCTCGGGGAGGCCGAATGCCAAAGCATTCGGCCCCCCGAAATTGGCGGTGAAATTCTCCGCCCCCCCGCCCCCCCCCCGGGATGGGACTTACCTCCCTCGAATGTCCCTCTCGGTGGCGGGTCCCAGCGGCGGTTCGGCAGCGGTTCGGCGGGGGTGGTGGCTGGTCTTCCGACCGGCTGCCGCCGCCGCCATTACAAAGTGAATTTTTTTTAAAAAACACACATACCCATGATAGGCTACGTAACGATTTACGTAGCCTATCACGGCTAGATTTCCAAAGTCAGCCGTGATAGGCTACGTAAATCGTTACGTAGCCTATCATGGGTGACTTTGAAAAAAAAAAGCGCGTACGCAAATGGCGGCGCCCATGGGCACCGCCATTTGCGTTCCTTATTTGGGCCCGGGTAGTCTACGTAAAGATTTACGTAGACTACGGCAAAAATAAGGGCAACGCAAATAGCCCATGGGCACCGCCATTTGCGTACGTACTTTTTTTTTTCAAAGTCACCCATGATAGGCTACGTAATGATTTACTTAGCCTATCATGGCTGACTTTGGAAATCTAGCCGTGATAGGCTATGTAAATCGTTACGTAGCCTATCACGGGTGTGTGATTTTTTTAAATTCACTTTTTTATTTTGCGGCCGGGGAGACGGGGCGCTTCTCCCCGGCCTGAATTTCGGCCAGGCGAGGCAGGGCGCCTCCCCCCCCCGGCCTGAACTTCGGGGGGAGAACCGAAGCGCCTCCCCCCCACTGCGAAGCAAGCTGCGGGACCGGGTAAGTGACTTTCGTACATCCCTAATTGTGCCGCTGTTTTTATTTTATTTATTTATTAAATTTATTAATCGCCCATCTGGCTGGTCACCCAGCCACTCTGGGCAATGTACAAGAATATAATAAAACCGTTTAGAACAATAACATTCTACAATAAAAACATTTTCTAAAATACCCTAACCCACCCCAAATGCCTGCCTTAACAACCACGTTTTTAATGCACGGCGGAAGCTCATTAAAGAGGGGGCATGGCAGAGTTCCCTAGGGAAGGAGTTCAACAGAGTGGGGGCCACCACAGAAAAGGCCCTCTCCCTCGTCCCCACCAGTCTAGCTGTCCTGGCTGATGGGACAGAGAGAAGGCCATCCGAGGCTGATCTTGTTAAGCAGCCTGTCTGGTATTGCTGGAGGCGCTCCTTAAGATAGGCTGGGCCGGAACCATATAGGGTTTTAAAGGTCAAAACCAACACCTTGAATTTGGCCTGGAAAAAACTGGTAACCAGTGCAACTCCTTCAGCACTGGGGTGATGTGATCTCGCCAGTGGCTGCCCTTAAGCAGGCAAGCCACCGCGTTCTGTACCAGCTGCAGCTTCCGAACCATCTTCAAGGGTAACCCCACGTAAAGCGCGTTACAGTAGTCTAAATGAGAGGATACCAGGGCATGTACTACCAATGGGAGCAGATGGTCAGGAAGGAAGGGGCACAGCCGCTGTATCAGATGGAGTTGGTACAGCGCTGTCTGGCTGACAGCTGACACCTGAGCCTCCATGGACAGCTGGGAGTCCAAAATGACCCCCAGGCTGCGGACCTGGTCTTTCAAGGGTAGCTGTACCCCATTCAACACCAGGTCAACATCCCCCAGCCTCCTCTTGTCTCCCACCAAAAGTACCTCGATCTTGTCAGGGTTCAGCTTCAGCTTATTCCTCCCCATCCAGCCACTCACTGTCTCCAGACATTTGGACAGGGATTCTACGGCCAACCTTGGTGAAGATTTGAACGAGAGGTAGAGCTGCATGTCATCTGCCTACTGATGACACCGCACCCCAAACCTCCTGATGATAGCCCCCAGTGGCTTCACATAGATGTTAAATAGCATCGGGGAGAGGATGGAACCCTGTGGCACCCCACAAGTGAGTGGCCACGGGTCCAGAGCCTCCTCTCCCAGTGCTACCCTCTGATACCTGCCAGAGAGGAAGGACCAGAACCACCGCAATAGGGTGTCTCCAATGCCCAACCCCTCCAGGCGGTCCAGGAGTATACCGTGGTCAACGGTATCAAAAGCCGCTGAGAGGTCAAGGAGAACAAGGAAGGAGCATTCACCCCTATCCAGAACCCCCCTCATATCATCCACCAAGGCGACCAAGGCCATTTCTGTCCCATGCCCAAGCCTGAAGCCCAACTGAAGTGGGTCTAGATAATCGGTTTCTTCCAAGTGTGCCTTCAACTGTATCGCCACCACCCACTCAATCACCTTGCCCCAAAATGGCAGATTCGAGACTGGGCGAAAGTTGTTCAAAACTCGGAGATCCAAGGAGGGCTTCTTTAAGAGCGGTCTTATCACTGCCTCCTTGAGGGCTGATGGCATCACTCCCTCCTCAAGGGAGGCGTTCACCACCACCCTGATCCCCTCACCCAGCCTCTCTCTGCAGCCCATAGTGAGCCAAGATGGGCAAGGATCAAGTAAGCAGGTGGTCGGCCTTACAGATGAAAGCACCATTTCCTCCTTAACAGACAGAAGCAGTGGTGGGAAGACATGGGAAGGTTACGAATGAAAGATAATGGTGTCTGGACCCCGCCAAAACCTCCGTCAATGAGACAAGGTGATGGTGCTATAAAAGCCGCCTGGAAGCATTCTAAGGGCCTCTGTACACCAGTGTTTTGTTGTGAGTTGGGCACTCCCCAATTGCATCTTTGTGTGAGGCATTTTACATGATGCTGTTCCCCCTCCTGTTGTTGTTCCAGGCTTTCCGTCTCCTCTCCATACTACCCCATGATGGGGAAAATGTGGTATTTTCCATGCCTGCACCATGATAGCACCAGCAGCAGCCCGTGTAGCTGTGCAACAATGGAAGCAAGTGCTTTTCCGGGGGGTGCAGTTTGGATGAAGACGGCACTGATGTGACAAGTTGGGAGTGTCACCCCGGCACACCTGCACCCTCCCTGCTCCACCTCATTTGTTACTGTTTGCAGCAGAGTGGTGCCATGGCGGAGAATGTCTAGAACCCAGAAATCTCTTATTTCACACACATCATGTCCCAAATAATTTTGAAAATAGGTTTCATTTATTTATTACATTTATATCCCGCCTTTTTTCCTCTTTAAGGAACCCGAGGCGGTGTACATAACCCTCCTCCTCTACATTTTATCCTCACAACAACAACCCTGTGAGGTAGGTTGGGCTGAGAGGCAGTGACTGGTCCAAAGTCACCCAGTGAGCTTCCATGGTCGAGTGGGAACCCGGATCTCCCGACTCCCAGTCCAGTACTCTAGCCACTACACCACTCTTGCTCTATTTCTATTCCTACCCTCTTAAACCTTGGGGGGAACACAGAGAGGCTCACAAATCAAGGGAATACGCAATATAAATGCAAATACTTTATTTATTTATTTAAATTACTTTTACCCCGCTCTTCATCTCCCAAAGCTCCCACAGCGGCTTACAAAAGACTGCAAGATGCTCTGGGTTGCTCGCTTGGGTGTACCAATCACCGTGAAGCAACCAGCCAGAAGAGGGAGGTACTATGGAGCACAGACCCGGAGCGTGTAAGGGTTTGTCTCACAACATGTCCGGTTCTTACGAGACGCACCACCCCTCTGTGGAATGATAAAAAGCAGAGCATAGGGAGGTAAAAGAAGCCCATATAAAGACCCCTGTGCTTGAACAGTAACCAGAAACAGTGGTACTGTGGTGGAATAAAGAGGTTGTGCAGATGTGCTAAATGAAATCCTTTAAAAGCCCGGGGGGGGGGGGGATCTTTGCCTGGCACCAGAATGCCATCATAGTAGACACCAGGTAGGCCTCCCTGGGACAAGTATCCCATAACTGAGGTGTCACCACAAAGAGGGCCACCCACACACCTCAAAGTGCAAGGGCACAGGAGAAGGGCATCTGCTGGAAGATCTCAGCCATTCATTGCTCCTTGTAGCCAGCCAGGTTCAGCTTTCTTCTATCCTGCTATGTAAGTCCATCCCTTTTGTGTCTGTTGCCTGACAAATATATATATTCGTCGTCAACAGGGAATGAGCAGTCTCTGCATGTGTGTGCACCAATCCTGCTCCTCCAACTCACAACCCTGATGCTGCAGCTCAATGAGCTGCCCCCCTGGGTTGCCAAGGAGTAAAGATCTGGTGGAATGTGCCCGAGGTTTTCCCAACTGCTCGCCAGAGTCAAAATCCTGATCGCCACTGCTGGCCTGATGACTGTATTTGTCGACGCCTACTTCCATATCCAACACGGGGCTTGTACAACCTCTAGAGACTTTGCTCTTTGATCAGAGGAAACTGCAGTTCTGCAAAGGTATGTGTGTGTGTGGGGGGGGGGGGGACCTTAGCCTTCAATGGAAACCTTTCCCTCAGGCCTTCTTCTGAAAGGGCTCCCCCCCTTGTGATTCTACACGCAGCTCTCTCAGGGCTCATGGATACATCTGTCTAAATCAGGTTGAAGTAAAGAAAAAAGAAAAAAATCCCAAGCCAGCTGCTTCTTCACAGCATTATTTCTGTACAAGCTCTGTAAGTGAAAATAAAAGATGCAGGAAGAAGTCCTGTGCATTAAAGAGAAAACACAATTTAAAAGATGCCCGGCAGCCCCCCTGAAAGCAACTATTTTTCAAATAAACCTTTCCTGAGCATTTGATGCCATATTTTTTCTGGGACAAAATATATTTAAGCTGCTCAGAACATAATGATCCGAAGTGATGGTTCCCCCCTGGGCCATGCAGCTGTCATTCCGCTCCCTGACTGCGTCTGGGCAATTTGATGAATTTCTCCTCAGCAGGAATTGCTGCAAGTTTGGAAGAGAAAAGAGCTCCTGTTTCTGGCTCACTAGAAAAGGGTTTATTCCCCGAAACGCAGAGTTTGTATTCAGACTCACACATGCAAAAGTGAAACACAACCACAATTTTTCCTTTGGTGCAGAGAACAAAGAGGATTGTTTGTGTGTGTGTGTGTGGGGGGGGGGATTCTAGGGAAACTTAAACCACTAGGAATATTTTCTCTTGCCCCTAGTGCCAAGCAATCAATGGGTGACAAGGGGCTCTAGGAACTGCAGCATGTAATGTGTCAGTGCAGTCACAGGAACTAGCCAATAGGCCCCCTCCACAACTAGCTGACCCCCAGTTCTGAATATGCAGAACTGGATGCTCAGACCTTGCCCAAGAACAGAAAAGGGTGCACTTGTATTGAAGGTGGGGAGAGCATTTTCAAAAGGGCTCCGTGGCTTTTAAAAAGTTATATCTATTTTCACCCAAAGACGCAGCCCACTTATTCTGCTGGGCATCAATTGTTTTGAGGTCAACCAGCTGCAACCCTTCTCTCAATGGCCTAAAGGAAGATGAGCTGGTCCACCAGACAGGGCCTCCTTGTGCCCGGCTTCCTGTCTGGCTGGCGGTTTCTCAATGGGCCAAGTGATTTGTCCAAAATTCCTGCTGCTGCTGCTGCCCATTCACAAGCCAGCTCCCCCCACCCCGGAGCCAGGCCTTCTTGTTGCATCATTTGTCTCCCAGTTCTTACCCTTAGGGGAATGAGACCGGATTGTGACAGAAAGGGGATTGATCGAGCGCAGATTGCCTCGCATCATCTGAAAGGAAGGCGCTTTTGTCAGATAATGGAGAGGTCATTTAAATATAGGCCAGGTCAGGAACTAAATGCATTCGCTGAGATTTGATGGAGCAACTTCATTGGCCTGATCAGGGCCTGGCAGCTCCAGAAGGCCAGTCCTTCTTCAAGGAGAACCTGAGACAGGAAAGAAGCTCAGGGCAGAGAGGTGCATGCTGGGAGAATATAGGGCTCAAAGAGTAGGGTGCTACCAGATGAGGCTTTTATCACACCATTGTCCTGCCACATTCACAGTACTTCCATGGGGGCTGTCCAGGCACTGACACCTTCCTTGTGTAACCCTCCTGTGTTTTCCCACCGCTTCTTCCATGTTGTTTCTAACTGCAGAAAATCCATCAAGGAGGGAAAGGTGGAAAAGAGGCACGATGCCTTCTGATTGGTAGCATCGGGGATCCTCCGTCTGGAAGCACCCCAGCAGAGTGGACGCCCAAGCTTGAAGGGCGCTAGAAGCTTCCTCCTTTCGTGCAGGAGGGCACGTCCCAGCCCAGGTCCGGAGCCTGACGTACAACCAGAAGTGAGGACAATGTTACTGGGGGTGTCTGAGACCATCCCAGGCATGGTCTGAAGGCACATGAGACAGCTACCTTGCTGAAGTTAAGCAGGTCTGGGTCTGGTCAGTGCTTGGAGGGGAGACCACATGTAGCCACCTTGAGTTCTCCACAATGGATGGAAGGTGGGATGTAAATGAAATAAATATTAAATAAAATAATAAGTCGGGGGGAGGACTATGCTGTACACCACCATTACAACATCTGATCCACACAATCACCTCCATCTGCTATGCACACAATTAGGAGTTCAGCAGAAGGAACCCTCCCCAACTTGTTGCCCTCCAGATGTGATGGACTACAACTCCCATCACCCCTAGCCAATGGCCATGCTGGCTTGGGATGATGGGAATTGCAGTCCATCACATCTGGGAGGGCGTCAGGTTGGGGGAGGTGGCATAGGGGGTGATACGACTTGTTTGTATGTGGGGCGCTCAGATGTTGCCAGCCATCAAGTTGGAGCCAGGGGCCATGCCACAAAACAAGCCAGTAGTTGAAAGAAGCCAGAGCCAGGAAGACCTTGGTCACCCACACAGCGCTGCTCCAGTTCCAGAGAACCCCGCCCTGTCCTGTGTGGCTTGTCACCACACAGGACAGCTGTGCACGGCGCCAGAGGCCCCGGCAACTCCTGCCAGGTATGCTGAAGAGGGGGTTGGAGAGCACCTGACCTTTTCTTGGTGGGCTGCTATGAAAAGGCTTCCTGGCTGGTCTTTGGCCTGAGACTGGCAGTGGCAAACAGGACAAGGGTGCTTCCAGACAGAGGGCTCCTAGCGCTCCCAGCAAAAAGGCATCGGGCAGCACGCAAACAGCCACTTGGTCGAGACCCTGGTGGGTGGCTGGATTGCGGCAATCACTGGGGCATTAGATCGGGTGGCTCCAAAACACCCTCTCCCCCTGAACAGGGCTCGGGCTGCACCATGGCTCAATCCGCAGTTACGAGGCCTGAAACAGGAGGTGAGACAGCTAGAGCACCAGTGGCGGACGTCTCGCTCCAAAGGCGAGCGGACACAGGCTAGAGCTGTATCTTCAGCCTATCACGTGGCGATGAAGGCAGCAAAAAAGGAATGCTATGCTGCCTCTATCGCGTCCACAGAGTGCTGTTCCAGGAGGCTGTTCCAAGTGCTCTGGAGCCTGGTCGGTCCAGTTGCTCCGGAACTGCTGGAGCATTCTAAGGCCTCCTGTGAGGCCTTGGCAAGGTGCTTTGCGGATAAAATTGATCGGATCAGGAGTGTTATTCCGTGCGCCATGGATACAGTTAGCGAGCGAGAGATGGCCTGTGGCAAACCAGTTTTGTGGGATCGGTTTCAGCTTCTTCCTCTGATGACATGGACAAGGTGCTTTCATCTGTAAAGTCGACCACCTGCTTACTTGATCCTTGCCCATCTTGGCTCATTATGAGCTGCAGAGAGAGGCTGGGTGAGGGGATCAAGGCGGTGGTGAACGCCTCCCTTGAGGAGGGAGTGATGCCATCAGCCCTCAAGGAGGCAGTGATAAAACCACTCCTAAAGAAGCCCTCCTTGGATCCCCAAGTTTTGAACAACTTTCGCCTAGTTTCGAATCCGTCATTTTGGAGCAAGATCATTGGTGGTGGCGATACAGTTGAAGGCACACTTGGAAGAAGCCAATTATCTAGATCCATTTCAATCGGGCTTCAGGCCTGGGCATGGGACAGAAACAGTCTTGGTCGCTTTGGTGGATGATATGAGGAGGGCTTTGGATAGGGGTGAATGCTCCTTCCTTGTTCTCCTTGACCTCTCAGAGGCTTTTGATACTGTTGACCAGCCTATTTCAAGGAGTGCCTCCAGCAACACCAGACAGGCTGCTTAACAAGATCAGCCTCGGATGGCCTTCTCTCTGTCCCATCAGCCAGGACAGCTAGGCTGGTGAGAACGAGGGAAAGGGCCTTCTCTGTGGTGGCCCCCACTCTGTGGAACTCCCTCCCTAGGGAACTCCGCCATGCCCCCTCTTTAATGAGCTTCAGCCATGCACGGAAAACTTGGTTATTCAGGCAGGCATTTGGGGTGGGGTGGGGTATTTTTAAATAATGTTTAATGTGTAATTTTACTGTTTTAAATTGTACTGTTGTACATCGCCCAGAGTGCTCGGGTGACCGGCCAGATGGGCAATTAAGAAATTTAATTAATAAATAAATAAACAAACAAACACAAAAATAAATAAATTCCATCTTGCTCTCCTTAACAGATTTTCCGCAGTACAAACCAAAGTCAGGAGAAGTGGTGGGGAAAACATGGGAGGGTTACAAGAGGGACACGATGACGTCTGGACCCTCCATAAAATTCAGTGAATGAGGCAGGCCAGCAGCACAATAAAAGCCTGATCCGGAAGCACCGTGTGTCTGGATACACGCACACCCTGTAAAATTCAGTGAACGAAGCAAGCCAATGGCATGATAAAAAGCTCATCTGGAAGCACCGTGTGTCTGGACACACACACACCCTGGTAAAATTCGCTGAACGAGGCAGCCCGATGGTGCGATAAAAGCCTTGTCCAGAAGCACCATGTGTCTCTGCCCAAGGTGCATCGGGCCTGGCTCCCCAAAAAGATCTTGTGAGTCTCTCACCCTTGTGGCAACAGAGAGACTGGAGGAAAAGAAAGAGCACCTTTGCTTCACTGTTGTGTTTTTAATGTATTGGTTTTTGTGTTATGTTTGAATTAAGATTTTGATTTTAATCTGGATTTCATTCCTAGCTGCCTTGAACACCATTGCGGGGGGCAGAAACGCAGGACAGAAATAAACTGACTGATTAATTAATTAATGACAGGCAATGCCCCTGAAGCTACACCAGGGAGCACAGAAAGCCCACCCACCTCTTATGGCCCCCAAACATGTTCCCCTTTCCATACAACACCTCTTGACAAAAAGGGGGGGGTGTTTTTGTTTGAAAAGGGATTGCTTATTGGGGTATTTTTGCCCAATAGATCCCTACTCCTGTAGCCTTAGCTTTGCAGGTGGGTGGATGCTTTTCCACCAAGTCCTGTCAAGAGGGCTTTAGATTGCAGAAGACCAGCAGGGATTTGTCATCCAGTTTTTGAAATGAGTAATGTAAAAATAGATTACCTTAAGGCAGATGACTAAGTGAGAGCTACACACAAACGCATGAGCCACAAGCGACCCAGCCCACCCCACCCCGAAAAGGCAGCTTGCCCCCAGGCAGATGGGGGCAGAAATAAATGCACAACAAGCGTGCTTCTGTGTCTCTAAAAACTGATCATTTGTACAAACCCTAAGGGTAGGAGGGGTTAGTCACAGGGAGGGTGCAGGGGCAGATCTCTGAGTCTGCAGCCCCAAAGCAGGGCTGTAGCTGTGGCTTGTGGCCTGACACTGAATGCAAACTGCTTCTCAAAAAGTTTTAACAACGTGACGCATTTATATAGCACTTTTTATTCATCAAATTTGTATCCAGAGACCAGAGTTTTACCCCCACAGTATCCTCACAACAAAGCCATGAGTCAGACTAAGCTGTGGGATAGTGACTTGCCCAAAGTCATCCAGGGAGCTTCCCAGATAAGTGGGGATTTGAACTTGGGACTCCCCAGTACAAGTCTAACGCTCTTTCCACTTTTCTCTTTCTGAAAAGCCTTTGGAACAGCCCCCCACCCCCTCCTGTAACAAGTAGCCCACCTCTCCTATTTATCTCTGCCTCCACGTCTGTTCCTCTCTGTTTGCCCCTCTCCCATGTGTCTGTTTCTAAATTGTAAGCTGCTTGGGGTGGGGACTTGTACCTGTACCCCACCCTTTTCAAATGAGGCCCTCCAATCAGATTCACTGCAGCAGCAGCTGGACCTATCTATATAAGGAGGCATGCTTGTGAGGGAGCCAGCTCTCTGAGTGCAAGGAGCCTCAGTGACGAAGCGTCTCAGCCCCAGTGAAAAGCATCAGCAAACAAACAAGTTAAGCAACTGTGTGAGGGAAAGGAATCACCATTCCCTGGGGGGCCAACTGACCTACATTCCCAGCCACTGAAAGCCAGTATTGATCAGGACAGCAGTTCATACACAGGCTCCCTTGCTTTTCAAACGAGGCCCTCCAATCAGATTTCCTGCAGCAACAATTGGGCCTATATAAGGAGGCACACTTGTGAGGGAGCCAGCTCTTCGAGTGCAAGGAGCCCCAGTAACAAGGTATCTCAGCCTCAGTGACAAAGCATCAGCAAACAAGCAAGTTAGGCAACTGTGCGAGTTGAGGAACAGGGCGAGGAAGCTAGGGCAGTCTACTCTTCTCTCCCTCACAGTAAGTAACTGTAAATAAATAACTATAAATAATTTCCCCAACTTCCCATAGTAAACAACCAAGTTTTCCAGGGAAAACACACCCAAATAAAAAACCAGTTATGAAGGGAGAAAGCCAGCAGGGGTGCGGAGGCTATCCAGTGTATTGCACTGAGTGCCACATGTACGATTATCTGCCTGCTGGACAGAAGTCATGGGTGTGTGCTCAGTGTAATGCACTCCTGGCTCTCAGGGAGCAAGTGCGTTCCCTTGAAGCCAAGGTTGCTGACCTGGAGCAGCTAAGAGAGGCAGAGAGGTGGATGAGACCTTCAGGGACCTATTAGCTGTGCTCCATTCCCAGGGTGACAGCTCCTCTGCTGTCATGGAGAATGAGGGTCTTGGGGAAGGAGGGCATCATTCTGAGGAAGAGGGAAATGATCCCTTAGAAAGGATCAATTCCTCGGAAGACGAACAAATATCTGCTCACACCGAGGATGTGCCTCCGGGGGGGAGGGGGGCTTGTGGTAGTGGGAGATTCAATCATTAGACACATAGTCAGCTGGGTTTGTGATGGGCGTGTAGACCGCATGGTGAATTGCCTGCCTGGTGTGAAGGCTGCAGATATCATGTGCCATCTAGATAGCCTAGCAGATAGTGCTGGGGTGGAGTCAGTGGTCATGGTCCATGTTGGTACCAACAATGTGGGGAAATGCAGTCATGAGGTCCTGGAAGCCAAATTCAGGTTTCTAGGTAGGAGGTTGAAATCCAGGACCACCAGGGTGGCTTTCTCTGAAATGCTACCTGTTCCACACACAGGGCCAGCTAGACAGGCAAAGCTGAAGAGTCTCAATGCATGGATGAGATGATGGTGCAGGGAGGAGGGGTTCAGATTTGTAAGGCACGGGGCAAATTTTTGGGACATGCCGGGCCTGTACAAGAGGGATGGGCTCCACTTAAATGAAAATGGAACAAGAGTGCCAGCGCTAAACATAAAAAGGGTGGCAGAGCAGCTTTTAAACTAAAGCCTGGGGGAAATCCAACAGGAGCTGGGAAGCGTCCGGTTCAGGTTAAATCATCCCAAGGGGATGAAGATGAAAATGTTTCTGACTGGCCAAATGAAGATGGGGAGGAAATAGGCCAGGAGTACATGGTCAAACATAAAAGCAAATCAAAGGGGCCAACATCCCATGGCAAAAGATGCACATGGCATAGCAGAGGCATCTGGGGAGGGATACCGTGTATCGGTGTTTTTATGCAAATGGTAGAAGCCTCCAAGCCAAAATGGGAGAATTGGAGATCAATTGCTTGATCTTAAAGGAAAACTTGGATATAGTGAGCATTACAGAAACCTGGTGGAGCAGAGAGAACCAGTGGGATACGGTCATCTCTGGATATAAACTCTATAGGAAGGACAGGGAAGGGCGTACAATGTAAACTGATGCATGAAAATCCCAACTTCAAGTATAGCCTGATGGGATCTGAGCTAGCAGTGACCAACCAGGAAAAAGATTTTGGGGCTGTAGTGGACAGCTCAATGAAGATGTCAACCCAGTGAGCAGCCACTGTAAAAAAGGCAAACTCCATCTTAGGCATAAATAGAAAAGGAATTGAGTATAAAACTGCCAATATCATACTGCCCCTATACAAATCTATGGTGCAGCCACACTTGGAATACTGTGTACAGTTCCAGTCACCACACCTAAAAAAAAAGATATTGTAGAGCTGGAAAAAGTGCAGAAAAGGGCAACTAAAATGATGAAGGGGCTGGAGCATCTCTCCTATGAGAGAAGGTTACAACAGCTGGGATTGTTTAGCTTGGGAAAAAGGAGGGTAAGGGGAGACATGATAGAGGTCTCCAGATTTATGCATGGTGTGGAGAATGTGGATAGGGAGACATTTTTCTCCCTCTCTCAAAACCCTAGAACCCAGGGTCATCCTATGAAGCTGATTTGTGGGAGAGTTAGGACATATAAAAAGGACTTTTGCACACAGCGCATAGTTAAACTATGGAATTCACTACTACAAGACGAAGTGATGGCCACCAATTTGGATGGCTTTAAAAGGGGGTTGGACAAATTCCTGGAGGAGAAGGCTATCAATGGCTACTAGTTCTGATGGCTATCAGAAGCAGTATGGCTATGTGCACCAGTTGCTGGGGAACATGGGCAAGCGAGTGCTGTTGCACTCATGTCCTGCTTGTGGGTTCCCAGTTGACAGCTGGTTGGCCACTGTGTGAACAGAATACTGGACTAGATGGACCCTTGGTCTGATCCAGCAGGCCTCATGTTCTTATGTTCACCCACCTCAGCCACCATCCATGGGTTGCACCCCACTACCACAGGTGCCAAGTTAAAAAAAAAGTAAAGAAAAGGTGTCTATAGTAGCTACAGTGTGCCAAGAAATTCAAAATTAGCTTGCAAACAAGGTAATGTCATCCCTTTTGGTGCTTTCTAGCCACTACAGATGTTGGATTTCTTTCCAAAATATAGATTTTTAATGAATCCAGGGGTCAGAGGTGGGTGATGGGAGCTGTATGTTGCCCCCACCTGGTCTTGGGGATTGCCTGAAAGTGGACCAAAGGCCTCTGTTGGTTCTAGATCCCAGTTTAAGAATGGAGCTAGAGTGACTTAGCTCCTCCACTGAAGAAAGAACTGGAGAAAAAACCCTTCAGCTGATTCCTCTAAAGGATGACTCTGCACTCCGCCCTTCTGGATGGCTCCTAGACTTCCCAACTCCACGTGTGCTTTCAGCCACATTGCCACTACTTCCAAATTTCTCTGAGGCTTTGTTAATCAGTGTTCATAATGTTCATCGGGATCCACACCTCACCGCCATTGCAGCAAAGCAGTATTAATTATTCACTCTTATTATCAAATAATGTGCCAGGAGGGGATACTGAGGCAACAGCACTGGAAGCGAGCCTCAGCCGTTTTTAAGCCAATTATTGTAGTGCGCACAGGTCCCCTGTTTCCAGTGAGGGGGAAAGTACTACTGAACTGAGAAGACTGGCTCTGTCCACATCATTCAAATTGCTCACTGGAGTAAGTGAAATGCTCAGAGAGTGGCAGCCAGGCAGGAGGAAAGGGGATGACAACGAGGCTTCCTCTGAAAACCTGAGAGCAGGTTCTGGCCCAGCACAGGTAGCAGGGCATGGGGGGCTTGGCTACACATGAGTAATGAGAGGCAGTGTGGTCTAGTGGGTAGATGTTTTGACCAAAGAGATCCTGAGTTCAAATCCAAAATGTCTGCCTGCTGAGCTTTTTCCTGATTCTACTTCCATGGTAAGAGCCTCCAAACCCAAACTAACTTATACAGCATTATGCAGCTGCCACATGCCTCTTCCCAGAAGAGAATGCATTTATAAAATCCTGGATTTTGCAAGAATTCTGCTATGGGAATTGCATAATTCTCAGGTAATCAATCCAAGATTGATCAGGAATTTGCACAGGTGATCAACCTGTCTTTGGGCTGTACTGTTTCAGACTGCAGGTTGGGGGGTCACATGATGGATCACACTTCCTCCATAAAAAAAAAAAAACATCCCTGCACATAGAAAACTAGCATGTCAGGGAGTAGCCTAGACAGGAACCTTCTCCCTATTGTGTCCGTATGTAGGAATCTTTCCTGTATGGAGGCACATTCAGTCATCTTAGCCCCCACCTGCAGTCTGCAGTGATACAGCCAACGCCCAGGTTGTCCGCCTCAGTGAGCAAAAGGCTAGTGGCACTTGGTCTGTTGTACTCTTTGCCCAGAAGCCATGGCTAGAGATGCGCAGATCAGCAAAACTCGAGATTGTGGAGGTTCTCCAAATCCCACCTCAAACATCTTTCTGGCTCGTTTCCATATCAGATGCGAACTTAGTTTTTTCCTTTTCACAAGAACATTTGCACGTATTTTCCCATATCGAATGGTACACATTTTCTCCTATTGATCAAGGCATGTTTGTGCGCATTTTTTCATGCACAATTTCTCTAATGTACGCATTAACACTTTTTTTGTTTGCAATGCAATTCATGGAAACATATGGATTTTGGCTGAGGATTTTGCTTGGGTCCTGGAGTTGTGAACTGGGTAAATTCTGACTGGGGATGTCCATCGCTGGGAAATCTGTTTCTTTTTTGGCTCGACAGAGCTCTGTTTGCATTTGCAGGCCAAGCCGCAGGTTTTTCCCCAAGCTCTGGGAACTTTTGTCGCGCGCGCGCGTGTGTGTGTATGTTGCTGTAATTTGTGCAAATAGAGATTTGTGCAAATTGTGGCTGAAATTTGCACAATTTTGTGCACTTTGGGCAAAATTCAGCAGTAATTAGCGCAAATTAAAAAACCCAGAAATTCCACAAACTGGTCCAACTCGCTGCAGACCAAGTTGGGCTCCACAGTGGAAAATGGACCGACGTCCAGGGGGGCTGAGCCAAGGAAAGCTCATGAAGGTCCACCCCCAAAATGGATTCCTCTGACATCCCCACTTCTGACCTGAAACAAATTTCTCATACATCTCTAGCCAGGCTTGAGCAGGCTATTCTTTACCTACCAGTTAATGTAAGGAAACTCACCTGAAGAAAAAGCTTTCCAGCTGATTTTGTGGTTTTAGCCCAGCAGTGTCAAGGGTCACAGCAGTCCTTAGGTAGGGAGACGGCCAAAAAATGCTTTCCCCGGGGTGCACAGCTGGGATGCTGCCCTGAATGATGGAGAATTGCTCCAGGATCAACCTGGGAAAAGGAGAAAATGCAGCCTGTTAAAAGGAGCTCTATGAAAAGAAAAATTACCAAGTACACTGGTATTTGTTATGAACCTGAGAGGGGGAATGAACTTTCCTTACAGGTGCCCCCACTTCTTTCTTTTTTTACAAGCTTTACCCCCACACCAAAAAAGAATTCCTGACAGGTTGCAACCACAGGCTGATCCTTGCCTGAACACCCTCGGCTGCCCAGCTGTGTATTAACAGATTCTAAGTTTCACTCCCAAGAACTCCTCTCTTCAGCCCAGCTCTAGAAGAAAAATACAATAAAAGGAAAGCGCTTTGAACTTTCTTGCCCAAGGCCCAGAAAACACAAAACTTGACAAAACCTTGTGAACAGCCTAACAACACAAGGGGCAGCTTAACTACAGTGCAGTTTTACATGTGGGGGAGGTTTTAATGAGAAACTCTGATTTAAAACAATGCAGACCAATGTCCAAATATATAAAGAAATGTACTAGGCAGGAGAAGAGAATATCAAGGGAAGGCAACAATCATACATACTGAATTCCAAATTAAATCAATGAAGTTAAACTAACTCAAGTAGTTACATGATACCTATTTGGGTAGAATCATGGGTTTCAGAGAATATGCAAAGTTCCTTTCAGAAAGGATGGTCTAAGAGAATGGTCTAAGAGAGGCAGCCCCTTTCGCCTCCAATTAGATGTTGCTAGGAAGACCAAGAACAGCACCAAAGTCTCACATATTTATGCAAATCTGAGTTCAGTAAAAGCTGGCCCATTAGTGGGGATGGACTGTTGTATTATCCACTGGCGCAATAAGCTCCATTTCTGATATTAGTGGTCTAGCCAGCCAGTTATTTAGAGGCCATGTCCACCTGCTTAATAACTCTAAACATGCATGTCAAAAGGGTTGGCCAGTTCCAACCAGACAAAGCACTGTGCAAAAGAGCTTAACTTCTTGCTGTATACTGGGGAAAAGATTGACCTACAGAGGAACTCCAGGCTGGCATTGATGAGCCAAATCAAAATATAAGGGTTTATTTATTTTTAAATTTTATTTATTTACTATATTTTTATCCCACTTTTCAGGCCATTACTGTCTCCCAAAGTGGCTAACTTCAATCAAAAAGAGAGACAGGCCCTGCCATCAGGCTTACAAACCATGATGGATAAGCATTCCTGAAAAACAGTGAGCACGCCATGCAAGACACCCAAGCAAACTCTGGATGTCTTGTAGGGTGTTCTCTCCATTCACATGGGGAGATGGTGAGGCTCAGCAGACTTGGCTAGCACTCTACGGAAACTGACTGGAACTTAGACCATGCCCAAGACTCCTCTGCAGTACACAATGGTCCTGTGAAAGATGCACTGGATTCTATGGCAGAAAGGGTCAGTGTCAGGGGGTTGGCATTATGGGGCAGGTGCCAAGCCCAACACTTCCACAGGGGATCCACTGCCGATTCCCGGAGTCTCCTGGTCCTGGTCCTTCTTCTCCTCACTATCTCTTCCTGTATTCCTGGCCCTCTCCAAGCATGCAAGCACTGACAAGAATGAGGAGATGGAGCAGCCTCTTCTGCTTGCCTTGCACTCTTCCTCTCGCAGTTATGTGGGTTAGGCCCAGGAGAAGGCAAGCAAATGGGCAGTGGTGATGGCTATTGATGAAGAAGTGGTTCCACTCAGGGAGGTGGGACCACCAAGGGCATCTTGCCCAAACGTCCCCCCAACATCTGGACTTGGCACTGATGGCAAACAAGTCTATGTAGAAAGCACGTTCTGAAGACCAGAACGTAAGTGTCAGGGTTGTATCTGAGCCCACAGAGTCCCAAAGCAGCTCTGATTCTGAGGAAGAGCGGCAATTTGTGGGGGAGGAATTTTCCCAGACTTCAGAGGCGCAGCTGGAGGGGGAGCCCCCCCCCCTTCTCCCATCCCTGGGAGTGACAGCGAACTAGGCATGGAAAGGGAAGGACAACCTGAACTTTTAGACACAAGACGCAGTCGCAGACACAAGCAAGAGATCGCAGGGGCTGAGCTTCGGTGCTCAGCCCGATTGGCTCAATGTCAACAGCTGAGCCCAGAAGCATCACAGGAGAGGGGGAGATCTTCCCCTCCCACCCCTTAAGTTCAGAGAATTGCCACCCTTTTCCCAAACGGAGATCAACTGATATACTTTCCCTTTGAACCCCTAGATGGCTGTTCCTTTGTAGTTCTCTGAGTCTCTATCAATTAGCATCCATATGCCTCATTAGGGTAAATGGAATTAAAGCCTTGGAAAGCAGCCCTTTTGTCTGAGTGATGATTTGGCTATTGGAGTATTCAGTAGGCAACATGGGAATCCTGACAGCAAGAACCTAAGCGCAGCCCTGCTGGATCAGACCAAGGGTCCATCTAGTCCAGCATTCTGTTCACACAGTGGCCAACCAACCAGGAAACAAGCAGGACACAAGTGCAACAGCACCCTCCCGCCCATGTTCCCCAGCAACTGTTGTACAGAGCCATACTGCCTCTGATACTGGAGGTAGCATATAGCCATCAGGACTAGTGGCTATTGATAGCCTTCTCCTCCAGGAATCTGTCTAACCCCCATTTAAAGCCATCCACATTGGTGGCCATCACTCTGACTTGTGGTAGCAAATCCCTCACAACTATGTGCTGTGTGAAGAAGTCCTTCCTTTAAGTTTCTTGAGAAGTTGCAGTACTACTGATCTTGTAACCCAAGCCATCTCACGCTCTTCCTTTTGTGTTCCCATCCCTTCCTTCTTGTCTTTTTTAGGTTTTAGACAGGAGGGGTTTGTTCTAATTAATATAACCACTGTACAGCACCTTGTCTTTGAGCTATATAACAACATAAGAAGACCTGTGCTGGATCAGTCCAAAGGCTTTCTTGTCCAGCATTCTGTTCCTACAGTGCCCAACCAGCTCCCTGCATGCAGTCCACAAGCAAGACATGAGCACAATAGCGCCCTCGTGTTCTCCAGCAACTGATATAGTGCCTCTGAACCTGGAGGTAATATATAGTCATCATCACTAGTGACCGTTGATAGCTTTATCCTCCATGAACTTGTCTAATCTCCTTTTAAGGCTGTCCAAGTTGATAGCCATCACTACACCTACAACACCTCTAGTAACAACAACAATGACTCTTCTGAGTGTCCTGAGGCAGCCCTTCAAGACTCAGTGCTTCATCTGTAAAAACAGGAATATTAAATTGAGCATACTTACTTGGAAGTAAACCCCACCTAAAGCAATGAGACTTACTTTCAAGCAAGCACAGCAAGGATCAAATGAATGAAATTATACAGATAAAATGGACATTATTGTCAGGTTCACTTTCACATGATTCTAACGTGCTGCACTGGCATCTCTGTGGCTGGAGCAAGAGGGGAAGATTAAGAGCAAACCTCTGGATTTATTTCTTTTTTAATCTCTGGTCTCAGCAGGGATCCTGAATGCCTCAGCTGATGGGTTTTTAAACAACACTTGCAGGAGAAATGGTACAGTGACCCCTTAGGCTGAAAACAATTCCAGTGACATGTTGGTCCAACGAGCCATCGGATATACGGGGCCTCAGCTGGAAAGAGAACCGTGGAGCTAAGCAAGAGGTTCGGACAACAACCCTCTGCAATTCTTCACAGGACCAGAAAGGAGGAAGGCAGCAAACAAAGTGGGCCCTAAGACAGATTTCCTCAGCTGGGGGCCCTCCAGATGTTTTGAACAACAACTCCCAGCATTCCTGACTATTGGCCATGCTGGCAGGGCTGATTGGAGATGAAGTTCAAAACATCTGGAGGGGCCCAGATTGGGGAAGGCTGCCCTAAGGCAAAGCAAAGTGAGATGGCCACAGCGTGAGATGCCACCAGATCTGTCCTTGCCCAGCTCCCTTTCGCTTTAATGGGACTGTGTGGGAGACCTTCTCGGGGCTCATGAGTGGAAGGAGCAGGATGCCAATTGGATGCTCTGCCTCAGAGCCAAGCAAGACATCTTTTTCTTTGCATAAAAACTGCTGTGGGAGTTTGGATCGGGGCTGTGGCACCTTCCCCAGTTTGGATTAGGGCTGTGGCACCTTCCCTGCCACACCATTAGCCTGATGTACTTTCCCCCCATCCCAAAACTGCTATCAGCAAGAGGGCCAGTGGGGCTGGAAGCCCCCCAGCATGCTAACCTCTAGTGCCAACCATGCCCCACCCCCACCCCATATTACCCAGCCACACGAAGACAGGGGCAGACCATAGCCTCATGATAGTGTACACGTTTTGCACGGAGACACTCCCAGGTTTAATCCCTGGCACTCCAGGAAGGACTAAGAAAGACACTTGCCTGAAACCCTGGAGAGCAGCTGCCAGTCAGTATAGCCAATACTTAGCTCGACAGACCAATGGTCTGACCAGCTCTAAGGCAGCTTCCTCTGTTCCTAGGCAGCAGGTGATGGCACAGACGTTTCACTGCCCGAGGCCCAGAAAGCCTCTGTCCATCACAGGAGACAGCAGTGTACTAGGGGGACAAATAGTCTGACCTGGAAGAAGGCCGTTTCCTCTGTTCCTAAGACTCTCCCTTACTCCCAGTTCCTTTATCATCCAGGGATTTTTTATTATCGTTTCAAGGAAACATCTGACTACAACACAGCATGGTGTGCAGCCAACGCCACATTCTGCAGGAACTGAAACTGCTCTCCCCCAAGGGGTTAATTGCTTTTGATCTCGAGAACGCCTGCTCCTCCCTTCTTGCCCCCACCCCCAACCTTCCCTTCCACTGCAACCCAAAATAGTAATAACTCTTCCACCAGGACTCCAGATAATTGCCCATTCCCTTGCTGGGATAATGGGCGACAACCGATGAGGAGCCATTTGCTCGATGAAAGAGATGGCGAGATTGGACCACTCCAATGTCAAGAGCTGGGCAGGAAGCCGCCAAGCCTGCCTTGTGACAGCTTTTAAGTGGTCACTCGGGAAGCTCAATCAAACAGGCTGTCTGGCAAAGGTGAGCTCTAAAACAACAGGACAAAAGAAACAGCCGAGACGGGGGGGGGGGGGGGGAGCTGGGGGATGGTACCAAGCAGCTACTGAAGGTGGATTAAGAGGGGTCAATAATCCCTGTTCCCTTCATCTTTTCCCTGTTCCCCTCATTTTTTCCAGCTCAGCCTCCACTGTCATCAGGAAAGCAAAAAAATTATCCTAGAGCCCCTTGCAGTCTTCTGCTATTGTTTCCTTCTTGGTTTGTGCCACTGCACGGTACAAAATGAAAGGGGACACGGAACAGATTCTTTGACTGCTAAAGGCTCCAGGGTCACTCACTGACCCGTGAAGACCCACCGTCACAACATGCGGCAAAATCAGTTTTGTTCTGCCTCCCAGGGACCAAACACATTCTTGGAGGGCAAGGCTCTCAATGGCTACTAGTCATGATGGCTATATTTTACCTCCAATATTGGCGGGAGTATGCCTCTTTGTACCAGTTGCTGGGGAACACAAGCAGAAGAGTGTTATTGCACTCATATCCTGCTTGTGGGCTTCCCATGAAGAATCTGGTTGGCCACTGTGGGAACAGAAGGCTGGACTAGATGGACCTTGTTCTCATCCAGCAGGGTTCTTCTTAAGTTCTTACGACAGTCAGAGTAGCTGGGATAGCTGGATCAACTATTTAAGGGACAGCCCAGAGGTCAGTGGCAGAAGGCTGGCTGGGGGATTCTGGGAGTTGTAGTTGCATCTGGAGGGCAACAGGTTGGGAAAAGCTGGTCTGGATTACCCCAAGATAAAAAGACCCAGCTGAATTCTGCAGATTATAGGAGCTGTCCCTGACCAAATGGGTCACGCTTCTGGGCTGCCATTATATACCTCAGCTTTGCCCAACCTGGCGCCTTCCAGACGTGTTGGACTACAGTCCCCAGGCACAGCCATGCACATATGCACATTCACTCAGGCTTGAGCCCCACTGTACTCAGTGGGACTTACTCCTCAGTAAACATATGGAGGATTGGGCTGCAAGACTCTGCCCCTTGCGCCTGTTCTCTCCCTGCTCTCCCCAGCAATTTGCCATCTGCTCCTGCAACTGCCACTGCCAGCTCTCTCCTGTTAATCTTCCACGCAGTCCTTTGTGGGGTGGGGGAGGGGGGAGGACAATGCTGGGACCATGGGACCAAAAACAGGACAAAGCCAAGTCACTGGGCACTGGAACTTCCCAACTTCTGGCCTCCCATGAGGCCCTTCCTGCCCAGCTGGAGGATGGCATTTCATTACCTGTGGGCCTCCGGAAACACGGCTTCATTTTCTCCAGCTGCCTCTGACAAACTGAGCGAGTTGGAGAGGAGCAGCTTCTCCCCCAGGCTTCGTTGCAGTTCTTCATCCTCCCGGATTTGTGCCCTAAAGGGCAGAAAGCCAGAGCCACAGTGTGAAAGCAGGGCCTGTTCCTGAATGTGGGTGACAGTGGATGAGTGGGGACCTTGGCACCCCCAAGGATCAGTAGATTCTCAGGAGTCAACTGCAGTGCAGTGGAGAGGAGTCAGTCTTATTTATTGATTACATTTATATCCCGCCTTTTCCTTCAAGGAGCCCAAGGCAGCATGCAAGATACTCCTCCTTTCCATTTTATCCTCACAACAACCCTGTAAGGTAGATTAGGCAGAAAGTCAGTGACTAGCCAAAAGCCACCCAGTGAGCTTCATGGCTGAGTGGGGACTTGAACCCGGGTCTCCCCAGTCCAACAGTCTAATCATTACACTACACTGGCATTTGAACTGCCCCCACCCCCGGACTGTGACATCCCTCAAGCAAAATGACTAGGGCGGAGATTGCCTCCCTCTGCAGGGTGTGGCTTGGCTTGCTAGCATGAGACGGCAGGATCTGTTTGCCCAAACGGTCCCACTACCTTCCTGCTGCACTCTGGTGGGGGCAGAATGCACAGATGGTATAGATTGCCGGGGGGGGGGGGTGAGAAACAACTTGGAGATATGTGGTAACATCCCCCAATGAAGCTGCAGTTTCTCTCATCTGTTCAGGGCTGGCCTGAGGATAAATAGCATGGCGGGGGCACGCAGCCCATGTGTTGCCACCTGCGCTCACTGACAACTCTCCTTTATCTGTGGCTCCCCAGAGTCAGCCTGAACAGAGCTGCCACACCCCCGCAGAGGTTTATCCTTCCCTGTTCTCCCCAGGTCTGCTGCTGTGGTTCTGAGAAGCAACACCCAGCCCGCCAGGCTCCTCCTGACTCTTATTCATTCGCCGCAAGGTGACTGAACAGATTGCCTGACACATGGGTCACTTTGGGTCACAGCTCCAAATCACCTAGTCTACCAGTGGAGCCCCAGCCTTATGCAGGTCTTACCTTTTCTCCTCTAGGAGCTTGTCTAGGCTGCTGAGGTAACAATCTGGCTCTGAAGAATGGAACTGGAGGCAAAGGGAAGGAAAAAATGCATCCTTTCAGCAGGCCGGTTGGTCTGGGGCAGGCCGGCACAACTTAAGCGGGGCTCGTGTACATAGCTGCCAACCTTGGGCAGTTGCCAAGGACCCAGCAGGTCCCCCGCCTGCTGCCAACCCTGCGCCCCGACACACTCACACCCAGTGATGGGGGTCGGCAAATAGCCAGTCAGGGCCACCATTTTAATTATCCTAAATGCCCTGGAATGACACTACACCAGGGCATTGTGGGTAGTTGAAATAGCAGGCAGCTCACAGCTGCCCACCACAGATTGCAGGGCCCATCAGAGAGTACTGTGCTATAAGAACATGAGAATATAAGAAGAGCCCTGCTGGATCAGACCAAGGGTCCATCTAATCCAGCATTCTGTTCACACAGTGGCCAACCAGCTATCAACCAGGAACCCAGAAGCAGGACATGAGCACAACAGCACCCTCCCACCCATGTTCCCCAGCAACTGGTGTACATAGGCTCACTGCCTTCTCCTCCAGGAATTTGTCCAACCCCCTTTTAAAGCCATCCAAATTGGTGGCCATCACTACATCCTGTGGTAGCAAATCCCATAACTACGCACTGTGTGGAGAAGGACTTCCTCTTATCTGTCCTGAATCTCCCACCAATCAGCTTCATGGGATGACCCCTTGGGTTCTAGTATTGTGAGAAAGGGAGAAAAATGTCCCCCTATCCACATTCCCCACACCATGCATATTTTTGTAGACTTCTATCATGTCTCCCCTTACCCTCCTTTTTCCCAAGCTAAACAATCCCAGCTGTTGTAACCTTCTCTCATAGGAGAGATGCTCCAGCCCCTTCATCATTTTAGTTGCCCTTTTCTGCACTTTTTCCAGCTCTACAATATCTTTTTTTTAGGTGTGGTGACCAGAACTGTACACAGTATTCTAAGTGTGGTCGCACTACAGATTTGTATAGGGGCAGTATGATATTGGCAGTTTTATTCTCAATTCCTCTTATATTCCTCTTATATTTATGCCTAACATGGAGTTTGCATTTTTTACAGCAGCCACACACTGGGTTGATATCTTCATTGAGCTGTCCACCACAGCTCAATGCCAGGGAGGCCCTCTTATCTATGGCTGGACCTGCCATCACCAAGCCAAACATAACCCAATAGCTATGCCCTGCAACTCACCCAGAGGGTTCAGTACACTCCTGGTGGTTCTCTGTGTCTGCAGTATGGCTCCCACACAGTTCCTGTACATGGCTATGGGGCTTGATCAGAAGAACCTCCTGGTACCCCATGGATCAGATGCCCCTTAACACCACCATGACAGGCTGCCTCTGACATTGTGCTAACATGACCCAAAGCAGCATTTGCCTGAGGCCAGATGAGCACAAGGAAGATGGGCTACAGGACAAAACCAGACACAGAAAGTGGGGCTAAACCAAGTCGAGACGATTGTGCTCCAAGCTAGTAGCCCACCCCATGGTGTTACCCACTGTGTTCAGCTCCATGGAGCTTGGTTTTGTGCCGCCCATCCGAAGGAGGTCTTCGAGCGGTATGAGGCCGCTGTCGTCCATGTCTTCCTCCATGTCCAAGTCCAGGGCCAGGCCCCTTGGGTCACCAGAAAGCTCATCGGAGGAGGCAGAGATGCTGCATCTGAAGATCCTAGATGCCGCCATCGGCAGCTGAATGGGGAGCAGTGAAAACGACCACTCTGGCCCCAGGTCTCCCTCCACATCTGACTCACAGGCCAGTCTCTCAAGGTCCCCTGAAAACTCGTCCGAGGATGTCGAGAGGCTGCTTCTAGTGAAGATGGTGGATGGCTCCACGAGTAGACAGATGGGGGATGGTAAAGGTGGGCTTTCTTCCAGGTCTATGGCCTTCTGGTTGTTCGCCTCAGTTTGATCCTCAAGCTCAGCTCCTTCCAGTTCCTCGTCTGCCCCTTGACAGAAACTGGGCCTGGAGTGCTCTGCACTTGCAGCCAAAGGAGCTTGAAAGCGGGGATGTGGCATGACGCTGGGCTCTTCCAGGAACTGCAAGTGGCCCCCAGCTGGGAAGGGGGCCCTGGCTGCAAACTCCATCGTTTGCGGCCCAGCAGGCCCATCGGTGATATCTGGCATCTCCACTGAGCTTCGGGACTCGGATGTGGAGCCCGGGGCAGGGCTCAAAGGGGGCGGGTCTTTGTCGTACAGGAATTCGATGCGAGGCGGGGTCCAGTCTGGAGGAAACATGGCATCCTCGTCTTCCAATGCAGGGCCAGCACTGCCAGCCATACTGGAGCCATCGCTGTTCCCAGCTGCCCCTCCTGGGGAAGAGGCAGGGGAAGGCATGCAAGGGAGGTGAGGAGCATCTGAAGCCAGGTGCCGTTTGGAGCAGCCTGGGTCAACTTGCTTCCATTTCTTCCTGCTGCTGCCGGGCTTCTCTTCCTTTTTCTGGCCAGGAGTTTCTGTGCAGAAGATATACCTCTTGGTCAAAGAGCGGGCTGATGACCTGCATTTGTGCAGCCTCATGTGCATCCGTCGTGAGAAGGCCCGAGGCTCTGGGGAAGAGAGCGAAGAGGGCATTACTGCCCCTGCAGCACACATGATGCCATGCCACAAGGATATGCAAAAGCTAACGTGGTACTGAGTGGAAATTCAGCTAAGAATCTCCACTTTCATTTTTATTCAGTTGGGCTTTTTTAAAGCAAGTTGCTAGCCCTAAAGATCCAATTAAAAGTGTATAAGCAATGTCAGAAACTGGAGGGGTGGATGGATAAGATTTTCCACGCTCAGAAGGAGAGCTTCCATGCCCTACTAAGCTCCTAGCCCCTCCACAATGCCAAGTAAACTATGCAAAATAGTAAAAGTGACAAAATTATGTAAAATAAGAAAGATCATGCATGACCAGTCCAGGTCATTGCCCCTGTCTCCTGACTTGAAAAACTCCACGAACCTTATTCAGGGTAGTTCTACAGCTCTCCTTGAACACCCCCTTAACTTACTTCAGTCTTACATCTGTACACACAGTCAAGGGTATGGAGAGAGGATAGCGAGCTGAAAGGGGCTGGGTGGGGGGGAAGAGACCCTAGATAACAAACCCCGTTTACTTTTGCTTAAAAACAAACAACAGCAAGAGGTGCCTAATTTACACATACTAAGCTTAATTCCGCAATACTCCAATGTATTCCGCAATCCACCAATCCATACCCGAGCGCATTCCGCAGTGCCCCGATTCCTACAGTCCTTCTGTCTTAAAAATGGGAAGAGGGGTGGAAATCATTCACAGCACGGAGGCCCCACATGACACATTAGGGTTAGTTGTATGAGGAAGTGGGGGGACACAGATAGGTGACACCATGAGGTATAGTGCAAAGGGCCCAGATTTTCCTGGGGTTGATCCCTGTGGGAAACAAGCTGACGTAGGAGCCCCCTGCCTCATCCACATCCAGCCACAACAGACAACTGTTGAAGGCCATAGGGAACCATTCCACTTCAATGTGACAAAAGAAGAGGAGAGGCTACATGGCACTTGGTGCCTTGAAAGCCAGGCACATTCATCACAGGCTGCCAGAGCTCATGGAAGCACACAACAGCCCTCTCTCCCAAAGCGCAACCACATCGGTGACCGTGCTGGGCTCAGGTCTGGAGTCCTAATCACAAGACTCTTCCTTTGCCCCCTTATGTGCATCACTGCTGTCAGGTTCCAGGGCTTCAGCTTGGAGCTTGCGACCTAGAGCAGGGGTGGGCAGAAGGTAGGTCTCCAGATGTTTGGGACTCTGACTCCGAGAAGCCCCTGCTAGCATGGTCAACGGTCCGGAATGCTGGGAGTTGATGTCCAAACCATCTGGAGATCTACTTTCTGCTTACCCCAGCCTAGTCTGACAAGGCACCTGAGACTGTGTTTGCTAAGGCCTCAGAACACTCTTCAGGCAGAGGAAGGAACGGAGAAGTCCCTCATCCTTAGCTTCAAACCCCTCCATGGCCCTGGAAGGCCTGCTCTTATAGTCCGACACATCCCTGCCTGTGACTTTCGTTCCTCTAATTCCACCACCCTCAGCCATGCAAAGATCTCCTGCTCCCTCAAACAATTCCACCCTTTCTCCCGGGATGCCCCCTTGCACATGGAACTGCTTCCCATAACACCTGTGATGCCAGCTTCTCAGCCTTGCTTCAGATCCCTCCTAAAAACACATTTTCCCTGAAGCATTTGGCACAACCCCCATTGTCCCCTAAGTCCTATAGTAACAAAACCTAAGTATGCACAGCTGCAGTCATTGCATATTATTCCCTTATTTGTGCCTCCGTCTTCTTCCCCTTCTTTTGTTATCTCCTTTGTTGATGTAGAGGTTGCAAGCTCCTCAGGGCAGGGGCCTGTATAACAGCAGCAGTAGCTCAAGCAGTGCCTTGTGCTGAAACATTTCCAGCTTCAGACAGTAATCTCAGGGACCGTCCAGGTCTAGATTCAGGTACAGGTGCCCACAACCCTGGCCAGAAATGATAATGTTAAGATTTCTTTACACCAAGAAAACTTCCAGGTTTAGAGACAGTGTGCCTCTGAATACCAGTTGATGGGCAATAACAACAGGAGAGGGCTACTTAGTGATTGATTTGATTTGCACCCTGCCTTTCTACCCAAAAATGGCTATGAAGTTGACTTACAAGCACAATTAAAATTGATTAAAACAATAAAAGAGTACATTCAAATACAATACAAACATAACAATTACAGAATTAAAGAGAAAATAAAAAACACCCACCCAACAGACCCAAAGGCCTTCTTGAATAAAGCAGTCTTTGCCTACCAGCTGAACGTCAGCAGAGAGGGAGCGAACCTACCCTCTCTTTGGGTGGGGGGGGGAGTTCCACAGAATGGGAGCGGCTACCGAAAAGGTCCTCTCTTGGGTTGCCATCGAACGTGCCTGTGAAGGTGGTGGTCCCGAAAGAAGGGCCTCTCCAGATGATCTTAAGAACCAGGAAGGCTCATATGGGAGAAGGTGGTCTTTTAGGTCGCCTGACCTCCAAGCCATGAAGGGCTTTATAGGTCATAGCCTGTACTTTGAATTCTGCCCAGAAACAGACTGGTAGCCAGTGAACCTGCCGTTACCAGGGAGTCACATGCTCCCTGTAACCAGCCCCAGTCAACAGCCTGGCTGCAGCATTCAGAACTAGCTGAAGTTTCTGAACAGCTTTCAAAGGCAGCCCCACATAGAGGGTGTTAAAAAGGTAAAGGTGTCCCCAACCAGTCGTGTCTGACTTTAGGGTGTGGTGCTCATCTCCATTTCTAAGCCGAAGAGCCAGCACTGTCCGAAGGCGCTTCCATGGTCATGTGGCCGGCATGACTGAACACCGAGGTGCACAGAACGCTGTTACCTTTTCCACCGAAGCGGTACCTATTTATCTACTTGCAATTTCTTGCTTTTGAACTGCTAGGTTGGCAGAAGCTGGGACTGAAGATGGGAGCTCACTCCATCACGCAGCACTCGGGTCTCGAACTGCTGTCCTGCCGACCTTCCAGTCTGCAGTTCAGTGTCTTAACCACTAAGCCACCGCGGCCCACTATAGAGGGTGTTACAGTAGTCCAAACGGGATGTAACTTAAGCATACGTGACCATGGCCAGATCAGACATCTCTAGGAATGGGCGCAGTTGGCGCACTTGCCTCAGCTGTGCAAACGTACTCCTGGCCCCTGCTGAAACCTCAGCATCCAGGCTGAAGGCCGAGCCCAGGGGTACACCCAAACTGTGAGCCTGAGTCTTCAGGGGGAGCATAACGCCGTCCAGCACAGGTGGAATCCCTATTCCCTGATCTGCCTTTTGACTAATGTGGAGCACCTCTGTCTTGTCTGGATTAAGCTTCAGTCCGTTTGCCCTCATCCAGTCCATTACTGACATCAGGCACCGATTTAGAACCAGAACAGCTTCCTTGGATTTGGATAGAAAGCAGAGATAGAGTTGGGTGTTATCAGTGTGCTGGTGGCACCAAACCACAAAATTTTGCAAATCTCTCCCAGCAGTTTCATGTATATGTTAAATAGCATGGGGGGCAAGATGGAACCCTGAGGGACACCACAGGCCAACAGCCACGATGTCGAACAGGAATCCCTCAACACCCTTTTCTGAGATGGCTCCTCCAAGAAGGACCGGAGCCACCGTATAACAGTGCCTTCCGGTCCCAGCTCAGACAGACACCTCAGAGAGATACCATGGACACTCCCCCTGTCCAGTTCCTGGCATAGCTCATCCACCAAGGTGACCAAAGCAGTATCTGCCCTTTAACCAGGCCTGAAGCCAGATTGAAATGGATCTAGATAATCAGCCTGATCCAGAAATCCCTGGAGCTGAGAAGCCACCACGCAGTCCAGCACCTTGCCCAAGAATGGAATATTGGGGACTGGCCAGAAATTACCGAACACATTAATATTCAGGGAGGATTTTAAAAAAACAAAACACCAAAGTTCTTAGCACTGCCTCCTTCAGGCAAGAGGAATCACACCTTGCCGTAAAGAGGCGCTCACCACTGCCCCCACCCCCTGGCTGCCTTGATAAGCCTGGAAGGATAAGAATCCAGCACACAAGCAGTAGGCTTCACTTCTCCAAGGATCCTGTCCACATCCTCAGGCTGTACAATTAGAAAAGTATCCATCGTAACTGGGCAAGCAGGAGCCAAAGTTACCTCCACCAGACCTGTATCAACTATGCTATCCAAGTCAGCACATATATGATTGATTTTATCTGCAAAGTGTCATGCAAGCTGATCACAGCCAGCTATCAAGTGGTTATCGAGTGGCTATTGCCCTCACGTCCTGATGGTGAACTTCTACTGGAGGAAACAGGATGCTGGGCGAACCAGGCCCTTGGCCCGACCCAGCAAGGACATTCAGACACTGTTATGACTCTCTCTTTGTTGGCTCAGAGATGAGACCGTGACATTTTCAAAGGTGGGAGAGGCAAGTTCAAAGGGACTTGATCTGGGATCTTCCATATCCTTTTGCTGCTGGCTAAAGAGATCCTTGTGTACATTTCTGAGCTCCTCCATGCATTCCCCATTAATAAGGTGTGTATGTGTGAGCAAAAGGAGAAGGGGACGGCAGAGGATGAGATGGCTAGATAGCATCACTGATGCAATGAATATGAACTTGAGCACGCTCCGGGAGAGAGCGCAGGACAGGAAGGCCTGGCGTGCTATGGTCCATGGGGTCACGAAGAGTCGGACACGAGTGAACGACTGAACAACAACAACAACAATGTGTGAGCTGGGATACCAGAAGATAGGGGCCAGTTTTAAGAAGCTTGAGAAACACTGGCGCAATTCGCAGATCACAGTAGCCCAGAGAGACAAGCCAGAGTTCCTGGTTCACACATCACAGAAAGCAACCTGCTGCTCCCACCTGCAGCAGGAGTGATCCGGGAGCATGTATCAATATCCTGCTGGGTTTACCATAACCCAGATTTGTTTTTAAATGCTGGGTTAATGTGATGTGCAAACCAGGGCTGTGTTTCCACTAGCGATTTACTCCAACCTGGCTGTGTGGTGAAGTCCCTGTGTTTCCATGACATCATGGCTATTCAGCACCAGCCCCACATTTTACTGCAGAAATGCCACTTCTTCTGAGACTGGTTATAGTCTGACTTTTCCAGCTTACTTCGGCTCCATTACTGCCCTGTTTCCACAACCACACTAGGTTCGGTATCATAGTCCTGCCCATGGGCATGTAGCCCAGCCTTTGTGGGTGTGTCGCTCGTGACTTCAGTGACCCAACCCTTTCTCTCCCCGTTTTCCGGAAGTTTCATCGCCGTTTTGGAGCAGGATGCTGAGGGACCAACTTTTAAAACATCATTGAAAATAAGCGCTAGAACACTAGTGCATATAAGCCTCCTATCGCAGGCAAGCAAGTACTCCCATTACAGCCTGAAAATCAGGTTTATCTGCTTCCCCAGAACTACACATCGGGAGGATCCATGGCTAATATTCCTTTGTGTTGTTCGGACCAGGGAAACGATGCCACAAGCATCATGGTCTAGTTTTCATATTACATGCTAAGTCGCTATCTCATTATCACACTATTGCACAGGTCAATATGCACACCCTCTGTCAGTATCTTCCTATGACTCTATCACGAAATAGGACTAACATGCATTTGTGCTATCATGCAATAGTGCATTTTCTGGAACAAGTCCCCTTGCCCTCAACAGGAGTCAGCAGGCATCCCTGGAGTAATGCGCTATCGTGAGATAGTGCAAATGTATGTTAGTGCTACTTCGCGATTGAGTGATAGGGTCCTAGCAACATACTGATGTGGAGGGTATGCATACTAATGGAAGACTTGTGCAATAGTGTGATAATGAGAGAGTGACTTAGTGTATGCTAATTAATGCGGTAGCCTGCTATTTGGAGGGAAAGGAAAAAAATGGGCGGAATTGGGTATACATCCAGGAAGTCTACTCAGAAGTAACTCCTGCTGTGGTCAATGAGGCTTGTTCCCAAGAATGCCATTAAGGGGAGTAGAGCTGGCTAGAGCCGATCTCTGATTGGCAGGGGCTGCCGAACTAGTCTGATGACATTCACTTCCAAGCCCCCACCCCACCTGGAAGTATGTTTCTGTCAGTGAAGGGGGAGAGGGAGGGGGGACTCAGCAAGAGAAGGAGCCGGGAACATGGATGAGGTAATCAGACCCAACCCAGACTCCACCCAGACATCAAGAAAATAATTTGATTACAGTTCAGTAGAAACAGCACAGAGCCCCAGGCTACAGCAATGATAAGCCGGGATTTTCAGCACTGTGGAAACTGGAAAAGGAACAGATGCGATTGGGGAAATATCACAACAAAGGTAAAGCCGATAGCATGGAAACACACCCCAAGTCACTATATAAAACAGCTCCTGTGATTTTCTTCCACTACATCTGAGTTTCTAAGGACAGGAGTATCTTTAGAGAGGGAACCTTTTAACCTGCAAAAAAATATAACTTCCATCAAACCTTTTAATTTAGTAAAAAGCCGCTGGGATTTAGGGATGGCGGAGAATTTCTCCCCGAATCTTCGGGAGGCCGAGCGCCGAGGCATTCGGCCCCCCGAAAGTGTTGGGGAAATTCTCTGCCAGCCCCCCCCCCCCCCCCCCGGGGATGGGACTTACCTTCAGCGAATGTCCCTCTCGGCGGTGGGTCCCGGCGGCGGTTCGGCGGCGGTTCATGGGGGGTGGGGGCGGCGGCCGGTCTCCTGACCGGCTGCCGCCGCCGCCATTACAAAATAAAAAAGTAAGTAAAAAAACAACAACACACACCCGTGATAGGCTACGTAAATCGTCACGTAGCCTATCACAGGGATTTTTTGTTGTTGTTGTTTTACTTTTTCTTTCGCGGCCGGGGAGATGGGGCGCTTCTCCCCAGCCTGAATTTCAGCCGGGCGAGGTGGGACGCCTCCCCCCCTTCGCCTGAACTTCGGGGGGAGAAGCGAAGCGCCTCCCCCCCACCGCGAATCACCCCTGCGAAAAGGTAAGTGACTTTCGTACATCCCTACTGGGATTCAGTAACATCTTAAAGGGAACAGTACCCCCTGCTGGATCCTCAACCACTCCAGGAACATGGGGGGGGGGGCTTTTCCTTTTGTTTAGCAAATCAGACTGCTGCCCAGAACAAAACCACTGCAACTACGAATTTCCCATACTTTAAATAGCACTGTGCTCTCAGCCGCTGTCATTTCTAGAGGCCATTATTTCTAATTTCTATAGCAGCTTGAGCATGCAAGGTGTTTTACATCCCTTATCACCGTTATCCTCTTATTAGCCCTGTGTCATAGATCGTTCTGTTCTACAGATGAAGAACTGTGGTCCCGTCTAAAACAGCTCAACACACATTAGAATTGTTTTTACTATGGAGAAGGCGAAGCCATAGGAGCCTTTTCTTTCTCCTGCAGTATCAAAGTCGTGGGGGGATGTTTTAGATTATTACCTCCTCTATGGGATGAGAGGCTTTTGCTGCCTTTAGTGACACCAGCTCTTGATTGCCTGCGATTGTCGTGCTGTTGAGACAAATTTTACATCAGTTAAAGGTTTGAGTCCTTATCAAAAGAACAGTTAAGTAAGCCTCTTTGTTGTAACTGCATCAGAACCATGCTCTGCATCATATACTAATGACAGTGTACTTCAGCTGTCTGTGTGTGTATGACGAGCACCACAAGACCAAAGCTATGACTGCAGAGATCCCATCAGACATTCCACCCCACTCCATGCTGTTACCCCCTGGTTTATACTTCTTAGCAGAAGCTGCTTGCATATTTATTTATTACATATATATCGTGCCTTTTTTCCTCTTTAAGGAGCCCAAGGCAGCATACATAATCCTCCTCCTCTCCATTTTAGCCTCAGAACAACCCTGTGAGGTAGGTTGGGCTGAGAGTCTGTGACTGGTCCAAAGTCGCCCAGCGAGCTTCCATGGCCGAGTGGGGACTAGAACCTGGATCTCCCGGCTCCCAGTCTAACACTCTAGCCACTACACCACACAAGAGGCCAAGAAACTTGAGCCACTATTTTAACACCAACGTGCTTGGGATTCTGTGGGAACTAGATACAATGACATTTTGGGCACAGTTCATTTAACAGCCAGAGGACCGAGGGTTGCTGGGAGCTCTTCTTCTCAGGCTGCAGGGAGCTGGCTTTCTCCTCCCCACACCCCCACCCAGAAAGAGCTCTGCTGTGGCCACTCACCTGCTTATGTGACCTTTCCTGACAGCAATCTGTGAGCATCGAGGGTAAGCTGGGGAGAGGCAGCATGGAGAAGGGCCGGCCAACTTTCATCCTCTTGGTCTTCCGCAGCTGCTGGTACTCCTGCAGGCTGGACTGGAACGTAAAGCTGAACAGACCTGCTTTGGGCCTCCTTAAAGATGACAAGGGGATCTGGTACCAGCGGATGTCCCTCCAGGTGCTAAACAGCTCCATGCTGTAGGATGTCTTCTTTGGCTGAGGAGGAACTGAAGTGACCTTGCTGGTTTCCTTGGAGGTTGGATACTGGCATAGCTTCTCTAACGCAGCCTTGGATGTCCCAGGTTCGTCGCTGGACGGAGAGGAGCCCTGAGAGCTTGGCTTTCCTGTCTTCTTCATGGGCATCTCAGAAGTCTCCTCCACCTTGATCTGGAGAGTAGCAGAGACTCAAGCTCTTTGCTGCTTGTTGGCTGGAAATGCCAGGAAATTACTGCCCTCTCTTTTTTGCGTGCGCTCTCTTTCCACGGGACAGTAGTTCAGTACCAGGCAAAAGCAACCTTATCTCCAGTAGGAGCATGTAAGATGCCCACTGGAATGCTTCTAGCCACCTGGAAAGAAGAAAGCAGAGATACCAACAGCTTTTATCTAATTACAAAGAATAAATCCTCCCTTGTTAGGCTGCATATTTATTGCATTCGCCATCTATTCAGTGCCTCCAGCTATCAAGTTACACTGTGTATTTATCTTCAGGGGTAGAGAAGTCTCTCGAGGGTATCATCCTACATGAGCCCTACTGGTGTGTTAGTGATTAGACTTCGGAAAGCTCAGTACAAATCACTGCTCAGCCACAGAGCTGACAGGGTAGTCTTGGGCCAGTTACTCTCTGCCCTCATTCACATGTAATGCTAAACAATGGTTTAGTGTTACATGCATGAGCCTCTTCCCAACCTTCTCCAGTACTCCAGCAGGGAGATCAGAAGTTCTCACTTCTAACAGCACTTAACCATTCTGCCCAAAGCCAGACCAACTCTGGTTAGGATTAACTATGCTTTAGGCAAACAAACCAACTTTAGACCGTGATTAATGATCCTGGCTTGTTTCTCAAACCACAGTCAACACTAACCACAGTTCTTGGTTCAGTTGCAAATGGAAGCAAAAGCTTCCTATCACCTCTGCTTGGCTATGAAGAAGAAGACAGGAGTGGGGAGAACGGAAAGCCCAGACTCACCCAGGCTCATTCCCATAGAGCAGGTAAACTGTTCCTAAGATAGCTGCAAGATCAAAAACTGGGATAAACTCCACAAATTCCATCCTAAGCTCCTTGGAGGAAGGATGGGATACAAATGTACTTATGATTATGTGAATCATTTGGACAGCAAATAAGCACAACATATATTCCGTGTCAAGTTTTATCATTATTCCTGCACCACCAATAAAAGATATAACTTTTGTGAATCACTTTCACACCATGCTTTGATGAATGAGCTTATCTGAAATGCATGCAGCTCACTCCTGTGTTCCCAGACTGGGCTCTTTGGGTTTAGTATTATCAAAACACAAACATCCAAGCAGAGCTGCAACAGGCAACAAAGCTCAGCATCCTGCACCACCTCATTATGCCTTTCCCACAATGGATGACAAATAATTAGAACACAGGAGGAAGCACTTCTGGCTGGCAATCTGAGGGACCTGTTACAGCAGTATAGGAGATAACTTTTACCACTTGGAATTTCAAATCTTGAAAGCTGATTCTAACTGTGAGGCTTATCTGCATACATAAAGCAACAACAGTAGTTTGTTTCTGGCAAAAAGCTCCAAGGTCTCACAAAGCTGCACCAATGAAATATCATCTTAAAGCCATAATCTTAAATGTAATATTTCCCTGCTTAATTTAACAGAAATTGCTCATAGATTTGACTTTAGATTTTAACATTTTGCTATTCCCAGTAAACAGTCCTCCAGTACTGCTGCTTGGGATTCACAGAGTGGGAGAGAAATTCAGGGACAGGGCACCAACGTTTTTGTCTTTGCCACCCCCCTGAAGCTTTTCCCTTCTGCCCTATATAGCACAGGGCCATTTTCCAGCACAAAATCCAGGTGCTTGATCACTATATAGCGAGGATGGGATCTGCACATGCTCAGGGGGCAGGTCTTGTAGAGAGTAGAAAAGGAGAGAAGTCTCTTTTTCCCTCCCTCCTGAAACCACCCCATATAATGTGGGAAGGGGAGGCTTTCAACCTCCCAAAGCACATCCACAAATCCACTTGTCCCCCCATCCCCTCTGCCAAAAATAACTTTTCTCTAACTGCCAGTGGTCTGAGACTGCAGAAGTGAGGGGAAGGATGGGCTGGCATCTGTCACAAGCTTTGTTGTTGTTGTTGTTCAGTCGTGTCCGACTCATCGTGACCCCATGGACCATAGCACGCCAGGCCTTCCTGTCCTGCGCTCTCTCCCGGAGCGTGCTCAAGTCTATATTCATTGCATCAGTGATGCTATCTAGCCATCTCATCCTCTGTCGTCCCCTTCTCCTTTTGCCTTCAGTCTTTCCCAGCATCAGGGTCTTTTCCAGTGACTTTTCTCTTCGCATTAGGCGGCCAAAATATTGGAGCTTCAGCTTCAGTATCTGTCCTTCCAATGAGCACTCAGGGTTGATTTCCTTTAGGATGGACTGATTTGACCTCCTTGCAGTCCAGGGGACTCGTAAGAGTCTTCTCCAGCACCACAGTTCGAATGCATCAATTCTTCGGCACTCAGCCTTCCTTATAGTCCAGCTCTCACAGCCATACGTTACTACTGGGAAAACCATAGCTTTGATTAGACGGACCTTTGTTGGCTAGGTAATGTCTCTGCTTCTCACTATGCTGTCTAGGTTTGCCATAGCTTTCCTCCCAAGGAGCAAGTGTCTTTTAATTTCATGGCTACAGTCATGCAGTGATCTTGGAGCCCAAGAAAGTAAAATCTGTCACTGCTTCCATTTCTTCCCCTTCCATATGCCAGGAAGTGATGGGGCCAGATGCCATGATCTTGGTTTTTTTAATGTTGAGTTTCAAACCAGCTTTTGCACTCTCCTCTTTCACCCTCAACAAGAGGCTCTTGAGATCCTCTTCGCTTTCTGCAATTAGGGTGGTATCATCTGCGTATCTGAGGTTGTTGATAATTCTCCTGGCAATCTTAATTCCGACCTGTGATTCATCCAACCCGGCGTTTCTCATGATGTATTCTGCAAATAAGTTAAATAAGCAAGACGACAATATGCAGCCTTGTCGTACTCCTTTCCCAATTTTGAACCAATCAGTTGTTCCATGTCCGGTTCTTACTGTTGCTTCTTGACCCTCGTACAGGTTTCTCAGGAGACAGGTAAGGTGGTCTGGTACTCCCATCTCTTTAAGAATTTGCCACAGTTTGTTGTGATCCACACAATCAAAGGCTTTAGCGTAGTCAATGAAGCAGAAATGGACGTTTTTCTGGAATTCTCTTGCTTTCTCCATGATCCAGTGAAAGTTGGCGATTTGATCTCTAGTTCCTCTGCCTCTTTGAAACCCAGCTTGTACTTCTGGTAGTTCTCGGTTCGCATACTGCTGAAGCCTAGCTTGTAGGATTTTGAGCATTACCTTGATGCCATGTGAAATGAGCACAATTGTGCGGTAATTTGAACACTCTTTGGCGTTGCCCTTCTTTGGAATTGGAATGTAAACTGACCTTTTCCAGTCTTGTGGCCACTGTTGAGTGTTCCAAATTTGTTGGCATATTGAGTGCAGCACTTTAACAGCATCATCTTTTAGGATTTTAAATAGCTCAGCTGAAAGACTGTCATCTCCACTAGCTTTGTTGATAGTAATGCTTCCTAAGGCCCACTTGACTTCACTCTCTAGGATGTCTGGCTCAAGTTCAGTGAGCGCACTATCACGGCTATCATGGACATTAAGATCTTTCCTGTATAGTTCTTCTGTGTATTCTTTCCACCTCTTCTTAATCTCATCTGCTTCTGTTAGGTCCCTGCCTTCTTTGTCCTATATCATGCCCATCTTTGCACAAAACGTTCCCTTGAGATCTCAGATTTTCTTGAAGAGATCTCTAGTCTTTCCCATTCTGTTGTTTTCCTCAATTTCTTTGCATTGTTCATTTAAGAAGGCCTTCCTGTCTCTCCTTGCTATTCTCTGGAACTCTGCATTCAGTTGGATATATCTTCCCCTTTCTCCCTTGCTTTTCACTTCCCTTCTTTCCTCAGCTACTTGTAAAGCCTCATCAGACAGCCACTTGGCTTTCTTGCATTTCTTTTTCTTTGGGATGGATTGAGTTGCTGCCTCCTGAACAATGTTACGGACCTCCGTCCATAGTTCCTCAGGCACTCTGTCTATCAGGTCTAATCCCTGAAATCTATTCCTCACCTCCACTGTATATTCATCAGGGATATGATTTAGGTCATACCTGAATGGTTTAGTGGTTTTCCCGACGTTCTTCAATTTCAGCCGAAATTTTGCAAGAAGCAGCTCATGATCTGAGCCACAGTCAGCTCCAGGTTTTGTTTTTACTGACTGTATAGAGCTGCTCCATCTTTGGCTGCAAAGGACATAATCAATCTGATTTCGATATTGACCATCTGGTGATGTCCATGTGTAGAGTCGCTTCTTGTGCTGTTGGAAAAGAGTGTTTGCTATGATCAGCGTGTTCTCTTAGCAGAACTCTATTAGCCTTTGTCCTGCTTCATTTTGTACACCAAGGCCATGCTTGCCTGTTATCCCGGTGATTTCTTGACTTCCTACTTTAGCATTCCAACCCCCGATGATGAAGAGGACATCTTTTTTTGGTGTTAGTTCTAGAAGGTGTTGTAGGTCTTCATAGAACCGATCAACCTCACCTTCTTCGGCACCAGTGGTTGGGGCATAGACTTGAATTACTGTGATGTTGAATGGTTTGTCTTGGATTCGTACTGAGATCATTCTATCATTTTTAAGATTGTACCCCAGTACTGCTTTTCCCACCCTTTTGTTGACTATGAGTGCTACTCCATTTCTTCTAAGGGATTCTTGCCCACAGTAGTAGATATGATGGTTACCTGAATTAAATTTGCCCATGCTTGTCCATTTTAGTTCGCTGATTCCCAAGATGTCGATGTTCAATCTTGCCATCTCATGTTTGACCACCTCCAGCTTACCTTGATTCATTGATCTTACCTTCCAGGTTCCTAAACAATATTGTTCTTTACAGCATCGGATTTTCTTTTCACCACCAGACACATCCACAGCTGAGTGTCCTTTTGGCTTTGGCCCAGCCACTTCACTCTTTCTGGCGCTACCTGGAAATTCCCTCTGCTCTTCCCCAGTAGTATATTGGACACCTTCCGACCTGAGGGGCTCATCTTCCGGCGTCATCTTTTTTAGCCTTATGATACGTTCCATGGGGTTTTCTTGGCAAGAATACTGGAGTGGGTTGCCATTTCCTTCTCCAGTGGACCACATTTTGTCAGAACTCTCTGCCATGACCTGTCCATCTTGGGTGGCCCTGCACGGCATAGCTTATGGCTTCATTGAGTTACGCAAGCCCCTTTGCCACAACAAGGCAGTGATCCATGAAGGGGTTCTTAAAGTTACAGATGTCTTATAATGATCAGCTGGGATAGAAACAGTTCAGGAAGAGGAGGAGTCTAAGGCATCTGGTCTCTCAGCAGAGCCAATATGCTTCCTATCTCTCCCTCTAAAGTGGCCTGACTGAATGACTGTTGATAGCCAGCAGGCTATGGTAGGACCATTTGAAGATCAGTGGTGCAGGGTTGGATCTTGGGCTGAAGTCCAGGACCCCACAGCCCAGCCCCCCCACCAATGACCACCCAGAAAGCAGCAGGTGATGGGGCAGTGGCAAACATGCTGGGGCCCATCAGGGCTGACACTGCCTGCTACAGCATCCTTTATTAAAAATAAAATTAAATGTACAGTTGGAGAGTGGGGGTGGACTGCCAGGTGTGTATTAATGTTGTTTTTTACTTTTAAAATGTATTATTCCTTTCTACAACAAAATGGTGCTTATTACCAAGTAAATTGCTGGCTGGGGCATGCGGGGAGTTTCTCTGTCTAAACATGCATAAGATTGTGCCCTTAAAGTGCAAAAATGTACATGCTCAGAATTTTCTTAAAAATCAGGGTTGGTAAGCAGAAGTTTTGTTTAGTTTTTGCTCTAATATATCAAGAATGTAGAAGTAGTTCTAAAGCATAGAATGGCAGAGGTGGGGGGGTGGGAGAAGAGAAATATTAGTCATGTGCTTGAGAGCTGAAGCAACTGTGTGCTTCAGAGCTGAAGTAACACAGAGCTTTAGAAGATGGCCATCTAAAGACCCCCACCCCGGTAATACTGTTAAATCCAGGGTCTAAAATTACCTAGTTTGAGATAGCATTGTTCTAACTGCTGAAGAACAGAGAGGCTGGTTTTTGCCCAATTTGATTGATTTACGAGATCATTTGAAGTACCAGAGCAATCCCAATATTGGAGTGGGCAACTTATGGCCCTCAAGTTGTTTTAGCCTACAGCTCCCATCATGCATCACCCTTGGCCATGTTGTCTAGGACTGATGGAAGTTGCAGGCCAAAACATCTGGAGGGCAACTTGTACCCCCACAAAAGGGAACAGAAAGGAAAAACACTGAAGAGTAGGAAAGAAGAAACTTATAAGGGAGGGATCTTGACCAGTGGGGAGGCTACACTCACTATCTCTAGCCAGAATAAACTCATCAGCTGCTCCTGCCACGGATTAACTCCCACCCGCGTCTGTCTGTTCTGTTTCAAAATTCAACCAAACTGCACCAACGTTCCATTCCCACTGGAGCCAATCGGCAGCCGAGCACTTACTCTTGCAACAAGGGAGCCAATCAGCAGCCACGTGTTCAAAGTCCTCTCGCTACCCTCGAAGTACCTTTGAAAGTCGCGTGTTAGAAGGGGGGGGGATCCCTCCCTGAGTCACCACGTGCAGCTTCCTATCCTTGCAGCGTCTTCATTAACCCAAAATAAAAAAAGGAACAGCTGCACCAACTGAATTCCCAACGCGCTTCGACACAGGTCCGTATCAAGGGAAAAACTCTTAGGGTGCAATCCTATGCATGTTTAGTCAGGAAATGTCCTACAACTCCCAGCATTCCCCAGCCAGCTGCTGGGGAATGCTGGGAGTTGTAGGCCTTTTTCCTGTCTACACATACGTAGGATTGTGCCCTTAGACACTTTCCTGGAGGATTCCTTCTCCCTTACTTCATCCAAAGACTTCTGGATGAAGTTGGGGAGAGGGAATCCTCCAGGAAAGTGTCTAAGGGCACAATCCTATGTATGTGTAGCCAGGAAAAAGGCCTACAACTCTCAACATTGGGAGCTGCAGGACTTTTTTCTGTCTAAACATGCATAGGATTGCACCATAAGTTTTTCCCTTGATAAAGACCTATGTAAGAAGGCGCTGGGAATTCAGTTGGTGCATCTGTTCCTTTTTTAAATTTTGGCTTCCAGCCTTACAGCTGTTTTTTTTTTTCCTGATCCCTATTGGTATCGTTTTCATTACCCCTCTTTTTCTTTGGGGATTGAAAGCATTGGTTGCTGGAATCTGTAGTTTCTGTAAAAGTTGGGGCCTATGCACTTTGGAGTGGAGTCACAGCGCAACACTATAAGTGTCTACTCAGAAGTAAGCCCCATTAAGTTCAATGGAACTTAAGCCCACCATGCGTTTTCAAGACTGCAGCCTCAATGAAGGAGAAGACCCGTGCTTGAAAACTGGCAGTTTTCGATGTTGTCCAAGTTCAAAGCTCACCTCCTTTGCACCTAAGGACCCTCACATCATACTAATATATGTATACTTATATCGCAAATTCTCTGTCCCCTGTGGGTTCCACTCCAGTGATCTCAGGCACTGTAAGCCTCACGGGGCAGGGCCTCCTGCGCTCTCATTCTTTGGAAAGCGCCCTATACATGGATGATAGTATATTCATTTTATATCTAAATATAAAGTCACATATGTACAGCAGTCCGTCAGAGGATCTGACACACACAAAATAACTGGGTTGTATATTTTTGTAGGCGCCACGAAACGCAGTCCTCTCCTAAGCACGTTTACTCGGAGGTAATCCTACTCTGTTTAATGGGGCTTACTTCCAGGTAACACCGACTCGCCGCAGCCCGAAAAAGAAAACGGGCCGCTTTCTGGCGCCTTTACTGAGGTAAAACCGGTTTCCTCGCCCCCGATCCATTTTCCCGCCTCTTTTTTTATGCATATAAAAATCTCTGCAGAGGGCGTTGCTGCTTTAACCGCGCCCATGGAGCGTCATAGCCAATGGCGGCTTTCGATTTCATACCGGAAGTCGTCAGGCAGCCATCTTTCTAAGCGGCGCGGGTCAGGTGACAGGAAGTCCCTTTGCGGAAGGCGGAGGAGATCCTGCGGCGCGGCCGCTCCCTCGTAGTTCGTCTTCTGCGGGGTAACCATGGCGTCAAGGTTACTCCGGGTATGCGGCGCCCTCCGAGGCCTCAGCGCGGGCCGAGGCTCCCTCGGTCTGGGGCCGTTGCGCCTGGCGGGGGCGTCTCGCTCCATGGCGGCTGGAGGTGAGGCAATGGGGCGGCGGAGGCTTCGAGGGCGTCGCCGGGGGCCGCAGCGGCAGTTCCGCGTGGGCCTCTTGCCCCTGCCACTCCTCTTCCCCTCATGCCCCCCACCGCCACCCCGAGACTCTGTTTCCCTGCTTTTCCCTAAGTTTCGGACTTCAACACCCATCAGCCCGAGCCAGCATGGCCAGTGGTGAGGTATGCTGGGTGTTGTGGTTAAAAATATCTGGAGAGCGCCAGGTTGGGAAAGGCTGCTGTAGACGTGCAGCCACTCTCAACCACGTGCCCTCTAGACGTGTTGGAGTACAGCTCCCATCAACTCCAGCCAGCGTGGCTGGGGATGATAGGAGTTGTATTCCAATATCTCTAGAGGGCGCCAGGTTGGGGGATGCTGCTAGAGCAAGAAGTGGGCAAAAACTAGACTGGTCCTCTTATTAAGTGGATCCCTGAATGGTTGTTGGTTGGCTGTTACGGTTCCTACAGAGGATGCTGGACCTTCTTGGCCTAATCCTGCAATACTCAATAACTGTTCCATTTTCTACAATACATGAGAGCCCTTCAGATATTTTAAGGGTGCTGCCATATCTGCCATTAATCTTCTGTGTTTCTTCTCAAGCGAGAAGGATCTTGGAATTGTTGTTGATCACAAGCTCAATATGAGCCAACAATGTGATGTGGCTGCAAAAAAGGCAAATGCTCTTTTGGGCTGCATTAATAGAAGCATAGCTTCCAAATGCCAGGAAGTACTAGTTCCCCTCTACTCTGCACTGGTTAGGCCTCATCTGGAGTACTGGGTCCAGTTCTGGGCACCACCCTTTAAGAAGGATGCAGACAAACTGGAGGGGTTTCAGAGGAGAGCAACAAAGATGATCAGGGGACTGGAAACAAAGCCCTATGAAGAGAGACTGAAATAATTGGGCATGTTTAGCCTTGAGAAGAGAAGACTGAGGGGAGATATGATAGCGCTCTTCAAGTCCTTGAAAGGTTGTCACAGAGAGAAAGGCCAGGATCTCTTCTCCATCATCCCAGAGTGCAGGACACGGAATAATGGTCTCAAGTTACAAGAAGCCAGATTCCGGCTGAACATCAGGAAAAACTTCCTGACTGTAAGAGCAATACGACAATGGAACCAATTACCCAGGAAGGTGGGGGGCTCTCCCACACTGGAGGCATTCAGGACGAGGCTGGACAGCCACCTGTCAGGGATGCTCTGATTTGGATTCCTGCATTGAGCAGGGGGTTGGACTCGATGGTCTTGTAGGCCCTTTCAAACCCTACTATTCTTTGATTCTCACCACCACCCACCTGCTGTTTTCTCCGACTAACACTGTGGTAGGTTAGGTTGAGAGCTATTGAGTGGCTTAAATTCGCCCTGTGACCTTTGTGAGTGAGTGGAAAGTTGAACCTGCATTCAAAGTTCTTAGTCCAACACTTGTAATTAATTGGTATACCACATAGGCTCTTGAGAGGATGCATTTGTCATTAGAAGGAATGAGCTACTGCAGGGGCTGACCAGACTAGTGTTTTTACATATTTTTTAAAAAATGCCTTGTGCTGTGGTAGGGAGAACCTAGTTATGCTTTTTGACAGGGCTGTTTGTTTTCTGTTTGTGTGTTCATTTCGCTTAGTACATTTCTATACAAGCCAATAACCAAAGCTCTTTGGGCATTTTACAAAATACCCTAAAATACAATAGTGTTGCATAGTATAAAAACAATTTACACACACACAATTTTAACAACAATAAGAAATCACAGGACCTGTTAAAAAAAAAAAAAAAAGTACATGTCAAATGCCTGAGAGTGCAGGAAAATCTTAACTTGGCACTGCAAAGATGACCGTGTTGGCGCCAGGCTGGAGAGATTATTCCCTAATCAGGTGGGAGGGTGGGCACCACAGAGAAGGCCCTCCCCTTTGGTAGGGGTGTAGGGTCCACGTAGAAAATAAGGTTGATAGTTTGGAAGCCACTTTTGTTTCCTTTTAGTCTGTACCTTAACTTTTCTAGGGTGAGACAGGACTGTCAGCATTGTACTTACGCTAGATGTTAAGACTAGTGATTGTTTCTAGTGATCTTTTATATGCAAGATACCTGACAATCTGTTTCCAGAGGCTAGCCATGTTAGTCTATTGCAGTAAAAACAACAAAGAGCCTTGTGCCCCCTTAAAGACTAATGCGTATATTCTGGCATAAACTTTTGTGGACTATAGCCTGCTTCATCAGTTATGTGGAATTGAGAGTTTCAGGTATATAAACAGTACATATGGGGTGTGGTGGGTTGAGAATTATAAACTCAGGTCAGAAGGAAGTAAAATGTACTCTGCATTTAATTTCCATCTGACCTCGCTGTTTATAATTCTAGGGGAAATGTCTGGCAGGGGGAGGAATCTTTCACCTCAACACTCAACAACTTAGTGTTGGCTTCCATCATAGGTATCCCCACTGATGATGAACAGGCGACAGGAATGGAGAAGAAAGTCTTGAAGGCTTTGGAGAAGGGGCTGGTGAGTAAAGCAAGGAAAATGTCCCCCATTAATGGCACTTTCTGTACTCCTGTATTGAATGCTAACAAGTAGCTTCTGTTAGCTAGCGTCTCCTCCGGGAGATTGGTACTTTAGCTGGCTTACTTTGCCTACCTTGGGCTCCAAAAATGAGTTTCCTGGGTAGCAGCAGTAGCCTGCCCCTCTAAAATTCTCCCCTCCAATAAGGAGCTAATTTGGCTGGAGTACACCAACAATGAGAGCCCCTGACTGGGAAATGAAGGCTGCATCTAGTTCTGGCCCAATTGACAGTTGTTGACTTGAACTACAGAAATGGGCGATTTGGTGGGCAATGGTAGCTCACTTGAGTTAATATCTTGGCCTGGAGGCTATTAGTGACAGAATTGTACCAATAAAACACTGTGGTTGGGTTGACATTGCTGACAGGTAGGGGGAAGATTTGGGGCATGCACCTGCAGCCTGATTTGCTGCCAAAAATCTGAGTGGGGAGAAGGACAAGTAGTGTATTGCTCACTCCAAGATGCCTGTGATTCCTCATCCAGTGGTCTCCAACACTCTTCTCTCTTGCTGGTTGTAGGATCCCTACAGCATGTTGCCACCTAAAAGGCATGCTGGGACAAAGGAGGACCCCAACATAGTCCCTTCAGTCATGGACAAGAGGATTGTGGGCTGTATCTGTAAGTGTCTCCTTATGTAAAGGAGCAGTTTTTGGCACAATGTTGTTGGCTGTCCACATCTCACAGGAAATTTCTTGCGTGCAGTGCAAGGGGGTAAAGTGCATCTTGTTGGGTTTGGATAAATCAGGGGTGGGTCACACGCACACACACACTCTCTCTCTCTCTCTGTCTCTCTCTCTCTCCCCTCCCCCCCCCCTTGGCAGCAAAGCACTAGGAAAGCTTAGAAAGGATAAATTCAACCTGAAAAGGTGAATTTGTCCTTTTTAAACTTCGATAGTGGTTTGCCACTAAATTTTGGCAGCAAGCCGCTGATGTTTTTGCTGCTGCACCACTAAATTTCAGTGGCAGCCACACAAAAAGATGTGGGGGCGGGGCATGTTGCCCACCCCTAATATAAAGGATTTACTTGGGGGGAAAAAGAATATGGCTGGAGATGCACAGTGTTGGCTACGGTGCAACTTCTGCAAAAAAAATCATGCATGAACTTTAGGTCTGCTTTGTGAAAAGGCCATAGGGTATTAGCTCACCTGCCTGCACATATCTGTTCATTACTTGTGATGCACGATCAGCCTGGGAGAACAAACTCTGTAGCAGTTTTTATCAATGGTTCCTGCCTAGGGCAGATTCTTATTCACCTCACATGAGTGGCTCTTAAGTCTGCTATATTTACTAAGATTTATATCCACTTCTTGACTGAATGATCCTGAAGGTGGCGTACAATATATTGTGGTAATACCTGCAGAACCCAGCAGTCCTTAGTCCTGTGGCTGATGGATGGGGTCAGTGTGCTTTCCTTCAGCTCTGCAGTCCCAGGACAACTGGCACTTGGAGCACTGTTCTTTCTAGCAGGGAGGAGGGAAGCAAGATCCTTGCAGCTGCTCCTTCTCTGGACAGTGAATAGGGCCAGGTTGGTTTCCCCCATACCATGATGTTCTTTCTGGGAAGCAGTGGCTGCAGCCTCCCAGTGGCCCGTGGTGTGTTTTTCTTCAGCTCTGCATTCCGGGGCAGGATAGGTTGTTCAGTAACCATATTTTTCCTTGTGCTTGTTAGTTCATCAGTTGATTTTAGTTACTACCTGGATCTTACCCCTTACAAAAATTTAAAAGAATTAAAGTAGGCACACCAAATAATCTGCTCTGTCCCTTCCCCCCACGCCCCTTTGCAGGTGAGGAGGACAACAGCAGTGTGATCTGGTTCTGGCTGCACAAGGGAGAACCCCAGCGCTGCCCTTCCTGTGGGGCCCATTACAAGTTGGTTGCCCACCAAGTGCCATGATTTGGCTCTGAAGTCTGATGAATTCTCTATTTATGGTTTCTGGGATCCAAGCCTGAGCTAAGCAGCTGTGTAAGTCATGATGTACCACATTCCTTGTAACCCAATAAAGTCTTTTGACTCCTTGTGTGAACGCATCATCTGTGTTCAGGCATGCTGCTACAACTAGCACTGAGCTGTGTACCAAGGAGCTGCGCACAGCAAAAATGAGCAGTTGGTGAATGCAAGGCAACACATGCTGTCCCATTTCCCCGTAATTTTCTCTGGTATCATAACTCAGAGGGAAGAAATGTCATGGAAAACATATCTCCCCCTCCCATGTGAACTAAATCTGGGATGGAATTCTTTTCCCCCACCCCCCGAGTTGAAGAAGGCAACTGCAGCTATTCTTGTGAAGGGTGTCCTGTCCTCGCAAGAGGATCCACTTGTGCTGCTCTTCTGCTTGGGGGTGAAGGGAGGAATATGTGGCCCTTTCTTGAAGTCACACTCCACCTACCATCCTAAATGTTTCTCAAAGTGATCTTAGTGGGACCTAGATATTTGATCTGAGTGTAATACTTTGAACCAGTAAGAACTACGAAAATAGTTCTTACCAAGTTCATTATTTTAGAGGATCTAAACAAAGCTATTAGAAGCTCAGTGTGAAGAAATGGTAGAAACTGGTTACAGTAGCTGGGAGGAGAAAACGAGTACTGCAGACTAGGTCAACTGATGCTGATGAACAACAACAGAACAGAAGATTAGCTGGAAGAGGCTGCTTGAGTCCCAGTGCAAAAGATTTGCTAAGGCTTAAGGATCTTGTATAACAGGAAAGTTCATTAGAACAGGGGGTTCTGAAAGATGTGGTAAAAGGTCTGGAGGGCACCAGGTTGGGGAAGGCTGCATTAAAGTAACTGAAGTTTGTAGGGAGACCGTTGCAGTGCAGCATCCAACAACACGTTACTTAAATGGAAGATGTCTAAAAGTTACTAATGATAGATGGCATGTATTTTATGCCACCTAGTTCAAAATAAATTGAGCCTGAACTTAGAAGCTCCTGGACAGAAAAAAAGTTGAGTCCACACTGAAATGACCATGATTTCAATATCTTTAAGCAATAAAGATCTCTGAAAACTACGCAAGCTACACCCTAAGAACACCATTGTTTTTCTAACTTTCTTTGTGGAACATTTTACCTAGTGCCTTGTCTACTGAGGATTTCCATGCCTCCATGCTGCAGAGAATTCAGTTACCGTGGGTTGCTGGCCAGGGTTGGCTGTTAATGCCCGCATGAACTGTGTCTATTAACACATCCTGTCTGTGCACTACAGGGAAAGATCAGAAAACAGGGTCCAGTATCCTGTTCCCACAATGGCCAGATTCTTCCTGGAAGCCCACAGTTCTTAGATACTGTTATTTCCCAGTAGGTGGTATTCAGTGAGATGCTCCCTCTAAAGATGGCAGTTGCACTTGGCTAATCTGTGCATAAGCTGCCTTTCAAGGAGGCCAGACTGCCCTGAAATGCAGGCTTGAAGGAATGGATGGAACAGCCCTGTGTATCCTCAGTAGGGGAACTCTTCCAGGACCACAGAAGCATTAGGAGAAAACTCTTTGGAAATACTCAATATTTTGCTATACAGCACATTTGGCAGAGACCTCTTCCATGCCCCTTTTTCACGAGTAGGGGCTTTGTGCATTACTCCCTTGGTGAACCTTCCCTGTCTGAAACCTCTCCATATAGCTTAGTGTCTCAGCATTTCAAGAGACTCCAGCTCACCCAAGGGCATGTGTATCCCACACAATTGTGTAAACCTGCAAACAAGTGTGAGCCCCTTTTAGGTACTTGCCCAAAGGCACCTTTGCAGGCCTCAAGGATCAGTGAATGCAAGAGCTCCTGGGTTGGATCCAAACTTAGCCATGCTTCAGGTAGACCCATTAAAATCAATGGGGCAAGTTAAATTAGTCATGACTTAGTCCCATTGACTACCATAACTAAGTTTGGATCCAACCCATTGTATTTCTACCTTGCGTCCGCTTCAGGAATCAAAGGAAAGTAAAGGTTCCTCCTGTACAAGCACCGAGTTGTTGCTGACTCCTAGAGGGATGCTGCTTTCGCTGGCATTTTCATGGCAGACTGTAGCGGGGTGGTTTGCCATTGCCTTCCCCAGTCATGACTAGTAATTTTACCGACCCGGAAGGATGGAAGGCTGAGTCAACCTGAGCCGGCTACTTGGGACCCAGCTTCCGTCGAACTCAGGCCGTGGGGAGAATTTCGGTTGCAATACTGTCGCCTACCACTCTGCACCATGCGAGGCTCTCTTCAGGAATCCAAAGCAACATACAAATTAGGGCAGGGTGCCTACAGGAAGGGAGAGGGGCCAATAAGAAGGAAACGGGTTAGGAGCACAGAATCTTTACATGTCAGAGCTGGCAGTGGCTGACCAGGGAAAGGAATCTTAACGTCATGGTGGATGGCTCAGTGGAAGCACCGATGTAACGCGTAGTAGCTGTGAAAAAGACAACTTCCATGTTAGGGACTGTCAGGAAAGGGATCAAAAATAAAACTGCCAGTACACAAATGCCACTACACGAATCTGGTGCAACAACACTTGGAATACTGCATACAGTTCTAGTCACTGCATCTCAAAAATTATACCGTAGAGCTGGGAAGGTGCAGAACGAGCAACCAAAATAAATAGGGGCCTGGAGCAATCCCCCTATGAGGAAAGGTTACAGTTGAGGGGGCTATTTAGTAAAAAAAAAAAAACATGAAGAACATAGCAGAGCTTTATAAAATTGTGCATGGTGTGCAGATCGCGGACACAGACATTTTTCTCATAGTACCAGAAACTACAGTCATCTGATGAAGCTGAACAGTGGAAGATTCTGGTCAGGCAAAAGGAAGAACTTCATACAGCGCACAGTTTAACTAGAATTCAATAAAACAAGATGTAGAGATGGCCACGAACTTGTATGGCTTTAAAGGGGGATTTGACAAATTCACGGACAACGGCAGCTATTTGCTGCCTCCAGGATCAGATGCGGTATTACTCTAAATCACATATGAGCTGCCCTTGGAGAGCACTGCCAAATACCTCCCCCCACCCCACCCCACCCCACCCCACCCCAGTGCACAGAGAGGACTTGCACACCCTCCTCCTTGTACAGCTGGTTGGCTGGCTGTTGGGAGCCTGATTGTGCCAGGGAAGACGGTGCATGAAGCAAGCCATCCCCACATGTCCTCTTTGCTGGCACAGCAGTGCTCCTGGGCTGTCAGGAAAATGATTTGAGTTGCGCAGCTCACCCCCTAGCTGACTCATGGGAGGAGTGCAACATACACACCCATCCATGCACACCAAGGTGGGTGTAGAAATGTGAAGTGTGTGTCTACCTACACAGTCCCCCATGCAGCCCGGGAGGCTGCCCATCCCTGCTAAATGAATACCAGTTGCTAGGAAACAGCACTGGGAGAGGGCTATCCCCAACCTCAGTCCTGCTTGTGGGCTTTCCACAGACATCTGGCTGGCCACTCTGGGAAACAAGATGGTGGATGATGTAGGTCTTCGGCCTGCTCCATTCGGGCTCTTCCATGCAATGAAGTCTGAGCACTGGAAATGGCACCATAGGCTTTTTATAGCAACAGTCCAGTAGCTATTGACCACCTATCCTCACCCTTCCATTGACCTCCATCCTTGCCCCCAAAGGTCACATTTTTAAAAACATGCGTTTTGATAGAGCTAAACTACGCAAAATATATATGCTAATTTGTGTAATGCATTCCAGGTGTAAAATCTGTTTCCTCAGCCCAAGGTTTGGCGCAAAGGGTGCGGGGTACACCGAGGCCCCTGCCTGCAGCCATCGTTGCAATGAGGCACGCAGGGAAAGCAGCACGCACCTCTTTTAAATGCCGACAGAGCAGTCTCAGGCACATGCAAAGCCACTGGCTGTTAATTTATAATTATTACTATAATGAATTTACAAAATAAAAATACAGGCAACTGTGTTAAATTATTGTACATTACAGCCCAGAGAGGTGGTCTGCTTTTGCGGGGGAGGGGGGCGCGCTCTTGGCTCCATTTGGTATAGACCACTGTAGGTGGAAAACATGGAGAAGCCAATATACATGCACGTTTTGAGGGAGCAGGACCGCTGGCCCTCGAGGGACACAGCCTCACGCGCTAGCAGGGGTCTCTCTTAAATTACTTCATTTCCAGAAAAATAAAAATAAAATTTAACCCTTTCCAGTCCGAGGCAGAGACCATCTCTGCAATCCATCTGGAGTCAGCAGATGGCCAATAGACAGCTCCCCATCCGCTCAGGTGCTGTATACTTCTGGCTGGCACTGGACCCCAGTGTACGGCAACCCCACCCTGCTTGATTTTTCAGCTGCTTAGCAAGGCCCGACAAGTTTTAATTTTTTTTTTTTTTAATAGAGCCGTATAGTATGAGCAAGGAAGCACCACCCAGGTCTGCCTAGAGGGAGAAGTTGGAAGAGACGAATGGCTGGCAGCTCCAACCCAGGGGGAAAGCTAAGCCCGATGCAAGGGGCAGCCACTCCAAACAGAGCAGCAACCGGGGAAAATCCCTTCCCAAGGCGTAACCACATGCCAACCCAGACACTGAAGGACAGCCCCATCTCTTGGTCACAGAAAGGGCGGGAGTTGGAGGATGGGCGCAAGTCTAGTTTCTAGACTGGAAGGCAGGCAGATCAAGGCAGCTGAACTCTCCTCCTTATCTCCCAGCAGTTGGGTCACCGGAACCCCACTGCCCCCACCCCAAGCTTATCCCAACTCTGGAAGACAGCCAGGCTAGGAGAAAGCAGCTGAAGCAATGACTGCCAGGAGGCAGCACTCAGCTCTTCTCACTCAAATGCCCTCAAATGTGGGCCATTTAGCTTGCAGTGTACAGTAGCCAGCTCTCAACATCCTCTCTCGCTGCTTGGAAGCCACCGGTCTCAAAAGAGGGCGCTGGGCAGCCTATGACGGCCGTCAGCCACGCTGGCTGAAATGATGGGAGTGGCAGTCCAGCACATCTGGAGGGCACCAGCTTGGAGAATAGTGGTCTCGGGCTCTCTCCTCAACAGTTCCTACAACTGACAGGCACTTCCCGCCTTACACACTGGCTGTGCCAGACCACAGTCACCAGCCTCAGATGCCACCACTGCTGAAGCCCCACCCCCGATGAAGTCTCGCAGGCTCCAACTAGTCTAATCTAACAGCATGCTGACCCTACTCCCCTGAGACTGGACAAGCTAGAGGAAAGAAAAGGAACAGCCCCTGCCCTGTTTCCCTAGCTACACTTCAGCACACCTCTTCCACCAAGAGATACTCACCCTGCCTCTCAGTGATCACGATGATCCTATTTTTCTTATCAAATTTGGGATGGGGGGGTAGGGGGTGGAGAAGCCTCCAGGGGAGGGGCAGGCTTTTGCTGGGCAAACAGTTCCTCAGCTCTTGCTGAGTGACCTTGGCACTAACCACCCTGAAGGGTCCCCCCAAAGGCGAGACCTCTCTGATAGGCTGGCGGAAGAATGCTTGGCGTGTCTTCCTGCTCCAGAGGCAAGGGGCTTGCAGATTTGACAAGAGGAGGACAAAGATGGCAGACCCAGGCCCATGTCCGCCCTAGCCTTGAGCTGGGCAAGGCAGCTGCCCCGGGCAGCCACATTAACAAACCGGTTAGTTCCTCTTTAGGGGACACATGAATATTCGCGATTTCTCCAACAAGCCGCAGAGCACGCAGGCCCCCATCCCGTAAGGCAGGACAGCAGCTCCCAGCCAAGGGAAGCAGCCTTCCCACCCGCTTGTAAGGTAGGCACAACGAGCATCAGGTCAAAGCAGCGGCATCACTATGGAACGGGTCGGAGTGGAATGGAGCTTCAAGTTCCCTTCCAGGCTGGGGCCACTGCCCTCCTCCACTACAGCCAAGGCCTCAAAACATAGCTGCACCTCCCTCCCAAGGCGGGTGGGGGGGTGCTAGCAACATGCATCAGACAGGGCACCAAGACAGGAAAGCGTGAGGCCCAGGAGGAAGGCAGGAAGAGGCCCCAAGCAGCAGGGAGGGAACCACCCTGGACGAGAAAGGGTTAAGAGAGAAAAGACATGACCCGGACGAGTCGCCCACGGACACCAGCTGCCGCTGCCACCCCCCACCCCACCCTAGAACGTCTTCCGATGGATGGCCCGGGAACCGTCCTCCTCGTACTCCTTCTTGGACACCCACATCTTCTTGAACGTGTCTAGGGAGGCCAGAATAGAGCCGCTGTGGAGAAAGGAAGAGCAGGGTCAGGGAGCCAGAAAGGCAAGGAGGCAGCCACGGGAGTCAGCAGCGCAAGGCACACAAGCAGAGAGGTGCTCTTCCCCCAGAAGCAAGCAAGGAGGGACAGGACCTCTCCCTCGCACAGCCCTGGCATAACAAAGCCAGCCAGTCTCCATTCAAGGTCCCCACTCATTACCAGCTGGAGCCGGTTCATATAGTCCACAGCCACCCACAAACTGGCACCTTCCCGATGTGCTGGACTACAGCACCCATTGTCCCCAGCCAAATGCCTGAAGATTTGGGGTTCTGTAGTTCAGCAGATGGGGAAGGTGCCAGGTTAGGGTGGGGTGGGGTGCTAATACAGTCTGAAGCCTACTGCAACACAGGAAACTTGCCAGCTGAAGAACAAGAGCTACCCCTCCAAGCCCCACCCCTCATTCCTAGTGGAGTGCTGGTCTCCTCACAATGAGAAAGGCCACCATTACACAGCCTGCTGGCTTCAGTAGTGACCCCATGGCAAGGCAGTCTGAGAGTTGTACTCCGCCGGGCTGGACAGAGGATGCTTTTAACCCTTCCTTGGTGGATGCCCTTACCCAATCCACGTGGAGTATAATCTCTCTTGAGGAGCAGAGATCTGGAAGCAGAAAAGCACAAATCAGAGCTGAGAATGGTATCCACACAAAGGCATTTAGCACTGGACAAAAGCCACTGCCCTTCCGAGCACAAGAGCCAAGCTCTTCCTTCGACTGGCAGGACGCCTCTTGCTACACCTCCTTGAAAGCTCCGAGATCCAAGCTTGCCTCTCAGGGAATGCATCATACAGCACGGAATCTGGTAACTTCTGGACGGAATCCAAAGACTTGCGTTTCATTTTTAAAAGATTCCAGCCCTCATTATTAAATAGAGTAAACATATGGAAAGTGGTGTGGAACCCAGATCACATCTGCAGAAGACTTTCAGCAGTCAGGGGATGGAATGATATATGAGATAATACTCAAATGGGATTGTGGAAAGCACATTAGAGCAAACTGTTCTGTCAATGTTGCGCTGCCTGCAAAATAAGGCAAGGAGCCATCTTTGCCAACAAGCGAGGTGAACGCACAAGCTAGTCCCAAGAACAATGATGACGAAGCATGCAGCGGGATGGTTCTGATGCCAGTTTGGACAATTTCCCCAAGTGATCCTGATGCAGCAATGTTGTTCCCAGCCTACACCAACATCCACGATGTGACTTTGACGTCAACTTTTTAAAAGGTGGCTCCACTGCCTGTCAAGACCAAGTCCAGGTGGAAATAGTCACACAAAGAGAAGGCATTCCCCTGTACGAGGGGCACCCATCTCAACTGTATCAGGGCTCTTCATATTATCATCTGAACAGAATGGATGCATAGATGTACAAAACGCATTTTAAGTTAGAACAGGGGCCTGGGATTCCTCCAGATCCTCACCTTAATTTTTACATCCTTCGGAGCAAGTTTCTTCACCTCACTGAGCAGCCGGTCCCCAAAACCTTGGGAGTTGAGAGACAAGGAAGTTAACAATGTTCAAAGCACCGTGTCTCCAGCCAGCATACTGCACGTGGGCAGAGGTGGCAAGTGCTCCCTGCCTTTCTTGCTGCATCAGTCCCAAGCAGCCTTTGCTCATTCCTCCAGTGCTACCTGCCCTTCTCAGAAGCATTTCACACCAGGAGTTCAGTTCCAGCCCCTCTCCCAAGCAGATCTCACTGGCACCGACTCTCAAGGCACAATCCTATGCAAGTTAAGACAGAGGAAAGGCCTGGCTGGGGCATGCTGGGAGTTGTAGGCCTTTTTTCTGTCTAAACATGCATAGGATTGTGCCCTTAACGTTTAGAATTCAAGTGAAGACCTTTTTATTCTCCAAGGCTTTTAGTGAGCAATTAACAAACGTTGCTTTTAATGTTGTTTTCTGCTGTTTCATATTTCTGCTGTTTCATATTATATTATTTTAGGCTGTTTTTACTGCTGGCCCCCGATCTTCGGCTTTCAGAAATGTGTTGGTTTTGATATCCTAGTAAATCACTTTGAATATACTTTATAGAAAAGTGATATAGATACTTTATTAATAAAGATAAATTAACCCTGCATCTGTCAAGAAGGAGGACTGGGGGAGGGGGATGATTCAGAAACCTGACTTCACACTGAATATGAATTTGAACTTGTTTCTTGTCTTTGGAAAACAAAAATAAACCCCACTGGTTTCTTGCTTTCAGAAACGTGAAAAAAAGCCAAGATGACACAGTCAGTAGCTAACTAAAACATGAAGCCTGGGTGGTATTTCCTGTGACTGGGATCACTTCCCCGTTTTCTCTCTACAGAAAGGCGTATTATTATAATAGGAACACCACCCTTTGCTGTCACCTTAGGGCAATCACATCCTCTTGGCCTTGCCTTAACAGTGCTCCCACTGCCCTGGCTCACCTATACTTGGATGAAATACGCCACGGGACGTGTGTCCAGCAGCCTTCCTTCACAACGTGAGCTCCCGTCCTATGCTCACTTTGGATATACATCCTGCCCTATCTAGCAAGCAACTTGGAGGACCATGAAGAAGGTGTACGCCTCTCCATTTTAACAGAAGAGCCATCGCTCAGTGGTAGAGCCCCTGCTCTGCATGCAGAAGGTCCCAGGTTCAATCCCTGGCATCTCCAGGTAGGGTGAGAAAAGGATCCTGCCTGAAACCCTGGAGAGCTGCTGCCAGTCAGTGTTGACAATACTGGGCTAGATGGACCAATGGCCTAACTCAGTATAAGGCAGCTTCCTAGGTTCCTAACAGCTGCATTGGCAGATCCTGCTGTGGAGCAACTGAATACCCTCACCTTAACCCAATGGCACTTTAATTGGAGGCTAATTATGAAGACGTCTAAGGACAACCGCTTCCGACTGGTGCCACTGGACAACATAATCAGGCACTTGTCGGGGCTCATCACCAATACCATTCTCACTTTGCTAGGAGCAAAGAGGCCGGAGGAGAGCAAGCGAACTCTTGGTTTACACACGCTCCCTCTTCCAGGCGAAGAGAGGCTTGCTCAAAGGTTCTTCAGATCCTGAAACTGGATTGTTTGCTGTTTACATTTCTGCTGTTCATCCCAAAGATGGCTCTCAAGAGGATTTGGGGGCGGGGGGAAGAGACTAGCTTTGTGTCAAAGCAGGAAGAAGCAGAGATTCTTCTCACGTTCCAAAGAGCACCAGATTGGGCATGTCAGATGTTTTGACCCTTCAAGGCTTCCACACAAAAAATGAAAGCAAGAGGGAGCACAGAGGAAGACTAAATTTCAGAAACCCAGCCTCTAATGTCATCAGTGTTCCTCCTAGGCGTAGGGTCTGCCAATTCCAGGAGGGACCCATAGGTCAGTGGTGTGGCACATGCTTTGCATATATAAGGTGGTCTCAGGTTCAATACTTGGCATCACCCAGCTAAAAGGAAGCTCAAGGAGAGGGTCTGACTGGCAATCTGGTTGAGACTCCAGGGTCTCAACCAGAATTCATCCACAGGCTGGGAACCTGTAGTTCAAGCTATAAAGAGTAAGGGTAAGAAGGGTCGATACGCAGCGAGTCAGGCCGTGGTATAAGGCAGCCTCCCGATGTCCTACACCACAAAGAAGCTCTTCCTCCAGAGCCTGCCTCCTCTAGGGAGCACTGTACCTTTAAAGAGCGTCGAGCCCCCAGATAGGACGATGTTTCCAAACAACGTCCGCCGGAGGTCCATGTCAGATTTCTGGATGGCGAACGCTAGCACTTCGTGGATCCCTTCGCTTTCGTCTCCTATTAGGTCTGGCTGGAAGAGCAGCTCGGGGGCTCGGAACCGGGATGGGCCAACCTGCCAGGAGAGCCACCGTGGCGTTTAGTGGGGCACGGGGCACAGCAAAGCAGCACATGACACTCAACCCACTTAGCTACAGCATTCACAAGGCAGTGGGCTGTGAGAAGTTTGGACCGACTAGGCTCAGATACACAGCAAGAAAATTGCAAAGCTTCTCTGGGAACTACCTCTGTTGCAGCATTCCCCAACCTGGGGCCTCCAGATGTGCTAGACTGCAACTCCCATCATTCCCAGCCAGCATGCCACCAGCCCAGGGAAAGACCCATTTCCAGTCCAGAGACTTACATCTAAAGTGCTTCCGTCAGGCAGCGTGTACTGCACCTTCTCTGTCTCCAGGGCCTCATCCTTCTGAGGGTTGATAGACAAGTAGCAGGCTCTCTGCAAGGAGGAAGGCAGCATGTGAGGAAGCTGGGCCAGGTACTGGAAGCCACTTGCAGGAGAAGGCCCTGGCAGGCCCTCCCATCCAGGCCCTCAGAAAAGCCAATGCGACAGTGGGCCACAGTGAATAAGCCCTCTCCTCTGCCAATGCTCATCATGACTTGTACTTGCTGCCGTGACATCGTTCAAGATATCTGGACCATCCCATACCAAAAGCCCACTGCGGGACTTCTGGCATGGCTTAACACATTAATTCTTAAACTGTGTGGCACTGGGGATTACTATCCTAGTTTGCTTGTTCTTTGCAGACCACCACCATATCTTGTTTTATGGATGCCATGTGTCAGGTTGCTTTAAACATTTCCAACTTAAAACCCAACTACTTTATTTGTCTTCTGTGGACATGGTTCTGCAAAGCTACACACCCACTTTTGGGTGGGGGGGGGGGAACAATACACACAGCAGAAGCATTATTTAAGATTTCCATTGCGACTGCACTGCTGAAGCAAGCAGTATTGAATCATTAAGCTCAAAAGCTGCTTGCTTCTTCAGCACATGATGGAAACTTTAAAAAGAAGCCTCTGGTTCATCAGCACATTCTTCTTTTATGTTCAGTCCGGCCTCAGAGGCAACCTGAATGTGCACAAGGGGCTAGTTTACATCAACACTACATCAGCTGGTGAGACTGTAAGCATCTCAGCTCATTCATATCCCCTTTCAGATTGGGGGTTGGACTCGATGGACTTATAGGCCTCTTCCAACCCTACTATTCTATGATTCACAAGACCCTTGTCGAACATCCTCTGAATTCATCAGCAGGTTACTGGTCCAGTTTTAGGCAGAAGTGATTGAATGACAAAGTAGCAGTCACCTGGGACTAGAATTCTTAGTGATCTGGAATTCTGGTGCAATGTGCTACTCACTAGTCCAAAACACCTTCTTGAAATCCTAGCAGTACAAAGAGCCGGGTGGGCTCTGGGGCAAGGGCAGGAGCCCCCACCTCCCCCAAGACATGCATCCATCTTCCGCAAGCTCACCTCCTTTATTGTCTTGACCACCTCAAACTCAGCTGAGGTGTGGAAGTCGTAACCCTCTTTCCGTAACAGCAGGCGGAGGTAACGGGAAACGTCCCGTCCAGCGATGTCTACCCGCATGATTGAGTGGGGCATGGCAAAGCCCTCATAGATGGGTACCGCATGCGTCACTCCATCCCCTGCGTCCAGTACCACTCCTGTAGTGCGGCCTGTGGCGTAACTGGAACACAGCAGAAGGAGACAGAGAGGGTATCTGTGAGTTTGGGCACAGCCTTGCAGAGGATAGCCAATGGACTAGGCTCAGAAAGAAAACAGAAAGGCTGAGCAGCCAGGGCAGTTCAAGTCAGCTGGATTCTTCTCAATGAATCCAGAATCACCCTGCAAGGAATGAATCATCACCCTGCAAGGAATAAGGAAAAGGTCCCAGAAGGCCCCTGAGGCTGTGCAGCAGCCCAGAACGTGAAGGGCTCTCACCAGACTGCAGCACAACAGTGGTTAACAAGAAAGGGTGCAACTGGGGGAGAGAAGAGACAACATTCAAGGACTCGTGGACTAGAGGTGTGAAGGTCTGGGGGGGGGGGGAAGACCAGAAACATTCAGGGGGGAAACTTCTCTCCCAGCCCCCCAAGGACTTTTCCATTTTTCCTCACAGAAAACTTGGAAATATGGGGGAACACTGAAAGAACCTCCTATGAAATACTTTCTCTTTTCAAGTGAGTGAAATGCTTTACAGGGTTTTACTTCATGTAACTCAGTATACAAATATACTTGTAATCCTTGATATTGTGACTGTATGAGACTGTTTCTATCCAAATAACGCACTCTTCCATTTCCCCCCAAAATGTAGTTTCCATTGTCAACTTTAATGTTTTCCTGCTTCTCAGATGGCATTAGCTAAGTCACATGTGCTTGTGTGGCATAAGTTGCAGCGGTTTGCAGCATTCTCTCTCTCTCATTGGGTAGATTCACAATCTTGCTTGTATAACACTAAGTCTGCAATCCTACAGTAAGCAGTGCAGTAAGGATTGGGAGTTGTCCTACTGAACTCAAGAGGGCTTAATTCTGAGTGACATGTACAGGTTTGCACTATTTGGCATTTACCTTTTGAGCCTGCAAACCTAGGTGCATTTACCTGGGAGTGTGTCTTACTGCTGAATAAACATGCAGATTGCTCAGTAGATATCATAGATACGCCTTGTTTAATATACTACCTAAGTTATAAATGATGCAATGGGGAGGGGCCGTAGCTCAGAGGTAGAGCCCCTGCTTTGCATGCAGAAGGTCCCAAGTTCAATCCCCGGCATCTCCAGGTAGGACTGGAAAAGCTCCTGCCTGAAACTCTGGAGAGTCGCTGCCAGTCAGTGTCAACAATACTGGGCTAGATGGACCAAGGGTCTGACTCAGTATAAGGCAGCTTCCTGTGGTCCTATGTTGTTAAGGCAATAAAGTAAATTTAAATGATTAAAAAAGAATTGCATATATTCATTTCCTCCCCCCAAATCATAAAAAAAAACCACACAAAAATTTGTGTATGCTTTTTTTCATTGCTTCGATATTTCTGGGAATTTTACATCTCAATCAAGACCTCTACAATCATTCAAAATATGTGCATATTTTGAATGATTGTAGAGGTCTTGATTGAGGGACATTGTCACAGGAATACATGAAGAGATGGGGGCGGGGGGGAGAGAAGAGACCAAGCAGTAAGTGTTATAATCAAAGTGGCAGCCCAGGACTTCCCTTCTTCCCTGCCCTAACATCTCATCATTGCTCCAGTCCTCGCAAAGCAGGAAAAAGAAATACCAAACTGTATTTCATTGTCATTGTATCCACCTTTAATTAGACACAAGATCTTAATTTAATGGGATAAGGGACTGTAGATCAGTGGTAGAGCCCCTGTTTTGCATGCGGAAGGACCCCGGTTCAATCCCTGGCATCACCAGGTAAACTTCATCAGAAAGCAGGAAAGACCTCTGCTTGAGACCCTGGAGAGATGCCGCCACTCAGAAGATACAGTGGGGCTAGACAGACAGTAATCTGATGTGGCATAAGACAGCTTCCTATCTTAACTGAGCTATTACTTTCAGGTTGCAGAGGTCCGATTTTGTAATTTAAAATTCCTGAATTTTGCACCACAGATTGGAGAGGGACGGGAAAGGAAGGAAAACACAAAGGCCCGAATCTGTCTCAACAGAAACTGCTGGGAACAAAGAAAAGGTCAGGATTTCCCAGTTATCACAATGCTTCACAACCACAGGAAAAGCGAAAGCATTTTCTGCTAGGCACTGGGGTCAGTAACAATGGAGAGAATGCTTCCTACCGAACCGCTGACCCTTTCCAAAGCCTTTGAGGGGGTCTCGGGAGCATCATTCAAGAGAGCACAGAAAGCTGGCTGTGTTTAAGGAGCAGCAGCAGCTTGGCAGCAGGGAAAGACATGGGATGCGTCCGTCTCACCCCTACGCTCCACCTTCTAGCAGCTGGATACTCACAGGCTGAGGACAGCTTGCATGGAGATGAAGAGAGCAGGAACGTTGAAGGTCTCAAAAAATACCTCGGCAGCCTTTTCCCGGTTTTTGCTGGGGTTTAGAGGGGCTTCTGTCAAAAGAACTGGATGCTGGAAGGAAAGCAGGAAGCCCAAGTCAAGTACAGAATGGGCCGACTGCCTAAGTAACCACCATCACCCCACCTTCCTGCTAGTCCTACTCCAGGCTCAGCCGAGTCCCCCTAGGGAAGCCACTTTATGCAGTAATGCCAATGGAGTCTAATTTTACTACTTATTTTAAAAAGTCGTTGACTTATTTTTCTATCTTATATCAGCACACGCTGAAATGTTAAATGAAGCACATCCAATTCAAACTGTGAATGTTATGCCAATCTTTCTAGGGATTTTTCAACTGGAACAAATTTTGATCCGGTGCAACTCTGGAGCGCAAGCTCCCTCTGATACTTCCCAGCAAGCAGGAGCCACCCGCCTCAAGGCTCTAGAGCCCTTCACTTTGCCTCCAATACAAACTTTACCAGAATCAGTAAAGACTAAGCAACTTCTGGAGAAGCCTTCCTCAACCTGGCATCCTCTAGATCAGAGGTCCCCAGCTTTTTTGGACTTGTGGGCATATGTGGGAATTTGAGACCATGCTGTGGGCAACCATCACAAAATGCCTAATCTCCATGGATCAGCGTCTATGGATCTTAGGCTGCATCTTACTCAGCAAAAGCTTTTGTTTCATGTCTTGGACACTGAAACATCGCTTTAACAAGGGATTGTCTAGTTTGGCTAATTCCTGGTCGTGCAATGCAGCTAATGCTTCTTTTAAAACATATGTTTTGGCAATGTCCAGTAGTTGCTTCCTTTGGGGAGGAGATTATTACACAGATAAATTTTGTATTGGAACAGTCTTTAATATGTACATGCTCTTTTAAACTATTTACCTGCTTCAGGGAACAAAAGGTCAGCATAAATGGATTCTCTGTGCCCCTTTGACAGCTAAAAGACTGATATGACAACATTGGAAGGTTAAATACTTACCTCCTGTAATGCAATGGATTGAGGACCTTACAACGCTTCCAACATTTGAACTGGTGGCATATAGACGCTACACTGAAATGGATACTTATTTGGACTTATCAGGTCACTTTTTTTGAAATCCATGTATAATTGCTAAACGTTATATGCATTTCACACAAATACATGTATGTATATTTTAAAAATGGGGAAAGAGTTTTAACAAAAATTTTCAGGTCCCCATGGGCGCTTTGTTGGGGACCAATTCTCAGACACCATTGGAGGTGCCCGAGGGCACCATGGAGCCCACAGGTGCTGCGTTGGAGACCCCTGCTCTAGATGAATTGGACTACAACTCCCAGCAAGTCCCCCCAGTCAGCCATGCTGTGAGTTATAGTCCAACAGATTTGGACGGCACCAGGTTGGGGAAGGCTACTCTGGAGAGTCCCGCTCCTCCCTCCCTGCTACACAACCCTCTTGTCCAAGTATTCAAGGTCTCCTCCTGTGAGTTTCACCTTAAGGAGAGGACAGGGAAGCTTTGCTGGGAGGAGGTGGAGGTTCACTTGCTTGTTTGTTTATTGAGCTACCCCTCTAGTGCTTTTCCCCACAAACACAGTGCCTAAAGCAACACTTTTAAAAGGTTAAAAGCACAAACAGAAAGGACAGTTAAAACAAACAAAAAATGCCCAGCCATGATACAGGAGCCACAAAAAACAGCCAGAAAATATTTTCCCCAAAATGATTAACTACCATAGGTGTAAGGAAATAGGAATGCCCACACTTAAAGGTACTTAAAACTACTGAGTGAGGCATCCCACCAAGCTATCAGAAGGAAGAGAGCACATGCCACAGTCCTGATGCCACTACAGAGAAAGATTAAATGCTGGTGCTCGCCAAGCAGACGTTGTTGGAGGAGGCACCCTCATCAAACACTCCTGTGGTGCCCTGAACACACAAGGAGGTTCATACCGGACATGGTGCTCCTGAAGGCACCAGACTACGAAGCCTGGACAGGTACATCGACCCTCAAGGCTGCCTTTGCATCACAGATTGCGGAGGGACCCTTTGTCAGGAAAGGCTCCTAGGACAGAAAGATTTCCACCACATCTTCTATGTTCCTACGTTGGCAGGAGGCGAGTTTCAGAGCATCATTTCTAACATCTCCTCTCACCCAAAGATCCAGGCTCCAATTTGGGTAGCCAACAAGGAACACGTGAATCACAAGCTAAAGGGACAGCATTCAAATCGGGGGGGGGGGGGGACACGGACGGACCCTAAATGAAATCCACAAGCCTCACCCTCAGACTCCCCACAGGTATAGCTAAATCATGCCCCACTGCTGTCTATAACAGTAGTAAGGGAGCAGTCACAAAAGGTGACACAGCCATAATGTGAGTGTTCAAAGGATGACAAAAAGCATGGCTCTTGCAACTATTACCTCTTCTGAGAATGTCTGCAGCTGATCTTTGGAATAAACATACTGCCAGATCCTCTCCATGTCATTCCAGTCCCGGACGATACCATGTTCCATGGGGTACCGGATGGATAACAATCCTCTATGTTCCTACATGAGACAGGGAAGGAAAGCCTTTGCAGTGGGGTCAGCAATGCAGCAACCAGCACATGAATCTCATCTAGGCCAGGAGAGCAGGAAATAATGACCAAGATGTACACCCTTCCCCAGATTTCAGTTTGGCAGAAGGGGCAATCACAAAGCTGGCCATCTTACAGCGCAGACCTACGCTCTCCAAAAGACACAGGGGACCCATCACCAAGGGCCCTGCCATGGAGGCCAATATACCATCACAAGTATCCAATGAATCAAGGGATATGCTATTTACAGGAGGGAACAAGATGCACAGTCCCACTGAGTCACATTTTCATTCCTGAGGTTCTCTTCCGCACTTCTGCTATTATAAACAGCATTTCGTTTAAAATAAACAAGCCCACCACATTTAGGCATGGTAGCTGCCCACTAGTATTGTATAGACCATTTCCCAGTTGTCAGTCAACAAGCAACTGGATCACTTCTGTAGCATAAGCAATACCCAAATTTACAGAACCAGTGACATGAAAGCTTTCTGGCGGCACCGCAAGCATGCAACTCTGGAAATCCAGAGCTGTTGTCCACACAGAACAGGTGGCCAGACAGATCCGAAGTAGAGACTAACTTCAGGATAAGACAGTAGGGGACAGGCAAGTTTGCCAGAGATTAAGCAAGACATTGCACCTTGGAGGAGGGGAGGAGGTTGCTAATTGCTCATGTCCTATTTGGGGGTTTCCCACAGGCAGCTGGTTGGCCACTGTTTGAACAGAATGTTGGATTAGATGGTCCCTCACTCTGATCCAGCATTGTGCTCACATGTTCTCCCTCTAAGCTGGGGGGAATCCCAAATTACAGGGCATGAATCTATGAAGTGACAAACGCCCACAAGAGGCCTGCGCCACACTCAAAGGCAAAACACACAGAAGAGGGAGTCAGCCACCACAGAGGCAGGGTGGGATTTACCTCTGCTTTAGGTCCAATGAAGAGATCTCCTTCGAGTGCCCCAGCCATAACCCGGATGTGCTTTGGACGACCCACACTAGCAAGAGACAGAGAGTGGTTACCTGTGCATGCTGCAAGACAGGTGTGTGAATCTTCCAGATCGAGTTTCCCATGTTTAAAAAAATCCCTAGCTCAATACAGCTTGTTCCCCAAACCTTCCACACTAACTACTGGTGAAACAAGGAATCGGTTTTGCAGCAATACTCACTAGTTTGGGAAGCAGTATTTCGGGATCTGATCTCCAGCAAAACCAGCCTTGACCACTCCTGAACCCTGAAGGAAGAAAGAAATGGTTGAGAGAAAGACTTTTCCATGAAAGACACATTTGCCAGCAGAGAAACATTTGCTAAACCTCAGCCGTTGCTTTAAAGCCAGCACTAAGAATTACGTTCTTACCCTTCTGTGGGTAAGTCACCTTTCAGATTAAATTCTGATGCTTCACACAATTCCTTTTTTTTTTTGCCAGATGTAGTCTTGCTCATCCTGCGACACATCAGCTGTGGGAAAGAATGTTATGGGCAGAGCACGCATGCTTTGCATTGCATGCTAGGCCCAGGTTCAACTCCTGGCATCTCCAGTTCAGGGATATCAGATACCACAGCTAGGAAAGGTTGCTGCCTGAGACCCCAGAAAACTGCCATCCCTGGCCCTGCAGGGGACAAGAAGGAGCGAGGGAGCAGGCAAAGGGAACGTCAGGGCCTGCTCCAGTTGGACTGCCCCTCCTTTGGGAGATGAGAGGGGGGAACAGGGCCATCCCACCAGCCCTGCTGACAGTCTGTCTAACTCTTTTTTCTCCCCTCCCCATCGCCTTTTCCTTGTGTGTCGTGTCTTTTTTAGATTGTAAGCCTGCGGACAGGGACTGTCTTCTTTGTTCATTGATTATAAGCTGCTCCGGGAGCCTTTTTTGGCTGAGGAGCAGGATAAAAATACAAAAAAAAAAACTGCTGCCAATTAGAGAAGACAATAATGGACTAGATGGCTCAATCAACTGGTTCAGTAGGAAGTATTTTCAGATCTTCATCATATGCAGGGTTTAGTATCAACTAATCTGGTGGCATAACCACATCTGCTCTGTGAAACTAAAGCCCGTTCTGACTGCCACCCCATGGAGTGTGGGGCAAACTTCCCACAGGACACAGCCTCAGCTGTAGTTGTTATCAGCCTCTTGTGAGCCAACTCAAGCCCTGGACCATTTGTAGCATGAAAAAACACTATACTCATTACAAGCAGTGTGGGGAGGGGGTGTTGAGGGCTAGGTTAGAGGATCCTGGGTAGAAGTCTGAGAAGGATTTGTGCCTAAAAGATCTTGGAAAGATGGGTTTCAAAGACCCACTGCCAGCCTCTGCAAGATTAGACTGGCCACTAGCCTGACTCCTTATGTAAACTTCCAGAACAGTCAAAATCATAACAACATCGCAGCACACGGAAGCCAAGGCGAAGTGGGTGGAGGGAAATGACTGCCCATGGAGCAACCAAGTCAAGAATAGAATCCAGGACTGACTTTCCCTCAGTCACAAGATCACTCCTTTCTTCCAGTTCTCCAGGCCTGCAACAAATACTCTCTGCTGCTGAAGACAGAAATGAATCGTTCTCCATCCCAACCTAGCGAAAGCGTCCATTATTCAACACTGCATCCCAAGATTAGGCCACCTCTTTGAGAGATCAAGTGACCCTCAACACTTAGCAGCAGCCAGAGAAAAACCGTACTGTAGTACTGTACTGTGTGGCGCAGGCCCACCTTAGAGATCACACAGCAGTTTGGTCGACTGGTTTCACCAGCCTCCAAGAACAGCTAAGAGGCCAGCCTGCTTCTCTCAGTCCAGTTGTTTATTCATACTGCAAATACATAATTAGCAAGTCTCTGTCACAGCCACGCCCCACAAATGGGCAAATCATGCCAAATGCCACTGCACACAGAACAGTCACATGTTTGACATCTCGGTACAAGTGCTATCTTTAAAATCACTTCCCCACCACTAGACACATTTCTTCCATGTTCCTATTCTTGTATATACACAATTTTTATCCCAATGTGACATTAAAACTGGGAATTCTGCAGAGACCCCAAGACTTTGAAAGCTCTTAGAACAGTGATCCTTAACTGGGGCTGTATGCCCCAACTCCCAGGGGGCAACCTATGAATCTTTGGGGACATCCAGAAGTTTGGGGGCACGTGAGGGGCAGGATTTTAGGCCTACTCTTGCAATGGCTTCTGACAGTCAGCAGAAGAGAAATTGTATATTGCTCACCCCACCCCAAGGATAACACCCCAGATGCTAGCTTTCTCCCCCAGGCCCTTAAAAAAGGGGCCCATGACAAAGTAGTAGTATCAAATGGGAATGCCTCCTCTCCGCCTGGGGCAAAATTCAACAAAATATTAATACTTCTCCATCCATTTATAATAAGACCAATTACACGCGGTGAGCTTCCAGAAAGAAAAGAGAGGGGGCACAGCCACAGCAACTGTCGAGGGCTCCTTGGAGGCCTCTCTCAGTCTAATCCAGTAGCCAAGTCCAGACACAGACAAAGGGATTATTTTCAAAGCTTTATTCCTCTTTTACAACTTAACAAGTCTACTGTTAGCAACTAGATATGAGCAGCAGAGTACCTATGCCCTAAGTTGGAACAGTTGGTCCCCGTTTGAAAGGGAATCACTGGCAGACCCTGAACTTAAGGGCTAGGGGGAGTCCCTCCCTTTTCCCTTGGATCCTCTGGGCGCAACCGTTGTTTGCGCGCCAACCGGGCACTACGCCTCCTTTCTGCGCCCTCCATTTGGCGCCGCTCTCTGCGTCTGCGACGCGCGTCCATCAAGTCTGCTTCCTGTGCTCTCTCACTCCCAGGACTGCTATCTAAGCTAGGAATGCTGGTGGGAGGAATCTCCGTCAGCTGTTGGCCCTGGAAAAGAGGAGCGCGCTCCTCTCCCAGGAGTGACTCCTCTTCCTCAGAATCAGAACTACTCTGGGATTCTATGGGCTCAGTGTCCACCCTGACAGCAACAAAGGCAAGGGAGAAGTAACCAGTTCCCCAAAGAGTGCCAATTAGGCTCACATAAACCACACCTTAAGGACTTGGCTGATGGCCAGCAGGCATAAAGGCTCTCATTGAACTGAGATCAGGGTATTGTATGCATATATCATAATTATACCTATATAACAGAACAGAGTTGCCTTGTCTACTTTTACATCCTAATTTTTTACTTGTGGCTTGGGGGTGAATTCAATGACAAGGTCACGCACTGGGTGAATGGTAGTGGATTAAAGGGTAAGAACTACTAGCATAGAACATGTAATTTCTTGAAAATACAGAACACCCTGGAAAACCTGCCATTAATTGAGAAATGCATCAAGAAAATGCATATAAGGCTGGAAAGATGTTTCATGCTTTTTTCCTTTTCTTTTTTAGGGCAAAGAGATTAGGGGTAGTTGCATTTAAAACCCCACTCCTTAATTCTCAAGTGCCTACAGGCCTAACGTCTTCCTTCAGTTCATTAAAGGCACTACAGAAGAGGGCTGTCAGACATTTCCTCAATGCATTAGAGTAGTCAGGAAAAGCAAGCAGCAGAACAGCTGGATACAGATCCAAGTTCTCGTCCCAAAGCAAAAGAGTCAGGAAAAATCTCAGGTAAAAGGCGATGTGATATTTAGAGTATTTGAAACAGGAAACATTAAAAGTTCCTCTAGAAACAGAGAGGCAGAGCTATTGCAATGTTGGCTGGAGAGTCAAAGTCAATCTCTTTCCAGTAGAGAGCTACCACTGGCTCTTCAAAGCTGTAGAACAGGCTCCAGATGGCAGAGCATTGGAAAATGCAATGCAAGTCTGTATGAATAAGGACAGCTTTAAGCAAAATCATTATCTAGTGTTGGCAACCATCACTAGATAACCACACAGATAGGTTTCTCACAATTTTGCCAACATTCTACATCATCCTTCTCCAACCGGGTGCCCATGGAATTATGGGATCTGCAGTCCAGCACATACGGAGGTCACCAGGTTAGGGAAGGGTGATATGCAAAAACACGGTGATGTGAAAACCTTCAGTACCTACACAGATTTCCTTCAAACTGATGACATGCATGCCTGCATCAGATTGTTTTGAACTTCCTATTGTTGTCTCTCCAAGTGATCACAGAGAAGGCAGATAGACCTCCCAGAATATGTAGTTTCTTCTCCAAACAATTAAGAAGTACACCCCTCGAGTCGTTTTTGGGGTGGGGTGGGGTGGGGTGGAGTGGGGAGGTACAGTCCATAAAATGAAACCATGACAATTTAATTAATTCCAGTTTGAACTTTTGTCATATTCAAAGTTAGCATAGCATCTTGATTCAGCTACTGTAATATATTCTACAAATGGCAAAATTGTTACTCCGCTATTGTGGTTTTCTGTGGGTCTCTGAACACAAAGAAACAGCTCCTTCCCAACTTGCAAGTAATCCTATACAAAGAAATTATGTGGAAGATATGGTAAATAAAGTCTTGCTGGCTCAACAGCTCCTAGCCTGCAGTTGCCTACCCCTATATCACATTTCAAGGCCAGTTCACACAACCAGATTCCCCATTTGTGAGCTGCTAATCACTAGTATATATAGAAGGAGCGAGAGATGAAGAAAGACAAGATGGCCACCTCAAGTAGAGCCATTAGAAGTGGCAAAGCAAGCGATACCAATTCCATCCCACTGAAGCTCCATTGAAATGGCAGGCGTTTCATAAGAGCACAGAGAAGTGAAGGAAAGCTAGTACGTAAGACAGAAACTCCTCCTCCAAAGGGATTCTCAAAAGAAGCATTTTGCTCAGTATCCTCCTTGAGGTACAAGTGGTAAAAGTGGTTTTTGAACAGCAGGTACTATTTTCTGCATAAAAAGATTCTAGAGACCAAAGATGCACTGAACAGGCAAGAGGCCGCCACATGGCATACCGTTCTTATGCCGTTGTCAACACAGAATGGAAAAACAAAGAGCTGCAGCTTGCTATATTGAAGTACAGCAATATTAGCATCCAGCAGTTTAGGGTGCGGTTCTTTCTACGAGTCCCAAAGCCACATTGAAACGATCCTAGAATCTGCTCTAAGAAAATCATTTGGTGCTAAATAAGTCACTTCAGAGAAAGTTGCCTAAGAAAATGGAAGCTGCAGCTGGCAGGGTCCCCAGTGAAGCAGGAGGCAACAGATGTCTTAAAGGGCATTATTGACTTGATAAACAGCAACAGGGCAAACTGGCTGCATGGTGTGGTTGTGGCTCAGATGACAGGCTTGGCTGAGGGGAGCACAAGTTTCATCTCTGCTTTTCCATGAAGCTCACTGGGAGTGGCCTTGGGAAAGTCACCCCCTTTCAATCTCAGCTATTTTGAGGATAAAATGACACTGAGCTCCTCGGAGGAAGGGGTATAACCTACATCCTAAGAGCAAACCAGATATCTGAGTGTGAATCTTTTACACAGATGAAACAGCACCATCTACATAAAAGGAAGAGGTACTAGTAGACTCAGGGAATCCCAAAGGTTTGCAGAAATACAAAAATATTTTAGGAAAATACCTTAAAGGGGGATGGGGCGGGATAACCCAAAACAGCCCAACAAGGACTGAGTATGCTCAGTGGCCATTGAACACTGGCTGACTGCTGCAGGAAAAACAGAACAGAAAACCTGGGGAGGGGATGTGGAATGGAGTGTCCTGCAAGAGGGCATATGTAGCTGGCTATTACCTTGAACACGAGCACTCCACACTGCAACATTTTGTTGCACTTGTTACATCTGTGGTCCACATTTCTTCTATACAACTCAAAGAAGTATGCAGGGAATTCCCAGGCAGTCCCCACACCCAGGACTACTTCCGTGGCAGCAGGTATCTTCAGACTATACCCTGGGATGATCAGAATAATAATGACAATGGTGATGTAGCGTCCACTAAAGAACCCAGCACATCCACAAGAATGTAAAGGAGACCCCTCCCTTGTGTCAAACCACAGTGCAGGAGGCTAGTCAGACTCAATTTTAGGCACCCCAATAGCAGCATGTTTGGGATTTTTCTAGATGGATTTGCAAGGCTGAAAGACCTCCACTCAGCAGAACCTCACATTGTGTGCGTGTTTTTTCCACACAGAGAAGAGCTGCCAGATGTCCAGAAACAAGGAGAACAGTTTTGGATCTGCAGCACCTAAAACAAAGGGCATCTATTACCTTACCTCAGTCTTTTCTCTGAGATTCTGGATTCCCGTTCAGAGAAGCAGATTCATGAGTAAGGCCCACAGAAAAAGACCTAGAAAGCCTCAGTGGCAGTGGAGGAACTGAGGTGGAATTTGACAGCACATCTCTTTTCCATTCCACTCCCACTGAGGCTTTCTAGGTCTTTTTCTGTGGGCCTTACTCATATTTGTCAGAATATGAGTTCTGACATATAAAAAACTGATTAGATTTTTTTACTCTATTCAATTTAGAGCCCACCCTATCAAAAAGGCTCAGGACTGGTAATGCTTTATTAATCACAAAACTAATCAATTACTATGGTTAAACCCCATCTTATCCTTTTGTACTCTTCCCCTCCACTACTATAATAGATGACAATGCAATCCTATTTATATCTACTCAGAAGTGTTGAGTTCAGTGGCACTTGCTCCCAGGTATGCGTGTACAAGATTGCAGTCTAAGAGAGCAATCCTATGGCCTCTAGACAGTGTCTAGAGGGCCATGGGATTTTTCAGTTTCTGGGAACCAAGCTTGAAGCCAGGGTTCCAAGCTCGGTTCCCAGAAACCACACTCCCCACCCCTGCACCCCCATAAGCATCACGGTTCTTCCCCATCTCCGTGCTTGTAACTGCAGTGCAGTGTAGGCAAAAAGGGGGCGTTCCCGAGGGCGGGGAGGGGACCACGGAAGCGTCATTACAACGCTTCCTGTGCACTGTCCAGCCTCCCCCCAACCCCACCCTGCTCCGACATCTCCAAATAGACAGCCAAAATCTGCTGTCTAGCTGCAAATGCAGGGTGGCTGGAAACCAGAGGAGAGGATCCCCTCCGTGCTCCACCCGCCCTGAATTGTATAGTCGGCTGCCTCCAAGTTCAGAGGTGGACAACTATCCCGATAAGATTGCACTCTAAGAGACTGAGCTATGAATTAGGACATTTTCCACCTATCAGCAACTCGCTAACAGTACAAGCCTATGCATATTTATTTGGAGCCAAGACCCATTGCGTCCAACAGGATTTATTCCCTAGCAAATGTGTTTAGGATTGTGGCCTAAGTGCCCTGGTCACCCTCACTGACCCATCTGCAAGATGGAATTAATAATATTTACCTACCTTACAGGGTTCTTATAAGGATTACTGAGACAACGTATGCAAAGCAATTTGAACATTCAGAAACTATTAAGAACAATGAGAAGGAGGGAAAAGAAACCAAGACAACAGAACTGGGCCTTCAGTTAAGCAGGGTGGGAGGAGACGTGCTATATAAATGCTAAGACAATCATCACCTATCTTCCTGACCACCAAAAGTCAATCTCAATTTTAAAAAAGGTATTACACTAGGTAAGAATAATACTACCCAGCCATAAATATTACTGTTAATTCTTAATACAATGTGCCCTTCAACAGTAATAGTACTATTATTAATAGTAACATCTAAGTCTAAATGTTATTAATGATTTAATAGTAATTCTTAATACAATGCAAACTTAAATATTGTTTTGTGATACAATTAGTGGTGCCACACCAATCCTCTAGATGCAATTTCCAAAACAGATATGTAATTACACTTGTGCAGACAAGTACTGTGGACTCTCCTTAGTCCAGCTCTATCAGTTTTAGTTTCTAACAGCAGCTGGATGCACAAATTATTTTATATGCTCCTTAGGGCACAATCCTATGGATATTTAGACAGAGAAAAGGCCTACAACTCCCATTATGCCCTAGTCAGCATGGCTGGCTGGGGAATGCTGGGAGTTGTAGGCCTTTTCTCTCTCTAAACAACCATAGGATTGCACTCTTAGAGTAGAAAATAAGTGCCACTGGGTATGCAGTATGTTGTGCAGATTCAGAGCCTAGGAAGACCAAGGGAACTGAGAAGCTACCTACACCTCTACAGCAAGTCCCCAAAAGGCCTTTGACAGTACAGGCAATTTTGACAAGGAGTTACAAACCTCTTCTCTCCTCCTTGTGGAATTGAAATTGACTTTGACACACCAGAGGTTGAGAACACTTTTCAGTTTCATCCCTGCTATTTCTACTCTCCACCTGGGTACTAGATAATGTGAAAATTGTAATGAACTTTCCAGGACTGGCAGCTGGATGCACAAACTGTCACAGAACCCAGCATATACTCTGGAGATCTCAGATACATCCTACAGAATTTCAGGGGATATCCAGCAGCATTGTGCCACAGCAGAAAACTGCAGAAACACAGGGACAAATTCCATGCATCTCCAATCACAACATAACCTTAAATAACAATTAAAGCTGCACTGCATTAATAATAATACACTGCAGCTTTAAATAATGATGTAAGTCTATGAAGCCTCCTTATACCATGAGTCAATCTAGCACCACATTGCCTACTCTGAGAGACAGTGTAACATAGCTGCTAAGGATGCAATCCTATGCATGTTTAGAAAGAAAAAGTCCTACATCTCTCAGCCTGGCTGGCTGGGGAATCTGGGTAGTTTTAGGACTTTTTTCTTCCTAAACATGCACAGGATTGCACCTTAAGAGACTGAGCTACAGATCACAAAGTCTCTAGTTCAAATCTTGCATCTGCCATGAACTCACTAAGTGTTCTTAAGCCATTCTCTCAATCTCAGTCTCCCCATCTGCAATATAGGGGATATACATGGCCTTACCTTACAGGAAAAATGACGAAGTCTTTGGCACAGTAAAGGCTGGGGGGTGCTGTGAGTTGTAAGACTCATTTCTGTCTAAACATGCATAGGATTGTGCCCTAACCAATTTATTACGGTATTGTTAAGATTATAGTCTACAACTGCTTATGTCATACTCTATTTGTTAGTTTTAAATAGTGCTACAAGACTGTTTTCCTAAAGGAAATCAACCCTGACTGTTCATTGGAAGGACAGATACTGAAGCTGATGCTCAAATATTTTGGCCACCTAATGCGAAGAGAAAAGTCACTGGAAAAGACCCTGATGCTGGGAAAGATTGAAGGCAAAAGGAGAAGGGGACGGCAGAGGATGAGATGGCTAGATAGCATCACCGATGCGATGAATATGGACTTGAGCATGCTCCGGGAGAGAGCGCAGGACAGGAAGGCCTGGCGTGCTATGGTCCATGGGGTCACGAAGAGTCAGACACGACTTAACGACTGAACAACAACAACAAGACTGTTTTGTTTTTATTCCAACACACTAACACAGCTTCCTGAGTTGTTGTAAGAATTACAACTAGATAATGCATATGAAGCACTTTGAACACTTGAAAGAGTTATACAAACATTAACTACTATTATTACCCTGACTGGCAGGGTTTCAGGTAGAGAAGATTTCCCTCCACTTGCTACCTGATCCTTTTCTAATCGAAGAATCCAAAGACTGGAGCTGGGAGCGTGTTGTTTTAATTATTTTATGCAAACTGCTTTGTGAAGCTCAGCTGGAAAACAGCACAACATCTAAATCAGAAATGTTGAAGAAATCAACACAAATAACTGCAGTGTTTAAGGATGCACTGTATTAAGAATAATTTCTTAATACAATGCAACCTAAACATAGGAAGCATTTTATACTGGGTGAGACTGTCCATCTGGCTGTTGTCCCCATCCAATATTAAGGAGATTAGACAAATTAATGGAGGATCAGGTTATCAATGGTTATTAATTATGATGGCTACATGCTACTTCCAGGATCAGAGGTAATATGCCTCTGAATTATCAGTTGTTGGGAACAACAGGAGAGGCCTACTAGCCTCATGTCCTGCTTGTGGGCTTCCCAGTCATCTGGTTGGCCACACTGGGATCAGGATGCTGGACTAAACAGGCCTTTTGTCTGACCAAGCAGGAATGTTACGTTCTTAGCCCAGTATTGCTTACTCTGCCTCTCCAGGGTCTCAAACCAAGAGAGATGTTTCTCATCACTTTCTACCTGTGATCCTTCTTAACTGAAAATGCTAGGGGTGGAACCTTCTTGATGCAATGCTGGTGCGCTTACCCCCAAGCTGCAGTTTCTCCCAATCATAACTGATTTTTTAACTGGAGGTGCGAGGGAACAAGAGTAGTACTAATAACAACAACAATAAATATATTTTAAAAAGCAAAGGTAAAGGTGTCCCCAACCAGTCATGTCCGACTCTAGGGTGTGGTGCTCATCTCCATTTCTAAGCCAAAGAGCTAGCGCTGTCCAAAGACACTTCCGTGGTCATGTGGCCGGCATGACTGAACACCGAGGTGCACGGAACACTGTTACCTTTCCCGCCGAAGTGGTACCTATTTATCGACTTGCAATTTCTTGCTTTCGAATTGCTAGGTTGGCAGAAGCTGGGACTGAAGACAGGAGCTCACTCCGTCACGCGGCACTCGGGACTTGAACTGCTGTCCTGCCGACCTTCCGGTCTGCAATTCAGCGTCTTAATCACTAAGCCACCGCGGCCCCTAATAAATATATTAGCATGTTATTATAGTACTTTATATCCTACCTTTTTTCCCTCTTGCAAGGAACCCAAGACAGCTTTCAAGAATTTTCTCCTTTCTATTTTGTCCTCACAATAAGAACCCTGTGAGGTAGGTTAGGCCTAGAGTCAGTTCCTGGCCCAAAGTCACCCAGTCAGCCTCATGCCCAAGTGGGGCCTAGAACCCAAGTCTCCCAAATCCCAGTCCAACTCTCTAACCACTGCACTGCAACTGGCTCTCCAGTTTGCATCTTCTCCAACACCCTTAAATACTGTTATTGATATTGCTTTCTTAATACAGCACAGCCTGAAATCAGAAAAGGGATATACTATAATGCAATAAAAAAGCAAATAATTATGAGTGGCGGTAGTAACGATGTGGTGGCGAGAGTGTTGGACTGGGAGGTGGGAGATCCGGGTTCTAGTCCCCACTCGGCCATGCAAGCTCGCTGGGTGACTTGGGGCCAGGCACTGCCTCTCAGCCCAACCCACCTCACAGGGGTGTTGTTGTGAGGATAACATGGAGAGGAGGAGGATAATGTAAGCCACCTCGGGTTCCTTAAGGAGGAAAAAAGGCGGGATATAAATGCAGTAAATAAGCACATAAGCAGCATGTTATCACTCATAATCGATGGCGCCGGCCCGGCCTGCGGGGAGATCAAGCCGCCACGCCGTAGGGATCGAGAGGGGAAGGCGCGGAAGGGCTCCTCGCGGCAGGGGAGGCGCCGGCCGGCGCTCCGGCCCGGGCCCCACCCAGGCCCGACTCCTCCTCCTGCTGCTGCAGCCCCCGCCGGGCGCGGCTCCTTCCTCCGCTCTTCCCTCAGGCCGGTCCCGCGCTTACGTTGTCGATGACCACGGGCTGGTTGGCGATGATGTCGTAGGACTCCATGGCCGGGGCCGCTGGGCCAGGCCGAGCCGAGGACGCCGCGCTGCCCGCCCCGCGCGCTGGACCGCCGCCGCTCTGGCCCGGCAACCACCGCCCAACGCGGCGCAACCGAACCCGCCCTCCCTCTCCGCCGCGAGGAGAGGCGGGGCTCGCCGCCACGCGAGCCAATCGACGCCCGCGCTTGAGTGACAGCCACAAGCCGGCGGGAGGAGCTCCACCAGGGGCGTGGCTCCCGGCTTGACAGCTGTCCGGCCATTAGCCAGCTCGGAGGCAAGGGGCGGGCCTTCCATATCAAGCTTAGTGGAGCGGACACCCCGAGGGCGGGGAGGGGGAGTGAAGTGATGTCATGGCTGGGCTCTTAAAGGGGCAGAGGGGCTCGAAGCGCTCCTTCAGCCGTGGCTCCGTGGCCCCTTCCTCGGGCGGCAGCTCCGCGCCAAAGGACTTGCTCCACCGAGCTGCTTGCGCAAAGTTGTTTTTAGATATATGTTGTCTTTGTTTATGCTGTCTGTTTGTGTGTTTTTATATTTTAAATTTTGCGGTTTGCACTTGTAATGTGTTAACCTTTGTGAACGCGTTACTTTGTGGGGTTGGACTCGATGATCTTATAGACCCCTTCCAACCCTACTAATCTATGATTCTATGACCCCCCCCCCCCCCGAGAGCTTCGGCTATAGGGTGGTATAGAAAGGTGATTCATAATAATGATCATGGGATTTGCTTTCAAGGAAAGATGCTTAGAACATGTGAGTGTGAAGTCGAGATAGGAAATTGGTGATGGGCTGCTGCTCTCTGTTCACACGTTACGTGTCAGGGTTGAGGAAAGGGCGAGGACACCGTCATTGGCAAAGTGATAAAATGGAGGGAGTGCCATTGATCAAGCTGCTGGGAAAGGAGAAAGATTTGCTCCCCACCCCAAAAAAAACACCAGGAAACCCACCAGCAGTTCTTAGGAGGGGCAAGAGGCAAGAGAGCCTGGTCGTTCATGACCAGGGATCCCCTTTTTGGCAATTCCAAAATCCGTATAGGGTAATACCTTTATTAGGTCAATTCAGAGGTCACAAAAAATGTGCAAGCTTTTGAGATCACCAAATCTCTTCATCAGGCAAGATGTTAGAAAAAGCAGGATGGTGGAGGAGGAGGATTTTGGAATTATTTTTATGGCCAGCAACACAGTTGCCCCCCCCGGGGGGGGGAGTTATCTGTTCTCGAACTAAATGCAGCATGTTCTTTGCAATAGATGTATGACTGTTTAGTATCAACTTGGGCCCTGTGCCCTTGTGACTGGCTTTACAGAACTTCCCTAATAGCAAAATGAAGTAGTTTAGAAGCTGTGGAGGGCCTTCTTTGTGGCTGAACCTAAACTGTGGAATTCTATGCCTCTGGTTGCTCCCCTCTCTTATGTTTCTCCAAATGCCAAAATCCATCCTTTCTGTTCAGGCAAGTGTTTGTTGGTTGTTAGATAACTAAGTGTTTATCTAATGCCTCTGTTTTATAACCACTGCACCTTTCTGTGGTTGTATTATATTATATTTTGAACCACCCAGAGAGCTTCAGCATAGAAACCTAATAAATAAGGGTGCAAACCTATTCATGTTTAGACAGAAAAAAGTCCTACAATTCCCAGCATGCCCCAGCCAACCTGGGCCATGCTGGGAATTGTAGGACATTTTTCTGTCTAAACATGCACAGGATTCCACCCTAGGTGGTGGAGCTGAGTGGCAACTGGAGAAGTTTGGGGCCAGCTCCTGGAAGGTCTGGGGACAGAGCCTGAATGAACCTGGTGACTCATAAACTGACTCTGATAGACACAGGACCAGAGCAAATCTCATCAAGCCAAGCAGAAAATAACCTATTCCATTGGGTCAAACCTTAGTTCTCCCCTGAGATTTCATTCCTTCTCCCGAGACCCTGAAAAGGACTGAAATTTTAGGTAAAATTCAAACCATAAGATCCAGCAACCCTACCAAAGGTACCAGGCCTTTGTTTGTTCCTGCTGTTCTTTCTTAAATTATAAGTTATGTAGCTCTTGCAAAGAGCAGTCAGTATGATTGAGGGTTGCAGCACTTCCTTAAGAGCAAAGGCTAAAGTGTTTGGGAACTTTTTAGTTAAAAACAACAACTGTTGTGGGGATATTACAGAGGCTGATAAAATTGTACGTGGTATGGAGAAAGCAGATAGGGAGAAAAAATTATCTCTAACACTGGAACTCAGGGCCATCTGGTGAAAATTCACGACAGATGACAGAAACTTACTTCCACACAATGCGTCATTAACTTGTGGAACTCATAGTCACAAGATGTGATGACAGCCTTTAAATGGGGACTAGACACTTTCATGGAGAAGAAAAGATCTCTCAGTGAACAACCTACTAGCTATTTGCTAAATGTAACCTCCAAGTTCAGAGGCCGTCTGCCTGGGAATATCAGGTGCAGTGGGGCTGTTGTCTTAATGCCTGGTGTGTGAACTAGATGGACCTCTGTCAGTCTGATCCAGCAGGGCTCTTCGGTCCATAAACTAGGTGTGGATGTCTGAAGAGTACATCTGCTGAAGTGGATTCTAGCCCAGGAAAGCTTACGCAATAATAAAGTTGTTAGGGCACAATCCTATGACTTACACCTTCGATGCTGGAAGCCTCCGAACCCAGAAGTTTGAGCATCCAGTGGAGAGCGGGAGGAGTAGGCGAGGCAATCTTCCCCTCTACTGCTCCTCCTGCTCTGCATTTGTGCTAGACGGGCTTTTCTGCCTGTCTAGCTGGGGTGTTCTGGCGAGGGCAGTAAGGCAACTGGAGAGGCCTATCCCAGCCTCTCCAGTCCCCGCTCCGCCCACCGGAACGCCCTCTTCACCCCCTCTCTGAGGTAGAGTTCCTGACCTTGGAGAGGCAGCCAGCATGGTTCTTTCCATGCCAGCTGCGAGTGAGAGGGGAAGCGAAGTGCAGAAGCCTGGATCCAGGAATCCTAAGTATCCTATAGTGCCCCCCCACGTCATCTAGGGACCATAGGATTGCTCCCACAGTCTTTTAAAGTGCCACAAGGCTTGCTGTTGCGTTTGAAGAGCACGCAGATTTCTTTTTAACAAAAATTTATATCCCGCTCATGCACCACTCAGGGAGGCTAAAGACAACAGAAAACCGCCATAAAATACAACAAGAGTGATTCCAGGTGAAATTGTTGTGATGCCATCACCCTGCCTTATTCACAGAGATTTATGGGATGTTCAGATGTTGTCGTCTTTTACTTGTGACCCTCCTGTGTTCCTTACCACTTCTTCTGACTTTTTCCTTAATGCAGAAAATCCCTTAAGGTGAAAAATACTGATCATTAGTGCTAGGTGCCCTCCATCCGGAAGCACCCCAAAATTCCAAACAGCAACAACATTTAGGGCACAATCCTATACCTGTTCAGACAGAAAAAAAGTCCTACAACTCCCAGTATGCCCTGGTGAGGGCATGCTGGGAGTTGTAGGACATTTTTTCTGTCTAAACAGGCATAGGATTGCACCCTGAAGAATTTAATGCAGATATTATCATATGACACTTGCACACACAACAGAGGCAAGACTGTTCTTCAGGGAGGGTGTTGCATGGATTAGGATGATTTTGAAATGGAAGAAAATGGAAAAGTCCATTGGGCCCATATGAGCCTGGCACTGGCAGCCCAAGGATGGAGCCTCAGCCCCCCAGGAAAACCCAGAGGGGACTTGAGTCCTGCAGTCCCTTGAAATGTATACCCATGGGGTGAGGGGACCCAGAAACCTGGCAACCCTAACCTTCGACTGCCTCTTCCTCTTCTCCGCACCACCCATGAGGTCTTCTATAATCCATTTTATTTGCCACATTTGGAGTAGCCTGCTTTTCCTCCAAGAAGCTCAGGGCAACATAAATGCCCTTCCTGCCTCACAACACCCCTGTGATGATGATTTATATAAGATCACCCAGTGAGTTTTGCGAACGAGCAAGGATTTGAAGTGAGGCAATACTTCAGCTGCTGCAATGCTTTGCTGTGTGCTGGTTCTCAGCCATACTGATGAGCATGTCCCTAGCTTGTGATTCATGCTGACCCTTCCACTCCATAATCTGAATGTACCACAATACCTTATTTATATATCTACAAAAAGCAGGCAGGAGTAGGGGAAGCCCAACCACATGAAATGTCAATACAAGCAAAAAGGATGTGGAGCCGGAAGGACTGTTGGGTGTGATCTTTGATTACTAGTAGTGTGCATTTTCTGTGTGTACATCCTACAATGTTCTGTTCATACCTGGGCCCTTTGCACTACTCTTCTGTCTTTTTAGAGGGGTGCATGGTTTTGATGTGGGGAGTGTCTTGCTGGGCAGATGAACCAATCACAGCTCTGTGCACATTCATTATACATTTTGCAGTGGGTGCCTTTTTTATCATGCATTCATTTTTTCAAATCTATCTTTTAAGTGGTGCCGCTACATAGCATTAAAATACTTTTCTGGCTTTATTTTTTTTAACTGAAATAGTAAAATACCACTTAAATAAAAGAGTGTATACTGCTATAATGCAATATATTTATTAAAATAATGAGGGGAAGAAAACCTTTCCAATTACTGCCATTTTAACAAGGCAGGACCCAGAAAGGTCTGTTTTTAATGATTATTTTTATAATAAAAATAGCATTACAGGGTATATTGCTATACCTATCATGCTGCTTTAAAGAAAAAGGTCAACTTTTAGATTGTAAGATCCTTGGGGCAGAGTTCAGTAGTAGTATAAGTGGGACCTGTAACAAAGTGCTGCCATATGGAGTGCACTAGCATGCGCAGTCCACATAGTGCTAGCCTTGAAAGCAAAGTGTTTGGAAACTCCAGGTAATTCAAGGCCCCTCTTGATATAAGCTACCAAAGTGGTTCCAAATGCCTTCTAGCAAAAGAGAATAATGTGTCACCATTCCTGTTAAATACCATGCATTTAATGAAATACAAAGCTGTTTTCTCCAGACAGTCCATATGACCAGGGAATTTGTAAACAATGCTTGAACCTTCTTAGAAAAAGAGACTTGGGGTATTGGAACTCCACCTAAGTAAACATCAGGAATGCTGAGAAGAAAACTGGATGAGGACGACGATTAACCCTACTGAAACTAAGCCAAAGTATGTGCATTTCCTCCCTGTTTAACCTGGCCTCTGTCTTCCTCCTTGCCCTCTATTGATAGATTCCAATCTACTTTCTGCCCACCCTGGTCTATGGGACCACGTGATTCCTGCTGGATTCAACCTCTGAGCTCAAGTACATGCTTTGCACAAAGAGGATCCTACTCAATACTCGGGCTCTCAGGCGTACAGGACTGAGAAAGATAGATATCTGCTCAAGATCTTGGAAAGCAGGTACCATACAGAGCAGCTGCCCATACTGGGCTAGATGGTCCGCAGGTCAGAATAAAAGGTAGCTTCATTAATGTTTACGACAGTTGGCATGGAAGGGCTTTGGGGCAGGGATGCAGGCAGTGGAGGCTGGTGGCTCTGATGTCAGTGGGGCAGCAAATCTGCTCCAGGTTTCAGTCAGAACAGTCAGAATTCTAAAGGAGCTCTCCAAGGTGCAGAGCACCTGGGAGAGCTCCTTCAGAGTTCGGCCTGAAACCCAGAGCAGATTAATTGTCCCACTGATACTGGAGCCACCAGCCTCCCTGGACTCTGCTGCTGTGTCAAAGCCCAATGCGTGAACCTGATGGAGATGAGAGGCAGGCCTGTAGCTACTCCCCCAAATTTTCTCAAATTTTTCTTTACATACAAATAATTAAGGAACTGTTTACAGCTGTGTCCTTAAACGGCTTGGAAACCAGACGAACTCCCCCTCCCTCTTTTTTTTGGCGGACCCTCCCCTCCCCTCCCCTGAATTTTTAGGCTGGCTGAGGCAGCATTTCGGCCGGTGAAGCTGGCCCCTGTACGGTGCCGCAATACAGGGCAGAGAGGACACACGGGGTCAAAGCCAACGTCAGTCCTACTTAGAGTAGACGCATTGAAATGAACGGGACTCAAGTGTCATGACTAACTTACGCCCTATTTCCTTCCATGGGTCCACTCTAAGCAGGACTTACGCTGGCTTCTGCCCACGGTGTCACCGCTGCAGCGTGGCACTCCCCAGCCGGCGAAGGTCCCGGACAGCGCGCTCGCTCCGAGGCTGGAGGCGGAGGACGGCCGCTCCCGAGACGGATGGAGGCGGCGTGACTTTAAGAGGAGGACCCGGAAGCAGAGGGGCAGCGGCGGAGGCCGGATCGTGCCCCGGCCGAGCCGAGCGACCTTCCTGCGCAGCGCCGCCCGGCTCGTCCCGCGGCGCGCCCGGCGCGTTCCCACGTAGCTATGGAACCCGCGGGACGCCTCCGGGACGCCCCGGCTTGCTAGCGCGGGTTCTCTGCGCGGCCGAATCTCCAGGGCCGGTTCTCGCGCTGGGATCGTTGGATCCGGAGATGGCAGAGGCGGCGGCGGCGGCCGGCGAGGCATCGGAGAGGTACAGACTTCCGGGTGGGGGGCGGTCTCCGGAGGGCGGCCGAAGACGCTGCTCCGTGCACGTGCGAATGTGGTCTCGTTCCCGTGTATGCTGATGACTGCAGGATTGGCTCGGGCCGCTTCTGTTTCAACGGGCCTTGAAGAGCTTGCGTCTTTCTTTTTGTAGGGCGCAATCCTATGCACGTCCGGATAGAAAAAAGTCCTACAACTCCCAGCATCCCTCCATCCCTAGCGGTGCAATCCTGTGCATGTTTAGATGGGGGAAAAGCCCTACAACTCCAGCATCCCTCCATCTCTAGGGGTGCAATCCTGTGCATGTTTAGATGGGGAAAAAAAGTCCTACAACTCCCAGCATCCCTCCATCCCTAGGGGTGCAATCCTGTGCATGTTTAGATGGGGGAAAAGTCCTACAACTCCCAGCATCCCTCCATCCCTAGCGGTGCAATCCTGTGCATGTTTAGATGGGGGAAAAGTCCTACAACTCCCAGCATCCCTCCATCCCTAAGGGTGCAATCCTGTGCATGTTTAGATGGGGGAAAAGTCCTACAACTCCCAGCATCCCTCCATCCCTAGCGGTGCAATCCTGTGCATGTTTAGATGGGGGAAAAGCCCTACAACTCCAGCATCCCTCCATCTCTAGGGGTGCAATCCTGTGCATGTTTAGATGGGGAAAAAAAGTCCTACAACTCCCAGCATCCCTCCATCCCTAGGGGTGCAATCCTGTGCATGTTTAGATGGGGGAAAAGTCCTACAACTCCCAGCATCCCTCCATCCCTAGCGGTGCAATCCTGTGCATGTTTAGATGGGGGAAAAGTCCTACAACTCCCAGCATCCCTCCATCCCTAAGGGTGCAATCCTGTGCATGTTTAGATGGGGGAAAAGTCCTACAACTCCCAGCATCCCTCCATCCCTAAGGGTGCAATCCTGTGCATGTTTAGATGGGGAAAAAAAGTCCTACAACTCCCAGCATTCCCCAGCCAGCCATGCTGGCTGGGGAATGCTGGGAGTTGTAGAACTTTTTTTTTCTATCTAAACATACATAGGATTGTGCCCTTAATCTATTTTTCAGCGCCCTGTTTGCATGGTTCCCTCCCTTGATGTGTAGAGAAGACAGTGGTCGTGGCAACCGAGCTGATGCTTCCGAAGCCATCAAGAGGTCCAAGCTTGGAGACAGATTGCAGCTTCTTTTCCAGCTCCCCTTATTTCTCAGAGGGTCAAAGTTGATTTGAAAGGGAACAAACGCTGTGTGCACTGTATTCTGCTCTTCTTACTTTTGGCTCTGGCCAAACAAGTTTGGTAGGTTTAAAAACCCCAAACCGTTTCTTCTTCAAGTCCTTGAAAGGTTGTCACAGAGAGGAAGGCCGGGATCTCTTCTTGATCATCCCAGAGTGCAGGACACGGAATAATGGGCTCAAGTGACAGGAAGCCAGATTCCGGCTGAACATCAGGAAAAACTTCCTGACTGTTAGAGCAATACAACAACGGAACCAATGACCATTGGGGGTGGTCTCCCACCCTGGAGGCATTCAAGACGGACGCGAGGATTGGACTTGATGGTCTTATAGGCCCCTTCCAACCCTACTATTCTATGGTTTTGTGATTCCGTGATTGAACCCTTTTGAACAGAGGAGGCAGCAGGGACAAAATTAACATGTGTGCACATCATAGGAAGTGAAGCCCCCCCTCACCTGTTTCCAACTCTCTTCAAAATTATTTTCTGTCACCAGTTTGAATGCATTGCTTTATTTATTTACGTACTTATTTTATAAATGCATATGTCTTCCTTCAATAGATAATTGTAAAATCAGGGCGGTTTACAAGGAAGTAAATGAAATCCAATCAATAAAAGGATGTGTAATAAAACAGTCAATTAAAAAAACAAAATAGTAGCACAAAGTAATAGCAGCAAAGCAATTGGATACTAAATCTCATCAGATGTTAAAAGCTTGGGCAGTGGTTGGTGTTTTTTTTTAAAGGTCTTTATCTGGTGCTGAAAAGATATTAGCATAGGCACAGGGCGAAGATAATTCCATAAGCAGCACACCACTTGTGTAAAAGAGGCCTGAAGTCCTTTGAAGGGTGTACACCCTTTTCTGCACCAAAGAGAAATGTGTATAAGTGAAGAAAAACTAAATTCTGATCTCTTAGGCTGCAATCATATAGGCCATCCTCTCCGAATTGGCTGCTATATAATTCAGCTGGGAGTAAGTCCCATTGCTGGAACTCGTCTGAGTAGAAACGTATAGGATTGCGCTGTTGATGGCTTGTGAGGGACCAGCCTCTCTTCTGTGAGATGCTATAGTGCAGGGGCTAAGATGACTGAGTTGTGAAACAGGGAAGTCCCTGATTCAGATCTCACATACTCGTATGGTGGCATTAAAGGTAAAGGTGTCCCCAACCAGTCGTGTCCGACTCCAGGGCGCGGTGCTCATCCCCGTTTCTAAGCCGAAGAGCCAGCGCTGTCCGAAGACGCTTCCGTGGTCATGTGGCCGGCATGACTGAACACCGAGGTGCACGGAACGCTGTTACCTTTCCCGCCGAGGCGGCGCCTATTTATCTACTTGCAATTTCTTGCTTTCGAACTGCTAGGTTGGCAGAAGCTGGGACTGAAGACGGGAGCTCACTCCGTCACGCAGCACTCGGGTCTCGAACTGCTGACCTGCCGACCTTCCAGTCTGCAGTTCAGTGTCTTAACCACTAAGCCACCGCGGCCTCCATGGTGGCATTAGGCTATCTGTTTTCTTTCTCTTTCTCTCTCTCTGTCCTCCACCTGCAGTATGGGGAGAATAAAACTGAACTACTTTACAGGGTCATTTTGAAGACTGTTGAAGTAATATATGTGAAGCACTTTAAACACTTCCAAAACTATGTGAGGCACAACTGGGACATACTGGGTGTGCCTATGCCACATTTGAATGATGCCTGTGCCTCAGGCATTTCTCAATACCTGCTCTGGGATCCAAGACCAGTAGCTCATATTGTTATTATTTATAGTGTATTTGGAGTGTTCAAAGTGTTTCACATACTTTATCTTGCTAATACGTGGGGTTCTGAGCCTCCAGAAACAGGGCTGGATCCAGAAACATTCCCAAACAGCAAATCCTGTGGGGGGCTGGAGGTCCAGACCTGTCCAGAACAGGTTGAACATTTCGACCTGGATGATCTCCAACCAACAGGACTTTGGTTGTATCTAGATTAAGTTTCAGTTTGTTAGCCTGCAGCAGCCTTCCCCAACCTGGTGCCTTCCAGATTTGTTGGACTACAACTCCCATCATCACCTGGAGGGCACCAGGTTGGGCCAGAGCAGTGGTCTCCCAGCACCTCTTCCTGGGACCTACCCTCTAGGATGGATTGGAGCCACTGCAAAACAGGGCCTCCCCATCCCTGTCCCAGGCACCTGGTCCAGAAGGGTACTGTGGTCGGATCGCGACGGGGACCATGGGCGCCCATCCAGCTGGTTTCAAGGCCAAGACGTGCTTAACATTAACAATATAAAAAGCATCATATATCCTCAGTCCATACTGGGCTGTAGGAAATTCCCAGCGTTTTGCAGGGTCTTTCCCTTCCCTGCAGTCTTCCTTTCAGAGCCTTAAAAATATAACATGGCATACACTCAAATATTTTGGCCACCTAATGCGAAGAGAAAACTCCCTGGAAAAGACCCTGATGCTGGGAAAGATGGAAGGCAAAAGGAGAAGGGGACAGCAGAGGATGAGATGGCTAGATAGTATCACCGATGCAATGAATATGGACTTGAGCACACTCCGGGAGAGAGTGGAGGACAGGGAGGCCTGGCGTGCTGTGGTCCATGGGGTCACGAAGAGTCAGACACGACTGAACGACTGAACAACATACACTCATACCGTCTGCTGAAGCCCACCCCTTTTACATTGATCTGCCTTTGGTCTTAGACAAGAGGTAGCCCAGAATGCTGATCGCATGTCTATCTGTCTGTCTGTCTAATATTGATCAAGTTGTATTTTATGGTGTTAATTTTTGTGAACTGCTCAGAGAGCTTTGGCTATTGGGCAGTATTGTTGTTGTTGTTCAGTCGTTCAGTCTTGTCCGACTCTTCGTGACCCCATGGATCATAGCACGCCAGGCCTTCCTGTCCTGCGCTCTCTCCCGGAGCGTGCTCAAGTTCATATTCATTGCATCTGTGATGCTATCTAGCCATCTCATCCTCTGCCGTCCCCTTCTCCTTTTGCCTTCAGTCTTTCCCAGCATCAGGGTCTTTTCCAGGGAGTTTTCTCTTCGCATTAGGTGGCCAAAATATTGGAGCTTCAGCTTCATTATCTGTCCTTCCAATGAGCACTCAGGGTTGATTTCCTTTAGGATGGACTGATTTGACCTCCTTGCAGTCCAGGGGACTCGTAAGAGTCTTCTCCAGCACCACAGTTCGAAAGCATCAATTCTTCGGCGCTCAGCCTTCCTTATAGTCCAGCTCTCACAGCCATACATTACTACTGGGAAAACCATAGCTTTGATTAGACGGACCTTTGTCGGCAAGGTGATGTCTCTGCTTCTTACTATGCTGTCTAGGTTGGCCATAGCTTTCCTCCCAAGGAGCAAGCGTCTTTTAATTTCATGGCTACAGTCACCGTCTGCGGTGATCTTGGAGCCCAAGAAAGTAAAATCTGTCAATTGGGCAGTATAGAATGTAATAAATAAAAATAAATATATCTATATTCAGGGAGGCGTAAGCCGTTCCCCCGGCTTTGCTTGGAAGGCTTCTTGTGATCAAAGCTTAGCTGCACTTTAAAGCCGGTGGAACGGATTTGGTCCTCTTAAAGCTCGCTCTTTATGCTCAAGCTCACACAGTCTCTCCCTCTGGTCTCTCACTCCCAGGCATTGCTGGGTCTGTTTTGCCACCGAGGGCGATGACCGGTCAGCCGAGTGGGTCTGCCCCTGCCGTTGCAAAGGCTCCACCAAATGGATCCACCAGGCCTGCCTCCAGCGGTGGCTGGATGAGAAGCAGAAAGGCAACAGCACAGGCAGTGTGAGCTGCCCGCAGTGCGGCACTGAGTATCACATTGTCTTCCCCAAACTCGGTGAGTATACAGCTGGCCTGACGGGACCCAGCTTCCATGGAGCCTGAATGGCAAGGCTAGATTCCCCGTCGCACTATCAAGGCTGGGGAGCTGCCAGCAAAAGCACAGGTCCAAGGCCAGCAGGGGAGCTGTCCAGCCAAGGAGTCCCACGGAGCTGGGCACGAGGAGATGTTGAACCAGCATCCACCAGACAGCAACTGAGCTGAGTTTTGTAGCTGCCCCTGCCACCCTGTGCCTTCCTGGAGCATCAGCAGGGCCTGTTTGTCCATTCTTGCTTCTGCCTCCCAAGCCAGGGTTTAGGTTTGAGCTTCAGCTCGAGCTCGCCACCATCTGTAATCCTGGGATCCTGAGGGTGATTGTAGGGGGCTGGGAGCTGGGGTGTGTTCCCAGTCAAGGGTTGATTGTTTTCCAGGGTAGTAGTCGCAGGGTGTCTACCTCTAAAGTGTGATCCTCCTCTTAAAGAAGTTTAATTTGGCTCTGAGGCCAGGCTGGTCCCAACAGATGGGGAGCATGAATAGAACCATAGCAGTCTCTTGGACACCAGGGGAAGCATGAATTTCCTTGTAGGCCGCTCAAGCAGAGTGGTCAGTCACTCACCCTTCGTTTAGCACAGGGGTGAGGAACCTGTGGCCCAAGAATCCATGCAGACTTTGGCCTGGTTTCATGCAGACCCAATTTCATGCTGAAACGGGTGCCAGCAAGAGAGCTTGCTATATGATCCAGCAAAGTTGCAAACCCTGCTCGCTGTTGGCTCTGCCCCACCCACTGTTGCCTCTGGGTCCATCCACCGTGGCCTCGGATCATGCCCACTGCTGGCATGCAGCCCACATCTTGGGTTATCCCCGAGAGAATGCAGCCCTGAACAGAAAAATATGAGATGGGTAAACTATTCCCGCTCCATCCAACCAGCTTGTTTCTCCTACTTGAACAGGTGTGTCTGTGACTCACCTGACCTACAGAGAAAACAGCCTCTGTAGGGACAGACCCCACTCAGCAACAGATGCTCGAATCCCAGCTGAGAGTTCTGGGCTTCAAGAATTAATTTATATGGGTTGTGGTCCCTGAAGCACCCCTCAAGCCAAATAACACAAAGTGGTGCCGCAAAATATATATTTCTTGCTCGAACAGTATTAGAGAATAACAAAACTTTGCAATGGTGAAACAAGCCAAACACATTACTACATACAATGCAGTTAGGATGCTTAGAAGCATAATAGAAATAGCAAAGAGCATATTTCTTAGTAAAATTAAAGTTCTGTTTCTCTCAACCAACAAGGCAGTCATCATTAAGATCTTACAGTTACCTATCTGGCAGGAATGGTTGGCAGAGCTTAGGTAATCATTTTTAGTAGGCTTCTCGTGTTCTCAGAATCTCTCTGGTCAACCATGTCAAAACCTTGCTACTTATAACATCCTGTATCTTAGTCATACCTATACACCTTGACTTTTTGGACTCAGTCATCGCTCTTACTCATAGCCTCCAGGCTTACAGCTTACTTCAGAAGCACCCTTGCCAAGGTCCATCTTCTCATGAGGTCATGAGCTTTTTACATCCAAGAATTAACCAACCCACATGTGGCAAGCTTCTTTGCCCCAGTTCCAAGAACGTATTTTTGCACTTAAAGCTAGCTTATAGCCTACATCAGAGGCCCCCAGCCTTTTTGGACATGTGGGCACATTTGGGAATTTGAGACCATGCCGTGGGCACCACCACAAAATGCCTAATCCGTGGATTGCCACTTTGGCATCTACCTGTCACTTCTGTGGATCTTAGGCTGCGTCCTATTCAACCGATTGGGTGTCGCAACGCCTCTTTAATAAGGGATTGTCTAATTCAGCTCATTGCTAGTGGTGCAATGCAGCTAATGCTTCTTTTAAACATATGTTTTGGAAATGTACAGCAGCTGCTTCTCTTTGGGAGGAGGTTATTACACAGATATTTTGTCCTGGAACAGTCTTTAATATTCACTGATGTACATGATCTTTTAAACTATTTACCATGGAAATTAACAAATAGCATAAATGGATTCTCTGCACCCTTTTGACAGCTAAAGGATTGATATTAAACACTGGAAGGATAAACACTCACCTCCTATAGTGCACTGGATTGAAGACCTTACAACGCTGTCAATATTTGAATGGGTGGCATATAGCTGCCCCCTTCAAATGGATACTTATTTGGATATTGGGTCCACTTTTGTTGAAACCCATGTATAATTGCTAGAAAGTTGCATGCATTTCACACAACTCTACGTATGTATATTTAAAAATGATTTTTTTTTTAAATTAAAACCTTATGGCGTGCCCATGGGCACCATGTTGGGAATGCATTTGTGCGCGTCATTGTAGGCGCCCACAGGCACCACATTGGAGTCCCCTGGCATACACAGCTAATCCCTCTATACTTACAGCTAGCATATACCGATTATTATGAATAGCACTCCTATGAAATACGATGAATTCTTATCAACCATACGTGTTCCATTCATACTTTGTGACAAATACTCCCTCCCCGCTCTCTAGCAGCCAACTGCTAGTTTGTGGAGGCTTTTTTTTGGCAGGTAGAGTGCAAAGTGTTCAGAGATGCACACACACCCTCCATCACAGAAGTGGCTCCTTAAAATTAATTGCCTGTCTTCCAGATGCGGCTTTTTTCTGGCTTCCCCCTCCCTTCCGGAATATGTGCACACGTCTCTTCTAAAATGAAGCTGGAAAATGCAGGGACCACCCCCCTGCAAGCCTATCTTCCATTTTTTAGATCAGCCTTCCCCCACTTGGTGCATCCCAAGGGCATTTCACTACAACCCCTGTCATCCCCAAAATGGAAGGCACCATGTTGGGGGAAGCTGCTCTAGACAGTGGTATCCTCGCATGTCAAATCCAGCCCCATCTTATAATGCTGTTGTGCGGGAGCGGGGATGGGAGAATTCTTTCCTGGGGAGCAGCCTTAAGATCATGTAGCTGAACCAGAAATAGTCTGGCAGGATCAGACCCAAAGTCCATCTGCTTCAGCACTCTGGTCTCCGGTAATAACCACCCAGATGCTCAAATGAAACTCACAGGCTGGATAAGACCATGTTGGACATCCCTTGGAGTTTGTCCCCCAAATCTGGCAGTCAGAGATATACTGCTTCTGAATATGGAAATTTCATTTTTAATTACAGGGGATATTAATAGAGGAAGCTGTTTCCATTGGCTTAAAAAAAAACTTGCCCATCCTTGGCTTTGATGATGTGTTAGTCTGATCAACCGCAGCCATTCCTTTCCCACCAGTAGGATTTTACTAAAAGAGGCAGGGCATGCTTTGTCCCATAGACCGGGGTGGTCAGAAGGTAGATTAGGAGCTACTTGTGAATCTCCAGGTGATTTGCTGTAGATCAGCAAAGGCTTTCAACAAGAAGCCTTTTTCTTCTTCCTAAATTAGCCTGCTGAAATGAAGAAGGCTTGTGGGGTGGCACAGGAGCAGATTTGTGTGTGGAAGGATTTGTGGACAAGCTCCAGTTCTAATACTGAAAACAAATTATTGGGCTGAGCATATGCTGACATGTACCTTGTTCAGTGGTGAAAGGCACAAGTGGGCAAAGCCAAAATACAAAACACACCTGCATATTCTAGCGTAAAGCTTTTGCTGCCAGTAACAATGCCTTAGGAGAAGTATTTCAACATTTCAGAGTGGGGGGTGGGGGAACTGTACAAATGGCAGGAAAGCCCCAAACCATCGGTAGTCCGTGGTTTATTAAGACGGGGGAAAGGCGGTGGGGGTACAAAGAAGGGGCCATGTGAAACCCTTCTGAGTAATAGCAGAACTCTAAATAGGAATAGTCTTACTATGTTTAAAGCCATTTAAGGCACAGTCCTATGTATGTCCAAACCGAAAAAAGTCCTACAACCTGGCTGGGGAATGCTAGGAGTTGCAGGACTCTTTTTTATCTAAATATGCATAGGATGGCACTCTTAATGAATTAAATAGTTTGAATAAAAGACATTACATTTTAACAACATTGACAAATGCTTTGTGCCTATTTTTTTTAGTTGTTCATCTCCTTTGCACTCATTTCCAGGAATACAGGAAGCCAGGAACAGGTTTAAGAATACTGAGGAATTGGGTAGAATTCTGCCTGTAGATTTGTGCCTTCTGTCTCCATAAATAAAAGGGCTTGAGTCTTTATTGCCCAGTATAATGGTCATGTGGTAGGGTTGGGAGTTTGCCTGAATATCTCTGAAGGCCAGGATCCTGGCATGTGGGTGAGAGCCAAGCTGCTGGATGTTCTGTGGCTGATTCTGACATTTCATAACCTCCCCTTCGTAGGACCCTTGGTATATTTCCTTCAGCAAGTGGACCGAGTACTATCCAAAGTGAGCCCCTTTGCTGCTGCCAGCATCGTGGTGGGGACACTCTACTGGTCAGCTGTCACTTATGGAGCAGTCACCGTGATGCAGGTAATGCCTGAGTTTGCGCACGGGGGACGGTGTGGGTGGATCAAAGGACACTACCAACAGAGATGGTCTTCATCTGAATCATATCAAGGGAAGTTTAATGGGGCTGTGTCTTAAACCTGGGGCCTGATCCAGCCAGGACCCACACTAAGTGACCATGTTATACTTGAGTTCTTGGTTCTCATATTGGTACCTTCGAATCTGGTTAGTGTGGGTCCTGGCTGGATCAGGCCTCAGGTTTAAGACAGGCTGCAAGGCTTCCTCAAAATGGACAAAAACTTTGGATTACTGTTATTTTATGTGCAGCTTCCCACCGCAAAAACCAGTCCCGAAGTGACTTATACACACAAATACAGAAGTCCATAAGTACTGTAACAGAAAACCCACCAAAATCAATATACATTAGCAGCAGCACAATATAACAAATAAAAATAAACACCATAAATACATAATCTAAAAATACAATAAAAAAGACATTCATCCAAAATACACCAAATCTCCCCCCACCCCCTCACAGCCTAGAAGGAACATCACGATGGTGGCCCACAACTAAGGCCCAAATGCCTTGGGAAATAAGTATGTCTTTTCCTGGCACCAAAAAGATGAGAGTGTTGGTGCCAGACAAGCTTCCTTGGGGAGATTGTTTCCCAGGGCTGTCACAGAAAATCCCCCCCCCCCGTTTCTCTTGGAGGGGTTACACAAAGAAGGTAATCGTGACTGTGTATAAACCTGGGAAGATCCCACTTTTCACACCATGTAATGTTTGGTGTTCTAAGGCATAAAGAGAACACTCCAAATGCAAGGTTGCAAAGACAGCTTTTACTGAGTGAGTCACAGTACATTCCCGTCTTACAATATCAGGTGAGTCCTGTTATACTAATCAGTGTAACACTCAAGTGAGCCCCCCCCACAACACAAACAAATAAAAACACTTATCATTACAGGCCTCTGACGGCAACCTCAGGGACTGGGTAGGTTCATACTGGGAGAGGCAATCCTTGAGGTACAGGGATCCTGAGCCATGTAATGAGTAGGATCGAATAAAGAGTTTTTTTGAACTGCGTATTCATTGGAGTTAGGTTTTCAGAGCAGAAGTAAAAGACTGTCTGGGCTAATGGTAACCTGGCTGAATTGGATGCGCTATACTACAGATGAGCAGGGAGGCGTAAGTAGAAAGTATTAGCTAGCCGGTAGAGAACACGAGGAGCGCTGTATAGATAATGCTGGGTTTAAGGTGCAGCTCAGCCACAGATCTGTGAAAGTCTGTCTCACTTTCCATCTTGTCCTGCTCTGCTGGGGCTCCCAGGGGAACAGGAGGCAGTCCAACATAGTCTCAGATCAGGCAACGTCAGATCAGATCAGGCAAAGTCAGATCAAGGCAGGTCTCTCCAAGCAGGAGTCAGGACCCTGGGCAGCTCCCAGTGAGCCCTGCTGGCTGAGTTCTAGGAAGATGTTGTCTCAACAGAGAGCTGAGGCCATTTGAAAGGCCCCACCTCCTTGGAGGAGCTGGTTGTGCTGACTTAAAGGGCACTTGTCTTCTTCTACAATGCAGAGGAGATTGGGAATATTGTTGGGCACTCATCATCTGAGTCTGAAGGTGATGGAAGGGCCAGGCCCTAAGGCTGGGAGAGCCAAGGAGGAGGTGCTGAGAGTCTTTCCTTGAGTGGGACAGCCAGCATTTCCTCCTCATCTGTATCTTCCCCAGGGTAGTACAAGGGGCTATGGTCACAACACGTCCTCATCTGCAGAATGAAGAATAAAGCAGACCTAGATCGTGTAAGCTCCTTGAGGCAGGGACCTTTCCGTTTTGGTTGTCTTTTTTCTGGAAAGTATCATTTAACACTGAGAATGCTGTATAATAACATTAGACGATATTAAACATGAAAAACTCTGGCCCACAAGCAAGAGCCGTTACGCTGATGGCTACTAGTGACAGGGCTTTCTCAGTGGTGGCCCCACACCTTTGGAACCTCCTCCCCAGGAAGATATGTATAGCTTCATCACTGCTGGCTTTAAAAAAAAAAAAAAAAACCACCCAAAACCCCACCTGAGGACACATTTATTTGCATTTGATGCTTAAAAATCATTAACTGCTACTGCTGTGTGTGTGTTTCATTGTGTTCCCTGAAAGGAGGGTTAAAAATCTTTTAAATAAAATAATAATGAAATAATCTATGAGAGGAGGGCTGTGGGAATAAATGAGATAGGGTGATTAACCACATTGTCCCTAGCAACAGCCTGTGCAAGAAATCTGAAGACATCGGTTAAGGATGCCATCCTATGCATGTTTAGACAGAAAAAAGTCCTAAAACCTCCAGCATGCCCCAGCCAGGGGCATGCTGGGAGTTGTAGGACTTTATTCTGGGGCACGCTGGGAGTTGTAGGACTTCTTTCTACCTAAACACGCATAGGATTGCACCCTAGGAGCTTTATTCTCTTCCACTGGCAGAAGTGGAAGCCGTCACACTCTCTCCGTCTGCGCTGCTGATCCGTCTCCCGTCCTTTTGCAGGTTGTGGGCCATAAAAAGGGCTTGGATGTGATGGAGCGGGCAGACCCCCTCTTCTTGCTCATGGGGCTTCCCACCATCCCCGTCATGCTGGTGCTCGGCAAGATGATCCGCTGGGAAGATTACGTGCTACGGGTGTGGCGGAAATACTCCAGCAAGCTCCAGGCCCTGCAGGCCTTGGTGCCAGGTGAGCGCCTTCGTCTGCACGCTCCTCCTTGCCTGGGCATTTGCCTTGGGTTGGCAAGTGTGGAGGCTGGGGAGCAGGGATGGAGCAGGCCTCTCCTTGGCTGCAGTGCATTTGGCCCATGAGACAGCGAGAGGAAAGCTGGAGGCAACGGGCTTTGCTCCAGGGGGCAAGAAAAACCCCATATATTAAAATTTTGCACCAAGGAAAGCAGAATTTTGCATCCTGAATTATGCAAAATGAGCAGATATGCACTGATTGGTTGTATTTCTATACCAATTTCCTGAAGCCAACCAAAGCGGTTTAGAAGACGTTCAGAAAATGAAAACCATAATCAAATAAAAACACAGTAAAACATTACAAACAGCCTTTAAAATCATAACAACTTAAAAAGCTAAATTAAGAATATGAGTCTTTATCTGATTATGCATATTGTATTCTGCAATTTATTATTATTTTGCAGAACTTATTGTGCACCTGCTATTTATGGCAAGGGACCAGGGGTTGCGCAGGGTGCTTGGGACCCCTGAAAATCTTATCCAGCCACCCCCCACCCCGGCATCTGAGGTTTTACCTGGCATTGCCCTCACATGAACAAGCATATCTTTGCAGCCTTAAGGACTAGAAATTTGCTGGGGGGTGGTAAATGAAAGCCGAGATTCTCAAGAGCTTGAATTCTGTGCTGTGCCACAGTGTGCGGCTTTTTCTGCACTCCCAGAGTTGTGGCATATGTACAGACCTGCCTGTAGCAGACAGGAAGGGGGGAAGAAGAACAAGAATTGATGTCAGGCTCTGTGTTCGGCTCACCACATGAGAGTAGCCCAGCTCTGCCTGTTGAATATTCTACAGACAGAGAAAGCTGGAAGGGATCACACCCATGACACAGGATATGGAGAGCCACTAGTCACTTTTCTATTCAGGAATCTAGAACTTACTGCCTTTCAGCTTTGCTTTCTTTGTCAATGCGTTGTTTCTTTAAAAATATATACTCCCGTATTCAGGAGTTTAGAATTTAATGACTTTCACATCTGTGGATTTTACTTGTTGCACCTTTACAATGGGGTTTGTTGCTCACTATCTTTTAGGCATTGTATTTGTGGATCGTATCCCATGCACAAAAATACACTTTGTAATAAGTACAAAGAAGTGTATTTATTACATTTTGTAATAAAATGTATAGAAGACTTCTGTATGCATATTACAGTACAGTGGTTTCATTGTAGCAGCTGTGGGCTTTCTAGCCGTGGTTGGTTAGTAGCATTTGCAACTGCTGTCCTCATTTGGGGTGTATGGTTTGGTCTGGTCTGACATCTCTCCCCTCCATTCTATCTTTGCTGGTGGATGTGGAAGCCTCTCACTCGTTGCGCATAATGTGCAGCCCGGCTCTTAAAAGGCTCCAGGTGTGTGCATCAAGCCTGACTGAGAAGCAAAACAAGGGAGGCTTTTTAGGGCTTGCCTTGAGCATGGGAAACAGCCTCACCCCCCTATGGGTTTTCTTCCCCCTAATCCTTCCTCCATCCTCAGGGGCCAGCCGCCCCGTGCTGCAGGTCCCGCTTGCTGAGTCGCGCTACCAGAGTGACCATCTGTCCATCTCACGCACGCTGTGCGGGGCCCTGGTCTTCCCCACCATTGCCAACCTGGTTGGCAGGGTCACCTTCCGCCGAGTGAACTCCAGCCTCCAGCGTACCATCCTGGTGAGTATTGAGAATAGGAAAGGAAGGGGATCAGCAGAGCACAACGTCTGGGTCAGGTTTCCAAGGAACCACTCCTGCGCTCAGTTCAATGTAGTGGTTTCTCAGCCATTGTGCCCCAACACCAGTAACTAGCTTAACTGACCGGGGCGACTGGAGGGGCCATAGGTTAGCAGGAGAGCATGTGGTTTGTATGCAGGTCATGGCAGGTTCAGTCACAGCCATCTCCTGTGAAAACGATCTCAAGCAGCCAGGCTGGGAAAGAGGCACAGCTCGAGACAGCTGCTGCCAGTCAGAGCTGACCGGAGTAGCAACATGGTGTCTGCGAGTACCAGTGGACCCTTGGACACCTTTCTTGGCCCCCGCTAATGTGCCCTGCGCCTTCCACTTCACAAAAATAAAACATTAACACATTTGCTAATTGGCAGCTGGGATCGCTTCAAAACAAAGCATGGGCTTCCAGCAGCTGCCATCTTCATTTGCCATGAATGCCCCTGGGCTACATGGTGACTCGCCTTTGCGACTAGCCATGCCTCCTATGGCAGCCATTTTGTGGTGCTGCCCACGACTGTCTCTCAAGTTGCCAAATGTGTCTACAGCCCAAAATGATTGCCTACCCCTGGATTAGACTAGACTAATTTTTTTTTAACAGGTTTCTCGCCTGCCTTTCTACGATTTCACTCTTAAAGGCATCTTGAAAACGTATTTGAAAGGCGGGCTTCCACACTGTAGATCGACCTTGTTTCAGCCCGGCTGCCAAATTCAATTTTGGAGAAGCTCTCAGGGGCCATGTTCCAGCAGTGGGTGGGCTGGAGGCAAAATGGGGCAGAGGCAAAATGCCAGGATATTTTCATTTAAAACTGCTGCTTCCAGTAACTCAGCCTTAGGAGGGGCATTTCAGCCTTTTAGAATGGGTGGGAAAACCGTGCAAAAGCTGAGAAGCCACCGAACAATGGCCAGTTGGAAGAGAGGTGGGGGGGCCAGGGGAATTGGGCGGGCTTCTGGGGAGTCCGGGGGGGCTGCATTTTACTCACAGGTGGGAGATCTACACCCCTGCTGCAGCTCTGCCAGCCTCGAACAAACCCATAGGCTCCCTCCCACTACGCAAGCCTTCCCCAGTCTGGCACCCTCTAGATATACCTTGTACTACAACTCTCATCAATGGCCATGCTCGCTGGGGAAGATGGGAGTTGCAATCTAACCCTTCTAGAGGGCACAGGCTGGGGAAAGCTGCAGGGCCGTGCCAGTGGGTGCTACTGCTGGCAAAGCATCAGCAGTAAACAGCAAGCCCCCCTCTCAGTCAAGTCCCAGAGGCACTGGCTTGGCAGATAGAATCCTTAAGGGGGGGGGGGGCTTGATGGCACTTCTCCCTCCCCAATAGCAGCGGTGCTTCCCGGGCACCTGTCACAATCCTTCGTCCTCACAGTCAACAGAGTCCAGGAAACAAGACTTCAGGGCGGGGGGCGGGTTTCCCACTACTTTATTAGTTAAGAACTCACTTCTTTATAAATGCAGATTCTAGGAAACTCTCAGACTGCAATGAACCAGCTAATCCACACATCTGCGAATATCAGTAGAGGAGACAAAGTGGAAGTTAGAGGGGTTGCCAGCGGTCTGGGCAAGAACCTCTCGGCCAGACTAGCTTTGCAGGGGTGCCCTCCCTTAGGGTGGCTCCCACCTACGTTGGCTTCCACGAGCGGCCAACCTGGCGTAGTGTCTGAGCCCTGCCCCTGACTTTTCCCGCTTCGCTCTGCGACGGACCACAGCATCCCTCCAGTCATGCCCCTTGCCCACCTCCACCGAAACCTGGGTTCTTGTGGTGGAGGAAAGGGGGGCCCTTTCAGGCTGGGCCATCTGTGTGCCAAGGTCTTGGGAAGAAAGTCTTGCCGTATCTGAGCTCACTAGGGAGGGGGCCTCCCCCGTTCCGGCTGTTCCCCTTCTGAAGCTGAGCTGCCCAACATCTCCATGCGCTCAGATTCACTCCTGACAGCACCCGCCTCCCCAGTGCTCATCTTTGGTGGGGGTGGGGGAGAGGAGAGGACGTGCTTTGGGAGATGATTTGGGGGGCGTCAGCTCCACCCACACCCTCCGTTCCTTTTGTTTGGTTTCTCCTCCCGGCAGGGCGGCATCGCTTTCGTTGCCATCAAGGGAGCCCTGAAGGTCTACTTCCGCCAGCAGCAGTACTCGATCCAAGCCAACCGGCGCATCCTCAACTTTGTAGAGAAGGGGGACATGGAGAAGGACTCTGCTCAGCTCGACGAGGACAGTGGCAGTGAAGCGGGGCTCAGCTAGGGTGAGAACAGTGCCCACGGGGGACCTCCCGGCTTCGGAGCTCTTCAGAGAAAGCAGTTTCCTCTCCATGATAGTTTTTTAGGCCAACCGGCACCATGGGCTCAGCCGCTGTGTGTCGGAGAGGGGGGGTGGCTAATTGGGGGTTGGACTGGACAAAGAGCATCGCTGTCGAAGGTCTTCGATGCGAGCAAAACCCGTTCATTTTTAAGCTGGTGGATTATTTGCACGCTGGCAGAGTAACCTCGCCCTGTGCTGTCTCGTTTCTCCTCCGCGCTCGTTTTGAATCCTGTGTGGGCCTGTTCTCTAATCTCTTTAAAAACCAGGATCTAAATAAAATGGAAGCTTTTGGTTGTAAGCACCCTCTTCACAACTTAGGAATCAATAGTACTGCTTTGCTTATTGAAGGCCACTGTTTGTTTATGTTGCATTTGCATCCTCCATGGAGGTCAGGAGGTCACGCGTGATGGCCGATCCCCCTGCAGTGCCCCCCTCAGCTGAAAGCTGATGGCCCAAAGCCACAGCACTGAGCTTCATGTCTGAGCAGAGATTTGAACCCGTGACTCCCCAGTCCAAGCCCATCAGTATTCCTTATGCTGAACTGGTTATTGCTGTGAAACCAAGAGGGAGCCAAATGGAAATGGATGAATTCTTCTAGAACAGCCTTCCCTCACCTGGTGGCCAGCTGTGCCGGTTGTGGGGTTCTGGGAGTTGTAGTCTCTGGAGGGCATCAGGTTGGGGTCAGCTGCTCTAGACAATGGGCTACTATGGCTCAGATCTTCCTGGAAACACCACTCTCTGATTTAGGAAATCCTGTTTCCAAACTCCCTGATGCACAAAGGCTCTCAGTCTGTACTCACGCAGGGATGTGGAAAATGCACTCTGCACCTGCTCACAGGCACTTCTATCTACCCTTCAATCAATCAGTCGCAACTCACTTGAATTGGCACAGTCCTGTACATAAACAGAGAAAAAGCCAGTATGTCCGAATAGAACTCATCATAAAAATTATACACAACGTATTTTTTTAATATCCACAACTGTGTAACGATTTGCGCGCAGATGATAGAAAGCACACCATTACGTAATGTGAAATAACTGTGTAGGTATTGGTTCATTAGACTAACATTCTTCCAGTGCTAACCTGATAATGACAAAACGTACTACTGGTTTATTAACATCAAATGGCCAGCATTACGGGAGGGAGAGCCAGGGTGACATAGTAGTTAAGAGCCCAGGCCTGCACATGTTTAGACATGCTGGCTGGGGAGCATTGGGGTTTGTAGGCCTTTTTTCTGTCTAAACATGTGCAGGATTGGGCCCAGGCAGAGCAATCCTGTGGTCCCTGGAGAGCACCCCAGGGACCATAGGATTTCTCGGATGCCCGTCCTGAAGCCGTAGACACTGCTACAGCTTTGGGAAGGGAACTTAAAGATTTGAACCCCTCCATTCCCCCTTGCAGCTGCCAGGGAAAGAACCGCTGCACCTGCTTTCCGAGGTCGCAAAAGTGGCCTTGGAGGTGGTCATAGAGGTCAAAAGTGGGGTGGTCCAGGGGGTGAGGAGAGACCTGGATACAAAAACTCCTACGGCTTCTCCCATTCCTGGCCTCGCCCCCGCAAGTGTGCCTCTGTCTGATGGGCTGAAAGGCCCATCTAGAGAAAAAATGTTTAAAAGGATGACAGAGACATGAAAATTCTCTCCATTGCTTCTCCCGTCTTGCTGGCAGCAGCCTGGCAGGGCAAAGGGTACTCAGAAGTTTCTGAAATCAGAGGCTTCCGTCTAGCAGGTGTCAACCTGATAGGGTTCCGCCCTAAGAGTGTGAGATGGCGGGAAACCTAGATTAAAATTCCTGCTCAGCCATGAAGCTCCCTCTTGCAGTCTAGGCTACTTCACAGGGTTGTCGTGAGGATAAAACAGAGGGGGGAAGCCATGTACGACACCCTGAGCTCCCTTGGGCCAGATAAAAACGTAACATATAAAAGACACACTTATCCTCCACTGCTTTAGACAACGTTTCCCCTGGTTTGATGTGCTTCTGATGATGCAATGGCTGTGGTAATTCTGCCCACCGCATCTTCTAGCAAATGCTCGATTTTCTCCATTGTTGTTGGTGTTTTCCAATTTGTTAATAAAGGATATGGTCTTAAGTCTCTACTTGCTCATACAATGGCTCATTGCAGGAAATCAGCCTTCCCCAACCTGGTACCCTGCAGATGTGTTGGACTGCAACTCCCATCATTCTCAGCTAACATGGCCATTCAGTGCCACAGTAAGTAACAAGGGAGATCTTTTGTTTCAACCCTGCAGAGTTCATAATGTCCCTCAAGCTGGGGTTGGCGATTGGTGAACTATCAGTTGTGCTTTTTCCCGCCCTTGAATTGTTTAAATCTCAAGTTCTTTGTCTTCTGAATATGAACTCTGTGAATTTTGGTAAATTTTATCAAAACTGAACTAAAACTAAAATCTCACCCATCTGCACAGACAAATGGAATAGATACAGCTTATTCCCAGCATGGAGGGGACCGTGATGTACCTGCCTGCCATAGAGCTGCTAAAGATGAAGAGCTTACCAGGAAAAAAGGGAGGTGGCAACCCTAATTCAGCACCACAAATACGACTGAATGTACAGGGATTCAAACCCAGACTTTTAAGAGCTGAGCACTCCAAGCCTTGGGCCTGGATGGATGAATCTGTCTGTTTTGGTTTCACCCACATTCAGTTTTTTAAAATCTCGAGTTCTTTTTCTCCCAAACATAGAGAACTTTGCAAATTTTGGTAAATCCTTATCAAAACTGAAACAAAACTCTTGCCCTTCCCTAGTGCGGGGGGGGGGGGGGGGGCTGTGGAGAGGCACCTTTGTAGTCACAGCTTCAAACCTCAAAGAGGTCAACACCTTCCCCAAGAATGGATGTGATGGAGCAAATAGTGTTCTTTGTGGTCTTTCAGGTAGCCTGGTCCCAAGCCACATAGGGCTTTATAGGTCATAATCAGCACTTTGAATTCTGCCCAGAAGCACACCGGTAGCCAGTGAAGCTGCTGTAACATGGGAGTCACATGCTCCCTGTAACCAGCCCCGGTCAACGGTATGGCTGCAGCATTCTGGGCCAGCACGGGATGTAACTAAGGCATGGCCATGACCAAATGAAATGTCTCTATGAACAGGCACCGCTGGCCCACTTGCCTCAGCTGTGCAAACTACTGGCCACAACTGAAACCTGGGCATCCAGGCTGAAGGCTGAGTCCAGGGGTATACCCAAACTGCGAGCCTGAGTCTTCAGGGGGACTTGGCACAGGTTGAATCCCTACTCCTTGACCCGGAGCACCTCTGGCTTGTCTAGATTAAGCTTCTGTCTGTTTGCCCTCATCCAGTCCATTACCAACATCAGGCACCGCTTCAGAACCAGAACAGCTTCCTTGGATTTAGATGGAAAGGTGAGATAGAGTTGGGTGTCACCAGTGTGCTGGTGGCACTGAACCCCAAAGCTCCGGAAATCTCTCCCAGCGGTATCATGCATATGGTAAATAGCATGGGGGGCAAGACGGAACCCTGAGGGACACCACAGGCCAACATTGAACAACAAACCCCACACACACTTTCTGAAATCGCCCCTCCAAAAAGACCAGAGCCGCCAACTAACAGCGCCTCCTGTTCCCCTCTCAGACACCTCAGCTGGTAATTAAATGCCCTACTTACTTGCTTGCTTCTTTTTCTAGAAGAAAAAGAGTAAGTGTGCGTCCTTCTCTTGCAACTCTAGAACTAGAGATTGCTTCTGTCAATTGTCCCAGAAAGCCAAATCTTCGCCTAATCTAAGTATGATGAGTGTCTTCTTCAATATCACATGGTCCAGAGCTTAGCCCTGGCACAAGGAAAGGAATCGCAAGGGAGGAATGGATGTGAACTTGACCTCAATTTGTTTTTTCTCGAGTTTAGACCAGATTTGGCCCAAGTTAAAAGAACGGCACATATGATTTTTCATTTGGCTGAGAAGCACAAGATATGTATCAAGCGATCACCAGTGTTCTCGCTCCACCTACCCCTCCACACTTCTCCCAAGAGTAGCCACTCAGCCACATACGCTGACATGTGTGCCCCTCACCCCATAATAACATGAGACCACAAAAGAAGAGCCACACTAGATCAGACCCCACGCAGCATCCTTTTCCCCACACTGGCAAGCCAGATGCCTGTGGGAAGCCCACAAGCAGGACAGGAGTGCAAGAGCATCCTCCCGCCCATGTTCCCCACAACTGGTGTACATAGGCATACTGCCTCTGATCCTGGAGGCAGCACAGAGCCATCAGGACTAGGAGCCATCAATAGCCTTCTCCAGAAATTTGTCCAATCCCCTTTTCAAGCCATCCAAATGGGTGGCCATCACTACGTCTTGTGGAAGTGAGTTCCATAGTTTAACTATGTGCTGTGTGAAGAAGGACTTCCTCTAATCTGTCCTGAATCTCCCACTAATCAGCTTCATGGGATGACCCCGGGTTCTAGTATTTTGGGAGAGGGAGAAGAACATCTCTCTGTCCACTTTATTAATGGAGGAGCTGGTTGTCGCCCATGCGCAGCCTTGATTCCATTCAGTGTGGCTTGCACAGGATTGTGCTCTCACGCTAATAAGTGGGAAGGGGAGGCGACATCTGGATACTCCCTACCCATCCGGCTGAAGAAGCAAAATATCAGGGCAGCTAGCACTCCACAGCAGTGCCGGCATAAGGGGTTGGCGTTTGGGGGCACCTGCTGAGGCCTACAGCACAGCTGGGGGGGGGCACTGCTGACCACTAGGAAATCACGGCCCTCTTGTCGTTGTTGTCATCCACTCACCTGCTCTGTCCCTCTGGCTCAGAAGGGAAGCACCATCGAACCGTGGAGGAAGCAGAAGGACCAGCCAGTGCCCCTCCCTACTCACTTGTCTGGCCTTTCTGGGGACTGGGCCCAGAGGGAGAGCAAGTAGGCATTTGCTGAAAGGAGGGGGGGGCTGCTGAGGGCATCTTGCCCAAGGCGCCCCCCCCCCCCCCGCATCCCAAACCCGGAGCCAGTGCTGTCCAACAAGCTTTTCATACACAAATATTGATTCCACTCCTTGGTGCTGCTTGTATACTGTAAGAAAAAAAGGATCTACCTGTGAATCTGAGACAAATAATGAACATTACAAATGACTATCTGTTTCGCAAAGTGAGAATAGCAACCTGTACCATGGAAAACATGATTTTTGCCCCTCTGACCTATTTAATCCTTTAAAAAAAAAAACACTTTTTGGCCACAAGATGGTGCTGGTAGTCTAATTTTCAATTAATGATCTTTAAAGCATGTTAGATAAGTAAGGAAACATTTACTGGATCAGAAATATGCAAGCTTTTGAGTTACACAGAGCTCTTACACCCAACAAAATGGAAAAGTAGCTTGCACTCACCCCTTGAGGGGGCAAAGCAGCTTATGCATGCAGTTTTCATAAGGACAGCCTGAGTGGAACACACTAAGATCCATCTAGCCTGGCATTCTTCCAACAGCAGACAGTTCACAGTTGGGGCATGAAGGCACCAGCCCTTCTGTGTTCTTTGATCGCAGTGTGGTGCAGCGCTTAAAACACTGCACTAGGACTGGGGAAACCCAACTTCAAATCCCCCTCTCAGCTGTGAAACTCACTGGGTAATCGTGGACAGTCACTATCTCTCAGCCTAACCTACCTAACAGGGTTGTTGTGAGGATAAAATGGATGGAGAAGAGACCCATGTACTGAGCTCCTTGGAGGAAGGTTGGGATAAAAAATGCAGTGATCCCGGCACCTGGCATTCGGAGATAAATTGCCTTTGTTTGTGGAGGTTCCATTTAGCTAGCATGATGAATAGCTGATAGTAAGACCTCTGCTCCATGAATTTGGCCTCCTTCCTGTAGAACTCCCTGCCTTCAGAGGCCATGCAGGTGCCAACATTGTGTTGCTTCCAGCGCCTCCTGAAAACATGGTCATTTCGGGAAGCCCTCCTTGAGTGACCAGCCACGGTTTGTTAAATTCGGTCTTATCAGAACTTGTTTCTTTTTTAAATGTTTTAATTGTTTTAACATGGCATTCTATTCTTTTATCTTTGCTATTCACCGCTACAAAATCTTTTGATGTGGAGCAGTGTATAAATATTGTAAATAATACAATACTACATTTGTGGCCATCAGCACACTTTGTGGCTGTGATATAGCCGTCAGCCGGTACGATTTCAGTCTTATAACCAATTCCGATTGGTCTTTCCCCGAGATCTGTCACCTGGCTAGGAGGGAGGGTGAGGATTGGATGGGAAGGGCCCATGCGATTGGGCCTGTCCACATAGCTATAGTATACCCACATACACGTAACAGTGGAGGCTGGTGGTTCCTATCTCAGTGGGATGGTGAATCCACTCTGGGTTTCAGCCAGAACCAGTCAGAACTCTAAGGTGCAAAGCACCTTGGATAGATCCTTTAGAGTTCTGACTGAAACCCGGAGCGGATTCACCACCCCACTGACATCGGAGCCACCAGCCTCCACTGAACCCACCCAGGGGGAAATGGCTCATGCCCCACTGGCAGTATGTATGAAAGGGGCCATGAGGCCAGCTTATCCCAGTGGCTACATGCATGCACAGTGTGGTGATTTGTAAATCAGGGGTGTTGAGCCTCAGGCCCACAGGACAATTCTGGCCTGCCTGCGGTCCCAATCCAACAGATGGCCTCACCTCCTTTGCCCGGCCCCCAATTGTTGGGTGGTTACCCAGCTTTTGCAGCCCCCCCCCCAATTCTAAAGGGTTAAAATGCCTCTCCTAAGGCTTCATTACTGGCAGGAACAGCTTTAAGCTAAAATACGCTGGTATTTTGGCCACGCCCCTCTTTCCTTGACCCCGCCCACCACTGGAATGTGACCCCCCCCAGAGCTTCTCCAAAGCTGAATTCAGCCTGTAAGCTGAAGAAAGTTCCAGACCCCTGTTAAAAATGATGACCTATATGCCCTCTTCCACAGTAGTACAGCAGGAGACTAGCAAAGCAATCATATGAGAGAGGCTCGGAGAAATCCGCAATGGATTCAAATGAGTTTGCATTCCTATGAATCCGACCTGCAGATTCCACAGCGGGCCAGATTTTTTCCAAGGCATGCAGATTCCGCGGACTTACAGACCAGTGGTTTGCTTTTGGAGGACGTTTGGGCAACTGCACGTTAGCGCTAATGCACATTAGCTCTCATCCAAATTAGCTCAAGCAGAAAGAAACCCTGGTTTAAAAAATCTGATTCCATCAACAAGCGGATGATGGAATGAAAGACGTCTGACAATCTGCAAAAACACAGACGGAACAGATTTGACTAAATCTGTGCATCCCTACTCAGTGGTAAGTCCTACCAAATTCAATAGGACTTAACTCTGAGTAAATGGGTATAGGACTGTAGCCTTAAGAATGTAGGGAGGTGCCTTATACAAGCTAGGAGTATTTCACCATCTAGCACAGTGCTACCTCCTCTGGCTGGCAGCTACTGTACGGGGTCCCAGGTAGAGAAGGCTCTGTCCTAACCACCTGCTACTTGATCCTTTTACCTGGGGGTGTCTCCATGGGCAATTTGCTGTGAGCTGGCTGTATTTGGAGGTCGTTCGAGGCACACGCAGGTTGCCATTTCACAGCCACCCCAGAGCTTTTCACGGAAAACCCAGATTTCCCAGGCCTACTTAAAGTCTGACTCTTTCCCTTACATCAGGTTCTCCATGATATAGTTGCTGTGTGCCCCACCTCGCCGCATTGACCTCGGGCATGCTAGCCCTGCCCAGGAGTGTGCCTTTCACTGTGACCCAGGACAAGGGGTGTTTCCTGTCCCTGTGTTTCCCAGCACAAACCAATCGGTGTCTATTCAGAAGTAACTCCCATTGTTATCAGTGAGGCTTGTGCCTGAAATGCGCACTCCCAAAATTTCTGAGATTCCCATGAATCAAAATAACACATTTAGGAGCCTTAAAGCTATGTCGAAGCTGTGTGTCTTTGATGTCTGCCTCCTTGCTTTTCAGAAGTAATTAATTTGCAGCTTTGCTCCTTTGCAGCATCGGGAGCTTCAAGGGAGGGAGAAGGCTGCAGATGTGTTTCTCTAATGTTTACTTACCTGTAAGGAAGGACAGGGCAGCGGAGGGGGGGGGGGTCTCTCACATTGGAGGTTAGGGGAAGCCTCTTGTATTGGTTGATCAGCCCCTGCCAGTCTGATGACGTTCACTCCAAACCCCCCACTCCACCTGGAAGTATGTTACTGTGAACCGACTTAGAATGGTGTGGTGCACTTGTTTGTGGAGCCCTGTGTGGACCAAAGCCGATTTCCTGAAAAGTCCGGGTAATCCTACATTAGCTTCTCCTCCCGTTGTCGTGGAGACACCCCCCTGGAGATGCCATGGATTAAAGCTCAGACCTTCCACATGCAAAGCAGGTGGTCTGCCACTGAGCTACAGCCACTGAGCTACAGTTTGCTTACAGAAAACAGTTTATAGTGCGTCCAACGTCCTACAGCAAAGGAAAGATCAAACATATTTGGAAGCACAAGCTGAATGTAGGAAGCTGCCTGATACCCTTATATCGGGTTGGACTATTTGTTCGTCTAGCCCAGCTTCCCCCAACTCGGTGCTCTCCAGATGTGTCAGGCATGCATGCTGGGTGGGATGGTGGGAGTTGTGGTCTGATGCGTCTGGAGGGCACCAGGTTGGGGAACGCTGATCTAGCCAGTCTATCCTGGCTGTCCGCAGTTGTCCAGGCAGAGAGAGGCCTTTCGCATCACCTGACACTTGGTCCTCTTAACAGCTGCTTTGCGGTCACTATTCCCACACTGCTAACAGCACGGCTGGAACAGGGCAGCCATCTTTCCCCTGCAGCCCAGCTAATCAGTTTGGCTGTGAGGAAATGCGGTTGGGTTCACAAAGAAGACCACGTGTGGTTTGCTGGCCACGGGTTGCCCACCTCTGTCTCGACTGGACCTTGGCCAATGAGCTATGGACCACTCCCACCCCCACAAACAAGCCAAACAAGCCAAAAGAAGAAGCATTTCTTTGCAAAGTGCCTGAGTATCTTGATGCCAGAAGATGTTGTGACACAGATTGTTTCTCCCTTCCGCCCCCAAAGGATTTTTAAAGTAAGGCTCACGGAAAACAGATCTCCTGTCGGTGGCTATTTTCCATAATAGCTAACAATAGAAATTTGACATCCAGAGGCAGCATGCATCTCATTTACCACCAGGTGCTGGAGCCAAACTCTAGAGAAAGGCCATCTCTGTTATTTTATCTCTGCTAGCTAGCTAGTGAGCATCAAGAAGGACTGGGCTGGCCATTGTCAACAAACAGCATGCTGGACTTATCAGGCCTTTGGTCAAATGCGCCACGGCAGTTGGCCACACAGGCATACCTGCCAGCTTACCTGTACATGTGAAAGCACTGAGCCATCTGTCTCAGGCAGAACGGCTTTTGCACATTCCCCCTGCCACCTTCTGAAAGGCTGAAATGCCTTTCCTAGTAAGAGCTTTAAGCTCAAGCATGCTGGTATTTTCAGAATTTCGGCCCTGCCCCTTTTGCCTTTGGCCCCATACCTTTGCCTTTGGCCCCGCCCACTGCTGGAATGTGCCCCCCACCCCCAGCTTCGCCAAAACGGAATGCAGCCCTCATACTGAAAGAGATTCAGCTCCCCTGGTGTAAGGGGATTGGGCTGGCCTGTGTCTGTTGCCTTTCCCCAGTGTGCAGAACCAACTTCCACACCCCCTCAGGAGTCCTCCATCCATCCCATCCCCTTGCCAGTGAGGTCCCTGGAGTCATGCTGCCAACTCACTCCCGAAATCTCTCCACTTTGTGCTTAATTTAGATGCTTTCAGCAGTGCAACCCACATTGGCATCCTAGTCCTTCATGGTTGCTAAGTGACAAGTCTCTGTGATTTGGCTCAGGACTGAATCATCCTCTCCCCACATCATTCTGCACACACATCCCCCAACCTCCCCCCCACCCCACTGAACCCCATAACCATTTCAGCACCCCTCACCATCACTTCTCGATTCCTGCTTACTTCCAGGAGAATGACGGGATTCCCCTATTCATGGGTGGGAAGCCAGGAAGGCCCTTTGGGTTTCCTGCCTCAACTGCCGAAATGTCACTGGCCGACCCCAGCTCTTGGGGCCTGTGAAAAGCTGGCCAGCCCGTCACAAAATTGGCAAGCAAAGCAAGAGAAGGGAGGGATAGTTCCTTTTGGTTTGAGGGGGCCTTGGAAAGCGAACAGACAAGGAGAGAGAGGCGCAAAGTGAATTACACTTGCTTGATCCAGTGGTACAAAAGGGAGCCTGGAGACATCTTCACACCACAATCATTTTGGCTTCCTCCTCAGAAAGGGAGCTGTGTTTTATTCTCATTAGCTGCGAAGGGAAAGGTTACATAAACTCCACCGCCCTCTCTCTCTCTCTCTCTCTCTCTCTCTCTCACACACACACAGAAACACAAACACCGCAAAACTGCTTCAGAACAAAACCAAAAAAACAGAGCAAGCCTTCTTTTCCCTGGACCCTTTTCTTATCCATTTAAGACTTCATGCTCCTCAGGGACAGAGGCCTACCTTTTTGCTTAAGCTACTCTAAAGCAGCATTTCCCAAACTTCTGATAACTGAACCACACTATTTCCCCCCTAAATTAAAATTGGAGGCTCTCTTCTTCCTTACACTCAGAAAGGCTTACTTTTAGAGCAGGGGTGCAAAACTTCAGGGTCCCAATCCAGCCCTTCCCCAGATGGCCACACACCCTTTCCCCTGACCACTGGTCGTCTGGTGGATTCCAGGCTTTCGTGCAGTTTCTTCCTCATTCTAAAAGCTTGAAATGCCTCTCCTCAGGCTTAGTTACAGGCGGAAAGAGCCTTCAGCTAAAATAGGCTGGGATTTTAGGGGGTTGGGGCTCCTCCCCTTTTGCCTTTGACCTCACCTTTGATTGGAATGCAGCCCCCGAAAGCTTCTCCAAAATGGAATTCGGCCTTCCAACTGAAAGAGGTTGTGCACCCGTTTCAGAGTGTGAAAGTGTAAGAATTGCACACCCCTTTGTGTTGCTATGTGAGTGCCTGTTCTGAGTATACAATGCGTCCTGTTTGGAAGGAACCCAGGGTAGCGAAGCATATAGACGGATGCAGTAGGCAGCACCTATCTCTGTGGGTGAGTACTTATTTCGGGCTCACAGAAGTCTAGAATTATTTAGTAAACGTGTCTCTTGCCCAACACGAGCAGTTCTTATTTTTTGTTATAAAATTTTGACAAAAGAAAGGAAAAAATGTGACTACATTGAATATATTAGTTTCAGTGCATACATATGAAGATTGTGCATGTGCATGTATGTTGTTTATTCGGTCAGTCGCTTCCGACTCTTCGTGACTTCATGGACCAGCCCACGCCAGAGCTTCCTGTCGGCCGTTGCCACCCCCAGCTCCCCCAAGGTCGAGTCCGTCACCTCCAGAATATCATCCATCCACCTTGCCCTTGGTCGGCCCCTCTTCCTTTTGCCTTCCACTTTCCCTAGCATCAGCATCTTCTCCAGGGTATCCTGTCTTCTCATTATGTGGCCAAAGTACTTCAGTTTTGCCTTTAAGATCATTCCCTCAAGTGAGCAGTCTGGCTTTATTTCCTTGAGTATGGACTGGTTTGATCTTCTTGCAGTCCAAGGCACTCTCAGAATTTTCCTCCAGCACCACAGTTCAAAAGCATCTATCTTCCTTCGCTCAGCCTTCCTTATGGTCCAGCTCTCGCAGCCATAGGTTACTACGGGGAATACCATTGCTTTCACTATGCGGACCTTTGTTGTCAGTGTGATGTCTCTGCTCTTCACTATTTTATCAAGATTTGTCATTGCTCTCCTCCCAAGAAGTAAACGTCTCCTGATTTCCTGGCTGCAGTCAGCGTCTGCAGTAATCTTTGTGCGTAGAAAGACAAAGTCTGTCACTGCCTCCACATTTTCTCCCTCTATTTCCCAGTTATCAGTAGAGCTGGTTGCCATAATCTTGGTGTTTTTGAGGTTTAACTGCAACCCAGCTTTTGCACTTTCTTCTTTCACCTTCGTCATGAGGCTCCTCAGCTCCTCCTCGCTTTCAGCCATCAAACTGGTATCATCTGCATATCGGAGATTGTTAATGTTTCTTCCAGCGATTTTAACTCCAGCCTTGGCTTCATCAAGCCCAGCACGTCGCATGATGTGTTCTGCGTACAGGTTGAATAGGTAGGGTGAGAGTATACAACCCTGCCGTACTCCTTTCCCAGTCTTAAACCAGTCCGTTGTTCCGTGGTCTGTTCTTACCGTTGCGACTTGGTCGTTATACAGATTCCTCAGGAGGCAGACAAGATGACTTGGTATCCCCATACCACCAAGAACTCACCACAATTTGTGATGATCCACACAGTCAAAGGTTTTAGAATAGTCAATAAAACAGAAATAGATGTTTTTCTGAAACTCCCTGGCTTTCTCCATTATCCAGCGGATGTTGGCAATTTGGTCTCTAGTTCCTCTGCCTTTTCTAAACCCAGCTTGTACATCTGGCAATTCTCATTCCATGAATTGCTAGTCTACCTTGCAATATCTTGAGCATTACCTTACTGGCATGTGAAATAAGTGCCACTGTTCGATAGTTTGAACATTCTTTGGTGCTTCCCTTTTTTGGTATGGGGATATAAGTTGATTTTTTCCAATCTGTTGGCCATTCTTGTGTTTTCCAAATTTGCTGGCATATGGCATGCATCACCTTGACAGCATCATCTTGCAAGATTTTAAACAGTTCAGCTGGGATACCGTCATCTCCTGCTGCCTTGTTATTAGCAATGCTTCTTAAGGCCCATTCAACCTCACTCTTCAGGATGTCTGGCTCTAGCTCACTGACCACACCGTCAAATCTATCCCCGATATTATTATCCTTCCTATACAGATCTTCCGTATATTCTTGCCACCTTTTCTTGATCTCTTCTGCTTCTGTTAGGTCCTTGCCATCTTTGTTTTTCATCATACCCATTTTTGCCTGGAATTTACCTCCGATGTTTCTAATTTTCTGGAAGAGGTCTCTTGTCCTTCCTATTCTATTATGTTCTTCCGCTTCTGCGCATTGCTTGTTTAAAAATAATTCCTTATCTCTTCTGGCTAACCTCTGGAATTTTGCATTTAATTGGGCATATCTCCCCCTATCACTGTTGCCTTTTGCTTTCCTTCTTTCTTGGGCTGCTTCCAGCGTCTCAGCAGACAGCCATCTTGCCTTCTTGGTTTTCTTTTTCTTTGGGACATTTTTTGTTGCCACCTCCTGAACGATGTTGCAAACTTCTGTCCATAGTTCTTCTGGGACCCTATCTACTAAATCTAGTCCCTTAAATCTATTCTTCACCTCCACTGCATATTCATTAGCAATATTAGTGAGCTAACTGGTCTGTGGGTCTTCCCTATTCTCTTTAGTCTGATTCTAATGTGTATGTATATGTATATGTATGTGTGTGTGTGTGTGTGTGTGTGTATAGACAGATAGATAGAGAGATAGAGATAGAGATAGAGATAGAGAGATATATGAAAATAGAGGTTTCTAAGAACTATATATTTGTTGTTTATTCGGTCAGTTGCTTCCGACTCTTCGTGACTTCATGGACCAGCCCACGCCAGAGCTTCCTGTCGGCTGTCGCCACCCCCAGCTCCCCCAAAGTCGAGTCTGTCACCTCCAGAATGTCATCCATCAATCTTGCCCTTGGTTGGCCCCTCTTCCTTTTGCCTTCCACTTTCCCTAGCATCAGCGTCTTCTCCAGGGTATCCTGTCTTCTCATGATGTGGCCAAAGTACTTCAGTTTTGCCTTTAAGATCATTCCCTCAAGTGAGCAGTCTGGCTTTATTTCCTGGAGTATGGACTGGTTTGATCTTCTTGCAGTCCAAGGCACTCTCAGAATTTTCCCCCAGCACCACAGTTCAAAGAACTATACATAAACTTCAACAAAAGCAGACCAAATATCCAAATGTATCCATTTGCAGGTAGCATCTATACACTACCCATTCAAATGTTGAAAGCGCTATAAGGTCTTCAGTACGTTGCATTGCAGGAGGTAATATCAGTCTTTTAGCTGTCAGAAGAGCATTTGCACTGACCATGTGTTAACTTCCAGGAAGCAGGTCGATAATTTAAGAGAGCTTCAGTAAATATTAAGGAGTGTTCCAATACAAAATGCATCCATATAATGAGCTCCTCCCAAAAAGGGACTGCTGATGGGATTATTTGGTAATGATGCCTCCTGTTAGAAATGTGATTAGCAGAGAAAAACAAAAGGCAAAACAGAAGGAGCATTTACCAGTCCCACATGCACACAGGCTATAAAAGGAGTCCACACCCTTCTTTGGCGAAGACAAGAGAAAATGGTTTTACTCACAAATGTTCTGTTATACAGGCAGGAGCAAGAGAGGAAACACAACTGCTCCCAGCAATGGAGGAGGTCAGAGAAAGAGAGGAAGGGAAGGAAGGGGAGGAGCAAAAGGAAGAAATCGCAGGAAACCACACTGTGGGCTATAGAGATCCTCAGGCTTGCTGTGATCTAAACTGCTATGCATTAACTAACTGCAACACTGCCCCATTCCAGTAACTTGCAGACGAGGTTGCAATATTCCCAACAGCAACTACCCAAAATATATGCTTAAGAGAAGCATTAGCAGTTCTGTTGTGGTAAAGCACCAGGCCAAATACAGTGATGGCACTACATAAAGAATGATAATAAAATCTGCTGATTTTATGGGATTCACTGGCTGTTCACACCGCAGGGCTGGTTACACGGCAGAACGTGGTTCTTGAGCTGGGATAGCACTGGACGAAAAAAAGACTCTCATGATCTGAGTCCCTTTGAGGCTTGGCTCCCAGGCCCCTCCACGCAGCCCACCACCATTTCAAGTAAGCCAAGATCCTACCTGCATTGCTAGTGGGAGTGAGTGGCAATTACGGTCACGGCAGGCTGTGTGGGGTTCTTCCTCTTGGCAACAGCAGCGCAGACAAGAAACAGCTGAGGCTGTCACAAGCATTGTGCAGCAGCATGAACGGATCCCCATGATTTGAGCTGCCACTGCTCCAACCCCCTCCCTGAATCAAGGAGGCCAACAGCACGAGTGGGAGGGAAATTAGAGTGGAAAAGATATAGCCAATACCCATGCTGGTTGGGGATGATAGGAATTGCAGTCCAACACAACTCAAGGGCACCAGATTGAGGAATGCTGGTTTAGATTATGCCAGGACTCTCCAGGATTCAGTCCCGACTCTGTTTTCAATACCAGAGCACTGAATAAGTAAAATAGATAGAAATGCCTCTGAGCATGTGCAGAGTGCCTTCCCCCTGAAGCCTGCCCCCCACACTTGTCCCCAAACACTTAGAACAGCCTTCCCCAACCTGATGCCCTCCAGATGTGTTGGATTACAACTCTCAGTATCTCCAGCCTGCATACAAAAACAAATTCATTCCTGGACTTGTGTCTATCACTAACTGCACTAAGTGCACTTACTGGGCTCCTTACTGGGATCAGCCATTTCAAATATCATCTGTCGCAAATGACACTGATGTGCTATTGCTCTGCACTAAATCAGCCGTTGAGACCTTCCTCTTCCAGCAGGCATTGAATCTTTAATCTGTTGCTCTGATTATTAATGTTACTGCTGGCTCCTTAATGGTTTTTAATATTTTTAATGTTTGATATTGTATTACTTTGATACTTTTATTATTGTAGTTTTTGTTTGGTTATTTTTGTAGTTGTTTTTGGTCTTTTATGGTTGCAAACCACTCCAAGGACATTTGCCAGTTGCACAGTATACAAATCTAATAAATAAGGAAATAAATATCGCCCCTCTTTCCTAGGCCTGCCGTCCAGCCAGGCAATCAAGTTCCCTGCAGACCTCAGATCTTGGACGCCCTCCCACAGGAATATGCTAACAAACATGGGCAGTCTGCAAAGTCTGCTGATGCCTAGCTGGGTTTTGCATGCAGCTTGTTTTCCAGGTCATGCAGAAAAGATCCATGCTTCAAGAAGGGAGTGGCCATGTTAGTCTGTGGTAGCAAAAATTACAAAGTTTCTTCTAGCCTCTTAAAGACTGACAAATTTATTGTGGCAGAAGCTTTCACAGACTAAAGCGCACTTTATCCAATACTTGAGATGTATCTTCATTTGGCAGTTAGAGAGGAGAAGATATTGTAAGCAGGGGGACCCAAAAAGGTCATAAATGCAATGGGTGGTAGTTGGTCTACAATTGTTGTTGTTGTTGTTTTCAGTCATTCAGTCGTGTCCGACTCTTCGTGACCCCATGGACCATAGCACGCCAGGCCTTCCTGTCCTGCGCTATTTCCCGGAGTGTGCTCAAGTCCATTTTCATCGCATCGGTGATGCTATCTAGCCATCTCATCCTCTGCCGTCCCCTTCTCCTTTTGCCTTCAGTCTTTCCCAGCATCAGGGTCTTTTCCAGGGAGTTTTCTCTTCGCATTAGGTGGCCAAAATATTGGAGCTTCAGCTTCAGTATCTGGCTTTCCAATGAGCAGTCAGGGTTGATTTCCTTTAGGATTGACTGATTTGACCTCCTTGCAGTCCAGGGGACTCGTAAGAGTCTTCTCCAGCACCACAGTTCGAAAGCATCAATTCTTCGGCGCTCAGCCTTCCTTATAGTCCAGCTCTCACAGCCATACGTTGCTACTGGGAAAACCATAGCTTTGATTATACATACCTTTGTCAGCAAGGTGATGTCTCTGCTTCTTACTGTGCTGTCTAGGTTTGCCATAGCTTTCCTCCCAAGGAGCAAGCATCTTTTAATTTCATGGCTACAGTCACCGTCTGTGGTGATCTTGGAGCCCAAGAAAATAAAATCTGTCACTGCTTCCATTTCTTCCCCTTCTATATGCCAGGAAGTGATGGGGTCAGATGCCATGATTTTATTTTTTTTAACGTTGAGTTTCAAACCAGCTTTTGCACTCTCCACTTTCACCCTCAACAACAGGCTGTTTCGATCCTCTTTGCTTTCTGCCATTAGGGTGGTATCGTCTGCGTATCTGAGGTTGTTGATAATTCTCCCGGCAATCTTAATTCCGACCTGTGATTCATCCAACCCAGCGTTTCTCATGATGTACTCTGCATATAAGTTAAATAAGCAGGGCGACAATATGCAGCCTTGTACTCCTTTCCCAATTTTGAACCAACCGGTTGTTCCATGTCCGGTTCTTACTGTTGCTTCTTGACCCTCGTACAGGTTTCTCAGGAGACAGGTAAGGTGGTCTGGTACTCCCATCTCTTTCAGAATTTGCCACAGTTTGTTGTGATCCACACAATCAAAGGCTTTAGCGTAGTCAATGAAGCAGAAATAGATGTTTTTCTGGAATTCTCTTGCTTTCTCCATGATCCAGCGAATGTTGGCAATTTGATCTCTAGTTCCTCTGCCTCTTCGAATGCTGTTCTTTGTCTCAGCTCGTACTTCCGGTAGTTCTCGGTTCACATACTGCTGAAGCCTAGCTTGTAGGATTTTGAGCATAACTTTGCTGGCATGTGAAATGGTCTACAATATTTCTACGCAAAGAAAATAGGTTCTGCCTAGGAATGTTACAGACCTACGCCTTGCATTTCAGGGCCTTTCAGACATACTGTTCACAAACCCTGTTCTCACATATCTGTTGTCTCGCATTGTAAATCCAAATTTATGTAAGGTCCCCATTTTATGTCAGCAGCACATTTCATCTTTGAAGTAGAAGGAATTAGTCACCAGTCTTACAAATAAGTCTATGTTCAGTGGGACATGCCAATGTATACCACCGTATAAGATGTTTGCAGCACATTAACAACAAAAACATCAAAGAACAACATTCTCATCCAATTGCAAAAACTTCCCTGTTTGCCTGGAGGCAATTCAACTCAGGACCAGGATACCTAGCTGACCATTTCCCCCCATATATATTCAGTCTTCTCCGTGGTGGCACTCAGTTGTTGGAATACTCTCCCACGTATAGTTAGAGGCAGAAATGGTGGCTAGTTTTAAATGCCTCTTGAAAACACACTTGTTCACACAGGCTTCCCTGACCTGTGATGGCTTCTGCTACTACCCTGTTTTATTGTTTATGGTGCTGTAATGTTTTTAAGGACAGGAAGGCCTGGCGTGCTATGGTCCATGGGGTCACGAAGAGTCGGACACGACTGAACGACTGAACAACAAATGTTTTTAATGTTGTAATGTTTTTAATTATGTATAATTTCTAATCTTGTTTTTATATTTTTATATTGAATATTATTGTGAATTGCTTAGGGATTTTAATATATTAAGCAGGATAAAATAATTATAATAAATAATAATAAATAAATAGGAGCGCAATCCTATGCATGTTTAGACAGAAGAAAGTCCTGCAACTCCCAGCATTCCCCAGCCAGTTGGCTAGGGAATGCTGGGAGTTGCAGGACTTTCTTCTGTCTAAACATGCATAGGATTGCGCCCTAAAAGCAGCAATTTACAAGACTAAGTGCTATGCAACAAATGAAGTAACGGATAAATCCCTGCCCAAGAACCGCCAGTCTGACAACTTTCCGACTTTCCCCAGCTTTCCATTTAAGACAAGCTGGAGGTGGAAGCACCACTACCATGAGAACTGTCATTTGCTTATTTAAACAATTTCCAGAGGGGAAGCCTCTTAGGGCGCACTCCTATGGCTGCTAGTCAGCAGCTAGGGGCCATAGGATAGGTCGGTTCCTGGGAACCAACCACAGAGTCAGCACTCCGGGAACCGACCTTCACCCCCTCCCGCACCGCCTCGTAGGCAGCGCGGATCAGCCCCATGCTCTGCGCTCAGAAGAACAGCATAGAGCGGGGGAAACTATCTTGTCCCCCACGCCTTTTTACATCTACATGAAACCGCTGGGAGAAGTTATCAGGAGGTTTGGGCTGGAATGTCATCAATATGTGGATGATACCCAGCTCTACATTTCATTTCCATCTGCACATCGCAGGAAGGCTGTGGAGCTCTTGAACCAGTTTCTGGAGGCTATTTTGGGATGGATGAAGGTGGACAAGCTGAAACTTGATCCAGACAAGATGGAGGTACTGTGGGTTGGGAAACCAACTACTTTGGATGGAGGTTTACAACTGGTCTTAAATGGGGCTGCACTCCCTCTAAAAGACCAAGTGCGCAGTCTGGGAGTCCTCCTGGATTCTGACCGTACTGGGGAAGCCCAGGGGGCTGCAGTGTCCAGGAGTGCTTTTTACCAGCTTAGGCTGGTACACCAGCTACGGCCTTATCTGGAGGGGACAGACCTTGCCTCTGTCATCCACATACTAGTCATGTCCAGGCTGGACTACTGTAATATGCTGTACGTGGGGCTGCCTTTGAAGATGGTTCAGAAACTTCAGCTGGTGCAGAACATCTGTATTTTAAACTCTTGCACTGCTGCTAGGTTTTATTGTGGTTGTATTGTTATATTGTGGTTTTAATGTTCTATATATTTTAAATTGTTTTATTGTGTGTTGTTTGGTTTTAATTTTTGTGAACCGCCCAGAGAACTTTGGCTATTGGGCGGTATAGAAATGAAATAAATAAATAAAGTGAATAAATAAATAAATAAATAAACATGGCCGCCTGAGTACTGGTGGGAGCAAGGCGATCTGATCACATAATGCCAATACTGTGCCAGCTGCACTGGTTACTGGTGTATTTCCAAGGCCAGTTCAAAGTGCTGGTTTTGACCTTGGAAGCCTTAAACAGTTTAGGACCAAGTTACCTGAAGGACCACCTTCACCCATATCAGCCTGCCCGCACTTTAAGATCAGAAAAGTGTTTTTAGGGGTGGGTAGCCTGCCTGATAGGCGGGAGCGAGGGGGCATGTGTCCACCTGATGGAGGCAGTGGGGGGAGCGTTGGGAGCCAGAACATACTGAGGCTGGGCGGCAGGCACTGGCGGAGCGCGAGGGGCAGGCCATGCCAAGTAAGGGGAACAAGGGGGAGATGTGTAGTATCTGCACCTGCTCCAGGCCTGTCCAGAACCAAAGGATGGCTGGGGGAGGCATGACTCCATCTTCTGGCCTTCGCTTGCTGCTCTGCAATGCCAGGTCTGTTACCCAGAAAACCTCCCTCATCCACGACATGATCCTGGATGGGGGTGCAGATCTGGCGTGTATTACGGAGACCTGGCTGGCCGAGGCCGCTGCTCCAACTCTGGCAGCCATGTGCCCAGCCGGGTTTTCGTACGCACAGCAGCCGAGGGCTGGGGATCGGGGAGAGGGAGTGGCTGTTATCTACCGAGAGTCTTCTCCCCTCTCCGGGAGACCAAGGCTGCTGAGTGCATGTACTGGAGGCTGGGCCCGAAGGGCAGTCTGGGGATTCTGCTCGTGTACCGTCCACCCCGCTGCACGACTGACTCCCTGGCCGAGGTGCTTGAGGTGGTCTGTGATGGGCGTGTGCACTCCCCTAACTTATTGGTGTCGGGGGACTTCAACATACATTTGGGGGCTGCCCTCATAGGAGCACCTCGGGACTTCATGGAGACCATGGCTTCCTGGGAGCTGCACCATATTCCAACTGGGCCCACCCATGTAGCCGGTCATACCTTAGACCTTGTGTTTGGTTCTGGAGAAGCGGGGAGTGAACTGGAAGTCGGGGGTGTATCCACCCCCCCTTGTCATGGTCAGATCACTATCTGGTGACGTTGGACTTCTCAGTTCCACAACCCCTCCGCAGGGGGGGAGGACCCATTAAAATGGTCTGCCCCATGCGTTTTATGGATCCAAATGGATTCCTGAACGCGCTTGGGGATTCTCTGGAGCACGCCAACGGTCACTCAGTTGGGACCCTGGTGGGTGGATGAACGCCGCAATCACTGGGGCATTAGATCGGGCGGCTCCGAAACGCCCTCTCCCCCTGAACAGGGCTCGGGCTGCACCATGGCTCAATCCGCAGTTACGAGCTCTGAAAGAGGAGGTGAGATGGCCAGAGCGCCGGTGGCGGACGTCTCACTCCAAAGGCTATCAGACACGGGCTACAGCTGTATCTTCAGCCTATCATGTGGCGGTGAAGGCAGCAAAAAGGGAATATTATGCTGCCTCTATCACATCCACAGAGTGCTGTCCCAGGAGGCTGTTCCAAGTGGTCCGGAGCCTGGTCGGTCCAGTTGCTCCGGAACCGCTGGAGCATTCTGAGGCCTCCTGTGAGGACTTGACAAGGCACTTTGTGGATAAAATTGATCAGATTAGGAGTGTTATTCCATGCACTGTGGATACAGTTAGTGAGCAGGAGGCGGTCTGTGGCACACCGGTTTTGTGGGATCGGTTCCAGCTTCTTCCTTCTAAGGCAGTGGACAAGGTGCTTTCATATGTAAGGCCGACCACCTGCTTACTTGATCCTTGCCCATCTTGGCTCATTATGAGCTGCAGAGAGAAGCTGGGTGAGGGGACCAAGGCGGTGGTGAACACCTCCCTTGAGGAGGGAGTGATGCCATCAGCCCTCAAGGAGGCAGCGATAAGACCGCCTTTAAAAAAGCCCTCCTTGGATCCCCAAGTTCTGAACAACTTTCGCCCAGTCTCAAATCTGCCAGTTTGGGGCAAGGTGATTGAGCAGGTGATGGCGATGCAGTTGAAGACACACTTGGAAGAAGCCGATTATCTAGATCCATTTCAGTCGGGCTTCAGGCCTGGGCATGGGACAGAAACGGCCTTGGTTGCCTTGGTGGATGATATGAGGAGGGCTCTGGATAGGGGCGAATGCTCCTTCCTTGTTCTCCTCGACCTCTCAGCGGCTTTTGATACCGTTGACCACGGTATCCTCCTGGACCGCCTGGAGGGGTTGGGCATTGGAGACACCATATTATGGTGGTTCCGGTCCTTCCTCTCCGGCAGGTACCAGAGGGTAGCACTGGGAGAGGAGGTTTCGGACCCATGGCCGCTCACTTGAGGGGTGCCACAGGGCTCCATCCTCTCCCTGATGCTATTTAACATCTATGTGAAGCCACTGGGGGCTATCTGGAGGTTTGGGGTGCAGTGTCATCAGTGTGCGGTTGACACGCAGCTCTACCTCTCATTCAAATCTTCACCAAGGTTGGCCGAAGAATCCCTGTCCAAATGTCTGGAGACGGTGAGTGACTGGATGGGGAGGAATAAGCTGAAGCTCAACCCTGACAAGACTGAGGTACTTTTAATGGGAGACAAGAGGAGGCTGGGGGATGTTGACCTGGTGTCGAATGGGGTACGGCTACCCTTGAAAGACCAGGTCCGCAGCCTGGGGGTCATTTTGGACTCCCAGCTGTCCACGGAGGCTCAGGTGTCAGCTGTGAGCCAGACAGCGCTGTACCAACTCCATCTGATACGGCAGCTGCGCCCCTTCCTTCCCGACCATCTGCTCCCATCGGTAGTACATGCCCTGGTCTCCTCTCATTTAGACTAGTGTAATGCGCTGTAGGTGGGGTTACCCTTGAAGACGGTTCAGAAGCTGCAGCTGGTACAGAACGTGGCGGCTCGCCTGATTAAAGGCAGCCGCCAGCGAGATCACATCACTCCAGTGCTGAAGGAGCTGCACTGGCTACCAGTTGTTGGGCCAAATTCAAGGTGTTGGTTTTGACCTTTAAAACCCTATACGATTCCAGCCCAGCCTATCTCAAGGAGCGCCTCCAGCAACACCAGATAGGCTGCTCAACAAGATCAGCCTCGGATGGCCTTCTCTCTGTCCCATCAGCCAGGACAGCTAGGCTGGTGAGGACGAGGGAGAGGGCCTTCTCTGTGGTGGCCCCCACTCTGTGGAACCCCCTCCCTAGGGAACTCCGCCATGCTCCCTCTTTAATGATCATCCGCCACGCATTAAAAACGTGGTTGTTCAGGCAGGCATTTGGGGTGGGCTAGGGTAATTTTAGAAATGTGATGTTTTTAATGTTGAATTTTATTGTATGAACTGTTTTTATTGTTGTACATCGCCCAGAGTGGCTGGGTGACCAGCCAGATGGGTGATTAATGATAGATAGACAGATAGATAGATGATAGATAGATAGATAGATAGATAGATAGATAGATAGATAGATAGATAGAGGCCCTTCTCATTTGCCCACCTGTAAGACCAGCCAGGTGGGTGATCATACATGAGAGGGCCTTCTCAGCAGTGTCCCCACACCTTTGGAATAAGCTGCCATTGGAGGTCCACCATGCTCTGTCATTGCAGGCTTTTAAGAAGGCCTTGAAAACATATTACTTTACCATAGCCTTCTCTTGATATGACCGCTGTTGTGGCTGTTATTGCTGTAGTTGTTGTTGCTGGGTTTATTGTTGGCTTTTATTGTTTTTATGTTTTATCACTTTTAATATTTTAATTGTCCTTATGTATTTTATTGCTGTAAGCCGCCTTGGGAGGGCTTTTGCCCTAAAAGGCGGCCAAGAAATTTTTTAGATAAATAAATAAATAAATAAATAAATAAAGTGGGGGCTAGGCTATGGAGATCATCATAATGAGCACATGCATTTCCAAATGTACCACTACATTACTACTTACAAACTAAAAAGACAAGACACTCAAGGAGAATTATGTGCTTTGCCTTGAGCTTTTTGGAGAAAAGGGGAGATGTCAATCTCATCAATAAATTATACTACTTATCATCGGTATAATGCATAGTGCTTCAAATACGTTATCAAAGTCATCTTATTATCCATATATTGCAGGTGAGAAGTTGAAGTCGTGAGAGAGGCTTGCATAAAGCAGGGGTGGGCAGAGAAAGTGAATCTACTGGTAGATCTCTGGGTGATTTGAAGTAGATTGGCAAGGATTTCTGACTCCGGGTTGTTTAATAATGGCAGCAACAAAATAATTTCTTTCCTCCCCACCCCTAAATTTTTCATGGCCATGGAATCACGGCAGTGAGGGTCTCCCTCACAAATCTCTGTTAGGTGGGTTTTGACACTTAATTCAGGATGGTGATCTCCAGTGATAGCTTGGGTCACAGGCCTGATTATTGCCCACTGGAGTATTGATTTGGTCTGGTCAGGATCATTGATCCAATTTGGCCTGGCCGCTCAGAAAACAGCATTCATCACTCTAATGAGACCAAAAAAAAACAAGAAAGAAAGAAATGAAAATGAAATAAATCCAGAGTGACTCACTCTGTCAAAAAGAGAAAATACATCAATTTCCCTTAATTAAAGAGGATAACAAAACTGTTACCGCTAAATCAGCCAATCGTTTCTGTATCAGTATCTGGAGATGACGTCTCCCAAGCTAATTAATCTGACCAGTTTCTGGGTATTTGGCTCATGGATAGGGATGAAAATGAAGTTATCCTCCATTGTTTTGAATGGCAGATGCTTTAATCAACATCTTTCTTTCCAGCAACAACAGCAACTCTTCTCTTTGGCACAACCCTGTTGTGTGCTAATTGTGAACTATCAACATGCCCAGTTGTCCCAGGGGGTGCAAAGGGTGCTCTGCACAGACAGATGTAGGGCAGCTTCTAGTGGCCCCCTGTTCGTTGGTGAGGGTTGGAAGGGTGGGCAAGAATCATCCCCCCTGTAATTTATTTCACAGTGGTCATTGCTTTGCTTCTCACCGTTACATGTGTGTGTGTGAAATTACAGCAATTTATTCATTATATTTATATTCTGTTGCAATGTCATCATGGAACTCAAGGTGATGTAAGCTGCCTGCCCCCGGCCTTTTTGTCTTCGGCCCCCAATCACCACTGGAATATGCCCAGAGCTTTTCCTAAACTGAATTCGTCCCTCTGGCTGAAAGAGGTTCAACACTCCTGCTCTACAGTGTTCTGGATGTATATCAGTCTTCCTCAACCTGATACCTTCTAGATAACTTGGACTTCAACTCCCATCAGCCCCAGAGAGCATGGCTAGTGGTCAGGAAAGCTGGGAGGTGTAGTCCAAAACCTCTGGAGGCAGCAGGTTGGAGGACATTGTACATACATAGTTCTCCCACATCCACCCACACATTTGATTCTCACAACAACCCTGTGAGGTAGGTTAGGTGAGATGGTGACTAGACCAAGGTCACCCAGGGAGCTTCATGGCTGACTGGGAATCTGAACCTAGGTCTAAAGGGATATACCTGGGGACACCATTTGGGCTGGGAGGCTTGCATGCCTCTGGTGACGCCGGTGCCTGAAGCTGGAGGGAGGTTTTACTATCCTGGAAAACCGCTCCAAATTGTAGCTAGTTCCTATCTGTAGAATCCTCAGTCATCACAGGTTCTGTTTTTCTTGGTCAAACAACAGTGTGACAGATAGTTGGGAGACAGGGATGGAGTGTCAGGAACTAGTATGCAAATATATAATTGACATGATCATTGGTGCGCCCAGCAACTGTAGAACATTCCCAAGATCAAGAAGGAAACTGCCCAAACTTTAGGATTCCTTCAGTGGGAGCTTTCTGGCTTATGTACATTCCTTCTAGCTCTAGATTAGTGCTATCCACCCATTACAGAAAATTTATGGTGCAATCCTATGCATGTTGGGTAGGGAATGCTGGGAGTTGTAGGACCTTTTTCTGTCTCAGCATGCACAGGATTGCACCTTAGTTGATTAACCCTCTGTATCTTAGCCCTCACTCCCTGGAACTCCCTACTACTACAAATTAGGCAGGCAACAACCCTTCTGGGTTTTTGGCACCTGCTGAAAACATAAAGATGTGGGTTCCTGCATGCATGTTTGAGCTAAAGATGGGCCCAGGGTCTGAAAATATTAAAGACTAGCAGTCTGCCCTGACTGGCAGGGGCTCTCCGGAGCAGGAGGTTTTCCTAGCCCAGATTGACCCTGGAAATGTTTGCATGCATAGCGTGTGCTCAGCCACTGAGCTGCAACCTGTGGCCAATGGCCATGTTGGCTGGGAATGATGGCATTGCAGTCCAACACACATGGAGGGCAGCAAGCTGGGGAAGGGTGCCATACAGAAACTGTGTCCAGGGGAGATCTGGATTAGTCTGTTGCAGCCAAAACAACAAAGAGTTTTGGGGTACCTTAAAGACGAACAACCTTATTCTGCTATAGGCTTTCATGGATTATAGCCCACTTCATCAGAAGCAGGATGTGTTAACCCCAAATTGTTATATACATACACCGGGGACAGAGATGTAAACTGTAGTGTCAGAGAGAACTGAAATGCACAAAGTGCAGACGGGTGTAACAGTTGCCGTTCACAGAACTGTGCTGGGCAATAACACAGACAGCATTGCAATGAGGGAGCCAATTAACCCATGTAGTGTAATATATTTTTAAAGGTATTTCTTATCCAAACCACAGGACATAGACTTGAATCTCTGTTAGTTTCCGAAAATGAATGTGCGTACTTTTAATTCTCATTGTAAGATAAATAATTTATGGATAATAAACCTAATTATGCAGACCTCCTGTTATCCTGACTTCCCGTCTTTATCTGCATGCACAGAGATATAGTTTTTCTGATGCTGAGAAGGACTCAGTCATTTTACACTCTCAACACAGTTGCTGTATAAATAGATGCTCATAGGCAATATTTGAAACATTTATTAACAACAAACAAGTGTATTTAAGACAATTATAGAATGAAATTGATACTTTGGCATTTGTTGACAAAGGTTACAACAGGAAAAGAAACCAAGACAACGCATGGTGCATACATTACCAATACAGATTTCTGCCAGCGGAAATTACTCCCTGCCGAGAGCAAGCCCACCTAGTATCTCCCTTTACTTGTATAGGCTGTCTTTACACGAGGCATTTATAGGCACTTGTGACTGGCCACCCACGGAAGTTTGCACATCCATTACATGACACCATCATCATCCAGGGCTCGTCCTGTGCTATCCTCAGCAAAAAAATGTAGTTTAAAAAAAAAAACAGTTTCTGGGCTCCTTCAACAGAGCTTTTATCCTGCTATTGAAATTGTTCACTCACGGTTGTTTGTGGTCCTTTTCATGACGTCGTCAACCTCCAGGGCACATCCAGAGGTATTTCCTGGTTATTCCATCTCAAAAAGATCTGGAAATAATAAAGTATCAAATTAAGTCAGATTGTTGCACTATTAAAACAGCCACTAGATGGCACAGTTTCATTGAGTTCTATGGAACCTTGAAAATTAAAAACTTCCCCTCTCAGCAATCATATGGTCACTGTCTGGGATCCTGCTGTAAATACGGAAAGGCTCCACAACAGGAGGACTGCGGGTTTTTTCTTTAATGTAAAGGCAGCCTAAATGCGGTATTTAAATACAACGGGATGCACTGCCATTTATCAGACGCTAGATGGCGCTGGTTTTCATTGAAAGATGTACAGGCTGCTGAGAAAGGATGTTTGGTCACATTCTTCGTCTAATGAGCCAATTCTCATGACGCCACAGGGATGGAAGAAAGTGCTCCAGGGGGCTCCTGGATTTTCCTTTAATGTAGAGACATCCATAGTTTTACACTTGAACAATGTATGTGGATGTGTTTTCATACTGTACTCTGATTGGCTACTGTACTCTTTTAATTTCACCTCTTCATAATTATTCATATTTGCACATCATCGTATTCTTACTTGTACAGTTCTATAGAAATTTCCCAACTTGTACTCTGTGGTTTTGACCTGTCTAGGGCATGAACCTCATTGATCAAGAATGTTTCTCATAATGTTCTCTTTTTCCCAGGTCAAGCTCCCTGCCAGTAATAGATCAAAAGCAAACTTTGTTTCAGACAGCCATTTTAGCTATGCCTCTTTGATATGCCTGATATGATCATTGCCTTAAAATGGCCTACACAGACCCTTTTATTAAAATCCCCCCTCCCAATTAAATTTGGTCCCTACCGATTAATAAAGTAAAGCTTGATTTGTGATTAATTTACCAATTTAAGCCTAGCAGGTTTCATGTAGATGTTGCTATAGATGCTGATGAGGAATTTTACTGTTTGCCACTCTCTTGGGGCAATATCCAATTCTTGCTTGTGCTTCAACCCACTGACTCTGTGACTCCCTTCCCAGAGGCGGCTTCCTTCAAGTCTAGTGAGATCTACTCCTTTGCAAAGGGAGAACTCCTTGTGGTTTCCGATCAGCATTCTGCTTACATGTCTTCCTGCATCCCATCAGAGTTCTTGGAAATGTGGAGGGACACCCCCCCCTGCAGAAATCCCTCCCCCAGTCCCCAGCTGGCCATGCATTCCTTGGTCAAGCTGCATCCGTTACCTCCTGGGTTCCCCCCACCCACCCCACCACCAGCTCAGAGAATGGCAGGAAATTCTTTTGACATCACTGGTTCCATGCCATTCAGGTGGCTGCAGCTTCCTTCTCCCACCATGCTTTGCCTGTTTACACACTCTTCCAGCCGTGCCATGGATGCTAGATCAGGGTTGCTCAAATGTTGCAAACCAGTTCAAATGTCGCCTCCATCACAAACTCACACAGATGGCGTTAGACAAGCCACTGTTTCTCCAGCCTCATCTACCATATGGGGATAATACTACCAGCCTTCCTTACAGAGCCGATGTGAGTACAGGGACATAAGGTTGCCAACCAACCAGAACCAAACTGGACTGGCTTGCTCTTCTACTTTTAACAGCAGCTTCTTTGGCTGTGAACCTCCGCACAGCACAAAAATAAGCATTTTTACCCACTAATGTCTGCAGATGAAGTTGATTTTAAGGGCACAGGAAGGGTGGCCACTTATGCATTGCCAAAAAGAGGAAATGCACTGCCAAAAAAGAGGACAGTACAGCACACAGATTTGCATAAAAGTTTGCATGTGCAATATTTATTTGATTTGTATCCCGCCTTTCTACTAAGAAAAATGGCACTCAAGGCAGCTTACAATCATAAACAAACACAATAATAAAACGAATGTATTGAAATGCAATTAAAAATACAGCAGTAACAGAATGAAAACAGCATCCAATCCAACAGACCCACCTACACGTCTCTGCCTGCCAGTGGAAGCCCAGAAGAGAGGGAGTGAAGCTAGCCTCCCTTGGCAGGGAGTTCCACAGCCTGGGAACGTCCAACGAAAAGGCTCTCTTCACATCGCCACCAAGCACTCCCCTGAAGGCAGCAGTATCAAAAGACGGGCCTGTCCAGAACAACCAAAGGACCGGGCAGGCTCATATGGGAGAAGGCAGTCTTTCAGGTAGCTGATCCCAAGCCATAGAGGACTTTATAGGCCATAACCAGCGCTCTGAATTGTGCCTGGAAACAGACCGGCAGCCAGTGAAGGTGTTGTAACACAAGAGTCACGTTCTCCCTATAACCAGCCCCAGTCCACAGTACAGCCTGGCCATAGCATTCTGGACCAGCTGAAGTTTCTGAACAGTTTTCAAAGGCTGCCCCTCTCTAATTTAGAGAGAGAGAGATGCACATTTGGAAAGAACTGCTATAATTTAAATAGAAAAGCAATGCACGTCACCATAGTCGGGAAGACTGCAGCCAGGTGACCTGTGTGCCTGCTGCCCTATCTGCTGCCCAGGTGCTCGCTGTCAACAGGCAGCGTCCAGGCCCCTGGGAAGCAACATCAGCCCCAGAATGCCCTACCGGCCCAGGGACTGAAGCTGGGCTTGTTTGCCACTATCTCCATCACCTGCCGCTCCGCGGGTGGCTCTTTGGGGGCCCCTTGCTGCACCTCTGGGTAGGCACCCAGTAGAGGTGCCTGCTTCACAAGCCAGGGTCCCAACACTTTCCCTGCTGTGTCACAGGCACTTTGCCTCCTTTGCAAACCTGGCTAGTGTGGCAGTGCAAGGTTGCCACCTACATGGCAGTAATGATCCTCTGAGCCCAAGGGCCAAACCTGGCTCGTTTAGGCCCTGGAAACCTGGGCTGCAGGACTGCCCTGTCAGTCTGAGCAACTTGCTGTGAGCAGCAGCAGATGCCTCCTCCTCTTCCTCATAGGCGTGCGCAGCACATGTCATTCGGGTGTGCACCCAGGGAATTTTTTTTTAAGGCGAACATTTATTAAATACTCTGCATAGAAGCCATTATTTTTATTCATCAAACAAACTAAAGAAACTAAAACTTGAGTAAACTCAAGTTTTAAAAAAAAATTAACAACTAAACTTTACTTTAGAAATACAAACTTAACAAATGAGACACAAAATACCAAATTTAAAACTAAAAGAGCATATCATGTGATTAAATTAAAATGCGAAGCCACTTTTTTTTTTAGGCATTAGGGTGTGGCTGGCACACTGGGCACACCCTGTATGCATGCCTGTGCGCTTCCTCCCAATGCCCGGCCCTGTCCTTGGTTATGCCCCTACCTCTAGCCCCTCGACACCTGGCCTGCTTGCTCTGGCCTCGGCCTTGTCTGCTTGGACTACATCCTTGCCCTGTCACCAAGCAACCAAGAACAACCCCCAACCCTGACCTGCCCGATTGCTCAGACCAGTGGAGGCTGGTGGCCCCGAAGTCAGTGGGGAGGTGACTCCACTCCGGGTTTCAGTCAGAAGCGGTCAGAACTCTCAAGGAGTTCGCCAAGGTGAACCAACTCTGCAATGTGCCTTGAAGTCAAAGTCCTGGGATGAGCTGGAAGCCTTTGCCCCTTGTTCGAGATGTGGGGCAGCGGGGGGCAGCTGCGTCTGGTTACTCCACGGTTAGGAACAAATGGTTTGCATGTGCCCAATTGCATTCTCTTCCTTATGTTTCACTCTGTGTTCCAGGGCTAACTGGCGTTGGGTTAAGCCAGTCTTTCCCAAACTAATGCTCTCCAGATGTGGTGGACTGCAACTCCCATCATTCCCAGCCAGCATTGGTTAGGAAAGACTGACTTAAGCTTTGATGAGAACTGAAGGACTGACTTAAGCTTTGAAGAGAACTGGAAAGACTGACTTAAGCTTTGATGAGAACTGAAGGACTGACTTAAGCTTTGAAGAGAACTGAATGACTGACTTAAGCTTTGATGAGAATTGCTTCAAATTAAACCTGAATCACAAGGTCTTTGTAGGTGTCATTTCTGGTCCAACTTTGCTGATTGACACAGGCTTTGACATCGTGCGACGCACAGCTGAATGGAGTCAGGTCAGTGCATGGATAATGGAAGAAAGCCCTGGAAAACGTGCTCCTGAAACACAAGGCAGCCTTTCCCTCCTAGCAACGGTGCTTGCTGCTTCAGAAAATTACATCAGCGCCAAGGCCTGCTTTCCACTGAGATGAATATCACTACAGATTGGCCCTCTCGTTAAGCAGGAGTGTGTGCTCTGAATCCCAGCAGCGATATTTGTATTGCCGGCGCCAAAGTTTCTCATTATCCCCCTGGGAAACCAGCTGATGTTGCTCCACCGTAGACAGACTTCCACCTGTAAGTGAAAAGGCAGGTTAGTTCTAGGCTGGCCTTGTGTCCTCTTTTACAGTCCTCTGCTGGAGGGGCTGCCAGGGGACTGTCCTCCATTTTAAAAAATTATTATTTAGTGGGTTTATATATCACCATACTTTAAAAATATCTCTAAGCGGTTGGAGGTGTCCTCTATTTGAAGGTCTGTGGAGTCCAAGTCCAGTTCAAAGGTAAAGAACCATCAGCAGGAAGCGCTGGGCCTTGAAGTTGCCCATCAACAGCACCTGGACAGCAGACTGAGCAAGGCACATACAAACCCAGTCACTGTCTTCCACGCTATACCATGAGATGTGTTGTATTTCTATTTAAATTCTAGTGATTATTTCTAATGTTGCATCTATACATATACACTAGTATATACAAAATGTATGCACAAACTGCCCTCTTTTTTGGTGATGCATGCCCTCTTTTTTTGACAATTCACAAGGGGCCACCCTAGTCAGTTTAGCAGTTTTTTTAATTGGTACCAAAAACCCTGCAAAACCTCTCTTTGAGAGGGGGAAATGGAATGAATGTACACACCAGAACCTGCAATCCCTCTTTCAAAGCACCTTCTGGAAAAACCCCACTATTGATTATCTCCACCAGGACTTCATTAGTTGCAATGGCTCCCGGTACTTTCCAGCCACTTCAAGTGCTGGTTTTAGTCTTTAAAGCCCTTCACCGCTTAGCCAGTCCATCAGATACCCTGGTCCTATCTCCCCACGTACCTACCCAGACTGTAAGATCTTCTGAGGCTCTTTTCTGGGTGCCCCCAGCATCTGAGGTGCAGTAGGTGGTTACTGAGGGAAGGAGCTTTTCCATGGTGGCACCCCAATTATGGAATACTCTTCTCCAGGAAGGCTCACCTGGCACCTACTTTGTATTCTCCCAGGTCTTTTAATATCTCTTTATCTCTGCTAAAGATTTTTATGCTGTTTTGTTGCTGCTATATATCTTTTGGCATGTTTCGCATTTAAAATGGTTTGTTGTATCTTTATTGCATTTTATCATTTGTAAGCCATCCTGGCTTCACTGCCTTGTTGTGGCGAAGGGGCTTGCGTAACTCAGTGAAGCCATAAGCTATGCCGTGCAGGGTCACCCAAGATGGACAGGTCATGGCAGAGAGTTCTGACAAAATGTGGTCCACTGGAGAAGGAAATGGCAACCCACTCCAGTATTCTTGCCAAGAAAACCCCATGGAACGTATCACAAGGCTAAAAGAGATGACGCCGGAAGATGAGCCCCTCAGGTCGGAAGGTGTCCAATATGCTACTGGGGAAGAGCAGAGGGTATTTCCAAGTAGCGCCAGAAAGAGTGAAGGGGCTGGGCCAAAGCCAAAAGGAACTCAGCTGTGGATGTGTCTGGTGCTGAAAAGAAAGTCCGCTGCTGTAAAGAGCAATATTGTTTAGGAACCTGGAATGTAAGATCAATGAATCAAGGTAAGCTGGAGGTGGTCAAACATGAGATGGCAAGATTGAACATCGACATCTTGGGAATCAGCGAACTAAAATGGACAGGCATGGGCGAATTTAATTCAGGTGACCATCATATCTACTATTGTGGGCAAGAATCCCTTAGAAGAAATGGAGTAGCACTCATAGTCAACAAAAGGGTGGGAAAAGCAGTACTGGGGTACGATCTTAAAAATGACAGAATGATCTCAGTACGAATCCAAGGCAAACCATTCAACATCACAGTAATTCAAGTCTATGCCCCAACCACTGAGGCCGAAGAAGCTGAGGTTGATCGGTTCTATGAAGACCTACAACACCTTCTAGAACTAACACCAAAAAAAGATGTCCTCTTCATCATAGGGGATTGGAATGCTAAAGTAGGAAGTCAAGAAATCACCGGGATAACAGGCAGGCATGGCCTTGGTGTACAAAATGAAGCAGGACAAAAGCTAATAGAGTTTTGCCAAGAGAACATGCTGATCATAGCAAACACTCTTTTCCAACAGCACAAGAGGCGACTCTACACATGGACATCACCAGATGGTCAATATCGAAATCAGATTGATTATGTCCTTTGCAGCCAAAGATGGAGAAGCTCCATACAGTCAGTAAAAACAAGACCTGGAGCTGACTGTGGCTCAGATCATGAGCTGCTTCTTGCAAAATTTCGGCTTAAATTGAAGAACGTCGGGAAAACCACTAAACCGTTCAGGTATGACCTAAATCATATCCCTGATGAATATACAGTGGAGGTGAGAAATAGATTTCAGGGATTAGACCTGATAGACAGAGTGCCTGCGGAACTATGGACGGAGGTCCGTAACATTGTTCAGGAGGCAGCAACGAAATCCATCCCAAAGAAAAAGAAATGCAAGAAAGCAAAGTGGCTGTCTGATGAGGCTTTACAAGTAGCTCACAAAAGAAGGGAAGCGAAAAGCAAGGGAGAAAGGGGAAGATATACCCAACTGAATGCAGAGTTCCAGAGAATAGCAAGGAGAGACAAGAAGGCCTTCTTAAATGAACAATGCAAAGAAATCGAGGAAAACAACAGAATGGGAAAGACGAGAGATCTCTTCAAGAAAATTGGAGATCTCAAGGGAACATTTTGTGCAAAGACGGGCATGATAAAGGACAAAGAAGGCAGGGACCTAACAGAAGCAGATGAGATTAAGAAGAGGTGGCAAGAATACACAGAAGAACTATACAGGAAAGATCTGAATGTCCCTGATAGCCATGATAGTGCGCTCACTGAACTTGAGCCAGACATCCTAGAGAGTGAAGTCAAGTGGGCCTTAGGAAGCATTAGTAACAACAAAGCTAGCGGAGATGACAGTATTCCAGCCGAGTTATTTAAAATCCTAAAAGATGATGCTGTTAAAGTGCTGCATTCAATATGCCAACAAATCTGGAACACTCAACAGTGGCCACAAGACTGGAAAAGGTCAGTTTACATTCCAATTCCAAAGAAGGGCAACGCCAAAGAGTGTTCAAACTACCGCACAATTGCGCTCATTTCACATGCCAGCAAGGTGATGCTCAAAATCCTACAAGCTAGGCTTCAGCAGTATGCGAACCGAGAACTACCGAAAGTACAAGCTGGGTTCCGAAGAGGCAGAGGAACTAGAGATCAAATCGCCAACATTCGCTGCATCATGGAGAAAGCAAGAGAATTCCAGAAAAACGTCTATTTCTGCTTCACTGACTACGCTAAAGCCTTTGATTGTGTGGATCACAACAAACTGTGGCAAATTCTTAAAGTGATGGGAGTACCAGACCACCTTACCTGTCTCCTGAGAAACCTGTACGACGGTCAAGAAGCAACAGTAAGAACCAGACATGGAACAACCGATTGGTTCAAAATTGGGAAAGGAGTACGATAAGGCTGCATATTGTCACCCTGCTTATTTAACTTATATGCAGAATACATCATGAGAAATGCCGGGTTGGATGAATCACAGGTCGGAATTAAGATTGCTGGGAGAATTATCAACAACCTCCGATATGCAGACGATACCACCCTAATGGCAGAAAGCGAGGAGGATCTAAAGAGCCTCTTGTTGAGGGTGAAAGAGGAGAGTGCAAAAGCTGGTTTGAAACTCAACATTAAAAAAACGAAGATCATGGCATCTGGCCCCATCACTTCCTGGCATATAGAAGGGGAAGAAATGGAAGCAGTGACAGATTTTACTTTCTTGGGCTCCAAGATCACCGCAGACGGTGACTGTAGCCATGAAATTAAAAGACGCTTGCTCCTTGGGAGGAAAGCTATGGCAAACCTAGACAGCATAGTAAGAAGCAGAGACATCTCCTTGCCGACAAAGGTCCGTCTAATCAAAGCTATGGTTTTCCCAGTAGTAATGTATGGCTGTGAGAGCTGGACTATAAGGAAGGCTGAGCGCCGAAGAATTGATGCTTTCGAACTGTGGTGCTGGAGAAGACTCTTACGAGTCCCCTGGACTGCAAGGAGGTCAAATCAGTCCATCCTAAAGGAAATCAACCCTGAGTGCTCATTGGAAGGACAGATAATGAAGCTGAAGCTCCAATATTTTGGCCACCTAATGCGAAGAGAAAACTCCCTGATGCTGGGAAAGACTGAAGGCAAAAGGAGAAGGGGACGGCAGAGGATGAGATGGCTAGATAGCATCACGGATGCAATGAATATGAACTTGAGCACGCTCCGGGAGAGAGCGCAGGACAGGAAGGCCTGGCGTGCTATGGTCCATGGGGTCACGAAGAGTCGGACACGACTGAACGACTGAACAACAACAACAACAATAAGCCATCCTGGGGACTTGTTGAAGGGCATGATACAATTTAATTATTATAATGTGACTCAGTCCCACTCCACCATCTGCAATATGAGGTTGGTAATACTGACTTAACCTGACAATATTATTGTCACAATTATGGAAGGCATATCTGGCGCTCTGTCTTCTTACCTTCTGCCACCTGGCCAAGATGTTTCTTTGTGTCAGCTTGGAAGATATATTGAATCGACCTCTTGTTTCTAAGGCTCTTTTATCCATTGTGACCTGATAAGTTTTGATTTTTATGATTTGGGCTGCATTTATTTATTTATTTATCAAATATATTGTAAGCTGCCCTGGGTGGTGGTTGAGGATGCAGACACTGGGTCTGCAGGGTGGGGGTGGGTGTTCTTTGGAGACCCCTTGCCCGGGTGATGCTCCCGTTGCCATGAATACTGCTGCTGCTTGGAAGTGGGCAAGCAGTGCTCTTAGGCCCTGGCCAGATGTGTGGGACTGCAACCTCCTTCCCAGCCTTTGGCAAGGGGGCGGAAGCAGGCGAAGGCAGCCCCCCCCGGCATGCTCCGAATGTGTTGGACCCATGCTGGTGGGGGTGCTGGGCATTGAGTCAAACATATCTGGAAGGCACCCGGGTGGGGGAGGCTAGGCAAAGAGTGTGTACAGGCAGATGGGCACTGCAGGGTTGGAGATGCGTCCTGAAGGCACCTCCAGTCTCTAGCCAGGAGGGATGGGACAGGAAGACTCTGCACCCTCGTTGCCCCCCCACCCCCACCAGGGCTCCAGTGTAATACAATTTCACACCCATGCTGCAGCGGAAGAGGAAAATGTGGCAGCCCCCTCCCCTCCAAGCCCATTTATGTGTATCACGAGGGTCTCTGTCTTTCGCCTTGCCAAGAGGGGGACACACTAAAACAAATGACAGTACTTGCCCATAGGGAAACCATAAATGTCCACAGGGAAACAGAGGCTTCTACCTGCCCACAGGAAGATTCTGAATGCCCTCGGGGAAACATAGGATTCTCCTTGCCCATAGGAAAAACCTGAATGCCCATAGGGAAACATGGGCCTCTACTTGCCCATAAGAAGATCCTGAATGCCCATAGGGAAACATAGGCCTCTACTTGCCCGTAGGAAGATCCTGAATGCCCATAGGGAAACATAGGCCTCTACTTGCCCATAGGAAGATCCTGAATGCCCATAGGGAAACATAGGCCTCTACTTGCCCATAAGAAGATCCTGAATGCCCATAGGGAAACATAGGCCTCTACTTGCCCATAGGAAGATCCTGAATGCCCATAGGGAAACATAGGCCTCTACTTGCCCATAGGAAGATCCTGAATGCCCACAGGGAAACATAGGCCTCTACTTGCCCATAGGAAGATCCTGAATGCCCATAGGGAAACATAGGCCTCTACTTGCCCATAGGAAGATCCTGAATGCCCATAGGGAAACATAGGCCTCTACTTGCCCGTAGGGAGCTCCTGAATGCCCATAGGGAACCATAGTCCTCTACTTGCCCATAGGAAGACCCATAGGTAGCAGCCTAGGTTTCCCTGTGGGCGTTCAGGATCTTCCTTTGGGCAAGTAAAGGCCTTGTATGGGCCCCTAGAAGCCTGCATTTCCCCGTGGGCATTGGTGGTTCCCCTCTGGGCAAGAGCTGGTGTGTGTTTTCGGCACGTGCCGCCAAAGGGCGCCGCGGGCGGGAGGCAGGCGTCCTCGCTGTTTCCAGCATCGCCCTAGCCCCCGGGGAGGGCGGAACGCAGCCGGCCAGCGGGCTTCTCGAGGGCTTCCCGCGGGGCCCCGGGCTCGGCTCCCACTTGGCCAATGCTCGCCTGCGCCCAGAGCGCCGACTCGGAACGGGGCGGCGGGACTGCCCCCGCGCTGGATCGGGGCCGCGTCTCCGCCCCCGCATGCGGCATCCTTCGTCTCACGTCCGAGCCTCACATCGGGAGCTTGGAAGCGCCGCTGGGCGGCCGGGCGGGCGGGCGAGCCGGCGCGGGGCGGCGGGGCGGCGGGGCGGGAGTGGCCCCCACGTGGCCAGGGGTGGAGTTTGGCGTGTGTGAGTGGGGGGGCGGGGGTCCTGTGCCTTCTTAAGGCAGCCTTTCCGCTGGACCTGTCTCTCCGTCTCTGCCTTTCCCCCCAACCTGACGCGCTTCATTTATCCAGGGAGAAACAGCGAGACGAGGTGGCGGAGGAGGAGGAGGAGGAAGCCGGAGCTGGGAGACGCACTCACGTGTGCCGGGAGGGTGCGCAGCATCGCAGCATCCTTCAGAGCACAGCCGCCTGAGAGGGCGAGGACTGCCGGCGGGCGGGCGAGGCTGAGCTGGCACCATGCTCGGCGCTGTGAACTAGTTCCGCGTGTTCGGTGAGTGAGGGGTGGGTGTGGTGGGGGGTGCTTCATATATCTCTGGGCGCTGCACCATCCGTCTATCCATCCATTCGCCTGCTGGACCGCTGCCCCACTCCCATCCTCACTCTCGACCCTGTAGCAACATCAGTATAACTTATGTAATATCCATGCGCCGGCTGTTCCTTCTGGAGGTGCCCAGTATTTTCTGCCAAGCTCAGGGCTTTGCCGAGCTAAGCCTTCGGAGCTGGGGCAGAGCGGAGGAAGCCCAGCCAGCTCTAGAAAATATCTGTGCCCTCTCTCAAGAGATCTAGAAATCTGCCACCGAGCTGCCACCTGGGCAGGGGCTGGCAGAAGGCATGGTGGGCTGGGGTGGGCTGGGGAGAGACCGGTGATCTGCTATTCCTTAGCAGTGACATCCCAAGGGATAACAGCCGGCGTGTCAGTGTCCAGGTTAATGCTCCAAAAGAAAAGTGTACTTTGCATTTATCTGTCCCTTCCTGCAATCAGATGCAGATTTAGGGATCTAAAGGGAAGGATGGGGGAATAGCCCTTTGCTGCTTTTTCTTAAAGGGGTGGGTTGTGCACTGCGGTGCAGGAAAGAGAGGGCATACACAGCCTCCAAATAATCAACATTATTAAAAAATAAAACAAGAAGTCCATGAAATGGTACAGCATTGATGCAGGCACAAAGGTTGGCCTTGGTTGCATTCCCCCCCCCCCTTTACAATTTAAGGAACTACTTGAGCATCCTGCATTAGAATGGTGGGCAAGCTCTCACCCTTGACAGAAGTAAGAAATAAAATGTTATTTAAAACTTCATACAGTGCCAGATACATAAAAACTGGGGGTGCATTATTGTTAATTGCTACTGACATGCAGGACTCACTAACAGGTAGGTAGGTGCTCATGATATTTGTGCAACAATATTGTACACAACAGTTGCTATCACAGACTTGTAAATAGCCGCTCACCTGTGGTGAGTAAGAATTGCCTCCAGGTGATTGGGCAGGAATGCTTTCATAAGACTCAGCTCTTTCTATCTTGCAGAATTTTGATGTGGTGCAAATGATTATGTATAGGCAAGGGGCTTGTAAAAAAATTGTGGGCAAGTAACTTTTGTAGACTTTATTGCAAGGCTACATTATAACAGTTGGTAGGCTTGATAAGGGCAGATGGGAGGAGAAATTGCATTTTCCCAGTGACAAAATATTGCATTTTGTGTCCTGGAAAAATGTGAGAAGAAACTACATATTCCTGTAACAGAAGTGGTTCTTTTAGGAAAGAGATCTGGATCCATTACAACAAATGAGTAATAACTATGCCCTTATTGTGCAAAGGGGCAGGGCAGGGAATTGTCTGGCAAGGCACAGAGAATACCCAGTCACTTTGACAAAGGTCTCTGAGAGAGTCTCCTTTCCTACGCCCCATTGAAATGAATGGGAATTCTGCTTCACTGCAGGTAGAGAATTTGCTCTCATAACCATATGCCTGTGTAAATAGCAACCACGGGAAAGTGGCATTTCAAAATACTGAATGGTATTTTTTGCTATTTTAATTGAACAAGTTGTTTCTGAGCCCAGACTTTTAGGATAAGGTAGGATCATAGAAGTGTATGACTAAAACATATGGGAACAAAGCCAAGTCATCCAAATTGGACCTGGTCAGAGTCTGGAGACTGCCTGGGAACCCCATGTATTCACCATGTATAATACCTTGAGTTAATAAATAGAATAAAATAATTAATAAAAGTATTTTTATCCTGCTTCTCAGCCAAAAAGGCTCCCAGAGCAGCTTACACCCAATCAGTAAAATAAGACAGTTCCTACCTGCAGCCTTATATTTTAAAGAGACACAGCACACAAGGAAAAAGGAATGGGGAAGGAAGAGGAATGAAAATTAAGTCTTTCATCAGGGCTGGTGGAATGGCCCCGTTTCTGCCCTCATTCTCCTCCGAGTTCCATGGAAGAAAGTCAGGATTTAAATGTAGTAAATAAATACATTCCTCCTACTCTCTTGATGTCTTCTTCTTTGGCACAGGATAACTCCTGGGTGTGCACAGTATCTCCTAGAGAGGCACGGCTGTTGCCGCGGCTCACAGCCAGCTCCAGAGAGGAACAATCCTTCCATCTCTAAGGTTGCAGGGTGGGAAAGCACAATGGACCAGCTGATGAACCTCCTCTACCTGAACTTCTCAGAGCAGCTGAGCCTGCTGGAAGAAAACGACATGTCCTGCAGTGACTCTGTGGGGAACGGCACCTTCCTGATTGTGGCATACAGCGCAGTCATCGCCGTGGGGCTGATTGGAAACCTCTGCCTGGTGTGCGTCATCATCCAGCAGAAGGAGATGAGGAACGTCACCAACATCTTCATCGCCAACCTCTCCTGCTCCGACATCCTCATGTCCCTCGTCTGCATGCCCGTCACAGTCATTTACACCCTGATGGACCGCTGGATCTTGGGCGAAGTGCTCTGCAAGGCCAGCCCCTTTGTCCAGTGTGTTTCCGTCACTGTCTCCATCCTTTCCCTCGCCTGGATTGCCCTGGAGAGGCACCAGCTCATCATCAACCCGACAGGGTGGAAGCCAGCAGCCAACCATGCTTACTTGGCGGTGGCCCTGACTTGGGTGGTGGCTTGCTTTATTTCCCTGCCCTTCCTCTCCTTCACCATCTTGACCAACGAGCCCTTCCAAAACCTGAGCCTTCCCTTTGACCCCTTTGCCAACCACCTGGCCTGCATTGAGCACTGGCCGTCAGACCAGCATCGCCTTGCCTACACCACCTTCCTCTTGCTCTTCCAGTACTGCCTGCCTCTGTTCCTCATCATGGCCTGCTATTTCCGCATCTTCCTGCGCCTCCAGCGCCGCAAGGACATGGTGGAGCGGGCCAAAGATGGCTCCCGGGCCACCAGCCACAGGAAGGTGAACATCATGCTGGCATGCATTGTTGTGGCTTTCGCCGCTTGCTGGTTTCCTCTCACTGTCTTCAATGCCCTGTATGACTGGGACCATGAGAAGATCTCTGTGTGTTACCACAACTTCATCTTCTCCCTCTGCCATCTGGCAGCCATGGCGTCCACTTGCATCAACCCCATCATTTACGGTTTCCTCAACAGCAATTTCCAAAAGGAAGTCAAGGCCTTGCTGTATCGCTGCAGTTGCAGCAGTGAGAAGGATAAGTATGAGAGCTTCCCGCTCTCCACTGTCAGCACCGAGATCTCCAAAGCCTCGCTCCGTAGTGGTGGTGGGACCAACACCCATGTGTGACTACCAGGCTCCTGCGTAGTGTCTCCCAACACCAACGAGTTCATTCCTTGGCACTGAGCAAGACAGGGAGTATCTTCACTCTGTGTGTGTATTTCCAAATCCTCTGATAACTTTGCCTCCCGTCTCATACCAAACTCGTATCAGGGATCATCTGAAATTTTTCTGGGGTACCCTACTTCATGTATGAATTGAGGTGGGGAGGGAATGACTGGACTGGAGAACAGCGTGTCATTGATTCTAATCCTGGCTTGGCCATCAGTTCTCCTCTTTGTCTTTGAGCCCAAAGCTTTGAAAGCTTCCTAGAGAACTGAGGTGTGCCCAACTAAAATGCATGGAGGTTGCTAGTGAGATTGCTGAAAACAACTAAGCAACTTAGAGGTTGCTTAGCCTTTCAAAGAGATCCAAGGGCTCCTAAATAATTGCTCAAATGCTTTTCAGTCAATAATGACAGGTAAATATTTCCTGAAGGAAAACAGATCCAGAACTCCCCGTCATCTCTTGCTAGATGAAGCCGCAGGAGAGTTTTGGGTGTGTCCTAGGCTGTGTTCGCTATTCAGATGGGTTAACTTCAGGGTCAGGCAGGCCTGGCCATTGCCCTCCATGAACTTTATATGCTCCCCAGTACATGCTCTGGAATCTTGGCAGACATGTAGCAGTTCCTTGGCAAACGAGTCAGTGTGGGGATGGTTCCCTGAAGGTAGGAAGTTAGAAAAACAGGGCCCTAAACAAGTCTCCCCTTCCATACTCCCATGGAATTCCCATGGTTGCTTAATAAAGCAAAGCAGCTAGGATCCCAAAAGATTCCAATGAAAAGACATCAACTGGGTAAAACCAGATGATTTTGAGACATTTCGGTGTCCAAGGCAAAAAATCCAAAAGGCATCCCCCTCTCCCAAGTGCTGACAGTCAGGTTTTTCCTACTAAATGTTCTGCACCACTTGGCTGCAGAATATGTCCGATCATATCCTATCAATACAGTCAGTTCAGTTAAACTCTTATTTGATCCTCCAGCTCTACTAGCCAAAATGGTGTTGTGCAGCTATGCCATCTTTTCCCTCCTTAACAGACTATTTTTTCTGCTAAGAAAAAAGATGGAAGGTGGATTCCAAGTCAAAGATGTTGTCTGGACACCCTGTAAAATTCCATGAACGAGGCAGGGCAATTTCACCATAAAAGCTTCGTTTGGAAACGTCCTAACTCTCTTTCTTCGGAATCAAAAAAAGCAAGCATCTCTGTAGAAACAGATGAATGTGTTTCAATTGGTTCTGCTCCTGAATTTCCATGAAAATCAGCCCATTTCATATAAATACAGGACTAGGGAGTTAGAAAGTTATATTAAGAAGTAGAGTCTTGAGGATTTTGGCTTTAAGTGTTCAGCCTCAATTTCCCTCTCAGAACACAATGCTCATTTATTGCACATTTCCTGGTGGGGGAAGTGGTGAGCAGGACATCATTAATAAACCTCTCTGTGTGCAGCAAGCACTGTATCAAAAGGATGAATCAATAAACGCTTACACTGTATAATCCAGTTGAGAACAATGTTCCTCACAATGGTATTAACAGCTTGCGTTAAACAGAAGTGTTGGCCTTCACTTCAAACTAGGGGTGGTCCATTGTGCAATTTTATCTGGCCCTACAAAGGCCCTACCAGATTTTATTCCGGATATGGTCAAATGTTTGCCTACAAATTCACTCAGGTTGCCATGTTGTAAGAAACCGAGAGAGCCGACACTTGGGGGTTACATCTCTTTCACTCTCTCATTTCATAGGCAATACGTATGTATTCTGTAAATATACACATATGTACGTTGTGCTATGCCTGAGGACATATGCTGTACAACTGGAAATCTCTTGCTGCTAAATAGTGCCAGCTTTATCATACGGCCTGAACATTTCTGAGTAGGACAGTTTGTGCAGCAAAATACCTTGGTGACCTCATAGATCACTGTCCTTAAGAATACACGACCAGGCCATTCCTTGTTTAAAGGATACTGTAACTGAGGCCAATGCAAACATCCAGAATACCAAATGCAAATCCCAGTAGTGTGCACCAACCAAATACTTTAAATTGCAAATGGCAGTGAGATGCAATATTCATAAGAGTAAATGCAGTTTCTCCCTGCTGGTGCATTGAAAGACTAGATCAGGGCAACTGACAGCATGGTTGCCTGCCAGCCTGTCATATCTTTAACGCTAGAAATAGCACAGATGGCATATTAGCTGTCTGTTGGCTTATGAACTTGGCACATACAGAAATATCACCGTTTTCAGCAAGAGTGCCTCTAAATATACTATGGGGATCTGACACTTTAGAACAATGAATCACTTTATTCTGGGGACTTTGGGGATCTTATTCTAAAGTAATGCTCATCAGCTGGAGGTCCCTTGGGAGATGTTGCGTGGTCCACCACAAATTAGGGCTGGAGGCTGAGATACTGGAGCACCAACTCTCACTTCCTTTGCAGAGTGGCTCTTTGGGGAAATCAATTGCCATCCAAGGCTCCGGATCAGCCTTTCCCAACCTTGAGTTCTCAGATGTTGTTGGATTATTGCTTCCACTATCCCCAACCAACATGGCCAATAGTTCGGCATGATGGGAGTTGTAGTCCAACAACATCTGGGAACCCAAGGTTGGGAAAGGCTGCTAGAGAACTGACTCAAAAATAATATCATCGGCATTTTTAGTTGGTTGGACTTTGCAATATTTTGCAGGGAGCAGGAGCGGGGAAAGGCTTTAATTTGGGATATGGGGCACTGGCATGGGCTGGATTCTCTGCATTCCAGTCAGTATGGCAGCAGTGGCAGAGCACCGTTCACGCTGCCCAGCGACCTGGCTCCAGACCCTTCACAGAAACAAAAGCTAAAGTTTTCGTTAATTCCTCAGCAGAGCTGAAATCAAGTGGCACGCTCATTGGTGTTTCTGAAGGCAGTTTGGCTTGGGTGCATGATTATGAGTAAAAAAGAAAATATTAAAGATGCCTTCTCCTTATAGCAGCGAGGAGTCTCTTTTTTAATGAAATGGTGAGTTCGCTCGGATTTACTTCAATACCATAAAAGAGCACGTACAGGTATAGTATTTGCATATCGCCATGAATATAATTAATTGATTGATCAACTGACTTTAGGAACATAGGAAGCTGCCTTATACTGACGAAGTTCTCATGATCCGCTAAGCCAGCATGGATTAATTCCCCCGCAGGGGTTCCCAGCTGCACCCCAGCTGCCATTTTGCAGGTACAAGTTGCAGCAGGGGCGCATCCACAGGCTGTGTTAGGGTTGTGGGTGGTTTGTTAACCACGCTAGCAACCCACCCTCGCCGGGTTCGCATGACGTCACCAGCCGCGGTGTGCCCCCGCTGTGACTTGCACATGCAGATTGGTAGCCAGTGAATGGCACAGAGCCCCTGCGGGTGAATTAACCCACAGTGGCTTGTTGTGGCATGCAAACAGGCCCACTGAGTCAAACCATCAGTCCAATATTGTTGACAACTGACTGGCAGCGGCTCTCCAGAGTTCCCGGCAGGGTTCTTTCCTAGCCGTACTTGAGGATGCCGGGGATCGAACCGGGGCCTTCTGCATGCCGAGCAGGGGCTCCACCACTGAGCTACGGCCCCTGATGACTGATTGGCTAACATTCTTAATCAGTTGACTGTCTTTTTTACTGATATCACCATTTATTTATGTTAATGTAATTGATATTACATTAGAGTGGGAAAACGATAAGTTTCACTTAAAAAAAGAAAAGAAAAAAATGTAAGCTTGGCATTGTTCTTTTTCACAGAGGCTTCAGGAATTTAATCAGATCCCTTCTGTTTTATATTCTTTCCAATTAGATTGTGATTAATAGTGGAGTTCACAAACTGATTGAGGCAAACTTCTTGAACGTAAGCAGATATTGCAAGTGAGCCCTGCAAGAAAACTTGTCCATGCGTCCTCAGACAAGTGCTCCGTTTCATGGCTGAGAGCCATGCTCTTCTCCGGTATACACCATTAGATTCTCAGCCCTCCAACCCCTGATCATCCATTTTTCTTTTCCAGCAGACTCACAACATTCTGCAGTTATTGGAAAGGGGGATTAAACTTGATTTGTACTTCTGCAAATTTTGGGGTTCCCCTGAGCATACTGGTACCTCCCTCTTGTTTTTTGTGGCCCCACTTTGGCTCTATTTCTGTCAGCACTCACTACTTGAGTTTGCGAATGGAAGGAGTGAGGCAAACCTTTTCCAACTTTTGAATTCTATGGGTAAATCACCATTTGATTTCAGAAGGATTTTATCAGTGTTAATGCTCTATGAATTGTCCTCAGATACATTTATTTCATGAAATAATTGCTTGTTTGTTGAAAATGATATTTCTGCCATGCTTCCTTTACAATTGTATTCTCAATCAGGACAACTTTCGATTTGGTTTATGGCTTTAAAAAAACTGATTTGGTGTAGGCCATTTGGGTTTCTGGATTTTTAGTCCTATCAAGAAATCCATGAGAAAGAAAGTGTTGTTGTTGTTGTTGTTGTTTTTTACCAAATATGTTACTGTTGAGTAAAAATATCTGGACCTCAAACTCTAATCTTTAGATTGGGAAGGTAACAAACATTTTACCAACAAACACATTCCAGGTAAGATACCACTAGGATGCCTGAGCTAACTTTTATGTAAAGAGTTTAGGGTTGGTGTATCAGCTATTTCACTACCACAACTGATCTGTTTCTGATCCGTTTCTTTACTGGTTCTCGTGCCCTGGTAAAAATGCTGCAATGTTTGGGATACAAATGTTACACTGGGGATTTTTTCATCCCAGTAATTAACTATTTTCATGAACATCATTACGTAAATAAGCATAAAGCAAACATTCTGAAATATTTGTCTATACTAACCGTGTGCTTCCAAACTTTCAACATAAGCTAAATGTAACTTAATGCCTGATCTCTTGATACGGTGATGCCAGTCAGTTCCTATATCTAGGACTGGAGTGACTTTCTGGCAAATAGTGCTTATGTGTTTTTATTTTAATCAGTTTTTAAACATACATTTTATGTAACTGCATAGGCATGGGTCTATTTTGTGAGGTGAGAAAAAAGGTCTGTTTTGCTGCCACTTCTGCCCTCCAGGTGTTTGGGACTACAACGCCTGACCATAGGTTACACTGGCCAGGGTTATGGGAGTTGAAGTCCAAAATGTCCCAAGGGCACCAGGTTGGGGAAGGCTATTCTTCACATACTATGTGAGTGATGCCCTTTAAATAGCCTCAAGGTTGTGCGTTAAAAAAAAACTTCCTTTCCAAATTCCAGCTGCTTTTGTGTGTGCCACCCATGATTGTTTAATGAGGGGCAAAAAGCACTTTGCCTGTGTTCAGAGGTACTATTGTCTCCAATGAACTGGGATGTATAGAGAAAAAACTGACTCAGATCGTACATGGCGTAAGACAATGTGGTGCCTTCCAGATGTTTTGGACTACAACTCACCTAATCCGTGACTATTGCCTATGCTGGTCGGGGCTTATGGAATTGTAGTCCAAAACATCTAGTGGGTAGGCTGCCCACCCCTGACGTAAGAGACCAAGGTTTCAGCCTCTAACACAGACTTCAGAACGGGTTAAATCAGTCTTCCACAGGTTAAATCAGTCTTCAGCCCTCCAGATGTGCTGGACTACAACTACAACAAATTGGGAATGATGAGACCTGTCATCTAACACATCTGGAGGGTACCAGGCTGGGTTAAACGTTAAGAGAGTCTTTAGTGAAACTTCTGTAGATGGACACCAGCTTCAAGCTCACCAGGGTGAGATAGAAAGCGATATAACTCCGAAGCACAACCCTGCTTCTTTTCTGAATTGCACCTCAGACAGGCATCTAGTAGCTGTATTAAATTTTTATACCAATTTTAAACCAGTTTAACTGTCCTGGCTTCATCCCAAAGAACCTTGGAAACTGTTGTTGTATGGAGAAGGTGCCCTAACCCGGCGCTGTAGACAGGCCCCCAGTGTGTCTCCTAGCCATGGGTTCAGGGCAAGCGCTGGTCAAGATTAAATGCAGCTATTCCAATATGGACACTTCTTGGCAACAGAAGGGCTAGAAAAGGTTAGCCTCCTTTTGTAAAAAGTGCTTCTTTCCTCTTGATTAACTTGGGAATTTATGACATGCAGTCACTGTTTGTGCTACATACACATCCACCTGGGTGCAAAGGGTCAGTCTACATGACATAGCTACATTGGCTTTATACTGGTTTAATTATCCTGGTTCCCCTCCCCCAAAGAATCCTGGGATTTGTAGTTCAGTGAGGGCGCTGAGAAATCCTTCATTCCCTTCACGGAACTATAGTTCCCAGATTCCATGGGGCAAAGTCATGCCTTTTAAAGCAGTTGGGCTGTCTGGTGCAAATGTACCCATTAGCTGTGCGGAGACAGCCAGAAATGGAATTTTCTTCTTCTGTTTTGCTTGAACTATAACTATAATAACAGTCTTCAAATTATATTTGGGGGAGGGTGTGTGTGTCCTGCAACCAGCTGTATTCTACAGTTGTTGTTTTTATTCTGCTAAGAAAGAATAAAATACGCTGCAGTTTTGTGCTTTGGCGTGCTTTGTGTATTTCTGCTTTGGCGGGTGGTCTTTGGTGAAAGTGCATCAGGGAGGATTCAAGTGGGAAGGACTCAAACTCAGAGACTGGGATCTAACTCACTGAGGTACTGCAGATTTCCTGTGCTCAGTTGTTGGAGCACTCTCTAGGATGGGAAATCTCTGGCCCACAGGCCTCATCCAGACTTCAGAGATTCTGTGGAGGATCTCTGTGGGCCCTGGTCCTCTCCCAGGTTCCACCCTCACATCAGGACTTCCTTCACACACCGCTCGTTGTTCTCACACTCAGCCGTCCAAAGGTCTCATATTTCCTCCAAAGATTCTGCCTTTTTTCTCCCTTTCTGCCCCTTATGCACTCCTTGGTCCTCATGCCATACTGTAACCAAGACTAAGTACATCTAACTTCAGTAATTGCATATTCTTCCCCAGTTCGCCCCTCTCTTCATTTCCCTTCCCTTCCTCTCTCGTCTCAGTCTGCCCTGTGTTGTTTTCTAGACTGTAAGCTCCTTGGGGCAAGACCTGTCCTCTCATTCTTTGTAAAGGGCCATTCACATATATGGCACAATATACACAATAAATTAAAAACATTATCCCCATATTGAGGATGGAAGCCTGAAAGATAATGGTGGGTTTCAACAATTGCTTGATGCTATCAAGCTAACCGAGAAAATTCTACTTGGCTGGAATATTAGTAGTATTATTCCCCTCCTCAAGAAGGGTGCCAAGAACCAGCCTAGTAATTAAAGGCCTATTGGTTAAATAAATATCATCGCAAAGTATATGCCAAATGCTTGCTTGCCAGGTTTGGGATTTGGACCAGTGCCAATAACATCATTTCTGAGAAGCAAAGTATTCCACATAAGAACATCAGAAGAGCCCTGCTGGATCAGACCAAGGCTCCAGTGGCCGACCAGCTGTTGACCAGGAAATCACAAGCAGGGCATGAATGCAACAGCAACCTCCTGCCCATGTTCCCCAGCAACTGGTGTCCATAGCCACACTGCCTCTGATACTGGAGGTAGCACAGAGCCATCAGGACTAGTAGCCACTGATAGCCTTCTCCTCCAGGAATTTCTCTAACCCCCGTTTAAAGCCATCCAAATTGGTGGCCGTCACTACATCTTGTAGAAGCGAATTCCATAGTTCAACTATGCGCTGTGTGAAGAAGGACTTCCTTTTGTCTGTCCTGAATCACATGGGAAGCTGCCCAACATCAGGACAAACTCTATTTGTCCATCTGGCCCAGTATTGTTTGTTCTGAGTGGCAGCAACCCTCCAGGGCACCAGGCAGAAAAATGGTATTTCCCCATCACCTGCTACATGACCCTTTTGACTGGACATACCAGGGATTGAACCATGGACCTTTGGCATGCAACACAGGTGCTCCACCACGAATCTGTGGTCCCTCCACACTGTGGGCGATGGTTATTTTTGCATCCTTGCTGATTTAATCAACAAATATAGTAGGAAACAGAAAGACCATGTGTATATTGCCTTTGTGGCTCCGAAAACTGCCTTTGATGCCATAGATAGGGGCAGACGATGAACTCAGTTGAGCAAAATAAATCTTGCTCTGATAACTGCTTTGCTTGATTAGATCATTGTGTACTGATACATCCCTGAAAAGTCAGAATTGACCCTTCTGGTATAATGACCAGTAGTATTCCTGCTACCAGAGGAGTTAAACCACCATCTATTCTTGCCTTTTTTCTATTCAGTTTTTTTGTTTTGTTTTTCAAATGCTTATATCCCACTTTTCTTTAAACAAAAAACAAAAAAACAATTTTACTCAAGGCAGCAAATGAATACAGATTTCTGAAACAATGGCCCCACCTTGACTTAATAAGATTGTGCCCATCCAGCAACCCCTCTGCTCCTCCCTTTGTGCAAGCCTTGTAGCCTTGTAGGCCCCTTCCAACCCTACTATTCTATGAAGCTGCAATTTAATCAGAAAGTCTCTAAGGGTGTGGTCCTATGCATGTTTTTCTGTCTAAACATGCATAGGATTGCACACTAAGTAACCATCTGATCTTTGGAAGCTTTGAAACAAGCGAGCGTAGTAAAAAGTGGTTTGAAGTTGGTTTAATATCCTGGGTTGTTCCAAAGCTGGTAACCATAGTTTCTCAGTTCAGGCAAATAGAAAACCATGGGTAATTAGAGACTTCCTGGTCTGGTTGTTTGCACTATGAAGAGAGGGGGCAAAAGGCTCATTCATATCTCAGCTTATTAAGCCGAAAGATGATCATCCAAATGTGGCCAGTAAGTTAAAACATGAACAAGGGATTAACATTCTAAAATCAGCAAAAAATACAAAGAGCAGCAGCTGACAGCAAGCAAATTAAAGTGGCCAGGTATTCCGCTAACTTGACACCATCACCGAAAAGGCCCTGTTCCTTGTGCCCATCCACTGTTCCTCAGACAACAGGTGGCTATGAAGCAGGCCCTTTAAAGAGGATCCCAGGTGTCAGGCAGATTCATATGGGTGGACACAATTCTTGAGATATGTTGGCCCCAGGCTGTTTAGAACTCTAAAATGTTCTGAAGAGAGAACCACTGTGGTATAGTGCTTAGAGTGTTGGACAAGGACTGGGAGATCTGGTTTCTAGTCCCCACTTGGCCATGAAGCTCACTGGGTGACTTTGGGCCAGTCGTTCTCAGCCTAACCTACCTCACAGGGATGTTGTGAGGATAAAATTGAGAGGAGGAAGAGGACCATGTAAGCCACCTTGCAAGAGGAAAAAGGGCAGGATATATAAATGCACTACTACCACCACCACCAGCATTTTGAATTGAGCCCAGAAACAAACGGATAATCACTGCAGATGATATAATACCCTCCAGATACCCTCCAGATATGTTGGTCTACAACTCCCATCATCCACAGCCAGGATGGTAATTGGTAGTGGGCATGCTGGCTGGGGATGATGAGAGTTTTAGTCCAACATATCTGAAGAGTAACAGGTTAGGAAAGACTGATATGCTCTGTTCTGTCAGATCCAATTTGATATGCTCCATTCTGTCAGATTCTGGTAGACCCATTTTGGACCAACCGAAGTTTCCGAACTGTCTTCAAAGGTGACTTCATGTGAAGCACATTACATTCATCTCTGGAAGTGAGTGGGACATGAATTACTGTGGCCGGGTTTGGGTTCTCAAGGAAAGGGTGCAGCTGACACGCCAGCTGAAACTGGTAGAAGTCTTCCCTAGCCACTACCACTTCTGCACCATCCAGGAACAAGGGTGAGTTAAGGAAACCCCGAAAATGTATACCTCGTTTTTTTAAAGGAATGCAACTCCATCCAAAATAGGCTGCACCCCAGGCATGATTTCAGGCTGAGGGTTCCTAGGGCTACCAATCAAAAGCCATTGTGCAGCTATTCCATCTTTTCCTCCTTAATGTTTTTTTTGTGGAAAGAAAATAATACGGCAGAAGTGGTGGGAAAATACGGGAGGGTCACAAGTTTAAGGTGATATTGTTTGGACTCTCCATAAAATTCTGTGAATGAGGCAGGGCGATTGCACAATAAAAGCCTTATCTGGAAGCATCCCTAGTCCCAGATGAACAGAACTGCCAACCACCAGAGCTCCATTTTGTCTGGACTGATTTTTATAACCATCTCTAAACTAGTGAGTGAGCCAATGATGAGAAAAATTTCCCTGCTCCTCTTGACTTTATGCTCACGGTATGGCTTTGTTTTCATACGTACAAATAGGTCTGAAGCAGGCATTAGCTGCTTGGGGAAATGTCTGTGCAGTGCCTGCTCCAGGTTTTGAGGGCCCTTGGGCAAGACACCCTCCACGGGCCCCCTCCATCCCTCAGTGAGCCTGCCTTCTCACCACCACTGTCCCCAGCTGCTCGTGCTCTCCTCCTCTTCCTCCTCCTTGCCGCCACTCGCTTGCTTGATGGGCAGAGAGCCAGGGGGCAAGCAGGCCGCAGCATCTATGGCTCCTCCTTCTCACCACCACCATTGTCTGGGCCAGAGCGAGAGGCAAATGAACAAGCGGGTTGCAATGGTGAAGAGGAGGAGCAGCTCCGGGGGGCTCTTGTCAGCGGGCCCCTCGGCAGATGCCTACCCTTGACGCTGGCTTCTGTGAAGTCATGCGTTATGTGTTATGATGAGATAACAAAGTTTTTTGCATTTGGCAGGAAATTATCTACCTGTTGATGGTTATATTATTGAACAGATTCAGCCTTAACCATTATTTTGGGATAACGTTTCCAAAATCAAATAAATAAATAAATAAAACTTATTTTAATCTTATGGATAATTTATTTAGAATGTTCTTATGGGAAGGGGAACAGGCCAGATTCTCTGTTACAAAAATGAGACTCCGAGTGCAGGAGGGAAGCTTCGGTCTGCCAGACCCAGGCACCAACCACACTGCCCATATTTTAACACAGGCATTGCGCTGGTCTGAACCAAAAAGATCGGAAATCCCTTCCTGGGTGGTGGCGGGGCGGGGGGCATCTTTGGAACCCATGCCTGGGTTACAGGCATTGGGCGCCTTCTATGTGCGCCCTGGTCATTGCCAATTCCGCACCATCATAGAGGCAAGGAAGGTTTGGGCACAACCAGGGCTGACACTGAAATCTGACCCTCACTCTCATGCGGGCCTCATGCTTTGGAACAATCCCAACATAGTTGTAGGGGGTAGACAAATATGTTGGAGACACTGGCTTACAGTGGGCATTTTTTTGTTAAACCAGTTGATAGATGAGCACCAACATTCTGTAAATTTTGAGAATCTACCTGGTGACAGCTCCCCTCCCACCCACAGCTAGATGGCAGCTACTACAATTGCAACATGATCTCAGAGCCAAATTTGGTCCTGCTGCCTTCTCAGCATCTGAATTTCCATCACCGTGGACAGTCTTCCAGTCGACATCCTCCCTCCCTAAGCAAACACTAATGGTATCTACCCAATTAAAAAAAACTCCAGAGGTTTAATCTTTCTCATATTAGGGAAGCGTGGAACACCAAACTTGGCCAAGAGTGCCAGCATTCAGAATCAGTCTGGCGGGCTCTAAGAGCACAAATGTTTAAAAAGCACACTAGATCTGAAATTAAGATTAATCCAACAAAAAAATTATTCTAAGAGCCTACTGGACACCTGAACGACTGTCCCAGAAGAATTTAAGTGATGCTCTCCTTTGTTGATGTCAAAAAGGGAAAGGGACTCTAATACACATACTCTGAAGTTGCCCAGTACTGGAGCCATTTGGGGGGAATGTGATTGAAAGGATAAAATTCACTGTTCAGTTAGATTTTGACATACTAGGCCATACAGTGGTGTTAGGACTTGGGCCATCAATATGGAAAAGTGACACACCACGAATGGACTGGTTGTTAAGGGCGACTCTAGTGGCTAAAAGATTGGTGCTCCAGGCATGGAAGGGGAAACACCCACCCAAGATTGAAGCATGGAGTGAGGCCATGTCACCTTTGGCCTCCCATGAATTAATGTTGTTTAAACACCTGATGAAAGAGGATAGAGGCCTCCTGATTTGGCAGCCATATGTGGAACTGTTTGATTAACCACCCTTATTAAGTTATTTTCCCCTTTTGCTTTCCTTTGAATATTATCTTGTCTGTCTGGGGTTTTTTTTGGGGGGGGTCCCTGAGTTGGTCCTGAGGTGGGATCACGCAGGTGGTGGGTGTTATTGGAGGGTGGGCAGTGGGAGGGTTGGTAGGGGGAAAGGACTGTAAGAAAAAGAAAGGAAAATTCATGCAACAATGTCCAGGATTTAGGAATGTTTATTCATGTTTAATCAGTACAAAGACATGGACTAGCAGACACTGTTGATTTCTTGATATATCGTTCTTTTGTGATATGAAACTAATAAAGAATTATTGTTATTTTAAAAAAGGAACAGAGTGCCTTAGGGTGGTCGTGTGTCCTATTTTACAGACGAGAGCCGTCTATTTGAAGGCATCCTCTGTTTGAAGGGTTGTCCTGTCCAAGTCCCTGTTTAAAGATAAAGGACCCCAAGAATGGAGAGAAGCAGGTGGGCCTTGGAGTTGCCCATCAATGTTTAGCACCTGGACAACTGACTGAGCAGGTCACAGTCTTCCCACAGTGGTGAAATGTACTGTATTTCTATTTAAATGATAGCAATGCTTTCTAAATTTGCATCTCTCTGTTTAAACTAGCACATCCAGACTGTATTCAAATCAGTGTCCTTGTTTTTGGCAATGTGTAAGTGCACCTCTAGCAAAGGGAGAGGGGCGATTTGGCCTGCACTTCAGGCAGCAAAACTTCAAGTTTCTCACTCTTCATCAAACCCTGAAGGGGAAGACTCTGAGAATCACAGCTACAAAACTTCTTTGCCTTTGAACCCAGAGGCAGATGATACCTTAGCGAGGACAATGTCCAGTTCAGTGCGAGGGACAAAAAAATTGACCTCGGTCAGTGAGTCACATCCTTGTCCCTTCTCTCCACCCCCACCCCATGGCACAACCCATGACTGGACTAAGAAGGGCTTCCTCCCTGCTAAGCTGCTCCGGTCTTGGAGTGCACAGGACGTGGGGTGCAGGTGCCTGAGGAGGAGGAGGCAGCGGTGGGCCTTTGTTTTTTGCCAGTACTGCCACAGTTCCGGACCTGATGAGGCGACAGAGCCTGCTGTTGACGTCAGAGGCCCCCTCAGCTGTTTCACCTCAGCGTTCCTTCCCTCACAAGAGCTGCGTCTTCAAGGCAGCAGCTGACTGAAAAAGGAAGAAAACAAGGAAGGAAGGACACCAAACAGGCAGTGGGTGGGTGGAGAGGTAGTTGGCTTTCTCAAGGGCTAGCCACTGAGGCCTGTCAAAATAAAAATCCAGGCCCAAAATCTGGCACAAAGGTGAGCCTGCAGATGCCCACATTCTGGAGCTTTCAGAGGCTGTCCAAATCTCGGAAGATATATTCAAGACTCTCTCTCTCTCCCCCCTATTAAGAATCACTCTTAGCATTTCTGTAGCACAGTGTTTGCCAACCTGGCACTCTCCAGATGTGTTGAACTACAACTCCTAGCATGGCTGGGGAATGCTGGGAGTTGTAGTCCAACACATGTGGAGGGCACCAGATTGGAGAAGGCTGCTGTAGTGTTAAAAAAAAAAAAAGTGTTTCACATACATTGCTGCAGGAATCCTGACAACATGAATGTAGGTCAGTATTATGGCAGGTAGTGTAGCATACGAGCCAAGCTGACATTGGCCCATGAGCCAGGGAGCTCAAAATGGGTGTGGAGGAAGGAAAGAGGGGAAAGGGGGCGTCAGAAAGAGAGAAAGGCCCTGCCCACTGCTGGCATGCGGACGTCATCAGATCGCTCCTGAGGGAATACGGTGCTGAAAAGAAACGGGTTTCCCGCCCCTGCCCTAAAGGATCGCATTTGCCATTGGTTTGGTGAGTGCGCATTGATGCAGCTCTCAGTGGCACAGAGAACCTTCCTCCAGCTGAGGCGTCAACTGTGCTCCTGCACAGTTGATAGAGGTAGCCTTAAGAACATAAGAAGAGCCCTGCTGGATCAGACCAAGGGTCCAGCATTCTGTTCACACAGTGGCCAACCAGCTGCCCATGGGAAACCCACAAGCAGGACATGAGTGCAACAGAACCCGCCTGCCCATGTTCCCCAGCAACTGGTGCACATAGGCACACTGTCTCTGATGCTGGAGGTAGCATATTGCCATCAGGATTAGTAGCCATTGATAGCCTTCTCCTCCAGAAATTTGTCTAACCCTTTTTAAAGCCATCCAAATTGGTGGCCATCACTGTGAGTTGTGGTAGCCAATTCCATAGTTTAACTATGTGCTTATCACAGTTATGCAGGTTCTGATAACCTCTAGACTGGACTACTGCAATGTGTTGTTTGTGGGACTGCCTTTGAAGATGGTCTGGAAGCTGCAGTTAGTTCAAAACGCAGCTGCTAGGGTTGACCACATCAGTATATCTCTGACACCAGACAAATAACTTCTTGCGAACCCAGATGCTTTTGTTTCATTGCTGCTTTTATTCTGCTGATTTATTTGTTGTTTTGTGTGTTTTTCTATTGTGCTGTTCTGATATTAAGTTTTTACTGTAAACCACTCTGGTAACAAGACTTTGTCCTGAAGGGCGATATGAAAGGGTGTGTGGGATGGATGGTTTAACCCTTCCCCCCTGCTCTATAGCCCCAATTACTATTCTCCCCCCCCCCCCGCTGTTATTTGCATTAGGAGGGGAGGGAAGCTGTCTTTGGCACTAAACAGCAGCTCTCCTCCCCTGGCAGAGGCAAGCCAGGAGGATTTTTGTAAGATTATAGAATTATTTTTTTGTTTACAGTATTGTTACCCTGCTCTTCAGCCAAAAAAGGCTCCCAGCGCAGCTTACAAAGATGAATACCGAGACAGTCCCTACTCTCGGGTTTACAGTCTATAAGACACAACACAAAAGGAAAAGGAATTGGGAGGGAGGAGGAAAAAAAGCAACACAGGCACCAGTTCTTAGTTTCAAAGTTCTTATAGGTATTCTTTCTGGCAGGGAAGTGTAAAACAAGCTCCTTGCAGCTGTTCCTTCTCTGGCAGATGGATGGGGCTAGCTTGGTCTGCCCCTTGCAGTGCTGTTTATCCTGGGAGGCAGTGGCATGCAACCTCTTCCTGGCCCTTGGTTCTCTGGCTATGGATGAGGCTACAGTACAGTCCCAGGGGGAAAAAACATTCCTGCATGGCACAGTCCCAATCCTGCAGCTACTATTTAACAACAACAACAACAACATACCCAGATGCATAAAAATGCAATCATACATTTCATATTTTGTTTTGTTTGGCCCTAAATACTGCACCAGGCAATTTGATACTGGGTGGGAAGACATGGAGGAGGAGGGCCGTGGCTCAGTGTGATCGAGCACATGCTTTGCATGCAGAAGGTCCCAGGTTCGATCCCCAGCATCTCCAGGTAGGGCTGGAAAAATTCCTGCTTGAAATTCTGGGGACCTGCTGCCAGCCAGTCATAGAAACATAGAATAGTAGGGTTGGAAGGGGCCTACAAAACCAAGTCCAACCCCCTGCTAAATCAGAGCATCCCTGAGAGATGGCTGTCCAGCCTCATCTTGAATGCCTCCAGCGTGGGAGAGCCCACTACCTCCCAGGTCATTGGTTCCATTGTTGCATTGCTCTAACAGTCAGGAAGTTTCTCCTGATGTTCAGCCGGAATCTGGCTTCCTGTAACTTGAGCCCATGATTCCGTGTCCTGCACTCTGGGATGATCAAGAAGAGATCCCGGCCTTCCTCTCTGTGACAACCTTTCAAGTCTGTGAAGAGCGCTATCCTATCTCCCCTCAGTCTTCTCTTCTCAGGGCTAAACATGCTCACTTCTTCCAGTCTCTGCTCAGAGGAGTTTGTTTCCAGTCCCCTGATCATCTCCGCTGCCCTCCTCTGAACCCTCTCCAGCTTGTCTGCATCCTTCTTAAAGTCCGGTGCCCAGAGCTGGACACAGTACTTCAGATGAGGCCTAACCAGTGCTGAGTAGAGGGGAACTAGTACTTCCTGGGATTTGGAAACTATGCTTCTATTAATGCAGCCCAAAAGAGCATTGGCCTTTTTTGCAGCCACATCACATTGTTTGCTCATATTCAGCTTGTGATCTACAACACTTGCAAGACCCTTCTCGCTTGTAGTGTTGTTGAGCCACGTCTCCCCCATCTTGTAACTGTGCATTTGGTTTCTTTTTCCTAGGAGCAGAACTTGGCATTTATCCCTATTAAATTTCATTCTGTTGTTTTCTGCCCAGCGCTCCATTCTATCCAGATCACTTTGGATTCTGTTTCTGTCTTGCAAAGTATTAGCTATCCCGCCCAATTTTGTGTCATCTGCAAATCTGATCAGCATTCCCTGCACCTCGTAGAATCATAGTCGGTCAGTGTCAACAGTACTGGGCTAGATGGACCAAGGGTCTGACTCTGCATAAGGCAGCTTCTTGTGTTCCTGATCAGGGGACTGGAAACCTCTGAGTTTCTTGTGACATCTAGTTCTGGCCTGAATCCAGCACTCTGGATATGCTCAGAGACTGATATAGAGAGTTTATGCAGATATCTAGATTGTAGACAGATATATTTATCCATGTAAATAATTGACTCACCTCATCCTCTATGGATGCTGAGTTGGTTTTCAGCAACTGTTTAAAGCTCTGTAGGTATTCCTTAGCCAGGGCAGTTTTTTGTATCAGGCGTTTGGACTGATGCCTGTATCTTTAAGCCTTGAGCAATAACTTGGCTGTTAGAGTGGGTTTAGGTCAGGGGAAGGCAATCTTTTAGGCTGTGGGCACATTTGGCAATTTGAGAAACTGTCCTGGGCACCAGCACAAAATGATTGCCATGGGAGGTGTGGCAAAGGACAAGTAACCTGTCCCAGTGACTGAGTATAAGGCAGAGGTGCTATCTGAGCCCCAACACACTAAATAACTCCTTTGAAGCCACAGTTTTCAGCACTAACATGTACCTATATTCACAGCAATCCCAGCTGCCAGTAAGAAAATACATTAATTCCTATTTTAAAAAGTGGGATAGGGCACCATGGCAGGCACCAGGACAGCTCTCCAGGGGCATTTTGGTGCCCAGTGACATCACATTACCCACCCCTGGTTTAGGTTATTCCCCTTTAAAGAGATATCCACCCAGCTGTATTCAAAAGGGGAGAATTGGTGCCACCTGCTTATGGATTTTGTACTATGGAAGAGTTAATTGGCAGGTATTTTGCTTCTCCTGGGGTCAGGTCAAATAGATGGGGTTTGCCGGGAATCTGGGTTGCCTCTCCAGATAAGTCTCAGATGCTGGGAACCCTGTGTTAGAAGTGTCCGAGCTAAGCTTATTGTAGGTCAATATGTTCCTGTGTTATTTCCTTTTAGGGCTTGCTTTGTTTTCCCTCTTGCCTTTGTGTCTTGTTTTGTTTGTAACAAATGTTGTTTGGTAATTTAAAGCTCTGAGGCTGACTCCTGGTTAACTCTAAGGAGGGGTGGGATTGTTTGCTCTTCTCCCCCATGTGGCCTTGGTTATCCAAGTGGTAGGGGACCAGTGGAAATAAAGGGGAATCTGCCTGGTTGTCTAGCTCCTTTTCTAGGGGGAGCATTACATAACAAAATGTCTCAGATGTATTTGGAATTTAGGGGCAAGATTTGGGGTGGGGGTGAAGGGGTTGTTTTCAGCAAACGTGAGCCTAGCAGCTCTCTTTTCACCCCTCGGTCTTTGGGGTGGCTAACCACTTTTGAGCTTCGAAACCTTGGAAACTGCAGGAATACTGTCCACCCTCTTCCCTCCTGTTTACCTTCTCCCCAAATACCCCTGGGATGCCTCTGACCTCCATCCTCCAAGGCGTTGGGATGCAGCTGGCTCCTAAGTCAGCAGAACGGAACATATCTGAGCTGAAGGAAGCTGGAAATTTCAACATTCCTCAGCGCAGCTGCCTGGGCAAAGGAAAACAGTAAATTCCAAAGTGGCTTTAGCTGGGGTGGGGGGGGGATAGGAGAAAGATTTTCATGAACCGAGTTCCAAGGGAAAGGATTCCACAAAATGGACTCCTGGATCTTTCCTTAGGTACCTCTGAAGGCAGGGTCCTAAACCTGCCCGTCATCCGATGGTAATATTTTCCTGTAGTGATGGGCTGTGTGGTGCACAGGGTTATAAGAGCAGGGCTATTGCACCTCTTTCAGCGTAAGGCCAAACTCAACTTTGGAGAAATCTTTGGGGGCTGCATTCCAAAGGTGGGGGGGGGGCAAAGCTAAAAGCATAAGGGCCCAAACACCAAAAATGCCTGCACATTTTAGCTTAAAGCTCTTACTACCGGCCTTAGGAGAGGCATTTCAGCCTCTTAGAATAGGAAAAAACTATGCAAAAGCCAGGGAGCTACCAAATAACCACCAGTCAGAGGGGGTGGGGGAAGGGGGAATAGCTATTTGGGAAACCTCAGAGGGCCAGATATCTCACATGGGCTTGCAGTTCAACACCCCTGGGCTAAAACACTGGATTTGAATGTGAGAGACTCTTGTTCAAATTGCTTCTTGGCTACAGAGCTGAAGGCGAAAGTCAATCCCCCAACTATTGTAAGGATAAATGAGAATAATATTTAGCATTTATATATTAGGATGCACAAACCACTTCCCTTACTTACAACAGCTCATTTTTACCCTTCGTTACAATCAAAGGCTTTAGCGTAGTCAATGAAGCAGAAATAGATGTTTTTCTGGAATTCTCTTGCTTTCTCCATGATGCAGCGAATGTTGGCGATTTGATCTCTAGTTCCTCTGCCTCTTCTAAACCCAGCTTGTACTTCCGGTAGTTCTCGGTTCGCATACTGCTGAAGCCTAGCTTGTAGGATTTTGAGCATCACCTTGCTGGCATGTGAAATGAGCGCAATTGTGCGGTAGTTTGAACACTCTTTGGCGTTGCCCTTCTTTGGAATTGGAATGTAAACTGACCTTTTCCAGTCTTGTGGCCACTGTTGAGTGTTCCAGATTTGTTGGCATATTGAATGCAGCACTTTAACAGCATCATCTTTTAGGATTTTAAATAGCTCAGCTGGAATACTGTCATCTCCGCTAGCTTTGTTGTTACTAATGCTTCCTAAGGCCCACTTGACTTCACTCTCTAGGATGTCCGGCTCAAGTTCAGTGACCGCACTATCATGGCTATCAGGGACATTCAGATCTTTCCTGTATAGTTCTTCTGTGTATTCTTGCCACCTCTTCTTAATCTCATCTGCTTCTGTTAGGTCCCTGCCTTCTTTGTCCTTTATCATGCCCGTCTTTGCACAAAACGTTCCCTTGAGATCTCAGATTTTCTTGAAGAGATCTCTAGTCTTTCCCATTCTGTTGTTTTCCTCGATTTCTTTGCATTGTTCATTTAAGAAGGCCTTCTTGTCTCTCCTTGCTATTCTCTGGAACTCTGCATTCAGTTGGGTATATCTTCCCCTTTCTCCCTTGCTTTTCGCTTCCCTTCTTTCCTCAGCTACTTGTAAAGCCTCATCAGACAGCCACTTTGCTTTCTTGCATTTCTTTTTCTTTGGGATGGATTTCGTTGCTGCCTCCTGAACAATGTTACGGACCTCCGTCCATAGTTCCTCAGGCACTCTGTCTATCAGGTCTAATCCCTTAAATCTATTCCTCACCTCCACTGTATATTCATAAGGGATATGATTTAGGTCATACCTGAAAGGTTTAGTGGTTTTCCCGACGTTCTTCAATTTAAGCCGAAATTTTGCAAGAAGCAGCTCATGATCTGAGCCACAGTCAGCTCCAGGTCTTGTTTTTACTGACTGTATGGAGCTTCTCCATCTTTGGCTGCAAAGGACATAATCAATCTGATTTCGATACTGACCATCTGGTGACGTCCATGTGTAGAGTCGCCTCTTGTGCTGTTGGAAAAGAGTGTTTGCTATGATCAGCATGTTCTCTTGGCAAAACTCTATTAGCTTTTGTCCTGCTTCATTTTGTACACCAAGGCCATGCCTGCCTGTTATCCCGGTGATTTCTTGACTTCCTACTTTAGCATTCCAATCCCCTATGATGAAGAGGACATCTTTTTTTGGTGTTAGTTCTAGAAGGTGTTGTAGGTCTTCATAGAACCGATCAACCTCAGCTTCTTCGGTCTCAGTGGTTGGGGCATAGACTTGAATTACTGTGATGTTGAATGGTTTGCCTTGGATTCGTACTGAGATCATTCTATCATTTTTAAGATTGTACCCCAGTACTGCTTTTCCCACCCTTTTGTTGACTATGAGTGCTACTCTATTTCTTCTAAGGGATTCTTGCCCACAATAGTAGATATGATGGTCACCTGAATTAAATTCGCCCATGCCTGTCCATTTTAGTTCGCTGATTCCCAAGATGTCGGTGTTCAATCTTGCCATCTCATGTTTGACCACCTCCAGCTTACCTTGATTCATTGATCTGACATTCCAGGTTCCTAAACAATATTGTTCTTTACAGCATCGGATTTTCTTTTCACCACCAGACACATCCACAGCTGAGTGTCCTTTCGGCTTTGGCCCAGCCCCTTCACTCTTTCTGGTGCTACTTGGAAATACCCTCTGCTCTTCCCCAGTAGCATATTGGACACCTTCCGACCTGAGGGGCTCATCTTCCGGCGTCATATATTTTAGCCTAGTGATACGTTCCATGGGGTTTTCTTGGCAAGAATACTGGAGTGGGTTGCCATTTCCTTCTCCATTGGACCACATTTTGTCAGAACTCTCTGCCATGACCTGCCCGTCTTGGGTGGTCCTGCATGGCATAGCTTATGACTTCACTGAGTTACGCAAGCCCCTTCGCCACAACAAGGCAGAGGAGAGTGCAAAAGCTGGTTTGAAACTCAACATTAAAAAAAGAAGATCATGGCATCTGGCCCCATCACTTCCTGGCATGTAGAAGGGGAAGAAATGGAAGCAGTGACAGATTTTACTTTCTTGGGCTCCAAGATCACCGCAGACGGTGACTGTAGCCATGAAATTAAAAGACGCTTGCTCCTTGGGAGGAAAGCTCTGGCCAACCTAGACAGCATAGTAAGAAGCAGAGACATCACCTTGCCGACAAAGGTCCGTCTAATCAAAGCTATGGTTTTCCCAGTAGCAGCGTATGGCTGTGAGAGCTGGACTATAAGGAAGGCTGAGCGCCAAAGAATTGATGCTTTCGAACTGTGGTGCTGGAGAAGACTCTTACGAGTCCCCTGGACTGCAAGGAGGTCAAATCAGTCCATCCTAAAGGAAATCAACCCTGAGTGCTCATTGGAAGGACAGATAATGAAGCTGAAGCTCCAATATTTTGGCCACCTAATGCGAAGAGAAAACTCTGTGGAAAAGACCCTGATGCTGGGAAAGACTGAAGGCAAAAGGAGAAGGGGACGGCAGAGGATGAGATGGCTAGATAGCATCACGGATGCAATGAATATAAACTTTAGCATGCTCCGGGAGAGAGCGCAGGACAGGAAGGCCTGGCGTGCTATGGTCCATGGGGTCACGAAGAGTCGGACACGACTGAACGACTGAACAACAACAACAACAAGGATATTAAAAAAAAAATCAAGTACATATAACTGGCTTCATTTCAGAAACATTTAATAATATAAGTAACACAATTTTACAAGTCCTTGATCAAGGCAGACCCCATTTCATGGACACAGTACATACTTCCATGTTTGCAAGATTAGGACCTTCTGTGGGCCTAATCCCATAAGTAAGAGCTGGACTACTCATGTGATTGAAAGTGTGGCATCCTGGCTCTAAGTAAATAGCAGTCAACCCATTGGTTATAATGGGGCCAGTATTGAGCATTTCCTGATGATTTCAGTTCAAAACATTTTTTTAATGCACAGTGAAATATGTACAATATTCTTAAATTCTGGGCTGAGAGGAGTGGTTTGTTTTGTCCTTCATAACATTTGCCTTTTTCTTAATTGAATTTAGGACTTCCCGGTTAAAGTTATTAGGGCACAATTGTATGCATGTTTAGGCCAAAAAAGTCCTACAACTCCCAGCATTCCCCAGTCAACCATGTTGGTTGGGGAATGCTGGGAGTTGCAGGACTTTTTTTCTGTCTAAGTATGCATTGGATTGCACCGTTAGCTCCTAAGGGGCACCAGAAAAAAGATGATGCCATCTCTACATTTCAAACAATAATAGAAATCATGCCCTTTAACACATGGGGTGGGGGAACTGACAACCTGTAGGACAGATGCAGCCTACTGTGGGTTTCTGTCCAGCTTGCTGCTCTTCCTCAATCCCGCCCTCCGTCTTTTCTGCTGGAACCCAAGCAACTGACTGGGGGGCAGGGGTGGAGAGAGGGAGAAACCTATGCTGGATGAGTACAAAGAGGCTTCTGAAGGGAGTGTCATGCCTGGCCTAGGTGAGGACATCTCCTCCTGTGGTGAAGATCCTGAGGCCAAAGTCCCCATGAGAGCCCCAGCTCCAGGTGTGCGTGTGAGGGAAGCCTGCAGGAATCCTGAGCAGGCCATCCCAGGCCCTTTGGCAGCAGTGGTCCTTGAAGCACCCAAGGCTTGGGCCCTGATGAACATACCTCGCCCACAGAGTCAGAGGAGGAGGCTGAGCAACCGCCCAGCCCATAAAGAACACTGGTGCAAAAGGCGCAGGCGACCTCCGCTTGGCAAAGCACATGCCTGAGGGCCAAAAGAATAAGGAATAAGAGGATTCCTTAGAACAGGAAGGCTCAAGAGTAGGGGACTTGGGAGCAAGAAGCCTGGGTTTGCAGTAGGGATCGGGCAGGGCTCACCTGAAGATGAAGCTATATAAGCTAGCTTTCCTCAGCCTGTTGATCTCCAGATGTGTTGGACTGCAACTCCCATCATTCCCATGCTGGCTGAGAATTGCAGTCCATCACATCTGGAAGGCTGACATCCTCGTTCACTTCTGGTCTGTCCACTGCTGGAAAAACACAGGTCCTATGCTCTGTCTACCCCTGCCCCCCGCTACACTTCCCATTTCACCTCTTGGCTCTGCCTTGATCCTGAGACCGTATTTGTCCCTTCAGGGGTTTCCCGGTTGTATTTGACCTGTGCTTCACTGAACGACTTTGATAATGTACCAAGCTCGAGCCAGACAGAGTGTTGGGGTGTGTGTGTTATGATGTAGAGAGAAAGAGTGGGGTGGTTTTCATCCCACCCACTGCTGGTACGTGGCCTCGAAATATGAACCCTGAGAGAATGCAGCCCTCAGCACAGAGGCCTCCTTCACCCCTGCTCTAGCACCAGGCTCAGTGCCTCCGTGCCAACAGGACTGGAGCAAAATGGGAGCCGCAGAAAAATAAGAAGGTGGGGTGAGTATGTGCAGGTGAATCCCGAGGTGTCCAGAAGAACAAAAAGCAACAAAAAACCTGAAAGGGGGGAACACTCCCCCCCCCCCGCAAATAGCCCAATATGGTCACTGACTTGCAGGAGCTATGCTGAGTGTCAGTGGGGCGGGGGGAGTGAGAAAGCAGCAGGGCAGAGGGGAAGGGCCTGGCTCTTCAATCCCGTAAGTATTCTGAAGGAAGGTATGGCTGGCTTGAGCATTCCTACTTGAAATATATTTAACGTAAGGCCTGGACCTGTCCAGCTGCCCTGCAAGCCTTTTTATTAATTATGATTACCATACCACACACTATTATCATAATCTCTAAAATGTTACCAATCCTCCTTTAGACTGTCATTTTAAAATGCATTATAAAACAGCTGCGGATTGTGCAGTTGCATCTCCAGTTGCTAACATGCTAGGTAGAAGAGAATTCTGTTTGTTCCTCTTCCTTACAAATCCACGATAACAAACAGAAACCTTTGAAATGAAAATGAGTTACGTAAAGGGGAGTCATTGTAGCTGCAAGTACCCCTGCAGTACAATGTAATGGGCCCATTTAGAACATCTTGGCAATTAAGTGGCCGCTTGCTTTCCAATTTAATAACAGCCCAGAAGCAAAACAAGGGTATCAACTAATGTTTGCAGTAATGAGGCCACTGCTTCACAGTCACAGACCCTTTCTCTCCGTGCCACAATAGCTCTGGGTTCATAGACTGGTTGTTCAAAGGCATGATTGTTGCAACTGTTCCTTAACAGTGCCCTTGGGTTTGGGGGAAATTCATAGTGTGCATCTCCAAGGAAATAAGCAGAAATGCACTGCACACCACAACGAAATTGCGGGCTTACACATTGCCCTAATATTGGCTCCCCAGGTCACAGTAGCTTAGCACATGCTCCTATCATAGCACCATGGCAGCAGTACAGGCCCTTAGCCATACAATACAGCCTTCCTCTGTGGGGGTTCTATTTGTGTGTTCAGTCGTGTCCGACTCTTCGTGACCCCATGGACCACGGCACACCAGGCCTTCCTGTCCTCCACGGAGTGATGCTTATTTACCTCCCGATCCTGAATGTGTTGCTTGGAAGAAAATTCCTACTCAGAGCTCTCTGCCTCTCTCAAACTGCAGTTTCTTTTTGTTCTCTTCCAACCCCACCCCACCTCTCACTCTCACTTTCTATCAGCCCCCTACCCTTGGCTTGCGGGGGCAGGTATACTACCTTCACTAGACTCTCACTCAGATGGGCTTCACATTCCAAACCATCAACAACTTGTTTCCAGACCTACATTCCCTCTGCTCCTGCCATCTGCGATTGGGTATTGGGGCTGCTTTGGGTGGGGGGTAAGGATGACAAAGGCCCCATGATGTGGCTGCTTAGTGGTGAGGGAGCTGCTCTGTGGAGCTTGCAGGGTGAATTTGAGTCCTGGAAGGTCTCTTGCTTTAACCCCTGATAAAAGAACATAAGAAGAGACCTGCTGGGTCAGACGAAGGGTCCATCTAGTCCAGCATTCTGTTCACACAGTGGCCAACCAGCTGCCTGCAGGAACCCCACAAGCAGGAGGTGACAGCAACAGCACCCGCCTGCCCATGTTCCCCAGCAACTGGTGTACATGGGCACACTGCCTTTGATACTGGAAGTAGCACAGAGCCATCAGGTTAGTAGCCATTATCCTCCATGAATTTGTCCAATCCTCCTTTAAAGCCATCAGAATTGGTGGCTGTCACTACATCTTGTGCAAAGGAGTTCCATAGTTTAACTATGTGCTGTGTGAAGACGTCTTTCCTTTTATCGGTCCTGAATCTCCCACCAATCAGCTTCGTGGGATGACCCTGGGTTCTAGTATTATGAGATAGGAAGAAAAAAGTCACCCTATCCAATTTCTCCACATGCATAATGTTGTACACCTCTATCATATCTCTCCTCACTTGCCTCTTCATTAAGCTAAACAATTCCAGCTGTTGTAGCCTTCCCTCACAGAGGAATTACTCCAGCCCATTGATCATTTTAGTTGCCCTCTTCTGCACTTTTTCCAACTCTACAATATCCTTTTTTAGGTGCGGTGACCACAACCGTACACAGTATTCTAAGCATGGTTGCACCATATATTTCTGTAAGGGGAGTATGATCTTGGGAGTTTTATTTTAAACTATTTTCCTAATTATGTCTAACATGGAATTTCTCCTCTTCACAGCAACTGCACGCTGGGTCGACATTTTCATCGAGCTGTCCACCACAACCCCACGATCTTTTTCTTGATCAGTCAATGTTAGCTCAGATCCCAACAGCTTGTACTTGAAATTGGGATGTTTTGCCCCAACGTGCATCACTTTACACTTGCTTACACCGAACTGCATTTGCCATTTTGATGCCTATTCTCCCAGGCTGGAGAGATTCCGTTGGAGCTTCTCACAATCTCTTTTTGTTTTAACCACCCTAAATAGTTTGGTGTCAGCAAACGTGGTGTGTATGGGTATTCAGACATGCAAAAGGTGAGTAGGAACATTTTGCCCCTATTCCCTGGGGCTGGGGGGGGGGAGGCTCCCATCCCCTGCTCCCCTGACCCTATGCCCTATGGAGTGCTTCCAGGCAAGGATTTTATTGTGCAATCGGATTCATGGAATTTTTACAGGGGGTCCAGATGACATCTTCAGTTTGTAGCCCTTCCCTGTTTTCCCACTGCTTCTTCCATGTTTTTTCTTACCAGAAAAAGGGAAGAAACCAGCAGCACAATGCCTTTTGACTATTAGCACCAGAGCTCTCTGTCTGGAAGGCCACTGTGGGTGTTAAGAGTGGGTGTGCTGGGGGCGGGGGTCACTGACCTGGTTCACACAACATGACAGCCCAGCATGGCTTAATTTAACCCCAGCGGCTGTTGCTTTGTGCCTTGCCATGGCTTGTTGTGTGAACCCAGCTGGCAGGGGTTGTTTGTCATGGTCCCACTGGAGGAATTCTTGGAGGAAGAGCTAGAGCTCCCAGAAACTGAGGGCAACCCAGAGCAGCCTGTCACCAAACCAGGAGAATCCTGGGGGATGGCTGCAGATCCTTTACTTGTCAGGTGGACTGGACTCTGCCTGGCCTCCAGGAGCATTGTCACCTCAAGCAACGGGCCAACAGGGCTCCTATGAGAAGGCATCCTTGCTTGCAAGGAAGGACTCCTCAGGAGAAAGGGACTCCTCATGAATAGGGCTCTGATGAGAGAGCTCTAATGTACTGCAGCTGAGCCTTGGGTGGAGCAGCTTGGCTTTGGTATTAAAAGCCTTCATTGTCTGCCTAGCCAGTGCTGGAAACAAGATCATTCTTCCAGCTCTTGTGTCTTCTACCTTGCCTCCCAGACCTTGTCCTGTGATTGATGCTCTGTGCTATTGACCCTTAGACTCCTTCTTCAATCTGGCTAACCTATCGCGTGAAAAACCACAGACACAAATGGCGTAGTGGATGCCATTTGCGTCCAGAGTCACTCAGCCTCAGCCAGCGGTACGGCAATGGCAGCCATATTGCTGGTGCTACGGAGCTGGCAGTAAGTAGGATCTGGCCGGGGAGGAGGAGGTAAGTGATCCATTCCTCCACGGACTCCAGAGGCCAGATGGGGTCTGTGGAGGAATTCTCCACCATCCCTAGATGCCATGACTGGTAACAAGCTGTGTGTGTGTTGGAGTATAGGGTTGTGTGCTGGAGGTGTTCCCAGATTGTCACAATGTCACTGGCTGACCATCTCCATGTGGGCATCTTTGCTGACATCATCCCTGATAGGTGGGCTATGGCAGAGATTCAAGTTATAGCAGGGGTTTGTCTGTTCTCTCCCCCTACCCTCCCCCCAGTTTTTCAAAAGAGCATTTTTGCCCTCCCATCCCAATTGGAGCAGGCAAAGAATTTGGCAGACGTTCATCAGCATATCTGCAGACCTGGTGTAGGGTAAGTATAGGATTCCCTCATGCGTGTGGTTACTATGCATAATAGGCAAAAATGTAGCATCCATATTTAGAAAAAGGTAAAGGATCATGGCCTTGTTGTGGCGAAGGGGCTTGCATAACTCAGTGAAGCCGTAAGCTATGCCGTGCAGGGCCACCCAAGACGGACAGGTCATGGTGGAGAGTTCTGACAAAATGTGGTCCACTGGAGAAGGAAATGGCAACCCACTCCAGTATTCTTGCCAAGAAAACCCCATGGAATGTATCGCAAGGCTAAAAGAGATGACGCCGGAAGATGAGCCCCTCAGGTCGGAAGGTGTCCAATATACTACTGGGGAAGAGCAGATGGAATTTCCAAGTAGCGCCAGAAAGAGCGAAGCGGCTGGGCCAAAGCCAAAAGGATACTCAGCTGTGGATGTGTCTGGTGGTGAAGAGAAAGTCCGATGCTGAAAATAGCAATATTGTTTAGGAACCTGGAATGTCAGATCAATGAATCAAGGCAAGCTGGAGGTGGTCAAACATGAGATGGTAAGATTGAACATCGACAACTTGGGAATCAGCAAACTAAAATGGACAAGCATGGGTGAATTTAATTCAGGTGACCATCATATCTACTACTGTGGGCAAGAATCCCTTAGAAGAAATGGAGTAGCACTCATAGTCAACAAAAGGGTGGGAAATGCAGTACTGAGGTACAATCTCAAAAACAATAGAATGATCTCAGTACGAATCCAAGGCAAACCATTCAACATCACAGTAATTCAAGGTTATGCCCCAACCACTGATGCTGAAGAAGCTGAGGTTGATCGGTTCTATGAAGACCTACAACACCTTCTAGAACTAACACCAAAAAAAGATGTCCTCTTCATCATAGGGGATTGGAATGCTAAAGGAGGAAGTCAAGAAATCACCGGGATAACAAGCAAGCATGGCCTTGGTGTACAAAATGAAGCAGGACAAAAGCTAATAGAGCTTTGCCAAGAGAACACGCTGATCATAGCAAACACTCTTTTCCAACAGCACAAGAGACGACTCTACACATGGACATCACCAGATGATCAATATCGAAATCAGATTGATTATGTCCTTTGCAGCCAAAGGTGGAGCAGCTCTATACAGTCAGTAAAAACAAGACCTGGAGCTGACTGCGGCTCAGATCATGAGCTTCTTATTGCAAAATTTCAGCTTAAATTGAAGAACGTAGGGAAAACCACTAAACCATTCAGGTATGACCTAAATCGTATCCCTTATGAATATACAGTGGGGGTGACGAATAGATTTAAGGGATTAGACCTGAGAGACAGAGTGCCTGAGGAACTATGGATGGAGGTCCGTAACATTGTTCAGGAGGCAGCAACTCAATCCATCCCAAAGAAAAAGAAATGCAAGAAAGCAAAGTGGCTGTCTGATGAGGCTTTACAAGTAGCTGAGGAAAGAAGGGAAGCGAAAAGCAAGGGAGAAAGGGGAAGATATACCCAACTGAATGCAGAGTTCCAGAGGATAGCAAGGAGAGACAGGAAGGCCTTCTTACATGAACAATGCAAAAAAATCGAAGAAAACAATAGAATGGGAAAGACTAGAGATCTCTTCAAGAAAATCAGAGATATCAAAGGAACATTTTGTGCAAAGACGGGCATGATAAAGGACAAAGAAGGCAAGGACCTAACAGAAGCAGATGAGATTAAGAAGAGGTGGAAAGAATACACAGAAGAACTCTACAGGAAAGATCTGAATGTCCCTGATAGCCATGATAGTGCAGTCACTGAACTTGAGCCAGACATCCTAGAGAGTGAAGTCAAGTGGGCCTTAGGAAGCATTACTAACAACAAAGCTAGCGGAGATGACAGTATTCCAGCTGAGGTATTTAAGATCCTAAAAGATGATGCTGTTAAAGTGCTGCACTCAATATGCCAACAAATTTGGAACACGCAACAATGGCCACAAGTCTGGAAAAGGTCAGTTTACATTCCAATTCCAAAGAAGGGCAATGCCAAAGAGTGTTCAAACTACCGTACAATTGTGCTCATTTCACATGCCAGCAAGGTGATGCTCAAAGTCCTACAAGCTAGGCTTCAGCAGTAAGTGAACCGAGAACTACCAGAAGTACAAGCTGGGTTCCGAAGAGGCAGAGGAACTAGAGATTAAATCACCAACATTCGCTGGATCATGGAGAAAGCAAGAGAATTCCAGAAAAACGTCTATTTCTGCTTCATTGACTACGCTAAAGCCTTTGATTGTGTGGATCACAACAAACTGGCAAATTCTGAAAGAGATGGGAGTACCAGACCACCTTACCTGTCTCCTGAGAAACCTGTACGAGGGTCAAGAAGCAACAGTAAGAATCGGACATGGAACAACCGATTGGTTCCAAATTGGGAAAGGAGTACGACAAGGCTGTATATTGTCGCCCTGCTTATTTAACTTATATGCAGAATACATCATGAGAAACGCTGGGTTGGATGAATCACAGGTCGGAATTAAGATTGCCGGGAGAATTATCAACAACCTCCGATACGCAGACGATACCACCCTAATGGCAGAAAGCAAAGAGGATCTCAAGAGTCTCTTGTTGAGGGTGAAAGTGGAGAGTGCAAAAGCTGGTCTGAAACTCAACATTAAAAAAACTAAGATCATGGCATCTGGCCCCATCACTTTCTGGCATATAGAAGGGGAAGAAATGGAAGCAGTGACAGATTTTATTTTCTTGGGCTCCAAGATCACTGCAGATGGTGACTGTAGCCATGAAATTAAAAGACGCTTGCTCCTGGGGAGGAAAGCTATGGCAAACCTAGACAGCATAGTAAGAAGCAGAGACATCACCTTGCCAACAAAGGTCTGTATAATCAAAGTATGGTTTTCCCAGTAGCAGCGTATGGCTGTGAGAGCTGGACTATAAGGAAGGCTGAGCGCCGAAGAATTGATGCTTTCGAACTGTGGTGCTGGAGAAGACTCTTACGAGTCCCCTGGACTGCAAGGAGGTCAAATCAGTCCATCCTGAAGGAAATCAACCCTGAATGCTCATTGGAAGGACAGATACTGAAGCTGAAGCTCAAATATTTTGGCCACCTAATGCGAAGAGAAAAGTCACTGGAAAAGACCCTGATGCTGGGAAAGACTGAAGGCAAAAGGAGACGGGGACGGCAGAGGATGAGATGGCTAGATAGCATCACCGATGCAATGAACTTGAGCACACTCCGGGAGAGAGCGCAGGACAGGAAGGCCTGGCGTGCTATGGTCCATGAGGTCACGAAGAGTCAGACACGACTGAACAACAACAACAACAAAGCTTACACCATCAAACTGGCAGGTATAGGCTGGGAATGAAACTAGTCCCATACCTGAAGGTGTCCAGTGTCCCTGAAATCAGCTATAGGGGCTAGGAACACAGTGACCAAAAAGTGCAGTTCTGTGAGCAGCCAAGAGCAGGCAGCTAAGCTCCTAGTATTTATATCAGGCCTGACCAATGCAGAGGCTTAATACTGCATGCCAATCACAGAGGCCAATGTTGCCTAACCCTATTCCCTTCTGTGCTTAGGGGAAGGCTTTGAGGCATGCATGAGCCATCACAGCCCACAGTAGTTTCTAGGGTGACAACTTACACATTGCCAAAAAAGAGCACTTAATTGCATCACCAAAGAGGGCAAAAGGGGACAGATTTGCATAACATAGGCTAAATGATATCTACAGCTGCACGTTTAGAAATAATTATAGTACTCGGAATAGGAACACAGTGTATCTCAACCTAGTGGGGAAGACGTGACCAGGTGAGCTGCTCAGTCTCCTGTCTAGGTGCTAAGTGTGGGTGGGGAACTTCAAGGCCCCTGCTGCTCTCCCTTCTTGGGGTTCTTTATTTTTAAACTGGACTTGGACAGGACAGCCCTTCAAATGGAGGACTATCCTCTGTAAAGCACAGCACATGGTTACCTTAGTAGCTTCCTAGGCCACTAGGACCCATGTGGCACTTACAAACTTTCCCCAAATTTTATTTATAAAAAAACCAATGTGCTACTTTAGGGAATGCATTTAGCCCTCAAAGGCTTTGGCAAAAAAATATGTTTTTACTTGGCGCCAAAATGAAACCAATATATGTGCCAATTGGGCCTCCAAGGGGAGGGCATTCCACAACCAGGGTGCCGCAGCAGAGAAGGTCCTCTCCCCCGTCCCACGATAGTGTATGTCTTTCACTGGTGGGACGCAGAGGACATCCTCAGACCAATATAGTTATTGTTTGTAGTTACCAAGCACATGGGAAGTTTAATAAGTTGGCCACTGACCACTGTGCAGCGGAGCAAAGGAGATGAATCAAGGGCTCAGAGACAGTTGTGAAAGGAACTGACAGAAGAGAAGAAAAAGAGCTTCAGTGCTATCACAGCAGAGACGTGGAGGAATTTGCTGATCTCACCAACTCTTCTTAGTCACTGTGGCTGGCAGCCAGATCTATTGTTCTACATGAGAGTAGTAGTGGAAGTTGCCATGGTTTGTGGCAGAGTATCCATAGCAATGCTCCTATCTAGCCCACCAGACGTGGGTGTTACCTGGGCTAAGGATGGGTGTATAATATCAACTTACCTGAAGGTGGTGACCCAGCATGGTTGCCATGGAACCCACAAAAGCATCTCTTCCAAAGAGGGGGTTGTCATAGAAACAGTGTTGTCTCTATGACAACCATGTGCCATTATTCCCCCTTCCAAATGGACCAGGGTGAAACAACTAGCTAGGAAGTAGCTGTATATAGCTAGGAAGTGAGAGCAGGGTAGCTTCGCTGGCCTACACAAGAGGGCAGGCAGGGAAGTTGAGTAAATGGCAACTGAAACCATTTTTCTAGGGCTATGCTAGTCTACTGGTTCTGCCTAAGGCAGCTTTTAAAATAAATACGAAGGAATAAATGCATCTCTTCTGTGCATTTGAGCATCCATTTCCCCTGCTTTTGTATGAAGCTTGGACAATTATAAGGTGGCTGTGTGTCCTATTTTACAGAGGATGGGGCTGTGTTTGAAGGGCTGTCCGAGGACAGTCCTCTGTTTGAATGTGTTCTCTGTTTGAAGGGCTGCCAGTTCAAGTCCAGTTTAAAGAGCTGCAGGGGCCTTGAAGTTGACCATCGATTCTTAGCACCTAGACAGCTGATGGAGCAGGCACACAGCTCACCTGGCCACAGACTTCCCTGTTATGCTGCGAAGGATTGTATTACTATTTAAATTATAGCAATTCTTCCTAAATTTGCAGCTCTACAAATTAGCACATGCAAAATGTATGCATACTGGTGTTGTCTATGGCCCTCTTTTCTTTGGCCAGCCTAAGTCATGGCGGTTGAAGTTGTGCAAGGCACTTTCCTTCCAGACCTCCTCATCACTGAGGATGAAGGATACTGGTAAAGTGATAAGAAACCAGGGCCTAACCCAGGCGTGCCCTCCTCCTCCTTTCTGGGCTGCAGTCATAGGCAGGCCCCAGTGTCTTACTAAGCCTCTAGTCATACAAGGATTACACTGGCTTTCCTTTAAGTGCAGACATAAACCTTGCCTTGGTGGCAAAGTACACCTTCCTTCTCTTTGCCTTCCACATGAACAACATTTATCTGTACTACAAATAATGCAAGAGGCTCACAATAGCTTTTTGTTTTATGTGTGAATTTCAAATCTCTTTGGATGTTTGTTTTGGACACCTGCACCTGAGAAAGTGTCCAGAAGAGGGTTTAAATACTGCTTAGTTCACAATGGAGGTATCGACTTCAGATGCTGTGTGTTTCAAAAAGGCACTTCACGTGTTATGAGGGGTAGGATTATGGACCAAGACATTTTGGTGACTGAGGAAGAAACCAAATAGTGCCCCACAGGCTCTAAACATGTGTAACAAAGTCAGTTTATGCTTCATGGATTTTTAAGAGCAGCTCCTAGTAAGACAGCTGTCTGTGGAGAGGTGGGCCCAGAAAGCCAGAGATGGTTATGGAAGTAAGAAGGCCTGTGTATGTGTGGTGTGAGAAGGGAGGCCTAGTTTGTGTTCCAGAAGAAGAACAAATAAAGCATCTGTTGTGTTCCTAAACTGGATCACTGTCCTCTCTGAAAAATAACCTGCCTGGCTAAGCTGCTAGAATAGGCCAAAAAGCTACATAGCACATGTAATAATGAACTGACTGACAAATTGCTGTGCTTGCTCAGTCTGCTGTCCAGGAGTTAAATATTGATGGGCTGCCTTAAAGCCCTGTTGTGCTTTCTCTTTAAACGGGACTTGGCCTGGGCAGCCTTTCTAATAGAGAACACATCTGAAACATACTACTGTCCGCAGGCAGTCCTTCAAAGAGAGGTCTGCCCTCTAAAATAGGACACATGGCCACCGTAAGCACACAGCTCATCCAGGTCACAGTCTTCCCTACTATGGTGATATGTATTGCATTTCTGTTTAAATTATAGCAATTTTTAAAATAAATTTGCATCTCTCTATATACGTTTACATGCAAATTCTATGCATATCAATGTCCTCTAACAGTCCTCTATTTTGGCAATGCTAAGTTGCCACCGTATCTTTAATAGTATCCCCAAATCTGTTACCTAAGGCAGCCTAACTGAACCTGCCTCACTAGGGCCCACCTCTATGGGATGTGAATGCACCCAAGAGCTCTGGCACGTATGTCTCCTAGCACTTGTTTCAAAGCTATATTTATTATTTATTTAGAAGATTTATATCCTACCTGTTGATTGCCTCAACCCACACACATGCTTTATTAATGTCTATACTGCGTAATAGACAAAACTCATAACTCAAGGACTGGGTTCACACAACACGCTAACCCACACTCAGTGGCTGAGTGTGGGTTATTGTTTAACTGTGGTGGTGGTTGTACTGCAGGTTATTTTGTCTGAACGCAGCGTGTTCTCCACAGCATGGCTTGTTAACTGTGCAGCGTGGCTTACTTTTCTTTAACAAGCCACCTTGAGGACCTGTGGTTTGTTGTTGGGTTGCTCAGGGTGGTTAACAAGTCACACTGCATGGTTAACATGCCACCCTGAAGAAAACGCACTGTGTTCAGAGAACATGATAACCCAAGTTTCAAGAACAACCTATACTCAGCCACTGAGTGTTGGTTAGCGTTTAGTGTCAACCTAGCCAAAGGCACATAGCCATGACCTGGCTAGTGGCAGAGGCCAGCGTGTGTTGTCGCCTTCACCTCTGCATCCCCAGGGCCCCAGCCAGTTGGAGCAGTTCTTTCCAGCAAAAAGGGCAGCAGCTTCGCCCTCTCTGGCCAATGGATGGCCCCAGGCTGGTCTCCTCGCTGCTATGGTTTCCTTTTTGAGAAGCAGTAGCTGTACCCTCCTGATGGCCCATAGTCCCCTGGCTGGTGGTGGAGGCCAGGGTGTGCGTCCCTTTAGCTCTGCAGTCCCAGAGCAACTATAGGGAATTTGGATGTATGCAGACCTCATGTACTTCCCCCTGCGTAAGAAAGATGTGAGAATTCAGTGCAGTAGCTGTGTTAATCTGTTGCAGCAAAAACAACCAAGAGTCTTGTGGCACCTTAAAGAGTAACACATTTGTTCTGGCATAAGCTTTCGTGGACATTGTCCACTTCAAAGCCTATGCTATGAGAATTCAGGTTGGTTGCAAGACATTCTTGTGCCTGAAATGGGAAATTCAAATGACACCACCCTTGCTGCCAGTGAAGGCTGGTGGCTCCGATTCTGGTGGGGCTGTTTCAGTCAGCACCAAACAGAACTCTAAAGGAGCTATCCTAGGACACAACACATTGGATAGCTCTTTTAGAGTTCTGACTGAAATCCAGAATGGATGCACAGCCCCACTGAAATTGGAGCCACCAGCCTCCATTGCTTGCTGCTGTTTAACATGGAGTACCACCAAGCTTTGCTATGCGAGCCTCACTGAAATGAATGAGAATGGCAGGGTATGATCACTGGGAGAGTCAAAACCATCTCTTTCGCACTCCGTCGCCCTTAATGATGTCCCAGATCTGCTGCCACCTCCCCTTCTGTAGTGGCAGCGGAGGCTGGTGGCTCTGATTGTGGTGGGGCTGTGATTCCATTATGGGTTTCAGTCAGAAGCAGCCAGAACTCTAAAGGAGCTATCCAAGCACCCTGGATAGCCACTCTAGAGTTCCTTGGCTGGTTCTGACTGAAACCCAGAATGGATGCATGGCCCCACCAAGATTGGATCCACCAGCCTCCGCTGCTTAGCAGTAAGGTTGTGGGATAAGTATGAGCTACTTCACAGAGGACGGTCCTCAGTTTGAACTGAGGTCTAAAGACTAGCTGAAGGGCTGTCCAAGTCCCGGGTAACAGACTCAGCAGGCACACAGTTCACCGGGTGACAGTCTTTCCACTACAGTGAGATGTCTTGAACCCCTGTTTAAATTATAGGAAGTTCTTTCTAAATTTGCATGTATACATAAAAATTAGCTTATGCAACTTTTGTGCAAATCTTTGTCCTCTTTTTGGTGATGCTTTTTCTCTCTTTTGAGAGAGTTGCTTAAGAGTTGTTTATAGTTTCTATTCCTTTAAATAATTTTTTTGGCTTTTTAACATTTGCAAATATAACAGGAAGAGAAATAACAAAAAAAAAGTTAGTCCATGATAGCATTAGCAAAAAGATGACATCTCTTATAATACATGCATTTATATATCCAATCCATATATATTAATAGGTATCCAAATGAGATTGACAACTATAGGATGTGTAGGGAGAGCATTGAGATCCTCTGGTGACTGAATGACAAGTGGCGGGTGTTTCTTTCCAGGCTTGAAGCGTGAATCACTTTGCAACACTAAGGGCTCTCAAAATCCACTCCTTGTTCATCCGTTAGTTCCCACGTCACAGGAATATAATATAAGACCACATAGGTATCTGCAAATATCAAAGATTTTTCTAAAACAAAGAGCAGTATCTTTCAACCAAAAATAAGCCATCACAGAGCATGCCCACATCATGTGCCTCGGTGAGGCATTATCCACATTACAGCCTCAGCATCTAGCATCAGCATCTAGCAAAGCTAGCCAAGGCACAATTACAAACAATTCCAACAAGAAGAAAAGGTGGAAGACAACAGAAGAAGCCAATGTGGCTTCACAAAAAGCTTAGGGATGACCTGAAAACAGAAAAGTACACATAAAGGAAGTGGAAAGAAGGCCAAGTAACAAAGGAAGAGTACAGGCAGGTAGCACAGAATTGCAGGGATGGTGTCAGGAAGGCTAAAGCTGAGAACGAGCTGAGGTTAGCGAGGGATGCTAAAAGCAACAAAAAGGCTTTCTTCAGCTACGTGCATAGTAAAAGGCAGAGGAAAGAAATGGTTGTTCAGCTATTAAATAAGGATGGCAAAACGATAACAGATGACAAAGAAAAGGCAGAGGTGCTCAATTCCTACTTTGACTCAGTCTTCTCCCAAAAGAGGGTCTATGACCCCCCTGGCAAAGGCGAAGTACAGGCTGAAGGGGCAGGATTGCAGCTTGAGATCAATAGGCATATGGTCAAGGAACACCTCATTACTTTGAATGAGTTCAAATCTCCAGGGCCAGATGAACTGCATCCTAGAGTAGTAAAGGAACTGGCAGAAGAACTCTCAGAACCGCTGTCTGTCCTCTTTGAGAAATCATGGAGGACGGGGGAAGTGCCAGATGACTGGAGGAGGGCTAATGTTGTCCCTTTCTTCAAAAAGGGTAAAAAGGAGGAACCTGGGAACTACAGACCAGTTAGTCTGACATCAATCCCTGGGGAAATTCTGGAGCAGATGATAAAGCAATCCATCTGGAAGCACAATGCCGTGATTACTTGAAGCCAACATGGATTTGTCAAAAACAAGTCCTGCCAGACGAATCTGATCTCATTTTTTGATCAAGTAACCTCCCTTGTAGACCGTGGGAATGCTGTAGACATCATATACCTTGACTTCAGCAAAACTTTCGACAAAGTGCCCCATGGTATCCTGATGAGCAAACTAGCTCAAAGTGGGCTAGATGACACAACGATCCGGTGGATCCACAGTTGGCTACAGAATCGGACTCAAAGAGTGCTTATCAATGAGACCTTCTCAAACTGGGGAGAAATAATGAGTGGGGTACCGCAGGGCTCAGTCCTGGGCCCAGTGCTCTTCAACATTTTTATAATGACTTGGAGGAGGAGGTGCAGGGAATGCTGATCAAATTTGCAGATGACACAAAATTGGGCGGGATAGCTAATACTTTGCAAGACAGAAACAAAATTCAAAGTGATCTGGATAGACTGGTGCGCTGGGCAGAAAACAACAGAATGACATTTAATAGGGATAAATGCCAAGTTCTGCACCTAGGAAAAAGAAACCAAATGCACAGTTACAAGATGGGGGATACGTGGCTCAACAACACTACAAGCGAGAAGGATCTTGGAATTGTTGTCGATCACAAGCTGAATATGAGCCAACAATGTGATGTGGCTGCAAAAAAGGCAAATGCTCTTTTGGGCTGCATTAATAGAAGCATAGCTTGCTAATCCTGGGAAGTACTAGTTCCCTTCTACTCAGCACCGGTTAGGCCTCATCTGGAGTACTGTGTCCAGTTCTGGGCACCACACTTTAAGAAGGATGCAGACAAACTGGAGAGGGTTCAGAGGAGGGCAACAAAGATGATCAGGGGCCTGGAAACAAAGCCCTATGAAGAAAGACTGAAAGAACTGGGTATGTTTAGCCTTGAGAAGAAAAGACTGAGGGGAGATATGATAGCGCTCTTCAAGGACTTGAAAGGTTGTCACAGAGAGGAAGGACAGGATCTCTTCTTGATCATCCCAGAGTGCAGGACACGGAATAATGGGCTCAAGTTACAGGAAGCCAGATTCCGGCTGAACATCAGGAAAAACATCCTGACTGTTAGAGCAATACGACAATGGAACCAATTACCTAGGGAGGTGGTGGGCTCTCCCACACTGGAGGCGTTCAAGACGAGGCTGGACAGCCACCTGTCAGGGATGCTCTGACTTGGATTCCTGCATTGAGCAGGGGGTTGGACTTGATGGCCTTGTAGGCCCCTTCCAACCCTACTATTCTATCATTCTATAATTTATTCCTAACAAGCCCCTGTGGTGTCCAATATACACGAAACATCTCTTTTTGCTGAATCATTCTAAGTTTTAAGTGTAACGAAGTTGTATAGATGGAAGCTAAAGCAACTTTCCATTGATTATGCTATATTCAATTTTTTAGCTTTTATATATTACATTTCTATAATGCCCAACAGCTTGGTAGGGTGATGCACAAGTAGCCATCTTATAAGGTTGCCTCTACAATCTTACTACAAATAAATTGGCTGAGTTCAGATGATCAGTGGGGGAAGCAACACAGCGTTGGTTATTTCCCCTGCATCCAAACATGCCAGCTGCATGACTGGAATTATTCTAAGTACCCAAGCCATGTTGCAAGTTGCCATGTCATCTGAACTTGGCGCATGGCATGGGTGTAGTTCATTTTCACCCACCCTACAACCCATCCTGCAAGATGTGGGTTGCAGGGTGGGTGAAAATGAACTATGCCCATGCTGCACACCAGTTTTGGATGACACAGCAACCTGCAGTGTGGTGTGGGTAATTAGGGTGAGCCCAGTTGCACCATCAGCGTGCATGGGGATGGGGAAAAAACGATGCTGTGTTGTTTCCCCTGCTGATCATCCAAACTCAGCCACTCTGGAAAGTAGACATCTGTTTGCACAAACACCCCTGCTTGTTACAGCTTCTGTTCTTAAATTCGTATAACATGCAAAGTGGCCCTCATTCTGTGGGCCCAACATAAGAACTAAGTACTCTGATTCCCATCTCAGCACCTATGGAGAATGATATATCAGACAGCCTCCCCCAACCTGGCACCCTCCAGATGTGTTGGACTACAACTCCCATTCTCCCCAGCCAGCATGCCCACTAGCTGTGCTGACTTAGGATGATGGGAATTGTGGTCTAATACATCTGGAGGGCATGAGGTTGGGGAAGGCTGGTGAAGTCAGGGTGCACTGATATTACTGAGAGGGCTTTCACTTGTGACCCTGACTCAATATACACCAGATTTCCCCAACCTTTTCTGGGCAAGATGCTTGAGCGGGTGGTTGCAGGACAACTCTAGGCACTCTTGAATGAAATGGATTATCTGGATCCATTTCAATCGGGCTTCAGAACTGGTTTTGGAATAGAAACTGCTTTGGTCGCCCTGTGGGATGACCTTTGCTGGGAGAGGGACAGGGGGAGTGTGACCCTGTAGATTCTCCTGGACCTTTCAGTGGCTTTCGATGCCACCAGCCATGGTATCCTTTTGGATAGGTTGTCTGGGTTGGGAGTTGGAGGCACTGAATTGCAGTGGTTCCACTCCTACTTGGATGGCCAATTCCAGAAGGTGGTGCTGGGAGATTATTCCTCTGTGCCTTGGCAATTATGCTGTGGGATTCCATAGGGCTCTATTCTATCCCCCATGTTGTTCAACATCTACATGAAACCACTGGGGGAGGTTATCCAGAGGTGTGGGCTGAGAGATATGAATATGCAGATGGCAACCAGGTGTATCTCTCCTTTTCGTCAAATCCAGGTGAGACAGTGGGCATTTTGAACTAGTTCCTGGGTGTGGTAATGGATTTGATAAAGGCCAATAAACTGAGACTTAATCCAGGCAAGACGGAGGTCCTGTTACTGGATGGTTCGTCTCCCTGGCTAAGTGGTTTTCAACCTGGGGTGGGGGATGCACTCCCCTTAAAAGATCAGGTTTGTAGTTTGGGGGTGCTCTTAGACCCAGAATTGTCACCTGAGGTACAGGTAGACCCAGTGGGACAGAGCACCCTTTATCGGCTTAAGCTGATATACCAACTACAACCTTATCTGGTCAGAGATAGCCTAGCTACAGTTACCCATGCTCTGATAACCTCTCATTTGGATTACTGCAATGTGTTATACGTGGGGCTGCCTTTGAAAAGGGTCTGGAAACTTCAGCTGGTCCAAAATGGGGCCACGAGACTGTTAACAGGGACTGACTAATGTGATCGTATTACACCAGTATTTTTCCATCTGCACAGGTTACCAGTCCAGGTCCAGGCCTGATTCAAAATGCTGGTATTAACAGTCAAAGCCCTTAATGGCTTGGGGCCAGATTATCTGAAGGATTGTCTCCTTCTATATCTACCTGCCTGGACCCCTAGGATCCTCTTCAGTGGGCCTTCTCCAGGAGCCCCTGCCAAAGGAAGTGAGGCTGGTGGCTACCAGGAAGAGGGCGTTTTCCGCTGTGGCGCCCCAGCTGCAGAATGAGCTTCCCATAGAGGCTTGCCTAGCACCTACATTGTGCTCTTTCTGGCGCCAGATGAAGACTATTTTTAAAATTTTCCAGGCATTTTAGTCTTTTAGCTCTGTTGCTTTAAATCCATTATTGTATTTTAAATCTCTGCACTGCTGCTAGGTTTTATTGTAGTTTGTACTTTTATATTGTAGTTTTAAGCTTTTACATTTTACATTTTATGTTATGATGTATTTTATGGTTTTAGTTGTTGTGAACCACCCAGAGAGCTTCGGCTACTGGACGGTATAGAAATGCAATAAATAAATAAACCCGATGCCCTCTAGATATACTGAACTACAATTCTGAATTGTTCCTATTAGGGCTGTGCATGGAACCCCCGCTTTACTTTGGATACTGCTTCAGACCTTCTGAAGCAGCCCTGCTCTGCTTCGGACTGATTTGGACCCAATCCACTTTGCTTCAGATCTGAAGTGAGATTTGGATATCCGAATCATTTGGATTTGATGTTTTCCCATCGACTTGCACCGGAAAACAGAAACGGCCATAGCTTTTTCAGTTTTCACGATAAGTACATGAAATTTGGGGACCTATCTGCCCCCATAGAGGGGATCCCACCTGCCAAAGTTCTGGCAGTTTGGCCCAGTAGTTTTGTGCTAGGCACAGATAAAATGTGCTGTTCTCGGAAACTCAAACCAAAGGTCATAAAGGGATAATCAGAGAAGTTAGGTGTTTAAGCGGTGATTAGGAGGAGGTCACTATCCCCAATCTCTGGTGAAGGTTTCTTTGAAGTGCAAATAACACCTTTCCTATTCCGCTTCACAGTGGATAACCTCAGGCTCTCTTTGGCTGAATGGAATACACATTACCTGGGAAAACAGGCTGGCTGGCAGGCTGTGCCATGTTTTCCACACAAATGCGCAAAGCAGTAGTAGGGCACCAGAAGGGCCATCAACCTCCTGAACCCCGCATTTTCGAACAGGCTGAATGGCTAGTCATTGACCACCACCGTCTCACCAGTACAGCTGGTGATCTGGTCAGGTGTTGGAAACCCCCACTTTGTGGACCCATACTTCCCCCACCCCATCTCCTCCATGGTGGCCTGCTTAAGCCTCTTGGGGGGTGAGAGACGGAGAGCTGGCAGGAGTTCCAGCACTGTTGTCCTTCTGCTTTCCCCTGCTGCCTCCCTGCTGGGATGTGGGGACCTCTTCCCTGAGCAAGACCGATTGGTGCTGCCTCCTTAAGTGCAGGAGCAGGCTGGTGGTGGTGCAGTGCCCTGGCTGTCTCCCTCTGCTCAGAGGCGCCTTGCAGTGGCAGCAGACAGCAGTGCTGGGATCCGCTCCCAACTCAGCAATGCTGCCCTGATGTTTCTGTGGAGACACACTGCCTGCCCTGAGTTTCAGGAGTCACCACATGAGCAGGGGGAACCATGGAGGAGGGGTCGGGTGCTGGGGCCTCTGCCTGCTGCTCATCCTCCCCACACTCTACAGGACCTCCTCTTGACCCTCCAGCACACTGAAGAGGTCAGACACCTCTGACATAACATCCGTCAGCGGGCTCCCCCCTTCCACTACAGAAGGGGACGCCGCTCCTTTGGCAAGAGTGCTGCTGCCTGCACCAGCCTCCTCCAGTAGTGACCTCTGGGCGCTGCAACTTGCCCCCGCGCTCTGCTGCCCTACTACGCTAGGAAGCACTATCTGGACTGGGGGATAGCCAGCTTGGCTACCAGTGCTGCTAGCCCCAGCAGCACCTCGCCCACCTCTGCCCCTGCCAAGACCCCGAAGATGCCTCATAGTGGGCTTGCTTTGCCACACAGTATAGTATCACATTTCAATAATGCTTTGCCCACTATTCTTTGAAATGTGGACTGCGCAGTGCTTTGTCACACTCTGTTTGCTTGTCCACAGCACAAACGCACGCGCGCGCGCACGCACACAAGAGCAAAAGGAAAGCATACGCTACCCACAAGCAAAGGTGTGGGGGGAGAACTATCTCTACTCTTAACAGAAGAGAAAAGGGCTTTTTTTTTTTTTTAGGGAAAAGAGATAAAAAATGGGAAGGGAAGTAATACAGGAATTGAGAAGGGGGTGTGGAGGGGAGCCAAGAACAAGGAAAGGAAAGGACTATATGTAGATATTCATTTAAAAAATCTAGACAGAAAGTAAGGGAAAACTAATGGTTGGGAACTGAGAGGGGGAAGCTAAAGAACCAGGCAAGGAAAACGAAAGTACTTAATTAAAAAAAAAAGAATGAAAGGTAAAACCTATTAGAGAAGGGGCGGGGGGAGAGGCAAAGAAACAGGCATGGAAAGGAGGAAACTCAAACTAAGTATTTTTACATGTTTGGGTTTTTAAATCAGAATCTACAAAAGAGAGAAAGGGAATCGTTGAATTGGGAAGGAAGAAGAAAGACAAAGCTGCAGTACAAACACACATGCGCGTGCTCGTACACGTACATCTAGCCAATTCTAACAAGTAAACCACCACCTCCAGCTCTAACCAGCGGAGCCTCTCTCACAATGAAATGAAAGCAGGCTGATCTCTCCAATATATCCAGTATTCCCCCCATCCTCCACCACTGTCACTGATTGGAGATTGCTGGGTTCAGTTCAGCCCTAATTTGGCAACTAGAATTGCCATTTGCCAAGGCTCACCATTTCCCCCCTCCCCCTCCATTCTGCTCCTTGCCCCCTCCCTGATCTTTCGCAAGTTGATATATTGAGAGACAGGCTGTCTGGGAATGGCTTCAGTAGCTCCGAGGTGGGCCAAAGTGGTGGACCAAAGTGCCTTGGCGACAAGCTTCTTTGCTTTGGGGCACCTCAGTGCTGTTGTGATCCTCTTTGGATCACGCCGAGGCACTTCCAAAGCAGCCCACTTCACTTTGGGATTCGGACTGAAGCGATGCACAGCCCTAGTTCCTATTGCTTCCTTCCTCCCCCCCGCCTTAAATTCTTGTTAGCAAATATTTTTGACTTTCATTAGCATTATTACTCGACTTTCAAAGTTTCATAGCGTTTTTAGTGGATTTTTTTTTTAAAAAACCTGATATACTATTGGAATACTTATATTCATAATGGTTTCGGTAAGATTAGTAACTTTTCCAGAGAGCAAAATTCTCTCTAGATTAGCACAGAGCAATTGCCTGAATTTTTAAAAAAAGAATCCATTTATTCAAGGTCTTACACATTCCTTATTTCTTTTTGTTAATCAAGAAGTTTGAATACTGCAGTCGCAAAGTAAGGATTACAATCTTCTGTCACGTATTTTTCCAGGTGTAGGAATGCCCTTTGATGAGCAAAAGGATATGGGAAAATTGCCCAGAAACAGTACACGCAATCTGTGCATACTGTAAATAGTTTGTACACATGTTGGATGTTATGTGTGAATAACTGCATTTGTACAGATTAATGATCTGCATACACATTTATACAGATTGTTCTTGAGAGGAATATGATGTGTGAATACCCCTAAAGCCAACATCAATTCACACAACTATATATACATTCATTCAACCCCCCTGAAGGAGCTGGTTCGTAGCTTGGGGGTCCTCCAGGCACTGTCTTTGTCACTTGACGCTCAAGTAGCCTCAGTGGCATGGAGTGCTTTCTACCAGCTTCGGTTGGTGGCCCAGCTATGCCTCTCTCTGGACAGGGATAACCGGGCTTCAGTTGTCTATGCTCTGGTAACCTCCAAGTTAGATTACTGCAATGCACTCTATGTGGGGCTGCCTTTGAAGACAGTTCAGAAGCTGCAGCTTGTGCAAAATGCAGCAGCCAGACTGATAACAAGGACAAGATGGTCCAACCATATAACACTGATTCTGGCCTGCTTGCACTGGCTGCTGGTATGTTTCCAAGCCCAATTCAAGGTGCTGGTTTTGACCTATGAAATCTTACCTGCCTCGGGATGACAGTACCTGAGGGAACACCTCTCCTGGCATAAACTGAACCATACACTATGCTCTGCATCCAAAACCCTCCTCTGGGTGCCTCCTCTGAGGGAGGCTCAGAGGATGGCAACAAGGGAGAGGCCCGTCTTGGTGGTGGCCCCCCCACTTATGGAACGATCTCCCTGATGAGGCCTGTCTGGTGCCAACGTTGTCATCTTTTTGGCACCAGGTTAAAACTGCCCTTTTCTCTCAGGCATTTGGCAGCATATAGGGAGTCTTTTTGATTGGGTACTAGATTGTCTGTGGCTGATAGCTTTACATTGTTTTAGATATATGTTGTTGTGTATACTGTCTGTTTTATATCCTTATGTGAATGTTTTTTATATCTTATATCATGTATTTTTTATTGTTTTTACTTTTTGTGAACTGCCCAGAGTGCTTTGGCTATGGGGCAGTATAGAAATATAATGAAAGAAATGAAACCCAGGTTCATCTGTACAGATAATCTGTACCCTGGATTAAGTAGGATTCTAATACCTTTGTAGAAATCAGGTGTAGACAATAGCCCTGTTCAGCATGAAGGGGAGACCAGGGCACTCTGGCCCTGCTCTCCTCCACCCTGATCTCCCTGTGTTGACAGGAAAATTCTGAAAAGAAACCTGAATGTGTCAGGTTCTCGATTGTGTGGAGCACTGAACTGCGTTCAGTCAAAGGTGGTTCCTGTTTCTCTTCAGTCCCTTCCTTTCAACCTGGTCTGGGGGCCAAATCCAGCTCACCTGGGGTTCCAGTCCAGCCCTCCAGAGTTTCCTATATGTCCATACCCCTTCCCTTGACCCCATCGCCTTCCCCAAACCACTGACTGTGTGGTGGTTTCCCAGCTTTTGCATAGTTTTCCCCCATTGTAAGTGCTTCTTCACACGGAGCTTTTATCCTGCTATTGAGATTTGTTACTCATGGAAGTTTGCAGGTCCTCAGCCTTCCAGCCTTCCATCCTTCCGAGGTCGGTAAAATGAGTACCCAGCTTGCTGGGGGAAAGGTAGTCATGACTGGGGAAGGCAATGGCAAACCACCCCGCTATAGTCTGCCATGAAAACGCCAGTGCAAGCGGCGTCCCTCTAGGGGTCAGTAATGACCCGGTGCTTGCACAGGTGGAACCTTTCCTTTCCTAGATGATGTTGTCACCTCCAGGGCCTCTCCAGCACTAAATTATCTTTATTCCAGTTTTTAAAAGATCGGAGATAATGAGGTATGAAATTATAGCACTTGAGTTCCACTTGAGTTCCCCCCTGAAAAGAAGCAAACAAACACACAATAAGAGGAGCTAGACCACAGCGCCATCAAGTGGGTGTATAATGAAACATATGGAAAACTGAGATAAGGGGGGAAAGTAGTGGGGAGGCGGGAAGGAAGCGCATGTAAAGGGGGTCTGTCATGATCCTGCATTTTAAACTGAAGCAGAAGGACCCATTTTAAATGCGGGATTTTAGGCTGGTATAGAGATGCTCTAAGAGGTTGAAAGGCTGAGTTACTTGGCAGTAAGAGTTTTAAGTTCAAATATGCTGGGTTTCCCCCCCACCTCTTTTGCCCCACCCACCACTGAAATGTGGCCCTGGAGAGCTTCTCTGAAATGGAGTCCAGCCCTTTGGATGAAAGAGGTTCAGCACTCTTGGGCTAGATTCTCACAACACCCACCTGAATGAGCATACAGACTGGGAACTGCGGTTTTGTGCAGATGCAGGTAATTCTTTATTTTATTTATTAAATTTCTTAATCGCCCACCTGGCTGGTCACCTGGCCACGCTGGGCGATGAACAATGGTACAATTTAAAACAGTAAAATTATACATTAAAACATTATTTAAAAATACCCTAACCCACCCCAAATGCCTGCCTGAATAACCAAGTTTTCAGTGCATGGTGGAAGCTCATTAAAGAGGGGGCATGGCGGCGTTCCCTAGGGAGGGAGTTTCACAGAGTGGGGCCACCACAGAGAAGGCCATCTCCCTCATCCTCACCAGCCTAGCTGTCCTGGCTGATGGGACAGAGAGAAGGCCATCCGAGGCTGATCTTGTTAAGTGGCCTGTCTAGTGTTGCTGGAGGCGCTCCTTTGGAGGCACTCCTTGAGATAGGCTGGGCTGGGACCATATAGGGTTTTAAAGGTCAAAACCAACAATTTGAATTTGGCCCAGAAAACAACTGGTAACCAGTGCAACTCCTTCAGCACTGGAGTGATGTGATCACGCCGGCGGCTGCCTTTAATCAGGCGAGCCACCGAGTTCTGTACCAGCTGCAACTTCCAAACCGTCTTCAAGGGTAACCCCACGTAGAGCACATTACAGTAGTCTAGACGAGAGGAGACCAGGGCATGTACTACCAATGGGAGCAGATGGTCGGGAAGGTAGGGGCACAGCCGCCATATTAGATGGAGTTGGTACAACGCTGTGTGGCTCACGGCTGACACCTGAGCCTCCATGGACAGCTGGGAGTCTGAAATGACCCCCAGGCTGCGGACCTGGTCTTTCAAGGGTAGCCATACCCCATTCAACACCAGGTCAACATCCCCTAACCTCCTCTTGTCTCCCACCAAAAGTACCTCGGTCTTGTCAGGGTTCAGTTTCAGCTTATTCCTCCCCATCCAGCCACTCGCCGTCTCCAGACAGTTAGACAGGGATTCCACAGCCAACCCTGGTGAAGATTTGAACAAGAGGCAGAGCTGCGTGTCATCTGCATATTGATGACACTGCACCTCAGACCTCCTGATAATAGCCCCCAGCAGCTTCACATAGATGTTAATTAGCATCGGGGAGAGGATGGAACCCTGTGGCACCCCACACATTAGCAGCCACGGGTCCGACACCTCCTCTCCCAGTGCTACCCTCTGGTACCTGCCAGAGAGGAAGGACCAGAAACACCGAAACACGGTGTCTCCAGTGCCCAACCCCTCCAGGCGGTCCAGGTGGTCAACGGTATCAAAAGCCGCTGAGAGGTCAAGGAGAACAAGGAAGGAGCATTCACCCCTATCCAAAGCCCTCCTCATATCATCCACCAAAGCGACCAAGGCTGTTTCTGTCCCATGCCCAGGCCTGAAACCCGATTGAAATAGGTCTATATTGGATACTAGGAGAGAGACCTAAACCCTTAATGTGGGTGGCCCAGACATCATTGCCTCTCTGCACTGCAGCCCACTTATAGATGTAGGCCCCTTCTGACCCTATGATTCTATGAACCAACATCAACCCCTTAGGTTGGCCAGCCCTGCACAAGGACCAAAATTGGTTCAATTGCGGCATCTGGTGGTGGAAATGTATCACTACCATTGATATGTTTCTAAAGAAGTGACAACATTTCTAGTAAATGAATTCATTCAGGCAGCTGAGTTAGTCCATGAGGGGAGGGGAGGGGAGGGGAGGGGGGAGAAATCCAAACAGTAACAGTAGGATAATGCCTTTATTCCCCTTTGTGGATCACTGCCTTGTTGTGGCGAAGGGGCTTGCGTAACTCAGTGAAGCCATAAGCTATGCCGTGCAGGGCCACCCAAGACGGACAGGTCATGGCAGAGAGTTCTGACAAAATGTGGTCCACTGGAGAAGGAAATGGCAACCCACTCCAGTATTCTTGCCAAGAAAACCCCATGGAACGTATCACAAGGCTAAAAGAGATGACGCCGGAAGATGAGCCCCTCAGGTCGGAAGGTGTCCAATATGCTACTGGGGAAGAGCAGATGGAATTTCCAAGTAGCGCCAGAAAGAGTGAAGTGGCTGGGCCAAAGCCAAAAGGAACTCAGCTGTGGATGTGTCTGGTGCTGAAAAGAAAGTCCGCTGCTGTAAAGAGCAATATTGTTTAGGAACCTGGAATGTCAGATCAATGAATCAAGGTAAGCTGGAAGTGGTCAAACATGAGATGGCAAGATTGAACATCGACATCTTGGGAATCAGCAAACTAAAATGGACAAGCATGGGTGAATTTAATTCAGGTGACCATTATATCTACTACTGCGGGCAAGAATCCCTTAGAAGAAATGGAGTAGCACTCATAGTCAACAAAAGGGTGGGAAAAGCAGTACTGGGGTACAATCTCAAAAACGATAGAATGATCTCAGTACAAATCCAAGGCAAACCATTCAACATCACAGTAATTCAAGGCTATGCCCCAACCACTGAGGCCGCAGAAGCTGAGGTTGATCGGTTCTATGAAGACCTACAACACCTTCTAGAATTAACACACACAAAAATATGTGCTCTTCCTCATAGGGGATTGGGATGCTAAAGTAGGAAGTCAAGAAAGAACTGGGATAACAGGCAAGCATGGCCTTGGTGTACAAAATGAAGCAGGACAAAGGCTAATAGAGTTTTGTCAAGAGAACACGCTGACCATAGCAAATACTGTTTTCCAACAGCACAAGGAGGCAACTCTACACATGGACATCACCAAATGGTCAATATCGAAATCAGATTGATTATGTCCTTTGCAGCCAAAGATGGAGCAGCTCTATACAGTCAGTAAAAACAAGACCTGGAGCTGATTGCGGCTCAGATCATGAGCTTCTTATTGCAAAATTTCGGCTTAAATTGAAGAACGTAGGGAAAACCACTAAACCATTCAGGTATGACCAAAATCATATCCGTTATGAATATACAGTGGAGGTGATTAATAGATTTAAGGGATTAGACCTGAGAGACAGAGTGCCTGAGGAACTATGGACGGAGGTCTGTAACATTGTTCAGGAGGCAGCAACTAAATTCATCCCAAAGAAAAAGAAATGCAAGAAAGCAAAGTGGCTGTCTGATGAGGCTTTACAAGTAGCTGAGGAAAGAAGGGAAGCGAAAAGCAAGGGAGAAAGGGGAAGATATACCCAACTGAATGCAGAGTTCCAGAGAATAGCAAGGAGAGACAAGAAGGCCTTCTTAAATGAACAATGCAAAGAAATCGAGGAAAACAACAGAATGGGAAAGACTAGAGATCTCTTCAAGAAAATCTGAGATCTCAAGGGAACGTTTTGTGCAAAGACGGGCATGATAAAGGACAAAGAAGGCAGGGACCTAACAGAAGCAGATGAGATTAAGAAGAGGTGGCAAGAATACAAAGAAGAACTCTACAGGAAAGATCTTAATGTCCCTGATAGCCATGACAGTGCGGTCACTGAACTTGAGCCAGACATCCTAGAGAGTGAAGTCAAGTGGGCCTTAGGAAGCATTCTAACAACAAAGGTAGTGGAGATGACAGTATTCCAGCTGAGCTATTTAAGATCCTAAAAGATGATGCTGTTAAAGTGCTGCACTCAATATGCCCACAAATTTGGAACACTCAACAGTGGCCACAAGACTGGAAAAGGTCAGTTTACATTCCAATTCCAAAGAAGAGCAATGCCAAAGAGTGTCCAAACTACTGTACAATTGTGCTCATTTCACATGGCAGCAAGGTTATGCTCAAAATCCTACAAGCTAGGCTTCAGCAGTATGTGAACTGAGAACTACCAGAAGTACAAGCTGGGTTCCGAAGAGGCAGAGGAACTAGAGATCAAATCGCCAACATTCGCTGGATCATGGAGAAAGCAAGAGAATTCCAGAAAAACACCTATTTCTGCTTCATTGACTATACTAAAGCCTTTGATTGTGTGGATCACAACAAACTGTGGCAAATTCTGAAAGAGATGGGAGTACCAGACCACCTTACCTGTCTCCTGAGAAACCTGTACGAGGGTCAAGAAGCAACAGTAAGAATCGGACATGGAACCACCGATTGGTTCCAAATTGGGAAAGGAGTATGACAAGGCTGTATATTGTCACCCTGCTTATTTAATTTATATGCAGAGTACATCATGAGAAACGCTGGGCTGGATGAATCACAGGTCGGAATTAAGATTGCCGGGAGAATTATCAACAACCTCAGATACGCAGACGATACCACCCTAATGGCAGAAAGCAAAGAGGATCTAAAGAGCCTCTTGTTGAGGGTGAAAGTGGAGAGTGCAAAAGCTGGTTTGAAACTCAACATTAAAAAAAATAAATCATGGCATCTGGCCCCATCACTTTCTGGCATATAGAAGGGGAAGAAATGGAAGCAGTGACAGATTTTATTTTCTTGGGCTCCAAGATCACCGCAGACGGTGACTGTAGCCATGAAATTAAAAGACACTTGCTCCTTGGGAGGAAAGCTATGGCAAACCTAGGCAGCATAGTAAGAAGCAGAGGCATCAACTTGCCGACAAAGGTCCGCATAATCAAAGCTATGATTTTCCCAGTATGGCTGTGACAGCTGGACTATAAGGAAGGCTGCGTGCTGAAGAATCAATGCTTTCGAACTGTGGTGCTGCAGAAGACTCTTAAGAGTCCCCTGGACTGCAAGGAGGTCAAATCAGTCCATCCTAAAGGAAATCAACCCTGAGTGCTCATTGGAAGGACAGATACTGAAGCCGAAGCGGAAATATTTTGGCCACCTAATGCGAAGAGAAAACTCCCTGGAAAAGACCCTGATGCTGGGAAAGATTGACGACAAAAGGAGAAGGGGACGGCAGAGGATGAGATGGCTAGATAGCATCACCGATGCAATGAATATGGACTTGAGCACGCTCCGGGAGAAAGCGCAGGACAGGGAGGCCTGGCGTGCTATGGTCCATGGGGTCACGAAGAGTCGGACACGACTGAACGACTGAACAACAACAATGCCTTTATTAGGGCCAGCTCAGGGCTGGTGTCAAGGACAGGCATGGTCAGGCACCTGCTGAGGGCCCAAACCCAAGCAGGGGGGCCCACTGACAAGAGACCCCAGGAGTTGCTCTGCTCTTCACCATTGCAACCTGCTTGTTTGCCTGCTTCTCGCTGTGGCCCAGACAACGGTGCTGGTGAGGAGGAGGAGCAGGAGATGCCCCTGCCGACTTGCTCCTTGCCTCTCTGTCTGTCAAGCAAGTGAGTGGCAGCAATGATGGGAAAGAGGAGGAGGAACAAGAGCAGCTGTTGACTATGGTGGCGAGAAGGCAGACTCACTGAGGGAGGGGGCCCACGGAGTGTGTCTTGCCCAAGGGCCCTCCAGAACCTGGACCCAGCACTGGGCCAATTAGAAGACACAGAGTAGTAAGCAAGTTCCACAAAACTCTTCCTCAGGCTAGATGCTAAACCAAATACGCAAACACAGTCCGGGTTCAGACAATTGCGTGGGCCAAAGAAGCCAGCCTGGCTTCTACCCGCACCCCTGTGCATGCTTCATGCCCATCCTACAACCCACGACTTGCAGTAGGGTTTGTAGGTTGTGTATGAAGCCACCCCCACCGTGCACTGGGTTTGGACAACACGCCAGCCCACGCTGCAGCATAGGTAATTAAGTAAGCGCACAGCATGCAGGGGTGCTGGGAGAGAAGCCATGATGGCTTCTTTCCTCCCCTTGATCGTCCGACCACCCCCAAAAACAAAAAGGGAGGCAAGGAGAGAAAAATGATGACATGCCACTCTGTCCTCCGACACCTCCCCTCCACTCCCTGTCCACCAGTATCCACTGCCTGAGGCGATCACCTCACTTTGTCTAATGGCAGGGTTGGCCCTGTTTGCAGACTAGTTAAACTGATTTGTGCTAAGTAAAAAACATTTCTGGTTGCACTGAAGCATAAATGGGTGGGACTCTGCAACAAAATCTTGCAGCGTGGAGAGTTTCTGTTCAGGGTTCCAGCCCCTCCAGATTTATTCTCTTGGTTTTTTTTGTTTTTCTGGAGTGGAATGGACAAGCTTGTGCACAACTCCAGTTGCGTTAAAATCCTTGATTTCTCCACTGATGTATATAAGTAGTTTTCATTTCTGTCCCAAGGTCATTTTAAATTAGCTTCTCAGTGTGAACCAATAAATTACCTAGCCAAACAGTGAAATGGTTCTGTCTATACTTTTAATCTTTATGTGTCTCTTCCTCCTTGCTCCTTTCCCAGCCACTCCACTCCATTCCCCCTCCCATCCAGTTGTCAATTTCCCCCTCTCAGGACTTCTCCACACTGGGCTTTATATCTTGCAACTTTACTGGGACTTCTGCTTCTGGATTCTTACTTTTTCTGGGATTAAGATCGACTCCTTCATAAGCACTTCCTCTTTTCCCCCCAGGGATTGCCTTTATCTGCAAGTGCTATGTGTTTCATTATACAGCCACTAGATGGTGTTGCTGTTATAGTGCAACCCCCTCTTAAATGGGCAAATTCAAATCTCTTTTTTTATTAGCTCATTATTTCTGTTTCAAATAAAGCTGCGGAAATGGTTGGGAAGCACGGGAGAGGCACCCCTGGGGGTGCCAACATCATGTAAAGGACCTGCAAACTTCCATGAGTATCCAGTCTCAATTGCAGGGTAAAAACCCTATTTGAAGAAGCCATCAGCCTTGTCAACATTCTGTGTCATTTGCCTGGTGCACACATAATGCTAATCCATGGGTGTGTTGTTTAACTGCTGCCATGATTAACGAACTACCACAGAACCCTAAAACAGCCCATGGATTCTGGGTCATTTGTTAACCACAGCAGCCACCCACTCTTGCTGGGTTTGGATGACATGTGGCTTGTTAACTGTGCTGGCGCTTGCACAAACCCAGTCGCTGACTGATCCAAGATCACCTAGTGAAAGTCATGGCTGAACTGGGAATTAAACTTGGTTCTTCATGGTTCTACTCTGCCTCTCTCCTATATTTCTGTGCTTTTCAGGTCAAAAAAATAACAACATTCTCCCAAACTGGTCCACATCAATCAGAAATTCATAATGCCAATGGCTCCCTTGGTGAACTTGGGCTATAAATGAAAATAGGAAGCAGGCCATTCCAGCAGGCTTTCAAACTAAATGGTAATACACTCAAGGAAAGGGGAACAAAGGGGAAAGTTAGAGGAGGGAGATCATTTTGACAAGGCTGGAATGAAGTGATGTGTTTTAAATAGGTATTTATAGTCCCTTGGGACCATGCAGATCTTTTTCAGTGATCTTGCTTGAATAAAATTGGTGCAGCCACCTTTAGTCCTCTGGTCAGGGGTAAAGGCCAAAATACCCTTCCCCTTGCCTCTCTAGTCACAAGGCCACTGGAATTTTCTTTCTGGCAGAGAGCAGGGAAGGGAGTTCAGATGTGTTTTGTTGATGTTAATATGCCCAAATCCAAGCTGTTGGACACAGTGGCATACTGGTAAAGTGTGATGTGCAGGCGCTCATCCCGCCAGTCCCCATATCCATGCTCCCAAGGAGAGTAAAAAAATGCAACTTGCAAAAAAAAAGGCAACTTGTTGATCCCTGTGTATGTGCGTGAGCGTGTGTGTGTGTTATGCCTTTTGTACAGCTAAGGAATCTTAGAGCTTCTCCATACCAGGCTTTTTATTCTGCAACTTACAAGGGCTTTTGCTTCCATATTCTTTGCAGGATTAAGATCAGATCATTGTGGTATAGCGGAACTGTGCAATTATATACAGCCATTAAAGCAGATTAACATTTATTACCACATTATCCCCAATCTTTTAAAAACTGGGATAAAAGTAGAAAGCATGGGAGAAGCCCTGGAGGTTGATGTCATTGTGTAAAGGACCCACAAACTTCTGTAAACGCATAATAAAAGCCTTGTGTAGAAATGCCCTTAATTACCCATTCAAGACCAAGCCACCCAGAAATACTTTACATTTCAACAGGGATAGAGAGCCAGTGTGGTGTAGTGGCAAGAGAGTTGGATTGGGAGTCGGGAGACCCGGGTTCTAGTCCCCACTCGGCCATGGAAGCTCACTGGGTGACCTTGGGCCAGTCACACACTCTCAGCCCAACCTACCTCACAGGGTTGTTGTTGTGAGGATAAAATGGAGAGGAGGAGGATAATGTAAGCCGCCTTGGGTTCCTTGCAAGAGGAATAAAGGCGGGATATAAATGCAGTAATAATAATAGCTCACAACAATACATCTCTTTTTAACTTGGCGTTCAAAATTGTTTTTATGGCTTTTAATGTTGTTTTCCGTGTTTTGCTCTGTCTTTGATTACGGTTTTTATGTTTTGAACTGTTTGTAAACTGCTTTGATGGATCCCAGTACAGCAATTCAATCAATCAATCAATCAATCAATCAATCAATCAGATTGTTGCTGGGAAAATCCATTTTCCCCAAATTACCATAAGGATTGCAGGTAAGCTCAGACGAAACAGGGAAGCCCAAATGGCTCGGCAGATGATATCATGATCCCTGTGCAAAACGTCCTAGCACTTCGACTCTGTAAGCCTACGACACCACTGCTTGGACACAATCATGAGCAAGCATATTGGGCAGCAATAACCAGAAGGAAGGCATGGGTGTAGTCATTGCCAGCTTCAGATATTTGAGAGACCTTGAGCCAAACCCTGAATGGGGCCCCCTCCCTCTGTCAGTCGACCTCATCATCACCAGCTGCTCTTGCTCCTCTTCCTTGCCATTGCTAGCAGAGAGCCAGTGAGCAAGCACTGTTTAAGCATGCTAGCGTATTTATCATAACACCAGTTTGGCTCTTAGAGCTGACAGCTACACAAGAGTGAAGAATTGATCTCCCTATATGGTTTTGATAGTGGAGGCTGGTGGCTCTGATGTCAGTGGGGCAGTGAATCCACTCTGGCTTCAGTCAGAACTCTAAAGGATCTATCCAAGGTGCTGGACCCTATCCCAAAAATGGGTTCAGCACCTTGGATAGCTCCTTTGGAGTTCTAACTCAAACCCAGAGCGGATTCACTACCCCACTGGCCTCACAGCCACCAGCCTCCACTGGGTTTTGTTCAGTTTGCAATCCTCACTTCTGTTAAGAGGTCCACATAACAGTGTTTGTGGAACTTTGCTTCTAAGGCATCCTTCCCCAACATGGCACCCACCAGATGTGTTGGGACTGCAACTCCCATCATTCCCAGCCCACTTGGCCATTTTTCTAAGGCAACCAAATCTGTGGCGTACAGCAAAGTCTGAAGTTTTTCATCCCTGCCATTGCCCATTCATATATACTTGGACCAAGAGCAAGTGTCAGTGCACATACTTGCTTTTCCTTGGTGCCTCCCTCCTTGCAGAAAATGGACTTCAGGGCATCAACCGCAACAGTCTGATCAACGTTCTTTGTGAGCATAAAGTTGGCCAAGGGGTTCTGCTATATTTAAAGGGGATATCCACAATGCCATGCCGAATGCCTGTGGAAATAAAGCTGCCAACAGGGCTGGGATCTGTGTATCTTGTACAGCAAAGATACTTCGGAAAGGTCAGTTTGATGAATATCCCCAGCTTAACAGGTCTGTCGCTGAAAAAAAGGTTACTGTGCTAATCTATTCATGAATAGTCCCATGCCAAGAATATTACCTGCTTGTAGCTGGATATGAAATATTTTGGCCCTGGGAAGCTGCCTTTTACCAAGTCAGATGCTTTATTCATTCTACTCAGTATTATCTGCAGTCCTGTAGGGTTTCAGACAAATCTTTTCCAGCCCTCTGGAGACTCTGGGTACTAAGGGTGCTGCTAGGCCTGGGTTCATGGGGGTCCCAGCCCCTAATCTATTCCACAGATGCCCAGATCTCTTCCACAGAGAGTTGAGTGTCCATTGGTGCCAGCAGAAGGCTTTTTTCTTGGCTTAATTGCCATGCAGGGAGGGGGCAATTTTCGAGGGGGATTGTAGCTGGAGAGGGAAGGCTTAGCTCCCCCTTTCCCACATGCTGCAACACCTCCCAAAAATATTCCCTTACATGACAAATAAACTTAGAGGGGAAAAATCTTTTCCATTGTTTGGGATGATCTCAGGCAGGGGGCAAATTAGTTGAAGAATGTATTTAATTTGAGATGCTTTGGATGAGTGAAATTTAAATAAATTCTCATAATTATTCCTAAATGTTCATATATAAACTAGCATATGCAGATTTGTGTCCTGAATCTTTTAAGTGCCTAGCAATGCCCCTGCTTGCCACTGAACCTGGGACCTCTACTTAGGAGCTACAGCAGTTCCCCCTTGCACTATCTTCCGAGCTCTCAGCCTCCTCGCCTGCCCAGTATGACTGCACACTAATTACTCCGCTTTCCTGTTAACAGCACTCAGCTTCTCCTACCCCTCTGAGTTTTATGGCAGAGGCAAGGTCTTAAACAGGGGCTTCCTCATTCACAGCATTCTCTCTCCTTCTCTCTCTCAACCCAACTTAACAGTCATCTGGTGGGTCATGGGTGGAGCCTGGTCGAATCCAGAACCCTCAGCCCCAATACTGGTTAGCTGACTGATCATGGACTTACTGGTCAGACCAGTAAGATTACACTGGCAGACTGGCTCAATGGCAAAACTAGTGGGAAAGGGAGAGTTTCATAGACACATCTCTGAAACCAGCTAGCAAATCTGTATGTGCTTTTTTGAAAAAACAAAACTGGCATTGCACAATCCCAGACTCTTTCGGCAACTGGGATAAACTGGTGGGATCCTGCTGCTGTTGGTGGGCTACATCGCCAGGCAGGAAGGACGGTGATTTTCCCAACTCCCATCACCATCCTTGACCCAAAGAATAAGTTATCTTTAGAACTGCAGCCATCTGTCCTCCTGCTCCTGGCCCCCAAGATCAGTTAGTTACTTACTGAAGGGCTAATACCACAAGGATCCACTTACAGGCTAGCATATGCAGACAGCAGCAGCTGGGGCTTGAGATATGTGCCTGTAGCAGGGACTGGGTGAAAGGGTTAGACAGGGAAGTGGCGGGAGTTGGAAATTCAATATTTAATTAAAAAAAACACACACAAAGTGGCACCTTAAAGACTATAATAAATTTATGGTGGCATGTGCTTATATTTAGTATTCAGTAAGAAAGCTCAGTAAAGCAGGAGAGTGAAACAAGCCCCGAGCTAAAGAAAACCCATCTGTGATCACAACAAGAGAACGACCAGGGGTGTGTTTCCACCAGCAATTTACTCCAAACTGGCTGCATGTGGAGGTCGTGCAGTTCACATGATGTCGTAGCCATCCAGCAGGTGTCCCGCAGTTTATCGCAGAGAAACCATTTCTTCTGAGACTGGTTATAGTCTGACTTTTCCTCTTTACTTCAGCTCAGTTATGGCCCTGTTGGGGTGTGTTCCATCTAGGGGTGTACAGATTCCCCACGGTCTGTTCCGGTGGGGAATCTGGGGTGGGGTGGGGGAGGTGATCCGTTCCTCCTCCCTGGAATCCTCCAGAGCGGTTCCGCTCTGCTCAGATTCGGGGGGGGGGGGGCTGGCTTGGGGGCGCTTACCTTCCCTCCAGCCAGCCAGATCCGTTCGCCTCCTCCCTGTCAATTGCCTTTAAAAAAAAGTCTTTAAAAAAAAGGGCACATCCTGCTGATCGCATGTGCCCATAGACTTATACGCAAAATAGAGCGGTGAATCTTGCGTATAAGCCTCTGGATGCATAGACTTATACACAAGATTCATGACTCTCTTTGCATATAAGTCTATGGGCACATCCCCCCAATAGCTTTTTTTTTTTAAAGACAATTTTTCTTAAAGGCAATCGGCAGGGACAGGGAGGAGTCCAACGGGTCTGGCTGGAAGAAGCAGCCGAGTGCTGTTCTGCCTCCAGTCCTCCTGGAGCAGAGGTAAATGGTCCCGATCCGCTGCGGGACCATTTACCTCCATTCCAAAGAATCCAGCCTCATTTGGATCCGCAGCGGATTTCTCCAACATCCCTAGCTAGGGATGTAGGAGAAATCCACTGCGGATCCAAATGAGGCTGGATTATTTGGAAACCAGCCTCAAGGATCTGCAGCGGATCAGGACCATTTACCTCTGCTCCAGGAGAACTGGAGGCAAAATGGCACTCGGCTGCTTCTTCCAGCCAGAGCCGTTTGCCTCCTCCCTGTCCCTGACGATTGCCTTTAAGAAAAACTGTCTTAAAAAAAAAAAAAAGGCGATTGGGGGATGTGCCCATAGACTTATATGCAAATAGAGTCATGAATCTTGCGTATAAGTCTATGCGTCCATAGGCTTATACACAAGATTCACCGCTTTATTTTGTGTATAAGTCTATGGGCACATGCGATCAGCAGGATTAAAATATACCTCAATTTTCCATTATAGCTCCAGCCCACAACATATGGAAATGTAGAGAATATAAGAACTGCCTTCCTGGATTAAAGGTGGCCAGCCAGGCACCTTCGGGAATCTCACCGCCAGGGCATTAAGCCATCTCCTGTTGTTTCTCCTACTATTTGATACCAAAAGGTATACTGTCTCTGATCATGGAGGTTCTATTTAACCATCAGGGCAAATAGCAAAAGAATGCAGGGCTCTTTTAATAGTTGTGTCTAAGTAGGTTAGCAGTACCATTGTCACCTTTTAAAAAACTAACACATCAGCATGAAATGCAGAAATCAGGCAGGCGACAGTTTTCTTGGCATGGAGGTAAAACTTGGGGGAAAGAATGTCCAAAGGAGTAGCCGTGTTGGTCTGTTACTAAAACAGTAAGGAGTCTTGTGGCACTTTAAAGACGAACACATTTATTATGATTTCCAGAGGGGTAGCCATGTTAGTTGGTTGTCACAAAAACAACCATGAGTCTTGTGGCACCTTACAGACTAAGGCAGCTTCCTCCCCACCACGAATATCCTTGAAAAGGACGCAACTGCCAATTAAATAAGGTGGATTTGGCTTTCTAGATCTTGCTTTATATCATTGGACCTACTTGTTGACCTGTACTAAATTTTGGTCTTTTCCACTTAGCTCAGATTTTCCACCTTGGTCAGTTTTGGAATCTTCTTGTCTGGGTCCTCTCTCTAAATGGATGGCATTAGGTTCTTAGCATGTTAAAAAGGATAAGGTTCCTCCCACAGTTATGGCTGTTAGAGACATGTGGTGTATAATGTCACATCATAAGAACATAAGAAGAGCCATGTTGGATCAAACCAAGGGTCCATCTAGTCCAGCATTCTGTTACATTTTGAACCATTTTCTCATGCTAAATTGACTATATGGGGAAACCCAGATTTAAACATTGGTAAGAAAATGATTGTTTGGAGGAATTGAATGGATAAGTTGATTTTTACCTTGGATCAACTAAAGGGGTGATGATTTTTTGTCATTCTCGGCTTTGTGTGCCAAATATAATTTGCCTGTTATAGTCTGCAACTTTGCGGGCCAAATACAACTTGCCTGCAACATTTGTAGAATCTAAAATTCTGCAGTTTTTACAGCTCCAGAGTCTCCTTTCCTATTGGAAGCACTTATTGAGGCCAATCAGTTATATCGACCCATGATCCATGTTTATAAATGCTTATTATTAGTGAATAAATATAATATGCAGGAATGGAATAGGGAATTGGATTGTCCCATTTTGCCTAGTCAATAGATCAATGATTTAGCATCTGGATCTGAAGTGTTTGCGGTTATGCTTTATTCAGCTTGTTCCATGTCTATTGGATGCCACAACATCTCTTTAATAAGGGTTTGTCTAAGTTGGCAAATTGTTGGAGGTGCAACACAGCTAATGCTTCTTTTAACCATATGTTTTGGCAATGTCCAATAGTTGCCTCTTTGGGGGAGGAGGTTATTATACGGATGAACTTCATACTGGAACACTTTTTAATATGTACTTATGTACATGTCCTTTTAAATGATTTACCTGCTTCCTGGATTTTAACGTATGGTCAGCACAAATGGATTCTCTGCGCCCTTTTGACAGCTAAAAGACTGATATTACAGCATTGGAAGAATAAACATTCACTTCCTATAATGCAATGGATCGAATACCTTACAATACTTTCAAACATTTAACAGGTGGTGTATAGACCACCTGCAAATTGATACTTATTTGGATATTTGGTTTGCTTTTGTTGAGGTTTATGTATAATTCTTATAAAACCATATTTTCATACACACACACACACTTCATAGGCATACAGTAACAATAATATATTTAAATTTACGTAGCTACAATTTTTTCCTTTCCTCTTTTTTTTGTTTTGTTGAAATTTCACAATAGAAATTAATTTTTAAAAAGACTAAGGGCACAATCCTATGCATGTTTAGACAGAAAAAGGTCCTACAACTCCCAGCATTGCTGGCTGAGGCACGCAGGGAGTTGTAGGACTTTTTTTCTGTCTAAACATGCATAGGATTGTGCCTGAACACATTTATTATGGCATGTGGACTCTGGTCCATGAATGCTTATGCAATAATACATTTGTTAGTTTTAAATAGTACTACAAGACTCTTTGGGAGGAAAGTTTCACCGCCTTAAATTCTGTACCTTAGGTCCTCGGTCATAGCCTGAAGGCACATGAGGCAGCCACTTTGCTGAAGCTAAGCAGGTCTGGGTCTGGTCTGGAAGGGAGACTACTTGGGAACCACATGTAGCCACCTTGAGTTCCACAATGGAAGAAAGATGGGGTATAAATGTAATGAATGAATGAAGTTTCACCCCCTTAATTTCTGTGCCTTAGGCTGCTGTTAAATCTTTGCAGGAACAGAGCCAGTAAAAGGATGGCAACCCAATTAGCAGTGGTAGTCCAAAAGCCAATCCTGGCCAAATGTCACATGCAGTGATGGTTTCTCACAGCTCAATGCAGTCATGGTCTTGTTTTTCCCCACTCAGCTGCCTTGGGCCAAGATGCTTGTGAGAACAGGCCCCAAATCAATTTCAAACCTCTGTCTTATAATCCGCTGCACTAATGGCTTTCAAACGGTCTACCTTCTGGGAACAATGTTCACATCAGCTCATCAGCTGAAGACCCCTGCATTTTCCCCCAAGGAACCCTTGCCTATGTGCACTGCAGAGGATTATGGGACATATTTTCAGTGCACACTCAGCCAATTGGCACACTGGCTATGGCCAGACCCGCTGGCCCTGGCGGCTAGACCTTGCTGCCATTGCACACTGTGAGTCAAGAGTGCACTCCAGAGCACAGCCAATACTTTCTCGGAGAGGTGCAATAACAGAGGAACTTACATAGTGGTGGGCAAGCTGTCCTTCAGAAAAGGTTGCCCTCCATTACTGAGCATTTCAATGAGAAACCAATGAATATGCTTTTGGGGGTACAGTCTGAAAACCAAACTTGCCAAGGTAGTGTTTCACCAGCAGAGGTCTCCCAAGACCATTTCATAAAGTGGCCATCATGGCATCATCAATATATCAGTTCTCCTTAAGCATAACTGAGCTTACTTAGAGATGCAGCGTGTTCAGCATAACTGAGCTTACTTAGATGCAGCGTGTTCAGCATTCCCAGACAAGGAGCTTGACAGCCACTCTGGGTCATGTCTCTTTTTCAGTATTAGCCACAATCCAGTCGACACTTGAAAGCTGGGAATAGGTTGCAAAAATAACACCAGCTCAAATGAAGAGAACTTTCGGCCCTAAGTGACCTGCCTTCTCCTCCACAGGCAGAACAGCTGGAGAAAGTGATACTACTGTTGGGGGCACAAGTTATCTTGGCTCGCACTTAAATCCTCTCACTGAGCTGGACACAACTATAACAAGCTCCAGCAGATATCCTTGTCAGCAAACCTTCATTTTCACAAGACGGAAAAATGTATTCAACAGATCTGGTTCTGCAGATCTAAAAAATGCAGATTGTTGTCTTGGAAAAAGAGACCTCTGCACTTCAGTTGACCTCTCGAATCATTATAGAGTAAGCATACAGACCCAGCCATCGTGCAAGTTTGCTAACACACACGCACATATATACACACACACTGAGGATCCGGCCAGCGTCCTCCCCCCCCCCCCCGCATGCTGGAGTGACTCAGACCAAGGTCTGGCCAAGGGTTCACGTTAATCTTTCCTCCTTATGTAATGGACTTCCTGGTGACATCAAATCAGTTTGCAAAATCTGCCTCCTTTGGGTTTCCAGGACCAGATCCTGAGTGGGACACTGTACTTTAAGAGTTGCACAGGGTGAAATTCATCATGGGTGAACTTTTCCCCAGTGTAGTACTGCAGTGACAGGTGAAGCCTCTATACATCTCTTCAAGGGAGATGAACCATCTTAGGAGGTGCGGCTGGCATGCCTGACCCCTTTAGCTTTCTGGGCCATGTATCTCCAGCCTCCAAAGCCTCCATTGCTGACAATAGCTGTGTCATTTGTCCCCTTTTTCTTGGCCACTCTCTTCTGCAGTTCCATGACACCACCACCGGTTCTTTACTTTTCCTTCCTCTGCCTAGTCAGTCCTGCTTCCTTTGGCCAATCTGGCTTCCAGCCAGTATCTGCAGACCAGGATGCTTCCTGATCCTCAATGTCCTTATCTTTCCTCAGTGTCCTACTTTTCCCACCTACTCTTCTTTCAGACCTGACCTCTTCCTTTGGCCATTTTTCTCTGTCCTTAGCTTCCCTACAGCCAACATGAGGTATTAGTTAGTCCCAGCCACACTGACTGTTTAAAAAAAGTTTGCCTGCAGAAGGGGCTTCTGCAGTGGGGCTTACTTCCGAGTAAGCACAGCAGGATGTTACGAGTATGAAACTATCCAACTCCGTGTATACGGTTAAGAATCACACCTCACGGCGACCACCCAGAATGACGAGCGCCTTAAAAACATCCATTTCTGCAATCCTACGCACGCTTACTCCGAAGGAAGCCCCAACGCGTTCAAAGGGGTCACTCCTTAGTAAGCGTGTTTAGGATCGCAGTCCTTTCGACAAGGAGGGCTTGACGTCTTTGTCCACACTTTGGGCGGGCGGAGCGGCAGCGAACTTCCCCCACGACGAACGGTCGAAAGGAAGTGCTGCGCGCGCAGCCGAGCAGATGCGCGCGCGCGCGAGAGAGAGAGAGAAAGTGAGAGAGTGAGAATGAGCGACCTCACCCTTGTCGCAGAGAGGGGGGAGGGACGGGGGCGCAAACGCGAGGGGGCGCGCTCGCGGGCCAATAGAAGGGAGGGAGGGAGGGAGGGAGGGAAAGCCTCGCGCCCCCGCCCCGCCCCGCCCCGCCCCGCCCCGCCCCGCCCCGCCTCGCCTCGCCTCGCCCCGCCTCGCCCCGCCTCGCCTCGCCTCGCCTTCTCCCGCTCCTTTCCAAACACCAACACACGCGCGCCCGCTCTCCCTGTCTGTCTGTCTGTCTGTCTCTCTCTCTCCTGTGAGGGGAAATAAAAGAGGCGGGGCTTGGAGCACGTCCGGCTTCCGGCATTGATCGTCCGCGCGCGCAGGCGAAGCGCCGACGGTCACCGGAAGTGGGTATTGGCCGCGAGGGGGGGGCACCTGAGAGAGCGAAGTGCGTGTGTGAGGTTCGACGGAGAAGGGGCGCGCCCGCGCGCAAGGCAAGCGGGCAGGCACGCGCGCGCGCGCGCGCCTCTGTACGTGCGCGCGAGGGGAAGGGAGCGAGAGAGGGATTGCGGGTGTGCGTGAGGGAGAGAGAGAGAGAGAGAGGAGGAGGAGGAGGAGGAGAGTCGGAGCGGACGGACGGACGGAAGGAGGGCAGGCCGGGCCTGACGACGACGGCGGCGGCGGCTGAAGGAATAGAAAGAAGAAGATGGCGGACGGGGACAGCGGGAGCGAGCGAGGGGGAAGCGGCGGCGGCGGCGGCGGCGGCGGGGGGGGGTTCCAGGGGCACCGCGGCGGCGGCGGCGGGCCGGGCCCGGAGCAGGAGACGCAGGAGCTGGCGTCGAAGCGGCTGGACATCCAGAACAAGCGCTTCTACCTGGACGTGAAGCAGAACGCCAAGGGCCGCTTCCTGAAGATCGCCGAGGTGGGCGCCGGGGGCTCCAAGAGCCGCCTGACGCTCTCCATGGCGGTGGCCGCCGAGTTCCGGGACTACCTGGGCGACTTCATCGAGCACTACGCGCAGCTGGGGCCCAGCAGCCCCGAGCAGCTGGCCCAGGCCTCGCCCGGCGGGGAGGACGGCGCCGGCGCCGGAGGGCCCCGCAGGGCCCTGAAGAGCGAGTTCCTGGTGCGCGAGAACCGCAAGTACTATCTGGACCTGAAGGAGAACCAGCGCGGCCGCTTCCTCCGCATCCGCCAGACCATCAACCGCGGGCCCGGCGGCGGCGGCGGCGGCCCGGGCTTCCCCGGAGGCCCGCCGGGCCTGCAGAGCGGCCAGACCATCGCCCTGCCGGCCCAGGGCCTGATCGAGTTCCGCGACGCCTTGGCCAAGCTCATCGACGACTACGGGGCCGACGAGGACGAGCTGGGCGGTGGCGGCGGGGGAGGCGGCCCTGGCGGCGGGGGCCTCTACGGCGAGCTCCCCGAAGGCACCTCCATCACAGTGGACTCGAAGCGCTTCTTCTTCGACGTGGGCTGCAACAAGTACGGCGTCTTCCTGCGCGTTAGCGAGGTGAAGCCTTCGTACCGCAACGCCATCACAGTGCCCTACAAAGCCTGGGCCAAGTTCGGCGGAGCCTTCTGCCGCTACGCGGACGAGATGCGAGACATCCAGGAGCGACAGCGGGACAAGCTCTACGACCGACGAGCCGGCCCTGCCGGCCCAGGAAGCGGCAGTGGAGCCGGAGACGATTCCGACGGAGACGACGTGGATGACGACTGAGCCTCTCCTCCTCCTCCCCTTTGCCCCATCGCTTTGACAACCCCTATCCCTCCCCAGCTGCCTCTGCTCCATCGGGGAGGTTGCCATGGATGGGGGAATGGATGGAAACAGAACGAAACCTGATCCCAAGTTTTCTTCCTCCTCCTCCTCTTCTGTCATCAAGGAGAGGGAGAGAGTGAGCTTCAAGATAACCTGCATATGCCCACCAACCTGCACCATTTTTGGAGCGGCTCCTAATTTCCTCATCTCTGATCCCCTTATTTTTCCTGGAGATACAGCATCTGTCAGCCTGTTGGCCCATCCTCGAAGACCTGGGCTCTGCATCATCGTCATCCCCTGCAGAGAGGAATCCTTGTGACCTCAATTAACCTAGACCCAAGCCCATGGTGAAGACAGGGGGATCCTTTCCATCTAAATCTACCCTAGCCTTCCAAGGTTCCTCATCTAATGACTGAAATCTTTTATTTTGGGGGAAGGGAGGGAGAGAAGTTGCCCTCTTTCTCTCCCACACCCTTCACTCTTGCATTTTTGAGATCGTGCCCCTCCACTCTTGAAACCAGCATTCTGGAGACTACATGGCCACTGAGCACAGTTTGAAGGAAGGGGAGAAGCCACCACAGCTGTTCAGATAATTGGGGGCGAGGGTTTGAGGGGTGGGTACACATCCTGATGGGGCACATTGTAAAGATCAACAATCATGGATTAAGCCCAGCAGAAATTCGGTGTGTGTGTGTGGGGGGCGGGGGAATGGGACAGGGAGGGAACATAAAGTGAGGGCAGGGGAAAGAAACAACCTGAATTTTCAGGAAGATAAGAGTGGGGAAGCCTATATCTGGACCAATGTCCATTGTTGTCTCTTTTTTTCCCCTTCCCAGAATTGTTTTTTTATTTCTGGGGTGCAAATTGCTAAGCTCCAGGTGCCTGAACTGGAATTGATAGCGAATTACTTTAAAGCTGGCAGGTTCTAAAAATCTTAAATGGCTTTTTCATTTTTAAAATGGGGGTTGCAAACAGGCAGGTTAAAAAGAAACAGGCATAAAGCACAAGGAATGCAGAGTGGACTGATTGCTGCTCACTAAAGTTCTTCCCCTTCTCTCCAAATAAGGTGAAAGAGCAAATGGCTTTAGTAGGAGGTGGAAATTGGAGCTGCCTTTCCGTAGCTTCACAAGATGATCTAGTGAAATAAGTGGAATCTGGTCTGTAGCTGGGTTTTCAAACAGTGAAAATCTTAATTGTAATCTGGCAAAGGAAATGTGTGGCTTCAAGTTTGTGAAAAGATTGAGAAGGAAACTGGAGGCTTTTTTCATCGTGCAAATAAGTGGACATGTTCTGTGAAAACAGACACCGAGAACCTCAGGTCCAGAAGTCCAGCATCAGTTTTTCTTTTAACAAGATATTTTTAACAAAAAGAGAACTCAGTCCATTTTCTCAGTACCTCACATTATGTTAACAGCAAAGTTGGCAAGAATGGATTGATGGGATGGATTGTTCAGAGCAATGCATGCCCTGTGAGAGCTTGATATTCATCACTAAAAAGGAGCAGAAAGAAATCAACAAAGTTCTGTGACTGTGAACATACCCTAACAGCATTTTACCACTTTCAAATTTTATTATAGACTGGCTACTGCCAATTTGTCCAACTGTCCTTCCCAAACAGAGTTGGGTCTCCCCACCCAAAGAATTGCCTCATCTATATTTTAAATGGATTCTTACCTAAAATGATATTTTTTTAAAACTAATGAAGTCAGTCCTATTCCCTCTAAAAAGGTGTTTTCAGATACATTATATACTAGCAACTTTGAATTGAATGGGAATGATACTGTTCATTACAAAGTTTCGGGTATTATTTGTGCAACATCTTAAGAGGCAGGTAAAGCTTCCTCTACAATTTTCTTTAATTGTGCATGCCTGTCTTTTATTTGAGCTGCCTTTTTAATTTATTGCATACCCTTATTACCTTATTTTGGTATTATTCTTATCTATACTGTCTTTGTTTTGTATTTATTAGAAAGCAAGAAGACATATAAAAAGCATTTCCTCACTCAGTTGTGGCTGTAGTGGGGAAATAGGCTGGAATTTTCTAAACAATAAAATTGGTTTTGCTATAGTTATTAAGAAGATCAGCAAATGTCAGAATAGTTTACCACAAAATGTTCAGCCACACACATGATTGTCTATTTTAAAGCTATTTCTTTATTCCCAGTATCCATGGTAGATCTTTTTATCATATCCTTGAAGAAACTTCTTTCCATTTTTCTCCGTCGCAAAGAACTTGTTTCCTGAATTGTAATGGGAGCAATAGTATTTCTTGATGTTTTAATTACATCCGTATACTTGTACTGTATTTTGTACTCTCCAAGGCAGCTGTTTTCAATAATGTCCTGCTGTATTTACCTATGTATTTTTGTTCAAATGTATGTAGTTCTTTGCTGCGGAGAACAATTTTCACCAACAAAAGTTTCAGCATACAGATTAACTGGGATACCGCAGCCCTTTAGGATTGCAGAAAACTCTGCTTAACTAAATAGAACTCTAGGCAGCAATGAAAATTAAGGCTGCAGATGCTTGGTGTATATTGCTGTAACTCACTCATTTTAAAACTGTAAAATACTTGTATAGACCAACAATGTTTTGTTGCTTCAGTGGTAATTGGGTTTTTTCCTTTTGTTGCTCAGCTGCTATGAGCCAATTAAGTTCTTGCAAAGATGCAGTACCTCTCCTTTTCAGGAGTTTTTTTTTTTTTTTGGCTGAATTGCAGTAACTAGCCTTACCTTCGTATTACATGGTAGTGACAGGGTTTTGACTGTCCCTGGCCAGTGGCTACATAAGCTATAATTAGCTGCCTAAGAAGTATGTGGAAGTGGACAGAAGCATATATCAGTTGTATGCCAAGAACACTGCCATATATGGTGTTGGCTTTGGCAACCAGAAAAAGTCTCCTGTAGTCATTAGACCAGCTAAACCAATGTATATTGAGTACACAGACTGACACATGACCTTTCAAGGTGCATAGGTGGTGACAATGCAATATGCGTCAGTAAGAGTCTAAAATATTAGTCCTGCTTGTGCCCAGCTAAGTATAAATGGTAGCTTTTACATTTTTAATATTGAGGTTATCTCACCTTAGCGGGTTAATGGCCAAGCCTTTTGCTATGGGAAAATTAGTCTTGGTGGCACCAGGCCTTGTTATGTGCAAGGGTTCATTGTGGAAATCATTCCTTGTGATTATTGGAGGGGAGAAGGGGGCTTACCTGAAATCTCTACTGCTTTGAACCTTTTCCCCCCTTGCAGAACTTGGAACAGTTGTGTTTAAAACAGTTGAGTCTGCAAATATTGTTTATGAAAGGAAAGAGGAATCATCATTGCCATAGGCTAACTGATAGAACATCCCCCTCCTTGCACAACTAAACCTTAAAAATCACACGTTTCTCTAAGCCTGGTAGTTTGACTCAGTGATTGGTCTCTGCAAATTCTAAATAGGCATCCTTGTGCCTCTTTAGAGTAGTTGCTGTTTATGTTATGGGGATATTCAGCCACATTGGGAAAATGTATTGCCTGGATTACATCTGAGGTGACTGAGTCTTATTCCTGTTTATATTCTTGTGCTTAAATGTCAATTTGGGTAAAAGCTTCCCTATTCTTGGTGCTGCAGTTAACTCACGTCCTTGATTTTTTTTCTGCAGCAAAGTTGACAATACCTCAGTGCAGTTTACAAGCTGCTGCATCCGACATACCTGTGATTAAACTAGCTCGATCCCATTAAAGTTACTGGTGTTAAGCTGTCACATGTTCGGGTATGTCGATTTAAGTGGCTTGTGGATCACACTGTCTTATTAAAATGTAGGTTCTCTAGAGAGAGAAAAATGGGCAATCTCTCTGGGGAGTTCCTGCATATCTGGCATTTCTAGACTTCTATTGTCCTTGAAATGATGCATCTGCTGTACAAAATGAAATGTAAATCTTGTATAGCACCAAGAACTGTAAATATTTGAGGCATACAGGTATAAATACCCGTAGCTTTAGCTCACAACTAGTTACGGGTTCATGTTATTTCCATAGCTGTCTGCTGCAGAGTGGTTGCAGGCCTAACAGTGAAGGCTGATTCTTTTTTTCTCAAAAGAAAAGCAGTCACTGTTGCTTACCCTGGAATTCTTTGCAATGATTCACGGATCTTTTTAAAAAAAGTAAGATTAAAGCTTCTGCTTCAGTTTCTCTCCCTGAAAACACAGTTTATTATCCTGTACTAGCTTATAGTTTTCAGGATAATGGGCATAAGAGGCAGGTTACAATAAGCCCCTCATATTGAGTGGTCCCATTGTTGACTGAGCATTTCAGGTATTGGACTTGTGATCTGCTCCCATCATTAAAGGGGGTGGTGTGGTGTATTTTACTACACAGGACATTTGAAAAGTGACTTACTCAGGCAACTTTTCTCTTGTGAGGGCGGCAGTTTTGTGATTTTGGTAGGAAACTGTTTAGTGCATAAACATGCATGGACATCTCAAAGGTTTAACAGAAAGGTTATGGTACTTTATCTGATGCACAATTTAATCTCTCAGCAGATATTCAGTTTTTATTAAACAAACAACTTGTGGCCTTGACTCTTAGTGGAAGGGAGGAGAATCTAGTTTTTCCCTATATGAAAGTGGCACTTTTTTGGCTTCAAAATTATTCCAATTCTACAGAGTAAACATGTCATTGATATACTTCCTTTTTAAGCAAGTGAAATGGTAAATGCATTGACATACGTTTGCTGCGGATTACATTTAGTTTTGTAAAGAGATAAGACCACCAATCTACTTGAGGCTAAACATTTAAAAGGACCCTGCTACCCTTTAAAAATATGTATATTCAAATTATTTCTGAAAATACAATGTAGGTAATTTTAATTTTACCCAGCAGAACCGTTATGGGATATCTACTCTACAGATAGAATATACCAGAACTGTCATGACTTTCACCAAAGAATCTTGGCACTTGCTCATTGATGAAGGTGCTGGGAGATCTGTAGGCCCTCACAAACGTAAAATTCCTTGGGGAGAGGACTATTAAACCAGTTCAGTGGTTAACCTGTTAAACAGTTAAACCTGTTGTGTAGATATGCCCCAAGTTCTGCAGTTGGCTGCTCAAATCTTTAAAAGTGTACAAATGCCAAACAGATAGTGGCAGGTGTCTCATTGTATTTCTTGGTTACTTGTTCACTCGGATGAATTTGTGGTGTAAATACATAATCTTCATGGTAGCTTCATTCCGTGATGTACTTCCTGATAGTCTGATTCCAGGTGTGTTGGGGGTATTTAGAAATCTTGCCTCTTATCCAGTAATGCTGCTTATGGTAATTTAGTGTCAGCAGAATTACTGCAGTTAAATGTTGTGCGTGAGCATTAGCCAGATCATCTGACTTGTCAGATGGAGTTTAATACTAAAATTTCCATACTTGGGGATGATTTGTTAAATTAATGGAATTTGACTAAAGTTGGGAAAGCCTGGTTGTAGTAAAAGAAAAAAGAATTCACCCCCTCCTTGGAGGTTCCGAGGAACCTCATCTTTTGCACTTTGTGGTTTAGCCAACACAAGAATTAAAAACAGAAAACTGTGACAGATTTCTTTTGGGAGGGTATCCTGACATTGGAGAGAAAAACATGATGGTGGCTGAAACCTAATAGCTGTCTCATCACAGTTTCCAGCCCAGAGAAGTTTAATATCTGAAGCAAATATTCGAACATTGGAATGTGGCCACGAATTACTACCTCTTGTACCTGTAGAATGACGGTTATCTGCAATGGTGCTAGACTAACTACATCTTAATATTAATCGGATTGCTTCTCTGTTGTAATATATGGTGGAATAGGGTTTTTTCCTTTTAAAATCCCACTATTATGATCTAGTCCACAAAAACAAAAGTTATATTGTATAGTTATGAGCTGGGATCTAAAGAACTGCTAGTCTTGTGTGCTTGAGATGGGGTTGGACTTGTGTTTTTAAAAAGTAGCACTTTTGAAACTCAGAGGAGTTTCAAAAGCAGATTGTAGCATAGAGGATCTCTGTTCAGAGAGAAACAGTCCAAAATCTCACTGAGTATATAAAATTCCATTGGCCACATCAAAAGTAGCTCTTTGGACCCTGGCCAGTAATTTTCAACATAAACTTGTAGCTGTAGAATTTATGGTTAGTTGTATAAATTAACTCGTCTCTGATTTTGGAGAATTAATAGCAGTCCTATTACTTCTGTGCCCGATGCTCGTAAGTCTCCAAACTCAGGCTTACAAGCATCCAGTGCAGAGTGCAAGAAGTGGCAGAGGCAATTGTTGCCTCTCCCATTCCTCCTGCTCTGCATTTTAGCTAGACAGGCTTTTTTGCCCATCCAGCTGGGGCGTGTCAGAGGAGGAAGGAAGGAGGCTGTATCCCAGCCTCCCCACTCACTGGAACACCCCCTCTATCCTCTCTCTGAGGTTGCTTTTCCAGCCATGGAGAGGCAGCTGGCATGGTTCTGTCCATGCCAGCGGGGAGGGGGGAGGGAGCGTGGATTCCCGGCTCCGAGGTCAGAACGCTGTCTCCAGCCTCTGATTCACGAATCTGAAGTATTCTATGGCCCCCCAGCTGCTGTTCTATTGAGAAGCACTAATCTGCCAAAAATGTTCACTTAAGAAGATTGTTCCAGAATGTTGACTAATTAACTTCATCAAATATTACCTTGCTTTTCTTTGCTAGTCTTCTCCCTCTAGCCCCTCCATTTTTAATCTGACAAGGAGATAATGCTCGAGGCTTCAATGTCTACTGGAAATACCAACAAAATTCTGTCTCTTAAATTCCGTGTAGGGAAGGTTAAGTGTGCTTTGTCAAAGCCATTTTGTAATATGCTGCTATGTAGCCTTAATCTCGCAATGTATTTGTGTGTGTGTGTACGTGTGTGTGTGTGTACGTACGTACACTTACATACAAAGTAAACGGCCCACGACTAAGAAGCAGAATGTTCTAGTTCCTTGAAGCTATTGTAAAAATGCAGGAACGCTTGCTGCCCCGCTCTCCCGCCCCAGTTTACTGCCGCTCTGTATAGTCAAGGTAGACTCTGTTTAAAACTTGCAGAGAGAACTTAATTTAAAACAGCAGTCACTGCGCATCATTTTAACCTAGGCATGTTTCCAAGGCAAGATGTTTAATTTCCTGCCCTGCTCTTCTGTGTTGAAAGGCCCATCTAGTTAGAAACACCCATGTTTGAATTTATGTGGACTTTACAGGAAGAATATCTTTTAATCTTAGTTTCTTCTCAGTGCCCCCTCTTCTGAATTGGAGCTGTTGGCTCAGGCATGCTCCAACTTAAGAGTGCCGTGATGAATGGGTTCCCAAATGGGCTCCTGGCTTACATGTCCTGTCTGAATGTTTCTACCTTGCCAACATTTTTGCAGGGTGGCCAGCTAGGAGAGGAGGGTCAGTCATTGGCAGACATTGCCAATAACATGAGCTGCTCTCTTTCTTAACTTCTCCCAAAGCATTTCTGTCCATCCTTTCTGGTGTGTTAAAGATGTGCAAGTATGTATTGCTGAATCCAGTTTCTCATTGCTCTTTAGGTAGTTATGGGTAAGCGCTGTAGAAAGAGTGGCTTCTACATCTGTGTAAAACAAGTCATTTGCAAACTGAGCTCCTGGGGGTACTCAGAAGCTTCATGACGTTCCTCATTGAGAAGACTGCTTGTCGGTACTAAAGTGCAGCTGCAGGGGAGGATTAGGGCATTTGGAAACTTACTCTGCTTTGTGAGAGACAACAGCAAGGCCTCATCAGTGCCCCATTTGAATGGAAAGTGTGCCCTAGAATGTATCTGAGAATTCTCTGCAATGCACAGGTTCTACAGCAGATGCTCAAGACAGACCAAATCCTCTCTGAAACATGTTCTCTTAGGGTGGGAAGTTTGAAAGCCAAGCAAGCATTGAATGATGGCCTTTATTGTGGTAGGCAGTTTATTTTTGCTAATGTTGTATTGCCAGCTCTGAAGTGCTGGCAGTCTTCCATTTTTTGCCAAAACCAGTGGAATGAACAAACTCATCTGGTTTTGAGGTCTCTTGCTGTTTCTCACTGCTTAGTTGAATTAACATTTGCACAGTGGATGAATCGTGCAAGCACAGATCTTCGATTGAAATGGATGGGTGGTACACCTCAGCTGTGCTTGCTGGCTTGGTCTCCAAAGTCCATTTCCAGTGGAAGGTATAACAATCAGCTGCCTCTTCCCATTAGAGGTTTTGCTTACTACAGATACTACAATCTGTTGCTGAATTTCCTGCTAATAGACTTCTCAAAAGCGAAGTGCAGGGTTATCAAGAATGAGCAGAGCTGTGGGGGATCAATGCCCTCAGGAAGTGGAGGTTTTACTGGGCTGAATGTACAATTTCAATAGTGAGGAAATAGTTACATTTGGTATAGAGTTGAGAAAACCTTGTTCAAATGATATAATTGTTCATACTTGGATGTAATCAATCAACCCATATGTAAATATACACATGTCTGTACATTGTATACATAGAAAGAGATGTCTGTGTACATGTGTATGTATTTATAAAATTGTTTCTCTGCTAGATAGTAAATGCAAAAGTAGCTCTAATTTTATATACATATTATATATAAAAAGCTCCCCTCTATAAATATATTATATAAATGCTAGAAGTTAATTTGTAGTAAAATAGGACTGATTTCAGGAATATCTGCTGAGAGACCAAAAAGTTCACTTTTAAGTACCTTAATTAAAGAATAAAGTTTATTCCTCTTGTTTATTTTTTTATTAAAAAAATTAAATGCACTTTAACTGGTTACACATATACATACACACACACACACACACAGCTGCATGGTGCAGTTTCAAACATGGAAATGTTTTAAAAGTGCAGCATCCATTCAAAACAATATTCCCTTTTCACCTGTCAAGCAGAGCGCTGGAAATGATTTGAAATCCCAGGGTCTGAGCCGCCTGTTTGTCTTGCTGCCTGTTGGCTGAAGCTTAGATTCTGATTTCCCTTTTTGGGGGTGGGGGGGCTAGCAGGACTGCTTCTTAAAGAGCAATGCAGATACAGCCAGACGCTACAGGCTGTTGTCAAATAGGCAGGTCCTGGATTTACCACTAGCTAACTAGCAAAAAGTCCAAATGACATAAAGAACTCCTCATGCTAGTTGAGCACTCCTTACAATAGCAGGTTTTTGCAAATGGAGTTTTACAGTCTATATTTAAAAATTGTATGTTTGTAACAAATAAAAGTATGCGGAAAAGTGAATGAACCATGTACAGCAGTCTCTGGGTTTTTTATGTGGAGAGAACTATATTTTATGTGATGCAATTGAAGGTTAATAATTTATTACCATAGGGTCATATTGGGTCTGTTGTGGGTTGAATCACCTTGTGGTAAAACATTACCTGTTAAAGAGGGATTGAAAATAGGCAAGTAGATAAAATACAAAATGGGGTTATACAAACCCATGCACAAGGGAGTCTTGGGGATGATAAAATCCAGCATGCCTGCGTTGTAACAGGTAACAAATGGGGTGGTATTCTGATCTGTGAGGGAGCAGGGAGGAGCTTGTGTTCATACCATTGGAGATAGTGCCCTCGTTTTACAGTTGTGAATGATAGTCCTTGATTCACCTGTAGGCTGACCTGCCCCTAAGGAGCAGAGGTGGGGGAGAATATTTTCACCCTGATATACCCATTTTGCATATAGGGAACTGAGGATGAGAGAGAATATGAAATCATAGAATAGTAGGGTTGGATGGATAAGACCATCGAGTCTACCCCCTGCTCACAAATCAGAGCATCCCTGACAGATGGCTGTCCAGTCTCATCTTGAATGCCTCCAGTGTGGGAGAGCCCACTCCCTCCCTAGATAATTGGTTCCATTGTCGTATTGCTCGAACAAGGAAGTTTCTCCTGATGTTCAGCCGGAATCTGGCTTCCTGTCACTTGAGCACATGATTCCGTGTCCTGTACTCTGGGATGATCAAGAAGAGATCCTGGCCTTCCTGTCTGTGGCAACCGTGCAAGTACTTGAAGAGTGCTATCCTATCACCCCTCGGTCTTCTCAAGGCTAAACATGCCCAGTTCTTTCAGTCTCTCTTCATAGGGCTCTGTTTCCAGTCCCCTGATCATTTTTGTTGCCCTCCTCTGAACCCTCTCCAGCTTGTCTGCATCCTTCTTAAAGTGTGGTGCCCAGAACTGAACACAGTACTCAGGATGAGGCCTAACCAGTGCTGAGTAGAGGGGAACTAGCACTTCATGGGATTTGGAAGCTATGCTTCTATTAATGCAGTCCAAAAGAGCATTAGCCTTTTTTTGCAGCCTCATCACATTGTTGGCTCATATTCAGCTTCTGATTTACAACAATTCCAAGATCCTTCTCGCTTGTAGTGTTGAGCCATGTATCCCCCACCTTGTAACTGTGTATTTGGTTTCTTTTTCCTAGGAACAGAACTTGGCATTTATCCCTATTAAATTTCATTCTGTTTTCTGCCCAGCACTCTAGTCTATCCAGATCACTTTGAATTTTGTTTCTGTCTGCCAAGGTATTAGCTATCCCGCCCAATTTTGTGTCATCTGCAAATTTGATCAGCATTCCCTGCACCTCCTCCTCCAAGTCATTAATACAAATGTTGAAGAGCACTGAGCCCTGCGGTACCCCGCTCGTTACCTCTCCCCAGTTTGAGAAGGTCCCATCAATAAGCACTCTTTGAGTCCAATTCTGTAGCCAATTGTGGATCCACCGGATGGTTGTTTCATCTAGCCCAGTTTGAGCTAGTTTGGTCATCAGGATATCATGGGGCACTTTGTCGAAAGCTTTGCTGAAGTCGAGGTATATTATGTCCACAGCATTCCCACAGTCCACAAGGGAGGTGACCTGATAAAAAAATGAGATCAGATTGGTCTGGCAGGATTTGTTCATGACAAATCCACGTTGGCTTCGAATAATCACAGCACACATTCCTGGAGCACATTGCATCTGACTGTTACAGTTATCCACTTACCAGAGAAAAGCCCCCCTCCAACAACTGGGGTGCTTGCACATCTTCTCGAGGTGCATACCTTAGAGAAATCAGTTTGCAAAAATGGCTCCTAGTTTTACTGCAGTCTGCTTAAAGTACAATTTTGGAATCCACTGATCATATTAACATAATGCGAGACATCCATAATTATTTTGCATATTATATCCTCCATTGCATATTATGTTATGTTATGTTAATAACATATTATATTATGTCCTCCTGCAGGAGCACAAAAAATGTACAGTGTAGTATTGGGTACAGAGTTTAGCTTCTGGTGAATCCCTTTGTTTCATTTTTTAAAGAGTTCTAAAGTGTGTGGATGGTGCCCTTATATCTCCTTGGGTCTTCCCAACTTGGCAAAGCCAAAATAAAAATAGTACAATGGAGGACACAATATGCAAAATAATACATGTATTCAAAATGGCTCAAGTCTGGCAGATTTCAGTTTCTCTTAATGTGAAATTTGAATTGTTTATGTGCAAAATTCTTTTTTCAAAAACTACACACACATCATGGGAGACATGTAATCCTGCTTACCTTTTTCTTTGTGGAACTGCACCACTCTTTGCCAATAAAACCTCAGATTCTGAAACGTGGAGCATGTTTACCTGAGCGACTGTTACGCATTTGAGCCCACATTCACATAAGGCTTGATCTGCTTTCTGTTTTGGCTGCAGAGTACAATGCCTAGATAGCAGCTGCAAGAAGAGAGCTAGCTGCAGTTTGTTCTGACTAGTGTTACAGTACTTGATACCTGTGTTCTCAAATAGGAGATATCTGGCCGACCAGGTGCTGGTGGGTGCATTGCAGACTCAATGGCTTTTTCAGGCAGGTTTCGGTTCATCCTGCAAGAGGATCCTATTGATGAAAAAGAAGAGGGAGCAAATACTTCTTTGGTACTTGTAAAAGATGGTGTGAACAGGATGTGCTGCACGTAGCTCCTGTAAGGGCTCCCCATGTGGAGTTTTGCCAATCTGCTCTTTCATAAGCCTGCTCCATCCACTTATTCCAGCCTTGTTCTTCTATCTCCTTTTCTTCCCCTCTTTTATTATTCTAACCCTGCATCCAAAGCTTTATCAACATTCCACATTCCTAACATTCCACTTTGAAGATTTCTAATGGCATGTCAGTCCAAAAGATTTGGCTGCTTTATTTCAGATCAGTTGGTGAATTGTAATGTTTCCTCGCCTCTGCAGTTCCAGACAAGGAACTCTGTGTACATCTATGGCCCTTTCCTCATACTTTTGGACACCCCTCACCACCCGGTAATCATCTTCTGGTCCCTTGCTTGCCTTCTCTAGCTTACGCTTCCTCCTTTCCAAGGCTATTGCCACTTCCCTCAGCCTTTCTGCATATCTCACGGGGGACTCAAGAGTAGGTCCTGAGCATAGCGAAATACAACCAAAAGCTGCACCACATAATCCCTTAGTGCACTGTACTATGCAGGCATGGTTTCTGTGTGCCCTCCAGATGTCGTTGGGCTGCAAGTTGTCCAGCCCCATACTAGAGATACCTGCCCATGTATCTCCCTTCTGCCCCTTCATCACTTCAGCTCTTGGGAACTGGAGCTGCAAGATGACCAAAAGGCCATCTGGTCCAGCCCTCCTGCTCAGGACAAGATTATCCATCACCCATTTCTTGCATGCCAACCAGTCCAGTGCAGACTGCTATGGGCACCAAGGTGAGAGCCAGGTCCATTTCAGAAAGGTGATTATTATTTAGATTTATTATATTTCTATACCACCCCATAGCCGAAGCTCTCTTGGTGGTTTACAAAGGTTAAAAACATTAATACAACACACAAAATTTAAAAACAGAAACACAAAGTATACATAGAGACAACATATATCTAAAAACAATTTTGAGCAATCAGCCCAACCATAAAACAAAGCCGGGATCAATTAAAGCTCATCACATGCTGCCAAATGCCTGGGAAAAGAGAAAAGTGTCGAAAGTGTCGAAAAGAGAACAATGCTGGCACCAGGCAGGCCTCATCGGGGTGATCATTCCATAATTGGGGGGGGGGGCACCAAAAAGGCCCTTTCCCTTGTTGCTGGCTTCTGACCCTCCCTTGGATGAGGCAGCCTGAAGAGGACCTTAGATGTTGAGTGTAGGATATGGATATGTTCAAGATGGGAGAGGCGCTCTGTCAGGTATTGCGGTCCCGAGCTGTGTAAAGCTTTATAAGTTAAAACCAGCACCTTTAAATTGGGCTCAGAAACATACAGGCAGCTAATGCAAGCAGGCCAAAGTTGATCCTATCTGTTCGGACCTTCTTGTCCCCGTTATCAATCTGGCCACCACATTTTGCACAAGCTGCAGCTTTTGAACTGTCTCCAAAGACAGCCCCACATAGTTTAGTGCAATGCACTCTAACTTGGAGGAATAGAAAACTAAAGCCAGGTTATCCCTGTCCAGATAGGGGCGTAGCTGGGCCACCAACCGAAGTTAGCAGAAGGCACTCCATGCCACTGAGGCCACCTCAGCCTCAGGAGGACCCCCAAGCTGCAGATCTGCTCCTTCAGGGGGAGGGCAGCCCCATTCAGAACAGGTTGAGCACTCTGTTCTGCAGGGTTTATGCCGCAAAGAGCCTGAGATGATGCACAGTAGATAAGTGAGCCCCACTTGTAGCCTAATTCTAGGTCTGTTTGAAAAAAGCAAAAAGTTTGCCCAGAAGCAAATGCCTCTGCATTCAGTGGTTAGCTGGATGTTTGGGACATATTCCTGTAAACATGTCCCCCCCACCACATCTCTCTGCTGGAACATAACTGTGTTAGATCCCCAGAAGCTCGTTCAGGAAGTGATGTTGGTCATAGCTGGTATCAGCCCAACCTACCTTTGCAGAGAATTGTGAGGCTAAACTGCTGCACCGGACTCCTTGGGGGTTGTGATAAAAGTTGTGATAAAAATTGTATCTCCATCCCTTATCTCAGCCCCCTGTCCATGTTCCATTTCCCTGAATCCAGATGGGTGGGAGCTGCCCCCACGCCGCAAATGCAGACATAGGCTCCTACGTTCTCAAATTACAGGTTGGTTAGTACCATAGTTGTCTTCCCCAACCTGGTGCCCACCAGATGTTTTAGAATGGAGCTCCCACCATCCCTGGCCATTGCCCATGCTTCTGGGGCTCATGGAAGTTGTAGTCCAAATTGTATGGAGGCCATCAGCTTGGGGATGGCTGTTCTATGAGAGCCATTTCTTGGACTTCTTATAGCAGAAGGACACTTCCTTCTCCTGAATTAAAAGCAGATGTACACTTCACATGTACACCTGAAGTGAGTGTGCAAATGTGAAAATTGCCCCCCCCCCATGTGCCAGGAGCTCCCACTAGGTGTGAATCACAATTCTGTATGCTGCCTTGTTAGAGGAAGGCCAGGCCAGGCCAGGCCCATAATAACTCATCCAGAGAGGCCGCGGTGGAGCAAACCTGTCAAGTGCCTGCACTTGGATAATCCCAGAAGATGGAGCAGTCTCCTTCTCTGTCACTCCCAAGGGCAGAGCTAGAATCAATGGGGTGTAAACTGCAGAGAAGCAGACTGTGGCTAAACATCAGGTGACATTTCCAACAGTATTTATTTGAAGTATTTTTATTCCGCTCCTCAGCCAAAAACGAGATAGCCCCTATCCCACAGGCTTCTTCAGCCCAAGGGCCAAATTCAATTTTGTAGAAGCTCGGTCGGTGGGTGGGTGGCTGCATTCCAATGGTGGGTGGTACCAAAGGCAAAAGGGGTTGGGCCAAGAACACCCCAAACATCAGCTTACTTTAGCTTAAAGCTTTTTTATCCAATAACTAAGCCTTAGGAGAGGCATTGCAACCTTTTAGAATGTGCAGGGGGTGGGGTTGGACAACTGTGCAAAAGCCAGGAAACCACAAAGCGATTGCTGTTTCTCTTCTGTGGGCCAGGCGAAGGGGCGTAATCATGTGGGGAGCCCAGAAGAGCCAACCTCCCACGGCCGGAGCTTCATCATCCCTGATCTAAAAGGATATGACACACAGGGAAAAAAGGGATGGGAAGGAAAGAGGAAAAATTAAGTCTTTCAGCAGGGCTGGTCGAATAGCCCTGCATTCCTCCTCATTTCCCTCAGCCTTAAAGGCTGTTTGACAGCAGAACAGGCTGCCTTGAGTTTTAGTGGCCTCTCCTTCACTGGAGGTTCTTAAGCAGTAGCTAGACAGCCATCTGTCAGGCACCGGCAATTTGTGGCTCTCCAGATGATTTTAGCCTGCTCTTCCCATAGCCAGTGGTGAGGGCTCCTGGGAGCTGCAGTCCAGCAACACCTGAAGAGCCACAAGTTACCTGCCACTGTGTCTAGCTGCAAGATCCTTGCCTTGAGCATGGGGTTGGACTGGATGACCTCTGAGACACCTTCAAACTCTACAATCGGTTTGTATTTCTATGTAAGCAATGCAGCAGCATAATCTGGGGGGAAGCAAGGTTCAAGGTGGAGGCATGCAATGTAGCCTCCCTTCTTCTATGGTGGCTTACATGGTTGGGGGGGGGGTATTGGCAGGAGGGGCCAGTCCTAAATTAACCATTTATTTTCTTGCTGCTGTACATAGTTCAAGAGAAATGATGGCCTGAAATGGCCGTGCAGCCCAGTCAGACACTTCTGCAGGCACAAATAAATAAATAGGTGGCAAATGAGACCCAGCGTGCTGCAGTGGTGAGAGTGTTGGACTGGGGCTCAGGAGATTGGGGCTACAGTCCCGGCTTGGCCATGAAGCTCACTGGGTGACTTTGGGCCAGTCACTGACTCTCGGCCTCACCTACCTCACAGGGTTGTTGTTATGATAAAACAGAGAGGAGGAGGACCATGCAAGCTGCCTTGGGTTCCTTGCAAGAAGAAAAAAAGGGCGGGATATAAATGAAATAAGAAATGTAACAATAGAGATCCGGTAAACCAGCCTACCCACCCACCCAAATCGAGGCTCTAGGAACCGCCACGGAGGGCCCCAGAAACGCACAGCCCCGGCTGGCTCTAGGGAATTTGGTTGCCCCTGGCCAAGAATGCCGGAGCGGGAACGGGGAGCGGGGGGCTGGCGCGCGCGCGCGCGCGCCTGCCTGCCTGCCTGCCCTCATTTGAGCCTGTTTCCCACGTGCAGGCGCGCGCAGGGGTATATATAGACGCGGACAGGCTGCTTGCTGCAAATCCGGACTGCGTCAGGTGGGCCCTCTGGCGTTGCTGCGCCTCCCTTTTACCCCCCACCCCAATCCGTAATTAATTCTACATTGCCAGCTTATTTTTTACGCAGGGGAGGTTCTCCGCCCTGCAAGGAGAGGAAGAAGAGCGCACCCAAGCGGGGCTCAGTACGGAACCTCCCGCTGTGCCTGTTGAGTCGGGACTGTGCCGGGTTTCACAGGTCCTCTCTAGGGGGAAGAGGAGAAGGGGGGGGAAACCCTGCTAGAAGACGTGCAGCGGTCTCGTGTCGGGGTGTGTGTGTGTGTTTCAAACGTTCCCCCGCCCCCGTCCTCAGAAGTCAAGGCTGCAATCCTCAACACAGGTACCCCCTGCCCCCCAAAGTAAGCCCTATTGAACTCGGAGTTGTGCACGTCTGAAAGGGGGAGGGAGGGGTATATCTTGACCCTTATTCGTGCAAATGTGCATAAATAAGACAGGGGTAGAATCTAACATAAACCCTACTTAGAGTAGACCCATTGAATTGAATGGGGCTTAAATTAGCTATTTCAGTAATAGGACTTAGGTTGGAATTTACCGATAGGAAACATACCAGTGCCATACTTTCCTTTCCAATCAGTGGTTATCCAGATAGTAAATATTACTCGTATTTATTTGTTACACTTACTATCTCCCTTTTATCCTCACAACACCCCTGTGAGGTAGGTTAGGCTCAGAGTCAGTGACTGGCCCAAAGTTATCCACTGAGCTTCATGGCTGGACTCGAACCTAGGTCTCCTGAGTCCCAGTCCAACACCCTAACCACTACACCACACTGGCTGCCAGGTATTACTGGGGCTGCAGTCTTTCTAAGTACATTTTATATCCCCTACTGTTGCATGGTCTTACCACAGAGCAGCAAGCCACAGGCCTTTTTCTCTCTAAATGTTAATAGTTCTGTCTTTAGGGGGCTGACTGTCTAAGGGAGGCCTGCTGAACCTCTTCCACCTGAGGGCTGATGGCTGAAGCTCTTGGGAGACGCATTCCAGTGATGGGAGGCAAAGTGGTGGGGCCAAAACACCAAAGATACCAGCATATTTTACCTTATGGCTCCTACTGCCAGTAGCTAAGCCTTAGGAGAGACATTTCAGCCTTTTCGAATGAGGAAAAACTGTGCAAAAGCCTGAAAAGCATCAAATGATTGGTAGTCTAAGGAAAGGGGTGTGGCCATTTGGCCCCCGGGGCCCTGAGATTCTGCATCTCTAAGGAGAATCACATGCTCTGGGGAATAGAAGAGGTAGAATAAAATAAAAATTACACTATAAGGATAACATTGATTTAAAAACAAAGAAACAGTAATACCCATAATCACCAAGTCCCAAAATCCGGCCCAATGATAGTGCTTTATGCAGGCAGTCACCTGCTAAATGCCTCTTTGTTGAACAGGTGCTGCAAAGTGACCTGGGTGCAGAGCTCAGGTCCGGGTGTGGTGCTCACCGTGTCTGTGGAGCTCTGCTCTAAAGATGAAGTCCCATGGAACATGTGACTTTCTTCTGAGTAAACATCCCTAGGATTGTTCTGCCCATGCACTTTGAGTGTTAGCTATGCTAAAATAAGTAAGACCAGGTGCACTGTGAGATTAAACATTAGGAAAATATCATTCCCTCTAATAGCAAACTCAGCTGGTGAGCACCGATAGGTTTGTAGTCAAACCCGGCCCCCTAAGAAGCAAGAGGAGATGGTAGCAGGATGCTCTGGAGAACCTCCATGTTTGCAGAAGTACAAAAAATATTTAGGGAAAAAAACCTTAAGAAAGCAATACCCACCCTGCCCAAAAGCCCAGTGAGGACAGAGCATGCTCAGTGACCACAGAATGCTGAGTCTATTTTCTGTGAGGACAGAAAAGACAGAAGTGGGAATGGAATTAAATATCCTGAAAGATTGGCTGGAGCCCTGAACAGGAACATTGCTTTTAGCAGGTGCAGATATGACAAGCAGGGCAGGCCCAAGATATTTTCCTGCCTGAGGTAAAGCAGCACATGGCACATGTGTGTGCATGCACAGGTCTTGCAAGGTGCGTGATACTCAAGGCCAGCCAACTCTTGCGGAACCTGAGGCAGAACAATAAATTAACCAGTAATGTTCTCCCCCTTTCATGGCACTAAACATCAGCCGCCTGCTTGTGGCTGCCTCGCAGGGCCCGCCCCGAGTACCTCTGTGCAGCAATTCGTTGTGGGTCTCATTCTCTGTGTGTGCATGTGAGAGAGACAGAGCTTCAGGATGCAATCCTATGCCTGTCTAAACAGAAAAAAGTCTGGCTGGGGAATGCTGGGAGTTGTAGAACTTTATCTAAACATGCATAGGATTGCATCCTTAATGTGTAGTTTTATAGAAGAATTATGCAAGTTTACTCAGAAGTAAGTCTCACTGTGTTTAGTGGAGCTTACTCCCAGGTAAGTGTGCATGGGATTGCAGCCTTAGGGCACAATCCTATGCATGTGGAATGCTGGGAGTTGTAGGACTTTTCCCTGTCTAAACCTGCATAGGATCGTGCTCTTAGATAGAAAACTGTGATGGTCAATGAACTAACACTACCCCCCAGCTTCAAATTCACGCGGGGAGCGGGGCGGCCTGTTGTGGAGTCGAGGCATGTAAGCAGTGGAGGCTGGCGGCTCCAATTTCGGTAGGGCTGTGCATCCATTCTGGGTTTCGGTCAGAACTAGCCAGTCCTCCAAAAGAGCGATCCAAGGTGCTCAGCCCATTTTGGGAATAGGGTTTAGCATTTCGGATCGCTCCTTTAGAGTCTTGATCGAAACCCAGAGTGGATTTTTAGCCCCACCGAAATTGGAGCCCCCAGCCCGCACGGCATGGAAGGTCCGGCGGAGGAAGAATCACAGAATCGTAGGGACGGAAGGGGCCTATAAGCTCATCGAGTCCGACCCCCTGCTCAGGGCAGGAATCCAAGAGCCTTCTTGCAACGTATGGCCGGGGCAGGGGGCCGGATGTCGGGGGGGGTCTCCGCCAGTGCTCCTGGGGCGCGGGGAGCCGGGTGTTCCAAGCCCAGCGGCGCGGCCGGGTTTCCGAACCTGAACCGCTGCCGGGTTGGTGCCCCGCTAATGCAAAGCGGGGGAGGGGAGCGAGGCCGCGCCGCGGAACGCCGCGCCGCTGTTACTAGGCGAGGCTGGCCTGCAACCGGGCGGGCGAGCAAACAAGCTCCATTCAGCAGTTCCCAGCCCGGCGGCGGCGGCGCGCATCCAGCGGGGCGTGTTACGCACTGCGGCCCGGCCTCCCCCTCCCCGCGCCTTGCGAAGTACACGCGCAGGCGGGCAGGGTCGCATTCGTCAAGCGGCGCGCGAGAGATCTGCTCGCCGCGGCGGCTCCTCCTCTGCAACAGGACCGCCCCTCGCCTTACCTTAGATGAACCCGGCCCGCCGGGCGCGCTTGCTGCCGCCTCTGCCGGCTGTTCCCTGCCAAGGATCGATAGGCGGGCAGGCCGGCGCGGAGCGCGCAGCTCGGGCGGGAGCGGCGCTCGCCTCTCCTGGAGGCCCGCGGGGCGCGAACTGCCCAGGAAGGACCTGCCGGCCCAGACTGAAGGGGGCTCGGCCAGGACATCGGAAGAGCCCTGCGGGACCAGGCCGAGGGCCCATCTCGTCCGGCATTCTGTGCGCTCAGCGGCCAACACAGCGGACCGCGAGAAACCCACCAGTAGGACATGAGTGCAACGCCACGCCCAGGACGCTGCCTCTGATGCTGGAGGTAGCACGTAGCCCTCAGGACCAGCCGCCTTCTCCTCCTTGAGTTTGTCCAGTCCCCTTTTGCCGGCCATCGCGACATCTCCTGGTGGCGAATTCCATCTGGTCTCCTGAGTCTCCAATGAGTTTTTCCAAGCAGTCAGTGGGGCTGTGAATGCGCTTCAGTCGGAACCAATCAGAACTCTAGAGGAGCTATCCAAGGTGTTGAACCCTATCCGCAAAGTGGGTTTGGCCCCTTAGACAGCTCCTTTCGAGTTCCGACTGGTTCTGAATGAAACCCAGAGTGGATCATTGCCCCACTGACATTAGAGCCCCCAGCCTCTGCTGCTTCAAATGAGTGCCCACAACCAGAAGCCACCAGGAAGCAGGCCAGCATGTTCAGTGATATACTATCTCTGAACATGGAGTCTCTGTACAACTCCCATGGCCAATGGCAAGCCCACCATGTGCCAGTTAGCAGGGCCCACAGCCCATTGGCATTGTCAGGCCTTACATCACCCTTCCTCAACCTGGTGCTCTCCAGATGTTTTGAACGACAGCTCCCAGGATTCCTGACCATCGGCCATGCTAGCTCAGAATGATGGGAGTTGACGTCCAAAACATCTGGAGGGGCTGGGGATAACCAGGAGCTGCGCAACAGCGTGCTGTCCCTGTCCTGCGAGAGTGCAGCAGAACATCGCAAGTGAGCAAAGCAAGCCTAGGCGTGTGCGCCGATGCTCACACCTGTTATGGCAGGTGTGGGGGATTTGTGGCTCTCCAGATGCTTTGGCCTACAAATCCCATCCACCCCAGCTGGCACCCCAGCTGGCAGGGGTGGGCAACTTGTGGGCCTCTAGGTGTGTTGGCCTACAACTCCCACCATCCCCCACTAGGCAATGGTGGGGGATGGTGGGAGTTGTAGGCCAACACACCTAGAGGCCTACAAGTTGCCCACCCCTGCCCTATGGCTATGGCGTATGCCTCTGCCCTCTGCTGTGCAATATGCCCTGTTTTTGCAGCAAGCAAAGTGTATACGGATATCTACGTGCGGGAGCTACAGGTCCGCCGCAACCGGGACACGAGCGAGGCAGCCGCGGGGGGAGGGGGGGGATGTTGCTGTCTGCAGTCTTCCTTTCTGCTAGGGACGGCTCCCGATGCCATCCGGGAATCTGGCAGCCCCGCCCCCCGCCCCGGCCCCTGAGCCGCGCTCGCCCAGCCCCTGCTCCGCTCGCCCCGTGCCCACGCTGGCCGAGCCACCTGCGCTCACCCGGGCGCCCTCGTCTAGCTCCGCGATCGCCATTTCGGGGCGAAAGTGCACATTTTTGCGTAAATGCAAACTGGGGCCATGAATCGCCCATATACAGAAGATTGCAGGCGCTTGCTTGCCCGTGATCTTGCGTATACGGGCAATTCACGGTCCCGTTTTGTGTACATGCAAATTTGCACAATTGCCCCCCCCCCCACCCATGGCGATCGCGAGCAACGGGGAGCTCGAGCGCGGGTCCAGGTGCACGCGAGCGAGCGGGGGCAGGGGCTGGGCGGGCGCCCGGAGAGCCCAGGCGGCGGGCGGGGGCGCCCATCCCCACTTTCTGCCTCCGCTGGGTTACTGCTGCTCCTGCGCTGGATGAGCCCAGCCCCGCTGTGTGCGAGACTCCACCAGTGGCGAGAAGGCTCTGGAATTCAGAGACGGCACCTGGGCGTCCGGCCCAGCCAAATCCGACCCGCGGAGGCAGGGCCGGCTCCAGGGGCGGAGGGCGCCTGGGAAAGACACACTCGAGGAGTCTGCCTTCCTGCCGCCATCTTCGCCAGCTGCTCTGGCTTCCCCTCCTCTTTCTTATCGCAGCTACACAGGCAGAGGGCCACAGGGGGTGTGTAGGCCGCAGAATCTGCGGCTCCCCCCTCTCACCACCACCGTTGTCTGGGCCAGCGCGAGAGGCAGGTGGACAGGCAGGCTGCCATGGTGGTGAGGAGGAGGGAGAGGAGGAGGAGGCGGCACAAGTCCAGGGGTCACTTGCCAGTGGGCCCCCGCTGGGGCGCGGGTCCTTGGCGGGTGCCCCACCGTACCTACCCTCGACGCAGGCCCTGCGTGGAGGACGACATCCTAGCTGCCAAGAGAGAAGCACATGGAAAAACCACTGGCGGTTGCAAGAGGATTTGCTGGAACTGGGGTGGAGGGAGATTTGGCCAATCCCCTCTGTGCCCCCCTCTGCGAGGCAGGCCCACAAAACTGAAACATACGAAGCAGGCTGCCCCAGAGAGTCAGGCCGCTGGTCCATCTAGCCCAGTATTGCCTGCTCTGACTTGCAGCAGCAGAGAAGGATCTTTTCCATCACGCACTGCTTCATTTTTTTAGACGGAGATGGCAGAGATTCAGCCTGGGGCCCTTTGCAGCCAGCGTGCATGCTTGTGCCACTGGGCTATGGCTCCTGCCCTAAGTGGTTGCTGACCAGGGGTCAACATTCATTTACCTACTCCTGGGCCCACCTCTGCCTTTAGAGCTGTAGGTCCTTAGGAGTGTACTAATCATGTGTACTAAGATTAGAAGTACTTACATTCGGCTAAGGCAGACTTCCCCAGCCTGGCGCCCTACAGATGTGTTGGACTACATCTCCCATCTTCATCAGCCAGCACAGTTGTCTGGGGATGATGAGAGTTGTAATTCAACAGAACTGGAGGCTACCAGGTTGGGGAAGATTGAATGAGGACAAACAGTTGTGAGGTCAGAAGTATGGACTTGCTAACTTACTCCTAAAGCTTCACATGATCAGAAGTCTTATGAGATGGCTCACATAAAAATTGGCTTAAGTTGCAGGATAGGGCCCAGACCCTTATCAATGGGACCTTCTCAAACTGGGGAGAGGTAACGAGTGGGGTACTGCACGGCTCAGTCCTGGGCCCAGTGCTCTTCAACATTTTTATAATGACTTGGAGGAGGAGGTGCAGGGAATGCTGATCAGATTTGCAGATGACACAAAATTGGGCGGGATAGCTAATACTTTGCAAGACAGAAACAAAATTCAAAGTGATCTGGATAGACTGGAGCGCTGGGCAGAAAACAACAGAGTGACATTTAATAGAGATAAATGCCAAGTTCTGCACCTAGGAAAAAGAAACCAAATGTACAGTTAAAAGATGGGGGATACGTGGCTCAACAACACTACAAGCGAGAAGGATCTTGGAACTGTTGTCGATCACAAGCTGAATATGAGCCAACAATGTGATGTGGCTGCAAAAAAGGCAAATGCTCTTTTGGGCTGCATTAATAGAAGCATAGCTTCCAAATCCCAGGAAGTACTAGTTCCCCTCTACTCAGCACTGGTTAGGCCTCATCTGGAGTACTGTGTCCAGTTCTGGGCACCACACTTTAAGAAGGATGCAGACCAACTGGAGAGGGTTCAGAGGAGGGCAACAAAGATGATCAGGGGACTGGAAACAAAGCCCTATGAAGAGAGACTGAAAGAACTCGGCATGTTTAGCCTTGAGAAGAGAAGACTGAGGGGAGATATGATAGCGCTCTTCAAGGACTTGAAAGGTTGTCACAGAGAGGAAGGCCAGGATCTCTTCTGGATCATCTCAGAGTGCAGGACACGGAATCATGGGCTCAAGTTACAGAAAGCTAGATTCTGGCTGAAAATCAGGAAAAGCTTCCTGATTGTTAGAGCAATATGACAATGGAACCAATTCCCTAGGGAGGTGGTGGGCTCTCCCACACTGGAGGCGTTCAAGACGAGGCTGGACAGCCACCTGTCAGGGATGCTCTGACTTGGATTCCTGCACTGAGTAGGGGGTTGGACTCGATGGCATTGTAGGTCCCTTCCAACCCTACTATTCTATGATTCTATGACCCATGGAGTCTTTCCCCTGATGTTTGCCCCAACATCTGGTATGCAGAGGTGTATTGATTTGCTCCTGAATATGGAGGCTTCATTTTGTTTACAGTGTTACCAGAAGTTTGTAGTAGAGAGATAATCATGAAACGTTTGTGATTTCTAAAGTGGTTTGTGACTTCTCTGTATTGTACACCTATTCTGTTTGTACTGGCTTATGTTTATATTAGTTGTACAATCCCATATGGCATGGAAACAAATTTTAGCAAGATATGGTTGCTGCAGAAAGCAGTTAGATCCTGCCAGGTATACATCAGGCTAAGTGTAGCCTCATGCATGTGGTCAAGGTCTCAGAAGCACATAACTTTGTATTTTCCATACCACTGTGTCTGGAAATTCTCCTCTCATTGGGCTGGATCCAGAGTTGGTCATACTAAGAGTATGGGAGCCAATTGTGGTGTAGTGGTGAGAGCGGTGGACTGGGGCTTGGGAAACCCGGGTTCTAGCCCCCACTCAGCCATGGAAGCTCACTGGGTGACTTTGGGCCAGTCACTGACTCTCAGCCTAGCCTACCTCACAGGGTTGTTGCGAGGATAAAATGGAGAGGAGGATGACCATGTAAGCTGCCTTGGGTTTCTTGCAAGAGGGAAAAAGGTGGGATATCGATGTAATCTTTGTGAACCGCCCAGAGAGCTTTGACTATGGGGTGGTATAGAAATATAATAAATGAAATAATAAAAACAGTAAAAATTAAAATAGAGTAGACCCATCGAAATCAACGGGACAAGTTAGTCACTCAGTCCCACTGATTTCAGTGGGTCTACTCAGAGTCTGACTAAGTCTGGCTCCCAGCCTGATGTCACAGTCTTCCCTACTCCGCTGCGATGGATTGTATTTCTATTTAAATTCTAGTCACATCCGCCGCCGCCGCCGCCGCCCACCCGGCATCTCTCTGTATAAATGAGCACATGCAAATTTTATGCAAATCCGTGTCCTCGGCTGTCCTTTTATCTGGCGATGCGGAAGTGGCCGCCGTAGGCTAAAAAAGGGAAGGAAGAAAGGCGCCCCCGCTTTGGGGGGAAGGGGAGCGCCCCCGTCGCCAACCCTCTTGCGCGCCCCTCCGACGGCGCGAGGGCTCGCTGGGCCCTGTGCGGCAAAAAAGAGCCCCCCCGGGTTCTGAGCCCCCCCCCGCCCCGGGGTTCTTTTTTGCCGCACAGGCCCAGCGAGGCCACGCGGCTTCTCCGTGGCTCGCTGGCCGCTTGCGGACGGGGCCGTGCTGTGCTGGGCTGTCGCTCCTCCGCGGCGATAAACGCCGCCGCCGCCAGGCGAGCCCCCCCCCCGCCCCGTGAACAATGCAAGCTGCCGGTACACCCGGCGCGCACGTAAGGCGGCCCGGCTGAGCCGAGCTGCTGTTTCTGCGTGGCTGGCTCGCGAGTGGGCGCCGTCGTGAGCCCACCTCCCCCCCCCCCCCGCCGCCTTTGGCTCAGCCTCTCTCTGCTTCAGATCTGGGAGGGGGGAGGAAAGGGCGTGCATTTGCCCACCGCCGTACTACTCCCCCCAAGCGTAGGTGGCCCCTGCGCAGCCCCCCCCCCCCCCGAAAAGCTTAGGTGGCAGTTCAGGCGTTAGCTTTTGGAGGCCCTTGTGGAGGTCTTCAGAACATGAGAAGTCCTGCCGGATCAGACCCAGGGTCCATCTAGTCCAGCATTCTGTTCACGCGGCGGCCAACCAGCTGCCCACGGGAAACCCACCAGCAGGGCATGAGCGCAACAGCGCCCTCCATGGGCCGCCTCCCTCGGCGCGTCTGCCTCATCCTCTTCCTCATCACTGCCAGCAGAAAGCCAGTCGCCAAGTCGGCCGTGGCATCTCCTGCTTCTCCTCACCACCACCATTGGCTGGGCCAGAGTGAGAGACAGGTGAAGAAGCAGGTTGCAACAGTGGAGGAGCAACTCCAGGGGCTCTCGTCAGTGGGGCCCTGTTAGCGTGTGGGCCCTACTCTTGATGCTGGCCCTGGGTGGCACAAATTCACAGGGAACAGGGATGTGTGAACGCATAAGCCAGGAGAGCCCAATGGAACCTCCCTGTATAGAAGCAGTCTAGCTCCCTTGCTGAGGATAAACCTCTAGGGTAGATGGTGGGGAGGTAAGGCCTGGCAGTCAGTCCATCTAGCTCTGCACCAGCCTCCTTCAACCAGGTGCCCTCCAGATGTGTTCCACCTCAGCTCCCATCATCCCTAGCCTGCACAGCCATGTTGGATGGGATGATGGATGTTGTAATCCAACACAGTGAGTGAGTGTGAGGCAGATCTATATTTGGGGCAAATGGGGCAGCCACCCTCTCCCTGTCCCCCACCCACTTGTGGCAGAGAATCTCCCCCACAGCCAGGCCCGTTTGCCCCGATGCACAGCATGCAGCTGCCCACAGCTGCGCACAATCTTCCCCCGCCCTCCTCCAACCCTCTCAGTAGAATACTGAGTATCCGCCCTGCCCTTTCCGCCCCACCAGCCTCCACTGCGTGAGGTTGAGGAAGGCAGATCTCTAGGCTGACTGGCAGGGGCTCCCCAGGACTTTACTCAAGGGTCTTTCCCAGCTCCGCCTAGAGAGGCCAGGGACCAAACCTGGGACCTTTGGCATGCAACGCTGCTGCTCTACCTACCACTAAGCTACGACCCAACACATCCAACAGGGCTTCTCCAAAGTCAGACCATTGTGTCATCTGGCCCAGTATTTTCTACACCGACCGGCAGCAGCTCAGTCTTTCCCAGTCAGGGATTGAACCAGGGACCTAAGCAGTGGTTCTGCCACTGGGCTGCAACCCAGCAAGAACACAGGATAGGAAGAAGCCTTATCTTGTGTTAGACCGTTTGTCCCTCTAGCCTCTAGACCAGCCTTCCCCACCCTGGTGCTCTCCAGATGTGTTTGACTACAACTCCCATCATCCCCAGCCAGCATGGCCATTGGCACCAGGTTGGAGAAGGCTAGTCTACCCTGACCTGCAGTGGTCCCACAGGGTTTCAGCAAAGGGGTCTTTATCCCCCCAGCCCTTCCTGGAGAGGCCAGGGATTGAACCTGGGACTTTCTCCATCCAAAGGATGTGTTCTGCCACTGAGCTGCGGCCTCTCCCGTGCAGCTGACTACTGGACAAGATGACTGTTTACTCTGCTCCAGCAGAGCTGTTCTTTTAGATGCAGCTCTTGGGATCACGGGGTTAAAGACAGCAGCAGAGCTACTCCTCGCTTTGAAATCTTTTCCAGTCTTTGAAATCTTTTCCAGTCCGCTTCCTGCTAGCTCATCCCTGGGAGGTGCTGAATAGATTCCCGGTAGGTTGTCAGAAAGGTCATATTAGCATGAGCGAGAATGTAGCTTCTTCTCTTTCAGGACTGGCTCTCTGTGCTTGTCTGTTTATACTCCCAGTATTATTTTTTTTTTTTGCCACATCTGTGCATTCCCTGCTCCGCCCATAACAACGTTGTTGTGTGACTATCAGCAATAAGGCGTGGGGGGGGGGGGATACAGGGGATATTCACATTGACAACCCGACTGTGAAAATGAGTAAAGAAGGAGCTGGATGCTGTGGTGTTCTGCAACAGGTAAGTACATTATCCAGCCACAGGAGGGGAAATGGTGAAACGTGTTGGGTTTTATTACATTGGCTGTAAAATACATCATGAATCAATGCTGAATAAAGACTACCTTTGTGTAATATAGCCTGGAGTGAGCATAGCAGCTGAGAGGGCAATCCTGTGCATGTCTGCTCAGAAGTGAGCCCCATCGAGTTTAATGGGACTTACTTCCAGGTAACTGACCACAGGATTGTAGCCTAAGGATGCAATCCTATACATGTTTAGACAAAAAATAGTCCCACAACGCCTAGCAGGCCCCAGAGAGCCATGGCTGGCTGGTGAATGCTGGGAGCTGTAGGATGTATTTCTGTCTAAATGTGCTTAGGATTGCACCAAAGAAGCAGAGCTACAGATCAAGAGGCTCACATTTCAAAACTTGTCCCTACCACAGCTTCACAAGGTGGCCTCAGGTGATGACCCCCCCTCACACTTGCTATAAGGAGAGGGTGGTAACACTGGCCTAGCTTACAGGCCGGTGATACTACCTGTTTTAAAGATTACCATGATAGAGAATCATAGAATCATAGGGTTGGAAGGGGCCTACAAGACCATCGAGTCCAACCCCCTGCTCAATGCAGGAAGCCCAATTCCCAGGCAGTCTCCCATCCAAGTACTACCCAGGGCTGACCCTGCTTAGCTTCTGAGATCAGACGAGATCGGGCGCATCCAGCCCTAGGCTGGACGTGAAGGGCTTTGAGCACTGACAGAGCTATATAAATGCTAAGTATTGTATCTGATATACATCAATACATTGAAAATATATAAATTGATAGACGAATGAATGGATGGTTAATTTGAGAATATACTCATATGTACCCCAGCCTATGATATTAGGGGTGAAATCTAATGAAGTCTTTTCGCTGACAGAAGTCGCTTCCGCCACTGTAAATGGGGGGGCTCCCTCCCCCTGTAATCTCCCATGCACCCGCAAAATCTGTTCCAGAGGTTTTGGGGACCCTCCAGAGTAGATTTTCAGGGGGCTTTGGGGAGGAGAGGAGGAGAAAGTCACATTGCATGAGCAAACTTCTGCTCACACAGCATTGGATTGCAGTACAACTGCAATATTCGAAATATTACTTATCAATTGAAAACGTATTAATCAACTGAAGGATGCCACAGGTAATCAGGCAGAAGGCTTTTAAAAATAAAAAGGAGATGATTGCCTATAAAGGTTGCAGACGGCAAGCACCATCTTAAGAGGTATTTCCTCTTCCACTTAGAAGAAGACAGAATGCCTCTTCTAAGATGATGCCCCTTCTGTGAAACTGGCATGCATCACCAAAAAGCAAAGAGTGCTTCTTGCTTCAGAAATATTGTTTTACCCAACTACAAATGTAACCAACAGATCAATCAACCAGAGTTCATACAATTAATCAATGCACTTTTCTTTCTGCAGCTGTACTATATACTAACAAGGAACTCATTCTCTAAATGCCAATCAGGATCAATGCCAGCTCCAGGTGTCGGAGGGCTTTTGGACAAGACACTCTCCATGGGCTGAACCCCCTCAGTAGTCTACTTTCTCATTGTCATTGTCAGCAGCTGCTGCTGCTCCTCTTCCTTATCATTGCCACCAGTTGCTTGCTTGGCAGGCATAAAGCCAAGGAACAAGTAGACCATAGCATCTCCTGGTTCCTCTTCTCACCACCATCGTTGTCTGGGCCAGAGCAAGAAGCAGGGGAACATGCAGGTTGCCATGGTGAAGAGGAGGAGCAATTCCTCTATTTCTATTGTAAGTGGGCCCCTACTGGGGTGTGGGGACTTGGTAGCTGCCCGACCATGCCTATCCTTTACGCTGATCAGGATTAACACTTCTTTGGGCCCTGCAAATCACCCCTGAGACAAAGCACGTCCTTTGAATCTTTCTCGCTCAGCTCAGTTCCCTCTCAGCTGTGGAAATGTTTGCTACAAGTCTCAGGAGGAGAAGTCCTGGTGAATTGCTGGAAACACTACGCCTGTGTTGTTGTTGAAATGTTGGGTTCTCCTGCATTATTGATGTTGTATTATTAATCAGTTGGCACATATATATATGTGCTTCTGTTGAATTCTCTGGTGCTTTTAAAAACTCTGGGAATGGAAGGGAGTCTGAATACCACTGCCAAGAAGAGGACAAAGTCAAAGGGGGACTTGAGAGAGACCGGGAGAGGAAGAGAGTTCAGTGTGAGGGAAAATCCATCAAAAGACGTGAGGTTGAAGAGAGAGTCGTTGCAGGAGATTCTTGGGAATGACTTGGATGCTTGCTGTAAGCACATTGGAATCATTTGACCAGGTGTGGGCCTATCTTACAGGGTCGTGGTAAGGATTACTGAGATAATGTATGTGATATGCTTGAATCCCTATAGCTCCAACACAGCTGAAGTTAGTTGGGACTGCTAAATCCCCCTGAAAGCAATGGAAGGCATGTCATCTGGCAACCTTGCTGAAGCTAAGTGGGTCTGGATCTGGTCAGGTGCCTGGATGGGAGATGGAAGAATCCCATGAGCAGAAGAGAGACAGCAGGGCTGGCCCTACCATGAGACAGGGTGAGGCAGTCGCCCCAGGTGGCAGGCACTGGGAGGCAGCAGCAAGGTGTTCAAGGAGAGACCTGTGTGCCTTGCAGCCTACTCTGTGTCCTCTGAATTAGCCTGCTGCCGTCAAGTTCAGTGGAGAAAGTTGTCCCATCATTAGTGTGGAAGACAGATTCATCGGCCAGTCCAGTCAGCGTTTGCACATGGAATGGGAGGGGGCGCCATCTTGTCCTTCGCCTCAGGCAGCAAAATGTCTTGGGCAGGCCCTGAGGCAGGGTGTAGTGGTTAGACCAAAGGTGTCAAACCTTTCAGCCTGAGGACCAAATCCAGTTTCAGAGAAGATCTTGGGGGCTACATTCCAGTGGTGGGCGGGGCCTCAGGACAAAAGGGCAAGGCCTCACAGACCAGCATATTTTCGCTTAAAGCTCTTCCTGTCAGTAACAAAGCCTTAGGAGAGGCTTTTAAGAATGGAGGTGGGGGATGTGCAACAAAGGGAAAACCACCAAATGATCAGCAGTTGGGTATAAAGTGGGAAAAACATAGTGATGAGGGCAAGGGCCTATGGCCATCTGGGGAATGCTGGCTGGCCAAATTTGGCCCCCAGGCAGCCTGGATTTGGCTTCTGGGCCTGAGGGTCAACACTCTTGGTTTAGTGTGTAAACCCAGGAGTGACCCAGGTTCAAATCTCCATTCACCCCTGAAGCTCACCGGGTGACCCTCACCTTGGGGAAAGTTGCCATCTCTCAGCCGGGACTCTGGTCCTTCAAAGCTTACGCCATAACAAATGTGTTAGTGTTTAAAGTGCCACGGTCTCTTTCTTGTTTTTGCTGCTCCACAGGGTAGTTGTGAGGATTGAAAGGGGTAGGGAGAGAGCCCTGCATGACTTGAGGAAATGCAGGCTAGCGATATAGAAAATAAACAAACTTGGAAGCAATGTTGTTACTTGGGTAAATCATGACAGGAATTGGATTGGGGCCAAGGATGCTAAATATTTGCTTCACTTATTCCAGGGGTCCAATTTTATTTTACTTTTACTTTCTAGACCTTTCCCCACCTTCAACCCCTGCTGCCTCTGTTTCTCTTAAAGTTAAAATGTTTTTTAAAATGTGTTGCTGCTGTTGCTGAGACCCAGCAGTTTATTCTGCAGCTCACCTGCTGAAGATAAGCTGGCTGCTGCCCACTTCCCCGGAACACGCCTACAAGGAGATACCTGTAAGCAGGGAAATCACCCTTCCCTGGGCAGATGCAGCAAGAGGCCTGCTACCAACAGCTGTTCAAGGTCACTGAGTGGCATGGTTGGTCCTCGCTGCCATGGATCAGGACTGCAAGATGGAGTTGGGCCTTGGTCCAGTGGCATTGATGCTCCCCAGGGCAGAAGTGTGGGCCAGCAGTGCTGACCCAAGACATTTGAGGGCCGATGCAGAAAATTTAGTGATTGCCACTCCTTCCTCTAAGTAAGACAGGGCATACCATCAGTGGAGGCTGGTGGTTCCGATGTCAGTGGGGCAGTGAATCTGCTCCAGGTTTCAGTCAGAACCAGCCAGAATGCTAAAGAAGCAATCCAAGGTGCTTTGCATTGACGCTTTACACCTTGGATAGCTTCTTCAGAGTTCTGGCTGGTTCTGACTGAAGCCCAGAGTGGGTTTACGGCCTCACTGACATCCGACCCACCAGTCTCCACTGCATACAATCCCCCTAGAAGTTCTTCTACCCAAGTCCCACTGAAGTGGATGGGAGCTATGCAAGAGCACCGCTAGGGGGTCCATGTGTCCTATTTTACAGAGGGCCGTCCTCTATTTTGAACTCATCATCTGCATTCCTACATTGAGCAGGGGGTTGGACCCTACTATTCTATGATTCTATGATCTATTTGAAGGGCTGTGAAGTCCAAGTCCAGTTTAAAAATAAAGTGCCCCAGGAAGGGAGAGCAGCAGGATAGGCCTTGAAGTTGCTCATCCACAGTTAGCACTGTTGACCGAGCACACAGCTCAATGTTACTACGCTGAGATGGGTTGGGTTACTATTTAAATCCCAGCAAGCCTTTCTCAATGTGCATCTCTCCCCATAAATTAACACTTGCTCATCGTATGCAAATCTGTGTCCTCGTTTGCCCTCTTTTTTTGGCAATGTGTAAGTGGCCACCCAAGCCCTACTGTTCGCTTGCGCTGCTCCTGCCCATTCTTATGGAGCTCGGACCATTGCCGTGGAGCTTGTGCAAGGGAAACCTCCCAGCGGATTGTGCCCTGTGTGGCTTTTTCCACACCTCCAGCTCTGCTGCTCCCCAAATCTGCTCCCCCAGGTAGCTGCTGCACTTGGGTCTCACGGCAAGCCGGCCTCCGTTTGCTATCTGGGGAAGCGGAGACCTCCACATTTCTGTGCTGTGTCCTTCAGCTTTGGCAGCAGCAGCAGCAGCAGCAGCAGGCATGCTCAGCACACATCCGCACTCGTACTCCGTGCGGTGCGCTGCTTTGGAAAGACAGCAGAGGCAGTCTGCTCCTTCCCTGCCTGTGTCCTCAGTTGCCCTCAGACACGCTTCCATCTGTTCTGAGCCGTTCCCGTGAATGAACGCGCCAGAGAAGAAGATTAACGGACATGATCGATATAGGCCCTGAATACAGGGCTGCCACAGGATTTCAGATGCCTGCACGCCGTCAGGAATTGTAGCCAGGCGGCAAGTGAAATTGGTACTGAAATTGGGAGGCTCTCCGCCACAGCCCTTGGTGACAAGAAAAGAAAAAAAAAACCCACAGCATGCCTCCACCAGATCAGATTTCTTTCTTTCTTTTTCTTCTCTCCCTCTCCCTTCCTCCCTTCCTTTTATTTTAATAATTTTATTTTCATCTCCCAGAAAATACAGTGGGTGTCACAGACATCACATCGTTCCAGTGGATACAAGAAATCGGCCTCAGACAAAATCATAACAAACAAAATGGTCAGTACACAAGCACAGATGCAAAATCACCGAAAGGAATAACCGCCAGGAATGAGCCTTCTGCTCCATTCTAGTAAGTCAGTCTGCCAGATCTTTCCAAAATGACATCTTGTGGTTGTCTTGTGGGTTGCTTACTGTTTGCAGAAGAAATTTATGAAAAACCCATGCAATAAAAGGAGTCAAGCTTAATCAAATTCTTTAGCCCCCGTGATGGATGTGTGAGTTTTTCCATTAACACCACGAGTAGTCCCCCCACCTTTCAGTACCCACAGTCAATTGAACAGTGCTAAGATGACTTCTTTCTTTCTTTCCTTCCAATGCAGTTCAATTTTACAAGCACAGCTCATTTCCCCCTCCCCCAATTCTGCAGTCAAAAATGGCCTATGCAAATTCAGGGAAATACATACAGGCTGACTGCAGAAGTTGCTTTAGCTTTACTGGGGTTCACACACATGCAGTCCCACCCATCATGTAAGAGCACAGTAGGACATTGTGTGGCATATGCTCTGGCAAACGTCTGATTCTTGTGATACCTTCACCCCTTTCTCTGGGGAGGGAAGGATTTTGGGAGTTGGAGGCATGCACAAGTGTCATTCTATTTACCTGCAGCAGTTATACTCCACTTTTTGCTAGAACAGGCCTCATGTCCGCTTACAATACAGCACGCTAAAATCCAATCCAATAACAACAAACATTATGAAGTAGCAAATAAAAACAGCAGAGCCAGGGAGGGAGAAACCCAAATCTAATTGGACAGCAGCTAAGAGGCACTTAAAAGGATCTCACACACTGCTAAAAGCCGCTACAAACATATGTCCCGTGTAATCCTTTTATACACAATGTGGGGGCTGGGATGGGCACTGCCCCGTAGCACAGAATATCACCGGCATTGAGAATGTGCGAACTGTAGCAGCTTCTTCCGCTTGACTTGCGTTAGAATGTGTGAATGAAACCTTTGACACAGAATCCTTCTGGTTGGCTGGGAGTCAGAGATACATTCTCTCTCCAAGGGAACACACAAAGGTGTCTGTTTGTTCATTCAGCACAAATGGTAGAGCTTTTCCTGGACTGTACCACTTTGGCTATAGGCAGTGGGGTTTGCAAATTTGACTGTTCTCCCACAAAAATCCCCCCAAATCATAGAAAACTAGTAGACCAGAGAGAGGAATTCAGCCAGGCCTTCTCCTTGACATCCTGCTTTTCTGTATCCAGGTAGAATCATAGGATTGGAAGGGGCCTATAAGACCATCGAGTCCAACCCCCTGCTCAGTGCAGGAAGCCTGATTCCCAGGCAGTCTCCCTTCCAAGCAGTAACCAGGGCTGACCCTGCTTAGCTTCCGAGATCAGACAAGATCAGGAGAAACATTCAAACATGCACCCGCCCAGTGGAGCCTGGCGGCTCCGATGTCAGTGGGGCAGTAGATCTGCTCCGGGTTTCAGTCAGAACTCCAAAGGAGCTGTCCAAGATGTGAAGCCCCACTGACATCGGAGCCACCAGCCTCTACTGCACCCAACCCTATCTGCACCCCAAAGTGGTAAAGTCCCAGGAAACCACTAATCCTGGGGGTCAGTCCTGTCCCATCTGTGAATTCTTGTTCATATGTGCCAAAATGCCAGGTTGCCCACCCATGATGTATGCCAGAGGGAGCCAACTCCAGATATTCTGGTCTACAACTCCCATAATCTCTGATAGTTAGCCATCCTGAAGTTGTGGTCCAAAGCATCTGCAAGGCACCAGGGTTAACACCCTTTATGTATGCAAACAGAGGGTCTCCGTTCCAGACTTTCTGCATTCTTGTCTGCAAGTATGCACGTCTGTGGGCTTGTGGGCAGCACGGTAGCAGGTCCTACCTGTTATTTATTTGTTGAATTTCTATCCCACCATCCCACCAAGCAGTGCTCAAGGCAACTGGTGGTGCCAGCAAGCAAGAGTGGGAGTGGGTGCTGGATGGCAGGAGAGAAAGTTGATGTTTGCTGCTTTATGTTTTGCTGCATTATTATTGTTGTTATTGTTGCTGTTGTTGTTGCCCAAATAACGGGTGGTTTGCTGTGCAAAGGACAAGTCTGGTGGAGCATGTTTCCTCTCCTCCAACAGCATTACCTTTAGCAGCAAAGAAGGGGGGGTGGCTGCCTTCTCTCTCTTCATTCTCTGTTTGACTAGGACAGTCGAGGGCAACCTGAGGCTGTCAGTGGTCTGCATGGCCCCAGCCTGACCTCAGAAGCCCCCCGCAAGCTCTCAGTTTCAGGCCTGTGGCAAGAGTGGTCTGTGTCTCCCCTGGCATCTTGTGGGTGGCAGAGAGAGAGAGAGCGCTTCTTGACAAGGCGTTTATCGTGCCAGGTCCCTCCCCCATTCACAGAATTTTAGGGGAGGGGGGTCCAGATGGGGGATATGTGGCTCAGCCACACTGCAAGCGGGAAGGATCTTGGAATTACTGTAGATCACAAGCTGAATATGAGCCATCAATGTGATGTGGCTGCAAAAAACGCTAATGCTATTTTGGGCTGCATTAATAGAAGCATAGCTTCCAAATCCTGGGAAGTACTGGTCCTCCTCTATTCAGCACTGGTTAGGCCTCATCTGGAGTACTGTGTCCAGTTCTGGGCACCGCACTTTAAGAGGGATGCAGACAAGCTGGAGTGGGTTCAGAGGAGGGCAACAAAGATGATCAGGGGACTGGAAACAAAGCCCTATGAAGAGAGACTGAAAGAACTGGGCATGTTTAGCCCTGAGAAGAGAAGACTGAGGGGAGATAGGATAGCGCTTTTCAAGAAAGGTTGTCACAGAGAGGAAGGCCAGGATCTCTTCTCAATCATCCCAGAATGCAGGACATGGAATAATGGGCTCAAGTTACAGGAAGCCAGATTCTGGATGAACATGAGGAGAAACTTTCTGACTGTTAGAGCAATACGACAATGGAACCAATTACCTAGGGAGGTGGTGGGCTCTCCCACACTGGAGGCGTTCAAGACGAGGCTGGACAGCCATCTGTCGGGGATGCTCTGACTTGGATTCCTGCATTGGGCAGGGGGTTGGACTCAATGGTCTTGTAGGCCCCTTCCAACCCTACTATTCTATGATTCCATGATGTCACCTTCAGTTCATAACCCTTCTGTGTTTTCCGCCCACCTCTTCTATCTTTTTTCTTATCGCAGAAAATCCATTAAGGAAGAAAGGTATAATAGCTCCACAACAAGCCTTCTGACTGTTAGTGCTTGGGGCCCCTCCGTCTGGAAGCATCGAGGGAGGGAGGGTGGTGGCATGGCCCAAGTCCCACCCACTGCTGGCCTGCAGCCCCCAACAGATTACTCTCCAGGGACAGACAGAGCCCATGGTGGTGGGTTGTGTGGGCTGCTTCTCCTTGCAAGCAATGCTGCCAGGGAAGTGTAGCTGAAAAGGGTGGCATTTTCTTTGCTAGAGAGTAGATGGGCGGGGGTGGGGGGTGGAGAGGGAGGAGAGAAGAGGATGCAGGAAGGGGGGAGCCCTGCGCCTCTTTAAAGCAGGTTAGGTGTTCGGATGCTGCTGACTGACCTGGGATTGCTGCTGCTGGGGAACACGGCCGCCCGCCAAGGAGGTGCTTACAGCGCTGCTGTGAGAGAAAAAGGAGCAGGGGCAGGAGGCAGCTAAGGCAGGAATTCTTCCCCCCACTCCATGCCCTATACAGGATTTCTAAATAAAACCCCAGAATGTCAAGGCTCAGGGACAGGGATTCCAAATGGAGAATCTGGCTGAAGGCCCGTGTGGCACAACAGTTACAAGTGCTGGACTAGGGAGGCTCTCGTTCAAATCCCCCCCCCGTAGTCAATCCCTGCGCTCCAGCTCCCTGGGTGGCCTTGGGGGAGCCGCCCTCTGTTAGCCTAACCTACCTCACAGGGCTGTTGTGAGGATGAAAGGGGGAGGGGAGAGCGGGAGAACAGTGTATGTTGCCTTGCATACCTTGGACGAAAGGCAGGGCAACGACGACACGACGACCTCTCCTCTGGTTTCTGGTGACTTGCTACCTGCAAGTCAGAACGTTCCCTAGGCCAGGATCCTGCCTTCCTTTGCCTGTTCTTCTCCTGCTGCATGACAGGTATCTGCCTTGAATGCCAACCCCTGTTCAGCCCAGTGCTGGCTCCGGGTTTCAAGGGTCCGTGGGCAAGGCACCCCCATGGGGCCCCTCCCTCAGTGCGTCTGCCTCTCACCACTGTTGCCACCCGCCGCTCGTGGCCCTCCTCCTCTCCCTCATCATGGCCACCGCTCGCTCGCTTGGCAGGCAGGGAGCAAGGCGGCCGCGGTGTCTCCCGCTCCTCCTCAGAGGTCAGAGTGAGGGGTGTTTCAGGCTGCAACAGAGAAAGCAGGTCCAGGGGGCTCTTGCTAGCGGGCCCCTGCTTGGATGTGGGCCCTGGGCAGGTGCCCGGCCTTGCCTGGCCTTGGCGTGGCCCATAAAACCAGTCTGTTTGTCACTGAAGCAGATCCTTAGCTGTGACCTGCCAACCCATGCTAGGCCTCCTGTGGGATTTCTGTTGGCAGAACATTCGCTATGGAAACCTATTCAAATAGCCTCTATCTATGATCTTCGTAATTTCTGAGCCAGGGTACAAAGATCAATGAATGTTCTGTTTTCCGCAAAAGAGCCCGGATGAGTCGTGCCTGGAGAAAGGCTGCCACCTGGTGGCCAATCCAAGTGGCTAATGAGAACCAGTGCAAGCACTCGAGGGTCTCATGCCCCCTTGACTTGTATATGTGAAATTGAACATAGGACAGTTAGTCGTTTATGGATATTGTCCATATTAGTATTTGGAAGTTATTGACATAAGCAAGAGTGAAGTCAGATGTTAGACAGAGTTGTCACCATCAGTTTTTCTCCCATGGCATATTAGCCTAGCTTCTCAATTTGCATTACAGATATATGTTCCAGCAAGTCAAAACCCTGGATAATCTGTCAGTCTTTCCCCTTTCCTCATACGACAACTGGTTTTGTTTTGTTTTTAAGCAACAGACTGTGCAGCTATTCATATCTATGTCTATGGTTCCCTTTACCCTCCTTCCCTCTCCCTCTTCTTATATATAATCACAAACAATTTAAACAGTTGCAAAACTGCTCAAGGAATCTCTCTGTGTGGCAGCATCATGGAAGCTATCCAATAGGTGCCCCCACACAGCTGACATTTCCCTGTTTCAAACGGATCATGCTGGAAATGTGCAGAACCAGGTGGTGCTGTTTTTCCCATAACAGAAAAGGGTACATATGTACTGAACGTGGCAAAAAGGCATTCAAACTGACCCCACTGCTCTAAAATTGTTACATCTGCCATCACTCTGAAACAATACGAAATTCTTTCTGGCAAAGGACATATATTGTGTATTATCCCCCCTGATCCAATAAAGATCCCCTGGAAGGGGAATAGGATCAAACACAGCCTAAACTGCATTATCTATAGATTCCTTTCTCCCTTTCTGCTTCTTAATCCTAATCAATCCCATTTTCTTTCCACCGCCTGAGCCTTAGGTCCATTGCTTGCCCTATTCTATTTCCACCCAGCCAATGATATGCTAAGGCACTCACCTCTCCTTTAAACAGCAGACTTGGAGGAAGCAGCTCCCAGATTAAGGAATGCAAACCAGCGAGTCTGGAGTAAGCGCTGTGTTTTGTTTCTCCTTCCTTGAGCCACCCGGAATCAGGGCAGCTGAGGATGGCCCAGCTGCACAAGCACTCAGAGTGGTCATTTGGGTGAGGGGTGGGGGATGTTCTTAGGGTGATGTGCAAAAGGAGAGACTCCCTCTGGGAGATGTATCCCTTTCCCCTGCCATCTCCACCCTTCCATCATGCCCATCTAGAGCTGTCGTGCTAGCAAAAGCTGGTAGTCAAAGTGAGGAGGCCTGTGTGTCAGGATGGCACCCATCCTAAAGGTCCTTCCACTGAATTGGAGAAGAGAGTGTCTTAGCACCTGGATGTGATGAAACAATTCCCCCTTCTCCCCACCTGCTCAGCACCCACAGGCAGCCTGCAACTCATGAAACGGACAATTTCAAGAACCTTGTGATTTTCTGCCTAGCACTTGACCACCCATCAGATCTCTATGACTGCCCCTTTCAGAAACCAGCCTTGGTACTCTGTTCCTTTTGTCTGGGTTAATTCTTCATGTGTTTTTGAAAGTGGCATCCACCTTGCCCAGGTCTCTTTTGAAGCTCTCACTGGACTCCTGTCTTTGAGCCCCATCAGCCTATGTTCCCACTGCATCCTGGGAGTTCCTGGTCTTTCCTTGGCTGTATCTAACTCATCATTTGGCTCAACAACAACAACAAACTGGGCATGTTTAGCCTTGAGAAGAGAAGACTGAGGGGAGATAGGATAGTGTTCTTCAAGGACTTGAAAGGTTGTCACAGAAAGGAAGGCCAGGATCTCTTCTCCATCATCCCAGAGTACAGGACACCGAATAATGGGCTCAAGTGACAGGAAGCCAGATTCTGGCTGAACATCAGGAGAAACTTTCTGACTGTTAGAGCAATACAACAATGGACCCAATTACCTAGGGAGGTAGTGGGCTCTTTCACACTGGAGGCATTCAAGATGAGGCTGGACAGCCATCTGCCGGGGATGCTCTGACTTGGATTCCTGCACTGAGCAGAGGGTTGGACTCGAAGGCCTTGTAGGCCCCTTCCAACCCTACTATTCTATGATTCTATGATCATTGAGGATTCCCCCTCCATCTCTGTTCTCATCCAATTAAGGACCGGTAACAACCCTCCCTTTCTCCTCCCTTGTTATTCCTTGCTTCCTTGTCTTGAGACTCATTCATTGCTCTTCTCTCTCTCTCTCTCTCTCTCTCTCTCTCTCTCAGTCCGCTTCTGTCTTCCCTTTTGGAATAGGATTTGAACTTGTACCTTGTAAAAAAGTATTCATAAGCTGGATACTTCGTCTTCATAAACTCCCTTTTCTTGGATGTCCTGAAGTCTCAGCTCTGTCTTTGCTTCCCAGGGACCTTATAGTGACACTCCATTGTCCCGACCAAGGGCCCTAGCATATGTACACACCTGTCGATTCCTGAACCAGCTTTACTGATAGGAACCCAAGAAGTTGCCTAATACTGAGTCAGACCCTTGGTCCATCTAGCCCAGTATTGTTGACACTGACTGGCATTGGGTCTCCAGGGTTTCAGGCAGGCGTTTTCCTGACTTACATGGAGATGCCAGGATTGAACTTGGGACCTTCTCCTTGCAAAGCCACTGAGCTACAGGCCCTCTCATAAGGGGTGAATAGATATCTGTTCCATAGCAGAAACAGAACCCAGGGCTTCAGAGGGAAGCAGCTTTCCTAGTACCAGACTCATTCTCCAATCATCAGAGGGCACATGCACAGGATGACAGAGCCAGGTTCAGGCATGTCAGATACATGTGGACTGAGCAGGAGTGATAACAATCCCTTGCAAGGTTGCAGAGAGCACTGCAAAGCAATCTTGGGTAGCTCATGGCTGCAAAGGATGCAACGTGCAAAAATTGCAATATGTCAGTAAGATCAGCCTCTGTACCAGAGGACTGGAAGATGACCAATGTAACACCAATTTTTAAAAAGGAATCCAAGGGGAATCTGGAAAATTACAGGCTGATTAGCTTAACATCTTTTCTGGGTAAATTGGTTGAAAGCATTATTAAAGATAAAATTCATAAGCATATAGAAGGACAAGCCCTGCTGAAAAAGAATCAACATGGCTTCCGCGAAGGTAAGTCCTGTCTCGCTAACCTTTTAGAGTTCTTTGAAAGGGTCAATAAGCATGTAGACAAGGGTGATCCGGTAGACATTGTTTACTTGGACTTGCAAAAGGCTTTTGACATAGGCTCCTGAGCAAACTTAACAGTCATGGAATAAGAGTAGAGGTCCTCTTATGGATCAGTAACTGGTTAAAGTACAGAAAGCAGAGAACAGGAATAAATGGTAAATTCTCCCAGTGGAGGGAAGTAAGTAGTGGGGTCCAGCAGGGATCTGTAGTGGGCTCAGTGCTTTTCAACTTGTTCATAAATGACCTGGAATTAGGAGTGAGCAGTGAAGTGGCCATGTTTGCCCATGACGCCAAATTATTTAGGGTGGATAAAACAAAAAGAGATTGTGAGGAACTCCAAAAGGACCTCTCCAAACTGGAGAATAGGCATCTAAATGGCAAATGCGGTTCAATGTAAGCAAGTGTAAAGTGATGGATAGGGAGAAATTTTTCTCCCTCTCTCATATTACTAGAACCCAATGGGGTCATCCCATGAAGATGATTGGTGGGAGACTCAGGACAGATCAAAAGAAGCACTTCTTCACACCGTGCAGAGTTCAGCAATGGAATTCACAGGTTTTTGTTTTGTTTTAGTTTGCTTTTTCTTCTAAAGTATCGGGAATATAGAACCAGTTGTGGAGCATGGAACGGGGGGGGGGGGGCAGAATAGAAATGTGAGTTGTGTCGGACAAATCCTCAGTGGATTCAAACGAATTTGGATTTCTATGAATCTGACCTGCAGAGTCTGCAGTGGACTTGGTTTTCCCGAGTCATGCAGATTCCATGGACTTGCGGGCCCATTTTGAAAAACTAGGGGCGGGGGGCTAACGCTAATTCGCACCCGCACTAAAGCACATTAGAAAATTAGCACAAATGCACGCAAGTGGAATGTGGAAATGCTTCACCAAAAAGGACAAAGGAGGACACCAATTTGCACAAACTTTGCATATACTTCTTTATATGTATAGATGCAAATTTAGACATCATTAGTATAATTGAAAAAGAAATGCAGTACAACTCACCATAGAGTGGAAGACTGTGACCAGGTGACCTGTGTGCCTTGCTCAGTCCGCTGCCCAGGTGCTGTTGATGGGCACCTCCAAGGCCCCTGCTGCTCTCCCTTCTGATGGCTCTTTATCTTTAAACCAGACTTAGACTGGGCAGCCCTTCAAATAGAGGACTGCCCTCTGTAAAAGAGGACATATGGCCACCCTAACTGTGGAGCTGTTGTTTGAGGCTTGTTGTGGCAGGGATGGGCAACTTGTGGCCCTCCAGATGTTTTGACCTACAACTCCCATCAACCCCCTAGCCAGCATAGCCAATGGGGAGGGATGATGGGAGCTGTAGGCAGAAACACTGAAAGGGCCTGAAGTTGCCCACCCCTGCTCCTCTGAGCCTTCTCCAAACCTGCGCTCTTTGGCTGACACACATACCTGACTTTGGAGCCCTGGGTACGGCCACATCTGATGCCCTGTCCCTGAGATCGGGGTAGGAAACTTGGTGCCCTCCAGATGTTTTGGACTACAACTCCCATAATCCCAGACCATTGCCCATGCTAGCTGGTGCTGATGGGATGTGTAGTCCAACATGTCTTGAGGGTACTAGGTTGCCTGCCCCTGGCCCGGATGCTCTTCTCCCTGATCCCAGAGACACAGGGTCCAGGTGTGGGATTCAGTGGTTATCAGGGCCGGCCCTTCCATATGGCAGAGTGAGGCAGTTGCTTCATGCAGCAGATGCTGGCAGGTAGCATCAAGGCGTTGGCAGAGACAACAGTGTGCCATGCAGCCTACCCTGTCCCCCCTAAGCTAGCCTGGTGCCTTCAGGGGCGATGCAAGGAGCTGTCTCATAGCTAGTGTTGAAGAAAGATTCAACTGCCTGTTCAGTCTGCTTTTGTACATGAAACGGCCAGGGGGGGGGGGGGAGGGAGCGCCATGTTGTTCTTTGCCTCAGGCATCAGAATGTCCTGGGCCATTCCTGTTGGTAAATGAAAGGTGTTTGGGGCATGATCAAAGGGGGACCTTGTCCTTTTATCTACATATTCCAGGGTGGGGTCCCAGCACTGAAAACAGGTTCTTGAGCCGAGCCCTGCAATTGAAAGCTGCGTGCTCATGCAGAGATTTTGGAGCTCTGATGAAAAGTGGGCTTGGGCCTCTCACTCAGAGCTGAAGAGCAGCTGGCTTCTTTCCCGTCCCACCTGCCTTCCCCATTCACAGTTTTGGAGTTATCCCCACCACCACCACCGCCCCCAATTCTCTTAGACCTTCATGTCCCATTGGCTGTTTTATGGCCTTCAGATACCAAAGCAGAAAATAACACCGAACTGAGCCGACGGAACAGGTGCTGAGGGAGCTGTTGAACAAGTGGCTTCCCCTGCCTTCTGCCGAATCCAGAACTTCACTTCCACTCCTGCTGGGGCTCGCTCCCTTCCCCATCCCGCCCTTTGATGTCATCAGGGGATTGCTGCAGATGCTGGCCGCTCGCCCAGAGGGGCAGGTGCAATGCCGTCCCCTGAATGCAGCCTTTTGTGTGGCCCTCTGGCACACAGGCAAGGTCTGGCAGGACAGCCGATGGAATGAGCCTGGAGTTATGCGGGCAGGTTCCACAAAACAGGCCAACGTCAGCTGCAGGGAGAGCTGTGGGACAGGTGGGAGTCCACTGTGATGGCTCAGTATGGTTCTTTCCTAGTCATCGTCTTCAGCTCTCTGGGAAAGTAAAAGCTAGTTGGCCTGAGCAGATAGATGTTCTAAACCAGCCTTCCCCAACCTAGTGCACTCCAGATGTGTTGGACTCCAACTCCCAGCATCCTCCAGCCAGCATGGGAGTTGTAGTCTAACACACCTGAAGGTCACTGGGTTGGGGAAAGCTGCTCTAAAGTTATGTTTTATTCCACTTTAACTGACACTGGGTGCTTCTAGATGGAAGGCTCCTAGCACTAACCATTAAAAAGCATTGTGTTGTTATTCTGTCTTTTTTCCTTAACTGTTTTTTCTGGTAAAAAAGAAGAAGGAAGGAGTGGTGGGAAAACACAGAAGGGCTGCAAAATGAAGACGACAACATCTGGACAACCCCCCACCCTCCATAAAATTCCATGAATGAGGCAGTGTGATTGCACATTAAAAGCCCCCTCTGGAAGTACCCATGGTGACCCTAAAAAATACTAGAAACTGTAGCAATAGTAAGGTGCTGAGCATATGCTTAGAAATTCCTCAATCTGCCTCTCAGAACTACAGTTCAGAAACGTTCCTGGGTAGAGGAAATGCAGATTAAAAGCAGTTTATGTCTGTGGTTGAAATATTCTTAGGCTGCAATCCTATACCCACTTACTTAAGAGTAAGCCTCATTGAAATCAGTTAGATTTACTTCCAAGTAGACATGCATACACTTGTGTTGCATCTGTGAAACCTCCTGCAGATGGTGAGAAACTTTGCCATGAAGATGTGGAATAAAGTTCAAACAAATATTTGCAAGAATGTGAAACTTGCTGTGAGTTTTGCTGCTTAGATTTGCAGAATGTAAATTCATATTTTGAATGTGAAAATTTACCTCGAATTAAAGTACTTTAAGATTGATTGGCATTTCTTGATTGCTCTGGGCAAGCATCAAATATGAAATCTCGTAAGCTGTCAAGTGTGGAATATTACGACATGGCACCTGTCAAAAGATGTCCTTCTCCGCATGGTGTAGTGGTTAGTTTATCAGATTTGGAGTGTGGAAACCCAGGTTCAAATCCCCACTCAGCCATGAAGTGCTCACTGGATGACCTTGGGCGAGTCACTATCTTATAGCCTAACCTACCTCACAGGTTTGTTGTGAGGAAAAAACTGGGTGTGTGGAGGGGAGAGCATGTATGTTGCTACGAGCTCCCTAGAGAAAGAGCAGGATGAAAATATAATAATACCAAACCCGGGGAAGAGGGAGGGTTCTCATGCCGATCAATGTGAAAAAATGGGGCCATATGGAGCATGCTTAAAGGTACAATCTTATGCACGTTTAGACAGAAAAAGTCCTACAACTGGTAGGGAAATGCTGGGAGTTGTAGGTCTTTTTCCTGTCTAAACATGCATAGGACTGCACCCTTAGATAGTCAATGTGATGGTCAATGAACTAATACTACCCCCTAGCTTCAAAAATCCAGTATAGGGAAGCTGGCCCATTGTGGAGTTGAGGCATATAAGATACAGCGGAGGAAGAGCCTTCTTGCAACATATAGTCGGGAAAGGGGGCCGGCCAGGTTTTGAGGGGTCTCTTGTCAGTGGATCTGAAAGCTACTACATTCCTCCTTAAAATATTTGGCCAGTTGGCAGAGTTGACCCAATTCTATAAAACAGGGGTGGGCAACACGTAGTCCCCCGCTGCACACTATGCCCCCCCCAGTGTCGGGGGCGGGAATTAAAATGGCAGTTTACAGCTGAAATTCAGCAGCATAGCACTACAGAGGCTTACTAAGCATAAATTTCATTTGTTTTCAAGCTAGACTGGTCCTCAGGAAGCCTCCCTAGCCACTACAGAGGCTTAGTAAGTAAAAATTTAGCTTGAAAACAATCTAATTTTGTCCTTCGTAAGCCCTGTAGCAGCTTGTTGCTGATTTTGGTGGCACACTGCCAATTTTTAAATTTCTTTTGCCACTGCTGTGGGAAGAGGGGTGTTGCCCATGGGGGGGGGGCAGAATTGGCCCACAGATTGCCCCAAGTTGCCCACCCCTGCTATAGCAGGGGTGTATATCAGGGAAAGCAACTTGATGCTGTCCAGATGTTTTGGATGACAACTTCCGTAATCCCTGATCATTGGCCATGCTGACTGGGGCTTATAGGAGTTTTAGTCCAAAACATCTGAAGGAAACCAGATTGCCTAGCCTGATGCTACTCCAAGAACAGACATGTATGGACATTAGGCTGTTAGGACTAGGCTGTTCCATGGGAGTATTGTTTGCAACTGCAAACAATCAGGTAACCTACTCCTTACTGAAGTCTGGGGACTGGACTGGATTCATTTCTTATTTGCATACATTGATTGGTTTAAATACATGCAGGCAGGAAATGATCCATTGATTAGCCCTGAGGCTGAGCATAAAAGAGCTGGGGACTGGTTGGGAGACCAAAAATCCAGTTAACCTAACTGGATCAGTTAACCTAAAAAGCAAAAGGAGCAGGTTGTCTTCAAACAGGAGTCTAATCTTTAAAGATAATGCCTCTTAGAGTTAGTTTAGTCTCTCCCAGCCCTTTGAGAAAGCTAAATATTTTTCCAGCTTTATTTATTTATTTTTATTTTATTATTGCATTTATACCCCGCCTTTTTTCCTCTTGCAAGGAACCCAAGGCGGCTCACATTATCCTCCTCCTCTCCGTTGTATCCTCACAACACAACCCTGTGAGGTGGGTTGGGCTGAGAGTCTGTGACTGGCCCAAAGCCACCCAGTGAGCTTCCATGGCCGAGTGGGGACTAGAACCCGGATCTCCCGGCTCCCAGTCCGTCACTCTCACCACTACACTACGCTGGCTCTCAGCTTTAGGCACAATCCTATGCACTTTTAGACAGAAAAAAGTCCTACAACTCCCAGCATTCCCCACTCAGCATGGCTGGCTGGGGAATGCTGGAAGTTGTAGGACTTTTTTCCGTCTAAACGTGCACAGGATTGTACCCTTAGAGAGCAGTCCTACCTGGGTCCACGGTCACCTCTGAGCCCAAGGGCAACCGCCTATCCAGTGCAGAGCGGGAGGAGTGGTGAGGAGCGAAAGCCTGGCTGTCGTGGCTAGACAGCCAATTTCAGCTGTCTAGCTGTGGGACCTCAGAGCGCTGGAAGCAGCAGCCGGACAACACATAGGATGTGTCATACCAGCATTCCCAACTTCCCCGCCCCGGCGTGCCCCCAGGAACGCCCCATTTTTGCCACTCCGCACTCCTCTTCTGAACACGGCGCTCTGCGCTGCCTACGAGGTGGTGCGGGGGGGGGGGGGAGGTCAGCCCTCAGGGAACCAACCTCTGAGTGTGGGCTCTGAGGTTGGTTCCCAGAAACCAACTTATCCTATGGCCGTCTAGCCGCTGACTAGCAGCCATAGGATCGCGCCCTTTGTCTTTCAAAACAAAACTTGCCTGTCTGTTGTATGGCTTCAAACCCTTGCTTTCTCCTCCTTCCACCATCCCCTTCCTTCTGTCCTTGGTCAGTTTTATATTTTTCCCTTTGCAGCTTGGGGTCATTAGCTGCACAAGACAACCAGCTCCCAGCTCCTTTGGGAATGTTGCGATTAATTTTAGGTGGAGTAGTGAGGCTAGCCAAATTTCCACCCATGCACAGCCTCTTACAAGGAGCTAAGAAGAAATTTAATTTTTATTAAGCTGCTCAATGCATTTCAATGAAATCTTCATCGGGGTGATGACAAATGTCATCAACTGTGATAACAACAAAGCCAACATTTTATAAAATATTCTCAAGACAATATTTTTTTTAAAATAGTACTCATTAGAATAAAAAACTAATCTGCCATACAAAACTTTATTAATGGTAACATGACTACATATGGAATCCTTTGTGGGGAGAAAAATCTGATTGGCAGCAGACTGTAATTGTCAAGTAGCTGCCATACGTCCATCCTGTCCTCCGTCCACTAGCAACTGAATACAAATTGCATGTCTTCTTGGAATTTGTTTGAGCACTGCCTACTCCTCTCCTTTCTTGTTTTTGTTCTGTCTTCTTCATTCTGCGGATGCTGACAGACGGAGGGCTCTTAGCACTAGCATTTATTTATTTATTTATTAGATTTGTATACTGCCCAACTGACAAATGCCCACAGGAGGGTTTACAATTATAAAACCAACCAAACAACAACAAAATAGCAAAACATGTTTATTACTATTAATACAATAAAAGTATCAACAGAATACGATATTAAACATTTAAAACATTAATTTAAAAAACGTTGAGGAGCCAGCATTAAAATTAATGAAGCAACATTAAAGATGAAATGATGAATATTAAAGATGAATATTAAATCAAACAAGGAGGGGTTGTCTGGCTGGGTCCAGGAGGTTGTAAATTCCTCCTTGAGAGAGGGAGTGGTGCCTGCCGCTTTAAAAGAGGCAGTAATTAGACCACTCCTGAAAAAGCCTAACCTGGACCCAGAGGATGTTAACAGTGGCCAACATCCCCTTCCTGGGCAAGGTGCTTGAGCGGGTGGTTGTAGGACAGCTCCAGGCACTGTTAAATGAAATGGATTATCTAGATCCATTTCAATTGGGCTTCAGGCCTGGTTTTGGAATGGAAACTGCCTTGGTCGCCCTGTGGGATGACCTCTGCTGGGAGAGGGACAGGGGGAGTGCGACCCTGTTGATTCTCCTGGACCTCTCAGCGGCTTTCGATACCATCGACCATGGTATCCTTCTGGATAGATTGTCTGGGCTGGGAGTAGGAGGCACTGCACTACAGTGGTTCCGCTCCTACTTGGATGGCCGATTCCAGAAGGTGGTGCTGGGGGATTACTGCTCTGTGCCATGGCAATTGTGCCATGGGGTTCCACAGGGCTCTATTTTATCCCCCATGCTGTTTAACATCTACATGAAACCGCTGGGGGAGGTTATCCGGAGGTGTGGGCTGAGGTGCCATCAATATGCAGATGACACCCAGCTCTACCTCTCTTTTACATCAAAACCAGGTGAGGCAGTGGCTGTTCTGAAGCAGTGCCTGGGCACGGTAATGGACTGGATGAGGGCTAATAAACTGAAACTCAATCCAGACAAGACGGAGGTACTGTCAGTGGGTGGTTCGTCTGCCCGGCTAGGTGATATTCAACCTGTTCTGGAGGGGGTTGCACTCCCCCTAAAGGATCAGGTTCGTAGTTTGGGGGTGCTCTTGGATCCAGAACTGTCACTTGAGGCACAGGTGAACTCAGTGGCACGGAGCACTTTTTATCAGCTTAGGCTGGTATACCAACTACGCCCTTATCTGGACAGAGATAGCCTAGCTACAGTTATCCATGCTCTGATAACTTCTCGTCTGGATTACTGCAATGCATTATATGTGGGGCTGCCTTTGAAAACGGTCCGGAAACTTCAGCTGGTCCAAAATAGGGCAGCAAGATTGTTAACAGGGACTGGCCTGCGAGCTCATATTACGCCAGTACTTTTCCAGCTGCACTGGCTGCCAGTCCATTTCCAGACCCGATTCAAAGTGCTGGTGTTAACATTCAAAGCCCTTAACGGCTTGGGGCCAGGTTACCTGAAGGATCGCCTCCTCCCATATGTGCCTGCCCAGACCTTAAGATCATCATCAGCGGCCCTTCTCCGTGAGCCCCTGCCAAAGGAAGTGAGGCGGGTGGCTAATAGGAGGAGGGCTTTTTCTGTTGTGGCACCCCGGCTCTGGAATGAGCTCCCTAGTGAGGTTCGCCTGGCGCCTACATTGTATTCCTTTCGGCGCCAGGTGAAGACCTTTTTATTTTCCCAGGCATTTTAGCATTTTAGCTTTCTAAATTTTTATCTTTGCTGTTTTAAATCTGTATTTTAAACTCCTGCACTGCTGCTAGGTTTTATTGTGGTTGTATTGTTATATTGTGGTTTTAATGTTCTGTATATTTTAAATTGTTTTATTGTGTGTTGCTTGGATTTAATTTTTGTGAACCGCCCAGAGAGCTTCGGCTATTGGGTGGTATAGAAATAAATAAATAAATAAATGAAATGGCTGCTTAAAAAGGAAGGTCTTAACCTGGCATCTAAACATATGCAGTGAAGATGCCAGGCGGATCTTCCTGGGAAGGGCATTCCACAGATGGGGGGCCATTCCAGAGAAGGCTCTTTCCCTGGTAGCCACCCACCGCACCATTGTGGGAGGCAGCCCCCAAAGAGCATTCAAAGACAATCTTAGCAGCGGGGCAGCTATGATCCCCTTCATGGATCACTGCCTTGTTGTGGCGAAGGGGCTTGCGTAACTCAGTGAAGCCATAAGCTATGCCGTGCAGGGCCACCCAAGACGGACAGGTCATGGCAGAGAGTTCTGACAAAATGTGGTCCACTGGAGAAGGAAATGGCAACCCACTCCAGTATTCTTGCCAAGAAAACCCCATGGAACGTATCACAAGGCTAAAAGAGATGACGCCGGAAGATGAGCCCCTCAGGTCGGAAGGTGTCCAATATGCTACTGGGGAAGAGCAGAGGGTATTTCCAAGTAGCGCCAAAAAGAGTGAAGCGGCTGGGCCAAACCCGAAAGGACACTCAGCTGTGGATGTGTCTGGCGGTGAAAAGAAAATCCGATGCTGTAAAGAACAATATTGTTTAGGAACCTGGAATGTCAGATCAATGAATCAAGGTAAGCTGGAGGTGGTCAAACATGAGATGGCAAGATTGAACATCGACATCTTGGGAATCAGCGAACTAAAATGGACAGGCATGGGCGAATTTAATTCAGGTGACCATCATATCTACTACTGTGGGCAAGAATCCCTTAGAAGAAATGGAGTAGCACTCATAGTCAACAAAAGGATGGGAAAAGCAGTACTGGGGTACAATCTTAAAAATGATAGAATGATCTCAGGACGAATCCAAGGCAAACCATTCAACATCACAGTAATTCAAGTCTATGCCCCAACCACTGAGGCCGAAGAAGCTGAGGTTGATCGGTTCTATGAAGACCTACAACACCTTCTAGAACTAACACCAAAAAAAGATGTCCTCTTCATCATAGGGGATTGGAATGCTAAAGTAGGAAGTCAAGAAATCACCGGGATAACAGGCAGGCATGGCCTTGGTGTACAAAATGAAGCAGGACAAAGGCTAATAGAGCTTTGCCAAGAGAACATGCTGATCATAGCAAACACTCTTTTCCAACAGCACAAGAGGCGACTCTACACATGGACGTCACCAGATGGTCAGTATCGAAATCAGATTGATTATGTCCTTTGCAGCCAAAGATGGAGAAGCTCCATACAGTCAGTCAAAACAAGACCTGGAGCTGACTGTGGCTCAGATCATGAGCTGCTTCTTGCAAAATTTCGGCTTAAATTGAAGAACGTAGGGAAAACCACTAAACCGTTCAGGTATGACCTCAGTCATATCCCTGATGAATATACAGTGGAGGTGAGGAATAGATTTCAGGGATTAGACCTGATAGACAGAGTGCCTGAGGAACTATGGACGGAGGTCCGTAACATTGTTCAGGAGGCAGCAACAAAATCCGTCCCAAAGAAAGAGAAATGCAAGAAAGTCAAGTGGCTGTCTGATGAGGCTTTACAAGTAGCTCACGAAAGAAGGGAAGCGAAAAGCAAAGGAGAAAGGGGAAGATATACCCAACTGAATGCAGAGTTCCAGAGAATAGCAAGGAGAGACAAGAAGGCCTTCTTAAATGAACAATGCAAAGAAATCGAGGAAAACAACAGAATGGGAAAGACTAGAGATCTCTTCAAGAAAATTGGAGATCTCAAGGGAACGTTTTGTGCAAAGACGGGCATGATAAAGGACAAAGAAGGCAGGGACCTAACAGAAGCAGATGAGATTAAGAAGAGGTGGCAAGAATACACAGAAGAACTATACAGGAAAGATCTGAATGACCCTGATAGCCATGATAGTGCGGTCACTGAACTTGAGCCGGACATCCTAGAGAGTGAAGTCAAGTGGGCCTTAGGAAGCATTAGTAACAACAAAGCTAGCGGAGATGACAGTATTCCAGCCGAGCTATTTAAAATCCTAAAAGATGATGCTGTTAAAGTGCTGCATTCAATATGCCAACAAAACTGGAACACTCAACAGTGGCCACAAGACTGGAAAAGGTCAGTTTACATTCCAATTCCAAAGAAGGGCAACGCCAAAGAGTGTTCAAACTACCGCACAATTGCGCTCATTTCACATGCCAGCAAGGTGATGCTCAAAATCCTACAAGCTAGGCTTCAGCAGTATGCGAACCGAGAACTACCGGAAGTACAAGCTGGGTTCCAAAGAGGCAGAGGAACTAGAGATCAAATCGCCAACATTCGCTGCATCATGGAGAAAGCAAGAGAATTCCAGAAAAACGTCTATTTCTGCTTCATTGACTACGCTAAAGCCTTTGATTGTGTGGATCACAACAAACTGTGGCAAATTCTTAAAGTGATGGGAGTACCAGACCACCTTACCTGTCTCCTGAGAAACCTGTACGAGGGTCAAGAAGCAACAGTAAGAACCAGAGATGGAACAACCGATTGGTTCAACATTGGGAAAGGAGTACGACAAGGCTGCATATTGTCACCCTGCTTATTTAACTTATATGCAGAGTACATCATGAGAAATGCCGGGTTGGATGAATCACAGGTCGGAATTAAGATTGCCGGGAGAATTATCAACAACCTCCGATATGCAGACGATACCACCCTAATGGCAGAAAGCGAAGAGGATCTAAAGAGCCTCTTGTTGAGGGTGAAAGAGGAGAGTGCAAAAGCTGGTTTGAAACTCAACATTAAAAAAACTAAGATCATGGCATCTGGCCCTATCACTTCCTGGCATATAGAAGGGGAAGAAATGGAAGCAGTGACAGATTTTACTTTCTTGGGCTCCAAGATCACCGCAGACGGTGACTGTAGCCATGAAATTAAAAGACGCTTGCTCCTTGGGAGGAAAGCTATGGCCAACCTAGACAGCATAGTAAGAAGCAGAGACATCTCCTTGCCGACAAAGGTCCGTCTAATCAAAGCTATGGTTTTCCCAGTAGTAATGTATGGCTGTGAGAGCTGGACTATAAGGAAGGCTGAGCGCCGAAGAATTGATGCTTTCGAACTGTGGTGCTGGAGAAGACTCTTACGAGTCCCCTGGACTGCAAGGAGGTCAAATCAGTCCATCCTAAAGGAAATCAACCCTGAGTGCTCATTGGAAGGACAGATACTGAAGCTGAAGCTCCAATATTTTGGCCACCTAATGCGAAGAGAAAACTCCCTGGAAAAGACCCTGATGCTGGGAAAGACTGAAGGCAAAAGGAGAAGGGGACGGCAGAGGATGAGATGGCTAGATAGCATCACGGATGCAATGAATATGAACTTGAGCACGCTCCGGGAGAGAGCGCAGGACAGGAAGGCCTGGCGTGCTATGGTCCATGGGGTCACGAAGAGTCGGACACGACTGAACGACTGAACAACAACAACAACAACAAACCTGGCATCTAAACATATGCAGTGAAGATGCCAGGCGGATCTTCCTGGGAAGGGCATTCCACAGATGGGGGGCCATTCCAGAGAAGGCTCTTTCCCTGGTAGCCACCCACCGCACCATTGTGGGAGGCAGCCCCCAAAGAGCATCCAAAGACAATCTTAGCAGCGGGGCAGGAACCTATGGGAGAAGCTGCTCCTTCAGTGAGAAGGCATTAGGCGATCACAATTAGAAGGTATTGTGCTGTTTCATCTTTTTCTCCTTAATAGATTTTCTGTGTTAAGGAAAAAAGACGGAAGAAGCAGTAAGAAAACACGGGAGGGTCATGAGTAGAAGACACTGATGTCTGGACCATGTGAAAACTTCTGTGAATGAGGCAGGGTGAAGGCGGAATAAAAGCCTTGTCTGGAAGCACCCTAGTACTGCAACAAGTTAACCCACCCCAGGCAGACACCTTAGGGAAAGTCTGTTGACCGTATTTACAAGAAAGGCTCTAGCTCAGTGGCAGAGCACCTGCCTTGCCTGCAAATATTCCCAGGTTCAGCCCCTGGCTTCTCCAGCTGAGTCTGGAAAAGACCCTTATCTGAAACCCTGAGAGCCGCTGCCAGTTGACAGTATCCATCTAGATGACCAATGGCCTAACTTGGAGTAAGGCACCTTTCCATGTTTCTAAAACTTTCTGGTGGCATTTGTAATGTATTTGCAATGCCAATTGAGTATCTTGAATGGAAAATACATGAATACAGCATCCTCTAGTGGCTGATCCTTTTTAACTGGAGAAGTCCAGAATGAAACCTGGGACGTTCTGCAGGCAAAGTATATGCTCTGTCACAATGCCATGGTCCTTACCCAGATAATACTGGGTTAGATGGACCCATGTTTTGACTTGATTCGTATATGTTAAGTGGGTGGGCCCAACACTGGTTTACAAGGAGATACTCAAGATGTCTGGAGATGTATCGGTGCCAACCAAGTGGTGGGAAACTTAAGTGGCAACTTTTGTTTCCTTCTGCTAACTAATGTGAGTGGAGCACATTTCAGCAGAAAGTACTTTACTTAATAGCAGAGTTGTTCATTTCAGGAAAACGTCCCACAGGGCACTATTGACTGGAACGCTTCTGCCTCTCTGCCACTTTTTATGGTCCCCCAGATGAGTGTCTTTGGGGCATGTATATATGCATTTACTTAAAAGATTTATATATCACCTTTCCACGTAGAGAAAAGTCTCCAAGGTAGCTTACAAACTACCACTTAAAATCACAACCACCATTAATTAGAGACAGAGAAGCACAATCTGATCAAATTTGTGAAATGGTGTGATGTGCCCTCTGGTGGTCAGTCACACAATAGCACCTTTTCTAAAGGATGGCGGGAATCCTTACCAAATCTGCATATGACACAAAATTGGGAGGGATAGCTAAGGCCCCCTCAGAAGACAGGAATAAAATACACAACGGCTTTGATAGCATTAGAAGCTGGGATGAAACTAGCAAAACGAAACTCAACAGCAACAAATGCAAAGTTCTGCATTTAAGCTCACCAAATCTTTACATAAAATGCATAGGCGTAGGATGGGGGAATATCCGAAAAGAAAGTGGTGCAAGGATTGTACTCAGTCGTAAGTGGAGCGTGAGTTGGCAGTACGATACAGCTTCAGAAAAAAACTCAGTGAAGTTTTAGACTGCATTAACAGAAATACCATTTCTAAGTTGTAAGAGGTAATAGCTCCACTTTTATTCTACCCTACTTGCCCTCAGGTGGCATATAGCATTCAATGGGTTCAGAGGAGGGTAATGAATATAATCAGAGCTACAGAAAATAATGTCTATGAAGAAGTGTCAAAGGAACTAGATTTATTAATCTGGAGAAGAGGAGACGGAGGGCCAGGGGAGAAGGCAAGACATGCTGCACTCTTCAAATACCTGAGGGGCTTCACACCAAAGAAGGCAAAGACCTATTTCTCTGCTGCCCCAGAGGGCATGACTCAGGTTACAGGAAGATAGGTTTCGGTTAAACATTAGGAGCAGGGCTGGTGTCAAGGGTAGGCATGGTTGGGCACCTGCCAAGGACCCACACCCCAGCAGGGGCCCACTGGTAAGAGCTCCCAGACTTACTCCTCCTCTTCACTGTTGCAACCTTCTTCTTCACCTGCCTCTCACTCTGGCCCAGACAACAATGGTGGTGAGTAGGAGGAGGAGATGCCACTGCCTACTTGGTCACCAGCTCTCTGCCTGCCAAGCAAGCAAGTGGTAGGAATTATGAAAAGGAAGAGGACAAGTAACAGCAGAAGATAGACTCACTGAAGGAGGGGCCCACTGAGGGTGCCTTGCCCATGCCCCCCCGCAAAAACCTGGCACTGATGAGGAGAAATATCTTGATGGTAAGAGCAGGTTGACAATGGGACCAATTACATGGAGGGGGCTCCCCCTCACTGGAGGTCTTCAAGCAGTGGCTGAACAGTCATCTGCTGTGGGGGGTGCTGCACTGGATTTTCTGCATGTAGATGGCCTACAAGGCCCCTTCGTACTCTATGGTTCTATGAAGTTTACAAACTGTTTTGTGGACACTTTACCTCATTTTACAAAAAGGGGGGGGGTGTTAGATGCAGCCTGCAAATGGAGGAAATAACTTCTTTTTTTACCTACCTTAGGACCTGCAAGTGTCAATTCAGATGTTCTAAATCTCTGTAGACAGCGCTGTGAATCCCTAAAAGCGCAATGGCTGGCTGGAGAATGCTGGGAGTTGTCAGACTTTTTTCTGTCTAAACGTACATAGGTTTGCATCCTTAATGTGTTTTTTTATAGAGGAATTATGCAAGTTTACTCAGAAGTTAAGTCCCAATGTATTTAGTGGATCTTGCTCCCAGGTAAGTGTGCATAGAATTGCAGCCTTAGGGTGCAATCCTATGCATGTTTAGACAGAAAAAAGTCCTAAAACTCCCAGCATTCCCCAGCCAGCTATGTAAAGGAAAGCATAGCCAAGAATTGTCATATATGTACTGATAGTACTTGTTGCATTCGTTTTTAAATGTTTACTTTTCTGTTTGGTATGGAAACTTTGTTAACTTGCACAAATATACCTTCTGGAAGGATTCTGAACTTTAACAAAAGAGCTGATATTTTACCAAAACAATATGTCTTTGAAATGTATCATTATGGTGAAATTAAGGAAGATGTTTTCTTTAAGCTTTTGTATAGCTCATGTTCTTTCAACGGGCACTAATAACTTTTGACAGCTGGTGGCTCCTAGTTTTGGGGCTCAGTAAATCTGCGCTGGAGATAACCAGAAATGGAGGGCTGGTTTGCAAGGTTATTACAGCCCACTGTGGTTTATTTAAGCCATGGTGGGTTGAGGTTTGTGCCAGCCACCCTTTTGAATATTCATGGCATGGATTATTGTGTCATACAAACTCTGCAAGGGTGGCTTATGTGAGGGTTAAACGACCCTTGCCTACCCCATGGGCTTTAATAGGGTTATGCAAGGGTTGTTTAACCTTCGCATAAACCCCCTTCGCTGGGTTCACACCACACGATGAGCCACAGTGACAACCCGCTGCAGCTTGAATATTAAAAGGGTGGCCGGCAGGTGCTGCAACCCACCGTGCCTTAAATAAGTGCATGTCTCTCCCACTGTGCTTGTCTCCCCACTGCTCAATGTGTGTAAATACATGATTAGGTACCAGGTGAAGTTCCTCCTGTTCACACATACCCACAATGACTTTTAAAGTGCAACCCTATGCGTGTCTACTTAGAAGTAAGCCCCACTGAGTCCAATGCCTCTGTGGCTTACTGCCAGGCAAGTGTATAGGATTGTAGCCAAGCAAAGGAGTCATATGGAGGCAGGAGGTGGGAGAGAGTCCATTGCAGAGGAACTGCCATTTCCAAAGATTACCAAGTGTGTGTATGTATTGGGGGTGGCTTCCCACTTTTTTGTTCTTGGTTGTCCTTTTAAAAACATTTCCTTCTGTTGGTTTCAATGAAAGGAAAAATAAGTACACCAGGGCTGGCATAGTTTTTCTGCTTTGTCGGGCACATCTCAGAAGAATGGGGGGCTTAGAGTCCTGCAGCTCCAAGGCCTCCCCCGATCCACCTCCAACATGCCCCTTCCCACCCCCTACTGCTGTGGGAGCTGCAATGGCAGCAGAGCAGTGAGGAGGCCTCCAGTGTCAGGCCACTTTCTCACCTGCAGACCGCCCTTTATGCTGGCAGAGGGGAAGTCTGCAACTTAACTGTCCTTCATCCCCCCTCTCCAGAAGCTTAGTATTGCTCCCTTAGGGTGCAATCCTATGCAAGTTTAGACAGAGAAAAGACCTACAATTCCCATCATGCCGCATGGCTGGCTGGGGTATGCTGGGAATTGTAGGACTTTTTCTGTCTAAATGTGCGTACGATTGCGCCCTTAATGTCTGAACCCTTTGAATTGGGTTCTACCCATAAAGGTGGCCTAAAAGTATGTTAAATAAACTAAATAAAATTGCATTTGCAGCTGCCATTTTAGCAATCTGTTGCTTTGTGTCTTTTGGTTTTTGTATTTTGTTTTTAATTCTGTTGGGTGTAAGCCACCCTCAGGCCTTGACAATAAGTCTGGGTTGTTGTTGTTTTAAAACTTCTAAACAGAAGATATGTAAATAAATAAATATTACAGATACTGTGATATTATCCGTTTCCAGTACTCTTGTCTGACAAGGAAACTGGCTGCCCCTGAAATGTCCTATCACTTATGGAAGTATGAAACAGGTCATTACAATTTTCTCCTTGGTGCTTGTGTGACAGAATTGTCCTTGCCTAGGTATGTTATGATATGGGATTTCTGTATTTAGCTTGATCATGGCTTAGGAGGTAACATATCCCATGCCATATTCCAGGAACAAAGTGTTACCACAGAAACTGTAAGTTTACAAACTTCTTGATATTAACACACAGAATGTTTAAACAGAGGACACTGAGATCAAGGTGTGGCTTTTCATCTTTTGCTTTAACATTTTAAGCATTTCTTACATTTGATATAATAGCATTGAACATAGATAAAAACACATCATTATTACAAACAAAACACAGTTTAAAGGTGTTTTAATTTTAGTTCTAGGATCATTGCCTTTTCTTACAAGGATTAAAGCATCTTACCCAGTGACATTTCTGAGCTTGTAGCAAATCAGAGACATCAATGAAACAGGTATTTTGTTCTCTCCTGAGGACAGATGGTATATCCTGGTGAGAACCGAAGTTTGGTTCTGTGAAGATCAGTGTGCTCTGAGGTCCTGAGGTCTGTGTGCTCTGGCTCTCATATTTATCTGATTTCTTATTAGCACTGCTTACGTGATCCCTTTCCTCAGAATGGAGTTTCTTTAACAATTTGTTATTATTATTTTTTCCAAAGTTCCCAGCTTTGGCTTGGGAGTAATATATTTACTTTATAACTTGTCAGCAATGCTGAGACATGCTTCCCTTCAAAGCAGGATAACATCTGCCTCACTTTTGTAGGTCCTGTTTACCTATAACAATATTTTATATTCACTTATTTGCATCATAACTATATGAAAGCAGACATGTGGACAATAGCCCAGTAAGCAGTTATTTTTCCTTTCTTCTTATCTAATACGTATGTTTCCTGCTTTTAGATGGGAATCCTTGCTTTTCTTGACTTTAGCTAGGAAAATGTCATCTTTCACATAGCAGGCTCCTAGGTCAGTGAAAAGTTATAGCATGTCTGCACAAATGCTTGTCAGAATGCCTCTGTTAGAATCAAAGTGATTCAAACTTAATACAAGAATATATCTTAATATTCCATTGCTTTTTAATGAAAATTGTAGTTTAGAAGAGCTTTGCAGCTTATGAGAAAAATGTAGAAGTCCAATAACTCTTTTTTTAATTAATATTTGCAAAGTAGCCACACACACACTTTTTAACATTCCATGTAAGGTACCCTATTATGCAGATTGGTGCAGGAGTTAGCGCAGGCTGGCTACTAGGAGGAGGGCGTTTTCTGCAGTGGCTCCCCAGTTGTGGAATGAGAGGTTTGCCTGGCACTTATTTGGCACCAGATGAATACCTTTTTATTCTCCCAGGCATTTTAGGTTTTTAAGGGTGCAAAACTATGCATGTTTAGACAGACAAAAATCCTACAACTCCCAGCATTCCCCAGCCAGCCCTTAGTTTGTTTTTATCTGGTACTGTATTGTAAATGTCTTGCTGCTAGCTTCTGCTAATTATTTTATTTTTATATTGTAATTTTAAATTTTTATATTGTATGTTATCTATATTGTATTGTTTTGTATTTTACTGTTTTAATTGTTGTGAACCACCCAGATTGCTTTGGCTATTGGGCTGTATAAAAATATAATAAATAAATAAATAAATAAATAAAAATGCAAATTGGGCTTCTGGGGCAAATATCTGTTACACTTGGAAGATCAAAATCTCAGTGAGCGATCTTTAAAGCATTTTGAGAGAAAGAGAATCTGGAAATATGAGCTTTCCTTACTATGAATCAACATGTACCAGTCATTTTGGCCAGCAAATTCCAGTAAGGACACCTTTAAAAGGGTGTACTTGACAACCTTGTGAAGGAGAAGAGGTCTATCAACAACTGCTAGCCACCACAGGTATAATGCAACTTGCAGGTTCAGAGGGAGTATGCCACTGAATATGACTCACTGGAGGGGCAATAGTGGAAGAGGGCTATTGTTTTCCTGTGAGCTTCCCAGATGCAGGGTCGGTGTCAAGGGTACGCATGGCCAGGAACCGGCAGAGGGCCCACACCCCAGAAGCAGTTGCCCATGGATAAGAGTCCCTTGGACTTGCTCCTCCTCCTCACCATTGCAACCTGCGAGTTCTGCCTCTTCCTCTGGCCCAGACAATGGTGGTGGTAAGAGCAGCAGATGCCACTGCCTACTTGCTCGCTGGCTCTCTGCCCGGCAAGCAAGCAAGTGGTAACAAGGATGAGAAGCAACAGCAGCTGGTGACGACAGAGGTGCAAAGGTAGGGGGCCCATTGAGGGTGCCTTGCCCAAAAGCCCTCCAAAACCAGCACTGCCCAGATGCATTTCATTGGCCACTTTGGGAAACAGGATGCTGAACTAGATGGACCATTGGTCTGATCCAGCAGGGCTCTTCTTAAGTTTCTCTGCCTCCAGTCACTCTTGTGATATCTGGAGAAAATACAACTCCAGTCTGGAACACCAGACCCAGCTGAATTGGCGGCTGGGCCTTGTCCTGCATTGTGCGGCTTAGCTTCCAATAACTCTAGCAAGAGAACTAGCTTAAGAACATAAGAAGTGCTGGATCAGACTTTGAGTAGATCCACAGAAAATAATGAGACTTAAGTCAGTCATCACTAATGTACATAGGAAGCTGCTTTATACCGAGCCAGACTGTTCCATCTAGCCCAATATTGTCAACACTGATTGGCAGGATTCTTTCCTACCTGGAGAAGCAGGGAATTGAAACCGAGATCTTTTGCATACAAATCATGTACCCTGCCACTAAGCTACATCCCCTCCCTAAGTCCCATTGATTTCTATGGGTGTACTGTAAATATGTCTAAGTCTGAATCCAACCCATAGGGCTTTTCTGAGTGCCCAAAGCGCTTCCCGTTAATTGTCTCAGAAATCTTTACAACAACCTTGAAAGGTAGCTTAGGATGCAATCCTATGCATGTGTAGACAGAAAAAAGTCCTACAACTCCCAGCATTCCCCAGCCAGCCATGCTCCCATGCTGGCTGGGGAATGCTGGGAGTTGTAGGATTTTTTTTTTCTGTCTAAACGTGCACTGGATGGTGCCCTTAGTTGTTGTATTATTACTCCCCCTCCCAGTTGAGATGTTGCTTGTCCCTGTCGATTTTGAGGAGGGTTTGCCAAACTTTATAATTGGAGGTTTGGTATATGCTCACTGACTGTTTTTATTTATTTTATCATTGGCATACGTTGTCAATAAGAAAATAAATTATATCCAGCTCTGGATATGGGATAGGAGGCTGCGATTTAGTCAGTTTGGTTAAATGAATTGGCTTTAGTGAATTATTTGCTGTTTTAGTTAATTTTTGTTTCATCATTGGCATGACAGGTTGTCATGATGTGCGTATGGAAAAGTGTTATATTTAACTGAATAACCACGGAAATTAAGATGTTCTTGCAAGTTTGCGTGTGCCTGAGGTAGGGGAAATCTCAGCCAGGATTTCCTGCTTCCCAGCTCAGTCTCGTAACCACTACAGAGCCCGCCGGCCTCAATGGGATTCCTCACTAAACGTTTAAATAGGATTTGGGTAGTAAAGCTGTCACCTTTTACATTCCCAGGGAGTAAATCTCCCTGGATATAGCGGGACATACTTCCGAGTAAACACGAACAGGGTTATAAACAACAGCGGGCACAGCGATTAGGGTAGCGTCCCTACGTCCTATGTACGTTTCCTCAGATGGAGGTCCCAGTGAACTCCGTGGGGTGTATTTCCAAGTAAGCAAGCGCGGGATCGAGTCTGCTGCGGGAACGGGGAAGGAGCCCACAAGGCCTCCTCCTCCAGCGCGTCAGGGGAATGTTTTTGCCGTTTGTGGAGACAGTTTTTGGCGGGGAAAAAGAACTGGACGCGCCTCCTCCTGAGGTCGTTAGTTTAGGCGCATAGAAGGAACTGTTATTTCTATGACGGGCATCGACTTGTGCGGTACATAGTCTGGAAGACACACTGAGCCCTCCGTGCGAACATGGGGCAAATAACTGCTCTTCTCCTCCCTCAGGCCGTAGACTCCATTTTTCTCTCTCTCCGCGCAAACAAACAAGTGGGGGAGGGGGAGACAATATGGGCGGGAAACTATATTTGCTTGTGATTGGTTCGGAGTGTAGTTACTCCGTTGGTACCACCCACTGTACGATGGCTTCTGTCTGTCACTGGTCCAAAGGCTTGCCATTCTACACTTCCCTTCTGTGCGAAGCGACACTTCGTCCCGCCCCCCCTTTCTCGCTCTTACGTGCCGTGTGCAAAGGAAAGGGGGGGTTGGTGGTGGTAAAAAAACAGCCGTTAAACGGGCCGCGGGGTGGAGCTTACGCGAGGAAGTAAGAAGCCGTAATTGGATTGGTCAAGGCGGGAGGTTCAAACTAGCATAGTTTGCCCTGATTGGCTCGGGGTGGCCGCGGCAGGCCAGGCTCCCTCCTCGCGCTTAGGCGGGTTATTGTCTCTTGACTTTCTGAGGCGGCTCTAGCTCGGAATCGGGACCGGACCTCAAGGAGCAGCGACGGAACCATGGTGAGGGGGGAGAAAAATAGTGGCGTGGGACGGGCCGAAGCAAAGTGTGTCAAGGGAAAACCCCGGAACGTCAGGCGGGAAGCTCCTGCGGGGCTCCCACCTCTTTCTAACGCCGGCCGTGGGTGTCTGGCTCCTGGAGGAGGGAGTCCGAGCGAGTTGTACGTTCTGTTTTTCTTGCGGTGTCCTGGACTTGTTTATTTAGCGTTAGCGGCGCAAGGCCGAGCCCGTGCCTGTCATGGGATAGAGACGGGTGACCTCGAACCCGAATTTGTAAGGGTTATTGGGAGGAGGAAAGGAAAAAAGACGCCGTTGGCGACTCCCAGCTCTTATTTTACGAGGCGCTCGGGAAGCTCCGCCTCCCTCGGGGCCTCTACGCGTTACGCTTCTGGGTGTACGCCTATTTGAAAAAGTGAGATGTGAACGCGTCCGACGCGTGTCTCGTAGGGGCACACACGCGGGGGAGTCTGATATTGGGGTACAGCAGTTCCCCGCTGGAGGGGTGTCACGCTTGGTGGAAGACCTGGGTTCTGACTTGCGTAACGTGTGAAGTCTGCCTCCGCTTCAGCGGGGGATCCTTGCGGGTGGGCATCTTGACAGACGGGCGGGCTTCTCCCGTTGTTAACAGCGCGCAAGAGCCCCGGCGTGTATGTCATTGACACGCCGAAGGGCCTCGACGCTTTCCTCATTTGCCAGCCAGAGGTTGTAGATGGTGGCTGCCAAGCGCTGCCATCAGGCCGGCGCGTCGCTTCTTCGCCTTTCCCTGGTGGATCTGCGCAGAGATTTCCTAGCAACGTAATGCTTGTATAAACGTCAAGCCGGGGCGGATTTATTTCCTCACGCGGGCTTCAGCTTGAGTCTGACGGGTCCTGCCAGAGGCGACTCTCGCTGTGACAGCCTGGCGCTCTGGAGCCCCTGCCTGCCACTTCTGGAAGTGACTCTCCCGCTTCCCCTTTACACGCGCACTTTGCACAACCGGGCACCTGCCGAATGACGCCGAAAGGCTTGCAGACCTCCTTGCTAGGCAGTGTGAACCTGTTTATATTTACTTGGAAGTAAGCCCCACTGATTTCAGTGGACTTACCCCCATGGAAACAGTGTCTGCCTAGCTGGGACTAAGTGTCATTGGGCTCACTTTCTGCAAAAACTGGCAAAGGATGGGGCTGCAAATTGGTTATTCTGCTTACCTCTGGCCGCATCATTCAAATGTCAATCTTACATCGGGTAATGTAGAAGTTGCTTTTGAAAAATTGCCGCTTCTACTTACTCTCCCAAGTTGTCAACAACCATAAGTATCGCATCCCAGATTAAAGATGGATTCTGAGCTTCATTTCTGAAAATACCCTTGGGCTTGACAGCATTTATGCTTACAACTCTGCTTTACAGCTCTAGTTTTCCAAACATGAATTCTGTTAAATATTTTTCTTCTTAAACCTTAATAAGGGAATATCTTCCAGTGGGTGGGCTAATAGGAAATTCGAACTTCATTCCTGCTTCTGTCATCTGATGACATCCAACAAGTGACTTGATCTGTTTACCATCTATTCAAAGTCTAATGTCCCTAGCTTGTTTTTATGTATTTATTCATTACATTTCTATAATGCCCAATAGCCAAACCTCTGTGGGTGGCTCACAACAATTAAAACCATAAAATACAACACTGTAAAACATAAATTTAAAACTATAATATAACAATAAAACCTAGCAGCTGTGCAAAGATTTTAAATATAGTAACAGATTTAAAGCAATATAAACTGAAAGACTAAAATGTCTGGGAAAATAAAAGAGTCTGCATCTGGCACTGAAAAGATTACAACGTGGTTGCCAGGCTAGTCTCTCTGTGGAGCTCATTCCACAACTGGGGTGCCACAATAGAAAAGGCCCTCTTCTTTGTAGCCACCCACCTCACTTCATTTGGCAGGGGCTCCTGGAGAAAGACTGCTGAAGACGATGTTAGGGTCCAGGAACAGATGATCCTTCAGGTAACCTGCTCCCAAGCAATTACACCAGAACTTTGAATAGGGCCGGAATGGACTGGCAGCCAATACAGATGGAAAAGTACTGGCATAATATGATCATGGTGGCCAGTCCCCATGAACGATCCCACTGCCCTATTTTGGACCAGCTGAATTTTCCAGACCATTTCAAATGCAGCCCCACATATAACGCATTGCATAATATAACTTGTTAAAGGATATTCATATACTTTTATAGTTGAATGTCCAGTAGAAAGATGTTTTGACTGCAGGAATTTGCATAACAAACTTCCCAAAATTGAGTATACCCATAACGTGGTAGTGAAATAGGCCTTTCTGCTCAGGGCTCCCATGTCACATATGTCACTTGAAAATAAAATAATACATTTAAATCTTGCATTACAAGTTTACTTCAAGCCATGCTATCTGTCTTCTACGCAAGTTTGAAAATATTAGGTTTCTGAAGTTGGGTTACTTGCAGAAATGAACAACTGGTTAATTTACTAATCCTGCATGCATTAGTATTGTGGCATTAGTGTAATCTCACGCGAGTTTGTTTCTAGGTGTGTTGACTGTTTTTCTTGCAACTTATACAGTCTTCAGCATAGTTCCTAGGCAGTGTTGCAAAGAACTCAGGAGAACAGTTGGGAATCAACAAGTTTAGGAGTGTATCAACAGTTTACTGTTTTGTGAACATATCTTACTACTTCATGGGTTTAGGATGGGATCATTTGCAGATGCCACAAAATTCTGTATTACAGCAACATTGCAGGTTGATATACCAGTTCATATGTAAGATTGGTAATTGACTGATTTAGGATGTTGTCGCCTTCAGTGTTATAGTCTACTGTTGTGTAATTTGTGAGACATTTTTAACTGCATATTATTTACAAGAAAATGGAAAGACTATATGGAAGAGCCTCAGATGATCTTAATTGAGCAGAGATGTCACGTTAGAGCATGAAAAACACATAGAGCTGCCTGCATATAAGAAATGGTTTTTGACTCAACAGAACTTCAAATCTAATTTCCATGTTTTGGAAAACATGGATATACAATTTATAGCCTAATTTTTTAGTTGCATGGAGAAGACATTAACAGGATATTAACTGCAATCAGGTAATATTGTAATAAGCTCAAATGTCAGACAGTAGGCAAGACTCCCAGTCTTTGCAGGTGTTATCATGCCACACCTATCCATATCTTAAAGGTTGCGAACAGATGATTGTGCAGTATGCAGATATTTCCACCCTGATTTTTGGATGCCCTAGAGTGTAATCTAATTCAGCATTTTCGTTTTATTTGTATTTGTAAACAACAAATACTCCATGTTAATTTGTCTCAATATACCCCAAGTATTTGACCTGAAATACTTGAGGAAAAAAATTAGGACATAATTTAATTTGTGATGGAATGCCTCCTTCCATATGTACCTGTCTGTACTTTAAGGTCATCCACAGAAGCCCTCCTTCAAGTGCCCTCTCATTTTGAGGCTTGGAGGATGGCAAGAAGAGAGAGGGCTTCTTTGGTAGTGGCCTTTCAGCTCTCCCAAGGAAAGCTCCCCTGGTGTCCACAGTGCTATCTTTTCAGTGCCTGACTAAGACATGCCTATTCTCTTAGGCCTTTTAAAGTCTTCTGAAATGTTTTCATGTATTTGTGGTTTATTGTTGATTGTTGGCTCCCATTGCTTGTGTAGGGAACTTCCCAGATAAAAATGCCTCAACATGGAGTATTCTGGATATGATTATTGATCTAATGAGTTCTAGGGGTAGGGTTCTCTCCCTTGCTGAAATGAAGCTTATTTTCCATGAGCCTATCAAGTCCTGGAAAGTTAAGATTGTTACTTTAAGCGTTTATTTGGGAGTTTATCCTATTTGAGTAAATAGTACTTATGAATAAACACATGTGTAGTAGGGCTTAAATGTGGGAGGATTAGTACCCATGCTCTGACAGGGGACTTGTTCCTGCCACTCCTACCAACCTTGTAATTTGTTTAAAATTCCACAACCCTAAGACAGTTTAGTAAGTGGGCTAGTAAATGTTTTGTACTTATTTGTAAGGCTGATCTGCAGTTCTGATTTATGGAGTATTTGGACAGTTATTAAAAAAAAAAACTGCGGGCCAATAAAAATGGTATGCTTGAACAAGCCACTTACCATCTTTACATGATCTATGTATGTATGACATCAGGTGGACATGCTTCCACATGAACTGGGCTCTATATGAATACATCCAAAAGCTGTCATTTACATAATTGCAGTGGCACTTCTGGGTCTGCCACAATCATGGACATGGTTGCTGGCGATTGCAAGTCGTGTCCATGCATTGTCGTTTCACATGGAAGTTCCTTCATGCAGTCTTACACATTGAAGTTATCACATATAGAAAATAAGCAGCTGGTTCATGTATGTGAACCGCTCCTGAGTGTTCATTGCTTTCCAAGGCCTTTCCAAATACTACAAGTCATGCTTTTAAAAGCATTTAAGTTTTGTTCAGTAACGCGTTGTGAAAATGGAAAAGTTCTCATTTGGTATTTTGGTGTTAGTTTTAACCCAGTACCTACCCATATGGCTTAACACAACCCCCTTTTTCTGATTAGTGCATTATCAAGCATATAGATTTTAGATAAACTAGTTTAGCAAAACAAATTGGGTGAAAGTATAAATTAATTCAGGGCAGGGCAAATTAAAATACAGATTAAGGTTTTGTGCAAGATGCATGTGGCATTTATTTAAACAGGCTTTTTGATAGCAGGTACGGTTAACATTCAGGAAAGTTTAACTGTTAGTTGAAAGTAAGTGTCCAGAAGTATTAATGCTTAGAATTGTTGCCCAATAGATTATGTAAGGCCTGGTTTTGCTTGTATTCACCTTTTTCAAAATGTTCTCTCAAAATATTATTGCTCTTGTTTTAACAGGGGAAACTTGAATACCTGCCCTGAAAAGCATACATGTATTTGAAATATCCCATACCATCAAGACCACATGTTTGAGTTGGTAGGAGGAGAAGTGGCACCACTAATGTTTATCCCAGCAGCCAAGCATTTTTAAAAGTGGTGACAAGATAGGTGTTTTGGAATCTCTTTTTCCTGATGTGTTAAGCAATAGTTCTAGTTCATCTTTTGTTTTCCTATTTAGGCTGGAGGCAAGGCTGGCAAGGACAGTGGAAAGGCCAAGGCAAAGGCAGTGTCTCGCTCACAAAGAGCTGGACTTCAGGTATGTTTTTAATTTATTTCACACATATTTATATTCATGTGTCTTCCTCTAACTCCTAGATAAATCTGGGAGTTACTTATTCTATCTCTGGCATATAGCAGTATTTTAAAACTAGGTAACTGGTGGCTTGTCTTTTATTGGTCTTAACTGTGTTTCTCAGTCAGGAGCAGGACAACATCCTGAACATCCAGGAAAGTCTCCTTGTCCGGACAAGAGGAGGCAGAACAAAAAATTACTTTTGGGGAATGGGTAGTGGTGGTGGCTTTCTCTCAGCCAGTTAATTCCCTGCCTCTACAGAAACAGAAGATCTTACATAGTGCTCTCCAAAGCTGACTTAGCAACAACTTAAATTTTAAAAGTATGTTTAATTGTAAGCAGAAAATAGCAGAGCATGCTAACTGAGCTTTTCTCTCTCCCTCTGCTCTCTTTCTTAGCCTAGTTAGGTGTACTGGGTCACGTACAATTTTGCCTTTGTGGGTCTCAAGGTGGCCCCAGATTCAGGAAAGATGCATGAGAGACATTTCAGTCTCTTGCCTTGGGACACAGAGAGATGTTGAGAAAAGCTAAACAGTGCTTTCCCTCTCCACCCCTCTAATTGATGGCTGGGTGTGATCAGGAATTGGAGCCCAAGGATCTTGGGGTGGCATCTCCTTTTGCCCATTCTTACTTCTGAGTGACCTGCATGTTAGAACTCCTCAGATACAGTGTGCACCATCTTGGAGGAACATGATTCAGCTGTTAGCCAGCCTTTCAGGCCCCTTAAGCCCATCGTGTGTGTGGGAGTTGTAGATCCATCTAGAAGCTCTTGCCTAGTTAATGAACCGGATGGCTCAAGAGGAAGAGGCAAAAGGATAAAAAGCAGTCAGTCTAGAGTCATGAGGATTGGAGTTCATCCAGGGTAGATTTTTCCTCCTCACATTATAGGCATTGTCTCTAAGTAATGCCATAAGAGGCAAAGTATGTGCAGGGGCAAGAAGCAGAGGTCTTGTAGCATTGCTTACTCTGATTCATGCGGCAGTTCTCCCCATGCCATAAACTGAACCCCTCTTCATAGATTAGGAATTGCTTCACTTGGCTGAGGGGAGCTGGGCAATCTTTAGGCCAGGCTCCTTATTTATTATGTACGTTGTCAATCTGCCACCCTGCAGTAACAGGACCCGTAGGGTGGCATACAGTTTAAAATCAAGTACAATAAAATCATGAAAAAATTAAATCATAAGCTGCAGCAAAAACCATTAAAATTCTTCGAAGTTATAAACAGCTCCCAAACCTGCTATTTTACATACTGCGATGTTTGGGCAAAAAACAAATAAAAATCTTCACCTGGTACCAAAAAGACATCAAAATTGTTGCCAGCTGAGTTTCTCTGAGGAGGGCATTTGATATCAGAGGGATCGCAACCAAGAAGGCCCTCTTTCCAGTCATTACCTGCCTAACTTCAGGTGGCAGGAGCACTTGGAGGAGGGCCTAAGATGAAGAAGGAAGGGTTCAGGCATGCTCCTGCAGAAGAAGATTGAGCATCCAGGTTCCCAGCTGCTCAGAGCTTTATAGGTTGTAACCAGCATTTGGAAATGGACTGGAAACCGGTATAGCTGTTTAGGTATTAGTGAGATGTGTTCCCTAAAACCAGTCCCAATTCATAACCTCGTAGCTGCACTTTCTTTTGCAGTGTTTGGCATTCCTGAGAAGTCTTCAAATGCAGCCCCATGTACAATGCATTACACAATTCTAAATGACCAGTTACTAGGGCATAGAAAAAATGTCAAAATGGAACATGTTCAGGGTACAAAACCCATCCCAGCTAATGCATTACTAGCTAGGTGGACCAATGGTGTGCCTTGGTATAAGGGAGCTTCCTATGTTCCTAACTGCTTAAACAGAAGTCTCCAGTGAATGTGCTTTTAACTGTAAGATCTTCAGACAACTGGTTCAAAAAGTTAGGGTGCCAGTCATGGACTTTGACCTCTGTAGAAAATCATCAGACCCCAGGGTTTCTGTTCTAGTGTTCCTGTCAGCAGAAACTTTTAATGCTTTCACAATTCCTTTGCCAAAGGGTATTCTATATGCTTTATTTTTGATCACGAGGCTCTCTACAAGATATGAATGGAACTGGGAAAGGTTGCCCTAATGGCACCCTATTGTCCTACAAGCCATGTTTCCCAGCAGTTAAATCTCTCCCAATTGAGCCTTCCTGGAAGCTCCCAAATGTTCTTGATCTAGTTCCACTTAACCATCTAGAGCCAGGATGTCTTCAGTTAGTTGTTTGGGGACTGAAAGGCACAGACTAGCATTCTTGGACTATTTGGTTCAGCTGCTCTCTATTCTTTTAGCTTCATGTAAGGCATCCGGATACGATGCTGCCTCCCAGATATTCATATCCTGGTAGTCTAGAAATGCTATATCTCTTCTTCAAGTAGAAATACCCCATATTTTAAGCTTCCTTCAGGAGATGCTGGATCAGAGCAATAAGGCCAACATTCATGTGACAGGCAGCGACTATCAGTGTTATAGTGGCAAGTTTTAAAATGGTTGTATGCATTAACTGTAAGTTGCCTTGGGGTCCCTACCTGAGCTAAAAGGCAACTCATAAATTTACAAATAGAAATAAATACAGCTTTTGTCTTGGAAGACTGTTCCTGGTAGCTTTTACATGAGGAAGATGTGTTGTGTAACTGAACATTCTTTGAGTAGCAAAAGAGTTATTGTGATTTTTCCCTGAGCTTGAGGAGAAGCTTTTGTTCTGCCTTTGCTCCTCAGTTATCCCTGAGATAAACTGTCCTTTGTAGGTTACAGAAGCTCTCTACTGTGATTTTTGCCCAGATCAAAAGATAATTGGGAAAAGGTCTGGTAAATCCTGGATATCAGAAAGGGCCTGAAGTATTATATTGACTGTACCAAGGGGTTTTGCTGTATTATATTTCTTCCTTTTGCTAGCGATCTCTTGGTAACAGTGTGAAACTCAACTTTGATAAGAAATTTCATAGCTGCAATAATCGATGTATTAAAAGCATCAGGGGAATGGGTACTAGAGGGGATGACTGCCTTTGTAGTCTGGGCAATATTCACTTGGTAGACATCTGTAGAGCTAGAGCCTGGGATGACAGTCCATACATTTACAAGTCACTAAAGAGGACAGCTGGGCTTCCTTTGGGAAGATGGTTCTAGAGGAGTTGCCAGTCTTTAGCTGTGGATATATTCTGGGGGCCTTTCCTCGGCCATTGCTTTTGTAAATGCCTTAAATTCAGGATGTCAACTTGTTCCTGACTGAAATGTGAACATTTTGTTGGATTACTTATAAATCTTGTCAGGAACAGGGGGACCACCTGACCTCCCTTGTCCTCATTTAGGGGCCCTTGGAAAATGAACTGGGTTTAGTTTTCCAAGTGTTGGCTGAGCTCTTAGGAGACCTTTCCTAACACCATATTCTTTATTCCCTTATTCCAACATCTGACCTGTTGACTGTTAAATCAGGTTTTCCCTTTTCTCGCTCCACTTCTTCACTGGTTTTGCTGTTTATGGTCAGGAATTTTTAACTTGTTTGAAGCTTTCTGTGTTCTTCCTCTGGCTTGTAATAAAGTGGCTTTGAGGAGAAAGACCCCCTCCCCTAATATGCAGGCTGTCTTGCTGTTCCTGACAAGAATTAAAGGTTAACAAAACATCGGTTTTTCTGAAACATTTTTTTCAATGAAAAACAGATTTATTTTATTAAGGAAAATGAGCTCCTGTGAGTTATAAAAAACAATTTATACTAGGTATAACAGTTGGGACTCTACTGTGTGTTTTTCACTACTTAGAAATGTTCAGTAACTGCCCATTGAAAGACACTGGATTTTATTAACTTAGGAATGTAGTTTCATATACACTCTGGAAACTGTTATGCTGCCTTAAGTTTATAGTGCATCCTTTAATCTTTTAAGTGCTGAAATTCTGTTTTTCCTTTTATGTATGTCCTCATGGAGGTCAGTGCTGGTTTGCTAGGGATATCTGAGCTATGAAACCTAGCTTGCACTCTGGAAAGCAGATTACATCACCATCTTCTTTCAGTTTCCTGTTTGAGATAAAGCAACATAGGAACTGTGTGTGACTTGGCACTTGAATGGCTAGTCTGTAAAAACTGTAACTCAAATCCTGACTATAGCACTAATAGAAGAGTTGCCTGTAGTAAATGCACCCTGTCTCTCTGTAAATAGTTCACAGAACCAGACTGTCAGTTAATTGCTTTTGGAGGAGCACTGCCTCATAGCTGGCTTTGACCACATATGCTGAACAGGTCCTTCTACTTTCAGTTCCCAGTGGGCCGTATCCACAGACACTTGAAGACTCGTACCACAAGCCATGGACGGGTTGGTGCTACAGCTGCCGTGTACAGTGCTGCAATTCTCGAATACCTCACTGCTGAGGTAGGTTCCAAAAATCAATATCGTCAGATCACATGATCTGAACATAATCTAAGGCCTTGATAATGGACTAATCTTTTCTGTGCCTGGTAGGAACCTCTGGATTGGTATAACCTAAACCTAGCTGCTCCTGCCTTCTTTATGAGCTGTGTACTGGTGGCCAAAATCAAATAATATTGCAAGAGCTTTATGGCCAACACAGTCTTCAGATAGTGTTTTCTCTGATTCTTGTGTGCATTAATTAGGATGGTGTGTGTGACACACAGTAGGACTTACCAGGAACTAGTAAAGAAATAACAACATGCATGTCTCAACAAAATGAACTGTCATGTACTTTAGGAGAAAGCAGAAGCTCATCAGGGACACCAGTTGATCTGATCTAGAAGGAGTTATTTGCAGTTTTAAACATGTGATCCATTTGGACCCCAAGTATGGAAGCAAGCCTTCCATGAAACTTTTGGAAGTGATATTTGTTCTCCACTTGAAGCCAATCACTTGCTGCTTTGTGCCCATTTCCATTTACCCCTTTAAAAATATCCTGCTTCTTTAAAAACTAGTCAGGTTATTTAATCTAGCAGCTGTATATGGAAACTTTCAGAATTATACTTGCCTTACACTGGTATGTTTAAGAGCTGTAATCTGTCATATTTGTAAATGTAAATCCTCCTGAATCAAATTTTCAGGAGGTAGCATCAAGCTTTTAGGTGCCTGGCTGTTGTGGAGAAGGACTGTATATCATTTTTTCCTTATTAACCTTAAAAAAAGAAAAGAAAAGAAGATTGTTACAATGGGTTGGATCCAGATTTAGTCCGTGTAGTCCCATAGAAATCAGTCATGACTAAACTTAGGTTCCATTGATTTCAGTGGGTCTAACTCTTAATATGACTAAATTCAATGATTCTAGTCCATTATCTGTTACAATAATATAATTACTATGTCAGTCATAATTATTTCTAAGATACTGAAAAAACAATTATATACACGTGTATATATTGCTTTCAAAAATATGTAAGAGGGTATTTTACTTCACACATTTTTGTTTTTGCCTCTTTTTAAACTTAACAAGTTCATGGAGTCTAGACATTTAAGCTACATGCCAGACTTTAGAAACCCATTCACTTATCAAAGAAATAGTTGGAGTTTACCAAGTTTTTGATGCAAGTATCTTAGCTGTAGTTAACAATATTTTTTTATCAGGAACAAGGAACCAGTTCTGCATAACAATTTGGGTATCTTAAGAAGAGCCACGCTGGATCAGACCAAGAGTCCATCTAGTCCAGCATTCTGTTCACACAGTGGCCAACCAGCTGTCGACCAGGATCTGACAAGCAGGACACAAGCGCAACAGCACCCTCCCACCCATGTTCCCCAGCAACTGGTGTATATAGGCTCACTGCCTCTGATATGATAGCACATAGCCATCAAGACTAGTAGCCAGTGATAGCCTTTTCCTCCAGGAATTGGTCTAACCCCCTTTTAAAGCCATCCACACTGGTGGCCATCACTACATCTTGTGGTAGCGAATTCCATAGTTTACGTGCTATGTGAAGAAGTACTTCCTTTTATCTGTCCTGAATCTCCCACCAATAAGCTTCATGGGATGACCCCAGGTTCTAGTATTTTTAGCAGGGGAGAAAAATGTCCCCCTATCCACATTCTCCACACCATGCATAATTTTGCACAGCTCTGTCATGTCTCCCTTTACCCTCCTTTTTTCCAAGCTAAACAATCCCAGCTGTTGTAACCCTCTCTCATAGGGTTGCAGCAGTGTAAATATGGGATTTGTTTGTGGCTTATAATTGTCCATATTATATATTTAATATTTTAAATCAAAACTATTTTGATAAAAGTTCACCATTTATTCTAAGTTTGCAGCAATATTACTACACTTCTAACACTTAAACTGACATTCCTTAAGAAATTTTAGTTTTAGGGTTTTTCCTTGATGTACTAAATATATGAGAAAATAAATCCATGTTGCAATTTGCAGCAATTAAACTTTTTTTAAAAGCCTGATGTTTTCCTAAGAGACTGAAATATGAAGCTCTATTTCTTCCAACAGGTTTTGGAGTTGGCAGGTAACGCCTCCAAGGATCTCAAAGTAAAACGTATCACTCCTCGTCACTTGCAGCTTGCTATTCGTGGTGATGAGGAATTGGATTCACTTATTAAAGCTACCATTGCTGGTGGAGGTATGTAGTGTCAGAGCTTCTGGAGTGACTACACAGGTATAAAAGCTAGAGGCGGTGAGTGTAGGCAGTTGAGTGTTTACCAAGGGGGAACTTAACAATATCCATGTAATTACTTGATAAATTGTGTATTTATAACATTCTACCAAGTGATTAGTAGAATCTTACTGTTCCCCTCATTCTCTGGATTTGTGATTAGGTGAGGGTGTGTAGGAAAGTAGCTTTGTGGCTTGTCAGGACATTGCACAACTGATTTACTTTGTAGTATGGGTAGTGCTATTGTATGTAACATACTTTGGTATTGTAGCACACTGTGGTGTGTTAGTGCTGTTGTCACCACATGAGGTAGTCACAGTTGTTAATAGGCATACTTATTAGTATCGCTTTTAGTTCATTGATTTAGAAGTAAATTTGATAGTGGTGGATTCTGAACGTTTGTCATTGCTGTAGTGCTAGTTTAATCTGGTGTCTTTCTTTTGAAATATGCTAATTTATTAAGCACCAATTGGTTCCCAAAATGATGCTCATCTCAACAGAAGTACAGAACAGATCTCATGCAGATGCCTTTTCCACGGAGAACATTCCATCTGCCATGAACACCTTTTTTCAAAATAATTTTCTTAGATTTCCCTGCTTTTTAACTATTTAACTAGGGCTCCAAAACTAGGCCAGGGAATAGAACTAAAAGTCACTTCACAACATGTACCAATACATCTTCACATCCATCTTGGTACTATGAGGGAAACATAATCTGAGAAGAAAATCCAGTTTATATTTTCCCCCAAGGGAGCATGGTATATGTGTTTTTTTAATTGTATTTTAAATTTATTCATTTATGATTGTTTTAATTAAGTTTTTAAAATCTTGGTCTTATTATTGTTAGCCACCTTGAGCGCCATCTTTTGGGTAGAAATTTGGGATATGGATCAAATAAATAGTAATACTGCATGGCACCAATGTAGTTGTTTCTGCAGTGAGCAAAGTAAATCTGAGTAATGACATTCAGTATAAGCCAGCTATATAGGTACTTCCCAGTTCTCGTCCCCACTACTTAAGTGGGACTTCTTAAATTGAAGTTCGATATATGTATTTATTTAATGCATTTCTTAGCCACCTGTTAAGACTGCAGTCTTCCCAAGGCAGCTTACAATATAAAATACCCAATTCTATCAGTGTAACAATTTCATAAATTCATTTCATAATGAACCAGTAACAAAAGCGGCATATATAACAAAAACCTTTCAAGTAAAAGCCAACAAAAGGAAAATTCTAACCCCCCTTTTATTTTATTTATTTGATGCATTTCTTTGGATTAAATAAATACATTTGTATAGGATTTATATTCAAAAGTAGACAAGTAAATATGACTTCTGAATGCTAAATCTCAGTATTATATATGCTCCATTCCTAATCCGCTATTCTCTTTGCAGGTGTAATTCCTCACATCCACAAGTCTCTGATTGGAAAGAAGGGACAGCAGAAAACTGCATAGAGAGGAATTATAAACCGCCCTCTTCCTCCCTGTCATTGTACTGTAACTGGGACAGAAGAAATATGGGGATATGTGGAATTTTTTAAAAGAAATAGTTAAATGGAAGAACATAGACAATTGACTGTAGACTTAAAACATTTGTATGTTCTTTAGATTCAAAGTTTGGGAAAAAAGTACATTGTTATGTGGCAGCAATTTGTGTGTTGATTGGCTAGGTTTCTCCCATGTGTTTTATACAAAAATGGAACTGATAAAACCATTTTTTACAAAACTTGTTCTTGTGTGTCATTCTGGTGTTAAAAGGTCAGTGCAGTAAAGGTTGGTGCCCTAAAATTCTATTAAGAATTTTAAAATAAACATCTTTACAAATTTTAGACTTTAATGTGGCCACGTTTATGGTTAACTTTGTTTTCTTGTGCCTGTTGATTGATATAGGCTATTGTGGTAGCTGTATGAGGCAATCAGTCCAGAATTTAATTTAACTGTGAAGAATATACAATGTTTAACAGCACAACATTTATACAGTTGTTTTCGCCTGTTAAAGCTTTTTCTAAAGAGCTATGCACTGCATGAATATGGTAATAGGAAAGATCTCACAGAAAGGTGTGGCAGTGACCCGAGTCACATGATTAAACAACCCTTAGTTTGTTAACCGTGGGTTGTTCGGGAGTGAGCATGCTGGCCCACTCCCACTTTGCTAAACAACCGAGGAGCACCCCATTCCTGGGTTGTTCTCTATTATGTGTTCTTGGATTAAAACTCTGGGTTGTTTCTCCCTCAGCAGTGCAAGAGTTCCAGGTTCGAATGAGACAGAGAAAAACCTGAGAACTCTTGAGTTGTTTAGTGAAGTAGAAGCTGCCAAGCAGTTAACACACTAATTGTGCGAACTGAGTCATTATGTGTACTAGCAAGAAATGTTCAACATCTTTGGCTGCTGGTGATTTGCCTATGGTTGGTTGGCTTTGCATTGAATTCTGCTGTATTCTTGAATCAGCACAATTACTACTGGTTTAGTCAATGCTGCTTTGTGCTATAACTACTGATTTAGTCAGTGCTGCTTTTTGCTGTAATGAACAAGGTTTTCTGTAACAAAATGCTAAACCAGCAACACTGCCTTGGTTATACTGGCAACCTTGCCAGAATGTGATTTGACCCCTATGTAGTAGTTGTTGAGCTGGCTGCGCATCAGCGTAAGATCTGAGAACCAATGGTCTTTCCGCTGTTAGTTAGGACTGCTTCATACAGTACAATTTCATGCATAATGCTGACAAATCAGAGTGGCATAATCCCATATGTTATAAACCTGCATTTGCTTGAAATCTTTCAGGCGAAATGATGCATGCCTCTATATAAACTGGGTTATGGTTTCAGTCTAGGACTAATTTGCAGGATTGCTCTGACTTCAGTTCACTGTGTTCCTGTCCGCTATATCCTGTTTCAAGAATGATCCTTTTTAAAACAGCTGTCAAATTGCCAGGTAAGACGAGAAATATGGGTGAGATGTAATAGCCCTTATGAATTTAGATTGGGATTTGGGGTGATACTTGCTCATTCCATGGTGGCTGGTACCAGCAAGGGTATAGGACTAATAAGGCCTTAGCTTTATGTTGGCTTGAATGTGGTAACAAAACAATCCAGAGAATTGGGCCTGGTTTGCTCACTGTTTGTTTTCAGATGTCCCTTTACTAGCACATTAGTATTGCACAGTGATGGAAGACAGAAAATGAGTATGCTCATTGGCTGAGTATAGAGTATAATGACAAAAGCTATAGTGATAGAGGGTGCTTATTAACTACTGAGAATGTCACTCCTCTGTAACTGATCAACTTAGACTGATAAACAGCTGGAAGGCAGATGAGGCTTCTCTTGTCTCCTGATACCAAAATCTTCAGCATCGTAGGGATTGGAACTGGCAACAGCAGCCTTCAGTACTAAGCATGCTGTCTGTATGATCTTTTTTTTGCATGAAAGAACCAGCAATAGAGATTTTGTTTATTAGTTCAGAAGACTTGGTCTGCCCTCCTAAAACAGGCATCAAGGAAATATGTGTGCAAGTATATAAACTTCAGTTCAAATTTTTGGGTTCTTTAGCTGGTGTGGCCCCAGCCTGAACTAGTCTTTAACAATCTGATCCTGTATCGCCCCTGCTGTAGTTGTACTTGTGTTTCCCGAACAGAAAGTTGGCAAAGTTAAGGAGGTAAGCTGGAAATCCACAGGAGCAGCTAGGATGGCAATGGGCTGCCCATGGGTTCCAGAATCTAATCTAATGTCTTCTTGTTCCTTCTGTGTTGTTTAACTTAAATACTAGATGTCTCAAGTTTTTGTGTCTCCTCTTGGGTATGGGTGCTGCAAGAGTGGGTTGCAGCCAGATCCTGAAATATTTACTTGGAAGTAAGCTTATTCAGCAGGACGTCCTGGGTTCAATTTCTAGTTAAAAGATCTCCGGTATCTTTTCTGGAAAAGTCTTCCACCTGAGGCTCTGGAGTGCTGCTGCCAGTAAGAGTTGACTGGGCTGGATGAACCAGTGATCTGACTCTTTAAGGCAACTTCATACGGTTATAATAAAGACAGGCTACCCAAGTGGGTGGATTCTACCTGTCATCATGTATCCAGTTCAATAAACCAGAACCTGGAGTACTGCAGAACTTTATTGTATGGAGAACTGCTGCCCTCTGTTGAACGCAAATAGAATCTCTTAGCTTACAGGTGTTGAGGATTAAGTGTTTGGAACAGAAGGGTTAGGACTCAGTTCCTGCAAACTGCTTGTGTTGTATGGGAATATAGGGAAACTATATTGTTTCCATATATATATATGTGTATATATATATATGTGTGTGTGTGTGTGTGTGTATATATATATATATATATATACACACACACACACACACACACACACACACATATATATACACACACACACACACACACTATATAGCAACTGTGTGATGAACGAAAAGATGAAAAGCCATATGCGCGCGCGCGCGCTCTCTCTCTCTCTCTATATATATATATCATATGTTCTCACTATATGGGGGGGTGTATACACACACACACACACACACACACCATATAGTGAGAGCATATATATATATATAGAGAGAGAGAGAGCATATGGCTTTTCATCTTTTGGTTCATCACACAGTTGCTGGGAAAAGAACCCCAGCAAGTTGTGGGTTGTATCTCCTATGGCCTAGAGCAGGGGTGTTGAACCTCAGGCCCATGGGCCAAATCTGGCCCCCCTGGGTTCCCAATCTGGCCCCCCTGGGTTCCCAGTCTGACCCCACTCCCTTCCCCTGACTACCAGTCGTTTGGTAGTTTCTTGGCTTTGTGCAATTTTTTCCCATTCTAAAAGGTTGAAATACCTTTCCTAAGATTTGTGGCAGTAAGAGCTTTAAGCTAAAATGTGGCGGTGTTTTTGATGTTTTGACCCACCCCTTTGCCCCCACCCATTGGAACATGGCCCACTGAGAACTTCTCCAAAATTTAATTCAGCTCTTGGCCTGAACGAGGCTTAAGAGTATAACATTCCCAAGTGGGCTCAGCTAGGGATGTACGAAAGTCACTTACCTTTTCAAAGGGTGACATTCGCAGTAGGGGGGAGGCGTTCCATCCCTCCCCCTGAAATTCTCTCCGACCGGCTCCGCTCCATGGACATTCTGCAGAGCCGCTGGGCAGCCTGCAGGGACACAAATGGCAGCTGCCATAGCCGCCGCCATTTGGATCCCTGTATTTTGCCGTGATAGGCTATGTTAATATTTACGTAGCCTATCACGGCAAAAAACAAAAACAAACAACGAACGCAAATAGTGGCGGCTACGGTGGCCGCCATTTGCGTTCCCTCTTTTTTTGCCGTGATAGGCTGTGTATTTACATAGCCTATCACGGCTATAGCAATGAAGCGAATGGTGGCCGCAGCTGCAGCCACCATTCGCAAGTCAGCGCGAACGGCAGCAGGTAGGTGTCCTGTTTCACACGCCTTTTGCAGGGGGGCGGGGGGCTTCATTCCACCACGGATTTCGGGGGGCTGAATGCACTGGCATTCGGCCTCACTGAGATCCATGGCTGAATTCTCTGACATCCTAGCTCAGCTATCCTTACTTTCTGCTGCTGCTTCCCTGTAAATTTGTGTGTGACACAGTGGTACAGCTCAGTTTCCAGCTTACTTGAAAGAACAGAATATAGACCTCTACCACAGAAAGTCCTTTTCCTAAACACCTGGAGCTCCTATTCCCCAATTCCCCAATCTCAGTCAATCACCAGTAAACCTCAAAGCAAGGCTCAGCACCAGTTGAACGTCCGTCCCACCATGGCAAAGAAGTTTTCATTGTGCTCGCTGAAGTAAGTGCAGAGTTGTTCCAGCAGTAATTCATCTATGGTGGGATGGGGTCGCCCTTTGGATTGGTCCAGGCAATGCTGATGCCCCCTTCCCTGAAGGCAGTAGAAGCCTTTTGTCTGGTTGAAGTAAAAGTTGTCTGGGCCTAGGTAAGGCTCCAGTCCCAAGAAGTGTTCCACGTGGCGCATTTCTGAGAGCGGCTCCCGGATTAAGCTGCCCCCATCCACCACATGAATCTGTGTCCTGGGAAAGAACTCCAGCCACCGAGCCAGGTGTAGGGCATAGAGGCTACGCTGCACGGCCTTGTACCTGGTGTTCAGTTCCTGGCCCCTCCTCAGAATCTGCTCCAGAGACTGATAGGGCTTGTGCCGAGCTTTGCGGTTGTGGAGGATCTGGGTGTAATCAGACACCAACCTTTCCACAGGGTCCCTCACAATCAGGAGGAGCTTCATAGAGCTGTCTACCATATGGATCCTTTCTGGGGCCTTGAGGGAAGAGAAATAGCCGGGTGTCTTCTCCACAGTGATTTGAGTGGGCTGTGAAACTGGCATCTGTTGGCTATACCATCCCAATCCTTTACGATAATTCTCTTCGACGTTGAAGAAATGTACCTCGGAATGGGCGGCCGCCACCTGGGGGTGCAGACTCAGCATCTCCAGCAGTGCCCGGGTGCCTCCTTTCCGCACTCCAATGATTATACTTTTGGGCAACCGTTGCTTCCAATCCTCACTCACAACCTGAGAGTCATTTCTTTCCCAGCCCCAGGGGCTCCTTGTTTCCTCCTCTGTATGGATCCCACACATCTTCAGGAGCAGGAGCAGCAAGCAGGCTCTAGCCATCTCCGAGTCTGCTTTGAGAAGGGAAGCAGCTGAACAAACGTATAGGGTTGGAGGATTGTGTGTTGCTATTCTTCACTCCATATCTGGGCTTATTAAGAGTGGGGCCCTCTCCACTTACAGCTCTTCTGGATATGAAGGGATTCTGCTACAGAAGACTGCTCTTACAAAGCAACTTCCATCCACAATGGCCTCTGGGCCTGTTCCTGTTTTGAATTCTGCTGCTCCAAACTTCCAGCAATGTGCCTCTCCCAAACCGCTTCAACAAAAGGACCTTTGCTGACCAACGGCCTCAAGGAAGTTGCTGCCACCTGGGAAAATGAGAATATCAGTAGGTGGCTCACAAAGTGCTGAACAAAGCAAGATTACAGGCCTGTCTGTAGATGTTTATAATCTAAACACACAAGTGTAAGAAGAGAAATATTCTAAAATGGGTGCAAAAACCCAGGCGCATGTAGCATGTACAGTGTAGCCGCTGCTATCTAAAATGAAACCTACATTGCTGCCAGTCAAGCTGGTTCTGGATCCTACTACGTTTTTCCTACCTCTGAAGACTGCAGAGTCCTCTGGGATTTTGGTGGTGAAGTATCCGTCAGTGATGGGGTGAGCTCCCTTTCATGTCTGAGAAGGTTAGGGGTAGGAAGGAGTGTTTCTGGCTTTGGGCTTAGCTGTTTTGATCACAGATGGGCAGAGCTACTAGAAGGGCCTAGAGGAGGAACTGAAGCTGACCGGGTAGGGGGGCAGGATACGTGCACCTGGCCAGGAGGTGTAGAGGTGAATTGGAACACTCAAATCTTTGATGCAGGCTTCTAATGGCTTCTGCCCTTGATAAAATATGGAAGGTGAAGAATTCTCACGAGGAGAAAGGATGAAAAATGTTGCTAATTGTAATCATAATATATATGATTAACATAAGAGGTCTGCTTAATCAGATCAAGGATCCTTTTAGTCCAGTATTTTGTTTTTGAAAGCCACCAGCCAGCTGCCTCCAGGATGCCCACAACCAGGGCTTGAAGGGAATGACCTTCCTCTGTTCCTGCCATCCAGTATTTAAAGCAGGGGTGTTGATCCTCAGGCCTCTGGGCTAAATCCAGCCTTCCAGGGTTCCCTAGATAGCCTATACCCCTTTTTTCTGGCCCCCTCCCCACCAATCGTGGTGGTTTCCCAGCTTTCATGCAGTTATTTCCCATTCTAAAAGGTTGAAATGCTTCTCCTAAGGCTTACTTACTAGCAGTAAGAGCTTTAAGCTAAAATATTTTGATATTTTTGGCTCCACTCCTTTTGCCTTTGGCCCCATCTACCACTGGAATGCGGCCCCTGAGAGCTTCTCTTGATATGGGATTCAGCCCTTGGGCTGAAAGAGGTTCAACACCACTTGATTTAGAAATAGTCTGCATCTGAACTTGGAGGTTCCAGTTAGCTATCACAGGCACAGCTAATAGCGGTTGGGAAACCTATCCTTTTCCAGGAATTTGCTTAATCTCCACATCAAGCTATCTCAACTGGTGGACATTGTCACATCTTGTACCAACAAAGTATGGGTTGGATTCAGATTTAGTCATATTTCAACTGGTTCACCAACTACAGCCTCTCCTGGACAGTGATAGCTTGGCCACAATGGTACAGGTAACCTCAAGATTACTGCAATGTACTCTATGTGGGGCTACCCTTAAGGCTGCCCCGGAAACTGGAGCTAGTGCAGAAAGCAGCAGCTCGACTGTTGTCAGGAGCTGCCCCTTTTCAGCATACAACTCCTTTGCTGAGGGAACTGCACTAGCTGCCCATTTGCTACCAGGCCAGGTTTAAGGTATTAGTACTAGTGTACACTAGTGGAATTAAGATTGCTGGGAGAATTATCAACAACCTCCGATATGCAGACGATACCACTCTAATGGCAGAAAGTGAAGAGGATCTAAAGAGCCTCTTGTTGAGGGTGAAAGAGGAGAGTGCAAAAGCTGGTTTGAAACTCAACATTAAAAAAATGAAGATCATGGCATCTGGCCCTATCACTTCCTGGCATATAGAAGGGGAAGAAATGGAAGCAGTGACAGATTTTACTTTCTTGGGCTCCAAGATCACCGCAGACGGTGACTGTAGCCATGAAATTAAAAGACGCTTGCTCCTTGGGAGGAAAGCTATGGCCAACCTAGACAGCATAGTAAGAAGCAGAGACATCACCTTGCCGACAAAGGTCCGTCTAATCAAAGCTATGGTTTTCCCAGTAGTAATGTATGGCTGTGAGAGCTGGACTATAAGGAAGGCTGAGCGCCGAAGAATTGATGCTTTCGAACTGTGGTGCTGGAAAAGACTCTTACGAGTGCCCTGGACTGCAAGGAGGTCAAATCAGTCCATCATAACGGAAATAAACCCTGAGTGCTCATTGGAAGGACAGATACTGAAGCTGAAGCTCAAATATTTTGGCCACCTAATGCGAAGAGAAAACTCTCTGGAAAAGACCCTGATGCTGGGAAAGACTGAAGGCAAAAGGAGAAGGGGACGGCAGAGGATGAGATGGCTAGATAGCATCACCGATGCAATGAATATGAACTTGAGCACGCTCCGGGAGAGAGCGCAGGACAGGAAGGCCTGGCGTGCTATGGTCCATGGGGTCACGAAAAGTCAGACACGACTGAACGACTGAACAACAACAACAACAACTAGTGTACAAAGCCCTAAGCAACTTGGGACCAGCATACCTGAGAGAGCACCTTCTTTACCAACCTGCCCGGTCACTGAGGTCATCAGAGGGCTTGCTCCTGGTGGTTCCACATGGACCTATGGCCCAATTGGAGTCCACCTGAAGAAGAGCCTTCGGTGTGGTGGCCCCTTTTCTATGGAACTCTTTGCCTCTGGAGCACCATGTTGTTTCCCGCACCTCCTGAAAACCAGCTATGTTTTAAAGTAACTATTTTTAATATGGAGCTTTATTCTTTTACCTTTTCATATTTTATTGTTCACCGCTCTGGAATCTGTCTAGATGTGGAGCGATATATAAATGTTGTAAATAATAGATAAAAATACTTAGAGTAGACCCATTGAAATCAATGGAACTAATGTCATGACTAATTTAAGTCCCATTACTAAGGGTCTGCAGTCAACCCTATGTGTTCTGTGAAGTAATCTATGTTTTAAGAATTAAAATATTTCACTATGACATTACAGTCATACTGCTGGTAACAAACATGAACCACCCAAAAGTTTAAAAGGGTGAGAAAGTGAGTGAGAAATCCTATGCACAAGATTTTAGATGCCATTCTTTGCATTGGGGAACAGAGCCCAGATTTCGCGTTTTACAGCTGGCCTTAGAAAATGGGTGGCACTCCTGTTGCCAAATATGCACCTGAGTCACAATGCAGAGGTGCATGCACATGGGAAGAAAGTGGAGTGAGCAAAACACATTCCACACAGACTGTTCTTAGTAAGCATAATGAAGGGCATTGCAAAACCTATTCATATTTCTGGGAGGGCTGTATTTGCATACTGTTTCCATCTTTCCACCTGCCTGGCAGCAAGTTGCACTAAGTTACCTACCACATTTCCTATGTGGAAGGCAACTATGGTGTATGTGCGTTAGCAGGGTGTGCTGGGATGCAAAGTCTACCTACACTAGAGATGGGTAAATCTGTCAATCATGGGTTCTCTGACTTTATAATTCTTGGCTCGTCTTGAACTTTGAGAATAGCTCCGCTCTTAAGTTTGGTTCGTCCAGATCTTTGGGGATTTTTTTAAAAAGTTTGCATGAAAATTCACAAGCATTTTTGTGCACATTTCTCCTAATATATGTATTTTGCCTAACATACACATTTTTTACAAGCAAATTTCCTAATATGCAAGTTTAATATCACTTTCCCTAACACATGCATTTTTTGTTTGGAGAAGTCCATTGCAAAATCCAGAGAAGTACAAATTCAAAGGATAACTGATTTTTGGTTTGTATAAGTGGTCTGAAGGTGTGAAATTAGGTAAGTTCACATTAGAATGCGAACTGAATGAAATTCTCCCCTATCCCTAACCTACACCCTCTCTTTATCATATCTGTCCATGGTATAGACTTGCAATTCTAGAGTTTCCACAGACAGGTGTGTGTGCCCATATATGTGTGATACACATGTTTCATTCAGTTGTGGAGTGTGCATATAGAGAACACTGCATTGTGCACATTCTCACACTCAACAGAGCTCTATTGCATGGAGAGAATAGTCTTTCTCTTATGGCACATGGAATTGGGCATCTGCCAGAGAACTGGATTCCCAAGAATCTCAGTTTAAAAGGCTAAAGACAGACAAATCTGAAAATGTGCAGACTCTGTCAAAGGCTGTGTTATTTGTCAGATGGGACTTTTCTCTCTCTCGGTGATCATCTGTTCCTTGTCACTTTATTGTGTACTGGTTTTTTTTATGCCCGAAGTCCCTGTATTATGGATGGGTGTACTCTTGTGCTATATATAAAAATTGTATGTCAAGGCTCTTCAAAATGCAGTGCCAAGATAAACTGAATTCTACATAAATTAAGCAAATTTGCATAACTGAACTTGTTTTGCAAAATCATGCAATTATGCAAAACAGTTTGAAAATGTTTAATTTTGCTAGCTACGGGGAGGGACAAGAAACTGAAGCCCCCAGTAATCTGAGTGCCTTCCTGGCTTCTGGAATTCTAGCAGGCATTGTACTTCAAAGCAAAAGTATGGCGACATCTTCACTGTGGTAAGGCCTAGAAACCTGACTCTCAGGCCAGCCAAAGTGAAGCACGTTTCAGAGCCAAATTGCATGCAAAGATGAGCAGCAGAAGTTGCAGTCAAGTGGAAGATGGATGGGGGTGGGGGGCTGTTAATCCATTTCCCTCCAATTTGGGCGGCTTAAAATCTCCCACCAAATCATCATTGTGCAGGGAGGACAGTATAGGCGCCCAGATCTTTTCCTTTATAGAGGGGGAAATGGCTGGTGGGAGTGGATATTTGGTGGAAAAACCACTGGAGAGCAATGAAAAGCTCCTCTACTCCCCCATGTGTCTTTCACCTTACACTACAGCCCTTGCTGCTACATTTTGTTTTAAATGTTGAGGGAAAAATTACATATGACTCACAATCGCCTGTTTTTCGGTATGAATTGTATTGATTTCTATAGAAGAGTTAAGTCTATAATGTAAAGATGTTTAACGCTGGTTGGTTCATGTCTTTGTAGTTTGCAAACGTGAGAGTCTTAGAGTGCTGCATTTGGGGTTTTCCATGGAATTCGGTGGAGTTTTGCATGAAATTCTAGCGTACAGACAGTCCTGCCCATGGCAAAGTGATGGCACAATCTATCTATCTATCTTTATTGATTGATTGATTGATTGATTGATTGCATTTATACCCCGCCTTTTTTCCTCTTGCAAGGAACCCAAGGCGGCTTACATTATCCTCCTCCTCTCCATTTTATCTTCACAACAACAACCCTGTGAAGTGGGTTGGGCTGAGAGTCTGTGACTGGCCCAAAGTCACCCAGTGAGCTTCCATGGCCGAGTGGGGACTAGAACCCGGATCTCCCAGCTCCTAGTCCAACACTCTTGCCACTACACCACACTGGCTCTTCACCAAACCTTATTTATCTCCATCGTTTTGAGCGCAGAATTTAGGAGGGCAGAGCCTGGGTTTGGAGAGGGAAAGGCACCGAGTAGGAACTGCTGCATGTCAAGATTCTCACAGAAGCAATCCTTGGTCCCAAAGGAGCAATATGGCAAGGGCAACTGCTGCACAGCCTCCCTTCATTTCAGGACAACGTGGTGTAGCAGATAGTGTGCTGGATTAGAACTGGGGTGACCCAGGTTGAAATCCCGACAAACTGATAAAGCTCAGTGGATGACTTTGTGCCAGTCTCTCTGAGCCTTGCCTGCCTCACAAGAGTGTTGTGAGGAAGAAGCCATATATGCTATCCTGATCTCCGAAGGAAGGATGAGTTCTAAAGTGCAATAAGCCCAATGAATGCATGTTTACTGGCAAGGGGCTTGGGGGATAAACTAGTTCAGCTTTCCCCATATTCCCCCAGCTCATAAATGGCTGGGGAAATATTGGAGTTATAGTCCAACACATCTGGAGGGCACCAGATCGGGGAAGGATGAACAAAGATTGCCTTGATGTCAGTGGGTCTTTCTGAACCTGGGTTGTGCCCTCGTAGTGCCCTTCCATTGATGGTGGTTGATAAGAATGGGAGAGCTGCTAGGGCAGCCCCAGATGTGGGAACTGCACACAAGAGTCCTAGAGTATCTGTTCCAGCTTGGAAACATTAGAACTGTGCTGGACCAAGGGTCCATCTAGTCCAGCATTCTGTTTACACAGTGGCCAATCAGCTGTTGACCAGGAACCCACAAGCAGGACATGAGTGCAACAGCATCCTCTTGCCCATGTTCCCCAGTAATTGTTGTACACAGGTGTACTGCCTCTGATACTGGAGGTACCATATAGCCATCAGGAGTAGTACCATTGATAACCTTCTCCACCAGGAATCTGTCCAACCCCCTTTTAAAGTCATCCAAATTGGTGGCCATCATTGCATCTTGTGGTAGTGAATTCCAGAGTTAATTCTGCACTGTGTGAGGAAGTCCTTTTATTTGTCCTGAATCTCCCACCAATCAGCTTCATGGCATGACCCCACTGGGTTCTAGCATTATGAGGAAGAAAAATGTCTCCCTCGCCACCTTCTCCACACCATGCATACTTTTGTGCACCTCAATCATGTCTCCCCTGACCCTCCTTTTTTTCAGGCTAAACAATCCCAGCTGTTGTAACCGTCCCTCATATGGGAGTTGCTCCAGCCCCTTGATCATTTTAGTTGCTGTTTTCTACAGCTTGATCCTGTCTAGGGAGCCTGCAGGAAATGCACATATCTGGCCCCATTGTAAAGGCAACAGAGGGGCTGTGGCTCAGTGGCAGAGGCCCTGCTTTGCATGTAGAAGGTGCCAGGTTTTATCCCTGGCATCTCCAGGTAGGGCAGGAAAACTCCTGCCTGAAACTCTGGAGAGCTGCTGCTGGTCAGCGCTGACAATACTGGGCTAGATGGACCCAGGGTCTGACTCAGGATACGGCAGCTTCCTAGGTTTTCCTCCCACAACTGCAGCAAGAGGAAGCTTGTGCTGGGGAGATATTAAGAGGGCAGGTGGTTTTGAATAAAAATTTGCCCATACGTACATATGTATGTACGTACGTACGTACGTACGTACATACATACATATATACATATATATGGTCCTTCCTCCAAAGAACTTGGGCACTTTACGTGGTTCTTCCTCTGGGCACTCATATCCTCATAACCCTGTGAGGAGGGGCTTTGCTAGGCACTTAAAAGCCTTCAGGCCCAATTTTGCCATTGGCATCAATGGAAGGCTTTTTTCCCTAAGATGAATTGCTGGGGGGCAGGGTGCACAGGGAAGGGAGGGTAACCCTTCCCTCCCCTCCCCAGCTGTGATCCTCTGGAAATCAACACACAGAGCAGCTAAGCCTTGGGAAAATCTATTAGCGCCACTGGAAAGACGTTTCCTACACTTCATTGCCAGGCTTGGGGGTTGGAGGGGCATTGTAGCATGTGGCAAGGCGCGTAAACCCTTCCCTCCCCAGGTGCAACCCACCTGGAGAACGGACCCCTGCATGGCTATTTAGAGGAGGAAAAAACCTTCCATGGGCACTGATGGAGATGCAGGTGTCTGGGGAATAGATTCAGGGCTGGGGGCCCATGGGCCCAGGCCTAGCATTACCCAGAAGTGGCTCTATATTTGGGGCAAATGGGGCAGCAGCCCTCTGCCTGTCCCCCACCCACTTGTGGCAGAGAAATCCCCCCACAACCAGGCCCGTTTGCCCCAATGCACGCCTCCAACTGTCTCGGTTGAATAGTGAGTCTCTGCCCTGCCCCCTGCCCCACCAGCCCCAATGAGCACCAGCCGCTACCAGCAACACCCCTGCCTGTGAGGGAGGCTAGGGGGGAAAAAAAGGAGAGGGTGTGTGAGTGAGCTGGCCCAAGGTCATCCCATGAGTGCCATGGCTGAATGAGGGTTTGAACCTGGCTCCCCCCAATCCTAGACAAACAGGCTAAACACAACGCCAAAATTTGCCAGTTGCAGCGAGGTCTTCAGCCTTTGTCCTGATCGGACCAGCTCTGTGGATTCCACATGCAGGCTAGGCTGGGCTGCTCTCTGTTGATCCAATGATAATGGACCTTTCTTCTCCCCCCCCCCCAAACTTAAGGGTGCCCCATCTCTTCTCTTCCTCCTAAATGAGACTCAGGAGGCCAGAGTCCAGGTTTCTTGCTGCACGCACCTGTCTAAATTCCTCTCCAGGGCTCGATGTGACGTCACTCGGTGCCATACGGCTGCTTTAAACGGTTTGATGAACTCTGCTGTAAGCCTCTGGGAGCACCTCCGGTTCCACAAGCAGTGCTAGCAAATTTAACACTGCAACTGCTCGGCCTTTTGCAAAGTCAAGGCTGCTGGGCATTGCTAGGCATTTAAAGGTGCAATCCTATGCATGTTTAAACAGAAGGAAAGTCCTACGACTCCCAGCTCGGCTGGCTGGGGCATGCTGGAAGTTGTAGGACTTTTTTCTGTCCAAACCTGCATAGAATTGCACCCTAAAAGATTCAAAGCCCAGGCCTGTAGGACACAAATCCACATGAAATCTGCATATACTTATATCTATACATGCACATTTAGAAATAATTACAAGGATGTATTTAAATTTCATAGGCGGCAAAGGCAGCCAATTAATTTCTACAAACAAAATAAATTCTTCATTAATTTGCACCCTGAGCCAGATCATCCCAAACCAATGGACACCCCCCCCCAGGTTAATTGCCATGCACAGAAAAAAAAAATTCCTGTGGGGGGGGTGTTGCTGCATGTGGAAGGAGAGCGTTAACCCTTCCCTCCCCAGCTGCAATGCCGCTTGAAAATTGCCTTCTGCATGACAATTAAGTTGAGAGAAAAAACCCTTCCGTTGGTGCCAGGGGACACTCTGGGCTCTGTGGAATAGATTTGGGGCTGGTGCCCCATGGGCCTACATCTAGCAACACCCCAGCAAGCCACTGATTAATATGGGATACAAGCTACCTGGTTCATGCACAGCTCCCAATGGGTTTTGTATAGGAGTCCTTTGTGGATCCGATCCAAATCCCATTCTGCTGCCATCGATGGTCTCCCAACCTGGCGCCCTTCATACGTGTTGGACTACAACTCACATCAATTCCCAGCCAGCATGGCAATTGGGCATGCTGGCTGGGGGTTGATGGGAGTTGCAGTCCAACACATACAGAGGGAACCAGGTAGGCTGATCACCTCTTCTGATCATGCAGCATTGCTCTGTGATGTGCTGCAGCTCCTAGGCTGACCCCGTTGTGTGTATTTTGCCTCCGAGTGTTTAGTGCTGCAAGCTTTGGACCATCTGCTTATTTTCAAGTACCCGTTCTGCTTTCCCTTTGTGCCCCTTACTCCTTTAATAAACACCATCTTTCGGTTTGGCGCAGAGGTTTGAGCATCTGACAATGCCGAGAGCAGCTTTGCTTCCCACCTGCCTAGCTGCTCAGATTCACCTATCTATTTATTTATTTATTTATTTATTTATTTATTTATTATTGCATTTATATCCCACCTTTTTTCCTCTTGCAAGGTACCCAAGGCGGCTTACATTATCCTCCTCCTCTCCGTTTTATCCTCACAACAACAACCCTGTGAGGTGGGTTGGGCTGAGAGTGTGTGACTGGCCCAAAGTCACCCAGTGAGCTTCCATGGCCGAGTGGGGACTAGAACCCGGATCTTCCAGCTCCCAGTCCAACACTCTTGCCACTACACCACACTGGCTGTGCCTAGGAGGAACTAAGAGGAAGGCAAGCCACCTTGCCTGCAGTGACATGTGGCTCAGTATTATCTCCAATCTCATTCCCCAACCTGGTGCCCTCCAGAATGTTGGACTCCAACTCCCAGCAGCCTCAGCCAGCATGTGGCCAATGGGCAGAATTGCTGGGAGTTGTTTGAAACACCTGAAGGGCACCAGGCTGGGAAAGACTGGTCTACCCCTCAGATGGCCGACTTGTGACCCTCCGGTAGGGATGCTGGAAAGACTAAAATGAGCTCAGATTTCCAACCTGTGGAATCTGCTGTGGACTGACCTCCTCAGGCCGCACGGAGTACGTGGACTTCCGGATCATTTTTTCACCTTCCCAAAATGTACACATATTTATTCATAGGAAAGTACAGAAGTTTCTGGTGAGACTGGTAAATATACGTGGTGAAAAGTTGAATGGAATGGGGGACAATACGTATGTAAATTATGAGGGCCAGTGTGGTGCAGCGGCTAGAGTGTTGGACTGGGAGCCGGGAGATCCAGGTTCTAGTCCCCACTCGGCCAGGGAAGCTCACTGGGTGACTTTGGGCCAGTCACAGACTCTCAGCCCAACCTACCTCACAGGGTTGTTGTTGTGAGGATAAAATGGAGAGGCGGAGGACCATGTAAGCCGCCTCGGGTTCCTTAAGGAGGAAAAAAGGCGGGCTATAAATGAAATAAACAAATAAATAAATTGTTGTGAACCCTCTTACAAAGGAAAAAAAATTGAATCCATCCGTGAATGGACAAAAGGCACCTGACAATCTGCGAAAGACAGACGGAGCAGATTTTATACAATCTGTACATCCCCACCCTCCAGATGTTGTTGGACTCCAACTCCCATCAGCCCCAGCCAGCATATGGCCAATTGGCAGAACTTCTGGGAGTTGTTGTTCAACACATCTGGAAGGCGCCAGGCTGGGGAAAGGCTGTTCTACACCATGGGTAGGCTACAACTCCCATCAGCCCCAGCTGACCTTGGTATTTCTGGCTGGGGTCTTTCCTAATCCTACCAGCTGGGAATTGAACCTGGGACCTGCTGCATGCAAAGCAGGTGCCCTGTCACGGAACTAGGGCTGCTCCCCTCACATCTGAAGGGCAGGGGCTGGCTTCCAGCACATGAGCTCCCAATCCACATCCATGCCACGTCAGCCCCGGCCCGTCATGACCTACCTCTCCCTCCTGCTGCCACCCGGCGGGGGCGGGGGCACTAGCAACCGAGGCTGAGCGACTGAAGGCATTGGGCCCTCGCTGGAAGTTGTTTTCAGGATGTCTTGTTGCTTTGCTCTAATGAGAGATCCCTCCGGTGGGGAATGATTTCCACTTCCTAACACTTGCTAATGATAGGGTATGACACGTTTGGGGTCCCAGGAGTGGGCAGGAGGTGTACAGGGTGTTACCAAGGCAACCAGAGCTAAGATGTAAGGGGACACGAGATTTCTCTGTCTTCCAGGAAGGCAGGAGAGGAGCGGCAGGGAGCATGATTTCCCAAAAGCTTTGCAGAAGGAAGGAATTCTGGAGAGGGATTTGGAGCAGCACAGATAGCCTTCTATGTCGGTGGAAAGCAAGGGCAAAGCTCTCCCAAGCCTCAGAAGGCCGGGGCAAGAAAGCAGGCCAAAATGTTAATGAGGACATGCAATCCTTTGCTTTTATTGGCAGAGCAGAATTTCAGCTGGTGTTCTCCCACCTGCCAAAATTCCTAGGGCTGGTGCCAGGGTTGACTGGGGGAGGCTGGGCAAAGTGACCTCTGGTGGGCCCTCTCAAGCGTAGCTCGTGGCAGCAGTGCTCTAAGCAACACTGCAAGCAGCATCAGGTGGCTGGCCCGAGCTGCTCTGCAATTCCCACAATGCCCCAGGGTGATGCTATGTCAGGGGTTTGTGGGACACTAACCTGGCTGTTTGGTCCAGCCACCCATTACTGCTCACAGTGCCGGGCTAGACTTTAAAATGATGATGATGATGGACTTTTTTTTCTTATGGAGTAAAGCTCTTTTTAATGAGTAAATACTAGTAGGCTCTGCTAGGGGCTCATGGGACGACCCCAGGATGTCAGCGTTGAAATCCCCTTTTATATCACCGTTATGGGTTCAGGTGCCCTATCCTCTTTTGCACCTGGCCACCCAAAAGCAGCCTTCCCCCAAGCTGGGCCCCTCCAGATGTGTTGGACTGCAACTCCCATCATTCACATCATGCTGGCTGGGAATGATGGGAGTTGATGTCCAACACATCTGGGGGGGCCCGTTTGGGGAAATGCTGCCTGAAAGAGACAGATGGGAAAATCTCCCTCTTCCCTCACCACGCTCTGCGTAGCTCCTGCTCCCGAGGGCCTCCCATGCCTACTCAGGACTTATAGGCAGCTCTGCCACTCTCTTCCAAGCCAAAACACCGGCAAGGGAATCTTGTCGCTTGCTCCTCCCTGGCATGATCAGCAGTCGAGGCTCTGCCTCCCGTTATGCCTCTCAACCGTTCAGTCCTGAGTGGGAGCTCAGATGGGCCAGCTGGAGTGAAAAGCTGACAAGGCCGGTGTCAGGGCAGGGAGGTTCCTTTCCACCAAAGCCTCTCCTCGTGAACATGTGGAGGAGGAAGGGGTGAAAGAGCCCCTTGCTTTTCTCTTACCTCTTGCAAGACGGGGTCAGTTGGCAGAACAAACGTTCTTTCCTTTAGCCTTTGCTCAATGCACAGTATGGGCCCTGAAGTTGCAGACCAGGTGGTAAAAAGTGAAAAACACCTTGCACACTGGGGATTTAGGGTCTGTACTGGCGCTGGAGAGGTTAAAGACTGCTGTTATAATTTATTTTTATTATTACTATTACCATTAATAATAATAATATTTTTATATCCTGCCTTTTTCCCAATACTGGGACTCAAGGTGGCTTTACAATATTAAAACTTGTACAGTTAAAACCTATAAATAGAAGTATACAAAAGTTAAAAATATAATTAAATCATCAATAATATTAAAATTGTATAAAATATCAAAAAGTTAAAAGACAACAAGAAATATAACCATAGTAGCCATCTGTCATATCCTCACAGGTCCAGGCTAGCTATCCCCAAAGGTCTGCTGGAACAAAAAAGTTTTTACATGCCTGCAAAAGCATACCAAGGAGGGTGCCACTCTTGCCTCCCTGGGAACAGAGTTCCAGAGCCTTGGGGCAGCCACTGAGAAGGCCCTCTCCCACATTCCCACCAGCCGTGTCTGTGGTGGTGGCGGGACCGCAAGAAGGGACTCCCCTGAAGATCTCAGGGCATGAGTAAGGTCATAGTGGAGAATATGGTCTTTCAGATAAAGCCGTATAGGGCTTTATAGGGCATGACCAGCACTTTGAATTGTGCCTGGAAACTGACTGGAAGCCAGTGAAGCTGTTTTAGCAGGGGAGTGGTATGCTTCCTGTAGCCTGCTAGAAGATGATGTTACATGCATGATGGTCACCTGGTAGTTATCATGGGCAAGAGCCATGCCCCACCCGTTTAGCAGCAAGCCTCCCTGTGTGGCATTGACCGGGGAAGTTCTATCAGCCTTTGCAGTTTCAGTTCTCCTGTGAGTAGCTCTCCATATAAAGAAGTCTTTTGCTGTGAGCTATAGAGCAAAAGATCCCAATGGGTCTGGATGACAGAGCAAAGGGCTGTTTCCTAGACCCAGGACAATCAACTGCTTATGTGCAGCGATCCTCTCTCACCCACCATTCGCCACTGCTTCCAGGACAGTAGCAAGATTTAGGCTCAATAAGGGGGCAGTGATTCTGGGTCTGGGGATATTCGAGAGGAGGTGACATTGATGGGGCGGGGGTGATGGAGGAAGATGTAGTTTTAAATTGGCACACCTACTGAACATCTACTGGCTCCAGGTGATGGGTTGAGTTTTTTTCTTTCAGGCACAGCATCAAGACATGGCAGAGGTACGAGTTCCACAACAGACAAAAGGAAAAGGTTAAAACAGACAGGTACAGTCAGATCATTCACTCTTGCAAATCAGGATTTAAAACTTGCACTGAAGAACTGACCTAGTGGACAGATTTGAAGTTAGTCCAATTAGGATTTGAATGTCATTCTGTTCTCCAAAAGGATCTTATTCCCCAATACATGACTTTCATGTGTTTTCATAAATACATCTATGATGCTTGAAAAATTCAAAGCATTGCAAAAATGTGAACTACATCAGAATGCAACCAGCAGTTCAGATATTTTCAAAGAGCAGTCTTTGGGTGTGACCCACCCAAAATTAAGCACTTTCAACCCCACATTGAGTTCAACAGGAGTGCTTAAGCTCACCCAGGAAAACTTCCTGTGGATTGTGCCCCATATTAATTAGCAAGAAGGGGATGTTGTGCCTCAGTATTTTTTTTTCTCTTTTTGCTCCACCGCCTTTAACAGCAACGTGATCTGCACATATTAGCCCGTAATAATGTTTATGTCCCTGGTAAGAAAAACTTTACCATCTTATTTCTGCATATCAAGCTGCTGATAAAAGCATATATTCTAAGCAATTAAACACACACATACACACACGGAGCGGGGGTAGAGTTATGAGGTCAATTAGAGCAGGGATGAAGGTAGATTTTGATCTATTAGTAGATCACTGGATGATGATCTGCAAGGTTTTCTTTCTTTCTGACTCTCAGTTAACAGCAGCAACATCCAAATCTACAGTAGAGCAATACCTTTGTTAGGACCAACTAAAATGTCTCAAAATAGTGAGCAAGCTTTCTCCAGAACACTTCATGAGGCAGGGTGTTAAACAAATGGAGAGGGGGGGAGTAGGGAAAACCCTGGGAGGAATGTAGTCTGCAGTTTATAATAATCTTGAGCTGGGATCTAGGAGTGGTTTTGCAGGCATAATTGGATTAATCTCTCAAACTGGATTAGCCTCTTGAAAGATGCATCGGGGCTAGAGGAGGGAGAAGCAAATGGTTATGTTTTTCTCCTCCCCATTTTGGAGGCTGTAAACTCTGTGATCGATTCAGTTCCATCTCCAGCCCAAACCGGACCACATGCGTCCCTTGGCCAGCAGAGAACAAAAAATTAAGAGCCTTTATGTTTGCAAAACCAGAGGTTAATGTTTAGGTGGTGCATTAGGTAAAAAGTCAATAGGAGCCAAATCTGGTAGCTTTATGGGAGAAACAGGTTCAGTGCAGCCCATAAAGTTCCCCTCCCAATCTGCCTCCTAATCCCCATTCCAGAATTCTTACCTGTCAAGCTTCAAGCAAAGTGCTCCAGCGGAAGCAACAGTCTAGATCAGCTGCTGCACGCTTCTTTCTCTCTCTCTGTGCCCAGCCTCTTTGTACTGCGTCTCCTGCCCGCCCACGGCACTCTCTAAGCAGTCATCCTGCCCTGCCCTCCTCCTCCCTTACAGGAGGGAGGGGGAGAGAGAGAGAGAGAGAGAGAGAGAGAGTGTATTGCACTCTTCAGGGGGTGGTACTAGGGAGAACAACAAGCCACATAATGGTGGTCTGAGCAACCGAGGTGCAAAAAGAACGAAGCCGATGCTTGCAGAGTAGCACATTTGTAGCAGAGGGGCCAAAACGATGGGAGGGGGGGGGAGCTGCCCTGAATGCTCAGAGCCAAGAATGGAGAGAGCCTAAGATGCACACCTGGTGTAGCCAAGAGGGCGCTCCCAGTTCGAATCTCACTTCATATAACCTAACGGGCCAGGTTTAAGGTTTTGGTACTAGTATACAAATCCTAAACACCTCGGGACCAGGATACCTGAGAGAGCGCCTTCTCCAACCTGCCCGGTCACTGAGGTCATCAGAGGGCTTGCTCCTGGTGATCCCACATGGACCTACGGCCCGATTGTAGTCCACTGGGAGAAAAGCCTTCAGTGTGGTGGCCCCCGTTTTTTGGAACTCCCTGCCCCTGGAGATTAGGCAGACACCAACACTGGGCTCCATCACACGGGGCTTTTATCCTGCTGTGGAGATTGCTTACTCACAGAAGTTTGCGGGTCCTGTACATGACGCAGCCCTCCCCCAGGGAACCTCCCACTCTTTGTGAGCTCTATTGCGCTGTTTTCCATGACAACGAAAATCTGGCATTTTCCCTCCTCCCACCGTGGAGTAGATATAAATGAGGTTATACTGTTTAAAGTCGCTTTTATTGCAAATAAAACAACAGCGCCACTTAGTGGCTTTATAATGAAACACATAGAAGTTTAGTGTTTTTTTTTAAGCCATGTGGAAAGGACCTAATGTAATCCCACAAAGATTCTGGAAGCAGAAGCCCCAGTAAATTGCAGGATTTTTAGCCCTGTGTGATGAAGCCCACTGCGTTGCTTCTGGCACCTCCTGAAAACAGTTCTGTTCCAGGAGGCATTCCTTAAATGACCAGCCACAGTTTTTATTGGCATTCTGTTTTTAACAATTTTAATATGCTGTTTTAATCTTTTGTACCATTGTACTTCTTGTGTTCACCACTCCAGAATCTCTTTGGGTGGGGAACGGTCTACCAGTGTTGTGAATGAATAAATAAATAATATAAGTTTTCAACATCCAGACTGTGATCACATCTTTATCCTACCCTTCCTCCAAGGATTTCAGTGCAGTGTACAATGCATCCCCCCCAGCCACCGGCCGTTTGGTGGTTTCTCAGCTTTTGTGTAGGTTTTTTCCTCATTCTAAAATTTGAAATCTCTCTAAGGCATAGTTATTAGCAGTGAAGGCTTTCATCTACAATATGCCGGCATTCTTGGTATTTCGGCCCTGCCCCATTTTATCTTCATCCCAGCCCACCACTAGAATGCACCCTTGATAGCTTCTTCAGATTTCAATTCAGCCCTCTGGCAGAAAGAGTTCTAGAGTATACTACTACTCCTCATCTAGAGTACACTATTGTAAGTTAGTAAGTATAAGGGTAGGAGGCTGTAGCTCAGTGGTAGAGCCCCTGCTTGGCATGCAGAAGGTCCCAGGTTCGATCCCCGGCATCTCCAGGTAGGGCTGGAAAAACTCCTGCATGAACCCCTGGAGAACCGCCGCCAGTCAGTGCTGACGATACAGGGCTTATGGGCCAAGGGTCCGACTCAGTATAAGGCAGCTTCCTATATTCCTAGGACGTGTTAATCTCATGTAATGATGGTGCCATTGACATACCTGTAAAGATTATTTAGAGCAGTAGTGTTCAACTGTTTTCGACCTCGGACCTCCCTTTAGCCCAAACACACATTTTGGGACCCACCTCTTAGCTGTTATTGTTGTTACTATATATTTGTATTGCATCCCAGTAGTGCAGCTTCCACCAACCTGGAGCCCACCAGATGTGTTGGACTGCAAGTCCCATCATCCCCAGACAGCAGGGCCAGCTCTCAAGCTGGCTAGGGATAATGGGGGTTGTAGCTGGGTTGGGGGAGGCTGCTGCATTTGTTAGTCCTGACCCCCATGCACCAGTTGCAACGAAGTTGCTTACTAGTTCCCAGTTCCTATTTGCACAAAATTTTGAAAGGGGTAAATTGAATAAGCCCCTGATGTTTAGAGGAACCTGCACCCCAAAATGAAGGCTAGGGCTACCCCATATCATATATATCTGTGACTGAGAGACTGTCCTCTTCAAGACAAACAAGAATGACCTCCAATCAAAACAGTCATGTTTGCACAATACACATTCTTTCACAATGACCCCAGATGGCAATGACAAATAATGCCCTGGGGTTGTGCACCCTACAATAAGCTTTGGTCCACCCCAAATGAAACACCCACACGTCTAGGGGAGCGTCCGCTATCAAATGGCATTGAGTTGTGTCCAACCCAAAGATTTCTGATCACGGAGGGATGTGATATGGGGTAGCCCTAAGCTTAATTTGGGTGCAGGTTCATTTAAATATTATTCACAAAACATTAAACTTCCCACGTTTCATGCAACTAAGGAACTGGAGACTAGTAACCTTCAGCCAGTTGCAGATCAATGATGAGGCAGTAAGGACCTCACGCCGATACACTGACGAAGGGGAGAAGGAGGCCTGTGTGGTTGCATGCTTACATTCGTATTCTCACTCTGTATATTGAGCCCACAATGCAGCCTGCGCTAGACAACTGCCCAGTGGATTGTGGACCTTGCTCATGACTGGGGGGGCTGGGTGCCGGTTGGATTTTCCACTTAGGCTGAACATATTTCCTTGAGACAGAAACGGGATATTGGGATGACAAAAACGGGACGGGGTTATGTAATATTCCGTATTCATGAAAAAGTAAGACGATAAAAGTTTTATTAGAGAATCTCTATGGGCGGAATGATGGTAGAAATAACAGTAAGACCTCCTGGCTCCCACACGCTAAATGGGGCTTAGCGACGCCTCTTGAATTCCCGCCACTGCAGACACTGCAGCGTCGCTAGCGCAATCAGCCTGGCCCTGGCTGGATAACGGAAATGGACCTTCCTCTTTTGTCACACTAGTAGTTTTACTGCAGCAGAGAGCCTTACGATAAACGCGTTCAGTTTTTTTTTAAAAAATTAAAAACGGGACAAAATTTACATTTATATTAAAATGACGGGACGGTAGGGAAATAAGAAAAAAACGGTACTGTTCCATTTAAAACGGTACGTATGGTCAGCCTAACTTTAGGCAGCACCAAACCATCCTGGGAGATGCACAGCGTGGATGATTGTAACAGGTTCAATCACAGTTCATAATCTGCTGACCTCAAACACACTCCGAGAAGTAGCTGGCATTTCACCAGAAGAGCACTGAATAATTAAAGAAGCCTTTACATATTAGAGTTATGATGATATAATCTGGGAATTTCCCACCAATCTTTTGCCCCTCCCTCTTCTCAGATTCTCAGCCAGCTCCCAACAAAGGTGTAGTAAAAATGTAACCTAAAAGCCATTGTATGTGTCTTAAGCAGCACATAGTACTGTAAGAGCTGCGCATGCCTGGAATGAGCAGACAGTAACCCTAAGATAAGGTTGCTAAGCAAACCGCTGGCAACTAATCAAAAGTAACACGCTGGCTGAGGAATGCAAGCTAAGTGATAAAACTGTAGCGCGGAGGTTGCCCAGGGTCGACTCTGCTTTGAGCGTGAGCTCCTTTGTCGAACTGTTTGCAAACAATAAAATCGAGTTGGACCCAGCCTGAAGTTGACTCTCCTCTTTGGGGCAAATTGGACTAGCCTCCAGGGGGCGAAACTAGCATTTTGTGCAACAAAGGCATATCAGAAGGCTCCAGTCCCTCCTTCCCCACACATACTTTTGGGATTTGTTAGCTCAAGGAACATAAGAGTCCTGCAGGATACTAGTCCATCCTGCATCCTGTGTTCATCAGTGACAAGCTGGATGCCCCCAGGTGCCCCACAAGTAGGGCATAAAGACAATAGCTTGGATCCAGATGTGGCCCTACATAGAATAGATCCACTGAAATCAAGGGACACAGTAGTCATGACCATTTCCCAGTAGCAACGTATGGCTGTGAGAGCTGGACTATAAGGAAGGCCGAGCGCCGAAGAATTGATGCCTTTGAACTGTGGTGCTGGAGAAGACTCTTACGAGTCCCCTGGACTGCAAGGAGGTCAAATCAGTCAATCCTAAAGGAAATCAACCCTGAGTGCTCATTGGAAGGACAGATACTGAAGCTGAAGCTCAAATATTTTGGCCACCAAATGCAAAGAGAAAAGTCACTGGAAAAGACCCTGATGCTGGGAAAGATTGAAGGCAAAAGAAGGGGACGGCAGAGGATGAGATGGCTAGATAGCATCACCGATGCGATGAATATGGACTAGAGCACGCTCCGGGAGAGAGCGCAGGACAGGAAGGCCTGGCGTGCTATGGTCCATGGGGTCATGAAGAGTCGGACACGACTGAACGACTGAACAACAAGTCATGACCAACTCAAGCACAATTAATTTCAATATCTACTCTTTTTTTCTTTTTACAGTGCTGATAAAAGTGTACAAAAGTATACAAATAGTTGGACCAAGTATTATCAACAATTTACAGAGTATAAACAAATTTACCATCAAAACCAGCATATATCACAAGGTTCCCAGTAACACAAAGGTTGCACATTCTCTTGATTCTTGTTACATCAATACATTACAAATAAGGCCCACTTGTCTATAAATCTATTATTTTGTCAATATCTACTCTAAGTATGACTAAGTCGCATAATTGTGGTCATGGGTAAGGGGAGGCCTGGTGCTGGGGGATCAACAAGCCAGTCGAGGAGGAGAGGGGCTAGATACCTTACATCTATCCCCTCTTCTGGTTCTTCCCCCAGTCAGATGGTTCCTGGCAGCCTTACCAGCATTGCCCCTGGTCTGGTGGTGGTGCTGCTGCTGAATGCCAGGTGGGTCCAAAACAAAATGTCCCTCATCCATGATTTGATGAGGGGGTGACCTTGTATGTATTAGTGAGGCCTGGGTGGGGCACCTGGGAGTGGTTACTCTCCCCCAGCTGTGCCCTCCTGGGTGCTCAGTGCAGCAACAACACTGACTTGAGGGTCGGGGGGGGGGGGCGCTGCCATGGTCTATAGGAACACGATCTCCCTTTCTAGGCTTCCTGTTCATTCAAGTGCAGATCCTGACTATCTGTATCTTATATTGGGTACCTGGGACAGATCAGGGATTCTGCTGGTGTAGCGTCCACTCCACTGCCCTTCAGACTCCCTGCTAGGGATGGGGGAGAATTTCTCCCCGAAACTTCGGGGGGCCGAGTGCCAACGTGTTCGGCCTCCCGAAGTAGTTTCGGGGAGAAATTCTCCGCACCCCCCCCCTGCACCCCGCACACCCCCCCCCCGGGATGGGACTTACCTTTCCCGAATGTCCCTCCCGGCGGCAGGTCCCGGCGGCGGTTCGTCAGGTCTTCGACAGAGGCAGAGGCAGCAGCCGGTCTTTCAACCGGCTGCCGCCGCCGCCATTCCAATAAAAGTTAAAAAAAAACAACAACGCCCCCATGATAGGCTACGTGACGATTAAGGTAGGCTATCACGGCTAGATTTGCAAAGTCAGCCGTGATAGGCTATGTAAATCGTCACGTAGCCTATCACGGGTGACTTAAAAAAAAAAAAAAAACCCATACAGCTAATGGCAGCCCCCATAGGGAGCCGCCATTCGCGTTCCTTATTTGGTCACTGTAGTCTACGTAAATCTTTACGTAGACTACAGCGACCAAATAAGGAACGCGAATGGCGGCTCCCTATGGGGGCCGCCATTTGCATACACGCTTTTTTTTTTTTTAAGTCACCCGTGATAGGCTACGTGACGATTAACGTAGCCCATCACGGCTGACTTTGCAGATCTAGCCGTGATAGGCTACGTTAATCGTCACGTAGCCTATCACAGGGGCATTTTTTTTTTTTTTTACTTTTTATTTCGCGGCCGGGCAAGGAGGGAAGCCTCCCCCCCCCGGCCTGAACTCTTTCGTGCACCCCTACTCCCTGCCTGAGCTGATGGAGGTGGTCTCGGACTTGGTGTTGAGGAGCCCTAGGAAGATGGTTCTGGGGGATCTCAACTTCCAGGCCGAGGTTGCTGTATCTGGGGCAGCTCAGGACTTCATGGCCTCCATGACAACCATGGGGCTGTCCTAACATGTCATCAGCCCAACACACGTGAAAGGACACACACTTGATCTGGTTTTCTCGACTGGGCAGGAGGATGGTGATCTGAAAGTGGGGGGATAAACATCTCTCCCCTTATCATGGTCAGACTATTATTTCCTATCGAGGTTTAGACTCTCAGTGGCCTTTCCCCTCTGTAAGGGTGGGGGACCGATTAAAATGCCCCTGGAGGCTAATGGATTCTGATGGATTCCAGAGGGCTCTGGGTGATTTTCCTGCTAGTACGGCTGGTGCTCCTGTCGAAGCCCAGGTTGCTCTGTGGTAGGGATGGCGGAGAATTCCGCCACAGATTTCAGTGAGGCCGAATGCACTGGAATCCCCTCGGGACGAAGCTTACCTGGGGCGGATGTTCTGGCGGTGGCGGCTCCAGCAGCAGCAGCAGCAGCTGGTCTCTCGGCCGGCTGCTGTGGCCACAAATGGCTGCCGCCGTAGCGGCCACCATTTGTGTCCTGCCAGGTTGCCGTGATAGGCTACGTAAGTATTTACGTAGCCTATCACAGCAAAGAGCAGGGGCGCAAAAGGCGGCCACTACACCATCTGTGTAGCTGCCTTTACTATGATAGGCTACATAAATACTTAGGTAGCCTATCACGGCAGTCTGGCAGGACGCAAATGGCGGCCACTATGGCGGCTGCCATTTGCAGCCACAGCAGCTGGCCATGGCCGGAACTCCGGCTGCAGACGGTCCTGGCCGGCGGCTCCACAGAGCCGGCGTGGAGCAGAGCCAGCCAGGGTGGATTCTGGGGGGAGGGACAGAGCGCCTCCCCCCCACCGCGGATCAAAGCTGCGAAAAGGTAAGTGACTTTCGTACATCCCTACTCTGTGGAATGCAGAGATGACTCAGGCAGTTGACACGATCACATGCAAGTGCCCTCTCCCTCTGAGCAGAGCCCAGCCGGCTCCTTGGAATACACCTGAGTGGAGGGCAATGAAGCAAGAGGGGAGACAGCTAGAATGCAGCTGGAGGGAAACTCATGCTGAGTCTGATCGAACACAGGTTAGAGCTCATTATCGAGCCCACTCTGTGGCAGTGAGGATGGCAGAGACAGTTCTTTTCCACCAGCATTGCACCTTCTCAGTATCATCCAGCGGAACTTTTCCAAGTGGTTCATGCCCTGCTACATTCTGGGCCAGGGAGAGAAAACTGTGGCACTCTTGGTAGCATGCTGTGACGAGTTTGCACGGCCCTTTGAAGATAAGCCGCTGAGATTTGTAATGAATTGGACACCACGATTAATGCAGTTCCATTAGTAGAGGTGTCCAGAGTGCCATCTGTTCCAGTTTTCTTGGATGAGTTTCAGCTATAGATGCCCCAGGATGTGGACAACATGCTTGGCCAAGTCCAGGCAACCACCTGTATGCTCAACCCTTGTCCTTCATGGCTTACTGCATCAAACAAGGAAGGGATGTCTGGCTGGGTCCAGGAGGTTGTAAATACCTCCCTGAGAGAGGGAGTGGGGCTAGCCTCTTTAAAAGAGGTGGTAATCAGGCTACTCCTGAAAAAGCCTGACCTGGACCAGGAGGATGTTGACAACTATAGGCCAGTGGCCAACATCCCCTTCCTGGGCAAGGTGCTTGAGCAGGTAGTTACAGAACAACTCCAGGCACTCTTGAATGAAACAGATTATCTAGATCCATTTCAATTGGGCTTGAGGCCTGGTTTTGGAATGGAAACTGCCTTGGTACCCTGTGGGATGACCTTCGCTGGGAGAGGGACAGGGGGATTGTGACCTGTTGATTCACCATCGACCATGGCATCCTTCTGGATAGATTGTTTGGGCTACGAATTGGAGGCACTTGGATGACCAGAAGGTGGTGCTGGGGATTATTGCTCTATGCCTTGGTAGCTATGCCATGGGGTTCCACAGGGCTCTTTTATCCCCTATGCTGTTCAACATCTACATGAAACTGCTAGGGGAGGTTATCTGGAGGGGTGGACTGAGGTGCCATCAGTATGCAGACGACACCCAGCTCTACCTCTCTGTTTCATAAAATCCAGGTGAGGCAGTGGCTGTTCTGAATCAGTGCCTGGGCGTGGCCAATAAACTGAGACTCAATCCAGGCAGGACAGAGATACCATTATTAGGTGGTTTGTCTGCCTGGCTAGATGATGTTCAACCTGTTCTGGAGGTAACTGCACTCCCCCCTAAAGGGTCAGGTTCATAGTTTGGGAGTGCTCTTGGACCCAGAACTGTTGCTTGAGGCAGAGGTGGACTTGGTGGCATAGAACATCCTTTATCATCTTAGACTGATATACCAACCATGCCCTTATCTGGAAGAGATCGCCTAGCTACAGTTATCCATGCTCTGGTAACTTCTCGTCCAGATTACTGCAACATGTTATACGTGGGGCTACTTTTCAAAATGGTCTGGAAATTTCTGCTAGTCCAAAACAGGGTAAAGAGATTAACAGGACTGGCCAGCAAGATCATATTACACCAGTACTTTTCCAGCTTCACTGGCTGCTAGTCCATGTCCAGGCCCAATTCAAAGTGCTGGTGTTAACATTCAAAGCCCTAAACAGCTTGGGGCCAAGTTATCTGGAGGATCGACTCCTCCTATATGTACCTGCCCAAACCCTAAGATCATCTTCAGGGGTCCTTCTCTGGGAGCCCCTGCAAAAGGAAGTGAGGTGGGTGGCTACCAGGAAGAGGGCCTTTTTTGCTGTGGCACCCCAGCTGTGGAATGAGCTCCCTAGAGAGGTTTGCCTGGCTTCCCACGTTGTACTCCTTTTGGTGCCAGGTGAAGACCTTTTTATTCTCCCAGCATTTTAGTTCTGCTGTTTTAAATCTGTATTTTAAATCCATCCATTGCTGCTAGGTTTTATTCTGGTTGTACTTTTATATTGCAGTTTTAAGCTTTCATATTTTATATTGTTTTATGCTGTAGTCTGTGGTTTTAATTTTTGTGAACCACCCAGAGAAATTTGACTATTGGGAGGTATAGAAATATGTAACTCTGGCTCAAACCCAATAGCTGCCCTTCCTTGTTGTTTTCCCCCCATTTCCCGGACCTGTATGCAGAGGCAGAATAGAGGTTCTGTTTAGCTATCATGGACAGAGCCATCTTCCAACAATTTGTCTAATCCCTTTTCATAGCCATCTAAATTAGTGCCCAACATCTTGTGTGGCAGCACATGCTCTAAGTTAATTTCACGACACTCAAAAGCTCCTGCCAGACACAGCCACCTCATTCTGCCTAATGACAGGGCTGGCCCTGAGCGTGACCTCCAGTCAGAAGCATTGATTAATGGAATGGGAATGAGGGGCCAACTTCAGCCATGTGACATGGAGGCTGCTTCGTAGCACTTGTGTTCTTTTTGTGTGCCATGTTCCTAGTCTTCTGCTTTATAGTGGATTTGCACCTTTCTATTGAGCTTCGAGCTGTAACCTACAAAAACCAGTACAAGCCCAGGAATGTCAGATTAAGAAGCCCAGGTTCAAATCCCTACTCAGCCCTGTAGCTCATTGAGTGTCCTTGGGCCACACACACTTTCTCTCAGCCTAACCTACCTCACAGGGTTGTTATGAAGATAAAAATGATCTGAGGAATCATGTACACTCCCTCAAGTTCCTTGGAGGAAAGGCAGGATATGAGTCTAATTAAGAATAAATTTAATTTTAGGGAAGCTGATTTTAATAGACTCAGAACAATAAGTAAGGTCCCATGACAAGCGACTCTAACGAGAAAAGGAGTCCAAGATGGGTGGGAGGTTTTTTTAAAAAGGAAATTCTAAAGGCACAATTACAAACAATTCCAACAAGAAAAAAAGGCAGAAGACAACAGAAGAAGACAATGTGGCTTCACAAAAAGCTTAGAGATGACCTGAAAACAAAAAAGGACACATATAGGAAATGGAAGGAAGGACAAGCAACAAAGGAAGAGTACAGGCAGGTAGCACAGAATTGCAGGGATGGCGTCAGGAAGGCTAAAGCTGAGGTTAGCGAGGGATGCTAAAAGCAACAAAAAAGCTTTCTTCAGCTTCGTGCATAGTAAAAGACAGAGAAAAGAAATGGTGGTTCAGCTATTAAATAAGGATAGCAAAATGATAATAGCTGACAAAGAAAAGGCAGAGGTGCTCAATTCCTACTTTGGCTCAGTCTTCTCCCAAAAGAGGGTCTATGACCCCCCAGGCAAAGGCGAAGTACAAGCTGAAGGGGCAGGATTGCAGCTTGAGATCAATAGGCATATAGTCAAGGAACACCTCATTACTTTGAATGAGTTCAAATCTCCAGGGCCAGATGAACTGCATCCTAGAGAAATAAAGGAACTGGCGGAAGAACTCTCAGAACCGCTCTCTATTCTCTTTGAGAAATCATGGAGGACGGGGGAAGTGCCAGATGACTGCAGGAGGGCTAATGTTCTCCCTATCTTCAAAAAGGGTAAAAAGGAGGAACCTGGGAACTACAGACCAGTCAGTCTGACATCAATCCCTGGGAAAAATTCTGGAGCAGATTATAAAGCAATCAATCTGTAAGCACCTGGAAAACAATGCCGTGATTACTCGAAGCCAACATGGATTTGTCAAGAACAAATCCTGCCATCTCTGATCTCATTTTTTTTAATCAAGTAACCTCCCTTGTGGACTGTGGGAATGCTGTGGACATAATATACCTTGACTTCAGCAAAGCTTTCAACAAAATGCCACATGATATCCTGATGAGTAAACTAGCTCAAAGTGAGCTAGATGAAACAACTATCAGGTGGATCCACAGCTGGCTACAGATCGGACTCATAGAGTGTTTATCAATGGGATCTTCTCAAACTGGGGAGAGGTAATGAGCGGGGTACCGCAGGGCTCAGTCCTGGGCCCAGTGCTCTTTGACATTTTTATTAATGACTTGGATCAGGAGGTGCAGGGAATGCTGATCAAATTTGCAGATGACACAAACTTGGGCGGGATACCCTGGAAGACAGAAACAAAATTCAAAGTGATCTTGATAAACTGCAGTGCTGGGCAGAAAACAGAATTAAATTTAATAAGGATAAATGCCAAGTTCTGCACCTAGGAAAAAGAAACCAAATGCACAGTTACAAGACGGGGGATACTTGGCTCAACAACACTACAAGCAAGAAGGATCTTGGAATTGTTGTCGATCACAAGCTGAATATGAGACAACAATGTGATGTGGCTGCAAAAAAGGCTAATGATATTTTGGGCTGCATAAATAGAAGTATAGATTCCAAATCCCGGGAAGTACTAGTTGTTATTGTTGTTGTTGTTGTTGTTATTATTATTAAATTTATTAATCGCCCATCTGGCTGGTCACCCAGCCACTCTGGGTGATGTATAGCATATAATAAAAGTTTAAAACAATAAAATTCTACAATAAAAACGTTTTCTAAAATACCCTAACCCATCCCAAATGCCTGCCTGAACAACCACGTTTTTAATGCACGACGGAAGCTCATTAAAGAGGGGGCATGGCGGAGTTCCCTAGGGAGGGAGTTCCACAGAGTGGGGGCTACCACATAAAAGGCCCCCTCCCTCATCCCCACCAGTCTAGCTGTCCTGGCTGATGGGACAGGGAGAAGGCCATCCGAAGCTGATCTTGTTAAGCGGCCTGTCTGGTGTTGCTGGAGGCACTCCTTAAGATAGGCTGGGCCGGAACCATATAGGGTTTTAAAGATCAAAACCAACAACTTGAATTTGGCCCGGAAAACAACTGGTAACCAGTGCAACTCCTTCAGCACTGGAGTGATGTGATCTTGCTGGCGGCTGCCTTTAATCAGGCGAGCCGCCGCGTTCTGTACCAGCTGCAGCTTCCGAACTGTCTTCAAGGGTAACCCCACGTAGAGCGCATTACAGTAGTCTAAACAAGAGGAGACCAGGGCATGTACTACCGATGGGAGCAGATGGTCGGGAAGGAAGGGGTGCAGCCGCCATATCAGATGGGGTGGATACAGCGCTGTCCGGCTCACAGCTGACACCTGAGCCTCCATGGACAGCTGGGAGTCCAAAATGACCCCCAGGCTGCGGATCTGGTCTTTCAAGGGTAGCCGTACCCCATTCAACACCAGGTCAACATCCCGCAGCCTCCTCTTGTCTCCCACCAAAAGTACCTCGGTCTTGTCAGGGTTCAGCTTCAGCTTATTCCTCCCCATCCAGCCACTCACCGTCTCCAGACATTTGGACAGGGATTCTACGGCCAACCTTGGTGAAGATTTGAACGAGAGGTAGAGCTGCAAGGTAGAGTAGTTCCCCTCTACTCAGCACTGGTTAGGCCTCATCTGGAGTACTGTGTCCAGTTCTGGGCACCACACTTTAAGAAGGATGCAGACAAGCTGGAGAGGGTTCAGAGGAGGGCAACGAAGGTGATCAGGAGACTGGAAACAAAGCCCTATGAAGAGAGACTGAAGAACTGGGCATGTTTAACCTTGAGAAGACTGAGGGGAGATCTGATAGCACTCTTCAAGTACTTGAAAGGTTGTCACAGAGAGGAAGGCCAGGATCTCTTCTCCATCATCCCAAAATGCAGGACACGGAATCATGGGCTCAAGTTACAGGAAGCCAGATTCTGGCTGAACATCAGGAAAAATGTCCTGACTGTTCGAGCAATACAACAATGGAACCAATTACCTAGGGAGGTGGTGGGCTCTTCCACACTGGAGGCATTCAAGACGAGGCTGGACAGCCATCTGTCGGGGATGCTCTGACTTGGATTCCTGCATTGTGCAGGGGGTTGGACTCGATGGTCTCGTAGGCCCCTTCCAACCCTACTATTCTATGATTCTATGCTCATTCATTTGCTACTTGCACTTGGAATGATCTCCGTTGGTGCACAGCCCAGGGGGCTCTGGCTGTAAGAGATGTTACTGGGAACATACAGAGATGTGGCAAGGAATTTATATGTCTCTTAAATAATGTATACAAAGAGCATTCAGGCTTTCTGGCACTCAGAGATGCTCTTAAAAGGGGACTGAGGGTGTAATAGCTAATTAACCTTGAAGCTAGCAGGGGCTGGAGAATGCAGAACTATTTAATAATGCTGGGGAAGGGATCCTAGACTGAACCAGTTCACCATTGTTTACAAGGTGAAGGGAGGGGGCAAAGTTGAACTCTTTAAGAGTGGCCACACTCGATCAGACTCAAAGGCCACCAGGTCCAAATATTCTGTCTCCATCAGTGAGCAGCCTGACACTTCTGAAACTTCACAAGCCAGTTGGGTGATTGTGTGTCCTACTTTACAGTGGACAGTCCTCTATTTGAAGATGTCCTCCCTTCCCCCTCCCCCCCCCATATATGGAGTGTGTTCTTAAGCATTGCCCCAAAACAGGAAACGCATAATCGAAAATATATAAACACACACAGACACACACACACACACACACAAGACCGTGATTTCAATGTACACGAAGTTCTCAAAGTGGCCAACAAAAGCATATGTAAAAATTAAAACAAAGTTAAACCTAGAGAGCTATTCTTAACTATCTGACCCTAGCATCTGGTATTTAGAGGAATATTGCCTTCGGACATGGAGGTTCCATTGAGGCAGCATGATTATTCTTCATAGGTTTGTCTAACCCCTTTTGAAATCAGTTTAAAACTCTTCAGATTATTGATTCTAGAAGACACAAAAGTAGGGTAGAGTGGGTTTTTATACAGTCCCACCAGGGCTGATCCTGGCTTAAAATTAAGCCCCTTCTATAGCTAGTGCTAAACTAGAAGAGTCCCAGCACCGTTCATTTGTACCTCTTAAATCCTGCGTTCCTTCCACTACCAGGGTCAGAAATACAAAAGACTTTGCCTTTGAATACACTGTCCTTGTGTCAGGGAGTTGACTGCACAGAACAAGCAAAATGCAGCAAGAGAACGTGGTGCTGGTGATTAGCTCTAATGCTGTTCAAAATGCAGCAGCTTGTTTTTTTTAAGTCTCACCAACATGTTTCTCAGGACAAGATGTTTGGAGCAAAATGGAGAAGCAGTAATTCAATATTGTATTGTTAAGTAGATGTTTACCTAACCCTGTCTCCCTCCATCTGGCAGGACAAAACAGCAGGAAGTTAATCAATGACAAAAGCAGATTACAGAGGAATCTTACCACCATGGCCTAAGTTGTAAAAGGTCCCTCCAGAGACAAAGCCAATGAATATATACATTTTTGTCAGTGGAGGCTGGTAGCTCCATTGTCAGTGGGACAGTGGATCCACTCCGGGTTCCAGTCAGAACTCCAAAGGAGCTATCCAAGGTGCGAAGCTCCTTTAGCGCTCTGACTGGTTCTGACTGAAACCTGGAGCAGATTCACCGCCCCACTGACAGTGGAGCCACCAACCTCCACTGATATTCATTCACTTCCTTTGGAAATGATCACTAACAATAAGGCAGGCATTTAACTTCAGCATCATTCAGGCCTTGCAAACTCTAGCCCAGAGGTGGGCATTTACACAGCTTCCATCAGCCATGGCCAGCATAGCCAATGGTGAGGGATCATGGGAATTTTAGGCCAAAACATCTGGAGGGCCACCAGTTGTTCGCCCCTGCTCTCGACAAAGTAGGAGGACCATGGGGAGACAACAATTGTAACTACTGGAAATCAAAAGCACTCAATAGATGCTTCAGGAGTGTCTGTACCAGAAATGGCAGAACACAGATCCTGCCTGTGTTGCTGATAGAATATCAGACATCAACTAGATATCCACAAGTTCAAATCTCGCTCTGCCAAGCAGATCCCTGGGTGACACTGAGCTGGGCATCCTTTCGCAATCTAACCTACCTCACAGGATTGTTGTATGGGTAAGGGCAAGGGAACCCCACTTACAATGTTCTGTGCTCCTTGGAGCAAAGGTGTGACACCAAGGTAATGAAAACAAACACTAAATCCTACTCTTTTCAAGCTTCCCCAAATTTGGTGCCAATCAGATGTGTCCAACTACAATCCCCATCATGCCAATGCTGGCTGGGGAAGATGGGAGTTAGGGTCCAAAACAGCTGGAGAACAGGTTGGGGAAGGCTGGTTTAAAAGGAGCTGTTCCCTTCTACCGGTAGCTCTCGCTACAGCTAATGTTGCAGTTTTTTAAGTGAAATAATAGAGAGCAAGATCCATTTTGGCCCATTGAAGGCCATACACTGGGCACATTAAATTCCAGTTTAAAGTACCAGTTTGAAGGCCTCATCTCTTTCCGTAATGCTGACCCCTTCTTGCTGCACAATTGCATAGTCCTCTCAAAGGTAACAAAATACAGGTTATAACCCCTGCCAAAAAATGGTTGTATGTGCAGAGCCCCAGAAAGTAGGTCAAAAGGACAGCAAGCTGAGTAGATTTTACATAGCAATTGGAGGTTTTGTAATCCCTGCTACCATTCTAATTAGCTCTAAGTTCTCTGGGCTTCTCTTGGTGGTTCTAGTGGGACAAATACCCCTCAAATTACTGTCAGCCAGACCTCCTGCCCATCCACACACCACACAGGTAGCCCACGGGGCCAAGAAGGGCGCTGAACTCTGGCTGACCCTGTGGAAAAACTTTCACAACTAGGTGACATGAGGAAAGGGGAAGTAAAAGACATCTGCACCCACTGCAGTGAAAACCCATCACTTCCATCCCATTATGTTCAACGTGCGATACCATGAATAATCTATTTGGGAGGAAGGGAGCAGATTATGTCAAGATGCCAAGGGTGCAGGGTCAGCGCAGGAACCACCATGAAATATGCAAGACCCCCTGTGAAGGCCAAGCAGAAGGAGAGTGCCAAACGCTGATCAGACCTGACGGGGCAGAGTCCCCCAGTGGAAGGGGAACCAGGCATGGCACGAAGACTTTGGTTCCACTCACGGAAGCAGAGCTACAGAGCGAGGGAGTCACGCAACAGCACAGGCCTTGAGCAAACCGAGAGGGAGGCAGGTGGGCTCACCGGACTGCAACGCCCAACAAAGCAGTGTCTAACCAATGTAACGTCTCCCCTATGCCTACTTTCGCCTCCGCTGGGCTGTTGGTAGCTGCCACCACTGGAAAGAAGATGGCAGTGTACCCTCTCCAGCCTTTCAGGTGGCTGGCTGGGGAGGCTTCGGAAACTTACTGAGGGTCACGGTCAGTTTGCCTTAACCAAAAAGGCCACTGCAAAGTTTCTCCAGTAAAAATAAATAAAATAGCAAACCTAAAAGGAGGCACCAAAGACAGAAAGAATTCAAAGTAAAAATAAAAATCTCAAAAGGTGCCAGTGCAGCCCAACCCGTTTTGGAACAATAAGCTTCTTCTTCAAGGGCAACAAATTGTGTAAGGAATTTGAATGTACTGGTGATTATTCCTTAAAGCAGCTGTTTAAAATTATGACAGGTTTTAATTTTTTCTCTACTAAAATTTGGTGTGGGCTAGAAGTGGCTGCCTTGATCCTGAGATGCACTGACATACACACAGAGATTATTTAAAACAAAATGGAATGCTTTTATTTATTTTTTAAAAGGTAACAAGCACACACACCTTTCATAATACAGGAATAGAATTAGTTTACTATATTCAGTGGTGAAGGATCTGTCTTATTTCAAAGACCCTTTGTACCAGGTTGGAAAAGATCTGTAGGAATCTTGAATGAAGGCAGAACATGGCATCTGAGGCGAGGCGCCATTTTATACCCTTGACTATGCCAATCTCAATACTTGGTAACCCTTATATTTTAAGCTTGCTGATTAGTTATTATAAGGTGGTCTATCTTATTCTAAGTCCCCTACTCTAAATCAAAGTGCTTCCCATCTTAGAAACTTGAATTAAGAAACTTGAAAAGTCCCCAACTTCTCCTTAAGCATCTTGCTTCTATAGTCTCTGCTTGGCAACTTGTCTAAAAAAAGGTGTTTTAACCACAAACATTTCCCATAAACTTCTCTTTTACAAAGTCAAATGATTCTGCTACCAAATAATCACATCCCGAAATTCACTCTAACTCAACTAGGCCCATAGAACCAACCTTTCATCAGACGTATAAAACCAATCTCTTGTTGTTCTTATATGTAAGCAAAACCTTATGGCAAGTTCATATAGCCGTCTGCCTTAAATAAGCTCAGTTGCAATGCCTTTTGAAGATCTTAAACTTGAACAACCAAATTCTGGAAGTAGAAAAAGCAACACTTGTTTCCAGGAATGGTGCCGTCTCTCTTACCCCATCAGGAAAATGCCAGCACCATTGCATCAATTGGACTCCAGCATGAGTGGCGGCAATTTCAGTCACCATGTTATCTCCCAAGATTCTCAGCAGCTCTGGCACATAATGCTTGGAAACGTATCACACATACCCCTCTCCCTACAATAACTGAGCTGCCTTCTGAAGGAGAAGAAGCTCTCCTCACACACACACATTTGTTCTGAAGCATTTTTATCTCGGTCCTCAGCCAAAAAGTCTTCCGGAGCTCCTGACATGCAATCAGTAAAGCAACACAGTCCTTCCCTACGATGGAATAAAGAGACAAAGTCCCAGGATGTTGAAAAAATATATGTGGTTTTATTCCAAGAAGTAGCCCTACACATTTCAGCCCTGCCAGGCATGTGGGCCGTCACAACATTTATTTTGGAGACTATCTTTCAGATATCTCTGCAGGCATCTATATATCTTAAAACTCACCGTGGAGGAAGGCCCACATTCAGGGCCAAACCATGTAGGGCTACATCTTGGAATTAAACCACATATATATTTTTTTCATCATCCCAAGACTTCAAAATGATCCAGTGGAATAAAGAGATGGATGTTCTCCAGTTTTGTTTTACCCCAGGAATCATTGAACAGAAACAGGTTTCTGCTGGTGCTGAAAACAGAGTTCAAAGGAGTTGTTTAGGGTGTTGGGCGTGAGACCCACCTCTGCCTGTACTCAGTCTTTTGGGCAAGTTATGTGTCCTTTGCCATGCTGCCTCTGGCAGCCATTTTGTGGTGGTGCCCAGGACAGTTTCTCAAATTGCCAGATGTGCCCACCATCCAGAAAGGTTCAACAGAAGCACTAAATGAACTGCAGACCTTCCATGCATGGTTTATCATGACGTGCAAACCGGGAAGTCTGGCTTGTCAGGAGAGAAACAAGCCAGAGTTATAAGCCATGGTTTGTTCTTGGCTTATGACAGTGGCTTGTCTTGAGAGAGACAAGCCAGAGTTCCCATATCACACATCACAAAGAAGAAGCCATGGATAGAAGTTCTGTGGTTTGTTCAGCTGCCCCTGCTTGTAGGAGAAGACAAGCAGGAGCATTCAAGCAGCATGCATCAGCACACTACCTGGTTCCGTGAACCATGTTCACAAACACAATACATCAAATTCTTTAGAATGCTGGCTTATTCTGATGTGTGAACACAGCTGATGTGTGGAGAGGTGGCAAACAAAAGGCATGATGCTACGGAAGGTATAAAAACAGAATAGGATTGCCAATTTTTTTTCCTGGCTGATGTCCTGTGACTTTAATAGCTACTCCATGCCATGAAAAGCTGAACATCTGCCTATCACACAGCTGTTATGGAGACAGAAATCCTACCGGGGCAGCGGGGAAGAGTTGAGAGTGCTAGTTCTGACTGGCTTTTCAAGTTCTTGGGCACAGATTATTTTTCCAGCCTTGCTACCAGAAACCTTTGAACGTAGAGTAGACCCATTGAAATGAATTGAATTTCGGTCAGTCACACGTTAAGTCCTATTCATTTCAATGGGTCTACTCTACATAGGACTAACATTGGATACTAACCAGAAATTCCAGTGCTCAAACACGGGATCTTTTACCAAGAAGAGCAGCTGTGACTAATCCCTTTTTGCTTGCAGCGCTGTAAGAGTGCAAGAGTGCCTGGTGTGGGACTTAAAACCCAGACAGAAGAAACCAAATGAGGGAGATGTAGAAAAAGAAGTGCTTGTTTAATTTTCTGAAGTTCCACTGGCATGTGGCATCATTCAGGAACAGGTTATACACCATGCGGAGAAGTAAGTTGCAATCTCTGTTCCAACATGCCTACTTCTGAATCTGTGGAAAAAAGACAACAGGCTCTAATTTGTACTGACAGAAACAAATGATTCCAAAGTTCATGAAAAGGTGTGCATGGGTTGAGGGGAAAACCATGAGCGAGACGGTCCCGTTCCTTTGAATGAGGTCGTGAATTCAGTTAGGACCAAGAAGGTTCTTCCCGCGACAAGGGTCAGGCGTTTCTTTCTTCAGGGGGTATATACTCCAAACCTAAATGCTGGAAGATTTCTTCCTCAGAGGCAGCAGAGAGAAATATTTTCTGAAGAGTATTTAAAACACAAAAGAATACAAATGAAGTTTGCTTCATTGAAGTTACTTGCTCACATCCTGTCTACCTCCCCCCCGCCGCCCCCCTTGGGACAGAGCATTGCAGACTTCTTTCTTAAAAACAAAAGACACACAGAAATTCAGCATCAAGGTGACTCAAGTTCTGTGGCCCGTATAAATTATGCAACTTTAAAGGTGATAAACACATTTGCTTATTTTGCACAATTTGTTCTGCTTCTGCCTCAGGTATGCAGAATACCTATGGAGAGGGGGGCAGATTCAGTTTTGACTAATGATGAGGAAGGGCAATGGAACCAATTACCAAGGGAGGTGGTGGGCTCTCCCACACTAGAGGCATCCAAGACAAGGCTGGACAGGGATGCTTTGACTTGGACTCCTGCATTGAGCAGGGAGTTGGACTCGACGTGTGGGCCCCTTCCAACCCTACTATTGTATGATTCTTTGACAAGGCCTCTGCAGCCCCATTACTCCAACAACTCTAAAGATTTCTCTTCTCCTGCTTCCGACATCTCACAGGAACAGGCCACATTCATTCCAGGCTAACCTAGCAGCCTTAAAGGCCTACAAACCTGCCTTTACAAGAAAGGAAGAAAAGAATGCCACATTCCATGCCAGACCCCGACATGTGGCACAACTGCAGAGTCTGGAATAAGAAAGGGATCATGTGGTGAGGTTGGCATTATGAACCCCCGTTTTCCAGACATCTGTTTTGGATTCACCCATTCCTAAGTTGGTGCTGTGGCACCAGACCGAGGGCGCAGAGCTCGAAGCAAAGACAAACAAGGCTGCAACACAGTGGGAGAACCAGCTCAGGCTGCTGCCATCCTGAGGGGCACCAGAACCACCACCGAGCCCTGCCAGAAGAAGTCGTTTCCCTGAAGGCGGGCCAAGCTCAAAGCCACAAGCCTTCCGAGGTGGAGATCCATCTTACTCCTGAGCTTCTCCTCCCCGGAAGCCAAGTACCTGCTCCATGTGATACAGGCCATGGCTGTTGAGAGTCATCTTCTTCTCTTGCTTGCAGAAGCGCCTCAGGTCCCGTTCGAAGTTCTGGGAGGCAGCCGGAGAGAGGAGGAGAGAGGGAAGATGGGCTGTTAGGCAGCTGCTCCCAAATGGTATGAAAACACGTTCAGTAACTAATATCAAACAGAGGACACCAATCACAAACAAGATACTAGTGGAACTCACCCTCGAGCCGGTCCAACCCAGCAAAGCGAACGAAAACTGACTGTAGGGGGTCATGACCAAGTCCACCCTTACAGCCTTCCAGAAGCTGGACGCTTCAGGCTTCTGAGCCCCAGCGCCTCCTTGAATGCCCCCAGGATGGTCACTAAGGCAGAAAATGGAGAGACATTGCTCAAAATGGTCCATTCCGCTTGCACTGCTGCTCACGTCCTGGTCGTCTTCTTTGAAGGACTGGAACGTATTTCTGCGGCTGCTGTGATACAGCAAGAAGCCCTAGGGAGGGAGGGAGGGAGGGAGGGACACAACAGGCCCTTCGTTAGTAACACCCAGTGTTTATATAGTTAAGCATTTTCCAAACATCGGATGACCGAGGCACATGTCACTCTTGCATCCCCCAAAGGTTTGAAATTTCAAGAGTGTGTAGGAGGAAGAATTCCCTGCTGCACAAGAAGCCACGTCCTGAGCGTCTGCAAAAGTCACTGATCGAGGCACACATTGGATGGCCCAGAGCAGTGACATTGCAGAGCTGCAGCAGGCAGCCTCCTCCAAAGGCAATGTAGGGACAATCACCATGCCAAAGGAGAGGGAGGAGCCATGGTGGCTGGGGATGATGGGAGTTGCAGTCCAAGTCATCTACTGCACACCAGGTTGGGGAAGGCTGCTTTAGAATGCTCAAAGTGCTTTGCGTGCAATTTCCCCAGTAACTGCTACTGTCCTTTAACACATCCAAACATCCCTCTTTTTCCAGAACTTCCCATTTGAACCCGAATTTGCTCCTACCTGGCTATCCAGCCAGCTGATGATTTTGCTCAACAGTCCCACCTCTTCGCCTTCTGTAGGGTGGGTGATGAGCAAGTCCACATCATGGCCACTCAGTTTTCCCCTGTGGGGGAAGATGAAGCAGCAGCTAATGGGTCACAGAGAAGGCAGAAGGAAGCAGAGTCCTGATCTCCTGCTCAGCACAGCCCACACGAAACTGTGAGCTATGCAGTGTTCTTGTCCAGCCCGGGGCGGCTGAGTTCCAGCTCCGTGTCCATACTCCCCAACAATTCCAACTTAAGAGATCTATTTTCTTACTGGGTGCTCCAGTTATTGGCATGTGCAGAGTTTGAGGTTTGATCCAAGTTGGAGCGAGCTTGCCCACTTAATGTGAAGAGAAGCCTGCTTGTTTGGCTCTGCTAAAGGGCAACTTGGCGGCAGCGGAGGCTCGCGGCTCCGACGTCAAAGGGGCGGTGCATCCGCTCTGGCTTTCAGTGAGAACCAGTCAAAACTCTAAAGGAGCTCTCCAAGGGGCTTCACAAGATTTGTGCTTTGCACCTGGGGTAGCTCCTTTGGAGTTCTGACTAAAACCCGGACAGGATTCACTGCCCCACTGACATCAGAGCCACCAGCCTCCCCTGTTCGTAAGTCACAATATCTGGACTGCCACAGCGTCCATCAGCCCTAGCCAGTATAGGTGAGGGATCATGGGAGTTGTAAGCCACAACATCTGGAGGGTCACAGGTTGCCCACTTGGCTGAATCAAACGGTCCCACAAGTATTATGATTTCCGCACTCCACATCTACCTGCTGGGGTTCAAGGGAGGATGGCAGAGTGGGACAGGCATCCTCTTTGTTCCCGCCAGCATCAGAATCTGACAGTTGTGCTCTCACTGCCATTCTCCCCTGGTCTGCAGCAAGACCTGTGTTCTGGGTAATTCCCCATCAGGAACAGAGAGATTCAGAAGACATATTACCGCTACAAAGACAAGCCCCTCTCGGAAGCAGTTTTAAACGGTCCCAATCTCCCCCCCAAAAACCTGGGAATTGTCATTTTGGAAGGGTGCTGATAACTTCCTTTGGGAGATCCCTGGCGTCTTCCCAGGGCACCCACCAAGGTTCCTTGCAACACGATGGTCAAACAGGTTCTGGTTTACATTTGCAGTCTAGAGGCATTTCTGGAGAGAGTGGAAGGAAAACGTGACCTTACTGGAGGAGAAAGGAGCTGCTGAGATGAGAGGGAGTGACACGAGCGCTTTCTGGGAGCAGGAGTCCAAGCACGCCTGTCAAGAATCCATCACCCCAAAGAATTCACCTTCTAAAGCCACCAGTCAGAGTTACGGAGGCCCCAGGCAAGCACCGCTCGGCCACCTCTCGCACCACCTGGGCAATGGCCTCTGCTTCAGCATGCTCCACCGGGGTATTGAGGTCCTTATAATGAAGGAGTCCTGAGGAGGGAAATGAGCCCATCACCAGGAGGCAACAGACCAGCACTTCAGGAGGAGCAGGGACATGAGATGGTGGGAAGAAACAATGTTCCGCTCCATTCAGTATAAGTTGGGAGGGGCACCTGCTTTGCACAAGGAAGGTCCCCGGTTCAACCGCTGGCATCTCCAGCTTGGGATGGGAAACTCCCACTGAAATCCTGGAGAGCCAGAGCCAGTCAGCACAGAGCAGGGGTGGGGAACCTCTTTCAATCCCGGGGCTGGACTCAGTTGTGGCGAAGCTCTCGGGGGCCGCATGCCAGTGGAGAAAGGCAAAGTGGACAAAGGCAAAGAGGGTGGGGCCAAAACATCCCCCCTCCAAGGTATTGTAACTTAAAGCTCTGTCTGCCAGGAACAAAGCCTTCGGAGAGGCATTTCAACCTTTTAGAATGGGGACAAAACTGCACACGAGTTGGGAAACCATCACAGGACTGGTGTTTGGGGAAAAGGGGTGGGAACCCCAGAGGGCTGGGTTGGGATCCCAGGAGGGCTGGATTTGGCCTCCAGGCCTGCCATTACCCACCCCTGGTGTAGATGCTACCAGTGGAGGCTGGTGGCTGCAGTGTCAGTGGGGCAGGGAATCCGCTCCAGGTCTCAGAACCAGTCAGAACTCTAAAGGAGCTATCCGAGCTGCCAAGTTCCTTTAGAGTTCTAACTGAAACCCGGACCGGATTCACTGCCCCAGAAATTCAAACTCCACTGGAGGCTACCTAGCTAGATGGACCAATGGTCTGACTTGGTATGAACCACTTCCTGTGTTCCCAGGACACCTCCCACTTCCTGCTCTTGCCCTAGCGGCAACGTTTGGCTGATGGCTTTTGGAAGGGCTCAGGTAACCTCCAAGCAGACACCTGTGACTCCCCCAAAAGTACTCGATCAGGAGTTTGCAGCCAGGGGCAACAACGTATAAACCTATTTTGGGTTATTATTTTTATTAATATATACTGCTCAATATGAGTAATCTTCAAGCAGTTCCCACGTAAATGTTAAAAATCACATTTAAATACATGATTAAAAACAATTTCAAATCACAACAGTATACAAGGAAGAGCTGGGAGTTGTAGGACTTTATTCTGTCTAAACATGCATAGCATTATGTTCTAATTTTATCAGAACAACAGAGATACTTTAGTCAACTGGTTCGATACTCATGCCAATTACAAAAATTTTGGTTGTTTCGTGAAACAACTTAACTTCAAAAAAACATGTACCAAGTTATAACTTTTTAACAACGTTAAGTAAGGGTTTCTAAAAAATCTGGATGGTTCACCGAACAGTTGTCCTCTTTGACCTTTATTGTGGAACACAACGGCCAGCTGACAGTTAAATTTCTTTAGAAGAAAATTAAAAAGAAAATGAGTTAACAGCAACTATTAGAACACAAAAATCATTTTTAAAAGGCAGTTATACTGACTAGCCAGCAGGCCAATTATCCAAGCAACATCAGTGGTTGCATCCTGCAATTTCTGACTCCAATAAAATAGTAAGCGGCCAATTGACAATACTTGGCCTGCCAAATGATTGCCATGACAACCCTAACCAGGACATTTTCCTGTACAAGGTCTGATGAAACGAAAGGAAAACTTTCCAGAAGATGCTGGCCAGTCAGTCTAATCTGTCCACCTCCCATTCTGATCCTAAAAAAGGATATTGTGGAGCTAGAAAAAGTACAGAAAAGGGCAACTAAAATGATCAAGGGGCTGGCGCATCTCCCTATGAGAGAAGGTTACAACAGCTGGGATTGTTTAGCCGGGAAAAAAAGGAGGGTAAGGGGAGACATGAGCGAGGTGTACAAAATTATCCATGGTATGGAAAAGGTCCCCTTCATGGATCACTGCCTTGTTGTGGCAAAGGGGCTTGTGTAACTCAGTGAAGCCATAAGCTATGCCGTGCAGGGCCACCCAAGATGGACAGGTCATGGCAGAGAGTTCTGACAAAATGTGGTCCACTGGAGAAGGAAATGGCAACCCACTCCAGTATTCTTGCCAAGAAAACCCCATGGAACGTATCACAAGGCTAAAAGATAAGACGCCGGAAGATGAGCCCCTCAGGTCGGAAGGTGTCCAATATACTACTGGGGAAGAGCAGAGGGTATTTCCAAGTAGCGCCAGAAAGAGTGAAGCGGCTGGGCCAAAGCCAAAAGGACACTCAGCTGTGGATGTGTCTGGTGGTGAAAAGAAAATCCGATGCTGTAAAGAACAATATTGTTTAGGAACCTGGAATGTCAGATCAATGAATCAAGGTAAGCTGGAGGTGGTCAAACATGAGATGGCAAGATTGAACATCGACATCTTGGGAATCAGCGAACTCAAATGGACAGGCATGGGCGAATTTAATTCAGGTGACCATCATATCTACTACTGTGGGCAAGAATCCCTTAGAAGAAATGGAGTAGCACTCATAGTCAACAAAAGGGTGGGAAAAGCAGTACTGGGGTACAATCTCAAAAACGATAGAATGATCTCAGTACGAATCCAAGGCAAACCATTCAACATCACAGTAATTCAAGTCTATGCCCCAACCACTGAGGCCGAAGAAGCTGACCTACAACACCTTCTAGAACTAACACCAAAAAAAGATGTCCTCGTCATCATAGGGGATTGGAATGCTAAAGTAGGAAGTCAAGAAATCACCGGGATAACAAGCATGGCCTTGGTGTACAAAATGAAGCAGGACAAAAGCTAATAGAGTTTTGCCAAGAGAACACGCTGATCATAGCAAACACTCTTTTCCAACAGCACAAGAGACAACTCTACACATGGACATCACCAGATGGTCAATATCGAAATCAGATTGATTATGTCCTTTGCAGCCAAAGATGGAGAAGCTCTATACAGTCAGTAAAAACAAGACCTGGAGCTGACTGCGGCTCAGATCGTGAGCTTCTTGTTGCAAAATTTCGGCTGAAATTGAAGAACGTAGGGAAAACTACTAAACCATTCAGGTACGACCTAAATCATATCCCCTATGAATGTCAGTGGAGTGAGGAATAGATTTAAGAGATTAGACCTGATAGACAGAGTGCCTGAGGAACTATGGACGGAGGTCCGTAACATTGTTCAGGAGGCAGCAACTCAATCCATCCCAAAGAAAAAGAAATGCAAGAAAGCCAAGTGGCTGTCTGAGGAGGCTTTACAAGTAGCTGAGGAAAGAAGGGAAGTGAAAAGCAAGGGAGAAAGGGGAAGATATATCCAACTGAATACAGAGTTACAGAGAATAGCAAGGAGAGACAAGAAGCCCTTCTTAAATGAACAATGCAAAGAAATTGAGGAAAACAACAGAATGGGAAAGACTAGAGATCTCTTCAAGAAAATTGGAGATCTCAAGGGAACATTTTGTGCAAAGACGGGCATGATAAAGGAGAAAGAAGGCAGGGACCTAACAGAAGCAGATGGGATTAAGAAGAGGTGGAAAGAATACACAGAAGAACTATACAGGAAAGATCTGAATGTCCCTGATAGCCATGATAGTGCGGTCACTGAACTTGAGCCGGACATCCTCGAGAGTGAAGTCAAGTGGGCCTTAGGAAGCATTAGTAACAACAAAGCTAGCGGAGATGACAGTATTCCAGCTGAGCTACTTAAAATCCTAAAAGATGATGCTGTTAAAGTGCTGCACTCAATATGCCAACAAATTTGGAGCACTCAACAATGGCCGCAAGACTGGAAAAGGTCAGTTTACATTCCAATTCCAAAGAAGGGCAACGCCAAAGAGTGTTCAAACTACCGCACAATTGCGCTCATTTCACATGCCAGCAAGGTGATGCTCAAAATCCTACAAGCTAGGCTTCAGCAGTATGCGAACCGAGAACTACCGGAAGTACAAGTGGGGTTTCGAAGAGGCAGAGGAACTAGAGATCAAATCGCCAACATTCGCTGGATCATGGAGAAAGCAAGAGAATTCCATAAAAACGTCTATTTCTGCTTCATTGACTACGCTAAAGCCTTTGATTGTGTGGATCACAACAAACTGTGGCAAATTCTTAAAGTGATGGGAGTACCAGACCACCTTACCTGTCTCCTGAGAAACCTGTACGAGGGTCAAGAAGCAACAGTAAGAACCAGACATGGAACAACCAAGTGGTTCAAAATTGGGAAAGGAGTACGACAAGGCTGCATACTGTCACCCTGCTTATTTAACTTATATGCAGAGTACATCATGAGAAACGCCGGGTTGGATGAATCACAGGTCGGAATTAAGATTGCCGGGAGAATTATCAACAACCTCAGATATGCAGACGATACCACCCTAATGGCAGAAAGCGAAGAGGATCTAAAGAGCCTCTTGTTGAGGGTGAAAGAGGAGAGTGCAAAAGCTGGTTTGAAACTCAACATTAAAAAAATGAAGATCATGGCATCTGACCCCATCACTTCCTGGCATATAGAAGGGGAAGAAATGAAAGCAGTGACAGATTTTACTTTCTTGGGCTCCAAGATCACCGCAGATGGTGACTGTAGCCATGAAATTATAAGATGCTTGCTCCTTGGGAGGAAAGCTATGGCAAACCTGGACAGCATAGTAAGAAGCAGAGACATCACCTTGCCGACAAAGGTCCATCTAATCAAAACTATGGTTTTCCCAGTAGTAATGTATGGCTGTGAGAGCTGGACTATAAGGAAGGCTGAGCTCCGATTAATTGATGCTTTCGAACTGTGGTGCTGGAGAAGACTCTTACGAGTCCCCTGGACTGCAAGGAGGTCAAATCAGTCCATCCTAAAGGAAATCAACCCTGACTGCTCATTGGAAGGACAGATACTGAAGCTGAAGCTCCAATATTTTGGCCACCTAATGCGAAGAGAAAACTCCCTGGAAAAGACCCTGATGCTGGGAAAGACTGAAGGCAAAAGGAGAAGGGGACGGCAGAGGATGAGATGGCTAGATAGTATCACCGATGCAATGAATATGAACTTGAGCACACTCCGGGAGAGAGCGCAGGACAGGAAGGCCTGGCGTGCAAAGGTCCATGGGGTCACGAAGAGTCAGACACGACTGAATGACTGAACAACAAATGGAGAAGGTGGATAGGGAGACATTTTTCTCCCCTGCTAAAAATACTAGAGCTCGGGGTCATCTCATGAAGCTGACTGGTGGGAGATTCAGGACAGATCAAAGGAAGGGCTTCTTCACCAGCACTAGTTAAACTATGGAATTCGCTACCACAAGACATAGTGATGGCCAGCAATGTGGATGGCTTTCAAAGGGGGTTGGACAAATTCCTGGAGGAGAAGGCTATCCATGGCTACTAGTCAGGATGGCTATGTGCTACCTCCAGTACCAGAGGCAGCAAGCCTATGTGCACCAGTTGCTGGGGAACATGGGCAGTAGGGCGCTGTTGCGCTCTTGTCCTGCTTGTCGGTTCCCGGTCGACAGCTGGTTGGCCACTGTGTGAACAGAACGCTGGACTAGGTAGACCCTGGGTCTTTTCCACGGCTCTCCTCACGTTCTTAATGGTGCCCCAAAACAGCCACCTCGTCACAGAGCCACCACTATGTCGCTGTCTGCACTCAGGATCCTCAAACACAGGCTTCCTTCTTCCCCACTGCAGGCCATCTCTGCAGCCCAGCCCCTCTTGCCTGCTCAGAGTACTCACCAGCTTGCTGCTCTTTCTTCAGCTTTGTGCGACGTCCATGCAGGTCAGCGAGTGTCCTCAGCCCTTCCTGATACCACCAGCTGGCCGTCTTTGCCCCGACACCAAAGACCTTGGTGAACAGCTGTAGAGTAAAAACGGCATTCATTGCAACATCACTGCCATCTGCTGCAGGAAAGGATTCTGGGGCATATTTCAACAGCTTCCACTCCATTCACACATGCCGCTGGCCAGGGTCAAGATGCTTCGCCATCAACTTCCATGTACCAGAGGTGCATCCTAGAACACATACGTTGCAGGGGTGGATCTGTAGCAGCAGAGGCCTCCTTTCACAGAAACGCGCCTGCTACTACTGCTCTTCTCACTGAGGAAGGCAGCTTACATGCCATAGCAAATACAACAGCAAATACCAATCAAATATAAACACCATCCCTCGCAAAGTCAAAACGGCCGTCCCTCAAAAGACAGCAGGTGCAACAGAAAGACCACACAAATCAGCAATAGCTAGTGACACAAAAATATCCAAACAGCTGCAAATGGTCCTAAATACCTATAGAAAAAAGTTTTCACCTGGCATCAGAGCAAACAGCATCAGGGCTACATACGCCTCCTTGGGGAGGGCATTGCATCAAGTTGGTGCCACCCTTGAAAAGGCCGTGATCCTAGTAGCCTCCCGCTGATCGTCAGCCAGTGAGGACATTTCAGATGTTACTCTTAAGGGAGGGGCATTTGTTTATTTAGGGCACAATCCTATGAGGATAGGCGGCCACCTCGAAACTCAGAGGCGACAGCCTATCCAATGCAGGGCAGAAGCACGGAGGGGATCGTTCCCTCGGCACTTCTCCTGCCCTGCATTTGCAGCTAGCCACGGGAAGGTGGAGTGGGGGAGGAGGCTGCTAGATGACATATAAGATGTGTCGTACTGGCATTTCCACCCTCCCCGCCCTGGAATGCCCCATTTTGGCTGCTCTGCACTCCTCTTATGAGCGCAGGGCTGTTCCAAGCTGCCTGCAAGGCAGTGCGGAAGGGGGGATGGTCAGTTCCCAGAAAACCACATATTCTATGGCTGTCTAGCTGCTGACTAGCGGTCATAAGATTGCTCCCTTATTTGATTTATACCTCACCTTTCTACCAAAAAATGGCACTCAAGGTGGCAGAGAAATGAGTGGGAATGCAAGAGAGGGCCCTATTTCTTTTTACTGATGTGCTTTAATTGTGTTTATAATCTGTTTTTGTTTTAATTGTAGTTCTGTTTTTACTGGAATTTTACTATTGTCAGCTACCAGAACACTTTTTTTGGTGACAATGCAGGATATAAATATAATGAATAAAATAAAAGTGGTCTTTCAGGGACCCTGGTCCCAACCCCCTTAGAACTTTGTAGGCAAGAACATACAGCTAAACACCTTCACTGAACCTGGGAATTTATCCACAGAAACAGTATGGCTGTTACTACACCAGTATTTCTGCTGGAGCTGACAGGGCATCCCTTCCCAAGGGCTGGGCTGTTTCTGTGATAAATGCTCTGCTCTGGGAGAAGAATGCTCTTCATGCTTGGGTGTGTGTGTGTGTGTGCGCGTGCACATGCTTTTGACACCAGATGGACCGGGGTACCAAATTCCAGCCCCTCGAGTGTGAAAAAACATGCAAGAAGAATGCCTTCAAGAACATTCCATTTCTATTTAACAGCCTAGCCCCCCAAGGAGCAAACTGCACGACTGGTTTATAAGCACGGATTTGTTGCCAGAAGCATGGGAGTTAAGCATCCGAGGCTGCAATGGGAGCAACCTCCCCTCTCTGTGACAGCTGCGGGTGGCACCAGCTCTGACCCAGCATTGGTAGCACGATGAATGTACAAATGTAATGGAGGCAGTGGTACAGTGCAGCTTGGTGCAGAGATAGCCTATTTTAGTGCCTGAGAAAGAACATCTTAGTCAGGGGTAGGCAACCTGATGGCCTCCAGATGTTTTGGGCTACAACTCCCATAATTCCTGGCCATTGGGCATGCTGGCTGGGGCTGATGGGAATTATAATTGTCTAAATGGTTCTCCACCATAATGCTAAAACTCTAACTAAGTAACTAGCCATTTCGTTGCCCCTTAATGATACCCCCCAAATGTCACCCTGTCTAACAATAGGGCTAGCCAACCGGTCGTGTCAATTTCACCACTCCGATGACTGAGGTAGTCCTGAGGAAGTGAGCCTCAATCAGCGAAAACAGACCACGCAGGCAGCAGTCGGTGAAGAGGAGAAATTGAGTGGACTTCTGGGAGCTTCTGGTGCTCTCAAGTTTCAAGCCCACGGGGATGCACAGACTTGGATTCCTGCACTGGGCAGCGGGTTGGACTAGATGGTCTTGTAGGCCCCTTCCAACCCTACTATTCTATGATTCTGCTGTAACTACACTGACGGATTACATACTCATTTTCCCCTACATATTAGTATTTTTAAAAACTGTTTTCCAATTTTTTTAAGTGCTCTCAACGTGAGGCAGCAGAAGGAAATGTGACTTACTCATTGTGGGATCCATTCAATAGGTGCACATCTCAGCTGCACCAAAATATACGAGTGCCTGGACATTCTTCCAGAACTACACATGATCACACTGTCAACACCTGCAAAACTGGTGTGACCATGACAGAAGAACGCACAAAAAAAATGGACAGTCTACACTGCAAGTCTCAAGTCCCTGAAAAGCCGTTATCTGTACACAGCCGAAGACTGCAAGACTCCCACACCTTCCTACTATACAGGGAGCCACCAGAGGGCAATAGGAACAGACACAAACACCAGATACAGGAGCAGAGAAACAACCTCCTTCCCCCATCCGTGTCCCAGTTCTCTTTTCCTTTGCGGATCTTTGGACAAAGCTGTACAGACTGCTGCTTCATGTGGCAGTTATTCCAAGGGAGAGGGTGTGTGTGTGTGTGTGTGTGTGTGTGCATACGCATGCACGTGCATATACATACACACACACACACACACACACTGAACCAGAAGATTCTAAGAACTGCTCCCCCCCGCCCCCACAAACAGTAAATATAAAATAAAGTTCTGTGCCACAGCAATCTAAGTTCTCCACCTAAAACCTGAACTCTCCAACCTTTAAAAAATTATGCAGGTTGAGGACATTTTACTCAATTTGCTCCCACTTTGCATAATTTTTCTGGGATTGCTAGACAGGGTTTGGAGGCAATGAACTATGCAGGCCGTGGCAGCCCCACACTCTAACTGCTGGAAACCTTCTTGCTTTGGGTTCTGAGATTTCACCATACTTGGTCAGGCGTGATTTTGCAGCCTTAAGAGCCAGAACATTGCTTTAAACAAATAAACATAAAGAAGTGAAAGCCAAGATTCTCTGGAAGTGAAATTTTCCCAATACTTTCTCATAATTGTGACATATGCAGAATGCTGATCCGAGGTTTCCACAGGGCACAAGAAACTTGCCCGAGTTCCAATATACATCCCCCAATACCCAGCTGCATCCATCAGGCCACAGATCACACCATCCAAGAACTGCCAACACACCTTCATAGTCTGGTATCGGTCAGACTGCCGAACTCTCTCCACCTCTACTGACATGCCATCTTCCAGAACCTCCTGCTTGGGAGACAAGACAGACAATCAACACAGGAGCTGAGCAGCTCAGTTGCAAGAAACCGAAACGGAAAGGCATTAAATGCAACGAACAAGCAAGGGAAAAACTGTTCTCAGAAGCATGAACCAGCTTAAGAATGTATCTCCTGTAAGGGGTATTCGTATTAACTTACTGACTTGCTTAGACAATTGTTTCAATGAGGAATAAGATACACTTATTATAAACAAAACCAGTATTATGAGAACGAACTGAAATAATCCCAAACACTGAATTATTAGAAACAACAAACTCAAGGCTCCAAAAGAGGAGACAAGGTACTTCCAAACTCCTCGGCTCTCTTATTACATCAAACAGAGAACGAAAGGATCTGCCCTACTTTGACAGAGCTTAAGTGACTGCAGGAGTACGTAGAAAAGGGATGTGATACCTCCAGCCCAATCAGGCCCGCGGAGCCTGCTGGGGTTCTTCCAGGGGGCGGGGCTTAGCTTCCCTGCCCCCTGGAGGAATTCCCCCTTGTTATTTTAGATCAAGAGAACAGCAGAAATTCCCTGCATTCCACTCCCCTTGCCAATTGCACCATTGCAAACAGGCTTTTTAAAAAGCCTGATCCGAGCAGGACAGGGGTCATTTTTCAAGGACAGGTCACAGTTATTGGGAAGGGAATGTAAATGCTTGGGAACAGTTCACTAGTTGATTCTAGCCTGGACAAACTGACCACGTCTCTCCTTCCATTATGTGTGCCTAATCCATTCATGGCCGTCACCCATCTGTTTGGGCTGCGTATAGTCCAGCCTTCTCCAATGCAGTGCCCTCCAGATATTTGGTACCACAACTCCCATCAGCCCTAGACAGCATGGCCAATGGACAGGGATGCCAGGAGTTGTAGTCATAACATCTGAAGGACATAAGTTTGGGGGCAGGGGAGAGAGAGAGAGAGAGAGACTGATATAGAGTTGGCACATAAGCCTGAAGGATGGGCCTGCCTCTCTAGAAGCCGCGCTGTATGAAGAAGAGATCAAAAACATATGAACTCTTAAAGGAGCAAAAGGGCAACGCGTTGAAAAGTCCGGCATTTCAGTCTTAAGCAAAACACAAAGGAAACTGTACACCCCTTTAGGAACACAGCAAGCTCCCTTAAACCAAATTAGACCACTTTCCTCTCTAGTTTAACATTGTCTACACAGGCCCAGGAGCATCTCTTCAGGATTTCAGACAACAGCCTTTCCCAGCACTACCTGGAGATGCCGGGGATTGAACCTGGCACATTCTGCATACAAAGCAGCTGCTCTACCACTGAACTACAGCCCTTCTCTAAGCACAGCTCCACAACCAAAGGAACAAATTTCTAGCCCTTATTAAAAAGAAAAGCTGACATCCTCAGGGAGCTGAAATTCTCAACCAACATAAGCCTACTTTTTTTGCACTTCTATGGAATCATGGCCTAGACACAGCCTTACACATGTGCCACTGTGTAGCCTACGTTGCCAACTTTTTTCCTTACTGGGCTCCTATGCATTTAACAGATTGTGGCAAACAAATTCAGCAAGCAAACCTTTCATTAGCAGGCTGAAAAGAAGAGGAGGGCAGAGGCTGGGGGTATTGAGCACGGGTAATATGACTCAAGGACTACATCACCTGGATGATTCTCTTGGAGTGCTCCCCTATGCAGGGAAGGGAGCTCAGTTCTTGTGCTCTCCTGACAGTCCAGGATAAGGACTTGAGCACAGAGGCAGCTCTGGTGAAGGCCAGGGAGCGTCCTTCGCTGCCACAAAAGTGTGCCTCCTCCGCCATAGTTTCCAGAGCTTCCTGACAAAGGAAAAAGTGAGAAGGATAATCCCTGTAGGGGCACTCTAACACTCAGAAGAGGGCTGTACCACCTCACTATCTGCATACAGGAAGTCTCATGTTTGAGTGCATCCAATATTCCCCACACCAAGAGCTCCTTGTGTGTGTAAAGCTAGCACATCAGGGAGAAGGCTAGAAGACTTTCGCTTGACATGCTAGCTTGGAACACAAAGAGAGATTCTGTTTGCCACCTTTCCGTTCCTTTTTTTTTTTTTTTTTACTATTCTTTCTCCTGTACCTCCAACAGCAGTCTGGCCTGAAAAAATTAACCTAGAAAACTTTTACCACCACTTGTTTACTTGTTACAGAGCTGATATGCTGCCTTTCTCAGCCAATTCAAACCAGCTTACAAGAGGTTACAGAAAGCAACAACAACACACCAGCAGAAGCTGACCAAGCCAGGCCCTTACTAAAAAACGCCAGCTGGAATAATACTGTTTTCAAACGCCACTTAAAAGCAGGCAAAGAGGAGTCAGGCAAAATCATCTGGTGAGATCGTACCACTTGCCACCATCCTAAAAAAGCTACCCCCCCCCCCGCCCATTTTGTTGTTGTTGCACGTCAGGCCGCTTTTCATGGCACTGCAACATGGGCAGTAAAGGTGATGGCAGTTCAATCCCTCTCCTTGCATCCCTGGGGTATGTAATCCTGCAATGACTCTACCATGCATCCTACTGAAAGTCCGGAATCAGCTGTAATTCAGTCACTGTGAGCAGCACAGCCATGTTCCTGCATCATTCCCATTCATTTCAATGGGGCTTGTGCAGGAGAACATCCTGGCAGGTAACGGTACTCCATAATAACTGAGGTGGAGCGCCACTTGGACTCTCTGCCATGGGCACCAAAATGCCTTGGGCAGGCCCTGTCAGGCCTCCATCATCCTGGCAGCCTTCTCCTTTGCTGCTTTCCCCCAAGGCCAAGCTCCATCTGTTCCAGTCACCAGAGCTTGGGTGAGCCAAATTACCGTGAGCATTGGATTGTTGTGTGCAAGTGGAGTTCGGCGCTGGCAGGCATACGCTGCCACCTGGCCCTTGTCTTCCAGCTTTTCTGCATGGGCAGTCACCTGAACAAAACACAGAAGATGACAACATGTCTTCCCCATGTCAACAGTTCAGAACAGTTGAGAAACTTTACATCCAGTGCCGACAGAGAAGCCAGCACCCAGCACTCTGTCTCTTTGCCACACCCTAGTATGACAAAGAGACCCCACAGCTCAGAGCCCCTGCAAATGTCACACCCTTTCCCAAAGACATGGGAAAAAAATAATAATCGGGGAACTATCTTTGGGAAGGCAGCTGTCTTTCAGGGGCACCGTGTGTTCGCCTGCTTTTCTGAAGCCAGTTCTTTGGTCGGTAGGGCGTTTCTAGTTGCACAAAAGATTGTACCCTGCCATTCATACACACAATCTAACTGGGGGTGGTAGGAAAAGGGGAGAAGGAAAGTTCCACACAAACAGGAACAAACCTGGGATACAGTACAGACTGTGCCTCCCTCTATGTGTCTCAGAAGCAGATCAACACACGAGGAAGAAGAAACCCAGCTAACCAGGACAAACACCTAGGAGCAACCATCGAAAGACAACTACTTGGGAGACCGAGTTGCTGCCTTTTGTTGGCCTGGTCTCGTTGCCCTCCCTTTTACAGCAATGCGGCACATAGAAATCAAGGTTAAGCTTTTCCCATCACTTCTGTCTCCATGTCCAGAAAAAAGTTTAACGTGCTAAATTTCTGTGCATCAGGGTAGCTGAAAGGAATACAGGAACAAGGCCAGGACCGATTAAAAAAAGATGGCAACTATTTTTATTCAATTGCTGTAGTTTGTCTTTGTTTTAATTTTTATCTGCTCACTTTATATGTTTTGATATTGCTGTCCTTGAGATTGTATTTCATTGTATTATAATTGTACAAGTGGGACATGCAACAGAGTGCTGCTCTGTGGAGTACTCTTGTTCAGGGTTCTAGCTAGTCACTCTTTCTTCCAGGATATTCCATTCCATTTTTCATCCTCCATGGTTTTCTGTCCTGCCCCCCAAAACAGACACCCATGCTCATTGGAGTGGAGGTTTGGGGGGGGGGATGCCTGCATGTTTCTTTCCCTTAAATATTGCTTATAGTTCTGCAAATTTGGGGGCTCCCCCAAGCGTACCTCCCTCTTGTTTATCAGTGGCCCTATTTTAGCTGCATAGCTGTCGGCACTCAGCATCCAAGTTTGCTATTAGAGGGAGCGATGTTTTCATTTTCTTTAGCTGCCCTGGGGACATAGTCCAGAAAGGCAGGATATACATTTAAATAAACTGTACTGACAAGCCAGGGTCTGTGGGCATCTCTACACTTGCAATTTATTGCATGTTCATGATTGGTCACTCACGGAAGTTTGCAGGTCCATTACGCGACGTCGTAATCCTCCAGTGATTTCCCCGCCATTTCCCCCACCTATCTCGTGTTATCCCCAGACAGAAAAAACGCAGTATTTTTTCAGCCTGCGCAAGAGGAGAGCCATGGCCTGCCTGTGTACTTCTCCCATAACGTGAAAAACCTGCTTTGTTTGGAGTTGTTGGGAGTGCGGTCACGATGATGACTGCAGTGATGTCGGGATGCTGGGTGTGTCAGTATACTGACCTGCTGGCTTGCCACTATGCTGTCACTAAATGCAACGCACCCACTTTTGCTCCCTTCGGTTGCTTACTCCACAACACAGAATGGCCGGCATGCCAGCATTCTAGCAGTTCGCCAGGAAACCGGTGTCTGTGGGGGCCGGGTTCAGGCAGTTCGGTGGAGATTGCTGCCCACCCACACTGTGTGTCAATCACAACCAAACCACCAGTAATCTGCAAGAGGAGGGACAGGGGCAGGAACCAGGGAGGAAATTTCACGATGCCCCCAGTGTGTACATAATGGCTTTTTGCAGAAAAGTAGCCACCCTGTGAAAAGGTAAGAAACAGAATATACAGAGATAGAAACAACTGTGTAAAGGAGCTCGATCTAATCCCGCAATGAACCCAGATGGAGAAAGTTCTTGTACTGATGCAGATTTCTGCCCCTGTGTGATGAACCCCTGTATGCATCCTGCTGGAACCCAGGATACTCCCTTCAAGTATTTGCAAGGCTCCTTCCTTACCTCTAGGCAGTGCCTGGGTTCAATCTCCACTGGCCGTCCTGCACTCATGCTCTCAGTGAACCAGCTGAGGTCCAGAAGGACTGGCCCAGTCCCCACAGCATCCATGCAGCAGCTCCCGTTCCTCTTCAGCCACTTGACCACCTCATCCCCAGAGTTGCCCTCTGACACCACATGGGTCACTCTCTCACTAGGGGAGGTGCCACATGGAAGGGGGAAAAAAGAGGACAAGATAAAGACCTGGACTCCATCTACTGGTGGAGCCCTCCTCCATGCAACCCAGTACAGTGAACAGGGCTGGGTTGGGTTTCTTTGGGAAATGGAACTCAGGCCAAGACCTAGCTGGGGTTGACTCCAAATACTTCATTGCCCAAGGTGGGTGGAAATAAAATATTCTCCCCCAAATTAACATGGGGCACAACCCATGGGGAGTTCTCCTCCACATGCCCCATTGAAATGCTTCCACTCTTTCATGTCCTGGGCATGTGCAGGAGACGTTCTTGGCAGATTGTGATCCATGGGTCAGAGGTGTCCATCTTCCACACGGCAAGCTGTGCAGAAAATCCACCATCTAAGAAGCCGCTTCACAGAGAGGTTGCCTATGAACCCAACAGGTCTTGAGTCCTGCTAGTTACAGCTTGGTGTTTATACAATCGTGAAGAGATGTAGATTGTGGACTGGACAAACGGCCAAAGCACTCCTGCAGTTGCAAAGTCCACAAATTCACTTAGGGCCCAATCCCATGCATGTTTAGACAGACAAAAGGCCTACAACTCCCAGCATTCCCCAGATAGGCTAGGGAATGCTGGGAGTTGTAAGCTTTTTATCTGTCTAAACATGCATAGGACTGTGCCCTTATGGAATTTCTTTCCGCACGATGTAGCAACAGCCACCAGCTTAGATAGTGCCGTTTTTGATCAGTGGTACACCTAGGTCATTTTAAGACTTAATAGTCTCATGAGGGGGCTCCTTTAAATGGCCATGTGTGTTATTTCAGTTGTGAAGCACACAGCTAACCTCCTCGGCCTCTCAACCACCATTCCATGCTTTACCACTCCTTCTACATTTCTGAGGTTAGAACAAGGGTTTGTGCCAACTCTGATTTAAAAAACAAATAAAACACAACTCTGAGCATGTGGAGTTTCGCACTTTAAACTCACTTCAATTATAGCACCATTACGATGGCAGAAATAAAACAGAGTTAGTGTGGGCTGCCCTCATCACCTGTCACTCTCCGGGTGGTCATTTGCAGGGGCCTTGAGCGGTGGGGCCTGGACTTTGGCTTCAGGCCCAACCCTAAATGCCCTACTGCCTCACGTTCTTGCAGGAGTGCCTAAGGGTGCAATCTTATGCATGTTCAGACAGAAAAAAGTCCTACAACTCCCAGCATTCCCCCTAGGATTCTGCCCTAAGCCCCAATTTTCTGTGCAGCCAAACATTTCATTGCTCTATCACTGGGGTCTCCAAAATGGTGCACACTGGCAGCTATGTGCCTGCAGATCCCTCCTCTTGGTGCCCACCATGCTCCCTGTCCCTCCTAATTTTTATTTTATTTCTTACGATTTTTTTTTTTTAAATACACTTTAAAAAAACAGGGAGGCTAGCATGCTGCACAGCAAATTGCTGTCCTCAAGCACCATCTTTATTTGGGGCATCTATACACCTGCCTAAAATCCTGCATTTGAAACGGGGCTTTCTGCTTCCATTTTAAATGCAGGATCACAACAACACCCTTTTTGACCCGCTTCCTTTCCCCCTTCCCCCTCCTTCTCCCTGTATCTGAGTTTTCCATTATCTTTCATTGACCTCGCTCCTCTTCTTGCAGCTTTTCCTCTTTTCATGGAGGGAACTCAAGCAGAGCACAACAGAGTAATTTGATAGCTCATTCCCTGCGATCCATTTAAAAACCGGACAAAGGGCATTTAGTGCAGGAGACGCCTTGGAGGTTCACGGAGTCATGTAAAGAGCCCGCAAACTTGCGTGAAGGAGCAATCTCAATTGCAGGATAAAAGCTCCACATGAAGAAAGCTGTGGTTTCTACAGAGTGGTTTTGTTGGTTTAGACCTGAGACTCCACCCCTGCCTTTCTCTTAGGTTCTTAGGCAAGTTACTTTTCTTTCAGCCTCATCAGTTTGCTTCAGGGAAATGAGTGTTTTATGACTGGCCATGCCCAGCATGGCAGCCATTTTATGAATGGGCAAGCTCCCCCCATAGCAGCCATTTTGTGAGAGCACCCATGACACTCTCAAAATTCCAGATCTGCCCATTGGCCCAAAAAAGGTTGAGGACTCCCACCACCAAAGCTTCTGACCAGAAAACTGGCCAGTAAACTGGCTGGCCAGTAAACTGAAAAATTGTGAGAGACGGTCATCTTTTTTCCTTCTTCCTGGTCCTGCTTTCCATTCTCACTTGAGGGCCCTGATACCCACCAGAGAGTCAGTCAGGATGACTGTCTGTCAGCTCTTTCTTACCTCTTGGCATCCTCCACGCAGAAGCCCTTGTGACGGGCCAGAGTAGTGAGGAAGGCCTTGCGGCTCGCGCCCATCCTCTTCTCTACCAGACAGAGCACCACCTCGGGGAAGCACACGGGATGCTCCTGGTCAGCTGGCCGCATGGGCTCACCTCGATGCGGGCGCTTTTTTTTCACAGGAAGTGGCAACATCACAAGCTCGGCAGGTCAAGGCCTTCCCCCACAAAGCTGAACAATAAAAATCAAAGATCTTGGCACAGGTACAGGTACAGCTAGGAGTGGGGTGGTGGACAGAGCCCTGTGTAAATGCAATCAAGAGGAATGAAGTATTTTTGACTGCTACACCTGTCCTTCTAAAATGAACAGCTAAAAACTGATTTCCTGTTATAAACCTGTCTCCTCTACCTTAAACCACAGCCTAGTATTTATAGGCAGATGTCTTCCTCCAGCAGGGAAAAACTTCACCTCTACAGGGAGAAACCCTATGGCCGCTAGACAGTGCCTAGATGGCTATAGGATTTTTTGGTTTCTGGGAACCCTGAAAATGTGCTCCCCACCCCCTCGTAGCCGGTGCGGTTCTCTCCGTGCCAGCTACATCTCTGTGCTCAGAGATGGAGCGCAGAGATGGGGGGAAAGTGGGCAGTCTCAGGGGAGGGGAAGGGACCACAGAACCCACATTAAGCAGCTTCCAATGCGCCACCCCCACACACCCTGCTCTGCACAAAATCAGCTGTCTAGCCAAAAATGCAGGGGAGCTGGAGAACAGAGGCAAGAACTGCCTCCGTGCTGCACCTCCTTGCATTGGAGCGTCATCACCCTCCAAGTTTGGAGGCCGACAGCTATCTCCACAGGATCGCGCCCTTAGTTAATTAATGCCTAGGTTCAGGCTGCTGATCAGAGGCCCAGGTGTGCAATGAAGGCTAGAATTCTCCCATTAAAAGGAAGGACCTGTCGAACTGAACAGGACTTCCTTCCAAGTAATAAATAAATAAATAAATAAATAGCAGCGGGATAGTCCTGCAAATCGCCCCAAACGATCGCATGCGTTTGCCTGGGAGTCAAAGCTACAGGCAGTAATCCAAGTCTATGCCCCAACCACTGACTGCTCATTGGAAGGCCAGATACTGAGGCCGAAGCTCAAATATTTTGGCCACCTAATGCGAAGAGAAAACTCCCTGGAAAAGACCCTGATCCTGGGAAAGACTGAAGGCAAAAGGAGAAGGGGACGGCAGAGGATGAGACGGCTGGATAGCATCACGGATGCAATGAAATGAGCTTGAGCACGCTCCGGGAGAGAGCGCAGGACAGGACGGCCCCGCGTGCTATGGTCCGCGGGGTCTCGAAGAGTCGGACACGACTGAACGACTTAACAACAACGACGCTACAGAACTCCAGTAGCAGAGGCAATACGCCTCTGAATACCAGGTGCGGGGGAGCATGGGCGGGAGGGTGCTGTTGCACTCACGCCCCGCTCGCGGGTTTCTCCCAGACAGCTGGCTGGCCGCCGTGGGAGCAGCATGCCGGACTAGGCGGACCCTCGGTCTGATCCAGCTAACATGCACGCCCAAGTAAACACGCGCAGGATCAGGAAGATGAGGCTGTACTTCCCACGCACGCGCGCCCGCTTGCTTGCTTGCACGCGAAGCTCCCTGCCGAGTAAGCACGCAGAGACGCGCCAGACACCCTCTTCCCCGGCGCGCTCGCTCGCCGCCGCCGCGTCCGGTCGGAACGGCGAACCCTCCTCGGGCCCCGCCCCTTTACGCAAATAAGCCCCCGGGGGCGGCACTTGCGCGCCGAGGCCTGCCCCCGGCCGGGCTCTTTGCAGAACTGAAAGCGGCCCCCGGCGGCGCCTGCAAGCAGAGGGGGCGCGCGCGGGGGCGGGGAGGTCCTTCCCTCGCCCCTCCTGGCCTCGGGGGCGGGCAGCGCCCCGGAGGCAGGTGGAGTTTGCAAGGCTCTCATGTGACCCGCGGAGAAGTTGCACTTCCCGAAAGTCCCCACCTTCCCCTCTGCCTCGCGTCGGCGGCTTGCAGCGAGCCCCCGGGTGCCCGCGCTGAGAGCTGGCCGAGGGGCGGCGGCTGGGGCTGGCAGCCCTTCCCATGGGGGGCTCTTCGAACCCCGGGGCGCTCTGGGCTCTGCTCGTGCCCTGGCTGCTGCTGCCAACTGCGGGGCGGGCAGACGCCGGCGGGGGCGGCCGGGGCAAGAGCAACATACTCCTCATCCTGACCGACGACCAGGACGTGGAGCTCGGGGGGATGGTAAGTGGTGCCGGCCCGCTTTGGACGGCGGTGCGGCCCGGTGGGCTTGGCCCCTGGGCTGGAGGATCTTGTTGGCAGCCCCTTTAGATAGCCCGTATATTACAGAGCTAGCACCTCTCTCCCACCCCCCCAGCCAAACCGCTATCCCATGCTTTACAGCTGCTTCTCGGTTCCAGATGTGAGACTAACAAAAATGTTTGCCAACCCTGATGTTAAAAAAAATACTTTGAGCATGTGCAATTTTGCACTTGTAAATCGTAGCGCCTTCACGACCACAGGAATAAAATGCAGTTTGCTTCTGCTGTGCTCGTGGCCTGCCGCTTTCTGGGTGGTCATTTGGGGGCAGGGGCTGGCCTGTGAGCCCCTGGACTTTGGGCCCAAGGTGCAGTCCTAGCGACACCACCAGCTTCAGGATATGATTACTAATAATGCTGTTAATTATTGTAGTAGTAGTAGTAATAATATAGATTTGTTAGCTAGACCCCAGACAGCAAAAGCAAAAGGTGTGGTTCAGGACTTAGAGAGCAATCCTATACCCCCTAGACAGCATCAGGGGCGGAGGGCGCATAGGATTGTTCTGTTTATGGGATCTGAGGTTGGAAACAGGGCTCCGACCTTGTAGCCCAGAAACCATGCTGTCCCCCTTCCCCTTGTAGCCAGCACCGTTCTGGCTGTTCTGGCTACGTCTCTGCACTCAGAAACAGTGTGGAGACGGGAAAAGGGGGTGGTCCTCAGGGCGGGGAGGGGAGGAGACCAGGGATGCTCTGTTAGCAGCTTCCTGTGCTCGCCCCAGCCTCCTTCCCTCCCACTCCAAGGCGCCGCAGTTAGGTGGGCAGAATCGCCTATCTAGCAAAAATGCAGGGCGGCCAGAGCACAGAGGCGAGGACCGCTTCTGTGCTCCTGTCGCCTTGCATTGGATACTCGGCGGCCTCCGATTTTGGAGGCTACCGACTATCTCCATAGGCTTGCACCCTTAATGTTTGTCCGGACTCTGTCTTATAGCCTGTTTTGAATGCCAGGGCTCAGCTCTGGGACAGGGTGCCTAACTGTGATGAAACTAATGACAACACAAAACGGTTCATGTGCAAAGAGCATTTTTCTCACCACTAAGTATATGGAGGATGTCGTTTCAAAGTAGACCAATATACATTTAGGGCACAACCCTATGCATGTTTAGGCAGAGAAAAGGCCTACAACTCCCAGTATTCCCTAGCCAGTATACAGTTAGGGCACAATCCTATGCATGTTTAGGCAGAGAAAAGGCCTACAACTCCCAGCATTCCCCAGCCAGCATGGCTGGCTGGGGAATGCTGGGAGTTGTAGGCCTTTTCCTCTGCCTAAACATGCATAGGATTGTGCCCTTGGGCTGCAATCCAGTATACACACTTACCTGGGAGTAAGTCTCATTGAACTCAGTAGGACTTAGATCAAATCTTAGAATCGTAGGGTTGGAAGGGGCCTATAAGACCATCGAGTCCAACCCCCTGCTCAATGCAGGAAGCCTGATTCCCAGGTGGTCTCCCATCCAAGTACTAACTTATTTCTGAGTGGATGTGTATAGGATTGCACTGTGCAGGAATTAAAATCGGCATGGTTGCATAAAGACGTTGCCAGATGTTTCAAATGGCAGTTTCTGCGGTGAAATAATTAGTAAGTGGGAAATCTGAGGATCAGTCATATCCCAGAAGGCCATTCAACTAGTCACTGAGGGGCCACAGGACTCATTGACCAGATTCACATCATCACCTCACAATCGCAGTGCATGCTGGCCAACATTTTGAATATGAAAGCTGTGGCAGGTGGGCACTGTGGCTTGTCATGTTGTGTGAACCTGGGTGTTGTGGGTTATGTGAGGGTGAACCCTCATATAACCCACAACACCCGGGTTTGCATGACATGACAAGCCATGGCAGCCGCCCACCACAGCTTGCATTTCCAAAATGGCAGCTGGCATACACTGCAAAGCCCCGCAAATTAATTAACCCACAGTGGCTTAGTGTTACGTGGAAACAGGCCCTTTGGCTGCAAACTAACATGTAGACTTGGTTCACATGATCACTGTGGCCTAAATGAGTCATGGTGGGTTATGGTATGTGATGGGCAGCTTTTCAAGCCATGACCATGGCTTCTCGTGTTGTCAGAACACAGTGGGGGTGGGTTGTGCAAAGGTTAAGCAAGCCTTGCATAGCCCTAAAACAGGCCATGGGTTATGAGGGGGTTGTTTAATCCTCAGACAACCCACCCCTGCCTGGTTTGGACAACACAGCAATCCCCTTGAAGTTGAGTATTCAAAATGGCCACCCGCAAACGCCACAGCCCACCATGGCTTAATTAAGCCACGGTGAGCAGTTTGATCCTGCAAACTGGCCTATAGAGTAGGTCCCATCTGAGTGTACATTGGACTGCAGCCTGAACCTGGTCTATATTTTACATAGAAGTAAGCTCCAGTGAACTTTGCTCAAAAGTAACTGCATAGCACTTCCATGCAACCTTGGTTTTTTCAACTAGCTATTGTTAGTGTGTTTCAGTAAAAAGGACAAAGGCCCCGATCCAAAGGGGTGCATGGTGGGGTGCACATGCCCGGGAGCACTTCCTTCCATGTTCTTTCCTCCAGGCAGCAACTTCAGATCCTGTGGCTCAAAACAGCTGGTAGACCTCTGCGTGATTTGCAGTAGACGGGCAAAGATTTTTTACTCCCAATTGTTTAACAATTGCAGCCACAAAATGACACCTCCCCACCCCCTGCCAAATTATACTGTTGAAATGAAGAATGCTTGGGGTGACCAGGAGTGGATTTTTGTGTTGAAAGATGGTGAGCTCTGTTCAGTTGTGGTACTCAAAACAAGTTCCTGGGCTCAGAATGTTTTAATCGAAGATGTGTTTTGCACCAGGCTCCTGTTGGTGGAGTTCTAGGAAAAAAACCCAAAGTAGATCCTGCAGGCCTGAAGACTGCCTACCCCTGTCCTAAAGGGCTGGTTAACCATGAATCCAGAATATGTCAAGTAGGATCAACCTGAGCCCTGACTCTGTCCTAAGGAGAGAACAATAGTCCCACATGGGTGATATGCATGGAGGCACTCATGTGGAAAGGTCAGGATTCTTTATAAGCTTCTGGGTCACGTTTGGTTGTCTGAACAAGGGGAGGATTTTGGCTTCACCTGGCAGCAGTGTGGACTTAGTTTCACATTTTATTTGATCGATTTCCCATTGTGATATTCACTGCTGCACACGTTATGAAATGATGCCATAGGAGACTGAGGCGTGGAACAAGCAAACTGCATGTTTTGCAATGTTTACCAGAACACACTGACCTCAAAACTGCCACTGCTGGAGTTTTCAATTTTCTGCTGATGTTCCTCAGGCAGAGTGGCTGCTTCCCTCCATGCTCCCAGTCACGTAACATTTTGGTTCCTACTGCAATACATGCCTGATAGATGTCTTTTAAAAACCAGCTACTGACTTGCCTTGGCCTCTCTCTCACATACAGGAAGTGATGCAATGGAAGGAGGGGTTCAGGCCTATAAAAGCTGGGCTTCTCAAGTTTGTTCTTTCCAACATTTCCTTCAGCAGTTTAGTTTCTCATTTATGGTACTTATATACCACTTCTCAGGTGGACCTCAGAAAGCAATTTACAATTTTAAAAGAAGCATCAATAACAATCGTATAATAGAATAAGAACGGCAGGAACCTACAAGGAGAGAGGGGGATAAGCCAAATCTCTTTCTGAGTAGTCCTGTAGTGACCGGGGGGAGGATACGCCACCTCGGCTAAAACAGCAGGACTTAGATGGTGCTAATAGGCATGTCTTCTGACTGTTGTTGGAGTTAATTACACAAATGATGTGTAATTCATATGTCTGATGGCCTTTGGCTTTCATGAAATATTCCCACAGTTTTGGAGCAGCAAATAAAAGTTGGCATCTTTCAAACCACAGTTTACCACTAACGTCCTAAACAGTTTCCTTTCTTTTTAATTCTAAATCATTCTGGGCGGCGACAGCCATGGCAGGCAGAGGCCAGATGGCATTGGAGAGTTGCTGTAGCAACAGCATTTGAGCAAGTGCCATCAGCAGGACTGACCACAGATACGCGGTGACTGACCTTCACTGCGGTGACTTGTGCCAGTTGACACTGAATCACTGTGGGTTGAAATCCACCTGCTTTGAAGCCTTTTCTTAAAGGGAGAATACTGTAAGAACCAGACCTTTGAGCGTCTGGGAAATGGCTACCCGCGTTGCGCTGTTGGCATGCGCACTCTCTGAAAACAGTCCGTATAAACTTTCCGTTCTCTTATCTGGACTAAAGCAGTGCTATTTAGTTATTTGATTTTTATCCCGCCCTTCCCCCTCAAAGAGCCCAGGCAGCTAACAAAACACAATATACCACATAAGCAATATTAAAACCACGACTCTAAAATCACAAATATATAATAAAATACAATAAAACCATCAATACAATCAGTCAACGCACACATGCACAGCATGAATAGAGCACTTTCCTATTCCCCCAAAGCCTGCACAAATAAATAGGTCTTTGAATGGTGCCAAAATGACAGCGACATGGGAGACAGCCAAATCTCTGCTGGAAGAGAGTTCACAGCTGGGGCGCTGCCACTGAAATGGCCCTGCCACAGGCTACATTCCTCAAGGGCACAATAAGCAAGGCCTCCCCAACTGATCTTAAATTCTGGAGTGGTCGCTATTGGGGAAGGTGATCCTTCAAGTGTTGCATCGGTGTTACTTGACATCACTGTCAGTCATGGGGCTGAGGAAAGGGGGAGAATATATTGTCACTTAAGAAAGGAGACTTCAGATCGAAATTGTCTTAATTTTTTAATGGTATACATACCCAACTTTCAGCTTTTCTTCCTCTCACTCTTATTCTCTTTTAAAAAATAAAAATAACAGTGGTTCAGGCCAGGGTCATGACCTATTTGTCAAAGACCTAGGCTAGTGTTAGGCCTCAATTGGCAAAGATTGCCATTTTGAGTTTCTGACTGAGGGGCAAAGAGCTTTCAGTGAATTCGGATTCTCAGCCAGGTTCAAAAGTCTGCTCTGAAACTTAAATTAGATATGTATATCAGGGTATACACTTAAGAATGTTTGTTTTATATATATATTTATATTTATATAAATTAAATATATATTTAATTCTGCATAATCATTGGAGAGAGAGGTGTGCCTGATATGCTCTGAAACATATAGTGGGAAAGGTGATTCCTCCTCCCCCCACTCGTTGCCCGCCATGGCCTAAAGCAGGAGTGCAGAACCCCCAGCTTGTGGGCGCAATCCATCCCACCAGGCTCCCTAGTCCGGCCCACAGAGCCATGGGTTTCTCCAGGGGGCAACGCTTAGATTCCTCCAGGGGGAATGGTGCACAGGGGAACCTCAGACTGGAGATAACTGTGGGGATGCAGACAGAGAGGTGGGAGGAACTCTGCTGGCACTGGGAACAGCAGCTGCTTTTCCCAGCAAGGCTGGCCCTACAATGAAACAGAGTTCTGTACACGGACTGGGAGAGTGGGGCACCATCTTGTCCTTTGCCTCAGGCAGCAAAACGTTTCGGGCTGGCCCTGCTTCCCAGCACCGGTCCCTTTTTCTGTACTGAGAGAGGTACCGAATTCTGTAGCTCTTTCTGCACAGAGAAAGGCTAAAATGGGTGGGGCAATGACATCACTGGGCAGGGCCACACCAACTGACATATGGTGGGTATGTTCCTGGTGGTTCCACATGGATCAATGACCCGGCTGGGGGGTCCACCAGGAAAAGAGCCCTCAGTGTGGTGGCCCCCTTCCTGTGGAACTCCCTGCCTTTGGAGGCCATGCAGGTGCCAACGTTGCGTTGCTTCCTATGCCTCCTGAAAACATTGTCATTTCAGGAAGCCCTCCTTGCGTGACCAGTCGCAGTTTATTAAATTTGGTCTTATCAGAACTTTTTTCTTTTTAAAATGCTTCAATTGTTTTAACATGGTGTTTTATTCTTTTATCTTTGCTGTTCACTGCTCCAAAATCTTTTGATGTGGAGCGGTATATAAATATTGTAAGTAAATAAATACGGCCCGCGGAGGGCCTGGTGGGTGGCTATCTCTCTCCCGCCCCCCATATAGTTCTGCCCTACATGGTGTCTCTGCAAATGACTAAAAACAGCATGTGTGGGCCGGTGGGCTAGTAAGTATTTTTTGGTAGGCTTGTTTTCAGTGTGTAGACTGCGGCCTGACGTGAGTGTTTGTTTCAACTTTCAGACCCCCATGAAGAAGACACAGTCGTTGATTGGCCAGTCAGGTGCCTCCTTTGCAAACGCAGTAAGTATCCCGATAATGCTACTCAGTGTCATTGAAATCTGGTGGAGGGAGGGGGGAAGGATGCAGCCCCCTTCCTGAGCATGGGTGGTGCTGGGAGAGGGCAATTCCAGCATACATGGATAAAAGAAAATGACAGTAGTAAATCAGTAGTAAATTCACCAGTAGTACGAAATGGTCTAGCCCTGGTGAACCCCCTCTGCAATTTGTATGTAGAAAGTAAGAACTGCAGGAGTGAACAACTTGTAGGCCAAAACATCTGGAGGGCCACATCTCCCATGATCTCTCACTGTTGGCTGCGCTTGCTAGGGCTGATGGGAGTTGTAGCCTAAAATATCTGGAGGACCACATGTTGCCCGCCTCCACCTTGCTGGATCAAACCAAGAGCTGCCTAGTCCAGCATTCTGTATCCCATAGGCAGCTGGCCAGATATTTCTGGGAAGCACACAAGCAGAGCATGAAAGTTATGCCATCCCCATGTTGTTTGTCTGGCATTGAGCTATACTGCATTTAAACATGGAGGCTCCATTTATCATGATTAATAGCCATTGATAGGCATGGTTTTCAAGAATTTGTCTAGACCTTCTTAAAAGACCGTGAAAGCTAGCATTGCTTCACCTCTTCTTGCAACACTGGATTCCAGAAACAATAAAGAGTCTTGTAGCACCTTAAACACTAACAAATTTATTCTGCCTTAAGCCCCAAACCTTTTTGGATCAGTGGGCCCATTTGGAATTTTCAGGGAGTGCCATAAGCAGTCTCACAAAATGGCTGCCAAGAGGGTGGGGCTTGCCCATTCATAAAATGGCTGCTATGAAGGGCACGGCCAATTACAAAACACTCATTTCCCAGAAGGCAAACTGGTGAGACTAAAAGAAAAGTTACTTGCTCAAGAACCCGGTTACAAGGCAGAGGTGCAATCTGAGCTCCATAACACAAAATCATTCTTCTGAATCCAAATAAAGATAGTGCTAGAGGGCAGCCTCTGCTTTGCAGCATGCCAGCCTCCCAGTTTAAAAAATAATAATTTGAAAAATCTTAAGAAATAAAATAAAAATCAGGAGGGATAGGGAGCCTGGCGGTTTCCGAAAGAAGAGTCCAGGGGCACGTTGGTGTGCACAAGCACCACGTTGGAGACCCCAGCCGTAAGCTTTCATCCACAGTGTCCACAAAATACTGCCAGACTAAATGCGCTCTGCGGACTAACACAGCTGCCCCTCTGGGAACTGTTGCAATGGATTCCATAAGTTAGGCTGCAGCCCTACAGACACTTAGCTAGTAAGCTACATTGAACACAGTGAGGTTTACCTGTGGGTAAACATATGTAGGATTGTGCTGCATATTATGTGCTGTTGATAAGAAGTTCTTCCTTCTCTCCTGAACCAATTGCCAAATAAGTTTCATTGGGTGGCCCCACGTTTCATGAGAGAAATAGAGAAAAATGTCCCCCTGTCCCTCCTGTTTGTGCTGTACATAGTGCTATAACCTGCTAGCTTGTTTTCTTATCTTTTTCTTTTCACCCCACTAAACTAAAAGCCCCAAAGACTTTAGCCCAGGGATGGGAAAACTGTGGCCCTCCAGATATTGTTGGACTACAACTCCCATAATCCCTGGCTATTGGTTGTGCTGGCTGGGGCTAATGGGACTTGGTATCCAACAGCATCTAGAGGGCCACAGGTTTAGCCTTTTCCTTGAAGAAAAGGTTCTCCAAACAGCTGCTGTTTGGATGCTTGTGACAGCCATTTTGGGTCCAGGAAGATGCTTGGAGCAGCCCCCACTCCCTGGGGGTGGCAGGGAGGGTGATGCTAATTTGGAGGGCAAGGAAGGGATGAGCAGGAACAGACAGCCTGAACTGACATGCCTGGCTTCAGTTTGCAGTCACTCCACTGTGCTGCCCCAGCCGCAGTAGCATCCTTACTGGCAGTTACCCCCACAACCATCTGGTGAGGAACAACTCTTTGGAGGGCAACTGCAGCAGTCCTGCCTGGCAGAAGTTTCAGGAGCCATACACCTTCCCGGTTTATCTGCAGAAGCAAGGCTACCAGACCTTCTATGCTGGCAAATATCTCAACCAGGTAAACAAGACTGCCTGAAAGACCTTGTTCTCCCATGTGAGCCTGCCTGGGTTTAAAATCTTCCGGAGAGGCCCTTCCTTCGGTAGTGCCACCTCCAGAGGTGCATTCAGTGGCAAGGTGAGACAGGGCCTTCTCTGTGGCTGCTCGCAGGCTGTGGAGCTCCCTGCCGAGGGAGGCTACGTTGGCTCCCCCTGCTGTCTTTCTGCTAGCAGGCAAAGAAGTTTTTATTCGAGAAGGCCTTTGGCATGGAAGCTGCTCGGTTGTGTTGGGTGCTCTTTTTATTCTTGTGTTGTTCGTGTGATTTTAATGTATTAGTTTTATGAGTGTTTCAACCAAGTTTTTATTTTAAATATTGGTTCTTATTATTGTCAGCTGCCTGGAGTGCCATTTTCTTGGTGGAAAGGCAGGGTATAAATCAACGAAATAAGAGTTTAACTTCTGCAGGTATATGGCCAAATAGTATTGATTTAGGGTGCAATCCTATCCTGATGCTCATAAGCCTCTGAACTTGGAGGCGTATGGTCAACCAATGCAGAGCGGGAGGCGATCGTCGCCTCTGCCGCTCCTCCCGCCCTGCATTTTCGCTAGATGGGCTTCTTTGCCTGTCTAGCTGGGGTGATTCAGAGGGGGAGGGAAGGAGGCTGGAGAGGCTTCAGGGTAGTTCGTATCCCAGCCTCTCCAATCCCCTCCCCTCCCTGCTTCAGGGTAGTTCGTATCCCAGCCTCTCCAATCCCCTCCCCTCCCTGCTTCAGGGTAGCTCGTATCCCAGCCTCTCCAATCCCCTCCCCTCCCTGCCCACTTTACCCCCTCTCCAACTTCAGAGAGGCAGCTGGCACAGTTCTTTCCATGCCAGCTGCGAGGGGAAGGGGTTTGGAGTGCAGATTCCTGGACCTGAGGTTGTAGTGCTGTCTTCGATCCAGGAATTTGAAATAACCTGTGCCCCGCACAGACACTGTCTAGGGGCCATAGGATTGCTCCCTTACTTACAATTATTTAGATGCTGCCTTTCAGGGTACAAATCCTTCCAAGGTGGCTTACCAGTAACATAAAAACAATACAATCACAGTAAACAATATCAACAAACATTGAAGAAATAACCATGAGGATCCTTCCTACAGGGCATTTGGTGGAAGATGGCCCTGGGGGCAGGACGAGTCCAGCTGGAATAGGAGCAAGTGTCTGGTGTTCTCCTCATCTACCTCCCTCTGAAAGTGGGAGGTATTGTATAGATCAGGTCTATTTCCTGATCCCACCCCATCATGCCTTACTTTTAAGATCATGTGTGAGCCTGCAGCACCTTAACTGGCAATTCACCTCTTTCACAGTATGGAGACACCAAAGCAGGAGGCGTTCAACATATCCCTCTGGGCTGGTCCTACTGGCTCGGTCTGGTGAGTACGTGACATTCTTCCCATCTTCCATGAAACTTTATTGTGAAATCACGTTTTTAAAAAGTAAAAGCAACAAAAAGAAGAACATACATAATATAACAAGATCACTAAAGAAATGAAGAAATTTACAAAATGCTATTTTGGGCTGCATTCATAGAAGCATAGCTTCCAAATCCCGGGAAGTACTAGTTCCCCTCTACTCAGCACTGGTTAGGCCTCATCTGGAGTACTGTGTCCAGTTCTGGGTGCCACACTTGAAGAAGGATGCAAACAAGCTGGAGAGGGTTCAGAGGAGGGCAACGAAGATGAGGAAACAAAGCCCTATGAGGAGAGACTGAAAGAACTGGGCCTGTTTAGCCTTGAGAAGAGAAGACTGAGGGGAGATAGGATAGTGCTCTTCAAGTCCTTGAAAGGTTGTCACACAGAGGAAGGCTGGGATCTCTTTTCAGTCATCCCAGAGTGCAGGACACGGAATCATGGGCTCAAGTGACAGGAAGCCAGATTCCGGCTGAACCCTGCATTGAGCAGGATGTTAGGCTCGATGGTCTTGCAGGCCCCTTCCAACCCCGCTATTCTATGATTCTATTTCTTAGTCTATCACCGATATGCAAGGGGAACATCTGCAGTAAAACTGCCTAAGTAGGAGCTCGCTGTCTCATGAAAGAATTAAAATACAAGTTATGCAGCATATAAAAGGAGTGTGCAAGTGTCTGTTATTTTGTGTGTTACTCAGAAAAAATACTTGGTTGGAATCAGATCAAATATTTGAAAGGCTTTAACATAGGAAATAAATGGAAACCGTGGTGCCATCATATCTTCCTTAAAATTAGAGTTCCTTGCTTGCTGCACTTGCTGATTAAGTTTATGCATAGTCATAGCCTCCCAGATTTGATCAACCCACTGTTGTTTTGTTAGTTGCTTTGGAGACTTCAAATTATGAGCAATATGTGACCTTGCAGCTGTGCACAATTGCTTAAGAAGGTCTTTGTGCAGGAATCCAGGGTCATTAGGTTCAAAAAGATGAAGCAGCGTAACTTTAGCAGTTACCAGCGGTCTGACAAGGAGAAATTCTTGACAGTAATCGGCAACCATGTTTCAAAATTCCTGCGCGGTTGAACTCCTGCATTTCTTCCCTCTTCTAAGTTCCCAGCAGACAGGATGATCCGCTGAGATCCATGGGGTAGACCAGCAGGGGTGGGCAAGCCACGGCCTTCCAGAAGTTGTTGAACTCAAACTGTCAGTAGCCCCAGCCAGCATGGCTAGTGGTCAGGAGTGAGGAAAGTTGTAGTCCCAAAACATCTGGTTGGCTGAGCCTTGATGTGGGAATTCCAGGTTCACCTCTGTTTGCAGCTGTGAAGCTGGCTAGGTGGTCTTATGCTGAGAGATGATAATCTGCGGGCCCTACCTTGCCTGCTTCTTCCAAGGGGGGGAGATGAAGCTGAACCTATATTGTGATACTGAGAACTTGGGACTTTTTTTTTTTAAAGAAAGATTTGGTAGCTGGGGTATAAATAAAAGAAGCTACTAGGCTTGATGGCTATGTGCTACCTCCAGTACCAGAGGCAGTGTGCCTATGTGCACCAGTTGCTGGGGAACGTGGGCGGGAGGGTGCTGTTGCGCTCACATCCTGCTTGTGGTTTCCTGGTCGACAGCTGGTTGGCCACTGTGGGAACAGAATGCTGGGCTAGATGGACCCTGGGTCTGATCCAGCAGGGCTCTTACGTTTCATAGATTCATAGAATAGTAGGGTTGGAAGGGGCCTCCAAGGCCATCGAGTCCAACCCCCTGCTCAATGCAGGAATCCAAGTCAGAGCATCCCTGACAAATGGCTGTCCAGCCTCATCTTGAATGCCTCCAGTGTGGGAGAGACCACCACCTCCCCAGGCAATTGGTTCCATTGTCGTATTGCTCTTACAGTCAGGAAGTTTTTCCTGATGTTCAGCCGGAATCTGGCTTCCTGTAACTTGAGCCCATTATTCCGTGTCCTGCACTCTGGGATGATCAAGAAGAGATCCTGGCCTTCTTCTCTGTGACAGCCTTTCAAGGACTTGAAGAGCGCTATCATATCTCCCCTCAGTCTTCTCTTCTCAAGGCTAAACATGCCCAGTTCTTTGAGTCTCTCTTCATAGGGCTTTGTTTCCAGTCCCCTGATCATCTTTGTTGCCCTCCTCTGAACCCTCTCCAGTTTGTCTGCATCCTTCTTAAAGTGTGGTGCCCAGAACTGGACACAGTACTCCAGATGAGGCCTAACCAGTGCTGAGTAGAGGGGAACTAGTACTTCCCGGGATTTGGAAGTGATGCTTCTATTAATGCAGCCCAAAATAGCATTTGCCTTTTTTGCAGCCACATCACACTGTTGGCTCATATTCAGCTTGTAAACGTTCTTAAGCTGTCGTGTACGATTGGATTATTGGTCCATGTAGCCCACTGCTGTCTTCTTTAAACATAAGAAGAGCCCTGCTGGATCAAACCAGAGACCTGTCTAGTCCAGCGTTCTGTTTCCACAGTGGTCCTTCAAGGTCTTGGGGAGAGAAAGAACTCTTCCTCATCTTCTGCTACCTGGTCCTTTGAACAGCAGATGCCAGGGATTGACCCTGGGACCTTCTGTGCACAAAGCGGGTGCTCTATCACAGAGCAAATGGTTCCTTATCCAGAGGGCTATCCAGGATTTCTGTCCTAGGCACCAAAATGTCTTGGGTTGGCCCCTGTGGTTAGGGTGACTGGACTCAAATGCAGCCGTGTTCTCAATAACCTTTTCACAGGTGGGGAATTCCAAGTATTACAATTACACCCTTTCGGCCAACGGACGCGAGGAAAAACATGGGGAGCTCTATGAAGAAGACTATCTCACTGATCTCATTGTGAGTTCCTCTGCTTCGCCTCCCTTTCTGGCTTTGAGCTTCCCCTCTGCTACACTCCTCACAAGTAGCTAGACCGCTCCAATGACTTGAAGGAAAGCACCTTTTTCCATTCTCAGAATGTTTTATTATTTATTTATAACATTTATATACAGTGTCTGGAGCTGCGAACGATAAAAGACACAAGATAAGATAAAAGAACAAAACTCCATGTTTAAAATTATCATTGGTTTTTAAAAAGAAACAGAATTCTGATAAACCTGTGACTGGTCAGTTAAGGAAGGCTTCCTGAAATAAAGATGTTCTCAGGAGGTGCTGGAAACAGCAGGTGTTGGCGCGTTCCTGACCTCCAGAGGTAGCAAGTTCCACAGAAAGGGGGCCACCACACTGAAGGCCCTTCTCCAGGTGGACTCCAATCGGGCCATAGGTCTATGCGGAACCACCAAGAGCATGCCCTCTTAGGACCTCAGTGACCGGGCAGGTTCATAAGGGAGAAGCCATCTGTCAGGGATGCTCTGACTTAGATTCTTGCATTGAGCAGCGGGTTGGACTCGACAGTCTTATAGGCCCCTTCCAACCCTACTATTCTATGATTCTATGAAGGCACTCTCTCAGGTTTTCCTTTAGTATAGTCAGTTAATATAAATAAATAGCAGTTTCTCATTGGCTCATTCTTCTACCTATCATGGGGAGGAGAGTGGGGAAGAAACCCTTCCAAGCCACTGATGTTCAGCAATCCTTTTGAGAGGAAGGATCTCTAGGACTCCCTCCCCCCCCCCGCCCTGTTCTGGCTCTCACTTCCCTCTTTTTGGAGAGCAGCCTTCCAGAGTAAACAGCTGGCTTGTTTACTTTGGCATCGCGGCTTGTGCTTCTCTGTCACAGCTCCTTCCCACCCAGCCTGTGAGGAAATCTGCATGACAGCTTTCCCCAACCCAGATGTGTTAGACTGCCACTCCTAGCACCCCCAGCCAGCATGGCTAATGGGAGTGCTGACTGGGAATGCTGGGAGTTGTAGTCCAACATATCTGGAGGGCACTGGGTTGGAGAAGCCTGCTGTAGGAGATGGAATTCAGGGGAAGGAGAGCATTTAAAGGCAATGGAAAATGGAGGTGACTGGCCTCTTCACACGCACAATTCTCTGGGGCAAATGAAATAGGTTTTCCATTATTACTATTATTATTCACTAGGCAGAAAAAACCACATGCTTCTGCCAGCACCTGGAAACAACAGCTGAATCATAAACTGGAAACTTAAATTCTATGCATGCTTGCTTTGCAAGTTAACGCCATCAAAATTGATAGGACTTACTTTGGAGGTAATGTATGTATGAATATGAAACATACCATTGTTTCTCTTACAGAAATCTAATATATGGGACAAAGCTTCCCCCTCCCCCCACCAGTACACATTGCCCCACCATATATATACTTTCTCTCTCTCTCTCTCTCTCTCTCTCTCTCTCTCTCTCTATATATATATATATATAGTGTGTGTGTGTGTGTGTGTGTGTGTGTATATATATATATAGTGTACTGCCACTGCATAGGTCTTTCTCCACCTTCTCCCATTGTCAGCCTCTTTCTCTGTCCACCCCCCATCTCTTCCCTGCTGCAGACCAACCGGAGCCTGGCGTTCCTGCAGAAGTTTTCTCGCCCGCCGTTTCTCATGGTGTTAGCCCCGCCTGCCTCACACTCCCCATGGACTGCAGCCCCCCATTATAGGTCGGCCTACAGCACCATCAAAGCACCACGCAGTGGAAGCTTCAACATCCACGGGAACGTGAGTGCCAGCGCATCCGAGGTGGTCAGTGGGCTGAATGACCTGTTGGCAGAATAAGGCCCTATTTGGGCGTATATTACATTGGTACTCCAACTTCTGTGCTGATTCCTTGTCTTTTGTAGGAACGCTGCAATGTCCTAGTTAGAATCTATCCTGGGGTCGCAGGGTGGCCCTCTGGGGATCCCCATATGGCCACGCCCCCTTTCTCCTGACCACAAATCATTTGGCCAGCTTCTGCACAGGTTCTTTCCCATTCTAAAAGGTTGAAATGCCTCCTGTAAAGGCTTTGTAAGAGCTATCAGTGAAAATATGCTAGTATTCTGACTCTGCCCCCTTTTGCCTTGACCCTGCCCACCACTGGAATGCGGCCCCCGAGAGCTTCTCCAAAACTGAATTTGGCCCTTGGGTTGAAAGAGGTTCCCCATCCCTGCGATAAAGCAGCCTTCCCCAACCTGGTGCCCTGCAGATGTGTTGGCCTACAACTCCCAGTATCCTCCAACCAACCATGCTTGCTGGTGGATGCTGGGAGTTGTAACAGTAGTGTAGTGGCAAATTCAAAAGTGCAGGGTCCCTTTCTGACAGTCACAGCCACGCCCCCTCACAGCCACGCCCCTTCTAAGATTGTATAGCCTTGTAGGATATATAGCCTCCAACTGGGATCCAAAAACAGTGCAGCTGAAAGTAAGGCTGGGGTATTTCAATTGGACATCCAAGAAAAAATGCAGGGGTGTTAATCTTTTTCATTCATTCACTCACTCACTCACTCACTTACTCACACACAAACATTTTAGGTTTTCAAAATATGATGCTCTGTGGAAGCTTCACCCTCTCCACTCCACCCTCATGGACAGATCCCTTCTCATTTAAACAGCCCCTTTGCACACTCCCTTAGCACCCCAACATTACCCATTAACCTTCCCTAAGCTCCTTCATTATACCTCTCCCATCCCATAACAGAAACGTCCACATACCCAACTGGATTGAACCACACACACACACACACACACCTTCTTTCTCCTCTCCCCCCAACTGATTTTTTTCTGTTCCCCTCCCCTCCACCAGGGCTTGTTTGCCCAGGGACATGCCAACTTTGTACCAAAAAGTGTAGCTGACAGAGCAGGTTGCAATTGGCAACTCTGCTTACTGTAGAAATTAATGTTCAAGAATTAACAGTGCACTCCGATGGGTGTTTATTTCAAATGAAGTTTACAGAGATCTTGGGAAGGCAGCTAAGGCTGCAGTCCTACGCACGCTTACCTGGGAGAAAGCCCAATTGGCAATTGAACATAGCGGGACTGACTTCTGAGTAAACATGCATAGGATTGTGTGATAAATCCTAAAAACTGGCACAAACCAGCCCCCTGCCCTGCCCCATAAGTAAATAATGGTGGCAGCACTCCCCCACCCCACCCTCCTGCTGCTGCCATGGCCAGCAGCAGCAGCAGCCCTGAACGAGTGGCTGGTGTTGCAGGAGACAAGGGCAGCGCCAGGCGCGCAGCCACGGAGCTGGGACGGGCGGAAAAGCCAAGAGCTGAGGAGGAGAAGGGGGGGTGCAAGAGGAGGCTGCAGGGCTCCCTCAGGCTCCCCCTCTCGCTCGCTCCCGCCCTTTGTCGCACTCCCTCTGCTCCCTCCTCCTTCCCTAGCAGACTGTGACCCAGCTAGGGGCTGGCTTCAAGAAAAGTGCCGACGCGAAGCCCCGGCACGACCTGCCATCACTACACCGCTGGATGTAATCCAGCACATCTGGAGGGCACCAGGATGGGAAAGTCTACCCATAAAGCCTTATGTGACATAGGCCCAGCATTCTTTTAACTGTCTCTTAAGATCCTCCGGAGGAGGCCCCCATAATGATACCTTCTAAGCTTCCAGATCAGTCAGCAAAAGAGTGCCCTCCAGATCTTTTGGAGCGCAACTCCCATCAGCCCCTACCAACATGGTTCCACAGATCTGAAGGGCATCAGGACAGGGAAGGACAGGCACCAGAACATCACTTTACATCTGCAATGTCACATGTGTTTTAAATTAATCAGACTCTCTTTTTTTGTGAATTTTTAAACATTTCACAATACATGTTCTTTTTTTAAATAATTATTTATTAGTTTTTAGTTTCATATCACAAAAGAACAATACATCAGGAAATCAACAGTGTCCCCTAGTCCGTGTCTTTGTACTGATTAAACATGCATAAACCGTCTCAAATCCTGGACATGAATGCATGAATTTCCGGTTCTTTTTCTTATGGTCCTTTTTCCCTACCAACCCTACAATACATGTTTTTAAGGATAAGGGTATAGGCCAGGGGTCCCCAACCTTTTTACACCTGTGGGCACATTTGGGAATTTGAGACCATGACACCACCACAAAATGCCTAATCCGTGGGTCGCCGCTTTGGCGTCTTCCTGTCGTGTCTATAGATCTTACGCTGCGTCTTATTCAGCAAAAACTTTTGTTTCGTATCTGTTGGGCACCGCAACATCTCTTCAATAAGGGATTGTCTAATTCGGCTCATTGCTGGCAGTGCAATACAGCTAATGCTCCTTTTAAACATACGTTTTGCCAATGTCCAGTGGTTGCTTCTTTGGGGGAGGAGGTTATTACAAAGGTAATTTTTGTGTTGGAACAGTCTTTAATATTCACTGATGTACACGCTCTTTTAAATTACTTACCTCCTTCAGGGAAATTAACAAATGAATAATGTAAATGGATTCTCTGCACCCTTTTGACAGCTAAAAGACTGATAATACAACACTGAAAGGATAGACACTCACGTATAATGCACTACATTGGGGATTTTACACCACTTTCAATTTTTGAATGGGTGGCGGGCTCACCTTCAAATGAATACTTACTTGAATATTTGGTCTACTTTTGTTGAAACCCATGTATAACTGCTAGAAAGTTACATGAATTTCATACATATCTATGTATGTATATTGAAAAAATGGGGGGGAATGACACAAAAAATAATTTCAGGTGCCTATGGGCACTGTGTTGGGGAGCCCTTGGTATAGGCCACAGCAGGGATGGGAAGAGAAACGGGAGTGCGGGGAAGATATCAGTGTAATCTCTGAGCCCCCCAGTTCTTCTCAATGAGCCATCTGGAGTCTGTGCATCTAGCCTTCACGTTCCTCTTCTTTTCATAGGACAAGCATTGGTTGGTAAGGCAAGCGAAGACTCCCATGTCAAACGCATCTGTTGCATTCCTGGACAATGTATACAGGCAACGGTAAGAAGGGATTCAGAACACCGCTGGCAGGAATGGGGCAGGGGGCATGTCGGGAGCAATTTCTCTGGAGCCGCCTAAAAGGGGAGCCAAGGGGCAGAAAATATTGATGGAATCTTTTGGCAGAAGGAATTAGGAGAGACGGACGGGAAGAGGCCCGTGGAGGCAACAGGGCTTAGGTGTAGCATGTCTGTTCTCAGCGGGGAGGGTCCGAGTTCTTGAATGGATCCCAACCTGCCTCAATGGAAGAACTGTGATTGGAAGAAGTTTATAGTTTATAGCCCAGGGGTGCAGAACCTCAGGTCTGTGGGCCAAATCCAGCCTGCCTGATGTGCCAGGCTGGCCCTCTGGGGACCTCTAGATGGCCGTGCTCCCCTCCCGTGGCCCCGCCCCCTTTCACCGAGTGCCTGTTGCTTGGTTGCTTCCTGGCTTTTGCAGTTTTTTCTCCTGTTCTAAAAGGTTGGAATGCCCCTCCTACAGCTTAGTGGCAGGCAGGAAGAGCTTTAAGCCAAACTGTGCGGGTGTTCGGGGTATTCTGGCCCCTCCCTCTTTGGCTGTGCCCTGTTTCGCCTTTGGCTCCACCCACCACAGGGATGCAGCCACCGAGAGCTTCTCCGAAACTGAATTTGGCCCTCGGGCACAAACCAGATCAACACCCTGTTGTAGCCCTTTGTTTCTTAGGGTGCAATCCTATGCATGTTCAGACAGAAGGAAGTCCTACAGCTCCCAGCATTCCCCAGCCAACTTGGCTGGCTAGGGAATGCTGGGAGTTGTAAGACCTTCTTTCTGTCTGAATATGCATAGGATTGCGCCCTTAAAGCATGAATCCAATAAGGATCTTTAACTAACAAAGCTTCGCAGCCCTGTGAGGCATCTTGTACAGCAGTAGTGGACACCATTCCACCTCTTCTAGAGCCTCGTGTGGAGTAGAATGGTAGGCGGCAGTATTGCAACCGAAACTATCCCTGCGACCTGAGTTCGATCCCAGCGGAAGCCGGATCTCAGGTAGCCGGCTCAGGTCGACTCAGCCTTCCATCCTTCTGAGGTCGGAAAAATGAGTACCCAGCTTGCTGGGGGAAAGGTGGTCACGACTGGGGAAGGCAATGGCAAACCACCCCGCTACAGTCTGCCACGAAAACGCCAGCGCAAGCAGCGTCCCTCCAGGGGTCAGTAATGGCCCGGTGCTTGCACAGGAGGAACCTTTCCCTGTCCACCTCTTCTCACTGCAGTGTCGGGACCTTAGCCTGCAGTGGGTCTTGAACAGGCAACCTAAGGGACATTAGGCAGGGATTTATCCTGCGCGCCACCAGCCAGCTGTTGCCAAAGAATGCGGTGCAGTGGCTAGAAGAGTGTTCATCTTCTCAGACCAGGGAGACTCTGGTTCAGATCTCTGCTCAGTCAAAAAGCTCTCCAGGTGTTAATTGTGCTTAGCATTTGGGGGAGGCTAAAATGAGAGAACCCCAGGTATGCACCCCTGAAGCAGAATAACTGACTGTGATTAATGTAAGTCACAGTTTAAACTGGGCTTCTTACATGCAAAGGATTTAACATTCCTGACTGTGGTTTGCCTTAACAATGATTCTGTGAGGTGGGTCTCCGTCTCCCATTTTGCAAGTGGGGAAACTGAGGCTGACCAAGTGATTTACAGAAGGCTTCACAGGGTTCCATGGGCAGAGGTAGGGTTTGAACCCAGGTCTCCAAGTTCAGTGCTCTAGCCACTGGAACACACTGCCCTAAAAATAATTATTAAAAGCAATAGGCCATTGCTTTCATGCCATGCTTATGAGCTTCTTGAAGGCATCTGATGGGCCACTGTTAGAACTGGATGTTGGACTATCCACCTTCCTCAACCTGGGTCCCTACAGATGTTTGTGTCTACAACTCCCCTCAACTCCAGCCAGCATGGCCACTGGTCAGGTATGATGGGAGCTGTAGTCCAAAATATCTGGAAGGCCCAGGTCAGGAAAAGTTGAACTAGATGGACCCTTGATTTGATCCAAAAGGGCTCTTCTTAAGTTCTTTTCTTTGTGGATGGGGTTGATTGCAGGATCAGTAATATGTAAACACAGACTTGTAGTGCTGCGCTTGTCTGTGTTTATCTGGCTGTGTTGGTCTGTGTGAGCTGGGTGCCCTGTGATGTGCGGGCAGGCAGATAGTATGCCCATCTCTGCTTGCAGGTGGCAGACTCTGTTGTCTGTAGATGACATGGTGGAGAAGGTGCTGGATGAACTGAAGACCCTTGGCCTGCTGGACAGCACATACGTGTTCTATACGTCCGATCATGGCTACCACACAGGTGAGCCAAGGCCTGCTGCTGTCAAGAGACCTTGTGGGTTGGGGGTTGTGGTGGGAGTGGAAGAGGGCTGGGCAGAACCTCCTGTACCTGTTTCACATGGCAGCTGGTGAGATGTGATTAGGCCAGAAGGTAGAGCAGGATCTGTTCGTAGGTCTCTGGGCGGTTTGCTTTAGGTTGATAAGGATTTCTGAATCCCAGCAACAAAAGATTACTCTTCTCCCCCCTCCCCCAGCTTTCCTAAATTATACAATTGAAATGAAGAAAGCTTGGAGTGATCAGAAGTGGATTTTTGTCTGGACTGCAAGCTGTGTTCAGTTCTGAACAAATTTCTTGGCTTGAAATTATTTGATTCTAAATATTTGGTGCTGTTCACACAACATGCTAAGCCACACTCAGTAGTAATTGTGGGTTGATTTGAACTGTGGGTTGTTTGTTGAACCGTGGGTTAGCATGTTGTCTGAACACAGCCAGGATGGCTTGTCAGCCATGCAGGGTGGCTTATTTTTCTCGAATAAGCCACCTTGAGAATCCATGCGTTGTTGGGTTGTTCAGAGTGGTTAACAAACCACACTGCATGGTTAACAAGCCACCCTGGCTGTGTTCAGACAACACACTAACCTACAGTTCAACAAACAACCCACAGTTCAACAAACAACCCACACTCAACCACTGAGTGTGGGTTAGCATGTTGTGTGAATAACCCCTATTTCTTTTGCACCAGGCTGCAGTTGGTGGGTCTTGGGGATCTAGTAAAAGACAAAGTGGATCCCACAAGTGTGCCCATCCCTGACTTGGGACCTATAGCCAGAATTGTCCTAGAGGAAGAAGGAAGTGTGGGCTCGCTGTAAATCAGTGTGAAATGGCAAAAAAGCTAAAATCAAGGGCTGAAGCCCTCCAGATGCTTTGGGCTATAACTCCCATAATCCCTGGCCATTGGCAGAGACTTAGGGGAGGTATAGTCCAAAATATCTGGAGGGCACCAGTTTGCCTGCAGCAATGTAGCCACTGCCTAAGCACTTAAAAAACCCATTGTTTCAGTGGGGAAGATTTTAATCATGTGCTTGATTCTCCAGTTAAAAACCATGGGCTTTTTAAAGTGCTTATTTTGGGGAGCTGGATGATGGCCAAGTAATTTTAATAGGCTCACATTAAACATTTTGTAACACACTTCGTTAATTTTCAGTTTTTTAAAATTAAATTTTACTGCGGCAAAGAATTTAGTGCCAGTTCTCCCGTTGCCTTTGTACTCATTGGCCAGAACCCTGGATGGTGGAAGCAGGTTAACTAGAATCATAGAATCATAGAATATTCGGGTTGGAAGGGGCCTACAAGGCCATCGAGTCCAACCCCTGCTTAATACTTACATTCTACATTTAAGTAGAATGATCTGTACACAATTTTTAATATTTCTGTAAGTAAAGGGTCTAGAAACGTACTTTAGAAAAAAGAAAAGAAAGCTGGAAGGGAAGGTTTCTTAATTTCTGGGAATAGGGAGAGTTCCGCATTTTATTCATTTCTGTACTGCCTAAGAGCCAGTGTGGTGTAGCAGTTACACTGTTGGACTGAGACTCGGGAGATCAGGGTTCTAGTCCCCACTTGGCTATGAAGCTCACTGGGTGACTTTGGGCCAGTCACTGACTCTCAGCCTACCTCACAGGGTTGTTGTGAGGATAGTCGAGAGGAGAAGAATCATGTAAGCTGCTTTGGGTTCCTGGCAAGAGGAAAAAAGCAGGATATGAATGTAATAATAAAATAATAAACAAAGCTGTCGGGGTGGTTCACAAAAATTTAAACCCAAAATGCAACATGATAAAAATGTAATACAAAATCTTTTAACATACAAAAATGTAAAACAATTTCAAACAGCTAAAAAAAATAACAATAAAATACCACAACTGATAAGACAACTGACATTAAAATCCCCATCATATACTGTCAAATGCCTGGGAGCCTTAACCTGGTGCCAAAATGATGACAGTGTTGGTGTCAGGAGGACCTCAGTGGGGAGAATGTTCCACAATCGGGGGGCCATCACCGAAAAGGCCCTTAAATGCCCAGCTGTGATTATGGCCCAGATTTGCTGGCAGAGCTGGTCCTCCATCTCTGAGCCTAAATGAGGAGCCAAAGAAAAGCAAAAGGTGAGGAAAAGTCTTCCTAAGAGAAATTTGGGAATGCATGTCAATCCAAATAGGGATCTGTGGCCTGGATGCCACTCCCAACTCCTTTCCAGTGATGCATCCAGTGAGAGCCAGTATGGTGTAGTGGTTACAGCAGAGGTAGGCAACTTGTGGCTGCCCTTCAACCAAAATAGATGCCAAGGCAGTGTGCAGGCATAACAATTTAAAATTACAAGTACAATACCGTAAAAACAAAACAATTACCCACCATAACAATAAAAATGGAGAGGCAGCAAACAATAAAGCTATACAACCAGCAGAAGCAATGAAATCAGGTAAAATGCTGGGGCGAACAAAAATGTTCACAACGTTTTTACCTGCCCTCTGGACAAAAATGCTCCCAAAGCAGCTTACAAACAATAATAGGACAGGCCCTGCCTGCAAGGCTTGTAATCTAAAAGACACGACACAATAGGAAAAGGGATTGGGAGGGAGGAAAAACGCAGACTAAGGCATTAGATCCTGAATTTTCAGTAGATAACTATTGTAGGTAATAATTTTCCCTTTTGGAGCTGAAAATTCACAGCAGCAACTTTCTTTTCCCACGCAGGACAGTTTTCGCTGCCCATTGACAAGCGGCAGCTTTACGAGTTTGACATCCGGGTGCCGCTGCTGGTGCGAGGCCCAGGCATCCAGCCAAATCAGACTCACCTGGTAGGTGCATCTCCAACCCTTTCTCTCTGCCTCCCCCCCCCCCCCAGCCCACGTGAGTGTCTCAGCTGGAGGACTTGTAAGTCAGTGGCTGAGCACACGCTTTGCATGCAGAAAGGCCCAGGGTGCGCCCCTGGCAGCTCCGACTAAATGGGACTCTGGCTACAACAGGACTGCCAAAGCTCTCTGAGCTGTTGCCAGCTGGAAATAGCAGCCTATGGGCTAACTTGAGATAAGCGATACACAAAACAAAGATGGCCATGCTGGTCCACGAGGGAAAAAAATCCCAAATCCATAGTTGGGCAATACCTTTGTTTGTTGTTGTTGTTCAGTCGTTAAGTCGTGTTCGACTCTTCGTGACCCCATGGACCATAGCATGCCAGGCCTTCCTGTCCTCCGCTCTCTCCCAGCATGTGCTCAAGTCCATATTCATTGCATCGGTGATGCTATCTAGCCATCTCATCCTCTGCCAACCCCTTCTCCTTTTACCTTCAGTCTTTCCCAGCATCAGGGTCTTTTCCAGGGAGTTTTCTCTTCGCATTAGGTGGTCAGAATATTTGAGCTTCAGCTTCAGTATCTGTCCTTCCAATGAGCAGTCAGGGTTGATTTCCTTTATGATGGACTGATTTGACCTCCTTGCAGTCCAGGGGACTCGTAAGAGTCTTCTCCAGCACCACAGTTCGAAAGCATCAATTCTTCGGCGCTCAGCCTTCCTTATAGTCCAGCTCTCACAGCCATATGTTCCTACTGGGAAAACCATAGCTTTGACTATACAAACCTTTGTCGACAAGGTGATGTCTCTGCTTCTTACTATGCTGTCTAGGTTTGCCATAGCTTTCCTGCCAAGGAGCAAGCGTCTTGTTAATTTCATGGCTACAGTCACCGTCTGCGGTGATCTTGGAGCCCAAGAAAATAAAATCTGTCACTGCTTCCATTTCTTCTCCTTCTATATGCCAGGAAGTGATGGGGCCAGATGCCATGATCTTAGTTTTTTTAATGTTGAGTTTCAAACCAGCTTTTGCACTCTCCACTTTCACCCTCAACAAGAGGCTCTTGAGATCCTCTTCGTTTTCTGCCATTAGGGTGGTATCGTCTGCGTAGCTGAGGTTGTTGATAATTCTCCCGGCAATCTTAATTCCGACCTGTGATTCATCCAACCCGGCGTTTCTTATGATATACACTGCATATAAATTAAATAAGCAGGGCGACAATATACAGCCTTGTCGTACTCCTTTCCCAATGTTGAACCAATCGGTTGTTCCATGTCCGGTTCTTACTGTTGCTTCTTGACCCTCGAACAGGTTTCTCGGGAGACAGGTAAGGTGGTCTGGTACTCCCATCTCTTTAAGAATTTGCCAGAGTTTGTTGTGATCCACACAATCAAAGGCTTTAGCGTAGTCAATGAAGCAGAAATAGACGATTTTCTGGAATTCTCTTGCTTTCCCCATGATCCAGCGAATGTTGGCGATTTGATCTCTAGTTCCTCTGCCTCATTGGAACCCAGCTGTACTTCCAGTAGTTCTCGGTTCACATACTGCTGAAGCCTAGCTTGTAGGAATACCTTTGTTAGGGCCAACCAAAATTCCATAAAAATGCACAAGCTTTCTAGTTCTCCAGAATTCTTCATCAGGCCAGGTGGTACAAAGAGCAGGAGATGGGGGGAGAAACAGAAAGGTCCAAAAATTTGGCCAGAGGTCTGTAATGTAGATAGGCCCAGTCTCAAAATGGAGTTTGCAGACTGACTGACTGACTGAATGAGTCAGTGGTAGGTGTTGCAAGCGTCAGATTAGACCCAGCAGTGCATTTTGGGAGAGAGAAGCAACAGTGGTTGATCTCCATTTTTGAAAACACTAAGTCTGGCTGTGATTCTCATCTTCCTGTTGCCTTGGGCGAAATACACAGGTTCATAATATCTGGCCAAATGTTTGAACTTTTCTGTTTCTTACCACCATCCCCTGTTTTTTGCCCTCAAAAGCTTGCACATTTTTATGGGATTTTGGATGGTCCTAATAAAGGTGTTGCCCAACTATGAATCTTGATATAAGGCAGTGTTGTGTGTTCCTAGGCCTGCAACTTATGATTGGTTCATAAGCCAATTCTTTACATGCTAAAGGTCCCAGGTTAAACCCTTGGCATCTCCAGGATGGCTAGGAAAGACTCCTGTCTGATAACCTGGAGAGACGCTACCAGTCAATGTAGACAATACTGGGCTAGATGGACCAATGGTCTGAGCTTCCTGCATGTGAGTAGAGCTGCCCTATAAGTCTCTGACTGCTTCAGCCACACACCTTTGCAGGAGGGTTATTGCAGGCACAGCTGTAGTCTCTATCTCTGTGGATATTTTATATTCAAAGCCATGGCTGGTTTCATGGTCACAATCTGGAAGTTGAAATTGATAATAACTGGGTTCGTTCCAAACCCAAAGACTGTAGTTGTTGAATGAAGAAAGGCAGTGACCTGGTTTGCACATAACACCCATTCCTGGGTTAAACAGCCCAGGAACTGGTGTGGGAGCGAGCTAGCACCCTGGCTCCCACTTTCTTGCCACTTCTGCTTTGAATCAGGTTTTCGAAACAACTCAGGAATGCCCCATGGATCTAGGGATGTCAGAGAAATCCAGAACAGATCCAAATGACTTTGGATTTCTATGAATTCGACCTGCAGACTCCGCAGAAGACTAGCATCTTCTGAGTCGCTCAGATTTCGTGGACTTGTGGACCATTTTTTTACTTTCTGGAACTGTATGCAAATTTAGTCATATTTTAATCAAATTTTAGTCAAATTTAGTCATACAAAAATTACTGGAAAATATGCTATGTACGCCATTCTTTAAAACAAGTAATACAAGGTTTTACACATCTCTGATCTCTCTTCTGCCTTTGCTGTGTAGCACTCTTTTGTTGTGTGCTCTGCTCATTGATTGTATGCTGAGCTAAGAAAAATACACAGAATATTGCACACCAGCAAAAGTTGCGTACATTGCAGCAAACATTTTTGCAGACTTTTCCAAAAGGGGGAAAAAATTCCTGTTCCATCAGTGAGCAGACGACAGAACGCAAGACTTCTGACAATCTGTGAAACACACACGGAACAGATTAAATAAAATATGTACATCCCTAGTTAAAACTCTGGGTTGTTTAACCCTAAACAACCAAGAGTTCTGCGTTCACACATCATGACAACAACCCAGGAAGTGGGTTGTTTCAAAAAGCAGAAGTGAGCAAGCGGGAGCTGGGATGCTTGCTCGCTCCCTGCGAGCTCATAAACAACCCGTGGTTTGTCTGGGCCAGTGTGTCAGGGAGACAGGTGTTGATGTTGGCGGGGGGGGGGGGGTACACTTTCAATTTTGTCATGTCAGTAGGGGAACCCCACTACACTGAACTGGATGGTCTGGACTGCCTCTCTCACTCCTCCCCATGTTGTCTCCCTCTCAGGAATCCATCCTCAACATTGATCTGGGACCCACCTTCCTGGACATTGCAGGAGTTAATATATCTCAGACCTCCATGGATGGGCAGTCCTTCTTGCCCTTGTTGGTAATAACCTGTTCTGAACATTGGAATAATGTATGTGGGGGGGTCTAATTAAAACAGCTGTTCTAAGGACTCCTGCAGACAAGTCATGTTCAAACGTTAGGGCAAGGGTGGGCAGCTTGTGGCCCTCCAGATGTTCTGGCCTACACCTTCCATCATAGATTCTTTTGGCAACAACATTTCTTCTTATGAACCTTTTGCTCAGAACCCTGCTGAGGAACTTGTGTGTATTACAGAGCATTCTAGGACTGTTTTAGGATGCATGCGCAGTTCTCATAGGACAGCGGTCCCCAACATAGCACCTGCGGGTACCCGCAAACTTTTATTTCAATTTTATTTTTTTCCAGTTTTAATACTCTACATGGATTTGTATATATCCATAGCAATGAATACATATGAAATGTATGTAACTTTCTAGCATTTATACGTAGGCTTCAGCAAAAGCAGACCAAATATCCGTATAAGTATCAATTTGAAGGTGGCATCTATATGCCACCCATTCAAATATTGAAAGCATTGTAAGGTCCTCAATCCATTGCATTATAGGAGGTGAGTGTTTATCCTTCCAATGTTGTAATATCAGTTGTTTAGCTGTCAAAAGGGTGTGGAAAATATATTTACGCTGACTGTTGGGTAATTTCCATGAAGCAGGTAAATAATTTAAAAGAGTGAAGATTTACTTCAGTGAATATTAAAGACTGTTCCAATACAAAAATTACCTTTGTAATAGCCTCCTCCCCCAAAGAAGCAACTACTGGACATTGCCAAAACATAGATTTAAAAGGAGCATTAGCCATATTGCGCCGCCAGCTATGAGCCGAATTAGGCAATCCCTTATTGAAGAGATGTTGCAGTGTTCAGTAGGCACAGCGTTTTTGCTGAATAAGACGCAGCCTAAGATCCATACACGCAACACGTAGGTGCCAAAACAGCGATCCACTGAGAGGAATTTTGTGGTGGTGCCCGCAGCGTTGTCTCAAATTCCCAAATGTGCCCATTGGTCCAAAAAGGTTGGGAACCTTGTCACTTGGTTTTAGCTAGACTTCCTGGGCCCCCTACATAGATTCAGTGGACTCTCTAGGAAAAGAATGGGCAGATGGTAGGTCTTCCGATTTTTTGGACTTCAGCTCCCAGAAGCCCCTGCCAGCACAGCCAAGGGTCAGGAATGCTGGGAGTTGAAGTCCAAAGGTAGAACACCCCTTAGCATTCCCCATAGGCTGTGTTTTGGCATGGGATAGTAGCAGGGGGAGCTGCCTTTGAGGGAAATAATCTGTCAGAACTGATGTTCTTATTGAGGAACCCCTGATGGCACCAAGGGTAGGCATGGTCGGGCATCTGCTGAGGGCCCACAGCCCAGCAGGGCCACACTGACAAGAGCGCCCTGGACATTCTCCCCCTCTTCACCATCGCAATCTGCCTCTCGCTCTGGTCCAGACAACGGTGGTGGTGCTGGTGGTGAGGAGCAGGAGATGCCACGGACTACTGGCTCCCTCCTTGCTGAACAAGCAGGGGGTGTCCGTGTTGAGAAAGAGGAGGAGGAGGAAGAGCAAGAGCAGCTGGTGACAATGGTGGTGAGAAGGTTGCCTCATTGAGGGCAGGACCCTGTTGAGGGTGGCTTGCCCAAGGGCCCTCAAAACCCTGGAGCCAGCACTGCCTGAGGGCTCTTCTGAGGTGCCCTGGGATTTCTGGGTATGCCACTCAGAAGCCACTGGTTCAGATGCACCTCTCGGGCTGTAGCTCAGAGCAGTGCCAGGTCTTTGACCAGCTCGTTCTTGTGATGCCTGCCTGGGGGTGCCGTGGACCACTGTTTGAGAGCTTCTGCCATAAATTAAACCTTTGGACAGCAAGTTTGGAGGCCATGGCAGAGAGGCGGGGGCAGCATTCCAGCAAGGGGTGCTTCTTGAAATGTGTTTCCTTCGCTCCAGGTGAACAAGACGCACAGTAACGGTTGGCGGTCAGATTTCCTGGTGGAGTACACTGGAGAAGGCTGCACTGGCCAAGAACCCCACTGTCCTGCCTTGGGACCAGGAGTATCGGTAGGTGTTTGTGCCTGGGAATCTCTTGACACTATTGGGCACAGAGGTGTACAGTCTGCACTTTTAACAACTGTTCAGATTCTGCAACAAGCAAAGCGGGCTTCTGCCATCCATATGAACCATATAAAGTAAGCCCCCCCCCCAAAAAAAATATTGCATATATCTGCTTTGTTTTTAGTGCTGTCACCTTGTTAAAGAAATCTTAGTCACTTAATCCATACGAGTTTTAATTGACTAAATCTGCATTCATTTGCATGAGAAGAAAATGGTAGTTCTGTAAAAGAAGTCTTCGTGTCCGCTGCCACGCCTAAAAATGATCTTAGAAGAGGCATCCCATCCTGTCTGGATCAGGAGAAGGCATGCCTCTTCTCAGATGGCACTTCCCTCCTGCCCCCAGATTTGCTTGTATTAAAAATGATTAATAATATTGTTTTTTAAAGGGGTATGAAAACCTGATGCCTGTTTTAAAAAATCAGATGAATCAAATAAATGTTGAAGCCTTGCTTATTTTGCATAATTCAATTCTTAGTTGTGATATTTCTGTGCTGCCCTACAACCAAAGTTTTCTGGACAGCATACATAATTTTTTAAAACATTATAAACAATAAAAATACAATCACAATATAAAATGAACCAATAAAATCAAAACAAATCTTTAAACTTTAAAAAGCCAAAACCATCGTGTCTGTAAAAGCCCCAGCAGGCCATTAAAAGATTTGGGTAAATTTTAAAACAGTTTTGACGTTGTTCATTTATTACATTTCTATACCTCCCAATAGCTGAAGCTCTCTGGGTGGTTTACAAAGATTAAAACCCATTAAAATATATTATAAGGCTGTAAAAATGACTTACTTACTAACTTATACAAAGACAGCACAGAGACACATATATCTACAACAGTTTTAAACAATCAACAATAAGAAAAGTCCCAGACCTGATTAGAACCTCATCATATGTTGCCAAATGTCTGAGTGAAGAGAAGGGTCTTTACCTGGCACCAAAAAGATAACAATGTTAGTGCCAGATGGGCCTCATCAGGGAGATTTTTCCACGATTGAGGGGCCACCACCGAGAAGGCCTCCTCTCTTGTTGCTGCCTTCCGAGCCTCTCTTGGAGGAGGCACCTGGAGGAGGGCCTTAGATGCTGAGTGTAGTGTACAGGTAGGTTCATGCCAGGAGAGGCGCTCCGTCAGGTATTGCGGACTTGTGCCAAAAACAGTACGGGTTAGGGGTAGAGCGAGCCTCTCTGGGAAGGGCATTGCACAACTGGAGTGCTACCGTTGAGAAGGCCCTCTTCTTGGTAGCCAGCTGCCAGATTTCACGTGCAGGGGCACCTGGACAGGGTCTCCAATGAGGACCTCAGTGTCTGGGTAGGTACATATGCGGGGAGGCGATCCTTCAGGTGACCTGGCCCCAAGCTGTAAAAGGTTAAGACCAGCCCTTTGAGTTCGGTTTTTGCTAATCATGAAAAGGAGGCAGGAGCTATGCAAAGGGCCAGTCCTGCTCAGCGCCTTCTCCAGGTTTCTGAACACCTCACCAGGCATTGCCCACACACAGCCGCAAGATCTCCACATGTGACTTCTGTGGAACGGACTATTGCCATTCTGTGGCATTGCTGACTACCGAGCAAGTCTTCACACAAAGCTGCAGTGGCTCCCCTTTCCCAAGAGCGAAGAGTCACACCGGCGGCCTGCAATGTGTGTGTGCATGTGCACACATCCATGCGTGCATGTGTGCAAAGCCAGCTCTGGAGTTTCATGGGCCTTTGGGCAAGAGTCATTTTGCCCTAGGTCAGGGGTGGGGAGCCTCAACTCCAGCCCACCTGGGATCCCAATTTGGCCCTCTGGGGTTTCTCCAGGGGGACACGCCTCATCCCCCTGGCCCCACCCCCTCCCCCCACCCCCTGGCTTTTTTGCAGCCCCTCCCTCCAATTCGAAAAGGTTGAAATGCCTCTCCTAAGGCTCAGTTACAGGCAGGAAGAGCTTAAAGCCAAAATATGCTGCTATGGGGGGTGGGGGGGGTGGCCAGGCCCCTTCTGCCTTTGTCTTTGCCCCCTTTGCCTTCAGCCCCCCCTCCCCAACCCTGGATGCAGCCCCCCAAGAGCTGCTCTGCAGTTGAATTGGGCCTTTGTAGTGAAAAAGGTTCCCCGCCCCTCCCTTTAGCATTTAGAGGGAAGAAAAGGAGAATGCCCTTGAGCAGGCGTGGAATGCTTCCTTCTCCTGCTGCACAACTGTAGCAGCCCAAAGCAGCTGAGAGGAGAGGAGGGCGCTTCCAGGGCAGGGCTGTCAATCCTCAGCCCCGCAGGCTGAATCCAGCCTGCCTGGAATTCCAGTCCAGCTTTCTGTGGTTCCCCAGATGGCCATGCCTCCTTCCTCTGCCCCCCCTTTCTCCCCCCCCCCACCAATCATCTGGTGTTTTCCTGGTTTCTGCACAGTTTCCCCCCCACGCCCTTCTAAAAGGCTGAACTGCCTCTCCTAAGGCTCAGTTACAGGCAGGAAGAGCTTTACCCTAAAATATGCTGATATTTTTGGCCCCTCCCCTGTTTGCCTTTTGCCCCGGCCTTGCCCCACGCTGGAATGCCACCCCCCCCCCCAGCACTTCCCCAAAATTGAATTGAACCTCAGGGTGAAAGAGGTTCAACACAGCCCATTCCAGGGCAAAGGCTATTAGCCCCAGACAGATTCCGGCTCCAAGGAGCTTTTAAAACAGTGTAGTGTAGTGGTTAGAGTGTCAGACTGGGCCCTGAGAGTCCTGGGTTCAAGTCCCCACTCAGCCATGAAGCTCACTTGATGACCCTGTACTAGTCATAATCTCTTCAGCTAACTTACCTCGCAGGGTTGTTGTGTAAATAAAATGGACTGGTGGGAGGGGGGATAACCATGGAGAAAGGGTGGCATACAAATGTAATAGTAAACACTGCCTAGCTTTACTTCTGAACAGAGGCTGCCTTGTGCAGCATAAAAACACAGTCCTGCCCATGTGCTGTCCCAAACTCAAGTGTTCACAGGTTGCGTTGGCTGTGGTCTCTCTGTTGCATCATTCTGCCTTAGGGAGTTTTGCCCTCTGACTCACTGGGCCTGATATTTGCCTATGCAAATAGGCCTCTTCTCCCAGCCCTTCCCCGCATTTTCATAAAGGGCCAAGCCCTAGCCTCCCACAGAGTTGAGGGAAGCGATATTCTTGGCCTCTTTCATGCCGGCGCCTTGCGCTCTTGCTCCCTGCACACTCATTGATCCAGATTATGTCCCACTCTTGGGTCCATGCCCACAATTGCTAGTGTTTATTAGAACTATCCACTTTGCCCGTAACAATGCATTGAAAGCCATTCCATCCTCTCCCCCCACCCCCCAGCAGACACTGAACATGCGCTGTCCTTGGGTTGTTTTGGGGGGCAGTTCCCCCCGCAATATCTTTTTGTATTTCTGCAAACCTTGGGGTTCCCCTTGGGGTTCCCCCTTCATTTCTCAATGGCTCCATTTTGGCTACAATTGTATCTGCACCCACCAGCTGAGTTTGCTATTAGAGGGAGCGTTGTAAGGTCTTGGGTAGATGTTACATTCATACAAAATCTCTCTCTTTCCCCCTCTCCCTCTCTGCCTTTGGCAGCAATGCTTCCCTGACTGTGTGTGTGAGGATGCCTTCAATAACACCTATGCCTGTGTGCGCACGCTGAGCTCCATCAACTTGCAGTACTGTGAATTTGCTGATGCCCAGGTATGCTTGGCCATGTTCTGCCCCCCCCCCCCTTCCAAATAGAAGGAGTGAACAAGTTGCACATTTTGTCCCAGTTCATGACGAGCTGGGAACAGGGGCCACCGAGGGATGGTGCAACAAAACCATTGTTCGCAAACCTTGCCGACGCTGAAGGAATCCTGTTCATGCCTATTTTGTTTGCTGAGGAACCTCTGCGCATAGCAGAGGCCTCTGGGTCATATTCTAGGGTGCGCATGTAATTCACAGGGGGCAGTGGCCAGGCCTGATGTCCCTTGCTTTTGGCCTGGATCAGCTTGAGGGAGAAGACAGGCGTGCATTCAGAAGAGGCCCACAGCAGTGTGTGCTGAGCTCTCTGCTTAACGGACATGTGGCTATAGCACATGAGCGAATGGAACATTGAGACATGCCATGGCTGCTTCGTCACTGCATCCTCGTCTTCTTGCTGGGGAGCTCAGCACCCTTCAGCCAGTAGCCTGAAAAGGGTTGGGGGAAGGTTATGCCGTTTCCCTCTTAGGCACTTGGCACAGTATTCGTTGCTGCTCATCTCCCTGGGGAACCTTCAGTGAGCTTCTGGGGCAGGCTACGCGGAGCACAGCAGGACAGCCGCTGCAAAGGAGGCAGTGTCTAGCCACATGCCGCCATTAGTTTCCATAGAACATCCTTGAGGATGGCTGTGTCCCCTTGCCGTGAACTGGGCTTGTTTTCGGTCTGTGCAAATTTCTCCTGCTGGGGCTGGTGTTTCAGCATGCTACTGTCAGGCAGAGTGTGGGGAGAGGAAGAGGAAGGATGACCCATTTGCACTGCCCATTTTGGGGACTGAGGTGGCTCTCGCGTTTCAGCTGCAGGAATCAGGAGCTCTTCAAAACAGTCCTTTCCGTTGCTGGAATCAGCACTGACTTCTGGGAGCCTCAGCACAGAGCCCTGGCTCTAGATTCTTTCCATATTTGGCCAAGATCATCCACCCCTCTCAAGTATCATCCCTCCAGATGCGTTGTTGTTGTAACTACCTTTTTATCTGTCGTTGTTTTATCTGGTGTTTCATCATTTTTATCCTGCTCCTTTGCCAAAAAGGCTCCCAGCATGGCTTACATACAATCAATAAAAACAAGACTGCAAATGTTAAAAAGACATGACACAAAAGGAAAAAGGGAGGGGGAGGGAAGAGGAGAAAAGCGGGTTGTCCTTCAGCAGGGCTGGTGGAGCAGCCCTGCTTCCGATCTCATGTAGTTGTTGAGGATTTTGTGACTCCTGCCCCTCCCCTTGGGAGGATTCTCTCTCTTCACCACTGCCCCAACCTTCTCTTGTCTCTTGCAGAATTTTGTCGAAGTCTACAATCTGACTGCAGACCCACACCAACTGCTCAATGTGCTCAAGACTGTGGACCCTTCGGTGCTGGAGCAGATGAACCAGAGGCTAATCAAGTTGCAGGCATGCTCTGGGGTCAGCTGCCGTTCCTGAGGACCCCCAGTGCTGCTCTTGCTCTTTGATTGTGCCAAGGAACCCAGAAGGTCCATTTTGGATCTCTCTCTCTCTCTATCTGTAGTGGCATCACCTCCTCCTTTCTCCACTCTTAAGCCAATGTTGTGCTGATTTTTCGTTCTCGATTCCTCAGCTTTAAGGCCCTGGTCAGCAACGAACTTTGCTGGAGGGTGTGAAAGGGAGATACGGATGGGAAGTTGAAGCTCTGTGCTGTACTGCCTTCATGTCAAGCTCCTGTCCTCTTCTTGCAACTCAAGTTTTGCCACTCAGGGTGGGGTAGAGGGCAGATCTGGTCCGGAGGTCACCAGTTGCTGACCCCCTACTCTAAGGCAGGGGTGGGCAGAAGGTAGATCAGCACCCACTGGTAGACCTCTGGATGACTGGGGCAAGGGTTTTGGACTCCCAGTGGTTTAGCAATAGCAACAACAAAATGGGTTTGGAAGAAGTAAATGCTCCAAGCCTGAAGTCTGCCCACCCCTGCTTTAAAAGGTCATCCAAGGCCAGGTGACAACAGACCTTCTTTTCCCCTGCCCTGCCTGGGGGATGGGGTGGGGATTCAGTTCCCCATTTAGTCACCACCACCACCTTCTCTTTCCTCTTGCTGAGACCGGGAGGATCTGTGATCATTGTGTCTTTAACTCTTGCCCATTCAGAAGTTTTTATTCAGATTCTCTCCCCGAGGCCACAGTGGCTCTGGTAGCTGCTGTGTTGTCCCAACTGTGCTTGTCCACTGTTGAGCTGTGAAAGAAATGGAATAAAGGACTTGTTTATTAGGAAATAAGCTCTCGCTCTCTACTTACCTTCAAGAAATGTTACTTCTGACTATTGTGCTGGTTTAGAAAATCTACAGTCCCACTTCCAGGTACTGCCTGATTGCTAAGAAGAGAATAGATAGCAAGCAGTGTTTGGGAAATCTGCAACGTTTCATCTGGGCCTGCGCCATTCTTCCTCCTCTTGCCTAAGGATCCTCAGCTGCTATTACACCAATCCTCACCTTCATCTCAGACCCATTTGCATGGTTAGCAACCAACATATCTGACACTAAGGAAAGGGGAGGAACACTCGGCCCTAAGAGGCCTGGGCTGTGTTTCCACGACAACAGAAGGAGAAGTGAATGGAGGAGTACAGGATTTTTATTTTTTTTTAAAGAATCAGCTTTGCTGTGCTTTGGTCCATGTAGGGCTCCACAAGCAGGTTCTCTGCACCAGTAAAAACGCTTCACAGAACATACTTCCTGGTGGGGGTGGGGGTTGGAGTGATTGTCATCTGACTGGCAGGGGCTGCTCAACCAATAAGAGAGACTTCCCTCCTCCCCCCCCTTCTCCTTTTCCCTGAAAGTCCAGATGCATGTGCATTTCAGGAGCAAGCGTCACTGAGCACAATGGGAGTTACTTCTGAGTAGACACACACATGCTTGTGCTGGGAAGGGCGGGGGGACAACACAAAGACGAGAAACCAGGCCCTGTTTTAACCTGCAGGATCTCTATAACAAAGGGTCAAAGTAGTTACTTCCTAAGGCAATAAACCAAGCAAAGGAGAATCGGAGCCTTGAAATTGTGCTATCCTGCAATTAGGGAATTGGGCTTTAAACTGTGCCATGTCCATTGAGGGGGATCTCTGTAGGTACTGATGTGGACATTCAGAGGGCAAGCCTCATTCAGCACAATGGGAGTTATTTCTGAGGAGACACTAATTGGTTTGTGTGGGGATGGGAAACACCCCTTGACCAGGGTCACGGTGAAAGGCACACCCCTGGGCAGGGCCAGCATACCCGAGGTCAATGTGGGGGTTGGGGTACTGGGGAGAACCTGACTTAAAAGAGAAGGATTGGACTTTAAGCAGTCTCAGGAAACCCGGTTTTTCCCTGATAAGCCCTGGGGTGGCTGCTGGATGGCCACGACGTCATGTATCCCTAACAACCTTGACACATAGCCAGCTCGGAGTAAATCGCTGGTGGAAACATCCCTCTGGAAGCAAAGGGGGAAAAACAAAGATGGGTATACATAGGTGAGCGACAACCAACAAGCACCACTGAGTGACATTGCAGAATATGGGGCAGTACTAAGTGCATCCTATCCAAGCATTAGGGCAAAAGAAACTTCACCGAGTGTAAAATCTGCCCCATCTCCACAACGTGTTTTCATACGCATTCCCTGAATTTGGTGGTGACGCTTTCTGCAGAGGCTATTGCAAAGCCAGGGTGCCCTCACCAAAAAGTCTCTCTCCCAAGTAGTCATCCACCTAACTTTGCTTGGTTGGGGGAACATGGATCAGGGCCTCCAAAGGGAGTCTTACAATTCAGGTAGGCATATTTGGGAGAAAGCCATCTTTTTTTAATTGAATTTTTCAAAGTAACAATGAACAATAACAAATCCAAATATACCACACGTGAGTCAATTTCTTTACAGTCTTTCTGATCGCTCAGGATCACTGTTTGCAAAGGAAGATTATTTGATAAAGTTATCACTCATCCTAATAGATCCCACCGTGGAGTTCCATGTGTCTTAGGAAGTTGTGTATTCTTCTCAGTGTTAGCAAATTCAATAAATGGATACCATATTCCATATAAAGTGTCAGTTTCTACTTGGCCTCCTTGTTTAGTGAGTTTCCCCATTAGTTCAAGGTCCCAAATTTTCTGTTTCCATGGGGTAAGAGAAAGTTCATTTGCTGATTTCCAGTTAGCAGCTATGACCAACCTGGCTGCTGTCCAGAAAAAAAGTCAGGAGGTCTTTAAGTCTTATTTGCGTTTTGTTGTTGTTCAGTCGTTCAGTCGTGTCCGACTCTTCGTGACCCCATGGTCCATAGCACGCCAGGCCTTCCTGTCCTGCGCTCTCTCCCGGAGCGTGCTCAAGTTCATATTCATTGCATCGGTGATGCTATCTAGCTTATTTGCGTATTAGAGTCCAAATAAAGTGATAGTAGTCCCAGTTGTGCAGATAGTGTTACATCTTGTTGTATGACTGCACTGGCAAAGGCAAAGACCTGGACCCCGACCTTTGCACCAGTGGGCAATCCCACCACTTATGCAGGTAAGCGCCTCTGCTCCTCCACCAGCTAGAGCTCACGTTACACTTAAAATAGCTCTGCTTTACTGATCCTTCAGGTTACTTGTTCCCAAGCCATTCAGGGCTTTTATAGCTTAAACCAGCACTTTAAATTGAGACCCCCGTGTGGCTGATAAAGCACTCCATAATATGACTGAAACGCCCACTTTAGACTTCAGTGAGACTTTGGGGGAGATTCCCTATGTGTTCTTGGTGTATGGAAGTCAAGCGAAGAAGGTACGTTAGAAGGATGTTTTGAAGATTTGTTTAGGCCAGTTTGAAGGATTAGTCGAGGGGACTGGCTGTGCTCGCAGCCTGGAACTGTGGGGAATCAGATACATACACGGAGGCATCCAAACTTGCAGGATTTAGGGCTCATACCTATGCATGTTTAGACAGACAAAAGTCCTGCAACTCCCAGCATTCCCCAGCCAGCATTGCTGGCTGGGGAATGCTGGGAGTTGCAGAACTTTTGTCTGTCTAAACATACATAGGATTGAGCCCTGTCATATGGAAAATACCTGGTCATTGGGTGGGGCTGGGGTGAGTTTTGGCAGGTCAGAGGGTGGAGCTTAGTGGTGGGGAATCATCAGGAGGAAAAAAACAAACCCCAGCTCAAAACACATGCCTATTCAACAAAATCCCTGGATCAAACCTGAGGCCAAAATACAAAGTGGGCAGCTAACATGCCTGCTCAGAAGTAAGGCCCATTGAGTTCAATGGGGCTTTCTCCCAGATAAGTGTGTATCGGATTGTAGCCTATAATCTAACAGCAAGCGGAAAGCACTCTAATCAAGGAAAGGAAAAGCAAGTGACATAGTCACAACAGTGCTTACTTACTGTTTGCCTGCCTGACATTTTGGAGAGAAGTTTTCTTCAGGGGCTGCCTGCGCTATGTGAATCTGCTTCAATAGCTAAACATTAAACCATCATCATCATGGTTTAACGTTTACTTGTTCAAGCGGATTTAGGTAGCGCAAGCAAGCCCAGAAGAAGACAGCTCTCTGCCTACCCATATACTATGTTCATCATCTGAGGCTCTCTTCCAAGGGAAGCTCAGAGGGCAACAGCAAGGGAGAACGCCTTCGCAGTGGTGTCACCCTGATTCTGGGATGCCCTAATACACTCCCTAATGCCCTGATTTTCCCTACTACACTCCTTACAGGTCTCGAAAGTAATCGGGCAATAGCACTTGAATAAACAAGTAATTTAATTACCAAAAACAAAGATTGATCAAAAAAGTTTTTCCAAAATGGCTGCTCAGGTGAATGGTTTCTTTCCCGCCCATATGCCTATGTCACACCCAGTAGTATGGATGGAACATAGGAAGATGTAGACACAAGTGATCTTGCTACTTCATGAATGCATGGAGTGCTTCCTGACGAGGCTCTTAACTGTGCAGTTGCCCTGCCTCATTCACAACTGTTAAGGTTTGAGGCTTACAGGGGCAAAGGGAAAAAGGGTCTGGCTTAGGGGCCTGGGTTTTTCTGTTGGGAGGGGTATCCCTGAGAGGAGTAGTTTCATTTCCCCAGTTAAGTTTCAATTTAATTTCCCCAGTTAAGTTTCATTTCTTCAGGTTTGAAACAGTATTTTCAGTTTTGAGGGAGGAGGGTATATAAAGAGAGCAAGAGAGACAGTATGAGCAGAGTTGGGGACACCAGAGCCTGAAGAGGGAGCAGGAAGAAGCAGCCTGGAAGTCTTAAGTACAACTAGGATAAGGAACTTGCATTTTGCATCTTTTATTGTCTCTTAATGCCGTTTGTATCAGTCAGCTCTATTGTGTAAATACCTTTAGTTGTGATTTGTTTGTTTTTAATTTACCAAGAAACTGTTGTGTTAAACCCCAGGTGTCTGGAGTGGCAATCACCCCATGTCTACAGTCTAAACCCCATGTTATTAGGAAGGGGAAGTTCAAAAGAAGGAAAGTTGGACTCTTAAGGAGGCAAGAGATCCTTAAGGAGTTGCTCAGGGGGTTCAAGTCATAAAGGGAACCCTGACAACATTTTACAAGGGGCCCATAGACAATGATGTCTTCCATTTGTAACCTTCCTGTGTTTCCCCACTGCTCTTTCTGTCTTCTTTTCTTATCATTCTGTCGAGGAGGGAAAGATGGAGCGCCTGCACAATGCCTTTTGATTGGTAGCGCCAGGAGCCATCCATCTGGAAGCCTCCATCATCTCAGCAGTTTCTACAACAGCCTTGAAATGCAGCCCAGGATTATTATCCCAGTCTTGAAGGGGGCCTGGTAAGAACATAGGAAGAGCCCTGCTGCATCAGACCCAGGGTCCAGCTAGTCCAGCATTCTGTTCACACAGCGGCCAACCAGCTGCCTGCAGGAACCCCACAAGCAGGACATGGGCGCAACAGCACCCTCCCACCCATGGTCTCCAAGGGTCTCAGATTGAGACATAGCAGCTTGCCTGAGGCTGTCCAGTGAGCTCATGATGGGCCAGGTTTGAACCAGGTTTACTCTGCATCAGCCACTACACTACACTAGCTCTTGTAAGGGACTGGAGTTGGGAAATGCATCAGATGACTGTTTTGGTGCACTCTTTGTCAGTGGAGGCTGGTGGCACCAATGTCAGTGGGGGCAGTAAATCCGCTCTGGGTTTCAGTCAGAACCACTCAGAACTCTAAAGGAGCTCTCCAAGGTGCAAACCCGGAATAGATTCACCGCCCCACTGATATCGGAGCCACCAGCCTCCACTGCTCTTTGTTCCACTCTCTTGCCCTCACCCATCGCCATATCTATGTGAATCTTTAGTCAAGCATATGCAAATCCCAGGCACAGTGGACTTTTGTGCCTGCCCTGGGATGGCAGGTTCCCCATTTGCATGGCATCTGGGACCAAGCTAAGCAGAGTGAAGTTGCATTTCCTCCAGGATGGTAAGTTTGCAATTTTGCTGCTTTCTGCCCTTGTTTTTGGGGTTCTAACCCTTGCGAGGGAGGGAGGGAAGCAACATCCCCGTATTTGCAGCCAATGTGGCCAATGCTGGCTCAGGATGATGGGAGTTGTGGCATCTGGAGGCTGTTGTAAGCTGGACTTGGAAGCAGCTCATGAGAAATGTCACAAAACAACACCAGCATCCAGCAAAATACCTCCAGCATCTCAATTACCGAGTTATCCAGCCATGTGCTAATCGGAGGTGCTGTATAGAGAAGCTTATATTGGACAGGAGGGTGTTCTGTGTGGACGCTGAGCAAGCTGGACTTGAACAGAGAACTCCCATTTTCCCCAGAATCATCACTTTCTTGTGCAACTCCTGGTGGTTTCAGTGGGGCATGCACAGAAGAACGTCCCAGCAGGCTGTAAGCCAGAGCTTCCTGTCTCTGCCGCCTTTAGTGATGCTCCAAAATGTACCCCCTGCGGAAGTCACCCTCACCTGGCCTCACAGTAGAGCCGCATCCTCTGCTCAAGTAATGCCATCTTACAGTAGAAAATGACACTGTGGCAATGCAGCGTTAGCCCTTGGACATTATTATTATTATTATTATTATTATTATTAAATTTATTAATTGCCCATCTGGCTGGTCACCCAGCCACTCTGGGCGATGTACAACATACAATAAAAACAGTTTAAAACAATAAAATTCTACAATAAAAACATTTTCTAAATTACCCTAACCCACCCCAAATGCCTGCCTGAACAACAGCGTTTTTAATGCATGACGGAAGCTCATTAAAGAGGGGGCATGACGGAGTTCCCTAGGGAGGGAGTTCCACAGAGTGGGGGCCACCACAGAAAAGGCCCTCTCCCTCGTCCCCACCAGTCTAGCTGTCCTGGCTGATGGGACAGAGAGAAGGCCATCCGAGGCTGATCTTGTTAAGCGGCCTGTCTGGTGCTGCTGGAGGCGCTCCTTAAGATAGGCTGGGCCGGAACCATATAGGGTTTTCAAGGTCAAAACCAACACCTTGAATTTGGCCCGGAAAACAACTGGTAACCAGTGCAACTCCTTCAGCACTGGAGTGATGTGATCTCGTCGAAGGCTGCCTTTAATCAGGCGAGCCGCCGCGTTCTGTACCAGCTGCAGTTTCTGAACCGTCTTCAAGGGTAACCCCACGTAGAGCGCATTACAGTAGTCTAAACGAGAGGAGACCAGGGAATGTACTACTGATGGGAGCAGATGGTCGGGAAGGAAGGGGCGCAGCCGCCGTATTTATTTATTTATTTATTGCATTTATACCCCGCCTTTTTTCCTCTTGCAAGGAACCCAAGGCGGCTTACATGATCCTCCTCCTCTCCCTTTTATCCTCACAACAACAACCCTGTGAGGTAGATTGGGCTGAGAGTCTGTGACTGGCCCAAAGTCACCCAGTGAGCTTCCATGGCCGAGTGGGGACTAGAACCCGGATCTCTGGGCTCCCAGTCCAACACTCTAGCCACTACGCCACACTGGCTCTATCAGATGGAGTTGATACAGCGCTGTCCGGCTCACAGCTGACACCTGAGCCTCCATGGACAGCTGGGAGTCCAAAATGACCCCCAGGCTGCGGACCTGGTCTTTCAAGGGTAGCCGTACCCCATTCAACACCAGGTCAACATCCCCCAGCCTCCTCTTGTCTCCCACCAAAAGTACCTCGGTCTTGTCAGGGTTCAGCTTCAGCCTATTCCTCCCCATCCAGCCACTCACCGTCTCCAGACATTTGGACAGGGATTCTACGGCCAACCTTGGTGAAGATTTAAACGAGAGGTAGAGCTGTGTGTCATCCGCATATTGATGACACTGCACCCCAAACCTCCTGATGATAGCCCCCAGCGGCTTCACATAGATGTTAAATAGCATCGGGGAGAGGATGGAACCCTGTGGCACCCCACAAGTAAGTGGCCACGGGTCCGAAACCTCCTCTCCCAGTGCTACCCTCTGGTACCTGCCGGAGAGGAAGGACCGGAACCACCGCAATACAGTGTCCCCAATGCCCAACCCCTCCAGGCGGTCCAGGAGGATACCGTGGTCAACGGTATCGAAAGCCGCTGAGAGGTCGAGGAGAACAAGGAAGGAGCATTCACCCCTATCCAGAGCCCTCTCCAGAGTAGGGGGCTCTGGGCTCCTCTGTTACATGCAGAGTAACAGGTGCCTAATAGGAATGGCAGTAGCCATCTTTACACCACCTTGTTCAGAGAAGCTGCCATCTTTGGGGTGAAAAAGTACAATGCCACTGGTGGGTGTTCTCTGCCGTTGTTTCCATGGGGCTGGAGCTGTGAACTCTGATCTCGCTCTTGTCACAAGGACTAGCACCCCGCAGTATCATGGGTGGAGTGTATGTGTCAGGAAGGCTTGCATACTGCAAGGTCTGGGCGTGTGGGAGAGGAAATATACCCGATATATAAACTCTGTCTGGAGATACGCTGCGCATCATGGGATTCATATCAGTGAAGGCCAACCTATGGTTGCTTCCACACTAGCCTTTTGCCCTGGAATTGCTTTCCTTTGCACACTTACGTTTTACCAGGTATCCATCATAGTTGCTGTTAGAGATGTAATATTTTCAGATATGTTGAATCCTTGGGGAAAAAACATTTTTTGGGGGGGTTGAAATTTGGGGGAAAATGGAAAAATAAGCAATAGTTTTGTGTGTGTGCTCTTTACAGATCTCTTCACAAATTAGAAAAAAAGAAACATAGGTGAGATCATCCCCATGCTGCTCCTTCACGTCAGCTGGCAGAATAACCTACAGTTTTTCTTTCACATGTGGGTTTTAGATTAAAACAACATTAATGGCTGCTACAGCATCTAACCAGAACAAGCCCAGAAACACAGGACTATATAGACCAAGCCCCAAACGGTCAATAATTCACATTTTCTTCTCTACTCACATGTTGGGAAGCTGAGCATGACTTGGAACATCCCTGAATTCTATCCATGAAAGGTGCATAAAATCAACAATTTTAATAAGGGATGGAAGAAATAACTATGCTGGGAAACTTACAGAGCAGGTTAAAAAAATATTTTTCCCCATGGCTTCATTATTTCGAGACATTTTACATCTCCATCCTTTCTATAAAAGCTTTCTTACATAGTTTTTAGAAATCATTTAGGGACAGTAAAGGCTGGGTAACAATATATAAACACCTTGTCTTAAATATTTTATTCTTCATTCGAAAAGAAAATATTTCATAATCCGAAGCCGTTCAGTTTTTCCAATAAAAACAAAAATGGTCCTGGGGAGAAAAAAAAAATATCCCCAAATGTTTCTGTTTTTCCCTGGCCTTCACAGCTGTAGTTGCTCTCAAATCAATGCATTCCAGTGTCTTCTGTGTTGTCTTCCTGTGCTTCTTTAAAGAACTACTTTATTCTTTGGATGGCCCTGATTTGCTTCCAAATTGATAGGCACCATACTATCCACATTCAATATTCGAAGGAATGATTATATAGATACATAGAGTTGCAGAGGAGGATTTTGCTTTAGTTTTCACTCTAATTTACTAATTCTTTTTGCAGAACATATTTGGGAAGAATAAGATTCCGTGAGTAGCTGCTTTTGTTGGATCTCGTGGCTTGTTGTATCCAAATGCCAGCAAGGAAGTGGATTTGAGCTGACTGTGGGTGGCAGGTGTGAGATGGGGCTTTAGCAACCCTGCTTTCAACTGGTGCTGCTATTGCTTATGCTCATTATGCTTTAATTGCTCATTAAAGAGGGGGCTTGGCGGAGTTCCCTAGGGAGGGAGTTCCACAGAGTGGGCGCCACCACAGAGAAGGCCCTCTCCCTCGTCCTCACCAGCCTAGCTGTCCTGGCTGATGGGACAGAGGGAAGGCCATCCGAGGCTGATCTTGTTGAGCGGCCTGCCTGGTGTTGCTGGAGGCACTCCTTGAGATAGGCTGGAGGAGAGTCTGCAGTAAAAGACATCCACTTAAGATTAAAGAATTCTGAGCCCAGGAGTTGTTTTTCTCTTCTTTTCGAGTACCAGAACTGGACAGAACTCACAGCCCTTCAACACAAAAATTCACTCCTGGTTCTTACTCCAACTTATTTCAGCAGTATAGTTTGTATAGCTGCTTAAACAACTGGGAGTCAAAAATCCTTGTTGATCTACTGCAAAACATTCAGAGATCCACCAATAGATCCAGGTCAAAATTCAGCCCACCCCCATTTTGGGGCATGCTCTCAACTCACACCACTCCTTGCAAAATACTAGCTATGCACTCTAGAACACCCCGCCTCCCCAGAATGTTGGGCAAAGCACAGAGTTTCCTCAATAGACAGACAAGTCTAGTGAGGTTCCCTGTTTGTAAAGCCTTGAAGCATCTCCAATAGATACTTGTCCAACCTTTTCTGGAACATCTCTGGGGAAGGGAGAAGAAGACACACCTTCCTAGTGCCCACTGAAAAGGGTACTGGGAGATGGTAGCACAGTCTCACGAAGCCTCTGAATTTGACATTGTTTTCTATCATCCATAAAGGTCCCAAGTCCCACCAGTACCTCCAAGGAGACCAGGTAAGCAATAATGGGATGCCAATGATGTTTTTTGCTTTCCAGAGGGCTTTGTCTAGGGAAAATCGATCTTGGTCAGCAAGTGGCCGGAATCCATCTACAGATGACACATTTGCCCTGTTCCAGCCAGCTCTCAGGAAACCCCTTTTGTAGCCCATACCCAAGCCTTCCCTAACCTGGTGCCCTCCAGATGTGTTGGACTACAGTTCCCATCATGGTGGGAGTTGTAGTCCAACACATCTGGGTAGCATCAGGTTGGGGGAAGAATGCCATCCTTTCTCAAGGCTTTGTTTGGCAGTGATAAGGATATACTCTGTGGCTGCCCAGGGCTTTGGAAATTTAACTGTCTCTATAGGTCCAGGGCTGTAGCTTTTGGGTATGGGGGCCAGGCCCCCTCAAGGATATTCCAGACCCCTTCTCTGAATTTTCATTTTTAAACATCTCTTTGAGTCTTTTTTTTTTTTTAACTTATGGAGATTTAAGGGCAAGTATGCAGGCTACATTCTACCCACCCTCTTATTAAGAGGGATACCTGCTACACATCGGTAGGTACCAGCATTTATACCATGTTAAAGGCATGTCTCACTGCTCCCACATGGGAAAAAAATCCTCCTGCAATGCCTCCCCAAGACATTTTGCTGCCTGCAAATGGTGCTCCCTCCCCCTAAAGTCAAACTGCATGATCCTAGTCCCCAAGGCTGACTAAGTTATTTTGACCCCTGAGGCAGAAAATCCCAGAAGCACCTTTTCGCTTCCCTGTTGGTAAAAATGCAGAAGTAACAACTTAAATAACTAGCGATTTGCTGCCCTTTCATGACACCTGCTGCCTCAGGAAGGCTCTCCTGCTTCTACCCAAAGGTCAGACTGGTCCTGCTTCCTGCACAAAGAAAAATAGCTTTTCAGGAGAAATTAGGCAGAACCCTTCCCTTAGCAAGTTCAGTTTGTTATGCACTGGGAGTTGTTTTTTTTAATTAAAGGTGAGACATGTACACATACCCTTCATCTGTAAAATGAAGTGGTACAGTTCAGGAAAAGTTGTAGCACTTGGTTTTGCTGATTTGTATAGACTGGACTTGTTTTCTAAGAAGCCTTTATCAAGCCTTCCTTCTCATCTCAGTGTGTGTAGGGGCTAGCTGTATTGCTCAGTGGTGAGACATAAGCACTCTGCACATGCTTGGTGTGCGTGTGCGTGAGAGATTAGCAGTTGCATTTATTTTCTTGTAACAAATAAAATGCTCCTGCCTTACCATCTGTCACAAAGTGATTTCTTCAAGTCCTGTATGTGAGGCGTCTCTCACTGTTGTTAGTATAGGATTAAAAAAAAGAGAAAACAAACTAAAAGCAGTACATTCATCCCTACACAGTACACAGTCTTGCTTCAAGAAAACAAATAAGGAGAAAAATGCATGTACAAAAGAAGGAAATGATCACCCACTACCTTACTTTGTCTTGCATTATCATATAAACGGTCTCACCCATAATGTCCAAGTTAATTTCTGAATACAGCTGTATCCTGTAATTCAGGGGTGTTGAACCTCTTTCAGCCCAAGGGCAGATTTCAATTTCAGAGAAGGTCTCAGGGGCCGCATTACAGTGGTGAGTGAGGGCCAAAGGCAAAAGGGGAAAGGCAAAAAATACAAAAAACAAACCCACAGCATGTTTTATCTTAAAGCTCTTAGGGCACAATCCTATGCATGTTTAGACAGAAAACAGTCCTACAACTCCCAGCATTCCCCAGCCAGGGGAATGCTGGGAGTTGTAGGACTTTTTTCTGTCTAAACATGCATAGGATTGTGCCCTCACTGACAGTAACTAAGCCCTAGGAGAGGCATTTCAATCTTTTAGAAAGTGGGAGGAAACTGTGCAAAAGCCAGGAACCCACCAACCAACTGGTGGACAGGGGAAAGGGGTTGAGGTGGGGGGAAAGGAGCTTGGCCCTCTGGGGAATCCCCATGGGCCAGAGGTTCCACACCCCTGCCATAATTTAACATGCCGTTTTCTTAGCTTTGGAATGAGTGATCTCCTCCCATCTTTAGTATATGTCAGCCACATGCACATTTTCCTCTCACTCTGCACATATTTATGTGCATGCTCTCCGCCAGGGCTCAGAACATTGCCCAGTCTGGGGTGTGCGTGTGTGTCTGTTTTAGTGCCATGGTTGAGCCACTGGAATACATCAAGCATTGGTAAAGAGGAGAATACATGTGAGCACATGCTGAGTGCCTTTACCCTCCACGCTGCGCAACCACAATCATGTGTCAAGGACTAAGCGAAAGAAATTCCAAGGTCATGGGATCAGGACTGTCGAGCCAGGTTGAGCCTTAATCCCTCTCTTTTTAGAGGTAATTTCCAATAAATTTTGAAAACTTCTAGGCCTTGTTTTTTCTTCCTTATTCCTACTTCTCGTCTTCTGGAGCAGAGCCCCACCATCATGTAGGGCAGCCACATTACACGTAGCCAAAAAAAGAGGGCACCAGTTTGCAGCATATGCCAATGTACATGTATAAATGCAAATTACTATTTAAATAGAAATAAAATACATCTCACCCTAGTGAGTAAGACTGACCAGGTGGTCTTGTGTACCTGCTCGTTCTGCTGTCCAGGTGCTAAACGGGCCACTTTGCCCTCCCTTCTTATGGTTCTTCAACTTTAAACAAGACTTGGGGCTTCTTCACAGAAGGCTTTTATCCTGCAAATGTGATTGGCTACTCATGGAAGTTTGTGGGTCTTTATATGACATCGTTGTCCTTGAGGGCTTCTCCCGTGCTTTCTGACCATTTCCACAGCTTCATTTGAAACAGAAAAAATGACCTAATTAAAAAAAACACTATTTGAATTTGTCATTGTAAAGAGGGAGTCGCGCTCTAACAGCAGCACCATCTAGTGGCTCTATAATGAAACATATAGAACTTGCAGATAAAGGCAATCCTGGTGGGGGGGCGGGGAGAAGAAGTCCATGTGAAGGAGCTGATCTTAATCCCACAAAGAATCTGGAAGCAGAAGCCCCAGTAAAGTTGCAGGATAAAAAGCCTGGTGTGGAGAAGTCCTGGGACTAGGCAGCCCATCAAACAGAGAATTCCTTCAAATAGAGGACTGTCATCTATAAAAGGAGGACACCTGCCCCTAGCATCAGGGGTCTGTACCCTATGAGATACCTGTTCTGGGACTCAGCTTCAAAATCAAATGAAGCCGCAGATTCCTGGAGAAGGCTATATGCTTCCTCCGGTATCAGAGGCAGTGAGACAGTTGCTGGGGAACATGGGCGGGAGGATGCTGTTGCACTCATGCCCTGCTTGTGGGTTCCCGGTTGACCGCTGATTGACCACTGTGTGAACAGAATGCTGGGCTAGATGGACCCTTGGGCTGATCCAGCAGGGCGCTTCCGATGTTCTTGATGAGAGTACCTTCCTTGCTTCATCCCAAATCCCTGGGTCACCCACGTGCAATGACCTCTGATGCTCCCAATCCAGGCTGGCCCATTTGCCCTTGAGCCACAAATCATGACTAACCCAAACCCCTTGGTGTGTTTCAGAGGCAAAGCAGCGGGCGGTGAGTATTCTGCAGCCCCCCCTCCATTATTTCTCCTGCTTCCCTGTATCCCTGCTGCCTTAGCCATAGTTGCCCCCCTTGGCACACCACCCCCTAATGCCAGGGTTGCCTCCCCTACCACATCACCCCCTCCTAACCCTGCCCCAGTTTCCCCCGATGTTAAAATGAGCGCAGACACCTCTCTTTGCTGCTACCTACTGTTTTGGGGGTGGACGCCAACCACCGTGAGGATAACATCCTGGAGTTCTCTACTGCAGCCTTCCCCAACCTGGTGCCCTCCAGATGTGTTGGACTACAACTCCCAGCATGGCACCAGGTTGGGGTAAGGCTGCTCTATTGGTTCCAATGGGCAATTCTCACTTCCGCCCTGGGAGAGAGGGGTGGGGAGAGAAAGCTTACAGAAACTGGTCCTGGGTTTCATGGCAAGCCATTACGTCTGTGGCCTGCCACTGCTGCCCTTCTCCTAAGCTTCCAGCCATCCCCCAGACCATAGGAAGCTGTCTTCTACCAACCAACAAGGCCAAGATTCCCAAAGAACTGATTCAAACCAAACAGTATAAGTGCAAGGAACCAACCATTACACTGGACTAATAATTCAAAATTTTGTGCGAATTATAATTAGTATTAATAAATTTTCAACCAACAATATCAGAACAGATCTTACAATCTATTTCACTATATATTTTACACAGGAGTTATACCAAACAATCTCCAGTTATATCTGGAAGACTGTGGTTGGTTCCTTGCACTTACAGTGTTTGGTTTGAATCGGAAGCTGTCTTATGCCAAGTCAGGCCACCTAGGTTAGCATAATCTAGCAGTGGCCTGCCAAAATTTCAGAGAAGGGTCTTTCCTGGCCCTACCTGGAGATGCTGTGGATTGAACCAATGCCCTTCGGCATGCAAAGCAGGGGCTCTGCCACTCAGCCACAGCCCTTCCCCAACTAGTAGGGACATAGGAAGCTGCCTCGTACAGAATCAGAGCCTCGATCCATCTAGCCCAGTATCATTGACACTAACTCACAGCAGCTCTCAAGGCCAGCCTTCCTCCAACCCTCAAGTCCTCTCCAGATGTGTTGGATTTAAATTCCCATCATCCCTAGTCAGCAGGAGAGTACCAGGTTGGGCAAGGGTTTCAGACAGGGGTCTTCCATGGCCCTGCCTGGAGATGCTGGGGATTGAGCCTGGGACCTTCCGCATGCCAAACAGGGCCAGATCTATACCTCGTGTCATATCGATAACGATCCCATCATGGCGATGCTATATCCCTCTTGCGCACTGATACCTTGTAGCACGCACACAAGGACTTCTGTTGCGGTATTTTGGATAATATGGAATAAAAAGCGGGAAATAACTTTAGAAAAGTGGTATATGGAGTGTGTAATGTGCTCCAACAGTTATCAGTGCACCTCAGTACCAACAAAAAGTACTAGTGTAGATCGATTGCTGGCGCTCTGCCACTGGGCTGCAACCCAGCAGGAACACAGGACAGGAAGAAGCCTGATCCCGAGTTAGACCATTTGTCCCTTTAGCCTCTAGACCAGCCTTCCCCAACCCGGTGTTCTCCAGATGTGTTTGATTACACCTCCCATCATACCCAGCATGGCCATTGGCACTAGGCTGCAGAAGGCTGGTCTACCCTGACCGGGAGCAGCTCCTCAGGGTTTCAGCACAGGGGTCTTTTCCCCCCAGCCCTACCTGGAGAGGCCAGGGATTGAACCTGGGACTGTCTCCATCCAAAGGATGTCTTCTACTGCTGAGCTGCGGCCCCTTCCCAGAGTCCCTCGCCACACCATTTAGAAGGTCCCGCATCAGAAAATTTCAGGGCATCACCCAGCTTCCTCCTGCCACTCCTTTTAGGTTCATGCCAGCAATGCTGAAGAGGAGGAGGAAGATGGTCAGTATACCTACGAAGTCCCCCCAAGCGAAGGGCAGAGCAAGACAGCCGCTGGACTGAGGCAGCAGGAGGGTGTGGAGAGCTTGTACCTCGGTAAGGAGGGTGAAAGGGTGGCAAAGAATTCGGCAAGCTAGTCGTAACAGGCCGGGTGTTTTGATGGGGATCCCTGGAGACATCCCTACTGCGATGCAGGATGAGGCGGCCGCCTCTGGGACACCATTCAGGGTGACAGAGTGAGAAACAGTCTGGTCTGACCCACAGGGCACAATCTGTGGAAACCCTTCAGACCAAAGCCCATGGAAGTGAACGGGAGCTGTACAAGAGCCATATTCATGCCATGTGGATTTCCAGCCAAGGCACCAAAACAACTGGGGCTTACCCTACCTGTTCGGGGGGGGGCACCCTCCAGTTCAGGTCACTGGAAGGCTCCCTGCTTCCTTCCCCTCTCCGTTCAGGTTGCTGGATTCAAAGCCACAGAATAGCCACAAACTTGTCCTGCTTTCAGTGGTGCAGGGACAGGGATCCAGGGAATTAGTCTGGCTTCGTACCAAAGGCAAGGGCAGTAGGCAGTTCAAACAGGGGACGTTCCAGGGAAGAGCTCAGTTAACAGGGAAGTCCGAGGCAGAAAACTGTTGCAGAGATGATATTCCAGCATCCTGGGCCTAGAACTGAACTTTGAAGCCGGTGCCTTCAGAGCCCCACCCAGAGCACAGCTGCAGGCACCTAGTGCCACCTGAGGAAATGTCTACTTGTGAGCAGGGCCTTGCTCATGAGTATACTTTTATTCATGTGGTATTCTGCAGGGAGCCACTTCTGCATCTGGCAGCTGGCTGAGCCTGACCTTTAGGTGCCTGGGCTTCATGGGGTTCATAGAATCATAGGGTTGGAAGGGGCCTATAAGACCATCAAGTCCAACCCCCTGCTCAATGCAAGAATCCAAGTCAGAGCATCCCTGGAAGATGGCTGTCCAGCCTCGTCTTGAATGCCTCCAGCATGGGAGAGCCCACCACCTCCCTAGGGAATTGTTTCCATTGTTGTATTGCTCCAACAGTCAGGAAGTTTCTCCTGATGTTCAGCCGGAATCCGGCTTCCTGTCACTTGAGCCCATGATTCCGTGTCCTGCACTCTGGGATGATCCAGAAGAGATCCAGGCCTTCCTCGCTATGACAACCTTTCAAGGACTTGAAGAGCGCTATCCTATCTCCCCTCAGTCTTATCTTCTCAAGGCTAATCATGCCCAGTTCTTTCAGTCTCTCTTCATAGGGCTTTGTTTCCAGTCCCCTGATCATCTTTGTTGCCCTCCTTTGAACCCTCTCCAGTTTGTCTGCATCCTTCTTAAAGTGTGGTGCCCCGAACTGGACACAGTACTCCAGATGAGGCCTAACCAGTGCTGAGTAGAGGGGAACTAGGTTCGGTGTCCGCTCACCGTCTTCCTCCAAGTCCAGGGGGGACGCTAACTCTGCCCAGGGCTCCCCTGAGCTGTCTCAAGGTCCTCGACACAGGCACCCCCTCCGCGATGTTTAGCTTGGCAAGCTCCAGGTCATCTGCTGAAGAAGAGTCCTCCAAAGGGGGCATGTCAAGGCCTGCCCATTTCCCCATGCGTCAGACGAGATGGGGCAGCAGCAGCTTTTCCTTCCCAGCTCTGTCCTCCCAACTCCCCTCCCTGACCCAGTGTGAGTGATCAGGACTCCAGGTAAGCTGCACAGCGAGAAGGGAAAATAGGTGGGCGGACGGGAGAGGACAAGAGTCAGACAGGGAATGTGAAGCTACATTGTACATGGATGCACTCCAGCTCTGACTCTGCCAACCTCCTCTTTACAATATAGATTGGAGTTGGAGTGGGCCACTTCCACAGAGATTTGCAGAGCTGCCCATCCAACCCAGGGTGCTTCTGGACTGGCAGCTCCTAGTGCAATCCATGTAAAAACATTGATCCAGTTTGCACAACACGAGGGTGGTTAGTAAGCCACGGTGGCTTGTTAACCAACCCCGAACATGCTGGCTGGCTGCTTTCCCTAATCACCCTCACTGGGTTGTCGTGGCGTCCGAACCTGGTGAGGATGGGTGGCTGGGGTGGTTAACAAACCAACCAGCAACCTTGTAACACACCGAAGGTTCAACCTTTTAGAATGGGGAAAAAACTGCACAAAAGGCAAATGATCCATGGTTGGGGGAAAGGGGGTGTGGCCAAGGGAAGGGGGGCTTCTGGGGAACCCCAAGTGGGCCAGATTGGGAACCCCAAGAGGGCCAGGTTTGGAACTGCAGGCCTGAGGTTCATCCCCCTGATTTAGATGAAGGAGTAGAAATTTAGAAATAATTACTATAATTTAAAAATACCACTGTGGGAAAGAAGATGGCCAGGTGAGCTGTGTGTGTGCTCAGTCTCCTGCCCAGGTGCTAACTGTGGATGGGCAACTTTTAGCCCCGTGTTCTCCCTTCTTAGGGTTCTTTACCCTTAATCCGGGTTTGGCCCGGGCAGTCCTCTGCATAGAGGATGTCTTCAAACAGAGGACTGTTCTCTGACAACCCATCAAAAAGAGGCCACCCGATACATTGAGCATGGGATTGGACTAGATGCCCTCACGAGGTACCCTCCAACTCTCTGATTCTATGATGCAGAGAAGACTCCGTAAGTAAATAATAGTTTATTACAGTCACAAGACCAGCAAAGTGAAGTAGCACTATAAATACAGTAATATGAAAGCAACAAGAACGAGTTAAAATGCAAATAAATAAGAATTACAGACGACCCACTCATAATAATAAAATATTTAACAAACTAAAACATCATCAAATGATTGACATCATCCCACACCGATGAACAATTGCAGCAGCGCAGAATCTAGCCACCTTAGAGGTTACCTGAGAATTCTGGCCAGCCAAAACATAACCTGTATAAAACACATCAGATCTCCCAGGTATTCCTTGTAAAAGAGGAGTACTAAAAAAAAATGCCGAAAATAATGATAGAAGGAACAATGCAGCAGTACATGGTCCACAGTCTCCACCACACCAGCTTCACAGGGGCTCAGAGTATAAGGTACTATTATATCTACCCTCCCAAAGTGCAGAAGGTAACATATTGAACTTGGCCAGCATGAACACTCTCCTATATTTTGGAATGGTTAGAGTAGTTAAATAGGTTGCAGGTAAGAAAGCCCGCCCCCTGTCTCTCAATTCCGAGTATGGAGTAGCTGCTCTTATACAATCTTGTAACTCATTATCCCTAATGTGCTGGCGTATGTCCCCTTCAGCTTTTGTATGGCCCGGGGCAAGGATAGCATTTTGCGAGAAACCCAAATTACGGAGTTTCTTGTCCACAGCCCTTTTCCATTTTGACTGAAATGCATCAGTCAAAGTCAGAGGGGCCAAACCTTGAGGGGCAAATATCAGTTTTAACCAAAAATTTAACTTATACATCCAAACCTGGGATTCAACTGAGATTTGGCCTGTCTCTAAACACAGGAGCACGTTGGGCGCACAAGTCAGAAAGCCAAGAATATTTCTCAGAAATTTTGTTTGGGTGGATTCCACAGCAGCAATATTACTGTAAACACACAGCTGCGCACCATATAACATTTGTGTTAACACCTTGGCAGAAAAAGCTTTTAGGGCTGATGGTTCGACCCTCAGGCGCTTCTCTGAACCGAGCAACCTCCTACAGCCAAAGCCCCATACGGTGAGTGGCATGTCTGAGTATGGGAAAGAGCTATACGCTCCAAGGGGGAGGGTTGCCAAACAGGCAGAATGTCATCTTCTTGGGTAGCTGTCAGGGTATAAAAGCCATGGGGGGTGTGTGGAATTGTGTATCCAGTATTTTCCATTATTTAACTATTTTCTATAACATTTTTTAAAAATCTAAATAATGAAATCCTTCATACTAGGGAGGTACTCTGCACATGCTCAAGAGCACCTTAGGTTCCTTTATGTGGGGAGAACCTTTTTTTTGTTGTTGCTCAAACATAGGAAGCTGCAGGGCTGGGCCTGCTTTTGTTGTTGTTGTTCAGTCGTGTCCGACTCTTCGTGACCCCATGGACCATAGCACGCCAGGCCTTCCTGTCCTGCGCTCTCTCCCAGAGTGTGCTCAAGTTCATATTCATTGCATCGGTGATGCTATCTAGCCATCTCATCCTCTGCCGTCCCCTTCTCCTTTTGCCTTCAGTCTTTCCCAGCATCTGGGTCTTTTCCAGAGAGTTTTCTCTTCGCATTAGGTGGCCAAAATATTTGAGCTTCAGCTTCAGTATCTGTCCCTCCAATGAGCACTCAGGGTTGATTTCCTTTAGGATTGACTGATTTGACCTCCTTGCAGTCCAGGGGACTCGTAAGAGTCTTCTCCAGCACCACAGTTCGAAAGCATCGATTCTTTGGCGCTCAGCCTTCCTTATAGTCCAGCTCTCACAGCCATACGTTACTACTGGGAAAACCATAGCTTTGATTAGACGGACCTTTGTCAGCAAGGTGATGTCTCTGCTTCTTACTATGCTGTCTAGGTTTGCCATAGCTTTCCTCCCAAGGAGCAAGCATCTTTTAATTTCATGGCTACAGTCACCGTCTGCGGTGATCTTGGAGCCCAAGAAAGTAAAATCTGTCACTGCTTCCATTTCTTCCCCTTCTATATGCCAGGAAGTGATAGGGCCAGATGCCATGATCTTAGTTTTTTTAATGTTGAGTTTCAAACCAGCTTTTGCACTCTCCTCTTTCACCCTCAACAAGAGGCTCTTGAGATCCTCTTCGCTTTCTGCCACTAGGGTGGTATCCTCTGCATATCGGAGGTTGTTGATAATTCTCCCAGCAATCTTAATTCTGACCTCTGATTCATCCAACCCGGCATTTCTCATGATGTACTCTGCATATAAGTTAAATAAGCAGGGTGACAATATGCAGCCTTGTCGTACTCCTTTCCCAATTTTGAACCAATCGGTTGTTCCATGTCTGGTTCTTACTGTTGCTTCTTGACCCTCGTACAGGTTTCTCAGGAGACAGGTAAGGTGGTCTGGTACTCCCATCACTTTAAGAATTTGCCACAGTTTGTTGTGATCCACACAATCAAAGGCTTTAGCATAGTCAATGAAGCAGAAATAGACGTTTTTCTGGAATTCTCTTGCTTTCTCCATGATCCAGCGAATGTTGGCAATTTGATCTCTAGTTCCTCTGCCTCTTCGAAACACCGCTTGTACTTCCAGTAGTTCTCGGTTCGCATACTGCTGAAGCCTAGCGTGTAGGATTTTGAGCATCACCTTGCTGGCATGTGAAATGAGCGCAATTGTGCGGTAGTTTGAACACTCTTTGGCATTGCCCTTCTTTGGAATTGGAATGTAAACTGACCTTTTCCAGTCTTACGGCCATTGTTGAGTGTTCCAAATTTGTTGGCATATTGAATGCAGCACTTTAACAGCATCATTTTTTAGGATTTTAAATAGCTCAGCTGGAATACTGTCATCTCCGCTGGCTTTGTTGTTAGTAATGCTTCCTAAGGCCCACTTGACTTCACTCTCTAGGATGTCTGGCTCAAGTTCAGTGACCGCACTATCATGGCTATCAGGGACATTCAGATCTTTCCTGTATAGTTCTTCTGTGTATTCTTTCCACCTCTTCTTAATCTCATCTGCTTCTGTTAGGTCCCTGCCTTCTTTGTCCTTGATCATGCCTGTCTTTGCACAAAACGTTCTCTTGAGATCTCCAATTTTCTTGAAGAGATCTCTCGTCTTTCCCATTCTGTTGTTTTCCTCGATTTCTTTGCATTGTTCATTTAAGAAGGCCTTCTTGTCTCTCCTTGCTATTCTCTGGAACTCTGCATTCAGTTGGATATATCTTCCCCTTTCTCCCTTGCTTTTCGCTTCCCTTCTTTCCTCAGCTACTTATAAAGCCTCATCAGACAGCCACTTGGCTTTCTTGCATTTCTTTTTCTTTGGGATGAATTTCGTTGCTGCCTCCTGAACAATGTTACGGACCTCCGTCCATAGTTCCTCAGGCACTCTGTCTATCAGGTCTAATCCCTGAAATCTATTCCTCACCTCCACTGTGTATTCATAAGGGATATGATTTAGGTCATACCTGAATGGTTTAGTGGTTTTCCCTACATTCTTCAATTTAAGCCGAAATTTTGCAACAAGAAGCTCATGATCTGAGCCACAGTCAGCTCCAGGTCTTGTTTTCACTGACTGTATAGAGCTTCTGCATCTTTGGCTGCAAAGGACATAATCAATCTGATTTCGATATTGACCATCTGGTGATGTCCATGTGTAGAGTCGCCTCTTGTGCTGTTGGAAAAGCGTGTTTGCTATGATCAGCGTGTTCTCTTGGCAAAACTCTATTAGCTTTTGTCCTGCTTCATTTTGTACACCAAGGCCATGCTTGTTATCCCGGTGATTTCTTGACTTCCTACTTTAGCATTCCAATCCCCTATGATGAAGAGGACATCTTTTTTTGGTGTTAGTTCTAGAAGGTGTTGTAGGTCTTCATAGAACCGATCAACCTCAGCTTCTTCGGGCCTGCTTTAGGTGGATTCTAAGCCAGGAACTGGTGTCTGAATTGTGCAGCAAGAGTTTTTATAAAGCATTGGGTCTAGTGCAGGGAGGGGATCACAATTTGGCCTCCACTTCAGGTAGCAAAATGTCTTCAGCTGTCATTGGGATGCTGCCTTATGATGCAATTACATCTATTATACATCTGTTACAATTGTACATTCATCTATTTTGTCTATTTTTTTATGTTACATATCCCAATTTGTCAGCTTATTTTATTTTATTTTATTGTAAATTGCTTTGAACACTCGATGCTAAGCATGACTATTAACACTCCTTTGCCTCGTGTGCCTGGCAGGTCCTGCCAAAGCATGGAGCACATGACAGCCATGATGAAGAGAGGTTCAGCTGCCAGGCCATAGAGAGAGGTCAGAGGAAGGGCGTGCAGTTGTGCAAGTGGAGGGATGGGTGTGGAGGGGGCATTATAATGGGATGCGTGTTAAATCTGGCTAATCAAAGGGTCTACACTTTTTTCCTTCTAACCCTGGAAAAACTGGGTGGTGGGAGTGGGGCCAAGAAAAAGCAGTGGCATGGCAAGCTTTCAGGCTTAGAACATCATTCGCACAATGAAACAATGCACCGTTTATTAATCATGGGTTGTTTAGGAGTAGGCAGGAGCGAGCGAGCATGCTGGTTCCCATTGACTCACCCGCTTCCGGTGTACTAAACAACCCAGGGATGCCATTCTTGGCTCATAACTCTGCTCTGTTTCTCTCTCAACAACCCAGAGTTGGAGAACAACCTAAGGCTGGAGCTTCCTTGGGTTGTTTAGCACACCAGAAGCGGGTGAGCAATTGGGAGGCAGCCACTCACTCGCACCCAAACAACCTGTAGTTAACTAATTGGGGGTTGTTTCATCGTACTAACTGGGTCACACATAGACCTAGTTTGCACATCACGACAACCTATCAGTTTAAAAACTGATGGGTTGTTGTGCACGAGCAGGAGAGAATGGGTGCACTGCCTGTGGCATGCCCTGCACCTGCCCCTTCCGCTTTTACTCAGCAACCCACCATTGTCTCAGTCGCCCACAATCAATCAGCTCCTCGCTGAGCTTGATGTGTGAACCTGTACCACTGGGTTGTTTAGGGGCTAAACAACCTGGCAGTTAACCCGTGGTTTGTTGTTGGGTTAACCGCTGGATTATTTAGCCCCAAAACAACCCAGCAGTCTGGGTTCGGATGTCATGCTCAGCAGGAGCCGATCATGGGTTGCTGAATAAAAGTGAAAGAGGTGGGTGTGCTGCAGGCAGTGCTCCCGCTCTCTCCCACGTATGCATGACAACCGATTGGTTGTTAAACCAATGGGCTAGATGGGTTGTCATCACGTGCAAACTGCATCATAGTCTTGGGTGTGTCTGTGCCACCGTGCAGATGAGATCTCTGAGCTCAGGCCCTTCACAGCTGGGAGTGGGTGCTTAATTTGTAGCATGGCTAAGAGACCGAGCTGGGATCCAGGCCGCCTGGCCTCCTCCGTCCCAGCTGGATCACTAATGGGGGTCTTCTCTTTGCAGCTATGGTAGAAAGACCCATAAAGATGCCTGTGCTGCCTCCTTTTCCTCTCTCAGCCCGCCGAGTGTCCCTGCCTATCCTGGCTCCCTCTGGGTCCCAAGCAAAAGCGGCCACAACCAGAGGTGTGTGGAATTGCTACCGGGCTGGTTCACGAACTGACGGCCAAACCTCTGTCCAAGCCGAAAGAGTTTGCCTGAGTACACTGTGGTTTAGGTCAGCTTGAATCATGCAGATCAGAGACTTGGTTACAAATCCGTATGTACAATTCAGGTCTCCTGTTATACCTAGAGACCCGCTGCGCCCTTGGCGAGCTCCCTGTTCCACAGTTCCCAGCCTTCCAATCTCCCCCCTTGCCCATCTCCCCCGACCTGCCACTAGTGTAGAGTTGTTGTTGTTGATCAAATGTGTTCAACTGCTTTCTCAGAAAAAGATGCAAGGCTTCTTACAACAGGGATTAAAACATACCGAAATTTAAAACAATTTCAGACAGCTAAAACCAATTAACAACAAAATACCAAAACCTGACAGAACAGCCAAATTAAAATGTAAAAGCCCCATCATATACTGTCAAATGCCTAGGTGTAGAAAAAAGTCTCAACCTAGAGCCAAAAAGATGACTGTTGGTGCCAGGCAGACCTAACTGGGGAAACTATTCTGCATCTGGGCCACCACCAAAATGGCCCTCTCCCTTTTGGCCATCCTCCAAACCTCCCTTGGAGGAGGCATGAAAAGGAGGGCCTTTGTATACCGGCAGGGTGAATGAGGCAGGGTGATTGCAAGGAAAAGCCTTGGGCTCCTTCACACGTAGCTTTTATCCTTCTTCACGGACATTTGCAGGTCTTTATGACACGGTGATCATTCAAGGTGTCTCCTGCACTAAATGCCCTTTGTTCTGTTTTTAAATAGATCGCAGATAATGAGCTGTCAAATTACCCTGTTGTGTTCCGCTTCAGTTTCCTCCATGAAAAGAGGAAAAGTGGCAAGAAGAGGAGCAAGATCAATGAAAGATAATAGAAGACTCAGATACGGGGAGAAGAGGGGAGAAAGGGGTGGTGGAAAAGGAAGCGAGTGAAAAGGGGAGTCGTGATTTTGCATTTAAAACAGAAGCAGAAAGCCCCATTTTAAATGCACGATTTTAGGCTGGTGTAGAGATGCCCCTTGCTTGGACACACCCATAAAGGATTTCTAAAAACAGTTCTGGTGCTGGAGCATGCACCACTTGCCACAGTTTGGTGTTCCTTCAGTTTCTGGCATCTTCCCCAACACATTACCAATGCTGATGTGAGCACTGATTCTTCTCCATCTTTGTGTCTCTTTGCAGATCCTTTCCCAGCCCTGAAAGACGACAAGGTAACTAAGTTCCCACCAACCACAGACATGTCCTGTCCTTGCAGAACATTCGCCACTTCCAGTTACCACAACTTGTTAGCACGCTGTCAGAAAGGGATGCTGATAAGAACATCAGGAGAGCCCTGCTGGATCAGACCCAGGGTCCATCTAGTCCAGCATTCTGTTCCCACAGTGGCCAACCAGCTGCCTACAGGAAACCCACAAGCAGGAGATGACAGCAACAGCACCCTCTTGCCCATGTTCCCAGCAACTGGTGTACATAGGCTCACTGCCTCTGATTCTGGAGGTAGCATAGAGCCATCAGGACTAGTAGACATTGATCGCCTCCTCCTCCAGGAAGCGTATGATGTTGTCCCAATGGTAGCTGGAGATGAGACGTCAGGGTGAAGCACATTGTTACCATCTCAGTGCGCCAAAGTTTCTTTCCTTCTTCCAGGAGGAGCCCCAAGAGGAAGAGGAGGAGTCCATCTATGTGGAATGTGAGCCCAGCACAAGTGAGCTGCCTTCCTCTAGAGTCCCACATACATAGCTACATAACATTTCTAGAAAAGGTCCATAGCTCAATGGTAGATCACATGCTTTGCAAGTAGAGTCCTTGGTTCATTCCCTGGCATGCCCAGTTGAAAGGGTTAGATAGCAGAAGATGGCGGAGATCTGTGCTTGGGTCCTTGGAGAGCCACTACCAGTCAAAGTAGACCAGCCTCCCCCAACCTGGTGCCCTCCAGATGTGCTGGGACTGCAACTCCCATAATTCCTAGCTGGGAATTATGGGAGTTGCAGTCCCAGCACATCTGGAGGGCACCAGGTTGGGGAAAGTTAAAGTAGCCAATACTGGGTGAGACCAGGGGTGTTGATCAGGGGTGTTTGGCCTGTGGGCCAGATGTGGCCTACCTGGGGTAGAATCCAACAAAGTCCTACTTAGAGGAGGATTTTAGTTGGAATCTACCCCAGAGTCCCAGTCTGGGCCTCCAGATAGCCACACACCTTTTCCCCAGTCTGCCGATCATTGGGTGGTTTTCCAGCTTTAGGGTGGTTTTCCCCCTACCCCATCTAAAAAGTTGCAATGCCTCTCCGAAGGTTTAGTTACTGGCCATAAGAGCTTTAAGTTGCAATATGCTGGTATTGTTGGTGTTTTTGTTATTATGGTCACAGCCCCTTTGCACTTGGCCTCGTCCAACACTGGAATGTGACCCCTGAGAACTTCTCTGACATTTTATTTTATTTCTTTTTACTTACTTACTTACGTACTTATTTCATTTCTATACCACCCAATAGCCGAAGTTCTCTGGGCAGTTCACAAAAATTAAAACCACAAAGGGCAGCATAAAACAATATAAAATATGAAAGCTTAAGACCACAAAATAATAGTCCAACCAGAATAAAACCTAGCAGCAAAGCAGAGATTTAAAATACGGATTTAAATTATTTATTATTATTTATTTTAATTTGACCCTCGGATTGAAAGAGGTTGAACCACCCCTGGGCTAGATGGATGAATGTTCTGATCGGGTGTAAGGCGGCTTCCTGTGTTGACTAACGGTGCTGGGTGCTCATCTCCATCAGAAGTTGACCAATGGTGCTGGGTGCTCATCTCCATTAAATAGTACCGAACAAGTGCAATGAGAGATGCTGAGGCTCCACTCTTCATTTCTTTTCATTAATTTATTACATTTCTGTACTGCCTGATAGCTGAAGCTCTCTGGGGGTGGTTTACAAAGATGAAAAACCATTAAAAATACATTATACATATTATAACAAAAGCAATTTACATACAAACATATAAACAGAAAGCACACAAGCAGACACACATGTATTTACACAATTTTAAACAATCAGCAATAAGAAAAATCCAGGACCTGATTAAAAGCTTTTCATATGCTGCCAAATGCCTGAGAGAAGAGGAAGGTCTTAACCTGGTGCCAAAAAGATAACAATGTTGATACCAGGTGGGCCTCGTCAGGGAGAGTGTTCCAAAATTGGGGGGCCACCACCAAGAAGGCCCTCTCCCTTGTTGTCACCTTCTGAGCCTCCCTCGGAGGAGGCACCTGGAGGAGGGCCTTAGATGATGAACGTAGTGTACAGGTAGGTAGGTTCATGCTCTTGTCCCAGGCCTGATTCCCATTCTGTTTCCTTCCAGCCTCAGAGCCCTACAGAGGGCTTTCTTGTCCAGTCCCAATGCATCCAGCTCGCCCTTTGAAGCAACCAAAGTGAGTGTGTCCTTTCTGCAAATGTTGGGCTGGGAGGGAAGGATGGAAAGAACACCACTATCTGTAAATGCTTCTAAACGGGGACTCGGGGAGGTGGTTTCATTGGCCTCACAGCTCCAATTTAAGGGATCGAGTCTGCTCTTCGAGTGCAACCAGTGTGCGTGTGCTTTAGGCTGCACTGGATCCCCACTGATCCAGACGCTTGACCACAGTGACTCCAGTGTGGACTTTGCTGGTTTCCTGCATGGAAATGTCTCGGAAGCAAGGTTTTTTGCTTGAGTTAGTTCCCCATGCCCAGCTGCCACTAGAGAGGATGCAGTCCAGAAGTGCAGGAAGCTGTTGGGCAGGCAATGTCCTACGTCTGCCATGGCCAATCTTTTCCACATGTGTATCCTGCTCCAGGCAGCGTCTGCAGGGAGGACTGGGGAAATGGGGCGAAACTTAAGAACCTAAGAAGAGCCCTGCTGAATCAGACCAAAGGCTTATCTAGTTCAGCATTCTGTTCACACAGCAGTGAACCAGCTGTCTGTAGGAAGCCCACAAGCAGGACATGAGTGCAACGGCACCCTCCCTTCCCAGCAACTGGCGTACAAAGGCATACTGCCTCTGATACTGCAGGCTGCACATACCCATCAGGACTCGTAGCCATTGTTTGCCTTTTCCTCAAAGAATTTGTCTAAAGCCCTTTTAAACTCAGGGGTTCCATCAGACCCCATCACTGCAAGCTGATCTCGTAAGCTAAGCAGGGTCAGGTCAGCCCTGGTTGGTATTTGGATGGGAGTCCGCCTGGGAATCAGGTTTCCTGCATTGAGCAGGGGTTGGACTCAATGGTCTTGTAGGCCCCTTCCAGCCCTATGATTCTATGATTCATCCAAGTTGGTGGCCATCACTACATCTTGGGGTAGCAAATCCCATAGTTTAACTATGGGCTGTATGAAGAAGGACTTCCCTTTATCTGTCCTGAATCTCCCACTGTTCAGCTCCATGGGATGGCCCCCAGGTTCTAGTATTATAGAAAAATCTCTCCCTATCCACTTTTTCCACACTGTACATAAAGTTGTACACCTCTATCTCGTCTCCTGTTACGTGCCTTTTTCTAAGCGGAACAGTCCCAGCCATTGTAACCTTTCCTCATGGAGGAGTTACTCCAGTCCCTTGGTCATTTTGCTTGCTCTTTTCTGCACTTTTCCCAACTTTAAAATAATGTTTTTGACATGCAGTGAGCAGAACTGTTTACAGTACTCCAAGAGTGGTTGCACCATAGGGCCATATGAAATTGGCTGTTTTGTTTTCAGTTTTCAGGCAAGTAGGCAGGACCATGGACAGCTCTGAGCATTGCTGGGGAGAAACCAGATGGGATAGAAGAACCCAAGAAGAGCATGCTAGGATGTTGCTCCAGCAAAAGCCCTGGAGCCAACTGAGGGCTTAAATAGGATGTCCGCAGCTTCACCCCCTTTGGGGAAGTTATCAGTGCATAAAGCGGCCACACTCAATTCTTCAGGTGTTGCTTCCAGAGGAGATGGGAAGCTTCTTGCTTGGTCAAGGGTCTGGAGGTGGAATCTTCAGAGGAGGAAGGCTAAGCAACCTCTTTAGGCTGTGGAGGTGGAGGAGACATTGCTTGTTCCTGGGCTTCACCTCTCATAGAGTTCTCTGGCTAAGCCGTATTTTCCAGGGTTCATTTCGGGGATAATTCCCACATCTCATCTTACCCTCCTCAATGTCCCCAGCTTCTGGTCATAGTGGGTCCAACCCCTGTGTCATATGCCAGTGGTCAAATCCAAAATACACTACAGCAGGGGTGGGCAGAAGGTATAGCTGGCTCTCCTGCAAGGATGGGGGACCTCAGGCATGGGGGCCAAATCCTGGAACCTGACAAACATATTATTTATTCCAAGCATTTATATCCCACTCTTCAGCTGAAAAGGTTCCCAGAACAGCTTATGGAGTCATAAAAATAAGACAATCCTTCCCTGCCCCTCAGGATCACAATCTAAAAAGACACAACAGAGAAGGAAAAAGAGATGTGGAGGAGAAAGGAAAATAAGAAAACTTGGGCACCAGTTCTTAATGTTGTATGGTTCTTATATTGACCAGCTGGGATAGAAATGGGTTGCTCAGTTAAAAAAACAGGCCCTGCTGGACCTCTGAGAAATAGCCTGGTGACCTGACCTTCCTCAAAATGGCTGTAACGCAGCTGGAAGTTGTTGGTCTTACAGGGCGGAGCCTTGTCTTTCTAGGGCCTAGCTATGCTAAAGGTCCTTTCCCTTTACAATGAAATGGTTAGACAGACCCCGGCTGACATTTTGAACTTAGTTATGGATAGGGTAGCCACTTGTGAATTGCCAAAAGGACATGCATCACCAAGAAAGAGGACACCATGTTGCATAAAATGTGCCTATGCTAATTTATATGTATAGATGCAAATTTAGAAATATCTTTTATAATTTAAATTGATATATTTCATTCTCACGCAACAACAGCGCATGGGTAAAACAACCCATGGGCTGTTGGGGACGAGTGGGAGAGAGTGAATGCGCTGCCTGTGGTGCACCGCCAATTCTGCTTTTACTCAGCAACCCACGGTCGGCAACATCATAGGTTGCTAAGTGTGTTGTCCAAACCCAAACTGCTAGATTGTTTAGGGGCTAAACAACCCAGCAGTTAACCCAACAACAAACCATGGATTAATTGCTGGGTTGTTTAACCCCTAAACACTAAACAACCCAGCAGTCCAGGTTTAGATGCTCAGCAACCTATGAAAGAGCCCAGCGTGAGTTGCTGAGTAAAAGCAGAAGTGGTTGGAGCGCCGCAGGCAGTGCATCGCTCTCTCATGCTCATCCCCGACAGCCCATGGGTTGTTTAACCCATGGGCTGTTGTTACGTTTGAACCAGGTCATATAGTACATTTCACAAAAGTGTGGAAGACTGTGACCAGGTGACCTGTGTGCTTTGCTCAGTCTCCTGTCCAGGTGCTGTTGATGGGCAACTTCAAGGCCCAGCTCTTGCTCTTCCTTCGGATGGTTCTTTCTCTATATATCAGGCTTGGATTGGACAGCCCTTCAAATAGAGGGTGCCTTCAAAATAGAGGACAGTCCTCTGGCAGCCCTTCAAAACAGAGGGCTGTCCTTTGTAAAAAAAAAAAAAAGAAGACACATGGCCACCCTAGATCACATGAGATCTAGGCCTTACACGTTAGCCACCCCATACCGGTCCTATTCTTTTTGTGTGTGTTCTCTCTCTCCTGTAGGCCAAAGCTCTCCTCACCTGGACATCAGCAGGTGAGTGCAAAGCATAATGTCAGGAGCACTGTGGGGTGTGGGAGTGGGGATGATCAGTAGGGAAGGGGAAGTCTCTGGGGTTGATCTGCAAGAGGATCTGACTCTACAGCAGCCACGAGGAACCTGTGACTCACAAGCCTAATCCGGCCCACGAGGCGTTCTCAGCACTTTGGATAGCTCCTTTAGAGTTCTGACTGGTTCTGACTGAAACCCAGAACCTCTGACATCGGAGCCACCAGCCTCCACTGGGCAGAGATATGTAGATCCACAGATCAGGAACTGCACACCCTCTGTCTGCTCTCTCTTTCTCAGGTCTTTGCAGAGAACCCGCCTGAGGGTAAGTGCCACCCTGTGAAGCATCCACATTTTTTCTAATTAATGTTTTATTGTAAAATTTCAACAAGACAGACAAAAAAAGAGGAAAGGAAAAAATGTAGCTACATAGATTTGAATATATCAATTTAAATGCATGCAAATGAAATGTGTATATATATATATATATACATGAAAATATGGCTTATTAAGAATTATACATCAACTTCAACAAAAGCATCTGCCTTCAGCCTCCCCGAACCTGGTGCCTTCCAGATGTGCTGGACTACAACTAGACTACAACTCCATTCATCCCCAGCAAGCAGGCTGGCTGTGGACAATGGAAGTTGTAGTCCTGCACATCTGGAGGTTGCCAGGTTCGAGGAGGCTGGTCTACATTCAACTGGTGGTTGTCTCTTTACGGCAGCTGGGTGGGCAGAAAGTAGATCTCCATATGTTTCGGAGTTCAGCTCCCAGCATTCGTGACCATTAGTCATGCTGGCAAGGGCTTCTGGATTTGGAGTCCAAAATATCTGGAGATCTACCTTCTGCCAACCCCCCTGCTTTCTGCTATATATATTTTGTGTGGGAGAAAAATCTTTTCCCTGTTACTGGTGCAACAACTCTGCATCCCTCCCCTTGTTCATTCTGGTGTATCTCAAGTAAGACTTCAGCCACCACACCACCCCATCCCACCCTCCATACACACCACTGTCTCGTGCTACTTTTTGTGATCTGCAATCGCTGTTCTGGTTTCTGCTTGACCTTCTGACAGTAGGCCTATGTTATCATGCCACATTCTACAAATATGTGTCACCAAATCCACCTTTGCTGAGATACTGTGAATGTGTAGGTAGTGGGGATGAGACAAGACCTGCCAGGAAGGGAGAAGTGCTTAACCCCTTCTCTGAACTGCTGATTCATCCCTACAGATGCCCCCCCCCCCCGCACAGTTCTTCCATGCAGTTGGGCTTCTTGTCCCAGAGTTTGGCTGGGGGGGAAAATAAGTAGGAAAGCAACCAGGGGACATTTGCAGCAGGGAATTCATGGGTGGGGAAGGATTAAATGCACCATCCTGCCCACCGATTTTCCCTGTTATCCCATACGCGCACACACCTCCATACAATAGCAGTAGGAATATAGGAAGCTGCCTTATAGCAAAGCCAGACTTGAGTCAGAATCTCTTTACCCTGACTAGCGATGACTCCCCAGGTTTCCAGACAGGACAGAGGTCTTTCCCAGCCCTACCTGGAGGGGCCGGGGATTGAACCTGGGACGTTCTGCATGCAAAGCAGGGGCTGTCCCGCTGCTCTGTGGCCCTTCCATGCTGTGTTTCTGTCATGCAAAAGGAGGCCCTGAGCTTAAGGCAGCCACTCACGCATCGCCAAAAAGAAGAAGAAATGCATTGCAATAAAAGACACCAATTTGCATAACAGTTGCATATGCCAATTTATACATATAGAGAAATTATAACTGTAATTCAAATAGAAATACAATCCATCTCACCATGGTGGGGAAGACCAGGTGAGCGGTGTGCTTGCTGCTCAGTCTACTGCCCAGATGCTGACTCTTGATGAGCAACTCCAAGGCCCCTGCTGCTCTCCCTTCTTGGGGTTCTTTATCTTTATACTGGTCTTGGACTGGACAATCCTTCAAACAGAGGATGGCCCTCTAGCAGCCCTTCAAATAAAATCTTCTGTAAAGTAGGAGACCTAGACACCCTGGGCTTGATTGCTGGTGTATATAATGAATATGTGCTGATGTGGCTTTGGCAATCTTTGCCTACACATAGGGAGGCTGGAGAAATCTGCAACGGATTCAAATGAGTTCGGATTTCTATGGATCTGGATTCTGCAGCAGATTGGCTTTTTCTGAATTGTGCAGATTCCTCAGACTTGCGGGCCATTTTTCTTTTCTTTTTGGAGGGATTAGCACAAATTTGCACTTGCACTAATGCACACTAGCACTAATGCGCTTTAGTTCTCCTGCACATTTGTGCAAGTGGAACACCTTTCTCATCCATTCCTTTAAAAAATCCAATTCCATCAATGAGCAGACGATGGAATAAAAATGCTTGACAGTCTACGAAACACAGCAGAATGGACTTGACAAAATTCATACATCCCTATCTACACAAGAGGCAAAGCACGGAAACTCTGAAATGTCATGTCTCTTTCAGGTGTGCGTCTGAGGAGTGGATCCCAGGCAGAGGTGAGCATGTGGATTGTGCCGGGGGGGGGGGGGGGGGGTTGCTGCCTTACTGTCCTCTTGTTTGCAGAGCAGTAATTAAAAGCTGAATCTCCCTAATCTCACTGTGTGGCTAAGCAGAACAATACAGAGAGAGGGAAGGAGGCATGTAGCTGCATAGGGGAGAGAAACTACTGCAGACAGATACAGGGTAGTTAAAAATTAACAGAGAGTCTTGTAGTACCTTAAAGACTAACACATTTGTTATGGCAGGAGCGTTTGTGGAGCAGATGCATCTGACGAAGTGAGATTCTAGTCCACAAAAGCTTCTGCCATAACAAATGGGTTAGCGCTGGACTGTGGCTCAACAGACAGCAGGACAACTGGTGCAGTGTCCCTTATGGCACCAGCTCCATGTTAGGAACACCCTCACCTGTTGTATAACTGTCTGGCATGGAGCCTGCCAGGAGCAAGTAGGTTAAGAAGCCCACGGGAGTGTTCAGGTGACTGCTGCTGGCCATAGGTGAGTCCCCTCCCTCATGGTCTGCGTGGAACAGCGTGTGGGATGGCTCCTGTACCTGTGGGAGTGCAGCAGCCTGTGGAGAATCAAAGGAGACACAGACAGAGAACAGTGAGCAGCAGTCAGCAATTCGGGCAAATAGTCCCTGAATCTGAATGCACAGACAAGGTATCTGTCACAGTTCTAGACAGAGAAGCGTTAGGAATGTGTTCACATTCCCCTGTGTGTTGTCAGGCCAGGCTGTTTTGTGCAAAGTGCTCCCTTTCTGTGCAAAGTGCTTTTTCTCTGCAGCTCCCCATCACCCGGGTTCCCCGCTGTGAGCTCTTGAGAGTGCATGACATGAGGTCAGAGAGATAGTGCGGCATGCCGTGAGCCTATTGCCAGAGTGACGGTGTCGCTATGTGAGGTTATATACTGGGGATGATGTGCTGTGGTTGAGTGCCAAGTTACAGCATGCATGGTTGCTGCAAATTGGGGGGCACAGTCGATGCAGGGAGAGCTGCTTCTGATTTTTTTTCCCCTCGCACCAGGTCTGCAGCTGGGGGAACACTGTGCCATTGACAGGGGCATTGCTGTGGATTGAAGAAGCATAGCAGCAGAGGGAAGCCTAATCCAGCCTGCACTGGGGCCCAATCCAGCCCAAGGAAGTTTCAGCACCCTCCGCGGTCCCCTCCCCCTTCCAAAGTCACATCCCCTCCCCAAGTCCCACCCCTGGGGGGAGAGGAATCCTCATGTTAGCTCCGATCAGAGATAGCATATAAGATGCGGGGTCCCCACACCCCTTGGCTAGGGCTTGCAGGAGGCAGCGCCCGCAAGTCCCATTTCAGTCCTTTCCCACGCCGCTCACACCCCAATCCTGCAAGCACCGGCCATCACTTTCCATGCAGAGAGAGGCATAGACCTCCACACTTCTCTCTACGGGGGGGGGGGGGAAACGGGTCGGGGCACTGTTGATGTCATCTGGCCCACCTGGCCTGGTCCAGGGAGCAATCTGGCCCTTGGACCAAAAAAGGTTGCCCTTCCCTGAAGGATAGGATCCCGTGTACGTGTGCTCCTCCTCTGTGCCAGGCATGGCCCACCCACAACTCCACCCTGTTTCAGCCGTTCCGCCTGCGTATCTTTTCCAGTGGAATGGCTCCCCCCAGCACAGTGTATCTGTTATGGTGGTACCATATCTAGTGTTATCTTGCCCCTATAGCTGCTCTTTTTAACAGCAGTTGGGTCTGCAGCTGGTGGTTGTGTTTCGTTCCAGATCATAAAAAGCTTCACCTCCTGATATCCGCATATCAGCCCCCTTTTAAAGGGACAGAAGCTGCACAGGAAGGTTGTTTGCTGCCCAGTTGGCAACTGTTGAGTAGCTTGAATATTTACTAGCAAATATAAACAAGGAGTTTGCATTCAGTATAGCCAACTTTGCTTTGGCAGCTGTTAAATCTCCCTAAGGTTTTTTTTTTAGGTATGCATGTGGCTGATGGTAAATTTGGCAACGGATGTAAATAGTATTCATTTGGCACAGGAAATGGGCAACGAGTGTTTTATTTCATTGCAGATCCTTGCCGTTGCTTTTGTATTTTAGATTGTAAGGTTTGTGGGGCAGGGTCCTGTCATCCTGTACTTTCTAAAGTAGCATGTGCATAGACAGTAGTATAAAATTAGAAACCAGTAGTATAGAAGTATACTACTGATAGTGGTATAGAATTAGAAACCAGTCACTATGCAAAAAAATAATTGGACACAGATCTGATATCAGTAATGTGGCAATACTCAGAAACCGGGGGGGGGGGGCAGGGGGGATATTTCATCTTCTCAGGACACTCTTTAACTTCTCTTAAAGTGGTCATTCCTGAATAAAGGAACTTAAGAGGGAGACTGGAATGTGAAACCACTAAATTAGAATACATCAAGAGGCTACATTCTATCACAAGGGAAGAATTAGGATAAAGTGTTATGGTTGTTAAATCACACTACATGTGTTAATTAGCTTATCTATGCCAGGATGTCTGTGTTATCATCGGCAATTGTTTTGTGAATAACGTAATTGTCACTGTCTATACTTTTTGCATTTTACTTCCCTCTGACCTCACCGTGTTGGTCTGTTGCACCTTTTGCTGCAACAGACCAACATGGCTGTTATTTATTTATTACATTTTTAATTCTAGTTCTAATAACTAATGTTCTAATCTGCCTAATGCTCTAATCAAATGTTCTAATTGAAAGCACTAATCTGCCCAATAACCAATGTTCTTTGGCTGGATTACCAACAGTTAAAAAATAAAATACCCTTGTAGTAATAGTGAAAGGGCTTTTATACTGGCCAATGGATAGAGTAGTGTTTGCTGCCTTTCCAAAATTGGCTGTAGTCTAGACCAGCTTTCCCCAACCTCTGGTGCCCTCCAGATGTGTTGCACTGCAGCTCCCATAATTTCTAGCCATGGACCCATCGGCACATTTGGGAATTGGATAAACTGCTGTGGGCACCACCACAAAATGGCTCCCAAGGTAGATGTGGCTAGTCACATAATGTGGCTGCTGACGGGGCCTGGCTAGTCAAGAGGCGCGTGTGTGTGTATGGGGCGGGGGGAGAGAAATAGCAAGACTAGAAGCTGGGAGGGAGGGGAAAACAATATTCTTCAGTTACATTTGCCTTATCATCCCTGTTATATTCCCTCAGGATTCTGGCATGCAAAACAAGGCCTGGTACGCAGGTAACTGCGACAGGCATACAGCTGAAGCTGCCCTCCTCCAGTTTAATAAGGTATGAGTGTATGTCCCCAAATTGCTCTGTAGTTCAGCTAGAAAACAGCTGCCATTCTAGGAATGGGTTACAACCACTTTTGCTCTGTTCTCCTCTGTTGTGATGAGAGCTTAGCATCTTTGGGCACTGGTGAGGCCTGGACTGCAGGGTTCTACTATGGATTGGGTTTTTACCAGGGTTGCGGGCAAGTCAGGCTTTCTGGGATGGTAGAAACGGGAATAGAACAGCACCATGGAAATAAGCTTGTCTATATGTTGCTCCAACAAGCAGCAAATTGTCACCAGGCCTTAAGTAGGGGTTTGGCTTCCTTTAGGCTGGTTAACCCGGGCTCCAGACTGACTACGGGCTTTTGTCTTAAAGTGGCCTGGCTTGTTTTAGCAGCCTCAGGCTGCGATGATGTGTGGGTGGCTGAGGTCTTCATGGCTGAAATCCTCAGAGTCTGAGGACGGCAATGCAACCTCTTATGGACGCAGGGGGGCAGGCCCCTGGGGTCTTCCTGGAGAACTGGGTCCTGAGGACGTGGAAGCCTCGTGATACCTTTCTGTAACAATGTTTCTGAACAGTTAACTCAGGAGCCTCTTCTTTTGAAGTCAGGAGCCTCTGAGGATGATGGTCCAGGGTCCTGGTCTATGACACCTTTGCATTTTGGAGCCATGAAGTCTCCAGTTTGCCCACCAGCTCAACTGGCTGCTGTGCCATTGAAATTTGTGATCTAGCAGCTGTGGCTGGATTGTTGGGAATCTGACTCTCTGGGTGTCATGAGATCAGATGAGGCCCTGCCATGAGGAAAGGTGAGGTAGCCAAATTGGGAAGCAGGTTTGGGGCTCTATTAAAGCGTAGCAGAGCAGAAGATGGACCCATCTAATTCCATCTGGGTGCAAGGCACCAAAAGGTTTTTCTTCTCAGGCTCCGCTGATTAGCTAGAGCTGTGCAAAAGTGGGGAAGACATTGCACTGTGTTGCATGGAAATTACTGGGGAGGGATGCTCCAGTTCAGACACCAGAATGCCTTGGGCACGCTCTAAACATAAAGAGGTGTTCCCGGGTGATTTCACTGGGACCCCACTCCATAGCATACTCAGCACAGAGATGAATCTTGCCTGGCTTATTGGTTTTTCCTGGGCCTGTGTATAATTCTGAGGGAAATCAAATGTATTCTGATTCAGAGATCCAGATTTTCAAGAAATTTGACATGTCCTCTTTAATGCCGGTCTCCTTTTCCTCTTCGCTTATGACAGGACAGTGCCTACATGGTGAGGCAGAGCTCACGACACGGTTGTAATCAGCCCTTCACTTTGGCTGTGCTGTACAAGAATCACGTCTACAACATCCCCATCCGCTTCGTGGAGAGCAGCTGTCAATACATGCTCGGCAAGGATGGCAAAGATCACAAGGAGGCGGGTGCCTGAGCCATGGCTGGGCTCTGTCTATTATGTGCTGCATTTTTTAAATTATGCACCAAATGTATTTTTTAATCTTTTTATTTGCAACACAACGGTAACAGTAACAGACAAAAAAATCAATATACATTAATCATTAACATCTCTCTTGATAGAGGGAAAAGAAAAGAACAAGAAGAAAAAACACAAGGAGGGGAGGAATAGGGATTAACATTTCCATTTCAAATATATACATTAATATAAGCAGTCCATATATCTAAATAAGCATCCATATGAATCTGACAGTTATGCACAACAAACAGAACTGAATTCTGTGTCCTGTATAAATTATGCTTTTTTTTTCAGCAGGGCTTATGCAGGAGAACTTTCCAGTCGCATTTAATTTCTAAAATAGACCGAAGGGGGTGCTGGGAAAAAATTTTAATGCACTTTTTTTCTTTTTTTGGTCTTCCTTCCTTCTTTTTTTGAAGTGTAAACCACCTTAGCAATTTTTATTGAGGGACAGTATGAAAGTATTTTCAATAAATAAGTACATGCAGTTTTGACTGGAAACAAAACCCTCTGTTCTGGAAGATCTTCCCTCTCGCTTGTGGCAGCCCTCTGTAGCTGCTCAGTGGTGAGGGATATGCACTCTGCATTCTGCTCAAAGGAGCTGTCTTCACTTATGATGTTCCAGGGTGATGTATGGCTTATTAATTGCCCTTTGAATAGCATATTTGAATTGCCCCAATGTTGGTTTCTGTTCCCATACGGGGTGTTAATTACAACTCCTCCCCCCCCTCCAGCCAGAGAACTTTGGTTATTGGGCAGTTATAAAGTATAATAAATAAATTACTAAATACACACACACACACACACACACACACACACTTTTCTATTTTTTTTAACCATGAAATAGCACTGTTAAAAAATGAAAAGAAAAAATGTGAAACGAGAGGAAAGCCCCGACATAGAAAACGGATGTTGAAGTCGAAGTACAAATTTAAAACCTGCGGCCCAGTGAATTGCGGCTCACGGTTAACAGTCTTGTGCTAACATAAAGCAGGATGTATTAGTACACTGGCAATAATGCTTTCCTTAAAAACAAACCCAGTCTTATGAAATGTGAATAGAATGTTTGATGCCACAATGGCTGCGGTTCTACTTTTGATTTAAAAAATTGTAACTCAAATACATTCAGGTGGCAGAGCATGGACAAAGGGCATGTGATGCTGCCGTCTTGTTGAAGCTAAGCAGGTCCTGTTCTGGTTGGTGTCTGGATGGGCCACCACCTGATAACCCCATGCATGCTAGGCTGAGTTCCATGATGGGAGAAAGGTGGGAAATAACAGTACCCAAGAAGTCTTTTCCCTACTCACTTACCCATAATGGAGCTCAGGATCCATCATCTGAGGCATTATGCCTCATGACTATTCCCCTGGTTTATTTATTTATTTATTTATTTATTTTAAGGAAAGCTGGACTCAAAGTGGGAAAGTGGGTGACTTGAGGAATGGAGAGACACTGACCTTTCTCCCCTTCTCTTTTCCTTTCCAGCTGTTTGATAGTGTTTCTAGCATCATCCAGAATTATGCAGAGCACCCCTTGGTGCTGATTGATGGTCACACATCTGCCAAGGAGCAAACGTGCTTGTTGTTTCCAGTGAGGCCATGATGACTGGGGTGCCTGGAGAACAGCCAGTGGCACTGGGAGGAAATGGACTTTATTCCCCTGGCTTAGGCACCAAACAGCTTCATGTCCTGCCTAGACCACTGCAAGACCAAAGTGTCAAGAGTTCAGCAGTAGCATCCTGACATCTTGTAGAAGGTCCCTCGTGAGCTATTTTAAAAATACCCTTCCAGGGGATGCTTGTTCTGCAATATTCTAGTGCTGCTGCAGTGAAGCAAATGAACTTCAGGGGTGGAAGGTGATTGGAGTTTAAAGGAATTTGTTTTGCCAAATTGCAGGAAAGTTATTCTCTACTGTTTTTATCTTACTTTATTATGTTCCATAAAACTTTGAGAGTTGTGTCCCATTAACAAGACATTCTATGCAATCTTGGTTTCAGTCTATTGATATTACATCTTAGTTTAACATATGTTAGAACCTATTATGATACAGTATAGACCTGTGCCATCACTAAGATCACCGGAGGCGGCCTTGCTGGTTGTACAGTGACCTGCAGATGGACATCTGGTGGCAATCCGAAAGCGGGCCTTCTCTGTAGTGGCACCTCATGGAATGCCCCCTTCCCAGTATTCGGGAGGTGCCAACTGTGTCGTGTTTTAGGTGCCTGTGAAAGACCAATCTCTTTACCCAAGCCTTTCTTGAATGATCATGCTGGCCAGTTATTTTGTTTAGTATTTATTGTGTTTTCAGTTTGGTTTAAAATATTGTAAACATTTTAACATGAGTTTCTGTACTATGAAGTATTTCAATTTTTTATTTTGAAAATTGCTTAGATTTTTTTAGATTTGGTAAGTAGTATATAAATGGATTAAATGGTGGTGGTGATGATTTACGCAAAGCCCATGCTTCCATTTTGAAAAGGAATGGAACTCTTTCCCAGAATTCTGTGGCAGAACTAGCCCTTTAAACTTAACAGACATATTAAGTAATAGATTAAGGCCGACTGAGGGGCCATTAGATGGCGCATGAGGGCTGCTCTGCCTGCAGGCAGGATGGCATCTACACTGCTGGAAGTCTTCCAGTACGCCTGTGGAAAGCTCCATAGGTGTAGATGTTCCACCGACAGTGTTCCGCTGTTGGTAACAAGGGAAACGGGGCATGTCAGGGGTGGCTGAGGATCTGCAGGGTCCTAAACCCCATTGCTTCCCTGACATGCCCATAAAAGGAGCCCTCAACGTAATTCCCTTCCAGTGATTCCAATGGGGGACAGAGTGGGGTGGGGGAGGGAGATAAAGGTATGAAAAGCTGCACTCTCACCCTGGCTTAAGCAAGCTGGCAGAGCTAAGGACAACCTTCCCGAATCTGGTGCCCTCCAGATGTGTTGGACTACCACTCCCATCATCCCCTGGGAGTTGTAGTCCAACTGGGAGTTGTAGTTCAATATATCTGGAGGGCACCAGGTTGGGGAAGGCTGGCTTAGGAAGTGGTGGTAGTTCAGCTGCGGAATTTTCCACCACCATCACCGTATTGTTCTTGTCCCTCACTTGTTTTGTATTTCTCTGCCACCACAAACAAAAAAGTGTGGGTTGTTCTCCTGCATGATGTGGATGCAAGGCTTGCAGACTACACCCAGTCTGGTAGAGAAGCACACCGCTCTTGAATGCAACAACCAGAAGTACTGGTGTAGTCGCTTCTCGGAGCCTTTAGCCCAAGAGAACAAGCCAAATGAGTACAAAACGATATGTTTGTTGCTCTAATTGCTGCAGAAGATACTGCTTTCTGGAGTTTTTTATGCTAAGTGAACCCAAGTAAAAGTGAGCTACTGGGGAGGGCAATTTTAATTCCATTATTTTTGTTATTTGGATGGAAGGAGGGGGATTCAGTTTATTTATTTTTATATTAGCTGCTATGAAAACATTACATTACAATACAGTATAAAAGGATGCCCCAGAGAATCTGGCTAAGAAGCTAGTTTTGAGACTCCACTCCTAACGAAAGGGATTGAGGGCATTAGCAAGAGACAAATGGTCTGAAGGCTATCTGCGAAGCTGGGGGTGGGGGGTGGGCACAGTGCTAAGGCAGCAGTCCTCAGTGAGAGCAACAGAGATGCCTCAAGTACACAAGAGAGTTCCTCATTTCATCCGTGCCTAGTGGTGTAGTGGTAAATTTTGGAGTGCAGGAGTTTATCACGACAAGCCCCATAGCCACACCCCCACCACACACACACAGACACACACACACACATGGTTATCTTTTATTTTTACTCAAAGGTGTTGAGAGAAATATTTAAATATGGTCAGCGGTATATAAATTGATTAAATAAATAACATGCTGGTTAAAAACTCCATGACATCTAAAACAGACAAAAATTCCACTAATAAAATTAAGTTGTGGGGGGGAGAGGCATGACTGCAAATCTGTGCATAGTGACTTGGGAGTACACTCCATTGAACTCAGTGTTGCTTTCTTTGACTGCATAGGTTCAGCTTGTAAAACACACTGACTTTTAACCAAAGATGGTCAGACAGCTGAAATGCAACCTTTAGCTTTTAATTAGAAAGACAAACCATCTCGCAAAGCTGTTATCATTTAAATTGCTAGCCTCCTGAAGTAGGAACTCCATCAAAGAAAAGAAAAGAAGTATCCACCTTCTGCTTGATTATTTTCATCATTCTCTGACTTCCTCTGCCACAAGCAAATGTAAAACTTGAAAGGCTTGTTATCACCTTGCTCACTTGCCAGAACAAAGAGGGTTCATCCATTATTCTGACCACAGCATCACCTCATGCTCTAGAAAAAGTCCCAGAGCTGTAGCCCCCCCCCCCCCGTTGCATTTCCCCTCCATGACACCATTAGAAGCAAACCATTAGAAAATCACATTGAGAGTTAGGTTTTGGAATCTCATTTTGTGATATTCTTCTTTGTGGGAAATTCCACCATCATGTCACTCACCGGCAGTCACTGGCCAGGCATCCCAACCTTTGACATGGTTTGCACATAATGACAAAGCATGGTTTAATTAACCACGGTTTGTTGACTCATGGGTTGTCATTACATGTAAACCCAGAACTATGGGTTAAATATAGGTTGTTAACCCCGGACAACCCATAAAAAGAACCCATGGTTTGTTGTTGGGTTGTAAACTGTGGGTTGTTTAAACCATGGGTTGCTGTTACATGCGAACCCAGAATCGTGGGTTCTTCAAGGATTGTTTCGCCAGGCTATAAAAGCAGCAGGCAAAAGTGATTAAAAAAAATCCTAACCTCTTTACATGCCAGTACTGTAGTGCCACATAAGCAATTGGGATACAGGGAGGGAGAGGGCAAAGGAGGAGGGAAGCAAACAACCTAGAGACTGAGAAAAATAACCATGGTTTGTTCAATCATCTGTCAGACAAACCTTGGGTAGGGCAACAAACCATAGTTTAAATAAACGATGGGTTACCATTACATGCCAACCAGGCCTTTGTCTTTGGGGCGGAAATGGCAAGGGTACCTTTGGCACACATTTCCTGGATTTATGGCACAGCTTGGGTGTTGTTGCCCTTTTTTGGATCTCTCCTTCCCCCTGCCCCTTGTTTATTCTCAGCTTTTGCCTTTTTTAATTGCTGTGTTTTATTTCTTTTATAAATCTGGAACCTCTGGATTTTCTTTTCAGGTGTAACTTGTATGAAGACTAGTAACTTTGGGGGGCTGCAATAAAAACAATGCTTTGGTTGTTGTTTCTAGCATCTGTCACTGATTGCCCACTACAGGCTACAGTCACTCTGTTGCTGAGAAACTCTCATTAATATGCATTGGAGAGACTCTGTGGATTGTATCCCTAAGAAACTGAGCTGGTCCAGATAAGGATGTGAGGAAGGCTTTGCTTCTCAAACGGGTAGGTGGAAAGACCTGCTGTTGAGCCACATGGCATGAGGAAAGGTGTTCTAGGGAGGGAAAAGATTCCTGCAACCCACCTATCTCACATCAGTTCAGTTGTGGTGGTGCCAGGCAGAAGCCCAGGGGCTCACTTAGCAGAATGAGAAGTGACACACATTACTACCTAAAGAGGGCCCCTGTAAGACGATCTGAAGCCAGGAATATATGCTGCCATCTAAAGAGCCCCCATGCCCCTGAGGTCCAGATTCACCTCTTCTGTGCTTTGGAGAGAGGTTGGGTAGCTTTGTCCTCAGTATGAAAGCGGCTAAGGTGCCCAATTCTCCCCCTATTGTAAATAGTGTCTTGGGACACCTGGGCAGGACTATGGCAGGGAGGGTAGGTGGTGGGAGGGTTAACCATTCCCGTCCCCGCACACTGTGATCCCAGTGAAAACCCCTCCCCATCCACTGAGCTGCTATTGGCCCCAAAGAGAAGCCTCTCCCTTCCCCAAATCTGGAGCTGGCATGGCGCCATTTCAATGCGAAGGGAAAATCAACACCGGAAGCCCACAAAGTTTGTAGCGGCCCACTCTGAACCAGCAACTACTGGAGGCAGATTAGCACAGCAAGAAGCACTGCAGAGCGATTGCGTTCCAACCGAGAGACAGAGGGGCATTCTCACAAGAGTCCGTTCAGTGGCAATCCACAAAAAAGGCCACTAGATGTCCCCAGTTTTCACCAGATCTCACCTCTCCAAAAAGGACACAGCAGAAAGGGGCCTAAGCTTGTCAGGATTTCTTGGGTGGGGGTTGGAGCAGAACTGGGTGGCCACACGGCCTCTTTTGCAGAGGACTATACTCCCTTTGAAGGCGTCCTTTCTTGGAAGGGCTGCCCAGTCCAATTCCGGTTTAAGGATAAAGAACCAGAAGACCTGTTGCCCTTCAAAAGTTAGCACCTGGACAGCAGACTATACAGGCAGGCATACAGGTCACCTGGTCACACTCTTCCACACTGTGATGAGATAGTAATTATTTCTATTTAAATTATCAGCATTATTTCTACATTTTCATCTATACATATAAATTAGCATATGCAAGTTTTATGCAACTCACTGCCCACGTTTGTGGTGATGCATTTTCTCTTTTGTGGGGGATTCATTTTCGGGCCACCCTAAACTAGATGCTATAGAACCGCCACTGGCCTGTCTCTCTTCCTCGCCTCTTTTTCTCATAATTCTACCTATTTAGATTAGGAAGTTTACAAAGGGACTTCTAATCTAAAGCAGCAGTGGAGGCTGGTGGCTCTGATTTTGGTGAGGCTGCAAATGTATTCTGGGTTTCAGTCAGAACCAGCCAGAATTCTAAAGGAGCTATGCACAGTGCTGAACCCTGGATAGCCGCTTTAGAGTTCTGGCTGGTCCCAACTGAAACCCAGAATGGATTTGCGGCCCCACTGAAACTGGGGCCACCAGCCTCCACTGTAAAGCAGCTACTCACCACCATCAATAACAGGTCACTCAACAGGGACACCAAAACAGGGAACCAGACCTTGCAACTTCCCCAGAGGCCAAGCTAGTCCCCATATCCACTGAGGTAACACAGTTACAGGACCTAACAACGTCAACAGCAACATTCCAGGTTGAGTTCATAGCATGATCTGGGCCAGTCATACACACACTCCCCCACTCACCGATGGAGGGTGACTTTTTATGGGTCTCCAAAAAAAACGAAGATCATGGCATCTGGCCCCATCACTTCCTGGCATATAGAAGGGGAAGAAATGGAAGCAGTGACAGATTTTACTTTCCTGGGCTCCAAGATCACCGCAGACGGTGACTGTAGCCATGAAATTAAAAGACGCTTGCTCCTTGGGAGGAAAGCTATGGCCAACCTAGACAGCATAGTAAGAAGCAGAGACATCACCTTGCCGACAAAGGTCCGTCTAATCAAAGCTATGGTTTTCCCAGTAGTAATGTATGGCTGTGAGAGCTGGACTATAAGGAAGGCTGAGCGCCGCAGAATTGATGCTTTCGAACTGTGGTGCTGGAGAAGACTCTTACGAGTCCCCTGGACTGCAAGGAGGTCAAATCAGTCCATCCTAAAGGAAATCAACCCTGACTGCTCATTGGAAGGACAGATACTGAAGCTGAAGCTCCAATATTTTGGCCACCTAATGAGAAGAGAAAACTCCCTGGAAAAGACCCTGATGCTGGGAAAGACTGAAGGCAAAAGGAGAAGGGGACGGCAGAGGATGAGATGGCTAGATAGCATCACTGATGCAATGAATATGAACTTGAGCACGCTCCGGGAGAGAGCGCAGGACAGGAAGGCCTGGCGTGCTATGGTCCATGGGGTCACGAAGAGTCGGACACGACTGAACGACTGAACAACAACAACAAACTCAGGTGATATTAAGAGTTAATTATTACTTGCTTTGTGAATTGGCAACTCTGGTAGTCTTGGACAACCTATTTGCAGGCAGATCAGGATTTTTTCTTTTTAATTACAAGCTGACCAGAAATATATAACACGAGCTCCTGCTAAGCATGCCCTTTGGGCAGTAAGGAAATGTTACTGGCTGTAACGTAGTTTTCTGTGGAATGTAAGATGGGTGCAGAATTTATATGTTCGGTTATTTTTTGTTTGGTTGCACTTTTATGTGAATATTGCAACGGCTCAGGTGGCCAGTCAATAACATGTATTCATTAATTCAAAGGGCTCTGGGCTCTTGATTGAAGCCTGAACATTTTGGGGAACAGCTTTAGAGAACATTTGGGAACACTGCGGAAAGTGGAGGCCTGGAGGAGGGCAGCTAAGAGGGAAAAGCAATCTGTGTCATCCTGACAGCGAGTTCTCTAGCTTCATGCCAACCCAGACAAACTCCAGGCAGGGATCTGGATGCCAAATCACCTGATGCTGAACCATCCTGTTGCCTTGGCAACTACTAGAGAAAACCTGGAGATGAAGGGCAGGGTGACAAGGCACAGAGAGGGACTGGAGAAGCTTGGCTAGGGAGGAGACACACTGACTGCACCCTCTGCCAATGCTTCCCCCACCCTGCCCAACTCGGTCTACAAAAGCTTTTTTGTTGTTTATTCGCTCAGTTGCTTCCTACTCTTTGTGACTTCATGGACCAGCCCACGCCAGAGCTTCCTGTCGGCCGTCGCCACCCCCAGCTCCCCCAAGGTCGAGTCCGTCACCTCCAGAATATCATCCAACCACCTTGCCCTTGGTCGGCCTCTCTTCCTTTTGCCTTCCACTTTCCCTAGCATCAGCATCTTCTCCAGGGTATCCTGTCTTCTCATGATGTGGCCAAAGTGCTTCAGTTTTGCCTTTCATATCATTCCCTCAAGTGAGCAGTCTGGCTTTATTTCCTGGAGTATGGACTGGTTTGATCTTCTTGCAGTCCAAGGCACTCTCAGAATTTCCTCCAGCACCACAGTTCAAAAGCATTTATCTTCCTTCACTCAGCCTTCCTTATGGTCCAGCTCTCACAGCCATAGGTTACTATGGGGAATACCATTGCTTTAACTATGCGAACCTTTGTTGACAATGTGATGTCTCTGCTCTTAACTATTTTATCAAGATTTGTCATTGCTGTCCCCCAAAGAAGTAAATGTCTTCTGATTTCCTCGCTGCAGTCAGCGTCTGCAGTAATCTTTGCACCTAGGAAGACAAAGTCTGTCACTGCCTCCACGTTTTCTCCCTCTATTTGCCAGTTATCAATCAAGCTGGTTGCCATAATCTTGGTTTTTTGAGGTTTAACTGCAACCCAACTTTTGCACTTTCTTCTTTCACCTTTATGATAAGGTTCCTCAGCTCCTCCTCGCTTTCAGCCATCAAAGTGGTATCATCTGCATATCGGAGATTGTTAATGTTTCTTCCAGCGATTTTAACTCCAGCCTTGGCTTCATCAAGCCCAGCACGTCACATGATGTGTTCTGCGTACAGGTTGAATAGGCAGGGTGAGAGTATACAACCCTGCTGTACTCCTTTCCTACAAAAGCTTATGCCATAATAAATCTGTTAGGGTTGGATCCAGGATTTACCTTCCTCGAGAGGAAGAGCTCCACTCATGGAAGGTCTCTCTACCCAGTTTTTGGGTATCCCCACAAACACCACAGTTCCCCTCATTCAGGAGGGTCTCCTTACTCCCAGTCAGTGGAGGCTGGTGGCTCCGATGTCTGTGGGGCAGTGGATCCGCTCCAGGCTTCAGTCAGAACCAGTCAGAACTCTAAAGCAGCTCTCCAAGGAGCAGAAGCACACACACCAGGGTTCACCCCATTCAGCAGGTTCTTCTTACTCTCTGTGTAGCATTTTCAAGGGGCTGGAGGGGCTGCCGTGGGAAGGTGGGGGTGGGGAAGTCCACTTCCACCAGTGAAGCTGATCCAGTTTAAATCTGGGTACAACCTTTAGTTTTGCGGGGACCACAAGACTCTTTGTTGCCCCAAGCCTCTTTGCTGTCCTTGCTGCAGCAGACTGACACGGCTACCCCTCTGGAAAGGGAAACACATGGCGTATCAGAACTGAACACCAAGACTTAAAACTGTATAAGTCTCCAATGGAAAGGCAATCTTCATCCTTTGGGCCAAAAAGCAGTACAGGAGCTGCTAAGGAAGAAAGGAATTGCCCAAAATTGAACCCAAGGGAGTGGGAGCAAGAGGTTTCAGTGGTGAGCAGGGGATGAGAAATTTTCCTTCCATGAACTTCCTTAAGACTGTAATTCTATATACACTTGCTTGGGAGTAAATCTCATTGAATTTAAAGGGACTTACTTCTGAGTAGACATGAATAGGATTGCACTGTAAGCTAGCTGATCTTAGACTCCACGCCAATGACTGGATCCACTTGTATATGGGCTCATCCTCGTCTTGCCTATGGCATCGTCTTTGCATGCTTTATCAATTAATACAGACATCAGATGTGCAGTTAAAGTCTCTAGCTGAGCCAATAAGTATTTTTTGGCTCCATCTCCAGCCAGGCTATCAGCCAAGGTATTGGCCTTCCTGGGGGTGCGGAAGGGATGGGGAGTCAATGAGTAATATGTTGATTCAATATGCAGGTCAAGCAAGAGGATAAGAGCTGGGCCCCATCTACACAGGGCTTTTATTCCGGGGCAGGTGCGAGTCAAGATCCCTCGTGGTAGATGACGCAGTCATGACTTCGTAGCCATCTGTGGTTTTCGCCTGGAAAAAGCGGAGTTCCAAGGAGTCGTTTTACTGAGATTTGTTGGGTTTGCTGCGGGTTCCCCCATGGTTTCGGGCTCTCTGTTCCTTCCCCGAACTGACTTTGCATCTTACAGTGGGCGCGTTGTAGGCATGCATAGTGCGTGTGTCACTCTGTGACACCCCTTTGCTCCCTCATCCCTTTGCAGCTGCGCAGTTACAGAGGCACAGAGGGACGTTATCATTTATTTAATCACACTTTCACACATTTTTGCAGCTTTGTATCTTCACAATGGTTGTGGACTCGGGGGGGGAGTCTTGGGGGAGGAAAAACATCACTCCAGCCACCATTTCAGAGTGATGGCTAGGCACATAGCGCTCACGCACTATGCAGAGGTGAACTGGCAGGAGGTGTGCTTAATCCTTCCTCTCACTGAGCAAATCCTCTCCCCCGCCCATTTTTTAATCTGATTTTCTTGCAACTAGCGTGTGTGTGTGTGTGTGTGTGTGTGTGGCCATTTTGAATATGCAAACCCCGGTGGGTGTGGGGCAGGGAGGCAATTGCCATTGTTTGAGGCAGCATGGGTTGTCTGTGGGTTAACCCTCAAATAACCATACAACGGACCATGGATTATTTGTGGGTTGTTTAACCCTCAAACAACCCCTGCTGCCTGTGTTCCAATGACAAGATAAGCTGTGGCCAGGGCCTGAATAGACTATTTGGTGCCCATGGGCGCTGCAACTTCTTGTGGTTTAAATATGCCGCAGTGGGCTCCTGGACATGCAAGCCAGGTTGCTATGTCACTAGAAATAGCCAGGGGACAAATAGAAAAACAGCTGGAGGGAAATTTGCAGGGGGAAATTACTCTGGGCACAGGATGGATTAAGACCCCCCCCCCCCTTAGGGACTTTAGGAACATGAGTTTGCCAAGGTAAGGTGCAGTTTTTCTCTCACAAACCAGGATCTGAGATTTTCAAACAGCATCATGCTGATTGAAAGATCATAGGGCAGCTAATGTGGATGGCCAGCTGACTGGTGCAGGAGTATCCTGCCCTCTTCCTGTACCTGTACCTTTGATCTCTTTCCTGTAAACTGCTGAAAACAACCTCAAGCAAATAATTCACATAGCTGCTTACCCAAAAAAGACTTGTGTCCACGGGGTCATTGTACCTGCGTGGGAAATAGAGCCACACTTCATAAGAACATAGCCTTGCTGGATCAGATCAAAGGGCCATCTAATCTGGCATTCTCTGTTCCCACTATGGCCAACCAGCCCACAAGCAGTCAGTCAAATAGGACTGACCTTGCTTAATGCAAAGTCTGTCTTCCCAGCTTGCTAAGGGGGGCAGGGAGAGCTGATGCTAATTGGGATGTGTTAATTTATGTAAATACATCCATGTCTGATTTCTAGATAAAGAAATAAATTAAAAAACAAAACAGGAATTGGAGCACTTAGTTCCTGGAAGGCATCTCCTCATCTCTGGTAGGGTTACCACAATGTCCTGAGAGTACTCCTGTGCTTTTAAAAAGGTGCCTGAAAAATTCAACAGCTTTCCCTTCAACATGGAGATATGGCAACGGGCAAAGCTTTACCTGTAGAATTTCTGCTTGCTGGTGAGAAGGCAAAAAGGTGGCAGTGATATTCCTTGGAAAACACTACTCCTCAAAGGCTGCTACACAGGGCCATGCTGTGGTGAATTAAGGCGGGCCCTCTGGACATGCTCAGAGGAACTCTTAACTCCATCTAAATGACAGAACATTATTTATTTGTTTGTTTGTTTGCTTATTTGATTTATGCCCTGCCTTTCTATCAAAAACTGGCACTCCAGGTGGCTTGCAAAGGCAATTTGAAACTGATTAAAACAATAAAACACATTAAAATACAATAAAAACATAACAATTACACAATAAAAACAGCACCCAACCCACAGATGCCCTTACAGGCCAAAGGCCTTCTTGAATAAAGCAGTCTTCTTACCTGCCATTGGAAGGATAGCAGGGAGGGAGTGAACGTAGCCTCCCTTGGGAGGGAGTTCCACAGCTTGGGAACAGCCACTGAAAAGGCCCTCTGTCAAGTTGCCACCAAACGTGCTTCTGATGACAGCAATCTCAAAAGAAGGGCCTCTCCAGAAGATCCTAAGGACTGGGCAGGCTCGTATGGGAGAAGGTGGTCTTTCAGGTAGCCTGGTCCCAAGCCAAATTCTGCCCAGAAACAGACCGGTAGCCAGTGAAGCTGTTGTAACAAGGGAGACACATGCTCCCTGTAGCCAGCCCCAGTCAACAGCCTGGCTGGAGCGTTCTGAACCAGCTGAAATTGCTGAACAGTTTTCGAAGGCAGCCCCACATGGAGTGCATTACAGTAGTCCAAACGGGATGTAACTCAGGCATGCATGATCGAGGCCAGATCAGACATCTCTAGGAACTGGCACAACTGGCATTAACTGTACATTAACGGAATGAATGTACATTAATTCAGTTTATATACTGAACATTAACTGCAGGTTAAGCTGGATAAGAGAGCAGCTACTCAGTTAGTGGAGGCAGGCCCGTGCAACCTGTAACTGCCTGGACTGAGCGCAACTCCTCTATAATATGTGGCAGCCCACCACGGATTTGATACACCACCTGTTTTTTTTGCAGCCTGCCCAAGACTGCAAGAACAAGGGAGTTGTCAGGCCATAGGAATATACTGAGTCAGGCCATTTGTCCTTCTAGCCCAGTATTATTGACACTGACTGGCAGCACCTCTACAGGGTTTCAGGTTTTTTCCAGCCCTACCTCGAGATCCCAGGGATTGAACCAGGGACCTTCTGCATGCAAAGCAGGCGCTCTACCACTGAGCAGTGGGCCCTTCCCTAATGTGTGGGTGTGTTTGGTTTCCTGAGTTACGGGGAGGCCTGGTATATGGGTGAACTCTGGCTTGTGACATGGATCTGGAGGCTGGACCCTGAAGACAGGGACAGCCAAAGGGACGGGTGAGCTGCGTGCTCGCCAAGGACAGCAAGCTAAAAGGGGCGCCAAGCTGACCTTGGTGATGGTGTTTGTTGAATGTACTTGCACTATCTGCAGTGAGCTAAAGCAAAGGAAAGCAGTAAATGAGAGCCAGTGTGTTGGACTGGGATGTAGGACATCGGGGTTCTAGTCCCTACTCAGCCATAAAGCTTACTGGGTGACGCTGGGCAAATCACTGACTCTCAGCTTAACCTACCTCACAGGGTTGTTGTGAGGTTGAAATGGAGAGGAGGGCCATGTAAGTTGCTTTGTGTTCCTTGCAAGAGGAAAAAGGGTGGGATATAAATATAATAATAAAAATAAATAAGTGCCTTTAACCTTTTCCTCCAAAGTTCTACAGGTTGTTTGGGTACTAAAATGAACTTCCAGCAGTTAGCTTTAACATATCTTCCTTTTTCAGTTTCCAGTTAAAGGCACAATCCTATGCATGTTTAGACGTAAAAAGGCCTACAACTTCCATGCTGGCTGGGGCATGCTGGGAGTTGTAGGCCTTTTTTTCTGTCTAAACATGCATAGGATTGCACCCTTAATGTCATTTGTTCTAGATAAAAGTCTACAGAATACAGCTTTACTTCAAGATTAGAATAAATTGTAAACTGACAGAGGTAGGTGCTAAAAGCACGGGGTGCTATTTATCTTAGGGCCAGCCCTGAAGAGCCCTGAAGTAGATAAAGAACTGGCATCAGTCAGTGTAGGTTTCTCACCTCCTGGATCTGTCCACAACTGCTGCTGTCCATGGAACTGAAGGGAAGGCTATAGTAGTAGACTTCACCCGGGCCTGACAGTTTCCTGGACACTTGCCTTTGTCCTCTCTCCAGGAACTCAGCCTGAACTCTGAGGCGGATGTCTTGTGTACGTGGATCCATTCCCAACCATGAATTGGTAGAGTGTTATTTATTTAAAGTATTTTTACCCTGCTCTTCAGCAGGAAAGTCTCCCAGAATGGTGTACAGATCGATACAAAACCAGATGGTCCCTGCCCTTCAGGCTTACACTCTAAAAGACATGACAGAAAAGAGGGAAAGGGCGATGAGGAAGGAAGATGAAAACACAGAGACTCCAGCACCAATTCTTAATGTTACAAAGGTCTTATAAAGACCAGCTGGGATGGAAATGGTCTGCTCACAGTTCAAAAACTCAGGACCAGGTTACCTCAAGGAGCTTCTCCCCACTATACCAACCCCCGAGGCCACTACGATCTTCAGGGGAGACCCTGTTGTCCATGTCGGAACATATGGATTTCCGTTTCGCAAGGACACGGAAGTGGGCCTTCTTTGCAGTGTTTTGGAGGGACAGTACAAAAAGATCCCCTGGTCAGACCGCCTCTACCCCTGTGGCATGGGACAGATAGAAACTACAGAGCACGTTTTGCTGTGGTGTATATTTTATGGAGATATTCGTGCCGCACTCATCTCCCCACTGATGAATCGCTTTCCGGGACGTACAGGACAACAATACGCCTACATATTGTTGTCTGACACTAATTCGACATTTACGTATAGTGTCGCCAAATTTTTTGCAGCCGCGATAGGTGTTCGAAGAAGGATGCTGAGGGAGCGTCCCAACTTACCTAGTTGGATGAAAGACAAAGTCTGGAGAGTAATGCCATTCACCCAATATGGCTGATATGCATTACATTAGTACTACACTGTGTTGAAGTGTCTATTAATTTGATTGGGGATATATGGCAGATAATTTTAATGTAGTTCCTTTTTTGAGCTGGTCTTTGACCGTAATAAAGTTTTATTCTATTCTATTCTCTGCAGTGGCATCCAGCCTATAGAACCATCTCCCCTCTGAGGTACCTCAGGCCTCAACCTTGGTGTGTTTTAGGTGTTTATTGAAAACATATCTGTTTATTTTAGCTTTCCGCCAACAAAAAGCCTTTTGGCAGGAATTTCCCCACAGGGCTTTTTGTTGTGGCAGCAGCTGCCATTTTGAATATTCAGGGAATGATGGGGTGTGTGCGTGCACTGTAGCTTCTCATTACATGCAAACCTGACAAGGGTGGGTTGTTGAGGTGCCTGACAAGCCATCTGCAAGCCTAAAACAGCCCATGGATTCTGGGTGGCCTGTCAAGCACCCCAACAACCCACCCTCACCGGGTTCTCACATAATCAGAAGCCACGGCAGCCGGGGCTTGGATCGGCAACTTGGCACCCATGGGTGCTGCAACCCACCGTGGCTAATAACTCACGGTGGACTGTGGTGATCGTGTGAACCAGGTCTATATGTGGTCTTTTTTGTTTGCTTGTATTTATTCTTTGGTAAACCACATCTGGATTTGTTTCAAATGAGAAGCAGTATAAATATTGCTAATAAATAAAGGCCTCAGTGGGCCTTCAAGAAATAATCTGTTCTTTCTGGAAGCAGCTGTAACGGAGCTGGAACTTGCTGGTATTACAGGGTGTGGCCTTGGCCTTCTAGGCCTAGCTGGAATCTGCCAGTGTTTCATCACTTCCATAATGGCAGATAAGGCTCGGGGTGGCCCAGATGACCACGCTCCCTGAGCAGATGGTTCTGCTGCTCTCCACAGTGGGTAGTTGGTTCCAAGGTCCTCTGTGAGAAGGGACCCAACCTGTGAGGAGGGACCCAACCCAGCCCAGCTGGTGAAAGCTGCAGTGAGTGGAGGTGGCAAGGACAGGAGTTCACCTTGCTGCTGAGTACAGGAAAGGAAGAAGGAATATATATAAGGCAGGTGCTATGGTTGCTATGGAGGTGCCCAACAGATCTATATTGTCCAGCACACAGGGCAGTTCCTGGCATCCAGTGGAGAATTTAGCTTTTTGGCAATCCCAGTATTTATTGGAATAACAGTTTTCTAGTCCTCATGTCTTCAGAGAAAATATATCGCTATTATCCAGTCAATTTTGCAAATGCTATCATTTTCTACTTTCCCCTTTCCTCATCTTAACACACCTCTGTGGATAAACTATTCAGCCTGCAGTAACTTTTCTCTACAGCCTGATCCTGAGCTTCTTTATATGGAAGTAAGTCCCACTGAGCTCCATGGGACTTACTCACAAGTAAATACACATTGGATTACTATCCTAGACACGCACAAAACAAAAGCCACATCCCCTGGGGGCAATGAAAGATTTTTGCATGATGGGCCCGTTTCTTGTGCACTAGACCAGGGCCTTAAAACAGCTGCTGGAGTACCGCTTGATGCCCAGATGCTTGATGCAGTCTGCGTAGGAGCGTAGGGAGGTTGTGCTGACATAAGAGATTCCTATGTTAACAGGGCTGTGGAAGAAGAGGCTCTAACAGCATTGCATCCTACAGTGGGAGAGTCCCAGCTTCCCCATCCTCAACAGATCAGCTCTGGCTTTGCTGTGATATTCACCAGCTATGACTCTGCAGAAAAGAGGATAAACCATGGTGCGTGGGAGGGGTCAGAATGAGGAGGAATTTTCAAGAATGATGACTCAGATGCCGTTTGCTCAAGGTCAAGCTTCCATTGTTAATCACAGCGTGTGCCTTCAATCCCTTCCCTTCTCTTTGCACGAAGGACAACATTTCAAGCCCTTTGACCCTTTGCAGGTTCAGAGCATATCCCTGGTCAGCAGCTAGCTTTCGTGGAGGGTCATGCTGAGAAGCAAGTAAGAGATGGTCAGCCAAAACCTCAACCCAACTCCCTAAAGTGACCTGCAAATAAGCCGCTCCTTTTGACAGAGACACCACTTTTCCCACTTGTATCTGATGACGTGAACAGTGTCCGCCAAAGCCTACACCAGAACAAATTTGTTAATCTTTAAGCTGCCACAAGACTCTTTGTTGTTTTCACTTTTCCCATAACTGTTTTGCTTCTGGTGGGCAATTGGGGGAGGAGGGATGTGCAGGGAGAGCAGGCAGCACCCTGCAGGGAGCCAAATTTGGCCCCAAAGCCTCCAGTTGCTAACCTGACCTGTACACTGTGGGAATATACCACATCATTAATCACCTGTTAGTGTTCCCCTTAATAAAACTGTGGCAAAGAGTGTTAGTGGGTGTGTATGTGTGTTTAGAGAATATTGTCAACCACACATTAAAAAATTGCTTCCTTGAACAAGGAGTTAATTGATCTAAAATAACCTCCTTTCCCTGGTTTTATTCTCACAATTAGTAACGCAGATTACAGTCGTGACTGAGTTATGCTGGAAAGGTGGTAGACTCACACACACACACTTAGCTACTTTTCATGTGTATGACAGGATGGATTAAACCCAGGGGTGTTAAACCTCTTTCAGTCTGAAGGTCAAATTTCATTTGGGAGAAGTTATCTGGGGCCACATTCCAGTGATGGGCAGGGGTGAAGGCAATAGGGATAGCGCCAAATTCCAAAAATACCAGCATATTTTAACATTCTTATTGTCAGTCAGTAAGCCTCAGCAGAAGCATTTCAGTCTTTTAGAATGGGGAAAAATTGCACAAAAGCTGGAAAACCAAAGATTGGTGGTTAAGGGAAGGGGTGTGGGGCCAGAGGAAGGCCATCTGAATAACCGCAGTGGGCCGGATTTGGCTCCCAGGTCTGAGGTTCCCCACTCCTAGTTTAAACACACAAAATACTCCTGTGGCACCATAAGGACTAACAGATTTATTGTAGGAAAGGTGTCTGCCATTTTAAGTTTGCTGTAACAGAATAATGCAGCTACAACCTCTAGAATTAATTAGTCACCAGGATGGATTAAAGGAGGTTACAGTGGCAGAGACAGTACCCTGTCTGGAGGCAGAGTGGGGGTGGATGCTTCAAATGGACCATTAAAGGCCATTTTGACTGCCATTAAAGGTGGCAGGGTGGAAGGCAGATACATCTGAGCCATAAGACACAATCCACTGGGCAGGTCTCCTGCATATGCATTCTTGAAATTAACAGGAGCTGTGCAACAGTGTTTCCTCTTCTGCATCTACAGGCAATCCATTTCATTGGGTGATTCTTCTGGCATCAAGAAAGATCTCTCTATCCATTTTCTTCACACAGCATCATTCTTCTATTAAACCTCTGTCAGGTTCTCCCCTCTTATCTAAATAAGATAACTAAATAAGCTGTTTAGTTTATGTCTAAACTAAACAGCCCCAAAATGCTTTTAAAGAAAAAGGCTTGTGGCACCTTTAATGACCAAGGCGTAAGCCAGAGGTGCACAACCTCAGGCCTAGGGACAAAATCCGGTCCTCTGGGGATCCCAATCCAGTCCTAAGTGGTTCCCGAGAAGCTCCACCCACTTTCCCCCAAACACCAATCATTTGGTGATTTCCTGGCTCTTGTGCAGTTTTTCCCCATTCTAAAAGGTTGAAACGCCTCTCCTAAGGCTTCTTTACTGGCAGTAAGAGCTTTGAGCTAAAATATGCTGGTATTTTTTCTCCTCACCTCTTTGCCTTTGGCCCTGCCCACCACAGGAATACGGCCCCTGCACCCCTGGTATAAGCTTTTGACACCAAATGCTGTAGCCAGCCCTAATAATAGGGAAGATGCTCCAGCCCTTTGATCATTTTGGGTTCCTCTTTCTGTATAATTTCTAGCTCTACAATAGGGGTGGGCAACTTGTGGCCCTCCAGATGTCATTGGACTCCCATCAGCCCTTGCAAGCATGACCAATGGTGAGGCATGATGGGAGTTGCAGACCAACAACATCAGGAAGGCCATACGTCGCCCACTCTTGCTCTACAAGACCCTGTCTGAGATAGGTGATAGTAAAAACCATACACAGTATTCCAAATGTGGCTGCACCTTATACTGACCTTGTAGCAATGGTATCAGCACCGGTGAAGAAGTTGCTTTTTTCTTAAGTAAAGGGATTTGTGCCCCTGACATGCATACCTCAGTCACAGGACTATTTAAATGCTTGTGACAGTAATCCGACAGCGTGTGGAAACTCTGGGTTGTCTAGAAAGATAGGACGGGGGTGATGCCGCCTCTTTTCCCCCTAAATGGCACCTCAGTGTGTTTATTGGGATGCACATTACTTTTCCCCGCCTGCTAGGAACCTGGTTGAGAACAGAGAATGGAGCTGTGCCAAGGTTTATGTCACGGATAGAATGGGTTGGCTTATGTCATGGAGGCCCTCACACGCTCTTCCCAATGCCACTTCTTTTTAGATCTGGATTCTTTGCATTCCCAGTGTGCCTCTAGTATAACATCCCATCTTCCCCCTCCATACTGTCACTCACACCATTGCCATTTTAGTACCTTCGTCTAAGAGTGAATGAGAAGTTCCTTTCCCATACTGCACAGCTGCAGAGTTCACAAATGGGGCATGCCTGCCAGACCAGAATAGTCTCTTTACAGTGGCTTTTGACAGGAAAGCCTTCCTATCGCATTATGCTGAACAGGCAAAAAGGAATGGTTACTGGGAGGCACGGGTATTAATGGTGATGGGCAGAGAGGAATAATTGGAATGGAAATGGTCACACTTGTTCCTCGCAACGTAGGAAGGCAAGGGTCCCATACATGCGACCCCTGCCCTGTAGTTAATCAGAAGCCCACTTTATGTAGCTATCAGATTTCTCATCTGGTGTGACTGGCTGAGACGAGAACTGCACGTTACCTTGGCAAATGTGTGTGTGTATATATATCTATATCTATATATAGATATAGAGAAAGATATATTCAGTGATCAAAAACCTGCCAATTTAAGACCAGAGTGAAAGCTATCTGATGTTGGCTCAAACTTCACAAAGCCAGGAAACTGGAAGCTAAGGCTGATGTCCTAACTGATGTGCCCCATGATCAGTGTTGATGTTGTGCAATTGTGCTTGCTTACAACTTACCCTCCAAGCACCCACACTTTTCTTTGATCTTTCAGGCCCAAATCCAGATTTTTTTGGGGGGGGGTGTCAAAGCACTTGGGACCAGCAAAGATGCCACACATTGTTCTGGTCCTGTCTTGCCTTATGAAGCATCTGAACCTTACTGTATTGCTAGAGGAACCCTCTTGTGAGTTGACCAATCCCTGTTTGCTGCTTAGATGAGTAATGAACTAGTGAGGGAGAGTTTGCAAACATTCAGTGGCCAACAAAACCTAACTACGTGTAACTGCACTTGAAGCCTTCTTCTCCTTACGATTACCTATGTTGTATCCTCTCTGTGAAAATTTCAGACCGAAGCTCCTTCAGGTGGGGACATGCTCTTTTAATAGAATCATAGAATCATAGAATAGTAGGGTTGGAAGGGGCCTATAAGACCATCGAGTCCAACCCCCTGCTCAGTGCAGGAATCCAAGTCAGAGCATCCCTGACAGATGGCTGTCCAGCCTCATCTTGAATGCCTCCAGCATGGGAGAGCCCACCACCTCCCTAGGTAATTGGTTCCATTGTCATATTGCTCGAACAATCAGGGCGTTTTTCCTGATGTTCACCCGGAAACTGGCTTCCTGTACCTTGAGCCCATTATTCCATGTCCTGCATTCTGGGATGATAGAGAAAAGATGCTGGCCTTCCTCTCTGTGACAAACTTTCAAGTCCTTGAAGAGCACTATCCTATCTCCCCTCAGTCTTCTCTTCTCAAGGCTAAACGTGCCCAGTTCTTTCAGTCTCTCTTCACAGGGCTTTATTTCCAGTCTCCTGATCATCTTTGTTGCCCTCCTCTGAACCCTCTCCAGCTTGTCTGCATCCTTCTTAAAGTGTGGTGCCCAGAACTGGACACAGTACTTCAGATGAGGCCTAACCAGTGCTGAGTAGAGGGGAACTAGTACTTCCCGGGATTTGGAAGCTATGCTTCTATGAATGCAGCCCAAAAGAGCATTTGCCTTTTTTGCAGCCACATCACAATGTTGCTCATATACAGCTTGTGATCTACAACAATTCCAAGATCCTTCTTGCTTGTAGTGTTGTTGAGCCACGTCTCCCCCATCTTGTAACTGTGCATTTGGTGTCTTTTTCCTAGGTGCAGAACTTGGCATTTATCCCTATAAAATTTCATTCTGTTGTTTTCTGCCCAGCGCTCCAGTCTATCAAGATCACTTTGAATTTTGTTTCTGTCTTCCAAGGTATCCCGCCCAATTTTGTGTCATCTGCAGATTTGATCAGCATTCCCTGCACCTCCTCCTCCAAGTCAGTAATAAAAATGTTGAGGAGCACTGGGCCCAGGACTGAGCCCTGCAGTACCCCGCTTGTTATGTCTCCCCAGTTTGAGAAGATCCCATTGATAAGCACTCCTTGAGCCCGATTCTGTAGCCAACTGTGGATCCACCTGATAGTTGTTCATCTAGCCCACTTTGAGCTAGTTTGCTAATCAGGATATCATGGGGCACTTCGTCGAAAGCTTTGCTGAAGTCAAGGTATATTATGTCCACAGCATTCCCACAGGCCCCAAGGGAGGTGACCTGATCAAAAAATGAGATCAGATTGGTCTGGCAGGATTTGTTCTTGACAAATCCATGTTGGCTTCGAGTAATCACTGCATTGTTTTCCAGGTACTTACAGACTGATTGCTTTATAATCTGCTCCAGAATTTTCTCAGGGATTGATGTCAGACTGACTGGTCTGTAGTTCCCAGATTCCTCCTTTTTACCCTTTTGAAGATAGGGACAACATTAGCCCTCCTCCAGTCATCTGGCACTTTACCCGTCCTCCATGATTTCTCAAAGATAATAGGCAGTGGTTCTGAGAGCTCTTCTGCCAGTTCTTTATTACTCTAGGATGCAGTTCATCTGGCCCTGGAGATTTGAATTTGATACTCATTCAAAGTAATTAGGTGTTCCTTGACCATATGCCTATCAATCTCAAGCTGCAGTCCTGCCCCTTCAGCCTGTACTTGGCCTTTGCCAGGGGGGTCATAGACCCTCTTTTGTGAGAAGACTGAGCCAAAGTAGGAATTGAGCACTTCTGCCTTTTCTTTGTCATCTGTTACCATTTTGCCATCCTTATTTAATAGTTGAACCACCATTTCTTTCCTCTGTCTTCTACTATGCATGTATCTGAAGAAGGCCTTTTTGTTGCTTTTAGCATCCCTCGCCAACCTCAGCTCGTTCTCAGCTTTAGCCTTTCTGACGTCATCCCTGTAATTCTATGCTGCCTGTACTCTTCCTTTGTTGCATGTCCTTCCTTCCACTTCCTATATGTGTGCTTTTTTTGTTTTCAGGTCATCTCTAAGCTTTTTGTGAAGCCACATTAGCTTCTTCTGTTGTGTTCCACCATTTTTTCTTGTTACAATTGTTTGTAATTGTGCCTTGAGAATTTCCTTTTTTAAAAACTCCCACCCATCTTGGACTCCTTTTCTCGTTAGAGTCGCTTGCCATGGGACCTTACTTATCATTGTTCTGAATTTATTAAAATTGTTGTTCAGTCGTTCAGTCGTGTCCGACTCTTCATGACCCCATGGACCATAGCACTCCAGGCCTTCCTGTCCTGCGCTCTCTCCCGGAGCGTGCTCAAGTCCATATTCATTGCATCAGTGATGCTATCTAGCCATCTCATCCTCTGCCATCCCCGTCTCCTTTTGCCTTCAGTCTTTCCCAGCATCAGGGTCTTTTCCAGAGAGTTTTCTCTTCGCATTAGGTGGCCAAAATATTTGAGCTTCAGCTTCAGTATCTGTCCTTCCAATGAGCACTCAGGGTTGATTTCCTTTAGGATGGACTGATTTGACCTCCTTGCAGTCCAGGGGACTCGTAAGAGTCTTCTCCAGCACCACAGTTCGAAAGCATCAATTCTTCGACGCTCAGCCTTCCTTATAGTCCAGCTCTCACAGCCATACGTTACTACTGGGAAAACCATAGCTTTGATTATATGGACCTTTGTCGGCAAGGTGATGTCTCTGCTTCTTACTATGCTATCTAGGTTTGCCATAGCTTTCCTCCCAAGGAGCAAGCGTCTTTTAATATTTTTTTTTAATTAAAATTGGCTTTCCTAAAATCCAGGGTACGCATTTGGCTACACTCGGCTTTTGCTTCCTTTAGAACCAAGAACTCAAGTAAAACATGGTTGCTTTCCCCCAGAGTTCCTGTAATTGCTACTTTATCCACTAAGTCATCTCTCTTGGTTAGGATCAAGTCAAGGATAGCCGACCTTCTAGTTCCTTCCTCTGCTTTCTGTAGGAGGAAGTTATCCTCAACACAAGTCAGGAATTTCTTGGAGGGGCATTTGCTTATGTTACTTTCTAAAGCACTAGGTACATTGATTGTTGTTGTTGTTGTTTATTCGTTCAGTCGCTTCCGACTCTTCGTGACTTCATGGATCAGCCCACGCCAGAGCTTCCTGTTGGCTGTCGCCACCCCCAGCTCCCCCAAGGTCGAGTCCGTTACCTCCAGAATATCATCCATCCATCTTGCCCTTGGTCAGCCCCTCTTCCTTTTGCCAGGTACATTGATGGGGCTATATAAATAAACAATAACGGCAATCTCTTCTAGGGTTGGATCCAGGAGCTGCCTTCCTCGAGAGGAAGGGCTCCTCTCGTGGGAGATACCTCCCAGTGGTGCAGCTAGGTAGTTTTAGACCTCGGACTTACTGATTTTATGCTGTCCCGGCCTCTGCCCCTCCTTTAGTAGGCCATGTGTATGCCTTCAGTCATGAAATATACAAGTAAAATGTTTTCTGCCCCCACAACCACCACTCCATGCTTTATAACTAACATTCTTGATATGTTAGAACAACAACACTATTTGCCAACCTTGATTTTTTAAAAAATACACTGAACATGTGCAGTTTTGCATTTTAAACTCACTGAAATCGTAGCACCATCATGACTACTACAGGAATAAAATGGAGTTTGCTTCTGCTGCCTCATCACCTGCCGCTCTCTAGATAGTCGGGGTGGGGGGATCCGCCCTCCCCCACATACACTGCAGTTTACCCCATTCAGTAGGGCCGACTGACTGACTGAGTGGGTTCACATGTAACAGGAAACCATTGTGGGGAAATGACCCCACGGAGCTTCTCGTTGCTGCTGCAGCTGCCATTTTGAATATTCGAGCTGTGGCAGGGGCACGTGAGAACCAGGTGAGGGTGGGTTGTTGGGGTGGTTGATAAGCCACCTGCGACTCTAAAACAGGCCCTGGGTTCTGGGTGGCTTGTCAAGCACCCCAACAACCAACCTTTGCCAGGTTCGCACATAACAACAAGCCATGGTGTGCGCCAGCACAGTGGCTTCTTGCTAAGTGCAAATCTGCTCTCTGCGTAGCATTTTTAGGAGTCTGGAGGGGCTGCCGTGGGAAAGAGCATTCCACTTCCACCAGCACAGCTGATCCAGCTTACATCTGGATGCAACCCCTACTTTATAATCTATGAGATGGAGAAGGGGTAGATAAGGTGAAGCTACAGCGGCTCCAGAAACTTGGGACTTGCTTATGAAGTGAGTCTTCAGAAAAGACTTGAAGAAGGAGGTAGCACTGGATTTGGCCCAAAACATCCGGTGCCTGAGGTGGAAAATCCAAATGGCACCCCCCCAGCGCCACTGCTACTAAATAACACGAGCCACAATTCTTCAGGAAGTTCTCTTCTACAAACCTCATTGAAGTTGGCACAAGCTGCGTAAGAATACTGTTCAGCTTAATTGATCACACACACAGTCTCTCTCTCTCTCTCCCACCCTGCTATACCTATCCACGCTATCCAACAGAGGAAATGGTGCCAGAAGGATTATGACACTTTCAAAAGGCCAGCAATCTGTTCCAGCACTCTCCTACGTTACCTAACCTCTGTTTTGGTTTGGTATTGTTACAGGCTTCCCACTTCCCTGAGTGGTGCGACGTCCAGGGGCAATTTACTTTCTTTGTACTGAGAGAAAGCATTTGAGACTTAATGGTGTGCCTGTGTTAGGTTTGCTTCATTTACACATTTACATGGACAGCATATTAGAAACAAGCGGACTCTTAAAAACTGACAGCAAAGTGCTAATCCTGCTCCAGATTCCCAGCGAAACATTGTGCGTCCCCTGTATCCCTCCCCACTCCAGCTGCATCCTTGTCCAGTAAATCCCAGCTCAGAATGCTCTGCCCACTTTCCTTGCCTCTCTCCAAATTCAAACGCCAGAACTGGCTCCAAACTGTTTCGCTGCCCCTCGCTCCCCTTATCAAAATCTGATGAGTATTACATACCAATGGCTGGAGAGAGATTCCCAGCTATCGGAGACAACAAAGAGTCTAGTGGCTCCTTAAAGATTAACAAATTTATTCTGGCATAAACTTCAATGGATTATAGCCCACTTCATCAAATGCATGGAGTATTATGGAGAGTTTCAGGTTTATACACAGTACATATGATGGTTGTGGTGGGGCACTTATTGTAAGCAGTGTCAGAAGGAAATTAAATTCAGAAAGTGAAAGTGACAATCACATTGTTAACAGTGGTCATTCACAGTGCAGTTGTTGCTGAGAACATAAACATCCTGGCACTAGGTAATCCAATTGACATATGTTGTATGTGTATGATAAAAATCCTTTATCCCATTTCAAGCTATCAAGGAACATTTGTTTTAGAAGCTGACCACCTGGTTGCCTGAATAGGTCCATTTATCGTAATCAAGAGGGCCAAACTCATAACAGTGTTTTTTGTCTGTGGTTTGGTGTGTGTGCTTGTGTAAGGGGCGATGGCAACCAAATACCATTCATGCCCTGCCCTTGAGAGCAGATGGCAATGTTCCTGTAATTAGTAAGAACTATAGTAACCCTGTGTGGAGAACATCATGCTTGCCTTTCAAACATCAAAACAGAGGGATTTTTATTGGGTTTGAGAAAAGAAGATGTTTCTCAGTCTCCAGTACCATTTGGATATCACAAACCTCTGGAAAAACAAAGCCTGCTTCCAGATGGGTAGGTTGTAGCTGTAATCATTATTGCTCTTCCGTTGAAGACGACAAGTTGAATTACAATTGATTTTCCAGGCTATTAGTGATACTATATTTTTTCTTTATGTTCATCCCACTATGTTCCATCCACACCATTGGCTTTGACATAGATACTGTGGGTGAGGATGAGGAAGTTCCAATTAATCTGAACAGACATTTCAGGCTCAGCACACATTGACTATAACTTTTGCGGTGGGTGCCATTATCACCCAATTAATTAATTAACTTATTTATTTATTTTATCAATCTTTTAATTTGCATTAAACCACCCTTCTGGCTATAATTTGTTAAAAATATTAAATTAGCAAAATACCACTTAAATTAATGATTGTTGTAATGCAGTAACATTATAACGCTATTTTTAAGAAATGATGAAAAAATATCCTGTCCAGTCACCAGCATCAACCATGTTGCTAAAATGGTGGTAAGTGGAAAGACTTTTTAAATAAATAATTTTTGAAACTTAACATTATAGTGCTTTAAGTAGTATTTTGCTAGTAATATTTTAAACATATATATAGTTGGAAAAGACTTGTCGTTCTAATTAAAAGAGTGAGGGGAAAAACACACACAGGAGTGATAAAATACTAGTGCATGCCACAAAGGTTATGATGAATGTGTGCTTAGCTGTAATAGTTCACCCAATATATCCCTGCCCATGTAGAAACCCTTCCTCTTTGAAAGGATGGAAGAGGGTCATCTGGAAGAGGGTAAGGTCATCTACACCTGTGTAGATTGTCCTAGTCTTCTGTTATTCTGAAAAAGTAAGTTTTTCTCTGCTTCCAGACAAGATTTTATGACACCATCACCCTAAATTCACAGACTTTTATGGGGGGGTCCAGAAAATCCATTAAGGAAAAAAAAGTCAGAGTTGCTACACAATGTCTTCTGACTGATAGTGCTAGGAGCCCTCTGTTTGGAAGCACCTTCTGTGGTCTAGAAAGATGGAAGAAGCAAAGGGAAATTACAGGATAACAATGATTGGATGACGGTGTTCTATGGACAAAGAATGTAAGTGAATGTAGCACAGTAAATGCTTTGGAAGGACCCAAATAATTTTAAAAGCAACACACAATAGTAATAATATTTATAGTTTATATAGCGTTTTACAGAGTGGTGTAAATAATTTATATTCATTATGTTAATAATTAATCACCATGTGTCATATCTGCAAAACATCTGGAATGCCTGTTTGCATAGACAGAAATTATTATTTCAGGGTACAAAGTGTACTCTGTTTCACTTTGTGTAACAAAAAGCCCTTGCAGTCTCCATTTCATTTATCACATGAAATAAAGCCAGGACTGGTTGAGAACAGGAATGATACCTCTGCCCAGGTACAAATAATTTGTAGAGCAATAAAAGTGAAAGCAAGAGAACAAATATTTCTAGAACCTGCCTGGCACAGAACTAGAGGAAAAGGTTATCAATGGCTACTAGTGTTGAAGGCTATATGCTACCACCAGTACCAGAAGTAGGGAGCCTATGTACACAAGTTGCTGGGGAACATGGGTGGGAGGGTGCTGTTGCACTCATGCCCTGCTTGTGGGTTCCTGGTCGACAGCTGGTTCGCCACGGTGTGAACAGAATGCTGGACTAGACGCACCCTTGGTCTGATCCAGCAGGCCTCTTCTTATTTTCTTAACTAGGGTGGTGCCAAGTCTTGACGATACCCCGGAGGCTTACTGTGATGCAAAGAAAATCCGGCAGCAAAGTTAAGATTTTCTCCCCCTCTCAAATGTAATTTATTTTGCAGTTTTTAATAGGATTATCCAAAGCCCATCTGCAAGATTAAACAAATGACCCACACCATCCACAACGTATTTGCAGAAAGAGAGAAAACTAACTGCAGGTCCCCTCCTCCCCTCCTCTGACTGCCTCCTTTTTTCCCCAGTGTTGCTTCAGTAGGCACACTTCAAGATGGCATTTCAAATCACTGGTTGCCACGACAACTCACTCCGGCCTGGCCAGAACTGTGATGTTCTGAAGCCTGAGGCAGGTCGCGGCAAGGAAGGCAAGCTAGAACCTGCTGCTGGGGAACAGGCCTAACCCTGGACATACAGAAATAAAACTGAGGAGGAAACAGCCATTCCCCTGAGGGTTAGCTGTTCCCTGGAAAATATAAGAGTGGGGTAATCAACTAATTTAAGTAGGCCAGGCCTGCCTTGCAGCAGAGCATAACAACCTGCTTCAGGCAGAACCAAGGGGGTGGGAGGAAACAGATGAAGGCAGGAATTGATATCTGAATGGTGCAGAAAGACTTTTTAAGGTGCAATCTTATGCACGTTTAGACAGAAAGAAGTCCTACAACTCAGGCTGGGGCATGCTGGGAGTTGTAGGACTTTTTCTGTCTAAACATGCATAGTATTGCATTCCTAAAATGTTGGCCCTGCTAGAGGTGCAGTGGGGCAGGAGAAGGGAAGGGAGGAGGGAATTACAATTTTGTCTCAGCTTCAGGCAATAAAATGTGCTGGGTCTCCACTGAATGTAAGATGGCTAAATTTTAAAAGGTCAGTTCTTTGCATTAGATGCCACCTGTGGAAAAATTCTGGAGAATAACCCAGCAGGTGGAGTTATATAATGGCTACTCAAAATAGCAGACTAATTATAATGCCCATTAATGTCTAAGAAGTGTGAATATTGTAATCATAATGTTTACAGATCAAAAGAATATTGTGAAATCTTACTGGAATATGAGAGTGCTGAAAAATATTATTTTTGAAGTCCCATTAATGCACATAGTACTTTACCAAGTCCAAAGTGAAAGGTCCCTGCCTTGCAGAGCTTACCATCTCAAATACATATTTATTTGTGAATTCAAAGCATTTTTATCCCTCTCTTCAATTAAAAGGCTCCCAGCACAGCTTACAAGAATCAGTCATTAGTCCCTGCCCTTAGGCTCACAATCTAAAAAGACAGGAGGCACAAGGAAAGGGAATGGGAGGGAAGAGGAAAAAAAGCATGACGGTGATACTCGATTCAGTTGCCCAGATGGATAGGAATATACCTATTCTTGGAGCCAATTGTGCTCAAGTTTGCACTGCATCTGTTGTCCTTCTGCATTGGCATGTTATTTGCTGGCCCATTCCTATTTTCTTTCTTCTCTTCTGCTGTTTCTCTTCACCGGTTCTTCTCCCATCCTTTCAGGGCAAGACGTTTCCTCAGAAGCCCTTCTTGCGGGCAGGTCAATACAAATACAAAAGCAATAGCAAGGATCTGCAATTAAATACAACACACGTTGCATATTTCCAGTGCCAAATTAAAGCTAGTCATACTAGTTGTCAAACTTACAATCAGCTACTTTCCTGTCTAAAGAATGAGGAAACAGCTGCCAAAGCAAAGTTGGCTATACTCAATGCAATCTCTTGTTTATATTTACCATATTCAAGCTACTCTACCTTGCCAACTGGCCAGAAAACAATCTGCCTGGCTTGCTTCTGTCCCTTTAACAGGGAGTTTGATATGCCGAAATCAGGAGGTGAAGCTTTTTATGACCAGGAACTGAACATGATCACTTCCTAATTGGTGCAATCAAACTGCTGTTAAAAGGACAGCTTTAAAGGGCAAGCTACACCAGAGAGGCTGTCACCATGACAGGTACACCAGAGCACTTCAAAAGCTGGCAACCCTACACTACTTCCAAATAAGTATGCGTGGGATTGAATCTTTAATCAGTCTAACTGGTGAGGGCTATATTTAGGGCCCAATCCTATACTGAAGCCCAGATATGCCACTGTCATGACTGATACACCAGCGAACACTTCTGAAATGCTGGTAGAACAGCTGAAATGGTGAGAAGGCAGTGGGTGCTAGTGTGATGGGTACTGCTGTCATGGTGTATGAGGCACAGGGTTGGGGGTGGAAGAGCAATAGAGGGGGTATGGGTGGAGGGGAAAGAGGGGGAAAGAAAGTAGTGGTGGATTGAGCATGTAAGCCTCCTCCCCCACTCTGCCTTCCTGTGGCTAGACAGCCGGAACCAGCTGTCTAGCCACAAATGCAGGGCAGGAGAAGCGTGTCCAGCAACACCAGACAGGCCGCTTAACAAGATCAGCCTCGGATGGCCTTCTCTCTGTCCCATCAGCCAGGACAGCTAGACTGGTGGGGACAAGGGAGAGGGCCTTTTCTGTGGTGGCCCCCACTCTGTGGAACTCCCTCCCTAGGGAACTCTGCCATGCCCCCTCTTTAATGAGCTTCCGCCGTGCATTAAAAACGTGGTTGTTCAGGCAGGCATTTGGGGTGGGTTAGGGTATTTTAGAAAACGTTTTTATTGTAGAATTTTATTGTTTTAAACTGTTTTATTATATGCTGTACATCGCCCAGAGTGGCTGGGTGACCAGCCAGATGGGCGATTAATAAATTTAATAATAATAATAATAATAATAGTAATAATAATAATTGGACAGGCGGATCTGCCCTTGTTCCTGAACGATGACATGTTCCAGTTGCTAAGAGGTGGTGGGAAAAGGCATTCTGTACATGTTCACTGAAAATGGTAGCCATTTTATAGGACCATGGCATACTCTCCAAATTCCAAATGTGCCCACTGACCAAAAAAGGTTGGGAGCTCTGAGTTAGAGCTTTAAAAGCCTGATCTGAAAGGCAGGTAGGTTTGCTACTTTTTAGACAATTGCCAAGGCGAAGAGCCCAGTGTGGGGGACTAGGCAGCAGTCACTCTATGAAATTGACAATATCAGAGTAGATTAAGGATTACATCAGACGGTTTTAAAAGCTTTAACTTTGGCTTCCCTAGTTTGTATGGATCTTCCTCATTTGCAGCACATAAAGAGGGTTCTATAGTGACCAGGCTAGCTAGGGCATGCCTTCTTCTTGAGTTAGAATTCTACCCTACTTTAAATTGAGTTCAACATGCAGTTGTGAACGGACATACACATGATTTGTTATACACCCGTCTGTTCTTACACCTTCTGGGTCAAAGCTCTGCCTGCTAATATAATTTCCAATACTTCCTTCCACATCTCCTATCTTTCCTTTCCCTTGAGCAAATAAAACAAAAAATTGCTATGTTAGCAGAAAGGATCTGATTGGCTGAGAATCTGGGTGGTTGCAATGGTTCCTTCCACCCCGGTTGATACACAGCACTGCCAGTTTCATCCTGATATACAAATAGCTTTATCAATGACCAAAACACTTAAAGAGATGTGTACATCCCAGCAATCTGCCCTCTGCACTTCTTGGTGTTTCGTGTAATGAAACACAACATTGGGTATGAAATATAGGTTACTGAGTAAAATATCTGCCAATAATTGCTAGGGTTGCTAACCATCTATTATTCTGTGGGCCCACTTAAGCCCTATTCAGGCAAGCAACCCCAGCATGCCAGACCTTTGGCCATACTGGCTGGGGCTGATGGGAGTTGACCTCCAAAACATTTGGAGGGCACCAGGTTGGGGAAAGCTGGGGTACAGAAATGTGTGTAAGAGGGCTGGGGCTGGGCACATCTACTTCACCCCCAGCATCCCTGTCTTCTCTGTGTTAAGTGGGGCGGTCTCAAGGGGGCTTTTACTTGTGTTTGCTTGAACGCGAGTAGAATCCTTTGTGCAATCGGGAATCCTGATAAAGCGGGCTCCCAGTCGCATGGAAGCTTCTACTTGCATTCAAGTAAACGCAAGTAGAAGCCCCCTTCGGACCTTACAGCTCAACACAAAGTCTCGAGACTTAGAGGGTGCACAGCTTCATGTTTTTACACTGTTCAGGCATAATACCTGAATAGGGCCTTAGTGAACCTGTATAATCACAGCAATTTTGGTATCAGATGTTCCATTTAGTATCAGATGTTCCATTTGGTTATGAGGACTAAATGAAGCCATTCTCTTTCTTGTAAGGCAAGAACAGGATTGGTTTGCATCAGCTTTCTGACTGTGCCTAAAGTAGTGCTCCTCTTCTGAAGCACTGTCTAAATCACAAGAGATTGCATCACGCTACCCAAAGTTATAAAGAAACAAAAGAAAATGAGGGGTGGTTTGGATGGAAGTTGTTGAGTCATTTTATTAAGACTGCACTAATGAGGGGATATTGTTTACCACAAGGGTGTGGAACTGTGGCCCTTCAGATGTTGGTGGACTCCCAGTTCCATCTGCCCTAACCAGCATAACCAATGGTAAAGGTTGCTGGGAGCTGCAGCTCAACAACATCTGCAGGGCAAACATTCCCCACCCTTGCTTTACCTAAACTATGGCCATGCAGATGGAGGACATGATCTTCTCTCAGTTATATAGCTTGAAAGCTGAAGTGGCTTGCTTCATAAACCTTGATGGTCCTTACCAGTTTAAATTTGTTCTGAAAGAGAAAAAGGAGTCTTGAGATATCTGGCAAGAAGCAGCTTTGAGAAGCTGTACAGGGTGGATAGAGGGTGGCCAGATACAAAGGAGGATAGGGTTCCTCCATGATAAGCTACACTTCCTGAAATTCCGTCTTCTATGAGCTATTAAAGGTACAGGAGCCCTGTCTTCTTTTATATCTGCCCACTCTAGGGGGTGCTTAGGCTCCTTTAAATATTAGTACTATCTGTCTGCATTGATAATTGAAGTGAATAAATATTACAGAAGGTACCATAACCCTCCAATACCCTCTCCTCACAAAGAAAGAAACTGATGTTGGAGAAGACTTCACTGAAATCTTCTATCAGCCAAGTCAGTTGGAGGAAACAATCACTCTAGTTCAGCCTTCCTCAACCCGGTGCCCTCCAGATGTGTTGGACTGCAACTCCCATCATTCCCAGCCAGTACAACCAATGGCACACCAGGTTAGGGAAGGCTGCCCTGGCTGAGAGATGTCTAGCATTATAACTATAGTCATATCATTGACATGGGTCAAGGGGTTACTTTTTAAGCAAAGGGATCTGTGACTTTGGCACATACCTAATGCAGAGGCCTATTGCATTGTTTTTAACAAGAGGCACTCAGTGTTTGGAGACAATGGGCCGCTTCGCATGATCAAGCAGCCCACCATAGCTTATTTAAGCCACAGTGTGCTGATGCATGTGCAGGTGGCCATTTTGAATATTCAAGCTGCGCCCACAGCTTGTTGTGTCATCTGATCCCGGCAAGGGTGAGTTGTTGGCGTGGTTGACAAACCACCCACAACTCTAAAACAGCCCATGGGTTCTGGATGGTTTGTTAACCACACCAACAACCCACCCTCACTGCACTTGCAGCTTGAATATTCAAAAGCTGCCCAGCATGTGTCACAACCCATCGTGACTGGGTTCCCACAATCACCACAGCCCATCACGAGCTGCACTGATCATGCGAGCCTGGTCAGTGAAATGGGCACAGAGAGAGGGTGGGTCCTATTAAGAAATAATCACATGTGGTATGAATTAATCAAGATAGGGGTCCCCCTCTCCCTAAATGATAAATTTGGAGTTTTTCATATTTGTCCTATGTGGAGTGTTTTCCAGAGCTGTCTGGGGTATCTGTTACGTGGCTAAGAAATATAGGGCAGCCTCCTCCCAACCTGGCACTCTCCAGATGTATGGGACTACAGCTCCCATCATTCCCAGCTAGCATGCCTGTTGGTCATGCCGGCTGGGGAGATGGGAGTTAGCCCTGCACATCTGGAGGGCACCAAGTTGGGGAAGGCTGCTAGAGGGCTCTGAAATTAATGTGTTTCCTTTTGAAATAAGGGATATATTCTGACCCTTAAAGCTTAAGCATGAGCCATCCCTCATTTTGGACCTTGAGACACTCACTCCTTGCCTCTGTGGTGCTGCTTCTCCCATTGGCAAAGGAAGTAATTAGCAAATGTGTGTGTTTGCATTTTAAAGGGTAAAAGTCGAGACAGTTGCGTATGTCTCACACTTTGAAATACTTATCTGTGCAGGCAGTATTACTTATCTGATGCAATAGATGTCTGCCAAGCATTAATTTGAAGTATTTTTGTAGTTAAAACTTACCTAATGCTTTTTAATATTGTGTATGCCGAACCATTGTTGTAGAAGCTTTGTTTAGGAAGTAAAGAGCAACACTTCAAACTGTTCTTTTGTCAAACAAGTATTATTCTTAGCTCTGTGTCATCTCTGTTAGTGATTTCTTCCTTATCTGATAATAGTCCATGAAAGCTGATGCCATAATAAATTTGTTAGTCTTTAAGGTGCCACGAGACTCTTTGTTGTTCTTCCTTAGGATTGCAAACTTTCTTACTGCCAGGCTCCTCTGCCTTTAACAGCAGTCTTGCATACAGAAATCAAGCATGGGAACCTTTTCCTGCCTCTTTACCTCCACTTTCAAGGTTGCTGGTTTGTGATCCAGAAATATGACAGTGAACTGGGGAAAACTGTTTAACTTTTAAGATTGAAGTCTTGGTAGCGTGGCAAACAGCCATGGCAGAAAAAATGATGTATTAACTTAAATTAGCTAAAGGCAGAGTTAAAATATCTGATTTTTATAGAATATGGCATGATTTTATTTCACTTACAAATCAGAGACATATGCAGCAACATCTATCAAAGCCTTTCCACAGATTATGGAAAAGAAACTAACTATAATTTGCTGTTATGAAGAACCATAAAGATAATCTCCAAGCAGCCAATAGATTCCACCCATATTTTTACCAGTAAAGGGGGAAATATGTGTTAAATGTACTACCCTGTCAACAACTAGACATAAGCATGACGGACTTTCCTTTTCTGTCTGTTGTTTTCATCTCTGTATTTGGAATATTAATAATTTAAAAAACATACAAATATGACCATGAACTGGGAGATGTGGCAGCTGCAACGTCTCCTGCCTGTGGTGCTTGGGGTCCTTCTTGCATTCTCCCCAAGCAGATTCCAGGTGTGTCACAGCAAGTGCAGGGAGATGAAAGTCAAAGTAAACAATGTCTACTGGATCACTCATTTCCACATGCATGGCAGCACTCTCAATGAATAGTAAAAGATCAGTGAGACAGGATTTACCTTTGCAGAAGCCATGTTGGTTCTTCTTCAGCAATTCTTGTCCTTCTATATGCTTGATAATTTTATCTTTAATAACACCTTTGACCCGCCAGAATGTACCTAGAATAGATATTAAGCTAAGTGGCCTGTAATTTCCTGGATCCCTTTTGAAAAATTGGCATTACATTGGCCACTTTCCAGTCCTCTGGTACAGAGGCCAATCTTGGGGACATGTTGCATATTTTTCTTAGAAGATCAGCAATTTCACATTTGTGTTCTTTAAGAACTCTTGGATAGATACCTTCTGGATCCAGTGATCTGTTTTCCAATTGTCAATAGGGTCTAGCAATTCATCTTTTGTCACTTCTGTTTGCCTCAGTTCCTCAGAATTCCTTCCTGAAAATATCAGTTGAGGCATGGGTATCTGCCCTACATCTTCTGTAGTGAACAGATGCAAAGAATTAATTCAACTTCTCTGTAATCTCCTTATCACCCTTTAGTACTCCGTTAACTCCCTTGCTATCCAATGGTCCAACCAACTATCTAGCTAATTTTCTGCCTCTGATGTATTTAAAGTAGGTGTGCACAAACTTTAGTCTTACCGGATCTACTTTGTTTTTGCTAGAATCTCAAGATCAAACCAGTGAAAAATATTGACAAGGGCCAGAGCATGTACTCAGAGGCACCCTATTCTTAAATTCTAAGTACATGCTCCATCCAGGAATTTGTTTTCGGTATCAGATCTGACCTTACAGCCTCTTTCACACACAACTCTCCTAGTTTTCTCCTAACCCTTAATTTTAGCAGCCTAATTTGGGGTGGAGGAACCTTTTTCATTTATTGCTATCATTAAACAACTGGGACTCAAATCCATACCAATCTATTGCAGATCATTCAGTGATCTACCAGTAGATCCCAACCAACCTTATGTGCACCCCTAATTAAAATAGTTATTTATTATTGGACTTAATGTTATTAGCGATATTCTCATCAAAGTCCTTTTTTTACATTACTTATTGTCAGCTTGCAAATTTTTGGTGAAAGTTGATGTTCCTTTTTGTTCTTCTGGGGTGTTTTCAGCTTCTAGTGCTACCAAAGAGCATCGCACACCTCTTCCATTTTTTCCTCCTGAATGTGGAAAGAAAAAGGACAGAAAAAGCAGTGGGAAAACATGGGAGGCTTACAATTGGAAGGTACTGTTGTCTGGTCAGCCCTGTAAAATTCTGTGAATGAGCAGGGTGACTGCACAATAAAAGCACTGACTGGGTTTGCACGACATGCCAACCTATCTTGGGTTGCTGTCAGGAACAACCCGTGATGAGTTACTGTGTCGTCCAAATGCAGATAGCTTCCTGCAGGGTGGGTTAATTTTGAAACAAGCCATGGCAACAACCAATGGCTTGTTCTAGGGGTTGTATTACCCACAGTGGTTTGGCGTGTTGTCCAAACCTGGGACACCCAATCCATCATGGGTTGAGGGAAGCGGTGAGCATGTTGCTTGGCAAGAGTGGTGAAAACATCTGCTCTTCCCGATCACAGGCGTGATTCCTCTTTGCAATTGCGGCCATGCTGCCTCATGCCTCCTTCACCAGTGGTAGCCCTTCTAATGGTGCCCAAATGGCGTTTTGGAAGCTCTGTCATTGGTTCCCCGCCTTAAAAAAAAACATTTTTGCTTGTATTCCAGCCATTTGCGCAAATGGACTTTTAAAAGTTATTTTTACTTTTGTCTGTCTTTCACTATAGCGGAATAGCCCTAAAGCACCTAGGGATGTCAGAGAATTTCTCCACGAATCTCCGGGGGGCCGAATGCCAACGCATTCGGCCCCCCGAAATTGGTGGAGAAACGGTCCGCCTCCGCCCCCCCCCCCCAGGATGGGACTTACCTTCGGCGAATGTCCCTCCCGGCGGCAGTTCGGCGGCGGTTCAGCAGCGGCGGCGGCGGCCAGTCTTCCAACCGGCTGCCTCCACCGCCATTTCCAAGTGAAAAAAAAAACAAACCCCAACAAACGTGATAGGCTACGTAAAGATTTACGTAGCCTATCATGGCTAGATTTTCAAAAAACACCGTGATAGGCTACGTAAATCCTTACGTAGCCTATCACAGATGACTTTGGAAAAAAAAAAAAGCACGTACGCAAATGGCATTCCTTATTTTGGCACGGGTAGTCTACGTAAAGATTTACGTACACTACGGCAAAAATAAGGGCAACGCCATTTGCGTACGCACTTTTTTTTTCAAAGTCAGCCGTGATAGGCTACGTAAAGATTTACATAGCCTATCATGGTGTTTTTTGAAAATCTAGCCATGATAGGCTACGTAAATCTTTACGTAGCCTATCACGTTTGTTTGGGTTTTTTACTTTACTTTTTTCTTTCGCGGCCGGAGAGGCGGGGCGCTCCCCCCGGCCAGAATTTCGGCGGGGAGGGACAGGGCGCCTCCCCACCCGCCAAGAATTTCGGGGGGAGAAACGGAGCGCCTCCCCCCCCAAAAAAAGCTGCAGGACCAGGTAAGGGACTTTCGTCCATCCCTAATAGCACCATGAATATATTTTTTTGTAAGGGGGGGAAAGCAGCCAACCAGGGCAGGGATGAAACTGACAAAGAGACTGACAGAATGGGGAAAGTAGTGAAAACATCACCTATGAGCAGTACAATGTTTACCTTCCCCTTTTCGCTCTGACTGAGAGGGAAAACTGGGATGCTCTCTTTTCTATGAAAAAGAGAGGATGCCAACTCAACTCCGGGAAGAGTGGGCTAGAAGAAGAACACCCCCACCCCAGGGTTGGCACCACCCTTTAAATGCTTCTTGACCCAACCCTGGCACCCCAGGTGGAAGCAACGGTGAAAAGTGCCTGTTATCAGCTTTGGCTGATACGCCAGCTACACCCATTCCTGGAATGTGTGGACCTGGTAACAGTGATGCATGCGCTGGTAACCACTAGGCTTAATTTCTGTAATGCGCTGTACTTGGGGCTGCCTGTATATTTAGCTCGGAAACATCAACTGGTACAAAATAAGGCAGCCAGGTTGGTCTCTGGGACATCCCATGGAGACCATATTATACCGGTTTTAAAATCTTTACACTGGCTGCCAATTTGTTTCCAAGCAAAATATAAAGTACTGGTTCTTACCTTTAAAGCCTTACATGGTCGAGGTCCTTCTCCCCTACATCCCAGTCCGCCACCTAAGGTCCTCTGAGGGCTATCTGCTGCAGCTGCCTAATGTGAGATTGACAGCCACACACAAGAGGAGCTTTTCCTTTGCTGCCCCTCAGTTGTGGAATGACTTGCCAGTTGAAATGCGCCTGCTGACTTCTTTTAAGTTTTTTTTTGATATAATAGTTTTATTTTTCAAAAAGAAAACAACAACATAAATACACAATGTTGTTGTTTATTCGTTCAGTTGCTTCCGACTCTTCGTGACTTCATGGACCAGCCCACACCAGAGCTTCCTGTTGGCCGTCGCCACCCCCAGCTCCCCCAAGGTCGAGTCCGTCACCTCCAGAATATCATCCATCCACCTTGCCCTTGGTCGGCCCCTCTTCCTTTCGCCTTCCACTTTCCCTAGCATCAGCATCTTCTCCAGGGTATCCTGTCTTCTCATTATGTGGCCAAAGTACTTCAGTTTTGCCTTTAATATCCTTCCCTCAAGTGAATAATACACAATACACATACACTAAAATATCTCTTAAATTGTAAGATATCTACCTTTGGCTCCCCTTACACAACAAATGCTTATTATTATTCTCTACTTCTTATCTTAGTTGTATATCATACATTGAGTTCACAGACATTGACTGGATCTACACTTACTGCCTTTTTTCGTTTCCAATGAGGTTTCACTGCCCGCCTTTCACACTACGCAGTACCCGCCTCGAATTGGAACCGGAATTTCCCACTTCCGTGCTCCTGCTTTCAATACCCTAATATCCTGGTATTTCCCCTTAATGTGCTCTGATTTTCCACCTTCACTACTGTATCCGGTCGTAGTCCCCTCCCCCACCTGTACAGGGAGGGGACACAAACGGTGGTGTTTGTATTTCCCTCCTGTCCAATCACAGTTCTCGACGGCCCCATGTCTTCTTCTGGCTACTGATTGCATAGCTTCCTCAGCAGCCCCCATTTCCTCAGTAACAAGCAAAGGGCTGGTTATGCACATGCTTGTCTGATCTCGGATGCTAAGCGGGGTTGGCCCTGATCAGTAGTGGGATGGGCGATCATTCAAAATGATCTTTGAAGATTCGAAGTTGTGAAGCTTCACAGCTTTGAAGCTTCAAAGATTATGCCTGAATTTAAAAAAAAAACACATTGCGGAGAAGCCCCGATTCTGCGAGGATAACGCCTTAATTTAAAAAAAAACATCCGGAGCGGGGGATAGGAGGGAGTAAAACTTAGTCTCATTTGAAGGGATAGAATAACCCCTTGCTCAGTGCAGGAAGCCTGATTCCCAGGCGGTCGCCCATCCAACTACTGACTGGGGCCGACCCCGCTTAGCATCTGAGATCAGACGAGCGCGCACAGGAAAACAGCAGGAAAACAGCACAGCACTCGAGTGTGAACCGAGCTCGCGCATTCGATGAAGCACTGCAACGGGGAAAATGGGTGAGTGTGAATAATCTTGTTTTAACGCGAGAGCGTTTAACCCGGCGGGACACCGAATTCATTGCGATGGCGGGCGCAATGTAGATCGGCCCATTATCTCATTTCTCAAGTTCAAAATCCACATATATAGATATCATTTTTCTCTATTACTTGTACAAATTCTATAAAAGGTTTCCAATTTAACATAAATTTAGTTGTTGATCCTTCTTTAATTATAATAGTAAGTTTTGCCATCTCCGCCAGCTCCATCATTTTCATGAACCACTCACTCACAGTTGGTATTGTTTAATTCTTCCACTTTTGTGCGTACAATAACCTTGCAGCCGTTGTCATGTAGAGAAAGCGGGTTCCCCCCTTCTCTTTTATGTGTTTATCTGTTAGTCCCAATAAAAAAGTTTCTGGCTTTAATTCTATAGTAGTCTTTAATATTCTTTGGGTTAAAGACTGTATTCGTTTCCAAAATATTTTAGCTTTTTTACAAGTCCACCATAAATGATAAATGTTCCATCTTGATCTTCACATTTCCAACATTTTTCAGAAACACACTTATACATTTTAAACAGTTTAAATGGTGCCATATACCATCTATACATCATCTTTTAAAAATTCTCTTTAAGATTTGTACATAAAGTAAATGTTAGATCTTTTCCCCACATACTTTCCCACTCTTCCATTAATATATTATGACCAACATTTTGTGCCCATTTTATCATACAGTGTTTTACTTGCTCATCCTCTGTCTCATACCTTAACAGTAATTTATACAATTTAGCAATAACATGTTCATCATTTATACACAGTGCTGTTTCACACTCAGATTCTATTTGTTAAGCGCCACCATTTTTCTCATCTACTTTAAACCTTGCTTTAATTTGCAGATATGAAAACCATTGACAGACATGACCTTCTTCCAATAAGTTTTCCCTTGATTTTAACTTATATTCCCCTTGTGACAATTCCAGTAAATCATTATCCATTTACGCGTGTTATCAAATTCTCTTCAATGCATTGCTTCTTGTGAGGATATCCAACGTGGTGTTTTTTTTTATCAAACCTTAATTTATATTTATTCCAAATTCTTAATACAGCCCGTCTTATATAGTGATTATTAAAATCTACATTCACTTTTGTTTTATCATACCACAAATAACCATGCCACCCATCTCTCAATTTGTGTCCTTCTAGTTCTAAAGGTCTTCTATTTTTCAACTTCACCCATTCCTTCATCCACATCAAGCAGCAGGCAGAAAAATAGGTTTTAAAATCTGGTAATCCCAAGCCACCTTTTTCCTTTGCATCTTGTAAAATTTTTATTTTCATTACACTTTATTGCTTTTTAGCCAATCAGGCCATCCGCACACAAAACAAATAGAATTCTCACATCAACCCAAAAGGGAGACCGAAGTACAAATTATTAATAAAATAACTAACAAGAGCAAGTTTAAAACATTTTAAAATCCTAAAACAATATCTGCCAGAATATTATTCCCATGTTTACGGATTTAGTTTTTTTATAACAGTCAATGACTTTCGCCTCTCCAGGGCTCGACTGACAAACTTAGCAGTCCTATATGATGTATAATGATCTGTTCCAGCTAATAATAATCGAGTTATGCTTGCACCAGAAGTATCCTCAAGCACAGCTAATAGGGGCTCAAGGTATTGCTTCCTCAAATCGATATACAATGGGCATTCTGCTAGAAAGTGTACCATGTCCTCTACCTTGGGGCAACCAGCTGGGCAATCTGCACTCATGCCATGATGGGTCCTATAACGTGCCTTCACCTCCATCAATTGGAGTGAGTTCAGTCTACACCTAGTCATGAGCCATCTCAATTCATGTGAGGTGATGGAAATCAAATACGGGGGAGCCTTCCCCAGAGATGTCATGATGCTTTTATAGATCTTGTTAGAGTGACTTTCAGCAGCAACAGCCATTGTTGTTTGAATATCAGCATCCTGTAACCTCTTTGAAATCTCATCCCTAGCTCTATCATAGCCCCTCGCAAGCACATATGATTGTGAAAAGCCCAACTCAGAGATAGATGTGGTTATCTTGTCTGCCCATGAGCCCCTTCCCATAGCTTCATATGCTAATAAGACCAAGGGGGAGGCCAGTTGGAACACTATCTTTAACCAGAAGAAAGTGGCAGCTTTTTGGACAAGCATTCCCACTGAGTGACAAGCTGTTTCTAGTCGGACAATGGCCTTAGAAGTGGATCTGGGAACCCCGAGTACTCTGGATAGAAATTTATGCTCCACTGACTCCAATGAAGCAATGTCAGCATGGGTCCAGGCAGGTGCCCCATATAATATTTGGGGAAGTAATTTGCCCTTGTATAGCTCTATTAAAGGGGCCACCATCTTACCACCTGATCCAGCAGCAAAACGAAGAATGGCATTACTAGTTACATTAGTTGTCAGGGCTATTGCTTTCCAGTGCTCCGACCAAGATCCTGAACTTTGAAATGTCACTCCTAGGTATTTATATTTGTTGACCTGATCAAGCAGGTGGTTATCCAGCTGCCATCGGTATTTTTTCCTCCTTTTGCCAAAGACTAAGATTTTAGTTTTTTCGTAGTTGACCTGAAGGGCTTCTCTCACACAATATGAGCTTAGGGCTCTTAAAAGCCTATGCATCCCCACCTGGGTGTATGACAGGAGAACAGCATCATCTGCATATAATAACACTGAAATATTCCTGTCTTTTAAAAGAGGTGGGAAGAAGTCTGGATTAGATAAGAAGGGAACCATATCATTAAGATATAGATTGAATAAAAGAGGTGCAAGCAAACATCCCTGGCACACTCCTTTGTTAACAATAATGGGGCCTGAAAGATCACCTGAAGACTCTCTCACACGCAAGATAGAGTTCTCATACAGCCCCTGTATTCTCCTGAGCAATTTATGATCCACATTTAAAAGTGTAAGCTTCTGCCAAAGGCGGGGTCTAGATATAGAGTCAAAGGCCGCTCGAAGGTCTACAAATGCAGCAAAAAGTGAGTGATAAGGGGGAGATGTATATTTCCCAGCCAAATATTTTAGTAGAAAACAATGGTCTACTGTAGATCTGCCACATCGGAAGCCTGCTTGTTCTTCAGCCAGGAGATTCTCCCTGAGCACCCAATTTTCCAGCTTATCTAAAAGATGTCTTGCATACAACTTACTTATAACATCCAGTAGACTTATAGGGCGATAATTCTTAGGGTCTGACCGATTGCCCTTTTTATAAATAGGCACTACAATAGCCACTGCCCAATCTTGGGGAAATTTCCCAGTTCTATCAATAAGTGTAAATAAGGTTGCTAACATTGGGATCCACCAATGAGGATAATCAATCAAGAAATCTGGTGAAATGCCACTCCTTCTGGGGGCCTTTCCGTGCTTCAGCTTCCGTATCAGCATAGCTATTTCCTCACAGGTGACTGGGGGCCAACTAGATGATTCCGGGTTTTCCTCCTGCAATGGGGGAAGACAGGCCATCTCATCATAAAAGAGGGAATGGAAGTGTTGTTCCCATTCATGTGTTGTAATAACAGAGTCAATGGATGGAGTCCCAGAGTATCTTCAGTCTGAAGTAAGGTGCCAAAATCTAGGTCTATCATTTCTTTCGAGTGCTGATGCTAGTTCCACCCATTGCAACCTAGCATGCTCTTGCTTTTTTTCTTTAATTGTATTTTTATATAATTTACGCAGTGCCAAATAGGACTGTGGTAAAGCGACTATACCTCTGTCTCTTAGGAATTTATGTTGTCTTTTAATTTCCTGCTTAAGTTTCCTACAGTCCATGCCAAACCATGGATTACCCTCTTTTGGCCTCTGGTTCTTTGACTGACCTTTCCAAAATAAGAGAGGTTCAACTGCTGCTATAATCTGGGCATAACATTCTGTTACTACTTCCATCTCTTTGGAAGAGGACAGGGTATTCAGCAAGAGTTGTACATTCTCAGAATGCCATAAGCGTTCCAAAGCATTTAAATTCACATTTGCCCATTTACGATGGTATGTTGCAACCCTTGTGCTTGGGACTGGGAGCCTATTTTCTTGATTTGCCTGGGCATTTTTAAGACATTCTAACTGGACAATCAGTGGTTGGTGATCACTACATGGATATGAATCTACTCTAAAGAGTGTAATCAGCCCAAACACAGCTGGAGGACAGCAATATAATCAATTACACTAGCCCCAAGATGGTTGATAAAGGTAAATTCCCCTGTCAAATCCTCAGACAGAGAGCCATTCAGAATGAGAAGTCCAGATTGAAAGATCATTTGAATAAACAGCTTCTCTTGGGTGTTAATTGTGTGATCCTTTGACTGTCTATCCTTTATCAGTGGGAAGTCATCCAGGGAAAAATAGGAGACTGGCTCTATTGCATTCCAGTTTGGGCCAATCCGGGCATTAAAATCACCAACTAATATCAAATGAGCTCCAGATAGTTGGGTCTGCAGGCCAAGTATGTAATCTGTAAGGCTTTCCCAAACATTTTTGCTGTGATGAGTTGATTTCCAAGGAGGAATATATACATTTACCATGATATATGATGTTAAATTAATTTTGAAAAATATAGCCAAAGCCCAGGACTCCAAATTACTGATGAGATAGCTTTCGCCTTTCAATGAAGTTGATATACAACAGGCTAATCCCCCCCACGGGCGTCCCATGCCTCTGGGGATACTTGCAGGGATTTCATAGGTTTTGTAATCACTCAGAAGAATTTCCCCCGTGCACCATGTTTCCTGTAGGAATATGATATCAAAAGATCTAAGGTACCTTCTGAATGAACCATCTGCCCTTTTATTAGACCATCCAGAGATGTTCCAGGAGACACACTTAAGTGAACTCCCCAAAGCCTTATTTTGTCAGGAGGAACAATCTAATGTAATTTGATCTATTGAGGGGTCAAGCTGCACGGCACCATTTAAGCGGGAAGTGGAGTTCTGGATCATGTGTTTCCTTTGAGAATTATTTGCTATTGGGACTACTGTGGTGTTGATTTCAGCCACCACTGTTTTCTGTTTTTTTTGCGGTATCAACTGAAAGTTGTCAATATAAGAATTAATTGCAGTATTGGTTAAGAGAATTTCAGTGTCTAACAAAACATCATTTTTGAGTGGGGGACTAGAGGGACATAAAGACCTAAAGTTTGTTCTCTGAAGGCCCTGATCAGTGGACTCTATGTCAATGGTCCCAACATCTGTCTCCTGAGTTGTAAAATCAATGAGCATTTCAGTGTTAGACTGCTCTAGAACATTATGTAGTCGACTTGCTTCTGGGGCATACTGATCTATGGGTTTCCTTCTAGATATCTGCTTAAATAGTGGTGTTAATGAAGAAGTTTTAAAGACCCTTCTAGCCCTTACTCCATATTTACCCAGTTGGAGCCTCACAGCAAAGATTTCTTTAACCAACATTGGTGAGTTGAAAGTTATTATACATCTCTGTAAATACAGAGAGCCTGGAAGTGTGTGTACAGATCTAATATTTCTTATATGAATTCTTAAGTTCAACAATGCATTAAGATTATACACAACTCGGTTTTTCCCCCACCAACTAGGCAGAACCCCATTTGAGAATGGTGATATTTCAAAGGCCACTTGGTCTGGGACTAAAATTAAGTTCCCCTTAAAGTCCCAATTCTTCAGGTCTACAAGTTCTCCACAGTCTGCAAGGTTCAAGAAATTCGAATGCTGGGATACAGTTGAAGGAACCAAAGCCTGTACAGGTTGTAAAACTGGAAGTGTCATGACTTTCTGATTTACTTCTGGATTCACGTCTTGTTTTGTTCTGGTATCCTGATCCTTGAGAAGTTGTATAATCTCATCAAGTTGCTTTGTATATCCAGTGATAGGAATTAGTTTATCATTTATAGCTCCGATTGTCCCAAAAATATTAATTAGAGTTTTAAAAATTAACAAGCACTGTTTTGCCATGGTATCAATAATTGCCATGTTCACATCTTCAGGCTTCAGCCTGGTAGTTGTCTGTTTCTCCTCATTTCTCCATTCCTGGGAGTCCTCAATTTTTCCTTCCTGGGACTCATCATTTTCCCCCAAAGGGGAGGCCAGGATTGAATATCGATTAGTAGTAAGGATTGGGAGTCCTCCCGGGGTATCAGAGCCACCGAACATGAAGCTATCAATTTTAGATTGTTTTGAAACAGGGAAAGTTGGAGACTCTAGTTGGTCTCTCTGTCTCTTTTTCTTACTACACATTGCAAACAGAGGGTAGAAAAATCAGGTAGCACCACTCTGCAAGCTCCTCCACTTGATAAATGCTTACAGAAGTCAGCAAAATTGGCAAAATAATGAGGCAGGCATTCACATATGCTTCTACGGCTTGTGTGTGTATGTAAGGACTTTATCAGAAGAATTCAAAACATAGTCCAAACACTGAGAGCTCTCGCATTGCCTCCTCACAGCTGGTAAAAACTTGAACAGATTAAACCTTAGGGCAGCCAAAACACTACAGTTGCCTGGCGTGCGCTACAATAATAGAGGTTTAAACTGGCAAATTAAAACTTAAAACACATTGTGACAATTTAAAACAATTAAAATTTAAAACAAACAGACCGAGGAGCCATGAAATCTGCCGCTGCTCGTGCTGACCGGAACCGGAACTCCTTATGTCTCATTTTTATTTTAATTCTTGGTTTTTTTGCTTGCCATATAAACTTCGTTATATCTCTCTGCCACTGCTTAAAAGGTAAATCCGATGTAATAATGGGTATCATTTGAAACAAAAATAACTTTCTAGGTAGTACATTCATTTTAATCATTGCAATTCTTCCCAAAAGTGATAGCTGTAATTTTTCCCATTTTAATAGGTCTTGTTTAATTTCATTCCACACTTTAACATAGTTATTTTGAAAAAGCATACAATTCATATTTGTCAAAAAGACTCCCAAATATTTTACTTTCTTTTCCATTTGGAAGCCAGTCTTATCCATCAACTTTTTTTTTCTTGAACATTCATACTCTTTGTTAAAATTTTTGTTTTCTGTTTATTAACTTTGAACCTTGCCACTGCTCCAAATTCTTTTAATTTTTTCATTAAAATTTTAATTTCTTTAAAGGTTCTTCCATCATGAACACCCAGTCATCTGCAAAAGCCCTCAGCTTATATTTCTTCTTTTTAATCTTTATTCCTGTAATTTGATCATCTTGTCTTATATCTCTGTTCAATAATTCTAAAACCAATATAAACAGTAGCGGTGACAATGGGCAGCCTTGTCTTGTTCCTCTTTGTATCTCGCAAGGTTTAGTCAAGTCCCCATTTATAATTATTTGAGCCTTTTGATCAGTATATACCGATTTCACCCACTTTATAAGGCTTTCCCCAAAGTCCAAGTCTTCTAAAGTCTTAATTAAAAATTTCCAGTTGAGATTATCAAATGCTTTCTCTGCATCTAAAAAGATCAGAGCTGCTTGTTTTTCTGGGTGTTTTTCCAAATATTCCACCACATTCAAGACCGTTCTTACATTATCTCTCATCTGTCTCCTTGGTAGGAAACCACTTTGATCCTCATGTACAAACTCCTGCAATATTTTCTTGAGCCCTTCTGCCAAAATTGTTGCAAATATCTTGTAGTCATTATTTAATAATGAGATTGGTCTATAGTTTTTGGTTGAGGTTGAATCCTGTCCTTCTTTAGGTATTACTGTTATATATGCTGTTTTCCATGTTTCCGGTATCTCCCCTTTTCAAAAATACTGTTCATCATATTTTTCAACGGTTGTAAAATTTCTTCTTCACATGTTTTATAATATAATCCTGATATTCCATCTGGTCCCGGAGTTTTTCCCAGTTTAATTTTTTTTTATTGCTTCCACCGTTTCATTTGCTGTTATTGGGCCATTCATCATTTGTTTTCGTTCCTTAGTAATTTTTGGTAAATTTTGTTTATGAATATATTTATCCATTAATTCTGAGGAGATAGCATGTCCTTTATACAAATTCAAGCAATATTGATGAAAAACTTTCTGACTTGCCACATTGGTTAATTTTAATCCACTTTCACTTATTTTCACAATTGTTTCCTTTTCTTTTTCCTTTCTAAGTTTATAGGCCAACCATCTTCCTGGTTTATTAGCAAATTCAAAATTTCTTTGTTTTACAAAGTTTTTTTTTTTGTTTTTTTTTTGCATATCCTGAATTGTTAACATCGACAATTGTTGTTGGAGTAATTTAATCTGTCGGAGGACACTTGCCTTTCCCGGTTTTTTCTTTAGGAATTCTTCTTTCTCCTTTGTTTTAAAAAATTTTGTACCTTCTCTTCTCTTTTTCAGTTGCATGTTTTGTTGTATAAAACAACCTCTGACTTAATAATGGCCTTACTTGCATCCCATGCTGTTCAGATATTTGTTCCCTTGTCCAGATTCAATTCAAAAAATTCTCTCAATTTCTTTGTAGTGTTGTCCACAATACTTTTATTTTGAAATATCATTTCATTCAATCTCCATCTAAAAGTAGTGCTTCTTTTCATATATGATATAGATATAGGGTTATGGTCTGAAAATGATCTTGGTAGAACTTGTATTTTGCCAATATTTGTAGCAAGCTCTTTAGTTGTCAAAATCATATCAATCCTTGAAGAAGATTTATGTCTTTCTGAAAAATATGTATATCCTTTTGAATTTCCATTTTTATCTCTCCATACATCTACTAAAGCCAAATTGTCCATCAATTCAAAAAAACTTTTAGGTAATTTCCTTGATTAGTCTTTATTTTTTTCTTTGATATTCTATCAATTTGAGGTACAATCACCCCATTCCAATCTCCCATTAAACACCAACTGTCAAAAGTTAGATCCACGAGTTTGGATAAGAGATTCTCATAAAATTCCACTTTGTGATCATTAGGTGCATAAACCCCTAAAATCAACGTTGATACACCATTCAATGTGATTTTAACTTCTTTTGTGGGACTTCTTTGAAGGTTTTTAAGCCGGCATTTATTTATTTATTTCATGTCTATACTGCCCAATAGCTGAAGCTCTCTCATTAAAGACTCTATTATTCCAGCATGCCTTCGCTTTTTAGAACTCTTTTCCTTTTGCTGACTTTTGTATACTTTTTAAGCTGTATTGTTTTATTGTTGGATTTTTAAAAAATTGTTTTTAGTTCAAAATGGTTTTCAGTTATATGTTGTTTGTATATACTGCCGGTATGCTTTTACGTAAATGGTTTTTAAACTTTGTATATTGTATTTTAATGTTTTAACTTTTGTAAACCACCCAGAGAGCTTTGGCTATGGGGCGGTATAGAAATGTAATCATCATCATCATCCTGGGCATCCCCTTGCAAAGCAATGTGAATGGCTTTCCCCCTTAAAAAAAAAATAATAATAATAATGGTGCTATAGCGCTATTCTGATGGAGCAACATTGTACTGCTTGTGCCTGATGTTTTCACTACTTTCCCCATTCTGTCAACGCCTTCATCAGTTTCATCCCCACTCTCCTCAACTGCTTCTCCACCTTTTAAAATTTCTTCATGTTGCTATAGTGCTATTCCGTTATAGAGCTATTGTGAAAGACTGACAAAGAAAAAAAGCCAGAGACAGAAAAAGGGTAGTGATTGGAGCAGGGAGGGGGTCGGGATGGGCAGACAAGACAGGTTCTGCCATGCAGGACTCTGGATTACTGGGTGAAGGACTGAGATGGAAGGAGGAGGAAGCAGAGGGAAAACAAGCTGCGGCAAGCCCAATCGTCTGTTGGGAGCACAAACCACGCACTGTGGGTTCTTTGCAGTACAACCCATAGCGAGCAACTTGTTACCCATGATGGGCTAGCATGTCATGAGAACGCGCTTATTGTCTGGAAGCACCCACGGTTTAGATAAGTCTTCCATCTTCTGAAGGGAGTCTTTTCTTTAATAGCTTCCATGATGCTGCTTGTGGACCATGCTGGATCTTTTGGACCTTTCCTGACCTGTGGTATTCATTTTAGCTGAGCTCTTATTATTCTGGTTTTTAGTCACCCCCAAGTGAGGATCTTGACTCTTCCCCTTTCAACTTTCTTTTTACCAGTCCCCTCATTTTAGAGAGTCAAATGTGACCATGTTGGACTTCCTTGGCAATTTCTGACTTATGCATAAATTACATTTAAAAGTACTGTGGTGACTGCCTGTTTCCAGGGAGAGAGCACAGTTGGACTAGTAATTTTCACATAACCCGCATATCTGTCACAATACTTTTAGCAAAACTGGCCGAAGACATCCTAATGCGTACAGTGCAAAAAATACAAACTACATTCCCCCCCACTCATTCAGATGGAGCATGATCTCCTGGAAAGTTCTCTTGTATCAGCTTCGTTGAAATGAATGGGAATTGTACAAATGTATGACTGTGCTCCTGTGTTGCTCCTACTCACTTTAATGGGATCAGAGCTTCCGGTATTTCCCTCATTCCCACCCTGGGTTAGATTTGTATGTCTCCCATCAGCCGCCCTTAAGGTACCCAAATCCAGCTACCTAAGGTGGCTGTTTCTCCTTGCCTCATGGGAGGGCCATCTCTGTTGTGTTCTTTGGAAACATTCGTGATAATTAAGACTGTCTTTGAATTTAATGACTTATGGGATCATTCGCCCAGACGACACTGCGATCCTGAAAAAGTTGGGCTGTGGCAATGCCAGCATAACATCCTTGCCATCCTATGATGATAGTTTGCTGGGCAGCTGATGGGATTTTCTTGTTTTGTTTGGTTATGTGGGCATGGGGGAACCTTAGCCCAAGCTTCTTGATAGAACTGGACCCCCTTTGAGAATAATTCAGTGGTGGCCAGTATTATATGTCCATAGTCTGGAGACTACAGCATGCTGCTTGGGAGCCCTCGCTACTGGCACAGTTTACATGTTTATTCACACGTGGCTCCTTGCTCCCACTGGAATAACCCTTTTCATATCTCATTCCAAATCGAGGCAGCCATGATGCTTTTTCCAATCTTTTATTCCAGGAGCAAAGAGTCATTTGTATTTTGGTTATTAGAAATAGAATGTGAAAGCTCAATTTCTTGGTAACTTAGGACACAGTCCTATGGCTGCTAGTTAGTGGCTAGGTGGCCATAGCATGGATCAGTTTTGTGCACCATGGTCAGGATGGATCAGAGCCCGTGCGCCATGGTCAGTTCCCAGAGAATTGACCCCCCATCCCCTCCCGCGCTGCCTTGTAGGCAGTGCGGAACAGCCCTGCGCTCAGAAGAGCAGCGTAAAAGGAGCGTTCCCGGGGGAGGGCGGAAATGCCAGTATGCCACATCCTATGTTTCATCTGGCCGCCCCCACCCCTGCTCTGACTTCTCATGGCTAGACAGCTGAAATCAGCTGTTTAGTCGCAAATGCAGGGCAGGAGAAGCATGGAGGAGACGATCCTCCGTGCACTTCTCCTGCCCTGCATTGGATAGACAGTTGCCTCCGGGTTTGGAAGCAGCCACCTATCCCCATAGGATTGCTCCCTTAATTGTCTTTAAAAACAAAGAGTCCTGTGGCACATTAAAGGGTAACACATTAATTTTGGCATAAGCTTTCATGGACATTGTGCACTTCATCAGATACATAAAGTGTTAACCTCATATTGGCACATTTATATACACATGCTGGGGTGGAGGGAAGGAAATGTAAACTGTATTGCCAGAGGGAATCGAAATGCAAAAACTACAGACAGTGATCATGACCTTAACAGTTACCATTCACAAAACCCTTGTTGGTGTTAACACAGATAGAATTGCTATGGTATGTTGATTAATGAACTTGAGCACACTCCAGGAGAGAGCGGAGGACAGGAAGGCCTGGCGTGCTATGGTCCATGGGGTCACGAAGAGTCGGACATGACTTAACGACTGAACAACAAGAAGTCGATTGGCATATGTAGTGTGATTTTAAAAAAAATACCCTCTGTCCTTATTCAGACCACAGGAAATAGAGTTGAATCTCTTGATGAATTGTACTTCAGCAATTTTGCATTGATGTCTGTTTTTTAGATTCCTTTATTCAAGAATGGCCATCTTAAGGCCATTGTCAGAGGGAAGGTGTGGTCAGTTAATCACTAGTACATTAGCCTGGACAGAGGGTGGATTTGTGAGCATCCAGATTGTTGAAGGGATGGTTTCTCTTCTTCTTTCTGTGTTCACTGCTGTGTGTAAGATCTGAGCACCACCTCCTTTCCCCTTGTTCTCTATTTCCTTTATTTGAGCAAAGGGTTCTCACAGCACAGCTCCATCACCTTTTTCAATACTAGAACTCAGTTCTCAACAATGCCAAACTGTGGTAATAAGTATGGCTGCAGACATATGTAGAGAAAGGAGAGGAAACTAGAATGCACCAGTGACAATGGGATCCCTTCTCTCACTGGTTCATTCACATCTCATCTCTTCCAAACTGGCAAACAGGCTGGATCTTAAGTTATGCAGAGATTTTAGCCTCCTGGTTTTATGTGCAACACCATAATCAAACCTTTATTTTGAACTGGTAACCTGATTCTCCCCGCAATCCCATTTTTATTCATGTTCAAGAGACACTTCTGAATCATTGGCTATGGTTCTGTTCCCTTTTGGGGTGGGAGACACAGATAGGACCCGTTCAGATTCTCTCTGGCTTCCTGCTTGTGTCACTGATTCACCACACCTACATGCATATGAAAAAAAGTTACACCTGAGTGCCCTTTCTGGGGCAGGTCTAGTGACCAGGGCCATGTTTCCATGGAAATGCAAGGACGAACCAAATGAAGGAATACTGGAGTGTTCATGAAATTGGCATGGCTCCACACATGGCTCCATGAAGGACTGCACCGCACCATTATAAATCCCTGACAGAAACATACTTGCGGGTGGGGTGGGGGGATTGGAAGTGAACGTCACCAGACTGGCAGGGGTTGTTCAACCAATAGGAGAGGCTTCCCCCTCCAGGCTCTACTCCCCTTAATGCAATCTCGGGAACAAGCCTCATTGACCACAATGGGATTTACTTCTGAGTAGACTTCCCAGACCAATGCCCCATTCTGCCCATTTCCCCCCCTTTCCCTCTAAATACCAGGCTACCACATCAGCAGGCACCCCTGAATAAATGCGCTATTGCGCGATAGTGCATTTTTGGGGACAAACCTCATTGACTACAACAGAAGTCAGCAAGCACCCCTGAACTAATGTGCTATTATAGCACATAGCGCAAATGCATGTTAGTGCCATTTTGTGATAAGAGTGATAGGTAGTGAGATACTGACATGGAGCGTATGCGCCTTACCATGTAATATACGAAAGCTGAACTATGAAGCTTGCGAAAGGGGACCGAAGGACACAAAGGAATACTAGCCATGGATCCTCCCCACATGTAGTTCTGGGGAAACGACCTGAGATAAAACTTATTTTCAGGCTATAGTGGGAGCACTTGCTCGCCCACGATAGCACATTTATACGCACTAGTGATCTTGTGCTTATTTTCAATGTATTTATTAAAGGTTGGTCCCTCAGCATCCTGCTCCAAAATGGCATTGAAACTTCTGGAAAACAGGGAGAGAAAGGGTTGGGTCACTGAGGTCACAGGCAGGTGAGCGAAACACCCCCATGGGCAGGACTATACTGACTCAAGTGTGGGTGATGGAACACACCCCAACAGGACTGTAACTGAGCCTAAGTAAAGAGAAAAAGTCGGACTATAACCAGTCTCAGAAGAACTGCAATAAACTCTGGGATGCCTGCTGGATGGCCACGACGTCATGTAAACCATGCGACTTCAACACGCAGCCAGGCTGGAGTAAATTGCCGGTGGAAACACACCCCTGGTACCACTTTGTGATCCATGTCCTGTTGCTCAATAAAGAAAACTTAATAACACAAGAAGAATTCAATTGATGAATCAGAGCAAGACACTTCTAATCTAGTATTCTATGACCAACAGCAGCCTGTCAAATTTCTCTAGACCGGGGCAGCGAATTTGTGGCCCTCCTGAAGCTGTTGGACTGCATTTCCCATCATACCTCTCCATTGGCTCTGCTGGCTAGGGCTGATGGGAGTTGCAGTCCAACGACATGGGGGGGGGTCACACATTTCCCACCACTGCTCTAGACACTAGCAAACAAGGCAATGGAAGTTTATTCCCTAGTTTATTCCCATAATTTGCTATTCAGAGGTAGACTGCCTTGGTGCATTTTTCCTGCACTTTAAAGCTACCTGTAGGGCCAGCTTGTCTGTGCTTGCTACACTAGGCCTGCACAGTTTGTAACCCTCCCAGCCAAATGCAGCCCACTAGCCATGGATTGTTTTAGTCCCAGGCAGGCAGTAAAAACAGAAGGTTTCTTGAGCCCCAAATATGCTGTGTTTGGCTTGGCAGGACACAAATAGCACAGGACTGTGCATGTCAGACGAACCTGAGTAAAAGAAGATTTGTGGAAAGTTCTGTCATCTTTTCTACCAACTTTTTATGGGCACATGTTTAGCACTGTGAAAGTGGATCATGGTTCCCCAGTGGAGAGGAAAGTTTTATGGTCTGTGGATCAAATCTCAATACCTCTGCTGTTCTGCAGACCCACACAACCCTCCCTGTCCTTTGGATCATCCAATTCTATTTGGCTGTATTCTTTCCATACAGGAGGTTAGATCAGCTGGGGCACTTGTACTTTGGAACACAATCTCTAGAGAGGTCCACCATGCCATTTCAGCAGCTGGCAACCCTTTGGGGCAATATCCCCTACTGCTGGATCTTAAATCTTTCTTCTTGAACTGGGCTCCTATAGTTGTTTATACATCATTTTCATATGGCAACAGCTATTCTGTCTTACATCAGCCCAACTTACCAGATGGACTTGCATACATTCCCTGAAGGTCTCTAACATCCTAACCTGTCTGCCTATGGCAAAGCAGGTCTTTCTGCTTCTTTAAGATCCTGCAAACACTACCTGGAAAGTTGCTGAATCAGAGGGAAGCAATTTGTCTGTGTGGGTGACTTTCCTTGACCTATTTTGTTTTGTGGAAAGATGAGGAAGTGCTGGCAAGGCAGTGATTCCCAAACTTTTTGACTGGAGTTGTGGGGGCTTCTCAGCTGAAAGAATAGAATTTTAGAATCAGAAAGTACCTTGGAAGTAATCTAGTCCAGCCCCCTGCTCGGTGCAGGAATCTTGCAACCACAGCATCCCTGATGGCCAACCAGTCTGTGTTTAAATACCTTTGGCAAAGGAGAGCCCACTATCTCTCAAGGCAGTTTGTTCTACTGCCAAACAATTCTTGCCATTAGGTTTTTCCTAAAGTTTAGCCAAAATCTACTTCCTTGCAATTTCCAACCATTAGTTCTAGTCCTGTCTGCTGGAGCAATAGAAAACAAGTCTGTTCCATCTTCTTAGTCTTTCTTGTCCCTCCGCCCGCCAACAACACAGCACCAGTGTTCCATAGATGAGAGTGCAAATATTATGATGGTGCACCGCTGTATGGTGCACAGATTATGGTGGTGCACAGCACACTGCTGAGATCAAGGATCTGTGAATTAGGATAGAAATCCCACACTGGCATTACGAGAGGATCTCTGTGACCCCCTCCTCAGACTGTACACAGGGAAGCCTTGTAAGGACAAAGCAACACACAGCTCTTCCTGTGATCTCTGCAATCTTTGTGACCTTTACAAACCACAATCCTCCTCACAAATCCCATGTCAGTCCACTTCCAGCTGGGTACTCAGTCTATCCACATTTTTGGCCAGTCTGGCAGGTCGGCATGACCTCTGTCAGGGTCCTATCCCTGCTCTGGAACTTCGACCCTCTCTTCTAGGTGCCCCAAACACATCCCAAGGTAGACCTTCCTCACAGTTTGAGAATCGCTGTGGAAAGGTTTGGGCTCTGTTGCATCATGCGGGCCAGCCTGACATGTCCCTGAGGTCATACCACAATCTCATAAACAAGCAAAGTCACAATCGCTTCTCTGATCTGTTGTCCTTCCTGTCAAATGGCAGGCAGACTCCGTCATTAGTAGGTCTTCATTAATTTAAAGAGGGAGCCAGCCTATGCTCGGGGCTGATAACTTGCCAGAGGCAAGTATCATAAAAGAGTGGAGAGCCTGTCACTCAGACTGTCTTCAGGAGTAGAAATTTGTCCTAATTTTCAGTGCTATGCTCTAGTCAGGTGCCTTGCACTATCACTGCAGGCAGGGAGGGCTCTGCGAATAGGGTAACCAGATGCAAAGGGAGAGGATAGGACCCTTCATACCTTTTAAAATAGTAGTGCAGAAGGCTGAATTTTAGTGGGTGCAACTCTCCTTGCATGACAAGCTGCACCTGTTAAAATCCTGTCTTCTAGACTGCCACTATTAAAAGGCACAGGAGCTCTGTCCTCTCATTAACTTAAAATGTTTGTTTTCCATCACAAAGACGTTGAGGTGGATAACAATATAGCAACAATAAAACCATCAAAATAAAATTGCACATGTAAAATCAACAAATGCAGCAACAGCGAGCATCAAACACCATTAAGAGATTCAGTATGGTGTAGTGCAACCTTTCCCAACCTGGTGTCCTCCAGATGTGTTGGACTACAACTCATATCATTCCCAGCCAGCTAGCAATGATGGAAATTGCAGTCCAACACACCTGGAGGGCACCAGGTTGGGGAAAGCTGGTATAGTGTTAAAGTGCCTGCGTGGGAGGGGGGGAGCTGGTTCTAATCCTCACTCATCCATTAAACTCATTGCATGATCTTAGGCCAGTCTCTCTCAGTCTCACCTACCTCAAAGGGATGTAGGGAAGATAAAAGGAGTATGGCACCATGTTCACCACCCTAAGCTTCTTGGAGGAAAGGTGGGTTAAAAAGGTAATTAAAAAAACAATATGCAAAACATTTTCGGTTGTCTTTCAAAAATAATCAAAGATGGATCCTGGCAAAATCCAGATGTGAGGCTCCGTCTTTGTTGGCATTTATCTCATCACAGACGGTGGGTGCATCCTGAACAGGGCCTCTGAAGAAGATCTTGATAGTCAGATTTATATAGGAGTTGTTGTTTAAAACTGGTTATTTCCTTGAAAAATTAGATTTGCTCTCTTTCCTAAATCCAGAATGCGTCATGACTGCTATTTATTGCTGCTTCCTCCAGGCTGCACCTGTTCCCTGCCATAGAAGCTTTCATGCTACTGTTCTCCACATCACTTCCTCTGACCTGATCTTATCTCATTTCAAGGCATCTCTATGGCCCAAGGCTCACTCATTATTAACAATTCACCAGAAGAGAGATATTACAAGGGAAAGATTTTAGCCTCCATAGTTTATTGTAGGTAGTGAATAAATCCAAGGTTGTTGGATCAGCTCCATTATCTAAAGGGAACAGTGAGTGGGACACAAGTCCTTTAGCATAAATCAGCCTTCTCCACCTGGTTCCAGCCAGATGTATTAGTTAGACTATTGCTCATTTCATCCTGAGTCAGCATGGACATTGGCCAGGCTACCCGGGGATGCTGGGAGTTGCAGTTCAACATATCTAGAGGCTACCAGGTTGGGGAAGGCATTTGCTGTTTTTAAATTCAAGAATACTTGTGCTGAACATAGCTCCTTTTTGCTATGTTAAAAAAGTCCCTCCCCTGCCCCTCATTTGCCATTCCAAAGCTAGCAAACCCTTTCTTAAGATATGCATCCTGATCCTATGCAACAAAGATGGCTTTCCTTACTGCCTCCATTGCATCCTCAAGTAGTTGCCCAGCAGAGTTGTTTTGTTAAAAGACACTGAACCACACATCTACCCGAGCAAATGGGAATGTTGGATCTTACAGACACCTGCTGTGATATATTCACAAGCAACTTTAGGGATTCAAGTCCAGATGACGCGTCCAGTGCTCCATCTGGTCCAGTTCTATGGGATCGGTTTCAGCTTCTGAGGCCTGATGATGTGGACAAGATGCTTGAGGCTGTGCACCCAACTACTTGTAACTTTGACCTGTGCCCTTCATGGCTAATTCGAACTAGCCAGTGGGGACTGACTGGGTGGGTCCAGTGTGTGGTTAATACATCACTGTGGGATGGATGAGTGTCCAATGCCTTGAAGAGGCAACAGTGTGCCTACTTCTCAAGAAGCCCACACTGACCCAGTGCTTAATAACTAACAGGCAGTCACTAATATCCCCTTTGTAGGGAAGGTGCTCGAGAGGGTGATGGCCGCACAACTACAGATGCTCTTGGAAGAACGGATTATCTAGACCCTTTCCAGTCAGGGTTTAGGCCAGGTTTTGGGACTGAAGGCTCCTTCACACTGAGTTTTTATCCTGAGATTGAGATTGCTCCTTCATGGAAGTTTGTGGGCTCTTTACCTGACACCATGATAATTCAAGGTGTCTCCTGCACTAAATGCCCTTTGTTCCGTTTTTAAAAAGATCACAGATAATGAGCTATCAAATTACCCCATTGTGAAAAGAGTAAAAGTGGCAAGAAGAGGAGTGCAATCAATGAAAGATAATGGAAGACTCAGATATGGGGGAAGGGGGTGGGGGAAAAGGAAGCATGTGAAAAGGGTGTCATTGTGATCCTGCATTTGGGGGGAAGGGGGTAGGGGAAAAGGAAGCATGTGAAAAGGGTGTCATTGTGATCCTGCATTTAAAATGGAAGTGGAAAGTCCCGTTTTAAATGCAGGATTTTAGGCAGGTGTAGAGATGCCCCTGGTCACTTGACAGATGATCTTTATTAGGAGAGAGACAGGGGGAATGTGACTGTGTTGATACTGTTGACCATGGTATCCTTCTGGATGGGCTCTATGAATTGGATGGTGTTACAGTGGTTCCACTCCTACCTGCAGGGTTGTGGCCAGAGGTGACCATACCTCGGGCCCATGGCAGTTAAGTTGTGGGGTCTCTCAGGTTTCCATTCTGTCCCCAACACTGTTCAACATCTATATGAAAACACTTCATTAGCAGATCTGGAGTAAAGTGTCATCAGGACGCTGATGATACCCAAGTTTATTTCTTTGTATAATCATGAGTCATGAGAGGTTGTCTGGGATTTCGCCCTGATCCAGTGCATGTTTGCACAGAAACACTGTGTTCAACGGGGCTTGCTCCCAAGTAAGCATGCAGAGCCCTATAGCACTGAGGTTGCAATCCTGTGTACACTTCCCTGGGAACAAACTGCATGGGACACAGTGGTTCTTGTTGTTCAGTTGTGTCCGACCCTTCATGACCCCATGGACCATAACACGCCAGGCCTTCCTGTCCTGCGCTCTCTCCCAGTGTGCTCAAATTCATGTTCATTGCATCAGTGATGCTATCCAGCCGTCTCATCCTCTGCCGTCCCCTTCTCCTTTTGCCTTCAGTCTTTCCCAGCATCAGGGTCTTTTCCAGGGAGTTTTCTCTTCGCAGTAGGTGGCCAAAATATTTGAGCTTCAGCTTCAGTATGTCCTTCCAAGGAGCAGTCAGGGTTGATTTCCTTTAGGATGGCCTGATTTGACCTCCTTGCAGTCCAGAGGACTCGTAAGAGTCTTCTCCAGCACCACAGTTCGAAGGCATCAATTCTTCGGCGCTCAGCCGTCCTTATAGTCCAGCTCTCACAGCCATACGTTGCTACTGGGAAAGGGACACAGTGGGGTTCCCAGTAAATATGCCTATGACTGTGATGTAGTTTCCAGTTTGGGAAGGATGTATGAGCGCTGTGCATTTTTGTGCATTAAACTTAGCCCCCCCCCCCCCAATCTCAGTATTTCTGCTCGCTTTTAAAACGAAACTAACTCATCCCTGGCGTGCGATAAGCCGACTCCCTCAAACGAAGCGAAAAGAAATGAGCCAAAATGGCCGTCGTGCGCGATGTCTTCACGAATTAACGCGCGTTACTCCTCCTTCCCTCATGACAAAGAAGCCTCCAACGCGGGGGCGCGCGCACGAAGGGCCGTGCTCGCGGCCCGATCCTATGCGCCTCTCCTTCAAGGGGACTGACTTACCCCCAAGGAAGCACGCGTAAGAATGCAACGGCGCGGCTCTACTCCCCTCACGCCGAGGCGGGAAAATTCTAAGCGGGCCCGCGCCGCTGTGCGGCGACTGAGGCCGGCGAGATTCGAGGAAGAGGAGACGTTGCCTTGGCCTATACACGATACACCACCGCAAATGATACGCGGGAGTTCGCTTTGTCGAGCCTCAATTTAATTGTAGAAATATTTTATTATTTTTTTAAACCCCTTCCTCTACGATGGGACGGAAACGAGCAAGCCGTGTGCTGATTACGCACAATTATCCCTCATGGGACGCCAGATGTCGAGGTCGCCCGCGCGCCGCCGCCGCCGCCCCTCCCCCCTCCCGCGTCGAAGTTCTCTCCCGCCCGCCCGGCTCCAAAAAAGGAAAACGAGGCGGAGTTCCGTGGGCAGGGGGGAGGGGCTTGCTCTATAAATGCCCGCGGCGAGGCGGCGGCTCTGTCATTCCAGCCCGGCTCCAGTTTTCGCCAGCGTTTAGAAGAACTGTCGCAGCTGCCGTCGCCACTTCTTCCTCTTCTTCCTCCCGGCTTTTTTGTTTTCTTTTTAAATTTTGTGCGTTGCTTTCTTCCTCGTTTCAGACGCCCTTATCCGTGTGGTATTCTTCCGTGCCGCCATGAACGGTTTCCGCGACAGCAGGATTGAGGAGGGCTCTTTTCTCTTCACCTCAGAGTCGGTGGGGGAAGGGCACCCAGGTGAGTGCTTGAGAGAGAGAGAAGAAAGGGGGGGAAGGAGGGGGAGCTGGGCGAAAGACCCGGCTGTACGAATGGCGGGCGGGGGGCGCGCGCGCGCGCGCGCTTTCTGGCCGGCGTGCTGATTGGTTGGCGCGCGCCGATGGACGCTCGCGAGCGGCCACTGGAGGCCCGTTTCGGCGCGTGAGGGGAAGGCGGCCGGAGCGAAGCGAGGAGATGGAGTGGCAGCGGGTTAGGACCGGGGGGGGGGTCGGGGTCCCTCGACCGGGGGGGCTGATCCGAGGCGCGCGGGGGTTTTCCCTTCCTTTCTCCCCATTCGGAGCCACCACGCGGTTGGGGGCGGGGGAGCAAAGGCAAGGGTGACGAAACCGGCCTTTTCCTGGGGCGGGAGCGCGCGTGCTCCCGCCCTCTCTCCCGCCTGACGACGGGGACGCGCCCCCGCATTGCAGAGGACCACGTGGTGTCCGCATGGAGAGATCTGGGGAGGGAGAATTGATGATGAGCGGGGCGGTGGGAAGAAGAGGCATCCATGTTAAAACGGGGTTTTGTGGGGAGCGAGGTGGAGGAACAACGGTAAATGGTGATGCCCAAAGCTACAGGATGAAGATGATGATTAAAAAAAAAGAAAAAAAAAGATTGCTGTCTTTAACGGTGCAGAACAATTAAAATAAAACACGGTGTCCTAATGTACAATTAATTTGCAACAAAGCAACGTGCGGTGCAATACTGTATCACAGATCTACTCAGAAGTAAGTCCCACTGAGTTCAGTAAGCCTTACACCCAGGTAAGAGCGTACAGGATTGCAGCACGCAGAACGTATTGAAAGCTGCGATTGGCCTGAGCCAGGGGAGGGGAGGCTTGTTGGGCTGCCCAGCGGTGCTTGCGGAGGAGGCTTGCATTTTCATTGTCTTTCTCCGCCATGATGTCTGAGAACTCTTCTTGCGTGGATGGAGGGGAGGGCTTGGATTAGAGTACGGCTGCCTCATTTTGGTGGCTGAGGATGTGTGCTTTTATACACTGTAGGGAACACTGTTCTAAATATAATCTGTTCCAGGAGGCTGCATAGGAACAAGAAGCCTTTGATGCAGGAGCAGGGTGGGTGGGAATTTAGCACTGCCCATGCAAGTCGCTGCTGCAGAGAAGCAGTGGAGTGGAGGGGGGGAGGAGAGAGGGTTGTGGCTCTTCACCATAGCCATGTGGCTGTTGGGGGCCATGTGGCTCCTATTGAAAAATAGCACCATGTGGCTGTTTTCAGGGTGGTGGATCATAGGTAGCTTCAGTTTCTCCAAGGCCTAGAAAGTACACGAAAGAATTAGAAAATCATGTGACTCGGGTAGTATTATTCTGTTTTACAAGGTTCATACCTTCTATTGACCTTGTAAAATGACTATGTCCATACATTTACAAGGCCTTGGTTCCTTTTGTAGCACAGTCACCTAAATTGGAGCCATGCAAGATTCTTGTCCATAAAATAGTAGAGGTGGAAGGGATATCAAAGGTCATTTACTGCAACTTCCTGCTGGTGCAAGAAATTTGATGCTACAAGCATCTCTGATAGGTGGCCATCAGGCTCTGCTTAAAACCCTCAAATGCAGGAGGACCTACCATCTTCCAGTGCCGTCTGTTTCACAGTCAAGCAGGTCATTCGGGGTCAGTCTGTTAATATTAATGTCATTGTGCAAATGTCTCTATAGTACTGCCCTGGTCTGGGTTTCCCAGTTCTGCTTGAGGTCTTTATTTTGTGAGACTAAAATCATGTGTTCTGTATATAATAGAACATTATACAACATCTGTATGAAGTCTAGTTGAACTAGAAAGGGGTAACCAGAATGATCAGTGGGCTGGAACAACTTCCTATAAGGAAAGGTTACAAAGTTTGGGGCTTTTTAGCTTAGAAAAAAGGTGAATAAGACATGATGGAGGTGTATAAAATTATGTGTGGTGTGGAGAAGGTGGATAGGGAGTAGCTTTTCTCCATCTCATACTAGAACCCAAGATCATCCAATGAAACTGGATGGGAGATTCAGGACAAGACAAAATAAGTGTTTATTCACAAGTGTACATACTTAAGAACATGAGGGCCATGCTGGATCAGACAAAAGGTCAATCTAGTCTGGTGTTCTGGTCACACAGTGACCAACCAGCTGTCCATGGGAAACCCATAAGCAGGACATGAGTGCAATAGTACCCTCCCAGCCAAGTTCCCCAGCAACTGTTAAGCTGTGATAGTTACCACAGAATGTGGTGGTGGGCACCAGCTTTGACAGCTTTCAAATGGGATTAGACACATTCATGGAGGGTAGGGCTATCAGTGGCCACTAGTACTACCTCCAGTGTCAGATGGTATGTCTCTAAATACCAGTTGCTGGGGAAAACAAAGAGGGTGCTATTGCACTCACATCCTGCTTATGGGCTTCCCGTAGGAATTTTGGTGGCCACTGCATGAACTGAATGCTAGACTTACTAAGGCCCCTGATCTAAGCACAGCTGTTCCCATGTACCTCTAAATCAGGGTTGGGTAACCTGATGCCCTCCAGATGTTTTAGAATACAAGTTGCTTCAACCCCAGCCAACATGGCATATGGTCAGGGCTTATGGGATTTGTAGTCCAAAACTTCTAGAGGGCACTGGATTGCCTGCCTCTGCTCTAGATAATAGTGGCTTGCCTTAAACACCACAGCCATCCTTAGCAAGGCTGCTAAACCTCTGTCACTAGAGCTGCTTCTTCAGTTTTTGTGGTCTTTAAATGAGAGATCAACTGTTGCAGAATAAATTTGTTCCTTCAGGACTAATGGTATATGTTGATGTGGCAGCTCCATGTCTTCTGTCCCAGAATTAGCCATATTTGGGGGTTTTGCTCTAGTGATGTCCATTCTTGTTTATATAAAATGTTTGATATTAGATAATTTAGAGTCCAGATTTTTAAAGTGTCCATAGAATGTTGGAAGGGTTGCTTTTATAAATTTTATATTGTATTTTTAATCTCCTGTGTTGATTACTATTGGCTGTGTTTATTCTTTTAATATCATGTAATCTGAGAATTATTCTTGTCAGATTAAACATTTTTAAATTGGTGTCTTGGTGGTTATCTGGCTGAAGCAAACTTTAGTTTTAGGATGGCAGTAAATTAAACTTATCTTTATGTAAGATTCTAGATACTTGGATAGGTATTTTGCAACCAAATGCTTTCCTTCTGCTTACAATAGTGAATGCAGTATTGCAGCACTTGGAATTCCAGCAGCAATATGGGAATTTGGGTGTGAATGTCTTAAGTAGAAACTAATGAACAGGAAATAGGGCTGCAAGGCTTAATAAAACCTTCTAGCCTTACTGGCTGGGGCGGATGGGAGTTGAAGCCCAAAGCATCTGGAGGGCACCAGGTTGGAGAAGCCTGGTTTAAAAGGTAGATTGGTTGTGAGATTGAGAATTGAGGGACACTTGTGATAGTTTTGGTTCATAGGGAATGAGAAAAGCTTGGCCTTGAAGACAAGCAATAGTAGCTTTTATTGCACATTTTCCCATGGTGGTATGTCAAAGATGCCCATATTGAGGTTCTGGTAATATTTAATGTACCTATCAATTACAAACTCACAAGGAAGGTAATGGTATCAAAATACATTAAAATAATTGTCATAAAACAGGTGAGGAACTTGTGGCACTCCAGAGATTGTTGGACTCCAACTCTGCCCCAATCAGCATATTTGATGATTAGTGATTATGGGAGTTGTAGTCCAATAGCACCTAGAAGGCCCATATCTGACATAAAAGAACTGATAAAAGAAAAACTCAGTTGCCGCTAAAGCCATCTTTTTCTATTACCTGAAAACCGGCAGAGATAGGACAGAGAAGGCTTTGCTGGGAAGGGAGCTCCACATTTACATTAAACCGCCAATGAAGCAAATTCTTTAATTAGTTGGCAATCATAGAAACAACCAGTAAAAAATAAGTTTCAGTTTCCTGTCGCATTGTGTTGTTAATACTAAACTTGAATACGCTCTCCGTGGTATTAATTGAAGCTTTAAAGATGTAAAACGTTAGTGACTTGAGGTCTGGAAAGTAATGGAAGCTTTCTGTTTTCAGATAAGATTTGTGATCAAATTAGCGATGCTGTCCTTGATGCACACCTTAAACAAGATCCAAATGCCAAAGTAGCGTGTGGTGAGTACTGTTGACTGTTATGTAGGGAATTATATCTGTTGGGAGTGTGGTCAGTGAGAGCTGCAACTCCTTGGCACTTGAAATTGATGGTGCCAATTCTGTGTTCTTACATAGAAACTGCTGCAAAGACTGGAATGATCCTCCTAGCTGGAGAAATCACATCCTCTGCTGCGGTCGACTATCAGAAAATTGTTCGTGAAACAATCAAGCACATTGGTTATGATGATTCCTCAAAAGGTAAGTAGATTAGCTGTATAGTAAACTACCTTTTTATTCCTAGTTTTGAATAGAAAGCTTTTGACTGTTAATGCTTGTTTGTCCTAAGCTTAAATTGTGTATTTTAGGCTTTGACTACAAGACATGCAATGTATTGGTTGCCCTGGAGCAGCAGTCCCCTGACATAGCTCAGGGAGTCCATCTTGACAGAAAGGAAGAAGACGTTGGTGCTGGAGATCAGGTTGGTGTTAATGGGTTGTGGATTAATCTTAATAGGTATAGATAATGTGCAATCCTAAAACTTCACTGTTGGAAGCTGAAGTTTACAATCTCCCCTTCGCGTTATTATTTATAGGGTTTGATGTTTGGCTATGCTACTGATGAGACAGAAGAATGCATGCCCCTGACCCTTCTCCTAGCGCATCAGCTGAATGCAAAGCTGGCAGAACTCCGTCGTAACCATACCTTGCCTTGGTTGCGACCAGATTCTAAAACTCAGGTAAGTGCCTTGACTTGCATCTTCTGCCTGTTTAAATGCCACAGAGAGGCAGACTAAGGAGTGGGAACCCCACTTGCTAGGAGAGGCGGTAGAATATATCTTTCATAGATACTTTTCTGGTAAGGTCTTTAAACTACAACCAAAAGGTATGCAAAAAGTGCTTATTGAAATAATGCAAAATGCTGATGTTTTCCTTCACTCCCTTTCAGGTGACTGTGCAGTACAGGCAGGACCGTGGTGCTGTCATCCCTATTAGAGTCCACACAATTGTCATTTCTGTTCAACATGATGAGAAAATTGGTCTGGATGAGATGAGGGATGCCTTGAAAGAGAAAGTGGTCAGAACTGTTGTGCCTGCAAAATACCTGGATGATGATACTGTCTATCACCTGCAGCCTAGTGGCCGTTTTGTAATTGGTGGCCCCCAGGTATGACAAGGCTAGGGTTCTTGTTTCTTCCCTAATCCAGATAAATATAGTGCCTTATATTAACAAAGCCATTTAAGCACTATGTATGGTTAGGGAACTGTTTAAAATCACAAACAGCATGTATAACGGCTCTCAAAGCAGGCAATCGTTAAAACTCTTCTGCTTCAGAAGGTCTTGGCTTGCTGTAGACCATGGCAACCCTGTGTTCATCCGGAGGTATGATGGGGTTAGCAAAAGATGTAATTAATGTAATTGCTGATTGCAGGGGGATGCTGGCTTGACTGGCCGGAAGATAATTGTTGACACCTATGGTGGCTGGGGAGCACATGGAGGTGGTGCTTTCTCTGGTAAAGACTACACAAAAGTTGACCGTTCGGCTTCTTATGCTGCTCGCTGGGTTGCAAAATCCCTTGTAAAGTCTGGTCTTTGTCGGAGAGTGCTTGTTCAGGTATGTTCAACATGCTGCTTCTGGGCTAAAAGTTTCTGAGTACCCAGGACTACAACATAATGAAATTGGTATTAGAAGGCAGTGCTAAATGGGCACCACTGGTGCCCATTTAAGATGTTACTTTAAGACTGCCTGAAGGCTACAATAGTGTGTGTGAAGCTTAATAAGAAGGTGAAAAGTGTATAGAAAGCTGATGTTTCTGGGGTCTTAGGCAGCTAAGGTGCTGTAGTGACCAAGTCAGGTGCTGGTAATACTCAGCTGAAGCAGCAGTTTGTTGTGGTCTTGCTTGCCTGAAACTATGTGGTCCTCATAATAAAATCCATCACAACACTTGAATCAGAAGTTGGATCCTAAATTATAGAACAGTCTTCCCCAACCTGGTGCCCTCAAGATGTTTTAGACTTCAGCTTACATCAGCCACAGTCAGTGGTCAGGAATGTTAGGAATTGTAGTTCAAAAACATCTAGAGGGCACTAGGTTGGGGAAGGCTGTTGTAGAAAGACAACAGGAAAGTAGATAGGATGAAATAAGGATGCAGGAACAACATTCAATTTGAAAATACTACAATAGCATTAGAAGTAAAGCTATTTGTCAGGGAGAGGGATTTAGAAGGAAAGATAAGAATAGAATGTTGGGAGTAGTTGTGAGAGGAGGGAGTCACTTGGTGACTGAAGCCACTGCATATTTTAATGCTTGTGATTTATATTAACTTTGCTCTCAGGTCTCCTATGCCATTGGAGTGGCCCACCCACTGTCAGTCTCGATTTTCCATTATGGCACCTCTCAAAAGACCGAGTATGAGCTGCTAGATGTTGTGAAGAAGAATTTTGACCTCCGCCCAGGGGTCATTGTCAGGTAAAACATGGTGGTGCATGCACATGTATAAAGATGGACGCATAGGAGGTAATAAAGATGGGGGTAGCTGTGAACAAGGTGGCATGGCCATTGAGGAAAAATTGCCTTTAGTTTACCAAGGTGTTGTCTTCCCCCTACTGTATGCACTCCACCTAGAAAGAGGCAAAGGAAAGTAGCTTGCCAAGCACCAAGTGTTTTGATGTTAGGTGATCACAGCAGGTAGTTCCAATCTCAAATTGAAGGTAAATCCCTTACGTGTGTGTGGGGGGGGGGGGGTGAGAGGAGTGGGAATGCACCCAGAATTAATTCTGGGTGCATTCATTTAGGGATAACAAGGTGGTGATTGCTCTTTGATATGTAGTGTCTAAAGGGGAGGGCGTGGGCTGTTTCTCTCAGATATTACATACTCTAGACCAGCCTTCCCCAACCTGGTGCCCTCCAGATGTTTTGGACTGTAACTCCCAGCATTCCTGGCCATGCTGGTTAGGGCTGATGAGAGTTGAAGTCCAAAACATCTGGAGGGCACCAGGTTGGGCAAAGCTGCTCTAGACAAATGTCAGTTCGTGCTGTAATGTGCCTAGGGGATTCATGGTGTCAGATGCAGGGTCAATGAAAGCTAATGGCTTTGTCTTCCACAATGGAAAAAGAAAAGCATCTTAAGAGTGGTTCTAGGACAAAGGTGGCCGATCTCAGAGGAACGTACATGTTACCATCTGGCCAAAGCAGCTCAATTGGACTTGGGTCAGAAATGTTATAAGCTATGCCTGATATTGAAGCTTTTCCTGTGAACACAGCCAGTGGTGGATTAAGTGATTGCAGTAACTTTAAGTGCACCATAAGAAAACAAGATTGCGCAGCCCACTCAAGAGCCTTTACGGGTTTCACATTACTGATTAGCACTGATTTGATTTGCTCTGAGAATGCTAAACCCATCTTCCAGATATCTATTTGGAGTTCATTTTTTGCTAATCATGTAGGGTTAGTGATGCCTAAGGCTGGCTAGCTCTTTTTTCACTGGGTGCCTAGTCCCATCTAGGACTCCAGTGTGGAGTTGAGGGTGCTTGGCTCTGCAAACACAGCAGTTCAGAGCTGTGCCTACACCTTTTACTAACTGCTTCTAGAAGCCTGATGTTGGAAGTGGGCAGGCTTGGTTGGAATAAAAGCTGGTTATTCAGATAGGAAGTACCATCCCCAGTGGAGAGCCATGTGGTGATCTGCAGTTGGATGTAGCCATTCATAATGGAGGGTAAGTATTCCGTATTGCCAGTTGAGCCCAGGGGCTTAGACTTCCTTGGGACATGTTTGTATTGTTGCCTCTGGCACCCAGAATGGGAGCAAACTACTGAATCTAACCCTTGTACGAGGCCACCATTGGTCTCTGTTTTGGGCCTGCAGCATTGATCATCCCTGCTAAGAAGTGGCCCTTTCAGGTGTAGCTGCTGTATGCTTTGTTTGGTAAATACCCTGTATTGAGTTACGGACTTGTATATTCCAGGGATCTGGATCTGAAGAAGCCTATTTATCAGAAGACTGCAGCCTATGGTCACTTTGGTAGGAACAACTTCCCTTGGGAAGTGCCCAAAAAGCTTAAATACTGAACATGTTGGGCTTCTTTCCCCAGACCTGTTGGTGTACATTACAGAGAAACCTTCAGGCTTTTCTGTGGGAAAGAGCCCCGTTCCCTAAACTGGTCCTGTCGTTCTCTGCTCTTAACTTGGCACACTGTCCATTTCTATGAATATTAGTCCTCTGGGGACCGCAAATTGCACTGTGCTTTCTCCTCTTCCTGGTGTGCTTGACGTATGAGTAGAGCCAGTTGAGCATAGGCGCTATATGTAATATATAGAGAAAAACAGACTAATCAAAACAGTGCTTCAGTCTAAACCTTTGTATTGCCCAAAGGCTAACAATTTTTCCCCTTCGAACAAGGAACTTCCCTTGTAAAGTACACAGTCTGTGGTTCCACATACTCTCTGTCCAGATACCTAGAGCAGCATGGTGCAATGACTTGGCTCTATTGAGAATGTAAGGCCCACTCTTCCGCCCCCGAACTCTGGTCGATCTCATGTGAGTCGCCGCCACCACCACCACCACCACCGTAGCAGATGGAACTTGCGTTGCATGCAAGGCTATTTGGAGCTTCAGTCTAGTGCAGTTATAAATTGAGGCAATTCTGGTTCAAAAGCCGATGGTATTATGCTCTAAAATTCAGTCAGCACCATATTTTAATCATTTCCTGCTCGGGGGGGGGGGGGGATGTATGTATTAAAGTTTTTAAAATCCTATGCACACTTTTAGCACTAGCCAAACCTCACCATCTTTATCAAACGGGCACTTGGCCAACCTTGTGGTGTATTACAGAGAAGTCACAGGGTCGTATCCAAGGTCTGTAGGCTGCACACTTCTGGCACCTGGAATTTTTTTTCTTTAGAGCCAAGAACTTCATGTTGCACAAAACTCGCAGAGTTTATTTTCTAAGCCAGGTCCAAACTGCATTCTGAAGTACTGGTGTAGTTACAGAGAAGCCAGTTCCCTTCAGAGTACAAATGCATTTGGAAAGGATATGGAAAGGACCCTACATACTTGAAACTTTTTAATTGCTTATTTATTGTGTTTGAGACAGGGTGTGAGTACAGAGAAGCCCTTGTCTCAAATGGCAGCTTTTAAACTTTATTTTGACACCATAAATTCCTTGACAGTTTCCAGTATTCCCTGATAGGCCAAGGTGTCCTACAGAAAAGCCTTGGGTCATAACCTACAGGGGGTCTGGCTTGTGTAAAACAGGGGAGGGCAGTGCTAGGGATGACTGGCTTTGGGAGAGGCAAACTTGGCTGGTGTTGTACAGAGAAGCCAGCTTGTTTACCTGCCCATCCCACAGCCAGTGTCCTAAGCAGGAAGTGCCTTTTGCGTTCCACTTTTTTTCTGGGCATTTATTACATATGTCTGGTTCTTGAAATTCCAAGTTGATTAAAGATCTTAATAAAGTGCTAGGTTCTGTCTTAGTAATGTGTTTTTGTGTGTGTCTGGTCTGATTAGTAAAGTTATAACGGTGGGCTTTATGACTTAAAGATGTGTACCATTTATTTACATTTATATCTTGCCTTCTTCCTAGGAGCTCAAGGTGGCAGACATGGTCCTATTTTATCCTCAACTGCCCTGTGAGGTGGGTTAGCGAGCTACATGTTAGGTGGGAATGTGAACCTAGAGCTCTCCAGTCCTAGTGTAACGCAAACCACTATACCAGCTCTACTAGATCAGGAATAAGGAACTGCCCTTTGAGCCCATTGTGAACATTCTCCAACTCACATACTAGTTTATGCACAGAGATAAGGATGTGGTTTTACCATACAGTAATTGTCTTTTTAAGGTTGTATCTCCTGGCCCATATTGTAGCACAAGCTAGTAAAACTTCAAAAGTGCTGTTAAGAAAGCGCAAATTGCAAGCAATATTAATGTATAAGTAGAATTCTCCCTCTTGGCATAGTTGGCACGTTAAGCTTGTACAGTTGAGTGATGCAAGTCTTTGCCCATGCAGATTCCTGCAATACATGTGTTAGTGGGTCCTACATGTGGTAGTAATACCAGGAAGCATCACAAATTACTTCTACTCCTTTAAAGCAGCTATGGTTGCAGGGCTGTGCGTGGTCCTGGGCAGTGCAGAATTCAGCTTCTTGAGAATCTGCTCACTTCATAGGCCTCCAGGCATAGCAAAGACTGGATATCCACTTTCTGTTAAGTTCCAAAGGCTCAGAAATGAAAGGGCTGCCTCTTACCTGGGTCTTTGCTTTTTCTTTGAACTTTAAAGCTTCTTTGCTGGCTGGTGGTAGTGACTTGGAGAAAGGGGCGTTGCCCTGGTCACTGAAATACTTCCTTGGTCCGGTCGTTTTTAAACCTCAAGCAGATGCTCTTTATTTTCTAGTTGATCTACGCCTTTGGCAGGGACAGAAACACTGCTTGATTTAGCTCACTGACCTCATTCTCTGCAGAGCCAGAAGCTTCTGTGTGCACATGTTAAACTGCATTGTACTACTTGTCTCTTCTCACCACCACCCGAAAAGCCTGGTGCAATAAGGGTGATGTCTGCTGTCAGGTAACATTCCACATAGGTTTGTCTGTTACTCTACAGGATGGGGAACCTGTGGCCCTCTAGATGTTGGACTCTCAGCACTCAGCAGCCCTAGCCAACAATGGGCATTGACAAGATCATGGGAGTTTTGAGTCGACCAACAACTGGAGGCTACAGGTGCCCTGCCTGTGGTCTGCACAATGCAGAGGATTCTGAGGCATGTCTTGGGTTAAACACTCAGTTCTATTGCATAAGTTGTTACAAAGGTTGAACACTCAGTTCACCATGACGCAGCATTCAGCCTATCCACCCTTTTTTTGCCCTAGTCTATGTAGTGGGAGCAAGCTGCTTGGCATAAGGGAGAAATTGGTTCTGGGCATTCCAAAGAATGTAGTCAACGCCTAGGTTCTAAATTGAGAAACTTCAACAAGAGGGGTACTGCAGTCAGATGTTTCAGTATGTATGGCCTCTGTTCAGCATCCCCCCCCCCCCCAATCAGCATTCCATGCCCACTGATCATGCTTAGTCCTCATTGGGCTGTTCTTAAAGGTCCTTTTTTCCTCCATTTCAGTTTTTGGAGGATGGGGTGGGCACAGGCCCAGCTACATTAAAACATTTGATTTCTCCATTGATGTGAGAGCTGTCCATAAAAAACTGTCCCTGAAGATATAGCTTCTCAGTGTGAACCAAGAACAGACCAAACACTGCAGACAATGAGTGTTCTACAGTTTTTGTATGTGTGTCTGCCATTCCAGCTGCTCCATTCTATTTCCCCTTTCCACATGATTGTCAGATTCCCCCCCCCCCCCCCGCACTTGCAACTTCAAAGCATGAATAGTAATAGTATAGGCTTGTGGGGCCTTGCAACAAAATTGTGTGGAGTACTTCTGTTCAGGGCTCATTTCTATTTTCATGGATTTTGCACTTACCCCACCTTCAACAGCATTCTCTGCTTACAGCATGTTCAGTCCTCAGTGGCCTGTTTTTGTTTTATCCATCCTCCCCCCCCCCCTTTTGGGATGGTCAGATGTGTGCCCAATATCATTAAAATCTGGTTTCTCCATTGATGTCTATATGCAGCTGTCAGTTGTGACCTGGGGGTATTTGTATCTTTCCAGCCATTCTATTTCCCTCTCCCACCCAGTTACTGGAGCCCCCCTTTTAGTCTCTGTGCCATTCATTTCTTAATGAGGATGTTTTCAGGGTTTTTCCCTGAATATTTTTTGAGCATCTGCAAACCTCAACACGTATGGGAAGACCTGAAGCATAAAATAAAATGGTTCTATTTTCTAAACACTGTAGACTATTGGTCTACAACTGAAGCGTTGGGACCCGCTACTGGGTTGCAGCCTGACCTAAGCTGGGTTGTGCCAGCAGATAAAAGAGTAAAAAATGCTAAGTGGGCCCCAAAATGTTGGTCTAAAGCTGGCTCTCTGCTCCGAAAAGATTCAGGACAACCAGCCTAATTTATCTAAAAGATAAGCAGCATGTGTCTTGCAATGTTCAGAAGAATTTGGCTGGGGGGTGGGGGGGTAGATAGGGCTCCTAACCTGTGTCCACTGGAAAGAGTTGACATTTAAGATGTGGAATGTTAAGCAGGTGCATAGGGAAGCCTCTGTGAGCTTGAGAAGTTGGTGTCGCTTACAAATGTTTGCTGCTACTGATTTCATTGGGCTCCTGTGAAATAGAGAACCTGCGGTTCCTTGAAACACAGATTGGACCCCTAGGCACAGTGGCTTTTAACAACCCACCCTAGAAAGAGGCAGAACCAGAATAGGTAGGAATTACATAAGGGGTGTATGTAGATCTTGAATTTGATTTTCCCACATTTGGCTTGGTGTTGCCTGACTTGACAGCATTTTCTGCATCAGCTATTGGGGACTCCTCCTTGTAAGTGGGTGTGGACCTAGTTCTGTGAGCCTAGCATAGACAGATTGAGTTTGGGCTGCTGCATGTGCAACCAGTTCCCTTGCCTTTAAGCTGAAAGGGCTTTAAGCTTTAAGCCCTGAAACTGTCTTTGCCCTAAAGTACTGAGCCTTCAAGATACTTTCTCTGCCTTGGTGGCAGCTGCTGACTTAAACTAGCTTCATTGCTGCTTGTGTGGTTTTAGTCTGACTGCATAAGTGGAGGGACCTCTAGAAATGCTACTTAATAGCCTGATGTATTTCCCCCCTCAGACCAGTTTGATCTGTGCTGGTTGTTGGAAGTTGCTGATGGGTCTGCTGTGTGGACTAACAGATCAGCACTCCCTGTGCATGTGTTCTCTATCAAGAGCTACATAGGGGCCTGGATTAACTGCAGTCTGGGGCAAATGTCTAATGCTCCAGCAGTTTGCACCCTCCAGAGAAAAATTTGACAATACCTTAAAGTGTCCAAAGAAATCTGTATAGGCCATGCCTGTTTTTCCCTATGGTTCACTTATTCACATATAAATTTTCTCTAAAATACTAAAATTAGTATATATAATTAAAAGCATACATTAAACCTGCTGTCTATCAGTTAAAGGAACTTTTGTGCACTGAAATACCATGCAGATACTTAAGATTTGGTGCCTCAATTTGCTTCCACAACTCCCTCCCCATGTCTTTAGTTTGTGAACTTGCAGGCAGGGACTGTCTTGATTTTATTGATCATATTAAGCTGCTCTGGGAGCCTGGGCTGAAGAGAAAGGTAAAGATATTTTCAAATAAACTAACAGTGGCTGAGCTATGAGTCAAGACATTCCTTCCACCATGAATTCACTCTGGCCTTAAGACAAGCCATTCAGCACCATTGTCTGTACTTTTGTCTATCTGCAATATGTGGGTGCTGATACTGACCTACATTACAGGGTTGTGAGGATTACAACAAGATAATGTACATGAAGCATTTCAGACACTTAAAAGCACTGTTTAAGTACTACATATGATTAATATAGAAAGTGCTTGGTAAACGGGAACATGGAACAAGACCATATCCAAGGGACTCGGGAAGGGGAGGAAATATGGGAAAGGAATTTCCAAAGATACTTAGTCCATTTAGGGCTTCACCAAAAACAATATCCAGCACTTGAAATTGTTCAATTCAGGTTTGGTGCAACCACCCTCCAAATTCCTCTTGGAGAGTTACTAGCTGCTTTGTACAGCTTGATCTCAATTATGTTTGTTGTTGTTCAGTCGTGTCCGACTCTTCGTGACCCCATGGACCATAGCACGCCAGGCCTTCCTGTCCTGCGCTCTCTCCCGGAGCGTGCTCAAGTTCATATTCATTGCATCGGTGATGCTATCTAGCCATCTCATCCTCTGCCGTCCCCTTCTCCTTTTGCCTTCAGTCTTTCCCAGCATCAGGGTCTTTTCCAGGGAGTTTTTTCTTCGCATTAGGTGGCCAAAATATTGGAGCTTCGGCTTCAGTATCTGTCCTTCCAATGAGCACTCAGGGTTGATTTCCTTTAGGATGGACTGATTTGACCTCCTTGCAGTCCAGGGGACTCGTAAGAGTCTTCTCCAGCACCACAGTTCGAAAGCATCAATTCTTTGGCGCTCAGCCTTCCTTATAGTCCAGCTCTCACTCACAGCCATACATTACTACTGGGAAAACCATAGCTTTGATTAGACGGACCTTTGTGGGCAAGGTGATGTCTCTGCTTCTTACTATGCTGTCTAGGTTTGCCATAGCTTTCCTCCCAAGGAGCAAGCGTCTTTTAATTTCATGGCTACAGTCACCGTCTGCGGTGATCTTGGAGCCCAAGAAAGTAAAATCTGTCACTGCTTCCATTTCTTCCCCTTCCATATGCCAGGAAGTGATGGGGCCAGATGCCATGATCTTGGTTTTTTTAATGTTGAATTTCAAACCAGCTTTTGCACTCTCCTCTTTCACCCTCAACAAGAGGCTCTTTAGATCCTCTTCGCATTCTGCCATTAGGGTGGTATCGTCTGCGTAGCTGAGGTTGTTGATAATTCTCCTGCCAATCTTAATTCCGACCTGTGATTCATCCAACCCGGCGTTTCTCATGATGTACTCTGCATATAAGTTAAATAAGCAGGGTGACAATATGCAGCCTTGTCGTACTCTTTTCCCAATTTTGAACCACTCGGTTGTTCCGTGTCTGGTTCTTATGGTTGCTTCTTGACCCTCGTACAGGTTTCTCAGGAGACAGGTAAGGTGGTCTGGTACTCCCATCTCTTTAAGAATTTGCCACAGTTTGTTGTGATCCACACAATCAAAGGCTTTAGCGTAGTCAATGAAGCAGAAATAGACGTTTTTCTGGAATTCTCTTGCTTTCTCCATGATCCAGCAAACGTTGGCGATTTGATCTCTAGTTCCCCTGCCTCTTCGAAACCCAGCTTGTACTTCCGGTAGTTCTCGGTTCGCATACTGCTGAAGCCTAGCTTGTAGGATTTTGAGCATCACCTTGCTGGCATGTGAAATGAGCGCAATTGTGTGGTAGTTTGAACACTCTTTGGCGTTGCCCTTCTTTGGAACTGGAATGTAAACTGACCTTTTCCAGTCTTGCGGCCATTGTTGAGTGTTCCAAATTTGTTGGCATATTGAATGCAGCACTTTAACAGCATCATTTTTTAGGATTTTAAATAGCTCAGCTGGAATACTGTCATCTCCGCTAGCTTTGTTGTTAGTAATGCTTCCTAAGGCCCACTTGACTTCACTGTCTAGGATGTCTGGCTCAAGTTCAGTGACCGCACTATCACGGCTATCATGGACATTAAGATCTTTCCTGTATAGTTCTTCTGTGTATTCTTTCCACCTCTTCTTAATCTCATCTGCTTCTGTTAGGTCCCTGCCTTCTTTGTCCTTGATCATGCCTGTCTTTGCACAAAACGTTCCCTTGAGATCTCCAATTTTCTTGAAGAGATCTCTCGTCTTTCCCATTCTGTTGTTTTCCTCGATTTCTTTGCATTGTTCATTTAAGAAGGGCTTCTTGTCTCTCCTTGCTATTCTCTGCATTCAGTTGGATATATCTTCCCCTTTCTCCCTTGCTTTTCACTTCCCTTCTTTCCTCAGCTACTTGTAAACCCTCCTCAGACAGCCACTTGGCTTTCTTGCATTTCATTTTCTTTGGGACGGATTTCGTTGCTGCCTCCTGAACAATGTTACGGACCTCCGTCCATAGTTCCTCAGGCACTCTGTCTATCCGGTCTAATCTCTGAAATCTATTCATCACCTCCACTGTATATTCATAAGGGATATGATTTAGGTCATACCTGAATGGTTTAGTGGTTTTCCCTACGTTCTTCAATTTAAGCCAAAATTTTGCAAGAAGAAGCTCATGATCTGAGCCACAGTCAGCTCCAGGTCTTGTTTTTACTGACTGTATAGAGCTTCTCCATCTTTGACTGCAAAGGACATAATCAATCTGATTTCGATATTGACCATCTGGTGATGTCCATGTGTAGAGTCACCTCTTGTGCTGTTGGAAAACAGTGTTTGCTATGATCAGCGTGTTCTCTTGGCAAAACTCTATTAGCTTTTGTCCTGCTTCATTTTGTACACCAAGGCCATGCCTGCCTGTTATCCCGGTGATTTCTTGACTTCCTACTTTAGCATTCCAATCCCCTATGATGAAGAGGACATCTTTTTTTGGTGTTAGTTCTAGAAGGTGTTGTAGGTCTTCATAGAACCGATCAACCTCAGCTTCTGAGGGTCTCATCTTCCGGCGTCATCTCTTTTAGCCTTGTGATACGTTCCATGGGGTTTTCTTGGCAAGAATACTGGAGTGGGTTGCCATTTCCTTCTCCAGTGGACCACAGTTTGTCAGAACTCTCTGCCATGACCTGTCCTTCTTGGGTGGCCCCGCACAGCATAGCTTATGGCTTCACTGAGTTACACAAGCCCCTTCGCCACAACAAGGCAGTGTTTATGCAGAAGTAAATCCTTCCCTGTTCAGTTGGGATTACTGCTGAGTAAAGTGTTCATAAAATTGTCATATTTATTTTGGTTGTGGGGTTGTATCCTGCCTTTTAACAAAAATCAAGGTGGCTTACAAAATATAACACAAGATAATAAGGACAGCGGGCAAAATAAACAAAAACTAGCCTTAAGGAGATAGAAGCCATTGCGTGCCTTTGGGAGATGCATTAATTTGGAGAGGGCAGGGCTGCAGTGTTGCTATCATTACAAAGTCCCCTTTTCCCCCAAGTTGTTACTGTCCAGCTCTCTTGTGTAAAATAATCTGATCCTGTGTACCTGAAGTGTACAAGTGAGCATCAGCTCATGGAAAGCACATTGCCCCTTGAAGGCTGTTGTGCTGCCCCCTGGTGCTTGGAGGGGAAAGTGTTCAAAGGGGAGCCTTTTTTTTTTTAGGGACCTGATCGCTTAAAGCTAGCAAGTTCATTTCCAATGCAAGCTATAGCTTGGGCAGGGTCAGAGCAGGACAGTCGGGACAGAGGGAATACGGGCAGTAATTTCCCAAATCTAGCATGCACAGAACAGCCACTGCCATCACTACAAGTCCTTGGGCCTGGGGTAGTGGATGAACACCCCTCCCCCTGCTCCCTATCCGGGTATCTATGAAGTTCTTCCTTGGCTACAAAGAGAGCTTGAGATTGCCGTATGCACCACACTGAACACAGTGGGGCTTCCTTCACTGCGGAAATGATGAGTGATGCATTAGGCAAATTTGTCTCTATGCAGAACAGAAAGGGGGCTTGAGTTCTAGGAATTCACTGCTATCAGCCTCTTGCTATCATGTGCTATAGTGTGGCATTAGGGTTATCTCCACCACATCTAGGGTCATGACTGGTTGGCCCTATAATGAATTGGTGGGAACAAGCAGGAAGCCAAAATGCTTATTGCTGCCTTCCTGGGCCTGGCATCCTCCAAATGTGTTGGGCTGCAACTCCCATAATTCCCAGCCAGCATGCTGGCTGGGAATTATGGGAGTTGCAGCCCAACACATCTGGAGGACGCCAGGCCCAGGAAGGCTGGCTTAGTGCAACCACCATTCACATTCTCTCTTGTACTGTTTCCTACTAAATACCATTTCCCACCTGGCTGCAGCAGAGGGAGAGTTAATCCATCATGGCCATTGGTCTCCTCTCCTAGAACTATCTCCCATTCCACCTGGTCATTACATGCCTAGAATGGGTGGCCAAATTTGCTTGGTTTCCTCTTCCCTCTCCATATCTTTCCCCTTCTGTATTATGTGTGTTTAGACTGTGCGTCTTAGGACAGGACCTGTGTCATTTCTTAATCTTTGTGAAGCTAACCCCCCCTCCTTTTTTTAGAGGGAATCATAATAAAGATAAAAATATGGGTACACCTTCTGAAATACGAACTGGCCATAGAATTGGGGATTGGCAGTAGCCTTAGGTGATATTGCCAGATACATTTGCCAGGCCTACAAATGAGGTGATAGAATCCAGAGGTGGTAGAGTGGGGTATACACATTCAGATTGCACATGCATAGTGGCAGCTTTGAATGCTCCCTTCTAAACAAGAGCAACAACAGCCCCCAACTACCCTAGCTCCTCAGAGGGCATCCCTGGCTGCCAGGGGATGCCCTCCCCCTTTGGGGACATTCCTCCAGGGAGAAAGGCTTGGAGCCTAAACCCCACCCCTGGAGGAACCCCAAGACACTGTGGGGGTTGCATTGGGGTACCCTGTGGGCTAGAGGTCCTCCACCCGTGCCTTGGCACATCTTTGAGAAACATTCTAGCCCTGCCTGCTCTCTACTGTGCCAGCATCCTATTTGCAGAGATTGTTTTTGTTTTTAAGAAAGGGGAGCAATTCAAAAATAGTATTTCCCCACTGTAACAAAGCAATTTGGCAGTAAGGCCTGAGGAGGGGTCTGTCAGGAGGGACATCCCTCCTCCCTAAGTGAATCAGGGGGTGGGGAGGGGGGGACAGCCTCACTGGCAGTTCGGACCAACAGTTGGAACTTGGCAGTTAGGAGCAGGCAGCTAACATGAGAGAGAAGGTGGATTCCATCTATCCCTCCTGTCTTAGTCACATACACATATAGTTGTACTACCTTCTAAATTGGGGGCTGGCAACCCAGTTCCATCCAGATGTTCTGGACTACAATTCCCATAATCAACCCTTGGTCATACTCCGAGATCCACCTGTGCTGGCTGGGGGATGCTGGGTATTGAAGTCCCAACATCTGCAGGGCACCAGGTTGGAGAAGACTGCTCTAAATAAACCCAGATTTAGAATTAGTGTAACTAGGGGTTGCAGCAACTTTGTTTCTTATCGTCTCTGAATATTTGTTCTGCACCTTGATCCATGTTTTCCATTGGTAAATCCTGAAGGGGTTTTTTTGCCTATGAATAAATAAGTCCCATTTTGAATTTTCAGTGGATCCTGTGGCATGAGTTTAGAGATTCCTTCCCCAGACATGCCTATGATGCCATATCCTGTGTCCAGATCCTGCTTAATGTGTTCAGATTTACAAAGATTAAGGGTGCTCCCATCCCAGCCAGGGGAATACAGCAAACTAAGTAGTAGCAGAGAGATATCTAAGCAGACTTTGGGTACAATTAATTATTAATACTGGAAAGCCTCCCAAGTCATAGGGAGGTGGTGCACATCATACCTGCCTTCAGGACTTTGCTACTTTATTGTATTACATGTGTGGACTATACCAACTGGAAGGAAGGCTTGTCCAAGCAGCTGCTGGACGCAACTTAGAACTAGGGCAGCCAGGTGCAAAAGAGGACAGGGCTCTTGCTCTTTTAGTAGTTGTGTACAGGAAGACATTTTAGCAGGTGTAGCTTGTCATGTCAGCTGCACCTGCAGAAACCCCCTCCTCTACACAGCTATTAAAAGTGTGTGTGCCCGCCTGCCCGCCCTCGTGATTAACCACCCTACAATGCAGCACTCTCCTGTTACACCAAAATGAGCAACGAAGGCACACAACCACTGCATGCATTCCTCCTTTTCTTCATGCATCTTGCGGCCTCAGAGCCTCCTCCTTTGGTTTTGAATACGGTAATTGACCATAAATTCAAATAATGAATATGGGGATATTCATCATTTGTATGGGCAGCATCCCACAGACTGGACATTCAGGATTGTTGAGTGCAGGGATGCACACTCTGTCTTAGACATGGTTTTTTCAACCAGTAGACCTGATAAGGAGAGAAAATGTAATTTATTCTTGTTTATTCTTACTCGTTACGTATATACTGCACCTTTCAAGGAGTTCCAAGGAGCTGTATATAGTTCTCCCCCTCATTTCATTCTCACACCAACCCGGTAAGGTAGGTTAGGCCGAGAGATACTGACTTCCCAAGGTCACCCAGTACATTTTGTAGCTGAGCAGGGATTTAAAAAAAAATTAATGAGGGAAAGTGGTATATTAGAAGAGGGGTTTTTTGAAACCTCAAGTCTATTTCAAGATTTGTGTGTGTGGCAAGGATAGAACTGGTGTCCTCCTCTGGTAATCAAATAAGAAGATACTATTTTCATTCATGAGTGTTTAAGGGCAGAATCCTATGCATGTTTAGACAGAAAAACATCCTACAACTCCCGACATTCCTCAGGCAGCCATGCTGGCTGGAGAATGCTGTAAGTTGTAGGACTTTTTTGTCTTAATATGCATAGGATTACACCTTAACTGTTTTTTAAAAACCTAATTTACTAAGCAATCCTAAACTCAATTTATGCCCTATCCTGTGTACTCACAACACAAAAGTGGAGGGGGTAAGTTCCAAGGGTGGGGGCACCCAGAAGAGAGTAAAACAACCATACCCCCAATGTCTATGGCAACACCCCTCGCCCACAAATCATGGGCTGCAGTGGCAGCCAATCCACCTCCCAGCAGGGACGTGCATCCAGGAATTGCTACTGCACTCATGTCTTGCTTGTGGATTTCATTGGCTGCTGTGTGAACAGAACTCTGGACTAGATAGGCCTTTGGTCTGATCCAGCATAGTTCTTACTTTTTTTCAGGACTTTTGTCATCCCATGCCATTCACAACAGCCCGCCAGGATGACACAGTGCCCTCCATGGTGTGAGTGTCTGGGCACTGGGAGTCCCCAAGAAGTCTCTGGATCAAATCCCCTTATACCATGAACGCACACTTTGCTTAGAAGCATCCTTTGGAGTGCACAACACGAAAAGAAGAAGAAGGCACAGAACCCAAAGAACTCCTTCAGCTGAAGGGCACACAGAGGGAATGCACAGGCCTCCGTGGGACAAGGATTCAAGACCCACTGCTAAAGGAGGAAAGGAGTCTTTTGCTGAGCAGGGAAATGGAGGAATCAGGACATGCGAGAAGGGACACCGCAGCCACACTTTTATAGCAGCAAACCCCAGTAGCTCCGTGAATTAGGGCAGCCTTCCCCAACCTGAGGCCCTCTAGATGTGTTGGGCTACAACACCCATCACCCACAACCAACATGCCCATTGACCAGGCTGGGTGTGAATGATGGGAGTTGTAGTCCAACACATCTGGAGGGACCCAGGCTGGGGAAGGCAAGAATAGAGTATGGGATTGGGAAACAGGAGATGTGAGATTGCCCCACCAGGGCAGGCGGGGGAATAGGAGGATCGCAGCTCAACTGACCTTTTGCCTGCGTGACCAGCAGCAATCCTGTCAGCGGTGAAAGAGAAGGAGCTCCTGGGACTCAAACCCACCTTGCAAGCTCCATGGAGGAACTCCCATCCACTCAGCCACAGCAACAGACATGAAACAGAGATGGCACAGGGCATCTGATGGCACCCTGGCCAGGAGGAACAGTTTAGATTTTATATGGAGAAGGTCCCAGGTTCAAATCCAGGATACATCCTCTGCTGGGAAGAATTTGGAGCCCCCCACCCGCAAAGGCACATCTGAGAGAGTGGCCTGAGCCAATCCAGGGAGTGCTGTGTGAACTCCAACTAGCTCTTTGGCCTCATATGACCAATCCTCCCCCTCTCCACACACACACTTGTTTTGCCTAATACGTAAGCCTTCCCAGGCAGCATCCACATGTCTGAATGAGACTGCAGTCTAACAGTACAAGCCTATCCATATTTATGCAGAAGTCCCACGATGTTTAATAGAACTTACTCCCAAGAAAGTGTGTAGACAACTATTGCCCAAGGCTGCAATCCTATACACACTTATGTTAGAAAGTAAATCCCATTGAACTCAGTGGAGCTTACTTCTGAATAGACATGTATAGGATTGCACTGTTAACCACTGTGATCAACTCCTTAGGTCTTGCAGGCACAGTCCCCAGATTAATAGCCCAATCCTATAAATCCATACTCTGATTTAATTCGCATTGAGTTATATAAGACTTAATCCCCAGGAAATGTGTATACTATGGTATACACTGTATAGGATTGCAGACTTAATCAACTGCATCTTAATCATTTTGTCCCTATTGACAATGGTATTGGAAGTTTACAAAAACAAGCTTCATTTACAATTTCCAAAGGACTAATACAAATTAATCATACATATTAATATAAGGGCAACATAGTACCATCAAGCTCCTATATAACCCCCATGAAGAATGCCTTAAAAACAAGCAGGGAAATATTACATTGGTCAATTCTTATTGAAAAATGCATTGCAATATAGCAATCCCCAATGCTCTAAGTTTAAAAGAAATGGACAGAAACATTTAAAAACATATAAACACAAGCTTACACACAAAGCCAGCCTGATACTATTTTCTAGTAACAATGTTATTAAAAGTTTACAAAAACAAGCTCAATTACAATTTCCAAGCAATTGCTATGAAATAATCATATGTTGTTGTTCAGTCGTGTCCGACTCTTCGTGACCCCATGGACCATAGCACGCCAGGCCTTCCTGTCCTGCGCTCTCTCCCGGAGCGTGCTCAAGTTCATATTCATTGCATCGGTGATGCTATCTAGCCATCTCATCCTCTGCCGTCCCCTTCTCCTTTTGCCTTCAGTCTTTCCCAGCATCAGGGTCTTTTCCAGAGAGTTTTCTCTTCGCATTAGGTGGCCAAAATATTTGAGCTTCAGCTTCAGTATCTGTCCTTCCAATGAGCACTCAGGGTTGATTTCCTTTAGGATTGACTGACTGGACCTCCTTGCAGTCCAGGGGACTCGTAAGAGTCTTCTCCAGCACCACAGTTCGAAAGCATCAATTCTTCGGCGTTCAGCCTTCCTTATAGTCCAGCTCTCACAGCCATATGTTCCTACTGGGAAAACCATAGCTTTGATTAGACGGAACTTTGTCGGCAAGGTGATGTCTCTGCTTCTTACTATGCCGTCTAGGTTTGCCATAGCTTTCCTCCCAAGGAGCAAGCGTCTTTTAATTTCATGGCTACAGTCACCGTCTGCGGTGATCTTGGAGCCCAAGAAAGTAAAATCTGTCACAGCTTCCATTTCTTCCCCTTCCATATGCCAGGAAGTGATGGGGCCAGATGCCATGATCTTAGTTTTTTTAATGTTGAGTTTCAAACCAGCTTTTGCACTCACTGATTCCCAAGATATCGATGTTCAGTCTTGCCATCTCATGTTTGACCACCTCCAGCTTACCTTGATTCATTGATCTGACATTCCAGTTTCTGAAACAATATTGTTCTTTACAGCATCGGATTTTCTTTTCACCACCAGACACATCCACAGCTGAGTGTCCTTTTGGCTTTGGCCCAGCCGCTTCACTCTTTCTGGCGCTACTTGGAAATACCCTCTGTTCTTCCCCAGTAGTATATTGGACACCTTCCGACCTGAGGGGCTCATCTTCCGGCGTCATCTCTTTTAGCCTTGTGATACGTTCCATGGGGTTTTCCTGGCAAGAATACTGGAGTGGGTTGCCATTTCCTTCTCCAGTGGACCACATTTTGTCAGAACTCTCCGCCATGACCTGTCCGTCTTGGGTGGCCCTGCACGGCATAGCTTATGGCTTCACTGAGTTACGCAAGCCCCTTCGCCACAACGAGGCAGTGATCATATGTACTGGTTCAATAAAATAATATCCATAAACGTCCCTTAGGTCTTCTCGCCTCCCCTTCCCCGTCTCCACATGAAGGATACTTTCCAACAAGTAAAAAGCGAAGATCGCTGCTTTGGTCCATGAGGAACCCCCACCCCCACCCCCAAATCCACACTTGGCAACATCTTTATTTGTTGTTGTTGTTCAGTCGTGTCTGACTCTTCGTGACACCATGGACCACAGCATGCCAGGCCTCCCTGTCCTCCGCTCTCTCCCGGAGCGTGCTCAAGTCCATATTCATTGCATCGGTGATGCTATCTAGCCATCTCATCCTCTGCCGTCCCCTTCTCCTTTTGCCTTCAATCTTTCCCAGCATCAGGGTCTTTTCCAGGGAGTTTTCGCATTAGGTGGCCAAAATATTTGAGCTTCAGCTTCAGTATCTGCCCTTCCAATGAGCACTCAGGGTTGATTTCCTTCAGGATTGACTAATTTGACCTCCTTGCAGTCCAGGGGACTCGTAAGAGTCTTCTCCAGCACCATAGTTCGAAAGCATCAATTCTTCGGCACTCAGCCTTCCTTATAGTCCAGCTCTCACAGCCATATGTTACTACTGGGAAAACCAGAACTTTGATTATACGAACCATTGTCAGCAAGATGATGTCTCTGCTTCTTACTATGCTGTCTAGGTTTGCCATAGCTTTCCTCTCAAGGAGCGTCTTTTAATTTCATGGCTACAGTCACCGTCTGCGGTGATCTAGGAGCCCAAGAAAATAAAATCTGTCACTGCTTCCATTTCTTCCCCTTCTATATGCCAGAAAGTGATGGGGCCAGATGCCATGATCTTAGTTTTTTTAATGTTGAGTTTCAGACCAGGTTTTGCACTCTCCACTTTCACCCTCAACAAGAGGCTCTTTAGATCCTCTTCGCTTTCTGCCATTAGGGTGGTATCGTCTGCGTAGCTGAGGTTGTTGATAATTCTCCTGCCAATCTTAATTCCGACCTGTGATTCATCCAACCCGGCGTTTCTCATGATGTACTCTGCATATAAATTAAATATGTAGGGCGACAATATACAGCCTTGTTGTACTCCTTTCCCAATTTTGAACCAATTGGTTGTTCCATGTCTGGTTCTTACGGTTGCTTCTTGTCCCTCGTACAGGTTTCTCAGGAGACAGGTAAGGTGGTCTGGTACCCCCATCTCTTTAAGAATTTGCCACAGTTTGTTGTGATCCACACAATCAAAGGCTTTAGCGTAGTCAATGAAGCAGAAATAGACGTTTTTCTGGAATTCTCTTGCTTTCCCCATGATCCAGCGAATGTTGGCGATTTGATCTCTAGTTCCTCTGCCTCTTCAAAACCCAGCTTGTACTGGTAATTCTCGGTTCATACGCTGCTGAAGCCTAGCTTGTAGGATTTTAAGCATAACCTTGCTGGCATGTGAAATGAGAGCAATTGTACGGTAGTGTGAACAGTCTTTGGCATTGCCCTTCTTTGGAATTGGAATGTAAACTGACCTTTTCCAGTCTTGTGGCCACTGTTAAGTGTTCCAAATTTGTTGGCATATTGAATGCAGCACTTTAACAGCTTTAAGATCATCTTTTAGGATCTTAAATAGTTCAGCTGGAATACTGTCATCTCCGCTAGCTTTGTTGTTAGTAATGCTTCCTAAGGCCCACTTGACTTCACTCTCGAGGATGTCCGGCTCAAGTTCAGTGACCACACTATCATGGCTATCAGGGACATTAAGATCTTTCCTGTATAGTTCTTCTGTGTATTCTTTCCACCTCTTCTAAATCTCATCTGCTTCTGTTAGGTCCCTGCCTTCTTTGTCCTTTATCATGCCCGTCTTTGCACAAAACGTTCCCTTGAGATCTCTGATTTTCTTGAAAAGATCTCTAGTCTTTCCCATTCTATTGTTTTCCTTGATTTCTTTGCATTGTTCATTTAAGAAGGGCTTCTTGTCTCTCCTTGCTATTCTCTGCATTCAGTTGGATATATCTTCCCCTTTCTCCCTTGCTTTTCGCTTCCCTTCTTTCCTCAGCTACTTGTAAACCCTCATCAGACAGCCACTTTGCTTTCTTGCATTTCTTTTTCTTTGGGATGGATTGAGTTGCTGCCTCCTGAACAATGTTACAGACCTCCGTCCATAGTTCCTCAGGCACTCTATCAGGTCTAATCCCTTAAATCTATTCCTCACCTCCACTGTATATTCATAAGGGATATGATTTAGGTCATACCTGAATGGCTTAGTGATTTTCCCCACGTTCTTCAATTTAAGCCGAAATTTTGCAAGCAGCAGCTCATGATCTGAGCCACAGTCAGCTCCAGGTCTTGTTTTTACTGACTGTATGGAGCTTCTCCATCTTTGGCTGCAAAGTACATAATCAATCTGATTTCGATATTGACCATCTGGTATGGTCAATATCGAAATATTGATCAATGTCCATGTGTAGAGTCCAATATCGATGTCCATGTGTAGAGTCGCCTCTTGTGCTGTTGGAAAAGAGTGTTTGCTATGATCAGCGTGTTCTCTTGGCAAAACTCTATTAGCCTTTGTCCTGCTTCATTTTGTACACCGAGGCCATGCTTGCCTGTTATCCCAGTGATTTCTTGACTTCCTCCTTTAGCATTCCAATCCCCTATGATGAAGAGGACATCTTTTTTTGGTGTTAGTTCTAGAAGGTGTTGTAGGTCTTCATAGAACCGATCAACCTCAGCTTCTTTGGCCTCAGTAGTTGGGGCAAGACTTGAATTACTGTGATGTTGAATGGTTTGCCTTGGATTCGTACTGAAATCATTCTATCGTTTTTGAGATTGTACCCCAGTACTGCTTTTCCCACCCTTTTGTTGACTATGAGTGCTACTCCATTTCTTCTAAGGGATTCTTGCCCACAGTAGTAGATATAATGGTCACCTGAATTAAATTCGCCCATGCTTGGGCCAGGAGAGCCAGGGCCTGCAGGAGAAGCCACCACCACCACCACCGGGGAAGAGGTGTGCTTGCTGCCGCTGGGCCTGCTACTGCCGCCGCTGGGCCTGCTGCTGCCGCCGCTGCCACCACCACCAGGCCTTCCCTGTGGACTTCTGCCTGGCAGACCGCCAGTCCCTGCAGGACCAGGCCCCCAGGTACCGAGCCAGCTGTGCTGCTCCACCTGCCTCTCCCTGGAGGGGCTACATAAGCTGGCTGGCTGAGGTGGCCTGGGAGAGCCAGGGCCTGCAGGAGAAGCCACCACCACTGGGGAAGAGGTGTGCTTGCTGCTGCTGGGCCTGCTGCTGCCACCACCACCGCCACCACCAGGCCTTCCCTGTGGACTCCTGCCTGGCATTTTTAAGGGGATTTTAATTGTTTTGTTTGTTTGTTTTATTTTGTTGGGGGGGATTTTGTTGTGTTTTTTGGGGTGGGTAGCCTGCCTGATAGGCGGGAGCGAGGGGGCATGTGTCCACCTGATGGAGGCAGTGGGGGGAGTGTTGGGGGCCAGAACATACTGAGGCTGGGCAGCAGGCGCTGGCGGAGCGCTAGGGGCAGGCCATGCCAGGTAAGGGGAACAAGGGAGAGATGTGTAGTATCTGTCCCCTGCTCCGGGCCTGTCCAGAGCCAAAGGATGGCTGGGGGAGGCGTGACCCCATCTTCTGGCCTTCGTTTGCTGCTCTGCAATGCCAGGTCTGTTACCCAGAAAACCTCCCTCATCCATGACATGATCCTGGATGAGGGTGCAGACCTGGCATGTATTACGGAGACCTGGCTGGCCGAGGCTGCTGCTCCAACCCTTGCAGCCATGTATCCAGCTGGATTTTCGTATGCACAGCAGCCGAGGGCTGGGGATCGGGGAGGGGGAGTGGCTGTTATCTACCGAGAGTCCTTGGTCTTCACCAGACCCCCCCTCCGGGAGACCAAGGTTGCTGAGTGCATGTACTGGAGGTTGGGCCCGAAGGGCAGTCTGGGGATTCTGCTCGTGTACCGTCCACCCCGCTGCACGACTGACTCCCTGGCCGAGGTGCTTGAGCTTGCTCTGATGTGCGTATACAGTCCCCTAACTTACTGGTGTTGGGGGACTTCAACGTACATTCGGAGGCCATCCTCACAGGAGCACCTCGGGACTTCATGGAGACCATGGCCTCCTGGGAGCTGCACCATATTCTAACTGGGCCCACCCATGTAGCCGGTCATGCACTAGACGTTGTGTTTGTTTCTGGAGAAGCGGGGAGTGATCTGGAAGTCGGGGGTATATCCACCACCCCCTTGTCATGGTCAGATCACTATCTGGTGATGTTGGACTTCTCGGTTCCACAACCCCTCCGCAGGGGTGGAGGACCCATTAAAATGGTCCGCCCCAGGCGTCTTATGGATCCAAATGGATTCCTGAACGCGCTTGGGGATTCTCTGGGGCATGCCAACGGCCACTCGGTCGAGACCCTGGTGGGTGGCTGGAATGCCGCAATCACCGGGGCATTAGATCGGGTGGCTCCGAAACGCCCTCTCCCCCTGAACAGGGCTCGGACTGCACCATGGTTCAATCCGCGGTTACGAGCTCTGAAACAGGAGGTGAGACGGCTAGAGCGCCGGTGGCGGAAGTCTCGCTCCAAAGACGATCAGACACGGGCTAGAGCTGTATCTTCAGCCTATCACGTGGCGGTGAAGGCAGCAAAAAAGGAATATTATGCTGCCTCCATCGCGTCTGCAGAGTGCTGCCCCAGGAGGCTGTTCCAAGTGGTCCGGAGCCTGGTCGGTCCTGTGGCTCCGGAACCACTGGAGCATTCTAAGGCCTCCTGTGAGGCCTTGGCAAGGCACTTTGCAGATAAAATTGATCAGATTAGGTGTGTTACTCTGCACACTGTGGATACAGTTAGTGAGCAAGAGGCGGCCTGTGGCAAACCGGTTTTGTGGGATCGGTTCCAGCTTCTTCCTCCTGATGAAGTGGACAAGGTGCTTTCATCTGTAAGGCCAACCACCTGCTTACTTGATCCTTGCCCATCTTGGCTCATTATGAGCTGCAGAGAGAGACTGGGTGAGGGGATCAAGGTGGTGGTGAACGCCTCCATTGAGGAGGGAGTGATGCCATCAGCCCTCAAGGAGGCAGTGATAAGACTGCTCTTAAAGAAGCCCTCCTTGGATCCTCAAGTTTTGAACAACTTTCGCCCAGTCTCAAATCTGCCATTTTTGGGCAAGGTGATTGAGCAGGTGGTGGCGGTGCAGTTGAAGGCACACTTGGAAGAAACTGATTATCTAGACCCATTTCAGTCGGGCTTCAGGCCTGGGCATGGGACAGAAACGGCCTTGGTTGCCTTGGTGGATGATATGAGGAGGGTTCTGGATAGGGGTGAATGCTCCTTCCTTGTTCTCCTCGACCTCTCCGTGACTTTTGATACCGTTGACCACGGTATCCTCCTGGACCGCCTGGAGGGGTTGGGCATTGGAGACACTGTATTGCGGTGGTTCCGGTCCTTCCTCTCCGGCAGGTACCAGAGGGTAGCACTGGGAGAGGAGGTTTCGGACCCATGGCCACTTACTTGTGGGGTGCCACAGGGTTCCATCCTCTCCCTGATGCTATTTAACATCTATGTGAAGCCACTGAGGGCTATCATCAGGAGGTTTGGGGTGCAGTGTCATCAATATGCGGATGACACGCAGCTCTACCTCTCATTCAAATCTTCACCAAGGTTGGCCGTAGAATCCCTGTCCAAATGTCTGGAGACGGTGAGTGGCTGGATGGGGAGGAATAAGCTGAAGCTGAACCCTGACAAGACCGAGGTACTTTTGGTGGGAGACAAGAGGAGGCTGGGGGATGTTGACCTGGTGTTGAATGGGGTATGGCTAGCCTTGAAAGACCAGGTCCGCAGCCTGGGGGTCATTTTGGACTCCCAGCTGTCCATGGAGGCTCAGGTGTCAGCTGTGAGCCGGACAGCACTGTATCAACTCCATCTGATACGGCGGCTGCGCCCCTTCCTTCCCAACCATCTGCTCCCATCGGTAGTACATACCCTGGTCTCCTCTCGTTTAGACTACTGTAATGCGCTCTACGTGGGGTTACCCTTGAAGACGGTTCGGAAGCTGCAGCTGGTACAGAACGTGGCGGCTCGCCTAATTAAAGGCAGCCACCGGCGAGATCACATCACTCCAGTGCTGAAGGAGTTGCACTGGTTACCAGTTGTTTTCCGGGCCAAATTCAAGGTGTTGGTTTTGACCTTGAAAACCCTATATGGTTCCAGCCCAGCCTATCTTAAGGAGCGCCTCCAGCAACACCAGACAGGCTGCTTAACAAGATCAGCCTCAGATGGCCTTCTCTCTGTCCCATCAGCCAGGACAGCTAGACTGGTGGGGATGAGGGAGAGGGCCTTTTCTGTGGTGGCCCCCACTCTGTGGAACTCCCTCCCTAGGGAACTCCGTCATGCCACCTCTTTAATGAGCTTCCGTCATGCATTAAAAACGTGGTTGTTCAGGCAGGCATTTGGGGTGGGTTAGGGTATTTAAAAAAAAAAAATTATGGTAAAATTTTATTGTTTTAAATTGTTTTATGGTGGGTTGTACATCACCCAGAGTGGCTGGGTGACCAGTCAGATGGGCGATTAATGAAGTAAATAAATAAATAAATAAATAAATAAATAAATGCTTGTCCATTTTAGTTCTCTGATTCCCAAGATGTCGATGTTCAATCTTGCCATCTCATGTTTGACCACCTCCAGCTTACCTTGATTCATTGATCTGACATTCCAGGTTCCTAAACAATATTGTTCTTTACAGCATCGGACTTTCTCTTCACCACCAGACATATCCACAGCTGAGTGTCCTTTTGGCTTTGGCCCAGCTGCTTCACTCTTTCTGGCGCTACTTGGAAATACCCTCTGCTCTTCCCCAGTAGTATATTGGACACCTTCTGACCTGAGGGGCTCATCCTCCGGCGTCATATCTTTTAGCCTTGTGATATGTTCCATGGGGTTTTCTTGGCAAGAACACTGGAGTGGGTTGCCATTTCCTTCTCCAGTGGACCACATTTTGTCAGAACTCTCTGCCATGACCTGTCCGTCTTGGGTGGCCCTGCACGGCATAGCTTATGGATTCACTGAGTTACGCAAGCCCCTTCGCCACAACAAGGCAGCGATCCATGAAGGGGAACATCTTTATTAGTACCCACCAAAATGTCAAAACTGAATGCGCAAGCCTGACGAAGGGTCCTGTAGAACTCAAAAGCTTGCACGCTCAGTTGTGACATTTGCGCTGGCCCTAATCAAGCAGGGATGCTGTTGGACTCCAACTCCCATCAGCCCTAGCCACCATCACTAATGCTCAGTGCTCATGGGAGTTGCAGTACAACAACATCTGGTGGGCCAGAGGTCCCTCCTCCTCCTCCTCCCTGTAATAAAAAGCATCGCCCAACCGGGGATCTTAAAGAAAACCCCAGCCAAATAAGGAGGGAAACGCTCCATGCGAGCCTGAGAGGAACCGGGGAACGCCAGTGCGCTTGCGCGGTGGCGGGACGGCGGGGTGGGGAAGAGGAGAGCGAACGAGAGGGGGAGGGGGAGGGGGAGGGGCAGAGGCGAGTGCCGCGCCTGCGCTCTGGCGCCGGTTCTAGCGCGGGGAGGCGGGGCCGGAGCGAGGCTTTGAGCGTTACGCCTGCGCGGTGGCGTAGGAGAGACCTTCAGCTAGGCAAGGAGGGACGGACCAAGGCGGCCTTGAGGTGCGGGTGCGGGCGGGCGAGAGCGGGGCGCGGCAGGCAGGCAGGCAGGCAGGCGGCCCGAGGGACGGGGAGACGGGTCACGGCCGCCTCTCCGCCCTGGAGGACAGGGCGCCGCCCTCAGCGCCCTCGGGGCGCCCTGAGGCTGTGGGGGGCGGCCGAGGTAGGCCTCAGGTGGGGCTGGGGAGGGCCCCCTCCCCGCGCTTCCCTCCCTCACCTGGGACTAGTGCACTGTCGCAGGGCGGCATCCAGGATGGCCCAGCCCCTCGGGGCCCGCACCCGCCTTCCCCTTCGTCTGCTCGGAGGCTGTTGCCAGGGCCTCGGCCACAGGGATTCCGGGGGCGGAGCACTGCGGGCGTGGCATGGTTTGCACCATAAAGGGGTGTGTGTGTCCGGGGGAGAGTGTGGAAACGCTCAGAGCCTCAAAGCAGGCCCGGTCCAGAAAGACTGAGGGCCGCCGGTGGTGTAGTGGCTAGACTGTTAGCCCAGGGCTGGAGAGGCTTGGGTTCAAATCCACGCTCAGCCATGAAGCTCTCTGGGTGACCTTGGGCTGGTCACTCGCCCCCAGCCTCACCTACCTCTTGGGTATGTTGTGGGAGTGAAAATGGAGTGAGGGGGTGACCGTGCCCTTGCACTAGGGTTCAGATCCCTGCGTAGCCGTGAAGCTTCCTGGGGTGACTGTGGGCTGTTGCTGTCTCTGAGCCTCACCTACCTCACAGGGTTGTTGTAAGGGCAAAACAGAAGATACCATATATGCTGCCTTCAGCTGTCTGGGGAAAGATGAGATTAAAATGTAAGAAATAATTCTGTATACAATTTATTGGCTTTAGGAATATAAACTGCCTTAGACATGGTCAGATTATTTGGCCATTTAGCTCAGCATTGCTTACTCTTGACTGCTGGCAGCTCTCCAAGGGTTCAGGCAGCCTTTCATATCACCTGTTCTCTAGTTTGTAAAAACTAGAGATGGTAAGGATTGAATCCGGGTCATTCTACATGCAAAGTACAAGTTATGGCCCCTTCCCTCTTTTGGACAGCAGCAAAAGGGTTTACACTGCAGTAAACCCACAGTGTTAGGCAGTCCGTTCTTACATGTCGCTGGGCTTCTTGGGGTTCAGTGGCGTGGTTTGTTTGTCAGATTAGTCTTGAGATGGTGATGCTTGTTGGCACGTCCAGTGTGTCACACTTGTGCTTCAGTCATAGAATAGTAGGGTTGGAAGGGGCCTACAAGGCCATCGAGTCAACGAACTTGTGTGAATTAGGTTGTAACTATTTCTAAGGAGCATGGAAGAATTGGACTGGGGAGGGAAGGTGTTGATGATAATATCATACTTGGGTCTTGCTTTTCTTGCAGAGAACTCAAGGTAGCATACATGTGCTCCCCCGATTTTTATTCTTGGCAAGGTCACTCAAAGAGTTTTGTGGCTGAGTGGGGATTTGAATCAAGGTCTTTCCAGTCTGGATCTGACACATTAGCCATTATACCATGCCAGTGAGTTAGGTGTGTGTGTGAGCAGTATTTAACTTGGCGTGAAGAAAATCTTTGCAAGTTTAAGCCCTGACAACATCTGAAAAGTAATAACTGTGAAGAGTGAATTAGAACATGTACAGAATATCTTTTCATTCATCACTAATTAGCTATGTGGGAGACATGGGGAGTTAGAAAAGTGTTGTGAAGTCAGCAGAGGTGTCTCAGTCCATGCAGTAAAAAGCTGTGGAAACCCAGATTAGTTTAGTATCTCAGCTCGTGTATCAATGGTGTGTGTGTGTGTGTGTTTGATAAAATGGTATTGCTACTTCTGATCTTTCAATACGATACTGAACTCAAGAGTGTGTGAAGTTACTGTGCTGACATGCCCTAAAAAGTTCTGTGGCTGTTTTCCTTCTGTAACACCTTCTAGAATTTGTGTTAACACACAGATGATTGTATTGAGGGAGGCATGGGTATATACAGAGTGCTGTATTGGCCATTTTTTGGCTTCTAGGGCTATTGTGAATCAGGTGAGAGGCTGCATCCAAGATTCTTGGATACATTCTTGCACAGGTATACATGCAATTGTGTGTGTGCAATCTCATATACATGTATAGGTTTTCCCTTTTCTGAACCATAATTTTGGTTGTAAACATGTAGAGAAGCACCAAAGAGAGAGCTGCTACTGGGAATGAAAGGATAACATGATTTTACCTTGCTGCTTTGGTTTCCCTCAGAAACCCTATGTGTACTCTTTTGCAGTGTTATCACTGGTTGATGAAATGCACAGAGGTGAGCCTGAGTCTATAGCAGAAGCTAGGGGTGGGTGGTGAAGATAATAGGGGCATGGATGGTGGTGGAATAGATTGCCAGATGGGGCTGAGATTCCCTTACCCTTGTTTTATACTTCAAAGTGGATTTTGCTGCTGTCCCAAAGAAGTAGATTCTTCTACATCGAAGGTGGACTGGTGCAGGGTGTGGGTGATTTGTCAATACTTATTTTAAAGGTTGTTGTATGTAGGGCTGTTACAGAGCATAGTTAGTGGGGTCCTAAAAGTCATAGTTTATAGTCACCAGGGCTGCCACACGCTAAGCTGGTTCTGTGCCTGGTGGTACCAGGGCTGAACTTGGCATGGATTGGTGTCTGAATTTCTGGTGCCAGATTGTAATTTCTTGAAATGCTGTGGTTGCCGTTTGAAGTATGAAAAACCAATCCATGCTGAGCTCAGCACGTGGTATTGGCATGTACACAAGCGGCTGAGTCTGTGGCAGTTCAGCTGGAAATAAATATGGGCTGGCTGAGACCAACTCCTGGTGGACTACTCACTTGCAAGTCAGGATTGTGCTGAACCTAGTGGTCCAAATATTTGAAAAGCCCTATTTAGTAAAATCACAAACTAAATAAATATGCTCATAAAAAGCCAAACTGTATTCCAGTTTTGTATATATTAGAAGCCAGATGTCTTAGCCTCAGAATATCCAACATTGTACAGATTGAGAATGCTGAACAAGGTAAAATTAACAACATTAATACTTTTTTTTCCTTAAGATGATGTTCACACATCACAATAAGCCTGAATTCTTTAGAATTCTGGCTTATTGTGAACAAGGCAGCATGCTGGTGCACCCTGCCTGATTGCTCCTGCTGCAAGCAGAAGTGGCTAAAACTTCTATTTGAAGTATATTATTGTGATGTGTGAGCCAGGAACTCTGACTTGTCTCTCTCCAGACAAGCCAGAGTCATAAACCAAGAACAAAGAATCGCTACGACTCTGGATTGTCTGGGGAGTGGAAAGCCAGAGGTCCCGTTTCACACATCACAAAAACAAACCATGGACAGGAGGTCCATATGTTTGTTAAGCTGCTCCTGCTTGCAGTGGGAGCCAGGTGAGAGCGATCAAGTAGCTTGCCCAAGCAGGCTGGCACTCTCACAATAAGCCAGCATTCTTTAGAATTCTAACTTATTATGATGTGGGAACATGCTACTGGGTTTCTTTGCTGATTTCTGTTGACAAAATGAAATATGCTCCCATCTCTTCTGTAGGGAGTTGCACTAAAGCAGGAGAGCAGGAACTTTTTCAGACAGAAGAGCTGCATTCCTTTGTGGCTAACCTTCCGGGGGCTGCATGCCAGTGGTGGGTGGGGCCCACTGGAAAAGTGGGCAGGCCACCCCTTCCTCTCTCTCTCACATACGCACACACACACACACACACACACACACGCACAACATAATGCACGCCCCTTCCCTCCTCAGTGTTGACCCCCCAAATTTCCCCCCTGTGTTGCAGTTAGGTTTGAAAAAGCTTCTCATTGGTGTCATGCGGGCCATGGGCTGGAGGTTCCTCCCTTGCCCCAACGGATCAGTTTGTCATTTTAGGAATGCTCTTGGATCCAGCATTGTCACTGGAGGCACAAGTGGCCTCCCTGGCTCAGAACACCTTTTATCAGCTTCAGCTGATAAGCCAGCTGCATGCTGTCTGGACAGAGATAGCTTGAGTGCAGTTATCTGTGCCCTGTTAATGTCCTGTTTAGATTAATGCATTCCACATGGACTGGCCTTTGAAAACGATCCAGATTCAAGCTAATTGTTAAATGGGACTGGATGATTTGAACATATTACGCTAGTGCTTTGCAGATGCAGTGGCTTTCAGTCTGTTTCTGGGCCCAGTTCAAAGTTCTGATCTTAATGCTTTAAGGGAGCAATCCTATGGCCTCTAGTCAACAGCTAGACAGCCATAGGATATGTCAGTTTTTGGGAACTGACCTCGGAGCCCACGCTCTGAGGTCAGTTCCCTGAGAACCGACCATCCTCCCCTCCCGTGCTGCCTCGCAGGCAGCTCAGAACAGTCCCGTGCTCTGCGATCAGAAGAGGAGCGTGGAGTGGCAAAAACAGGGCATTCCGGGGAGGGGAAGGCAGAAATGCTGGTACGACACACCCTATGTGTTGTCTGTCAGCCACTTACCCCGCTCTGCCTTCCTGTCCCTAGACAGCCAAAATTGGCTGTCTAGCTGCAAATGCAGGGTGGCTGAAGCGTGGAGGAGACGATCCCCTCTGTGCTTCTCCTGCCCAGCATTGGAGAGGCAGTTGCCTCAGAGTTTGAAGGCGGCCGCCTATCCCGATAGGATTGCACCTTAAATGGCTTGGGGCCAGGTTACCTGATGTATGGCCTCCTCCAGTGTTTATATACTCAACACTTGAGGTCATCATTGGAGGCAGTTCTTCAGGTGCCACTGCCAAGTGAGATACAGTGAGTGGCTAATAGGGAGAAGGGTGATAACTCTCACTTTCTGGAATACCCTCCCCAAAGAGACTTGCCTGGCACCTATGTAAACTTTTGGTGCTGGTGAAGACTTAAAAAAAAAACCCAGAATTTTAAAGGGCCCTTTTTTGGGCTTTTAATAGGTTTGGATATGTTTTCCTGGCTTTTAAAATTTTAAGACATGGCTGTTGATTTTATGATTTATCTCTGTGCTGTTTTTATATTGTATATTTTACTGTATTTTTATAATTTTTATATATTTTATATTGTTTTATGCTGCACCTTTTGGTTTTAGTGAACCACCCAGACAACTTTGGCTATTGGGAGGTAATGAAATGAATGAATGAATGAATGAATGAATGAATATGGTGCCCAGAAAGCCTCAGTTATGGGGCAGAATATAGAAATACTATAAATAAATTGTTTAATTGAGGCCAGGGAAGGCAGAAGTCAGAATATATTATTTGGATAGGCTATATTTCTGGTGAGGTAAAGAGCAGACAAAAGTTGTGCGTGCTTAAACAATTAAGTAAGATGAATGTGAGTGAGATCGGGTGTAGGGATGGGCAGATTCCCTACCTTCTGGTCTGTGGGGAATCCACCTGGAGGGGGAGGCAATCTGTTCCTCCCCCCAGAATCCTCCGGAGCCAGCTCCTCTCCGCAGCGATTCCGCAGAGCTGCACGCTGGCTCCGTATTGCTGTGAGGAATGAATACAGCCGCAAATGCCGTAGTGGACGGCTGTATTTAGGTTAAACTAAATGCATTTACAGCTGCATTTAGGTTAAACTAAGCACTTTACAGCCACAACTGGCGTCTACTACGTCATTTGCAGCTGTATACATTCCTTGCAGCGGCCGCCATTACTGTATCGCCAGCAATATGGAGCTGGCGTGAGGCTCTGCGGAATCGCTGCAGAGAGGAGCCAGCTGCAGAGGATTCCAGGGGGGGAGGCGGAGGTAGGTGATCCGTTCTGCCACAGACTCCAGAGACCGGATTCAAAAGAATCCAGCCTCATTTGGGTCTGCAGCGGAATTCTCTCCCATCCCTACTCGGGTGTAGTTGCTAGCTGGTTCCTAGTTCCTTCTGTACAGCTTATGGGAAGTTTACAGATAAAACCTTTTTTTGTCCTTTGGGAATATAGATTGGGGAAGTAAGAGAGGACATAGATTGAGTGCAGGCCCAAGTAGATACCATCTCACCTTGGCTTTCATAGTGCTGTGGTAAATTTTTATTATGAGGACAGTGAACATAGTGAGTTGCACACTTGTTCCTGTAGTCATAAATTCATCATTTCTTTTCATTCTACCCTTTGAAGACTTAATCTGTCAGTAGAACTCTAGCAACAGTAATTCTAGAGTCTTGTCCAAAGTATTCCCAAAGTGCAATACTTTGGACATGCATATCTCCATGTGCACTGGTGACAGTTAGGTAGGTATCCTTTATTGGACCAGCTTGGTGATGGAAGTAGGGGAAAATGTTATGTTCACACTGTACTGTGCATCAATCACTGTAGCCACTGTAACCCATCAAAAAGGAAGGGTTTTAGGTGTGATGGGTTAGTGAAGAGAAAGCTAGTGTATGAATGCCTTTTATTACAAGTCAGTGGGCATTCTCTTGCTCCTACCTTACTTTCAGTTGTACAAGGGCCTTGGTTCATCATAAACTAGTATATATGATGACAAAATTGGCACAGATCTGAACAAGTTGAACATCTAAGGGTGCAATCCTATACATGTTTAGACAGAAAACAGTCCTACAACTCCCAGCTGGGAGTAGTAGGACTTTTTACAGTCTAAACATGCATAGGATTGCACCCTAAGTCCCTTCTAAAATGTGTTTTCCCCTAATGATAAATGCTCCTGGAACAATAATTTATTGTTAAAAGAATTAGATGCAGAGAATACTAAAGTTGAGAAGTTGGGTCTATGCTTTTTAGTGGATCTGAAAGTTATGGAAATAAATGATTTGCCATGAATCAGTGGCAAACCACAAGGTTGGGTTAGAAGTGGAGTGGCTGAATTCAGAATATATTGCTGCAAGTAACTACATGAGTTGACTGCATGCAGATATCTCCTCTCCATCCCTAGCAGCAAGGTTGAGGGCCTTTTCATACAGTGTGGTCAACATGTCTTTTCCTGTGTTTCATAATGATCACAGCTTATACAAAATTATTCTGTTCTCAGTATGAAAAACTAATTTCTTGTTAAAAGCTCATCAAAGGCATTTAAGAAAATTAACTTCCTTACACAATAGGTATGACTTTTCCTTCCCACTCTTTATGCTATGAGCCCAAGGCTGTTCCAGAATTTATCCAGGTGTCATACCATTATGTCTGTGTTCAAACAAAAGGGTATTGTGATGATACTGGGGTATGGGCCCCTTCATTTGTGGATGTAGGAAAGTAGCGTGGATGTGTCATGTATATCTTATGTTTATATTTGGGAAGCCACGAGTGGTAACAGTTGCCATTGCTTGTGGACATGAGAGAAACATGTGGTTCCCCCCCCCCCCCACTCCCTACATTTTTAGGATGCATAGGATCATATGTGTAGTGGGTCTTTCTCTTCACAATCTTATTTGGGGACTAAGCCAGTAGGATAGTGATCTTAACTGACTGTTGTTGTTTTTAAAATCCCCCATCCAGAGCCTGCAAGGTAAGGCAGGATATACATTTCAATGAATTATCCATGTGCCAAATTTAGGTGGGGTAGGGTGTATGCTTATCAGAGACTTCCGAGTACATGATCAGCAAACAATGGTAGCTGCAAGAATGCGCATTTAGGACCTCTCAATATGTAGGTTCTTGCACACCAAGGGAGTTCATATCTCAGAAAGCAATATTTTGAATTTTGTTGTTGATAGCAAGCATAGGTATATCTTGGGCCTAAGGCTGAAATCCAGTGCAAAATTAGTGATGAATAAGTCGTGTTGAACTCAGTGCAACTTACAAAGAGATTTGCAAAGGATCAGGCTGGTAGAAAAGTTACTGAACATGTTTCGTTTTTATAAAACACACATCCAGATTACTATATCACCCTTCCTCCAAGTAGCCCAGGGTAGTATAAATGGGCCCCTTCCCTATTACCCTTAAAAGAATCCTATGAGGTAGAGTATGATTGAGAGATGATGACTGATTCAAAGTTGCTTGGAAGCTTTGTTGCTCAGTGAGGATTTGAACCTGAGTCTCTGTGGTCTTAAATCTAATACTGTAGCTTCTAGATCACACCGGCACAGATATGTATAGTTTCTCTTGGTTTGAACAGTGTTCTAACCACACTTCTAATGAATTAAGTCTGGTCATCAGTGGAACACAATGTTGAGATTTTAAATAGGCACTTTAAAAAAAGATACTAGACGGGGTTATATTTCGAGTGGAAAACTAGTTTTGTTTGTCATAGGTTCTCTACTACAAGTGATAGCTTTGGTATCTAATGATGCATGCTTTCCCTCCCGTATTTGACAGGTGTACATAAAAGAGCTAGAGGAGAGTCCTTCTGTAGGTTCACGTTGAGAAGTAAATGATTTAGGAGCTAAATTGTGAAATAAGAAGTCTGCAACCATGTTCGGCTGTTCTACTAGAGCCCCAGGTATATATGTATTCTTATGGAAGTTCAGATACTACAGGTAAATTGTTGGAAACTTAGTGTTCTGGCATGATGTGTGTTCACAGGCAAAAAGTGTGCTATCTAGCAGCGCAAAACAGCACAATATCCTGTATGTCAGATTTGCAAAGCATGTTCTATGTTTGACCTGTGCTATCTTCTGAGATGTGATTCTGGAAGCTGCATGTGGCAAGAATAGATTTCTTGTTGAGCAAAGTTCAGAAGAATCCCTTCTAGGCTTTCAGAGAGAATAGGGAAAAGAAGCAAGATAGCTACTGTATACCCATGTTTTCCTGTAGTGCCAAAAAGAGTAAGAATTTCACTTTTGCAGTGCCAATAGACACTGTTTTTTACCACTGAACAGATTACCTTAGAATAGAGAGGCTTCCAGTATGTAGAGTTAGAAATAAAGCAACAGAGCAACTTTTCAAAGTAATAAGGCAACACGCTACCATTACTGAAGTTCAGCTTTGCTGTAAAAAGACTTTTAGTTCCCCAGAAGCATGGAAATTTCCTTTGGGGGATGAGCCAAGATAAAAGCCATCAAAGGCTTTTATGGTTGAAGGGGTGAGGCGTGTGGGTGTGGGAGCATTCTTGACATACAGGAGGTATTCTCTTATTGCTGGGACCATACACAAGTGAAAGAGGCCTTTGGTATAACATATTGCTAGTTGAATTCCACCGTTGGGTATAGTCTTCCTTAGTATGTTTTGGGCTAGCTTTTTACCTATAAAAGAAATCCTAGAAGTTGGGATGGAATCTCTATGAATAGACACTTGGTTCTTCATCATATGTGACATGTAAGGTGTTTGCAAGTGGATGAAATGGTTCTTTATCTGTGAAGGCATGCTCAACTTATTTTCAGATCTGTACTGTAATCTTCTTCCAGACCCCATGGCTATTCCACCAACTTACTGTGACCTGGGGAAATCTGCTAGGGATATATTCAACATAGGATATGGTAAGTAGTGTGATGGCCACAAACCCAGAGGCATAATATTACCTTCAGCACTATATTGGCTATCCAGAAAAGTTACAGATGATACAGCGAAAGTGATATGAATGTGTCTTTATGAGTATATTTGTTAATCTGTTGGGGGTCTATTGTTGAATGTCTCCAGCTATGTTAAGAAACACATCCTCCTTTTTGTCCATGTTTTATTTTACCAGAAGGTAACAGTGGGCCTGTGAAACCTTGTTGCAGCACTGAAAAATACAGCTTTTGCTTTTTAAAAAGGTCTCTTTCTAGACTTCAGGGGTTATAAAAAAGGAGAACATGACAGCAGAAATCAATGGCAAATAAAACACCATTTTTTAAAACAGAACTCATGATTTTGAGGAAAGCTTCACTGTTGTAGCCCATTTGATTGGCTTGTTTTTATTAGCTTTTACTGTGATAAATACTTACAAAAGTGGCATCCTTAGTTTACATTAATATTGAGCCTGGGCTCTTGGGTAGGAACTTCTGCAAAATCCCAGAGCAGCTTCCTGAAGGCAAAATGGACTCAGTGATGTCCATGCTTAGCAGCAACCCTCAAGCATCCTTGGATTGGCTTCAGTGCCTTTCAAATATTTGAGCTGTTCCTACTACTTTACATGGTTTCTCCATCCTTGTTCACTCCACTGATCTGTTATCTGTCCTGAAGAGCATCTATTCTATAGATGTCCTAAGTTGCATCCTTTGATATTTTAGTTACTCCATTTTAAATATTTACATCTGTCTTCTGCTGAATTCCAGACAAAATCAGCTAAAATACAATACTAGCAGGAACAGAAAAAAACACCACACCTCAAATGCTCACGTGAATAAAACTGTGCGCTTGGTGCTATAGCTCCTGCACTTTGCATCTCAGTCTACTGTCATTCAGCATTCTGACTGTGCTAATCTGACTTTGCCTGCACCCTCCCAGGTGGCTGGAATATGTCCTGATTCAGAGTTCTTCGTAGAGTTACAGATTTTAGAAACTGGCCAGGAATATCCTGTTGATCTGCTCTGAGCTTTATAAATAGGGCTCCACAAACCAGTTTACCCGCTAGTGAACATGGCAAACTGGGATTGTTCCTGCAGCTGCACTGCACTTTAGCGGCATTCCAGGGGCTTCTGAAGTATACTGTGACACAGATGTGCCCCCTCCCTGTTTTTGTGAGCATGGTAGGAGGGTCGGGAATCATCCCTGACCTTACACTGGGCTTTGGATGTGTTTTGGGTGCCTCCAACCTTAGCATGATGTCAGAGATTAAAACCCACCCATCCCCTGAATTGGCTGAGAGGCAAGGTTGTGTCAACCATGCATTGTGGCCAAAGCCAGCCAAAGTCTGTGGATCTGTTAAGTGCTTAGGCCTCTTAAAAAAAAGGGGGGGGGTATTCCCAAGCCACCTCTTTCAAGCAAATGCATTATATTTGTTGCATCTTGGGCTTTGTTTTGTGTCCTTCCTCTATTGAGATGTGAATAAGAAACGTATGTCTTGGCAATTTCAGGGTTTGGAGTAGTCAAATTAGAAGTGAAGACCAAATCTTCTAGCGGAGTGGTAAGTAATGAGCACTTTAAATTGCTGCTGCAACAAGACTGCTTGTGCAGCACTAGTAACTCCATAGTACTGAACTAGTCAATGAACATACTTTATCTTTCATAATTTCTGCTTTGCCTGACAATTTGGAGAGACCCAAAGGTTGCACCTGCCCATCCTTCCATGCAGTACTAACTTTGGTGTTTTTGAGGCTCAGCTTGACATCTCACAGTAGTTGTTGTTAGTAAGTTGTGAAGAAGGCTTTTGGCTGCTAGCAAATGAGCTACCCACTTGCCTGCCGTGTTCAGGATAGTTCTAGTGGGAGAGGAGAGACATAATTATTTGAAGGAGTGCAGAGCTATATAACTGACTTAAATAATCTGGCTCTCCAAGTGGAAGTGGCAATATGGACACTTGGACTGATCAGCCCTTACTGCTGGATTAAAGATGCTAATTTTTAACATCTCTTCTCCCTTTTCTATGCAACCCTGGTGTTTGGATGTTTATTCAGCTGGTAAGAATGAAGTGTACTGCCTTGTCTCTTGTATGCCTTTCCTTAGGGTTTATGTACTTGGACCATGATCCACTGCCATTCCTAATCCATTCTACACTTCTAAAGGTTCAAAGTGCAGGGAGACTTGTGAAGGATTTTTAGTGCAGGGCATGGCATTGCAGTGCCCTTCTTAACTCTTGGTGTGCCCCCCCCCCCCGGCTTTTGTTTCTTGGCCTGTGCTGCTGCCTCATCTGTCACCATTCCCACTTAATTGTCGCATAAATATAATTCTGCAAGTTGCCCAGTTTTCGTATTTTCACTGCTTAACTTGGATGTTTTGGTATGTGCTTTTTTTGCTTTGGTATTGCCAAGCCCTTTCTCTTGCTAGCTTTTTCTCTATATAGAGAACATAGTTCCATGTGTTACTTCTGCCTTCCTTTTTGATCTATCAGATGTCAAGAAGGCTTTGAGATATAAAATGACCTCCCTACTGTATGTGGTGAACTGAAAAGTTAGATCCGAAGTACAATTTGGGAACTGGCTCAGATTAGCAAAGCTGAGGCGAGTTTGCACTTGGTTATATGCAATCTTAGTAAGGATCCAGTCACTACTATGAACATGACAGTTGTAAGATGAATAGTAACACATGTTGTGTGCACTCTTGCTTCCCCCACCCTGAAGGAGATCTTGTTCCAGGTGCCAGGAAAATCCTTCCTTCTCCTTAATCTGATCATATGATAACAAGATTCTTTTTCTTCTCCATGCCTTGCAAAGGAAGAAAGTCAGAGAATAAATTTCTCTTCCATTGGTGCCAGTTCAACCTTTAAAGAGGATCTAGGAATTATTTCTCAATAACTGGTCACTGTGTAAAGCTTATATTAAATACTACAAAGTGATCAGAATTTTATTCACTGTTTCTGTTCCCTATTGCTTGTGTTTATTGTTTGTTAAATTGTAAGCTGTTACCCCTGTATTACACTGTACAGCACCAAGGGCAATATCACACTTAGAACCTACAAAATAATCTTTATACTAGAGTAACTTGGAAAGATGGGCTGTGCCCACTAACTTGTAATGTAACTTTAGATTAGGGAGTCACTTCAGTTAACTAACAATTAGGCTTATAAACAGCTACTTGCCTCTTCACCTGTAGCAAGTAAAAATTGCCTCCAGATGGCTAGAAAAGCAGATGATGTCTGTCTTTTAGGCCCTAAATGGCCAACACAGGCATGTTGTAGGCCAGCAGGCTAGAAAGAATTTTTGTGAGGTAGTAACTTCTGTGGACTGACTTGCAGGATTAAACCATCATCATCATCTACATGTTTTATGCTTTACTCTAGCTTTTCGGAGTGCTCTGTGCCTGTGGGGCTGCTGTGTGAACCAGTTTCCTAGTCACCTCAGTGGGAGGAAGTGCAGGCAGCTCCATTTATGCCACAGGATGTTTAGGAGGAGTTACCCTTCCATTGTAATGAGTAGGGAAACCCTTGTGTGTGGCTGAGCTTTGTGTGTGCAAGGAATTGTTGGACTGGGGCATTCAGGTAGAAGGGTGAGGCTCAAGCAACACTTAACGGCATCAGGCGTGTGTCCTCAATTGTAGGTTTGCCAGAATGGCAATTGCAGGCCAAAGGGGCATGTGGTGTTGAACCTTTTCTCTGCTCACTGTCTTTCATTCTGCAGCCTCTTCTCCCAGCTAGGTTCACTTACAGTATTATGGCCCTGGCCAAGAGGGAAAAGTTTTTTTGTCTTCAGGTCATACTTTCCTTGCATGAGGCATGAGGCTCATGACTCTTGCAGCACTTCTGAAGAAAAGGTGTATTAACTTGGTCTGAAAGGTCTCTTCTCTTGTCTGTCATGCACCTGATTAAAAAATATCTGCTATGCATTAATTTTTTCATGTGTAGTTGTTTTATACATGCACAGTGATTAGCTAAAAGGATATCTGGAAGTGGATGAGGAATGTTTGGTATTCTAATGATAGAGCTCTTCATCAGCAAACATTCTAGTGGTTGTAGATAGCATGGAAGGATCTGGGTTTAGTACCCAACGACCTGGTTTGCACATAACAGCGGCAAATTGTGGTTTAATTAATCCACAATTTGCCATGGTGTGTGCTGGGTGCATTCCACAGCCTTTTTGAATATTCAAGCCCGGATCAGGCCAAGAGGGTTGCTACGTGACGTCCAAACCTGGACACCGTAGTTTAATCATGGGTTAAACAACCCACAGTTAACCTACAATTAGTAGTTAGGTTAACTGTGGGTTGTTTAACCCATGATTAACCTATAGCATCCGGGTGCGGACGTCACATAGCAACCCCCAATTGGGGGTTGAATGTTCAAAAAGGCTGCACACACCTGGATGCACCACGGCTAATTGTGGGTTAATCAGTCTAAGATTTGCTGCCGTTATGTGCGAACAGCCCCAATCGCACGGAAGAATTTGTAACTTATGAAGCATTTGTTGCTGTACTGTAAGGTCCAGACCACAGAAAAGAGGAACAATCAGTTTGGGTACGACTGCGAAATCTAGTGGAGTAGGTGAATAAATGTCGCATGGTGCTTGTAAACCATGTTGTGTAAATGGAGCTAAGCTTCCATGATTTGCTGGAATTTCATATTAAAATTCAGAACATTTGCATTTTAATTCAAAGTTTGTCTGTTTACAGGAATTTACCACCACTGGTTCCTCCAGTGCAGACACAGGAAAAACCACAGGCAGCCTAGAGACCAAATATAAGTTCAAGGACTATGGACTTACGTTCATCCAGAAATGGAACACTGACAACACCTTGGGGACGGAACTGACCATGGAGGATAAGGTAAGAGGCGGTAGAATCATGGCTTCAGCAGACCACTGAAAGAAATAAAGAGGCGGGTGATTTGTGTTGTGTGTACTCCAAGTTAAAATAGACCATGTATTTTTGAGGAATTGCTTAAGAAAGAGTTCTGATTTTAGTAGTTGGCAGTAATGTGCCAATTTTTATTGATTGTGTGTTTGAAAAAAGCATGTGAGAACTATTAAATTGCATGGAATTCAGTAAACTTCATTTCTTCATAGATGGCATCAAATACAGGCAGTAACGGGAATTCTGCCTTGTTTTGAAAGACTGCAAAATTTGAAAACATTTATTCACTAGCATCACTTAACATATGTTTTTTGTTTCACTTGCATGTGCTGCAGTCTACCGTGATTCTTATAGAGAGTAAGAGAGAACAAGAAATGCTGGGTAGAAATGGTTAATATAGGAGGAAGATATAGCATACAATCTTTCTTTTTTTGAGAGAGGAAACCAATATAGTATTTTCTTCTCTTCAGTTGGCTGAGGGACTGAAGATGACCCTTGAAACCATGTTTGTACCAAACACAGGGTAAGTATTCACCTCTCACAAGAGGGCGCTCTTTAGCTTTGTGTATTCCCCATAGGAGATAGGGGTGAACGAAAGTCACTTACCTTTTCTCGCAGCTTTTTCGCGGTGGGGGGGAGCGCTTCGCTGCTCCCCCCGCGAAGTTCAGGCCGGGGGGGGGAGGCTTCCCGCCTCGCCCGGCCGAAATTCAGGCCGGGGGGGGAGGCTTCCCGCCTCGCCCGGCCAAAATTCAGGGCGTTGCCCTTATTTTCACCGTAGTCTATGTAAACATTGACGTAGACTACAGCGACCAAATAAGGAACGGGAATGGCGGCTCCCTATGGGGGCCGCCATTATCCGTACACACTTTTTTTTTTTAAAGTCACCCGTGATAGGCTACGTGACGATTCACGTAGGCTATCACGGCTGACTTTGCAAATCTTGCCGTGATAGGCTACGTGAATCGTCACGTAGCCTATCAGGGGACGTTTTTTTTTTTTCTTTCATTGCAATGGCGGGGGCGGCAGCCGGTCGAAAGACCGGCTGCCGCTCCCGCCCCGCTCGAACACCGGACGAACCGCCAGCCGGACCCGCCGCCGGGAGGGACATTCAGGGAAGGCAAGTCCCGTCCCGGGGGGGGGCGGAGGATTTCTCCCCGAAACTTGTTCGGGGGGCCGAACACGTTGGCGCTCGGCCCCCCGAGGTTTCGGGGAGAAATTCTCCGCCATCCCTAATAGGAGATGGTACCACATGCAGCCAGCTATTCTAGAGCTGCTAGACTACATAGAAGGTGTTTCCCCCCTCCATTTGCTTAAGGCCATCTTTAAATGAATGTATTAAAATGTTCGTGGCAGAGTTGTTTATTTTCATAACATCGGGTAGACATTATGGCTGTCCTTAAACGCTTAGTTTAGTTTTTAAAAATGGGCAGTGAAATACTTCTGTATGCTTTTAGCCTTGATTCCCTCTTCCCTTTCTCCCCTCGCCTCCTCATCAGGAAGAAGAGTGGGAAGTTGAAGACATCCTACAAACGGGAGTATCTAAACATAGGTTGTAATGTTGACATAGACCTCTCTGGACCAACCATCCATGGCTGGGCCGTGTTGGGCTATGAAGGTTGGCTTGCTGGCTATCAGATGGCTTTCGACACGGCCAAGTCCAAACTGTCACAGAATAACTTTGCACTGGGCTACAAGGCAGCAGACTTCCAGCTGCACACGAATGTGTAAGTATTGGTTTGGGTCCAAGGAGATAGACTGAGCTCCTGTCCCTATTAGGTGCTGACTTCAGGGTGAAGGAACCAATAATAAGCTTTCCCACCTGAAAAGTCTAGATGTGGGTTCCTTTTTAGTCCTCAATATTTTGAGACTTTGGGAAGTAGTTCCAGCATTTTTTTTTTTTCATTTGAAACTTTTACTTTAGAAATTGGAGAAGGGCTTACATTTGAGGATACATGGAAGGTATCTCCAGAGCCTGTGAATATGTTTTGGCTGATCAGCTGCGGCTCTTTTCCTTCGTGAAGGAGCTTGAGTCTTAGTGTGTCCTTAGCCAGAATCCAGGAGCTCATTAAAGAGGAAAGACAAATGTATAGCTGAACTACTGTTAATTCATTCTGTTGCCATCTTAAACTAGTCCTGGGGGCAGTTAAATGTTGGTATGGAGCAGGGCATGATGCAGTTACCTTGCTGAAGCTGAGTAGATCCAGGTCTGGCCAGTGTCTGGGCGGGAGACCACCTGTGAACCTCCTTAATATACCACCTTCAGTTCCATGAGGGAAGGTGGGGTGTAAATCTAATAAACATGAGCCCCTTCCTTTGGGAAAGGCTCTTCCCCTTCATTCAGTTACTTCTTTATCCAGGCTGTAAAATGTCTATAAAGGCACATTTTAGCCTGTCTGATTTGTATCAGGAGGGGCCCCCCTCGCCTTACAGCTGGGAAAGAAAAGCACGTGTGCCTCTGTGACCACACCAGATCTCTCCTTATTCCAACTGTTGTTAATGCATCTTCATACATCAGCATAAATCCAACTTGTTGGATAGAGTTGAATGCTAGGACAAGAAGGGAATCTATATGGATTCAGCTCTATTATTCAAAGTTGCTCTCAGCCATTCTGAGCCTGAGGGACAGAAAAAATAGAAAATTCCTAATCGCTAGAAGACTGGGGAGGGCAGAGGAACAGAAGTAAGGCAAGCATTTGCAGCTTCTGGAAATGAGGTAGTTCTGCAGGGGCAGAATTGAATCTTTATGTGATCTGTTACAAACAGGAATGAAGGCACTGAGTTTGGTGGCTCAATCTATCAGAAAGTTAATGACAAGGTTGAAACATCTGTAAGTCTTGCCTGGACTGCTGGCAGTAATAACACTCTCTGCGGTATTGCCACCAAGTACCTGCTGGATGATAAAGCTTCCATCTCGGTAAGAATTTTGCCATCTTCCCAGTATGTTGGAATGTGTGCTGGTAATGGCTATGTTCAGATGTCTTGCTAAGCAAGCTGTGAATGAGCCTAACCTCTTCCCGAGCTTGTGCACTCCCTCCTCACCTCCAGTAAGGCCAGGAGGAGGAGTTGTTTGTTTTTGTCACCCGAACCAAGACCTGTGGTTAACGAACTGGTTATTTTCAAGCTAGGCAACATCTGAAACCATGATTTGAAGTTGGCTTGATTGAAACTAACTATAGGTTAACGTTAATCACAAGATGACATGATAAACCATGGTTAACCAAAAGTGGAAGTGAAAGCTTCCAAGCTCTTCCACCTGTGATGGATGAAAGGGGGAGTACAAGAGCCCAGGGAATGCAACATTGAATGTGTAGCACTTTCTCATTTTTCTTGCTTCTTGGTTATGTGCCTTGGGTTTCTTTGGAGTGATCTTCATGACCATAAAAATTCTGTGCTGACTTTTGCTTTGTAACATTATATAGACCAATTTAGTATGTTAGTGATGGGAGTCATCAAGTGCAAGCTTCAATATGCACTGAAATATTATAAAAATGCACCTCGCCCCTTGGTTTTTCACATGCTAGCTTTGACCTGTCTGTGTAGAAGCAACTTGGAGAGAAGCACAAATCCTCTTTTCACTCTTTGAGGTTATTGGTCCCTCTGAGGCTTATTACTGTGCCCTTGGTAATGGTGTAAATTCCATGTTTGAGATCTCTTGGCCTAGTGCTCACTGAGGAGGTAAGGCTGTGCCTAGGTTGTACCACTTCAAACTGCAGGTATAGGGAGCGCTTATACTCCCTATACCTGTTCCTTAGTACAAAATTCCCTGCATATAACATACTAGGTGTGATACAGGGGAAGGGTTTGAACCTAGCTTTCTCCTTGATCATATGTAGTTTTCTGTATGCAAGGAATTGGTTTTGTCATGAGTCTCCACCTGCAGGATGAAGTGGTACAACCCAGGAACAGGTTTACTATCTGTGTAAGAAGTAGGCCTTTCTGGTTTGGGTTTTTTTTACTTTGAAAGAAACTTGAGCATCCTGAGCTTTGTTTAGCACCAGAGTCTTGCCTCCCTCAAGGTGAGGTAATTTACGTTGCATGTTATGTGGTTATATCTCCTTCATGTGACACATGAGAGCATGAATTTTTTTGCCTACCTTTCATGCATAAGGGCAATAAGATTAATGCTCCCGTTGCTGTGGATACTGTTATCTCACCCAAGACCACTGAAGGAGGGAACTTAGTGTTTAAAGGTTTGTAGCAAATACTTCCACATTCCATTACTAGCCTTCTCCATCGTGCAAACTCTTCAAGTACAGACCCAAGTACAGAGCTTTGGCTATGGGGAGGTTCAGATATGTAATAAATAAAAATAAATTTTCCCAGGAAACGAAGTAAAATCCTGTGTATCATTGCATATTCCTCTTTTTAAATTTCTGTGTAGGCCAAAGTTAATAATGCCTGCCTCATTGGACTTGGCTACACTCAAACTCTACGACCTGGTATGTAAACTGTTGGATGTACTGAATACACATTGTTAATTCTGATTGTATGTTGGCTCTAGAACAGAGTGGGTGGATATAGCAGAGCTGTTTAATACACTGAAAAGTGTTGCAATAAGCAAATTTAGGAAAAGCAAGCAGGCTTTTTTATGGAATTACATTATTTTGGTATTCAGTATAGAATTTCAGCTTAAGAAAAATGGAAAGAAGACGTAAGTTCCTAGTCCTTATGATTTTAATAAGTTTGCAGGGGTATGGGCATTGCCTTCTGCAATCTCAGAATAGTTCAGTGGGATTTCCAGTGGGTCACAGGGGTGCGGAGTTGGAACCTTGCAGACAACAATACACACTGCCCCACTTGGTCAGTGGTCATGCTTAGAGAAAATCCTGCCCCAGTGGAAGAATGAAGGGAAATTAGTGTAGGTTAGCCAGAGTATGTCTGGAGGGGATAACTCACCTGAAACTTCAGCAGGTGGGCAGCATTCCAAAATAAACTCCATTGTAATTGAGAGCGGCACACTCTGCCTTCAGCTCTCTCAACACTATCTGGGTCTTCTGCCTAGCTCTCTCCTTTCTGTGTTACATTTTCCTTATTGTCTGATGGTGATTTGCTGTATTCTCTAACAATGACACTGTGTTTCTGCCAGGTGTGAAGTTGAATCTCTCAACTCTGATTGATGGCAAGAATTTCAGTACTGGCGGCCATAAAATTGGGCTGGGATTTGAGCTGGAAGCTTAATGTAGGTTTTGATGAAGTATTAGATCTTTATTTGGAAGATGAAGGAGAAAACAAACCCCACATGTTCTGGCCTTAAACTCTTCTGTGAAACTTCAAAAAGCGTGAACTTGATATTCTTCCAAAGAATTGTTGTAACCCCAAACATTGAAGTCTGGAGAGTGCAAACCATGAAGGGCAATACTTGAAGGCATGCATGGAAGTTGTAATGGTTGTGCTACATTTCAGTTCAGTTCCTCAGTTACTTTAAAATGTGTTCCTCAGAAGACAGCATAGCATCTGGTTAAACGAAAGAACCCTCCCGCCCCCATCCTTCTGTGTTACTACATCACATCCTGCATGTCCTACCCCTCATGACCTTTTGTAAAACTGGTCTCTGTGCTGTAGTGAAAGCTTTGGTTTTGCATCAAAGTGGAAATAAATCAAATCACATTTGGAACCTATTCCTTGTATGGTTACTACCGCTTCTGTAGCATTAAACACTATCTGCTGGGGACCAAGCCGGCAAATTAAACTAGAACAATGGTGTGTGGGGGGGGGTTGTCTTTTTGCTCTCAAATTCACTTGTGAGTGGCTATATAAAGAGCATACTACATTGCTCCCCCACACACATACACATTGGTCACTTGAAATACTGAGCAAATGGTGAAGGACATTGAACATTTGTTTTCTTCAGTAAATTGAAGGGATCCAAGTGGCTGTTAACTCTTCTCACTGGCCTTGTGGGCTGGGCTATACTAAAAGCTTTGCACTAGGTCCCATCTCATGGGCGGAGCCTCCCTTTTTTTGCTAATATCAGCATGGGATGTACTAGATAGTATGTATAGATCATGGGGGTGGGGGATGCAACATTCAAGTTTCCTGGCTTTGTTGCTTTCTGTCCGGACTCATGTCCCATCCATCTTACTGTCTCATTACTTGTCAAGGCTAGTGGTTTCTTGGCTGGAATCGTATGCACACACTTTACAATAAGCTCTGTTGAACACAGTGGATCACTTACTGTTGAGTAAAATATGCACAGAATCCCATAATACACATTAATATCTTAAGACCATTAAATTCAGGGTCTAAAATTATCTAGCCGTACCACTGATTCCCAAGTATATTTTAAAAACCTGGGAGTAGGAGATGCTCTCCGAAGTGGGACAACTAAACTCTTGTAGGTAGGTGTGGATTGCATCCATCCACAGGAGAGAACAAACAGTAAATTCAACACCCCTTTCTGCACCAGTGGAGGAGGGGTATCCAAGTGAGGAAAGTTGGATAGTAGTAATGGCCATCCCAGGTGGGGGCTCCCTTTGCCATTTACTCTGTTGAGTAACAGCATTATTGAGTGTTTGCCTCCCAAAAGACATCCGATGGATAGTATTTAACGAAGAAGAACAGCTTGTCCAAGTAGCTGGCTTGTAAGGGTTTATTGGTACTGAAAACTGTTGGGTAGTGGCTTTGCTGGTAGAATGGGCACTGTTACCTAATGGAATCATGGAAGAATGAGTATCAGATTACATCCTTTATTTCTGTAACCTTTGGGCATCTTTTTCCAATGGTAACCTAGGGCAAGGAGACAATCTATTGGTCTTGCAAAACTTCCTTGTCCAGTGCACACTGTCAAGACTCTGTACATGTCAAGTGTGCCACCTGCTCTTTTGGGGATCCTTGCGCTTTGGACAAAATGATGGTGACCTGATCTCCTGAGCCTTATTAAGAAAAGCTGTGACTTTCAGGGTACAGGAAGGATCAATTTAATACAGTCTTTGTACCGATAAGGCAAAAAGAGCCGAAACTTGTCTGACCAATGTTTATGGCAACTAAAAATAAAACTTTCCAGGACACTTCCTTGTTTCAAAGGGTTCCTTGGTCAAAGTTCTGAGGACATGGTGGAGATATCATGGGTTTCCTATGCATTGCTGAAGGATGCAAAAGCAAGATAAGGAGATTGCAGAGAAGTTGAATGAATTATTTCTGTCATCACTGCAGAAGGTGTAGGGCAGATACCTATGTCTGAACTGATATTTTCAGGAAGTCAGAAGCTGAGGCAAGTAATGAGAATAAGATGAAGTGCTAGACCTTACTGACTAACTGAAAACAAAAAAATTACTGAGTCCAGGTGATGATCATCTGAGAGTTCTTAAAAACCCAAATGTAAAATTTGGCAGTTGGCACCACTGGCCATGAAGTGGCTGCCTTGGGCAAACATCAGGTCCTCCAGATTGAGAACTTCCTGAGGCACCAATGTCTGAAATGGAAGAAAAACAAGACAAAGAATAAGGGGGTGACAGGAGGCGGAAGAACTGTCGCTCCTATCCAAAATGCTTAATTAACCTTCCCCCCACATCTTTCATTCGTGAAGAGGTTGAGGGCTGCAGGCTAGCTGGGATGGGGAATCTGCCACAGCTGCTCCCAGCATACTCGTGCAGAACCTTGCACTGGGATCTCTCATACCCATGAGAACCTCTGATGAAGCAAAAGCACCTTCTCTCCTTAATCCAGATCCATGGTTTCCAAATCGGTGTCCATGCAGGACTGGCGGACATGTTCCCTGTGAGATTGTTTGTCCTGAAGCAGTGGAGACAAAACCGCGTTAGTCTGGATTTTAATTCGGAGGGTGCATGCCAGACAGCTCAGCAATGGCTATGTCCAATATACACTAAACAGCTTCCTGTGCTGACATTTATGTAAATTATCTGGTTGCTATTTGAACTTTGCCCTACTAAGGCTAGGGTCGCGGTTCCCTCACTAGGCAGCTTCTCCCTTTCCATTACCCAGTGGATGCATGTGACCCTCCACTAAAGCTGCAGTCCTAAATACATTTACTAAGAAGAAAGTTCCTCTGAACCAGTGGGGCTTACTTCAGAATTAACATACAGGGGATTGCACTGTTAGAGACTCAAAATACGAATGTGGAGAGGAAATGGGTATTTATTGTTACGTGTGTAGTCACATTCCATACTTGAAATACTTCATTCTCCAGCTTCATCCCAACAGCATCCTGAAGCAGTGCAACACAGTGGAAACAGCTCACATAGTGCAGTTGCCAGTTGAATTAATTGGGTCTTGGGAGATGACTAGCAAATGTACTGGGCTTCGCACAGGTTGGAACAGCCCTTCGTTTGATACAGCGAAGCCTTCAAGCAAACTGACGCAGCTGTTGGAGTTAGACACATTGTGCCTGTCCTGTGTGAGCGAAGCCACGGGTGGTGGCACCCCTAGGCAGAGTCCCTGGCATGGTACACCTCACCAGCCCCTAAGGGAGGAGTCTGTCCACTCCCTTCCTCTGGGCCAGTGCTGTCTTCTCATCTCACTTGGCTTCAAATGGTATTGGCTACAAAACTCTGCACTGGGGGGGGGGGGAAGAGTGTTCCCCACAACCGGGGAAAGGGGGCAGGCATATAACTCCCTCGGTCTACTCATCTCCCCTGGCTTCACACTGTATCAACTGCAAAGCTGTGTGCTGCTTAGGGAAGTCTGCTCCTAATATTTAAAAGATGTTACTGCAGGCTTCAACAACATGGACACATTTAAATTCATTAAAACTAATTAATGCATTTTAAAAACAAAATAACCCTGTGGTGTGCACCCCTAGGGTCTCATTATTATGCATGCCAAGTTTCAGGAGTCTAGGGACCTGTCTTCATGGCTGATTTGCTACAGATTGGGTCTGTTTGGAGATCCTTTGCGGCACATGATTCTGTGGCAAGTCTGCCGACACCCTGGAGTTTACCTGTAGGGAAGCTGCATTTTTGCAGAGTACTTTTACTCTGTTTTCCTTTAATTCGGCTCCCCTGTGGTCCAGCTGCTGTGTGCCTACCCCTCCGCTTTAAATTCAGTATGATCCGGCGATCCTAGGGGTGTGTCTTTCACCTGGCCATGACTTTGGTAACTTAGGTAGCTAGAGTAACTAGTCTGCCTTTCCAACTCATCAAAGCGCTAGAGTGCTCTTCCATATCTTCAGAATCATGCTTTACTTTTTCATCTGTGGGAGTAACCCAGCCCATCTGGTTGAGAGCTGTGATTATGTACTTCTCTGATGCTTGTGTTACTTCACTGCTTCTCAGCACAGAGGGAAAGCGATGGCTGGAGCTACCTCCCTCTGCTAGTGCTGCCTCTGCTGGCCACCTCCTCTCCTCCCTCTCCTGCGTTTTTTTTAGTTTTCACTGTATTGCCGTATTGATACAGCGAAATAACAGGGCTGCAGGCTTTTGCTCCTCTGGCCATCTCCTCTCGCTAGATAGCTGGTACTTGAAACAGTGTGGCTCCAATTTTCTCAATGGGAAAAAGATGCTACAGATTCTAAATGGGGCGGGGGGAAGCAGGCAACAGAGGCTGCAGACTGAGAATGGGTGAAGTGGCAATTTCCAGGGTTATTTACTCCCTGGAAAAGGAGAAAGGGGGTGGGAGCTCTAACTCCCTGACTGTTGGCTGGAATGGAGCAAAATTGGGCTGGTGGGGTGCTCTCATGGGGAGCCTTCAGATGCTGTCGGGGATAATGCGGTAGCCGAGGGGAGCCTATACAGGAGCAGGAAACAAGCCTCATTTGCTGTACAGCACCTGCCGGGTTGATGACATTCAGTTCCACTCCCCCCACCCAACCCAGAAGTATGTTGCTTTCAAGTGCTGTGTGACCGCGAAAAGCGGATTTTTAAGGTACGGTACGCTTGGCTTTCCTTGTTTCGTATGTCCCTGATGAACCAAAGCTGATTCCATGAAAATCTGGATAATACTCTAACACACTTCTCATTCAGTTGTTGTGAAGATCTCCCCCCCCCCCCCCGGGACACAATGGCATCATCATAGATCTTTCTTTTTGGAGTTCATCAGCTCACCTGATGCCACCAGCTTAAGAGAAACCGTTATTTGCACAAAGGGCCTTGACAGAAACACACCAAAGCCTACAGACAAAAATTCCAAGGCCAACTGTGTGCAGCCAATAGAAAGCTTGGCATTTCCCGCAACAGTACTTCATATTCCCCTCGGGGGGGGGGGGTAGAAAGTGTCCCTACTATACAGAGTGGCAGGAGATTCCCAAGTTATGCTGGCTGTTCCCCATCCCGAAAGCTATTGCTGTCTGTCACCATCCTAAAAAATGGCAAACACTCCATATTTTCCTCTGGATGACTCACATTAGCTGAAAGGGTGCAGCGAAGAACCTCCTCATCTCCTTCCATGTCATCATCAGATGCCTTATCCCATACTTCACCATAGACATCTTCATCCCCTTCCTGTTGGAGCAAGACGGATCTTGTTCAGTGGGCCTTCCAAGGACATCTCAGAACACTTCCAACAACCTAATCCCATTAGGAGCACGGTAATAGTTGGACAAAGGGAACCACCATGGAAAAATGGGAGTAATTCAGCAAGCACAAGATACCAGGCCATATTTGAACATGGGCAGGAAAGAGTTTGTGTCACCAAGTAGAATTCCAGTTAGAACTGGCTGTTATTTTTTCATCAAGATCCAGGGAAGCTTTGGAGGCAGCACTGCCCCGCAACCTCCATTTCCCTAACTGGTAACAAGGGGGAAGGCAGGCCCTGGTCAGGAAGTACCCTGGCCAGTGGCTAATCTAGCAACACACACTGAGATGAGAAGCCACAGGAAAAGAGAGCTGGATACATCAAGAGCTGGTATCACTGCTAACAGGTAGCATGATTTAATGGTTAGGGTTGGACTAGGATCAAAGCGATCGAGGTTCAAATCCCCACTGAGCCATGATGCTTACTGGGTGACCAGGCAATCTCGTTCTCATTGCCTAACCTACCTCACAGGGTTATTGTAAGGATAACATTATTGGAGGGGCAGGGGAGACAACGACACCATGTATACCACCTTGAGCTCCTTGGATGAGAGGCAAAATATGTAATCAATGAACTAACCCTAGCATTCAAGCCACCACTGACTCTTTAATCATAGCCTATGTAGCTGCATGGTTTTCCAACATGCTAGCTAGATTCCAGAATCGTAAACTGGAAAGGAAGAGAAGCTTAGAAAAAAGAAGGGGAACGGGGGAAGAGAGAGAGAAAATTGTGTGGATGTTGCATACCTACATGTATACACTCTAATCACCATGTGGGCAAGGTGGCTTGCTTTCTCCCTACTGACTTCCTTTCAAGGCTCCTTTTCTCCCTAGTGACACCTAAAGGCAGAAAGGCAGATCCCCTGCTTACCTGGAACGTGCATGTCCCTTTCCCCATCTCCCCCCCGCAATCCATGCCAAAGGGGCCCTGTTCACTCACCCCGTCATCAGACTCAGGCTGTCTTTCCACGAAGCATTTATAGTGCGCTCGTGACTGGCCACCCACGGAGGTTTGCGGGTCCATTACATGATACCGTCGTCATCCGGGGCCCTTCCTGCGCTATCCCCAGCAAAAAGAGTAGTTAAAAAAGCCAGTTGGGGGAAGCAATCCTATGGCTGCTAGACGGCCATAGGATATCTGGTTTTCCAGGAAGTGACCTCGGAGCCCACGCTCCAAGGTCGGTTCCTGGAGAACCAACTTTTCCCCACTTTCGCGCTGCCTCGAAGGCAGCACAGAACAGCCTCACACTCCGAAGAGGAGCACAGAGCGGCCAATACGGGGCATTCCGGGGTGGGGAAGGTGGAAATGCTGCTGCGACACATCCTAGGTGTCGTCCAGCAGCCTCCTCCCGCGCTCTGCCTTCCCGCGGCTAGACAGCTGCAATTGGCTGTCTAGCCGCAAATGCAGGGCAGGAGAAGCGCAGAGGGAACGATCCCCTCCATGCTTCTGCTGCCCTGCATTGGCTAGGCGGTCGCCTCCAAGTCTGGAGGCGGCTGCCTATCCCCATACGATTGCACCCTAAACAAAGAGTTTAAACACTATGGGGGGCACTGCCATTTTTCAGCCACTAGATGGCGTTGCTTTTCATTGAACTATACACAGGCTGGTGAGAAAGGACCTTTGGTCGGGTTCGTGGTTTTAAGGATCCAATTCTCATTGCGCCACTGAGATGGAAGAAAATGCTCCGGGGGCTCCCAGATTGTCCTTTACGGTAGAGCTGTCCTCAAACTGCACCTTCACCCCACGGTCTCATCAATGTCATCCGCAATGGAGGGCAAGAGGCAGACATGTAATTGCAGAGCAGCGGAAGAGGGCACAGGCACTATGCACCAGAAGGCCAGGCTTTACTTGAAGGAACGGCGCTTCTGAGGGGCGCCTGTGCTGTGCAGGGTTGCTGTTCAGGACACTCTGTAGAGAAGCTGTAGAAAAAGCCAACCGGTGTATGCTGCTCTCTGTAGGTGCCAAGGTGGCACCTGCAATCGCCATCATGACCTGAATTCAGATCTCAGCACGCCATCGCTAACCTACATTTAAGATGGCTTGCAGTGGCACGCCATAAGCAGAATCCAGTGCATGGGGGCCAATGCAACGGAAGCGGCTGGGAGTCAACGCACATTGCAGAGTCAGACCACTGGCTGATCTAGACAAGTGCTATCTGCTCTGACAATGGCTCCCTAAGATGTCAGGCTGATACCTTTAACTCAGGAGCGGGGAACCACGTTCCCCCAAGGCTAGCCTTCCGAGGGCCGCATGCCGGTGGTGGGCGGAGCCACACACACACACTTGCTTTTCCTCTACCTTGGGCAGGAAACAGGCTAAGGGCCAGGCAGGGGGGTGGCCTTCAGGGAGACTGCAGCTGGGGAGAGAAAGGCCATCCTTCCCCTCTCACTGCAATCTCCATGGCAATCAGGCTTGAAAAAAGCCCCCCGTTAGAGCCAATGGGAGGCTTTTTCCAAGCTTACTTCCTGCATGGGGGCATTTCAGGAGGTCGCGGCATGTGGGGTGGGAAGGGTTACCCCTTCTGTCTGCCTGCGACCCCCTCAACAATTGCTCCCACATGGTGGCAATGAGACTGTTTCTATTGGCACCAATGGAAGCTTTACAAAGCAAAAAAACTAACACTGCTGCATGGGGGGTGAGGCAAGGGGGGGGCTGCAGGCTGGGTGGGGAAGCTCTGTGGGGCCCAGGCTCCCCACCTCAGCTTTCACTGGAGTTGCCTGGGATCGAACCCTGGGCCTTCCACCACAGGCTCAAGGAGCCATGAAAACAGCCCCAGCCTCAGAGGGGTTTCCAAGCTCCATTGAGAGAATTAGAATTCACACCTTCATGTTCTTTGATGACCAGGAAATGATACTGACTTACAGCATCTTTCACCTGTGGGCACCCAAAACTGAGCCATTGGTTTCTTTAGCCAGACATCAGCAGGAAAAGCAGCAGCACCTTTTAAGTTTGAGTGCAAATGTAGACGAGATATCTGCCCCAGGTGGGTGGATTGATAACAGCAGCTTCTCCACAGAAGGAGATTCTGAGAGATGAAACTGGAAAGCCTGCAGCAGAAATGGCTCAGTACAGCAAGGCTTGCCTCCCAGGAGGAGACTAGAGTAAACAGCAAAGTACTCTACTCAAAGAGTTCAGTGTCCAAATTATGCACTCAGAAGAAGAGTGCTAGGAGGTGCGGAGGCTGCAAGCCATACCCATGTTCTGGATCTCCTTGTTGCCACCATAGTCTGGGATCTTCTCACTCAAGTTCACCAGCACATGGGGACCGGTGTTGACAGTCTGTCCCAGCAGGATGTCCATTTCTTTCCACTGCCCCTCATCCTGTAGCTTCTCATCCTTCAGGACAGCCAGGACATCGTCTGCAGCTCCGCAGAGAATGTCTCTGGGCTGCAAGACACAAGAGTTGACTTAATCACTCCCTCTAATAGCAGACTCAGGTGATGAGGGCCAACAGCACTTGATTCAAAAATGTGCCACTGAGGAACAAGACGGAGGCATCAACACACAAGGTTTGTAGAAGTACAACAAATACATTTTTAAAACACAGCAAAGGGGGTAAAAACAGCCCAGTGAAGATTAAGCAAGCTCAGTAGCCACAGTGTCAGTTGGAACGCCCTGCTTGGCCACCTTGCAAGCAACGTATCATATCCTGGAGCGGGCCATGGCTGGCTGGAACCCTGAACAGGAGCACTCCTATGAGGCGCTGAGGATGCGCTGCAACATTTTCTTGCAGCACCCACTTGTACCCCCGCTTTCCAAGTGTGCCTCCATGTACCTCCAAGTCTCTTTCAGGATGAGCACTGCTATTTCTCTGGTGTAACACCAATGGAAGCAGAGGTGCTATTTCAGATGGAGAATCACTGTTGTACACAAAAACTGATTTCACGGAAATATCATTTGTCTTTGAAGAATATATCTATTTGCTATTATTTAAACCATAAACCAAAACTATGAAGTTACAATAAAAAACAAAAACTGAGTTCAGACACTAGCAATCTGAATCTGATTTTGAAAACCATCCCTAAAAAGGCCTGGTGAAAAAAACTAGGTCTTGATCACCCACTGAAAGGGTGATGGGGCCAGGCTTACTCTCTTTGGCAGTGTATCTCAACACCAGCGCAGAAAAAGGACACCTTGCTTTCAACCAAGCTGGCTCTCAGTTACTACCACATGTATTTTTAGCAATAGCCAATACCTTAATGACGCTAAACTGCAGACTGGAAGGTCAGCAGGTCAGCAGTTCGAGACCCAAGTGCTGCATGACGGAGTGAGCTCCCGTCTTCAGTCCCAGCTTCTGCCAACCTAGCAGTTCGAAAGCAAGAAATTGCAAGTAGATAAATAGGTACCGCCTCGGCGGGAAAGGTAACAGCGTTCCGTGCACCTGGGTGTTCAGTCATGCCGGCCACATGACCACGGAAGGGTCTTCGGACAGCACTGGCTCTTCGGCTTAGAAACGGGGATGAGCACCGCACCCTAGAGTCGGACACGACTGGTTGGAGACACCTTTACCTTTACCTTTTTCTGACACTACATGGCAGATACGAGTAAGACATGAAATTGTTTGAATACGTAATACTGCCCGTTGGTATCACTCCAGAAATGTTATACTCTGATCTTGTTAGTCTTTAGTCCATGCACAGAAAACCAAACATGGGGTTTTAAACCTCTACTTAGCCAGTGCCCCTAGAACACAAATGCCTTCACAACACCTGCCCTTCACTCACCTGGTTCCTGAGGGCCACCTGAATGAAGCTAAGCAAGACTTCATAGATTTCCCCAGTCGCCTTAGTTTTGGGTTTGTAGATAATTCCCACCATCTCATCAATGCCCTCAGAAAACAGAGTGTAACCTTTCAACTTGTTGATGTCATGTCTGCCCTCCTCACGTCTCCTCCACCTAGAAAGCCGGAGAAAAGATCAGCAAATAATCAGGAAGGACATGAGAACCTTCCATCACTTCACAGTCAGAAGGTGTGCAGAGAGAGAGAGAGAGAGAGAGAGAGAGAGAGAGAGTCTTTCTAACTACTCCAAGCAAAACAATACGGAAAGGATGTTGCTTTTTAATGAGGCTGGAAGACTATCCAATTTCTTTATCTAAGCTGTTCTGCTATATTTCAAGGTTAGGAAACCAGAGTATTCACCCCAGCCTTCCCCAGTCTAGTGCCTCCAAATGTGTTGGACTACAACTCCTATCTAGCATGGCCAGCTGATCTACCATATCTGGATGGATTCTTTCCTCAACATCAAGGGACCCAAAAAGGGTTGAGGGTGACTGGAAACATGTGGCAAATAAAACCAGCTTGGACACTGAAATTGCTGAAAGCATGTCGGATGCCTCTCCCATCCTGCCCTACCAAGACCAGCCAGTGGATCTGACCAGATTATATTGTCCTCAGAAGAGGGCACAGCTCAGCAGTAAAGCATGTGCTTTGCATTCAGAAGCTCCCAGGTTCAGTCTCTGGCACAGGGGTGGGGAACATGTGACCCTCCCAATGTTGTTGGACTGCCACTCCCATCAGCCATAGCCAGCACAGCCAGCGGTGAGGGATGCTGGGAGTTGCAGTCCAACAGTCTCTGGAGGGCCATGTGTTCCCCACCCCTGGTCTAGCATCTTCAGGGGTGGGGGACCTCTTTCAACCCAAGGGCCTTCGGCTCCAGCTGTGGGCAGAGCTGAGGGCAGTATGGCAAAAAATGCCCCGAAACCCAGCATGTTGTTGCTTGCAGCTCTGCCAGTCATTAAGCTTTAATTGCTGCTAGTAATTAAGCCTTAGGAGAAGCGTTTCAAGCTTTTAGAAAGTGGGGGGGAAGTGCACAAAGCCAAGAAACCACCAATCGGTAGTTGCGGGAAAGGAGGCGGGCCCATGGGAAGGGGGCAGGGCATCCCAGAAGGCCAGTTTGGGACCCAGGAGGGCTGGCTTTTAAATACTCTGTGCTCACTTGGCTCACCTCTCCTCCTGCCTCTGGGGCTTGGCCCTCTGGGCCTTGTCACCCATCCAGGTGCCTTCTAGCTTCCCAGCCAGTGGCAAGACTTCCCCTGTAGGCTCATCACGACCGGTCCTGTCAGTCAGGGAATGGTCAGCTTGAAGGAAGAGATTAGAGTTCTGGAAGAATTGCAGCACAAGGGTTGTGGGGGTGGGAGAGAGAGAGATGAGGACTTAGAGAAGGCAGTAAACCAGGTTCTCTCAAACGTCCCCGCTTCATTGTGAAAACTCACATCCGATCATCCTTTAACCTGCTGTCTGAGGAGATCCTCCTTTCACACATCCCTCCCTGGCACTGCCACATTCACCGGCTTCTACGGAGCATAGAATGAACTGACTACTTCACCTCTGTGGTTTTAAAACATTGACAGCAGCAGTTTCCTATGTACCAATTCGTGTAGTGGTTAGGAGTCCAAGCTATGATGTCAACATTTGCGGTGAAAATCTCACCTCAGCCATGAAATTATGAGGTGGCATGAGGGCAAGCCGCTATCCCAGCCTTGTCTTAACAGCCCGCTTAGGAGCCATCGGTGATCACAAATTCCATGCAAGCGAGCGAATGCACTGGTGGAGGAGGGCCGTCGTTCCAGTCCTCCTCTGCCAGTCCATTTGGTGTCCATGCTGGCAGCAGCAGAGGGGAAGCCTGTCCCTCAGCTCGGTCCCTCCTCCATCAGCCTGTCTGGCTGGAGGCGATTTTTTGAAATAGACAGCCAAGGGAGTAGTATCCTGCATTACCATGTTTGCTGCAGAAGATGTGGCGTCCCCTCTGCTAAGGACACCCCCTTGCAACCACAGGCTACTACTAATAAAATAAGATTCTGCAGGCCACAATTTTCTCTCCCCTTACCCGCTCCAATCTGCAACAGAAAACAGCCAGTGAAACAGGCCTGACAGGTTTGCCGTAGGGATTATTGAGTTAATAATATACATTATGTGTTGTGAACGCTCAAAAATGCTATGTAAATGCCAAAGATTATTATTCTCAAAATCAACACCTGTGAGATCCTGCTACAACAAAAACAATAGTTTCGAGGCACCTTAACGACAATACATATGTTAATATTTCACCTGCCAGAAGGTGACGATGATTAATAATAACAGCCTTGTGATACTCTAAAGCAGCCACCACCAGCTTGCTGCCCTCCTGATGTTTTCAGCAATAAGCCCCAGCATTCCTGACCATTAGCCATGCTGGCTGGTGCTGATGGGAATTGGAGTACAAGACATGTGGAGGGCACTGGGTTGGGGAAGACTGCTCTAAAGGCTAACAGATTTAGGCTGTATTGAGGAATGAACACACTATTGAGCAAGTCCTACTGATGACAGTGGACTTACTTCTAAGTAAACATGTATACTTCATATGGGATTGCTCTGTGACACTGCAAATCTATGGACATTTACATGAGAGTAAGAGGCACAGAACACAATGGGCTTCATCCCTGAGTAAACATGCATGGGATTGTTCTTGTCTTGAAGGCCTCACAAGATTCATACCTGCTTTTGCTTTCACAGACTAAGACGGCAGTCTCTACAGAATAATAATTACGATAAACGTGCACATTTCCCCAGAGAATGATAGGTAATTAGCAAAGAGTATTATAGTATACCGTGTTAGCCTTCTGTTTACAAATTCAAGGGCTAAGTGTAGCACACACATTGATTTATTTATTTAAAACATTTATATCCTACCCTATATCATTGATCTCAAGGCAGCATACAGATAAAATCTATTTAGACAGTATAAAACAATAAATCATTTAAACAGCTAAAAACATATTAAACCATTAAACAAGCTAATACCAATTTAAAATCTAAAACAATAAAACAATTAAAACAGCGTGCTCCTTAGGGAATGCATTTGGACTAACTGTTTTACTCGTTCAGACATTTTAATACATTAGCCTCCCAGCCAAGCGGAGCAGAGCAGAGCAGAGCAGAGCAAGCTGCTCCAGCTGGTCCAGGGACTATAGAAGCAAGCAAGCTCCCAGAGAGTGAGCGACCAGAGGGAGCAAACAGGAGTTGACCAGGGGAGTTGCAGTGGTAGAAGAGACAAAGGAGACAGAGGCAAAGAGGTAAGTGGGCTGCAGGAAGCCCAGAGGGCTGTCCTTTTTCCTTCTGAGTGGCTGTGAGCTCACCAGGTGGTAGAAGAGACAGAGGAGACAGAGGCAAAGAGGTAAGTGGGATGCAGGAAGCCCAGGGAGCTGTCCTTTATCCTTCTGAGTGGCTGTGAGCTCACCAGGTGCTCCGGAGAGCTCCAACTGAATTGGGGGGCTGTGGCCTGAGTACTCCCAGAAGCTGTGGGCAGGAAGCTTCAGTCTGTTTCCTGCCTCCCAGCTGAGCTGAGCAGAGCAGAGGAAGCTGCTCCAGCTGGTCCAGGGACTACAGAAGCAAGCAAGCTCCCAGAGAGCGAGCGAAGAGGGGGAGCAAACAGGAGTTGACCAGGGGAGTTCGGCAGGGGAGGTCAAGGGGGAGGCCCCTAACATTTTTTTTAATTATTTTTCCTGTAACACACACTTCCATACCAGTGGGACTCTGCTTTTAACCTCTAGTGAGTAGAGGAGCAGGCACAGGCTAGTCTAGTCTAGAACAATCAGAAAGCTAGACACAAAAAGGGAAAAGAGGCTATGTAAAGAAAGACAAGACTCTCCAGTGGTGGTGACCTGCAAGGTGTGTGCAATGTTTGTTTTCTTGCCTGAGAACAACATAACCTATACCTGCAACAAGTGCAAGTTGATCACGCTGCTGGAAGAAAAAGTAAGAGGACTGGGGCGGCGAGTGTCAACCCTCCGGGGAATAAGAGAACACAAAGAGTTCTTAGACAGAACGGTGGAACTACAGCAGCAAAGTGAAGATCAGAAGCTTGAAGAGCAACAGCAAACTGAGGTAGAAGTGGGAAATGCTGAGGTGAGGAAAAATGCAGGAGAGAATACTCCTTGGAAAAGGGTGACAGGAGAAGAAGAACTAGACTCCACTCTGCACCAGTGGAAGCAGTGGAGCTGTGGAATTGATTCCAGGTACTTGAGGATGAGACTGGAGGACAGCCTGCAGAGGAAGAATTACAGGGGAACCTGTATGAGAGTGAGCAAGAGGCTGAAGGTCAGTCAAGCAGAGGCGATGAAACCCAGGCCTACAACAACAAGAAAAGAAGAGTAGTAGTAGTGGGAGACTCCTTGCTGCGTGGGATCAAGACCCAAGTATGTTGCAAAGACCCGTGGACTTTCCGGGTATGTTGTCTCCCGGGAGGACGGATTAGAGACGTGACGGAAAGGTTGCCTGCACTCATAAAGCCCACTGACAGGTATCCCTTTCTTCTCATCCGTGTGGGAACAAATGATACTGCCAAGTGGAGCTACGAAGAAATCATGTCAGCCTTTGAAGCTTTGGGAAGGAAACTCAAGAACTTTGGGACCCAGATATTTTTCTCTTCTAGTTAGAAGAGGGATAGAAAGGGAAAGAAAAATACTCCAGTTGAATGACTGGCTACGAAGGTGGTGCCGGTGCGAGAGATTTGGATTCTGGGATCACAGGCTATACTTCCTGGAAGATGGGCTGCTGGCAAGGGATGGGTTGCACCTCACAAAGGCTGGGAAGAACGTGTTTGGCCACAGCATGAAGAACGTCATCAGGAGGGCTTTAAACTGAATCCTACGGGGAAGGGAGATGTAAAGTTGGGGGTAACAATGGACGAAGGTTCATGCACCGCTATGGAGAGAACAGCTCTAATAGCACCCCATAATAGTCTTCACAAACATGTAAGAAGAAAGCCAGACTATGAAGCACATGGTCTTCGATGTCTATATACTAATGCCCTGAGTATGGGAAACAAACAAAACGAACTTGAACTCTTAATACAAGAGGGAAATTATGACTTGATAGGTATAACTGAGACTTGGTGGGATGACTCTCATGACTGGAATACAGAAACTGAAGGATATAACTTGTTTAAAAAGAACAGGAGGAACAGAAAGGGAGGTGGGGTTGCACGGTATGTAAAAAATAAATATCTCTGCACAGAAATACAAGAGGATGAGCTTGGTAGCCCCATCGAGAGCATCTGGATCAAAATAAATGGAGCAAAGAATAAAAGGATCCTGAGGGTCGGAGACTACAACCGGCCACCCAATCAAAGAGAAGACGAGGATGAAACTTTTGAAAAGCAAACAGCCAATGTTTCAAGGAAGCATGATGTAGTAGTAATGGGGGACTTCAATATCCTCCATATTTGTTGGGAGACAAATTCTGCAAAACATGGCCCCTCCAGGAAATTCCTGACTTGTGTGTAGGATAACTTCCTTCTGGTGTCAGGAAGGCTAAAGATGAGAACGAGCTGAGGTTAGTGAGGGATGATAAAAGCAACAAAAAGGCTTTCTTCAGCTACGTGCATAGTAAAAGACAGAGGAAAGAAATGGTGGTTCAGCTATTAAATAAGGATGGCAAAACGATAACAGATGACAAAGAAAAGGCAGAGGTGCTCAGTTCCTACTTTGACTCAGTCTTCTCCCAAAAGAGGGTCTATGACCCCCCTGGCAAAGGCGAAGTACAGGCTAAAGGGGCAGGACTGCAGCTTGAGATCGATAGGCATATGGTCAAGGAACACCTAATTAATTTGAATGAGTTCAAATCTCCAGGGCCAGATGAACTGCACCCTAGAGTAATAAAGGAACTGGCAGAAGAGCTCTCAGAACCACCGTCTATTCTTTTTGAGAAATCGTGGAGGATGGGAGAAATGCCACATGACTGGACGAGGGCTAATGTTGTCCCTATCTTCAAAAAGGGTAAAAAGGAGGAACCTGGGAACTACAGACCAGTCAGTCTGACATCAATCCCTGGGAAAATTCTGGAGTAGATGATAAAGCAATCCATCTGTAAGCACCTTGAAAACAATGCAGTGATTACTTGAAGCCAACATGGATTTGTCAAGAACAAATCCTGCCAGACCAATCTGATCTCATTTTTTGATCAAGTCACCTCCCTTATGGACTGTGGGAATACTGTGGACATCATATACCTCGACTTCAGCAAAACTTTTGACGAAGTGCCCCATGATATCCTGATTAGCAAACTAGCTCAAAGTGGGCTAGATGAAACAACGATCCAGTGGATCCACAGTTGGCTACAGAATCGGACTCAAAGAGTGCTTATCAATAGGATCTTCTCAAACTGGGGAGAGGTAACGAGTGGGGTACCGCAGGGCTCAGTCCTGGGCCCAGTGCTCTTCAACATTTTTATTAATGACTTGGAGAAGGAGGTGCAGGGAATGCTGATCAAATCTGCAGATGACACAAAATTGGGCGGGATAGCTAATACTTTGGAAGACAGAAACAAAATTCAAAGTGATCTGGATAGACTGGAGTGCTGGGCAGAAAACAACAGAATGAAATTTTATAGGGATAAATGCCAAGTTCTGCACCTAGGAAAAAGAAACCAAATGCACAGTTACAAGATGGGGGAGACATGGCTCAACAACACTACAAGCAAGAAGGATCTTGGAACTGCTGTAGATCACAAGCTGAATATGAGCCAACATTGTGGTGTGGCTGCAAAAAAGGCAAATGCTCTTTTGGGCTGCATTCATAGAAGCATCGCTTCCAAATCCCGGGAAGTACTAGTTCCCCTCTACTCAGCATTGGTTAGGCCTCATCTGGAGTACTGTGTCCAGTTCTGGGCACCACATTTTAAGAAGGATGCAGACAAACTGGAGAAGTTTCAGAGAAGGGCAACAAAGATGATCAGGGGACTGGAAACAAAGCCCTATGAAGAGAGACTGAAAGAACTGGGCCTGTTTAGCCTTGAGAAGAGACGACCGAGGGGAGATAGGATAGCGCTCTTCAAGTATTTGAAAGATTGTCACAGAGAGGAAGGGCAGGATCTCTTCTTAATCATCCCAGAGTTCAGGACACGGAATAATGGGCTCAAGTGACAGGAAGCCAGTTTCCGGCTGAACATCAGGAAAAACTTCCTGACTTAGAGCAATACTACAATGGAACCGATGACCTAGGGAGGTGGTGGGCTCCCCCACACTGGAGGCATTCAAGACGAGGCTGGACAGCCACCTGTCAGGGATGCTCTGACCTGGATTCCTGCATTGAGTAGGGTGTTGGACTCGATGGCCTTGTAGGCCCCTTCCAACCCTCCTATTCTATGATTCTATGATTCTAGCCTGAGCTTTCGTGGGTTGCACGTAGAGCATCTGATGATGTGGGTTGCAAGGAGCAGCAACGTCGAAAATCACCAACCACCATTAGTGTACACATGCCTATGTGCATACATATAGACGTGCATATTAATATCTTCATCTGCATATTCTAAGCCAATATGCAAATGACACACAGGCAATGACAGCAATGAGGGATGGGGAACCTCTTTAAACTGGAGGGCCAAATTCAATTTCAGAGAAGCTCTCGGGGGCAGCACTGGTGGGCGGGGCCAAAGGCAAAGGGGCTGGGGCCAAAATGCAAAAAATACCAGGGTAATTTAGCTTAAAGCTTTTCCTGCCAGCAACCGAGCCTTCCAAGAGGCACTTCAGCCTTTCAGAATGCGGCGAAAGTGTGCAAAAGATGGAAAGTCTTCAAATGATTGGCAGTCAGGAAAAGGGGGCCTGGCCATATGGGGGAGCCCAGTGTGGTTGTATTTGGCCGGAGGTTCCCCTCCCCTGTCTGAGACCTTGTCCTGCATCCTGCTGCCTTCAGAGGTGTGCTTGGCCGCCTTTCCCATTTGCCACACCCAGGGCCTGGAGCTCCCTCCCTCCTTCCCTCGTGCAGCCTGCCCAGCTGACTCCCTCTCTCTGAGTTTTTAGGCGAATGGTGACAATGTTTCCCTTGCACACAGGATCTTGTTGCTTTTTTCTCTCAGTCCTCCCTGGGGGACTCACTAGTGACCCTCAGGTAAGAAGTATGCATTGAAGTCCAGTCTTGCCCTCCAGTTCCTCCCAGGACTATTTCTGAGTAGACATACATGGGATTGCACTGTTCAGTTGCCCTTTCCCAACCCAAAGCCAACACTCTGTTGAATTCAGACGTGTCTTCCGCTCCATATTGACACATGCTGCGTGGTTATCCCACTTCTGACTGGAAACCTACGGGGCTCGTGTTACTCCAACCTTTCCATCTCTACGGTCACATAACCACAGAGACAGAAAAGTGGGTCCTTATATGCAAAGTCACAACGTTCTTATCTCTACTTCCTTATGTTTATGGATGCTTAACAGGCATTTCCGGTTCGGCACTGCTTGTGCAGAGCACTCAGGCCCAAAAAACAGGACGAGGGGCACCACAGAGAGGCACCCCCATTTGGCCCTGTGCATGGAGATAAAAAAGTAGAATGACACGCAGCAGTCTGCACTTCTATCAGACATGGAAGGCCGCCAAGGACCACAATACCTTCCCAGGGCAATCCTATGCATCTCTCCTGGGAAGTAAGCCCTACTGAGGTCAATGGGACCCACTTTCAGCTCTGTGTGTATAGGACTGTGGCCTTACAATGCGTCTGGCCAAGAAGAAGAAGCAGGGGAGGGGGTGCCATTTCCAGGCCTTTCCCCCCCTCAGAGTGCTTGGCTCTGGCCTCCCTGAAGCCCTCGGCTGAAGGGAAGGGGCCACGAGCTCCTGTGTTCTCTTTCTGCTTCCTAGACTTCAACACGCTGCTTTCAATTTCCTTTAATTAATATAAGCTATTTTTGTGGTAAAAGAAATACAACATATTTTTGCTGGATTCCAAGTTAGTCCGGTCTTTCAGGCGCTTTAGGTCAAGAAGCCTGTAGAGATGGCCCTAGCCCTTTCCCCCTCCCTGCTAGCCCCAGCTGGCCTCACTTCTCCCCCTTGACCCCTCCCCACACTTTCCCCCTCCCTCCCAGTCCCAGGCCTCACTGACACACCCCACCCACACACTGTTTCCTCTGGGACAGTGTAAAAGACGGAATGGGACAAAATGGGCTGGAACGGCCCCTTTATATTAAAAAAGCATGCCAAGAACAGTGGCATGTGTTAGAAACACCTGAGAACAATATTTTAGGACTAAATATTGTATTATTATTAACCCCCTAATGCTAAGAACAGATCCGGAATGGAATGGAATGGCCCGGAAAGGGCACTTCTGAATGAGTGAAACCAACCAAACTCACTAGTCACACATAACTCCATGGCAGGGATGCAATAAGCTGCAAAATGTCCACAGAAACCACATTCGGATACCCATTCCAGGCAATAGTCCACATTGAAGAAAAATGGCCTGGAATGGCAACTTCCGAGTGAGGTAAATCAACCAAACTTGTCAGTCACACCAGACTAGCTGGGACAGATATAATAAGCTCCAAAACTTCCACAGAAACCACATTTCAATAGCCGTTCCAGGCCATAGTCCATATTGTTGGCTTTTATTATTTTTATTGTTTTTATATTTTTATCACTCCTAATATTTTAATTGTTTTTATGTATTTTATTGTTGTAACCCACCTTGGGAGGGCTTCAGCCCTGAAAGACAGCCAAGAAATATAATAAATAAATAAATAAATAAATAAATAAAAATTGTGCAAAACAAGCTGGAACAGCAACTTCCGAGTGAGCCAAATCCACCAAACTCACCAGTCACACCGGACTAGAAGGTTACTTCTCCCTGAAGATTCTTGTAATTCCAGATACATCTAATTCCAGACTCGTTTGGGGGATTTTTTTGTAAAGGCTCTGCTTCAGTTAAAGCATTTTTTCTTTCCCCCTTAATTCGGATCTGATGATGCCTTTGAACACTGATGGGTGGTCTGGCTGTTGTTAGATGCCAGTTCGCTTGTTCCTGGTTCCAGAGTGATCCAGAGGGTTTTTCTTAAAGATGTGGATCCTGAATCAACACACTTTCTTTTCCCTGTAATCCATGTACCTTGACATCATTGAGTAGTTGTGAAATGGCCAGAGAGCTTTGGCTGTTGGGCGATATAGAAATGAAATAAATCATCATCGTCATGTTTTAACTTCCACTCACCCTGACCATTGGTTTCACTGTCAGATTTTGGTTTCTTGTTGTTTTCCCCCCAGATCTTCGAGCAAGCAAACAAGGGCTCAATGAAGTGCTTCTGAGTAATGTTCATGAAAAGCATCCACCCTGGCAATCAGCCTTTCTTAGCTGCACAGCTTCGAATCAAGCACAGCAGATCCACCATTTCTCAGCTGTGCTCCTTTGTAGCTGCACAGCTTCAGAACAGCAGGGCTGGCTTCCTGCCCCCTCCAAGCCCAACGACTGTTTAAAGTGAGAGGCAGTGACTGAGCCAGTGTTTCTCAGCTGTGCTCCTTCGTAGCTGCAAAGTTTTAAAATGGCAGGGCTGGCAAAGTGGAGCTGAAGGCAGTGAGTCACTTCTGGGTAGACATGTTTACCCCTCTGCTTTCCCCATGCCCCCACCCCACACTACTGTCCCTTCCACCTGTGAGTGTTGCTTCCACCAGCCCACGCCGAAGCCAGCTGAGATCACACGGACTCCTGAACAGCACTGAAGCTGTTCTGTTTGTCTGGCACAAAATGAGCTTGAAGAAAACGAGGATTTTAGGCAAGAAATGCCGGGCTAGTGACCGAGGGCAGCGTGCGTCATCTGACACTATCGATTTGCGGGTGGAGTAGAACTGGACTAAAAGCCCCATGTAGATGGGGCCCCAGTCGGCTTATCTGTTTTTTCTGGCTGGCCTACTGGGACAATGACTATAGAAGGCATCCTGGTCTGCCATCCCTGTGTGACTGATCCCTTACTGACTGTGGACACAATAGGTCATTTTGTTTCAGGCCCCTTAAGGCTTTGACATGGGTGGAGGAATCAAGTTGGAGAGCCAGTGTGATGTAGTGGCAAGAGTGTTGGACTAGGAGCTGGGAGATCCGGGTTCTAGTCCCCACTCGGCCATGGAAGCTCACTGGGTGACTTTGGGCCAGTCACACACTCTCAGCCCAACCCACCTCACAGGGTTGTTGTTGTGAGGATAAAATGGGGAGGAGGAGATTAATGTAAGCCGCCTTGGGTTCCTTGCAAGAGGAAAAAAGGCGGGGTATAAATGCAATCAATCAATCAAGTTGCTGGATCCTCTTCTGAATCTTCCTCATCTGACTCACAGAGGCCGATTATTGGTATCACCTCTTCCCTAAGACACTTTGGCCGTTTCCACACAAGGCATTTATTGTGCGCTTGTGATTGGCTGCTCACGCAAGTTTGCTGGTCCATTACATGACGTTGTTAAGCTCCAGGACATTTCCTGCTCCCCCCTCCCCTCCCCTCCCCTCCCGCTATAAAAAAATCCACAAAAATAAGCTGGAAGTTAAAAAAGCAGATTGTTGGCAGCCACTAGATGGTGCAGTTCCATTAGGAACAATGAGACTGCCTCCAGTACAGCTGCTGGGAAATGGCTCTTTCACTTCTGCCTTGTGAAAGACCACACACTCATTGCGCCACGGAAGCAAAATGCTGGTAGGGCTGTGGAATATCCTTTAATATAGAGACACCCTTTGTGGGCACTGGTGATAATTCAGCTGCTGGAGGACACAGACAGGTCTTTCTAGGTACTGAAGTCTCCAGGAACTCTGGGACTCATTAGACTTCACAGCTTCCTTTGGGAGGCAGGATTCTGTAAGTCTGCCTTCTACCTCTTAGGGTTTAGAGGTGGGAACAGGCATTCTGGAAGAAGCTCAGTGGATGGGATCAGCTGCTCAGTGCCAGGAAACTCCTTGTTAAGGAGATCTCTGGCAGCTGGAACTGATCCACTGAGTTTGCAAGCAGAGTTCCTTCAGCTTCTGGCAGGGAGCAGGTGGCTGATGGTCCTGTGCTGTGTTCCAGGTTGTGTGTCTCCCCGTGCAAGAAAGAAAAAAGTGGAACTAATGAAAGGAGGACAAAACATCTTTTCTAGTTTGCTGGGGAAATGCATAAGCAAACCTCAGATTTCCCCTTATTTAATATTGAGGTATTATAATAATTATGGAACACATTCAACAATGGGCAAGAGGGTAAAGCAGCAGAACACCTGCAAACCAATCATCTCCAGCTGATGGTTTAAGAGAAAATTAATGGAGCATGGATGTGAATTTGTGGATTTTTTCTCATCCCAAGAGTGAGTAGATCTCCCAAATAATTTTTTCATGAGTGGGTCCAGTTAGTGAAAAATACTGGAAAAGCTAGATGCAGGTATCCAGCCAGCAAACCACCCTTGGAAGGTGTATAGACCCACCATCTGAACGGTTTCAGCACTCACCATTCAGCCTAGTGTCCTCCACTTGGGTTTGATTCAATTCCTCTAGGCTTAGAGATCCCTAAGACATACCTGGGACATTTGTCAGTTAGCCATTGTCTGCTGCTGTTCCTTTGTGTCCCTGAAAAAAAATCAAGAGGAATCTACAGCCAAGGAAGACATCTCCGTCTTCCTTTGTTTTGTCCAGGCCTTTTCTGAAGGCCTTTTCTGTTCCAAGGAGGTCCACCAGCTTAGAACCTCAGGGAAAGTATTTAGAAAGTGGATGAAAACTTGGTGATTTTTTGCTTCTCCTTTGCAGCAGTCTGAATTTACTGCTGTTGTTTCTTTGGGGGGTTATCGATCAGTTGTAGTTTGAAAGTAATTGAGATGATTTAAAATATTTTAATTGTTCTAAATAGAGCCCATTTTTGTAATTTTTTTTAAATTTCTATTAAATAAATGTTTATCTTTGGGGGGGGGAGGGAGAAAATCCACCATTATTAAGCACAGTGGACCCAACACACTAATGTGCTCATGAGCAATTTTATTGGGGTGTCTGTAGGAGATCTGTCTAGGGAATGGTGCTCCATGGGCTGTCTCCCACTCTGCCTCCCCAAATGCTAGCTCACTTTACCTCATGGTAGGCCTACCTCTAGTCTCTGTGGAAGCCCCCCCCCCCATCTTGCTATATTCACAGCTAATGCTGACAATCAAAAGGACAACTGCCACTCCTTAGTTTCAAATGAGTTTGCTGTCCAAGGTAGGTCAGGACTAGAGAGCAATCTCTGACACGGTCTGTTCAACACTCACCTTAAGACTTCTGCACTGGTAGCTTGGACATTCCCAGAAAAAGCTGCCCATGCAGAGCATTCAGTGGGCGCGACAGGGACCAGGGGGTCTGAAACATGTTGGCGAGCTTCTGGTTAGATGATGCCCAATTCTGGGCAGTATAAGAACCCCTGGAGGCGATAAGCCCAGGAGTCATGCTGTTTCCCAACGGAGGCACTTGTCACTAGAAGAGTACGATGGAGAAGGATCGACAATTTGGCAGATACCCTATCCAGAACTGGTCCTGCCATTTGGTATGGGAGACAAGTCTAACCCCTGTGGCCCAGTCTCTTGGGAACTTCTCTGCTCCTCCCTGAAATTAACAAGAACTGTGAAAAAGCATAGCTCCCCTTCGTTTCCATAAGGTTTGCACATGAGAACTTCCTAGTGAATTGTGCCACCGGTTAATTAATGGGGGTGGGAGTGACATCTGGATACCCCATCTTAAGACTTATGCCGCTACGTTTAAAGCAGCTGCATGCAACCTTTTCACCACATGCATCCTTGCCGTATGTGTGCAGGGAAACTGTAACCAGCCTAAGCTTTCTGCGATGTGTGCACACCTGACAGACCAGTCCAGGAAGATGCTTGCAACATGATGGTGCGTTCTCTTAATCTGAATTGGCTGAGACCAGCCCAAGAGGAGAATAAGTTGGGGAAATGTAGCTTATGCACTAATGCTGGGGTCTACAATGTGGTGCCCACCAGGCTCCCTACCCCTCCTGATTTTTAAAATTTTAATTAAACAAAATTGTAAACTAGGAGACTGACATGCTGCAAAATAAGGCATCGACCTCTAGCACTATCTTTATTTCCAATAATGCCTCTAGGCCCTATGTGGACCCCAGAGGCATATTTGGAAAATAAAAATGGGTGGCTGCAGCCTAGCATGCCCAGACACCCAGAGAAAAAGAAAAACAGGTGGCAGGGAGTACTCTGCTGAGCTAGCATAGGGGTGGGAAGCAAGGGGGTGTGCTTTTGTGTGCATGGCTAGTGTGTTTTGCTGGGGGTTTGTGTGTGTGTTGGGGGGAGGTGCCTATGGGATTTGTATTTCTCTGAGCATCACCAGTTTGCCTTCTGTGAAATGATTTTGTTTTGCTTTGTGGGGACAAATATGTGATATAGCATTTGGGACTCAGATCACTCCTCTGCCTTGAACTTGGTTTCTAGGTGAAATTACTTGTCTCGGAGCCTCATGAGTTTGCCTTCTGAGAAATGGGTGCTGTAGAGAAAAACGTGGGTTCTCCTACCATCTTCAGTTCTTTTACAATAGTTGTGTGCCTCCAGCCTAAAGGGCACATGGCAAGTGTGGAGGGCACCAGGTTGGGGAAAGCTGGAGTAGAGGCTTGTGGTAAGTCTGGAAAAGTACCAAAAAGTATATAGTGATAGGAAGCAGAAACTAAGGTCTCTCTCAAGACCAGAGATAAAAAATGTTGCAAAGCATGGTGAACTGAATGAAGGCCAAGAGAGAGCTGCATAGTATAGAAGGAGTTGCTTTGTGTATAGAACTGATAACCACAAATTGTTTTAGGGTCAAGATGTACCCTAAACTGGAAAATTCCAGTTTGGTGACTTGCTTAAGAATATGTGCTTTTGTTTTTACTGATAAGCTTGCCTACAAGAAATGGCTACTGTATACTGAATTGCTTCACTTGCTTATGCTGTTCTTGTGTAGTTCTAATCTCTGAGCATACGCAGATGTACTTATGCTATGTAAAGAAAAGTATATAACCTCATGGAATGCGGCAGTAGCAGTCTTCTCTTCCCCAGGCTTGAGACCACCATACAGCTGTGTTGTTTTGGGAATAAACCAAACCTTGAGAGTATCGGAGAGTCATGTCTTTAAACTCCTCCACAGTTCTGGTGCCATGACTCGGATTGCTTCTTGGCTGCCTCTCTGGAGGGCTGAGACTCCACCCCTGGCGCCATGAGAGAGGTAAGAGACCTTTTGATATCTCTAACAGGGGGCTTCTTCACATGGAGCTTTTATCCTGCTATTGAGATGGCTCTCACGGAAGTTTGCGGGCTTTTTAGATGACGCTGTGAACCTCCAGAGCGTCTCCTGCCATTTTCCCCAGCCTATCCCATGTTTTCCCCAAATGCAAAAAACTGGTATTTTTTCTAGCCCGGGCAACAGGAGCGCCATGACCTCCCTATGAAATTCTCCAATAGCAGAAGAAACCGCTGTGTCTGGTTGGTCGTGGCTGTGCTCTTTCCATGCCTGCCATGTAAATGCTTGAGCACATTTCTTGATTGGAGGGAGAAGAGGGTAAAATGCCTCCCTGCAACAAAGGGAGACAGCTCTGATCCTCCACCCGGCCAAGGTCAGAATCAACATCCTCTGTTGATTCAGAGCACCCCATTAAGTTCAGTGGGGCTTACTTCCAAGTAAGTGTGCCGAGGGTTGCAGACTTACAGTGTGATCTTATGTCTACTCAGAAGTAAGTCCCATTAAGTTCAGTGGGGCTTACTTCCAAGCAAGTGTGCCGAGGGTTGCAGACTTACAGTACAATCTTATGTCTACTCAGGAGTAAGTCATAGCTTTCCTGGGGGCTGTGAGGAAACAGTACAGCAGAAGTTAAGAGATGAAAACAACACTCCCCACCCAGCCCTGCTCCTTCGCACACATGCCAGGGAGGGAGGGAGGTGCTCTTTCGTTTCCCCCCACCTTTAAAGTCACTAGAAGAGCTTCCGACTTCCTGCCTGCCACGGAGGAGAGGAGGGACGGATGGGCGGAGCCATCAATCATGTTACAGGAACCAGTGATCAGCCTTCTGTCTTGATTTTTCCCATGCAGCCATGAAAAGGTATATTGCGGAGGGAAGTGCCATCAGAGATGCCTGTATTCAGGGCCAGTCTAAATCCCAGAAAGGATCCAGAATTGAAAGGATCGGTTTGTAGTGGGATAAAATGCCAGGTGTGAAGAGAGCCAGGGTGGACTCCTAGTGCCTACCGATGGAGCGGTCAGACTACGATTCTAACGGAATTGTTACACCCAGGGTCTGGTTTCCTCCTTTCAAACAGGGTTTTCAAACAGTGCAACACCTCGCCTCACGTGGAGCACTTGCATAAGAACTGCTTACCTTCTGTAGCGGCAACAGGGCTGTTGAAGCTTCACCTTGGAACTTTGTACTTATCCCATATTAGTGTTTTAACGTCTTAAAGCAAAGGAGGGCAACTTGTGGCCCTCCAGCAGTTCTGGAATACAACTCCCATCATCCCTCACCATTGGCTATGGTGGTTAGGGCTGATGAGACTTGTAGACCAAAACATCTGGAGGGCCACAGGTTACCCACCCCTGATCTTAAGGAAATATTGTATTAACATTGTATGTTCCTTAAAAACTTAGGGTAGAAAGGCAGTTCATCAGGATCAGAAAGAACGAAATATATATGAAAAGGCCTGATGGTTCAGACCAAATGTCCATCTAGTCTGTCCTGTTTCCTCCTCAGTCCTCACCATTTCCTTGAAGAGGAATGACTCCAAAGACCTCTCTCTTAACAGAGCTGCCATTGGTTCCTTCATATCACTGCCTATGTCAGGAGTGCAGAACCCCTCTCAACCCCACAGCCAATTACAGGGAAACTCTTGAGGGCCAGATTCCTGTGCTGGATGGGGTGAAAAGCAAACAGGGCTGAACCAAAGGTAAAAGGAGTGGGGCAAATATACAAGCATATTTTCGCCTAAAGCTCTTAATGCCAGTATCAAAGCCATAGGAGAAGCATTTAAACATTTTAGAATGGGGGGAAAATTACACAAAAGCTGGGAAACCACCAAATGATTGGTGGTTGGGGGGAAGGGTGGGGGCCATGTGGGAAACCCTGGAGAGCTACACTGAAGACACAAGGTGGGCTGGGTTTGGCACCCGGGCCTGAGATTCTGCACCCCTGGCCCATGTGGACATTTGTTGTTGTTCAGTTGTTCAGTCGTGTCTGACTCTTCGTGACCCCATGGACCATAGCACGCCAGGCCTTCCTGTCCTGCGCTCTCTCCCGGAGCGTGCTCAAGTTCATATTCATTGCATCCGTGATGCTATCTAGCCATCTCATCCTCTGCCGTCCCCTTCTCCTTTGGCCTTCAGTCTTTCCCAGCATCAGGGTCTTTTCCAGGGAGTTTTCTCTTCGCATTAGGTGGCCAAAATATTGGAGCTTCAGCTTCATTATCTGTCCTTCCAAGGAGCACTCAGGGTTGATTTCCTTTAGGATGGACTGATTTGACCTCCTTGCAGTCCAGGGGACTCGTAAGAGTCTTCTCCAGCACCACAGTTCAAAGGCATCAATTCTTCGGCGCTCAGCCTTCCTTATAGTCCAGCTCTCACAGCAATACATTACTACTGGGAAAACCATAGCTTTGATTATGCGGACCTTTGTCGGCAAGGTGATGTCTCTGCTTCTTACTATGCTGTCTAGGTTGGCCATAGCTTTCCTCCCAAGGAGCAAGCGCCTTTTAATTTCATGGCTACAGTCACCGTCTGCGGTGATCTTGGAGCCCAAGAAAGTAAAATCTGTCACTGCTTCCATTTCTTCCCCTTCTATATGCCAGGAAGTGATGGGGCCAGATGCCATGATCTTAGTTTTTTTAATGTTGAGTTTCAAACCAGCTTTTGCACTCTCCTCTTTCACCCTCAACAAGAGGCTCTTTAGATCCTCTTCACTTTTTGCCATTAGGGTGGTATCGTCTGCATATCGGAGGTTGTTGATAATTCTCCCGGCAATCTTAATTCCGACCTCTGATTCATCCAACCCGGCATTTCTCATGATGTACTCTGCATATAAGTTAAATAAGCAGGGTGACAATATGCAGCCTTGTCGTACTCCTTTCCCAATTTTGAACCAATCGGTTGTTCCATGTCTGGTTCTTACTGTTGCTTCTTGACCCTCGTATAGGTTTCTCAGGAGACAGGTAAGGTGGTCTGGTACTCCCATCACTTTAAGAATTTGCCACAGTTTGTTGTGATCCACACAATCAAAGGCTTTAGCGTAGTCAATGAAGCAGAAATAGACGTTTTTCTGGAATTCTCTTGCTTTCTCCATGATGCAGCGAATGTTGGCGATTTGATCTCTAGTTCCTCCGCCTCTTCTAAACCCAGCTTGTACTTCCGGTAGTTCTCGGTTCGCATACTGCTGAAGCCTAGCTTGTAGGATTTTGAGCATCACCTTGCTGGCATGTGAAATGAGCGCAATTGTGCGGTAGTTTGAACACTCTTTGGCGTTGCCCTTCTTTGGAATTGGAATGTAAACTGACCTTTTCCAGTCTTGTGGCCACTGTTGAGTGTTCCAGATTTGTTGGCATATTGAATGCAGCACTTTAACAGCATCATCTTTTAGGATTTTAAATAGCTCGGCTGGAGTACTGTCATCTCCGCTAGCTTTGTTGTTACTAATGCTTCCTAAGGCCCACTTGACTTCACTCTCTAGGATGTCCGGCTCAAGTTCAGTGACCGCACTATCATGGCTATCAGGGACATTCAGATCTTTCCTGTATAGTTCTTCTGTGTATTCTTGCCACCTCTTCTTAATCTCATCTGCTTCTGTTAGGTCCCTGCCTTCTTTGTCCTTTATCATGCCCGTCTTTGCACAAAACGTTCCCTTGAGATCTCCAATTTTCTTGAAGAGATCTCTAGTCTTTCCCATTCTGTTGTTTTCCTCGATTTCTTTGCATTGTTCGTTTAAGAAGGCCTTCTTGTCTCTCCTTGCTATTCTCTGGAACTCTGCATTCAGTTGGGTATATCTTCCCCTTTCTCCCTTGCTTTTCGCTTCCCTTCTTTCCTCAGCGACTTGTAAAGCCTCATCAGACAGCCACTTTGCTTTCTTGCATTTCTTTTTCTTTGGGATGGATTGAGTTGCTGCCTCCTGAACGATGTTACGGACCTCCGTCCATAGTTCCTCAGGCACTCTGTCTATCAGGTCTAATCCCTGAAATCTATTCCTCACCTCCACTGTATATTCATAAGGGATATGATTTAGGTCATGCCTGAACGGTTTAGCGGTTTTCCCGAAGTTCTTCAATTTAAGCCGAACAAATATCAAAACTAGGTCAGATGGACACAATGAATTCACCAGTGTCTGGAGCTCTTGATTAAGGGTGTCTCTACACAAGCAATTTATTGCATGCTTGTGATTCATCACTCATGGAAGTTTGCGGGTCCTTTACACGATGACATCAACCTCCAGGACATCTCCCGCACATTTCCCCCTTTATCCTGCTCTCAAAAAGATCGGAGATAAGCTAGTAATAAAAGTTATTGGTGCCATATCGGCAGTGAGTAATGCTGGTGTAGCTCTATGAACTTGCTGAGGAAGGACCATCCTTGATTCAAACCACATGTCTGCTATGTAAATGCTTGAGCACATTTTCGATCGCGGGCCAGTTGGTGGGAGAAGAGGGTAAAGAAATGGCAACCCACTCCAGTATTCTTGCCAAGAAAACCCCATGGAACATAAATGAACAATGCAAAGAAATTGAGGAAAACAATAGAATGAGAAAGACTAGAGATCTCTTGCAAGAAAATCGGAGATATCAAGGGAACGTTTTGTGCAAAGACAGGCATGATAAAGGACAAAGAAGGCAGGGACCTAACAGAAGCAGATGAGATTAAGAAGAGGTGGCAAGAATACACAGAAGAACTATACAGGAAAGATCTGAATGTCCCTGATAGCCATGATAGTGCGGTCACTGAACTTGAGCCGGACATCCTAGAGAGTGAAGTCAAATGGGCCTTAGGAAGCATTACTAACAACAAAGGTAGCGGAGATGACAGTATTCCAGCTGAGCTATTTAAAATCCTAAAAGATGATGCTGTTAAAGAGCTGCACTCAATATGCCAACAAATTTGGAACACTCAGCAGTGGCCACAAGACTGGAAAAGGTCAGTTTACATTCCAATTCCAAAGGAGGGCAATGCCAAAGACTGTTCACACTACCGTACAATTGCTCTCATCTCACATGCCAGCAAGGTGATGCTCAAAATCCTACAAGCTAGGCTTCAGCAGTATGTGAACCGAGAACTACCGGAAGTACATGCTGGGTTTCGAAGAGGCAGAGGAACTAGAGATCAAATTGCCAACATTTGCTGGATCATGGAGAAAGCAAGAGAATTCCAGAAAAACGTCTATTTCTGCTTCGTTGACTACGCTAAAGCCTTTGATTGTGTGGATCACAACAAACTGTGGCAAATTCTTAAAGAGATGGGAGTACCAGACCGCCTTACCTGTCTCCTGAGAAACCTGTACGAGGGTCAAGAAGCAACAGTAAGAACCGGACATGGAACAACCGATTGGTTCAACATTGGGAAAGGAGTACAACAAGGCTGTATATTGTCGCCCTGCTTATTTAACTTATATGCAGAGTACATCATGAGAAACGCCGGGTTGGATGAATCAGAGGTCGGAATTAAGATTGCCGGGAGAGCTATCAACAACCTCAGATATGCAGACGATACCACCCTAATGGCAGAAAGCGAAGAGGATCTAAAGAGCCTCTTGTTGAGGGAGAAAGAGGAGAGTGCAAAAGCTGGTTTGAAACTCAACATTAAAAAAACTAAGATCATGGCATCTGGCCCCATCACTTCCTGGCATATAGAAGGGGAAGAAATGGAAGCAGTGACAGATTTTACTTTCTTGGGCTCCAAGATCACCGCAGACGGAGACTGTAGCCATGAAATTGAAAGACGTTTGCTCCTTGGGAGGAAAGCTATGGCAAACCTAGACAGCATAGTAAGAAGCAGAGACATCACCTTGCTGACAAAGGTCCGCATAATCAAAGCTATGGTTCTCCCAGCAGTAATGTATGGCTGTGAGAGCTGGACTATAAGGAAGGCTGAGCGCCGAAGAATTGATGCTTTCGAACTGTGGTGCTGGAGAAGACTCTTACGAGTCCCCTGGACTGCAAGGAGGTCAAATCAGTCCATCCTAAAGGAAATCAACCCTGAGTGCTCATTGGAAGGACAGATACTGAAGCTGAAGCTCAAATATTTTGGCCACCTAATGCGAAGAGCAAACTCTCTGGAAAAGACCCTGATGCTGGGAAAGATTGAAGGCCAAAGGAGAAGGGGACGGCAGAGGATGAGATGGCTAGATAGCATCACTGATGCAATGAATATGGACTTGAGCATGCTCCAGGAGAGAGCGCAGGACAGGAAGGCCTGGCGTGCTATGGTCCATGGGGTCATAAAGAGTCGGACACGACTGAGCAACACCAACAATTAAGGGAGACAGATCTGATCCCTTACCCCACCAAGCTCAGAATCAACATCCTCTGTTGATACAGAGCAGCCCATTAAGTTCAATTGAGTAAGTGTGCCTAGGACTGCAGACTTACAGCACAATCTTAGGGCTACTCAGAGGGACGTCGTAGCTTTCTGGGGGGCTGCAAGGAAACAGTACAGCACACGATAAGCCACAAAAACAAGGCTACCCTCCCCGCTTCTTTGCATACAGGCCGGGTAGGGAGGGAGATGCTCCCTCAGTTCAACCCATGTGTCTGCCATGTAAAGGAGCCCACCTGAATCCTGCAAAGAAAATGAAAGCAGAAAGCCGCAGTAAGTCTGTGGGGTTTTTTTGCTTAATGTAGAGAGCACCCTAAAGAGTTCCTGCACAGCTGGAGCAGCAGCACCTAAAAGAGCAGGCTGCCATCACTGTCAATGTATTTTCTCACCTCCTCACTGGAGAGGAAATGGCTGAAGGTGGTCAGCCGTGGTGTTCTATGCCCCAAGTGGGGTGTCCACCCCTGATCCAGAGAATCATGAAAACTTAGGGATCAGAGTATTCTGTAATGAAGAAACTTTTCTAACCAGCTAGGGCAAGATACAAGCCTGTCTCACAGTCTTATAGCACGGCTATGTCCGCATACCACCCGGGACTCAAAACAGGCGGGTCTGAAGGTGGTAGAAGTTATATTCAACAAGCAAAACTTGAGCTTGGAAGCACTAGAGATCCCATCCCACATTTCGGCTTTGCATTGTTGGCTCTTAGCTCTTCTTTGATTCAGCTGAAAGTGGCTGTTGGCTCTTCCTTGCTCGAGTTGTGGTTCATCTTCCTCCTTTTTATCCAGGGGGGTGTCTCCATGAACGATTTATTGCGAGGTTGCTGTGTTTACAGGTCTTTTGGGGCACATAACGTTGTGGCCATCTTGCAGCCACCCTGGAGTTTTGCGCCGATAAACCAGTTCTTCTGAGACTGCTTTTAGTCCGATTGTTTTCCTTAATTTGGTTTGTCTGCGCTTCTGTTGTGGTGTGCTCCACCCTCCACATTTACACCAACATGATTTCCCTGCCCAGGGGTGTGTCTTTCACCTGGCCGTGACCTCACTGACCCTGGTAAAGGGGTGTTTCCCCAATGCTTTCCCCGCCTGTTTCCCTGCTGTTTCTGCCATTTCAGGACTGGCCATCAGAATTCTGAGCTACCTCATGGCATTTACATTACCTTGCCTACCACTAAACTCTGGTGGCCATCCCTGCAAAGTTTAGGTGTGCTCCGGGCAGTCTCTTACTTTTTAAAAAAGTAACGTATTAAAGTGAAATAGTGCTTTTGTCCGGCAACACCTACACCCCCATCTCACTATCGTGCATTTGCCAGCAAGTGCTATAGCCCCTATCTCACTATCCCACAATTACGCAATAATGAGATACGGGCTATAGGACTTGCTGGCAAATGCGCGATAGTGAGATAGGGGAGGGAAAGCAATAAAAACAAAATTGGCAGAATCGAGCATAGGTTGAGGAAGCAGGTGTCTCCTCAGAAGTAACTCCCATTGTGGTCAATGAGACTGTGGTCAATATCAGTGCTTTATATTCTGTTATATAAACAGTTTCTTTACTCTTTGCTTTGTTGCTGTAAGGAAGTAATTAATGCAAAGCGTCAAACCTTCTTGTTACAGGAGCTTCAGGGGAAGAAGATGGGGGTAGAGCCTGGAGCAGGGGGAGCCTCTCTTATTGCTTGAGTGTTCCCTGCCAGTCTGATTACATTCCCTCCGACCACCCCACCCCACCCCACCCCACCCCACCCGGAAGCACGTTCCTGTGAAGTGACTTAGAATGGTGTGGTGCACTCGTTCGTGGAGCCCTGTGCGGACCAAAGCCGGCTCCTTGAAAAATCCGGGTAAGCCACCATTCGCTTCTCCTTTTGTTGTCATGGAGATACCCTCCAGGTTAGTGGCAAGCCATAGTTTGCCATATCATCCAAGTCAGGCAAACTGGTTTCCCACTAACTTGGAGGTAGGGGAGAGAATCAGATAGTGTGAGAGGAGGGGGAAGAGGAAGTGTGTGAGCCCAGGGATTATTCATTTGCTTCCTCAGTCAGAAGTTTGTTGAGGGTGAAAGCTTTTTAGTTTGTAGAAACACCCAAGAGTTCCCCCGCCCCCAGCAGAACTCAGAGACCAGAAAGAAGCTTGGTTGGGGGAGAAGCAAAGGGAAATGGGAGCCCCCCACTTGCTACTTCTCCCTTCAGATGCACTCCCCTTAGTCCGCAAACATTTTAGGCAGAAGACACTGGGTTGGAAATGTACTTCCAGCCTCTCTGATGACCCTCTGCTAGATGTGGGAACATGCCTTGATGCAATATGCAATTGTACGCTGAAATGGTACCATTTCTCACCTGCCATGACCAAAAGAATGTTGAAATAAGGCAAGCTTTTCACCCATTACATAATCTTCAGCGCACCTGCCCGAATCATTGGCCAGAAAAGAGCACGTGTTGCAGGATTATGGGACGTAGGGAGCCGCCTTCTACTGGGTCAGACCACTGGTCCATCCGGTCCAGTACTGTCAGCACTGACTGGCAGCGGCCTACAGGGTTTCAGGCAGGAATCTTCCATCACCTTACCTGGAGAAGCCGGGGATCGAAGCTGGGACTTTCTGCATGCAAAGCAGGGGCTCTGTTACACTGAGCTATGGGCCCTCCCTACAACAGAGCCAGACTTTATTTCCATCGTTCTTGAACTTTGGGAGGTAAATGAAAGAACGGTATCAGAAGAAGAACTCATTCAGGGCAGAAAATATTCATGTTTCCAGGCAGTTAATTAAGACAACATGAAGACACAGACCTTTTCTAGATGAGGCTTTTAACCAGCTTGTAACCCGCTGCATCTGCGTCCCAGTTCTGTGCGGGATTGTGCTGGGATCTCTACACCGCTTTGGGAATTTATTACAACAAATACAATTTCCCACATCAGGTCAAAATGTGTGGGAATGGAGCTGTCTTCTGCAGTGCACCCTCCCAGTGCATTTCAGATGTGTTTAAGCACAACTCTCAATGCTGTGGGGATCTTCTCATTCCTGCCCCTCCACTTGCTTCATTTTTTTATGAAAATACAAAGTGGAAGGGAAGGGCAGAGACAGGTGTTTTTTCTTCCTTCATTTCCTCTTGATGTCATGCCACCCCCAGCAAAGGCCCCCACAGCTTTAAGGAAGCCCCATTTCAGGCTGTTCCCAATAGAGATGGTAAATCCCACATCTTTTCCTTGAAACTCCAAAATTATAGGGTCCACCTCTCCCCTGCTCTTGTTTGTCCTATTTTACACACACAATCCCAAGCACTTAAGTTATAACTGTAGACGAGAGAGGAACTCAAACTTGCCTGAAAGTGGCACCCTTGGACTTGGAAGTGCCACACCATCTCCAGGTCTGGGAGCTGGCCAAAGTGGCTCCCTGGTGAGGGATGGTACTTTGCACATGCTCAGAGGCACTCTCCCCTCATGTGTAGCTGATGCACTTTATGGAAGATTCTAAGGCAGATGAAGGGAAAACAGCTGGTTTTCTCCATTCTGTTCATGCCCCATTCACTACTTAAGTAGGGGTTGGTTGGCCATCTAAAGCAGGGGTTGGTTGGCGTGCCAGTATAGGGGGAAATATTTATATTTCATTTCTCCCTGCTTTTTTAACAAAGGAGTGACTGCGTTTAGAAGCGAGGGGGAGCAAACGATGGCTGCTTTGTGTCCCCCGCCCTTTTTGTTTCTAGCCCTGGAAACAGCTGAGAAGGGCTTATGCCAGGGCTGGTGAAATGTGCCCCCCACCCCAAGGGAAGGAGAGATGATTTGAGAACAGAGGGCAGCCATTACCCCTGGAAGGTTAACTCGTGTCTCTGAGGTGGGCTGGGCCTGTTCCTCACATAAGCCTCGGCTCCTGAGCAGTCCTCTGAGAGTGGCCGCCGCCTCCTCCATTTGGCTGTTTGTTAACCCGAATCTGCTAGGCTTAAGAGCTGCTGTTTGGCTTTTGTCCCCCTCCAACCTTGTACCTCACAAAGGGACGGATGCTGCTGAGTTTCTTGTAAGGGGCTGAGGGCCTGTGCATGACAGGCAGAACTTCAATAGGTGTAGCTTTACCTATAGCATATGGGGGTGGAAGCACAGCTGTGGATATTCTGACTGTACTTCAGCTGCATTACAGCCAGAACTTCAGCAGGTACAGTTCCCACCTCCAAATGTTGGGGGGGAACTCCACCTACTGAGTTTCTGCCTGTCACAGAGCTCCAGGGATGGTGGAAGAAAGTAAGGTTTCAGCTATAAATATAGCTATGATTACTGAGCCCTCTCCAGTGTGCTCACAGCTTTCCACAATTTTCCCAGCAACATGAAGACAAGCAGGATTGCTGCTGTTCTTGTTCTAGAAAAAATTTTTTGAACCAGATTAGGAATGGATTGATCCATCCATCTCCGACTTGTCAAAAGTGTGTGTGTGGGGGGGGGGCGGGGCGGGGAGCTAGTCAAGCTCATTCCCTCCCATTTCTGCACAAGTTTGCCATTTTAAAAAAGAAATATGTTCAAAAATTCATACCATTTTTTGTAACCTACACATTCATGCATGGATTTTTTGTGCGCTTTTCTGTCATTTCCTCTTGGATTTCGTGCCACCCACAGCAAAAGGCCCACACATTTTTAGGAAAGCCCTACCACAAAATTTATTTATTGAAGAGCATCGGAAGAGGAGGTGAAGGAAAAATCGCATTTTTTTTCTTGCAAGTTATTTGTCTCAGGTTCCACCCAGCAGAGGCACTAAAACCCGGTTCTTTTCTTCAAGAGTTCAAAATTATGGGAACCCTCTTTTTTCCCTTTCTGACGTATTCTGTTTTACACCACCACCACTCTCAGAGTTTAATTTGTAATAGTAGAGGTGAGAGGAACTGATGCATGCCTGAAAGTGAAACCCCTTGGCCTGGAAGCACCACCCCATTGCCTAGTCTGAGAACTGGCCAAAGTGGCTTCCTGGAGAGGCATAGTACTCTGCATAGGCTCAGAGGCACTCCCCTCACTGATGCACTTTATTGATGGCTCAAAGACATGATGAGAGCAGCTGTGCTTGTTATTCACGCCCGTGCCCCATTTCTCTCTAAAGCAGGAGTTGGTTGGGCCTCTAATTTTTGCAAGAAGAAGTGTGCACAGCTGAGGGAGACTAAACTTTCCCCCTGCATCCACTTTAGTCTCTTCCATCGCTTTGGACCGTTGTCTCCTGGGCCTTGACTCACTTAGGGTGATGGAGATGGGTTGGGGTACCTGGGACAATGGATGTCAGAGGAGACGGTTGGGTATTGCCAATGCATCCCTTAGATCAGCCTTCCCCAACCACATGCCCTCCAGATGTGTTGGCCTACAACTTCCATGATTCCTAAGCCACCTTAGCTGGTTGGGGGATTCTGGGAGTTGTCATCCAACAGATCTGGAAGATGCCAGGTTGGAGAAGGCTGTCTTGCTTACATGCATCTCCAGGTAGAGCTAGGAAAGGCTTCTGTCTAGAATCCTGGAGAGCCGCTGCCAATCAGTGGTGTCTGTAAAAAATTTTGAGCTAAATGCACCAATGGCATGAAAAGACAGGTCCTTTTTAACTGATTATTCCCCCCTTTTTACCTTCTAAAAAGCCTTGCTCTTTAATGGACAACACATTTAAAAACATGACTTGCCTTTAAAATAAGTACTTATCAAAGCAGCAGATGGCACACAGGAGGAGGGGAGGCCTCTTCTACCAGCTTCTTCACAGGGAACTTTTATCATGCTATTGAGATTGGTTAGTCACGGAAGTTTGCAGGTCCTTTAGATGACATCATTAACCTCCCACACTAAATGACCTTTATTCTTTTTTTTAAAGATTGGAGATAATGAGCTATCAAATTACCATGCTTGGGTCCCCTCCATGAAAAAGGAAAAGCCGCAATAAGAGGGGCTAGACCAATGAAACATATGGAAGACTCAGATAAGGGGGAAAAGGAGGGGAGGAAGCGCGTGTAAAGGGAGTCTGTCGTGATCCTGAATTTAAAACAGAAGCAGAAACCCCCATTTTAAATGTGGGATTTTAGGCTGTGTAGAGATGCTTCAGGCAGCAAAATTTTCTGTCTACAGATGCTCTACAACAGCCTCTATTGCAACATCTACATGGACCGCCAAAAACAAGGTATGCATTTTCTCTTCAAAACTATTGGTTTAGTCACATGTAACTTTATGCAGATCACAGCCTTGATTGAGGGCACAATCCCACGCATGTTCCTCATGTTGGTCGGGGAATGCTGGATGCTGGGAACTGTAGGACTTTTTTCTGTCTAAACATGGTTAGGTTTGCAACCTAATTTATTAAAATGGATGACATTAATCAATTCAAATTTCTTTAACCAGTGACGCTCCTAGCATGTTTATTTGTTGCTTAATATAAGCCAGAAGTAAGCTTATTGTCATGCCTACTGATGAGGTTGACCTGCTGAAAGCAAGTAGTAACATTTTCCTACCTCCCAGTTGTAACCAATTTCACGGAATCCTATTCAACACACCATTAGTACTACAATTCGAGTCTCTCCGACCATGCTCCATTGTAAACATACAATGACTACAAAGACAGAAAATAATAAATATAATATACCTTATTATGTCGGTATAGAAACAACTCTGTGATAAGCCTAATATAAACATCTCTATATTGCAAGTAACAAATAATTAATGAATACGTAACTAATAACTAACCAACGACTCTTTCATGCCTGTAATATAAAACAGTGATATAAAATGAAGCAAAGTCATATAATTATTACAAGTTTTAAAAAATATAAGCCAGAATGCGAAGAGAAAACTGTCTGGAAAAGACCCTGATGCTGGGAAAGACTGAAGGCAAAAGGAGAAGGGGACGGCAGAGGATGAGATGGCTAGATAGCATCACTGATGCAATGAATATGGACTTGAGCACGCTCGGGGAGAGAGCGCAGGACAGGAAGGCCTGGCGTGCTATGGTCCATGGGGTCACGAAGTGTCGGACACAACTGAACGATTGAACAACAACAACAACAACACCGATATTCATATAAAACTTCTAAAATATAACCAACAAACACAACAAGATTTCACGCCTGTAATATAGTAAATATACAACTGAATAAATTAATACAATAGCTGTGAAATAGTAAAGCAGGTAGTACTAATATTATATAGTAAGATATGATGTATTCATAATAAGGACACTGCTTTATCCTTCAGATATAAGCAGTGAAATTAAAAGACCATTAGCAGGAAATGAATATAAAAATGAACACTAGATACTGATTAGAGAAATATCCAAACAGTTAAGATAAATATGAAATTACAGAAATGTCTATATAACTATTAATTTATATGAACAGTTCATACACAGATAGGTATAAAAAGGAGCACAGCTATGAACGTTAATATGAAAAGTATTTAATATGAAAAGTATTTAAATAAAATAAATAGAAAATTCTCTTATGCCTATGATACAATATATATGCAACCAAATAAAAGAATAAAACAAGTATAAAATATTAAATGCAAAGTAGATAGAAATATTTTATAATACTGTACGATATAATAAAATAAAGTATGATATTCATGAGAACTAGGAAACTGCTTCATCCTTCTAATCTAAACTACATATGCATATGCATACACTTACACACACACACACACACACACCCCTCTCATTATCGCCGAGGGTAGCCGTACCGAATGGATATATCCATTTCTTTCTCCCGCTCCACAAAAAACTGCACCCGCCCCACTGATGTCCAGCGGGCTGCCTCCTCCCGCTCCCTCTGGGCTTGCCGCTTCATCATCTCCCTGATGGGTCGTTGCTCTTCCGTGATAGGCTCTGAGACTTCTAGGTCATCCGGGGGTGTTCTCCATGGGATGAATGTGTCCCCATTGTATGGTGGAGATGCAGAAGGGTCATCACCAGGAGGCTGACTTTTTGCTGGTGTTGATGTGCACGTGCTGCTTAGCCTCCAAACGTTTTCTGCTAGAATAGCTGGCTTGGTAGGGTGACCAGTTGCTGTCCCGGCAACACTGCCTGGCACTCTCCACCCGTTGTCTTGGGAAAACTGAGATGATGGCGGCTTTGGTTCATATGGATGCAACGTTGATTGGTTAAGCATAAGTTTCAGCCCTGGCTTCTGCACTGATTGTGGCAGAGGCTGAGACGATGAAGTTGTCTGATGTCTAGTCACTGAGCTCGGCAGTGGATTTGACAATGAGCTCAGAAGTGGCTTTGGCCAAGAGGTCAGAACTGGCTTTGGCAAAGAGCTTGGACAGAGCATTGGCAGTGAGCGCGATGGTGGCTTTGGAAGCGGCTTATGCAGAGGTCTTGCCGTTGCAGCCAGTGACTTTTCTGGAACAGTGCTGGAAGACATAACTAGAGGGACCTTCTTAATACACGTGGATGGAACTTTGTTCTTCCCTAGCGGGTAGAAGACCTGCACAGACTCCATCATATGCAAAGCCAGATTGCTCCTGGGGATTTGTTTCAAAGCTTCTTCTGGTTCTGTTTTGACATCTTTCTTTTTCCCCTTATCCCCAGGAAGATTGGCATTCAGCTTTGCCTTGTCTTTGCATTCATTTTTATTCTGCGTTTTCTCAGACTTTGAACTGTCCTGGAAAGGCAGAAGTTTTTTGGATTTAGAACCACTCAGCTCAACATCCAGTTTGTTCTGTCCTTTTTTAAAAGGATGAGGTCCTGGTTTCCTTTTCCCCTTCACCTGAGGCTCTGGTGGCGCCTTTGAAGGTGGATGGATGCTCTGGCTCTTATTGGAATGCAGTTTGCTGGGACCTGGCTCCAGAGTGATCCTGGGGGTTTTGCTAACATTTTTGGATTCAGGATCAGGATATTTTCGTTTCCTGCTAATCCCCATTATTTTCTCTTGATGAAATAAATCCAAGAGGACTCCTCTGGCCTTTGGGCAGTGACCCACTTCATGCTTACTCACTGTGGGCACTACAGCTGTTGGCAAGCAGAGATGAGTCTGTTTGGGAACTGCACTCTCCAGGAGATCCTGGGATTGGCCTCTGACACTCTGGGACTCTTCCATCTTCCCAGGTTCCTGTGGGAGGCAGGACTCCATCAGTCTCTCTTCTGCCTCCTCCTGAGGGCCCAGAGGTGGGAACAGGCAATCCAGAACAAGCGGCTCAATGGATGCGATCAGCTGCTCAGTGTCAGGAAACTCATTAAGGAGATCCTCTGGCAGCTGGATTGCATCCACTGAGCCTGCAAGCAGATGTCCTTCACCTTCTGACCTGGGAGGAGGTGGCTGCTGGTCCCTTTGTGTCCCAGGTTGAGCGTCCACCACTGAAAGAGAGAGAGAAAGTGGAGCCCTTGATTACAAGACAAAGAATCTTTTCTACTTTGCTGTGAGAAAGTGTTAGCAACTCTGCGATTTCCAAAATTTAGGGTGCGGCTCCACCTGCCCACTGGTCCTGTGTGGGAGGAGTTTCCCTTGCTCCCTATACAGGGGAAGAAAGATGGGATGATTTGCCTCCAACCACCTCAGAGCATTCCTCTAAGCGGCAACTCACCCAGCCCTCCATAGGTGGTGCGGCATGGGAGGAATCACTGGTTCCTGGGCTAAGCAGGGCTTTTGGGGTGGCTTTGCAATTGGCATCTAGTGAGCTCCTTTTTCACCTACTTCGTGTTGAGTGGGAGGTGGGGGAGCCTTGCTGTATTTAATGTGGCTGATGGGCTCTCTTCCTATTGGTATTGCTGGCAGGTGCAGTGTGGGCAGGGAGGGAGTGGGCCTGAAGCTTCAAGACAGGGGACTCACCCATGCCAGGCTGAAGGCAGGAGAGTTGATCTCCCAGCTCTCACCTGAAGTGCAGGAACCTGTACTGGAAAGCTGTTAGCGTGTGGCTAAGCTGTTTCCTCTTGTTGCCGATAATGTTAGGTTAAGAAAGCTGTTACCCATCGATCCCATTTATACCTTTGGTGTCCTCATTTCTGGAGAGGGGGGCAATTTGAATATCTCAACATTAAATAAGGGAAACACACTCAACAATAGGCAAGAGGGTAAAGCAGCACAAGACCTGCGAACGCACGGGGTTCAACTGATGGATCTCAGGGGAAATGTGGGGCTATGGATCTGGATCTGTGTTAATTCTTTACAGATTTTTCCATCATCCCAAAATAGAGGTCCTCAGTGGGTTGCATTCCCCAAAGTCCAAGAAATCTGACCCAAGTGGGTAGTGCCCTTAGCAAAAGGCATTGGAAAAGCTAGGTGAGACTGTATACCAACCAGCATTCAACAAGCAAACCACTCTTGGTAGATATATAGAGTCACCTTCTGAATTTTTTGCACTCACTGTTCAGTGCAGTGTTCTCAACTTGGTCTTGATTTAATGTTTCTAGGCCTTGGAGCTCCTGAGATGTTGGGATACCTGCCAGTTGTCTGTTGTCTGATGCTGCCCCCTTGTCTCCTTGTGGAAAGAAATGAATGAAGAGGAATAAGTGATTCTATAACCAAAGAAGATATTCATTCTTTTTTTCTTATGCACAAACAAAGGTAGGTGAAAGCCCCATTCCCTTCCCAGGGAGGTCCACTAGGCTGGAACCTCTGAGAAAGTCATAAGAAAGCAGGTGAAGACTTTCTGCATTTCTGTTTCTCCTTTGCTGGAGTCTGAATTTCCTGCTGTTTCATTGGGCTCCTGGAGGAGAAGTCTGTCAGTGGCTATTAGGGCTATGTGCTACCTCCAGTACCTGAGGTGGTATGCCTACATACACCAGTTGCTGGGGAACATGGGTGGGACGGTGCTGTTGCACTCGTGTCCTGCTTATGGTTTCCTGGTTGACAGCTGGTTGGCCACTGTGTAAACAAAATGCTGGACTAGATGGACCCTTGGTCTGATCCAGCAGGGCTCTTCTTATGTTCTTATGTTATGTTCTTGTTCAGATTGATCAGTTGCAGGTGCTAGTTATTAAGGTGAAAAGGTTTTATTTGTTGCTTAAAATTGCATACCTTTATTGTAAATGTTTTGTGTGTGTGTGTGTGTGTTTTAAAGGAGTATCTTTTGTTAAGTGGGCATTCAACATGGGTAGGTAATGGAGAAACCTTCCAGGATTCGTGGACCCAACACTATATTAGGCTCATGCAAAAGTTCATTTCATTTCATTTCATTTCATTTCATTGGGGCATGTGCACACAATCGTCCTAGTGGATGGGGCTCCAGGGGCCAGGGCTGTCTCCTCTTCTGCCCCCCTTAATGCCCCTTCATTTTGTCTTATGATAGTAGAGCTGCCTTTGGCCTCTGCGGAAACCTCCATCCTTGGCCATCTTACTATGTTGGCTGATAGTGTTTATGGTCAACAGGGCCACTACTCTCCATCATGGATCTTGTGCTTCCTGGAATTTTCCCTCCTAAAAAGCCTAAAGAGCTAAAGATTGGAGACCCACCAACCAGCCACCTACATGATTTTTCTTGTACAACCTACACTCTGCAGGCTCAAGCAAGTTTACCCTTGACTTGGGAAGACTCTCACTGCTAAAGTGTGAGGTCCCCTAAGTATTTGACTGAGAGCCCACATTCCAAGACCTAGGTTGTTAATTGCTGCATGCTCTTAGCCTCTGTGGAATGATGCATGACTCTATTTCAAGGATCTGGAATTTAGAAAACTGCTGCCACATTTCAGTCTCATGTAAGATGATTTGTTAAGACTCTCCAACTGAGACGAAACCCATTTCAGTCAAAGACCATCTGGCTTTGGGATGTCGGAGAAATCTGCAGTGGAATCAAATGAGTTTAGATTTCTATGAATCTAACCCGCCGATTCCAAAGCAGACCAGCTTTTCCTGAGTCGTATGGATTCTGCAGACTCGCAGATCATTTTTTTAAAACTTTCCCTGAGTTTTACACAAATTCAGTCATAGAAAAATATGTAAGATAAAAAAGAACCAGCCAAAAATGCCCATGTCTCTCATACGGTAAAACATGAAAATGCACATTTGGGGGGATTTACACATTTTGGGGGGATTTGCGCATTTTAGCAAGTGTTAATTTGCACAAATTCGGAAATGGGAAAGACTCCAATTCTGTCAGAGAGCAGCTGATGGAACGAAAGGCACTTGACAATCCGTGAAATGCAGATGAAGCAGATTTTACATAATCTGTACATCCCTAGTTGGAACACACATGTCTTTGTAGCACATAAAAAAACCACAAGCACCAGAAAAACCATCATAAAGGGAGTTTGGAAAACAACAATATTGATGGAGAAATAGCATGAGGGAAATGGTTTGGAGTATGCATCATGTGACATGCCAGGGAGCCAGGTATTACAGTGCCACAGTAAAAAAAAAACCTTCATGTAGATCAGCCAAAATTTGTTCAACGATCACCTTGAAGTCCTGTGTTGATGGTTGGGACATTCCTGGAATAAGCTGATCCTGCAGAGCATTCCGTGGATGAATCAGGGACCAGAGGCATCCCGAACGTGTCTGGGATCTGGCAGCTACTGGTTGGATTTTCCCCAATTTGAGTTTGAGAAGGAACTCCCTGGAGGTGGTAAGTCCAGGAGACATGCTCTTTCCCAGTGGAGGGACCTGCCACTGAAATATAGGAAAGGAGAAACATTGAGGATTAGATATGGACTATTCAAGATTTGAATTTCCAAATCTGCCCTGCCATGTGGCAAGGGAGGCATGCAGTACACTCCTTGTCTGTTTAACACTCGCCTTGGAGCCCTTCATTGGTAGTTTGTACAGTGCCAGAAGAAGATGACCCCGCAGAGCATTCAGTGGATGAAGTGGGGGCCAGAGGCATCAGAAATGTGTCTGTGAGCTGACAGCTGCTGGGAAGGGGGTGCCCAGTTCTGGGCTGCACAGGAACTTCCTGGAGGTGGTGAGCCTGTTGTTTCCCCATGGAGGCACTTGTGACTGAAATATAGGAATGGAGAAAATGGAGGTTTGGACAAGTTCCCTATCCTTTCTAGAGCCAGTCCTGCCATGTGGCAAGGGAGGGATGTGGTTCCCTGCTTTGGGGAGTTCTCCTGAGTGAGCCCCATTAAAGTGAATAAGAGTTGCATAAGGGTATGGTAACTACCATTCATTTCAGTGAGATTTGTGCAGGGAAACATCCCAGTGGATTAATTAGTGGGGATGGAAGTGCCATTTGGACTGTCCACCAAAGGCCACCTAACCTGAACCTCTAACCTTGACCCAGAAGTGGACAACAACTATAGGCTGGTTGCTAACATCCCCTTCTTGGGTAAGGTGCTTGAGAACGTGGTTGCTGATCATTTCTAGGCATTTTGGGGTGAAATTGATTTTCTAGATCCATTTCAACCTTGCCTTAGGCCCAGTTTTGGACAGAAACTGCCTTGGTCACCCTGTGAGATGACCTTTGCTGAGAGCAAGAGACCGGGGGGGGGGGTCTGACCTTGATGGTTCTTTTGAACCTTTCAGTGGTTTTCAATAACATCAACCACGACATCCTTCTGGAGCAACTGTCTGGGTCAGGGGCACTGTTTTACAGTGGTTCCATTCCTACTTGGATGGTCAGTTCCACAAGGTGATGTTGGGGGATTATTGCTCTGTTCCATGACAAGTCTGTCAAAGGGTTCTACTGGGCTCAGTTTTATCCCCCATGTTGTTTAACTTCTACGTGAAACCACTGTGGATGTGGACTGAGGTGCCATCAATATGCCAGTGATACCCAGCTCTACCTCTCCTTTTCATCAAACTCAGGTGAGGCAGTGGGTGTCCTGAATTGGTTCCTGAGAAGGGTAATGGATTGGATGAGGGCCAACAAACTGAAGGTCAATTCAGACAAGACGAAAGTACTGTTAGCGGGTGGTTCATCTGCCCAGTTGAGTGGTGCTCAACCTGTCCTGGAGGCGTTTGCACTCTCCCTGAAAGATCAGGCATGTAGCTTGGAGGTGCTCCTGGATCCATCATTGTCACTTGAGGCCCAGGTGGCCTTGGTGGCCAGGAACACCTTAGGTTGATATACCAGCTGTGACCCTCTCTGAACAGAGATAGCCTGGCAACAGTTATCAATGCTCTGGTAACCTTCCAGTTGGATTACTGCAGTATGTTGTATGTGGGGTTACCTTTGAAGTTTGTTCAGAAACTTCAGTTAGTTCAAAACAGAGCTACTAGGTTTCTAAGACTGAGGGATATGATCTTATGAGTGCTTTGTCAGCTACGCTGACTTTCAGTCCACTTTGGAGCCAACTTTCAAGTGTTGGCATTGACCTTTAAAGCCCTAATCAGCTGGGGACTACAGTATAAAAGTCTTCTCCCCTATGGTCCTGCTTGGACCCCTAGGTCATCTTTGGAGGCCTCTGGGTGCCTCCACCAAAGGATGCTAGATGGGCAGCTACAAGAGAGAAGGCCTTCTGAGTGGTGGCATGAACGCCCAAAAGAGGTTTGCCTGATGCTGCATTGTTATCTTTTTGGTGCCAGGCAAAGCCCTTTCTTTTCTTCCAGACATTTTTGGGACCCAGTTCTAGATTTTTATTGCCGTTTTATTGATTCCTGTGCTGTTTGTTGTTTTGAATTCTATTTTTTTATTCCATTACATATTTGTATTATATTTTATATTTTAAACTGTTTCTATGTCATTTTAAACTTTTAACTGTTTGTAATCTATGCAGAGAACATCAGTTATTGGGCAGATTAGAAATGTCATGATAGATAGATAGATAGATAGATAGATAGATAGATAGATAGATAGATAGATAGATCTTTCTGCAAAGATCAACACATACCTTTTGAGCCTATTTTTGTGGCTTTGGCATTGCTGGGTTTTGATGGCGCGGTGTAACACCCGCTGGCTGGAGCAGGTGTGATGATGGTTTGTGGCTCCACCTCTTTAAGGACCAACACCACTTTGTCATTTGGGTCTGGTGGCCCAGGGACATCTCTGCCTGACTGTACAACAGGATTCCTCTCTCCGAAAGGTATGGGGGCCAAGGTTGCATGGTTGTACATGTAGAGGCCTGCCCCATCTTGGAAAGAGGCTTGCTGGACATGTCCTTCCCTAGAAGGCGGCACCTGCACCAGCTGAAGACTGGCCACTGGCTGGAGGTGGGAGTGGGCATACAGCTGCTCCATGGGACTGGTAGTGGGAAGGCTTCTGTACTGAGAGGCCAGTGGCCCATAGAAAGGCCCAGGGAAATGGCCAGTTGTTCCCCACCCATGGATGGAAGTATAAAGAGCTGCTGAGCTGGAAATTGGCAACTGATCCTGATTCCCCAAAACTCCCTGCAGGTGAGATGTTTCTGGAGGCAGATAGCTATAGGTGCTGGCACTCCCTGGGTTCGGCTGGATGGGCAGAGCCGAGACTGAAGGCTGCAGCCAAGCAGAGCTCAGACATGGTGTGGAGGTTCTGGAGATGCTACGAGGTCCTCCTCCCATGGTAGAGCTGGCAGTCACCACTGGGATGCTCTGAGGTTGACGGTTTGAGCCTTCCTGTGGCTGTGTGTTCGGGGCCTGATCTATAACACAAAGGAAGTGGGCAGGGGCATTAACGATTGCACCTCTTGATCAGCCTTTGCAACCGTCAGCCCTTAAGGCCAAGTGAATAGACTTGGCCAGTCTTGAAAGTTCACATGCATGATCTCAGTGTTCCTTACAAGGCCCCCATAAAGGAGGTTGATATTATTATTTTGCAGCCGGGAGAACGAAGACGCAAGGAAGAGTGCTTTTCCTATGGCCTATTCATATGCTCCTGGCTGAGGTAAGAGTCAAAGTAGACCCCTCCTATGCCACACTTGCTCTCCGCTAGGCTGTTCCTGTTCTGTATACCCCTACAGCACCGTAAGTATTAAGTTCCTCCTGGTGGTGCCACATCCTCCTGCAGCCTGCTCCACGGTTATTCAGAGCAGGGCACTGGGCAAATTGGTGCTCGCTCCGTGGAAATACCTTCCCTCTGAGATCAGACATGCACCAACGCTTTTTATCTTGAGGTGCACGTTGAAGACGCATCTGTTCATGCAAGCTTTCCCTGTGTAATTTAGCCTGCACTCTTATACATATGGAGATACAATATATTCTACATATTGGCTGTATACGTTTATGTTTTTATGATTTGTGTACACCGCTTTGAAATCTGTAGATGTAAGCCATTTATAAATACTAATAAATATTATTGAAATCTTTGTGTCTGTTGCATCCTCTGTTCATTAGTATCACTCACCCTGCAAGAAAGGTGATAAGCCCTCTTGCTGCTGCACTTGAGTGTGTTGGAAATCACCTAATACTGGGTCAAACCATTGGTCCTTTCTGTCTTTGCTGAGTGGCAGCCGTTCTTGAAGGCCCTCAGTCACAGTTCTTTCCCTTTAAAGCTCCTTTAACAGGAGTTGGCAGAGCATGGATCGCCAATGTTTTTCGGTTGGTGGGAACATTCTGAATTTTGAAAGAGTGTTGCTGGCAAACTTACAAAATCAGACTAAAGGAAAAGTCACTTGCCCAAGAAGCTAAATACAAGGCAGAGCTGGAGTCTTAGCACCAAAACACAAACCCACTCATGTGAATCCAAATAAAGATGGTGCTGGAGGGCAGCCCTTCGCTTTACACCATGTGGGTGTAAATAATGCTAATAATATGTATATATTATTAATAATATATTTTCTTAATCTTAAGAAAATAAAAACCAGGAACAGCAGGGAGCCTGGCAGGCACCAAGAGGTGTCTGTGGGCCCATCGGTGCCCACAGGCACCATATTGGAAACCCGGTGCTAGAAAATGAAGCTGGGACCTTTTGCATGTGCTTTATTACTGCGCTGCAGCTCTGAGGGGTTGACTCAAGTCAGCTTCCAATAAAGAGGAGCCCATGGAACTGGGATCCTATAGACTGGTTTACTGCTGTCCCCATGGTGACCCCAAGATTCTACCAGGCCAGAGAATGTTATGATGCAAAAGGGAGTCCAAAAGGACGGGCGGTTGGCCTGAGTGGAAGGGGCTGGGACCGGGGGGAGACTGTCAGGGGGGCCAAAGAGCAAGTCAAAGCACAAGTTTGGGAAATAAGCATTTGCATAGACTGAAAGTTTCTTCCAAATGTGAATGGATTAATCTGAATACCTGGTGCAGACACAGCCACCAGATGAGTAACTTAAGACCTCTTAAATGCACCTATTCATATTATTAATGATTCTTGTTCAACTGTCTATTGAACGATTACCCTCTTCTCCCAACATTCTTTGTGTTTCCAGAACTTTTTGCTCCAGATTAATTAATGCAGAATAGCTCCCAGCTCCCTTGGACCCTTTGCTCACAAGCGCAGTTGCAGTCACAGGCAACCACAGCCAGAGGGTTCGTCTTTTTAACACTTTCTAAGGTTGTAGAAGGAAAATAGGAATCCGTTTATGGATGACTTCATTCACACACACGTTTTTGTCACTACCGCTCTGAGCTGCCCCAAAGTCTCCTGCCCTTTTCCACAGCCTTTGAAATGTTATCTGGGCCCTGTGGAAGATGGGGTGTTTTTTTTGGGGGGGGGGGATTTTTCCTTAATGCTAGTTGGGAGGCCTGTAACCACATGAGGGGAGGGCTGATTGCGTGGATCTTTTCTACAGAATTGGCACCACTCCTGTCAGCTTTAAAGGGCACTTCCTCCTTGACCAAAACAAAGCCTATGTATTTCCTTGGGGCCTGATAACATTTGTGCATTATTTCTTCCCTGTGATCCTTCCCTCGCCTTCCTGTGTTGTTGCCCCCACTGGCAAAATTTAGATTGTACGCTCCTTGGACCAGAGACCTGGCTGGTTTGCTTAGTCTACTCCGTAAAGTGCTTTGTACATTTATGGTAGTACAGGCATAAATAACCCAGTGCGTCAGAATGTAACCAAGTCATTGTGGGCATATCCAGCAAATCTTAGTCAAGACTAATTCCCATTGAAAGCCATGGACTACCTTTAAGCGTGGTTAACCAAAGCCTCATTGGCATTGCTGGGACTGAGGTGTGACTGATGTTGCTGGATTGTGGCTGTGGCTGTGGAGTTGCATCGTCCTTGCTCCTTCTCGTCTTACCTTATCACAGCTTCCACAGCCATCTATTTTACCTTCTGTAACCTGTCCAAAGACTTTATCCCTTCCCCAACTATATACCCTTACAGCTGTTGTCTCCATCAGCCACTTAGAAAATGGAAGGATCCTTCCAAACACCTAAATGGCAAAAATTCCTACCTGCCATAGTGAAAGAAAATGTCCAGATTAGGCAACTGTAGAAATTATTTTGCTAACGACTAGAGAGACTAACTCCAGTGCTCCTAACTGATCGAACGTCCGGTAAGGAATAGGCAGTAGAATGCGATGATGCAAAATTGTTTATTACCATCCCTATGGTAACCCTAGGATTGTGAGGTGGGGGCAAGGAGAATATTCAAAGTAGAATATGATGATGAAAGTTGATGCCATGGCGAAAGGTGTGGTGGGAGAGCAGAACAAGAGAACTGAGCTGGGCAAGGAAGAGTGTGGGGTTCACCCTACCTGGCAGAAAATTCATCTTCACAGGCTCCCTATATCCATCTGTCAAACGATCCATGATCTTCATCTTGACCTCTAGAGCGGAAAGCTTAGTCTGAGATGCTTCAAACATAATAACTCGAAGTCCCCTTTGGCTTCTCTTTGAATGGAAGATTAACATATTCTGCCTTCAGTTTTCTGGAGTACCATGTTAGTAAAGTTGAATAGGAGCCAGAAAGTACAGCAGGGTGCAGGAGCTGGTAGTCATATTACCTTTATATTCCTGTTATGTTTTTGATTCTTGTGTTGCAGTAAATTGGGGGGGGGGGGCTAATAAAGAAATAGCATTGTGTAGCATATGTGCCACGAATTGAAAAGTCCTGAGTTCAAATGTCACCGTTGCCATGGACGCCCTAGATAACCCTCAGTAAGCCCCTTGGAAGCTGATTTTCTAGATCCATTTCTAGATTCTAGGGACAGTCCTAGGTTCAACCTAACCATCATAGTACCTAGTAGAGGGGAAGGCTATCAATGGCTGTTAGTCATGATGACCCTATATGACCTTCAGTATCAGAGTTAGTATCAGGTTCTTTGATGATTGAATTTCCTTGGGTTATGAAAAGCAAATGTCTCCCCAGCGTGTATATACATACATATACACCCCCATCTCTCTCTCTCTTTGCAATCAGAGGTACAGTGTCTCTGAACATTGAGGTTCTATCTCTAATATGGATGCAGAAAAGGTAGTGTTAACCTAATCCAGACAACTTCTCCTAGTCTGAGGAGACCACCAAGGAATCTAAGAGAATGGACCCTATGGCCCTCCACTTCTTGCCCCACTGTGTGTATCAGCCAATCTTCCAAGGTTTATAACCATTTGTGCTGGACAAGGGTGGGAAGCTATACTGAGATTCCTCCTTGTTCTTGGAGGCAATGTATCTTACCTGAGGCAACATATATGTGACTTTTACGCTATTAAGCCAATATGCTTGTAACCTGCTGGCAGACGACACTCCTTGCCTCAGCTGCTTGAGTCTCCTTGGTAAAGCTAGTCTGGCAGCTAGGCCTATCTTTGAGGCTAAGCTATACCAGCATAGAACACTGTAGGAATCTTCCCTATAGGATACACAGAAGTGCAAGCAGCATTGGCTAGAACTAGTGAAAAACATTGCTGTAACTGGTTAATCCAAGGCCAGAGCAAAGAAGACAGGTTCTGGTCAACCAGCTACCCCCAAAATTTGGGGAATTGGAGTGCCAGAACAGAGTACTCCTACCGGATAGAGTCTATGGGCAGAGTTATTTGCAGAGCCCATCCTAGAAAGCAAGTGGAAGGGAATAACCCTTGTTTATTTGGCGAAGGCTGTCCTCAGAAGAACTACTGAATGCTAGCCTATCTTGAATGTCTGCTATATCCTAGTATTGGCCCCACATGTTCCTTTGCGTGGCAGAAGTCTGCAATTAAGAACCAAGATGGAAACAGCCAGGACCTAGGTGGGCCACAGAAACATTAGAGGTCTAGATAGAGAATTCACACTCCAAGCAGTACAGAAAAACAATACAGTTTATGTACAGATGATCTAAGAGTCAAGTACAGCACTGGTATAGTCTACAGTAAGCAAGAGGTCCAGGTTTCTCATCAAGAAACCAGCTGTAATAATACTAAGTCACCAACATAAAGTTAGCTTTTAAGCTGCTTAATTAATGCCTTTTTCACATCTGGGTTTGCTCTGGGTTCTCTCTTTCTTCCACTTGAAGTTTCAGCCAACTCCAGTCCAAAGCCTAAAAACAAAACAAATGATGATTTTGACACCTCACACATAGAGTATGTGTCATTTTTCCTCCAATTCCCAAAATGTACTTCCCATTTCTAAAAACATGGTTTGCTAGAATAAATCAAGCATCTTCTGTATGACCATGATCAGTGTTAAAGTGTGGGTTAACTAAACTTTCTCTCCACAAAAGTTATTTGTGTTTCCTGTGCCTTTTTAAAGAGTATTAAACATGGCTAGCCAGCTGGGAACAAGTTAGTGTTTCTCTCATTTCCCTCCTATACCTCATCCTTTGACAGCAGGGATGGAAAGAGCATTTGCCAAATGCAGCCCCCCCACAACATCCCCCCAAAATGGTGCAGCACGACCACCAGGAAACAAAAGAGCAGCAACAGAGAAAGTGCTATAACACTTGATTGATTTACAAAACTGTACACAGTAAATGGATGCCAGTAAAACTATTCATGGAGTATGAGAGTGTGTGTGTGCATCCGTGCATATGAATGCATCCTTTATAATGAGTGTTCATTATAAAAAGACAGGATGAGATAAAATGGGGGAACATAAAGTAATAAGACATGATGCATAATAGATTCAGTTATTAAACAATAATTAAGTTTCCCTGCCAGATTTTTGGGCCGCAATGACTACACATGAAAACCCTTTTCTAGCTTTGGACATGCCCCCTTTTGTCCTGTGGCCTTTGATAAGTCACCCAACATGGCCCCCAACCTGAAAAAGGTTGTGCCCTCCCCACACCGCTTTACATCATAAAATGAGGTGTTACCATAAAGCTGTGCTCTTGATCCTTCATTGTGTCAAGCATCACATTCTCCAGCTGACTGCAGAGGCTTTGAGATTCCATCAGCAGCTCATCACTAAAATACAAGTTACAGAAGACTGATTTAAAAGAGGATCTCATAAGAAATGGTATAAAGGAAAGCCAGTTGCTTAATCACTGCTAATTTTTGCCTTAATCATGAGAGCCAAAGTAGTTCTTTCAACAGACTTGCACTAACCCAGTGAAAATATTCGGGGGGGGGGGGTGTCTTTGAACTCTATCACAAATTGCTTTTCTAACTTTTCTCAATTTCAGCAGCAGTGTGCCCTGTGATTGAGGAGGTGCTCTTCAAGGAGAATTAAATGTAAAGCCTTATGGGCACACAGCGAAACTCAGGATATATTTTAGATCCTGGGCATTGTTTCTACTAGAACAGCTTCTTTTGGATGAATATATGAGGACAGGTAGGAATGGGTAACTGGGGACAATATATATTTTCACAAAAAACACACAACACAGAATTCATTAGTTGCTTTGAGAAAAAGCATGCGCGTTGTCATGGGTGAATTAGTGGGCCAATTTGTTTGGCTCTGGGTACATGTACCCAGATGTAGTATCTCCTTACTGAAGCATTGACCTTCAGCCAAACATATGCCACAATTCACACATGGTTTACTTGATTTTTACCCCCGATATGAGTAATCCAATATTAGTGTCAAAAGGAAACTTGTGACCAGTATTGCCTATAGGGGAGTAGGCAACCTGGTGCCCTCCAGATGTTTTGAACTACAACTCCCATTATCCCCAACCATTGACCATGCAAGCTTGAGCTGGTGAGAGTTGCAGTCCAAAATTGCTGGTGAACACAAGGTTCTGGCCTATAGCCTTAACAGCTATGTATCAGATACAGGAAAAGACAATGTGGGAACTTTAAATACATTTTCATCATGCTGCGCAGTCTCTAATTCTGTGCTGAATTCTTGACCTCCATGCATTTCTCTCATGTTCAGGCACCCTGAAGCACAGGACTCCTCTATTCTTGAAGTCTGGCGCTGGCTTGAGTGGTCAGTTCTAGTGGACTCCAATCTGAGAGATATTCCCTGCGTACTGCAGTACACAGTAATTCAAGTGAAGCGACCTGAGAAACTTACTAGTTCTTATAAAGCAGAGGTGGAGAATCTGAGACTCTTCAGACTCCAACTCCCATCCACCCCAGCCAGCATGGCCAATGGCCAGAGATTGTGGGAGATGCAGATCAACAACATCTGGAGGGCCAAAGGGTGCCCCAGCTCCGTTGTAAAGAACCAGGGTTGGATCCAGGATCTGCCTTCTGCAACGGGAAGGGACCTTCCATGATAGGAGGAGCACTGTTCATGGAAGGTTCGTCCACCCAATTTGGGGGGATCTTCCCCAACTCGGCTCACCCCATTCAGGAGGGTCTCCTGATTCTGCATAGCATTTTCAAGGGGCTGGAGGAGCTGCCAGGGGGAGGCAGGGTGGGGAAGTCCACTTCCACTGGCATAGCTGATCTGTTGTAAATCAATGTAAATCTGAATCCAACCCAGTGAACGCGAGTTTTCCTGTGAACCGAAGCCTCTGATCAAGATATTTCAGTAGTGCTGCTGTGATGGCATTTGGGAGTGCAGGATAACTAACAGCCTCTTCTTTTTGCAGGGTGTGGCAAGAGCAAGGATTAGTTCATAGTTGAAACGCTGTCCATATGCCAAAAGGTAGAACTTTTGATATATAAAAATAACTTGTGGCACTGAACTCTGCAGTGCCAGAGTTCTGTGGCAGAGCACATGTTTTACATAGAGAAGGCCCCACGTCCAGTTTCTGGCATCTCCAGTTAAGAGGATTCCAGGTAGGTGCAGGGAACAACCTCCAGCTGAAACCTTAGAACACTGCTGCCAATCAAAGGTAGATAAAACTGGGCTAGATGGTCCAGTCATCTGACTACGTATGTGTGGAGGCAAAGCACAAAGACTATGTGCAGTAAGAGGAAGTGGTAACAAATTAAACACGGCTGTACTGACCTGTCAAGGGAAAAATTCCTAGTGTGAACTAGGGATGTATGGATTGTGAAAAATTCATTCTGTGTTTCATGGATTGTCAGGTGCCTTTCATTCCGCTGTCTGCCCAATGACGGAATTGGATATGTTTTGTTTCTGAATCTGCGCAAACCCATCACAGGAGCAGCTTAAAGGTTCTATTAGAGCAATTTCTGGTATTAGCATACCTGCTATTTTCCCAGAGTTTCTCAAACAAGAGAAACTGCTCAAGGACCAGATTTTAAAGGGATATAAGACTGTAAATAAATAAAGACAAGATCCAATTCAACTGTCCAATTAGGAGCGTAACGTGCAGGACTATCACTGCAGAGGTAACCTACAACTATGACATCAAATTATCACTTCTAACATTACCTTTTAATTCCACAGTCCACTAAATTGCTGTGTGGGGCTGTGACCTGCAGTGAAAGCTGACCGGGGTTACAAAGGCGTGATGTGTTCATGCTGTCTGGGCTCCCACTGACAGGCCCACGCACCTTGCTCTGCCAGAGTGGAAAAGACAGATTAAACTTTTTGCATGCTAAATGGAGAAATAAATGATTTTCAGTAGGAAGCATTGCATCACCTCCCTTCCAGGAATCAAGAGGAGAGGGGATGGGATGTGTTCATATCAGCATGGAACAAGGTTTTTAAAATGGCAGCTGCATTTCAAACTTCCAGGGAACCTTGAGTTTCCTCCAACAGAAGATCAGTAATAGAAGACAAGCTTCCCTGGAGGAGAGCTTTCTACCAAGTTTATCCTGTGGTGTTCAGCAACAAGGGAGTAATGGGTGTAATCTAGGGTACTCTCAGTTAACATGAAGACCAACACACCTGGTCAGTGTCTCTTGTAACCCAGAGTGGGTCCAGGGCACTCCTCACAATTTGTGCAACATGCAGGAATTTTCTGGCAATCATACAGAGGTTCCTCAGTAGATAAGATGAGGGACAAAGAGGTCCCAGAAAGTAGAAACAAGCAGACACAGCTATACTGCTTGATCTCCGCCACATGGAGACAATTTTGATGTTACACACGTACACTCTTTTCCACTTCACTCACGCAGGCAATTTTCAGCAGGTTCCACAATTCTTTCTGCCGTTTCTCCTGAAGCCTGACAACTGTTTTCTCATCTTCATTCATCAGGCTCATCACCTCATCCACTTTAGGAAACAACTCCAGTGCCTTTTGCTTGCAGACAACTGTATTACTGTAAAGAATGATAGTCTTGTCACCTCTCAGCAGCAATCACAACAAAACACTGTGGGTGGGGACAGAAGATTTACTGTTCACTGCTTTTGGATAGATACAGGAGGTCACGGTTATCTTGTGAAAACTGCCCATGTGCACTACATAGAATCCCCCCCCCCCCGCCCCCAAGGTTTGTTCCAAGTAACCAGCAAAATCTCTTTGTTACAATGGGTTTTCGGAGGGAGTGAGGGGATGTCCTACCTGAGCTGAACATAGAGGAGGCGGACTTTCTTTTCAAAGGTTTGGATTGCCTGTAGGAGTAGTCGCACTACTTCTTGGCTGTCTCCGCTACTCCTTTGGTCTAGAGAGAGGAATATACAAAATCAACTGACACATTGGGCAGGAGAGAGCGCATAAAAAAACACGATAAAAGAAGACAGCTCTCATATTTGGCATTCCTTTATGCAACTGCTGGGATGCTATAGAGACTGCACCTATACCAGCATAATTAATACCACCTCTCATCACTGCCTCCAATGCAGGCTGGAATCACCATTCCATATTTGGAGAGCACATTCTTCAACATTGCTCAGTGATAGCAGAGGCAATTTTTAGCACAGTGAGATGAGGCTTTCAGAGTAGTGAATGAGGGTGTGACAGTGTGGGTGACAGAATAAAAGTCACTGCAGCACAAGCCTTCCTACACTGGATTTCGTGTTACCATAGTTTGTAATTAGATTACTGCTTTGCAGCTGACATTACACTCACTGCTTGTGAAGTAACCCATCTCTCACCAAATTCTAACATTCATGTGAATTAATGCTCAAATATTCATGCTGGTGCTCCCCCTTCTATTCACACAGTAAAGTGGGGGGGGGGAGGGGCTTTTTCAGCCCAAGGTGAATTCAATTTCAGAGAAGCTCTCAGGGGCCAAATTCAGAGGTGGGTGGGGCCAAATGCAAAAGGTGCAGGGCCAAACACACAAAAAATTCCAGCATATTTTAGCTTGAAGCTCTTACTGTCTTAGTTACTAAGCCTTAAGGGAGGCATTTCAACCTTTAGAAAGGGAAAAAAACTGCAAAAGCTGAGAAACCACCAAACAACTGGCAGACAATCAGCAGTCGGGGGAAAGGGGAGGTAGCCCTCTGGGGAACCCTGGAGGGCCAGAGTGGGAACCCTGGAGGGCCAGAGTGGGACCCCAGAAGGGTGGAATTTGGGCTCCAGGGCTGAAGTTCCCCATCCCTGCAGTAAAGGCAGTTAAAGCCTAGTAGAAGCTGAGATTCTTTTCCTCTGTTCTTTCAATGCATGTTTGTGGCAGCACAATTCTATGTTAATCTACGTCTTTTATTCCAGATTACCTACTACTTGCACTTGCTAACATGGATTAGACACCACTTTTATTTTGGAAACATGAAGAAAGTCCAGACTTTCACCACTCTTTAGCCATCCCTTACTGTGTGAACTAGGGAGGTCTGGATTTTGTGAAATCCATCCCGTGTGTTTCATGGATTGTGTGGTGTCGTTCATTCCGGTGTCTGGTCACAGACAGATTTTTTTAAAAAAATCCGTTAGGCGGAAAAATACGCAAATAATTCTGTACGAGGACCTGCAACAATTTACATCATTTTTGTTAGAACATAACATTTAGTTTATTGTCCCCCATTCCATTCAACTTCTCCCCACATATATTTTCCAGGATGGCATATGTCTCAGCAGAAACCTGCATATTTTTCTACAAATAAATTAGCAAAAATTTGGGGAATGTAAAAAAAAGATCCAAAAGTCCAGAGATTCCACATGGCCTGAGGAGGCTGCAGCGGATTCTTAGAAATCCAGACTCATTTTAGTCCATCTTGAAGTTCTCCAGCATCCCTAGTGTGAACAGAAAGGAGGGTAAAAGTGTGTTAAGGGACAACTAACTATTCCACAATAATGGTCTTCAGAATACCCACAGTGCTCTGTTCTGTGTTTTGTAGGACAAGAGACTGATTAAGCTACTAGGAAAGGAGAAGGGTAGAGTATATGGATACTGAGAGAAGAACTGGATTCTGCACAGCACTTCCTCTTCTCCCATGCCCAGCTTTGAAACAGCACATACTGCAGCAAAATTCCAGTACTACAAAGCCTTTTACCTCTTGGCTTTTCCCTCAGTTTCCGGCACAAGTCCCTTGCTTGTTCCTCTCTATAAAAGAAACAGGAAATACAATAGGCATATTAGGAATACAGATCTGCAACACAGTCTTTCAGGGTCCAAGAAAATGAATTATGCCAATCAGAAGACATTGTGTAGCTGTTCCCCCTTAATGGATTTTCTGCACTAAGAAAAAAGATGGAAGTGGGGAGAAAACATGGGTGGGAGGGTTATGGGTGGGAGACGTCATTGTCTGGACTCCTTGTAAAATTCTGTAAATGAGGCAGGGCGATAGCATGATAAAAGCCTAGTCCTGGAACACCCTAGGACCATGTCAGGAGGAAGAAGGGGAAATGGATCCCATTTTGATTATTAACCAAAACGTGTATCTTGCCTTTGTACAAAATATTCAAAGCCTCTTAACATTGTTAAGAGGCAGAGTGCTGGACTGTGACATGGGCAACATAGTTCAAGACCTCTTGTATGGCCTTGGGCAAATCACTCTCTTAAGCTTTAGGGCACAATCCTATGGGGAGGGCCATAAGCCTCTGAACTCAGAGGCTTACAGCCATCCAATGAAGAGGTGGAGGAGCAGCAGAGGCAAACTTTGCTTCCGTGCTCGCCCTATGTTGTAGCTATATGGGTGTTTTCGCCCATCTAGCTGAGGCATGGGAGATGGGGAGGGAAGGTGGTTGGGGAGGCCTCTGGATACAGCGTAAGTTAGCTTCCCCAGTCTCCTCCCCTCCCCACCCATGGGAATGCCCTTTTCCTGTCCTCTCCGAGGCTGCCTTGGCAACCTCGGAGAGGCAGGCAGCATGGCTCTTTCTGCACTGGCTACAAGGGGGAGGGAGCTCAGACTCCTAGGTCCAAGGCTGAAGCGGTGTCCCTGACCTCAGATCCAGGAATCCAAAGTATCCTATGGTCCCCCAGTCTCTGTCTAGGGGGCATAGGATTGCTCTCTCCAATATCCTGTAAAATGGAAATGAAAGCAACGTACTTCATAGGGCGAAACAAAAGCCTATAAAGCACTTTAAAATCTGCATTTATAAATCTGTTTCCTGTATGTTTCACCATCCTCCACTTGAGTCCCCTCTGGTCACAGCTCTCAATACAGAAATCCCCTTTCCTTGACATAACTTATTTCCACAAATAATGCCTCTTCTCCTTTTCTACTGCACCTCCCTTAGTGTCCATGGCACAAATCTGGGGATTGTATGTGCATGCGCAAGCGCACGGCATGTTTGTACAAACCTTCAAATTCTGTGCCATGTGATTTTACTGTACTTCAAGCTTCTCAGTGGAGTAAATACAGATCCACTGTTCATTTACCAACTTAACCCTCTCAAATCCTTGAGATTACATCTAATAGCAGTTATACGTGAACAAAAGCTATCCCTGGCCCAGAAGATTCTTGATATTTCCTTAGCAGTACAAAAGTGACAGGATGAGAACTGAGCTCAAGTATACATTCACTGGAATCAAGTGGTAAACCTTTTCCTTAACATTACCATTTCAAGCTACAGAAAAGGGTGATCCCTTTTCACAGCTTCTATCCAGAGCAGTTACTCTGAATGGGAGCCGCGAAAAGGTGTGGGGAGCCTAGATCTGTCTTAAAAAGACTTGCTGGAGACTTGGGGAAGTGTGGAATGGAAGCAGGGCACCCACAAGTGTCAGCTGAACACTTAAAACCCTGGAGATCATCTTGCTGAGTGGGTGATCTTGTCCCCTTTTCCTGACCTGCCACTGTAAACTGCTTTTAAATTAGCCTATATGCAGTCTCGACTTAACCATTTCCTTGTATGTTTCATATTGCACTTCCTTCCCTTTGACAGCTAAAATATACAAGGGCATTGACAGGCTATATATATTCAACAGAAAGTGTGCACTTGCGCAACTGAGAAAGACGGACCAAAAAAAATAATAATTACGAACGCATCTGTGCACATTCCTGGGGCCAAAAAAATAAAGAATGTATCTTTCGTCCCCATTTGCACAAATGTTGGGGGCCAATTTTTTTTTTTTTTTAAGAGGTTGGCGAACGAGTGACAGCCCCTCCAAAGGCTGTTTGGGCATTGTTGGAGGGGCTGTCAAGGGAGGCTTGAGGTGGCTCCGGTGGGCACAATCGGGAAGAGTGGCTCTGTACCTGATCACCCCAACCCACAATGGGTTGGCTCTGCCAGGTTTGGATAACACGCCAACCCATCATGGATAAAACAACCCCTACAACTAACCATGGGTTGCCAGGGTGGCTTGTTGTCCCCAAACATGTCACTGTGCGGGAAGAGGTCTGGACGACATGACAACCCACAGTGGCTTGTTTCATACAACAACCCATGATGGGGTGTCATATTGTGTGAACTCTTAAAGCTGTCTTCAAGACAACTCAAACAAAGGCTATCCGGTTTGATGCATTACACACATATCTGGCCTCTTGCCAAGGCAGATGACTGATAGACATACTGGCAAAGGAGGCTGTTTTCTGCTGCACCAGGCCGGTCGATACTGGAGAGAATAATCTCTTCAGGAAAGGGTTAAAACCACAACAGGAGCCCACAAGCAGCTACTTACAGGTCATCCAAGGAGCTCCCTTGTTTCCAGCCCTGTGGGATTCTCTGCAGATCTACAATGTCTGTTTGCAGGGCCATTGTCTTCTTCACCAGCTGCTCAACTTCTTCCTCCTTGGAGAGGCAAAGGAAGGGGACAAGAACAGAGCAACAGGAGATCAGGAGTTGTTTAGCCATATGGTAAGAAATGTGCTCCCAGCTGCTCAGGCTGCAGGTAATCAACCCTTCAGCCACAGTCTTAAACACTCCCTGGCTTGCAATGAGAAGATGATCTCATACCCAAGGAGGATGGAAGAAAAACCCTTTTAAGATCAGGCAACTGTGTCTGGACCCATCTTGCTGCCATTGGTCTGACTGCTCAAACGTCACCGTCTCAAACCATATCTCATGGTTTCATATCTCAGAAGGTCTTTGGTCTTGAAACTCACAGCGGCTTTCCCAGCAGGCCCGCCATGGGGGGATACAAGTGAACCTGCTATACTGGGCCAAGAGCCAGCAGAGGAGCACAGCGTAGCATATAGTAACCCCGCAGTGTAGTCCAATGTTATCCAAGTCTCCTGGTGCACTGGTTTTTTTAAATGATTATTATCTGGGGAAATGCAGTTGGGGATGCTGCTAAGTTGCTTGTAGCTGCAACATGGGGAAGGGGTGGAGGCAGAAAGGGGTGATTAATTGCTTTCCCACCAATGGGTGAAAAATGGGGAGCCTTGTGGGTGGGTTGTTGCTGCTGGCATAAAACACTTAAATGGGTGTACTCATGTCAATGGCTGAAATTGTTTTACTCAAAAAAAGAAAAGAAAAAGAAAGGGTGACTGTATGACCTGTGCTGATAACACTGCTAGAGTTATACGAGAGGTAAGTAAATAACCACAACAAATACTCCTAGAATACACTTTTTACTTTTAAACAATGTAATCTTAAATTTATCCAAGCATGGGCATTTGAATCTTGGTTACTGTTAATCTTAAATCTCTTTTGATACATCCCCGCCCCCCGCTCTGAAATACCATGCCTGGTCCTGCATTCACTGAAGTACTGCCAGCCTAAGAACAATTGAGGAAACCTCCCTGGAGAGACTCAGTTCCCACCCCTCTTCCCCTCTCACACGTTCTGGCTTGGTAATTTTTGGCCAGCCTGTATGAGAGCAGAGGAAAAACACTTATTCAAGTAAAGAAAGCCAAAACCTACCCTTCCACAGAGCTCTACAGCCTGCTCCATTTCCTTCCAAGCAAGCAGCAGTTTCTCAGAGGCTGTAACGAGAACAGAGCAATGGTTTTCAAAATTAAAAAAGAACAAACAAACCCAAATGCCCCTTCCTAAATAAGGAAAATGTCTGTTTGAGCCTTCTCAAGAAGCATAATAAAACCGATGAAACCCAAGTCTGATGAGAAAATAGAGGGATTTAGGACAATATTGAGTCAGCACATGTTTTACCGAACACAGACACAAAAGACATCATAGGGCCTTGGTCAGCAACCGATTTTTAACATGGGCTGCATTCTGAACTGAGCATTGTCTGAAGGGTCTCGGTTGCTGTTCACACTGGGAAGACTAAAGCTGAAGAGATCTTGTCTGTGTCTCAGAGTGTGCAAAGGCTGATAATAAGGTGGGAGGTCTTTGGGATCTAGGACTGCCCTAGGGGCTAGATGGGAAGCCCTGAGCCACTATAGCCAGAAAAAGGGCCTGTGAAAAGTAGGGAACCGTCCAACTGGATTCTGATTTTAAAGATGGGGTGAGGGTGGGATCGGTGGTCACACACACACACACACACACACACACACAGCACAACGTTTGGCACTACGTGCAATGAGAGGGGATGGAGAGGCCAGCAATCTACTTCCTCGCCCAATCAAGTGCCAAGCTACACAATACATAGATGGGAGGATAAAGTTATTTCTTAAGCATGTCAAGCCAAAGCACCACTGAAAATCTGCTGCAGGTTTGAATTTTCCCTCATGCCACAAACTCCCCGCACAGAGAAAACTACCAGGTCAGGGAGGAGGATTCTAGCCTAGCCTTTTTCCTGACATGAGCCAAGGGTTTGGGGCATGGGGAAGAATTGAGACTTGCAATCCCTTTCTTGCACTCTGAAGTGGTCCAGTCCAGCAAGAACAGCAGCATGGGATGCTGCTGTTGGCGTAACTTGGCGACCAAGACAAACAAAGCTAGAGAATAGACTACCAGCCTCTCCTAGCATCTGCTTGCATCTCATGAAAAGAGTAAAACTCACTGATCCCAAATTCAATTTGCTCATTGTACTTCTCCAGGTCAATCTGGATGCTGGTTTTGAAGAAGTCCAGCTTTGCCTTCAGCTGCTGGGACAGGGAGGCCATGTTATTTTTCATCTTGGAAAGGGTGCTGTTGTGCCGCAGCAGGTTCCTCCTAGGAAGCCAGGGAGAGGAAGAGGCCCACTGACTGCCTTGCATCCATGTTCCCCACACCTGCGTTCCACAGCCACCAGCCCCACCCACTGTCAGCACAGCAACATGGCCCAAACCTTTTAACCCACGGTTTCAGTCTCACAGACACCAGAGCCTATATTCAGAGCTGTGTGCATTTCACACAGATGTTAGTACCAAAGAGAGACTTCATCAACCTGACAATTAGTGCTTCAGTCTTTTTTTCCTCAGTTGGTTTTTTTAAATAAGGTTTTTAGCCCCAGAAACTGCAAGCATGAGCAGGACAATAGATGGTGCTGGTGGGGGCATTGTGGAATTTCAGATGGCCACTGAGCAGGACTTCCAGGAAAAGGCCCACACTTTCGCTCAGAACTAGTGCAAGCAAAAATCAATTAGGTAAACAAATATAATGCAAATCTGCCTGTGTTTTTAACGTTGCAGAATTAGAGCTTCTCTGGGATTTGGGATTTTTTTTGCAGGGTGCAGAGTTCACACAGGCCTGCTCATGATATGGCTGAGCATGTAGACAGAACCCCTGACAGCCCTCCCTTCCAGAAGGAACACCGCTGTATCACCTACATGGCTGCTCGCTGACCATTCTGAAGCTGGTTAAAGTCTTCATTCAAACTTCGGATAGCATGCCAGACCTGGCCCCATACTTTGCGCAGCTGGAAGAAGGGCAGGATCTTCTTTGGATCCTGAACTGTGGAAGAAGGAGCAGAAATATCACCCCCAAGAAGAGCAAGGTTGCTGGACAGAAACTGGAAAATCCAGCTTCGGATGGGGTTTGTGAAACTTAGAATATGCCACATGCTGGTAGCTAGGGTATGAAAATTAGTGTCCTTTGGCTTTTTCAGGTTAACTCAAGCCCTGAATGGACACTAGCGTGGTTTCTTGATTAACTGGACACCAAGTTCTCTCTGGACACCAAGTTCTCTCTGGAATCAAATCAAACCCTCAGTCCTGAATATTCCTGCAACCAGCAAGCCAAAATTACTCCCTGACTTGTCTTCTGTTTTGGCCTTTGTCTGTATGACTAATGGAACTTGCCCTCATCTCCAGTTGATTTTGGAGAGTGACACCTTAACTTGCCAGCAGTTGTTGACTCCCTATCAGTTCACTCCAACTTCTGATGTTGCCCACAAAACAAAGCACAGATTGAACCAATTCGAAGGTTTATTATCCCAGGATAACTGATCATGCAAACAGCCTCTCAAAACACCTAGTTTAGCTTGGAGCTCCCACCTGTAGTGACTCTATGTGGTTTAGAGCATTCCTTGGCTTGGGACAACGAAGACCCAGCTTCAAATACCCAAGATCATTGGTAGTTGTGGGCAAGCTAATCCTTTTTGGATTAGCCTAACTCACAGGGTTGTTGAGATGATAAATGAGTAAAGGACCAAGTCATGTCCTACTTGAAAATTGCTGTAGTAGGCTGCTGCACTGTAAGCCTATGTGCAGGATGGTGTGCAGGATAAGATTTCTTTATCTCTGCAAACATAAAGGCTAGGAACATGAAAGATAGCTAGATTCTCAAGATTCCAAACTACGTCAATATTAGCCTCTTTCTTTCAAGTTCCTAGCCCTCATGATTACAAATAAGCTTGGAACTGTGCAGGGTAATGCCTGGAGAAATTTCACAACTTAGAGGGAGCTCAGCGCTTGAAGAACTTAAATTGATTGGGGCAGTACAAGGATTTATACAGCATAGCTCATTAGCCATCCACATGACTAACAAAAGCAAATAAGTCATGCCAAGTAAGGAAATATTTTATTTATATATTATATTTATATCCCGCCTTTTCCTCCAAGGAGACCAAGGTGGCATATGTGATCATCCTCACCTTAATTTTATCCTTAAAATAACCCTGTAAGGTAGGTTCCACTGAGAGTCAGTGACTGGCCTACAGTCACCCAGTAAGTTTCATGGCCGAGTGGGGACTAGAACCTGGATCTCCCAAGTCCCAGTCCAACACTCTAACCACTACACCACATGTGTGCACTACCATGAACGTGCTTAATATGTTTAATTTGTGTGTGCCACCAAATGCAGCATTTCTTGGTACAGAATTCGGATTCTTATTTTTAAAGCAAGGAATAGAATTACATTTTCAGCCACAAAAGCAGCAAGTACTGCAGCTTCTCCTGGAAACAATCTATTGTCCTTTCCCACGCCAGCAGCACTAAACACAGATAAAGTTCTTACGGATCCAGTTAATGCTTTCTGGATGAGGCCGTGGGGAGATCTGAGACTCGTAGGTGACTTTTCGGTTGTCAAACAGGAAGAAGAGGCCTGTGTCAGCAGCTGTGGCATCATTTAGCTGCAAGATAAAAACAAGTGTAAATTCACTAGAGTGGTGACCCTCAGTGGTACACTCATTATCTGGTTACATCTATAATTCTCCCCTCTCCAAAGCCTGGCCAGCAACAATAGAACATCAATTGCTAGTTCCCCAAAGGTGTAACTAGTCTAGTGTCCTAACTGAAAGAAGAAAGATGCAGGAAAAAATGCAACATTTTTAATGCAATCGGATAATATCAGCAGCCCACTTCTACTCAATAGCCCTGTCCCTTGATTCTTCACCATTTCCCTTCTTTCCTTTCCCTGAGCAAGTTTACTGGGTTCTCAAACCATCTCTCAACCAAACCATTTCCCCACACCCACACTTTCCCCCTCTTTAACAAATGAGAATTCCTTTGAAGGCTTTGTAATGAAAGGAAAGAGCAGGACTTGGTCCTCCGGGCTGAGAGTATCTCAACAGCAATCAGAGATTGGCCCTGGGTAAAAATGTTTTTGGACCCACCTTTATGTCAGCTAGATACTGAATGGCTGGTTTCTCAGGAAATAATGCTAACCCCCCTTCTTGCAGCAGCTCCTGGTCCTGCTCTGGGATGCCCGTATCTGCTTGGATCTTGGCTTTCACACTCTGCAAGGTCTCTTCCTCGGCCAGAGAGTACACATGCACAATACCTGTTACCATGTTTAAGATATGAACCAGCTGCAAAAAGAAAGGCCCATAAGGCAGGGGTAAACTCAAACAGATGCCAGATTATACCGGACACACCTGATCTCACTCCAGTTCAAGAATTTGTCCAGGAAAAAAACAATAGATACAGCCCACCATTACCAAAACTGCTCGAGCACGCGCACTCTCTCTCTCATCTGACAGAGAGACTACAGGCAGTGAGGGTGCACATTTTATGCCCATAGAATTCTGCATCAAAGCAACTCAGATTCTGTGACTACCATATAAGCTTTACTTGGGGACATTCTGGCACCAACATGCCATTTCCCACATGCATTCTGAGGTGCCGTAGCCTGTTGAAGCACTGTATCATATATAAATACACATGATTGAATTGGTATTCCCTCTCTGTAGCAGCAAGAAAATGAGAAATACTCTTGGACCCTTTATGAACCTCCTCCAGCAGAGAAATGAAGCAGCCAATATGAATCTTTTCCATTTCTCTATATATTATGAATTTGAATATTTATCAACTACCTTGTCAAAGAAAATCTCTGTCCAAGGTAGAGATTCTTCTTGTGGAAAACCCCCTCCCCCCAATATTCACTACATTACTCCAAGATACTGAATACCGTAATAGAAGTCTTAAAAGTAATTTTTAAAAAAGGAAAAAAGTTGACAGTTTAGTAACTGGTGCCACTGAGTGAAAACCTTGAAGAAATCTGAGCAATATGGTTTGTAAAGTATACAGTAGCTTTTCTCTGATGATATAGACAGGAAAGGTGTTTCACATCCTCCACGGGATCTTCAGAATGTGTAAACGCCCTATTCTGTTCCTAATATAATAATGTCACAATTCACCTACTGACTGGTTATCCCACGCCCTACAGAGGAAAGTACCGAAAGACTCACTGGAAAAAAATAGCATGGGTAGTCAGCCATCCATTAAGATATGCGAGCAAACTCCTCTTGCATTCTGCATCTTTTGCACTAAAGCACCCGTGGTGGAACATTCCTCAGTGTCATCTACATCCCTCTTTTGACCTTAGGACAAAACCCTCCCCCAAATCCGAGGTTTTAAGCAGGAATTCTGTACAGTTAAAAGAGATTTTGTCCCTTGCTCAGTAAGAAAGTTTCACATATTCCTATTTTTCCCCCCATACACTTTGTTTCTATAATGCCTTGGAGGATTCAAACAGAACCCAGGTTTTTGTTTTGTTTACAGTCCATGCCACATGGGGCTGAAGGAACCTATAAGGGTCGTTTTTCTGGATACTTCTAGGTAACAAGCTGCATCTTCTTGTCTAAGAGCTAGGGTGTCCAGCCCATCAATAATTCATGAGGGGTAACCCACCCAACCTAGTGCTCCAGTCCAAAAGACAAACTCCCAGATGACAGTGGAACAGCCCCCTTCTATCTGCTTCAGTTTGGGATAGGTAATATCTGCGCTTCAACTTAACATATGTTGTTTATTTTGTATTTATTTAAAAAAATTATTGGCTACCTTTCAGAGCAGAAGCCCCCCAAAGGTGGCTCACAGCAATAAAATATATAAAAATAGTTAAAATGTTAAAATATTAAAAGTGATATAAACATAAATGCAATAAAATAGCAATAAAAACAATAAAAACTGGCAAGAAAACCAACAACAACAACAGAAGTCATATCAACAGAAGGCCAAGGTAAAACAATACGTTGTCAAGGCCTTCTTAAAAGCCTGCAATGACAGAGCATGGCAGACCTCCAATGGAAACGTGTTCAAATGGTGTGGGGCCACTGCAGAGAAGGCTCTTTCATGTGTGGTCACCCACCTAACTACTCTCACAAGTGGGCAAATGAGAGACTTCCTCTCTCTCTCTCTCTCTCTCTCTCTCTCTCTCTCTCATATATTCTGTGTTTCCTCCTCACCCTCTAATCTTTCAAACCTGTCCTGCCTTTGGCCAATGTATTATTTATATTTTTCTGCCTTTCTCCACCCCCATTAGGTCTCTTGTGTGTCTGTCTTACACCTGTTGCCCCTCTGTTCCCTTATTTGGAGTAATTTCTCTGCCACCACCTTCCTATATCCCAAGCACACTGCTCCATCTCACCTGGTGATTTCCTCATCTCCTCTCTAGATTCAATGAGGTAATTGCTGGCTCTATCTGAATGGTGCGCCTCTACTCATTATATTTTTGTATATTTTGTAGCATTCTAAACCCTGGCGTGTGTTCTCTTTATTCCCCACCTCAGTGCCCTAATTCCTGCCACAGAGCATCATGATTTTAAGTTAAAGATCCTAACTCACATCAGCCAGGTCTACATGTGTAGGGACACATGGTATCAATGATACACACAGATGGACACAACCTGACTATGCACATGTACTATACACCGCAACTAAACTGCTATAGATTATTTCGTACTTGGTGCAACAGGCTGCATCTAGAGGAAATACATAGTTATATCAATAAGCTCATATATGCTCGTTTCATTTGCAAACATGGGGGTTTAACCCACCAACTTAAAAGTTTTTAAATCAAACAACTCAGATTTCCAATTTGGTCAATTTCTACACACGACACACATGTTACTATATGCAGAACCCCCCTTATTTCTTTCTTCTGAATAGAACGTACTTTTAAATTCAAGATATCATCCAAAGTCTTGAAACAGCCATTGGTACCATATGTGGGATCAGTGCCTCTTTGCCTCGGATGCCATTTCAGCATAAGCTGTAGCCATTTCTCTAGCCTGTCAGCCAAAAGACTGTGAACACAAGCACACACACAAAAAGGAGTAGGAAGGAGGAAAATACCGAAGCAGGATTACTAAAATGGGGAGAATGAAACAAGCATATCCTTTGAACCCCTTTTCTGCAGAGAAGGCTTTCAAAAGTGTATGTTTGGGAGGCACGGGCACTTCTGTACTCAATGCAGCTGCCAACATCTCCCCATGGTTTCTATTCACTGTACCCTTAGGTAGTTATCATCCCACAAAGTACTCTGGACAAATTCCAATGTGATTTCTTCCATTCCCTCTGTTGGCTATCAAAATATACACTGTAAGCTCTTGAAGGCAGAGACTGCTCTCTTTTTTTTGCTAATGCTATTTTGAAAATGAAAGTGTACGCTAATAGTGCTATACTTTTATTATTTGATAACAACACTATCAATAATTCAGTGATGAGAGCTTGGGTTGGATGTGGAAAATCCAGGTTCAAATCCCTGCTCAGCTATGAAGCTCAAAGGATGGGCTTGGGCAAAAATTTATTTCACAAAATATATTTCACAAAAACACAAAACTTAATTTTTGTGAACTGCCCAGAGAGCGTCGGCTATTGGGCAGTATAGAAATGAAATAATGAATGAATGAATGAATAAATAAATATTTCTCTACCTAATCTGTTTCACAGGGTTGTTTCAAAGATAAAACAACATGAAAGATTATTTATTTATTTAATTAATTTCTATACCGCCCAATAGCCGAAGCTCTCTGGGCGGTTCACAAAAATTAAAACCAAACACACAATAAAACAATTTAAAATATATAGAACATTAAAACCACAATATAACAATACAACCACAATAAAATCTAGCAGCAGTGCAGGAGTTTAAAATACAGATTTAAAACAGCAAAGATAAAAATTTAGAAAGCTAAAATGCCTGGGAAAATAAAAAGTCCTTCACCTGGCACCGAAAGGAATACAATGTAGGCGCCAGGCGAATCTCACTAGGGAGCTCATTCCAGAGCTGGGGTGCCACAGCAGAAAAAGCCCTCCTCCTAGTAGCCACCCGCCTCACTTCCTTTGGCAGGGGCTCACAAAGAAGGGCCGCTGATGATGATCTTAAGGTCCGGGCAGGCACATATGGGAGGAGGCAATCCTTCAGGTAACCTGGCCCCAAACCGTTAAGGGCTTTGAATGTTAACACCAGCACTTTGAATTGAGCCCGGAAATGGACTGGCAGCCAGTGCAGCTGGAAAAGTACTGGCGTAATATGAGCTCGCAGGCCAGTCCCTGCCCTATTTTGGACCAGCTGAAGTTTCCGGACCGTTTTCAAAGGCAGCCCCATGTATAACGCATTGCAGTAATCCAGACGAGAAGTTATCAGAGCATGGAGAACTGTAGCTAGGCTATCTCTGTCCAGAGAAGGGCGTAGTTGGTATACCAGCTTAAGCTGATAAAAAGTGCTCCGTGCCACTGAGTTCAACTGTGCCTCAAGTGACAGTTCTGGATCCAAGAGCACCCCCAAAGTACGAACCTGATCCTTTAGGGGGAGTGCAACCCCCTCCAGAACAGGTTGAATATCACCTAGCCGGGCAGACGAACCACCCACTAACAGTACCTCCGTCTTGTCTGGATTGAGTTTCAGTTTATTGGCCCTCATCCAGTCCATTACCATGCCCAGGCACTGATTCAGAACAGCCACTGCCTCACCTGGTTTTGATGAAAAAGAGAGGTAGAGCTGGGTGTCATCTGCATATTGATGGCACCTCAGCCCACACCTCCGGATAACCTCCCCCAGCGGTTTCATGTAGATGTTAAACAGCATGGGGGATAAAATAGAGCCCTGTGGAACCCCATGGCACAATTGCCACAGCACAGAGCAATAGTCCCCCAGCACCACCTTCTGGAATCGGCCATCCAAGTAGGAGCGGAACCACTGTAATGCAGTGCCTCCAACTCCCAGCCCAGACAACCTATCCAGAAGGATACCATGGTCGATGGTATCGAAAGCCGCTGAGAGGTCCAGGAGAATCAACAGGGTCGCACTCCCCCTGTCCCTCTCCCAGCAGAGATCATCCCACAGGGCGACCAAGGCAGTTTCCGTTCCAAAACCAGGCCTGAAGCCCGATTGAAATGGATCTAGATAATCCGTTTCATTCAAGAGTGCCTGGAGCTGTCCTACAACCACCCGCTCAAGCACCTTGCCCAGGAAGGGGATGTTGGCCACTGGCCTATAATTGTTAACATCCTCTGGGTCCAGGTTAGGCTTTTTCAGGAGTGGTCTAATTACCGCCTCTTTTAAAGCGGCAGGCACCACTCCCTCTCTCAAGGAGGAATTTACAACCTCCTGGACCCAGCCGGACATCCCCTCCTTGTTTGATTTAATAAGCCATGAAGGGCAAGGGTCAAGCACACAAGTGGTCGATCGGACTTGGCCAAGCACCTTGTCCGCATCCTCAGGCCTCAGTAACTGAAACTCATTTTCAGAGCACCGTCTGGACCAGACGGTGCTCTGAACACCTCTACCAATGGAACTGCATTAATGGTGGTGTCCAATTCATGATGAATCTGAGCGACTTTATCCTCAAAGTGCTGTGCAAACTTGTCACAGCGTGCTACCGAGGGTTCCACCGTCTCTCTCCCTGGCCCAGAATGTAACAGGCCGCGAACCACTCGGAAAAGCTCCGCTGGACGACACTGAGAAGATGCAATGCTGGTGGAAAAGAACTGTCTCTTTGCCACCCTCACTGCCACAGGGTACGCTCGATAGTGGGCTCCTTCCTGTGTTCAGTCAGACTCAGCACGAGTTTTCTTCCACCTGCGTTCTAGCCGTCTCCCCTCTTGCTTCATTGCCCTCAGCTCAGGTGTATACCAAGGAGCTGGCCGGGCTCTGCTCAGAGGGAGAGGGCGCTTGGACGCGATCGTGTCAACCGCCCGAGTCATCTCTGCATTCCACAGAGCGATTTACAGCTGGAGCACCACTCCTAAGCTCCTTGGAGGAAGGGGAGGATTCAAATATAATTTATTACATTTATATCCCTTTTTTCCTCCAAGGAACTCAAGGTGGCGTACATAACCCTGTGAGGTAGGTTGGGCTGAGAGTCTGTGACTGGCCCAAAGTCACCCAGTGAGCTTCCATGGCCGAGTGGGGACTAGAACTCAGATCTCCCAACTCCCAGTCCAGCACTCTAGCCACTACACCACACTGGCTCTCATATAAAGAATATAAAGAATAAGCCAGCCCTTCTTCCTTGGGCCTCACCCCTATCCACAATACAAGTAAGCCTAAAAGAAAAATCTGGATTTCTCTAAATATTTTATCCAAATCCACTCGTAAAACAGGCAACCAACTGTTCCTTCATGTGTAAGTAGTTCCTTACCTGTTCAGGTTATTAGGGTGTGGCAGTTTGCTAGAAAATTTCACTTCTCCAGACAACTCTTCATAGACAACAATATCCAGCTCACTCTTCTGATGAACTTTTGTATGCCTAAGAGAATCAAGGTAGGCTTCAGGGACCTCAACCTCCTTTGTCCAAGAAATGGCTGCTCCTATCCTAATGGCTATCAGACTTATTGTGGCAGCAGCTTTCATGGCCTAGAGACCACTGTGTTAGATGCACAAAGCACTGTTCTCGGTTGGCACATACATACATACAGGTACAAAGGGAAATAAAATCTAAACAGCTTGGTCAAAAGATCATGAAATGTGAGAAGTAACAGTAGATCTGTGATGTTTCTACACAGAGCTCCAATATATACCTCTCTGTGACATTTAGGACTACGTTAGCAAATCTAAACACCCAAAACATCAAATGATTTATTATGAACATGAATTTGATTTAAAAAAAGAGGGAGAGAAAGAGACCTGGATGCCTTTGTTTTGACACTGTCAGAGACAGATGGAGCCCCCTCCTTCTCACATCTCTGGGAGCGACAGTGAACCAGGCGTGGAAAGGGAGGGACAACCTGAGCTTTTAGACATGAGGCACAGATGCAGGCACAAGCAAGATATCGCAGGGGCTGACCTTCATCACTCAACCCGATTGGCTTGACGTCAACAGCTGCGCCCAGAAGCATCACGGGAGAGGGGGAGATCTTCCCCTCCCACCCCTTAAGTTCAGAGAATTGCCACGTTTTTCCCAAACGGAGATGAACAGACATCCTAACCCTTAGAAACCCCTAGATGGCTGTTCCTTTGTAGTTTCTCTGAGTCTCAAGCAATTAGCATCTGTATGCCTCATTAGGATAAATGGAATTAAAGCCTTTGAAAGCAGCCCTTTTGTCTGAGTGTTGATCTTGGCTACTGGAGTATTCAGTAGGCAACAGGGGAACCCTGACACACCCTTCTCCCTGCCCCCCTCACAAGGTTTTTCAGCTTAAAAACAAATTACTCTGGGGGGGGAGGGGGCTTTTAAATGTAGAACTGAACAAAAATACAAAAAAGGCAGACAGCCCACCAGACGCCAGGGGAAGGAACCATTCAGGCGAGAAAATCATCAACTGCTACCAAGGCAGGTATGTATGTCATGCGCAGGTGGGGGGAAGCCAGGCTCACCTCACAGGGGAAAAATACCATTTTGCCTCCTGTTTTAATGTACTCAGTGATAAGAGCCCCTGCTTTGCATGCAGAAGGTCCCAGGTTCGATCCCCGGCATCTCCAAGTAGGGCAGGAAACAGTCCTGACTGAATCCCTGAAGAACTGCTGCCAGTCAGTGTTGACAATACTGGGCTAGATGGACCGACAGTCTGACTCAGTAAAGGGCTGCTTCCTATGTTCCTAATTCCTTATAAACTACTCTGAATCTATGCAGAGGCCAGGTGAGCATTAACTGCTTCTCTCTTCCTTCTGTCAACACAAATATTCATAGATTTCTTAGAAGTTAAGTTACAGGAGACACGTCTGAATTCCTCCCTCTGCCTCAAGTTACTCACCACTGCACTGGCTGCCAGTTGGGCAGAAAAGGTCGGAAGCCTGTTATACATTCAAATGCCAAAGTACCAAAGCTCCAGTAATCCACTGTCACAGTGTATTTCTGCTGCTCCAGCAGCTCTGGCGCCTGAAACATTGGGAACCAGAAAGAAGTTAACAATGCAGTCCTATACACATCTACTCAGAAGTAAGCCCCGTTGAGTTTAATGGGACTTGCTCCCAGGTAGGGTGCAATCCTATACACCAGGAGTGTAGCAACTTCTGTTTCTCCAGATGTTTAAGCATACAATTCCCATAATCCCTCACCATTGGCTATGCTGGCTAAAGCTGATGAGAGCTGTAGGACAGAACATCTGGAGAGCCACCAGTTGCCCACCTCTGCTATACACCCTTAAGTCAAGCTCCCAACTTCCTTAAAAGATTCACTAGAACCCAGGCAGAACTCTGGAGATGTTTCCCACCCTCCACCTCCATACTTTAAGCCAGCATGTTTTAAAAACAGCTTTTTTACGGGAGTAGGGTTAGGACTGACAAAAGAAAGTACCTCTTGACACAACACATAAGTTAGTAATGGAATTCACTGCTGCAAGACATGGTGATGTCTGTTAGCTTAGACGGATCTTAAAACAGGATTAGACAAATTTGTGGAGGAGGCTAATAGTGTAGAGCTAAATGGAACCTCCACGTACAATGGCCAGATACCCCTGAATACCAGATACTAGGGAGAAACAGTACTAAAAGGCCTTCATGTCTGGCTGGTGAGTGCTCGGAACTATCGGCCTGGTGCTGTTGGAGACAGAATACTGGACCGGATGGAACCTTGGTCTGCTCCAGGAAGGCAGCGTTCATGCCACACAGCTTAAATGCTTCCTCAGAACACACTGACTCTGGCCTTTTGGTTGCTAACAGCCCAGCATCCTGTTTATCTGTTACAACTTCCATGTGCTTCCACCATTCCTCCTACCCAATTGCATCACCCTTGGGCACCTGTACTCCACCCACCCAGGAGAATTCTTACCAGATACTGCAATGTCCCAACAAAGGAAGTGCAAAGACTGCCTTGATCCAGCTCTTTGGCGTATCCCAAATCAATGATCTTGTGTATTAGCTGAGAGAAAGCACAAAAGTGATATTTGTGTGAGCATGTTAAGGGCGCTTGGAGGGAGAAAAGAACATGACAGCTTTCACAAAATAATAACATTAACAACAACAACAAGGGGAAGACAACTGACAAATGCACAGCAGGAATGCGGTGTTGGATGGCTAGCACCTAGCAAGTTTGGGTGGCTGCCAAGAACCCATGGATGTTTAACAGCCCCAATGGGCTGGTTCACATGACTCAACAGCCCATCATGGGTTATTTAACCCATGGTGAGGCTGCGGTGCATCAGGGTGCGTGTGGCCACCATTTTGCATTCGGGGCTTGTTGTGTCATGCAAACCTGGCGAGCATGGGTTATGTGAGGTCTAAACAACATTTGCATAACCCTAGAACAGACCACAGGTACTGCAGCTCGTTGTGGGTTAAATAATCCATGATGAACCACGCCGTGCAAACCAGGTTACTGAGGAGCTCTAGAGCAAGCACAATCCCTAAACCATCCTCCCGCTATGGGAGAAAGGACCGAGGATCACAGAAGTAATATAAAAGGCATCATTAAGTTGGAGGAGTCTTCAAAAACATATAGCCAGCCCTCTAGAGTTGAAAGGTGCTAAGTCCTCCCGTCCAACATGTTGCCCAAAGGCAGGATGATCCCTGCCCACCTGCTCCAGCCCACCATAAAGCAACCCATACAATTCAAACCATGGTGTGCTACAAGCTGAGAGAAGGTGTGCTACAAAGCAATGCCCGCAGAGCTATAAATTCCAAGCATAAGAGGACCAAGAAGTCATATATTGCAGGAAAGCAGCTCTACAGCACCACCACAAACCTCCAGATAGTTTAGTCCTTTATTTTCTGAGTAAATATGGCAGATCAGTCAGTCATTGACTAGGTTCAGAAGAACAGCTTCCAAACCACCATGACATGGTGGTCACCACCCCTGCCACCCCCACCATGCACCTCACCGGGTTTGGACAGCATGGTAACCCGTGCTGTGGCAAGGGTAATTAGGGAAATGGTGTGCGTGCGAGAGGTACATGCAGGCCAGGGAAAAGAAGCCACCATAGCTTCTTTTCCCCACTGATCGTCCGAACTTGGCCTTCGAGTGCAAATAAAACCCACCCCACTCACTGAAGCTTCCCAAGTGACACTTGACAGGAGTGGTACAACTCTGTCAAACATCCTGCACCTAGTGGCGATAGTTCTTGATAATCCAGGAAAGCTGAAGGGAGGGACATCACTCACCCTCTCTTCTCCTTGTTGCAGGACAATGTTTTCTGGTTTTAAGTCTCTGTGGATGATCCTGTTCTCATGGAGGTATCGGAGAGCAGAGGCTGACATGGAGCGAGAGAAAGAGAGCAGTGTCATAAAAAAGAAATCTACCCTTACTATTCTGTTGATAAATGCAAGAGAAGATGGGAGCGTGTAACTTCAAGCAGCACAAAATCTCAGAGCACCAGAAGTGGGGAAAGGAAGCTTAAACAGAGTTATTTGCCAGAGTCTGGCCCAGTTCACATGTAACAACCACCCATGGGTTGTTTAAACAATAGGTTGCCAGGGCTGAGCAGAAGTGAGCGACTGTGCTGCCTCCTGTGCGCTTGTCGCTTCCACTTTCAATTGTTATTGTAGTGTCTGAACCTGGAAAATGTGGCTTGTTTAGGGGTTAAACAACACAGAGTTAACCCATGGTCCCACTAGATATAGGCAATTCCAGGGTTAAAGAACACAGGAATTAATTTAACATGCAAACTCTCTATCTTCAGTAGGAGAGTAGCAGAATGAGCTTGAGGCAACAAAAACATGAGCAGTGCTGTGGCACCCTGAGGACCAATGCATTTGCTAGGGCATGTGTTCATTAGTTAGCCAGCCTCTAAGGTGCTAAAGCACATTTTGTCTTTTCTCCTGAGGGTCTGTTTCGCCTACAGAGATTGCCCTACACCAGTCTGCAACTCCTTCTCTTGCTAAAGGATAAAACAAAAGACACTTGCATGGATTAGAATGTGTGTATTTTGCCCAGAAGGATGCACTGAAAAGATGGGGTGGTACCCGAGGCAGAAAATCCAAATGGCAGCCCCACCCAGGGGAAACAATTTCCTCATTGAAATGAACAGGAGCTGTGCATGAGCGCTACACTGCCCTTGGGCACACCAGTTCATTTCAGTGGGCTTGTAAGAAAGGGCTTTCCATTGGAATGTGCCCTGTGGGTCAAAGCTATCTGGGTCCCAATGCACTCTCCTTAACATCACTGAATACCCCACCACCTGAGGCCCCTTACCTCAAGTCAGGGCTGCCTCCAGTCACTTACCAATGTCTGACAACAAGATGAGGATAGCTCTCTCACGAAGGCCACAGCAGTTCTCAAGCTGGTTCAGATGCTGCAGGATTTCAAGAGAGGGCATAAGAAAACACCCTGTCTCTTCTACATTTGGCATACAGCTAAGTAACTAACTTCTCTTTATACTTCAAGACACCTTTGCTTAGTTCCACAAAGGGGAGATTCTTCAGATGAATGGTAGCATTTCCAGAGCTGAAGTTTAGTACCAATCCATACATTTGATAGGTAGTACCAGTTACATAATACAGCCCTTCTGGGGTTGCATCACTTCCTAAAGCTGGTCACACATTTGGGTTTTCCTCCATTTAAAGAAGAGCCTAGTCTCAAACGTAGAAAGCTAGCACATCAGCAAACAGGGATGGGCAGAAGGTATGTCTGGATCTATTGGTAGATTTCTGAGTGATTTGGAGAAGACCATCAAGGATTTCTGATTCTCAATTGTTTAAGGGCACAATCCCATGCATGTTTAGAGAGAGAGAAAGTCCTACAACTCTCAGCATTCCCCAGCCAGCCATGTTGGGGGGGAGTAGAACTGAATGTCATCAACCTGGCAGGGGCTGCTCAACCAATGAGAGAATCTTGTTTCCCGCCCCTGTCCAGGCTCCCCCGTGCTACTACATTATTATGAATGGAGAGCAACTAATTTTCCCCATGTGTGCAGATTTCCCTGAAGAAGCCAAAATCTCTGGTTCTCAAGGCAGCATCTGATGGCTCCCCCTGAGAGCTTCCCCCAACCCCAATTTAGCCCCATTCCAGCACTCTGCTACAGAGTTATTGCTTCCAATGCCCCCCTTCTCACTTTCTCTTTCTCCCTGCTCGCAATGAGAAACTCCCATAAACCGGAAAGAGCATTACTGTGATAAAGTGAGAAGGGACTTTACATAACTTTTGTAAACTGCCCAGAGAGCTTTGGCTATGGGACAATATAGAAATGTTAACAAGAACAACAGAGAAACTACAGAACATCAAAGAAGCACAACAGCAATCTAAGGGAGCACTGGAGAAGCAAAAGAGCACTTTAGGGCGAATTACTAAAGTTAGCCTTTAACCCATTCACTGCTGGGGAGTAAGGTTTATTTCTTACTTCTGAGTAAACATGCACAGAAGGGGGAATTATGTTAAAGATTAAAAGCAGGCTAGCTAAGGTGAATGGGTGTCCCCACTACTGAGGTAATGTCAGTGGTCGCTGCTGTGCTCCTGAGGATTTTCTCAATGGGAAAAACTACTTCCATTCAGGAAACAAGAGGGAATGGGGAATCCCACCACCATGCCCAGGATTTAATGCGGCGGCAGCGGGGGGACAACGGGGGACATTGCACGCTGTGGTAGAACTGCCAGGGAGCTACCTTCAGTAAAAAAAAGTCAGAGTAAAGGGAGTTTCAGAAAACGCAGCTTTTCAGGAGGGAAGCGGCTGGTTGGCAGCAGATTGGTGACAATGTCATCTGTTGCAAAGGAATTCGGACTACTCTAACTTCACACTAAATCGCTTGTGAAGACAGCCGACAGGACACCCACAAGCAGGGCAAGAAGGCAACAGCTCTCTTCAGCGGTTTGTCCCCCAGAAACAGGTTACTTAGAGACAGCATCTCTGAATGTGGAGGCTCCACTTAACTATTCGTTAATTATTAATAAACTTACAGCTCAATCCTATACCCTCAGAATTAAGTCTCATCTACTCCTATCTACTTCTACTCAAAAGTATATCCCATCAAATTCAAGAGAGCTTACTCTCAGGTAAATAGGCAAATGATTGCAGCCATAGCCATTAGAAGACCTGTATGGGTTTTTTTAAGGGGATCTAATCCCCCTTAAAAAGGGTTCTTTAAAGAGGATCTAATCCCCTTTAAAAACCATCTAAGGTAGTGGTCATCAAAGAGGTCGTCACTACACCTTGCAACAGTGAACTCTACATTAATTATGTGGCGTGTGACGAAATATTTTACTTTATCTGTCCAGAATCTACTGCAAATCAACTTCACTAGGTGCTCCCAAGCTCTAGTGTTATGAAAAGGAGAAGGGGGAAAATCTCTTTATCCACACCATTCATAACTTCATAAACCTTTATATCATGTTGGCCAGCTATCTTTTTCTAAACTAAAAAGAACTAACGCATTACTTTCCTTGTAGACAACGTTCTCCAGCTGCTTGATTGTTTTGGTTGCCTTTTTCTTCTGCCTTTCCATGTCTGTGACCTTTGCCATGTCTCAAACAGCCTCTCTCTGTCCCACTTTATCAAGTAATTTTCCTCTCTGGAAAGTCTGTATTTTGCCAGGAAGAATTCCAGAACCACCCCAAGCCTCACCATGCCCGTTTCACCTCCACTTCATCTTCTCATTTGTTAATATGTGAACTCCCCTTTCAAAATTGTCTCATCTCATGTAGACGCAGATTGCATTGTTTCTGCATTCTGATGAGTGCTAGCAAACTGTTGATAAGTTACAAAACATCCTATATGCGAATGGTGAACTCATTCTCTGGGTGTGGATCAATATGTAGCCAAAATAGCACCACCCATGCACAAGAGGGAAGTGTCAGCTGGCTCAGGGAACTCCAAGCTTGGTACAAAAAGTATTTAGAAAAAAATTAAGGAGACACTGATTCCCCACCTCCCACACCCTACACTCCCCAATAGCTCAATAAGGACAGAACATGCTTAGTGGTCTGATAATGCTGACTGGCTGTTGAGAGGAGGGAAAACAGAAAACCATGGTTGGTGGGTGGGTGGGTGGGTGGGTGGGGCAATAGAATGGCATATCCTCAAAGGCAGGATGGACTGGAGGGTTCCACACCGCGACACTTTGTTGCAGGTTTCATTTTTGTTAAATAATAGTCATCATCACCAAGCTAACAGGCCAATTAGTTCAGCATCCTAACTTTTTCTGGATGCTTTAAAAGTGTTGTAACCACAGATGGTCAGAGTACCTTGGTGCACTGTTAGCTAAGTCTTGATCCAACCAAATGACAATGTCTAGTAAATGGCTATATCATGAGCAAGGCATCATTTCAGAACAGTAAAGTCCCCCCACCCACCCCCGCCATGCCAGGGCTTCAGGAAAAACACTCACTATACCCAGGACTGCCCAGGAACACTCCACATTGGTCTGGTTAAACCTGTTCAAATTACCCAGTCTTCCTACTTCTCCCCTGGACACCCCAAAAGACTCACTCGTCTGAGATCTCCTCCTTGGCAATACTCCATAGCCAGCAGGGGCAAGTCGTTATGTGCCAGACTTTGCATTCCTTCTGGGACATCCCGGGCAGCCACCACATTGGGATGATTTAGACTGAGAAAGAAAATAAAGGCAACGGTTTAAGATCTCAGGAGGATCCATCACTTACCTTAGAGCAGTAGTTTTCAAGCTTTCTACTTTTGGCAAACACTTTCTACTCTGATCTGTCTTGCTGTGCAGCCCCATGGAACATCCGGGTGTTGCAGAGGATTCTGGAGCATATTCTATAGTACACTCATAGTTCAACTCTTGGGCCTCATCATCCCTCCACATGAACTGACTGTGCCACAAAACCCTCCCCTGTAGCTGCACACTGAAGAGGAAGAGTTTGTTTAAAAAAAATATAATTAAAAATGTATAGCTTTGAATATCATAAACACATATTACATGTATATAACAAGATTCTGCATATTAAACGTTTTGGAGAATTAAATTAATTTAATGTGAACCACAAGAAATACCAATAAATTACTCAATAACACTAATACTATACATAATTTCATATATACAATATCAGAATTATAATAAATCTAACTAAAATTATAATAAATTGGAAGGGAACGATTGCTATTGCCCTATCACTAATATAAATATTTAAATAATTTTTACCTATACTCACAGATAAGTACTACACAGCAGATGTGTGCAGAAAGTAGATGTCCACATTTTTTGGACATCAACTGCCAGCATTCCTGGCCATTGGTCATGCTGGCAGGGGCTTCTGGGAGTTGAAGTCCAAAACATCTAGCGACACACATTCTGCCTCCCCTCCCCCTGCTGCCATATGGCAGGTAGGGGTCAACACAGCTGCTTTGCCAAGGGAATCAAATGAGGGTGTTTGCACAAACAGTGGCATTCAGCAGCAAATCATGGGTTAATTGACCCATGATTTGCTGCTGAATGCCACTGTTCCGTGCAAACAGTCCCATTTCATTAACCCATGATTTGCAGGACTGTGTGTGAGCTGCTTCCAGTTTGCAGCAACAGCCTACAAATGCCCTATTTGTAAGTTGTTAGCGTGATGTCTGAACCTGGGCCCTTTGTGTTATTTGTAGGTTAAACAATCCAAAGTTAACTTAAGAAGAAAGCCAGTGTTTGTTCTTAAGATAACCCACAAATAACACAGAATGCCCAGGTTCAAACGTCACACTTATCAACCTGTGAATGGGGTGTTTGTATGCTGATGCTGCAAACCAGAAGCAGCTCATGTGCAGCATGAATGCTTCTGTTACTTCAAACCAGGTCATAGCCTGAACCTCATCCTGTGACATTTGTCCTGGTTAAGAGGTTCTCTCAAAATATACTGTCAGTACATTGGCAACCATATGTGCCTGCCCGGACCTTAAGATCATCATCAGCGGCCCTTCTCCGTGAGCCCCTGCCAAAGGAAGTGAGGCGGGTGGCTACTAGGAGGAGGGCTTTTTCTGCTGTGGCACCCCGGCTCTGGAATGAGCTCCCTAGTGAGGTTCGCCTGGCGCCTACATTGTATTCCTTTCGGCGCCAGGTGAAGACCTTTTTATTTTCCCAGGCATTTTAGCTTTCTAAATTTTTATCTTTGCTGTTTTAAATCTGTATTTTAAACTCCTGCACTGCTGCTAGATTTTATTGTGGTTGTATTGTTATATTGTGGTTTTAATGTTCTATATATTTTAAATTGTTTTATTGTGTGTTTGGTTTTAATTTTTGTGAGCCGCCCAGAGAGCTTCGGCTATTGGGCGGTATAGAAATGAAATTAAATAAATAAATAAATAAACCACTGATTACTCATGTACTGCGAACATATTCAGATTTTTCATAAAACCAGATACCATCATAAAGCAAGCTTAATACTTCACTCCCGATACGGGTGATACAGAATTCTCATTTTTAAGAAACACTCTCTCAGACAAGATTTGTCTTTTTACAACAAAAGTATCAGCGTTAACAGTACTGAATACAAAGGCTTGTGCGTGCATAAATTCAAACACATGAAACATTCAACATCATTCTAAACATGGCTTCTAAGCAGAGTCAAATACAATTGTTAGTTCTCAATGATAATCAGTATCAAGCTTGCCAGGCTGATTGTACAAGCAACACATCAGGGAAGCTGATCCAAGAGGATAGCTTCCACTGTTGTGCGTACATAGTTGCTTCTATATATACTTTTTGGATGCTATGAACAGGTTCAAACTATTGTTACTACTTATTTATGTTTCTTATATTACAATTCTAGCGATGCTCTTCTTACCCTAAATCTTTGTATGCCTAAATAATATTACTGAATTTCAAAGCTTCTTATCAAAATAAATGACCATAGCAACATACTTATACAAACATTTTGGCCTTTCTTGACATGTTACAGGGGTGTTTATCGCACAAAAATATTTCCGCGATTGCATCCTGTCTTGTGAGCTTGTTTTCTTATGTCATATCTATTGTATTTCATGAGCTGGGATGAGCTTTCTGGATACCTTATCTAATGGCCTACCTGACTTTGTTATGAAACTAATTGTTTTATGTACCCTTTTTTATAATGCTGAGACGACGATGCGGCTATAAATTTAATGTGGGCACCTCTTTGTCTGGATTCCTTTCTTATCAGTAAAAGGTGCCAATGATAATAGAATAGTAGGGTCGGAAGGGCCCTATAAGACCGATGAGTCCAACCCCCTGCTCAATGCAGGAATCCAAGTCAGAGCATCCCTGACAGATGGCTGTCCAGCTTCATCTTGAATGCCTCCAGTGTGGGAGAGCACAATGCCTCCCTAAGCCATGGGTTCCACTGTCGTATTGCTCTAACAGTCAGGAAGTTTTTCCTGATGTTCAGCTGGAGTCTGGCCTCCTGTAACTTGAGGCCATTCTTCCATGTCCTGCATTCTGGGATGATCAAGAAGAGATCCTGGCCTTCCTCTCTGTGACAGCCTTTCAAGGACTTGAAGAGCGCTATCATATCTCCCCTCAGTCTTCTCTTCTCAAGGCTAAACGTGCCCAGTTCTTTCAGTCTCTCTTTATAGGGCTTTGTTGCCAGTCCCCTGATCATCTTTGTTGCCCTCCTCTGAACCCTCTCCAGCTTGTCTGCATCCTTCTTAAAGTGTGGTGCCCAGAACTGGACACAATACTCCAGATGAGGCCTAACCAGTGATGAGTGGAGGGGAACTAGTACTTCCCGGGATTTGGAAGCTATGCTTCTATTAATGCAGCCCAAAATAGCATTTGCCTTTTGTGCAGCCACTTCACTTTGATGGCTCATATTCAGCCACTGATCTACAACAATTCCAAGTTCCTTCTCAATTGTAGTATTTTTGAGCCAAGTATTCCCCATCTTGTAACTGTGCATTTGGTTTCTAACAGCCTGGCATTGCTGTTTCTCATCTAGCAAACCTCAGAGAAGAGACGCCTTTATTACTTGTGGGTCAGGAGGCCAAGGTTGCATTAGCCATTGGAATCTCATTTTTAATTCCAGAATTCTCTTGGGAGGCACTTGATTGTAGAATTTCCTAATTGGGCAGCAGGGGTTAGATGATGCAAATATGGAAGATCTGCCTGATCTACCACAATCCTCTTTGTGTTGCGCTTCTCCCGCACACTGCAGAGGAAGGTCGGTAATGGGCAGAGAGGCTGTTTTTCAGGGAAGCTGGTCTGCCATTGCTGATCTTCTCATTGAGGAACCCCTGATAAACCTATGAAGAACTTCAGGATGCCCCAGAACACAGTTAGAAAACAACTGCCTTAAAATGTTATAATACTAAAATGCAAGAGGCTGTTGCTTAAACCTCCACACTCTGGGCCTGCTTTTTCTCTTCTATACAGGCAAAGATTCATCACACACATTTCTGCAGCTTTGAATTCTGATAAAACAAGCAACATGGCCAGACCTGTTGTTGTACCTTAAAGATGATTTGAAGACAACTAGAAGAGAACAAGGTTTTCTAGTCCTCAAACAAACACAAGTAAGGAGGAATTTCGCCCCAAACAGATCAAATTCGTTCACTTATTGGAGAATAAGGCCCATGGAATGCACTGGGATTTATGTTGGAATAAACATACAGGATCAGGTTCTATGGGTTTCTATAACTGGTACATGCGTATGCTTTTTGTTGTTGTTGTTCAGTCATTAAGTTGTGTCCGACTACATTTAATCGTGTTTGTCATATGCAATGAGTAAGTTTGTGGATTCTGCCCCCCTAGAAATCTCATTTTAAATAAGAACAAGTTTGTTACCTAGCAGACTTGGGTGCATGGCATCTTTCATAATTTGCTCAGCTCTAATTGACTCAGGGCCTTGATGACTAAGAGGACCAAAGTATAATAAGAAGAGAGACAAATAGCTCTTCCTGTGTTGACTGTATATAATGGCTACATAAAAGAGAGAGAGAGAGAGGCAGGCAAAGACCACCTCAGGCCCCTGTTTTAGTTGGACTGTCCCTCCCTTCCCCTACAGGGCTTTCTACCATCAACTGCCCTGTGGGGCAGATCCTTATGAATGCTTTTTTTAAATATTATTTATAGTGATTTTATTAATGTAACTTTATCTTACTTGTAAGCTGCCTTGGAGGGGTTTCTATCATGAAAGGTGGGCCAGAAATTAAAATAAATAAAAGAGAGGCTTTGCAACTATGTCATCAGCAGTGTGGGTAGGGCAGGCTAAATAAATAACCCAGCAACCAAATGGGATTAAAATCTTCATGCTAAATGCATTTACTTGAAAGCAAAAGACACTTCACATGATACCTGCAGAAACCACAGGTTTTCCAGTATTTCTCACCGTTTCATGATCTGTATTTCCAAACACCATCTTTCTCTGTTGCGGGGGCTGAGTTCCTGACGACACTGTTTGATAGCAATTTGCTCCCCAGTTTCCTGTAAAAAATAGAGTGATTTTTTTCTAACAGTGTGAACAGACTGACCATCAAGCATTCATCAAGCCTGACAGAGGACTTAGTGCTGCTACAGATGTTCCTATGCATAAGACACAAGAAGAGCCCTGCTGGATCAGACCAAAGGTCCATCTAGTCCAGCATTCTGTTCACATAGTGGCCAACCAGCTGCCGACCAGGAACCCATGAGCACAACAGCACCTTCCCGCCCATGTTCCCCAGGAACTAGTGTACTGCCTCTGATACTGGAGATAGCACACAGCCATCAAGACTAGTAGCCATTGATAGCCTTTTCCTCCAGGAATTGGTCTAATCCCCTTTTAAAGCCATCCAAACTGGTGGCCATCACTACTTCCTGTGGTAGCAAATTCCATAGTTTAACTATGCGCTGTGTGAAGAAGTACTTCTTTTTATCTGTCCTGAGTCTCCCACCAATCAGCTTCATAGGACGACCCCAGGTTCTAATATTTTGAGAGAGGGAGAAACTATCCACATTCTCTACACCATGCATAATTCTGTAGACCTCTATCATGTCTCCCCTTACCCTCCTTTTTTCCAAGCTTAACACTCTCAGCTATTGTAATCTTCTCCTAGGGGAGATGCTCCAGCCCCTTGATAATTTTCGTTGCCCAAATAGTATGCAGCTATTTTAGGGATGTAAGGAGAAAACTACGTATACGCTGTATTGTGCTTATTGTACATGTGGCTTTTTCACTGTGTGAACATACATAAGGGAATCTAAGGCCAATCCTAAAGCATATAAATTGCTCCAGCTGTCCCTATTTCATGATACCTATCTCTGTCAAATCCCTAGCTTGGATAACAGGGAGATGTTGGAGTGTCTTTCTAAATTTTTAATTTGCGTAACTGCGGGCTACAGTTTCCATCCCATCTCCCATGTTTCTAGAAATCTGACTAGGCATAGATGCAACTTGCCTCTAGGGCACATTCATATAAATTCATACACATGAACACAAAATGTTAATGTACTTGCTTCCCCTCCATCCTTCTGTAATCATCTATGCAGATATTAAATGTTGCTGACTGTATTTTGAGTTCTGCTGTTCTGTAATAAATACAGCTAAGCTTAAGTGTTGTATTCAACAGACTTTAAATTGTAAAAGAGAAGGGTGGGGTTGGGAAAGGAAACGGTTGTTGGCCAATTTACTAACTTATCCTGCCTCAAAACCCAGTGAAGGGGGTGGGGAACATTATTGCAAATAATAATGAATACAGTTTACAGCAGACAGTGAAGACCTTTCAGCAACGTTGCTAAAAATTGGAAGGTATGTCACTTGTATGCATGGAGTTTTCCACATTATATACAACTACCACATATTATCATATTGGGGAATGCATCTATAGAGCACATGCGTGCTTGCAAAAGGACCCCGGTTCAATCCCTGGCATAACCATTTAGAGCTGGAAAAGACTCCTGTCTGCAACCCTGAAGAGCCACTGCCCAGGGCTGGTGTCAACGGTAGGCATGGTTGGGCGCCTGTCAAAGGCCCACACCCCAGCAGGGACCCACCAACAAGAGCTCCCTGGAGTTGCTGCTCTTCTTCACCATTGCAACTTGCTTGTTCTCCTGCCTCTCGCTCTGGCCCAGGCAATGGTGGTGATGAGAAGGAAGAGCCACAGATGTCACTGCCTACTTGCTCACCGGTTCTCGGCCTGTCAAGCAAGCAAGTGGTAGCAATGATGAGAAAGATGAGGAGCAAGAGCAGCTCGTGACAATGGTGGTGGGAAGGCAAACTCACTAAGGGAGGGGGCCCATGAAGGGTCTCTTGTGCACGGGCCCTTAAAAAACTGGCATCAGTACAGCCGCTGCCATTCAGGGTGGACTGTACTGAGCTAGCTGGACCAATGAGCTGACTTGATATGGGGCAGCTCCCTATGTTTTTACATACTATCTATGTGTGGGTTTCCTGAATAAATAAGAACATAAAAAGAGCTGTGCTAGATCAGACCTAAGGTATACTTAGTCCAACATTCTCTTCCTACAATGGCTAACTAGATGCCTATGGGAAGCCCACAAGTAGGACATGAGTGCAATAGCACTCTCCCATTCGTGTTCCCCAGCAACCGGTACTAAGAGTCTTGCATCCAGGTACAAAAAATAAAAAAAACACAAGTATGGGATAGAAGACACTTGGCTTGCCGCCAGTAGATGTGAAAAGGACCTAGGTGCCTTAGGGTGCAATCCTATGGCTGCCAGTCAGCAGCTAGACGGCGATAGGATAGGTCAGTTCCTGGGGCTATAGGATAGGTAGATTCCCGGGAACCGACCTCAGAGTTCATGCTCCGAGCAACCAGGATAGTGAGGAGTCTGGAAACCAAGTTCTATGAGAATCGTTGAAAGAGCTGGGTATGTTTAACATGGAGAAGAGGAAACTAAAAAGAGACACGATAGTCTGATATGCCGTAGGATCTCCTTCGCTGGAGGTATTAAGCAGAGGCTGGTCAGCCATTTAGCAGGAATGTTATAGCTGCTCTGCAGAGCCTGCATTGGGTAGGGGTTGGACTAGATGATCTTCAAGATCCCTTCAACCTCTATGATTCTAAGAGAGGCATATTGCCTCTGATACTGGAAGTATATAGCCATCAGGACTAGTAGCCATTGATAGCCTTATCCTCAATGAATTTGTCTAATCCCCCTTTAAAACCATCCAATTTGATGGTCATCTCTACATTCTGTGGTAACAAATTCCATAGTGTAACTATGTGTTGTGTGAAGGACTTCCTTTAATCTGTCCTGAATCTCACATCATTCAGCTTCTTTGGAAGACCCCAGTTCTAGTACTATGAGAAAGGAAGAAAAACTTCTCTCTATCCATGTTCTCCACACAATGCATAATTTTATACACCTCTGTCATGTCCCATCCCCCCCACTTACTCTTGTTCTTCCCTAAGCTAAAAAGGCTCAAATGTTGTCAGAATCTATAGGTTGTAGGCAGAAGCCAAGCCCTGCCTAGGGTTGATCCTTTTATTTTTCTGGCCCTGTTGATCCCCATGCCTTCGACAGAAGCATGACATGGAAGTCCAGCAAAGCAAGCTTTTCCCTCCACTGATCTCCACGCCAGGAAAACCTTTACTTGCTAATCTTCTGTGCATCAGGTAGTGCAAGAAGAGCACAGCCAAGAAAAAAAGAGATGAGAACTGCTTTGTGGCATGTTAAAGACTAACAAATGTATCATGGCATAAGCTTTCAAGTGCAAGTCCGTTTCGTCAGATGCGTGAAGTAACCAAGGATAACATTTCATGCATCTGATGAAGTGGACTCATGAAAGCTTATTAAAAGCCAAGGAGGAAGTAAGAGCCCCAATAGAAGAATCAAACATATGAGGAAATCTCAAAGGGGTTTTGAGATTTCCTCTAACTTTCTGACCAAACCGCAAAGTATTATAATGCTTCTTTACATCTAAGGCCTGGTTTTTTAAAATGCAAATTGCATCAGCTGAGGGGGAGGCAACAATTAATGGATTTAGAGGAGGCATAGAGGGGGAATTTAACTATTTCCTCTGTGCTGCAGTCCTGAGGAAAATCCCTCCTCTGAAGGTAGTATTTGCATTGGGGGGGGGATCCAAATGGGGGATTTCCTCCCAAAGGAAATAGCAGCTTCAGAGGAGGGTTTTCTCAGGATTGCAGCATGGGGGAAAGGGTTAACCACCCATCTGCTGCCATCCCGATAATTATCTGCCCACCCTAAACATTAGATGCAAATACACCAGTTGACATCACATGTAGTTTGGCTCTGGGTTTACTGTACTAGCTGTTCTGTGTTGATGGGCCAGATTCCACTTTGTTGGATGCTGGCTCTGGAACTCCCTGCAGGCTCTGGATCTCCCTGCCATAGGAGCCTAGGATTGGCCCCCTCTCTGGTGTCCTTCTGCAGGCAAAGACATTTTTATTCAGGCATGCCTTTCGCATATAAATCACATCTGCTGCTGGAGGATTTTTTAAAATTGGCTGGACCTGGTTATTTCTTTGTTTTTAATTTATTTGTGTTTATGCTATGTTTTAGCTAAGATTGTTTTAATTTGGTTTTTAAACTTACCCACCTTGCGTGCCATTCTTTGGCAGAAAGGCAGGATGAAGTAATTAAGGATAACACTTCATATGCCTGACTCTTGAAAAAAGAGAAAAAGGATTCTTGAAAGCTTATGCCACAATAAATGTTGTTAAATCTTTAAAGATGTCAGAAGAGTACTTGTTCTTGCTTGCTATCCCCACTTTTCCCGGTGGGTAGCGACTCTGTTTTTAAAATAGCGTATCTATGATCTATTTTAATCTATTTTATTTCTAAATAAATAAAGAGGCCTGTGAGCCAGTTGGAGGGGAATGTAAGGTTTAGAACAGCCTCCCCCAACTCAGAGCCCCCCCCCCAATGCGTTGGATTACAGCTCCCATCACCCCCAGGCAGCATGGGTTGGTTTGTTCTCTTAGAACATGAGTTTCAATCTCGTATATGATTCATGTTCATTTATTTTATCGCTAAGCCTCTGTGAGCCAGTCAGAGAGGAATATACACCTTCCCCAACATGGCTCCTTCCAGGAGCGTTGGACGACAAACCCCACCACCCCCAACCAGCACAGCCCACGGCTGCCTGGGGATAATGGGAGCTAATGGGGATAATAGTCCGCCACATATGGAGGGTTGCAAGTTGGGGGGGGGGAGCCAACGATGTACTCAGGGACGAGGCCAAGCGGCTCTCCTCAAAACGCTTGGGCGAGGCCCGTTTTTTTCCACGTCAGGCGGCGATTTTGACGGCGACCCCGCTTCGCCCGAGCAGGGGCGCCGCCGGCTTGCCTCACACTGAGGCGCGCGCCACAGCCCCCACCTCGCCCCTCAGGGAACTGCGCGCGCGCCGCCCCCCCCCCGGCCCTTCCCGCCAATTTTTCCTGTCAGGAGAGCCACGCTTCCGTCAGCGCGGCGGCGGCGGCGGCCTCCGCGCCCGTCCTGTCGCGCTCACCTTGTGGTGCCAGCGGATGACGTTGCCGAAGCCCCCGGTCCCGAGGCGCTCCCGCATCTCCCACGGGCCGCAGCTGGTCATGGGCTGGAGCGGCGCGGGCGGCGGCGGCGGCGGCTGAGGCGCCATGGCTAGGCCGGGCGAGGGGGCCGCTGAGGAGCCCCCGGCCCCGCGCCCCTGTCAGGAGGACGCCCAGTAGCAGCAGCAGCAGCAAGGCCCGGCTACTTCCGTCTAGAGATACGGAAGGCAGGAGGGAGACGGCGGCGCCCCCGAGTAGGCCGCGTGTTAAAGGAGCAGCTCCAAAAAGCCGGGATTGTGATTGTATCGCGGGGGAAGGGGACGGTTCTAGCGTGGCAAGTCTCGGCCCCGGAACCTATTTCGGCAGCTGGAGATCAGCCCCGGCTGCGCGCGAGAAGAGGCCGGGGGTGCCTCTGAGCATGTGCAGAATGTTCTCATCTCGCTCAGCGCTCGGACTTTTATCAGTGTTATCTTCGCATGCAGCGGCCGGCATTTCCCTTCCTAGAGCAGCATCCCTGTCGCTGCCATGAGGCGGAGCTGCGAGTCAGGCCTCCTGCGCCGCCGCCGCCGCCGCCTGAAACGCCCGGAAAAGACGGCCGCAAGCGAAGCCCCGATTGCCCTCCGCTGGCTGTAGCGAGGCGGGCGGGGAGGCCTCTCCTTCCCTGTCCCAGCGAGATAGCGCTGGCGTGGAGTCGGCACAATCGCTTGTGGGGGTGGTAGTTCTCCCCAAAGTGGTTGCAATTGCGGCAGCCTTTCTGGAAACTACATCGCCCATGATCCATCGGGCTGCGTCGCAGGCAGGCAGGCAGACTGCCGTTCTCCGCGCTCCTTCCCCGCCTGCCTTTGGCTTTGCGGGGAGACGAGAAAGCGGGAGCCGAATTGCTTGCCTATTCGTGGTCCATCTGTTGACTTGCTCCGTATTCCAGGAGAGAGGGTCCCTTACAGTCCGCAGCCCAACAGTAGACTTACCCAGGAAAATATATAGATTGCACCCTTAGGCTGCAGTCCTGCATGCACATATTGTGGAGTAAGCCTTAATTAGGTGTAGTGAGAGTAAACCCCCTTGAAGACAATAAGGCTTGCTTCTGAGTAAGGCTGCAATCCTATGCACACCTGAGAGTAAATCCCATTGAACTCAATGGTACTTCTGAGTAGACATGAATTGGATTGTGCTGGAAAAACAAAATATATATTTCATTTTTATACTGCCCAATAGCCAAAGCTCTCTGGGCAGTTCTGAATATACATACACACTGACCAGTATAATGCTCACTACAGGTCAACAAGCAGGCACACCTGGTCACAGTTCTTGCAGAAATATCAAAACTGATGTAGCCCATTTTAAGATGCATTAGGGTACTATTGCTTATTGTGACATAGGAGGTTTTCTTTTGTTTTCTCTTTAATTTTTTAGAGAACTTACTGTTTTTACCTTCTAATAAAATTTCCCTACCTTGAGGGAAATTCCTACACAAAAAGGGAAGGGCTTCCAGGAAGGAGGGTTTGATAATTTTCCATCAAGGTTGAGCATCAACACCTCCCACTTTCAAAGTTAAAATGCTGTGCTGTTTCCCCTTAACACACCTTCCAGCCTCCCCACCACCACCACTTCCACAGTACCTGTTTTGCTTAATACCCTTGGGGGGGGGAGGGAGATGATTATTAAGGAATATTAATTCCCCACCAGAGGGCCTTGGCTCGGAGGGTGTTGATGCTGCGATACCTACTAGCACCACATTAGAGAGTGAAAATTGGTTGCTCTGACTTGCGTGAGAGCACTTTCTGGTAGTTAGTGCAAAGCCACCATTGGATACAACCCAGAATATATATACCTAGCCATTTCCCTGACCACTTCATGCTTCTGTCAAACTGGGGTCTGGCTTACAAACTTTATGCCGTGACTTAGTCTTTAAGATGAATTTAAAGTGTTATCTTATTATTGGCTGCAATATCACAAATAACTGCTACTTTGCTGTTAGTTACATGAAAGCTATTATATAGTTCTTGAGCACACTCCGGGAGAGAGTGGAGGACAGGAAGGCCTGGCATATGGTCCATGGGGTCACGAAGAGTCGGACACGATTTAACGACTGAACAACAACAACAATTATATAGTCAAACCATGGGAGGGCAGCATCTTTATCTGTTATGTGGATAAGGCACATTTAGACAGAATGTCTGGAAGCTCTTGCTTTTTTTAAACTTTGGCTGGAGGTAGTTCAGAGAACTGAAAGTGGCACCAAAGAGCCACCAATGGTTGTGGTGTGTGTATTTTTCCCTCTGCCCCCCTCTCTTTGACTGATCACCACTGTTTTTCTGGTGAAACACCAGGGTCAAACAAAATACCTTTATAAGGACTAACCAAAAAATGCACAAAATTGTGAGTGCAAGCTTTCGAGATCTCCAGAACTCCTCATCAGGAAAGATGTTACACAAAGCAGGAGGGAGTAATGGAGAGGTGGGGGGAGAGTCTGACTGGATGTTGAAGCTTGCATGGTCAGAGTTGTAAGATGGAGTGTAGGAGCTATTGTAGACTTAAATGGATTAAGCTCTTCTATGTATTCTGCTTGTTTTGTGCTTCACATAGGGACAAGAGGCACAGTAATAGTTGATTTCCCCTGCTTTTAAAAATATAAAATACAGTAGTTACTTAGGGTTGTCTAACCTCAGGTAAAACACACAGTTTCCTTGATAGGCAGAGAACAAAATGAAAGAGAAACAGCAGTTTTTACACCATCAAAGCTGGAGATTAACTTTGGTGGTATGCTGGTAAAAAAAAAAAGTTTATAGAGGCCAAATTGGAAAGTAGAAACTCATCTTCTTCCAGTAAAAGGACCCTGTTTTTGGGTGCAGAGCCTCTTTCATCCCATGAGTAGAATTCCATTTTGGAGAAGCTCTCAGGGCTATATTCCAATGGTGGGTGGGGCCAAAGGCAAAAGGGGTGGGGCCAATGCCAGCATATTTTGTCTTAAAGCTCTTACTGCCAGTCACTAAGCCTTAGGAGAGGCATTTCAACCTTTTAGAATAAGGCAAAGACTGCACACAAGCTAGGGAACCACCAAACGATTGGTGGTTGGGGAAAAGGGGGTTGGGCCATGGAAAGGAGCATGACCACCTGCGGAACCGTGGAGGGCTGGATTTGGGCCCTGGGCCCAAGGTTCTACACCCCTGATACACAGTTTGATGTGTAATATTTGACATTTCTGGGAATATCTTGTTCTCGTACTGTAGGGGCTTTTCTACATGAGTTATTTCTGCATGAAGTATTTGTCATCCACTCGTCATTCCTTAGTTGTTTACAGGTTTTTTAGACAACATTTTGACCCTTCCATTTCACTTCTGTGTCTAAAGAGCATTCTCAGTAAGTTTTTTTAGAGCGAGGAAATTGCAGTGTTTATTTGTAGAAGCAAAAAATAACTCTTTCCACTTGGGTATTTGTACTATCCTGCTATACCACAGTGCCACCTAGCAGGAAAGGAGATGCTCTTCATGTAGTGCTGAGATCTCAATTCTGCAATGCAACCGAAAGTATATACAGTGGATTAACAGCCAATTAACAGCCTTGTGTAGATAAGCAGAACACAACAGAACATGACCACCTCCTATGGATATATTGTTGTTGTTGTTCAGTTGTTAAGTCATGTCCAACTCTTCGTGACCCCATGGACCATAGCACGCCAGGCCTTCCTGTCCTCCGCTCTCTCCCAGAGCGTGCTCAAGTTCATATTCATTGCATCGGTGATGCTATCTAGCCATCTCATCCTCTGCCGTCCCCTTCTCCTTTTGCCTTCAATCTTTCCCAGCATCAGGGTCTTTTCCAGAGAGTTTTCTCTTCGTATTAGGTGGCCAAAATATTTGAGCTTCAGCTTCAGTATCTGTCCTTCCAATGAGCACTCAGGGTTGATTTCCTTCAGGATGGACTGATTGGACCTCCTTGCAGTCCAGAGGACTCGTAAGAGTCTTCTCCAGCACCATAGTTCGAAAGCATCAATTCTTCGGCACTCAGCCTTCCTTATAGTCCAGCTCTCACAGCCATACGTTACTACTGGGAAAGCCATAGCTTTGATTATACGAACCTTTGTCGGAAAGGTGATGTCTCTGCTTCTTACTATGCTGTCTAGGTTTGCCATAGCTTTCCTCCCAAGGAGCAAGCGTCTTTTAATTTCATGGCTACAGTCACCGTCTGCGGTGATCTTGGAGCCCAAGAAAATAGAATCTGTCACTGCTTCCATTTCGTCCCCTTCTGTATGCCAGGAAGTGATGGGGCCAGATGCCATGATCTTAGTTTTTTTAATGTTGAGTTTCAAACCAGCTTTTGCACTCTCCTCTTTCACCATCAACAAGAGGCTCTTTAGATCCTCTTCGCTTTCTGCCATTAGGGTGGTATCGTTTCTGTATCTGAGGTTGATAATTCTCCCAGCAATCTTAATTCTGACCTGTGATTCATCCAACCCGGTGTTTCTCATGATGTACTCTGCATATAAGTTAAATAAGCAGGGCGACAACATACAGCCTTGTCGTACTCCTTTCCCAATTTGGAACCAGCCGGTTGTTCCATGTCTGGTTCTTACTGTTGCTTCTTGACCCTCGTACAGGTTTCTCAGGAGACAGGTAAGGTGGTCTGGTACTCCCATCTCTTTAAGAATTTGCCACAGTTTGTTGTGATCCACACAATCAAAGGCTTTAGCATAGTCAATGAAGCAGAAATAGACGTTTTTCTGGAATTCTCTTGCTTTCTCCATGATCCAGCGAATGTTGGCGATTTGATCTCTATTTCTTCTGCCTCTTCGAAACCCAGCTTGTACTTCCGGTAGTTCTCAGTTCACATACTGCTGAAGCCTAGCTTGTAGGATTTTGAGCATAACCTTGCTGGCATGTGAAATGAGAGCTATTGCACGGTAGTTTGAACACTCTTTGGCATTGCCCTTTGGAATTGGAATGTAAATTGACCTTTTCCAGTCTTGTGGCCATTGTTGAGTGTTCCAAATTTGTTGGCATATTGAGTGCAGCACTTTAACAGCATTATCTTTTAGGATTTTAAATAGCTCAGCTGGAATACTGTCATCTCCACTAGCTTTGTTGTTAGTAATGCTTCCTAAGGCCCACTTGACTTCACCCTCTAGGATGTCCGGTTCAAGTTCAGTGACCGCACTGTCATGGCTATCAGGGACATTAAGATCTTTCCTGTATAGTTCTTCTGTGTATTCTTGCCACCTCTTCTTAATCTCATCTGCTTCTGTTAGTTCCCTGCCTTTTTTGTCCTTTATCATGCCCGTCTTTGCACAAAACGTTCCCTTGATATCTCCAATTTTCTTGAAAAGATCTCTAGTCTTTCCCATTCTATTGTTTTCCTCGATTTCTTTGCATTGTTCGTTTAAGAAGGCCTTCTTGTCTCTCCTTGCTATTCTCTGGAACTCTGCATTCAGTTGGATATATCTTCCCCTTTCTCCCTTGCTTTTCGCTTCCCTTCTTTCCTCAGCGACTTGTAAAGCCTCATCAGACAGCCACTTGGCTTTCTTGCATTTCTTTTTCTTTGGGATGGATTGAGTTGCTGCCTCCTGAACGATGTTACGGACCTCCGTCCATAGTTCCTCAGGCACTCTGTCTATTAGGTCTAATCCCTTAAATCTATTCCTCACCTCCACTGTATATTCATAAGGGATATGATTTAGGTCATACCTGAATGGTTTAGTGGTTTTCCCTACGTTCTTCAATTTAAGCCGAAATTTTGCAAGACGCAGCTCATGATCTGAGCCACAGTCAGCTCCAGGTCTTGTTTTCACTGACTGTATAGAGCCTCTGCATCTTTGGCTGCAAAGGACATATCAATCTGATTTCGATATTGACCATCTGGTGATGTCCATGTGTAGAGTCGCCTCTTGTGCTGTTGGAAAAGAGTGTTTGCTATGATCAGCATGTTCTCTTGGCAAAACTCGATTAGCCTTTGTCCTGCTTCATTTTGTACACCAAGGCCATGCTTGCCTGTTATCCCCGGTGATTTCTTGACTTCCTACTTTAGCATTCCAATCCCCTATGATGAAGAGGACATCTTTTTTTGTGTTAGTTCTAGAAGGTGTTGTAGGTCAGCTTCTTCGGCCTCAGTGGTTGGGGCATAGACTTGAATTACTGTGATGTTGAATGGTTTGCCTTGTATTCATACTGAGATCATTCTGTCGTTTTTGAGATTGTACCCCAGTACTGCTTTTCCCACTCTTTTATTGACTATGAGCGCTACTCCATTTCTTCTAAGGGATTCTTGCCCACAGTAGTAGATATAATGGTCACCTGAATTAAATTCGCCCATGCTTGTCCTTTCGGCTTTGGCCCAGCCACTTCACTCTTTCTGGCGCTACTTGGAAATACCCTCTGCTCTTCCCCAGTAGTATATTGGACACCTTCCGACCTGAGGGGCTCATCTTCCGGCATCATATCTTTTAGCCTTGTGATACGTTCCATGGGGTTTTCTTGGCAAGAATACTGGAGTGGGTTACCATTTCCTTCTCCAGTGAACCGCATTTTGTCAGAACTCTCTTCTATGACCTGTCCGTCTTGGGTGGCCCTGTACGGCATAGCTTATGGCTTCACTGAGTTACGCAAGCCCCTTCGCCACAACAAGACAGTGATCCATGAAGGGGATGGATATATAAGCCTTGCTAATTACCATTTCTTCAACATTTTAAATTGTTGCATTTCAATGAGGCTAGCAAAAGAAAACTTCCCAGTGATTGTGCCTCATATTAATTAGTGGGAGAGAGAATAACTTCTAATATTTTGCCTCAGGAACCAAAATATCTTGGCCTGGTGAGGGCAGGACCATTTATCATTGAGCCTGGGGTTAATTGTTAGTTAATTTACTGGAAAGGGACATGTCAAAGAGTATGTAACATTTCCAACAAAGAGCTTTCTAACATGTTAAAGAGAGACAAATTTATTATGGCATAATCTTTCATATACTACAGGCCACTTTATGAGACCTCACGGTCTGATAAACTAGGGAACTTCAGAGACAAATTTCAACACAAAATAGCTGAACAACAATTCACCAAGAGGTACATCTCCATCTCCTGTGTGTTGAATGAGGACAAAAACTTTTTTTAAAAAATCACACTACATCTATTATATTGTCTCACCAAACAAGAATGTCTGTGTTACCACTCAACAACTGTTTTGTGAATGGTCACTGTTAATAAGGTAGTTACACTGTACTTTCTGAATTTCAGTTCCCTCTGATCTCACTGTTTACAGCCCCCTTCCCCCAACATGTATATATTGTAAGTTATAGAATAACATGGGGAACATGGGTGGGAGGATGCTGTTGTGGGTTCCCGATTGACAGCTGGTTGACCACTGTGTGAACAGAATGCTGGACTAGATGGACCCTTGGTCTGATCCAGCGGGGCTCTTCTTATGGTCTTATATTCTTAAAACTTCACACATCAGATGAAGTGAAGTGTACTCCATGAAAGCATATGCCATAATAAATGTGTTAGTGTTTTAGGTGCCACAAGGCTCTTTCTTGGTTTTGTTGCAAAGACTTAACATGGCTACCCCTCTGGAAATTACAACATTTCCAAATTTCCTAAGCTAAAGCATAAAACACCCTAAGAAAAGCAGATGCTCTCACATGTTTAGTCTCTGCTCTGGATTTTCCATTTAAAACTGGTATTTATGCCAAGAGGGGATCACAGCTTCCTTCAGCCTCACCCATTCCACACTTTGGTGTATTTTCCCCCTTTATGTGTGGTAGAGCGGCCAAGCCAAATCAAGCTCAACTAGACTGGTAGGCTGCATGAAGCAGGATTTTCCTGGGAACTGTAACTTATCTTGTAAATAGCAGCTATCAATTTGACATGGGGGTTCCGGTTGGAGAGCCCATAGGGAGATTGTGGTCATATCTATCAGAGTATGATGCCACCAAGTATTCTGGTACGATGGGCCCATGATCTGAAATAAAGTTACAGTTGCCTGTTGAAGCTTCATCAGCTGAATACATTATGGCCATCTCTGAGAGTTGATTTCCATGGCCATTGTTTAAATGGGGGAGGGGGGATAAAGCAGTACTCAAATTACAGGGAGACCAGAGGGGTCTGACTAATTACCTTTTGTGATGGCCCTCTTAGCCACCATATCTAGAAGGCCACAGGGGCATGATTTGACTAGAATTGCAGAGAATAATTGCAGAGGCCCCTCCATCTTCCCCCACTCTCATAATTTGACATTGCCATAAAATCCGCCCTCCCCCAGTTTTCATGCGCTAAATTGATCTTGTGAAAGCATCCATATAGGGAAAGATGAGAAGCCATCGTGTTTTGAAAAGTGATAGGAAACAAGCAATGTTCAGAACATGGAAACTTGCAACTCATATGGGAGCAGTAATACTGGACCGCTATCATAATGCCCCAGAGAGTGATGAGGATCATTCTCTTTAATTTTCCTGCCTTGGAAATGGCTGCATGAACCAGCCATTAATTAAATACAACAGAAGACTGAGCCAGATATTCCATGTGATACCTATGGGGCACAATCCATCTTGCTGCCACAGATGTGATGGCCACTAGCTGAGATGGCTTCAAAAAAGAGATTAGACACATTCTTGGTGGTTAAGGGTGCCATCCTATGCTTGTTTAGACAGAAAAAAGTCCTACAACTCCCAATGTGCTCCAGTGAGCATTGCTAAACATGTATAGGATTGTGCCCTCTGCAGTGGCTAATAGTCATGATGTTTATAAGTAGCCTCTAGGTTTCAGAGGCAGTATGCCCCTCAGTACAAGTTGCTGGCAAGGGACAAACGAGAAGGCAATTACCTTCACGTCCTGCTTGTGGGCTTCCCAGAGGCATCTGGTTGGCCACTGCGGGAAACAGGATGCTGGACTAGATACGCCTTTGGTCTGATCCAGCAGGGCTCTACTTATGATGTTCTGAACAAGCCTCATTGACATAAACGAGAACTGTGCATACACAGCATTTAAGTGGGGTTTGTGCAGGAGAACGTCCCAGAAGATTGTGCCCCATGGGGGTCATATCTCTCACTCTGCCACCCTTAATGGCAGCCATTCCACCTTGCCTCATAGTAGGTCAGAGTGACCATTCCACCTTGCCTCATAGTAGGTCAGCTCTGCAGCTGAGGAAGAATCAAGAAGGAGAAAAAGACCCCCTGCTCAGCGACAGTGTTCTGATCTTTTGGGGGCATATGGGCTTGTTCCTTGACCCCTTTCAGGACATCTCAAGCCAGGAAGAACCCAGTTCCAATGATGGTAACACTGTGTAGCTGAATCTTTACTGACATTGCCAGGAGCTATTTGTACAGCCCCCTGCCCCCACCCCATTTTTCTTGATGTTTAGGGCCAATCAATGACTGGAGCTCCATATTTTCTTGTAACTTTAAAGCAGGCACGGAGGTCTTCAGTTTTGCTCAGAGCAGCAGTGTTGTGAGAGCAGGGCTGGCCTTAGGGGTTGGCGAACTGGGCGGTCACCCGAGGGGCATCAAGCTGAGCTGAGGGGTGAGCCAAGCTGGGCTCAGTGACTGTGTTCCTCTAATGTACTGTCTGCAGTGAGCTAGCGTGGCAAAATGCAAGTGTCTGTAACCTTTCAAGGTTTTACAGGTTGTTTGGGTACTAACCACAAAAATGATCTTCCAATTAGCTTTAAAGTATGTTTCTTTTTCAGTTTCCACTTTGATGCCATTTGTGCTGGGTAAAAATCAGTGGAACACAGCTTTACTTTGAGGCAACGTTACTGAGCACTTAGTACTTCAAATACTGTAAACACTATAAGCACTATATAAATAATAATAAAATAAAGCCGTAAACTGTAAGAGGTCAGCTGGATAGCTTTTTTATTTATAAATGTTCTTTACTATTTTTAAAGATAAAAATGATGGATATTCTAAAATACAGAATGCTTACCAAAAGGTAGGAACTGCTACAAAAAAAAAATATTGTAAGTAAAACCTGTGATAGTTCTGCTGTGTTGCATAGTGCACCATCACTGCTCAGAATGTGGCTTTTCGAACCTTGGCTTGTGCAAACTGTGGCACGGTGGCTGAGAGATCAAGGTTTTGAGCAACGTCGTTGTCGATGGACATCAGACCTGCACCAGGCCTCATAAATCCTCTGGGTGGCCCTGCAAGACTGACTACAGGCAGGGGGGACTAAAGGCACTCTCGCCCAGGGTGCTATTTAGGGCTGGCCCTGTGTGGGAGGGGGTTAATGCTTTCTCCTCGTGCTATTTTACTAATTTAAATTGCTCCCCCCTGAAGTAGAAATACACCCCCCCCAGTAGTGGTGTGCAACTTGTGGCCTTCCAGATGTTTTGGCCTACATCTCCCATGAGCCCTAGCCAGCATAGCCAATAGTGAGGGATGATCGGAATTGTAGGCCAAAAAATCTGGAGGGCCACATGTTGCTCACTTCTGCAGTACAGGTACCTCCACTTTTTTTCTGCTGCATAACTCCTAACAGTTTAGATCCAGAAAGGGCATTGGGGAGGGCAGCCTACCTCACCCAGTGCTGCTGCTGTGATACAAATTCAAGAAACAGATATGAAGTGGGGGCCCTCCAACCACGCATTTCCTACTTCACATCTATTTCAGCCCTTAGACTTCTTAAGCCACCAAAAAGGGTGAATGCTCTTCCTCTGTTTTAGCAGACCATCCGTCCAGGGTATGGTGCATGATTTGGGGTGGGCCAAAGGATATTGCGTGGTGCACATCCTCAATTCCTGATATACATTGCGCATAGTTGGCATGGTGCCAGTACACTTGACCATGTCCGGCACCCAAACAAAGCACTTATTTATTTAGAAATACTTCTATACCACCTGCCATGTACAACATTTCCAGCTGGTTTACAATAATAACACTACAGCCAAATGGAATGCTGGTGAAGAAAGGGGAGACAAGCTCTGGTGCTCGAGAAAACAAAATGTATTGCGCTCGACATATTTCGGAATGCTTCCTTCCTCAGGAGCTTATACAAGCCGTTTGATCTCTCACCAGAGTTGATGAGAGCAATAGACTTCAACTATAGCGTTTGCAAGTATCCAGAAGTAAGAACATTCGTGTATTTCAGAGCAAGAGATCAAACAGCTTATATAAGCTCCTGAGGAAGGAAGCATTCTGAAATGCATCAAGCGCAATACATGTTTTCTCAAGCACCACAGCTTGTCTCCCCACTCTTCACCATCATTCACGGTGCTCTTTCCCTCTTCTTCCTCTTCTGTAATGCTGACCACAATTTATGAGAGCAGGAATAGATCTAATGGATGTGAGATGCAGGAGAATAGATTTTGGTTGAATTTTAGGGGATAAGAACAGTTGATTGAGGGAGCCAATTACCCAGAGGGGTGGTGGGCTCTCCTTCTTGGAGATCTTTAAGCAGAGGCGGGACAGCCATCTGTCAGGGATCCTGTAGCCCTGGGTTTCCTGGAGCGAGCAGGGGATTGTACTTGATGGACTAAATGGCCCCCTTCACTATTTTGTGAAGACCAAATACAGGCTGGGTCAAATCATTCTGATGATGATTCCCGAACAGACGTCAACACTTGCATCCTGTCCAGCTGTGCAACAATTGCACATCTCGCCACTTTGTTTAAAAAACAACGATCTGGTTATATCTGGTGGAAGACTGATGATGTTTCTTTTCAAGGAGCTAAAAGTGGCATGACGGAGGCATCACTGTCTGTAGGCCACACACTCATCCAACAGTCTGCAGGTGTTGCAGGGTTTGTGCTGCTTCAAAAACGTACAAAGCCAGTTTGGCCAGACATAATCGTGTTAAAAAGAAGTAATTGTGCACACTACAGGAAACAATGCCTCCATTAATACCACCTTTAACTCTGAAAAAAACAATAGTTTCCTGGTGTGTCCTCAGACTCATTTCTTTGAACAGTACACACAATGTCATCTCTCCAGCATGTATTTCCCAACTTTGGATAACAAGGAAGTGAACTTGTCAAAAATTCCCCTTTTGGAAGGAAAAAAAAGGTATGCAGTGGTGCAGTTAGGTACATAATCGTAACATATGATTTTGGACGTAATAATCTTATACAGCAGGGATCCCCAACATGGTGCCTGCAGACACCCAAGAATATTTCTTCCCCCCACCCCCTTTTTTTGATATAGATACATGGATTTGCATGAAATGCATACAACTTTCTAGCAATTATAAATGGGCTGCAACAAAAGTGGACCAAGTATCCAAATAAGTATCCATCTGAAGGTGACGTCTATATGCCACCCTTTCAAATACTGAAGTGTTGTAAGGTCCTCAATCCATTGCAGTATAGGAGGTGAGTGTTTATCCTTCCAACGTTGTAGTATCAGTCTTTTAGTTCTCAAAAGGGTGCGGAGAATCAATCTGCCCTGACCATTTGTTAATTTCCATTGAGCAGGTAAATAAAAGAGCGTCGACATTAGTCATACAGATTAAAGACTGTTCCAGTACAAATTTTTTCCATGTAATAACCTCCCCACAAAAAGAAGCAACTACTGGACATTGCTAAAACATACGTTTAAAACATATGTTTAGCTGTACTGCACTGCCGGGTATTAGCTGAATTAGACAATCCCTGATTAAAGAGGCATTGCGGAGTCCAATAGACATGAAGCAAAAGTTTTTGCTGAATAAGATGCAGCCTAAGATCCATAGATGCAACAGGAAGATGCCAAAGCGGCGACCCATTAGGCATTTTGTGGTGGTGCCCCACAGCAATATCTCAAATTCCCAAATGTGCCCATGGGTCCAAAAAGGTTGGGGACTCCTGTTATAGGGCCCGCCTTTTAGATGGCCGTGTTAACTTCATATGTGAAACACACTACTAACATTTCCACCCCACACAACCACCATTCCAGGCTTTACAACTAACATCCCTGATATGTTATTTTATAATAACAATATTATTCCCAACCCTGCTTTTAAAAAAATACTCTGAACATATGCAGTTTTATGTTTTAAATTCACTGAATTCATTGCGCTATCATGACTACATGCGTTTGCTTCTGCTGCCCTCATCACCTGCAGCTCTCTGGGTGGTAATTTGGGGTCCGCCTGGGTTGCAGGGTCCCAAGGTCCAATCCAAACTGCACTACTGAAAGCGTGTCTCTGATCTTGGGTATTGGCCCATAAGGGCTGGATGGAGCATTTGGAAGGATTGTTCAAAGGACATGATATGAAGCAGGATTTGAGATGTTGAAAGGGAGCAGGTCAGTTGGCAAAGCCTTCCTTTTTTATCTTTCAAAGGCTAAAGTGCCACAGAAGGTTGCTTTCAACTGAAACCTTCACTGACTGCTCTGTTTCCTGTCAACATCTGGAACTGTTAGGGCAGGACTTCACGTTACCTCAACAAACACAGACGCCCTGATACGTGCTTCCTGAGGCTCTGTCCTGTTTTGCACGTAATGAGAAGCCACCATGGGTGAATTTCCCCACGAGGCTTCTTGTGGTGGCGCCGGCAGCCACCCTTTTGAATATTCAGGGTGCGGCAGGGGCATGCCGTAGCTTCTTGTTATGTGCAAATCTGGCAGGGGTGGATTGTTGGGGTGGTTGACAAGCCACCCGCAACTCTAAAACAGCCCATAAGTTCTAGGTGGCTTGTCAACCACCCCAACAACTGCCGAAGTGACAAGAACCGCCGCAGGGAAATTCACCCACAGTGGCTTCATTACTGCCAACCAGGCCAATGTGCATGCAGAGAGAGTATGGCCACTTGCAGGGTGGAATCAGCAGGAGGGTGGGATGCTTAACCCCACTTACAACCCACCAATTCTCCCCTGCAAATTCTCCTTCCCACCCCAACTTGTTTTCCATCAAGCAGGACTTATTTTTAGTTTGCAATCCTAGCTGGGGAAACAACCAGCTAAAAATGGCCTACAGAAACATTTCCATGGGAAATTTAACAACCATAGGAAGGGTTAAGCACTGCTCCGCTCTCCTTCAAATGCCCCCCCCCCCCGTATTAGCATTTGAAATCGGTTTGCTTTATAATGTGTAGTGCCACCTTCTGTTTCAAACTGATTAAAATGATATGGTAATTTGAGGCACTTTATTAATTAGTATAGATAAGTGGGACCTGCAGCCAAACAATGCAGTGAGGAGTTCTCCTGTTCCGGGTTCCAGCCAGCGAAACCCACTTCCACAGTGCTCCATTCCATGCCCTCTTCCCACCCATTTTTCCATTCCCTCCCCCAACAGACATGCAGAGTTTTGTGGCCACTGAGCATGGTCTCTCCTTATTGGGCTGTTTGGGGGGGGGGGTCGGGTACCCACTTAGGGATTTTTTCCTAAAGTTGTTTTACATCTGCAAATCTTGGGGTTTCACCAAGTCTGCTGAAAGCTCCTTCTTTTGCATGGATGGTGCTGTTTTGGCCACAGAAAGTTTGGCACTTGGAGAATGAGCTTGCTATTATATGGGAAAATCCAAATATTATATGGGAAAATCCGAGTATTATAGGGGAAAATCTGAAGCATCTATCGCCTCATAGCTGTAGATGTTTTCCAACAACATTTTCAGTACAAAATTTGAATTTTCCCATTTACTATTTCCCCCCCAGTAACTCTGCGTGGGGCCCTGAGGTTTTTTTTCTTTTTAAGTCTTGCACACAGAGGTGGGGGTTGGGGTGGTTTGCCAGGTGGGTCCTATGAACTGTGTCCCCCAGTTTGTAGTTCTAATGTACTTTTTATCAATGATTTAGGTATGATTCTTATTGTGCAAAGGGCAGTATCCAACCAGGCACTTACCAACACCCCACCATTTCTTGCACCACACCAATTCCCATCCACAAGTGGCACCCACCACTTGCGGAACAGAGATTTGCTGTTTTTAGGGAGGAACTGGAAATGAGCAAAACTGCTTGCTTCTGGAACAGGGCAGGTTGGCAGGGCTTACGTATGGGTGCTCCGCCAAGCTGTCCCGAACCAGAAATGAGCACTTCCACTTCTTTTGGGGCTTCCTCGGAGAAGCATTAAATCTCTGTTGTGCAAGTGGTGGGTCCCACTTGTGCAAGAGAATCAGCGGGGTGCAGAAGTGCCCCATTGGATTCTGCCCAAAACACTTTATACTCACATTATTCTTATTTTACATGGGGAGCTGACTTGCACACAGGGAATGTGACTTGCCTGTGAATATCCTAGGAACTCCCTGGCTTAGCATTCGGCTTTGAAATCCAGGCATAAGAGAAACTTTTGGACAGAGGGTCTTTACCCCACGGCTGATTAACTGCATGGTGACATAGAGCTCAGAGAAGGCTATAGTAGCGTGCGGCCTTCACTTCATGTTCCCATTTCAAAACTCCCATTTGTGTGGTAGGATTACAAGGAAGTCGCTGTACCCCTCACATTTCTGTGGGGCAGGTCATTTCTGTACAATAGGAACAACTCTGCATGCTTCCAGACACTAGGGGGTGATAGAGAATACCCTGTAGCTTGATAAGTTCCTATTTCCTGCTCCCTCCTTTCCTCTTCCTTCTTCCTCTGCCTCTGAAACAAGCAAGTACTATGCAGTGTTTCCCAGGAAGGAAGGAAGGAACCATATCTCATCACTTAGCTTACTTACACTCACACACCCAGCTTTAGGGGGTGCTTGTTAGTTAGCCTTCTCTGACAATGTGTATAAAAGCACTAATAAAGTAAGTCGATTTGAACTTCTTTTAAACTGGATCTAGCCTGCATTTATTGCCTCCAATACTAAATGCCATGTTGCCACGTTTTCGCTATATAAAGCGATTCTGCTGTAAGTCACACCAGACTTTCCAACCATTTCTGCCTGATATTAGTTGTCAATCAAATGGCCATATATAAGTGGAAACCAGACATGCCAGTCAATCCGCATTCAGACTGCTATCCATCGTGTTGCTCCCCTGCACATCCAGGCGTTAGTGAGGAAAACATCTAGGTCAGACGCCATAGCTCCCACTGGGAGGTCCCAGTTTCAATCCCAGGCACCTTTTCAGTTAAAGAATTTCAGGGTCAAGTGGTAGGCAGCTGTCTTGAGATGAGCCAAGAGTTGAACCAGGGAGTTGCAGCCAAGTAGGATGGACACATATTTTGAAATAATGACTAGAATTTAAATAGAAATGCAATACACCTCACCATAGTGGGGAAGACAGTGGCCAGGTGAGCTGTATGCCTGCTGCTCCATCTGCTGTCCAGGTGCTTAATGGGGAGGGGCAACTTCAAGGCCCCTGCTCCTCTCCCTTTATAGGGTTCTTTATCTTTAAAGCAGACTTAGACTAGACAGCCCTTTATAGGACTGTGTTCTATAAAATAGAGCATATGGCCACCCTATGTGAGTCAAGGAGCAAGCCAGGAGTCAGAGCAGAAGGAACATATGGAAGCACACACAGAAAACCTTGTTACTCAGGCAAGGTCTCAGCCCAACAGAGAACTAGGAGCTTCTTTTTTTTGCTCATGCACATGCTCTGTCTTGCAGTTTTGTGGCTCACGACACAAGGCAGGCTCACACAGGGCCAAAGATGTCTAATTCTGGCCCCTGCAGCTCTTAACACTCATGTAGCAGGGCTTGGAAGACCTCTGCTTGAGATCTGGTCTAGATGGATCAATTGCCTGACTTGGGAAACAGCAGCGCCATGTTTTTCTGCAGTGGCACCTCGTTGTTTTAGACCAGCCTCCCCCAACCTGGTGCCCTCCAGGTGTTGGACTACAGCTACATCAGGGGCGGGGGGGGGGACAGACCAGGTTGGGGAAGGGTATTTTAGACATTAGCCAGTGGTTCCAAGGTCAACACTCAACCCATGGTGCTACATTGGCTCACATTTCAAAGGTTTCATTTTAAATCTCTGATTGCTTCATTCATTAACCGTGGAGTATGCGACACATGACTCAGCCCCAGCATAAAAGCACTACGACAACATAAAGACAACAGATCAAAGAACAAAATTTTTATTCACTTAAATGAAAAGTATAAATCTTACACATACTGGAATTTATCAGGTAAGCTGTGTAAAATGATGGCTTGGAATGTGTTAGAAAGGAAATGGGCCGGCTGTTTCAGATTTATTGCTTCCTTTATTCCTTATCACCAGGAACTCCATCCTGCCAATGACTGCATTAGTGCCATGGAGACCCATAAGCAACCATTTTTGCACCAGCCCAGGGGGGCATTACTAGACACTTAAACGTTTGGAGCTCACACCCATAGGATGCAAGTCTGCGTAAAATATAATACAATTAATATCATTTAATAAAATAGTTTGTAACAGTGTTATTGTTTTGGTTTTTAAATGAAGGTTTACTGTTGGATTCAAAGTTTTTATGATTTTTTTTATTGTTTTTGATCTGTTGTACAGGTTTTAACAGAAAGGCAGTATAAAAATACTAAAACTAATAATAATAACAATAATACATATGCAAATGTAAAAATAATTACTAGGATTTATTTAAATGTCATAGAAGGCGAAGCCAGCCAATTGGTCTCCCATACAAATCACCCAAGTAAAATAAATCATTCAATTAATTTGCTTCATGCACCGCATTCGCTAACCCTTACCTCCTCACATGCTGTGACCCCCTCCACACAGAGAGAGTGTGTGTGTGTGGTGAATGGATGGGGTGCATGGATGGATGGATGGTGTGTGTGTGTGTGTGTGTGTGAAAAAGAGAGAGAAAGTGTGGGGTGGCTCTGGCCCAGTTAACGTCTGGCTCTCTGACCCTGCCCACCAATATGTTACCTCTGAAGAAATGTGGTTGTGGGGGGGGGGGTAGTTTCTTCACCCTTGCTGTTGTCAAGGAGGTCACCCCTGCTGCCTTCTGAAACCCTCAGGTAGCCAAAATCAACATGCAGACAATAGGGCTCTTTTCCTAGGCTTTATTCCCATTCAATCGAATGACGCTTACAGATGCTAACTGCTTGATCCTGCGAGTGAGACTTAAGAGAGCTGCCTGCTTGAGGGTTCTAACCTTGGGAATCAGTTGATCTCTGTTTGGAGGGGAAGGCGGGAAACCTCTGTACTTATTACCTAGGAGGAGAGAGTCCTCCCTTTTCCCGTGGGGCATTGGGGCGCCGCTGTTGCCATCGCACCAAGTGGGCTGAGCGCCTCCTCTCAGCGCCTGCCATCTTGCGCTTGAGGGTGCGCCGGCGCCTAGCATCCAGAAACTGCTGTTGCTCCTCCCTCTCCCTGCCAGGGTCACTATCACTCTCAGGAATGTGTACCAGGAGGAGCTCTCCCCCTGGCTGCTGCTCTGAACAGCACGCGGGTTCCTCTCCCGTGGTTTCTATCTCTTCCTCAGAATCAGAACTGCTTTGGGGCTCTCTGGGCTCCGATCGAACCCTGACATCATCCCCGCTCCCATGAGGACCCCCTCATGCCCCCCCCGGGAGCCCCAGGCTTGTGGGGGTATCATTGGTGGAATCGTCGCAGCAGCAAAGGGGCGTGCAGATTGACAGCGGGTTCCCAAGAACGTTCGTCCGGCCTTTCCAGTCCACTAAATATTGCAGGTGCCTGTGGGAAAAGTGCGAGTCCAGGATCTCAGCGACTTCAAGCTCCTCCCCCCCCACACCAGCACCAGGGGCGGGGGGGAGCAGACTGAGTGATGGGGTCGTCAGAGACTGGGGGGAAAGTAAGGAGCGATGAAAAACAGGATGTACTTTCATGGAGGGGGGAAGAGCCAGGCGAAAAGCGACAGGGTTAATCTGGGCCGTAATCTGGAAAGGGCCTGTGCGATGTGGCTCGAGCTTTTTTGCAGGAGAGTGAGAGGGGAGGTAGTGGGTGGACAACCAAACCCAGTCCCCCAGCTGCAGGGACAGATCTGGCTGGCGATGCTGGTCCGCAGTTTCTTTGTACGCTGCTTTTGCTTGGTCGATGGAGTCCCGTAAAAGGTGGTGCACCGAGCACAGCTTCTCCAAAAACGCATGGGTTGTGGGCACCGAGGATGGCCCAAGCGAGGAAGGGAAGGCCTTGGGATGGTACCCAAAACTGGCAAAAAAGGGAGTCTGGGGGGTAGATGCATGGCAAGCATTGTTATAAGCAAGTTCTGGCAAAGGCAGCAGGGAAAACCAGTAATCTTGTTGGTAGTTTACATAACAGCGCAAGTATTGTTCTAGAGTTGCATTGGTGTGTTCGGTCTGACCATCTGTCTTGGGGTGGTGAGCAGAGGAAAGGCATAGCGACACACTGAGTAGCCCCAGTAGCTCCTTCCAGAAATGGGCTGTGAACCCTATCCGAAATGAGCCCCTCCAGCCATCCATGGAGATGGAAAACATGCACCAAAAAGAGCTCTGCCGTCTCCCTGGCCGTGGGCAAACCGACGCACGGGTTGAAGTGAGCCATCTTAGAAAACAAATCCGCCACCACCAGAATGGTAGTCTTACCTTGTGAGTCGGTGATGAAGTTGAGGGAAAGCAACTTCCAAGGGCCCGAGGGGGTAGGCAGAGGGTGAAGCAAGCCCGTGGGTTTGCCCGAGGGGGCTTTCGCCTGCTGACAGGTTGTGCAGGAAGCGACATAGGTCTTGACGTCCCAACACACTCGGGGCCACCAAAAATCCCACATCACCCTGTGTAGGGTCTAGGCGAAGCCAAAATGCCCAGCGGTGGGAGAATCATGGCACTGACGGAGGACTTTTTCGCGGAGGGGTGTAGAAGGCACATGCACCCGACCAGAATGGTAAAGCAACACTTGAGCGGGGGGAGGGGCAGAGGCTAGCCCCAAGCCCTCCACCTTCTCGCAGACAAAAGAATCCCGAGCTTGTTCAGTGCAAAGGAGCTCCTCCCAACAGCGAGGCGTCACCGCCACTGCCAGACTTTGCGGGGGGGAGAATCAGAGTGGGGGAGGGACTCTCCTCACCCCCTGGCTGGAGGTCCAGCTTACGAGAGAGGGCGTCAGCCTGCTGGTTGTCGACGGCCTTCACATGGCGGATCTTCAGATTCAATCAGGGAGGAAAACAAAAACCACCTAATCTGCCGCTGATTTAAGGTGCAGGCTGTTTGGAGGTGTTCCAAGTTGCGATGATCAGTTCTGACTTCGACGGGGTGTTGCGTCCCCTCCATAAGATGACACCACATCTCCAAGGCGGACTTAATTGCTAACAGCTCCTTCTCCCAGATGGTATAATTCCGCTCAGACATGCTTAACTTCCTGGAGTGGTAGGAGCTGGGTTGCAACTCCCCGCTCCTGCCTGACCTGGCTGGAAAAGCACAGCCCCCACCGCCAAGTCAGACGCATCAGTTTGCACTACAAAAGGCCTCCTCGGGTCAGGATGCAACAGGATTGGCTCAGAACTAAAAAGCCTCTTAAGTTCCTCGAAAGGCTGGTGGGCAGAGGCAGTCCAACGAAAAGGAGATTTCTTGCCCTTAAGGAGATCTAGCATAGCCAGGCAGAAACTTCCTGCAGAAGTTGGCAAAGCCCAGGAAACGCTGTAAGTCCTTCCTTGTGGATGGAGCCTGCCAGGAAAGGATGGCCTGGACCTTAGCAGGATCCATCTTGATGCCATCAGCTGAAATAATGTAGCTGAGAAAGTCCAAGGATGTTAAGTCAAACGCACATTTCTCCAGCTTGACAAAGAGACGGTTTTTGCGGAGGTGCTGCAAAACGGCTGTGACATGGCGCCGATAGTCGGGGGGGGGTCAGCAGAAAATACAAGTAAATCATCCAAATAAACAATGAGGAAAGTGTCCAAATAGGCCCTGAAGATGGCATTCATAAATCACGAAAACGTGGGGGGGTGCAGGCGAGTTCAAAAGGCATCACCAAGTATTTGTACACCCCGTACTGGGTTCCGAAACAGGTCTTCCACTCATCCCTCTCCCGGATATGAATCAGGTTGTAGGCGCCATGCAGGTCCAATTTGGTGAAAATCTTGGCTCGCCCCAGGCACTCAAGCATCTAAGGATCAGGGGGAGGGGGTATTTGTCCAGGATAGTGATGGAGTTGAGGTTCCAGTAGTTGTGCACCGGCCTGAGCTCCCCCGTCTTCTTGCGAACAAACATTGTTGGGGTGTAAGCAGGGGAGGTGGAGGGGCGAATGAAGCCCCAGCAGAGCTTGGTGTCCAGAAACTCCCACAGAGCTTGAAGTTCCGGCTCTGACATGGAATACAGCTGGCCCACTGGGATGGTGGCACCCTGGATCAGGTTAATAGCACAGTCAAAGGAGCAGTCGGTGGGGGGGAGCTGGTCGGCCTCCTTCTTGTCGAAAACATCCCGGAATGCCGCATACTTCTCTGGGAGAACAACTGGGACAGAAGAAACGCTTGGGGAAGAAGGGGAGGGGGCGGAAAGGGTTAAGGCCTGGAGTGGGGCCACCGCCTGTCTGGGAAGCAATGCTGCAAGCAGTAAGGGGAAAGAGAACTGCACTTGACGAAGCTCCCAAGAAATCTGAGGATTGTGCTTAGAGAGCCAGGAGACGCCCAGGACGATAGGGTATTGAGGAACCCTGGCCAGGTGAAATGGAACCTGCTCAGCGTGGCCCTGGGAACGCAGAGCGACTGGAGCTGTAATCCGAGTAACCATTCCTGAAGAGAGGGGACGCCCATCGATGGTCTCCACCCTCAACGGGGTAGGGAGGGGCAAAGCAGGAATGTTGCACTGCCGAGCTAAATCTTCATCCATGATACAGGTAGTAGTGCCAGAGTCCACCAGCACCAGGACTGTACAGGAAGGAGCAGATGGGAGGGTGGGGGGGTTCGAGGAAGGTGCCCTCCAGGTGTGGAGCAGGCCCCCACACTGGAGGCCCCCAGGCTTGGAGGGTAGTCTAGTCAGGCTTGGGGGCGAGGAGGAGGAGGAGGAAGAAGCAGGGCTGTCGGTCTGGAGCGACAGGATTTGGCAAAGTGCCCCTGCTTTCTGCACAGAAAATGACACTCAGCGTGCCGCCTGTCCAACTCCCCTGGTGACAGCGCAGCTCGGGTGGCTTCCAGTTGCATCGGGGTTTCCTCCGCCTCCATTGCAGGGGTGGGGTGGGGGTAGAGGGGGCAGCAGCCAGGGGGGGGAAACGGGAGGAGGGAAATCTCGGGCACTGGAGCTCCGCCTGGCCTGTCGGCGCCCCTCCAGGTGACTGTCGATCTATAAAGAGGATTGGATGAGCTGCGCCAGATTAGGCGGGAGGGGTGTGCCCGCCAACTCATCCGAGATCTTGTCTTTCAAACCGTCCAAAAATTGGGCCACCAGAGCGGCATCATTCCACTGTAGATCCTGCATCAGCAAGCGAAAAGCAGTCGCATAGCGGGAAACTGAATCCTTGCCTTGCTTGAGGCGACGAATGTCCTGAGTAGCTGTCTGTGAGCAAAGGAGATCACCAAAAAACTCCACCATAGCCATCAACCTGGATAGTCTCCCAGCAAGGGGTCATTAGCGAGAAGAAGAGACAAAGCCCAATTAGCTGCCATGTCAGAAAGCAGGTTAATGATAAACCCCACACGAACATGATCTGTCAGGAAATCCTCAGGCCGGAGGCACATGTACACCTCCGCCTGGGCGTGGAAACTGTGAAAACGACCCCTCTCACCTGAAAACGTCTCAGGCAAGGTCACCGGGCACTTGCATCGGGGGGGGGGGAATGGGAGGCGGAATGGGCTGAGCAGCAGCCTGCAAGGCCTGAACAGCAGTCGCCAATTGCATGACTTGCTCACGTAGCGCCTGGTTCTCCTGCGTCAGAGTGGTCAAAACCTGCTCCATGGCACTGTCCCAAAAGTAGGAGGAGGAAAAGAAAAAGGAACGGAGATCAAGCTGTTGGGAGGTTGCCCCTGCTGCCTTCTGAAATCCTCAGGTAGCCAGAATCAACACGCAGACAATAGGGCTCTTTTCCAAGGCTTTATTCCCATTCAACCTAATGACACTTACAGATGCTAATTGCTTGATCCTGCGAGTGAGACTTAAGAGAGCTGCCTACTTGGGGGTTCTAACCTTAGGAATCAGTTGATCTCCACTTGGAGGGGAAGGCAGGAAACCTCTGTACTTATGACCTAGGAGGAGAGAGTCCACCCCTTTCCCGTGGGGCATCAGTGCGCCACTGTTGCTGTTGCACCAAGTGGGCTGAGCGCCTCCTCTCAGCGCCCACCATCTCGTGCTTGAGGGTGCGCCAGCGCCTAGCATCCAGAAACTGCTGTTGCTCCTCCCTCTCTCTGCCAGGGTCACTATCACTCTCAGGAACGTGTACTGCGAGGGGCTCTCCCCCTGGCTGCTCCTCTGAACAGCGCACAGTTTCCTCTCCCACAGTTTCTATTTCTTCCTCCAAATCAGAACTGCTTTGGGGCTCTCTGGGCTCCAATCCAACCCTGCCAGCTGTAGGTCTTCTCCCAGCTGGGTCGGTTTGAGTCACTCAGATTTTTCTCTGTTAATCTTCCTAGGAACTGCTAGTTTCCTGGGAAGGGGTTACAAAACCATAAGTGATTTGGGAGGCATGTTTGGGCATGATAATCACCAGTTGACTCCATTCCACCCCCTCTCCCAGGAATGTCTCTGAGTTGATGGCAACCTGTGAAAGGAAAGGAATGACCTTTGGCTCAAACGGGCATTGACGGGATCTGTTGAAAGGAGATGCTAAAATGCCTCTGTTCAGAACAGAGGAGAGAAGAAACAAAGTATGGAAATAGTATCCCTGGGAGACCACCTCGAAAATTCCTAACATATTTCTGATACCTCCTCTGAAGGCAGGAATGTGAGATGCTTGAATGCGAAGGGTGGTACATTTCTGTTGGTAGCAACGCCATGTGTCATGGGAGTTAGGTGTCTCTGTGGTTCTTGAAGAGTTTGAATTGGGGTGGATGACCTTGTACAAACAGGGTGGGAAAAGATGCGTCCTGATGGGAGATATGACCAAAAATCACATCAGCTCTTTAGGATGTCCAGATCTACATTCACTGATATGGGTCAAGAGTTTCACCCACAGCTGCAGCTTCGGGAAACTGCTCATGCATTCCTTCCTTCCTCCCAATCTAGTTCATAGGATGCTGGCATTGACCTTGTGGTCTTCTGACAGTGCATGACAACTGCATACCTGTCTCCAAACATTTATGTGCAGAAGTGTCACCTGCCTGTACAATATTTCATTATCTTCTATGCCAAAGGTCCCAAAACAATTTTTGGTTTGATGGGCACACTGGGAATTTTGAGAGTGTGTCAGGGCACTCTCACAAAATGGCTCCCATGGGGGGAGGGCTTGCCCATTCATAAAATGGCTGCCATGCTGAGCATGGCCAGTTACAAAACACTCATTTCCCAGAAGGCAAACTAGTGAGACTAAAAGAAAGCTAACTAGTCCAAGAACTTAAGTACAAGGCAGAGGTGGGGTCAGAGCTCCAGAACAACAAAGTCACTCTTTTGAACCCAAATAGATGGGGCCGGAGGGCAGAACTTGTTGCAGCATGGCAGCCACCCAATTAAACAAAAATCAATTTTAAAAAAATTGTAATAAAATAAGAATCAGGAGAGGCAAGGAACCTGGTGGGTGCCAAGAAGGGTGACTGCAGGCCGACATTGGGACCCCAGTTCTCTGTGAAATCACAATGTTTTGTTTTATTCCATCATAAAACTAGAAGATGCAAAGATGATAGGGAAGGACTTAGCTGAGAATTTCTAAATTAAATTTGAATGTGTCTGAGGGTCAATTTACATATGACATGAGAGAACCATGACTGGATCACCCAGTGTTTTTATTTTTACCTTAATGCAGATGGGGGGGGGGGCGGATGCTCTACATTTGATTGTAGCAGGGTCAATGGGGAATAGGGTGTTCTCCCCCCAACCCCAATTTTCCCAATGTGAATCACCTCTCAGGCTGGTTTTTCGACCTGCAGTGGAATAAAATAGAGGTTATGTAACAGTATGAAAGAACTGCTGGGTTCAGCCTGAATGGGTTTTGCTTCCTGGGATGAACTAGAAGGTTGTAAAGGGCAACACTCTTGCTTCTGGCCTGAGGAAAGATTGGCCACGCCTGCTGCTACTGGTTTGAGGAGAGAGAAGCCACAGCCTGAGAGAGCTCTGTAGAGGGGACTTTCTTTAAAAAAAAAAACTTGGAAGTTTGTTTGAAAGCAGAGTCCATTTGAATCTGTGGAGTGTAGTTAGAGAAGTGAAGGCCTAGAAAAAAGCTGAAAAGATTTTTTCAATTTTTTTCCAAGGACCATTTTTGTCGTCCCCCCCCCCCAATGAAAAATTGAACACCTTTGGATTATGAAATGTTTTCTTTTAGAATTTAAGACAAGGGGGCTGTAGCATCTCCCCTATGAGGGAAGGTTACAACAGATGGGACTGTTTAACTTGGAAAAAAGGAGGGTAAGGGGAGACATGATAGAGGTCTACAAAATTATACATGATGTGGAGAATGTGAATAGGGAGACATTTTTCTCCCTCTCTCACAATACTAGAACCCAAGGGGGTCATCCCCTGAAGCTGATTGGTGGGAGAATCAGGACAGATAAGAGGAAGTCCTTCTCCACACAGCGCATAGTCAAACTATGGAATTTGCTACCACAAGACGTAGTGACGGCCACCAATTTGGATGGCTTTAAAAGGGGGTTGGACAAATTCCTGGAGGAGAAGGCTATCAATGGCTACTAGTCCTGATGGTTATATGCTACCTCCAGTATCAGAGGTAGTGAGCCTATGTACACCAGGTGCTGGGGGACATGGGTGAGAGGGTGCTGTTGCACTCACATCCTGCTTGTGGTTTCCTGGTCAACAGCTGGTTGGCCACTGTGTGAACAGAATGCTGGACTAGATGGAGTCTTGGGGCCTGTTTCCACAAGCGGTTTACTCTGAACTTGCTGCATGTGAAGGTCATTAGGGATACGTGACATTGTGACCATCCAGCAGCCAGCTCAGAGCTTATTAGGGAAAAACCGGATTTCCTGAGACTGCGTAAAGTCTGATTCTTTTCTTCAAGTTGGGCTTTCCCCAGTATAGTTGCTGTGTGCCCCAACCTGCATTGACCTCGGATATGCTAGCCCTGCCCAGGGGTGTGCCTTTCACTGTGACCCCGGTCAAGGGGTGTTTCCTGTGTGTTTCCCGTCCCTGCACAAACCAATTAGTGTCTACTCAGAAGTAACTCCCATTGTGCTGAATGAGGCTCGACCTCTGAATGCCCACATCAGTACTTACAGAGATCCCCCTTAACTGAAATGGCACAGTTTAAAGCCCAATTCTCTAAGTGCTGTAAACAGCGATCTCGAGGTTCCGATTCTCCATTTGCTTTATTGCCTTGGGAAGTAACTAATTCACAGCGTCGTTATAGAGATCCTGCGCAGTATCAGTTTGGTTAGAAAGGGGGTTGGTTTCCCACCCCTGTGTTCTCCCTCCCTGTCTTTCCCAGCACAAGCATATGTGTGTCTACTCAGAAGTAACGCCCGTTGTGTTCAATGAGGCTTGGGGCTCGTTGGGAGCCTTGTCTTACAAATGCACACAAGGGGAAGAAACTACTTCTCACCTTCCTTACGGGGGCGGGGGGGGGGAGCCTCTGTTATTGGTTGAGCAGCCCCTGCCACTCAGATGATGTTCACTCCAACCCTCCACCCCACCCTACCTGGAAGTAAGTTATGTGAAGCCACTTAGAATGGTGCGGTGTACACCCACGTGGAGCCCTTCCTGGACCAAAAGCAGCTCCTACAAAAATGTGGGTGAGCCACTCCTCCCTTCTTCCGTTGTCGTGGAAACAGGGCCTTGGTCCAACATGGCTCTTCTTATGTTCTTATATATTGTTACCCAGCCTTTACTCCCTGCAAATGATGTCTAAAAACTATGTAACAAGAAGACTTTTATAGAAAGACTACAGATGTAAAATGTCTGGAAATAATGAAGCCATGGAGGGAAAAGGTTTTTTTAGTCCTCTCTGTAAGATGCCTAGCGTAGTTATTTCTTCCATTTCTTATTACAGTTATTGATCTAACGTCTCTTTTACTGATAGACATTTAGGAATGCTCCAAGTCATGCTTAGTTTCCCAACATGTGAGCAGAGTCACCATATAATAATATGGAAGCAATTGTGCATTCTTGACAGTTTGTGTTTTTTTCTACAGAGTCCTGTGTTTCTGGGCTTGTTCTGGTTAGATGTTGTAACAGTCAGTTAATGTAGTTCTAATCTAAAACCCACATGTGGAAAAAAAAATACACTGTAGGTTATTCCACCACTGTCACCAGATGCGACGGAACAGCATGGGGGTTATCCCACCTATGTCTCTTTTAAAAAAATTAACTTTGAGGCTTGGGTCTATAGAACTCACTGCCACAGTTTTTAATAAAGTCCTTAGTTAGACCTCATCACAAAGGAATGCTGCCTCAGCTATAAAAGCTTCTAACTGCTGCCACAGGAATAAATCAACAGCTGGTTCCTATGGCATAGGCATGGAACTGACACCACCACTAGGGACAATCTTTCAAAATGAACAAAAAATAAAATGTTAATTAATGGAATGTATGTATAAAAGTGAATATAGTATCACTTTTCAAATAATAGATCAAGATTACTTAAAGGTTCTTAAGGTAAATATTAAAGGTTGCCTACCATTCCTAAGTGGAGTCTTTCCCAGCTAAATAACATCACAATAGCTTTTCCTTCAGATCTGATTTCCCAAAGCTCCAACCCACGAACAGGAACAAGTATAGGAATTTCCCTAAATTTCCTGAGGGAGCAATCTTATGGCCGCTAGTCAGTGGCTAGACAGCCATAGGATATCTGGTTTTCTGGGAACCGACCTCGGAGCCCGCGGTCCAAGGTTGGTTCCTGGAGAACCAACCTTCCCTCACTTCTGTTCTGCCTCACAGACAGCGCGGAAAACCCCCATGCGACGCACTCGCAAGAGGAGCGCAGAGCGGCCAAAATGGGGTGTTCCCGGGCAGAGAGGGCAGAAATGACTGTGCAAAACATCCAATGTGTCATATGGCAGCTTCCTCCCCTGCTCTACCCTCCCATGGCTAGACAGCTGCAATCGGCTTGTGAGATGCTTGTTCTCATCTGTGCTTCTTCTACCCTGCATTGGATAGGCGGTCGCCTCTGAGTTCGGAGGCGGCCGCCGACCTGCATAGGATTGCGCCCTTACAGACATAAACAGATGCTGTACTTCAGTCTTCCTCTGCTTCCAGTTCTTTCTGCTTCTTTTGGCTTCTTGGATGAGTCAGATGTTTCAGAGACTACTTGCTGAAGTTCCCTCTCTGGTCAGACCTAAAACAGGAACCTAAAATATGTCATGTATAACTTGGTTTGCTCATAAAATTATCACGTTTGGTATATTAAGTATATTATATTCAGACAATCCCCTTCATGGATCATTGTCTTGTGGCGAAGGGGCTTGCGTAACTCAGTGAAGCCATAAGCTATGCTGTGCAGGGCCACCCAAGACGGACAGGTCATGGCGGAGAGTTCTGACAAAATGTGGTCCACTGGAGAAGGAAATGGCAACCCACTCCAGTATTGTTGCCAAGAAAACCCCATGGAACGTATCACAAGGCTAAAAGAGATGACGCCGGAAGATGAGCCCCTCAGGTCGGAAGGTGTCCAATATACTACTGGGGAAGAGCAGAGGGTATTCCCAAGTGGCGTCAGAAAGAGTGAAGCGGCTGGGCCAAAGCCGAAAGGACACTCAGCTGTGGATGTATCTGGTGGTGAAGAGAAAGTCTGATGCTGTAAAGAACAATATTGTTTAGGAACCTGGAATGTCAGATCAATGAATCAAGGTAAGCTGGAGGTGGTCAAACATGAGATGGCAAGATTGAACATCAACATCTTGGGAATCAGCAAACTAAAATGGACAAGCATGGGCGAATTTAATTCAGGTGACCATTATATCTACTACTGTGGGCAAGAATCCCTTAGAAGAAATGGAGTAGCACTCATAGTCAATAAAAGAGTGGAAAAAGCAGTACTGGGGTACAATCTCAAAAACGACAGAATGATCTCAGTATGAATCCAAGGCAAACCATTCAACATCACAGTAATTCAAGTCTATGCCCCAACCACTGAAGCCGAAGAAGCTGAGGTTGATCGGTTCTATGAAGACCTACAACACCTTCTAGAACTAACACCAAAAAAAGATGTCCTCTTCATCATAGGGGATTGGAATGCTAAAGTAGGAAGTCAAGAAATCACCGGGATAACAGGCCAGCATGGCCTTGGTGTACAAAATGAAGCAGGACAAAGGCTAATAGAGTTTTGCCAAGAGAACACGCTGATCATAGCAAACACTCTTTTCCAACAGCACAAGAGGCGACTCTACACATGGACATTACCAGATGGTCAATATCGAAATCAGATTGATTATGTCCTTTGCAGCCAAAGATGCAGAAGCTCTATACAGTCAGTGAAAACAAGACCTGGAGCTGACTGTGGCTCAGATCATGAGCTGCTTCTTGCAAAATTTCAGCTTAAATCGAAGAACGTAGGGAAAACCACTAAACCATTCAGGTATGACCTAAATCATATCCCTTATGAATATAAAGTGGAGGTGAGGAATAGAATTAAGGGATTAGACCTGATAGACAGAGTGCCTGAGGAACTATGGACGGAGGTCTGTAATATTGTTCAGGAGGCAGCAACTCCATCCATCCCAAAGAAAAAGAAATGCAAGAAAGCCAAGTGGCTGTCTGAGGAGGCTTTACAAGTAGCTGAGGAAAGAAGGGAAGCGAAAAGCAAGGGAGAAAGGGGAAGATATATCCAAACTGAATGCAGAGTTCCAGAGAATAGCAAGGAGAGACAAGAAGGCCTTCTTAAATGAACAATGCAAAGAAATCGAGGAAAACAATAGAATGAGAAAGACTAGAGCATTACTCTACAACAAAGCATTACTAACAACAAAGCATTACTAACAACAAAGCTAGTGGAGATGACAGTATTCTAGCTGAGCTATTTAAAATCCTAAAAGATGATGCTATTAAAGTGCTGCACTCAATATGCCAACAAATTTGAAACACTCAACAGTGGCCACAAGACTGGAAAAGATCAGTTTACATTCCAATTCCAAAGAAGGGCAATGCCAAAGGGTGTTCAAACTATCGTACAATTGCGCTCATTTCACATGCCAGCAAGGTTATGCTTAAAATCCTACAAGCTAGGCTTCAGCAGTATGTGAACTGAGAACTCCCAGAAGTACAAGCCGGGTTTCGAAGAGGCAGAGGAACTAGAGATCAAATTGCCAACGTTTGCTGGATCATGGAGAAAGCAAGAGAATTCCAGAAAAACGTCTATTTCTGCTTCATTGACTATGCTAAAGCCTTTGATTGTGTGGATCACAACAAACTGTGGCAAATTCTGAAAGAGATGGGAGTACCAGACCACCTTACCTGTCTCCTGAGAAACCTGTATGAGGGTCAAGAAGCAACAGTAAGAACCGGACATGGAACAACCGATTGGTTCAACATTGGGAAAGGAGTACGACAAGGCTGCATATTGTCGCCCTGCTTATTTAACTTATATGCAGAGTACATTATGAGAAACACCGGGTTGGATGAATCACAGGTCGGAATTAAGATTGCTGGGAGAATGATCAATAACCTCAGATACGCAGACAATACCACCCTAATGGCAGAAAGCGAAGAGGATCTAAAGAGCCTCTTGTTGAGGGTGAAAGTGGAGAGTGCAAAAGCTGGTTTGAAACTCAACATTAAAAAAACTAAGATCATGGCATCTGGCCCCATCACTTCCTGGCATATGGAAGGGGAAGAAATGGAAGCAGTGACAGATTTTATTTTCTTGGGCTCCAAGATCACCGCAGACGGTGACTGTAGCCATGAAATTAAAAGACGCTTGCTCCTTGGGAGGAAAGCTATGGCAAACCTAGACAGCATAGTAAGAAGCAGAGACATCACCTTGCCGACAAAGGTCCGCATAATCAAAGCTATGGTTTTCCCAGTAGTAATGTATGGCTGTGAGAGCTGGACTATAAGGAAGGCTGAACGCTGAAGAATCGATGCTTCCAAACTGTGGTGCTGGAGAAGACCCTTACGAGTCCCCTGGACTGCAAAGAGGTCAAATCAGTCAATCCTAAAGGAAATCAACCTTGACTGCTCATTGGAAGGACAGATACTGAAGCTGAAGCTCAAATATTTTGGCCACCTAATGAGAAGAGAAAACTCTCTGGAAAAGACCCTGATGCTGGGAAAGATTGAAGGCAAAAGGAGATGGGGACGGCAGAATATGAGATGGCTAGATAGCATCACTGATGGAATGAATATAAACTTGAGCACGCTCCGGGAGAGGGCAGAGGATAGGAAGGCCTGGCATGCTATGGTCCATGGGGTCACCAAGAGTCGGACACGACTGAACGACTGAACAACAACAACAATTCAGACAATAATTGAGTTTATTTTTAAAAGTTTTAAAATATAATGATAAGTTTTTGAGCAAACCAAGTTTTACAGAATATAATTTTTAGGAACATAAAAGCTGCTTTATGTTCTTAAAGCAGCCCTCCCCAACCTGGCGCCCTCTGGATGTTTTGGACGACAGTGCCCAGCATTCCTGACCATTGGCCATGCTGCCTGAGGCTGATGGGAGCTGAAGCCCAAAATATCTGGAGGACACCAGTTGGGGAAGGCTGTCCTAAAGCAAGAAAGTGACTTTAGATCTGTAAAGAGTGCTAAAAAATAAGTCTTGCTCATTTTTTAAATTTTCCTACAATTTCTTTTTTTCTGAACCCCCCCAGAAAAAAACCTGTTTTTTTTTCTGACTTCAAAATGTCTGGATATTTTACATCTCTAGGTGCAGTCCACCAACTTTGAAACAGTGTATATTTTTTCCACTGAGGGTCTAACAACAGCTTGGGGACCAGTTTAGATTGGGAAAATGGTGGTAGGGTTTAACTCAGCCCTCCAGTGTCCATGCTCCAATCAGGTTTCAAGTCCCCTGAAACACACATACATCTGATTCAGGATAAAAAATAAAAACACTGGGAGATTTGATCATGGAGCGCTGACATCACATGTAATTTGGCCCTCTTAGACCCATTTTATGCCCTCTTTGTTTATGTCAGGGGCTCACATTAATCGGAAAGACTTCTCTTTGATGGCTGTACAAACAACTGTAAACGGGAAAGCACAAGTATATATATTCTTATCGCCCCACAGCAGTCTTTTCTTTACTCTCACAACAGTAGGAAGCTTCCCACCTTGCTTCCAGCTGGGACGTTTGTTCATTCTCTCTGTGTTGTAAAAACAGCTTGTGCTGAACAATCATGGTATTTCATTTTTGGCTCAGTTAAGAGTTACTGTGGGCCACTTTCTTCATTGTGGGAACCGTCTCTTTCGCATGAGCAAAATGCTGCGTGAGCCAGCCGCCATGAAAACGTCAACAGTAGCCCCTTCTGCAGTCTCCAGTATTCCAAAACACATCCGAGATTTTGAAAGAAACTGAGGTTGAGACCTATGCCCTGCTAGTTCACAGTACATCCCTCATGAAAATGTGTAAATGCAGTAATTCTTACAATATTCTTTATTTCATCTGCAACTTGCATTTCCACAAAAATACATGCCCAAAGCAGCTACAAAGCAAGTTCAAGAATTTAAGCCCTGGCTAGGCGACCTTTTTGGGCCAAGGGCACATTTGGCAATTTTAGAAACCGTCCTGGCATGGCAAAGGAGAAGTAACCTGCCCAAAAGACTGAGTACAAGGCAGAGGCGGGGTCTGAGCCCCAATACACTATACAAGTCCTTTGAACCCACAGTTTTTGGCACAAACAGAACCTATTTCACAGCAATCCCAGCTGCTGGTAAGAAAATGTGTGTTGTTGTTTTCAAATGGGAGCGGTAGGACACCTTGGCGGGCACCAGGAAAGTTGTCCAGGGATACAGTCATGCCCATGGGCACCATGTCACCTACCCCTGATCTAACTGAACTTGGAGCCTTTCTATACGAGGCATTTAGTGTACATTTGTGATTCCTCACTCATGGTAGTTTGCAGGTGTTTTACATGATGTCATTATCCTTCAGGACCCCTGCCATTCTTTGCAACCATTATAGTGGAGAGGAGCCAGGGTTTTTTTTTTTCCGAACGAGGCAAGTCTGGTATTTCTGTGAATGGCAGCATGAAACCTTGATGTATTTGCACAATTCTGCTTTACCACAGCACCACCTTGTGGTTGTGTAATGGAACATATAGAAAGGCAGAGAAAGAAACCCCCCGGAAAAAAACATGGCAAGAGTGTTGGACTGGGAGCTGGGAGATCCGGGTTCTAGTCCCCACTCGGCCATGGAAGCTCACTGGGTGACTTTGGGCCAGTCACAGACTCTCAGCCCAACCTACCTCACAGGGTTGTTGTTGTGAGGATAAAATGGAGAGGAGGAGGATAATGTAAGCCACCTTGGGTTCCTTGCAAGAGGAAAAAAGGCGGGATATAAATGTAATAAATAAATAAATAGAAAGAAAGAAAGAAAGAAGGAAGGAAGGAAGGAAGGAAGGAAGGAAGGAAGGAGCTGGGCTGAATCCCACAAAGAATCTGTAAGGAAAAGTCTCCGTAAAGTGGCGGGTTAAAAGCCTCATGTAAAAAGCCTGTTAACTGCTTCAGAGGACAGCGTGAGCAAGCTAAAGCAGGGGCAGATAAAAGGTAGATTGGATTCCACCCATAGATCTCTGGGTGCTTTGCAGTAGATCTGCAAGGCTTTCTGATTCCCAATTAACAACTGCAATAACCAAAACCTACTTCTCCTACACAGCACAGGGACAAGCAGAGTGCAACCCTGTTGATTCTCCTGGACCTCTCAGCAGCTTTCGATACCATCGACCATGGTATCCTTCTGGATAGGTTGTCTGGGCTGGGAGTTGTAGGCGCTGCACTGCAGTGGTTCCGCTCCTACTTGGATGGCCGATTCCAGAAGGTGGTGCTGCGGGATTATTGCTCTGTGCCTTGGCAATTATGCCATGGGGTTCCACGGGGCTCTATTTTATCCCCTATGCTGTTCAACATCTACATGAAACCGCTGGGGGAAGTTATCCAGAGGTGTGGGCTGCAATGCCATTAATATGCAGATGACACCCAGCTCTACCTCTTTTTCATCAAACTCAGGTGAGGCAGTGGCTGTTCTGAATCAGTGCCTGGGCACAGTAATGGACTGGATGAGGGCCAATAAACTGAAACTCAATCCAGACAAGATGGAGGTACTGTTAGTGGGTGGCTCGTCAGCCCAGCTAGGTGCTGTTCAACCTGTTCTGGAGGGGGTTGTACTCCCCCTAAAAGATCAGATTCGTAGTTTGGGGGATGCACTTGGATCCAGAACTGTCACTTGAGGCACAGTTGAACTCAGTGGCACGGAGCACTTTTTATCAGCTTAGGCTGATATACCAACTACACCCTTCTCTGGACAGAGATAGCCTAGCTACAGTTCTCCATGCTCTGATAACCTCTCATTTGGATTACTGCAATGTGTTATACGTGGGGCTGCCTTTGAAAACAGCCCGGAAACTTCAGCTAGTCCAAAATAGGGCAGCAAGATTGTTAACAGGGACTGGCCAACCAGATCACATTACGCCAGTACTTTTCCAGCTGCACTGGCTGCCAGTCCATTTCCACACTCGATTCAAAGTGCTGGTATTAACATTCAAAGCCCTAAATGGCTTGGGGCCAGGTTATCTGAAGGATCGCCTCCTCCCATATGTGCCTGCCCAGACCTGAAGATCATCTTCAGGGGTCCTTCTCTGGGAGCCCCTGCCAAAGGAAGTGAGGTGGGTGGCTACCAGGAGGAGGGCCTTTTCTGCTGTGGCCCCCCAACTGTAGAATGAACTCCCTGGAGAGTTTTGCCTGGCGCCTGCGTTGTTCTCCTCCTGGCACCTTTTTATTCTCCCAGTATTTTAGCATTTTCTTAATCTTTTAGCTCTGATGTTTGAAATCTGTATTTTAAATCTCTGCATTGCTGCTAGGTTTTACTCTGGTTCTATTGTTATATTGTGGTTTTAAGCTTTTATATTTTATTTTGTTTTATGTTGCACTTTGTGGTTTTAATTTCTGTGAACTGCCCAGAGAGCTTTGGTTATGGGGCAGTCTAGAAATAAACACACACACACACACACACACACACACCCCTAACTTAGGATGCTGAAGCAAAATCTGGGGGGGGACGGGACCAGGAGTAGATTTTTGTCTTGGTCCTTGTTGGACCTCCAGATTCTAGTAAAAGAACACAGTTGATCCCATAAGCCAAAGCTATGCCCACCCCTGAGATAAAGTATCATGTGCCTCCCAGCAGTACGAAGTTCCAAGGCAACACTCAATGGCACTGCCAGGGTTGAGAGGGCACTAGGCAAGATGCCCTCTGCCCCCCGCCCCCCGCCCCCCGCCCCCCACTCCTGGACACCCCTCGCCTTCCCTGGTTTCTCCCCCCACCCCAGTTTCTCCTCCCCCAGTGTTCTTTCTTTTCCCCACCCCCAGTGTTCTTTCTTTTCCCCACCCCACCCCACCCCACCCCACCCCACCCCACCCCACAGCAGCACCCTTTCTTTCTATCTATTTCTTTTAACTTTTAAAACAACTTGAGTGAAACGACAGTTGCACCAGGCATCTTAATTTGCCCATAATGTCTGTAGTCCCATGCATGGTCGCCTAGAGGCGCTGTGGAGAAATAAAGATGCCAGGAAGGACTGCAGCTTCCTCTGCAGTGCATCTAACCTGTTATAAAAGTTAAAAGAGAGAGTGAGAGAGAGCGCGCAGCAGCAGACAGAGACTGGGTTCACACATGCTAATCCACCCCCAATGGTTGAGTGTGGATTGTTTGTTGAACTGAGAGCGTGTTGTCCGAACCCAGGACATTTTCTGCAGGGTGGCTTGTTAACCATGCAGTGTAGCTTATTTTTCTTGAACAAGCCACCTTGAGAACCCATGGTCTGTTGTTGGGTTGTTCGGCATGGTTAACAAGCCAGACTGCATGGTTAATAAGCCACCCTGCGGAAAATGTCCTGGGTTCAGACAACATGCTAACCCATGGTTCAAAAAGCAACCCACGGTTTAACAACAACCCACACTCAACCACTTAGTGTGAGTTGGCATGTTGTGTGAACAGCCCACGAGAGAGAGAGAGAGAGAGAGAACCACAGTCTGGTAAGGGCAGAAAGAGTGATGGGGAAGAGAGTGTATTTGGGGGGGTTCCAATCTGCAGCATCTTGGACCTGCACCCAGTGTTCCAGCACTCATGGCACCCCTGGCAACAATACGGGGTTTATTTAGCTTCCCTTGAATGAAAGAGACCCAGAGACTTATGGGGTCTTTGTAATATTGGCTGATGTTTCATCAGTAACACTAATAGCAGCAGGTGTTCTCATGGAAGTTGAAAATCTCTCTCCAGCTTTGTAATATGAAACTCAGGGAAATGTAATGGAAATCGAAGTTACAGAATGGTTCCCAGCAGGGCTTATGTTGTCATCACAGTGATATCAAAGGCACCAGCCAAATATTGATATATGGCACCAGTGCATCCATCATCCATGCTGAACGTACATCAGGTGTCCCCAACCTTTGGGGGCCTGTGGACACTTCTGGAAACTTTAGAAACTGCCGTAGGCACTGCCACAAAATGGATGCCGTGGAAGTCACAAAATGGCTCCCCAGGGGGCATGGGGGCTTCTGAATCAAGAAACTTGGCCAATAAACTGAGTACAAAGCAGAGGTTGGGTTTGAAGCTCCAAATACCAGATCATATAATTGTTCCCAAAACGCACAAAAAAATGCCCATTTCAGAGATGATAAATGGAATATGCTTAGAGCAACACATATGTATACCCTTTTCATTCCCCCTTTCAAAGACAGTTTTAGCTGGCTGGTTGGGCCCTGCCCATTTCCTTTCTGAAGAATGCCTCTGGGAAAGGAAAGGAAGTGGGAGGAATGATTGGAGGCAAATGCTTTGTTTTCCAGCACTGCCCAAGGTGTGTGTGTGTGTGTGCACACTGGCGGCTTTGGTGGGCACCAGTGGAATGGTCCAGGGGGACCATGGTGTCCACAAGATTCATGTTAGAGGCCCCAGGCGTATGCACTCAACAGTTGCACTAGCTGAGAAGGCAGCTGTATGTGTATACAGTCAGTATCATGGCTTGCAAGGAAAATGAGATTTCCCCAGAATATATATGCTAGCAGGGCAAACACAGTGTGCGGACTCCACACAACAAATGAGAAGCCACTGCATATCCTGCATGCAGAAGAAGTCATGTCTGCAAAGGCCCCCAGAAGCTGGCCAGTTTCCAGTGCAGCTGTAAAGGGTTATTAACGTTGCTAAGCTATTGACATCACACTGACAACAAAGGTCCGCATAGTTCAAGCAACGGTATTCCCCATAGTAACCTATGGCTGCAAGAGCTGTACCAGAAGGAAGGCTGAGTGAAGGAAGATAGATGCGTTTGAACTGTGGTGTTGGAGGAAAATTCTGAGAGTGCCTTGGACTGCAAGAAGATCAAACCAGTCCATACTCCAGGAAATAAAGCCAGACTGCTCACTTCAGGGAATGATATGACAAGCAAAACTGAAGCACTTTGGCCACATAATGAGAAGACAGGATACCCTGGAGAAGATGCCGATGCTAGGGAAAGTGGAGGGCAAAAGGAAGAGGGGCCGACCAAGGGCAAGGTGGATGGATGATATTCTGGAGGTGACGGACTCGACCTTGGGGGAGCTGGGGGTGGCGATGGCCGACAGGAAGCTCTGGTGTGGGCTGGTCCATGAAGTCACGAAGAGTCGGAAGCGACTGAGCGAATGAACAACAACAAAGCTATTGAACCTGGGTAGCTTTTTCCTGCTGTGAAAACACATGGCCTTTGTGCCTTGGTGTCACTGCGTTACCACTCTTGCTTCTTTTTTTTTTACTCCTGACCAGGAATCCAGGTAGCGCCTGCTCAAGGCTTTTGAGGTCCTTTGGGCAAGGCACCCCCAAAGAACCCCCTCTCTCAGTGCATCTGCCTTCACATTGCCATTGTCACCAGCTGCTCTTGCTCGTCCTCCTCCAGCTCCAGTGGGCTCTCATCCGTAGACTTCTTCTGTGCCCTTGGCAAGTGCCTGACCATGCCCGTCCTGGACGCTGGCCCTCTAATTCAAGCATGAGGAAGATCAGAGACAAGCTTCCAAACTGCAGGGTGGCCATATGTCCTGTTTGTGCTGCTCTGTAGCTGTCTTCAGAAGGGTTGCCGTAGAGATGTTCCAAGGTCCAACAAGCTGATAAGCACAAAAGTGAAGACAGTCAAATAAATCACGGAGCAGAGAAAACACAGTCAAAAACGGTCCGGGTCATGATTCAGGAAAACCACACAAAGCCTAGAGAAGACCTAAACGCAGGAGCAGGGGCAGAAGACGAATGTTGTTTGCAGCAGAGAAGTTGGGTTTCTGCAAGGGCTTTTCAAGCTAGTCAGCTTCAGACACCACCTCCTGGCTCCCGGCTGCAACTAATCAAGGGCCTTCAGAGAAGCCCTTGCTTTCAGCCTAGCACGGTGCCTAAGTGGAGCCAGCTGTGTACACCTTTTCACCTGATGCCTCTCTTGGGGAGTTATGAGAGGGGCCTGCTCCTGCTCAGACTCTGAGTTCTCCAGTGACACATGGGAGTGGCCTGATTCTTCATCATCAGGCTGACATGGTGTTGCCTGGATCTCCCGCTCCGGTTCCTGGACTGGTAAGCTCTCTTCGTCCAATGAGGAAGAGTCCTCCAGAGGAGCCATGACACTATGTTACATAAATAGAGTCCTCTATTTGAAGGCCTGCCTGAGATCAGTCTTCTATTGTGAATATGGACTATCCAGTTTGAAGGACTATTCAGGGCATCTCTACACCAGCCTAAAATCCTGCATTTAAAACAGGGCTTTCTGCTTCTGTTTTAAATGCAGGATCACAACTGACTCTCTTTACACGTGTTTTCTCCCCCCCACCCCTTCTCCCCATTGCTCAGTCTTCCGTTATCTTTCATTGATCTCACTCCTCTTCCTGCCGCTTTTAACTCTTTTCATGGAGGAAACTGGAGTGGAACACAACGGGGTCATGCGATGGCTCATTATCTGCGATTTATGTAAAAATGGAACAGAGGGCATTTAGTGCAGAAGGGTCACGGTGTCATGTAAAGAGCCCACAAACTTCCCTGAAGGGGCAAACTCAGTCACAGGATAAAAGCTCGTGTGATGAAGCCCTCAATCCAAGTGAAGTCTAAAGATAATGAATCCCAAGAAGGAAGTGCAGCAGAGGCCTTGAGGTTGCCAACAACATTTAGCACGGGGACAGCGGACTGAGCAAGTACAAAGCTCACCTGGTCACAGTCTTCCATACTATGGTGAGATCGAGATGTAGTGTATTTATATTTAAATTATAGCAATTCTTTTAAAATTTGCATCTCTCGATACACATGAACACATGCATATTTTATGCAAATCTGTGTCATCTACTGTCCTCTTTTTTGGTGAGGCATAAGTGGCCACCCTAATCTCAGGCCCACAGTGGGTCTTTGAACCAGAGTCCTGAGGTTAATCAAACCTTCTGCCTAATGAATTGAGGCCCATGGGCACTTCCTTCTTCTTGACTGGCTAGCGGTAAGTCACGCAGTCATCTTCCACCCCTTATAAAGCTTCCTAGTTTGTGTTCAGTCTTTTGGCCTCAGCAACCAGAGGACTTCCACTTCCTGCCTGCTGTTTTCCTAGTTTAAGATTCTTATCTCTTGCCTTCCCTTCAGATCTGCCTCAACTGGCTCTCCCCAGCTAATCTGCTTTCTCTTCCACCTGTCCTTGAGCACAGATCACCCTTGGATGAGGAAGATGATGATGACTGATTGATTGATTAACTAATTCATTAAATGTATGTGCTGTTGCCCATTGCCAAAAGCAGTCTCAAAGTGACTACACACACAAATACAGAAATCCGTAATTAAGATAACAGGAAAAAACCCAACATCAATATAAGGCATGATCAGCGCAATAATACAAATAAAGTTAAACACCATAAAAACGTAATTTTAAAACAATACAATATGAGAAGCGTTCATCCACAATGCACAAAAACCTCCCCTGCCCCACCCACAGTGTAGAAAGAACACCGCAAAAGTCATACCCAAATAAGTAATAAGTAAACACTGTAAGTAATGCCCAAATGTCTGGGAAAATAAGTATATTTTCCTGGTGCCGAAAACATGCCAGTGTCAGTGCCAGGAGAGTTTCCTTGGGGAGTGTGTCCTATAAACACCAGGTGATCACATAAAAGGTGTGTTCCTGAACTGCTCCCCCCACCCCCCAAGTTTCTCTTGAGGGGGCCACAGAGAAGGGCCTCTGAAGCTGGCTTCAGGGACTGGGTAGGTTCATGTCAGGAGAGGAGGTCCTTGAGGTACTGGGGTCCTAAGCCATGACTGCCCTCTCCTCCATCTTCTTTCCCTGATTTTATTGCCTCCCCTGATAATTTGTCATCTTCTTGAGGCAGGGTCTTGTCTTCTTGACCGTCACCCTGTAAAGTTCCGTGCGCACTGATAGCATGATATAAATCCTAAATAAAGAGCCTAATAATAAATATGACAGAACTTGGATGAAGCCTGGCAGAATTGGGATCCTATTGAGCTTTTCAGGCCCCGGTACTGGTTATCTGACAGATCGGGGTTTTACTGGTAGTACTGGTAAAACCCTGGTTGGTGGGCAATCCTCTCAACAGCCAGCTTGCTCCTCAGTGGAGGCTGGTGGCTCTGATGTCAGTGGGGCGTTGCATCTGCTCTGGGTTTCAGTCAGAACTGGTCAGAACTCTAAAGAAGCTGTCCAAGGTGCGAAGACTGGGGATAGCTCCTTTAGAGTTCTGACTGACCCTGTGCCCTGATAACTAGGGAGTGCACAAAGATGGGATGCTGTGGGGTTGCTGAGGATGGTGGAGTGGTACAACTTTTTGGCCTGCCTGTCTGCTTCCAAAGGGGATGCTAAAAAGAAACAAATAACAGGCTGTGCGCAAACAAGAGAGAGCATTCAGTTTCAGCTGCATGCATATCTACCAGGAAAATGTCATCTCAGATGTGTGTTGCAGAGATAAAAGGCCTTGATGTCATCCAGTTGCTTCATGGAATGGCAAGTTCAGAAAATATCACAGAGATTGTATGTTTCTTTGATATTTCTTCTGAATGGAGAACAGAGAATTAAGCAATGGAAACCGCATTTTATCGCGTCGACGAAATTTATTAGTAGAAACTGATTAAGACAATGTGTATTTGGAAGTGAACAGCAAATTCCTATTGCTCCATTCTGGCTTCTGAATGGAGCTGAAAGGATTCCTGCAGGTCTGTAGCAAAAATGTGATGTTTTGGAAGAAGCATAAAGGTGTACCAGGAAAAGGGGGGGGGGGTCGGTAGGTGAAGAATTGATGCCAAACAGTCAGATCCTACATATAAGTAGCCTAATATGTTTAATGAAATTAAATAATTGTATTAATATTAATAAAAGACTTTATATAAATATTATAGTATTCCCCAAAGCACAAATCCCTGGTATTTGGGCACCAACTTAGCCTACTTTAGAGCCAACTAAGGTCCCCCCCACTCTTTTTTTTACCCAGGCCATCCCTGAGTGAGTGTGCTGCCTAATCTCTTTTTTTGTAATTATGGTGTTGGATTGGTTTTTATTGGTTTTTATTAATGTTTTATATCAATGGCTTAGCAATTATTATGTATTTTAATTGTATTTTAATGTTTAACATATATTTTAATGTATTTAATTTTCATGCTGGCTGAGGGATGCTGGAAGCTGTACAGCTTTTTTCTACCTAAACATGCATGGGATTGCGCCCTTAATCATCTGTATCAGGGATGTTGAACATCAGTCTCACAGGCCAAATCCAGCCCATGGTGTCCTAGTCCCCTAGATGGCCACACTCCTTCCCTTGGCCCCACCCCTTTCCCCCCAACCTCTGATTATTTGGTGGTTTTCCGGCTTTTGTGCAGTTTTTTCTCCATTCTAAGAGGTAGAAATGTCTCTCCTGGGGGTTAGCTATGTGCAGTAAGCGCATTAAGCTAAAATATGCTGATATTTTCAGCCCTTTTGCCTTCAGCCCCACCAACCCCTGGAATAAGGCCCCTGAGAGCTTCAACAAAATTGAATTTGGCCCTCAGGCTGAAAAACATTCAACAACCCTGCTTCGTAGGGTTTATTCTGTGTATGCAACATTGTGTTTCAGATCTTCCTGAGCTGTTTGGCAGTGGAACAGAATGCCTCGAAAGGTGGTGGGTTCTCCTTCATTGAGATTTTTACGCAAAGGCTGGCTGACCACTAGTCAGGATTTCCTGCTTTAGCATGGGGTTGGACTAAATGACCTTTGAGACCCCTTACCGCTCTTTGATTCTATGGTTCCTTTGTCATAAAATAAATATTTATTTAATTTATACTGCTCAATAGCTGAAGCTCTCTGGGCAGTTCACAACAACTGAAACCATAAAATATTATAAAACATAATATAAAACTTTTTAAAGTTTGAAACCACAGTATAAAACCAAAGTAAAAACTAGGAGCAGTGTAAACATTTAAAAATACAGTAACAGGCTTAAAAACAACAAAAACTGAAGGAAAAATGCCTGAGAGATTAAGGTCATCACCTAGCGGTGAAAAGACCACAACATAGGCACTAGGTGAGCCTCTCTGAGGAGTTCATTCTTCAACCAGGGTGCCACAACTAAGGCCCTCTCCTTAGTAGCCACCAACCACACTTCATTTGGCAGGGGCACCCAGAGGAGGGCCTCTGAAGACTGTCTTAGGGTCCAGGCAGGTATATATGGGATATTTGTGAAACTCTACACATGCTTTGGTGTTAGATTTCTTTTGCCCCTCCTCTTGTCCTTAATTATTAAAGGACTTTCTTGTGGACATCACATTATAGGAGCCACATTTGTGGCTCCTGTAGATAAGGTGTTCAGTAAAATAAGGGTTCCGTAAGCGTTCTGTAAATGGAAATCAGGAGGGTGGGTTGTTCTAACCTTAATAAAATCAAAAAGATTTCACCAATATTCCTGATATTTGCATGTGCCAAAAAGAACTGTCTATTTTACAAAACCAGAAAATTTCAGGTTAAAGATTGGTTAAAGATTGAGGGAGAAAGGGCAGTTAGCAGAAACAACCCTCAGTCACTCAAAAGTGTTCCTGAAAACATGTATTTGGCAACCTTTTGTGCCCATCATTTGTGAAAAAACTATAGGCTCGTTGTTTTGAAGATTGATGTTTTCCTATTCTCTTTATAATGTAGTTGATGGAATGGATTTTTTAAAATTCAATTTACTTATTTTAAAAAAATCTTAATTGGTATAATGAAAGTCTATGGGAGCCTCATAACACGGGGCTCGGTATGTTGAGGGGGGGAGAGAGGGGAATAACTGCCACGTGGAGGGAAAGCAGAAGCAGCAGCAGCTAAGTGGTGAGTTTCTGGGACCTGTGTGTGTGTACGTGGTGGGCAAGCAATCCCTCAGGGGTTACCAGAGCCCCCCTTCACCGATCTGTGCCCCCCACAGATACATAAGCAGGCCTATCTTTCCTTGAGGGCAGAAAATATTGCTGCCCAGAACATCTCTACACAGCCTAAAATCCCGTAATTAAAACAGGGCTTTCTGCTTCTGTTTTAAATGCAGGATCATGACGGAGTCCCTTTACATGCGCTTCCTCCCCTCCTTTCCCCCCTTATCTGAGTCTTCCTTATGTTTCATTGGTCTCGCTCCTCTTATTGCGGTTTTTCCTTTGTCATGGAGGGAAAGTCAAGCACGGTAATTTGATAGCTCATTATCGTCGATCTTAAAAAAAAAATGAAATAAAGGTCATTTAGTGCGGGAGACGCCCTGGAAGTTAATGATGTCATCTAAAGGACCTGCAAACGTCCGTGAGTAACCAGTCCCAACAGCAGGATAAAAGCTCCGTCTGAAGAAGCCTCTGGAGTCTAAGAAGCAGGCAGTCGTGCTGACAAAGCAGTGGTCAAGCAGTGGAACAACTGACCAGTGTGAGCAAAGGTGACAACGTTTGTTACTCCCTGCAGCTAGCAGCTCCACGAGTCTGGAGTGTTCCCCTGTACCCTGATAAGGCCTAGAGTAACAGCTGCCTAAAACAATGTCCCTGCAGATTTCTGCCCTCCACTATGCCATTCACTAATCCAGAACCAAAATTTCCAGTTAGCAACTAGGGAAAAGAGCCAATCAAAAAGCAGAACATGGAGGGGCGTCAGGGGATTAAAGAACGCAACAGCGCCCTGTGAAAAAGACAAGACCCATGTTTGTTCCAGCCTGGCTTGCTTGATTTTTACATTTTGCTTAACTGTGAAATTTGTTGGCAGATTTTGGTTTGTTTTGAGAGCCTTTTGGCACTCAGCCTGGTTCTTGCCTCCCTTTTGGGAGAAGTCGAGTCCTCTTTTCTCTTTTTGAATTTGTTTACCCTTGGCTTTGAGACTATTTGGGGCAGTTTTTCCACAAGCCAGTTTCTCTGAGCCAGGCACCCGGCTCCTGAGCAGCTTGGTGTCGTTTTCACCCTCTTGTTTGATTATGTTCACTGGTGATGCTTGTGCTTCGCAACACTTTTCATTTTAAAATATTTTCTTCACTCTCTACCTCTCTAATTTTCCCTGCTTGGACTTTGCTTAGTTCTACACCCTGGATTCTAGGAGACATCACTTTCAACCTTCCTCTGGGTCCACGAAAGCCTGGTCTTCAGCTCTCTACTTGGGATAGGCAGCTGTACCTTCCTTTTAATTCCCCCTTCCCCGCTCCCTTCCTTTTCTCTAAAATTTTGGACCATACCGCTATAAAATTGAAAGCTTCAAACACTGCTTTTAACTAGTTTGGACTGGTGGAAGTTTAAGTAGAGCTAAGGAACAATTCAAACTGCTGCTAGGCCTACTAGGGCCAACTAACATTGTTTTGGGCCTACTAACATTGGGCCTCCTAAGGGCGCGGTCCTATGCAGATAAGCGGCTGCCTCTGAACTTGGAGGCGACTGCCTATCCAATGCAGGGCAGGAGAAGCACGGAGGGGATAGTTCCCTCTGCGCTTCTCCTGCCCTGCATTTGCGGCTAGACAGCCGATTGCAGCTGTCTAGCCATGGGAGGGCTGAGCAGGGGAGGCAGCGGCCATACAACACATTGGATGTGTCGTACAGGCATTTCTGCCCTCCCTGCCCCAGAACTCCCCCCGGGAATACCCCATTCTGGCTGCTCCACGCTCTTCTTGCAAGCATGGAGAGGCAGCGTGGAAGTGGGGGAAGGTCAGTTCTCTGGGAACTGACCTCAGAGCACGGGCTCTGAGATGGGTTCCCGGAAAACCAAATATCCTATGGCCGTCTAGCTATTGACTAGCGGGCATAGGATTGCTCCCTAACATTGTTTTTTTAAAAGACCTTAACTGTAATGTATTTTGCATAGTGTACACATGTATTTTCTTTGTAATCATTGCACGTTTCACATCTTACTTCTGAATCTGATATTCTTTTGCATTTACTTTTCATTATAAACCATTCATATCTTAAGACTTCTTCTGTGGCATGTTTTCATTTCTTTAACAAGTTAAAGGGAGTATTCACTGTTTTCTTGCTTAAGTTTTAAAATATTTTTTCAACAGGCCTAGTAACTTCAAAAGTTACAGAGTTGTAACTCCACAAAGCCAGGAAATTGGAAGCTAATGCTGATGCCTTAACTGACTAGGATTCCTCTAGCAGTACAGTAAGGCTCAGAAGCTTCATAAGGCAATACAGGACCAGGACAACGTGGAGCATCTTTGCTGGTCCCAGTCACTCCATCCTTTCAATCTGGATTTGGCACTGAAAGACTCAGCAAAAGTGTGGGTACGTGGAGGGTAAATTGTAAGCAAGCACAATTTGTGACATTGCACAACATCATGACTGATCATGAGGCACATCAGATAAGGCATCAGCCTTAGCTTCCAGTTTCCTGGCTTTGTGGAGTTTGGACCAACATGAGATAACCTTAGCTTCTGGTCTTTTAAACCAGCAGGTTTTTGATGATTGAATATTTATCTTGTCCATCTGTCTGCAAATCCATCTCAGCCAAATTCTTCATTGCTCTTTAAAGTTCTGTCATTGTAAAATGTTTCATCTATTTATAATAGTCTATTATTTGTACTCTAGCTTTCTCGTACGTATTATTAAATGTCACAGGGCTTTTCCTTTGGGAAATGGAGTCCCTCTCCTGTCTGCTGCCATCATGTTACGTCAGCAACTTTCTGGTTATCCTACACAATTTCTCCTTAATGAAAGCAAGGTCTGGCTGAATTTCCAGCTAGTATCCATCAGATGATACATCACTGCCCATTAGATACAACGATAACCAAGTTTGGCCACATTCTGCATCTTTCCAAAAGCGTTGCTTTGTGACTCCTACCGCAATGTTGTGATAAGCCCTAGGACTGACGTGAACAAAGCTTTGGAGGGGCACACATGGAAACCATGTGGACTTTGGAGATTCACCAGGATTTCCTCCGGGTGAAAGCTAATGGGTAACTTTCTCATCCCAGGGCGTTCCAGCTTTTTCCTGATGGCAAGACCCTTTCTTTCCTTAGATGAACAGTTGATCAGCAATTTTTGCATAATGTTGCTGTTGAGATTAAAAACGTGGCTTACACTCAAATCAGCTTTCCTGTCATTCCGGTGAAGTTATTGCTATAATAGTGATTCAGAAGCAAAAATCTGGGTGAGGAGTCACAGGTTTGACTGAGAAGCTTTTTCTGTGTCCCGTCCCCCCACAGCACCAGGTTCCCCAGCCTTGGCTTCCCCCAAATATCGTATGGTCAAAGAATTCACCAATGAAAATATCAGCCCTCTTGCGTACTTGTAACACCTTTATGTTCTCACGCTACACCAAGGATCCCTGCCAGAGTTCACCCATCCCCAAATTACATATTCCTAAAGGACCTTCTTCATGTAGGAGAAAACTACACAAATGTGTGTAAAGAAGTCCAGATATCTAATTTTAGTAAACAAAAGCAGTTTTGGGAGAGGGTATTTTTTCATGGACATTACAAACATAGGGGTGGTTGTGCTTAACCCTTTCCCAGCCTTGGTTTTTTCCATTGCTATTTCCTCTCCCACATGCCGAGTTGTGAGTTTACCCTTAGAAACATGCATCTGGAATCCTGTAGGGGGAAAAAAGTTCAGTGGGAGAGGGTTACGATCGGGAAAGGGTTAAGCACACACGCATACATGCTTCTTCACACAAAAACATCCCCTCCTTAAGCTCATTTTGTTTACTAAAAGTGGTTGTTGGAGATTTATAACACACATTCGTAGTAAGGGCAAACATGTCATTTGCCCCTTACTCTGTAGTAGCCTCTCCTGCACTGGACTCTGAAGCAAGTTGTGTTTATGTAAAACAGGCTTTATATACCAGCATTAAAAGTTTCCTTTGTAAAAATCTTATGAAAGTTGAAAACGTTGAAAAAGGAAGTTGAAAGCTCTGTAGTGGCCTCAGCCTCCCCTGCACTGCATTCTGAAGCAAGTTGTGTTGATAAAAAAGCAGGAAGTTACTGGCTTTATACACTGGGAATAACAATTTCCTTTGTGAGAACCTTAAGAAAGTTGAATAGAATGTTTCATCTCACCATGGATCTGTTTGTGCTTATTATCATTCCCTCTAATAATGAACTCAGCTGGTGAGTGCTGACAGAAACAGAGCCAAAATGAATCCATTGAGAAAAAAGGAGTTGATATCAGTGTGTTTGGGGAACCCCAAGGGTTGCAGAAGTATCTTTTAAAAAATAAACCCATGGTGGGGAACAACAACCCTAAAACACCCCAAGGAGGACCAAGCATGTTCATAGGCTACAGAATGTGGAGTGCTAGTTAGAAAAGCAAATTGGAAAATTGAGGTGAGGGTGGGAGAGAGCAATGTCCTCCCAGAGGAAAGGAGCGCTGGCTGGTTGGCTGGCTGGAACCCTGAACAGGAACGCTCCTATTAAGAGGTGAGAATGCTTCGTAACATTTTGTTGTTGGGCCCACTTGTTATAGGGTTTTTCTGCACAAGGCATTTATCGTGAACTTGTCATTCCCTACACACAGTTGTTTACGGGTTCTTTAGACAATGACATGACCCTCCAGTTTCGCTTCTGTGTCTTACCAGCACTTCCAGTGAGGTTTTTTTTTAAGAAGCAGGGAAAATGGGACATTTAATTGTGAAAGGGAAAGAAATCAGAATCTCCTCTTGTGTATTTGTGCTATTCTGCTATACCACAGTGCCATCTAGTGGTTATGCAGCAGAAAACAGGAAAGGAAACAGTCCTTGTGTAATGGGCAGATCTCAATTCTATGATGAAACTGAAAGTAGATGTAGTGGCCTAACAACCCCATGTAGAAAAGCTCATAGAACAATGGTAACATTGGAGTCCCAGAGCAACCTTTCTGAAGCTAAGCAGGTCTGGGTTTGCCTTCCCTAGCCTGGTGCCCTCTGGATGGATTGGGCTACAACCCTCATCATGCTGTCTATGAATTATGGCTTTGTAGTCCAACACATTTGGAAGACACCAGGCTGGGGGCAGGGTGGTCCAGTCAGTGCCTAGATAGAAGACTACCTAGAAACCCCATGCGTGCCATGTTGAGTGCCATCATGGAAAAAAGGATATAAATGTGATAAGTGAATATCGAGTACTGGGATAGAAGGGAAGCAATATGCCAGGAATATTATGTCCATGTGCAATTATTTGCATGTGTATGCATTTGAGGCATGATTTGCCTGCCCCCTCCCCCCCCATCCTCACTCAGATATTTAACTTTTAGAAACTTGGGGAGGGGGCTTAAATCTGAAGAACACTACTGCATGTTTGTGCAGATGAGGGGGCAATCCTGAGCATGTTTAGGACTTTGGACACTCAGCTGTGGATGTGTCTGGTGGTGAAAAGAAAAGCCGATGCTGTAAAGAACAATATTGTTTAGGAACCTGGAATGTAAGATCAATGAATCAAGGTAAGCTGGAGGTGGTCAAACATGAGATGGCAAGATTGAACATCGACATCTTGGGAATCAGCGAACTAAAATGGACAGGCATGGGCGAATTTAATTCAGGTGACCATCATATCTACTACTGTGGGCAAGAATCCCTTAGAAGAAATGGAGTAGCACTCATAGTCAACAAAAGGGTGGGAAAAGCAGTACTGGGGTACAATCTTAAAAACGATAGAATGATCTCAGTACGAATCCAAGGCAAACCATTCAACATCACAGTAATTCAAGTCTATGCCCCAACCACTGATGCCGAAGAAGCTGAGGTTGATCGGTTCTATGAAGACCTACAACACCTTCTAGAACTAACACCAAAAAAAGATGTCCTCTTCATCATAGGGGATTGGAATGCTAAAGTAGGAAGTCAAGAAATCACCGGGATAACAGGCCAGCATGGCCTTGGTGTACAAAATGAAGCAGGACAAAGGCTAATAGAGTTTTGCCAAGAGAACACGCTGATCATAGCAAACACTCTTTTCCAACATCACAAGAGGCGACTCTACACATGGACATCACCAGATGGTCAATATCAAAATCAGATTGATTATGTCCTTTGCAGCCAAAGATGCAGAAGCTCTATACAGTCAGTGAAAACAAGACCTGGAGCTGACTGTGGCTCAGATCATGAGCTGCTTCTTGCAAAATTTCGGTTTAAATTGAAGAACGTAGGGAAAACCACGAAACCATTCAGGTATGACCTAAATCATATCCCTGATGAATATACAGTGGAGGTGAGGAATAGAATTAAGGGATTAGACCTGATAGACAGAGTGCCTGAGGAACTATGGACGGAGGTCCGTAACATCGTTCAGGAGGCAGCAACTCAATCCATCCCAAAGAAAAAGAAATGCAAGAAAGCCAAGTGGCTGTCTGATGAGGCTTTACAAGTAGCTGAGGAAAGAAGGGAAGCGAAAAGCAAGGGAGAAAGGGGAAGATATATCCAACTGAATGCAGAGTTCCAGAGAATAGCAAGGAGAGACAAGAAGGCCTTCTTAAATGAACAATGTAAAGAAATCGAGGAAAACAATAGAATGGGAAAGACTAGAGATCTCTTCAAGAAAATCGGAGATCTCAAGGGAATGTTTTGTGCAAAGACAGGCATGATAAAGGACAAAGAAGGCAGGGACCTAACAGAAGCAGATGAGATTAAGAAGAGGTGGAAAGAATACACAGAAGAACTATACAGGAAATATCTGAATGTCCCTGATAGCCATGATAGTGTGGTCACTGAACTTGAGCCAGACATCCTCGAGAGTGAAGTCAAGTGGGCTTTAGGAAGCATTAGTAACAACAAAGCTAGCGGAGATGACAGTCTTCCAGCTGAGCTATTTAAAATCCTAAAAGATGATGCTGTTAAAGTGCTGCACTCAATATGCCAACAAATTTGGAACACTCAACAGTGGCCACAAGACTGGAAAAGTTCAGTTTACATTCCAGTTCCAAAGAAGGGTAATGCCAAAGAGTGTTCAAACTACCGCACAATTGCGCTCATTTCACATGCCAGCAAGGTTATGCTCAAAATCCTACAAGCTAGGCTTCAGCAGTATGCGAACCGAGAACTACCGGAAGTACAAGCTGGGTTTTGATGAGGCAGAGGAACTAGAGATCAAATTGCTAACATTCGCTGGATCATGGAGAAAGCAAGAGAATTCCAGAAAAATGTCTATTTCTGCTTCATTGACTATGCTAAAGCCTTTGATTGTGTGGATCACAACAAACTGTGGCAAATTCTCAAAGAGACGGGGGTACCAGACCACACCCCGTTTATTCAGCTTGTATGTAAATTATCATGGAGCAGCACCATCCAGCATATTTCCCCCTCCATCTGCCAAGTCATGGACAGAGTTCAAGTCAACACAGAGTATAACAGAAGCGGGTCTTAGATACCTATTAAGAGTTTATGGGACAGCTAGAAAATGTGTCAAGTTCATCAAGCCTAAGGCAGCTGTGTGCAGGAGCTGCTATTCCATAGACAGTGGGGTAGTAGTAATGTTTGATGCTGGCACTCATCCTGAAACCGCCATAGACATGCTGTCAAGAAGAGTCCAAACATTTTGGCCCCTGCCTTGATTTCAAACCAGCTCTAGCCGTTTTCCTCTCCACCAGGAGCTGGCCTTTTGTAATCCCAGTAGGCCTGAATTGCCTATTCAAGACCAAGCCTTCCCAAAATACTTTGCTTTACAACAGGGAATATATTCTTGTTGGTAAAATTAACCACCACCACCCTGCCTCTGTGAGGATGGCAGCGAAGCTCAGAGGAAACTGGGACTCCTGAGGGAGGTGGCAGATGACATCAGTGTCCCTGCTAATAAAAAAAGTGCTGGTGCTGTGTCCCTGTGAGCCCTGGCTCCATCATGCCACTGTCCATAGGGAAGGAGCCATAGCTAAGAAGCGTCCAGGGATTCTATGCTATGGATGTACAAAGCCTCAGGTTCAATCCCTGGCATTTCGAGTTAAAAGGATCTCAGGTAAAGGGGAGAGATCTTGAACTGCTGCTGCCAGTCAGAGTAGGCTATACTGGCTAGTATGGACTGACTCAGTATAAATGACTACAAATGTTGTAGCATGTTAAAGACTAAGAGTTTTTCTACACAAGGCTGTTAATCGGCTGTTAATTGACTGTATCTACTTTCAGTTTCGTTGTAGAATCCAGATCAGAGTACTACACTAAGGGCATTTCCTTTCCTGTTTTTCTGCTACATAACCTCTAGGTGGGATTGCGCTATAGAGGAATAGCGCAAATACACAAGAAGAAATTGCACTTTCTTTTGCTTTCACAATTGAATGCTGCATTTTCCCTGCTCTAAAAAAAATTAATATAAGTGCTGGTTAGACACAGAAGTGAAACTGGAGGATATCATCGTCTAAGGAACCTGTAAACAACTGTTACTAGGGGGTGATGAGTGCACAATATGTGGATTGTGTAAAAAAGGCCTAATACCTTTATTATGGAATACGTTTTGAGGACTAGAGCCATCAGATGCCTCTGCGTCAGTTATGCTATGGAGTCCCTATGGAGCCCCATGTCAGGAGCCCTTGTTGCCTTCAGTAATCCTCAAGTACCTAGAATCAACATGCAGGCAAAAGGGCTATTTTCCAAGGCTTTATTTCCATTCAACCTAATGACGCTTACAGATGCTAATAGCCTGAGCCTAAGTGGGAAATTCAATGGAGCAGCCTAACAGGGGATTCTAGCCTTAGGGAATCAGTTGGTCTCCATTTGGAGGAAAAGCGTGGCAACCCGCTGAACTTAAGGAGTCGGAGGGGAAAGTCCACCCCTTCCTGTGGGGCAACGGGGCGCAGCTGTTGTCGTCGTGCCAAGTAGGCTGAGCACCTCCTCTCGGCGCCCGCTACCTCCTGCTTGTCTCTGAGCCGGCGCTGCGCATCTAGAAGCTCAAGTTGTCCCTCCCTCTCCCTGCCAAGGTCACTCTCGCTCTCAGGAATGTGAGCAGGGGGGGTGTCTCCCTCCAGCTGCACCTCTGAGAAACGAGTGGGTTCCTCTCCCACGGATTGTGTCTCTTCCTAAAAATCAGAACTGCTTTGGGACTCTATGGGCTCAGATCCAACCCTGGCACCCCATAGTATAACTGTCATGGAGGGAGCAATAATCTCCCAGCACCGCCTTCTGGCATTGACCATCCAAGGAGGAACAGAACCACTGCAGTACAGTGCCCGCATATCCCAACTCAAACAGGCTCTCCATGGTTGATAGCATCAAAAACTGCTGAGAGCTCCAAGAGAACCAATAGGTTCCTACTCCCTCCGTATGTTCCTCTCTTACTATAGGTCATCTCACACAGTGACCGTGGCCATTACTGTTCCAAAGCCAGCCATGAAGCCCAATTTAAATTGGTCTAGAAAATCGGTTTCATTCAGTTGGTTAGTTTTTAAGTCCTTGCTGCCACTTGCTTGCTTGACAGGCAGAGAGCTGGGGAGCAAGCAGTCCGCGGCATCCCCTGCTCCTCCCTCTCACCACCACCGTTGTCTGGGCCAGAGCGGGAGGCAGGTAAAGAAGAAGGTTGCAAGGGCGAGGGGCAGGCGCTACTCCGGGGCGCTCTTGCCAGGGCACCTGTGCTGGGGTGTGAGCACTTGGCAAGTGCCCCAGCATGCCTACCTTTGATGTTGGCCCTGCCCTCAACACTTAAAAACATGGATACAGGTGTGCAAATTTTGTTTTATTAGAAACAAGTTAAGGGGCGCATATGTTTTCCTGCATTTCATTTGGATAACATTCAGATGTAATTATTATCTCCTTTTCTGTGCCATTTCAGGGTAAATCATGCTCTAGAAAGCTATTTCCATTATATTATTTTCCTTTTTTTTTTAGCCGCCTTTAAGGCTAAAATGCTCTCAAGACAGCAGCATCTCTAGTTATGCCTACAACATAAAGATTTTCCATCTTTAATTATGCCTATGGCTTTATTTGGTCCTTAAAAACATAAGAAGAGGAAGCAGCCTTGATGGACTGTAACAAATGTCCATTTTGTCCAGCATCCTGGTTTGCACAGTGGCCAAAGGATGGTTCTGGGAAGCCCACAAGCAGGGCATGAGGTAATATTATTGATTTAAAATATTTGTATGCCTCTCCTCAGCCAAAAAAACCTCTCAAAGCAGCTTACATGTAAGCAGTAAAAAGGACAGTCCCTGCCTGTAGGCTTACAATCTAAAATGACATGACACACAAGGAAAGAGGTATGGGGAGGGAAGAGGAAAAAATAACAATTAAGTCTTTCAGCAGGGCTGGTGGACTGACCCTACTTTGTGCTCTCATCTCCCTCAGCCCAGCCTACTGGAATGGCTGCTGATGGTAGCAGGTGAGGGAGAAGGAGCCTTCATGTGGAAGGTCTTCAACAGGCTGGTGGAATGGCCCTCCCCTATTGTAAGATTAAGTTCTCCCATTCTAAGATTTCAAATAAATGTCCTCCCTGTCCTTTAGATGCCATTATCATAAAATCCTGGTGGCATAACAGCTCTACATTTGTGAGGCTATTTTATTTATTTCATTTATTTTCTATACCACCCAATAGCTCTCTGGGGGGTTCACAACAATTCACAGGAGAAAACACAGCATAAAAATTTAAACATACAAAATGTTAAAACAATTTAGGGCGCAATCCTACTGGGATAGGCGGCAGCCTCCGAACTCAGAGGTGACCGCCTATCCAATGCAGGGCAGGTGCAGCGCAGAGGGGATCATCACCTCCACGCTTCAGCCACCCTGCATTCGCATCTAGACAGTTGATTTCAGCTATCTAGCCACGGGAAGGCGCAGTGGTGGGGCGGACACCGGCTGACTCATAGGAAGCGTCGGAACAGCACTTCAGCCCTCCCCACCCCAGCATGCCCCCAGGAACACCCCGTTTTTGCTGCTCCATGCTCTTCCAAGTGTGGGGCTGTTCTGCGCTGCCTATGAGGCAGCGCGGGAGGGGGTGGAGGTTGGTTCTCAGGGAACCAATCTCAGAGCGCGGGCTCCAAGGTCGATTCCCGGGAACCCACCCATCCTATTGCCGTCTAGCCACTGACTAGCGGCCATAGGATTGCACCGTTAAACAGCTAAAAACAATTGCAATAAAATACTAGACCTGTTCAGACGGTTGGCATAAATGCCCCATCATATGCCATTAAATGCCTGGGAATAGAGGACAGTCCAAACCTGGCACCGAAAAGATGACAGCGTTGGCACCATGCAGGCCTATGTAGGGAGATCATTCCATAATCAGGGGGCTACCACTGAAAAGGCCCTCACACTTGTTGCCACTTTCCAAGACTCCGTTGGAGGTGGCACTTGGAGGAAGGCTACAGATGTTGACCATTGTGTCTGGGTAGGTTCAAGGTCGGGAGCGGTGCTCAGTCAGGTATTGTGGTCCTGAGCCATGTAAGTTAGGCTATACTATGAGGCTATATTGCGTTATGTTGTTTATGAGGCATCAATTCCACATGAAGGTACACATCCATTTCTCATTGAGATGGCTTGTACCTTAAATAAGCTGCTATCTTTTGGCCAATTAGGTGGAGTATGTAACGTTTAGAGTTGCTAAATTGGTCTTGACTGCAAAATAGTTGAGGTGGGAATATATTGTACCGAATATAGTCACCTTTAAAGATCTGTTGAAACATAACATTATGTGTGTTCTATTAACAGTCTTCCCTCAGGTCATTAGCAATTGTGGTTGACTTTGACGTTAGTCTGAGTTCCTGAAATGAATTGTACTCATTTTATTCAGTTGTGTGTACTGTAAATATTGGATTTTAAAGTTGTGATGATTATGTTTGTTTTTGGTATGAACAATAAAGCCAAAACCTATTAGGAAGTTTAGATTCTGAACATTTTTATCTTTGGCAGCTTAGATTTGTGTGACACCTGGAAAATATACCACCTTGTGGCGCATAAATGTAAAAAGAAAGAGATGCAATCCAGTGCATGGTTAAGCATGCCTAAGGACCCGTTCATACAGACACCAGAATCAAGAGGTAAAGGCTTTCCCTGGATTGAACCAGTCAGTGGAGGCTGGTGGCTCTGATTTCAGTGGGGCTGTAAATCCACTCTGGGTTCCAGTCAGAACTCTAAAGGAGCTATCCAAGGTGCTGGGCTAATTTTGGGGATAGGATTCTGCATTTTGGATAGCTCCTTTAGAGTTCTGACTGGTTCTGACTCAAACCCAGAGCGGATTCACTGCCTCAGTGAAACAGGTGTCACCAGCTTCCGCTGGTATCAGTTCCAGCTGCAGGTGGAGAGTTGTGTGTTCAAAGGCTCTACATTGTGTATGTGCAGTCCTGGCTCTAGGTTCCATGGGTCACATGGGCAAGACACCCTCAATGGGCCCTCCTCACTCACTGGGTTTACTCCCTCACTGCCAATTGTCAACAGCTCATCATCTCTACCACTTGCCTGCTTGCCAAGCAGAGAGCCAGTGAGCAAGAAGTAATGGCAGCTACTACAGCTTCTCCTCAGTGAGAGCTACTACAGCTCCACAGTGTGGAAGACTGCGATGAGGTGACCTATGTGTGTCTGCCTGTTCAGTCTGCTCTCCTAGTGCTACTTCTGGATGGACAACAGGTCTTATGCTTAGAATCATAGAATCATAGAATAGTAGGGTTGGAAGGGGCCTACAAGGCCATCGAGTCCAACCCCCTGCTCAATGCAGGAATCCAAGTCAGAGCATCCCTGACAAATGGCTGTCCAGCCTCGTCTTAAAGGCCTCCAGTGTGGGAGAGCCCACCACCTCCCCAGGTATTGGTTCCATTGCCGTATTGCTCTGACACTCAGGAAGTTTTTCCTGATGTTCAGCCGGAATCTGGCTTCCTGTAACTTGAGCCCATTATTCCGTGTCCTGCACTCTGGGATGATCAAGAAGAGATCCTGGCCTTCTTCTCTGTGACAACCTCTCAAGGACTTGAAGAGCGCTATCCTATCTCCCCTCAGTCTTCTCTTCTCAAGGCTAAACATGCCCAGTTCTTTCAGTCTCTCTTCATAGGGCTTTGTTTCCAGTCCCCTGATCATCTTTGTTGCCCTCCTTTGAACCCTCTCCAGCTTGTCTGCATCCTTCTTAAAGTGTGGTGCCCAGAACTGGACACAGTACTCCAGATGAGGCCTAACCAGTGCTGAGTAGAGGGGAACTAGTACTTCCCGGGATTTGGAAGCGATGCTTCTATTAATGCAGCCCAAAATAGCATTTGCCTTTTTTGCAGCCACATCACATTGTTGGCTCATATTCAGCTTGTGATCGACGACAATTCCAAGATCCTTCTCGCTCGTAGTGTGGTTGAGCCACGTATCCCCCATCTTGTAACTGTGCATTTGGTTTCTTTTTCCTAGGTGCAGAACTTGGCATTTGTCCCTATTAAATGCCATTCTGTTGTTTTCTGCCCAGCGCTCCAGTCTATCCAGATCACTTTGAATTTTGTTTCTGTCTTCCAAAGTATTAGCTATCCCTCCCAATTTTGTGTCATCTGCAAATTTGATCAGCATTCCCTGCACCTCCTCCTCCAAGTCATTAATAAAAATGTTGAAGAGCACTGGGCCCAGGACTGAGCCCTGCGGTACCCCACTCGTTACCTCTCCCCAGTTTGAGAAGGTCCCATTGATAAGCACTCTTTGAGTCCGATTCTGTAGCCAACTGTGGATCCACATGATCGTTGTTTCATCTAGCCCACTTCGAGCAAGTTTGCTCATCAGGATATCATGGGGCACTTTGTCGAAAGCTTTGCTGAAGTCGAGGTATATGATGTCTACAGCATTCCCACGGTCTACAAGGGAGGTGACTTGATCAAAAAATGAGATCAGATTTGTCTGGCAGGACTTGTTTTTGACAAATCCATGTTTATGCTTCTTTATCTTAAACCAGAATTGGACAGGACAGCCCTTCAAATGGAGGACTGTCCTCTTTAAAAGAGGGCACACGTCCACCCTAGCAGAGAGGTGAGTGAAGAAGCAGGTTGCGATGGTGAAGAAGAGCAGGTCCATGGGCCTCTATTTATTTATTTATTTATTGCATTGATACCCTGCCTTTTTTCCTCTTGCAAGGAACCCAAGGCGGCTTATGTTATCCTTCTCCTCTCCATTTTATCCTTACAACAACAACCCTGTGAGGTGGGTTGGACTGAGAATGTGTGACTGGCCCAAAGTCACCCAGTGAGCTTCCATGGCCGAGTGGGGACTAGAACCTGGATCTCCCAGCTCCTAGTCCAACACTCTTGCCACTACACCACACTGGCTCTTGTCAGCGGAGCCCCTGTTGAGGTGTAGACCCTTGGCAGGCGCCCAATCACACCTACCCTTGAGGCCAGCTGTGTCCATGTGTGTGGGAGCACCCGCCTGCCAACACTGGATGCAGCTGTGATAATGGTTGCAAAACATGGCAGAGGCCTTGGAGAATGACGATGTTGTGGAAACGACAGCGAGTGAGCAATTACGAGCGCACAATAAAAGCCTCATGTAGAAAGGCTCTGAGCCTGCAAAATAGAAGGCTTTTTAGGTCTAGGCTAGCAAAATTCACACATGGAACATGCTGGCTCGCAGATCCCATGGAAGCAGCAGCTGAGTCATGCGCCATGGGTTCATGACACAGGTCTTGAAAGAAGGGAAACACAAATGTTATCTGTTTTCATCCAATTAATGTTGGAGGGTATAGAATCCATTGTTCAGTCTGCTTTGGAGGGGCTGCAGCTCAGTGGTGGAGCCCCTGCTCTGCAAGTAGAAGGTCCCAGGTTCGATCCCTGGCATCTACGAGGGAAGGTTACAACAGCTGGGATTGCTTAGCTTGGAGAAAAAGTGAGTCAGGGGAAACGTGATAGAAGTGTACAAAACTATGAATGGTGTGGAGAATGTGGACAGGGAGATATTTTTCTCCCTCTCTCACAATACTAGAACCCAGTGGGGTCATCCCATGAAGCTGATTGGTGGGAGATTCTGGACAGATTAAAGGAAGTACTTCTTCATACAGTGCATAGTTCAACTATGGAATTTGCTACCACAACATGTAGTGATAGCTACTAATTTGGATGGCTTTAAAAGGGGGTTAGACAAGTTCCTGGAGGAGACGGCTAGCAATGGCTACTAGTCCTGATGGCAGGTGGGCTGGTGGATCTGATTCCGGTGCGGCGAAGATTCCATTCTGGTTTAGCACCTTGGATAGCTCCTTTAGACTCCTGGCTGGCTGTAAGTAAAACCCAGAATGGAATCTCCACCCCACCGAAATCAGATCCACCAGCCTCCCCTGCCTGATGGCTATATCCTACCCCCAGGATCAGAGAGAGTCTGCCTGTGTACACCAGTTACTGGCGAACATGGGCAGGAGAGTGCTGTTGCACTTGTGTCCTGCTTGCGGGTTTCCTGTAGACGTCTGGTTGGCTACTGTGTGAACAGAATGCTGGAACAGATGGACCCTTGGTCTGATCCAGCAGGGCTCTTCTCACATTCTTATCTCCAGGTATATCAAGAAAAAACCCTGCTTAAAACCCTGGAGCACCACTGCCAGTCAGTACCGACAGTACCGGACCAGATGGACCCATGGCCTGACTCGGCCTATGTTCCTATAAAAGCTGTATGTTCAACATGCCTCCAGATGAAAAGAAGGATTAAGGCAGTTAAGCTGGTGGCATTCATTCAGGGCTGGTGCAAGACATTTTGCTGCCTGATGCCAAGGACAAAATGTCACCCCTTTCCCAGTCCACCTACAGAAGCCAACTGATCTGCCACTTGAGTCTAATTTCGTCACTGGTAATGGGACACCATGCGCTGCCACATACACAAAGCAAGCTGCCTCATACTGAGTCAGACCCTGGGTCCATCTAGCCCAGTACTGTCGACGCTGACTGGCAGCAATGGCTCTCCAGCGTTTCAGGCAGGAGTTTTTCCAGCCCTACCTGGAGACATCGGGGACTGAACCTGGGACCTTCTGCTTGCTAAACAGGGGCTCTGCCACTCAGCCACAGCCCCTCACAGGGGGTGCAGGGCAGGCTGCCTGGAACTCACACTGTTGTCCTCTAAAAGAGAGGACTACCCAGAGGGAGGCTGCTGCACACTACCTAGCACCTGCCGCCAGAAGCAACCATCTCACTATGCCTAAGGGTAGGGCCGGCCTTGCATTCATTTGAGACAGAGGGCTCTTTCACACGCAGCTTTTATCCTGCAATTGAGATTGCTATTTCACGGACATTTGTAGGCTCTTTACATGATGCCGTGATCATTCAAGGCGTCTCCTGCACTAAATGACCTTTGTTCCGTTTTTTTCATAGACCGCAGATAATGAGCTATCAAATTACCCTGTTGTGTTCCGCTTCAGTTTCCTCCGTGAAAAGAGGAAAAGTGGCAAGAAGAGGAGCGAGATCAATGAAAGACAATGGAAGACTCAGATATGGGGAGAAGGGGGGGAAGGGGGTGGGGGGAAAAGGAAGCACGTGAAAAAGTGTAAAAGGGAGTCGTCGTGATCCTGCATTTAAAATGGAAGCAGAAAGCCCCGTTTTAAGTGCAGGATTTTAGGCTGGTGTAGAGATGCCCAGACATTTGTTTTAGTTTATGGCAGCTTAGGAGAAGCTTTGATTTCTATGCTGTGTGTGGGCGTGCGTGCATGCTTCCAGACAAGGCTTTTATTGTGCCATCGGACTGCCTTATTCACGGAATTTTATGGTGGTGAGCGTCCAGACGATGACGTCTTTCACACATAACCCTCCCATGCCTTCCAACCAGCTTCAGTCTTTTTTTTCTTACTCCAGAAAATCCTTTAAGGAAGGAAAGGTGGAATAGCTGCAAAACGCCTCCAGATCGTTAGCACTAGGACCCCTCCGCCCAGAAGAGGCCTGTATGTGTGTTTCCGTGGGTGTTTTTCTTTTGTCCTAGTTTTGCCACTGGTAAACAGGTTCTGCAGCTTTGCAGCAGTGGGACCAAATAAACATTGGTGTACGCAGGAAAGCAAAGCCTTTCTCAACCCTAGTTCAACTCACTTGAAAATGAGTGATTGTCTCCAGCCTTAATTGTGGAGCCGGTTATGGGTCAGTGCCACTTAACCTGTTATGTAACAACGCATGCCCACAACAAATGCCTGTCTGAGTGCGTGCACACTGGGGAATGGCATTGCCTGTGTCTCCATGCCATGTATTGTGTGAAGCAGCCCCTCCTCCCACAGTCAAAGAAGGGGGCAAAACCCATGGGTGCACAGTCTGTTGTTATGACTTCCTAGCATTCATGTGATACTGCTGGTATAAAGTTTCCCAGATATTGTTTCAATGAGTCTTCTCTAAGCCAAGCCAGGGGGCGGCGGGCAGGGGACGAAATTGGATTTCCTAGCCATATGGTTTGAGCAGGGGATGTAGCCACCTTGCTGATGCTAAGCTAGTCTGAGTCTGGTCAGTACCTGGATGGGGAACCACCTGAAAACCCCATGGGGCTATTCACGCAAAACGCTAACCCACACTCAGTGGTTGAGTGTGGGTTATTTGTTGAACCATGGGTTGTTTGCTGAACCATGGGTTGTTTGCTGAACCATGGGTTGACTGTTGAACTGTGGGTTAATGTGTTGTCTGAACCCAGGACATTTTCCTCAGGGAGGCTTGTTAACCATGCCGTGTGGGTTGTTAACCATCCTGAACAACCCAACAACAAATCATGGGTTCTCAAGGTGGCTTGTTTGAGAAAAATAAGCTGAGTGTGGGTTAGCATGTTGTGCAAACCCAGTCCATGTGTCCCATCCTATTTATTATTTATTATTTAAATTGATAAACCACCTTTCATCTAGAGGATCCCAAGGTGGTGTACACAACATCATAAATAGACAACAAACCCAATATAAAAACCATACAGTTGCACAATAAAAACAACAACTCTTCAGCCAGCAAACCAAACAACCATCAATTCATTTTAATATAACTTACATTTAATTGTTTTTTAAACCAAACTAAAATGCTAAAATAATCAGATGTTTAAATGCCTGGGCAAAAAAGAAACATTTTAACTTGGCACCAAAAAGAGAACAAAGTTGGTAGTTTGAATTCAACGATGGGAGGAAGGAGGGATATAAATATGTGTGTACGAGTTCTTTGATAGACTGTTACGTTGCCTGACCATTCAGTGCCTGTTCCAGATTTTGTGGTCCCTTGGGCAAGATACCCTCCATGGGCCCCCTCCCTCAGTGAGTCTGCCTTCTGACCACCATGGTCCCCAGCTGCTCTTGCTGCTCTTGTCCTCTCACACATCGTTGCTGCCACTTGCTGGCTTGACAGGCAGAGAGCCAGAGAGCAGCTAGGCAGTGGTATCTCCCGCTCCTCCTCTTCCTCCTCCTCTTCCTCACCACCGCTGTTTTCTGTTCCAGAGCATGAGGCAAGTGAACAAGCAGCCTGCAATGGTGAAGAGGAAGAGCAAGTCCAGGGGGCTCTCGTCAGTGGGCTTCTGCTAGGGTGTGGACCATTGCTAGTTGCCCAGCCATGCCAGTCCTTGACCCTGCCCCTGCCCTCACCCCCAGTGAAATCCATAGGCAGTAGATTCAGGGCAGACATCTTCACACACTACACATAATTAACTTGTAGGATTCATTGCCACAAGATGTGACATTACTGGCCACTATCTTAGCTAGCTTTGAGAAGAATGGACTAGACAGATTCATGGGTAGGATTATCAACAGCAGTTAGCTTTCAGGGGCAGGGCCCCTCTTTCTTTTTATTGAAGTCAGCTGCTGTGGAAGACAACGTTTTTCTGAAAAGCAGGATAAAAATAACAATATAAATAACCACTGAATGGAAGCCTTCATGTTCCGAGGAAGCTTAGCTCTGAATACCAGATGTTGAGGACAGCCGTCAAGGGAGAGCTGTTGGTTTCCATGATCTGATTGTGGGCTTCCCATTACGGCATCTGGCTGTCCGTCCCTGGAAACAGATCACTGGCCCAAGATTTTATCCAGCCAGGCAGATCTTAAGGGCAACAGAGTGGGAAGCTTCCTTGACAGGCCGCTGTTTTGCCAATTGTTTAGTTGATAGGCAATGGTTCTTTCTGCATATTCAGAAGCAGTGAGCATACCAGTGGGTGAAGGAAATAATTTTTTAAAGCTAAAATAGGCTAGTAAAGCAAGAAAAAGCAAAACAATACATCCAAAGCATAAAGCATAAGTTCCTTCAGCCACCAGGTGTGGCATATGCTCTGGTTCAGAGGTTTTCTCAAACTATATTGTCAGTATGTTGGCAACTACTGATCACCTGTCTATATACAGTCAGATTTCTCTTACAACCAGATACCATCTAGAGCCAGTTCAATACTTCAGTCTGATATGGGTAATACAGAATCCTAGTTCCTAAGAATTGCTCTCTCAGACAAGATTTGTCTTTTTGTCTTTTACTAAAAAGTAACATTTTAGCTTTTTTTTTTTTACATGTTACAGTCAAATGTTATGTTTTTGACACAAATATATTTACCTGACATCATCCTGTCTTGTGAGCTTGGTTTTTTTTTTTTTTTACATATTTACAGTCTTCAGTGAGGCTTCTTGGTCACTTATCTGATGGCTCATCTGACCTAATAACTTTATGAGACGTTACTAAGTGAAAGTCGTAGACCTAAATTTAACATTGACACCTCCTCATCTGGATTCTTTTCTAAACAGCAAAAGGATTTAATGATCTTTTTCTAATGGCCTGGAACAATTGTCTCTTATATGGCAAACTTCAGAGATAAGACATTTTAATTACTCTTGGGTGAGAAGACCATACTGGGTGATATAAGGCACTGGAATCTCATTTTTAATTCTGGAATTGTCTTGGAGGCATTTGATTATAGAATTTCTTAATTGAGCAGCAGGGGTAAGTTCATGCAGATATGAAAGATTTGCTTGATCTGCCACATGGGAACCCCACACTCTTATGTTAAGATCAGCAAATCAGATAAGAGCAGTGAGGAAGGGCTGCAAAGGCCTGGCCCGTCACCCGTGATACTTGTAGGCTCAGTCCACAGAGAGGTTCCGAGTCTCAAGCCTCCCTCAGAGATCTATATATACTTGGTGGGCTCGTTCTCCCCCATCCCTGTCCCATTGGGAGTGATGAACTAGCCTCTGTCAGGCAGCCAGTCCAGATGGTAGCAGTGAACTACGGCTAACCTTGGGTCTCTTCACTAACGATAAGCTAGAAGCTAGGAGAAAGGCACACTACTGAAGAGACATTACACAGAAGGCCCACCACGGCTGGATTAGAAATCCAGGCACAAACATAAGCTAGGGTTTCATGTTTATAGGTTTTAATTGTACAAGTTTTAATGTTGTAAAGCCGCCTTGTGTCCCAGTATTGGAAAAAAGGTGGGATATAAATAAACAAACAAACAAACAAAGAGCATTTGGGGCATGGAAGAGAACGATTGTGATGCACCACTAGTTTCTCGATATACAGTCGTCTTCTGCATTTCCACTACATTCCACACCTTGGTGCACACAAGTCTTCTTCTCATGCCTTACTATCCTTTACTATTTCATTATGGCATGAGGGCCTGTCCCTTGGTATACAGTTGTTTAATCTTAAAACACAAAATAGATATCAACAACAGCAATTTACAATGGTTACAAGAAGGTGGATTACAAAATGCCATGCTAGGCTCAAAACATTTTTCATTGTTGCGTTCCTTCCCTAAAAGATACCACATCGGTGATGTGTGATAAGATCTTCCCTATTTTGTATGACTTGGTTTGTTCTTGTTAAATTGTCAACATCATTTCCTTATCATTTTTAGACAAGGCCTTCAATTTAGTTGGGACCCCATCACTTTCCCATAGGGCCTGCGTCACAGGGTGACACTGCAAGCTATGGGAAATGTGAAGCTCCATTCTTTGGCTTCTCAACCTAGGGTCCTAGTTTACTGCAGCAGTATGTAGCTGAGAAACGTTATAGCAACCCGCTCACATGGATGGTTGGGATGTGCTTTATCTTCCCAATATATTACATTCCAGGATACCACACAAACACATCCTCTATCATTATCAATTATTCTAGGAGCATCATTACTCAATTGGGGTCATTCCCTTACTTCTCTGAGTGGATGAAATTGCTCTGGAATAAGATCAATTCTCTGGGCTTATGTCCAAAGTCTGTACTAATGATGGATGCTAAGCAGGCCAAAGCTCTTCTGTCTCAAAGGGTCAGGGATTATGATCTACAAGCTTTAAGTTCTGCAGTGGATAGAACTTGCTCTCCTCTGTTTTTGGGTGCAAATCTGAGTTATGGGCTGGTAGAAGCAAAATATCTCTCAATCCTTAACATTCCCAAATATCTGCGTGCACTTACTTTAGCAAGATTTGATGTCTCACCCTCTTCTTTGTTACAAGGGAGGTTTCAGAAAACTAGCCTTTTAGATCGTATATGCCCATGTGGAAGGAATGAAATCGAATCAGTTATTCATGTTTTATTTTGCTGCTCCTTTTATATAGAGATTAGAGAGAAATTACTGTCTGATACTAGATCAGATATAAATGTACTTCTCTACTGTTTTAGGACAACAGAGGATAGGGATACAGTGGAGGCTTTTGCTAAATTATTTTGAAGGCTATGAGAATAAGATCTCTTCAGAACTGATTTTACTGTATATTTCCCGAATGTATTTGTAGACTCTTTGTATTTTTGTATGTTCAAAGTCAGGTCAGTAACCGTAATAAAGATGATGATGAATTGGGTCATCCACAAGAAGTAACTCTACTAAGATTATAACAGTAGAGGGAGGAGCACTCCCTCTCTTTACAGGCTCCTTTCAGTCTCCCTATACAGGGATCAATCCATGTACCAGCAATGTTGTCCTGACAAAAATGAAAGGTAATGTTCCATTCCACAGACCAAGCAATTTGGCTGATTCCAAGGACTAGACAAGGGGCATTTCTACACCAGCCTAAAGTCCTGCATTTAAAACGGGGCTTTCTGCTTCCGTTTTAAATGCAGGATCACAACTGACTCCCTTTACATGCGCTTCCTTTTCCCCTTCCCCGCCTTATCTGAGTCTTCCATTATCTGTCATCGATCTCATGCCTCTTTGTGCCGCTTTAACTCTTTTGACAGACGGGGTAATATGGCAGCTCATTATCTGCAATCTATTTAAAAATGAAACAAAGGGCATTTAGTGCAGCAGGATAAAAGCCCGGTGTGAAGGAAGGAACCCAAGTACACTTTCAGCCAACTATTATCCAGTTATCCACTCCAGGGATATTTATACAAGTCCCATTAATGCCAGGGGACTATTATTTCTACAATATAACTTGGCTTGGAGTGTCATTTTATTTATTCATTCATTTAATATATTTCTTAGTGACCTTTCAAGGCCATAGTCTTCCCAAGCCAGCTTACAATATAAAATAGTAGCATTCTGTATCTACAAATGATAAAACCACCTGAAATTTTAAACAATTTTAAAATAAGCCAGTTAAAATAGAATAACATATAGTAACGTAACATAAAAGGCAATGCAGTTAAATTATGTAGCAGCAGTAAATACAATAAAACTTTTTTTAGTAAAAAGCCAGGGAAAACAGGTATGTTTTTAAAGTCCTCTAAAAAGTAGACACAAAGGGAGCCATCCGTATATCTCTTGGGAGGGAGTTCCACAGACCTGATTCACACATAACAACAAACCATGGATTAATTAACCATGGCTTATTGAATTGTGGGTTGTTATGTGCAAGCTACGGAACTATGGGTTAACTATGGGTTGTTAACCACGAACAACTCATGAATAGAACCCATGGTTTGTTGTTGGATTGTAAAGTGGGTTGTTTAAACCATGGGTTGTCATTATGTGCAAGCTCAGAATCATGGCTTGTTCATTGGTGGTTTTGTGCAGAGGCAGCAGGCAAGAATGGTAAAAACAAAACAAAAAACCCCTGTCTCTTTACATGTTAGTACTGCATTGCCACAAAGGCAATTGGGATACAGGGAGAAAGCAGGCAAAGGAGGAGGGAAGCAAACAACCCAGGACCCGAGAAAACAAATAATGGTTTATTCAATCATCTGCCTGACAAACCCTGGGTAGGGCAGCAAACCATGGTTTAAATAAACCATGGATTAATGTTATGTGCGAAACAGGCCATAGAGTAGGAGCCGCCATAGAGAAGGCCCTTTCTCTAGTGCCCACCAATGTTCCTGATTTTCCACAGGCAGCTTCATCTGGGTGTAGGCAGTCCTTCAAATAACCGGGACCCAAACCATTTACAGCAGCTTCCCCCCACCTGATGCCCTCCAGATGTTTTAGACTTCAACTCCCAGTAGTCTAGCAATCATGGCCAATGCACAGGAGTGCTGGGAGTTGTAGCCCAAAACATCTGGAGAGCTCCAGGCTAGGGAAGGCTGATTTAGAGCTTTAAAGGTCCACACTGGCTCCTTGAAATGAGCCCAGAAATGCACTGGCAACCTGTGTACTTGGTACAAAATGGGTGCACAAAATGCTCTGACCCCCTAGCCCCAACAAGGACATGAGCAGTCATGAAAGGGCAGAAAGCTTATAGTTTGGTTAATTTATTATTCTTGTATTTTAATGCCAAGGGAAAGGCACTTGCAGGATTTTTGTGCCTCAGGTGCAAAATAACTTGGACACCTTTGCATCCTATGCATCTTGACCTGGGGAGGCTGGGGTGTGTGTGTGTGTGTGTGTGGTGGGGTATGCTATTCTGCCTCAGGCAGCAAAATGCATTCGGCCAGCCCTATTGCCTGCTCCACCACTGTAGCTGTCCCATGGGGGGGGAGGGGCGCCATTGTGCCATGCGTAAATAGGCAAGGGCAGTGCTTAGCACTTGAATGCTTCCTCTCTGGAGTGCACAGAAACAGGCTGCAGAACTCGTTGCCAGCTTGATTTTACAAATGGTTTAAAAAAAATCTTGTGGGGCAGGAGGGTAGAGAAAGAAAAGAAGCCAGAACAGGCTGTGGTGCAGTGGAGCCTGGGCTCACAGAGACGAAGGGCAGGGACTTTTTTTTTTTTATTAGCAGGGACACTGATGTTACCTGCCAACAGAATGCCTTGCTCCCTCCGAGCTTAGCTGCAATTCTCACAGTAGCTGGGGGAGGAAATGGATTTTACCAGCAACAATATATTGTTGTGAGCTATCCCTGTTGTCATGCAAAGTGGTGGTGGTGGTGGTCTTAAATGGGCAATTAAGACTCACAGGCTTTACATTGTCTTTTCCAGCTCACTGTTCTATGACCCTAATAAATTGGGCATTATGCTACGTACTGCTGCTTTTTGGGAGGAGGGGTGTACACACCTGTGTGCGCCCCCCCCCCCGCCCCAAGGCTACCTGCCTGTTTGGAGTCTCCTTGCAGACTCAGCTATGGGGTCTGCCATGAAGCGTGTCTGCAGTTCAAAATGTATCACTGCACCACCGTTCTCCCCCCCCCTCCGTCTCCCAAATTCCATGAATGAGGCAGGGCAATTGCACAGTAAAAGCTTTGTCTGGAAGCACCCCCACTCATTTTGCTCACACATCAGGTTGTGCTGTTTCTATTTTCTATTGCATCCTATATCTAGGGGAGTTGTAGTCCAACATGTCTGGAGGACGATGGGATTTGTCATCCAACATGTCAGGAGGACGATGGGAGGCATAGTCCAACATGACTGGATGATGAGCACTGTAGTTCAACATGGCTAGCAGATGATGGGAGTTGTAGTCCAAGATGTCTGGAGGGCATCAGGTTGGGAAAAGCTGGTTTAGGGTTACTTACTGGATGCAAGCCCCTTTTTTCCTTTTTCCCCCTGGATTCCAAACAATGCATCTGTTGGATCCATCGGTTATGAAGATGGTCTCCAAGGTAGAATTTGGAAATACTTTAGTGAATAGAACACTTACTTCTCGGGACAAAGTAAGTCAGCAGCAGGGAGTCGAGTGCTTGGAACATTTTACAGTCCTTCCAGCCTATAACAATGAAGACTTCGAGTTCCAGGTCCTTACTCTATAAACTGGCCTCTATAAACTCAAGGGAACAGCAGTAACCATGAAGTCTGCCAAAAATCACAGCATTTGACTTCTTCTTGTGTGGCCAACGTAACATGAAGTGCTTCCAGACACTACCAGTCAAAATACATTGTGCAGCTGTTCTGTCTTTTCCTCCTTAAGGGTTTGTGTGTGTGTGTGTGTCCATGTCCATGGAAAGAAAAAAGATGGAAGAAGCTGTGGGGAAAACTGGAGGTTTACAAGATGGAGATGACATTGTCTGGACCCCCAGGAAAATTCTATGAATGAAGCAGGGCTATTGGATGATAAAAGCCCTGTCTGCAAGCTCCCCTCATCTTAGAACCAGCTATCAGCATGGTCTAATAAGCCCAAGAAAATATTCACACAGAGCCAAATGCTCAAGCCAGCTACAGGGACTCAACCCTCAAGACCTAGAAAGACTTACTGAGTTTTGCATCACTATATGTGGTACCCTGCAACTATGTCTATGGAAAGACAATTTCCAAAGGGTAAGCTGTTGTCCCCCAGAGAAAGAGGAAACAGCAGTCAGACAGCCCTCCATTGTGCCCTGAGGTGGTGATGTGTCCTCTTTTACACCGGGCAGTCCTCTGTTTGAAGGGCTGCGCAGTCCAAGTCTGGTTTAAAGATAACCACCAGAAGGGAGAGCAGCAGGGGCCCTGGAGTTGCGCATCAACATTTAGCCCTTGGGACAGCAGACTGAACCGACAGGCACACAGGACACCTGGTCACAGTCTTCCCCACTATGAAATTGTATTTCTAGTTAAATTATGATTTCTAGATTTGCATTTCTGTGGGCAAATTAGCATATGCAAAATTTATGCAAATCTGCATTCCCTTTCACCCTCACTTTTTGATGATGCATAAGTGGGCCTGGCTCATCCTCCCAGCTGCCACTGCTGAGGTCATCAGAGGGAGGAGAAGCAGCAACCCTGTAGTTCCAGCTCCAAGACCTGTTGAATTACTGCTTATCCTTCAAATGTGAAGGGCTTTGGGGAAAAGAAAGTTGAGATCGTCTAGCCAGACCTGAAAGCAAGTGCTGTTCAAATTCCAAAATCTTTCCACTTTTAGAGCAAATTTTCACAGACTGAGGCAGCCTTTCCCAGTCTGGGGCCTTCCAGATGTGTTGGACTACAACTCCCATAATTGGACTCAATGGTCTTATAGGCCCCTTCCAACCCTACTATTCTATGATTCCCAGCCAGCATGGCCACTGAGGATTATGGGAGTTGTAGTGCATTGCATTTGGAGACGACCAGGTTGGGGAGGCTGGCTGAAGTGTTGGACTGTCCAAGGGTTTGGCAGAGATGCATGGCAGAATGGATCAGAAGTGGATGGGTAAAAGGTGCTGGAAGCTCTGGTGTGACTTTCAGCAGAGTTGCTTTATATAGAGAAAGCGTGGCAATACAGCATTTAGTATTGGAGGCAATAAATGCAGGCTAGAGCCAGTTTAAAAGAAGTTCAAATCAACTTTATTAGTGCTTTTATACAGAGAGAAAGCTATCTAACACTGCTTAACTACAAGCACCCCCTAAAGCTGGGGGTGTGAGTGTAACTAAGTGAACTCACGAGATATGGTTACTTGCTTCCTTCCTGAGAGAGACTGCATAGTGCTTGCTTGTTGCAGAGGTGGAGGAAGAAGGAAGAGGAAGGTGAGCGAGCAGGAAATAGGAACTGTCAAGCTATAAGGCATTCTCTTTTGCCCCCTAGTGTCTGGAAGCATGCGGAGTTGTTCCTATTATCCAATAAAAGGAAGATCATTGTGGGGGGTTTAACTGGAAGCATTGCCAGTGGATTGTGGTCCAGATCATTTGGGAACATAACATCTCTGCTCTTTATCTGAAGTTAAATTATCCTGCTATGTACATGAAGTGGATCTTGTGTAAGCCGCCTTGGGGGGGCTTTGCACTGAAAGGCGGCATAGAAGTTCTTTAAATAAATAAGTCTGTTGCAGCAAAAACAACACTTAGTGCCAGCATCACGCTTATCCCAGTCCTGCAGACCTAGCAAGACATACTGAGTTTTACAGTGCAATCCTATACATCTACTCAGAAGTAAGCCCCAGTAATGCTTGACTTCAACTGACTTTTTTTTACTTAGTACAGCATCTAAAGTATAACTCCAGCTTGGTTAATATAAAGACTGATTTTATATTTCCAAAACAGGGGATCCATTGGGGTTTTTTTTTTCTCTCTTTCTTGTTCCCAGCAACCATAGGGGCAGTTCAAGGTCTAACCTTGTAGCTATCACATGACCTGCAGAGCCTAGTTGCCTGCTTGTCTGCTTTTGGTAACCTCTCGCCCGATGAAGAGATCTGGAGATCTGGAAACCTTGCACTAATTATAGGGTGGTCACTTACGCATTGCCAAGCAAGAGAAAATGGATTAACAAAACAAAGCGGACAAAAGAGGGCACCAATTTGCATATAATGTAGATGTATAAATGCACATTTAGAAACAATAACTATAATTTAAATAGAAATACAGTGCATCTCACCATAGCGGGGAAGGTTGAGACCAGCTGAGTTGTGTGTCTGTTCAGTTTGCTGTCCGGGGGCTAAATGTTGATGGGCACCTTCAGGGCCCCTGCTGCTCTGTCTTCTTATGGATCTTTATCTTTAAATGGGACTTGGACAGGGCAGCCTATCAAACAGAGGACCCCTTCAAATATGTATGTTATTTATTTGTTAAATTGATATCCCACTGTGAAGGTTTGAGGCCTACAGAGGTAAAGGGAGGAAAAAGGTCGGCTTAGAGGCCTGGAGGTTTTTTTGGGAGGGAGTATCCCTGAGAGGAGTAGTTTCATTTCCCCAGTTAATTTTCATTTTCATTTCCCCAGTTAAATTTCATTTCTTCAGGTTTGAAACAGTACTTTTGGTTTTGAAGGAGGAGGGTATACAAAGAAAATGAGAGAGCCAGAAAGGGCAGAGTCTGAGAGACCAGAGTCTGAAGAGGAAACTGGAAGAAGCAGCTTGGAGAAGTCTAAGAACAGCTAGGGTAAAGGTACTTGTGCTTTACAACTTTTCTCTTAATGCCTTTTGTATCATTCAGCTCTATTGTGTAAATACCTTTAGTTGAGATTTCCTTGCTTTAATTTACCAGTAAACTGTTGACTGGAATGCCTATCACCCCATGTCTACAGCTTAAGCACCACGTTATTAGGAAGGGGAAGTTTAAAAGAAGGCAGGTGGGACTCTTAATGAGGCAAGAGATCCTTCAGAAGTTGCCCAGGGGGTCCAGGTTATAAAGGGAAACCTTACACCCAGCGTTCCTCCAAGGAGCCCAAGGCAGTGTACACATAATCCTCTGCCTCTCCATGTTATCCTCACAACAACCCTGTGAGGTAGGTTAGGCTGAGAGGCAGTGACTGGCCCAAAGTCACCCAGTGAGCTTTATGGCCGAGTGGGGAATAGAACCTTGGTCTCCCAAGTCCCAGTCCAACACTCACCACTGTAAAATAGGACACTTGGCCACCCTATGAAAATGTTACAAACTTATTAAACTTTCAGACACAGAACAGCAACACACACACTCACACAAATAAGTCCTATGCATGTTTAAATGGGAAACAGTCCTACAATTCCCAGCATGCCCCAGCCAGCCATGCTGGCTGGGGCATACTGGGAGTTGCAGGACTTTTTTCTGTCTAAACATGCATAGGATTGCGCCCTTAGTGATGGAGAATCTTCACCCAGTGATGCCAGCAAGACAGGACTGTGGGGCAGGAGTCCAGGGCTGCCGCCTGAGCAGGAGGGCCTCCAAACACAGCTGGGCTAGCTTACCACAATTTGAAGTAAGTGAAATAATGCACATTACCATCCAAAGAAAACGGGGTGGGTAGGAGGGGAGGTGTAAGTCCAGAGCTTAAAATTACCTAGCCCTTTGTACATGAGGGGGTGCAGCTGGGATCTCTTTCATTTGGATTTTTGCATAACGATAGCTCATGTCTTCACCTCAGGCTTGGTGAGGTACAATAGTCATTCCCTCTCCCCAGGGAACCATGGGAACTGTAGTTTGTGGGAGGCAGGAGCTAAGGATCTCTAACAGAGAATTCTCACCAATCTACAATTATGGCTACTGTCCAACCTTCTTTTATCAAGGGGGCAATCCTATGCACCGTTAGACAGAAAAAAGTCCTACAACTCCCAGCATTCTCCAGCCCGCCATTATGGGAGTTGCTGTCCAACACATCTGGAGGGCTGGAATATAAGAACATAAGAAGAGCCCTGCTGGCCTGGGTCAGACCAAGGGTCCATCTAGTCCGCATTCTGTTCACACAACAGCTGACCAGCTGTTGACTGGGAACCATCGAGTCCACCCCCTTGCTCATTGCAGGAATCCAAGTCAAAGCATCCCTGGCAGATGGCTGTCCAGCCTCGTCTTGAATGCCTCCAGCGTGGGAGAGCCCACTACCTCCCTAGGTAATGGGTTCCATTGTCGTATTGCTCTAAGAGTCAGGACGTTTCTCCTGATGTTCAGCTGGGATCTGGCTTCCTGTCACTTGAGCCCATTCTTCTGTGTCCTGCACTCTGGGATGATCGAGAAGAGATCCTGGCCTTCCTCCCTGGGACAACCTTTCAAGTACTTGAAGAGCGCTATCCTATCTCCCCTCAGTCTTATCTTCTCAAGGCTAAACATGCCCAGTTTCAAGGACTATGAGCTCAGTTCAGTTCTGCTCCTGAAAACCAATTCCTAGTCTCATAATGCACTCAGAGGCAGTCTGTTCTTTCATTCTAAGCATATGTCTTTTGTACCTGTATCCTGGATTTTAAGAAACAGCTGATTTTGCTTTATTGGACTTGCTGAGAAGATTATTGAAAAAATGCTAACCTACCTCTCTTAAATTAATATGTCTTATATCCACCCACCCACCCCCGCCTAGCTGCGAGAGCCCTGCGTCCACCCTCCACCCAGCTATGCGAGCCCCCTGCTTCTTACCTGGACCTGTGGGGAGCAAGTGCAGCCATCAATGTATTGGAGGGAGTCGCCATTTTCTTTTAAAATGATGACTCTTCTTCTTCTGGTAAGTAAATAGTGCATAGACTGTGGCCCTGAAGGGGCTCTCTACGTAGCATTACAGGTGTAAATGGCCCATTTACGCCTGTAATATTGCATAGATGGCCTCCTTACGGCTGCAATCTGTGCACCATTTACTTACCAGAAGGAGAAGAGTCACAATGTAAAAAGAAAATGGCGACTCCCTCCAAGATGGCAATGGCTGCAGGCACTCCCCACAGGTCCAGGTAATGAGCAGGGGGCTCATGTGGCTGGGTGGGCAGCTGTCTGGATCGGCCCGAAGCGTTTCAGAGCGATCCAACCTGCTTTGGGCCACTCCCGACCCACTCCAGAACCGGATCGCTTCAGTCCGAAACACCCCAACCCACTTCGGAATTCGTACCAAAGCAGTGCACAGCCCTACTTTTCGCTTATCAATTAATGAGCAAAAAAAATTGTGTAAAGTACAGGCATAGAAACCTTGATATACAGATGTCTAGAAAAATTTAAAGACTTAGGTTTAATTGGCTAATTTTGAGTAAGGAGTTATCTTCTCAAAGGTACAATTCAAAATTGATCTTATCAAGCCTGAAAGGTGTACGCGTAAGCCTTTTATGTATGTTCTAATTTTTTAAAAGAAAGTTTAAAAATAATTAAATAATTAACACTGTGATTAAATAATTCAGACTGATTTATGGGACATTAGATAATATTAATTATGAGGTAATTTCTACAGCAAAAAAAGTATAAATAAGTGCTGATTTTAGATACAGGGGCTTCTTATTAGAAGCTCACCAGGCCTGTGTACCTGTCAGCTGAATAGGCTGTTTAGTATTGAATAGGGAACTTGGTACTTACAATGATATCTCTCCTTTTTAAGGTGTTAAGACTAGAAGTTTAAGAACAAGAAATAGTTAAGAAATTCTATTTCATATTAAGCTATTAAGATTTAAATATCTTTAGCAATGCTATTTTTAACAATAAAACATGTACTAGTTATATTTTGATGTGATGTTACAAATATATTTCAAATAAAAATGATAAAGGATAAATGGATCAAAACAATTTTCTTTTACTAATTTTTGTTAGTACAAAACCAAAATTGAATCCACCAAAACAATTTTGAACTGTGGTGCTGGAGGAAAATTCTGAGAGTGCCTTGGACTGCAAGAAGGTCAAACCAGTCCATACTCCAGGAAATAAAACCAGACTGCTCACTTCAGGGAATGATATGAAAGGCAAAACTGAAGCACTTTGGCCACATCATGAGAAGACAGGATACCCTGGAGAAGATGCTGATGCTAGGGAAAGTGGAAGGCAAAAGGAAGAGGGGTCGACCACGGGCAAGACGGATGGATGATATTCTGGAGGTGACGGACTCAACCTTGGGGGAGGTGGGGGTGGTGATGGCCGACAGGAAGCTCTGGCGTGGGCTGGTCCATGAAGTCACGAAGAGTCGGAAGCGACTGAGTGAATAAACAAACAAAACAAAACAATTTTTGGTGCACACTTTGAGGTATTTTTTATCTGCAATAGAGAGTAAACAGGCAGCTAAAGCCTTAGGCTCCCAAAGTAATGAACTATGGACAGATAGTTCAAACAAAATAAAACTGTAACACCTGACTTCCGTCTGGTGACTCTTGGGGTTCTAGTAAAAAAAAATAAAAATCGAAGTAGACCCGGCAAGCCTGAGGTCTGCCCATCCTCCCCTCCCCTGTCAAATGTAAGACCCTTGAGGGGTGGGAACCATCATGCCTTGCTTATAAAACTCTGTGATGTAATGCCCCCTGCACAGTTCTGGTGCCAGATGCAGTGTCCTTCCAGGAGAAGGCGAGTGCTTCGAATGGCCATGGGTTAATTCCAAAAACGGTATTTATTCAAAAGGGAGAAGGTACAAAAAGATGTCTGTCTCCAAAGCGTTGTGTTCTGCTTTTTGTCCCCCGTCCCACCCTTTGTTTTTTTACTCACAAGTAAGTGTGCAGAGGCCCAATCTAGACTGGGACCACCACACACAGCTCGGGGAAGTTTAAACCCTAAACTGGCAGAGAGCCAGCGCGGTGCAGCAGTTAGAGTGTTAGGCAGGGACTGGGGAGGACCGGGATCTAGTCCCCACGTTCTGCCATGAAGCTCCTGTTAGAAAAAGAGACTCCATAACCGTTGGCGCCTCAGTTACGTAGGCGCCCGAGTGGCGGGAAAAATGTGGGCGGAGCCAAAAGGAGAACCATAATGACGCGCTCATGACTAACGGCTTGGTAAGCTGATACTGACTGTTTATTGGCTATTGACTTGGTAAGCTGATGTACTGACTGTTTCATTGGTTACTGGCAAGAACAATAGAAGTGATATGGTATAAAAGGCTTTTGCGAACGTGTCTCGGGGTCCAGACTGCTCTGCACCCGTTTTGCAAAATGTTTCAATAAAATAGTGTTGGATCCACTGCTGCCTGCCTGGCATCCTTTTCTTCTAAACCGGAAGCAAGAACTTTTTATCTAACACTCCCCGGGTGACTTTGGGCCAGTCACTGACTCTCCGCCTAACCTACCTCACAAGGTTGTTGTGAAGATTAAATAAAGAGGAGGGCCATGTACTTTGCCTTGGGCTCCCTGAAGGAAAAAGTGAGATATAAACGTTACAAATAAATGAATAAATTAGGGCCAGAACAGACATTACTTTAGATCTGGATCTAGCAGTAATGTCTTCCCCCCCATTTTTACTCTAGAGTAGGAGCAGTGGGCCTGATCCTCTCTGGAGACAATTATCCTTCCAAGGCTAGGTCAGCAGAATCACTTCTGGATCCAGATTTTTGAGGGCCCTTGGGATCGACTCCCTCAATGAGTCTACCTTACCACCAATTGCCACCAGCTGCTCTTGCTCTTGCGCCTCCTCCTCTTTCTCCCCATTGCCACCACTTGCTTGCTTGACGGGCAGAGAGCCAGGGAGCAAGTAGGCCGTGGCCCCTCCTCCTTCCCATCATCGCCGTTGCCTGGGCCAGAGCGAGAGGCAGGTGAACACGCAGGTTGCAATGGTGAAGAGGAGGAGCAACTCCAGGGGACTCTTGTCAGTGGGCCCCTGCTGGGGTGTGGGCCCTTGGCTGCTGCCCAACCATGCCCACCCTTGATACCAGCCCTGGGCAGGGTATTTTTGCTTGTAGGCAGGCTTCTGTTGGTAGTGAACTATGGTGATCTTTGATGCCGTGGCTTTGGTCTTTGGCACAGTCGGACTGGACATTGTTCGTGCAGCACCAGGTATACTGACAATGGCCTTGTTACAACCCTCAACCCATTAAAGGGTTTTTAGGGTGGATTTGATTAATCGTCCACATTTCAGCAGCTGAGTCCATTGAAGTCATTTAAAGAAATTTGCCATTTTATTTATTTAGATACATTTCTGCGCTGCCCATTAGCTGAAGCTCTCTGGGCGTTAAAAATGATTGTAAATATAACTATAAGCAACAAGTCTTTAAAAAAAAAAACTCTTTCAGTTTTCACATGTAGCTTCCTTACAGGGCTACTTAAGAGAACAGAGAATTATGCATCAATAAGTACAGTGAGTAGCGTTCTTACAAATTAGAGCTTCATATGATCGGTACAGGATTAGGCAGCATACCGTATGCCAACATACGATGTCTACGGTGTTCTCTCTGAATCCTTTCTGTTCATGAAAAAGATAAATCTTGCTAAACTGTAAAAGATAAGCATCTGGGTTTGGATGGTGCCCTTCATTTGTATTTATTGTGCACATTTTTCAGCTAAAGCAATGAATCAGTGGAAGTAAGCAAAGGTATGAGATATGTCTACTTGCTTTCTCTCTGCAGAGACCACATGGCACTTGCTGCAGAAGCAGAGAAAGGAGAAAAGGAGGCAGAAGAGGAAGGAGCAGGAAATAGGAACTGATCAAGCTGCAGGACGTTCTAGATTGCCCCCTGGTGTTTGGAAGCATGCAGAGTTGTTCCTGTTATCCAACAAAAGGCAGGGGGGCAAGGGCAGGGCTGAACCGGAAGCACTGCAAGTGGATTGTACTCCAAATCATTTGGGAGAATAACTTCTCTGCTATTTATCTGAAGCTATATTATCCTGCTATGTATGTGAGCTGAATCTTCTTGTGTAAGCTGCCTTGGGAGGGCTTTGCACTGAAAGGCAGCATAGAAGTACTTTAAATAAATAGCCTATTGCAGCAAAAACAACAAAGGGTTTGTCCACTTAGCACCACCAGCATATTTGGGTTTTGACTGTGCCCTCCTTCAGTCATATTTGGTGTGTATATTTTTCAGCTGAAGAAATTAATCATAGGAACACAGGAAGCTGCCGTATCCTGAGTCAGACCCTGGGTCCATCTAGCCCAGTATTGTCAGCACTGACTGGCAACAGCTCTCCAGGGGTTCAGGGTTTTCCCAGCCCTTTTCTTCAGTGGAGAAGGAGCTCCAGTTGGACTTCCCCGCCCCACAGGGCTAAGTGACATCCATGGCCCCGTGGGGAAGAAGAAGGGGCGAGGGAGCAGGCAAAGGGAACATCAGGGCCTGCTCCAGTTGGAAACACCCCCCCACCCCCCTGGGCTAACTGCCATCCATGGCCCTGTGGGGAAGAGGGCTGCTACCAGCAAAAATGTGACTAGTCCTTTCGAAATTAGTGTTTCATTACGTTCCTCAAAGATATGTAATAATGCTAGCTTCACCTCCTTTGGTATGTTTTGGCATTTTCTTTCTCCTTTTGGTATATACAGTCTAGATAACCTCAATAGTGCTTATGTAAGTTATGGAAAGAAATGGCAAGTACCTTGTAATTTAACACCCAACAAATACTTCCAGTTGTTATTAGAAGAGTAATCCATCTTTTTTCTCCTTAATTCCCTTTTGGACATAATAGGCTTCAGACAAGTATATAACTTGTAATTCCACGGATTAATCAACTAAAATGTTATGTCTGTGGTTTTCAGACTAAGCTTCTGTGGAAATGAAAAGCTGAAGAATTTGCAAACCACTACATGATTAATTAATCTACTGAATACTACTTGCAGCCCCATCCAGGTTTTAGATCAGTGATAACTTTTCCTCTCCTTCTTATCTGTGAGATTAGCAAGATCAAAGATGTGGAAAATCACCAGCTATCACAATCAGATGGTTAGCCTCACTTGGAGGTTTATGTTAGGAGCTGTGCATTAAACATATTGTCTGGTCTGGTCCTGTATGTCAGCGAGTGTAACCTTCTGTTTCTGCCCTTATTTCCATTAGAAGGCTGGCATTGTGGAAGCTATCAGGACTGGCCCAAGACATTTTGAACAGGGTAGAGAGAACTGGCTATGCCACTTTGACCTCCTTGAAGAAAAGTTTGGAAACAATCCAAGATTTCTTAGATTCCTGCACTGAGCAGGGGGGTGGACTTGATGGTCTTATAGGCCCCTTCCAACTCTACTATTCTATGATTCTATGAGCCTTGATGCAGAAAACCAAAAAGGTGTACAAAATTATTCTTGGTGTGGAGAAAGTGGATAGGCTGACCTTTTTCTTTTTTGCAGTACTAGAACCTGGGGACACCTAATGAAGCTAAGTGGTGGGAGATTCAGGACAGATAAAAGGAAGTATTTCTTCACACAGAATTCACTGGGGAGGTTCATTGGGGGGGAGGTCAGGGTCAGCGTCAAGGGTAGGCATGATTGGGCACCTACCAAGGGTCGACACCCCAGCAGGGGCCCCCTGGCAAGAGTCTCCTGGCGTCGCTGTTCCTCTTCACCACCGCAACCTTCTTCTTCACCTGCTTCTCGCTCTGGCCCAGACAACAGTGGTGGTGAGAAGCAGCCAATGCTGCGGGCTGCGGCCTGCTTGCGCCTTGCCTCTCTGCCTGTCAAGCCAGCAGGTGGTAGCAAGGATGAGGAGCAATAGCAGCTGGTGACAATGGCAGTGAGAAGGGAGATTCACCGAGGGACGGGGCATTGTGTGTGTCCTGCCCAAGGGCGCTCAAAACCTGCAGCCAGCACTGGTGAGGTGGGTAGGTTTGTTATGAAGACACAGAGAGAAATATGATTCAGTCTAGACACTTCCTTCACGTCCTGGGTGACAGCGGCTGTCCAACTTTCTCAGCCTGACCTACCTAGGCTGACCATACGTACCGTTTTAAATGGGACAGTACTGTTTTTTTCATATTTCCCGACCATCTCGTCATTTTAATATAAATGTCAATTTTGTCCCGGTTTTAATTTTTTGTAAAAAACTGAATGCGTTTATCGTAAGGCTCTCTGCTAATCAGTGCGTGCAGTAAAACTACTAGTGTGACGAAAGAGGAAGGTCCATTTCCGTTATCCAGCCAGGGCCAGGCTGCTTGAGCTAGCGACGCTCAGACACCGCCCCCTCGCTTGTCTGCAGTGGCGGGAATTCAAGAGGCGTCGCTAAGCCCCATTCAGCATGTGGGAGCCAGGAGGGCGAGTCTTACTGTTATTTCAACCATCTTTCCGCCCATAGAGATTCTTTCTGCCCTACATTCAGTTTGATTCGGACTTTTCAGACTCGTATTTCGGTTCAACGGGCTGTTGGCTATTTTTTTATTACAGCGGAATATCACATAACCCCGTCCCATTTTTGTCATCCCAATATCCCGTTTTTGTCTCAACGAAATAGGGTCAGCCTAGACCTACCTCACAGGGTTGTTGCGAGGACAAAATGCGTGCATGCGGGGTGGGTAGAGAGAACTAGCTATGCCACTTTGACCTCCTTGAAGAAAAGTTTGGAAACAAATGCAGGGCATCAATACAGACAGACATGATGCGTGATGGCGCAAACCGTGGGCTGCTTTTGTGCTGGGGGCGGTTTTTAACCATGACCCACCCTGATCCGGGTCCGGATGTCACCATAAGCTGCGGCGACCGTCCACCGTGGCTTGAATGTTCGCAATGGCCGCCGACGCAACCCAGCGTGGCTGCCACAGAAGGTCGTTGCGCCCGAGGAGGCCCTGCCCTCCCGTGGCCTCCCGCGCGGGCTCCATGGTGGGAGCGGGGAGGCGACACGGACCGGTGCTCGCTTCCTCGGCAGCGCGGGCCGGCTGAACGCGCGCAAGTCCGCGATGCTGGGTACGCGTCTCTGCAGGGGGATGGAGAGGCGCAGGGCGGAACGGGCCTGGCTCCTTCCTCCTCCTCCTCCTCCTCCGCATCATCTCGGGGAAACGACCCCGCGGATTCCCCTTCTCCCAGCGCTGGCCGTCCGCCAGCCGCCCCGCCCCGCCCGCCCCGCCTCGCCTGCTCCGCGCGGCCGCACCGCCCACCTGCCCGCCCCGCGCGGCCGGTTTCTTAAGCGAGGGAGCCGGTGCGGAGGACCATCAGGGAGCCGGCGGGAGCGCGGAGGCGTTGGGGACGGAGCATCTCGCGCGGCGACAGCAGCGGGCAGAGCGCGGCCGGGCCTGACGCCCGCAGCGCCGTCGGAAAGGCAGGTCGGCGGCAGGTAACGCTCCAGCCCGCCGCGCCTCGCCGCGCCGCGCCCTGCCGGCGCGGCGGCGGCGGCGGCCACGGTGGCGCGTGACGGGAGGAGGCTGGGTTTCTGCGGAGCGGGGCCAGCAGCCTGGCCGGCAGCCAGCCGCTCTCAAGGTCTGGCTCCCGACTGCGGGAATGCGTGGGATCTGGCCGTGTTTGGGCCCGGGGATGTACTCTGCACGTGCTCAGGGGCACACGCCCCTTCACCGTCGCTTTGTCTGGCCCAGGGCTGAACCTCCGGTGCTGGTAACAGGTGCAGTGGCGAAGACCTCCTAGGGAGCTCTAGCAGATTGGTGATGATGATTTTCATCAACGGCCGCACATCGTTAAACTAGAGAATTCGCTGCCACCAGATGTGGCTGCATACCACAACTGGGATGGCTTTAAAAGGGGGCTAGACGAATTGCTGGAGGAGAAGGCTATCAGCGCCTACTAGTCCTGATGGCTCTATGCGACCTCTAGTACCAGAGGCAGCGAGACTGCGTGCACCAGTTGCTGGGGAACATGGGTGGGAGAGTGCTGTCACGCTCTCTGCTTGTGGGTTCCTGCTGGACAGCTGGTTGGCCACTGTGTGGACAGAATGCTGGACTAGATGGACCCCTGTTCTGATCCAGCAGGGCTCTTCTTATGTTCTTCTTCTTAATACTAATGATAATTTCATCTATTTGTAACGCATCCTTCGATGAAAAACATTTCCAGAGTGGCAAGCATTATACTGAACTCTGTATGTGCGAAAAGGGGCTCTCCGCAGGGGCTAGCAAGAGACAGGGAGGGGACAAACCTTGTCCCAGGTTGGGGGTCTCTCCTCTGCACTGACTGCCCGTAATGAGTGAGTTTATGGTGATTCTCCCTGCAAGTCCTTTTATAGCTAAGCAAGCCCCATGGAGTTCAATGTGCCAAGGAAGCCGGCCTAAGATTTCAGCCTTAATCACATTCCTTAATAGTCAGCAGTTGTCCAAGAGCGGAAGGGGGGGGGGAGGGGAGAGATACCCACAAAGAGAGGCATTGAACTCTGAGCTACTGTGTCCAGTAGTCTGTGCCTCCATCTTTTCTCCCCTTTCTCCACTCCTCCCAATCAGAAAAACTGGAGTAGTACTAGAGCAGGACCTGGGAGGAGTCTTGTGCAGAGAAGAGAGAGAGAGAGAGAAAGAAAGAGAGAGAGAGAGAGAGAGAGAGAGAGAGAGAGAGAGAACAGACTGTTGGAAGAGGCACAAAGCTTAAACAATCCTTTGTGCTGTTAGTATTCTAGAGAGCTGCTTCATGGTTAGTTAGAATGCTTGACTGGGACTAGGGAGATGTGAGTTCAAATCCCACCTGGTCAGGAAACTCACAGGGTGACTTTGGGCCAGTCACACTGTCTCTCAACTGAACCTACCTCACAGGGTTGTTGTAAGGGACAAAAATGAAGGAGGATGCTTTCCTTGGAGGAATGGTGGGATATAACGTGTGGGAGATGGGGAGAGAGAGAAGGGGGACAGTTCAGATTAGGTCTCGGAGGAGGTTTTCTCCTGTGTACAACATGAGATTCTGCAGGTCCTCAGAGTCATGTCCTCAAGGAAGTGGCGGGAGGGTAGGAGTTACTTGGAGAACACACAGAGGGAATGCAAATTTTGTATGGATTCCCCCGCACCTTGGTGTGAACGCTGCTAATGCCAGATTTTTTTTTTCTTAAAAAGAGTAGAGGAGCGAACTATTTTTAAAGCAAATACACATTCCAGCAAATGTAGCTGTCAAAGATGCAGGAAATGCTAAAAATAAAAATGCAGAGTTCTGATTCTTGGTCTGTTATTAATAAGGTCTGCGAGACCTGCAAAAAACAAAAATGAACGTAGTGTGGAATGCTCCTGGTCAGGGTTCCAGCCGCCCGCGGTACTCCGTTCTGCACAGTTTTCTATTCCCCACCTCCCAATAGACACTTGATGTTCTCTGGGCACTAGGCATGTTCAGTCATCATTGGGCTGTTTCTGGTTAGTTTGGGTTTATTGCTCCCTTTTCTAAAGATGGTGGGGTTTTCTTTTGAACTTCTCCAAACCCTGGGAGTCCTGGAGCATGCTGATACTTCCCTCTTGTTTCATAATGACCCTGTTTTGGCTGCAATCCCGTGCAGCGGCGCTCACCAGCTGAGTCTGCTGTTAGAGGACCTCTTATGTGTCAGTAACTGGTTAAAGAAGAGAACGCAGAAATGAATTGTAAATTCTCCCAATGGAGTGATGTAAATAGTGGGGTCCCACAGGGATCTGTATTGGAACCAACCCTTTTCAGTTTATTCATTAATAATCTGGGATTAGGAGTGAGCAGTGAACTGGCCATGTTTGCCGATGACCCCAAATTATTTGGGCTGGTTAAAACAAAAAGGGTTTGCGAGGAGCTCCAAAAGGATCTCTCCAAACTGGGAGAATGGGGATCAAAATGGTAAATGTAGTTCAAGGTAAGCAAGTGTAAAGTGATGCACAACGGGGCAAAAAATCCCAGCTTCAAGTACAAGCTGGTGGGATCTGAGCTAGCGGTGACTAACCAAGAAAGAGATCTTGGGGTTGTGGTGGACAGCTTGACGGAAATGTCAACCCAGTGTGCGACTGCTGTGAAACAGGCAAACTCCATGTTAGGCATAATTAGAAAAGGAATTGAGAATAAAACTGCCAATATCATACTTTCCTCATACAAATCTATGATGCGACCACACTTGGAATTCTGTGTACAGTTCTGCCCACACCTAAAAAAAGATATTGTGCAGTTGGAAAAAGTGTAGAAAAGGGCAACTAAAATGATCGAGGGGCTGGAGCAACTCCACTATGAGGAAAGTTTACAACAGCTGGGATTGTTTAGCTTGGAGAAAAGGTGAGTTAGGAGAGACATGATAGAGGTGTACAAAATTATGCATGGTGTGGAGAAAATGGGTAGTGGATTTTTCTCCCTCTCTCATAATGCTAGAACTGAATGGGCTCATCCCATCAAGCTGATTGGTGGGAGATTCAGGACCAATAAAAGAAAGGACTTCTCCACACAGTGCATAGTTAAACTATGGAATTCGGTACCACAAGACGTAGTGATGACCACCCATTTGGATGGCTTTAAAAGGGGCTTAGACAAATTCATGGAGGACAAAGCTATCAATGGCTACTAGTCCTGATGGCAATATGGTACCTCCAGTATCAGAGGCAGTATGCCTATGTACACCAGTTGCTGGGGAACATGGGCAGGAGGGTGCTGTTGCACTCATGTCCTGTTTGTGGGTTCCTGGTCGACAGCTGGTTGGCCACTGTGTGAACAGAATGCTGGACTAGATGGACCCTGGGTGTGATCCAGCAGGGCTGTTCTCGGGTTCTTATGGGATGCTCTTTTGCAGTTTATTAATTCTCATAGAACTGTTATCAGAGTAGCTGGACTTGGGGATCTGACTTTGTGTACACTGCATCTTTCATGGTACATTAATTCTCTAAACTGTGCCAAGCTGTTAACAAGCTGGATTTTGAATCCCTTTCTTACATTCTGTCCTTCTTCTCCAGCAGAGTTGGATAGAGTAGTAATATATTGTATTTGGGGATTAACTAGGATTTAGGTTCCTTTTCTGTAATATGTATTTCCTTGTCATGTTAATCAGTCACTTTTAGTTTCGGGGCCACTCTTTATCCACCTAACAATAAAGCCAGCTGCACAACATCCTCTGGCCCCATAGAGGGAAGCCAGCACTGTGCTGTTTGTTCCCCTCATAACTTCAGGACAGGAACCAGTTCTTTCAAAGGATAACATTTGCCTCCAGGCTATTTATGAACCTTTCAAAGAGCTTCCAGTGTCCATAGAAAGCCAGCCAAGTAGTACCCTGGAGGCAAGAGCATCTGAGGAAACTGCATGCACCAGCTTACTTCTTGTGGCTCATGAAGGCATTTTTCTCCTCCTTTCTAAAACCAGATTATATTTTGACCATGGGAAAGAAATCCTGACTAAGAAAACTCTCAGCAACAGCCACATTTAAAAAGCCTGAAGTTGCTGAAGGTGACTGTGGCATTCCTGCCTATTTACCAGTGTGAACACCTTTTCTGTAAGGCTTTTCCCACAGCAGGCAACACCTTCCACTATACACACTGTAATGCTGCCACCAGGACCTTTACCTCAGGATCAACACCTTTACTTCTTGAGATGTGAGGACACAGTGGCTTTTTATTCTGACATATATTATTCTCTTATCACTTTTACCTTTTGGTAGCCCCAAGTCATAGGCGTGGGATTTTGAAAAGCAGAGAAATATTTATTATTTACAGAATTAAGGAGTTAAACAGTAAAAAGCCACTTTACTCTCCTCCTGCACATAAATAATTGAGTTACAGTAATATGTTTGTGAATTACCCAGAGAGCTTCAGCTACTGGGCGGTATAGAAATGTAATAAATAAATAAGTCACATAGAATCATAGAATAGTAGGGTTGGAAGGGACCTACAAGGCCATCAAGTCCAACCCCCTGCTCAATGCAGGAATCCAAGTCAGAGCATCCCTGACAGGTGGCTGTCCAGCCTCATCTTGAATGCCTCCAGTGTGGGAGAGCCCACCACCGCCCTAGGGAATTGGTTCCATTGTCGTATTGCTGTAACAGGAGGTTTTTCCTGATGTTCAGCCGGAATCTGGCTTCCTGTCACTTGAGCCCATTTTTCTGTGTCCTGCACTCTGGGATGATCGAGAAGAGATCCTGGCCTTCCTCCCTGTGACAACCTTTCAAGGACTTGAAGAGTGCTATCCTATCTCCCCTCAGTCTTCTCTTCTCAAGGCTAAACATGCCCAGTTCTTTCAGTCTCTCTTCATAGGGCTTTGTTTCCAGTCCCCTGATCATCTTTGTTGCCCTCCTCTGAACCCTCTCCAGCTTGTCTGCATCCTTCTTAAAATGTGGTGCCCAGAACTGGGCACAGTACTCCAGATGAGGCCTAACCAGTGCTGAGTAGAGGGGAACTAGTACTTCCCGGGATTTGGAAGCTATGCTTCTATTAATGCAGCCCAAAATAGCATTTGCCTTTTTTGCAGCCTCATCACATTGTTTGCTCATATTCAGCTTGTAAAACTTTCTCTATATCCTCTCACACGTACACACTCAATCACCACTCTAATCCTATGAACACAGATCCTAGGCTCTATCTATCTCCCCACAAGCCCTGTCCTTCTCTTCCCTATCTAAAACACTACCGGCATTGCTTCTTATATATCGCACACCATTTCACCCCCTGCCCACTCACTCAGCCAATCATCTCACATATACAAATACAACCTACCTCCTGTCACTTGTACCACTCACTCTCTAGGTCTATTTACCAGCAAATACAGAATCATAACATTAATGCAGAGATAGACACAGATTCATAACAGATATACATGTGACATCACAGGGACTTTGCGTTTTGGTGCTCATCCCACTTTTTTCTTGGTGCGTGTGTGTGTGTGTGTGTGTGTGTGTGTGCTTTTACAGCAAAAGTGGGCAACTTGTGGTCTTCAGGCCCTCCACCAAATTTTAAAAGCCTCCTGCATGCGATCAGTTCAGTCCTCTGGCAAGAGCAATTGATCCCTTCCCTGGCAGCTTGCTGCATGGGAAGCAAAAGGAAGAGAGAGAAAAAGGGGTGGCAGAAAGAGATAAGGTGTGATCCACCCACACCCAAGCCAATATACCTGGGGCCACCAGGTTGGGGAATTTTGATGTTCAGCTTAAAAACAAAGCGAAAGTCTTGCCCTTTGCTTTTTGGGCAATTGGCCTGACACCCCCCCCCCCCAGTTTCTGCTGCTGCCCCCCCCCCTCCATGTCAGTTTGTGTTTTCTTTTTCTTTTCCTGGTTGATTGGCCACCTGGGCAAGAGGAACAATGGCGCCACTCATGCCTTATCCCTTCCTTTATAGCTAGGGTGGCTTTTTATGTTGCCAAAAAGAAGAAGAGGAAATGCATCACCAAAAAGAGGACACGGATTTGCATAAAATGCGCATGGGATGGTTTATATGTAAAACCTAGGTTTAGAAAGAATTACTATCATTTTAAGTAGAAACTACAGCTCCCCAAAGTGGGGTAAACTGTGACTTCTCTGCCTGCTCAGTCTGCTGTGCAGGTGCTTATGGTGGATGGGCAACGTCAAGGCCTCTGTTCTTCCTTAATATTATGGTTCTTTATCTTTAAGCCAGATTGGACTGGACAGCCCTTCAAACGGAGCACGCCTTCAAACAGACACTGTTCTCTGATGGCCTTTCAAACAGATGGCCCTTCATACAGAGGGCTGCCCTCTGTAAAGTAGGATATATGGCCATCATGCTTATAGCCTGTAGCTTGGTTCTTTGCTTGAATGATCTGCTCTGCAGGTGGCTTGGTGTGATGCTTTTTTCTTTTTTCGCATCTGCTTTCTGCTTGTACCACGTGGTAGTTTGTACTGCATATGGGAGCTGATCTGTGTGAGTAGGCCTACCTTGGAGCTGATGTTGGGGGGACTGGGAGCAGGTTGGAATTGATGACATTTCAGTCTGTCCCAACCCTTTGCTTCTTCGAGATCTGGTTGTTGCCAGACTAGATTTCTAGCCGTGTAAACACGGCTGTATTTCTCACATGGCAATGGCTGTGTGGTTGCACTTAGATAGCTTATCTCTTTTGAACATCCTTCTTGTTGGCCAGGAATGGTTTGGAAACAGGACTAAGGCTCCAGCATATAGCTGGCAGCCATTAGGCGTACGGCGCCCTGGAGGGAAACTGAAAGTGGGCTATGCACATCAGGCACTTGGAAGGATCTGGACTTAAGTTTATTTATTTGTTTATTCCTCACTTGTCTGCTCTAAGCATTCAAGGAGACGTACAAAAGTTTAAGACAAGCACGTTTACACAGCAGTAATGGTTAAAACCAGAAGGCAACAGCACAGATTAACATCCACTCGTAAACCACAGGAAAGTAGAGGGTTTCTCCCTCTCCCTCTCTGCCTGAATGTTAATGATGAGGTAGTTTGGTGAGACTCCCTGGGAAGCCGCTTCCAGAGCTATGGCGCCATCGTGGGAAAGGCACTACATCGTATTGTGCATTTATTTATATAATAGATTTGAAGCCCGCTTTCGGGGTTACAAAGTGACTTACAACATATTCTACTTCATATTTGTTATCAAATCATGAAAACAACATTCAATATATAAATCATCAAAATGTATAATATTAAAAGAGGACATGTCAAGACCATGAAATCTAGACAAAACTTGGCATGCTTGCTAAGGGACCCTAGGGGGGTGTACCTTGGGCTTACATAGTCCTTACAATGCATTAATTAATTTTAATTAATGTAAATGTGTTCATGTGTTTGAAGCCTGGAGTTCCATCTTCAGTCACTAGGTGAAAGACTTCTCTAACTGGCGCACAACTTTTTAAAATGTTTTTGCAGTCAACACAGGCCGAGTCTACACATAGCAGTTATACCGTTATCATACTGTTATCATAACTATTGGTGCCCATTGGTGTCGTCTGTACCAATATGATAATGGTATGATAACGGTGTGACTACTATGTGTAGATTCAGCCACAGTTTGAAGCCGGGGGGGAGCCTCCAAAGGGCAGAGTTATATGTTTGCCTCCCCTCAGGGAAATAGAAGGATCTTTTTATCCCCTTCCTCTATAGGGGGCTATCAGGATGCACCATGGCACGGGTCGTGCCTAGGGTGTCAGCGGGCTTGGCTTTACTCTGACTGGGTAAGCACAATGTGTCAGCTGCGTATATTTGCTTGAAGCCTTCACAGTATCAAAGGAAGGGCTATTCCAACCTGTGTGAAGCCGGGTCTGCCCATTAGTAACAAAATAGCAGCAGCAGCAGCAGGTAAAACCTCAGTTAAAACAAAGTACTCTCAAATTAAGCAAATGCAGACTGGAAGAAATAATGTTTAAAATCCTCTTACAGGTCAGCAAAGAGGATCCATACGCAGTTCCCAGGGGAAGGCATTCCAAAGAACAAAACCCAGGACCAAGCAAATCTTCAAGAACAGGGAGGGTTAGGTGGGAGGAGACATTCCTGCAGATATGTTGTTCAGAACATGAAGGTTATCCCTTTAACGCAGAGGTATTAAATCACTGGAACAAAGTGGCAAAAGTTATTTTAAAGTCCTTGAAGCTACTTTCTAAAGTCCGAAGAGCTTGGCTTCCTTCAAAATTAAACAAAACCTTGGACTACATAAAAGCAAACAGGGACTCTAATCCTGACTAGAGACAGATAGTTTTTCATTCCAAGAGATCTGAAGGCTAACTCTCCCTGTTTGTGGTGTGTGTGCTTATGCCATTTTGCCTCTGCTCAAAGGCATGTTTGATGTTTTCCCAAACCTGTTTTCACACCAAAGCCAGTGTGGTGTAGTGGCGAGAGTGTTGGACTAGGAGCCGGGAGATCCGGGTTCTAGTCCCCACTCGGCCGTGGAAGCTCACTGGGTGACTTTGGGCCAGTCACACACTCTCAGCCCAACCCACCTCACAGGGTTGTTGTGAGGATAAAATGGAGAGGAGGAGATTAATGTAAGCCGCCTTGGGTTCCTTGCAAGAGGAAAAAAGGCGGCGTATAAATGCAATAAATAAATAAATAAAACCTGTACTCACAGAAGCAAAACTGGAGCAAAAGAAATGGGTATATGTACACGCCCCATGGGAAGCAAACACATTTCAACTCATGTAAAAACTATTGTCTGTCTGTCTGCACTTCAGCCTCTGTGGCCCCAGGAAAATAGAAGCCTGCCTTATACTGAGAGCTTTTCTGCATGAGCAATTTATTGCATGCTCGTGCTTGGTTACTCATGGAAGTTAGGGTCCTTTACAGGACATCGTCAACCTCCAGGATGTCTCCCACACTTTCCCCTGTTTATTCAACTTTCAAAAAGATCTGCAATAACACGAAAAGGGACATTATTCCGATCTATCAGGTGTGTGATATGCGGGCATAGCACTATAATGCACTATAATGAAAGCACCATCTAGTGGCTGCAACCTGAAACACACAGAAACATATAGAATATGCTGAGGAAGGACTTTCCTTGATTCGAACCACGTGTCCACTGTGTAAAGGAGCCTATCGTAATCCTGCAAATAAACCAAAAGCAGAAAGCCCTGGTAAGGATGCAGATTTTTTGTTTAACATAGAGAAGCTATGACCAACTGTAGTCCAACACATCTGGAGGGCAGGTTGGTGAAGTATGGTCTACACCAGAGGTCAGCAACATGGTGCCCACTGACACCAATGTGTCCCCAGACACCTTTCTTGGCACCTGCCAAGGTGCCTTACCCCTCCCACGTAAAAACAAGATAAGTTAACACATTTTCTTCCTGGCAGCTGGTGTCGCTCCAAAGCAACATGAGAGCCTCCAGCTGCTGTCACCTTCATTTCCCATGAATGCCTCTGGGCTACACGGTGACGAGCCTTTGTGACTAGCCACACCTCCCATGGCAGCCATTTTGTGGTGGTGCCCACAACTGTGTCTCAAATTGCCAAAAAGGTGCCCATGGGCACCACATGCTGCCTACACCTGGTCTGCACTGACTGACCATGGCTCCCTAGGGTTTTAGGCAGGAGCCGTGATGGGGAAGAACAAATGGCAAAGCCTCTTGCCACACAGGAAACAGCTTCACCCCTGAATTCTGGCCCCTTAATCTGAGATTTAACTCCTACCCAACCTTGGCATCAACACACAGCCTCAATAATGTGCCCTCAATAATGATGATGATGATAATATGATTTTGATATTGTCCAGTGCTGAGAGGAAAAATGCTGGGCAAGGCAGCTGCAACTGCTGCCATCTTAATTCCACCACAATGCCACTGGGCCTTGCCCATAACATTTGTGGTATCCTGCTCTGGAACACAGCATGAAACTGAAATGGAGGAAGGGCCCACCAGACATAGGAGCCCCCTCCCCACAAGGGCACATTGCCAAGAGCCCCCTCTCAAGCCCGGAGCAGGCCCTGACTCTGTTGCTCAAAGCAGCTGTACAACTCTGTGGCTTCCGGCTGGTTGGGTCGGCCCTGCTGGCTGCACATCCCTAATTCTCGGCCTTCGAAATGCTGGCTGTCCCTTCTCTGAGGTGTTCACGCTTGACTGGTTGATTCATACAGAACTGCTCTCCTCTGAAGTCAAATGAGTGCCAGCAGCTGAGCCCTGTGGCTTTTCATCTTGCTGAACAGCTGGACTGAAGTGCTAATTCTTTGTGTGTGCGTGTTTTCTTCTCCTCCTTGATTAATATCTTCACCCCGATGAGTCATCTTAAGCTTCAGTAGCTCAAGCAGATTTTACAGGCGAAGTATGATCCGCTGCCTTTTAACAGCGGTTGCTTTACTTCATCTCATCATTATTATATTTATATCCTGCATTTCCTCCAAGAAGCTCAAGGGGGTGTACATCTTCACACAACAACCCCGTGAGGCAGAGAGAGAGAGACTAGTCTGAGGTCACCTAGTGAGCTTCATGGCTGACAATTCAACCTAGCCTTTCCCATCCTGGAGCCCTCCAGATGCAACTCCCATAATTTATTATAAACAAATAAACTGGTGCTCCGGCAATGATACTGATGAAAGAATAATAGGGGTCAGCAGAGGCTGGTGGCTCAGATTTCAGTGTGTGAATCCGCTCTGAGTTTCAGTCAGAACCAGCCAGAATTCTAAAGAAGCTATCCAAGGTGGGTTAGCTCCTTTAGAGTTCTGACTGGTTCTGACTGAAACTTGGAGCAGATTCACTGCCCTGCTGACATCGGAGCCTCCAGCCTCCACTGATAGGGGCATTAAAAGTACACAAGGCTGTTCTTTTTTTTCATCTGTGACTTGTTGGAGGGTGTGAAATAGTTAACTTTGTCTTGAGTTTTGCTCAAAACCTACATCTGTTTTAACTCCAAGATCTCTCTCTTTCTCTCTCTTTGGCTTTGGTTTCTGATGAAATGATGCATCCATTTGTTATGCTCCCATGCCACTAGCCATTATCCAGCTGCCCTCATCAGCTTTGAATTAAATTGCAGTGACTGGATTCCTGTCTTAGGGTGAAAGATAAAACAACTCTTTAGGCTGTTGCCAGACAGTCGAAGATTTCTGCCAGAGATTAAACAAACAGAACTGGGTTTTATCAAACATTCTGATGAAGAATCTGATGCAGATATTGGCTCCAAAAACATCTATCTCTAGCAGATGTCTAGCCCTCTGTTTATAAGCCTGTCTGCTGGGTCACTTAGGCTGCAATCCTATACACACTTACAGGGGAGTAAATCCTATTAAATACATTTCTTCTGAGTAGACCTGGCTAGGGTTGCACTAATGATCGGTTGCAGTAACACTTTCCTTGCTCTATGAACAAGTTTGTAGTGCAGCTTTTCCCAGTCTGGTGCCTTCCAGAAATGTTGGACTACACCTCCTAGCATTCCCCAACTAGAATAGCTGGCTGGAGGATGCTTAGAGTTGTTATCCAAAGTTATCTTGAAAGCACAAAGTTGGGGAAGGTTGTTCCAGTGCATGTTGATTTGGTGCCTCTCTGACCTGCCTGTTATAGGCACAACACTATCTGGCTTCTGAGATTTGAAAGTGATGTTATGCTAGGACTCCATCGTATCAGGATGATTTTAGGGAGTTCTTTCTGGTAGATTTGGGTGGAGCATTGTGGTGAGCCCTACCAGAATCCGTCTTTATTCTGGCTCCTAGTTCAGCATGTATGATTCACTCACTTGCGCTGCATCATGGGCATGGTGGGATATATGAAGCAGGTATCCTTTTCCAAAATACTAGTTTAGGGGGATATAGGCAAAACTTCTCCTCCACCTTTTACCCACCTCTAATTGTAAACTGTATTCTTGAAATTTGAAAATGTTTAGCCTTTGGGGAAGAAAGATAAAAGGAAATACTTCTTCAGACAGCACATAGTTAAACTATGGCATTCGCTACCACAAGACATAGTGATGGCCACCCATGTGGATGGCTTTAAAAGGGAGTTAGACAAATTCATGGAGGAGACGGCTATCAGTGGCTACCAGTCCTAATGGCTATATGCTACCTCCAGTATCAGAGGCAGTATGCCTACGTACACCAGTTGCTGGGGAACATGGGCGGGAGGGTGCTGTTGCACTCATGCCCTGCTTTTGGATTTCCTATGGGCAGCTGGTTGGCCACTGTGTGAACAGTGGACTAGATAGACCCTTGGTCTGATCTAGCAGGTCTCTTCCTATGTTCTTAAGAAGGTACTACATGACAGTATTGAAACCTCTAGCATGCTAAATGTGAAAATATGTTTTCTATCCTCTGCAAAATATAGTTAATGTTTCCCTGATCCTGCTTTGTACTGTAACCAGGATACAAGAAAGCACCAGACCACTTTTTCTGCTCTCAGCTACATTTAATTGGCATCTCCTCAAAGGGTATCTTTCAGTTAATAAACACATCAGCCATTCCTGCCTAAGTGAATGAAGTTATGCAAAGGAGCTATATTTGGAGGTTTTACCAGGTGCCTACCTTAAATAAGGTTTTCAATTAATTCGGTCTCTTTAAACTTTAAAGAGTTTGAGACCACAATCCTCTATCCCCATTTCCTGGGAGTAAGCACGTTGAACTCAATAGGGCTTACTTTTGAGTAAGCATGTATAAGATTGCTCTGCAAATCTTTCTCCACACTTATGCCTTAGGCATGAGACAAATAAATATTTTAAAATACGCACATAAATAAACATATTCAAATGTAAACAAAGAACTACACAACCTTATCCTCTACTCACTAAATACAAGTTTAAATAACATTGACTTTCATCACTGCTTGTAAATGCACAGGTTCAAGCTATAGTGGACCTCCAAAGAAGACAGTTTTTGCAGTGTAAGGGGGTTTCCAGAAGGTTTTCATCATGCCATTGCCCTGCTTCATTTACAGAATTTTACGGGGTGGTGGTGGCAGTAATGTCTAGATGATAATACCTTCCACTCATACCCTTCCTGTGTTTTCCCACTGCTTCTTCTGTCTTTTCCCTTACTGTAGAAAATTTACCAAGGAAGAAAAGATGGAATAGTTGCACAGTGCTTTCTAGAGAACCAGTGCATTGTAGTGGTTAGAGTGTCTGACTGGGAATCTGGGGACCCGGGTTCTAGTCCTCACTTGGCAATGAAGTTCACTGTGTGACTTTGGGCCAGTCACTGACTCTCAGCTTAACCTACCTCACAGGGTTGTTGTGAGGATGAAATGGAGAGGAGGATTATGTAAGCTGCCTTGGGTTCCTTGTGAGAGGAAAAAAGGAAAGCTATAAATGTAATAATAATAAATAAGGGCACAATCCTATGGATGTTTAGACAGAAAAAAAATCCTACAACTCCCAGCATTCCCCAGCCAGCCACGTTGGGGGTTGTAGGACTTTTTCCTGTCTAAACGTGCATAGGATTACACCCTAAATAATGGCACCTCTGTTAGGACACATCTGCCTGGAGCACCATGAACCATAGAAATCTGTTGTGATCTCTCTGTAGATCAGCCTTCCCTTACCTGGTGCCCTCCAGATGTGTTGGGCTGCAATCCAACGCATCCTTCCCAGGCAGCATGGAACAATGGGCATTGCAATCCAACATATCTGGAGAGGGCACTATGGTGGGGAAGGATGCTGCAGAGGATGATTTCCATTGAAGAGAAGAGAAAACAGAAGTTCATCTAGGGGAAGAGAAAACAGAAGTTCATCCTGGAAAGAAGATGGGTCTGGTCATCTGGCAACGACAGCAGTTAGGAGTTGCTTCCAAGGTTGTGCTGGGGGTTGGGGGGAGCACGATGAGCTAAAGACGGTAGGACAGTGAAACTGCCAGGGTAGCAGCCCAAGCATCTGGAACAAGGCCTGTTTCTTGGAGTTGACGTAAAGGCCACGGGAGGCTGTTGTGGCTATGAAGAAGTGACTCAAGGAAGGAGGTAAAAGCACCAGAGACGAGATGAGAGCCAAGACCTCAAGCCCCATTCCCAGGCCAACTAACCTACTTTCAGCCGCCAGCCAAAGGGAGGGACTACAGAATGGAAACTGCAAGTCTGGGGCAGGCACTACGAGACAGGGTGAAAGGGCTTGGGCTGATGGGTCTGCCCTTAAACCCACTAGTAAGCACTGTTCAGCTGCAGCAGCTACTGCTGCTCTGCATTCGGCTGACGAACAGAGAAATCTGTCCTCTGCCATCTGTTGTGCTTCTGCCTCTGCCAGAGCTAGTAAAGCTCCTCGAAGAAGCTAGTCGGTTCCGGGTTTGCACACGCAACACCCACCTCCGAACAGAGGTCTGAGACGGTTGCATGAGATCTCCATTAGTTGTCCCATCCCCACTTCTACTCTGTTTTTATTTAGTTTCTTGATTGCTAGAAGACATCAAAATGAAGCTGGGACAGATGTTTTTCTCGCTGCTGCTGTTGGGAGCCATTGACACGCTTCAGTGCAAGGTAAGAGGCCAAGGCCATTGGGATGGTTTTACTTTGGGTGTTTGTTTGGAAGATTGTGCTATTGCCAGCTACCTGTGTGCAAAAATTGTATGCATGTGGGCTTTGCATAGAAATGGATGCAGGCCCCATCTCCTGCCCTGCATGGCCTTTTGCTCCCACGGTTCTTTCCTCCCCTCTAAACCACCCTTCCCTAACCAGGAGCCCCTCAGATGGGTTGGACTGCAACCCCCATCATACCTAGCCAGAACTGCCAATGGCTGCCCTATAACCTGTGTGTGTGTCAGCTGCAGATGACACTTCATAAGAACGTAAGAAGAGCCCGGCTGGATCAGACCAAGGCTCCATCTAGTCAGCATTCTGTTCACACAACGGCCGACCAGCTGTCAAGTGGGAACCCACAAGCAGGACAGGAGTGCAACAGCACCCTGCCACCCATGTTCCCCATCAACTAGTGCACAAAGGCTCACTGCCTCTGGTACTGGAGGCAGCATGTAGCCATCAGGACTAGTAGCCATTGATAGCCTTCTCCAGGAATTTGTCCAACCCCCTTTTAAAGCCATTGAAATGGGTGGCCAGCACTACGTCTTGTGTAGCGAGTACCATAGTTTAACTATGTGCTGTATAAAGAAGTCCTTCCTTTTAACTGTCCTGCATCTCCCACAAATCAGCTTCAAGGGACGACCCTCTTGGGTTCTAGTACTGTGAGAGAGGGAGAAAAATGTCTCCTTATCCACATTCTCCACACTACGCATAATTTTGTACACCTCTATCATGTCTCCCCTTACTCACCATTTTTCCAAGCTAGACAATCCCACCTGTTTTAACCTTCCCTCACTGGGGAGTCGCTCCAGCCTCTTGATCATTTTAGGGCACAATCCTAACTAGATAGCAGCTGCCTCCGACCTTGGAGGCGACCGCCTATCCAAAGCAAGGCAGGAGAGGCACGGGGGGGATCGTTCCCTCCACGCCTCTCCTGCCTTGCTATTTTTCGCTAGACAGCTGTTTTCGGCTGTCTAGCGGCAGGGGGGACGACCGGGAGAGGAAGCTGCTGTACGACACATTGGATGTGTCATACATGCAGCTCTGCTCTCCCCGCCCCAGAATGCCCCCAGCCCCGCCCCTTTTCAGTCGCTCCGCGCTCCTCTTGAGAGTGTGGAGGACGGGGCTTCTCCGTGCTGCCTTGGAGGCAGTGCGGACGAGGGGGGCAGTCGGTTTTCCAGGAACCAACCTCGGAGCATGGGCTCTGAGGTCGTTTCCCAGAAATGAGCATATCCTATGGCCCTCTAGACAGTGTCCAGCGGCTGTAGGATTGCTCACTTAGTTGACTTTCTCCTGCACTTTTTCCAACTTGACAATATCTTTTCTTAGACTTCCTGCATCAAAGGGGGCTCTCGTCCATGAAAACATACACATTTGTAGCACTGAGTGGTAGGCGGCAGTATTGCAACCGAAACTCTCCCCATGACCTGAGTTCGATCCCGGCAGAAGCCGGGTCCCAGGTAGCCGGCTCAGGTCGACTCAGCCTTCCATCCTTCCGAGGTCGGTAAAATGATTACCCAGCTTGCTGGGGTAACGGTAGTCACGACTGGGGAAGGCAATGGCAAACCACCCCGCTACAGTCTGCCATGAAAACGCCAGCGAGAGCGGCGTCCCTCTAGGGGTCAGCAATGACCCAGTGCATGCACAGGAGGAAACTTTCCTTTTTCTTTTGTTTTAACAGATGTGCTGCAAACTGCTTTGCTTTAGCTTTTCTTTTAAACGGATACACGTGTGTTCAACTTGAGAAGCCCCCCCCCCCGCCCCCCGGGATGCTTCACTTTGGAATGGCAAGGCACTGAGCCCCTACACTTCCTACCTATGCTCCGCACTTCTCTAGAGCGTGGGGATGGAGCCGTGCTCGGGAAGTGGCCGTTCTGACATTGCTTGCTTATTTTATTTAAACAACTTCTTTCTCTCTCGGCAGGAGCTTCCTGTGCGCATGAAACGAGGAGCTCGGTCGAGAAGAGGTAAGGAGCTAAGATGGGCACCCCAGTTCTCGAGTAAGGAGGGGGCCCTGGTGTTGAGCTGATACCCAGGCAAAATGGGCTTAGGTTTTGAATCATTTATTAGCAGGGGCGGCATCAAGAGCTGACACGGCTGGGCCCCATAGGGGCCCACTGGCAGGAGCTCCTGGGCCGTCTCTTCCTCCTCACCATTGCAGCCTGCTTCTTTTCCCTCCACCAGCTGTGGCTGAGACTGGTAGTGGTGAGGAGGAGGAGCAGGAGATGCCCCAGCCTGCTTCCTGCCTGTCAAGCCAGCAAGCGGGGGCAAGGATGAGAAAGAGGAGCAGGAGCAAGAGCAGCCACTGACAATGGCCGTGAGAAGACGGGCTCTCCGAGGGAGGGGCCCCCACTGAGGGGGCCTTGCTCCCGGCCCTCCAGAACCTGGAGCCGGCACTGTTTATTAGTATTAGCAATAATATGGATTCTTATTATTTTAAAACAACTAAAATTTCTAGACAATAGACAAAGATTAAGAACACGGGCCCTGGCAGCAGGCTTATAGTGTAGGATGCGAAGGGGGACGCCGTGGAAAGCTGGTTGTGGGCTTGGTGCCTTGGTGCTGTGTGCTTCTGAATGGTCCCCAAGTGTGACCAAATCTAGTGCTCAGGTTCTGTACCCAGAATCTTGTATATTAAGCAACCTCTCCTCCTCAAATCTATGACCTAATTTATTGAGAACCTGGACTTTGGAAGCAGGATAGAGTTGGGATTCCTCTGGCAAGGGCTCTTGCTGGAATAGAAAAAAAGGAAGGGTGCAAAAGTTGGGGATAAATGAATTGTAGGGTCCAGGAGTGCCAGCTACATAAGCGTTCCAAATGGGCTTCTTGTGCTATAACCAGTAAATGGTTATAACAAAGATGGCTCACCCCAGATCCCCACTTGGTAAGGAACTTCCAGGGATCTGTTTACTTGCAACAAGATCAAGCACTGGAGATTTCTTGTGACTTTGTAAATATCTGCAGAACCTATAGAAAGCAAACAGGCTCCTAAAGCAGGCAGCACAACAGATGATCCTGCACTGTATTCCCCAAAAGCCCTAGTTGCAGCTGCACCCTGAGACTTCCATGACTTCACAGGGCTCTGCCCAATGTGATTACTCAAGCTTTTCTATGCAGCCATTAGGAAGAGGAGCTTGTTTTTGATTAAAATGGGTTTTACTGGGATCACCCCAGTGTGTTGATTTACATGGCAATCCTACGGATGTGCAAATAAAATTATTTTGGATTTGTCACACGACTCTTGTCTGACATGCTTTGAAAGTCTTGCCAAGCATTTGGAAGAGAGGGCAGGCATTCCTCCGTCTAGCTCTTGGTGGAGTGGTGGAGGTAGGGACTATGCTTCCCCCCACCCTTACTATTGTAAGTGTAGCATAGGGGGTGCCTGCTGAGCAGGGAACAAAGGGACGTTTGGTACTGATAAGGTGGGAAATAGTGTGGTGGGGTCCATCTTCTGACGAGGACTTCCTGTCTCTTGATTACAGCCACATGCAAAGACCTGTCAACCCAACAGAATCATCAGCAAAGCGAGGTTTGGCTACGCCAAGTAAATGGACACATTGAATATTGTCGATGTGAGGGTAACGACAGCTTCTGCCACAAGGTGCCTGTCAAAGGTGGGTCCTGGATAGCTGTGTGAGAGACTCCAATTGGAGTGCATTGCGAAAGAGCTGGGGGAGCGAAACCGTCATGGCTGCCTTCAGAGAATCCTGGGCAATTATGGGTGAAGACACATTCTAAAGCAGGAGCGTTGAACCTCTTTCCGCTTGAAGGCCAAATTCAAGTTTGGAGAAGCTCTCGGGGGCCACATTCCAGTGGTGGGCAGGGCCAAAGGCAAAAGGAGACAGGGCCAAAATACCAGAAATATGAGCATATGGTATCTTGAAGCTTTTATTGCCAGTAATTACACTTTAGGAGAGGCATTTCAACCTTTTAGAATGGGGGAAAAAACTGAGCCAAACCTGGGAAGACAACAAATGATCTGCAGTTGCGGGCTGGTGGTGGTGGTGGTGATGTGGCCAGGAGAAGTGGGCCTGGCCTTCTGGGTAGCTCCAGGAGGGGCAGATTTGGTCTGCAGGCCTGCATGAGTTCCAGCACCCCTGGTCTAGAGTGTAGCAAAAGTGGTTTGGGTGCACACATTCTCTGCCCTAATGAGAAATCTGGAGGGCATGGCTGTTCAAAAAAACATTAATTTCCCACAAGGCAAACTGGTGAGACCAAAAGAAAAGTAACCTAACGCAGAAGGGGCTCTTAAGCTCCAAAACACAAAACCATTCCTTTGAACCCACGTAAAGATGGTGCTGGAGGGCAGCACTTCCCTTGGCACCATGCCAGCCTCCCAGTTTAAAAAATAATAGTTCAAAAAACCTTACGAAAGAAAATGAAGGTCAGGAAGGTCAGGCAGCCTGATGGGCGCCAAGAGAGCTCTGTGGGCACATTGGTGCCCAGGGACACCAGCTTGAAGTCCCCAGCTTTATAGGGTAACGTCAGCCCCCCAAAGACAGGTGGTGCCCAATGGAGCTTCCAGTCTAAATCCAAATGGAGGGGGAGTGATGGAGAAGTAGGGGCGGTTAGGGGCGGCCCTACCGTGAGGCAGAACGAGGTAGTCGCCTCAGGCAGCAGCTTTTGAGTGTCATAAAAGGGCATCAAATTCTCAGTTACTTACTTTGTTACTATTGTATTTCTATTGCCAGGGATGGGGAAAGGTGCTTATGGGATTCTCTGCCTCATATACCAAAATAATTTGGCTGGCTTTGGATGTTATGCTTGTGGGGGGGCATTTGCTGCTCTGCCTCAGGCAGCAAAATGTCTTGGGCCAGCCCTGGGATGGAGGCTAATAAGGGATGGATATGTGTGTGCGCGTGCAGTTGTACATTCTTAGACTTCAAATGCCAGTTATGCGGTGCAATCCTAAGTGTGTTTACTCAGAAGAAAACCATGGGTTCAGTGAGATTAACTCCCTAGTAAACGTGTTCCTGATTGCAGCCTCGCTGTGTAGTACAGATATGCCAAGACATGCCAAGCCAAAGGAATACAGACCTTCTCCCAGGCGTAGGCAGTCTAGGGCCATATGCGGCCCCCAGCTGAATTTCCAAAGCCCTCCGCATGCAATCAGTTCAGCCCTCTAGCAAGATCTATCCCTACCTTGGCAGCCTGCTGTGTGGGAAGGAAGCAGGAGAGAGAGACAGAGAGAGAGAGGAGAGAATGCAGAAAGGGAAGGAAAATGGTGGACTTACTTTTGGCTGTCTGGCCTTGTCCACTGTTGGCCTCAGTCCTGCTTACTGCTGTCATGGGGGCCCTGACAGATTGCCCATGAAGGACTGCGGCCCTCGGTAGAAAAAAAGGTTGCCCATCTCTGTATACCAGATCAGCCTGCCTGTATATGAGATATCTGTATACCAGATCAGCCTTTTTGACAGGCAGTGGTCCTCCAGGCAGGGGACTTTCCCATCACCTCCAATCCATTGTGCCAGAGCTTCCAGGAGCTCTACCTGGAACCTTCTGCATGCAAAGTGTGTGCTCTGCCACTGAGCTCTCTCTGGCCCCTCCTCAAAAGGTTGAAGGACCAGGGCAAGGGTACCCCAAACTGTTGTGAGAAGAGGAAGCTGAGCAGTGCCGTAGTGGCAAATTCAGAAGTACAGGCAGTGGTCCTCAAGGCAGGGGACTTTCCCATCACCCCTTCGTGACAGTCACAGCCACGCCTCCTCACAGCCACGCCCCCTTCTAAGATTATACAGCCTTGTAAGTTATGCACCCTTCAGCTGGGATCCGAAAACAGTGCAGGTGAGCGTAAGGCAGTGGTATTTCAATTGGACGTCTGAGAAAAATGCAGGGGTGTTCAAATCTTTTTCACTCACTCACTCACTCACTCACTCAAACACAAACATTTTAGGTTTTCAAAATATGATCCTCTATGGAAGCTTCCCCTCTCCACTCAGCCCTCCTGGACAGATCCCTTCTCATTTAAACAGCCCCCTTGCATACTCCCTCAGTGCCCCAACATTACCCATTAGCCTTCCTGAAGCTCCTTCATTATATCTCCCCCCTCCAACAGAAACATCCACACGCCCAGCTGGATTGAACCACACACACACACACACACACACACACTGGTGTAGTGATAAATCTGGAAATGCAGGAGCTTGTTGTGACTGTCTCCAAGGGCAGCCCCAAAATTTCAGGCAGCTGTGTCGATCCATATCAGCAAAGCAGTTCTAGACGTTTCCTCTTCACCAGGAGCATGTCTTCGGTAAAGTGAATAGGTCTTAATTGCCCATTCCTGACCAAGTCATCCCAAATGCTTTGCATTCCAACATGGAACAATATCTTGTTGCTTGGAAAATTCATTCCCCCCACAGCTACAGTGAGGATCGCAGCTCAGCTCAGAGGGAACAGGGAATTCTGAGGGGGCTGGCTGATGACATCAGAGGCCCTGCTAATGAAAAAGTGCTGGGGCTGCGTCCCTGCGAGCCTGGCCTCCGCTACACCGCTGAAGCTGAGATCCTCTCGTTCTTTGTCCAACAGGCTGTACGAAGCCGTGGTGTTCCAACAGGGGGCGCTGCCGGGAAGCGTTATACTCGCCCGGCCTCTTCCTCTGCTTATGCCCTCCAGGCTACTCTGGGAAGCACTGTGAGATTGGTGAGTAGTTAATATATGGAACATGGTGAGGAACGAATGGGTGCACTGCCAGGAGGCCCTGGCCTGGGTTCACAGCCAGGAAATGGATCCTTGGCTTTTGCTTGAACCGGGAACCTCCTGGCTCACAGCTCCATCTGAGGGCCAAACTACTGCAAATGGCACCTTCGGGAGAAAGTAGCAGCCAGGTCAGGGCTGATCTCCAGCAGCAAACTGGTGCGGGTTCCCGATCTGGATCAGGAGCATGTTCCAGATCAGAGCCTAGCAGCTGCTTAATCACCCAAATAAATGTGGCCAGGGTAAGCATGCCTGATTACATATGTGGCTAGCATTGTGTGTAGCTTGGCCCTTAGCCACTGTGCTGCAGTACCTGTGTATTGTAGCCTGCGAGGGAAGGGAGAAAGGAAGCAGTTTGTACACTCACAAACCAGTTAGGCGTTGGCTATGGCCATGCACATCTTGCTTCTTCCCCTCCAACCAGTATGAGGTGGGGTGCATCATAAGACTGAAAAGAGCGTAGGGTGGGATTGTCCCATGTCAGTTCCACTTCAACCCTATGTAGCCAGCAGCGGTCTCGCATTCTGCTCCCATTGCTGAGTTGCCCTAGCTCATGGCTGCCCCGTGGGTAAGGCAAGCATGAGAGAGCAGGAATGACTGAGAGGAACACTTTGCTTCTCCTTCCTCAGATAACAAAGCTATGTGCTACGAGGATGCAGGAGAAACCTACAGCGGGATGTGGAGTGTGACTGTCACTGGAGCTGTGTGCTTAAACTGGAACAACGGTGCCTTGTCAAGGGATGAGTACAATGCGCTCCGGCCAGATGCCCTGAAGCTGGGTCTTGGCAAGCACAACTACTGCCGGTGAGAACATTTCATTTTTAATTTTATTTTATTTAAACTCCTTAATATTGCTTGACGTCATAAGATCTCTAAACAGTTTACATAAAAATACAGTATGAAAACAATATGGAATAATAATTACATCAAAAACTTTAAGGGAATGGTAAAACAGAGCAGTCTTCAGGGGAAGCCTTCAAGAGGCATCTGGAGTTCATCACAGTTTCCGCGTCTCGCACCACACGTGGCAGAGCGTTCCAAAGGGTGGGTGCCAGTGGAGGCTGGTGACTCCGATGTCAGTGGGGTGGTGAATCTGCTCCAGGTTTCAGTCAGAACCAATCAGAACTCTGTACCATTAATGTGTTGGTAGACTTGGCTTTTAAAACAAAAATAAAACTGTGACCTCAGAAAAGCCAAAATGAATTGTAAGTATAATGGAACGGAATGGAATAAAACAAAACATTTGAACAAAATATCTTTGAGAATGGAAACATTTCATTAATTTTTAAATGTACAGCCTGCCTTTCCACCAGTCATGGCACTCAAGGGAGCTAACAATAATAAAACACAGATTAAAAACAGATCTTAATTAAAACATAACATCAAATCAAATCAATTAAAAACACAACAATAAAAGAAATAAACAACATCCAAGAAACAGACAGCACTTGGATACAGGGAAGTATTTTGGGCCAAGAATGTGGGTGGTAAAAGAGGGATAGGATGGTCTGAGCAGGCCTCTATGTCCATTTTAGCTCTAAGTTCATTTCTAAGTCCTATTACTTACTGAGCCATGTTCAAGGTTTTGCTGCTGACATTCAGTTCCCTAAACGACTTGGGACCAGGATACCTAGCAAACCATCTTCCCCTAAATACACCAAATCAACTCCCACCATTTTCCAAGGAGGCCGTGTTGATCATCCTACAGCGTGTTACCAAGTAACAGCACATAAGCAGGCCTTCTTGGTAGTGGCACCCACCAGTGGAGGCTGGTGGCTCTTATGTCAGTGGGGCAGTAAATCCGCTCTGGGTTTCAGTCAGAACTCTAAATGAGCTCTCCAAAGTGTGGAGCTCCACCCACATTCTTATCCCAAAATACTTCTTTATATCCAAGTGCTGTCTATTTCTTTTATTGTTGTATTTTTAATTTATTTGCTTTTATGTTATGTTTTAATTGCGATTTTGTCTTCATTAAAGTCCGCCAACACATTAATGGTCCGGAATGTATTTATTTATGTAATTATCTATGACCAGCATCACTCTCTTTCTGTCCCTCTAGAAACCCAGATAAGGACATCAAACCCTGGTGCCACGTTTTCAAAGACGGAAAGTACTTACGGGAGTACTGCAACATTCCTCCCTGCTCCAACCGTAAGTTCAAGGCCCACATTGTGCGGTGAAAATGTTGGGTCTGGTTGGGGTTAGCGGGCAGATCAGGGTCTACTTTCCAAGTCCAAGATTTTCTTTTACTCCAGAGGTGTAGGGGTTAAATAGGCTGCAGCTGCGTGCTGCGGGAAACACATTCTCCGTGTGCTCATAGGCATTTCTCTTCAAATCTGCCAGGACTGAACACAGATTGCCAGACTGCATGCTTGTGCAAATGTAGCCCCTGGCAGGATGCCATTTTTCTTTAGAATTTGGGCTGAGTTTTGTTAGTTGAGCTCAGGGCCAAACTAAAGACATGACACCAAATATGTGAGTGCATCTCCACTGACTTCTTCTTCCACCCTCTTCCTCCTCCTGCTCCTTCTAAAAGTGTGGGCAATTCGCATCGGAGCACCCGGGCAGTATAGGAGGACAGGGAGGCCTTTAAACATTTTTTCTCCATACCATGGCCCCGATCCAAATCTCACATGTGAACTAGGGATGTACGAAAATCACTTACCTGTTCGTGGATTATGTTGATGGTGGGCGGGGGGAGGCGTTCCGTCCCTCCCCCCCAGAATCCTGGACGGGGGGGGGAGGCGCTCCGTTCCTCCCCCCCAGAATCCTCCGTGGCCGGCTGTGCTCCACGGCAGCTCTGTGGAGCAGCCGGCCAGGCCCAGCCAGGCCAGAGCTGTCTGCAGCCGGATTTCCGGCCGCGGAGGGCTCTGGGAAAAACAAAAACCGCGTACGCAAATGGCGGCGGCTACGGCCGCCGCCATTTGCGTTCCTTATTTTTGACGTCTTAATCTATGTAAACATTTACGTAGACTAAGAAGGTGAAAATAAGGGGAACGCAAATAGCGTAGCGGACGCTATTTGCGTTCCCCTTATTTTCGCCATCTTAGTCTACGTAATTATTTACGTAGACTAAGACAGCCCAAAATAAGGAATGCTGTTTCATAAAACTGCAGTCTCAATATTCGGCTACTGAGTTTCAGCTATTGGGTGGTATAGACATGAAATGGAATGAATGAATGAATAAATAAATAAATATTCCTCGCCTGTAAAACATGAGTCTTAACTTGCTGCCTTAGACCAGGTCTGCTGGCCCGTTTTCTCATTTTAGAGTTGTGAGTTAGAATCTCTCACCTGAATTCACTCAAATGTAGATTCGTACTTGCAGTAGCATGCAAACTGTTAATCCCAGTGGATGACCCATGGGCTCTACTCCCTGGGTTGCCATTTTGTGTCTGGCTCTGCCCCCTACTATTATTTTGCACTTGGTTCTGGTTGGACCTCTGTATTTTGAGTAAAAAAAAAGAAGCCTGCCTGCCTGCCTGCCCTGCTTTGCAGAGTCCAGTCAACAAATAAAATGCAGGCCCCTGCCCAACGATCTTACAGTCTAAAATCTGCAGTTAGGAAGACAACAAAAAGGGAACAAGGAGAGAGATGGGGGGGGTAGCAAGGGGACAGAGTTCACCTCTGGGCTGTTCAGCCCCTGTCCTCGTTACGCTCAGGCCAAATGCCCCGTGGAGGCAACGTGGGACCAGATCCTTCGGAGCTCAACTGGCCATTTTTCTCTCCCTTGCCACAGAAAAGCATACATGTGTTTCTGGAAGGGGCACTGACTACCGAGGTAGCCATAGCCACACGGAATCTGGTGCCGTGTGCCTGAGGTGGGACTCCCAGGTCCTGCACAGCACAGTGTACAATGCCTGGTTGGTTCATGCGCAACAGTTGGGCCTCAGCAGTCATAACTACTGCCGGTAAGCTGATTTCCTGAGTTCTTGTAGTCTCTCTTTTTCTTTAATAACTAGTTTACAGCCCATGTCGCCATGGGCATTAGTACTCTGAGAATGCTCGGATGAGAATATGTTTGGCTGTTTCCCTTGTGACTAGAACAACTTTCAGGGGGCATTTCCTTCTTTCCCTCCCTTTTCCTTTCTCAACTTTCCAATTATTTCCTGCATCAGCTTCCCTTCAAGGAGCAATAATATCAGCTCTTCCCACTACATTAAAGGAGCCCTGCCCCCCCGGCATGCCAAACGGGGTCTTCCGACCCACCTCCCTCCCTCTCATTCACCCACACAATTAGCCTCCCTTGTTCCAATAAGAACCCCCTCCCATTACATGAAAGCATAGACAGCCCCACCCCTCCTCTGTTGCAGGGAAAGGGTGCGTTCCAAGCCCCCACCCAAGAAACCCACCCCCACCTTCACTTGGGCCTGAAACAAAAGATGAGCTGCCTGGGGTGGGGGAGAGAAGAAAAAACACCGCCTTCCTCTCACCTGCCTTGAACCAGAGCCATCCAATATGGTGCCGGTCTTATGCGCCGCCCACTCCTGCCACATCGCCCTGCCCACTACCCACCTCTCTCTCACAGACACATTCACACACACACACACACACACACACACAAACCCCATCCATGCACAGGACATCATGGGAGGAGCAGCAGCAGCCCCCCCCTCCCCGTTCTCTGATTCATCCCACTCAAAGCAATGCATTCCGGGGCAGGGGTGACTATGGCTGTTGCCCCTACCAACCGCCCCCAAACCCAGCAGTGCCCCTTGAAACATGCCTGTGGAGCAAAATGAATTAAAAAGACACTCAAACAGAAACAGAAAAAAGGAAACTGGGAGGATGTAGGTAATAGAGGTCGAAAACACGTGATGTCAGATCAAGCATTGCTTGGCGCAGAGCAAATAAACTGGTACTGAACTGTTGAGAAATAGGAGACCATTTGGTGCGCAGCAAATAAACATACTGTTTTGCTATTACAGCTCAAGCTTTGAACTTTTTTGAAGTTTCAAATTTTTCTGCATGTCTACACTGCTCAAGCTTCAGTTTAAAAAAAAAAGAGCAAAATCAGTCTGGTAGATCTCTAGTAATAAGAGTTACACTATCGTATTCTTATATAGATAATTTTTTAAAAGGCCTTACTTTAATAGGGTCGCCGAGAACCCATCTGGGGGCTTTTCTTCTGTGCTATAAAGAAGATGCTGCAGGTCCTGCTGGGCTTTCCAGGGGATGAGCCCCAGATGGGACAAGGTGCCACCAGCAGTGGTATAGTGGTATGTTTTGAAGTGCAGGCACTCATTGAGCCTTTCTTCATGAGGCTTTTATTGTGCGCTCATGATTCCTCACTCATGGTAGTTTGTGGGGGCTTTGTCATCCTCCTCCAGGGACTCTCCCACTCTTTGCAACCATTTCCCCACCTTTTTTAAATCGAGGAAAGTGTGGTATTATTTAAGAATGGTGGAATGAGGCTCTCGTATAATTGTGCAATTCTGCTATATCACAGCACCATCTAGTGGTTGTGTAATTAAATGTATAGAAAGACGGAGAAAGAAAAAAACTTGGAAAAAACACATGTAAAGGAGTTGATCTTAACCCCACAAAGAATCTAGAAGCAGAAGCCTTGGTAAAGGTGCGGGATAAAAGCATCATGTAGAAAAGCCTTCCATGACAGTCCCCATAGCTGCACCCCCAAGGAGAGTCCAAAAATTCAGGCAGCTGCATTGATCCATATCAACAAACCAGTTCTAGCAGTTTTCATTTCCATTGGTAGCAAGACTTTTGCAAAGTTAATGGGCCTGAATTACCCATTCAAGATGAAGCCTCCCAAATACTTTGCATTACAACAGGGAACAGTATGTTGATACTGGGAAAATTCATCTCCGCGCCCCCCACTGTGAGGATTGCAGCTAAGCCCAGAGGAACAGGACATTTTGAGGAGAGTGGCAGATAATGTCAACACCCCTGCTAATAAAAAGTGCTGGCCCTGTGTCCTTGCCAGTCCTGGCTCCACTACACCACTGCGGTGTAATAATCAAATCTGATAGTATTAAACCTGGCTTGTTTGGGAGAAGAAGGACAAGGAAATGGGTTCTGATCAGCGATTTAGGACAGCTCTGGAGGCCAGCCAGATGGTGTGGCCGGTACAGCTGGAAGACCAGCACGGGGCATGCTGCTTCCCTCTCCTTCTTCTCAGGGAGCGCTTCCATTTCTTTACTGTTCTGCCCTGTTTGCTGCGTCTCCTGAATTCCATGAGAATTTCTAAAATGAATTCTGGAATTGGAATATGCAGGTTTTTAGTTTCTTCAGTTCCTTTGTTTCTTTTCCTCCCCATGCCCTATCAGTGCAGATGTGCGCATTGATAAGACATTGCCAAACAGCGACCTGGACATGATTGTGTGCCTCAAGGGTCTGTTTGTCTATGTGGTATTTTACTGATGTGTGCATATGCTCTTGTGTGTTGGTAAACACCACACTCGCAAAGCAGACTTGATGCACTTTGTCAGCACGCAAGTGTGCACTTTAGTGCACACTTGCTCGTCGATAACACACGTGGGGAAGACATGAATGAGCTGAAAGCTGCAGCAAAATGCACATGCATGGTGCTCTGAACAATTTGGAAACAAAAATCAGAATGACGGAGAATTGAGGAACGTTATCCTGAGTCAGCCCCTTCATGGATCACTGCCTTGTTGTGGCGAGTATTCTTGCCAAGTAAAACCCCATGGAACGTATCACAGTATTCTTGCCAAGAAAACCCCATGGAACGTATCGCAAGGCTAAAAGATATGACGCTGGAAGATGAGCCCCTCAGGTCGGAAGGTGTCCAATATACTACTGGGGAAGAGCAGAGGGAATTTCCAAGTAGTGCCAGAAAGAGTGAAGCGGCTGGGCCAAAGCCAAAAGGGCACTAAGCTGTGGATGTGTCTGGTGGTGAAAAGAAAATCCGATGCTGTAAAGAACAATATTGTTTAGGAACCTGGAATGTCAGGTCAATGAATCAAGGTAAGCTAGAGGTGGTCAAACATGAGATGGCAAGATTGAACATCGACAACTTGGGAATCAGCGAACTAAAATGGACAGGCATGGGCAAATTTAATTCAGGTGACCATTATATCTACTACTGTGGGCAAGAATCCCTTAGAAGAAATGGAGTAGCACTCACAGTCAACAAAAGGGTGGGAAAAGCAGTACTGGGGTACAATCTCAAAAACGACAGAATGATCTCAGTATGAATCCAAGGCAAACCGTTCAACATCACAGCAATTCAAGTCTATGCCCCAACCACTGAGGCCGAAGAAGCTGAGGTTGATTGTTCTATGAAGACATATAACACCTTCTAGAACTAACACCAAAATGCTAAAGTAGGAAGTCAAGAAATAACCGGGATAACAGGCAAGTATGGCCTTGGTGTACAAAATGAAGCAGGACAAAGGCTAATAGAGTTTTGCTAAGAGAACATGCTGATCATAGCAAACACTCTTTTCCAACAGCACAAGAGGCGACTCTACACATGGACATCACCAGATGGTCAATATCGAAATCAGATTGATTATGTCCTTTGCAGCCAAAGATGGAGAAGCTCTATACAGTCAGTAAAAACAAGACCTGGAGCTGACTGTGGCTCAGATCATGAGCTGCTTCTTGCAAAGTTTCGGCTTAAATTGAAGAACGTAGGGAAAACCACTAAACCATTCAGGCATGACCTAAATCATATCCCTTATGAATGTACAGTGGAGGTCAGGAATAGATTTAAGGGATTAGACCTGATAGACAGAGTGCCTGAGGAACTATGGACAGAGGTCCGTAACATTGTTCAGGAGGCAGCAACGAAATCCATCCCAAAGAAAAAGAAATGCAAGAATGCAAAGTGGCTGTCTGAGGAGGCTTTACAAGTCGCTGAGGAAAGAAGGGAAGCGAAAAGCAAGGGAGAAAGGGGAAGATATATCCAACTGAATGCAGAGTTCCAGAGAATAGCAAGGAGAGACAAGAAGGCCTTCTTAAATGAACAATGTAAAGAAATCGAGGAAAACAACAGAATGGGAAAGAATAGAGATCTCTTCAAGAAAATCTACTCTATAGGAAAGATCTGAATGTCCCTGATAGCCATGATAGTGCGGTCACAGAACTTGAGCGAGACATCCTAGAGAGTGAAGTCAAGTGGGCCTTAGGAAGCATTACTAACAACAAAGCTAGCGGAGATGACAGTATTCCAGCTGAGCTATTTAAAATCCTAAAAGATGATGCTGTTAAAGTGCTGCACTCAATATGTCAACAAATTTGGAACACTCAACAGTGGCCACAAGACTGGAAAAGATCAGTTTACATTCCAATTCCAAAGAAGGGCAATGCCAAAGCATGTTCAAACTACCATACAATTGTGCTCATTTCACATGCCAGCAAGGTTATGCTCAAAATCCTACAAGCTAGGCTTCAGCAGTATGTGAACCGAGAACTCCCGGAAGTACAAGCTGGGTTTCAAAGAGGCAGAGGAACTAGAGATCAAATCGCCAACATTCACTGGATCATGGAGAAAGCAAGAGAATTCCAGAAAAACGTCTATTTCTGCTTCATTGACTACGCTAAAGCCTTTGATTGTGTGGATCACAACAAACTGTGGCAAATTCTTAAAGAGATGGGAGTACCAAACCACCTTACCTGTCTCCTGAGAAACCTGTACGAGGGTCAAGAAGCAACAGTAAGAACCAGACATGGAACAACTGATTGGTTCAAAATTGGGAAAGGAGTACGACAAGGCTGTATATTGTCGCCCTGCTTATTTAACTTATATGCAGAGTACATCATGAGAAACGCCGGGTTGGATGAATCACAGGTCGGAATTAAGATTGCCGGGAGAACTATCAACAACCTCAGATACGCAGACGATACCACCCTAATGGCTGAAAGCGAAGAGGATCTAAAGAGCCTCTTGTTGAAGGTGAAAGTGGAGAGTGCAAAAGCAGGTCTGAAACTCAACATTAAAAAAAACTAAGATCATGGCATCTGGCCCCATCACTTCCTGGCATATAGAAGGGGAAGAAATGGAAGCAGTGACAGATTTTATTTTCTTGGGCTCCAAGATCACCGCAGACGGTGACTGTAGCCATGAAATTAAAAGACGCTTGCTCCTTGGGAGGAAAGCTATGGCAAACCTAGACCGCATAGTAAGAAGCAGAGACATCACCTTGCTGATAAAGGTCCGTCTAATCAAAGCTATGGTTTTCCCAGTAGCAACGTATGGCTGTGAGAGCTGGACTATAAGGAAGGCTGAGCGCCGAAGAATTGATGTGTTCGAACCGTGGTGCTGGAGAAGACTCTTGTGAGTCTCCTGGACTGCAAGGAAGTCAAATCAGTCAATCCTAAAGGAAATCAACCCTGAGTGCTCATTGGAAGGACAGATACTGAAGCTGAAGCTCAAATATTTTGGCCACCTAATGCGAAGATAAAACTCCCTGGAAAAGAATCTGATGCTGGGAAAGACTGACGGCAAAAGGAGAAGGGGATGGCAGAGGATGAGATGGCTAGATAGCATCACTGATGCAATGAATATGGACTTGAGCACACTCCGGGAGAGAGCGGAGGACAGGGAGGCCTGGCATGCTACAGTCCATGGGGTCACGAAGAGTCAGACACGACTGAACGACTGAACAACAACAACAACATCCTGAGTCAGACCACGGGTCTGTCTAGCTTAGTATTGTCACACTAACTGGCAGGACAAGCTACTGGAAACCATGGTCGATACTGCGGCACATACCTGTATCAAGTCCATCTTGCTGTGTTTTTGTTTTTTGAGTTATAGACGGTCTTTATGTTTTCAGAAATGGGGGAAAAGTTTTTCAACCTCTGGCATAATGATTTTCCTCTTGTGTGTTGCAGAAATCCCGACAATGATATCCGGCCATGGTGCCACGTGCTCAGCGGTGCCCGGACAAGATGGGAATACTGCGACGTGCCGGCCTGCTGTAAGTGGTGCCCTCCGTCATTCTGTTCTCCCTGTGGCCAGCAAGGAGCCCTCTCCTCCATGCAGAGAGTGTGTTAACTTACATACCTGACCTTTAGCTTTTCCTTTATGTTGGACAATCAAGGGAACACTTAACTGGTTGCTATATAAAGAATTAACTAAGTGATGGGGAACTAATTGTGGAAAGCAATTGGAATTTTTTTTTTTTACTGGTTGCTGGTTTGATTTTTCAGCCTGCAAACCCTGAAAAGGCCCCATGCTGAGGTGCACACATTGGGAAAATCAGAAATTAAGCCTAGGTTACAGCTTAGGTGACCAACCAGCCAGCTAAGAGTAGTGGGCACAGCAGTGTTTCTATTCCTCTAGAGCTGTTTTCATCCTTTGCCATCAAGTACTCAAGAAAAAGAAGAGAAAATAGCCACACTGACTCTGAGTATAGTGAGCACTTTAAAAGAGCACTTACAGTAGATATTTTTTCAGATCACTTTAAGTTCTCTCTTTATTTCGCCCTTTAGCAATAAGCACCCAATCCTGCTCTACTCATCATAATAACTGCGGAATAAACAAACCCTTACTTCTTCCTGGAGGCAAAAAAAAAAATGCTTCTTTATTGCTGGCTGAGTAGAGAACACAACTGCAACTGAAAAGCAGAGCAAAGAAAAGTCCAAGGTGTGGAGTCAAACTGTAGCCCATAATACAAAGTTCTAATATTTAACTCTTCAAGGGTCATGTTACTATACAGTTTTTTTCAGGATCGCTTAAGTAATTATAGGGTGATCGTGATGGTGAAAAATCCACCCTCAGTCAGGAAAAATCTTGAGTGATCAGACTTTGGGGGGCTCTTCCAGATGAGGTTTTTCTTGTGCTCTCACCTTGCCTTATTCACTGAATTTTTCAGAGGGTCCTATCCATTGCTCCTGTTCTTAAAACAAGTTGTCATCCTTTAAATGGAGGCTGTCATTGACTGTCGTGTCACAAATTAAAAAGACAATGTTCCCCCAAAGCCCGGGCGGGGGGCATGCGTGCGTGTGTGAAGCACAGCTCTGGGGAGGGTGTGCAACCACTTGGCCCAACCTGGCTACAGGGCTCGTTAGAGGGAATGGCTGTTAAAACTGCTGCACAGCTTTTTCTTCACTATCAGTAATGGGTCACTTCCAGTGGAGGCTGGTGGCACCAGTGTCAGCGAAGTGGTGAATTTGCTCCAGGTTTCAGTCAGAACCAGTCTGAACTCTCAAGGAGCTGTCCAAGGTGCTTCATACCTCGGATAGCTCCTTTAGAGTTCTGACTGGTTCTGACTGAAACCCAGAGTGGATTCACTGCCCCACTGACATTGGAGCCACCAGCTTCCACTGGTCATTTCAGAAAATGGCTTCAGACAGGGCTGGTTTCTGGGTCTGGTGTGGACGGGCATTTGCTGAGGCCCAGAGTCCAGCAGGGGGCTCACCATCGGAAACCACCTTAGGGCGCAATCCTATGCATGTTGAGACACAAAAAGTCCTGCAACATGGCTGGCTGGGGCATGTTGGGAACTGTAGGACTATTTTCTGTCTAAACATGCATAGGATTGCGCCGTTAACCTCCTTCTCAACATTGGCACCGGTTTGCCTGCCTGCCCCCCACTCTCTAGTTCAGAGGGGTGAACGAGCAAACAGCAGGAGAGGTGTGGAGATGGAGGAGAAGCATTGAGGAAGAGCTGAGTGTTTCTTGGCCAAGCACCCCCCAAAACATGGAGCTGACAGTGGCTTTGGACATTCTGGCTCAGAGCTTATTTCTGTATTTTCAATTTTCCTTCTCCCGGCCCAATTTACAGCCACGTGTGGATTGAGGAAGCGCAATACAGTCGAGGAGCGGATCAAAGGAGGCTCCTATTCACAAATCCAGTCCCACCCGTGGCAGGCGGCCATTTTCGCCAAGGCCCGAGGCGTGGAATTCTTCATCTGTGGTGGGATTCTGATCAGTCCCTGCTGGATCCTTTCGGCCGCCCACTGTTTCATGGACAAGTAAGAGAGCAGCTCTTGACTTGTTTCCTCTGGACTTCCTGCCTCCTTTGAAAGCAGAGGTGCTTTCCATTGTCCCTGTGACGAAAAGCCAAACACGGCACAGTACCATTCACGCAATGCTGCTGTTGCTTTTTCTTTTTCTATATCAAATGGCAGGAGGACTGGATTGGGGCAGGCTAGTGATCCTGATCTGCCCCGCTCCTGTGCCCCCTCTTTCCATCAGGAGGGAATCTCCCATGGCTGCCCCTGCAGCTCAGTATCATCTCCTTTGATTGGCAGTGGCTCTACTTAGGTCTTAGGTGAGGGTTTTTCCCAGTTCTACTTGGAGATGCTGAGGCTTCAGCCGGGACATTCTGCCTGGAAAACAGGTGCTCTGCCACTGAATGAGCACTCCCTTGCCCTGTATTGAGCCTTCGCAAGAGAGAAGTTGCAATCCCGAGGGCTGTGCAAATTCACAGCCTGCTAATTGGCCTGATGTTCCAAAGAATCCACACTTTTCATCTTTTAAAATAGTAGTAGTAGTAGTAATACTGCAGTTTTCTAGCCCTCATTGTGACAGTGCTCATGAATGTGCAAATATTTTTCTGCTTTTCCCAGCTTTTGGCAGTTCTCTTCCCCTCCTCCCCCTCTGCCTTGGCAAAACATTTTAAGCCTATTTCAAAACCTACAAGATTAAAAATAAAAATAACAGATCAAAACCAATGCATGCAGATTTTGTAATTTTGATCACAGAAAACATGGATGTTCTGGACCACCGAATACATACCTGCTGTTTCTCCCTCTCTTTCTCTAATGCTTCATATTTATATTGTGTCTTTTTCCCAAGACATGCGGTGCTACTTGTATGTTGGTAATCCATACACCAACCCTGTAAATTAGCCCAGGTTCTCCTCCATTTTAACTCTGGGGATGGCTGAGCTGAGGTTTGAAACTAAGACAGCCTTCCCCAACCTGGTGTCCTCCAGATACGTTGGACTACAACTCCTAACATCCCCAGCCAGCATGCCCATTGGCCATGTGGGCTGGAGATGCTGGGACTGGTAGTCCAACACCTCTGGAGGGCACCAGGTTGCGGAAAGCTGAACTAACAGCTCCCAGCTTCTACTCTTAACCGGTGTACTAGATTAGCCCCAAAGTCATGGGCTCCAATGGCACCTTGAGGTCCAGTAGCAGATGAACAAGAAAGTGGGAGGAAGAGCCATTGCACCTGAAAGAGGGAGTCATCAAACATTTTTCCGTTCTCCAGGAGAGACCCTAGAGACCTCAAGGTCGTGTTGGGCAGGACTTCCCGCGTCAATCCCGAAGAGACTGAACAGGTTTTCGAAGTGGAGAAATACATCCTGCATAAGCATTTCGTCTCCGCGACGTACGACAACGATATTGGTAAGGCCTTTCCCCTGCCTGCTTGTGGGCCTGGAGCAGGGATGTCTGGCGCTGCGGAATCTGGTGCTTTTGGGTCTCGACGGACTCCTGGTGAGCACCCCACTCTGCTGGCATTTGTGGGCTGAGCCAAGGGGCTTTTCTGAAAACCTAAGAACTTTTTCCATTAAAAAACAACAACAACATAAATAGGAGGCGCAAGTTGCATAATTTACACAACTTCTGGCTGTGAATTTCATGATTTACGCAAATTGTACTTGCAATTTGCACAAATTACGGTTGTGATTTGCACAAATTATGCAAATTGTGCCTGCAATCTGCACAAATTATGCAAATTGCACCTGCAATTTGTGCACACTTCTATTTACATCAATTTTTTAAAATGGGAAATCCACAAGCTGGCCCGACTCAATGCAAATCGAGTTGGGCCAGCTCACAGGGAAATGAGCTGACGTCCAGGGGGCTGAGCTGATGAAAGCTTGGCGAGCCCCACCCCCTGGATGGATTCCTCCAGCATCCCTATCCTGGCCCCCGCTCCGTCCTCTCCACCCTCATGCACCTTGCCTGTTCTGCTTTCTCTTTGTCCAGTGCTCCTGAAGCTGAAGTCTGTGTTGGGGGAGTGTGCAGTAGAAACAGACTTCGTTCGGACCGTCTGTCTCCCAGAGCCTGGCCTGGAGCTGCCAGTGTGGACGGAATGTGAGATCTCGGGCTACGGCAAGCATGAGGAATGTAAGGACAGCTGCCCTCCTAATGACAGACAGCTTCTGTTTGCTTACTGAAATATTTACAGGCCATGAAATATTTATAGGCCAATATTTCAGCCATGAGATGGTGTACAAAACAAGTATTAAAACAGTTTAGACCAGGGGCGGGCAACCTGTGGCCCTCCAGATGTTTTAGCCTACAACTCCCATCAGCCCCAGCCAGCACCACCAATTGGAGTTTAGGCTGAAACATCTGGGGGGCACAAGTTGCACACCCCTGGTTTAGACAAGTTGCCCACAAGTTGGCCACCCATGGTGTAATGTACGCAAAAGTAGTATAGTTCATTCACTGCCGCCAGATGGCAGTGGTAGTGCCCTGTATATATATTTGCCTACTGGGAGTAGGGATGTTGCGGGCGCCCAGCTGGGTCCAGGAGTCCGTCGCCCCCCCGCCGCCTGCGACTCCTGGACAGCGCCCACTGAGACGCTGTCCTTGCTCGCCCCCTGCATGCACCCGTTCATGCCCCACTCGCATCCTCCAGGACTCACCGCGATCCTGTCTGGTGAGTGCCTGCCATTTTCCCGCCTTTGTTGTGTGTGCAAAAAGGAAGTTAAAAAAATGCACATATTTAAATATGTGCAGTTCGGGGCCAGGAAAGCTTAATGTGTGCAATATCAGAGGTGGGAAAATGGTGGGCGCTCACCGGACGGGATTGCGGTGAGTCTGGGAAACTCGCCAAACTTGTGGGTGGCCCAAGCGCAGGTCCAGGGGCGGGGGGGCAGGGGCTGCGCTTCTGTGGGCACCCGGAGAACCTGAGCTGGGATGGGTTCTCACATCCCTGACTGGGAGGAGTAAAGTTCATTGTTAGCTCGCCCTGCAAGCTGTTGAGTCTTCGTTACCCTGATCAGCACAAGACATAACACCTGGTTGAGACAAGAAAAAAAGATTTAAGGACAGAACAAATCAAACTGTCAGGCAAGTAAAGCCTGCTTCAGTTCCTTCTTTAAAAGCCAGAAAATGCTGAGCAGAGGAACAGGAATGCCTTTACTGCCAGTCGGAAACTGAGCAATGACGGAAATAATCTGACCTCCCTTAGGAGGGAGTTCCACAATTGGGGCTGTCACAAAAAAGGCCCCTCCCCATGTTCCCAACAACCTCGCCTCTTTCGGTGGTGGGACATACGACTGGGCCTCTGATGAGGGTTGTGAACTATGGGCAGGTTCTTATGGGAGAAGGTGGTGTTTTGGATATCCTGGTCCCAAGCCTTTGACCCCCTACAACAGCTGTGCTAAGAGGACAGGTCCCACCTCCTAACCACTGGATTCTCTATCAAACCTCTTCTGGTTTTTGGTGCTTTTGGTGGTGGGTTTTCTTTTTTTAGTGATGAGGTGTGTGCAGGAGAGCTTCCCAAGGCATTGTGGGTCAGATCAGCCTCTCTCTCATGCTGCCACCCTTGATGGCACCCCAAAGGTACTGCCACTTCCTTGCCTCTCAGAGGGCAGCTTCAGAATGGCTTTTGTCAGAGGAGGCTGGTGGCTCTGATGTTAGTGGGGCAGTGAATCTGCTCTGGGTTTCAGTCAGAACCAGTCAGAATGCTGAAGGAGCTATTCAAGGCACTTCGTACTTTGGATAGCTCCTAAGCACCTTGGAGAGCTCCTTTAGCATTCTGACTGGCTCTGACTGAAACCTGGAGCCAATTCACTGCCCCACTGACATCAGAGCCACCAGCCTCCACTGGCTTTTGTCCTGGCTGAAATGGGTTTAGGATTTAGGCTGGAACTCTCTGGCTGTCAGGTTTCACTGGAGAAACAGCCTTGGTGATAGCAATCCCTAAACCAAACATATTCCCTCTCCTGGATTTGCTGCAGCGGGAATGTCTGTGAGCTGAATTCCTATCCGGTTACTAACCGATCCGTATGACTGAGCTGTGTTTACACCAGAGCAGCATCTGTCTTCCATCAGAGTGACTCAGATCCCCAAAGGAATGACTTCATCATAAGCTCTCTGGAAACTCCCCTCTTTGCACTTAAACCTCTGTGCCATGGCTCAAAAGTAAACAAGGGGGTTGCACTGAGTTGAAAAGGGCAACTAGTAGAGCGGGGGGGGGCAGCTTATGGGCCTCATTTTCACTGAGGCAGTCGTTGTGTGTCTGGGCTGCATCACTTCAGAGTGCAGGTGGGGACTTGCATGATGGAATGCTCATCCGTACAAAAATAGTTTCCGTTACACTGAAAACTAACTTCACCTTTACATTAGCTTTATCTGTGCAGTGATTTTTATTCTACTTTTTGCATGCAGTAACATTCTGTCATGTGGTCTCCACTAGACTAGACCATAGGCTGCTTCCACATCTGGATGTCATGTCTGTTTTTATGAATTCCCTGGTGGAGCTGTCATATTTTCTCATCTTCATGCGTTGATGCTCTGACAGTGCAGAAAAAGTGCTGAATGTTGAACTGAGCACTGTAGCATACTGAATTCCTCCTTCTGGTTCACTGGAAAGCTTACACATCCTCTCCTTTCGGCTTTTGAAACTTCAACAGCCTTTGCCCATCTACTTATAAGCTTATCTTTGGGCTCCTTCACACTGGGCTTTTGTCCTGCAATTGAGATGGCTCCTTCACAGACTTTTGTGGGCTCTTTACATGATGCCGTGACCCTGCCGTGACCCTCCAGGGCATCTCCTGCACTGAATGCCCTTTGTTCCGGTTTTAAATAGATCGCAGATAATGAGCTGTCAAATTACCCCGCTGTGTTCCGCCTCAGCTTCCTCCCTCAAAAGAGTTAAAGCGGCAAGAAGAGGCAGGAGATCAGTGGCAGATAACGGAAGACTCAGATGGGGGGGAGGGGGAAAGGGGAAGGTAAAAAGGGAGCGCGTGTAAAGGGAGTCAGTTGTGATCCTGCATTTAAAACAGAAGCAGAAAGTCCCGTTTTAAATGCAGGATTTTAGACTGGTGTAGAAATGCCCTTTGTAATGCTGAGGACTACAAACTTGCTTCTCTCTCTCTCTCTCTCTCTCTCTCTCTCTCTCTCTCAAAACAAAAGAAAAGAAAACAAAGAAAGCTGAGGTTCTCAGCCTCCTGAACTCTGGACCCAGTGGTAGTAAAACATCCAATAGACATGCCAAAGCAGGGAGAGGCAGCCTCTTGTCTTTTGAGGGCCACATTCCCTCAGGGGTAGTTCGCTGGGGGCTGTGTGCTGATGGTGGGGTGCAGCTGAAGCCATGGATCAGAACCAAACGTTAGTGGGGCCACTCCTTTTCACTCTCTTTCTGCCACCTCCTTTTCTGTACATCTCTCTTCTTGACAGCCTTTTCTCCGTCTGTCTGTGTGTCTGTCTCTTCAGGGCTGTTACTCCTGCGCGGCTAGCTAAGGCAGGGGTTTTGCCACACTTCATGGGAGGTCCATACCTGGTGGGAAGCAATGCATTAATAATAATAATAATAATAATGGGTTCCTCATTAACACCTGTCCTTTGTCCTCGTTAACACCTGTCTAAGCCACACAAGTCTGTGCCAACACCCCACCCCCACCTCACACACACTATATTCCCTTTCTGCCAACAGTTTCTCCTTTCTACTCGGAGCGTCTGAAGGAAGGACATGTGAGGCTGTATCCCGAGAGCCAATGCATCCCCGAGCGACTCGACAACAGGACAGTCACAAAGAACATGTTGTGTGCCGGAGACACCAGGGAGTTGGATGATGCCTGCAAGGTAAACCCAGCTGTATGAACATTAAGAATTCCGTTGCCCATATAATACACCTGGGGTCCCAATCCGACCCTTTGGGTTTCCCCAGATGCCCCCCTTCCTCGTGATCACTGGTTGTTTGCTGGCTTCCTGGCTTTTGTGCAGTTTTCCCCCATTCAAAGAGGTTGATGTGCTTCTCCTAAGGTTTAGTTACTGGCAGGAAGAGCTTTAAGCAGAAATATGCTGCTATTTTTGGTAATTTTGCCCCGCCCCTTTTGCCTTGGCCCCACCCACCACTGGAACACGGGCCCTGAGAGCTTCTCTGAAATTGAATTTGGCTCTCAGGTAGAAAGAGTTTCCCCACCCCTGTGCAGAGAATGTAAGTAATGACCATCCACTCTTGTTCAACTCCAGCATCTAGTATTCAGAGGTACACTGCATCTGTACGTGGAGGTTCCATTTAGCTCTTAGCTATTGTAGACTGTAGCCACTGATATTTGCCATGACTTTTGTCTAACCCTGGTGGCCACCCTTACACATATGATAAGCTATCAGTCCTGTCTTACTAAACCATGGTGTCCACAACTTGATTGCTCCTGCTTCATTTCTTCCATCGCACGGGTGGATATGCAAACCAGGAAACTGCAGTTAAGCATAGCTTCCTGTTAGCATCCGAACTGGAGATGATGATTAATAGTTTCCAAATGAACCAGGATTTGTAAGCCACCTTTGTCCTGCACATCATGGTTTATTAAGCCAGGATGAGTGGCTAAATGCAGCTTCCCCAACCTGTTGTCCTCCAGATGTGTTGGACTACAACCCCCATTGATTCCCAGTCATCATGGGCAAGCATGAGTGATGGGAGTTGTAGTCCAATACATCTGGAAAGCAGCTGGTTGGAGAAGTCTGGTTTACCAGATGTGTAAACATGGCTGCTTTGTGGTAGTGAATCCCATAAGTTAATTCCATGTTGGAAGAAATGCAATCTCTTTCCCATTGCTGCCAATCAATTTCATTGGTGACCCATGATTACGGGAGAGGGAAGGGGTTTTTTGTTTGTAAAATTCTATCACGTTTCCGCTTTGGAGTTCTTAAAAATGTTTTTTTGGGGAAAGGCAGATGTTTTAGCTTTTCCTCATACTGCAGAAGACCCCTACAAGCAGGGAGTACATGAATGTTGTCTGTTTCCTATTTGAAACTTGGAAAAACAAACAAAAAAACACATCTCATTTGGTCCTCCCAAAGATTTGCTCACTTCGGTGTCAAGGTACAGGCAGCTAATTTGGACACAGGTTCCTGGTTGACCTAGTACAATAGGACCAGGAGGCCAGTCATGCCCCAGAGTGAGGCAGGCACCTTGGGGGCAGGTCTGGGGCTCAAGTAAAAGGCAGTGAGGTGCCAATTATATGTACGTATGCATGTATTTAACTGAAGGGAAGGGAGGTGTAGACATGCAACATCAGACATGCAATTAGAAATCTGTGTAAATGTTATTTAGCAGGTGTGGGGAGCCCCAATCCAGATTGGGATCTTGTGTGCTTGTGTGTGTATTGGAGAGCATTACCCCTTTGCCTGCTGCTGTGGTTCCAATCTAGATTGCCCCCTTGGGCCCCCCTCCCACTTCTGCCTCTGGTGCCTGCTTATTTCCATTGGAAGGAAAGCTCCCATTTATGCCAACGGAAACTTTCTTTCCAATACAAATAGCAGAGGGCCAGCAATCTGGATCGGGATTGCAGCAGAGGGTTAAAGCCCCTTTACCCTCTCCCTCCCACCCGCTCTGGATCAGGGCCCTGCACATGCTCCTTACTTTTCTAAGAGAAAAAAAATCACAGCATTAGTCACTCCTTCAGTTAGCAATGGAATCGTGTCTAGTTTGGCCCTCAGAGGGAGCCAAAACATCTGGCTGGCCTTGCCACGACTGCAAAAGACATGACTTCAGTGCATTATTAGTGAAGTTCTGTTGCTCACTTGCGTTGTTTGTGCCTCCTCCCCCTTGCAGGGTGATTCTGGCGGGCCACTGGTTTGTCTGAACAACGGCCGCATGAACCTCATTGGGATTATCAGCTGGGGTGTGAGATGCGGCTTGAAAGGCACGCCGGGCGTTTACACAAACGTGGCTCGCTATCTGAGCTGGATTCGGGAGAACATGATGCCCTAAGCCGCTTGAGGCTTCCAAGATCAACTTGCATCAGGGAGAGACAGCGGATGCCGCGACAAGAAGCTGTTCTCGAGTGTGTGTTCAGACTGCCGCATGGCAGTTAGGGGAGGGACACGCTTCGCGGGGTACCTTCCTCTCCTTTTCCGAGGCCATTAGTGTAGGTGTCTATTTATTTTGGGGGTCACACCAACTCACACTGTTTCAGTAACCCCCCTCCCCAGGAAATTCAAGGGATCGGTACGAAGAGCACTCTGTACACCGTAAGGTCCATTTCCAGAAGCAAAAAAATATCCATTTAATGTTTTTCGTAAAGAGGGCAACTTGGTGCACCTGCACTATGCACGTTAGTGTGTACAGAGATGCATGGAGGTCATGTTCCAGGCCCTTAGCAAGTCTGAATGGCAACCGCTTGGAACCGTGTCTGCTCATCCTCTCCTAATGTTACACAAAATTTTCAGAATTTTAAGAGAGAGGTAGGCAAGGTAAATGGAGAATTCTTTCATGCCACCTGTGACTCTGAGCGTGTTGTGCAATGGGATAACAGCAGTGGGGTTTGGGGGGGGTTATGGACCCTTTGCTGGTCTTGGGGTTCCTGCCACACTCCTGACTTCAACGGGAGGCTGCTTTGGGGCCTGCCTTGTACAAAACAAAGGCAGCAAGCAGAGCATTTTGACATCCTAGCTACATCAGAAGGGCTGGCTAAAGAGAACCACATCCGCGGTCCCATGTGCCGAAAAGTGGAATTCATTGCCAAAGAAGGGATTTTAATTAATTGGGGACCAGATCCCTGCACAAAGTAAGTCACACTCCAGCTATGCTGGCATTTCAGCTTTTCTCAAACCAAGCATATCCAGCATTTCCTCCTACCCCAACCCCATCGCAAACCTTAGAAAGATTATTTTTATACTGTGTAGATATTCAAAATTTTATGTATGTACAACAACAAAACAACATTTTCTGAAGTGCGTTTGAATGGCAGATGTCTCTGTTGCTGCTGCTTGGAAATAATGTTATTTTAATGTTGTCCCTTTGTGTCTTTCTAGTACATTAAACTATATTAATTTACTGGACCTTGTCTTTGAATTAAACTGGTGTGCATTGTATTCATTTGTTTCATGTTTAATCAGTGAAGAACTTTCTGATGTACAAAGAAGGTGCAGGAGACTATGTGAAATTAAAGAGCACAGTAGCACCTCCTACACAGTTCCCATTCATTTTGTATGGGTTCCAAAATCCATAATAGTGTAATATTTCTTTTCGGCTAACCAAAAGATCACAAAAATGTGTATGTTTTTGAGATCTCCAGATCCCTTCATCAGGCAAGATGTTACAAAAAAGCAATTTTTTAAATTATTATTATTATTATTAAATTTATTAATCGCTCATCTGGCTGGTCACCCAGCCACTCTGGGCGATGTACAACATACAATAAAACAGTTTAAAACAATAAAATTCTACAGTAAAAACATTTTCTAAAATACCCTAACCCACCCCAAATGCCTGCCTGAACAACCACGTTTTTAATGCACGATGGAAGCTCATTAAAGAGGGGGCATTGCGGAGTTCCCTAGGGAGGGAGTTCCACAGAGTGGAGGCCACCACAGAAAAGGCCCTCTCCCTCGTCCCCACCAGTCTAGCTGTCCTGGCTGATGGGACAGAGAGAAGGCCATCCAAGGCTGATCTTGTTAAGCTGCCTGTCTGGTGCTGCTGGAGGCGCTCCTTAAGATAGACTGGGCCGGAACCATATAGGGTTTTCAAGGTGAAAACCAACACCTTGAATTTGGCCCGGAAAACAACTGGTAACCAGTGCAACTCCTTCAGCACTGGAGTGATGTGATCTCGCCGGCGGCTGCCTTTAATCAGGCGAGCTGCCGCGTTCTGTACCAGCTGCAGCTTCCGAACCAACTTCAAGGGTAACCCCACGTAGAGCGCATTACAGTAGTCTAAACGAGAGGAGACCAGGGCATGTACTACCGATGGGAGCAGATGGTCGGGAAGGAAGGGGCGCAGCTGCCATATCAGATGGAGTTGATACAGTGCTGTCCAGCTCACAGCTGACACCTGAGCCTCCATGGACAGTTGGGAGTCCAAAATGACCCCCAGGCTGCGGACCTGGTCTTTCAAGGGTAGCCGTACCCCATTCAACACCAGGTCAACATCCCCCAGCCTCCTCTTGTCTCCCACCAAAAGTACCTCGGTCTTGTCAGGGTTCAGCTTCAGCTTATTCCTCCCCATCCAGCCACTCACCGTCTCCAGACATTTGGACAGGGATTCTATGGCCAACCTTGGTGAAGATTTGAACGAGAGGTAGAGCTGCGTGTCATCCGCATATTGATGACACTGCACCCCAAACCTCCTGATGATAGCCCCCAGCGGCTTCACATAGATATTAAATGGTCAGTCCTGTGGCTCCGGAACCACTGGAGCATTCTAAGGCCTCCTGTGAGGCCTTGGCAAGGCACTTTGCAGATAAAATTGATCAGATTAGGTGTGTTACTCTGCACGCTGTGGATACAGTTAGTGAGCAAGAGGCGGCCTGTGGCAAACCAGTTTTGTGGAATCGGTTCCAGCTTCTTCCTCCTGATGAAGTGGACAAGGTGCTTTCATTGGTACGGCCGACCACCTGCTTACTTGATCCTTGCCCATCTTGGCTCAATATGAGCTGCAGAGAGAGACTGGGTGAGGGGATCAAGGCAGTGGTGAATGCCTCCCTTGAGGAGGGAGTGATACCATCAGCCCTCAAGGAGGCAGTGATAAGACCGCTCTTAAAGAAGCCCTCCTTGGATCCTCAAGTTTTGAACAATTTTCGCCCAGTCTCAAATCTGCCATTTTTGGGCAAGGTGATTGAGCGGGTGGTGGCGGTGCAGTTGAAGGCACACTTGGAAGAAACTGATTATCTAGACCCATTTCAGTCGGGCTTCAGGCCTGGGCATGGGACAGAAACGGCCTTGGTCGCCTTGGTGGATGATATGACTCGTAGGGATGGGGGAGAATTTCTCCCCGAAACTTCGGGGGGCCGAGTGCCAATGCATTCAGTCCTCCGAAGGTTGTTCGGGGAAAAATTCTCCCCCATCCCCAATAGCGTTGCCCTTATTTTCGCCGTAGTCTACGTAAATCTTTATGTAGACTACAGGGACCAAATAAGGAACGTGAATGGCGGTTCCCTATGGGGGCCGCCATTTGTGTACGCGCTTTTTTTTTTCCAAAGTCACCCGTGATAGGCTACGTGACGATTAACGTAGCCTATCACGGCTGACTTTGCAGATCTAGCCGTGATAGGCTACGTTAATCGTTACGTAGCCTACCACAGGGGCGTTTTTTTTTTTTTTTGAAGTTCGCGGCCGGGGAGATGGGGCGCTTCTCCCCCGTCTGAATTTCGGCTGGGCGAGGCGGGAAGCCTCCCCCCCCCGGCCTGAACTTCGGGGGGAGCAGCGAAGCGCCTCCCCCCCACCGCGAAGCAAGCTGCGAGACCAGGTAAGTGACTTTCGTACATCCCTAGATATGAGGAGGGCTCTGGATAGGGGGGAATGCTCCTTCCTTGTTCTCCTCGACCTCTCAGCGGCTTTCGATACCATTGACCACGGTATCCTCCTGGACTGCCTGGAGGGGTTGGGCATTGGGGTCACCGTATTGTGGTGGTTCCGGTCCTTCCTCTCCGGCAGGTACCAGAGGGTAGCACTGGGAGAGGAGGTTTCGGACCCGTGGCCACTTACTTGTGGGGTGCCACAGGGTTCCATCCTCTCCCCAGTGCTATTTAACATCTATGTGAAGCCGCTGGGGGCTATCATCAGGAGGTTTGGGGTGCAGTGTCATCAATATGTGGATGACGCGCAGCTCTACCTCTCAAATCTTCACGAAGGTTGGCCGTAGAATCCCTGTCCAAATGTCTGGATACGGTGAGTGGCTGGATGGGGAGGAATAGGCTGAAGCTGAACCCTGACAAGACCGAGGTACTTTTGGTGGGAGACAAGAGGAGGCTGGGGGATGTTGACCTGGTGTTGAATGGGGTATGGCTACCCTTGAAAGACCAGGTCCGCAGCCTGGGGGTCATTTTGGACTCCCAGCTGTCCATGGAGGCTCAGGTGCCAGCTGTGAGCCGGACAGCACTGTATCAACTCCATCTGATATGGTGGCTGCGCCCCTTCCTTCCCGACCATCTGCTCCCATCGGTAGTGCATGCCCTAGTCTCCTCTCGTTTAGACTACTGTAATGCGCTCTACGTGGGGTTACCGTTGAAGACGGTTCGGAAACTGCAGCTGGTACAGAACGCGGCAGCTCGCCTGATTAAAGGCAGCCGCTGGCGAGATCACATCACTCCAGTGCTGAAGGAGTTGCACTGGTTACCAGTTGTTTTCCGGGCCAAATTCAAGGTGTTGGTTTTCACCTTGAAAACCCTATATGGTTCCGGCCCAGCCTATCTTAAGGAGCGCCTCCAGCAGCACCAGACAGGCCGCTTAACAAGATCAGCCTCGGATGGCCTTCTCTCTGTCCCATCAGCCAGGACAGCTAGACTGGTGGGGACGAGGGAGAGGGCCTTTTCTGTGGTGGCCCCCACTCTGTGGAACTCCCTCCCTAGGGAACTCCGTCATGCCCCCTCTTTAATGAGCTTCCATCGTGCATTAAAAATGTTGTTGTTCAGGCAGGCATTTGGGGTGGGTTAGGGTATTTTAGAAAATGTTTTTATTGTAGAATTTTATTGTTTTAAACTTTTTATTGTATGTTGTACATCGCCCAGAGTGGCTGGGTGACCAGCCAGATGGGCGATTAATAAATTTAATAATAAAGAAATAAATATTAAATAGCATCCGGGAGAGGATGGAACCCTGTGGCACCCCACAAGTGAGTGGCCACGGGTCCGAAACCTCCTCTCCCAGTGCTACCCTCTGGTACCTGCTGGAGAGGAAGGACCGGAACCACCACAATACGATGTCTCCAATGCCCAACCCCTCCAGGCAGTCCAGGAGGATACCGTGGTCAACGGTATTAAAAGCCACTGAGAGGTCAAGGAGAACAAGGAAGGAGCATTCACCCCTATCCAGAGCCCTCCTCGTATCATCTACCAAGGCGACCAAGGCCGTTTCTGTCCCATGCCCAAGCCTGAAGCCCGACTGAAATGGGTCTAGATAATCAGTTTCTTCCAAGTGTGCCTTCAACTGCATCACCACCACGTGCTCAATCACCTTGCCCCAAAATGGCAGATTTGAGACTGGGCGAAAGTTGTTCAAAACTTGAGGATCCAAGGAGGGCTTCTTTAAGAGCAGTTTTATCACTGCCTCCTTGAGGGCTGATGGCATCACTCCCTCCTCAAGGGAGGCGTTCACCACCGCCCTGATCCCCTCACCCAGTCTCTCTCTGCAGCCCATAATGAGCCACGATGGGCAAGGATCAAGTAAGCAGGTGGTCGGCCTTACAGATGAAAGTACCTTGTCCACTTCATCAGGAGGAAGAAGCTGGAACCGATCCCACAAAACCGGTTTGCCACAGGCCGCCTCTTGCTCACTAACTGTATCCACAGCGTGCAGAGTAACACACCTAATCTGATCAATTTTATCTGCAAAGTGCCTTGCCAAGGCCTCACAGGAGGCCTTAGAATGCTCCAGTGGTTCCGGAGCCACAGGACCGACCAGGCTCTGGACCACTTGGAACAGCCTCCTGGGACAGCACTCTGCAGATGCAATGGAGGCAGCATAATATTCCTTTTTTGCTGCCTTCACCGCCACGTGATAGGCTGAAGATACAGCTCTAGCCCGTGTCTGATCGTCTTTGGAGCGAGACTTCCGCCACTGGCGCTCTAGCCATCTCACCTCCTGTTTCAGAGCTCGTAACCGCGGATTGAACCATGGTGCAGTCCGAGCCCTGTTCAGGGGGAGAGGGCGTTTCGGAGCCACCTGATCTAATGCCCCAGTGATTGCGGTATTCCAGCCAGCCACCAGGGTCTCAACCGAGTGGCCATTGGTGTGCCCCAGAGAATCCCCAAGCGCGTTCAGGAATCCATTTGGATCCATAAGACGCTTGGGGCGGACCATTTTAATGGGTCCTCCACCGCTGCGGAGGGGTTGTGGAACCAAGAAGTCCAACGTCACCAGATAGTGATCTGACCATGACAAGGGGGGGGTGGATATACCCCCGACTTCCAGATCACTCCCCGCTTCTCCAGAAACAAACACAAGGTCTAGCGCGTGACCGGCTACATGGGTGGGCCCAGTTAGAATATGGTGCAGCTCCCAGGAGGCCATGGTCTCCATGAAGTCCCGAGGTGCTCCTGTGAGGATGGCCTCCGAACGTACGTTGAAGTCCCCCAACACCAATAAGTTAGGGGACTGTACACGCACATCAGAGACCACCTCAAGCACCTCGGCCAGGGAGTCAGTCGTGCAGCGGGGTGGACGGTACATGAGCAGAATCCCCAGACTGCCCTTCGGGCCCAACCTCCAGTACATGCACTCAGCAACCTTGGTCTCCCGGAGAGGGGGTCTGGTGAAGACCAAGGACTCTCGGTAGATAACAGCCACTCCCCCTCCCCGATCCCCAGCCCTCGGCTGCTGTGCATACGAAAATCCGGCTGGACGCATGGCTGCAAGGGTTGGAGCAGCAGCCTCGGCCAGCCAGGTCTCCGTAATACATGCCAGGTCTGCACCCTCATCCAGGATCATGTCATGGATGAGGGAGGTTTTCTGGGTAACATTTCTGGGTAACCATTTTGGGGTGGGGTGTGTGGGGGAATAGAGGAGAATGGAAATCGGACTGGATGATGAAGTCACAGTGGGGATGTCTCCATGGTCGATTTGCTATGAGCTGGCTCTGTCTGGAGGTTGTTCAGGGCACATGACGTTGTGGCCATCCTGCAGCCACCCGGGAGCTTTTCGCGGAAAAAACAAGATTTCCTGAGACTACTTTAAGGGCTTCATCACACGGAGCTTTTATCTTGCAACTGAGATTGTTCTTTTGCGGAAGTTTGCGGGCTCTTTACGACACAGTGACCCCCCCCCCCGCATTTCCTGTGCTAATTGCCCTTTGTTCCGTTTTTAAATAGATCTCAGATAATGAGCTGTCAAGTTACCCTGTTGTGTTCTGCTTCAGTTTCCTCCGTGTAAAGAGTTAAAGTGGCAAGAAGAGGAGTGAAATCAATGAAAGGCAATGGAAGAGTCAGATATGGGTGGTGGGTGGGAGGAAGTCCATGTAAAGGGAGTCAGTGGTGATCCTGCATTTAACATGGAAGCAGAAAGCCCTGTTTTAAATGCAGGATTTTAGGCTGTTGTAGAAATGCCCCAAGTCTGATCCTTTTCCTTAAGTCAAGTTCTCTGCATTGTAGTTGTTGTGTGTCTGAACCCTCACGTTTACTTTGGATACACTAGCCCTCCCCGGGGTGTGCCTTTCACTGTGACCCTGGTCAAGGGGTGTTTCCCAGCACAAACCAATTAGTGTCTACTCAGGAGTAACTCCCATTGTGGTCAATGAGGCTTGTCTCCTCATTGCACATTTTAAAGCACTAATTGAAGAGCCATCTCGAAGCTGCAATTCTTTGATGTTTGGTAGGTTACTGCTAGGAAGTAACCAATGCGCACCGTTGATCCTTCACAGCATTGAGTTAGAAATGGGGCTGGTTGGAGCTGCAATCAAGTGTTTATAGGGTGGAAGGCTAACTGGAGTAAGTCCCCTAAAGGCTGTGAAACGCCATGTCAAAGCTGCAGTTCTTCGATGTTTGGGTTACTGCTGTTCGGAAGTAACTAATCCACATCTTCAGTCCTTCGCAGCATCATATAGTAGCAGCTTAGGGGGAAGCCCAAAGGGGGTTAGAAGTGAGGCTGGTTAGAGCCACAGTGAATCAAGTGTTAGGGGGTGAAAGGTAAAAGCTGACTGGAGTAAATCCCCTAAAGGCTGTGAAGCGCTAAGTCGAAGCTGCAGCTCTTTGATGTTTGGGCTATTGCTGTTTGGAAGTAACCAATCTGCAGCTTTGATCCTTCACAGGTTGTATAGCAGCAGCTTAAGAGGGAAGCAGAAAGGGGTTAGAAGGGTTGGAGCGACGGTACATCAAGTGTTCATGCGGTTAAGGGCAGGCTGGAGTAACTCCCTGCAATGGCTGTGAGGCGCTAGGTCAAAGCTGTGTGCCTTTGGTGTTTGGTTTTCAGAAGTAATTAATGCACTGCTTCGATCCTTCTCAACAGGAGCAACAGGGGAAGGAGAAGGGGGTAGAGCCTGGACTGGACAAAGAGCATCTTATTGGTTCAGCAGCCCCTGCCAGTCTGATGACATTCACTCCAATACCCCCACCCCACCTGGAAGTATTGTCTTGTGAAGCAACTTAGAATGGTATGGTGCACTCATTCATAGAGCCCTGGGCGGACCAAAGCTGATTCCTTGAAAAATCCGGGTAAGCCACCATTGGCTTCTGCTTCCATTGTCATGGAGATCCCCCCAGTGTCTGCATGTTCAGAGTCCCAAGATGAAATGGGAAGGGTCTGCAGACATTCAAATTAGGGTCTGCAGGTCATCTGTTGGTTACAGGTTATTCTTTATTATTAGATTTATTAGCCACCCATCTGGCCGGCTATCTGGCCACTCTAGGCAGCATACCATACAAAATACAACATAATCAACAAAACAACATTGCTCTAAAACAACCCTAACCCACCCCAAATGCCCTCCTGAACAGCCTGGTTTTCAAAGCCTGATGGAAGCTCATCAAAGAGGGGGCATGGCAGAGGTCACTGGGGGGGAGTTCCACGAAGTAGGAGCCACCACAGAAAAGGCCCTCTCCCTAGTCCTCACCAGCCTAGCTGTCCTGGCTGATGGGACAGGGAGAAAGCCTTCGAGGCCGATCTCGTTGAGCGGCATCCCTGGAGTTGCTGGAGGTGCTCCTCAAGATAGACTGGGCTGGAACCATATAGGGTTTTAAAGGTCAACCAACACCTTGAACTGGGCCTGGAAAACAACTGGTAACCGGCGCAACTCCTTCAGCACTGGAGTGATGTGATCTTGCCACGGCTGCCTTTAATCAGGCGGGTTGGACCTGTAGCTGCCCCCTAGGATTTTTGATGGGGCTCATGCAGATGCTCCTAGTGGATTGTCCCCAATGAACTTTGGAAAAAAGTTGTGAGATTGAAGTATGAATTAAATACATTGTGTTCCATAGCTTCGGGCCTGCGATGCCCAAATCTTGGGTTGGATCTAAATAGGATCACACTAGGAGAAGACCCACAGGAATCAATGGGCCTTAATTTAGTGGTTAAGACCCATTGATTTCTATGGGACTACTCTAAGTGTGACTACATCTGGATCTAACCCTGTCGATGGAGGCCACTAGGGTGCCATAAGAACTACCAGCATTCCGTGCTTTGCGGGTAGCTGGGCTCACAGGAGCCCCCTGCAATGGAGTTTGGTTGCCACATCTCTGCAAAGTCCACTGGAAGGTGGCAGAGCAATCAGCCCGCACAGGGTGGGTGAGTAATTCTTTGGGCCTTCTCTCGTGCTCTCTCTGACCAGATACGCATGATCGCTGCAGCCCACTGTGGCTTATTTAAGCCACAGTGAGTTGTGGTCCATGCTGGCCACCACTTTGAATATGCAAGCGGCGGTGGGCGGGCGGCGTGGTGCATTGTGCAAACCTGGGTGTCATGGGCCACACAAAGGTTAAACAACCCTCAGATAACCCTGGAACACTCTAAGGGTTGTTTAACCCTTGTATAACCAATGATGTCCGAGTGTGCACGACACGGCAAGCTCGCTCGCCGGCCGCAGCTGGCAAATTCAAAATGGCGGCTGGCATGCACCACGAAGCCCCACGGATTAATTAACCCATGGTGGCTTAGCATTATGTGCAAACAGGCATCCGCTCTCCATCTCTTTGTGCATTGGGTGTGGTTGGTTCACTCCATGCAATTAAGCCTAATGGAGAAATGTAGCTGAAGTGCCCACCCTCATCTCCCTGTGGCAATTCTCCATCAGACCCTGCTGTGGGCTAGTCTTCTTAATTGGGAGGCAACACCAGATCACCAATTCATGCAGGAATACTGGAGGGGGTGGTCCTTGGAGGACACCGGCAACAAAGATTACTATCCCTGCATTCTCTCATGTTCTACTTACTAACTTTGGCTTTCAAAAAAAAATCTTGTTGTTGCTCTGTATTGGCTGGATTGCCGCCCTGGTGCTGATCAGACAGGCTTCTGGGCTTTATGTAAGACGTTTATTGGGGCCGCAGTCGCTTAGTGGTTAAGACGCTGAACTGCATACTGGAAGGTCGGCAGGTCAGCAGTTCGAGACTCGAGTGCTGTGTGAGGGAGTGAGCTCCCGTCTTCAATCCCAGCTTCTGCCAACCTAGCAGTTTGAAAGCAAGAAATTGCAAGTAGATAAATAGGTACCTCCTCGGCGGGAAAGGTAACAGCGTTCCGTGCACCTCGGTGTTCAGTCATGCCGGCCACTTGACCACGGAAGCGTCTTCGGACAGCGCTGGCTCTTCGGCTTAGAAACGGGGATGAGCACCGCACCCTAGAGTCGGACACGACTGGTTGGGGACACCTTTACCTTTAAGACGTTTATTAAAGGAGCACCTTCCCCCCGCCACTCCTGCGGTTGCCCCTTAATCCTCCTTGGCCCTTCTAGAATGACACTTGGCATACGCTCCCTTTCCCCTCTATATTCCCTTTCTTTTGTGAGTCATAATTTAGTGGACTGTAGGCCTCAGGGTGAGTGGGTGGGTGGGGCTGTGCGCCTCTTTAATTTTTATATGGAGCCTGGTATGATAAGCACACAGAACAAATACCAAATGAAGATGAGTCAAAGAACTGGAAGGAGCTTGCAATTGCCCTCTTTTAAGGAAGAATTGAAGCAGCAGATGAGGGTGCTTCCAGAGAAGGGGGATGGATCCAGATTTAGGTGCATGCAATGGGGCGGGGGGAGCGGAAGGAGACTTCCCCATCATCTCCTCCCCACAGCAGCCCCTCCAGCCCCTAAAAATGCCACACAGAGGGTTGGGGGACCCTGCTGAGAGGCATAAGCTCTGGTGTGTGGGGAGGGAGGATCCCTGAAAATTGGGCGAGGCACCTTCTCTGATAGGCACCCTTCCATCCACAGATGACAGATTCCAGGTCCAAGCCCTGGCTTTGGCTCTGCAAGCACACTGCCTCGTTCACTGCATTTTATGGGGGCCCAGATGATGTCTTCAAGTTGCAGTCCTCTCATGTTTTCCCATTGCTGCTTCTGTCTTTTCTTTTTCCAGAAAAAAAAAGGGCTAAGGAAAGGAATGATGGAATGGATGCACAATGCCTTCTGATTACTAGGCCCAGGAGCCCACCACTGGGAAGCCTCTTGACTCCCTTCTGCAGGGGATGGGGAACCTCAGGCCCTCCAGATGTTGGTGGACTTCAACTTCCATCAGCTCCAGCCAGCATGGCCAGCGGGCAGAGATGCTGGGAGTTGCCTTAGGCTAGCCCCCAAACACAGTAGGGCCTAGAGTCCTGGCAACAAGCTATGCCCCCCACCCCCATCTGATTGTATGGCTCCCTGAGTGTGGGAGAGGGAGGGGCAGAGGGGCACAGAATGATAGCGGTACCTCTAATGCTTACGTCATAGAATAGTAGGGTTGGAAGGGGCCTACAAAGTCATCGAGTCCAACCCCCTGCTCAGTGCAAGAATCCAAGTCAGAGCATCCCTGACAGATGGCTGTCCAGCCTCATCTTGAATGCCTCTAGTGTGGGAGAGCCCACCATCTCCCTAGGTCATCGGTTCCATTGTCGCATTGCTCTAACAGGATGTTTTTCCTGATGTTCAGCCGGAATCTGGCTTCCTGTAACTTGAGCCCATTATTCTGTGTCCTGCACTCTGGGATGATCGAGAAGAGATCCTGGCCTTCCTCTCTGTGACAACCTCTCAAGGACTTGAAGAGCGCTATCCTATCTCCCCTCAGTCTTCTCTTCTCAAGGCTAAACATGCCCAGTTCTTTCAGTCTCTCTTCATAGGGCTTTGTTTCCAGTCCCCTGATCATCTTTGTTGCCCTCCTTTGAACCCTCTCCAGTTTGTCTGCATCCTTCTTAAATTGTGGTGCCCAGAACTGGACACAGTACTCCAGATGAGGCCTTACCAGTGCTGAGTAGAGGGGAACTAGTACTTCCCGGGATTTGGAAGCTATGCTTCTATGAATGCAGCCCAAAATAGCCTTTGCCTTTTTTGCAGCCACATCACATTGTTGGCTCATATTCAGCTTGTGATCTACAACAATTCCAAGATCCTTCTCGCTTGTAGTATTGTTGAGCCACATCAATGCAAACTAGCCCTCTGCAACAGCTGCACAACAAGTGAGCATCACCAGTGCTCATCACATCATTGTCCTAGACTGAAAGACGAAGAAAAAAGTTTGCAGGCCAGGAAATTAGCTGCCCGCCACATCCAGAGGGCCCAAAGGTGCTGCTGTCCAAAGGTCAAATCTGAGGTTTCTTTAAAGTTGATTAACTGCAGCAGTTTGACCTCCTGGGGTGATGAGAGGCCATCCAGGAATGAGAGCCTTGCTCCAAAGGTTCAGATTCAGAGGAAGGATTCCTGACTCAGAGAGACAAGACAGGCAACCCGTCCTCCATGCCAAGTCCATGACCTTGTTCAGCTTGGCTGTTTGCAGCCACATGGTGCTCTTGCCAGAGGAATCTGGGAGCTTGCCTGTGGATACAAACATCTGTCTGTGGGGGGGGGGTAGAAAAGAAAGATGGAAAGACTAACAGCATTTTTAAAAATATATTTTTAGCTAAAGGTTTCGGCTTCCACCCTTTTCAGTAGCACAGCTGATGAGGGTGGAAGCTGAAAAGTTTAGTTCAAACTATACTATTTATTTTAAAATTACTCCGTTGTTAGTCTTTATTATATATTTTGCATTAAGACTGATGGCATCCACATTGGATCCAGACCCTCCTTGTTGCTTTGCTGTTGTGCCATTTTGCTGTTGCACCCCCCCCCCGCCCCAGCAAAAAAGGATTTTCCCAAGGACTAAGAATCTTATCACACATCATCTTTAAAAAGATTTTGCATTGTTGAAACAGAATTCTGCTGTTATTCCATAGTTTATTGATATGTTTGCAATTGTGTATTGTTTCTTGGTATATTTTAAAACGCAGAGTAAATACAAGTGTGTACGCATACTGGGTTTGGGTTGTGGTTGCATTACCCTGGTTGATTTCATCATCATGGTGATCACTCGTGACCGAGTAAGATTGTCTTCCAGGGGTAGAGTCTTAGCAGTGGGTCTATAGGTGGCTGTGAAGGCCAATCCTGGATCCACACAGCCTCCCACAGTGAGGACATAGGTTTCCAGGCGGAAGGTGATCACGATGAGGATTTGCTTGACATGCCTTCCGCTGAGCTCATTTCTCCCTTTCTCCCTGTACTCGTGCTTCTTCAAAGCCCATAGCGCCTTTAATATAGGCTAACCTCCAGTTGGAACACACATGGGTTAGAGCTTCCCAGTTCTCAATGCTTATGTTACATTATTTTAGATTAGCTTTGAGAACATCTTTAAATCTCTTTTGCTGTCCACCAATATTCTGTTTTCCATTCATACGTTGGGAATAAAGTAGCTGCTTTGGAAGACGATGATCAGGCATTTGAACAACATGGCTGGTCCAGCAAAGTTGATGTTGGAGAATCACTGTTTCAACGCTGGTGGTCTTTGCTTCTTCTAATACGCTGACATTAGTCCGTCTGTCTTCCCAAGTAATTTGCAGAATTTTTCAGAGGCAGCGTTGATGAAATCTTTCGAGAAGTTGGAGGTGGCATTTATAGATGGTCCATGTTTCACAGGCATACAGTAAGGTCAGTAGTACAATGGCTTTGTAAACAAGCATTTTGGTCTCCCTGCGAATGTCCCGATCCTCGAACACTCTACGCTTCATTCTGGAGAATGCTACACTTGCAGAGCTCAGGCGATGCTGAATTTCAGCGTCTATGTCAGCTTTTGTGGAGAGATGGCTGCCAAGATAAGAAAAGTGATCAACATTTTCTAGTATCACACCATTAAGCTGGATTGATGGCGCTACAGAGGGGTTGGTTTGTGCTTGCTGGTAAAGCACTTTGGTTTTTTTTATGTTAAGCGAGAGGCCGGGCTTTTCATATGCTTCTGTGAAGATGTCTAGGATAGTTTGGAGATCTTCCTCTGAATGTACACAGATTACGTTATCATCAGCATATTGAAGTTCTATGACAGAGGTTGTAATTACTTTTTGCTTTCAGCCTACTGAGATTAAAAAGTTTTCCATCTGTTCGATATACAATTTCTACACCAGTGGGAAGTTTCCCTTCAACAAGGTGTAGAATCATAGCAATGAAGATAGCAAATAAAGTTGGAGCAATAACGCATCCTTGTTTAATACCTGATCCCACTTTAAATGGATCACTTTGAGAGCCATTGTTATCCAAGATTGTTGCTGTCATGTCATCATGGAGGAGCTGCAAGATGTGCACAAATTTATTGGGGCATCTGGTTTTCAAAAGGATGGTCCAGACAGCAGTTCGGTTTATAGAGTTGAAGGCCTTAGTCAGGTCAATAAACGCCATGTACAGAGGTTGGTTTTGCTCCCTGCATTTTTCTTGGAACTGTCATGTGGTGAAGATCTTATCCACTGTCCCCCTGGAGGGGTGGAAGCCATTTTGGGATTCAGGGAGGATGTCTTCTGAGATAGGTAGAAGGCGGTTTGCAAGGATCCTTGCCAGGATTTTGCCTGCCGTAGCTAGAAGGGAGATGCCGCAATAGTTTCCACAATCTGTTCTATCATCCTTTTTGAAGAGAGTGATAATTATGGCATCCCTGAAGTCTGCTGGGATCTCCTCCCTCATCCAGATTTTTTCGATGAGCTTGTGAAGCTGTCGTGTAGCTTCAGGCCCACCTTCTTTAAAGACTTCAACAGGGATCCCATCGGGTCTGTTAGCTTTGTTATTTTTCATTTGGTTGATGGCTTTACTGACTTCCTCCAAACCAGGGGATACTGCAAGCTTATCTCTGGTTTGTTTTTGTGGGATTTGCAAGACCTCATCAGCCACAATAGAATTACAGTTAAGGAGATTGTGGTAATGTTCTTTCCAATGCAGTGCAATAAATAGGGATGGCAGGGAATTCTGCTACGGATCTCGGTGAGGCTGAATGCCAGTGCATTCGGCCCCCCAGACTCGGTGGCGGAACAGGTGACGAGACTCACCTGGGGTGGATCTTCTGGGTGGCAGCAGCTGCGGCAGCTGCCGCTGCCGCCATTTCCACTCTTAAAAAAAAAAAAAAGACGTGATAGGCTATGTAAAGATTTACATAGCCTATCATGACTAGGTTTAAAAACAAAAACAAAAAACGACATGATCTGTGCACATTCAGAGGAAGATCTCCAAACTATCCTAGACATCTTTGCAGAAGCATATGAAAAGCTTGGCCTCTCACTTAACATAAAAAACCCCCAAAGTGCTTTACCAACAAGCACAAACCAACCCCTCCGTAGCGCCATTGATCCAGCTTAATGGTGTGATGCTAGAAAATGTTGATCACTTTTCTTATCTTGGCAGCCATCTCTCCACAAAAGCTGACATAGACGCTGAAATTCAGCATCACCTGAGCGAAAGTCACTTACCTTTCACGAATTATGTTGATGGTGGGGGGGAGGCATTCCGTTCCTCCCCCCCGGAATCCTCCGCGGCCGGCTGTGCTCCGCGGAGCAGCCGGCCAGGCCCAGCCAGGCCAGAGCTGTCTGCAGCCGGATTTCTGGCCGCGGAGGGCTCTGGGTAAAAACAAAAAAACAAAAACCTGCATACGCAAATGGCGGCGGCTACGGCCGCTGCCATTTGCATTCCTTATTTTTGCCCGTCCTAGTCTACGTAAATAGTTACGTAGACTATGACGGTGAAAATAAGGGGGAACGCAAATAGCGTAGCGGGCGCTATTTGCATCCCTTTCTGATTCCCCGTTTTAGCCTACGTTACGTAGGCTAAAACAGGGAATCAAAAAGGGACGCAAATAGCGCCCGCTACGCTATTTGCGTTCCCCTTTATTTTCACCGTCATAGTCTACGTAATTATTTACGTAGACTAGGATGGGCAAAAATAAGGAACACAAATGGCGGCGGCTGTAGCCGCCGCCATTTGCATACGTGGTTGTTTTTTTTGTTTTCCCAGAGCCCTCCGCGCCAGAAATCCGGCTGCGGACGGCTCTGGCCTGGCCGGCTGCTCTGTGGAGCTGCCGCGGAGCACAGCCAGCCGCAGAGGATTCCGGGGGGGAGCAACGGAGCACCTCCCCCCCCATTGAGGATTCCGGGGGGAGGGATGGAACGCCTTCCCCCCCACCATCAACATAATCCGTGAAAGGTAAGTGACTTGTGTACATCCCTAGCAATAGACTCTTTGTCCTTTAGGAATTTGGCACCATCTATTGAGCGTAGGGGGGTTGTTACATGATTTGTTGGTCCGTAGATGGCCTTTGTGGCATTAAAAAAGCCCCGTGCATCATGGGCATCTGCAAAATGCTGGATTTCTTGAGCTTTCTTTATCCACCAAGTGTCCTTAAGTTCTCTTATTCTTCTTTGGACCTCAGCCTTTGCAATGGTGTGGATTTTTTTCTTAGCAGCACAGTTGATGTCTTTTTGCCATATTTGGAAGGCTTTCCTTTTCTTATCAATAATATGTTCAATCTCCCTATCATTCTCATCGAACCAATCCTGATGTTTCTTAGTTTGGTATCCAAACTTAGTTTGTTCACAGGCTGCAATAACAGAGGTCTTGTTTATTCCAGTGTTCCTTGACATTTTCATGGGTTTCCATAGGTAGGTGTTCCTTAAGAGTTGTTTGAAAGCAGGCTTGCTTAATAGGATCTTGAAGGGCTTGGGTGTTGATTTTATGTCTTAGTTTTCTTCCTTGGAGCTTACGTTGAGGCTCCAAGGAAGCCTCCTGGTTGATTTACTGGTCTGCTAACTGCTAAAGGGACAGAATCAGATACATCTTTGTAAGGTAAACACCAGAAATGTGAAGAATCAGGCTGCATCCTATGGTGAAGATGACACGCACCCAGCAGGAAGGGCTGCTGCTGCTGAAAAGTTGGACCAGCCTGTCAAAAAAGGATTGAAGTTGGAAGCAACATCAAATTCCAGGCCAATGAGCAAGCTGGGCAGCCCTCCAAGGTAAAAACTGACCGCTTGTGTCAAGTGACCAAAGTAAACACAATTGTTTGCAAGAAGGAAAAAAAGTGGATTGACGTGGACTGTGGGAGGATTACACAAAAGCCAGTTGTGGTGTAGTGGTGTAGACTAGGGAGACCCAGGGTCAGATCCCTGCATGGGGCCTAACTAAATATGCCATGAAACGCTTAACTGAAAAAGGGTGTTTAGCAATGCAATAGCCTTCTTCTGCTGTTTCTCTGCAGCAAGTGACACCCACACCTGTCAATAACCAACATGAGGCACAAGACATCAGGACGTTTTGTGCACGCCTTCCTGAAATGAATGGGAGCAGCGCAAGACCGTGGGAGTGCCCTTGCGCAGCTCCTGCTCTTTTCGAGAGGGAGTGTGCGTCCTCCTCTGCTGCGCCTTGTGAATCAGAGCTCTTGGCCCCCTGCTCTCCTGTCTTTCAATTATTCCAAACACCACTGCCTGTCGAACGAGACCTTTCCACCTGGGAGACCCCTTTGGCTTGTACAACCCGCGGCTTTACGAAAGAAAAAGCATCACTGTTCCTTGGTTTGCAACTCCACCTGCTGAGCAGAAGGAGCAGGTACATCTCTACGCCCCTCAGGCCAGACATGTGGATTTTCTGGTGGGCCAAAGCCACACCTGAACCTGTGTTGCTTTATATAGATGAAGGCAACTTCCAGCCCTGCTGTGCACTGCTGTACATATCCAATTGCGTTGCTAATGAAATGCATCTAATAACTTTCTCCCATAAAGAGCAGCTTGGGACCCTGAAGGACCACCTTCTCCGACATGAATCTGCCCAAGTTCCAAGACCATCCTCAGAAGCTCTCCACCAAATTCCCACATCTTTTGAAGCATGGCATGTGGCAACCAGGGAGGGGTGTTCTCTGTTGTGGTATGGTGTCCCCAGGAAGGCTCACTTGACACCAAGTCCAACCTTCAGCACCAAGTGACAACCTTTCTATCTCCCAGGGCCTTTTAGTGCAAATCTTTAGATGTCTTTATGCTGGAATTCACTTGGTTTCATTGAGATTATGGCAGTACTGCAGTTTTAAAGTTATTAATGATTGTTACTTTAGTTTTTATGCTTTCAAATTGAATCAAACTGTCACAGAGCACAATCCCCTTTGCATGCAAATGAGAATCACATATAGAAACGGGCTGCAGAGCCAAACCTCTGTCCCCACCTCCGATGTCTGCGTATCTGGAGATGTATCTTTATTGAGTCAGAGGTGCGCCTCAAGGCAAGGAAGGGTGAGAAGCCACCCGCAGCTCCACAGCAGGGGTGTTGAAACTCTTTCAGCTAGAGGGCCAAATTCCATTTTGGAGAAGCCCTTGGGGACTGCGTTCCAGTGTTGGTCATTGCCAAAGGCAAAAGGGGGCAGGGCAAAAATACAAAAACAAAGAACAAAAAACCAGCTGATTTTAGCATCATGCTCTTATGACCAGTAGCCAAGCCTCAGGAGAGGCATTTCAACCTTTTAGAATGGGGAAAAAAGTGCAAAAGCCAGGGAAGCACCAACTGATTGGCCGTCAGGGGTAAAGGGCGTGAGCATCTTGGGAACCCCAAAGGGCCAGATTAGGGCCCCAGGTGGGCCAGATTTGGCCCACGGGTCTGAAGTTCAACACCCCTGGTCACTGGGGAAAGAAGCTAACCTGCTTTGGCAGGCCAACATGCAAATGCACCCCTTAACATGATACACTTTGGGCTCGTCCAGGCAGTGGCTTTCGGTGTGCCCAACTGGGAACTGCGGTACGTAGTCAGGAGCATGAAAAACATTCTGGGCAAAGGGAGGTTACTTTACTCCTACACTTGCTGTGGAAAATGCAGGGAATTCAACAGGATGAGCTTACCTGATAAGCAGCTGCTGCTGTCTGTCCTTGTCCAGCCAAGGGCTCCAAGACCACTTAACTGACTCTGCTCCTGTAAGGTTTCATCCCAAATGCTCATGACACAGAGCTATAGGCAAGACAGCTCATGGACCAGCATTTTATCCTGATCACAGCAAGTATCTCCTGGCGAACTGTGATCTCTGGATAAGCAGCCCCTATGGAAACCACACCAGAGGCCCCTGGTCTCCCGAATGGCAGGCTCCCATTCCTACTAGTAGCACTGAAAGTGTGAGGACTTGCTGCTCCACCTGGTGGGTCCTTCCTTCCATCCCAAGACTTCATCGATGGTGCTCTCCATTAGATCCCAAACACCAAGAGGATAAAAGTGATTTTATTGATCTCCTGACAGACGTAATAACGCACTGTATATACATACACATTCCACCCAGGCCATGCAGCAACTGCACTGATATTTTCACCAACTGCGTAGGAAGGCACCATTCTACCAAATGGGGGACTTCCTCGGAGTCACAAAAGGCAGGTAGCATCAAGGGGTGATCAGCCTGTGGCCCTCCAGATGTTGTTGGGACTACAACTATCTTCAGCACTGGCCACTGGGCATGCTGGCTGAGGCTAACGAGAGTTGAAAACCAGCAACAGCTGGAGGGCCATAGGTTGCCACCCCTGCTCTGAAGCAAAGCTGTCATTATCTCAACTCAAGGATGTTCTCTAACCCCGTGACACAGTAAAGTTAGGAGGCACCATTAATCTTTCAGGTTCATTAGGGTGAAGACAGATGTAACAGTATAGGTTTGGTGGAGGCGATTTGAATGCACCTCTGCTGTCCTGAAAAACATATGTATGTTTTACCCTCATGGAGAAAAGCTCTGAGATAAGGTTTTGCAAGCTTCTAGGAAAAAACAGATGCGATCAGTGCCTACTGGCCAACAGCCGTGATATCTCTGAGGTACTTCCCTCTCCATCCCCAGAGCAGTTTTTAAAGTGTTTGTGGCATTTTGTTTTGTAACTATGGACAACTGTATTTTCAGATACAGTTATATATATATATTTGCCTAAGGCACCCAAGGAGCCCCGACAAAACTAATCCAGTGTTTGACTTGTAAGACGCACATGCAAATTGTAAAGGTGAACAACTTGGCACGATCGCTGTTAAGAATGTTGTGACTATCTTCACCATTGTAGTCTGATCCTAAGCATGTTTTACTCAAAACTAAGTCCCACTGTGTTCAAACGGGGCTTACTCCCAAGAAAGTGTACACAAGACTGCAGCCGTGGTCTCTTGCCTTGGTTCTGAAAGAATACTATTAGCCTCAAAGCGGGGAAGGGTCCTACCGCTTAAAAAAACTCCACTGCTACAAGAAGATGTGCCTCATTGTGTTCTCCTCTATGCACTCACCCAGCACTAGGAATCGAGGCGAGAACATGTCCTCTGCACGGGTGCGCCACGCGGGCTGCTTTTCACCCACCACAGTCCTGCAAAAGGGATCCGATCGACACTACCATTTCTTTACCAGGTGGCTGAGTGGCAAAGTCACCATACACAGATCGTTTGGACACAGCAACCAGGATTGTGGATTCTCCAACATGGCTTTCGGGGTCCCAGCTTCATTCCCTGTTTTCAAAGTTTTCAGCCACACTGTCGGAGCATTCCAGAGGCAGGTCACCTTGCCAAATAAGCCAGCTTGGCTTTGCGATGCTTGAGAAAACAAAACACAAGCATGCAACCCAGTGCAAGCTCAGATTAAAATGTACACACACACACACACACACAGCTACAACCTTCTTGTATAGAAGCAAGGTGTGTAAGAGTGGTCAGTGCAACACACAAGTACATGCAGGAGGAGCTGCATCACAGGAACAAAGGCACCCCAGCCCTAAAAGCCCAAACTCTTGCCATTCTGTTCCCTTATCCAGACATCACTTCCTAGAAACATTAAATACACAATTGTACACAGCCTCCCCCCCACCCCCCCTGCCCCAAATAAATTTAGGCAGACAAGAGTTTTTGCAGGTTTTCAAAGCATCCCCCCCCCCCCCGCTCCAAAACCATTGCAAAACCTGTTTACCAGAGACAACGGCTGGGCCAAGCATATTCAGAATGGGAGAAATCGCCTCTTTCATAGCACCTTCAACTCTCCAAAGTATCTACCATCTCTTTCTAGCCTTTTCCCCAGCCAATACATTTAAATGGGGGCAGGACAGAATGAATATGGATGTGAGGGTAACACCCCTCCAATCCCCTTCAGCAGCTCTTAGCAAGGACGTGCAGGGGTGGGCAGCTCCCGTCAGGCCCTCTTTGCAACAGACAAGGAGAGTCCTGTGTGCCAAGTATGAAGACTATTCAGGACTAAATCGCTCAGCCTCCCCTCATCACACTCCCCTGACATCTCCTCCTCCTGATGCCTTCCCCCGATCCATGGCAAGGCTTTTGGAGCTCCAGCCAGCAAAGAAACAAGCAAACGCATGCTGCAAGAGGCAGCAGGGCGCAGCATTTATATTCAGCAAAAAAGTAGCTGGCAAGCCTGGAGGGAGGTCACCGCTTCTCCCGTCTGTTCTCCTGTCCCACCTGGGAGCTTAAAAATTTAACGGAGGCAGGGATGCCAGGTTTGCCTGGCTCAGGAAAAAGACACCTGCCCTGAACAAAACCAGGTGGCCATAGCAAGGGGCAGCCCTGGAGGAAGATGGGAGCAGAGGCGGAGTAGGAAGCGAGGGCGCAGTCGAGTCTTCTTTCGGGCAGAGGCCCTCTTAGGTCCGGACTTGGAACTTCCCAGCCTTGGTCATGTACTTGATCCCTTTGAAAGGTTTGTACTTCTCTCCATACATGTCGAGGCGGTTCACTTTCAAACCTAGAAGAGCAGAAAAAGCAAGGAGAGAGGCTGGAGGTCAGCAATGGTGAGAGGCACAGGGCACTGTAAGTGGCACATGGGCCCTGAGGTACTGGGGAGGGCAGAGTCCAGGCTGCCACAGCCAATCAAGCAACTCTGTGCAGATTTGCTTCATCTCCATAAAGCTTAATTTTGGTTCAGCTAGTGGCGGGATACAGCAAAGAGCTCTACGGGGCCCATGGATTTCTTGCTGCTGACCCCTGCACATCTCACTCACCCCCTCATCTCCTCCCACATGTTCCCCCACAGCACATGATCACTGAGCACCTTGCTCAAGCGCCCCCATACTTGAAAGAGCAGGCAAGTCGCTAAGAAGAGTAGGGCTTTCTTGATGGCAGCAGCCACATTCTAAAATGCATTCCCCAGGAAGGTTCAGCTAGCTTTGTTTATGGGTCTCTTTTTAGAACATGGATGAAGGTGTTTTTATTCATTCACTGCATTTACAAAAATATTCATACTCTGCCTTTCTGCCCCACAAATTGGGGCACCCAGCGCCGCTCATGACAATACTTTAAACAAAATAAAGGGCAGCTTTCTGAACTGAAAGCCGGTTGTTAATGGCCTTGGGAGGTGATTGGGATGAGCTGGTGCCTGGTTTGCCTTATCCCACTTTGGGTGAGAGAGCACTGGGAAAGTACATCAGCAAAAAAAAATACAGTCACTGAATTCACAGCCCACGAACCAGAAATGGCCAGCTGCTGGATTTTGAATTGGAGGTTGATGGTGGGGTTCTCATCCGGTTTGGAGGCTCCTGCCTGGAGGCTCATCGTCCCCTTCAAACTTGGGAGCTTTTGGGGGTTGATTTTTCCCACATCCCAAGACAGCAACTTTGTGGGTGGGGGGCAGGGAGAGAGAAAGAGAAGAAACAAGACAGGTCAGAAGAATAAACAGGATGCTGTGCAAGGGGCAAGAACAAACCCAACCCAGTCTGATGCAGCAAAAAGTCTGGGGCTTGGAGAAGTTGATTAATTAATTGATTAATTAATTCTGTATACTGCCCAACTGGCAGATGCGCTTAGGTTGGTTTAAAATAATTGAAACCCTGCCCGCCCAAACCCAATCCACCAAATCGATAAATACAACAGTGAAACTATCAAAATAGTAAAAATTTTACAAATATTAAAGAGCCAACTTAATAGTCAGAGCACTGGTGTCAGGCTTCCCCCTATGACCTGGACCCCCCGAGGAACTCCTTATGGATCTCTTGCCTCCTTAAGAGTCCCACCTTCCTTCTTTTGAACTTCCCCTTCCTAATAATGTGGGGTTTAGGCTGTGGACGTGGGGTGATTGGGACTCCAGACACAACATTTTACTGGTAAATTAAAGCAAGCAAATCTCAACTAAAGGTATTTACACAAAAGAGCTGAGTGATACAAAAGGCAGTAAGAGAAAATAAAAGTTGCAAAATGCAAGTTCCTTTACCCTAGCTGCACATGGACTCCTCTAGGCTGCTTCTTCCTGCTCTGGTCTTCTAACTTTGCTCTCACTGGCTCTCTTACTCTCTTTATATACCCTCCTCCCCGCAAATTGAAAGTACTGTTTCAAACCTGAAGAAATAAAACTTAACTGGGGAAATGAAACTGAAACTTAACCAGAGAAACGAAAGTACTCCTCTCAGGGATAACCTCTCCCAACAAAAAACCTAGGCCTCTAAGCCTGACCTTTTTTTTGTTTCTGTAGGCCTCAAACCTTCACAACCAGATTAGAAATTAAATGCCTGCTGGAAGAGGAAGATCTTAATCAGGCATCTAAATGTATACAGTGAAGATGACAGGAGGATTTCCTTGGGAAGGGCATTCGATAGACAGGGAGCTACTACAGAGAAGGTTTTTTCTCTGGTAGCCACCCATTACACCATTGTGGGTGGCAGCACCAGAGAAGAACCTCCGAAGATGATCTTAACAATCGAGCAGGAACATATGGGAGAACTTGGGCTTTGTGATGATAAAGCACAGGTAAGAGGGTTCTCAGACTGGGCCTATATCTTGAGCTGCTCAGAGAAAGCTGCAGCTACTGCACTGCAAGGGTGAGGGGAGGAGAGGATGGGGGAAGACCTGGCACCTACTGTCTTGCTGTCTGGTTCTCACGATGGCTCCCCTGCAGCCCCAAATGGAGAGAAGGAGGTTGGCTATCCCCTGCCTTTGCCTCCTTGCTGGCTCTCCGAAACAAGATTAACATCCCCATCCAGATCGGCAGACCTGCCAACCTGCAAAACGTCAACTTTATCTGGATTAAGTTGCAGCTTGTTCTCCCTCATCCATCTCAAAGCCACATCCAGGCACCTGCTCAAGACTACCACAGCCTTCATGGGATTTGTAGGTGGGAAAGAGAAGTAGAGCTGTGTCTTATCAGCATATTGCTGGAAATGCAGCCCAAACCTGTGGGTGACTCCTCCCAGTAGCTTCATATAGATGTTGACGAGCACGGGGATGATGGAACCCCAAGGCACCCCAGAAGGCAGAGGGCATGGGGCAAAAGAGAACTCACCAACCCGGCCTCCTGGGAGAGACCATCCAAAGTGCTTGTAACGCTACACCTCTAAAGCCCAGCGCAGATATGCAGGGCAGGAGGATACCATGGTCAATAGTCTCAAAAGCTGCTAGGAGGTCCAGCAGGACAAAGAGGGTTACACTCCCACCATCCAGTTCCTGATGCAAGTAAAACCTCCACCTTAAGTGCTATTTTAGTGGAAAGGTGGGATTTCATAAATAAATAAGGTCATTCACCAAGGTAGCCAAGGCTGTTTCTGTCCCACAACAAGACAGGAACCTGGATTGGAATGGACCCGAATAATCAGTTTCCTCCAAATCCACCTGAAGCTGAGAGGCTAACACCCTCTCAAACACCTCTGTGAGCTTGGGCAGGGAAACTATTGAGCAGCAGAGTGCCCAGTACACCAGCAGAACCCCCCCCTCCTATCTCAAAAGTCCCAACACTAAGTAAAGGCACTAAACTGGCAGACTGTGGGATGGGGTACCTGAGCAGGGGATGGAACCTTTGTAGACCAAGGCTATCCCACCCCCACCCTCTTTCCAATGCTCCAGTTGTGACTGGTGCTGCACTTGACAGCCAGGTGGGAGCATCTGGGAGAGAACTCCCCACCCCCACCATCCTTTAACTAGCGCTCAGTTATACAGGTGAGTTCGGCATTCTCCTCCTGGATGAGGTCACTGATGGCAAATGACTTCCTCTTGACCAACCTGGCATTTAATAACAGCACCATCAGACCTATTATTACTAAGGCTGGAGGGCAGACTGGAAGGAGAGATAAGCGTGCAAATGTCTAACTCTCAAAATATTGCAGTGTGAATCCTAGGAAAATGCAACTGAAGAGCATTTAATTAATTAAAAGGTGGGATCCTAATTGAAATTGATGAGGCTATGTTCAGGGCAACACCATTTTATTTTTAGGCTATTTTAGTTCCAGTGGTTTATGAGCTTACTTTGATTCCAGTGCATTACTGCACTATTTAGAGAACGAAAATGAGTTGTTTTTTTTAATGGCCTTTCCTTTCAGCAACGAGTGACAGATTCTATTTATGAAATTATAAGCTCTCTCCACCTTTGTGTTCTGGCAATATGTAAAATTTATTTCAGTTTGCAGCCCAATCTTCTGCATGCTCTTCAGAAGTACGTCCCTGCTGTATTTGGGGGGGGGGGGGGCCTTTATGGAACAGGGTCTTCTCAGTAGTGGCATCCTCCTTATGGAACTCATTGCGGGCTCCCTTGAAGTCTTTTGTAGGCCAAGACAGTTTAGACAGCCCTTTAGTTTATTTATTTATTTATTGCATTTATACCCCGCCCTTTTTCCTCTTGCAAGGAACCCAAGGCGGCTTACATTAATCTCCTCCTCTCCATTTTATCCTCACAACAACCCTGTGAGGTGGGTTGGGCTGAGAGTCTGTGACTGGCCCAAAGTCACCCAGTGAGCTTCCATGGCTGAGTGGGGACTAGAACCCGGATCTCCCAGCTCCTAGTCCAACACGCTTGCCACTACACCACTGTTTCCGATAGATGGAGCAAGCCAGGGGTAGGCAACATAGTGCGCTACCCCTCCCTCATTTTTAATTAATATGCTGTCTTACCAACAGCTGGGATCGCTGTAAAAGAGGTTTCTGTTGGTGCTGGAAAGTGTGGCTTCAAAGGAGTGGTTTAGTGTGCTGGGGCTCAGAACCCACCTCTACCTTGGTCTTTTGGGCAGGTTACTTCCCCTTTGCCATGGCTCCCATGGCAATCATTTTGTGGTGGTGCCCTGGAGAGCTTCTCAAATAGCCAAGTGTGCCCATGGCCCAAAAAGGTTGGCTGCCTCTGGCATAAGCCACCTCAGGGGCCCTTGTAATGCTGGTAGATAAAATATAAATAAACAGCACTTGCAACCAGCAGAGTTTCATTGTCCCAGAACAAGAGCAGGATCTGATTTTGTATCAGGGACTCCAGGAGAGCCAAGAAAAGACTACAGTCGACAGACAGCCCTCAGTTTTGGTTCTCCCTTGAAAGCTTCCATTTGGGGGGCCAAGGCCATGACACAGATGGGTGGGACCTACCATTATTTGCCTGTCATCACTGCTTTTCACCGTAAACAGTGAAAACCAGTCTAATGACTCTGCTTTGAAATTATGTTTCATGAAGCACCAGCATCATGGCTTAAGGAATTCTCTCTTCATCTCATCCCAGAAGATGAACGGGGGGTGGGGCACAAGGGAACCAAGTGAAACAACCCAAGAATCAGACTTCTCTGCCCTGTCCCCCCCGCCTCTCACCTTTGTGACAGGATCAAATGTGTGTGTCCCCTGAGAAGGCGTGAGGGTCATGTTTAGGACGCCTTTTGGCATCTGGCTGGTAACGGTCACCCCCTCCACAGTCTTCCCCATGGTCTGTTTGGGCCCCACCGTGATCTCGAAGCGGCCCAGTGAGCTGCTGTCCCGGAAGCTGATGTTGTGTTTCACGTAGACAGGGATGGCCACCAAGCTGGAACAGAGGAGAAGTCACTGCAGTGGCCGAGGGGCGCATCCCCACTGTCCTGTGCCTGTTTCACATGCCAGCGGTACACAGATGTGCAACACCGGGTTAGCAATTCCCTATCCTTAGCAAAGAGGCTCTCTCACTTTAGGGGTGTGGCAAGAAGCGAAGAACCCTGAACATCAGCCTGCCCTAAGCTGACACCCTCCAGATGTGCAGAACTGCAGCTCCCATGATCACCATAAGAACCTTGGGTCCAGGCACCAAATCTGGCCTGGGGTCCCCACCTTCCGCTGGCCTCATCCCCTTTCTTCTGACCACAGATCATTTCGTGGTCTTCCAGTTTTGTGTAGTTTTCCTATCTTTCTATAAGGCTGAAATGCCTCTCCGAAGGCTCAGTTACTGGCAGTAGGAGTTTGTCTGAAGTGGAAATATGCTGGTATTTCCAGTACTCTGGTCCCACCCCTTCTCACTTTGGCCCTACCCACCCCTGGAATTTGGCCCCTGAGAGTTTCTCCAAAATGGAATAGGCTGGAAGAGGTTTGACACCCTTGCGACAGGGGGTCAGCGATATCATGTTATGTACATGTCTTAAGGCCAAGGTTGGATTCATGCCCCAATCCAGAGATCCTTGGATTTCTTGCAGCCGCAGGCAGCAAATGTGAACATGTACATCAGGGGTGGGGTACATGTAGCTCTCCAGATGTTATTGGACTGCAACTCCAATCATCCCTCACCATTGGCCATGCTGGCTGAAGCTGATGGAAGATGCAGTTCACCAACATCTGAAGGGCCACACGCTCCCCAGCCTGGATGCACATGATGCTCCTTGCGCTGAAGTGGAGAGCAGATGCTGGGGGGGAGGGAGCAGAAGCCAGAGGAATTCAGAAGGCAGGGTTGCAGTCCAAGGTTTTTGGGGTTCCTTGAGCAAGGCACCCCTTGACCTGGAGAGGTGGGTTGTGCAAACCGAAAGTTCTCTCACGCTGCCTCTGACCGTCTTGGTTCTCCCCGCAAAGTGGGACTGGCGAAGCTGCTGGGATTGGTGGGCCTTTGGCCAGTCATCAGCAGATGCAAGACCAGGCCAAGTGTGAGAAACTAGTTCTCGTTCTCCTAAGGGAGTACACAAAAAGAACAGAAACTGAAAGCAGGCTGGCTGCTTGCACTGGGCTGTAGCCAGAATGCCAAAGAGCAGATCCCCTTTTTAAACCTAGTTTTTTGGATATGGGAAAAGATCCAAGCCATCACTCCCAGGCCCAGCCCTTACTTCTGAGCACTGACGTGATAGGACAGCAGGCGGAAGTTCCCATCTGGAGGGATGAAGGACAGGATACGTTCCGATTCCCAGCGCTTGAAACGCACGCAGGGGTGGAAGCTGACATCATCCAGTAACCTGGGGTTCTGAAAGAAGCAGGAGAAAGACATGGGTTGTTTGTTTCCCTTCTCCTTTGCCCGCTCCCTCTCAGTATCCCAAATGCGTTTGCGGTGCTGTAGTACTAGCAGGAAGAGCAGCTGTTTTTTTACCGCTATTGCCCACTGCCTCTGTAGCCTGCAGAAACAACCCATGAAAAACCCATAGTTCTGGGTTCACACGTAATGACAACCCATGGTTTAAACAACCCATTGTTCACAACCCAACAGCAAACAGTGGATTTTCTTTGTGGGTTGTTCATGGTTAACAAACCATGGTTTGTAAGTGCGGCCACGTTCACACGACATGACAACCTAGAATTCAACATCCCATATCAAGTGTTAGCATAAGTGAACCAGACCACTGGAGATTTCTTGGCAGATGGTACCACATCTCCTGTTCAGTGAAGCATCTCTTCTGTTGCTCTTTCAACTTCCTTGTTGCCATCCCCTCCCTAAAGTTCCCAATCCCTATTTGGAGGTTTAAACTCTCCCTCTACCTCTCATAAGCCCCCCTCTCCCTTTTTAGAGCTTTAAACCAAGGGTGTTGAAACTCTTTTGGCCCAAGAGCTAAATTCAATTTTGGAGAAACTCTCCAGGGCAGGGCGGGGGGTAGTGGGTTGGTTGGTGAGCAGAAAATGTGGACTTCACAGAGTTTGTAAATACAAAGAGACCTGTGTAGTTTAACTTAACCAGCAATTTCAAGGTTAAGAAAGCAGACCTTTAACACAGGCTGGTAATTCCACAGGCTGCCTTGAAGCTGTTTATGCCAGCTAAATTATGTCATCCTGGAGGAAGAGATAAGGGTGAATTGCCTTGATTCTCACAGAAAAGTTGGGAGACTCCCCCACCTGAAAGGCAATCAGATTACCAAGCTAAATGTTTTGAGAATCTTTGAGGTAAGAGAGAAGCCCCCCTTCTCTTGAGTGTGTGTTAGCCTGTGGGTTTGAGAGAGGAGGGGGAGTGGCATTGCTCATGGGCCAGAAGGAGGCATCTAGCGGAGAAGCTCCTAAGATCCAGCTAGCTGGCCTGCCCTTTGGCCTTCCTCTAAGGAGGAACATGCATGCTACCAGCCCAGAGAAATGTGTGGCTCCGAGGAACGGCCTTCATCTATCTTGGGGACCCAGACAGACATTCAGGGAGTAGCAGCTGCTTTGTCACCTGAAGGGAGGTGTGAACTTCCTGTGTGTGTGTGCGCACGCGCGTGTGTATATATAAGGTAAATGGTAAAGGTGTCCCCAGCCAGTCGTCTCTGACTCCAGGGGGTGGCGCTCATCTCCATTTCTAAGCTGAGGAGCCAGCACTGTCTGAAGATGCTTCCGTGGTCATGTGGCTGGCATGACTGAACACCGAGGTGCACAGAATGCTGTTACCTTTCCCGCCGAAGCAGTACCTATTTATTGACTTGCAATTTCTTGCTTTCGAACTGCTAGGTTGGCAGGAGCTGGGACTAAAGACAGGAGCTCACTCCGTCATGAGGCACTCAGGTCTCAAACTGCTGTCCTGCCGACCCTCCAGTTTGCAGTTCAGCGTCTTAACCACTAAGCTACCGCGGTTCCTCGTGGGTGTGTGTGTGTGTGTGTGTGTGTGTGTATAATCCATTTGCTATCAATAAACCAAAAGAATCTGATTGATGACTGGGAAGTGACATTTATAATAATTATTGTAAAATAATAATAATAATAATAGTTTTATTATTTTACATATGCCACCCGGAGAGTTTTAGACTGAGGGGCAGCACAGACATTTTCTAAAGAAACAAACGATATTTACCATGAAGGAGAGGGTCAGGTCTGGCATCCCAGTCAGTTTCACACAGGCATCAATCACCCCTTGGATTTCAGCCGTAATCGTGGAACCTGCCACAAAAAGAAACAGCCACTTGGATCACAAAGGAAGTCGGAGCCTCCATAGGCAGTTATATTATGTTTCTTAAAAAATTGTAAACTGTTTTATAAGTTACATTAGAAAAGTAGAATACAAACACTATAACTAAAAAAAATGAAATGAATGAGGGAAAGGGGAGGCTGTGCTGTAGGGCAGCGACCAAACAAAGCATACAGTGAGGAACAAAAATGGCAAGCCATTTTTGGGGGAGGACTAAAATGCCAGGGCTTCTGCTTCATGCATCCAGGGTCACTGCTACCTAGAGGAGATGTTGTGGGAATGCAGCACCTTGTACCTGATTTGTCAATGATGGCATCGATCTCCTCGATCACGTCAAAATAGGCCTCGTTATTTGTGTACTTCACGCCGGTCCGTCGCCAGGGGACCACGGACAGCTGCCCTGTGGGGAGTTGTTCCCCCACGTTGGTGCTACCTGAAAAGGTCAAGAGGGCTGGGAGTACACAAGTGGCCAGCCAGACCAAATTTCCAAACCTAGTCAACTCAGGGCGCAACCCTGTGCCTATTTAGACAGAAAAAAGTCCTGCAACTCCCAGCATGCCCCTGCCAGCATGGCTGGCTGGGGCATCTGGGAGTTGCAGGACTTTTTTCTGTCTAAACATGCATAGGATGGCACCCTTAGCCACAAAAATCCAGTATGCAGTCTTCCCCAACCTGGTACCCTCCAGATCTTTGGACTACAAGTTCCATGAGGACTATGTTAGAATAGAATGCTGGACTCAATCAACAGTGGTCTGAACCAGCGAGGCATAATGCCCTCGTCTCAGCTTTGGGAAGGCCTTGCCATGTCCGTGCGGCTGGCAACTTCCCTTAAGAGTTTCAGTTGCTAGAACTAGGTGGAAACAGTTTTAGTTGTCTAAGCCTTTTAATACAGGATGGGCATTTTCAGCTGCTGCTGCTTTTCATGTTTTATTGGTTTCTTGCCTTTTCTCTGCTGCTTTTTCATATTTTTGCTTTAGTTTGTACAGGATTGTTTTGTTTCACAGGTTGGATATGTTTTCAGTTGTATGGCACCATGAAAATAAATGTTAATTAAAAGTAGGGTACCTTTAAAAAATGCATTAAAATAAATATTCAAGATTAAACATTTAATGCGAAGGCTGGCAAATTCTTCCCCTCTGGACATTCAGCTAGTTAGCCCTCACAGCACAATCCTGTGCATGTTGTTTACTCAGAAATAAGTCCCATTTAGCTCAATGGGGCTTACTCCCAAGTAGGTGTACATAGGATTGCTCGCTCGCTCGCTCGCTTGCTCTCTTTCTTTCTTTCTTTCTTTCTCTCTCTCCCTCCCTCCCTCCCTCCCTCCCTCCCTCCCTCACATGCAGAATGTCAGACCTGTAATGGTGTTGACAACAGTTCGTAGGATGGTGGGTGGCTTTATCAGCTCCTTCAGAATGTTGGATTCGGTAGCCAAGGGGAATCCGTTGTCTAGCATCTCCTCCAGCACCTCATAGACTACCACCACATTGTCCTTGATGACAACCTCAGAGCAGACTCCAAAATAATCCTGTGGGGGGAAACAAAATTAACCAGCCCCCTCAGAGAGTGAGCTGAAGCAGATACATGAGAGGAAATATCCCCTAATGTCCCAGGAAATATGAAGGAACGAACAGCTGAGGGGGCTGCCTCAGGTGGCCACTGTGAAGTACCACTGAGGGCAGCAGAGTGAGAGCCGGGCAGTCCTGGCCCAAGGGACATAATCCAGGAGGGAGCTCTCCTGCCCAAACTCAACTGAAATGAAATGAATGGGGTGCTACACAACGGTGCTACCGTGGCCACAGCCCACAAGCCACCTGGAACCGGATTGGCCCATTTGTGTAGCAGTGGTCAGCGTATCAGAATGAGACTGCGGAGACCTGAGTTCAAATCCACACTCAGCCATGGAGCTTGCTGGGTGGCCTTGGGCCAGTCCTGATCTCTCAACCTGGCCTAACTTGCAGGATTGTTTTGAGGATAAAAGGGGGCGGGGAGGAGAACCATGTATGCCATCTTGGGCCCTTTCAAAAGAAAGGCAGGATAAAAATGTAATAAAAAGGAAGAAATATTTTGTCCCTGTTCATCTCAAGGTGGTTTGCCACAAGGGGAACATCACCTGGGATCATGCCCCATGTTCATTTAGGTTTTCTGCCTCAGTCACTTTTCTCTCCTCCCAAAGAGCATAAGCAGATTCCTCATCTTACAACCATCGGGAAGCCCCAGCAGCAACTGGAGAACATGAGGCGCATGTATAATAAAGGAGCATCAGGTAAGCAACTCTGACATTGCTTCTCTCATCAGGTTACACGGATCAAATTCCAACATAGCTTCTTACATGTCAGCAGGACTGTAGCTGGCAATTTGTGGTGGGGGTGGAATCTGGGGAGCCCTAAAGAAAGTGTGTGTGTTGGGGGTGGGGGATGGGAGAAGCATTCTAAGTCGAGGTAGGACAATGAAAATACTGGGAGTCTAGCATTTTAAATTATGTCTTCAGAAGATGCTGATCATAACTGAGTTAAACCTTAATAACATTACAAAAAAAACCAAAGGGACAGATGCCCAGGTGCTTGCCCAGCAACCCGTGGCTTTGAACACATTAGCTGGAATGATGGATGCAGTCCTCTTTCTAACCACCTGCGTGTTTCTCTCAATTCATTTAAGCCAGGGAAGCAAAAAGTATGACCCCCTGGTGGCCCCCAGTACCTGCCATGGCCAAACAAAGATGAGGGAAAGTAGAAAAAAAAACCTCTCTGAACAGGCTTTGTGGTTCCTGCCATAGAATCATAGAAGAGTAGGGTTGGAAGGTGCCTACAAGACCATCGAGTCCAACTCCCTGCTCAATGCAGGAAGCCTACAACACCCATTATTCCTAGGTGGTCTCCCATCCAAATACTAACCAGGGCTGACCCTGCTTAGCTTCCGAGATTAAGCGCATCCAGCCCTTTGTCCAAAAAGGCACATTCTTAGAGTGTCCCTGGTGCATCCCAGGAAGCAATGCTTGCAGCTTCCTGCCAGCCTCCTAGGATGCTCTGGAGATGGTCTTGGATCAAGGCTTCTATGGCAAGAACCATAGAGCCCTTTTCTAGAGCTGTTTTTCCTCTCTCTCTCTTTGGAGATCAGGTTCGCGGACAGCTGGGGAGGGGAAGGGCTTCAACACCTTGATGCTGTGACATGGACAGATGCTACTGCTGCAAGACTGAGATCCGTTGCTTCTGGAGTGAGCGTGAATGGTTTGAGGACATGCATGAGTGATGTGCACATGTGTGCATATATGCCCCCCACCACCCCAAGAGTCACCTGATGCAGTCCTCGGGGGGCGGGGCTGAAAAGGTTGTTTACCTCTGATCTAAGAAGAAATACTAGAGATTTCTAGAAATTCAGGAAAGGGGGTCTAGGAACCTGCATGGCCTCAAATCACAGGGAAGGGCTGTAGCTCTAGGGCAGAGCGCCTGCTTTGCACGGAGAAGGTCCCAGGTTCAATCCAGTAGGACTGGGAAAGACCCCTGCCAGAAATTCTGGAGAGCCACTGCTGCTCAGTGTAGGTCATACAGAGCTAGATGGACCAATGATCTGACTACGTAGAAGTCAGTTTCCTAATCACGGTGCACCATGACAAAATGTAGAATCTAGAACAAGTTTCTAGACCTCATGTCAAAGTACTTAAAGTGCACAGCTGGTCTGCTAAACAGAAACAAAAAGGAGTTTTGTTCTCTTTTGCACTCATCACAGGCCCCATTCTCTCCCCTCCCCACCTCATCACAGTGGTCCTTTCCCCCCCGCCCCAGTATTACCCATTAATGTGCCTTTCAGAACTCACCGTGAAGAAACCTGCAACAAGATTTCAACACTAAAAAACCACAACTCAACTGCCACCCCATCTCCCAACTCCTCACCAGCCAAATTACGCAGCCATACAAAAGAAAATTACTTTTGCTGCAATCATAGAGCTTGGGACATTTTAAAAAAGGAAAATTAATCAACTGGGCCTTGCTGTAGGTTTGAGTCATGTGACATTTCAAGAGTCTTGATCACAGGAGCATGAACCACATGAAGGAAAAATGAATGTTCCTGTTCTAACACCCTGAGAATACCAGTGCTCCTGCATTTCCATGGCTGGATGAGTAGAAGTTCTCAGAGAACATAACTTGGGGTCAAACTACACATGACAGTAGATGCGTCTCTGAATCCCATGAGCTAATATGAATGCAGCACACAGGGGGGTGTTTAACACTTAGCCCACACCGTTTTCCTATTGAAAAATCACTTCCCAAAGCTACTATTTGCTACTATCAGAGAAGGGAAATGGTGCAGAGGAGAAAGGGTTAAGCCCCTTTCCCCTGCATCATGGTCCTGATATAGCCTCCCCCCACTCCACAGATGTGTGTGTTGGGGGGGGGGAGAGAGAAAAAGAATCCCAATTGCAAGATTCAAAGTCACATTTAGCATCACATGTAGTTTGACCCACTCCCTGAAAGGAAGTTCTTCATCCCATGATGAGTCTTTCAAGGAATGCCACAGACTTCCCACCCCAGCCTTTCTACAACCCGATCTCCTGCCTTGTGCTGGCCAAAAATATTTTTGTGCCTTGGGTCAAAAATTCAAATGCTCCTCATGGTCAATAAAAAAATATGAGAACAAGTTAAATGAGGATTTGTTTCCTGAATGGTAAGAACTTTCCTGAATGGTAAAGCCAACCCTTACCTTGGGCCACTGGTGTGTTAGTTGCCCTACACACTTTCATTCATGTCTGTCCCTGTGATACTGTTTTGTCACACAGGCTGTGGAAGAGAGAGGCTCAGCTGCACTTGTTTTCCACTCCCATTTACAGTGTACCAGGTTTGCTGCAGATTTGGACTTGAACTGGGGCAGGAACATAAGGAGCCAGCTTAGACCAAGTTACCATTAGTCTAACTAGCTCATTTTTGTCTTCACCGGCCTTCTCCAACCTGGCACCCTCCAGATGTTTTGGACTACAACTCCCATAACCCCCAGCCAGCAGCTGGGGTGTGTGGTCCAACTTTTTATGGGAGTTGTAGTCCAACACATCTGGAGGGTGCCAGGTTGGAGAAGGCTGGTCTACACTGACTGGCAATGGCTCTCCAAAGTTTCAGACAGGAAGCCTTTCTCAATCTTACCTGGAGTTACCAGGGATTGAACCTGGGATCTGCTGCATGCGAGGCATGCGCTCGAGCACTGAGCTACTGTGTGCTGGGGATCTGAGCTCAAATCCTCACTCTGCCATGAGCTCATTGGACGCTACGTGGGCTCACTAATCTACTTCACAGGATTGTTGTAGGAGGAAAGCAAGTATGTGCCACATTGAGCTCCTGAAAGGAAGGGTGAGGAGAGATAAACTGAATAATTAACTACAACAAGAATGCTATTGCATTCATGCGTTGATCCTTGGCTTCCAACAGGCATCTCTTTGGCTTCAGTAGGAACAGAATGCTAGACTTAGATGGATCCTTGGTCTGATCCAGCACGGCTCTCCTTACAAGACAGAGTTTGAAGTGAATTCAGAGGTTGTTTTCCAAAAAGAACAGACTGTGCAAACACACCTGGAGTTGCGGTAACTCCACCCTGGTCCTGCTGGAGCCAGTTTGGTGGATCAGAGCAACGACTGCTTCTCTAGGCTAGGAGAGTAGTCCACCCTGTAGGAGCCTTGCAAGAAGAGTTAACTAATTCATAAATACATCAACCCAGACTGGAAAAGCAGGCAAAACTTCCTCCTGGAAAAATATGAAGAAGAAACATGCCTGGCTGAATTTCATCAGGGCCAAATGGATGGAAATGAGGAGATACTGGGGTGGGGCATAGCTCAGAGGCAGAACACACGCTTGGCATTCACACAGTCCCAGGTTCAAACCCTGACAGCTCCAGTTCAAGGTGCTCAGGTACCAGCATTGGAAGAGACCCTTGCCTGGGATCTGGGAGATCAACTGCCAGTTAGAATAGACTTGGATGGACCAAGGCTCTCTCTGACGGAGAGTAAGCCAGCTTCCTATGTGTGTACATACCACCTGTAGATTTTGTTGTGATACAGAACCACTTTAAGTGATAAGCCAGGGGTGCAAACCCTCAGGCCAGGGGCCAAATATGGACTTCTTGGGGTTCCAATGCGGACCTCTGGGGTTCCAAAATAGCCACGCCCCCTTCCTCTGGCCCCACGCTCTTCCCCTCAACCACCAATCATCGGCTGGTTTCCTGGCTTTTGTGCAATTTTCCCCATTCGAAAAGGTTGAACTGCCTCTCCTAAGGGTTAGTTACTGACAGTACGAGCTTTAAGCTAAAATATCCTGGTATTTTTAGCATTTTGACCCAACCATCTTTGCCTTTGGTCCCACTGATCAATGGCATGCTGCTCCCAAGAGCTTCTTCGAAATAGAGTGGGCCAGGGGCCGTATGCGACCTTTGGCCACTTCCCATGTGTTCCCCAAAGCTGGCAGGACCCCACCCATTTTTCCCAGCAGTCCAGCTGATAAGATGTGCTGGGGGTGGGGGGAATGTTGCTCCCTGGCTTCTGAGATTGCTGTTTTTCCACTGCTAGTAGGGGCAAAGAAACAACTATCTCATTGGCAACTGCTGGGGGGAGAGGCTTTTACCTCTTCCCTCCCTGCCACTCCCCTAAGCAAGCCCTAGATTCCAGCAGGCAGGGAGTGGAGATTTAAACCTCCCCATTCCTGCACTCGAAGATGCCGGGGCAGCGGGGTGGGGGAGGAAGAGTGTGTGTGTGCCCCAGCCCCTCAGCTGGCACCTTGGGGCCAAGCACCACTGCTTTAAATTTTTCTTAAAAAAAAAAAAAAAGAGGATTGTGTTCTTAGAACATTGTGTGGGATATGGAAGCCAGTACTTAATATCTAAAAACAACAGTGGTATGCTTCTGATTATCATAGGATCCCAGCCATACATCTCAGAAGGAAGCCCTGATCTGTAACTCTGTGGGGTAGGGAGGCAAGTATACTGAAGTTTAAGGGCAGCCTTGCCCAGCCTGGTGCCACCAAATGTTGCCAACTTCCATCAGCCCCAGCCACCGTGGCCAATAGCTAGTAATCCTGGGAGCTGTAGTCCAAAATATCTGGAGAGCAGCTTGGGCTATTTTAGGGAGTTTTTCTCCCTCTTTTCCAATATTAGTGAGTCAGTCAATCTTATTGCATATAACCATAGGTTCCTACAATTTTACTAGAAAAGAGACAGCCACAAAGGAGATTTCACAATAGAAATAAATCCATTCATCATGCGCACAGTTTACGGCAACAGTTTTTACGACCTTTGCTGTAATCGCTTTAGCAGCCACAGGGAATAAAGCTCCTTGACTGGTTACATCAAGATCTGTATCTATGAGTAGCTTACACATTTGCTCAAAAATGTTCTATCAGACATCCCTTCCGATACTAGAAGGCAAGGTCACCCAGTGAAGTTAAACGGTGGGAAATTCAGGACAGACAAAAGGAAGTATTTTTTCACACAGCACATAGCCTGTGGAATTCTCTACCCAAAGATGCAATGATGGACACCAAGTTGGACTGCTTCAAAAAAGGGATTAGACAAATTTCTGGAGGATTAGGCTATCAATGGCTACTAGCCATGATGGCTATATACCTCCAGGATCAGAGACGGAATACCAGTTGCTGGGAAACATGAGTCAGGAGGTACTGTTGCCCTCATCTCCTACTTGTGGGCATCTGGCTGACCACTGTGGGCACAGAATGCTGGACTACATTGCCAGCATCAAGGCCTGGCATAGTTGGGCACCTATCGAGGCCCCACATCCTAGCAGGGGCCCATTGACAAGAGCCCCCTGGAGTTGCTCATCCTCTTTACCATTGCAACCTGCCTGTTCCCCTGCCTCTCGCTCTGGCCTAGACAATGGTGGTGGTGAGAAGGGGGAGCAGGAGATGCCACTGGCTACTTGCTCACCGGCTCTCTGCCTGTCAAGCCAGCAAGTGGTAGCAGTGATGAAAAAGAGGAGGAGGAGCAAGAACAGCTGGTGACAATGGTGCTGGGAAGGTAGACTCTTGAGGAGAGGGGGTCCATGGCAGGTGTCTCCAAGGGCCCTCAGAAACCTGGAGGTGGCAGTGATTATGATCTTCAGAAATGGCTCAAGATCATCCCCACTCTCTGGAATTCCCTTCCTAGAAAGTTCAGAGTGATCCACTTCTTCTGTACAAAATAACATGAATTTCATATCGATTAATACATGGATGATAGGTCCACAATGGCTCATTCACACATGCAGGTCACCATTTGATGCTGCAGTGAGCAAGTGATGGATGTGCACGTATGAATGGGTCTCTGCCTGTCAAGCCAGCAAGCAGTGGCAATTATGAGAAATAGGAGGAGAACCAAGAGCAGCTGGTGACAATGGTGGTGAGAAGGCAGATGCACTGACAGAAGGTGTCTTACCCAGGAGTCCTCCAAAACCTGGGCCCGACACTGCTGGACTACATGGGCCTTTGGTCTGATTCAGCAGGGCTCCTATGGCACAGCAGCAGCTTGGCCATATTGTGCCACAGACTGCTTTGTGTGGGGAGATGTCCCAGTTGCTCAGCAGTGAGCACTGTGCTCGTACTCAGAGACGCACTTTTGTTATTATTTTGTATCCATTTATTTAAGGGAGGGGCAAAGGAGATGGGAGGGTGGTGCTAAAGAGATATAGTTAAAGAAGAAGCTGGGGCTGCAAGACTCAGCCCAACGGTGTTCCGAGATGTTGTCTGTTTACACTGCTAACTAGGGAACTAAAAGGGGAGCTGTGTCATTGGTGCAGCAACAGGAATTTGTGAGAGTGTTGAAGGAAGTAGGACTGAGCCACCATGCTAGATTATAAAAACCTGTAAAACCTGGTCAGGAAAGGGGGTGGGGGACATGTGCTTCCCAACAATTTATTACAGTCCATTTTGTCAGACATTTCTATGTAATGCCCAAAACAGGCCCAGTCCAATCATTAGGCAGATGTGGGGCGTGGGGGTTGGGCTGAGGTGGAGAACAGAGTGAGAGAACAGGGTGGACAACAGGGTGTAGTGGTGAGAGTGCTGGACTGGGAGCTGGGAGATCTGGGTTCTAGTCCCCACTCAGCCTGGAAACTCACTGGGTGGCTTTGGGCCAGTCACAGATTCTCAGTCCAACCTACCTCACAGGGTTGTCAGGATAAAATGGAGAGGAGGAGGAGAATGTAAGCCGCCTTGGGTTCCTTTCAAGAGGAAAAAAGGCGGGATATAAATTGAATAAATAATAAATAAAATAATAAGTGTTATAGGACAGAATCGTGTTGCCATATAGCCCTCCCTGCACCCTGTAAGCTAGCCTGCTGCTCTCAGATGCAGTGGGGTGGGGTGGGGGGATGCTGTCCCATTGTTGTTATTGAAGTAAGGTTCAACTGCCAGTTTGGTTGGGATCTAGTTGGCTTCTGTATGTGGAACGGTGGCGCTGGGGGGACCATCTTGTCCTTTGCCTTACGTAGCAAACGGTCTTGAGCCCTGGCTCAAATATGGACAAGGTAAGGAAAGAGTGACCTGTAAACAGCAGCAGGCATGGGTAAGAATACTTTCTTTCTAGCAATTATTTACCAATACTGGGAAAGAAACTCACTGTCCTCATTAAGTGCAAACTTAATAAAATCAAATTTGCTGATAACTTTTAGTTCAGTACTTGCTACAAGCAACTATGGTTCTAGCATTTCACTTTTAATCCTCTGGGAAAAACAAAACACCCCATCCTCTTTTTGCAGTCAAACTTGCAATTTTGGGTATGCTATTTACATACATTTGAGCTTTGAGTAAGGGCTGTTCATACATTATATTGCAGAAACCCTCAACAAGGAGCTTCAGCTGATTCTGTCTTCCTGATGAGCGTACCTTATGCTGCAAACATGTGCTGGCTGTATTTGCATGTTACATTTCTAGGCATACATTTAAGTGCACCTAAAAACCATCATGTGTGAATGTATCCTAACATTTTACCTACCTGAAAAGTATCCACAACACGATGAAGAAATTCTATGACAAAAAGGGGTGGCACCTCTGTCTGGATCACTGCCACAAAAAAGATCTTGTGCCGATAAACACTTAAGAGATAGTGGTGAGGGGTGGGGATCACGGGGGGCACATTCTCTGCCTCCGAAGCGCGCTCCTGTGCCTCGAAGAAGTAGTCACAAACTGAGCGGCTGACCACACTTTTCCAGTGCTTCTCCAAGAAGATGTCTCCAGACGAGTTAATCAGGAATAGGCTGTGAATCATGGCTGGTCCAAAGTGAGGACAAACGCTGAAGACACTTTGCCCAACCAAGATGGAGCTGGTCTGTGGTACTTCAAGTCTAAAAATTAACACCATGTATTACTTGATTGCCCCAGAAGGTGGCCATCCCATGCTGTGACCCAAGCCACCCTAGACCCACCTCTCAGAAACCAAGCAAGTTCATTCCACCCAGCTCTGACTGCCCCCAAAGGTTCTGCTGCAACAACCATTCTCAGTTCATCTCCCATCTCAAACCTTCTCCCACTTCAATCCGCACCTCTTCAGAAGCCAACCTCACCCCCCGCACACTACTATTCACCCTGGACTAGTCTGTCTTTTTTTCTCCTTTAAGCTTCCCCATTACAACTAACATTTCCTTTATTTCATTCACATAAAGCACAAAGGCATAAAGGGTAGGCATGGTTGGGCACCTGCTAAGGGCCCACATGCCAGCAGGGGCCAATGACAAGAGTCCCCTGGAGTTGCTCCTCCTCTTCCAACATTGCAACCTGCTTGATCACCTGCCTCTCACTCTCGCCTAGACAATGGTGGTGGTGAACAGAAGGAGCAGGAGATGCCACGGCCTACTTGCTCACTGGATCTCTGCCTATCAAGCAAGCAAATGGTAACAATGATGAAAAAGGGGACAAGGAACAGCAGCAGCTAGCGACAACGGTGGTGAGAAGGTAGACTCAGGGCGTCGACTCACTGAGGGTGTCTTGCTCAAGGGCCCTCAGAAAACTGGAGTCGGCACTGAAAGTAGGTCACCCAGTGTTAAGCTAACAGGACTGCAGCAAGACTGAGAGCTGGTTCACACTTAAGAGCCACAGAGCGAATGTGAGGTTTGGAGGCGCAGGACTATGTGAAGAAACATTACCATAATTAGATTGCAGCTGCGATCGCATCTATGGAGAAAAAATGCAGCAGCCATTGCAGAAATGGAGGTAGTTTTTTTCCATGTACTGATCAGTTCCCATTAGTATTTCTCCACAAGGTCACATACCCACATATATAATTACACTGAGAAAATAAATGAGGCCTTGCATGTGTGAACTGGGCCAGAGAGTGGGCTCTCAACAATGACATCCCTGCACCAACTTTGAATATCAAAGGAACGCACAGAGGCATACACTGCATTTATGGAGCTGATTCCCACTCAAGGATTGCCACAGTCTTAACCTGAACATATTTCAGAAGCAATAGAAAATATTTCTGTTTGACAACTGGGATGATACAATCAAGTTATTTAAAATGTACAATACTATTTTGTTTTGATTTTTTACTGTTAAAATGATGTCACCACATAAGGACCTGGTTCAATGTAAAGGCAAATCATGGCTTGATATCACACTGTGTTCAAAAATCAGGGTGACTAGGGGTGGAAATGCCCCGCACTCTTCCACAACTCTGAGCAGGGTTAAACAACCCAGAATTAACCCAGATTCAAATTGTATGTTAACTCTGGGTTGTTTAACCCCGAAACAACCCAGAGTACCTGGGCTTGGACATTATGAGAGCAACCTACATTCATGGTGAGCACAGGTTGTAAAATGAAAGCAGAAGTGAGGAGTGTGCCGAAGGCAGCTTGCTTGCTCCCATTCAACCCACAATTTGCCATTACATGTGAACTGGGTCATATGGTAGTACCAGATGACAATGTATCAGATAGTTCCAAAGCCCTGTTACGCACCATCCTAAATTTCTCCTTTATGGTCATGACTCCAGTGTCCTCACTCCCATTTATATATCCAAGGATCTACAAAAACACTCACCAGCTTGTCCCTGGCAAGTGCATGATTCAACCTGGCGGGGGCAGTGTTAGAGAGAGCCTTTGCCCTTCTCCATCTTTGGGAGAAGTGGTGGAGCTCCCATTGATGGCACACTGAACCTTGAAGAGACACTGTTATTGAACACAGAGCGAGATCAAGCCAGCCTCTGCAGGTTTGACAGGCTTGTGGCAAGCGCATTTTGGCTGGCCATAATTTCTGAGCTATTTATTTCTTCATCGATCTTCTCCCTGGGCTACCACCATTACCACTCCAGTCTTCCCTACTACAATACTTCCATCCCCTCACCATCCTCTCATAACTATTCCAAGGCTGTCACCCTAAGCCACCCCTTACTAGCATCCAGAGCGTTCAGTCCTGATTTTACACTCATCCTTCATCCTATAAAGATACCCTAAGCCCCTCCCCATTACTACAAGCCCGGATATAACTCAGGATGCTAATCTGAAAGCACTCCTGACTGCAGCCTTCCACCTAATCCTAATCCACATAAGGGCACGACACCCATTATCCCTAAAATCCTCATTACAATCCCATAACCCCCAACCAGACATCTACAGGGATCTTTTGGGTCCCCCTATCCAAAGCGCTCCCTCCTAGAATCCTCCATATCTCCAGAATGCAGGCCTCTAACCCACATCAGACTCCCACCCACTTGTTATTTCTAAGAATTCCCATTACCACCCCTTTTGCCCTACGGTGCACTTCAGAGTACCACGGGGATTTCTGCTACCCCTACCGATCACCCCACAACAATCTTCCATGATGCAAGATCCAGAGTCCTAATCAGACCTAGTCATGTGTTGTTCCTAAGCAACCCCACTGCAACATCTTTCCTGCCTAGCAGACCACCACAGGAGTTTGCGCCCCTCCACTTACATCAAAGCTTCCCTTCATATAACCCTCAGTGACTTCGGAAATCCAGAGCCCTAACCTACACTGTCCCTATCCAGCCCACCCCGCCAACACTACTCCGTCCTTCTTAAGCATCCCCGTTACAATCCCACAGACCACAACCCAGTTAGCACATGGATCTGAGCCGGACCTCCTCACACGAAAGCTTCCCTCAGTACATCTCTCCACATCTCCAGAGTCTTAAACCACATCAAACCCCACCTCGCGTGTTCCAAAGCATCCCCCTTGTTGCATCCCCAATCAGACGACGCATCTGAGCCCCCTGCCCCACGTTTTTAACCCAAGGAATAACATAGCCGCCCGCCCCCCCATTTCCAGAATCCTAACCCACACCGGACCCCACATGAGAAGCCTCACCCACACCTCCGCAGAGCCTCCTTTTTGGCGACCCCTGGGATTCCAGCTCCCCCGCCCCATTCCCTCACTGTGTCCCCAGCATCCAGAGCCCTGACCGCGTAAGACCCCAGCTCATGGCGTTCTCTGCTAAGGGTCCCCACAGGTCTCAACCAGACTCCCACAGATCCGAGTCCCCAAAGCTTCCTGTACTGCTGTCCTGGTCTCCAGAGCCCTCACCCCCCCCCCTTTATCCTCTCTCTCCCCTCTCCAACCATCCGTCACCTTCTCAAGCTCCCCAGTTTACAGCCCCTGACTGCCTACAGCCCACGAGGCCCTAAGCATCCGCCCAGCACCCTTCTCACCTCCCCAGCAGCAGGTCCGGCAGCGCCCTCAAAAACCCGACTCAGTTCCCCTCACAGAGATGGGGCCGGGGGGGGGGGAGAGAGGAAAAAGAGGATGTCACTCGGAGCCGCCCACTGCACCCCACCCTGGCCGCTGATTGGTCGCGGGCCGATAAGCCGCTTATCCTCCCCCCCCCCCCCCGCCGGCTGCGCCTGCCAGCTCCAAATGACAAGGCCGGTGGCGCTAGGCGGGGCTGAGCTTCCGGCTCCGGCCTCTGATAGGCTGGAATGGGTGGAGGTGGGGCAGGAGCCCGGCGGCGTATTGAGTGGCAGCCGCGGCAAGCCCGTGAGCGCCGAGCGGGGGCGAAAGAGGGGCGGGGATTGGTCGCGGGCGGGGCCCCTTTTTAAAGCTCGCCCGCGCGCGCCCTAGCAACGGGATTTCGCGGCTTGCCCGCGCGCGCGGCGCGTGACGGCCCGCTGTGGCGCTCGCCTCGGCCTCGCTGTCTCCCTCCCTCACGCCGTCGCCATTCGCGGCCTTGCTAATGCTGTTCGTGAACTAATCCGGTGACACAAACAGCGATTACGTAGTGTTAGAACAACGGCAACAAGCTCTAAGAACCGTTACTAAGGGAAAAAATATATAACAAAAAGATATAACATGATATAATTCGTGTCCATGGGGCTACTCTATGTACACCCGTGGAAATGAATGGGAGTTACATTAGTCGTCGCTAACTTAAGTCTCGTTCATTTCAATGGGTGGTGTAGTGGCGAGAGTGTTGGACTGGGAGTCGGGATGATCCGGGTTCTAGTCCCCCCACTCGGCCATGGAAGCTCGCTGGGTGCCTTTGGGCCAGTCACAGACTCTCAGCCCAACCCACCTCACAGGGTTGTTGTGAGGATAAAATGGAGGGGAGAAGGATTATGTACACCGCCTGGGGTTCCTTAAGGAGGAAAAAAGATGGGATATAAATGTAATAAATAAATTATAATATGAACACAGCATTAAAATAATAATAATAATAATGTACTTCCTTCCTGACCATCTGCTCCCATCGGTAGTACATGCCCTGGTCTCCTCTCGTTTAGACTACTGTAATGCGCTCTACGTGGGGTTACCCTTGAAGACGGTTCGGAAACTGCAGCTGGTACAGAACGCGGCGGCTCGCCTGATTAAAGGCAGCCGCCGGCGAGATCACATCACTCCAGTGCTGAAGGAGTTGCACTGGTTACCAGTTGTTTTCTGGGCCAAATTCAAGGTGTTGGTTTTGACCTTGAAAACCCTATATGGTCCCAGCCCAGCCTATCTCAAGGAGCGCCTCCAGTAGCACCAGACAGGCCGCTTAACAAGATCAGCCTCGGATGGCCTTCTCTCTGTCCCATCAGCCAGGACAGCTAGACTGGTGGGGATGAGGGAGAGGGCCTTTTCTGTGGTGGCCCCCACTCTGTGGAACTCCCTCCCTAGGGAACGCCGTCATGCCCCCTCTTTAATGAGCTTCCGTCGTGCATTAAAAACATTGTTCAGGCAGGCATTTGGGGTGGGTTAGGGTATTTTAGAAAATGTTTTTATTGTAGAATTTTATTGTTTTAAACTGTTTTTATTGTATGTTGTACATCGCCCAGAGTGGCTGGGTGACCAGCCAGATGGGCGATTAATAAATTTAATAATAAAAAAATAAAATAATGGGGGACACGAAGGGAGCTTCCACAAAGAGTGTTCATACACTTTGGTGTCCCCTGGGCAACAGACTCCTTTCAATCCAGAAGCATCTAAAAATGTAGCGTTTTATTAAAATACCGATGATGATGATGATGATACTCCTACTACTACTACCTGTCTGGTAACAGCATATACTCCAAGATTTCTCTGTATAATAACCCAGAAAAAAGAGAGGACTTTCTTTATGGTGGTGCTCCAACGTTAGAATATCCTTCCAAGGAAGATTTATTTGATTGGAGCCAATTCTGTTTTCTTTTCAGTGCCCAACTGAAATGTTCCTGTTTGCCTAGGCATTTTACATTTTTAATGTGTTTTTTAATTTACTGATTCCTTTGTTTGCTGGTTGAATAGTTCTTATCTCTCTTATCTTGTAATTTTATCTTTGTTACTATATTGTACTTGTCTTTTTATAACTTTATGTAACACCACCCTGGAATCCCATGTGGATGAAGGGCGGCTTACAAATTTTTTTTAAGTAGTTATGTAAATTATAATTATAACACTATATATTATAATTGTATTATTAATGCACTATTAATTATAATGATGATGAATATAGTGCCATTTATCATTATTCAAATCTTAGCTGTCCAATACCTCTTCATCTTTTAGCACAAAGTATTGATTTAGTACATTTATATTCTGCCTTCCTCCAAAGAGGGGGTTGAGAGTGCCCTGCCGCTGTACATGTTTTTCTCCCCCTCTACCCAATTATTATCCTCACAACAGTCCTGTGAGGTTGGTTAGAATGAGAGACTGGCTGGCCCAAGGTAACCCAGTGAAAGCTTCATAGCTGAGTGGGAATTTGAATGCTGCCACTCTGCACCATACTGGCTTGTAATAAACATTACAAGTTATAAAATAACGTTGTTAGTAGTAGTAGTATTATTAATAGCACAATAATAATACAGTATACTGTATCGTTACCGTTGTTATATTTTTATATTATATCTACTTCTGTATCTTTTGGAACATACATTTTAACATTAAAACAAAATACTTATTATAATTAATACATTAATAATACAATAATAATATAGTATATTCTATTCATTTATTTTAATGGTCCACTCCCCGCTCTTCCAGCACAAAGGATTTTTAAAAATGTACAAACACTGCAATAACACAGAACCTTTTTTTAGTTCCAAGAAATTTTGGGGTTCCCCAGTAAGATCAGTTATGATGGACCACCTTCCTGGCTGTACATTCATGCCTTAAAACTGCACCTGTACTTCCTTGAGAGAAGTCATAGGCTGCATAACAATTTGCTCTGGCTGATTCCATTTCAGCACATGTGAACCAGGAATAGGGTTCTTTACACTCCTTAAGGCAGGAAGGTCAGGGATGTTGTACTCCCAGTTCATGTGGGGCACTGGTGCTGAGTCCCATGTGTAATGAATAGATGCTGTGTAGATTATGCTGCAAAATTATGCTGAGGTACTAGGACAGAGATGCTGTGGTTCCTCAGCAGGGGTGTCACTGTAGAAAGGGTTCTATGAAGGTACAATGGTTTTATGCTTTAACAGTTGTGTAGGTTTCTGCAGGTACAGCATTTAGCGCCCTTTTATGACAAGGCCCTGTTATTCTTTGTGGACAGTCTCCCCCCCCCCTCCATTGTTAGTTCACTGCACCATTTGTGAGGTCTGATTTATATCTCTGATGTGAGCCATGGCTAAAGCACTTACATTGTATATTCTTTGACATAGTTAAATGCAGCTACATGTGACAAAGCAAGCACTTTAGCCATGGGCCCATTTACAACTGGAGTGTTAGCATGCCAGCATTTGGTATATGGGCATGTGGTAAATATATTTAAACATGACAGGGTGCATATGGCTCATTTACATGGGTAAGTGCTCCAAGTGTGTGTGTGAGTGTGTGCGTGCGTGCGTGTATGCATAAGTGTGTGCATTAGCATGTGTGTGCATGAGTTTTTCTGTGATAGAGAGTGGGGCTAGGAGGAAGGCTCTGCATGTATGTGTGCGTGTTTGCCTGCATGCAGCTCTGTGTGTATGCACCCCCCAACTTACCACTCATTGCCACATGTGGCCCTCAGGGTGGGGGAAAGGTTGCCCATCCCTGACCTATGGTGTGTATTGTGTATAAACTGGGTAATGTTGGATAATAGGTACAACTCTGCATGTTTCCAGATAGAGAATGTCCTTTAGCTCAATCAGTTCCTATTTCCTGCTCTCACCCCTTCCTCTTCCTTCTTTCTCCTTTTCTTCTTTCTCTGCCTCTGCAGCAAGCACCATGTGGTCTTTCCAGAGAGGAAGCAAGTAACCACATCTCATGACTTTGCTTACGTACACTCACACACCCAGCTTTAGGGGGTGCTTGCTAACCTTCTCTGACAATGTGTATAAAAGCACTAATAAAGTAAGTTGACTTGAACTTCTTTTAAACTCGCTGTAGCCTGTGTTTATTGCCTCCAAAACTAAATGCTGTGTTGCCACATTTTTTTCTCTATATAATGCAACTCCTCTGCTGTGAGTCATGCCTGACTTTCCAACAAGTAATGGCCTCATGGCTGGAGTCCTTATTTCTGGATCAACTAATGAGTGTTCCAAGAGCAAAGAACAGTTGCATGCATAGAACCCCTTCTTTTGGACGGCAATGTCAGAACTTTTGATTTGGTCTTCAGAGCAGTAGTGGCTCCAAGCCTGCAACCACTGTAAAACAATGGGTGCAATTGGGAGTCAATTTAAGATCCCAGTGGGAATAATTTAACACTAGAATCTGCTCCAGTTGGAACATAAGAACAGTCCTGCTGGATCAGACTATGGGACTTTCTAAAAATATCTAGAACAGCGTCCTGCCTCCCAAGTTGGCCAACTAGTTGGGAAGCCCACAAGCAGCACAGGAAGGCAATAGCTGCCCACTGTTTTTCACCAGCAACTAATATTCAGTAGCAAACTGCCTCTGAAGATGTGGGTTTCAAATAGCCATCATGACTAATAGCCATTGGTAGCCCTATCCTCCATGAATTCATCTAAATCACATTTAAAACCACCTAAGGGCGCAATCCTATGGCTGCTAGCCAGCGGCTAGATGGCCATAGGACAGGTCAGTTCCTGGGAAATGACCTTGGCACCTGCGCTCCGAGGTCAGTTCCCTGAGAACTGACCTCCATCCCCTCCCATGCTGCCTTGGCAGTCTGGAATGGCCCTGCGCTCAGAAGAGAAGCGCGGAGCGGCAAAAATGGGATGTTCCTTGGGGGGTGTCAGGGTGGGGAAGTCGGAAATGCTGGTAGGATACATCCTACGTATCATCCGGCTGCCACTTGCCGTGCTCCGAGGTCCCACGGCTAGACAGCCAAAATTGGCTGTCTAGCAGTAAATGCAGGGTAGCTGAAGCGCAGAGGGGATGATCCCCTCTGCGCTTCTCCTTCCCTGCATTGGATAGGTGGTTGCTTCCAAGTTCGGAGGCGGCCACCTATCTGGATAGGATTGCACCCTAAATTAGTGAACATCACCACATCTGTGGCAATGCATTCCAGAAATTATATGTTCTGTGAATAAGTACATAATTTGTCCTGAATCTATTGCCAATTTCACTGGCTGACCCCAAGTTCTAGTATTATGAGAAGGAAAAATTATATTTCCATCTCCTTTCTCTACATTATGCAAAATTTTATAAACCTGTATTCATGTCTCTTCAATTATATTTTTTTCATGAACTAAAAAGTCCCAAATGCGCTAGCTTTTCCATGTATTGATTCCATCACATGGCAACTCTTTTTTTCAATGTCTTACTTTGCCCCTAGAAGACAGCACACCAAGCAACCTAAGAACAAACAGATATACTGAGATTATTATTGCCAGTGTTGAATGGACTAAGTGGTTTGTTTGGATGAGAAAAATTATACCTAGCCACTAGGTGGCAGCACACTAGTTCTGAACTTTAAATGACAGGGATGTCCTTCCTTGCATTGGTCATAATCAGTATGGTTAATTTTTATTGGACAGCTGTAGTCCCCTTCATGAAACAAGGAAGACTCCTCAATGTTGACAAATAAAAGGGCTGGCTCTGAAAAACCTCCCAACACACAAGGGCATCCCACTGAATAATTCTTGGCTGCCATTCACATAAGGATGGAATCCTATACTGTTGGGAGAGGCTTCTGTTGACTCCATTGACAAGTGAGGTTGTCCCAGACAGAAAACTTGTGACTTCCCTCTATGGAGTCTTCCCCAACTTGGCGCCCTCCAGATGTTTTGGACTACCATCAGCCCCAGCCAGCATAGTCAATGGTCAAGGGTGTTAAATTTTTGTTAGTGTGAGTCCCTAGAGTTGACATTCTTCAGGGCTCAACTGCCTCCCTGTTGTCTCTAGAACAGGGGTAGGCTACCTGCGGCCCTCAGCCTAATTTCATGCATCCTTCTACAATTGATTAATTCAAACTTCTGGCAAGAGCGATCTGTCCCACCTCTGGCAGGTCACTGGGCAGGGAGGAGGAAGGCGGGGGGAGACAGAGAGGGATGGCATAGAGAGAAAGAAAAAAAGGGATGCAGAGAAAGAGAGAGAGAAAAGGGGATGGCAGAGAGAAAGGGCGGCAGAGAGAGAGAGAGAGAGAAGAGGGTGGCAGAGAGAGAAGAGGGTGGCAGAGAGCGAGAGAGAGAGAAGGGGTGGCAGAGAGAGAAAAAAAGGGGTGGCAGAAAGACAAAAGGGGTGACAAAAAGAGAAAGGTGGTGGCAGAAAGAGAGAGAAGGGGCTCCCTGTCCACTGCTGGCCTCAGCCCTGCCCACCACCGGCATGTGGCCCCAGACAGATTCCTCTCAAGCGAATGTGGAACTCGACAGAGAAACGTTTTCCACCACGGCTCTTTCTGGTGGAACATAGGAAGCTGTCTTATACTGTGTCAGACCATCAATCCATCTAGCCCAGTATTGTCAACTAGGGATAGGCACATTCCCTACCTGCTGCTCTGGGGGGGAATCTGCCTGTGGGGGGAGGCGATCCAGTCCTCCCCCTGTAATTCTCTTTGGCCAGCTCCACTCTGCAGTGATTCTGCGGAGCCGTTGGCCGGCTCCATAGCACCAGCAATATGGCCACCATTGCCACGCTGTATTGCTGGCTGAGGGCTCATTCTGGACGCAAATGGCGTCCACTACGCCATTTGCGGCCATAAAGCTCTTAGATTAAGCTAAATGCAGCCGTAAATGGATGCATATAGCTTAAGCAATGGGCCTTACCAAATGGCGTGTGCTATGCCATTTGCGTCTGTGGTTTTTCCTGCGATAGGCCGCATTTAGCTTACTCTAAGAGCTTTACGGCCACAAATGGCATAGCAGACGCCAATTGTGTCCAGTGTGAGCCCTCAGCTAGCAATATGGTACAGCAATGGTGGCCATATCACTGGTGCTACGGAGCTGGCCAGTGGCTCTGCAGGATTGACGAGGGCAGGATCCAGCCGAAGAAGGACTCTGGAGGGAGGCGGAGGTAAATGGAGACCACAGACTCCGGAGGCCGGATTCTAAAATCCACCACGGACTTATTGGGGTCCGTGGCGGAATTCTCCACCATCCCTAGTGTCAACACTGACTAGCAGCAGCTCTCCAGAGTTCTAGGCAGGATTCTTTCCTAGCCCTACATGGAGATGCTGGGGTTTGAACTGGGACAGAGCATGTGCTCTGTCACACTGAACTATGGCCCCTCCCAGTGGTGGTAATGGTGGATGCATCTTGTCTCTAGTGGTGCACAGGTAGGAAAAGTTCATGCACTTGGACCTTAATGTACCACGAGAGGCACTACAGCTTGCCAGTTCACACACTTCAGCTGTAGGTCCATTATGTTTTTTCAGCTATATCTTAAACCAAAAGAGCAAAACACACTCTTGGATTTTCAATCAGCAAATGGCTTTTCAATCAGTGAATGGCAGGGTATTTTAGAGTATAGCAATAAGGCATACAGCAGGTGGTGAAGATTTTTCGATAACTGATGACAGGAAGTGGTCCTTAGTATGGTGACCGGGGTGCTCTATGCATGTCCCTATTATATTCAATGAAATGTTAGAAATCATTCTATTTCCATTGGTCAGGCTGTGAGTGCTGTTGCTTCAATAGCCAAAACTGTATCATCCGTGCCCAATAGGGAAGCATCAGCAGGCTTGTGGAAATGTTGAGATTTGCAGAAATACAAAAAATCTTTAGGGGAAAAAAACCAAGCGGGGGGGGGGGACGACACCCGTAAAACCACTCCTATGACTGGGTTCACACAACAAGATAACCACACCCAGTAGTTGGCTATGGGTTGAGTATGGGTTGTTGAACCGTGGGTTATCGTGTTGTCTGAACCCAGTGCTTTTTCCACAGGGTGACATATTTTTCTTGAACAATCCACCCTGAGAAGCCATGGTTTATTGTTGGGTTGTAAACTGTGGGTTGTTCATGGTTAACAAGCCCATGGTTTGTTATTGTGGCTGGGTTCAGACAATATGATAACCCATAGTTCAACAACAACCCACACTCAACCACTGAGTGTGGGTTATTGTGTTGTGTGAACCCAGTCAATTAGGGCTGGGAGTGCTTAGTGGCCATGGCATGTTGACTGACTGTTGGGGGGTGGAAGGTGGGGGAAGGAAAACCAGGGAGATGGGGGGTGGAATGGAGTGGTGGCAACCCTGAACAGCAACACTCCACTCTGCAACATTTTGTGGCAGGTCACACTTGTTATGCCATGTTGGGAACAGAGGTAAGCTACCATTGTTCAGAATTCTGTAGCCCCTGCAATGACACACCAGCCATGTGTGTATTTCAGTATTTATTTGTTTGTTTGTTTGGTTGTTTAAAACAGAGCTGTTGAATCTCAGACCCACAAGCCAAATCCTGCCCACTCAGGGCCACAATCCAACCCGCTGGGGTTGCCCGAGATGGCCACGCCCCATCCCTCCCCCTCCATCATTTGGTGGCTTCCTCAGTTTTATGGCATTTTCCCCCATTCTAAAATGCTGAAATGACGCTCCTGAGGCTTAGTTACCGGCGGTGAGAGCTTTAAGGCACAATCCTATGCATGTTTAGACAGGGAAAAGGTCCTGAAAACTATACCCTTTGGTGCAGGTTTGGCAGGCCAGGATAGATAGTTTTGCAACGAGGATAGGCTGGCAACTGCATTGTTCTACAGCGCAGGCATGCTTCTGCACCTGTCACAGGTGTGCTGAACTAACACGTCCAATCCCTACACCAGCTGCTATTGTTCCTCCTCCTATTTATCATCATTGCTACCACTTGCTTGCTTGGCAGGCGGAGAGAGACAGTGAGCATGTAGGCAGAGGCATCTCCTGCTCCTCCTTCTCACCACCACCACCACCACCGTTGGCTGGGCCAGAGCGAGAGGCAGGTGAACAAGCAGGTTGTAATCATGAAGAGGAGGAGCAACTCAAAGGGGTTCTTGTCAGTGGGCCCCAGCTGGGAGGTGGGCCCCTGGCAAGTGCTCAGTTATGCCTACTCTTGACACCGGTCCTGGCTCTTTGGTCCTGACTTCTGGCTTGTTCCTCAGTTCTGCCTCCTGGCTTATCCTTTGGTTCTGACTTCCTCTTTGGTCCTCACTACTGGCATGTCCTCAAGGTTCCTGACTCCCGTGTCACCTTACCCTGTTGTCCCTGATGCTCACATCCTAGAGATTTGACCTAGATCCTAGCAAGGCAAATGGAAGGGCCTAAGAAAGCCAGGTTGGAAGCAGTAAGGGTCTAGGAAAGGAACGTTGGAAGATGAAAGAGCACAGAGGAATAATGGGAAGAGGAGAATGCTGGGCAGGGTGGGGAGAGGAAAAGGGAAACTCGGAAAGAGAACAGACAGAGAAGGGCATATCACCAAGATGTGAAGAGGTGAGAAGGACTGACGTTCACATATTAAGACTGGAAATAGTAAGTCAAATCTTTGGCAGCCGGCTTCTATCCCCTAGTAATTCCGGAATGATGTAGTGGGAGTGACCTTTCCTTCTTTATTCCACCCCATTATCTTAAATCTGACTTGGGGAGATTGTCAGATTTCGCAGGCCTTGGGACCAAATGGTAGACAAAAGCAGTCATGGAGAAAATCCACTCTTCCTTTGTGTGTGCTCTGGTGATGTATACAGTGGCGCATCCCCAAAATGCTAATGACACAAGGCATTGCATCCACTAAGACCAGGTTTATGAGGCAGTTAAGGGATCCCAAGGGTATCGTGAATCCGATGCAAAGCCAGCTGGTGCCCTGAAGTTGCGGCCTACCATTTATGTTAACTCTTGCTGCGCTGACTGACAGATGGCATGAAATGAAACTTCTGTTCCAAGCTGGAAAGCACGGAGCCTGCTTTGATTCTTGAGCGGCTCAAAAGACAACTGCACTGTCTCCTCCCTCTGTGGCTATTGGGAACTGATCACAGCCCTTGGTAGGGTGGTCAGATACAAAAGGGCTCCTGCACCTTTAATAGTTGTGCAGAAGGGGGAATTTTACCAGGTGTCACTTGCAAACAACACCTGCCCTAAATTCCCTCTTCTACAAAACAACTGAAGGTGTGGGAGCCTTTTGCATCTGGGTTCACTAGTCTTTGAGGTGGCCAGGTGTCCTTTACAGAGACAGTCCTCTATCTGAAAGACTGCCTGTGGATAGCCCTCTATTTGAAGTTGTCCATTTGGAAGGCTGCGCAGTCCAAGTCCAGTTTAAAGATACAGAACCATCAGAAGGCAGAGCAGGGTCTTTGAAGTTATCCAATAGCAGACTGAGCAGGCATACAGGTCACAGCCTGACCCACACTAAGGTGAGATGTACTGCATTTCTATTTCAGGACGTCTGCCCCCACTGGGTCAAAGAGACAGCCAATATGACTGATTGGTTCCCTCTACCCAATACAGGAGAAGTAACACGGAAATACGTTTTCTAATTCTCTCTCTTTCTGTTCAGTCTCTCTCTCTTTCAGTTGCATCTCTGCCGTCAGTTTCCCTCTTTCAAATTCTGAGTACTGAGGCAACATTTCTATATGTCTTAGTGGATTTACCTTAGCCTCTCCAGCACCTCCGCCTCTGAGGTGATGGATTAACATCCACTTTAATTCATCTATGAACTTCTCCTCATAAGGGAGATTCAGACTCTGACATCTCTCTAAGAGTCCTTCCTTTTTCATGCTTAAAAACTCCATTTCCCCCCAGAGTTTTCCTCACCCAATGTCACTACTTGAGATAGGTTTAGGATTGATATCTGGTAACACCAGCGTACTTTCCTGTCACCTCCTGACTACAGAAGTGGGCTGTGCATGGACCCCTTGATCCACCTCGGAGGCCGCTTCGGGGCTTCCAAGGTGGGCCTGATTCGCTTTGGGCCGATTTGGGCCCCCTGACCCGCTTTGGTCTACAGAGCAGGATTCAGGCATCCGAGCAGGATTCAGGCATCCAAATCCCACTTTGCCCCCACCCCGATGCGCCACCCAGCCCTCAGCTCCTTACCTGGGCCCTGACGCTGCCAGACATCTTTTTCGGAGGGTGGGGGGAACCGCCCTCCGAAAAGAGACAGATTACCTGGGCCTTACCTGGGCCCTCAGGACACATGCCAGCAGCTGACTTGTTGTTCTGGGTGGGGGGGGGAGCCATTTTAAAAATAGCCCCCCCCTTTGGAACAACAAGACAGCTGCCAGTGTGCATCCAGAGGACCCAGGTAAGGAGCTTCTGAGTGACCTGACCCGCTTCATGGCCCTTCTGCCTCGCCTTAGAGGCGACCCGAAGCACCCCGCTTCAACTTGGAGCTTGGGCTTCGGGCCAAAGCGGTGCACAGCTGTACTACAGAAGTATCTGTCTCTTTAACCCTGAGAGTAAAAGGGGCTGAAGCTTTGTGTGTCAGTGACGACAACTGACCCAGCAGGGTCAGACGTTGTCAAGGGCTCCTTGGAGGCCTCTCTCAGTCTAATCCAGTGGCCAAGTCCAGACACAGACAAAGGGATTCTTTTCAAAGCTTTATTCCTCTTTTACAACTTAACAACTCTACTGTTAGCAACTAGCTATGAGCAGCAGAATACCTATGCCCTAAGTGGGAACAGTTGGTCCCCGTTTGAAAGGGAATTACTGGCAGACCCCTGGACTTAAGGACTAGGGAGAGTCCCTCCCCTTTTCCCTTGGATCCTCTGGGCACAGCCATTGTTTGTGCGCCAGCTGGGCGCTATGCCTCCTTTCTGCGCCCTCCATTTGGCGCCGCTCTCTGCGTCGGCGACGCGCGTCCATCAAGTCTGCTTCCTGTGCTCTGTCACTCCCAGGACTGCTATCTAAGCTAGGAATGCTGGTGGGAGGAATCTCCGTCAGCTGTTGGCCCTGGGAAAGAGGAGCGCGCTCCTCTCCCAGGAGCGACTACTCTTCCTCAGAGTCAGAACTACTCTGGGATTCTATGGGCTCAGTGTCCACCCTGACAGACGTCTTGAGGGGGTTTTCTTCTGAGTTTCATCAGGTGGAAGCTGGAGAAGGTAGAACCCGGGGCAGGAACGTCACAAGGGCACTATCCCATTGCCAGCGCTGAAGTAAGATTCACCTGCCAGTCCAGCTGGCTTCCGTGTATGGAATGAGGACAGAGCCCTATCTTGTCCTTTGCCTCAGGCAGCAAAGTGTCTTGGGCTGGCCCTGTTCTGACAGGTCTTCCTGCAGTACCCTCCTTTGGTCGGAATATGATGTTGGTGCAAAAGCTGAATCCCTGCCTAACATCCTTCATGCAGCTGTGTTGCTGATTCAAGACCCACTGTGGGTTCAAGTCTTGACATGTAAGCAATCCTGCCTCTGTTCTACCTGTTTTCTGTTCACCAGAGAAACAGTTCTGTCTGCTCTGATACTGTGTCACAGACTCGTAAGTCTGGTATCACAAGGCCTAACCTAGTTCTGTATTCTAACAAGACATGTTGCCGTCGAGCTGGCATCAGACACCACTTATTTAGAGGCTGAGCACGCCCATGCAGTACCAATCTAGAACAGGAATGCTCATGTAGCTGCTCTTAATATTTGAAGTGATGAGCATGAAGAAAGCTCCCTCTTTCCTCAAGCAAGGTCCTACTATTTTGCAGCACCATGTGCATTAATGGATTATTTATCTAATATTAATATTTCTATACTGCCCTTTTGGCCCCCCCAAAATCCAAAATTAGAGCATAGTAGTGCTCTAATTTGGCTCCATGAGGCTGCTGACTGGGGAGATTTGCAAAGACCAAAGCTGAACAAAATGTGGGTGTTATAGTTTGCTTTTTTTCACAAAGGGTGGCCAATTAGTTCCTGCAGCCATCTGCTACAATCCTATGCACACTTGACTTGGGAGCAAGACCCCTGGCATCTGAGGATTACTTCTGAGTAGCCATGTATAGGATCAGTCTGAGAGTGTGTAGGCTGCATAGAAAGGACTGGGCAAGTAAGTAGCTGGCAGTGCTGGTAGTGAGGAGAAGGACTCACTGAGGTCGTCTTATGCAAGGACATCCCAACAGGGCTGGCCCAAGACATTTTGCTGCCTGAGGCGAAGGACAAGATGGTGCCCCCTCCCATTCCATGTGCAAAAGCTGACTGGACTGGCTGATGAATCTGTCTTCCACGCCAATGATGGGACAACGTTCTCCACTGAATTTAAGGCAGCAGGATAATTCAGGGGGTGCAGAGTCTCCTTGACACAGGTGTCTCCTTGAACACCTTGCTGCTGCCTCCCAGCATCTGCCACCTGAGGCGACTGCTTCACCCTGCCTAATGGTAGGGCTGGCCCTGCATCCCAGTATCCAGATCCAGCACTACTTTTGATTCTTCAACCTCTGCAGTTGTGAACCCGGCTCCCAAAGGACACCATGCTTTTGAGCCGTCCTTTTTCCCTTTTATATTTGGAGATCCATGCACTTTGATTTCCTACAAATAAATCTATGTTTGTTTTATTCATTGCATTATATTTCCTCAAGATTTGAATCCTCATTGCCTCCCTATCTGCCTTATCTATGGTACTTTATGTTACTGCAAAACAGATATTTTGGTCTTATGGGAGACATTGAGGCACTTCTAAATGCCTAGAGGGCAGCAGGAAAACTATTAATTATTACATGACCATTTGGAGAAGTGGCAGATGATTGCTCCTATTTGCGATTTTGAATATTTTAACAGGGAAGTGTCTGAGGATTTGGAGATTGGTAAAACTCCCTGCTTGGCCCTAACCTTCCCACATACCCATTCTCCCTTTTATCTCTGCATCCCAAAGCCCTGCCTGTCTTCTCTCTCTGCAGAACTACAGGTCTCTCTGAACTTCTCCCTATCAGCCCTCCTTCTACATACCGGAGTACATGCTCCCTTCTCTCTCCCCTTCTGCCATAGGTCTGCACATTGTTACTGCCTTTTTATCCCTGTACCCCATTCACCATGCCCCCCCCCACTTTCTCCCATAACTCTTTCTGAAGTCTCTCTGCATTCCCATCTCTGGCATCCTCTTATCACCATGCCCAATATTTGATGATCTTAAGCGGGCCTTAGCTGTTCCCACAAAGAAATCGGAAAGGACTTTAGGAATTTTGTTAGGTGGCCAAACATGCTCAGAGAGCCCCCCCCAACTGGCTCAAGGGCCTTGTGTTGTGGAGATTTGTTGTTTATTCCCATGTTAGCACCCCAGATACAAATCCTGACCCACAGAACTCAATGCCATCAATGAGGGGTCCCCAATCTCTTTGGTCCAGTGGGCACATTTGGAATTTTGAGAAAGAGAAAAGGGTGCAGTCATAAAGTTGCTGTCATGGTGCAGGTTGCCCATTCACAAAATGGCTGCCATGGTGGGCACAGAACACCCATTTAACAGAAAGGGTAAACAAATTTGCCCAGGAATGTGAATATAAGGCAGAGGTTGGGTCTGAGCCTCAGTATACAAAACTAGGCCTTTGAATCCACTGTTCTCCCTCTCTTTCAGGATCACCATGCATTCCTTGGTAGGAGGTATGTATGAGAAATTCATTTGTTTGTTTATGACCAGAATTTACCGTTTGTACTTTCCAAACGTGAATGCAGTCTGTGGTCAAAGCTCGTATATCCCCAAGATTGCAATGCTGTTCGCGGGGCAGAACAGCGTTAAAAAAATGTGTACATTTGAAAAATAAGCAAGAAAAAATGTGTAATCTTTTTTTCCAAGTGCACACAGACACACATTAAGAGAACATTGCGTACTTTTGTATGCATACCCAGTTCCCTTCCCAGGTACGCGCCTAAGTACTTCACTATTTTCATGCGGGAAGAAAAACCCTTGCAATCTGATACAGTACAAGTTGGACTGAGCTTCAAGACAGAACTTCGAGAACTTTGATGCAGCTGGGTTTTGCTGATTTCCCTATCCATATTCACAGCACCCATGATCCCTGTTACTCCCCCTAGCTCCCTAGTCACTCCCCACTACTTCCCCCAGCCCCCCGGGTCACTCCCTGCAACAGCCCAGGTCTCTTCCATTGCCCTGTCCAGCTCCCCAACGTTATGAAGCAGCAACAGCTTCTTCTTCTTGAGTTTTTGTGGGTGGATGAAAAGCAGAGCACTGGCCTGCAAATGCCCGGCCCTCTTCCACCTACGGCCCAGAGGCATTCTGGGGAAAGGAAAGGAAGAGGGTGGGGCAGCTGGAGGCCATTGCTTCGCTTTCCAGCCTCCCAAGGTAAAAATAAATAAATAAAAATCATTTTTTTCAAATACAAATTGAAAATGGGGGTCTCGGTGGATGCCCAGGGAAGTGTTTGGGGGTGCTATGGCACCTGTAGGTACCATGTTGCTGACCCCAGCCACAGATTTTCATGATAGCGTTTGCATCAGGGATGTCAAATGTAAAGCCCACAGATCTTATCAGTCCCTTTAAGCATCCCTGTTGTGGCCCACGATACTCCCACACAGTGGAGGCTGGTGGCTCTGATGTCCATGGGGCAGTGAATCCACTTGGAGAGCTCCATTAGAGTTCTGACTGAAAGCCGGATCGGTTCACTGCCCCACTGACATTGGAGCCACCAGCCTCCCCTGCTCCTACCACACTCTGCATAAACTATATAGCCATCTTCATGGCTAGGAACTCAATGCATTTAGGAGAGCAAAGAGGTTGACCCAGCAATGGCTACGTTCTACTGTCGGCACTATCTTGTGCGTGCCTGGGGTGGAGACGTGCTCATGTCCCCGTTTTATAGCTGTCTTTTGCAGCTAGGAATGTTTGCTCAAGCTATAAAATGTTTATCAGTACCTCAGTCGGCTGAGCAACAGAAACAACAGACAGTTTTCCCAATCTGAGGTCTCGCTCATATGTACGGTGGCCATGTGTCTTCTTTTACAGAGATCAGTCCTCTAGCTGAAGGGCTGTCAGAGGATCCTCCTCTGTTTGAAGGCACGTTCTATTTCAGGGGTCCCCAATACAGTGCCCGTGGGCAGCACTGCACCCAAAAGGCCAGGCTGAGGTGCCTGCCAAGCTTTTTTCATTCCCTATTCCTCATAAGCTTGTATAGGGAATGAAAAAGCCCCCCCCAAACAGCTGGAAGGGGGTGAAGTCGACCCCCCCACCAAGAACCCTTGGAGCAACAGGATCCTTGCTTTGGGTGGGCCTTGCCACCCCCAGCCAATTTTTGGCAGGGGCTTTTTTGCTTCCTATACAAGCTTCCTGTACAAGCCTATGGAGTGATTCCAAAGAGAGAAAAGCCAGAGTTAAGTAGCACACACACAGGGTGGACATTTTTGTAACTGACCTTACCCCAACCCTGTATAGTCATCAATTTGTGGTGGTACCCAGGCCACTTTTTCCAAAAGGCCAAATGTGCCCATGGGCCCAGAAAGGTCGGAGAGCCCTGCTCTGCTTGTCCACTTCTGGTTTAAAGAGAAAGTACCATAAGAGCTGTTGCCCATCAACAGTGAGCAGTTCAGCATCTTTGAAGGTAGACTTGGTGGCAGCAGCAAACTCGGGGGTGAATACAGAATACCCCATTACTCCTAGAGGGGGCAGTGCATGTCATGCCCCCTGGCCTGGAGGTTTGGCGGCATCCCAAAGACAGCTCTGAGCCTGGTAGGACACTGGTCATTCCACTCCAGGAAGGACCATCAGGAATTCCTGGTATCCTGTGGACTCAAGGACTTGACTCTTCCCTCAACCTCAGCCTCCAAGAATGGCTCTCCCAAAGCCTCTCAGGTCCCTCAGCCACGTAGGAGCTTAAGGCCGTGGAAACGAGCACAGGCCCTTTCAGGCTGCAGCCAGCACCCAGTGGGAGGTGGGGCTTCCGAGAGACCTGAGTTGACCGGCCTTCTTCAGCTCTCAGTTGCTGCTAGTCCCTTGCTGGAACAACAGCTCCTTTGAAGAGGAACTGCCTCAGCCTGGCAGTCCCCGCAGAGCATTGTCAGAGGCCCCAGTAGCTTCCATCTTGCCAGTTGTAGCCTCTTGCTACCAGAATCTCCTGGACCACCTAACTAACCAGCTGCTTCCCCTTGGGGCCCCACCCCAGCCAGGACAGCGTGGAGCTCCTGAAAGGGATTTGCTGCCCACTGAACTGCATGTGGCCAGCTACAGTGTTATGGATGGGGAGAGTGGTGCAGCAGCAGCAGGGAGGGGTGCAGGCTGTATTTTTGACCACCCTCACATGCGGTCGCCTACAGTTAGGGGTGTACAGATTGTGCACAGTTCGTTCCATCTGTGTTTCACGGGTTGTCAAGTGCCTTTTGTTCCATTATCTGCCCATCAGCAGAGTTGGATTGGTTTCCAAATTTGCACAAATTCGCATTTGTGCAATTTCACGAATGCGAGAATACACAAATCCCCGCCAAATGTGCATTTTCATGCTTTAGCCTATGGAGGAAAGGCGCATTTTTGGCCAGGATTTTAAAATGTTGTGTATTTTTCTATGATAAAATTTGCACAAAATTAGGGAAAGTTAGAAAAAATGGTCTGCAAGCCTGAGGAATCCACCCGACAGGGGAAAAGCTGGTCCTCTGAAAAATCCATGGCTCAACTTCATGAAAATCTGAAGTCATTTGGTTCCATTGCAGATTTCTCCAACATCCCTACCTATGGCAAGGGACAGCCTTACAATAGCAGTTCATATGGGTGTGTGTGTACCTAGCAGAATATAGTCCAGTCCCTCTTAATGGCCTTCTGTACAGAGAGAGATGGTTATGCCACTAGGGGACCAATTTTGGTGCAAGGAATACGTCGATGTCTTTTCCCTTCTATTTCATGAATGAGAGCAGAGTGAAAAAGACAAAGAGATGGAGGAAGACGGGGACCAGGAGAGAGGGTCCTTTGTAAGTGAATTGATCTTAATTGGTTGCACCGGTTGCTAGATTATCTGGGGGTCCTACTGCAGGCATAGAGCCCTGGCATGCCACCTCCTTTTTCCAGTACCTTGATATAACTTGCTGGGACTTTACTCACTTTTTGGCCCTGCCTGGGGAATGAGAAGGCATTTAGAACATGGGTGGCCATTAACTCAGCTTTGTGCTGCAATGCACGGCAGCTGCAACTCTGGATGCTAAGTATAGGGAAACTTGCCAGACCCTCATGAGGGGATTAAGCCTACCATGGATACTTGCTCACCTGGTCATCTCCATCCTGGGGGCCGGGCATTCAATCCCTTCTGCTCTGCTAGGAAATTAGTTACCAGGGATACTGTGATCATAGCCCCTGTAGGTTTAGGCATGAACGCTCCATCTGGGGGTGAGTGCAGCCATCAAACACGTGCTTGGAAGGATGCTCCACCAAGACAGCCAGGGAGCAGTGGGGCTTCAAAAAAGGTGGTGGGGGTCAGCCCCGTCCAAAAGCCGTCCAGCCATGTGAGGTTGGGGCTGCTGGTCAAGCTGCTAAGACTGCATCCCAACAGAGAGGATGTTGAGTATTTGGAGTAAGGGCTCAAGTTTGGTTTTAGAATTCCTCTTCAGGGGCCTCGTGTCCCATTAATGGTCTGAAACTTTCATAAAGTTATAGATAGAGGGCATAGTTCATAGGAAGCTAGTGAAATAACGGGAAAAATGCAGGATTGTGGCCCTTTTTGAATACCCACCCACACCTACACATGTTTGCAGGACACAGTAATCCATGGGTTAAACAACCCTTGGGCTATCGGGGATGAGCAGGAGAGAGCGGGCATGCTGCCTTTGGCATCCCTGCCACTTCCTCTTTTAATCAGCAACCCTCAAGCGACACTTTCATAGGTTGCTGAGCTGTTGTCCAAATCTGGGCCACTGGGTTAACAATCCAGTGGTTAACCCAATGAACAAACCATGGTTAGCTGCTGGGTTGTTCGTAGGGTAATGGCCCAGGTTTCCTTTTTCGCTACAGGGACAGGGCCTCACACACCAAACATCAGTTCCGGGTGCCCACTAACAGGGCTTTGAGAGCACTGTGGCAGCCTATGGCTGCCTTCAGCATGCACTCCTTGCAGAGGGAGGGGCCGTAGCTCAGTGGTAGAGCATGTGACTTGCATGTGGAAGGTCCCAGGTTCGATCCCCAGCACCTCCAGGTAGGGCAGGAACAACTCTGCCTGAAACCCTGCAAAGTCACTGCCAGTCAGTGTTGACAATACTGGGCTAGATGGACCAATGGCATGACTCATTATAAGGCAGCTTCCTATGTTCTTAGATAGGAGTGGCATCTACAGTGGCACCTCTGGATTTCAGGGACCAGGAGATAGCGGGTGACGCCAGATGGAGGGATCCTACTGCTCCTAATTCAAAGCTTTTGTGCAGATATTCTGTCTTTTGCTCCTTAACAGATTTTCTGTGGTAAGATGGAAGAAGTGGTGGGAAAACATGGGAGGGTTACAAGTGGAAGACATTGTCTGACTTCCCACAAAAACCAGTGAACGTGTCAGGGCTTTGGCACTATAAAAGCCTTGTCTGGAAGCAACCACAGCCAATTTGCAGGTGACATTTGGCAGCATTTAAGAGTTATGTTAGGCCTCTCCTGTCAGCAAGATGAGGAAAAGGAGGAAACGAATGGACAAGGAAATGGTTGTACCAGTTTCTTGTTCATTTGTTGCAAGTTCTTTACATGTTGTGTTTCTTGGCAGGTTCAGATTCACTGCGAGACTGTGTCAGAGTCCTGACAGGCAGACGTAGAATGGTTTTCTGGGCCAGCTGGACAGCACAAGTGTCCATTTGCAGTTCACAGTCAGGGCTCAGCGAGGTTGCCAAGACAGATTGACTGGGCAAGCGAGGAATGAGCTGGTGTAACCTGCTGCCCGTGCTTTGGGAGAAGGTGGGAGATGGTTTGCTGTGTCATGTATTGCTCAGACACCATAAGGGCAATGACTTGGGCCTTTTGAAGGGCAAGGTGTTCATTCTGCATGCAACAGAAGGCCTTAAGAACATCCAAGCGAGGCGGCCCAGGATGCCTATCACCTGGTCAGAATTGCGGCCCAGGAGAATTTGGAGTGGGGAGGGTGACTCCCGCTGCCTAGACCAGACTAGGAATAAGGTTCCTGCCCAATTGCTAAGATCATATTCAGAGACCCTTTGTTGGGTACCACTGCCCACAATGCTGTGATGGGTGGCTAGCAGGGAAAGAGCCTTCTCTGTAGTGCTCCCCCCATCTTTGAAATGCCCTCCCCAGGGAGATCCGCCTGGCACTTTCACTGTATACGTTTACATACCTGGTTAAGACCTTCCTCTTCCAGCAGGCATTTCATTTCTAATCCAGTGCTCTGATTATTAACCTTACTGCTGGCTCTTTAATATTTTGATATTTTCATTGTTGTATTGTTTTGTCTGTGGTTTTATAGTTTTGGTTTTAACGATTGTAAACTGCCCCAAGGGCATCTGCCAGTTGGGTGGAATATAAAACAAATGAACAAATAAAACTTGAGTTAAAGGCTTCAGTGCACAGGGGGCTATGAAGGGACGTACCCCATTCAGGGATTGTGTATTCCATGTTGCACCAATACCGTAATGCATACAGTTGTTAGAAGAAGGCAATGACATCTTCCCTGGAGATCTGCAACGGGGCTTGCAGGCTGTCATCCTCAGCAGACAGAGTAAAAAAAAGGACTAAGAGAAGCTTGTCTTTTTCTGTGGTGGGGCAGTATGGGGAGGGCACATAGGCATGACCTGTCCTGTGTCACACCTTCCATGGCAGTCATTTTGTAGTGGTGCCCAGGACAGTTTCTCAAATCGCCAAATACGTCCACGGCCTAAAAAGGTTGCCTGTCCCTGCATTAGTGAGTGTCTGGAGGTGCCGAGGGGGGCAAAGGGAGGCTCTTGTGACCTGCCAGCCAGGGCTGTGGGCCTTGGGGCTGGGAAGGAACCCCTTTGGGACCCAAATGGGGCACACACGTAAGTTGTGAGGCTCGAGGGGGTTGCAACTCAGGAGAGCACCCCCCCACCCCTAAAGGCACAGCCAAGGGGGTGAGGACGGGCCTTGCAGCACTTTCAGTCTCAGGGCTGACTTTGGCTCGTGGCAATGCCCTACTCCTGCTGCAGATCTCTTTGTTGTAAGTCAAAAAAGTTGTGACACTAGTTCATCCAACGTCATGTATCCCATCTCTTTATTCCTGGGTGTGGTCACAAAAACACTTCCACATAAAAGTTATAACTGAAACATAAACTGGAAACTGTATAAGGCTACAATTCAAAGCAAGCTCCCTTGAAAGCAAACTGTCTCCCTTGAAAGCAAACAATAGGACTTACTTCAGAGAAAACTATGTTTAAGATGGGAGCATTAATGTGAAATATACTGTAAATTCTCTATCAGAAATTTAACATGTGCTGCAATGTGTCTTGTCCACTCTGTGTCCCACCTTCGCCCTGCCGATATATTTTTTTTCTGGGGCCATCTCTGCTCAGCAGGTTCTATAATTCTGGACAAGCCACAGGTCATACAAACACACACCTCTGGTATAAACAATCACCTATGCATGTACCGAGTATGCATGCCGAAAGCACAGATTCCATTCCGTCAAAAGAAAAAGTCACTTTTGAGCTATGTGGGTGACATTTTGCTATAGTTACTATGAGGACTATAAAGGGAAAGAATAACCATCAATTTTCTCTCCATGTTTCTCATAATTTAGCTCTGAATGTATTAAAGAGATGGCCTTTGAACTTTGCCATGAAAGCCATCCCCCGCCCCCAGAATCTGAAATGCTGCCCCATGTCATGAAACAAACATGAATAGGTCAGTTATTACCACTAAATGCCCTTTTATTTGCACAGTCAAAGCCAAATGGTGGCGTTATTTGCCCATCCCCTTTCATTGCATATTTATAGGATAATATATTAGTAATACAAAATGAGAATTAGCAGTGATTATTCACAGTGCTTAATTTCTAAAAATACAAGTGAGGGGGATGGAAGCCTGCTTGAAAAATCAGCCCTTTTTTCTGGGATGGGATGTGTGTGGGGCTTGGTTTTTATATATCCCGTGGTGAAAGAAGGAAAAGCACTCTGCACATACTTGAAGGCTCTTTCCTTTATAAATCCAGAGCTCATCTCTGGGTATTGACAGTAGCTCAGTGTGAGGTTGGAAGAAGAATCCTCCACAATGAGAACTGCTTCAAAGAAAGACCTCCTTATTTGGGATTAATTAATCAAGATCAAAAGGATGTGATTTGGCATGTGCAATCTGGCTCTGGAGTTAATTTTCTTAAGGATGAAATCCTAAGCACACTTACGTGGAAGTAAGTCCCATTAAACTCGGTGTGACATTTACTCCAGAGTAAATATGCGCAGGGACTGGCAGCAACATGGCTACCTGCAAGCCTCTGTACAGGTAGACTTATTCCCAACAAAACATGCTCAGGATAGGACTGCACAACTTCCATCCTATGCATACACTTCCCTGAACAGTAAGTTTCACTGACTTTAGCAGGGTTTACTCCTGCGTACACACACACAAGAACGGTCCGTTACTCCCAAGTAAAACATACATAGCTCCAGGCGACTCTTCTCGGCTTATCTCTGCAATCCTCAACATGCTTACGCGGGAGTAAGCGCCATCAAACTATCTACAGCTTTACTCCTGAAGAGACATGGCAGGGGCTCATGCTACAAATCCTACATAACTCCTCATCTGAATGCAGTTACCCCACTTGCTCCCGCGTCAGGCGGCAACGCTGACGGTGGACCCTTATTTAGTGCGTAAATCCTATGCACGTTTATACAGAAAAGAGTTGTAGGGCTCACAGCGTTCCCCAACCACTGGGGCTTTTTTTTTTGTCTCGCACCCTTACTTAAATGCCAGGAATAACCCAAATGCCGTACGCTCCTTATTCCCGAATAAACACGTATAGATAGGATAGGGCGGCAATTGCTGACGGTGCAATGGGTGTAAACTTACTTAATTGCCCGAGCAGTGGCCCTCCCATGGGTCGGAGCGCGGAACGCGCCTTACTCCCGGGTAAACACGTACAGGATCGGGGCACTCGCAATGCTGACGACGCTCACCTACTTCATTGCCCGGGCCGTGGCCCCCATTGGCCGGAATACAGGGTGCGCCCTACTCGCAAGTAAACACGTGCAGGATCGGGGCGCTTGCACTGTTGACGAGGCGCACTTCATCGCCCGGGGAGGAAGCCCCGTTGGGGCGCCGCCCGCCCGCCAGTCTCCAGCCTCCGCTCAGCAGCGCGCGCCCACTCCAACGCGCGCGCCCCGCCCGCCAGGGAACACGCCGCGCACCCCTCCTCCCACCCCCTCCCCACACACGCACGCACGCACACATAGAGCGCGGCTGTTCCTTCGGCTCGCCTCCCCTCCTCTCGCGCCTGCTCCGCTCTCCACCTCCGTCTCCCTCTCGCGGAAGAGGCTGTTCCCACACCCCTCCCCCGCTCCCGGCTCCTCCCCGCGCGGGCTGTTCCGCTGCCAGGCGCCTCTCCGCCCTCCGCAGCGCTCCGGACCCAAGATGGCCGCCGTGTCAGTTTGGGTCTTCGCCGCCGTCCAGCTTCTGGCTCCTGGGCTCCGCCTCTCGTAGGCCCCGGTAAGTGCCGGCCGCAGCCGCGTCGCCTCCCCCGGCCCCGGTGGAGGGGGAGCGGCCGCGGGAGGCGCGGGGGAGCGGCGGCTGGGCGGCTCCGAGCCGGCGGAGGGGGGAGAAGGGCCCTGCGCGGGCTTCTCGCGTCAGGCCCCGCGGCCTGTTCCGGCCCGGCCGACGCTCGCTCCTGCGCCAGGCCCGGCCGAGCCCGGGCCTCGCCGCCCGCATCCTGGCCCGCGGCAGGTGCAGGCCGCCGCCGCGGGGCTGACGGGCCTCGCCCCGCCGAGGCCGCCGCGGGCCCCGAGCGTCCTCCGGGCATCTCCCTGCAGGCCGAAGCGCCGCCGCCGCTCCTCTCCAGCCAGGGCGTTGCGGGCCAGCCTCGGGCTAGGCCTCGCGTTGCGGCCGAGGGGCTCGCTTCGGCCGCGCTCCCCCGGCGAGGACCCACCTCGGGCAAGGTGGATGGAGGCGCTTTCTGTGCGCCGTTCCCTTTTTCGTCCCGAAAGTGCAGAGGGAGAGAAACATGGAGCGGGCGGGCAGGCAGCCAGCCGCGGCCCGCCTGCAGACCCGAGTTGTTGTGTTGCTTCTGCCGCTTTTCCTCCTTACATAACGCCTTTCTTTTCCTATGGAAATGCAACTCTAGCTAGGCTCTCTTTTCATTATTTTTTAAACAGATTTCCACCCCGTTTTCTGACTACTTTGGCGTGTGTTGCACAGCGCGTTCTCAGAAGTCGGGGCCATATCAGAGTTGCGTTCAGATCTGAGCATCCGCTTCGAAACCTAGGTTAAAACTTTATCAGGTGAAGTTGGCTTGGGCAACCCTTCTGGTTTATCTTGGCATAGGAGTACAGTGCTTTACTCAGGAGCCAAAGCTATCCCAGTTAGACTTCAAATCTGTGCGTCCTTTTGCAACTTAAAACCGGATTTTGAAAGTTCTTCGGGTAGTTGCCCTTGGCCCTGCTTTACAAAAATATTGTTGGCGAGATGTCTGTAAATTTTGTTTCCCTATAATTTTTAGCAAGGGTTTCTGGAGTGAAGGGATGGCAGGTTGGCTTTTCTGTGACTTTTTTCTCATTCCTTTTGGAGGACGTCAGTTTTTCTCATTGCCCTAGTTTTTCAGGTGGCTGGTGTCTTCTCTTGATGAACGGCATCTTGCTGCCATAAGTTCAGAGCTGTTGAAAAATGGGCCTGATACACTGCCAGTTTAAATGCCAATTCTGTAATTGCTTTCAATTTCCGTTGTAGGCCAAGTATTCTTGGATACACTTTCTTTTTTTAGCACAGCTATGCTGTGTGTATTGCTCTGATGGGCTAGACCAAACTTTACAGCATTCTTTTTAGTTTCTGGGACTTGTTAAACAGTCGCATAACTGTGTTCTTTTCTTGCAGGCATACAGTTCTACTTACTGGCGTGTCAAATTGGGAACATAAAGGGCTGGAGTGAGATGTGCTGAACTCTTATCACCTGTGTGGTATGGTCGTTCACCAGCCATTTTGGGGATTTTTTGGAAAACATGAATCAGTCCCTAACAGGATATGTTTTTTTTAAACGTGAAGTAGGAAATACTAATGTTTGAAAAAGAAAGAGCAATTTGGGGCAAAAAACGTGTATGCTATGGTTAACGGGTTCCCATTTTCCGATCATCTGTTTTCCCATTGTGTGAAACTCCTTCAGCATAGGGATAAGGGATAACGACTCTATGGATATACAGAATTTTTCACCATGGTAAAACTCGCTAACCCGCTGTACACTGAGTGGATTTTGGAGGCAATTAAAAAGGTCAAGAAGCAAAAACAACGCCCTTCAGAAGAGAGGATATGCAATGCCGTGTCTTCGTCCCATGGTTTGGACCGCAAAACTGTTCTGGAGCAATTGGAACTGAGTGTTAAAGATGGAACCATTTTAAAAGTTTCCAATAAAGGACTTAATTCCTATAAGGATCCTGATAACCCTGGACGAATAGCACTTCCTAAACCACGAAACCATGGAAAGTTGGATGGTAAACCAAACGTGGACTGGAATAAACTGATTAAACGGGCAATAGAGGGCTTGGCAGAGTCCAGTGGCTCATCCTTGAAGAACATTGAACGCTTCTTGAAAGGGCAGAAGGATGTGTCAGCTTTGTTTGCAAGCAGTGCCCCTTCTACCTTTCACCAGCAATTGCGATTGGCTGTCAAGCGTGCTGTTGGCCATGGCCGACTCCTTAAAGATGGACCTCTGTACCAACTCAATACTAAAGCAGCCACAAATGCAGATGGGAAAGAGAGCTGTGAATCTCTTTCTTGTCTTCCTCCGGTATCGCTCCTTCCACATGAAAAAGATAAGGTAAGAATCACATGCTCACCAGATTTTGGTAATAATGATGATAGTTGGTCAGACTCAGTGCTTGAGGTTACTTCTTAAAAATTAACTTGTAAAACTGTTGGTATTGTATAGTAACCAGAGCTGTGGACTGGGAAGTTCAAACCTCAGCTCAGTCCTGAACTCTAAATAGTTTTAGGCGAAGGCCTATCTCTCAGTCTCATCTTCCCATCTGCAATATGGGGGTGGTATTGTTCTATGCTACAGGGCTGTTGTAAGGATTACTGAGAATGTATCTGAAATTCTTTGAACTCCCTAAGGTGATATATAAATGCTAAGCAGCATTATTAAAAGCAGTGAGGACATGCCTTGTGCATTTTAGTGATGTATGGTTTCTTTTCTCTGAGCATTGGTTGTTTGTATCCTGTTTGGAGATTAAACCTTGTAACTCGAAGAGAACTTTCTTTCCCAAATACATAGTACTGAAGTTGTCATTAAGCCCTTCCCTGCCCGCTCTGAAAGAATGTGGGTGAATTTAGAATGGTAAGGAGCACTTTATATTTTAAAGTATTGGTGGCTGTCAGCATAGCAAATGTGGTAGGTAGTCCTAGATTTGGGGCCCTGTATGTGTTGTGCACATTAACAAAAAAATTGGCACACACAAAGTTTATACAACATGAGGTGGGACCAACTTGATACTAACTTTGTGAAAGCCACATGACATCTATACCATTCACAGTTTGTTTATACCTATTACATTATCTTCGGACTTTTTCAGGCAATCTCCAATCCTCTCCTTCAGAATAGGCTCTCCTGTCTTCCAGGATCTCCTAATCTGTTTGTAGAGTAAGATGTATTCTCACTTTTCTCTTGCTATGCAACTAACTTACTTCCTGTGAGAAAAGATCAGTTCTGACTGTTAGAAGTTTTTTCTGCAACGAGGAAACTTCAGTATCCCCAGCCTGCTGGATAAAACTGCATCTGTACTTGCCTTTCTGTTAGTACTAGATCACTTGGTAGCACAGAAAACCTTAAAGTTCTAGCACTACTTTCTGACTAGAGCCTTTTTCGATGATGCGGCAAACTCTTACGTTGCATTATTTCTTGCCAACCTCCTTGTCCCTATTTTATACACTTGTTATTGCTAGTGAAAGAAACTTAAAGACTGTAGTGGTGGTGGTAAGTGTAGAGTAAGTGCTTCTATTCCTTCGACTAATCCTAAAATATCTTGCTGCCAGCAGGAGGAAGAGGAGAATATTGGGAGTGTACTGTGGTAGTAAAAGCAGGAAGTTTAAAGTGTCGGTATTCACTGGAGTCTTGAGATACTTAAGGAACCATAAATGTAATTCCAATAGATCTTGTTTGACAGTGTGTTAAAGACTAGCTGGACAGTGAAGAGAACTGAAAGACCAGAATTGAAGTCCTTGCTAAGTCATAGGCTTGTTAAATAACAAATAGTTAAATGGCTCATGGCCTCAGCTCACCTTCTATTGAGTAAGAATAACATTGGCCTGCCTATTTAGCAGTGGTGATATGAACATTAAGAACCTTGATGGTCACAGTTGTAACTTATTAAGAAATTAGTAAATGGAGTGAGAGAAAGCTGGGGGTTGTGTAAATGCATTATAAAGTTTTAAATATCAGATATTGTCTTTCTGCTAAGGCACTTTGGAAGTTCATTTCAGTATTTAAAATAGCTTGTGTTTCCAGCTGTTTAGGTTTTCCCATCCTTCATAGTATTTTGCCTTTAAGAATTGCTGTTGAACACATACATACTTCTAAAGAGTTCAGGAAATGAAGAGCAGTATATCACATCTGGTTCTTCTGGCACTCCTTATGCTGGTTTTAATGACATTTTCATGAGTTATTTCCAAATGAAAACTAATGTCTGCTTAATTTCTAAAGTGTTGTAGTACCACTGACTTCTGAATGGTTTGCTGTAAATGTCAACAGTTTTCAGCATTCTGCTGTCATTTAGTTTTGCTAGATGATACGTTTGAAATTACAAGAGTGTGTGGTGAATGTATTACCAGGGTAGCAGTTGTCTAGCCAAGTTGGTAATGTATAGAACAAATAGTGTTGTCAACTGAGCTTTAAACTTGCTTTCTTGGAATTTTTAAGTACTGGAACACAGGAAAAGCATTACCTGGTTTAGCTAGCACAGCCTTCTTCAACCTGGTGCCATCCACACTTTTTTGGATTTCAAGTACCATCAGCCCTACCCAGCTTGACCAGTGGTCAGGGATTCTGGAAGTTGTAGTCCAAAACATCTGGAGGGCACGAGGTTGGGTCTACAACATCACCTTTTTGAAGAGAGCAGCACTGGTGGACATAGAGCAAATACGTAACAACATGGGATACTAGTTGTGGGCGGCCCCTGTTGATCACTTGAAACAGCTTGGTTGCCTTTGATGAGGATATCCTTCTAAACCATTCCAACATTGGTAATCGATTATGTTGATTATGTTGTCTTCCCTGAATGCACCCAATTATTTTGGAAACCTAAATGTTAATACTAATCTGTCCTTCGTCCAAGGAGCATTAGGTGGTGTACACAGGGATTATCCAATTATATTCCCACAACAACCTTGTGAGGTAGATTAGGTGAGAAATAGTGACTGATCATCCAGTTTAATTCATGGTTGTGCAAAATTTTGAATATGCATCTTCTGTCCAGCACTCTACCTCAGCATCCTCCAATTTGGTGCCCTCCAGATATTTTCAGCTATAGCTCCCATCAAGCCAAGCCAGTATGACCAAGCTCAGGAATGATGGGGGTTATAGTCCAACACATCTTTAGGCTCAGGGAAGGCTGTCTACCTGCTATACTGCTTCTCTTCACATACTGACATTTCCATATCCTTGGCAACAAATTGTAAATATGAATGGTGTAGGGCAATCTGGGGCCCTCCAGATAATAATGGTCTACAACTTCCAGCATTCCTGACCATTGGCCATGCTCTCTGTGCATGATGGGAGCTGGAGTCCAAAATCTCGAGGGCACCAGGTTGGGGAAGGCTGGTGTAAGATAAGAAAACATTAACTTTTGTGTGCGTGAGAGAGGATTTTATCAGACATTTTCTTCTAGCAAACTTTTTTTGTCAGTATCATCTTCTAGCAATCTATTTTTGTCAGTATTGTGTTCCTCCCACTCCTCTCTTCTGTGAAGGTATCCCAGATACTGATGACTCTCTTGCCTTTTCATTTGTTGCTGTAGCAGCTTATTTTTGATGTTCGCAAAATTGCTAATTGTGCATATTTGGCTTAATGTTTCCTATGAAACAAGCACAGTTTGAGGAGTGATGCAGAATTGCAGTCATGTGTTGACCCCAATTGGTGGGACCAACAGAAAATTGCAATATGAGTTGATTATCTTCTTTTTAGGTCTGTATTTATGGGTGTAATCCTGCTGTCTGAATGTGGAGGGCTCCATTGGAGTCCAGCATAACTCTCCTCTTCCCTCCCTCCTTCGGCCCCCAAATGCTTGGAGCACTGTTGCTGAACGCTTCAAGGAGAGAGATGGAAAGTGAATCCCAGACAGTATTGCAGAATGACCAGTAGCGTAGTGTTGTGGCTGATGCAGGGGAGAATGGTCAGAGGAGGGAAGGCTTATGCTGAGTTTTCTGATAACCCTCCATACCTTGCTCTCTACTCCCAGATGAAGCATCTTATTTATTTATTGTATTTTTATCACACTTTTCACACAATTGTCTTCTGAAGCAGCTCACATCAGTCAAAAAGAGACAGGCCATGATATCTCTCTCTTTTTGATTATGCTACACACTAAAAAGACAAGACACAACAAGAGAAGGAGTGGAAGAGGTGGGAGATCAGTTGTTCACAACCAGAACAAGGTGGTGAGTTATACGTGGGCATTTCAGTGCATTTCAGGCCAGGCTAATCTTCTCTTGCTGGTGTTCTTGCTTGAATAGCAATTGGTGGCTATTTCACTGATGGCTGGGGCCAGAGTGTTCTTTCCCCTTGCTTCTGCAGTCCCAGGGCTACAGGCAGTTGGAGCTGAATTTTCTTTTTGCCAGGGAGGGGGAACCGAGCTCCCTGCAACTGCTCCTTCTCTGGCAGATGAATGGGCCAGGTTGGCTTGATGTTATTCCTGTGAGGTAGAAGGTGCAGCCTCCCAGTGACTCTCATCCCCTGGCAAAACATGCTTCCCTTCTGCTCTCCAGTCCTAGGGCAAGAGTCTAAGGTTGCAATCCAAAGCCATCTTTCTAGAAAACAAGTTCCATTGAACTTTGCAAGTTACTTCTGAGTAGACATGCTTAGGTTTGGGCTCTAAGGTACTCTGACTTTACATGTGTAGAATATCCAGATCATTGTTTGGGCTAAGTTTGGACTAGTCATCTGTTCCATTTTGGAGAAGCTTGAAATGCTCACTAAATAATACCATTCCATTAGTTGAACCTCAGAAAGCATTTAGCAAAGTTCTCACATTGACTTTTAGTCCTCCTTTATATCTAAAATAGCTTTGTAAATAAGTCCACAAAAGTTACTAGCCTGCAGGTTTTTTTTTTACTAGTCTGCTAGTAGCCTGTTTCCATGTTGGTTGTGAAAGAAAGGGCTTTCCTTCATCTGTGGCTAGCAGAGAAACCAAGCAGGCTTATGGACAGACCCATTTGTCCCTCCTGTGTCAAACTGCTCACTCACCTACATGGAATTCCATGTGCTCACCTACATGAAATTCCTGCCTGCCTATCACTACCGGGTGAGTTGTTAAATGTAAGGCTCTTCTAAATAAGTGCTAAATTCCAAATGTGCATGCAAACTTTTGACCCTTTATTATTTCCGCAAGGTAATAGAGATTTAAGCAAGCTGTACATCCAAAACTAACTTTCTCATGCCATCTGTTGTTCACCTTCAGCTCCAACAGTGAAACTGTAAGCCCAGGGTACCAGGGTAGCATTTGTTTATACATTCTTGCCTGCTTTACTTCTAAATTGTCACTTGCTTGAGCATCTTGCTATGGTTTTGTAGGTGCAGCATGGTAATGCTCAAATGCACTGCCTGGTGTAAGGGGATAAAAGCATCTGGAAATCCAGCATGTGTTAGTGAAAGTATGCTGCTTTGGGTGGAACAAACAGTCCCCCCCCCCCCCCGAAGGTTTTCTTAAAGTCTAAGCCATCTAAGGGTGGGATAAACGGTTCAATTCCACTGATCCTTACTCCCTGTTCTGAGGCATACAGCACTCATTGACAACTTTGGACAAATCTCAACTCTCAGGTGACTTACCTAACGGAATGATTGTGCTGTTACATTGTAAAGCCCTTAGTACCCCACCATAGTTACAGAAATTGTTTTCCTAGCCTTTTCAAGGCCAGGAGCCAAACTGTAGGAGCCAACAGGTGCAGAAGGAAAGGAATGGCTTCTCAGTGATTCCATGACTGCATGCTTACCTCTGCAGTGTTGTTGGCATTTCATGTATCAAATAGAGTTTTAGGGTGGTTTATGTGAATAACAGCTTGGATAATTAGTTTGATATTTGGTTTTTTGGTCATTTTTTCTACTTGTGTTGACCTCTAACATTGAAGGCTGAAACAAACCATTCCTGTTTTTCCTTAATCTAGCTAGTTGTACAAAATGTTTAGTTAAAGGAAATTTAAAGTATTTTTAAATAAATATCAAACTTTTGATCACAAATTGCGAAGAAACCAATTTTGCATGATAGCAAGTAAACCCCTCTCTGTGTATAGACTCTCCGTAGACGTTGTAGAGTAATAAGAACATACTGTAGGTCTTAGGAATATTAAGTTACAAGGTGTGGCTCACAGGGTGTGGCTTGTGCAGGAAAGTGTAGCATAGTGAAAAGAACTTAGAGGCTAAGTATGCAAAACTATTTGTGTGTGTGTGTGTGTGTTGGCTAATAAGAGTTGGCTGAGTTAACAGCTTAAAATTGTTGTAGTTCTTCTGTGGAAGATCCCACAGAATCTCACCTGGCATTCTTTTAAAGTTGATCAGATATAGCTGAATTAAAGTATGACAAAGCTTCTTGATAGTGATTGGTAACTTTTTGATATGGTAATATCTGAAGATGTAGTACCTGAGTTAACTTTTAAAGATGAATAGTTTTCATATATGGAAAGTCCTCTTATTTAAAGTTGTGTCCTCCCTCCAAAATTCCTTGGTTTTTGGAGGGAGGAAATTATTCTGTAGATCAGTGTTCCCCAGCCTGGCTCCCTCTAGATATTTTGGATTACAACTCCCATAATCACAGACCATTGACCATGCTGGCTGGGGATGATGGGAGTTAAGGTCCAAAACATCTCGAGGCGCCCGGGGTGGGGGAAGGCTGCTGTAGATGCTCATGCCTTGGAAAGCCTGTTCCCTGTTTCTCATAGTAAAGGATTTTCTTAGCACTGAAAACTTCAAAACAAGTAATCTATATACAAATTGCAGAAACCTCATGTTGTCCTGGCTAGCAATTCTGTTCACTGTGCAAGGCCTTATGTATTGTGCCAATGCATAGATTCCTACATCATTGTGCCAGGTGCTAAGCCCAACTGTTGTGATTTGTGGCCCAAATAACTTAGCTGACCTGAAACAGTGTGCATTAAGATTATCATATCTCAGCTTAATAAACTGAGATATGGACAAGTCTTCAAACCCTTCATGCAAGTTAGCAAACAAACCAGGAAGTCTTCCATTAGTTATATTTTCCCATTTAGTCTGAATCGGGAAACGACGATTAATTGCTTTGGAACAAGTCAAGATATTAAGCTTTAATTTGAAGTTGGCTTAATATCTTGGCTTGTTCTGAAGTCATTGACGATAGTTTCCTAGTTTGGGCAAAATGGGTTAAAAGGCTTTTTTCATTTATTTGCTGGCTTGAGTGAAAGGCCTGCATGCACAGCTAAAAGTTTCATATCTCAGCTTATTATTGGACTGTTTTCTGTGGTGCAGCCATCTCTAGCAGTTTGGTTTTTTTGCAATCTGAGATTCTAGGTGGTCAGGTGTACAGTCAGTACCTTTTGTGATTCATTCTTAGCCACCACCCCAATAGTGCTTACATACAACGCAAAAAGGTATATGATGTGATAGTCAGTGTGGTGTAGTAGTTAGTGTTGGACTGGGATTCAGGAGATCCAGGTTCTAGTCCCTACTCAGCCATGAAGCTCAGTTGGTGACTTGGGGCCAGTCACTGACTCTCAGACTAACCTACCTCACAGGGTTGTTAGGATAAAGTGGAGAGGAGGACCATGTAAGCTGCTTTGGGTTCCTTTGAGGGGGGAAAAAAGACAGGATATACATGTAATAATAAATACATTTTTTAAAATCCTGTTGTATTTCTAACTTCCCCATCATGGAGTTGGTTGAACAGCTGAGTTGCTGTGCATGTAATAGAGCTTGACTTCTGGTCTCAACAAGAACTGCTGGAATTTGACTTGGTATAGTCCTAACTGCAGGAGAGGAGCTATCCAGTGTCAAAGGAGAGGAACTATCCAGAGTCTGCTTGTATCGTGGATGAAACCCATCATTTGAGGTGCTGCTGTGACTGCACTCAGAAGAGAACAGTTGTTGAGGCTGGGCTCTTCCTCTTCTGTAGTATGCATATGTAGTGTGCTGCTTGTGTGGGACTGCGACCTTATAGCACCTTTCAGACTGCTTCAGATGCTTCCATCCGGAGTTCTGTGAGGAGCAACATGCCGCTTTTGAGCCTCCAAAGGAAGTCCCTGAACAGTTGCAGATCTGAAGTCAAAGGATTCACGATGTCTCTGTCATGTATCGCTAGATGCTCATTTTGTTTCATGTCCTCTTTACTCACTTTTGCTCACCATGTCCTTTTCTTGTTCTCATGACAAAGGAATCGGTTATTTGTAAGCATTGTGTTTGAGTTTCATTTATTTATTAAAACTATTTCTATACCACCTTTTAGTAAGAGGCTGATGGTTCTTCTACCCATAGCCTATTTATCTTGTTTCATTTGGAAACATAGGAAGCTCTCCCCCTGGGAATCTGAAGTTAGAGGAGGGGAAAAAGAAATAGAACAAATAGGATTTTCCTGTTTGTCTCTTGCATAACATGTTCATCTCTCCCTCCTTTCCCTGCAGTGCCTAAGGGAAGCTGAAACTGCAGGGGTCATTACTGTGAACTATGCATGCAAGTGGTGACTTTTTATTTTGGTGGGAGCCAGGGGAATGATGTAAAGAGATACCTTTGAGATCCACTTTGTGACAAAGTCAGGAGTGAAAGAGGCAAATCTAGTGTGTGAATGCTGTGCTGAGGAAGTCCAGTGGCTAGCAAAGGATTAGAAGGAGAATATTAGCGGTTATATAAGTTGGTACATTAGTTAGTTTGCATTTAAGGCCTTCAAAACTGCTGGGTAAATACTTGTCATCCTGGTGACATTGCTTTTTATCAATTTGACAAGATTTAACAACACTTCACTCTGATTTTCAGATTTGTCACCTGAATGTAATAGTTATACGTTCTTAGAGAGCATTTTAACTTGTCTCAAATAGTTCTGCCATTCAACAATATTTTTGTAAATATTACCAGATATCTGATACACAACAATTCAGTCTTGCTTCTTCGAAAATAGAGGCAGCTAAAGATAGAAAAGTCACCTGACTAGAGAGAAATCTTAATTAGGATTTTGGTTTTGGCCTGGTCTACAGTATCTTAGGACAGATGTAGCTGGAACAGTAACAGTTTCATAAATCAAGCCAATTTAAATCACTGACTTAATTGAGTTTCCAACTTTCTAATTTGTGTACTTCCTAAACAAGCATGCATGCAAATTGGTTGCAATGATGACTAAAAAATATTTGTGATTTAAGTAGAAATCTTACGTTTTAGGCGTATAATCCAGAACCTCTGTCATGCAGCCCATATGCCTTTTTGAAGTACAGAATTCATATCAAATAGAGGATGGCACAATTCTGAAATTATTTTTGTTCCCCTCTTTTTACACATTTAGGGACAGTAAGCAAAATTGCTTCCTTAACCTTCAAATTCCAGAGCCAAGGGCTAGTAGTTAACTGGGAAGATCAGCGTTTCTTCAGGAGATGGAAATGAAATTACTAGGCTATTTGGTTGACAGTTTTATTCATAATTTGCCCAATAATATATATAGTACATAGCTGGTGTCATATTTATAATGCTTGATGTCAAACATCAGGTGATATTGCTCCTGGTGAGTTGTGGAAGAAGGCAATAAATGGCTGCTGATGAGTGACAACTGAGAGGGATGGATGCCCTGTGCCCATACTGGTAGGTCTCAGGTGCAGACAGCTGAAGCAGATAGTGGTTTGCACAACATTGTGCCGGTGTGCTGCTGGTGAATGGCCAGTGATGGTCATGGCTTATATTGTGTGGGGCATTGCTTCCTGTTCACCAGCGGAGCAACTGCACAATCCTCTGCAAACACTCCCTGCTTCGGATGCCTCCAGCAGAAGCCCACTGGTAGGGGCGCAAGGTTCCCTTCTTTCTTAGTCACCACTTAGTGGTTGTTGGCTGTTGCTGCCTGGTTTGCTTTAGGTTTGAAGTCAATGCTTTTGGTTAAGGGTTTTGAAAGATTATGTACATTTAAAACCTTTGTGTTCAATTTTTGTTTAAAACTATATTATTAAGAGATACTTAAAATGGCTGTTTATTGAAATGAATGTAATTTAAATAAACATCTGATTAAAAAACCTGATCTTTCTGCATGCTGAACAATAATCATACTCTTGAAAATTCTTTTGCTTTATTGGCATTTTTGGATGAATCAGTTAAGAGATGCATTTAACTAAACATCCTGTCAGAGCGGTCTTCAGTCATATAAGACAACATAATTCAGGGAATTTCTATTCCGTGTAATGAGAGAAGTCCTTAATACAGCAGCAGCACCTTTTGCCAAAAGGAGCATAGTTAATACTGCTTAGCACAGGGAGGAAGTAAACAAGCTATTTATATCTGTATTTATAATGCTGGGATTGCCTCTCTGATGGAGATGATTTGGCAGGCAAGTTCTTCTCAAACTTTAGACAAACTTTCCTCAAGACACGGGCTGCAAACCTATACCCATTTACCTAGGAGTAAACCCCATTTAAATCTATTGGAGTTACTTCTGAGTAGATATGTATAGGATTGCACTGACAAACTGTCTGAGCTTCCCCACCTAAACAAAGACAAAACAAATTTAGATAGTTTCTTTCATCTTTATTTCTAGACAAAGCAGATGAAAGGGGAAGGCCTACAGTAGGTTTGGAGCTTCCTGAGGGAGGGGCCTCCGTAGAAGCCAAAGAGCTGTCCATTTGAATCTGGCACTGAGCATTGACCCTGGGACGCGTATGCATCTGATTTATTTAGATCATATTTGTTTGTTTTAAATTTATCTCATAAAATCTAGTTTAAAATGAAATCTGAGTTTGAGTACATTTTAAGGTCTTTGCATTAATCTCTCAAAATCCTTGATCAAAGGCATTGAGTTAAAGCCTCCTTTTCTATGTCAAATAACAAACCAGATGGTAGCAGCCAACTGCCACACTGTTTGGAGACTGAGAGGGAAGGGAACCCTGTGCTTTTACTGGTGGTCTTCTGTTGAAAGCAGCTGAAGCAGACAGTGGTGTGCATAGTATTGTGTAGGTGCTCTGCTGGTGAATGGCAAGCAGTTCCCACGCAACATAGATCAATGGGCTTACATTGCGCAGATTTTGATAGGAGAGTTCGGATTAGCTGCCGCCTTGACCAATCAAGGTGCATGTTAGCGCAGGACTCAACAATTACTTTGTTTTTTTCTCCTGCAATTTTCTTGCTTACATTTAAGGACTGTCTTGCACTACATTAATCTGGCTTAAATAACCGTTCATGTGGGTTGCCTACAGAGGGTTCCCTCTAGATTGGAGATTGGGGGTACTGCATTACGGTGGTTCTGCTCCTTTCTGGGGGTAGTTCCAGATTGTAGTGCTAAGAAATTATTATTCCTCTCCATTATAGTTGTCCTGTGGGGTTTCTCATGGGTCATTTTTTCTCCCAGCACCTTTTAATATCTACATGAAACCTCTAAAGGAGCTCATCTTGGGATATGGGCTTCAGTGTCATCAATAAACTGGTAATAGTGAAATATTTCTTCTTTATATTAAATCCAGTTGAGGTGATATGTCCTTAAAATTGTGCCTGCAGTCAGTGGTGGACTGAATGAGGGTAAATAAACTTAAACTTGATCTAGTTAAGACAGAGTTGATGATAGTGGGCCAACTGAGTTGGAAAGTGTCTGTTCAGGGCAGGACCGTGCTGTCCTGTAAGAATAGGGATCACAGTTTCAAGTACTGTTAGATGCCCAGTTTGGGGCTTTGGCCAAGAGTGCTTTTTAGCAGCTCCACTGGTTACACCTGCTACTAGAGTTATGGTTTGTTGATTTTGCAGTTAGTCTGCACCATTGAGGCTGCCTTTGAAAATGGTTTGGGAAATTATGTTGGTGTAACAGGCTGTAATTTATCTCTTTGGCACAATCAGATATTACGTATTTTGAAACAGCTGCGCTTAACTGCCTATTTGCTTCCATGCTCAATTCAGTGTGTTGGCTTTCACCTTTAAATCCCTAAAATGTCCTGTGTCCTGATTATGTCAGGTGATGTTTCCTTCCATATGAATCTCCCCTGCAATTATGATTTGCAAGTGTGGCCCTTGTTCAAATTCCATCTTTTGTAAAGGCTTGGTTGGCCTTCATGAGAAGCAGGGCCTTTTCCATCACAGCCCCAATGTTGTGAAGTGGCCTCCCGTGAGAGGTACATGTGAGCTGCTCCTTGATGCCTGTTTCCTAACAGGTCAAGATCCTTGTGTTTCAAAGAGCTTTTGACTGTTGGTGTATTCTGATGCTCTGATTTTTTTTTTGTACTCCTGATTTTTTTTTTAATATAAACTGATTCTACTGGGTTTATGTGTTTTTAACTTGGTTATGTTGTATACCACTTTTGCAGGGAAACCCTTGCAAAAGTTAGGCTCATTGAAATGTTTTCCTTTTTCAAACTAGCCTGTTCCACCTCCCCTCATGGCAAATCGGAAGTGTGCTTTTGAAATTCCCTCCAGATGAAAGTTGACTTGTTGAAGATTCATAAATATAATGTGGCTGGCGTTCCCCAATTTGGGGCCCTCTAGATGTGTGCAGATGGAAGTTGTAGTCCAATATATATGCAGGACACCAGGTTGGGGAAGACTGGTATAATAGATCATCTCTTGGGCTTTTAGCCATATAATTTACGCTGTTTTTTCTGTAATGGAAACTTTATAAACAAACTCTAAAGCCAACAGCCACATCATAGAAAGTAGGCATGTTTATGGAATGGTTTGTTTTGGGTGGAGTCAGAATAAAAATGATTTGTAGCAGCCAGTGTAGTGTAATAAGATGAGGGAAGACCTCACCCATGTGAGCATGGTCTGTCCCAGCTGGAGCAGGATTAGGGTACTTGCTGTATTCCAGCTCGTTTATCTGACAAGAGAGTCATGGCTCTGAACAGATGGCCACCATCTGTGCGTAACTCTGGAAACCCCAGTGCCAGAAAATTAGTCTGAATTTGCTTCACTGGATTTGTGAACAGGTGAAATGATTCCTAATATAGTGTATTGTGTAAATGGCATCCATTCGTGGGTTTCCATAATAGTGACAAGAAACAAAGCAACAGGAGGACAGCATGGCCTGGGTAGAATTTTAAACAAAGAAGATGCAGCACATTGGCATTTAGCCTGAAAGGCCAAAATGCATCACTTCTGTGCAGAGCTATGGAAGTTGGTGATAGAGGAGGTATATTTGAAAAAAAGAACACCTCAGAAAAGTGTTGTTTTAGTTTAATTTATTGAGAGAATTACAATAGGAGCTGAACACAAGGCGTTACAAAGGAAACACTATATTATGTAAAATCTTTCTGTTTAGTGCTTTCAATCCAAGAGGCTGTTGGTGAATAAGGAACAGACTATCCTCAAGAGGCTGTGATATCTGAACTACATTTTGTCAAAAGAAGCGTTTGTAGTAATATTGCCAGACTGGAGTAGTCTGCCAGTATGCATGTTTTTTTAAGTAGGCTTGTATGCTCCCTCCTCACTCATTCTTATTAAATAGTTCTGTCCAACCTAACCAGGCAGGGAATCAAGCCACCAGTATGTTAAAAATAACCAGCATAGGTATGTCAGGTGGACTAATGTAACTTTTTGTGGGCTAGTTACACTTCTGGATTTACTTTTTAGGCTCTGCAAAAAAGAACAACTTGGAGAAGAGCAGTAAGATGTCCTCTCTCCAACTCTCAGCGATGAGCCTGCTCCCCTCCATTATCAGTAACTTAACTTAAATTTCAGTGACATATTGATAGTAACAAATGGGTTAACTGTTGTTCAAAACACTAGTTGTAAAGCTAGTTTGAAAAAAGAAAACAAAGGTGGAGGAGTATTTACTTAAAAGCATTTATACTCCACCTTTCTATTAAAAAAATGCTCAAAGCAGTTCATGTATTTAAACACACATACACATGCACACTGATAAGTTAAAAGACAGGTATAGCAGATAAAACAAACACATTTGTCATTAAATCAATGAAATGGAGTAAATGGATGTAGCTGAACCTAGCACCAAGGACAGAGCTGTAGGCCAAGCTTCTCATTTTCTTCCTCCATTAACTTACAATGCTTCTGTCACTCTGCCTCCACCACCTAGCTGTGTGAGGCAAAGCCCCATCCAGCCAAGTTCATCCACCAAAAAGTTTGTGCTCAAATGTTTATATTACCCTGAAGAAGATTGTGTAGTGTAGTAAGTTCTTCTAAGCCTTTGTAACTCACAACATGAGTATTATGAGTGTTAAACTCCACAGCTGTGACAACTAGAAACTTGCTTTTTAAAATAGATTTGCAAATAATTACTGAGTTCATAGCTGCTTGTGTGTGTTGCCTGCCTTTCCTCCCTCCTAACTATCATGGGTGCTGCTCAGCAGTTCTTTTGGTGCCTTAAAGAGCTGCTGCCTCCTTTCAATATTATAATCAGGTGTGTGTGTGTGTGTGTGTGAGTGCCCACATGCTATAAAAAGAAGTTAAAATAGTCTTCCAAGAAAAGTTGAATTCTGAGACAAGCATATGTTACACAAATTAGGCACATCTGCCTTCTTCCTTATATTTTGCATACTATGTTCTACAGTAATGTTGTGCAACATGGGTGGGAATTGGCAAAAGGGGGGCTGAGCTGCAGCCAATGTGGTGCAGGACCATAATAAAGAATCTAACAAGTTCCTGTGTGTTGACTTTGTGAGTATGTTTGTCTTCATCTAGTTATTGTAGTAATTATTGACATCCATGCACTCTGGGTTTTTGATTTTTTGCTGGATTATATTCAAGGAGCATTAAATTTTGCCTTTTGTGATGCTTGTTTTGATCTGTGTATGGACTTATTGCTTTGACACACTCCTATAACTGCATGTACATATAACAACACAAAATTACCAGGCTATTAGCTAGTTTAGCAATCTGTGGCTCTCCTTCAAAGCTCAGTATTCTTTCCTTACATAGTTTGAGTCCCAAAGTAGGTTCTTCAAAGAGCCTTATAGTTATTGGCTTCTGCAGTTTTGTTACTTGTAGGCCATGTTGATAAGTAATAGAAATGGACTTTCCCGAGTCTCCCTCCATGGGGGAGGGCAGAGGTTAGTGGCAGCTTTTTGTCTTTGAGTGTCCTTGTAGGAGTTGGCCTTGAATGGCTTCTGCTTTTTTTATTGCCTTACATTCAAAAGGAGATTAATAGAAAGGGAAAATAAAGCTAAAGTTGAGGGCTGATCTGCATTAAGGACTTCATTACATTCAGTTGCCTTGTTATTGTGGCATTCCCTCTTGCTTGCTGGGACAAGAAGTACTGTATGGAGTTCTTGGCCTATGTTTTATGAAGACCTTCCCACTGTTGATCCATTGGATCACGTTTAGATTGAATTATATTGATGGAAATATTGAGACTTCTGCACCAGAAGTCTCAACTTGTATTGTAAGGTCATCCTTACAATAGAGTTGTGCTAGTTGGAGTACAGAGACATGGATGTGAGAGTGACTGAATAGTTTGGAAGAGCTTGGGCCATTAGCCCCAGCTAGTATGGGTAATGGTCAGGAATGCTGGGAGTTGTAGGCTAAAACATTTGGAAGGCATGTGGTTGGGGAAGACTGATCTAGAAAATGTCTTGTACTGAGTCAGATTATGGTCTGTAGCGCAGTAAAATCTACTTGAATTGGGAGTAGCTCTCCAAAGTCTCGGATCGATGTCTTTTTCCCTTTTAACTGGAAATACCAAGGATTGAACCTGGAACCTGCTGCATGAAAAGTGTGTGCTTTACCACTAAGCTACAGCTAGTGATCTCAGTTTTTTGGGAAAAAAATAATTAGGATAATTTGCATTGAAAAACGTTCTGAGGCCCTAGAAAAGGAGTGCAGAACCTTGTTTCACCAAGAGGGTTGAATTACATTTTGGAGAATGGAGGGCCACATTCCAGTGCTGGGTGGGGCAAAAAGCCACCCCATCCCCCATTCAAACATATTTTAGCTTAAAACTCTTACTGCAAGCAACTGAGCCTTAGGAGAGGCAGTTCAACCTTTTAGAGTGGGGGAAAAACTGCAAAAGCTGGGAAACCACCAAATGATTGGTGGTTGCAGGAAAGGAGGTGGGGCCGAGGGAAGGGGGCATGGCATTCTGGGGAGCCCTGGAGGATTGGATTGGGCTTCCTGAAGGGCTGAATTTGGCCTCTAGGTCTGAGGTTTTGCACCCCTGCCCTAGAGTGACCTAATTTAACATATTTCATTTGGTTTTAGTGAACAGCAAAGCAAAAAAAGAAAGAGTAGCCCATGTTAATTTTTTTTGTTCCAATACACCCCACATATTAGATCTGAAATATTTGAGGGGGGGGAATTAAAGCACCCTTAATGTGATTTAAATATTACTTTATATAGAAATTTTTATTGGGATACTTGTAAAAATGTACAGACAATAAAGAGCATGTACTTCCCTTACATTGTTTTGTTTTAAAGAAAAAAACAAAGGTACTGAAAACTGTTGACACACTAATAAATGTTAACAACTCAAATAACTGCGCATGATATGTTGACAGCAACTTATCTGTTTCAACAGAGTTCAGCTCTCTTCCACTGAGGTTGTTGGGGGACCTTCAGTTTTTCTGTCACTACTTATCCATTTCACACTGAGACATATATGCATTCTATCACATACTTGCTAGGGATAATCACCTGAAAAACATTAATTACAACATTGAAATTGCCAAGCTGGCCTAATGTGGTATCCATTCATTGTTACTAATGAACTTAGGAAATGGAAAAAAAATCTGTTTTGGAAAAATTTCCACTCCACATCACCCTTCTCCATTTTGTGATATCGTTACTACTTTGGATATTTGTATATGTCTGTTTGATCTGTTTTCCTTCCAAGTTTAGAAGCCTAATTTTTCTTTCCTTGTCATTGCCAAAGGGAAACTTAAATCTCAGTTACTGTCAGCCATAAAGTTGTTTTGGAAATGTTGGTTTTTATGGGATAGAACATGTTCAGTGAACCAATAATGAATGCATTTTATAGAAATAAGCAATGTTTTCCTTTTCTTGTTTGGCCCAAGGAAAGCCAGTAAATGTTAATAGCATTAGTCTGTGTTACAGCCAGAGTAAACTCTGAAAACTGTTGTCAGATCAACCTGACAATTTCAGAGAACATTACATTCCTCAGTGGATGCACCCATGAACTATATTTAAGGGGTACAGAGGTGCGCATGTGTATTAGGGGGCCCTTCGATTTGTAGTGTGGAAATTAAACAAATATTAAATGAACACTACTGGCACATAGTTGTGAAAGGATTGGTGCCATTTTGAGACCAGCGGCAATGGCCCATTTGGCAATGCATACGAGTGAAAAATGTGTGTAGTCTCCACAGAATAAACTCCAGTTTTGGCAGTTGACAATTGCCATAGTCTAGGTTCTACATGTTAGTCCTTTGGCAAGGCATGGGCTGCAAGATTAAACATTTTTAGTGCATTATGCTGGTGTGTCAGTGAGTCAAGGCTACCGTGGTCTGAATCAGAGACAGGCAGCTAGTGCTTAAACTGGTCTTCCCCCTGCCTTCACCGCTATGCACCTCAACCATTTTCTTCTGAGCTAAGATACAGGCAAGGGGCATTTTAGTGCCTGCCCTTTACTGTGAATAATAGCAGAGACTTTGCCAGTTCTCCTTATGCACTGCTGTAGCTTTCTCACTTGCATGAGTCCAAACACAAGCAAATGTGCATAAGGGAAAAGCTCTGCCAAAACCTCTTGTTGCTGTTCACTCTGGGAAGAGCGGTTTAAAGGAACTCCTTGCTTGGTTCATGTGTGAGTGAGGCAGTGGGCAGAGCCAAAATTGCTACCCATTTTGCCTTTGCTCTGTTTAAAACATGCCCCTTGGTTTTTTGGTTTTTTTCAAAAGCCAACCAGGGATCTAAAATGTTCTGTGTCCAGAGAAAGAAACACTTGGTGATACTGAAAGTTGAGCCTTCATTAAGTTGTGAATCCCAAGGTGGAGACCTGAGATGTGACCTGACATTCTAGATGTGGGCAGATATTAATATCTATAAGTGGTTGTGTTGATACCTTGGCTGAGTGAGAGCACTCTGCATTTCCAGCCCTTCCATCACATTCATTTGCCACTTTCTGGATTTTGAGCAAACACTTGCCAGAGAGGAAGCCTGTATTGAGAATTTCTATTTGACACCTTTCAGGAACTGGTTTTTCTGACAGTGAGAACAAATTCTGGTGCTTTGGGGAACAGTGATTGGAGGACTAAAGGCTGGAGCTGCTTCGCTGAGATTAATGTGGCATGACTTTCAACTGCCCTCTTGAATGTTTGGGAAACCTACAAGGAAGATCTGCTTGTGGAAATGATGTGCAGCTGCTGCTAAGAACTTGCTGTTCTTTGCTCTTTGTATTCATTTGAGATTTCATTTGTGCCTGAACTGATGTTGCAAAATCCCTGGTGTCAGTCTTGTGGAAAAATAAATCCACATACAAGACAACCCCCTACCAAGACCCTTTGTCCACCTGCTTCATAATGATTTATCTCCCTGCTGCTGAAGATGTAGCCAGTCGTATTAATGTGAGGTGTAAGTGCCCTCGAACATAAAAGCAGTGTGCTCTAAATCTGACCACCGCTCTGATTTGGGAAAGGAATGAGGAAATGATAGGTCTAGCAAAGGAAGACCAAAGTAGTCCTGATGAATTGGAGTGATTTGGTCTTTGAAGGACAAGCAGAATTGTGCCAACCATCAATCCAGCATTTATTGGAGTTGTCCTGACATAGTCAGTGAACAAATGGATTTCAGTGGGAGTTGATTTACATATATTTGAAAAATATCTTTAAAGGGCAAACTCCCAGCAGAGTGAGCTGTGCTTCAGAGGAACCCATAATACTCGAACTCGGGGGCATCTAGTGAAACTAAATGGTGGAAAATTTAGAAAAGGTAAAAGGAAGCACTTCTTCAAACAGCACATAGTTACACCACCATGGAATTCGGTACTACAATATGTAGAAATGGTGGGATTAGACAAATTCATGGAGGATAAGGCTATGGATGACTATTAGTCATGATAGCTATAAAACACCTCTAGTATAGTATAGTTGCTGGGGTACATGAGCAGGAGGGTGCTACTGCAGTCATATCCTGCTTTGGTTGGCCACTGTGTAAACAGAATGCTGGGCTAGATAGGTCTTTAGTCTGATCCAGCACAGCTGCTCTTATTTTCTTATGTGAAACCTTTTTTAGGTGGCATACTTAGTAAGCATCTGCGTATGAAACCACATTGCACTTGGCTGATATTGGTTAAAAATGTTGTGAAATATAGCTTGGAGGGGAAAGTTGACAGCTCTTGAGGTAGTGCAGAGCACATGCCTAATCACTTGGAAGGCAGGTTTCTCTTGGCCTCAGTAGCGGGCAGTGCAGACTAAGAAGACAAATATTAAGTTTGATACTCATAGCAGCCACCTGAGCACAAGTATAAGACTGGGGGGAGGGGAGGCAGCTGCAGTCCTGGGAGAAATTTAGGGGTGGTGTTCTATTTCACTATATTATATTTGTATCCCTTTTTCAGATTAATATAGTCTCACAGTTTGGCTCAGATCCACCAAACAAAAATGAGGCAGACCCTGACCTCAGGCGAGGCACACAAGGGAAGGGGAGTGGAGGGAAAAGGTAGAGGAAGGTGGTTAGTTTGACAGTGTCAAAGTGGTGAGTTGTAAACAAGCCCTTCTTTCCAGTTGGGGTCAGGTGGATCTTCCCTTGCTGATAGTCTTGTTGTGATAGAAGAGATGCAGCTGGTGGCAGAGGCCAGAGCGTCTTTCCCCCTCATTTTTGCACTCTGAGGGCAACTCTTTGGTTGCGTAGAGTGTTTGTCATGACTAGATGGTGGGGCTGCAATGTTCTGCTCTACACTGGATGAGATCTACCAAAAGTACTCATGTTTGGGGCACCGCAGTTCATGAAGGCTGTTACTGATTGGAAGCTATTTAATACCAGTGGTAAAAGGTTTGAGGAGGAAAAGCTGAAAATACTTTCTTAGAGCAGGGAAGGGCTTGTTATTGACTGAGAATTGCATCAGACATTCTTGCTGTGATGTGTTCAAATGTTGTCTATGCAGTGAAAAAGCATAGACTTTTTTGAAAAATGGAAGCTGGAATTCTTGGCCTCATTCACACTTGTCACATTCAAAAGCTTGAATGCGACCAGTGGGCTATGATAGCTCTCCCCCAACTTAAATGAGAAAGAGCCAAGAGAAGAAGTGATGATAGAACTCTTCAAATATCTGAAGGGCTGTCATATAGATGATGGAGTAGACTTATTCTCTGTTTCTTCAGAGAGAAGAACTAGAACCAGTGGTTGGAAATTGCAGGGAAGCAGATTTTGGCTAAAAGTTAGGAGAAACTTCCTAATGGCAAGAGTTGTTTGACAGTGGAACTGACTGCCTTGAGAGGTAGTGGGGTCTTCTTCACTGGAAGTATTTAAGAAGAGGCTGGGCAGCCATCATTTAGGGAAGCAGTAGTTGGATCTTGCATTGCAGATCCTGCAATGAACAGGAGGTCAGATTAGATGATCTAAAAGGTCCCTTCCAACTCAAATGAGAGCCAGTGTGATGTAGTGGTTAGAGTGTGGGACTGGGACTCAGGAGATCGGGGTTCTAGTCCCTGCTTGGCCATGAAGCTCACTGGGTGACTTTGGGCCAGTCACTGACTCACAGCCTAACCTACCTCACAGGGTTGTTGTCAGGATAAAATGGAGAGGCTCCTTCTAAGAGGGGAAAAAGGTGGGATATAAATGAAATAATAATAAATATAAATAAAGGTCTGGGTGGAGGCTGGTGGGAACGAAAATAGTTTCAAATATTAAAGGTTATTGGAAAGAAATTGGCTACCCTAGCCAGTAGTGGTAAGAAAAGAAGCAATAGAACTAAACCATTCAGGTATGACCTCAATCATATCCCTGATGAATATACAGTGGAGGTGAGGAATAGATTTCAGGGATTAGACCTGAGAGACAGAGTGCCTGAGGAACTATGGACGGAGGTCCGTAACATTGTTCAGGAGGCAGCAACTCAAACCATCCCAAAGAAAAAGAAATGCAAGAAAGCCAAGTGGCTGTCTGAGGAGGCTTTACAAGTAGGTGAGGAAAGAAGGGAAGCGAAAAGCAAGGGAGAAAGGGGAAGATATATCCAACTGAATGCAGAGTTCCAGAGAATAGCAAGGAGAGACAAGAAGGCCTTCTTAAATGAACAATGCAAAGAAATCGAGGAAAACAATAGAATGGGAAAGACTAGAGATCTCTTCAAGAAAATTGGAGATCTCAAGGGAATGTTTTGTGCAAAGACGGGCATGATAAAGGACAAAGAAGGCAGGGACCTAACAGAAGCAGATGAGATTAAGAAGAGGTGGCAAGAATACACAGAAGAAGTATACAGGAAAGATCTTCATGTCCCTGATAGCCATGATAGTGCGGTCACTGAACTTGAGCCAGACATCCTAGAGAGTGAAGTCAAGTGGGCCTTAGGAAGCATTAGTAACAACAAAGCTAGCGGAGATGACAGTATTCCAGCTGAGCTACTTAAAATCCTAAAAGATGATGCTGTTAAAGTGCTGCACTCAATATGCCAACAAATTTGGAACACTCAACAGTGGCCGCAAGACTGGAAAAGGTCAGTTCACATTCCAATTCCAAAGAAGGGCAACGCCAAAGAGTGTTCAAACTATCGTACAATTGCGCTCATTTCACATGCCAGCAAGGTTATGCTCAAAATCCTACAAGCTAGGCTTCAGCAGTATGCGAACCGAGAACTACCGGAAGTACAAGCTGGGTTCCAAAGAGGCAGAGGAACTAGAGATCAAATTGCCAACTTTCGCTGGATCATGGAGAAAGCAAGAGAATTCCAGAAAAATGTCTCTTTCTGCTTCATTGACTACGCTAAAGCCTTTGATTGTGTGGATCACAACAAACTGTGGCAAATTCTTAAAGTGATGGGAGTACCAGACCACCTTACCTGTCTCCTGAGAAACCTGTACGAGGGTCAAGAAGCAACAGTAAGAACCAGACACGGAACAACCGATTGGTTCAAAATTGGGAAAGGAGTACGACAAGGCTGCATATTGTCACCCTGCTTATTTAACTTATATGCAGAGTACATCATGAGAAACGCTGGGTTGGATGAATCACAGGTCGAAATTAAGATTGCCGGGAGAATTATCAGCAACCTCCGATATGCAGACGATACCACCCTAATGGCAGAAAGCAAAGAGGATCTCAAGAGCCTCTTGTTGAGGGTGAAAGAGGAGAGTGCAAAAGCTGGTTTGAAACTCAACATTAAAAAAACGAAGATCATGGCATCTGGCCCCATCACTTCCTGGCATATGGAAGGGGAAGAAATGGAAGCTGTGACAGATTTTACTTTCTTGGGCTCCAAGATCACCGCAGACGGTGACTGTTGCCATGAAATTAAAAGACGCTTGCTCCTTGGGAGGAAAGCTATGGCCAACCTAGACAGCATAGTAAGAAGCAGAGACATCACCTTGCCGACAAAGGTCCGTCTAATCAAAGCTATGGTTTTCCCAGTAGTAATGTATGGCTGTGAAAGCTGGACTATAAGGAAGGCTGAGCGCTGAAGAATTGATGCTTTCGAACTGTGGTGCTGGAGAAGACTCTTACGAGTCCCCTGGACTGCAAGGAGGTCAAATCAGTCCATCCTAAAGGAAATCAACCCTGAGTGCTCATTGGAAGGACAGATCCTGAAGCTGAAGCTCCAATATTTTGGCCACCTAATGCGAAGAGAAAACTCCCTGGAAGAGACCCTGATGCTGGGAAAGACTGAAGGCAAAAGGAGAAGGGGACGGCAGAGGATGAGATGGCTAGATAGCATCACCGATGCGATGAATATAAACTTGAGCATGCTCCAGGAGAGAGCGCAGGACAGGAAGGCCTGGCGTGTTATGGTCCATGGGGTCACGAAGAGTCGGACATGACTGAACGACTGAACAACAACAACAACATGGCAATATGGGAATGTTTTTGCTATTCAGTTTGCTCCTTCTGTTGAGAAACAGGCTGCTAGGGGAAGCAATGGAACCTTCTCGCTTGGAAGGTTTCAAGAGAAGGACAGATAAGCTTTTATACAAGATGCTTTCCTATATTTGAGCAGGGGTTGACCTAGAACTGAGCAGGGGTTGATATAGTTCTCTCTAGCTTCAGTTCTGTATGTATAGCCTAAAAAGAGAGCCAAAAGTTTTGTCATTATTATTGTGAACTAGTAGTCCCACTTTGCATTCATTTTGTGGTTTTAAGCTTTCATACTTTATATTGCTTTATGTTGCACTTTGTGGTTTTAATTTTTGTGAACCACCCAAAGAGCTTTGGCTATTGGGTGGGGTGTGTGTGTATATATGTGTGTGTGTGTGTATATATATAGAAAACAGAGATGAGGGCAATACCAAGCAGTCAGGAGCACACGGATTTTTGATTGGTAGAGACTGGTGTTGGCCCTTCCCATTTAGTGGCTGAGAGGCATCCTAGTAGTTGACCATGTTAGCTGGGGTTATGTTATTCAGCCTGTTCTGTTGGTTTAGCTGCCTCTCAACTGCTGGTTGTTGTTTTTTTAATGTAGACAATGTTTTATTGTGTATTTTACTTTTTGAAAAAAAAAGTACTTTGTGTATTGTATTGTACTTTTTGTATTGTATTGTATGTTTTGGTCATACTTATTGAACTCTGCCCTAGTAGCCACACAGATGAAGGATGGTTTTAAAATCTTAAAAATAAATCTTTATAGTGTCTCCCCCCCTCCCCCCAGTAGCACTTGAAGTGAGGCAGGAGCCCACTTCATCCGAATGTGATTGTTCTGGCTTTATTCCTCCTATGCAGCTTTGAGGGCACAGGCATGAAGCTGTCATGAAGCTATCATGAGGTCAGTGTACTTTCAGTGATCTGTTTTCAGAGGTACTCCTTCAGGGCAGAGAAAAGTATGGTAGAGGAATCTTGTTAGTGTAGTAGTAAAAGCAGTATCCTTGTTGAAGTTTGTCAGATTCAGATTAGAAATGAAGGGCAAATGCTTGAACTTTGTGGTTGCAGTGATTTATTTATCAACTTCTTGAGCTAAGTAGAATTCTGTCTTGCGCTCTTTAAATTGTGATTGAGTGTATTCCTAGGAGAGAACTTCATAGCTCATTCCGAAGCTATGGGCTTGCTGTAGGAATTGAGTGGAATTTTATGTATCCTGCAGCAGGAGATAACAAGCTTCTGTTCTTAATCTCTCCATTTTAATAGGATTCTGCAGTTTCCAAGGGTACAATTGGTCAAGGAGTTCAGCTATTGTCAAAGCGTTTCAGGATTTATGATACTTTGAGGCTTGTGGAGACTTTAAAAGAGATGTTGGTTCTAAAGATTATTGACTGCACCCAAGTGCTGGTATAAAGACCCTTATGAGTTTGACTGTGGGATCAATTTGTGAAAGCTGTCTTGTGATGCTTCAGTTGTAGACTCTTCTCTCCCCTTGCCCATACTTTCAGTTGTGGACTTTCCCACTCTATTTCATTTTGCCATATATGTAACTTATTTGCAGTATCCCCCCTCCTCCCACAGGAAAAACTCTGCTGAACTTGGTTTGACTGCCAATCTCCTCCCCCTGCCGCAGACAACAAACTTAGGATGCTTCTTTATCATCTGAAATGTAGGATTGACATAGATGCAACCTAGTCATTTTTGTTGAAAATAATGTGCCCATTAATGAGCACTTGCAACTCTTGGGTTGTGTGTCTTCCTCTTTAAGTGTATTGTTGACATGTTTGGGGATGATACTTCCATCTCCCTCTCTTGTTTTATTATCCCTGCTGCCTAAGGGATGATAGTTACCTGAGAGCAATCAAAGGGAGGAGGGGGTATGTTCAGCAGCAAATGCTCAATGAATGGCCAGCATATTTTCCATCGAAAATGTCTAGGTTGTACCTGTGTATGCTACTTATAAAGGCATAGAGAGAGCGCCAATGTGATGTAGTGGCTAGAGCTGACTTTTCTGAACCCTGTTTTCAGTATATTTTATGTTTAAGACATGTTTATCCCATAGTTCCTTCAAGTAGCTCAGGGCTCCATATATGGTTCTCATCCTTCATTTCACCCTTACAGCAACCCTGTGCAGTGGATTAGGCTGAGTGAGTGAGTGATCCAAGGTTACCCAGGGAGCAGTATAGTTGATTGAGGGTTTGAACCTGAGTCTTTCTGATCCTAATCCAGCATACTCTAACCATTATACCACACTGGCTCTCTCAAATGCTCGTAGGCTCAGATGTGGGCAATTCAGATTTAAATCACTTTAAATCAGACCTGAGGGCAGGTCACTGTGTGTCAGCTTAATCTACCTCGCAAGGTGGTTGTTAGGTTAGAAATCCACTTGGAGCTCCACAAAGCAAGAGTGGGATACAAGTGTAAAGAGAAAAAAAAATTATATGTGCCTTCACAGGATGACTTTAAATCTGCTTTTCAGGCTTTAGTATTTGTTTTCTCATTACATGAAGCCTGTCAGCCTCAAGAAAATTTATGGTGTATGTGCATCAATGTGTGTGTATGTGTGTGTCTTTGTTTTTTACTGGGTATTCTGCTTTCATTGCTTCCTCTCTTCTGAAATGGTTGTTGCTTCCCTCAAGCCATTGAAAAGGGAGAAGGATAGGAGTTGAACTAAAAACTGCACGATATTGACTGTTTTTTCTCAAAGGAGGATTTGGTATTCCAATCTCTGCATGAGGACTTGTGACCACAAAATGAGAAGAAATGAGCTCTTATGTGTGCAGAACAGAATTACTGGCTAAGCAACTCTGTGCATGTGTGTGTTCTGTGCTAAAGCCTTCCTTTCCATAGATTGTTCTGCATTTCTCTATGGTGGGAGCAGTTTAGTCTTTGAATCTGTCAGGCGAGTTGGCTTCCCAGATATCCTTTGTGTAGTAACAGCATGTGCTGAGAAACTGGCAGCTTTTAAAACACAGTCACTCTCTCTGACTCTTCCCTTCCCCTCCCCTTGTCCCCCCTCCCGTTCTCTCCAGCTCTGGTGACATTACATAGATGTGCTTGCAAGGAAAACAGAGTTGAGTCTCTGCCCAAACTCTGCAGTTGGAAATGGAGGTGCACTTCCTGCCCCCTCCAGCCTTGTTTCCCCAGGTCTTCAGTTGTGTACATCTAATGTTTTCACTTTCCTTAGATTTCTTTGCTCAGCACATACACCAGCAGGGAGATCTTCCTCCCATACTATAATGCTTGATTCAAAAGATTACTCTCCCCGTGCTTCCATGCCTATTCGGTGTAATTACATGTATCCTTATCACATCCTAGTAACATTCAGTATGCTTTCCTTCTAAACATACTGACATTGATTGGACTTGTAAAGCTCTTAGTTTATTGTTCAGTGACTCCCTTAGGGATGATAGCTAGAGGAAAACTTCAAGCTGTGAAAAATGTTTTTCTTACACTATGCTGTGTGCAATCCTTTCTCAGCTCCTCTTTCAGAGTTGCTGGTTTGTTTGTTTTTTGGTTTTTTAATGGGCCAGTTGTACTCCAGGAAAGGTGGCATGGGCAGTTGGGATGCAAGGCACAAACTCTGCCTTGACCTTTTCCAGTAGGTGTTTTGACTGGCACAGAAGGCAGAAAGACTGCTCATTTCTGTCCTTGACCAGTTGGTGCAGCATGTCTGTCTGTGTGTAGCCCAAACCCTAGTAGTGTTTCAGTGCTTAGGGTCAATTGGACCATCTTACATATTTTTAAAAAGCCTTTTGCTTTTGTTAGGCCCCTTCTCTGTGAACTTTAAAATGTACTTAGAGACCATGTTGTGGCCCTTCTCCCATCCCTCCTTTAAAATTTCCTTTTGATTTTCCTGTGAGTTTGGTCAGGTAAACTATCTCTTGTCTTAGTTATGCATGAGGAGGTTTCATTATACCACTGATGAAGGATGGAGATTTAGAGAGAGATGCAACGGATTAGATCCATGGTGGCATTTAACCAGACTTACAAAAAACAAAACAAAAAGAAAACAAGCCCACATAATTTTTTTTACTAGTCTGCCTATTCACATCCATTTTTTGTAATTTGTGATTGGATGGACTGTGCTGGAATCTGGGGGATCACATCACTGATTCAGGCAGTGAGAGAAGAAAGGGGGAGTACTCCATTCTTTGCCAGCAGGTAAGTTGTGCTGACTGAGAGCTTTCATTCACTGCAGTAAGTGACTCATTCAGTGCCATCATTGCATATAGATAAATGTGAGCGCATATAACCTTTGTATCCCACTTTTCCTCTAAAGAGCTCCAGGTGGAATACATGAGGTGCTGCTTTATTGCCACAACATCGCTGTTGCAGTGAGCTGGAGTGTGAGAGGAATTTTCCTAAAGCCCCACCCATGGGACTTGGGACTGACTCTCCTCCCTCCCTTTTCCTAGTTGGCACTTGTCAGTAATCACTCCAGACTAAAAACTTGGACTTAGAGTTCAGTCAGGGCCTTCTCTCGCTAGTGACTTGAATCCTCTGAGGGCCCCAGGAATACTTTTGGTCATGTTGCACTTTGCACTGTGGAGCTGCTGCCACCCTTTCCCCCACACGTAGCCTAAGTCTGCTCCCACCAAAACCACCTGGAGCTGGTTTCCCTTCACTGTGAGGTACTCTGAATTTCACGGTTAGATGTGGGGACTATAAACAAATTGCCTGTTATGTCTCTAACTCTTCTGATGTGAAAGCTACGACTCCTTGCTATAATGTCTTCATACAGCAATACATTTTGCAAAATATGCTAATTAATGCAAACCTATGTTCTCTCTCTTCTCCCCCCTCCCCCCGCAGCCAGTTGCTGAACCAATCCCAATCTGCAGTTTCTGCCTTGGTACAAAAGAACAAAACCGAGAAAAGAAACCTGAGGAGCTCATCTCTTGTGCTGACTGTGGCAATAGTGGTAGGTGACTGCCTGTATCTACTGCACTAGTGACAACATACTGGCTTGTCTGTTTGGATCCACTCCATGACTGGCCTTTGTACTTCCTTAGGCTGTGTACAGACAATCACTTCTGAAAGTCAATGAGAATGACTCCCCCACCCCCAACACTATAATAACACTGGTCCTAGTCCTGGATTGTAGCTAGGTAACTGTACATAAGTTGCAGGGAGGGGCAGGAGAAAATGGCTTTCATTTCAGTGAGAAAAAACGGGTCAGTTCCTTTCCTAATTGCAGTTTCTTTCCTCTGTTCCATACAACTCAGTGGAGTGGTGAACTAGCTGCTTCTGGTTTAGTTGATTTCAGTCTTCCAGGGAATTTTAAAAAATGTTCTGGAATAGCTGTTCATCTCCGAGAAAGAGAGACAGCCTTGCACTTCTCTTCCCTACCCTCTTAAAAGGGTTACATATGAAGGCACCTTCCCAGCATCCATCCTTTCCAAGTTTAATTAAAAAAAACGCACCCTCTAAACCCAGTCTCAAAACTACTTCAGGAATAGGTATGTGCGTGCTAAGCTGTCATGGGCAGTGTACACAGCAGTTGCGCCAGTCCCTACACATAGGTTTTGCCATATTGCTGGCCATGCTGCTGAGGATTTGTTTGGGGTTTTCCCAAGTACTGCTTGGAGCATTGCATGAACCTATGCAATCAATATGACCGGAATTCATGTTGGGACTGAAAAAATTCTTGTATATACTGCAGGAAATGATATGCAGCCTTAAGGCACTTCTGTACCTAAGGTCAGTTCCTGCTTTAGAGTTTTACTGTCCAGAATGTCTCCTGCTTTCAGTGGGAGGGGCCGTGGCTCAGTGGTAGAGCACATTTTTTGCATATAGAAGGTCCCAGGTTCAATCCCTGGCATCTTCAGGTAGGGCAGGAAAAACTCTCGCCTGGAACCCTGGTGAGCCATCGCTGCCAGTCAGTGTCGACAATACTGGGCTAGATGGACCAGTGGTCTGACTCCATATAAGGCAGCTTCCTATGTTCCTAGAATGGAAGCAAGTAGTCTGGAAAGAAGGTTCATTGTAGCATGGGATAACTCCATGTCAATAACTTACCTTTGGTAGTCTGGACAGCCTTGTCGTTGCTGGCCCTGCTGTTGATGTCATTTGTTGTCATGCAGACAACAGTGCAACGTTAGATATAGTTTGCAGGGAATCAGATTTGTGAAGGGTGCCCTTTAGCCTAATGAGCAGCATGTTTGGCATTATTTGGGTCTATCACAATGGCTGGTAGTATTTTATCACTTGTTTATTGCTGGAACTACCACTGAATATTTCCTTGCCATTTCAGGGCAGGCACTTCACTGGAGTAGTGCAGTGTCACGTTTAATTTCCAGTAGAAATAAAGCACAGCCACTCTAGCAGAAGCTGCTCTAAATGCGATAGCCCAGATGGTTCTGGTGCTTGGCATAACTATTTTTGTCCTAATCATAAATAGTGTTAGCAGAAATAACAACCTTATGGGACCTTGAAGGTTAATCAGTTTAACGAAGTGGGCTTTCTAGTTCATGAAAGGTTATGCCACCATAAATTGGGTAGACCTTAAGGTGCCATAGCTCATAGTAGTCAGAACAACAAACATGGCTCCTGGAATTCATCTGGAATTCTGGAATTCATCGCAATAGATGGTAGGGCATCCTTACGATAAGCAATATTCCCATTGCATGAGCGTGATCCTCTCTCCAGTAGTGTGCATTGGAGATAAGCGAAAGGAAAACGGGACAGTTATCTCCATCAAATTGTGTGTAGATGCTACCATTTTTAAAAAATGTTTTGGGGAATAGAGTCAGGAATCTTAAAACCATTAATCAGGATGCAGCCTTAGTTATAGCATATACCTTTGTAAAAACTGTTCTCTGGCCAGTTTGTGTATCTAATGCGGCTTAAGCACATGCTTGAGGCTCCTTGGCTTTGGACTGTTCACACAGTTCCTCCAGGGTTGAAATCAAGCACTTGGGCAAGAAATCAGCTTCCTTCCAAAAACACATCATGTGAGTTAATCTCAGATTGCCAAGTACATGTTGAACTGCTCTGATAGGACTGGAGCCTTTTAAAGATGTCAAATGTTAACTGTATTAGAAGCTATACCTTGTGCTCTTCCCAAGCACAGGCTTCTCCTACTTAGTTTCATTGAAATTGTTCTCACCACCTTGGTACAGGTCATCCATCCTGCCTGAAGTTCTCCCCAGAGTTAACAGTTCGGGTGAAGGCCTTACGATGGCAGTGCATTGAGTGCAAAACGTGCAGTTCCTGTCGAGATCAGGGCAAGAATGCTGTGAGTACTTGGGCTGAGCATTTATCTACTGGATTATAAATAGTTACTTTTCTAACCAGTTGCATCAGATTCCTTTCTAACCAATTGCATCAGATGGAGGTGAAGCTAGGAATAACTAGAAAGAAAGAAGAGTTTCTCTGAATAGGACTCATGCCTTTCTGGTGAAATCTGGTGTACCTTGCTAACATCCAGGGTAGACTGTGGTAATATGATCTATTCGGGGCTGCTTTTGAAAGATGCTACAAACCTTCAACTGGCACAAAGAATAGTCATGAGAGTTTTAACAGGAACCTGCCACAGGGAGCATTTGTTGTGTCAGCTATGTTGGCCCCCTATTCGCTTCTGGACCCCAGTCAGAGTGGTGGAGCTAACCTTTAAAGCCCTGGATAGCTTAGGAATTTCTCCCATATGAGCCTGGGCAATTACGTCATCAGCTGGGGCACTGCTCTGTGTCCCTGTGTCTTCTGAGATTAGGCGGGTTGGTAAGCATGACAGGAACTTTGTGGCCATTACACCTAGGTTTTGGAAGCCCCTCCCTAAGAGTTCCATTTGCCCCCTATCTCCTGGCTTTTCACCAGTGTTAAAAATTTAATATATTAAACTTCAAGATAAAGGAAATCGCAACTTTAATCAAAGTTTTGGATTTCTATAGAAGATGTCCTAGGATTCATCTTCCTCTATATTATGTTTGCCTGTTTGAAGTTCCTCTGTGCTACTCCCATCAGTAGGGACATTTTTTTTCTCACATACTTCCCATTAGACTAGAACTATAGTCGGATATGTTTTGAGAATAATCAGACATAAGCGTTGTTGATTTGTGTGACTTGGCATATGGAAGGCGTTAACTGAGAACATCTGTGCTTTACAGGATAATATGCTCTTTTGTGACTCATGCGATCGAGGCTTTCACATGGAGTGTTGTGACCCTCCTCTGACCAGGATGCCAAAAGGTAAAGAGGAGATGAAAGATGATGTGGGGGAAAAACATGTGTAACTGTAGCATTCCTTTTTAGCTTTTAGATTAAAAGGCAGTCTTTACCAGGCACAATAGAATAGGATGGTAGCATAGCTCTGGTGAAGAATTTGGAATCATTTCACGGCTTATGTAACTCGCACACCATCAAGGAAAAGATACTACCTTTGTAATGTAGTGGCTAAGAGTGTGAGTGGTGAGACGAGGAGACCTCGGGTTGAATCTTGCTTAGCTGTTGATTGATATTATGATGAGTCTTTTTGCTTTGCAGGCATGTGGATATGTCAGATATGTCGGCCACGTAAAAAAGGAAGAAAACTTCTACATAAGAAGGCAGCACAGATTAAGCGGCGTTATGCTAACCCAATAGGACGTCCCAAAAACCGATTAAAGAACCAAAATGTGACGTAAGTTATTTTGAAGCTTATTGGTGGTGAGTACAGTGTAATAATGGGGACCTGTGCAGTTTTGCATTAGACATGTTTTCTCTTTTGTCAAATTGGTTGGGATAAGTGTCTCAATTAGTAAGTATTTTGGAAAGGATTATGGACAGTTCTGTTCAATTTTTTTTAATGGGTTTTGCTTTGCAAGAACGCACAAGGCCATTGTGTATTTTGCCTTTGATATGTTTGGTCTCTTAGTGCTTGAGCGTCTAGGAAGTCAGCATTGTTTTGGCTTTAGCCCTTCTTTATTTGTAGAAAACGCCTGTTTACAGACTGGAACCATTCAGTATAGACAGTTCTCAGAAAAGAGAAAATAGGTTTCTCTGCTGGTTTCAAGCAATCCAGTGTTCTGTTGAGAGGGATACATGTTTATATCAGAGAAGAAGGTCTATTATCATGTGCCTTCAGGTAGCTTGGATTCCCACTTGATCTAGAGTCAATGGTGAGCTTCCCAACTGCAAGTAAAGAAGTCTGAACATTCACTTTCCTCTAGCAGCTTTGAGTCCCTAATAGCTGTGTCTCCTGCACTGCAAACCTTTCTAGTCTCTCTCAGGCTAGACTGAAAGAAGAAAGTTCTTTAGGTAATGTGCTGCTGCCATTAGAGGAAACCTATTGCTCTCCTGCAGACACACAGTCTCACAAATGTTTGTCAATGCTCTCTTTGCAACCATGAAATCTGAATAGTGCCTGGATTGTTGCTTTTCCCAATTTAGGGCATGATCCATGGCAGTGTTGCTTTTGAATGGTTTAGATGCTTGTCAGTTTCACTCTAGAGTACAGTGCTGAAAAGACTAGGAAACTATCTGGAGGGTGAAACAATATATTTTAACATTCAGGCACCATGCTTTTATGGATCATATAAGATACTGCTCTTAAACTCTAGTTCTAGTATTTTGAAAAAATACTAAATTTGTTGGGATAAGTGTCTCAACCCACAATGGCTCTTGCATTTAATTCCTATTTATAATGCAAGATGCTTGAGAAATCTGCGAGGGCTGCATTGCTATGCATACTTAACCTGAGAGTAAGCCCCTTTAACACAGTTGGACTGGCTTCCAGGTAAACATGCATAGGATTGCACTTCTGGTATCTTAGTTGCCCGAGTAAAAATTTGAAATCATCAGCTAGTCAAAGCAACAGGCTAAGTGCGTGCTTGGTTACTGCCTTGCATAGAGTGTTTCTGACAAATTTCCTGACGGCCTCTATTTCCCCCCTTCCCCCCATTATTTCTTCAGATCGAAAGCTCCGTTCAGCAAAGTTCAGACGGGACCTGGTCGAGGTCGTAAGCGCAAGACTCCTCTATCCGACCAGTCAGCGTGCTCGTCAGAAGGGGGGTATCTGGAGCAAGTTGACGGCCTGGAATTCTGCAGAGATGCCAGCGCCACCTTGAAATTCAACAAGAAAACCAAAGGGCTTATTGATGGCCTTACCAAATTCTTCACCCCCTCCCCTGATGGGCGTAAAGCTCGAGGAGAAGTGGTGGACTACTCTCAGCAATATAGGATCAGGAGAAAGGACAATAGGAAATCAAGCACTTCAGACTGGCCCACAGGTAGCTAACAGTGGAGGTTATTAACTCTATACTCTCTGGATTTCAGACTTTTTCAGTTTGAGAACAGAGTCTAAAGAATCCTCAGCACTTTATTTAAAAACTGCTCATCAGAAATAATCAATTGGCTTATCTTTTGGAGCACCAGGACCAGGATTGATCATCTTGGTTTACTCCTGCGATTGTTCTAGTCAGTAGTACCCTGAAAAGCAATATTCTGGCTTATTGAAACCATTGAGTCTTTAGAAGGTGGGTGGGTGGGTGCAGTGGAAAGATTATGCCTCTCAGTTTGGGGCATTTCCACAGTCCAGGAGATTAGCCCTCCTGTCAAAGCCAAGAGGCATTGGCTGGTATGGGTAGATTACAAAAGAGGTATTGGATGCTCTTGGGGTGGAGAGAGAAGTGTACGTTTGTATGATGCATTTTCTTTTTTTTAATAGCTCTTCAAGAGAGCAGTGTACAAAATGAGACAACTTAGCCTAAGGTGATGGCATACCAGTAAACCCAAAACTTCCTATTGCAGTAAAACTGTGATTTCCCCTGTTAAGCTGGTTATTTGTCCATATAGGTTTGCAACCACCTTACTTGCTGAGCACGTTCTTGATAATTTATCAAGAGATTCTGACTGTCATTCTGTTTTTATTTTCAGACAATCAGGATGGCTGGGATGGAAAACAGGAAAATGAGGAATGGCTTCTTGGAGGCCCTGATATCATGGCTGAGAAAGATATGGAGTTGTTCAGAGACATTCAGGAGCAAGCACTGCAGGTAAAGCTGAATAAACTTGCATGAAAAAGTTACAGTTAGTAGAGTTTAGTACAGGGTTGTGTGAGTTGTCTAGCACATACTATTGTCATGATGAGAAGAATTGGGGTAGGCAGCCAGATGGGGTTTTCTGGGCATCAGCCAGCTAATGGAGGGAATAATGAGGAGTGATGCTGCCAAGAGGAAGAGAGCAAAGGTGAGCCAGCAGTTCTGAGGAGAACTTAGAAGATGTGATGGCACGGCCTAGAAGCATGGGGTTGAGGAGGGGGATGAATAATGCTCCAAGATTGTCTGAGCTTATGAGGTGTGCATGTTAAAGAAACAAATTAGCTTTGCTTGTTTCAAAATGGGTACAGAGTTCTCACTGTTACAGCTGTACTTGGTTATCTGTCTGCAATTCCGTGTTCCCATTTTTGTTGGGCACCACCTTCGTCGTCTTCATCTTCTCTGTGCATCATGCATATAGGCGCTGCACCTGTGTGATTCAGGAACTTTCTGTAGCTAAGGATTTTCAGCAGGAACCTGCCTCCATCATCCCAGTGTGCATGCCCAGTGGGCACGTTCCTGCCTATTCCCTCAGTTCTCTTTCGGTTGCTGCTTTGACTGCCTTGTTGGGAATCTTCACTGTCATTCTTTTGCCTTTGTTGAGGAAAAAGCCCGAGCTGAGTATATTTCTCTTCTTAGTTAGTTAGTTAATTAATTGTATTTGTTTCTGTCCTTAATATTTCTGTTTTTGCATTATATTTCCCTGGGTGTTCTCTGCAACAGCCTGAGGTCTTATGGCTCTCTGGGCCCTTTTTATAAATGTACTTGCTGTGGGACCAAACTTCCACCCACAGGTGGGCACTCACTCTCCTCTTGTGTGTTAGAGAAGAGCACAAAGTAGACATTTGCTGTTTTTGTCAGGGTTTCACGAAGCAGGCTTGCCAAAATCGTTCGGCCAAAGTCGGCCTTGTTTTGGGAGCAGGCACTGCAGGCAGTAGATTCTGATTCTAAGTTGACAGATCAGTGTCTATCCTCTATCTATTAGTCTCGAGAATTGGAGATCTCTTCTCTCCAAAGACCTGCCTGTGCGAGTATTTGTATCCCCTACTGAGAAGTCTCGCAACTGCCTCTGTGGTAGCACTGAGCCTGACACTTAGTGACTGGGGAGGCGGGGCAATCCACTCACTCTGGACCGTTGAAAATAGCCACACCCCCAAAACTGCCTAAAAAGGCTTATGTTAGAAAACCAGTGTCCTCACAGCTGCTGCTGAAGAAGAAGAAGAAGAATGCTTCAGCCCCACAGTCTACTGTCTTGCTTTTGCTACCAAACCCGACATCGAACACAGCACTCTTGGGATTAATACCACTGCTGCTACCTATGCTTGACTTGCTCATCCCAGTATTATAGAGATTGGTGATTGAGAATCAGAGGGAAATAACTCACTTGATTGCATCTCTGTTGGAGAGGATGTTATGGGCTGTCTCACCAGACCCACTCTCTTGGATCCCTCCTCATCTTTGGGCTCAACCTAGTAGGTTTCTCTCTCTCCTGACAGTCCCTGGAGTCTTGTAGGACCTCCCCAGACTCCTTTTATTCAGGATATTTCTACTTGGAGTGGAGGAGCTGGGGTTCTACATGGAGAGAATGTCCCCAGTACTGCTTCTGTTCTCTGTTGTACACTTGGGAACATTGTCCCCCTCCCAGAAGGGAGCCTCTACCACGCAGTATGTTCACAATGAACCCTCATGAGTATACAAGGGTATAGGGACTCTACCAGGTCTTTCAGCACTATCACAGTCTCCCTTGCCAGACATGCACTGCCACCACACGTCTGCTACTGTTTCCAGGCCTCCAACTGAATTACAGCCAAACTAGTCTCAATTACTGGTTCCAGATCAAGTGCCTGCTCTACTGGTCCCTCTTCCATTCTTGGTTCCAGCAGTCACATTACAGATGTCAATCTGGGCTCCGTCAATGGAGCCACGTCCTACCTCAGTCCCGGTATGGGTTGGCCTTCCTGCCACACAACCGATTATTTTACCAACTGTTCCAGTAGCCCCTGCAGCTTCTCCCACTAGACCGCTTGTGGGGGGGGTCTCTCCTTATTTAGCTGTGGAGGATTACCAATCTTACTTAGTGTCCCTCTCGTCTGTTGCCCTGTCTGTTTCATCTCCAGATGTGACAGTAAGCAGTCAAGACCCTCCCTCCTGTCAGAGGTTATACGACCTCTCACTGCGCAGGTGACCTGCATGGCCCATTCTTTGGATCTTCAAATTCTCCAGCCAGCAGCTCCTATGAAGATCTGGTCTTTGGTACAAGCTGAGGTCTCATTGCTGGTGGCCACACCCCTACACTTCTTCAGTCTGTTCAGCTTCCATGGAAGACACTGTTGTCAGTCCCTCCCACCTCAGAGACTTGAGCAAATGTACATACTTTTAGAATCTGATGCTGGTTTCCTGTTTCATCATGCCACCTTGTACTCTGTGATAGTAGATGCAGCCCAGGGAAAGTCCCAGAAAGTCCACACTTCACCTTTGGATAAGGAAGATAGAAGATTGGACGTTGTGGGACAGAGAATCTAATCCTTCCCTCTGCTTGGTTTGTGGGTAGCTAACCAAGTATGTACAGTATGTCACAGTACGAGCTTGTCCTCTGGGGGAGAGTAGGGACATTTTTAGATCACCTTCCAGAAGATAAGCGGGAACTGGCTCAAGTTTTCCAGGGGGAAATGATGCATCTGTCCCTGCAGTACCTGCCATCATATGGCAAACTATGGTTTGAAGGTGATGGTCAGCTCTATCATGCTCCCATCGACATGTGTGGCTGCAGTCAATGAGTCATTCTCAGGAAGTGAATAGAAGACTTGCTTTTTGATGGCAATTGCCTCATGATTGGGCCTTGGGCAACAAGCTTCCATGTACTATGCTAGGCTGTGGTCCTGGAATGCATCTTACAGGTAACCTTCTCAATTCCCTGGTGGGCAGCCCTTCAGATAACAGACCTTAAACAGAGGCATTTCGCAAGTTTCCTAGGCTGCTCCTTTTTTATAAGGGCCCATGTAAGGAGTTGCCGGTCTTGTTTCTTGGACTTTCTTCCTGGATCATGAATATAATTAGGTGGGCATACGAACTCACTGGGCTTCAGTTGTCAGATCCGATTTGAGCCCATACTTCTGTGGCATTCGCTCGGGGTGTTCCCCTCCTGCACTTGTTTAGCGCTGCTGCCTGGTCGTGCCCAATGACATTCATAACACACTACAGACTGGATGTCTGGGCTCGAGCTGATTCGTCCTTTTGTCAAACCATTCTCTCCTCTATTGTGCAACAGGGCACTGACCCTCCAACAGAAAGTCAGTTTGCTAGTTGCCCATATGTGTGATGCACAGAGCCCACAAAAGAGGAGGAAAGGTTGCTTACCTGTAACTGTGGTGCCTCAAGTAGTCATCTGCGCATTCCCGAATGCGCAGGTGACCATCCCTTCTTTGGTGCCGAGTGCTTTTGCTACCAAGGACTTGACACCCCTTGGTTCTGAAGCCGTGTTTGGTGGCCTTATGGGAACTGAGGGAATAGGTGGGAACACGCTCACTAGCATGCACGTTAGGATGGCGAGGGTGGGTTCCCACCAAAATTCCTTAGTTATAAAAAGTTCCCGAATGGGCCTCCAGGGAGGTGCAGTGCCCATATACGCAAATACATAGATGACCACTTGAAGAACCACAGTTAGAGGTAAGCAACCTGTCCTTTTTTGTGTAGTGGTTAGATTGTTGGTTCTCCCTTGGGACTCATGAGTAGAATCATAGAATCATAGAATCATAGAATCATAGAATAGTAGGGTTGGAAGGGGCCTACAAGGCCATCGAGTCCAACCCCCTGCTCAATGCAGGAATCCAAGTCAGAGCATCCCTGACAAATGGCTGTCCAGCCTCGTCTTAAAGGCCTCCAGTGTGGGAGAGCCCACCACCTCCCCAGGTAATTGGTTCCATTGCCGTATTGCTCTGACACTCAGGAAGTTTTTCCTGATGTTCAGCCGGAATCTGGCTTCCTGTAACTTGAGCCCATTATTCCGTGTCCTGCACTCTGGGATGATCAAGAAGAGATCCTGGCCTTCTTCTCTGTGACAACCTTTCAAGTACTTGAAGAGTGCTATCATATCTCCCCTCAGTCTTCTCTTCTCAAGGCTAAACATGCCCAGTTCTTTCAGTCTCTCTTCATAGGGCTTTGTTTCCAGTCCCCTGATCATCTTTGTTGCCCTCCTTTGAACCCTCTCCAGCTTGTCTGCATCCTTCTTAAAGTGTGGTGCCCAGAACTGGACACAGTACTCCAGATGAGGCCTAACCAGTGCTGAGTAGAGGGGAACTAGTACTTCCCGGGATTTGGAAGCGATGCTTCTATTAATGCAGCCCAAAATAGCATTTGCCTTTTTTGCAGCCACATCACATTGTTGGCTCATATTCAGCTTGTGATCGACGACAATTCCAAGATCCTTCTCGCTCGTAGTGTGGTTGAGCCACGTATCCCCCATCTTGTAACTGTGCATTTGGTTTCTTTTTCCTAGGTGCAGAACTTGGCATTTGTCCCTATTAAATGCCATTCTGTTGTTTTCTGCCCAGCACTCCAGTCTATCCAGATCACTTTGAATTTTGTTTCTGTCTTCCAAAGTATTAGCTATCCCTCCCAATTTTGTGTCATCTGCAAATTTGATCAGCATTCCCTGCACCTCCTCCTCCAAGTCATTAATAAAAATGTTGAAGAGCACTGGGCCCAGGACTGAGCCCTGCGGTACCCCGCTCGTTACCTCTCCCCAGCTTGAGAAGGTCCCATTGAGAAGCACTCTTTGAGTCCGATTCTGTAGCCAACTGTGGATCCACATGATCGTTGTTTCATCTAGCCCACTTCGAGCAAGTTTGCTCATCAGGATATCATGGGGCACTTTGTCGAAAGCTTTGCTGAAGTCGAGGTATATGATGTCTACAGCATTCCCACGGTCTACAAGGGAGGTGACTTGATCAAAAAATGAGATCAGATTTGTCTGGCAGGACTTGTTTTTGACAAATCCATGTTGGCTTCGAGTAATCACGGCATTGTTGTCAAGGTGCTTCCAGATGGATTGCTTTATGATCTGCTCCAGAATTTTCCCAGGGATTGATGTCAGACTGACTGGTCTGTAGTTCCCAGGTTCCTCCTTTTTACCCTTTTTGAAGATAGGGACAACGTTAGCCCTCCTCCAGTCATCTGGCACTTCCCCGGTCCTCCATGATTTCTCAAAGAGAATAGACAGCGGTTCTGAGAGTTCTTCTGCCAGTTCCTTTATTACTCTAGGATGCAGTTCATCTGGCCCTGGAGATTTGAACTCATTCAAAGTAATGAGGTGTTCCTTGACCATATGCCTGTCGATCTCAAGCTGCAATCCTGCCCCTTCAGCCTGTACTTCGCCTTTGCCAGGGGGGTCATAGACCCTCTTTTGGGAGAAGACTGAGCCAAAGTAGGAATTGAGCACCTCTGCCTTTTCTTTGTCATCTGTTATCATTTTGCCATCCTTATTTAATAGCTGAACCACCATTTCTTTCCTCTGCCTTTTACTATGCACGTAGCTGAAGAAAGCCTTTTTGTTGTTTTTAGCATCCCTCGCTAACCTCACCTCGTTCTCCGCTTTAGCCTTCCTGACGCCATCCCTGCAATTCTGTGCTACCTGCCTGTACTCTTCCTTTGTTACTTGGCCTTCTTTCCACTTCTTATATGTGTCCTTTTTTGTTTTCAGGTCATCCCTAAGCTTTTTGTGAAGCCACATTGGCTTCTTCTGTTGTCTTCCACCTTTTCTTCTTGTTGGAATTGTTTGTGATTGTGCCTTGAGAATTTCCTTTTTTAAAAGTTCCCACCCATCTTGGACTCCTTTTCTCGCTAGCATTGTTTGCCATGGGACCTTACTGATCATTGTTCTGAGTTTATTAAAATCAGCTTTCCTAAAATCCAGGGTACGCGTTTGAGTACACTCGGCTTTTGCTTCCCTTAGAACCAAGAACTCAAGTACAACATGGTCGCTTTCCCCCAGAGTTCCTGTAACTGCTACTTTATCCACTAAGTCATCTCTGTTGGTTAGGATCAAGTCAAGGATAGCCGATCCTCTAGTTCCTTCCTCTACTTTCTGTAGGAGGAAGTTATCCGCCACACAAGTCAGGAATTTCCTGGAGGGGCCATGTTTTGCAGAATTTGTCTCCCAACAAATATCGGGGAAATTGAAGTCCCCCATTACTACTACATCATGCTTCCTTAAAACATTGGCTATTTGCTTTTCAAAAGTTTCATCCTTGGCTTCTCCTTGATTGGGTGGCCGGTAGTAGACTCCGACCACCAGGTTCCTTTTATTCTTTGCTCCATTTATTTCAACCCAGATGCTCTCGATGGGGCTACCAAGCTCCTCCTCCTGTATTTCTGTGCAGAGATATGTATTTTTCACATACAGTGCAACCCCGCCTCCCTTTCTGTTCCTCCTGTTCTTTTTGAACAAGTTATATCCTTCAATTGCTGTATTCCAGTCATGAGAGTCATCCCACCAAGTCTCAGTTATACCTATCAAGTCATAATTTCCCTCCTGTATTAAGAGTTCAAGTTCATTCTGTTTGTTTCCCATACTCTGGGCATTAGTATATAGACATCGAAGACCATGTGCTTCATAGTCTGGCTTTCTTCCTACCTGTGTCTGAAGACTATTATTGGGCGCTATCAGCGCTGTTCTCTCCATTGCAGTGCATGCGCCTACGTCCATTGTTACCCCCAACATTACATCTCCCTTCCCCGTAGGATTCAGTTTAAAGCCCTCCTGATGAAGTTCTTCATGCTGTGTCCAAACACATTCTTCCCAGCCTTTGTGAGGTGCAACCCATCCCTAGCCAACAGCCCATCTTCCAGGAAGTATAGCCCGTGGTCCCAGAATCCAAATCTCTCTCGTCGGCACCACCTTCGTAGCCAGTCATTCACCCGGAGTATTTTTCGTTCCCTTTCTATCCCTCTTCTAACTACTGGAAGGATGGATGAGAAAACTATCTGGGCCCCAAAGTTCTTGAGTTTCCTTCCCAAAGCTTCAAAGTCTGACGTGATCTCTTCGTAGCTCCGCTTGGCGGTATCATTTGTTCCCACATGGATGAGAAGAAAGGGATACCTGTCAGTGGGCTTTATGAGTGCAGGCAACCTTTCAGTCACGTCTCTAATCTGTCCTCCCGGGAGACAACATACCTGGCGAGTCCACGGGTCTTCGCGACATACTTGGGTCTCGATCCCACGCAGCAAGGAGTCTCCCACTACTACCACTCTTCTCTTCTTCTTCTTGTAGGCCTGGGTTTCATCGCCTCTGTTTGACTGACCTTTAGCCTCTTGCTCACTCTCATGCAGGTTCCCCTGTGATTCTTCCTCTGCAGGCTGTCCTCCAGTCTCATCTGCAAGTACCTGGAATCGGTTCCACAGCTCCACCGCTTCCACTGGTGCAGAGTGGCGTCTAGTTCTTCTTCTCCTAACTGTCACCGTTTTCCAAGGAGTATCCTCTACTCCATTTTTCTTCTCCTCAGCATTTCCCACTTCTGCCTCATCTTGCTGTTGCTCTTCAAGCTTCTGGTCTGCCCTTTGCTGCTGTAGTTCCCCCATTCTGTCCAAGAACTCTTCGTGTTCTCTTATTCCCCGGAGGGTTGACAGTCGCCGCTCCAGTCCACTTACTTTTTCCTCCAGCAGCGTGATCAACTTGCACTTGTTGCAGGTGTAGGCCATGTTGTTCTCAGGCAAGAAAACAAACATTGCACACACCTTGCAGGTCACCACCACTGGAGAGTCTTGTCCTTCCATAGCCCCTTTTCCCTTTTTGTGTCTAGCTTTGTGATTGTTCTAGACTAGCCTGTGCCTGCTCCTCTACTCAGTAGAGGTTAAAAGCAGAGTCCCACTGGTGTGGAAGTGTGTGTTACAAGACAAATAAATGGGAAAAAGTTAGTTAAAAAAAAAAAATGTTAGGGGCCTCCCCCTTGACCTCCCCTGCCGAACTCCCCTGGCCAACTCCTGTTTGCTCCCCCTGTTCACTCGCTCTGTTCGCTCGCTCTCTGGGAGCTTGCCTGCTTCTGTAGTCCCTGGACCAGCTGGAGCAGCTTGCTCTGCTCTGCTCTGCTCAGCTGGGAGGCGGGAAACAGACTGAAGCTTCCCGCCCAGTCAGCTGCTGGGAGTACTCAGGCCACACCCCTCCAATTCAGTTGGAGCTCTCAGAAGCTCCTGGTGAGCTCACAGCCAGTCAGAAGGATAAAGGGCAGCGCCCTGGGCTTCCTGCAACCCACTTACCTCTTAGCCTCTGTCTCCTTTGTCTCCTTTGTCTCTTCAACCACTGCAACTCCCCTGGCCAACTCCTGTTTGCTCCCCCTGTTCGCTCGCTCTGTTCGCTCGCTCTCTGGGAGCTTGCCTGCTTCTGTAGTCCCTGGACCAGCTGGAGCAGCTTGCTCTGCTCTGCTCTGCTCAGCTGGGAGGCGGGAAACAGACTGAAGCTTCCCGCCCAGTCAGCTGCTGGGAGTACTCAGGCCACACCCCTCCAATTCAGTTGGAGCTCTCAGAAGCTCCTGGTGAGCTCACAGCCAGTCAGAAGGATAAAGGGCAGCGCCCTGGGCTTCCTGCAACCCACTTACCTCTTAGCCTCTGTCTCCTTTGTCTCCTTTGTCTCTTCAACCACTGCAACTCCCCTGGCCAACTCCTGTTTGCTCCCCCTGTTCGCTCGCTCTGTTCGCTCGCTCTCTGGGAGCTTGCCTGCTTCTGTAGTCCCTGGACCAGCTGGAGCAGCTTGCTCTGCTCTGCTCTGCTCAGCTGGGAGGCGGGAAACAGACTGAAGCTTCCCGCCCAGTCAGCTGCTGGGAGTACTCAGGCCACACCCCTCCAATTCAGTTGGAGCTCTCAGAAGCTCCTGGTGAGCTCACAGCCAGTCAGAAGGATAAAGGGCAGCGCCCTGGGCTTCCTGCAACCCACTTACCTCTTAGCCTCTGTCTCCTTTGTCTCCTTTGTCTCTTCAACCACTGCAACTCCCCTGGCCAACTCCTGTTTGCTCCCCCTGTTCGCTCGCTCTGTTCGCTCGCTCTCTGGGAGCTTGCCTGCTTCTGTAGTCCCTGGACCAGCTGGAGCAGCTTGCTCTGCTCTGCTCTGCTCAGCTGGGAGGCGGGAAACAGACTGAAGCTTCCCGCCCAGTCAGCTGCTGGGAGTACTCAGGCCACACCCCTCCAATTCAGTTGGAGCTCTCAGAAGCTCCTGGTGAGCTCACAGCCAGTCAGAAGGATAAAGGGCAGCGCCCTGGGCTTCCTGCAACCCACTTACCTCTTAGCCTCTGTCTCCTTTGTCTCCTTTGTCTCTTCAACCACTGCAACTCCACTGCAACTCACTGCAACTTAAGAGTTTGCTTGCTACTCTTTCTGTATATAGGACACCAGCTCAGTGCAGAAGCATGGCATTCTGTAGAATGGTTGTTCACATCTGCCCATATGTCAGGTATCCTTCCTTGCATTGGTGCATGTTGGAAAGCTGTGAGGGAGGGGAAGGGCTGCAGTTGTGGGCAGGTTTCTGTGATCCTTCAGCTGGATGAACATCAAGAGGAAAAACAGCAAAGCTTAAACTTGAGTGAACTGGGCAAAAGGTTTTGCCGATTTCTGTAACAGATTACTGGTCAGACAGCTGCAAGCTGAAATACTTACCTCTGATCAACATAGAATGATTTCAGACATTTGAAAAAAGTTGTTTATTGCCTATGGCAAGGTGGAAAACATGGAGTATTTGCTTGGGGACTAATGAGCAGCTGCACACCTCCTGTAAGCTCTGAGAAAGGTTAGGTCTATCATTTGGGGCTGATACTGTGTGTGACTTTGCAAATGCTTCATCTAATTGGTTTGTTTTGGCAAGGATTGGGTTAAATTCAGCTGAGTTGCTGACGCAGTCCGTATCCAGGTAGAGCAAAAGGCCACACCTGAGCGAATGGGAATGCACCGAGCAAAGGTGCAAGAATGGCTGGCTGAGTTGGTGGGGAGAGACTGAGTCTGCGAGAGAGAGCAGTCTAGGACAGTGTGCAGTCGGTGTGGAAATTGGCCATCTGTTTTGATGGGACTTTGGGCTGTTGTGATGTGCAAGCAGTTGTACTGGAACTGGGATTCCACGTTTATCTCGGGGATTCATTTGGAGGAGAGTTTGGCCATCGGGAAGGCACAAACACACCAGGCATTGCCACAGGTGCAGTCTGCATTCTACCTCTTTGAAGCATCTCTGTGTAAGCTGGGGTGGTTCTACTGGCAACAGACTATGTGAGCTGACTAACTGCAACACTGTCTGTCTTGGCTGGGATTAGGGATTCTATTCTGGGATTTTTGAATCATTGATTTTCATAGATATGCTGTGCCCTCCATTCCTTTTATGAAACAGTGTTTTGGTAAATTTGCTTCTGCCAGTTGGTAAAATTCTTATACTGTGTAATTCCTCTTCTGGGCAATAGGACTTTTATTACCATTATGCTTAAGCAACCAACTACAAGGCAGTTTCTAGCATCACACTTGTTTTTTTTAATTTGGCTATTGTGTGCTTTTTCCTCTTTTGACAGAGGCTATCTTAAATCTTAGGGAAAGGTAAATTGGATGCTTCGTCTTGCATTGTTCCCCTTAGGAAAATCCAACCAATCCCCCAGGCTTTTTTTTCCTTTAAAAAAAGAGAGAGAGAGAGCCCTGGGAACCAATCAGTGAACTGTGGAAAAGTAGTGGTGTTTGGAGTAGTTGAACTTGATATTGTGTACGATACTAAATTATGACTGAGGGCTTTTGTTTTGTGTGTGTTCCTGTGAAAGGGTACAGCAGGGTGTATTTTGGTGCGAAGGCAGCTCAAGGAAAGGTTTTGCACAGATGGCTGCTAACCATATTGGCGCTTTGAGACGATTAACATGAGAGGTGGCAAAATTAAGTGCCTACAAATTCTGAGGGGAAAATGGCTCTGTCTTTATGCTAGTATAAGAACATAAAAATTGCCTTGCTGGATCGCATCAGAGGTTCATCTCATCTACTGCAGCATCCCCTCCTCCAACCCTGGCCAGCCAGAAATCTCTAGCAAGCTCATGAGCATGATATGATGGAGGTAGCCATTTCCTGTTTTGTCCCCAATATGGCGGTAAGAGACTTGCCTTAAACATTGAAGCTCTACTTAGCTATCATGGCCAAAAGCCATTGATAACAGCTATTTTTATTTTGTTTGTTAGTTACATTTATATGCTGCCTTTCCTCCAAGGAACCCAAGGCAGTATACATGACCTTCTTCCTCTTTTTTTATCCTCACAGCAATCCTGTGAGGTAGATTAGGCTGAGTGTCAGTGACTGGCCCAAAGTCACCCAGTGAGCTTCATGTTCGAGTGGGGACTAGAACCTGGATCTCCCAAATCCCATTCTGACACTGTAACTACTACACCACAAACAGCTATGCTCTTAATCCTTAAAAAAAACCCATAGTTTTCTCTTGTGATAGTGAATTCCAAAGCTGAATGACACATAGCATTAAAAAGTAAATACTGTCTCAAGACCCAAGCTGTTGACCAGTTCCTTCTTATTGCTTTCATATTCTGAAACTAATTTAGAAATGCACTTTTAAGTGTCTTCACCAGCTACAGGGGATATTCTCCTGTGTTACCCTCTGCTTGAGGGTGTGTTAGCTCTATTCATTTGACATTTGACACCATTTATTTGAAAGGGTTAACTGCTCTGTTCTGAAGACTCAGGGGCTCAGTTCAGATGAAACAATTTCAGTCTAATAAACTATGGTTTATTAGACCAAAAATTAGCATCGTGTTGCCCTCTCTTGTGATCCATATTGAAAGACATCCAGGGTCTTTAAAAACCAGTTTCCTGTTGTATATAAACTGAGAAACAGTGGTTTAATCTTGGTTTACACACCAGGATATGAAATTAGGATCTGGGAAAAGAGGGCGCACATGGGCAACAATGCCTGTTCTCTGTCAAATAAACCATGGTTTCATGGAGATTTTATGAGATTTAGGAAAACAAAGGGGGCACCTAGTGGAGCACACTCTTGGAGATTTGCAAAGTGATAGCATCTACTATTATAAGTATTTCTAAACATTAAGCTCACACATTACCAAACCATTAGTCGGGGTGTGAATAGCAAACACTGTGCTCACGCACTCTTTTTCCTCCCCCCGCCCACCCCCCCCGTTACAATGGAATGGGTTAGTTTTCCTGTTACATCTAAACCAGCAAGCTAGGGCTTCTGCTTGCTGTCTAAATTAGGCTTGAAAACTCCGCTTTGAGGTTGGTTGAGGCCTGGTTTGGAAGGCAAGTACAAACCATAGTTGCTGAATTGGGACATAATGATAAACCATGGCTTGTGCTAAAGAGGAAATAACTCACTGAATTAGAGTGAGAGGAGGGGGCAGGAAGGAGTACGTGAGCGTGAGGATTATTCTCATAATGCCAAACAATGGTTTGGCATTATACTATAGCTCAGTACAGTGTGTGAGTGTGTGTGTGTGAGAGAGAGAGTGAGCGAGAGAGAGAGAGAGAGAGTCATCCCTCTTCTTGTATCTGAACACTAGGAAGTGCTCCCATACCTTTCAGAAAAGCCAAATAGAGACGAAAGGAAGAAACAAGAAATGGCTTTAAGCAGGGCTTTCTGTCCTGGTTCAGCTGAATTAATTGGTCCCTACTGAGGCACCATCTGCACTAGCTTCCTAGCACTGAAGAAATGTGAGCATGTTCAAAGGGAGGGAAGGCAAGAGCTGGATCTTCCAATATTGGCTAAAATGCTTTTAGCAGTTGTTTAGAACTGGATGTCTGAAAACTTCCTGGGATTAGAAACGCTTCTGGCACTAAATACAGCATTGGAAGCTGAATGGGAACACACACTACAGAACCACCTTGAAGTCCACTTTTTAAAGTCAAACACCTTAAAAATAATCACCTCTAGCAAATTAGTAAAGTGAAGTCTGATTGGGATAACATTTTCCCAACATACCTGCTTTTATACTGTTCTTGCTTTTTTATGGATCTGTGCAGAGGAGGAAATTTGTGTTAATCCAAAGCTGTTGCATCTTCATTGGAATCCTGGATTTGTTAAGTGGGATTTTGTTTAACTTTGAGAAATATTTCTTTCTTTTACAGAAAGTAGGGGTGACAGGAGCCCCTGACCCACAAGTCCGCTGTCCATCAGTCATCGAGTTTGGGAAATATGAAATCCACACCTGGTATTCTTCTCCATACCCACAAGAGTATTCCAGGTACAACACTCACATCTTCTTTGCTGTGCACCTTATGCCATGCCCCTGAATGTTTAGCAAGCAGCCTGACAAGCTCATATTTTAAATACGAGCCCTTCCTTAAAATTGGGGCTGCGTGTCCTCTGTGAAAAACAAATAATTGACCAGGATAAAATTATGCAGAGTAAGTAAATAATATGTATTTGCTTATTTTACATAAGTGTGTTTCCAAGGTTAAAGCTTTCAAAGGATTCTGAACATTTTTTAGCAAGGACTGTGAAATGAAAAGATGGAAAGAGCAAAAAGCATAGGAATTTGAGTGTGGTGGCTGGTGTGCAAAAAATAGTAGCAAGGGTTGGCACCAGTTTTTGGAACTATGCCCAATCCCCCTTGGCCCCCTTCTACTGCTGATTTTCTGTTTGAGTGTTCAAAAGTCATTGCCCACATATACAGAACCTTTGCAATAGTGAGTTAGAAATTTACTTTAAAAAGATAACACAAAAACATAGAAGTTCCAGCCTGTCAAATTCTGCTGGGTTCCTCTTGTTCACCTGATAATTTTGACATGCAGCATAGGTACAGTTCTGTGTATAACCAGTGAAAGACAACATTTAGAGATACTTGGTACATTAGTACAAGGGAACCTAAAGTCCAGCTTTGCAGCTTCATTTCCATTGATGCAGCCTTAGCTATACTATAGGCTGGAAGTGATCCCAAGAGGTTTTCCTCTTAGGTCTCCTGCCTCGATAATAGAATCCAACCCAATACATGCCCTCTTACACCTCTTTCATTTTGATACTGCTTCACGCGTACCCAGTTTTAATGTGAAAGATCTTTTGTGATTTGCCATAGAAGAGAGAACTATAGCAATTGTCTCATTTAGGAAACTTGCAACGCTGCTATGCCTTTTGTGTCTGAGGAAATTTAAACACGTTTTATCTTGTAGGCTGCCTAAGCTGTACATTTGTGAATTCTGTCTCAAGTATATGAAAAGCAGAACTATCCTCCAGCAGCACATGAAAAAATGTGGTTGGTTTCATCCCCCAGCCAATGAAATTTACAGGAAGAGCAATGTTTCAGTCTTTGAGGTAAATTTTCAAAGGTTTTTAGCTGCTGTTGAACTGTCTGCCCTGATGGAACTAAAAATCTGGGACATGATCCACTGTGAGCTTTCCAGAACAAACTCTGTTGCATGAATAAGAACTGGCTCAAGAGCACACACAGATGCCACTGGAATGGGCACTGGTCATGTTGTGTTTGGAATCCTGTCTGTGTGGGGTGGGGTGGGGGTGGGAGTGGGACAGGGCTAGAAGCACCTTGGGCAGGGCAACAATTTGGAATGGAGAAGTGGTGGGCAGGGAAAGGGTTAAGCATGCACGCACAAGTGCACACTTCCTCTGTTCCAAACGGCCCTCTTCCAAAGTGGTTTTTTAAAGTACGTATCTAAAATGTCAGGGTTCCGTTACATGCAGTTGTGTGTAACATTTTAGGGGCCCCCTCGGTCCTTTCAGTAAAGGTGATAGGTTCTTGGCCATCTGTTTGCATGCATTTTATTTATATTGCATTAAAAGAGTTCTAAACTGCCTTTCAGCACATAAAGCCCTCACAAGGTGGTATAGAACAGTAGGCTTAGGAGCATTGGCCACCTTGGACTTCTATCATCCATACGGTGCTGAGGATCAGAGTGGCCACTTTCCCAAACTACAGGCTTTCTCTGTTCTTTCATTCATGAAGTTACAGGCTATTCAACAGATTCTGTCTTTGTTGTTTGGTATAATTCTACTTGGCTCAATTGGGGTGCTTCTCATGATTGTCTGCTAGCAGGCCGTTCAGGATTGTGACTTTAACCTGTTCTCCATTTCTCTAAGGTGGATGGCAATGTCAGTACCATTTACTGCCAGAACTTGTGTCTATTGGCAAAACTCTTCCTGGACCATAAGACACTCTATTATGATGTGGAGCCATTTCTTTTCTACGTGCTGACGCAAAATGATGTGAAGGGCTGCCACCTTGTTGGCTACTTCTCCAAGGTAGGATGGGGAGGGGTCACAGCTCAGAGGTAGAGTGCCTGCTTTGCATGCAGAAGGTCCCAGCTTCAATCCCTGGCATTTCCAAGTAGAACTAGGGAAGAATCCTGTCTGAAACCTTGGAAAACCACTGCCCGTCAGTGTCAACATCCCTCAGTGGGGCGGTGTCATGGTTTGTTGTGTTGCCCAAACCCTCAAATAACCCTACAACAGACCATGGGTTATTCGAGGGCTGTTTAACCCTCAAACAACCCCTGCCACCTAGGTTCGGACAACACAACAAACCGTGGCTTGAATAGACAATCTGGTGTCTGTGGGCCCTGCAGCTCATCGTGGCTTAAGTAAGCCACAGCGGGCTGCAATAATTGTGGGAACCAGGTCAGTATAAGCCAGCTTCCTGCATTCCTAAGATGAGTGGTGATCAGGCCCACACCAGGATTTTGACTTGCAGTTGTGTTGATTCCTGACAGCAGCTGCCTTTATTACCTTTTCTGTTAGCTGAGAGAAATAAAGCCAGGACTGTATATATTCTGTGCTGTAAAAAATGTAATAACATTCTGCACTATGGCCATCCAAATCCTGTGTGAAGAAAAGCTAAATACTGTGATTGGCATAAATTACACAAGCTGTTTGCAGGCATTTATTTTGCATAATTCTGCTGTTTTAATTGTTTTGTTTGACTTCTCATTCTACTCGTCATGAGGATGGGTGCAAGGGACTACTCAAGAGCACTGTAATCCCATGTTTAACTTCTGGTATTTAGTAACCTACATTTGAGTAGACATTGACCATACACTTCTTCAAGCATATCTCCTTTTGGACTCTAGCCAAAGACGTGGTGTCTGCAAGTAGGCTGTTCATCCTGTCTGTCTGTCTGTCTGTCTCTCTCTTTCTCTCTCTCTCTCTCTCTCTCTCTCTTTCTCTCTCTCTCTCTCTCTCTTTCTGTCATGTCTGTGTGATAACTCTTCATTATTTTTAAGGCCACAGTTCTGAGACTATGCCTCTGGACATTTCTGTTGAAACTGGCATGACTTTCATCCATGTGAATATCATTTTGATTGAGTTGTAAGTTTAATACTGAGAACTGAAAATAAGCTAGTTTTAAGCAGATCTGAAATAATTCTCACATAACTGTACTGGGTTTAACCAAAGGGTCCAATTTTCCATACACCTCTACAATTCTGTGTAGGCAGAATCCAGGAAACTGAAGCAGTTAATAAGGCCAGCTTTCTCTTCATCCTGTTGCACAGAGTGTATCCTCCAAGGAGCATGAATTCCAGCTTGGCTGCTCTGAGAGGAGAGGGTTTAAATGACTTCCTAGTCCCTTGGGTGGTGAAGAGTAGAGCGACTTGGTGAAGTAAACACTAATTGTTACCTCCACTGAGCTTGCTTCTCAAATCAGATGCTGATCTCATTTCAAAGCTTTTGTTTGCACTTTGGAAAAGAGACTATTGAGGCTGAATGCAGCTTTAGTCTTCCTCGTACAGGAGCCAGGCATAAGGATTGAAAGGGCCCCCCTTTACATTCTCTCCCCCTCCCCCCTCCCCCCCAAAGTATAGAAGCTGTTTTGCTTGGAGAACAAACTTACAGAGAAGGAAATTATGCAGCCTTAATCTGTGGTCTGCCATTTTATCTTCACAAATACATATGCAGATTGGATTTTGCTCTTAAGTGCCCCCAATTCTGTGCTGCTTCAGGAAGCAGTGAGGATTTTAAATTTCTAACCTTGAACACCTTTTGGGGTGGGGTGGGGTGGGGAGGGGAGGGGAGGGGATAGGAAGAGTATTTTGCTTTAAGTGCAAGGCCCTTAATAATTGCTTCGGGGTGGTGGTGGTGGTCATAAATTGGTGACAGTGCATATACTTTACATGGAGGAGGTTGCAGGTTCATTTTCAATCCCTTTAGTTTAAAAGGATCGGGGTAGCAGGGATGGGAAGATCTTCTGGGATTGAGACCCTGAGAGCTACTGCTACCTGAAGTAGACATTACTTGGTTTGATGTACCAGTGGTTGAACTTGCTATAAGCCAGTTTCATATGTTCAGGGACAGTTTTCTCTCCCTCCCTCTTCCTGGCAGAGGTTGCACTAGTTGAAGTGGCTCGATACTGTTCTGTATTCTTTTGCTGGAGAGTTGTTTTCAGGATGATCTTCATGACTTCCCCCAGTGGGGCTATAACTGTGTCTTTTACTGGAATATTCCGTCTGAATTAATTACTCGTCCAGAAGAACTTCTCTTCCATCTCACTAATCCCTTGCTTTTAAAGTATGTTTCTTTCTGTCTTACTAGGAGAAGCACTGCCAGCAGAAGTACAACGTTTCCTGCATAATGATTCTTCCCCAGTACCAGCGTAAGGGCTATGGCAGGTTCCTCATTGATTTCAGTAAGCATCTTCTCATTTTTTCTGCATTTTCATTAGCTTCACACTAAAAAGTATCGAAGCACACAATTCTCCAGCAGTGTGTTTTGGTTGCACTTGATGTCAAGAGTGTTAATTATCTCAATTGGCTACCATTTGGGATTCCAGAAGGCATCCTTTTTTCCTACTGCTTTCTGCAGAAGCGTCCTTGCACCTCATGTGCACGCATGCACACCTTCCTTCTCTCCCCTGCCACACTCCAGCTCAGAGGACACCTAAGATTGGGATCCACTATCCTCTCCCCTCCAGCTGTGTGAAGAAGCGTATCCCTCATCATCATTTATAGTTTAAAATACTTTCCACACATTTTGTGGTGGTGCCCACAGCAGTTTCTCAAATCCCCAAATGTGCCCCAGGGTACAAAAAGGTTTGGGACCCTTGTTCTAGAGTGTTGAAGGGCAATCCCAAGTACATTACAGCAATCAACCCTTGAAATTATGAAGGAATAAGCAAGTGCTGCTAGATGTGTGTGTGGGGGCGGGGGGAAGCAGCTGCTTTCTAGCTATTGCTGCAACTTGACTTTCCAGGTTCACCAATAGTCTCAAGGCAGTGACAAGCAATGCCATTCCTTCCAGGTCCCAGGGCCCATCATTCATCATCTCTTCTGTCTTTTTAAAAATTAAGTTCCAGCACTTCAAGCTTATAAAATCAATTATCACAAAGCCAGGCCAAATGACCTTCATAATCCAGGGACTTTTCTTCCCCCAAGCCTTCAGCTTGTTCCTCAGTCTCAGTAAACTGACAATACAGCAAATTAAGGGGCTGTCATTTGAAGACAAGTGATCATGCATAGTGAGCTTTGAAACAGACCGGATAGCTATAGGATCAGTCAACAAGTAGTGTTAACTTTGAGATTACTTCCTTAAAAGATGTCAAAGGAAAGGGACTTCTGCTGGAATTTCTACAATTAGCAGTGATATGGTGTAGTGGCAAGAGTGTTGGACTGGGAGCTGGGAGATCCGGGTTCTAGTCCCCACTTCGCCATGGAAGCTCACTGGGTGACTTTGGGCCAGTCACACACTCTCAGCCCAACCTACCTCACAGGGTTGTTGTTGTGAGGATAAAATGGAGAGGAGGAGGATAATGTAAGCTGCCTTGGGTTCCTTGCAAAAGGAATAAAGGCGGGATATAAATGCAATAATAAATAAAATAAATAAATAAAGCGAGCATCAGCATCCCTTTAATAGTTCACAATATGGGGCTCCCTCCTCATGACATGGGAAGCCGCCTAATTGGGATTGATGGTCATTGATGAAACTAAGGAGCGTCCACCTTATATAACGCTGGAAATGCTGAGTGAACAGGTGGTTTCTTTGCTTTTGGAACCGGCTCCTCTCCCCACCTCCAGAAAGCATTCCCTGTGCGTTTGGTGCCACTGCCAAGGAGCCCTACAGATACAAACACCTTTGTTGGTTCAACTGCACTTGGCTACCAATTAGTTTCCATGCTCAGTTCAAAGCTCTTAAATGGGCTGGGATCAGAATACTTAAAAGGACTGCCTCCTCCCATTATCAGCCTGCCTGATCTCCATGATCAACAGGAAAGGTTCACCTGCATGCCCCTCCTTACTGAAGTCTATAATGCTAAAATGTCTACCCAAACACTCTATGGGGTGATTTGGTGTAGGGGTATAGATACGGACTTATCCAGTGTTCAAGCCCAGTTTTTGCAGACAATTCAATTGATATGCTCCTAGATGCGTACAAATGCAGTAATTTTATTGGAAAGTGGATAGTGTCCCTTTGATGATGATCAGGTGTAGGTGGCCACATCAAAACACTAGCTCAGGATTCAGATCTTTATGAATTACTCTGGTCTATTAGCCCTGATTCCAAGGGACAGTTGCAGGAGTATATGGACAAAAACAGTTCTCTGGAATCAAACAGGAACTCTGGGATAGTGCCAATCAACACAAAAGGCTTGTGTTAGTATGTGTTTCTCACTTTACTTACATATAAACAGATACTTTCATCCCATTGATTATTTCAAAAATCTTTATGTGTTAAATATCAAAAAGCTTGTTGTAGATTTGAGTTCTACGTCTAGCAAGGCTGAATGAAACAATAGAATCCCTTCCCCTTGTTGGAACAGATTCTTTGGTCTGTGGGAAATACTAAAATATCAAATTATAGAAAGATGGCAAGGAGAACCTAACTTGGTCTAATTATCTTGGATAAAAATGAGCATTTGTCTGAGAGATACGATTTCATGTTTCAGAGCACTGTCATGTTGACCTAGAGAGTGTGGGCAAGAAGATGAGATTAAAATACCTGGGATCCCCTGCCCATGTAGGCAAGAGTTCTTGGTTCCTAGGTTTTTGAGTGAACCTATACAGAACTCACATTTCTAGTTATGTCAAATAATGCTTAAGGGCTGAACTTGCCAACATTTTTTCAATAAAAAAATGCTTTCCCCTCTTAAGTGTTTGCAGTACTAAATCATACAGTTCCCTCTTCAATCTACTCAAGTTGATACTCATTATTTGGGCATCTAAGAAGGCAGCCTGTCATTTCTGTCTGCGGTAGTTCTAGAAATGCTTTGTTTCCCTTATTAATGATGAAAGAGAATTGGTGTGCATCTTCCTTTAGCAACTGCTTCATAGTATTGCATTAGGACAGTCTAAAAGTGACTTCTGAATTTTAGCAGTTGTGAGAGTTTTAGCACTCTGCTCTGCCTACCGCCTCAGTGTTTAAGCTCAGCTAGTGAGTGCTGACAGCATTGTATCCACTGAGAAACAAGAGGGAGGTATCAGCATGCCTAGGGGAACCCCAAGAGTTGCAGAAGTACAAACAAAATTAGGGTGAAAAATATGAATGTAACCCCCCCCCCCCCCAGCCCAGCGAAGCAGGGGACAGACTGGAAAACTGGGGTATATGAAATGGAGTATCCTGGAAGAGAGAGCCATGCTGCCTGACCGGAACCCTGAACAGTAGTAGTACACGCTGCAGTGTTTTGTCGGATGTATAATAGGAAAAATCTGCCACCTAGTGGCGTTGACTAGTTTTGCAGGATCAGGGAAGGAAAATAAGCCACCATAGTGCTCCCCCCCCCACCCGGTGCTGGTCATGTGCTGCGTAATCACCATAATTACCCTTGCCAGACACAGTTTGTCATGTTGCCCGAACCTGACAAAGGTGGGTGGTGGGGATGGGATACAGATCACCCTGCAACTCTAGAATAAGCTCTGGGTTCCAGGGTTTGTAAACCTACCCATCCCCCATCGTCACCAGGTTTGAACGACATGCCAAACACGGCATGTGACTGGCACATGCAGGGTGGGAAAATAAGCTACGGTGGGTTATTTTCCTTCCCAGATCGTGCAAACCTGGCCGTTACCTTATAGCCAGCAAAAGTTGGATGTAGTAATACTCCCCAGGTGTAGCCTGCAAGGCCTTTCCCTGTCATTCATCTACATTTGCTTCTTTGTGTGGCCCCTAGGATTGGTGCTGTAGCACTTCCTGATGGGTAGAAGAATCACTTGACTTTTTCAGAAACTGAGATTCTGATTGGAGGGTGACCCCATTATAGCGGTGTTCTAAGCTTCTGTTCATTGTCTGAAAAATTCAGAATGCCTTTAGCACAGATTAGAATTGTGTATCTTTGTGCGGCCTTTGTTGAGGGGGGCAGATGCCACAGAGAAACAAAATGTGGGCCATATTGGTGGGATTGTGGTGACTATTTCCCTTTGTGGAGACATATAGTCCTTAAATTCCAACCAGTTCCCCCTGATTCTTTGGCTGAAAGCTGAGCAGATACTCATCTAATGTTGGTGGGAGGAACACACAGCTGTCTTACAAAGCCCAGTCCTCAGTGCTTTCTGCTTCCTCTCAGGTTATCTCCTATCAAAGCGTGAAGGCCAAGCAGGATCCCCAGAGAAGCCGTTATCTGATTTGGGTCGTCTTTCCTACATGGCTTATTGGAAAAGTGTAATTTTGGAGTGCCTTTATCACCAAAATGACAAGCAGATCAGCATCAAGAAGCTAAGCAAACTGACGGGCATCTGCCCTCAAGACATCACTTCCACCCTGCACCACCTGCGAATGCTTGATTTCCGTAATGATCAGTGAGCATCATAGCCCAGTTGCTTCTCTGGCAGGACTGGGAGGCCCAGAAATGGCAGGATCATGATAAAAGGGGAGGGCTGTGCCCAAAGCAGATTGTGCAGGAGCATGGCAAAAGTGCAAACAAGGTTTGGGTGTGGAATACCTGAAATTTTCAGCTTCTCTTTTTAATTTTTTTTTTAATCCAAGTTTTTAGCCTTTATGGTTCTGAAGCTATGCTTGAAAGACTGTAGGCAATATCTCTTGAAATCTCAGAAGCCAGAATTTATATTCCACCTTTTAGGATACAAATCTTTTCAAAGTGACTGAAAAGTAACATCAGAATATATTAATAAAATCACAATAAACAATATCAAAACATAAGAAATTGGGGGTTTTCCCACAGGATAGTTGATGGTGGATGGCCCTGGGGTGGTGGCGTGTGTGGGCAGACCAGCTGAAACAGACCAGCTGGTCTGATATCGTTTTCACCTGCCTCTCCCTCCTAAGATTTCCTGTGGTCACAGTGCAGGGCTTCAGTGCCTTGTACAGCTCTTTGCCACCTCCCCCAATAGGTAGCAGAAGCAGAGTAAATTATGCAAAATAATAAAAATGGCAGAATTAACACGAAAAATAGAAATTATGCCAATCCGCCCAATTTTCATAATTTGTACTGGATTCTGCTCTTCTTGGCATAGAATTTGGATTGCCTAGATACAGAATTATAATATTTATATGAGCGCACACAGCTCTGATCGTGAGATCTCTTGGCTTAGCCCCATGTCAGACTGAAAAACACTGATCAGAATAAATGGAGAAGGGCGGTTATGTAACTTCTATGTTGGTGCCCATGCTGACTGCGACATTAATCAGCCTTTCAGGGGATGGGAATGGCAGTTGCGAATAGAATAGAGAAGAGGAAAACATGCTTCACTGCTTTTCTACTTTGCTTGGAGGTACAGCAAAGATCTGGCAAGTCATGTACAGCCTGATGACTTCCTTGTGCGAACTAGTAGACCAAATCATGCACACTGGGTGAAAGCACATGAGCCCCACTAAAGCAAATGAGTTGGCACATCTGCTGCTTTAAGACACCATAACATATTCTCACCATTGAGGTTGAGTAATCCAAAAACTTAAAATTCTGCACCCAGGCAAAACTAGTCATGGGAAGGGGCAAGGTGCTATAAACTTCACCACACAGCCACTAGAAATCTTACCTGGCTAGCGCTCTGGCAACTGAGACTTCGGCAGCTGTAGCCCATACCGTAAGAGCTAGAACCTTGCTTTTTCTTTTAATCCAAAAGCTGGGATTTTTAGGAAGCTGAATTCCTGTACCCATTGCCACATTCAGTGCTCCCATGGAATTGCATCATACACAGTGCCTTGGCCCCGTGTCATTGTTTTTAGTCTTTTGATAAGTTATGTTGGTTTCCTAGCAGTTTTTTGCACATTCTTAGAGAGATAATATAAAAAACTCTCAGCTTCTTTGTTCCTTTCCAGTTGTACTCCTCTGGCACTGGAACCTGGCACTGCTCAAACTTTTGGCTTTGAGACTTATTTTCATTACTAAAATACAATCATTGTGTTTCAAGAGTTTAGGTACTGGGATTGTTACACTTTTAGCCTCTGAATTAGATGCTTCCAATCCTTGGCCAGCTTATGATGGGCTAGTTACGGCACAGGAAACCAGAAAGGCTGGTGGGTATTTTTTTTCTGCAACATTAGATGCTTAGCCACCATTAATGGTCCTTGTTAACCAGTTGTAAGGATCACACCTCAGTATTTGGGTGAACCCTTCCTCTCTAGAGCAGATGATGGTCAAGTGGCCCCTGTAATCATATGTCCAATGCAATTCTGCCATAGTCTGTTTAAGGGAAGCCTTTCTCCATGGCCACTTCACTCCAGTGGCAGGTAGCCTGGAATCCTATTGCACTGGGGCAAGAGCACGATCCTTTTGAAAGGGGTAAGTAGCAGAGCCCTACTTTGGGGTCCCTGACAGAGAAGCTGTTCAGCTGGCATAAGTATTGGAACTGTCCCCTGCTTGGGCTCAGAAGCTCAAGTTACTTGAGGAGAGTCCTCTGCATTTATACTTTGCAGCCACCTTGCGCTCCGCATTGGTTCTAGTTTCATTTCCATGAGATTCTGGACTATGTTGCAAAGAGGCTAGTGGGGAAAGAAGGGTTATGCTCCTAAACAGTATATGGGCCAACGCACATGTCACAGCCACCATGAGGATTTTGCAGCTGGCTTTAATTGTGATGAGCTATTTGTGCACTGCAAATTCTGTTGTCTTGGACGATTTGCTTCTTGATGCAAGAGATTATGGCAATGGCTCAGTCACTTATCAGTTGCCCTTTCTCCTCGTCGCTTTTTCTCTCCCTGTACTCAGTGTCAATTGATGGAAGGATTTTTTTTTCCTCCTCAGATTTGTGATTGTTCGCCGGGAGAAACTTATCCAAGACCATATGGCAAAACTGAAACTGAATCTCCGGCTTGTAGTTGTGGATCCAGAATGTCTGCGCTGGACTCCTGTCATTGTCTCGAACTCTGTGGTTTCGGAGGATGAAGAAGAACCTGAAGAAGGGGAAAATGAAGAGCAACAGCAGCCAAAGGAGAGAGAAATAGAGGTGAGCATGCAATGTGTGAAATAAGTGAACACGGGTAAATTCGGCCCATCCTACATATGCTGGCTTGAAAGGATGTATTCAGGAAGGCGGGATATAAAATAAATAAATCCATGTAGTCCTGAATAAATATTTTTTTAAAATAAATTGTAATTAAATTAAATAAAACCTTCCTGAATACATCAATACATCAGTAAAGAAATCCTTATACTGAATTGGACTATTGATCTAGGCCAGTATGATTGGTAGTCTCCACACTCTCAGGCAGGGGTCTTTTCCTGCTCTGCAACCTGAGATCTTCTAATGGGATTGAAACTGCAACATTGTGCATCCAAAGCATGTTCTGTACTGAATGAGGGATGTCTTCTGGTCTGAAAATGGGGCTCATCTGGGATTTAAACTAGGGGGCCATTGTACTAATGAGCCAGTTGAATAGCAAGCTGCTTTGGGAGTAGTAATACTCTCATTTCTATGAGCCATGTCATCTAGGTGAGGTTTCTTAAGGAGATTTTGCAGGGCTTTCCAATAGGGAAAATGAGTGTTCTTGGTGCTGCCAGCAGCAGCTTCCATTTTGGAAAATACTGTGAAAGATGTTCTAATGAGAGAAGGGAGCATGGAGGGAGTGTAAAAGGATTTGGAGCCTAGGAAAGAAGGCAGCAAATCAGGTGAAGCAGCAAGGTACCCTAGGAGAGGATTCTTGGAAGAGGGAGCGGGCTAGAGGAATGAGAAGGCCAGGTGAGGGGCCTGAGACTCACAAACTGGAGGAAAGAATGGTTAGAAAAAGTTGGATATGAACAGGAGCTCTAGAGGTGAGGGAAGTCAAACTGCCCGCTGACCGTCCAAATATTTGGCTGCAGGCCTCTAGTTTAAACTGAAACTATATACCTTAGAGCTTTGTTGTCTATAGGAATTCACATTTAAGGAAGACTTTTAAAAAAAGTGGGATTTTTCTTCACACCAGGTAATAAAATCTGTATCCTGGGAGAGAAAAGAAAGAGAGTCTTGCTTTCCTCTGGAGAGTGAAAAAAAGCCAGAGGTTGTCACTCCAGCCAACTCTGTACGGCCAAACAAGCAAAGTCTTCCCCTGGCTGGTCTTCCTGCAAACAGCCAGACGCCGCGGAGGGGCCGATGGGGTCGGAAGAACAAAAAGATGCGGGAGTCCTTTGCTGAGAAGGAGTCAAAACTGCTCTTAGAGGAGAAGTCAGCCATGGCCAGGGGGGGTCGGTGTGGGGAGTGCCAGGAAAAGGCCGCCGCCGCCGCTGCCGCCGCCGCCGCAGCTGCCGCCTCTCGGGGGAGATTTGGGGAAAGTGAAGAGAAAACCACTTCGTCCCAGGGACAGTGTGGCAAATGTGAGGAAAAGTCCCCTGCTCCCCGGGGCCACTTCGGTAAAGATGAGGAAAAATCTGCCGTCTCCCAAGGGCAATATGGCAAAGGGGAAAAGCCCTCAGTGACCCAGAGGCGATACAGCGAAGGCATGGAAGTGTGGCGAGGGCAGCTGAAGGCCATCGAACCCCTGAAGAGCAGAATCTCTGAGGAGTGCGACAGGTTACCCCGGCGACACAGTGAGGCACTGCTGAGGCACTTCAGCGAGAGTAGTGAAGAGGATGAGGAGGAGCCTGTCAGCCCTTGCTCCAATTCCCCACCAGTTCTCACCAAACCCACACTGAAGCGAAAGGTACATTCTTCCCTCGCTGTCTGTGTTTTGCTCAGCAGCTTCGTGCTGCAGTATCCTCCTTAAAACTTCTGAAGTCTTTGCTCTGGGGGAATTTATCAGCTGTACTCTCAGCAGGCACTGCCCACACAGTTTCAAGCGTGTCTTTAAAGTCATAAGGGCTAAACACATGTTTTTTTAAAAAAAACCCGAAAGCAGAGATTCTCAGAAAGCTGAACTCTGCACCCACTGCCACATTTTACGTTACATTAAAAATTCTGCTGTGGAGTTGTGGCGCACACAGACCTGGTCATTTGCGTTTTGTGAGTTACCTTCTAAACTGGTTATCTTTGACCTGGTTTGCATGTAATGGTGGCATATCATGGGATAATGAATCCACGGTTAATTAACGCTCAGTAGCCATTTTGAACATTCAACCTCCGAACGGGAGTTGCTATGTGACATCTGAACCTGGACACTATAGGTTAATTGTGGGTTAAACAAGCCACAGTTAACCTGCAATTAATTAACCCACAATTTGCTATCATGGAAACGTGCCCTTTGTGTCAAAAAAAGGTAATGGGTTAGATTCAGACTAAATTAGTTGCATTTAAGTAATGACTAATTTACTGTGGATCTCAGCCAATGTGTATAAAGCCATCCTTTGGGGTAGAACTTAGTGGGGGTATCACTGTACTTCTCTCTCACCACTCTCTCACTTCGTATTACTGTCTTCAACAGTTATATTTATGCTTGACTGTGGTTAAAAAGAAAATTAACTTGGAATAAGGTTGGTTAGTGATAAAGCAGAATAGACATTAGGAGATGGTTTTCTTTCAGCTGATCTGCATAGCTGGTTCAGTATTTTGGGTTGTCTTTATGGTTGAAATAATACTCATCTGCATGGAGTTGGGGGCTTTCTAAAAATTCAGTCTGCTGGAATTGGTGTTGGTTGATGTTCAGGCCACTAGAGTCAATAGGATCAACACTTATAGGTGAAACTACTGTTCTCTTTCTTTTAATTATGTTCTTGGAATAAGCTGTACAAATGAATCTAATTTGTATGCCCCACCGCAACCTTCTGAAGAAGATTAGAGGGGTTTTTTTAAATGGCGGGGAGAAGGTGAAGGCCATTTATTCTGCAATAAGCGTTGTCTGAAATGTTATAGCAGCTACATGGAGTTTCCCTGTGGTGACTTTTGCCTGTCATATGGGTCTACAATGGCCTGTTTGGGGCTGCTGTATGAATTGGAAGTACAGCCCTGGAAAGAGGGCAATGAAGCTGCCCAGGGCCAGCTCCCAGCTACTTCCTGCCCTGATCTTTGGGGTATATTGCATTGCCTGCATGTTTTGAATAAATCTTTACAATTAAGAAAGCTAGGGGTTCTCCACCCCCCTCCAGAAGCTAGTATTTTGTTGGTGCAGGATACCAGATTTCACGCTGATGATGTGCGTATAAACTTCACACTACTCAGAAAACAGCATTCAGTGTGTATTTTTCCTGTATTTAATCCCCTCTCCCTTTCTTTTGGCTGTCATGTGCAGAAGCCCATTCCCCGGAAGAGGCGGGTCCGCAAGCGTAAATATCACAACAGCAGCGTTGTGACCGAAACCATCTCTGAAACAACTGAGGTCCTGGTGGACGAGCCTTTTGAGGACTCTGATTCGGAGAGGCCCATGCCTCAGTTGGAGCCCACCTTTGAGATGGAAGACGAAGAGGATGAGGAAGAAAGCGAACTGTTCTCTAGAGGATATCTTCGCCGCCTCTCTCCACAGGACTCCCTGAGGCACAGACCCTCCTCAAAGAGAGGATCTCAGGGTGGAGAGGAGTCAGATGATGCCACTGGTACGTTTCCCAAATGATGCTGTAGGTTGGTGCTTTGGTTCAGCATTCCTCTGTCATAAGAAGTTATGGATTTTATGGCAGCAGCATCACCCAACCATTTGCTCCACCCCACTCCACTGCTGCACCTTCAAACAGAGAAATGCTCTCATGATTTTGGACCAGGGGAGGAGCTAGACATGTGGGGGACATGTGGCCAGTAGGAAGCTGCGCAGGGCAGCAGAATGGCCAAAGCTGTGACAACTAGGAAATAAAAGACAGACAGAGCAAAGAAATTTGGCAGGAGATGCGTGCCAAGGGCATGCTACTGGCATTCTGCTAGGAAAGCTCAGACTAGGGATACCCGCCTTGGGACTAAGCTGAAAGCCCTGTCCTTTACTCTCTGCTGGGCTGGAGGTATGGCTAAAAGGGCGTCATTGCCTTCAACAGCAGGGACCCTTCCCTTTGAAGGGAGACAAAGAAAACGGCTAGGAGCAGAGGATCATCTGGTGACTTACAACCTGCTGAAGTAACTGAGATGAACCATCTGGTATATCTGTGGGGAGAGAATAAAAAAAAAACCCTGAAGCAGTATATCTGTATGGTCCAAATGCAGGCTCCACCTGTTGTCCTGCAATCCACCTTGTGGCAAAAACATGGAGGCTACAAATTCATCCTCCCATCACATACGGTCTGTTAGTTTCAATGTAGTTCCTTTGCTTATAGCCACTGGCCCTTGCAAAACAGGGCACATGCATTTTGAGTCCTATAGCCTATGAAAACAGAAGGACAGAACGAGCCAAGGGCATTTCATAACATACGGGCTCAGACTGGCCTAATTTTTTGTGCTTGGGCTTCATATAAAGATGTTTTCTATGTTATGTATTTATCTCAATCCCTGCTAAAAGATCTTATCAAAGTCATTCCTGTCAGCAATCCTTTCCAGTATTTCAACCAAAACCCTATTTCTAAGGGGTATATAAAATGGTCGGTACAGTACATGGTATGCCATGTCCCCTGTTGTCACCTGGCCTTAGAACTGCAAAAGTAGATTTACAGGACTCTTTAATTACCTTTCTTCTAGATAAGCTGAAGGCCTTGTCTGGAATTGAAGGACTGCAAAAGCCTTCCCTAGCGAATAGGATGTTTGGTTATAAAATAAGTTTCTCGTACATGAGAAAGCAGTACCCTTTAAGAAAAGGTAGTACAATAAGCAGTGGTTGTCTCTATCTGTGTGTGTGCTTATTTTTTCTTAGCTCTGCAAACCTCAGCTCATGAGTTAACCAAACCAGAATTACACAGTAGCATTGCACATGTCTTCATCCAATAGACCAGCCTTACCCAGCCTAGTGCTGTTGGATTTCAACCCCATCAGCCCCAGTCAGCATGGCCAGTGGGCAGGAATGCTAGAAGTTATAGTCCCAAATATTTGGAGGGCCCCAGGTGGGGGAAGGCTGCACTAGACAGTTAACTTTAAATTGCATTTGTTCCATGAAGCAGGAATTCTCTCTCTGCCAGGAAGAACCATGAGGGGAAATTAGTACTAGACTGAGGCTCCTTCAGTTTGGAAAAGCTTCATTTAACCTCTTAAAACAGCAGTCAGAAAGCTCAAATATGTTTATCAAGCTGAGTAGTTTTGAAGTAACTTACTAAAAACACCAAAGAGGAAAAAATCCAGAAGTGCCACTGGGTATGGACTGTAATAGTTATTTATTTGTTATGCAAGTCTCTAAAATACTCATGACAGCTGACAGAACAGACGAGTTTCTACACAAACAGGCTCATCTAAGAGATCACTTGCTCCTGAGGAAGAGACCTGATCTCGAAACATGTTGAACATTTTAGTGAACTGCACAAAAAATAAATAATTTTTATACAATTCATGAGTATTTTAGAGATATGCATAACAAATAACTATTACAATCTATACTCAGTGGTGCATCTGGATTTTTTCCTTTTTGGTGTTTTTTGTGCATAGCGCCTTCCCTCTTAGATTTTTAATTGAAGTAACTTACTAGACAGCTGTGTTTTATTAACTAAGATAGTCCCCTGCATGCGACAGACATGATTACTGTAAGATATTTCGCTATAATATTAGGTTGAAGAAATACACTGCAAAACATTCAAAGCTACTTCCCATTGACCCTGCCCCCCAGGGGATTGTGGCACCTGAGAACAGCTGCTTGCACAATGGTTTCATGTAGATTTAATCATTGTGGTACTGATGTGCGGAAGATCTCACTTGTTTAGGCTGGAGGGTTGACTTGACAAGCTTTTTGCTTTCACTGACCCCCTGGGTATTACCCTTCTGTGCAAACCCCCTTGAAATTATTCACTATTTTTTCAGTCCTCCCTGCCACCCTTCCCAGCAATATCTGGATAGTAATACTTGCCTACCTGATAGGCTTATTGTAAAGATTCCTAGGTTAATGAGATGGCACTTTGAACACTTGTGCTGGGTTGTATCAATGTAGCCAGCCTTTTTGGCATGTGCGCCACTTGTTTAAGTTTCAACTCCAGTCTGTACTTTTGCCTATATAGGATAGCTGGGGAAGAAACACCCAGGAGTGCAACCTTGACTCTCTGCCATATCCAGGAGTGCCACAGGTGTCACACCCATGAGCTATAGAATTGCAAGGTATTAAGTCTCAAAGCTGGAAAAGGTTGGACAATCTTTACAAATGCAGAGATGCAAAGTGCAGCTGGTGTCTGTAATATTTGCAGTACCAAAAATTACAGGGCAATAATTTTCTGATAATAGGTGGGGCTGCAAGGTTGAATTAGTATACTAAAGCTTTAGCCAATCGACTGGCCAATATTATTCTGTGGCAGTGAGCATTATGGGTACTCTTGTTAGTTTTTGGGCAGTGGTTCAGCTATTTTAACTCTGGTGTGCTACTGTAATAGGGAGTGAGAGAGACAGCCAAAATCTTTCATTTTAATAATGAGCGGTAACAATAAATTGCAAATTACCTTGCATTTGCTTCAACATTTTGGAGAAGTAACTCTGAGGTTTTGGTAATTATTGGTAATCAATATTAAAAGGCAAATGGTTGATCAACTACAGATACTTCAACTATAAGCCCAAGTAAGTGCAAGAGATTACTGGTCCAGCAGCCTAATCTTTGTGTGTTCTCTCTCTCTCCCTCTCTCCCTCCCCCTCCCCCCTTTTCCATCTTCAGGCTCTCCTACCTTGAAACCAGTCTCTGTGCTGAGAAAATGTGAAGCGAAAGATTCTCCACTTCAGCCAGACACTTCCACCCCCATGAAAAAGAAGAAGGGTTGGCCCAAGGGCAAAAGCCGCAAACCCATCCACTGGAAGAAAAGACCTGGCCGCAAACCAGGCTTCAAACTGAAGAGGGGGAAGGTCCTAGCACCTCCTCCGGAAGAGGCAGTGGATCCTGTGGAAGCCACACCGAAACCAGGGCGCAAATCAAAAGTGCAGGAGAAGGAAGAGCCAGTTGAGCAGAAGGAAGAGCTTCTGCCTATTGCAGAGGAAAGGAAAGAAGAAGATGGGCCTGCAGAATTGGGGGATCTAGGAGAGGAAGAGGAAGATGCACCTGCCAGTGAAGCAAGAGTGGCTTCGCCCATAGATAGCAGCAACAGCCCAGCAGTGGAAGTTAAGGAACCTGAAATGGAGGAAGAAGTTGAGAAGCCGCAGGTCCTAGAAGAGCAGAGGCAGTCCGAAGAAGAGCAGCAGGAGATGGAAGAACCTGAGCGTGACCAGGAAGAAGAGGAGGAGGAAGTTGCAGCAGTAGCAAACCAGAATGAAGACCACGATGCAGATGATGAAGAAGATGATGGCCACGTGGAGTCTACCAAGAAGAATGAACTGGAAGAGCAGGCGGCGAAAGAGGGGCTGAAGGAAGAACCAGATGTGCAGGAGCCTTTTTTAGAAACAAGCACACAGGACGGTAGAGAAGAAGATGTCAAGAACAAGAGTGAGGGAGAGGCAGATTCTGAGGAAGAGCAAGCATCCCATGAGACATCAGTGGCTTCGGACCCCGTTCCTGGTTCCGAAGATGACCAAGAGGAAGAGCAGCATGCTAAGGAGGGACTAATTGAACTGAAGGAAGAGGAGCCGATCCCTCATAGTGAACTGGATCTTGAAACCGTCCAAGCAGTCCAGTCCTTGACACAAGAGGAAGAGAACAACGAACATGATGTGGCCTACCAGGACTGTGAGGAGACCCTGGCGGCTTGTCAGAACCTGCAGAGCTACACTCAAGCTGAAGAGGATCCTCAGATGTCAATGGTTGAAGACTGCCAGGCCTCAGAACACAACAGCCCCATCTCCTCTGTCCAGTCCCACCCCAGCCAGTCTGTGCGCTCGGTCAGCAGCCCCAGCGTGCCCAGCGCGCTGGAGAGCAGCTACACCCAGATCAGCCCCGAGCAAGGCTCTCTTTCCGCACCTTCTATGCAGAACATGGAGACCAGCCCCATGATGGATGTGCCTTCCGTATCGGACCATTCTCAGCAAGTGGTGGACAGTGGCTTCAGTGACCTCGGCAGCATCGAGAGCACGACGGAGAACTATGAGAACCCAAGCAGTTACGACTCCACCATGGGGGGCAGCATCTGCGGCAACAACTCCTCGCAGAGCAGCTGTTCCTACGGCGGGCTGTCCTCCTCCAGCAGCCTCACCCAGAACAGCTGCGTCGTCACCCAGCAGATAGCCAGCATGGGCAGCAGCTGCAGCATGATGCCCCAGGGCAGCGTCCAGCCCACCACCAACTGCAGCATCAAGTCCCCCCAGAGCTGTGTGGTCGAGAGGCCTCCGAGCAACCAGCAGCCGGCAGCACAGCCTCCGCAGCCCCAGGCCCAGGCCCAGCAGCCTCCACCCCCGCCGCCGGCGCAGCAGCAGCAGCCTCCGCTGTCTCAGTGTAGCATGAACAACAGTTTCACTCCTGCGCCAATGATCATGGAGATCCCCGAGTCTGGCAGCACGGGCAACATCAGCATCTACGAGCGGATCCCGGGGGATTTTGGCGCTGGCGGCTACTCCCAGCCGTCAGCCACCTTCAGCTTAGCCAAGTTGCAGCAGCTGACCAACACCATTATGGACCCTCATGCCATGCCTTACAGCCATTCTCCTGCTGTGACTTCCTATGCAACCAGCGTGTCTTTGTCCAACACAGGCCTGGCTCAGTTGGCTCCGTCACACCCCTTGGCCGGGACGCCCCAAGCACAAGCCACCATGACACCCCCGCCAAACCTGGCGTCCACCACCATGAACCTCACCTCGCCCCTCCTCCAGTGCAACATGTCCACCACCAACATCGGCATCCCCCACACCCAGCGGCTGCAGGGGCAAATGCCGGTCAAGGGGCACATTTCCATCCGCTCCAAATCGGCACCCTTGCCCTCGGCGGCTGCACACCAGCAGCAGCTCTACGGCCGCAGCCCTCCAGCGGTTGCCATGCAGGCGGGCCCCCGGGCTCTCGCTGTCCAGCGGGGCATGAACATGGGGGTGAACCTGATGCCCACCACCCCTTACAATGTCAACTCCATGAATATGAATACCCTGAACGCCATGAACAGCTACCGGATGACCCAGCCCATGATGAATAGCAGCTACCACAGCAACCCTGCCTACATGAACCAGACAGCCCAGTATCCTATGCAGATGCAAATGGGAATGATGGGGAGCCAGGCCTATCCCCAGCAGCCTATGCAGCCAAACCCTCACGGGAACATGATGTACACTGGCCCCTCGCATCACAGCTACATGAACGCGGCCGGGGTGCCCAAGCAGCCTCTCAACGGACCCTACATGAGAAGATGAGCAAGATGCGCTTGCACTCTTGAAACAAAACAAAACTAACTGAAATCTCTCTATAAATAAAGGAACCTTTTATACTGACAAACCAGAGACGATGGACCTTTTTCCAGTTAAATATTGCTGTAGATCTTAGATGGGGTTTTGTTCCCTTTTGGTTTATTTTATTTTATTCTTAGGGGGCCTGGTCTGTATTCTTTTCACATTTTGTGGGGTTCTCTTGTTTGGGGTCTTTGTTTTCCTTCACAATCCTGAAACACTTCACAGTTCAAATCCATTTTTAAAATGGGGTTTGGGTTTTTCTTTTTTCAGGGAGGGGATTGAAAATGTGCACAAAACCTTTCCATAATTTAACAAAGAGCCTTACTTTGCTTACCATCCAGGCAGAGTTCATGTAAAACAGACATCTCTCATTTTCAGACACCACATTCTTTCTCTTTCTCTCCCCTTGTGCACAGCTCCTAAGATGGCCCGATCTCTAAAGGTCAAATCCTTCCCACTCTTCCCTACCTTCTGTTTCCTACTTCAGGCCCAACAAAAGGCTCTGATGTGGTGACTGAGGATCAATCCTCTTTTGCCATTCCCCCAGAAATAGGAACTCTGAACAGTTTATCTTTCCCCAACTCTCTCTCCCTCTCCCTCTCTGGATGAACTGAAATACGGTTTAAATGTAACTTTTTAAAAGTGCGCCCATTGCGCTATCCCGGACAGATACTGTTAGTGTGGCCCAACAGCAGCATTTTAAGGAAGAGTTACTTGCAGCCTTAAAAGAGGGGTGAGGGTAGGAGAAGCTGAGCTCATTAAGCATTGCAGGTCAGCTAGAAATCTAACCATGGAACCTTTTGAACGTGGCTCTGCGTAAGGGCTGCAATTGCAAAGGCTCTTGTGCAGTGCGTTTCCTGTTAAAGCATCCTTGGAAGCTCACATGTACATTGAAGCGGCTCGCAAGATCCCTTAATGTTCTTTCTCGCTGGCCTGTTGCTGGCCTGTAGAAAGAAAGTGCTCAGGACGCCTCTTCCTCGCACTCCCCCCCGCCCCAGTGCCCCCTTTATATCACTGTGCTCTAGCATCTTGCATAGTGCGATCGCTGAGGAGTTTTCTCAGCCATGTGTGTCTAAGGGGGTGGGGATGGTGGTGGTGGCAGAGTCGTGAACATCAGGGAGACGGGGCGGGACGAGTCCATGCAGTGCAATCCATGCAGTTGTAATGGATGCCAGGCCTGTGGGCACACCATCAACTAATTACAAGGGGGAAATGTAGCTTATCCTTCTAATGTAAAGTTCTCTCTGTATATTCCTGTAGAGCTACAGACGCACTTAGATTGACTTAGATGTGTAAAGAATTTTTTTTTTCAAAGAAACCTGGAAGGCAGTTGTGGAGGGGGGAGGGGGGGTTCAACTGCACTAAAATGGACTTCCTCCGTACTGTTGAGTATAAAAAGGCAGAATCCCAAGGGCTTCCAGCCCTCGTTTTCTCTTAGTTCTTGAGCATGTGTACAAGGCTGTGTAGGACCCATGTCCCTGTATATATCTATAAATCCAGGCTCACCTCACCTGTGTCGAAAGGCAACCTTGGCTGCCCTCTCCTTCCCCTATCACCTGTGCTGGTGTTGCTTCCCGGTTGCAGGTGGGCAGGGCGCAGGGTCCGCCGGGGTGTCGAAAGCGAAGCTGTTGGCACGAGGGCCGTGAAATTATTATTTTTCGTCTGCTGTTACCTTTTTCGGTTTTGGGTTTTTTTTGTATGGTTTTTTAAAATCAATTGGGCAGCTCCCTTTTTTCCACAAATCTTTGTGACTGTAGAACTATTGTAGAGAACCAACGTTCTTTTCTATATTATTAAAAAAAAAAATATCCGACACAGTAATATTGGTACCTGTCATTTTTTTTCCCACTTCTGTTTAAGAAAAAAATAATGTATTTTTAGCAAAATAAACTTGGGTAATCTTCTAAAAGAAATTTAAAAAAAAACTCACTGTTAGTGACTTTGATGCCTTTTAAAAAAAAGAGCTTTTTCATTTCATTCCATCTTTAAAATTTTTTATCTTTGTTGTAGAATATTAAAGACTATTTTAAGAAAGATGAAAATTCTCTTTAAAGAGATCTCTAGAGTGTGTGACTAGAGCTCCAGATGCCTCTAAAGCCGCATGTACAAAATGAAGCCGCGTCTATTCCTGTCTGTTTATATTTGCTTTTCCTGTTTTGTAACTTCTTTGTACTTTGTTCTTGGTGACTTGTAAGCTTAAAAAGGGGAAGGGGTGCCTGGATGATAACCCTTTGTAATTCTCCATGTCATGCGCTCCTGGGCCGGCTGGCCTCCCTTCCTCTCCTTGTATGTAATATCACTTTTTCCCTCCCCCCTTTCTAGCAAGTACTTTCAAAAGAACTCTGTACATTTTAACATAAAAAAAATAAATTATGTTGAGCCATTTTGGATGTCTGGTTTTGCACATGGAATTTTTCTTCCTCTGAAATGTTGGGAGAGCTGAACTTAACAAGGGGTCATTAATTTGTGGGGTCTTCTTTTTGGCTGTTCTTGCATGCAGAAGGGGCACTCTCTTTTTGGGGGCCCTAGTTTACCAGGAAAAATGTCAAGACATTTTCCCCATTAGAGATGTTTAAAAATGTGCACAACACTGTGTAAACTAGTGCATGCATTAATGCATACATTATTGAAAGTGCATATGAATGTCCTTATGGCTTCTTTTAAAATAAAAATTTCAAGCTCATGTGGAAACAGGATGGAACGGGTGTGGACCCCCCCCCCCCATGGCAACCTTGCCAAGACCAAGATGGAGAGATCCGTCTATCCCTGCTCCACCTCCCCATATCCCTGGTCAAGGTAACGCGGAATATTTTTAACTTGGCTAAAGCTTAAAGCAGCTTTGCCCAACCCAGTGTCCTCTAAGTGTGTTGGACTATGTCTCCCATCATCCCAACCAGCATGGCCATTGGTCATGTGTGCTGGGCATGATGGGAGTTGTCATCCAGCATGTTGGGAGGATGCTGGTTTGGGGAAGTCTGGCTATAAGGGCCTACAATGTTGGCTCCATCCCCCTGTTTGGCCGGAGATCTAGTCAAAGGGCTCTTTCAGGACCCCAACAGAGGCTTTGGAAGACTCCTTCCTTTATACTGCAGTTCAATGTGAGACACAGGCAATGGTGAGCAGCTGAGGCATTGCAGGGGAGAGCCTTGACAGAGTGAGAGCAAGGGGATAAAGAGCCCTTAATGTCTATGTCTCAGTTGGCTGAGAAAGTAGGTGAGCTGGATTATAAAGGCTATTTTTAGATTAGGGGCCAGATCGAAGTCCTGGGCCTATGCTAATCCAGACAATTCCAACTTTGTCAGGAGATGGCCCTGAAAATACATTCTTGAACTTGGTCATTGTGAGCCATCTTGCTTGAGGAACTAGCCAAGCTTCCCCAAATGTGAGAGCCAAACAGCTCAGGCTTGGCTTGGCAACTAGCTGACCAGAAGGAACAAGCATGGGTGCATGTGTGGTTAAATTGGGCTTACACCATGCAAGTCATTCTTAAATTGAGGTGGGCAGGCATTCAGTGACTGCGGCTGAAGACAGGATTCCTTTAGCAGCAGCATTTTTAAACGGCTTTATTCAAACTTTTGTAAAATGTAAGTGTAAGCTGTTGCCCACCCGACTCCTAACAATCTCAACATGACTTTTAAGTGCCTGAGCAAAAACAAGCTTTGGAAATTAAAAACTAGACCGTAAGTTGAAACGTATGGAAACTCAATCAAGACACATCCTGGGATGTTGCTGGCTAGTATGAGCCACCCTTGCCTCTTCCCCAAGACACCACCCTCAGTACTCATCTGCCCCAAATGCTCACCCAGCCCACCAGACGTGGCTGGCTTTAATTTACAAGGATAGAAGAAATGAGTTGGTGCCCAGGCATGTGAGAAGGAAGCATGGGGGTGGCATCCCATATCTCATACAGGTTTTATCTCACTGTTTGTTGGTATCCTGTTCCTACCCAAAGGTCTGCCCGTGACATATTTGTATGGACTAGGTGTGTGGTATATGGAGTGGAGTCTAGCAGATGATCGCCCGGCTACAGTTATATGCTCAGCAGGCTTAATCTTAAGGCGTTGGGGAAAATAGGATTTTTTAAATAGTGGCGGATGGGATTTTCCTCTGAATGAAACCAAATGAGTGGAAAGAGCAAATTGAATTTTGCCTGACTAGGTCAAGTCACGCTCCATGGTCCTGGGGGTGGTTCTTCTAAAAGTGCTCATTGCGAAGCCCCAGAGCTTTCAGGTGCCCGTTAGCAGGTGTGCATGCCTGCTTTAATAATAAAAGGACATTGCTCAAAATTGTGTTAAAAGTATCGCACATTCTGCGCAAAAAAAAGCGAAATGCATTGATCGGTAACATTTTAAATGTGCACTATTTCTTATTTTGTGTGATTTGTTTCCATTATGCATGAGGGGGAGGAGCAAGGCCCTCTGGAAGACCACCAACTGGAGATATCCACTTTCAAGGATAACCTGGCAACCATGAGGACCAGGAACCCTCCTCTTTTTAATTTCTGCATGAAAGCTAGATGCCCAAGAAGCTGAACTTGCCCGCACCCCACCCTACCCCACCCTGGTACCATACTCTGTGCTATGTCTGCTCATGGCATAAATGCTACTCTGCCTATTTGGACCATGTTTGGTTCACATTTGATTTGTAACTCACCTTTCTACCAAGAAAAATGGCACTCAAGGTGGCTTACAATCATAAATACAACAATTAAAACAATAGTAAAGCAAATGCATTAAAACACAATGATAAGAAAAACCAACACAGGCTCCAACCCAACAGACCCAATTGCACACCCAGGGTCTGGATGAATATAAAGGTGTTTGCCAGGCGGCAGTGAGGGAGCAAGGTTAGCCTCCCTCAGCAGGGAGTTCCACAGCTTGGGAGCAGCCACTGAGAAGGCCCTTCCCAAGCAATCCGTAAGGAGCATCAGCCCTGCAGATACTGGGATATTTATACCGCTAACCCTGGAAGGATATACAAGACTAACTAAAGATCTGTTTCAAGATGGACCACACAGTCTTACTGTATTCCACATATGTAATGTAACGCTCAGAAGCTGCTTGATGGCCAAATAGTCTGACATGGTATCGGGCAGCTTCCTAACCTTTAGACTGTTAACAGTTCATGAGAAAGACTTCTACTGGAAGCCCTGAAGAGCTGCTGCTGGTCAGAATAGCGCTCTTCGGGGTTTCCAGTAGAGATCTCTCCCATCACCTGCTCCCTGCTCGTTTCCTAACTGGAGATGCCAGGTATTGAACCTGGGACTGTCTGTGGATAAAGCATGTACTCCCTCATTGTCTTGTGACCCCACGTTCTCATCTATATACATGCAGGTATCAAAGGACACATCACTGGTTCTATGTCTCTCACGCACGCACGCACGCGCATGTCTCTTGATTCACAGCGGCATGTAGCAACAGACTGGAAAGCATTGTGCTGGAGGGGATAGGAAGTGAGACAAAAGTTCTGCCTGGTGCCTGAGCACTGATTGCTCATTGACACCTGCAGCTCATCACTAGATGCAGCACCCAACATCCCTTTTCAGGCATTGTAATCCCCTAGATGGTTACAATCACATTAACGGGGGTGGGGATGAGCATGCCAGCTCTACCCTCTCCGCCACAGCTCCTGTGGCCCTCCATACATTGGAAAGGCAAACCCCCCTCTCTCCCCACCCCCTGTGCTTTAGAACCTGGTAAGATGGGGGTCCAGAATCTTGCAGGGAGCCTCCCTGGGTGGCAAAGGCTCCCTGCTGCTGAAGTTGCCCCCACCACCACATGGAGGGGGGCGGGGATGCGACATGGGACAGAGCTAGTGTGCTTGTCTCTGCTCTCCTCATTGCACAAAGGACATTGCACCCGAATTGTGCTATTGAGTGGTGAGCGTGCATTTGTAAACCAGCCCTTTTCTGCCCATGAATGCAGAACCAGTTGCACAGAGGGCAGTTGAAAGGAAAGACCGAAGGACTGCTGCTGTGGCTTTTGATGTCGTGTCTTTGTTGCCCCCTTGAGTCTAACCCTGAGCCTGGGTGAGAACTGAGCCCACTAATATGCTGTCAGAATCCAAACATTTGCTGTCATTTCACTCTTGAAGGCATATCCTGAGAGTGCTGATTACTTTAAGAGTAGTTGAACTACAGCGATTAGGGTTGGGTGTCATTGGTGGACTTGCCACCCTGCCCCGCCCCGCCCCACACACACAGCTAGGCCTGTGCACTGACCACAAGATTTGGGTTGGACTCCAATGTAATGATTCAGAAAATAGCCTGATTCAGCTTGGCTCCGAAGCTTGATCCAGAAATCCAAATCTTCATGCTTCCCATTGACAAATGGCTACAACTTTCTGTTTGTCAGAATTGGATGACGTTGGCAGGCATAGTCCTTATGAGGGGATTACGCTTGCCAAATATCAGACAAATTGGTGAGGAGTGCGGCGGATGTGCTGCATGCCTTTAAATTTTGATTCTTTAAAAAATAACCATTGGTAGTTTCTTTCATTATTATTTCTCAGTGGAATTGGATATGTGCAGGGATAGTTGCCTGTTCTGAGGTTATCAAGCCTGTCAAGTTTCAGATGAAAAGGTGCAAGCAGCTTTGTGCAAGTGCAGCCTTTACAGTTTCGGGGTTTCCAAAAAAGGATGAGCTTATACCACTACATTTTTTGTGGACATTTGTTATGAAAATGAAATACAGCATAGAGGTGGCTTCAGTCAAGCAACCTACAACAGATTCAGAAGAATACATGGCAGCATTTTTTTTTTTTAATGGAAGGAGAGTTTATAATTTTTTTGGAGGGGGGAAGTGATTAATTTCCCCTAACCCCCATGGGGGTTTTTGTTTTTTGTTTTGGTAATTTGTAAGAGCTTGGCATACGTCACAGAGGTGTCCTTAGACAAGAGACGTGCAAAATTTCAGAAGGATCAATACAAAGGCTAGGAGATTAGGATGAATGAAAAACAGTTAAAGACTCTGTTGTTTTCTGCCCAGTTGGCACCACAGTCACAGGAAGTACAAAAGGACAGGGGAGGATGATGGGTGTGGTGCATAGAGTAGCAGAGGCAGAAGGACTTGAACATCCAGCATTTTCCAAGCAAACCCCCAAATGCTAAACCCTCTCAGGTCCCACAGACTCCTCCAAACCTCTTTTGATGTTGCCGCACCTGTGGGAGACAACTAGCAAAGCACACTGAATGCTGGATCAGTCCTGCAGTATATTACTCCAACATCCCACCCCCAAAGCACTGGGACTGGAGAGCCCTGGTAAAACCATTCACTGTGATTAGAAGTTTGAGCTGCCAGTCACAAAATTACACCCCCTCGTCTCCCTCTTCCCTTCTCCCCACCCTTGCATTTTTCTTATATGGAGAAGTTGGGTGAAATGTATCAATTTTGGAGACCTGCTGTGTTCCTCTGAATCCTGACCCTTCAGGAGTGTTCAGATTCAGCTAGCTTTCTTAAAATAGTAGGGTTGGAAGGGGCCTATAAGACCATCGAGTCCAACTCCTTTGGAGGAGCCCTGCTTTAATTCGGGCGTCTCCCAAATCTGTCCGAACCAGCCAGATTTGGTTTGCGATTCAGCTGAATCCAAAGCACACCCTTAGCATCAACAGCAAATTTCTGGTTGCTACTTTTGTTTTTCCCTCTCAAGAGGCATTCTGGGATAGAAAGATGGCAGCAGCAGGTGACAGAGCCAAGCTGCAGCAAACCTGGCAAGTTTTAAAATGAGTTTAAAAAACCCTAAAAGTATGTTTATTAGTTATCCACATTTTAGTCAAAGTAGTTTGAACTTGGGAGTACTTCTGTAAGCACTTTGTAAAGTAGTTTCAACTACTTTTTTGGTAACTGCTCCCTACGCCAAGGTTTTGTTTGTGGTTTGCTCTCAGGAATGTAGAAGCAGTTCTAAAGCACACAAGGGCAGTCGGAGGGAGATAAATGTTAGTTCTTCTTCGTGGTCCCTTTGCATCACACACATGGGCTTTGCGCCTGCCAGAGACCTAATTGGGAAACGTCTAAAGCTGAGGAAAAGTTTTGGGTGGGTCCCCCACTGTCTGCCGTGCGTGTCCAAGTGGCTTCCCACCTTTCCCCTCAGTTCTCTTTTGACCACCTTGCTGAAAAGACGCCTTTTCAGGAACTTCATTCTCCTCAGATAAGTTTTTTTTTTTTTGCTGAGCAGCTCTACTTTTCTTTTATTCTTTCTTTTGTTTTATTTTTCTCTTTCAAAAAAACAAAAAGTAGATTAGTTTATTTCTTTCTGATTGGGGAGAGGTACGTATGGCAGTTAAGGCCCCTTTTCAAAAATGTCTGCAATGTGGCAGTAAATTGCCCCCTACAGACAGACACTCTCTGTTTATTGTGCCCAGGGGAGTCTCATGTGGTAGAGACTTGTCGTCACTGCATGAACTTTACAAAACGAACAAAGCGTTCAGACTGCTTGAAAGCGATGCTGTGGAAGAAAGCTTTCGAGGCTGTGGATTTGGCTCAGTCAAAGGCTTCAAAGCAACTGCCTACAGCAATGTTGGACAAACTGCAGTCTTTCTCCGCCATCATGCTCAAAGTCCCTGGCTCCAACCACGGGCCAGGTTGACCCGCCTACTCCCAGCCAACATCTGACTGTTTCTGTGGCAAAAAAGCTCTCTCAAAGGGCAAAAGCCCCAAAAGCCGCCGTGGAAGTGCAAAAGAAGAAGAAATTAAAGGAATCTGAGAAGCTGCTTCGTGAGCTGGGAACCGATAATGAACCAGCTCAAGTTTCAGTACGGATACCGCCACCATTACTAAAGTCGACCATACCAATGCGTCCTTCGGTATCAGTGGTGGGCTCCAGACCTTTTCCAGTATCAATACTGGAGTTGGCCCCCACTGCATTGGCATCAGAGGGAGAAATTAGAGACGTCTTGCCACTGAGGGTTATTGAAACCTCTATGACCCCTTCTTTACTAAGCCCTGCTTTGGCTCTATCAGAATATTGTTACCGAGATTTTTCACCGGATTCCATATGATCGGATAGATTGAGAACCCCTCATCAGGATCGGTTTGACAGAGAGACGTATATTACAGGTCTCGATCCCCGGTTCGGGACTGGGATAGGTATTCAAATTTGTCTCTACCTCCTAGAATGCACTACCAATATGATCACAAGGGTTTGCAAGTGATACATATTCACTGCTGGAACATGATCGTGTCATGAGAAGCACACGTCCTCAGTATCGACAATCTCCTTCGGTGACAGTATTGTGGCCATCAAGGACTGAGCCTTTTCTTCCTCCGCCATCAGTCCTGCTGCGGTCCACCTCTTTAAAGGACTGGCTGCAACCTAAGGAAAGGGTGCCTATCCAGCCTACTGATATAGATGTCTCTCATCCTCTTCCTCCACCACCAGACCTGGGACCAAGTGATTGGATCAAGAAAAAGGGGAGTAGTAGGGAGACTTCACCACAGTCAATTGCGGGCTGTCGGATTCAACCTCAGTTTCTTTGGCACCACCTTCCATCGTGTCACTGGATGACGCTATAGGTGCCCAAGAAGGAGCTTTGCCATGGGAGGACTTGTATCATTTCACAGATCAGATATTACATATGGCTCAGTCACTGGAGATTGAAATGCAGCAACCCTCTGAGAAAATACAGGATCCTGTGTTTGATGTGGTATATACAGAGGCTGCAGACCCAGTTTCTAATCCTTTCCTTCCAACCGTGCTTCAGACTGTGAAGGGATCATGGAAGGCACCATCATCATCTATGGCCCCAACTTCGAAGCATTTGGAGTTGTATAGGTTCAGCAGAAGTGTGCGGAGTTCCTTTTCACACACCCTCGCCCTTCATTGTTGAATCTGCACCCAGGAAATTGCAAAAAAACCCATGCATCTCCAGCAGATAAGGAAGGCTGTCATTTGCATTTATTGGGCTGCAGAATCTACTCTTCAGTGGCACTAGGATTCCGAGTAGCCAATTATAAGTCAACAATGTCTTGCTATCAACTTCTTCTTTGGAAAAAGATAGGCTCTTTGTGCAATCATGTACTAGCGGACCAAAGGCAACTGGCTAGAGTGTTCCAGATGGAAGCAATGAAATTATTGCACCAGCAAATTAATACAACATGCCAGCAGGCAGATTGTGGAGCAGAGGCAACAGTGGGAGCCATTGCACTTTGAAGACAGGCACGGCTTAGATCAGCGGGGCTAACTCCGGAGGCGAGATCTCACACTGAGGACTTTCCTTTTGATGGAGAGGGCCTTTTCAACGCAAACACTGACGAAGCAATGGATGCCATTCAAAAAGCCAAAAACACCACTAAAAAGATGGGATGCACACAGCAGTACCAGCAGAACCATTCTAGGTATAAGTAATGGTTTAGGCAGCAACAGCCTTTTCTGCACTCACATGAGTATCAGGATGGAGTGTTATAATTTAATCAATATCAGAATCACAGAAGGCAACAACTTTCTAATCGCTTTCATCAATCCCGTACCAAGGGTGACAACGGTTCCAAGTGGAGACTAGATTCAGCCTCTGTTTCTACTTTTTGCCACCCCTCCTTTATTCGATTTCCTTCTGTCTCTTTTCCTGCCAAATTGGTTACTGATAACTATGGACACCTGAGTTCTCAATGTGACCCAGTATGGTTACAAAATAGAATTCAAAGTCCTCCCTCCTCTCAGTATCGTGACAGTAACAGCACCATCAGAGGTATTACAATTAGAAACAGATACCCTGTTACTCAAAGAAGCTATCAAATGAGTTTTACCATACTGAACAGAGGAAGGGTTTTTCTCCCGCTACTTCACAATACTGAAGAGATAGAGGACTTTGACCCATTACGGACCTCAGGAAACTCAACAAGTTTGTCAAGACAAGAAGGTTTCGGATGAATACACTGGCTACAATTATGCCTCTTCTCTGTCGAGGTGTCTGGTTCACTGTAGCGGATCTGAAGGATGCCTATTTCCATGTGGCCATCAACGAATCTCACCAAAAATATCTCAGATTCATTGTTGGAGCAGAGAAGATGTTCCAATTTGCGATCCTTCCTTTTGGACTAGCTATCACTCCGAGAGTATTTACGAAAATGGTGGCAGTCATCTGCACTTACCTTCATACTCAAAATATACAAGTCTATCCATATCTGGATGACTGGCTGATTGTGGTGTCGTCAGAGCATCTTGTTCATCAAGCAGTAGCAATTGTCAGAAACCTTCTGCATTTGTTGGGCTTAGTGATCAACAAAGAAAAGTCAAGGTTGAGACCCACACAGATAATTCCTTTTATAGGTGCAAGATTGGATTCTACGAGCGAGAGAGCATTTTTGTCTCAGGACAGGCTTGTCACCCTGGTGGATTTGGCATGCAAGCTTTTCCACTTACACAGGACAACTGCTTTCAGTGTTCAGAGACTCCTAGGTCCTATGGTGTGGATGGTATATGTGGTGACCTGGGCAAGACTCTGCATGAGATGCTTCCAGAACTGGTTCTTAAGAGTATTCACAGACTCCAGAAATGCCCATCAAGAGTGACTGGTAATACCACAAATGGTAGTGAACAGTCTTCTTTGGTGGACAGCACTATGCAACCTCACACAGTGTCAGCCTTTTTCTCCACTTCCTCCATCCTGGATGTTGGTCACTGATGCTTCTTGACAGGGTTGGGGAGCCCATTGTGGTCCTTTGCAGACTCAAGGATTGTGGTCACTCCACATATTGTTCGAAATCTCTCTTTTCCACAGAAATGTTCAAATGTTGACAGACAACACAGCAGTTTTGTGGCACTTGAACAAACAAGGAGGGACGTGTTCTTCTTGCTTGGTCTTGATGACTCTGGACATTTTTGACTGGGCAGTCATCAGAGGGATAACAATCATGGCTTTACACATAGCCAGGAAGAACAATGTACTAGCGGACTCCTTTAGCCGTTCCTCAAGGATGTCCCACGAATGGCAACTAGCTCCGGTAACCTTCACTGCATCTTCAGCAGATAGGGTACTCCTCGGATAGATGTGTTTGTGACACTTCATAACACTGTTTGCCCAGACTTCTATTCAAGAGGAGGTGTGGGCCGGGGGTCTTTGGGAGACGCCTTCCAGCTTCACTGGTCAGGAACTCTATTTTACTTGTTTCCTTCATTTCCCCTCATTGCAAAGGTGCTCCAGAAAATCCAAGCAGATGCCATGGACTGCATTATAGTCACTCCGTGGTGGCCGAGGCAAGCGTGGTTTGCCTCACTCCTTGACCTAGCGAAAGGGCAGTTCCTCCACCTACCTTCAGTACTGAAGCTGTTTATCAGGGACAGAGGTCGGATTCTTCCCTAGATGTCAACACCCTCAGACTAACAGTGTGGAGGATCAATGGAGTTGAGTCTTTTACCTAATGAAATTTGTCAAGTACAATTGGCAGCTAGGAAAACCATCTACTAGAAAATGTGAAGGAAATATCCAAGGCGGGTTAGTTGAACAGTCAGAAATTTATTAAAGCACATCACGGCCATGGGAGAGACAGACGAAACGGTGTCTCTCCCAAATAAAAGAAACAGAATGCATTTATTCAGACTGAAAGTCAGAAAACAAAGAAAATACACTACGCATGCTCAGAAACCAATTAGTACTCAGCAAGAATCTTATCAGCATAGTCGCCTTCTTATCTTTAGGGATGAGTTACTTCGGTGAATAGGAATTTCTTGGTTATGAGCAAGTTACAATTACCTTCTCATGGTCAGACAGACAGACACACACACACTCAATCCCGTCAGGCACCTTGGCTGGTTGCTTGAACCAAACTACTTACAAGGCCTAGTCAGGCCTACCTTCACAATCGCCCCTTTGAGCCTATAAGGCTCACCATCCATATTTGTATCATTATCAGTTGTTCAATCTTTTTTCTCTCTCTCTCTTTCTCTTCTTTTCACATTTCTCTTTGCATTCTCTTGACCATCTGGTGCAGTTCAGCTTTATATATAGTTTTTAGTAAGGAATTTGATACAACATTTAATCAAAGCAATGATCACATGTAACAAAACAATATAAACAACAATTATGCTTATTACATTGCACATCTTGCTAGGTGGCTGTTTCTGGTAGATCTAGGTAATAGGGTTTAATCATTTTAGTCTGATTTACTGGGATTTGGATCATTGGTATGCTTCTATGGGCTGGCACATGGTTGCAGATCTAGCAGTTGGATACCAGCACCACAGTGGCAACCAGAGATGTTCTTCTCTTTCCAGGTCCAAAATTACTCAAAGGGCTGATGAAATCTGTGTTAGGGCACATCCAGCATTGTCTGGTTCTGGGGTACGTCATCTCCAGGGGGCAACATTTTCTTGCAGTGGGACGTGGGGATCCAGGTAGCTCACTTTGCAGCTTCATGGTGGTGTGGATGGTCAACAGCACCTGATGGAGTCTTTTGCAGTGAGGCTCAAGGGACGATTTCTTCTGATGGACTTTAATGTAGACTCAATCTCTAGGCTACAGGTTGTGACACCATATTGTAGGAACGTCTGGAAACACTTTTTAACCTGTGAATGGAAAGCCTTCACACACTTTATTAATGCTTGGTAATACTTTAACACAGTCTCATCACTTAAAATGCAAGTTAGTGAGATGTTCTTTAATAGGTGCTGAAGACGGGAGTCTCATGGGCTTCTTTATAAGGTTCTCATGGGTACTGAGCACAGTTTGTCAGTGTGAAGTGGCATGTATTTTTATCAGGGCCAAAGGTAGAGCATCTGGCCAATTAAATCTAGCTTTAGCACAGATTTGGGCTAATTTGATCTTTAAGACTCCATTCTTTTTTTTTCTACCAGCCCTGCTGGCTGGGGATGGCAGGGGCACTGGAAATGCTGTTGAATTTGAAGAGCCTTGTACACGCAACTACTGATACATATTTAAAAGAACAACATTTTTTCATCTGAATGAAATCTATTTGTATGTTAAAAGAAAGCTTACACATCTCTGGGGCTGGTTAGCTGAGCAGATGGTGCACCTTCTTTCTCTCAGACAAAAGCAGATAACAGGCTAATTCACTCATGATTTTATAAAGCAAGTCTCAGTTAGAAAACTGTAGGGATGTACGAATCCCACTTACCTTTCTTTTGCCGGGGGTTGGCTGGGGGAGGGAGGTGATCCGTTCCTCCCCCCGGAATCCTCTACGGGGGGGGAGGCGATCCCCTGGAATCCTCCCCAGCCAGCTCCACTCCGCGGCAAGTCTGTGGAGCCGCCGGCTGGGCCGATCCACAGCAGGGACTCCGTCTGCTGCTGGGCTGCTGCGGACACAAATGGCGTCCTGTGTAGGGGACGCCATTTACGTCCCTGCCAGGCTGTGATAGGCTACGTAAGTATTTGCGTAGCCTATCACGGCTAAAGCAGGGATGCAAATGGCATCCCCTATGCCATTTGCATCCCCGCTTTAGCCATGATAGGCTATGTAAATATTTATGTAGCCTATCATGGCTAAAGAAGCGATGCAAATGGCGTCCTGCGTAGGGGGCACCATTCGTGGCCACACAGCGGAGCGGCAGGGAGCAGCAGCCGGATCCGGACCCACCGGAGGCAAGTAGGATCCAGTCCGCAGGGACTTCGCGGGGTGGCGGGGAGGAGCAGTCCATTCCGCCACGGACTCTGGCCTCACTAGCGTCCGTGGCGGAATTCTCCGCCATCCCTAGAAAACTGTCAGAAAGTACACACACTGCTGGCACCCCTTCACCAAGGCCTTTCTCTTTTGGCAGCAAAATAAATTTTCTCACAGTACAGAAAGAAGCATTCCTTATCAGTTAGAAGGTACACAGTGTGAAGAGCAATTACGGTGGACTGTTTTAGCTTCTGTTAGTTGCAAAAAGCATGGTTTTCACTGAATGTGAATACAGCTATGAGAACAAACTCTAAAATCATGAAAATTGCCAACTTTTTAGCAAATCAGCATACTTGTGCTATTGATGACTGAATTATTACTGCGTATGATTCTGGGCAAATTCGTACCTGACTGCTTCCTATTTTTCTGAAACTAAATCTAATACACTTCTCCCTTGAATTCTCACAGATTCTATATGCAGTTGTTTATTAAACAATTAAAACAAATAATTTATCATTTAGCTTGCTAAGCTTCATACAAAGCAAAAAGACAAAACAAGAAAATAACAATAACTAACACAACAATAGGACAATGCACAACACATAGGATTTCAAATCCATTGTTACTTCAGTGTGCAAATATACGTATATCACCAGTGACTTTCAATAAAAGTTTATTCTTGCTTAGAATACTTTAAAGTCTCATTCTCATCTCGACAGCATCATTCTAGTACATGCAGCATCTCTCAACAAACATTCAGTTTAGTTTGCATTTTCTTCTTTGTGAAGTAACACTTACTGGTACATACAGAAGGTTGAGCTTAAGCTACAATACATGTTCAAACACATTAGCTAATACATGACCACACAGACAATCCTCAGCCAACACTCACTCTCTATTGCCAGTCACACACAGTCATTGCATCTTGATCTTTGTACAAGGGAAGCTGCTGTTATTGTAGCTTTTTAGTGGCATATAGGACAATCTGTCCAGCAGGCCTAAAGGACAGGCATTTGATGACTAAGAGGAGTAAAAAAACCTCACACTCTTACATGGCAAGAAGAATAGCCACAAATACAGATATAAAGACATTTTCTCTAAAAGCAAAAACCAAGTTAGAGTACATTAAACACATTATTCACATTTATGCAACTTGCTTGGTCTAAATCATTGTGGCACCTTCACCTCTTAGGGGATTGACTCAATTGATTCTACCCTTCTTATCTGCTACTACAAGGTGGGGAAAAAGGACCATGGGCACTACCAGGTGGCCGTTCAGGAAGCGCCACAAATGGTCAGTGTAACTGAGAACAACTAGCCAGCCTCCACTTTTCTTTTTAACAATTGGGCCTGGTTTTGGAGTTGTGAAACATCTTTAAAAGTTGTCATAGGAAAGTGGCGTATTGCTGCAAGGAATAAGGTAGTAGCCCTTGTGAGGGCAAAAGTTTGTGCTACTTGAGCAGAAGTTGTTGTTGTTGTTGTTGTTGTTGCTGTTGTTCTTCAGTCATTAAGTCGTGTCCGACTCTTCATGACCTCAGAATTTGTTCTATTACAGTATGGGAAGTACAGACAGCATATCTCATTAGCATCTGTTTGACAAGGAAAAAGGAAAGGTTCCTCCTGTGCAAGCACCGGGTCAAAACCCATCCACAAAATATACACAATCTACATTAGTCAGTGGCTCATCTGACAAGTCTGGACATGGCTTTGCTAAGTGTCCAACTACTGCTAAACAATCGTAAGGGATACTTTCAGAAGGAACAGGCAGCAAAGATGCAGGACTTGGAGTGGAACAACACTGCACTTATAATATGACTGCTAGAGAGAAACAAAATGTCATACCTGAAGAGGCATGACTGAGGCAGGTGCTGAGTCTTTGTAAGTAGAAGAACTGCTACTGAGTGAGGTACACAAAGAGTTAAAGGAGAATTTAACACAATATATTTAGAGGCTTGAACAAGGAGGGCAGTGGCTGCAGAATCAAGGGAAGCACTGTAATATGTTACTAGTCAGTTCTTATTTCTACACTTCTAGGTAAATGTACTAAGAGCACAAGATTTTTTTTCATAACAAAGAGAGTGAATGGGATAATTAGGAAACTCAAGTTGTTTTAGAACAGTGCTTGTTTTGGAGCAGTTGAAGCAGATTCAGCTTCAGAAGACTAGGAAAGTGGCTCAGGAATATTTGAATATACTCTGTCAGGGAACAAAGATAGTGCAACCAAGATTACACAAAACGTCTCTGGTCAATGGAAAGACAAGTTAGAAACCTCTTGGCTGTCTTAGAAGTTTTGAGAAGGGGGGGAGGGGGGGGAAGCGGCTCGGAGATGTGAAGTGTTTTCATCGGCTGGCCAGGCCGGTGGGGACACTTATTTTTCTAATGCTCAACTTGCCTACAGCAAAGTGGCAGCAGCGCTAGAATAATTTTTCAAAAACATCTTTAGACAATCCATGTAGTCTGCTGTAGTCTCACTTTTGTTTTGCTTAAAATTGATGATCTTTTAGCCTAATCAACTTTCTGCAGACAAATTTCAGGGATTCTTGCTAGGTGCCTGATGTGCTCTTGGTCTAAAGTATTAAGATCAGCTAGTTCTTGATTTGGCCAATTTGCTTATTCTTTTAATCTAGTGCACACTTCTAGGGGCAAAATAACTTGCATGAGTTGGTTCATGCTAGCCCAATTAGGATTTTAACAAGTGATCACTGTTTGCAACTCTTCTCTAAATTTCTGTGGCTTTTCTCTGATGTTTCAAAATTTGACTTGGTCTTTCAATTTTTCTTGGGAGCCCTTAGGACTCCACTCCTCAGGACTTAGGTGACCTTTTTGACATTTCAACATCTCAATCAAAGATGCATTCTCATTGACCCTGTGCCTCCTTGGACTCTGAGATTCCAAGGCTCCTTTTAAATGCACAATTCTGTCCAAATCAAAGGTCCCAACCAAGGGAAATTGTTTGGATGGGTCAAGTTCCATTTGTCCAAAACTTGCAAGTCTTAGGTCTGTAATTCCTGTACATGTACATTGAAGGCATACCTTTTGGGGCTATGGACTTTCTTTGGAAGAATACGACCCCATCCTCAATTCCCACAGAAGCACACAGGAAAACAATCAGGAGGTCTCCACAGGTTGCGAGAAATGAAAGGCATTGCCAAATTCCGAGGTACAGAGACTGACTATCACTGAATTGGAGGCACCATCAGTCACTCGTGGTCAAGGGAGCTCATACCATGGCAGGGAGTGAAGGAAAGGTCGAGTCACTCACTGCAATCTCCATTCATTCAGGAATGATTTATTCAGGAGGTCCATGCCTTGTCAGCCAACTCATACCATGGAGGGAAGAAGGAAAATTCACTCATACAAGGTTCCAGCGACTATCATTTGCCCTGTTCCTTTTTTACCTCAGTTCATACCAGGCAACACTTGTTCAGTTCTTTTCCTCAGTTCACACAAGGCAACTCTCATTCACCTGATGCCATATCCCACGGACCTCTGTAACCCAAAAAAACAAACAAAAACAAAAAATTACCAAGTGCTGAAATTACTGACTGTCTCTTTAAAGCTGGTATGCCATCAACCAAGGCAGAATCAGTCCACAGACAGCCTCACACTGAGTCCCAGACTTAGAGATTTCAAAAGGTCTCTTACCTTGGTGTGCGCTTCTAGGATGTTCAGTGAATGGCGGTCCAAATTGGTTCGATTCTCCTCAGCATTTGGGATCTGAGTCACGACACCAAATTGTTAAGGAAATATCCAAGGCCGGTTAGGTTGAACATTCAGAAATTTATTAAAGCACATCATGGCCGTGGGAGAGACAGACGAAATGGTTCCTCTCCCAAATAAAATTAACAGGATGCATTTATTCAGAGTGAAAGTTGGAGAACAAAGACAATACACTACACATGCTCAGAAACCAATTAGTACTCAGCAACAGTCTTATCAGCACAGCGGCCTTCTTATCTGTAGGGATGAGTTACTTTGGTGGATAGGAATTTCTTGCTTATGAGCAAGGTAAAATTACCTTCTCATGGTCACACACACACACACACACACACACAGAGCCAATCCCATCAGGCACCTCGGTTGGTTGCTTGAACCAAACTACTTGCAAGGCCTAGTCAGGCGGGCCTACCTTCACAAAAGTCGTATGACAGTAAGTGGAAATTCTTCTCTTCATTTGCTTCTTCCAAAGGTTTTCTTCCTTGTTCCGCTCTGTTGAGCTGTATACTTACTTGTGAAGGATTGTTGGTCCCACCCCAACAACTCTGCAAGGTAGGCCAGGCCCAACTCGGTCACAAGTCTTCCAAAGATTACTCAGTAGCTTCCCTCCTAGGCCAATAGGCACTGTATTTAGCACTGAACTTATACAGGACACAACACACCAACTGGAAGTTGGATACAAGTTTATTAGGGGAAAGGAACAAAGAGGAAGGGAAGGGGAGAGGTGGTAGGTTGTACAAGAAACTATAAGCAAGTTACAATACCCAAAAGCCAGAAACGCCAGTCACCAGGACACACACTTCCCAGAGCAAAACAATAAAGCTATACATACCAAAGTATGGCCTCTCAGGATAGCCATCAAACAGCAACACACTCTAGTACTGCCAGGGCAAAAGAAGAGACACCCGCCCCATCTTTGGCCCCTTTTTTATTGCCCAGCCCTAGCAACTCAAGGCAGACCTGAAACACCCAATCATAACCCAGTCCCAGGACACCCCACTCCACCCTCCAAGGAGGCTGAATCTTCCCACCATGCACGGCTGTTATCACTTTCCCAATTAGCCGGAGCAGAGTGTGGCCTTGAGCTGCCAGACTGAGAAATGGCCAAAAAACAATCAGCTTCCAGGTGGCTACTTTGTAGATGACAACCCAATCAGCCCTCATAGCTTCAGCTTCTACTACCCTAATTCTTGACACTTACCTTCCTTCATTTGTTCTTTACTAAAGGACTTAAGCTTGTGTCACTTCGAGTGTACCTGGCAGCTATTTCAGTGTCTCATGATTCCGTTCAAGGTTCTACTGTATTTACTCATCCACTGGCACGTCAATTCTTATGGGTTGTTAAGAATTTACATCCTCCGATTTGAGATCTAGTCCTTCATGGACTTTATCTGTCATCTTAAAAACATTAACTTTGAAGCCCTTCAAGCCTCTGGCTAAAATGGACCTTCGACTTCTCTCCTGGAAGGTGGCTTTTTTGGCTCAACAACACTACAAGCAAGAAGGATCTTGGAATTGTTGTAGATCACAGGCTGAATATGAGACAGCAATGTGATGTGGCTGCAAAAAAGGCAAAGGCTATTTTGGGCTGCATTCATAGAAGCGTAGTTTCCAAACCCCGGGAAGTACTAGTTCCCCTCTACTCAGCACTGGTTAGGCCTCATCTGGAGTACTGTGTCCAGTTCTGGGCACCGCACTTTAAGAAGGATGCAGACAAGCTGGAGAGGGTTCAGAGGAGGGCAACAAAGGTGATTGGGGGACTGGAAACAACACCCTATGAAAGAGAGACTGAAAGAACTGGGCATGCTTAGCCTTGAGAAGAGAAGACTGAGGGGAGATATGATAGCGCTCTTCAAGTCCTTGAAGGTTGTCACAGAGAGGAAGGCCAGGATCTTTTCTCTATCATCCCAGAATGCAGGACACGGAATAATGGGTTCAAGTGACAGGAAGCCAGATTCTGGCTGAACATCAGGAAAAACATCCTGACTGTTAAAGCAATATGACAATGGAACCAATTCCCTAGGGAGGTGGTGGGCTCTCCCACACAGGAGGCATTCAAGACGAGGCTGGACAGCCATCTGCCGGGGATGCTCTGACCTGGATTCCTGCATTGAGCAGGGGGTTGGATTCGATAGTCTTGTAGGCCCCTTCCAACCCTACTATTCTATGATTCTATGATTCTACCACAGCTTGTAGGTCAAGTTTGCTGCATGCGCTGAGAATGGATCCTCCTTACCTTGTTTTTCATAGGGACAAGGCAGTTCTAAGACTCGACACTTCTTTCCTGCCTAAAGTAATATCAGACTTTCATCTCAATCAGGATGTCATACTTCTACTTCTCACGTTTTTTCCTTCGCCGTCTTCCCAGCTGGAGGCTAGACTGCATGCTTTAGATGAAAGGCAAGCGCTTGCTTTTTATAAAAGCAGAACAGAACAGTTTCGTCTGTCACGGATGGTCTTTGTTTGCTATAGCAGTCCACAAAAGGGGCTGCCAGTATCTTCGCAGAGACTCTCCCCTTGGATTGTAAAGGCCATCAAACTGGCTTATGAGCTTGCGGGGCTCAAACTAGATGGCCCAGCCAAAGCTCATTCGATGAGAGGAATCTCCATTTCGCACTTTCGGTAAGGGAGTGTCGATACCAGAGCTCTGTAGGACAGCAACCTGGTCGAGGCCATCAACTTTTCTCTCGCATTACAAACTCGATGTCCGAGCGAGAGAGGACTGTAGTTTTAGCTGTGCTGCTCTTTCTTTGATTTTTCAATAGGACATCGTGATGCACCTGCCCACCTCCGGTAAGTTAGCTTGTTAATCACACATATGTGTGATGCACAGAGACCATGAAGAAGAAATGCAGGTTGCTTATGTGTAACTGTAGTTTTTCAAGTGGTCATCTGTGCATTCACACAACCCACCCACTGTCCCCACTTCGGTATCGATGTCATTATTGCTGTTGGTACTGAAGTAGTCTTTCCTCCTCTGTAAAGAGGCCAGCTAGTCGGTCTCAAAGAACTGAGGGGGAAGGCAAGAACCCACTTGGACATGTGCAGTAGATTGGGGGGGGGGGTTCCCGCCAAAACCTTTTCCTCAGCTGAAGAAATTTCCCGATTAGGGCTCTGCACAGGTGCATAGCCCATATGTGTGAATGCACAGATGACCGCTCGAACTACAGCTACAGGTAAGCAACCTGCCTTTTTGTGCTTCACAACTGAAGTAGTGCACAGAGCCATCTAAAACACCCTCTCCCCCGGCCCCATAAGATGGTTGAGTCCAGGGCTGCATCCCTGCAGAAATCCTGGTCAATGTACTGCAAATCACCCAGAGATCTACCAGCAGAGTTAGATCTGCCTTCTACCCACTCCTGGTCTAGAAGTGTTTTGCTTGGCAAACAGAGCTTGCTTCAGTTGCTAACATGGGCAAGGGGGGAAACCAGAAGAAACAGTTAATTCTACTGCACAGATACACAGTAAACACTAGATGGAGGCAATGTTTCAATAACGGCAAAATGTTTTCATGATTTCTATAGCGTTTTCTAGTCTGTTCTTTCAGAATTTTTGCAGGGGTGCCAGATTTGTTCCTGGGTGCAATGCAAAGTGCCGGGTTTGACCTAAATGGCTTGGGTCCAGAATTGTAATTTATTTCCATCTTATGTATGTTCTTGTTTTCATAATTTTAATTCTTTGGGGGCATTGGGGCTGGAAAGGGAAATAACCATGGGAATTCTGGGGGGATTCCTCCAGGGGGTGAAGCCCCGCCCACTAGAGGAACCCCTGGAGGCATTGCGGGTTGGACTGGGAAGCCCAGCACATGAACCCAGGGACTCAGAGAAAACGACCCTCTCCCCAGCATGGAGAAAGTAACTCTCAGAACAAGCCTATGCATATCTTCCCAAAGTTGCAGATTGAGCCTATCTACTCAGAAGTAAACCCCACTGAGTTCAGTGTGTAGGACTGCTGCCTCGCTTTCTTAACGTCCTTTAACTCTGCCCTAGGTAAACTTTGTGGGCTGTGGGCACATTTAGCAATTTGAGAAACTGTCCTGGGTACTACCACAAAATGGCTGCCATGGAAGGCATGGCAAAGGACAAGTAACCTGCCCAAAAGAATGAGAACGGGGGGGGGGGGGGTCTGAGCCCCAATACACTATACAAGTCCTTTGAACCCACAGTTTGCAGCAATAACAGAAACCTGTTTCGTAGCAATCCCAGCTCCCAGTAAGAAAATGTGTTCATTTTATTTTTAAAGTGGGAGCGGTAGGGCACCTTCGTGGGTGCCAAGGAAGGTGTCCAGGGCACATTGGTGCCTGCAGGCAGCATGTTGCTGACCCCTGCTTTAACTGAATCTAACTGCCTCTTGACTGCCTCGTGGCCCAGTCCTATACATGTCTCCTCCGCAGTAAGTCCCACTTGATTCAATGAGACTTCCTTCCAAGGAACCGTGCATTGGTTTGGAGCCTTTGAATTCTCCTGTCACTCTCCAGCAGCTCCTTGTCAACGCTGCAAAGACCAAGGGCATTACAAAGGAACTTACAGTGGGGTGGCCAAGTGTCCTACTTTCCAGAGGACAGTCCTCTATTTGAAGATGTCCCGTATTGGAAGGACTGTTCAGTCTCACAGGCCTTGGGTTGTAGGCCTCTGCGTGCTTATAGACACCTGCCTCCCAAACCTAAAACAGCTACTCCCTAGCGACAACAACAAGCATATAGCAAGGATACCAACACAGGGTCCACTAGACGTTGCAACAAACCCAGATGCCAGCGTTGTCCCCATTACAGGACCTAATAATGTCACGTACAATAGAGACGTAAAATTTCCAGAAATTTTGAGACATGGAAAAAAACAGTTTTTTTCCCCCCAGGAAGTGGGAGGTGGGTCAGAAAAATTGAACATTTTGGAAAAATTGAAAAATAAGCAAAACTTAATTTTTTAGTGCTCTTTACAGATCTAAAGTTGCGTTGCTGCTTTAAGACAGCCACCCTCCAGATATTTTGGACTTCAGCTCCCATCAGCCTCGGGCAGAGTGGCCAATGGTCAGGAATTCTGGGCACAGTAGTCCAAAACATCCGGAGGGCACCAGGCTGGGGAGGGCTGCTTTAGGAACATAAAGCAGACTTTCTTTGCCTCATAAAATTATCATTATATTTTAAAACTTTGAAAAGTGAACTCATTTAGTGAATTTGTAATTATTGTCTGAATAGATTAGAACTACATTAATTGACTGCTACAGCATCAGAAACCCAGGACTCCATAGAACAAAACCCAAGCTGTCAAGAATGCACAATGGTGACTCTACTTACATGGTGGGAAACTGAGCATCCATGTCTATTGGTAAAATATATTTTAGGTCAATAATTCTAATAAGGAGTGAAAGAACTAACTATGGTGGGAATCTTACAGAGAGGATTAAAAAACATTTTTCCCTATGGCTTCATTATTTCCAGACATTTGACATCTCTAGTCTAAAAGTGTTCTTATTACATAGTTTTTAGAAATCATTTTGGGGGGGAGTAAAGGCTGGATAACAATATATAAATACTCTGTCTTAAATCCTAAAGGAAAATATTTCATAATCCAAAACTGTTCAATTTTTCGGAAAACAAAAAGGGTAAATGGAAAAAACATGGGTTTTTTTCCTGAATTTTTCTGGGTTTTTTTTCTGGGCCTTCACATTTCTATCCACAATTGTAGGGGCTCATTTACTTGCTTATCTTTCAGTGTGATATGTGCCATCTTCTGTCAGCATCCTACATAGGGCAAACAGGCTAGTTTCTATGGAAAAGAATTGTTGTTGTTGTTCAGTCGTTAAGTCGTGTCCGACTCTTCATGACCCCATGGACCATAGCACGCCAGGCCTCCCTGTCTCTCCCGGAGCGTGCTCAAGTTCATATCCATTGCATCGGTGATGCTATCTAGCCATCTCATCCTCTGCCGTCCCCTTCTCCTTTTGCCTTCCATCTTTCCTAGCATCAGGGTCTTTTCCAGGGAGTTTTCTCTTCGCATTAGGTGGCCAAAATATTTGAGCTTCAGCTTCAGTATCTGTCCTTCCAATGAGCACTCAGGGTGATTTCCTTTAGGATTGACTGATTTGACCTCCTTGCAGTCCAGGGGACTCGTAAGAGTCTTCTCCAGCACCACAGTTCGAAAGCATCAATTCTTCGGTGCTCAGCCTTCCTTATAGTCCGGCTCTCACATAGGGTTGGCGGAGAATTTCTCCCCGAAACTTCGGGGGGCCGAGCGCCAACGTGTTCGGCCCCCCAAACAAGTTTCGGGGAGAAATCCTCCGAACCCCACCGCCCCCCGCCCCCCGCCCGGGATGGGACTTACCTTCACCGAATGTCCCTCCCGGTGGCTGGTCTGGCCGGCGGTTCGGCGGGTGTTCGAGCGAGGCGGGAGCAGCAGCCGGTCTTTTGACCGGCTGCCGCCGCCGCCATTGCAATGAAAGAAAAAAAAAACAAACGCCCCCTGATAGGCTACGTGACGATTCACGTAGCCTTTCACGGCTAGATCTGCAAAGTCAGCCGTGATAGGCTACGTCAATCGTCACGTAGCCTATCACGGGTGACTTAAAAAAAACAAAAAAACAAAGCGCGTACGCTAATGGCGGCCCCCATAGGGAGCCACCATTCGCGTTCCTTATTTAGTCGCTGTAGTCTACATAAATGTTTACGTAGACTACGGCGAAAATAAGGGCAACGCTATTTGCTATTTGCTATTTGCGTTGCCCTTATTTTCGCCGTAGTCTACGTAAACATTTATGTAGACTACAGCGACTAAATAAGGAACGTGAATGGTGGCTCCCTATGGGGGCCACCATTAGCGTACGCGCTTTGTTTTTTTTTTTTTAAGTCACCCGTGATAGGCTACGTGACGATTGACGTAGCCTATCACGGCTGACTTTGCAGATCTAGCCGTGATAGGCTACGTGAATCGTCACGTAGCCTATCAGGGGGCGTTGTTTTTTTTTTTTTTAACTTTCGCGTTCGCGGCCGGGCGAGGCGGGAAGCCTCCTCCCCGGCCTGAATTTCAGCCGGGCCGAGGTGGGAAGCCTCCCCCCCGGCCTGAATTTCGGCCGGGCCGAGGCGGGAAGCCTCCCCCCCCGGACGGAACTTCGCGGGGGGACCAGCGACGCGCCTCCCCCCCACCGCGAACGTCCTTCGAGGAAAGGTAAGTGACTTTCGTCAACCCCTACTCTCACAGCCATACATTACTACTGGGAAAACCATAGCTTTGATTATACAGACCTTTGTCGGCAAGGTGATGACTCTGCTTCTTACTATGTTGTCTAGGTTTGCCATAGCTTTCCTCCCAAGGAGGAAGCGTCTTTTAATTTCATGGCAACAGTCACCGTCTGCGGTGATCTCGGAGCCCAAGAAAATAAGATCCGTCACTGCTTCCATTTCTTCCCCTTCTATATGCCAGGAAGTGATGGGGCCAGATGCCATGATCTTATTTTTTTTCATGTTGAGTTTCAGACCAGCTTTTGCATTCTCCACTTTCACCCTCAACAAGAGGCTCTTTAGATCCTCTTCATTTTCTGCCATTAGGGTGGTATCATCTGCGTACCTGAGGTTGTTGATCATTCTCCCGGCAATCTTAATTCTGACCTGTGATTCATCCAACCCGGCATTTCTCATGATGTACTCTGCATATAAGTTAAATAAGCAGGGCGACAATATACAGCCATGTCATACTCCTTTCCCAATTTGGAACCAATCGGTTGTTCCATGTCCAGTTCTTACTGTTGCTTCTTGACCCTCGTACAGGTTTCTCAGGAGACAGGTAGGGTGGTCTGGTACTCCCATCTCTTTCAGAATTTGCCACAGTTTGTTGTGATCCACACAATCAAAGGCTTTAGCGTAGTCAATGAAGCAGAAATAGACGTTTTTCTGGAATTCTCTTGCTTTCTCCATGATCCAGTGAATGTTGGCGATTTGATCTCTAGTTCCTCTGCCTCTTTGGAACCCAGCTTGTACTTCCGGTAGTTCTCGGTTCACATACTGCTGAAGCCTAGCTTGTAGGATTTTGAGCATAACCTTGCTGGCATGAGAAATGAGCGCAATTGTACGGTAGTGTGAACACTCTTTGGCATTGCCCTTCTTTGGAACTGGAATGTAAACTGACCTTTTCCAGTCTTGTGGCCACTGCTGAGTGTTCCAAATTTGTTGGCATATTGAGTGCAGCACTTTAACAGCATCATCTTTTAGGATTTTAAATAGGTCAGCTGGAATACTGTCATCTGCGCTAGCTTTGTTGTTAGTAATGCTTCCTAAGGCCCACTTGACTTCACTCTCGAGGATGTCCAGCTCAAGTTCAATGACCGCACTATCATGGCTATCAGGGACATTAAGATCTTTCCTGTATAGTTCTTCTGTGTATTCTTTCCACCTCTTCTTAATCTCATCTGCTTCTGTTAGGTCCCTGCCTTCTTTGTCTTTCATCACCTTTGCACAAAACGTTCCCTTGAGATCTCCGATTTTCTTGAAGAGATCTGTAGTCTTTCCCATTCTATTGTTTTCCTCGATTTCTTTACATTGTTCATTTAAGAAGGCCTTCTTGTCTCTCCTTGGTATTCTCTGGAACTCTGCATTCAGTTGGGTATATCTTCCCCTTTCTCCCTTGCTTTTCGCTTCCCTTCTTTCCTCAGCTATTTGTAAAGCCTCATCAGACAGCCACTTTGCTTTCTTGCATTTCTTTTTCTTTGGGATGGTTTGAGTTGCTGCCTCCTGAACAATGTTATGGACCTCTGTCCATAGTTCCTCAGGCACTCTGTCTCTCAGGTCTAATCCCTTAAATCTATTCCTCACCTCCACTGTATTTTCATAAGGGATATGATTTAGGTCATATCTGAATGGTTTAGTAGTTTTCCCTACGTTCAATTTAAACCGAAATTTTTCAATAAGAAGCTCATGATCTGAGCCACAGTCAGCTCCAGGTCTTGTTTTTACTGACTGTATAGAGCTTCTCCATCTTTGGCTGCAAAGGACATAATCAATCTGATTTCGATATTGACCATCTGGTGATGTCCATGTGTAGAGTCGTCTCTTGTGCTGTTGGAAAAGAGTGTTTGGTATGATCAGCGTGTTCTCTTGGCAAAACTCTATTAGCCTTTGTCCTGCTTCATTTTGTACACCAAGGCCATGCTTGCCTGTTATCCCGGTGATTCCTTGACTTCTTACTTTAGCATTCCAATCCCCTATGATAAACAGGACATCTTTTTTTGGTGTTAGTTCTAGTACGTGTTGTAGGTCTTCCTAGAACCGATCAACCTCAGCTTCTTCGGCCTCAGTGGTTGGGGCGTAGACTTGAATTACTGTGATGTTGAATGGTTTGCCTTGGATTCGTACTGAGATCATTCTATCGTTTTTGAGATTGTACCCCAGTACTGCTTTTCCCACCCTTTTGTTGACTATGAGTGCTACTCCATTTCTTCTAAGGGATTCTTGCCCACAGTAGTAGATATAATGGTCACCTGAATTAAATTCGCCCATCCTTGTCCATTTTAGTTCGCTGATTCCCAAGATGTCGATGTTCAGTCTTGCCATCTCATGTTTGACCACCTCCAGCTTACCTTGATTCATTGATCTGACATTCCAGGTTCCTAAACAATATTGTTCTTTACAGCATCAGACTTTCTTTTCACCACCAGACACATCCACAGCTGAGTGTCCTTTCGGCTTTGGCCCAGCCGCTTCACTCTTTCTGGCACTACTTGGAAATCCCCTCTGCTCTTCCCCAGTAGTATATTGGACACCTTCCGACCTGAGGGGCTCATCTTCCAGTGTCATATCTTTTAGCCTTGTGATACGTTCCATGGGGTTTTCTTGGCAAGAATACTGGAGTGGGTTGCCATTTCCTTCTCCAGTGGACCGCATTTTGTCAGAACTCTCCCTCCGCCCTGATCTGTCTGTTTTGGATGGCCCTGCACGGCATAGCTTATGGCTTCACTGAGTTACGCAAGCCCCTTTGCCACAACAAGGCAGTGATCCATGAAGGGGATGGAAAAGAATAGCTGGACATAAATCTGACATCAGAAATGGCAACATTCAGAAAACAGTGGCAGAACATTTCAGCCTCCCAGGTCACTGTCAGAGATCTTAAAGCAGTCCTTATGGAGCAAAGGAACTCAAAAGGGAGATTAGTGTGAGAGAATGCTGGGTTCAAATTAAACCTCTTGATGAATTCTATCACCAGAGTCTTGACTTCGGATAAAGGGTGTTTATCATGCTACATGTGTTAATCAGCTTACCTTGTGCCAGGATGCTTGTAGCTATATGTACTGTATGTACATCTGAAATTCTCCATAATGATCCGTGCATCTGATGAAGTGGGTTATAGACCACAAAAGCTCATGCTAGAATAAATGTGTTAGGGTGCGATCTGATAGCTTGCGTCCTCAAGGCTCGTAAGACCCTGAACTCGGGGGCTTACAAGCATCCTATGCAGCATGGGAGAAGTGGTGGAGGCGGTCTTTGCTTCCCTGTCCTCCTGCCCTGCATGTTCATTAGATGGGCTTTTCTGGCCATCTAGCCCAAGAGTTACGGAGGGGGAGGAAAGGAGGCTCGAGAGGCTTCCGGATAGCTCCTATCCTGGCCTCCCCAGTCTCCTCCCCTCCCCGCCCCTGAAATGCCCCATCCCCTCTGACCTCGGAGAGGCAGCTGGGACAGTTCTTTCTGTGCCAGCTGCAAGTGGGGGGGGGGGTCAGAGCTCTGATTCCCAGCTCTGAGGTTGGAGTGCTGTCTCCCACCTTGGATCTGGAAATCAGAACTATCCTATGGTCCCTCAGATGCTGCCTCGGGCTATCGGATTGCTCCCTCCTTCTTTAAGGTGCCACACGACCCCTTGATGTTTGCAGAAGATATAAATACCTCTGAGAAAGGTGGGCAGGAGTACTGAAATTTCCCATCTGCATCCAGCACCTGGACAGCAGACTGAGCAGGCCTACAGCTCACCTGCTCACAGTTTTCCCCATTATGGTGAGGTTATTTTATTTCTAAGGGCGCAATCCTATGGAGATAGTCAGTAGCCTCCGAAATTGCGAGCTACCAACTATCCAGTGCAAGGTGGACAAAGGACAGAGAGTATCCTCTCCTCCGCACCTCGCCTGCCCTGCATTTGTGGCATGACGCACATTTGGGGGAGAGGGAGGGAAAGGGCCTGGAGACTGGATAGGAAGCTGTCTAAAGCAGCTTCCACAATTCCCTCCCCGCCCATGGGAACACCCCATTTTCACCCTCTCCACGCTCATTTTACGAACGTGGAGATGGCATTGTTGTGGAAAGAACAGCTCTGACTACGGGGGCGGGTGTGTGTGTGTCTTTCTGGACCTGTTTTAGGTAAAAATTGGGTATTTTGTGCACTAAATAATTTAAACCTGTTTAGAGGAGCAATTGTGGAATTAAGAATTTCTGTTTGGCTCTCTCTATATATACATGGAAGGACAATAAGCAAGATAATTTACTTGAAGAGTGAATGCCCAGAATGTCCAGAACTTCTGGAAAGTCACTGGTCAGAACAGTATATCCCCATGACTTGGAAACTAAAAGTCCACGTGCTGTTTGGCTGGCAGAAAGTACACATTCAACATTGGCATCATAATAAATACAGTCCATGACCCATTGTATCAAATCTCGAATTTCTTACTGGAAAAAGGCACATACTTTTGACCTCAGTTTGTTCTTTTTAAAATATCTGTTAGAGTTATGGGTTCATTTTAAAGGGATGATATATGTAGAGTCATGGAATATCTGTTGCTATTACATTCAGATATAATTTTAAGCCAAGTTATTTTACCGGACGCATCATAGAACTGAAATGCTTAAAAATATAAATCTTCCGGTAGGAGCCAGTGTCGCCCTGGCAGCATTCCGCGGAATCTCCGTGGGACGTTATCTCAAACAGCTTTTTAAAAGGTTGAAAAACCTTTTCATTTCTCCCTTGGAATTAAAAGGGGAGTCAAGGCAGTATCTGGATGAAGTCTTGGAAGAAAAGTCCTCTCGGTGAAGCAGCAGGGGGGCTGGATTCTGAGACTAGCCTCCCAGAGCTTAATCATTGCAAAAAGTTGTTTTGAAACTCCTATCTAATTAGGAGAATGCAGGGCTGATGTGCTCCATTGTAATATATTGATTAAGAAATACCAACAACATCTAAGCGATGGTTTAAGAAATATTAACAATATTTGAGGATATTTGAGGACCTGCAAGATCTGTTTGAAGAGAAACATGGCTACAGCAAGGAGAAAAAAAGGAATTGGATCTCCGCCCCTGCCCCCGTATCTCCTTTGGCAAAGGCTCTGAGAACCGAAGATACAGGGGAGTTACTTACTCTGATAAAACTTTGTCTTTGCAATTTGCTGAGCAGGCTAAGAGGTTGGATGCAATTCAAAATTCCATCACTGCCCTGCAAGGGGCTGTGGATTTAATTAACATTTCTTGGCAAAAAATGGAGGTGAAGGTTAACGAGCTGCAAGATAGGGTGGCAGCGAACAAAACTGTGTCACAAGTTTTTTTCAAAAATTTATCTGTCAGAATTTCCCAACTGGAGGCTTTTACGTGCAGAGCAAATGTACGTATCATTGGTATTCAAGATTTGCCTAGTGATGTAAATTTGTCTACTTGTGTAGATAAGCTTTTGCATGAGATACTCCCTGTGCCATCCGATTATTTACTTGATATCGAGCAGGCATTCCATGTGCCAAATGCCAAAGGGACTGGTTATACGATTATAGTCCAATTTGCAAGAATCTCCACAAAGAATTATATCTTGTGTTTGGCAAGAGGGGGCGGAAATCTTTTTTGGAAACAAGATAACGTATGTTATTTCCGGATTACATCAAAGAAGTGGCTGATAAAAGAAGGCAATTCATCAAGATGAAAAATCTGGCAAAACAAATGAACTTACAATATCACTTAAAATATCCTGCTACATTTTGCATTGTTTCTGAAGGTCAGATGAAGAAGTTCCTAAATCATGAAATGGTGAGGGCTTGGCTAAATGCAAAATTGCGTGAGATTTCTGTTCCAGCCCCATGAACTGGAATCTACAAACATGTTTTGTTAACTGGCTATGTTTAGTCTGTAGAATTCAGGCTAGGCCAGAGATAATTGCTTATACATACAGTACTGTGCAAAAGTCTTAGGCCACCACCAGCTTTGTTGTTTTAGCAAAGTTTTAATGACCATCCATAATTATTTTTTGGTCCCTGTATTAAGATACAAACAGAAAATACAGGAAATATGTACAGGCAAAAGTCAGTATTTAGTGTGACCTTCCTTGGCTCTAAGCACATCTTGAACTCTTTTGGGGAGACTGTCCTGAAGTTTTCTGAAGTAATCTTCTGGTATACTATACCAGGCTTCTTTCAGCACTTCCCGGAGTTCTTCTTTAGATGTAGGTTGTCTTTTATTTCTTTCTCTGTCCAGGTGATCCCATACTGCCTCTATAATATTCAGGTCCGGACTCTGTGGAGGCCAGTCCATGACTGTCAGTGTTTTATCAGCTGTTTTCCTTACGATTTCACTGCATTAGCAGTGTGCTTGGGATCGTTATCATGCTGAAAAATGAAACCATTCCCAATCAGGCACTTTCCAGAAGGAATGGCATGATGAATTAAAACCTGTCTGTACTTTTCAGCATTCATGATCCCATCAATACGGACAAGATCGCCAACACCACTGGCAGAAATGCAGCCCCAAACCAGGATAGACCCTCCACCATGTTTCACTGAAGGCCACAAGCACTCATTCGTCCATCTCTCTCCAACTCTTCTTCTCACATATTGTCGACGACTGGACCCAAACATTTCAAACTTGGATTCACCACTCCATAATACTCTTTTCCACTGATCCTCATTCCAATCTTTGTGAGCTTTAGCATATCTTAGCCTTTTCACCCTGTTCCCCTACCGCAAAAGTGGTTTCTTGGCTGCTACCCTTCCACGAAGACCATTCCTGATCAAGCTTCTTCGGACTGTAGAAGGGTCAACTTGGCATCCCGATGCAGCTGTCAGATGCTGAGCCAGGTCCCTGCTGGACTTCCTCCCGTCTCTCAAAGAAGAAACTATGAGGAACTTCTCATCAGACTTTGAAAGTTTTCTTGGCCTTCCAGTCCTTTTAGGGGAGCCAGGTGCCTGCTGTTACTCTAGTGTAAGGGGAAGTCACACTAAATACTTGCCGCTTTAGCCTATGGAAGCATTTTTTTCTTATTTTTTTTCTGTTGTTAAGTACTGCATACAAATTTCCTGTATTTTCTGGTTGCACTCTAATGAAGAGACTGAGAAATAATTAAATATGGTCATTATACCATTGCTAAAACAACAAATCTAATGGTGGCCTAAGACTTTTGCACAGTACTGTATATCCGTTTGCTTTCTTTCATTTTTCTCTTTCTTCTTTAAATCCTTTGTCTTTAAAATGGATATGATATACTGTACTTAAATATATTAATAGAATCCTAGAATAGTAGGGTTGGAAGGGGCCTACAAGGCCATTGAGTCCAACCCCCAAATATTGTTTGAGGGTGTATAGAAATGTGCACACTCATTTATATATCTAGTATAAAATATATTACTGATTGTTGTAAGGTTGCTTCTAAGCTTTATTATTATATAACATTATAAAATTTATTAGTGATTTGTTATTATTATTATTTATCTCTTTTAATCTTATTATTATTATTATCGTCATCATCATCATCCCTGCTATAAGACTGGTTAGTAAGATTTTTGGCTGGTTAAATTGTTAATCTTTACTATTATATTCTAACTTAAGGGCAATATGTGGTTACTGGAAATGAATTGTAGGCCTGCTTCCTTGCTATAAGACTGATGATATGATATTGAAATGTAAGGTTGATTATTTATGCTGTATTGAATTGTAATATTGCCAAGATTATAGGTATAATTTTTAAGTAGAATAGCATCTGAAGCCCGTGTGTACTGGAGTTTAAATTTAATCCTTTAAAAAAATATATCTTTTTTTCTTTCTTTTCTTTTCTTCTCCTTTTCGTTATTGCTGTGTCCTCCTTAGAATACTGTATTTTTGGGAAACTGTAGTTATCGATTAGGTTGTTGGTACTGTTTATTTCATTTATAAAGACAAACATTAAATAAAAAGTATTTAAAAAAATACATCTGATTTTCTTTTATTTTTAAAATCATCAGCTTTTATCTACCATGTCAGGTGATACAAAAATTATCTCTCAGATGATTCATCTGTGCTGTGTCATCATTCACACATGTAAGTCATCACTTTATGGGTCATCAAGTGATGATCCTGCATGTGTGAACTAGCTTTCAAGAGCAAAACTCTTCACAATCTTCCAGAGTTTCATAATCTATTGCTGAATTGTTTGTGTAGTTATGGAATTGCAACTAAAGGTATTGCTAGTCTTCTGCATATATGGGATATCATAGAATCATAGAATAGTAGGGTTGGAAGGGGCCTACAAGGCCATTGAGTCCAACCCCCTGCTCAATGCAGGAATATGGCACACCACCTATCAATTCATTTGTTTATAATCTCTCATTTTTCAAAAGTTCAAAGGAGCTTACAGACACATTGAAATTCAGTTCAAACCAACAATAAAATCTGAACACAGCCCTGCAATCGTAAACTATTAAATATAATCAGACAATAATTAACAGGATAAGTGAGGCTAGAGAATAGCAAATAAAGCCACATCCTGAAAAACCTGCCAAAACATGAACGCCTCCTGTAATTTGCAAATGCCAACGGGAGATGGGGAGGAAGTTGGCAGCTTTGGCTGAGGAGCTGGTTCCACAACGCTGTTGGGAAAGCCCTGCCCCACCAGTTCATAGACTGAACTTCTTTCTGAGACTAATACAAAGATATTGTAGACCTGGAAAAAGTGGAGTAAATGGCAGTGAAAATGATCAACTCTCCTATGAGGAAAGATTAGAATGTCTGGGACTGTTTAGCTTAGGAAAAAGGCGAGAAAGGGGAGACATGACAGAGGTGTACACCGTTATGCATGGTGTGGAGAACGTGGATAGGGAGATGTTTTTCTCCCTCTCTCCTAATACTAGAACCCAAGAGGGTCATCCCATGAAGCTGAATGGAGGGTGATTCAGTACAGATAAGAGGAAGAACTTCCTCACAAAGCGCAAAGTTAAACTATGGAATTCACTGCCACAAGATGTAGTGATGGCCACCATTTTGGATGGCTTTAAAAGGGGGTTGGACAAATTCCTGGAGGAGATGGCTATCAATGGCTACTAGTCCTGATGGCTACCTGCTACCTCCAGTATCAGAGGCAGTATGCCTATATACAACAGTTGCTGGGGAATGTGGGCAGGAGGGTGCTGTTGCATTCATCTCCTGCTTGTGGGTTTCCCATGGACAGCTGGTTGGCCACTGTGTGAACTAGTTGGACCTTTGGTCTGATCCAGCAGGACTGTCTTATGTTCTTAGTAGCTGTCTTCTGTTATGTTCATGAATACGTTCCTTTCCAAAGGAATGTGTCCTGCCTTTCCCATCCTTTCTGGCTTAACTGCAAGGGCCAGCTGTCCTGTGCTCCTTCTTAGAAAAGCAGTGGGCAGCAGAGACAACAATGGAGTGGCAAAATGAACACTCCTATGAATGTCGGTCTGCCTGTCTGACCTAACTGTATCGATTGATCTTCCACCAGTGTGACCCACTGTAGGCAAAACATTATTTGTAAAGGAGTCCTAATGCTGGCATTACTCACAGGCAAGGCCTTTCGTCCGCATGGATCCCCCCCCCTCTGGTTCACATGGCTGACAGAGACAAAGCTGCCCAAGCCAACATGGCTTGATTTCCCATAGTGAGTGAAGGGGCAAGGAAAACTAGCTGCATTTCCCTTGTGGTGCTTTTAGAGCATTGAGTTGGAGCTATGCACCATCCAACAGTGAGAGGTAGAGTTGGAATGTTGGGTTGAATAATGGGAAATTTGGGGTCAAATCCCAACTCTTCTTTAGCCCACCCAGCTAGTTGCAACTAGTGATGCAATTATTGCATTTTGACAGGTAAGAACAAAGTATTCTTTTTAATTCACCCAGGCTTTTTAAACACTCCTTGAGCTCTCACTCTTTTAGTATGATTTTAATCTGAATTGCTAATTGCTTTATACCGTCTTGATTAGAAGGAGGTTTTAATGTTGCTTTTTATTGTTGTTTTTAATTATGGTGGTTGGTATATTTTTAACATTTTATTTTGCTTGCCTTGATCTGTAGGCCGCCCAGAAAATATTTCTTGACAGGAAACCATATCAATTTAAGAAATCAAACCAAATATCTGTGGTCATTTTTCAGCAAAAGATTGAACTGTTGCTTGCAAACCTGAATATGAACATTGCACTGAAGTTGCTTCATTCATTTAATTTAGAGCCCACCCTTCACCTTATGGTTCCAGGGCAGGGAATGTACATATCAATAAATCAACATACAACAAATTAGAATTACCATCAACTCAATCCAAAACACAAATTCAGCACACAGCTTCCCTACATAGGGAACACAACATGATTTCATATTGTTCATCTACTTTCAAAGGCCTGGGTAAAGAGGTGTGTCTTGACTTGCCAATGAAATGCATACCACGAAAGCACCAGACACACTTAAGGGGAGAGAGAATTCCACAACCTGGGTGGGGTGTACCACAGAGAAGGCCTTGCAGATCAGCCAAAGCACATCAAAATTTGGCATCGGAGCATCTAATTTCATTGTTTTTATGATGTTCAACAGTGCGATTTGTGAAATTGTAATGTGCATTTGCACCTCTGATATAAAAGCTTTAAAAATGTGGGTGCTGACTTTGTAAGCTTAGTATTCACGTGTACATATGTGCCCATCCTGCAATATGCCAGTTTTTAATATGGCCTTCCAATAATTACTAAGTAGAAAATAATTACCCACCCATTCAAGGCTCAAAAATCATAGCCTCCCAAATTTGCTTTTCATTAAAAAAGAAAGTCAAGGCTTCTTTATATGCATTTGCATGTAATTTGTGGTTGGCTGCACAATGAGAAGAGCACTCTAAGTAAAGGTCCTGTTGTACTGTGTTTTTGTACATCATTTGTGCTGGGTAGGAGAGAAGATTTGAAGCAACAAGCAAAGAGATGGATGTGGAATTGGAGGAGGCGAACAGGCCAGGCTAGGTGTGAAGAAAGGAGCTATATTCAGGAAAGGTGACCAGAGTGCCATGAAAAGAGGGCTCCTATGCTTTTAACAGCAGTGTACATAAGGGAATTGCTGCAGATGCTGCTCTACATGGAGGGGTAGTGGTGTGAAAAGTGGTATGTTCCAGAATTCCCTCTTCCACACAATTATTAAAGACAAAGGAGCTCTGTAACTTTTAAAATATTTTTTCATGGAGGGGGGCAGAGAAAGTGTGTGTGTGTGTGTGTATGTACAGACAAAATGAAAGGGGGAAAGGCAGAGATTATAGGGCCAGATTTACATCTTATGTCATATCGATACGATCCCAACATGGTAACACTATATCTCCCTTGTGCATTTTTATGTCATAGTGCACACATTGACATCTGTTGTGATATTGTGGATAATATGGAATAAAAAGTGGGAAATAATGCTAGAAAAGTGGTATATGGAATGCGCAATGTGCCCCAACAGTCATCAGTGCACTTCAGTACTGAGAAAAAGCACTAGTTTAGATCTATCCTAGGATAATGGGTTAACAGGGTAAGAAGGATGCCTGAAGAAAAAGCGTAAAATATATATATTTTCAGAAGCTAGATGCTTTTGGGAAGTCAACAGGCAGGGCATGAAGGCAGAAGCTGTCCTGCATGGTTTGTCCCTCAGCAAGTGGTACAGAGGTACACTGCTTTTGAAGATAGAGGTTCTATTATTGTGGCTAATACCTTTTGCTAGACCTCTCCTCCATGAATTGATGTGTCTAATCCTTTTTTAGTCCCAGAGATGCAAAGAAGAGAGAGAAAGAAGATAATTTTGTACTTTGGGTAGTGAGCTTCAACCTCTCAGATGCTCTACCCAGTCCCCACACCATCCTGCCCTCGCCTTGCAACAAACAAACCATCATGCCCTCCCGCTGCATTCGCACACCTGGAAGCTGGCTGGGATTTGGGGCAGTCAGAAATAGATTTGGGACATAGGCCCTGGGTGCCCGCCCTTTATAAGGCCTCTGTACTTTAACTGGCACCTGCTCTCCAGGTTTCCGGGCAGAGGTCTTTCCCATCACTTCCTGCTTGATCCTTTGAAATGGAGATGCCAAGGAATGAACATGGGACTTTTTTTGTGTGGAAAGCAGGTGATATTCCACTGGGCTACAGTTCCTCCTCAGTCTAAAGACAAGACTGTCTTAAAAACAGACCTGATCTCAAAATGGACTGAGGGCAGGGCTTAGTTTCACTTCCTTGTTTGGAAACACAGAAGGTTTGGAACAGTTCATGGCTTCAGGGCCCCAGCAACTGGAACATGCCTCAATATGCAGTTAATGTATTTCCTCTCAAGTTTCAGGGTGTGCTGGCACAAAGTCAGCCTCAAGATAAACCGGGATGACAGTTTTGTCTTGGGGGATGTTTGCCTTTTTGCAAATATTACGTAGCCTTTTTAATCTCTAATTTGGTTGAAAGTGGATTGGAACAACACTTGTAAAAACATATGCCTCTGGTTACATTATCCATTTTTCCTTGTCCTTATAAAGAAATTATTCCCAGATTGTGTCTGGGTGCAGAACTGTGCCATGAAGAATAAGTGAATGAAATAATGCAAGGCTCTTGTGAGCTCAAAGCTGCCAGAGAGGAGGCTCTCTGCTGCATCTCTGTATGATTCATTGTCTGGCATCCTTTCTTTCCAATCAGCCATGACAGAGAAGCTGGTCCTTCTGCCATGTCTCTGCAGCAGGTATTGTTGGGTAATTCAGTCACTTTTGATGCAGAGGCATGGCAGAAAGATCTACCTACCAAGGAGGATATCCATGATGTCTCTACATGAATCAATGCTCTGCGCTTACCTCCTTCCTATGGGGAACTGTATCATATGCCTGTTATATTAATGTATGGGTTCATTGTTAAATGTAACCCAGGCTAGATAGGATTAACTGTTTGGTAGTGAGTGAAAAGTGGGAGGGTGTGTGTGTGTGTGAGGGAAGAGACTGACTTTATAAAAGGCAGGGGGCATCTCTACATCAGCCTAAAATCCTGCATTTAAACTGGGGCTTTCTGCTTCCGTTTTAAAAGCAGGATCACAACATCTCCTCTTTTCATGGGCTTCCTTTTCCTCTACCCCCTACCCCCTCCTTCTCCCTGTATCTGAGTCTTCCTTTATCTTTCATTGATCTCACTCTTCTTCTTGCCGCTTTTCCTCTTTTCACAGAGGAAACTGAAGCAGAACACAACGGGGTAATTTGATAGCTCATCATCTGCGATCTATTTAAAAACAGAACAAAGGGCATTTAGTGCAGGAGATGCCTTGGAGGTTCACAGCATCATGTAAAGAGCCCGCAAACTTCCGTGAAGGAGCAATCTCAATCTCAGGATAAAAGCTCAGTGTGAAGGACCCCAGGAACTGACAGAAGATAGATTTAGGGATTGGGGAAGCAACATCTAGTTAGTAAGGGGGGTTGTGTATAGGATTTTAGAAGAGGTAAAGTAGGTAGGGAAGTTAGGACCAAGCATTAATGAATAATAATAACAACAACAACAACAACAACAGCATATAACTCTTCTTGTGTTAAACCAATTTTATTTGTTTGTTTTTTAAAATACAGACTCCCATGTGTTGATTGAATTGTTACGCTACCATTATTTAATTTTTGTGAACCGCCCAGAGAGCTTCGGCTATTGGGTGGTATAGAAATGAATGAATGAATGAATGAATGAATGAATGAATAAATAAATAAATAAACAAAATCATTAAGGTTTTAATGACAGACAGCAGCTGGATGGCCATAGAATTGTTCAATTTTTGGGAACTGACCTTGGAGCCTGCACTCTGAGGTCGGTTCCAAGAGAATGGCCTCCTTGCCCCTGCCGCCTCATAGGCGGTGTGGATCATCCCCAGGCTCCACGCTTGGAAGAGCAGCATGGAGCGGGGTAAAAGGGGGTGTTCCTGGGGGTGGGGAGTGCAGAAGTGCCGGTATGATGCTTCCTATGCTTTGTCCGGCCTCCCCGCCCACTGCTCCGAAGTCTTGTGGCTAGACAGCTGAAATTGGCTGTCTAGCCACAAATGCAGGGTGGCTGGAGCATGGAGGAGACGTTCCTCTCCGAGCTCCTCCCACCCTGCATTGGATAGTCGGTTGTCTCTGAGTTCAGAGGTGGCCACCTATCCCCATAGGATTGTGCCCTAAATCTATTTCCTTGTTACATCTCCTGTAGCGGGTTGAGAGAACCAACTGGGCATACTGAGTTTCTCTGGAACCCAGAGAGGGTAAAAGGCCTGAAGCTTGGGTGTCAGGGGAACAACTGATCCAGGTGAATGCAGGTGTTTCCTGAGGGGGTCTGTTTCTCCATTTCAGAGGTGGAGGCTGGGGAAAAGGTGGAACCCAGGCAGGAACACAGGAACACAGTCAGAATGATTTATGCAGAAACACAGAGGATGGGCTTCCTGGTAGGTTGCTCATTCTTACTTTCTGCTTTCACTCTCTAAAGGTAAAACTTATGGGGTGTCAGAGTGAAGCCTGCTTTCAGTTTTGTTTATTTTTAAAAAGAAGTGTCTCCTAGGTATCAGAAATTTGGGAACCACTGCAAGGAAGTTGTTGTGAAAGGAGCAGAATTTCAGGTTTGTGATTATTGCTTCACAAATGTACTGCACATTAATTTTTGCTACTTTGTGGTGTCTCGCTGGCTAATCAATTTTTGGCAGCCCAAAGCAACCCACTACGATGTGATCTATTGATTCAACATGCTGACGACTTTTGCGACATTTGTTGTCTGGCGAATTTTGAGTGATACCATCGCTGAACTTGTTCCCAATTAATAAATTGGATGGCAACTTGAAATGCCCTCTCCTTGGGCATGAAGTGTCAAGAGCTTGCCTTACCTTGCCATGGCCCCGATCCTGGAGAGCAACTTAGCCACTGATGCTGGGGTGGTGGGAGGGACGAGCACATCCTCCTCATTGTTCTGTTGGGTTTGCCCCACCTCATGTCCCACTCCTCCTTAGCACATCATGCAAAAAGAACTATGATACAACCAAGCATATGAACCAAGGCAAATGGCCTTTTCTGCAGTGTTTTATCAATCTGCATGGGGGCAGTGATAAGCCCAGAGGTAGTGAAAAGATGCAAATGAGCTGCAGGAAATTAACGCAGCACCAAACTGCTTTTGTGCACAGCAGCATTCTGTACAAAATGCAGATATAAAAATGGAACAATGGTGGAGGATTTCCCATGGAATAGTTCCACTTTGGGAAGACTTGCGAAGTTGAGAACTTCAGAATTCAGGGTGAAACTGGGTTAAGGAAGTGGCCCAGGAGGCAGGGAATGTGGCAGCTGGACCCCCGTCTGCAAGAATGGGCTACTATCAGGCCCAGGTCCTGAACTCAGGTATGCAGGCTCCTTTAAGATGGAATTTCCCACACTCCTGATATCCAACAATACTGCTTTTCTGAATTAAAACTGAAAGAAGCACATTTGCCCCTTACATCCCCCCCAAATGGGTTTACCATGAAGATGTGAAAGAGTAGGAATTGCTCACTATTGGCAAGGAGCACCCAGCACCTGTCTGCCACATTTCTCTGCATGAGCCCTGCCTCCAGTGTAGAAGGTGAGGCCAGAGAAGGGACTGATACAGAGGTGATGCTGGCAGCCTGCTTTTCAGCTGAGAAAAGTCTGCAAAGCCTCTGCCATTCGGCGGGAAGAAATGATCATGCCATACGATGCTGGCTCCAGGTTTTGGAGGGTCCTTAAGCAAGGCCCCCTCCATGAGCCCCCTCTCTCAGTGAGTCTAACTTCTCACTGCTGTTGTCACCAGCTGCTCTTGCTTCTCATCCTCTTTCTCATCATTGCCACCACTTCCTTGCTTGACGGACAGAGAGCCAGGGAGCAAGCTGGCCTTGGCATCTACTGCTCCTCCTTCTCACCATCTCCATTTTCTGGGTGAGAGACAGGCGGACAAGCAGGTTGCAAAGGCAAAGAAGGGGGTAACTCCTTGTCAGTGGGCCCCTGCTTGGGTATGGGCCCTTGGCAGGTGCCCAACCATGCCTACCCTTGGCACCAGCTTTGAAGCCATACCCAGAGCAGAGACACAGGAGAACTGCCCAACCCCAGGGAAGGCCGACTGGAAGGAGGGAAGGCCAGAGAAGCAAATCATACAGAGAAGCAGTGGGAAGATTCCTCTATGGATGGGTACATCGGACTCCCAGGAGCCTTCAGTTATTTATTCATTTCATGCACGTTTGAGAATTGGTGCTGTCCAATGCAATCCTTAGCGTGTCCATGACGACGTAATTACGGAATGATCTCCCTGACGAGGCCTGCCTGGCACCAACATTGTTATCTTTCAGGTGCCAGGTTAAGACCTCCTTCTCTCAGGCATTTGGCAACATAAAATGAGGTTTTAAACAGGACCCGGATGTTTCTTGCTGTTGACCGTTTAAAATGGTTTTAGATGTATGTGTGTCTCTGTGTGTGCTGTTTCTTTATATGTTTGTATGTAAATGGTTTTCTAATGTATTTTTAAATGATTTTTAATCTTTGTAAACTGCCCAGAGAGCTTCAGCTATGGGGCAGTATAGGAATGTAACGAAGGAAGGAAGGAAAGAAGGCTTACCGTGTGCAATGGAATTTTCTCCCAAACAAATGTACATGGGATTGCAGCCTTAAAACCTGTCTAAGGGTGGAGCAAGGACTGAGCCCTTGTTTTGCCACCCCCATTGAGAGGCAGTGAAATGGGGGTGGTGGGGTGGTTCAGTGATGTTTTAGTGGGAGGAAAGTGCAGGGTAAATGGTGGAGGGCTTCCTGGTGGCTGCTACTTCCTACCCAGCATCAGTCAGGGAATGACATAAATGTCATTCCCAGGGGACTTAAGAACATCAGAAGAGCCCTGCTGGATCAGACCAAGGGTCCATCTAGTCCAGCATTCTGTTCACACTGTGGCCAGCCAGCTGTCAACCAGGAACCCACGAACAGGGCATGAGCTCAACAGCACCCTCCCACCTATGCTCCCCAGGAACTGGTGTACCTAGGCTCACTGCCTCTGGTACTGGAGGTAGCACATAGCCATCAAGACTAGTGGCCATTGATGGCCTTCTCCTCCAGGAATTTGTCCAAACCCTTTTAAAGCCATCCAGGTTAAGACCTCCTTCTCCTTGGTCTTCACCAGACCCCCTCTCCGGGAGACCAAGGTTGCTGAGTGCATGTACTGGAGGTTGGGCCCGAAAGGCAGCCTGGGGATTCTGCTCGTGTACTGTCCACCCCGCTGCACGACTGACTCCCTGGCTGAGGTGCTTGAGGTGGTCTCTGATGTGCGTGTACAGTCCCCTAACTTATTGGTGTTGGGGGACTTCAATGTACATTCGGAGGCCATCCTCACAGGAGCACCTCGGGACTTCATGGAGACCATGGCCTCCTGGGAGCTGCACCATATTCTAACTGGGCCCACCCATGTAGCCGGTCATGCACTAGATCTTGTGTTTGTTTCTGGAGAAGCGGGGAGTGATCTGGAAGTCGGGGGTATATCCACCACCCCCTTGTCATGGTCAGATCACTATCTGGTGATGTTGGACTTCTCGGTTCCACAACCCCTCCGCAGGGGTGGAGGACCCATTAAAATGGTCCGCCCCAGGCATCTTATGGATCCAAATGGATTCCTGAACGCGCTTGGGGATTCTCTGGGGCATGCCAACGGCCACTCGGTCGAGACCCTGGTGGGTGGCTGGAATGCCGCAATCACTGGGGCATTAGATCAGGTGGCTCCGAAACGCCCTCTCCCCCTGAACAGGGCTCGGACTGCACCATGGTTCAATCCGCGGTTACGAGCTCTGAAACAGGAGGTGAGACAGCTAGAGCGCCGGTGGCAGAAGTCTCGCTCCAAAGACGATCAGACACGGGCTAGAGCTGTATCTTCAGCCTATCACGTGGCGGTGAAGGCAGCAAAAATGGAATTTTATGCTGCCTCCATTGCGTCTGCAGAGTGCTGTCCCAGGAGGCTGTTCCAAGTGGTCCGGAGCCTAGTCGGTCCTGTGGCTCCAGAACCACTGGAGCATTCTAAGGCCTCCTGTGAGGCCTTGGCAAGGCACTTTGCAGATAAAATTGACCAGATTAGGTGTGTTACTCTGCACGCTGTGGATACAGTTAGTGAGCAAGAGGCGGCCTGTGGCAAACCGGTTTTGTGGAATCGGTTCCAGCTTCTTCCTCCTGATGAAGTGGACAAGGTGCTTTCATCGGTATGGCCGACCACCTGCTTACTTGATCCTTGCCCATCGTGGCTCATTATGGGCTGCAGAGAGAGACTGGGTGAGGGGATCAGGGCAGTGGTGAACGCCTCCCTTGAGGAGGGAGTGATGCCACCAGCCCTCAAGGAGGCAGTGATAAGACCGCTCTTAAAGAAGCCCTCCTTGGATCCTCAAGTTCTGAACAACTTTCGCCCAGTTTCAAATCTGCCATTTTTGGGCAAGGTGATTGAGCGGGTGGTGGCGGTGCAGTTGAAGGCACACTTGGAAGAAACTGGTTATCTAGACCCATTTCAGTCGGGCTTCAGGCTTGGGCATGGGACAGAAACGGCCTTGGTCGCCTTGGTAGATGATATGAGGAGGGCTCTGGATAGGGGTGAATGCTCCTTCCTTGTTCTCCTCGACCTCTCAGCGGCTTTTGATACCGTTGACCACAGTATCCTCCTGGACCGCCTGGAGGGGTTGGGCATTGGAGACACCATATTGCGGTGGTTCCGGTCCTTCTTCTCCGGCAGGTACCAGACGGTAGCACTGGGAGAGGAGGTTTCGGACCCGTGGCCGCTTACTTGTGGGGTGCCATAGGGTTCCATCCTCTCCCCAATGCTATTTAACATCTATGTGAAGCCGCTGGGGGCTATCATCAGGAGGTTTGGGGTGCAGTGTCATCAATATGCGGATGGCACGCAGCTCTACCTCTCATTCAAATCTTCACCAAGGTTGGCCATAGAATCCCTGTCCAAATGTCTGGAGATGGTGAGTGGCTGGATGGGGAGGAATAAGCTGAAGCTGAACCCTGACAAGACGGAGGAACTTTTGGTGGGAGACAAGAGGAGGCTGGGGGATGTTGACCTGGTGTTGAATGGGGTACGGCTACCCTTGAAAGACCAGGTCCGCAGCCTGGGGGTCATTTTGGACTCCCAGCTGTCCATGGAGGCTCAGGTATCAGCTGTGAGCCGGACAGCGCTGTATCAACTCCATCTGATACGGCAGCTGCGCCCCTTCCTTCCCGACCATCTGCTCCCATCAGTAGTACATGCCCTGGTCTCCTCTCATTTAGACTACTGTAATGCGCTCTACATGGGGTTACCCTTGAAGACGGTTCGGAAACTGCAGCTGGTACAGAACGTGGCGGCTCGCCTGATTAAAGGCAGCCGCCGGCGAGATCACATCACTCCAGTGCTGAACGAGTTGCACTGGTTACCAGTTGTTTTACCAGATGGGCGATTAATAAATTTAATAATAAATAAATAAATAAATAAAATCCAAATTGGTGGCCATCACTACATCCTGTGGTAGCTAATTCCACAGTTTAACTATGGGCTGTGTGAAGAAGCCCTTCCTTTTATCTGTCCTGAATCTCCCACCAGTCAGCTTCATGGGACAATCCCATTGGGTTCTAGTATTATGAGAGAGGGAGAAAAAGCTCTCCCTACCCACATTCTCCATACCATGCATAACTGTGTACACCTCTAGCTGCCACTTTCCTGCCAGAACTGCTCTAGGAATGATGCTACAGCAGGGGCCTTGAACCTCCTTCAGGCTAAGGGCTGCATTTCATTTTGGAGAAGCCTTCAAGGGGCACATTCCAGTGCTGGGTGAGGCCAAAGCAAAAGGAGTGTGGCCCAAAATACCAGGATGTTGTAGCTTCAAGCTGTTACTGCCAGTTACTAAGCTTTTGCAGAGGCATTTCAACCTTTGAGAATGGGCGAAAAAACTGCACAACAGCTGGGAAACTACCAAATGATCGGTGGTCAGGGGAAAGGGTGTGTGGCCACCTGGGGAACTCTGGAGGGCTGGATTGGGACCCAGGAGTTGGGCCAGATTCAGCCCATGTTTCTGAGGTGGGCCCCTGCTTGGGTATGGACCCTTGTTTACCCTCATGCTAAACGAGGACGTAGAAAAGGCCAGTTCCCGAGAAGGTCTGTCCTTGCCTCCACTGCGAAAATGGCAGTGGCGGTGGAAGCAATGCAGAAAGGGGAACAGTGTCACTTCCCTTTTCATCACCCCACAGCTGAGCCAAACATTCTCAGCTGAGATCTTTCAGCTCACCCTTGCTTGGATGGCTCCTATGAGGCCTCACTTGCCGTCCCTTGGAACACATTCTTTGCCATCCTTTGGAGCTGTCCAGGGTCTGCCTTAATGACTCTGGCCTAGCTCTCACGGATGGAGAAAACCCATTATCTGGTTTAGGTCAGAAACCTTTCTTCCAGACATGCTAGTTTTCTTTGGGCAAGGATTTTCTTTGGGCCTGGAGCATACAGTCATGTGGGCCTTGCCTCTCCCAGGGCTGGCTCTACCATTAGGCAGGGTGAGGCAGGTGCCTCCAGCAGCAGCTGCTGAAAGGCGGGGGGTGGCAGTCAGGATGACAGAGGTGGGTGTTTTATGCAGCCTGCTCCACATCTCCTATGCTAGCCTGCTGTGCTCAGGTACTGAGGAAGATTCTGTCACCAGTGCTGAAGTAAGATTCAGCTGCCTGTCCTGCTGGTATCTCTACATGGAATGGGGTGTGAGCAATGCCGCTCCAGCCTTTGGAAGTCCCTTGGGCAAGACACCCTCCATGGACCCCCTCCTCCCTCAGTGAGTCTACCTTCTCACCACCACTGTCACCAGCTTCAATTGCTCCTCATCCTCCTTCTCATGATTGCTACCACTTGCTTGCTGGGCAGGCAGAAAGCCAGTGAGCAAGTAGGCTGTGGCATCTCCTGCTCCTCCTTCTCACCGCCACCATTGTCTGGGCCAGAGCGAGAGGCAGGTGAACAAGCAGGTTGCAAGGGTGAAGTGGAGGAGCAACTCCAGGGGGTGCCTGCTGGGAAGTGGGCCCTTGGCAGATGCCCAACCATGCCTAACCTTGATGCCAACCCTGCATGTAGGGGTGTACGAAACCCTGCTTACCTGGCTCCGCCGGGTTCCGCAGGTGGGGGAGGTGATCCGTTCCTCCCCCCGGAATCCTGCCCGGCTGGATCCGCTCTGCAGCCAGGCTGCAGAGCCGCCAGCCGGGCCAACCCACAGCGGGGCTCCAGCCACTGCCGGGCTGCTGCGGACGCAAATGGCATCCTGTGTAGGGGATGCCATTTGCATCCCTACGCTGGCCTGTGATAGGCTACGTAAATATTTACGTAGCCTATCATGGCTAAAGCAGGGATGCAAATGGCATCCCCTATGCCATTTGCGTTCCTGCTTTAGTCGTGATAGGCTACGTAAATATTTATGTAGCCTATCACATAAAAAAAAGGGGAACGCAAATGGCGGCGGCTATGGTGGCTGCCATTTGCGTTCCCTTTTTTAGCTGTGATAGGCTATGTAAATATTTACGTAGCCTATCACGGTGAAAAAGGGAACGCAAATGGCGGCCGCTGTAGCCACTGCCATTTGTGTTCCCTTTTTTTGCTGTGATAGGCTATGTAAATATTTACGTAGCCTATCACAGCCTCTGCAGGGATGCAAATGGCATCCCTGCATTAGCCGTGATAGGCTACATAAATATTTACGTAGCCTATCACGGCCATTCGAAAGACACGAATGGCGGCTGCAGACGCGGCCGCCATTCGAGGAGCACCGGAACGGCTGACAAAGGTAGGCTCCGTTCCCGGCCCATTTTGAGGGGGGGGGGCAGGGGGCCTCATTCCGCCATGGATTTTGGGGGGCCAAATGCACTGGCATTCAGCCTCACTGAGATCTGTGGTGGAATTCTCTGCCATGCCTACCCGCATGAGGGGAGATATGATAGTGCTGTTGAAAGGATGTCGCAGAGAGGAAGGCCAGGATCTCTTCTCAGTCATCCCACAGTGCAGGACACGGAACAATGGGCTCAAGTTACAGGAAGCCAGATTCCGGCAGAACATCAGGAAAAAATTCCTGACCATTAGAGCAATGCGACAATGGAACCAATTACCTGGGGAGATGGGGGGCTCTCCCGCACTGGAGGCATTCAAGATGAGGCTGGACAGCCACCTGTCAGGGATGCTTTGACTTAGATTCCTGTATTGAGCAGGGGGTTGGACTCGATGGTCTCATAGGCCCCTTCCAACCCTACTATGCTATGATTCTATGAGGCTTCCTTGCTCATTACATCATTTCCCCCTCCCCTGATCCCTTACTTCCTCCAGCTGGCGGATTGTGGTGTAACCCTCCTGGGTCAGCGCTGTCTACCTTCCACGGTGAAACTTTGAAGCCTACAGAGGCAAGGTAAAAAGGTCAGGTGTAGAAGCCTGGGGTTTTTTGTTGGGAGAGGGGACCCCTGAGAGGAGTAGTTTCATTTCCCCAGTTAAGTTTCATTTTCCTGAGTTAGGTTTCATTTCCTCAGGTTTGAAATAGTACTTTCAGTTTTGGGGGATAAAAAGGGAGAGGAAGACCAGAGCATGAAGAGAGAGCAGGAAGAAGCAGCCTGGAGAAGTCTAAGTGCAGCTAGGGTAGGGGAACCTGTGTTTTTTCCAACCTTTATTTTCTCTTAATGGCTTTTGTATCACACAGCTCTATTCTGTAAATACCATTAGTTGTAATTTGCTTGCTTTAATTTACCAGTAAACTGTTGTGGTTAACACCCAGGTGTCTGAAGCGCCAATCACCCCACGTCTACAGCCTAAACCCCACCTTACTGGGAAGGGGAAGTTTAAAAGAAGGAAGGTGGGACTCTTAAGGAGGTAAGAGGTCCTGAAGGTATTGTTCAGGGGTCCAGGTCATGAGGGGAACCCTGACAGCACTCAAAACGTGCCTCCTGAGGTGACTGCCACCTCAGTACGGCTGCCTCCGTTTCCCTTTCAGCCAGCTGCACCCATGTTTCAAGACAAAGGCATTGCATATGGAGTGACCTTACCACTTGGCACCTTCCCAAATGTTCCCTACAGGCCTGGGGGCAAAAACTGAAGCAGATATATTCATGACAAGGAGTAACGATGACTAATTCCTTTACACGGTAAACCCAAGAAAAGGGGTTGTCTCAAGCTTTGCCCCAGGCACAGCATTTCTTCCAAAAGGCAGTGGAATGAGCAGGAAGCACACCAGCTCCATGCACTGGAACGGGGGTTTGGGGGGAGGAGATCAAATGCACTGCATGGGAGAGGAAGCCACCCCCCCCCCAGCACATGGCATCAAAATTTTTCTTTTTTTTTTAACTCACCTCTTTCGTGGTGCACTGTCCCCACAAGACAGTTTACAAGATTATGAACACATAAAAATACAAATACAGTTATAGGCATCACGGAGGTCTTCTCAGTGATTGGCTGGTGGAAATGGCTCTTCTGCCTGTCTTCACTAGGGCAGCGCCTAAGAAGCCGTGTGTGTGTGTGTGTGTGTGTGTGCGTGCACGCACACACATTTACGTAATGCCAGCAGTAACAATTTCTCCCCTGGCTTCCCAGGTGGAACGGCTGCTGCCGTGGTTCCTGGCAGCTGTCAATCATTCTGGCTGCCCAGATTCAATGGCCTGAAGCTGGAAGCTCTAGGCTCCTTGTTGAGGTCTTCTCTGTGGCCAACTGGTGGTTCTGCTGTCCCCTGCTATGACAACAACTGGGAAACTCAGGGGGAGGATGGCTGCCACTGCAGTCCCTCAGTGGCTGGCTGATGTAATGGCTGCCACCAGGTGACAGCTGGGTGAGCCTGAGGGTGGGGGCTGCTCAGCAGAGCTGCTGGAGGCTCTGCTTTCCTCCACTCCCTCTGCTGCAGGCTGATGGAATGAGAACCGGGGTAGGACCGCCAGCACTTTGCAAAGGCCCATGACACAACGGTGCTCCGAATCCCCCCTGCTCCCACCTTGGGCATAAAGCAAGCATCAGTGTTTTAGCTAGGGTCAGCCCAACATATTTTGGTGAAAAGCCCAAATAGCACCTCTCCTTGCATGCCATTGTCACAAGGATGCTGGGTTTTGCCACTTGCTTTTAGCCCCTCCAATTTCTGCAGTTCCAGACAGCTAGCAACCACCCCTGATTTACCATGCCCTATGCATGGCTCATGGGTTGTGTTTGGCTTGATGGGTCACCACTTGTACAGGTTTGTACTATATAGACATTGAAGGGGCTTTTTTTTTAACCCTCCCAAAAAAACCCTCCCCAGGGGCTGAAATGAAGATTAGATGTGTCCAGATTTTTCAAAGATTAATTATTTTAATTATATATTAAAAGATTAGATGTGTCCAGTGAGTGCACCTCTCGGATAACCTCCATTACAGGCTGCCAGTGGAGCGGTGCTTGGCTTGCAAAATAGTGAATTGTCTTCTCTGAAAGACTTCGTGTTTCCTCTTCCCTCAACACCCCTTCTTCCTTGTGTACCATGTCTTTTTGAGATTTTGAGCCCATGGACAGGGACTGTCTTCTTTTACAAATTGCATGTAAGCCATTCCGGGAGACTTTTTAGCTGATGAGTGGAATCAAAATACTTTAAATAAATTTAAAACCTGAGAAGTGGTGACGTGTCAGGGCCGAACTAGACTAGACATTAAGGGTACAATCCTATGCGTGTTTACATACAATAAAGTCCAACAACTCCCACCATTTTCCCCAGACAGCCATGTGTCCAGCCACATTATGCCTGTGTTGCAGCCAGGTGGGGTGGGTGGGTGAGTAGCTTACTTAATCATCTAATGCAGCTTTCCCCAACCTGGTGCCCTCCTTTTGTGTTGGGGATGCTGGGAGTTGTAGTTCAATACATCTGGAGGGTAGCAAGTTGGGGAAGGCTGATCTAGTGAGCTATGATGAGAACTCAGTCCAGGACATCTTACACTTAAGCAGCATGACCTGATGCATTTTTTCCTCACAAGTAAGCCCTGCTGTGTTTCACAAAGTTTACTTCCAAGGAACTATGCCTAAGATCACAATCTCCCTCTTCAAGAAATATGTCCAGGATCGCAGCTATAGCTGCTTGGTTACATTAACTCCCCTTGGCATTGTTTCCACCTCTTGGATCATGTGCCCCTATCCATATGCAGAGAGCATCTTCTGCCTGCTAAGGGACTGTAGTAATTTGCAAGTCATTTTGGGTCTATAGGCCACAGACTGAGGCTTCTGGAAAGCCCTGAATTTCTAGAAAACAAGACACATACATTAGGATCCACTATGATGGAATCCACCAGGACACTATGACCAGCATCTGAGGCCAGACTCCCAGAGAAGTGCGGAGGGGACAGGGCATTCTCCATAGTAGTCCCCAAATGATGGGCACCAGGTTAGGACTTTCCAGGTTAGGACAGTTGATGGTGGGGCTTCAATGCCAGTTGTTTCATTGGCCTGTCTTAAACGGTTTTAAAATTTTGTAAGTTAAAGATTTAATAATATGTTTGTATTATGTTGTATTATCTATTTTGGGGGGAACTTTGGCTATTGGGTGATATGAAAATGAAAGGAATTAATGAACGAATCCGAAGGCAGACTGCAGCCCCCCTCCCCCCGTACCCTTACTGTCTCTGATCTGAAAGCCCTGCCCACGCTTACTGCGTGCCGAGGAAAACGCACTCTGCATCTGCCCAGGGGCCCTGCTGCCCTTTCTTCTTCATCATCGTGTGTCCGTGTCGAGCCCAGACACCGCAAGCAGACGAGGCAAGCGAGGGGCAGTGCAGGCTGGTGGCTCCCATTTCGGCGGGGCTGTGCCTTCATTCTGGGTTTCAGTTCGAGCCAGCCAGAATGCTCGAGGAGCTCTCCAGGGTGCTAACCCCGGTCCCCCAATAGGTTCAGCACCTCGGAGAGCCCCTTTAGAATTCTATCTGGCCCCGGCTGAAGCCCGGAATGAGGCACACAGCCCCACCGAAACCCGAGCCACCAGCCGCCACTGAAGGCGGGCAGGAGCCCCGGCAATCGGAAGCGGGCGGCCGGCCGGCGCGGGACTCTGCTTAGCCGAGGCAGAGCCGCAAGTGCATCGATTCGGGCCCCCCCCCACTCCCTCTCGAGCCGCCGCTGCATGCTGCTGCACGGCGAGCGGCCGCGCGGGGTGCCCGGGAGCTGGGCAGACGCGCAGCCCCCACCATCGCCGCCGCCGCAGCCGCGCGACGACTGCAGCCGAGGCGCGCTGCCCGCCCTTGCCTGCGCAGGTGGGCGAGAGCAGCAGCAGCCGCCCGCCGGAGCCGGCCTGCAGCGGGCCGGCCGGCCTCGCCCGCCGCAAGGGAGCGCGCCCCGGAGCAGGCGCGTGCCGAGCCGCCCGCCGCTCCTTCGCGTCGTGCCAGGCGCCGGGCGCGCGTCCCTGCGCCGCCGCCCTCGGCGGGCCATGCCGCGCGGCATCCTCGGCGCCCCCGCCGCCTCGTAGGCGCCCGGCCGGCGCGCCGCGCCCCGGCCCGGCCCTGCCCCTCCCGCGGCTCTCCCTCGGGAGCGGGGCGCTCCAGCCTCGCTTCCCCTCGGCCGCCGCCGCCGCGCCGCCGCCGCCGCCTCGGCGTCGCGCGCTCTCCAGGTGAAGCCGGGCTGGTGGGGCAGCAGCTCTGCGGCGGCGGCGGCGGCTCTGTGCCCTCCTCGCCGCCCCGCTCGCCATGGCTCAGGCGGCCAAGCAGCTCAAGAAGATCAAAGACATCGAGGCGCAGGCCTTGCAGGAGCAGAAGGAGAAGGAGGAGTCCAACCGCAAGCGCCGGAACCGCTCGCGGGACCGCAAGAAAAAGGTGCGCAGGGCCCGGGCGGCAGGCGAGGGCCGGCCGGGGGCTGCGCCCCCGAGCCCCTCGCGCGGCGCCAGCCGCGAGGCGCGCGGGCTGAGGCGGGGCGCCCGCGGGGGGCCGGCGCGCGTCGAGGCCGCCGGGGGGTGTTGCGGCTCCCCCTATCCGGGTTGGCTGTGGGAAGCGGGGCCGGAGCTCCTCGCTGGGCCGGGCGCCGCCGCCGCCGCGTCCCTCCCCTCCTGCGGCCGCCGCGGCTTCTCCTTGGCAAGTTTGTTCGGCGGCGCGCTTGGCGGCGGCGCGGCGGGGCAGCCGGGGCTCGGTCGTGGCCCGGCGCCGTCCCTCCGGCTCCGACGGGCCGCGAGCGCGGGGCGAGGCTGCGTCCCGAGGAAGGCTGCGCCTTGGAGGCGAGAGGGGTCGGGCTGGAAGAGGGGGCGCCTGGAAGAGCCGGGCGGAGAGCGGGCTGCGACGGGGCGGACTTCTCGCCGCGCCCCAGAGCCGTCGTCAGCCTGCCGCTGGTTAGCGCTGGGGGTGTCCAGTGCCTGGCGGTCCCCAAGGCGTCCGCCGACAAGGGGCCTGCGCGGTTGCAGCCGCTCGGAGACCCTTCCCTTTCCGTGGGGCCCGGAGCCCCGGGGCTGCGGCAGGCAGGAGCCTGGGCGCGTGCTGCTAGGGGCCTGTGAGGAGCAGAGCCCCCACCCCACCCCGAAGGGGGGCTGGGCCTTGGGAGGGGGCCTGGGACGCTTCCCGCGGAGAGAGCCCTTTGGCGCGCCCTTCGCTGGGGCCGCTTTGCTTTAGCAGAGCTCCCAGCTGAGGCCCCCTTGTGCACCCTGGCTTGCTGGGTGTCCCCCGCGCCGCTCCTGGGGGCCACGTCTGGAACCCCCCTCCGGACATTTGATCTGGCGAGGTGCTGCTTCTCCAGCGGGGCCCCACCAGATGTTTTGGACTACAACTCCCATTATCCCCAGCTGGCACGGCTCTCGTTTGCCCTGCTTTGGGATGTTTTGCCGACTGCCTTCTTCTTTTTGGTGTCCTAGTGAGGACCCGAGACAAGTCCTGCTTAGACTGGGTCAAGGACCCATCTCTGGTCCCCCGTTTAGTTCTGGTGTGTGGCCAGCCAGGAGCCTCTGGGAAGCACATGACCTGGGCTTGAAGAAGGCACCCATCCCTTGCTCTCTGCCTCCAGCGCCTGCTAGTCAGAGGTATACTGCTTCTGGCCAGGGAGGTTGTATTTCACTCTCATGGCTAATACCTGGAGGTAGAGTTTGGTTTTTTCCTTTTTCACATTCCCAGGCTGTTTTACCCCTACTTGCATGACACATCCTAGCCACTGAGGCGGGTGGGAGAATATTTCCTGGGGGCACCTCATGCCCGGTTTCTGGGGAATAGACCTGAGAATGTGGGCCTGCGTTTGCCCCTTCCCCTCACAGGCAGCTGTTCTTTGCTAAAACCTTTTCCGCCTAGGGAGTCCAAATCGCCCTCTGAATCTCCCTTTTTAGGGCCAGCCCAGGTTGGTAATGCAGTCTGCAGAGGTGAGATGAGGCCACTGCCTTGGGTGGTGGATTTTAGGCACTGTTACTGTAGCTCAGTGGTAGAGCCCCTGCTTTGCATGCAGAAGGTTTCAGGTTTGGTCAGGGCTGGGAAAAATCCCTGCCTGAAACCTCGGAGAGCCGCTGCCAGTCGGTGAAGACAACACTGAGCTAAATGGACCAAGGGGCTGATTTGGTGTAAAGCAGCTTCCGTTGTACATATAAATGAAGAGCCGCCGGCATTCATATAAATGAGGCTTGCACAGCAGAACGTCCCCATGGATTGTGACCCAGGTTAATTAGTATGTGAGGAGGTGGAGGTGGTTGCTGTTTGAATTTTCAGCCAATGTCTTTGGTTGTCCCTTGCAGTGTGCGAGCTTTTGTGTTACACAGAACTCTTCTTCAGGCTGGATGTTCGAAGGTGTGTGTATGAGGAAAGGGAAAGACCAAGATTTCCAGGGCATGGAGTTAAGTCCTTGTCTGCAGATTGTTTCCCAATAGCCTTGCTGAGAAACATCCTTTTTTCCCTCTCTTTTCCCTCTGGCTGTGAACATCCAGCTAGAGGAAGAATTCTGTATTTACCTGAAAGTTGGCATACTGCGGTGTGAATATTGGTTAGTCTAATAAAGATGTTATTTTACACCACACTGAATGTTGGTACAATGGACCAACAGAACCACCTTGTTTTGATCTTCCTGGGGAAGTTATTTAAGAAAAGGTTGAATAGGAATCTGCCAGAGATACCTTAAGAATGAATATTCTGGACTGGAGCAGGTCTTTTGAATTCATGTGTATCCCAAGTCTGTGAAGATGGCATCTGTGTCTAAGTCTGTATTCTAGCAGGATTGCATGTACGTACTCACCTGGTCACCTATGGCAAGTCAGAATCTTGTCCAGGTGAGGAAATTTTGGTTTGAAAACTGTGAGGCAATTTGTTCCTTTTCTCTTTCTGCCCAGTGAGATATGCCACAAATGACTAACAGAGGTGTGTGTGGCCAGAGAGGCCTAACAGAGAGTAAAATTATCTATATGTTAATATTGTTTGTTTTGAGTTTTGAGTGATGTAATTTTTGCTTGGAGTATGCATACAGGGAGAGGGCGAGAGACAGAAATTGGCTTTCTCTGTCCCACTAGATTGCAGTCTACACCACCCTCTAGTGCCCTTCAGATGTGTAGAACTACAACTCCCACCATCTCCACAGTGTCCGCAATCTCATTTTACATTGTCTTCTGGTTCACACATGCATGCTTAACCCCTGATTGCTGCAGCCTCAAGTGGTGTTTTGCAAGAGGGAATGACCCATCAAACATCCCAGAGAGAACTTCTCACGATAGCTCAGTGCTTTTCAAGGGAGTCAGTTGACACAATCACCAAGTTGTGAGAAATCATATATTCATTCATATATATATATATATATATATATATATAATTTTATTCATTGAATTTATAAATTATGCCCTCTGCATACCAGGTACCTGGGACAATGTGCATTAATAACATTAAAACTTCTAATAGAACTGGAAAAAGCAAACCCCAACAACACAAAGAGCAAAAAATAAACAAACAAAACATACAGTAGAATTTGAGAGCAGCATTAAAATCGAAGAGCAATAAAATATTATACATTAAAGCCCAACAGAACAGAGCAGTCATTACTGCCCACCTAAAGGCAAATAAGGAAGGAGCCAATCTCGCCTCCCTTGGGAGGTAGTTCCACAAGCAAGGTGCTGCTACTGAAAAGGCCCTGTATCAAGTACTCGCCAACCTATCCTCTCCAGGTGGTGGGACATACGATAGGGCCTTCAGTGATGGCTGTAATTTATGGGCAGGTTCATATGGAAGGAGGCAATCCTTATGCATGATCCAGTACAACTCTTCTTAGGTTCTTAATATATACATGCATGTATTATATACACATGCAGACATGCATAAACCTGCCTTGAGATATCTTGTGGGGAAAGCATAAGGGTACACTCTTGCACCCTAGGGTCATTCATTGAAGGTGTACAGAGAGAGGCTTCAGATGGTACAGATATGCTTGGTTAGATTATTCAGAGGTTTAATGTTGCAGAGGAAAGCAGTGTACAATTATTATTGTAATTTCTTTGCTAAGTTATGTCCTGGGTTTGAGTACAAGAGTCAGCTTTTAGGTTACATTACAAAATTACATCCATAGGTAATGTACATACATAACTTTGTATGGATTTTGATTTATGCCTCTTTGCGATATTTGCTATTAAAGGCTACGTAACATTCTGGCTTGGTTGCCCTGACCTAAACATAGGTCTTTAATCCCAAATATAATATGGGCATATAGTAAAGGGCAGCCTGGTGTCCTACAGAAATTTTGGAAACTACAACTCCCAATGGTCAAGGTCATGGGAGTTGCAGCTCAGCAATACCTGGAGGGCACCAGGTTGGGGGAGACTGGGAAAGGGGATATAAATCCAGATCTCCATTCCTGCGCATCACATGTATGTTGCATTGTGTGCATGCATGAGGAAATCTCGAGATTTTGTGGTGTCCCTAATAAAATGTTAGGATCTCTGTGGATATATTCCTTGCTTACGTCTGCTGGTGGGCAATAATGCTTTGTTACTGAGATAAGGGGTATTATACCTGTGGGTTGCCATAACAAACTGTATTAAACCCTAGTAACTTTCTGAGTCCCCCTAAATTCTGGTCCTTGATGCCGCCTTTTTGCTATGAGTTCCACTGACTAATTTTCCTGAAAGCCTGTTTGCACTGATCAGTATTAAAACATTTCCAGAGGGATAGCCGTGTCGCAGCAAAACTAATAAAGAGTCTTGTGGAATTTGAAGACTAACAAATTTATTATGGCATAAGCTTTTGTGGGCTGGAGTCCACTTCATCAAATGCACGAAGTGTTCTCCAGAGTTATAGGTACATTTTGCACACATAGTTATATAGCTATAACTTAAGAGAACACTTCATACACCTTCATTCCATGAGTCTTAAGACACAGAGAGAGGGTATGACAGAATGCCACTACTCTTTTTGCACTGTTTATTTATTTAAAACATTTCTATCCCGCCCTATAGCATTAAGATCTCAGGGCAGCATACAGATAAAATAAATTTAAACAGTGTAAAAGTATGTTCTGTGCTTTCTGTACATAAAGAAAAAAGGACAACTTATGGTGCAATCTTATAAATGTCTACTTAAAAGTATGTCTCATTGGGTTCAGTGGGGTTTACTTTCAGTTAAACTGGGTATTAGATTGCAGCCTAAGGAAGGCCATGATAAACTTTTATCAGAATATGAATGTTGTGGGGTCATTTTTCTCTCTATCATTACGTTAGAAGTTAGGGTCACCAAATTAAATTCAGTGACAGTAGATGCAGGACAGACAGATTTTTTTTTTTAAAAAGAGAACTTCATACAACTCCTAATGAATATATGGACTTCATTGCCACAAGATGTGGTCATTACAGGTACTTTAGTTAGCGTTAAAAAAATTAGACTAATAATAACAGATTTTTGCCATTATATATATATATGGAGCTTCGAAGTTCAGCAGCAGTGTATCAGTGGGGGAAAGAATGAGGGAACACTATTGCCTTCATCCTCCACTTTTGGGCTTACAGAAGCATCTGTAAATGGACTTTGATCTGATCTACCAGAGGTACTCTTACAGTTTAGTAGCTTCTAAGAACTGCATTCCTTCTATTGATTAAAGGTTGATTCATACAACCAGAGTTTCCATCATTTTTAATGTGTATTTCATTGGTCTTGTGAAAGCTGTAGGCTCAGGTTGCATTTCACTATGTTCTGGGTTTAACCCAGTTTTCATTAGGATTTTGTGAATCATAGCTAGGACTTTCACTTGACTTGAATTGCTGAGGAAGTCAACTTGGATTGATGTCATCATGCCAAGAAATAAAATAAACATGGTTGCGTTGCACGACTGGGCTGTCATTAATTCCTAGTATTTCTTTGTAAGTGCATTTTAAATGAGTTGCTGTTGTTTCAATAGCTCTTCCTCTGCTCACGATGGTGTTTGTGTGCTCAAACTGGAGAACGGTGGGTAAGGGGAATAAGAGCAGACCTACAGATGAAGGGGTGTGTCTACGTGGGTGCGGGCTGGCTTGATTATCAAGGGTGCCTACTGACTTAGAGGGAGCCAGGTCAACAGGCCGCAGTCTGGGGTGCAAACGAGAGGGGGTGATACCAGCCAGTTACCCAGGGCAATTTGAGCCAGTGCCCCACACCCCAAGTTCTTGGTTCCCCTGAAGCAGACGTTAATGTCTCTCCCCACCCAACCATTAATTTAAGGCCCGCACTTGGCGAACCACTTTTTTTTTGGGGGGGGGTGTATAGCAGTCACCACCCCAACAGGAAACAGGCTGTACTGATAAGGATTGGATGCAATGTATATCCTATGGGTTCTAACAGTATACTTTATTTATTTATTTATTTATTATATTTCTATACCATCGTATAGCCGAAGCTCTCTGGGCGGTTTACAAAAGTTAAAACATTAAAATACAATATACAAAGTTTAAAAACTATTTACATGAAACATACAAACAACATATAACTAAAAACAACTTTGGACTAAAACCAATTTGTTTAAAAAATACATGTCCTCCCCGCAACACACACTTTCTTTTTCTCTCTCTTGCACACGTGCACGCACGCATGCACATACACACACACACACCATAACATTCAGCTTTTTAGTAGTAATAATGGTAAATAGCCTTTCTTATTATACAGTTTTACTTACATTATTGCACTCATAATCACAACACGCCTGAAAGACAGGCCAGTATTATTATTGTCCCCATTTTCTAGACTGGGGGTGGGGGAAGAAGTGAGGCTGAAAGTCTGTCTTGTGAGTTCATGGAAGAGGAGAGATTTGAACTCAATGCTCCATGCCCATTTTGCTACACAGAGGAGCCTGGCCCTAAAATATTTGGATTGCAGGGTGAAGTCATGCTTGTGCCACTTCCTCCACCACTGCAGTACTCTGATGGGAAAAGCTACCCCTCCTTAATGTCTTTGTGTCACATAGCTGGGAAATTCATAGCAGTTCATTTAAGCCAGGAGCTAAGATGTGGGTCGTTTTGTTCAGCCATGGGCTGGCCCTGATCAACCCATTCTGGGGGCTGCTTTCCTCTTCATTAAAATGTGGGCATGTTAATAAAGGAGATTTACCTCCTCAGACTGCTCTGCAGTGTAATGAGCTTGTAAAATGCTTTCCACTGAGAAGGTGATATATATATATATATATATTGATCAATGCATTGGAGCTGCCTGGTTTTGGTTTTTGTTGTTTTACTGCAGCTGTGCGCTGCACTGACTTGGGTTTTCTGGAAGCGGCCGCAAAACGTTTGTTTGTTTGTTTGTTTAGTTACATAAGCATCCAGTTGCTTTCTCCATAGGGAGCCAGTGGCTGCTGGGGGTGTGTGTGTGTCTGTGGGGGGCGGGGGCGGAAACTGTTTCCGAGTCCCATGTTTACCTGAAATGCTCAATTATTGAATAAATAGTGCCTGGTGGATTTCTAATAGAGATTTGCTAAGAGTTGCTGACATGAAAAAGGCCGATGGATGGAGCAATGTCTTGCCTGCCCATCTGTCAAAGCCAGTTGCTGACAGTCTGACACACTTTGGTGGGACCAAGAAACAGAATCGGAATGTATGGGATAAAGTAACTAGACTGCAGTCTGGAACTGGCAGGTTTGTAAAGCTACATGGTTGTTACATTTTTTGGAAATAATAGAAGGCCGCCTGTACTGCTGAATCACATCATTTAAATCCTGAGAGCCCCAGCTTTAAACAAAATAATCAAATGCAACATCATGTTCCTAGTCCTCCTTGTTCTGTAGAGAAAATCATAAGGGTTGGGTAAGAGCAGGAGAGAGAATAATTTGGACTTGGAATTCAGAGAAAAGAACCTGGACACTTTCAGCTGTCTCTGGGGTCCAAGGGCATGCTGTTTGCATTTGGGGGAACTGTTGTGACTTTCAAGACAGATGCTGTATTACAGGAACACCACAAATTCCTAGAGTGCTCCCCTCAATGAGGGAATGGATCCTGTAGTGGCCACCCTGTAATATCCTACTGCTTGGGGATGTGGGGCACAGCACAAAAGCAAAATTGTAAATAGATACTTGCTTGTACAAATTTCTGTAAGCTGGAGAACAGATGTAGTTCTTCTTTTTCCCTTTTAGGCCATTAATGTCCCACAAATGGCTAACACAGGTATTTGTGGGCAGTCATGGTTGCAATTTCTTTGGACATATTTGCAAGGTTGCACGAAAGGAATAAGGAACTGGAAGGGGAAGGCACAGTTTGCTTCAGAATGCCAAGCAGGAATGGATGAAAAAGCGATGTTTGAGATTGCTAGGATGCTCTGAACATCTCATGCCTGATTCCTGTTCGTGTTTTCAGTCACTGCTCCCTCTATGCGACTGGGAAAATTGCACAAATTGAGCAGAGATTGAATGTGAAATTTGAGCCAATTTCCTAATTTGCACAACTTTCCCCCATAGACTAAAGCAGGGCTGATTCCGTCTACAGGGGAAATCTGCGCAAAAGCGAACTGGAAAGTTGTGCAAATAGAGCACACGTCTGGCAATTTGCAAACATTTTTGTTGGACACATGGTTGCATGCACAATCACATCCAGGGCTTCGAACAGGGCATGCTTGTATGTTCTGCGAGCAAAAACAAAATTCTCAATCATCCCTGCCAAGCCACAAGAAAGGGCTGTAGAAGCGAAATGGCAATCGGCATCTGAGAGTTGCTGCAAATCCAGAGTTCTCCGATAGCTCCTAACTAGGCCGTTGTCTCTTTGCAGATGGGCTGCAACCCAGCCAGAGGCACCGTGCTAGGTCCCCATGCCCATTTGTAGGAGTTAAATTCATGTCATGGGTTCTGGCATGCTTTGTGAGGCTCAGCAGATATCTCTGTGGGTTCAGCTTATAGCTACTGGCACCGGCGATAAATGTTGTTATCAGGGATCCTTATTAAAATTATGAGCAGCTTGCAACGGTAGATGCCAGTAAAATGGGATGACAAGTTTGCCTTTTTGGAGGGCATCTTGAAGGTGACGCAGAGCTTGGAGAACCAATGGTTTCCTGGCACAGAATAAATTATTCTAGGCAGATTTGAACCCAGAGGTGTTTCTGAAACAGTTATTTTAGTCTGGTTCCTTGCGGGGGAAATAAGCCAAGGTCAGGCTTGGCATTGGGTTATCCTTGGCAAAGCGTCCAGCGAGATAACGCTAAAGAGGTCCTATGGGGACGTATGAGCTGCTCCCTGATCTTTCTCCAGCCTATTTTTTGCTTTTGATTTTGGTTGAAGCTGAGCATGGTGCCCAGGTCTGAGTGCTGCCAAGGTCCAGTCCCTAACAGATGGAGAGGTGCCAAGTTCCTGGAGTAGAATCGGTAGCAGGGAAGACAGAGAAGAACATAAGAGGAGCCCAAAGGCCTTTCTGGTCAAGTGTCCTGTTACCAACAGTGGACCACCACACGACTACAACAGCTCCTCCCTGCTCGTGTTCCCCAGCAAGGGGGCCTACAGAGACATACTGCCCCTGACAGAGCAGCCCTCTGTAGCCTTATTCTCCATGACTTTGTCTAATCACCTTTTAAAGGTGTCCATGTTGGCACCCATTATCACACCTTGTGTGGGAGTTGCATAGGTTAACTATGTGCTGTGCGAAGAAGTACTTCTTTTTATTTGTCCTGAATCTCCGACCATTCAATTTCATGGGATGACCCCACTAGATTCTAGTATTGTAAGAGAGGGAGAAAATTTGCTTCCCCGCAAATTGTATTTTTAAAAAAGGTGTTTGGAGTGACCATTTTGACCCCTTTTTTTGCCCCTTTTGGCGCTCCATAGCTACTGTCAAAGTGTCTAAATTAGCTTGCAAATGAGCTAATTTTGGCCCTTTGGGCACTCTGTAGCTGCTACAGATGCCAGTATTATTGTTGTTGTTGTTGTTGGCACTGCGGGGGGGGGGGAGGTGAGGCCCATTGGGGGTGAAGGTCCGGGTGGGCAAAAATTGTCCCCAGACCATACGAAGTTGGTCCTGTTCTTAGAACTCCTAAGTTTAAAAAAACCCCAAATGTGGTACCTTTTCTTCACAGGGGAGTTGCTCCGCCCCTGTGATCATTTTGATTCACCTTTTGGTTGAGGTTGAGCATGCCAGGTGCCCAGGTATGGGTGCTGGTCAGGTGAAATACCTGGAATAGAGGGAAGGCAGAGAAGAACATAGGAAGAGCCGTGGTGGAGCAGACTGAAGGCCTCTCTGATCCAGCATTCAGTTCCCCCAGTGGCCAACCAGAAGCCTCAGTGGGAAGCCCACTAACATAATTTTATAAGATGAGGGAAGGAATAACTGTTCAGAGTTCCTATTTCTGCAGGAATGGAAAAAAGAGGATTGATCCTTAATCAACACATCAGAGCATTCTGTTGTCCTGAAGTAGGAAACAGAATGTAGGGAAAGACTTGACCTTTAGAGATTGGGCCATCTTAGGAGATGGAAGAGAGGGTCCACCTGAGGGCACTTTGCCTAGAGCCCACATAAGCCTCGATTTGGCCCCGCTTCTCCAAATTACCTAATGGCATGAACTTCACACACCCATTTGCATGGTTGTGAGTAGGGTGGCCACTTACGAATCACCCCAAAAGAGGAAATGTGTCACCAAAAAAGAGGCCAAAAGAGGCCAGTGATTTGCATAAAATTTGCATGTGCTAATTTATGTTTAGATGCAAAGTGAGAAATAATTATAATTTAAATAGAAATGCAGTCCATTTCTACCATTGTGTGAAAGATTATGACCAGGTGACCTATGTGCCTGCCTCTTTGGTTTGTTGTCGAGGTGCTAACTGCGGATGGGCAACAGTACTTTTGGTACTGGAATTTAAAGTGGAATTGGAAAGGGCAGCCCTTCAAATAGAAGACTGTCCTCTGGCAGCCCTTCAGATAGAGGCTATCCTCTTTAAAACAGGACACATGGCTCGGAAGGTGATAATAGAGGAGAGGGCCTTCTCAGTGGTGGCCCCCTAATTTTGGAATGATCTCCCCACTGAGGCCTGCACTTGGCACCAACACTGTCATCTTTTCGGCACCAGGTTAAGACTGTCCTCTACCCACAGGCATTGAATGGCATATGATGGGGCATTTACATCAGGTCTTTAGCAGGTTTTTAGCTGTCTTTAGCTTATTGAAATGGATTTTAGCTGTTTAAATTGTTTTACATTTTGTATGTTAAAAATTTTATACTGTGTATTTATTATCTTGTATCTGTGGTTTGTAATTTTAGTGAATTGTTGTGAACTGCTCAGCAAGCTTCAGCTGTTGGGCAGTATAGAAATGAAATAAATAATAGTAATAAAATAATGGGCACCCCAGTTGTGAGATTGTCCTTGAGTAATGATTGGGCATGAAATGACATTAGAAGGTTCCTTCCAAATCCCATTGTGACTGGTTCAGTCTATGCACCATGCCATCTTCTAGCTCTGCCGCTAGGAAGAATGGGTGAGGAGACCATCAGAAAAGATTCTTGAGGCAGTGATAGGCAGAGCAAGTCACATTACCTTTCCTGACACCTATAAAACCAAATAGGTTAGATATGCTCACTGCTCAGTCAGGGGTCTATGCTCCTTCTGCTCACTGCGCTAAACTTCGGCCTCACCATTGCTTTGTACCTTCCTGATGTTACACCCACCCCATACATACATATATATATATATATATGTATACACACACACACACATACATACACACACACGCACATACACACACACACACACATATATATACACATACATACATATACACACATACACATACATACATACATACATATATATACATACATACACCTACATACATATATATATATATATATATAGAGAGAGAGAGAGAGAGAGAGTTTTAATGGGTTTTCCTTTCCTGAGTTACAAGATACAAGAGTTTATGACATTTTATAAGAACTAGAGCTAACCTCTTCATTAAACAGAATGATGTGGTAGAATTTACCCCTTCAGTCTGTAAGTGGGGGTATAGTTTTGAAATGTTTTCCCCATGTAAGAAAAGCCTTCACTGCATGTAGTAAACTAGCAGCTGAGAGAGGTGCCGTGTTGGGGGGGGGGAGCATAACCCTTTCCCTGATGAGTTAGCTTACAAACTCCAGGGAGTTTGGGCAACATGGAAAAATAAGGACAGCATGGAAAAATATGACTACTTTATCAGTAGTGTGTACAGTCCAGGATTCTACCACAAGATGTAGTCATGGCCACTAGCTTGGATGGCTTTAAAAGCGGGTTAGACAAATTCCTGGAGGAAAGTCTGTCAATGGCTACTAGGCTTGAGGGCTCTGTGCTACCTCCAGTACCAGAGACAGTGAGCCGATGTACACCAGTTCCTGGGGAACATGGGCGGGGGGGTGCTGTTGCACTTGTGTCCTGGTTGTGGGTCTCCCGTGGGCAGCTGGTTGACTACTGTGTGAACAGGATGCTGGACTAGATGGACCCTTGGCCTGATCCAGCGGGGCTCTTCTTATGTTCTTATGTACCACTTACAGTCTGTGTAATGTGTAGATCATATCTCAGACAGATTATGTTGTTACTCCAGAATCGGATAGAGTCTTATAAAAGGACGGGGGACCCTTACAGCCTCAGGGCCGCATTCATTTCCTGAGAATCTGTGGGGGGCTGCATTCCAGTGGTGGGCAGGACCAAAGGCAAAAGGGATGGAGCCAGAGACACCAAAAATACCAGCATATTTTAGCTTAAAGCCCTTACTGCCAATAGTTAAGCTGCATTTCAACTGTGCAAAAGCCAAGACACCGCCAAACAATCAACATTCGGGGGAAAGGGGTGGGGTCAGGGAAGGGGGCGTGGCCATCTAGGGACCCTCAGGGCGCAAGATCTGGCTTGCAGGCCTGAAGTTCCGCACCCCTGGATAGACACTCCCTTTCCTATCTAGACACCTGCTCCACACACCCCCATCCTGCATTTGACCTTCCTCAACTAGTTCCCTCCAGATACATTGGAATACAACTCCCCAGCCAGCAATGATGGGAGTTCTAGTCCAACATACCTGGAGGGCACCAAGTTGGGGAAGGCTGCTGTATTAGTTACAATATGGTTATTGTATTGCCTGCTCATGTTACTCTTTGGATTGTTAACAGATTTGCACAAATGGGTCAATATTCTCGTACCACCTTGATTCCTGTACTTTTAGAGCCTTGACCTCATGGCCCATTTATTTATGTGAGGTGCCACAGTACACAGCCCTCCTCTCCCCCCCCCCAACTTGAGAGGAGCTGGGTCAGACACCTGGCTGGTAGTCAGCTGGGCTGCAAGCCCATCTTTCACGTGTTGCAGGGAGGCATCTGTTGTATAGGATGCTCCAAGTGCTCTGAAAGAATGGTAGGGAAGCCGTTCCGGCACCAGACAAGTCCCAAGAGTCAGGAAAATGCGGGAGGAACAGAATTTCCTAATGAATCAGCAACATTTTTACGATCTCTGGCCAACTCCTCCATTTATTTTTTGCAACTGAGTAATTCGCATGACCTGCTCATACTGTCCGTCCACTGCAATCCAAGTTAGTTTTCCTTAAAAAAAGAAAAAGAAAAAAAGCTTTGATGTTAAGTTGCATTCTTTGTTTAAACAAAGGTGGCAAAAAACCAACCCTTCTCCCTCTAGCCCTCTTCATGCGTGCCTCAGTGTGCACCCGAAATACATGGAGGGAGTGGGGTGGGACCATTGCCACACTGGCCCCGTTCCCCTAAATCCATGCATTGAGGGGGATATGTGAAATGTAGCACCTACGTGCATGCCATTGTGCGCATCTAGGCACTGCACATGGCTGGGATCCCTGTTGGATGGAGTGCTGTGTGCATATGTGCTCCTTTTCACGCATCCTGGCCAGTGTGCATGTTGTTGGGTTTGCAACATCAACATGGAGTCAGTGGAGTGTGGACCTGCCCTGTGTACACATGGAGGTGTATGCAAAGAGTTTCTCTCTCTGGCTGGCCTTCTGCTTCATCACTGCAAAATGGAAGGGCCACCCGGGACCCAACAACAAACGGTTCTAACTGCAAAGCTCAGTTGGCTAGAATAATAACAGTATGTGGAAGGTTATGGAAAATATGCAGCCACCGTTCAAACCTCTGTAATGATGCAGATTTTTATATGCTAGTCTGCCTTCTTCCTGCTCCCGAAGTGCCTCCTTGGCATGGCCAGGAAGGTACTGCTGCAAACCTGAGAGTTATAGGATGTATTTGTGGGACCTGTGACATTTCTCATTGGAGAGAAATGATCCCCCCAGCCCTGCAAAACCACTAGGCAGTGCAGGCTTCCGAGTTCGGAGGGCTCTTGGGCAAGACACTCTCCATGAGGCCCCTCCTTTAGTGAGTCTACCTTCTCACCACTGTTGTCACCACCTGCTCTTGCTGTTCAGCCTCTTTCTCATCATTGCTACCACTTCTTCGCTTGGCAGGCAGAGAGCCAGGGAGCAAGTCAGCAATGGCATCCCCTGCTCCTCCTCCTTACCACCACCGTTGTCTGGGCCAGAGCGAGAAGCAGGGGATCAAGCAGGTTGCAGGGGTGAAGAGGAGAAGCAACTCCAGGGGGCTCTTGTCAGTGGGCCCCTGCTGGAGTGTGGGTCCTTGGCAGGTGCGCAATCATGCCTACTCTTGACGCTGGCCCTGCCGCTGTAGCAGTAAGGAAAAGCCTCAGCACAGAGTCGAGGGCTGTGGTGACATCTGCCACCAGACCAGTGCTCTCCCCTATATGAGCTATAAATGTCAAGCTGGGGAATGCTGCAGATTTCAAACATTCCCACCATCTGGCATCCATCTTGCCAGCAAGATATTGATTGTTTTGATCCTTGGATTATTTTTGGAACCTTTCTTTGGCTGGTGATTTAGGTTGGTTGATTATTATTTATGTAGCAGCAGCAAGTACACATGGAGCTTTACAGAGGAACAGAAGCGGGGAGGGGGATGCATGAAAAGACACAGACTCCTAGACTTGGAGGCAGTGGAGGCTGGTGGCCCTGATGTCGGTGGGGTGGTGAATCTGCTCTGGGTTTCAGTCAGAACCAGTCAGAACTCTAAAGGAACTATCCAAGGTGTGAAGCAGCCCCTCCCCTGCAAAGCCCCTTGGATAGCTCCTCTAGAATTCTGATTGAAACCCAGAGCAGATTCACTGCCACACTGACATTGGAGCCACCAGCCTCCACTGCTTGGAGGGTCCATTGGAGAGCATCTAGTCCAACCCGCTATGCAGTGCAGGACATCTTGCAACTATAGCATCCCTGACAAATAACTCTCCAGCCTCTAAGTACCTCCAGCAAAGGAGAGCTCACCACCTCCAAGGAAGTCTGCTCCACTGCCCAACAGCTCCTACCATCCAGATGTTTCTCCTAATGTGTAGCTGAAATCTGCTTCTCTGAAATGTCCACCCATTGCTTCTAGCCCTGCTGTCTGGAGCAAGAGAGAATGAGTCTGCTCTATCTTTGACATGACATCCCTTCAGGTATTTAGAGACAGCTATTGTGTGTGCCCCCCCTCCACTTTTAATCTTATCTTCTCCTGGCTAAACATATCCAGCTCCAGACAAAGTCCCTGGTCTGGGCAACTTGCTATCAAGATATATACAGAAGAACAAAATAACTGCTGTACAAGGACATCAAGATGGATCATAATGCACCAAAATGTTTGTGCTTCCATCAAGATGTCACTTGATGAGCTGCTTCGGTTCATGTAGCACAGCCTTCCCAATGGCCATGCTGGCTGGGGATTATGGGAGTTGTAGTCCAACATGTCTGGAGGGCCCCAAGTTCTACATCAGAAGGCTGATGTAGCAGGAAAGTGCTGTCCATGGTAGCTGATGTTACTGCCTTTTTCGGGCTAGTGGATTGCCCTCTAGTTTCTGGATTTGACCAGAGAGACCTTGGCTCTGTTAAACAGGTTAAGTGCCCCCTAACACCCTTCCAGGTTCAGGACCAGCCTGATTTTGAGAAAGTTTGGGAGTGGGGAGGGGTTGGAAAAGAGAAGGGATGGAAAAGAGAGGATCTCTAATGGGAGGAAGCCAGGAAGTGAGTGATTTCTAGATTTGCTCCTTGTGTTAATTAGTGGATAGACGAATCTGTCAATTTCTGTTTTTCTCAGTTTCTCATTTTTCCATTCTTAAATTTGGTCTGCCTGAACTTTGAGATTTTTCCCCCAATCTTAAGTTTGGCTCATCCCAAATGCTGATTTTTAAAAAAAGTTTGCATGAAAATGTGTATGCATTTTTGTGTGTATTTCCTAATAGAAGCATTTTTGTGATCCTAATATAATGCATTTTAATATTATTTTCACTCATAGATGCATTTTGAGCACACTTCCCTTAATATACACATTTTAATGCAGTGTTTTCTTTGGAGAACTTCATTGCAAAATTTGGAGAAGTGTGAATTTCAAAGGATAACTGAGTTTCAGTTTGCATATTGGTTCAAAAGTGATCAAATTTCTCCCCTGTACCTACTTAAGCCATACTGATGGGAGAAAGTCAGGGTGGTTTTTTTCTGGATTCCCTTGAATCCAATTTGGTTCTGAAGCATAAGAGCCTAGGAAGCTGCCTTACGCTAACTCAGATGATTGGTCCCTTTAGCTCAGTATTGTCAACATTGACTGGCAGCAGCTCTCAGATGTTTCATATACTAGATCTGTGCATCTATTGTTATTGCCTGGAAGTGAGTTTGCAAAAAAGGAACTGGAAACTGGTTGGCCAAATGCTTAAACTGGCAGTCAAACAGATGCAGGAAACCCCATTCTTAAGTAGTGCTGCTATTTATACATACCGTTCTTAAGCTGAGTGCTGTAGAGTCCTGGGGTTCTCCCTGTTCTTCCCTTATCAGGCTGACTCATGAAGTGATACTTCCCATGGCCCATCCTTCTAGAAAGCCCTGGCAGGCAAATTAGGTTAGATCAGGTTTAGGAAGGCAGTGTAGATGTAGCTTTTGATAAAGTAGGTGTGTGCATCTTTTTGGCCAGTTGGCAGAATGTAGAGATGCACATCCAGAAAAAAATTCCAACTGATCCATTCTTGTAGTTGTGCACATGTCTGTGTCAGGGTTGACATAATTCAGTGGCAAAGCTGCCCCTGCAACTGTACAGCTTTTTGTTTACAGAAGTTTTTGGCTCCTAGGGCAAAGTGCCTCTGAGCATCTGTAAAGTGCTTTTCCTTTGAGAAAGGAAAGCTTTCTTAGATGTAGCCCATCTGCAGCCTGGATGTGCCATGGAAGCGGTATCATGCATCTCACCCTCAGCTGTGCTGCTGGAGAGGTGGCCTGCTGCAAGATGGCAGCTAAGGAAGAGAGACATGGCCTCTGCCCAATGTTAGCTAGCGTGCCTGCACTGTGGCTGGGAACCCCCTCTCTTACATGCATGCACACACTCACCAAATGCATAGTTTTGCTGTGGTCCTTGCTAAAGGAGCAGAACACACACACACATGTGCACAACTACAAGAATGGGTCAATTGGATTTTTTTTCCAGAATGAGCATCTCTACATTTTGCCTGCTGGCCAAAAAGAGGAAATCGTTTTACAGATATTAAAAGTTTGCCTGAGTGGCACCTGTGTGCAAACGGCAAGCTTGTGATTGCACCAAGGATCATACCAGTGAGATGTGTAGGTCCCGAGACCACAGAAGATATTTGGTTATGGATAGGACTGTTCAGATGTTCGTTGGTGTGCGGCAGCCAAGATTCATTCAGTCTCTGTGTTCGGGCCTCCACAGGCACAAACCTAAAAAAAATTAATCTCAAACTACTAAAGGTCAGTTTAAGATTAGAATTTGTAAAGCGATAATAGCAAAACATGAGCCTTATCTAATGTCTGGCCTTAAAATATGATGGCCTGGAGTTCTTGATGCTTTTGCTGACACAGAGAATGTGATCCGAATGCAGATATTAAAATACCCGACTTCATCCTGATCCTAAATGGATTGTGTGGAAACAAATGCCACTGAAATCAATATGATTTGCTTCGAACTATAAGGCTGCTGGGTTTAATTGGTAGGTTAATCAACTAAAGCTTTATTTGATTAATCTGCAAGGGCTGCTTTTAATCAATGAGGCCATAAGGTTAGGGTACACTTTTTGAGTCTATTTTGGTCCTAGTGTGTCATTGTAGTAGGGAATGAAAAAGAGAAAATACTAAAAATGGCTTTCTCTTCTAAGAACAAGTAGTAATCCGTTGTCTGTTTGGAAAAGAGGGCTAAAGATGGGAATCTTTGGTTGAATTCTCCTTGGAGTGGTGGGCACCCTATATCTGTGGAGGTCCACGTCTGACTTCATGTGTGGATCTTACATGACTGTACATTCCTCCTGTCCTATTTCAGGCAGTGGGTTCTGCCAGTGATCTGTGCTGTAGCCTGGGTTGCAGGGAACTGCTATGGAACAGATTTTGAGCAGGCTTTCGATTAGGTCAGGTCAGGTTTCTCAGGTAAAGAAGTTGGAAAGAGGTCTTGCTCTAACAAGGAACAGAGAAAGGCTGAGACGAAAATAGGCGTTTGGCTGCCTTTAGGCTGGTTGGCCCTGCTTCCATATAGACTGAGGCTTGATCTCTTAGTGGGGGCTTGCCTGCTATAGCAATCTCATGCTGTGATGGTGTGGGAGTGGCTGAGTGTCCTCGTGGCAGGAGTCCTCGGAGTCTGCGGACAGCAGTGCAATTTCCTCTGGACGCAGGGGAGCCAATCCGTGGAGTCTTTCTGGAGAACTTGGCCCTGGGGAAGTGGAAGCCTCGTGACGCTTTTTTGTGGCCAAGTCGTCTCCCTGAACCCATCTTCTCTGGAGCCTCTTCTTCGGAGGACAAAGGATTGGAATCCTCTCCGGATGAGGTTTCAGTGTTCTGGTCCACGACATCTACACCCCCCCCACACACACACACACTTCCCTGCACATAGAAAACTAGCATGTCTGGCAGAAGGGACCTAGTCTAACTTTCTTCCTGACATATTTGTGTTCCGTGCATGGGAATCGTTTCTGTGTGCATGGAGGAGAATTCAGTGCTGTGATCACCCACTGCCAGGAGCTGCTGGTGTCAGCGACATGTGGTGAGCCAGTGAATTGGAGGTGGCACCTTCTCGGTAGAGTACCTTCAGGCCCTGGACTAGGGATGTACGGACTGTGAAAATCCGCCCCGTCTGTGTTTCGCGGATTGTCAGGTGTCTTTCGTTCCGTCATCTGCCCACAGACGGGTGCGAATATTTTTTTTCATTATGTGGAAAAATACGGAAATAATTATGTAAATGTTTATGTAAGTATTTGTGCAAGTATTTACATAATTTACCTCAGTACGTAACATTTAGTGTATTGTCCCCCATTCCATTCAACGTTTCCTTAGCAGAAACGTATGTATTTTTCTATGGATTTATATGCGTAAATTTCAGGAAAGGAAAAAAAATCATCTGAAGTCCGCGGATTTAAAATACGGAAATAATTACGTAAATATTTACGTAAGTATTTACATAATTTACCTCAGTACATAACGTTTAGTGTATTGTCCCCCATTCCATTCAACGTTTCCTCAGCAGAAACGTATGTATTTTTCTATGGATTTATATGCGTAAATTTCGGAAAAGGAAAAAAAATCATCCGAAGTCCACGGGCTCTGCACGGCCTGAGCAGGGCGCTCCGCAGTAGATCCCGCAGGTCAGATTCTTAGAAATCCAAGCTCATTGTAATCCATCTCGAATTTCTCCAGCATCCCTCTTGGACAGGAAGGAATATGAAAACGCTTCCTGTTCAAGCTGTTCAGGTGTTGTAACATTTTTAGCGTGGAGGGGACATGGGGATGCGTGTGCCGGTCCAGCCCTGTCCCCTCCACCCCTGTCCTTCCTGGGTTGAACTGGAAAGTCTGCAGAGAGGCTGTCATCATGAGAGCCAGTGTGGTGTAGTGGCGAGAGTGTTGGACTGGGACTCGGGAGATCCGGGTTCTAGTCCCCAGTCCGCCAGCCAGCCACGAAGCTCACCGGGTGACTTTGGGCCAGTCACTGACTCTCGGCCTACCCTACCTCATAGAGTTGTTGTGAGGATAACGTGGAGAGGAGGAGGACAACATGAGCTGCGTTAGGTTCCTTGAGAGAAGGAAAAAGGCAGGATATAAATGTAATAATAAATAAATAATGCATAAAATCAGCTGAACATGGTTATAGCCCTCCCCACAGTGGGGAACCCTGCACAGTCAGCATTCTCATTCGTCCAGAGGATTGGAAACGCATCCAGCCTGGTTCAACTCGAGAAGGTCAGGGGTGGATGAGGTAGCTGTGTGTGTATGTGTCCATGTCCTCTCCATGCTTTGAACTGCATAATGCCTGAATAGGGCTGAGGTGTATTCCTGTATCCTTGGTTATTCTTCTTCAGTCCTGACCTCTGGCTTGTTCCTCGACCTTGCCTCCTGGTTTCTCCTTCAGTGCTGACTTGCTCCTTGGTCCTGACTACTGACTCCTGCCATGGCTCCTGGCTCACCTCAGATTGCTTTCCTTGGCCTAGCCCTGGTAATCTCCTGCAGTGTGAAGCAGTATCAGTGATGTAGGTTTCTGGGAAAATTCTGAATCGGAACATTTTCCGGCAAGTTCTCTGGAAAATATTCGGAATTGATCGAGATCAGATTAGGCATATTTAGTTGATACATTTACAGCACAAACCTATACATGCTTACTCACAAGTAAGTCCCACTGAGTTTAATTGGACTTATTCCTGGGTAAGTTAGTATAGGATAGCAGTCTTAGTAAGAACATAAGAAGAGCCCTGCTAGATCAGACTAAGGGTCCATCTAGTCCAGCATTCTGTTCACACAGTGGCCAACCAGCTGCTCATGGGAAACCTGCAAGCAGGACATGAGTTCAACAGCACCCTCCCGCCCATGTCCCGCAGCAACTAGTCTACACAGAGATACTGCCTCTGATACTGGAGGTAGCATATAGCCATCAGGACTAGTGGACACTGATAGGCTTCTCCTCCAGGAATTTGTCTAACCCCTTTTAAAGCCATCCAAATGGGTGGCTATCACTGTGCCTTGTGGTAGTGAATTCCCTAGTTAACTATGCGCTGTGTTGCTTCCTTTTACCTGTCCTAAATCTCCCACCGATCAGCTTCATGGGATGACCCCAGGTTCTAGTATCGTGAGAGAGGGAGAAAAATGTAGTTTAATAAACAAAAGTAACTAACTAAATAAAATACACTGAGGCTGTGATCCTATACAGCTATTCTATTGTATACACACTTACCTGGGAGCAAGTCCCATTGAACTCAGTGGGGCTTACCTCTGAGTAGACATGTAAAGGAATGCACTGTTAGTGTGGTTTATAGGTTACAGTCAAAATAACGGAAAGCTTTACTTAGAACTTATTTGTATTGCAATGCTTGTAAATATTGTAAGACATGTCAGTTGCATATACTTCCCTTACATTTAGATTTTTAGTTTTTAAAAAATCAGAAGCACTAAAACTGTGTACATACAGATTTTAGCATGCTTGAAGAGCTGTGTGCATGCATAAATATATATTTCCTTCTAGGGACAGTAACTTGAAAAAAGAAAGTTACAACTTTGATTGAAGATTTGTCTAGCATTGTATCTGTTCCAGTTGGTTAACTTAACTTGAATGAATGAATATTTTTATTTCGGTCCAAGACCAAAACTTAACTTGCATTGCTTTGGTTTATTTACAGCCTTCCCCAACCTGGTGTCTACCAGCTGTGTTAGACTATAATTCACATAATCCTGTTGGGGGATTCCCAGTAGTCCAACACAACTGGAGCATACGAGGTTGGGGAAGGTAGTCACTAATTAATTTTATGAAACAATGCATTACTAAAAATGGAAAATTTTACAGGAAAAATTAAACTAGTGGTCAGTTTTCCTGCAAAAAAAAAAAAAAATCCACTTCACCTCACCGAGTGGTATAGCCTAGACACCGATTGGCATCCTCAGTGAGGACTACTAGGCCTTTGTAACGTTGGAACTTTTTGTGCCGGTTGGCAGAGAGCAGGCATGGAGGCCGGAGGATCTGTCCATGGTCCTGAGTTTGCAGGAAGGCCTGGTTATTGCTTATTGTCAAGTCAATGCTTTTTTCAGTTTTCACCCACTGCTGCTGTTGGATGACCTTTGGCTGTTTTCATTAGGCTGGATCATGGGGGAAGCCTTTTCATTAGGCTGTTTTCTTTAGGCTGGATCATGACCTTTGGCTGTTTTCATGGCTGGATCATGGTGGAAGCATCTATGCTGCTTATTTAGTTGTTTATTTCTATACCACCCAGTAACCAAAGCTCTCTGGGTGGTTCACAAAAATTAAAACCAGGAGGTGCGGCATAAAACAATATAAAGTATGAAAGCTTAAAACCACAATATAACAGTACAACTAGAATAAAACCTAGCAGCAATGCAGAGATTTAAAATGCAGATTTAAAACACCAGAGCTTAAGGACTAGGAAGCTACAATACTAAAATACTGGGAAAATAAAAAGGTCTTCACCTGGCACTGATAGGATTACAATGACGATGCCAGGCGAACCTCTCCAGGGAGCTTATTCCACAGCCGGGGTGCCACAGCTGAAAAGGCCCTCTTCCTGGTAACCACCCGCTTCATTTCCTTTGGCAGGGGCTCATGGAGGACCCCTGAAGACGATCTTAGGGTCTGGGCATGCACATATGGGAGGAGGCAATCCTTCAGATAACCTGGCTCCAAGCCATGCAAATCTGGTCAGGTTTTATGTAGGGCTGCAAACATGACTTGGTAGATTCATCAACATAAAACTTTTGTTAATTGGCTGTCCAAGGCCAATTTTAATTGATGGTGCTGCAGGTTGTCCACTCCTGCATTTTGGAAATGTGATTCTCTTTATGAAATGATGTGCTATCTCGCACTTCCATATCTCACAAAGTCATGTTTTAGGAGATTGTTTTAAGTGTTTTAATTTTTAGTGTTTTTAGTGTTTTAATTTTTTGATGTTTTAGGACGATTTCATAGGAGTTTTTGGACTTTGACATTTTGTGCGTATGTGGGGGGTGGATGTTGAATTGGGTTGAATGGTGAGAGAAAGAAGCAGGATACAAATTTCTTAAGTAAAATTTAACTTGAATTGATTAATTGATCATCTGTCTTTTCACAAGTTAATCTCTTAAAAATTATTTAATTGGTTGGCAGCCCCCTGCTTTTCTGCCCAGTGATTGCATTAAATGTGGAGGAGGAGTCTTCTTTCTCTGTCCCTTCTCCTTTGTCGAATTTTAGATTGTAGGAGCAATGCTAAGCTCCTGGGGAGGGCAGCTGTGGGGCTGTTGAATGCTGTGGACGTCAATCTCCACGGGTGCAGAGGGAGGTACCACCTTCAGAGGCCTGCCCGGTGCCACCGTGATGCCCTGTGTGCAATGGGACTGAAAATGTGGCATTCTGTTTGTGTGTGTGTGTGTGTGTGTGTGTGTGTGTGTGTTCAGGGTATATAGAGAAAGGCTTGGGATCTGCCATATCCCAGCCCCCCTCATTCCCCTAATACCCCCCTCCCCAAGACAAAAAAGTACACAAGCCTGGAGCTAGCATATTTAGTTTCCATCTCACTACTGTCAGTGGGAGGGAATTTTTTTAAGAAGGTCTGATGGTTGGGGGATGGGAAATCTGCCCCCCCTTCTGCCCTGGCTGGTACCATTAAACCCCCACCCCCAAACTTGAAGATTGCTCTCCCAAGCTCCTTCCAGCAGGATCCTTACCAAAATGCCTTGGTTTTCTATTGTCTTTTAATCTCTTAATTGGTGGCTCCTAATGTTTATTGTTCGTTCTCTTGTTATTTATATGCTTTCACTCTATACTGTTTCACAGCTGGTGTCAGCCCCCCCCCCGCCCCAGATTTTTTTTTTAAATTCAAGGGCGGCACAGAAATGTTTGAAATAAAATTCTCTATAACTTTTCATGCAGGGCTGGTGTCAAGGCCAGACACAGCTGGGCACTTGCCGAAGGTCCAAACCCCAGCTGGGGCCCACTGACAAGCGACCCCTGGAGTTGCTCCTCCTCTTCACCATTGCAACCTGCTTGCCCAGACAACGGTGGTGGTGGTGAGAAGGAGGAGCAGGAGGTGCCCTGGCCTACTTGGCATCTCACTGGCTCCGTTACTCACTGGCTCTCTGCCTGCCAAGCAAGCAAGTAGTAGCAATGATGAGAGAGAGGATGAGGAGCAAAGTAGGTGGTGACATTGGTGATGAGAAAGTAGAATCACTGAGGGAGGTGACCCACGGCAGGTTTCTTGCCCAAGGGCCCTCAAAAGCCTGGAGCCGGTGCTGGTTTCATGCAGGTTGATGCTGTGCCTTGAAAAGAGAAATAACAATAATAATTGCATCAAAGAAAAGAGGATATATTGGCCTGTCAGTAGGAAGCCCTCCTGAAACCAAGATGACCTCAATTCAGTGACCTCCCACCCTGGCCAGCACTAGGTACTGTCGATTGTGGCGGAGGCGGGGAGGGAAGTAGCAAGTTAGAACACAGGTGTGTTGTCCCTCTTCTCAGACTCTGTTTGCTTCAAAGGTAAATCCAAATCTAGCCCCGCTAAAGGGTGCCAGCTGCATTTTTGCTTTGAGTCTTTCCTCTTCCCTTCTACCAGCCTTAGAGGTCTAGCAGCAGCAGAAATGTCCTGTTGTTTTGTTCCTTCAGGTGATGCAAAGGCCAAGTTGGGTTGCTCCATGCAGGTCTTATCCTGAGACTCGGCTAGGCCTGGCCAAGGGAGAGCAATCACCTGGTCGGGCTGGAGGAATCAGCCCCCAAATGAAATGTCTTGGAATCCACTCGGTCACCTTGTCTCAGGCTGGCTGGCAGCAAACGTCATGCAGGAGCCTGTGGTACCTGAATAATTTAACAGCCTGCAGAGCGACAATGCAGACCGGCCCGGCCTGGCCCACCCAGCGTCCCTGCAAAAGCCTAATAAATGTCACTGCCCTACCCTCTCTCTCTCTCTCTCTCTCTCACTCTCTCTAAAACACACACACACACACACACACACACAGCTGACAGAGGGAATCTCAGATGTAACAAGCTGCATTTCTTTTAGAAGTGAAATGCACACTGCGACAGCTACAGCTGCCTAGCATTTACCAACGACGTGCCTGCCATCTTAATGGGTAGGGTGCCGTGTACGTGCAGAGTGAGGGTCTGTATATCGGGTGTCGGTGTGCAGACACGTGATGTGTTTCCATGTAGTCATGCAGAGGTGTGTTGTGTTCCCTCCGTGGGGTTCCCTGTGTTGGAGGCTGGGTCACCCACCATGAAGAGCAGTAGGCAGGTTTGTTCTGTGCTTCCTTTCCCCATGAAAGAGTGAATAACCCCCATTCAGTTCTATGGGAGAAAGGAAGGAGGTGCCTTTGGGGATGCCCTTTAGGTGGGGGCTATGATTCCTGAAAGAGCCTCGTGTGGCGCAGAGTGGTAGGCGGCAGTATTGCAACCGAAACTCTCCCCACGACCTGAGTTCGATCCCAGCAGAAGCTGGGTAGCCGGCTCAGGTTGACTCAGCCCTCCATCCTTCTGAGGTGGGTAAAATGAGCACCCAGCTTGCTAGGGAAAAGGTAGTCACGACTGGGGAAGGCAATGGCAAACCACCCTGCTACAGTCTGCCATGAAAACACCAGCGCAAGCGGCGTCCCTCTAGGGGTCAGTAATGACTTGGTGCTTGCACAGGAGGAACTTTTTCATGATTCCTGTAGTGGCCATTTTGCCTCCTTTTCCTTAATGGTGTTGCAGACTGCAGCCCCTTAATCTGTCCCATGGAACTCAGTGGGAGCCACCAAGAAGGTGCCATATCAACATATCCTTCCCCTTGTTTCTGCTACTTGATGTGATGCTGGAAGAAAGAGTGGCCCTGGGATTGATTGATTGATTGACTGATTGCATTTATATCCCGCCTTTTCTCCTCTTGCAAGGAACCAAGGCGGCTTACATTACATGAAGGGATGAGATGGTGCTCCTCCACAGTTCTTGGCAGGATTATTGAAATGAATAGCATGTGTGTGTGTGTGTGTGTACATACGCACAGAAGTTTTGACTGGCCTTGGCAGCCCAGCCAAAAATCCTGGTTGCCCGGGTCTTGCCCGTGCCACTTCTCTGCTGCCTTGGCCCATGATCATCTCCACCGAGTTGCATCCCAGGCAGGCCCCTGCCACACTGCTCTGCAGGAAAGAGCAGCGAGGGATGTGCTTTGAGCCATGCTTGGCCAAGGTGCTGCAATGCCTCCCCTGAGCAGCCACCACCAAAGAACCCCCCCTTTCTTGCTCTAGAAAAAGACAGGGAGGAGGGAGCTCTCTGCTTTGGTCCTGCGTGGCTGAGGTGCTCCCTGCCCAACTGTGTTCTTTCAAAGCTGGGAGCAAGGCTGGTTGCTCATCAAGGCACGCTCTCATGGAACTCAAAATGCAGAAGCTATAGAATTTATTTATTTTTATTTTATTGACAGTATTTATATACCACTCCACATCGAAAGATTTCGGAGCAGTGAACAACAAAGATAAAATAATAAAATGCCATATTAAAACAATTAAAATGTTTTAAAAGAAACAGATTTAAAAGAAATATTTTAGAAGAAACAGAATGACATGATAGTGAGGGCTGTATGTGTGTGTGTGTGTGTGTGTGTGTGTGTCTGGATGCAATGGAGGCTGGTAGCTCCGATGTCAGTGGGGTGGTGAATCCGCTCCGGGTTCCAGTCAGACCCAGTCAGCACTCTAAAGGAGCTCTTCAACCCAGAGCGGATTCACCACTCCACTGACATCGGAGCTACCAGCCTCCACTGGATGGATGGATAGATATTTAATGAAAGTGGAGAGGATCACCCAGAGCGGGGACGTGCCATAGCTCTGTGGTAGCACAAATGGTTGTTTGGAGAAGTTCCCGGGTACGGTGCTGGGAACTCCAGCTAACGTTTCTCAGGGAGTTTTAGGGCTGGGAAAGATCTTTGCCATAGAGCCTGGAGAACTGCACCTATCAGGATTGTTGGCGCTGAGCTAGATGGCCCAGCAATGACATGGTCTGACCTGGTAAAAGGCACCTAGGAGGGGAGGGGTGGTGAAGGTGGCAGCACCTATTTATGTATTTGTTACATTTACATCCCACCTTTTCCTCCAAGGAGCCCAAGGTGGCATACATGCTTCTCCCCCTCTCCATTGTATCCTTACAACAAGCCTGTGAGGTAGGTTAGGGTGTGAGTCAGAGACTGCCCCAAAGCCACCCAGTGAGCTTCATGGCTGAGTGGGGATTTGAACCCAGGTCTCCCTAGTCCTAGTCCAACACCCTAACCCCTAGGCCATACTGTCTGCCTGCCTGCCAGCCATCCCATAAGTCGCCAGTTGGATGTGCTGCAAACTTAGTTGCTGACATTTGTGGCAGTGACGATCCACACATGCATTGTGCCCTTGGGTAGCTCAGTGGGAGGTTTCCTTAGGCCACCACCAACTACAGTGTGAAGGACCCCCCCCTTTCTGGGAGGGGCTGTAGCTCCTTGGCGGAGAGCACCTGCGCTGCATGCGGAAGGCCCCGGGTCCCGTCTCCTGCATCACCAGTAAAAGGAGCTCAGGTAGCCCAGGTCAGTGGGAGTCCAGTGGAGGCTGGAGGCTCCTTTGTCAGTGGGGTGATGAATCTGCTCCGGGATCAGTCAGAGCTCTAAAGGAGCACTCCAGCACCTTGAATAGCTCCTTCAGAGTTCTGGCTTGTTCTGACTAAAACCCGGAGCAGCCCCCAGCCTCCACTGCGGCAGTCACTGCTGGAGATCCTGTATCGTGCTGGAGTCTGATCCGCATAAGGGAGCTTTGTGCGTTCCTGTTCAGAATACCTAAAGCACTTTGAGCATTCCAGAGGGCGATGAGATGCTAAGCGGAGTAGTTGTAGCTTGGCTGATTTAAAAATAAATAGATATGGAAAAGAGAGTATGGAAAACAATGCCTTTTATTCTGATAGTGCCGGATCATGCCGGATCGCTTTGGAAAGCTAGTGAAGTCTAATAGTTACAGCCTAGCAGCGTGTATCCCAAGAGAGACGGACCTCGCAAGCATATTAGCAGAATTCAAATGAAACCTGGACGTTGCTGCATCAGACCTTAACTTAGGCTGCAATCCTATTCGCACTCACCTAGGAGTAAGTCCCATTGAACACAACAGGACTTACTTCTAAGTAGACATATATATATATAATTGTACTGTTGGCCTTGAATTCACTGTTTGAGTGAGTGAGCTTTGATATGTAAAGCCCCTATCCCTCATCCCAGTGCTCAGTCTACACTAAAATGCCAGCCTACCTTATAGGGTTGTTGGAGAGATTACTGAGATGATGCATGCAAAGGCCATGGGGAAACACCGCATACATACTTATTAAACATCTCACGTTTATTTCAGAGTGCTCATGTTGAGGTTTTGCCCATAAGCAACTTTATTTAGATTTTATCAGTTAATTGAGCCGCTAAAACAAATCCTGAATTGGTGAACAGCTTGAGACTCAGGGGCTTCTTGTGCAAAATCTGGGGAGGCCCAAGCGATGCTCTGCTTGAGTCATCGTTTGTGGAATGCTAAAATTAGACATTTCTTTTGAATTCTGCTAATGTGCTTTAATTGCCTAAGTATGTCACACAGTTCTCTATGGAAGCTTTGAGCTCTGCTGGTGTTCAGGGCAGCGGTGAAATGTGGGGTTAGTTTGTTAACCCAGGGCTGGATCTGGGCCTGTGAACCCTTCCATGCCTCAAAACTGGGTCAGAACAAAAATCCAAGCGCTGAAGTCTGCGGTTGCAGCTTGCCTCGGAGTGGGACAGAGTGCTGGGGCAGGGTACAGGGCCACCCTGAAGGCAGAGCCAGTTGCAGGCCCAAGTCTGGGGCAGGGGGGCGGGGGAGTGGCTGGAATGAAGATCTGGGTGGGCAAATGGATCAGGAAACTGGGAGAGGAACAGTTAGGCAGAGAGTGAAAGGAGGAAGAGGTAGGTTGGCAAGCATAGATACCTGGGCTTTGGCTGAACTCTGGATGCTCACTACCTTGGAACCTCTACTGGTCAGGGCCTTTAAAGTATGTCTTGTAGTGGTCATAACAAAGAGCCCTTCTGGCATATGCGGCAGGGCCTTATTAAAAGTTTTTTGCAGACTTGGGGCATTTTATTTTATTTTGTATCTTTTCCTTTTTGATCAGGTTCTACTTTTCTTTATTCTCACAACAACCCAGTAGGGTAGGTTAGACTGAGTGTCCAAAGTCTGCCTGGTTAGGTTTGTGCCTGAATGAGCATTTGAACCCAGATCTTCCTGGTCTAAGTTGAACACTCTAGCCATTGCCCCATGCTGGCTCAGAAAGTGGATGGTGAGTGCCTTTGTTCTTTCAAACCGCAGCATGCTTATTAGTGAGGCAGGTGGTCGAGGAAGACGCAAAACAGAGACCTCTGGGATGACTGGGCCAGTAGCCACGAATGCCCAGCATGCTGCTCTGGTTTTGCATTGTATAAATAGGTTATAGAGTCCTCCAGCTGCAGCCTCCTATTTTGGAGGCTGGCAAAAAAAAAGAAAAAAAATGATGAGTAGCCAGAATACTGAAGCGAGATCCATAAATATCCGTGGAGGAGAAATGGGACCGTTTCGGCTGCGCCTGTGTTTTAAATCTGGGACTTTGAAGCACTGCAGCCCTTGGTTTTATCAGGGAGGCATAACACATCGTATGCAGGGAGCAAAAGTGTACGGGTAGGTAAGGCAGAAGGAAAGCCAGAGTGAGGGAGCAGTTCAAGAAACCAGCTGGGGTTTTGTAGATTTGTGCAGCCTGTGTATACATGTGTGCATGCGTGCGTGTTTATATATGTCAGTTGTGTCTTTTACCGGGATTGCGTCCAGGTAATTGCACGGGCTTCAGTTCATGCAGCTGAGCATTGCAGTGAGGCAGTGCAAGCAAAGGCCGGGCATGCATTTGCTGCAGCAGCACTGAAACCTCTCGTGGTATCGCTCCTGAGTGCTGACAGCCGGGAAGCAAGGAGGCTGCTCGACTGGCTTCTCATGCTCCCTCTCAATCTCTCTCTCTCTCCCCCCCCACCCCCCATCTGCGACAGCAAGGGCCAGCTGCAGGCTATGACAGCTGCCAGATAAAATTGCACCTGAACCAGCAGGGAAAACGAGGCTGTGTTCTTCGGAGGTAGCACCTCTGGTCTTCCTTGGCACCAGCAAAGATGAGAGCGAGTCAGCTAGGATAAATGCAGGCGAGAGTGGAAGGAAGCGCAAGCGGGTTGGCTAAGGACAGGGGAAGGTGAATGAAGGGCTGCGTTTTCAGCCCTTACCCTTGCTTTCCTGTGTTCTGTGAAGAGCTTGGGGTAAAGATCATCCAACACTTCTCTCTCCCACATCTCCCTGTGGAGGCAGACTCTGCCAAGGAGAGGTCCTGGGATGTCTGGAGTGCAAAGTACTGCAACGCGTTTTGTGTGCGTGCCGCCAGTGTATGCCGCGGAATGGCTCCAGGCAGCAAAGCGTCTTGTCTGTCGAGGATTGATTCCGCATTTATCGCCTTGGGAATCTGAGGCTTTGAGCCAGCACGAAAGAGGCAGCATTCTTTACAGCAGCTAAATAATTAGACAGTTTGTCCAGATTGTCCTGAACAACTAGAAGGACTAAATGCCAGGCAACAGAGAGAGCTAGGATTCTTCAAGCTTCTGTTGTTGTTTCAAGAAAACAGAAGTTACTAGCACCCATGATTTGGGAGAAAAGCTGTTGCTGACAATATGACTGTGTGGTGTGCCCTGAACGACATTTCTCAAAAGCCAAGGCACTGGAAGCAGGTTGCCCACAGATGCAACCTGATACAAGACCAAAGCAGGATGTTTGGCTGTCTCCATTATTGTGAATGGTCTTCTCATGGTTTTACTGAACAGGTCACCTGATCAATGGTGCAGCTAGGTAATTTTAGATCCTGGATTTAATTGTCTTACGGAGAGCCATATCCATGACTTGGGGCTAATTCTTTCCCTTTGAAGCAAATGGGGCTTAAAGTTGCTTTGTGTCTCTGTGTCTCTGCTGTCTTGCTTATTACATTTATAGCCTGCCTTTGCCCCCTCCCCCATTTTATCCTCACAACAGCCCTGTGAGGTAGGTTAGGTTAGGTTAGGCTCGAATGAATGGCCTAAAGTCACTCAGTGTGCTTCATGGCTGAGCAGGGGTTTGAACTCAGGTCTCCCTAGTCTAAGCTGAACACACTAACTACTACACCACACAACAATGCTTAACTTCAAGAGTCAGGTATTTCCCTCTGTGATTTGTTCTTTTTACATAGAAAAACAGGCTTTGAATCAGTGTGCTTGATGGAGGGTTGCGGATGCTGTTTTAACAAGGCAAAATAGGGAAGCACTTCTGTTTAAACCAAATAAGGAAGTAATCCTATGCATGTCTAGACAGAGAAAAGGCCTATAGCTCCCAGCATTGCTGGCTGGGGCATGCTGGGAGTTATAGGCCTTTTCAATCTAAACGTGCATAGGATCGCGCCCTAAAACAACCTTCTTCAACCTGGTGCCCTCTCAATGTATTGTTCTACAATTCCTATCATTCCTAGCCAGCGTGGGGCCATACTGCCTGAGAATGATGGGAGTTGCAGTACAAAATATATCTGGAGAACAGCAGGTCAAGGAAGAACGTCGCAAACTAGTGACATTTTTTGGTCCTAATTAGAAACGCGAAGGCCCGGAAAAAAACCCGTTTTCCCGTTTTTTTCCAAGGACTGTTTTTGTTTTTTTCTGAAAAATTGAACAGCTTTGGATGATGAATTATTTTCTTTTAGAATTTAACACAAGGTGTTTATATATTGTTACCCAGCCTTTATTCCCCCCAAATGATTTCTAAAAACTATATAATGAGACTTTTATAGAAAAACTAGAGATGTAAAATCTCTGGAAATAATGAAGCCATGGGGAAAATGTTTTTAAATCCTCTCTGTAAGATTCTCAGTATAGTTATTTCTTCCATTTCTTATTAAAATTATTGATCCATGTATCTGATAAACATTTTGGGATGCTCCAAGTCATGCTCAGTTTCCGAACATGTGAATAGAGTCACCATATCATAATAGGAAGAATTCTTGACAGTTTGACTTTTGTTCTACAGAGTCCTGTGTTTCTGGACTTGTCTTCCTCTGCCCCCCATTCTTCTTGCTTCGTCTAGCTTCTAGGGTGATTGAGATGTTTCAGGGACTACTTGCTGAAGTTCCCTCTGGTCAGACATAAACTAGGAACCTAAATTATATTATGTATAACTTGGTTCGCTCATAAAATTAATCATGTTTGGTATATTAAATGTTTAAAGTATAGTTTATTCACGCAATAACTACAAATTTAGTGAGTTCACTTGTTAAAGTTTTCAAATATCATGATAATTTTATGAGCAAACCAAGTTATACATAATATAACTTTAGGATCATAAAGGCTCCTTTTATGTCCCTAAAGCAGCCTTCCTCAGCCTGGTGTCCTACAGATGTTTTGGGCTACAATGCCCAGCATTCTTGACCACTGGCCTGGAGCTGAAGTCCAAAAATATCTGGAGGGCACCAGGTTGGGGAAGGCTATCCTAAAGCAACAAACTGACTTTAGATCTATAAAAAATGCTTAAAAAAGTATTGCTTATTTTTCAGTTTTCCCCAAAATTTCCATTTCCCCCTGAAAAAAAACAACAACAGGAAAAGGGTCGTCGTCCCCCCCCCCCCCCATGGCTTCAACTTTTCTGGAGATTTTACATCTGTACTCTTAATGAGAATATTCTGCTGCAGTTATACCAATGCAGCTACCTGTAGTTTTGTCTGTTTTAAAAGGTTAAGTATAGACACATTTGTTTGATTTTAAAATCAGATTTCATTATAACCCAGGTTATTTTAAAGAACACAATATAGCTTTAAAAAAAATCTGATTTAAATAAAAATGATGGCTTCTTTGGGGTTTTTAAAAAAGCCTTTGATCTGTATCTAGTCTGTTTTGGACTGTGCAGGGCAGGGCAGAACCAGAGAAGGCTTCTCTCTTTAGGGCAGAGGCTTCCGTGGCACAATTTCTCATCTGCGTCCTTTTAACCTTCTCTATCTGATCTCTTAGAATGCAAGCCTGAGAGCACGGGCGCGTGTCTTTAAGTTTGATTTATGTATAGCACATTGTGCCTGTAAGTACCCTGGAAATGACAAATGGAGGCCGAAACCACTCCCTCTCCCTTTTGCTGTCAGGAAAGGTAACTGAATTTCTTGGCTGGGGAAGTTAAGGGCAAACATCCAAGTCAGACAACCTCCCTGGAGGAGCCTTCTGTGCCTTCCCCAGGGATACTGTCTGCATAATCCAGGATATGTAAACAGAAGCAGGGCTGTGATTATTATTAATTAATAATAATTAATAATAAATACTTCATCATATCATTGTCTATACTAATAGCAAACTCAGTCTCCAAGTGCTGATCACTATGTAGTCAAAATGGTACGAGAAACCCTCAGACAGCCCAGTGATGACTGGGCGTGCTTAGTGGGCATAGAATGCTCTCTGACTGTTGGAGAAGGAAATGGAAAACTGGGCGGAAGTGGGAATGGAATAGAATATCTCCCCCAAAAGGCATATCTGTATGGCTGTCTTTCTGGAAGGCTGAACTTCTTTAGAATCCTCACTGGTTCTGAATGAAACCCAGCACGGATTCACTGCCCACTGACTTCAGAGCCACCAGCCTCCACTTCTCCCTACTGTGACACACTTGCTGCATGTCGCACTTCTGTACACAGGACAATTCAAATGCTTAGTTTTGATGGGTGGTAGTCAAACTGGGGTTACTGAGAAACAAGAGGGAGGAATTGCATGTTCGGGTAAACCCAAAGTTTTGTTGTTGTTGTTCAGTTGTTAAGTCATGTCTGACTCTTCGTGACCCCATGGACCATAGCATGCCAGGCCCTCCTGTCCTCCGCTCTCTCCCAGAGCGTGCTCAAGTTCATATTCATTGCATCGGTGATGCTATCTAGCCATCTCATCCTCTGCCGTCCCCTTCTCCTTTTGCCTTCCATCTTTCCCAGCATCAGGGTCTTTTCCAATATTTAGGGGGAAAAAATCTTAAGGGGTCCCCAAACCCAGCAACAGCCCAATGGGCACAGGATGCTGGTGAGGGGGGAAATGGAATGGAGTACCCTGAAAGAGGACCTGGCTGGCTGGCTGGAACCCTGAACAAAAAATCACCAGGGGAAAAAGCCTTGAGGGGTCAAAAAAACAGCTCATAAACAACCCAGTGAGAACTGAGCATGCACAGTGGCCACAGAATGCTGGTGTGGGGGTGAGAGGGGGGGAAAGGAACAATGGGGGAGAGGGAATGGAATGGAGTACCCTGAAAGAGGACTGGCCGGCTGGTGCAACCCTTAACAGGAGCACTCCATACTGCCCCAAGGAGCTTGCAGTCTGAACTTTAGTTGAATACACAGGTACCAGCAGCAGCTTTTCTCTCTGCAGTGTACCTCTTCATGGGCCAGTGATGCCACCCAAAGGCCGACCTACGCCATGATTTAAACTGGTTTAATAATCATTTCTCTTTCAAGGCAGACTTGGAAAACTGCAAGGGCAGTGGGGAAGGAAGGCGTTAAGCATCTCTAATGGGGAATCTCGGCATCCAATCCTTTTGTGCAGACATTCCCAGGGAATTCTTTGAGAGAAGCCATGGCAGTTAAACTGGCATGAAAAACCCCATGACAGGTTTTTGTTGTTCGTTTAAAATACTTGTATTTTAATATGTTCCATGTAAAGAAGAAGAAATAAATGTGCAGTTTTTAAAAATAGGAAATGATCTATTTATAAAATACATGCAATAACAAGTCTTTTCACTATAGCAACTTTAAAAAAAAAAAAATCAGCCTAGTTGAGGGTTGTTGTTTTTTTAGTCTGTTTAAGTTCCTGTGAATGTTTTAGGCCTCCCTTATTTATGTATTTATTGACTTGGCTTTATCTGTTGCTGCTGTCATTTTAATCAATTTTATTGATTAATTGTATTATTTACTTATTCAACGTATGTGGCTGCCCATGAGCAAATATTCTCTGGGTGGCTTATGGAGCAAAAGCAAACAAAAGACAATATTAAAAATACAAAATGCAATAATTAAAAAACCAATAACAAAACCAATTAAAATGCAGGATGAAAGTCCTTTCTAAAGGAGACAGAATAAAACAGTTAGCAGCTCAGATTAAAAATTGCATTAAACTGTGAGAGCCCAAGAGTGGCTCTCTTCTTCACTCATTCAAGGAATGTTTTGGTCTCCTATCAAAACAGGCAACTGGGACTTCCCCCGCTAAGCCAATGGCTAGTACAGTGAAGTTGTTGATGACTCTATGGAGCAGTGCCCTCCAGATGTAGGCAAACTGGTGCCCTTCAGATCAGGTGGACTACAGCTCCTATCAGCCGCACCCAGCACAGCCAAGGGTCAGGAGTGATAGGAGCTGTAGTCCAAAACATTGGGAGGGCACTGGCTCAGCTACCCCTGCAGTACAGCAGGGGTGGGCAGAAGGTAGATTTCCAGATGTTTTGGACTTCAACTCCCTGTTCTGCTTTGAGGCAGATATTCTTTTAGGAGTCAGAGGCGATAAGCACACAAGTGGATAGAAGTCAAAGATGTTATTTAGTAGCAGGCAAAAAGATACAGAGAAATATTAGATACTGAGCAAGAAAAAGTGCAGAAAAGGGCAACTAAAATGATCAAGCAGCTGGAGCATCTCCCCTTTGAGGGAAGGTTACAACAGCTGGGATTGGTTAGCTTTGAAAAAGGAGGGTCGGGGAGGCATGATAGAAGTCTACAGAAATATGCAAAGTGTGGACAATGTGAATAGGGAGATGTTTTTCTCCCTCTCTCATAATGCTAGGACTCAATGGGGTCATCCCATGAAGCTGATTGGTGGGAGATTCAATGCAGATAAAAGCAAGTACTTCTTCACAGCTCATAATTAAACTATGGAATTCACTACCACAAGATGTAGTGATGACCACCAACTTGAATGGCTTTAAAAGGGAGTTAGCAAATTCCTGGAGGTAAAGGCTATGAGTGGCTATGAGACCTGATGACTATGTGCAGCCTCCAGTACCAGAGGCAGTAAGCTTATGTACACCAGTTGCTGGGGAACATGGGCAGGAGGGTGCTCTTGCAGTTGTGTCCAGCTTGTGGGTCCCTGGTTGACAGCTGGTTGGCCACTGTGTGAGCAGAATGCTGGACTAGATGGGCCCTTGGTCTGATCCAGCAGGGTTCTTCTGATGTTCTAAGATAGCTTACTTCTCCCTTCTGTTGTCAGCGACCCCAGGAGCAACAGCAGAAAGACCCTAGTCAAACAGCCAGCACACAACCTCTTGCAGTCCAGGTCTGTGAGCAAGTTTCTGGTGACTTCTGTACCTGAGATCTCCTGTTGCTACATGCAGGTTTGAGGAGCTGCTAATCACAGCTGGGGTGATGGTCAGGTTCTCAGGTCTCATGATGTTCATACATTCTTGTACTGCCCAACAGATAAGCTAAAGCGAGTGGACAGTGGCCAACCTCATTGATCCTCCCACTTTTCAAGGTTGTCCCCTCCCAAGCAGACAACTGACCTTGAAAAGCAAAGCCTCTAGCCAAGCGGCTTGAGAGCTCTTAAGGGGGCCAGGTTTTTAGGGTTCTCCAGGAGATTCAGGCATGCAAGGAACAATTGTGACATGCCACTCTCAGTGCATTTCCTCTACCCTCCAAGAAGCCCCTGCCAGCATGGCCAATGGCCAGGAATGCTGGCAGTTGACGTCCAAAACATCTGGAGATCTTCTTTCTATCAACCCCTGCTGTAGAGCATTACATTGGGGGGGATACATATTTTGGAAAAACTGCATACAAAATACAAACATTAGGAGAAATGTTCGTGAAAATATGTACATATTTTTGTGCATACTATAAGAAAAATCGCAAACCAATGAAATTTGCAAATGGGATGAAAGACTGGAAAAATGAGAAACGGAGAGAAACCACAAATGACAGATGAGCCCCTCCCTAGTCCTGTCCCAGGACAGCAGCAAAGGCATCTGCAAGGTCGTATTCTCTGCCTTGCCTTCCTGCTGATCCTGGACAGCCCTGAAGGGCATTGTGCAGAACTGACTTTGAATGTTGCTACTGCATCCCCCAGTGGTGACTGGGGAGAGCGGGACTTGATTGGAGTCTAATAATAGTGCATTGGGCTTTGTGCAGTTTGGGGGCCATGGCCGCTCCTGGTCCAGGGCAGGGGAGAGACTGTGGCAGGGTCCTGCCCACGTTCAGTTTTGTCCTGCAGGATGTGGCCATGGATGGCAGCAAGCTGTTGTTTCTAGCTTGTTTTTTTGCTTTTTTAAAAAACAATAACTTAAATTTGTGTATATTTTTGCACCAGAAAACCTGCTTAATTCATGTTCTGTTCTGAGCCTAATACCTGAGCTTTTGAATTTGGTTTTTTGTGTGTGCAAACAACAATTAGACGCTAAGAGAGAGACTACTGTCTGGGATATCTCTGTGGCACCTCCAGATTTTGGAGGGCCCTTGGGCAAGACACCCCCAATGGGGCCCCTCCCTCAGTGAGTCTGCCTTGTCTCCATCACTGTCCCCAGCTGCTCTTGCTCCTCCTCCTCTTCCTCCTCCTTGCCCCCACTCGCTTGCTTGACGGGCAGAGAGCCAGGACGCAAGCAGGCCGCAGCATCTATGGCTCCTCCTTCTCACTACCACCATTGTCTGGGCCAGAGTGACAGGCAGGTGAAGAAGCAGGTTGCAGTGGTGAAGAGGAGAAGCAACTCCGGGGGGCTCTTCTCAGTGGGCCCCTGTTAGCTTGTGGGCCCTTGGCAGGTGCCCAACCACACCTACCTTTGATGCCCTCCCTGTGCACACTGACTGATCTCTGTCTTATATCATGCAAACTACTATCATGTCTTGCCCCAAAGAATCTTGGGAGCTTAGCGTTGGGTGAAGCTGTTGAAAGACTGTGTTTGAGACTGTTACCTCACCCCTTATAAAACTACTGAGAGCCAGTGTAGGATTGTTATGATGATAAAGTGTATGTGTGTGAGTGGTGGGTGGCAGGGGAGTGGCATGCATTCTACTCTGGGGTCTTTGGAAGAAAGCCGAGGAGGAAATGTAATAAACATGGTTCCCCAAGCACTGTGTTTAGGAGCTATTATCCAAAAAGCCCCCATCTTGGTTAATCTAAATGGCTCTATCTGAGCTTGTGGGAGTGGGATGGGGTGGGTAGCCAGCAATGTGAGCAATAGCTTTAAGAAACTGGGGCACTGTGGGGTGTATTTATCTACAAAGCTGGGCAAAGTTATTTTTCTTACTATGATTTTTTGATGCATCTGTTTCCATCTGTAAAGGCCCTTTTATTACCGTGTGCACAGGATAGTACACACTGAGATCACCAGTGCACCAGACCCAGGTTGAATGTATTTTCATTTTGATGTGAGGAGTTGTTGTTAGCTGCTGTGGTGGTAGCAGATGCCTGCAAATTTTGCTTCCGGGCCATAGTGTCCTGCTGTGTTGGGGATGCTGTCTTTCCCTGTTGTACTTAATGCGGAGGCAGTAGTGATGGGAGCTAGGTATAGAATCTGGGGTAGCCATACCAGGGCCCAGGCAACATGTCGGCATCTGAGAGCTCCTGCCTTCCTCTCTCAGGAGCAGTCTGGACCCGGGCTAGACCTGGGGTCTAGTTGCTGGATTTGAGAGCTTAAGCTGCAAACGCTATGGAGGCCAGAATGCTACAGGCACAGGGTATTGCTCTTTTCCCAGGGCTGGCACCAAGGGCAGGGCATGGTTGGGCACATGCCAAGGGCCCACAACCCATCGGTAGTACATGCCTACGTCTCCTCTTGTCTAGACTACTGTAATGTGCGCTACATGGGGTTACCCTTAAAGACGGTTTAGAAGCTGCAGCTGGTGCAGAATGCGGCGGCTCACCTGATTAAAGGCAGCCGGCATGATCACATTACTCCAGTGCTGAAGGAGTTGCACTGGCTACCAATTGTTTTCCAGGCCAAACCCAAGGTGTTGGTTTTGACCTTTAAAACCCTATATGGTTCCAGCCCAACCTATCTCAAGGAGCGCCTCCAGCAACACCAGACAGGCCGCTCAACAAGGTCAGCCTCGGATGGCCTTCTCCCTGTCCCATCAGCCAGGACAGCTAGGCTGGTGAGGACGAGGGAGAGGGCCTTCTCTGTGGTGGCCCCCACTCTGTGGAACTCCCTCCCTAGGGAACTCCGCCATGCCGCCTCTTTAATGAGCTTCCGCCGTGCATTAAAAACGTGGTTGTTCAGGCAGGCATTTGGGGTGGGTTAGGGTATTTTTAGAAATACGATGTTTTAATGTGGAATTTCATTGTTTTAAACTGTTGTATTATTGTACATCGCCCAGCGTGGCTGGGTGACCGGCCAGATGGGTGGTTAAGAAATTTAATCAATCAATCAATCAATCAATCAGGAGCCCAGTAACAAAGCTCCCTGGAATTGCTGCTCCTTTTCATCACTGCAACCTGCCTCTCGCTCTGGTCCAGACAACGGTGCTGGTGAGGAGGAGCAGCAGGGGATGCCGCAGCCTGCTTGCGCCCTGGCTCTCTGCCCGTCAAGCAAGTGAGTGGGGGCAATGATGAGGAAGAGAAGGAGGAGCAAGAGGAGCTGGTGACAGTGGTGGAGACCAGGCAGACTCACTGAGGGACGGGCCCAAGGAGGGGGTCTTTCCCAAGGGCCCCCAGAACCTGGAGCTGGCGCAGCTGGTGCTCCCCAGATGTTTTGGATAACAACTCCCGGCAGCCCCCTGCCAGCATGTTGTCCAGCACATTTGGAGGGCACCAGGTTTGGGAAGGCTGCTTCAAGACATCTGCCGAAGCTATAAAACAGTCCTTCTTAAGGCCTTTTGTTAGCATTTCAGTGTTCTGTGCAGCGTGAGCACCCTTTCCGCGCCCAGTGTCCAGGAGATTGGACATTCTGGGCAAGCCCCTCCTTCAGGGCAAGAGTAGGCATGGTGGGGCACCTGCCAAGGACCCGCGCCCCAGCAGGGGCCCACTGGCAAGAGTCTCCTGGAGTCGCTGTTCCTCTTCACCCCTGCACCCTGCTTGTTCACGTTTCTCTTGCTGTGGCCCAGACAATGGTGGTGGTGAGAAGGAGCAGCAGGGGATGCCGTGGCCTGCTTGCCCCCTGGCTCTCTGCCTGCCCAGCAAGGAAGTGGTGGCAAGGATGAGCAGGAGGAGGAGGAGCACGAGCAGGTGGCGACAGTGGCGGTGAGCAGGCAGACGCACTGAGGGAGGGGCCCACGGAGGGTGTCTTCCCAAGGGCCCTCCCAAACCCGGAGCCAGCGCCGCCGTCCCGTGTCCTCTAGTTGGTGGTACCTCTGAGTGGGAGGTTTTCTACCTGGGGCCATTTTGGCTGCGAGCAGTTTTGGAAAATGAGTGGTGATGAGGCACAGACTCCCCCTGTGTGGCACCTCTTCACTCCAGGCCTCTCCAAAATGGTTTTCTCCCAGAGTTCAGGCCGGTGACTTGGACTGGGGATGCCAGGGTGTTTGTGTGTGTCTGCTTTTTGCACTGGAATGAATGGCTGATCCCTTCGGCGCGAGATGAGCTTGGGAATGGGGAGGGTGAGGCTGGTTTGGCGACAGTCTCAGTTTCACAAAGAGCTCCAGGGAGCCTGGGAGCTGAAACGCTTACACGAAACAGCTCCTTTGATGGGGGAAGCGGTTCTGCAGTCCTTTTATTTTATTTTTTCCCCAGTGCCTGAAGGTGCCCTTGTTGCCTTGACTGGAGATCAAACAGCCCTTTTCCCTGGCGCTAAGAGGATCTCTCTGTTTCTTCTTTGCTCCCTGCTGTTGGTCCTCCTCTGATTCACAGGAAAAGTCAGAGGCAGACGGTGCAACGGCCCAGGATTTCTGCAGCCTGGCCTTGCAAACCCTTGGCTGAAGGCCCGGCACGGCAGGAGTTCAGACGTGCTCCAGGCATCACTGGATGGTGTTGGGCTTTGCGCATTTAGCTGTGTGGCAATCAGTGATGTGGGTGGAAACTCTTCCGGAATGGGGAAATTTTCCAGTGCTTTATTCTTCCACAGAAGATTTTCCATTTCATCAGTTCATTTGTAATGATGAATGGATGCCAGTTGTAAATACAATATTAGGCAAGGTTGGTAGTTTCAGAGTTGTAGATGGGTGGCTGTCAGCATGTCAGTTCTTCATTGTAGCTAAAATCTATTAGCATGTCAACAGTTTTCAGTCCCTTTGGGGGGGGGGTTCCTCTTAAATTTAAATAAGGTAAGGGGAGTAGATCTTATTGTCTTTACATTTTTTCAAGTATTCCAATAAAAAATTCTATATAATACAACATTAAAATCACATTAAATGTGTGTTAATTTCCCCCCTCAAATATTTCAGGTTGAATAGCTTCAGGTAAAAAAATCAAGATGGGTTCCTTTTTTGTTTACTAAATACAAAGTAAAATAAACTAAATGACAACACTTTCTAGGGTATCAGAAAATTTTCTGATGCAAACTGAAAATGTTCTGATGCAAACTACCCTGTGCCAAGTACCTTAATAGGTAATTTATGCATAGAGAACATTGCAAAGGATTTTCTTTCCGCAAAATTTTCTATTTCAAAATTTTCAGGAAAACCCACATCACTAGTGGCAATGTTGTGTTATCAGGGTCTACCCAATATTTCAGCCTTGGTCAATAAGTCTGCAAAACATAACAGGGCCTCAAGAACTTCAGTTCACCCACCTGCCCACACGCATTTCTTGTAGCTTAGAACAGCCTTCCCCAATCTCATGCCCTCTAGATGTTTTGGACTTTCAACCCCCCCATCAGCCCCATCCAGTCTGGCCAATGATCAGGAATGCTGGGAGTTGTCGTCCAAAACATCTGGAGGGAAGTCTAGCCTAGAAGCACCACATTTTGTAAAAGGTTCCCTGCTTGAGTGGCTGGAGGTGACTGGTGACTGCAATGTTTGTTAGACTGATCAATCACCTTTTCAAACAGGTTTTTGAAACAACACCACCTGATGTCTTTTTCACTCCCTGCTTTGGTTTAAGGTTGCTGGGAGAGGAATCTGCAATTGCATGAGGAAATGCTGGAAAAACTAGAAAGGAGAAATGGCTCCCACTTGCCTGGGAGAGATAGCTACGCACTTCTAAGCAAGTGGCTTGGGTCACCTAATGTATAAATGTCTTTCTTGTTCAGTCGTTAAGTCGTGTCCGACTCTTCGTGACTCCATGGACCATAGCATGCCAGTCCGTCCTGTCCTGCGCTCTCTCCCGGAGCGTGCTCAAGTTCATATTCATTGCATCGGTGATGCTATCTAGCCATCTCATCCTCTGCTGTCCCCTTCTCCTTTTGCCTTCAATCTTTCCCAGCATCAGGGTCTTTTCCAGTGAGTTTTCTCTTCGCATGAGGTGGCCAAAATATTTGCGCTTCAGCTTTAGTATCTGTCCTTCCAATGAGCAGTCAGGGTTGATTTAGTTTTTCTTAAACCTTCTAAGTAACTCAAATGCAATACCTAGTTTTTGACTAATGGAGAGGGCACCCCAATGGTGGCACTGGGAAAATGCACAAACGGAAAGCCTGGTGGCACAACTTCCCTTCTGAAACTTTGGGTGTTCGATATCTTGGAGATGTAAAATCCAAACAGCACCAACATGCTGTCACCCAAGGAGAGGGGAAACAAAATTTTGGCATCTAACATGGCTGCCTGCCTTGGGAGGCTGAGTATTCAGATCCAGATATTTTATTTGCAGTTGCATTTCTCCACCAAAATACAGATGTTTCTAAGGGAAGCACTATCTGTACTGATAGGGCAGAGATGCAACATCTGCATCGATAGGGCTGGGGAAAGGAACCCGGCACCCTCCAGATGTTTTGAACTACAACTGCCATAAGCCCCAGCTAATGGTGACCAATGGTCCGGTCTTATTGGAGTTATATTTATTTATTAATTAATTTTTTTTTTATTTATTAAATTTATTAATCACCCATCTGGCTGGTCACCCAGCCACTCTGGGCGATGTACGAAGTATATAATAAAACAGTTTAAAACAATAAAATTCTACAATTAAAACATTTTCTAAAATACCCTAACCCACCCCAAATGCCTGCCTGAACAACCACGTTTTTAATGCATGGCGGAAGCTCATTAAAGAGGGGGCATGGCAGAGTTCCCTAGGAATGGAGTTCCACAGAGTGGGGGCCACCACAGAAAAGGCCCTCTCCCTTGTCCCCACCAGTCTAGCTGTCCTGGCTGATGGGACAGAGAGAAGGCCATCCGAGGCCTATATGCTATACTATATGCTATAGTTCAAGATCTGAAAGGCACTGGGTTACCTATCCTTTCAATATGACATACCATAGCCTTCTTCAGCCTGGTGGCCTCCAGTTGCTTTGAACTTCACCTGAGCCCCAGCCAGCATGGCCAATGGTCAAGAATGCTGCGAGTTGCAGTCCAAAACATCTGGAGGGCATCGGATTGGGGAAGGCTGGTGTACCAGGATGGTGGTTGGTGGCTGGAATTGTCCTTTCAGTATTAAATTGGTGTTTGGATTATGTAGGGGGCCTACCTTCTAATACCTGGAGGGCCTTCAAACTTGACTATGGGGAGGGGGTGACCCTAGCTTGGTGGTAGAGTGCCTGCTTTGCATGCTGAGGATCCCAGGTTGAATCCCAGCACCTCTGCTCACACGGATGTCGAGTAATAGGTGATGAGAAAGAACCTTCTGTGCCCAAGACTTTGGAGATCTGCTGCCAGACAATACTGGGCGAGGTGGGCAAGGACTTTTCCCTGATGCAGAGGCACTGCCCCACTGGTAGCAAAAATAGGTAACCATGAAGTAGGTTGAGGAAGGAGTGGCTGAGCACCAACTTTACATGCAGAAGATCTCAGGTTCAATCCCCTGGAGAGCCACTGCCGGTCAGTGCAGATGGTACTGAGCTAGGTGGACCAAGGGGATGACTTGGTGCAAGGCATCTTCCTAGGGGAAGGGCTGGGGCTCAGTGGCAGAGCCCCTGCTTTGCATGCAGAAGGTCCAGGTTTGATCCCCGGCATCTCCAGGTAGAACTGGAAAAGCACCTGCCTGAAACCCTGGAGATCCACTGCCAGTCAGTGTTGACAGTACTGGGCTAGAAGGACCAAAGGTCTGACTCCATATAAGGCAGCTTCCTATGTTCCAAGCCCACCCACCTCCTGCAGCCTTTGCTGGAATTTCCTCTGGAGAGAGCCAGGGTGGTGTAGGAGTTAGAATGTTTGAGATCCGGGTTCTAGTTCCCACTTGGCTATGAAGCTCACTGGGTGACTTTGGGCCAGTCACTGACTCTTAGCCTAGCTTACCTCACAGGGTAGTTAGGATACAGCGGAGAGGAGGAGGACCATATCTCAGTGGCTGAGGGCTTATTTTGCATGCAGAGTGTGCTGCAGCTGTAAAAAAAGGCAAAGTCCACGTTAGCCATAATTAGGAAGGGAACTAGGACTGCCGATATCATGCTAACGTTATACAAATCCGTGGTGCAACCCCGCTTGGAATACTGTGTACAGTTCTGGTCACTGCACCCAAAAAAGGATATTGTAGCGTTGGAAAAAGTGCAGAAAGGGGCCACTAAAATGATCAAAGAGCTGGAGCATCTCCCCTAGGAGAGAAGTTTACAACAGCTGGGATTGTTTAGCTTGGAGAGAAGGTGAGTTAGGAGAGACATAATAGAGGTGTACAAAACTATGCAGGTGTGGAGAATGTGGACAGGGAGATGATTTTCTCCCTCTCTCCTAATACTAGAACCAAAGAGAGCCATCCCATGGAGCTGATTGGTGGGAGATTCTGGACAGATTAAAAGTAGGGACTTCTTTATACAGCACATAGTTAAACTATGGAATTTGCTACCACAAGATGTAGTGATGGCCACCAATTTGGATGGCTTTAAAAGGGGGCTAGGCAAATTCCTGGAGGAGAAGGCGATCAGTGGCTGGCTACCAGTCCTGTTGGCTATGTGCTACCTCCAGAACCAGAGGCAGTATGCTTATGTACACCAGTTGCTGGGGAGCATGTGTGGGAGGGTGCTGTTGCACTCATGTCCTGCTTGTGGGTTTCCCATCAACAGCTGGTTGGCCACTGTGAGAACAGAATGATGGACTAGATAGTCTGATCCAGCAGGGCTCTTCTTATGTTGTTAAAAAAGGTGGGATATAACTGTGATCATCATCATCAACCTGTTCCAAACCCTAGTTATGTCCCTGAACTGTGACTGTCACTTGCATCAAAAAATTATGTGTGTGTTGTTCTGTGGATACCTTATCACAGCCTTCTCCAACTTAGTGCCCACCAGATGAGTTGGACCGCAACTCCCATCATTCCCAGACAGCATGGCACTAGGTTGGGGAAGGCTGCCTTATCATATCCTTGTGTATCTCCCCCCACCACACACACCACAAATAAAGGGCAAATCCATATTCTGCATAACCAAATCTCTCTCCTCTCCTTCCTCTTCTTTAACCAACTGTCTATTTGAGCATTTTAGCGATGGTATGGCAGTTTTGACTTTGCCCGCATTTAAATGGATTAGCGATGGTCGGGCTTAACCATAGGAGCTGGTTCCTGTACCTTGTTTATCTCAGCTCTGTCGGCAGTCCCCACTGAATCCTGAGTCCAGTTCTCCAAGGGTCTCAGGAAGAGGTCTTTGCCCTCTGGGATTCCTTACCTTGGGGTTGCATGCACTGGGTCATGCACAGCCAGTTTGCACGCTCACGCTGACTTGTGCTCGCTTGCATGGCTATGATCCTTGTTCCCTTGTCTGCTGGAAATCTGAGCATCTGCTCAGCGCGGCAGATACCCACCTTCCTAGATGCTGAAGCATCAGTTCACCCATTACCTGCAGTGGGCCTGGTGCTTGGGGCATCCAGAGAGAGGCTTGTTTTCCTGCTGCAGTTTTCACAGCCTCCTAGACCACGGAACAGACTTGGCAGCTGGCCTGGCTGGTTTTCCAGCGGAGCGAGTGAGTGCCGTCCTGCAAGATCCATCTTGCTCATAGATGCCATCTAGTGGGAGAATCGGCCCCCAGGGCACGCCGGGCTGCAGTGTGCTTTGCAAACAGAAACATTCCTCTTCACACATGCAGTGTGGGTGGTGGCGAGGCTGAGAAAACCAGCCCAATCACACACAAGGGACTAAATAGATCCCTACATCCTGGGGAATTCTTTGGTGCTCCAGTGCTGCATTTCGTGTCGCTCACAAGTGCAGAGAAAGGTTTTGCTAAGCGGTTGTCTCAGTGTGTGTTGCCAGCTGCCAAGTCATAAGTCCCATTTCTCCCCCAGAATAGTGGGAAGGGAGCTACACTTATCATTCAGCAGCTGATTTCTCAGTTAATAATTTTGTTGGGGTGTTGTTGTTGTTCAGTCGTTCAGTCATGTCCGACTCTTCGTGACCCCATGGACCATAGCACGCCAGGCCGTCCTGTCCTGCGCTCTCTCACGGAGCGTGCTCAAGTTCATATTCATTGCATCCGTGATGCTATCTAGCCATCTCATCCTCTGCCGTCCCCTTCTCCTTTTGCCTTCAGTCTTTCCCAGCATCAGGGTCTTTTCCAGGGAGTTTTCTCTTCGCATTAGGTGGCCAAAATATTGGAGCTTCAGCTTCATTATCTGTCCTTCCAATGAGCACTCAGGGTTGATTTCCTTTAGGATGGACTGATTTGACCTCCTTGCAGTCCAGGGGACTCGTAAGAGTCTTCTCCAGCACCACGGTTCGAAAGCATGTTGGGGTGTAACCCTTCCTCTAAACACTTAAATTGTGCAATCACTGCCCCCCTCAACCCCCCCACCCTGTTTTCCCTAATTGCTGCTGCTTCCTACTTCCTAAACAAGTTAGTCACTTGGGTGATCTCATCCTATCAGGGAACATGGACTGAACTGGATGATATCATGATGCTACATCTGCCCTGATGACATCATCGGATGTTGGTGATAAAATCCTATGAGTTCACACAATGGGATTGGGTTACATAATCAAGTCCCCAGGGGCCACTGAGTGCAAGGACAACTACAATTGTTAAGTTAAATTCCTGCAAGGAGCTCCAAAAATTGCAGAAGATTTAAATGTTCTGTTCAGCCTTAAAATTTGAATGGTTCATTATCATAAAAGTTGCAGTGTCATCCGTAAGGGTAGTCCAAAACGTTATAATGGTCCTGTAATTCTTGCATCCCAGTCCTGTGCATGTTTACGCAAAAGTAAGTCCCACTGTGCTCAGAGGTGCTTACTTCTAAGTAGGGACTATGCTAGGAACACTAACCTGGGAGTAGGCCCCGTTGAACACAGTGGGACTTACTGCTGAGTACAAATGCCTATGATTGTACTGTAAATATGGTTCTAGTTACAGTGCAAACTGAGGGCTGGAATCACGACGTGTCCCTTCCCCACCCCAATGTGTGATTTGCACAACCAAACCGAGGCTGTTTGATTGTGCGACTGGTTGTGCTTGAGCGATTCTAGGAAAAGCTCAACGCTTCAGGCATTCAAGCTGCAACCTGCCCCACCTCTTTACTGTAGTAACTCAGAGTTGCCGAAATCATTGGAGTGGTAGTATGGTCTACGCAAGGTGAGGTTTCTACAGGGTACACACACAAAAAAGATAGCTGTGCATGAGTAAAAAATCCAAAATCGGGGGCAGGAGAGGGGGATCCCAAATCCAGTTTGGGCAATACCTTTAAAAGGACTGACCAAAATGCTACAAAAGATTATGGAAGCTTTAGAGTTCTCCAGAATGCTTCATCATGCCTAAATGAGGGTTTTTTATCCCTCCCCACCGCCGGCAGGTTTTGGATTTTCTCCTGGGCATTGTAGTAAGCAATCACACTGCCGATTTGCCATGTGCTGTCCTTCTGCTGGATCTGTGTTCATGTCATACCAGTTTGGCCTTGTGAACTAACCTTTGGTTGTCCTCTGGGGGCCCGGGATGGGAACTGCAAGATGACCAAAAGAAGAGCTATGGGGGACTTGGGCAGGTGTGGCATACTTTATTTATGATTTTTATTTAAAATGGGGTATGGAGAGACATAAGAGAGCATTTTCAGACTCAGCCCACCTGAATCTGCAGTGTAAAACTCACTTCGATCTGTTCCCGGCATATATATACCGCCCCTCCCTCTCTGTGCCAGGAATAGCTCCTCAGCTCCAATGCTGTCTTGGCAAGAGGCCTCACCTTACGCTATTTGGACTTCACAGCTCTCTTTGGGTCCGGCCACCCCTTTGCCTAATTTCATGGAGCTTGCTAAATAACCTCTGGTTTCACATTGTTTGGGATAGAAACAACCAGTTTTGATAGGAATAATGGGGCCTGTTGTTTCCCTTATCTGCTGCTGCTTTCCTCCTTCATGTTTTAGTCTCATGTTGGATTCCACCTAACTGAAGATGACCAGAACATGGGTTGAATATGGATTATCTTTGAATTGAGGGTTGTCATTACATGCGCACCCTGCACTATGGCATAACTATGGGTTGTTAAGTATGAACAACCCAGAGTTCACAACCCAGCAAGAAACCATGGGTTCTCTTACTGGTCTGTTCATGGTTAACAACTTATAGTTAAACCATAGTGCAGGGCTCACACATAACAACCTGTGATTCAACAACCTGCACTTCAACGACAACCCATACTGAACCCATACTTTGTGTTGCCATTATGTGCAAACCAGGCCATAGACTGGAATGGCTATGAAATACTCCATAGCCAATTAAATTTGGCTCTATATTGATGTCAGTGAGGTGAAGAGAGGGTGGGAGCCAGTGAGGGTGGGAGTCATCAATATATGCTCCAGTGCTATCTGTATTTGGGGTCAAAGTAGCAGTTTAGTGTTTTGGAGCTCTGCCTTGTATTTAGGTTCTTGGGCAAGTTCCTTTTCTTTTAGTCTCACCAGTTTGCCTTCTGGGAAATTATTATTTTGTCACCAGCTATGCCCACCACGCATCACTGATGCAATGAATATGGACTTGAGCACCCTCCGGGAGAGAGCGCAGGACAGGAAGGCCTGGCGTGCTATGGTCCATGGGGTCACGAAGAGTCGGACATGACTGAACAACTGAACAACAAATGCCCACCATGGCAGCTATTTTATGAATGGACAAGCCCCCCACAGCAGCCATTTTGTCATGCCATGACACACTCTCAAACTTCCTAATATGCCCACTGACTGATTAAGCCATATGGGCACATAGGCACAGGTTTTGCTTAAAACAGAATGGCAAATTCTAAATCACAGAGTCTAGAGAACACAAACAGCATCTAAATCTGTGTTTTGTTTCTCCCAAATGTAAACCAGGGACAAGCAGATGCCCTGGCATGAAAGATGTTGCAGTAGTAATGGTAATGCCTGCTCTGATGTGATTTTTGCAGATGGAATCTGCACTTTTTGGTATTCAGTGGTGAGGCCCGAAGACAAGCCTAATTCTGCAGGTATTTGAGAAAGAACTTTTCAGGTACAGGGAATAAAATGGTTGGCTTTCCATTTCAGAAGAGCAACATAATACTGGATGCTTCCATGCGAGGCTTTTATGTTGCCCTGCTTCAAACCCGGATATTTGGGTGAGTGGATGGGGGCTATCCAAGTGTCACCCTCCATTTGTAACCCTGCTGTGTTTTCCCACGGCCCCTTCTGTCTTTTTTCCTTACTGCAGAAAAAATGTTAAGGAGGGAAAGATGAAATAGCTTCACTATGCCTTTTAACTGCTAGCACTAGGAGCCCTCCGTCTGGAGGCACCCGTGGTCTCTATAGCCCTAGCTTGTTAGCAGTGGTTGTGTCCTCATTCTTAGCCATTGTGCTTGCTCGCTCTCTCTCTCTCTCTCTCTCTCTCTCTCTCAGGACATCTCTACACCAGCCTAAAATCCTGCATTTAAAATGCGGCTTTCTGCTTCCGTCTTAAATGCAGGATCACAATGACTCCCTTTTGCACCCGCTTCCTTTCCCCCTCCCCCTTCCTTCTCCCCTTTTCAGAGTCTTCCATTATCTTTCATTGATCTCGCTCCTCTTCTTGCTGCTTTTCCTCTTTTCACTGAGGAAACTGAAGCAGAACACAACCGGGTAATTTGATAGCTCGTTATCTGTGATCTATTTAAAAACAGAACAAAGGGCATTTAGTGCAGGAGATGCCCTGGAGGGTCATGGCATCATGTAAAGAGCCCACAAACTTCCGTGAAGGGGCAATCCCAATTGCTGGATAAAAGCTCTGTGTGAAGAAAGCCTCTCTCTCTCTCTCTCTCTCTCTCTCTCTCTCTCTCTCTCTCTCACAGACACACTTCTTTCTGAGTAGCAGCCAAGCAAGGGTTTCTGGGAGTTTGCTGCCTGCATCCAGAGGCATCTTAAATAATTCAATTAGACATTGGCCAAAAGACAAACCCACACGCTGAAGGAGTCGTAAGGGCTGATGAGTGAGCACAAAAGAGGCATGTTCATTCTCTCTCTCGAATAACTCAGCGCTTACCCTGGAGTGTAAGTTGTACAGTTTCACCAAAGCTTCCAGTTCATCCCCCCCTCAAAAATATGAACAGTTACCATTACCATCCTCATGGCAGGCATCAGGAAAAGCTTTGAGAGATCAGGAGAGCTGATGTAGATCTCAGCCAAACCTGCTCACACATTGTGGGGGAGGGGGGTTGTGAAGCATCCCCCAGGTGTTCTGGGAACTTTTCTACTCATTTTATGTATTGCCCTCAATTGCCCTCAATTGCCACTCACTGCATTATACCTGATTGGGCAGTAGAGGTGCAATATGTTAGTGGAAGCTGGTCCTTCTCAGAGTCAGGCCTTCATTCCTTTGCACGCATCTCCCCAGGAGTGAGTGGCTGCCGTCACTTATGCTGGAGAAATGAATGTATTGGGGCATCTTCACGGGCAGTGCTAATACAGGGGCTAACCTTGCCTTCCAATGATCACATCCCTGATCGTGGCCCATTTCCTCCAATGGGAGCCACTGAGAACCAAGATTATCCCTATCTGCCTAGCCCCAGCTCGAAGGGGAAGGGCTGTAGTTCAGCGGTAGAGCACTTGCTTGGTATGCAGAAGATCCCAGTTAGATCCCCCTTATGTCCAGGTAGGGCTGGAAAAACTCCTGCCTGAAAACCTGCAGTCAGTGTCGACAATACTGGGCCAGCTGGACCAACAGTCTGACTTTCTGTGTATTAACTACCCAGTATAAGGTGACTTCCTGTATTCCTGTGTGTTCCATGGCCGACCCTACCATAAGGCAGACTGAGACAGCTGCCTCAGGGCAGCAGATGCTGGGAGGCAGGGAGAGGTGGTGGAAGACAGGTCTGTGGGCCGTTTGGCCAACCCTGCGCCCCCTAAGCTGGCATGGTGCTCTCATGGACAGTGCAGGAAGCTTCCCCATCACCAATGGTGAACTAACCTTCCACTGCCAGTCCGGCCAGCTTCTGGATGTGAACTGGGCAAGATGTCTTGGGCCGGCCTTCCTTGGTCATGCTGTGGTAGTACAGAATCCTGCAAACTGTCTTTAAAAAAAAAAGAAAAAAAAGAAATGCCACGTTATAACATAAATAAATGCCTACAGTTTTTCTTTTGTTTTGCTTAACAGAATTTATACTGTAATGCAGGGTGCATATGGAGAACATTATCTTTTTCTTTTAAATCTGGTCTTGCCTCTACATATACCAAGCTTCCATTTTTCCGGGGGCCTGCTGGTGATGTTATATGTGGCACAGGAGCATGGAGTATATCTCTGTCCCACCCTCTGAATCTCCTGGGGCACTGAGTTGCTTAAATAGAGGTGGAAGAGCCCTGGTAAACATAAAATGCTTAGGCTGTCCTCCCTGGGCCTGGTTTTCTTGGGTTGGCTTAATTATACATGAATATTAATATATGCCTCATGGTAAAATCAGCCTTCAGAGGAGTAAAAGCAGGAACGCACCTGCCTCTCATAGATAAAGTAGCCTCAAGACAGCTCCAAGCAGAGGGCTGTCAGAGGTGGCTAGAGCCAGAGGGAGTGTGGCAAATGGACAGCGGAGACCTGGGTTCAAATCCCTGCTCAGCCACAAATCTCGTTGGCTGAATGTTGGGCCAATCACTTTCTCTAATCCTAACCCACAAGGCTGAGGATAAAATGGGATAACTCCCGCGTATGTTATGCTTAGGCTGGAGCTACACATTGCCTACAATAACAAAGAGCCTTGTAGCACCTTAAAGGCTAACAAATGTATTATGGCATGAGTCAGCCCATATCTGGCCCTCCTGGGGTCCCCAGACGGCCCCACCCCCTTTCCCTTGACCACCAGTCGTTTGGTGGTTTCCATTGTGCAGTGTTTCCCCCCCATTCTCAAAGGCTGAAATGCCTCTCCTAAGGCTCAGTTACTGGCAGTGAGAACTTTACGTTAAACTGGGCTGCTGTTTTGGCCCTGTCCCTTTTGGCTTCATTCCCACCCACTGCTGGAATGCAGCCCCAGAGATCTTCTCCAAGCCATTGGGCTGAAAGTGGCTCAACCCCCCTGTTCAAGGATGTGAGAGATGCTCAGTTCATGTGGAGCAACGGGGAGGTCCCACAGCCTCAGCCAGGGCCCCGTATCAGCTGGGTATGCAGCTGATCTTGGGACACTGCCTAGAACACTTTGCCACATGTGAGGTTTTTTTTGGAAAATGAGCCAATGAGGAAATCGCTCCCTGCAGTTAGAAAATGTTGAAGACCACTGGAATGGACTGGGGGGGGGCACTTGCACATTGTCAGAAAACAGGATGCCAATTTGCATAATATTTGTGCATGCCAATGTAGATGTAGAAATGCAAGTTTAGAAATAAGACCTGTAACTGAAATAGGAATACTATGCATCTGATCAGAGTGGGGAAGACTGTAAGACCAGGTGAGCTATGTGCCTGCACAGTCTGCTGTCCAGGTGCTAACTACGGATGGGCAACTTCAAAGCCCCCTTCCTCTGCTCTCCCTTCTGGGGGTTCTTTATTTTTAAACCAGACAGACTGGGAAGCCAAACAGAGAACACCTTCAAATAGAGGGCTGCCCTGTGTAAAGTAGGACACCTGGCCACCCTAAATCAGATGCATGTATGGAGGGCTTCTGTAGGGTGGAAAATGAAATGGGGGCCTTCTTTGTCCATGCAGATTTTTAACCTGCTGACCTGAGTCTTGAGAGTGGATAATTCCTCCGATAGGAACTGTGCATAACTCAGGCTCAGGTGACACACAGACCAAACGGAGCTGGTAGCAAAATCCCCAGCTGTCACTTCTAAGTTGCTGACTCTGATGCACCAGATGCTGGGATGGGAGGGTGGACACGGAAGTGAGCAGAAGGGCAGTTGCTTGGGTTGCAAAGGGGGAAATGAAGCGTGAGGCTGGTGTGCCTTGCACCATCTGTGGCTGGGGGAGAAGTGGGGGAGCTGCCTCTGCTCCAGTGTAAGCAAGAGGTGGAGGATTCTGATGGATGTGCACTGTAAAGAGAAGCTACACTCTGTCTACCTTTTTATGTCAGCAACTGAAAAAGAAGGCGAGAGAAGGCTCTACCCAGAAAAATGTTGCGGAGACATCTCCCCTTCTCACACTCTGGTGCATCTCAGACCATCAGTGTGGGCCAGCAGCAGCGTCTGAAATGCTCAGGCAGTAGTCGGAGCCCGGTCATTTGGCGATAACTCCCTCCCTGCCATAAACAAGGGAGGACAAGCTTAAGGCAGTGCCTGGTCTTGGGTTCATCTGGGCCTTTGCTATCTCTCTTCCATGCCAGGCCTCAACAGGGATGCGGGAGAAATTTGTTCAGTTCGCATTTCAATGCATACTTACTTGATTTCACACTTTTAAGCGAATACACGAATCAAAACATCCTTCAAGATTTGCATTTCTCAGAATTTTGCAAAGGAGTTCTCTGATCAAAAACTGTGCGTCCTAGGGGGAAGTTCACACAAAGACACATATATTAATGAAAATAAAGTAGTACATTCTGTTAGGGTAATTGCTTGGAAAAAGTGCAAAGAAAAACATTCTCAAAGTTTGGGATATCTCAATCAAATCTGAGATTGGAAAAGCTGAGAGAAACCGATTTGACCATCCATAGCCCTCAACTCTAGATTGTATGATGTGATGGAGTACTTCTTAAGCATGTGCAGAGTGCTTTTCCCTCACAGCTGGATTTGGGGGAGGGATGTGCATGCTTTTCTGGTTTAGGTTTGGTTCTCAGGCAGATTTTAAGACTTATTCCTTCTTTCCTCCATCCGCCAGTCTGGGGTAAGTTTCCCTCCATCTCCACCCCACCCTGCCCACCTGGAGTATCTTTGCTGCACAAGCATTTCCAAGCAGCCTGTGTCACGTCTCTTTAGAGTGAGGGTAAAAAGTGGAATATGTTGCAGCCTTGTTCTGTGGCCTGAATATTGATCAGAAATAAATTGGATTTCTGGTGTGAACCTACTGCAAGGGGAGCCTTTCTTTTGAGCTCTAAGCCATTCCAAAGTCTAAGGCAGCTGGGACTGGAGCTCTGGAAAGCAAACATCTTCCTTTATTCCAGGGCTTGGGTGCCACATTGCCCCCCCCTCTGGGAATGCACCCCTCCCCTGCTGCCGCCACCAGCAGAAATGGCTGCACAGTTGAATTCCTATTGATGTTGCTGGGAAGAGGAGCTTGGTCCCCCATGCACTGTTTCTCTGCAGAATTGCTTTGGCGTGGCAGTGGCAGTGGCGGAGGTCATGCTGCAGAGGCAGGGGTCCTGCTGAGGCCTGCAAAACTCCCCCTAGTGGGCCTCTTGTGGCCAGCCCCTACTTTACCCCTTGGGCTCGGCTAACGTACCAGGAAATGGGCCCTCGTGTCAGGCAGAGTGAGGTGGCTGTCTCAGGCAGATGATTGGGAGGGCCGTGAAAGGGCAGCAACTGGTTAGTTAATGTATCATTGCTGTCTCTTTGCTACCAGTGAGAGGCACTTCTAGGATTTTCTGCATCGGGTGCCACAACGGGATGGGGAGCGCAGGCGCTATTTCGCCTCTGGCAGCAAATGTCTTGAGCCAGTCTCGAGGCCTCTGCATCGTCAAAAGAGGACAAAGCAGGCATGGAGTTGCATAAAATGTGCACATGCTAATGTATGCGTATGGATGCACATTTAGAAAAGATATAATCTAAATGGAAATGCAGTACTTCTCACCATAGCATGGAAGATGGTGGCCAGGTGAACAGTGGGCTGCTCAGTCTGCTGTCCTGGTGCTAAGTGCTGATGGGCAACTGCAGAGCCCGCCTGGCTCTCACTTCTGATGGTTGTCTTTAAATAAAATTTGGACCGGACATCTTGTCAAATAGAGGATGCCTTCTAACAGAGGATCTAATAGAGGATTGTCCTCTTGACAGCCCTTCAGGGAGAGGACCGTCATCTGTAAAGTAGGGCACATGGCCACCCTAGCCAGCTCTGGCCAGGCAGGTCCATCTCAAAGGAGAGTGGGGCGGGAGGGGGGGCTTTTGAAAGGAGAGTAGAGTAGGACCAGGATTCATTCTCTCTCTCTCTCTCTCTCTCACACACACACACACACACACTCACTCACTAACTCACTCTCACTCATCCCTGCATGTAGAAAGCTAGCATGTCAGGGAGAAGGCTGGTTAGAATCCTTTTGCCTGACATGCTAGTTTTCTATGTGGGTCTGTCTGTCTGTCTGCCTGTCTCTCTCTCTATATATGAATGAAGTAAGTTTGGCCATGCTGGCTGGCAACAGAGATGTCCATCACTGGGAAATCTAACCTTTTTCAGGGTTGCTGGAGTTCTGCAGTGCCCCTGACTTAGCTCACATTTGTGGGCCAAGTTGCAGATCTTTTCTGAAATCCAGGAACTTGTGCAAATAGAGATTCATGCAAATTCAGTTGCAATTTGTGTAATTTGCACAAATTGCAGCTGAAATTTGTGCAGATTTTTAAAAAATACAGAAAATGCACTAGCTGGCCTGACTTGCTGCGGACTGAGTCAGGCCAGTTAGTGGAAGACAAGTCGAAGCCAGGCGTGGGGGACGGTGAGTCGATGAAAATCCATTAAGCTCCACCCCACAACCAGATTCCTCCAACATCCGTAGTTGGGAATCATTGGGGTTGCAGTCCAACCCCTCTGGAGGATGCTAGGATGGGGCAGGCAGTTGTAGGTGATGGCATTTATCCTGGGATACAGCAACGACAGTCCTGAGATATCATCAGGCTCCAAATTTGAGCAGTCTGTAGGCCAAGTATCCTCTGCTTGGCCCATCCACTGTCAGTAGGCCCCGGTGAGCTGATCTGGCAGTGCGTCCAACACAGCTGACAGGGTGGGGATGTGTCTAGCCTCACTTTTAATTTCTGCAATGCCCCAGAATGATGCTAGGTCAGGGGCTTTGTGGGAAGTTGAAAGGGTGGGTAGGTCCCGCTGTCTGGTGCTGCTGAGTGCTGGACCAGAACATTCTTTTACAGGGTGTGTGTGTGTCCAGAGCAGGCCACCATCAGTGGGCCCTGCCTGGGTGCTGTCTGGATATTATTATCCTCTGAACCATGACTCTGCAAACAAGCACAGAGAGCTCCAAAACCAACGTTTCACACATGTTTACGAGAGCATCGCTGATCAGTTTGCACAAGATTGTGTGATGCTTCCACTCCAGGAACCTCTGCACAGTGAGGAAACGCAATCTCTCTCCTCCCTCTCCAGTTACAAGAAGGATCAACAGCGGGGGTCAATTAACTGTGGGCAGAGATGAGGGCCTTGGCATGTCCCCGGGGCTGGCAGCTGTCCAGCCAAAAGCAGAAACCTGCACCGTAAGCAGTAATTAAGAAGCAATTTGCCCTTGGGCCATGCCGCCGGGCACACCACCAAGTGACTCCGGTACTCAGCACTGGAAGGGTTCAGATGTGACCCTTGCTTGAGGCAGGTGAGGAGGATCTGAGCAGCCAAGGAACCAGGTGACAAGTGATCCAGACCGACAGCCAGGACTGTAGGTGCCTTGTGCAAGGAAATTCTGAGACTCCTGGCCCGATCTCAAAGCGGCGCTCACAACAACTTCTAGATATTGGTGTTGGGGATCTGGATTTCTCCACTGGCCTTCCTTCCATTTGTCCGTCCATGAGTTACACTGAACATTATACTGCTTAATCATGTGTGAGCAGTTATTCATGCCTAGCTCACAAAACAGCTCTAAGAGGTTTAGGGATGCACAAAAGTCACTTACCTGGTCTCGCAGCTTGCTTGGCGGTGGGGGGGGAGGCGCTTCGCTGCTCCCCCCGAAATTCAGGCCAGGGGGGAGGCTTGCCGCCTCGCCCGGCCGAAATTCAGGCCGGGGAGAAGCGCCCCGTCTCCCCGGCCGCGAACTTCAAAAGAAAAAACAAAACAAAACACGCCCCTGTGATAGGCTACGTAACGATTAACGTAGCCTATCACGGCTAGATCTGCAAAGTCAGCCGTGATAGGCTACGTTAATTGTCACGTAGCCTATCACGGGTGACTTTGAAAAAAAAAAACAAACACGTACGCAAATGGCAGCCCCCATAGGGAGCCGCCATTCGCGTTCCTTATTTGGTCCCTGTAGTCTACGTAAAGATTTACGTAGACTACGGCGAAAATAAGGGCAACGCTATTTGCCCCCGCCCATGACGAAGACCTGCCGAACCGCCGCCGGGAGGGACATTCATGAAAGGTAAGTCCCATCCCGAGGGCGGGGCGGGGGGGCGGAGAATTTCTCCCCGAACAACCTTCGGAGGACCGAATGCGCTTGCACTCGGCCCCCCGAAGTTTCGGGGAGAAATTCTCCCCCATCCCTAAAGAGGTTTCATTTATTTCTTAAACATTTGTACCCTTGTGATTTCACCTCCAAGGTCTGCAAGGTGGCTTATAATGTAAAATAAAATAATTGAAATGTTGATATAAGAATGCAGTCTAATGATTATTGATGGGAAAACACATGACTGAAATTAAATGGCAAAGAAGCTGCTGCTGCTCCTACAAGCAGCAGTAAAATACAAAGATGATTCCTTTTCCAACCTTGGGTCCCCAGATGTTGTTGGGCTATTTATAACATTTTACCTCTTCACCTGAAAACGGGTCCTAGGGTGGCTTACAAAGATTCATTAAGACAGCCCCTGCCCTTTGGTTTACAATCTAAAAGTCACGACAGAAAAGGGATTAGGAGGGAAGAAGAAAAAACAAAACCCAGGCACATAGAATAGTAGGGTTGGAAGGGGCCTATAAGACCATTGAGTCCAACCTCCAAACTAGTTCTTACAGAGTTCTTATAGGTGTCCTTCCTGGCAGGGCAGCTGTTCCTTCTCGTGACCATTGGCTGGGGATGATGGGAGTTTCAGTCCAACAACTTATGAGGACCTAAGTTTGGGGAAAGCTGGTTACATCTTGTTTCTCCCAGCCATCCTCCAAGGAGTTTGGATGGTGTACATGGTTCTTTGCCCTCTTTTTCATCCACAAAAGAACCCTGAGAAATAGTGAGTGGCCCACTGAGCTTTGGTGTTGCATGGGGAGTTGAACCCAGGCCTGCCTGGTCATAATCTGACAAAGTCTACCCACAGTGCTACAGTGGCTGTCCAAGAAATACAAGAAATCACAGTTGCATTGATTTGGGGATCTGGATTCTGGCAGGCCCCAGCCGAAATAGATTCTTTGGATTACCAAGACGAAACTAGACCACCTGTGAAAGGAATGACGGCTTATTGATAGAAAATGGATGCAGAATAAATATGCAAAGAAAGCTCATGCCTCTCGTCAGCCAATGAAGCTGTCACAGCTGGGTGTCTACCTCGGGCCCCAAGATAGACGAGAAGTTGTTTTCTAGAGCCACAGGTTTCTCCAGGCTGGTAGCGCACTTTCCCTCATGGAGCAAGACCAGATTGGTTCACTTTGTTCTCCAGCTTGTATAGCCCTCTCCCATATTCTTGAGGGTTTTCGAAGCCTCCCGGCCAAGGAAATTAATAGCTTTTCTGGAGAGAGAGAGGCCCCAACATTCCAGCTTAGGAGGAAGAGCCTCCCAGCTCATGGGTGAGATAAGACACTACTCCTTATCTCAAATGGGTGTGGAAACCAGGCACATGTACAGTTGTTGACGTACGGAGCTGCACTTGCTTGGTACCACTTAAAACTAGAAGACGCCCACTGTGGCAACTGCCCATCAAGGGGCCTACCTTTTGGTTAGCTAAAATCTGCCCATGACGTTAGACTCCACAGGTCTCTATGCATATAACACACTCTACAGGACGCAGCTGTGGGAGCTCACTAAAACTCCTTGCCAGCTCTTCCGGACTCAAATCCAATACAACAGTGTGTTGGGCTCAGGCCCGGAATGGCAGGGCAGGTGGGTCATGGGAGGTTATCTGAACCAGGGGCCAAAAAGAAGCAAGTCTAGTTTGGATTGAGAAAGTTGAGAGAGCCATCAGGTGGGAATTGGAGTCAGTTTAAGGAGAGTTCTGGAAGAACACAGCAATGCGCACGAGGCTGCCATCAGAAAAACGAAACATTGCACTTGGAGGCAATGTTGCAGGGGCGGCAGAACCTGTGCTGCATCGCTGCCTGTGGATGACCTGCCCTGACAGGGATTTCATAGGAGGCAATTTGTCTCCACCAGTGATGCGGCTTGGAAATTTTAGAGCATGAACGGAACGGTCTTACGGGCCCCGCTTTACATGGCCACATGTATTACTTCCCTTCTGAAGCATGCAACTCACATTTCTCTTCTCCCCCAATTGCCATTCCACGCTTTACAACCGCTTCTATACTCCCGATACGTTAGAGCCAAAAACTAAAAGATGGCTTGCCAGCCCTGATGAAAAGAAAGAAATGTTCTCTCAACATGTGCAGTTTTGCATTTTAAACTCGCTTAGATCATGGCACCGTCACAACTACAAGAATAAAGCGGTGGTTGCTTCTGTCCTTATGCGAAACACATTTACTTGGGAATGAGCACTGTCCTGTTACAGAAAGAGGTAAAACACACTTAAAGTAAAAATAATAAATTGACCATCTATAACCAGGTACATGCCCCCCACTATAATTGAAGCAAAACAGCAAAAGGGCCCGTTCTGATGGCCTCAGTGTGCCTCTGCCAACCTGGTGCCAATGCCAGGCCTGTCAGTGCTCCCTGCACATGCTGCCCTCTAGGTGCTCATTTGGGGCCCCATGTGCTGTGGGACTCCAGACCTTGGCCCCACGGTCGAGCTGCAGCTGCACCCCGGTCTCCATGCTTGCCTGCCCTTCGTAACAACAGCTGATGACATTCCTAAACTTGCCGCATATCCAAAACATGTCTTGGCAGAAAACAGATACGAGGCTATTCACACTGGACGTTGTGAACTATGGATCTTCATGGCAGTTTTTACTGTACCATAACTGCACCTGCTTTCTTCCCTTAAGGATTCTTCTTGCATTGTATTTTTCTTTATTAATCAGGAGCAGGCAACCTGCAGCTCTAGGGCCCGAAGTGGCCGCTCAGCCTAATTTCTCAAGCCCTCTTCAGGTGATCAGTTTAGGTCTCTGGCAAAAGCAGTATGCCCCTTTCTTGGCAGCCTACTGGGAGGGGAGGGAGAGAAGAGGGTGGCAGAAAGAAATGGGGTGACCCACTCATTTTTGGTTCTGGTCTGCCTACTGCTGACTTCAGACCTGCTCACTGCTGACATGCAGCCCCCAACAGAAAAAAGGGTTGTCCACCCCTGTATTACATTTATGCCCCACTTTTCCTCTTAAGAAGTTCAGAACAACATACATGGACTCCCCATTTGATCCCCCCAACAACCCTGGGGTGTAGTTTAGGCTGGGAGGCAGTGACCATCCCAAGGTATACCATTTCAGGCTGTGGGTTCTGATGATGCTCTGTGATGGGGCTTGGTTTGCAGGGTTCTGCTATGGAGCAGATCTTGAGCAGGGGTCAGGTTTCTCAGGAAGCAAGACAGAAAGAGATGAGCATGACGGAAAGCTCCAAATGGTGTTAGGGCTGGAAGCCAGACAAGGTTTGCCTGTACATTGCTCCAACAGGGATCAGGGCAAGACTAAGGTTTAAATAGAAGTGCTGCTGGATTTAAGCTGGTTAGCCCCTCCTCCATACTAACTGAGGCTTTGTCTCTTAAGGAGGCCTGGCCTGTTTTAGCAACCTGAGGCTGCAACGACATGGGAGTGACTGTGGCACGTTAGGTTCCACATGGCCTGAGCCCTCCGAGTCTGAGGATGGTAATGCAACATCCTCTGGACACAGGGCGCTGCCCCTGAGGTCTTCATGGAGAGCTGGATTGCAGGGAGGTGGAAGCCTCATGTTTCCTAGGGATGTCAGAGAATTCCGCCACAGACCTCGGGGAGGCCGAATGCCAGCGCATTCGGCCCCCCAAAATTTGTGGCGGAACGGCCTGCCCCCCCCCCCCGCGGATCCCCCCAGGATGAGACTTACCTGGGGCGGATCTTCCGGGTGGCGGTGGCTCCGGTGGCAGCTCCGGCTGCGGTTCGGCGGCGGCGGCAGTGGCAGCCGGTCTTCTGACCGGCTGCCGCCGCCGCCATTTCCCGTGTAAAAAAAAAAGACGTGATAGGCTACGTAAAGATTTACATAAACTATCACGGCTAGGTAAAAAAAAAAAAAGTGATAGGCTACGTAAATCTTTTATGTAGCCTATCACGTCTGACTTTTTAAAAAAACGCACGTACGCAAATGGCGGCGGCTACGGCCGCCGTCATTTGCGTTCTTTATTTTGGCCCGTCTTAGTCTACATAAATATTTACGTAGACTAATACGGCAAAAATAAGGGGAACGCAAATAGCGTCTGCTACGCTATTTGTGTTCCCCTTATTTTCGCCGTCTTAGTCTACGTAAATATTTACGTAGACTAAAACGGGCCAAAATAAGGAACTCAAATGGCGGCGGCCGTAGCCGCCGCCATTTGCGTACACATGTGGGTTGTTGTTGTTTTTTAAGTCAGATGTGATAGGCTATGTAAAGATTTACGTAGCCTATCACGGCTGACTACAGGGATGCAAACGGCGGCGGCTATGGCCGCTGCCATTTGCGTCCCTGCTAGCCAGCGGCCGGATGTCGCTGTCTAATCCTGGCCAGCCAGGATTCCGGGGGGGAGGATTCTGGGGGGGGGGAGGGACGGAGTGCCTCCCCCCCCCAGCGGAACCCGGCGGAGCCAGGTAAGGCCAATTTCATACATCCCTAATGTTTCCATAGCTGAGATTCCACATCTTCTACCTGAACCATTCACTTGTCTTCTGAGGACAAGGCGTCGGAATCCTCTACATATGAGCATTCGCAGCCCTGGGCCATGACACCGAGTCATTCAGTACATGGTTGAGTGGAGATTTGAACCCAGGTCTCCCCAGTCCTAGTCCAACACTCTAATCCCTACTGGACTGGATGCGGCATCTTGAAATCCTCTCATTAAAAGCCTGCTTTGGGCCAGGGAGAGAACAGAGGCTCTGCTTTGGCACTTGCTGCCCACCTAGCCATGCAACTCTTATGCCAGGTACCATTGCTGACTCCATCTGTCATGACCCAGCTGTCCTTTTAATTCCTCCAAGCACTTTGCCTCAGTTCAGCCACTCTCTTGCCCATCTGAGCAGGGTCTGCCTGGAGCGCCAGCCTGGGATTGTGTCCTCAGTTGCCAGCCGTGGACAGGAGCCCGGCCAGCCTTTTCTGTTGGCTGCCATCTAGACGAGAGAAGGACTGGCAGCAGCAGATGCTCATGGGTGCTGTGATGGCATGGCAGGGGGTTTTTTGGGTGTGGAATCTGGGCTGTCCCCTGGGGCTTTCCTCACACGCAAGGAGAGGAAAGCAGCCCATAATGCCTCCAGATTATTTTAACCACAGTGAAAGGCACATAAGGTAGCAGAGGCGGCACAAACTTCTAGGCCTCTGCTGTTAAGTTTGTGCGTGACTGGTGGCCACTGGGATTTGGTCAGTGGTCTTCAGCTGCCACCCTTGGCTCAAAAAAGCGTTTTCCCCTCCCTGGAAGAAGAATCATGTTAGTTTTGTTGTCCAAACAGCGTGTTTTTGCCAGCTCAGAACGGAGCAGGAGGCAAGCAAAATAACAGCGATTTGAATTTTTTTTTTTTTTATGTTTGCATTTTGTTGGTGGTCTTGACCTGAAACACAAATAAAACCCAGCCCTTCCCATTTCTTTGCAGGCAGATAGGATTTGAATGGCTTGCTGTTTTCCAGGTTTGCCTGTGAGGGCCAAAGCCCAGAAAGGCCTGCTGTGGAGCATGGGGGTGGTGGTGGACTTTGGCTGGTGGGCTTTGTCTTCCATGAAGGACAGGAAAAGCCTGTGGCCTAGTGGTACAGCCCGCTGGGAGGCTCTCCAATTTACAGACCCTTGGCCAGGGTCATGATCCAGCTAGGTGGGTTCTGGAATCCAGGGCTCTCAGTCTAAGTGGTCTGGAAGCCACTGTGTGGTCCAAAATGAGGGAGGGCTCAAGTGCATGAAGGAGTTTAGGCAGAGCCCTCTTACAGGAGGCAAGCAAAGGGGGTGTAGCTCAATGGCAGAGCATCTGATTTGCATGCCAAAGGTCCCAGGTTCAATCCTTGGCATGTGCAGGGAGAGCTGTGGGGAAAGACTCCGGTCTGAAACTGCAGAGACCCACTGCCAGTTGGCGTAAACCAGCCTTCTCCAGTGTGGTGCCAATGACCATGGGGATGATGGGAATTGTAATCAAACATGGGTTGGGAAGACAACATAAACCATACTGGGCTAGAGGGGCTGACGGTGTGACTCGGACTGAAGCAGATGGTTGGGTTGCAACTCAGGGGGAGAGCCCCTGCTTGGCATGCAGAGGTCCCCGGTTCAATCCCAGGCAGGGCCAGGAAAGACCTCTGCTTGAAATGCTGGAGAGAGTGCCAAATAATACGAGGCTGGATGGACCAAGGGTCTGACTCGGCATAAGGCAGGTCCTTATGGGTAAAATCCAACACAAACCCTTCTTAGAGTAGACCCATTGAAATGAATGGTACTTGGGTTAGTCATGATTGACCTAAGTCCCATTCTTTTCAGTGGGTCTACTGAAGTAGGGGTTGTGTTGGATTTTACCCTATGTTCCGATGCGCAGACTGAGGAGCACGCTCTGAGGACAAGGTGTCCTACTGCGAGGTGCACATGCATTGGCTTACGTGCAGCTGCTGCATCCCTGAAGCACACAGCGTGGTCTCCCAGGCTTGCAGAGGGGCAGCGCAGGAGGTGAGGCACTGGAGACTGACTGCGGGGCCCCCTAATTTGACCCCCCCACACACACACACACACACTCCCCAGTGCTGTATGCAACTCCAGCCCTATGAGCAGGAGCCCCAGACATTTTGCTGCCCAAGGAAGAGGACAAGGTGGCATCTCTCCCCACTGCAGGGGTAAAAGTCAAGCAGCCTGGCAGTTCTATCTTATTTCAACAGTGGCAATGGGACAACCCGCTTTGCTGCAGTTGAGAGCAGTGGGCTAGTTTAGGGGGCTTGGGGCAGGCCAAGTGGCACACACAGGTCTCTCCTGCAACACTTTTGCCACCCCTCAGCATTTGCTACCCAAGGCGGCTGCCTCACTCTGTGTAATGGCAGGGCCAGCCCTGGCTGTGAAAGAACACAATAATTCTTTCCCACCCCTGGGAACAGTCTTCATGGTAGAGAGCTGTGGTACTGCCAGTATCTTACCATGGCATATACCATGCAAACATGAAAGGAGGACCAGCAGTTTCTCCTCTTTATGAAAAGAAAATGGCAAACTCAACCTAAAGGTGGTTTCAGATGGTCATCTAATGCCTGGTCTAGGTGTGACATTCCCCCTGCCAGTGCCCCCCCCCCAGCTGTGGACTGACCTATGTCCTGCTAGGGTTGGATCAGGCTTGGCACTGGGCAAACTAAAGGGTAATCCAAAGACAGGTCAATAAAGAGGCAAAGGTCAAGCACAGAGATATCAGACCAGCAAGAGGGCATTTCCAGGCAGGAGTAGTCCATATGAAACAGGCAGTGATCAAAGGCACAGTATTACCAGTACCAGGCAAGAGGGAGAGTTCTAAGAGAGGGGTCTGAGGAGCAGCCAAGGTCCAAACACAGAGAAGTACACCAGCTCAATCATGGTACAAGGCACTAGAGCTGGTAGAAGAACATTCCAGCAATAGCTAGATTCAAACTGAAGGCTTATGTAGCCTGAGCTCCCAGAGCCCCACCCAGGGCTCAGCTGCAGTTCATCACAGGCCCTCTGGCAAAAGTCCTACTCATGAGGAGGTCCTTGCTCACAAGGAAGCCTTTACTCTTGAGGAGTCTTTTTCCGCAAGTGGACACTCCTTCACCTGGCCATGGGCTTAGCCTGTACCTTCGGGCACCAGCGTTTAGGGATGTCTGTCATGGGGAAATCCAGCCCGTTTTAGGCTTGCCCCTGGCTCAGCTTGCATTTGTGAGCTGAGCTGCAAGCCCTTCCCCAAAATCTGGGAACCTTTCCTGGTCCCCACCCCCACCCGTATATAGCAATTTGTGCAAATTACGACCCAAATTTGTGCAAATTACACTGCAATTTGCACAGGTTGCTATTTATAAAAAAGAAAACCAAAATGGAAAATCCGTGAGCTGGCCCAACTCGATGCAATTGAGTCAGGCCAGCTTGTGGGGAGGTGAGCCAAAGTCTGGGGGGCCAAGCTGCTGAAAGCTTGGTGAACTCCACCCCGCAGACAAATTTCTCCAACATCTCTACTGGCATTCTTTCAGCCTGGGCGGCTGCTCCTCCTCTGACACCAGGGGTGAAGCACATGCCTCAGAACCCCTGCCCATGGGTTCGTCTGGGTCCACCACTGTCGAAGGGCCCCGTGTCACCCCCTTACAGTTGTTGGAGGGACCTGGGGTAGCACTAGCATCAGGGGGATCCATGGGGTCTTCAGGCTCTGCAGTCTCAGAGTTCTTCATCTGAAGAGTCATCCTGGCCTGGGTCTGGCTCAGGCATGACAGTCTGGCGGCAGCAGCTGAGTCTGGAAAGCCGCCCACCATTTAAATTCTCCACAGTGCCCTGGGTTGATTGGGCACTCTGGAGCAATGCGGGAAATTTAACAGGCTGGGCGGCTTCCCAAACCCAGCTGCCGCCGCCAGACAAACCTACAGCAGGGAGGACCGATACAGGCATCAGCTCCAGTGAGCCTCCCGAGTGGCTGGGCCTGGCAGCTGCTAGAGGATTCTGGGTGCTGATGCCATGCCCTGGCACTATGGGCATTTGGAAGCCAAGTGGCCATCGTGAATGGTTGTGCAGATTTCTGTACAATAGTGAGGATATGGTAAGGACAACCATCTCCCCATGTGTGTGAGTATTGGAGGCTGGTAGCTCCGATGTCAGTGGGGCACTAAATCCACTCTGGGTTTCATTCAGAACCATCCAGAACCCTAAAGGAGCTCTCCAAGGTGCGGAACCCTATCCCCAAAACAGGTTCAGTAACTTGGATAGCTCCTTTAGATTTCTCACTGGTTCTGATTGAAACCCAGAGTGGATTTACTGCCCCACTGACATCAGAGCCACTGGCCTCCACTGTGTGTGAGTGTGTGTGTGGGGTGGGGTGGGGTGGGGAAGACAGCTGGTGTGGGGTGACATTTTAAGTGCCCACTAGATGGCACTGTGCTCCCTACAAACCACTCCAAATAGGTCGGTTTGAGGCGGAGCTGCTCAGACTCCAAAGCCCCAGGGCTGTGTGTGTGCTTTCTGCAGTAGAAGGAAACAACAATTCTGCAACCAGAATAAATCATGCAGATTTTGCAGATGTGTGGATATCTACTTGCTTTGTACATCTTACTCTGTTGCTCATTGATCATAGAGCTATTTAAAAAAAAACATGTTGTTTTTAAATACAGATGATGATCATGCAGCTATGAAGGGTTATCGAAGACCTTCATGCCTTCATGCCAAATACTGCTCATGCCTCCCCCACTTCTTCATCATCATCATTTACATTTCTATACTGCCGAGCAGCCAAAGCTCTCTGGGTGGCTTACAAAATATTAAAAAATTAAAAAGGTAACATAAAACATAATATAAAAACCATTTACAGACCATTTTTAGCTTTCAGGATTTCACCAAATGTAGTCCATACACTTAGGCATAGCCAGTGTAGTGGCTAACAGACCGAGCTACAACTCAGGAAGTCCTCAATTCAAATCCCGCCTCTACCATGACCTCAGGAGCTTGCTGTAGGGCCAGTGTTCCTCAGTCTGGTACACTCCAAATATTTTGGACTACAATTCCCAGCATTCCTGACCATTGGCCATGCTGTTTGTGGCTGATGGATGTCCAAGACACTTGGAAGGCTCCATTTTGGAGCAGACTACCATAGACAATTTACTGTCTCCAAGCTTAAAGCCCTTCCGTTTGCAGTATGGGGATAATAATTCTGAGCTACTTCGCAAGGCTGCTGTAAGGATCACAGCAATATAATATATCTGATGTGCTTTCAGTATCGGAAAGCACCCTGTAAATCAGGGGTGGGCAACTTTTAGTCCTCCAGATGTTTTGGCCTATGCTTCCCATCAGCCCTCATCATTGGCTATGCTGGCTAGGGCTGACAGGAGTTGTAGGCCCCCAAAATCTGGAGGGCCACAAGTTTCCCACCCCTGCTGTAAATGCAAAGTAATTATTATTTCTCACTCATTTCTCATGAGATGTTGATCCTGTGTCTGTCTCGGTTGTACCACACCAAGACTGCAGATGGGAAACCTGCCATAAAAGTATCCTGAAGCATAGAAAACTAGCACATTAGGGAGAAGGCTAGGCTAGAACCCTTCTCTCTAACATGACAGTTTTTTAGATGCAGGGGGGGGGAAGTTATATTGGGGAGCATTTGACTGTGTGAGCCCCCAGCTGTAATCTGAAATGGTACAGCCCAGACCATCTCATCCACAGCTGTAAGAGCTAGAAACTTGTTTTGTGGTTGTTTTTTAAACAAAAGCTGAGAGTCCTAAGAAGTTAAATTCTGTTCCCAAGTACCACACACTTCACTTGTTCTGCACTTGAACACAATTTCCGAATACACGTAGCCCAGTGACACCTCCAGTCTCAGGTTCCAATATCTTTTAAGCCTGAGGTTCCTCCCATAATGGATTGCACACTTCCATGTAGGGTGGTCACTTGTGAGTCTCCAAAAAAGAGGAAATGAATTGCCAAAAAAGCAGACACTGATTTGCATAAAATGTGCATGTGCTGATGTATATGTATAGATGGAAATTTAGAAATAATTAGGCTAATTTAAATAGAAATACAGTACAGCTAATCCCAGTGTGGAAGACTGTGCTCAGGTGATGTATGTGTCTGACTGTTTAGTCTGCTTCCCAGGTGCTGTTGATGAGCAATTTCAAGGCTCAGCTCTTCCTTCTGATGGTTCTTTATCTTTATACCAGACTTGGACTGGGCACCTCTTCAAATAAAAGACACCTTCCAAACTGAGGACAGTCCTCTGGCAGCCCTTCAAATAGAGGACTGCCGTCTGTAATAAACAGGGCCACCCTACTTCCATGAAGTAATCTGTGCATCTAGCAAACTATCATTTAAAAACTTATTTATTTATTTATTTATTTAATTTCTAGCCTGCCTTTCTGCCAAAAATAGCAGTCAAGGCGGCGAGCAATAATAAAATGCAGATTTTAAGGGCGCAATCCTATGCATGTTTAGACAGAAGAAAGTCCTACAACTCCCAGCATTCCCCAGCCAGCTGGCTGGGGAATGCTGGGAGTTGTAGGACTTTCTTCTGTCTAAACATGCATAGGATTGCACCCTAAAAAATCTTAATTAGAACATAACATAGAAATAGATCCATTGAAATGCAATTAAAACAAAAACAATAAAATAGACACCACCCAACCAATTAAAAAAGAAGAAGAAAAATTTCTTCAGCAACAGACCAGCTTACGTGCCAAACTCCTGCCTGAATAAAAAGGCCTTTGCCTCCTGGCAGGAGGACGGCAGAGAGGGAGCCAACTTAGCCTCTCTCGGCAGGGAGTTCCAGAGCATGGGAGCAGCCACCGAGAAGACCCTCTCTCGCGTCCCCACCAAACCCGGGCAGGCTTAGATGGCAGAGGACAGTCTTTCAGGCAGCCTGGCCCCAAGTCATATAGGACTTCATAGATCATAACCAGCACTTTGTATTGTGCGTGGAAACAGACCGGCAGGCGGCCCTTGAAGCTGCTGTAAAAAGGGAGTCACGGGCTCTCGGTAAAACTAAACATTTACTCTGTTATTGTTTTATATGCGTGCAGATGTTCATTCTGTCTTCCTGGAGGTGTGTCCCTCCCTGCCCACAATTAAACCCTCCATATTGTGCAGATATAATGCTTCAGTAGCTGCATTAGGATAAAGAGAGGCCCCATCCCATGCCCTGTGTGTGTGTCTCTTGCTCTCCAGAATATTAAGCCATCTCTCAGTCCCGGCCTGGGTATCTCTCTGGAAAAGAGAATGTGCTGACTAACTGAGTGTGACTGAAGGGGGTATTAATTCTCTCCAGCTCTGACAAGCAAGAAAGATGGGGTGAGGGAGGTGAAATGTAACAGGCCAATCAATGGGAGAGAACGCGCGGAAGACGGTGATTAAAGTGGGGATGTAATTGATATAACAAGGCAAATAAATCTCTCCGGATTGGAGCCTCTGCCATCTTCAAAGAGCAAACAAAAACGACTAGTGATCCATGCATGAAATGCTCTGAGTCTCCAGCCCAGCTTTGCCAAACTGGACATTACAAGGAAAAATGCATTCAGCCCTGCACCTTCAAGTCCACCTCTCCTACCTGCAAAGCTGGGGTGTTGAACCTCTTTCAGCCTGAGCGCCGAATTTGCAATCGGAGAAGCTCTCAGGAACCTTTGTCTTTGGGCGGGGCCAAAGACAAACAGGCCTGAGGGCCCAAATGCCCCCAATAGCAGCATCTTTGAGCGTAACGCTCTTCCTGCTTGTAACTGAGCCTCAGGAGAGGCTGTTCAGCCTTTCAGAATGGGGGGAAAGTGTGCAAAAGCCGGGAAACCACCAAAAGGTCATTGGTTGGGTTGGGGGAGGGGAGGAGAAGGGGCAGGACCAGAAGAAGGGAGCATGGCCATCTTGGAAACCCCAGAAGTCCAGATTGGGACCCCCGGCAGGTGGGATTTGGCCCACAGGCCTAGGTTTCTGCACCCTTGCTGTACATAAGAACATAAGAAGATACCTGCTGGATCAGACCAAGGGTCCATCTAGTCCAGCATTCTGTTCACACAGTGGCCAACCAGCTTTTGACCAGGAACCCACAAGCAGGACATGAGTGCAACAGCACCCTCCTTCCTATCCATGTTCCCCAGCAACTGGTGTACATAGGCTCACTGCCTCTGGTGCTGGAGGGAGCACATAGCCATCCTGACTAGTAGCCATTGATAGCCTTTTCCTCCAGGAATGTGTCCAACCCCCTTTCAAAGCCATCCAAATTGGTGGCCATCACTACATCCTGTGGTAGCGAATTCCATAGTTTAACTATATGCTGTGTGAAGAAGTCTTCCCTTTAATCTGTCCTGAGTCTCCCTCCAATCAGCTTCATGGGATGACCCCACTGGGTTCTAGGATTTTGAGAGAGGGAGAAAAATGTCCCCCTATCCACATTCTCCACACCATGCATACTTTTGTACACCTCTATCATGCCTCCCCTTCCCTCCTTTTTTCCAACCTAAACAATCCCAGCTGTAGAGAATATGGGTGCCCTGTATCTTTCCCCTTTACAGGCAGGTCAGCAACTTGGGAGGGGCAATTTCAAATGAAGAAATGTCAGGAAGGGAAAGGGTTAAGTAGCTCCTCCACCTGACCCATTTTCCAGTCAAACTGCAACTCCCACAAGTTGCTTTTCATTCAAACAAACAAGCAAACACAGCAGGAGCCTGTTGGTGCATCTTTTGTGTAACGTCTAGTCTGATGCTCAGAAAAAAGGGTGCATCTAAGTGGGACCCAGCTGCTCCTTGGCGAAAAGTGCTGTGATCTATATCTGGTTTTGCCTGTTTGATTTCTTAAGGCTGGATAGTTGGAGATTTTTCTGGTAGCTCTTGAAATTGCTGTATCAAAAAGCAAATTGGGGTGCAATTTCAGGAGTCTAACGGATGAGTGCAGAGTGTTTTTTCCCCAGGCATCTGAATACTACATCTAGCTGAAACTCACTGTCCTCAGTGTTTTAAGCTCTCTGGGGCAGTCTTCCCCAACCTGGGGCTTTCCAGATGTGTAGTCCAACATAGCTGGGGGGCACCAGGTTGGGGAAGGCTACTCTCCCCCCCCCCATTCCGCTGTTCTTCAAAACAGCTCTCCCTATTCTCTCTTTCTGCCCTTTTAATGCCTGGACCTCTCCCCCTTGGCAGAAGTAGGGAAGTGTGAGCTAGCAAGCCAGACCCACTGATGAACATTTTGGACAGTGATAGGCCAGAGCAGCTCACATGGTAAGGCTGGGCCCCTATAAATGCTTGCAGTTGAGGCCTGCTTTGGCCTAAGCAAAGGAAGGCCTCTGCTTCATATCATAACACCCCTCCCTTTTGAGTAGATTTATTATTTAACAGATAACATTGCTCAATCACCTTCTCTGCCCAAAGGTATTCAAGGTAACAAACAGCCTCTAAATTAATTTTGGAAATGAGCTGAAACAAGAAAAAATTAAACAACCTATAAGTCAACGCGTCAATACTCATCCAAAACAACAAGCGTGTGGGAATTCACCTGCTCCAAGCATGCTCTGGTCCTCACGTGCTGGGGCAGAGTCCCTGATTATTATTTTTTTGGCAGATTATTCTTGAGGACCCTTGGGCAGGTCACCCTTAGCGGGGGCCCTCCTCCCACAGTGAGTCCAGCATCTCACCACCATTTGTCACCAGCTGCTATTCCTCCACTCAGGGCTGGCTCCAGGTTTTTGAGGGCCCTTGGGCAAGATACCCTCCATAGCCCCCGTTTCTCAGTGAGTCTACCCGCTCACTGCTGTTGTCAACAGCTGCTCCTCATCCTCTTTCTAATCATTGCTGCCACCTGCTTGCTTGACAGGCAGAGAGCCAGGGAGCAAGCAGGCCGTGGCATCTCCTGCTCCTCCTCGCCACCACCGTTGCCTGGGCCAGAGCGAGAGGCAGATGAGCGAGCAGGTTGCAATGTGAAGAGGAGGAGCAGCCCTGGGGGGCTCTTGTCAGCGGGCCCCTGTTGCGGTGCCTGAGCATGGCAGGTGCCTGGCCATGCCTACCCCTGACGCTCGCCTTGAGCCAGGCAGGGAAAGAAGAGGAGCCTTCTTGGATCAGACCAAAGGCCTTCCTAGTCCAGCATCCTGTTTCCCATATTGGCCACCCAGATGCCACGAGGGAACAACAGAGGAAGAAGGCTGTCGCCCTCATGCCAAGACACGTTCCCTAGAGATGAGCAGCGGAGGCTGGTGGCTCCGATGGGGCCGGTGAATCTGCTCTGGGTTTCAGTCAAAACCAGTCAGAACTCTAAAGGAGCTGTCCAAGGTGCTGGATAGCTGGGATCCTAAAAGCAGCAATCCTGCAGTGGAGGCAGGAGGCAGGGACCCCAGGATAGGGGGAATGAATGAGGCGTGTCTGCTGTGGCAGTTGAAAATGAGTGATGGCCTACTTGCAAGTAAAGGCCTGCTCACAAGTGGGGACCAGTGTGTGAGACAAGGACGCAGGCTGGTCATGTATAAAAGGCAGAGGAAGGGGGTAACCGATGAAGAAGGGGCTGTGGGTGACTGCCTATAGTCCATGAGGTGAGGGTGGGAGGTGTTTAACTTTTTGGAGGAGAGAAGGAGCTGGTTGCCTTTAACCCCTTTTTCTCAAGCTGAGGTCCAAAGATGCCCTAGTGTTTTTCCTCAAAAGCTGATCCCCCAAATAAGACGACCTACATTATTCTCTATCAGTCAGATAGCAAAAATAGCCTTCTGACATGGATAGAAACATGTTTGCCCCCTGATATGAACAGGCCAGAGCATGGGCTGGGCAGGTTTCCCTTGGAAGTGAATGCCACAAAATTCGTGCCACAATGCAGCAGCCCCTGCTGCTAATCCTTGCGAATTTCGCTTGCATAAGCCATAGCCCATGGAGCGGGGCCTCCCCTGCGGTACCTGAAGAACATCTCTGGAGATCTGGGGAGTGGAAAGCCACATAAGGAAAGGAAGCACCATAATGCCTTGGATGCGCCTTAATGTTTTGTTTTTATTTCCTTCTGCCCGCCCCCACCAATATCTAATCCAAATCCACCCTTTCTCCCCATTTGAAATGGATTATCTCTTATTGTCTATGGTAGCAGAGAACAATTTCTCTCAATCTTCTTTGTGGACAAATTTTTGCATATCATAAGCCCAACAGTTAAGCTTCTTTTCTCCAGACGAAATATACCCACTTCCATTTTGCTTTTCTCCTTGCAACTCTATTTTTAAAAACTCTCTAAGGATTTATTTATATATTTTCTTGTGTGCTCTGAATCCCCTCTGTTTGGAGCTGGGAACAGGCCACAAGAGTGCCCTGGAGTGATTGCTGCTATTAATTCTTGTGCCTCCTTGAATGTTAGATGTAGGGATAGGGCTGAATGTGGAGGTGTTTAGATGTGTCTGGCAGGGATGATGGTATAAATCCTGTGCATCCACTTTCTAGTGGAGAACCTGGAGGTGTATCCAGGATACTGAGAATGTTTAAAATCAGGCCTCTAGTCCTCATGGAAAAATACATGGGGTAAAATCCAACATAAGTCCTACTTAGAGTAGACCCATTGAAATGAATGGGATTTAAGTTAGTCATGAGTAACTGAAGTCCTATTCATTGCAATGAGTCTACTCTAAGTAGGACTTATGTTGGTTTTTATTCATGGAAAGAAACACTGGTTCAGTTCAGACATGATGTCAAAACATGGTTCAGGAGGCTTAACTATGAAACATAGGATCCTGCTTTATATCAAGTTAGGCCACTGGCTGATCTAGCTACACTGTCTGGCAGTGGCTCTCCAGGGTTTCAGAAAGGGATTTTTCCCCCCAGCCTTATCTGGAGATGCTGGGGATTGAACCTTGTGCTTACCACTGACCTACAGCTCTTTCTCCTTGGCATGATGTCTGAATTAGCAAACTAGGGTTTACAATCAGTCAGCAAACCGGAATCAAAAATCACAGTTTGCAAAGTGTTTGCAAGCCCTGGTTTGTGCTAATCATGGTTTGGTGTGATGTCTGAATTAGTTAAAGGCATTACTCTGCTTAAGGAGGTCCCTGCGCTATAAAAATGGGGAAAGCTTAATGGATGGAAAGCGAAAGCAGGCAAGCAGCTCTGTGCTATGCTTTGCCTGTTTTTTTTAATTCAAACCATGGTTTGGGTTCTGCCTTCTGCTTAGTGGAAACTGTGGTTTGGTGTGATGCCAGCCTGAACTGAACCACTGACACAATTGTTTCAATACATGGCCAACTCAGCTTAAATTTGAGCTCACTGGCTTAGGGTAGTGGATGGCCAATGGTCAGGAATGCTTAGAGTTGTAGTCCAGAAGATCTGGAGGGCATCGGGGTGGGGGAAGGCTGGTCTAATGGCCTTGGGCAAGCCACCTTCTTTCAGCCTCATCCCACAATTTGCAGTGTAGAAATGAAGAGACTAGGAGCCTGCCTTACAGGGCTCTTGTGAAGACTACTGGGATAAGGTATGCAAAGTGGGAACATGCTATCCATCTGTGCCAAGTATTATGATCTACTCAGGTATCCCCGTTTTCAACATGCTAACATAGCTGTATTTATCACAGCTACAGAAAAATCATTCTAAGTTGTGGGTTTGTCTGTATGCTCATTTAGGGCGCAATCCTGTGCATGTGTAGACAGAAAACAGGCCTACAACTCCCAGCATGCCCCAGCCAACCATGCTGGGAGCTGTAGGCCTTTTTTTCTGTCTACACATGCATAGGATTGGACCTGTAGTGCACTTATAGCCTTTCTTCCTTTCATCTTGGAAGGATACATGAGATTCCCAGAGATTCCCTTCTGGGTACTGATGCGACCCAGCCCTACTTAGCTTCAGCAAAGTGGCTGGGCCATGTGCCCTCAGACCACATCTCCCTGATAAGGCTGCCTGTGCTAATTCTGATGAAGTGTGTGAGCTCGGTTGTGCATTTAGTATAATCTCACCCTCCCAGAAGGGCTTCCTAGCTTGTGCAGTAGGTTCTACCTGATAAAGGTGTGCCCCAGCTTGGTGATAAGGGCCAGGGCACGCACTTGTGGCTGAAGTGTTTGTGGCTGAAGAGGCTCTACAGCAAACTCTGTCCCTTGAGCGTGCAACCAGAAAGCATTTGGGAAATCTGCCTGGGCTTCCCTGGAGCAAATGACCGCCATGCCTGACTTCATGTGGCCCTGGAGAGTGAGTATCCTGGGTGGGGGCTTCTGGTTTTCTGATAGCCTGTTCTTGCTGGCTGTGTTTATGATCAGAGATTTAGGCTGGAGGGAAACAGTACTAATTTATAACAGCAGATATATTCTGTGAGTGTGGATCTTTATGTAGCCAAAACATCCACGCACAAGAGGGAGGCGTCAGCTAGGGATGTTGGAGAAATCTGGTTGGGAGGTGGAGTGCGACAAGCTTTCTTCGGCTTGGTCCCCTGGACTCTGTTCCATCTTCCACCAGCTGGCCCGGCTCAGTGTGCAACAAGTCAGGTCATCTGGCAAAATTTCTGTAGTTTTTTTCGCATTAAAAAAAAATTGTGCAAATTTTGGCCACAAATTGCGCAAATTTGCATAACTCATGCAAATTACAGCCAAAATTTGTGCAGATTTGTGCAATTTGCAGCAGAAATGTGCATAAGTCTGTATTTGTGCAAATTATGGCTGAGACAAAGAAAAAATGCTTTAAAAGTCCTCGGAACTTGAGGAACTACGCAGCTCGTCTTACAAAAGCAAACGAAGTCAGGTGCGCACAGAAGTCCAGCGAGCCCAAAAGGGAAGGATTTTCCAGCAATGGACAACCCTAGCATAAGCAGGCTTGGGAAAATCCCCAAGGTTTGCAGCAGTATAAAAAAATGTTTAGGGGAAAAAAGCCCTAAAAGCCTCTCCCCCGCCCCCCCACAAACAGCCCAAGGAAGACTGAGAATACTCATTGGGCATGGAATATTGGGGGATGGGGAGTAGAAATGGAAATGGAATGGAACCCTTGAAGAGGACATGGCTGGCTGCAACAGTGAACAGGAGTACCGTGCTCTGCAACATTTTCTTGCAGGTCCCACTAATATTTTATTTACTTACTATTACTTATTTGTTACATCTCTACACTGCCCGATAGCCAAAGCTCTCTGGGTGGGTTACAAAACAGTTCATTACAGTTGCTCCAAAGCCAAGAGCAGAGTTCATCGTCTGTTTATTAGCTAAAGCAAATAAATATTTGGAAGGTCTCCTTGTAATCTTCTCATAAAAATCGGGAAAGTTTGAAACAAGTAAACCTCTTTTAAAAGTTAGAAAAAATTTAATACTAGTCCATAAAAAAATGAAAACAGTCCCATAAAAACGATTGTTTAATCAGTCAGTTTTTAAATCAATTATTTAATCAATTTAGGACACAATCCTATTCGTGTTGAGACAGAAAGAAGTCCTACAACTCCCAGCTGGCTGGGGAATGCTTGGAAGTGTAGAACTTTTTTTCTGTCTCACCATGCATATGATTGCATCGTTGATCAATTATTTTATTAGATTGCTGAAGGAGGTTTGAAAAAGGGGTTGCTGCTAAAGGTGTGTGCACTTGTTCCACTTTTGCCTCTGGTCAAACAGGTTTTGTAGGTTTCTATAGTGTTTCAAAATCCTGCAAAACCTGTTTGACCAGAAGTGAGAGTGAGATAGTCAGACATGTTACACTCCCCGCCTCCCCCCCCTATCATGATGATGTCCCTCTGTCCCTCCTTTCTGGTCCCCTGCTTCAGAATTCCCCCACACACACACTGCTTTTCACCCCACAGGATTTGAGATGTAAAGCTAAACTCTGGATGGGTGAGGGGAAGCAGTTTGGGGTCAGTGCTTTGGAGCAGGGAAACACTAGGTGCACGCGCCCACCCAGACACACACACACACACACACACACACACACGGATTTAGACATCCTCCAGAACATCTGGCAGGGTTTCTTACATGCAAGACCAAAGAGTCGGTGCTCTAGAAACCAGCCACTTGGGTACGTGAACCTGAGAAGCTGGCAGGAAATGGCTGTGGGAAAGATTCCACCATCTGCCTTTGCTCTTTCCGAATCCTTACGGAGGGCTGGCTACCCAGAGTTCTGTCTCAGGCTTCGATAGATTGCAGCAGACAGCACTCTCGCTCTGAGCCATCTCCATCCAGAATATCTAGGCTGAGGAGGTGTGAGCTCATCTTGCTTCCACCAGCCTAAAAAGCTGAGTGGGAACAGATTGTAGGAATTAGTGCTCTTTTAGCAGACTTCCTCCAGGCGGCTGGAGGGCACCGTTTCCGAAACCGGAGTGGCGGGATCCTTGGTCCCAGCAATGCCAGTCTGTGATGCCTTCCTCTCCTGGGTCCCGGCTTCCTGGTGGCAGTGACAATGTGGGGGGAATTTCTGATGGAGACTGAGACATTTTGGAGCTCGATGCTCCAAATTATTAGGCCACGCACACACATCCAAAATGGGGCACAATCCACTGGGAAGTGGTTGGTGCTCTTGCCCAGTTCCCATTGACTTTTATGAGAGTTGCTCAGGAGAATGTCCCTAGTGGATTATGCTGGTGTAGGGATGTACGGACTGTGTAAAACCTGTTCTGTTTGTGTTTCACAGATTGTCAGGCACCTTTCATTCCATCATCCGCCCATTGACGGAATTGGATTATTTTTTGTTTCCGAATTTGTGCAAAGGCACGCATGCAAAAATGCATAGATCTCCCCAAATGAACATTTCACGCTTTAGCCTATGGCTGGGTTTTTTAATTTTGCATATTTTTCTGCAACGAAATTTGCGCAAAAATCGGAAATGTTAGAAAAATGGTCCTCAAGTCCCTGGAATTTGCCCAACAGGGGAAAAGGCAGTCCGCTGCAGAATTCGCGGGACAGATTCATGAAAAACCGAACCATTTGGTTCCATTGCGGATTTCTCCAGTATCCCTACGCTGGTGGCCTGTCTCCTATTCTGATACACTTAAAAACATTATCCAAAATCTGACTTCTGTTACAGGTGTCACACTACACCTCTTGATAGTGCTGATAGATCAGAACAGATCTCTGTCGCTCCGGACGGCAGGACTAGAACAAGCAGGCAAGGAAACAGATTTCGGCTAAACAGTTGGAGAAAACTCCTAACAGTTTGACGGTGGAACAGACTGCCACTGAAGGTGGTGGGCTCTCCTTTGCTGGAGATATATAAGTGGAGACCAGGCGGCCATCTGTTAGGGATGCTGCAGCTGCAAGATTTGCTGGACTGAGCAGGGGGATGGACTGGATGATCTCTAAGGTCCCTTCCAACTGTGATTCTAGTATAGAGCTTGCTTTATGCTGCGCACTTGCTATCCTAGTGCTATGGAGGGAATTTATTGCAGGTGGAAAGAAAAAGGGATGGAACGGCAGGCCTTTGTGGTGCTTTGTGTTTTTGGCAAGCTAACAGCAGTATATGTACATATATGCATATATGAACTTGCCAACTTAGTATAACTCTCATCTGATGAAATGACTGTAGTTCACAGAAATTTCTGCCATAATAGATACCTTAGTCTTTAAGGGTGCGATCCTATGCATGTTTAGACAGAAAAAGTCCTACAACTCCCAGCATTCCCCAGCCAGCTATGCTGATTGGGGAATGCTGGGAGTTGTAGGACCCTTTCTGTCTAAACATGCATTGGACTGTGGCCTAAAATGCCATGAGACTCTTTGCTGTTTTTGCTGCAACACACTACCACAGCTACCCCAAATGGATCCCAATGTTAAAGGGGGATTTTTTCAATTGGTTCTCAGGACTGACCCCTCTAACCCTCTCCTATTCGAAACTCTCCCCTCTGTCCCCCGCTAATCCTAACCCCTAACTCTAATCCCTTTTCTTTTCCATGATTCTATTTTATATGTGTCACATTATGATGGTGTAGGTGCAGAATATTGTTTTATGTGTACTTTCTCTCGTCCCCCTAAGTTTTGATTTCGGCCTGGTGATTTTTTTAGATGCGTTCAGACCTGCAGCCTTCCCCAACCCAGGGCTCTCTGGATGTGTTGGATCACAACTCCCATCATCCAGCAACCTTGCTGGCTGTGGATGGTGGGAGTTGTAGTTCAACACATCCAGAGAGCCCTGGGTTGGGGAAAGCTAGCTGAGAAAGTGCCCAAGGTTCCTCTACATCGCTCTGTGAGATTCTGAGGACACCTTCAGCGTGGAAGACAAAGACACGCCCTAAAAAGTCCTTATCAGTGGCTAGCAGCAGGGAGGCTAGGGGGCTCAGGGAAGGGTTCTGCATTTTTAAAAAACCTATGCATAGCTTTACAAAACTTTAGATAAAACATGCCGGCTACCAATGGTGAAGACAGCTATTACACCACTATTGCAAGAGTTAATTCCATTCCATTCCATTTATTACATTTTAATACCACCCAATAGCCAAAGCTCTCTGGGTGGTTTACAAAGATTAAAACCTTAAAAATACATTACAAAAACCATTTGTTGTTGTTGTTGTTGTTCATTCGCTCAGTCGCTTCCGACTCTTCGTGACTTCATGGACCAGCCCACGCCAGAGCTTCCTGTCGGCCGTCGCCACCCCCAGCTCCCCCAAGGTTGAGTCCGTCACCTCCAGAATATCGTCCATCCATCTTGCCCTTGGTCGACCCTTCTTCCTTTTGCCTTCCACTTTCCCTAGCATCAGCATCTTTTCCAGGGTATCCTGTCTTCTCATCAGTTTTGCCTTTAATATCATTCCCTCAAGTGAGCAGTCTGGCTTTATTTCCTGGAGTATGGACTGCTTTGATCTTCTTGCAGTCCAAGGCACTCTCAGAATTTTCCTCCAGCACCACAGCTCAAAAGCATCTATCTTCCTTCACTCAGCCTTCCTTATGGTCCAGCTCTCGCAGCCATAGGTTATTATGGGGAATACCATTGCTTTAACTATGCGGACCTTTGTTGTCAGTGTGATGTCTCTGCTCCTAACTATTTTATCAAGATTTGTCATTGCTCTCCTCCCAAGAAGTAAATGTCTTCTGATTTCCTGGCTGCAGTCAGCATCTGCAGTAATCTTTGCGCCTAGAAAGACAAAGTCTTTCACTGCCTCTACGTTTTCTCCCTCTATTTGCCAGTTATCAAACAAGCTGGTTGCCATAATCTTGTTTTTTTTGAGGTTTAACTGCAACCCAGCTTTTGCACTTTCTTCTTTCTTCTTTCACCTTCGTCATGAGGTTCCTCAGCTCCTCCTCGCTTTCAGCCATCAAAGTGGTATCATCTGCATATCTGAGATTGTTAATGTTTCTTCCAGCGATTTTAACTTCAGCCTTGGCTTCATCAAGCCCAGCACATCGCATGATGTGTTCTGCGTACAGGTTGAATTGGTAGGGTGAGAGTATACAGCCCTGCCGTACTCCTTTCCCAATCTTAAACCAGTCCGTTGTTCCGTTGTCTGTTCTTACTGTTGCTACTTGGTCGTTATACAACAAAAACCATTTACATACAAACATATAAACAGACACTGCACACAGAGGCACACATATCTCTAAACCAATTTTAATCAATCAACAATAAGAAAAATCCAGGACCTGATTAAAAGCTCATCATATGCTGCCAAATGCCTGAGAGAAGACAAAGGTCTTAACCTGGCACCCCCAAAAAGATAACAACGTTGGCACCAGGCGGGCTTCATTGGGGAGATCATTCCATAATTGGGGGGCCACCACTGAGAAGGCCCTCTCCCTTGTTGCCACCTTCCAAGCCTCACTCAGAGGAGGCACCCAGAGGAGGGCCTTAATTGATGAACATAGTGTACAGGTAGGTTTATGCCAAGAGGCGCTCCATCAGGTATTGCGGTACCAAGCTGTGTAAGGCTTTATACGTGAAAACTAGCACCTTGAATTTAATTGATTGACTGATTGATTAAGGGCACAATCCTATGCATGTTTAGGCAGAAAAAAAGCCCTACAACTCCCAGCATGCCCCAGCCATGCTGGCTGGGGAACGCTGATAGTTGTAGGACATTTTTTTCTGTCTAAACATGCATAGGATTGCACCCTAAATATACAACTCGACTTTCCACTAAAAATAGTGCTCAACGCGCCTAACAATAAAATACAGATAAAACAACAAAGGTATAATAAAAACATTAAAACTCATCAAATAAAAACGTATCATATAAAAACACATCAATGATAAAGAAATGACAGCACCCACCAGATTAAAACCTTCTTCAGCGACAAGTCAGCTTAAATGCAAAAGGCCTGTCAGAATAAAAATGTATTTGCTTGCCAGCGGAAGGACAACATAGATGGAGCTTGCCTGGCCTTTGTTGGCAGGGAGTTTCAGATCCTGGGAGCAGCTACCAAAAAGGCCCTCTCCCATGTTCCTGCCAAGTATGGCTCTCATACTGGTGGGACAGTGAAAAGGGCCTCTCCTGAAAATTTGAAAACCGGGCAGGCTCATATGGGAGAATGTGGTCTTTCAAATAGCTTCTTCCTAGGTCATATAGGGCTTTGTAGATCATAACCAGTGCTTTGAATTGTGCCCAGAAATGGACTTGTAGCCACTGCAGAGTTCCTAAGCTGCAGGCACCTAATAGTGGTGACAAGTATGGTGTCATTATTGCAAGAGATCCCAAGATGCTTTCCTGATAAGGGATCCAGTTTGAAAGTGGAGCTTCATTTCACAGCTGGAGGGAGCAATCCTATGGCCACTAGTCAGCAACTAGCTGGTCATAGGATAGGTCGGTTTCCGGGAACCGACCTTGTAGCCCCCACTCTGAGGTCGGTTCCCGGAGAACCGACCTTCCCCCCCTCCCCACTGCTGCCTTACAGGCAACTTGGAACGGCCCTGCGCTCCGCACTTGGAAGAGGAGCGCGGAGCAGCAAAAATGGGGTGTTCTGGGGCGGGGAAGCCAGAAATGCTGGTACAACACATCCTATGTGTCGTCTGGCAGCTGCTTCCCCTGCTCCACCTTCCTGTGGCTAGACAGCCAAAATCTAGCCACAAATGCAGGGCAGCTGAAGCGCAGAGGGGCCAATCCCCTCTGCCCTTCTCCTGCCCTGCATTGGATAGGCGGTCGCCTCCGAGTTCGGAGGCAGCCACCTATCCCCACAGGATTGCGCCCTTAATGGTGCAAGTTCAGACATGTTAAGGTGCCTTGCATGTAAGCCCTTCCCTGGTAGCCAGAGCTTTGCCATTCAGTGCTGGCCAGAGCTGCCATCCTTCCTCCACACCTAATGTATAAAGAAAGGGGGTTGCTAGGGGAGGGAAGCCCTCTTTTCTGCACCCAGCATGGAAATTCAGCCCTCTGCCGCTCCTCTTCCAGCAGGCTAGTAACTGTGTGTGAGTGAGTGAGTGGGCTTATTTACAAGACTATGTTAAGGAACCAATTGGTGACGGGTAATTATTTCTTTCAGCACCCCTGTCCCTGCCGCCCTTAGAAATACAGCCAGTGACGGAATATTTTGCAAGGGCCTTGTGCCGTTCACCACACTGGAGCAGCTAAAACTCAGGGAGGCGTGAATAAAAACCAGCTGATGAGTTGAAAGAAACATATGCTTATTAGTCCTAATGTGGTTGTTGGCCGATTCTCCCTGTTCCAGAACAGCGTTTGTTCAGGGGGCTACCAGGCGAAGCTTTTATTGTTCAGTCGCCCTGCCTCAAGCACGGAATTTTAGGAATTTTAGGCATTGTCGTCTCCAGTTCGAAACTTTGTAGTGTTTCCCCACAGCTTCTGCCTTTTCCCTTACTGGGGGGAAAAAACAGTTAAAGAGGAAAAGATGAGAGAGCTGCACAATTCCTTTTAATTGCGAGAGCTAGGGTGCTCCATCTGGACACACCTTTAGTAGTTTCTGCATGCCATATAAGAGCCATGCGTCACACACGCACACACTAAACTTCCTGGGAAACCTTCACCTTGCTCCTTCATGTCTCAACTTCAAGACAGACTCTCTCTCCCAGGCACACCTCTTGGGTTGGGAACATCTGGCTGGCTGCTGGACTAGATGGCCCTTCAGACTGATCCACAACATCTCCTGTTATGTTCTTATCACCTGCAGCTTATTGGTGCCCCAAAGGCAGGGATGGGGAACTTGTGGTCCTCCAGATGATGTTGGACTACAGCTCCCATCAGCCCTAGCCAGCATAGCCAATGGTGAGAGATTATGGGAGTTGCAGTCCAACAACATCTGGAGGGCCACATGTTTCTCATCCCTGGCCTAAGAACCGCTTAGGTGGCTCGTGCTGTCAGGCTGGAGCATCCCTGCCTTGCCCAGAAAGAAAAGGTTTGTGGATGATGATGACGATGATGATTTTAAAGTCTTGGTTGCCTTTCAGGGTAGAAGCCCTCCCAAGGTGGCTCACAGCAGTAAAATACGTAAAGATAGTTAAAATATTAAAAGCAATAAGAACATAAACACAATAAAATAGCAAATAAAAGCAACGAAGCTGACAATAAAACCAACAGCAGCAGCCAAACCAACAGCAACAGCAGTGATTTCAAGAGAAGGCTGCAATAAAATAATCTGTTTTCAAGGCCTTCTTAAAAGCCTGCAATGACAGAGCATGGCAGACCTCCGATGGCAACTTGTTCCAAAGGTGTGGGGCCAGTGCAGAGAAGGCCCTCTCACATGTGGTCACCCACCTAACTGCTCTCATGGGTGGGCAAATGAGAAGGGCCTCTCTTTCTGATCTTAAAGTGCGCGCAGGCTGATATGGGTGAAGGTGGATCCCAGCAGTGGTGCATTTTCCAGCATTCTGCTGGCCCTGTATGTGCTTTGAGCATGTTGGATTTTAGTAGCGTAAAGGACACCTTTCCGCCTGGTCAGTTACAACAGTCCATCCATTCACCTGGACAGCAGGGCAAAATAAGCAGGATTTGGGCCTATTGAGGCTGCTGCTTAACCATGTGCATCAGTTTTAATTATTAAAGCTCGAATTGGAAAACAGGTCATATTCATGCCTTACGGCCACTGCATTCTAGTGTTTCCCTAATTTCTGATACATGGGACGTGTCGTCCCCCCCAGGTTAAAATCTTGGATTCCAAATGATGTATGTCTTCTCAACCAGCTCACAGAACCTCCCACCCTCCCCTCAGGCCTCAGGGATGGGTCCTTACTTTCTGGGCAAGGGAGATGCATCTCAGGTGTTATGTGCTAGGACCTCCCAATTTTTGGGGGGAGTGGCCAGAAGCATCTCGACTGCCCACAAAGCACAGCCCTGTCCCTACCACACAATGGGAATGGCCACCCTACAGGACTCCCAAGTCCTACTAGCAGGGAAAGCTTCCAGTACTGCCATCAATACACAGGACAAGCTGCAACTGGTGGAACGTCGCCCTGTCCCATAGCTGTTTCAAAAGCACAGGATTCCTCTGGGAATCAAGAGCCCCTAGCAGGTAAAACTTGGTCAAGGACAAAACCAAGATTGGGAAACCACATGTGGCATGTTTCTCACAAGCATGGGGTGCAGTGAAAAGGGCAAGGGTTATTGTTTCCCAAGTGCCACAACGCTGAATTAAACGATAGAGGTGTGTGTCAGTCTTGCACCCCAAAAGATTTACTTGTAGAATGTCTAAGAATTACCCGCCTTCTGCGGGAGACACTGTTTGGGTCCCACTGTTCGGATTCCAGTTCCTCAGTTTCCCATGGGGTGAGTTTTTAATCCTGACCAAACTGACAATGTTCTCTCCCCTCACAAAAATTGGACTGCAAACTGCCTGATTCTGTGAGCAGCTGAACGTTCCGGGCCTCTGCACCAACTTATCCAATGAGTTGTGGAGGCCGCACAGCCCTATGAGTGCCGTACCTTCTATGGGGCCTCTGTGGCTGTGGTGCCAGCAACTGCAGGTCAGGGGGCCAAGTGGCAACCCCTAGGGCAGCAGGTCAGGGTCCTGCCCCTCAGTCTCACTGTACTTGGGCCGTGACTCTAGCTGCCGCTGTGTGCAGAGAGCAGTTGTCCTAGGAGGCTGGTTATTTTTAAAGTGGCGTGTGCTGCCCGAACTGCTCCAGCATTTGTGTCAAATGCCAGTGAGAGAATTTGTGTTTCTGGGAATGGTTCTTCTCTTGCCATCCATGCCAGCAGTTGCTGCCTGGCTTATTTAAAAATCCATTTTTTCCCATTAAAGTTGCTAAAAGCGGGAGCTCTAGCTCCCGATGAAGGGGCCAGATGCAAATAAGAAGAGGCTTCAGCTGGCAGTTGAGAAGGCAGGGAGGAAGCCAGGAGGCTGGGAGAAAGCCCCGTTGGCTTGGCCTGCGCCACTCTGGCTTCACTGGAAATGGGAGCTGCATCGCATATTGCAAAACCAGCATGGAAGGCCCTTCTGTGTAGGAAGTAGCATGCAAGCCCCGTATGTAGTCAGTACTGAGTGACAGCCTCAGCTGTGCCCCTCTTTAATGGTGTGCGTATGTATGCAGGGGGGAACCTCGATATGCATGTCTGCATGTGGCCATCGACGTACAGAGCACGCGTTAATTCTTATGCAGAAGTGTCACCCACCTAGCGCAGAGGGTCTTAGGCTTGTGACAAGCGCTATCATGGTTTGACAACAGCAACAACAAAGGCAGCCATGTTAGCCATAAGAAAAAATCCCACACCCACATAGGACAATACCTTTATTAGGCCAACTCAGAGATCACAAAAAATGTGTAAGCTTTCGAGATCTCTTGCTTTTTGTAACCTCTTGCCTGATGAAGAGATGCATTGGGTGAGGTTGGTCTCCCCTTCGCCATAATGCTCTTTCTGGGAGACAGGGAGTGCAGCTGATTGGTGGGAGATTCTGGACAGATAAAATGAAGGACTTCACACAGCGCATAGTTAAACTATGGAATTCGCCACCACAGGATGTAGTGATGGCCACCCATTTGGACAGCTTTAAAAGGGGGTTGGACAAATTCCTGGAGGAAAAGGCTATCAATGGCTACTAGTCCTGATGGCTCTGTGCTCCCTCTAGTACCAGAGGCAGTGAGCCTATGTGTACCGGTTGCTGGGGAACATGGGCGGGAGGGTGCTGTTGTGGTCACTGCCTGCTTGTGACTTCCTGGTCAACAGCTGGTTGGCCATGGTGTGAATGGACTGCTGGACTAGATGGACCCTTGGGCTGATCCAGCAGGGCTCTCCTGATGTTCTTACATTTTTATGCGTGAGCTTCCTGCAGCTCTTCTCTCTCTACCTGATGTACAAGGCCAGGTTGGTTTCCCCCTTGTGATGATGATCTTTTCTTATTCGCCTCCCCCAATCCCTCCTGCTATGGGGCATCCTCCCCTCAGGGGAATGGTGTGGACAAACCCCTCAGGGGGCTGTAGGGTGGACCACTGCAGGGGTCATGCCTAGGGGTACCAGCGGCCCTCACTGAAGGCGGGCACGATGTGCCGAACCCTGTGCATGTTTGCTTAAAGGCTTTGTTTAGGGATGTACAGATTGCATAACATCCACTCTGTCTGGGTTTTGTGGATTGTCAGGTTCAAAAAATGCAAAACAGGCAGATGCCAATTTTTTTTCTGTCATGCAGAAAAATACACAAATCATTATGTACGAGGTTTTGTAACAATTTACATAATTTATCTTAGTCTGTAAGATTCAGCATATTGTCCCCCATTCCGTTCAATTTTGCCCTGCGTATATTTACCAGCCTCAGCAGAAAAATTTCAGGAAAGTAAAAAACATCCGAAAGTCCACGCATTCTGCACGGCCTGAGGGGGTTGCTCCACAACGGATTCCGCAGGTCGGTTTCCTAGAAATCCAAGTTCGTTTTAGTCCATCTCGAATTTCTCCAGCAGACTGCAGCTTTGGTATGTCAAACGAAGAACCGTTACAACGTGGCCCATTCACTAGTGTTTAATATAAGGCAGTGTCACACATTCAGAAGTTCGCAGCCCCAAAATTTAAGGAATAATTCCTATTATGATTTGGAAAGTTAATAAAATCTAAGCATGTGTAAGTGCTTTTTGGGGGGGGGGGGCGGCATTCATTACTTCTTACACTTACCATTCCCTCTTCTCATTGTCAGGGTGGTTAATTCTCCAAATTTCAGTCATTTTCCAATATTAAATTTGGTTTGTCCCAATCACTGACAGAGTTTTTCTTTAAAAGTTTTCAAGACAATTTCTACACATTTTTGTACACATTTCTCCTAATGCATGTGTTTTTGTATGCAATTTTCTTGATATGTACTTTTTTGCAAGGACTTTTCCTAATATAATACTCTTTTGAACATTATTTCTGACAGTCCACACATTTTTTGTGTATATGCTTTCTTTAAATAGGAAAAAAAGTTCCCACATTTTTTTTGTATGCATGTTTTTATTGGAGAGCTCTATTGCAAAATTTGGAGAATTGTGAGTTTCGAAGGATAACTGATTTTTGGTTTGCAAATTGGTTTGATGGTGCAAAATTAGGTATGTTTGCATTGAAATGCAAGCTGAACAAATTTCTCCCCCATCTCTACTGTTGGGCTTTAAATTGTCAAGTCCTTGAGGGAGGGTATCCAGGAACCTGCCTGTCTCCACCTGCCTGCCTTTTTGTTTGCTTCTGTTACTCCATAAACTGCTAAGCACATTAGCAGTATAAAAAGTCAAACTTACCTTGTTCAATCTGCTGGCAAGAAATAAATGGCAGTAATTGATTGAGATTTGCAGGGTAATGCAGGCTTTGGAAGGGGGCAGAGGAAATGAGAGCAGGAGATTCACCTCAAGGGAAGAACCTGCAGAGCAGGAAGCCATACAGTCTTGGCCAGAGATGGCATGGCACTTGCAATGCGACACGGCGATAAAAGCCATGCCAGAGTGCATGGAGGACTGCTGGTGCAGAGACACTGTTTTGCCATTAGAGGGAAGTGTTGAATGTTCTCGGTCTCAGGGAAAATAAATTGCACAGAACGAAAACATAAAAGGTGAATGAGAACGCACTTCTGCACAGGCAAAAGAGCCGCTTGTTCCAGGCTGGAACCTGGCTTCTTTGCCCCAAGCGGAGAACAGTGTTGTGAGAACAGGGGTGCTAAGCCCTTTCCAGCCAGGAGCGGGACAACATCCTGAGATTACAGTTGTCTTTCGGTGCCGGTACTAGAAGCTGTACATTTGCCAGGAAGGGAGACTGGGGTAGGCCTTGGGCATGGAATACCATTGTCTTAGCATTTAGGTTTGAGTCCATGGGCCACTACAGACATCACAGGACCTTTTAGGTACAGAACTAGGGGCCAGATGAGATGCTGGGCATGTGAATGGTGGCATAGTTTGGCCCTCAGAGGTACAAGAGGAGCAGAACCACTGATGACCATGGAGACCCTACACTTGGCTCTAACATTAACTGCTTTAACATCCGGCACAATGTACCCATCCCAATGCCGTTACATGGAGCCTCCCTGCTTCTCCATGCCTTTGGCTGCTGCTGACAGGATAAGAATGGCCAAAGTTAGCAGGCCATCCCTGAGTCTACTCGTGTTTGCAATCCCCAATTGAGTGGGCTTGCGCAAACCTTCGGACAGCCTTTTCCAACCTGGTGCCCGCTAGGTGTGTTGGATTGCAACTCCCACCATTCACAGCCAGGATGGCCAATGGCCCAGCCTTCCCCAACCTGGTGCCCTTTGGGTGTGTTGGACTACAGCTCCCATCATTCCCAGTCAGTATGCTGGCTGGGCACGATGGGAGTTGCACTCCAACACAGCCAAAGGGCGCCAGGTTAGGGAAGGAAGCCTGAGGGGTTTATGGCCTTTGAACTCCGCGGATGTGTCTGTGCGAGCGACTTGTGTTTTTGCTGCAGTTCAAAACAGGGGAGGCGACGACAGGCATCCTCAGTGCAGCAGCAAGCGTCTCGGGGCTGATAAATTTGTCTGCTTCGTGCAAGAGGGCGGAGTTCTCCGGGAACGTCCCTTATCGGCCCAGTGCAGAGTTATTAGGGCTGGGTCGAGGTGCAGGGCGATGGCATCCATCTGAGCTGAAAAGGAAGCAGGCATGTCAGTAGCCCGTTGCGTTTTGCAGCAGATACATGCTCTGATAAATGAATGTTGTCGTGGGGTTTTACTGCCTCCCTTATTCCAAAGGCTCAGGGAGCGTGAAATGCCGTCCTTGTCATTTGCAGGTGACTGGAAGCTGCAGCAGCTGGGCTGGGCTCCTGGCACCTTTTGTTGTTGCTGATGAATAGTTTATTCCTGATTTGGGGGGTGTTTTTTCACAGCAAGTCTAGCTACAAGCTTCCTGTCTCCCCCCATCCAACAGTTCACCCCCTCCAGATTTTGCCATTTTATATGTTTTTACTTCCTGTAAATTGTTTGTTATAGTTTGAGTTTTATGGAAAAGGGAGAGAGAGAGAGAGAGAGAAGGGGAAAGGTAAAGATATAGAAGAGGGAGAAAAAACAGGAAAGGAAAGATGAGGTGGTTAGTCATTGGATTGTGTGATGCCGTACATTCCAGCTGTTACTGGCGTGTTTCTTTTACTCCACATATAAGGTGTCTCCAGATAAGACACCTTTTATTCTGCAATCACCCCCACCTCATTCATGGAATTTTTACAGAGAGTTCAGACAGTGTCGTCTTCAACTTGTAGCCCTCCCATGTTTCCCCACCACTTCTTCCATCTTTTTTCTTGCCAGAAAAAAATATCTGAATGAGGAAAAGATGGAATAGCTACACAGTGCATTTTGATTGGTAGTGCTAGGAGCCCTTTGTCTGGAGGTTCAAGGATGTTATGTCCAATTTTCTGAAACTTGTCCTCTTTTCTTCTTTTTTTAAAGTAGATTTCATGGGCTCCCGGGACTTGGAGGTCCTGGATCCAAGTGCCAATACTTGGGGGTGGTATTTCCAGCGTTGCTCTTTCTTTCGGTGCCTTGCTTTGAATGTTACATGATTCCTATTCTGTGGCGTCAGTTGTGGTGCTTTGGGGGTCTGCTGGTCTCCTGTTGCAGATTGCACCCTGGGTGGCTGCTTTGGATTTAAAGGAGGAGGCAGAGAAAGCAACAGGAAAAAACTACGTATGATTAATGTCATGGGTAGTTTGAGCATCTGTCTACCGCAGGGATGAGGAATCTCTTTTAGCCCATGGGCCACATTCAATTTCAGAGAAGTTCTCGAGGGCCGCATTCCAGTGGTAGGTGGGGCAAGGGGGCGGTGTGAGGTGCCCAACCCCTGGCTTTCTTTGAAGTCAAGCTGGCAAGCTGTGTTTCCAGTCAGTTACTTTTATTATGCAAACTACAAATAAACAGGCATTGCCTCAGGCTGTAGACAGCATCCTCATGCAGCAATCAGTGACAACCTTTCCTAGCGAGCTTTGCATAACACAATAGGCTTCAGGTAGCTATCCCAAGATAAAGCACCATGAATTAGAGTTGCTACTAAACTGCTGCTGGCTACTACGGACTCTCCTTCCCAAAGAGAGTGGGCTACCAAGTCCCGCCCTCAAGGTGGGTCTTTCCACAGGGTTGCCTCCCTTGCTGCAAGTGTTTTGGAGCGCCTCATGACCCTGCACTGCTCCTCCCTTTTCATCTGACGTCTGAGCCTTGGGTGTCTGATTCCCACCCCTCCTCCTCTTTGTTAGGAGTCTGTGTTCCCACAGGTTCAGAGGGTCCGGCCTGGCTGACATCCAGAAGATTAGATGGCAGCTGAGCTTCATCATCTCTGTCACTGTTATTTTCACTGGACCCCCGCTCCTGCAACCTTGATGCCTTGGCAACGCCTTCCACACACCCCCTCCCCGTCTGACTCAGAATCAGCCCCCATGTCCTCTTGAGGCATATCTTCGGAGGTGCTGGGCCCAATCCCTAAAGGCAGGGCCAAAAACATAAAACGTACCAGCATAGTGTAGCTTAAAGCTCTTCCTGCAGTAACTGAGCTTTAGGAGAGGCAGTTCAACCTTTTAGAATCGGAGGTGGGGGGAGGAACTGCACAGAAGCTGAGAAACCACCAGATGATTGGTGGTTGGGGGAAAGGAGGTGGGACCAGGGGAAGGGGGGGTGGCCAGTCAGATTTGGCCCCCAAGGCTGAGGTTCCCCACCTCTGCTCTACCTGAACTGTGTCTTTTCCTCTACCTTGGATCGCCTTGTCTTTTCCCTTCTGAACCCATTGTCTTATTCCTGGCTGTGGATCTCGTGGCTTTTGTCCCTGTATTTTGTGAACAAAATGGGTTCTGAGCACTAGCAAAACTTGGTGCTAGATTAACATCAATGGGAGAATGCTGTTTGCTTTCTCCTAACGGGGAGGGGGAAAAAATCAGCCCTGTAGGTCAAAGTCATCCATATGACTCATCACCTTATCATTGATGGTGACCAGAATTGGGAGCTCAGAATTTTGCTAGATTCATTATTATCTGTGATCTGTCTGTCCAATAAAGTCATGTTACAGTACCAGAACAGCTAGTAAATTTCAGATTTTTCCCAGGCTCTAGCCATGACCCAGCAGACCCCTCTCATTTTATTTATATTATTTATATCCCAGCATTCCTCCAAGGAGCTCAAGGGAGCATACTTGGTTGTCACCCTCCCCCACACCCCAGTTTATCCTCACAACAACCCAGTGAGGCAGGCTAGTCTGAGAAGGAGAATTACTCACCCAAGGCCCCCCCCCCATGAGCTCCATGGCTGAGAGGGGATTTGAACCTGGGTCCCACCAGTCCTAGCGTGACACTCTATCCACTACACCAGGGCTGGGCAACTTCAGTGGATCAGAGGGGCCACATCCCCCCCCCCAAACCCCATCTCCACTGTTTCTGAATTTGCAGCAAAGATTGCAGAAATTCTCCATGGAAACAAGGTGTGGGGCGTGTGTGTCTTGCTTCCAAGCAGAAACGCCCTTCCTGGGAGCCAAGCAATGGGTGGCAAATTCGATGGTGGGTGGCAGGGGAACACAGGGACCTTGCAACAGGCAGGTGGGGGGCATGTATTGCCCACCTCTGCACTACGCCATACACGGACAAGTAATGCTTGGCCTCCACCTTTGACCTTTCAGGTTCCTCCAAGCTCCCCCCCCTCACCTCACCCGACATCGGATTCTTTCCTCCCTCCCCCCCCCCCCCGGACCAGAGTTCCATAAAACGGAACACTGGCACTCCTGTGTGCTGAGAGAGTGAGGCCAGGCACTCAAATGTGCAACGTAGCTCTGGCTGTAATACCCTAAATTGCTTCCATTAGTGGTTCCCCGGGGCGCCCTCTCCTCACAGAGGAAGGCTACTCCAGGGAATCGTTCCCCAAAGGTGCCAGGGCTCCAATGGGCTGCTCCTTGAGCTGCCTGCGCCGCAGCCCGTGAGAGGTGCTTGTTACTCAGAGGGGAGCAGCTGAAAGGATGGCTGCTCGGCGGCAGAGCCGATGCAATCAGAATGTCCCCAGGTTTGATCCCCGGTTATCTGAAGCAGCGGAGAGCCGTCGGCACTTACGGTAGTCCAACAGGCATTGCAGGTTTTTGAAGCAACACCAAAAAAATCACCCTTGTTAAACCTGTTTATGAGGGGCAAAACACTGGGATGCGTGTACGCACCATGAGCAGTGATCCTGTCGTCCCTCTTAACTTGTCTCTCTCTTGCCAACATTTACCCCTCTCCACTGACCAAAACTCCCCATGTATTCCAGCCTTCCCCCTCCCCTACTCCTGACTGATTCCGCACCCATAAGGAGGCCTGTTCTCTCATCCCAGCAGATTACATTTCCTGAGGGAGCTTATGTTCAAGGATTTATTTCCAAAAGCTTTTTGAATACTCAGATATTCTATCCTCTGGGGAAGTGGTGTGTGTGGGGCGGCTGGGGGTGGGGTGGGGACCTATTGGACTGTTAAATATCCTCAGAGAATTGCAGTAGGCCAGTCTCGTCGGATTTTCATCCACAGAAACCGTGTTGCCTGTTCACCAAATGATGCCCTCACCCACACGTCTGTTGGATGTTGCTGTGCGTGTGCTTGTATGCGCAATGAAAGGCCAGGGCCTCTGTGGAATTGCAGGGTAAACACGTTCCCTTTTCCTTTGAAGTTTCTGCTTGCTGTGCCTCTCTGAGATGTCATTCTGAGCCACGTGGAACTGATGAGGGTTGCCTGATTTACCACAACACTGCAGAGGAGAGGAAGAGAAGGCAAGAGGCAGTGTTGCATAGTGATTAGAGTATTCAAGTAGGACTGGGGAGACCTAGGTTCAAATCTCCACACAGCCATAGGGTGGCCACTTAAACATCATGAAAAAAGAGAAATTGCATCACCAAACGAGAGGACACAGATTTGCATAAAAGTTACATGTGCTCATTGATATAAAGAGATAATGTAAATAGATATGCAATGCATCTCACCATAGTAGGGAGGGAGGACTGTGGCCAGGTGAGCTGTGTGCCTGCTGCCCCGTCTGCTGCCCAGGTGCTAAATATTGATGGGGAACTTCAAGGCCCTTGATGCTCTCTCTTCTTGTGGCGCTTTCTCTTTCAACTGGGATTGGATGCAGTCCTTCAAATAGAGGACTGTCCTCTATGAAATAGGACACATGGCCACCTCAGCCATGAAGCTCACTGTGTGACTTTGGGCCAGTCACACACTCTCAGCCTAACCTACCTCACAAGGGTGTTGTGAAGATAAAATGGGGAAGGGGGGAAGAGAAGACATATATGCCACCCTGAGCTCCTTGGAGAAAAGGTGGGGACAGAAATGTAATAATATCGAAGAAATCAATAAATTTCTTTGAGCTGGGGTTGAGCCTTTCGCCCCAGAGGTAGCCCAACCATCAGGCAATGGATTTGGGCACTGCTAAGGCTGGTAGAGTGGGAGACAGACATTGGTTGGGTTCACACAACACGCTAACCTACACTCAGTACTTGATTGTGGGTTGTTGTTGAACTATGGGTTGTTTGCTGAACGGTGAGTGAGTTAGTCCCAACCCAGGACATTTTCCACAAGGTGGCTTGTTAACCATGCAGTGTGGCTTATTTTTCCCAGCCAAGCTACCTTGAGAACCCATGGTTTGTTGCAGGGTTGTTCAGGGCGGTTAACAAGCCACCCTGTGGAAAATGTCCTGGTTTGGACAGCATGCTAACCCACAGTTCAACAAACAACCCACACTCAACCATGAGTGTGGGTTAGCATGTTGTGTGAACCCAGCCATCAAAGGCCAAACTAAATTTGCACTTGCCTGAATGGCTTTTTAAGTGTAAATTGCAGGTGAGCCCCCCTTTCCCCAATCTGAATTGGGACTCCAGCAAAGGGTTAACCCCCAACCCCCGTGCCAGGTTTCTGATTCAGATTGGGGAGGCGGGGGGGACGGGACAGACGGACCTGCAATTTCCTTTTAAAAAGCCATTTGTCCAATTGCTAACTGTGCAAATGTGTCTGGCTTGGCCCTGATCTGTGAGATCATCCACCAGGAAGTTCTCCTCCACAGGCTCCCTTCAAATCTGCAGGAGAGTTGTTGTGCAGGCCGCCCTCCTTGCAACGGCGCTTGTGGGGGAGAGCTTCCCCTTGGTTATGTGGAAGGAGCGGGGCCACATGGATTTCTGCCCTCCCCCTCCCTCGCCATCCCCTGGTACCAAAACCCCTTGGAGCAGCCCTGCATGCTCATGACAAGCTGATGAGCCTCTCTTCCCCTGCCTGCCATTCCCATGTGGTGCTGGCACCTGCAGCTTCACCCGCCCCCCTGCCCCGGGCTGGCAGCCAGTCACTTGTTGCTGGGAGGCAGCTATTAAATATCCCTGCCTGACATAATGATGGGGAGAAGAGAAAAGGAGCATATTCCATTAGCATCTGGCTCACCCTGCAGCGGCTGTAAAGCAACAGAAGGAAAGGAGCCTGTATTTTTAGACAGGATGCAATGTAACTTTCTGGCTCACCCAAAGGTGGGGAATAGCTAAGGAAAGAAGGAGAGAGAGAGAGAGAGAGAGAGAGAGAGATCAGGCTCAGGTTTCGGCTCAAGCGCTGGGCTATGGCAGCACGACAGGGCAAGTCCGGTCCAGACACTGCTGTGAGTATATGCCATGCTTCTCCTTTGTGCAAACCCCCACGTCCCCTCCACTTTTCCCTCGGCTTCCGAACAGTCCCCGCCTCTCCAACAGCTCTCGCTTTGGCTAGCACCTTCCTGCCCAAATTGGGCGGTGATAGCATTTCAGCCCAGGAGTCCAGCATGCGTGTGTTGCTGCGCATGTGTTTACATGTCTCTTATGGGCAGGGGAAGTTCACTGGGCTGATCTGTGACCGTCTCTTTCTCTGCGTTTTGAGAATGACATGCCAGGCAGCTCTTCTTCTGTTTTGGTGTCGTGTCTCCCCTGGAGCTGAGAATTCCCTCTTTAGTTTTTCCAGTAGTTGCATCGCAGGGCAATGCTTGAAGCGCTCAAGGTTCAGAGTTAAGGCAGGGAAGAAAGCCCTGCACTCCCTCAGCAGATAAAGGCTGAGTGAGCAAAAGGCCATGCAATGACTGTCTTGTGAGTTCCTTAACCCACAAACCCCAGCTGTTCTTTCCTTGGCCCGTTCAGAGAGCTGAGCCCTTGATTCACTCGTCTCCTTTGCTCTCTCCGCCATCACACACATGCCCTGTGGGAGATCAGACTCAGCACAGTGCACAGAAAATCCAGGGTTCCTTGATAGCCCTGAGTGATTACACAGGACAGGGGTCTCCAGACGGTCCCCAGCCTCTCTGCTGACCAAGCTGCAAGCCAAAATGAGGGGCCCCACCCCCCTCAAGTTCTCTGCACGCAGCGTGCAGAACTTGGAGGCAACGGGAGGAATCTCCCACTGAGCTTCTGCTGGGTGGGACAAACAGACCTGGCCTTCTCCTCGAGTTCTCTGGCATGCTCAGAAATCTCCTGCAAGGAGCGGGGTCTGTCTCTTGCTTGCTTCTCGCCAACATGTTGGAGACCCTCGGAAGCAGCAGGAGAGGTTCTTGCTGCTTCGGAATGACTCCGAAGCCTGTTGTGGACGGAGAGACGGACCTCTCCCCTCTCCTTTGAGTGGGCCAGAGGACTGGGGCGTAGAGTGTGGTGGGGTCAGCAGCAAACACAAGTAGCGGCTGGTCATTGGGGCCACCCAGAATGCGTGGGCCCTGGAAGGTGTGGGCGTGTGCGCAAAACACGGAGCATTGCAGGGCAGAGAACAAGGGGCCCTTCGTGCCTGTGGTACTGCAGGACTCCATCATGCGATAAGAACACAAGGGCCACCAATACTTAACAGATGGCATTGGGGACACTCCTGGGTACTTTTCACACACCAAGGGTCACCACCCCAGCACCCTCTTCCCCTTCCATGTTGCTGAATGCTCATTGTTGCCTATTACCTGCTGTATTTACTCCCTTTGTTATAGCCTGTCTTGCACTGAAACGGGCCGGGAGCTGGGGCCAAACTAAATGGAACTTTAAGAGTGCAATCTGATGCAAGTTTAGACCAAAAAAACCAAAGTTCTACAACTCCCAGCATGCCCCAGCCAGCTATTCTTACTGGAGTATCCGGGGCCTTCTAAGACTTCTTTCTGTGTGGACATGCATAGGATTGCGACCTAATTGAGTGAATTCAATTATAATGCAACTTTTGAAAATGTAAAAAGCAGCTCCAGGAGGCCCTGAGCAGTGTCTGAACTCCATGGCGGGGGGGGGGGGAGACTTTAACCCCAGGATGTAGAAGCCATCCTGGTTTCCCCAGGTGGTCATGCCCCCTTTCCCCCAACCACGAAAAGTCTGTTGGTTTCCTGGCTTTTGACTTTGCAGCTCAATAATTCTTGACTGCTGACTGTCAGAGACCAAGTAGTATCGCCTGACATCCCATTAATGAGATCAGGAAACCTGGCGGCGCGTGTGTGTGTGTGTGTGTGTGTGTGTGATTAAAGAATATCAATAGAAACCAGTGAAAACGGTGTCCCTAGATCAGGGGTGGACAACCCCAGGCCCGGGGGCCAAATCCAGACCTCCTGGAGTCCCATCATGGAGCTCTGGGGTTCCCCAAACAGCTGTGCCTTCTTCCTCTGGCACCACCCCCTTTCCCCTAACCACCAATTATTTGGTGGTTTCCAGTGGAGGCTGGTGGCTCTGATGTCAGTCGATTGATGAATCCACTCCAGGTTTCAGCCAGGACCAGTCAGAGCGCTAAAGGAGCGCCACACCTTGGGTAGCTCCTTTAGAGTTCTGCCTGGTTCTGACTGAAATCTGGAGCGGAATCACCGCCCCACTGACAACAGAGCCACCAGCCTCCACTGGGGTTTTTCTGGCTTTTGTGCAGTTTCCCCCCATTCCAAAAGGCTGAGATGCCTCTCCTAAGGCTTAGACGGTGGCAGTAAGAGCTTGAAGCGACAATATGCTGGTATCCTTTTGCCTTTGCCTTCAGCCACCACTGGAATACAGCCCCCCCAAAGCTTCTCTGAAATAGAGTTTGGCCCGTGCTGCTGAAAGAGGTTCAACACCCCTGCCCTAGATCTTAGGACGCAGCATTCCCAAATCCAGGCACTGATCCAAATTCAAACAGGGCTCCTGCAGATCCGGCCCCTCCAAAGTTACCTTTAAGGTTCTCCCATGAAAAGTTGGATGACAAATATTCACCAAGCGTCAGGATTCGGCATCTATTTTTGCAGTGACACTCGGCATTTGACAGCATTATCTGGCAGCGGACATTCCGGCAGCACTTGGTGTATTTTTAACTAATTTCATTTGTTCGTTCAGCCAGGCAGTCAGGATGTCACCCACTTGAGTAGGTGACAAGAGTCCAACACTAGTCAATTCACGGTGCTGGGTTTTGGTTGCAGATGCGAAATGGGAGGTTTCAGCCTCACGTTCCAGCATCAAAACCCAAATGGCAACACTCAAAATGTCACATTTCAATCCCTTCCCTGCAAATCATTACAGCTTTATTTCAGCACCTTTATTTTTCTGTTTTTTCCCTTGCTCCAAAGAGCTCAGGGTGGCAAAGTTGGGGTCGCCTTCCAATTTATCCTTCTAACAACCCTGAGAGATGCTGCTTCACCCAAGCTTCATAGCTTAAAAGAGATATTTGATGCATGTGGCAGTGAAAAGGCAGCCCCATGCCCCATCTTCATTAATGCCATAAGAATATCCCTCGAAGTCAGCATATACTCAGGTTTTTGTGCCGTATTCCCTCATTCCAAAAGGCTGAAATGCCTCTCCTAAGGCTTAGCTGGTGGCAGTAAGAGCTTTAAGCTACAATATGCTGTTATTTTTGGCCCCTCCCCTTTTAACTTCAACCCCACCCACCAATGAATGAAATATGGCCCCCAAGAGCTTCTCCAAAAAGGAGTTCAGCACTCAGTCTGAAAGAGGTTCTGCACCCCTGAGCGGCATCCCTGTTTCCTACACTGACCAGTCAAATGCCTCCAGGTAGCCCAGAAATGGGGCATAAGGGCCGTTGTTGTTGTTGTTCAGTCGTTCAGTCGTGTCCGACTCTTCGTGACCCCATGGACCATAGCACGCCAGGTCTTCCTGTCCTGCGCACTCTCCCGGAGTGTGCTCAGGGTAAGGGCCGTAGCCCACCCATTTCGTTGTGCCACCAGCAGTGACCAGCATACAGCAGAATACGGCCTCTGAAGATGGAGGGGCCACCTAGCCTTGGGCTGAAAGTGATTCCACACCCCTAGTTTTACCCTTTCCCTTCCCCCCCCAACCATGATCCCAGCAAAAAACACTCTTCCTTGCCCTCACTCCAAAGCGGCTATTTGCAATAAGAGGGAATCTTCCCTTGGCACCAGCTTGGTAAAAGCATCAGCACCCTTTTCTGTTTAAAAAAGGAGTGCTAAATGGAATGTTGAATTTCACAGAGGAACGGCTCGTCCGCATGAAAGAATAGCTACAATTCAGAGAGACTCAGCAATATTTGCTCTTCGGATGTGCAGTTATAGTGGCAGAGAATGGGGATGGGTGGGAAGGAAAGGAAGTGACTGTGCTTTACTGAAAGTGTGTGTACGCACACTCACCATTTTAAAAAGCAAAATAAGTAACAGAAAATAGAGACTCTCTCTCCAGAAAATTGTGTGTGTGCGTGAGCATTCAATTGAAGATGGATGGGTTTACTAAACTTTAAGAGAGCCAGTATGGTATATGATCCAATCCTATGCATGTTTAGACAGAAAAAAGTCCCAGAAGAGTTGTAGCACTTTTTTCTACCTAAACATGCACCCTAAGGGAGTTGGACTAGTACAGCCTTCCACAAGCCAATGCCTTCCAGGTGATTTGGACTCCAGCTCCCATTATCCCCAGTCACTGTGGCCACTGGCTAGCTGGGGATGCTGGGAGTTGCCCTCCAGATGTGTCAGAGTACACCAGGTTGAAGAAAGCTGAACTAGTACTTGGGAGAGCCAGATTTCAACACCCTGCTCAGCCATGAAAGTTACTTCATGCCAGTCCTCCCTCACAGGGTTGTTATGTAAGTATTACATATGTGTGTTTGGGAATGGGGGATGCACCCTATGCATCTCTGGATTCCTTGAGGGGAAAGATGGGACACAAAGGTCTTAACGTTTATTAGAATCGTATCAGGTAATTAATACTTATCTGTATTGTCATCTTGGAGAATAGACAAATGCATAATAACAGAAACCAGCCAATGTGTAATACATAGCTTATAACTTTTTGATGTGTCTGTTTGTGTCTGTTGTAGTTATAATGCTTCAAATAAAATAAAACGTATTTTGATTTAATACAGTTTGGGAATGTACCTCAATGTTATGATTCCAGTTTGTGTTTATGGTAGTGCGAAGAGAAGCATGGAGGCTGATTCAAAGTGGGGGAAGGTGTGGGGTGGGCGAAGCCATTTCCTGGCCAAACTGGCTGCATTGTTTCACATGGCATGCAGTACGCGCCACCCCCATGTGGATAGTGCACTCTGTGCAAACCAGGGACTCGGCTGCTGCTGGGAAGCGGGCAAGGGCGGGGCAGTGACATCAGTGGGTGTGGCCACTGACCATCCATCCTGTGGAGAGCCTGGAGGGGGGCAATTCAGTCCCCCCACCACAAACTGGTTCCCTGCTCTTGCCTGAGAGGTACTTGCCTTTTCCGAATGTAAGAAGCTGGTCAGACTATTTGCCAGCCTAGTGCAGTCTTGTCTGCTCTGACTTGTAGCTGCTCTCCAAGGCAGCTGAAGATGCTGGGACTGAACCTGGAAATTTTTTGCATGCAAAGCCACTGGGCTACAGCCCTCCTCCTGTGATGGGAACAACTTCTGGTTGAGACCTTGGAAGAGTGGAGGCTGGTGGCTGCAGTCTCACTGGGGCGGTGAATCGGCTCCGGGTTTCAGTCATAACCAGTCAGGACTTCAAAAGAGTTAACCAAGGTGCAAAGCATCAATGCAAAGCACCTTGGAGAGCTCCTTTAGAGTTCTGACTGGGTCTGACTGAAACCTGGTGCAAATTCACCCCCCCACTGACATCAGAGCCACCAGCCTCCACTCTTCCAAGGTCTCAACCAGAAGTCATTCCCATCACAGGAGGAGGGCTGTAGCCCAGTGGCTTTGCATGCAAAAATTTCCAGGTTCAGTCCCAGCATCTCCAGGCAGGGCTAGGAAAGTCTCCTTTCGGAAACCCTGCTGAGAGTCATTGCCAATTACCGTAGATAATACTGAGTTAAATGGTCTGACTCTGTGTAAGGCAACAGTCCATTGCGTGCTACCTGAAACTTTTAACTGGGTGTGCCAGGGACAGCACCTGGGAACATCTGGATGCAAAACAAATGCCCTGCCATTAAGCTATGATGGTATACCACCTGGACATCTTGTACATGACTGGTGGTCTAGAAATACTTTAAGTGAAATAAATATGTTAGGGCCCTTCCCCAAAGTGGGGAGTGTTTGGACCATTCCTTTTGGAATGCAGGCAGCATCTTCCAGTTTGTGACCCCCTGGCTGCATTTTGGTGTGAGTTTACCTTTGCATATTTCACTGTGGCGGGCTAGTTTGCTAATATCAGAGTTCTGTGGAGTTAGTGCCTCATGAGCAGGCAGCAACAGGGAGACAGCTCTTCTGTCCATCTCCCTTGCTTCTGCGTCTATCAGCGCAAACCTTTTAGGTTTGCCGTGCCAAGGACAGGGGGGCGGTTCCACTGGCATTATATACCATAGAAAAGTAGGACACTGAGTCAGAGCGGCGGTCTGTCTGGCTCAGTATTGTCTGCCCTGACTGGCAGCGGTTCTCCTGAGTTTCAGGCAGGGATTCTTTCCCAGCCCTACCTGGGGATTGAACCTGGGACCTTTAGCTTGCAAAGGACGTGCGACATCCACTGCCCATTTCGCGCCTGGTGATGGTGAGGAGAGGCAAGGAAAAATGTCCCGACTTCTCTGGGGTTGTGTAAGGTCCCCTTCCATTCACAGATCCCTCTCCTCTGTGGCTTGCCAGCTTTCTCCCTTCTCCCTTCATTACTCCTCTCCCCTCTCCTGGGCTTGGGGGCCTCCCACTCTGGCCCCGGTCCCACACAGGAAGTGCATGGTTAATTATAGCCAAAGCGTCTTGGTTACCTCCCCTTCTCGGACACCTGCCTGCTCTGCTTTCATTTTGAGAAGTGTATGGGGGCAGTGGAGGGGCATTTCCATTCCTGAAGACTTGTGCAAGAGTTCAGACCTGGTCTGCTTAGCTTGGGCCAAGCTAAGCAGCAGAGAACTGACCCACGTCAGTGTTCAGTGCTAAATAAATACCATTTGCCTTGGACTGCGAGATCTATTCCCAGGTCCAGAGACTGAGGCTACTTTTGAAAAAAAAAGAAGATGACGTGGTTTGACAGAGGCTTCCTTTCTAGGGTGGCCAGGTGTCCTACTTTGCAGAGGACAGTCCTCTGTGTGAAGGCATCCTCGTTTTCAAGGGCTGTCCAGTCCTAGTCCTCTTTAAACATAAAGAACCCCAAGAAGGGAGAGCAGCAGGGGCCTTGGAGTTGCACATCTACAGGTAGCACCTGGGGAACAGATTAAGCAGGCACACAGCGCACCTGGGCAGTCTTCCTCACTATGGTGAGTTGGGTTGTATTTCTATTTAAACTATAATTATTATTTCTAAATTTGCATTTATACATATACGTCAGCGTATACGAATAATAAGTAAATTGGTGTCCTTTCATCCTCCTTTTTTGGCAATGCATGAGTAGGTACCCTATTTGCCTCCCATGGCATGCATGCATGTTCCTTTGGTCACACTGTGGTCTCTGGCGAGATGGGCTTTGCAGGTGTCTGATGCACTAAACACAAAACAAAATCCCAAACTCTGTAAAACAGAGATGATAGCAGGGTGAGTTGTACCCAGAAGCAGCAATGCCTCTTTCAGACCACCTGGCCAGAGGCATAACAAAAAGCCCATTAGTTTGTTTCTGGCCTGGGATAGTCACCTGGTGGATTTTCTTATGAGCCACTAAGAGATTCAGCGGCATATCAGTACCACAGAGGCAGGACGACACATTTCTGGCTACTGAATGTTCTTTTGCTCTGAGATTTGGTAGCTGGTTGGCTGGTTTAAACTGGTCTGTAAAGAAATAGGGTGAGCACTTATGAACCACTAAGAGATTCAGCGGTATATAAATACCACAAATAAACAAACAACAACAACAACAATAATAATGAATCGCCAAAAGAGAGGAAAAACACACCACCAAAAAAGAGAGGACAGTGATTTGCATAAAATGTGCATATGCGAATGTATATGTATAGATGCCAGTTTTGAGATAATTATTATAATTTAAATAGAAATACAGTCCCTCTCACCAGAGTGTGGAAGACTGTGACCAGGTGACCTATGTGCCTGCCTATGCCGCCTGCTCTCTAGGTACTGTTGATGGGCAGCTTCAAGGCCCCTGTTCTTATGGTTCTTTATCTTCATAGTGCACACTTGGACTAGACAGCCTTTCAAACAGAAGATGGGTCTCTGACAGACTTCTAACACAGGACTGTCCTCTGTAAAAGAGGACACATGCCCACCCTATGCCCCCCTCCTCGTGTAACATCCAGTATTTATGCTAGGCAATGGGCACACTTTAATATGCATATTTTTAAACTTGTATATATGCTGACTTCGAAGGATATTCTTATGACATTAAAAAAAAAAACCCTCTAAAGGAGCTATCCCAAGTACAGAACTCCTTTAGCGCTCTGACTGGTTCTGACTGAAACCCGGAGCGGATTCATTACTCGACTGACATTGGAGCCACCAGCCTCCACTGGAAAGGACCAAACAATTGGTGGTTGGGGGAAAGGGGGTGGTGCCACAGAAAGAAGGCGCGGCTGTTTGGGGAACCCCAGAGTGCCATGTTGGGACTCGGGGAGGTCTGGATTTGGCCCCCGGGCCTGAGGTTGTCCACCACTGATCTAGGGACACCGTTTTCACTGGTTTCTAATGATATTCTTTAATCACCCCCCCCTCTTTTCCAGTTCTCATTAATGGGATGTCAGGCGATACTACCTGGTCTCTGACAATCAGCAGTCAAGAATTATTGAGCTGCAAAGTCCCGACAGATGCCATACCCATAATGCTTTGTTCTTTCCATCAACCCAGAGAAACATGTTACTGCAGAAAGTGAACAGGAGATAGAGGGGTCACTCGATAGTTTATACAAGAATACAGCTGTTCTGCATTTTAGGCAGCACTCTTGCAGATGCAGGGGACTGTGGGAAAGTCCCTTTGAGTGGAGAGCCAGTGGGGCTTGTCTCCAGAAAACTCACAAACAACTGACTATCCTGACTTGTTAGTGGTTGCTTGGACTTGGTAATGGGCTGGATGAGGACCAATAAACTTGGTGTCAAGGTTCCAAGTCCTCCCACTGAGTAGTGAGGCAACAGAGACTAGCTGTGCAATCCGCAAAGTATTCAGTTAAAACACATCTTCACACCTGTAGCATCTGTGAAAGCTGACAGCTGTCCTCTAAGCCTAAGTAGCTAAACAAAGCAAGGCAGTCGCCTGTTTAGTAAATGAACAGTTTCCCACTGTGCCGGACAGGCTTTTCCTGGGCTCTTCCTTCAGGGAGGGTGCTCTTAGCCCAACTTCTGACATGCAGCCAAGCGGGCAGACTGCCTCCCACCTCCCCTCAACTCTGCCTGCTTAACCCTGTGGTGGACTCTGGAATCTGTCAATTCTGGTGCTCCCTCCCCCTCTGACCAAGGCTGAGTTGGGGTGGGGTGGGGTGGGGAGATGGTCTCTGAACCTGGGCCTCCTGTTTGATAAGCTCCTGGGAAGATTCATCCCTGACTCCTGGAGAGTCTTAGGGAATTTCCTCCCTGACTCTCTGTCTCGCCTGGGCTTCTTCTAGCTCTCCCTACAAATCTGACTCAGAATTGGAAACCAAACCAGGGAGCCTGGATTCCATCCTGACACTGGGACTCAGTCCAGACAAGATGGAGGTTCTGTTAGTAGGCAAGCTCACCTGTCTAAGTGGCATTCAACCTGCTCTAAATGGTGCTCCTAGATCCAGATCCAGCCAGAGTGGGCAACGCTGGCCCAGATGTACAAAGAGCCTGACCTGGTGTGCGGCAGCTTCCTCTGCACTGCTATACTGGCAGTGGAGGCTGGTGAATCAGCTCCGGGTTTCAATCAGAACCAGTCAGAACTCTAAAGGAGCTCTCCAAGGTGCAGAGCACAAACTTCCTCAGTTGGAGCTACACATCATAAACATCGCGATGGCTGAATCTGTCAGTTTAGTATTTTTCCCCGCATTGAATTTTTTTTAAATCTCAAGTTCCTTCTCTCTCCAATCTGAAGAACATTCCAAATTTTGGTAAATTTGTAGGAAAAATGAGCTGAAATTAAATTCTCACCGCCAAATTCTGCCGAATTCAAGATGTACAGCTTTTCCCAGCATGGAGAGGACCATAATGTACCTGCCTGTCCCCAGGCTGTTAAAGATCAGCACCTGTCAGAATAAAGAGGTGGCAACCTTAATGCAGCACTAACATGCTTGAATACGCAGGGATTCAGAGTCAGACTTTTAAGAGCCAAGCGCTCAGTGCTCAGGATCTAGGTGGAGGGACCTGTCTGTTTCAGTTTCTCTCACATTCACATTTTTTAAATCTCAAATTCTGTTTCCCGAAATATGGAGAACGTTGTGTATTTTGGCAAATTCTTATCAAAGCTGAAGAGAAGCAGAAATTTTAGTTGAAAAAGGCAGCCCTGTGTCATTCTCTCTGCCTTCATAAAGTTTTGCACAACTTACCACATGTCCTGCAATCATCACGTTGAGTGTTTCTCTGCCAGCAAGAGCCAATGATGCAGGGCAGAGAAATATGCCATTTAATGATATCAGGACAAAAGATAAAGTTGTACCAAAAGATGAGGGGTGGGTGGGAACTTGACATATATCTGCCGTTTTCGGGGACAGGCCCATGTTTCTGAGGGTAGTTGTGCCCTCAGTCAAAATGCTGGTCAGGCTTGGAAGGATGCATTGGCAGTCAGCAACAACGGTAGGCCGGGCAGTAACCCTTCTTCCTGACAGCTTTCTACACGCAAGGAGGTTGTTTTTAGTATGGAGGAGCAATCAATCCAGAGAATGCCCGCCTGGAGGAGTCCAGTCCAGACGCAGCTTTACCCCTTCAGTGAGAACTAGGTCTTGTTTGACCCCAGGACAGCAATATCTGTCTGCTGACAATTTCTCTTCTCTTTCCAAGGCCGATGCTGCAACCAGCTTCCTGCGGGCAGCACGATCTGGGAACCTGGACAAAGCTCTGGACCACTTGAGGAATGGCGTGGATATTAACACCTGCAATCAGGTAGGTCATGAGCTCTTCCCTGTCGTCCCCCATCCTCTATCTACCAAGTTTGGGTTGGTCTGGATTGGACCATTCATTGATTTGCATTCTGCCTTTGACTTCTAATGAGATGCAACTTGGGTAACTTGGTGCTCAGGAAGCTTGTGCTAGGAGAGGGTGCTGTGTGAGGGTGGCTTGAAGGTGCTTGTGCTGGGTGAGGGTGCTGAGTGAGGGTGGCTTGAAGGTGCTTGTGCTGGGTGAGGGTGGCTTGAGGGTGCTTGTGCTGGGTGAGGGTGCTGAGTGAGGGAGGCTTGAGGGTGTTTGTGCCAGGTGAGGATCCTGAGACGGAGGCAGTAGAGCAACCTTCCTCAGCCCAGTGTCTTCCAGATGTGTTCGCCTTCAACACCAATTATCCCCAGCCAGGCCATGGTAGCCAGGGATGATTGAAGTCTTGAAGTCCAACACATTTGGGGGGCACCAGGTTGAGCAAGGCTGCGGTAGAGCAACCACATTTTTGAGAGCCCTTGCTCTCATGGTTTCCTCCCTTGGGGTGTTTAGAAGGTAGATCTCCATATGTTTTGGACTTCAACTCCCAGAAGCCCCTGCCAAGATGGCCAATGGCCAGGGATGCTGGAAGTCCAAAAAAACTAAAGTTCTACTTTCTGCCCACCTCTGATTTAAAAGATTCCAGAAGGCCACTAGGGCACCTGGCCAAATTTAGTTTTCAGTGTACACTCTGGAACACTTGAAGCAATCATAAAGAATAGTACCCCTGGGCATGTGGAGAATACCTTTCCCTCACTGTTGAATAACCAGAGTCAGACCCAAGCCGTCCTACAGTTGGCACACATCCAGATGGCTGTAATTTGGGGGATTGTGCAGGTGTTTGATCTCAAAGATGAAGCTTCCCAGAGGGAGACAGGACCCTCCGTGCTTCATTCACTGCACATTCAGGGCAGCTGCTCTGTGGAATTGCCTCCTGCTCAACACGGCTATATCAGGGCAGTGCATAACCACTGTGCAGCAGAAGTTGGTACTGAGCACAGAATTCAGCATCTTTGTTTCTTTAAAGGAAGACATTTCTTGTCTGGTGTCAGGAGCTGACATGGGAAAGAAACTGGCAGATGAGTGCACAGTGGCCTGGTGATATAAGCAACCAGGTCTGCTGATTGAAGGTTGCATGTTTCTAGGTTCCAGGGTGACCCTGACCACCTGTTGGCTCTCCTTGACCTGGAAGGGACTGTGCAGTCTTCCAGGTCAAACTGGGACTTTACTATCCCAATGGGACAATGATATCCACTAGGACGGCATCTTGTGTCACTAAGAGACTAATGGATTTATTGTAGCTTAAACTTTCACGAACTAGAGTTCACTTTATCAGATGGAGTGTCATCCTTGGTTGGCAGAGAGAGATTATAGCCATGCACTCCTTCATGGCCAGGGGGTGGGGTGGGGATGCAGAATGGGGCCAACTGGCCATGAAATACGAAAACTAGTCTGCGACCCTTCCATGCAATGCTGAAGATAAGCCATGAATGGAATAAGCCATTCACAAGCGCAGTTACTGTGTTATCACCAATCACTTCTGAAATGCTCACGACAAACTGGGACTCTAGCTCGCAAAAGCTTATACCGCAATAAAACTGTCAGTCTTTAAGGCAGCCTTCCCCAAACTGGCGCCCACCAGATGAGTTGGACTACACCTCCCATGGCCATGCTGGCTGGGGATGATGGGAAGTATAGTCCAACACATCTGGAGGGCGCCAGTTTGGGGAAGCCTGCTTTAAGGTGCTGCAAGGCACTTTGTGTCTGTAGCTACAACAGACTGAACTGGCTACTCCTCTGGAAAGAGTTATCTGTCGTGTGTGACTCCTGGCACCTGACCCCAGTTCTCAGCTCTAGCTCTGGGGCTGCCTAAGGCCAGGCACTGATACCCAGAGTTTCATCAACATTTTGTATCTGGGGCTCTCTTCTTTTTTTCTGCATTAAAATCATAGGCCCACTTCATTCTTTCTTACATGCAACAGGAGTTCTATTTTCTCACCCGTCTAGTTTTATTCTATTTGTTACATTTATATCCCGCCTTTTTTCCTCCTTAAGGAACCCAAGGCGGCGTACATAGTCCTCCTCCTCCATTTTACCCTTGCAACAACAACCCTGTGAGGTGGGTTGGGCTGAAAGTCTGTGACTGGCCCCAAGTAACCCAGTGAGCTTCCATGGCTGAGTGGGGACTAGAACCTGGATCTCCTGACTCAGTCCAACACTCTAGCCACTACACCACATTGGCTCTAGTTGAGTCACTCATAACCCCCGACATCCTATCCTCCCATTTCCCAGTGATTGAGGGCTCAGGATGGTACTACCCCAGGCTTCCCCAACGTGGTGCCCTCCAGATATTGTGGACTTCAACTCCCATGAGCCCCAGCCAGCACAGGCAGCAGCTGGGAATCCTGGAAGTTGTAGTCCAAATGATCTGGAACGCCCCAGGTTGGGGAAGGGTGAATTGTGCTTCCTCGACAGTGGTTATCAGTGGTGTTGTGGAGCCAGGGCTCACAGGGACAGAGTGCCAGCACTTTTTTATTAGCAAGGATGCTGATATCATCTGCTGCCCCACTCAGAATTTCCTGATTCCTCTGAGTTTAGCTGCAGTCCTCACCGTAGCTGGAGGAAAAGGAATTTTCCCAGCAATGATATATTGTTGCCTGTTGTAATGCAAAGTATACTGGTATGGCTTGGTCTTGAATGGGCAGTTAAGACCCCTTCTCTTGACAAAAAGATCTGCTCCTAGTGGAGATAAAACTGCTAGAACTGGTTTGTTGATGCGGATCAGCACAGCTGCGTGCATTTTTGGCTTCTCCTTGGGGGCCTGGCTGTGGGGATGGTCATGACGAGTGCCTGCGCTTCAAGACTGACCACTTCGCCCCGGGTGGGTGTGACTGTCAGATTCCCCTGTGCCCATCAGCCTCTGTGCAGGCTGCATCCAGGAGTCCCAGCACACCCTTGCTCCCTCTTGCAGGGTGGATGCTACACAACTATCGGTGGGGGTAGGTGGAAGAATCAGTGCTGCACAAAGTTGCCCTGATGGATGCATCCGGCACAGTGGCTAAATTTTTTCAACACACACTCCGACTCCTCTGACCGTGCACTCCTATGCCCCAGCATACTGTTCAGGAATCGCTGTCCCAGCTTATAAGGTTGCCAAGGTAGGCTTGGAGGCATGTAGGCAATGCCTGCCGGAATCTCAAAAGCCGGAGCGGGGCTTGAGTGGGATTTCTGGTGGATGCGGGGTGGGGAGGGTGGGGGTGATGTCTTTTGTCCTTATGACAGGCAGAATGATGCAGAACAAGCAAAGGTAGGCAGATATGTTTAATTTATATCAATCACACAGTCCAGCTTTTCTTGATGCAGAATTTGGGCTCCCTTGATGCAAAAACGGATGTTTTCTTTTTAACCGTTGCCCGCAATTCACTTACGGAACTCGGCGCCACGAGATGCCGTGATGACGATGGCTGCAGGCATAGATAGCTTTTAAAAGGGGGGCTGAGACAAATTCATGGAGGAGGACAGATCTGTTACTCAGCTCTTAGCTGTGATGGCTAAGTGGCACCTCCGTCTTCAGAGGCCGTATGCCATTGTATACAGGACACTGCTGGTAGAGCAACTGTATGGGAGGGCTATGGCCTTTACGCCCCACTTCTGGGCTACCTGGAGGCATTTGGCTGGCCAGTGTAGGAAGCAGGGATACTGGTCCAGATGGACCTCTGGTCAGATTCCCTGGGTCTGCTCTTAGGTACTTACAGAAGTAGTGGATGTTTTGATGTATTGCTCTCTGCAGTTGGGAGAAGGTTCAGTCTGCACGGTGACCATTCGCCGGGGTGTGTGTGTTCAGATCTCGCTGTCTTTCTCTCCCTCTCAAACAGGGGTGGGCAACTCCCAGTGGCCAATTCCCCCCCTCCCAGAACCCACCAGGGGCTGCCCCCTGCCACTACCACACTGCTGAATTTGCTGCTGAAAATCAGTGGCGTGGCAGCAAAACGGGGTGATTTTCCTGTTTTGCTGCTGCGCTGTCATACCACTGAATTTCAGCAGCAAACAATGGCTTACTTTTCCTTAATGCAGGGGGGCATTAGCCCTTTGGGGCTGTTGAGCCGCTGAATTTCTGCGGCAAACTTGGGGGAGTGGGTCTGCACAAAAGCCTGGGGGGGTGCATGCAGGCTGCAGGCTTTCAGTATAGAACATTCCAGATGAAGCCCTTCCTATTTGCCCAGCCAGTCAGAGCCCTTCGTTGAAGGAGAGCACAGGACAGAGCTGGTGTCCTTGCGAAGTCCATTCTGCATTCACCGCTGGTGCTCGGAGGCAAAGGCGGGGGAACGCCTCCACAGACAGACAGTGACTCACCTCGCTCATCCAGATGCAGCGCATCACAATGACAAAACTCAGAGCCACTTCTGTGGTCCGCCTAGACCCACAGGGGCGTGGCTTGGCATGGGAAGCAGCTCTCTTGTATTCCCTCCACGTCCACACCCTTGAGGCAGGGCCAGTGTCAAGAGTAGGCACGGCTGGGCACCTGGCAAGAGCCCACGCCCTAGCAGGGGCCCACCGACAAGACCCCCCCTGGAGCTGCTCCTCCTCTTCAACATCGCAGCCTCTCACTCTGGCCCGGGCAACGGTGGTGGTGAGGAGGAGGAGCAGGGGATGCCACGGCCTACTTGCGCCCTGGCTCTCTGCCCATCAAGCAAGCAAGTGGGGGCAATGATGAGGAATAGGAGTACGAGCAGCTGGGGACAGTGGTGGTGGGAAGGCAGACACACTGAGGGAGCGGGCCCATGGAGGGTGTGTTGCCCGAGGGCTCTCAAAGGCCTGGAGCCGTTACATTTTCAGGTTGACCTGTGTCTTCTTTATTGGGAGTCACAGTATGCCTGGGCACATGCCACTTCTGCTCTTCCCCTCGGAGTTTTGCTGCTCGCATGACTCTACTAGAAAGGCTGTGTTAGAATTTACATCTCCGATTTGTAATTAACCTGCTTCTGATCTCCGGGGCTGCAGGTTATATGATTCTCCTTGACCTTAACTCTAGCACCTTGGGCTGACTTGGCCACTGTGTAGTGTATACTATGGGCTGATCCTGATAAAATGTCTTCATTTCTGAGGAATACACATACAGAATGCGTGTGTCTGTGAGTGTGTGGCACCACTAATGTGGTTTTGTGGCAAAGGTCTGTGAAGAGGCCCAAGGCTTGCGAATCGTTCTCCCAAAAACTGCGTGTGGAGTGCATACAGCTGGATGAAGACATTTTGATCCTGTAGGCAGAAAATTCAGTCCGTAACCACTTCTACCACTGTTTAACACAGGGCACAAGTGGGGCCAGCCCTACCATTGGGCAGAATGGAGGCGGCTACCTCAGGCAGCTGGTTTTGGGTGTCATGAGAGGGCAGCAAATTGTTGGTTTAATTGATTATTATTGTACTTTTACTGCTGGGTGGGGGGCAAGGGGGAGAGGCACTTGTGGGATTTTCTGACTCAGGTGCCAAAATAACTTGACGGGCTTTGGGTACGATGTATCTTGACTGGGGGAGGGACAAGGGCCTTCTCTGTCATGGCCCCACTCTGTGGAACTCCCTCCCTAGGGAACTCCGCCATGCCGCCTCTTTAATGAGCTTCCGCCATGCATTAAAAACGTGGTTGTTCAGGCAGGCATTTGGGGTGGGTTAGGGTATTTTAGAAAATGTTTTTATTGTAGAATTTTATTGTTTTAAACTATTTTATTATATACTTCGTACATCGCCCAGAGTGGCTGGGTGACCAGCCAGATGAGCGATTAATAAATTTAATAAATAAAATAAAATAAATAAAAATTAGCTCCTGTGCTCTGCTTGAGCAACAAAAGGCATTGGGCCAGCCCTGGCCATAGGTTCTCCTGAAGAGGGGGACAGGGAAATAGATGAAGGCCAGAATTGGGTGCTTTATGGTACAGCAAGACTTGTTAAAGCAGGGGTGTTGAACTTCTTTCAGCCCAAGAAGTTCCAATTTTAGAGATGCTCTCGGGGGCTGCATTCCAGTGGTGGGCAAGGCCAAAGGTGCAGGGTGAAAATACCCCAAATACCCGTATGTTGTAGCTTAAAGCTCCTACTGCCAGTAACTAAGCCTCAGGAGAGAATGGGGGGAAATTTTAGAATGGGGGGAAACCTCACAAAAGCCAGGAAACCACCCAATGACAGTGATCAGGAGAAAGGAGGTGGGCTGAGGGAGAGGGCTTTGGCCTTCTGGGTAACCCCGTAGGCTAGATTTGAGCCACAGGCTTGAGGTTCTACACCCTTGTGTTAAAGTTTTGGCAATGTGGCTCTACTGGGGTGGAAAGCGTCATTTGGGCTCTGCTTCAGGCAGCACAATGTCTCAGTGAATTGTAGTAGGAAACATTTGTTATAGGAATTTCTGCAGATGTTTTTATAACGCCCTGAAGAAGGCCTTAAAATAAAAATTGGCCGAAACATGTTGGGCTTTCTGCAAATAAAACTTTGTCCCAGCATCCTAAGACGTTTCTCTCCATTTTGGGGTCTATTGTGGATGCTGTCCTGCTTTAGCACAATGTCTCAGGCCAGAATTGCTGCTCTCCTGTTCATTTTGGCATAGCTTCCACAGGAAAGCTTCCCCACCTGATTGTGCCCCCGCCACGTGGTTCAGATCTGTCTCCTGCTCAGCCGGCCCTAATTGCACCCAAGATTTACCACGTGAAGCCGCCACCTCGCTTTATCCATCCCTGCATGTGGGTTTTGCGTTCCGATGTAGCGTGGCTCAGCTTGCTCCTCTGCAGAAAGAAAAATGTTACGCCAGAGAGTCTCTTTCTCAGATAAAGGCTCTGATGCAGCCCTTGATTCTGGAGGCAGCTGCTGTTTGTTCTTAATTGGGAGCGACTGTTGTGCTCATTAACGAGAAGCGCTGCTTCGACTGGGCTCTCACCCCAGAAAGCGAGGGAGGGAGTCCTTGTAGTAATGAAGCTACAGCCACACTTGCACAGCTCCTGGGTATATTTCCTGCCCCATCACCAATCAGAAATAGATAGTTATTCAAGGGGCCCCCCTCCCAGCCTCTCATAGCTCATTGGGACAGAAAAAGAGCCAAGGGAGGGTTAACTGGATTGTGTTTCCCTCCGGTGCGCTCTGGAGTTGTGGACATCCTGTGGTCTGAACGTTAGGAGACAACCACATTTAGTTTTCCTAAGTTCTCCGCTGTAGGTGAGAAAAGCAGAGAGGGGGAGAAAAATTGGCGTGGGCGCTTCGCTTTGGAAATGTTGCTTATGGTCTCCTTTTATACTACTGTATTTCTCTCGATGAGGAAAATGACACAAGGTGCCCCGCAACAATCAGCATAATTGGACATTTCATGAGGCCAGCCGCCTCAGTCTTTATTACTCAACTTATTGAAAGGAAAGAGCAGCTGCACCTTTTAAGGCTAACTGCAATGCTTTTGATTGAAAGAGTGTGAGCTTTTAAAGTAGTTAATTGCCTACGTAATTGGAAAATTACAGTTCAGAAATCGGCACCAATGATGATGTACTCACACACACACCTCAGAATATGCCGTCAGAGGCCTGTTCTAACAGAGCCCTGATGCTCATCTTACCAGGCCCCAGACCTAGCTACAGGTTAGAAGATACCCTTAGTCTTGTGCTTCTGGCAATCCCGCTCCTAGTTCAGTGTTTTCCCCTCCCCCATGAACCCTGGCAGTTTTGCCACTGAGGGCTGCCATCTATATTTCCCACAATGCCACAGGAGCCAAAGGCTTAAGAACATAATAAAATGAGAACAACTACACTGCATCAGACCCAGGGTCCATCTAGTCCAGCATTCTGTTCACACAGTGGCCAATCAGCTGCCCATGGGAAACCCACAAACCCATGAGTGCAGCAGCACCCTCCTGCCCATGTTCCCCAGCCACTGGCGTACATAGGCATACTGCCCCTGATACTGGAGGTAGCATATAGCCATCAGGACTAGTAGCTGTTGCTGGCCTTATCCTCCATGAATTTGGCTAAACTCTTTCTAAAGCCATCCAAATTGGTGGGCATCACTACATCTTGGGTAGCAAATTCCATAGTTTAACTACATGCGGTGTGAAGAAGTAATGCCATTTATCTGTTCTGAATCTCCCACTATTCACCTTCATGAGATGACCCCATTAGGTTCAAGTATTTGGAGGAAGGGAGAAAAGGTTTTCCCCAGAAAGGTAAGGATTATTTAGCCTCCCTTGCGAGCAAGGGTGGCATATAGATAGATAGACAGACAGACAGACAGACAGACAGACTGACCGACAGAATGCTCAATATTGCAGTGAATCTGGTTGTCAGGATTGGCATCAGGGATCAGCACCACAGGGCAGTTGCTGATGGCCTGAGATTTCAGCAGGGACCACTGCCTACCCTGCCACTGACCCAAAATGCTGGCTATTGCTGTCTGGGTCTGGTGCTCCTCTCAGTGCTGAAGCCTGCGTGGCTGTGGCTTGTACCCACTATTTTAATTTCCCCACAGTTCCCCAACATGGAACTGTGTCACATGGTGTCACATGGCCACAGCAGGGGCCTTGTGGGGGGATTATTTATTTATTTATTTATTTATTGCATTTATATCCCGCCTTTTTTCCTCTTGCAAGGAACCCAAGGCGGCTTACATTATCCTCCTCCTCCTCTCAATTTTATCCTCACAACAACCCTGTGCAAAGTTACGCAGCTGTCAGACTTGGATACACTGTGCCCCCCCCCCCATCGGAGTGAAGCCACACACGCCAGCACCGCTAGGCAAGGCCCCTGTCATGGTGCACTCGTATATCTTCCTGAGGGAGGGGTCTGTCCATTTCATTCCCCCGAGGGGCCATTCCCCTTGGGGGGAGCTGCTCCACAGCAGTGGGGATGGGCAGATGTATAACTCTGTCCCTTGAACTACTCCCCCTTAGAGATGTCAGAGAATTCCGCCATGGATCTCGGTGAGGCCAAATGCCAGTGCATTCAGCCCCCCAAAATCTGTGGCGGAATGGCCTGCCCCCCCGCCCCCCCCCGCAGATCCTCCCCGGGATGAGACTTACCTGGGGCGGATCTTCCGGGCGGCAGCGGCTCTGGCGAAGGCGGCGGCCAGTCTTCCGACCGGCTGCCACCACCGCCATTTCCAGGCTTGTGAAAAAAAGAAAAAAAAAGATGTGATAGGCTATGTAAAGATTTACGTAGCCTATCATGGTTGGGGGTGGGTTTTAAAAAAAAAACAACGCGTACACAAATGGTGGCGGCTACAGCCACCGCCATTTGCGTTCCTTCTTTTTACTGTCTTAATCTACGTAAATATTTACGTAGACTATGAAGGCGAAAATCAAGGGGAACGTAAATAGCATAGGTAAAAAGAAGGAACGCAAATGGCGGCGGCCGTAGCCGCCACCATTTGCGTACGCGTTGTTGTTGTTTTTTACCCAGAGCCCTCCGTGGCCGGAAATCCAGCTGCGGACAGCTCTGGCCTGGCCGGGCCGGGCCTGGCCGGCTGCTCCGCAGAGCTGCCGCGGAGCACAGCCAGCCGTTCAAGGATTCCGGGGGGAGGAATGGAGTGCCTCCCGCCCCGGCCAGGATTCCGGGGGGAGGGACGGAATGCCTCCCCCCCCACCATCAACATAATCCACGAAAGGTAAGTCACTTTCTTACATCCCTACTCCCCCCTGGTTTCAAACTGTGTGGAGTGCAAAGCTGTGCACTGGTGAGGGATGTCTGCCACCTAGTGACCAAAGACAGTGTTACAAGATTCAAGCACCAGACACATTTAAGTTAATTAACATTTATTAATGCAGTTTTATCCCCACCCCCAAGAGAGACACCCCTGGAGTCCATTTAGTATGCATGCCAAGTTTCAGGTGTATAGATTTCTGTTGGGAGGTTGTCCCCGCTGCCTTCTGAAATCCTCAGGTAGCCAGAATCAACATGCAGACAATAGGGCTCTTTTCCAAGGCTTTATTCCCATTCAACCTAATGATGCTTACAGATGCTAATTGCTTGATCCTACGAGTGAGACTTAAGAGAGCTGCCTACTCGGGGGTTCTAACCTTAGGAATAAGTTGATCTCCATTTGGAGGGGAAGGCAGGAAACCTCTGAATTTATGAGCTAGGAGGAGAGAGTCCACCCCTTTCCTGTGGGGCATCGGGGCGCTGCTGTTGCTGTTGCGCCAAGCAGGCTGAGCGCCTCCTCTCAGCACCCGCCATCTCCTGCTTGATGTTGCCCCGGCACCTAGCATCCAGAAACTGCTGTTGTGCCTCCCTCTCCCTGCCAGGGTCACTGTCACTCTCAGGAATGTGTTCCGGGAGGGGCTCCCGCCCTGGCTGCTCCTCTGAACAGCGTGTGTGTTCCTCTCCCGCGGTTTCTGTCTCTTCCTCAGAATCAGAACTGCTTTGGGGCTTTCTGGGCTCCGATCCAACCCTGACAATTTCATGGTCCTGGTTCTATGATGCTGCCACACCCACACATTTCCTCTTTTATTATTCATAGATACATACAACATGCAGGCCATCCTATAACTGAAGTTCTCTGGGTGGCTTGCAGAGATTAAAACAGGCCAGGGCCAAATTCGACCTGCCTGAGGTCCAAGTCTGGCTCTCTGGGGTTCCTCAGATGATCCTGCCCATCTCCTGGCCCCACCCGCTTTTCCTTGACCTCAGTGGTTTCCTGGCTTTCACAGGTTTTCCCATTATTGGAGGAAAGAGCTTTTTGCTGAAATTTTTGACATTTTGGCCCTGACCCTTTGGCCTCACCCACTGCTGGAATGTGGGCTGAGAGAAGTCCAACACCCCTTAGTGGCACTTTATACAGAATGAGAGGGCAGATCTCTGCCCCAAGGATCTTACATTCTAAAAATGGGCACAGGGGAAACAACAGAGGGAGGGGAGGGTAATAGACGCTGCTGTACACAGGGGAATAATATTTGAGTTATTTATATTTACTCTTAGTTACAACAGGGGCAGCCTTCCCCAACTTAGAGTCCCCCTGATATTTTGGACTACAGATTCCATAATCCCTGATCATTGGACATGCTGGCTGGGGCTGATGGGAGTTGTGGGCCAAAACAACCAGAAGGCACCAGATTATGGAAGCTGGCAATTGGGTATTGGGTCCGGGGGGTTGTGTAAGACTGTTGAGCCCACCTCTGTCCTGAAGCTGGCTGTGCATAGCTGAGATGTGCCGCCTGGTCAGAGGTCTCACATGTTGCAGCCTCAATGACCCACTTTGGTTCTGGGATATGAAACTGCTGTAATTTCTAAGGATGGTGATCAGTATGAATGCAGCTTCTTTCCAGGAGGAGGAAGCCAAGATAGCCATCTCAGCTTCCTTAACGCTGCCGCTAAAAGCTAGCGAAAGCCCTGCAGGTTTCAATTTATCAATTTGTTCCCGTACACAGCCCACAGCTTCCAGTTGCATTAGGCACCTTTCCAGAATATTTCATTTATTCCTTGACTTGAAAAGATGGTGATTGCTCTGGCTAATACAGCCAGTGCCAGGCCTCTGTGTCATGATTGCTTCCATGTCCAGCACATCATCGTGGTGAGCTTGACAGTAATGTCTTCTGAGATCCTCTTAGGAGTCGTGTTTTTTGCTCACCTTTTGGTAATAAACTTGGAGGAGAACTACCTCCAGGGTGGATGCAGATACCCTCGGCCTGCCTCTTTGAAGGAAGAGGTGCCTTTAACATACAAAGCGGTCTTATGTCAGCACAAACTATTAATCCATCTAGTTCAGTATTGTTGCGGGATTGGGGGTTTGGATAGGAGAGAGTTATTGGAGTCAGAGAACTTGAAACTTCCTTAATAGTCAGTGGCAAAGCCTGCTAGGCACACCCTTTCGTAGGGAAATTGCAGGAAGTAAATGGCCCACAATGATTAGGGGGTGTCTCCATGACAATGGAAGGAGAAGCGAATGGTGGCTTACCCAGATTTTTCAAGGAACCGGCTTTGGTCCGCACAGGGCTCTACGAGCAAGTGCACCACACCATTCTAAGTCGCTTCAAGGAACATACTTCCAGGTGGGGTGGGGGGACTGGAATAAATGTCATCAGACTGGCAGGGGCCACTCAAACAATAAGAGAGTCTCCTCTCCTCCCCACGTCCAGACTCTGCCTCCCTTTCTCCTTCCCCTGAAGCTCCTGTAATGTGAAGGAGCGAAGCTTCACATGAATTACTTCCTTATAGCAACAAATCAAACAGTAAAGAAACTCATCATCAATATTTAGGGAACAAGCCTCTTTGACCACAATGGGAGTTACTTTTGAGGAGACCTCTGCTTCTCCAGCCTATGTCCGATTCCACCAATTTAAAAAAAATGTCTTTCCCTTTAAAACCGCATTAGCAAACCCCCCTATCTCACTATCGCGCATTTGCCAGCAATTCCTATACCCCCGATCTCACTATCTCACTATTGCACAATAATGAGATGCGGGGTGCAGGAATTGCTGGTAAATATGAGATGGTGAGATGGGGGTATAGGTACTGCCGACAAAACTGCTATTTTGCTTTAATGCGTTACTTTTTTTAAAAAGTTAGGGGCTGCCCAGAGCACACCTATACTTTATGGGGATGGCCACCAGAGTTTGATGGTAGGCAAAGTGAAGTGAATGCCATGAGGTAGCTCAGAACTCTGATGGCCAGCCATGAAATGGTGGAAATATCCAGGAAACACAAGCAGGGAAAACACTGGGGAAACACCCTTGACTGGGTCAATGAGGTCTCAGCCAGGTGACAGACACACCCCTGAGCAGGGAAATAATGCTGGAGTAAATGTGGAGGGTGATGTATACCACAACAGAAGTGCAGACAAGCCAAATTAAGGAAAACAATCAGACTAAAAGTAGTCTCAGAAAAATCGTTTTTTTGGTGTGAAACTCCAGGGTGGCTGCGAGATGGTCATGATGTCATGTGCCCCGAATGACCTCTGAATGCAGCAACCTCGCAGTAAATTGCTTGTGGAGACACCCCCCAGGAAATAGGAAGACACCCCTCTGGTAGGCAGGAGCCATTTTAGCAAAGGCATCACTTAATCTCTTCCACCGTTGCCAGTGGAGGATGGTGTAGCAAGATTTTTTTGGAGGGGTAGCCATGTGAGTCTGTTGTAGCAAAACCAACAAAGAGTCTAGTGGTAACTTAAAGACTACAGACTTATTATGGCATAAACGTTCATGGACTGCAGTCCATTTAGATGCATATAATGTTGTCCTGAGATACAGGTATACATGCATGTATCTGCGGTGTGTGTTAACAGTAAGGTCAGAGGGAAATTAAATGCAGAGGATGATATTTATGTTATTAACAGCTGCCATTCAAGCAGGATCTGTGTGTGAAAGAGAAACAATATAAAGTGCAGTGCTGAGTGAGACAGGGAGAGGGAACTTTAAGCTCTGGAGAATGCCTTTTGGCGGCTGCCTCTCTCTGGGGATCTGACGTTAGACTGTTTAAAATTGTCTTTCTCCACCTATGCTATGCCCAAATATTTCTTAATAAATATTTCAAAGCGCCTTAAGGGTGCTTCCAAATGAGGCTTTTTTAAATGCAGTCACCCTGCCTCAAAACCAGAACTTTATTTGGGGGTGGGGGTCCAGATGACATCATCTTCTATTTGTAACCCTCTTGTGCTTTCTCACCACTTCTTAAGGAGGAAAAAAATTGGGCTGGCCAAATGTGGTTTCTGGGCCTGAGGTTCTACACCCCTGTTTTAACTTAGAAGTGAGCAGTGAGTTGGCCAAGTTTGCTGATGACACCAAATTATTTAGGGTGGTTAAAACAAAAAGAGATTGTGAACAGATCCAAAAGGTTTGCTCCAAACTGGGAGAATGGGCATCAAAATGGCAAAAGAAGTTCAATGTAAGCAAGTGTAAAGTGATGGACGTTGGGGCAAAAAAAAAACACCAGTTCATGTATACGCTATACTCAGCTAGCAGTGACTGACTAAGAAAGAGATCTTGGGGTGGTTGTGGACAGCTTGATGAAAATGTGGACCTGGTGTGGGGCTGCTGCGAAAAAGGTAAATTCCATGTTAGGCATAATTAGGAAAAGAATCAAAAATAAAACTGCCAATATCATATTCCCCATATATAAATCTATTGTGCAACCACACTTGAAATACTGTCTACTGCACCTAAAAAGTTCTGGTCACTGCACCTAAAAAAAGATTATTGTAGAGTTAGAAAAGGAACAGAAAAGGGCAACTAAAATGATCAAGGAGCTGAAGCAACTCTGCTATGAGGAAATGTTACAATGTCTGGGACTGTTTAACTTAGAGAAAAGGCGAGTAAGGGGAGATATGAAATTATTCATAGCGTCGAGAAAGTGGATAGGGAGACATTTTTCTCTCTCTCGTAATACTAGAACCCGGGGTCATCCCATCAAGCGGAATGGTGGGAGATTCGGTGCAGACAATAAGTAAGGACTTCTTCACGCGGTGCATAGTTAAACTATGGAATCCGCTGCCACAAAACGCAGCAATGGCCACCTCTTTGGATGGCTTTAAAAGGGATTAGCCAAATTCATGGGGGATACGGCTATCAATGGCTAGTAGCCCTGATGTCTATACGCTACCTCCAGCATACGATACCAGCAGTATACCACCTGCTCTGGAACATGAGCAGGTGGGTGCTATTGTACTCATGTCCTCCTTGTGGGTTGGCCACTGTGTAAACAGAGTGCTGGACTAGATGGACCCTTCGTCTGATCCAGCAGGGCTTTTCTTATGTTCCTAACTGGAGATGCAGGGATTGAACCTGGGACCTTGTGCTTTCAAATCAGGCGCTCCACCACTGAGCTAAGTTCCCTGGAGAAGCACTTTGGTTAATTTCTAAATGGAAAGATGTGGGTCTTCTTGGGGCTACCCAGAAGCCTTGCTTTCTCCCACTAACCGTGCCAGACTGTGTGCTGTGTGCTAAGGAGATAACAAGGAAGCATGAGGATTAACTATATTTCCATACATTTGATTGGCTGTGCATAATTAATTTTGTTTCCATGACTGAACTTGTCAGTCATTGCAATTTTAGTAGCAACAAACAGGAGGAAGGAGACAGCAGGGGAAAGAGACAGGGACACATTTGCAATCCGTTCTCTGAAAACATGAGGGCTAGGAGCCTGCTTTTTAAAAATTAAATTGAAGTCCTCAACATGCAGAATTTCACACCAGATACAGAATTTCCTCTGCCAAGGCTTGAAGATATGGAATATGTACAGTTCTGGGTCTGTATGTACGGAGGGTACCTATAATGGTTCAAAAGCAAGAGCTGGTGCTTCTGCGTTCCCAGGTCTGATAATGATATAGCCATATGACACTTGCCAGAACAGGGGTGCAGAACCTCAGGTCCAGGGGCCAAATATGGCCCTCTGGGGATTCTCAGTAAGAGCGGGTATGTTGGCCCTGACCCTTTTGCCTTTGGACCCACCCACCACTGGAATGCAGGTCCCGAGAGCTTCTCCAAAATGGAATTTGGCCCGTGGGGTGCAAGAGGCTCCACATCCCTGCTCTGGAGGATAATTGATGTTTTCCTACTAGGGATAACCTGTAGCAGCACAGGAGTCTTCATTTCTCTTTCTCCATCTGTCTCTGTAGAACTAGTGACCAAGTCAGATAAGCCTCGGAGCCCAGTGATAACGTTTTCTCCAGGCTGTACCATTCCAGGCTGCAGGTGAATAGTTCCACATTGCAATGCTCCCACGTAGGCTGCCTTTACATTAAAAAAAAATCCTGCAGACCTCCCGCTGTGGAGCCTTTCCACGTTTACAGCGAGCTCCCAGATGGCGACCACGTGATTGCTGAGAGGGGAAGGTTTTAATTTTCAAGGCTCCCTAGAACTCATTGAAACAGCGCCATCTAGTGGCTGTTTCAATAGCGCAACAATCTGACATATTTTAATGCTTCATTATTTCTGGATCTATTTAACATGGAATAACCAGGAAATACCTCTGGATGTGCCCTGCAGGTTGACGACATCATGAAAATGACCTGCAAACTTCCATGAGTGAGCAATCTCAATAGCAGGATAAAACCTCGGTGTGAAGAAACCCCTTGTGTGTCAAGAAGAAGACTAGGTCAACGTGCTCCTTTTAAAAGCCCAGGAATTTTGATTCATGGGAAGGGAGTTCTCATGTGTGCAAACCCCTGCCTGCAGCTTGAAGGAGTACAGTCCAAGAAAAGCGTTTTATCCCTTGGTTCTGATGACCAAATAAATTGTTCCTCAGAGTAGCACTGTGGGAGGAAAGGGGGTGCTGTCAGAGGCTAGAACAGCCTTCCCCAACCAGGTGCCCTCCAGATGTGTTGGACTACAACTCTCAGCATCCCTAGCCAGCATTGTTGGGAGCTGTAGTCCAACACACCTAGGGGGAACATGATTAGGGCAGGTTGGACTATACATTTGTTTTTTAGTGGGACATAGCCCAGAAGTTGCATTAAAAGGCTGTCTGGATGCTGTGCCGAGGGCAATGAAATGTCAGCACAGGGACACCACATTCTGCTCCAAGAAATGCTGCATTCTGCAACCTTAAATGATGCGACTGTGCTTTTTGTTGTTGTTGTTGTTGTTCCTTTATTTCAAATCACTTCCTCAGCAATTTTACCCTTCTGCATAATTTACTCTGCATTGCTACACAAAAAGGCTGTGTCTAAATGCAGACGTGATGGCTTCAACAGCAGGTCAGCTTTCTGTCTCCGCACTACCTGTTTTCCTTAACATCCAGCCTCATGAAGAATTCTGGAGAATAAGCTTGCTGACTATGGTGTGACATTTTGATTGGTCCTCATAAAATTATTTATCTACTGTGGATTTTGGAACATTTCTCATAAGGCTCCAATGCCCCAGCTGCTGAACCCTGGAATTCTGACCTAGCGGCCACTCTGAGATTTCACTCACACTTTTTCAGGTATACTTTTACAACCATGAGGGCTAGAAATGTGGTTTCAAACACACACACACACACACACACACAAAGCTGTAGTTGGGTCCTGGAATTGAAAATGGCTTCTGTGGCTAAGAGAGAGAATGGTCTTTCTGAAGAGCAGTCTGCCTGAAGAGGCAAGCAGGCAACCAAGGAAAAGCAAGAAAGAGTCTGGGGCAGGGTTGTGTCTAGGTCAGATCACGCATCTACCCTGCAAGCCGACTGCCTTCCAGTCATGGGGAATTCTGGGACTTGTGCTGCGAAGACCGGGGCGCCTTTTCACTGTCCTCCTTTCCTGCCGTTCTCCCATGGTCCGATTGCACCTTTGCCTTTTCCACCCTGGGGCATATCACGCTTGTGGTCAAGGTCCAACCTCACGTGTCCTGTATGAGATAAAAGTGGGATACGTGTGGTCAGACCTAGCCCACAAGCCCTGTATTCTCACACACAACTGAGCAAGGCCTCTCTCCTTACCATCTGGTCATCATCGGCATCAGCACCACCCTCGATTCCATCTTCCTCCTCTTCTTCTTCCTCCTCACCGCCGCCAGAGAACAAGCATTTGCATCTTTCATCTGTCACGTGCCACTTCAGATGCCCGGTAGGAAAGAGACCTCGGGCTGCCTTGGGATGCCTGCACCTAGCGAAAAGGAAATGAGACTCCACGCATGACGGTGGGGTGGGGGACCTGTGGTTACTCGCAGGGGGCTGGATGCTTTAAGGCAGGGAGATTCTGTGGCTGTTCCAAAAAACGGTGTTTGGGGATCAGTAGGGACTAGGGGCCTGCAGCCAAAGAGTTGGCTGGTAGTTTCAAATCAATATGTGAACTTCAGCCTTCCTCCACTCTGCAGCTCTTGTCCGTGTGCATCTTCTCCAATATTCTCCTTCTGTCTGCCAGTTTCTTCTTGGTTCTCTCTCCTGGGCTTCCCCTCATTCTACTGTGCCATTTTCTCTCCCAACCTGCCTTTTTTTTTAGCATGCACCCCCCCCCCCCCACAGGCTTACCTTAACCTGCTGACTTCTCAGCAGATTTCTCTTCTGCTTCCTCCTTTCCCAGGCATACAGTAGACATGAGAGGCTTGGTATTTTGGATGCTATTTGGAAGTGACTGAGTGATTCAGTCCTACTTACCTCTGAGTAGACATGCAAAAGCCTTGTCTTGCTTTCTTCCGAGTATTTATTTATTTAATTGATTGATTTATACCCCACCTTTCCACCCAAAAATGGCACTTAAGGCGGCTTACATTTTTTTAAAAATAGATTAAAACAATAGAACACATTAAAATACAATAAAAACATAACAGTTACAGAATAAAAACAGCATATCCACTTACAGATAGAGTTGTCTGTCAGAGGGAAGTCCAGCCCTTTTGGGGACCAACAGGTCCCTGTGATGGAACCAGGTCGGCTTGCATTTGTGAGCCAAGCTGCCCAATAGCTCCTGAAACCCAGGAACTTTTCTTGCACAAAATGGCAGCGGCAGCAGGAGTTCCCGCCACTGCCATCTGCCGCTGCCATGCGCAAACCCCTCACACCCAGGAGGGGGAGAAGCAGCCATTTGCGCACAATGGCAGGGCAACTGTGTGCAAAATAGAGGATGGGAGGGGAGCGGTGCTCGCCTCTCATCTTCCTGCCCCCTGCCATGCCACTGTGCAAAGGCGGAAAATTTGCCAGCTGGCCCAACTCACCATAGGCCACGTCAGACCAGCTGGCGGATGGTTGGGTTGGAGTCCAGGAAGCTGAGCTGGTGAAAACTTGCCAAGCTCCGTCCTTAAATGGATTTCTCCAACATCTCTACTTACAGGCCAAAGGCCTTCTTGAATAACGCGGTCTTTGCTTGCCGGAGGAAGGGAAGCAGAGAGAGAGTGAACTAGCCTCCCTCGGGAGGGAGTTCCAGAGCCTAGGAACAGCCACCAAAAAGGCCCTCTCTCACATCACCAGCAAATGTGCCTCTGATGGCGGCGTTCTCTAAAGAAGGGCCTCTCCAGAAGTTCTTAAGGACCGGGCAGGCTTGTGTGGGAGAAAGCAGCCTGCCAGGTAGCCTGATCCCAAGCCGTATAGGGCTTTATAACCAGCACTTTGAATTTTGCCCAGAAACAGACCAGTAGTCAGTGAAGCCATTGTAACAAGGGAGTTACACGCTCCCTGTAACCAGCCCCGGTTAACAGTTGTGCTGCAGCATTCTAGACCAGATGAAGTTTCTGGACAGTTTTTTAAGGCAGCCCCACATAGCTTGTGTTACAGTAGTCCAAACAGGATCTAACTAAGCATGTGTGACTGTGGCCAGATCAGACAAATCAGATCACATCATTCTGAGTAGATTTAAAATGGTAATAATCACATTTGGCTCTCCCTACTCTACCTTTGCCCCCCGCCCACCGCCGCCCATAGAATGTGCCCCGAAACCTTTCCCAGTTTGCTATTTGGCCCTTGGGCTGAAAAAGATTCCTCACCCCTGCTTTAGAGAAATGAAACAAGTCAGGCCTCTGGTTTTATCTCTGTGTCCACGTATTTGTCCATCATATCTCTGTGCTGTCAGGGTGGGTCATTTGCTTGTCACTAAACATGGTGTCTAAAATTTGGACCATCACAGATATAACCACAAGGACTAGAAAGGCACTTCAAAACCCATGAAAGCTGGAGTCCTCCAGTTTCTAACAGGAATGTGTACAGTCTGCAGTATAAAGCCTCTATTTGTTTCCAAGTCCTGTTAGTAGTTTAAATAAAGAAACAAACATAAGGCTACGAACATCTAGCAGGGGTGGGCAACTTGCGGCCTTGTTGGACTTCAGTGTCCATGCTCGCTCACCACTGGCTGTGCTGGCAAGGGCTGATGGGAGTTGCAGTCCAACAACACCTGGAGGGCCACAAGTTGCCCCTGCCTTTAAGGAACGTTCATACAAACTTCCTCCTCCAGACATATAACCAACACATGGAGGGGGTAACGGGAGCATGCCCATTGGCTCCACTCCAATCTCCGTGTGTCCAACAGAACATCTGAAAGGAGAGTTTAAACTTGTATAGTGGTTCCCATAGGCTTTCCTTGAAATGCAGATGTTGGAGGGTGGCTCCCACTGTTCTCTCTATGCATCAGCAATTCGCATAAAGGGGACTCTTGTGAACACCTCTCCTGAACAGATTTCAGTAACAGTGTGTGTGTGTGTGTGTGTGTGTGTGTGTACCATTTCCATATACAGTCAGGGCCAGAAATACTGGAGCAAGGATAACTGTTTTGGCAGTTGGCCTCTGTACACCACCACATTGAAGTTGAAAGGAAACACCCAGATGGGAACGAAGTCACGACTTTCAGCTGTAATTCAAGGGGCTTGACAAAAGTGGGGCACTAACCATTCATGAAGGATAGCCTTCATACACCCCCCCCCCCCAATCGTTGGTGGCTCAAAAGTAATGGAACGAATGGCTGACAAGCCGCTGCATGGTCAGGTGTGGCCTGTTTCCTGGGTATCCCCTGACCAATCAAGCAGATAAAAGGCCTGGAGGTGGTTCTGAGTGTTACATTTGCATTTGGTAGTGTTCACTGGAACTCCCAACATGAGGTCCTAAGAGGTGTCTATGCAAGTGAAGGAGGCCATCATTAGGCTGAGGAAACCAAATAAACCCATCAGAGACATAGCAAAAACAGTGGGAGTGGCCAACACAACAGTTTGGAACATCCTGAAAAAGAAGGAATTAACTGGCAAGCTCAGCAACAGCAAAAGGCCTGGCAGACCACGGAAGACAACTAAAGTGGATGACCACAGAATTCTGCTAATGGTGAAGAGGAACCCTTTCACAACATCTAGCCAGGTCAAGAACGCTCTTGCGGAGGTAGGCATGTCACTGTCAACATCTACAGTCAAGAGACGGCTTTATGAATGTAAATACAGAGGCTTCACAACAAGGTGCAAATCACTGGTAACGCTCAAGAACAGAAAGGCCAGATCAGCCTTTGCCAGCAAACACCTAAAAAAGCCTGCCCAGTTCTGGAATAAGATTCTTTGGACTGATGAAACTAAGATTAACTTGTACCAGAATGATGGGAAGAGAAAAGTAAGGAAAGGAACAGCTCATGATCCAAAGCATACCACATCATCTGTCAAATATGTTATGGCATGGACATGTATGGCTGCCAACGGAGCCGGGTCACTGGTGTTTATTGATGACCTGACTGCTGATAAAAGCAGCAGGATGAATTCTGAAGTGTATAGGACTATACTTTCTGCTCAGATTCAGCTGAATGCTGCCAAACTGATAGGATACCGCTTCATATTGCAGATGGATAATGACCCCAAACATACAGCAAAAGATACCCAAGAGTTTCTCAAGGCAAAGAAGTGGGATGTTCTTCAATGGCCAAGTCAGTCACTTGCTTTTCACTTACTGAAGACAGGACTGAAGGCAGAAAGACCCACAAACAAGCAGCAGCTGAAGGCAGCTGCAGTAAAGTCCTGGCAAAGCATCTCGAGGGAGGAAATTCAGCATTTGGTCATGTCCATGGGTTCCAGACTTCAGGCAGTCATTGACTGCAAAGGATTTTCATCCAGGTATTAAAGGCGATCCCTAAGTTTGAAATGATGTTGGTTTGTTCCATTACTTATGAGCCACCAACGATGAGTGTGTGTGTTTGCCACTGGCTGTACTTCCTGAATGGTTAGTGCCCCACTTTTGTCCACCCCCTTGAATTACAGCTGAAAGTCCTGACTTCGCTCCCATGTGGGTGTGTTTTCTTTCAACTTCAATGTGGTGGTGTACAGAGACCAACTGCCAAAACAGTTATCCTTGTTCCAATATTTCTGGCCCTGACTGTATGTCTGATTTTATATATATTCATAATGTCAGGAAGTCCTTCAAAATTCTATATTCAAAATTAGTCCTCACAAAACTAATGTGTGTGTGTTTCAATGTATATTTATTAAAGGTTAGACAGTTCTATACATCTTAAATATTTCTTGAGAAGGGCAGCAAAAGGAAACTTGGAAACGTTATTAACGCCACTGCCAGGAGTCTTTTAAAAGTCGGTGGAATCAGTATCCAAAAAAGAAAAGTCGGGAACCATCCCTATGGGATTCCTGCTACACAGAATTCATAGGATTTACAGTGGGCAGCAGTTGAGAGTAAATGCAGTGGACAAGATTAAAGGACATTATATAAAAAAACTGTTCTTCTCTATGATGAGGTAATGAATAAAGGACAAACAATTAAAAAAAACATGCCTGCAGACTTGTCAGTTGCTGTCCTTCCCTCATTCTTACACATTCATACATCAACTTTCCATGGTGTTCCAAACTTACATTAACTAATTGCTATTCCTTGATATTTCAGGATTCCTCCGTTCATAGGCAACTGTAATTCCAAAACTAAAAAATGGGTTTTGGGGGGGCCCTTGGGCAAGGCACCCATCATAGCCCCCGTCCCTCAGTAAGTCTGCCTTCTCACCACCACTGTCACCCGCTGCTCTTGCTCTTGCTCCTCCTCCTCTTCCTCATCATCACTCCCACTTGCTTGCTTGTCAGAGAGCAAGGAGGCTGAGGCATCCGATGCTCCTCCTTCTCACCACCACTGCCTTTGTTGGGGCCAGAGCAAGAGCCGGGGGGAAAAAATGCAACAGTGAAGAGGAGGAGCAAGTCCAGGGGGCTCTTGTCAGCGGGCCCCTGCTGGAGCGTTGGCCCTTGGCAGGTGCCCAACCATGCCTGTCCTTGACGCCGGCCCTGTATAGACAGGAAGACAGCAAAGAGATCACACACAGCTCGCCTTTCTCTCTCTCCTACACAAGCAAGGCACCATTGCACACCTTGAAGAAGCTTATGCCGTGCATGTAATGCCGGTGTCCCCATCCAACTCTTTTGGCTGAGCAACTTAGCACGTCCCAGTTGAATCTGCTGCAAGGCAGGGCCAGCTAACAGCCCTGGTCTGATGGACTCTCTCCTCTTTCCAGAATGGGCTGAATGCTTTGCACCTGGCCTCCAAGGAGGGGCACGTGAAGATGGTGGCTGAGCTGCTGCACAAGGAAATCGTACTGGAAACTACCACCAAGGTAAGGCCCAAACCAGCTGCGGTGGGAATGGCAGCCTGTGAAATTGGGGATGGGGGAGGAGTAAGGCAGCCTGGAGCCAACAAGAAGAGCTCCCCTGATTTCAGAGGCCAGCAACTGAGTCTGACCTGGGCCGAAACCCTTTATTGGGTGTGAGGGCATGTCAGGGAGTATCACCTGGCCCATGCAGGTCTATTGGTGCAAAAATGCTCTCTCGGCTGGTGTAATTGGTCTCCCTGCAGTTCCCTCCTTTGGCCAGAGGTGGGTGGTGGCACTGAAGCTAAATCCCCTCATCTCCAGATGTTTTCAACTTCAACTCCCAGAAGCCCCTGTCAGCATGGCCAAGGATCAGGAGTGCTGGGAGCTGGTCCAAAAATCTGGAGATCTGCTTTCTGCCCACTGTCGCCACTTCCAGTGAAAGAGCTCACCTGGTGGGGGCTTCGATTATGCAGACCAGCTCTTAAACCAGTTTGAAAGTGGTTAAAGAGTCAATCACAGCTTTCCCCAAAGAACCCCAGAACTGTAGTTTTATGTGGGTGCTAAGAATTCTTCATTAGGGGCCATTTAGCCAAAACAGACATTCCGGATGTTAAAAGCCCCCCTGCCCACCTCTCACACAAGTGTCCCCGTCCAGATTAGGGTCCCTGTGCCTACTCTAGAGTAAAACTTTAAAAAATTAAAAAGCGTAGCTGCTAGACGCGGATTTAAAATCACGTCTGTTTTGGCCCACAAAGCTACAATTCCTGTGTTAAGATCAGGGAATGCCACAAACACTGGGTGGAGTACCAGCGGCCACTGGGAATACCAGAGGTGATGGGAGAGGAAGGGAACAGAAGAAGCAGACGCTTGGATGGCCAATCAGGGGATGGTTTAGTAGGCCTGAGTGGGTCCTCAGGCCTCAGTCAGTGAACAGGGTTTGGGGGCTGAGATACAACAACGCACAGAGGACGTGACAGTGGCCTGTTGTATCGCCTCTGGCAAGTTCCAGGTTGGAGGAGGCCCGTGGCAACGTGTCCTCTGGTGGCCCCCTCACTGTCAGGGTGGACACTAAGCCCATAGAATCCCAGAGTAGTTCTGATGCTGAGGAAGAGCAGCCGCTCCTGGGAGAGGAGCGCGCTCATCTTTCCCAGGGCCAACAGCTGGCAGGGATTCCTCCCACCAGCATTCCTAGCATAG